>NW_023425352.1:18501496-24111496 GCF_014108415.1 Molossus molossus
AGCCTCTTGAGAGGGACTCTGGGGCAGGCCAATCTCAGATGCTGTCTGTGACTGGCCCTTTGCAACCTGTTTAAAGCTACAAGCGATGCAATGTATGGCTGTCTCTGCTGGGCTTGGGTGCATGTAGGAAGGACCAAGCTGTGTACCAAGGCTGATTATTTTCAGCACTGGGCACAGGGGCAGGTCATCAGAAGTCCCAAGGTACCCCGGGATCTGCTTCTGCCTGCCTCTGCCTGCTGGCTGCCTGTTATGCTCAGTCACTGAAAGAGCCTCTGCTGGAGTCAGGAAGATGGGGCTAGTAGATCTCCCATGAGGGAGAGGTGCCAGTCAGGTTTCAGGGAAGGTGGTGGGTGTGGTCCCCATTCCCAGAGCCACAGGACCCAGTCTGTCTTGGATTTTGCTCTGACCTCAGCAAAGAGGAGCCACTAGGAGTCAGATTCGTGGGGCTTCTGGAGCCTGGAAGTTGGATCTGCCACAAGCTGGGAAGGTGGTTTTATCAGGTCTCCCATGAGGGGGAAGCCTAAGTCAGGTTCATGGGAAAGTGTGTGTGTGTGTGTGTGTAGAATGGTGCTGCCCCAAAGCCAGACATTTCAGTCACTGACACCCTGAGTCTGCCCAGATCTCTACACCCTGGGCAAGGCAGCTGGCTCCTCAGCAGGGCCTAAGCTCTGCAGGTTGGGATGAGCGGGACTCCACATTGTGGGGCAGTTGCTTTTCCCAGGCTGATGCCGCACCAAGGGACATGCTCCACCCAAGAAAGATGGCATCTGTGATAGGGAAGAGTGATTCAGCACAGGGATCCTGGTGGCTCTCTCCTCAGTCCCTCCCCCCAAGACCCGAGGCACAAACCCGGACTCTCCTCATAGGACTCTAGTCTGCTCCACCCTCTCTCTACTGGAGCTCAGGGTGAGTAGCTGAGAAGAAAATTTTGTGCTTTTGCTGTTTAAGTGGGTGTCTGTGTCTCCAGCAGACTTTGTCTCTCCCTGACAGACAGAAATCTTGCTGCTTTTCATAGCTGGGTGTTATGTGGGTGCTTCTTCTCGGCTGTGGTTCTCTGGGCTGGGAGCGTGGTCTGAAATTTAGGCCCCACATTCTTAGGTTGAACTCCCACCTTGCAGCTGAGATATTCCTCCTGGAACCTCGGTGCCATCCATGGGTATGGAGCCAGCCCTTTTCACATGTCTGCCCTTCCTACCAGTCTCACCATGGCTTCTTCTGTAAATCCTTGGTTATAAGACTCCTCCTCAGCTGGTAGCCAGTTGGTTATCCCGGGTGATTGTCATTGCAGCTTGGTCCTGGGAGGAGGTGAGTGTAGCTTCCACCTGCTCCACCGCCATCTTGAAATCTTCCTTTGCAGTTAACATTGGAGTTGTCAATCAACCCCAAGCAACCAATTCGAGCAAGAATGACAATAGCAGCATGGCACACACTTGACCAACCAATGCCTTGTAGAGGTTCTGTGGTCCTAGAGGCCTGCAGGTCAGGGGGGCGAGGCTGGGAGGCGGGGAGCAGGGGAGAGGGAGGAGAGCTGCTGTCGGGGCACCAGTAGTAGCTGCCATGCATCTGGAGTGGCCCTCAGCGGTCAGGAGGCCACACCTCACACCTCAGCTCCGGCCCAAGCCAGGAGTGGGCTTATATTTGCTGTATATACAATGACCAGGAGTTTTACTGTGCTTTATGGGTGGTTAGGGAGGCATCCATTTACCACCCCTTGGTCTAAAACAGGAAGTCTGAAATGCAATTGATTTTTATATATTAATAATGTACCCAGTGATATTGGATAAATCCTTTTCAAAATAGAATAATAGATCTGCATATTGTTTTGGATTTTGTGCATGTTGGTGTGTCTGTGTGTGTATGTTTATGTGTATGTCTGTGTGTGTCCATGTGTATGTCCATGTGTGTGTATTTCATACACGCGTAAGTGTTTAGAAGCATTTAGCAGAGAAGCTCTTCAAATTCTGAATTCACTTTACAGGCAGAGTTTAAAAATTTTTTAAAAATATTGATTTTAGAAAGGGTGTAAGGGAGAGAGATAAATAGAAACATTGATGCAAGAGAACATTGATGGGCCGCCTCCTGCATGCCCCACAGTATGGATTTGGCCCACAACCTGGGCATGTGCCCTGACTGGGAATCGAACCAGTGACCTCTTGGTGCATGGGTCGACGCTCAACCACTGAGCCACAGTGGCTGGGTGGAAAAGTTTTAATCACAGTTTCAATATATTTAATATACAGGACAGTTCAGAGTTTCAGATTTCACTCACATATGAGTGAAGTCATGTATTTCTTGTCCTTTTCTGACTGACTTATTTCACTTAACATGATACTCTCAAGATCCATCCATGTTGTGGCAATGGACAATATATCATTTTTTTGTGGCCGAGTAATATTTGTCTTGTCATCTGTGGAACACGTAGGTTGTTTCTATGTGTTCACCTTTATCTTTCCTAATGAATTCATTCATGGTTCTTAATTTTCCATTTCATAGGTTTGATGTGTAATATTTACATGATCATTTGTTTAAAACATTCTCTCACTCCCATTTTGGTTCTAAATTCATGCATTGATTATTGAAGAGTCTGTTGCTTTGATTTCAAAATGTAGAGCTATTGGTTATGTCTGACTGTGGAATCCGATGACTCCCAGAGAATTCCAGGAGCTTCTAGGGGTTCACATCAGGTGTCCAAATGGCCGGGGTCACTTGTTGAGTGTCCATGTGGGAAGCTCCCATGTTTTGTGGGGTCCGTCTCCTGTAGTGTGGGGTCTGTGATCTCCCTGGGCTAGTGGGTGGCCACAGTAGAATACACACTGAGCTCCTCTGGGGGTTCCTCTGGTGGGGAGGAGCGGGGTTCAGGTTCCTCCCGTCTGAGGGCCAAGTGGTTCAGCTGGGCATAGGTTACGTCCTGGGGGGCATCCGATGCAGCAGCCTGGGGCAGGGGGAGGGTGAGAGGGATGAAACATGGTGGATGTGGGGGAAGCCTGGATGGGTGGAGGGGATGGGACCCACCTGACTGTCCATCCGTCTGTCCTTCTCTGCTTGTCTGCCCCTTGCGTCTAGCAATTCCTTTGACTGTGAGGAAGGAGAGGTGTCCATTCCCGTTCCTGGGTCTTGATCTTGAGGGGTTCACCTGGGTGTACGTCACTTCCTGGGGGTCTTCATAGTGCGTGTTCTGCTGCAGAGAGACAGAGAGACAGAAACAGTGTCCCCTTGATTCCACTGTAGATCAGTCATTATGCACATGTTGCCAGGGTGATGATTTAACTTTGAATAGATTAGGTCCCTCTCCTGATGGTTCCTAAGCCTTGGGGCATCTGGATGCTCCTAAGGTTCTGACTCTTGTCTTAAAATACTTTCTCTCTGTCATTTTTCTCCAGCCACATGGCCCATCTTCTGAAGAAGCATGTACTGCCTCAGGACCTTCGCACCTGTTAATTTCCCTGTCCCCTATTTCCTACCACCACCACGTACTCTACTCCCTCCTCTTGCTTTATTTCCCTTCACAGCACTTTGCTCTCTGGGACACTGTCACTGTTTGCATACTGTCCCCCTCACCCACAGGTGAGCTCGAGGAGGGTGGAGACAGTGTTGCTCAGGGCTGTACCGCGGCACCTAAAAGCATCTGTGAACAATGGGCTCGTCGTCCTATCTGCTGGGTGAATGAAAGAGGGGATCCTGGGGACCTTGGAAGGATTCACTTATCATGCATCTCCTGAAACCTGGGGCTGCACAGCGTCAGACAGAGGACGAGGAGCTAGCAAAGGGGACCACAAGAGGAGGGGTCATGAGGTCACAAGGAAAGCAGGAGCAGTGAGTCACAGCAGGACGACCTGGGGCCCAGAAGCAGAGGTCAGTGTGGACACTGCTGAGAACCAGGTGATGTGAGGACAGGGAAGAGTGCCATTGGACTAACGGGGCAACATGAGGTCCTTGGTGCCTGGCAGAAGCAGGGTCTCACCTGAGAGTCCAGCTCCACGCTTACCCCAGGCTGTGGGTCCTTCATGGCAGCATCTGCTGGAGCAGAACAGAGTGTGTCTCCTGACAGGGTCCCCAGTTCTCAGGGTTGCAGACTCCTCCTGCTCCCAGATGGACCACTAACCCAGGGGTGAGGTGAGGCACTAAGTCCCTCATGTGGACTTTAGTCCTTGTCACCTCTGACCCCCTACTTCATCCCAGCCTATCGTGCCCATTGCCTCGTGGAATCCCTGTGCCCCTCCCCAGGCAGCTGTCTCTTCCTCTCACAGAGGGGCTCTTCCTGGGCGTCCACAGTGGGATGGAGCTGGGGGAGGAGACTGAAGTCTTAAGGGCAAAGTGGGAGCATGGTCGGTGAACGTCTGCCGTCTTCAGGGCAGGGGTTATCGAACTGCAGGTCTCTGGTTTTGGGCTCTGGGTCTGTGGCCCCTGCAGGAGGTTGGACATGAGCCTCTCTCTGGGCTGGCCAAGCGGGACAGCACCAGCCCTGGGAGGTCAGGAGCCCCATCCCCGTGCGACTCCGCAGGAAAGAAGGAAACCTTAGCATACACTGTGCGCATGTTTCGCAGTTCATGACATTGAAAACGATGGAAGATTAATCACATCTGCACATCTGTGCTGACGTGGAGTGTTTTCTCTCTCGATTTCCTGATGTGAGATTCTGGAGGAATCTTTTTCTCCGCTGACCTCCAGCTATTAGATTTTCCTGTGGCGGGTCATGTGAGCGCCCCATTCTGTGACCCAGGTCACCCCATTCGCTAACTCACCTGATGTCCGGCCTTTGCCCTGACGCTGGTGTCGGAAGAAGAGGAAGAGGAGGAGAAAGAGCAGCAGGATGAGGGCCACCGAGACCCCAATCAGGACGTACAGGTGCCGTGGGAGACCTTAGACATGAGTGATGTCATGAATGAGCTGATGATGTCATTTAATGAGCACCTACTATTCCCTCTGACCTCACACAGTCTTGCACCAGGGAATGCTGACCCACCGTCCATGTCACTGAGGCTCAGAGAGGTTAGTCACCTGCCCCAGGTCACCCAGCCTGGAGGGGGCAGGGCTGGGGCTGGAACCCAAACAGAGGGAACACTTGTGTGTTATTATTTTTAAAAAAAAAAATTTTTTTTTAATTGTTTTATCCTCACCCGAGGACATATTTTTTCCTTTTTTTTTTGTTCAGATAGAGTGGGAGGGAGAGAGAGGAAGAGAGAGAGAGAGAGAGAAACATGGATGTGAAAGGGACATAGCGAGTGGCTGCCACCCGCACGACCCAACCAGGGCTGGGGACAAACCGCAACCAAGGTACATGCCCTTAGCGGGAATTGAACCTGTGTCTCTCTGGACCGCAGGCCGACGCTCTAACTGCTGAGCCAAACCGGCCAGGGTTTGTGTGTTATTATTATTATTAATTATTAAATATTATCTATGCAGTCCCTGTATGCACCAGGTAGAACACCAGTGCAGAGACTTGTCACCAAAGCCAATCACCAACAGTCTCCAGACCAGGCCAGACCCAGCTCCCACACTGCAGACTGACACCCCACCCACCGCAGTGGGGCCTGTGTGCACATGGAGTGTGTGTGTCTGGGAAGGGCAGGGGGAGGTCTGTGTCCTTCCTGAGCTGTAACCAGGGTCAGGCTGCAAGCTGAAGGCTGTCACTGTGAGGGGGGTGGCGGGAGACCCGTGCACACCCATGAACCTAGGACTCGGGAGGAACACATTGTCTGAGATCCCACTGGGGAAGGGGCAGAGCTGGGATTTGAACCAGGGTTGTGGCTTCTTTCCTGACTTCACTGCAGCTCCTTGAAGGCTGGTGGAGGAGAGCTCAGACACCGTCGGTGTCCCCAGCACAGACGGACATGCACACACGTTTGCATGCACACACATTTGTACGCACACAACACACTCATGCACACACCTGTACACACACACATATGCACACACACACAGTGTCCAAGCTTCTTAGGAGAAATGGGTTCTAGTGAGGAGAAGGAACTTTCCTCAGGCCATTATTCCCAGGAAGTGGCTGAGCCAAGACCAAACCGAGCTCCTCCCTCACCCCCTCCCCACAGACACTCACTGAGCCCTCCCTGGGCCTCACTCAGGGGCACCAATTTTCAGAGCCTCCTGGGATCAGATGGGAGCTGAGGGGTAGGAGCTGTTTCCTCTCCCCATTTCCATCCAGCTGCTCCTCCTCAGGGTGGGACCACAGCATGACCACCCCACCTGTCACCTGCCAGCCTCAGAGTCCTGGAGCCCTGTGGGTCCCCAGTATGTCTGCCAGGCCCCACCCCCTGGGAGACCAGCCATGCCCCAGCAGGGGGTCTTGTCCTCTCTGGGGCCCAAGGCCTCTGCTAGTCCCCACTCTTGTCTTGGTCTCTCAAGGTGTGGACTCAGGACTGGAGACTGAAGGGGGTCGGGATGGGTACCTCTGACCTTTTCCCCTTTTGGTCAGTCCGAGTCTCTCCAGCTTCCCTCTGCCCACCGGGAACATGTCTGGGCCTCAGGGATGGGGGTGACGATGAGGCAGGGGTGGGAGTTGCTCTGAATTTTTCCATCCCTCTGGGAGGTGAGGTCCTCTCTGGCTGCCCCTCCTGTGACCCCCTCACTGCTATTCCAGCCCATGGTGGCCTGGAAACTGGGTCCTGAACTGACCATGAGGACACAAGGGGCAGGGCTGGGGGTCCTCACCTGAGACCAGGAGCTCCAGGGGGTCACTGGGCTGTGACAGCAGGTAGGGGGAGGCACTGCGTGAACCATAGCACCTGTAGGTGCCCCTGTGGGCTGAGGTCACAGGACTGATGGGGAAGTTGGCCTGAGAGGGTGCAGTCGTCTTCTGCACAGGAAGGTGCTGGGGGGGATCCAGAGACCCCTCCCGGTACAGGTGGAAGGTGTCAAACCAGATCTCAGATCCACACTGCAGGGTCACGTTCGCTCCCCAGGGTACTGAGGGGCCCAGCAGGATGGAGAGGGAGGGTTTCGTGTACATTCCTGGGGAGGGAAGGTGTGATGTGTAGAGAGCTGCCTCCTCCCATATACCCTTGACCCTGAGCTGAGGGACCATGTCCTTCCCCAGGGACGCTGTCTGTGATCCTTCTCAGCTCCTCTCAGTGCCCCCGGGGAGGTGTCTCTATGTCTGAGCCCCTCACTCCGCCTTTGTCACTCCCTCCCTCTGCACCTCTGCCCCTTCTCAGCCTCTGCCCCAGGACCCTCTCCTGCCCCCAGCACCACCAGGGGACCCTGTCCCCAGCTCCCTGAGCAGACAGTCAGGACAGCGCCAGGGCTGGGCTCCTCACCTGTGACCAGGATGTCCAGGGGGGCGCTGGGTGCTGACCACGCATAGGAGAGGCTGTGTCCACTGTAGCATCTGTACCGGCCCCCGTGGGTGTGGTCCACATGGCCCAGCAGGAAGTCGGGGCTGTGCTGCCCATCAAGGCGCTGAGGGTGTGTGAGCCCCTGGTCCTTGGTCAGAGCGAATCTGTCAAAGCCAGCCTCCGAGCCACACTGCAGGGTCAGGCTGTCTCCAGGCAGCACCAGGGAGCCCGGCTGGGCCGAGAGGGAGGGCTCCCTGTGCACACCTGGGAGAAGGGGACGTGGCATCAGGGGGCACACACCCCATTGCCCACTGGGGCTGCAGGGAGAGTCCTCTCCTGTCCCTCCCTAACCTCCCGCCTGAGGTTCTGTCCCCCAGAGGCCAGTGTCACTGGCCCCCGGGCCCCAGGGCTCCACTGGGCACAAGCCTAGGTCAGTCATTTTGGGCTCAGGAAACACATGGGTTTGCACAGTGTTTCCACTCACCTGTGACCTCGAGATGCAGAGGGTCACTGGGGTGTGACCACAGATTGGGGTAGGATCTGGGGGAACCATAGCATCTGTAGGTCCCCCCGTGGGAGGAGTTCACGGGGCCCACAGGGAAGGTGGCCTGGGCATAGGTCCTCCCAGCACTGGGCCTCGATTGCGGTTCCATGTGTCGGGGCGGGTCAGCTCCTCCCTCCTTCAGCAGATGGAAAGTGCCCGATGTGTCCTGTGAGCGACACACGAGGGACACGCTCCCTCCTGAGGCCACCACAGGGCTTGGCTGGGCTGAGAGGGAGGGTGCTCTCTCCACTCCTGAGGGAGAAGGGGGATCTGTGTTAAAGGGACCATCACCCACATGTTCCCAGTGTGGACTGTGGGGTGAGGTCCCCATGAGCCCCCATTTTATTTCCTGAGTGTGAGGGAAGCCACAGTGGGGAGGGCACCCGGGTTCCGCTTACCTGTCACCACCAGGAGCAGGGGGTCACTCCGTTCTGAGAGTTTGCGCTCAGCGGTGTAATACGCACACTCGTAGGGCCCTGCATGCTGTGAGCTGGAGGATTCAATGAGGAAACCGGTCTTGTTGCTGAGGTTCTGTGGGGTCTTCGTATCCCAGGGCTCAGAGCCCCTCTCTTTATATAGAACGTAGGCAGTAGCCTGCAGAGATTCTTGACACCAGATGGTCACAGGGCTCCCCGTGGTGACCAAGGGGCCAGGATCCACCCAGATGGAGGGTTTGGGGACACCTTCTGGAAAGGAATCAGTTCCAATATATCAGGGGAGCTCTTCTCTCCCTTATGATGTCATGAATAAGCCTATGATGTCATTTAATGAGCACCCACTATGTGAGGCACCTGCTGGGGTCTGTCATTCATCCCTCTCCCCTCACACAGTCATGCACCAGGGACGGTGCCCCACCACCCAGGTCAAGGGGCTCAGAGGGGTCAGTCACCTTCCCCAGGTCACCCAGCCTGGATGGTGCAGGGTGGGGACTGGAACCCGGGACTGTGGGTGCCCTGTGCTCTCCTCATGCTGCCCCAGAGGGACCTCAGCTTCGTGCTCTGGGCTCCTCATCTGCAGGGGCCTGTCCATGTCTCATGTGAGCTGAGGGTCCTTCCTTATTCCCCACTCTCAGCACAGCAGAGACACGGGAAGAGCAGGGGTGTGGGGTGGCCTCTTTGTCTCCCCTGGATCCATCTCCACCCTGCAGAGGCCCCCTAGGAAGGTCGGGTGGGCTGGGCCTCTGCCTTCCTGAGCTCTGTGGGGCCCCTTATGTCACCTTATGTGACAGCAGCCTGTGAGCAGGAGGGGACCCGGGATGGAGAGACATGACCCAACACTCAGGGAAGAGAAGGGACCACCTGACCCCACAGCAGGAGCAGCAGAGCTGGGAACTGAACCAGGTCTGACTCCAGCCCTCTCTCCTCTGAGCTGAGCCTGGGCTGAGTGAAAGGACCTGGATGCCCCAGACCCTTGTCCTGCCTGCCCCTCCCTGTGCATGTCACCATCACTGCTACAGAGGGGACAGTCCCCACACCACGTCCTGGGTGTTCCTGTGAGGCCCCCTCCCCCAGGAGGTCAGAGCCAGAACTGAACGGAAATCTAAGCTCTGGGCCATGAATCTGTCCTTTTACACTTGGGGACCCTGTGGCCCAGGCAGGGGAAGGGAGCATCCAAGTCAGTGTCTGCAGAGGGGCCTGAACCCCTCATGACTCAGCCCCTGTCCCTCATGAACACCCCCACCACCTCCCCACAGAGACCCTCAGTTACCCCGCTGCAGGCCTGACTCCGTGTGGGGAAGGGACCCATCCTCAGAGCCTCCTGGGATCTGGATTGGTGGTGGTGGGGGTGTCTTCTCCCCACTTGAGCTCAGTTGCTCCTCCCCATCCGGGGCCCCAATGTCTCCCTGGGCCATCACCACCCCAACTGTCACTTGCCTCACTTAACCCTCTATAGGCCTATCCATTGTGGGGTGAATCCTCAGAGCCCTGAACCCCCTGGGTTCATCCACAATCTATCCCCTGCTCCCAACCCCTGGGACACAGTCTGTCCTTAAGTGTCGGGGGCATGAGACCCTCTGAGGGAATCAGAAGCATCCGGGGTGGTCTGTGCTCCCTCTGAGCAAACAGGCTCCATGACTCACCAGCTGTGGAGATGGGCCCTGTGGGTGGGGGGCTGGGGTGAACAGAGGGTCCTGGAAGAGGATAGAAGAGGGTGAGAGTCTGGGGCTGACCCTGGAGACCCCACCTCACTCAGACTCCTCCTCCATCTGCCCGGAGCACCCTAGAGCCCCTCCCATGGCCCACGTGGCATCTTCTCCACCGAGGTGAGCGGAAGGGGTACCCGTGGGTAGGAGGGTCTCTGAGGGGCAGATGTCTTCTGGGTGTCCATCCCTACAGACCTCCCTCCCTCTCTTTCAGCTCATCGTTCTTCTGGGGACAGGACCCTGAGCAGACAGCACTGAAGGACAGGCCAGGGGCCCCTCACCTGAGACCCGCAGCTCCAGGGCTCACTGGGCGGTGACAGCAGGTAGGGGGCAGTGCTGAGTGAGCTGTAGCACCTGTAGGTGCCCCCGTGGGTGGAGGTCACAGGACTCATGGAGAACTCTGCCTGGTACTGCTGAGCTTGGTGCTCTGATGGAAGACGCGGGGGGGATCGGCTGCCCTCTCCTTGGACAGAAGAAAAGTGTTCGTCGGGTACTTTGACTGACACAGCAGGGTCACGTTCCCTCCTGAGGTCACGACAGGGCTGGGCAGGGCTGAGAGGCTGGGTTTGCTGTAGGATCCTAGGAGGGGAGGAGACAGCATGTTAAATGGGGTCACACCTCCCTCGTGGGCTGGGATGTGAGAGGGCAGAGGTCCTGAGAGCAGCCCCTTCCTGAGGGCAGAGCCTGAAGCTGGGACCCCTGAGTGTCCCCTCACCTGTCACCACCAGCTCCAGGGGGTCACTGTGCTCTGACTCGCCAGAGGGGCTGCGATAGTAACAGCAATATCTCCCTGCATCATGGTCTGTCGTCCGTGTGATGGAGAACGTGGCCTTGTCTCCGGGGTTCGGTGGCTTCTGTGTTTTCCATGGAGGTGTGTTTCCCTCTTTATCCAGACGATACTGCTCATCCCCCAGAGTCCCCTGACATGTGATGTTCACGGGGCTCCCCAGGGGGATCAGAGATCCTGGCTCAGCCTGGAGGGTAGGTTTGGGGAGGGTCCCTGGAAGGAATCAGAGGCTGGGTCCTAAGACATTCCCACCCCAGTCCCCAGCTCCCCGTCCCCGATGTCCCTCGACTGTCAGACAGGTCTGCTCTCCTCCTTCCCCATCTCCCTGGGGGTGTCCTTGTGTCCAGAGGGAGTGAGACCTGGGAGACCTGGGGACAGACTCACCTGCCTGCACTCTGGTCCTGAGGCCCAGGCTCAGCCCTGGAAGAGAGTCCCTGTGAGAAGTTCGCCCTGACCCCTGACAAGAACCCTCCTTCCTGTGAGCCTGCTGAGTTTCAGGAACTTCTGACAGAGCAGGGCTTCCCCTCCCCCATCACATCTCACCCAGGCAGAGGAGGGTGGTGAGTGTGGGGGTCATGACGTCCTGTCCCTCTGGGGTCAGCTGAGCAGATGGAAGGGACCATGGTGCCAGAAAGATGGACAGACAGACATGCAGGACGGAGAGAGAGACAACAGGTGGTGGTCCCTTGGAGTCCGAGCCTGCTGGTCACCAGGATGTCACATCTGCAGCCTATAGGGGAGCCTCATTCTAGCACCCTGACTCACTTTCATCACGAAGCAGGTAACAGGTGAGGTGACCCAGGGCACATCCTTCCCTGTCAGAGCCTCCCCCCGTGGGGTCTCCATCATCCTCAGACCATCCCTCAGCACCTCCCTGGGGTCCTCACCTCGGACGTTGTCAGGTCCTGGAGATGCTTCAGGAAGACGTGGGTTCCCATGGGGCTGAGATCAGCAGAGACACGTTCACCCTGTAACTGAGCAGGGCAGGCGCGTGTCCCTGTGACAATGATCAAAGAGGAGAAATGCAGGGAAATGAGGGAAAGAAACACATCCCCCTGTGGCCCCAGAGTTTGGGCTTTCTATCTCATGTTTTCATGAACTTCTCCTTTTCCTTAGCGACAGCCTCCAGCCCCTCCTCCCTGGGCACCAGCCTCTGGGTCCTGATCCTCCTCAGTGCCCCTGCTCCTTAGGCAGAGCTGTCCCCAGTTTCATGGCTTTTTCCTAAAAATTAAGGTTCAGTGATTTGGTCTGGAGCTTTGATTGTCGAGGGAAATTCATCTTTATTTAAATATATGTGTACCACCTCCTGCCTGTGTGAACTGAGCAGTAATATCTCCATTGGATGTCCCCTCGTCTTTATTATTATTATTGTTATTATTATTGTTATTATTATTTACAAGAGAACACATTCACCATTATTTATTTACTTTTCAATATGTTTCAGTCTTCTGGGGGGGTACGTATTACACAGATTCTGTGTGTAATGGCTTTAGCAGGAAGGGACAGATGGACCCCAGGGTGTGGTCACTCAAGGGCTGGCCCTCGCTGTCTCTGGGTTATCATGTCACCAGCCCCTGGGGAAGGGGAACCTTCCATCCCCAGAAGCCTAGCACCTGTTCCTGGTGGATCAGGAAGTAGATTGGAGCCTCCTGAGATGCCCCTTGCAGGTGAGGGGACCCAGGGCACATCCTTCCCTATCAGAGCCTCCCACGTGGGGTCCTCCTTTATCTTCACGTCGTCCATCAGCATCTCCCTGTGGGGCCCTCACCATGGACAGTGGTCACCGGGTCTTGGAGATGCTTCAGGAAGACGTGGGTTCCTGTGGTCTGCAGAGCTCAGATCCACAGAGACACGCTCACCATCAACTGTGCCGTTCGGGTGAGTATCACTGTGACAATGAGCACAGAGGAGAAATGCAGGGAAAGGAGACAAGAAAAATGGGTTCTTCTCCTGGCCCCAGAGTGTGGGTCCTCTTTCTCTCTCAGCCCCTGGTGAGCTTCCCCTTCTGACCACAGCACCCATCTGATCAGCGTGGGAAGAAGCCTGTGAGTCATTCCTGCCCCTCAGCACCCTTGCCCCTTGGGAAGATCTCTTCCTCCTTATCCTGTGACCTTGTCTTCAAGTTTAGTGGACAGTACGTGTGTCATTGCTCTGATTTGGGGAATAAAACATGCTTATGGAATGATTCCTCCGTGGCCCATTTCTGGTGACCTTAAGCATCAACGTGCAGTTTCCTGAGTCTCCGTGTCCCCACCTGCAGCAGGTTGTCAGGAACCCAGGGCCTGAGAGTGGTTGTGGAGTCCTCGCCCCCGGGACATGGAGGGAGCCGTGCTTGTTCATTTCCACACCTGCCTAAGGCGCGTGAGGTGAGGCATGAGAGGTGTTCTTGAAAATCCACACAACATGGACGATGCTAGACCCACTTAGGAACCTTCACCTGCTCCTCGTCTGAGAAAGGCTCTGTACAGTATTTCTGAAATATGCGTTCATGCTCAAAGCACAAAAAGGAAGTGAAATCCCCCCGAATGGAGAGAGGACATGTACAGACGGGGAGGTCAGAGTTGAGTGGCCACTGGTACCTGGGCATAGCGAAGATCATCAGTGTGGAGTTTTCTCTGTCTGTGGGGACAGAAGAGGGACCCTGATGTCATCACAGGCAGGGAGGGGATCGGGAGCAGGAAGTTATAGAACTGACTATTGCACCTTGAAAATCTGAGATTCAGAAGCATGAAGAGTTCTCCTGTCCTAGATCAACTGTATAATATACTTCTTGAACACAAAGGAGATTTTCAGTGTGTGTCAGAACTACCTGTGGGCATGGGAACATAAAAGGTTGGAGATTCCTGCAAATGTGCAGTTGTAGTGAAGACACGATGCTATGGAAGGCTGTGCACAGAGTCACAGTGGGAGTCATTATGTCCAAGAAAACAGACCTCTAGAAACACGTGGAAGTCATTTTAATGGAAGAACATTCAAATGTCTGATAACATAAGAAAATTTGAATTCTTGCACAACAACAATCGGGGTTATATGGAAAAAGAACGTGACATTTTAGTAATGAATTGTGCAAATATCTTAGGGGTAAAAATGCCCCAAACGAAAATAATTTTATTTAGCACACTCAAAATATTCTTTCCATCAGGGAGCAGATACAGATGAAGATACAATTATGAAATTGGAAGACAGCGTTGGGGAGATTTTGTAGACTGCAATACAGAGAGACTGGAATGAGAAAGTTAAGACCCAGGAGAATAGAGAGAGAGAGAGGCCAAAGGGTAGTGTGAGTTCAGGAGGAAAGCAGTGAGGATGACGTCTGCTACAGTCCTAGAGGCCAATGGTTGGGTATTTTACAGAGAAGTGCAGAAAACATGCAGCGCCAGGGTGCATGAATGTATACATGAAATGTGTGTCTTGATATTCATGACAAGAGGTGAAAATTGATGGGAAGTCACATTCAAGCAGAAATATAATGTCAAAAGTCCATTCAAATACGGAATTGTAAATGAAGAATTCTAGACTCATCCACATTTTTATTAAAAGGCCAAAGTGAAAGAGTCTGAGGGGAGAAGTCTGTTAGAATGAGAAGATGGGGGCCCATCTGACATCCAGAAACTCATGTCTCATGTGTGAAATTCACACACCAGGTTCCATCTTCAGGAGAATGAGGAGTGAGGAGGGTTTTGGTGGTCGATCCTTAGCTTCAGAGAATTTCTACTTCTTTGTATTGGAATTATATCGTCTATTAGATATAAGAAAAATTTCCAGTATCTAATTGGAAATAAATCATTTGCAGACATACATGGTCTCAAATCTTTTATTGTTTACACACTCACTAAAAGCACATGAAAATAGTAATTAACTCAACAATATTATAGACAAAAATAGAGACAGTGAGTTGCAAAAGTGAGAAAAGTAACGGCAAAACAAATAAACTTAGGAAAAGTATATTTGTGCATATATTCACATATACATTTAAATTCAAGGAAGGTTAGAAAATATTTGGTGCGAGTGTATGTATGTGTGAGTCCCATAAACACAGAGATTTTCAAATTAGGCCCAAGGAGTTCAGCTAATGTGTAATGACCTTTTCTTACCTAAAAAAGATAATATAAAATGGTTCAGAATTTTAAATATAAATACCAATACTAACAAAGTTGGTACTACGCAAATTTGAAATGAATATATAACCTCCAAATTGTTTGATGAAATTATATTAAACAAATAAATCTCAATCAGTTCGAAGCAGGCTGGAAAATTTAAAAGGAACTATTTGTTTTTATTTTTTATTAATTTATGTTTGTTTCAAATGTTTCTCCCTTTTTTCCCCATTGACACCCTCCTCGCCAGCCCCCACCCCCACCCCATACCCGGCTTTGTTGTCTGTGTCCATCGGTTCTGCGTACATGCATATAAGTTCTGTGGTTTATCTCTTCCCTCCCCCCACACCCCTTCTTCTGAGGGTTGTCAGTCTGTACCCTACTTCCATGTCTCTTGGTCTACCCAATTCCTCAGACTGTTATGTTCATTATATTCCATAAATAAGTGAGATCATGTGAGATCATGTCTTTCTCTGTTTGGCTTGTTTCGCTTAGGAGAATACTTTCCAGGTCCCTCCATATCATCTCAAAGGATAATAGATCTTTCTTTCTTACAGCTGCATAGTACTCCATTGTGTACATGTACCACAGCTTTTTTATCCATTTGTCTACTGATGGACATTTGGGCTGTTTCCAGATCTTAGCAATTGTAAATAGTGCTGCTACAAACATGGGGGTACATATATTCTTTCTGATTGGTGTTTCAGGCACCCATCCCATCAACGTGGGAAGAAGCTTGTGAGTCATTCCTGCTCCTCAGCATCCTTGCCCCTTGGGAAGGTCTCTCCTCCTTGTCCTGTGACCTTGTCTTCAGGTTTAGTGGACAGTACGTTTGTCATTGCTCTGATTTGGGGAATAAAACATGCTTATTGATTGATTCCTCCGTGGCCCATTTCTTGTGTGACCTTAAGCCCCTTGCAGGTGAGAACTGCCCCTTGCAACGTGCAGTTTCTTGAGTCTCTGTGTCCCCACCTGCAGCAGGTTGTCAGTAACCCAGGGCCTTAGAGTGGTTTTGGAGTCCTTGCCCCCGGGGACATGGAGGGAGCCGTCCTTGTTCATTTCCACACCTGCCTAAGACGTGAGGTGAGACATGAGAGGTGTTGTTGAAAATCCACAAAACATGGGATGATTGCTAGACCCACTTAGGAACCCTCACCTGCTCCTCGTCTGAGAAAGGCTCTGTACAGTATTTCTGAAATAGGTGTGGGGGGCTCGGCGCGGTTATGCCCGCGGTTTCACAGCGTTGACCCTGCGCGACCCTCCACCGCCACTTTAGGCGGTAGAGTTGGGCCTTGCGGGTGGCGGGACGTCGGGAGGGACTGCCACTGGCGCACACCGGCTGCACCATGGTCCAGCTCCCTGCTCTGCTCCACAAGGCCTACCGTGGAGGCCGCTTAACCATCCTTCTTTCCCTGGGTAGTTGCACCAACCGGCCTTTCTACCACATCGTGGCGGCTCCCAACAAGTATCCCAGCGATGGCCGGCACTGGATCGGCTGTGGGGTCCGTCTCTCCAAACTTGTGGAAAAGCTTCTGGGTCTTTCTGGCTTTTTCCCTCTGCCTCCCGTGCTGATCACAAATGCTGAGAGGCTGCGACGGAAACGGGCACGTGAAATCCTCTTCGCGTCACAGAAAACAGATGCAAAGGCTGCAGAAACAAAAGCAAGCTGGCTTCAGTGAGCACAGTCGCATGAACCAGAGCTCAAGGGAAGTACCCACCCAGCAGCCCCACCCTACAGGTTGCAAAATTATTCTGGCCATGGAGCTCCATATCGTCTTGTCAGGATCATCTTTGAAAAAGAACAAATCTATTTAATTCTTATTCTTTGGAAAAAACAACATGTATATGAACCGCGTGAACTGCCAAATGTGATGTCACGCTGTTTTTTTTTTTTTTGCCAAGAAACAAACAACCTAATATGGACTTGCACGTATTGAAGATTCCGCAGTGGGAGAAGATAGGCACCAGATTTCTGGAGTAAGGGGAGGAGCGCATGGGGGAAGGGGCGTGGCTTCTATAAGGCTACTTCTGCTTCCGCTGAGTCAGGTGGCTCCCGTGGTAGGAGAAATCAGGACTTCCGCTCTGCTCCGCTTCCAAGCTCGTCGACGCTAGCCCTTCCAGGCTCCTCTTTGCAGCCGCCGTAAAGTGACTCTGCTTCAAAGCTCTTGGACGCTAGCCCTTCCAGGCTCCTCTTTGCAGCCGCCGTAAAGTGACTCCGCTTCAAAGCTCATGGACGCTAGCCCTTCCAGGCTCCTCTTTGCAGCCGCCGTAAAGTGACTCTGCTTCAAAGCTCTTGGACGCTAGCCCTTCCAGGCTCCTCTTTGCAGCCGCCGTAAAGTGACTCTGCTTCAAAGCTCTTGGACGCTAGCCCTTCCAGGCTCCTCTTTGCAGCCGCTGTAAAGTGACTCTGTTTCAAAGCTCTTGGACGCTAGCCCTTCCAGGCTCCTCTGCAGTAGCCGTAAAGTGCGGCGTCGTGGCCACGCCCCTTTGGGTGCCTCTTGTGATGCCGGCGCCCTGGGCGTTTTGTGCGGGAAATGGAAGCAGTTCGGAACTTAAGTGCCGCCGGTCTCACTGTTTTCGAGGAAGCTGCTGCCAACTCCACACTTTCGCTGGCCATGGGGCTGCTGGAGCAGTGCGAGGAAGTGTTCGGGACCCCTGACATTGACCGGGTGTTGGGTGTGCAGCGAAAGGCCTCGGGTGGCGAGGTGCGACGCGGGTACCACAAGGTGTCCCTGCAAGTGCACCCGGACCGCGTGGGGAGGACGACAAGGAGGATGCCACCCGCCGCTTCCAGGTCCTCGGGGAAGTCTATTCCGTTCTGAGTGACCAAGAGCAGAGAGCAGTGTACGATGAGCAGGGAACAGTGGACGAGGATTCGGATGTGCTCAACCAAGATCGGAACCGGGAGACGTATTGGAGGTTGCTCTTTAAAAAGGTATCTCCAGAGCTGCCATCTTGCGTCCCCGCGTGTGTGCGCTTATTCTCAGCTGGTCTGCCCAAGACCCCCTAAGCGCCAACCCTAGTCCCCCGCGCGGCCCTGTTTAGTCTCCAACAAGATGAAAGAAATGATCATGAACCAGGAGAAACTCGCCAAACTGCAGGCAAAAGTGCGCTTTGGTGGGAAAGAAACTGCTCATAGAAAGAAGAAGGTGGTTCACAGAACAGCTACAGCAGATGATAAAAAAAACTTCAGTTCTCCCTAAAGAAGTTAGGGGTAAATAATATTTCTGGTATTGAGGAGGTAAATATGTTCACAAACCAAGGAACAGTGATCTACTTTAACAATCCTAAAGTTCAGGCATCTCTGGCAGTGAACACTTTCGCCATTACAGGCCATGCTGAGACTAAGCAGCTGACAGCAATGCTACCCAGCATCTTAAACCAGCTTGGTGCAGACAGTCTGACTAGTTTAAGGAGACTGGCTGAAGCTCTGCCCAAACAATCTGTGGATGGAAAAGCACCCCTTACTACTGGAGAGGATGATGATGACGAAGTTCCAGATCTTGTGGAGAATTTTGATGAGGCTTCCAAGAATGAGGCAAACTGAATTGAGTCAACGTCTGAAGAAGATAATCTTGAAGAAGTTACTGGGAACTGCTATTTCATATTATGACTGCTTTTTTTCAAATTTGGTTTATGGATCTGATAAAATCTAGATCTCTAATATTTTTTAGCCCAACCCTGCTGGACATTGAAGCTTTTTTCAGTTTTTGCTTATACATAAATCATTCTTTGCAACTAATTAAGCTGAAGAGGCCTGGGAATAAAGTTTGAAACAGGTTAATAAAGTTCTTTGCCTAGTCTAGTAAACAAAATCCGCCATCGTGGTGCGTGCGATTGATTCTCTTTCTCTTATGCCATGTCTTCTCATAAGACTTTCAGGATCAAGAGGTTCCTGGCCAAGAAACAAAAGCAGAATAGGCCCATTCCCCAATGGATTTGGATGAAAACTGGTAATAAAATCAGGTACATCTCCAAGAGGAGACATTGGAGAGCCATACTGGGTCTATAAGGAATCACACATGAGAGATGGCTGACACATTTATGCTGTATCTAGCTTGCTGCATCTTACCATAATCACTGAAATTATCACTACTGTCTTGACAGTTGGGCATTTTAATTGGGAAATTTTTGGAGGCATGATTTTTTTCCCCTGCAGTAGATTGGTTCAGTAATAAATGTGAGACCTTTTAAACTGCAAAAAAAAAAAAAAAAAAAAAAATCTCTAGAAGACATTCAAGCTTTTGAAAAGACATACAAAGGTTCTGAAAAAGAGCTGGCTGATACTAAACAGGCCTATATGAACTTTAAAGGGGACATGAATCAGATCCTGGAGTGTGTGCTGTGTGTGCAATACACAGAGGAACCCAGGATAAGGAACATTATTCAGCAAGCCATTGATGCTGGAGCAGTCCCATCCTATAATATCTTTGTCAAAGAATCGAAGCAAAAGATGAATGCAAGGACAAGGAGGGTTCAGGAAGAGGCTAAAGAAGCAGAATTGAGCAAGAAGGAGTTGGGGCTTGAAGAAGATAACTTGAAAGCACTCATTCAAAGCAGGCAAAAGGATTGGCCAAAGGAAATGGACAACTTTTCTGGCTCAGATGGAAGCAAAATACTGCAAATCTTCCAAACGAGGAGGGAAAAAACAGCTCTCAAGAAAGAAAATAAATAATGGAATTTTCTTTTCAAAAATCCTTAGGTGTTAATTGATGCCATTGTAGAAAAGGTTCAGTCAAGATTTGAAGACAGAAGTCAATTCAACCCTTAAGTTGTTTTTTTCCACCTAAATGATTCAGATTAAGCATGTAGATCAGAATATTTCAATCTGATCTTAGGTATCTGTGAAGTCCTATGAAGGAATTTGGTGGTGGTTGTTGAGGGGAGAGGAAGGGGAACGTTGGTATACTTCTGACAGCACTTGCTTCTGTGGATCTTCTGTACAAAGGACTTTATCTAGAATTTGGGTCTGTCCATACTTCCTTTACCAGCTGTCATTTTGCCACACAAAAGTGAGCTGCAGAGTATTCTGAGTGATGCACATGTTTATTAGAATAGGTACTCCACCTAGCTAGAATGCCTTCAGAACACTAGCTGGAAATCTGTCTTCCAAATACTTGACAGTTTGCTTTCTGTCATAATATTCTTGAATAGATCCGCTCCTTTTGGTGTGTTTTGCTCAACCATGTTTTGTACTCTTTGCTTCAAGTATAGGAGAAACAGGTGTTCACATTATTTCAAATATCTTTGTAAGACTGACACATGATTAAACTAAACAAGTAAAAAAAATATTTCTGAAGTATGGGACCATGCACAATGCACAAAAAGGAAGTGAAATTCCCCCAAAAGGAGACGGAACCTATACAGACAGGAGAGGTCAGAGTTGAGTGGCCAGTGGTTCCTGGGTATAGACCGGGGTCATCCGTGTGGAGTTTTCCCCCTCTGTGTGGACAGGAGAAGGGCCCTGATGTCATCACAGCAGGGAGGGAATCAGGACTCAAGGGGAACGTTAAAAGCAGTTTCCCCTCCACATGTTGGGATGGGCAGTGGTATCTCAGCCCTCAGACTCAGCCCACAGGCAACACTGAGTCATATGCCTTGTGTGAGTGTGTGTATGTGTGAGACAGATTCAATCAGTTGGTACTGCCTAGTTGGTAGACCAGTTGGTCCTGTGTAGTTGGTAGACCAGTTGGTCCTGTGTAGTTGGTAGACCAGTTGGTCCTGTGTAGGTGGTAGACCAGTTGGTCCTACCTAGGAGGTAGACCAGTTGGTCCTACCTAGTTGGTAGACCAGTTGGACCTACCCAGGTGGTAGACCAGTTGGTCCCGAGTAGTTGGTAGACCAGTTGGTCCCGAGTAGTTGGTAGACCAGTTGGTCCTACCTAGGTGGTAGACCAGTTGGTCCTACCTAGGTGGTAGACCAGTTGGTCCTACCTAGGTGGTAGACCAGTTGATCCCGAGTAGTTTGTAGACCAGTTGGTCCTAACTAGTTGGTAGACCAGTTGGACCTACCTAGGTGGTAGACCAGTTGATCCCGAGTAGTTGGTAGACCAGTTGGACCTACCTAGGGGGTAGACAAGTTGGTCCTACCTAGTTGGTAGACCAGTTGGACCTACCTAGGTGGTAGACCAGTTGGTCATACCTAGGTGGTAGACCAGTTGGTCCCGAGTAGTTGGTAGACCAGTTGGACCTACCTAGGGGGTAGACCAGTTGGTCCTACCTAGTTGGTAGACCAGTTGGACCTACCTAGGTGGTAGACCAGTTGGTCCCGAGTAGTTGGTAGACCAGATGGACCTACCTAGGTGGTAGACCAGTTGATCCCGAGTAGTTTGTAGACCAGTTGGTCCTAACTAGTTGGTAGACCAGTTGGACCTACCTAGGTGGTAGACCAGTTGGTCATACCTAGGTGGTAGACCAGTTGATCCCGAGTAGTTTGTAGACCAGTTGGTCCCGAGTAGTTGGTAGACCAGATGGACCTACCTAGGTGGTAGACCAGTTGATCCCGAGTAGTTTGTAGACCAGTTGGTCCTAACTAGTTGGTAGACCAGTTGGACCTACCTAGGTGGTAGACCAGTTGGTCATACCTAGGTGGTAGACCAGTTGATCCCGAGTAGTTTGTAGACCAGTTGGTCCTAACTAGTTGGTAGACCAGTTGGACCTACCTAGGTGGTAGACCAGTTGATCCCGAGTAGTTGGTAGACCAGTTGGACCTACCTAGGGGGTAGACCAGTTGGTCCTACCTAGTTGGTAGACCAGTTGGACCTACGTAGGTGGTAGACCAGTTGGTCCTACCTAGTTGGTAGACCAGTTGGACCTACCTAGGTGGTAGACCAGTTGGTCCTACCTAGTTGGTAGACCAGTTGGACCTACCTATGTGGTAGACCAGTTGGTCCTACCTAGTTGGTAGACCAGTTGGACCTACGTAGGTGGTAGACCAGTTGGTCCCGAGTAGTTGGTAGACCAGTTGGTCCTACCTAGGTGGTAGACCAGTTGGACCTACCTAGGTGGTAGACCAGTTGGACCTACCTAGGTGGTAGACCAGTTGGTCCCGAGTAGTTGGTAGACCAGATGGACCTACCTAGGTGGTAGACCAGTTGGACCTACCTAGGTGGTAGACCAGTTGGTCCTACCTAGTTGGTAGACCAGTTGGACCTACCTAGGTGGTAGACCAGTTGGTCCTACCTAGTTGGTAGACCAGTTGGACCTACCTAGGGGGTAGACCAGTTGGTCCTACCTAGTTGGTAGACCAGTTGGACCTACCTAGGTGGTAGACCAGTTGGTCCCGAGTAGTTGGTAGACCAGATGGACCTACCTAGGTGGTAGACCAGTTGGACCTACCTAGGTGGTAGACCAGTTGGACCTACCTAGGTGGTAGACCAGTTGGTCCCGAGTAGTTGGTAGACCAGATGGACCTACCTAGGTGGTAGACCAGTTGGACCTACCTAGGTGGTAGACCAGTTGTTCCCGAGTAGTTGGTAGACCAGTTGGACCTACCTAGTTGG
This sequence comes from Molossus molossus, assembly GCF_014108415.1. Taxonomy (NCBI): domain Eukaryota; kingdom Metazoa; phylum Chordata; class Mammalia; order Chiroptera; family Molossidae; genus Molossus; species Molossus molossus. Next base: position 18,523,855 of record NW_023425352.1, read on the forward strand.
TAGACCAGTTGGACCTACCTAGGTGGTAGACCAGTTGGTCCCGAGTAGTTGGTAGACCAGATGGACCTACCTAGGTGGTAGACCAGTTGGTCCTACCTAGTTGGTAGACCAGTTGGACCTACCCAGGTGGTAGACCAGTTGGTCCCGAGTAGTTGGTAGACCAGTTGGTCCCGAGTAGTTGGTAGACCAGTTGGTCCCGAGTAGTTTGTAGACCAGTTGGTCCTACCTAGGTGGTAGACCAGTTGGTCCTACCCAGTTGGTAGACCAGTTGGACCTACCCAGGTGGTAGACCAGTTGGTCCCGAGTAGTTGGTAGACCAGTTGGTCCTACCTAGTTGGTAGACCAGTTGGTCCTACCTAGTTGGTAGACCAGTTGGACCTACCTAGGGGGTAGACCAGTTGGTCCCGAGTAGTTGGTAGACCAGTTGGTCCTACCTAGGTGGTAGACCAGTTGGTCCCGAGTAGTTGGTAGACCAGTTGGTCCTACCTAGGTGGTAGACCAGTTGGTCCCGAGTAGTTGGTAGACCAGTTGGTCCTACCTAGTTGGTAGACCAGTTGGACCTGAGTAGTTGGTAGACCAGTTGGACCTACCTAGGTGGTAGACCAGTTGGTCCCGAGTAGTTGGTAGACCAGTTGGTCCATCCTTGATTGAGAATCGATGCATGATCCTTTGCATATATTATCTCTAATCCTCATAAGAACCCTCAAGTGAGTATTTTTGCTTCACTTTTACTGATGAGGAATGTGTAAGTCAGAGTGATTCAGTGACTCTGTCCAGGGCTCTCCAGTTACGTTGTGGCACAGCTGGGATCCGTAGCCAGTTGTGTCCGAAGTTAAATCTGGTTTGGTTTGCTCTGAACTCACTCACCTGCTTTCCTTTCATCTAATCAGAGCCCAAGTCAGGATGTCACCTCTCCAGTTGGAATCAAAACTATACATGGGTAGGCGATAAAGAGAAGGAAGGAAATGGAGAATTAGTTTAATTACCTTTTCAGATTAGCTCCGAAAATTCACCACAGTAACTCATCTAGTGCTTCCAAAACCATTATTAAATCTGATCTCTGGAATCCTAGGCCAGTATTACACCCCAAGATCTTAGACCCTTTACACCATCCCACTGAGTGTTGGGGCTACGAGAATTTGGAGCCTTGGCCATTTACATTCTCTCCCCTGTCTTCTCTGACAGCCTGTACACTTTGAATCCAGAAATGCGTTCACTTAGTAACCAAACACATTGGCCTCATTAAGGTTCAAGATCGGTTCCATCTAAATGAATATCCCTGTAGGAACGATTTCACTTGAGAGAGGTCATAGGTGAGAGCTTGTGTCAAAATTACTCCATGATACATGAGCAGGCAGCATGTGATCACATTTTTCGGTTGTTGTTGATGCTAGGTGACAATAAATTTCTTTAGCCTCAGGAGATTGGTTGCAGCTTGAGTTGGGCCATGGAAAATGTTACGAGTCTTGTGGCCATGAAGCACTCCCATGAAGAGGTGTTTAGATGGTTTCTGGTGTTGAGAAAACAACCCGCAGCTCTAGTCATTTGCATCGGCGTGAGGTGGAGCCCTGGAGCTTGGGATCTGGTATTGTTTTGGACATCACCGGAATAAGAAACCTAAGATGCCAGGTACCAGATAACACTTTCATGGACTCTGCTGTAATTTTAAAACTGACAAGAACAGGAAAAGTAATAGAATTCTCAGCTATGCTGGGCCAAATTATTCCACCCACCAATCTGCCACCTAAATGATCTCTGTAGCACAGCAGTTTCCAGTGTAGTTCCAAGAGCGTCAGTGGCATGTGTCTGAGCCTCACCTGTGAATTGTTAGACATCAGATTGTCAAGATGCACCCTAAATCTACTGAATGTTGACACTCTGGAATGTGTGTTTTATCAAGCCTTCCAGAACATTCTAATGCCCACTAATGTCTGAGGACCAGTTCCCTAAACTCTAAACCTATTTGTGTCATACTGGGTGTATATGTCAGGACTGTGCTGTTTGTACACATCCGGAACTTAATTCAAATTAGCTTGCACCAAGAGGGTTTTTATTGGCTCCAGTGCCTGGAGAGTCCAAAGATACACCCCCATGCAAATGTTATTATTGTAGCACTGTTTCTAGCACTTGGATCTATCTGCTCTCCTCAAGGCTGTTTCCTTTATATGTAAAGAGGGGCACTGGTAGCTGTGGGCCTATGTAAAGTTTATGGACCTTCTTCTAATAGCTTCAGTTCAAGTTCCAGGAGGCTGACTTTCATCGGCCTCTCGGGGCCACTGGCCCATCCCTGAACTAATAACCAATGCAGCCCATTGGATGGAGTGTTCTGATTAACCAGATGTGGTTCCCATGGTCCCCCTGGAGCCTGGGAGTGGCATCAGTACCACTTGGACCCCATCGACTAAGATCATTTTCTCAAAAGAAGAAATGTAAAATAGCAGCAGCAACAACAACAAAAGGAACATCCATTCAAGATGTAATCATTCCCCTATAAGGTTGTTGTGAGTTGAATTGTATCCTCCCAAAATATGTTCAAGTCCTAACCCCCCACCCCGTATCCCAGAAGGTGAGCTTAATTTGAAATAGTGTCATTGTTTAGGATGAGCTTAGCTGAGGCCGTACTGAAGTGGGATGCACCCCGAATCCAGTGTGACGGGAGACCTTATTAAAGAGGAAAATCTGGACAGGCAGAGGCACGTGGAAATTGGTGTGATGCTGCTGTAAGCCAAGGAGCTCCCAAAAGCGAAGAGGGAGGCCTGGGCCCTGCCGGTAGTTCGATCTGGGACTTGGAGCCAGCAGAACTGCCACACAGTACACGTGTGCTGTTTCCGATGCCCGCCTTGTGGCACTTTGTATGACAGACTCAGCAAACTATACAAAGGTCAAGTGCTTATTCCTCTAATGGTATATCAGGTTCACATCAGTACTGGTCAACGTGCCTGCGTGTTGGAACCCTTTAGGCGATATGCCACTCACATTCTTGGGACACAGCCTGTTCAGTGGGAACAACTGGAGAGAATTTGATCAATTACTATTCGGAAATTTTCAAGCAGGCTTCTGGGAACCACCCGAAGGTGGCAGAGGGCCAGCAGCCTCCAGGTGGGCAGCTGTTGGAGCAGCCACCCGAAGCCACAGCCAGATGTGAACGAGTTAAGCCTTTAGTTAAGCACGGTGAGTGGAAAGGCGGGCGAGGATGTGAACTGGGGGAAGCACAGTCCCCCACGCACGGTGAGTGGAAAGGCCAGTGAGGATCTGAACTGGGGGAAGCACAGTCCCCCACGCACGGTGAGTGGAAAGGTGAGCGAGGGTCAGAACTGGGGGAAGCACAGTCCCCACGCCTCCAGATGTCCGCATGCAGTCGCAGCCCCCGAGGGGCAGGTGCGGCTATCGGTCTGCAGAGGGCGCCCAGGTCAGAAGGCTCTGAGAAGGCTCTGGCCGTTGAACGGGCCCTGAGTCGAGGATTGGGGGTGGGGGGGGAGGTTGTGGGACAGTGCTGGCTGTTGAGTGAGGACAGTGCCCTTGAGAAGGTCTTAGGCCTCCGACCAGGAGACCTAGCAATGGAGGCTCGGGGTGCAGATGTGTAAGAGCAGGACCTCCGCCAGCCGGAGCCGGTGCCTGCAATCCCTCGTGGAGAGATGCACCCCCTAGGCCCTAGGTCTCCAGCGAGGAGGCTGCTTCCCCCGGAGGCCTGCCAGCCGAAGCCTTTGCCACTGCCCACAGCCAGGCCTGAAAAATCACACCTAGGTTTTGAACCAGGAGCCGGATCCCTCACATGCCGTTATTATTATTATCTTAATATTTTTTATTGATTTTTTTAATAAAGAGGAACATCAATGTGAGAAACATTGATCGCCTGCCTCCTGCACGCCCCCTGCTGGGGATCGAGCCAGATGACCAGGAATTGAACTGGGTCCTCACTCCACGGGAGGACGCTCAATCCACTGAGCCACACTGGCTGGGCTCAGATGCAGTTATCACTCCAGACCAAGAGACAAATGAAGAAAACAGTGCAATCTGAGCCCAGTGCAAGTTACTACATGGTCACAGGAGGAAACACGCCACGCTTAGAATGACAGATAGCAAGGTGGAAGGACAAAATCCTCCAACATCCTCTTCCTTCTTCTATTTCCCCTCAATCCCATGGTCCAAATCCAGTGGGCAGTGGCAGGCGAGGAAGCTGAGGGTGATGCAGGTCTTAGTGGTCAGCGTCCCAGAGTGCAAATCGGAGAATGGCAGGGAGTAGGGAAGTAAAAAGCATAATTAGCACTCAAAGCTTTGAACAAAATACCACTGTTTGGGCTGCATCTCTGATATAATGGTTAGATGGCTTAGGCACTTGTGTGTATTTCTTTCTTCTTCTTTTTAATCCTCACCTGAGGATATTTTTTCCATTTGTCTTTAGCTAGAGTGGGAGGGAGGGAGACAGACAGAGGACATCGATGGGAGAGAGACACATCAGTTGATTGCCTCCCACTTGACCTGAGCAGGGCTGGGGACTGAACTGCAACTGAGGTACGTGCCCTTGCCTGGGATTGAACCCGAGACTCTTTGGTCCATGGGCCAATGCTCTAACTGCTGAGCCAAACAGGCCAGGGTTTGTGTATATTTCTATGAAAATGAAATCTAACCTGCACATAAAGAAGGTCACATAAGGCTCAATGAATTATCACAAATGAACACACCATGTCACCATCATGCAGATCTTGAGACAGAACATTATCAGCATGCGGGGATCCTCTCCCCACCATCATTTCCCAGCTCCCTGCCAAAGACAACCACCAACCATCCTGTTTTCCGGTACAGATTAGCTTGTTTTTTCATTTTATAAACCTAGATTCATACAGTTTATGTTCTTCTTTTGCTGCAAACAGAATCCCTGTCATCTAGGTGTCTAAGCTCTGCAAGAACAGAACTTGGCTCAGTATATGCCACGCGGCCCACCTGTGATGCCAAAGCTTAGCAATGCCGGAGCTTTCGTCTAGACTCTCAAGGGAAGCCACTTCATGTTTGGGATCTTAACTCAAACAGAGTTTCCACTTTGCAGTCTTTCAGCAGTTAGACAGCTACTTGTCTAAAAGCATCACATAGACATCTCCTGGCAGAATTAATGTTTCTTGTTCCTTCAAGTCAAATGGAGTAGAGCCTGTAGCAGGAGTTCAAAGAATTCTCTGCTGATGTCTCTAGGATAAGATGGATCGGAACGAGGGATCGGAACGATACTGAAGAACAGCACATTCTAACGGACAGAGAAGGGTGCACGTGCAAAGAGTAGTATTGACGGAATAGCACAGGAGTCGCTTGCAAAGACCTTCCTTTCAGGAGAGAGGCATAGTTTCCTCCTTGTTGCGGGGTCAGAGGTTCCCAGGAATTTTCTGTTAATGATGAGGACACGTCATTTAAGTGATTTGAGTACATGGTATGGGGCTAACAAGTGCTAATTAATGACTCTAGTGAATTGAATGACATGATACATGTGACTTTCGAGGAAAACAAAAGGAGCTGCATAAATGCAGAATGAGGATAACAATTTCAAGTCATACACAGCAGATATTGAGACCTTAACAGATTCTAGAATCCACCTGACTATTAAAAATGCAGCAAAGGACACAAAGGTCTCTTATGAGGAAAGATGGTTCATTAGCACACACACTGTACATGGAGAATGAAATTAAAGTGTATAATTCAATAAAGCCTTATTTAATTTCAGGTGATGGACAGTAATTTCAAGTTTAAAATCCAAGTGAGACTTAGTTGACTCTTTTTTTTACCAAGTCAGTGTTGTGTAATCAGGGCCGTAATATCCTGCTCATTGGTGAAAATCCAGTTAGTCCCTTTCCGCAGATAGCAAATGTATTTAAAACTTAGCTTGAAGAGAATGGAGTGTGACAGGGACTTCTCTGCAGAGACTCCTATATTTTTAATGAGAGGAATATTTATGAAATAAGATCTGCTCTGTCTACAGAATTCTGCATCAATACCAGGCCGGCATTGGCATCAAGATTGGATGGGCATAGGCAATTCCCTTAATGTAGCAAAACCTCACTGGTCCCTTTTAAAAGTGGTATTGCATAAACTATCTTATTTTCATAACACATAAAGTCATGCTCATGGAGTAAAATCCCAACTGATGCTCTGACTAGAAAACTAATTCAGCTAAATACTTTCATTGAAAACTGGGTCTTGAGAGCTTTGCTTTGAACTATGCAATCTGCTATAAATCTTTCTTAAAGCAACTCTTTTCCTTTATTTCAAATCAGAAATTTTTCTTAATCTAACAGCTCGGTGCTTTTATATTATAACATAAAACTTACCTTTTCTGACTTTAAAACTATATTGAGGTTTATATTTCTGGGCAAAAGCCCTAATTTTGTAGCTAATGTGACGTTCACCATTCTCTTACGATGGGACATATTTCAGGATGTACAAAGACAAAATACCTCTAATGACTGAAATGCTTCTCAGGGGCTCTGAAGGCAGGTGTATGCTCACAAATCTCCCACGGACACTAAGTCAATGTCCTTGTCTGTCTCTTACATTGAGGACAGGAAAGGGAAGTTTTGGAGAGACTTACCAGATTTGTAAGAGGGAAGTGAAATATAATGATTCAAGAATTGTTTCACATACACACAATTGGAATGGCAAGTAGTGATTTCTAATGAACAGTTCCCTCTGTCAGAGAAACAATGAGGGGCTGAGGTCTCCTGTGTTCAATACATTAGGATATGACAGTCTCCAGCACTCTGAAGATGCTTGCTCTAGGCAGTGTGATTGTGAGTAGAAGACTATGGCATTTGTAGAGAAATTTTCCTGAGGTCCCTACTCTTGTTGAATTGCAAAACTATAGTTCTACTTTCACTGGTCTGTAGTGAAGTGACAATGTTGTCATTTTTGATTAGTGTTGTTATTATTAATTATAACAGGTTGTTCTTTATTTCTTCACTATTTTGGGGCTTTTAAAATTGTTATTTCTTTTATGGCATATATTGATGGTCCATGGTAGGGGTTGTTATTGTTGCTGTTTTTTGTTTATTAATGCCCTTACTTAAAAGCAGATAACTTTGCTGGATGCTATTCAAATTAAAAAAAAAAAAAAAAAGTCTGTTCTATAAATGGCAGAAGACTAAAAACTACTCTTTTTATAGGATGTTATGCTAGGTAATCAAAATATAACTATGGATGGGGAGTTCTTTATCTTTCCACTCTAAACTGTAACATGCATGTACTCCGTAGGACAAAAGGGTAGTGAAGTGAACTTTGTTTCATTCTTTATTGACAGCTTGGGTCGAGTACTGTCCTTCTGTTGGTCAAAGATCCCTTAAGGGAAGGGTTCCCAGGGATATATCCTCTCATTTCACACTTATCCTCATCCTCACTTCAACTACACAAAGAGGAGTGACCGAATCGGTCTGGTATTACATGACTGTGATTACTGTGTGTAGACGTAGCTGGTTCTGAATTCCACGTGGCCTGGGTGCTAAGAGGGTCCTGCTCAGGCGTGGATCTGACCTTTATTTGTTTTTCTCTTTCCTCCTGTGGTTATCTACTCAAGTATTTTTTTTATTAATTAATTTATTTTTGTTACAGATGTTTCTCCTTTTTTCCCCAATGATTCCCCCCTTCCCCTCCCTCCCCACCCTGTCCCCAGCTTTGTTGTCCATGTCCATTGTTCATGCACACATGCATATAAGTTCTGTGGTTTATCTCTCCCCCACCACCTCCTCTTCTAGGGATTGTCAGTCTGTACCCCACTTCCACGTCTCTGGGACTACCTCATTCCTCAGACTGTTAATGTTCATTATATTCCACAAATAAGTGAGATCATATGATACTTGTCTTTCTCTGTTTGGCTTGTTTCGCTCAAGTATTTAGCTGGAGTAGAGCAATGTCTGAAATTCATGTTTCAGTTCAAGGGGGGAAGAGAGGCCTCTTATGTGGGGTTGGCGCTATACTTGGATTTGGGTATCATAATACATTGCTCTTCTACTTTATGATACCACTGTTTCCTGTTTATATAGTTGTCTTGAGAAAATTAGAAGTTGAGATAAATTCTGGGATAAGACTTGGGTATTTCTAGATTTTTTGTCTATGGTTCCACCTAATAGAAACTTAGGTACAATTAAGAATAATACTCAAGTATCATGAAAAGTGTCAACTCAGCTCTTTTTGTTCTCATAGGATATATTATACTTCATTGAAAAATTTTGTTGGAGATTTATAGCTCCTAAAAGACAGTAAATACTTGGATGTGAGAGTGGAATTTTATTTATCTTGATATCCTTAGCACTTATCACTGTTCCTGATGTGGTAAATATTCACTGAAATTTGTTGAATGAGGACAAGTAGAAATAAATGAGTGATCTAATTAATTTCATCAAGTTCGATACTCATGCAATTGTACTAACTATTTAATAATATCAGCACAGATAATCAGTGTTGTCCTTAACATTCAATTCCTTCCAGTCCTATTATCTATGGACTGATAATAGGAACTTTCTTTTCCAACACTTCTGAGTGCACAAATCAAGTTTCTTTGGTTTGAGAATCTCTGCCATAGCCATTAAATGTAGGTCATTTTCTTTCAATAAGGTTATCACCAATACTTTCTCTTGTCCTTATGAAAATATACGATATATCTGGTGCTTATTCTTTGCATATTATGTGACTTTATCTTGTCTCTGATACCATATATTCTAGCCACTATTTCTGCTTGATAAGAATACATCTAGACACTGTTGGCTTTTCCTTGATGTAGCTTTCATACCTTCCATATTTCCACTGTAGCTGCTTTTAAGCAACATTCAGTAGTTACACTAGATGAGCTTCTACATGTATGCCCCTGTCTCATTCATGACCACCCTTCCCTCTTGCCTTTCCCTTCTAAATTAGACCGCATTGGTATTTTTTGTCTGAAGCCTTTCTGCATATTTTACCAGTTCTGCACCACCTTCCAGAAAGACTATATGTACATGCACTCTTGATACCTCCTTCCTTTGGTCTTGTTCCAACAGTACGTGAAGAAATTCTTCAATTTCTTTTAAGTTCATTGCATGAAAAATAGTCATGTAGAGACCTATGCTAAAAGTCACATCTAATCTTTGTTTTTTTAGGGGACACCTTCTCTATTTCTTTTCCTTTTCTCATGTAATAAATAATGAAACACCCTATGTCTTCAACATTTTGTCCTAATACTTCCATGTGAACATTTATCATATTTCACTGACTTGGAAAATATCTTCTTTATCTTCAGCTAGCTGTGCAGTGGTTGTTTTTAACTTATTGTCATGACCATCATCACTATGACCAGAGTTACTGTATGTTGGAGGTAATCCAGTGTATCTCAACATTGTATAGTTCCCCTCTAAGAAGCATTGTTAGACACATTTTTCTAGTTAGGAAGTCCTCAGTATAAGGATCTAGTACAAGAGATATGCCATATATCTGATTATGTATTCTGACATTCTGGAGTGCACAACCCATTGTGATCTCTAGATTCATTCAGCCCCTCAAGAACCAATTTTACCCCCTTGGTCAAAATGTTGCCCATGTTGAGAATGTGGTATACTCTTTGTTCCAGACAATTAATTACATATTTTATATTTATAATATCTTGTGTTTAATTGATTATTTCTGGATATATGAATCACTGTTTCTCTAATGATGAATTAACATAAAACGATTTCTTCATATACAACTCAGCATATACATTTTGCCTTCCGAACGCCTAGACATCTGATACCGTCATCTTTTTGGCCCTTCTCATGCTTGCTGTCCTCTGTCAACTCCTTCACCACACACTTCTGCAGAGCCCAAACCATGAGAAATGAGTAATGTCACAGTACTGAAGGACTGATACTACATTATACCACGTGACAAAGATTTTCAAATCTTCATCATTTGTTATTTTTCTTCATGCATGATACCTCTTGAACCAGACTCAAAGAAACTACCTGTCTCTTTTGTGGGAGGAGGAGTGGGGTTCCTTTTTGTCCTGATGCATTCTACAATTTCATTTATTTACAAAGCAGTGGTCATTATATCATACTGGTTTCCATTCTAGACATGTGGTTTGGAACTTGCTTTAAAAAATACAATAATAAGAGATATATTTGTAATATGTAACCCTGTCCTCAGTGGCCACTCTTGATTAGAACGTGAACGCTTGTCATCCATTCATATGTTGGTTAATTAAATTATCTATTGAGTATTTAAGCTAAGAAAAGGGAACAGAGTTAGGCAGTAGTGGAAAAAAAAAGAGGGTTAGGGGAAGAAGAAGAAGGATAAAAATAAGTGAAGAGAACATAATCTCACAATAAAAGACGCTTTAAAATGAACACACTTGATATAATAAAATGGCTCACTACATTGTTTATTCTTTATTTCATAATGATCTGTGAAAATCTTCAACTCTTACAAGAGTAAGCTCTTCCTGATCTTTGGTCCAAGATCAATATTCACGTATTCCAAACTCTGAGATACAGATAATTGAAAGACCCATTTTTTTTTTTTTCTGCTCTTGCTTTGACTTGACATCAATGAACTTACTCCAGAAACCAGTGATGATTTTAAACAGATGAATCATATTGATTGGCAATTAAATATGCTTTGTAATAAACAACAGTCGTATTAAGAGTTCATAGATGCCAATTAGTTGATTGACACAATCTTTCAAAACATGGGACTCATGAGGGAAATTACTGCCATTTTTTTTTTTATTTTATTATTAAAAAACACCTGCTTGGCAAACTGAATTGGCAATTAAGTCAGTGCTGATGGGACTAACATGGAAAGTTCAACCTCATTTGGCTTTATCATCTTGACTCTCATTGTACTTAGTGTGTGACCTGGCAATGTATGAAAAGATGCTCCTAGCGGCCTAGGAGGGGGTAAAAGGAGGGGCCTCTAGGCCAAAGAAAGTGAAAAATAACTCTGACATTATCCACACACATATTTGGCCTTCTATCAAATGCATTTTCTGCTGCTAAGGTTTCAGGCCTGACTCTGCATACACTAAGCGGAACCCATGGGCACTTAAGATACACACCTCCTAGGAGACTTCCATGATAATAACTTGCAATCAGTCCAATTTATGCAAATGTATTTGCTACTAATGTTAAATGACTTCTCGCCCAGGTTTTCTCTCTTTCTCGGGGTCCAATATGATGGAAGTTGAGATTTGGTCGCACTGCTTTGAAAACGGAATCAAGCGCCACCTTGGCAGGCAGCAGATGGACGAAGAGCCGTTGGATGTTAGATCGCTAGCAGTGTGCCCAGCGCACGACACGAAGCACAGATGTTTATCTGTGATGGCCAAAAAGCTGGAAAATGAAAACTTGCAAGACAGCAATTGAGGTTCGAAGTCTCTCCAACGCCATATTGTGGGCACTGTGGGGGCAGCCCCTGGGGGAGGCATCAATCCCTGTTTCTCGCACCGTCTTCTCACATCCGGGAAGCACTGGAGGGCCCGTGCTGAGCACTAAACCTCAACTTGGAGATACCTTTTCATTGTACTGTATCTCTGAACAGTATTTCCAATTAGCATGTTGCTGTGAAAATTTTCTTTTATTTTCTTTTTCCCCAATGTCTCTTTTGAGTTTTACATTCACCATTTTATTGTCTCTCTCCCGCCTTCGAAGATAAAAATTCAAACTGATTTCCACACATCTTTTCACCCCTTTAAAAATGTATGATTTAAAACATCTAAGTGGGTCAGGTATCTTTGTCACAATTACCCTAAAGAGACTCCTTTTTTTTTTTTTTTTTCTGAAGAGTTGTGAGTTTTTATCATGGACTTGCTTTTATTGATGAGATAGCATTTTATATTCTAACTTCTCTAGAAACTGTTTCTCAGCAGAAGGAAAATATTGGTCTGAGTTGTCCCTTGACACCGTGGGCACGAATACAATGATCTGTTCAAAGTGGGATTTATTTCTAGAAGCAAACTGGCTCACCTCTCACATGCAGGGCCTATGCACAGCGGACAGATGGAGAGTCCTCCGCCTGATGAGCGCCTGCTCAACTCCCTTGCCTGGTCCCGGTCTGTGCTGCAGAGATCCAGAGCACCGTGTGGAAGCCTCGGATCATAAGTCCCAGGTCTGACAGCCAAAGCCTTCCTGCAAACAGCTCCCCTTGAACCACTGCAAAGACTTAAAGGTGTACACATCAGTGACATGCTTTACCCTTCGGAAGACAGAGAAGAAGGGTTGCATGCTGCAAGAGGCTGGCATGGGGCTCCTTGGGCAGGGAGTGCTCCAGACCTAAGTACCCAGGCAGCAGCATAAAAGCAGAGGTATGTGGGCTCCATTTAGGTTTATTTCTTTGGCCCCACAGACCCCTCTTCCTGTACGGAGGACACAGCTTGAAGAGTGCCGTAACAGCCCTGGCAGGGGTTGCTCAGTGGATGGAGTGTCAGCCTGTCCACTGAAGGGTCTTGGGTTGGATTCCTGGTCAAAGGCATATACCTGGGTGGCAAGTTTGGTCCCTGGCCCTGCAGGAGTACATGAGGGAGGCAACCAATTGATGTGTCTCTCTTACATCCATGTTTCTCTCTTTCTCTCTCTCTTCTCCATCCCTCTCTCCTTTCCACTCTCTCTAAAAATCAATGAAAAAATATCCTTGGGTGAGGATTTTAAAAAGACTGTCATAGCAGGTACCTACAGCATAAGACCCAGGACAGCAGTTCAATTGCCTATGTCTAAGGTTGTAACCGTGTGTAAATTTTATTTCTTTGTAAACATAAGGAAAAGGAAAAGGAATTAATGATAATATGTACTTGGACAAAGTCAAGGGCCTAGTTTGTGCTTGTTGATCAATATTATACAAGCCCCATAATTCCATTTACATGATTTTCATTTGAGGGGGCACACCCTAAGGTGGCCCCCCAATGATCTCTTGTGTATAATCCCCTTTTCTTCTTGAGTTTGGATGGGATTACTTCTAACCAATAGAACATTGCAAAGGTGATTGGATGTCATTGGTTATGTTGTATGGCAAAGATGATGAAATGCTTATATAAGACTCAGTCTTGGGAGCCTAGAGAGAAAGTCTCCTATTAATCTTGAAGAAGCATGCTGCTATGTTGTGAACTGCCTATAAAGAGGATTAGGAGGGCCTCAGTCCTACAACCACAAGGAACTAAATTTTGTTAATAACCACAAGAGTTTGAAAGATGACCTCCAGCTCCAAAAATGTCACAGAGTGGCTAACCCCTTGATTGCAGTCTTGTAAGACCCTGAGCAAAGAAACACACTTACCCTAAACTCAGACTCCCAAAACTATGAGAAAATAAATGTATATTGTTTGAAACTGCGAGGTTTGTAATAACTTATTACATAGCATAAGGAAATGGCTACATTAGTTCTTTGGAGTTTGGACATTTATTCTTACTTGTCTTGTCTTGGACTTTGTCCCACAGCTTTTATGGTTTGGTAATCACTCTATCCTTGCACATCGACCCTTGTGTTGTCTTGGGTAACATCCTTTGGGAATGCCAAATTCCCTATATTGTTTGAGCAATTTTTAAAATTTGTACTTGTTTAATTTACTCTGACTGAACAAAGATGATCATGTTCAAAGACACTCCAGGTTTCTGAAGACCTACCCTGTCTAATCTATTCTTCAAGTACATACTTATTTTCGTGACATAGTCTCCAGTTCTTACTCCATCCTTGACACTGGCAGAAATATTTTCTCTTCCTCCTTTGATGCATAACCACTTTCTTTGATCTCCTTTAATTTTTTTTTTTTTTTACTTAAGCCTTTACTTAGTAATTGTATGTGAGACCTTTATTCCCTAATTAAATTATATTCTCCTAGGGTGGTGAGAAGGGCAGAGGCTGAGATAAAATCATTATGTCTTTATAGCCTGTCCTTAAATCCAACAGTGCCTTGCTCTATACCTTGGGTAGAGTATGCTCTCCTTAGCTATGTTCTTGTATAAATGGAAGAGATGTTGTTGAACTGCATAGTTTTTAGTCCAGACATTTCTTAAAAAGAAAATCAATTTACTTTTATGTCATATATATGTGTGTGTGTGTGTGTGTGTGTGTGTATATATATATATATATATATATATATATATATTTATGGAAATCTAGCAAAATGGATCAATGAGTCATGTCTCTTTAAGGCTCAGGTGATCCTTTCTCTCCTGAAACTGACAGCACCTTATTGATAGGTTTGGGGATTTTGATGCAGCAAACCCTCATGTGCTTAAGAATTTGGGTGCCATTAGAAATAGCAGCTTTAGAGAGCAGTTGAAGTGAATGATGTGATTTGATCTATAATGTACCTATGCAAACTACTTACAGGTACTTTTAGAAGGACAGATAAAGGCTGAAATTACCTGGGAACTTCTAATGAGTTGCTTGTATTTCTGCTCCAGTTCTTTCCTTGTCTGGTAAGAGCCAAATGGAGCCTCCTGTGGGTTCTTGTCATTCTTGGTTGAAGCCCCGAATGTTGGCAGACAGTCCCCACAGACAAGGGAAAAGACAGAACTGAGACAATAATCAGGGTAATTCAGGCAGTGTGTGTGCTAATAAAGAAAAAAAGGTGCTTGGGGCTTGGCTGACTCAGCATGAAATGAATGCTCTGGATAAATAGCCTTCGCACTGCTTTCTGTGCATGACGAGAGGCAGCCTGAGATTTCTACCCTATCAAAAGCCCTGAAAATAGAGCATATATCCATTTATGAAAAGTGTCCAGTGTGCTTTAAAGCTCAACCTACTTGCAGAGAGATTATAAACCTTAGCCATAATTGCAACATTTCCCATTACAATCTGTGTGTTCACTTTAAATAATACTGATAACCTAAGATTTGAACAATTACACAAAGTATGATTTGTAGACTCAAATGTCACAACAGGGATGCTATGTGTAGAGGAAATAATGTTACAATTGATTTGACCTGAAGTTTTAAGAGCCTTTTTTTCTTTGGATTAAGCATTAACCATTAATGCTTTGGAGAGAAAGTGTGATTTTGGCTCTAGTTTTCTGCACAGAAATAGGAGAAAGTGTGGCTGGCTCGAGACATCACTACCGCCTTTTATTGAGCAGATGTGTTTTCTCTTTGTGATGTAGGTAACAACATCCACCCTGGGGTTAATGGAGACAGTTCAACCAAGATTTTTCTGCAGAAGTTCCTTAGAATTAAAGGTGATCTCCGAAAAGACTTATGTAGTATCCTCATGTGACATTGATACATATGTGCTTACTGATAATAAACAACAACATGGAACGGCAGAGCCCAGGGAGTTCCTTACAGAGCCAGCAAATGGAAAATCTCTTAACTGAACTAGGTATAGGATGTAAGAAGGAGGAAGAGGTCACATGAGATCCAGTTACAATTAGTATTTGTTAATTGTAACAGAAGTCCAGAAGATTTAACTCCATGCAGAGAATGGCATGAAATAGCAATGGATAAATCATGCAGCCCCATCTCAGAATCACTGAGAATTTTTTTTTCTTCTCTCTGATTTTGAATATAATTGGCATTTCATTTGAGACCCTGACAAAACACTTTTAGTTTCCTTTTTGTTTTTCAATTTATTTTTAATGTATGGACTTATTCTTTGTTATTTAATTTCCATTGGGTCTGAATCCTACATTTACTTTTCAGAAAATTTATTTTATTCCTTAAAAAGTTACCTTACTACTTCATTGCAATTCAAAAAATCCAAAAGAATATAAAGAATTTAACAATACCCCTCCTCTGATTCCAATTCTACTTTTTTGCAAGCTACAGAGGAGAGACAGTTGGGCCCCTTTTGCCTAAGATAAAATTGATTCTAAAAGCATTCACTCCTTCCAAAAGCTAAATGCCATTATTTTCATTGAAAATACAGAAAAAGAAAACCCCAAAACTCTCTAAAGTACTTTTATTTATTCTCAAATTTTCAGGTATATCCCTTTATCCTCCAAAACAAACAAACAAACAAACACCAAAAAACCGCATCCCACTTAACTCTACCTATTAAAAATAGATTATGGTATAATTCTAAAAGTACAAAGTATAGTCGATGAATTAAAGGGGGCAGAATATGAAGTTTGAATTAGGAGGTATAGGTTTTTATGTAAAAACATTGGTAGTCATTGATTGATGGGTCAACTGGTTGACTGATTCATCTTTGAACATATTTATTGATTATCTATATCCCAAATATGGTGACAAGTTCTAACAATAACTAGGGCACATCATCAGAAGTGGCCAGCCCTGGCTTTAAAAACTTCTGTTCTGTGGCTAACATAATATTCATCAAACAATAATATACTTTTAAATGGGTACATAATTATGAACCGAAATAAATTCTATGAAGGAAAGGAACACCACTCTTCAACACAGTATTTACAAAATCATTTGGCTTTCCTGAGAAAAGCATATGTACATTATTAGTCAGTGACAAATAAATAAGGGAGAGAGTGATGAAGAAGCATTGCTTGCTTCCAGAGCGCTGTGTGCAAAGCAGTATGGGTTGTATGACAAGCTACAGTCGTTGAGATAAGAGTGTAGAGTGGGGAGTGTTGGGAAGGGTGAACAAAAAACAGATCATATTGCTTTGAAGGCCATGTTAAGAATTTTGAGTTCCCTGTATGTACAATGGAAATACTCTGGAGCATTTGAATCTGCATTGCCATAATTAGATCTAAGCTTTGACAGTTAAACTTTGAGATGAAAACTTTAATAGGTAATACAGAATTTACTTTGGATATTTTGGCCACTTATTAACCAGAGGCAATGCCTCCTTCCATACCCAGTGAATGTATGTGATGTTGTATGAAATTTGTGTAAAAATTGAACCATGCCCTCAGTTTATGAGGAGACTTCTAAGAGAGCTACAGTGAATTATAAAGTCCCTAATTTTCCTTTAGATACTATCTTCTTCAGCATATATTTAGAATTTTGTATGTTATTTTCCTTTTTTCTTCATTTCAATTTAAATAATAATAGCACATGATAGAGACTAAATACTCATGTAACAATTTCTAGCTTTGTACTGAATTGATAAACTTATCAGTAATATCAGCATGTTTTGCTTTTTAACCTTTTCATAAAAAGTGCAAAATACAATGGATTAATCATATCATCATATTAGCTGGTAGTGATTATAGCAAATGGACTCTTAGGTAAAACTAATAATCCCCTTTCCAACTATTTTGGTGTGGCCACCTACCTCTGAATTTGAACAACACTTGTAATTTACTTCCAACTAATAACATATGGCAAAAGTAGTAAGATGTACATGATTATTTGTACGTGCTTGTATGATTAAATTGTGTGAGATAGTAGTGCTTCCCCTGCTGGAGTCCCTCTACCTCACTAGCTTTGAGAAAGTTAGTGGCCATGTTGGGGAACCCCATATTTCAGGGTGACCTCTGGCAGCTGATAGTGGTCTCCAGGTAATAGTCAGCAGGAAACTGAAACCCTCAGTTCTGTAACTGCAGGAAGCTGAATTTTGACCACAACATGAGTGAGTTTGGAAAGCAGAAACTTCCCCAATTGAGCTTCAGATGAGACCGCAGCCCCAAATGTATAAGCTTTTATTGTATCCTTGTGAAACCCTAAGCAGAGGATCCAGTTTAACCATGTTTAGATGCTTGACCCACAGGCACTGTGGGTTATTCAATGTGTGTTATTTCAAGCTTCTAAATTTGTGAATAATATTGTTATGTAGCAGTAGATAACTAATACACTGATAATGTAAAAACTGTACTGTATATGGCAGAAAGTCTTAACACTCAACACATAAAATTACTGGGCAGTATATGCATGGAAAACTGAATTCGACCTGGGAAACTTAATTTAGGAGCATCTGTGCATTTCTCAAAAGGGTTTGTTCTCAAAAAGTCAATTTTTGAATGTAGAGTAATGGTTGCTTGTTAACTTGGGCAAATCACAACTTCGTTGCTGTTAGTTTTCTCATATCTTGAAAGATAATATTTGTTCTTTTATATGAGGAATTATTGTACTATTAAATTGAGATAATTTTAATTAAATAATTAGTAGGTTTGTACTTGTGCAATACTTTTACATATGATACATAGTAGCCAATGATAACTGTAAAATGCTAGCTATTTAAGTGAAGCATTAGCATAGTGTTAGTGCATTCTGCTCCTCTCTCTGCGACCTACCACTAAATATATATGCAACATGGACAGATTCTTTACTTAGCATTCTTGATTTTCTCTCTTTGCTTGATATCAGAAGAGATTGGTTGTTAATATCTTTAGCAGCACTCCAAATGTAGCCCTTCACTGTAGCTGGGGCAGGTGTATTCTTCTAGGTCTAAGTTACAAGATTTCATATGATTGAGTTACCTGCTTACCCTTAACCTGTGTTCTTGGGTACCATGCTACTTAAAATTCTCTTTCGTAAAAATTCAGTGCTTTCCATTTGTTCATGCCTTGCCATTAATATTTGCCTTCACATTTGCAAGCTTGTCACAAAAATAAATTTATTTTCAGTTTTTTACCATTTGTGCAAATGCTGTTGTCACTGAAGGGTGAAGATACAGACAGAATTTATATGCATAACATCACACATGTTTTTAAAACTCTTTTATTAATGCAGTTCACAGCACAATTAACATACATAATGTTGTTTTCAGTCCACTGGTTCCCAAAAGCATTAAGATGCAAGAGTAGATAATGGAGAGAAAGAATCCTCGATATGGTTAGAAAAGGAATGTTAACAACTGGGTGCAAAATGTGGTCCGGCTGCTCCTGTAAAGTTAATAATAATAACAATTTAAAAAGGAAGATCTGAATCATGAGAGACCTTTTTGTTGTGTGTTTTTCCTACTGACTGATTTTTCAGCTCATAAATATCCTTACTATCTGGGTGAACCATCTGTGATATCTTCATTTGGGCTGGTGTGTGTGTGTGTGTGTGTGGCAACCCACGTGGGGAAGGACTACGCATCACAGGCAACAGTTCAACTTGACAGGTATCATCATTTCGGTAAAGCAAGGACAGCTGGAAATCACTTTACTTAAATTAACACGCGTCCCTTAAAATTCTGATCCTCAGAAAATCAGTTCTTTTAGGTTTCACATTCATTGAATACAAACTGTATCATCTATGCAGCTATTCAGGAGCAGAAATTAACAAAATCACAAAATCACTAGGTTAAACACCTCAACTACATTTTTAAGACCTAGCTGCCCCAGTGGAATTGGGAATTAATCATAAAGGAAATATGTATTTCTTTAATGAAAGTACCTTATGTCCTTAAGCAGAAAAGGTTTGACCAAACATCACAATTCAGATAGTTACTGAGAAGTCATATAGAGCAAGATGTACTCTTGAGTAACATTTAGTGGGCACTTACTACGTGCCAGCCTCTAGTCTGTTGTTTCTGCACAGGTTATATAGATTATTCCTTACTACTAATCCTGTTAGGTGGGTAGTCCTATTATCTCCATTTTCCAGATGAGGGATGTGAAACAATGAAGGATCAAGCGATTTGTCCAAGGTCCAGGAAGCTGGGATCAGAATCTATATAGTGAAGGAGCTGGGAATCACATATAGGCAGGGAAGTTACAGCTGCAGCCAACCATGTGGCTTTACTTTGTGACCAGTGGGAAGTGAAACTGAGACCCGATCCTGCTACCCAGTAAAGGTCTCATCGTCACTCCTTCGTCCCTCTTCAGTGGGACGGTGCGTTTAAAAATAAAACAACCGAGAAGCCAAGTATAACTTGAACATGATACAAGTTCTTGCCTTGGATATTTGAACAAAACAAGGGAGAGTGTGTGTACTGAGAGAAGTATTTCCTAAAACCTCTCCAAGGAGTTCCCTGTCTTCTTCCTGACCCCATTCTTGAAACATGGGAGTGGAGGAAGGGAGAAGGTTATTGAGAGAGCCAAGCCAAAATTCTCAGTGGGCAAAGGGAGAGAGATAGCTTGGGGCTATATACATTGTAGCTTTTGTTCGGTCACAGTGTTCTTATTATGTGTTGACAGGCATTGATGGAATATATTAGAAGACTCCAAAGTTTGAAGGTGTTAGATGTTGGAGGTAGGCCAGTTGGTATTGAAAATGAAAATACTCAGACTCATAATGGCTTTGTGGCTTTTTTTTTCCATATTACCTAAGCCCTTCAGATTGAACTAAACATGTTCTAATTACCCATGTGGGCAGGCAGGGATAAAGGTAAATCAGGACAAGATTTCTAAGTGATCAATTGATGGTTGTCTGCACCACTGTAGAGGGCTGGCTGGTTTCAACAGGAATGCCCAGCCTACGGTACTGAGGTTTATAGAGAGTCTGTAAAAGAGTCTGTGTGAGAAATATTAATTATTAATACTATTTTAGTGGGTAATACCACTTCAGTGACTTTGGGGTTGAGGTGCAATTCCAATGTTACTCTTGGATGACTGAAGCGAACACTTTGTGAGCCGGCAGTTTTGTTTTATCTGTAGGTTTCATGATATTGTCACTCAGCCATACACCAAGTGGCTACTGTCACTCAGCCAATAGCCAAGGTACAAGAGACAGCTTGATCTTGAGCTTACCAAGAACAAGCCTACTTCTAACCAGCCTCCCACTGTCACTAACAAGAAATTCATATTTGTCAAATCCACGTCACACTGAACCACAATTTGGGAAGCTCAGATTTCAAAGCCCAGCATTCTATAATTAACTATTTTATTTTATATTAGCCCCTTTATATATTAATAAATTGGCTTCTATAGATCAGAACAAATATTCACAGACAAAAGAAAAGCACTATTTTTTTTATTAAGTTTCAGAATTCTCCAGGGCATTCTGATAGAATCTGCAGGTAGACCCTTCGTATGGGTTAATTTACTTAATCCTTACAACAGTCTTCTGGAAAAGCCTCATCCCCATTTCAAACACGAGAAACTGAACTCTTGCCCATCACATACAAACAAGAGATACAACATGGTTCAAACTCAGACAAATTTAAATATCTGGTTTGTTTTTTAAGGAAACTCTTTATTTTACACTAATATATAATAGATGTTCCATATACCCTCACCCACAGCCCCCTATTATTAACATCTTAAATTACTATGTTCATTTAGCACTGTTAATGAACCAATATTAAACATTATTAAGTAAGTCCATATTTTTTCAGATTTCTCAGATTTTCTTTAATGTTACTATGATAACCCACACTCAAGGAGTGAGCCCTGGCCAGTTTGGCTCAGTGGTTGAGCGTTGGCCTGCGGACCAGAGAGTCCCAGGTTCGGTTCCCACTAGGGGCACGTACCACAATAAATAAATAAATAAATAAATAAATAAATAAATAAATAAATAAATAAATAAATAAAAAGGAGTGAGAGTTATGTTTCACCTCCTTAAGGATAGATACATCATTTAGATAAATAATCTATTTATTAGAATTTGAATAATGATCTATTCTTTGGACATATTATTTGGGATTCTTTGTCATGGGAGATTTGTCTCTTCTGTCCTGTTTGTTTCCCCCATTGATTTGCTTATATCAATATGTACTCATGGATACTTATTTTATATTGGATTATAATCTAGTTATATATATATATATATTTAATTCTCACCTGAGATATTTTTCTATTTATCTTCAAATAGAGAAGGAGGGAGGAAGAGAGGGAGAGAGCGAGAGAGGGGGAGGGGGCGAGAGAGAGAGAGAGAGAGAGAGAGAGAGAGAGAAAACATTGATGTGAGAGACACATCAACCGGTTGCCTCCCGCACAACCCCGAACAAGGCCGGGACCAAACCACAGCAGAGGTACTTGCCATTGACCAGAACTGAACCCACGACTCTTTGGCTCATGGGCGACACTCTAACCACTGAGCAAAGCCAGCCAATGCTGTCTTCTCCTCTTCTTGTAAGGACACCAATAGTATTGGATTAGGGCCTGTGCTAATGACCTCATTTTAACTTGATTATATCTGTAAAATACCAATTTTTAAATAAAAACACAATCACAGGTACTTGGGGTTAGGACTTCAATGACTTTTTTTTGGAGGGACACAATTAAACCAATAAAAACAAGTATCGTGGTTTCAGAATTGTTAACCCATATCTCCATGGGAAAAGACTGTCCAAGTAGAGCCGTTTTCACGTAAAGTTTCTTTTGCCTTTAGTCTCACAGATGCCACTCATTTGCTTAATTAGACCAACACCTTTTCTTCCATCTTCTTCAACAAAGTTGTTTCATACATTTTTAATACAGTTAAATTATATTTCCATATTCATTCTATATTTATATCCCCTGATCTCTTAAATGATTTTTTTTAACATTTGCATACATTAAGGTTCATTTTTTGTTCTTTAAAATTTTATGGGTCTTGTTGAATGCATTATGTCATGTATCCACCATAGCTGCATCACCCAGCATAGCTCTACTAACTCAAGATATAACCTGTGCCTCCCCTCTTTAAACCGCCCCCGACCCCGTCCACCGCAGGTGTCTTGACCATCTCCACAGCTGGCCTTTCCCAGAATGTCCTCTACATGTCGCACTTTCAGCCTGGCTTCTTCTACTCAGCAATATGCATTTGAAATTCCTCCACGTGCTTGATGGTTTGAATCATTCCATTGGTTAGATGTACCACCATTTGTTTACCCACACACTGTTTGAAGGACATATTGGTTGTCTTCAGTTTGGGGTGATTTTGTATAAAGCTGTTGTAAACATTCATATGTACATTTTCGTGTGAACAGAGTGTTCAAATTAGTTAGTTAATGAATGTGCAGTGCAATGGCCAGAACATATGGTAAGGCTGAGTTTATCTTTGTAAGAAACGACCAACCTGCCTCCACACTGGAGGCACCATTTTGCCTTCCCCCCAGTGGGGAATGAGAGTTCCTGTCACTCTGCATCTTCATAGTAGTGGGTGTTGTCAGAGTTTTGGATTTGAGCCATTCAATGAATGTACAGTGATATCTCACTGCTGTTTTAATTTTTTTTTTTTTTTTTGTATGTGCCCCTAGTGGGAACCGAACCTGGGACTCTCTGGTCCTCAGGCCGAGGCTCCAGCCACTGAGCCAAACCGGCCAGGGCACTGTTTTAATTTTTATTTTCCTAATGATAAGTGATGTCGAGCATCTTCTCATGTGTTTACTTCCCATTTATGTATCTTCCCTGGTGATAATTGGGTTTAGAACTCTTGCCCATATTACAAAATGAGATTTTCTGTTCTAGTTTTGGAGTGAAGATCTGTTTTAAAGTATAATTTCAAACTGTGAGATTGAATGTATATGGGCCAGGTACTCTGGAATGAGTCATTTCATTTTAGCCTAAACCTCTTACTATGAGGTACATATTATGATACCTTTTTTTTTTTTAACACATGAAATATCTAAGGGTAAAAAAATCAAAGCTGATATTTCAAAGCCACACAACCAGTAAGAGGTAAGATGGCATTTTTCGCTATGCATATTTTTGTATCCCAAAATGATATTCATAAATGATATAACCTACTTAAATAGATAATCAAATAATATAAAACCCTGTAATATGAAGAAAAAAATAAGTGGAAAAAGAAAGAAAAAGTATATATTTATGTATCTAAATACTTATATACAATTATATTAGATTTTAATACTAACACCAAGAGTATTAATACATTTAGATGTAAAAGACCAAAAGTTTTTCCATACAAGACATCCAGGAAATCAAAAGAGAATTTATATGAGTAGATGCTAGAATATAAACTAATATCAGATTAAGTGTTGGTTAACTAGATTTATTTGAGTATAAGTAAAGAAGGAACGATAATCCTATGTGAAATAGGGAAAACATGACAAGATAAATCATAAAACCTACAAGTGGAGAAATGAGAAAGCATCAAGTTTATGCAACTACGATGTGCCCAGAAGGCCTGCAGGATGTGGAAATACTGAATGGCACTGCCATGCACTGCAGGGAGCATTAGCTCTGGTTCCCAACTACTAGGTTCCAGTCCTAACCTGCATTTATTGTGATAACCCAAAACATTCCAGATTACCTCCGTGCCCCTTCTTCTAAATTCATGCATTAATCAGTCTAATTTATAATCTATAATTTGAGGATTAATCTGACTCAAGTTATATTGTGAAATTTTGAAATATTTCAGACTATTTTAGCAATTATAATTGAGGGCAATGAAAGTATTGAAGATCTTTCTTATAGCTAGCTGCATAGTACTCCATTGTGTACATGTACCACTGCTTTTTTATCCATTCATCTACTGATAGACATTTGGGCTGTTTCCAGATCTTAGCTATTGTAAATAGTGCTGCTATGAACATGGGGGTACATATATCTTTTCTGATTGGTGTTTCAGGCTTCTTAGGGTGTATTTCTAGAAGTGGGATCATTGAGTCAAATGGCAGTTCAATTTTTAATTTTTTGAGGCAACACCATAGTGTTTTCCATAGTGACTGCACCAGTCTGCATTCTCACCAGCAGTGTACTAGGGTCCCCTTTTCTCCACGCCCTCACCAACACTTGTTGTTTGATGATTTGTTGATGGCGGCCATTCTGACTGGTGTGAGGTGATACCTCATTATTGTTTTAATTGCATCTCTCTGATAATTAGTGACATTGAACATTTCTACATATGTCTCTTAGCCATTTGTATGTCCTGTTTAGAGGGGTGTGGGGGGGAGATAAATCATAGAACTTATATGCATGTGCACATAACCAATGGTCATGGACAACAAAGCAGAGGACAGGGCAAGGAGGGCGGGGGAGTCAATGGGGAAAAAAGAGAAACATCTGTAACAAAAATAAATGAATAAATAAATAAATAAAAGAAAGTATTGAAGATCAATAAAACACAGAAATTGAATTTACACAGTTTATGACCTTCAATGAAATGGATCTCATTTTTGGATAGCTCATACACATGAGCTGTATGAAAATGGATAAAATACACTAGACACAATAGAGTCAAATTCTTTTGATTTGGTCGAAAACCAGCCCCAAATTTCTTAAAATCATCCCTCTGGTTCTGCCTTATGTGCTTTTCGTCTTCAGAATTTCCCTCTGATAGTAACACTGAAGGATGGGCTATGAGAAAGCCTTGCTTTCCTTTGAATTAGCATCTGTTAAGTTTGCTCCTGGCACTAGGCATTGTGCTAGGTAGACACGGAGGAAACCCGTGTAAGAAGAAGCAGTCCCTCCTTTCAACTTTTAAAACTCCTGGACTCTCATCTCAGATATGAAGGGCACATGACCATCACAGTCATGATAAGGCAGTATGTCCTTGTCACCTTTGAATTTAGCCAGACTCTATTGGTATTAATTTATATTTTCAATCAGCGTCATCTCTGGTGGTAACACACTTTCTAGATTTATCTCTTGTTCTAATAGGTCTGGCTTTTATTAGTCCACCATTTCACCATTTACTCCTAGTTCCCAAGGGGAACTTTCATCCTAGGGACCAGGCAAACAATTTAAAGGGTAGTCAAACTAGAGCAGGAGGGTCGGGGTTCACAGGATTTGGGGACTGATAAAAAATGTGACCACTAGATGGCAGGACCACTAGGTCACACCAGGTTCCTAAGGTGACCCTCCTAGAGGTTTTCCTCTGAAGAACCCTAACAGCATGAGCCCATAAAGAGGTTACAGGGTGGGGGACACCATCCACTTACTGTTTCATGGGGTGTGCAAAGGAAGCTGGCTCTAAATGGCTGAAAGTCTGCTTATTTGGGTCATACTACTGAAAACACCTGGATGTGTAAAAATAGACTTTAGTGCCAGCAGGTTTTTAAGCCACTGGGCCTCAGTTCACTCTGAAGAAATAAACAGCTAGGGGCTGTTAAGCTAAAAATCAAAGGCCAAAGTGAAAGGCCACAAGAGCTCCTTTGAGATCCGCAAGAACAGCAGTTTCAGAAGCTGTCATTCAGGAAGAAACCCAAGTAGTGTTCTGATTAGGCGGTGAAGGTATTTACGAGAAAGGGAAAGGAGTAATTACAGGAGTAAAGGGAAGGTATTTCTATAGGTGCAGATAAGCTAGAAGAACGTGCTAATGCTAAGGGATGGCTTTAAGTTTCAGTCAGGTGGTCATAGCGTCCGCTTTCCTGTTATCTTAGCAAACAGTGGTTTGGAATACAATGCTTCTGTAGGCCCAGTCCAAAGGTGATTTTGCCCAATTTAACATCCCATAGGTTTGAGGAGTAAGACACAAAAGGTAGTTTGTGTTGACTCCATTATATATGTATATATATTTATTGTTGGCAGTATTACAGATGTCTCCTATTTTCTCCCTTTTTGTGCAGCTCCACCCCACCCCCACCCCACTTTAGGCCTTCCCCATTCTATTCATGGGTTCATGGGTTATGCATATGTGCATATATGTTCTTTGGTTAATCTCTTCCTGCCTCCCTCCCCCACTGAGATCTGTTTCTCTGTTCCATGCAGCCATACCTCTGGACTTATTTTGTTCGTCTGTTTATTTTGTTAATTAGATTCTACACATAAGTGAGATCATGTGATATTTGTCTTTCTCTAACTGGCTTATTTTGCTTAGCATAATAGTCTCCAGATCCATCCATGCTGTCTCAAAGGATAAGAGTTCCCCACTTTTTTCCCCCCATAGCCCCATATTACTTCATTGTGTAAATGTACCACATCTTTTTTATCCACTCACCTACTTATTGGCACTTGGGCTGTTTCCAGATTTTACCTACTGTAAGTAATGCTGCCATGAACATAGGGATGTGTATATTCTTTCAGATTGATGTTTCAGGCTTCTTAGAATGTATTACCAGAAATGAGTTCACTGGATCAAATGGCAGTTCCATTTTTAATTTTTTGAGGACACCCCATCCTGTTTGCCACAGTGGCTGTACCAGTCTGCATTCCCAACAGCAGTGTACTAGGGTTCCCTTTCTCCACATCCTCATCAGCACTTGTTGTTTGTTGATTTGTTAGTGGCAGCCGTTCTGGCAGGTGTGAAGTGATACCTCACTGTAGTTTTAACTTGCATTTCTCTGATGATTAATGATGTTGAACATGTTTTCGTATGTCTGTTAGCCATCTGTATGTGCTGTTTAGAGAAATGGTGGAGTTAGATCTCAGTCCTTCAGTTTGGCTAAGAAAGAATTCAGAGCCAAAACTCTTGTGTAACAAATTTACTTAGAAAGTCATAGAGGTAGCCCTGGCCGGTTTGGCTCAGCGGTTAGAGCATCGGCCTGCGGTCCGGAGAGACCCGGGTTTGGTTCCTGCTAAGGGCATGTACCTCGGTTGCAGTTTGTCCCCGGCCCTGGTTGGTCGTGCGGGTGGCAGCCACTCGATGTGTTCCTTTCACATCGATGTTTCTCTCTCTCTCTCTCTTCCTCTCTCTCCCTCCCACTCTATCTGTGCAAAAAATGGAAAAAAAAAAATGTCCTCGGGTGAGGATAAATAAAAAAAAGAAAGTCATAGAGGTAAAATAAATGAGCCATCTGGACTTCATGGGCTCAGGAAATAAGTTACAAAGGCTAAAGAAGGACCCTTGGTGGTTTGGAGAAAGAACAAAGGTAATGTGCCTCAGGGAAGGGTAGAGGAAAGGCATGGGGAGGGGGGGAGAGAGAGAGAGAGAGAGAGAGAGAGAGAGAGAGAGAGAGAGAGAGAGAGAGATTGAGCATAAAGAAGGAAGGAGATGGGCAAAGGTGTGGGCCTGCTCCATAAGAAAGAGAGTACAAACTCTGGGTCCTTCGTCTTAAGGGTTTTTATCTGTTTTCTGAAGGTGGGATTTTGGGGGAGGTCTCAGGGGAGTATCTCAATAGAATATTCATCAGCCTTCTAGGTGTGCTATTTCAAGGTTGTAGTCTTTCCTGATTGGTTGGTACTAGGGTAGGGGTCATTAGTTGTTGCATCTGGTCTTGATGTCAGCCATGGCTGTCACTTTATCTGGTTTCACAAGGTGCAGTCAGTGGGGTTGTTCTGGAGCTGAAACATGACTGAGGACTAGATGTTATCTCTAGTTTGACTGAAACTCGGTCTCTGTAGTCAATAGACCCAAGGCTTTATTTCTAAGACTACTGGACGCTGACCAGAACCTCCTTTTCCTGCTGACTTAATGATTAAGCAAAGGAGTGGGAAGTGGGTGAGTAAGGATGCTAAGCGAGGCCAGTTTAAGTCAAAGGAACATATTAAAAATAAAAGGCAGGATTAAAGAAAATAAGGTTTCTGCATGGTTACACTTTTAAGAAGCTCAGCTATTTCCTGTGAAACAGGGGACTCATAATAGCCAACTAAGAATTGAATGAAGATTAAATGAGATAACTAACACATGCTAAACACCAGGTCCATAGTGTATGTCCAGTAAATATTAGTTATCTTCACGATTCCTCCTCGTACTTGGTATGTGTCTTAATTTGAGTACTCTTGGATAACAGAGCTTCACCCAAGAGCTTGCATGGAGGTAGTTTATGTTGGAAAGGAATCTTGGGAAACTGGAGTGGGAGGCTAAAGAGAGGGGTCTGGGAAAGAGGGATGGTTTGTGCACAGATGTGTTTGAGGGTGTCTTTTCACAGTGGCCAGATGTGGTCTGAGGAGCATATTGAATGTGCCTCAAGATTACTGTGGGTGCTAAAACAATACTAGTACTGCTTCTCTCACCTTCTAAATTCTTCTAGCTAGGCTAATAATCACATTACCAGATAAAGATTAACAGGAGAATATAAACTTTTAATACATGCACATGGAAATTCACATAGACGTAAAAATTCCAAAGACACCGAGGCAACTTTGGGCATATAAGACATTTTTGGACAAAGGGAAAATGTGGCATGGGGTATTCAATTTCAGAAGTGAAAATGGGTGATTTACAGGTAGTTGAGGAATAGCAGAGCATGCATGGCAGGCACAGTCTTGCTAGGCAACTTAGAAACATTGGGACACAGTCCATATCTAAGAAACAGTCCCTGCCTGAAGCCTTTCTGTTTACCATACTTAATGCAAAGTAGGCTAAGGTGATACCCTGAGATCTCCTTACTGAAGCAGGTTTTTCTGTCTGAATCTCTTGAACAGAAAGGGGGAGGAGTCAAAGGCACCCCCTGAGTCTTGTTCCTTAATAAACAGTTTAAAATCAGTTATCCCAAAAGCAACTTCAGGATGACAAAACTTTGGTCCCCTTCATTGCTCACCAGAGGAACAGGAGCAAGGAGAATTCACCTTTGGGCACTTGCCTGTACCTCACCCAACTGGATGTTAACTCCTTCTCACTTCTAGTTTGGGTGCGTGGAGGGCTGGTTGGTTTTCAGCAGCTCCCCAATAACACCACCATTGAAAGCCATGGGATGGGATCGTCTGCAGCTACACCTGTGTGGAGCTGGTTGCTGCAGGAGGGGTTGGAATCCGTGGTGGCCAGAAGGATGGTGAGGCGGGGAGCATTTGGTATGAGGCGGGGAGCATTTGGTATGCCAAGTAAAACAAAAGAGATGGCAATCCTAATGGGCAAATCCATCTGGGAAAGAAGAGGTTATTTTTAATAAAACCATGAGCTAGCTTATTGATTTTTCAGCTCAGGAGTGTAACAATTTTGTAGGCTACATACTCTGCCCTTCTCCTTGATTATTTTTGAACAGAGCTAATTTTAGATATTTTTGATTGTCTATTTCTCTGTAAGAAGATAAGTGATAAAATACATGGCTTTCCCTTTCTATTAAATTCTTTGGCTTGCAAGAGACGGAAGCTTTCTTGCTTTACTTAAAGAATCCGTGTTTATTTGGAAAGCTATACATGTACAATAACCCAGGGCACATCTTGAGATAGACGCTGTTAATTCATGCAAATCCCATTGTAAGTACTCAGTTTTCTGAGGGGGAAAAGAATGGAACATGCAAAATGTGTGGTACATTCCCGAGACTATTCCATTTGCTAAACATCTTCCCAGAGTGAGCATCAGCTAGAAGACTGGGATTTTGTTTCCTTGGTCATTCTTATAGCAAGCACATCATATGAAACCCTGGAGGATTATAATGTTTAAAGAAGCATATTTTTTCACACACAATTTCTTCCGAAAGCAAGACAATTACTTGCTCTGGTAATCAAGACCTATGGCCCAATTCCAGGTCTGACACTTGACCATGTCCATTAATCCCTTAAGTCCCATAGTCCCGACATTCTTTGGCTCTCTTCCAGCCAGTCAAGTGGTAGGATGATGCACCACCTTCCCTTTGAGTCTGGATGGCTTATGGTTGTTCTACTTAAAGAGATGACTCTGTGTGACTCTCAAGGGTCTGTTATAAAAGATGATGCAGCTTCTGCCTTGGAACCCTGAGCCACCAGGTAAGAAGTCTGCCAACACTGAGGTCGACCTGTATTAGGAAGCCCGGCCACTCAGTAGTCTAGGTTTTCACTGTGGAGTCCGGCATGAGAATGAAGAAGACCCCAGCTTATTCCATCTCCCAATTCTTGAGTCTTCCCAGCCTTCAAGCCTTCCCAGAATTAATTCCAGACATTGTGGAGCCAAGAAAAGCCATCCCCATAAATAATACAATATAAAATGAATAATAAAACAGTTGTAGTTTGAAACCACTAAACTTGGAGGTAGATTAAGCCACAACAATGAAAACTGTTTCATCATCTTCAAACTGCAAGCGATAGTAACAAATGTGATCTAACTGTGTTGGGAAAACTAAATTAAATAATAAATAAACGATTAAAATGTCTAATCTATAATAAACAATACATTATAGCTCTTAATACAAAGTTCCTGAAAAGGATTATTTAATTCTTTTTTTTTTTTTTTTTTTTTTTACCGACACTGGGTCTGTCCTGTATTCTTGTTAGCCTTTCTCAGCGGCACCAGCATACCCAGCTTCACTGCAGTCAGATAGAAACTATGGATTTAAAATTTCCAAGCTCACACATTTAATAAAGCAGAAGGTTAGTATTACTTATGTACCCTCTTTAAGAAAGTAAAACCTAGATGAGACGTTAATAGCAATTATTTGTTTAGTTACCCATTTATTCCAATAAGCATTCATCAAATGCCTAATGTGTCAGGATCTCAGAAGCCCATGATAGTCAGTCATGGGAAAAATGTTTGCTTTCTATTTGGCCCAGCAAAATAGTTCCTACACTTCCTGACTAAGTAACACTGCTCTTTCCAGCTAGGAGTTTGTGATCCAACCTGCATCTTCTCAGATCACACGACACTTGCCTACATGGTGAGACAGCAATCACCAAATCTCAGGATTTTCTCACATTGAGGAGTTAGAGTCCAAGTTTTTCCTGATCTTTTGCTTTGTCAGTAGATTAAAAAGTTGTAGAATTTGCCTCAGTGAACAGTGTGATATTTAAATGCGCAGGGAATTGAAGTGACGTTTTTTATCCAAAGCAATTCCATTCAAAGCCACAAGGCTGGAGAAGGGCACCTGTACTGATGAGATCCACTGTGCACTGAGACCACCGTGTACAGATGCATTGTCCTCCAAACAAGCACTCTGGTAAACAGCTTTTTGCCTCAAGATCATAATTCAACTCGCTATTTGTTGTTTTGGAAAACATTCTCACCAGCTTCGTTAAATTGGGCAGTAATTCTTCGATTATGTGGTGTCATCCTAATGGTTATGATCTTTTGCAGAACTCTTCACAGATAACACTGGGGGGGGGGGGGTGGTGCCAAGACGTGCCAGAGACTGGAGGGAAGGTGGACTTCAGCAACAATTTGTTGGCCATGAGGCCCCCATCGTCTTTCTGCAGAGATAGTAGAGAATGTCGCGGGGCGTGACTGGTTTGTGGTCTGTGAAGCACCAAGTGTTGATATAGGCACTCCATGTACATTTCCCCATTTAATCCTCATGATAACCCTTCAGGGGAAATATTTATTTTACATTATCTAGAAAGGAAAAGTGAAGCCTAAGTTAAATAACTTGCTTAATGTCAACCAATTGGAGACCTTTTGCAGTATGAGGATGGAGCGATCTCTGGGAGGATGCTGTGTAAGCTCATATATCAAATGGTAGATACCTCTAATGTATTATTTTAGGATATTTATGTGGTTTAAAGCACTTTAAAATTTAATTATGTTTGATGCATTCAATGTTTTATTGAACATATATAATCTTTGCAGAGGTCTCTGCATATGTTTTAAAAGAATGCATGCTCATTTAGAAAAAATTGAAAACAATAGCTGATAGAGTAAAATGAGCACCTTTAATCCTACTACCTAGAAATAATCGTTGTTAAGATTCTGAAGAACTGATTCCTTATCTTCATTTCCTCTTTAAAATTGTTTTCAATTACAGTTGACATACAATATTATATTAGTTCTAGGTGTACAACATAGTTATTAGACATTTCAATATCTTAGGAAGTGATCGCCCCAATAAGTCTAGAACCCACTTGGCACCATACGTAAGTATTTCAAGGTTACTGACTATATTCCCAATTCTGTGCTCTGTGTCCTTGTGACTGATTTTAAAACTGGCAATTCTCTCCTACCCATCTGGCAACTATAAATTTGCTCTTTATCATGAGTTTGTTTCAGTTTTGCTTGTTCATCTATTTTGTTTTTAGATCCCACAGTTAGGTGAAATCATATGGAATTTGTCTTTGTCTGCCTGACTTATTTCACTTAGCCTAATATCCTCTGGGTTCATACATGTTTGCATGAGTAGTATTTCATTGTGTCTAGGTACCACATCTTCTTTATCCATTTGTCTGTCCATGGATATTTATGCTGCTTCCATATCTTGAATATTGCAGATAACTCTGCAATGAACAAAGGGGTGTATATATCTTTTCAAATTAGTGTTCTGGGTTCCTTTGTATAAATACCCAGAAGTGGAATTTCTGAGTCATATGATAGTTGTATTTTTAATGTTTTGAGGATCCTCCATACTGTTTCCATAGTGGCTACCCTAATTTATAATCCCACCAGAGTACATAAGAATTTCTTTTGTGTCTACATCCTTACCAACACTTGTTTTTTGATTTATTTTTTTTTATTTTATTGTTTTTTAATCCTCACCTGAGGACATTTTTCCATTTTTCACTCAGATAGAGCGGGAAGGAGAGAGAGGAAGAGAGAGAAACATCGATGTGAAAGGGACACATCGAGTGGCCGCCACCCACACGACCCAACCAGGGCCGGGGACAAACTACAGCCAAGGTACATGCCCTTAGCGGGAACCGAACCCGGGTCTCTGTGGACCGCAGGCTGATGCTCTAACCGCTGAGCCAAACCGGCCAGGGCTGTTTTTTGATTTATTGATGATAGCCATGCTGACAGGTGTGAGGTAATATCTTATTGCGCTTTTAATTTTAATTTTTCTGATAATTAGTGATGTTGAGCATTTTTTATATGTCTGTTGGCCATCTAAATGTTTCACAGTCTTTTTGCTGTGATGCTTTGCTATGACTTTTAAGAGGGAGACTTATGTCTCCCCCTTAAACAAGATTTAATGTACTATTATTTGTGACAGGCAGAAATTTAGAAAGAAAAAAAGTTAAAGTCAACAATAATTCCACAATCCAGATATGTTCACATTTGGGAAATTTTCATTCAATCATTTATCTACTTATATTTATATGTATATATATTATATGTATTTTATATTCATCTTTATGTTTATATTTTATTTATATGTATATATAATTTATATGTTATATGTTTTTTTTAAAATCCTCACCCAAGGACATTTTTCTACTTGGAGGGAAAGAAAGAGAGAGAGAGAGAAACACTAATATGAGAGGGACACATCAACTGGTTGCCTCCTGCATGACCCCGACCAGGGCTGGGGATGAACTGAAACTGAGGTAAGTGCCCTTGGCCGGAATTGAACCTGAGACTCATTGATCTGCGGGACATCGCTCTACCGTTGAGCCAAACTGGCAAGGGCTGTTATATGTTTTTTAACAGTGTGACATCATTTCATTTAAATAAAATTTATTAAGAAAGAGCAAAAAGAGCCTGGCCAGTGTGGTATGGCTCAGTGGCTGAGCGTTGACCCATGCACCAAGAGGCTGCAGGTTCGATTCCCAGTCACGGCACATGCCCAGGTTGTGGGCCCAATCCCCCGTGGGGAGCATGCAGGAGGCGGCCAATCATTGTTCTCTCTCATCGATGTTTCCATCTCTCTCTCCCTTTCCCTTCCTCCCTCTTTCTCTCAATATCAATAGAGAAAAAGAAAGAAAGAAAAGAGAGCAAAAAGAAAGAACAGAGGTAGGAAAGAGAGGGGATATGGAGGGATGTGGAGGGAGGGAGATTGGGGATTGGGAGAGAGAGAAAAACTAGTCAGATTAGTCATATGACTTCTGGCTTTATCAGTCTTAATTATAACTACAATCATTCATCTTCATCTATATATATTTTTTCTGTGTATTTCTTTGTGGAACAGCATTATTAAATATTATTTTCACAAGGGTATAAATTTGTGTTGCTCTTAGTATCTCAGAAATCAACCTATCAGCCTTGTAATCATAGGATATATTCTAATATCACCACCGTCATCACCATCACCACCACCATCATCATCACCATCGTTGTCACTACTGTTTGCCACTTTTTGAGTGCTTAACCTGATAGTTCTTCAGAATTTCTGTGAGATATCTCGTTTAATCATTCCACTCTCTGAGGCAGGGATGATTTATTTTATTTTATTTTATTTTATGTTATGTTATGTTATGTTATTTTATTTTATTTTATTTTATTTTATTTTATTTTATTTTATTTTATAGATGAGAGATCTGAGATTCTGAACTATTAAGTAAATTCCCCAAGTTACCACACCTAGAAAATGGTGCTGGGTTTTGAGCCTAGGTTTTCTGTCTCCTTACACCTTAACCACGTGGTCTAGAAGTCTGACTGTTCTGATCTTCCTGATTAAAAGTTGGGATTGTAGCTTAGTTATTTGCTAAATAGATTAGCAATACCATCACAGGACAGAAACATAGATTTTTCACATTTTAGAAATAGAAAAAGAACACAAAATAACTCTTATTTTCTGTTTCCCTTTTTTTTTCTGTGGGAAAAATGGGGGTTAGAACATGTAACGTCCAAAGACGAGGTGCACACTTTCAAGCCTAATTGTGGAGTTGAACTCTGCAGTTACAGACAGATCTTTCCTTGGGTAAGGCACTTGATCTCACCAAGCCTTATCTATCTTATTCTTAAAACAGATATAATAATAGTCCCTACTTGGGGTTTATGTGAGGGTAAAATGAGTGAATTTAAATAAAATGCCCAGCTCATCATATGTACCCAATAAATGATAACCATCTAAAGTCCCTCCAGGAAATACTGAATATCCACCTTGTCCCCAAGGTCACCTACTAAAACCAACTCTAAAATAGGTGTTACTTTCATAAACTCTTCATTTCAACTTTCCTGAATGGGAGGCCTTTAATTTTAGAAAGTAATTTTTTGTTCATGTTTTTGGAGACTCATGGAGAGAGAGATATAGAGGGAGAGTGAGCACACACAGAGATCATTTTAGTACATGCCTGTCCCAAGGTGAAACCACTTAATTAAATCTGTACCACATCTTCTCTCCCCTTAGAATGTCTATCTGAAACCCCTTCGTTGTGTTTTTTTCCAGATTTATGGATTGCTATATTTTCCTGAATTTTTTTTCTAGTTCAACTCTCACTTTTTTTTTTTAAGGAGAAAAAAAAATCAGATATGTTATTGTCTTAATCATTTCTATCAAAGGGTACTCTTATCTTATGCTGTTATAATATTCTGCAGTTTGGGTTCATTTTACAGTTAACACAGTGCTGCCTTCAATGGCATGATCCTGCTTTCTCAATCATGGAAACTATTATTGTAAGACAGAATTATACAGTCATCTACTAATTGACTATACATCAGTTATTAAGTTTTGAGTTTTCTTAAGTCTTGAGATTTCTCTCACAATATTCCTTGGCAATTCAGATTTTCTGGAAGAGTGGCAGCTACATGAGGTTATGAGTGTCCCTAAATAATGTATACTTTTGATTATTAGAAATTTATGAAGATAAAGCCATTTGTTTCTGTTCTATCAGTAATTAACATGCTCACTCAACAAAGTTAAGAGACAGAGAATTGACATTGTAACACTATTTCCTCTGCCTGAAATATTAAATGTCTTCCATTACATATGATAAAATATTAAAGTTGCCTGATTTGTGAAATGCTGGTTGAATTAGGTTCTTTCAGGTGGTGAGGACAGAGATTGACCAAGGGATGGGGTTACTTTTGAAAAAAACATAAGAACCTCAGGATGGTTGGGAAGCTCCCTCAGACACCCACTCGTGATTTCTTAGGGAGGAATAGTATTCATGCTGATCCCTGTGGCCCCAAAGCAGTTCTAACAATGTGTCTTCCTCATCACTGAGCTTGTCTTTACCTCTGTGCTACCGAAACTGCTCCTATAGTTGCTCCTAACACTAGGTCATTACCAGTTCCTGTGTCCTGCAGTTTATGTGCAGTGATGTAACCTAGCCTTCAAGTACCCTAAGAACTTCAGATGGAGCTGGGTTACATGTTCATTGAGCAATGCTGAATGCCCCTTTGGGCTGAATTCTTATCCCAGGAGAGCTCATAAGCAAATGTCCTGTCTCATGATGACTTCCTTTGGTTCAGGATTTGAATCAGTAGATGACTGCATAATTATGTGATGAAGTATAAGACATTTATCCTGTAGGTCAAGGAATCTCATCAGCTGCTTTATTGCAATGGAGCCATACGACAAGTAGGTATATCAAAGCTTCTGTTTAGGGCTTAGGATGGAAAAATTTTAGCTACTGTTGCTGGGTAGTACTACTGTTATTTCAGTAGGAATTATATCAATCATTTCCCACTATGTTAAAACCTTTATATAAAGGAACTTTGTTGATGTGCATTTATGTCACTCTTTATTTTGCAAGAAAATGGTGTTCTTTGTTCAACATCCAAGGGGGGTTTTATGCTGGCTTTATGCATGTAAATAAAGAGTTTGGGGCTTTAGGCACAACCCCAGTGGTTCACTATATGTATGTAACATTGCCTAATTTCAGGAGGGCAGCAAGCAGGAGTGGTTTAAACTGCATTTGAAGATAAAATATTAATTGGAGCAAATAGTCCCAGGGCTTTTATTTTGATATTTACTCACTCTTGTTTAGCACGTAAAGTAAGTCTTTTCTTCTGAAAAGAATATGTAGAATTAGTTTTCTTGTTTTTTTTTGTTTTTGTTTTGTTTTTAAATCTCTTCAAAGCTTCTATTCCTTTGGATGTCAAGTGCACCTAATTAGTATAAGTTGATGTGTAAATCATATTCCATTTCTTAAGACAAGAGGGGCAAAGTCTTATTTACATGAGATTTAGAGTTGCAGATGTATAGCACAGTAAAAAATAAATCACCATATATCTTAATTAAACTAGGACTTTTTTGTAGAATGACAGATAGAATTGAGGGTTTTTTTGTTTTGTTTTGTTTTTAATACAACTCTCCATGTGATAAAATGAAAACTATCTTTAAATATGAGGCACACTATGAATGCTGGTTCACAATGTGCCACTTTTTGTGATATTGGGCAAACTCTTCAACATTTCCTCTTTCAGTTTAAGTCTCCTTATCTGGAAAATAAGGTATTTATAATATGCTATCTATTATCTCCCAAGTGTTTTAGGAACACATAGTTTATATATATATATATTTTGCTCTCTTCTTACCATTATAAACTGCTATCAGAAACCATTAAAAATTATTGAATCCACTTGGATTCCTGAACAAAAATATTTAAATTATGATTGTATATATTCAGACATTCATATGGGGATACATTCTGTCCCAGGTACAGCTTAGTGTCTTTCTAGTAGTTTCAACTTTTTTTCTAGTGGGGCATCTTTAAATACTGGGCCTCTTAACTGAGTCTAGAAATGAAAATACTCTTTAGTCCACTAAACCAAGAAATAACGTTCTCCCCTGCAAATCCTACCCCAGGTTCGTTTATGACCTTTCTACCCCTGCTCAACAGCTGCCCCACATCAACACAGCTCACCAATACACAGAAGCATTTGTAGCAACATGAAATGCTATCACAGGGCAAAGTTGCAAGCATTTTGAAAGTTTTATCCAGAAGGGGAAAAAAACAAAAACTTTAGCAAATGCTGTGATTCCTTTGGGTGAACAGCTGTTTGAACATCTGGGAAGTCATGTCTCTCGTCAGCTCCTCAAAAGAGCAGTAGACTGCTGAACATTATCGTAAAGAAAGTGTGCATGAGCAACTGTCTTAGAACTTCTACAAGACAAATTGATCTAAAGCTTTGCTCCACTGAATAGTTTATAACCATAAGCTGTCAACAGGTTGAATCTGAGACCTGGGAATGTTTCCAGCTTTCCATTACTCTGATCTCTGATTAGTAATGCTTTAAGGAGAATGAAAGCTCCTCCCTGATCATTAGTATTAGTCATCTAAAAAAAGGTTACCCAATCGTTTGGACATTATAAAAGCTGATTGAAATACCACATGGGCATGGGAGGGACAAAGGGCCTTAGAAGGTTTAATAGAATAAGTTATGAACTAGGAAGCAATAATACACATACAGTTTACCATTGATAAGAGCAATATGAATAGTTTGGCCCCATTTTTATAATTGGACCATAATGTATTTTCAACAAATGTCTAAATATACCTTCTAGGATTTCATTCATTCATTCATTCATTCATTCATTCATTCATTCATTCTAGCATTCATGCCTTATACATATTTTTAAGCACTCATATCAGTTATTGACTGTAGGTCAACTCTGGGTCAAGTGCTGAAATATACATTACCTCTCCTCCATTCCCTGTGAGGAGATAATTATCAACTAAAAAATTCCAGGCAAAGGTAACAGAATGTGCAAATGTCCTTAAGCAAAAATACCATGATTACTTTAAAGAGAGAATAGTGGTGCTGAACAGGACAGGCAAAATCAAACCGAGACTTTGCAGACTACATTAACTTTAGGTTTTGTTCTAAACATAGTCAGAATCTTCAGAAGCTTTAAACAGGAAAGAGAAAGAGATAAGATTAGATTTTTATTTATCACAGATCATTCTGGCAACTGGATGGAGATTTGGATGGAGGCTTATGGGACAAGGTGGAGAACAGACTTCAGGGATATAATTTAGGAAACTATTGCTGGGGTCAAGAAAGAAGATGATGCTGACAACATGAACATGACCACAGGTAGGGACAGACAGGAGTAAATACATTTTAAAGACAGGAAGTAGAATGAATGGGACTTTGCTGTCCATTTGTGTTATTGTGCATAAAGAATAATATAAAAGATTAAATTTCTCAAATCTGGAATAATTTTAAAGCAATACTTTTACTGAGTGTTAATAGAAATGGCTACAACACATTATTAATTTCTTTGACACTTGCTTTCATATATATGAAATATCATTTAATAATATCTGGCCCTTTCTGAATAAAAGCTGACAAAAGCTTTCCATAAGATGACAAAAAATTGTCTTTAAAACATATTTAATGTGAACTGCCTCTTATTCCTGCACAGTAGAGTTTGGCAAACTATGACCATGGTCCAAATTCAGCTCATGATCTGTTTTTGTAAATAAAGTTTTATTAGAACTCAGATATACCCCTCTACTTTACATCCTGTCTGTGGCTGCTTTTGAACTATAACAGCAGTGTTGGATAGTTATGATGGAGACTGTATGGCCCACAGAGTCTGAAATATTTACTCTCTGGCCCTTTACAGAAAATATTTGGCAATTCCTGCTCTATTAGTGCACGAACAGATCTTACAATATTTGTTAATTTAGTTGATCAGAATCCTCTTAACTGGATATTTTACAGCACAGAAAATGAACCACATTGTAGAATTATGAATTTTTTAATGTTCATTAAAATCCTCATTATATTAAAAGATTAAAAAGACATGCTTACAACTGAGAAAGAGTTACTACAAAGGAAAGAAGAATTACATTAGCCAGATTAATTTTTAAGCATGCAATTCCCTTCAAAGATCTCAAGAAGTAGAGAATTTGTATAGAATTTGATTTTACTTTTAGATGCCAAATTCTATAAAGAGGGCCATCTATCTCACATTTAACAACTTCAAAGGCTGTCTTAAATGTGGCAAATTGAAATGTTAAAATACATAAATTAAGTCAAATGCATGTTTGAGGGTGTTCTGCTTATGATATAGTGAGTATAGTTACATAAATGTACAGGCTTCTTATCCCCTCGTCCACCTAGCCAAGATTGGATTGTGTATTTTTTCTATTAACTGATAGTTGCTAAAGTTTTTCTGATGTTACCTAGATGTCACGTAGCAAAAAAAGAGAAACTTTAAAAATTTTTCCCTAAAGGCCTCTCCTCTTGATTGCTTGTTATAAGACCATTAGCCAATGTCAAATCAATTTCACTGGATTCCTACAAAAATAAAGTTTAGACTTGAATTAACTTTTCACCGAATGGTTTTCAC
Source organism: Molossus molossus (assembly GCF_014108415.1). NCBI lineage: Eukaryota > Metazoa > Chordata > Mammalia > Chiroptera > Molossidae > Molossus > Molossus molossus. The sequence continues at coordinate 18,564,183 of NW_023425352.1, forward strand.
AAAGCATGAAATTATCTCAGTGCTGAGAATCACCAATTGAAATTATATCCTTGTCAAAATTTTCCTAATTAGTCATTACTCATGGCAACTAGCTCATTATTCCCCTGCACGACTGGAGTTATCTGCATTTAGAGGGGATGATGCTGCTGCTCTCCAACTGTTACTGGAAACTGGCCCTGTGCAGACTCCTCCCGCAGCTCAGAAATTCCTGCTGGAATGTGTGAAGCGTATCCCTGACCGTGGCAGCCGTGACAGACACACTCCCATTGCTGGTGAGTGTCCTAATGGCATCATTTGAAGTACACCATTAGCTGGCAGTGTGCATCCTATGACCATATTCCATGTATCAATGACACCGTTAATAATTTAAAAACAGCCATCTTCATAAAGGAGCGTGAGGCTGAGTGTTCACTATAATGGTGTCTTTGTTGGTGTTCTGCGGTATCCTCGGTGACCCAGTACAAAACTTCTTTTTTTTCACATTACAAAACTAAAAATATATATACTAGCAAAAGGGATGGAGTGAATCAAGACCAAAATATTTATTTTAAATATCGAGTACAAAAGGCACAGAATTAGACCTGGGCAATTCTATAAATAAAGAATATGTACTTTGCATATATTCTTCAAAGGAGTCAGGTCAGATTTCTCCGTCAAACTTGAGTTCATTCCCTTCTGTTAAATCGGATTTTGTTCTGTTCTCACTGAAATTAACAAGAGATGATTTCGCAGCGTATCAGAAGTCTTAGTAAGCACAAGGGTGGTCTTCATGTTTCCATCCTTTTCCTCAGTCATTCAACACCTTATAGAAGCCAGCACTGAAGACAGAGACGTGAACTCGGGCCCTGTCTTTGATATCAGTGACTGACAATTAGCCTGGCGAAGAAGGTAGAGGGGGAGCAGGTCAGGCAGCGAGGACACGTGTGCGAAATGTTAGTGTGAGAAAGAGAGTACGGAGCATATTATTTGTACTTTGAATAAAATACATGTTCTTGATAGAAGCCTACAAAGCTCTGTGTCATTGTGTCCCTCCCACCTTACTAATACAGTTCTTTTTCTGGATAAATTCAACTAATTTCCATCTCATGACATTTGCATTAACAGGCCCCTAAGCCTGGAAATGATTTTTTTTCAGGCTCTTAGCAAGGCAAGCTTCTTCTTAAACTTCAGATATCAGCTTAAATATTGCTTCCTTTGTGAGTCTTATCCCTATTCATGAACTAACTCCCACTTCATTATTCTGTTATCATACCATCTTATTTCATCACTGTCTATATGCCAATTTTATTTGGTTATTAGTTCACTTGCTTATTATTTTTTCTCCTCCACTATACTTTTAATGCTATGAAGACAGTGAGTGTGTCTTTAATTCATAATTGTGCTCACAGGGCCCAATACAATGCCTGGTTCATGCAAGAAGCATAATAAATAATTGGTAAATGCATATTTAAAAAATCTAATGGATAAAATCAAATGATGATGCTAGACAATTCATCAAAAATCAAATCATGTATACCATGAAGACCTTATTGATAAAGACTTCAAAGTTTATCTTGAGAGCAATAGGGGTCAATGTTTTGTTGTTGTTTTTTGTTTGTTTGTTTGTTTTTGTAATTCCTTAACAGATTCCTGCTGTTGAAATCATCCCTAGATTTCTAACCAAGAACAGATTACTTCTTTATGTGTGTCTCTGTTTTAATAGTTTTCTATTTCTACAGGTATTTATTTCCCTTAAATGTGTTACCAAGAGTTTCTGAGCAACTAGAAAGTAAAGATCATTTATCCTATGTGTTTTACATAGTGTCTGCAACAGAGTAGATGCTCAATGAATACTTTCAAATGATGACTGAATATAATTAGGAGAATTTGGATACATTGCTCTATAGGAGTGAGTGGGTAGGAGGACTACAGGTTTTGGCTAAGTTGCCTTAATAGAATTTAGAAACTTTGGTGCTGGCATAATTTGTTTTAACCCTTTGTATACTACTGACTTGGTGAAGCTTAGTTCAAGGAACAAGTTCATTTATGAGGAAGTCAAGACTTTGTAGTAAAGAAATATCATTTTGTTAGCTGCATACACAAATACATATAGTAAAAACCCAAAGTCCATTTCCTTTATTATTTCTGTGCCAGTAATTCTGCCCTAACTCTCATCAACACGTGCTAATGTTTTCAAGATCTTTGGGTGAAATAGGACTGATTCGCCCTAATCCGGAGCTGGCATTATAGCGTCTCATTTTTCATCTCTGTGTTGAAGAGGACAAAGGCCTCTTTATTTCCATAGGTATCTGTGATTTAGTCTACTTGTGTGCTACAAAGCATAACCAGGGGGTCTAGGTTACTCAGACTCATGAAGATGGTCTTATAAAGCAAAAGACTGGGAACTGGTAGGGTATTTGGCTAGCTCAGAAGTCTGTGGTTTTATCATATAGCCCGAATGTAACACAAGGACAAGCTTCATTATTGATCATTTTATATATATATAAAATCTTAGCCAGAGGAAATCATTTGGATATGTGTTAAATCTTAAATATCACAGAACACACATTAGAAACTAGATATTTCAATTCTCCTTCTCTGGTTAACATTAAAAATTCCACTGAACTACTTATTTTCAATTCATCATTGGTATAGGAAGCCATCAGATTTTCATAATTCTTTTTAGGAAAAGTTCTTCTAATGAACCATTCTGTTCAGCAATCCAAGGAGGAATATGATTTTTAAAAATAATGCCTTTCCCGCCACAGTCAGAAGGCATACATAATTTAAGGACTGCATCTAATTTTACTTCCATTTTCGTTTTATAGACTGCATTTGCAACATTCAGCCCCAGGGTAATTACAGTCACACAAACCTTAGAAACAATCTCAGCGTGACTTTTTAGGACAACTTGTACCCACTTTCATTATTGAAATTGAACAGCTTTTGTCCTTTAAATTGGATCTTGGGAACAAAACATGTTTCTATGGTGAGCTATGTGGCATACTTTGCAAAATGTTGGCATTTTCGACTGAGAAAACAATTACTTCTTGTCCTTAATTATGTTCAAGTCATCTCTGTGTAACTCTATTCTCAGATTCATGGTAATTAGAATGGTGAAATGACTCACATTTTATCTAAAGATTTAAAGTCATTAAAACTCCTTTGCCTCTTGATAAACACACATTTCTGGTTTGAGAAATGAACAATAATCAACTAAATTAAAAATAAATAGTCAGTGCCCCTGGGTACAAAGCATCAGACTTTGATAATGTTAGTGACGCAGAGATAAAGAAAGGTAGTTTCTGCCATCCAGGAGATTAGTATCAGGTTGGAAAATTGCAAAGACATAATTCATTCTGAAAAAGGCCTGCCCTGATCAGTTCTCTACTAGAGGTTCAAAAATGTATCTGCATCACATAATGCTTCCTATGTGAACCTGTGGTATAGGTTGCACAAAGAATTTTTAAAAGTAAAACCATTTTTTTTCCCTTTGTCAAAAACGTCTTAAAGAAAGTAGAAACAGGTCTCATGAAAAATAGGGATTAATTTCCTGGTCACAAAAGGTACCAAGTGGGGTTAAAATACCCGTCTTTATACCCGGGCATGATGAGATGTCGCTGGCCACCAAAACAATAGAATGCATCATACATCCCCCTGGTTCGGTGGCCGTAGAAGCTTGACAAACTTCCTGACACCCTCTCTTTCCCTTAAGGGGGTGGATAGAATACACAGGGCGGGCAAAGATAGGTTCACAGTTGTTTGTATGGAAAATAATACAATAATTAATAAATAATAATACAAGAATAAACTCTGTTTTTTGCATACTCACAGTTGTAAACCTACTTTTGTCCACCCCATAATGTAGAATCTCAGATGATACCCTGGAGGATTTGAGGGTACAGACAATGTTCATCTTTATCTTTACAACTGTCACTCATGTGACTATGTAATGACAAGGAAGAAAAATACGTAAAAGATGGCTTTGTGTGTGAATTAAGTTGTTATTTGCTCAGTGGTAAATAGGTAGCATAGTTTTCTTTCACCCATAATTGACATGGATTTTGAGGTTTGCAAATTGCAGCTCTAGTTAGAAAATTCAGCATTGTTACCAAAAGCTAAAATGTACTATGAAATGTTTAAAGGAGCATCATCTTATAATTATTCAAAGCAAGCTTTCTTTTCAGTAACATGGTTTTATTTATGGGAATACTCACTGCAAAAGAGAAAATGTCTGTGTTTATCCCAAATAAAAATCAAGAATTCATTCAAACAAACAAACAAACAAACAAAACAAAACAGTTTTTTTTTAGCTAAACCCCCAAATAAATGATCCAGCAGAAAGATAAAAATCATCAAAGAGGTCTATAGCATTTGATAATTCATCAGTAACATTCATGGATAATGAGAAATAGAGAGATTTTGAGCTACGTTAGAGTTTTTAATGGCGATAACTACATCACTGTGTCATCATGAGAATCTAAAAAACCCCTTTCTTGCACTATACTAAGCATAGGGTGCTGGGTACCTGTCTCCCACAAAAAAACTTTTCTACTTTGTCACAATCCAGTTGAGTTAAATCAATCCTCTTAGAATTGAGTGGGATTTTACACAGCAATAAACAATCTTTTCAAGAGTATCACATCCCCCATCTAATATTTTAAATTCTCTGAAGTAGGAATATGACAAAAATAAAAATAGCTAAAATATAAACATTTATACTGCGACAGGCAATTTAATACGTGCTTTATATATATTAACATCTAATATATGCAACGATTTTATGGGATATTATATTCCTGTGTTACTGATGAATGAGGAGCAGGGGTGTTTTATAAACTGCTTAAAATCCTGCAGCTAATATGTGGCAAATCCAGGATTCAAAGACAGTTTGTCTCCAGTGCTCATTTTCTTAACCACCATGGTATATTGCTTATAAAATAATTTAAAAAATAGTCCCCAATTGTCAGTGCAAAACAATTATGTGGGTTATTTAAATGGCCTCTTCTGTGGTTTGCTTAAAATACACAATCTACATTTCTTCTCCCTAGCAAGTCTATTGGTTGATTTTTGTGTTTAAGAAGGGCTTGCCTTTATTAAAGAAAAAAAAAATTGACACTTGTTAAAATAGTAAGAAAGATTTTGTTTAAAACGAAGGCAATAGTTGGAAAGATCAGGTTCCACTTCAAATACAGTGAAGAAGTTGGGGACTAATAATGGAACAGCAGAGCAAGATGTCCATGAGTGAAAACTACTAAGAAGAGACATTTAAAGGCAGAGGGATTCTTGCTCAACTGACCTAAGGGGATTCCTTCTAAAAGTGGCCAAAACAAATGGATACTGCTGGCCATATTTTGCCTTTCTGACATTTCCTTGGGAATCTACAAGAATGTCCCCCCCCTCCCCACCAATAAGACCATTTAAGTGTGTGTTAAGCAACTACAGAATACTAAATAAAAAGTTTTAAAAAGTTTAGTCAAAATCAACCATGAAAAAAAGAAAAAAAAGGAGGCCAAGGACTTAGACATTACAGGTTGGGAATGAGGAACTTGGTAAGATAAGAAGGATGATAAGATATCAAGATATCGAGGTTGGGGGGATTCTTGCTAAATGGACTTAGCAGGATTCTTGCTAAGACTGGGTCTCAGCGTCTTCATCTGTAAAATGGCCCTGACGTTTATAATTTCACAGGAATATCGTGAGAATTAAAATAACAGATATAAATAATACCTCACCTAGTAAACATTCCATCATCCTTACCCATCAGCAACATCCTCGTCTTGACCTGTAGGCAATAGACTAGTGCTCCATGGTATGTGTTCTCAGGTGGTTGTCAGTCCGCAAACTGTTTCTAGTCCATGATGAGATAAATAATGAAACTGAGAATAAGCATTTAAATATTTTATAGCACTTTTACAGAGTAATGTTACACTTTTGAACCTGTAATAAAAAGGGTCTGATAAGCTGTTGGTCTTTAATTTTTCTAACAATCCATATTTACTATGTTTTATAAAAATAAAAAGAAAAGATCCATCTTTGGTAGATTTGAAAGGGGGGAAATAACTTTTTAAAAAATCATAAATAGTTTGAGAAATGCTATTAGAGACAGAAATTAGAGACCCGTTTGCATACTAAATTTTCTAAGTGGCTAAGAATGGGGTAGCCTGTGTTTAAAAACCATAATAACACAGCTAACATCTACCCTTTCTTCATTCATCATAGGTTTCTCTTCTCTCTTTATAGCCTTTGTTTTATCTTTATACGGGATGTCTGTACATACCTAAGTTAGACTGTGAACAGTGTTCCTTAATGTTTTCATTCATCAATCACTTTATTGATTTATTCCAAAACTTAAGGATAGTTTGTTGTACATGTGTACAGCATTTTTCCTCTCTCTAAACATCAATAAAAATATATATTTTAAAATTATGGTAATAAAAGTCATGGATGATTTGGTAAGTTGGCCTGGGTTTCTTCATTGTTGACCCGACTTATACTGTGCATTTTGCAAACTTTAACAATCATGGTATAGAGCTTTTGTGGCAAAGAAATCATAGCTTTTCATATCTTAAGTAAATGAATGAACGTAATTGAGAAATGACTTAAACTCTACCTACAAAATCATTGAAAATGAAATTCTGTCAATCCACTGTTATTTCGTCTCCAAAGCAGTAACAGGGAGTTTGCCTTTTTTCCCTCTTAATCAACTGATAGTTATGGCATCCGGAATGCACAGCCTTAATAACTTGTTCATGGGTATACGTAATCAGAACTGCATATTGATTAAATTTCAATTATAATAAAACAAGGTTTTCAGAAATCTAAGGGGAGGTTACTCTAAATTATACCAATTAAGGATTTTATTGAACTTAGGGGGATTTAAGATATTCTACTCTGCTTCTTTTCTCCTGGGTGATTGATGCTCCTTGTAATTTAGAAGGGAAACAAAGGAAATACGCTTTTTCAATAAACTATAATTTTACTTGCATTAAATTATCTCCTTTCAAGAAAGGCTTAATTCCCCCCTTTCTACTATGAGCTTGTGGTTTTTTATTCCTATGCAGTACTTTAATGTCTTTACACATTGTGCTTTCTTAACATATTTTTTTTTTTTCTGACACAAACTTGAAAATATCTTTTAATTTCAGATTCATAATTATCCACTGAAGCCTCTTAGTCCCCTTTTCAGAACACAGCAATTTCTTACGGGAAACAGTAAAGAGCAGTATATCTAGCAGAAAGCTTAAAATTCCTTGATGAATGTAGTGTAACTTTAGGCATTTGGCAAAGCTTTTATGTTTGACTGTCCTTCTATGCCACACGGGAGTGAGGCTGGCCCTACTGATTTCACTAGTGAAGATCACAGGAGAAATAAAGTCCATTTAGACATGCATTACATGTATTCAAAATGCAAAATCTTAGTATTAGCCCATCAAAGAGACTCTGAACAGGTTAATTTTTTGTTTGTTTTGTAAGGAATACATGAATCAATGCTGAGCAAGCAATGTAAGTTTCAATGACCTTGTGACCTATAAGCAATATGTTAGCACTGAAAGACTGTTCAATGAGTGGGTCTTGGCTTTCATTACACTTTTCCAATCTTGACACATTTACCATTATTTGCATTAGTCCTTGTCTCCAAGGCAATGATCTGGGAACTTTTTAAAAAATTAACCCTCCCCCCACTCCCCAACCCCAACTTTCACAACTGGGGAGATAAAAGGAAATACATTTAATGCATTATTAAAAAATCAGCTTACCTAAATAGAAAACTCCATTTAGATATCTGCATTTAATGAAAATATACATATATTTGCTTAGGTGGGTGCCAATTTCTACCTTCTCAGGAGTATTTGTGTTTCAACTGGGGGTGAGGATACTACTACAGAGAGCCACTTATTCGAGGGCTGGTGGAGACATTGAGAGTAGTAAATAGAATCATGTGGCTGTTTCTTTGAAATGCACATGATCCCAATTCTATCAGGAACACACTTTTTTTTTTAAAAATTCTCACCGGAGGACATTTTTCCATTTTTTATTCAGATAGTAGAGTGGGAGGGAGAGAGTGGAAGAGAGAGAGAAACATCAACGTGAAAGGGACACATCGAGTGGCTGCCTCCCGCACGACCCAACCAGGGCAGGGGACAAACCACAACCGAGGTACATGCCCTTAGCGGGAACCGAACCCGGGTCTCTCTGGACCGCAGGTCGACGCTCTAACTGCTGAGCCAAACTGTCCAGGGCAGGAACACACTTTTCTTCATTGATACACCTAGTGTGTGCCTGCTCATGTTCCAGGCCTAGGGAATAGAGCAGGGACAGACTCTCATGCCCTCCCGGACCTCATGTTCTAGTTAGAAAATACAGACATTAAATAAAAAGATATATTGATATAAGCTGGTACTGAATGCAATGTAGAAAAAATAGTCAAGCCACGTGAAAGACACAGTATGGTGCTTGGTAGAAGAAAGATGTATATCTCCCACTCTCTACAGTATTGACAGAATACTTTTTAATAATAGTTGTACCAATTTACACTGCCTCCAATAGGGTATGAGAATTTCAGTTCCTCTGTATTTTTGTGGACACTTGGCATTTTCAGCCTTAAAGAGAAAGGGAAGACTATGGTCATGATGTAATATATTTTTGTTTATATTTTGTTTCAGACTTCTATTAAAATTGAACACTTGTTCATTTTTCATTGACTATTTGTGGTTTCTCTACTATGAATTGTCCATTCATATACTTTGTCTCTTTATTTGCCTTCTTATTGATTTATAAGATATGAAGGAGAAAGAGAGATCTGAACAAAAAACTATCAATTTTGTACATTGCTAAATTCTTTCTTTTAAAATTTTTAACATCGTTTCAGTCAGTCAGTTATTTATTTATTTATTTACTTATTTATTATATAAACGTTTTACCTTTATCTAATCGTTTTTAACGCATCAATCTTTACTTTTATAGTTTATACTTTTTCTGCCTTTCTAATTCATTCTTGATGTTCTGGTCATTAAATGTGTTCCTAAATTTTCTTTAAAAAAGTTTTTTATTTTTTTTATGAATTTATTTATTTATTTATTTTTTTGTTACAGATATTTTACCTTTTTACCCCATTGGCACCCCCCACTCCACCCCCCCTCTACCCTGTCCCCGGCTTAGTTGTCCATGTCCATTGGTCATGCATACATGCATATAAGTTCTGTGGTTTATCTCTTCCCATCACCCTCACCCCCCATCCCCTCTTCTGAGGGATGTCAGTCTGTGCCCTACTTCCATGTGTCTGGGTCTACTGTATTCCTCAGACTGTTATGTTCATTATATTCCGTATATAAGTGAGATCATGTGGTATTTGTCTTTTTCTGCTTGGCTTCTTTCACTTAGGATAATACTTTCCAGGTCCCTCCATGTCGTCTCAAAGGATAGGAGATCTTTCTTTCTTACCGCTGCATAGTATTCCATTGTGTATATGTACCACAGCTTTTTGATCCATTCGTCTACTGGTGGACACTTGGGCTGTTTCCAGATCTTAGCTATTGTAAATAGTGCTGCTATGAACATGGGGGTACATATATTCTTCCTGATTGGTGTTTCAGGCTTCTTAGGGTATATTCCCAGCAGTGGGATCACTGGGTCAAATGGAAGTTCAATTTTTAATTTTTTGAGGTAGCACCATATTGTTTTCCATAGCGGCTGCACCAGTCTGCATTCCCACCAGCAGTGTATTAGAGTCCCCTTTTCTCCACACCCTCGCCAACACTTGTTGTTTGATGGTTTGTTGACGGCGGCCATTCTGACAGGTGTGAGGTGATACCTCATTGTTGTTTTAATTTGCATCTCTCTGATGATTAGTGATGTTGAGCATTTCTTCATATGTCTCTTGGCCATTTATATGTCCTGTTTGGAGAGGTGTCTATTCAGCTCCTCTGCCCATTTTTTAATTGGGTTCTTTGTCTTCCTTTTGTGGAGTTGTATGAGCACTCTGTATATATTGGAAATTAACCCCTTATCTGATACATCATTGGCAATGATGTTCTCCCATACAGTGGGTTGCCTTTCAATTTTGATGATTGTTTCTTTTGCTGTGCAGAAGCTTTTTAGTTTGATGTAGTCCCATGTGTTCATTTTCTCCTTTATTTCTGTTGCCTTAGGTGATGTATCAGTGAAAATTCTGCTCCGTATGATGTCCGAAATTTTGTTGCCTACATTTTCTTCTAGAATTTTTATGGATTCACGGGTCACATTTAAGTCTTTTATCCATTTTGAGTTTATTTTTGTGTATGGTGTAAGTTGATGGTCTAGTTTCATTTTTTTGCATGTAGCTGTCCAATTTTCCCAACACCATTTATTAAAGAGGCTGTCTACTCCACTGTATGCTCTTGCCACCTTTGTCAAATATTAATTGAGCGTATTGCCTTGGGTCCATTTCTGGGTTTTCAGTTCTGTTCCACTGGTCTATATGCCTGTTCTTGTGCCAGTACCAGGCTGTTTTGGTTACAGTCGCTTTGTAGCATAACCTGATATCTGGTATTGTGATCCCTCCAACTTTGTTCTTCTTTTTCAAGATTGCTGTGGCTATTCGGGGTCTTTTTTGGTTCCATATGAACTTTTGCAGTATTTGTTCTAGTTCTTTGAAATATGTCGTTGGTATTTTGATGGGGATTGCATTGAATCTATAGATTGCTTTGGGTAGTATGGACATTTTAATTATGTTAATTCTTCCAATCCATGAACAGGGTATGTGCTTCCACCTTTTTATATCTTCCTCTATTTCTTTTTTCAATGACCTATAGTTTTCTGCAAATAGGTCCTTTACTTCTTTGGTTAAGTTTATTCCTAGGTATCGTAATTTTTTTGGCGCGATGGTAAATGGGATTGTTTTTTCAGTTTCTCTTTCTGTGAGTTCATCATTGATGTACAAGAATGCCGTCGATTTCTTGACGTTAATTTTGTATCCTGCTACTTTGCCAAATTCATTTATTAAGTCTAATAGATTTTTGATGGAGTCTTTAGGTTTTCTATGTACAATATCATATCATCTGCAAATAATGACAGTTTCACTTCCTCCTTTCCAATTTGGATCCCTTTTATTTTTTCTTCATGTCTGATTGCTGTGGCTAAGACTTCCAGTACAATGTTAAATAAGAGTGGCGAAAGTGGACATCCCTGTCTTGTTCCTGTTCTTAATGGAAATGTTTTTAGTTTCTGTCCATTGAGTATGATGTTGGCTGTAGGTCTTTCATATATGGCCTTTATTATGTCGAGATATGATCCCTCTATTCCTACATTGCTGAGCGTTTTTATCAGAAATGGATGCTGGATTTTGTCGAATGCTTTTTCAGCATCTATTGATATGATCATGTGGTTTTTATTCTTCATTTTGTTTATGTGGTGTATCACGTTTATTGATTTGCGAATATTGTACCAGCCTTGCATCCCTGGAATGAATCCCACTTGGTCATGGTGAATAATGTTTTTGATGTATTTCTGGATCAGATTTGCTAGTATTTTGTTCAGGATTTTGGCGTCTATGTTCATCAGGGATATTGGCCTGTAGTTTTCTTTCTTCGTAGTGTCTTTTTCTGGTTTTGGAATTAGAATTATGCTGGCCTCATAGAACGTGTTTGGAAGTCTTCCTTCTTCTTGAATTTTTTGAAATAGTTTGAGGAGAATGGGTGTTAGTTCTTTTTTGAATGTTCGGTAAAACTCCCCCGTGAAACCATTTGGGCCTGGGCTTTTGTTTGCTGGGAGAGTCTTGATTACCTCTTCAATTTCCTTAGTTGTTATTGGTCTGTTCAAGTTTTCTATCTCTTCCGGGAATAGTTTTGGGAGACTGTGTGTTTCTAGAAATTTGTCCATTTCGCTGAGATTGTCGAATTTGTTGCCATACAGTTGTTCATAGTAGTTGTTAACGATCTTTTGTATTTCCGTGGTGTTGGTTGTTACTTCTCCTCTTTCATTTCTGATTTTGTGTATTTGGGTTCTCTCTCTTTGTTTCTTGGTGAGTCTAGCTAAGGGTCCATCAATCTTGTTTATCTTTTCGAAAAACCAGTTATTTGTTTCATTGATCCTTTGAATTGTTTTTTTTTGGTCTCTATGTCATTTATTTCTGCTCTGATCTTTACTATTTCCTTCCTTCTACTTGCTCTGGGGTTTTCTTTTTGTTTGCTTTCTAATTCTTTAAGTTGTGAGGTTAGACAGTAAATTAGAAATTTTTCTTGTTTTTTGAGGTAGGCCTGTAGTGCTATGAACTTCCCTCTCAGAACTGCTTTCGCTGCATCCCATAGATTTTGTGTTGTTGTGTGTTCATTTTCATTGGTTTCCAGGAAGTTTTTGATTTCTTCCTTCATCTCCTCGGTGACCCATTCATTGTTTAATAACATGCTATTTAGCCTCCATGTGTTGAAATGTCTTTGCATGTTCTTGTTGCAATTGATTTCTAGTTTCATGCCATTGTGATCTGAGAAGATGCTTGATATGATTTCAATCTTCTTGAACTTGTAGAGGTTTAGTTTGTGTCCTATCATGTGGTCTATCTTTGAGAATGTCCCATGTGCACTTGAGAAGAATGTGTATTCTGTAGTTTTGGGGTGTAATTCTCTGTAGATATCTATTAAATCCATTTGGTCTAGTGCTTCATTTAGAGTCTCTGTTTCCTTGCTAATTTTTTGCCTAGAGGATCTATCCAGTGTTTTCAACGGGGTGTTGAAGTCCCCTGCTATGATTGTATTGTTGTCAGTTTCTCCTTGGAAGTCCTCCAGAAGATTTTTAATATATTTTGGTGCTCCTATATTGGGTGCATATATGTTTATCAAGGTTATATCTTCCTGTTGGATAGATCCTTTCAATATTATGTAGTGGCCGTCTTTGTCTCTAGTTATGGTCTTCATTTTGAAATCTATTTTATCAGAAATGAGAATTGCTACCCCAGCTTTTTTTTGCTTTCCATTTGCTTGGAAAATTTTTTTCCATCCCTTCACTTTCAACCTATGTGAGTCTTTTGTTGAGAGGTGGGTCTCTTGTAAACAACATATAGATGAGTCATGCTTTCTTATCCAATCAGCTACTCTGTGTCTCTTTATGGGAGCATTCAATCCATTTACGTTTAAGGTGATTATTGATATGTACTTATTTATTGCCATTTTTGTTTAGTGTGGTTCTATTTTTCTTCCCATTTCTACTGCTAATTACAGCAGTCCTTTTAACATTTCTTGCAGTGCTGGTTTGGTGCTAATGTATTCCCTTAGCTTTTTTTTGTCTGGGAAGCTCTTTATTTGATCTTCTATTTTGAATGATAGCCTTGCTGGGTAGAGTAGTCTTGGATTCAGATTCTTGTTTTTCATGACTTTGATTACTTCATGCCATTCCCTTCTGGCCTGTAGTGTTTCTTGTGAGAAGTCAGCTGAGAGCCTTATGGGGTTCCCTTTGTAGGTAACCTGTTGCTTCTCTCTTGCTGCTTTTAGTATTCTCTCTTTGTCTTTAATTTGTGGCATTTTAATTACTATGTGTCTTGGTGTGGGCCTGTTTGGGTTCTTCTTACTTGGGACTCTCTGTGCTTCTTGAACTTGAATGCCTTCTTCCTTCACCAAATTAGGGAAGTTTTCTCTCACTATTTTTTTAAATATATTCTCTATCCCTTGCTCATTTTCTTCTTCTTCGGGGACTCCTATGATGCGAATATTATTACGTTTCCAGTTGTCCCATAGTTCTCTTAAGCTGTCTTCCTGTTTTTTAATAGTTTTTTCCTTTTGTTTTTCTGATTGGTTGATTTTTTCTACCCTGTCTTCTAATTCACTGATCCGGTCCTCAGCTTCCCCTACTCTGCTTTTTAAACCTTCCAATGTGTTTTTCATTTCGGATATGTCATTTTTTATCTCTTCTTGTTGGTTTTTAATTTCCAATTGGCTTATTTTCAGTGTCTCTATGTCCTTACTCATGCTGTTCAGCTTCCTCAAGATCATGGCTCTGAATTCTAGCTCTGTTAACATGCCTAATTGCTCCACATTGATCTCATCTTCGGTGGAGGTGGCTTGCTCTTTCATTTGGCTTCTGTTTCTGTGTTTCACCATTTTAGCTATCACTGTGGGCTTTGGAGCCTGTCAAGTTCTCCCTGTGGGTGTTGGTGTTCTGCTGTTTGTGGCTCCCTCTCCTGTGTTTAGATGAGCGAGGGAGGACCCGCGTTGAACACCACTGTCAAGTCTTACTTTCCTGGTTAAAGTTGCCAGCCCAGGAAAGGTACTGTTATCCTCTAGCTTTTTGCCTGGAGGCTAGCAGTCTAGGTTACTTGATGAGTTTTGGGTTGTCAGTTGATTGAAAAACTCCCTCTGGTGCTCAGCCAAGGGGCTTTCACGAGGGTGGGGCAGATGCTGGTTGTTAGTGAGCCTCAATTAGCACTTCAATGGCCCACAGGGTGGGGTTGGATCTCCGAGGGAGGGGCTGCTGCCTCTCCTCAGAGCCCTGGGAAGGAGCAATGTGGCCTCCGTCCTGAGTGGCTGCACTCAGCCAAAGCTCTGAGCGCCCTCCAAACCCCGAGTGTCCCCACACAGTTCCAGTCCAGTCCGCCCTTCCTCTGCCGGAGCCCAAGGTGAGTGGCTGTGGCTGTTTCAGCCTCTGTCCCGGCTGCGCTGTGGGGCCGCCTGGGAGTGTGACCCGAGGGCGCCGCTCCCAGCTGAGGCCGCTGCAGAGCTGCCGACCGTGGGCCCCCAGCCCCGTCTCGCGCCTTCGCAAGCCTACCGGGATGGTCAGTGTCCCTCGTTGTCTGGTCCTCGCAAGCTGCTTTTCTGTTGGCTTTTCCCGTCGATTTGTCTGTGTTATAGTTGTAATTCCAGTTTGGTTCTGGGAGACGGTCTGTGTAGCTCCGTTCACTCCGCTGCCATTTTTCGGTTCTGTCTGGAGATTCTTGGGCTCCGGCAGAGGGAGGGCGGACTGGACTGGAGCTGCGCCGGGACACTCGGGGCCTGGAGGGCGCCCAGAGCCCTGGCCGAGTGCAGCCACCCAGGACGGCGGCCACACCACCCCTTCTAAAAAAGTTTTTAAGTATAGTTTTTACATTTAGATGTTTAACATGTTTGGAAATTATTTTTGTGTGTTACTTATAATAGAGATACACCTGCATTTATTTTATAGCCTTACCCATTTGCTACACTCCCTTTTCTATGAAATATTTGAAGTATAATAAAAGTGTTGACTTGAAAAAAACTAAAAAGTACAGATCCAATTGAATAACTAATCATTTCAGCATTATTTGTTAAATAGTTCCACCTTTAAATAATAAATGAATAATTTAATATTATTTATTAAATAATATCAAGTTTTAATATATTCATGAAACTTTTTGTTCTTCTGTGACTCCTAGTCTAGTTACTGGTCATTTTTTCTATATTTGTGCTAACACCATCCTATTTTAATTGTAATTATATTATACATTTTGATAAATAGTAGGGTGACATTTCTCTCTCTACCCTTATTATCAAAATTATCCTTTTATTCTTGGTCTAGAGAGTGAGCAAGATAGGGATGGATAGATGATAGATAGATAGATAGATAGATAGATAGATAGATAGATAGATGATAGATAGATAGATAGATAGACAGATAGATAGTAGATAGATGAACTTATCAAGTTTCATGAAATACTGTACTTGGATTTCTATACAACTTATAATGGTTTAACCCAATGATGTAATTAAGACAAGCACCAGTAACTCACTAATATTTTTCAATAAAGGCTTGTGTATTTTTTGTTCAGTTTATTCTTGGGTACCTTATTTTTATTGCTTTTGGTGTTAGTGTATATATAATTTTTGTTGTTGTTGCTGTTAGAAGCCATAACCATAGCCTCAGGCAGCAGTCAATTAAAAACCACACTTAAAAAATCTTTTTTACATTATAATTAGATGTTTTCAGGTCTGCACTCTAGTAGATTATAGATTCTATGAGTGCCACGTATGTTGAATATCTTTAATATATGTCAGATGGTTGGAGGAATGACTGAATGTCTGCGTTTCAATTACTCTTGCTGTATATTATTAAGAAGCCCTCTCTGCTGTTACCTAACAAATGAGATTGGTGAAAAGTGAAAGCTCTTAGGGTCTGTGACGGGCTATAGATTCTTTTGTCTCTGTAGCATGGACTTAACTGGCTGAACTGAAGAGTAGTATATGAGCCTTTTCCACAACACTTAGGATTTACTGCTTGAACCCGGTTCAGGTCTCCAGTTTTGTGGCATTATTAGTAACGGCGCCTTGCTGGATTCTTTATGCTGACGTATACATTCCTGAGATGAAAATGTGTAGAGGCGGCCCCACCGCCAATCAAGGACAAGCTGGGAAGTGGAAGCGATCTGAACTTGAACATGCAAACACTAAATCTTTAGATGTTTCTCCAAATCTTTTTCGCAAGTGGATTGCTTCCAGATTGATTCTGCATTGGCTCTGCCAGCAACCTGGAGGGAGGTCTGCCTACCTGTCAGGTGGAGCATTTTGACTCATGAATTCTCTTGCTAGGGCAAGGGTAACATTAAGAAATAGAAGGCAACTACAATAGTAAAGAGATTTGAATTTGCAATTTAAATAAAATTGCAGGAACAGGCATTGATTTATTCTGAGTGTCCTTTCAAGGCTGGACAAAGACCTTCTCAAGTTCGAGAACGTCTGAGTTTTTATGGTGCCTTCGCGTTATGAATAAAATATTCTCTGGAGTACCAGCAATAATGCACTAAGTTTCTAAAGAGACTAGTTACCAAGATCTTAACAGCACTTTTAAGTAAAGGTCCTTTTGTTTTCTTCTCGATGTTCCCTGTCTCAGGGAAGCAGTTTCCACCCACATGTTTGCCGTCTGTATTGCTCGGTCTGAGTTTTTTCACTTATCCTGTCTCTGATGCATTTGAATGTACATTTCTCATTTTATTCTTCCATTTCACTGCAAGAGATAATTAAAAGTACTCAAGTGCAGATAAGGAAAGGCAGCAATAGTGCAGAAATTTCCTCCCCTGAAGTGAATATTTTCTTTATTCAGCAACATGAAAAAAAAAAATATTAAAATTGTTGTAGAGTGTGAGTCTGAAGCTAAGAGTGTCTCTACTTTCTTTAAATACTCTGATATGCTTGCTCCGAAAGCAGAATTAATTCCTCATGGGTAATGTAAATAATTTTCAGCAATGATAAATATCCTATTATCCACACCATAATCATAATAATTACATGTAATATTGGACACATGCATTTAAGAAACTATCTGCATTATCTCACTCAGTAGTCACAACTATTTTTAGATAGATATTATTACCATCATTTTACAGATGCGAAAAATAAAACATAAAAAAGCCAAATTGTCTTCTTAAGATTGCATAGCTAGAAATAGATGATTTGAGCATGAAATTGATGCTTTTCTGACTCTGAAGCCAATACTTTTAATTACTGCATTATATTTTTCTTACTAAAATAGTGGTAGGAATATGTAGAAAAAGAAAAAATATTACTAAATAGAGGACATTATGGGTGACATAAAATATATTAAAATAATGGTGACTAAATATTGTATAAATAACACATTTTTCTATGAAATAATTAGAACAATTTGGACTCACTTTAATGTATGATTTGCAGAACCTGTGATTCAATTACAAATTGAGCTCAAGATAAAACGCACTTTGGTGTTATTATGGCCAGATTGGAATTTCCCTTTGAGAGTGTCCTAAAGCTCACTGAAAAATGTTACTTTGTATGTTAATCATGAAACTGCTTATCAGATTAAACAAAAAATCCTTACTACCTTTTTTTCCGTATCCAGGGCTACTGTAAATGAATCTTATCAATGATGTTTATTCTGGTTACAAAGGGGAATGATTCTATTCTTGACCTACTAAAGGCAAAATCTTCGCCATCTGAAATTCAGAACATATCGTCTTCCTGCTTGTCTCTTTCTGTGTTTCCTCTTTATAAAGCCTTCCACAGTTACTATGTACACAGCTTTATTACTGAGCTGGCTGGGCTGTGGACGGGCTAGATGCTGGCGTTATCCTGGCTTCTCCAGGGCTGACAATAGAGGGCAGAGCCAAACGAAGCCATGCGAGGAAGGATCCATGTGTCCACAGCGCAGGAAACACCTGCTCAGATCTTCTTTCTGTCTCTGCCCGTCCTCTCTCTGGGATGACTGTTTGCTACAGCTGAGAAGGATGTGGGAGGCAGGGAAACGTAATTTAACTGAAAGGTTTAACACGCATCCTCCCTTTGGTGGGGTTAGCTGCGCTCCTAACATTGGTGGAAGAGTCGCCCTGAAATACCTATGCTCTTAGGGCCCAAACAATGGGAGAGAAACTCAGTTTTTCAACTGAGTATTTGAAAAGGATACCTCCAGTTAGAGTTTATGCTTAGAAGCATTTTTGAGACAAGCAAATGATTTTAGTAAGGGTGTGAAGGCTGTCAAGGTTGCTAATTTCAGTCATCACCATCCTCACTGGGACACTGAGAGCTCAAAGCCATCGCTCTCTACCTGGTTGCCTTCGGTTGTGGTGCTCAGTGTCTTTGCTCAGAAATGAGCACACTCATCCCCTCCAGTGTTCAGTATTAGAGAGAGAGTGAATACTGGAGTGTATGTGTGTATACTACTTTGTGGGGAGAATGTAAGTTATTAGTACTTTCCTGTAAGTTCTTAATTCCTGAAGTCAAATTAAAGTGCTTTGGTGGACAAGCCTGTCTTCTTATCTTTATTTATTCATTTCTATGTTTTTATTGATTTTTTTAGAGATAGAGGAAGGGAGAGGGAGAGGCAGAGAGATAGAAACATGCATGAGAGGGAAATCTTGATCAGCTAGCTGCCTCTTGCATGCCCCCTACTGGGAATCCAGCCCACAACTCCAGCAGGAACCCTGACCAGGAATCAAACCCACGACATTTTGGTGCATGGATGATGCTCGACCAACTGAGCCACACCTGCCAGGGCCAGACTGTCTTTTTACATCAAGCCAAAATTCACGACATTGGCTAATAATTCCAATATGAGACCAAACTCTCATTCTGTAACTTGGTTTGTCCAAGGACCTGTTCTTGATACAAAATTCTATAATTATTAGAAACATTTCATAAAGGATGAAGAATCACCATTTCATATTTAGGATCCTATTTTATTAAGTATATAATTTAAAAGAAAAATGTAACATTTTTTTTAAGCCTTTGTAATGAAAAAGGAAAATCATTGCCTTTTGAAAACTGCTTGTCAGATATAAAAAAAAATGAGAATGGAAAGTGATTTACACATTTCCAGAAATGAAGAAAACTCCATGCTATAAAAGATTATGAGCATTTCTCCAGTCGTTCCTTTCAACATCTTACTTCAAAAATATTCTTGCTTTATTGAAAATTAATTCTAAAAGTGCTGTTTAACTATTGATTACCCCTCCCAATTCTCCCATTCATTTTCAAATTCCTTGATTTTCCTTGGGTTTGCCTTATAATGATTTGGCCTCTGGACTCTAGGTCTGGGACACTGTCCTTCTGGGGCCCTTCGAACTGAGAAAGGACGGAAGAGAGGGTCTTAGCTGGCCTCTTCCTTTTCAAGGCTTTGGGTGAGAAGTTGGCATGGCTACCATGGTCTGTTATTTCTCTTTTCACTTTGAGTTATTGACTTTCTTTAGCTAGTCAGTGTGGAATTACTAATCCAATAGAACTTCGTGGGCATTGTTTGGCAATTTGCTTTAACATCAGACATCTCTTCTGCAAGAGCTTTCTGCTCTCTGCTCTGGTTTTTTTCTGCTGTGCACTCATAACTCTCTTATTTTATTTTCTTATACAATATTTAACACATTCAAAACTCATGAATACATCACTCAGTGGACAAAAACAGTAAGAAAATCGTAGAGATTTAGATGACATTAGTTTAATGAGTATTCTTTTTTATACTTTCAAAACTATCAGTTATTTAATCTTTGCAGCATTTTCAGTGTTGAGATATTAAGCAATCCTTTTTCATGTACTGCAAACAGTTCTTTAGAAGACCAGCAAATTTTAAATTATATATATATACACATATAATTAATACATATAAATGACACACACAAACACACATACACCTCAAGACAAATATATATATTTGTATTATGGCCCATGTTAATCTTTAATATATTTCTTACCATCAAAATAATAACCCAAATACATTTTTTTACTGTTATTGGCATTGAAAATTGAAGTGTTTAATTATGTACAATTTTGTGGACTGTTTAGGTTATCAATATGTGTGTATTTGTAATTATTCTACAAAAGATTTATTAAATTTGAAGGAAGTGGCCAGTTTGATAAGCGTCATGAAGTTATTTCAGCCTCATTACCTAGACTATTAAAATTCAAGTAAAGTATATTTAAATACCTATTTATTAGCTAATTGCTAAAGAAGCCTGATACATTCAAGTTACTAGCACACTAAAAAAATAAGATAAATTGAGAAGTAACGGAATGATTGATTTATCTCCTCTGGGGGGAAAAAATGAAACATAAATGTGTCAAATCCAGTTATAGAGAATTGATGTTTTATGTAACTCCTTTTGAAGTAGAAATTAAATTTCCTTAAAAGGTTATATTAAGAAGGAGATGGGATGGAACCATGAACCAACACACCACTACTCTAATAAATCTGGGGGAAATTACATTTTGAAAACTTTTCTGAAGTATGGTGTTAAATTGATTTATTCAGTCCTAAGCAGTAATTATAGAATGTGCTTATCTAGAAACCTTCTGCTTCCATTGATCCTCATGTCTCCTGATGAAAAGCTCATAATTTATTGCATTCTCGAAGTTTAGAATTGTTAGAATTATTTATGGTCCATGTCCTAGGTGCTGGGAACGAAGGCAGTCGGAATGATAGCTTTACACAGCAGCACACTGGCTGTTTCCCTGAGCAAACCGAGCCACTGATGCGAGAGGCAGCGTCTACACAGAAAGTGCTGGTTTCTCCTGGCAGTTTATCATTTTTGGAAACAAACCAATCTGTAAGGGTGTTAGTTTTATGATCTACATTTCCTCTGGAGTCCTTTGTCAGTTAAGGAGAGAGAGCCCTCATTGTGTTTGTTTACTTAAAATGTAGAAAATGCCACAGTCGTCAGGAAAGAGGGCTCCATTGTTTTCTGCTCCTTGATGTCTCTGAACGTCATAGTGAATAGTCAGGGCGGTGTCATAGCCTTTGCTTAGTCAAGGTCCTGTTTTCAGGGGCCACGCCCCGTGCCTTACATTTAGACTAGCTGTTGCTCTTCATTTTAGAATTCATATTTTACTGGCAATTGCCCCCAAATCTCTTTCTCCTTTACTGCTGGTTATTTCTGTTGATGGCACCCAAGTCTATCCAGTTGCCTAGCACTAAACTCTGGCATCTTGCTTGATGTGTTCTGGCCTCTCATCTCTTCCAGTCAGTTAATCACAGGGTCCTGTCCAGTCTGACTCCACATCTGTCTCCCATCTGCTCTTTCCTTTCTACTCCGTGGTCACCCCCAGTGTTAGGACTCCATTCCAGCTCATTTGGACGACAGCAATCTTCTAAATGATCTCTCCGCTTCTAGACTTTTCCTGAGTCAGTCCTTCCTGCTGCAAAATTAATCTTCCTGAAGCACGGCTCTAATTATGTCATTCTCTAGCTCGAGCACTTGTAATGGCTCCCCTTTGACTGGTAGATTAAATGTAAAGTTTTCCACTCGGCCATCATAATTCTGGGTAAATTGAAGATAACAACTTAACTTTCAAACCTTTGCACTACTGTTCCACAACTGGAACTCTATGGTCTTGCCAACAAGATCAGGGGTTTCCAGACTTTGGAATTTCATTTATGATTATGATTATGATTACTTTTTTTTGTTTTGGTACGTGCCCCTAGTGGAAACTGAACCCAGAACTCTGGTCTGCAGGCCGATGCTCCAACTGCTGAGCCAAACCAGCCAGGGCTATGATTATAATTATGATTTTAATGATGGGCTTTGAACATACCTTTAAATATAATATTGCAATAAATAAATTTAATATAAAAATAAAAATATACAAAAATGTCATCTATATTTATGTGATCATTATTTTATAAAATAAAGAATGGTTTAACTTAGAAAACAGAATTATTTCAATACAAATTAAATAATCATTTTTAAAATGAACCAACTTGTCTTCCTTCATAAAACACACATTCAGTATTTATTTTGCTCATTTAAAAGATATGTTTTTTAAGAGAGAGGAAAGGGAGAGAGAGATAGAAACAGCGATGTGAGAGAGCTACGTCAATCAGCTGCCTCCTGCATGCCCCCCACTGGTGACTGAGCCCACAACCGGGCCATGTGCCCTGACTGGGAATCAAACTGGGACCTCTCAGTCCATGGGGCGATGCTCAATCCACTGAGCCATACCAGCCAGGTGATTTTCCTCATTAACAAAATAAATAAATAAATTTATTGGGGTGACATTGGTTAATAAAATTATATGGGTTTCAAGAGCACAATTCTATAACGCATCATCTGTATATTGCATTGTGTACTAACACCCAAACAAAACCAACTCTCCTTCCATCACCATATATTTAACCCCCTTTATCTTTTGCTACCCTCCCAAACCCCTGCCCTTGGTAGCCACCATAAATTTGTCTGGGTCTATGAGTTTATGTTTGTCTTTTTCACTTGTTCATTTGTTGCTTTCAGCTTCATATCCCACACGTGAGTGAAACTGTATGGGTCTTGACTTTTCCGTCTGACTTATTTCTCTTATCGATCATGATATTCTCAAGATCCATCCATGTTGTCATAAATGGCAGTATTCATCTTTTTATGGCTGAGCAGCATTTGTGTGTGTGTGTGTGTGTGCTTATATATCACATCTCCCTTATCTAACCATCTATCAAAGGACACTTTGGTTGTTTCCATGTCTTAGCCACTGTGAATAATGCGGCCTTGGACATATAGGTACATAACATATATCTTTACAAGTAAATATTTTCATAATTTTTGGGTAGATACAAATAAGAGGGGTTGCTGGGTCATATAGTAATTCTAGTCTTAATTTTTTGAGGAACCTCCATACTGTTTTCCATAGTGTCTGTACCAGTTCACATTCCCACCAGCAGTGAATGAGGGTTCCTCTCCCTCCACAACTTCTCTAACACTTGTTATTGCTTATCTTGTTGATAATAGCCATTCTAACAAGTGTGAGGTGGTATCGCATTGTAGTTTTAATTTGCATTTCCCAAATAGCTAGTAAAAGTGAGCATCTTTTATTTTCCTCATTTTTCTACAACTTATAACAAACTCTCATAATAGTATATAACCACAGAACTAGTTTATTCTCAAAATATCATTTCTACCTTGGGTGATAGTCTTCTAATCAGTGATTTTCAACCTTTTTCATCTCATGGCACACATAAACTACTACAATTCTGTGGCACACCAAAAAATGTTTTGCCAATCTAATAAAAAATAGGTATAATTTTGACTCGTTCATATTGGACAACTATTATTGTGTTGGCTATTGTCATTTCTTTTATTTCACAATCTGAGGGAAAAGAGGTCAGTGTCTCTGACACAATTGTCAGGTATTGCATGTTTTTATTAAAACATTTTTTTGGTACGTGCCCCTAGTGGGAACTGAACCCAGGACTCTCTGGTCCACAGACTGATGCTCCAACTTCTGAGCCAAGCCGGCCAGACTGCATGTTTTAAAAGGTCTTGTGGCACACTGGTGTGCCTGCTGCAGCATACTACTTGAAACCCGTTGCTCTATGTGTTAGGAGTTTTCTGAGAGTAGAGACTGTGTCATTCTTCTTTGCATTCCCAAAGCACTTGAGAACCTGGATAACTTCCTAAGCACAACAGCTGGCTCATCCCAGGTGTAAAGTTATCGAATGAACTGCCTCACATGTCAACTGGAATCGTGTTTTACAATCATCCTGTGGTCATTCAGTGATGAATAAATATGAGTCAAAATGTGGACTCTTTCCTTGGCTGTGAATGAGAAACAAGGACTCGGGGCATAACAAACCCCTGCTCTAGTGTCTATTTCATGCCATGAGCTGATTATTTTGAAAGTTATTTTATATTATTCAGATTGAAATTCATAGTTAGCCCATTTTATCAGACAATTAAGATGCATCTATTCATAGTGGAAGATAATATTCGAAATTGGTTTTGCCAATTTCAGAAATCAGAATTGTGGTAGATTGAGGGTCAGTTAACTTTTACGGTTAATTCAGTTGGTAAATATTTCAGGGTTTCTGGGCCATCTAGTCTTTATTATAATTACTCAGCTTGGCTGTTGTAGGGTAAAAGCAGCCATGGATAATACATAAATTAATGAGCATTGCTGTGTTCCAATAAGACTTTATAGGGTACACTGAAATTAGAATTGTACATAATTTTTACATGGAAAGTATTCTTCTTTTGAATGATTTTCAACCCTTCAAAAACATAAAAATCATTCTTAGTTTATGGATCATACAAAAGCAGGCCAGATTTGGCCCATGAGTCGTAGCTTGCCAACGCCAACTAACTAAATACATTGATGTAAGCAAGAAGGCGTAAATAAGAGTTATGTTTCAGTAAAATCAATTCTAAATGAGGTTATTATGCTTCTTCTTTCTCAGATCCTCAGACTCGAATTGGATCTTCTGTATCCGGAGCTAGTTCTGAAACAGTTATTAGGTGTAAGAACTCCATTCAGGACCTGGCTCTCCACAAAGCAGAGTTGGTGAGGAGCAGTTGCTTTTCTCCTGTGCGTCAGTCTTGCCGTATCTGAGGTGGTGGTGGTCTTCAGGGCCGGGAATACGTTAAGTTGGAGATTTGTGAAGACTGACTTTGGGCTGTAGGAAAGACATTGTTTTTATAAATTATTCTTTGGATTTGTTTGGTCCTGTATTTTATATCCAAAGCCTCTCTTGTGATTCGATTCGACAGCACCTCTCCAAACGGAATACACTCTATCTAGTTTTTAAACATTCACCTTAGGCAGAAGGAACCTGGGCAGGAAATTCTATTTCATTTTTTCTCAGAAGAAAAGTTGGCAGCATTTTCCTTTCCAGCTGAAACTTTCCACACTTTTTTTAATGATACATTTTCAGGCAGTGTCCTGTCTTCTCACATGCCCTTCTCTTGACAATGTTTTCCTGGGGGTGTTCTGTTCCGTCTGTGGTGAGCAGATCTAATTCAGCCTTGAAATATTAATTGTAGTCTCTGGCGAAAGGATCAATTCGAATGCCTTAAGGAAATCTGTAAAAATACATGCACAAAAGGT
Organism: Molossus molossus; assembly: GCF_014108415.1. Taxonomy (NCBI): domain Eukaryota; kingdom Metazoa; phylum Chordata; class Mammalia; order Chiroptera; family Molossidae; genus Molossus; species Molossus molossus. The sequence continues at coordinate 18,589,403 of NW_023425352.1, forward strand.
GAACCTCATTACTTTCCTGCAGGGTTCAGCTCACATGGCTTCCAAATTCTTCGACGTGAAAGGAATCATTCTCTTTGGTTTTAGGTAACGGTGAAGGTTAACAGTTCTCTATTATTGAATGTTTAAATCCTCAGGCTATTTAAGAATGTTGTGTGCCACTTCACATTGTGGAACACATGCAGCATTTAACAAAGAAGCAGTAGGTTGCACAAGTAAATGAAACCACCTCATTCATATTTTCTAAAATACCACTTTTTCCATGATACTCTATCCTTCCATCATATCCCTTCTCTAAGTCGTGCACGCACGCACGTGTGTCTAAACTCCTACATTTGGAATAGCCATCCTTGGGTTTCTGTCCCTTTCAAAAGAATTCAACACCTTAACACACCCTAACATGGTATAGAAGGAAACGATTTGTATAAAACAAAACTCAGGAATTCCCTTGACCAGAGTGGTGTAGCTCCTAATACTAATTTTCTATATTTAAATAGAATCATTTCCTTTTGAAGTTATACTTTAAAACCTATTTTAGGAGGTGAGTGGTATGGAAAACAAACATTTGTTAAGCACATAATATGAGCCGGCCATTTTGCTGGCTCTGAATAATACAAAAATAAATGCCAGGAGGGCTCTGCTTTTCAACAATATGTAACTCACCCTGGTTGGTTTGGCTCAGCGGTTGAGCGTCTGCCTGTGGACCAGATAGTCCCGGGTTTGGTTCCCGCTAGGAGCATGTACCAAAAAAAAAAAAAAAAAAAAAAAACAATGTGTAACCCAGTGATCAGAGAGAACAAGACAAGAGAATTTGCTCTGGACTAAAACTGACAGAGTTTGAATTCCAAGTTTAGATGGTTTCTAGTTTTGTAATCTTTTTTTTTTTTTTTTCTATTGAACTTATCAGGGTGATACTGGTTAACAAAATTACACAGGTTTCAGGTGCACAATTCCACAACACATCACCTTCTCACCACCTCAGCTTCCTCACCTGTAAACTGATGAAAACAACGCAACTATTATAGCATGCTTTGAGGAACAAGTAAGATGATAGAAGAATTCGACTCATGATAGAGTTCATAGAATAAGTCACGGAAGATGATTTCTTCCCCTTTCTATTATAATTTTTATTACTATGATTGTTAAGTAAGAGCAGGTAACAATAGAAGCACCGAACCTAGTTTGTAGCTTGGGGGTATAAATTATCTTGGAAAACTTTTTGGAAGAGATGATGCTTAGGTTGGATCCTAATTAATAAGGCCTGGAACAGGTCGCCTGATGGAGACCTTCATATGTGACATGGTGTTAGTGAGCCCCCCTGCCATGTACTGCACAGGACAACAGTCATTTCTCTTTCTCCCTTCCGTTCTCACAACAATTTAATAGATATGGCCCATGTTGGTACAGGTGTGTCCATCTTTCTGGCTAGATTCTAAGATTGTTTTCCTTAAGCTTTCTATTTAGATCTTTAGAATGCAGATTGAAAGGGAAGTGTCAGAATAAACTAGAAATGAAATTTCTCACAAAACCAAAAGTCTTTTCAAGTTCGAATGCTCTTCAGCCATTCTGAGGCCTCATGAAGATCAATAGCCTAGGGAGGGGAGGTATAGTTTCCGATAACATACAAAATGGAAGTCACAACAGGTCTTGATAACTGTCAGTGTACAGGTTACCCAAACGGGCATTCTGGAAACCAGATGTTCCCTATGCAGTTTTCCATGAGGACACAGCTCTGGACCAGGCGCAAGGTTCTCGGGTGTCCTTGGATGCCAATGTTCGGCGGTGTAATTGAGCCTCTTTGATTCCTCATTTATATTGGCAAATGTTCTTTTTGTCTAGTGGAAATGACAGAAAGATACTTCCCACTGGGAGAGGTGACATGCGTGAGAATGAAACCTGTAATTCCTATGATTATTGTCACTGAGAATGAAAGGATCTGATTTACCAGGAACACTAATAATAGGCAAGACCACGGGGTAAAACGACAGTCTGAGATCAGTGGGAAGTTTTCTACATCGCCGGAGAAAAACCCGTGTTTCTTTTATTTCTTCTCAGAGCCACGCAGAGAAGCTAATGTTTCTACTCAGTCTATGATGCCACCACCCCTACTCAGATACATATACACATGGATGTGGTGCTCACTTCTCAAGGTTGATTATGTAACAATCCTGACAGTTTCCTTTTAGTCTCAGTTTTGTCTTTGATTCAGATGTGTCATCTTGATTAGTAATCACTTTGCCACTCTCTCTTTTGCCCTGAGCACGCGTACTAGAAAACAGTTTTCCTTTGGGGCATCAGTGACCTACCTGTAAAACCCAGGGGAACAAGATCCCTTTTAAATTAATGCCCTTCTGGTTGGTTGTGCGGGTGGCGACCCCTCGATGTGTCCCTTTCACGTCGATGTTTCCCTCTCTCTCTCCCTCCCACTCTATCTGAACAAAAAATGGAAAAAAATGTCCTCAGGTGAGGATAATAAATAAATTAATTAATTAATTAATGTCCATGCCCTGGCCGGTTTGGCTCAGTGGTTAGAGCATCGGCCCGTGGACCAGAGAGTCTCAGGTTCGGTTCCCGCTAAGGGCACGTACCTCGGTCCCTGGCCCTGGTTGGGTCATGTGGGTGGGGACCAGTCGATATGGCTCTCTCATATCGATGTTTCTCTCTCTCTCTTCCTCTCTTTCTCCCTCCCACTCTATCTGAAGATAAATGCAAAAACATGCTCGTGTGAGGATAAAAAATAAATAAATAAAATAAATCAATGCTCTTGATCACCTCTGTAATTCTCAAAGCAGCACTGGACACTGGCTTCATTTATGCCCAAGAAGCCAGCCAGTGCCAAAAAAGAGACCAAAAATTAACTTTATATCCTAAATTTCAGTACTTTTTCTATAGCCGATTAGTCAGTACAAGGGCATATGTAGGTTCTCAAAATAATAACTGTTAGTAGATTCTTTAATTGTGAGGCAGTAGAACATACTTTTGGAGAACTAATTCTAAATAATTCATTTTTAGATTAAAAATAAAAAAAAATATATGGTATTTTCATTACAAATATTTTATTTTTAAAAAAGAGTAATGAGTAAAATTCCAGAAGTTTAGAATTTTAGAGTAGCTTGGAAAAGCTCCATAAACTTAGATGTGTATTTGTTATGTTTTAGCTCACAAGTCATCTTTGAAAGTTCGATAACAGCTCTGTATTTATTAGCTAGGCTGTTGATGGTGATTCTGTTAATCTTTTCTCCTCCAACTTTTTTTTTAAAGTCACATTGTTCACTGTTGATTTCTCTGCTTCTTCTTTCTTCTGATTTCTGTTACAGTTCTGGCTGTTCCCCAAATAAATTTTCTTTCTCTAAAACTTATCACAAATGAAATCTTTTCCAAATTTATTGTCTTTGTTGTACAACTCCAAGAAAGTTTTTATATTGTTTTTTTTTTTTTTTTTTTTTTTATCCTGGAACCTAAAAAAGTCAACAACAAAAATAATAAAAATTGCAATCATTGGTTTTTCTTACGTAAAGATTTTCCCCAAACTGCTATTCATTAGTGCCTCTCATACAAATAATTATTCTTAAAACCAATTAAAATATATCTAGGCTATAAGAGCAGTTTAAGATTCAATACTAGGAAATAAATTATTGAACTGCTGAAATGAATCAGACCACTTTCTATATGAACAATGTTTCATTTGTTATCACGCATTTGATAAAAATATTTTGAGATGGCATGGTTATCTTTGTTCTCCCAGAAACAATAAAATAATAAAGTTTGAGCACTGTTTCCAGTACCTGGCAATGGTTGAAATAATAGAAGAATACAAGGAGTAAGCAAAGTGTGTGTGACTCAAAAACACATGTGCTGTCCATCAACATATCTCATCCTCAAAGCCCAAGTATATCAATGAATCAAGGATTTTGAAAATCTCGAAGCAAAATGTCTACAGTCACTAAACATCACTCTTTAGCAGACTGAAAATTAACTTTGGCACTTCTTTCTTATCAGGGATGATTCATTTATGGGGCAGAAACCTTTCAAGCAATTAATTTTAAATTAGAAACAGATGAAGATTGTGTGATGCCCAGAAGGTAGTGTTAATGGCAGGGTCTGGGGCCCATATCTTCATGAGACACATTTGTACTTTCTTGAGACTTGCACATTGATCACCAAATTACTAATCTGACGTATGCATTCTTTTCTTGCTCTTTACCTTCAGGCAGGATGGTTTTCCCGGTCTAGCTGATCATTTCTTCCGGTTCTCACTTTCCAGCTCCTTGCGCCTCACCTTCTAGCATATGATCAGTTAACTTCATTTTGTCACCCTCATGCCTTACCTTTTGCCTTGCTTCCCACACCCCATCTCGATGGCTGTTTCCTCAGATTCAGATCCTTCCTGATGAGGAACCTCCACATTGTACGTACAGGGGGAACAGTTCGTCTCATTCAGTGACCTTGGTACATGCTAACCCTCAATCAGTTAAGCTATAAAATTATATAACGTCTCATGGGGAAATTAAGCACATGCTCAGAGTATCAAGTATATACAGTGAGTGAATATATTTTTTTTATTTTGCTGTGGAAAGTGGTCCCAAAAAACTGCAGGCAACAACAACTTGAGCTAAATAAAGCTAGTAGCTCATCTGCTAATTCAGAACAGAGAATACTGGCTAATGTCAAGTACGGGATCTTCAAATGTCTGTGTGAACTCCTTTATGTGAGAAGAATAATTTTTAACAAGAGGGAACACTTCCCTCAAATTCTTCTTAACTGAAAGAAAAATATTACCTAAATTGTAAATGAGATAATTTTATTAGAATTATACTGTCAAAATATCAGATAAAGAGCAAATAAACATAATGTGTTCTGTAAACAGAAAGAAGTACTTGGAATTTTAAAAAATTTATCTTAGAAGCAAATATATATATATGTGTATATATACAGTATATTCATATATGTGTGTGTATCTATCTATCTATCTATCCATCTATCTATCTATCTACCTACCTACCTATCTATCTATAGTTTTATAGAAAAGAAAAGTAGGACTTAGAGATATGCAACATACCTCAATTCTTATAATCAAAAAAAGTAGACTGATATTTAAAAATTAACATCAGAATTTGAACTCAGGTCTATAAAACTCCAAGAGCCACTTTGCACTGCATCAGAGCTTCTGAGAAAAATAAAATTTTAATGGAGAGTCTGTCAGAATTTTCCAGATTTCTGATGAAATGAAATAAAAAGAAAACAAAAAGCATTCAATGCAAAGGATAATACAGCAAGTTACTTCCAAAAACAATCAAAAGTCCATTGTCTTTGAACCAACTAAAGGCTGCCAAAATAATGATGTAGTTAATAGAGAAGGAAAGTCTGTAATGGCCAAGTGACAAGCTCTGTTTGGTATCCCCCAGCAGGTTGAATAGCATTAAATGTTTAAATTATTTTACCAGAATTAAAATGCAGTCAGTTTTGTTTTACCATGGAATGAAATGTTCTTAATTAGTATCCTTTCCCATTATGTAATTTCATGCTATTAGTAATAATGATGATAGCAAATGTGTTGACCCTCTGTGGTCTAGGGCGGAGAGAAGGGTATAAACTGGTCAGGGATGCTATGAAATCATTGGATTTGGGGCACCTAAGAAGTTTCCAGTATACTCCAGGAACAGGTGGTGATAATAAAATCAGTCTTCTGAACTGCATAGAATTTGCAATCAGAAGTCATTACTGTTCTGAGGGCAATAGGAGAGATATTTCGGAAGTTTTGGGTATTAGACTTAGAAGTCAGCACTGCAATTTCTACTTCATTGTTCCACCTCACCAACGTTAAAGGATAATCTGAATAAAATTGGTTCCTTTCTCTCTCACTATTGAAATGGCCTGGTCTCAGCACAACCATACAAACAAATGGCCACATAACAAGTCCAAAACGTTTGAATATGTCATGTACATCTTCACTGCAGATTTTCTTAAGAGGCATCGAAGGGAAATTACACCACATAGCACAGAGTAAAATGTCCCGAAAATCTCCTCTGTACAGTGATCTCCCCAAAGTAATGTCCATCGAGGAACACTGCCTTGTGAGATACAACTCTAACCAAAGGCCCCGATCTTCACACAAGCTCCACGTGTCACACTTTTTAGAGATGACAGGTCCTCTAATAGTTTCAACATTGCATGAACATAGCCCCAGTTAGTTATGGATGACCATGGAGGAATATCCCTCATTGCATTTCCCTTTAAATCTCATGATTGTATACTTATTATGGTTTATTAATTTATTTTTTTTCAATTAATTTATTTTTATTTTGAATTAATTTATTTTTTTAATCTTCACCCAAGGATGTTTTCCATTGATTTTTTTTTTTTTTTCATATAAAGTGGGAGAGAGGGAGGGAAGGAGAGAGAGAGATGTGAGAGAGACATACCAATGGGTTGCCTCCTGCATGACCTGGACTGGGCTGGGGATCAAATGTGAGACTCTTCAGTCCATGGGCTGAGACTCTAACTGCTGAGCCAAACCAGCCAGGTCTTATGGTTTATTTTTAATGGGAATAGATTACCTGACCACACGGTAGTTCTCTTATGTTTTTATGATTCTATCCCTATCCCCAACCATGGTCAACATCGTAACACCTCAGACCACTCACCTGATCCCTGGAGATCTGTGTATGTGACTATGGACCTAACATTGCAACATGTGTGGCCTAGACCTGTTACTGTGTCGTCGCAAGGAGAAACTCGTTTACTGACAGTGTGGGAATTGTATTTCAGTCACACGGACTTTCTGAGCAATACAAATCGAAAGTTGTGTCTAAGTGTATGAACAAAAATGCACAGTTTTAGGCATCTGTGTGTGGAACTGAACCACTGTACTCTGGAACCCAGGGACTGTATACAAAAGCAATACACAGTAGGTGGTCCCCTTCCTAGATAGCACTGACCACTTTCTACCCAGATACCAAACAGTGTGTGCTACTTTCCTGACCTTTTTGTTCCTGTCGACCCAAAAGTGCCTGGGATTTTAAGGAAAGGTATTAAACATACTTATGAGGTTATTACCAGAAAATTCCATTACCATTGCTGCATTTATTCCTAGAGATATCAGAGGACCCCCATAGGGCACATAACAGTTCTGAAAACCCAGTTCCCATTCCTCTTCCCTTTCTCTTCTCTCCAAAAGTATTTGTTTTAGGTGGGGCACAGGCTTAGTCTTCTGTGAGTTAATGAGAGAAAAGAAGCTGTAAATCCACAAGATATGGAGCTAAAGGGGACCTGAGAGCCTCCAGCCCCTTCGAATAGCAGACCAGAGAGCTAACTCTGGGGAGGCGGATGGCTTACCCAATGTTACAGGAGGGTGCAGACACCGTCTTTACCTCTCACAGTGACACCACGACACCAAGCACATGCCTGGTCTAGATTATGCTCTTTGTAAATGCTAACTCATCGAACGACATTTCTGATGGCTGAAGCTGTTCATGGCACAGGTGGTCCCAGTGCTCAGATTTTCTCATTGCTTGTATTTTCCCTGGTCCAGCTCACTGTTAACAAAGTTTCCCCTGGGCTGTGCTCCTCTGTTAATGAAGGCCACCGTCATGAGCATGAGATGGAGGACAGCAGAAGGTCGGACAGCTCACAAGTTGGGCTTGATGATCAAACAGGAGGGAGGCGCAAGGGAAGGAAAACTGCCCAAGACAAACGACCAGACAGGATTTGCGATTCAATGACCTGCTGGACGAGAAACGAGAGTTTAAAAAGTGGTGAATCTGTGAAACTGATTAAAGCGAGATAGGCTGTGCTACTTCAGCAAGACTTCCCAGGGGAAGGGCCAGCTGCACACCTATTGGACACGCAGGTGAGCTGGGTTTACAGAGGCAGTGGCTAAGGCACAGCCTTGGACAGCAGAGCACAGTGAAATGCAAAGTATCAGATCGCTGCATTTCTAATAGTTAACACCAGGCTAGAAAATATATATGCCTTCGTTGCTTTGTTTTATGTGTGTTTTTATTACACTGGCACGATGTGTTCAATTTTTATAAGTTAGTACACTTGAAATACAGGAACATGTTAAAGAGAACCTCTAGAAATTCTATCCTCTAGATAAAACTACTGTTAACATATACTTTTATAGACATCCAAATGTTTCCCTTGTGTATGTGTATGCATATTTTACTTTCGAAAATAAAATAATAAAATACTAAGTTCTTTTACAGCCTCTCTCAGGTGGGGCCCTTTCTCTTTACTCTCTAATTTCACAAATATGTGAATTTGTTTTGATAACAATTTGTATGGGAATATTAATATAGCAGTTTACTCCGGATCAGGCTGATATTATGAAGCAAGTTACGATTTCATAAAAAATATACTTTTTGCTCTAGCTGGTACGATTCAGTGGTTAGAGCATCGGCCTGCGGACCAATGAGTTGCGGGTTCGATTCCGGTCAAGGGCACCAACTTTGGTAGCAATTCATCTTGACCCTGGTGATGTAGGAGGCAACCAGTCGATGTGTCTCTCTGATGATACATAGAAACATACACACACACACACACACACACACACACACACTTCATGCCCCAGCCAGTGTGGTTCAGTTGGTTGGGTGTCGTCTCGTGCACCAAAAAGTTGCTGGTTCAACTCCTGGTCAGGCACATGCCGGGTTTGTGGGCTGGTTCCCTGGTAGTGGGGTGTGCAAGAGGCAGCAATCAATGTTGTGCTTTCACATTGATGTCTCTCTCTCTCTCTCTCCTACTCCCTTCTTCTCTCTCTAAGTATCAATACAAAATATTTTAAAATAATAATAATAAATATATATACTTTGTGTGTAAGCACATGTATGTATAGCTGCTTTACAGTTTTGTTTTCAATTAATATTTATAATGAGGTGAGAGTAAAATGGTTTTGTAGGTTCAACCTTTGGAAAAGGGTGGTTAGGATGAAGAGTGAAAAGAGATTTTAGAATTAAGCATCTCTCTCCCTCTTCGCTCCCCCTACCCCAATCATCTACAGTGAAAAAGTTTGGAGCTGAACATCTTAGAGTCTTTGTGACCATCTAAGGCTCCTTATTTCTAAACTGCTAGCTACATGGCAGTAGATCCGCTTTCAAGTTAGGAAAAGGATTTACTAATAAGTGATATCAGACTGTTAATCAGGGACCACTGAGGTGGGGGGGGGAGGGTAACTGGATGAATCGTCCCACATCCTTGGAGCAAAGCAGTAAAAATGAACACTACTCTATTCATGAGACCATGCCAACTGTTTGAGAGCTGGCCTGTCTAATAACTACCAGGCATATGAGCCTACTGATATTGACATTATTTAAAAATAAACAAATCAAAGCTCAGTCGCAGTAGTCATGTTTCAAGTGACCAGTAAGCCACTGTGTTCGAAGGTCACTCTGTAGGACAGTCCAGATTTAAAACATTTCCTCCTTACAGAAAGTTCTACTGCACAGAAAGTGCTCTATTGGAGAACACTGAACTCAGTTTTTTGGTAATGCAATTGGAGGGAGAAGACAATGACTTAAGGTTAAATAATAATAGGAGAGCTATCAGAAGGTTATGCATATTTAATTGCTAAAGAGATGAGAACAATTATTTTTTCTTCTAAGTTTAGCTAAAGTGATATCTGTGATCAGAAATTCTGATATCATGGACCAGATAACACTTAACGTGGGCATCAAAGAAAATTTAGATTTGAAATAGTGGAGAATACGGTGACATTTCAACACTTCAGGCCCAAGGATGGAAAGAAGGGATTCACACCAAATATAAAAGATGAGTGTTTGCCATTTTCTTGTTGTCTGCGTGAATATTTCTTTCAATCCACAATGCCTTCCTATAACTTTTTGAGCCATACAGATATTTTTTGAGGGTTAATAAAATTAGTTAATTTTTCTTCCAGTTGTCTTAACTGTAGAAACATAAATGCATTAAGTTGAAAACACTGAAAATAAAACTTTGGGAATGATTTTACTCTTTAACTTTAAGGGCATCTCTTCTATCAGGGCTCCTTTTATTTAAAAACAATTTTATTTTTCCTTTATTGATTATTTTTAGAGAGAGAGAGATAGAAACATCGATGACATAGACATCGATTGGCTGCCTCCTGCATGCCCCCACAGGGGATCGGACCCACAATCTGGGCATGTGCCCTGACTGATTCTTCTCCCTTGAAGCATCGAACCAGCAACCTCTCGGTGCATGAGTTGATGCCCAGCCACTGAGCCACACTGGTGGACAGGATTCCTTGTATTTCCTATGGTGAGTAACTACAACAACCACCACCCTAGCAACCACAAGGGCATCCTAAACACTAGTAAAGCTTACTTTTCATTTTCCCCTAAAAGTAAATACCAATCAATTAATTCTTCTATTTGCACTCTTTATTCCAGTGAATTATCTTGTGCAACTCAGGTTAAGGACTACTGCTAAGATAAAACGGGAGCCAATGCCCTCATTCGTAAACATTTGCTGCAGTAAAATGGTGCAGGTCATCTATACCATGGTCAAATTTAATCATCTTCTATTGATAGCAAGGACACTTGACATTGAATGGGCTTTCCCAAGAGCTCCCAGAAACAAATGGAACATAGGATGAAATTATTGCACGTGAAACCTTGCTTTCAAGAGAACTAATTGCTATAATTGAAACATATCACAATATTTGATTTGCTTTTGCCCTACAACCAAATGTTTCAATTAAATGCATTTGTATTAGTGCAGCTGAGATCATTTCCAGTGCTTTGTCTAAATTACTTCAAAATTTCAAACTCAGACTTCAGAGGACACAGCCTGGGCTCTGGGAAGCCAATGAACCAAATGTAACAAGGCTCTATCGTTCCCAGATGGCATTACTCATTAGTGATTATAAGCATTTTTTTTTCTTATTCTTGAAACAAAAATTCTCCCACAGACAGCTAATCAATATCCACAGCCAATAAACAAAATTCCAGAGCAGTTTTTCTGTATAAAGTAGTGTCTGTTTTCACGCACAGTAATGGAAGACGAAGAAGTCTTTCCACTTACACTTTGCATGTATTCAGATTATTGAGATGTTGTGTAGGCAGAGATGAAGTTCAGGTTCAGCTCTCCCCTGGAGAACCCCTATCAGTGCTCGCCCGGAAGAAATAATAAGGACTACATTCCGAAATAGTTTGATTACTCTGAGATCTGGGATTTTACCCATTAACGTTATGTAGTGTCATCATCTTGTATATTGTGAAGCTCAAGGGGATCCTACATTGCATCTAAACCGTGAAGGAATTGTCCACCTCCCACAAATAGTCCTAATTTGGGAAAGTATTTCATCAGTGGCATAAAAAGACCTTGACGGAATGTGGTGTCCGGATATTGACTGGTCCTCATTGTCCTCTGGCACTGTGAGTCCACTTTGAGAATTCAGAGAAGGGGAAATGTGATCTATGTCTTCCTAGGTGACAACTTAGGCCAAGGGAGAAGAATTGGCTTGACTCAAGGTCACACGGCTATCTGGGACAGAGCCAAGACTAGATTCATGATCTTAGGGAACTCAATATGATTCTCTGTCAATATATTTCAAGGCCAGTTTGCATACCTAATTTGGAATTAGCATCTATAGAGTTAGTGATTCTGATATCTGAAAAAGTAGTGATTTTTCTCACCTACATTCCAATTTAATGAAGATAAATATAAAACAACTTCACCATGAAGTACTTTTCTTGCCTCTAACATACTAAAGGTTAAAAAAGTCTGAAATATGTATATGCACATTTTCCAACTTATGATATGTTTTCCGAGGCCAGGGCCTGGGTCTTTCCTGTCCTGTGATTCTTCTCAAACAGGGCAAGTCTATCCTCAAGGTAGGCACCCAGCCAACATTCTTCAGTTCATAAACACTGAACTGTCTACCACGCTGCCCTCCACCCCGGCCCATAGGGAAATGTGGAAACAATTACAGTGCTTGGCGTAGAATATCTGGGTGGTGGAGCTTAAATCTACTTTCGAAAGGATGCTTTTGCAATTGTTGCTCTCTCTTTCTTGCTTCTATTTCTCTCCCCAGCCCTGCTGTGAAACACCAGGGAGGATTTGGGAGGTTTTACACATTTAGGTTCTCCGAGAGGGGGAAGGAAGGGTCTGAGGACCTAGCCCTCAGCTGCAGGGCCACAAAGCCTGCCAAGCAAGGATTGACCTTGTCTTTGAAATTTATGAGTATTCCTTGTCTGAGCCAGAACCTTTTGTCTTGAGTAAGCAACAGTCCTTTAGGACCGCAGTCCTTAGATGTTTAGAGCTAGGTACCTAATAGGCAATGATCTCAGGATCATTTTGCTGCCATTTTTAAAATATTATTAAATTTATTGGGGTGACATTGATTTCTAATATTATATAGGTTTCAAGCACAGTTCGATAACGTCATCTGTATATTGCATTGTGTGTTTGCCACTCAAAGTCAGGCCTCTTTCTATCAGCATATATTTTATCCCCTTCACCCCCTTTCCCTCTGGTGGCCATGACACTGTTATCTGTGTCTATGTTTGTCTGTCTTATTTGTTCATTTGTTGCTTTCAGTTTTATATCTCACCTGTGAGTGAAATCATATGGTTCTGGAATTATTTCACTTAGCATGGCATTCTCAAGATTCATCCATGCTGTCACAAGTGGCAGTATTTTATCTTTTCCTATGGCTGATTAGTAGTCCATTGTACAGGGTGGGTCAAAAGTAGGTTAACACTTGTTCCCATGGAATATAAAACAATAAGTGATGAATAACAATGCAAGAATAAACTCCGTGTTTCACGTACTCACACTGTAAATCTCTCTTTGCCTCACTTTGTATGTATGTACCACATCTTCTTCATCTGCTCATCTGTTGAAGGACAGTTAAGTTGTTTCCATGTCTTGGCCACTGTGAATAATGCTGCAATGAACATAAGAGTACATATGTCCTTATAAATAAATGTTTTCATAATTAAGGATTGATACACAGAAGAAGGATTTCTGGATCATATGATAGCTCTAGTGTTAGATTTCTTATGTATTTATTTTTTAATATTGGACAGAATCTTCAACCTGGTCTCTTTCCCAGTAAAAAATAATAATAATAATAATTTCACTCTACTATTGGTACCTGACCAATTCTTCCCTGATTCTAGAGACTATTTGATAATTGTCATCACTGCACAGGAGTGATAATTTGAAAGAAGAGAAATATAGAGCTGAAAGATTTTTGAAGCATCCTTTTCAGCTGGACATAGTAGATTAAATAGGTGGTTGGTTCTGAAATGTGAAAAGAGACCAAAATCTAAGCAAATAAAAAAGTTATTATTGAAATAAACAAAACAAACACCATAGAAGGCATATTTTGTGGTGGTTTCTGTGCCATTGTTAGTGGATTCGTACAATGTGAATGCATGACTGGCCATCTAAATCTATTTAATCACCAGAGATAAGCAAATGAACCATAACTGAAGGTTGTCCAATACAGTAGTAAAAACTGTCAACTAAAATAGTATTAGGTTATGCTAAAAAAAAAATCAAATGAGAATATTTTAAAAGATTACTCTAATATCTCTCTCGGTGTGGTTCTTACATACTTGTCCCCAGCCCTGTTCAGAATAGTTTTAACAATAAAACTAGTCCCATCAAGCTCATTGAATTCAAGCTGCATCATAGTTTTATGAATCGTGTCACAGCTCAAAACTAATATTAAAAATGTTGTTCTCCAGACACAAAAACCACGAGTTGGCCCAGTGGGGAACCCTTGTTTCCTAGTGTCTGAGAACGCGGCAAGGTTCTGCGTGTTTAGTCTTCCTTGCGAATCCAGTGGTTTATTTGAGAGGAAAGTCCTGTGCAGAAGGCTGGTGAGACCAAGCAGTCATGCCTATTTGTAGTTTGTATTGTGAAAGAAAAACTCAGCTGCTGGAGTTTTTAGATTTAATTTTTTTTTCAAATTATAAGAAAATCCAAGGCATCCTGACCATATTAGTAAAGTACAGGGTTCCTCACTGAGCCAACTGGTTATTTTTGCTTCTGGAGAACAACATTTTTTAATATTAGTTTTGAGCTCTAACGAGATTCAGAAAACAGCAATGCAGCTGGAATCCACTGAGCTTGATGGGATTAGTGTTGTTGTTGAAGCTCTTCTCTATTAGTACAGAGAGTGTAAGGACAAAACTGAAAAAAAAAATTCTCCCCAAGGCTCTTCTGCATTTATGTTCATAGCTCATTGCTTAATTTGTACAAATGGCTCTGGAGAATAAAATAAGAAGACAAAGTTCTAGGAATAAGTAGATAAAACAAACAAATTATGGGTTTGTATATACACAGCACTCTCCCTTCGACTGTTTCATCTGATATTCTATATTATATGGAAAGCCAGCAATACTTATCACCATTTTACAGGCTGAAAACTAAGACCTCAGAGAAGTTAAGGCCATTTGTTGAAGGGGTGTTGTAGCCTAGAGCAAGAATAAATAACATGAAGCATTCTCTTCTGGTCTGACCCAATCCAATACCAACCCTTCTCATTCTAATTAAAACTGAATTTCAATTTGTTTGTTGTCAGTCTAATCCAATCAAGAAATTTATGGGAGTGATTCTACTTCTGAGAATATATCTGAAGAAGCCTGAAACACTAATTTGAAAGAGTATAGGTACCCCTATGTTCATTGCAGTGCTATTTATAATAGCCAAGATTTGGAAGCAGCCCAAGTGCCCATCAGGAAATGAGTGTTTAAAAAAGCTGTGGTACATTTACACAATGGAATACTACTCAGCCATAAAAAAGAAGGAAATCTTACCTTTTGTGACAGCATGGATGATCCTAGAGAGTATTATGCTAAGTGAAATAAGCCAGTCAGAGAAGGACAAATACCATATGATTTCATTCATGTGTGAAATCGAATGGACAAAATAAACAAACAACATAGAAAGAGACACATAAATACATAGAACAGACTGACAGTTGTCAGAAGGCAGGAGTTAGGGGACTGGGTGAAAAATGTGAAAGGATTTAGCAAAAAACAAATAACCCAAACCAACAATTCTCATAGTCAGGTAACAGAGTGGGGGATACCAGAGGGAAACAGACAGGGTGGGACTGAGGTAGGATAAAGTGAAGGGGGATAAATGGTGATGGAAGAAGACATTTCTTTGTGTGGTGAGCACACAATACAATATAGAGATGACATAGAATTTACACCTGAAACCTATAGAATTTTATTAACCAATGTCACCCCAATACATTCAATAAAAAAAAAATAGCATAACATTATAAGGAATTTTCCCACATCATTAAATGATTTAGAAAATAAATTCTGAATGAATTAAAAACAAAGCGGGGTGAGAGAGAAGCGATGGGGGTGGGTGCTGAAGGGGACCCAATATATGGTGACATAAGATGATTTGACTTTGGGCAGTGGGCACACAGTGCAATACACAGATCTGGTAACACAGAAACCCACACCCGAAACATATATGATCCAATTAACGAATGTCACCCCAATACATTTAATGAAAGCAATAAATAAAAAAAAAGAAGCCATGTCTTTTTGTAATTTAATCAGGACGTGACATCCCATCATTTTGCTGTGATCTCATCGTTAGAAGAGAATCCTTACATCACCGCACTGGGCTGGTGAGGCTGAGAAAAGAAAAAAACAAGCAAAAACATGTATTGGGAGGCCCCCACTGGCTGGTCCAATATCAGGGACTAGAACTGAAGTTAGGCACAGATCTCTTTGGTGACCATAGAGGTTAGTGGACGAAGACAGACAAGACAAGCAATAAACACAAAACATGGGACTATAGAGCCTTAAGCAAACAGTGCCATTGTCTTTAAATTTAAAATCACCTATGCCCTGGTTTCTGGGGCAATTCAGGCTTAACTGCTGTTGGTGGGTAATTATTGATGGCACCCAATTTCACCCTGGAAAGCATCCTGCTGGGATTATAAATCATATGGCAACCTGTACTGGGAGACGAGGAAAAGCTTTTTGGATGATGTTACCCTGAATTAATCATCTTCCTATAGTTTTCCAACTAATTTCTCAAACTCCTGTCTTGCTCACCTCTAATACATAATCCGTATTGTTACCAAATGATCTTTCTGAAACCCAAAGCTAGTAGTGTCCTGCTGCAGCTTTAAAATACCCTTCCATGGTCCTTCATCTTCTCTAGGATAAGTTTCAAACTCTTCGGTATGACATATAAGGAACTCCATGTCCTGGCTATGAACTATCTCTTTGTATACATTAAAAACAGAAAAATAAACAAAAGAGTCTCTTACTTCTTCAGCCACAGTGAACCACTCCAACTCCTCAAACGCGCCAGGCTGTGCCAGGCGTCTGTGCCCTTCTTTCCACGCTGTTCCCCGTGACTCCAGTGCCCTTGCCCAACATGTATCTGCCTGCTGAGTACTCCTTTCTTCTGACAAACTGCCCTTGAGCCTCAGGCTGACATCTTCCTCCTCATCCCACCACTGTGCCGTCTCTGGATGGGTACTCATCAGACCTCAGGGCACTTTTTGTTTACAGGTGTCTCCTTGACCTGTCCGCACAGTCTTCGAGAGTTACAGTCAGGTCTCATCTGTGTCTCATCAGACCAGTGTCCTTCCAGACATTCCTACTGAGCTGAATTATTAAAACCTCAGTGGGCAGAACACGAGGTGGGTAAGAGAAGCTTTAGAACAAAGAGGATAGAATTGGCAGAGGCAGCTATGTGCAAAAACATCAATACTGGGCAGCCTCTGCAAAACGCGCGTTGCTCTGTGCATTTGGGTCCTGGGATAACTACGGGGGAAGTAGAACTAGGGAAGGAAAACATTTCTGTGTGATTTTAATTTAGAAACGTATCCTGTGGATTGTCTATTTTTCTAGACAGTGTGTATTGAAAGGGACAAACAGGCTGAAACCCTCACTGGTGTGTTCCTGTAATGGTAGTGATTGGGGGAGTCTCCCGTGGCACTGTGCAGAGCAGCTCTGTGTACTCCGGGTGCGAGGGTGGCCGTCGACGCCGGTCCCTCACTTAGGCATCTCTGAGCATTCCAGTTAGAGGCTGACTCCATGAAGAAAGATCTCAGTTAGGAAAGGCTAAGGAGACTCACTTTGAGTGAGCATCTATTGTTCACACCTCATTTTGCAGAAAAAGAAACCAAGGATAAGGCCACAGAGGGTCTCGGTGGCAGAACCAACATGACTCGGGATGCACGCAACGTGACCTTGGTCCTCGAGGGCTCTGGGCTCAGTTACCTTTGTTGAAAAGCAATAGCAGCAGCATCACTGCTACTGGGTAAACACTCATTGACTACTGCATGGTGGGATTTCAGTGGAGGCCAGAAGGAAATCAAAGAATCGAGGCGATGAAAAGAAATAAATTTCCCCACACAGACTTCAAACACAGTGAACTTGAAACAATCCCTCGCCTGTCCCCAATAGAAGGATTCATTCCTGGAGCTAGTCTGGACCAAAAGGTATAGAATTTGAGAAGTTAGGGGGCAGGGGATCCTGGGAAAGAGGTTTGCATTCTAGGGGGTATTTTCTGACTGACTGCCCTGGGAAACTTTCGGGGGCTTTCGTGAGGAAGGGGGATTAAGTTAAAACAGTTTCAAGAAGCCTCAGAAATGACAACAGAGATTGCAAGATCTCTACAGGCTAATTGTAGGTGAAGTACAACTATGGAATAAATCGGAGGACTTTCTAACCACTAGCCCAGCGAGGCACCAGTCTGGGCTTTGGGGGAATTTGGCTTATTTCTTGGTGGCAATTTATTTTAAGTGTTAATTTTTGTTTTGTTCTTAGAAGGTGCACTGCCAATCACAGCTAATCCCCTGCGGGGTAGTTTTACATTCCCTCCTTCCCTGTGATTTGGGGGGTGGGGCAGATCAGACACATCTGCCTGGGGCGAGACATGGCAAGGGGGGCTTTGATTCTCTCCCCTGATGAGCTTGTCGGAACATCTGTGGTTCTGCAAGGGCAGAAATAAAAACACATATAATTTCTTTTACATATTGATACATATATTTTATAAAAGAATTTAGGAAAGAACACATAAAATAATATAGATATATAAAAATTAAATGTATGAGAAACAGATTTAGAATGTTTGTTACAGAAAGGTTTTTTTTTTTAATTACTTTTTAATTAAGATGCATACCCTCCGGGGTTACAGGAAATGTGCTAATATCACATCCTGCTCGGAGAGGTGATTCTGAGGCACAGCCCCAGCAACGAGCTCTGAGGGGGCGATGCTTGGGGGTGGGGGGGAGCAGTTCTCTTTGGAGCAGCCCAGAGAAAGCCTGCATCGCATGCAGGAAGGACTCAGCCATCACTGCCAGGCTCTGGACAACTACATCTAGTAGCTACTTGTGAACCCATCACCTCCCTGCTGAGGTCAAGAAGTAACTACTTTGATATGAGGGGAAGGACATGTAGGAGACACAGCTCTTTTTCTAGTTGGAGTTCACGCCTCAGCAGGCCGTGGACCTTGATGCACAATGATGTACTTTGAGTTGTGTTCGGTGGCAATCGGAGCAGACCCATCGGAGCCTTTTATGCGTCGCGCAGGGCTTGGTGCAGTGGCTTCGCTGATGCACAGATGTCTCTGGCTCCTACTTCATGCTTCCTTCTCATTCCGAAGCCGGCCCGGTGCGCGGGGCCATCGTGTGAACCGAGTAGTCACATCTGAGAATCGCCACAGCTGGTCTGCACAATGACCCCAACTCTGTAGTCCCCAGAGTACGTGGCACAGCATCATTGTGGTTTCCGAGACTGAGTGTATTTTGTTTTCCTAACTTGATTTCACTGTCCACCCAGCTGCCTCTGCTCCAGCCACATTGGTTTCTCTTTGCTCCTGGAACGTGCCTGCCTTGCTCTGTCTCAGGGCCTTTCACGTGTGATCTTCTCTCCACCTACACCATCTGCCCTGATTTTTCATTTCAGGTTCCTTTGCTTTTTTAAAAAAAAATTAATTAATTTTTTTCCATCACCATTTATCCCCTCTCTTCCCTCTTCCACCTCCCCCCCCTGCAATTACCACACTGCCGTCCATGTCCATGTCCATGTCCATGATTTCTCTCTCTCTCTCTCTTTTCTACGTAATCCCTCCAACAGCACTCAATCCACTGAGCCACAAGTCCAGGCTAAAATGTCTACTTTTTCATTTTCTTAGTGATTAGCCACCGTCACCTGCTAGAATTTAAGCTTTATGAAAACAGAGACCTTTGTGTCTTATTTATGGCCACATCCCCAGAATTCATAACAGTGCCTGACATACAGTAATGACCCAAGTCTGAATGGTTATTATTTAATGAAATAAACTACAGTATCATTGCCACAAGTGGACTAAATGCTGCCACATGCTCTGTCTAGATACTTAGCCCCGTCAAATAGGCACCGCACTTTCTCTCTGGGCACATTCTTTATTCTGTGTCCTTTTGATACAGTAACTGAACACATCCAGGTTTTGAAAGAGATAAACTTAGTAGGGTGTAGTCATGAAAGTAACTTATTGTTTCTCATCTTCTCCCACAAAGCTTGCCTTTGGGACCCTCTACCCCAGTTCTGGGATTAATTTCAGACAGACTCCTCAGCTTTCCCAGGCTTTCTTGAACAATGGAAAGGACTTCCGTGATTAACGATGTGACATAACAATTCTAAAATCATTGCAAGTTAGAACGTCTCCCTCCCCATGGTCCACCCTGCAGAGTTAGCATACAGAGGAGAGGTGGAGCTTAACTGAGTAGACCAGAAGTTCTTAGCAAAAGCTGAACCCCACATTTACCAACTCTGTCCATGGGGTTCCTTTGAAATACATTAACAGCACCTTAGCACTGTGGTGCTTTGGAAGTTTTCTCTTCATCTGAGTTCATGGTAGCGATGATCTGTGCCTCCCGTTGGGCACTGGTCTTTTAGTTTAATAGGTATCATCTTTTATATAATCTGTACATGCATGTCTTGTTTTTACAATTATTTTCTCCTCAAAATGGCAAGGAATATGCCTTTGTATTTATTGTCTTATCTTTAAATTCAAGCTTACAAGTAGTAGGAGCTTACTTAGTGACTATTGATGGCTAGCTTTTCTTTCTTTGTGTATTTGTTAGGTTCCCATTATGTGAAAAATACTGTGAGGGGTTTGTCATACTAAAATAGCAGGAGTCAACTGACAGTCACCCAGGAGTCAACTTGAAGAGTCAACTGGTCAATGATATGGAAATTCGATCATTTATAATAACAATAAAAATAATCAATTCAAACATCAGATACGTTTGAATTCAAATATTAACAAAATAATGGTTATCATTAAAGAATAGTAGAAACCGGCCCTGGCCGGTTTGGCTCAGCAGTAGTGTCGGTCTGCATAACAATGAGTCCCGGGTTTGATTCCAGAAACGGGCACATACCTTGGTTGGGGTTTGTCCCCCGCCCTGGTCAAGGTCGTGCGGAAGGCAACTGGGCGGTGTGTCCCTCACGTCAGTGTTTCGCTCTCTCTCCCTTCCTCTCCCTTTCTCTCTACCTGAAGATAAATAGAAAAATATCCTCAGGTGAGGATAAAAAACATAAATAAATAAAAAATCATAGACACCAGTTTATTATTTGGAGACCACTGAATAAAAGAAAGAGTCAAGTTTTTATCCTGCTTTTTCTGTACGGAGTGTATCATTGAATAACCACAGAGATGGGGAGTATTGAATAAAAAGTATTATTAACGTTAAAATACCTCCATTTTCAATCTCTAAGAAATGAGTATATTCTGACAGGTGTGAGGTGATACCTATTGTTTTAATTTGCATCTCTCTGATGATTAGTGATGTTGAGCATTTCTTCATATGTCTCTTAGCAATTTGTATGTTTTGTTTGGAGAGGTTTCTATTTAGTTCTTCTGCCCATTTTTAAATTGGGTTCTTTGTCTTCCTTTTGTTGAGCTGTATTAGCACTCTCTATATATTGGAAATTAACCCCTTATCTGATGTATCATTGGCAATTATACTCTCCCATACAGCGGGTTGCCTTTCCATTTTGGTGGTTGTTTCTTTTCCTGTGCAGAAGCTTTTGATGGTGGGAATGCAGACTGGTGTAGCCACTATGGAAAACAATATGGTGTTACCTCAAAAAATTAAAAATTGAACTGCCATTTGACCCAGAGATCCCACTTCTAGGAATATACCCTAAGAAGCCTGAAACACCAATCAGAAAGAACATATGTACCCCCATGTTCATAGCAGCACTATTTACAATAGCTAATATCTGGAAACAGCCCAAATGTCCATCAGTAGACAAATGGTTAAAAAAGCTGTGGTACATATACACAATGGAGTACTATGCAGCTGTAAGAAAGAAAGATCTCTTATCCTTTGAGATGTCATTGGGGGACCTGGAGAGTATTATCCTAAGAAAAACAAGCCAAGCAGAGAAAGACAAATATCACACGATCTCACTTATTTTTGGAATATATTGAACATAACAGTCTGAGGAATGGGGTAATCCCAGAGACGTGGAAGTGGGGTACAGACTGACAATCCCCAGAAGAGGGGGTAGTGGGGGAGAGATAAACCACAGAACTTATATGCATGTATGCATAAACAATGGACATAGACAACAAAGCTGGGGACAGGGCAGGGAGGGAATCAGTGGGGGCAAAAGGAGAAACATCTGTAACAAAAGTAAGTTAATTAAATAAAAAGAAAAAAGAAAAGAAATGAGTCTAGGCATTCCACATCAAAGACTTTCTGCATAACAAAAGACATATCATTATGAAATCATCTCTAAGAAGACTTAACATCTGTCCAGGCTTCTGGATTCAATTTCTAATCTATAGGAAACACAGAGGACAGAAGTGCATGTTGAACTGTACCGTGCGTGTGCAGTCAACAAAACCTTGCTGTATAATACTCCACAAGGAGAATGAACGACCCATTTTCCTTGACTAATACGTTGTTGGAAAGGGTGAGAGAGAGAAAGAGGAGAACATAGAGTGAAAGAGGCGTAACCACATACTAACCATTCCAGTGTGGGGGCAGTATTTGAATCCCAGTTTCAATAAATAGTAAAAATAAGTAAGACTTCTGTAAGATGATTAAAAAGTTGACCACACGTTGCTAATTTAATTTCATTAATAAAAAGCTGTTAAATTATTTTTGGTGTAACAATGGTATTATTCTTATATCTAAAAAATGGTCCCTACCTTTTAGAGATGCATACTGGAAAACTTATGAATAAATTTATATGGTGGAGGAGATTTGCTTCAAAATAATATGGGCGAGGAGATGGTAGGCAGGAAATAGATTCAGTGTCACTCACCACAGGTTCAGAGTTGCTGAAGCTGGGTGATGGGGGTTCATGTACACTATTCTGTCTAGTTTTCTGTCTCACGCTCTTCATAAAAAATGCTACAGGGAAATACAATATGTTCATTGATGTAAATCTTTCTTTATAAAACCTGGTATGTTAATTCTCAGAGAGATGAATTTGTGAATATTTTTAATAGAAAACATGTCCTACAGAGTAGCAATATGGGCACTTTTACCCTGGTATATCAGTTCAAGAATGATTCAGGAAATTCATAACTACCAGAACTATAGATCATTTAATTTTGGATGCGTGTATTTTTGCATTTCGGAGCTTAAAAAAAAAACTAAACTGAAAGTTTTATTTTCTTACTATGTCTGGCAAGTGAAATGAAAAAAAAAAATGCATTTTCAAAATAACTTACTCAGTGAATGAGAAAAAGTTTTTTGTTTTGTCAGACCAAGGCTATCAATGCAGAATTTGTGGGAAACCTGCTTTTGAGCAACACTGATGCTCTACCTATGTACTTGAGGTTTTTATTGTCTGGTTCTGCTTTGTGCAAATTCCTACGCTCAACAACAGCTCCCTTCCAGACCAGGTCCCTTTACTCATTTAAGGCAACCTCCCTTCAGGACTGTGACCCCTTCGAATTTACCTTGGGCAATGTTGACCCGTAAGTACCCTTAGGAGCAACTTTTCGATTTCTATGTGCACCATTTCACATACCGTCTCTCTGAAAGAGCAGGTATGCTCTTTATCAGCAAAGACCATGTTTTTGCTGCTTAAGTATTTTTCTAATTGTGTGAATCTGGTGAGTAAGAAAGCATCAATATTTGCTTGCTTTCACTCTTAATTCTACCTACTCCTGATGGAGAAGTAGGTCAGATAATGCAGAGAATACCAAGTAAATGCCACGTTTAAAGCAACGATTTGTATAATCCTTATTTGTTTGATTTTCCAGGTTTATTCGTATACTTTTATTCTAGTTTAACCTGAAAACAAACAAATGAAGAAACAGACACATGAAAATATTCAATATTATATCTAGAAGAAAAATTCTTTTTTCAACAGTTTTGTTTTAGTTGTTCTTTAATTCTAGTAACTAGACATTTTAAAGCTCAAAGTGTAATACAAGAACCTGTCTTCCTTATGTAAGTTTTCCTGTAAGGTTATTTTGAATATAACCTCTTTTTTTCCCTCTTTATAGCTTCACTTACAATTTTTTAAAAAGTATCTACATTCATAGCTTTGCTAAGTTGTGACTACCTCTTATTCTCACATTTAAAACTTACTTTAGGAAAATAAAATACCTAGGAAGATTCTCACGAATGTTCCCCTCCGCAGGTTTACCTATTTTTCTGCAATGTAACAGCTTTGGAACACAAAGGCATTTGAAATAGGCATCCTTGATACAAATTGCAGATTACTTTCTCACTACTCCTGGCTGTGTACTCCCAAATCAATAGAAATTCATGAGATCTGAAAATTAAATCTTGCGGTGCATTTTTTTTTTCATGCTGACTTTATTGATAAGGTTATAATCCTTCTGCACCATTTTAGCAAGTTCAGGTGGAAAAGTATTAACATTGACATTTGGAAAAGAATGTGTTAGGTAGGAGAGGCGGAAGAGATATACAGGACCCCACAGTCCAATTCCCTAGGTCCTCTTTAAATTTCATGGACTGCACCAAGCACCTCAGAGATATTTTGCAAAAAAAAGCCCTGCTAATGTACAACGTGTTACTGTTGCATTTCCCATGAGCAAGGGAACAGACAGACTCATCAAAAAATGGAGAAAAAGGAAAGCTCATTGTTTTCCAATTAAGGAACTGCTGACCTACATCATCAAAACTCGGAGCTTTTCTGCAAAACCCAAGGCAGGTCTGTAAGCGTAACGTCCACAGACTCATTTCTGAAGGGCCAGCACAGGGTGCTTTATTAAAGATAATTAGATCCTGAATTTATAGAGAACCTTAAGGGTTCCACATGTTCTTATTGGCTATAATATCCCACAGAGTATGAAACCAGTTGTTTTTATCGCTCTTCTCCTTGGTAAGCCAATAATCCATGCCATGCCAAAGGGATTATGGTTCTTTGCTTCAACCAACCTCAAGGAGAGGATATGATTAGAATCATCCTTCTTTCTCTGGTAAATCACTTGGCTATAAGCAGTCATTTTTTATATCCTTGTTTAGCTCAGCCACCATTAGAAATCTAAAATTTTCTGTTTCGACACCTGGACGGACTTTTTCCCACCTGTATACTCCCTGATTTGATTCCATTCTACATGTTTCCTCAGTCCCTCAAAACCCACCAACTCACAGTCTGTCCTTATGAAAATTCCCCATCTCGGTAACTGCCTCATTGACTGGTCTCTTTCTCCCCTCTGCGCCCAGGATGGTGCCCTCTCCTGAATTCACTGACTCTCTTTCAGCTCTATCAAGTTGTCACTGTTTCAAAACTGCCATCCACCACCTGCCTCAAATTCCAGGTATTCGATTGTTCATTCTAGTTCATTCCAGAACATTCACCCTCAAAGAACCCTGTTCATTTGAAGGGCTCAACACCAGCCATAACTACCAGTTACCCCGCTTTATTGCTGCCCTTACTTACCTTCCAGTTACAGCACCACATCCACTGTTTGTCTTTTGACCCCGAATTTGGAATGGCTCATGGTGACAGTAACAGTTATGGGATGGTCCACCGTAAGTCCTGGGCTCTGATATTTTTACACCCAACCTCAGCCATTCCGGTATATACTCATTGTTTGGAATAACATTGACTGTACCATCTCTCAAAGATGTCTATTTCGAATCCCTCTGCTCACCATCTCCGGTGGTGGGTGCTCATTTACGGCACTCCATCCACGATGACAGCTTGACTCCATTTGAACATCTAATTTCTTTATCCTCGCAGTTTTCTACGTTCTCCTTTGTGTAGACTCATTCTTTCCTTTTCTCCAGCTTGGGGTGCTATTGTTCCTTACTGTGGTCACTTACTTTTATGTACTTCCAATTTTCTTTCGCCCTTCCCCTGGGTCGCGATCAATTGCACACCCGTCTAGCACTCCTTGAACGTTCTCCCCACTTCATTCTTGCCCCAGAGTCTAGAGAACTCACACCACGTGACTGCTGAGATGCAATTTAGATTTGTAACAGCAAATTTAAGTGGACTCAGAACTGCTCAGGAATGCCCTCAGACCCCCAGTCAACTCAGGCCAGAATGTTTTACTTGTGTCCTTTCTTCAAACCCTGCATTCTCCACCACATTCCCATGCTTTCCATGAAGAATTTGTGGAGAATGAGAAACGTTATGTTCCACCATTGAATCCACCAAACAGATCCCCACTCTCGGCATTTCTCCTCATTCCTAGGTATGGCATGCTCCTGCTCCTGTCACTGACCAGCTCTTCCATTCGGGCTCTAAGTTCATTGTTTCTTGTCTTGTCTTGGACTTCACTCCTGCTACTATCCCGTCTCACTTGGTTCATCCCTTTCTCCATGTTGACTGAGTCTTTACCAATCAATATACAATTGTGCTGTGCAATTTACAACACCCCCAAAATAAATAAAAAAGAGAATCAACTCTCTAGCCTTAATGGACCTCTTGAGGTACAACCTTATATCTCCATTGAACATTGTAATGAAAATCCTTGGGAGAATGTTTACTCATCTTTTCCAATCCCTAACTCCCATGCTCTGCTCAACACTTCCCACTGCTACTACTCCATTGAAAGAATTGGCATGATAAAACAAAAAAATATATATATATATATATATATATATATATATACACACTCCATTTTTTGCAGAATCCAATGATTAATTCTCAGCCCATAACAGAATCAGGCTCAAACACAGAATTTTTATGTAGATGATCGCTTCCTATTAATAATACTCTTTTTGTTTTTCACTTGGTTTCAATATAGCCTACTCTCTTGATTTTTCTATCACAATGATCATACCTGCTTATTCTTTTTAGATTGAGATATAACTCACATGCCATGCAATAATATTTTTAAATGAAAAAAGGCAATAAATTTTGCTATATTCAAAAGGTTGTATGGATCTCACCCCTAATTCTAGAATTTTTTTTTCATACCCCACAAAAAATCCCACACCCATTAGCTGCCATATCCTCCTTCCCCATTCCCCAGTTACTGCCAATCACTAATTGATTGTGTGACTCTATGGATTTGTCTATTTTGAACATTTCATACAAATGGAATCATATAATATATGGTCTTTTGTGTCTGGCTTATTCACTTAACATAATGTTTCCACATTTGTTAATGCCATACAATAGATTAGTAGTACTTTATTATTTTATGGCTGAATCACATTCTATTGTGTGGATATATTACTTTAAAAAAATTAATAGTCAGTTGATGAGTATTTTGGTTGTTTCGGTGTTTTGGCTATTATTAATAATGCTGCTACAAATGTCTGAGTAACAGTTTTCCTGTGAATATACTTTAATTTCCATATATACCTTGGCAAAGAATTGCTGGGTCATGTGGTAGCTATATATTTACCTTTCCAAGGTATTGCCAAATAGTTTTCCACAGTAGCTGCCATCAAAGTCCACCAGCAATGTATAAGGGTTGCCATTGTTTAGCATCTTCACCACTTGTTATTTAAAGGGACTTTTGTTTTCTATTTGTTCAAAGCCATTTTAGTAGTATTTCAGTGTGGTTTTGGTTTCATTTCTCTAATAATTAATAATGTTGAATATCTGTTTGTGTGCTTAGTGATCATGAGTATATCTTTGGAGAATGTTCTTTCCAGTCTTTTGACTATGTTTAATTTGGATTTTTAAAAGGGGAATATTTAAAAATTTTAACTGTAACATTATGTATTGTTGAATTGTAACATTCTCTATAGATTTTGGATACGAAACATTTTCAGGTATATTAGTTGGAAAAAACTTTTTCTGTTCTATGGATTGTCTTTTCATTTTCTTGATAGTGTTCTTAAGAAGCCCACAATAGTCCTACCCGGTTTGGCTCAGAGGTTAGAGCATCAGCCTGCCGTGCAGAGCGACCTGGGTTCGGTTCCCGCTAAGGGCACGTACCTCGGTTGCAGTTTGTCCCCGGCACTGGCTGGGTTGTGCGGGTGGCAGCCATTCGATGTGTCCCTTTTACATCGATGTTTCTCTCTCTCTCTCTCTGTTCCTTTCTCCCCTTCCCACTCTACCTGAACAAAAAATGGAAAAATGTCCTCGGGTGAGGATTAAAAATAAAAAAGAAGCCCACTATATATATATATATATATATACACACACACACACATACACATATTTTTAATCCTCACCCGAGGACATTTTTCCATTTTTTATTCAGATAGAGCGGGAGGGAGAGAGAGGAAGTGAGAAAGAGAGAAACATCGATGTGAAAGGGACACATCGAGTGGCTGCCACCCGCACAACCCAGCCAATGCCGGGGACAAACTGTAACCAAAGTGCATGCCCTTAGCGGGAACCAAACCCGGGTCTCTCTGGACCACAGGCCGACGCTCTAACCACTGAGCCAAACCAGCCAGGGCACCCACAATATATTTTTACTTTTGATGAAGTTCATTTTGTCTATTTTTAATTTTATCACTTGTTCTTTAAATGTCATATTAAGGAAACGCTTAATAAATGATTTTGGAATCCTTGTTGAAAAATCAACTGACCATCAATGTATGGGTTAATCTGTAGCCTCTCAATTCTACCATTGGTTAATTTTTCTATCCATATGCCAGTACTACACTGTCTTGATTACTATAGTTTTGTTGTAAGTTTCAAAATTAGGAAGTGTGAGTCCACCAACTTTATTTTTCTTTTCTAAGATTAAAAAAAAAAAAACAAAAAACACCAACTTTGGAACCCCTTATTTTTATATGAATTTCAGATTATCTTGTTCATTTCTAAAAAAAAAAGTTTTTTCAGTTATAGTTTACATTCAGTGTTATTTTGTATGAGTCCAGGTGTACAGTATAGTGGTTAGACCATCATATACTTTCAGAGGGGTCCCTGATATTTCAAATACCTTCCTGGCACCATGTGTAGTTGTTACAATTCTGTTGACTATATTTCCTATGCTGTACTTTATATCCCTATGACTATTTTGTGACTATCAATTTTTAATTCTTAATCCTTTCATATTTTTCACCCAGTCCTCAGCCCCTGCCCCCTGGCAACCATCAGTCACTGCTCTGTATCTCTGAGTCTGTTTCTATTCTGTTTGTTTATTTTCTTCGTTAGACCCCACATATAAGTAAAATCATATGGTATTTATTTTTCTTTGTTTGATTTAGTTCACTTAGCATAATACCCTCTAGGTCCATCCATGTTGTTGCAAATGGTAAGATTTCATTTCTTTTTTTGGCCAAGTAATATTCCATTTTATATACGCACCACAAATGTTTTTATCCACCTGTCTATTGATGGACACTTAGGTTGCTTCCATATCTTGGCAATAGTGAGTAATGCGGCAGTGTTTGCTATATGCATATCTGCTGAAACAAATTGAGAGGCCAGATTCAAGAGACTGAAAGGCAAATTCACACCGCAAATACAGGAATACAAAAAATAAAATAATTTGTAGAAAGGTGGTAAGAATCTGTAGAAGGGAGATGACTTTGTGAGGTGTGCCTAAACAAACGGGCTGTAGGCTGCCCTGTAGGTATTTCCAGGGCTTCGCTTACACAAGGCACAAAGGTAGTACCCACAGATGGCACACAGTTAACGGAAAGAGCTGGTAGCCGCAAAGGGCACAAAGGATGATTTAACAATGAGACATTGAACTAACAGTATGAGGATACCCGGTGACATGGTATTCAGAGTCAATGTAAAGAGAAAGCTGGGAAAGGCAGAGACATTTGAATAGATCAAGTATCCCTATACATTGGCAGAAGAAGGGTTTGAAATAAAAATTTACCTGCAGTACAAAAGATTAAAGAATATTCTGTTTTTTGGCTTTCTTACTTTGTGATCTAAGATTCGTTCTCATCGCTGAATTTTCTACTGTTATTAATCTAATTTGCAACCATGATCACACCAGAGTGTTAGGCCAGGGGAAAGGATCCTTTTATATATCAAGGATTCAAACACTGGATTTTTTTTCCCTTATCTTTTCCCTTATTTGTGGGGGTTCCTTTTCTCAGTTCCACTGCCCTTGGCAATACTCACAGTTTTTAAAGCTCTTGTCATGACCAGCATGTAAGCCGGTGTCTTCACTGGGTCTCTGATGAATTATGTCTTCACAGAGTCTCTGATGAATTACACTTTGGTGAGAACATTATGGGGTCAGTTGACTGGGGCTGGATTACATGAACTCTTTGGAATTGTGTTCTACCTGTTTTGTCTTTTAACAATTTTATCCGTTTGTTTATTTCCTTGCTCTCTTTTCTTCCTCCTCCAGCCCATTCTAAATTTTAATATTTTCTCTCCTCTCCCTCCCTCTCTCTCTTTCTCCCACTCTCATCTTTTAATGGCACAGGTAAATTTGGGGACAAAAGCTGCATAGCCCAAACTAAATGATTAGATTAGGATATTTTTTAGACAGTTACCCTTCATATTACATAATAAAAACATTTGGATATTAATAGAATTTCTTCATTTTGGAGTATGAAAGTTATTTAAAAGACATTTAAGTGCTTCCAGATTTTTACTGTTATAGTTTGAATAATGCCTTTATGTATTTATTTATTTATTGTTCTTTTTTCTCATCTATCTATCTATCTATCTATCTATCATCTATCTTAGCGTATAGCACAGATTATTTACTAGGTAAGTAAGTACAGTTAAAAATCTCATTTAATAAATGTTGCTAAATTTCTCACCATTACTGAGAATGAGTTTCCAGCTGGGTAGATACGGTTAATACCGAAAAGTCTTTTCAGGCTTAAGGAACAGCTGTGGAGGCAGGCTGTGAGGACGTTCCCATTGGGGGCTCCCGGGGAGCGTGGCGTGGGCCCTGAGCTTGTCCCGGGACCCATGGGCTCACCTTACAGAGAGAATGACCATTGGAATTCCAGGGCGGAAAACATGCAGAAAAAAGAACATACCCTTATACAAACAAAGCTATTTCAAGATACAGAACATATGAAAATAACACTAGATGATTTTAAGAAATAAAAAAAAAATTACACAGGGTTTGAGTGAGCAGATTTAGACGAGGGACAGTCCCATGGAAGATCGAGGGCGATGGATCTCAGGAGCCTGGGAGGGTTCACCTGTGGCCTCCACCCCGAGGTTCTGACTCAGTGTAGCTGAATGGGGTCGAATGATTCTGGGGAAATCATTCATGGGGAAGCATGCACTGCCCACACACCGACTGGATTGAAGAGCCTCTGCGATCCTTCAGCAGACACTAAGGAGGTTCAGTGTATGCACAAGGGCCTCTGCACTGTCCCTGATGGCTTGGGGGTGAAGAGGTGATTATGTTACCTTGTCTTCCCTCCTCAGGGAATTATCTCAGTGGACAGCTGCCTGTTCTACCTACTTTTATTTTTTTTAATTTAATTTTTTAATTGAATTTATTGTGGTGACACTGGTTAATAAAACCATACACATATCAAGTGTACAGTTCAATCAAACATCATCTGCACACTGCTCTGTGTGCTCACCACCCAAAGTCAGGTCTCTTTCCCTCCCCATGTCCCCATTTCCCCCCCTTGGCTCACTTCCAACTCCCCCCACCCCCTTTCCCTCTGGCTCTTACCATACTGTTGTCTGTGAGAATCTCACCTGACCTTAGACAGGTGCTGGGTACTGAGTCTGAAGGCTCAGTGCTTATTGACCAGTTGGCATGTTTCCCACCCTTTGCCATCACCCTCCCTCCTCTGTGCCCTCAGCAAGGGTGCTCATTTACTGACACTCTGCAGCCAAGCAGGTGAAGCTGGATTTCTGAGCAGGACGCTGCCTCCCTTGTGGAGGGAGTGCCGTGAGACATTGTGCACAGACAGGGCACTAGCGTCCGGTCTGCTTTGTCCTGCAGCGCAGGGGCCCGGCGCTCTACGGTGGAGAGCCAGTGCCCCGGCGTCCGCGTGGGGAGAGGGGGCTTCTCCCCACTCAGCTTGTTCCAGGATCAGGCAGAAGCGTGTTTCCATCGGTGTTGTCTGTGACAAATGCCTCTCCAAAGCCAGACCGTGTCTCTTCCCTGACACCCAGCCCCGGCCCACCCTCAAGACTGCAAGGAGCAGGTACCTTTCAGCCGTCCTCCGAAAGAAACACGTGTTGCAGTAGAGTCCATTGCTGGTTCCAAATGTTCTCTGGAAGAACCGCAGTGTCTGGGTGATAGTATGCAGATGTGGCCTTTCCTTGCTTCGGGGTTATGTGGCAGGGTAGGAGGGGAAACAGAACCTGCCTTTCCGGCTGCCTGTGTATTCACGGAGAAGATCCCAAGCCTAGCTGACTTCAAGGCTGCAGGAGAGACACGGGGCTCCGTGTAGTTACTCAGACACAGAGGGGCTGAGACACAGTCCCATCTTCGCCAGACGCAAAGGCTAGATTTACTCTCGTCCACGCAGGGCCCTCGGGGAGTGAAGGGTGTGCTGTGCACAGTAGCAACTTTCCTTGTGAAAACTGAACGGCAGAGGCACGTCCGTTTGAGTCTACAAAGCACTGATTAGAAAGTCCCCACATCTGATTCTCGGGATGACACACCGTCTGCCCTTGGCCTGCCCTTGTGTCTCGGGCTCTCCCTCTCGCCAGCACCACGCCGGCCTCCCTGGCCTGAGTCCGAATGGAACCTGTGAGCCAGTTTTCTGTAGAAAGACAGGCGGCCGAGGAAAGCATGGACAGAGACGCAAGCAGAGCTGAAGCAGTTGGAAAGGACACCTTCTGAGCCCGCCGGCAGCATCTTCCGCGGGGAAGAGAAACGGAGGTTCGGATTTCCATGTTCCGAGCCTCCTGGTGTATTATCAAAAGAGAAAGGTTTTTGCTGATTGAAGTCTTGGGAAACTTTCCATTTACTCCGTTGACGCTTTCCATTTTTCATTCAGCAGGATTTCCATTTACTACACTGACGCTCTGGGTACGTTCCCAGTGGCTGTGTGTGTATCCTCTCCTGAAAATAAGACCAGCAATCTAAATCTGAGAATGGAGGACAACGAGGCTGGGACCCAGTCCCCTTCCCCCCGCCACTCGACGTTTGCTACTAAATGGCTGATGCCAAGTCTCAGTCCTCATCCCGAACCCTGTGTGTCTCAGCGCGTCAGGCATCTCCATGCGGGGCTTCAACATCCTGTTTCCCACCAGAGTGGAGGAGGTTCCCCACATCAGGGCCCATTCCATGTCCCCAAGCAGAAAGGAGGCCGCGTTCCAATAGTCCAGGCTCCCGAGGCTCTGTCCTCCAGGCTGAGTGTGCCCAGCAGTGCTCTCTTTCTTCAGATGAGACCCCCTTTATCGTACACAAAGCCCTGGGAAGCATCCCCGGTGCAAACCTGGAGCCCTGGCGAACAACCACCTGCATCGCCAGCAGAGGGAGGCAGTCCCTCACCATTCCATGCGCCTGCACGAATCCCCTGCAATGCAGGGCAGGGCTCCCGCCCACGGGAGGATGTCTATGTGTTGCCCCAGTTTGCAGGTGGGCTGCCAGCCAGTCTTCCCGGCTGCTACTTGCACCATGTCACGCACAGTATGGAAATGCCCTCTCCAGGCTTTGAGAGCAGAACACCAAACAGTAGGACTTTTTCTAAAAATAGCTGTCTTTTCCTAACAATGACAGTGCTTTTGACCCAGTGTCAAGACTCAGCCTCCCGAGTTACCCCAAATTGATGGGCAGCCACCGAAAGATGGGTTGTTCCACGTAAAATTATTCGCGCCTTTGTTTTTCAGAACTCGAACAGGGCACCGCAGACACCAAGCGGACAAGTGCTGTTTGAGGGCAGAGGGTTGGGGCTTGGCCATTGCAGTTCCCACAGACAGCTTCTCTCTTCACTCTTCTCGCGTAGCCTGCTACCACCAACAGGACCACTTGGGGAACTGTTAGGTGGAATCAAAAGGCAAGTTTGCTCAGAATTTCAGGTGGACCTGCCCGCACCCCATCATTGTCACAAAAAGAGGGGTCCACATCTTCGCTATTGCTATGTAACTTCACGTTGGATGAGGTAGAAGTAAAATCTATCACATGCCTTAATCCTATAGTAATTAGATTTTACATTAGTCCACAATTTTAGATTTCAGAAGCCCAAATTTCACATGGCATGTCTTTTTAGCTGAAAGGGTACTTGATCGAATTATGTTCTTTCGCTTTTTTGTATGCCTATCCTCCCTGGGGGAATCAGGGAGTCTGATATCAGCATTACCAACCTCCTCTCTGGGTGAGGTGAGAAGGGGACCTGCAATCCAGTGACCACATGGGCTGAGCCTTTCTGTGCAGACCGAGGGCAGTAATAGCCTCCGCTGGGGTGGGCTGTGTCATCCCGAACTGAGTTGTGTCGTGCAGTCCTGGCCTGGGGTGGACTGTGCTAACCTTCGCTGGAGAAGAGTGTCCCTTTCTCCAGGGCAAATGTGCAACACAGCAATTCCATGCTTCTTGGGGTAAAAAGCATCTTATAGCTACTGTTGTTTCTAGGTATGTGAAAGCCGTAGAGGCTTCATTCCAAGAAGGAAATAAACGTGTTGATTGAGGATTAGAAATTATGATGTTACCATTTGTTGTCCACTGAATCCCTGATTTATTTTTTTCAAGAAAACTATTTTTCAGTGACATGGATGGTTTATTTTTCCCATAGCCTTCTTAGAACTCACCATGAGGTCATCAGAGATCAGTTCATAATTAGTCGTCATTCTTCCAACAAATGCTCTTGGCATTTATAATACACAGCACACTAGGGCATGTGGAGACACAGATAAAAGTACAGCATGATCTGAGTCTGAAAGGGTTTAAGTTCCAGTAGGATTTTATTTGAATGTGATATGAAGGTGTAATGAAAAATCCATGTATCACCCTGAAATCTTGACTTTGCCACCTGTTAGCTTAATAAGTCCCTTAACATATGTAAGT
Source organism: Molossus molossus (assembly GCF_014108415.1). Classification (NCBI taxonomy): domain Eukaryota; kingdom Metazoa; phylum Chordata; class Mammalia; order Chiroptera; family Molossidae; genus Molossus; species Molossus molossus. The sequence goes on from NW_023425352.1 coordinate 18,623,645, forward strand.
ACCCATGATTTTTTTAATTATAAAAAAGAAATAATAATCGCATCTACTGCATAAAATAGGTTTGGTGGGATAATTATATGGCATGCTTTTTGTAAAGAACTGAATATATAGAAAGTGTTGAAAAAGGTTGGCTATTATTAATAATAATTCCAATGTTACAAGCATGTGCATATGTGTATACAGAATATACATTCTTTTCTCATTTAATATTTTAAATTTGCAAGTACATTGAGTCATGAATGTAAAAAAATAGAAATGCAGTCTTCATTTCATTTAGATCTTTAAACATTCTGCCTTTATAATGTTTAAATCCTGGTTGATTTTATGCACCGAATAATAGATTAAATGAGACTTCTTCCAGTAAACTTGGGTAACATTTCCAGAGTTGAAGGTAAAAATCTCAGTGATAGTGCTTAGTAACTTCAATGCCTTCAGAACCTAGCACTGTATTAGAAGTGCCCACTTACTTGCTACACAAGCTGAAGCAAGCACCTACATATCTTTAAGCATCAATTTTATCATCTATAAAATGAGGTTTATATTTTAAGTGTTGTTTTTAAGACCAAATATAACTAACTATATGCATGAGAATGTTAACATTGTGCAGAATGCATAATAAGTGCGCGATATTTGGTGATTCTAACTATGGATCTGGGCATGAGCCATCCAGGTATTGAGGAGTAAGTCTCATACCCAACAACAGGATTTACAGCAAAGGCATTTGAGTGTTGGCTGAACTAAAGAGAACCTGGAGATGGAGTTGGGCAAATTATCCCACAGGAATGGAAGACAGGATGTGATAGAAAGTGTTTTCTATTTCCCCTGAGTTTTTTAAAAGTAATGTGAATGCCATTATATCTGACTTCATGTGTGTACACTGACATAACTAGTGTCCAAAAGATAACAGAACAGCTGTTAGCATCTGTTAATCATTTGTTTTGCATTGGGCTCTATGCAAGGTTTACATCAATTGCATCTTATGGCCACCTTGAGTTAGATACTATTATTATCCTCATTTTACAGAGGTTGGAGAGATTTGGTGATCTGCTTGAAGTTCCCCTAATGAAGTCCTCTGACTAGGACTCGAACCCGAGTGGAGTCTAACCCGAGTGGAGTCTAACCTGTCCTCCTAACCATTACTGTACACTCTACACCAAAACTTCAGCAACAATTCTCACTTTTGTTCTCAGGGTTTTGACTGCTTAATTTCTTCTCTGTATAATTTATAAAATTCAGAAAAATTATAGCCAAGTTCAAAAGAGCAGAAAATTCTGGGTTTCTTAATAAACGTCTGAGCATTTTAGTTTAAAGAATAGTAAGCATAGCTTGAGACTAATTATTAAGAGGCCATAATGGTAAAATTGAACCTGCAGTCTCTTAGCTCTATGAATCCTATTTGATGGATGATGACCTGGTAAGGGGGTATGAAGGCAATTTATTTATTCCGTGTTTTGGAGAACCAGCATAGAGCTAGCTGTCTCTGCTCCCTCTCAGGCCTGCACTTACCAGTTGCCTTTGGCCTAAATATAAAAGATTTTCTTTTTTATGGACATGAGTAAGGAGCACAAAACACCAAATGAATAACAGCAAAATACGCTCTTATAGCTAGAAGAAGTTTCTTGTAGAAAACATTCTGAAGTGCATTGCATTTTTGAACTTCTTAGTCGCAACTCCTGGTATTGCAAACAGATGACTAAAGGTTTGTGGTGTTATTGCAAATATTTTATGTAGAGGGCTAAAAAGCATGAAAAGCTGAGCCTAGTTTTAAAAATAGCTCATGTAAAATCTACCCTGCAACACCTCTGCCAAGTGATTTTATATATTAGTACTCACAGCAGAGACTTTCAAGGAGCAGTTCTGTCCCCCGCCCTCCTTCACAGGTTCAAGTACGAATCAGAACAATGGAAAGGTAGTCTGTGTTTGTCCTCTGAGGAAGAGGCTCACAATTGCTCTTAATTGTGTCAGAATATTAGCTGATAGTAAACTAAGCATATTACTATATCTCAGGAATTGTGCGCACAAGTTTGGCCACGTTTCGTATAGTCAATGTATGAAAAGGTCTGAACTTACGAACAAGCTTACAGCAGTTTTACTCCCAGCATTGGGCTTAGCCATGTCCTGTCGAATCCTTTCAATGTGATGGACTCATTCTATGGGCTTCCTGTCATGTCTGATTATGAAAAATTCCAGGTGCATTTAATCCAAGTAAAAATGGAATGCCTTTTCCAATTAAATCCCTTCTCTTTTCTTGGCTCAGGGTCTTACTCTGAGGACAAGACTGGTCAGCCTTTTCCTCCTCCACCTTGAATTTGAGTTTTCACTCTAGTCCTCAACAGTTTTCACTAGGTCCAGCATTATGTGCATTTATGAAAAACTTTTGGGGTGTTGGTACTAGAGGCAGAAATTAATCAGACTTGTTGGTTATTCTGGGAAAAAAGTATAGTATGATGCAAAAGAAAGACATTAAAACAATTCCATTATAATACCATGTGATATGAGTACCCATGAAGGGATCAATACATGTAAATCAATAACGGACATAGAATTCACTTCCCCCTAGAGTGGATTTCAGGAAATGAGTTCATAGAAGAGAAGCTGAGCTGCGTTTTGAAACTGACTCAGAAAGTCAGGTAGAGAAAAGGTATTCTGGGAGGCAGTGACAATGTGCACACAGGCAAAAAATGACAGAAACAGTCTGCGTTTTCAGTGAATGACCGTAGTCAACATGTAAACTAAATGGCGGCCAAATATATTAGAGTATCAACTGGAAATAGTTATTCAGTGTTTGGGACCCAGTCGCAAATGTGAATAGTTTATTACCAAGGCTTCCTCTTTGTAACAGAGTGAACACAGCTGAGTCCCACGTGTTATAGTATCTAGAATGAGAACTTCAGGAAATTTGGAAAGATGCCCATAGCATAGGATTCTTAAAGGAGACTTGAAAACTTATTGAGGTGAATATGTTATCCATTACTCATTTTTGCAGTATTTATTGTCGCTAACTATGTGTCAGATACATGTCAGGGATTTAGAAGTTAATGGCAGAGTCACTTCATTCCAGAAACTTTCCAGCATGTTGAGGATATAAAAAATGTGGGAAGCTTCTTCAAGTCAGGGTAGAATATGTGGATTTCAGAATATGGGATCACTATCCCCAAGTAAGAGGTCAAGGACATAGCTTCGTTTATTCTTTGGTAAGTGGTATTCAACTGAAGCTTTGAATACTGATAGGTTAGGTGTCAACATGAGAAATATCCAAACCTGCTGAGAATTTCTATGAGTTTATTTGAGCCCAACTGATGACATGTGCTGGGAGCAAGGTCCCAAATGCTCCCAGGAATAGCAGTTTGCAGCTTCTTTTATGCATCTGAAATTAGAAAGGGACAGTAAGAAGATTGAAGAAAGTAAGCCGGGATTGGATTACCGGACAGTTAACAAGATTATGTGTTCTCTTGAGGGTTAATGCTCCCTTTGAGGGGTATTACTTCTCGTATTTCAAAAGTGTGTTATCCTGGATGCACAAGGACAATGGACAGGGCTGGCTTAAAACATTTCACTAAAGACGCTTTTGGCTTGGGATGTGACTACCCACCATGACATGCCCAGTTAGGAATTTATGATCAGATCACCCTGTGAAGTTACTTCCCGTAGAACACCCCCCCTTTTTTGTGCATTCACATAAGACAGGGCAGGGGCTTTAGCAAAGCGTAGAGGTGAGGCCAGTGGCATACCCGAGGCACGGTGAGAGAGCTGGCCACGCAGGAGTGTAGGAGGAATGAAGGTGGGAAGTATGTTGGGAGTGAAGAACACATGACCTTGAGTGTCAGGCAGCACATCTCCACTGGTCATCAGTGCAGACACTGATTGTTGTTCGACTTTAAAAACAATGTGAACAGAGCGTGTGTCAGGACACTTACTATGGCAACAATGTGTTGGGCAACTTGAAGAGGGAGGAGCACAGAGAGCAGGTAGGAGGCAACTGCAAGAGCTCCAGAAGGAAGTCATGAGGGTAACAGAAACCTGTGTAGGTAGAATAGAAATAACTTGGGAAGTTTTACGTGGAGGAAGGTGGTGGCGGTGAACAAGAGATTGAGGGAAATCAGAGGGAGAACTGGTTGTGCGCTAAGGAGCAGGTGAGAACTACCCACGTTACGCTGTACCCTGAATTCACCTGTAAGAGTTGGTTGAGCTGTGGCAATATATACAATTATATAGATTTAGTATATGTGTTGATGCTTATAAAAGTGAACTCTAGCCCTGGCCGGTTTGGTTCAGCGGTTAGAGCGTCAGCCTGCGGTCCGGAGAGACCCGGGTTCGGTTCCCGCTAAGGGCGCGTATCTTGGTTGCGGTTTGTCCCCGGCCCTGGTCGGTTGTGCGGGTGGCAGCCACTCGATGTGTTCCTTTCACGTCGATGTTTCTCTCTCTCTCTCTGTTCCTCTCTCTCCCTCCCACTCTATCTGAACAAAAATGGAAAAATGTCCTCTGGTGAGGATAAAAAAAAATTTAAAAAAAAGAGTGAACTCTAAGCAACAACCTGGTGACCAACTGGTTCCCTAGAGAGTACATTATTTGAACAAATTGAGAATACAAAGGATAAGAAAGACCTTAAGTAACCTACCTCTGCACAGGTGTGCTCCAGGTTTAAACTATGCAAGCAGACTTAGAAACACAGTTTCTGGCTAACACACTACAAGCAGTATGTTTTGTAAGAGGTTTAGCAATGAGGAATTTTGCTTTGCCAAAAATGTTAACTCTTCGAACAAGAGAACATTTATCCCCAATTAGTCATTCCTTATTTTATCAATAGAGAATGCTGTCTCTTTATAGGCAGATCCCCATGTATTAAGGTGAACCATAATACAGTTACCATCTTGGGGATAAAGAAATGGTCAAATATCGTAATGGTTCAATGTCTACACACACCATAAGAGTGATATAATGGAAAGAACATTGAGTAAACCACAAAGAGAACCTGAGCTCAGGTACTAATTCTCCCATTATCTAGATATACGATCACTATCAGTCAGTTCAATTTCAATACTTGGAACAAGCAGCGAACCATAGAGCGATAGAGCCAGGAGATACTTATAAAAGAAGTTTACTTTATCAGAACAGAAAGTCATTACTAATAGTAGCATTGTCACTCATTCGGTAGCAACTCTAAGAGGCTGTAGGTTGTAGTGGTAAAATACAATATATTCTGAATTCAAGTTGCCTTTGTTTGGATAAACCTGGCCCCATCACTCACTATGTCAGTGAATAGGGCAGTTAACCTCTATGCCTCACAGTCTTCTCAGGGCAAAATGAGTATAATAACAGTACTACCTTATTGGATTGTTATGACCATTAAAACAGTTAGCATATATAAAGTTCATACAATAACACATACTACATAATAAGCACTCCATCCACAGGTGCTATTTTTATCACCAGCATGAGGAAATTCATTGCTAGAAGGTTCTTGCTGCCTTCACTTTTCATTCAGCCCTAATCAATGGACTGGTGCGGAGCCGTCAGTGGTCAACCACGTCCAAATCCCTGGAGTTGGGAATCAATAGTGACAGTAGCTAATTTCAGTGCTTGAACACGGGGAATCTTAATTTAAGTAAATCAGTGGTATCAAGGAATGGGATAAAAGCCTACGTGGAGAGGTTTAAAATGGAAAATAACAAGGACTAAATTACACTTGAAAACTTTTGATTGAGTCATGAACCAGTAGCAAGCGAAGTGTTTTATTACAGAAAAGTAACCAAGCAACCACTGTACAGAAAGGCAGCAACATTTCAGGAGTTGCTGGTGATGGTGAAAGAACTTAGGTAACATTAAGCCCAATTAGTGATGGGATATACTCTCCAGACACTTTAGCCAAGGGCAAATGAAAGAAGCTACGGAAATCTGAGAATACGTGAGTAAGAGGAGAAGTCGGCTTCAAGGTCAACTGCTCGTAATGAAGAAATGCAGTTTTGCATCCCAGTCCTTTGCCTTGTATTTGTTGCTTGCCCTTTCTCTCTGCCCTTAGCTCGCAGAGTCACTTGCAGCTCTCCCAGCCACAAATGCTCTCCCAATTTCTGCAAAATGGAAATTGCTCATGATTCTTGGTGCACAGCAGACAATAGGGAGCACACTAAATACAGGGCTTCTCTCCACACAAAAAAGTTTGTGCACAAAGCTTTGGGTAGAATATCACAAAAATGAACCACCAATTTTATTCTAAATTTTGAAGATCAGCGATTGCTTATTCAAATAATTTTTCATTTGGGTTTCTGCCTCTGGTTGTGGCATCAAGGTCAACAATCAATAAACTCATTAGGACTTACAAGCATCTTTGATTAATATTCCTTGTCTAATTCCCTGAGAAATGTACTATATCTCCTAGCTTAATGAAGACAAGGCTGAGTTATTTAGGTGTTTGTTAGTGAGGCTTATTTGCATATAATTAGCTAGATTCTCTGTGTTTATAGCAAGCAGTAAAAACTTTGTACCAATGAATGTTCTTTCTACCAAGTTCTATATGATTAACCAAATGCTTTTATTTCACTGGAAACTTTTTTATTGAAAGGGCTAATTTTTCTATCAATTAAAACAGCACATATCCTTTAAAAATTGATTGGACTCTTTTTTGAAAGCAATTTTCATATTTCTCTTTTTTAAATTAATAAACTTTTTAAAGAGTAGTTTCCGGTTCACAGCGAACTTGAATGGGAAGTATGGAATGCCACATACTGTCTTTTTCCTCACACGTACGACCCCTTTGCTACCAATAGCCCAACCAGAGCGGTACGGTTGCTATAACTCAGGAAGCAATATCAATGCATCATCATCACCCAAAGGCCATAGTTTCAACTAGAGTTCACTTTTGGTGTTGTACATTCTATGGATTTGGACAAATATACAATGCCATGTGTCCACCATGGTAGTATCAGGCAGAATAGTTTCACTGCCTTAACATCTTCTTTCCTCAGCCTGTTCATCCCTTCCTCACCCTCCCAATTCTTAACGACTCCTGATCTTTTTGTTGTGTACGGAATTTTACCTTTGAGGAAAATGAGTTGGAATCCTTCAGTATTTACCCTCTTCAGATTGGCTTCTTCTACTTAATAATATGCATTTAACCACTCACCCCCCATGTCTTTGCATGGTTTAGTAACTCATTTACTTTTTTGTACAAAATAATATTCCATTGTCTGGATGCACCACTGTTTGTTTATTCATTCACCTACTAAAGGAAAATTTGGTTGTTTCCAAGTTTTGGCAAATAGGACTCAAACTGCTATAAACATCCATGTGCAGGTTTTTGCATGAACATATGTTTTTAATTCATTTGGGTAGATAGATACTAAGGAGTAATTGCTAGATCATATTGTAAGAGCATGTTTACTTTTGTAAGAAACTACCCAAATGTCTTTCAAAGGCCTGTACCACTTGCATCGCGATGGGAGTTCCTGTTGCTACACTTTATCAGCATTTGAGGTCAGTGTTTTAGATTTTGGCCATTTGAATAGGTGTGTAGTGGTATCTCATTGTTGCTTTAATTTGTACTTCCCTAATGACATATGATGCTGCACATCTTTTCATAGGCTTATTTTCCATCTGTGTATCTCCCTTGGTGAGGTGTCTGTTCAGGTCCATTTTTATATTTAAAGAGAGATTCTTATAGACAACATATAGTTGGATCTTGTTTTTAATCTACTTCCATTATTTCTTTTACTTTTTTGCATCTATCTTCAGATAGAGTGGGAGGGAGAGAGGGAGGAAGAGGGAGAGAGAAACATCGACATGAGAGAGACACATCGAGTGGTTGCCACCCACACTACCCCAACTGGGGCCGGGGACAAACTGCAAACGAGGTACGTGCCCCTAGCAGGAACCGATCCTGGGACTCTCCAGTCCGCGGGCCGATGCTCTAATGGCTGAGCCAAACTGGCCAGGGCTATTTCTGTCTTTTAATTGGTAGATTTAGACCATTGCGATTTAATATTATTATAGATAGGCAGATTAATACTGACCGTATTTGTAGCTATTTCTATTTATTGCCTTTGTTTTTGTGTATATTTTTGTATATTTTGAATTCTATGCCTTTTCTATGTTTTGTAATTGAGCATTTTATGCGACTCCATTTTCTATTCTTTCTTTAAAAATATCAATTATATTTCTTTTAAAACAGCAACTTTTTTCAGTGCTTGCCCTAGCATTTTTTAATATATACTTTCAAATATGCTATATTATTTAATGGGTGGTACAGGTAACATGTACCAGAGTAGTTCCAATTTATTTCTCCCATCCCTTATTACAGTTCTGTCATCCATTCATTTATCCATAAGCTATCATCACTGACTATATTGTTCACATTTCTAAGAAACTGTGTGTAATTAAAAATAGAAAAAAATACAATATTTTATTTCACCTTTACTCATTCATTCTCTGATGATCCTCCTTCCTTTGAGTAGATCTGAGTTTCTTGCCTATATAATTTTTATTTTTTCTGAATAATTTCTTTCATCATTTCAGGTAATGCAGATCTAATGACAACACATTCTCTTCATTATTGTTTGTTGGAGAAATTCTCATTTCTCTTTCACTTTGGAAGTATAAGTATTCAGGGTACAGAATTCTAAATTAATGAGTATTTTTTTTTCTTGATACTTTATTCCATTTCACTCTCTTCTTGTTTCCATGGTTCCTGAACAGAAGTCAAATGTAATTATTATTATTTTCTCTCTTTCTTCTTTATTCCCATTATATTTATGTTACAACTTTTGAATTATCCCGCAATTCTTGGATATTCTGTTCTTTTTATATTTTAAGTCTGTTTTCTCTTTCAGTTTGAGGGTTTTTCTTTTTTATTTGTTATTCTTAAAATTTATTTTCTTTTTTTTCATTACCATTTATCCCCTCTATGTCCTCTTACACCTCCACCCACCCACCTCCGCCCACCCGCGTCCCCCTCTGTGATAATTATCACACTGTTTTCCATGTCCACGAGTTCTCCTTTCTTTTTTTTTTCTTTTTTGCTCACTCTCTCCACCCATCCCCGAACACCCCCCCCCCCCCCACACACACACACACATCAGAGCTGTCTGCCTGCTCTCTATGATTCTGTCTCTATTTTGCTTGGTCGTTCAGTTTGCTCATTAAATTCCACATATCAATGAAATCATCTGGTAGTTGTCTTCTTCTGACTGGTTTATTTCACTTAGCATAATGCTCTGTCATAATCTCGAGCTCAGAGATTCTGTCCTCAGCCATGCCCAGTCTACTAAGGAGCCGGCCCATCAAGAGCATTCTTCATTTCTATCACAGTGATTTTGATCACGGGCATTTATATTTTATTATTTCTTCGAATTTATATATTTTTGCTTATATTATCCATCTGTTTTTTCATATTGCCTATGTTTCCATTAAAAACATTAGTATATTAACAACAATTATTTAGAATTTCTGGTGTGATAGTTTCAACATTTCCTGCCATATCTGACTATTGTTTTGTTGCTTATGTAGTTTCTTCAAACTGAGATTTTTGCCTTTTAGCATGATTAGTAATTTTTTTCTTGAACAGTAGATGCAATGTACTGGGAAAAGGAGCAGAGGCAATTAGGCCTTTAGTAATGTTGAGGTAAGGAATGCTCCCCAATGCTCTTCGGGATGTGTCCCCTAGGTGGGACAGGACGGCTGAAGGGAGCTGGAGTCATTTTCCTTCTCCCATCGGGAAGCCTAGAAGGAGCTGGGGTTAGAGTGGTACAGGCGTACATCAGAGACATTGCAGGTTTGGTTCCAGACCACCTCAATAAAATGAATATTGCACTGAAGCAAGTCACACATTTTTTTGTTGTTGTTGTTTCTCAGCGCATATAAAAAGTCTGTTTACACTATACTGTCATCTATTAAATGTGCAGTAGAATTATGTCCAAAAAAAAAATCAAAGTATGTACCTTAATAAAAATACTTTATTGCTAAAAAATGCTAACCATCATCTGAGCCTTCAGCAAATTGTAATCTTTTGCTGGTGGAGAGTCTTGCCTCAATGTTGATGGCTGCTGACTGATCAGGGTGGTGGTGGTTAAAGTTTGGAGGGCTGTGTCAATTTCTAAAGATAAAGCAACTGTGAAATTTGTTGTGCCGATTGACTCTTCCTTTCATGAATGATTTCTCTATAGCATGTGATGCTGTTTGATCACATTTCTCTAACAGTAGACCTTCTTCAAACTTGAAGTCAATCCTCTCAAACCCTGCTATTGTTTCATCAACAGAATGTATGTAATACTCTAAATCCTCTGTTGTCATTTTAACAATCTTCACTAAGATTCGATTCCATCTCAATAAACCACTTTTTTTGCTCATCTGTAAGAAGCAACTTTTCATCCATTAAAGTTTTGTTATGAGATTATGATTCAATCACATCTGCAGGCCCCACTTGAAATTCGAGTTATTTTGTTATTTCCACTTCTGCAGTTACTTCCTCCACTGAAATCTTGAACCCCTCAAAGTCACCCATGGGGGTTGAAATCAACTTCTAAACTGTTAATGTTGATATTTTGACCTCTTCCTGTGAATCACAGCTGTTCTTAACGGTGTCTAGAATGGTGAATATTTTCCAAAGATTTTCTAGTTATTTTGCCCATATTCATTAGAGAAAAAACTAGGACACTATAGCTTGGTAAAATGTATTTCTCAAAAATAAGACTTGAAAGTCAAATGTACCCCTTGATTCATGTGCTGCGGAATGGATATTGTGTTAACAGGCATGAAAGTAACATTAATCTCATTGTATTTCCTCATTAGAGATCTTGGGTTACCAGGTGCGTTGTCCATAAACAGGAATGTTTCGAAAAATGTATATGTTTTCTTCTAATCAAGGGTTCTCAACAGTCTGTGGCTTAAAATATCTAGTAAATCATATTGTAAACAGATGTGCTGTCATCCAGACTGTTTTCCACTTATAGATTTAGCATAATTCTAAAGGGGCCTAGGATTTTTAGGATAGTAAATACAAATTGTCTTTAACTTAATGTCACCAGCTTCATTAGCCCCTAACAAGAGAGTCAGCCTGTCCTTTGAAGATTTGAAGGCAGAACTTGGTTTCTCTTTAGCTATGAAAGTCCTAGATGGCATCATTTCCCGATACAAGGCTGTTTCATCTACATTGCAATGTCGTTGTTTAGTGTAGCCACCTTCATGAATGACCTTAGCTAAAATTTCTAGATAACTTGCTGCAGCTTCTACCTCAGCGCTTGTACTTTTATGTTATGAAGAATGGCTTCCTTTTCAAACCTAATGAACTAACCTCTGCTAAATTCAAACTTTTTTTTTTCTTCCTCATCTCTTAGCCTTCATAGAATTGAAGGGTATGGTGCTGCTTTGGATTAGGCTTTAGTTTAAGAAAATGGTGGCTGGTTTGATCTTCTGTCCAGACCATTTAAACTTTATCCATATCAGCAATAAGGCTGTTTTGTGTTCATATCATTCACGTGTTCACTGGAGCATCACTTTGAATTTCGTTCAAGAACTTTTCTCTTGCATTCACAACCTGGCTAACTGTTGGGTACACGACTCCTAGCTTTTGGCCCATCTCGGCTTTAGTAACCCTTCCTTAGCAAGCATATTTATTTCCAGTTTTTGATTTAAAAGTGAGAGACATGCAACTCTTCCACTTGCACACTTAGGAGCGATTGTAGAGTTATTGATGGACCTAACTTCAATACTGTTGTCCCCTGGGGAGAGTGAGAGGGAAGGCAGAATGTGTGCTGGCGGAACAGTCAGAACACACACAACATGTATCGATCGATTACGTGTGCATTCTTATGTAGGTGCAGTTTGTGGCAATCACAGCTGTTCTGTAACAACAGTAACACCAAAGATCACTTACCACCGATCACCATAACAAATATAATAATAATGAAACTTTTCGGGATTTTGTGAGCATTACAAAGAAGTGACACAGCGACATGAAGTGAGAAAATGCTGGTAGAAAATGATGCTCTCAGAGTTGCTCAGAGTTGTAACAAATACAATGAAAAACAAAAAGTGATATCTGCAAAGCACAATAAAACCAAGTGTGCCTGTTTCTCTGCTCATCGCCCTCCCCAGGTAGGTTAGGCTCTGATGAAACCCCAGCAGAGTTGTGTCTGCCAATCCAGTTTTTCCTGAGGACAGGCCTTGTGAGAACAGGGTGCTCTGGTGAATTCCAAAGTGGTTTCTGTTCCCCTGTCCTTGCAGAGCATCGGCGTTTTTATCTGAGAGTCACTGTAAGAAGCTTTAGAGCTTCAGGAAGTGAACTCACAGAGGTGGGTGGGCCCCCTAGGACTGGGTGCTCCTGGAGGTCGTCTCGCTCTGAGTTGCCTGCAATGAGCCTCCAGCAATGAATGTATCAGCAGTTAGAGTTCAGGTTTTCCTACCTCAGCACTGGTTCCCATGACGATTTCTGCCCATGGATTTCTGCTTCAGTTAAGTTGTGATCCTTTGTTGCGATTCTTTGTATTGATCTGCCTGTAACCCCCAGTTTGGGTGGGGGGCAGTGGTTTGCCCTGTGCCATCACTTTCTCTGATCGATCTAAGAAGAGTTATTGGTTCTTTAATTTGCTCAGCTTTTTACTTGGTGTTAGGATGAAGTGGCAACCTGCAAGCTTCTTACATGCTGGACTGAAAACCTTTTATTCCTTTTAAATATCATATCTATTTTGCTTTATGAGTGCAGAGGAATGGACAACCAAAGGAACACAAATTAAGAAATGATAAACTCCAGTGATTATGAGAAATAGAACATATCAGGGATTATTTTGCTAAAAGCCAGTAAAACGTGACTTAGGTTTTGTCTTTAGATTATTTAACAACTATAATACAAACACCCCTGTGTGGTTTGGCTTAGTGGTTGGAATGTCGGCCTGCGGACCAGGGAGTCCTGGGTTCAGTTTCCAGTAGGGGCACGTACCCAAAAAAAAAAAAAAAACTTTAAAAAAATTTTAGTTTTTAATTTAAGTTTATAGTCTGAATTATTTTGTGTTAGTTTCAGGTATGCAGTACAGTGGTTAGAGAATCATTTACTTTACACCATGTTCCCCTCAATATTTCTAGTACCTACCTGGCACCATACATAGGTACTACAGTATTATTTTTAATTACTATTCAAGTGAGATAAATTATTTAACTTAAGACTTACTCTCATATACTTTGTATGGCTATTTGAAGAGAATGATGTGTCTGGACTAGAATATTAGTGCCAAGAAGTCAAGCATGTTTGTGTCTGGCATCCGCTCAAAGGTTGAATTGTGAAAGGAAGGCAAGAATAAGTACTGTAAACGCGCCGCGAACCATAAAGCACTAATAAATGTACAACACATATTTCCAAATGCTCTCATCAAACCACAGGAATGCAGAGTCTGACAGAGCGGAGGCCATAGCTACCAACTGGGTCTCTCTGGAGCACAAAATGTTTTAATCTCATGTTATTTCAAAAATCAGTTTAAGTGTGACATAATAAACCTAACTTTGTTCTACTATAAAATAAAATTTTGCAATTCCAGAGTAGAATGGATGCTACCAAAAGCTGTGTTCTGTTTGTTTTATGGCCTCAAGTAATCTCTAGCCAGCCGCCCAGAACTGTAGGGATCTGTGCTTTCTCATTTAAAAACCATGGAATCAATGTATCATTGTTACAAATCACAATGCTATGGGATTAGATTAAAAACCATACTATTTACTAAAAATGACATGCAAACAGGTCACATGGAGATTTTATCTGATACCATATGGTAATTGAAAGAATTGACAAAATTTGACAAAAGTCTTCCATAAACTCTTCCTAAGCCGAACAGTATTTCTCAACATTTTTTAGTTCTTTTACTCTCTGGAGAATGTGATAAAGGCTATAATCCCACCCCTGAGGAAAAATCGAATATAAGCAGATACACTCAAATTTTCATTCAAGTCTCATGAATACTCTGTAGGCCTGGACTCCATGCTGAGAACTCCTTCTACGTAGACTTTAAAACAGATTCATCATAATGATGGCACACATTACATATTCTAAAATACAAGTGTTATGCTTGATCTCCACTCTCATCTTCCTCTTTGTTTTAAGACAGGTATTGGTGTCTAAATAAGTTGTGTTCTTTTTCTTTTTTTTTTTATCCTCACTCGAGGACATTTTTTTTTATTTTTTGTTCAGATAGAGCGGGAGGGAGAGAGAGGAAGAGAGAGACAGAGAATCATCAACATGAAAGGGACCCATTGAGTGGCTGCCACCTGCACGACCCAGCAAGGCTGGGGACAAACTGCAACCGAGGTACATGCCCTTAGCAGGAACCGAACCTGGGTCTCTCTGGACTGCAGGCTGATGCTCTATCCACTAAGCCAAACCAGCCTGGGCTGTGTTATTTTTCTTATACAAGCAGGTGATAAAAATTACCAGTGGTACAACAGGTTATACAGTGAAACATTTTTCTTTCTGAGAGATTACAACTATTGTCATTTTCTTTTGTATCTGCCAAGAGATATACTATGCATATATATACATGTTTCATATATACTGGACACATCTATATACAATATACATGCACACATAAGTATATGTCAAAAATACAAAAATGCTTGCATATTTTGCGGACTGTTGTTCCATGCCCTTCTTTCTCCTCCCAATAACAGTACATCACAGATTTATTCAATGATTGTTAATATTGCAGCAGAACATTTTATTTATGTACCATTGTTTATTTACCCATCTCCTACTGCTATACTTGTAGATGGTTTGTGAATCTTTTGCTATGAAAACCAATGAAGCAGTAAAATCCTTGCACATGTGTCTTTATGCACATGGGAGAGAATATTTTAAGCATAATGAAGGAGCTGGGGCTGCCATCCAATGACTGACATTTGTTCACAGACTCGCCACATTCAGCACAGCACGTTTAGTCGTAGAATGCTGTGGGGAAATTAATTCATTATAGTCCTGCCACCTCAGGGTAGCAATCATCCTTTCTATTCTTGATTCTGTGTCTCTCATTGTAAGGGAACAGAAATGAGGCTGAACCTTAATTATGTTTCATCGTCTAGTTTGCCTGAATTAGAGAAGAACAGAAAAGCTTTCAAGGCTCTGTCCCACTGTGACCACAGTCCTGCCCATAGCGGTTGTCCAGCGTTCTCCCGTGAGCTGGTTGTTGTCTGCGGTGGTGGCTGACAGTGACTTCCGACGAGAGTCTGGGGTGCAGCGGGAGTGGAGTTGCCTCTGCATTTCTGCGACTTAGATTTTCTTATTGTGAAAAGCAAATGGAGAAATTCGAAGAGCACAAAGGCATACTTGTCAAGTTTCTCTGTTTGACTGAGTCAAGGCACTGTAGGAATGGCCAACAAATTGCTACATGCCAAGAGAATTTTCCTGCTCATGAAGGAGGCCAGCATTCAAGATACTTTCACACTTACACCATAAGTTATCTCCATATTAGTGCCCTTTTTGTTTCTCAAGTAGGCTCTCCTGAGAATTTTGTACATGGCAGGTAAAAAATAATTTTTGTTTGAATTGAAATCAATTCCTTTCTGCTGGATAGCTAATTTGCTAGTCTTAGTCTTATCCTACATGAAGCTTCCTTAACTTGCACATTGGCATTGGGTTTTCTGGGGCTTAATGGGCTCCCACTGCTGCCTCCACGCCACAGGCTGGCTCCCAGCACTTTTAGATGCATCTCCAAGTCCAACAGGCCTGTCACCTTTGGATTCTTGTAGTGACTATCACGTTGTTATGTGTATTCACAACTGGTTAGGGTGTCCAGACAGAAGACGGAACTGGGAAACAAGAAGCAGAATGCAGATTTCACATGGCTGGCAGAGGTCAGAGTAGAACATGAGTCAGTAAGACAGACTCAGAATAGAGTCAACCAGCAGGGAGTCAGGACTCAGTTAGCTGACTTACAGCAAAGATAACCCCAAATCAAACTCAGGCGGAGTGGGAGAGCTAAGAGCCAAGCAAATTGACACAACCAAGAAAGCTATAGACGTTGAAGGGGAAGATAAAAGGGATGAGAATAGAGAAGAAATCAATGGCAGTAGAAGACCCTGTAACTCTTGCAGCTAGTAGTTGTGATGTGCCTACTCTGTGTTGGAAACTCAATGAGGCTTTGGAAATACAATAAATAGTGACAGAGCAAGAAGCTTATCTCTTTATATAATTAAAGGGAAGGAAGGATCAAATGTCTTTGCATGAATGATCTGAGACTTGTATATAGAAATACTTTACAATACTTAACTTGAGTTGTATAGGGCGATATTTTGTCAAGTATCTTTGGTGGAAATTAATTCTATAGGTGTAAAAGAAAAGTTCTGTGTTCAAGAAAATGTAGTAAGTCTAGCTAAAGTTAAACAGATATTTAAAAAATTCTGAAATTATCAGCACTTCTAATAGGCCAGAGGGCCATGTGCATTTACGAGAGAGCTATACATTTTGAGTTTTTCCTAACCCTCCATATTCAGTGATTTTTTTTTTTTTTTTTACATTGAGTATCTTCTGGAACTAGTATTTCATAAAGCACCTTTTCACAAATGTTGATGTAGGAATGGGTGGGTAAGAAAAAAAAACAAAAACAAGAGAATTCCTTTTACCTTATGCCTGTAGTAATGATGCCATTGCTCCCCTGACCTTTGGTTGCCGGCACTTTTTGTGAAAACATCCGCTGTGTGCAGGGAGTCAGCTGCTGACCTTCCCACCCTTCCTGGCACGAGAGGCGCTGGACCAGGGGAAGACAGTCTGGGGACTCTGCTGCAGCCCATGGAAGCCAGTGTTAGATGCTAGTGGGAAACACATCAGCTGTCTTCCTTCTAGCTGAAGTGGCTGATGACTTTACACGTGAAGGAGGTGTTACCACCTGTACATGATATCAACTGTGATGTCACATTCACGGAATGTGGAAATGTGTGATGGGGCTCCCAGGACTGCCATCCTGTTTTGACAGGTGAACAGGGAAACGTTCTTGTCTAAGTGTGCCTTAAAGGACATCTTTCCATGCAAGCCGGCTCCATCCCATTGCTTCTAAGTAAAATCCCTTTTATCCATCTCTAATATGTATCCTTAGCTTAGAGTCTTACATTTGAGCATGTCTCATAATCACCCATGGTTTTCCACTGTTTATGTATTTTCTTTAGCATAATTTGATATATGGGGTAAACATTTATACTTAACAATCAATTACAGTCGTCCCTTGTTTATTGCGGTTAATTCGTTCCAGACTCTAGCAGTAGCACCTACCATTGAAGGATTCCTGGGGTGCTAGAGTACATAGGCCTACAGTCCATATGTACAGTAATTTTAATTGTAATTGTAATACAGGAGTGTATAATTGACACAGACAACCGAGTGTGCTCACTGTATCATTTTCACTGTCTCGATCAACTTTCTAATGAATATATTTGAAAAAAACGCGATAGAGTGAAGCCGTGGAAGTCGAAGCGCGAAGTGGCGAGGGATGACTGTGTTCATATTGCATTTGTTAGGTTATTAAGAAAAAAAATGCAACATTTCTTGAGAGTTGTACTATTTTATACTTTTCTTTAAAAAAGGTTGTTTTGTAATTGTTAGTGAAGTTTTTTTTCTGTTTTCCTAATTCTAGGAATAATTTGTCTACTTAATGGTCCTGATATATCATAGAATTGAAAGGATTTCGGCTATCTACTTATAAACAAAAAATCAGAGAAGCCCGGTAATAAAATAACGCAATGAAAGATAGCTGTATGAATTATGGCTGATATGAAAGGGAAAGAGGCGGGTGTCCCTATTTCTAGGAAGGCATAAATGTTTTTGAAAATAATGAAGAAGAATGCCTTTATTTAGAGCTCATGGTGACAGGTTCCAAAGCTACATTAAATTGGTACATTTCTCAGTGTAGTAAGTTTTGATGGAACATGGTTAACCTCATTGTCTAATAGAATAAAAGTAAAATAAGATGTTGATTAGCTGTAGTATCTATGTAGTTCATCTGGGTATTTTGACAATTCGTATGCAGTCTGGCACTGATTAATGTGTGATTCATAAGGGATAGGAGTTCATTGGCGAAATATCCTAATTGTCACAAACATTTTCTACTTAGGAGGACAAGAATCAGGTACATGGGCAAATCACTTGCCTGTGATGATAAGCATCATGATGAAATAAAGGGTCAAGATCAAAACGTTTGTGAAGGGAGGTAGCTAGAATGGGCAGCACCCTTCCTCAACAGCCTTTCCTCTTCTTAGAGATGGTTTGGAAAAGGCAGAGAGAGTCTACGTGGACATAAACAGATGAAGGTGAGTGACATACCTTTTAGAATGCAGCATCGCCAAATGGAGAAAGTCTGACCCTGAACTTCAGGTGGATCTAGGTCAAATCTCAATTCTAGCATCATTTACTAGAGTACACTGTGACCTTAGGCATGTCTCAGAATCATCATCTATAAATATACATTTGTGGCAGGATAAAATGAAATCACGTATAAAAAAATCAGGCATTGTGATTTAGTGATTATCAAATATGAAATGTTTAATAAAATTATTTTTTCTCTTCATAACATCACATTTATATTTTAAACATGAGCCTCTTCTATACCTCTACTTTTCTTCTTGGTTGTCAAAAATCTCACTTTCACCCTGGCTGGTTTGGCTCAGTGCTTAGAGCATGGCCTGCAGACCAAAGAATCATGGGTTTAATTCCTGTCAAAGGCATGTACCTTAGTTGTGATTGGATCCCTGGCCCTGGTGGGGTCATGCGGGAAGCAACCAATCGATGTGTCTCTTGCATCGATGTTTCTCTCTCCCTCCCCCTCTCTTTCCCTCACACTGTCTGAAGATAAATGAAAGAATATCCTAGGCTAAAATTAAAAAAAAAAACTCACTTTCCCCAGAGTCAGTGTGAGTCATTTGGTTGAGCATTGTCCTGTGCACCAAGGTATTGCTAGTTCGATTTCCTGTCAGGCACATGCCCAGGTTGCAAGCTTAATCCCCAGTAGGGGGCATCAGGAGGCAGCAGATCAATGTTATGCTCTCACATGGATTTTTCTCTTTCCCCTCCTCGCTCTAAAAATTCAATAAACTATAAAAAAAAATTACACTTTCATGTGATTCAAATTCGACTTTGATTTTTATGTGCTGTGCATTATGACATATGTGTGTGTTTAGTTATATGTTAATATATAGTCAATATTTATATTAAATATATATAGTTACATATAAATATATATAAATCTGGCGAGTATTATCTAGAAATGCATAGGAACATTAGTCCTTTTGCTTTACACATACAATCACATTCTGTTGAGTATAGGCTTCATTTAAATAATAGAACAGCAAGCATCATGTTTCATGATTAAAAAGGGTAAAAAAAAAACCCCAACAACCCAGGATTGCTAAAGAACGTATGCGCATGCCCCATGGACAGGGACAATAGTTTGGTGAAGGCCAAGGGAGAGGGAGGCAGGGGTGCGAGGAGGTGGGCAAAGGGCAGGGAAAAGAGGGACACCTGCAATTATGTCAACGTTCAACATTTTCTTTATTAATTAATTTTTGATACAGATGTTTCTCCTTTTCCCCCCACTGATTTCCCCCTCCCCCTCCCTCCCTGCCCTGTCACCAGCTTTGCTGTCCATGTCCACTGTTCATGCATACATGCATATAAGTTCCGTGGTTTATCTCTCCCCCACCACCCCCTCTTCTGGGGATTGTCAGTCTGTACCCCACTTCCACGTCTCTGGGACTACCCCATTCCTCAGACTGTTATGTTCAATATATTCCACAAATAAGTGAGATCATGTGATATTTGTTTTTCTCTGTTTGGCTTGTTTCACTTAGGATGATACTTTCCAGGTCCTTCCATGTAGTCTCAAAGGATAAGAGATCTTTCTTTCTTACAGCTGCATAGTACTCCATTGTGTACATGTACCACTGCTTTTTTATCCATTCGTCTACTGATGGACACTTGGGCTGTTTCCAGATCTTAGCTATTGTAAATAGTGCTGCTACAAACATGGGGGTACATATATTCTTTCTGATTGGAGTTTCAGACTTCTTAGGGTACATTCCTAGAAGCGGGATCACTGGGTCAAATGGAAGTTCAATTCTTAATTTTTTGAGGTAACACCATATTGTTTTCCATAGTGGCTGCACCAGTCTGCATTCCCACCAGCAGTGTACTAGAGTCCCTTTTTCTCCACACCCTCACCAACACTTGTTGTTTGCAACATTCAACATTTTCAATAAAAAAAAAAAAAAAGTTAAACTTTTTTCTTTATTGATTTTAGAGAGAAACGAAGGGAGAGGGAGAGAGAGACAGACACATCAATTGATCGCCTCCTGCATGCCCCCCACTGGGGATCAGGCCCACAACCTGGGCATGTGCCCTGACCAGGAATCAAACAGACGACCTCTTTGTGCACGTGTGGATGCTCAACCAGTGAGCCACAATGGCTGGGCCAATAAAAAATTAGTTTAGCCCTGGCTGCTTTGGCTCAGCAGTTAGAGCGTTGGCCCACGGACCAATGAGTTGTGGGTTTGATTCTGGTGAAGGGCACTTAACTCGGTTGCGATTTGTCCCCGGCTCTGGTTGGGGTCTTGCGGGAGGCAGACACTTGATGTGTCCCTTTCACATCGATCTTTCTCTCTTTCTCTCTCTCTCTTCCCCTCCCTCCCGCTCTATCTGAACAAAAGTGGAAAAATGTCCTTGGGTGAGGAAAAAAAAATAGTTTAAAAAACATTCAAATATACAGGAATTTCTTAGAAAAACTTAAAAACAGCCAATTTGTGATCGTATTCCTCTATTCTTTTATCACAATGACTCCCTCCTCCTCCTGTCAGCCTGATGACTAACGAGCGCTGTTATATTCATATCTGTCTTCCTTTCTTCTCCCTTCTCTGCAGCCACGTGCCAGGCTGGCCCAGCCCAGAGCCGGGAGGGCCTCTAGGGCCACCCTCCCCAGATTTCAAAACGCCGTCCGTTATTAGTACGCCAATGTCTCTTTAATATTTATTTCTCATTATGTCTTTCCTAAAAATCTTTGTTCTGATAAATATGATGACTGTCATTTCCTTCAGCCTATGAAGACACAGAAGTTCAGACACAGTAACTTCCTTTGTCCACCACGCAGTGGATACAGGGGAGGTTGGCCTCCTGATAGACAGGTGTCCCTTCCCACTGCGTCTCTCCAGGCAGGATCCAAAGTTCCATTCAACATTGTAATGTGATTCCAACTAGAAGACTGTGGAGTGCAGAACACGCGAAGTTCCTGTGTCTGTGCTTCTTGGTATCTATTGACTATATTATTATTGTTTTTTTAAATCCTCATCCAAGGATATTTTTTCCATCTATTTTCAGACAGAGTTGGGAGACCAGAAGAGAGAGAGAGAGAGAAACATAGACGTGAGAGAGACACATCGACTGGTTGCCTCCCGCACAACCCCAACCAGGGCTGGGGGCCAAACTGCAACCGAGGTCCGTGCCCTTGACCGAGTTGAACCCAGGACACTTTGGTCTGCGGGCCCACATTCTAACCACTGACCAAAACCGGCCAGGGCTCTATTGACATTAAACACATAATTGAACTGGTTGACAGAGTAATTTAAATATAATTGGACCTTCTCCCTGGCAAAATCCCATAACTAAAATTAATTGGTTGAGAACAGCCAAGCAATCTCCTTGTCAGTCCCATCAGGTAGACTGCAAAGCTGAAGGCCCTGTTCCCCATCACTACACTGGGATTCTGGTCATTGGCAGGATGGCGTAGTAAGGGCCCTGGACGTTGATTTAATTTGGAACTGCAACTTTTTGTAAATCCATTATATGAAATTTATATATAAAATAATTTATAGAAATTGTTATCTAATTGAAACCCCTCATTTCACAGAGGGAACTTGGTCTAGAAAGTGAACTGAGCTGCCTAGGACAGCGACAGGGAGCAGTTGTGCTTTGACTAGAACCTTCTTAACACCAACCCTTTAATACAGTTCCTCATGTCGTGGTGACCCCCAACCATAAAGTTATTTTTGTTGCTACTTCCTAACTGTAATTTTGTTACTGTTATGTCTTAGGCGACCCCTGTGAAAGGTCGTTCAACCCCCAAAGGGGTCGTGACCCACATGTTGAGAACCGCTGATCTAGATAGTTTGATCCTTCTGACGCGATGGCTTCTCTTAAACCTGCACAACACCACATAGTTCCTCACAGCTCACAACTTTTAATTTCATGTTCTTGATGAGGTGCTAAGTTCTACTAAGTGTACTACATTTCCGACCATCTGTCATCATATTTGAAATTGTTGATGTCTGACCAAGGTTAGTCATATGCTCTTTTTTTTTTTAATTGATTTATTTGTTTTTGTTACAGATGTTTCTCATTTTCCCCCCATAGACACCCTCCTCCCCTTCTACTCTGCCCCATCCCCAACTTTGTTGTCTATGTTCATTGGTCATGCATACATGCATGTAAGTTCTGTAGTTTCTCTCTTCTCCCCAACACCCCCTCCTCTGAGGCTTGTCAGTCTGTACCCCACCTCTATGTCTCTGGGTTAATTTTGTTCAGCAGTTTGTTTAGTTCATTATATTACACAAATAAGTGAGATCATGTGATATTTGTCTTTCTCTGCTTGGCTTGTTTCGCTTTGCATAATATTCTCCAGGTCCTTCCATGCCATCTCAAAGGATAAGATATCTTTCTTTCTTACAGCTGCATAGTACTCCATTGTGTATATGTACCACAGCTTTCTTATCCACTCATCTACTGATGGACACTTGGGCTGTTTCCAAATCTTAGCTATTGTAAATAGTGCTGCTACGAACATGGGGGTACATATATTCTTTCTGATTGGTGTTTCAGGTTTCTTAGGGTATATTCCTAGAAGTGGGATCACTGGGTCAAATGGCAGTTCAATTTTTAACTTTTTGAGGTAACACCATATTGTATTCCACAGTGGCTGCACCAGTCTCTTTTTATAATTTTCTTTCTTTTCAGGTTTGTCAATGTATACTAAAACTACAAAATTTGCACATATTTAATGTATAGAATTTGATGAGTTTGTACATATGCATATACCTGTGATACCATCACTGCTTTCAAGGCGATAAACACATTTGTCACCTCCGAACAATGGCTTGTGTCCATTTGCTTTGCATGTGTTTGTGTGTGAGAAGAACACGGCTTCTAAGACACACTCTCTTAGCGTTCAGTGTCCTACAGCATCTCCAGAGAGATTGACTGAAAAGTATAGTTTATAGTTAATACTTTATTGTATACTTAAACATTAAGAGAGTAGAGCATGTGTCAATGTTCTTATCACCAAAATTAAATAAATGTATACATGGATATAGATATGACTGAGAAAACTTTTAGAGCTTATGGATATGGTTATGGCATAGTCCGTGGTAATGGTTTCATGGTGTATGCTTATTTCCAAGTTCACCAACTGGTATAATTAAATATGTACAGCTTTTTGTGTGTTAATCATACCTCAGTAAAATGTTTTTTTTTCTTTTTTAAAAAAAACAGGAGAAAGACTTATGAGATTAAAAAAAATATAAATCCCAATTGTCTTCTATTTGTTTATTTCTAGTTTTCTTCTGTTCATGAAGCACTATATATATTATAGATTTTAAAAGTAAAATACTTTTTAGCAATTACATATCAATGAACATGAAAATCTAGGTAAATGATATATTTCTAGAAACATAAAGTACCCAAATTGGTAAAATATGAAATAAAAATATGAATAACTCAATAATAGAAGAAAATGTAATTAATAATGGAACCTCTTAATCCATTTCTATCAAAGAGCACAGGTATAGTGTAAAGGTGAGTTCAACTAATTTTTTAAGAAACAGATAATCCCAATTTTATATAAGAAGTTATCAAAAGTAAAATAAAATGAAATGAAGAAGGAGGTTACTAAATTATTTTAATAAAATTAATTATAATCTTGACCCATGAACCAGTTAAAGGTAGTGTAAGAAGAGAAATTACAGGCCAATTTCACTTTTAGATATACATGTAAAATGTCTAAAGTAAATAAAAGTAACTGAAGCAAATTGTGTGTTAAAAATAATACATCATAGACCATGAGTTTATTCTAGAAATATGATCATGCTTCAATATTAGAAAAACCTAACTCTTGTTAATAATGGCCTATACGAGAGATTTACACATAAATCTCAAGATATGCAGAAGTATCATAATGCTCTATGTGTCTTTATGATAAAAAGAGACAATTGTGAATAAAAGATCATTCCCTTAACTTTTAAAATGGCAAAATAACAAAGTTGGCAAATATTGATGTACCTCTGGGACTATCATAAACCCTTCTGCATTACTGGTGGTGATTAAACTGCCCATTCATTGTGGAGAAGAGACTCCCAGTGCCTAGGATAAATGTTTATATCATTTCATTAGGACCAGCAATTTTTAC
The DNA here is from genome assembly GCF_014108415.1 of Molossus molossus. Lineage (NCBI taxonomy): Eukaryota > Metazoa > Chordata > Mammalia > Chiroptera > Molossidae > Molossus > Molossus molossus. The sequence goes on from NW_023425352.1 coordinate 18,648,040, forward strand.
AGCAACTTTTTTTTATGAAAGCAGTCAATAGTTGGGTAACCCAAATGCCCATTCCCAGAGAAATGATTAAATCAAATAGGGTATGTGCATAAAATAAAATATGATGCAGAGTCAGAAGCAAAGAGCCAGATTTATTGCAATTAGGCTACATCTCACAAACACATTAATAAGAAAAAGGAGCAAGAATAAGATTTACAGCACCATTTATGCAAATTAAAAACACACGTTAAACAACTCTATATTTTTCAAGGGTACACATATATCTAAATTGGTACACAGAATGGAAATTGGAAAGATATATATTAAAAACTCTAGTGTGAGTACCATTCAGGAGAAGAATAGAAAAATAATACAGGGAAAGAAAAGACGGGCCCTGCATGGCTTAGCGGCGGGAGTGGGCATGAATAATTTAACATAATTCTGTGAGCCTAAGGTACAGAAAAAATTAAGAGATAAAATAAAATTGATTAATGATACCATGTATTTAAAAGTTTGTATTTTTATGTGTTCCTTGCAAGCCTTTCCTTTCCTTGTTTTTTTCTTCAGGTAGAACGGGAGGGAGAGGGGAAGAGAGAGAGAGAGAAACATTGATGAGAGAGAGACACATTGAGTGGTCACCACCCACATGACCACAACCGGGGCCAGGGACAAACTGCAACCGAGGCACGTGCCCTTAGCGGGAACCAAACCTGGGTCTCTCTGGTCTGTGGGCCGACGCTCCAACCTCTGAGCCACACCAGCCAGGGCACAAGCCTTTCCTTTTTTAAAAAAATGTATCTCTATGATTGAAAGTATTGCAGATGTCTTTCCTTTTTTCCCCCATTGACACCCTCCTCCCTGTGCCTGCCACCCCACCAGGCCTTATATAGCATGTTCTCAAAGTACATTTGAAATAAAATTCAAATTATATACCTTTTTCTCCATGAACACATCTGTAACATAAAGTGATTTTCACCTGCGGTGCGCTTAAAAGGGGTTACTTTGTAGGGAGTCATAACTTTACCGTCTTTCCTTGGTTGTAGAAGACAGGGTTGAAAGTTGCCTATTTCCTTTGTTCAGACAGTGAGGATCAAAGGAATTCTGTGGTTTTGCAGACGGCCTTTGAGTTGCCAGGTGCCACCTTGAATCCGAATCACACTCTCCCAGGGTCAGGCTGGCAAAGTGAGCTCTTCTGTGAATATTCTTTCTGAATGTTGGATTGCCCTGTAGGAGTTCTAACGCAGTCCCAAACCCCTATTGCTGAACACACAAACAAGCAATAAAGGAAAAGCAAATAATGAAAACACTCCGCAGCTTTTTCAAGAGCAAGTATTATTTCCTTTTACCGGTGAAAAGAACTGCGGCACTGGAAACTTTAATGACATATTATTCCAAATCACACCATGAATCAGATTAAACTCAAGGCAGAACTGGAACACGTTTTCTGATTCCCAGCCAGGACTGCGTCTACTATAAAGGATTCAGTCAAGTACGTAGGGTTCACAGCACAGTAACAAAATGCATTATCAATATTTAAGATTCTTCATATGCGAGATTCCATAGCGTTTGGAGGTTTATGGGAAGATACAAAGTAGCAATTTGTGTTTGACAGAGACATTGAAATGACTAAAGTTTTAATTAACCACTTATTTTTTTTCTTCCCACGATGTGCGCAGTAAACTTTATCTGTTTGCTGTCTGAGGCTTTGTGTTTGCAAATTAGGAGCTCCAGCTTCTTTCCATTTTAATTAAAAATTGTGAGCTTGACATAATCAACTTCCTTCCTTTTTTAGTTGTTTAATGAAACAAAATTAAAGTGCTATTTAACATTCAGCCAATTTATTCATGGTTAGGCAGGATAACTTTATTTTCAGGGACTGGAGTTGAACTTGAAAAATTCAGGGAAGTCAACTTTCCCAGGACCCTTTAATAAAACCAAAGTAGGGCATGGGGTCTGCAAAATCAGGTCGATGCACTGTTGATATTATTGTTGATACTAAGAAGGCATCTTGAAATCAGAGAAAACATCAGAAGTTTGACCCACAGTTGCTTCTACTTGGTCGAAATCTGGCATTTCTGATGAGGACACAGTGCCGATTTCTCATGGTAGTGCTGGTGTCCACTTATTTATCTCCTCTGTTTCTACAGGTACTCCACTATGTTTTTGTGTGAGTTTACTGCTTGCCTATTAAGTGTCTTCTACATACCTGGTCTTCCCTCGTATTTTATATTCTTATGAGCACATATTTCTTATGCTCAGAAGTTAATTTATGAAAGGCTTTGAGGGTTTAGGGTAAGCATTCAAATTTTGGCAATCACACCAACTTAATTGGATTCCTCAGTATGTCCCTTACTAGCTGTGTGATCTTGGGACAACTTATTATCTTATTTGATCGTCCTGTTTATGTTATCTGTGTCTGCCTCATAGAATTTGCCACTGAATCAGATTTTGTGCAACTTCTGCATTAGGCTGGTTCATCAGGGTGAACAAAATGCAGCTGTTGGTGCTGTCATGGAATTTACCCATTAGCAGGGGAGACACAAAACATCAAACCACATATAATGATGATTTATTTACATGCTTACCAGGCTTAATAAAATGCTTATGAGTCTGGAAGTCATGATAGTCTTCCTTAAGGAATAAAAAATTAAATTAGAACTTGAAAGATGAGTAAATGTTGACCAAAAGAAAAGGAAAGGAAAAAGGGTTGCAGGAAAAATTTAAAAAGCATACGCAATCCTGTGAAAGGAAAGGAGTTTGGTTTTCATGAGCATCCACAGAAGGCCAGAGTAGAGGCAGAAAAATTCAGCTGATAGGTGTGGGCACAGGGTAGACCATTGGAGAGCCCTGCACACCAAATTGGGACTATTAGTCTTTACAATACTTCATCAATTTTAAGGTGTTTTCTAATTGCAGCGATGCTACAATGTGAAAAATGTGCATCTTATCACCAATGAAATCAGAAAATGTTAAAATTTTTTATCCAGCACTTAACCTTATGATCATCACCATTTTATTTGATATTTTTATATGTGCCAGTAATGAATGTGTTGTCAAGATGTATGCTCTCCTGTGTTGACTTCCTTTATTCTTTGTATTCTTCAAGTTAAAGAGCGGATTTGCATCAGGCTGATCTATTAACGTGGACGAGGCAAACACGGGGTGCAGATGCTATGCAGCCGACTCTCCCAGCTTTAGGAAGACACAGGATCTTTCTTATAGTGAAGTGACAACATAATTTATTGTTGGAACCAGGACCCTTCTGAGAGTCCAAGTGAGAGCTATTAATAAATGTTTGACTAAAGGGTATGGAATGGAGACATCCTAGACAGAATGGATATATGGTTACTCTACTCTTAAGTGTTCCATAATTCACTGCCAACTGATTGCAGCTAGCAAGCAAGTTGAAACATATTTGCCAAGCCTGTCCAATGATGAGGTCCAGACATAGGCAGAAGTAAAAGGATCGGGCTGGATGGGAAGTGTATGTGGCTTTAGGATCTTCGATAGATCCTGACTGTCATTGCCTCTTAGCAGCTCTCCCCCGTCTGTCTGTCCCCATGTCCTGACTGGGGTCTTTGTCTGACCTTCCTCCGCTGTGCAGGCTCAGCTCCAAGCTGTCACTCTGGGACTCTGAGCAGTGGCTCGATGGGGCGGCTGCCCGCAGATTTCTTTGTGCATGGCACCGTTAGCGCCCATGTCGCCCTGCTGACGACAGTGGTGTAATTGTCTCCATTCACAGCCCAATTTTAACAGTTAGAGGTATGATGTGTCAGGTGGACATGGAAGAGAGAAGTCAAGCAACAATGAGACACGAAACAGACGCCATTGGCAAGGGTGGCCGTGTACCATGAAAGAAGACGGAAAATGTCAACATTTAGAATTTGTCAGCTATCTAAATATATTCTTAAATTTATGATGAGAGATTTGTGAACTATTTAAAGGAAACACTCTAAAGGGGATGCACCACATATTTGAAGGGAGGTTAGAAAAGCACTCCATTAAATGTTTTGATGTTTTGGCATTATATTATGCAAATGATCTAAACAAGCAAATGCATGTAAAGATACGAAGTATCTGGTTCCCTTGCATTCTGCATTCTTCGATTTAAAGTACACAATGAAACACACACTTCTATATAAGAATGAGTGCCATGTTCTTTCTTGATTAAAAAAATTAAATTACAAAAATCAGGTGGATTTCTTCACTCTTCTGTCTCTAGGGTAAAAAGTGAAGGCCACATGGCTTAGAAGAATGACTTCTCTCTTTTATAGTAAAATTGCTTCGTTTGTCTATTTCAAAACAAAGAATCCAACCATCAATGGTTCTGTCGTAAATCTGAAGACATAGTTTCATCATATAACCATGTGGGAGAAGTTGGAAAGAAAAAAGAGACAAAAATTAGAAAAGGGGGAAAAAAGAAAGACAGCAAATACTTTTTAAAAAGGCATCTTTTTAAAAAGTTGGAGACAAAGGCTACTGACCCATTTCTTAATATTTCCTCCCCAAACAATACAGAACAGCAAGTAGGAGGAATAAATGCATTTTGTGTGTGCGTGTGTGTGTGTATTATCAATAATATATATCATCACGTCAAACATATATATCACATACGCCCGGCTGGTGTAGCTCAGTGGCTGAGTGTTGACCCATGCATCCAGAGGTCACGGGTTCGATTTCTGGTCAGGGCACATGCCCAGGCTGTGGGCCTGATCCAGGCCATGCAGCAGGTGGCCATTCTTTCTCATTGATGTTTCTATCTCTCCCTCTCCCTTCCTCTCTCTCTAAAATCAATAAAGAAAAAAAATAAAAAACAAACCAAAACTACCTCCATATATATCACATCTGTATAATGTCAAGATGAAAATACTCGCTTCTCACAATAATCTAAGAAAGGAGACACACTTGATCCAAGCTGCCGGCGCTCACACTTGCCCGACACAGAACGTGGGCCAAGAAAGACCCCCTGTGAGCGAGGGAAGGCACAACCGACTTCGAGGCCAAGCTTAATATAAAAGCACCACCATGTAGCGTAAAAGTACTAAAAACTTTCGTGTTGGATCTGAATGTGAACTACAAAAAGAGGCTTGAAAATATGCGTGATTTCAAGGGGCAGTTTGATAGGCAGTTTCTGCAGGAGGGAAAGTACAAGAACCGCAAAGAGGACAATCACCGTTGGCAATCAGTCAAGAGGAAAAGAATCAAAAGAGAAAAATACAGATTCTGCAAAACCAAAATTTACAACCTGCAAGCCACAGAATCTAAGCATTACAATCCCGTCCCCACCACCAAAATAGACAATAAAATCCATTAAAATACTAACACCAACATCATCGAGTGCCTTTAATCTCAGAACCAACACTCCAGAGTTAAATAAACTCAGAAAGCCTTTGAGGGTATGGAAAGTGACCTGGAATCAGAAATTCAAAAATGTAACAAAACAAATGGTCAAAAAATAGGGAGAAATGAAAAAAGACTTGATGACAGTTAAGAAACGGAAGGAAAAGACCAAGTTACCTCAGAACTAAAAAAATAACAAGGTATCCCAGGGAGAACAGAATGAAATGAAAACGTAATGAGCGGTTTCGAAGGCAGAGACTCAACCCAGAGAAAGCAAATGAGATACGGAAACCACCAAAAGTTGCCAAAGAGAAAGCAGTAGACATAGAACACAGGCAAAGAATAAATAATAATAGTATTAGCAGAATCCCTGAGGAAGAAAAGCAATGCAATTGAACAGAGCTAGTACACGAAGTCACCATTAAGCCACACTCATAATTGTTACAGAGTCGTCAATGAATGCTAAAGCTACGGGGGTCAGGACAGTGAGCAGCAAGGGACACGAATAGTCTTAAAGTGTCTACTCACATATACTTATTAATTAGAAGGGGCAACTTAGCAACTTTACAATGGAGAAACCTGTCAGACACCGTCTTCACCAAGTGATCAAGGGTAACATTACTCATAAGAAAACGTGCCAGAGTCATGTAGGCCCTGTCAGGATGCTAAGGAGGGTAAAACATCCATCCCTTCTGGGGTACTTGCATTCAAACCGCATAACCTCAGTCTCATCACGAGAAGACGTCAAACACAATCGAAGGATATTTTAGAGAAAGTGGCGGCTATGAAAAGTATCAAGGTCATGAAAGGTCATGAAAGACAAAGGCTGAGAATGTTCCCAGACTGCAGGAGCCCGAGGAGATGTGATGACTAAGTGCTCTGTGGGATCCTGATGAGATTCTGGACCAAAAAAATGGCATTAGGGAAAAACTGAGAATTAATGAAGGTCTGAAGATTATTAGTGAATAATTTTATGTAAAGGTCAATGTCCTGATTTCTATAATTGTATTATCATTAGATGTTACTGTTAGGAGAAGCTGAGTGAAGCGCATAAAGGAATTCTGTACTACTTTGTACCGTACTAACTTTTCTTTGTCTAGATTAATTTCAAACAGAAAAAGCTAAAAAAAATGGTCAAAATGTCCATAATGATAGCTGCCATTTAACTCTGTGATGCTGTTATGTTCTATCTGTAACAGCAATTTTCAACTGGTGTGCTGTGGCCCCCTAGGGTGCCGCAATGATTTTATTTCTTAAAGATTTTTTACTGATTTTGGAGAGAGAGGACGGGGAGAGAGAGAGAGAGAGCTGGACATTGATCAGCTACCTCCTGCAGGTCCCCAGTCGGGGATCAAACCTGCAACCAGGACATGTGCCCTAACCAGGAATCGAACTGGTGACCTTTCAGTCCCTGGGACAGCGCCCAACCAACTGAGCCGCACAGGCCAGGGCTGTGCTGCAATAGGTTTTAAAACATGTAATACCTGACTATGTAGTCAGGTCACTGACTTCTTTTCCTTAGACTACCAAGTAAAAAACTAAAAAGCAGTAGCCATCCAGTGTGAATGAATCAAAACTATACTCATTTTTTTTTGCCAGATCATCAAAAAATAAAAATAAAACATATATATATTTTGGTGTGCCACAGAATTTTAGTAATCAGTTTATGTGTGCCATGAGATGAAAAAGGTTGAAAATCACTGTTCTATAAGAATACCGTAACACCTATATAAATGTTATCCATTTTATTTATCTTTGTACACAACTATAAAGAAATATAATATACATACATACATCATAAATGTATATATGTGCAGATATGTATATATATGTAAAATCATCAGATGAAAGTTTCCCCCAATGGCACACACTCTTTAAACAGTTTTTTTTTTTCTAAGCTCTAATATTTAAAGTCTTACAGTTACACAAGAAATAGATGTCTACTTATTAATTAATTCTTTTACCAGTGGATGTTTGAAATAACATATTATGACATTTTTCATACATTCCATAAAACAGGATTATTTGAATTTTTAAAATCATCTTTGCCGTTCCTTTGCTATTATTATTAGTCCCATTTTGAGTCATCTCACATGATTTTTTTAGAGTATACACTCTATTTCTCTCTAAATTATTTGAGATATGGTGCTTTTGATTCTGTCTGTGAGGCTGCCCCTAAAACTTTTATTCTGAGACGAGGTACTAAATCGTGAGAAGTCAAGACAATTTTTTTCCTAATCCATCTGAATGTCAATAGAAAAGGTTAGCTGAAAGACAAGTCTACTTACTACATTGTTTCAAAAGAGTCTTCGGCAGGTTTATTTATTAAAAACATTCAACCCTCACGTTTAAAAATAATGATTAATAATCTCTTTTAAATTCAATTGATTCTTTTAAAGTTGATTGTCACAAAAGTTTTGTTATCAAAGCTAATATTGTGTGAGATCTCTTCCATCTAATATGCATCCCCAGACAGTCCTTTCATGTCGAAAATGAAATTAGAAACCATCTCATAATGTAGGGTCCATAGGGTAGCATTTTTCTTTCTTTCTTTCTTTACTGATGGTTCAGTAAGGGAATAATATGCTGTTTGTGGCTTTTTTTTTTTTTTTTACTTTAGAGGAAAATGCCCCAAATCCAACAGACTTTTAAACTTTTCATGTCAGTGATTCAGAAGTGTGCCCACGTTTCCAAAGTGAGATTATTGCTGGGCATCACCCCTCTGCACTGGGCTGCTGCACTACGTGGATCCCAGTGGTCACTGACCCCTCCCTCCTCTGTGCTTCTGATGAAAGCGGAACAGCTGCCGGGGAACTTTCGAGTAGCAGATAAAAGTCTACCTGTTTTTGTGGGAAAGAAATGATGTCTGATAACTCGTCAGAGATAAAACGAGAATGCTCCTTGCTTGCTGAAGTGGCAGGTCCAGTATATACTGCTCTGCAACAGCTAGAGATAAATCTGTCAGCAGGGTTGCATTTTCCTTGTCTCTAAGTCCATATAATTCTCTTCGCAAATATATATATATATATTTTTTTCTTTTTCACCAAGCTGCAAGTCAATATTTACTTTTATTGGGGGAATGCATGTGATGGATGCGATTTAATTCCCGAACTCATGCCTGCAAGAAAACACCAGTGGGGGATTCTCACCCATCCGTGGAAGGCTTGTGTGCTTCCAGGAAAATCCAGCAAATACTCTTCTCCAGCTGGTCATGGGTGTTGCTGCTAGACTTATCCTGCAAGTTTATGGTTCCTGGAAGGATGTTGGCTCTTGGCTCTTTTGATGCCACGTGCTGGCATGTGATTTTTTATCAACTTGGGAAGATCTAAGGCCCAGAGGCCACGGATCGCTCTCCCTCCATCTGCCAAACTTCATTTTCTAGCCCGATGTTCAGAATTGGAGGCCATGCTGTTCCCAGTGCCTGTGAAGCCCAGAGACCTCTAACACCTATCTGGCCTAGGGAGACTCTCTCCCTTCCTCCTCTTACAACCTACAAATGTGGAAACTCTCCTTCCTCTGCAGTAAACCAAGAATGTTCTCTTTCCCACCTTTCAGCTTTTACCAGTGAATGAAAGGAAACATTTCATGTTGAAACTTTTGCTTTACACCTGAAAATCCCAGAAACAAAGAAACACTAAGACCTGTGTGGCCTGGAAGAGAAGCAGAGGATAAGGGAGAAGGGGAAACACCATACATCAAACAGAAATAATGATCTTAAAAATGATCTTGCGGCAACCAGGCAAATTATAAATTGACGACAGTTGTGACCAAATGAATACCAGCAAAGAATATTACAACAGACTCTTAAGGGGAAGGGAAGCACTGTTTTATTATAGGGATGGAAAGCTGATTATCTGCATCCAGAGAGGGAAAAGTCCTATGGAGTATGTACGTGTTTCCATGTATCATCACATTTATTTATTGTAGATGCTAACTTCTCCCAGTGTGAAGGGCCCTCCTTCTCTACATGATGATCTGTGTCTAGTTGCTCAGCTCCTTCTGGCTTGTTTATGTGTATACATGCTGTTTCTCCAACCTGTGTGCAAGCTCCCTAAATTTAGGAACCATGCCTACTGCACACCCATAATAATGTTCACAGCACCTAGCATAGCACCAGGTACACAGAATGCACACTTAATAAATTCACTGGAATTGCACTATCTGAGTATTCAGCCTATGCAAGTGAAACTATGCAGACTGAGGAAAAAATAAGAAGAAGAAACAAATGTTGAGGCTCTCCATCCTGCCGTTTCCCGTGGGCACGGGAGCTCACTTGCTCTCAGATCCCTGAGGGCCTCAGCATTCTGGGTCCCTGATTGTAATTCTAATGATTGAAAAAATCTTTAATCCTAAACACACACCATATGCAAAACTAGAGTAAAATCATCCGCTACAACCATATAATTAAAACTGACTTCACTGAATTTGGGAAGAGAGAATACAATGCCGCTCTTTTGGGAAAACTCATAGCATACTCAAGGGACAGTTGATTATAAGCAATTTTCATATGATGTTGTGATTGCTGAACCTAGACAATAGATGGTAGATATTTTATATTAGGTCTCTCCCCTTTTTTCCCACCTATTTTATCTTTAGAGAGGCTGGAAATTTGGAATCACCTTGCAGGTGGGTCTGGATATGAATCAGACTCTGCCATTAGAAGAACCTGTGCAAATCCAGAATCCAGATGTGAGTAGTTCAGACAGCGGCCATCATCCTTCTGTGGGAGCCACTGGAACTGTTTGCAGCAGCTGGATGTCAGGTTTCGGAACTTCATAGCGAGAGGTCTTTAGGACTTTGCAGCAGCGGCGGCTTGCTAAGCTCAGCGTGGTAGCTCCAACACAATGTTCTTAAATTTAACAAGCCAGCGGAAGCTCCCTGACTGGTCCACTCTGCCCCTGCCAACTGTTTGTAAGCACCTGAGTCTGCCTTCAAATGGATAGAAAGAGTTTTGCTAGAAACTACCTATCTCCCCCTGCCCCACCAGGAGGACATTCGAAGTGTTAAAAGAAAAATAATAACAGAAATATTTGTGTGTGTGTGCGTGTTATAAATGTCCATGCATGTGTTTATTACCTATATATATCCACATGTATTACCTATATGTATATACACGTGTGTTTGTGTATTACCTTTAGCACCATGCAATGCCAGAGAAATAAGGAACCTGAGAAAGTATATGTCTGTCCCAACTTTTAATTACAGATAAAAGAACAAAAGCCCAAAGAAGTTTTGGCTTGTCGAGATTTTAACAACAATGACCTAGAGCCCGGGCTGCCACTAAGTCTTGTGGTCCCATGTGCAGGGCTCTTTGTACTGTAAGACTCTGCTTCCAAAAGATGCAAATAGACATTCTATCAACTCAATTAAAATCATTGCTAATTACTGTGTTCTATTCTCTCTCTCTGTCAATCTCTCCCATCTTGTTTTCTTTCTCTTCTACCCATTGACCCGGAGCCCAGTTAACTATAACTCTAATTTAAATTTATAAATTATAGTGCAAATCTCTGTTTTTATTTGTATAAACATAAGGATACCTGTACATGGAATGAGTCATCAGAACTATGGGGTATATTTAAATATGATTTTAACCCAATAATACTATTAGACCAGTTACAAAGTACCGATCACTTGGCGTTATTGTCTGTGTTTGAACACTTGACTAACTTTGTGACTTGGGAAAGTTTCTTTACCTCTCTGGGTTCCATCATCTATGAAGTGAAGTTAATACAATACCTATTAAACAAGGTTTTCCTGAGTATTATGTTGAACTTGTTCATGCATAATGGGGCACGTATTTTCATCAACTGCATGGGACCTAGTATTGACCTACTGACACTGGGGTTGCAAACAGTGGGCACATAAAAACAGAGCCCCCTTGGCACAGACACCAGTTTTATCAAGATTAGTAGGAGTAGCTGTGAGTCGCTGTGAGACCTCTCCAAGCAGCCACAGGAGCAATTATAATTTTCAGGAAGGGAGGAAGGGCAGGGCAGGTTCCTCCCAGTGACTGTAGCCCACAGAGAGGAGTGTAGGCACAGTGAAAGCACCCCGTCGTTGACCCCCAATTATGAAGAGCAAATGCTTTTTGAGATTGCCTACCTTGTTTGGGAAAATAGGGCTACTAAGATAAGGAGCAGTTATTGCCTTATAAATTTAAAACACTGATAGCAAATAATTTGGTCAGTAATTGCAAATGTAGTTGGTATTCCGTCCATAGTCAGCTATGTACTTTGCCTTCTAACATAAAGAAGATTTTACCTCTTCCCCATGGGGAAAATTTTTTTGCACAACCAGTGTCTTCAGTGAGCAGAGCTTTAGCAATGGCTAGATTAAGAGGTGCTATCATCCCAAGATGATTAAAGACCTAAAGGAAGACATTTGCATCACTCTCTGAAAGACAAAGTTAGGGCCAATATATTTTATAAAAGATCCAGACACAGACATTGATTTTGTGGTGGACCACCGGAGTCCATGCTCTGTCCCAGGGAAGCAAAATATAGTGCCATTTAAAAAAGTTAATTAAACCCACTGATGTATGACCAGTAAAAAAGTGAGCATGTCAGAATTCTGGTGTCGCAAGAAGGCACTCAAGAAAGCAGACTTCGTGAACAGAGGGTGTCTTAAGAGTGATGCTAACACCTGCCCTCATCTCTTCAGAGAAGTCTAGAAAAAACAGAATATAACCAGGGAAGAGCCTCTGAGAAATCTAATGAAATAATGTAACAGAAACAACACCAGATAATGAGACAAGGACCTGTGTCCTCCTTCCCTCCATGTATGTATTTTCAAACATTTACTGAGCGCCGAGCTTGTACTTGGCACTTTGCCAGGTCCGACAGAGCCAGCCTCAAAGGGAAAGATGAGGTCCTTGATTTCAATAACTGGATATTCAGTAGGTTCTTGTTCTACTCACTGCATGTCCTTCATAGCTTCCCCCCGCCCCCCGGGCCTCAATTTCCTCGTCTGTCAGTGGATGGATAATCTGTGATGTTATTTTTGTCACAACCCTGAGAAACAGGACATGCCAGATGATGGAGGAAGCAATGGAGAGGTGATATGCTTTGGGGCGTTATGAATGTGAGGCCCACCAGACACTGGAGAACCCTGACTTAGCGCTGGGATGGAGACGGTGATTTGCCGTGGGTGGTATGAATGCTCTGGGGTGCAGCTTCATCGGCTCTCTTCCAGAGAGGGTTTGCAGGGGAGTGGGGCTCAATGCAGGAGAGTACTGGGCTAGCATGTGAACACTTCACTGGGCTCCGTCCTGACGATAACTCCGAGGTCGGAGGGTTCTCTTGTCCCATGTAGAGGACATCAGATGAGTGTGTGGAGGATTTCGCCCTTAGCGTCCTACAGTCTCTTTCCCCATCATGCAGCCTCTGTTGGAGTGTGTGCGGAACAGAGAAGCAGCGAAGGAGGACCACGTGCCTGCGGCTGGGGAAAATCTCGAGGAATTTTATGGAAGAGGCAGCATTTGGGTTGCGTCAGATTAGGATGTATGGCAAGGAAGGGCAGAATTGAATATTACGAGCAAACATGCAATATAAATAAAATGCTAAATTGAAGGCTATCGAAAGAATAATAAGGCCGAAGCATTTGGTGCAGTAAAGAGAAGGAAACTAAGAGTAGAAATGTAATTTGAAACCGTTTGCCTGAGACTTCAAATGCCAGGGCAAGCATTTTAGACCAGGAGCCAAATGGCCGACAGTACAGCACTGAAGACTTTGGAGCACAGCAGTGATGGACATACTGAGAGCTGTACTACAGAAAAATTAATTTTCCAGCATTTTCAGATTGACTGAAGTCCTTGATGGATATCTCCAGAGGCCCTTGGAATTTGGACGAAGGAAATGTTAATTGTGGTTCCTGGCTTGTTCTCAATGTTGGCTTTTCTAGGCTAATTCTACTGGTTTATTTTTTGCTCCTTCCACTTGCCCCCACATCTCCTAAGATACGTTCGACCCCGTGTCCGAAGGTGTTCTGCAGAGTGTCAGCCTTCTCCGTTACCTTTCGGTAAGCCTGGCGCCCAGCTCTGCAGGTAAGTATGCTCCATCACACTGCTTCCCGGGGGACCGAATTGCTCTCTGCGTATGGCTTTGTAAGTGTGCACCCAGGGAGCAGAGTGGCTCAGACACAGCCTACTCGATGTAAGAAAAGACTCTGTAAACCTCTTGCATTTTGCCTTTCTCTCCACTGTCAAGCCCATCACAGTAAAGTGCAGACTCTCTTTTGATATAGAAAAATCTTCTGAGCAAATGGCTCCAAGAGTAGATGTGGGGATACTGTTTCATCCATCCATTTTCACTTTCATCTGAAGGTCTCAGAAAAAAAAAATTCAAAAACAGGGAAAAGTAAGAGCTTCTCATTTTTATGTTTTTCTGAAATTATTGCATCACAGTGATATACAAATGCCAGTGGGTCCTGGGTAGCTTTTAAAAGGGAAACCGTGTCTTTGATCCCCAAGAACATGTCTATGAACCTAGATGAAGAAATACTGCTCTTCAATGAGCATGCGTTTCTGCAAACAGTGGAATAGTGAAGCTCACCACAGGTGTCAGAATTGGTCCCTCTCCAATGACTGGGGAATCTTCCCCCTGATATTAGCTCTGTGGCATTTCGTCCTGATCCGAAAGCCTGTGTTACCCCTGCATTGCGGGGTTTTTTTGCAAATATTAAAACCATCAATTTATATCTTCTACAAAGGTACTAAATAAGGTTCTGTGGATTCGCTCAAAACCAAACAAAGAAAAACATGAACATGTAAAACAGTGTTCAGTCTGTCTGAATTACGTGGAAATAGCAAGGTCGGATTCTCATTGTCTTCTAATAGCCGGACACTAGATTCAGTGACTATCTAGTTAGATGTAGTGTGTTGGAAGCCTAAATAAGAGGTAGTAATGGTTACCTTTCTATTACACATTAAAAATAACCAGAAGCGCCCTGGCCGGTTTGGCTCAGCGGTTAAAGCGTTGGCCTGCAGTCCAGAGAGACCCAGGTTTGGTTCCCGCTAAGGGCATGTACCTCGGTTGCAGTTTGTCCCCGGCCCTGGTTGGGTCGTGCGGGTGGCAGCCACTTGATGTGTCCCTTTCATGCCAATGTTTCTCTCTCTCTCTCTCTCTCTCTCTCTCTCTCTCTCTCTCTCTCTCTCTTCCTATCTCTCCTTCCCACTCTATCTGAACAAAAAATGGAAAAATGTCCTTGGGTGAGGATAAAAAAAAAATAACCATAAGGTAGGGTATACTTGAGTATTTCCTTCAGAACTGTTCATTAGTAAATTTGGATAAATTCTTAATCATATAAACATTTGTATAAAAAAATATCCCAAGATCATGGGCTATATAAAATGCTTAATTTAATTTTAAACATTATGTCTCTCAATATTTAAGGAAATAATCTATTATAACATTGGCCAGCTATTGCTTCTACTAGAACATTCTATCTAAAAATGCTGTATATGCCCTGGCCGGTTTGGCTTAGCGGTTGGAGCGTCCGCCTGCGGTCTGGAGAGACCTGGGTTCGGTTCCCGCTAAGGGCACGTACCTCGGTTGCAGTTTGTCCCGGGCCCTGGTTGTTCGTGCGGGTGGCAGCCACTCGATGTGTCCCTTTCACATCGATGTTTCCCTCTCTCTCTCTTCTTCTCTCCCCCTCCCACTCTATCTGTACAAAAAATGGAAAAAGTCCTCGGGTGAGGATAAAAATAAATAAAAATAAAAATGCTGTATATGTAAAGACTATCTAAAATTCAAAGTGTTCAAATTACCTTTTTATTAGAATATATATCCTAGATCTGTTCTAATCATGAACAATTATTTTCTATCAAAAGTCTGCTACGACATGTAATGCCTGCTAGGGGTTCATTATGAGCCTGTAAATAGTGTATAGTATGTCACTTTGGGGTCAGGGACTGTAGATGTAAATTATGGATGGTGTACATCATACAGTAGAAACAGCTCCTTAACACCAAAATCCCTTTTGGCTCTTCTCCTATAGTTTAAAATCAACCTGGTGTTTAGCATTCCCCTTAAATGAAACAAGACATTTCTTCACTAGTGAAATCTGTAATCTCGTTCATTCCAAGAGGCTCAGAACACCCCAAACCAGAGGGTTGCATTCTGAATAGACTCCACACACAGGGAGAGAGGGGGCCTATGAGAGACCGTCCACATGCAAAGTAAAGTCACTTGTAGAAAGTCATTTACTATGAGAATTGCATTCATTCTTCCCCCTGCTAATCTATAAACCCAAATGGCAACTACTCTCAAGGATTTAATATCAAGTTACTTTTATGATGCCCGTAATATGACCCTCTTGGGTTTGCTGGCAGCTAATCTTCATTTTATTCCCTTTGATTATTTAATCATTCATGAAAGCGCCTCTTCCCCCGGTACTCTCCAATTCTACAGACCCTGATAATAGAAAGATGCATTTTTACAGCACCCAGTGAGACACTTCATAAATTCTGTCCAGTCTCAGGACAGCACCTAGTTTAAGACGATCAGGGTGTTTTGCCAGCATTTACACAACTCCCGGGTCTTGCTCTTTAGAAGGTCATTTAACTGGGAGTGATTCCATGTGCCTTTTGTTTGCCTTAATCCTAATTTTCCCCAGACTGTTTAAGAAATCAGACTCAGCCAGTGTTCCGACCCTGTGACCAGTCAGCGAACAGCCCCTCTGCGGGCAGGAAGCATGGAAATCCAGGGACGGCCACTTGCAGTAGAGGGTGGGTTGCACATTTCTTTTTTGTTACCAGTCTTGACTATAATGCTCCCCGATTTCTTTTAGGCCTAGTTTTGTTCTCTGTAAGATCAAAACCGATGTTCAAATGCTCTGTTATTTATAAGCACCCACTTTTCTCTCCCAAATTCCTCTCTTCTTTTCTTTCTACCTGGTTTTTTCTGTTCTTTTCTTTTTTATCCTCACCCAAGACATTTTTCCTTTTTTTTTTTTCTTTTTTTTTTTTTTTCAGATAGAGCAGGAGGGAGAGAGAGGAAGAGAGGGAGAGAGAACAACATCGACGTGAAAGGGACACATCGAGTGGCTGCCACCCACATGACCCAACCAGGGCTGGGGACAAACTGCAGCCAAGGTACATGCCCTTAGTGGGAACCGAACCCGGGTCTCTCTGGACCGCAGGCCGACGCCCTAACTGCTGAGCCAAACCGGCCAGGAAGCCATCTAGCTTTTTCCTCCTGTTCTCTCACCCCTTGTCTTTGCAATGACCATAGTTGCCAAAGGTCACAGATGGCACATGTCAAAAACATTAGCATGCAATTGTAGTGGAGCATGAAGTTAAACCTCATAGGTGCTGAAATAACAGTGCTATTAATTATTGATAATTTTTTTAATGTAGAAAAAATTAGTAAAATCCATGGTAATAAATAGCCATTTTCTTAACTGCCTGCACATTTTCTTAAATATGTTGAGAGGTTGTTTGTAGCTTCTTTGCTAAAAAATATCCCCTAATCCGGTCACTGTCCTCCTTCAAGGATACCAGCAGAGATCGAGAAATGTCTCCTTGGCTGATTTTCCGTGCCAGGCGTTCTAAGAGTGAGTTACACTGACCTCTAAACCTGTGCCTGTTTCCCGAGACACAATCCTAGGATTGTTGAAATTCTTGAAGATTAGATGGTATTGGGTCAAGACCACTTTGGGAGCTTCCCAGGTGAAATCTGAAACTCCCCCCACCCCATACAGAAGGCAGGGGAGACAGAAAAAAAAGGCAGGTCATTCTAGGTTAGTAGGTGGCAGGTTTAATGAGTAAGGGAATTTATGAGGCTTATCTTGGATAGCATCAAGATTAGCATTTTTTCTGTGCACATCTACAGTCTTAAAAGTTTATCTAGAGCCCTAACTGGGTTCAGTCAGGTAGACAGGGAGGAACTATCTGGGTTCAGTTATGCACCCTGGGGGCCTTGACTGGATTTAGTCTTGTATCTGTCCAGACAGCCTCATCACCACATTACTGAATCAGAGATGTGTCCTTGAACAGCTTCTGGGAGTGGAGAAGACAAGCCAAGTGCACATCCCAAAGACAGGAAAGAGTGTGGAGCCTCCGATTGCCCGAGTCCAGCTCTTTGGTCAAACCTGTGCTAATGTCTTCTTGATGACCTCTCCCAACAGATGGAAATGTTGCTTACAGTTGGTAAGAAGAATCCAAAACCGATCATTAGCTGGGATTATGGAGGAAGGGATAGAAAAACAGAAGAAATTCCTTTGCTAGGTGCATGCAGTAGAAGCCAAGATGGCACAGGGGGGAGAAGAAACCAGATGACTCAGCAAAACTTTGGGGCGTGTGCAATAGGAATAAAACATGGAGACATAAAAGGGGGGGATCTAATCTGGGGAAAGAATCAGACTGCATAAGGGTGTGAAACCCTGGAAGTTTCAGCAAATGCACTGCTTAGGAAGAGGGCCAAGCACAAGCCTGGAATAACCCAGGGAGGATGTTGAATAGTTTGAAAGAAAGTCTACTCCTTCCGAAAATCAAGAAAATATATGGAGGATGATCAAGGATCTTGGGGCAGGTCCTACTAGAGCCTGCCGGCCCTCTACATCCCTGAAGGCATATTCTTCTTCACACCAATAAATCTTGTCATTATTCTTAAACGTCTCCCACACGTGTGCCCTTCGAAATTCCTTTCATGTGCTACCACGAGAGCCCATAATGAAGAGCAAAAATAGGGAACTTGACCTGACAACTAGACTCCCTCAGGTTAGAAATAGTGTTTATGGGGAGACACATTCTGGAGCAGAAAGAGATACGTAGTCGCCCGTTGTTCACGGTGCTCTGGGCAGTGCACAGTGATCTAGGCAGGACTGATGTCACATTCAGAGAGGTGCTGTGGCCCCGTCTGTGGAACTTTTCAGCTGGACGATGAGGATGAGGCTGAGGTGTTGTAATGCGGTGAATCCATGAGCTCCATCTTGCACCTCAGTGTTGAGAGTTGGTGGAGCGCTGTCCCTCCCCCTGTGTAACTAGGAGCAGCAGTCCATGCATTGGTTGCAACTGTGTGCTCACAATTGTTTTGCCTCTTATTCTTGGGGTTAAGCTCAAGTCCCTTCCCTGTGTGACATGGCATGATGGCAGCAGTAAGTTCCACTCCCTCGGGGCTGGAACCATGACTGATGCAAGCTCTCAACAGTGGCCAGTTCGCATGGAGCAAATTTCAGTTCTCCCGTGGCTCCGCTCTGTAGGAGGTTAATTCCCTCTCCGGGCCTCTCTAGGAGCCATCGCCAGAGAATCTATCATTCCTGGGGTTAGCCTTTATTTCTCATTGTTAAATGTATTTGTCCAAGGCCACACGTCTGATACATTTGGAAAGTCAGTATTCAGGTCTGTCAGATTCCAGGACTCAAACATTTAGTGAGGGTGTGATATTGACATATGCACCCACGCATTCATTCAGAACGTGTTTATTGAAGATTTAATTTGTGCCAGATCATTTTCTAAGTTCTGGGGACACAATATTCAACAAGACACTCACCACCTTTATTCGTAGATCTTACAGTTAAAGGAGAAGAAGCATACCCCTTTACGCTTTTAAAGCACAGGCATTATTTTTAGGAGATCACTCCCACCCTCTCTAGGCTTATGTTGTATAACACGTATCATGGACTACCAAATAAAACCATGATTCTGTTTAGAACGAAATCCAAGCCAGGCCACAGCTTGCAAGCTGGGTTTCAGTCTTTCGTCTTCATTTCATACCATGGTCTCCCTTGCTCATTTTAGTCTGGCTCCTCTGCTCTTGCTGTAGTTCCTCAAAATAGGTTCTCTCCTGCCTCGGGAAATGCTCTCCTTTTCAAGAGTAACGTTTCTCTGGGCTTTTCTCCCCAAGCCTCCTCATCTTCTGGGTCTCCGTGTAAACCGACGTGCCCGGGGAGGCCTTCCATGACCACTCTAGGTAAAGCAGATGGTTCTAATCTCTCGGTCTCTCATTGTTGCTTCTTTCTCACAGCACTAAATCATTTTGCAATAATTGTATTCATTCATCGGTTTGACTTTACTTGGTCTCCCTTAACAGAAGGAAATACATTTGTCTTATTTACTATTATATCCCCAGAAATTTGCTCAGTGCCGTGTGGAGAAATGCTCAATAAATATTTGCTGAACGTGTAAGTGAGAATGCTAATAAGTACAGTAACAACAGCTTCCATTTAACCAAGATCTAGTCTGTGCCAAGCCTTTCTGCAAGTACTCACAGCAACTCATGAGGTAGAAGCTATTTTTATAAAATAGCTTAATTTATAAGGATATAAAATCCTTAATTTATAAGGATAAAATCAATGCTCAATGGCAAGAAATGCAAATAGTACAGAATATCGCATCCCATCGAAATCCGCTCCCCAGATATAACCTCTGTTCACGTCATGCTATATATCCTCACAGATATATTACTCTTTGCCCATAAATATTCTGACGCAGTGTTATCTGCAGCCGTGAGGGTCAATGACTCCGCATTTCAAAGTGAGGCAGACCAACAGTGGAGAACTCGGGCGAGTTACTAACATCTGGCTAGTTAGGAAGTTTCATCAACTAGCTACCCACCTCTATCTTCTAAGATTTTGAAAATGAATAAATAAATAAACAAACAAATAAATAAATATAAAACAATAAAGGAGATACTCGAGTTTAAAGAAAGGCTTTCTATGGAGAGAATCGTTGGCTCTCTGCCCTCTCTCTACCACGCCTTGAAGGGGGGAGGGTTAATTCTCGCGCACCTCAAGCCTCCTCTCGAGGAGAAAGTCAGATGTGTCCCCTGGGAGATTTCTGAAGCAGCAGAGGACAGGGCTGTGTTCGAGAGGCAAGCACATTCGTATGAATGGCAGGGCGAACGTGCGAGTTTTCCCCTGATCAGATATGAACCACGTGGAAGGAGGAGCAGCCTTGGCCGTGTCTGCGAGGGTCACCTGGAGGAGCCGGACACTCTCTGCTGAACGAGCCCAGGGAGGGCACCAAGTGCCACAGCTTTACCGGTGGAATGACATGGCTGTGAGCGTAGAGAGTTGTAGTGAAATAGCTTCAGTGGTAGTTGTGTTGTTTGTTGGTTTGATTTTTGTTTTGTTTTTTAAGAGCCTCCAAAGGACCCCAGAGAGAAAGGTGTTAGCTCCAGATATGTACCTGATTCAGAGGAAACACACGGCCAAAGACATTAATAAGAGCAGCGAGACCTTCGCTGGGCCTTCCTCCCGCCTGCTGCGTCTCCCCCGCGGCAGGGGAGGCAGGACAGAGGCTTCCGTAGGAGGGAAGGTGATGGCTATGCTAGCACTTTCCATGCAGGCTTCCTCCCTCAGGTGTTCCCCATATGCAGGGAGAAGTTCCAAAGTAGGTGAATTTACATCAACCTAAGTAAATACTAAATTAAATGAATTTCAAAGTTTTGATCAGTTACTTGAATAAGATTTGTCTGCCAATAGAAAGGTATTGTCTTCCCCGAGACTGATTGAGTCAGATACGGAGCCTGCTGAATATTGTAGCGTGAAGTAGAGGTAAACCAGCCTCCCAAGCGGGGTCCGGTGGGAGGGAGGGAGAGAGGAATGCAGTATTTCCGTATTGCACCCAGAGTCTCATTCAATCAGTACATGAGATTACATACATGCACATCCTTTAAAACACACACACACACACACACACACAATTTTCTAATATGTCACGTCTACTATTCTCTATGTAGCATACAGTCTTCCATGCCAATACACAATCAACTATCGGGTAAGTTCTATTGTTATCCTCACTTACACAACCTAAGCCTCCTTGTCCAGCATATCACTAGTAGGTAAGTGGTTCCAACCAACAAATAACTTTTTCTGGTCTATTAAAAAAGAAAATGAGAAAGCACTTATATGGAAGGCAATTTTTTTTCTGATACCTGAGACTTCTATAATTAATTTGACCCAAGGTCATAAAAGAGGCATTGGGACAGGAGGAATTGGAACAATACTGTCTATAGCTCTCCTCTTCTCCACTGTTGTATTTGAGCAAGTGGTCGGTGGTCTACACTTAGCAGGCACAGGTGGAGGACTAGGCTGATTAGGGAGAGATGATATGATTAGTGGAAAGCACAGTGGTCTAGAAGTAGGAGGTCATCCTCATCCTATTCAGACGGGATCCATCATATGTAGCCCTGTGACCATGGACTGTCCCTCAGACTCTTAGCACCTCTCATCTCTTAGAGTTAACTTGAACAAGCAACGGTTAACATGCACAGAATTATTATGAGATTTAAATGAGATCATGTATGTCAAAGTACTCAATAAGCTATAAAGTAATAGGTACCCATAAATGATGATTAGGCTTTTTATCAGAATAGACAAGAACTTGTCTCATACTCTGCGTATCTGGGTATGCAGCGTTGATTGTTTCAAGGCTAAGAGAACTTGGCTAATATTTGCTGTGTTGGCTAAGCACCGAAGTGAAACCCCAGGGGTGTGCAGAGGCGTAAACCATTGCACTTGGCTTAGAATCGAGACTTTTGAAGTATATCAGAGTCAGAACTTGGCTCTGTGCTTATTGTGTGCCTTTGAACAAGCAATTCCGTCCCTCTGAGGCTCATTTTCTTGATTTCTAAAATTGGGTTCACAATACCTACCTCAGAGGTTTACTCTCAGGACTCAAGGAGATGATGTGTTTTCAAGCACAGAGCTGACATATCTTAATGGCTCAGACACTGGGTTACTGTCCCATCGCTCCCACCGTTTTCTGCCCCAGTGGGGTGTAGTTGGGGAAAACAAATCCCCTGTGTCAATATGTCTAGGAGCCATTGACAGGGCCACGGTGAGCGGGCACGGACAGGGCCACGGTGAGCCAGCTCGGACAGGGCCACGGTGAGTGGGCACGGACAGGGCCACGGTGAGCGGGCTCGGACAGGGCCACGGTGAACGGGCACAGACAGGGCCACGGCGAGCGGGCACAGACAGGGCCACGGCGAGCGGGCACAGACACGGCCATGGTGAGTGGGCACGGACAGGGCCACGGTGAGCGGGCACAGACAGGGCCACGGTGAGCGGGCACGGACAGGGCCACGGTGAGCGGGCACAGACAGGGCCACGGTGAGCGGGCACGGACAGGGCCACGGTGAGCGGGCTCGGACAGGGCCACGGTGAGCGGGCACGGACAGGGCCACGGTGAGCGGGCTCGGACAGGGCCACGGTGAGCGGGCTCGGACAGGGCCACGGTGAGCAGGCTCGGACAGGGCCACGGTGAGCGGGCACGGACAGGGCCACGGCAAGCGGGCACAGACAGGGCCACGGCAAGCGGGCACAGGCGATACATGGCTTCTTCCGGGCTAACTAAGGACCGTGGAATGCTGCCCAGTGCAGGAGGCAGGGCCTTGCTGCTCTGTGAGGCCTCTACAAGCTGCTATTGTTGCTAATTACACAATGGTGCCCTGCCTGACATTTATAGAAAAAAAAAAAAGATGACCTTGTAATCCTTAATGCAGGAAAAAAAATAAAGGAAGGCAAGAATTTTGTGGTTTTAGTTTGAGTACATCCTGGATCCTTTTCTTTGGACTGAACCCTGACCTTCATGTCAAAAGTAAACAGCTAAGTTTTCTTTCTTTTTTTTTTTTCCTGTTTGTATACCTGCTTCTAACAATGTTAAGGGTGGATGGGGTGGGGAAGACTTAGCATACAGTACAGAAAAAAAACATTGTTTTTGACTCTACTTTGCTACGCCCCTCCCCCCATCCAAGTTCTACATGGCAGACAGAGGGGCACTTCACAGGTGTAAGACTGTGTCACCTAGCTCCATGTTACGAACTGTGTCCTCCCAAAACTCATACGTTAAAATTCTAACTCCCAAAATGACTGTATTCAAAGAAAGAACGAAAGAAAGGTAAAATTAAATGAGGTCCTAAGGGTAGGGCCCTAAGCCAACAGACCTGGTATCTTCATAAGACAAGAAAGAGCCGGAAGTGTGCGCCCACAGAAGAAAGACCACATGAGGCCGCAGTAAAAAGGGAGCATCTGCCAGCCTGGAAGGGAGGTTTCCCCAGAAACCAACCCCCTGGCACCTCGATCTTGGACTTGGAGCCCCTAAAATTGTGAGAACATAAATGTCTGTTGTTTAAGCCACCCAGTGGGTGGTATTCTGTTGTGGTGGCCTCGGCAGACTAATACACGTGCTTAAAGTCTCCAGTCACTCCCCATCTCGTTCAGAATAAAAGTCCATCTTTTAACAAGGCCTCCGGCACCCGACGTGTGCCCTTTTCCACCTGCCCGTGCCTGCCTCCTCTGGCTCTCCCCACCCCACGCCTTACACACCGACTCGTATTCTTTAACAATTCTAAGTCTGTAGAAAAAAAAAATTTCATCAACATCCCTGCATTTGAAGTTGGTCTGTCTGCAACTCTCATTCCCTGGTAGTTTTTGAGACTGGCTTTGTCTTCCTTCAGGTCTCGGTTCAAACGCCCTGTGATCAGGGAGGCTATGCCTGCTTACTCCATCTACAGTATCTCCCTCATCCCCGGCCCCCAGAACGTTCTACTGGCGCATTCTCTTATGTCCACCTCAACACCTATCACTACCTGGCATTGTCGTATTTGTCTCCTGTTTGTCTCTTCTCCCTGAGCTCCATGAGGACAGGGCCTGTCTGGCTTGGCGATCCTCCTCTGCCTCAGCGTCCCGCAGAGACTCTGGCGCAGGAGCTGCTCCGTGAAGCTGTGCACAGTGAGTGCGGAATAAATGAGTGAGTCTCTCCTTTCCGTTTCCTATTTCCCTTTTCCCGTCCACTAACTCTCCGCCCACTGCGCCAGCCTTCCTGCTTTGAGGTAGCTTCTCCAATTAACTAGAGGTTGTTGCTTTTTTATTGATGAGAGATCGATTTGTTGTTACACTTATTTATGCATGCGTTTTATTTTTATGTGTGCCCTGATCAGGGATAGAACCCACGTCCTTGACACGTTGGGATGATGCTCTGGCCAGGCGAGCTACCTGGCCAGGGAATTAAAGGTTCTCAAAAATTAAGATAATTCTCCTCACAGGGGCAGTTGTGTTTCTTTTAGAATTAGACTTCCTGTGTTGGGATTTTAGTCAAAAGGGCAACTATTGAGGGCTACCATGACCAGTCCAATGTCCCTCCATTTGAAATCCCCATCAGTAACCTTTCATGACACTTGAGCTGACAGGAAAGGATTCACGTATATAAAAGTAACACGATCTATTTTAAGAAAGTGATCTTAGGAGGGAGAAAAAGTGGACTAATTTTAAAGGACTTTAAATGCACTGAGGCTTAAACAACAAAAAAATCCCCTTCCCGGAGGGGAGGGTGGGCGAGAGCGTGGGGACATGGTAGTCACACATCAAGATGGGCTCCGCAGACCGAGGACACTGACACACGGTTCTGAACGGTGCAAACCACTAAACCACCGCTGGCGCGATTCACATCAACACCCCTCTGCATGCTGACAGGCAGGGCAGTAATGTGCCAAATAGAATTTCTAATCACTAGTTCCCCTGCTTTGAGATGCTCCTAATCTATTATCAAACCTCTCTCTCTCTCTCTCTCTCTGTTCCTCTGCATTGTGCAAACCTGCTACTCTAATGTCCTGCTACTCTAATGCCAACGGGATATTACTTGTCATTTTTCATTGCAAGTGTTTACATAGAAAACACTACCCAGGTTTCATGGAGGAAAACTTGAAATCTATCTCACTCTCTTTTTTTTTAACTTCATTACCCTGAGCCTAAGCCCGGTTTCAATATCAAACACAGAAAGAATGATCTGAATCTAATAAAGGAGCGATTGGTCACGGAGAAGATTTAGCCTGGCGTCTATGAGCAAACATTGTTTCTCAGTCAACATCCTGCCAGCAGCTCCTTCCTCCCATGTTATTAAAATAGCACGAGAACTTGGAATAGTTTTAGAATTTTTTTCCATCAGCACCCAATACATAATTTTAGTACTACTTGGCGAGGAGGATTCTATTAGGGTGTTTTACGAACTTCGCCGTGAGTATGCGGTTATTCTTCCTGACTTGTGCTGGTTGGGAAGGGCTGCTTCAGTCCACAGGATGCTGAGCGCACGGATCGCTTACCAGTTCACTGAGTGGCCTAATAAAAGCCAGCCTCTGTGACTTCCAATGCTACCTCGGTCCATCTCATTCTGGTCATCCCCATTGCGTATGCATGTAGCAACGATGTCACTTGAAATTGGATTAAAGAGAAACTGCTTGTGTGCCCCCCCCCCCCAAAACATATTGAGAAAAGGCAAATATCCTAAAAACATCCCTCGCCTTCAAACAGGAAAGAATAACAGTGACATCCGATCGATGTAGAAGAGCTGGTGAGACAATGGGCAGCTGGAAAAAGGCGTGTGAAGAAGGAGAAAAAAAATAAAACCTTTAAAATTGTAGTAAACTGGGAAATGAAATAGGTTACCTTCTCACCCTGGCGGTGATTTCTGCTGAGAGGACAGTCTTACTTCCCCCACAGCTCCCTTTTACCCTGAGAAAACAATTCTCTAGGAGTGAGAAGGTTGTTCTTTCTTATTAAAAGGAAAATCACTGCAGTTTCACCGTAATACTAAATTTTAAAAAAGCCTAATAATAGAGTGTCTTCTAATTGTAGACAGGCAATCCTTTGGACAGACTTACAGAAACACACCAGCCGTGATGTCTCGCCTGGCATTTATTTCTCCTTATAGGAACTCTCCCTAAAGTAAGTTGTTGATAACATTTACTCCAACTTTTAAAAACCTCGTGTCTTGCCCTGGCCCGTTTGGCTCAGCGGTTAGGGCGTCAGCCTGCGGTCCAGAGAGACCAAGGTTCAGGTCCCACTAAGGGCGCGTACCTCAGTTGCAGTTTGTCCCCAGCCCTGGTTGGGTTGTGCGGGAGGCAGCCACTCGATGTGTCCCTTTCAGTCAATGTCTCTCTCTCTCTCTCTCTATGTCCCACTCTAACTGAACAAAAAATGGAAAAATGTCCCCTCAGGTGAGGATAAAAAAAAATCCTATTGTCTTCTTTTTTGCTTATAAGAAAATAAGCAATCCTGATAAATTAAATTTCTAATATTTATATAATCATATGTTATGATTTCCCCATTTAATATGTGGGGCAGAAGATGAATGCATGAATCCATGAATCCATGTTATGTATATTTTTTTGTGATCACTTGTTTTTTCTCTACAAACAACAATGTTATAATTTACATTGCACACTTCCCTCCACTTGAGAAAGATGCAAAAATGCAGACATTTGTTTCCGTAATACTTTCCCTAAGGTAAATTGGCATAATGTTGTCACCATGTAGTCAGACCTGATTTCAAACAAACTCAATATTTGTGGATTTCTCCTTTGAATACCACAAAGTTATATAGGTGGATTTATAGTAACCCTACTCCAGTGTTAAATTATTTAGTGTGTGTGGGTTTTTTTGTTTGTTTGTTTGTTTTTAACAATTTTAGTTTATTATGAATTTGTTCTCAAGCATTTAAAAACTCTAAGTGTAGCCTGGCCGGTGTGGCCCAGTGGTTGAGCGTTGACCTGGGCCCCAAGAGGTCGCTGGTTTGATTCCCGGTTGGGGTACTTGCCCAGGTTGTGGGCCCTATCCCCAGTAGGGAGCATGCAGGAGGAGGCCAATCTATGCTCTCTCTCATCAATGTTTCTTTCTCTTCCTCTCCCTTTCTCCCTCTCTAAATTCAGTAAAGGAAAAAAAAAAAAAGAGGTGGAACCTATAAAATAACAACTCTAAGTGTAACCAAGTACGTATTCTTTTGCACTCAGATATTCTCATTTGTTGTATATCTTAAACTTTTTTGCTTGCCTTGATTTTTATAAGTGGCAATGTTCCTGAGCACGGTTTGTAGAATGAAGGCATAGTCCTGGTCCTCCAGTCTTGGAATTATAATCTTGCTGTAGAAGAGTTCATGTTTGCTGGTTTTAGGATGATTTGTATACTTATCAGAAACGACCCACTTTTACTTCTGCAATGTCTCTAATAAAAGACAACTTATTTACTGTTCTCTGCATGGCATGGACACTCTTCTACGTGTGTGTTGTTCAGGGACCCAGCAGAAAAGAGATGTCATAATAAAAAAATAAAAAAAAAGTAGAGAGTTTAATTAAGAGACGATTTACAAAAAGATCTGAGCAGAATTAAGGGAAGACCACAGGGCAGGGTGAAACTCTCCAGAGTGAGCAACAGAGAGAACCTGCGACTACTCCTAAGCCGGAAAGAGCAAGCGATGAGAGAGGCAGCAGAACCTGGCACAACCAGGGCTGTGCTGAACTCCGCTCCGACTTGGCTTCGGTGGAGGCCTGCAGCGAGGAGACAGCGGGCACGGCGCTCGGAAGGGTGAACAGACTTCACTTCCCCTGAGCCTCCCAACCTCCAGCAGGTTGCAGTGTACGTGACTTTCACTGGAAGCCAGAGGAGGCTGGCCGCTTCCGAATGTGAAGGTCTGCCTGCCAGGCACAAGGTGGGGGCAAAGTGTGGATAAGGGAGGGCTATCTAACACAAAGTGACACTGTGCATAACTGACCCAGTCCTCACCATGACCATAGCACGTGGACAGCTAATATTAGCCTTGTTTTCCATCATTTTCCTATGAGTTATACATCTCAAGAGCAGCAGAGTCAAGATTTGAACCCAGAGTCTTCCCCACAAACTATATTCTGAATCACTACACTGTGCTACCCAAGGAATAGCTTTCTCATCACTCCAGGGTCCGAGACCAAGACACGGACTAGGTCTCTCTTCCCAGAGCTGTATTCGCTTTCCTTGGCTCCCGTTTTTATGTCTTTGCAAAGTTTGATTTGAGAACCTTAGCAGTGGTGAAACTACTGTGATCCATGCCTTTGCCTTAGGATGTGAATTACCAGTTAAGGGACCTTTTTTCAATAATAGGACAACTACATTTTCTGAATCGATAACTATTTTAAGAAAGTTATTTCTTTCTTATTCCTAGCTCTTGGAGCCATCATTCCAAACATCTAAATGTAATTATGTAGAGGTTTGTACTCTCTCAATTAGAGACAGTGGGGAAACCACATTAACAGTACAGTGGTGTAAAGGTGAGATGTGTGTGGACAGTTTAGACACCAGAAAGACTTTCTTAAAAGATTCTAATTTCCTTTCTACTGGAAGTCATATTTAGGTCAGGTTTCTGCCAGTCTGGGATAGAGCAAAATTCTTCTGTCAGAGAGCTTCCTAAAATGCATTTTAAAACTATATTCTTGGAGCCATCAATACTTTTTTTCTGGTGCAAGTAACAGACACCCAAGTCATACGAGCTTAAAAAAGGAAAGGCTTTATTGTCTTAGGAAGTTGGAAAAGATACTGGGGAACTGGCAGAATGAAGAAGGTTCTGTAGGAATTAGGGTCTAAAGGACTACAATCTGAGGTACTACTTTAAGAAGGATGTCCGTCTCTCTGAACCCACCCATGTTTCATCTCTGCTTTTCACAAGTTCCAATGTGTGGGTGTCATTTTCTTTTACATAGAGAAACACTTTCTTTACGTGATGGAATGGATGGTCATGGCCAGCTCCAGTTTAGCAAGTCCAGCAAAAGGAGTTTCTTTTCCTTAGTGTCCATATGTCAACCCAAGTGATGAACTCTGATTGAACTCGATTTGAATGACTGTCCCGTATTCTAATCAGATACCAGGAAGACGGGATGTTATGATTCCAAAGACGTGGCTCTCCTGCCAATCCAAATGATCAAAAGTACTTAGAAGTTACCAGAAAAACAGAGATAGGAAAATGTGTTGGACAAGGGACGGGGGGAGAAAAGGATCTGACCATGGTCCGGTAGAGCCAAACAGCTACCCAACGATTTCATAGGTGGTTTGCTTGCTTCCTTCCTTCAGATTGTTATTCTTCAGTCATTCCAAAAAAAAAAAAAAGATTTTTAAATTTAGTTTGCTACTTTGATTTGAAATGCCATAAATTCCATTTGTAAAACCATTTTGAGAATTTTCTAATTAAAATTTCTTGTTTAACAATACTTTATATATCTCACATCTTGATGAAGAACATGAAAAATGCTTAGTCACAGATGCTCCATAAGGCTTTCAAAACTTGCCTCTGCTATGTAATTCACACTATTTTTCTCCTCAAACAAAAAATAGGAGGTTGGTTGGTAGTAATATAGTTCTTAATCAAGTGTTCGCAATTCACTATCTTATCTGTCTGTAATATTGGCATTTTGTTCTATTCTCAGTTAATACAATAAAGCCTGTTTCCATTATCCTCACAGCCAATCTTTAAATATCTATTGCCATTTTTCAATTTCTGCATTAGTATCATGTTAGTTTATCCTTATCATCCGTTTTCCCCAAACTTCTCAGAAACAGAAGAAGGCCCACATGTATTCATGTTGTTTCTTTCTTCAGAGCTCTGAGAATTTTAAGGCAAACAAGGAGACAAAACCTGAAATTGAACATTTACTCTCTCCACTATAATTTTATTAGGCATTTATAAATTCCTTGATAGTAATTAAATACTTTTTCAACTAAATTGCAAATAAAATAATGGCAGGAAACAGCTTTCATCTTTCTCATTGC
Source organism: Molossus molossus (assembly GCF_014108415.1). NCBI lineage: Eukaryota > Metazoa > Chordata > Mammalia > Chiroptera > Molossidae > Molossus > Molossus molossus. Next base: position 18,677,866 of record NW_023425352.1, read on the forward strand.
ACACGGGATTCAGGAGAATGTCCTCCACACATAGATACGTACTATGGATCGGAATATAAGTATTCCTATGGTCCAGACCAAGTCCAAGACGAAATTTAATACAGCATTTCTCCAAATAGATTGGAATTTTGAATACACTTTTCTTTTAGCTTTTAGTATGGTTATATATATTTTCAGAGAATATTTGATTGTACATTTGTTTTTCCACTTTTCTTTTTTTATTTAAAATCATAATATTATGGTATCCCATGACCATCTAGAAGAATTATCCCAACATTAGGGTAGAAGTGAGACACTGGAAAGGGTGATATGAAAAAAAAAAATTCAGTATTGAATGCTAGGTGTGTTATTATCTAGGTATGCTAGATTACATTTACTATACATAAGACCCTACAGTAAGTGTGTTTGTGCGTGATGCCATTTAATATTCATAGAATGTCCACGTTATATATGACAAGTTGAGGCTTGGTGTGGTTAAGCCAGTCATTTATGGACACAAACTCACTAAAGTGACAGCTTTAAGTCAAACACAGGGTTGTTTGGTGTCATAAGTCCTGGTCCGAATCAGTATATATCCTCACTTTCAGGCTTTATCACAAGATCACGATTTAAGAACCATTGGCACTTCATAGGTGTACTAAGTGTTTAAAGAAAGGTATGGCTCACCCAGTTTTCAGTTGATAAAGCACATCACTGGAATTGGAACACACACAATGGAACTCCAGCACCACCTGTAATGAGAAACACACAGAAGCTGCAGTTGCTTATTTGCATCTTCTGATACAACGAAGTCCCTAGAAACAATCAGCTGCGATTTTTGTTGCACTCAGTTTAAGAAGGCAGAAAGGCTTACATCATAGCTCCTGGACACTTCTACTCCTGAAAGATCAAAAGGGATGACCTTGGAGTAAACTGAGTAACACTTGCCTGAACTGTTTGCTTCTTTTGGATCCTTCATTGCTGCTGTTATTTACAAAGCATCTAAACAGGTCCGGTGATTTACTTTTCACATTAGTTATTTATACATGCTCTAGGAAGAACAAAGTTGTTTTTTGTTTGTTTCTTTTTTAAATCTCTCACTTTTTTCATGGGGGCCCAAGGGAGAAAACATTAGGGCCAAGATGAGCAAATATCTTCTTTTTTCAAACCTTGGTGGTGGTTCCAAATCTCCACCTTGAGAAGATGACACTTGAAATTAACAATAAGAAGTGACTCAAGAAAACAGATTAAATCAGTGCCTGATCCTAACTCTTATCACATGTCTTTGCAATGATTCAGGTCACAGTCTGGTCTAAATATGGTTTGAATGGCTGGTCTATTCTTGTGTATATTGCTTTTCTATTGCTGTGTAACAAGTGATCAAACACTGAGAAGCTTAACAGAGCACACACTACTTTCTCACAGTTCTGTGGCTGAGGAGTCTAGCCTTAGGAGCTAAGCTCTCCGAGTCTCGCAGGCTGTACCCAAGGTGAACTCAAGCTTGCCTTCTCAGCTGGGGGCTAGACTGGAAAACAAACTACCTCCAAACCTACTTGGGTTCGTAGAATTCATTTCCTTGGCCTGGGCCTGCTTTCCACTCCTAGAGGTCAGCTGCTCTTCTTTGTCAAATGACCCTCTCCAAGGGCCCTCTTACAACATGCCAACTTGCTTTTATAAGATCAACAAGGGAGAGCTAGATACTCCAGCAGACAGGAACTAGATGCTTACATGTTCACCCTAACCTCTGCCACAGTCCATTGGTGGGAAGCAAGTTCCAGGTCTCGCCCCATTCTAGGTGAGGGGATTTCACAGGGGCGCAAATACCACAAGGCAGGGATCATGGAGGCCACCTTCGAGTCCATCCCACACTTTGCGAAGTTGGAGACAAGTTGACTCTGAAAAGGTGCATAAAATACGTATAAACACCTAACTTTTTCAGGTCTCTTTATTCACCAGAATCCTTTAGAAGGTCAAGGTCTGGAGTTTTCTGGAAGACAAACTAGCTCTGAGTAGTGACTAGCCACTTAGCACTTTTATTTCCCCTGTATCAGTCTCATTAAAACGAACTTAAGCAATTTTAAAAAACTGTATTGACAGGAAACTGGCGACCTTCTATTTTCTGGCCTTTTAGGTACAGTTTGGAACCAGGGATCAGATAGCTGTAAGGAAGCAGCATCTCTCTGTCCCCACTTTTATCTTTGTTTTATTCTGAGCTTCCTCTGTATTCTTTGTAACTATAGACCAATTTTTCTTTTTGTATGAAATCTCATGTAGAAAAATGGTTGGAGTGGAAGAGAGGTTTAGGAAAGTTATAAATTGATGTACTAGGGTCCAGAATTCAACTATGAATTATGCAACCGTGGTCACGGGGCAGAATTATGTTATATAAACCTGACTCTGCAGGCTTACCCTGATGTAGATGGACCCAGGGAAAAGTGGTAGATGATAGTGTTGAGGTCATCTCTGCATTATGCAGTGCCTATGAAATCTATCTATCATCTATCTATCTATCTATCTATCTATCTATCTATCTATCATCTATCATCTTTCTATCTGGTGAGCTAGTCCTCAGAACATGTATATTTCATGTCTTTAAGGTGTAAAGGTCCTGAAGCAGTGGTATTTTCACATTATACTTTGTACATTTAAATATTCAGTTAATGCTGAACTAAATCTATTCTGCCTTTCAGTGACATTAAGTTGGAATTTTATACCTCTGCTGAAAGCCTTCCATCGACTTCCTAGTTTGTTCAGAACGAGAGACAATGTTCGTATGATGAGCCACATTGTTGTTTACAGAACAAATGGGGTCCTTGTTCCTTCCCTGACCTCATCTCCTGCTGCTTTTACTCTCGCTGATTCTGCTTTCTTGCTGGACCCAAAACACATCAGGCCAACTTCTGCTTCAGGACTTTTGCTTTTGCTCCATCCTCGCTTAGGCATGGTCTCCCTTTGGGTAGCTGAATAGCTGATCCTTCTCCCCATTTCCAATCTCCCACCCCAAATAAATAAAAAAACCTTTTTTTGGTCTTATTTGTAAAAATTATATATATTTAAGTTGTACAATGTGATTTTCTTTTTATTCTTCACCTGAGGACATGTTTTTGTTTTTTTTTAAGAGAAAGAGGAAAGGAGAGAGAGAGAGAAAGAGAAACATTGATGTGAGAGAAACATTAATTGATTGTTGGTTGCCTCCCATAAATGCCCTGACATGACCAGGAATGGAACCCACAACCTAGGAATGCGGCTCTACATATCTCTAGAATGTATTCATCCTACTTAATGTAAACCTTGTACCTGTTGAACAGCAATTCCCCCATTTCCCACTCTCCCCAACCACGGGTAACTACCATCCTTTTCTCTGTTTTGTGAAGTTTACCATTTTAGATAGCTTTTATAAGTGGAATTCTCTTTCCATGACTGGTTTTTCTCTTTTAGCATAATGTCCTCCAGGTTCATCCATGTTGTCACAAATGGCAGGATTTCCTACTCTTCAAGGCTGAATAATATTCTATGCCGTGTTTATATCGTACTTGCTTTATCGTGTACTCATTGATGGACGTTCAGGTGTTTCCATGACTTAGCTACTGTGAGTAACGTTGCAGGAAGATGGGGGGCAGACCTCTCTCTGAGATCCTGATTTCAATACTTCGGATATACACCCCGAAGTGGGACTGTGGCTCATGTGTTCCACTTTCAGATTTTTGAGGAACCTCCATACTGTTTTCCATAGTGGTTGTACCCATTTACATTCCCATCAGCAGTGTACACGTGTTCCAGTTTCTCCTCATCCTCACTAATACTTGTCTTTTGTTTGTCTGGATAATAGCCATCCTGACCGGTGTGAGGCGTGGCCTACCGTGGTTTCGATTTGCATTTCCCTGCTGCTGAACACCCTTTCCCATATGTGTTCGCTGCCTGTGTATTTTCTTTGGAGAAATGACTAAGTCTTTGCCCATTTTAAAATCAGTTTCTTGGTTTTTTGTTTTTACTTTCCTATTGATTTGTAGGAGTTTCTTATATATTTCATCCTAACCCCTTATTAGATATATGGCTTGCAAATAATTCCTTCCATTCTACAGGCTTTTCACTCTGTTCATCGTTTTCTTTGCTATACAGTTGTTAAGGCTGATGTAGCCTCACAGCACTTATCCTCAACTAATATATCATATATACTTCATTGTACTTATTCACGTTTAGTACATATTTCCACAGTTAGAATGCAATCCGCATGTGGGCAGACATTTTTATCTGTTTATACTGTTATGGTTTTAATGCCTAAAACTTGGCACATAGGAGCCACTCAATATTTATGTGTGTGTGTGTGTGTGTGTGTACACATGTATTTTAAATTTTTAAATCGATTATTCAAGGCCACATACATTTTTGAATTGTTTTACTTGGATGGAGTGAGGCTTTAAGAAATGCTATCGGGCCTCTGTCTTTTAGCAGTGGGGCAGGCATACTCCTGGGGTATGTAGAGGATGCCGGATTTGAAGTAGAAGGCGTGGGAAAACGAGAAGGGAGAGTGTTTAATTGGCATTATCTTGTAATTCCATGGTCTTTGAAATTCCTTGTTTTATGATATCATTTTTATATATACTTTATAATCTAGTTTTGTGAGCCTTAGTTTACTAGTCATTAAGAGCTATGATTTTTGCATTATTTCTACAGCCTTTTAAGTTTAAACATGGAATAAAATGTTCATATAAGTAGTGCATTAAAAAGGATGTTGTCAATGTCAAAATTGTATGCAGTAAAAATGCCGATGAAATAGCGGTCTTTTGGTTGTGCAACTAATGTTATACTTTGTTTTATTAGCCCTGGCAGTATTTTGTAAATTGGATTTATATTTCCTCATTTCTATCAGTTTGCCTTTTTGTTACTCTCAGCCTGGACAATCAAAAGAAGATGTTTGTTAGTTCTTCTACTCTGCACCTCTATGCAGACAGTAAGTAGAAGGGATGCCCACATATGCAAATCAGATTAGAGAAGAAACCCCAACTAGGTCTCTTTTTTCTTTATCCTCACCCGAGAACATTTTTGCATTTATCTTCAGATAGAGTGGGAGGGAGAGAAGGAGGCAGAGAGAGAGAGAAACATCGACATGAGAGAGACACATCAACTGGTTGCCACCACACAACCCCAACCGGGGCTGGGGACAAACTGCAACTGAGGTATGTGCCCTTAATTGGAACCAAACCAGGGACTCTCTGATCCATGGGCCAATACTCTAACCGCTGAGCAAAACTGGCCAGGGCCCACCTAGGTCTTAATAGTGTTCAGCTAACCTCACGCATGGACTTTCTCATATACAGGAAGTTTGGGAAAATGTTGGTCTTTGAGTAAGGTCAGTATTATAAAATCAGGTAGGTGGCTGTCTAAGATGAATGATTTCAGGGGAACCAATGAGGCCATAATATGTCATAAATGCATGTACTTCTTCTCACTCTTATTCACTGCATCAGGCTCTGTTTACGTCCAACTTCAGAACTTCTTGATCTTACCTAAGACTCACTCCTGTACAGGTTGCAGCGAAGCACTCGCCACAGTCAGGGTGGGCTCAACCAGCAGCACCGCGGCTCAGCCTCACAGTGCTCTGCCTGGTGTTTGCGCCATGGGCTCCGTGCCTCCCAAACTGGGTCTTCTGTATCGACACAGGTCATTGGATGCCATGGCCTACTCTTTGTGGTCACATTCGTGAAACCCAGAAAAATATAGGAACTCATGGACTGAGGTGAAAACTTTGATTGACGGGAGATGAAACCCAGAGGATACATTCTTCCTTTTTATATTCCCCTTAGTGGTCTATCAAGGTATAGAATAAATATGGGATCTGGAGGACAGCTGAATGGGATCCTCGTCATGACTCTAGCTCTATAACGCATCGTCATATTGCCTCTTGCTTCCTATCTCAATTTTCTTTCCCTTGATTCTGCCCCTTGGGATAGTACTCCGATAAACCAATAGCTCATACCTTTTTACACTGGACCCTTCATTGTGCATGAAGGCAGAGTAAGACAGTGGAATTGAGGGTGAACCAGAAAAGAGATGGCCATTTGGAGCAGGTTGGCTCCTTAATTGGATCACAATGAGGATCTCATTGCTGGTGGTTGGGGCATGGTCATGACCACTGAGCCTTTCCGCTGTGAAAAGTCAGAATGAAGTGCAGGTAGAAGGTGAGGTGATGGCTTTGTAGTACCCGAGGGCTTGAATGATGTGAGAGACATGTTAATTACAAGGAATGTGAATTTGTTGGGTTCGTGATTGGAAAACTTGAAATAATAATGAGAATAAATTTAGGGCAGCCAACTGCGAACTCAAAGTACACTGAAGCCAGAGAGCTGCTGGGGAAGCTGTTAGGGAGATTTTCACCTTCTGGAGCCACAGGCCAGACTTCCCTGTAAATTCGGCTCACTGTAAGGATGATCCCTCCATATGATGTAATTGCTCCAGAAGATCAGCTACCACATGGTGGCAGATCAATGAAATTGGATTTCTTCTCTCTGGAAAGGAAAGTAATTGGCACCCACTACATATATGAGTTTTTCCTCCCTGCCAGAAGTGTATCCACCATCAGTTACAGCCAAGGATTAGGGCAATGATGGCATGATGACAGACATGTTGGCCTTTCCATAAACTCCATCATCCAGACAGTAGACTGTAATGATGAAGGTTCAGCTAAGGAGACAGTTTGAGGAGAGTCTCCTGGGGATTGGGACACTGACCACCAGACCACAGTCTGTCTGATGGTCCAACAGTGTCCATAACAGCTAGTACATTATGGGTGTGGAAACCAAGCCTTGGAAGTAGGATTGGCTCTTCTCAACTTACTCCCAGTTAGTTGCTTGTGAAATTAGTGCTTTCTGTTCCCCTGTCTTTAGGACTTGCCAAGATAGTGGCCAGAGGTCTTGGGAGAAAGAATGCTTCTCTTAGAGACACTGAGAGTTCTGCTGAATTTTAAGCTATAACTTCTTTCTAGTTGCTTTGAGGTTTTTATGCCTGAAGAACAGGCATTAAAAAGACTGAGAGTAGCATGTTTACCATGATAAGCTAGGGTTGGTTCTACATAGTGGGTGATGGGAGGGATATCTTGAATCTAGGAGGTTCACTGTGGCATCTTGTGCTTCTGTGCTCAGCAATAAAAGTGAGTGTGCCCTTGAAAAACCTTACATTTAAAAAATAAAACAACTTAGGGCACAGATATATCAGGAATAAGTGCCTTCGCCGCCTCACCACGTAAGTCATTAGGACCAGTTGAAGAGCAGGCCAAGAGAGAGGGGAACGGGAACCTGGAATGAATGGTAGAGACTACAAATTGTCATTTTCAAGCATAAATAAGTGACCATGTGACTGAGGATGTTACAGACCGATGAGATGATCTTCAGAATCTTGTTTCATCCTGAGACTAGATGAGATGACTCAAGTGGTCTAAAGAGTCATTTATTTTCTTAATCTGTTTAGCGTCTTCCTGTTTTTTATCCATCCCTTAAGTCCATTTAGATAATATTATCAATTATCTTAATAAATATGTACAACAGCATGCTTAATTCCCTTACACAAACCTATTCTTCTTGATACGCCAGGTGCATTAAAAAACAAAACAAAACAAAACAAAACAAAAAAAAAACAAGATAAACAAAGTTCTCAAGTGATGCATAAGATGATAATTGGGTGATGATTGACTCTCAAGTTCAAAAATACATGCACTTCACATACAGCTAGCTGGTGTTTAAGCAAAGGCTTTCCACCAGAAGTGCAAATAAGAAGTTGTTTATTATTTCTTTAGGTTAAAAGAAAAAAAAACACCTCTGAATCAGTAACCTGTGAAGCTGAGCAACCAACTTGATAGACTAATGAAATGCTGGGCCTCAATACATGAGGATGTGGGAAGGAGTTTGCCAATATCAAGTTTTGCTGCATTGTGCATTAGAAAGCCACTGAGCATTTCTTCATATGTCTCTTGGCCATTTGTATGTCCTTTTTGGAGAGGTACCTATTTAGGTCCTCTGCTCATTTTTAAATTGGGTTCTTTGTCTTCCTTTTGTTGAGTTGTATGAGCACTCTATATATTTTGTAAATTAACCCCTTATCTGATGCATCATTGGTGATTATGATCTCCCATAGAGTGGGATCCCTTTCTGTTTTGATGGTTGTTTCTTATACTGTGCAGAAGCTTTTTCATACTAAATGAAACAAGCCAAGTAGAGAAAGACAAATATCGCATGATCTCAATAACTTGTGGAATGTAATGAACTAAACAAACTGCTGAACAAATTTAACCCAGAGACATAGAAGTGGGGTACAGGCTGACAAGCCTCAGAAGAGGGGGGATTTGTGGAGGAAGAGATAAACCACAGAACTTACATGCATGTGTGCGTGACCAATGAACATAGACACAAAGCTGGGGATGGGGCTGGGGGAAGGGTAGGAGGATGTCAATGGGGGAAGATGAGCAACATCTGCAACAAAAAAAAAAAAAAAAAAAGCCACTGAGCAAAGAGTGAGGAGAGGAAGAAGAGTTGACCATCAGGTGCCAGGTCTTAATTATTATTATAATTTTTTTTTAATCCTCAACGGAGGAAATTTTTCCATTTTTTGTTCAGATAGAGTGGGAGGGAGGGAGGGAGGGAGGGAGAGAGAGAGGGGGGGGAGAGAGAGAGAGAGAGAGAGAGAGAGAGAGAGAGAGAGAGAGAGAAACATCGATGTGAAAGGGACACATCCAGTGGCTGCCACCTGCACAACCCAACCAGGACTGGGGACAAACTGCAACCGAGGTACATGCCCTTAGCGGGAACCGAACCCGGGTCTCTCTGGACCGCAGGTCAACGCTCTAACCGCTGAGCCAATCCGGCCAGGGCAGGCCTTAATTATAAGAGGTCTAACTTGGAGACTTGCTGGTAGGTCCTCAGCTCCACACACTGTTCTGCTCCAGCATGATTTTTTTTTTTTTAAATGAGAGTGAGCTTCATGGTTTGCCTTGGGGCCTTGCAAGGATCATTTGTCTTTTTACAATTGAGCTACCTCAACTGCAAAATAAAGGACAATGGCTGATTCCTTTATAACATTTTGTAACTGATACATCTTGAACATCTGGAATAGGGTAACTTTGGGGGATGTATTTGAGAATAAGATTGTAAACTCTCTAAAAGCAGTGAATGAGACTTTCCAATAAATCAACAATTCTCTAATTACACTCTTCTTTAAGCCAATTTCTTTGCTTAAAGGCACATAATTAATACCTGAAGTGAACTCTGCCTTCTCAGATTAAAATTTGAAGAGACCATTTGATATAAGCTCTGCCTTCAGGTTTACTCTGAAATAATTTTGTCGTCTCTTTTATCCTTAAAGATCTTCAGCCTTCATCTGTCACTGGTTTCTACTTTTTATTCCATGTTCTTCCTAATGTCTCACCAAAATCTACCCCGATTTAGAGTAACTTCATTTTCTCTGAGATAATCTTCAATACAACTGCCCTTATAATTCTTATAAAAGATATCTAAAGATGGTCATTAAGGCTGGGGGGAAATGTCTCATTGAAACGATACTGCTGTCTTATGGCTGTGACACACTGGTTTGAACATGCATCAGCATTGCAGAAGATGTCCTAGAAGTCCTGGCCAGTGTAGCTTAGTGGGCGGGGCGTCGTCCCATGCACCAAAAGGTTGCTGGTTCCATTCCCAGGCAGGGCACATGCCCGGTTTGCAGGCTTGATCCCTGGTAGGGGGTGTGCAGGAGGTACCTCGTTGATGTTCCACTCTCACATCAATGTTTCTCTCTTTCTCTTCCTTCCCCCTTCCACTCCCTCTAAAAAAAAACAAAAACAAACAAAAAAAAGATGTCCTATAAAGTATGGCATAGTGAAAATGGCTATTTGTTAAAATCATACCAGGAGCAAGATCTGCGGCACTGAGATCTGGCTTTGCGTGGCAAATGCAGGGAGCTTAACCAAGCAGTTGACTGAGTTTGGTGTTGTCTCAGGGTCTCAACACCCAGCAGCATAAGGGATATTTTTTTTCCCTGTGAGATTGGAGGACATTAGGCCCATGAGGTGAGTGATGGAAAGTGTGAAAAGCATATAAAAGTCTCTCAGCACCACGATGAAATGCTAGCCTTGAGCATTTGCTAGTTCTTTGATTAGTTTCAAATTGCAATTGTTTTGATAATAATACTTTTAAAACAGCCTGCAAGAAGAATGATGAACATTTCACTCCCATTTAAAAACACTTCCTTGAGATTAGCAAAAAGCATTAGAGAAATAACTGCTTCTTTTGCATCTAACCCTGAAAGAAAAGATGCTCAGAATTTAGACCAACTCATCAAAGTAATTACAGCTCTCCTTAAGGAGTTGGTCTTATGTAGATATTCTGGGCCAGTTACAGGAGGTCCTCTATTTTCTTGGTAATACTACAAAAAGAGAGGCAAAATTACCACCTAAGAAATGTAGATGAATTTTATATCTGGCAATAATAATAATACTATTTACCTCTCATTGGTTGAATAGTAGAAACTCAAATTATATCACATATATAAGACATTTTCTTAACCATTAAATACTGTTGAATTTTATTACTATTTGTATCCATTCACTTGTTTCTTCAATGAGAAGAATGGTTGGTAAACATGATCATTTTGTCTCTTTTTCTGAATTTGGCCATGAGCCACTCCTCTTTGTGAAAACCTGCAGTTTTATTAGACTATATTTAGGGTCATAGCATTATAATTATCCTCACCTCTTTCCTTCGGGAGGGAGTCAGTGTCTAATGGCTTCACGCTGCTGAATGAGAGAGAACATATAGAATTCCCCACATATTTTCTATAAACCAGAAATGTTTATTCTTTAATTAACTTATTTTACTCACCAAAAGAGTTTCAGATATATTTTCCAGTATAACTGCCAATTACCCTGAAGATTCTTTTTAACATTTTTTTAAATCCTCACCTGAAGATAGGTTTTAATAGAATTTTAGAGAGAGAGGAAAGGAGAAAGAGAGAGGAAAACATCAATGTGAGAGAGAAATATCGATTGGTTGCCTCCCATATGCACCCCAACTGGAGATCAAACCTGCAACCTAGGTATGTGTCCTGACCTGGAATCAAACCCACAGCCTTTTGGGGTACGGGACAATGCTCCAACCAACTGAGCCACCCAACCAGGGTTGCTTGGGCATTTTTATGTTGCATTAAAAAAAAAAGTGGAATTGTGTACATATGTTTTGAAACTTAAATAAATGCAAAAATGCACTTAAAAATGGTGCCATAGTAAAAATAAAACCAGAAACTGAATGAAAGAAAACCAGGTCCCATGAGTTGTTTATTTCACCCAATTCAATCCTTTTGCATATAAGGACTATAAATTAGATAGTCTTTAATATTCTTTCCACCTTAATATCTAAGGTTTTATTTGTCTATCAGATCATCTGGTCCATCCATCTCACCTATATTATTTTTTTATTACTATTATTTTAATCAAGGAGGAAATCAAGACCCTTAAAGATGAAGTTCTCTACACAAAGATATATAACTCTTGATGGCACAGGCAGAAATAGCATCTAGGTTTAGTTTTGTGCTAAACACATTAGGAAATTGTCCTTGTTTCACTCTGACTCATCACTCAAAAAGTTAAAGAAATGACAATATATATCTCCCAGTTTACCAGAAAGAAACTGGTAAAAATAGATGATTGGTTCCTAAAATCTGGAGGCTGAGAGTTGATCAAGAACCAAATAAAATAGAATGAAATGTTAAAGACACCTTCAGGCACGGAGCAGTCAGTATGTAATGGAGTCATCAGCACCTAGTGTCATCTCCTTATAACCTTTCCTCCTTTTAGGTCATCCCCCTTTTGGTGAAATTTCTATTTAAAATGGCTTATTATTTATCAAGAGCAACTTAATGTGACTTCCCATAGCTCTCTTAGCTTAGAGGCCTGACGCCCCAAATTAGATCCCAGTAATGATGCCACAAAGCTGAACCCGTTTAATTTTGTCTGGTTCTATTTATTTGCATAATGAATATCGAGCCCATTTATAGCTCTATGAGAACACTCTATATTAGCTAGTGGAAAAATAAAACTCTTTTTTATAAACAGTGTTCCCTAAGTAGCATTCACCCAAAATAACTCGGAAACTATTAAAATCATGAATTGAATTAAAGATAAATTTGTCTGCATAATTTTAAACTTAAATAAAAATTTAGAAATAAAGGGTATAATTTGTTATTTGGTATAATTTAGTAATAAAATAAAATGAAGGGAAATGAAGGCAGAGGGCCAATTAAATAGGTGTTTCTCGTCTGCACTTGTCACTTGCTTGGATTTGCAGTTCTGCTTAGGGTATCGGAAAGAAACAATCAAGGTATCTGCTCGTTGTCATCTGGAGGCTTGGCTGGGGAAGAATATGCTTTCAAGTCTATGACGTTGTTGGCAACATTTATCTCTTCGTGGCTTCAAGAATGTAATGCCTAACTTCTCCCTGGCCTTCAACTGAACATGGCTCTCGGTTCCTTAGAGGCTGCCCTCAATTTCTAGCCACGTGGATTTTCCCAACATGGTCACTTACCTTGCCAAGCCAAGAATAAGGGTCTCTAGAGCACATGAAATCATATATAACATGACTTAAGCACAGTGACGTCCCATGACCTTGACTGTCTTCTTTTCGGTTAGAAGCAAGACAGCTCTCGCTCACACTCGATAGGATGAGGTTAGACAAAGGCGTGAACACAGAAGGTGGTGTTCATTAGGCAGGGGTGGAGAAGTGGGGGGCATCTTCAATTCTGTCTGCACCTACATAAACAAAGATATATAAGAAAAATTACTGGAACCAGAAGCAGAGGTAGTGTCTTTGATACCGGAATACTGTATTTCTTAATCTCATTGGTGGCTACAGACCTATAGTTACTTCATAATAATTTAGCAAGGTGTACACTTATGATTTTGGCCATTATGAGTAGTATGTTTTGATTAAAAGTTTACTTAAAATATTGATGCAGAGCATCTTTTTCTTTTTATTTATTTTCTCTATCCTTACTCAAGGTTATGTTTATTGATTTCAGAGAGAGAGACAAACATTGATGTTTATTGATTTGAGAGAGAAAAACAACCCTATGGTTGCCTCCCATACACGCCCCGACTGGGGTTAGGAATTATAGGTTTCTTGAGATTATACAAGAATTGAGTTTAAAGGTGATTTTAATTCTAATAATCACATGCCAAAGAAAAATCTCAAAATTTCTTCAAGTAATTGTAAAGTTAACAGAAAATGTCTTAAGTCAAACCTAAAAAACACAGTGCAAAACTATAGACAAAATGTATTGATAAATACAGGTGAGAAAATTCTAAATAAAAAATTTTTAAATTATATATTAAAGAAATAAGATGCCATGAGAAAGTTGGGATTATTCTCGGAATGCCAACATTTGTTTGATGTTGGTAATCTATCAAAATATGAACAATATATTTAAATTAATAGACAGAATATAAAGAATATATCCACAAGTGAAAGGAGAACAAAATTCATTGTAAATAAAATTCAGTGTGAGGGAAATAGAAAGAGTAGAAAACTGCCTATACCTGATCCTATTTATTTACCCAAAACTAACAGCAAATATTATCATAATACGTGAGACAGCAAAGCCATTCTCATTGGAATTTGGATCAGGGCGGGGGTGTCTGCTATCACCACTACTGACAATGTAGTAGATGTTTTATCTAGTTAATATAACTAAAAATAGGTCATCATAGGAGTAAAGGAAAATTGACTTAGAATGCAAATAACATGCTTGTGCTTTTAATATACTCAAGTGAAACTAACATATAGTAGTTAGTAAGTCATTTGATGTTTGATTACAAAATAAATCTCTAAACCCCAAAAGTTTTTTTTTATTCAAACAATATGTCAAGCATGGAAGTAGAAAATAATAATTTATAACGATGGCCAAAAAGTATAAAACAACTAGAAGTGAATTTAACAAGAAATATATAACTGCTACCATAAAGAAATCTATAAAATCTTATAGAAGAACATTAAACAAGATCTTGATAAATGGAGTCATGGACCATTTCACTAGATGGTATGAATTACCAACATAAAAAATGACATTTCCTTCCAAATATACATATATACTTTGATACAGACTATTTAGAATTATACTTTCTCCACTGTCACTCCCTCCTTTTTTAGGTATTTCATAGACGTGCCAAAGAAAATGTGGAGGGAGTTTTGTGGATAATTCCCAAATCGGATAACCAATTTCTGAATGGCCTAGATGGAGATAAGTCAAATTTTCTACACCAAAATAAAAACAAATTAATAAAAAAAAATACTTTGGTTCAGCCCAGCCAGTGTGGTTTAGTGGTTGAGTATCAACCCATGGACCAAGAGGTCACCAGTTCGTTTCCTTGTCCGGCACATGCCCAGGTTGTGGACCCAATCCCCAGTGGGGGGCATGCAGGAGGCAGCCAATCAGTGTTCTCTCTCATTGATGTTTCTATCTCTCTCTCCCTCTCTCTTCCTTTCTCTCTAAAACCAATAAAGAAAAAAAAAAAAAAACTAACATTTAAAAAATATATATATATGTTTGTGTGTGTGAATGTATCATAGCTGTTTTATCCGCTCATCTGTGATGGACATTTGAGCTGCTTCCAAATCTTGGCTATAGTAAATAACGCTGCAATAAACATAGGGGTGCATATATTCTTTTGAATTAACGATTAGGGTGTCTTAGGATAAATTCCTAGAAGTGGAATTGCTGGGTCAGTAGGCAGTTCCATTTTTAATTTTTTAAGGTAACTCCATAATGCTTTCCACAGTGGCTGCACCAGTCTGCATTCCCACCAACAGTGCACAAGGGTTCCCTTTTCTCTACATCCTGGCCAACACTTGTTTTATGTCAATTTTTTTGATGATAGCCATTCTGACATGTTATATCTCACTGTGGTTTTAATTTGCATTTCTCTGTTGATTAGAGAAGTTAAGCATGTTTTCATATGCCTATTGGCCATCTGTATGTCCTCTTTGGAGAAGTGTCTATTCAGCTCCTTTGCCCAGTTTTCATTTGGATTGTTTGGGGTTTTTTTGGTGCTGAGTTTTATAAGTTCTACATAAGTTTTGAATATTAACCCTTATCAGATGTGTTGGTGAATATGGTCTCCCATTCAGTAGGTTGTTTTTTCATTTTCTTGATGGTTTACTTTGCTGTGGAAAAATTTTTGGTTTGATGTAGTCCCATTTGTTTATTTTTTTCTTTTGTTTCCCTTGCTGAGGACCTATAACAGAAAAAAATGTTGCTATGACAAATGTTTGAGATTTTACTGCATATATTTTATTCTAGGATTTTTATTGTTTTGAGTCTAACATTTGTCTTCAACCCATTTTTAATTTATTCTTGTGTGTGGTGTAAGAAGGTGGTCTAGTTTTATTTTTACTTTTTTGCATGTATCTGTCTAATTTTCCCAGCACCATTTATTGAATAGACTATCTTTATCCCATTGTATGTTTTTGTTTCCTTTGTCAAATATTAATAGACTATAATGGTGTGGGTTTACTTCCGGGTTCTCTATTCTATTCCACTGATTTGTATGTGTGTTTTTATGGCTTTGTAGTATAGTTTGATATCAAGTAGCATGATTTCTCCAACTTTTTCTTGTTTTTCAAGATCCCTATGACTATTTGGGGTCTTTTGTGGTTCCATATAAATTTTTCAAATATTTGTTCTAGTTCTGTGAAATATGCCATTGGTGTCTTGATAGGAATTGTGTTGAATCTGTAGGTTGCTTTGGATAGTATAGATAGTATTTAATGATGCTAATTCTTTCTATCCATGAACATGGTACATACTTCTACTTATTTGTATCGTTTTCAATGTCCTATAATTTTCTGAGTACAGGTCTTTTACATCCTTGGTTAAATTTTAGTAAAGTAGCGGGATACAAAATAAATATCCAGAAATCAGTTGTATTTTTCTCTATCAATCATGAACTGTCAAAAAGGGAACATAAAAAAAAAAAAAAAATCCCATCCACAATTGTTTCAGAAAGAGCACATCTCAAGTACTCAAGAGCAGCATGCAACTAATGGCTGTCATATTGGATCCTCTTTCCACCCTTCACCATTTATGAGACTAGTGCTGTGAATTACATCATCAGGCCCCTTTGTCCTGTGGTTTCTTATAGAGTTCAGCCATAGAGAGGCACCAAAGCAAGAAACTTTGAATAAAAGGAGAGTGAGGTTGATGTATTTATTTCTTCACATACCTTCCTGCTGGACTGTGAGAAGGTTTCAACCATTTTTTTCCTAAAGGCCATGTCTTTTAGGTAGCTTTCTCATGCAGTGTTCTGGTAACTACTCTCTCATTTTTCCTGCCATTTCATCCCCTCCAAGTAGAAGGAAGGAAAGGGCACTTCACTATTTCTGCTGTTTCTTCAACCTTGCCTAATCTTTACAAATGGGCACTTTGTTAAACCTTCTAATTTACCCTGTTTGAATGTGTCACCTTTTTCATATCAGGACCCTAATGATGTAGTTATTTAATTTAAAGAATTAAACACACACACACACACACACACACTCACACACACACTTGATTTGTTATAGCTTACGGTATAAAACTATAAACCATTTGAAGAAAATATTTGTATAATTTTATAGGGAGAAGTAAAAAATTGAGAAACCATAATGTAAAAAGCAAAACAAATAAATAAATAAACCCTGAGATATTAGACAGCATAATAGCATTTTTATATGGCTAAGTTAATAAAAAATAGTAAAAATATTTTTTAAATTAGGGAAGAAAATATTACTATTACATAAAATAAACAAAATGTTAATTTACAATTAAATGTACATAGAAAATCATTATGGGAGGATCAGCACTAACAATTAATATGTTGGGACTTAGGAGGAAAAAGAAGAAATATTACAGAGTTATACAAATGTAAAGGTTTAATAATTAATTCATTTAAAAAGCAAATACTTAAAAATAAGAATAAAGAACAAAAACAGAAACCTACATAAAACACTATATATATATATATATATATATATATATATATATATCAACTTCTGTTTGTTAATTTCCAGAGAGATCCAGAGTCAAATTCTGGGAGCAATCTGAATGAAGTTTGTACTCCCTCAGAACAGCCTTCTTATAAGACTATACAATTATCACATGCTCTACTGTGCATTGAGATCAATTACTAATTTAGAGCCTTCTGATCTTTGCAAACTTATATATTCATTAAATTATATAATTGTTTTGAGAACTTAGTTGACAATTTTAGTAATAGATGTGTCCACATTTAATTCAGAAAAAAATAAAAATTATGTGAATTATGAATTGTGCTTTTCCTGGGCTTTAGCTCAAGGAATTGCTTTCTAAATTAGGAGTACATAAATGTATTCAGTCTTATATAGCTCACTCTATAATGGTTAGGTAGCAACAGTGGAAGTTAAGTTTAATTGTTCCAACATCAGAATTCTTAACATTTAATAACTCCTCGTTTTTCTATTCTTGAGTGAATATTTCACTATTGTATTGTAAGTAATAATACAGGGTAGGACAAAAGTAGATTTATTGTTAAGAGTCCATGAAACAGAGTTTATTTTGTATCATTTATTAATTATTATTTTATTTTTCACACGAACATCTATAAACCTAGATTTGCCCCACCCTGTATATTTTCAAATTTATTTTTAGATGTCTATACACTTAATATAATTTTATAGCATAACTGATATTTATTGAGCCAAGAAATAAAACCTACAAGTTTCTGTTATTCTAACATAAATGTCATTTAAATGATAAATAAATAAAATGCTCTACCAAACAGCCCTGGGCGGTTTGGCTCAGCGGTTGGAGCATCGGCCTGAGGTACAGAGAGACCCGGGTTCGGTTCCCACTAAGGGCACATACCTCGGTTGCAGTTTGTCCCCGGCCCTGGTTGGTCGTGCGGGTGGCAGCCACTCGATGTGTCCCTTCACGTCAATGTTTCTCTCTCTCTCTTTCTCTCTCTCCCTCCCACTCTATCAGAACAAAAAATGGAAAAAAGTCCTCGGGTGAGGATAAAAAAAAAAAAAAAAAAATGCTCTACCAAACAAAACTTACCCTCTAACTGCAAATCCAGAGTATAATTGGTCACTTAGCAGTTTTGAGTAGGTGATATTTGAAGACCTACCTGAATTTATTTTGCTAGGGATTCATAAACATTTTTCATAGTTAACAAGATATCATTTTCTGGCAAGTCTTCCCAATTTAAATCATACTGACTGTGTTTTCTACCCAGTCATTGTTCACATCTCACCTCTATCTTAATGATTTCCTTAATGACATTAATTGGAAATTGAAAAACTTATCTCTAATCCAATTCTGACATGTATATTTGATAATAGTGTACTTGTTTTAGTACCCTTAATGTATTAAAATTTTCTAGTGGCAATTCATAAAGATCTGTACAAATTTGCTACCCAATACAATTTTCAATAAGAAAACTGTTGGAAATGAAAATATTTGCTATCATGTTCCCATCACATTTATGTAATTGCTTAAAATAGTTCAATCTGGATGTTTTGGGGAATTGAAGATACTGTCCAAGTTTCATAATGGAAACGAGTTACTGGGAGTCAGGAAGTTAGAAAAGAAGACAGTCTACACGTTCTATGTCAGCTTTATAATACTTTGGAGACCAGAGAAGGTTGCAATCAAGAGATTTATAAAACATTAGCCCAGCAGATTTTCTGTGTTTGGTTTTCCAGATGGTACATTGCATAGTGTGGGTAGTCATACAATACAAAGAAGATTAATCAAACCAGCAAAACGTGTAAATGTCTTTTTTAATCATAATTTTAATTCTCTCCTTTCTTTACCTCCAAATATTTAGATAAAATATTTCCCCACAGTGGCAGTATTTTTCGTTGGAATGTAAATTTCTAGTGTGGAACTTAGTCTCATCACATATTATTTCAAGCTAGACATCTCTAAAATGGTCAACATATGTTAAGCTTCACCTATGAATTTGTGGTATGTATTCAGAATATGGTATGTGTTATGTGTTAGGCAAACACAGGTAGAGAATCCAAATGAACACATTTGCTTGCCTTAGGAAAATAAAGCTTGAAAGACTTGTTCAAGTTATATTTCATAATATAGAACTTGCTCATCTCTGCCTCCCTTCGTCCCCAAACCCACCTCCCTTCTCTCCTGTTCGTTAGCCCATATTGAGTGGTTATTTTAAAATACATCTCAAAACCAGTCTTCTCCAAGTTACCTTTCAAGATTTTCCTATTCTTATATCCAGATTTCCATTTAGTACATATCTAATGACTATACTATATGTATTTATTAGATTATATTCTAACGTGTTAGTGTTGAGTTGGGTCTTTCTTAGTATATAAGGTTCTAAATATCAGAAACTTTATTCTTTCTGGGTTATATTTACTTGGGGCTTAAAGAATTTGCCAGAAAAGATGTAATTAATATATGACAGAGTCTGGATAAAGAAAACATTAAGGCTGGGATCCTGGATCTTATCTCGTGAGGTGAAATTGAGTTTTGATCATTGTAAGGTATTACCATTCAGTTCCCAGAAAGAACAGCACAGTGATAACTGGGTTATGCTGTAGAATAGAAATCTACGTAAAAAAAGACTTGAGTATTGTGTTTGAGTGTACACAGAGGCATTAAAGAGAAAATATGCATGTTATGAAAAGTATACATCATTGAGAATGGCTTGAATTCAGAATACAAGAGCTAAAATCAGCTCATGGAAGTCCTACATGGCATTATTTTTAAAGCCAAGACTTATTGAGCACTAAATATGTGCCAGATGTTGAAACCAATCAGTTTACATATAATCTGTCTCATGTAATCTTTGCACTATCTAAAGAAAAGGCGATTGCTATCCATATATTATAATGCACAAACTATGCCTTAGGAGAGTAGAATGACTAAAAATAAGTAGAAAGGGGAGGTTTAAATTAATATGCTAACAAGTTGCAAATAACCACAAAGGAAAGTAATTAGTGAAGTGATTGGATCAGAAGGATGACAGTGTCAGATCCAGGTTATAGAACACATTGAAATTTTTCTGGTTTTCAACCACAGAATAGGAATTGTGAGGGATGGGGAAGGTGTATAAAATCTGATGGGGAAAACTTTTTTCTAGGGGATTTTGGTGATCTCTCTCTTACCCAACTGAGAGTCACCACCTAGCAAATAGCTTGTGGGCAACACGAGAAGTAGAATTCTCTTATGCATAGTCCCATCCACTATGACAAGAAAGAGAGCATTTGGTGTGTTCTCTGCACAGGTCTGATTAGAGTGGCAATACAGCACCCACTTCCAAAGTAACTTCAAATCTTCTCTTTAGTCCTTAGTATACACTTCAATTCAATACTGAAGTCATCCTTGCACAAACATTTCCACTCTACAGCACAGCCCTGTTCTGCACTGTGCTGTACTTCTGTCAACTAAACGATGTACTTCGCAATGATTAAAATTTGAGAAATTGATATTCGGGGCCAAACAATTAAGATAGTGAGAGCACTCAAAGTCATTTTATGATGGAAAATAAATGTGGATATTTATTTAAAGAAGATAATATTTGTGGGGTGCATCAGATGTACCTTCAAATTATTATTATTATTTTTTTAGCTCCTATTCCATCTCCCTGCTCCAAAAATACATTTGACATAACGTCCTCGGATAGAGGACGTATCAGATATTAAACTGATAAGAACAGATACTACACTTGATCTTAGCCAAAAGGCCGAGAGGCGAATGTACCTTCAAATTCTTAAAGAGTTGTTACTTGGTAGAGGAAATCAGGTGTTTGGGGTTAATGTAAAATATAACTTTTAAAGAGTTCATTTCAATGTAAGAAGGGTTTTTTGTAACGATCTCTTATGTTAAAGTGGGTTGTCATTCCTGCTCGGTGAACTGACCACGGAGGTGTGAACGTATCAGCTGCACACCCTCTCGTCGGAGGAACGCATTGTCCTCTTCTATTTCTCCACTGGACGTGCGGAATGCTTCACGCAGGATTTCCTGTTTCAAAGAAGGGGTAAGCCAACTCAAATCAGCTTAAGTTACAGGGGAACTCTCTAGTTCAGATACAAGAGAATCAGGAGATAGAACATGCTTCAGGAATGGTTAAGACCCAGAAATCCATGTAACCCTGTCACCAAGGACACAGTGTCATTCTCCAGTCTGGCTTCACTCATGCTGGCTACCAGTTGGCATGGATCTTGAGTAACACAGCTTAGCTCGTATTTCGGCAAGAGAAGCCTTAGCTTCAATTAAGTGCCCACGTTTGGTCCCATGCATATCCTCGATTGTTCTAAATGTGAAGGTCTGGGTTACAAGTCCTTGTTTGACCCACCATCTGTGGAAAACAGACTATGAATATACTGGTAAATTTGGCATAGCCCCCTGAGCCGGGTTTTATACCTTTAGTATGCACTCGAATCACTGTATTACTTGTTAAAACACAGATTATTGGGCCCCGCTCCCAAGTTTCTAATTGAGGAGGTCTGGGGTGCAATAATTTGCATTTTTAATGCCACCCCAGGTGAAGACGTTAGTGCTTCTCCAGAGACCACAGTTTGAGAACCACTGCTGTGGCTGCAACAAAAGACATAAATAAGAATCTCTGATGACAGGGACCCTGAAATGTATATATTTTACATTCATTTAAATCCTTGGGGATCTTGTTAAAATGCAGATTCTGGTTTTCTCAAAAGCTCTGAGGTGGTGCTCATGCTCATGGTGCACGGACCTCACTTTGAACACCAAGCATCGAGACTTGATCCGGACTGTATTTGCCTCAGGTGTTTCTCATGTGCACTTAGTTGTGAGTCGTTGTCTTGAGCAAGACCCCAGAGTTAAACACCAACCCAAGAGCAAGGGGATTTTCTTCTGCAGAGAAAATCTTTGCTGGAAGGTGGGTGATTGAAAAGGTTGCTCCTGGAGGTGTCTTTGTAACTTTGGGTTTTTAGAAATTCTCCTGACCTCATTTGTGTTCGGCCCCACCGAAGAGAAGAGAACTCAGCTTCAGAGATTCTTTATAGTTGAGAAATCAACTCAAGTAGAAATATTTGGTTTGTTTTGTCAATTCTGAAAAAAACAAAAACAAAAAACCTGAAATCATGAAAATCTCCTATTACCAGGCTCTGGGTCACAATGTGTTTGTAAAGGAAGTGCCCAGCATTTTAATCCCTGCTACAGCCAGAGACACCTACAAAGCTTCTTTTCCCCACTGAGAGGATTAGCACTTTAGTTGTTTTTTCCCCCAACTCTTCTGCCGTATTTAACTTTGCCTATGTATTTTGCTTACCAGTAACTGCTGATGTGTCCTGACTGAATATTTTTAGTTTGGAGGGATGATGATCGTGATAGAGAATCAATAGGGCAAGGAAATCCTTGGGTGACATGGGCTGGGTATTGTTGACAAGCTGGGAGCAGACCAGTGATGAAAGCTACTTTCGGGGAGGGGAAAAGCTCTGTGGTATGAAGGGTGAAAGGGTCAGGGAAGTTCAACCAGGGGCTGAATGTCTCAGGTCTCCCCTTTATCCCACACTCATACAAACTGGTCAGAACTGATGATGGAATCTGTACATTATTTATTAGAGAAAATTTCTTCAACAATGAACTCTTCAGATATGCATTCTGTTTTTGTTTTTTGTTTTCCCCAATATGGAGTGATATCCCTCAGTAATATTTGTGTAGGACTACTTTGGGTGAGTCTTACACCAAAAATAAGGGGGAGAAGAGAGCAAGGGAAAAGGAGAAATCTTTCTATGGGTGACGCTGTTGTTGCAGATGGCCATTCTTCTTGATTTCAAGTGTGGCTGGTGGGATTGAGCTAGGTTGGTTAGAGTCACATTTAAATTTCAGGTAGCACTCCCCCCGGCCCTCCCTATCTTCCCACAGCATATTTTATCGTTAGAATCTGCAGGGTAAGCCTCATAAAATTCACAGATTTTATCACCCCACATTAAAGTGACTGGTGTGATGATCTGGATGACTTTAGAGTGTGGCTAATTACCCATCTCTTACCATTTGCAAGGTCAGTATATCAGCTGCTGAGAAGGACAGTACTGGATGAGGGATGACAAGAATTTGAGAGGTTTTGTGACAAGATCAATGACCATTTGTCATAGGAGGCAAAACAGGCTCTAATTTAAGTAGAAGGCAGAAATAGCTACATAAGCATGTCCTTATGTCTGAGTCCAGCAGCGGATGGAAATAATAACAAAAATAGAAGCAATAACAACCATTATTCATTGAATTATTAGTAAAGCATTATATATATATTCTTTCGTTTAATTTTCCTAACAAGCACATGCGCTATTTATTTTGTTTGTTAAAGAAGCAGGCTTTGAGAATGTAAGTAATATACCGAAATGAGTTGACCAAGCTTGTGTATAACAGAAGTAAGACGTTTGAATCCAGGACTAGCAGGCACGTCAGTACCCTGGAACCTCTCAGAAGTACAACTATCATCCTACAGTGCACTGATGATGTTCTACTGTGACTTCTCTAGTTGTATTCCCATGACACTAACATTTCTCCAAGACGTTACTAGGTTCTGAGTAGGTAGGGGTGAGATAGCATTCATGGGAAACCTGGGTTACATAATTTTAAGCAAGTTTACTTTTTGTAACATTTCTCCAAGAGGAAGCTACAATATTTAACATCATTAATACAATACAGAGTATGATCTCTAGTGAAACGCAGCTTGGGAGGGGCTGAACTAGGGAAAGAAAACAGAGCAAGGGTTTAAAACCTAACCAGAGTCCTGATTAGATGAATAAATTGATCCCTCCCTCCCAGCATTGGACAGGTTAATATCATTCTTCTTCCATTTTAGTATGAATAATGGGACAAGGATAATGTTTTCTTAGGTCACAAGGGAATGTAGATTTCCATAGTATTTTAAACATGATGTATACAAGTTGATTATTTAAACGCATTGGTATTTTATCCAGGAAGTGGGGACCCATCTTTGCTGTGTCTGAAACCTTTCCGGTTGATTCTTCTTAAGTACAGTCCTGGTAGGTATAGATTACCCAAGGAAGTGATTCACAGCACATTTTATACTTGCTTTTTTTTACCACAAACTATTTGCTATATCATAGCAAGATAGATATTTGTATGTAGACAGAAGGTAAAAATAATCAGACTCATTGGTGAATTTAATGAATCAAGGCAAATGAGAAAGGGATAATGTAGATTGTCTGTAAGAGTATATCGTCATTAAAGTGGAGCCTCAACTTGATCCGAACTTCCTGGTATCTAAACAAACTTCAAGTTTAAATGCCCCAGGCCAGCAACCTTGCCTTATATTTTGGTATTGAAATTTGTTGTCAGAGTAAGAAAATGGAAGCAAAGAATAGGAGCAAATAATATTACTAGGAGGAGGAAGAGAAGAAACTGCAGAAGTTTAGAGAAGTTTGGGGGACAGATCCTGTGGATCCTATATGTTTAATCTAAAATATTTTTAAACTCGTGTATCTGAAGTTCTCATTTGCAATTTATACCTCCCCTCCAAGACTGTATCTATACAATAGACACACTTAGATAGACATTGTAAACATCAAAGATTATAAGATGATTAGTGTTCTTACCCTATGAATCCAAGATGAGGCAGCCAACTAATACATGCAGCATATCAAGAGAACACTTTAATAAGTATATGTTTAAAATGACCATGTTGTGTCATAATAACATACCAAGCCCATAGCTGAAATTGGAGTTTCTTTACTTTGGAGGTAGACCAAACACTAGATTATAGAAACCCTGAGTCTTTAGGAACTGAAGGATCCCATATCTGGAATAAGGAATCTGAAATAAGAGATTATATTTGTTGAGTAAGTTGCTGCCTCAATTACTTTGTGTGCAATTCTACAGAATTTATTTGAACCATAAGTGCCTGAACTCATAGAAAAATGGGACTTAGGTTCAAGCAAGTTATTTAGTTTTGTCAAAAAAAAGCCTTGAGGAGGTTCAATATTTTCCAAATAAGGAAACTGAGGTCTACTACAGAGCCACTAATTCTCAAAGTGGATTGGTGACACTACCAGGGTTTCAGATCCCCACTTACCCTACATTCGGCCCTTTGAGCGCCTGTCCTCATATCATTTTATATCTATATCCTCTAGCTGTATTTTGTAACCCAAAGAGTTTTAAGATAATTAGAAATCAAAACAAGAAAGCATCCAATGAATATACAAAAGAAAACAGATTTCAAGTGGGCACGGAAGAAAAATAATGTTTCTGCTTTAGAAAGTGTTCTGGGAATGAGGCTAAGCACTTAGAAAGAGTTAATATTTACCATGGTGTGTAGTTACAGGGATCTGAGCTCATGTTCTCGGGTAGAAATGGTCCCCATCTTCTCAGAAAGCAGTTTCTGCTCAGCCATGGGGAGGGAACAAACAGGACCACGGAGAACTGGGACTGAATTATTAAAAGCCCAGTCTGCGTATAAGGATTAATTGTGAGTTCTGAATCAATATTTTATCATTTTAGCTAGTAAAAAATGTATGAAACATCCCCCCCCTTTTGCAACGTCCCCTGTATAATTAAGAAAGATGTGACCCTCCCATTGGCATCTTCTTCTGCTTATACCCATTGACATTGATTAATTAGCGAGGTTCCAATCGAGCTAGGGACTATCCCTCACACCCTCGGTGCCCTGCATCCCTGCATCCTTGAATATACAACAGCTTATCTATTAATTTATTCACTGACTGAGATAGCATTTATTGAGCACTCAAATGCAAGTCACTGGAACATGTACTGTGAGGTTCATAGTAACATGAGACACAAAGTCCAGGCCCACCAACATAGTGCAGATGCTCCTCAACTTACGATGGGGTTACGTCTTGCTAAACCCATCATAAGGAGAACATCTTGTATGATGAATATGCATTGAATACACTAACCTACTGAATAGCATAGCTCAGAACACTGACATTAGTCTACAGTTGGGCAAAAACATCTAACAAGACACCCCCTTTCTAATAAGGTGCTGACTCTTTTTTGTAATGTATGATGGGTATCACTTGCACACCGTTGGAGAACTGAAAAGTTTTAAGTCGAACCATTGTAAATCGGGGATTGTCTGTACAGAAATCGTTAAGATTAAACAGCTACATGTAACCCAGCTTTCCTTCAGCCATGCCGTTGTGTGTACAGGTGTGAGGTGTGTATGTGTGTGCGTATGCAGGCAGTAGCTATTGATTCACAATAGCACAACAAAAAGCCGATATAGCTCTGTCCTCTACTTAGTATTTTCACGTATGTTCTCTTCTGAGCGTCTCTCCCAGCCCCAACAGCGTTCGGAAGCTCTGAAGAACGGTCACACGGGAGCAGGGGAAACAAATGGGTGTGAGCATGAGTTTGGGGTTGGAATCCTGTCCACCACTGAATAGTTTTGTGACCTTGGGCAAGTTCCTTAACTCACTTTCATCATCTGCAAAATGCAATGAATGAAGTACCTACCCTCTCGCCCCAGATTTGTTATAAGGATCAATTAATGGAAAAGCACGTGGAATAGTTACTGACCTAAAATGATTCTTCAATAGTTGTTCCTTACATGTGTAGTTATATATAT
The DNA here is from genome assembly GCF_014108415.1 of Molossus molossus. NCBI lineage: Eukaryota > Metazoa > Chordata > Mammalia > Chiroptera > Molossidae > Molossus > Molossus molossus. The sequence goes on from NW_023425352.1 coordinate 18,704,453, forward strand.
TATTGGTTAATATCTCTTAGATGAGTTTTTTTTCTATTTTAGCATCTCTGAAATTGGGATGTGAGTTCGAATCTACAGTGTCTTCAATATAATGAAAGGGAATGATATAAAATGCATATTCATGTAACACAAATGCATATGTAATATGTTTATAATAATATATACTATTGTGGACTCAGCTGTCTTAATATCTCTAGCTCTTTCTTTCTTCTTCATCCAGTTCAATGTGGTGATCAGACATTCAGGTTCTAGTTTATGTAGTGATGTGGGAATTATAACTAGAACATAATTACATTGCTATTGAGATTTTTTTTTTTATCCTCACCCGAGGACATTTCTTCATCTTTTGTTCAGATAGAGTGGGAGAAAGGGAGGGAAAGAGAGAGAGAGAGGCACAGAGACAGAGACAGAGACAGAGACAGAGACAGAGACAGAGACAGAGACATGAAAGGGACACATCGAGTGGCTGCCACCTGCACAACCCAACCAGGGCCAGGGACAAACTGCAACCAAGGTACATGTCCTTAGCTGGAACTGAACCTGGGTCTCTCTGGACTGCAGACCAATGCTCTAACCACTGAGTCAAACCAGCCAGGGCTACATTGCTGTTGATGCTGTCACCTGCATGGAGTGTCTAGCAGTCAAGGTCTGTGGCATGAATGTATCTGTAGAGTGCAGTAGTTTCTATTACTACAAGAGCACTTAGTCCTCGTGCCCAAAATCACTTTAATTTCTTCTAACATGAGAGTGATCTTTTCAATGTAACTTTGCACCTTACTCTGTTACTCATAGTTTATGGCAGTGCTGCTTGGGTGTCCCTATACATCACAGATTTTAACCAACCAGATTTTTCAGGTTTGGTTTGCAGAATGCCTTTGCTAAGGCTCAGGCTTATATCCTAGGGCTAAGCTCAGGTTGGAAGGAAAAGCTGAGTGACCAGCAATGTTCAGTCCTCATAAGTTGTCCCTCTCCTCAGGCAAGTATGGATATCTGATCTTGTTTGAGGATGGATTATTTTTCAGGAATCTGTTTAAGTCCCAAAGTGCCTGTATGGACCGCATAAATGTCACAACTGAATACTCAGGCTGTGATATACAGTATCCAGTGTGGCAGCCCCGGTGTCTGTTCTCACGTTGTTCACTTGGCTTGTTTGTATGCAGGTATATTTCCTGCATATACTCCACTTTATGTCACAGGGGATTGACCTCCGCAAACTACATCTCAGAGACTTCCTTTCCATTTGCCCTGCAGCTGGATTTGGCTAATGGGATACACTAATAAGAGCTTGATGGGAGAGAGAACAGAACTTGGATTATTTTTCAGTCTCTGTGATTTTGGTACTGTTTCTAGCAAAAATTGAATCCTGCCTTTGCTGGTTATCTCCTCTCTCTTTGCCCATCTCTCACTGTTTCCTCCCCTTCCAGCTGGTCAATGTCTTGGGCTGTAGAAAGTTAAGGTGCCTCCTTTTATCCCCACAGCCAGAGGGTGAAGGCGACTTGCTGCGTTTCCTAGTCTCTGAGCAGCCTGCTGTTAGGCATTTCATCTCCTCCCACATCTTTGTAACTGGCTTTCTTTTAAAACCCTACTCTTTCTTTGGAAAGGGAGTTACTCTCCTGACATAGTTCCTTGGGCACACAAAACAACAGTAACAACCTTGGAGTCATCGAACCGATAAAACTTGGAGAGCTACCCTGATGTGTCAAACACTGGGGGAAAACTATATAAGCTGAGACCTTAATATATATCCATTAACTGATCAAATGTGGTCAAATGTGCATCATGCAAGAGATATCGGGCCTGATGTCACTTCGGGGCCGGCCGGTGGAAAAGCTGGGAGGGTTATGGTAAGGAGGGTTGTATTTGTGGCATTCAGGCTGAGGAATGACATTTCAGAAAATGAGTGCATTTATAGACGAGTGGTTTTTGGAGTGTAGGATACTGTAGGAGACCAGGGGAGGTATCACAGATTAATAACAATGTCAGAGACAACGAATATCACTTATCTGGATCTTTGTATTTGCCAAGTATTAAGGGGTTCGTATACATTCTGTAAGTTAACTTGACATACAAGACACTGCGAGGGGAGCAGCGTTATCCAGATGTAATGGTGTAGACACAGAGGGTGAGAGGTGTCGGGGGATCCTGAGTTCACACTGCTGGAGAGTTGGCAGAGCGCAGCTCTCGGGCAGGGCCTCGGTCCCATCTGCTCAGCTCGCTTCCTCAGCCTTGCGTGCCAAGCCAGCTCCTGCGCCAGGGCACTTGGCATTCTGTTTCATCTCCCTGGCATGGTCTGCCCCACATCCTCAGTGTTCTGTTTTTCCTCATTTTGAAAGACTGTGTCTATGTATTATTATTTTTATTGTTGTTGTTGTTGTTGTTATTTTCTCTTGATCCTCCTTATCCATCTGGAACATCAATTTCATGAGAGCAACACTTGTCTTTCCACTGTTACAGTCCCGGTGCCTAGAACAGTGCCTGACTCGTAGTAGCGGCAGGAGGGCTATTCACTGCATGGAGTGATGGCACTTGGGAGGTCTGCACTAACACCCGCCCTTGTTTCCTGTCCCCTCGGAGCGTCCGGAGACCAGCCCCTCCGTCCCTTCCCAGGACACACACTGCACGCACATGAAAGTCAACGGGTCTGCAATTACCGAGCAGAATTTGGAACCATCCCGCCCGCGTGGCCGTGTAGGCTGAGGAATGAGATTCCTACGCTGCCAAACTATTTATGTTGTCTTGGGTAATTAAAGTAATGGAGTTGTCTGGAGCACAACACACTGTATGCTATCCCCCCAGGCCCAATTCATCTGCTGTAGTTTCTGATTCCAGTTAGCAGGTTTGTGGAACAAATCACCCAGAAGAGTGGGATCTCGCGCAGAGCCTCGCCGGAGAGCGAGCTACCTGCTGTTTCCAAGAGAGAAAGGAGGGGGAGGCGAGAAGGCGCGAGCCTGCCTTCTCTGTGGCACGAAGGGCTGTGGACACGTTTCACACGAGCATCCTCACGAGGCGGGGGGAGCTTCTGCCCGCACCACGCCTCCGTGTGGATGTGGGAAGCACCTGGTATTGTTGGAAATGTGTGTGCCCCAGAGACAAGCACGTGGGACGTAGTCTGTTTCAGCAGGGATCAGTGCGGGGCAAAAGCGCATGCGTCTCCCTGGGGACCCAGAATTCAGACAGGAAGCCTTGGGGGAGAACTTGCCTCTGGGGTGGGGGGAGCTTGAGCCTCTGCACACCCCCAACCGCCTCTGCCTTTCTGCACGTTTAGCCCGCGAGGCAGAGTTGCAGGGGAGGCTCTGGGTCCTTCCTGGCTGGAGGCAACAGGCTTCCCAAGCCCCCAGCTGTTGGATCACAGGGCCCTTTGCCACAGGCAGGTGGGGGCACAGACCTGTCAGCCAGCGGAGGGGCCATTGCCAGGGTCCAGGGCTTTTTCCTCCTTTGTCCAGACTTTTTTCCTTTGGTTTTAGTCCAGGGATGGCCTTCCCTTTTGAATTATTCCATACTGTTCCGATCTAGAAGCAGAGAGGAAAATCATGATACTCAGCACACAGGGGAGACCTGCCAGGTGCCCCCTATCTGTTCCCTGGTGGCACGGAAAGCAAAGGAGGGAAATCTCTCTACCTGTGGGCACTAGAAGTTACATGAGAAGCAGAGTTGGCTGTTTTCCTACCTGACTTGTTTTACTAGGATTCCCTTTAGAACTGTAACTTCCAAGGTCACCTTCCACCCAGGTCTGATACTCGGCCCTTGCGTGCTGGAGTGGCCGCAGTGTGTGTGTATGTGTGTGTGTGTGTGTTTACTGTTTAGTAAGTAGCCAGGTCCCGAGCTCCTAGTTCCCTCCGCTGCCCTGACCAACATGGATTCTTCCTGGTGCGCACAGACCTCCCGGGCCCCACGCTGGCACCTGGCCCGCAGGTGGTCTGCAGACGGCCCGTGCATGACGCTAGTTATGACTGCGCAGTACCTCTGCCAGAAAACATGTTAAAGGTTATGAATATTACACCTGCTTCTAATCAAAAGTGTGTGCAGCTGGCTGGTGTGGCTCAGTGGTTGAGCCTTGACCCATGCACCAAGAGGTCGCCAGTTTGATTCCCGGTCAGGGCACACCCCCCAGTTGTGGGCCTGATCCCCAGTGGGGGGCATGCAGGAGGTGGCCAATTGATGTTCTATCTCATCAATGTTTCTATCTCTTGTTCCCTCTCCCTTCCTCTCTCTCTAAAATCAATAAAGAAAAAAAAAAAATTTTTAAGTGGGTGCATCCATTAGTGTCCTCCAGTCTCCCCTAACTCTGGAATGTCTTCAGTTCCTTAGAAGTCCTCTTGCACAGAACCAGAGTTGCAGTCGGGGGCAAAGGGGCACAGCAGAGCACAGGCTTGGGGTTCTGCTGGAGCTGCATTGAAATGCTGCTTATTAGTGTGTGAGCTTCTGTGGCTGCCTTTTCTCAGGTTGCCATTGGGGTTTTCCTCTGAACCTCAGTAGCCTCGTCTGTGAATTAGAGTGCAGTAATTTGAATATAAGGAAAAGGAATCAAAGGAACCCATTTATGTTTGAAAAACAATTCTTTGAAAGGATGCGACGTAAATGTGTACTGCAGCTCACAGAAGCTAAGGAACGTGAGCAGCTGAACCCTGTGGGGAAGAGCAAGAACTGGAGCAGGCGGGTCTTCCTGAGTGGACACCTGCGCTCCGACTGCAGTCCCTCTCCCCGCACAGTTGTTCAGATTCCTGGGAGAGAGACTCTGGTCGTGCGAGTCTGGGCCTCATGCCTGTCTCTGTGTCAAAGACAGCAAGTCCGTCTGGTCAGCAGCCTCCCAAGAACCTCATGGAACAGGGACGGGGACATTCCCCATAGAAAAGAAAAACAACAATCAAACAAGAAGCGTCCTCTAGACTTGAGTCTTAGGGGCACCGCAGTGTTTAAAAGAGATCTACCAGTTGCTCAGGTTAACGTGTAATGCAAACACTCAGTACACAGAGGAAGGTGTGAAATAATTGATGACACCGTAAATAGGTCACCAGAGCATCCGTACTATTACTTGAAATAACAGCAGCAACAAAACAGTGCTCTATGAGAACATGGTCTTTAACGTCAGACAGGCTGGGTGTAAGGCCAGTGGCAAACCTGGGGTTCATTCTCTTCACTAGAGAAAGAGAGGTCTGAGCATTTCCTTGGGTTGCTGATTTAGTGACATAATTTACTTAAGGTACTCAATTTTGTGAGTGCACATGGCTGCATCTATATATCTACTTCCATATACATGTATCTTCATCTGACCCATACAGGATTATATCTTAGGACTTCAAAAAATCATAAAATCCATTATTAAAAAATCATAAAATTCATTATTAAATAAGTTTGAGGTTGTGTCTGTCTTTAGCCTTTTCTTCCCTCCCCCTTCCACTGATCAATCGACTTTAGCATCCACGTAGAGCTGACATTCATTCCACACACAATACATCTGCCGGCAATCTTCGGGCAAGTGCATTATTGTTTCCCTCATCGATTTTTAAGGGTAACATTATTATTATTATTATCATTGTTATTATTATTAATTTACAACCCCCGTTGGTTGCTCAAAGTGGATATTTACAGCTATGATTTATGAATGAAATCCAGATGGAGAGAAGCAAGCAGCTCCGCAATAGACAGCAGGGCTGGCGATCATGGCTCTTGAGGGTGCTGCTCGTGGGAAGCAAGGCTGTGATGTCAGTAAGAACAGCGTTTTCACGTTTCCAGTGACTTCCTTGGAAGTTTCTCCTTTGTCTTCCGTACTGTGGCCCATCTTGGAAAAGCATCTGGTGCTGAATTCAGAAGCGAGGCGTTCTCTCTGCTCTGTGCTATTTGCCTTTAAAAGCCATTGGATTAACCGAGTTATCACTACAGAAGAGCACCTCCCCATCAAGCCCAGTTCTCACTATACGTTTTCTTTGGTGATGTTTCCAGAATACAATAGGAGAAAAATCACACAGAGATATTCTCCATTAACATGAAATCGTCCTGAAGTAAATTTGGGACAAATCTAAGTGTCAGGATCATGATATTCTTCCTCGAACAAGTACTTTCCATTTAATCCAGTTTTGAAAATACAGCTGCTTGTTTACCCCTCGTTGCAAGCACGGAGGTATTTACAAGTGGTCCCACTCAGTTGGTTAAATAAGTTATGGTGCAGAGATATAGTACTATACATACATTATTTATTTGTTTTTCTTTATTGATATTAGAGAGAGAGAGAGAGAAACACTGATAAGAGAGAACATCGATCGGCCGCCTCCTGCATGCCCCCCACTGGGGATCAGGCCCATAACCTGGGCATGTGCCCTGACTGGGAATTGAACCAGCGACCTCTTGATGCATGGGTCGATGCTCAACCACTGAGCCGCACCGGCTGGGCTATGCATACATTCTTTGAAGACTATTTAATGACATGGGGGAATCTTTTCAACTTATTGCTAGGTGTAAAAAGGCAGGATTCAAGCAACACATGCAGTATATTCTCAAATAATTATCAAGATTTTTTAAAAGTCTTGATGGTTATTTATTTTCCAATTTTTCTACAGGAAGTGTGTGCTTCTTTATAAACATAAAGAAAACCCATCGCTGCTCTGTCATGAAGAGGGCTCCCCTGGCTGTTTCATCCAGCTCGTGAGTGCTGATGGGGAGCGTCACGGGACCTCCCTATTCCTGGTGCAGAATGGCCTTCACCCCTTATCGAGTGTGCTCCCGAGGACATCACTTCCTCCTCCGAGGGGAGGCTCACAGTCTCCACCAGATGACACTTCTCTTCTCTGGTTCGGAAGGTGGAACCTTACTGCTTCCACAATGAACTCATACTTAGCACGTCCAGCAGCCTCCCTGAATTTTGCACCTTATTTTATGAGGTGCCTACTTGAAAAGCTCGCTCACTCTCGTGTGGGCTCTGTGCAGGGCAGAGTGTCTGATCCTGCGTGATGCTCCTGGTGTCATTACCAAGAGCAAAAACAAACAGACACAAGAGGGTCCAGTGCCGAACACGGGCATCGGCCAGGTACTGTGACAGCGGCTTTCGGGTCTGCAGAGATGACCGGGCTCCACATGCTCCCCTTCAAGGAGAGAACACCGTGAGATGGATCACGTGACAGCAAGAACGCGAAAAACTATATATAGGACAGCAGATGTACATCAAGTTGTTATACTTATCAACAGGCGTGGGAGACTCAAAGGAGGTCGAAATCATATGGTTCAGTGGGTTTCTGGGAATCATTGATATGGGATTCATCACTCAAGGTGGGACTTGAAAGAGTAAGTGGCTGGGAGGACACTTCAAGCAAAGTGAAAAGCATGAGTAATTGGAAACAACGAATGATTTCCAAAAGCAGAAATATCTTTGGGAACCAGGGGACATTGGATATGACTGTCTCGTAGGAGTAGTGGAGATAATGCAGGCTATTTAGGTCGTAGTCCTGTTGCAGAGACTATGAAAGGCCACCCCCAGAAAGGTTGTTCTGAATTTCATAGGAACTAGAAAACCATCAGTGACTTGGTATTATTCAACTAGTGGAGATTTGATTTCTGTAGAAAAATGTGGGGACGAGGAGACCAATTAGGTAGCTATTGCAATGTTTCGTTCAAGATGGAAGGGTGGATCGTGAGTAGTGGCGTTGGAAATAGAAAGGAGAGGAAGACAGACCAAATCCACGCACTGAATTCTAGCCACTGCATAAGATAAATAAGGTTCTTCCAATCTGTATTTAATTTACATCTTCTGCACCAGCATATTTCAGGGCCCTCCCCACCACATATATTTCTGCTAGCCAACCACACAATCCTTCCGATGATTCTGGATAATTCTCGGTTCTATTGCATTACATATGCCACCTGCCTTCAGAACACCCTCCTCTTCCAGCCCAAACGTCCTCCCTCAGTACTTGTGACTCCTCCCAGGCAGCTCCTCCATCCTACGGTTCTCAGTGTCCATTTCTCTGATATTTGACTCTGCGTGCTGAGTTAATGGAATGGGCATCTGCCTCTCCACTGAACCGTGAGATCGCACTCCCAACCTAAAGATACCTGCACACTTGAGAGGCATTTCTCCTAGGTGTTCGGAGTCATTTCCCCACATATTAAACAGGATAAGACAAGGCCCTGGCACACTCCAAATTCATTCTATTGAAAAATATTTATGGGGCAGTGGTTGTGCTCAGTCCCATGATGGATGCTGTTCAGTACTTAGAAAAAATGAAATGTATAACCACACAGTGAGGAAGCAAGATTAACACTTGTAAAACAATTAAAGGATGAAACGCGACCTTATATAATTAAGGGTTTAATTGTGTATTGAAGATTTATTGGAGACTTAAGGGGAGGGAGATTGATGAGAGCTGAAGAAGTCAAGGGTGACTTTATGGAAGAGATGGAAAGAGACAAAGGGGAAGCAGGAGGGGCATTGGAAAGGGGGCTCCTTAAAAAATCAACTGCTCTGCCTCTTTCCCTCGTGAGATGTGCGTTGGGGATTGGCCGGGATGGGAGAAACATGGATGTACAATGGATCAGGATTAGGGTATTTGGGTGAAAGGGTAGACTTTTCAAAGACAATAAAATAACCCAGCAGATTTTTAATAAGACAGATTAGCCCAATTCATGTACAGATATTTTTATCTGTCATTGTAAAAGTATCCAGCTGACTTACTATCGATCCTTTTCATCAGAATCTATAGAGTATTTGGTAAACTAGGAAGAAATTAATTTCTTTTATAATCATTACTAACTTGTCCTTGTATCTGAAACCTCTTTCGTCTGAATAGGTGAACGTACGATATTCAAATATGACAAACATAAACAGCTTTGGGAATGACAGCAGCGTATTTATTTGGAAAGATTTGGTTTTATGGCTTTCTTTCCAATTTATCATTCTGAAATCAAAGACAGTATATTGTTTATAGATTACAAAAATCTGAATCGAATCAGGTATCTGCAGAATTGAGATGTTCCTTTTTACATTAAAGGTGCATAATGTTAACATGACATATCGAATGAGAGGTTGCCCCCAACGAAAACCCTCTGCTGTACTCTGAATTTCTTCTCTAACCAGATTTTTTTCTCAATACACAGAATTCAGTAGGAGCTTTATGCTGAGTTCTGCAAACCACGTACCTGAGAATTAATAATTACGTGGGATTGAGGGTGGGGCTGAATAACCAAAATATGAAGTTGAAGGTAAATTTATTATTCACATATTAAGGTGGACTGACCTTTTTGTCTTAGTGTATTTTATGAGCACCACCAATGTGACTACATATATATGTATTATACACACACGTTTCCTCTTTTATGAAAGGCACTATATTTATTCTTGCATAATAACATTTAAACAAGAAAATATGGTTTCCCTGTAACCTATAAGTCAATCTGAGCTACTTTCCCTTAGATTGTGATCTGTGTAGATGATAAAGAAGTCTTTGGACTGTCAAGGTTAACATGACAGCAATCAAGTAAACATAGTCAAGATTTACTTGTCATATGTAGGAGCTTTTCTTCACCCACCTCTACTGCCTTTTGTCCACAAGGTGGCACCCTCTAGATATGTCTCAATTCAAGTCTTTTTAATGAAGATGCATCAGCATAGAAATTGTCCCGCTGGCCGCCATTGTTAAAGCCTTCCCCAAGAGCCAAGTGAATTCACTAAAGCCATTTAGAAAAACAGCATGGCTTAGTGCGTCACATGCGTGACTAGCAGGGTGTCCTTGTTTATACTGTAAATTTGTAAAGCCGAATTCTGGATCTATCCATTTAGGTCTGAATTTGTTGCCAGGTCTGAACACAAAAGCAGATGGTCCCCACCAAATGTGAAAATGGTGAAGTTCCTATACTGAGGGTGGCTTCCTAGGGGTTCCCAGGCACGTCCCGGAGGATGGTGTTTCTGAAGAGAGAAGGGATTCGTGCGCTATGAGGACAGTGACTGCGGATCCCAAATTGTCCTGGACAGAAATAATCAGTCTGTTCTGATAACCCTGTGTAGACAGATATTCGTGCATTTAGAGTTCACATTCCAGTTTTTGGCTTTGAAAAAAGTTTATTTTAAAGACATTCTTGATTGCCTTTCCAACCAAAGACAGGGCCTCTGTGGAGAACATGGAAACACACGCTCAGTACTGTTTGTAAATTCAGTATTTGCCCTGGGAGATTCCTGTTCACGGGCCAGAGGCTGGTATGAAGATTTGGGCCTTAGGCGCAAACACTGCCTCTCAGATTCCACGCCTTCCAGAGCTGTCTCCGGAAAGACATCTGCCCTAATCCTCGGATCCAGCTGCTCCCTTTAAATCTGAACTCTCAAAAATCAGAGCACCAACAAAAACAGTCCCCTCGCGCTCGGCTCTGAGACCTCCAGTCAGACTTTATAGTCTCTTCTCATGGAATAACTTTGAAGTAAGCATCTCAGTAGAGGAAACATCGATTTTCCACACTGTGCAGACAGGGGCCACAGCTGGGGTGGTGCCCACAAATGGGGCTTCCGAGAGCCTCCAGCCCCTCCCCCATGCCCTTCTGTGTGCAAAAGGAAGCAGGTCCCGTGAAGACCAGTGATTTGCTAACAGTTACACTGTGACTGGTCGTCACTATGACCAGCTAGTGTAATCTAACAGGGCACAAAAGTAGCAGGTCAGTGTAGCCTAGCGGGTTATATAATGTAGCAGGTTAGTCATAACCCACCCTTGTAATCTTTGCCCTTTGTTCAGGTATGGCTACATCAGCAGCAAATCGTGTCTTCGATGAACGTGGGTGATGCGGCCTGCTGATGTTTCCAAACATTTTCTTGGCACATGGGGCAGCCGATTAAAATGTCCACGAGGAGAAGCTCGTGTCTGAAATAAATTGAATTTAAATTCAAGGAGGAGGAGCCTCTAGAAATTCTCAAATGCAAAAGAGTCTGGAGTAGGTGATGATTACAACGCACTCCCAGAAAGTAAACAGATTGTCTGTGAGAAACATGAACTGGACAGAGGAATCCTGTAACACTCTCATGCTACTGGTGCACTCCCCGGCACTGTGGATGTGACAACGGGGAGGAGATGGGGCTGGCGAGAGTGAGGAGAGGTAATAAAATGGGAAAGAGCTAGCTCTCAAAGCATCTTTGATGCAAAAGGTATTGTGAAATGCATTACAGCCCCAGCATAAATAATCTCGGGCTAAGTACACCTGATAGACATTTGCAGGCAGTAATGTAAGGGGAGAGTAAACAGAAGGACTTGATTTGATTTAAAATGAGGAGGGTATTTGACAAAACAGAGACTCCGATGGAGAGGTCAAATTGCAGAACAGGGGTCAACAGAGCAGGAACCAACCAGCATAAAGAAATCGAGATAAGTGTAGAGATGAGTAAAATAATCAGCCGAACAGTAAATACGTCAGACACTGGGCCCCAGCTGCGTGAAGAATCGGTGCAACGAACCTCAGGAAGAAAAACATAAGACATGTCCCTTTGTACCAAGGATCTTATTATCCAACTGGGGAGAAAAGATGTAAGCCCATGAAAATGTTAGATTTTAATACAAATAGTAACAAAAAAGGGCAACATCACAAAAGTGTCACACAAAATGCATGAACAATTAGAGATAAATGATATGATTGTATCTGAAGATCTTCAATATTAAAGGGAAAAATTAGATAATTCAAATCCATTTCTGGCTAAATTTTTATCCTGTAGAACCATATGAGTTGTGATAATAAGAACTGACTTAACAATCTAAGATAAATTAATATAGACATAGGGGTGACTTTGTTTCAATATCTGTGATTTTTCAAAAATTTAGGCGTCGGCCTTTGATCTCAGGGATTTAAAAGTACAACAGGTATATCTGATAGCTCAGAATAATAAGCTTTCTAAGTCCTTTACTTTCAAACATGGTTTTGATTAAAACAAAGGAGAAGGCTACTAAAATAGAAAATCAGTCCCTCTACTTAAATGAATTTAGTTTGAGTACCAGTATTTAAACATTAAGTTTGGATCCCAGGGAAAATCACTCATTAGATTTTCTTTTTAATCTTGTAAGTGGTCATTAAGTATGTACAATCATTTGTGACATTTAAACATTTAAAGACTATAAATCACTTGATTTAGGCTGAAGAAATTTTGTTTTCAAAGAAACAATTTCTCAAAATCCATACTTTAGGGGATTTTTATAATGTCTGCTCAGTAAATAATAGTTGTTACCATTGCTATTATCACTTTCATTATTATTATTCCTCTTTTGAGTACCTAGATCAGGCATTACACACATACACATAACCTCTAGATGACAAATTTGAGGTCCCAACAAATATCTAAAAAGGTAGGAACACTCAAGCTCAGGGAGGGAAGTAAGTGACTTGTCATCAAGGTAGGAAATGGCTTGGTGAGGTTCACCTCCCATCTGCCCCATTCCCAAGTCATTGTTCTTTCCACCGGGTCATGCTTCCCACCTGGCGAGAATATGTAGGGAGGCTGTCCCATTACAGATGTGTGCACACATGTGCGAGCACAGACAGCCTATGTAAAACTTCTTATTTCTTAGATGTGTCTTTAACCAGCCTGGGGATTTGGCAAAATCTGAGATGCAAATTAGAATTGGAATATTTGTTTTTCTTTCCTGATTTCAACCTTTTTACTGTCTGTGTCCTACTTCAGAAAAGAACAAAACAAGCAAAATAAAAACTTGTTTGGTGCCTTGCAATTTGTTACCATTGACTTTTGGGCATTTTTTTTTTCCCCTTTTGTTTTTGATTACTGATATTTCAGTGTCTGACCTAAAGCAGGTATTTAATAAAAGTCTTTGAAAGACTGAATGCAATGAATCTGTATATATATCTGATGGTTCTACAAATAATACTAGTTTACCCTCAGATCCCAGAAAGTCCCCATGTACATTGAAACTTTATTTTTTTTCAGAGTTGAAGTGATATATTTAGATATAGTTGCTATTTCATTGCTGCTTCTTTTTAAAAACAATAATTAATTCATTATTTGTTCATTACAAATATCCCTCCTTTCCCCCCATTTCCTCCTTCCTGCCCCCCCCACCAGCTCTGCCTTCAACCCACTGTTGTCTGTGTCCATTGGTGGTGCATATATGCATATCAGTTATTTGGTTTATCTCTTCCCATCCCCCAGCCCCCTTCCCTCTGAGGTTTGTCAGTCTGTTCCCTACTTCCATGTCTCTGGGTCTGTTTTGTTCATCAGCTTATTTTGTTTATCATATTTTGTAAATAAGTGAGTTCATGTGATATTTGTCTTTCTCTGACTGGCTTATTTTGCTTAGCATAATACAATAAGAATGAAACTCTATTTTAAGAAGCACTAATTAAGTTATTAATACTTTAAAGTATTCTGTTATGGACATATTTTAAAACTCACTTATACTGAAAATTTTAATATTGTGTTAGACAATTATATAATCTAAGAGTTATTAGGGCCATTAGAGATAATATGGTCCAACACTTTCATCTTATTAAAGAATAAAATAAAACCTTTGAGAAGTTAGGACATCCATAGTTTAAAATTCCTTCCTCCCCTCCCTCCCTCCCTCCCTCCCTCCCTCCCTCCCTCCCTCCCTCCTCCTTCCTTCCTTCCTTCCTTCCTTCCTTCCTTCCTTCCTTCCTTCCTTCTTCCCCCATTTCTCCCCCCCACCCCTTGCACCATCCCTTCAACTCACTTCTGATTTCAGCACTGCTGCTGTGACAGGTCAGGCATTGATGCATTACCCGCAAGGCGATGCATAGTCCCCATGTTCCTGCCCCAAGGCTTCTCTGCAACCTGCCTCAGGTGCACCTGGAACCTCAGAGTGATGACACTCACTCTCCTTCAGTGGATGTGGGAGCTGGCAGATCAGTGTGCAGCCCCGTCCTTCTGAGACACATTCCATCTACAGAGTCCCCAGGATTTTAACCCCGGTTGCTCAAGGCAATAAGCAACTTGATAACATTGCCTTTACTGCTTTCTATTCTTTCCTGACTTTCTTTCTTCCATCTCTCTTTCAATCTCACTCACACACCATCTTATTAAAAACTGTATCTTAAATACACTATTCCTGCCTAAGTCCTGTTTATAGGGAGTTCATCATGTTACCTTCTTTATCAAGTCACTTTTCAATTGTAAGTAACCAAAATCTAAATTTAAACTAATTGAAACTATGAAGGGGTTTTACTGATTTCACACAAGTAAAACTTCCAGAGGAAGGATTAGTATCATGTGAATCTTTATCCCTACAATTTTACTGTATTCCAATGATCTGATGGCTCTTCATCATTCTACTCTACTCGGGCTTCAAACATATTGACTTCATCCTATGGTTGATGTTCTCTATGGTCTCCAGGTGAGCTTCAGTGGCTTCCCAAGTCAGACACTTTGCCATTTTCATGTAACATGAAAGAGGCAGTACCTTTATCCCAGGATGCTTAGAAAATCTCCTGAGATCCACCCTGACAGATCAGCATAGGTTTCATGTTCATGACTACCAATCACTGTGTGGCCAGGTAAATTAAATAAGCTGATTGATTTCGACTGAGTCACCCTGGAGCTGGGAAAGGAACCTATATAATTTCCCCAATAAAAAAAAAAATCCGAGCTGTTTGAAGGGTAAAATGCTGAGAACATAACAAAACAATATCTACTATCTTACCTCACACTACTATGTTGAAAAGTAAAATAAGGTGATATCTTTGACTATCCTCTGACGAGCTATGAGGTACAATACAAATGCCAATAATTATTATTAGCATCTGGGTTTCTTGTTTCTTTTTTGATAGGAGCAGCTCATGAGATTCAGTCCCTTTGTCTTTAACCTAGAGCAAAGGCTTTATATGAAAAACAGTCCCAAGGCCTCTCTGGTTCCCCTGGGTGTCAGGAAGAGCTGTTGACATCTTTGTGAGCCATGACGCCCCACCAGATGTGCATGGGTAGAGGAGCCAAGAGAAATTTATATATGTGGAGCAACACACGTGTTCCTTTGGGCAAGATATGATGCTCACTGAAACAGCTGTTCTCTCAGCAGCTGCACACAGGTTAAAGAGAATAGAATATTGTTAGCATAGAATAAAGCAGTTTGCATTTTAATGGAACAGTACCACACATGGACCATTCTGTCACCTAAAAGACTGTTTAATTTTGCTCCTCACCAGAGGAAAGGAACACCTTGATCCCACAGGATATACTGTGATCTACCTCCAACACAACATGCGTCCGGTTCTTAGCAACTTAAAGCCCTAAAATAATTCTGCAAGATATTTTGAATTTTTGGCCATCAATCAAGGTTTCTTTGAGAATATCACTTTGAAATCTGAGTTCTAGTACTAAATAAGTTAATAAATAAAATAAGATTTTAAAAAAATATGATATAGTTGTCTCTCGTTTATTGCAGTTAAGCCGTTCCAGACCCTAGCGGTTGCACGTGGCGTTGAAGGATTCCTGGGGTGCTCGAATACATAGGTCTACAGTCCATACGTACAGTAATTTTAATTTTAATTGCAATACAGGGGTGTATAATTGACTCAGACAACCGAGTGTGCGCTGTATCGTTTTCACTGTCTCAATCAACTTTTTAATGAATATGTTTGAAAAAAACTGCGTTAGAGAGAAGCCGCGAAAGTCGAAGCGTGAAGTGGCGAGGGACGACTGTAGTGCTTAGACCAAGGAGATCCCAAATGGAGTAGGAAATGTCTTATTACTAAATAATATAACAGCCCTTTGGGATATGAACAGTGTTGGTAAGAGCAGGTAGAATTTTTGGAATTGAATAGAAGGCAGTGAAGTTGACCAAGATAAACATTTTTCTTTTTTTCCTTAATAAAAGAACATAGAGTTCACATGCTAAGCCATTAATAGGAAGAAAAATGCATGAATCCAGGAAAAAGAAATAGGTCAGCATTAATCCTAATCTTGCTTTATAGCAATAAATATGTTTTTTTAAAGTGACTCACTGCATACATAACGAGAAACGATGTTCCTGGAAAACATCTGGCAATGGAGAACATATTGCTACCTTGCAGAAACCCGATTCCTCCTAACCCATGTGAAACACGGATGCGGACAAAGTGAGGACTAGTAAACCACAGCAATAATGCATGGCTCTGCAAAATGGCTGGGAAATAGCCTGTACTCTGCACACCTTGGGCACCACGCTGCGCTGCTTCTCGGACCCTGCCTGCTTCGGCAGGACTCACGTGGGATGCTCTGCAAGAAGTCATGAACAGCTCAGGTCATGGCGGTGACTGAGAACACAAGGCAGAAAACGTGAGGAAGTGGGGAACAGCTCGAATGGGCTGTTGTCCATGTCTTTACTTGATGGTACACATACGAAATTCCTCAAAGCACCCCTGGTTCCACGAATTGCACATGATGCCCCAAACATGACTTAGCAGCATGGCCACATCCAGGTCAATGGGAAGGGAGAAACATTGCAGGGAGAGGTTCAACGTTCCACAGTGTAAACAAGTAATGTGCAGGATTGGGATGAAGAACGCATACGAATACTGGTTTATTCTCCATGGCTTGGGAGGACGTGTTCAGACACGTGTGAAGAAGTGACAAGCCAGTTGATTTCAGTACAATACAGTGAAAAACCTCCCACCAGTGAGAACAATCCGAGAGTAGAAGGTGCAGTCAGATCCTGGTCAATGAATGTGATCAAATAGAAACCCTGTCTCCCAAGGTGTTATTGAGGATCAAGTTCAGAGTCGAACTGAATAACTGGACAAGTATTCAAAAGCTCAGGGCCGGGAGTCATTTTATTTCCCAGCTAGTGTGAATATTTTTATTTCCTTGAAATCTCGAATTGAGAAGGGGAGCATCTGGGAAACATTTGCTCTGGGAGACGTGAGAGCAAGCGATCTTTCTCTGAGATCCTCAGAATTTCGGAACTGATGGATTTATTGGCTTTGTTCATTGGAAAGTAGGTTTGCTCTTCCATGAGAAGTGTGTCTCCCCGTTAGGAGTCGGATTGAGGGAGGAGCAAAGGGTCTCATGTGTCAAGAAGAGAAAGGAAATAAAGCTTAGGTGACATTATAGAAATGTTTTGAGGTTAAACGAGAGTGCATCTTGTAGAAGTACGGCATATTAACAACGGTTCCCACCTTTTCAGGGGAAAGACAGAAGACACCCGATAAAGGAGGTAGTAGGAGAGCACAAATTCTCAGACTTCTAACTTGGTAGTAATAAGTCAGAGTACAGTAACCCATCCATCCCAAGGTTAGAATCTCCTCTGGCTATTTGTTCACAGTCCCATAGACCAAGGAGTATCCGAAGTGGGAATACCCAGGTTGGAATTGTGGCTGAGCTGAAAAATGCCTTGGCATGTCTGTCCAAAGTACAGAAGATGAACCAAGTTCTGCTTATGTCCCAGCAATAAGTACTAGAATGGTATCATCCCCAGTAGTAGCTAAGTCTCCTAGGCATAAAGGCTAGATTTCTTCTTCTTTTCTTTTCTTTTCTTTTCTTTTCTTTTCTTTTCTTTTCTTTTCTTTTCTTTTCTTTTCTTTTCTTTCCTCCTTTCTTTTTAAATTTTTAGTTACAGTTGACATTCAATATTATATTAGTTTTAGGTGAAGGCCAGGTTTCTTAAAATGGAAGTACAATGAGTTTATTGACCCATGCTGAAAGACTTTTCCAGACAAAGTGTTCCTGTCTTTATTACCTCACGGGAATAGGATGGCAGACATCTGACTATAGTGCTCTGGTCAGATGGGCATCAAGTTACAGCCCACTGGGCATGAAACAGTTTGAAAACATAGTGTATTTGTTACTCCCTGGAAGAAAACAAGAACTTCTCAATTACAAGGTGCAGAGAGGTCTTACGCTTAGAAGGCTTGAGCTCAAAGGGGACCTTGGAGAAGCTATCTCAAGACCTGGGTCTGTAGTGAAGTGGCAGATTTTGGGTCCTCACTGGGCCTGCTACCGTGTTGGTGCTGGTAAGAGTCAGAGTCATTTTATTATTAAGTAAAAATCAATTAAAACTCTAATAAAATGTTTTACAATGTTATCCTTTGCTTTACAAAAAACACACTGAACTTTTGAAAATTATTTTTAAAGAAAGACTGAGGGATATTTGTCCTATCAGATGTTTACAATACTGCAAGTCTCCTGTATCACTGTCCTTTATGGGGAAACATACATGCCTCAGTATCTTGTTTAGTCACTGACTCCAAGAGTTAGAGGTTCTGACTTGACCCAACTATTACACAGACACCTCAGGTGCAAACCAGCCTGAGGACGGTTGTGGCCATGGTGGGTTTGGGGCCAAGCCTGACACAGCCCAGAAGTACTTCTTATCCTACCCGTACTTGTTACTCTCCAAACGTAGGTATTTTCTTATATACCTTTTTTCTTTTTTTAATCTTTTTTTTCCTTTATTGATTTTACAGAGACAGGAAGGGAGAAGGAGAGAGAGCGAGAAACATCCATGAGAGAAAACATTGATTGGCCACCTCCTGTACGGCCCCCACTGGGGATTTGGCCCACAACCTGGGTATGTGCCCTGACTGGGAAGTGAATAGGTACATGAGTCTATGCTCAGCCACTGAGCCACACCAGCCAGGAACCTTTGTTCCTTTTTCCCTGGATAGTCAGGGCTAGTACTTTGCAACAACCAAGGAAGAGGACTGTAAATTCAAAGTCATCTTTCAGGCTTAGCCTGTACTGTGAATTGGCTTTGATCACTAAAGGGAAAATAAATAAACTTACACTCTAGTGACACACCTTTCTACTAGGGCGCAGTGTTACAGGAGACTTGCAGTAGTGTAAACATCTGATAGGACGAATATCCCCTCAGTCTTTCTTTAAAAATAATTTTCAAAAGTTCAGTGTGTTTTTTGTAAAGCAAAGGATAACATTGTAAAACATTTTATTAGGGTTTTAATTGATTTTTGTTTAATGCATACATTATTTAGGGGATAATCAAAATAGAAAAAATTCCCTCCCGTGAGATGTATGGTATATGTCTCCGGTTTTTTTTCTTTAGCTTGTTTAATGGTTACTGGTGAAGTTTTATAGTTTATTGATTTAGGTTCTACACTTTTTTTAACACTAGAAGAAATTCATTATCAATTCATAAAGCTAATAATAGTAGCTTTATGTATTTTACCTTCTCACTGTTTATGATCCCTTAATATTTATGAGTTTTAAAGTTAAATAGTTATTTAACTTAAAAAGTTAGTTATAAAGAGTTTTCTTGCATTTCTGGAGGCAATCACATTGTTTTGAAGTGGAATGCCTTTCACTTTGTTTCCATTTATTACAATTTCAGTTATTTTCTTGCTTCATTCCTGATCTTAGAAGAAAGCATTCCGTGTTTCATCATTAAATGTGATGTTCGCCTCAGGTTTACATAGATGTGATTTATGAGATTGAAAATGTTCCCTTCTTATTTAAATCATGGAATGATGTTGGATTTTTTTTTTTTTTTTTTTTTTACAAATACCTTTTAGGCATCTGTGAGATGATCATATGTTTTTGTCCTTTATTCCATTAATATGATGTTTTGCATTAATTAATTAATTCCTTTTTTTGCATATTAAGCCGACCTTAAAATCCTGAGATAAATCTCACTTGATTATGGTGTAAATTCTATTTTACATATTGTTGGATTTGATTTGTTAATATTTTCTTGAGCATTTTTGTGTTTATATTCATCAGAGGCATTGACCTGTAATTTGTTCTTTTTTTAAAAATGTCATTGTCTGGCTTTTGTGTTGAGATAATACTGGCCTCATAGACAGAGTCGGTGACTGTGCTCTTTTTACTTTAATATTTGGTAAAAATTACGAAGGAGACAATCTATTCTTAGGCTTTTCTTCATAAAACTTTTTAGATCTCCAATTAAATATCTTCATTTGTTAGAGATCTACTTATATTTTCTGTTCTTAAGTCAGGAATTTGCCCATTTCATCCAATTTAACTTATTCGTTGATAATTGCTATATTCTTTCTTTTTAATACTTTTTATTTCTGTGAGATTTGTAACACTGTTTTCTTATTCATTCCTGATTTAGAAATTTGAGTATTTTATCATTTTCCCATGAACTATTTAAAGATTCACCAATGTGTGATATTTAAAAAAAAAAAAACACAAGATTTGTTTTTATTGATTTTCTTTATTCTATCCCTGATTTTTACTCATTTTAAGTATTTCTTTCCATTATGCTTGCTTTGAGCTTAGTTTTCTCTTCGTTTTTTCAATTTCTTAAGGTGGTAGGTAATCAGTTTATCATTCTTTTTAAATATAGATGTTCCCAGCTCTAAATTTCTTTGCAAGATCTATTTTAGTTGAATCTCACACATTTTAATTTGTTATATTTTAGATTCATTAATCTCAAGTAATTTTCTAATCCCTCTTGTTTTTTCTTTTGTGACTGGTTATTTAGCGATGTGTCATTTCCATACATTTGTGAATTTCACTAATTTTATTTTTCTGTTAAGAGACTTCTAATTTAATACTATTGTGGTTAGAGAATGTAGTTTATATGATTTAATGTGTTTAAAATTTTTGAGATGTATTGTGTAGTCCAGCATATGGTTTATTTTGGAGAAGATATGGTTTATCTTGGAAGAGAATTTGTATTATTTTTAGGTTGGGTGGAGTGTTGTATGGATATCTGTCAGGTTCAATTGATTTTGTATAGTTCAAGTCCTCTATATCTTTATCTTTCTGTTAATTTTTATACATTATGGAAACTGATGCATTGAAGTATCTAAGTATATTGTTGAATTGCCTATTTCTCCCTTTAATTCTGTCAAATTTTGCTTTGTGAATTTTGGAGTTCTGTTTGGTGCGTATTTACTTATTATTATATATTTAGGCTTAATTAATGATTTTGCCATTTTAAAATTTCTCTCTAGTGATATACATATTTTAGGGCTTTTTTTGAGATTGCCCCGTGATCAAGTTCTCCAGTACTCATTCTTTTGTGTTGTACTCACAGGCTATCCATGAGGTGGGAGCATTTCCTCATGTATTTGGTGTTTTGTTTTTTGTTTTTTTTTGGTACGTGCCCCTAGCAGGAACCGAACCCGGGACTCTCTGGTCCACAGGCCAATGCTACAACCGCTGAGCCAAACCGGCCAGGGCGCATTTGGTAATTTTTGATGTGAGATTATCCTTGGAAAGAATTATTTGCTCACGAGAAGTTTGTCCATGCTGAGTTATAGTTGTTTCTGTATAATTGGTGGAATCTGGAGTTTCATTTCTGCCAGGAGCCTGAAAAACTTAATAAGCCTGGACCTACTTCAACAACTTCCCCCCGCCCTTGGCCATTGGCGGCACCAGTCATTGTTGCAATGGAAATGACCAATTTCAGACTTTTCTTATTTTCCAAAGAAGAGGTAAATTCACTGTTATTTTTGAGGAACAATAGAACTGATAAGCAATTGAACTGAAAAGTACGTGCCCTGGTGCCATCTGATGGACACTTTTCCAGTCTCACGGAAATAATTGCAGTGTGTTAGTTGCTGGTATCTCCGAACACACAGAGCCTGGGTAGAGTGAATGTCAACAAATAATTGTTGAAAACCTGCATGCTACTGTTTACCGGACCTAAACCAAGGGATTGTTTACCATCTTACTAATCAAATGCTAAAATTCTGCATATTGATTCCCAATCAGAGCCCTAGCCCCTGAGTTCAATTTCCTAATGAAATCCTGGCGATTAACTTTCAATCTTCTTTGCACGTTGGGCAATGGCAAGGACGTGGTGCTCTGAGAGACCGTGACTGAGAAACACCACGGCTCAGACTCTGTCTGTGCTGGATTTGCGGGCTTTATAAGGAAACAAGTGCCCTTTGCATTAAAAACAGTATGTAGCCCTTTACTTGTGTTACGTAGTTAGATTATTGTTTTTACAAACCCATAAAGACGAAAGGGGCGTCACACACACAGGTTGGTGAATTTTCTAATCACAAAGATCATGACCTGAGCAGAAGACAGGAAAACCAGAGCCATTAAGATCTACTGGGGGCCACAAACATACCCAGTGTCCCTGTCTGCAGAGGGCGTGTGACTGTCTGAGGGCAGGCCATCGATGTAAGGGACAGTCAGCCTTCCTGCAGGATTCTCTACATATTTGGCCACAAGGCCACCTCTGGGCTTTGATTAATAAAAATTCTCCATAGAATCTTAGAGATTTTAATGAGTATCTCCAGTATGTAATTATTTGTGTGGTTTTAATAAGCTGTCAAATGGCCCTGGCTGGTTTGGCTCAGCGGTTAGAGCGTCGTCCCGAAGACCAGAGAGACCCGGGTTCGGTTCCCTCTAAGGGCATGCATCTCGGTTGCAGTTTGTCCCCGGCCTCACTCGGGGTTGTGTGGGTGGCAGCCACTTGATGTGTCTCTCTCACATCGATGTCTCTCTCTCTTTCTCTTCCCTCCTCTTTCCCTCCCGCTCTATCTGAAGATGAATGCAAAAATGTCCTTGAGTGAGGATAAACAACAACAACAACAACAACAAAAGAAGCTGTTAAACAGAAAGTGAGGTGAGGTTGGATCAGATTTTGTCAGCTGTAAATTTAACTCAAAGCTTCTAGACTCCTCTTATTTTTTAATTCAAAGAACTTCTCCATCCCAATCAATTTGCTCATCAGGGTTCAGCCCTGCCCCAGCTGGGTGGTTTAAGTGGTTGGAGCGTTTTCCCATACACTAAAAATGTGGGTTCAATCCCTGGTTGGGTTGTGTATGGGAGCAGCTGATCAATGTTTCTCTCTCACATTGATGTTTCTCTCTCTCTCTCCCTCTCTCATACTCCCTGCCTCATCTCTCTCTCAAATTAATAAAAATGTCCTGAGGATTAAAAATAAATAAATAAACCATCCCTCAGGGTTATTTATTAATTTATTTTTAGTTCTGGCATGATTCAGGGACTACTTCTAAGTTTAATGTAGTACACAGGACCTATTTGTGGCATTGGATTTATTGTCCCTTATTCTAGTAATGGGTTAGGGTCTCCTACTAGCATGTATTATCCTTGAGAACAAGGTCCATGTCTTATTTTCACATTCCTGGTAGATATGTGTACCTGGCACACGTCCTGCCCGATTCACAGGTGTTAAGTGGACACATGAATCCCCACCCTGATGCTGCCCGATGGTTGTCAGCCGATGCTTCTGAGGACCCCAGGGCACGGAAAACCCCTTTCTGCGTGAGATCGTCCCTTCCCCACACTGTGAAAGTTTTTGCAAAGCTATTCTATATGCCCTGAATGGATTCAAATTGATATAGCTAAAGGGATGTCTTAGTGTAGCTAATCAAGTGGTAAAATAACAAAGAAAAACTAGGTCCTCATTTTAAAACACTCATTCTCCTTTTCCTTAAAATACTAAAATAATCTGTTAAAGAGATTATTGGAATGTTAACATTGATTGACTAGTAGTTTTGTTTTTTTTCTTTCTCAAATTTTCTGCCATGGGGTGGCAGAGGGAAAAGGAAATGATACATTAGAATTTATTTCATTTCACCAGTTAATGATGCAGAATAATTCCCTCTCCCCCCGAGTGGGTCTCATGGTTAGTGAATCTCTTCTCGGCTGTCTTCTGGTTGACATGATTAAGAGGGGGTAGGGGAGCAGGTAGGGGAGCGGGGGCGGGGGGCAAGTATAATACTTTCAACAATACAGATTAATAATATAATAAAGATTCTAGGGAGATGTGTGTGGGGCAGGAATAGGGACCCAGACGTGAGCCAGGCCCCTTCTCTGGCTGCCTTGTCTTCTGTACTGAAAGTGTCTTCATTTAGCCCTGGCTGGGTTGCTCAGTGGTTAGAGTGTCGTCGGCCCGCGGACCAGCAAGTCCGGATTCAGTTCCCACGAAGGGCACAACCTTGGTTGCAATTTATCCCCGGCCCCTGTTGGGGTCGTGTAGGTGGCAGCCACTTGATGTGTCTCTTTCATGTCAATGTTTCTCTCTCTCTTCTTCCCTCTCTCCCTCCCACTCTATCTGAAGATAAAGGCAAAAATGTCCTCGGGTGAGGATAAAAAAATAAAAAACAGTGTCTTTATCTAGAATATCAATTATAGTTTTGAGATTCTGTCTTCTCCTTAAATTCTGAGCCTCTCTCCACCCGTGATTCTCCCCACTCCTCCACCATCACCACTGCCAGACCCAAAGGGATCCTATAGTTGCGAGAATCCAGTGGTCTTGAGAGTCTGAGACAAAAACCACAGATCAACGTGCTACATCACCTGTGCACGGGTCCTGGTGCCATGGACACCTCCAGGTCCACAAACTTCCTGCAAAGTGGGGTCCTCAATACCTACATGTGCTCAGAGTGTGCTTTGTAAGGTGATGGGGGAGAGACTGAGGGAGTGGTCTATGGGAGGATGGAGAAGGAAGAGGCTGGATACGGTCCGATTTTCTCTATAATTTAATCTAGTAGTTATTAAATGCTTACAGTACCGGGCACTGTGCTATGAGCTTCCATTTCCAAATTTAACCCTCGGAATTAAACTTTGAGGAATTAAACTTTGAGGAATTAAACTTTGAGTTAGGCGCTAGTTTAGGTCCACTATACAGATGGAAAAGTGAGGCTAAGGAAGGTGAAATGACTTACCAAGTCAGGCCGATTTTTATTTATTTATTTTATTTTTTATCCTCACCTGAGGACATTTTTCCATTTTCCATTTTTTGTTCAGATAGAGTGGGAGGGAGAGAGAGAAAGAGAGAGAGAGAAACATCGATGTGAAAGGGACACATCGAGTGGTTGCCACCCACACGGCCCATCCAGGGCGGGGGACAAACTGCAACCGAGGTACATGCTCTTAGCGGGAACCGAACCCGGGTCTCTCCGGAACACAGGCCGACGATCTAACCGCTGAGCCAAACCGGCCAGGGCAAGTCAGGCAGATTTTAAGTGGTGGGGATAGTAAACCCAAGCGGTCTGACTGCAGGGCCCCTCACAATCGCTCATCTACAGAGAACGAGTTTCTCACTTTGGCTAAGAACATCTAAGCGAACAGAAGTCCGAGCGAGGAGAGCATGTGACAGGTCCCCACCATCCAGCGGTGAGCAGGAAGAGCTGCTCCGGAGCAGAACCCTTGCCTTCCTGGCCCGTGGGTCCTCCCACCACGGGGGTCCCGGGTGTGAGAGCAGGGCCCGCTCTGGACCCCGGCCGGAGAACTCAACCAGCATCAACAGCAAGGATATACTTTCTGCTGTGCTGGCAGAAGATACATACCAATCCAATGGAACTCAAAGAGAATTCTGCAGAAGACTAGTTTTAAAACATCTTTTTTCAATATTCACTTAAGAGGGATTTTCACATGCTTTCTTTATCATTTAACTTTCTTATTAAGTTTAATTTGATGGCACGTTGACTTGGTATGTATTTGTTTACTCATCTATTTGTTTAACACGCATTATTGAATGCTTCCTATGTGCCAGGCAGGTTGGGTTAATGTGTTCCTATAAGTAAACATGTAGCATTGCACCTGACTTGATGAATTTGTTTATTTAATGAAAGCCATTATACTGATTAGGTGTCCGCTGGTTCTCCATTTCGGAGCTAGGTCCACAGCAACCAGCAGTATGATCTCAGCAGACAGGAGGTGAAATTGGAAAGGACTGTGTATGAAAGGCTTTGTCACCGCAGGGTCTGGGGACACACTGGATAGCGCAGTAACCGGCCAGAAGGACATGGGCAGATTGGCCTGTGGCTGTTTCGCTCCACTCTCTGCCTCCACTGTCACATGGCCTTCTTCCTGCTGGGTCTCTCTGTGTCTTCACATAGGACACCAGTTATTGCATTGAGGATTCACCCTAATTCACTACATCGTGTTAGCTAATCATATCTGCAAAGACTCCAATCACAAATATAATCATATTTACAGAAACTGGGGGTTAGGGCTTCACTACACCATCATGTTAGCTAATCGTATCTGCAAAGACTCCATTCACAAATACAATCATATTTACAGAAACTGGGGGCTAGGGCTTCATCTTAGCATTTTGGGGAACACGATTTAACTGACAACACTGGCATCTTAGTTCCTTTTCAGCCACAATTCTCTGAGGTTACGTTTGGGTTAGCGCTCTCAACAAAGGACTACACTTCACGTAGAATGCAGCAAGGCCAAAGCATATTAAATAAATTATGAGGTAGGACAGACTCTTCTACTGCCTCATATTTCCTCAGACCAGTCCTTTGAGAAAAACGTATGCTCTGTTCATAAAAAGAGTTGGAAAACTGCAATCCATTACTGGAGAAATAAAGGAAAAAAAATCCATTGTAGACAATTGTGAGAGGGTGAGATAGTGTTCCCTAATGCAGTGTAGGGTGCTAATACTTACTAATTATTAACTGAAAAATTACCATGCTGTCTTTGGCAAGTCTCAGCATGATTTGAGAAACCCCGAAAAATGTCTATACCATCTCACTATTTCATTCATACTTTTAAATTTTTTTATAATCTGCCTTGTTGCAACAGAAACTTAATGGGATATAAAATGCAGGTAAGAAGCCATAATAAATGTAAACTAAGGAACACATGAGACTATTTCTACAATTACCTTTGACAATTACATTCTGGGTTCTCAAAAACGAGCATTGCTCTCTTTGTTTAGTCATTGTGGTGTCCCATAAATTAGGCGAAATTTGTGTATTTTAAAAATATAGTGGACTGATATCGCTTGAAAATTACGTAGCTATTTGAATTCAGGTGCAAGTAGAAGAATGCATTTCTTTAAAGAGAAATGATGCATTTTGAAAGGACTGGTGATTCATAATTACCTAGACATCGCAGGTCGTCAGTGATTGGCTGCTTGCGAAGAGGGCTGGTCCTCAAAGAGTGAGGGCCCCTCCGTTTATCCCTCCAGGGCAACCGGAGGTCGCAGGATGGGGACCCGTCTGGTCTATACAACAGCTATGTATCTGCTAAACCCACTCTTCCCCTTATGCGATCTCAGCTGCTTTGTTGACCAAGAAGGAGAAAGGCCAACAGTCTTCTTCCTTCGATGCCAACACGAGCAGGACCTGTTCTAGAACGGTGGGATTCTGTGACTGAAGATCCTTCGCCTTCTTTCTACTTGGTTTAGAAAAAATAGGAGAGAGAATTCACGTTTTATTTTCCCTAGGATTTTTGAAAAGGCATACATTGTTTAAGGCCTCGTTATTTATGTCTTCTTCACAATGGCGCCTGGAGGGGTATTAGCCTAGTCACTTCGCTGGGACCAGGATTGTCACCGGCAAACCAGACCACATAGCCACACTCTATGTGATGATCATCAATTTATATTTATAACATCATAGCAACATATAATTCAGCATAATTATATTTTGCTGGAGACCAGGCAGGAGAGAGCCGAGAAGCTTGTTCCTTTGTTGGCCTGACTTAATTGAAAGGTAGATTTAAAATATTATGTCTAATCACTGGCGATATAGCCTTTAGGCAGTCCTCGGTTAGTGCCTCCTCTCTGTTGAGTTTTGATAGCTGAGCTTCTGGAAGTTTGAGATTACATTTCTTGAAAACTACTTGGATTGAGGCTATTATAGATTCTCAGTTAAATGCAGCATTTTACTTTTCAATAATCAAGTATAAAAAGTACAAATCAGCTTTTTTAAAAGAAATGTATCTATACTGATACATTGGTATAGAAAGTTATACTCCGAATGCTCTGAGGTGACCCACATCTGCTTCTACTCTGTAAGCAATGACATGTTTTAGGTCACTGGCAGGACATTTCTCTGTGTTTTTGGGGTGCTGAACAGACTCTGCGTGTAATGTGTGGCATGCATGCTATAAGGCATTACATTGTCTTGCCGCATTTGTCATGTAAATGTCCCTGGTACACAAGCTTGTCCTTAGTGGTCACCGACTCCCTGCAGTGATTCCCTACTACCTGTGACATCATCAAAGAATCCATTTTATTCGTAATGCTAGTGCCTTTTCTAATTTGAAATAATTTCAAAGTTCAATGGCTGCACACATTTTTGTTTTTAGAGTTAGGAAAATTAGGGTATAAAGGTTATATACGCTCTTAGAAGCAAAGGCAGTAATAGAATCCAGACATCTTGAGATCTAATTTAGCCAATGTTCTGCTTTTATGAATTTCTGGTGATTCCCCTAGTAAAGATTCAAAACACATGGTTCATGCATCTCTCTTGCTTAAATATATTTTATGGGGTAATTTATATAATTAAAAAAATTCTTCCTGCCTGGCCAGTGTGGCTCAGTGGATTGAGCATCGTCCCATGGACTGAGAGGTCGCGGTTTGATTCCTGGTCAACGCATATGCCTGGGTTGGAGGCTTGATCCCTATTAGGGGGCAAGCAGGAGGCAGCGGATCAATATTCCTGTCTCTCTCTCATGTCATCACTCTCTAAAAAATTCAATAAAATCTTATTTAGAAAAATTCTTTCTATGTTTTCCCAAATGTATCAAATGCAGCCAAGTTCAGGTGAAGTTTACATTTAGGCATTTGATAGGTTCACATAAATTTGACTTATTCAGCAGCCTAGATATTGCCTGAGATACTAGGGCATTCAAGGCTTGGACTGTACCTGGCCTTGATCACTCTGATATGGAGCACCCCCTGAACTATTTTATTCCACTCTATTTTTATTTTTTCCATCACCATTTATCCCCTCTGTGTCCTCTTACACCTCCCCCCACACCTGCAGTCTCTGCACTGTTGCCCTTGAGCTTTTTAAAATTGGAGCATTTTCTAGAAAAGAATCTGCAAACTGAAGCCCCACAGATGAGTCCGGTCTGCTGCCTGCTTAAAATAAAGATTTATCAGCCACACCTGTTTGTTTGTTCCGGCTGCTTTCACAGTGTGAAGGTAGAGTTGAGGAGCTCTGATTGAGAATGTTGGGCTGGGCACCGCTTAAAATTCTTAGTTTGAAACTTTACCAGAAATGTTTGATAATTACTGCCCTAGAAACTATAAACATCAAAGATTCTGTTGGTTAAATTCTATTTTTCTTTTTTCATGGTCTATGAGAAAAGCTTTAGGTAATTTTAGATTCACACTAGGGCTTGTAAATGGACAGCTAATTCTGTGCCTTCCGGGGTAATCAATGATGTTTTTGTTTTTGTTGTGTGGCTGATTCCTCCTATGTCCTTGAATATCCACTTTTCCTGAAAGCTGACAGGTAAATATAAATCGAAATGACATTTTCTACATACACGTGGATGTGTTTCTCCTTTTAAATCTGAGAACCTGAAGATACAAATGTGTCTTTGATGTGTGAGCCTTTAATACATTATCTATGATAAGAACATGGGCGAGATCAACATCTGCTTTGAAATTACTCTTGAGCTTTAGTGCCGACTCTTGTTCTTAGTGAATATGCTGAGGCCATAGATGTGTTGGATTTGCTTTCTATGGGTATAGTCACAGAATTAGTTTTGTAGTAAATTGCCAAAGTCTTAGATTATTTTTTGAGAAACCTCTAAACAAATACAATAAAAATCCTGGCACCATTTATAAAATTGACTTCATTCTGTTAGGTGCATTTCAACACTTGGCCCGATCATGTTCCAAAGAAGTATATCTGAAAATTGTTCTGGTAGTCCACGCCTTCCATTTTCCTCTGGGAACACTGCTCAATATTTCAATGACTTCTGTTATTGTTGTTTTGTTGGATAGTCATCACTGTTATAAATTTCTGCAAAGGTTACTATCTCTAAGAAACAACCCTTCATCTCAATATGTTTAAAAATTCCCCTTTCCTTGGCTGCAAGTTCCACAAAATTTGGTACAAGAATAAAATCTTTACCATTGTAACCCCCTGTTAATTATTTATTGCATATATTAGTGAGTGGCTGTTTATCCCATAAACTGCTAATCCTAGTAAAGAACAGTATGAAGCAACCATGTCCCAATCCCCCCCCCCCCCCCCCCCCCGAGAGTTGACAGTTTAGTTCCTAGAATAGAATTGAGCACATAGAAATGGCTTAGGGATGCTCATTAAAATTATGAATTAATGAAGAGTATTGATAATTCATACTAAATTAGTAAGAATTATAGTTACTTTTATTTCACAGCTACAGGACTGTAATTCCAAAAACTGAAACTAGTGGTGATAAAGAGGAGACAGGAATGGTAAATGGTTTAACGCTCACCCACCACTGGCTAAACGATGCCTGAGCAGTTGACTGCAGTGAGTGCTAAGGAAAAGATGGACATCAATTGTATCTGGATGTTTCAAAGAGTGAAACTTT
Source organism: Molossus molossus (assembly GCF_014108415.1). Lineage (NCBI taxonomy): Eukaryota > Metazoa > Chordata > Mammalia > Chiroptera > Molossidae > Molossus > Molossus molossus. The sequence continues at coordinate 18,734,592 of NW_023425352.1, forward strand.
TATCGCCTCTAAAGGCCAAGGTCTTTACGGTGGCCTAGAAAGGCCATGCCATCAGGATCCCCTGGAAGTGAGTCTCAGATCCTGCTTCTGTCCTCCCCGTTCATTTTACTCCAAGACATCCCCTTTGTTCTTTGGTCACATCTGTTTGCTCCTGCCTCTGGGTTTTTGTTGGTGGTGTTTCATCTGCCTGAAGCATCCTCCCTGGAGGAATCCAGGTGTCTTACCTCTCAGCTCCTTTCGCCATATCTTCCTTTATTCATGTGGCATTTTCAGAGACACTTTTTCTGAACTCCCTATCAAATAATGAACACCCCTACCCAGGTACTACCTAGCCCCTTTTCTGCTTGCTTGCTTGATTGATTTATTATTCATGCATTCATTTATTTACTCCATTGTTTATTTAACCAATGGTACTACAGATTAATAGGCGTTTTTATATATTACAAGAAGCAAAGTTACATTAACATGGGAGAGGCAATGGAGAATGTCTTGGCGAAATACAGATATAATGCTACTGACATTTACAAGGATTGGTCATTACAGAATATTTCAGTGACAATAGAGAGATCTAGTCTCTCTTTCTCAGTGAAGAACTCCTCTGAATGGAAATCAGTTGCTGCAAAAGCCCATGCAGGAATGCTTTGCAGATATTCTGAGACCAATCTCTGGGCGATATTTGAACAATGATTTGTGTGGTTTTCGGTTTTCTCCGTGTTCTAAAGCATGCCCTTATTACCTAACTCCAAAGTTTCCATTGGTTATGCTCACTAGAACCCTGACTCAACATTGTCTGTGGTAAAACAGGTAAAAATGAGCATCCACAGCCCTTTGACTTACTCCTGTCTCAATGGAGAAGTCACTACAAGCATCTCTTTAATTTTATCAACTCGAGGCCCAAGGCCCCCTGACAAATGTTCTGAAATTTCTTACTCCTTAGAGCCAACTTCCCCTAACCTAGGACCTACAGTAGTAACTCAGGCACGCAAATAAGAAACGTTCTCTGGGCTACTCATAAAGGTGCTTAGATTAAATAAACATATTCTATGATATAAACCTCAATATTTATGTAGAGTCACGTGAATGTTGTTGTGTAACTAAGGCCAGAGGCTCAACACTCAAGATGACCACTTTGCCCATGATAAGAGCCACAGTAGAAGAAACACCTGCCAGGTACCACCTGATTCCTCCTGCAAGGACAGCCTCCCAGTCTGCAAGCAAGGGGAGCCTCCAGACCAGCAGTTCTCAACCTGTGGGTCATGACCCTTTTGGGGGTCGAACGACCCTTTCACAAGGGCCGCCTAAGACCATTGGAAAACATATTTCCGATGGTCTTAGGAACCCAGACACCGCTCCTCTGTCTGTCTCCAGGCGGGTCCGCCCACATGCAGATCCGCCCACATACAACACGAGGAACTGTATTAAAGGGGCGAGGTATTGGGAAGGTTGAGAACCACTGCTCTAGACTCTTAGTACCTGAGACAACGTGACCCTCCGCAGTGGGGGAGAAACCACTTCCTTGTAAGAAATTAGCCCCTGGGGGAAACGGTACTGATTATATACCTTAAAGGGTCATGACATTGGCTCAGGGAAATGTTTTAGATAAAAAGAACATTTTTGTTCACAGAAGCGAAGTATTCAACATCTAGGAAGGGGCTACAATTTATTTATTTTTTTTTTATTTTTGGTTTATTTTAAGGGGATATAGCCTGAGAAATTTTCTTAAGTTGAATTTTTATCTTTGAGACTAGTAGCCTGTTCTGGAGCCCTGTTGATTACGGAGGCAGGTTTTCTGTGCAGCGTATTTGTTGAGCGCAATCTGGTAATCACACACATTCAGCACTGCGTATTTGCACAGTCCCTGGGCAGCACAGAAGTCAGCACATGCTCGGAGAAGTGTTCCTCTTCCAGCCTGGCTGTGAGCCCTGTGGATTTGCCCCTCAGCCATCCCAGCTTTTCTGCAGATGCCGTCAGAACTTCCGTCGGAGCCATGGCCACGGTCCTGGACGCTGCTGCCCAGGGAACTCAGGGCGCATTTGCTCTCGGAGGACCGTGTTCGCAAACAGAAGCAGAAGAGAATTTTCCTTGTTGCTTATGTGGCTCTGGGGAGGGAGGAGGTAAAGGGGGGATGGGTCAGGGTGCCCGTGATTTGCAGATTCTTCAGTTCTACTTTTGAGAGTGAACCTGCCCCAGAGGATCCCGAGGGCAGCTTGTTGCTTTGCCTAAACCAGACTTTCGGCTCTATTGTGATCTGTTTTCTGCGCTCAAAGACTGGAGCGATTTCATTCCGGTCAGTTTTTCCTGTTTAAAAATGGTTAGTTTGTTCTTTATCTTGAGGCTACCTTCCCTCATTAAATAAATATAGAACCGTACTTTGTTAAAAGTTGTGAATTTCTTCAGTGACCTGCATTTCACCTTGGATCCTAGTACTGGATCTGTCACTGGAAAGGTTAGCAGTTTTTTCCAAAGGTGTACTGAGACCTTTAGGCCCTAATCAATACAGGAACATATAACCAATAATCAACAAACAGTGAGAGGAGTGTCACCTTAATGACACAATCAGCACTTTTAGGTAAATGGACAACTCACCTTGACCTTTGGCCTCAACCCCACCGCCTCCATTTGATAAAGGCTGCTCCATTGACTTTGATCTTTTTTCCAGGACCACGAGAAATTGTTTGTCCTTGGGCTTATCAAAACCCGTGATGACTTCGTTCAGGAGGCACGAACATTCTCCTCCCAGGTCATTTTCATTGGATCGTTGAGTTCGTTACAGGATTCACTAAAATTCTGGAGACACACGTGGCATTGCTCTGAATAGAGTTTTTAATAGGAAACCGAGTCCCTGGGTTTAGACGCGAGAAAATACTGCCAGCATGTGGAAGCTAACCCTTTCTTTCTGGCTGATCTTTCCACCCCTGACCTGTGCTTCCGCTGATGGAGCTCGGGAGCACGGCAGACCCAGCTCCGAGTCCACGTCCTTGCAACGGAGGACGGAAACGCGGGAAGACAGCAGGTTAATTAATGCTGAAGAGACACAAGGGTCATCTCCAGTGCTTTCTCGTATCTGCTAAGTCCTAGGTGGTGATAAAGAATGCAGTGCCCGAGTCAGAGGGCTGTCCTGAGCCAGGAGTCCTCCTGGGCGCGGAGGGCGAGTCAGCACAGCCACGGACACGGCGAGGGGAGCAAGGAGTCCTCCTGGGCGCGGAGGATGAGAGTCAGCACAGCCATGGACAGGGCGAGGGGAGCGAGGATCCTCCTGGGCGCGGAGGATGAGTCAGCACAGCCACGGACACGGCGAGGGGAGCGAGGAGTCCTCCTGGGCGCGGAGGACGAGTCAGCACAGCCACGGACAGGGCGAGGGGAGCGAGGAGTCCTCCTGGGCGCGGAGGATGAGAGTCAGCACAGCCACGGACACGGCGAGGGGAGCGGGGAGTCCTCCTGGGCGCGGAGGATGAGTCAGCACAGCCACGGACACGGCGAGGGGAGCGAGGAGTCCTCCTGGGCGCGGAGGATGAGAGTCAGCACAGCCACGGACACGGCGAGGGGAGCGAGGAGTCCTCCTGGGCGCGGAGGATTAGAGTCAGCACAGCCACGGACACGGCGAGGGGAGCGAGGAGTCCTCCTGGGCGTGGAGGGCGAGTCAGCACAGCCACGGACACGGCGAGGGGAGCGAGGAGTCCTCCTGGGCGTGGAGGATGAGTCAGCACAGCCACGGACACGGCGAGGGGAGCGAGGAGTCCTCCTGGGCGCGGAGGATGAGAGTCAGCACAGCCACGGACACGGCGAGGGGAGCGAGGAGTCCTCCTGGGCGCGGAGGATTAGAGTCAGCACAGCCACGGACACGGCGAGGGGAGCGAGGAGTCCTCCTGGGCGCGGAGGATGAGAATCAGCACAGCCACGGACATGGCGAGGGGAGCGGGGAGTCCTCCTGGGCGCGGAGGATGAGTCAGCACGGACACGGCGAGGGGAGCGAGGAGTCCTCCTTGGCGTGGAGGGCGAGTCAGCACAGCCACGGACACGGCGAGGGGAGCGAGGAGTCCTCCTGGGCGCGGAGGATGAGTCAGCACAGCCACGGACACGGCGAGGGGAGCGAGGAGTCCTCCTGGGCGCGGAGGATGAGTCAGCACAGCCACGGACACGGCGAGGGGAGCGAGGAGTCCTCCTGGGCGTGGAGGGCGAGTCAGCACAGCCACGGACACGGCGAGGGGAGCAAGGAGTCCTCCTGGGCGCGGAGGGCGAGAGTCAGCACAGCCATGGACACGGCGAGGGGAGCGGGGAGTCCTCCTGGGCGCGGAGGAGTCAGCACAGCCACGGACACGGCGAGGGGAGCGGGGAGTCCTCCTGGACGCGGAGGAGTCAGCACAGCCACGGACACGGCGAGGGGAGCGAGGAGTCCTCCTGGGCGCGGAGGATGAGTCAGCACAGCCACGGACACGGCGAGGGGAACGAGGAGTCCTCCTGGGCGCGGAGGATGAGTCAGCACAGCCACGGACACGGCGAGGGGAGCGGGGAGTCCTCCTGGGCGCGGAGGAGTCAGCACAGCCACGGACACGGCGAGGGGAGCGAGGAGTCCTCCTGGACACGGAGGACGAGTCAGCACAGCCACGGACACGGCGAGGGGCGGTTAGTGTCCCAGGGCAGCGTTTTCTTGGTTCATCCAAGTCCAGTTGGAGCCCAGCGCTCATTCTGGAGCCATCTGAACCGATTATGACCACTGGGGAAATATAGAAATAGGGTAAATAGGATGCTAATCTGAATTGTAGGGACTCTGGAAAATTCTGGATTTGTGTGGAATGCAGAAACCATATATATATATATATAATGTGATATATATATAATTTAGTTCTAACACTATGGACTCATGATTTTTTAATACTTCAGGTAGTAATCCAAACTACTTGATTGATTTTCTCTCTCAGATCGCTTCAGCTATGGCCCTTGGGAGACCTTTTATAGGCTCCGTCACTTCAGCACACCCTCCCCGAGGGCTCTCCATGGTCTCTGTTCCTCTGACTGTCGCCTTTGTGCTAGTCTACGTAGGTATGAGTGTGACCTTCCTGTATATTATAATATAAGGTGTGATTCATAAGTTTTAATAGTCTCAGGCCAAAGCAGGATCTCAAGCCTGTTCTATTTCACTTGACCTCTTCAACCATGCTACCTACAAAAACACATTTACTGGATGGCCTAGTCCAGGTCAAGAAAGCATTTTTTGGGGGGTATTTTAAATTCAAGCCTGGCTTCAAAAATCATTTCTATCTCATTTTACACACACACACACACACACACACACACACACACACACTCCTTGGGAACTTTGTGTGAAAGGTTGCTAGTGATATTTTCATAACTCAGAATTCAGAATTGCCTGCTGATTTTATAACAGTGAGTACCAAAAGGTCCAGTCTTCTCCTATGGCTTGATTGCAGGTAATGCAAAAATGATCACATTCATGTGTTCAGATGCAATAATATCCTATAGCTTCCTCATTAAGCAAGATTTCCTACCTCAGCAGGAAGGGGGCAGGATTTGGATACCTAGCTAATGTGGGTAAATTAATTTTGTTGAGAATGTGAGATTTCAAAGACTCTTCTGTCTTTTGCTATAATCTTGCCACACTTAAGTTGATACCTCCTTCTTGTGTTTATCACCACCCTAATTGAAAGAAAAGGATGAAACTCACTGTGTTCACCCTACATGGTTTGATACTCACCTACAATTAGAGATAGGAAGAAAACAATGTGTAAATACTAATGCAGAGGTTTTGAGGTTGGGAAAAACATCCTCTAATCTCATAATGTCATGTGAAATATACTCCTACGATATATGCAAGGCAAGTATCTTCATAGATCAAGGTTAATTAACATCTGTGAGAGAACAAAGAACTACAGAACAAAAATGCTCCCAATAAAAAGATTGATTATAAAAGCTAATATGGCCCTGGCCAGTTTGGCTCAGCAGTTAGAGTGTCAGCCCGCAGACCAATGAGTCAAGGGTTTGATTGTGGTCAAGGGCACATACCTTGGTTAAGGTTTGTCCCCAGCCCTGCTTGGGTCTTGTGGGAGGCAGCCAGTTGATGTGGCTCTACCACATCGATATTTCTCTCTGTCTCTCTCTTTCTCCCTCCCTGCCACTCTATCTGATAATAAGTAGAAAAATATATCCTTGGGTGATGAATAAAAACAAAAAAGCTAATATGTAAGGTATTCTTCCAGCTACTCCCCAAGGTCAATGGTCACCATATTTAATCTCAAGAGTAATCAGAAATTCTTGAAATGTGTAAAAGACCACAAAGTGGTGAACCAATGAAAAACTGGGATTTAAGTTTTTACTGTAAAAAGCCAGATCAAGACAAGTAAGTAGATTTAAAGGAAATTAAAGCATTAAGGAATTAATATATAGTCATGACAGCTTCTCAGTGAGTCTAGCATCCAAACAGTAAACCATTTTCAACAACCGTTATATCAATATGTGGCAAACGGTATCCTGAAATTTACGTACAGGTTCTCACTTGAAACTGCAGTCATTCTTTGAAATCATGCTTCAAAGAGATCATTTTTAGGGTGTAATAGTAACAGTAATTGCTGTGTTTTTTTCTTGTATACTTTTCAAACTGTTAGACATCATTGATAAATATGGATAAAGATAAAAAGAATTAATGATTATTAGCTGAGTGTAGAATACACATGTATACTTCAGGTTTTAATGAACTTCATTTATGTCACTGATTTATAAGTAGCTGTTCTGTGGAACACCACGCCTGAGAAAATGGCTTAAAATAAAAATGAAATGTACCATGAGCTAATGGGCTTTGGAAACCCTGCATTTCTCTAATGAGGAATATTAAAGAGATTTGTATTTGGGGGTAGTAGAACTGGGTCTCTTGGGTTGAGAGATGCGTGAATGGGGAGCAAATATGTTTCAATTATTTCTTATGGTTAAGGGTTTTTTTGTTTTGTTTTGTTTTGTTTTTAATGAAACAGGATATGGTTATCTAGGTTAATGTTATATGCACACCCAAAAACAATATATACTTTGCTATTTGGGAATGGAGTGTACTGTAAATATCAGTTAAAACCCATTGGTTGGTGGTAGTATTTATTTCTTTTATATCTTTGCTGATTTATCTGTCTACTAGTTCTATATATAACTGATTTAAAAAATCCACAGCTACAATTAAGGATTTTTTCTTTTATTTTACATTTAGTTCTTTCAGATTTCACTTCATGTTCTGAAGTTCTCTTCATATGTTCATATACACTTGGGGTTGTTGTAGCTTTTTGGTAGATTTACCCTTTTGTTACTATGAAATGCCCCACTTAAATACTTATGGTAATTTTCTTTGCTCTGAAGTCCACTTCAATGTTAGTGTAGCAACTCCAGCTTTCTTCTGATTAGTGTTTGGTAAATTTTTTTCATCCATTTAATTTTAACCGAACTCTATCGGTGCATTTGAGATGAGTTTCTTATAGATAGCATGCAACCAAGTCAATGTTTTAACCCATTTTGTCCATCTTTCTCTCTGTTAGTATGTTGAGGTTATTTCTACCAATGAGTTCATAAACATGGTCTGCATTTCTGAGCTCCTCACTTTCCAAACTTTTTGTGGTGCTTTCTGGTTGGTTCCCTGGTTTTCTCCTTTTCTGTCCTTTGGCCAGAAAGATAAGAGATTTAGGTATTCTACCTGCCATGTGCTTCCCATGACTGTCAGGATCAGGGGCGTGGCAGAATAGAATAACTGGGGGTCCAGCTTCCTGGACAGAGGAAGGACAGAGAAAAACACAGCCAGAGTTTTCTTGACTCTCTTGGGACCCCAGATACTCCAACCATAGAGGAAGATTCTCCAGCCTCTAAGTTTGTGTGTTCCTGAGTAGATATGCATTTGTACATTGATTTTGGAAGGTGATATGTAATACAATACCTAGCAAACTTGAAAAACAGCCTTATAATCCTTTTTAATCATATACCCTAAAGAAACTCTTTAATGCGTATAAAAGGAGACACAAAGAGTTGATCATTTTATTCTTTTCATATTAGAAAATTAAAATTAACCTAAATTTCTATCAACAGAGAATGAAAGATTTCCTTTCTCACTTCATTTATGTATCTAATATAGCCTCTTGAAGAGGTCTTTCTTGTCCATCATATTAAAATGGTTCGTCTCCCTCTATTTCTTAATCCTATTTTATTTATTGAATAGTTTTTGTTATTTAAGACTATATTGCACCCTTGGTTTGTTTCGTGTTGGTCTTTTGCACTAGAATTCCACAAGAATGTGGATGACTTATTGTTTATGTTGCTACCTCACATTCTGTATTTGTTCAAATGTTTGTGTGTTCTTTCTCTCTCACATTAGAATGTACGTTCCATGAGGGTCAGCAAAGCTATTTTAGTCACTGCAACTCTGCCAACATTTGGAAAAAGTGTGTGTCACCTAGTAAGTGCTCAAAATATTTGTGAAATTTATGAATTATGTAAATCTGAGTAAAAATTGTGTATTTTACCATTGTCTATTCTTTACTTTTTATATTTTATAAATGACTTCAGTTAAATTATTTGATTTTTTTGTTATTTTTTTAAACTCATTTGAACACATTTCAATTTTATAAGTAGAATAATAGTTTACCATTAATATTGTATTTTTAAGCTTAGTGACAACTAACTGTGTAGCAGTCAAGGCCTATATCAGTTTATATCCACTCTGACAACCAGCTTTTTATTAATTTTATTTTTTGGTTAATCCTCACCCAAGGACAATTTTCCATTAAGTTCTTAGATAGAGTGGAAGGGAGGGAGAGGGAGAGAGAGAGAGAGAGAGAGAGAGAGAGAGAGAGAGAGAGAGAGAGAGAGAAACATCGATATGAGAGAGATATATCAATTGATTGCCTCCCACATGACCCCACCCGGGGCTGGGGATCAAGTCTACAACCCAGGTACATGCCCTTGACCAGGAATTGAACCTGTGACCCTTTGGTCTGCAGGCCTATGCTCTAACCACTGAACTTACCAGCCAGGGCACACCTGTTTTTTTAAGCCCAACCATTTAGTACTCAGGAATGAATATGCTACATGTGTAACATAATTGGAAATTGGTAGTTTCCATATTAGGCTCTATGCTTGCTCCTCTAGCTTCTAATGGTGTACGCGGAAAGACAACCCACAGTAAAGATTGATGATAACTAAATTTTGGGATGAATATGTTTAAAACAAGTTACATAGATTCATTTAACTGCAGACCTCTTGAGAGCATTTATTTGGTAATATGCGTTACACATCTCCAAGCGGGTTCTATAACATACAAAGATTCAATGTGTTTGTCCAATGAGCTCCTTTTACAAGTTTAATGGTTTCCCTCCAGGCATTTCTTCAAGTGAATGTTTCACAATGTGGGCTATTATATCTTGTTATATTTCATACTTCGTTTGGACAAATAATCTACTTTTACCTTTAAAATCCCCTCACTGCAATTGATTCACATATCACTAGATGAACACATAGGCAATTTCTCTCTATTAGAAACTTCTCCCGGGTCCAGTTGTTTGTGTAGTGTGGCCCTTTAAGAAAAATCGCCTTTCATTTATTATGAAACCTCCTGACAATGAAATCCAGCCTATAGAATTGACACCCGCCCCAATCCTCCTCTACTCTCCTGAGTGAGCAGTGAGTTGGTAAGGCATCTGTAAAGAGTTTCTCATCTCATTACTGCCAAGCCGCTCACTATGTGAACTTGTTTTGTGCATGAGTCAGAATCTGTTTGACAGGTAGAAGTTGCCTTCCAACTTCTGATGAGGATTTAAGAAGAGAAGGCAACCTACATTTTTTTCTCTACCCTTTCGATGATCGTTGACAGCGACACTTTTAAGAATGACAGTCAGAGAGGGTAGCTTTAGGGAAGGACTGGGTTGGAATTGTATTTGGTTTCATGATCGAACAAATTGACTAATTTGGATTAAGGTTGCATTTTGAATGTAGGCTTTGTTTTCTCTCATAGAATTCCAATGCTCTGTCCACTTCAAAATGTATTCAGAGAAGGAACTCTGTGTGTTTCACTTCTGACAAGTGGAACCTTTCAGAAAGGTTTTGGTTGAAGTCACTTATGAATTAAGAAAGTTCATGGCACAGTGACAACACTGACGTGAGAAAACTCATTTGTCCTTTTAAAGTATTAATTTAGCAGGATGGTAGGCAGATCCCCAAAACTTCAGATTTGAGCTTTATAATTCACATCATTGATTAATCCCCCAATTTTAAAATGTCTTTTTGTTTTTCTTACTGCCAACTGACTTCCATTTTTTTAACGATTAAAGAAAGTTTTCAAATTATGCAGCAATATTATTGTGTCCTTCCTGTGGTTAAAATACATTCTGTACTAAGCATTTACTAAGTACTTTACATATATTGTTTCATTTAACCATCACTACAGTTCTATGAAGTTAATAAAAATATCATCCCCTTTATTATTGTCTACCACTCAACAGACTTACATGACAAGAAAATAAGTTATTATCCAAGGAGACAGAAGTCATAAGGGGCCAACCTGAATTCAAACCCACGTAGGTTTTGTTCAGAACCTGCATGTCCAACTGTGGCTATGCAGTGTACAGGTGCATTTAAAAATATAGTCTCAGAAATAAAAGGTGTCCCCATTCTAGGCTCTATTCTATGCTAGTTGTTTGACCTTGAGTAAATTGCTCCATCCGTTTAAACCTCAGTGTCCTCGTCTGTCAGCTAAGGATAAAAACGGTACACTTTTACAGGATATTTGTGGATTAACTATGTTTATACATGTGCACAGTGGAACAAGATAAACACAGTAACCATTACTTGTTATTCTGACACCTAACCACTATTATATTGATTGTCAGGAAAGTTTTTCCAAATAAACTCATTGATTTTCCTATGGAAAATTCTATCCAAGGCTTTTCTGGGTAGGGGGTTGGGGATAGCAAAAGTTTAGTGTCTTTCAAGCCACAGATACATTTTCCTGGAAGAACACATTATTTTAAATCAATCTTGAATACATTTTTCTGTTTTCAGAAGGGTAAGCAGTTCAATACCATCACTATAAACTTCCTCATCACTAACTATCACATTCATGATCAATAAGGCATAAAATAGTGTTTAGAAATGTGTGCTCCAATCAGCAGAAATAGCAGCCCTGCCCTAATATTCCTAATGAATATTCCTGAATTTTAAAATTGTTACCTTGTAATTATTGTATGAGAAATGGCCTTCCACTCTAAACCAATTCATAATTCTGTGCATTTATCACTTTGTATTGTTTGGTGCTCCAGGTACTTTTTTTTAGATAAATGAAGTGATTCCTCTCCCTAACACTCAGAATTAGCAATAATCTAATTAAAGATTCAACCCAAATTGCTGCGTTCTGCACATCAGTTGTTAGTTTCACACATGAATGTCCCTTGGCAGAATCCAGTGAAGTAAATTACATTACTGCACATTACAGTCATTGTCCATAATTCCTTTTACTCGCCAGTACTTGTTTGCAGTACCCGAATTTGTCAGTGTGCACCTTTGTTGTGAATTGCCTTCCTGTGACCCTCACGCTCAAAAGGTCTGTGGCCCTGGTCCAAGTGTATCATTATGGATGAGAAAAGTGACTTTGCTTTACAAAGGTGAACTGTCTTGGTTCCACACAATTGAAAGTCTGACATTAGGGGCTTTTTCAAGTCAAGCTGTACTCTGGTGCTCCCACAAAATAATGTAGAAAAAGATTGAAAAGATAATTTTAAAATTTACCACCTTATCTTATGTATCTTATGTTCATTTGGACAAAGATTTTAAAAAAATATATTTCTCTCATAAATTAATCTTGCCCTCCACAATTTTTCTCTCATGTACAACATGCTAGGACCTTACCATGCAGTCACCATTGACCATACAGTATAAGTTGCTTTCCATGAATGCCAATGGCAAGGTCTTTAGATGAATTATCAATGGGATACTTCACTATTCCAAGATGGAAAATTTCACATATTATGACATCATACTGTGCATTCTGTTGTATTCTAACACACTGTTCTCTCCTTAGTCCCTAGCCAAGACAGCTTTGGTGGCTCCAGACATCACCCGCATACCTTAAGAACATTAATTTAAACAGTCATCTACAACATTCATGGCTTGTGTTTTAATTTGCTTCCTAATATTTTCAATAGGGAGAGGGAGATCTGAACTCATCTTTTTGGTGCTGTGAACATGGTTTGAAAGAGTAAATGTCATCTCTCAAATCTTTATTCTTTCTGAGCTGTCTTTATTTTCTATCCACTCTTGAGTTTGTTCCAATCTGTTCCCACCCCCAACAGAACTGCTCTCTTCATTGGTCAAATCGAATGGTCATTTATCTGTATTTTCTTCCACTAGCTGCCAGTATTTTACACCATTCTCTGTGGTCTGTGACATGTTTTCTTTCTCTCTCTCCCTGTCTATTCACACATCTTTCTGGGATTGTGGGGAGTTAGTCCACAGGTATCTCTTTCTTAGTCTACTTTCACAACTGACCCATCCCGCAGGTCGAGCAACGAGGACTCTAGAGGGGGAGTGAGGATGAGAAGGGACAAGAGACACGAGAAATGGAGACAAGACAGGGCTCTGATCAAGTCTCGTTTATTCTGGGGAGATCCACAGTATATATAGGGCAAGAAGCAGAAAAAAAAGAACATTTGTTGCCAAGTGGTAAGTTTGTGGTAACCACCTAGAAGCAATTTCAAGTAAATATCACATAAATATCCCGGGTGGAACAAAAAGATAAACAGAGCATAACTGGCTGATTAAATGGTTACTTAAAGGAATGCAGAAACATTGTATACAGAGATATCCTGCCTTGGGGCAGGAGATGGCAGAGCAGATTTTAGCAAAATGGATGCCATGCAAACAGTCTCCCACACACAACTTCTCCTTCTCTGCCTGCCTCTTGGACACTGGAGCGTTCAGGCGTCTTGTACAGGTACATTAGATATACCTCCACCCCATTCATTTCCAAAGCTCGAAAACTCTTCTGATGACTCTCAGATGTGAATCAAGAGTCATATGCTTTACCTTGACATCTGGATTTAGACATCAAAACGAAGACTAAAATACTAAGATATATACGGAAACATCTCAAAGTGAATATGTCTCCCAACTTCCCACAGAAACGTCCCTTTACCCTTCCCCACCTCAGTAAGTGAGGAGTCACATTCCACACTATTTTTCACTTCATAACACAGGTTTTTATTTTTAATTCCTTTCTACATCTTAGTTAGAAACCATGGAGAGGTCATTTTGGCCAGACTATAAGGTTTCTATAGGATGATATTAGCAGGAGACTGAATATAATGTTCTTCTATCTGGCTCATTTATTTGTTTTTAAATTCCTTAGCTTTTGTCTTGTTTCTTTATTTTCCAACCAAGGAGGCTTCTGAATTCTTAATTTTGGCTATGCTTTTATCATGTATGTTTAATGATAGGACCTTGCATAGAAGATAATGATACCATAATAAGTTGTCTAAAGTAGATTGTTATAAAAATGAAAGCACATTTTCAGACTTAAAGTGTTCGGACTCACACTGGAAGTCTTACAGCATCCCTCTATTAACTCTTCATTTTAAGACTATACCTCAATGCTGTGCATTTTATTTAGGAACAGCTGTTCAACCGACTTGCCCAGCATCAATCCCGCTGGTAACCCTCACAGGAGGGTAAGGTCAAAGTGCTATTTGCATAAATTGGGGGAATAGTACACAGACTTCCAAGATGTGGATCCTAATTTTTATAACTGCATTTGAAAGGACATAAAAAGTGTTCTTAAATGGCTGTTTTCTATTCTCTTCTAGGAAAACATTAAACTATAAATCTGAAATTTTTCCAGTCCATCCTCTGTTAGAACAGTATAAACTTGTCTCCAAACTTGGTGAGAGCCCTAAATCATGACTGAATGCTTGAAAGTTAATTTATTAAAGTAAATTAATGTGCTCAAAGAATAAACTAGTTGAAATATGGCATATAATTGCAACTTTTAATAGTTTACATATTACTGCTCTAATCACATTCTTGCATATAATTGCCACATACTCAAAAATATCTCTCATTAAAAAATTAGTGTTGCAGCTACTGTAGATTGGAAAAGAAAAATTGTATAAATCAGGCTCTTGTTAGTGATGTTAAGAAATGTACCAAGTTCCGACGCAAGTGTAAAGTATACAGTAACCCATATGACGTTTGAAAGAAGACATTTATATATGCCATGCACTTGAGTCTTTCCTCAGGAGTTGCTTTGATATTAATTTTTTTAAAATAATGATTTATGAGACAATCAAGGAAGCACCGGCGTAATTAGCTACTAGTGCAGAACGTACAAATGGAGAGTGTAAGATTGTAAGCAAGAAGTTAAGATCAAACCACGGTAAGACTGTTATATGTTGGATGAAGTATTTATGGTAGTTTTTGGAATCTGAGAATTGGAGGGTTAGAAAAGTGTTTTCCTTACAAATGGACACAAAAGGCTCTTTGGCTTATAAATGCACAGACATTTTTTACCTCTGCGGGTTGTACAATAAAAGCATCTAGGAAGCCATAGATCCACTGTTAAGAAAAAGTCCTAATGATTTACAAAGGTAGTTTCAAGAGATTCTTGGTTTTGTTTAGTTTAAAAGTTCTATTTGCCCAGTGGAAGCTGGAATGTGGGTGGTTTCGAAAGGCAAACATGATCTTCAGATGATTAAAGAGAATTATCCTCTCATTAGGATTTGGAGAAAGTACGAGAAAGCAGCCAAACTTCATTTATTTTTTCTCAGTAAGGGCAGGGCAGCTTTGCCTGCACACCTGGAACCCAGGGCGTTGCTTCAATTAGTCAGCAAAGCTTAGCCCCAGCTCTCTGGCCAACTCTGTAGAATGCAAACACACAACTTCTGAATTATGCACTGTGGCTTTCAAGTCCTTAGTTATTACTTTCTTGCTTTCTGCAGCAACCTTAGCGAGGAAAAAAAAGTACATTTTTATAACACAGATGATGATGTGCATAATGTTTTCTCTCCAGTCCCTGAATCCTAGAAGGTGAATTTTCAGTGACATATAGCATACCATGTAAATGAGCCGTGGAGTAACAAATTAAAAAGCTTTTACAGATACCTCTAATTCCTATTTATGGCTCCCCCAGTATTAACTAAACTGGCTACTACTCAAATAATTACACATTCCCCCCGTGAATGTGCGGTGTGCATTGTTGACTAACAACAGATACAGTGAGCTGTGTGATTTATTATTAAGGCAAAGCCATAAAGGGTGTTTTTCATCAATGATGCTTTTGCTGAGCACTGCCCTGCAGAATATAAGAAAGGGCGTTTTAAAAAATGGTGACATTTTTCCTCCCTGAAGCTGTTCTTCTTGGGCGAGAACTCCTAACCCTGTCACTTTTGTTTTTTTTTAAGTACATAATATCAATATCATACAAAAATAAATAAATATGCAGACCTGGTCATACAATAATTTAAGGATCATTACAAATTATATTGCATTTGAAGTTTTATCATTAATACATTTATTGACACCTGCCTATAGGCTGTGATGTTGTTGTGTTAGAACCTTAAAAAAAATGGCCCTTGGCATCAAGGAAATCATGATCTAGTATATGATTCTTTCTTTGGTATATAACACTATTTCCTAAAATGACAAAATGCTATGAATTTGATCTAACATTTATTGAGTGTCTACTATGTGTCAGCTACTGGTTAGATTCAGGGACTCAAAAATTCATGACCTGGCTTCTAGATGCTCGTGAGCTGGTGACGGACAGAGACAGCTACATAACTAGCAGTGCTAGATGGCAGAGAATGGTAACTTATCTGACTTCCAATCAATATGTTACAGGGGTAGGAGGAAAGAGGTGGAAATTCTGAGTGGAGCTAATGGGAAGACAACTGAAATGAGGTGGGATATGAGCAGAGGTAAGACTTACATCTGATAGAAGAGGGCTTCCCGGGTAAATTGACACCTTGATTTAAATATTTATATTCAAACGGATAAAACTGGCAAAAATACAGTTTATAAAAGGCTAGAAATCAACCACAATTATTGTTTAGAAGGCGGTTTGATAGAATGGTAGAGAGGTAAAATTATAAGAGAAAGAGGATAATTATTATTTTCATGATGGTAACAGTCTAGCTGGAGAGTGAGAGCATCTATTTTGCAAGATCAGATGTTTTAACTGCAGTTTGTTGAAATGACAAGAATTTGGATTTTGAAGCACAACAAATGACCTAGTCTAACATTTTTTTAGAGATTTTGAGAATATAAAGAACTTATTTGGAATTGCTTTACAAATTCTAAAAGTTTAAAGAATGAAATGTCAATTATCTGACATAAGAGATGTGTAAGTACTAAATAGTAAATATCCCCAAATATCACACCGTTGACTTTCTAGCAACCCAGAGGGCTGCATTGGACAGAGAAGATACTACTGGCCTTTTAGACTTGACTAGCAGTGACACAATGCTCTCAGTAACCATACTGCCTCTTTGCAAGGCAAGATGACGTCATATTTCAATCACCGTGATCCTGGATTTTGCAGATGACAATCGAGAATTCCAGAAAGCAACTGATTGAAACTGAATGTCAAAGCAGGAGTCTGACTCTCAGGTTGGGAGCCCAGCCAGCTCTGTGTCCATCACAAGGTGGTAGAAGTTAGGATGGGCCTGCAACACATCCCAGTGGAAACCACAGCTGCAGCACTATTGGCCAATCACCCCTTGCTGCCATCGATGGCTGGGTAGGAACTAGTATCATTTTTGACATGAACCACAGACTTTTGCTGGTGGTGGTTGTGTTCTTGGTGCTGTGATATATCCCCATTTAGGTGACCCCAGTCTGAGCAGGGGTGATCAATAAACCCTCTGAAATGTGGGGCTATAAATGAAAGATGACTTCAGGATATGTAGAAAAAAAAAGAAAAAGAAAAAGTTTGCAGAAAGGAACCTGAAGTCAACCTTACACATGTAAAACCTAAGTTCTTGTGAAATTCGGGTTGATATTCCAAACACCTTCCTCACTCATCACATATATATGTGTGTGTCTGTGTGTGTATATATACTTAAATCTCACTTTTACTATTTTATATGAGTCATACTAAATAATGTCTGTGCTCTTCAACACTCACACAGCTCTGAGAAGTGGGTGAGCACTGTATTTGATCTCTAGGACATTGGACACTCCAATCATTTTCCGTGAATTCTCATGTCAGATTCTTTAAATAGCTGGATTCTTTTTTTTGGTGTGCTCTAGGTCTTTTTTTATTTTATTTTTATTTATTTATTTATTTATTTACTTATTTACTTATTTATTTATTTATTTTTGTTACAGATGTTTCTCCTTTCCCCCCATTGACACTCCCCTCCCCGCCATCCCCAGCTTTGTTGTCCATGTCCATTAGTTATGCAAACATGTATATAAGTTCTGTGGTTTATCTCTGCCCCACACTCCCTCTTCTGAGGATTGTCAGTCTGTACTACTTCCACGTCTCTGGGACTACCCTGTTCTTCAGACTGTTATGTTCATTATATTCCACAGATAAGTGAGATCATATGATACTTGTCTTTCTCTGTTTCGCTTAGGATAATACTTTCCAGGTCCCTCCATGTCGTTTCAAAGGATAAGAGCTCTTTCTTTCTTACAGTTGCATAGTACTCCATGGTGTATCTGGATTCTTAATGTTACGATAGGCCTTCCTTAATTCCCTAGATTTCCATATATCTGCTTCTGGAGAGAGAGACCTCTGTTGGTATGTCACCATAATATAGTACTTCCAAAATCAGTAATTATAATGACCATTGACATTTACCTTAATTATCTCTTACTGACAGATCACAGCCTAGGAAGGGAGCTGGGGTACGAGAAGTGGACTGTTCTCTCATACGTCTACCTCAGTCAAAGCCCAGAGGTTCTCAGTTCTTGAAAAATCATTAGGGTATCTTTGTTCATTGCCATCTGTTTCTAATCAGACAATTTATCCAATTTGATGCATTCGTTTCCAAAGAGGATAAATAAAATACAATGAGTTGGGCACACACAACTCACTGATCCAACTTATAAAAAATTTCTTGTTCTTTTTGATTTTTAGAGAAAGAGGAAGGGAGAGGGAGAGAGAGAAAGAAACATCAATGAGAGAGAACATCGACTGGCTGCCTCCTGCATGCCCCACAACCTGGGTATGTGCCCTGACCAAGAATTGAACCGGTGACCTCTTGATGCATAGGTCGATGCTCAACCACTGAGCCACACTGGCCGGGCTCATTCATCCAACTTTTAATACTGAAAGCCTGGTGAATATTATTTCAAACTTCATCCAAATGCCTTCACCCCAAGGATGAAATGATTCAGATATTTATGTAATTGGGAAGTCCCACAAATTCCAGTGAGATGTGTGCACAGCAGAAGGTCTTTAAGACCTAACAAAAGTCTATCTATGTGTGCATGTTAAAAGATTCTGCATTTTTTTTTTCATTTTTTCATAATAGTGTATGCAATTTAAATATTAAGGGATTAAGAAGCTTTAAAAGAGATTGTCCAGGGCTGACCTGCATAGATAAATAACAGTGTTAATCTGAGAGAAGAAGGTTTGCATCAGAAATGAGGTAATTAGAAGCGAAGATATGGTGGAAGAAGTAAGTAGATAAGAGTGGGAGATTTAGCTCCACCAGCAGGCACAGTCTTAATAAGTTTGCCATACTATCTCATTGATCAACTTGGTACCTGCAAAGTGTGGGTTCTAGTAGAAACAGCAGAACGTCTATCAGTAATGTGTTATAAAACAGAGAAGCAAACCAGCACTTTACTTGATATGGTATAATGGGGCCAGTGACCAGTGAACCATGACAGTGGAAACCATATTTTTAAAATTAATTAATTAACTTTAGGCTTTTTAAATGACCCTAGTGTCTTTCTTATTACATTCATGGCTCTTTACATCTACCCAAGCTCTTGATAGTTTTTCACATGGTTTTCATGAGTCTGTCTGCATTGCTTAATTTGCACACAGAGGACACAATAGTTGCAGTGGAGTGTTAAGGAAACAATAGCTGTTCCTCGATGTGGCTCCTTTTGCATGAGGTCCTAGGATCATAGTGGGGACTGTGATTTCTTTAGAATGGATGTAACATTTTAGCATCTATTACTTTCGAATGCTAAATATGATTATCCCCTCTGGTAGGAACCAGATAGTCTTGGCTTTATCAAATTAATATAGTTCATGTTGAAAAAGATATCAAATTATAAATAAATATTACCATTACTCTAAAAACATCTCATTCTATCTCACTAAAAGACTTTTTCTTTTGATGCCTTTCAGTTTCACTATTTTGTTCCAAGCTACTTAGGGACCCTAATAGCAAACTTTTTTCTTTGTCACAATGGTGCACATCCTATTTTTTATTCATATTTTATTTTCAAACCCCTTGATAAACAAGTCTTTTTCCAGAAATACTTTCATGCTTCCCAAGGGTTTTCAGCGCACACTGCCAGCACCAGGGTTGTTTGTGACTGTCATACCAATAAAATGTCACGCCAATTTGAATGGACATTTTACTGTTCTGTTTTCAGTGACTTAAAGTATGTCAGCGAAATGTTGATCCAAAAATAACCATTAAAACAGTTCTACATCACCTGGTTGATTCAACAGTGGTGAAAAGGCTACCCCTGTGGGTCTGGCCCATTGTGCTACCCCAGGGGATGTGTCTTACTGAGGCCGAGTGCGGATGGTGTGCTCGGCCTGCATCCTGACGCGTGGACCACAAGGATCAGAAAATAACGGTGCCGTGTGTACTGAGAGTTCCAACTAAAAGGAAATCTATAAGTAAAAACCAGCCTTATTATTATAAAGAAAAAGATCCAAGATACTAGCGCGGTATTCTAGAATTCAGATTATTTTCCAAAAACATGGCATTGCCCCCCCCCACCACCACCACCCACCACCACAGAGAAAACTCTCCTCTGAACCATGGACACCAGTATAGGGAAAACTCCTTCAGCACTTGCGCAGTGGATGTTACGTTATTACAGAAGTCAGTGGATTTTCCTTAGGGACTGTATATAAACGAACATTCACTTTGACAGATGGTTCAATATGCTCCACGCTGTCCAAACAACGTACGGTCTACAATGAAATTACAGAGCCAGTGATTTCTGTCTGCAGGAGTGTGTAATTACAATGTACTTACCGAGCGTGTACCTGGGAACGCTAGTACATTACTATGTAATTAAAGGGCAGTTCGTTCTTTACTCAAGCAGAGTATGTGGGAAATTCTTTTAATAGTTAAAAGAATCCAGGTATTTCACAGGGTAGTTCAGACCACTAGTGGTAACCTCAAAGGGAATGGGGGCAGGTTGCGTTCATTAATCAATCACCGGGTTTCAGTTAATTTCCATTTTATTTCTGTTTCACTGTTCCAGACGAAAGAAAACATTGCTCTTTCTGGTGGCCACACGTCCAGTTGGATGACACAGTGAATGTCTGATCATGTCCGTGGAGTTGCTACAGCCCCGCCTCTGTCTGTTCATTTAGTACAAGGATGCAATGCCTGTTGAAAAACGTGTGAAAACGCCAGGCTTGTCACCTGCTGGACCCTGTTTCGCTCCAGAGATGCCAGCTCAGTGGGCAGAACATAATGGCAGATTGTCAGATGTGCTCTATATTTAAATAAACAGAAATTAGGGAGAGAAATGGTAGATACTGACAAAAGAATACTTGGTAAAGAGATCTAGCCATACTTTTCTAATGTTTTGTTGATACTTGGTTATTTTAACCATAGGGTAGGGATGACGATCTTGTTAACTGTGTTTCAAGATGCTTATGACAAAGGGCAATGCATTTCAACTGGAAATGCTTAAACAGTCCAAATTTCAAGTCACCCTAGAAAATATCAGGGCTGCGGCGGAAATTTGCAATGCAAATAGGTCCATTTTCTCTTCTGCACACCACACTGCTTCCATTCAGGAGAGAAAAACACCCCCAAACATCTCAAACAACAACAGAAATGCCTCATGCTGCGAATACCTCCTGCCTAAGGTTGAAATAGGTGTTAATTGTCATGTTAAATCACTATTATTTTTCATGTAATTTTATCAATGCTTCTTAGGGTGCAGTTAATGTTTTAAAACATTTTGCATTTAATCATAATTACCTGGATCTTTCTTATACTCTTTTGCAATTCTGGCTGATAAGGTCCTAAAAAGTAATGAAATATTCATGTGTGAACATTTATTGGGTATAATTTTTTTTTGTCTTTTATTCACTCTTAATTGGGCCTTCAGTAAAGGAGTCCAGGATTATAGCAAGGTGAAATTTCCTCTGGGGGACTTCTTTCCTTCGGATAAGTTTTAAGCTTTGTGTTGTTTAGTTTCTCGCCAAAACATATTGAAAAGGCCATCTATAGATATCGGTGCAGTGGCCCAAATCAGCTGAGTAAGTGATGAGTTCAGCCGCCTAGAAGACAGAGATGAACGCAAAGATGGAGAAAATGATTGGGGATAATTTTACAATCCCATAGAAGAGAACCACGGAGAATCCTGAAATTCTGCACATGAGGTGGAATTATTTTCCAGGCTGCTTCCAGGATTCATCCTGTGATGAAAATCGATTTGTCGGGTGCAAAAAGCTTTGTCAGGGAGGAAAATGAGTGCTGCACCGAAGATGGGAATAGAGCACAGAATTTTCGTTCATGTCCCTCTAAAGGAAGTTTGAAAAGTAAAAATAAAGGTAATTAGGTGTTATGAAACATATTTTGGGCTGAACACAAAATTGCTTGATTACTTTTCTAAATTAACAGGTTGCTTTGAGTTTCTGTGGACCCAGCCCGAGTAGATTGTAAGGGAATGGCATCCTCACTTCCTCCCCAAGAGACACAGAGATGTTGCTACACACAGCTCTTTCTAATCAGAACATAATTTGTGTTTGGAAGCATGACTTAAAGAGTTTGGGGAAATAACAAATAATTGCATTTTTATTTTCTCTAGGATTAGGCTCCAATGAGGACATAACTAATACAGACACTAATGATTGTTTCATATAGATTTAATCTGTGTGTGTATGTATTTTCTCTCTGTCCTAGAATTCTTTCGCTTTCTCCCTGGACCCTTCTACCATTCTCTCTTTTTCTTTTCCTCTATTTATTGCCTCACAAGGGTTGGGAGTTAGAAAATATAGAGAGAGCTCTCCTGGCTTTGGTTTCTGTAAACCAAACCGTTGTAGGGACACAGAGCCTTCAGCATCACAGTTAAATGATGGGGAGAAACAGAGAGTAGGTTAATCTTGTCATCTTAGAAAAGAGATAGGTTTCCTTAGCCTTTCAAGCAGATAGAGGGGAGTCATGAAAAAAGGGAATGTTGGTGTATTGAAGAAAAAGGAGGTCTCTCCCTTCCTCACATAAAGGCCTTGCAAAGTTTGTCCAGTGATTTCAGGTAGATAGGATCACAGCAACCCTACCAGGAATTCCTAGGTCACTGGGGACATAGTAGCACTAGAGATCAGCCTACAAATCCAACATTGGTAGGGAAATATTAGAGAGAACTGGTAGACCATATAGTGCCATGAAGACAAGTACTGCCAATGAAAATATCAATCTGCACAGACCAATGACTAGAAAATAAAACTTTCCATTTGCCTGTGTCTTAGTACTATGTATTCCTCCCATGAACTTGACATAACAATGGCTTAACTCTAAAATGATTATGGTTCAATTTTCCTCTCAACCACATTTCCCCAAGCCTAGTAGATGGAGGCTCAAGACTAAAACAATTTTGTTATTGTGCAGCTCAGTAAAATGCTTATTGTATACCTGGGATTTTTAGACTGAAGATTTTCAGTGTTGTGGGCTCTGATGATGCATTTGTTACTTTGGCTTCCCATCAAAGGAAAACCCTGAGACAAGATATGTTTGCAGGCAGTGTATTTGGGAGGTCACCCCAGGAAGCCGGAGGAGGGAGAAAGGAATGGGAGGCAGACAGGAGGAAAGAAACAATGTAAACGGGTGTCAGTGTAGTGGTTACTGAGGCAACAGCACTGACTCTTCCAGGGTCCCTGAGGAGCATGGCCAAAGCCTCCAGAACTGTCTGCTGGCTCCCATCCCCCACTGGTTGAAGGTGTCTTTGAAGAACATTAACTCTCATATCTATGCCACATTTTCACTTGGGCTGAGTGGAATCCGGTGGCTTTGGTGAAGGCCCGGAAGCAGAAAAGTAGAAAAAGGAACCTTGCATGCATTTAAGCTGGGGCACTGCATGGAAATGTGCCCACTGCTGCCTCAGCTATCAGATTGGGTCCAAGGGACGTGAGAAGCACCTGGCAGAGTCCTCCCCTGCTGGGCCTCAGGCCTCTTCTGCCCAACATCATGTTCGTCTCGCACTGGCTGTTGACCAGGTGAGGCAGGTAAAGTCTATAAAAGCTGAAATACGGAATTGTTCATGGAACATGCTACCTGCCACACTGCTGCAAATGTGCTGGGAGAGCATGTCAAATCGTCATTTTTCTTCTCCCCATTGACTCTGCTTTCTTCTACCTTTTGCCAGCCCTTCAGCTGTTCCAGAGTTCTTGCCTGTCGAGGTGCCTCAGCTCTTGTTCCTGAGGCATCTGAGCACTGGGTTGCCTTGACCGGTCGCTGCAGTCGCTGGCCCAAAGCACCGAGAAAAGCCCCCGATGAGCCCCGAGTTCCGCAGATGGTTTCTCCCCCACATTATGTAGCAGAAACGCTGGTTCTTAGGACAGTTAAGGTAAAACAACAGTGTGAATAGTCCAAAGTGATCAGAATGCGGTTGTAATTGTAGGTTTGAGGGGCATTTACTATCTCCCCTTGATAGACGCATACCTCCCCCGACTGGGGACAAAAGGGCCTCTGATCTCAGTGTGTGAGAAGCACAAATTTTGCAAGTGGCTCACTAGCAGAAATGGTGGAAAAGATCAATCCTTCTTCCACAGCTTGGCTCCCAGGCCTGTGTGTTCTGGCGACTGGAGGCTTGGCACCCGGCATGCTCTATTGGTTTACTGCGTCAGTTGCATCCTTGAGGACAGAAACTCCAACAGGCTGTGTTATTCTTGAATCTTAGCGGAGCCTTTAATGGGCCAGTCTAACATTGTGTTAGGCTGATTAATTTCACGTGATGCAGCATATGGTAAGATCAGTGATGTATGTGGTAATGTGATAATTATTACTCCTCCTTTGTTGTAAACTTGGCCAGTTGGTCTGAGGCAATGTTACATTAAGTCCATACCAGTATATCAAATAGTCTATAATTACTCTAATAGTGCTACTATAAGAAGCACTTTGAGAAGACAAAGGAAACGTATATCTAGAATAGATTCCCAATCTAATAAGGATTCTGAACTGCCCCCTATAGACAGACTGGAAATAATCCAGTGTCTTCAATTTGACAGACAATGGCCAGTTGCTAATCTCCTCAACGGATTTTACTTCCCTGGGGTATCAGAAATGACTTGTGTTGATACCTGTGCTGTTCAGTTTTAGTAGCCAAATCATTTTTACTCAGAGGGGATCCTTCCCGTTGGGAGCATACATAAACATTATCAAATATTGTACAAGTGGAAGAGTAACAAAATTCAGAAGTTGGCTAACACCCATTGGCTGAATCATTCTGTCCCCCTGATTTTGAACGCCTCCTTTGCAGTGGGTCCTCTGTGATGTTCAGTGACACGATACACACACATATATATATACTTAGTGCCAGCTAACAAAGAGGCATACACGTGTATCTACCACCAGGCTTCTTGGATTTGATATTCAAATTTCTTCCTGGTCCCGTGACCAGTCTGCCAAGATATTTGCAATTTTTCCAAGAGTCCACGTATATCCTTACATCAGACCATTTCTCTCTCCAAAAAAAAATAGAGAAACTATATTTCTAGAAGTTCCCCTCACTCTTGAGACAAGCTGAAGAGTGACAGACAAAACTTGGAGCTTGCACTGATAGAGCTGGACGAGGCCTCTGCACAGCAGATCAGTTCTCACCTCTTTTTCGCCTGGTTGTAGGAAATGCCATGCAAGGCAACATCATGGCCATTGGTGCCACGTATGTGAGGAGCTCGGCCATCTGGTCTGTGTGTTCACGACACTGAGTGGTACTCTCGGCACCTGCTTGGGAAAGACCCTGACTATACCCTTTCCGTCATATCACAGATCGCTGCTGATTAGCACGATGTCATTCGTAAAGCGTTCAACCCAGTGTTCTGCAGAATATGAAGATGATTTAACATCCCGTGGGCTATATTATGAAATCAGGAGAGTTAACTTAGCCCTTGGTTCAGATAGTGGATGTATATTGCTGTATTTTTCATATAAAAGCAAACCGAATTGCATCCTCCTTATGAGTGGGGTTTGAAGAGAACACGTTTGTCAGATAAATAGTGGCATACCAAGAGAGGCTGTGTTGACCTAGTCTAAGAAATAGTCCTCATCTATCAGGACAGTTATGATTATAGATATCAGTTAAGTTTATAGTAATCATTAGTTATTCAAAACAATACTTTGCTTTTTGTAGGAGTTGTATAAACAAATTTGAGGGAGTGGTATTAATCTCTGCAGAAATTATAGGCTGCTCTCATGCTGCAGATTTCTCCTTGTATCAGGATGGGTACAGTTTTAGGGGTTTATACTTGCACCGGGCCCTTTGTACCATAATAATGATTATTCTGTAGCTCACGGAACCACTGTGAGGATCCCAGCAGCTGCTAAGGAAGTCAGTTCTAATTATATCCCCACCAGTATCGGCAATGTATTCAAAACCGGTTGAAGGCAGTAGAGACAAAGCAGGAAGAGATCTGGGGAATGTGATTCTGGCAAACCCAAGTGCACTAGGTGAATTCCACATTCACCTGGCCCCTGCTCTGAGGGCCCCTCCAGGTCCTCTTCATTCACCGCAGCATGGGAAAGGAAGCTTGCGGGAAAGGCGTGGTCTCAGTGACAGATGTGGAGCTATGGTAGAAACTGGAAACTGTGGGCGAGGCGGAGCGGGATCTTAACGGAGAGGAAATCAAAAAGAAAGGGGGCTTTTCAATCTGCATGGAAGTTCCTCTTAAATCACTGCTGACTCTTAAATTGCACCTGAGCAGGTCAAGCCACCAAGAAACCCAGGGGAAGCAGCAACTGGTAGGGTCTGAAGCCAAGCAGAGATTGACGTAGATTTCTGGAACCAAAGAGACATGGTTTAGTTCAAGTCCTGTCAAGTCAGAGGGGCTTGTACACAAGGTAGGTTTTGAGTTAAAGCTTCCAAGGCAATATGCCCGAGGAGTCACTGCAAAACTAAAATAGATCAGTTCTTATAAAGTATAAAAAACACCTTATTTAAGATTAAGTTGATTTGTTGGACATCTGGCTAAAAAAATGTGTATATATATATATGTCTCTTTCAGGGACTCTACATACTTTCCATATGACTAATATCCAATAAAATATCTGAAATTGGGATTATTTTTTAAAAGATAGTTGATAGGAAACTATGAAAAACAACATATAAAATTAACTTAATCACATTTTGGCAGATATCAGAGTTAAGAGAGAATTTTTAAATAACCATTAAAATATTCAAATAGAGGGAAAGATAGTTGAAATGAATGGAAAAACACAGAATTCCAATTAGTACTTGTAAAAATTAAAAAGCTATTTTATAAAAAAAAATACTATATCTATTATTAAAAGCCCATTGAACAAATCCAGCGTCTGGATACTGGAGAGAAGAGGGTTAGTAAATTCAGGGGCAGATCAATAGAAAACCATTTAAACCGATGCACAGAGAGGAATAAAATGGAAAAATAGAGCAGGGTAAAACATGTGAGACATGGCCAAATCAAATCTATATAATTGGAAATGCATAAAAAGAGGAGAGAGAGAATGAGGAAGAAGAAACAGTTGAAGAGATGACTGAGAATTGTTCACGTTGGTAAAAGATCTTAACCCGAGCATTCCAGAAGATTAGTGAAAGCTAAACAGAAAAAAATACAAAGAAAACCACACTTACACAACTCATAATCAAATTGCTCATAAGCAAAGTGAAAGAAAAAAGCCTCGAAACATCTAGAGAAAATAGATACATTACCTTCAAAGGAGCAACAATATAACTGATGTCTGACTTTTAGCCAGAAACCGTGGAACCCAGAAAACAATAAAATGACATTGTTTAAAGCACCAAAAAAAAAAAAAGATTCCAGTCTTGAACTCTAAAGCTACAGAAAATACTTTTCAAAAGTACAGGCAAAATAAATACTTTTCAGACAAACAAAGGCCAAGATCATTTATTACCAGAAGATTCACACTACAGGCAAACCAAAAGAAAATCTTTTGGGCTGACTCAAAATAATTTTTAATAGAAGCTTTGAAATACATGAAAGAATGAAGGATTATAGAAAGGATAAAGTGGAATAAATAGGAAAGAATACTAACTGCACAAACAACAATAACAGTCTCCTGGGTGATATGTAAAAGGAAATTATATGTTGGCAAAACACAGGAGGGATGAAACAGAGTTAAACACGAAAAGTTTCTTGCATGATTCTAGATACGGTAACTATACTCAATTAAGGTAGGTGAGATACTAAGACAAGCAGGACATCTAGTCTAGTAAAAGAACAATACAAAGCTGCACTAAAAATCTAATAATAATGCTTACTCAATTCTAATTTTTTTTCTAGATACTAGGAATACATGATTGAACAAGAAACTGCTCTATTGAGGAGAGAAAATAAACAATTTTAAAAAATTAATATATAACAGGTTACACGATGAGTGCTACAGACAAAAGTCAATTATAAAAATTGCTGCTATTTCTTGACCATCTTGTAAATCTCGGCACTAAGCTAAGAGCACAACAGGTCTAGCTGGTTTTTGTTTTGTTTTTTCCTAAGGAGAATCCAACAGAAGAGCTATAACACCTGCATTTTGCATATAAATGAAATAAGATTTATAGAAACTGCTGTACTTACAGCTACAAAACTAGTAACTGACATATGCAGGTTTTGAAAATGCTTTTTTAACATCATTGCACAAGCATTTTTTTCATGTTATTACCAGTTCTTTTTAAATATTATTTTTAATTTCTACATTTTTTTTCTGGTTATCTCCTGTCTCTTCTCTGATCAACATTTGTCCGCAGAGATTATTTCTTCCTTTTACCTTTTTTTATTAAAAAATATTTTAACAGCTTTCTTATATTTATACGTAGTTCACATACCATACAATTCACCCATTTAAGATGTACAATCCAATCATTTGGTGTATGTGACATTGTCGACTTTTAAAAAATGTGGTAAAATAGATTTAACATAAAATGGGGTATTTTAACCTCTTTTAGGCACCTAGTTCTGTGGCGTTTGTTACATTCACAATGTTGTATGACCATCACCTCTATTTCAGAAACATTTTTATCGCCTCTAACAGAAATTTTGCAATCATTACGCATTAACTCTCTATTTTCCTCTCCTCCTCCCCTGGCCTCTCTAATCTACATCCCGTCACTATGAATTTGCCTATTTTAGGTGCTTCATATTAGTGGAAGCGTACAATATGTTTCTTGTTGTGTCTGCTTTATTTCCCTTACTGTATTTTCCAAAGTTAATCCATACTGTAGTAGGTATGAGTATTCCATCCCTTTTTAAGGCTGATCACTCTCCCATTGTATGGACACACCACCTTGTATTTATTGGTCACTCATTTGTGGCCACTCATTTGAGTTCATCTTTCTTCTCGAAAGATACAGAATTCTATGTTGACAGTTTGGTTTTCTCTTTCTGTGCTGTACACATCCCACCCCAGTGTCCTTCAGGTCTCCATCGTTTCTGCTGAGAAATCAGCCTTCAGATGTATTGTTCCTCTATATGGCATATTTGTCTGGCTGCATTTAAGAATTGTCTCTGTTTCATGAGCTTTATTGAGATATAATTGAAGTAAAATCTTACGTAAGTTTAAGATGTGCAACGTGATGATTTTTTTTACCAGCATGAATAATGAGATGATCACCACCGAAAGTTAGTTAATACGTCCATCTCCTCATACAACTACCATTTGTCGTTTTTGTAATGAGATCCTTTAGGATCTACGCTCTTAGCAACTTCCAAGTATACAATACAGTATTGTGAACTACAGCCACCCACAGGCTTTGATTTTCTGCATCTCCAGGTGTATCATCAGGCCTTCCTGGATCTCATACTTAACGGTGTGCTGCTTCCTTCGTCTATGGTCGTGCAGAACAGTAGCCTCTGTGGGTTGGTTCGTTCAAGCTGCATTACTGAGACTGCTTTGGCTCACACGGTAGTGGCCATAATGAAAACCATGCCACAAGTGGACTTTCAGTTCAAGGGGCCAAACCAGCTGCGAGTATTAGGTAATGTGACAGTGGTTGAATGTCTCAGTAGGGCCTCGGAGACAGGTTATAATAGGTCAACGGAGGGATGCATGTAGTTTGCTTCAGCTGCGGTCTATTTTATTGATAGTCAATTCATACACTGCCTATATGTCACTCACAGACATATTTTAATTTACAGTCTGATTTCAATTGTATTTTCCCTTAAAGGAGCTAATGCAAAAGAGTTGAAACAAAGTAAAACTGGTGGTGCTTTTATTATTTTCTGTTGAACTTTTTTCTGAGTTTTTATGGTTATTGATGTAGGAAAATGCACAAAATGACACCCTTCA
Source organism: Molossus molossus (assembly GCF_014108415.1). Classification (NCBI taxonomy): domain Eukaryota; kingdom Metazoa; phylum Chordata; class Mammalia; order Chiroptera; family Molossidae; genus Molossus; species Molossus molossus. The sequence continues at coordinate 18,764,270 of NW_023425352.1, forward strand.
TAAGTGGATCTATGGCAAGGCTGATTTAAGACATTCACGGTTACCTAAGCTATGCTGTATTCAACAGACATTGTGCGAAGAGTTCTTTTAAAGACATACAGTCTGTCTCTTCAGGCAATATCTTAGTCAGTGTGACAGCCTTATGGTGTAACAATGGAAGTATTTTCAGCTTGGTGATTTGTAGGAATTTTATTGTTTCTTGTTCATTATTTTTGTTTACCTACTTTATTATTTTTACTGAGAACATTTAAGCTTACTGTCTCAGCAAATTTCAATTTATACAGCACAGTGTTATCAGCTATAGTTACTATTTTATACATTAGATCCTGAGACTTTATTCACTTTTTAACTGAAGTTTGTACCCTTTTACCAACCTCTTCTTGTTTGCCTACCTTCCAAAACTACTTTTATACTCTGATTTTATGAGTTTGACTTTTTCAAAAATATTGCACATGTAAGTTATACCATACAGTAATTATCTTTCTCTGTCTGACCTTTTTCACTTAACGTAATACCCTCCAGGTTTATACAAGTGGTTGCAAATGGCAGTGTTTTCTTCATTTTTAATGCTGATTAATATCCCATTGTCCATATGTACCACATTTTCTCCATCCTTTTGTCTGTCAATAGACACTTAGGTTGTTTCCATACCTTTGCTATTGTAGATAATGCTGCAATAAACAGGGAAGTGCAGGTATCTCTATGAGATAATAATTTTGTCCCTTTAGATATATATCAAGATGTGGGGTTGCTAGATCATATGGTAGTTTTAATTTCTTAAGGAACTGTTTTTTATGGTGGCTGTAGCAGTTTACACTCCCCAAAACAGTGACCAGGAGTTTCCTTTTCTCCACATTCCTTCCATTATTTATCTTGTAACAAGTAGAAACTATGATCTCATTATGGTTTTGATTTGCATGTCCCTGATGACTTAGAGACATTGAGCAACTTTTCATGTACTACTGGTCATTTGTATGTCTTCTTTGAAAAAATATATATTCAGGTCCTTTGTCTATTTTTAAATTGGGTTGTCCTTTTTTTGCTATTTCATTGTGTGAGTCCCTAGTTTATTTCACACATTAACCCATTATTAGATATATGGTTTGCAAATCTTTCTCCCCTTCTGTAGGTTGTCTTTTCATTTTGTAGATGGTTTTCCTTTGCTGTGCAGAAGCTTATTAGTTTGATGCAGCCCTACTTGTTTAATTTTGCTTTTGTTGCCTTTGTTTTTGGTCAAATTAAAAAAAAAAAAAAAAAAGCCACTGTCAAGTTCAATATCAAGGAGTTCCCCACCTATGTTTTCTTGCAGGAGTTTTCTAGTTTCAGATTTTACGTTCAACTAGTTAATCCATTTTTGAGTTTTCCATTGATTTTTGTGTATGGTGTGTGCTAGGGTTCCATTTCATTTTTCTGCATGTGACTGTCCTCCTTTATTGAAGAGAGTATTCTTTCTTCACTGTATATTTTGGGTTCTTTTGTCGTAAGTTAATTGAACACATTTGCACGGGCTTATTTCTGGGTTCTCTTCTCTGTTTCGTTGATCTGTGTCTGTTGGTTAGCATCGCATTGTAATACAATTTTATCAGGAAGTGTGATGCTACCAGATTTGTTTTTTTTTAAATATTGCTTTGGCTATTCAGGGTCTGATGTGGTTTCATGCAAACTTTAGGATTTTTTTTTTCTATTTCTGTAAAAAATGTCATTGGAATTTTGATAGGGATTGAGCTGCATCTGCAGATCTTAAAAATAACAATATTAATTTTTCGAATTAATGTACACAAAGTATTTTATATTTTTTTGCATCCTCCTCAATTTCTCTCATGACTGCCTTACAGTTTTCAGTGTATACATCTTACGTCTCCTTAGCTAAATGCATTCCTAAGTAGATTATTTTTGATGCTATTGTAAATAAAATTGTTTTCTCAATTCTCTTCTTATAGTTTATTGATGAGGTTTAGAAGTACAAATAATGTTTGTATATTTTTATGCATTTTGTAACTTTACAAATTTGTTGTGGTCCTACAGTTTTATGATGGAGCCTAGTGTTTTAATGTATAATATGTCATATGCAAATAGAGAGAATGTTGTTTCTTCTTTTCTAGTTTATATGTCTTTTATTTCTTTTTCTTGCCTAAGGACTTGTAGCACTATGTTGAAATAAAAGGACGAGAGTGTACATCCTTTGTTCCTGATCTTAGAAGAAAAACTTTCACCTTTTCATCAATGTGTATGATGTCAGCTCAGAGCTTGTCATAGATGGCCTTTGTTATGTTGAGGGGTGTTATCTCTATTCTCAGCTTGTTGGCAGTTCTTATCATAAAAGGAAGTCTAATTTCATAAAATTATTTTTCTATAAGTATTGAGATGATCATATAATTTTTCTCCCTCATTTTGTTAAAGCGATGTATCACAATTACTACTTTATATCTCTTAAATAAACCCAACTAGATCATGGTGTTTCACTGTCATAATGCACTGTTGAATTCAATTTACTAATATTTTGATATCTATCTATGTTCAACCGTAATTGGCATGTCATTTTCTTTTTATGTAGTGTCCTAATTTGGTTTTACTATCAAGGTAATGCTGGTTATCTAAAATGAGTTTTGAAGGGTTCTTTCCTCTTCAATTGTTTTTTGTTTGTTTGTTTGTTTGTTTGTTTGTTTTGGAAGAGTTTGAGAGGAATTGGTATTAGTGCTTTAAATATGCGGTAGAATTTACCAGTGAAGCCATCTGGTCCTGGACTTTTGGTTGGAAGCTTTTTGATTACCGATCGAATCTCCTTGCTAATAGTGGGTCTCTTCAGATTTTCTATTACTTCATTATGTCATGTTAGTAGGTTGTATGTTTGTAGATATTTATCCTTTTCTTCTAGGTTATTCATTTTGTTGGCATAAAACGGTTCACAGTAGCCTCCTGTAATCCTTTGTATTCAGGTGGTATCAGTTGTAATTGTCTCCTATTCTATTTTTAATTTCATCTGAGTCATCTTTCTTTCTTTCATTGTAATTCTAGCTAAAAGTTTGCTTATTTTAATTTAAAAGGCTAGCTCTTAGTTTCATTGATCTTTTATATTGTCCTATTAGTCTCTATTTCATTTATTTCCATCTGATCCTTATTATTTTCTTCATTATACCAACTTTGGCTTTAGTTTGTTCTTTTTCTTCTAGTTCTTCGAGATGCAAAGTTAGGTTGCTTGTTTACTTGAGATCTCTTTTGTCGTAATGTAGACATTTATCACACACACACACACACACACACACACTCATACACACACAGTTTGTTGAAACTACTTTTATTGGCATTCTGTAAGATTTAGTATGTTGTGTTTCCATTTTCATTTCTCTCAAGATATTTTTTTAATTTCCCTCTTGATTTTTTTTTTTTTTTTTTGATTCATTGGTTGTTAAAAAAGATTCTGGTTTAATCTCCATATATTTGTGAATTTTCATTTTCCTGTTGTAATTATTTTCTAGTTTTGTACCATTGTTGTCAGAAAAGGGAGGGGCTAGTCATGATTTCTATATTATTCAATTATTTAAGACTAGTGTGTGGCCAACCTATGACCTATACTGGAGAATGTCCATGTGTCCCTGAGAAGAACGTGTATTCTGCTGTTGGATGGAATGGTCTATAAACATGTGTTAGGTCCATCTGATCTAATGTGTCTTTTAAGTACAATCTTTCCTTATTGAGTTTCTCTGATCTATCGATTGTTGAAAGTGGGCATTGATCCCCTAATATTATTGTATTCCTGTCCATTTTCCCTTTAGGCATGTTGATATTTGGTTTATACATGTCGGTGCTCCTGTGTTGGGTGCATAAATATTTACAAATGTTACATAGTCTTGTTGGATTGACTCCTTTATTATTGTAAAATGACGTTTGTTTTCTCTTGTTACACAGTCTGGCTTAAAAGGTCTGTTTTGTCTGATGTAAGTGTAGCTCCCCTGCTTTCTCCTGGCTCCATCTGGACGGGTATCTTTTGCCTTCCTTGGCCTTCAGTGCGCCCGTGACGTGCAGTGAGTTCCCTGCAGGCAACTGTACCTGGGCCTTTTCTCTCCCCTGCGTTGATTCATGCACTCTCTATCTTTTGATTGGAAAATGTAGTCCCTTTACGTTAAAATAGTTATTGAGAGATGTGGACTTACTATTGCTTTTTGCTAATAGTTTCCAGTTGTTTTGTAAATCCTTTACTTATTACTTTCTTCTTCCCTTTTCTGCTTCCTTTGTGATTTGATCATTTATATGCTGATATTTGCTATAGGCTTTCCCTTGGTGGGTAAGAAGTTCACATAGAACATATATGTGTGACAGTCTATTTGAAACTGCTAACAACTTACCTTCAAATGCATACAAAAGCTCTGCAATTTTTACTCCCCTCCACATTTATTTTCTTGATGTCTCAATTTACATCTTTTAAAAATTGTGTATCTATGAACAAATTTTCATTGTTATATTTCCAACTCTTGTATTTTAACCTTTCTGCAAGAGTTATAATTGATTATCCCTCCACTGTTACAACCTTAGAATATTCTGAATTTAACTATACATTTATTTTTATCAGTGGTATTTATACTTCCATAAGATTTCCTGTTACTAATTACCTTCCTTTCATTTCAGCTTGAAGAAGTTTCTTTAATATTTATTTTAAGCCTTGTTTGGTGGTGATAAGTTCCTTTAGCTTTTGCTTGTTTGGAAAACTCTTCATCTCATTTTTAATCCTGAAGGGAACCTTTGCTGGGGAGAATATGCTTAGAGGACAGTTCTCCTCCTCCCCCTCCGCCTCTCTTCCCTCCTCCCTCTCCCACTCCCAGGGTTTCTGAATGTCATGCCGTTGTTCATCCCTGTGTCTGAAAAGTTTTTACTGGAAGCCTGCTGACAACCATCTGAGGGTTATCTTGAATGTAGCAACTTGCTTTTCTCTTGCCTTTTAAATGCTCTCCTTGTCTTTAACGTTTGACAATCTAATAATAATGTATCTTGGTATAGGTCTCTTTAATTTTAACTTATTTGGTTTTGGGGGGCTTCCTGGATCTGGGTTTCCATTTCTTTCTCCAGATTATGGAAGTAATCAGCCACGATTCCTTTAAATGAGCTTGCTGCCCCTCCTCACGCCTCCTGCTGAAACTCCTTCCTGTGAAGAGTTTCCTCTGGGGTGCCCCATAGGTTACACATGCTGTGGCCACACCTGTTCATTCTTTTTCTTTTTGCTCCTCTGATTGTATCAATTCTACATCCAATGCTTTTTTTTTTTTTTTTTAATTTTCTGATCCTTTCTTCCACTTGATCTAGTCTGCTATTTAACCATCTATTGAAATTTTCAGTGCAGTTATTGTGTATCTTCAACTCTATGATTTCTTTATTACGTTGATATGATTCACTTGATACTTTTTATATTTTCTATCTCTTTGTTGAAATTCTCACTCTGTTCATGCATTGCACTCCTGACCTCGGTGATCATCTTTATGACCATTATTTCTGAACTCTGTCAGGTAAATCACATGCTTCATTGAATGTTTCTGGAGATTTTTCTGTTTAAAAAATATATGTTTTGTTTTATTTTTCATTTTCCTTGACTCTCTATGTAGGTTTTTGCACATCAGATACAATATCCACTTCTGCCTGTTATGTAGGAGGTGAACCTCATCCGTCAGCCTTTCCCAAACTACTCATTTTCTTTCAAATTTTCGTGATGGCCCAAGCCACCTCCTTTGCTCTTACCAGCTCCAGTATTTTATGGTGTGGCCAAACTTGATGTCCCAAAGGGGAGGATCAAAGTCAGCATCCTGACGCAGGCTGATGAGAAAGAGGGCCATCAGGCAGTCCCTGGGAATATGTGTGGGTGACGCCCCTCAGGGCAGAATCGAGATCGGTGTTTGTCTGTTTCTTCTGCGCTGAGCAGGCGTGTGAAGCCGGCGGGGGTAAGTCAGTGTCTAGATTTTGGCCATTCTAATCATGTAATGGTATCTCTCACTGTTGATTTGTGATGTGGAACATCTTTTCACATCCTTACTTGCCATCTGTATGTCATTTTTTGTGTCTGTTAAGGTTTTTGGCACATTTTTGTTTGTTTTCTTACTGTAGAGTTTTGTTTGTTTTTTTGCATGTATTGGATAATAGTCCTGTAAAGATGTCTTTTGCAAATATGTGCTCCCATTCTGTGGCTTGTCTTCTAATTCTCTTGAAATTATTTTTCACAAATCAAATTTAAAAAATTTTAATAGCCCAGCTGGAGTGGCTCAGTGGTTGAGCATTGACCTATGTACCATGAGGTTGCTGGTTCAATTCCTGGTCACGTCACATGCCCAGGTTGTGGGCCAAATCCCCAGTGGGGGGCATGCAGGAGGCAGCCAATTGATGTTCTCTCTCATCGATGTTTCTATCTCTCTCCCTTCCTCTTTCTCTAAAATCAATAAAGAAAAGATATTTAAAAATAAATAAAATTTTAATAAAGTCCAGCTTATCAATTATTTATTTAATGGATTATGTCTTTGGTGTTGTCTCTAAGAATATATTACCATACCCAAGTCATATAGGTTTCTCTAGGTTATATTCTAGGAATTTTATAGTTAAGTCTGTGATCCATTTTGAGTTAACTTGTGTTTTGAGTGTAAGATCTGTGTCTAGATTTTTTATTTTGCATGTTGATGTCCAGTTTATCTTTTCTTCACTGCATTACTTTTGCTTCTTTGTCAAAGATCAGTTGAATATATTTGTGGAGTATATTTTTTTTCTTTTCTCTCTCTCTCTCTCTCTCTCTCTCTCTCTCTCTCTCTTTCTTCTACCCCAAGGACATTTTTGCATTTATCTTCAGATAGAGCGGGAGGGAAAGAGGAGGGAAGAGAGAGAGAAACATTGATCTGCCACCCCACATAACCTCAACCTGGGCTGGGGACAAACTGCCACTAAGGTACATGCCCTTAGCGGGAACCGAACCCGGGACTCTCTAGTCTGCAGGCCGAAGCTCTAACCACTGAGCAAACTGGCCAGGGCTATTTTTGTTCTTTTATTTGTCATTCCTTTAACCAATATCACACTGTGTTGATTACTGTAGCTTTATAATAAGTCAAATTCAGGTAGAGTCATCCCTCTAACTTTATTGTTTTCCATTTATTTATTTACTTTTATTAATAGATGGCAAGAAGTATTGCATCTGAGCTAGGAACTCAAGAAAACCATATTGTGATAACAATACAATGAATGTGCTTCTTCAAGTTTTACTCAATCTGAAGCCTCCAGAACATCATAGTTAAGTGTTTGCCAAGAGCCACGCTAAATGAAGGTGGTGCGTACGTGGCAGTGTACTTATTGGATGAATCAGAATCACACTTTGTGGGGATTTTTATGTATGTTCAATCCTGTTTGAACTTGGCATTAGGTCTGTTCGTTCCAAAGGGACATACCAGAGTCTGTCTGAGATGAAGACTTCTATTTTCTGGTGCAGTGAATATTTAGACCTGAAGCTGGCCTTACATAGTCTCCTCGTCCTGACATATTGCAAGTCAAATTCGTCCTGGCATTTAATCAGGTTGTTTAATTTCAGAAATATGCATGTGATCTTTCTGTTGTTGCTTTCTTCACCATCTTCTGTGCTTTATTCTTTCTATTCTTTTAGTCATTAGGACAGAGATTAAATCTTTTCTTCTCAATAAAAACAATCTGAGTTCAGAAACAAGAAAAGAGACATTGAAACCAGGTAATTATAGATAATATTCCTGACCTCAGTTTTCCTATTAACCTCAAGGTCATTAGCCGTGCATGGATTGAAGCATGAATAGATGGGCAGAATCATCCGAAAAACTAGAATTGCTGTCGTGTCGACATTTTATTAATTTGTATAAAGGACTCAACACAGTGTTCTTTTCCTGATTTTATTCTATTTACTCCTCACAATAACACTATTAAGTATTGTCATTATCTTAATTTTACTTGTATTTATTTTTTATCCTCACCCGAGGACTTTTTTGCATGTATCTTCAGGTAGAGTGGGAGGGAGAGGGGGGAAGGAAGAGAGAGAGAGTGAAACATTGATGTGAGAGAGACACACCGAGTGGTTGCCACCCACACGACCCCAACCAGATCTGGGGACAAACTGCAACCGAGGCACATGCCCTTAGTGGGAACCGGACTCGGGACTTTCCGGGCCACATGCCGATGCTCCAACTGCTGAGCCAAGCTGGCCAAGGCTCATTATCTTAATTTTTAAAATTAAGATAATGAGCTGTAGCTTGGCAAGTCACACATCTGGTGACTCGGAACTGAGATTCAAACTTAGTTTATCTAAAGAACACAGACATGCATGTGTACACGCTCAGTGTGAATCCCTGTGGTCTATTGCCTCCAAATGATTATCCCAAAGCCAAATATTGTTGTATAATAACGAGGAGAGTAGTGACTAACATACAAGGTTTTTACCATCATGTGCCAGAATTATGAAAATTATATAATCTCATAAGTTACAAGCGATATTTAGTATTTTCTGTCAATAGTACCATTCTTCTAGTCAAATATCATATGCTACTGTATTTATGATATAGTATATATTTTAAATTTCAAGGCACAGAACTTCTGATACAATTTAAAATTGTTTTTGCTATAATAAGAAAATCTGTTCATTTTGAAATATTCAATAAATATAGAGGAACATATTTACATAAGGTATAAAAGTCACCTGATGGCTACATGTGTCCTTCTCTGGGCATACCCTCCAACCCTTCCCCACAGGGATGACCACTATTTTGAACATGTGTTTTTATCATTCTCTTGCTTATCAACATAGTTTTCAAATAGAGACAAGTACCCTCATATGAAACATGCTTTAGTTTTTACTGTTTTTTAAATTTATATAAATGGTGTGAGACTCTAGGTCCTATCTTGACTTGGTTTTATCAAGCAACACTCTTGTTACAATGTATTAATCTTGCTGCGTGTACTGATAGTTCATTCAATTCCAGGGCTGTATCAGAATATACAGCAATTTATTATACATTCTCCTTTCAGTGGACATTTGGTTGGCTTTTACATTTTGTTTATACACAGATGCAAGAGTTTGTCTAGAGTGCAAATATTGATTGGTAAATTATGTGCATTTTCAACTTTACAAAATAATCATTGATTATTTTCCAAAGTCTTTGTAACAATTTACATTTCTCCCCATAGTATTATGTATCAGTGTATCGTGTCCTCATTAACATGTGACATTATTTATCTGACATCTGTCTATCTGTCTACACACATATCTGTATCATCTATCTGTTGAGAGGTACTTAGTAACTGACTCAGCATTTTTCAGTGTATGAAATAGAGGTTCAGAAAATTGGGAAGAGAGGGGAAGAGGGATTTGAAGGTTTATGTAAAGTTAAAAACACTGAGCACCATGAACTGGCCATAGAGGAATACAGAAAATTCTTCAGCATCAGAGAAAACAGAGAAAGGCCTCTAAGAGCCTGAGAAATCTCTTGGGATCTGGGTGGTCACTCAGAATGGAGGCCTGAGCTGGTGTCCTCACTGTCTCTGCAGCAACAGTACAACATTCATCTCTGCAGATGGGGACCGTCCCTTCCTGTAATTCTAAATAGTATTTAGAATTGGTAATTCAAAACCAAGAAGATATTCAGGAAAACTTAATGTTTAAATTTTATATCTAGTCCAACCCCAAGTGATAAAGATACATATTTATCCAATTAGTTTTTACTCTAATTGGTCAAAGTTCTCCTGACAGTGTGCTTTATAATTCTTTTAGACAAATACAAGACCACTTACCTTCGCTTTTTGCTCTTCATATATGTTGATTACCAGCCCAAACAATCAGGTGTTCTCCTACAACATGGTTTTGCTGCCTACAGAATTCTCCGTTCTGCCTATATTCAGCTTTGGTTCCCGCTCTTCCTGACGTTCTCTGCCGGCCCCTTTCTCCACGCACGTCTGGTCTCACGGGTGCCCTTGTGCCCATTGTTCTGTGGCGTGAGTCTTGCCCGTGGCTGCCCTCCTCCAGCCTGTGAACATGCACCAAGAGGTCGCTGGTTCGATTCCCGGTCAGGGCACATGCCCAGGTTGTGGGCCCGATCCCCAGTGGGGGGCAGGCAGGAGGCGGCCAATCAATGTTCTCTCGCATTGATGTTTCTGTCTCTCTCTCCTTCTCCCTTCATCTCTCTCTAAACTCAATAAGTACATAAATACATAAGTACATAAATAAAAAAATAAGAATTGACCTTTGCTGGATTTAACTGATACTCACAGTGGGCCGAATCGGGTGTTCCCAGCAGAAGTTACCCTACATCTGCATTTGAATCCTGTAACTTTGGAGAAAATGTCTCACCTGTAAGAACTGGTAGAATTTCATGGCACTGTGACAGGTTGGAGGTAAAGCCACTTCACTTTTGTTACGTAACTGCAAAATAAGTCTTTGCGTCGTCACCCTACATGTGGGGCCAGCCCTCTCTGTGAGCTTTTAGTTTTGAACAGTAAGTTCACGATACACCAGATAAATGATGCAGCAGAAAAAGACTGATCCTTTGTTTTTCCAACTCCCTTTCTTCACCTTTGTCTGAGTAACATCGCCAGGAAGCAGACACTGAGAAGACGCTGGGATTTTCACTTTCTCAGGCCAACTTCAGGTGAAATCTCCCTATATATTTAAACCTCTTTATTTAGGGAAAATGAACAACCTAGATTTTATCCCCCTTTGAAGAAAAAGTAATGTTACATTTTATTAATGTGTTTTAGATGAAACAGTCACCCATTATGGGGCTGCTCAGTCTTTGTTTAGCTGTGAATAGATAGTACCAACATCCCAAGGTCTCTTTCAAATGCATTTGTTCCTCTCTCAATTTTCTTTTGCATTTATTAAAATGAAGCCTTAGGCAAAAAAAAAAAAAAGAATATAAACTGCATAGATTAAAAGCTTCCAGGTGATCTGATGATTACGATAAAGGCTGGAAACTTTTAAGTAGAAAACTCCATTGTAAGTGTCCTCTTCCAGCAAATTTCAATGAATTATTAAGCTTAGTTTAAATCCAGAGTAACTGTACAGGTTTTCAAACCTATTTCTTCTACCATTTCTGGAACCTCTAGTTTTGCTTAATGACCTTGCTACTCACACTCTGTGAAGCTCACACATATTGGTCAGACCAAACCTACTCACTGATGATCTTCAAATGCCTTGGGTTGTATTGTTTAATACTAAAATCAATTGCTTCCCATCATTATCATACATATATACATACACTCACACAGACGGTATATCTTTATTTATTTATTTATTTTGTACAGACAGAGTGGGAGGGAGAGAGAGGAAGAGAGAGAGAGGGAAACATCGATGTGAAAGGGACACATCGAGTGGCTGCCACCCGCACGACCAACCAGGGCCAGGGACAAACTGCACCGAGGTACGTGCCCTTAGCAGGAACCGAACCCAGGTCTCTCCGGACCGCAGGGGGACACTCTAACCGCTGAGCCAAACTGGCCAGGGCGGTATATCTTTATTAAAGGACTTTTCTGTTATTAGACATTTAGTTTAGTTCTATTCTTTATCCTCCACACCCTCTGATAACCTGCACTTCATGGACTATACTTAAAGCCAAGAGAGTAGACTCCTGGAAATTGCATGTTGGTGGTCACTTGAGTAGTACAAGACACTGCTAGGTGGAACATGACACACAGAAATCAGTTTCTCTCACTTATGCTAACAGTCACTCTCAGTTAGTGGCTACCTGGAGGACCTGTACCCCTAGCAAGGTAGCAGAGGGATGGTTCCTGGGGACGTGTGTATGGAGGGGGACAGATATTTGAAGAGATATCTGGAGGTGCCACTTGGATCAGAAACATTTCTTACCATTTGTAATGCTAGCCTGTAAGGAAAAAATGTTCCAAATAACTTTTTCCAACCCCTGTGGGGTTCCTTTATCCACTTTCCTCAAGTGTGAGAACGGTTTTGAGTATACATCTAGTGTGCTGGATACAGAGTTTTCTTCCTCTGTACTCGGGAGCACCCTGCCCAACACCCACGCCGCTACCTTCGCCCTGGTCCCAGCACCAGCGAGCAGCATGTCTACGGTTTTGAGTTCTAAGAAACAGGTTATTATATCCTCAAATCTCTCTTAAATATGATTTTCTAATTAAATAATTTTAGCATTAGATTTAACAGAAAGTATAGTGACAAACAGTTGTGCCCATCTGATTTTTTAACATCGGAAATACTCTGTGTGTGTGTGTGTGTGTGTGTGTGTGTGTGTTTGCTAAAAACCCAGATGCCTGGATCTATTCCAGACCCATTAAATCTTTAGGGTGAAATAATCTACATTTTAACCTGCATTTAATCTGTATTCCTCTTTCATGGTTATTTTACTGACTAACACTGGTGAAGCAGTTATCCCGAGTTAATCAACAGTCATCCTTGAGCTTGTTTTATTCTGAATGTTGGGCGACGCTGGCTCTCCAGTCACGTTCAGGGCGGGGCTGTCCTCTCTATCCTGCCATCGCTCTGCCTGTACAAGGTTGACGTGGGTACTCCTGGCCCCTAGAAGGACCGTGGGGCTCGAACCTAGGCTTTCAAGGCCTGACTATCCCACTAAGTGAACAAACCAGACGCTAACACTACCCAGTCTCAGCTGCCTAATCCGAAAATGGGGTTACTAGCTGTTCCATGGCATTTTCGATGTTGGGACATCTCTGAGGTCTCTTCCATGCTGTAGTCAAGAAAACATAAAGGGAAAAACAAATGTTAGATTCAACTTATTCTTCCTTTACTGTAGTTTTCTCTAAAGCGGAAGCAATGAACAAGAAACAGTGAAAGCCGAGTGAGCCCGTGCAAAGCTGCTTCATGAAGGCACCTGCTTTCACAGTGCAGACCGGTGCCAGGTGAAAAGGGGGCTCTGACGGCCACTGTGGGCCTCCTCTTGCTGAAGGTGTGGTATGCAGTGACTTTGCAAAACAGGCACAATGCAGTTAGCAGATGGTGACATTTAAATTTATGGGGAAAATACGTGTGCAAATCTGCCTGGCTACCTTGAGCTATATATGAACCTTTTAATGATCGAAATATATGAGCACAGTTCCATTTATAAATAAAAGGAGGGGTAAAAGTAGGTTTATAGTTGTTTTATGAAAAATAATGCAAAAAAATTCTATTTCTTATACACGCAACTGTAAACCTAGTTTTGCCCCCACCCTGTATGTCAGGTGTACTTTCAAGAAAATTAAAAAAATATATGAGATTGAAATATATAACTTATAAAATATGTATGAGTTTATACACTAACAAAGATAATGGTAATGGAATTTGATTTTTTTCTTAACTGAGAACTAGAAGCCATGTTTAAAAATTGAGACAACTCCCTGGATTATTTGCTGTCAGCCTCTGTCTGTGTGGGTATTGATTCTTTTTTTTTTTTATCCTCACCCAAGGACATTTTCCCATTTTTTGTTCAGACAGAGTGGAGGGAAAGAGAGGAAAAAAGAGAGAGAGAAAAACATTGACGTGAAAGGGACACATCGAGTGGCTGCCACCCGCCCGACCATCCAGGGCCGGGAACAAACTGCAACCGGGGTACATGCCCTTAGCGGGCCGAGCCCGGGTCTCTCTGGACCGCAGGCCGACGCTCTAACTGCTGAGTCAAACCGGCCAGGGATGGGTATTGATTCTTGTTGCTGATTTCACAACAAAGCTGCCTTAGTAGATGCTCAATGAACATTTGGTAGTTAACACATGTTATAGCAGCTATCAATGCATAAAGAAAGAAATCTAGGAGTGACTAGTCAAGAAAATATACCTTCTCTCTCTTCTTTATCATTGTCTTCTTAAATATCTAACAATATTCATGGTTTCTAAAATTTAGTTTCATTCCAGGTAACTAAATAATCTCAACATAGTTCAATGAGTTTTGAAAAGTCTACATTTGCTTTTGCGTAAAAGTTAACTCATGTGTCTGTGACTTGTCGTTAAAGGAGTGGACTATTATGAGCAATTGAAGAAGACGGATGATTTGTCAATTTCCTCCTGATAGAAGTTCCCAGAAGAGAAGCATCTATTCATCTGTGTCTTGGGAAGAGCAGTACTGGGCTGCAGCATAGGTGATCCACAAGAGAATCTCTAGTATGTTGTAAAATGTGTTAATACTAATGAAGTTTAAAAATGCACTTCTTTAAAAATAAGGTTGCACAGTTTCAAGGTTGTCTATGACCTTATTCTTACGCACTTTATAATATGCCTTCTTAAGAGAGGAAACTCTGAATTCTGAAATGCACACAAGCCTTAGACACATCTTGTTCCGCATTGAACATATGAATATTACTTGGCCTAAGAGAAAGGCAGTAGCAAATCACTTGCCTGTAAGTTATAATTTTTGCCTTCTGCAAAGGCAGAAGTAGTTTATGAACAAAACCAGGGTAATGTTCTTTTCTTGAGAAATTATACACTGCCCCTTAGAAATACATAAAAATCAAACAGCTTTTGAGATTTCTATTTCCTTCTGGGATCCTAACTGATATACTGGTTCTAAAGGGAACTGTTAAAATAAGTTTTACAGTTTTGGGTATGAGTAAATAGACCACAACAAGTGGAGAGACACCAAGGGCGTAGCAACGGAGGTGAGCCCTTCCCTACCACCTCTCGGCCCGGTGGAGGGAGAGAAGGCAGTTAGGTATATACCCGGAGTCTTCAGAAAATGTTGAGCCATGAAAGAGAGATCATCCTCATAGGACCAGTAAATACTGAGTGCAAGCACAAAACTTCAATCAGGGAAGGAGTAAACAGACACCCCAGTCCCAATCTTCTCCTATCTTTCCTTTCCTGACAGTGCCTCCCAGTGGCCAAACTCCGCTGGAGGCCTGAGTGACCCAGTGTATAGAGACCAGGATCCAAGTAACAGGCAAAGAAAGTCCAAGGCTGGGTCCGAGAAGAAGAAGGAGAGTAAACATCAAAAGCATCACTTTCTTAAATGTGAAGCAAAAATAAAGCCAGAAAAATCTGATCTGATTCTTCCTCTTTTCCTCCGGGTGAATTTGCCAACTACCAGTTTCTGTACTCAGTACAGAGAAGTGAACGGAAACATCATGCTGAGAATACCTGGAGCCAACAACATACCTACTTCAAATAGATCTGCGACATGCTTTTGATAGTGATGACTCTTGCTAAGTGAAACTTTTACTTTGGTCTTCTTACTTTAATCAAGGGAGTCCAGGCTAAGCCAGCTCTGTTATTTCTGCATTAAAATCCAGCTGGGCGTGGCACTTTTCTTTGATGGCTGGTCTACCTTTGTTGGTCCTAGGAAAGATAGCAAGAGCCTCAAATGAAATATTACTTTGACAAGTGTGAGACTCTATTTCAATGTGCGTTATGATTTCTGTTCCTAAAAACAAAGGAAGAAAAAGTATTAAGCCATTAAAAACCCTTTTGAATATTCATAACAATATGCCCATGCATGATTAGTTAGAACAGGAAGTCACTACCAGATAAATAAGTTACAAATGAATCATTTTTCTTCTTTGAGCCTTATTTAGTCAGTTTCGAAGCAACTACTAACAGTTAATCTTCATTATTGCTAAATTATTTTTCCTGTGGAGTCTCTACCTCCAAAAGTGCATAGACGGGAAGCTGTCCACATCAAAATTAGTACTTGAACAAATAAAGTGATTTACTTGTTATATATTAATCATGGATTAATGAAGGATAATAGTACAGTTGGCTCAGTAAGTGCTTGAGAATTTTTAATCAGAAATGTGCTTGAGAAACACTCTTTAAGAGATGATAGATTATGACACATTTTGTAAATACAATGAAAGAAGGATATGTTTAAAAATTGTGTTAGAATTCTATGGGTTTATAATATAAAGCTTGGGCAAGAGAAGTTAGAGACAAATATTCTTTACTCTCATTGGAGATATCTGCAATAGCTATTATAAAAGTCTATTTGCCCTGGCTGGTTTGGTTCAGCAGTTAGAGTGTTGGACTACGGACCAGAAAGTCCCAGGTTCAGTCCACGCTAAGGGCACGTACCTCGGTTGCGGTTTGTCCCTGGCCCCAGTTGGGGTTGTGCGGGTGGCAACCAGTCAATGTGTCTCTCTCACATCAATGTTTCTCTCTATATATCTTCTTCTCTCTCTCCCTCCTGCTCTATCTGAAGATAAATGCAAAAATATCCTGGGGTGAGGATTAAAAAAAGTCTATTTGACCAGTTAAATATAATACAGACTGTGCATAGAAATTTACAGTATAAATTTAATACAGCTACAAGCAGGAATACCCAGGTATGGACAAAGACAATGGAATGAAGAAGATTTGGTGGAACTACTTTAACAATTAAAACACTGGTATGCTAATTATTTTGCATATCTATATTTAGATTCTGTGTTCCATAGTATATTTTTTGAAAAATTATCAGTGATTTTTTTCTACAAATATTCATCTAATATTCAAATATACTTCATTCACTTTGTATATCTCACTATTTCTCAATAGATTGTACCCCTTGGACTATAGTAATACCCAGAATGTACTATAAAATATCAGAACAAACATTTGGAATATAATATTGGAATATTATATATACACATATATATTTTATATATTTGTATATTATGTATATACATAAACATATAAATACATACACACACATATCCATACATAAATGCTGCAAATACAAAAGTATGTCAATTAAAGTTGAATGAGTTCATGGATATGATATACCAACTTCTGATACAAAACAAAAGGAGATGCTATATATCATCCATGACTTTTTATCGTACTTTATTGTATGACTTACTAGTGTTAGAGGCATTCGTAACTCAAAAACATCCTCTCAGACTATAGTTTCTCTTTGGAATAAATGAAAACTTGGTATTTATGTTACTTCTCAGTTAGAAATATATGAGGCTACCAATAACAACCAAAACTTAATTACCATATTTTAAACAAAGAGGAGGATGAATTATATCAGTCAATGGTGTCGAAGATCAAGACACATTTTCCCACTCCGCTATGCTTGAAGAGGTCTCGCCTCATATCCACAGAGGGCAACCCCAGTGCCTGCTCTCATACATCTGCTGAAGGTAGGAGCACAGGGACACAGAACAGTGCCAACTGCCTCCCTGCCCTTTACTCAGGAGCACACAAGTTTTCTCAGAAATCACTGTGTCAAACTTTATTTAGTTGACATTGACTGTAATTGGACAATTGGGTTACTTGGGCATGTTTTAAATGAGGAGAATCTGAAAATATAGAGAAAATGTAAAAGATTGATATGATGTGTTAGATAAGAGTGTTCTGAGTTTTTCATCATGAAGACTATGAACCCAATGTCCATTTCTGTCTTCCACTTTTTCCTTCCTAACAGAACCTTGGATTGGTTCAAAAGGCCAGTGCTGAAGTCAAACCACACGAAGTTCCTGGGGATGATGAAGGCGATGAATCAGTGTCGTATGATAAAGCCCACACTGGCTTAGATGCCAAGAGAGCTGGATTCTGGTCCCAACTATTTCAGTAAGTAACATATTAAAACCAGCCCTCTTTGGGCCTACTAATCCATCTCTGAAATTAAAAAGGTTATAAAACATTAGCAGAATTCAAAGTATATTCTTTTTGTTTGTTTGTTTGTTTGTTTTTTTTATCCTCCCCCGAGGACATTTTTGTTCAGATAGAGCGGGAGGGAGAGAGAGAGAAACATCGATGTGAAGGGACACATCGAGTGGCTGCCACCTGCACGACCAACCAGGGCTGGGGACAAACTGCAACCGAGGTACATGCCCCTAGCGGGAACCGAACCCGGGTCTCTCTGTACCGCAGGCCGACGCTCCAACCGCTGAGCCAAACGGGCCAGGGCGCAAAGTATATTCTTTAGTTCTGGAGTTCTGTAGAAATACCTAGTGTTCTCCATGGAAATACGATTATGGGAAGAACTGGAAAAGAAGTGTCCAGCTGGTGTGGCTCAGTGGTTGAGCATCGACCCATGCACCGAGAGGTCGCCAGTTCGATTCCTGGTCAGGACACATGTTCAGGTTGTGGGCCAAATCCCCAGTGGGGTGGCATGCAGGAGGCGGCTGATCAATATTCTCTCTCATCGATGTTTCTATCTCTCTCTCCCTCTCACTTCCTCTCTCTCTAAAATCAATAAAGGAAAAAAATGAAAAACTTTCATAAAAAAAAAAAAAGAATTGCTGTGACCCACACTTGTAACAGATGCAAGTGTCATTACTTTGGCTTATTTGTTGAGCTTCCATGAATGTTTCATTTGATATAAGAAGTGGCCTATTGAAAACACTGGGAAAATGCTCTCTTAGATCTTTTCATCTATAATATGCTTAATAAGCTGTGCTTAAATATAAATTAAAAAGTGATTGAAACTATATAGCTCCCATCAAATGTAAAGCCTAACCCTAACCCTAACCCTATTTGATTTGACATGAAAACAACCCAGGAAACAATAGAACTGTGTGAATCACACACCATATGGATATAAGTTCCCACTTGGTTTGGGAAGCGTGCCGTTCTGAATGGACTCTGAGATAAGAAAACTAACTTTTTGCAACTGCAACATGAGATTACTTTCCACATCTAGAGGAGCTGACAGGTGTCCAAAGGAATGGAGTAGATTCCACAGAGAACAGATTGAAATGTTAGGATGCCGAATAATAAGCGCGCGCGGCCACACACACACACACACACGCACACACACACTCAGACAAGAGTACTTAAGTTTAGAACATAAAATTCAGAAAAGAGCCAATAGAGAGTACACAGTTGAAGTGTAGAAATGAAGGCCTTTAACCTTGGAAAATATTACAGAGGTGACATAAGTCTGAACTGTTCACAAGGTTATGATACACCTATAATAGACAACAAAGGGAAGCTAGTGTTTTTACATTAATGTACTTTTAGACTAATTTATAGTATATATTATAAGTCACTGGTTTCTTCTAATAAAAATTCCTCGTGTTATTGTCCACCAAAACAAACACAGTGATTAATAGACCACAAGTCTGACCCAAAGATATGTAAAAATTCTTATGAATTGAAATATTTTTCCAATATGTTTTTTTTAATTGATTCTTTAGAGAGAGAGGAAGGGGGAAAAGAGAGAGAGAGAGAGAAACATTGTTTGGCTGCCACTTGTATGCCTGCAACCCAGGCAAATGCACTGACTGGGAATCGAACCAGGACCTCTCAGTCCATGGGACTAATGCTCAGTCCACTGAGCCACACTGGCCAGGCTGAACTGAAATATTTTCTTTTTCTTTTTTTAAAACAAAAGGTTTTATTTATTTTTATCCTCACCCGAGGACATTTTTCTGTTTTGTTCAGATAGAGAGGGAGGGAAACAGAGGAAGAGAGAGAGAGAAAAACATCAACGTGAAAGGGACACGTCGAGTGGCTGCCTCTCACAGGACCCAACCAGGGCCGGGGACAAACTGCAACCGAGGTACGTGCCCTGAGCGGGAACAGAACCTGGGTCTCTCTGGACTGCAGGCCAACATTCTAACTGCTGAGCCAAACCAGCCAGGGCTGAAGTGAAATATTTTTAAAGCTTTCATTCTGTACAATTCTCCAAGCCAATTACAGTAAACGCACAAAGGAATATAAGGTACAGTGTCTACCTTTATGGATGTTTAAAATAAAGTAAGGGATTTAAAATATTAAAACATAAAGGGAAATCCATTTTAAGATATTAGCATGCAACCTGAAACATTGGAAATACTCAATAAACGTTAGCTCTTACTTGGTTCTCACATCTATTATATAATAGTTTTATTAGTAGTATCCCTGTTTTATAGAGGAGATTGCTTGGGTTTCGGGGAATAACTTGCCTGGTATTACACAACAAATAAGCAGCATCAGGGTAGAGTCTCTTTTTTCCTTCACTTACTGAGATATTCATGCACTGAAGATGTAATTTTACTACAGCAGATTGAAGATGATTAAGTTATTCACGTTATTCCAAACCTTTGTTTCCTCAAGCCTCACCCCACCCTCTGAAGACAACGTTATTTCCTTCTTAAGAAGGATATCAAGAGCTTAGATCGAAAACTGTTACCTAAATGGTTTTTTTTCTTCCTGTAGATAAGAAGGATGGAAATAGAAATTAGGCAAGAAAAAAATAGGACCTGCCAGATACTTCTATCAGCCAGTCATTGAGGTCAGCGATTTTGACATGCTGGACTTCCTTCCTTCCTTCCTTCCTTCCTTCCTTCCTTCCTTCCTTCCTTCCTTCCTTCCTTCCTTCCCTCCTTCCTTCCGTCCCTCCTTCCCTCCTTCCCTCCTTCCCTCCTTCCCTCCCTCCCTCCTTCCTTCTTTCCCTTCCTTCCTTCCTTCCTTCCTTCCTTCCTTCCTTCCTTCCTTCCTTCCTTCCTTCCTTCCTTCCTTCCTTCCTTCCTTTCTCTCTCCCTCCTTTTCTCTCTCTCTTCTGTATTTTGCTTCCACATGCCTTCACCTTTCCCTCTCTTATGACTACTTTACATCGTCATTAAAATATGAACACTTGCTCTGTTCTCTCTGAATAAATATAACATATCAAAACCACTCCAACCCCAAGGGAACACAACCTTCTTTTCCATTCTGACCATCATTTTCCCTTAATGACCACATTCCTTAACAAAGCACTAACCTTTTACATTTTTTATAACTTTTTTCTCCTAAACCTCAGATCATTGGTCTTCTAAGGATACTAGTGACATTGAATTGCCAATTAAGCAAACAAACAAAGAAAAAAATCTGGGGTCTTTACTTACCTAGACATTACCAAGATATTTGATACTGTTGATAATAACTAATATTTTCTTGAAATTATTCTCTTCTTTGGCTTGAAGATGAGTGTTTGCTCTTGTTATTATCTTAGTTGCTGGAATAACACATTGCATTCATCCCTCCACATACTTCTTCTGCGTGTTCTCAAAGGTCACTGCTCTCCTGGGGTCTATTCACACACTCCTCTGTGTGACTGTCTGCACACCTCTGTAACACAGGCTCTGTACCAGTGCCTCTATACGTTTGGTCCCGACCTCTCTCTTAAACTCCAGTTTCTTCATTCTGATAGTTCTTTAGAACCTGAAAATCAACACGTCCCTTACTAAACTCTGATTTTTAAACTCAAATCCTCTTCTACCCTTAAACACTCCTTACACATTTTTTTTTCCCACTTACAAACTAACCTCTGCCTGAATCTTCAGTATTTCTAGTCCTGATTTCAACTTTACAGTAGATATCTTTTTTTTTTTTTTTTTTATCCTCACCCGAGGACATTTTCCATTTTTTGTTCAGATAGAGCGGGAGGGAGAGAGAGAAACAGAGAGAGAGAGAAACATCGATGTGAAGGGACACATCGAGTGGCTGCCACCCGCACGACCAACCAGGGCCGGGGACAAACTGCAACCGAGGTACGTGCCCTTAGCGGGAACCGAACCCGGGTCTCTCCGGACCGCAGGCCGACGCTCCAACCGCTGAGCCAAACCGGCCAGGGCTACAGTAGATATCTTTATATAAATATTCCTTGAATATCTCCACCATATATGTAACTTTATTTTTATAAATGCTCCACCAACTAAGTCATTCTTGGCTTCACTTCACGCCACAAGAAGAATGACTATACTTCACGGACATGACACCGCTGAGAGACTCCTAGGACACGGGTGTGGGGTGAAGCACCCCTGAACAGAGACGAGGTAGACTGCTTTGGGAGGGTAAGAGGAGTCCTGTGTGCCGACCACACTGGCCTTCCGCCAGCCCAGCCCAGCCCCACACCGAGAGGTCTCTCCGGAGCCTGTGGTTTTGCAGTGGGCAGTCAGAGCCCAGCGAGGACATCCAGCCTCCCAGCATCGTGCATCATTTCTCGGGAACCCCACCCTGGCCTTACACTGTGGGTATTGCTCGGGAATCTGCATGGTTTGGGGGAGCTGGCAACCACCTGCACTTCCATCTTGGCAGAACTAGGTTTTACCTGTGCACCTCGTAGTAGTCCTTCCCAGCAGCTTTGCTGACCCGCAGGACCACCCTGGTGAAGTCTGCGTGGGACACTCAGTGGGGCGCAGCTCTGCCTGATTCAGGTCCTCAGACAAAGATGTGCAGCCTGACAATGCTAGACCGGAGCGTCGGGCAGCAGAAGTGACCGTCTGCAGAGCAAAGCCAGTGGCTTTGTTTGGCCAAGGACTGGGGTTGGCTTGAGTCAAGGCTGCAAAGATGCCAACTGTCCTTCGAGTTAGTTCTCTGGCAGCAGCTGGGCAGGGAAAGCCATTCATCACCCGACCCCTTGCTGAATAGAGCTTTCAAACTCCCCCAGGTCACCTGACCAGAGCCCATGGGAAGCTGTGTGGCCCGTCCGACAGTCCTGCTTACAGCGGCACTTGGCCAGAGAGCAGAGCCGGTGGCTCCATCTGGCCAGGAAGATCAGTGCGCAGTCTTGCCTGATTCGTCTCCAGCAAGCCCTGCAGGTCTGGAGGCCCCTCCTGCTGCCCAGCTGGGGCAGGAAAGCTAGTCCATGACTCCACCTTCTGGTGCACATAGTCCCCAGTCTTGACCATCTAGGACACTGACCGGAGAACCTGGCCACCGTGGAGCTTACCCTGTAGTCTCACAGGTAGGGAACAAAGCCCCAGTCTCATCCCAATGTTCTCAGCAAGCAGATTTCCCCAACCCTCGCCTCGGAACTCGGGTAGTGGATTTGCCCTTGCAGAGACCCTGAGAGCAAGCCCTATCTCCCCAATTACATTGCAGCAGACGCACTCAGAAACCGCACACCGTCTCTGCAAACGTGATCCTGTCCATTCCGGATAAGAGGCCACTTCCTCAGATGAGCAGATACCGACACAAGGAATCAAGGGGCACAGCAAAGCTGGTAGACATGACCCCAGATAATCAAGTCCTAATGACGGACACCAACGAAATAAACATTTGTGAAATGTCAGAGAATTCAGGATAAGCTGCCTCTCAAGGAAGTTTAGTGAACTAAAGGAGCACGCAGACGGTAAAACAAAGAAACCAACAAGAATAAATAAATGCACTGTACTATACTGAACTGAAGAAGTTAATGGAGTGATCCAAAACACAGACTCAGCCATGCACCAGAAAGAATGAGGTAGAAGCAGGTATTTGAAATCATCCAATCAGAGAACCAACAACAAAAGAATGAAGGAAAGAGAGTCAAGAAGTCCTCTGGGATTTATGGACGGAATAAAAAGAAACAATAACCACACTGGGGAAAGTCCAGAAGAAGAGAAAGAACAAAGAACGGAAAGTATACTTAAAGTAACAATCGCTGTAAACACCCTGCGTCGGGAGAGTAAAACGGATCCAAGTCCATCAGGCCCAAAGGAACCCAAACAGAGCTACACTAAAACACATAATAATTAAGTTTTTAAAAGTGAAATCCAAAAAAAATTTTGAAAGCAGCAGGAGAAAAGAGAAATTACATACAAGGGAAAGTCCATAAAAATGGAGGCGGGCTTCTCAACAGAAAAGTTTCAGGCAAGGAAACAATGCGATGATACATTCAAAATATTGGAAGAAAAATATACCAAGAATTCTATGCCTGGGAAAGCTGTGTTTCAGAAATGTGCAAATAGTGCAGACTGTCCTGAACACACAAAAGCTGAGGGTGTTCATCGCCTCTAGACCTGCTTTTCAAGACATGCTAAAGGGAAATTTTAAAGTCGAAATAAATGATGCTAATTAACATTGTAAACACATAAGAAGGTAGAATAATGGTAAATATACTGGTAAATATGTAGTCAAAGTTAGGTTCTGTAATATGGTAATGATGCTGCATAATTCACTTACAATTCTAGTTTAAAAATGAAAAAAACCAAGTGTAATAAAAATAACCGTCAGTATAATAATGTGTTCTTACTTGCATAAATGTAAAGTTTAGGAATTCTATTGAAGTTAAGTTGTTATCAGTTTTGAATAGCATGGTATAATTCTAAGATATTGTACATAAGCCTTATGCTAACCACAAGGGAGAATCCTGTAGTAGTTACACAAAAGAAGAAAGAAAAAATCAAAGCTTCCTGACATAAAAAGACATCAAAATGCACTCACAAAGACCAGCTAAGAAACAATGGATCTACAAAGCAGCCACATAAATGAACAAAACGGCAAGACTAAGTCCTTACCTATCAATAATTAAACACAAATTGATTAAATTTTCCAATCAAATGCTATAGAATGGCAAAATTAATTAAAAAATGAAGATCCTGCCCTAACTGGGGTTGCTGAGTGGTTAGAGCGTGGGCCTGTGCAGGTTTGATCTCTGGCCCCAGTGGGGATGCATCCAGGAGGCAACCAATGGATAGGCCTGTCTCTCTGGCATTGATGTCTCTGTCCCTCTCTCTCACGCCTCCCTCCTTTAATTCCACTCCCTCTAAAAATCAACAGAAGAAAATATCCTCAAGTGAGGATTAACAGAACAACAACAAAACCCCCAAAGATCCCACAATATGCTACCTACAAGAGACTCAGTTTAGCCTTAAAGATGCATATAGAGTGAAAATAAAGGGCTAGAAAACTCTATTTCAAATAAATAGAATCTAAAAAATTGCAAAGATATCTATATTTATATCACACAAAATAGACTATAGGCTAAAATTTTAAAAAATACAAAGACGAGCATTAAAAAATTATAAAGGGTCAATCCATCAAAAAGATATAAAAATTATCAATATGTATGCACCCAGCATTAGAACATTCAAATACATAAAGTAAAAATTCAGAAATAAAAGGAGAAATCAACATCAATAAGGAAACTATAGAAAAATGGACACAAGTATACAGAGAACTTTCTATCTGACAATAGCATAATACACATTCTTCTCAAGTGCACATGGAACATTTTCTAGGAGACACCCTATTTTAGGACACAAAACAAGTCTTAGCAAATTCCGGAAGACTGAAATATTACCAAGTATTTTCTCTCACCATAATGGTAGAAATTAGAAATCAACAAAAGGAGGAAAATGGCAAATAATGAAAACTAAACAACACTCTACCCGAATAATAAGTGGGTCAAAGGAAATAAAGAAACACAGGAGACTACAACTTGCACAAAAACAGTAAGTAGTTCTAAGAGGGATGTTAATAGCAAGAAACACCTACATCAAAAGAGAAGATCTCAGACAACCTAACACTTAAGAAACTACAAAAAGAAGAAAAAAATGAGCCCAAAGTTTGCAGAGAAAAGAACTAATAAAACTTAGAACAGAAATAAATACAATATATAACAGGAAAACAATAGAAAAAATTTACCAAACTAAGCATTGTTTCTTTGAA
The DNA here is from genome assembly GCF_014108415.1 of Molossus molossus. Taxonomy (NCBI): domain Eukaryota; kingdom Metazoa; phylum Chordata; class Mammalia; order Chiroptera; family Molossidae; genus Molossus; species Molossus molossus. Next base: position 18,789,519 of record NW_023425352.1, read on the forward strand.
AATGTAAACAAATTTGATATACCTTCAGCTAGACAAACCAAGGAAAAAAGTGAGAGGACCCATAAAAACAAAATTATAAATAAAAAGAAGATATTGCCACCAATACCACAGAAGTGGCAACGGATCCTAAGAGGTGACAGTGAAAAACCATATGCCAACAAATTGACAACCTAAAATAAATGGAAACATTTTTATAAACATACAATCTATGAATACTCATTCAGGAAGAAAAAGAGAATATGAACAGACCAATTACTAGTAAGAAAATTGCATCAGTGATTAAGATCTCCCACAGAAGAAAAGCTCAGGACCAGATGGCTTCAACGGAGAATTTTACCAAACACTTAAAAATCAACCAATTCTTCTCTAAGAGTGGGGAACACTTCCGAAGTTATTTAACACGGCCAGCATTACCCTAACACCAACGCCAGAAAAAGACACTACTAGAAAAGGAAACTACAGGCCAATATTGCTGATAAACATAAATACAAAATTCTCAATAAAGCTCCAGCAAACTGAATTAAGCAGTACATTAAAAAGATTATTCACCATGATCAAGTGGAGTTCATCCCTGGGATGCAAGAATGATTCAACATATGCAAACCAATAAATGTGACATATCACTGTAATAGAAAGAAAGAAAAAAATCATATGCTCATCTCAGGAGATGCATAAAAAAGCATTTGAGAAAATTTGACATCTGCTCCTTATAAGAATTCTAAAGGAACATATCTAAACATAATAAAGACCGTATACACAAGCTAACAGCTAACACATACTCAGCGGTGAACGGTTGCAAGCTTTCCCCCTAAGGTCAGAGTCCAGGCATGGGTGCTCCCTCTGACCACTTCTATTTAGCATAGTACTGCAAGTCCTAGCCAGAGCAAGAAAAAAAAAAGGTCATCAGATTTAGAAAGGAAGAAGTAAAGTTATCTTTATTAGTAGATGACATGGTTTTATATAGAGAAAATCCTAGACTCCACAAAAAAGCAAAACCTGTTAGAGCTAATCAGCAAACCCATACATTCAATAAAGTGGCAGTATAAAAAAGTAATACACAAAAATCAGTAGTGTTCCTATACACTAACAATGAATTACCTGAAAAAGGAATAAGAAAAAAATCACATTTACAATAGTATCTAAAACACTAAACACTTAGGAATACATTTAGCCAGTGAGCAGAAAGATCTCTGCACTGAAAACTCCAAGACATTGATGAAAGACACCAAAGCACAAAAAATGGAAAAGTATTTTGTATTCATGGATTGGAAAAATATTTATATTATCAAAGGCCATGTGGAAATTCTGCAATCCCTATTAAAATTCCAATGGCATTTTTACGGGAGTAGAAATAAACAATCCTAAAATTTATAAATAACCACGAAGGACCCCAAATAGCCACAGCAATCTTGAGAAAGATGAACAAAGTGGGGGCATCTCACTTCCTGATTTCAAGCTATGTGATAAAGCTATACCAGTCAAAGCAGTATTATGCTGGCATACAAACAGAATTAAAAACAAAACAAAACAAAACAAAAAACCCTCAGAGGGGCTGGGTGTGGGGGAGATTGGATTAAAGAAGGTGAAGATATTAGCCAAAGACCATATATGTGTAGTCCATGGAAACAAACAGTGCGGGGAGGGCCAGGGAGGGCAAGGTGGAGGCTGGATGGAGGTGGGCAAAGCGGAGGGGGAGGGGGGGTGGGGGACATCTGTAATAGTGTCAACAATAAATAATTTTAAAAATTATCATTGTAAAAGAGATCAGATTTGTGATTAACAGAGGTAGGGGGAGAAAATTGGATGACCGTGGTCAAAAGGTAAAAGCTTTCAGTTCTACAATATATAAGTACTAGGGATATAATGTACAACATGATTATAGTTAACACTGCTATTTGGCATACATGAAAATTGTTAAGAGAGCATATCCTGCGAGTTTCTCATCACAAGGAAAATAACTGTTTTTGTTTTCTTTGATACACACAGACACACACACACACGTGTGTGTGTGTATATATATATATATGATAGGTAGATAGTAACTAAACTGATGGTGGTAATCATTTCAAATATATGTACATCAAATCATTATGCTATATACTTTAAACTTATACAGTAATGTCAATTACTTCTCAATAAAACAAAGAAAAACGTTAAAAATGCTCCACTATATTCATTCTCTTTTTAGGTTAATATATTAATTTTTCTGGCACATAGTAAATGCTCATTAGAAAAACAAAAGTCTTGAATAAATTGATTTTTCACCATTCTCTTTTTCTTGTACCACCATTCCCACCTTCATTTCATTCCAAGTGTTTCCAAGTCCCTTCACATTTTGTGAACTTTTTCTCCCGATTTTCACTGCCAGATCCTCACTGTCTTTTCTGTCCTAGCAACTTTCTATCTGATTTCACGCTCTTCGGTCTCTTTACTTTTTTATGCCACTGTGGCCTAATGCCACTGGAGCACACTCTGGCCATGTTTATCTCTAGGCTCGACTGTGTCCTTGGTCACCATTCTACAACCTGTCTCCCTGCTGTGGACTCAATCCCCATTTCCGGGTTTCTACGTCTATTAGTCACCTGTATTTGGATGGATGGATGGATAGATAGATAGATAGATAGATAGATAGATAGATAGATAGATAGGATTGATAGAATGAATTATTCCTCTTTGTCTTCCCCAATTTTCACCACTTGGTTATCTCAGCTTCTCTCTATAAATCCAAATGATCTCCACTTTCCAGTTAAACCTGGCTGGTGTGGCTCAGTGGTGGAGCATTGACCCATGTACCAGGAGGTCGCCAGATCAGTTCCTGGTCAGGGCACATGACCAGGTTGTGGCCAAATCTCCAGTGGGGGGCATGCAGGAGGCGGCCAATTGATGTTCTCACTCATCGATGTTTCTATTTCTCTCTCCCTCTCCCTTCCTCTCTCTCTCTCAAATCAATCAATCAATAAAAAAAAATAATAATAAAGTCCAGTTAAAATGCTTCATGAATGTTTTCCTGATCTAGAGAGTCAGGGGCAACTCTTTTTTCCACCATAGTTCAATGGCACATTGAATTCATGCCAACACAACATGTTATTCCTTATTCTTTCAATAATTCTATCTGCTTATTAAAAATTATTTATTGAGCACCTACTATGTGTCAGACAATACCGCAATTATAAATGGTAAAGCAAACACACTCAGAATATGGCCACATAAAGTTCATAAACCAGGTACCAGTTAGAGAGAGAGATTGCAGCTGTCAAGAGTTCTGTGGAGAATAGACATGCAAGAACTAATGCTCAAACTAAAGAAATCACATTTGTGTTAAGACAAGAAGGATGAATAAATGCAAATATTTCCCCAGATGGACTTTAAATGTATGCAGGCGAAGATTTTATATGCTTTGTCTTTTCATTTCTATAGTTAACAGCTCTGCTTTTTATATCATCAATAAGAAGTATTTGTTAGCAAACAAAATAGAAACAGACTCATAGATATAGAGAACAGACTGGTGATTGGCAAAGGGGAGGGAGGTTGGGGACTGGGTCAAAAAGGAGAAGGAATAAAAAAGTACAAATCGGTAGCCACAAAACAGTCAATGGGATGTAAAGTAAAGCATAGGAAATATAGTCAATAATACTGCAATAGTTATGTATAGTGCCAGGTGGGTATTTTGAAAGTGTATTATTTAATCACTCTGCTGTAAACCTGAAACTAATATAAAATAATATGAAATGCAAACTGTAATTGAAAAATAACATTTAAATAAGAAGTATTTGTTGAATAAAGGCAACTAAATATTGCCCCAGCACCTATATTATTGCTCTGAGGACTATCATTTTGGACTTGCCCAGAGGGGTGGCCTGGAATGAGAGTGTGTCTGGCGGCCCATGCAAATGTGAGGTTCTGCCTCCAATGGCAACAGCACCTTTCTAATTAACCTTGGCATAGTTGTAGCTGGTGGTGTTGATGGTGACCAATGCTGTGTTCTAGCAAATGATGTAATTTTGGCTGATTTAATTGAGGGTAGGATACAATAATGTAGGTGTCACCTTAAATCATCAGCCTAAAGGATCCCCCCCCCCGCCCCGAAATCTAGAGAGGCTGATGTTTCAGTGCCTAAGACAAACAACTGAGCATGTTCTTGTCAGCGAAATGAAGTGTTGTCACAAAGTAGTATGTTCCTGCTGTTCCCTAAATGCCACAGTCTTGATTTTCACTGATCTCACAGTGGTATTGTTTTCTCTAATGCACGGCAGCTGATGCAGATATAATCACTCAAGTTCTTAAATGCCATTACTTGACATCTATTGCTTAAAAAGGATTCATTCAAGTTACTGTCATCAAAGGCACAAGTGTCTAAATCCAAAAATGGAAACCAAATAGTTTTTCATCTCAAATGTACACTTGTATCAATCAGCAGTGGCTGCCTGGAGTACACTTTGGAGAAGGAGTTTAAGTTAGTGCCAGACTCAGCCAAAATGAGAATCTTTAACTCTCTCCTACCTTTGACTCCTTATTCCCTTGTTTGTTTGTTTTTTTATTTTACCTTAATCTAGACCATACTTCCAGCTTATTTTTTGTTCATGTATCATTCAAATATCTCAGTTCTAGCTTCACATAATTCCATACTCAACACAGATCTTGAATAAACTCTTACTTCAGCTATTTTTCTCCTTTCAGTTCCCTTTCCATTTGACCCTCCCATCACTCCGCTCACCTCCTCCAGGGAAAGAATTTGTCCTGTCATGTATCTGGCTGACCCTACCTGCAGTCTCCTATGCTCATCTAGGTGAGAGCAGAATTCGCCCGACTCTCACAAAAGTTAAATGTCAAGTTTAAATCAGTTATGACAAGAAACCTGGATAAAGTTTCTATAATGTATAAAGCACTATTCTAGACTTTTCCGGAAAGACATATATAAATAAAACCATATGAGTATTCCAAAATGATGATTTCTTGACATTCAAGTCAGTTGTCTTATAGTGGTTAGCAGTAGTGGTATTGACGAGTCAATATGATATGAACTCAATTCATGTTATAAATGAATCAAGAACATTTTCCTGGAGTTGGTATATTATTATTTGAACTTTCAAAGAGACCAGGCTGAAGTAGGATTTCCTGAATTGGAAAATTTCCTAGACCATTTTGACCATTTGAGTCTATACCCCTAGACTATTCTGATTCATGTTACTCAGGGCAAAAAGTTAAGTAGTGTATATTTTTTATTAGTAATGCCTTGGATTGAAAGCATGTTGTGATTTTTGTCAGACCTTTCCATTTGGGTCTGTGAAAGAGAGACAATGTGTGTGTGTGTGTGTGTGTGTGTGTGTGTGTGTGTGTATGTGTGCATGAGAGAGAGAGAGAGAGAGAGAGAGAGAGAGAGAGAGAGATGCTGACCCAAGAGGAATTTATTTAATCATATGCTATTTGTTGTGTCTGTTTTTTAATTTTTAATTTGCTTTCAATAATAGAGCTCTTATAATTTTCCAGTAGTTTTCCTCTAGGCATTGGCTAAGTTAATATTCAACTTACTAGAACTTTTATGTGATGCTATGCAAATTCCTTAGATCTTGAATGACTCAATCTTTTTAAACATAGTCATATTAATGTTCTTAAATGAATCTTTTCTTTTTACCACTTTTCATCTTATCTACCAATATAATTTTATATTTTTTCAATTTAAAGGTAAATAAAAATTATTACTGGCTGTTTGTTTAAAGTTATATATATTTAAATTTTCTTCATTACTGATTTTAGAGAGGGAGGAAGGGAGAGGGAAAGAGAGATAGAAACATTGATGAGAGAGAATATAGACTGGTCACCTCCTGCATGCCCCCCATTGGGGATTTGGCCCACAACCTGGGCATGTGCCCTGATGAGGAATCGAACTGGTGACCTCTTGATGCATGGGTCAACCCTCAACCACTGAGCCACACTAGCCTGGCTAAAGTTATATTTTAAAGAGACACATTCGTAGGAAGAATTCTGACCTGAGTTACAGGAATTAAAGACATTAGCTCATTTTTGAAAAGATGAAGAGCATTCAGAAGGAGAATAACCTTGAGGATGCATGATTAGTTAGTTCATACTGTTAAATCTATATAGTAAATGTTATAGATCATGAAAATACCTAAAACAACGAACTGGGGTGGTTTTATTAAAGAGCCCACATGAATTGGCCCAAGACTGCTCAGGCAACTTGAAAATAACTGTTTCGTAAAAACAAAATAAAAGACAGACAGCTGTTTGTAAACCAAATTCCGCTACACAAACAGCTCTGTGCATATCTTCTGATGGCATTTTAGTGATTCTAATCTTCGCATTTGGGTCAGTTGAGTTGAATTGCAAGTTTGCTGTCAGAACTTTCAAGATCCCAAATTTAGGAGATGTTAATTCTCTACTAGTCATCCCTCAATCGGAATTTCTCTAGCTTTCAGGCATTATGCTAACAGAGCATCTACTGGTCATTTTAAATAGATAGTTTACCTTGTTTCATGAAAGAGTTAAGAAGCATGACCATGTACGAACACAAAATGATTGGAGATTTTCGGTATAAATGTTCAACAGAAGCACAAATATTAAATGCTGCCTGCTCCAAACAGCTTAGGTGGTTATCAATAATTCCTGCTCAAAGTTACTCTACTGCCATCATTTAAAAATTAGATTTTACATTACCATAGCGCCTTTTATCTACACATATTGAAAGTTTCCATAGCATCTATTTTATTAGTCTGCTAGTGATTTATTTTTTTATACCACGAATGGGGAAACTGGAGAGGTTAATTGGCTTTTCATGGCAATAAAGGGTGAGTCAGTGACAGAGACAGAAATAGACACCAAGACTTCCATCTCTTCCCATCCTGGTTCACATTATGCGAAAGAGCTTTCTGCTTATAAATACATTTAATGACATAGTTCTTGAAACAGCTAATTATGGTAATTTTTAAAACCCACCTGGTTTCAGAGCTAGATAGAAGCTTCCCAAGTTGGGCATATTTTGATAAAAATTTTGGGAACTCTGTGTTAATTCTGTGAGACTTAAGAACTTTATGGCGGACTTAGAGCAACTTCCAGTAATAAAACAAAATCTGTGCAATGCCTATTATGTATGCTTAACACAGCTCTGCCGGGCGAGTCCACCTTCATTTCATTGAGAATAAGCACACATAGAAGACATGTAAAATGGATTGAAAACTGTACAAAGGGGTCTAGAATCAGGATTGGCCTCATGTGTCTTAATGACATATTTGGCACGTGTTTAAGAGATTCTACTAACAGTGAGTTTATAGGAATGATGAGCTGACAGATGCTATCAGAGAAGAGCGGCTGCCTGTAATAATGATGGGAATACTACCAATAGTAATAGTAGTAACACCCCCCCCCCTTTATTAAATGCAGGTGTGGGGAAAGGCATATTTTTCTTTCTTCCAAGTCTACTGGGTAGAACACACAGACTGTTTTTTTCTGGGGGGCGGGAAGCATCATTTTTTTTTAAATAGAGAAATCAATTGGTCATGTTTTAAGTTAGTATCTAGAGTACAGAAGACTTTTAAATATTATTCAGGATGAAAAATATTTAACTTGCAGAAGAAAATAATCATGCTGACGTTACTATTTCATGGGATATTATATGGAAAAGGCATTTGATTCTCCCACGTGGCACCAAGGGTGAGGACCAAAAAGAGTGCATAGAAGGTATAATGACACAAAATGTAACTCAAAATAAGGAAGATGTTTGGAATAGAGATGTGCAAAAATAGAATGAGCTCTAGACATTTCTAGGGGTGAACAGGCCTACATTCCATTGTTGAGGGATTCAAGTGCCAGATCAGTTGTTGATTTATTTGGCATGTAAGGTCCTTACAAACACAGAAAGTCCATTATTCTTACTGACAAGGTGTGAAGTGAAGTAACAATTTCTATGGGGAATTCAGAACAAAGAAATGGAGAAACCACGGTGGAGAAGTTGGGAGGACTGAAGTTCAATGGGAGTTGAGTTTTCATAGATGGAAAGAAACAGAGCAGTCATTCTAAGGACTAGCAAGAGAGAAATGGGGAAATATAGTCTGTACCTATAAGAAACAATCAAATGAGCAGCCCCGAGAGAGTTAAATATACGTACATATTCAGATTGGTAAGGAAGCAATAAGATTTAAATGCTGAACATATTGTTTTAACTTATAATATGTTAACTTATTAGCTTGACAAATAATATGTTGTGAAGGAAAAATAATGCAGATTTTAGAACTAAAGAGATTCAGATTCATACCCTGGCTAAATAATTTCCATTTCTCAAGCAGTGAAATTCATGGAAACTGAATGGTGGTTATCAGGGGCGGGGGGGGAGGGGGAACTCCAAAGGGTTGTTTAATGGAATTTCCTGTTTATAAAATGGAAGTTCTGTTTCACAATGTTGTGAATACACGTAACACTACTGAACTGTACATTTAAAATGGCTAAGATGGTACATTTTATGTTATATGGTTTTCAGCACAATAGATAAAAATCTCTAAAAATTTAGAGTTCCCTTCTGTTTGCACATCCTTATACACTTGTTGGGGAACTAAGTGAGTTCTATTAAGCGAAATCATGACTCCATAGAGTTTCAAATGAATAAAAATGCCCAAAATTTTTGCATTAATTTTCATTTTCTCCATCTTCCTAAACTGTCAATATTTTTTAAAGAAAAGCATAGGGAGTAGCTACATGAAATTACCATTTGTGTGCACGATGGTGGTAAATTTTAAAGTGAGCTTCTAAGGCCAAAAATTGCATATAATCAGAATTTCCCTGGGAAATCATTTTAATTTTGCATAGAGTACTGAACACCATATGTTCCCAGGACATACATACAGTTACTTTCTTCTCCAACATTTAACACATTGTTCTTACTTTGTTTAAATACGATTCAAAATGGTTGGGAAATTTCAAAAACCTAGAAGAAAATTCAAAGGAATAAAATGAACACATCCTTGACAGATGAAGTTTCTTGGCCACTTGAGAAGAAACCTACCATTTCACAGTCCAATCCTACTCAAAGGCAAAATCACCCTCTAGTTGATTAGCTCACCATTAAAATACAAGCCCTGGAACTTCTGATCACCGCTTACAGTGAAGAGAACCAATGGTTGTGCTGGAAATGAGGACTCAAGAGAATCTACTTGGGTTATAAGTTGAGGTCATATAATATGCTAAAGATCCTTGTCCAGCATTTTAAATCCCTTCTAATATCATAAAGCAGATTGATTTAAAGGAAACCCACTTCCTTAATGCCCCCAGTATTTAGGCAAACACATTCCAGGCACTGGCCTGCTATGCCTGCAGTGAGCTAGGGGATACAAAAAGAAGTTGCAGCTCATCTCTTTAAGTAAGAGATAAAAAATTAAAACCACATGTGACAAGCCTAATTTCTCTGAGCCAATGCACTACCCCCCGCCCCCGAATGCCATATCCATTTTTCTAACTACTTTATTCAATTTGCTGCTGTAAAATGTAAAGTTCTTGTTTGAAATTGCTTTTAGTATATACATTGCCCCAAATTGTTTACTCAGTTTCCTTTGATCTAAAGCTTCGTCATTTCTCTACCCGTTATGCATGCTCTCCCAGAAGGAAATCCTTGGGAGGATTATTATCATGTCTCTCATGATGGTGTGCTCAGGCTGTGCCAAAAGAGTATTGCATGGCAGGATTAACTACTCTTTTGTAAGATTTGCTGAAATCAAAGTAATTGTTTCCAGTTATAGCCGCATCACAGTAAAACTACTCTAAGAAGAAACAGAATATTTAAACTCAAGGGTGAAGTAAACTCGATCTTACCTTAAATTTATATTCCAAAAGAGTAAGAGAATGGGAGATGATTAGTGTCTAGATTTTAGATTGGTAGAAAGGTAAATTGTCTTGCATTTATGTTTGTGTATTAAAACCTGCAATAAATTGCAATAAATGAATTCAATAGAACTGTGATAGCAAATTAAGGAGAGAGAGAGAGAGGTCGTTTTTTTTGAAGTTTCAGAAGAGGCTATGGACCCCAAATTTACATATCCTCACATTTTTGTTGAGTGCATTATTAAGGATATCAGTGGCTTGAGAAAAACATAGTAAGAGGGGACACATTTTCACTTCAAGTTTTACCACTGTCATTGTTTTGTGAATTACAGTGTTTGACATAACTCCCTGTGGGGAGAGGAGCTATACTAAGTGCCTTATTGCTATGTTCATACCCAAGGAATATAGATCTATGCTGTGAACATCAAACACCTAAGAGAGGAATCGACTGATGAGATGCATGCTTCATATCACACACACACCTCAAGTCTTGAGTCTACTGAAATGAATGAGAGGGAATACACAATGACTATTTCTTGGGTTATGTAGATGGCAGCAATAATAAACCTCAAGCAAGGTGAAAGTACCTGTTCATTTTTTATTAAAAGAAACTGTATTGGGTTGTCAAGAATTCTGTTTTAACAGTTTATGTATCTACAATGAAAGCTGTCTAACAAAGAATTAAAGAAATTCAAGTTTGTGTAAAAGTCTGCATAAAAGATGGCCCTTTGTCTAACCATTTCCACAGTTTCCTTATTGTAATATTAATATCCACATTTTCAATAGTGGGGCAGAAATAATATTAAAAACTTGATTTTTAGGTGCCCCAAACTCTACTTGGAATAGTAAGTACTTTGGGAATCTTTTTAAAAATTACAGCCATATGGATAACAATATGGCATTTCCTCGAAAAATTAAAAATGGAACTGCCATTTGACCCAGTGATCCAGAATACATCCTAAGAAGCCTGAAACACCAGTCAGGAAGAATATATGTACCCCCATGTTCATAGCAGCACTATTTACAATAGCTAAGATCTGGAAACAGCCCAAGTGTCCATCAGTAGATGAGTGGATCAAACAGCTGTGGTACATGTACACAACCCAATGCTATGCAGCTGCAAGAAAGAGAGATCTCTTACCATTTGAGATGACTTGGGGTGGGGGGAGGACCTGGAGAGTATTATGCTAAGTGAAATATGCCAGTCAGAGAAAGACAAGTATCACATGATCTCACTTATTTGTGGAAAATAATAACAAAATAAGCTGTCGACAAAAGAGATCCCAAGTCGTGGAAGTAGGGAACAGATTAACAAACCTCAGAGGGATGGGGGGGGTGGGAGGGATGGGAAGAGATAAACCAAAGAATGTATATGCATATATGCACAACACATGGACACAGACTTTAGATTGGGGAAAGCAGAAGGGGGGTGGGAGCAGGAAGGAGGGGGTGAATGGGGGTAAACCGGGGGGCATCTGTAATACCCTCAACAATAAAAAAAGCAGGCTGGATGATTAAAAATATGTTCAATTTTATTTTAGTTTCACAAGCACCTTATCAATGACTTAGCACAGACATCATTACCCCTATTTTTTCAACACGGAAACAGAGAATTTTAGGCCTTACTCCATTGTGGGAGTGGGTTAATCTATGGGGTAATAGTGTGTTGTGGGAAAGACTTGTGAGCAATAAAAACAAATGTTTAGCTGAGGAGATTTCAGAGCACAGTGGCTGAAAGAGAGGCTTGGCTGCTCCTGACTGCTTATAGCAAAATGCAAGAGGAGAGAGAGGCAGAAAGAATCGTTAAGCGAGAAGGAACAGACTTAAAGATTTGGAAACTCTCAACCTGTCCATATCGCAAAAAATGAGACAGCATGTTTGGAAGAGAACATGGAAGGCGTACCTGGACTATCACTTCATGAAGAGATCATGCATGTGGTTTATGAACTTAATCAGCCATTTCAACAGAAGCAAGGGATAGAGATGGGATTATAAACTCAGCCAGTTGGGACTGAAGGAGACAGAGTTGCTTGAGCAGAGAACTCAAGGGTGGCAACCACTGGAGTCAAAGGGGCAGGTCTGCCCTGCCAAGCCTTTTGGTGACATTCCCATCAGGAAGGCCTGTAGCATTTGACCAAAGAGGATTATCCTTTAGCCTTAGGATCTAACAGAATCTGCCTTGCCAAGTTGTGGACCGGGGATCTGTGCCCCCTTCTTTCTTATTTCTCCCTGTTGGAATGGGCATGCGGATCCTCTGCCTGTCTCACCTTCAGTTTCCAGTGTGTAAGCCACCCCATCTGGTACACACATTTTGCATGGCAGCCCGAGCAGACTAAGACAGGTGGTCTCCAGTAGAGTTTCTGCGTTCAAATAGCGTGTTGTGTATTTTTGGCAAAATTATGTATTTATCTGTAGTTCGATGATGCGATTCCACCCTCATCAGAAATCAGAGACATAGCTCTTGATAACAACATATTATTCATTGAAAACATCATGTTTCCAAAGTGTGTTCAGTACATAATAACTTTAAAATTTCCGAAAAAAAAAATACGTACGTGTGCAGGAAAATAAAAATCTGGAATGCTTTTCAGCAAAGTATTGAGTAATTATGTTACAGTGGTGAGCGTGTGAGTACTGTGTGTTTTTCTATTTGCTCATCACATTTTCTGTGTTTACTTGATTATGTAATATGTCACTCTAAAAGTAAATACAGAATGAGCTGGGGCAAAGAAAGTAGTGTTAATAAAAATGCTGCTGCTTGTCAGTTCACGTTCATGATATTTTTGCCTTGATTTAATACTAACAAAAGTCAAATTAAGAATTTTATTTTTATTGCTAATTTATATTCACCCAGTGATTTCATTCACTATTGAAAGTTAATAATTGAATCTAAAGTCAGTAAATCGGCAGTACCCACTGGATATTAGAAAGTTGGTCTGAAATCATTATTATGTAACCATGAAAATGTGTGTTTACCTATTAAATAATCTTTCTCAATCTAGTTTATGACAGCAGTGTCTTGGCATTTTTTATTTTCTCCTTAAAATTAGAATTCCATTTTCTAGATAAATTGTCAACTATTTATCTCTATCCCCTTCTTTTCCCCTTTATCCCTCCTCCTTTTCTTTCTTCCAATAGCTACCTAGTCTATGCCAAATACTACAATGGGCTCTGAAGATCCACAGTTGAATAAACTCTCATCTCCTAGGGGTCGACCTGGAATGACAGACACGTTTATGAGCTGGTACGATGTGTCATGATGATGGCTGAGACAGGTGTGCACAGTGACTTGAGAAGGGGGTGGTGGAGACACAGGGCGTCTGGGAAATCAGGAGAGGCAAAGCTCTCTGGTTCCGACTTACTTTTAAAAGATATGAAACCACATTCAAGTAGTTTATCTCTATTCTCTCTCTTATAGATTCATATTTAAATAGCGTGTGTGTTTTTTTCATGTTAGGTTCTCTTTTGGTAGGGAGAGATGAAGAGCTGTTTTACATCAAGCGACAGTTATTACAGTATCTGTAATTTATGTTGCAGAGCTTTTTCTGTTTACTTGTAGAAGTGTGAAAGGACCATTATAGAAACTGAAAGAGTTATTCTGTCATGATAAGGACAATAGTGACAGAATCACATTGTAGATCACCTACACGAAAGTCGAGAAAAATCGGTAGCTTTTAGCTGATAAGAAATTTGTAAGTATCAAAACGACGTTAGTATTAGCATTTGGATCCAGCTCCATTAAAAAAGACATAAAAATAAAGTTTTTCACAGTACTTTTAAACGACTTATGATGAAGCTGATTGATCTCCTACATTAGGCAGAGAAAACTAAAATCCCCCAAGGAAACACTTAACATGAATAAAAAACCAGGGAATATTAATACACCGTGTCTGTGGGTCCTGCATATTTTATTTCTTTCATAGTTCACATAATGATTATTGAAAACATAGCGCCTTCACACACATTTGAAGGAAAACTCCCCTCTGACTTCACTGGGTGACGGTGTGCAGGATGACAAATGCATTTAGCCTTTAAATGAACTCAACTCATCAGAAGTGATGGGTGCTGTACAGCTAGTGATAGGCAGGAGTTGGGAATGCAGAGAGGTTGGAACAAGTTTGAATATTTCATCAGAAGCTAATGTGAACTATTTGGTTCAGCATTATGGGGTTGGAAGTCTCGCAGGAATGGAAATTAGCACATTCAGCAACGTCGTCATAATATAGAAGTTAACATTTGTTGGGCAGATGAATTTTTGGTGTCAAACATAAAAATAGGTTTTTTTCCCTGTAACCTACTGTAGAGACCCACGAGGAACGATAAATCTGAAATATTGTGAATTTTGAAAAGTGAACGTCAAAGATTAATTACATCTAAGAGAACAAGTAAAGAGCTTTTGCATGATTCACACTGACAGAGAGGAGATTATCCCTTGTAATTTGAAAGGGGGGGGGGTATTTCTTTGTATATAGTCAGGAGAAAAATTCTAAAAAATAAAGTTACCTCATTTGACATACTAATTTTAAAGATAAATAAATACCTTTTGAAAGAATAAATATAGCTATATGTATAGATAGATGTAGATAGGTACATACAAGTGCCTTTCTATTCCCACTTATATTCTTTAAATTAAGATATGAGAAATTAAAGCAATTCAGATTTTATTCATAAAATGTGTCTATTCTATAGCTTCTCTTTAATACTACCTTCCATACTGCCAACTGTCTCAAAATGGGAACCAGATGAAGCCCACTGGGAGACCGGATGGGAACCAGTCGGAGTTCCCATTCCTGGAATGAGCAGAACAAGCTTGCGTTCATCTCGGCATCTCAGAACCCCGTACATCCCCAGGGACTATGACTTAGCCACCGTAGGGAAGTGAATGGACTGTGAAATATGAAGTTGAGCTCAATTCCCATCAAGGAAATGTATTCTTATAGTAACTCCATCCATAATATTGAGTGTTCTCCAGGCATGAGGGAAAGTTTGCCACAAGGCCACCAAAGTCCTCCATTTCTTGGTTCATCCCTAAATGTTTATTGTGACATTGTGATCTGGGCTTTAAGGGATTTCTAAGGGCCCTGTAGCCGAGTCTGCATTAGCCCGTAAGGACACATGGCACCATGGGAGCCACTGGAGGAAGGCAGCAGGTTCCTGCACCCCACAGTGTAGTGTTGACCAAGTATTTCATTTCAGAAAATGCACTGCATTTTGAGAGTTCAATCAACCCAAGTAGAGAGCAAAGTGGAAGAGGGAATTCAGGTAGGAGGGAAATCAGTCTTGGCTTTGGTGCTGCTCAGGGAAGATTTTTAAGGGTTTGGGTGAGGAAACACGGGGAAGACAAATTTCAGCAGAGATGAAGGTAACTGGTGGAGTGATTAAGAGCTTGGACTTTGGAGGAATGAATCCTGAGCTTTATTGCCTGCTTCTATCCATTTGGTTTGGGCACATCCCATAAGCCTTTTAGGTTCCAGGGTTTTATTTTCCATCTACGTACTTGGCATACTTATAGTATCTTGTTTCATGATTGTTGTGAGATTTAAAATGAAATAGCCATAGTAATAATAATATTATACTACAGTGCTTAATAATTATACTCTTAACATGGTTATCACAGTTCCTGGCAAATACTACGATCTTTAACATCCTTATTTTTATTAGGCTGCTGCTCCAATTTTTATATCAGCTCTGCTTTTCTCTTCGCAATACTGGTTACATGAGTCTCCTTAAGTCTCCAGATCTCTGTTTCCCATCCCAGAAACGGCAGGGATTGGCCAATTGGCCTCCAGGGCCCCATGTAACTCTAACAATCCATGACTTGGTCTATGACTTTTACAGACTGCGCTTCGCAGAGCCACCAACCACATACATACACTCACATGAAATTCCAAATTGGGAGACTTTATGTGGGGATTCGAAATGGAAAAAAAAAAAAAATCCAAGAAAATAATTACAGAGAGAACATTATGCTAGAAAGGGCACATAAAAAGTTCTGCCTATTTTCAAAGTCTGTTTTTACACTTATGTATTTCCCATGAGACTGCCCCAAATGCAATTTAAAAAGACACTGAATTGGAATCAGAAAGTTAAGTGTTTTATGAATTTTTGTCTCTAAGTGACATATGCTTTTCTGAAAATCAGAGAATAAATGTGTTCGGTGCAGGGAGTGGAGTCGCACCGAGGTAATTGGGTATGGCTGGCAAAACACGTTCGGTTTTAGTTGATGACTCTGAATAAATCTCCTGTCAGGAATAAATTGAGTATTCATGGAAGTTTCAAAGTACCTATGAACACAGACCAGCACAGAAATCTGAGAGCTTGATCATATTTTCTTATATGGATTCAAAAGCATTATGAAAATGGACTCAAATGTAGAGGAAAATGCAACTGGTGAAACACAGCAGTTTACAAGACAACTTCCCTCGTGAGATGAGAAAGGAGCCGTTTGGAGCTGTGTGCGTGTCTGAGCTGAGGTGTGATGCTATGACACCGATGTTTACCGTTGAGCCTCATGCTCTTTGTTTCTCATGTTAAACCAGGTTTGAGAAATCTGGAACTAGAATGAAATCTGCTGCCACCGGGAGATGGGGGGAGCTTTAAAATCTGTTAACCTGTTGGCTGCAACTAACAGCACTACCTGGCTAACTGGAGTAAGCAGCTGGCATTCAACTTGAAACCGAGATCGCCAGTGTCTGAATCTTACAAAATGGGCTACAGCTCAGAAGAGAGGACTCATATAGTCTAAAACTATCAGGAGATGTCTTTCCTTTTCCCCCCAAATTGACAGAAATCTCAATGCATTTGATTTGACTACATTTATTTTATTTAGTTATGCTTTGATCTTTGTTGTTTCTTTCTACTAATTTTGGGCTTAGTGTTTTGTTTTGTTTTCCTAGTTCTTTCAGTTTCAAAGTTACTTATTTGAGCTGTATCCTTTTCTTCTTAATATAGTCACTTACTGCTATAAATGTACCTCTTAGAGCTGAAGTGAGCTTTGCCACATCCCCTAGGTTTGGGTAAGTTGGGTTTTCATTTTCATTTATTTTGATGTATTTTGTATTCCCCCTTTGTTTCCTCTTTGACTTATTATTTGTACAGGAGCCTGTTGTTTAATTTCCACATATTTATGATTTTTTCAGTTTTCTATTTTTATGCTATTGTGGTTAGAAAAGATACTTGGCATGATTTCAATCTTCTTAAATTTCCTAAAACTTGTTGTTTGACCTAACATAGGCTCTATTCTGGAGAGTGTTCCATGCACACTTGAGAAGAATGGTATTCTGCTCCTGTTGGAATGGAATGTCTTAGGTCCATTTGGTCTCAAGTATGGTTCAAGTCTAACTTTTCCTTGTTGATTTTGTCTGAATGATCAACTCAATATTGCATGTGGGGTATTGAAGTTCCCTACTATTGCTTGATATATGTATTTTAGGTGCATATATATTAATTATTGTTATATCTTAATGAGTTGATGCTTTTATAATTATATAATGATTTTTTTGTCTCTTGTTACCATTTGTGGCTTGAAGCCTATTTGTCTGAAATGAGCATAGCCGCCCCTGCTATATTTTGGTTTCCACTTACATGAGGTATCTTCATTCATCCCTTTACTTGGGGTCTATTGTAATAGTTCTTAAAGCTGAAGTGAGCCTCTTCACAGCATATAATTATTTTTGTTGCTGTTGTTTTTAAATCTAGCCTGTTTTTAAATCTGTGCCTTTTGATTGAAAAATTTAATCCATCTTCATTTAGTATAATATTTGATATGTAAGGACTTACTAATATCACCTTATTGTTTTGTTTTCTGGCTGTCTTATAGTCTTCTCGTTCCTTTTTTCTTGTCTTGCAGCCTTCCTTTGTGAAGTGGGTGATTTACTGTGGTCATATGCTATGATTCCCCTGTCTCTTTCTTTTGTGACTACACTGTAAGTTTTTGCTTTGTGGTTGCTATGAAAGCTGCTTAAAGGATATTATAGATGTGACATTCTATGTTATATTGATAACTCTGCATACAAAAACTCTACCATTTTACACATCCATTTTTGGTTTCACTCTCATAATCTACCTTTTTTTTTTTATCTTGTGTATTTGTTTAAAAATTATAGTAGCTATAGTTATTTTTGATACTCTTGTCATTTAAATAACCTTTGTACTACAGTTAATTATTTAACACACCATCGAATTATTGTATTAGTGTTTTCTTAATTTGACTAGTTACCTTTAACCGTATGTTGTAGATTTCTTGTTTTCATGTTGCTAATTAGCATCCTTTCATTTCAGCATGTTTCAGCATTTCTTGTAATAGTGGGTCTAGTGGTGACTTTCCTCAGCTTTTGTTACTCTAGATTTCTCTTTCATTTCCGAAGGACAACTTTACTAGATGTCATGTTCTTGGTTAGCATTTTTTGTTTTGCTTTTAGCACTTCAAATATAGTGTCTCACTCTCTCCTTGCCTGTAAAGTTTCTACTGAGAAATCTGCTGATGGTCCAGTGGAGGGTTTCCTTTTAGGATACCATCTTATCTTATCTTGCTCCTGGTTTTATATCTTTGTCTTTGACTTTTCATAGGTTTTATTATAATGTCTTGAAGAAGATCTATTAACTTCATGAACTTGGATAGTCAAATTTCTGTCTTAGGTTTGGAAATTTCTGTGATTATTTTTTTTAATTAAGCTTTCTACCTCTTTCTCCCTCTCTTCTTCTGGAATTCTCATGATTCAGATAGTTGTTACTGCTGTTGTTTTTAAGAGTGTCCTATGCATTACAGAGTGTTTCTTTGTTAACTTTTCTCTTTGATCTCCTCTGACTGGGTTATTTAAGTTCCTATGTTCAATGTCATTTTGTTTTCTGTTTGGTCTATTCTCTTGTTGATGCTCTCAATTGCATTTTCATTTCACTTATTAAATAGTTCAGCTTCAAACTTTTAAAAAAATTATTTCTTTATTTTTGGTAAATATCTCATTTTGATCATATATTCTTTTCCTGATTTCCTTGAATTGTCTTTCTGTGCTTTCCTGTAGCTAGCTCATTGATGGATTTGAAGAGATATCACCTCTCCCATTTTAATATTTTATATTTGGGTTTTCTTCTTTTTCTTTGAGAATTATGAAAGCCAATTTTATTTATTAACACTTTAAAGTAATAAATAATACATAGGCCTTCTCAGCTCTTTGTCTCTATTTTATTGACTTATCACAGTATTATTCCTTGTAGTCTATTTATCTTGGGTTTAATTTGTTCTTTTTCATGCTTTCTATGAAGAAAATAGAGGTCATTAATTTGTAAAGTTTTATGCTTTTCTAAAAATATATTTAGAAATGTAATTTTTTTCTTTAGCATATTCTAGTAAGTTCAAAGTTCTGATATACTTTATTATACTATATAAGTTTTAAAGATTTTCTATTTTTTGTTTTGTCCCTATTTATATATTACTTTAGGAATCTGTTGACTAATTTCTAAGTATTAAGGTATTTTATCTTACTGATAATTTTGTGCACTTTTAGACATAGCACGTATCTTATAGTATTTCAATTTTCTGCATTTGGGAGATTTGTTTTATGTCTCACTATATGGACTACCTCAGTAAATGTTTCATGTATACTTAAATAAATTATGTATTCTATAATTATTGGGCATATATTTTATAAATGTAAATTGGTTGATAGTGTTTCTTCAGAACTTCTGTATTTACTACTCATATTTTTTCAAGTTATTCTATTACCTGGAGAGAGGAATTAAAATCTCATTATGATTTTTAATTTTTTCTCCCTTTAGTTTCTATCAGTTTTCTCTTCAATTACTTTGAAATTCTGTATTTAGTTCTTAATACAGTTAGGATCCTGGTTTCTCACTCTTTTTATCATTATAACATAACATTTTTCATGACTAGTAATATTTTTGTTCAGAAGTCTATTTCATCAAATCCTAAGATACCTGTGCCAACTTTGTACGCTTCCGGCTAGTAGGTTTATCGATTTTTCATCTTTCTATCTGAAGTATATCTCACACAGACCCATCTGTTTTTCATCTGGCTTTTATATTTTACCAGTTCAATAATTTCTACCTATAAATTATAACTTTTCTTCCAATACCTTTTAATATAATTATTGACACAGTCAGGTTAAGCCTCCATTATATTTTCTTCTTTTGCACAATATATTGTGTTTTTGTTGCTCATTTCCTGATTTGGGGGTGGGGGTTTAATCAAAGTTTCAGAATGTTTCATTTTCTCTATTGAACTTTTAGCTGTACCTTTTTTCTTTTTGATGATTACTCTTGGGCTAATTATATGTATTTTTAACTTATTAAGGTCTATTTAGCTTTAATATTATTCTACTTTAAACTTCACATTTCACAGTCCCTAATCATACTCACAGTTCCTTTTCACAAATGTAATAATAAACATCATTAAGAAATTTTAAAAGCAAGTCACACTAGAAAAAATGCTTCCGGCTAGTAGGTATATCAATTTTTCATTTTTCTATCTGAAGGATATCTCACATAGATCATATATCAGACAAAGGAGTTAAATTTAGAATATACAAAGAAATCTTAGACTCAATAATAAGACAACACAGTGAAAATATGTGCAAAAAATATAAACAGATACTTCACCAAAGAAGATCATTTGATGGCAAATAAGCACATGAAAAATAATCAACATAAGTAGTCATTAGAGAAATATAAATTGAAACTGGGAAATACAAGTACAAGTCAATTAGACCAGCTAAAATAAAGAGAATGCTAATACAAGTGTTGGCGAGGATGTACAGCAAGAGAACTTTCAAGCATTGCTGGTAGAAATTTAAAGTGGTATACCATTCTGTAACCTAGCTCTTTAAGAATCTCAAGTATCCTAGTTCAGTCCCTGCATCCCCCACTTCCAATTAAAAGTCACTTTTTGAGCCTGGCCAGTGTGACTCAGTGGTTGAGCATCGACCCATGCACCAAGAGGTCACCGGTTCGATTCCCGGTCAGGGCACATGCCCAGGTTGTGGGCCTGATCCCCAGTGGGAGGCATGCAGGAGGCAGCCAATTGATATTCTTTCTCATTGATGTTTCTAAATCTCTCTCCTTCTTCTCTCTCTCTCTCTCTCTCTCTCTCTCTCTCTCTCTCTTTCTCTCATCAATAAAGAAAATGTCACTTGCTAAAAATTCTTGTTTTTCCAATTTACTTCAGTATTCCCAATTACACAATTTTATCCCTTGGCACAAAAGTTCCATTGTCTTCTGTTCTCTTAAAATTGGCCCATTTGGACCAGAACCTGAACCATTAAGGATTGAATATGTTTTCGTTCTTTTTAGTATTAGGAGGAGCCCAGTCTTTAGAATATGTCTTATCTCAGTCCCTTTGTAGAAAGGGAAACTGAATGTCTTGGTGTGGATGAGGGAGTACATGCTCCTTCCACCCCCTTAGGATGATATTTTTTCTAATCCAGACAATAACAAAAACATCAAAATCAATTCTGCTCTATTAACACCAGACTGCTCTATTAACACCAGACTGAATGTTTATATTGCCTGTAGAAATATTTAAATTTTAAATAAATGTGACTTCCTTTAAACACAATTTAATAAGGCAAGTTTAAAGCATCACTTTCAGAGATCTATTTCACCTTGGACTTAAGTTATCTGGTATACTTTAACGGTCTCACCAAGAATAAAGGAAATGTACTAAGTGCCTTATATATTTCATTCGAACCTAAAAGTCCTAATTTAGATTTCAACTATAGTCATGTAGTGTATAATGACATTTTGGTTAATGATGGATTGCATATGTGACTAGAGTTCCATAAAATTATGATGGAGCTGAAAATGTTTACCTCCTGGTGACATTGTAGCTGTCATAATGTTATAGTGTAACACATTACTCTTATATTTGTGGTGATGCTGTGTAAACAAACCCACTGTGCTTACAAGTTGTATATAATTGTAGCACATATAATTACAGTAGTAGACTATACAATCTAGGTTTAAGTACATTTTGTGATGTTTGGACAATGACAAAATTGCCTAATGACACATTTCTCATCAAGACTCCCCCTCATTTAGCAGCCCATGATGATAATAAACCGTTTTAAGGATCATCCAATAGAAAACAGTTTCTGATGCCTCAGCAACTAGAAAGACCTTGGTGAGGATGACATTTCCAATCTAAATCAAAATTTTCTATAACTTATCCTGTAACAGAATCTAATCTCAGTGTAAGAGTACCTCAACACCATAAGTTGATCTGAATAGGGTCCAGTTTGGGGGAAGAAAAGTTAGTTGTGTTATGTGTTGAACAAAATCATGAACAAGTGCACCGCTATGCAAGACCTTTGTAGGAGTTCTGACTTAAGAAAGAAAGAGAGGGAGGGAGGGAGGGAAGGAGGAAGAAAGGGAGAGAGGGAGGGAGGGAGGAGGAGAGAGAGAGAAAGAAAGAAAACATTATCTCTGAACAGGTTCAAGTGAAGCACTTGACAAGATGCAAAATAGAAATTTAAAAGAAATATATGTGTGTGTGTGTGTGTGTGTGTGTGTGTGTGTGTGTGTGTTTATATATATATAATCAATATATATGAGCTATTGCATAGATGTGTCTGTCTTAACCTGGGTTCTTCTAAAGTGAGGCCAGAGGCAAAGATGTGCATGCAAATATTTCTTTTTCTTCCTTGGTGGGAGGAGGAGGGAGAGGGTTGACATCACAGAGCAGGAGCAAGGGACAGATGTACATTGGGAAGATGGAAAACCATGGAGGACAGTTATAAAGTTCCCTCACTGTATCTCTTTGAGATAAAAATATCATACTGAAATTTTCCCCTATAGGAAATGTGGGGATTTTGACATTTTGAGTGTCCCATAGGAAAATGTGGGTTTTATTTTCTTGGTGGACAACACAACTATTACTCTCTGTCCAACCTAAATGGCAACACATTTTCTCTCTTCTAAACATTTGGACAAATCTAAAGACATATTTATGTCACTTTTGAAATTTTTCAACTGACAAAAGCTTCCCAGTAATATTATGTGCATTAAAAATATTTGATAGTAAGCATCCTTCATATTATTCCATCTGATGCTCTGTGACTGCATCTTTTGTTGTCAGGAAATTGGGGATTCAGTTTTTATGAAACACAATACATTATACATACAATATATTTCATATCTTTACAGCCATAAAGTAAACCTGTCACTATTTAATTGGGAATAGATCCCTGATCCATCTAGTACTTCGCCAAGTAAGCCTCCATGAAGTGACTGACCCTCTCGTGACTTAAAAATCCATGCATCTCAACAGTAATTACTCATCTGTCCCTTTTTCCTTTTATATGACATTACGGTTTTTAGGTTTGATTTAATTCAACAAACCTATGTTGAATATATTCTGTGCATCAGAAACTACTCTTTGCTCTGGGGATAAGAGATTAAGAGAACTCGGCATCAATCCATGCAGAGCTCACAACCTAATGAAAGAATCAGAGGTTTCAAAATTCCTATCATAGAAGCAAAGTTATAATAAAGATAAATAATAAATTCCAGGAACTCTAAGTAAAGTAAAAATCGAATTTGCCTGAAGATGAGAAAGAATGGGATATTTCATATAAGAGAAAAAACAGAGGCTAACACTGAACTGGGCATGAAAATTCTGTGACAGTTGGCCAGATGGTTAAGACAGACAGAAGAGGGGATTCAGATTTTTCTGATGGAATAGTATACACATAAGTACACTGGGAAGTCAAATGAACTTCTGTGTTTGGTGAATGGCAAGAGTACTAAGGATGGATGGGATAACATGAGTAAGGATGAAAAGGAATATGTCTAATTGTAATAGGCACTGAATTTCATGCCAAGAAATTTGGAATTTCTTATGAGATGCCAGAAAATGTTACAAATAACACCTTACCTTCTAAGTGTGCTCCTAAAATTAGATGCTTTCCTCATACAACCTACATAGCCTTTTTCCCTACAGCCCACAGACTCCCCAAAATTCAGGAATAAATCACATAATCTCTGGATTTTACTCTTGGGTAAAAGAGAGAAGCTTCCCTAGAGCAGAAATAAACTTTTCCATTCTAAACTTCCCCATTTACCAATACCATCTCTGACATTAGAGAAACAACCTATTGGCCCTGTCCGGGGAGTAAAATAGTTGCAGACACTGCCATTAATCATTTCATATACTGATTTAAATAACAATAAGTGGAAATAAAAATATTCCGGCACTTGCACATTTGTGCCCTGGACCTAACTCTATTTCTTGAAAGAAGAGAGGTTGTAAACAGGTTTTCCTACAAGGGGTAGGAGAGAGAAAAAGATAAAGAGAGAGTTGGTAAGCAGATACACGAACTCTGCAGAGAGAGTCTGTTTCCCCTTGAATGCTCTATCTGCATTAAACGCACATTGATGACAAATGGAAAGCCTCCATCTCCTGGCAGGTTGATCCAGAGAACCCACAGTTTCTGATGGATAGCTCCAATTTCCTCACTCTGAGGAAACTTTCCTAGCCTTATGAAGCTCTTTAGAACTCTCCCTTGGGGCTTTGTTGCCTACAATGATGAAAAGACAGGCAAAGAAAGGAAACATCAAACGGAACCAGACCGATGAGAATAAACATAAAGGGAGTTGGCAAAGGCTATTTGTTGCTAAATGAGTACATCATGTTCTATTGTACATATGTCATGAGATCCCGGTTCAGCCTAGTCCCAGAGATCAATATGCATCACTAATCAGAAAGGCCTGAGAATCAGAGCACTACAATGCCCTAATCAATACCAAGTGGTTTTCATTGTAGTCTCAACTTTGACGGCCACATATGTTCTATTGAAATGTTTCAGAGGTAGGGACTCTTACCATGAATAATTCTCAACTAATGTGGGAAGGTGTTCCTATTCTTTAATGTTTTCCTGTGCAGGAACTTCCCAAGGGCAGCCAGATGGCCTGGGCATTCTCTTCTGCTTCATTTCCCCACATAGAACTACCCCTTGTGGGTGACGCTGGGGATGCTTTTCTCAATCAGAAATAGCTAATTCCTTTGAAGGAGTGATCACTGAAGTTTTTTTCCTTCCCTCTTTCCTGACAGTGATTTGATTCAGAACCTGCTATTGGGAGCTGACATCTTTCCTCACGTGGGCTGTCCCAAAGCTAGACTGGGGAATTGGTGAGGCTAATGATCTCCGTTAGGAAAAAGTTTAGAAAGCTAGTTTGTCTCTCAGATCTGATCCACATTCCCAACCACCATTATCTGTCATAAAGATGATATTTCAACTTTTGTTTTCCAGACTCTTCATCTATGTTCTCATTAAATTCAAACTAATGCAGAATCCAAAGGTTACTCATAGAAGACAGAATCCCAATAAATATCATTATAATTCAGAAGTAGGTCTGTCTTTACTTCTTTCTGAATATTGTGCGTGTGTGTGCATGCGCACATATTGCAAAACTAAATAAAAGTCTAAGTTCTAAAGGCCATGAAAATGTAATAAACGGAAAAGGATAATAAATTGGATATGGTATTAATTAGCTGGGGCAATTGAATAATTGGCTTAAATTCTGTTCTCCAGGGTCCTCCTCTCTAGTATTAATTGAGTATAATCTTTTCATTTAAAAAATATTTAGTATTTTGTAATTCCAAAATATTAGTCTCTTATTTACTTTATTTTCTTTCGTTAATTCTAACCCAGGGATATTTTTCATTGCTTTTTAAAAATAGAGTGGAAGGGAGGGAGGGAGAAGAAGGGGGAGGGGGAGAAAGAGGGAGAGAGAGAGAGAAACATTGATGAGAGAGGGAGACACATTGATTTGGTTGCCTCCTGCATGGGGCTGAGGATTGAATCTGCAACCCAGGCATGTGCCCTTGACCAGAAACAAACCTGAGACCCTTCAGTCCCAGGACCGATGCTCTAACCACCAAGCCAAATTGGCCAGGGCTTGTTTACTATTTAAATGACTCACTTTTGCTTCCCTGGGTCACTAATAACTGTGACACTTCGGTAATCACATATATACTGATACTTAGTAAATGGAAAGAACAAAGTGGTTGTTTGTATTACCAATGAATTAGAACTGTATTGAATGTATTTTACAAGAGCAGCAAAGCAAGAGAATTCTGTTGTCAAAATCTGAGTGGTTGCAAGCCAATAGAGCAGTTTTGAAACTAGTCATTTAAAGACTGATCAAGAGGCAGTTATCCGACCTTGGGAAGACTGTTGTACCGTGTAGACTTAGGTGAATCTCCTAATTAATCTTTTTAGTTTGAATGTTTCTATAATTTGGTATTATTTCTCTAATAAATTGTTCCTTTGTGCATCAACTTTATTAAGTTTCTGTAAGATTACAGCTTTGTTATAGATTTTGGCTCTTCTAATTTGAAGTTGGTAAAATTCTGAGATACTCCTACTAATAATAATATTCATCGTAGTGAGTTAATATTTTGGAGAAGTCATCTCGTATTTCTGTCCTTGAAAGAACAAAAGAGCATTTTCACTGAAGCATAATCTTACTCGCCCACCTTTCTCCATGAGCAACTCCCCTTTGCAGTCTGGGTTGATTCACCCCCTTTTTTCTCCAGAGACAAACTTCCTTGAGGGGTTTCTAAAAGAACATTATCTAGGACATATCCACATGAACTTTATTAGCTCTTTATTGGAATTTTTACTTTGTAGTCCAACTCACATTTAAAAAAAAAAAATTTTTTTCTTTATTGATTTTACTGAGAGAAGTGAGAAAGAGAGAGAGAGATAGAAACATCGATGAGAGAGAACATTGATTGGCCGCCTCCTGCATGCCTCCCACTGGGGATCAGGCCCACAACCTGGGCATGTACCCTGACCAGGAATCGAACTGGTGACCTCTTGGTGCATGGGTCGATGCTCAACCACTGAGCCACACCGGCTGGGCCCAACTCACATTTTAGTATACACTAGTCGAAGTCCACACTTCCCAAAGATGGAATAAAGTGCATTAATGAGATTCTCTTTACAGTTCCTGAGGTAGGACAGATGAAGGTAAAAGAAAACCAAATATCTTCAGAGATCCCTTTTAAAGATGAAACTCCTGCTTTTCCAAATGAAAAGTATTTTAAATAAATGTGTTAATTTTTCAGTATATTTTGGCTGCCATTTTAGGAAGCATTAGATGACCCTTAGGACAACTCTGTGAATTATTCTCTCCTCCCGTCTTCCTACCCCCTATGTCGAGAGTAAAAATATAAGAAAGTTCTTAAAGAAAGAAATACATCAAAGAGACCTATTTTGTTGACTGTGCTCTATAAACTATGAGAGCTATTTTGTTTTCTCTGCCCATACTGGTTTTCTCTTGTATGTACACATGTATTTATTTGTCTACTTCTCTCGTTACTCGTGTTTTCATGTATTTATGTATTTAGTAAAGATGACTGGGGTACATTTTCTGATCTCTCTCTCTCTCTCTTTCCCTTTCTCCATTAGCATTCAGTCTGCTCTTCCAAGGGGAAATATCCACCAGCAGGCCTTCCCTGACAAACAAGAGAAATGTAATCAGCCCCGAGAAAACATAATTTAAAAATAACATCTCCTTTCAACCCATAAAACCTCTCCACAAAGAGGTTTCCAAAAGAAAGAAAACAATTTTATTATTGAATAAGCATTAAGCCAGATGCTCATTACAGGCAATTCAGTAAGGGGATTGCAAAGAGAGGAAAAAAGCACTCCCTGTTACATAGTCAAGCAGATAGACCCATTTCATACATGTTCTCAAGGTAAACAATAACTAATGCCAAGGAGGAGGACTTGATAGCATCATCTGTCACACGTAATTCATTCTAGATGATCTACTGGGTAATTGGGGTGGCTGGCCATCTGGGTAAGCTAAATGGCTTTCTCCAAGAGAAAAAAAAAAGAAAACAAAACAAAAAACTTTTCATGTCTTTTGACAGGAAGTAGATTTGCAGCAGGTTGTCAGCCCCAGTACTGGTTGGCTGCTGAAACCAGGAGGTAGGGGCGCTCCCTTCCTTGATGGTTACATTTAAAACAAATGGTTCACTGGTCCTTGAGAAAGACATTCTTGGGACCTAAAACTGGTGAGAGACTTGCTTAGCTTTTAAAAGATTTACATACATTTCAAAGAGAGAAAATACTTACAATTATATATATATATATATATATATATATATATATATATATATATTTTCTAAATTAAATTCTCCAAGAAAGGGGTGAAGTCTCTTCCAGTATTTTTGAAGGAGAGAATTTAGCCTCTTCTTTTGAATTTGTATTTGTTTTTTGTTTGTTTGTTTGTTTTATCAGCCAAATACATCACATTGGAGTCAGGAACTTAAAACTTTATTCCTTGCTTTCTCACTCTGTGGTCGTTACTTAACTTCTGTGAACCCTAGTTTCTATCTGTGAGTAATACATGATGTCTAAGACCTTATGTACAATGTGTGGTCCATAGACCAACAACAGCAGAGCTTGTTGGACACACAGAATTCAGGCTCCCATCCAATACTAAATCAAAGAACATATTTATACACCACTTTTGGTGATTTAGTTCACATTTAAGTCTCAGAAGCACTAGTTTAAGGCCATGGTTCCCCAAGCGTGGCCCCAGACCAAGAGTTATTGGTATCATCAAGGAACTTACCATAAATAAAAAATTGGGGCTCCATCCAGAAATCGTAGGTATCAGATTTGTGTAATCTTTCTATATACTAAATCTCCTACCTCCAGTTCCAACAATGACTAATCTGTTTTATGTACCTATAGTTTTGTTTTTTAAAATGTCATACATATGGAACCATGGAGTATACTATAAACCTTTTTTTTTTTTCTTTATTGATTTTTTTTTTTTTTTTTAGAGAGAGAGGAAGGGAGAGAAAGAAAGAGAAACATTGATGAGAGAGATAACATAGATTGGCCGCCTCCTGCATGCCCTTACTGGGGATTTGGCCAACAGCCTTGGGCATGTGCCCTGACTGGGTATCTAACCAGTGACCTCTTTCTTGGTGTATGGGTCAACACTCAACCACTGAGCTACACTGGCTCGGCAAGTATATAAACCTTTAAGTCCATTTCTTTTGGTTCTCTAATACATTTGAGAATCATCCTTTTTTTAATTATTACATATTTATAAATTTTTCAATTATCATCCTGTTATTGACTTCTAGTTTTATGCCATTATGACCAAAAAAGTTACTTGAATTATTTTAATCATCTTAAATTTGTTATGATTGGTTTTGTGGCATAATATATGATCTATTCTGAAAAATGTTCCATGTGTGCTTGTGAAAAATGTGTATTCTGTTACTGCAGGATGGAATATCCTGTATATATCTCTTAGGTCCATTTGGTCTATAGTGCTGTTCAAGATTGATGTTTTCTTATTGATTTTCTGTTTGGATGATCTATCCAATAATGAAAGTGGAGTATTGAAGTCTCCCACTGTTATTGTATTGCTGTCTATTTTTTTCTTTAGTTGAAGAGGAGAAAACACATACAAACTCATTTTATGAGGTCAGCATTACCTTGATGCAAAGACAGAAGAGAACTATGTAAGAAAATAAAATTACAAGCTAAAAATCTGTAGTAAACATAGATGCAAAATCTTCCACAAAAAAACTAGCCAACTGAACCCAACAGCACATTAAAAGGATCGTACACCATGATCAAGTGGGACTTATTCCTGGGATGGAAGGGTGGCTTCATATATGCAAATTAGTAAGAGTGATATATCACATTAGCATATTGAAAGTTAAGAATATGATTATCTCAAACATGCAGAAATATTTTAAAAATTCAACATCTTTTCATGATAAAAATCTTTCAACAAATTAGGTATAAAAGGAATGTACCTCAACATAATAAAGGCCATATATGAAAAGCCCACAGCTAATATCACATACACACAAAAAAGTTGAAAGTTTTTCCACTGAGATAAGCAGCAAGTCAACCACTCTCACCACTTCTCTCCAATATAATGTTGAAAGTTCTGGCCAGAGCAATTAGGCAATGAAAACAAATGAAATACTACAACCAGAAAGGAAAAAGTAAATCGTCTGTGTTTGCCTATGACACACTGTTATGTATAGAAAACCCCAAAGATTCTACTTAAAATCTGTTAAAAATGAAAAACAATTTAGTTAAGTTTCAGGGTATAAACAGACAAAAATAAATTGTGTTTCTATGCACAAGCAACAAGTGATCCAAAAAACAGAATTTAAGAAAACAATCCCACTGAAAATAATGCCAAAAATAATAAAATCCTTAGAAATAAATCTAAGAATGTCAAAGATCAATGCAATGATAACTTTAATACACTGATGAAGGAAATTGAATAGACAAATGAATGTCAAGGATCCCGTGCTCACTGATTGAAAATATTAACATGGTTAAAGTGTTTCAACTACTCGAAGTGATATACATATTTAAGCAATCCCTATCAAAATTCCAATGGCATTTTTTACAGAAATATAAAAAACAATCCTAAAATTAATGTGAAATCACGAAAGTCTCCAAACAGCCAAAATAGTCTTGAGCAAGACAAACAAAGCTGTAAGCATCACACTTTCTGATTTCAAATTATATTAACTATAGTAATCAAACAATATGACATTGGCATAAAAATAGACACATAGACCAATGGGATGGAATAGTGAGCCCAGGAATAAGCCAACACATATATGTCAACTATTCTTCAAAAAGGGCATCAACACTATACATGGGAAAAGAATGGTCCCTTCTTTTCAATGAAAAAATATTGGAAAACTGGATATCCAGATACAAAACAAAATAACAAACAAAATGAAATTGGAACTATATTTCATACACGTACTATTGAGTAAAAATAAATTAAATACTTAAATATAAACCTGGAATTATAGAACTCCACAAAGTAACCTAGCAACAATTTATTGACATTGGTCTTGGCAGTAATTTATTGGATATGACAACCAAAAGAAAGGCAACTAAAGAAAAAAATACAAAATTGGAATTATGTCAAATTAAAAGGTTTCTGCACAGCAAAATGAACAACTAACAAAATTGAAAGTCAACCTATGGAATGGTACAAAATATTTGTAAGCCATATATCTGACAAAGGTTTAATAACCAAATATAGGAGGAACTCATGAAACACAACAATAAACAAACAAAACAAACTAACTCAATTAAAAACAGGCAAATAAATCATATAGACATTTCTCCAGAGAAGACATACCAATGGCCAATAGGTATATGAAAATGTGTTCGATAGTAGTAGTAACCAGGGAAATAGAAATAAAAAACACAATGAGATATCATCTCACACCAGTTAGGGGGAGCTATTGTTTTTTTAAATAATAGTAATAATAATAAGTGTGAGGAAAAGGGAAATTTGATACTGTTGATGGGAACATGCATTGGTGCAGCCATTATAGAAAAGAGTTTAAAGGTTCCTCAAAATTTAAACATAAAGCAACCATATAATTCAGCAATCCCACTATTCCGAGGGAATTGAAATTAGAATCTTGAGCAGATATTTGCACCCCATATTCATCGCAAGATTATTTACAATAGTCAAGATATGGAAACAACCTATGTGTCCATTGATAGATGAATGGCTAAACAAAATTTGGTGTACACACACAATAGAATATTATTCAGTCCTAAAATAAGGAAATCCTGACATTTGCAACACCATGTTTGGATCTTGAAGACATAATACTAAGTAAAACAAGCCAGACACAGAAAGGAAAAATTATATACTATTACTTATAAGGAGAATGTAAAATAGATTCACAGAAGCAGAGAGTAGAATGATGGTTGGTGTGGGTTGATGGGAGGAGGAAATAGAAGGGTGATAGCTGAAATGTACAGAGTTTCAGTTATTTTATATAAATAAGTTTTGGAGATCCACTATACAACATAGTGCCAATCATACCTCAATAAAGTGGTATT
The DNA here is from genome assembly GCF_014108415.1 of Molossus molossus. Classification (NCBI taxonomy): domain Eukaryota; kingdom Metazoa; phylum Chordata; class Mammalia; order Chiroptera; family Molossidae; genus Molossus; species Molossus molossus. Next base: position 18,821,231 of record NW_023425352.1, read on the forward strand.
CAAATAAGTTAAAAATAAGTATAATTTTATATACTAAGGAAAGAGAGAATAATGAGGAGGAGGAGAAAAGCACAGAACAGACAGTAGAAAAGTTACTAATTTGGAAAATATTAAACCAATTATATCAATAATTACTGTCAGTATTAATGACTAAAACATCCACAAGGTCCATTATAGAAACCACCAAGATACAAGTACATGCTATCTATAAAAACCCTGCTTTAAATATAAACACACAAACACAACAATATAATAAATATATATAAATATGCAAATAGATGAAAAAAAAAGTGGATAGAAAGATATATACCATTCTAACACAAATCAAAAGAGAGCTGAAAAAAACATATTAATTTCAGACAATGAAGACTTCAGAGCAAAAAAAAAATTTTTTTTCAGGAAAAAAAGAGGGGAATTACATAACAATAAAAGAATTAATTCTACAAGAAAACATGCCAATTCTAAAAGTGTATGCGCCAAACAACAGAGCACTAAAATGCATGAGGCAAGAGGCTGATAGGACTGCAAGGAGAAATAGACAAATTCATTGGTATAATTGAGATTGAAGACAACATGTTTTGATTAGTAACTGACACATCCGACAAGCAGGAAATCTTTAAGAATATAGCTCAACTGACCGATACCACCAATCAACTAAATGTAATTAACATCAGCAGATACTCCATCCAACAACAGCAGAATACACATTCTTCTTACTCATAGTTGGAATTGAACAATATAGACTAGTATTTGGGCCATAAAACACGTCTTAACTAATTTTAAAGAGGATAAATCATACAAAGTGTACTTCAGATCACAGTGAAAATAAACTAGAAATAAATAACAATAAGGCATTGAAAACCTCCTAATATTTGGAGATTAAACAACACACTAATGAATAACACATGGATCAAAGATGTCACAAGAAAATTTAAATTATTTAAAACAAGATAATATTACACTGTCGAAATTTATGATACAATAAAAGCAATGTTTAGATTGAAATTTAAGGCAATAAGTGCCTATATTAGAAAGAAGACTGGTCTAAATATATAATCTAAGCTTTTACCTTAAGTAACTAGAAAACAGAGAAAATTAAATTTAATGTAAGATGATAAGAAATAATAACAGAGTAGAAATCAGTAAACTGAAAAAAAGGAGGTAAGTAAAGAAAATTAATGAAATCAAATGCTGATTCTTTGAAAATATCAATACATCTGAAAAACCTCTAAAGTTAACTCTCCTCCCCTCAAACATAAACAAAACAAAAAACAACATCAGACAGAAATACAAATTATTGATATCAGAAATTAAAGAGGAGCACCACTACTGATTCCATGGACTGAAAGGATAATAAAGGGACATAATGAACAAGTCTAAGTTCCAAATTTTGATAATGTGTATAGAATGGACCAATACCTTGAAAGATAACAATCTACCAAAATGCAGGCAAAGAGAAATAAGTAATCTGAATAGGCTTATATCTATTAAAGTAATTGAATCAATAATTAATAATCTTCCAAAAAGAATGCACCATGCCCAGATGGGTTCACTGGTGCATTCAACAAAATATTTAAAGTAAAAATTCTCTACAAACTGCTCCAGAAAATACAAACAAGGGAACAATTTTGAATTCAACCTGTGAGAACAGCATTAGCTCAAGATCAAAACAAGACAAAGACATTACAATGGACACACACAATAGTGTGGTGAAGGCCTGTGTTGGGGGCTGGGAGTGGAGTGGAGAGGTACAATGGGGGGAAACAGGGGGACATTTGTAATACTTTCAACAATAAAGAGACATTTTAAAAAATAAGTAAAAAATAAAACTACAGGCCAATGTATCTTCGAAATATCAATGCAATTCCTCAACAAAATATTAGCAAAAGAATTATATACCACATGACTTATTACCATTATACAAAACTGGTTCAGCATTCCAAAATCAATTAATGTAATCTATCATTTCTACAAGCTAAAGAAAAAAAAATCATATAAAAATGCAGGAAAAAGCATTTGAAAAAAAATCCAATGTTCATTTATAATAAAAACTATCAGTAAACTAGAAATAGAGGAAACATCTTTAACTAGATTTTAAAACATTTACAAGAAATCTACAGTTAATATCATACTTAATAGTGAAGAACTCTTTGTGTTCTCATGAAGATCAGGGACTAAAGGATGTCCGCGCTCACTACTCCTATCAACATTGTACTGGAGTCCTAGCTAATGCAACAAGAAAAAGAAATAAATGGTATATACAATAGCAAGTACTTTTTGTCCATATATGTCATCATTGCCTATGTACAATATTCCAAAGAATCAACACCAAAAAACCCTCCTGGAGTTAATGATTATATTAAGGTTGCAGGATACAAGATTAAGGTACAAAAGTAAATTTCTGCCCTATATACCAACAATGAGCAACTAGAATTTGACATTAAAGCGTTGAACCATTTCCATTATATCCTCCAAAATATATTTGGTATATGTAGGTATAAATTTTACAAAATATGTACAAGATCTATATGAGAGAATCCACAAATCTTGAAAGAAATAAAAAAGATGTAAATAAATTGATATGTCACATTTATATATAAAAATTTTCAATATTTAAAGATGTAAGTTCTTCCCAACTTGACCTATATATTCATTATAATGCCAATAAAATTTGTAATTATATCACCTCTTTCTCTCTCTTTCTTTTAGTCTTATCAGTATGACAAGAGGTTTATCAGTGATCTTGACCTTTCAAAGAACTAGATTTTAGTTTCATTAATTTTTCTCTATTTGTTTTACATTTTGTTTGTTTTGCTCTTACCATTACATTTCTTTCCTTCTATTTGCCTTAGATTTAATTACTTTCTTGTTTCTTATCTCTTCTAAATTTCTTCTGCTCTAGTTTCTCAGTTCTGCCCTATTTGGAATTTCAAGTACATATTTTAAAGTGTTTGATATTGCTTTTTAGCTCTCTTTACTATCTCTCCTTGTCTGTCTCTCTATATCTCTCTGTCTCCCTCTCTCTCTCCCTGGTATATCTTCTACCTATCTTGATAGAATTTTCATTTGACTCTTTCTGTTTCCATTTCATTGACAAAATTACCTACAATTTCCTAGTTTGTCTTCCACCTTTTCCACCAGATCTTTAAAAATTAATCATAGGACTGGCTGGTGTGGCTCAGTGAACTGAGCATCGTCCCATGGACTGAGAGGTCCCGGTTCAATTCCGGGTCAGGGCATGTGCTGGGGTTGCAGGCTTGATCCCCAGCGGAGGGTGTGCAGGAGACAGCCAATGGATGGTTCTGTCTCTCTCTCCCTTCCTTTCTCTCTCTAAAAAAGGAAAAAAATCAATAAAAACATATTTAAAAAATTAATCATAGCAATCAATTTAACAAACCATCTGACTGATGGTTGCAAGTACTAGGTTATCTCTAAATCGGGACCTTTTCTTTGATTGCATTTTCTCTTGACAATAGATTCTTTTTTTCTTGTTTTATCTTGTGTCTTTTATTTTTATTCAATTCCAGGCACTTCAACTTTCTGTGAAATATATTAGGGACTAAGTTATACAGCACTTATGTGTGAAAATATAACTGTCTCTTTTCAGTTAACAAGTACAGAGGATTGAGTCTGTCTCATCAGCAAATTAGCTGGGTAGGTTTCATTGTTCAGTTCATCTTCAGTGCACCACAAACATAAAATTTCTTTTTTTAGACAGGGCAGGAGGGGGACAGGAGGGGAGAGAGAGAGAGAAACATAGATGTACGAGAGACACATCAACTGGTTGCCACCCACATGGCCCCAACTGGGCAAGGACAAACTGCAACCAAGGTACGTGCCCTTAGTGGGAACCGAACCCAGGCCTCTCTGGTTCATGGGCTGACGCCCTAACTGCTGAGCCAAACTGGCCAGGGCAACATAAAATTTCTTTAATAATGCCTGGTGTTTATAAATAAGGCTCTGATGTTTAAAGACATTTTCTCAATATTGTTGCCTCAACCTTGCCTTTTAGCCATCATTGTACATCTCTGCTTCAGAGGGTGTATTTTATATGCCCTTAGCCTTGAAAGTAGCAAACCTCTATTGCTTCAGGTTCAATGCTTGCCAAGTTGACGGTGGGAGACAGGAAGTTCCGTCCCGGTCCAGCCTCAGTATTAGGTGTACCCTGTGTTTCTGGGTCTTGCAGGTGGTGTCCTCTCAGAATTCTTGCCTCCCGTTTCATAATGGAAAGCTAAACTGTGCCTGTACCTGTGGTGAGTCTTGTGCAGGAGTTTATTACCCTCTTCCCAGTGGTATGACATCTCAAATGACATTAGTGTGAGACCCTGTGCTTTGTATATTTTTCTATTATTTTACTAAAGAAGTAAGAATTACTAATGGCAATGAACTCCATGTCACAGTACACCTTTTGTTTATTTGTTTGCTTCTTTTTTGTTAATCCTCACTTGCGGCTATTTTTGCTTTTTTTTTTCTTGACCGGGAACTGAACCTATGACCCTTGGGTCTGCAGGCCGATGTTCTAACCAATGAGCAGAACGGGTCAGGGCTACATGTTGCTTTTAATTCAGATAACTCTTCGTTCAGTTACTTCTAGTTTTAAGTCCCTTGAAAGTACATTGAGTGAAATTTTAAAAATATAAAAATCTAAACCATTCCGATTAAACAGATATTTCTCTTTTTATATTATGGTGGACAATATATACCTTCTTTTCTCCTTTCTCCTATTTCTCCTTCTTTAACTCCTCTGAAACAACTGTTGATGAGTCTGGACATCATTCTTTTTTTTTTTTTTTGGTATGTGCCCCTAGCAGGAACCGAACTTGGGACTCTGGACTGCAGGCTGATGCTCCAACCGCTGAGCCAAACAGGCCAGGGCTGGAGAGCATTCTTAAATTTCAGTTGGAGGACTGCTTTGCTTAATTGAACACCACCTGCCTGAGAGGGTTAATTACCGGAACAGCCACTGTGATGGGCAGTTCCCCAGAGTATTTCTGAGGTTTTCCAAATCATACATGTGAATGGCTTGTTCTTTGTTTGGAAAGAGAAGTCAATCAGGTAGAACAATGTATATAGATAATTTAGAAATTATATATGAGAAAAAAGGATCTATACATAACTACAATTCAAGGTCGTCTGTCAAGAGTGCGAGTCTAATCAATCATTGCTTCTCAATTCATATAGTCTATTTATCTCTTGTGTTGAAGTGTTGAAAGCCAAGATTAATGATGGTACTGGGGAGTGTAGCTTTTGCAAAAGATGGTAACAAGATATCCTTGGAAAATCTTCCCTGTGTTATCCAAAGTTTTCAAATAGACTGGTATAGAAGTAGAGATATTTTGGCTACTTAACTTTCTAATTAGGGCATAAACGTTAATATTACATAAATTATCCAGACAGATTGCATCTAGTGTTATTTTCCCATTAGTTCAATGGTTCATTAATTTATACCTAATCTGGTTTTGTTGTGACAGCTCGGCATTGACTATAACAAATGCAATTGACTTTTCCTGGCTATTTCTGTAATATTTCACTGCAATTTGCTCGGTCTTGTTTGGAGTAAAAGTTTAGCTGACATTAAATGGTGAGATAATCAGTAAGAAATAGTGACCATGTTAACATACATATGTTGCCACAATTTCAGCAAGTATGATTTTTTTTAAATGGTGATAAAAAGGTTAAACTCATCAAAATTATTCCCTCTTAGGCAATACAAAGATAAATATAACCAAAACAAAATGTCTGTTTTCTGTCCTGTATATGCACTTGCATAGCTAGCTATAATATATAAGCATAATAAGAAATAAAGCGTTATAGATAATATTTAAAAATTTTTTTCTAGCGTAATTTGCTAATTTTGGGGTCAAGGTTCAACTTTTTAATATGCAGAGCATAGAAAAAGCCCATGTAAGTCTTACCCTGACCTATGTTGTTACCCTCAACTAATGTATTTGTCTGAAAATGCTGAATTTATGATTCATCCCCAGCACCAGGTGCCCTTACAGAACTCTCTCCCCCAGGGTATTCCACCTCTGCTGCCCCTGCCTTCTCCAGCATATCCACAGCCTCCTGCCCACCAGTCACCATACCACCCAGTTCAAATGGTGCTTTATGTCCCTGCCCTTTATTTTTTCCTAATAGTAAATCCATTCCTCCATTACAGAATGTATCCTATTAAAGTATCAATTTCTGGAGGAATGAGATTATATTATATTTATAGTCTCAGTGTCCTGAAATATTACTTCTCATCCGATATGGATTCATTGAGTGATAAATGATTAACTTACATATTTGCTGATGGATTGACTAAACTCAAATAAAAGAACAAATTTGGGTTATTAGTAATTAGTTGATTTAAGGGAAAGTATGATAAGAGTATCACAATTATATTTTTACTTGAGGACTAAAAGCTTAAATATACTATCTTTTGGAAGTGACCTTAACTATTATTTATCTGTAAAGAGTTCTTTTTCAAAAGTTAAGAAAACAGGAAAGACAGATATCAAATACCAGCTACCTTCATCTCCCTTACCCCAATGCACAGAGCACTGCTACGTTGGAAAGTCCAAGTTTTTATCATAGCATGCATTTAGTGCTAGGTGTTTTACTGTGTTTGAGGCACTTAATTTTTACAATAACCTCTGATCAGAATTCTATTAGCCTGACAAAGATTCAATAGTCAACAGGTATCCAAGTCCAGGTGGCCTAAGCCTATAGTCCTTGAGCCCAGCTGTCCCACTGAGACAGTTTGTTAATTTTCCATGAGACGTGCAATTCTGGATTAATCAACAGTGCTTCCAGTCTGACCAGGATTGTCTCACTATAGTGTAATTGCTTAGAAGTCAAAGTCTTGTACATGTGCATGGTGATCAGAATCTGATAAAGGGAAACATAAGCTAAAATGTAGGCTGTTTAATTACAATACAGGGTGCTGATGGGCCTCCATGCCACCCAGATGTTAACTTCAGTCTGATAGGGCACCCTCCCCTGTTAGCCCGTTTGAATATGCATTGCAAACGTTCTGCTCATCACTCACTTTTTCTATATTTATTTCTTTAATGATGCTCGATTATCCTTATGATTGACACAGCCTTTGTCTTGGTGTGTTCATGTTTCTAGTGAGGTTACCCTTACAGTTAGCTGTCTGGTTGTCGCCTTAAACAATAGTCGATTTGGACCACCGTTCGGGTAAACAATTACAGTAAAAATGAGTTGATGTTTATATTATTTATAAACGAGGAACCATATCAAATATTTAAAAAATACATTTCACGTTAATTTTGTATCCTGCTACTTTTCCAAATGCAATTATTAAGTTTAGTAGATTTTAGATGGAGTCTTTAGGGTTTTCTATGTATAATATCATGTCATCTGCAAATAATGACAGTTTCACTTCCTCCTTTCCAATTTGGATCCCTTTTATTTTTTCTTCATGTCTGATTGCTGTGGCTAAGACTTCCAGTACTATGTTAAATAAGAGTGGCGAAAGTGGACATCCCTGTCTTGTTCCTGTTCTTAAGAGAAATGTTTTTATTTTCTGCCCATTGAGTATGATGTTGGCTGTAGGTCTTTCATATATGGCCTTTATTATATCAAGATATGATCCCTCTATTCCCACATTGCTGAGCATTTTTATCAGAAATGGATGCTGGATTTTGTCGAATGCTTTTTCGGCATCTATTGATATGATCATGCGGTTTTTATTCTTCATTTTGTTTATGTGGTGTATCACATTTATTGATGGCATTCGTATACACCAATGATGAACTCACAGAAAGAGAAACTGAAAAAACAATGCCATTTACCATCGTGGCAAAAAAATTAAGATACCTAGGAATAAACTTAACCAGAGAAGTAAAGGACCTATTTGCAGAAAACTATAGGACATTGAAAAAAGGAATAAAGGAAGATATAAAAAAGTGGGAGCACATGCCTTGTTCATAAATTGGAAGAATTAACATCATTAAAATGTCCATACTACCCAAAGCAATCTATAGATTCAAAGCAATACCCGTCAAAATACCAATGACATATTTCCCAGAACTACAACAAATACTTCAAAAGTTCATATGAAACCAAAAAAGTCTCCGAATAGCTACAGCAATTTTGAAAAAGAAGGACAAAGTAGGTGGGATCACATTACCAGATTTCAAGTTATACTACAAAGCAACTGTAATCAAAACTGCCTGGTACTGGCACAAGAACAGGCATATAGACCAGTGGAACAGAACTGAGAACCCAGAAATGGACCCAAGGCAATATGCTCAATTAATATTTGACAAAGGTGGCAAGAGCATACAGTGGAGTAAGGACAGCCTCTTTAATAAATGGTGCTGGGAAAATTGGACAGCTACATGCAAAAAAATGAAACTAGACCATCGACTTACACCATACACAAAAATAAACTCAAAATGGATAAAAGACTTAAATGTGACCCATGAATCCATAAAAATTCTAGAACAAAATGTAGGCATCAAAATTTCGGATATCATACGCAGCAGAATTTTCACTGATACATCACCTAAGGCAACAGAAACAAAGAAAAAAATGAACACATGGGACTACATCAAACTAAAAAGCTTCTGTACAGCAAAAGAAACAATCATCAAAATGGAAAGGCAATCCACTGTATGGGAGAACATCATTGCCAATGATACATTAGATAAGGGGTTAATTTCCAAAATATATAGAGTATTCATATAACTCAACAAACGGAAGACAAAGAACCCAATTAAAAAATGGGCAGAGGAGCTGAATAGACACCTCTCCAAACAGGACATACAAATGGCCAAGAGACATATGAAGAAATGCTCAACATCACTAATCATCAGAGAGATGCAAATTAAAACAACAATGAGGTATCACCTCACACCTGTCAGAATACTGCCATCAACAAATCATCAAACAACAAGTGTTGGTGAGGGTGTGGAGAAAAGGGGACTCTAGTACACTGCTGGTGGGAATGCAGACTGGTGCAGCCACTATGGAAAACAATATGGTGTTACCTCAAAAAATTAAAAATTGAATTTCCATTTGACCCAGTGATCCCACTTCTAGGAATATACCCTAAGAAGCCTGAAACATCAATCAGAAAGAATATATGTACCCCCATGTTCATAGCAGCACTATTTACAATAGCTAAGATCTGGAAACAGCCCAAGTGTCCATCAGTAGACGAATGGATAAAAAGCAGTGGTACATATACACAATGGAGTACTATGCAGCTGTAAGAAAGAAAGATCTCTTATCCTTTGAGACGACATGGAGGGACCTGGAAAGTATTATCCTAAGTGAAATAAGCCAAGCAGAAAAAGACAACTACCACATGATCTCATTTATATACGGAATATAATGAACATAACAGTCTGAGGAATACAGTAGACCCAGAAACATGGAAGTTGGGACAGACTGACATCCCTCAGAAGAGAGGGTGGTGGAGGGTGGGAAGAGATAAACCACAGGACTTATACGCATGTATGCATGACCAGTGGACATGGACAACAAAGCCGGGGACAGGGCGGGGTGGATGGGAAGGGGGGTGCCCATGGGGTAAAAAAGGAGAAACACCTGTAACAAAAAATATTAAAAATTAAAAATATATACATTTCACCATAACCTTTCAAGAGATCATTTTTGCTTTGCAAGTTTAGAAAACTGAGTCATAGAATTTAAATAACCTCACCAAGCACACCACGTGTTACGTTGGGATGGCAGAGAAAAGTAAAAAACCGAAGAACAAGCTCTATGTGTCTTCAGAGCCGGGTGCTTGAAATTTCGATGCTTGTGAGTTGGTTCCATTACTGAGCTCTCAGAGGGAAAGTTTCTTTTCATTTCCATAGTCTCCAGGACATGCCGCCAGGTGCTTCCTACAGCAGCTATTACTCCTCCCTGTTTACAAACGAGGTACATGCTGCCCAGAGAGACAGGTGACCTGCTCAGAGTCACACAGCACGGAAGTGCTTAACAGACTTTGGAATCGCAGCTTTCCTGGCTTCAACATCTTTAACGTCTTTGATTTTTTTGCTTCATGATGCTGGTGAAAAGTCTGCCTGCCCACCCACATTCACTGGGAAAATGAAAATGTTTTCAGTTCTCAGTTTCAGAGGGTTTCCCTTCCCACAGCTGAGTTGTATGAGGTTTCACTATCTGAGATTCTTAGACACAGGAAATAAGTATTTGACACTGTGTGACCTGGTTTTCTCATCCACCTTAGATACTGACATTTAAAAACTTAAAACCCTTCAGGGGAAAGTGATGAGAGGTGCTGCGAGGCAGGCAACAGAGCAGACTAAAAAAGATTCATTTGAAAAATGTTGTATAATATAATACTATTTTGTAGAAATGTAACTGGAATTGAAATAGAATGAAAAAAAATGTCACGCCTTCTCACAAAATTTCTCATTTCTCTCCAAGGAAACAGCTTTCTACTAGGCTTTGCTATGCATGGCATAGATGTGAATTAGATCGGTCCTTGTGTTCTAAATGATCTACAAGTAGTATTACATAGTTAAGGTTCGCGGGTGACCTGATTGGTCAAAACAAATAAATATGCCTGCGTGCATAGTTTTTCACTGAGCTTTCAAATGATAAAATGATTGAAAAAAATCATTTTGCTTCTTTGCCCCAACTACGGTGTGGTGGGCGGGGGAGGGGCACAGCACTTAGAGACTTAGTTTCTATTGAATAATAACAACAGAATATATAACCAACAAAACCTAACATCACCATACCCGTCATCTAACAGTTATGAGTTATTAAGTTTCAATTATGTATCAGAGAAAGTGACCTGTCATCTTCACAGTAGTTCCATAGTCAACTATTAGGACTGCCTTTTGTAAAGTGGGGAAATAAATACTGAGCCCTAACCTCAGTATCAGGTAGTTAGCGTATCAGGCTTGGATCCACTAGGAAAACACACACTGAGATCATTTAACGCAAAGAATGGTGTATACACATGGCAAAAGGACAGTAAGGGGACAGTGAGGCAGCCTCGAAATGAGCAGTTACCAGCCAGCCAGTGTGGCTCCTAGGCTGAGGGGACCAATGAAAGAGGCAGAGCTACTGCCTGAAGACTGAACACAGAAGGCTTGTCAGAAGCTGAAGCTGGTGTTCAAGATGTTGTCCAAGGTGGTGATGTAGGGAGAAGGGACTTCTGCTCTGAAGGCACATAGACCTAGCAAAACATGGGCTGACAGACGCTTGCAATTGGTTTTAAGACCTGAGCTCTTGCCCTGGCCGGTTTGGCTCAGCGGTTAGAGCGTCAGCCTGCGGTCCAGAGAGACCCGGGTTCGGTTCCTACTAAGGGCACGTACTTTGGTTGCAGTTTGTCCCCGGCCCTGGTTGGGTTGTGTGGGTGGTGGCCAGTCGATGTGTCCCTTTTATGTCGATGTTTCTCTCTCTCTCTTCCTCTCTCTCCCTCCTGCTCTGTCTGAATAAAAAATGGAAAAATGTCCTTGGTGAGGGTAAAAAAAAAAAAAAAAAAAAGACCTGTGCTCTTTCCAGGCTACCATGCTAATTCTTTGTATTGCCAAAGTACAAACTATCAGATTTTAGGAAAAGGGTTAATTCTCTGGGTCTTTAGTGCCTTTTTCGAAGAACATCTGTGAGGCTAATTAGAGATAGAAGTTGCCTGTAACTCAGATCTCCTGAAGTTCTCAGTGTAAAGTATTTCTCTGCTTCGACCTACCTCGATGGCCTCAGGAAGGACAATGTTTTATATTTTAATTGAAACCGTTTTCTTCCCATTGCATCAGCTTCTTGCTTGAACAGTACCTTGTAGTATGGACAGTAGATTTGCACAAAGTTTAAAAATGCTGATTACCTTTAGAGGTCGAAGGATTTAAAATGGACTGTTAATCTGAAGATCAATTCAAATCAATTAAGTCAGAGCTATGCCCCTAAGAAAAATACTTGTCCCATGGGGATTATATATAGGATCATGAAAACCTAGCTCATGAAACAGGTCAAGACCTGAAAACTTTGGTAGCTAGACAAGCAATTAAAAGAGTCACATTCTAGCCCTGGCCGGTTTGGCTCAGCGGTTAGAGCGTCGGCCTGTGGTCCGGAGAGACCCGGGTTCGGTTCCCGCTAGGGGCATGTACCTCAGTTGCAGTTTGTCCCCGGCCCTGGTTGGTCGTGCGGGTGGCAGCCACTCGATGTGTCCCTTTCACATCGATGTTTCTCTCTCTCTCTCTTCCTCTCTCTCCCTCCCACTCTATCTGTACAAAAAATGGAAAAATGTCCTCGAGTGAGGATTAAAAAAAAAAAAGAGTTACATTCTAGAATAAGCAAAACTTGGATGATCTGCTACAAATTATTTTAAATAATTCTACTGGACTATAGCTAACCAGCAATTTTGGGGGTATCATACATGGCTGGGCAGAATTGAGGGAGGAAGAACACATTATAGCTGGCTTTCTGTCAGCACTAGCTCAAGAAAAACCCTTGAACACTAAGTTAATTTGAATACTAGGTAACAGGAAAATTCAGACAATGGAGACCCATTCTTACCCCAATCTTTATCTGAACCTAATACTTTACTCAGAGGAGATGGCCAACATCAGGCTTACTGAGAAAGAACCATGACAAGCAGAAATGTGCAAACTAGAGGACAGTAAATTGATGTTCAAGGTGGAGAAGCTAACAGTTGCTTGGTTGTCATTCTGGGAACTGAATCCACAGATCCCTTCCTATTGCCAGCGTACTAGGAAAACCCAACTGTCCCAATGAGAAAGCCAGACTGAGCCCTAGGATATTTTTGTCCATCTGCTGGGTGATAGGGAAAAATGTGAGGATATGAAATTAAGGACTACCAAGTCCTGCCATCATCCTCTGTCTAATATCTGGGATACTGACTACTTGGCTTCATCTCTTAGCTACTATCCTGACCACGACCAATGTTTCTGACTACTGACACACTGCAGAGCCAAATTTGTATAATACTGAACCCATATCCCTTCAGTTGGTAATATGGTCAAGTTCAAAGGGTTGAAACAAAATTACTCAACTCATTTCTAGGACTAATAGGAAGTCAGTCTACTTGCCAATTGTCTTCCCGGGTTTACCAAAACCTTCACATTTACTTATGCCCTAGAAAGAATTCTGCAATATATTTAGCCCCTCTGTGAAACTTGACTTGAGAAAAGTATTTTTCTTTGGAGACAATGGAACTGGCATTTCAAAATCCTGAATGTCCGGAATAACGCTCAGTGCTTGATCCTTTCTCATCCTAATTGGGCATGCAGTCAGATAAACTGCAGAGCTCCACTCATTATCCAGCTCTTTGAGCCTCAGAAATCTCAAATTGATCGCTGGACAACAAATAAAGCTTTCCCCCCTTTAATAACAGTCAACTATTTTGTTTTTACTCCCAAATGAAAATGATACTTCAGCTATCCATCACTTGGAAGCCAAACATGAAGTTCACCCAAATGCAAAACAGGCAGTTAGCTAGGCAATTGCTTCATTTTCAAAAGTTGTACATTAAATTCAAATGTTATTTGGGGTTCACTGCCATTCAGATTAAATTGACATTTAGCAAGAAAATATGCATTCTTTCCTAACCTTTAGAAACAACATAAGATTTAGACTTAACAATCTTATTTCTTCCTCTGATACTTGTGTTTCTTATCACTTTATTTTGTGCCCAAACAATTACTTTTTAACCTTTGATAGGAAGTGATGAGCTGATCTAAGAACGGCAACTGGTAGAGATAAGCCAGTATTGCAATAGAGCTGCTGAGAGACTTTTACCTCATTTTCTCTATAATTTTATTTACCTTAATTTAAAAAAATCAATTAAAACGGAAAAAAAAACCACACCAAGTTTTTTGTTTTTGTTGTTTATTTTTGAGGTTGAGTTTCAACATTTTCTTAGACCATACAGAAACATCTTGTTTTAGTAAACAAAAATAAAACACAAGTTTTTACCACATCTATTATCAAACTACTCTCCCTAGTCTTTAACCAAGGATAAAACCAGAGCCAACTTCTACTTGAAATGTTAAAATTGGTCAGAATATTTTCTATGCAAAAAATGTGAGGGTATAAAATTAATAGTGGAGAACATTGGCCAAGCATTTCTTCCAGAATGAGAATGGAATATAGAGAAGGTCAGGAGTCAGACCTCATGTGAAGTTCATTCATGGATTATTCATGCACAAGAATGGGAACATTGCAATTTGATGGCCAAGGAAATTTAAAGGAGAAAGAAGTGTTTGCTCTTTAGGAGTTAGTGATAGGATAATTGTGAAACTATAAAGCTGAGAAAGCAGATGTAATGACCAAAAATCATTTTAGTCATTACATGATTTCAAAGCATGAAGGCATATGATTTAAGGTATAATTTAAAAGTTATAGAGTAGATTGATTTGAAAGTTCTCCAGAGGTTATAAATCCATGTATCTCTAAACCAATTCCTCTGACCACAAGTATGAACAGAAGGTAGCCATGCTGACTCGATACTAGAGAATGGAGGAGATCTGACTTGAGTCATGATCCTTATTCTGTCACTGACTGTTACCTCTTGAACAGATTGTTTGTTTAAAAAGTACTCAGTGCTCAGTTGGTTTCTATTACTATTTTCCAGTGAAAAGAACCAGGACTGATTCTAGGGTTGGGGGAAGGAATACAAGGTGAGCTTGGAGGCTCTTGTAGCACCAGAGAGTAAGAAGTACTCAAAAAACCAAAATAAGGGGGGTAAGGCAAAGGGACATGGGAGCCAATGGAAAGAGCCCCCAGTTGCTGAAGTTGAAACAATCTGAACAACAAAATAGAAAAAGCAGTAATGTATTATAACCACCCACAGCATAAAGTACCCATTTGTGTGTCTATGTTGATGTAAACAGCTAATTGAATACGTTAAAAATGAGATACAAGCGACATGATACAGAAGGGTTTCAAATAATTTGTGTAGATAGTCTCCTTACAAGAAGCACAACTACTCATCTTTTCTGTGTGGGTTACATTTAGTAATTTGCTTCCAAATAGTACAGACTGTAAAGAGGGAAAAGTGGAAAGTAAAGTCACTGTGAAGAAACCTGCCAAACACTACCTTCGCCAGATATCTTCAGGGATGCGTCACGTTGATGACACGCACTTTTGATATGATGAGATTAGAATAGCACTCAACCTCATGGCTTTTTTTCTCGTGCTAACTGATAACTATAGTCTGTCCATGAGAAAACCAGAGACAAGTCCTAACTGAGGGCCACTCTGCAAAATACTTGACCATTGCTCTCAGTGGAGGTACCAAGAGGCTATCGCAGCCCAAAGCAACCTAAGGAGACAAATGTAACATTCTAAAATGGGATCATGCAATAGAAAATGGGTATTAGCAACCCTCAGAAGAGGGGGTGGGGTGGAAGGGCAGAGATAAACCACAGAACTTACATGCATGTACGCATAACCAATGGACATGGACAACAAAGCTGGGGACAGGGTGGGGGATAGGGGGAGGAGGGTGTCAATGGGGAAAAAAGGAGAAACAAAAAATAAATAAATTTTAAAAATTATATATATAAAAAAAGAAATAAAATGGGTATCAGTAGGAAACTAATGAAATTTTAATAAAGTATAGAGTTTAGTTAACACAGTCTATCAGTATTGGTTTCTTGGTTATAACCAATGTGCCATATTAATATAAGATGCTAATGGAGGGAAGTGGATACTGGGTATTCAGGAATTCTTTTACTATCCTGAAAACTTTTCTGTATTTTACTCTAAAATTGAAAAAGTATTTACATATTTAAAAAATGGGTACATCCATCGGATGTCTTTTAATAAATGTGTAACATACCTAGAAAGTTTTTAATAACACAAACTCACAATTCTAAAACTGTACTTTATTTTAACTTTTGTATGTAAACTTATTTTTATTCTAGCAATATTGTAACATGTCCTTATGCTTCAAACAGTTTTTATACTCTAATTTTAATGTTGCTGAATCTCAGTAAATTGAAACTTAGATTCATTACAAACTTTTTCTTTTATAGGTGCTACTTCAATAAATACTACAGTTAATATAGTTTTGCTCTGTTAAATTGTTTTCATAGAAGGGAAAATGCTGGATCAATATGTATATACATCTTAATAACTTTTTGCTAGGTATTAATACATTATCTTAAACAATTGTTACTCATTTTCAAGATCATTAATACTGAAAATGTGTAGGAATGGCACCACAAAATTCCAGTGTTGAGTTTATCTTGTAAAAGAACTATTAATAAACTTAAAGTTTTAATTCTGGCTTGCATATTCACCGTTTGCATGGCTCTGAACAGGTAACTTTTCTGCCCTTCTGTTCTTTCGTGTGTAGTATGAAGATAGTTTCGATGATTCTTTAGCAGGGTTGTTGTGAGAATTGAATGAGATGATACGGACAAATACTTAGAATGGGGCCTGGTATGTAATAAATAAGGGCTATTGTGACTATAATGAAATCAGTTAAGAGAAATGTGAAATTCCCTCTGTTCTTTTTTCAGTTTAATTTTGACCTTTCCCAGATGTACCACTATCATAGCTTTGGTGCAGATTTTGTAGACCATGCTTTAGTATCGACACCACATTGGTGAACATGACACAGTGTAGCAATCGAGACCCCCATTCTAGGTGAGCATTTTCTATCTATGTTCCTCCTCATCGAATCTGACTAACAAGGAACCATTAATTCATTTCTGTCTGGATGTCCTCCTCCCATTCAATTTGGACATGTTATTGTAGGTTGTACACATTAACTGTTTCCCACCATGTTTCGTGGAAAACATTATTCCTAAATTGTCATTGTTCTTGTTTCTCCTTAGATGGTTTTCAGCTAGGGAAGTTTAGTAATGTTATATATTAGAATCTGTCAATCTTTCTCTTTGGAGTTTCTTTTTTGTTGTAAATATGTTTAATTCTCTATTGGGAAATATGCCATTCTCTATTTCATTAGATTTTATCATTTGATTTTTTTAAATTAATATTTTAATTTTTCTGAATATTTTATGGGCTTTAGCTTTTAGCAAAAAATGAAGAGTCAAATATCATCATTTATTTATCACATTTCTATCTAGTCATTACTTGTATTAGTTTGGATTTAAATAGTCTACCCAAATTTCAATGATCCTTACTGATTTCCCAGAAACTAGGTTGTGTTTTTTATTCAAATATTATGACTTTAGGAAATGAAAACTTTGTGATGGTTATGATTCTTGGGTAAAATGTGGTTTGCATATGTGCTTTATGATATTTTATGCTTGTAGATCTTCAGGATGAAAATTGCACTTGTAACTTTCAGCCCTTTTTCCCCTATAAAATGAAATTCATGGTCTTAGAGAACTTTTTTCAAGTGAAAATATGTAAGAATGCATGTTCCCTGTTGGCAGTCTAATTGTTTTCTCATCAAAAGTTGGTTTAGGAAGATAAAGACTGCATAAGTATCTTCCAGAATTTTGTTAACCTCTGAAATGGTAATAGAGACAAAAGAGTTCTCCCAAATAGTTTTGTCTTTTGGAACCCAACCCCAACTGTCACAGATAGATCTCATTAGTAGCTGTACTCAGGATTTTATCTAGAATTCAATTAAGAAACTCCGTGTAAATGTAAAATTAATCCACACTCATTTTCTCCTTCCCGTCTTTAAATGAAGAGAGATAACAAAATCCAAAATTAGAGAATATATTTTGAAAAATATTATACTATCTATGAAGTCCCTAGCATCTTCTTACTTTAAATTAGGCACTGCTTACAAAACTTTGTTTATATATATTGAGAATAAGGAAAATTTTACATGAAAAGAACAACCCCATGCAATATATTTGACATAGTCTTCAGAGAGAAATGATCAAGAGAACGTTATGAAAACATTCATAAAACTGCTAGATAGATAATTTAACAGGCATTACAATCCGTTCTCATTTTCTTTATATCTCAAATCATGCCTACTGCTCATATCAGAAATAGCTTAATTACCAGGGCTAACCTATGACTCGAATCCTTTAAAAATAAGGAAGGCTAAGAATAAGGTTTGGGTCACTTAACTGGTGCCATTTCACCTTTAATTCTCTGGTTCTGAGCCATGCTTAGCTCTCTCTAACAAGATGTCTGTGTATCATTGTGGGCAACACAATTTCCGCCACATGCCAGAGAACCCACTTTATGATAAATTGGCTTTTGGATGGTTGAAGCAAACTTTGCATTGCAAACAATGTGGTAGCATGGAAAAGCAGTAGATACAGTTATTAGCTTCCATGTACTGGGGAAAATGGCACCTGCTATGGTCCTAGGGATCAATGACATATGCCCGGTCATTAAAAACGTCGACTCCAGAGGAAGAGATACAGGAGTCAAGACATAGGTAATAGAGTGTAAGGTGTGGTTTAATATACAGATGTATAGACCGGCAGGAGTGTGTACAAAGTCATGACAACTCTGCATGGGAAAGAGCAGTATTTCATGAGAAAGTGATAGTTGATATTAAAAGACAAGAAGTTTCACTGAGAAAAGAAAAGACAGTAGAGCTTGTAGAACGTCTTTAAGCAAAGCCTGGAGTCTTGAACATGCGCAGAGTGTGGAGGTCTCCGCCAGCGATGCAGTATGATTGATGAAGCTGGGCTGTCAGCTTGGGAAGGGGTTATAGAGAGCTACATGCATGTATGCAACAATTAAGAGTACGGCAGCAAGTTATGGAGGGTTTTTGCTAAAAAAAAAAAAAAGATGTTTTAAAACAATTTCTTTTCTTTATTGATTTTAGAGAGAGAGAGAGAGAGAAAGTGAGAAAGTGAGGAGGGAGAGATAGAAATATCAATGAGAGAGAACATCGATTGGCCGCCTCCTGCATGCCCCACACTGGGGATCGGGCCCACAACCTGGGCATGTGCCCTGACCAGGAATCTAATCGGTGACTTCTTGGTGCAAGGGTTGATGCTCAAACCACTGAACAACACTAGCCGGATGAAAAAAGACATTTTTAAAGAGATTTTTAGAGTAATAATATTGAATATAATCTGCAAAGTAGATTATAGAAGAAAAAAATGCCAGGGTGAAAAGTGGCAATTGTTTCAGTGATCCAGGCTAGAAAAGACAGTCGCAGTGAGAGCAAAGAACAGAAGACCATATTTTGAAGGGAATAATCAGGAAGTTAATCTGCTGGGATTACACTCTGATTTATTGTGAGAAAGGGAGAGAAATCTATTTGGGGTTAGGGATAACAACACAGAGAAGCAAGAGGGATGGATGAAAGATAATTCAATTATGCAAAGATTTTATTTGAAATTCTATAGGAATATCTACAGAAAAAAATATATATTCCAGGCAGTTAGAAATGTGAATGAGGCACTCTGCAGAGGGCTGCCGCTGGAGTCGCTGGTCACTGAATTCAGTGTTGTTGGTTTACAGAGGCTCGGTGAAGGGAATGGAGTTCCCCAGGGAGAACAGGAGGAGAAAGAACATTACCAGTATGACCTGGATCAGAAAGCAGAGGATTGAGTGCTAGGTTCTGCTATTAACTACACTGCTGACTTAGCCTCGTATGTATATTTTTTGGGGGGAGGGGGCTCATATTTTTTCATAGAGTCAACAATAGTCACCCTCCTGACAACTCAGTTTCTTAAAACATCTAATAAAATGCAAATGTGCTTTGGAAATCCTGAGGGCAGTTTCTATACTTTTGATTATGATATATTTGCAGCAGTACCTATATATTAAGATGTTTACTACAGCATTTCAATGAAAAATTGGAAATGGCCCAAAAGCTGTAACTAGGGATTACTTATATAAAAAAACAGTACATTAATTTACATGCAATTATTATTATGCTGCCAGGAGCTTGTATTGCTACAGAGATTGTAAAATCACAGTAATTGTTTACACTGTTTTGAGTAAAAAATGGTACAGAGCTATGTATATATTACATACTCCTTACTTTAAAAAATACGTACAGAGAAGAAAAAAAACTAGAAAGGGGATTTTTAAAACTTTAGCAATTTCTTTTGGGAGATGATACTATGGGTGATGTCTTTCCACTTCAGTGCTATTATAACTATTGCGTCGGGGGTGGCGGGGCTTACATATTTATTTAAATAATTAATTCACTTGTGAAGCAAAGTAAGCAAGTTTACTTTTAACATGTAGAATCTTAACCCAGAAAGAAATGTAAAATTATTACAGTGGCCCAATGGTCCCGTATATGTATATATGTCAATTACAGGGACGTAATTTAAAGCCCCAAGAAAGGACATATTCCTTGAGCCGCAGATTTCAAGTGACACTGCGAGGTGCCACCAGGTATGAATCGGGACTTGATTTCTGCTTAAAAGTTGTGGAGATGGGCAGCAGCCCCGAGGGGAGAAGCAAGACATGCCTGGAGAACATTTTTTCAGGGTGGCTCTTTCTGACTGGGTCACCTGGCAGAGAGACACATGGGCTTCTGCTGTCCTTCGGGTTCTGAAGGGCTCATTCCAATCAGGAGGCTCTTCAAAGGGGTTGAAAGAACATGGTGTCTTGTCTTTAGAAGGCCTGGCTCTGTTCTTTAATTTTCTTTGTGGACTTGGACAAGGCATTGAAGCTGTTTCTGGGGCAGTTTCATCATTTTAAGTTTCAAATGGTAAAAATCATAACTCCCTTGCTGAGATTTCACAGATCATGTCTTTAAAGACCTGAACACAGCTGAGTGTCATGATTGAGACGGTGGTTTTGAGGATGACAAAGGGGAGGAAGAGGAAAAGAAAAGCAACAAAATGACAGTGACGATCAAGGTAACAGTAACCGGGCTGGGGAAGGTGCAGGTGAGTGCAGGAACACCAGCAATGATGATGGCAGTGAGGAGGGAGAGCGTCTCTCTGGAACCTTTAAAGCGTTCTCAGAGATAATGCTGTTGTGTGTGTCAATGGCTCTCCGGTCCCACTTGACCGTGAACTTGGAGTACAGGGTCCTCTCAGAGACTCATTCTGTGCTCACTGACAGAGGAATGGACTGCAGTAACTCACCCCTGCTTGTATGTATTACAGCAGGTAAGAAAGCAATCTGCTTTCTGCGAGAGGCTACTTCATTTCCTCTGTAGGGCACAGGCGGGGAAACACCGCATTTAATTTAGTGGCTGCTTCTGATTTTTTTCATGGGTGGTTTTATTCTTGGGGGGAGAACATGGTTTTCTTTTACATGTCTTTGATGGATTTCTTCTGGTGTTCTTTTCAAGGTTTTTAAACTTGGTTTTCACTGCCGTAGAATTGCTCTGCAGACACTTGAAGGAAGTTGTCTGATAAGGTTTGGGAATAGTCTTTGTATCTTGAAAAAAACAGACTGATTTTTAGTAAATGTGGTGGGAAGCAGTCACAGGATTAATTTCAAAGAATACATCCGAGGTGCTCTTGGCAACAGACGTAATGGACGTCACTGGAGCCTTGGTGTCGGGAGTGTGCTTGTGGAACTTACCTTACGTGGAGGTAGACAGCGTCTGTCTTCACACGCGCAGATCTGCAAGAAAACAGCAGCCGTAAAATTGCATCTGTAATTATTGTCATTCATTCGTATGGCTGTAGCTTCAGAGACGTTGGTATTCAATCAAGTGAAATCACTGGAAGAATTGCAACTGCAGTCCTGCTGATACAACTCGGGTGTGTGAAAAGCAGAAAAGCATCAGGGTGGGGGTTTACTTCAGAGTGACAAGTCCTTGCCTGAGTACCACGCTTCAGAGGAGCACACTCACTAGAGGAAGCCTTGGTTTATATGACAAGAAACAGAAAAGTGCATAACAAAACACTAGTTCCCAAATCTTACACATTTACGGATGACAACTTGAGATAGATCAATTTCAATAAGAATTCGGTCTGAAACACATAGCATTCTTCTCTGAAATCTCTTCAACATATAGTGAAGCAGCAATTCCCATTTTACGAGTGTAAAATCTGCGGTGTTGACCAAAGTCTGTTTTGATGACTTTAAGCAAATCTTACTTAGAAGGTTAATCCTTAGTTCTGGTGATCCAGAGTAATTTCAAAACTTGATCCAGTATTTCATAACTCTGTGAGTAGATTGCCTCCTATTTTAGTCATTTATTCAGTCAAACAAATAAACATTGAGATCTTGCTATGTGTAAATTACTTAGCCTTCTCGGGGAGTTAGATATTTACGATCATACTGATAGTCTAATTTACAAACCTCTTATTGTTTCACATTTAAAAGTTATGGTTAAAATAAATATGTCTGTTGTAAAAATATTCAAGTAGTATATTATTATCAAATTAAGAATAACAGCCCTTGCTTATTTCCATTCCTACAAATCATCTTTATTAAAATGTTCATATGATTGTCTTTATCTAATGATATCATGTGATGCACAATAGTTTGCCTCTTGCTTTTCTCCTCTTGAGAGTAAATGATGAATTTCTTCACATAACAGTAAATGTAGATGGAATCCTCTTGCTAATTTTAGTGACTGGTGTTTCTTCCTCTGAGAGTGACTACATATATTTTTCCAACTTCCTTATTAATAGACTTTTTTTCCCCTTTTCATGTTTTAATGCCTTTGGAATGAATTCCCTGTATTTGTCTCCTAGTTCAGGCCAGTGTTACGTCAAGAACAGATGATCTCCAATGTGTGTGGTCTGCAATTTCTCCTGCTGCTCACTTACCTCTGACGTCTTGCCTTCCACCCTACCTGCACACGGCAGCACGGTGATCATATTAGAGTGCCAGGCTACTCAATGACTTCTGCCACCAAGTGAAGTCCACACCTTTAGTATAAAATTCGGTGCCTTCTGAACTCACACAACGCAATAGGAAAAAAAAGTAATAATATGAATAATCTGGAAAGAGGAACTAAATATATTTTTTTTCCAGAGAAGCCACACAGATGGGAAATAGGAACATGGAAAGATACTCAACCTCACTTACCATCAATAAATTACAAATCAAGACAATAATGAGATAACACTTTACACCTGTTAGTATAACTACTGTCAAAAAGAAAGGAGGTAGTTAATATTGGTGAAGATGTGGGGAAAAAAGGGAACCCTGTGTACCATTGGTGGGAATATGAATTGATGCAGTTACTATGGAAAATAGTATGGAGGTTCCTTATAAGTAAAAATAAAACCACCGTATGATCTAGCAATTCCACTTCTGGGTATATATCTGAAGAAAACAGCACTCCCATTTTTTTTTTTTTTTGTAAATATATTTTATCTAGTTTAATAACATATCTTTTTAACATGCATGAATGCTGATTTTTTTATAAACCAGTTTCATAATTCAGGTATGATTTTTTAGTTTAATCTAGTAAAGTAATATGCCCTTCTTTTATGTAAGTATGAAACAATTAATTTTTAAAAAATTAATTTATTTATTTTTGTTACAGATGTTTCTCCTTTTCCCCTCAGTGATTCCCTCCCCCCCTGTCCCCAGCTTTGTTGTCCATGTCCATTGTTCATGCATACATGCATATACGTTCTGTAGTTTCTCTCTCCCCCACCATCCTCTCTTCTGGGGATTGTCAGTCTGTACCCCGCTTCCACGTCTCTGGGACTACCCCATTCCTCAGACTGTTATGTTCATTATATTCCACAAATAAGTGAGATCATATGATACTTGTCTTTCTGTTTGGCTTGTTTCGCTTAGGATGATACTCTCCAGGTCCCTCCATGTCGTCTCCAAGGCAGCACTCCCATTGTAATTGCATCATTATTTACAATAGCCAAGACATGAAAACAACCTCAGTGTCCACTAATGAATGAATGGAGAAAGAAAAGGTAGTATATATACACAATGGAATATCATTCAGCCATTAAAAAAAAAAAAAAGTGCCCTGGCTCAGTGGTTAGAGCGTCAGCCTGTGGTCCAGAGAGACCCGGATTCAGTTCCCTCTAAGGGCATGTACCTCAGTCGCAGTTTGTCCCCGGCCCTGGTTGGGTCATGCGGGTGGCAACCACTTGATGTGTCCCTTTCACATCGATGTTTCTCTCTCTTTCTCTCTTCCTCTCTCTCCCTCCCACTCTACCTGAACAAAAAACAAAACCAAAAAATGTCCTCAGGTGAGGATAAAAAAAAATAAAAAAAATCCTGCCATTTGCAACAACATGGATGGACATAGAGGGTATTATACTAATTGAAATGAGCCAGACAGAGAAAGACAATTACTTCATAATTGCACTAAATGTAGAATCAATAAAAAATGATTTATAGATTCACAGAACAAATTGGTGATTGCCAGAGGAGGGGAATGCGGGTCTGGCAAAATAGGCGAAGGTATTCGAAAGTGACACACTTCCAGTTAAAAGATAAATAAGCCCTAAAAAATTGGAAAGCATTTAGTGCTATCTGAAATGTAGAAATTTGCTATCCCATTACTTCTCTTCATAAAAACTGTCTACATTTTAATCATACTAAATTCTATCCTTACATTTAACAATACTGTCATTCTGCTCCCAAATTCTATCCTTTATCTTAACTATTCTCTTTAGTCTCTGAAATCTTTACTGTCCTTTAAATTACAGTTCAAACCCTTTTGGGAGTCTTTCTTCTCCTACCAACATACTAAGAAGTCTCTACCTTGCTGGGCTGTCTAGCAAACTGTGTGGTCCCACAGATTCCTTGTCTGTTACAAAGAAACATCAAATGTACCAGGGGAGGACAGCCATACGATATACTAACTATCAAACACTCGGAATGTCAGGGTGTTACATCTCCCATTGACCTCGTGGTCCCCTCACCTTGCGATGATAATACTTAAATTTTGCCAAATGCTTATGACATGTAGTAGACAGCATACACGATACATGAAAGAAACATCTTATTTCTTCCTCAACACTAATACACAAAATTGGTTCTATCATTACTCTTATTTTACAGGTAAGAAAACAGTCTGAGCAGATTCAGCTACTCACCCGAGGCCACACAACCACTACATCGTAAAGCGAGTATTTGAGTTCCGGTTGTAAGAGCTCCTAAACTTGATTATATTTCTTTCTTTAAAATTTGTAAATTGCATCAATAACATAGTATTTGGAAGAACTAAATCGGTGGTCCATGACGTAAGAAAATGTACAGAAGCTCCACTGAAGTCAAGCCATGGAAAACCAATACCCTTTAGAGACGGATTATTAACTAATAATAACATGCCCTCGCTTAATTGCTAATTAAAAGAACTATATTCTTAAAAGATCAGGTGAATTGCCCACTAATTTTGATTGAAATGCATTTTCTTCTACTCTCGGTCTAGACAACTTGTCATTGCTTTCCTGCTACCCTATTCGTTCTAGGTCTAAAGGAGTATTGCTTTTCATTGAGGGATATTGACCGCAAACAGGTAATTCATCTTTGTTTAAAGTAAATTATGTTCCGTGCCCTTCTGGAAAAATTAATCATTAGGCCAAATTCTGCCTGTATTTTACTCTTTCTAGGGAAACCTTACATTTGTCAAAATGAATGACCCCTTTTCGTGAAATATTTTCTTTGCTATACATTATAGGAGCATACTCGTCTCTCCTCTGCCTGCAGTCTCGCCATCTGTACTAGTTGTCCATGGTTGTTATAACAAATGACATCCAACTAAGTGCTGGAAACAACACACATCTATTTTATTGCAGCTGTTTGTTTGTGTGTGTGTTTGGGTGAAAAGTCCAGCATGGGTCTTGCTGGGCTAGCACGAAGCTTTCAGCGGGGCTTCCTTTCTGGGAGACTCCACAGAAGGACATTTGTTTTCTCGCCTCTTTCAGTGTGCAGGGCCCTGTGCCCTCTCCGGCTCATGACTCCAGCTCCATCTTCAAATCCAGCAACGGTGGGTTGAATTCTCCTCACCCTGTGTCACTCTGGTACCCTCTTCTGCCCACCTGCACAATCCAGGGTCATTTTCCCATTTCAAGCTCCGTAACATCTGCAAAGTCTTTTTTGCCTTGTATGTGACACCTTCATGGGTATAAGAGATTAGGGTGTAGACATCTTTTGGGGTCATTGCCCTGCCTGCCACCCTGTCACTCATTCCCATTCAGTATCCAAACTGTGAGGAGAGTGGACTGTGTCAAATATAAGGAAATTCATGTTCATGTGCGAAAACCTTCAGAAGCTGGTTCTTGCATGCATGACATGGACGGTTCTTCAAAATTTGGCTGTTGTTTACTTGGTCACTTTCATATGCTACTGTTTCTACTGAACTACTTTGCTTCCATGATATTCTCTTCTACCACTGCCCTTTCCATAGGCTGCTTTCTTCACCAGGAATTCCCTCCTCTCTGACCACCTCGAAAATGCCTACTCATTTTTTGTTTAATCCTCACCTGAGGATATTTTCCCATTGATTTTTAATAGAGTGGAAGAGCAGAGAGAAAGAGAGAAACACTGATGCGAGAGAGACACATTGATTAGTTACCTCCCGCGTGACCCTGACTGGGGCCAGGGATTGAACCTGCAACCCAGGTACAGACATGCCCTTCACCAGGAATCGATCCTGCGACCCTTTGCTCCACAGGCCTACGCTCTAACCACTGAGAAAACCATCCAGGGCACCTACTCTTTTTTTTTTTTAATTCTTAGCCCAATGTTTACTTTTTCCATAAAGCTTTCTCTGATTCTTCCCGGGGAGTATTAGCTGCTCTCTCGCCACGATTCATGAGTGGAGCACCGATCAGCGTTTATCCTGATATACCCGTCTTAGGGAATGCTGTTGGCTGGGTCACAGCTGGTTTGGGCAAGCCATATCCAAAGACCTACAGAGAAGACAATCTCAGGCAGTGCCTAATGATTAGCTGTGACCATAAGAGGGATTTTTACTGATAAATACAGCAGCTGATCACAGCCACATATAGGAAGGTCATCTTGGGTAATCTACTCCTACTCCTATGCAGAAATACTGGTTCACTACCTATTTAAGTCAGTTCAACCTCCATTCACAAGACAACTGAATTGCAGCACTGGGAATAGAATTCAGAATTGAGGTCTGAGTATGTGTATGTGGCATCAGAACCCTAACTGCCTGCCCTTTGCTTCACTTTTCCTAGGAGCCTGGGATCTTTTCTATTTGGACTCTTACATACTAAGGGCAGTTGCTTTATACTTTTAATATGGAAGGTTCCCTTTCTTAAGTCTTAAGTGAAAGAGGTGGTTAGACTTCATTTTCTGGACAATAGTCATCTGCCTACATGGCTGTGAACAAATATTCCCATTGCTTTTCAACCGCCTGATGACATCAAAGCCAACACTCAGTGATTAAGCTGGAGATTATATTGTGTTTCTCAAATAAACAAGGCAAATGTGCGGGAACAGTCTTGCTGCAGTAAGAAGTAAAATCGAAACAGCATCAGGCTTGGTATCTTCCAGGGGCTCTCACTATGAAAGCATACTTGGATCATCAACACTTAGAGAACTGTGAGCTTCTTTAGGTAATACAAAATGATTTCTTAGGAATCTTTAGACCCTAGAAAAATATCTGAAACAAAATATGGATCAAGAAAAGAAGAGGTAAAAATATAAATGAATCATTGTGCAGCAGGTAATTAAGTAATTGACAGCGACCATAATTCTTTAACAATTCTATTGGTAAGGATCTATTCTATGACAGCCTTTATGTTATAAAACATAGCCACCTTGAATGAGAACTATCCTGATTTGTTTCATTCCATTACGTATAGCATATTTGTAGTCTAGCAGACTATAAATTACAAAAGTATTTCATCCAAGTAGAACAATAGAGAATATGGGTGAATTATAATAAAAATTCACATTAGAAAAAAAAATGACCAAAATAACCAAGAGAATCCTGATCATGAAAAATAAGGTAGAATGATTTGTTCTATTAAATAACAAGACTTACACATTTATAGTTTCAAAACTCCCTGTTATTATAAGGATAACCAGGTAGAGCACATATCCATAAAATCTTGACCTATTTTAGAATGTCACTACAGATAAGTGAGAAAGAATTTATCTATTTAACAAATGATATTAGAACAATAGTTTATCCAAATATGAAAACAATGGGTCCGACCCCACATTATACATTAAAGTTATTAGCAAATAAACTAAAAACTGAAATGTACGAAGAAAACCATAAAACTTTTAGAATAAAAGGGGAGATGGTGTCTCGATAAACATGGTGTCGGGAGTGATTTCTTATTTAAGGTATACTTAAACACACTCACATGCCACAAACCAAAAAGAGGAAGACCGATACATTATAACACATTGCTTTCTGAGAGAGTCCAGGAAACCGCAGAGTCCACCCTACCGCCTCACTAGGCAGGAAACAAAGGCAGCAATCCTATCCACCTCTTCTCGGCATCTGATCGCCCCATCTCAACCCCGGAGCCCAGGCAGTGTCCTTGCCCCAACATGGACCATGATAGTAAGACTTACCTTCCCACGGATGTTACCAGCAGACACATCCAGCAAAACAAACTTAGCTGACTGGTGAAGAACCATCTCTGCAGAAGCAAACCTGGGAAATATGAAAGAAGAGACTGCTTATTCAAAGGTGCAGACACCAAAGCAAGAAATCAAGATCACTAAAATAGGGTAAATATAACCACACCAAAGGAAACCAATAAAGCTCTATTAACTGACCATGAAGAAATGGAGATTTGTGAACTGGCAAAGAATTCAGAGTAACTCTCCTCTTAAAGAATTTTACTGCATTATGAAAACACTCAGAACAAAATGAAAAGTTCAACAAATGAATAGAAGTCATAAAAACACTGGTAACCCTAGCACTGAAAAAAAAAACCAAAACATAAATGAACTGAAGAATTCAATAGAAAGCTTCAAAAGCAGACTCAACCATGCAGGAGAAAGCATCAGTGACCTAGAGAACAGGGCATTTGAAATCATCTAGTCAGAGGAGTAAAACAATCACAGCAGCCACAAAGAATGAAGTAAACCGAATAAAGCCAAAGGGACTTAGGGCACACAATTACAGAAACAGTATTCACGTTATGGGCATTCCAGAAAGAAGAGAAAGAGAAAGGCGCAGAAAGAATATTTAACACAATAATGGTTAAAAATATCCCAAACCTGGGGCTAGAAATGGACACCCAGATGGATGAAACCAAAATGGTCCCACAGGGCTTGAATTCACATAGGGCTACACTGGGACACATTATAATGAAATTTGTCGAAACTGAAACACAAAGAA
Organism: Molossus molossus; assembly: GCF_014108415.1. NCBI lineage: Eukaryota > Metazoa > Chordata > Mammalia > Chiroptera > Molossidae > Molossus > Molossus molossus. The sequence continues at coordinate 18,850,323 of NW_023425352.1, forward strand.
AGAAATTTTAAAGCAGCGAGATAAAAAGGAGAAATCACATACAAAAAACTCCTTAACACAGTTGGTGAATTTCTCAACAGAAATGTTTCAGGCCAGGAGAGACTAGGATAATACATTTAACTATGGGGGAAAACCATCATCTAAGAATTCTATGCCTGCAATGCTGGACTTCAAAAGTAAAGGAGAGAAAAACACCTTCCTGAACACACAAAAACTGAGAAGGTTTATCACCACTAGGCCTGCCTTATCTGAAATACTAAAGGAGGTTCTTTAAGTAGGGTAAAGGGGCACTAACATCATACAAACATAAGAAGATACCATAAAACTTACTGGTAATGGTCAGTATATAAGGAAAGTTAGATTCTCTAATATGGTAACTATGGTGCACAATCTGTTTACAATTCTAGCTTAAATGGTAAAAACAGCCCAGCTGTTGTTGCTCTGTGGTTGAGCATTGACCCATGTACCAAGAGGTCTCCAGTTCAATTCCTGGTCAGGGCACATGCCCAGGTTGTGAGCCAGATACCCAGTGGGGGGCATGCAGGATTTGATGTTCTCTCTCATCGATATATCTGTCTCCCTTTCTCTTTAAAATCAATTAAAAAATATTTTTAAAAATTTAAAAATAAATGCAGTAAAAGTAGGCAGAACTATACAATAATCTGTCAAAGATTGCACAATATAAACATATGTAAACTATAACATAAAAAATAACCTAAAATGTGAGAAAGATAAATAAAAATATAAAGTTTAGGAATTTGAAATTATCAGTTTAAAATAGGGCATTATAATTTTAAGATATATTATATAAGTTTCCTTGTAATCACAATGGAAAAAACTGTAGTAATAACACAAATGAACATGATAAAGAGGTCAAAGAATATTGGTAGCAATAGATATAAACACACACACACACACACACACACACACACACACACACACGGGAGTAGGGTACAAAACAAGTAACAATGGATCTACAAAGAAGCCAAAAAAACAAATTAACAAGTTGGCAATAGTAAGTCCTTATCTATCAACAGTTACCTTAACCATAAATGGATTAAATTATCCAATCAAAGACAGAGACATGGATGGATAGATTAAATACACACACACACACACACACACACACAATATACAATAATAGGCTGCTTACACTCACTATGTGTACTTTAAAAACCCATAGAGTCTGGGAGTCAAAAGACAAGAAAAGATATTTTAAGTAAATGGTATCTAAATAAAACAGAAGTGACTATACTTATATTACACAAAACTGACTTTAAACTAAAAATGATAAAAAGGGTCAACCCATCAAGAAAATATAACAACTGTAAATATTTATACAACTGATATAAAAATACCCAAATACATAAATAAAAACTAATACAACTAAGAGAAAAATTAAAGAGTCCGGCCAGTGTGGCTCAAGGGTTGAGCATCGACTCATGTGCCAAGAGGTCGCCAGTTTGATTCCCAGTCAGGACACATGCGGAGGTTGTGGGTTCGATCCCTAATGGGGGGCGTGCAGGAGGCAGACAATCAATGTTCTGTCTCATTAATGTTTTTATCTCTCTCTCCTTTTCATTTCCTCTCTCTCTAAAACCAATAAAGAAAAAAAATTAAATAATAAAATAGGAAGAAATTTAACCAAGGACATGGAAGATCTTTATACTGAAAACTACGAGACATTGATAAAAATAACTGAAGACACGAGTTAATGAAAAGGTATCCCATGTTCACGTTTTGTAGGAATTAGCATATTATCCAAAGCCATGAACAGATTCAAAGCAATTTATGCCAAGATTCAATGGTATTTTTTACAGAAGTTGAAAAAAAATTCTAAAATTATGTGGAGCTACGAAAGTCTCCAAATAACCAAAGTAACCCTGATACAAATGAACAAATTCAGAGGCATCACACTTCCTGATTGCAAACTATAACATAAAGATATAGCAATCAAAACAGTACAATCCAGACATGAAAACAGACTCGTAGACCAGTGGAACAGAGCCGCAAGCCCCAAATACACCTATACACATGCAGTCAACTGATAACTGACAATATAGCCAAGAATACTCAATGGATAAAAGACAATCTATTCAACAAATGATGCTGGGAAAATTGGATATTCACTCTAAAGTAATGAAACTGGACTCCTACCTTCCACTAATCACTAAAATCAACTCAAAACAGATTTAAGACTTAAATGTAAAACCTGAAACTCCTAGAGAAAACATAGCGAAAGTATCCTTGACACGAGTCTTGGCAATAATTTTTGGATATGCTACTTGAAGCATTACAAGGGAATTAAAAATAAATTCCCTACATTGATCCTAAAAGCTCTACACAGCAAAAGACATGATCGAGAAAATGAAAATAGAACCTACAAAATGGAAAAAAAATATTTGCAAACAATATATTTGATAAGAGGTTAATATCTAAAATATAAAAAAACGTGTACAACTCAATAGCAAAAACTATAATAATCATCTAATTTAAACATGAACACAGGACCTAGATAGATATATTTTCAAAGAAAAAATGTACAAATGGCCAACAAATGCATAAAAGGACACTCAGCACCACTAATCATTAGGGAAATGGAAATCAAAACAATAAGATACATCACTTGATGCCTAGTAGAACAGCTAGCATTAAAAAAACAAGATAAATGCTGGTGAGGATATGGAAAAACGAAACCCTTGAGCATTGTAGGTGGGATTGTATACTGATGCAGCCACCATGGAAACCAATATGGCGGTTCCTCAATATTTAAAATAAAACTCCCACATGATCCAGAAATTTCACCTCTGATAATACACCCAAGGAAAATAAAAACACTGTGTGAAAGAGATATCTGCACTTCCATGATTCAACAGCATTATGTATAATAGCAAGATATGGAAAAAACAAAACAAAACTAAGTGTCCATTGATGGGGGAATGCATAATGAAGTTGTGATGTGTGTATACAATTTTCATAGTCACACACACAGATATTATTCAGTCACTAAAAAGGAGGAAATCCTGCCTTTCACAACTACATGGATGGACCTTGAGGGCATTATGCTAAGTGAAATAAATCAAACAGAGAAAGACAAATACTATATCATCCTACTTATATGTGAAATCTAAACACACAAGCAATGATCAGATTTGTGGTTACCAGAGGCAAGGGGTGATGGGAGAGAGAAGTAGATGAAGTTGGTCCAGTGATACATGTACAACATGATGTGACTACAGTTAACACTGCTGTTTGGTATATATGAAGGTTTTAAGAGAGTAAATCATAGGAGTTCTATGACAAGGAACATTTTTTTTTTGTATCTATATTCAATGAAGTTTGCTAACAAAAATTGTAGTAATCATGTCATGATTATTTTGCTGTACACCTTGAACTTAAACAGTGTTGGATGACAACTATATCTCAATAAAACTAGGGAAAAAAAGAATTCTGTACATAAAAAAATAACAAGTTGAGTGAAAAAAGCAACAGATTGGGAGTACAAATATTTGGAATTCAGAAAAATAAAGAACACCTACAAATCCATAAAAAAGACATCCAATCCAATAGGAAAATGGCAAATATCTAAGAGTCTCAATAATACAGTATAACAAACAACTTTCAAGTCTCAATGATATACAAGAATGTTTATTTCTCACTTGTGTGTCTATGGGTCAGCTGGTGCAATGCTATAATATGTGTCTCTTTCTAGGGCCCAAGCTAGAAAGTGGTCAACAATGCCTACCTGTAGTTTATACTCGTAGCATGGTTGAATGTTGAGGTGTGCCAGTCAACACAGGTAAGTGCATTTTCAGTCATTATTCCATTACTGTTATTCATGTCACATTGAGCAAAACCAAAATAACCAAACTCGGAGTCAAGAGGAAGCAAAACATAGCCTTTCCACCAAGAGGCTGTCTACATCTAGCAAGGATGTAGATATAGAAGACCATTACCAAGGATGTAGACATAGAAGACCATCACCAAGGGTGTGGACATAGAAGACCATCACCAAGGGTGTAGATATAGAAGAGCACCACCAAGGATGGAGATATAGAAGACCATCACCAAGGATGGAGATATAGAAGAGCATCACCAAGGATGGAGATATAGAAGACCATCACCAAGGGTGTAGATATAGAAGACCATCACCAAGGATGTAGATATAGAAGAGCACCACCAAGGATGTAGATATAGAAGAGCACCACCAAGGATGGAGATATAGAAGAGCATCACCAAGGATGGAGTTATAGAAGAGCATCACCAAGGATGTAGATATAGAAGAGCATCACCAAGGATGGAGATATAGAAGAGCATCACCAAGGATGTAGATATAGAAGAGCATCACCAAGGATGTAGATATAGAAGACCATCACCAAGGGTGTAGATATAGAAGACCATCACCAAGGATGTAATATAGAAGAGCACCACCAAGGATGTAGATATAGAAGAGCATCACCAAGGATGGAGATATAGAAGAGCATCACCAAGGATGTAGGTATAGAAGAGTACCACCAAGGATGTAGATATAGAAGAGTACCACCAAGGATGTAGATATAGAAGAGTACCACCAAGGATGTAGATATAGAAGACCATCACCAAGGATGTAGATATAGAAGAGCATTACCAAGAATGTAGATATAGAAGACCATTACAGGGGAGTACTGAGCATAAAATTAGTCACCTATACATGAATAGGAATTTTGCAGAGTAACAAATCAAATGCTGAGTACATACACAACAAAAAGTTGTTCAAAATCATTAGGGTTAGAAAAAATGAATTCAAAATAAAAATAAAGTAATAATTTACATCCATCAATTGGAAATAAAATGAAAATTACCAATTGTTAGCAAGGATGAAGAACAATGAAAATTTTTATACATTGCTGGTTGGTATGCAAACTCGTTCAATGTTTTGGGGGGAAAACTGAGAATACACACATTCTACATTCCAGCAAGGATACCTACGGGTGTATGTGCTAGAAAAATTCTCTGTGTTTTTTTTTATATGCATTTTTTAATGTCTTTTTTGCTTTTTTAGAGAGAGAGGAAGAGAGAGAGAAAGAAACATTGATTGGCTGTCTCCTACAAGCCCCACACTGGGGATCAAGCATGAAACCCAGGCTTGTGCCCTGACCGGAAATCGAACCATGATCTCTCAATTCATGGGACGATGCTCAATCCACTGAGTCACACTGACTAGGCCATGCTAGAAAAATTCTTGGCATGTATATCTAGAAACACATATACACAATTTTATAGTAGTTGTGTTTATAATAGACACACAAACAGAAACATACAAACACAGAGCACAATGCAAATACTGAGAACAAACTAGGTGTTAATCATGGGAAAGCAGGTGAACAGATGACTACACTAGGGCAAATTCATACGAAATCCAAACAGTGAAACAGAGGAACTAGTACACATGTCATCATTGGTGCAACTCACTGCTACAATGCTGAGCGATCAAGTTATAACATAAGGTAATTCCATCAAAGTTAAAATGGAAAATCGAAGCCTCTACCATTTAGGAATATATACAGTAAACTATTTAACATATATAGAGAATAAAAAGTATATGTGATAGTGAATACATATAACAATTCTTAAAATCATGTGGGAACTGGGACAAAATCAGGGAGAAATACATGGTAGACAATTTGGTGATATTCATTTTCATTAATTGGGTGAGGGGATATGGGCTTATTATTATTAATACAATTACATGTTCTAAATCTTCATTTGCAAATATTATTTAAAATATATCAGTAATATGAGGTGGCAATCGAGGATGTCAAATTCATTTATCCCTTTAAAGGAAGTCTAAAGTTTCTTGTAAAGCATTCTTTCGGATTTGTTTCTATTTGTATAGATTCTTCCACGTAAGATCAACTAAAAGCTGGTTGGAAGATAAAGATACATCTAGCATATTAATAATCAGGGAGTTAGATTCTCCACTCCTATTAAAAATGATCAAATATCAACTCAGTTCATTATATAGGTCAAGTGCTACACAGCAATGTTTTAATTTAAGGGGTCCGAGTCACCCCTCTGTGCCCATCGCCACAGCCACCTCTTCCCTTTCCTCATGGTTTGAGATTGCAGTGCAGAGGCGCCCTCCATCATTTCCCGGCACACCTGCCGGTCCCACGGCTGAGTTGCTTCCATTGTGCGCGCTACAAGGGCGGGGCCCCCCTGCTCCCTAATGGGCTGCAGGACCAGCCGTTTCTTAAGAGGGCACCAAGCTCATTCGGGAAGGTGAACCGTTCCTCCCGAGGTATTGATGGCCCAAATTTATAGTCTGCTTTGCAGGTCACGGATCCGTCATCTCATATACACACTATCCTCTCTCCCCGTTTTATTACCCTCCAGGGCCTTTTGCTGATAGCTTCATTCTTCCAAAGTGCGCTTGTCACATCAGGTCTTGACGGTGGAGTGCCCGTTCCAAACCACGGATCCTGTGAGATTTATCTGGAGTTCCCTTTTTATTCTTATTGAGTCATCACCATAAATAAACTTTCATGTGGAGAAGAAAACAATGGTGTAGTTTTCACTGCTGAGGTAGAGAACACAAACTTCAAACAACTTTTATGAGACATGCTTATAGATGAACACCAGTTGAACCAGACCCAGCTCAAAAGAAACACGCTTCGGAAACCGGCTTTCAGCAGGCCTTCGTTTATACCAGAAGAGGGTTACGTCTTACTTTGCCAGCTCCAACTTTATTGTCAGGATTTACTAGTTCATAAATGAGCTAGAGTTTATTGAATATGGAACACGGCGTGAAAGCACACTAACAAAAATACACGCAAATATTTTTAAAGTGAGTCACATTGTGAATTTCTATTGTGATGCTCTAGGTTAACTTTTTCATTGAACTGGACACAGGGAATTGAAATTAGCCTGAAAGACTAACAAGGGAATGAAGATAATTCTTTATCCTAAAAAAACAAAGGTGCTCAACTATCAGGAATATTCTTTCTCTTTGAGTGGCCAATAAGCTCAGAAGCCTGCCTTACCTTATTTATGTTCTCTGATGGACCGATCACAGCCAAAGCATTTCTTCTAAGCAGTGAAAGTGACTACCTTTCCTAAGCACATTCTGGCAGAGTCGACTGGCATTTTTCTCTTAGGACTCAACCAAGCAGTGAAAACGCTCTAAGCCACCCAGTACGGTCATGAGTCTTTTGGTTAGTTAGACTGTGTTTTCTGGTTACGTACAGCACAGTGAAATCAGGGTGCACCAAGAGCACTGAACTTGAACGAGTAGATCATTTGTCAGAGGTCTGGCCTCAAGCCCTGGCTCACGTTTCAGCCATGAGACTCAGGTAATACGCCACAGCCCTACAGGCTTCTGCGTGCTCACCTTCCCAAAGAAGTGTGGACCAAATGATGTCTGAAGTACCTCCCACAGTGATCGTAATTCATTAAACAATCACTTAAAAATTTATTTTCTGCAAAATATTACTTTCTTTTTTAAAAATATTTTTTTCTTTATTAATTTTACAGAGAGAGGAAGGGAGAGGGAAAGAGAGATAGAAACATCGATGAGAGAGAACATCAACTGGCCGCCTCCTGCATGCCCCCCACTGGGGATCAGGTCCACAACCTGGGCATGTGTCCTGACAAGGAATCGAACCAGTGACCTCTTGGTGCATCAGTCGATGTTCAACCACTGAGCTGCACCTGCCAGACAAAATATTACTTTCTTTTTAGAAGAGCTTATGAAAGAACATAATCCTCACACATCTACCTTTAAAACAAGTCTGGGGTATAACTTTTATCCTTGATTGACTTTTAGAGAGAGAACTAGGCAAGATGGAGAGAGAGAGAGGCATCAATCTGAGAGCAAAACATCCATTGCTGCCTCCTTCGTGCCCCCTACTGGGCATGTGCCCTAACCACGAATCCAACTGGCAACCTTTCGGTGCACGGGGCGACACCCAGTCACCTGAGCCACACCATCCAGGGCAAAGTTCATCATTTTTTAGTTTAAAAATATTGTCACCAATAGCTCTATTTCTCTCCTCACCAAGAGAGAGTTTCTATGTATTTTCTCTCCAACCTAGTGTTGAATTAATAACAAAGAGAGAAGATTCAATCATTCTTATCCACCCCATGAAGATGGTCTCCAGCCCACTCACTGTGAGACAAGTACTAGCTCTTTTGAGGAATGCAGCCACCTAAGATCCAGCTACAACATGGTTTAATTTCCCTCTGCGGTGTGTGGGGTAACCATGAGCCCAGTAATTACTATGGCAATGTTAGAGAATGTTAGATTTATGGAAATTAGAATATGTAAGCACAGTAGATAATGTTTGTTTTTAATCCTGAAGTTAAGGTAAGTGGCTTTAATTATAACAGTAAATGTTCTTATTACTTCAGCTAATTATGGGTGGACCTTTCCAGATAAAAGATTTATTATGCTGTCTCCTGAGCGCTGTTCCAGCTATGGTTGAAGAAGCAATTTCATTACATGTGCCTTGTTAGTAGGGTACGTTTTCTTTTTCCTTCTCCTTTCTTAAATTTTTTTTAGGAGTACTTTAATCTGAAACATCATGTTTTATTTTGTTTTAAATCTGGAGCTAGACCTGGCCGGTGTGGCTCAGTGATTGAGCGTCGACCCATGCACCAAGAGGTGGTTGGTTTGATTCCCAGTCCGGGCACATGCCCAGGTTGTGGGCCTGATCCCCAGTGGGGGGCATGCAGGAGGCGGCCAGTCGATGTTCTCTCTCACTGATGTTTCTATCTCTCTCTCCCTCTCCCTTTCTCTCTCTCTAAAATCAATAAAGAAAAAAATAAATACATCTGGAGCTGAAAGTTGGTAACGGCCCTGGAAGGATGTTGGGTTCCTGGGATTCACTGTCGTCAAGTCCCATGTGCTGCAGGCAGGGACACAGCCTTTCCATGGGAACCAGACCCGTGGCTGCTGGTTGGGGGCTCCCCTGGAAGAAGCACCTCAGTGCTAAACCATTTCTTCACGCTCTGGGTTGTACGAAGAGCAATTGCATTTCTGCTATAGAAACACTGAAATGTCAAAAATCTTCTGCAAAATTAACATTCTGATTATAGGATTTTGTTGTTTTCATTTTTAATTGCTGTGAGGCAGACTGTTATGACACATGAGATAAGTCGAGGGATAAATAAAATGTCAAAGTATTTATTTTAGTATGTATTTTTGCTTAAAGTTAAACCAGCTAATTAAACCCATAGTTTCATAGATATCATTTAAGGTGATGTTTAAATACTGTTTTATGTTTTTTAAGTGAGCCGGTTTAAAAATAAATATTAGGCAAATATAGGACATGTCATACACAAACTATAAGGTAGTTTAACACTGACATCGTTTTCAGTAGCATTGATATAAGAATTTAATGATCGCTTTGGTCTGTCCTGTTATTTTGTAATGAAAAATAGATGACCCAAGACATGAAATAAATGCTCCAGCTCACAGAGCAAGGGGTGGATTACGGAATGCATGAGCAAGCAGCCAGATTCTCCAAACACACCGAGTCACACCCAACAAATGACGACAAAAGACCTTTGCAACGGCCTGTTCTCGAGGGAACCTCCTGGATTTGTTCGGCTCCACAAGGCCTCCCACCAGACACGTAACTAGCCCTGCCTCACAAACAGGAAAGGAATTCCTGTTCTTTCACTTGTCCATCTTCTGCGATAGCAGTTTATTCACCAACGTTGGTTATAACCTTCGGATTTATAGCGCGGTTTTCCATTAGTTAATATTTGTTTTCCTTTTCACCTATAGCATATGTCCTTTTGATGATGGATTTGAGCTGCTCCTATGTAAACTTAAATAAGGCTCTGCCTCTGTGATGTTCAAGGCATGTGTGTTGCAGGGATGCACTTTAAATCCCTCTTAGCAGGCAACGCAGGACTCTTCCCACGGTCTGGCGGTGTAACAGGATGACTGCTCAGCGGAGAGGGCAGGGGAGGCCCGTCTGTGCCGCTGGCTCTGGGGGAGCAGGTCTGCAACCACTTTAATCACACAACAGCACAGCAGGTTTTGGGCAGACTGAACTCCCCAGACTCTTGTAAAGTTACAAAGCTAGTCAAGCAAGTTGTTCCAACCAGGTCTCCGGCGTGTAAAGAAACTCCCTCCGGAGAAGTCGATTATTGCTTCTAATTAGACCTTGCAAACTGGGAAAGCCAGGAAATCTTGACTAGCAGGCAGGTTTAACCTGGGTGATCGTGGCCTAGTTCTGTGCTGAGCACTACATGGGAGCTTCCACGATGAGAACAATGTTTTAAAAAGGAAACAAAGAGTATCTCACCAATATAAAGGCATTTTCGAATCCTGCCCTGACTGGCCCACCATCCGCATGGACCTGCAGAGCAGCCTCGGCTGCCTGACCGGGGGCCTTTCTGTAACACACCCTTTGCTTGGAGGGGGTGTGAACAAGGACACTTCCCTCTCTCCTTCGTCTTTGTCTCTATAAAGAACGTTCGGATTTTCTCTGTGACCCAAGAGGATGGCTGAAGGGCAGGAGCTTAATCCCAAATTACTCACCCACTGCAGGAACCTTAGTTAGCCCCGAGGTCACAGATATCTATTCACACAGCTGCTTGCTGCTTCTGTAAGTCTGTTTCCTTCCCTGAGAACTGCCCCTCTGACCAGCCCTGGGGAGGGGCGAGGGGAGGGGTTGTGAGGAAGGGTCCTTCTGTCCTATGGCATGAAACAGCACTCACTTCTTGTTCTCTGGGCTCTGACACACTGAGGGGCACACCGAGTCTCTGGGTTGATCCCCTGCACAAGTCAGACAGAGACCCAAATGCCCTCTACCAGGAGGAGGGAAAGCAATCCTCAATATCAGGAGAGGCTCATTTCTGATGCTCCACTGAATTGGCAAGGGCTGGTCTACCCTGTTTTAGGTCTTCTGAGCCATGAAGTTGTCTGAAAGTTAGGCTGTAGGGTTTCTGGTGGGATCTGCCAAGGCCTTCAGTGCAACTGCATCATCGTGTAAATTCTCCCTTCAGTCATGCGTGCTTACCGACCTTGCCTCTGACCCACACCCCCGGTGATGCTGCTGAAATCACCCTTCAGTAACTCGATGCATGCGGAGCTCCTCTGAGCCTGCTTCCCTGGGAAGGAGCTCAGATGCTATCCCACAGCACTCTACCCTCCAGCCTTGCTAGTAAGGACCCGTTTCTGCTCCATGTCGAATGGATGGATTCAGGAATCGAGCTACTTCCAGATTCTCGCACCCATTTAAAAATATCCCGGCTGAGTTAACAACTACTATGAACAATTATACGGCAACAAATTCGAAAATCTAAGCGAAATGGACAAATTTCTAGAAACACATAGTCTCCCAAAATTGGATCAGGAAGAGATTGAAAACTTGAACAGACCAATAACAACAGAAGAAATTAAAGATGTAATCAAGACTCTTCCAGCAAACAAAAGCCCAGGCCCGGATTGCTTCACGGGGGAGTTTTACCGAACATTCAAAGAAGAACTAATACCAATTCTCCTCAAACTATTTCAAAAAATTCAAGAAGAAGGAAGACTTCCAAACTCATTTTATGAAGCCAGCATAATTTTAATTCCAAAACCAGAAAAAGACACCACAAAGAAAGAAAACTACAGGCCAATATCCCTGATGAACATAGATGCCAAAATCCTGAACAAAATACTAGCAAATCGAATTCAGCAATACACCAAAAAAATTATCCACAATGACCAAGTGGGATTCATCCCAGGGATGCAAGGCTGGTACAATATTCGCAAATCCATAAATGTGATACACCACATAAATAAAATGAAAAATAAAAACCACATGATAATATCAATAGATGCTGAAAAAGCCTTCGACAAAATCCAGCATCCATTTCTGATAAAAACACTCAGCAGTGTGGGAATAGAGGGATCATATCTAGACATAATAAAGGCCATATATGAAAGACCTACAGCCAACATCATACTCAATGGGCAAAAACTAAAAGCATTTCCCTTAAGAACAGGAACAAGGCAAGGATGCCCACTTTCGCCACTCCTATTTAACATAGTACTGGAAGTCTTAGCCACAGCAATCAGACAGGAAGAAAAAATAAACAGGATCCAAATTGGAAAGGAGGAAGTGAAATTGTCATTATTTGCAGATGACATGATGCTGTACATAGAAAACCCCAAAGACTCCACCAAAAGTTTACTAGACTTAATAAATGAATTTGGCAAAGTAGCAGGATACAAAATTAACGTCAAGAAATCGAAGGCGTTCTTATACACCAATGATAAACTCACAGAAAGAGAAACTAAGCAAACAATCCCATTTACCATTGCGGCAAAAAAATTAAGATACCTAGGAATAAACTTAACCAAAGAAATAAAGGACCTATTCGCAGAAAACTACAGGTCTTTGAAAAAAGAAATAGAGCAAGATATAAAAAAGTGGAAGCACATACCCTGTTCATGGATTGGGAGAATTAACATCATTAAAATGTCCATATTACCCAAAGCAATATATAGATTCAACGCAATTCCCATCAAAATACCAACGGCATACTTCACAGAATTAGAACAATTACTACAAAAGTTCATATGGAACCAAAAAAGGCCTCGAATAGCCACAGCAATCTTCAAAAGGAAGAACAAATTTGGAGGGATCACAATACCAGATTTCAGGTTATACTACAAAGCCACTATGATCAAAACAGCCTGGTACTGGCACAAGAACAGGTATATAGACCAGTGGAACAGAATAGAGAACCCAGAAATGGACCCAACGCAATATGCTCAATTAATATTTGACAAAGGTGGCAAGAGCATACAGTGGAGTAAGGACAGCCTCTTTAATAAAAGGTGCTGGGAAAATTGGACAGCTACTTGCAGAAAAATGAAATTAGACCATCAACTAACACCCTACACCAAAATAAACTCAAAATGGATAAAAGTCTTAAATGTAACTCATGAATCCATAAAAATCCTAGAGGAGACTGTGGGCAACAAAATCTCAGACATCATACGCAGCAGAATTTTTACTGACACATCACCTAAGGCAATAGAAACAAAGGAGAAAATGAACACCTGGGACTACATCAAACTCAAAATCTTCTGCACAGCGAAAGATACAATCATCAAAACGGAAAGGCTACCCACTGTATGGGAGAGCATAATTGCCAATGATATATCAGATAAGGGGTTAATTTCTAATACATATAGAGTGCTCATACAACTCCACAAAAGGAAGACAAAGAATCCAATTAAAAAATGGGCAGAGGAGCTGAATAGACACCTCTCCAAACAGGACATACAAATGGCTAAGAAACATATGAAGAAATGCTCATCATCACTAATCATCAGAGAGATGCAAATCAAAACAACAATGAGGTATCACCTCACACCTGACAGAATGGCCGCCATCAACAAATCATCAAACAACAAGTGTTGGCGAGGGTGTGGAGAAAAGGGGACTCTAGTACACTGCTGGTGGGAAAGTAGACTGGTGCAGCCACTGTGGAAAACAATATGGTGTCACCTCAAAAAATTAAAAATTGATCTTCCATTTGACCCAGTGATCCCACTTCTAGAAATACACCCTAAAAAGCATAAAACAACAATCAGAAAGAATATATGTACCCCCATCTTTGTAGCAGCACTATTTACAATAGCTAAGATCTGGAAACAGCCCAAGTGCCCATCAGTAGACAAATGGATCAAAAAGATGTGGTACATATACACAATGGAGTACTACGCAGCGGTAAGAAAGAAAGATCTCTTATCCTTTGAGACTACATGGAGGGACCTTGAAAGTATCATCCTAAGTGAAACAAGCCAAACAGAGAAAGACAAATTTCATATGATCTCACTTATTTGTGGAATATAATGAACATAAAAGTTTGAGGAATGGGGTAGTCCCAGAGACGCGGAAGCGGGGTACAGACTGACAATCCCCTAAGGAGTGGGGAGGTGGGGGAGGGATGAAACACAGAACTTATACGCATGTGTGCATGAACAGTGGACATGGACAACAATCTGGGGAAGGGGCAGGGAGGGGAGGGGGAGGGGGGAATCAGTGGGGGAAAAAACGAGAATCATCTGTAACAAAAATTAATCAATAAAAAAATATATATATATATCCTGGCTGAAATGGAGCAGCGAGGGAGAAACTGTAGAAGAAAAGTCCCATCCTGGGCCTGCATCACAAATTCATTTATTCCTAACACACATTTATATGAAAGTATTCGTCTTTATAAAATACTGCATGAGGCCCTTTTGATAATACAGGATGTGTTTGTCACAGGAAAGATTCATAGATGACTAATGTAAAATTGAACGGATGGGGGCAGAATGGCAGCACAGATTTAGTGTCTGCAGAAACCCGGAAGAGATGGCACTGAACAAGACCTGAAGAGATTTGGGCACGGAGGGGTAAAGCTTAACATTTCAGGAAGAGATAATATAAACACAGACCTAAGGACAGAAATTACCCACTTCAAAATACATTAAAAAAAACAAAAACCCACAAAGTTCAAGATCCCCACAGTGCTAGATAGAGAAGTTGGTCAAAATCAGAATTCTAATCTGCAGAAGACCTGATGTAAATGAATTCACACTGACGGTACTGAATATTATTCTAAAATATTCCTTTTTGTTTGTTTTTTGAGTCCTCACTCAAGGACATACTTAGAGAGGATGAGAGAGAGAGAGAGAGAGAGAGAGAGAGAGAGAGAGAGAGAGACATCAGTGTGAGAGAAAAACATCAGTCAGTTCCCTTCTGAACACGCCCTGACCAGGATCAAACCCAAGCCCAGGCATGTGCTCTGACCGGGAATCAAACCAGCAACCTCTCGGTGTACAGGACGATGCTCAACAGAGCCATTCTGGCCGGGCTCCTTATTTTTTATTTTATTTTTTTAACTCAAAATGGAAGTGGTTTTCTTGACCAGCCAATCAATAACTATCTCTTCTAGTCTGGCTTGATTTGGGAACTACATTAAGAGCTGGTTTGTCCTGTCTCCTAAAGGTGTTAGAGATTGACTAGGGATCAGGAGTTAGCAAAACTCTTGCCCAGTCTTACCATGGGCCATTGTGTGGAAACTCCACGGTGCCCCAGGACAACACAGTCACAGAATGTCAGAACAGGAAGGAGCTCTCAGGGAGCACCTGCTTCCCAAACTTTCATGTATGCATTTATCATGATAGGACTTCTGGGTACAGACTGACCAGGATTCGGATTTGACACTTACTTCTCATTAACTTTGGTAAATTGCGTAGCCTTTCTGAACCCCAATCTTTTTATCTATGAATGGACATAATGATATGTCACTAAAAAGATTAGTAGCAGAGAGAGAAGTCGGAGAAAATTGCACAAAATAGGTACAAAATTTATAGTAAGTGTGTCCCCTTTCTGTCCATCATTACATAAGTAAAGGGTCAAGAGACATGGTGAAAACAAGGTTGAGCGACTCACACCAGCTGATGAAGCTAATTGGTAACAGAAATAGAATGATGATCAGGTTTTCTAGTCCTGAAATGGCATTCTTTCCTTCCCAACATGATGCTTCTCTGGAAAATATTTTTTAGCAAAAGTTTTCTTTTTTAGCATATCAGAGCCCAAAGGAACTACATTATACACATGTCTATAGAGCATTAGGACAAAGGCATCCATCCCTATTACATCCCACTGAAGGACACGTTCTTTAGAAGTTTGTTATTACTATTTAAAATATCCGAAATAGACAAATAACTTATAAAAATCAACGTAAAAAGTCTGATTTAGAAATGGGCAGAAAATCTGCATAGATGTTTCCATGAAGAGGACATACAGATGCCAACAGACATTTGAAAAGTTGCTCAACATCACTAATCAGCAGGGAGATGCAACTCAAAACTCCAATGAGCTACTACCTCACACCTGTCAGAAGGGCTATTATTAAAAAGTCAACAAATAGTAAGTGTTACTGAGGATGTGGAGAAAAAGGAACATCTTGTGCAGTGTTGGTGGGATTGTAATTTGGTACATCAACTATGGAAAACAGTATGTAGGTCCCTCAAAATTTTTCAAAAAATAAAACTACCATACAACCCAGCAACTCCACTTCTGGGTATTTATCTGAAGAAAAGTAAAAACGATAAATCAAAAAGATATATGCACCTCTATGTTCATTGCATTGCAGCATTATTTACAATAGCTAAAACGTGGAAGCAACCTAGGTGTCCATCAACAGATGAATGTATAAAGAAGATATATGTACACACACACACATACATGTATACGCACATATCTATACACAAATATACTATACACACACACACACACATATACATGCATACAATTCAATATTTACTCAGGAAGAAGAAAAAAGTAAAATCTTGCCATTTGCAACAACATGGTTAGATATTAAGCTATTTGGAATAAATCAGACAGAGAATAAAAAATACTGTATAATTTATTTTATATGTGGAATCTAAAAAAAACCTAAAACTAGTGAACAAACAAAACAGAAACACTTATAGGTACAGAGAACAAACTGATGGTTACCTTGGTGGGGGTGGGGGTGGGGTGGGGAATGGGTAGTAAGGGTGAAGGGGAATAAGAAGTTAAATGATGGGAATTTAATGTTTACAACAGGAAATATACTCAATAATATCATAGTAATGGAGTATGGCAATGGATAGTTATTAGACTCATGGTGATCACATCATAAAATATATAAATGCCAATTCACTATGTTGTACACCTGCAACTAATAAAATAATGTGTCAACTATACTTTATTTATTTACATTCATGTTTTATTAAATAAATGTAACACCAACGTGGCCTAGTTTTCCTTACCCTGCACCTTAATTTTTGGATATATGGACACTTCTGCATGTGTGGACCTAGCTTATCCTGGATCAGATACCTTCTCCCTCATTTGAAAATTCAGACTAGCAAAGTACAGTGGATGTCTGACATCTGTATCTTCACAGATTTTCTTCTGAAGTGCCAATCTCAGACACAAAGGAAGGCTACAAAGATCCCTTTGGAACATGGATAACTAGGGTTAACAGCAACTCAGAGCATCAATCACTTTTATTGCCCCCTAGGCGGTGTTTCCATTATTTATGCTGCTGGGTGATCTGCTATATTTATGACACTGCTAGTTGTCATGGCTTTAAAAATATGATGGATTCCTAAATTAATCCTATATTCCTTGTCTTGGGCTTGAAGCATGAGCAGTCATAAGGAGTACAGAGGTATCTGTAATCAGAAAGTTAAATGCCCACAGGTCATGATAAAAGACTGACCATTATGGCCAGAATGAGTCTGTGTCAATAATGCTAAATTGAGTGCTGAAATTTATTCTATCAATATTTATCAGTGCAGTAGCATTTCCATGTTCTGTGGGGATGCAAACATAAATAAAACACAGATTTGACTCAATATGTCTTGAGTCCACTTGAATGATCATTTGAGAACATAGGATCTATATGAGGAGAACTAAAAAAGTGCTGGGACCTGGCCGGTGTGGCTCAGTGGATTGAGCATCATCCCACGGACTGAGATGTCCTGGTTCAATTCCCAGTCAAGGGCACATGCCCAGGTTGTGGGCCCAATCCCCATTTGGGGGCATGTGGGAAGTGGCCAATCGGATGTTCTCTCTCATCGATGTTTGATGTTTCTGTCTCTTTTCCTCTCTCTTCCTAAAAGTCAATAAAGAAAAGAAAATATTTTAAAAATCCCCACAAAACTAACATATTTTTAAAAGTGCTGGGGAGTCTTGTAAAAGTGAGGAACCACTTGTTGCTCAGCTTAGGGGTGATGATAAAGATGACTGTGGAGTTTGGAGAGAGATGAAGAAAGGAAATGATGTTGACAAAAGAAAACGGGAAACAGTTTACGTGTGGAGACCAGCACAAGCAAAGGGACAGACAGTGGAGAGAACTATTCAACCGTGCACAGGAAACGCTTAAATTGAAGAGTCGGTAGGAGTCAGATCCTGCAAGGTCAAGACAAGTTTTGACAATTCCTAAAGCAATGGCAAGCCAAGATGATGTTTCTATAGAGAAAAACTCCCTGTACCTTAGGAAAACAAATTTGCCTACAGCTTTAGTACGACTTGGAATAAGCAAGGATATAAATCAGGTGACTGTATTGCAGGTACACAGGTAGTAAGAAAGAACAGAACAGGAATAGGACTGGGAGACTTTAAGTCATGTTTAAAGGAATGATAAAACTAAGTATAGAGAGACTGGAGACTACAATTGCTGTTGAAATGAGCCTACAATGACTCACCTGATTCAAGCCTCTTTTACACTGATAAGCCCATGCCCTATGACTTGACCCACCGCCCCTGCCATGCTGGGCACACAGGCTCCTTTGCAGTCCCTTCAATGTGGCAATCCTAAAGGAGCTTGGGGCTTTGCACTAGCGAAGAGGAAGCTCTTCCCCCAAACAGCTGCTTGGCTCATTCCCTCACCTTTTCTGAGCCTTTGTTCAAATGTCCCTTTTCAATGAGGCTGCCTCTAAGGCTTTATGAAAAATTGCAATGCACTTCCTTCCCTCCCACCCCATGAGCAGCACTCTCCATCCTCCCTGCTTTTGCCCATAGCTCCGCTCCTCTCCTCACAAACAACAGAATGCGCCATGTCCTACCTTTCTCCTCCTGCTTGCGTATAAACTCCACAAAGGCTGGGATCCGTGTCCTTGTTATTTGCTTATGTATGCCAAGTGCCTAGAAGGGCACCCGAAATATCATGGGGGGCTAGTAATGTCTGCTGGATGAACAGACCACTGCAGTGATTTACTACTGACCCCTGGTGGTTGCTCTTGCATCCCAAGGACCCTTACCTTGTCCTACCCTCCTGAGTGTGTTTGTGCCCAGCACATGGGTCTCTACCCGTTTCTTGGATCACTCACAATTCCATGCTGGGCTTGGTTGGATATACACCAAAGGTAAGACTGGCTTGTTCCAGTGGGTGGAGATTCTCCAAGGACATTTTTTTAAAGGATCTACTTTTCTGTCAACGTGGGCATCTTCCTCCTTCCTTGATGCCTTCTAGGCTGTCTGAGAGACAGCTCCTATGCGCCCTCATCATTCAAGTCTTACATTATATTTAGGAGACTTTGAAATTTTAATTAGAAAATCTCTTTGAATTTAGTCCTTGGTAATTAATAGCCGTGATTAGAAAGTATTCTTCATTTTCATCAGAGGCCTTTTAAATCAGGCTGAACTTATTGGCAAAATGTTGGCAGAAACAAAAGAAGTGACATTTAATGTGCCTTGCAGCTACCCTAAGTAATTTCCATCTTTTCTCAAGTGCCGTCTCCAGAGCGGGGACACCAAGCGACGTGTCACCCAGACCCTGCTCAGTGCTGGTCCGTCAATCCCTAGACCAGTCGGAAATAGAGTTGCTTCTACGTTCACAGACATGTGAGTTAAGAGATGAGAAGGCATGAGTAACAGCCACTAAATTTTTCTATCTGGGCTTCCACTGACGTCTTACCAAGTATTTCCTCTTGACATATATTAAGCCACAGAAACATGCTTTTCCTTGGGATATAGACTTAAGTACTGGTAGAAACCTGTGTGAGAAAATGAGACATGGTGATGATTTTTAGCAAATACAGTATGTGGTATGCTCAACGTTCTTCCGTACAATCTGTATGCAAGTTCACTGAAGCCAGAAATTTGACAATCAATCAACAGGTAGTTCCTGAGCACCCTTCATGTCCCTAACAAAGTGCTAAGAAATGTGGGGTTATAAAAATGTCTCTTCAGTGAGTCCTGCCAGAGAAACAAGCAAAATGTGACAAGGATGAAGGAAACAGGAATAAGAAATCATGGCAAGCAGTTAAATTGTGGATATTTTCTATAAGGTTGAAAAAAAAAAAGGCAGATACAACTTGCTCTGGGCTTTTGAAAGTTCATACTGATTTTTTTTATCCTCACCCGAGAATATTTTTCCATTTTTTGTACAGATAGAGTGGGAGGGAGAGAGAGAGAGAAACATCGACGTGAAGGGACACATCGAGTGGCTGCCACCCGCACGACCAACCAGGGCCGGGGACAAACTGCAACCGAAGTACGTGCCCTTAGCGGGAACCGAACCCGGGTCTCTTCGGACCGCAGGCCGACGCTCTAACCGCTGAGCCAAATTGGCCAGGGCTCATACTGATTTTTATAAAAGGAATTCATATGAGCTATAAAACATTTAGAGAAACATAGATTTAAAAATTGCACCTTCCCAAAATACTCAGTTTCAACATTTGGTGGATACCATCTCATATCTTATACCACGTGTTCTCCCCCCCCCCCCCCCCCCCCCCCGTTGAATGCTTTCAGAAGTAAATAACAACAATATTGCCTTTAAAAGTCTTTGAAGAATGACAGAAATTTGGCATAGTTATTGTTCTGACACTCTTCCAAGATGAATTCATGATTACAAGATGCTTTCTTGGGAGTCGACTTTAGAGACAAAAAGTATTTTAATGACTACAGAGTCTACATCAAGAAGGGTATCATCGTCAGTGAGACTCTCCCGAAGAGACTGCCCATTCACATACGCCCTGAGCACCTAGGACCCATGTCCGGAGATGTGATCAGTGACAGGCTGCAGCTCTTGCTGGGAGCTGCGTGGACAGCATAGCCCTTTTGGTTCACACACTGGCCTATGCCTGGGAGCTAGTTAGAAGTACGGAGACACAGACCCTGCCACCGATTCATTAGTAAGAATCTGCTTTTATCAAGATCCCTAGTGATTCCTTTGCACATACAGCTTGAAAGTACTTTAAAATCTAGGTCAAGATTATTCATTGGAGGGAATGCTGGGTGAAGACCGGGAGGTTCAAGATTCTTAGAAGACCCTAGATGTAGCAAGGAATTTCAACCTGACTTGTAAAAAAATCAATCAATAACATCAAACTACAGCAAAACCCACGTAGGACCCTGAGGTATACTGGTATACCTTACAGACAATCAAATAGATGAGCACAGGACCAAGAGTTTAAATACAAATTCTGGATGACAAACTTGAAATTGAGGACAGTGTATCCATTAATGCATTTCCCCCTGCCATTTAGGAGAAAAGTAGCCTAAAATGATTTTATAGTACCTGTAAATTACCAACTCAAACCATCATTTGTTATACAGTAGCTTCTGAAAGGGCTGAAAATAAAAGTTCTTGCCCCACTGTTTGGAAATTATTTATTTTTTGGAAATAATTTCTTTTTCAATTTTGTTCAGCTAAGCACTTCAATTTACATCAAAGAGGGAGTCAGTCGAAACATACAAATCCTGGCTAAAAAACAAAACTACTAGGATAGTTGAGAATATAATATGTACAATGTATTGATATGCAAGAAGAAAATGTTGAAACTCTAGTTATTTATTTTATCATGCTTTAAATTTATATTATTGTTCCTACTGAATAATGTACATAATACTGATAAAATTTTATGTTTATATTGTCTATGATAAACATACATTATTGAGAGGTTCTTATTCAAAAATGTTTTACTAATAGGGATACACTTACCACAGAATTATACATGTACCAATTTAATAGCATATTTTTTCTCAGTCTTCCCCAAAATGTTTGCAAACACTTAAGTACTTGATTGAGTTTATGGACTAGTAATGTAATAATTTCTTTGCATTTATATTTTGGAGAATGCTGTGTCTCCATGTATGAACAATTGCTATTTTAAGAGATTCTTTTAGCAATCTTCACTGCTAAAGTATCCAATAAACCTTGTTCTTACTGTATCCAGTCTCATATGTAAAAACTAAAAGTGATCATTTTATTTCATAGAGCAGAAAAGAGAAAAACTGCAAGTGAGTAGTTCATAAAGGATGTATGCACATTTTGCTTCGACCATACTTGTTTCTAAATATTGCTTAGTTGATGGGTTGATTATTTAAGTCACTACTTAACCTCCCAAACATAATGAAGAGCAGTGGGATTTAAGTCAGTATCTTAAAGTATGCTCCCTCACTAGTCTGAATCAGATTTACCTAGTCTTTTTTATTTTATTATTTGTAAATAATTTTTAGAGAGAGAGAGAAAGAGAGAGGGAGAGAGAGAAACACTGATGTGAGAGTGGAACAACGACTGGCTGCCTCCTGCACGCCCCTACCAGGGATTGAGCTTGTAACCCAGGCATGTGCCCTGACAGCAAATTGCAGCAGCAACATTCCAGTGCACTGGGCAATGCCCACCTAACTGAGCACCACCAGCCAGGGCTTACCTAGTATTTTTTTTTTTTAACATATATTTATTTATTTTTTTCTTTATTGATATTAGAGAGAAAGAGAGACAAAAACATCAATGAGAGAGAACATCAATTGGCTGCCTCCTGCATGTCCCCCACTGGGGACCAGGCCCACAACCTGGGCATGTGTCCTGACTGGGAATCAAACCAGTGACCTCATGGTACATGGGTCGACACTCAACCACTGAGCCACACTGGCCAGGTGGCTTACTTAATCTTTTTAGAATCATTAGGTAGGCACAAGACCATCTCTATTCAATCAGAATAAGGGTGAAATCTAGAAATCTATATTTATCTAAATGATTCTAATACACATAAAAGTTTGCAAATCAACGAGATTCTAAATCTTTACCTTGATTTAAAGGACGATTTCTTTTTGGGAGCAAAAGCATACCACAAAATTATTGCAATCTTTATTCCCAGAATTTCCATACCTTTCCAATGAAACTATTCTGGAAAGACATAGCACACCATACTGATTATTGACATCTTGTTTCAATATCTACTTATCAAGATTTACTCTAGTATGGTAAATATTGACCTCAACATTGGCCTATCATTTACCCATTAACTGTGTTCATCATCTCTACCTTAGCAGGAGAAATCTAATGTGTCCTTAACTGTGGCCACACTGATTTGACCATTTACCTGAAATACATTGGAGGGATTGAAAAGCAACAGTATTGATGAGGAGTACGGTGGGGAAATTTTATTTGTACAGCATGATAAATGGCCAGCATTAACAACAACAACACAAACGTACCTGCATTTTAGGAAAACAAGCTTGAATCATAAAATTCAGATATCCAAAAAGTACCTACAAGAAAAATCTGAATATAGAAGGTTTGTCTTTATGATGGGTACACTGATCTTTACAATAGAGGCCAGTCCATCTTTGTGGAATGAGCGAACCCAGGGTTAAAGCAAATGCTGTTTGTTCACATTAGCAAATACAAGTTACTGGGAGGCAGTCCCGTAAGGAGACACTTAAGGCAAGGAAAATGATGTAGATGATGGTACTGTGGGCTTCTATGAGAGTCCCCCTGCGAAATGAAGAAAATGACTTTTCATTTTAAGTTCATCTGAGCAGAACAGTAGGAGCTTAGTGTAAGGATTAACATGATACAGCACCTGGGATTAGAAAGAGGTAGCGAGGTAGAGCTGGAGTTGGGCAATATCGAGTCCCGATTTTTCCTTGCCCGTCCTCCAGAAAGCCTCTTTCTTCGAACAAAACAGGCTGCTATTTTGAAAAGACTGAAACAGTTCAGAGGGATACTCTCTGTTTGATTGGATGGAGGAGGTATTTTGTTTTGAATTTTCTCCAACACTTTAGCCTCTTCGACATTAAAATCAGCAAAGCAGCCTAGATCGTCTATAAACGTCCTTTTCAAAAAGTGCTTCTGAAACCTGGGCCATCATTCTCGAAAGCATAATGAACACCCTTCAGAGATGAGGTTTCTCTCTGCTTTGTGCAGTGATGTCCCAGCCTCCATCTGTGACTGTGCGATTTTTCCTAATGGTTCTCGACAGGCATTCGGGAAACCTGACTTCATCTCTGGGTAAAGCTGGCAGACAGAGATGTCACCTGCATATGACATGACAGAAAGTCACTGTGCTTAAGAAATGGTCAGAATTGCCACGTCCCCTGGAGTGGTCCCTGGTGGTATTTGGCTAACGTATTGTGAGCTGCTCCCAATAGCCAGTTTTTAAGAAGTACGTTTGTGGCTGTCAAGCCCCAGTGATGCCTAATTTACACCCATGAGGCGTTCTAATAAGGCACATCAGAAAGTCACTTAGGCCATAAGGTATCCACATTATCTCGAGACGTTTCTATTTGGCTAATAGGGAATGAAGGTGTGATGAACGCCCTTCTCATGCCATTACAGAGCCGAGCGGAGAAGCCGTGTTTCGGCCACCAGGGGCCTCCGCCTCTGTTTGTTCACCGCTTGCTGTCTCAGCTAATCACTTTCCACGCTTTCAAAAGCCAAGGATGAGTTTTGACTTCACAGGAAATGAGTTGAAAGCAGAAGGTCCGTGTGGCCTCCGCACTTTGGATCACTGCCATGGCAGGCTGCATGCCACCTTTGATTTAAAGATAGGGACCATGTGGCTTCCTAAAAATGAAAAAGTTTTGTTCAGTTCCCAAAAGGCTAATACAAGCAGCCGTTAGAGGAGAAATAAAAAGACAGACACCCGAAGACCAACTAAGTAAAAGTTAGTGAGATTGGTTCCCCAGTCACCTCCATCGCCCTGAGAAGCCAGCGCGACAAATATGCCTCCTTCACTCTCTGTCTGAGCCGTGATAAACACATAATGGTTGGGTGCTGCCGCAAGTAAAAATCCCATAGAATGGCAGCGTGGTGACAATGATAACAATAACAATAACATCATAAGCTAGCATGCAGTGATTAAGAACCAGGCCCTGGGACAAGTATCCTATATGTATTATTTCATTAAGTCCTACCAAACTTGTGAGGCAGGAGCTAGTATTACTATTCCATTAAAAAAAAAAAAAAAAGATGTTTTTTCTTATTGATCTTAGAGAGAGGGGAATAGAGAGGGGGAGAGAGAGAACATCGATTGGCCGCCTCCTGCATGCCCCTCACTGGGGATCGGGCCCACAACCTGGGCATGTGCCCTGCTGGGAGTCGAACTGGTGACTTCTTAGTGCATGGGTTGATGCTCAACCACTCAGCCACACTGGCTGGGCTACTATCCTATTTTAAAGATACAGAAAATGAACTTGCTAACTTAAGTCTCCTTTCCAGTGAGAGAAAAAGGTGGTATTAAAGAAAATCAAACAAAACAAGACAAAAAAAAAAAAACCTGATTCTTTCTCTTTTTTTTTTTAATCCTCACCGGAGGACATTTATCTATTTTTTGTTCAAATAGAGTGGGGAGGGAGGGAGAGAGAGAGAAACATCGATGTGAAAGGGACCCATCGAGTGGTTGCCACCGCACGACTCAACCAGGGCCGGGGACAAACTGCAACCGAGGTACGTGCCCTTAGCGGGAACTGAACCAGGGTCTCCCTGGACCGCAGGCCGACGCTCTACCACCGAGCCAAACCGGCCAGGGCAAAACCCCTGATTCTTTAGCCATATCCTTAACTGCAGTTTAAAAAATAAAGGTGATCAGCAATTCATTTCCTTAAGTTAATTCTTGCACTGGATACATGTTTCGACATTTCCCTAATAAAGATTTCCCAAGCACGTGGAGACCCGCAGGTCTGGATGAGAGACTGGTGCATCAGTGCACGTTAGCCTTTCCTGTCTGCTGATGGTGGTGACCCAGCAGCCAGCCACCTCGAGGCGAAGGTCCAAAGTCCATTCAGTGGCACTGAAACGCACCTCCAAGGTTATAACTCACGTGGGCATAGAAAGTAAGGATGATGCCATTTAGATAGAGACAGGGGTGGGGGGCCAGGAGGAAGTGGGGGCCAGGAGGGCCCTGGGAAACACTGCTTTCCTTTAGAAGGACCTTCCTTTCCTTCCACGTAGCATCAAGCCATAACCTGCATTTTTCTCTTTGAAACAGTGTTTCAGGTGATGGATTCCGCGGGCGACTTCGCCATGTGGAAACTCGCCCTGCTCTTTCTAAAACCCGAATTAGCGCCTCCTCTTTCCCCGGGGCTCTGTTTTATGGACTCCAAAGGACTGAAGATTTGTAGACCATCTGCCACAAGGGGAACTCAGCTTCCACAAGAACCGCTCGCTCCATTTTCCAGTCCTGGCGCCCCTCCCCCGCCTGGCAGCCAGCCAGCCCGAAAGGCAAGCTTGTCACCGACTTCTCAGTTCGAAAGAAAGGCCTTCGAATGGGGGGAGAAGGAGGCCATCCAGTTACCAGCTTCATTAAGCCATTACAGCTTTAGAGCGTTTTAAGTACAGGCAATTTGGATGTATAATGGAGCCCCAGCCTCATCCTGTTTCCCTTGCTCTGCTCAGAACCGGACTGGGGGTTGGAAACAGCAGGGGTCACAACCTGTGACAAAGGGGCCCGTTCTCAGTTTCACTCTGGTCTCCACAGTGAGTTTATGAAGTGGTTTATTCTCTGGGCTTGAACCAGATGTGAGGGGCTTGGACGGTGGAACGCCAGGTGCAGAGGCCAACGCCATCAATAGCACTTTGACTGCCAGTCAACCCCCAGCGTTCTCAGAAATAATGCCCCGTGCATCCTTCTCAGACAGTGCCGCCAGGGTGCTTGAGAGAGATGTGCTCTTCGAGAACAAGGCTTCTGAACACCAGCCCTGAGGTTAGGGGGAAGAACTAAGAGAGATTACGACCCTCAACGTTCTTCAGGCTTGACCAGCCGAGGATGAGTCTATTTCAACCTCCCTTTGGGGGAGTTTACATGTGGGAGGGGCACAGGGCCCCTGCTCATGCTGTGAACAGAACTCGGCCCTTCCCGATTAGGGCCCCTTACCAGTCGGGAGCTGTTTATTCCAATGGAGTCTGATGTTTATTGTTTAGCGGCACATGCCGGCGTTGGTTTGCATCTCGGATGAATCCCCACCGCCCCCCATGTACATATATGAACGCGTGTACACATACATTGAGATGCTAAAAGAAGCTGCTGTTCTCTCCTCAGCAATGCATATCGAAACAATACACAGAAGATTAGCGTGGCCCCGTGCACAGATGACATGCGAATTCCTGCAGGGATTGAACACAGACCTGAAACCATAAAACCCCTAGAAGAAAACACTGGTGCTGAGCTCCCTGACATCAGTCTCAGTGATGATTTTATTTTAATTTGACACCACAAGCAAAAGAAAAGAAGCAAAAATGAGTAAGTGGGACTACACCAAACTACAAAGCTTCTGCCTACCAACAGAAATCATCCATAAAAAAAAAAAAGGCAAACTATGGAAAAAGATAAAATGTTTGCAAACCATGCATCTGATAAGAGATCAATATCCAAAATATATAAAGAACTCATACAAGTCAATAACAAAAAATTTGATTTTAAAAATAGGCAGAGCATCTGAAGAGACATTTTTTTCTAAGATGACATATTGTGGGCTAACAGACATCAAAATGTCCTCAACATCACTCATCACCAGGGAAACATGAACCAAAACCACTATGAGATATCACCTCACACCTGTTGGAGTGACTGTCATCGAAAAGACGAGTGATTCATGAGTGTTGGTGAGGATGTGGAAAGAAGAGAACCCTGTACATTACTGCTGGGAATATAAATGGGTGCAGTCACTGGGAAAAACAGTGTAGAGGGTCCTGAAAATTTTAAAAATAGAACCACCATAAGATCAAGCAACTCCACTTCTGGGTATTTATTTAAAGTAAATAAAAACACTAACTAGAAGAGACATGCACACCCCTATGTTCATTCCAGCATTATTTACAGTATCCAAACTTTGGAAACAACCTAAGTGTCAATCAATCAATGAATAAAGAAGATGTACACACACACACACACACACACACACAGTATCCCAATATAAACAATGGAATATCATTCAGCCATTATATATGTATATATATATATTTAATATATAAAAACAAAAGAATATTATTCAGACACTATATACATATAAATATATATAGATGTATATTATATGTTTTTTATATATATACACACACACACACATATATATATAACAGTGGAATATTATTTAGCCGTAAAAAATAAAAAATTTGCAACAACCTACATGGATCTTGAGGTTAAGCTAAGTAAAATAAAGTAAAATAGCCTGGCCTGTGTGGCTCAGAGCATCAACCCATGCACCAAGAAGTTTGATTCCCCATCAGGGCACATGCCCAAGTTGTAGGCCAAATCCCCACTGGGGGGCATGCAGAGGGCAGCCAATCGATGTTCTCTCTCATCGATGTTTCTGTCTCTCTCTCCCTCTCCCTTTCTCTCTCTCTAAAATCAATAAAAATAATAATAATAAAGTAAAATAAATCAGACAGAGAAAGACAAAGTCACAGGATCTCACTTATATGTAGAATCTTAAAAAAAAAAAAAAAGCCTTATCGATATTCAGAATAGATTGGAAGGAAGGGCTAGACAAAAATGCGTAGGGGTCAAAGGCTACAAGTTTCCAGTTGTAAAATAAGTGACATGGGCATGGACTATACAGCATAGCTATAGCTAATAACACTGTACTACCTATTTGAAAGTTGCTAAGAAAGTATATCTCAAAATTTTTATCAGAAAAGAGAACATTGTAACTGTGTATGGTGACAGATGTTAACTAGACTTATTATGGGGATCCTTTCATAATCTACACAAATATAGAACCATTATGTTGTACACCAGAAGCTAATATAATGTTACATGTCAGTGATACCTCAATGAAAAGTAAATAAGAAACATTGCTGGGTATGTACTCATGATAAACATCCCGAATTCCAGAGCCAGCCTTTCAGCTGCTGGCAATTGTGACTCCTCCCCATCAAACTAGTTCCACCTGGGGGCTCGGGGGTTGAGCTTGGAGCCGAGCCAGCAGAGAAGAGCTATGAGGGGAGGGGCTCTCCTGTAATGGGTCACAATGGAAGATGCTAAGTATCATGGATGTAAGGATACCTGACTGTTTCTTCCAGTTCGAGTAATTCTTTACATCAGCGCAATGTTTTATAGTGATCTAATAGTTTGTGTTGTTAGGTCATCCTAATAACCCATTGAAGTTGGCATTAAATCATGTCTAATCAGTGAAGAACGTCTCAAAGAAAAAATATGTATTTTTAGTTATAATTATATATGCATATATATGAGACAGACAAAGAGATGGGGGGAGACAGAGACAGGGAGGGGGAGAGAAAGCAGGGGAGGGGGAAGGGGGGTGAGAGAGAAAAGTTAATAGAATTACCATCTGCCTCTCTAAACTGGAGCCTTCCAGAAAACGTTTCTATAAGCCCCAAACCATACGTCCACCTGCTCTGACTCTTTCCTATTAAATGTTAACTCAATTGAATCCTACTTTATGCAAACTTGGTTATATGACAGATTAGACTTGTGAAAGTGAAATAAAACATACACCATTAAGTGCATTTCAGCCAGACTCTCTGGAAATTCCTTTAGAGAATGAGCGTCTCCACGAAGCTTAAATGCTTGGATGAGAAGAAAACTAAAATGGACGCCGTTTTGCAGTAAACATCCCGCATTCTAGAAAGATCGCTCTGCGGGTTCTGTGTGGTTTTCGCAGTAGAAAAGGGCACTAAGGGAAATGCTCACTCCTGTTCAGGGGGTTGAGTGCCAACAAAGCTTTCCCTGAAATAGATTTGCATAGGGTAAGTAACTTTTTGTCTGAGTTTCTTAAAAAGAGGCTTGTGTTCCCTTCCCCTCTTTTTATGAGATCGATTTCTCTTGTGCACCACGCACACAGCAGACCTCCTAAGTTCTTGCCCTGAATCACCCTTGATGAAAGAAACACTGAAAAGCAAAATCTGTGTGATAAAATGAAAGAAAGAAAATAATAGCTGAGTACAGGGAGTCAAATCTAAAGGGTATCATTTCGGTGATACCCAGGCCCTCCTCTTCAACCCCGGGTTTTATCAACTCACATTTAGAATCCTCTGATGTGTCTCAGCTTCCTTGAACCACGTAGGGGGAGGAGCCTGTGTGAGTCCAAATGCATACAGCCAGCTGTCCAAGCACCTTCAAAGTTCAGTGGTGTTCCTTTGAACTGAGCTCAGCAACTCCCACGATTCCTGGGACCAAGCTAGCAGTGGCTCCTTATGGGCTACAAACGTCTCCATGGCTTACAGCCAAATGCCATTGGTTCAACTGCGCCGAGCAGTGGTCCTCAAACTTTAGCGTCAGAATCCCCTGGGGGGCAGGGGTGTTAAAGCACTGATTGCTGGATGTCAACCCCAGAGGTTTCGATGAAAGCAATCTGGACTAGGGCCCGAGAATTTCAGGTCTAACAAATTCCCAGGTGACGGTGATGGTGTAAGTACAGGATTACACTTTGAAGACCTCTGGCCTAGAGGGCCAACTGTGTGTGAGATCAGCAGTACCTATTCCAGAAATGTCTGTGTGAAGAAGTCCTCTGTATCTCGGGCCTCAGTGAGGATTTCAGTGGTGTAATAGGGGCTATGAGCAGGAGGTAAGACGTTCAAGTGCATTTGATTTCTGTTCTATCCATCCTCAAGCTCTAGGGCTGGAAACTACAGGTATTCTAGGTGCCCGGTGGGTTTTCAGATTATTAAGCTCATAAAGGATGAAGGCTGCCAGCTTGCAGTTTGAAGGCAAGCAGACAAAAACGCATGAGAATAAAAAAGATCTGGCCTTTAGGTGCTTGCCCAGAAACTTTCAATTTATCTGATATAACCAGGTCATGACTCGAGGGAGAAGAGGCTCTGCTTGTTAAAATAATCAGTTACATTTCCTAACATTTAGGAAGAAGGCTCCTGAGCTAGGCAGTTCTCTTTAACCTCTATAGATTTGTGGATGGCTCCCCCTCACAGGTGTAGCCCTTTGAACTATGTTGTTATGAAAAATGGAAGCGTTTAGAAACATTTGTACAAGGAGTCAGGTTGGAATGGATCACACAAGTCAGACAGGAACTGATGTTAGGCAAATGTAATCATAGCTTGATTATCAAACACTTGTAAATAGAAATGAAGTACATATTACAGAGATTTCTGGACTGAGGGTTGAAGGACACATAAAACACAAGTCTTCCTAAAGAAAGCTTTGCTGTTGCATTTTCCTTTGATACTCAAGTAACTTGGAAAGAGATACTTTCATTGTGTAATATGTGTGAGGGCGTGGTTTCATTTCTTTGTCCTTGCCCTCCTTCCTTCTTTCAATTGTACAGATGCAGCCTGCATCCCTGCTCTGTGCCAATCAGTGTACCAGATCCTTTGTTTGATTCAAAATAAGTAGATCATTGAAGCTGCTACTCCCAAGGCAGAGGCTCCAATGCCTGTCAAATTACAAAGTGTAGTATACTACCATCAATACATGGACAGAGGTATGCAAGATATTCTTTGGGGAGTGTTATGATGCTTTCTTCTTACAAAAAGATACTCCATTAAAAGAATCACTCAGTCACCAAGAGGTTCAATGAGATTAGAACCATATGCATTGGAGTCATAGTAAATGAATGATGGATTTTCCATATTGACTCCAGAGTTAGTGGGAGAGCCACATAGGCCAAGATTCAAAAATAGAAGACTGTATAGCCTCCTCCTTAACATTAGTCCTCATGAACCCCAGCTTTGATGCTCACAGGCACCCTAATATTTCAGTTAATCTCTTCTGACTACAGCCTGTTAGACTCTAGTCTAACCCAGGTATCTAAGCTGTATTTATCCACTTAACATTTTTATCATGCTATTTGCCCTTCCTGTTGACGAAGAATCTCCTTATAGCTTTTATCCTCCTTTATAGGACATCTTCTCTATTCCTTTCTTCGATAGTCAAGGCACAGACTTTGTTCTCTCAGAAACAAAACTTTATTCGGTTGCTTGCTCACAAAGACTAAAATGTGCAATTCTAAATACAGGTGTTAGAAGACAGCCGAGCCTCCTTACATGTGGGACAATCTGAAATCTGGGAAGACAGTATCAGAGGATGCAGGGATCTCACCAGCATACCTTGTCACTGTGTGTTTAGGGAGCTGGGATTTGAAAAAGACTTCAAACGCTGGTGGCATTGGAGATGATTTTGCAACTCATTGGGGTGGGGTATGTGCATAAGCCAATAGGCTTGTATGTAAAATAGGATGGTGGTTTCCAGATGCTGAGAGTGTGGTAATGTTTATCTATCTGCCCTTCCATCCAGCATGACTACCCAAACAACCTCTAACTCAGTCTCAGTCCAAAACGTCTGTCCCTGCTGCTTGAAGCATTCACGATGGCTATTTGACCAGTTTTTTTTCTGTTTTCAGTTCTCACTTTTATTATTATTTTTAAAAAATAGATCAGTCTCACTTTCTAACATTGTACATAGGGTCTTCATTTTCTTGCACACTTTTAGGAATTGGACTAAACTTGAGTCAATGGCAAATCTTTTTTGGGTGGGGTTGGGATCATTAAAAAGCTTTAGGAAGAAAAGTTACATGAAACCAGTTTGCTTCCCAGACACCATTATTTCTGAGTGGAGAGGGCAAGTGATTTTCATTGGTTGACGCTGACCAGCACTGTCAGCTGGTTGGACAAGATCCAGTAATTAAAGTTGTTTCCCAAGTGTGTGTTGATAACCAACCACAAAACTATCATCAGTGATTCTTTTGTGTTTATTTTGTCAGGAAGCATTTGGGAATAGTCTCCAACCTTAGAGCTACACACATAAAACAATTTCTCTTAATCACCTAATTTCTTACAACACATTCCTGCGTGAAGAGAGATGCCATTCACTGGGAGTCGCTTTTGCAATGTATGGGTTGGAGATAATGCTCAGAGATCTATTACCTACCCGTGAGGTTCTCCTCCCGTTGCAGCTGCATTCTGATCATTTTGAGTACCATGGCTACTTCATCAGTAGGATGCAAAAGAGAACCTGCATACTCAGAATAGCATTGGTTCTTCCACTACTAGCTCCCAAGTTTCTGTATGTTTCAGAGGAGAACTGGGCCCGAGACCCACAGCTCTCCTTACCCTCCACACATAGCCTCTCCATGACTGTGTGCCTTGAAAGCATCAAGGTAATTGCATTTTCCCCTTTGGCTCTGTTCAAGTCGGTTGCCTCTTAGAAACCCTGGTCTCTCTCAGGTCACACCTTCGCGCAAGCACCATCCTTCCACCTGGATCGTAGGAATAGCTCCATTTTCCCTGCTTTTACTTGGTTCTTAACAGCTGTGCATAACACATCCAGAGTGAACCTTTAAAAGCAAAGTCACCTGTGCCTATGCTCACACTCTCTGCTTTTCTCTGTTTGAGTGTAAGATCCATATGGCAAAGATGTATTAATTTTTCTTTGTAATGTTCTCTGTTGTCTCTACAATGCCCAGAGAAGCATATAGTGAACACTCAGAAAATATTTGTCAGATAGATAAATAAATAGACAGATAGACAGATAGTCCCTCTGAATGTTCCCTTCTACTGCCTCCGTTCAAGTCCTTATTATCTCTCGTGTCTTATTTTCCCCGAATTTAGCATTGTACAGTAGTATGTGCATATAGTTTTATAAAATTGGAAAACCTAAATGAAAATGTAAAGGAAGATAAAAGTTGCACAGAGTCCTACAATCCAAAGTTAGCGTGTTGGTTTGTATTCTTCTAGATATGCTCTATAGCAACATTTCTTCCCATTATGTCCCGTCCCTAGTCACACTCCCACGTCAAACACAGTCTTCGTGGGGTCATGACTTGCATTAGTTTCCTGTGGTTGCCATAACAATTTGCCATAAACTGGTGGCTCACAGCAACAGAAACATATTGTCGCACAACCCTGGAGGCCAGCAGCAGGGACGCCAGCTGTTGGCCACGCTACACTCTCTCTGGGACGCTAGGGGAGAATCCTTTCTTCATTCACAGTTTCTTGCGGCTGCTGGCTCTCGTGACTGGTGGCCGTGTCTCCGTGTTGCATCTTCATGTGGACTTCTCTTGCATGTGCTGTTCTCCTCTGTCAGTCTCTTATAAAGACACTTGTCATTGGATTTAGCTGCCACCCAGAGAATCCAGAATAAACCTATCTCAAGGAACTTAGTTACATCTGCGAAGACTCTTTTTCCAAATAAGATCACAGACACACATTCTAGAATTCCACCCACTATACCAGTGTTAGTTTTGTAAAACTACATAAATCTGTGCATATCACCGTGGGTTAAAATCCTTCAGTGGTTCCCCATTACCAAAGAATTCCAGACTCGTGCCCTGGCCGGTCTGGCTCAGCAGTTAGAGCATCGGCTCATGGACCAACAGGTCATAGATTCAGTTCCCGGTCAAGGGCATGTACCTAGGTGGCAGGTTTAATCCCCAGCTCTGGTCAGGGTCATGCGGGAGGCAACCAATCGATGTCTCTCTCTCACAGTAATGTCTCTCTCTCTCTCTCTCTCTGCCTCCCTTCCTCCTACTCTTAAAAAAAAAAAAAAAAAAAAAAATCCAGACTCCTTTGCATGGCATGAAAAACATTTATGATCTGATCCCCCCATGGTCACTTCATCCCAATGATGTTTAGAGAGAAAAATAGAGGAGGAAGCATCCTTCGGAAAACTGGACTTCCTCCTAATCAAACAACTAGATGTGCAGAATATTGAGATTTGGTATTTTGTGTAAATGTGACCATTTGAATCCACCAGTGAGTCATAGCATGAATCATAGAGAATGCTTTACATATATATATATATATATATATATATATATATATATATATTTATCACTTGGGACAATGCTTGACATTAATAAGTTATTTATATGCTTGGATGAGAGAAGTGAATGGGTTTGAGCATTGAGTTCACAGTTCATGGGCTCAATTTCTCATTTGCCTTCCCAGTGTTTGCCTTTTTCCTTCCCCTCCTTGCTAAGGTTTTTAAAAAATAGACTGCTTTGGAATCTTTCTTTTAGGAGAGCGTACTTATTTATGTCTCATGGAATCGA
This sequence comes from Molossus molossus, assembly GCF_014108415.1. Lineage (NCBI taxonomy): Eukaryota > Metazoa > Chordata > Mammalia > Chiroptera > Molossidae > Molossus > Molossus molossus. The sequence goes on from NW_023425352.1 coordinate 18,885,053, forward strand.
TTTCTCCCAAAAGGAGCCAATTATTCCTGCCCCTCTCGGTTGCTGGGGTTGTATCTGTGGAGGATAGGAACCAGGTAGAAGCTCTGCTAAGGGACAGAGTGTGAAGTGTGACATCCACACATGCTACTTTGTCATCTTCCTCTTCTGTTTCTTTCTCCTAATGCATTACAGGTAATAGTTTGAATCAAGACTCTGCATTGTTTATTCCTTTCTAAAAAAATTAGCTGGGGAAGTTTAGTCTCTCTGATTTATTGCTGAGTCTCATCCACTTTCCGTTGCTTTCAGGCATTTTTTTTCCCCTTTCATTCTCTTAAAAAATTAAAATTGCCCACAGTCCTTCTCCATGGTTACTTGGTTTGACAAATTTGTCAGAAAATGTGGAGAAGGGCTTAGAAGAGATCATATTCGCCCTGGTACATTTGTGAGACAGGACCCTCACGTTCATGGAAAATTGTTATGAGATGCAGCAGGATGGAGCCTCAGAGGGGAGCAGAACAGTGTCGGGGTACCAAAGGCAGGCAGTGGAGCCGGTTTGGCCAAGTGGAGGCAAAAATGGGGGTGGAGGGTGTTGTCTTTGGATTTTAAAAACAATTATAAAACCAAATAATGTCAGTCTACTTTTTAAAACGGAGTTAATCTTTTAGAGCAGTTTTAGATTCACAGCTAAACTGAGGGGAAGGTTTATGGATTTACCATATACCCCTACCCCCGCCCCGCTGAAGACTCAAGGCATCCCCCGTTCTTAGCATCTCCCACCAGAGTGGTACATTTGTTACAGGTGATGAAACTACACCCACCGCACATCATCATCACAAGTGGTCCATAGCTTATGTTATGATTTACTTTTAGTGTTGTACATTGTATAGCTTCACACTTGTGTTTTCAGCTTAGTGACATGTCTAATGACATGTATCTATCATTACAGTATCATACAAAATATTTGCACTGCCCTAAAAATGTTCCTTGTCCTTCCTATTTAATTCTCCCAGACCCCAGTCCTGGCAACCACTGATCTTTTCCCTGTATCCATAGTTTTGTGTTTTCCAGCATATCATATCATTGGAATCATACAGTCTTTAGCCTTTTTAGATTAGCCTCTTTCATTTAATAATATAAACTTAATGTTCCACCGTGTCGTTTCATGACTTGATAGCTCATTTAGTTTTAGCACTGAATCATATTCCATTGTCTGGATGTATCATCGTTTATTTATCCATTCACCCACTGAAGGGCATCTTGGTTGCTTCCAAGTTTGAGCAATTATGAATAAAGCTGTTATAAATATTCATGTGCCAGTTTTTGTGTGAACATAAGTTTTCACCTCCTTTGGCTATATACCAAGGAGAGTGATTGCTGGATTCTATGATAAGAGCATGTTGTTTTCTAAGAAACGATCAAACTCTCTTCCAAATGGTAGCGTTTTGTGTTCCCACAGCAGGGAGAGTTCCTTCGCTTCACACTCTTACCAACGTTTGGTAGCATGAATGTTCCAGGCACTGGCCATTCTAACGGGCGTGTGGTAGTATGTCTCCATCTACTTTTTACACTATCATTCTGAGTCAATAATTCTAAATGACAGTGATAAAATGCTCCTCCCCAGAAAAAAAATATTTTGTTAGCCTAAGTTCTATCAGTTGTTCCCATTGTGCTGGCATTTAAAAATGTACAGTCCTTGGCTGGTTTGGCTCAGCAGTTAGAGAGTTGGCTCACGGACCAAAGGGCCCTGGGTTCTACTCCTGGTCAGGGTCGTGCGGGAGGCAACCGATGGATGAGTCTCTCTCACATCAATGCTTCTCTCCTTCTCTTCCTTCCACTCTACCTAAAAAAATCAATGGGAAAATATCCTTGGGTAAAGATTTTTTAAACTGATAAATAAATAAAATATAGAGTATATGTTTATTACTTATTATTTTTAAGTAAACAATGTATTCTACATGGAAGGTAATGTAACCTAAACACATTAGTTATGTGTTTTTGTTTTTAATCATCACCTGAGGACATTTTTTCATTTTTGTTCAGATAGAACAGGAGGGAGAGAGAGGAAGAAAGAGAAACATCGATGTGAAAGGGACACATCGAGTGGCTGCCTCCCGCACGACCCCAACCGGGACCGGGGACAAACTGCAACCGAGATATATGCCCTTAGTGGGAACTGAACCCAGGTCTCTCTGGACCACGGGCCGATGCTCCAAATGCTGAGCCACACCAGCCAGGGCTAGTTGTGTTTTTAATGTTCAGTGTTTTTAAGCTTGCTGAAGGCATGGTTCAGCACTAAGCCCTGTGGCACTAAAAATTCCTACATTGAAAAAGTACATTCAATATAACGATAACAGTGATTATAAAGACTGAGATATGGAACTTGAGTTACTTTAATTTTGTAATTCTTGGCATTTTTTATTTGTATTTAATTTTTCTGCTGAAGAAACATTTAAAAGCTGACAGAATCTATTTGAAAGAAAAAGGCATGTAAATTATGATAATTTCTGGAATTTATTATGAAAATAAATTTTTATGAGTCTGGCAAGCTTTTTCTGGCGTTTAAGACTTTTCTTAACCATTTGTATGTTTATTGCTTTATGTGAAATAAATTTTTGAGTTTAAAATTAATAAAATGTGTTCATCAACTATCAGCGAAGACAGATTTGGATGAACAAGTCTGGCTGGAATGTCTGCTAAACAGGAAGATGTAAAAGATCAGATTTTGAGGTCTTTTACTAATTTGCAGGAGGTATAAAAACAGTAACTGACATGTTATTCATTGCTATGTACAATATATAAGTACACAATCTCCCCTTTCCCTAAAACCATAAACTACTATACTTAAAATTGTTATTCATTAGTTTTTCCATTTTTGGTTGTTAACTACCATGATTACATATACAAATGTCAATAAAATAAATGATAAGTTTGCATCCTCCCGACTCCCAGCTATTATTTATGGCTATTTTTTTTTCATTTTATAATTATTACTAAAAATAAATCTGTTGAATGGGTGAGGAAATGTTTTTAAAAGTATCTGTTCTGGCTTTGAAGAGTGTTAGGTACACTGCCTAAGCAATGAAGTTAACCTGGTTGCTAAAATGTTGAGCTGGGAAGGTATAGATTTCAAAGAATGTCAATGCACATAAAAACATTATGAAAACAACTTCACCTGAATTCAGTAAGTAAGTAAGAAAGAGCAAAATGGAACAATAGCAGGATCTTGTATTTCTTATTTGAGGCCCACCCATAAGCAAATGACCGTCTCCAGGACCTGGTGGGTCATTTCACCGCTTTCCATGATGCAAAGCTTTGGTGACCATGTCTGGATAAGAAACTGGCTTTAGGCAGCTCACTTACGGAGATGTGGGGCTCTAGTTTTTGAGGCAATGAGAATCATTTGGTAGATATAAAACAGTAATTATGTGAACAGACATATTTAAAATTAATTACAGGTCTTGCTTTTGATCAAGACTGAAGGGATTTTTTTAAAGTAAGAAGACATGCCCTGACCTGTTTGGCTCAGCAGTTAGAGCGTCGGCCTGCGGTCCAGAGAGACCCAGGTTCAGTAAGGGCACGTACCTCTGTTACTGTTTGTCCCCGGGTCGTGTGGGAGACAGCCACTTGATGTGTCCCTTTCACGTTGATGTTTCTCTCTTTCTCTCTTCCTCTCTCTCCCTCCCACTCTATCTGAACAAAAAATGAAAAAATGTCCTCAGGTGAGGATAAAAAAAAAAGAAGACACTATGGAATAGTTTCTAAAAACACATTTTTGATGTGTCTATAAGTAAGTAGTGATAATAAGTTGTTTCTCTCTAATGAAGAATTTCTCTATTCCAGCCAGCTGGGGCTGGTTCTGCTCACCCCTCCTTCGAGGGGCTGGAGATGCTCCCTGAAGGTTTTATGTGTGCGGGGTGAGGTGCTGAAGATATCCATCCCCTCCCTTCAGAGATTACCTGAGCTACTTAATATATACTCCTAATACTTGCCTGGTTTCTAGAAGAGCCAATAAATATAAACAAACAGGCTTGTCAGCATCTGGGAGGAAACGGCTGAAAGAATTTGCTAAACCCATAAAACAAGTAAATCTTTGCTTAAGACTTGCACATGACATTAATTAAACACTTTTATTGTGTGGCTTGTCTGAAAAAAAAAAGAAAAGGAAAAGACACATCTTCCATTATGTGAACAGGTCTATCAATAATAAATGGTGATCCAAATTCAGCTCGGTGTCAACAAACCTCAGCCGGACCCTGCAGAAATAGTGCCCTGTTTACTGCCTGACATTGAAAGAAAAGGGTTTTAACACTTTCCTAGAGGAGGAAAGATCAAGAAGGGGGACATAGGTGCTAGAAAGGATTGGTTAGAAGACAAGCCATTAAAACATCTTTCCACACTGAAAAGGGTACCATTTCCTTTCTCCTAGATTTCAAGTACAGAGCTTGGCTGTGAACTTGTATCAGTGAGTCTAGAGAGACTGTTTTATGCACTAGAAGATATCAGAGGTGAGTTTCTTGAAGACAAAGGCAAGGCTAAGTAGTTCTTGATTAGATGCTCTATGACTTATTATCATCATCAGTGATGTTACTTGCCCAAGTCGATTGCCTTGCTTTTTGGTAGATGCTTAATAACAGTTCTAATAATCAATAAACATTTACTTTCACTATGTTTCATGCACTGTGTTAAACTTTAAACACTCTGTCTCATTTAGTTCTTACAACAGAACTACAAGTTAGGCAAGATTTTTATGCTCCTGTGACAATTCATAAGAAAGAATTGCTTTATAAGACTGCATCAATTAAGACAACCTGTACATCTCAGAATCTGACTCAGGAGTCACAACAAGTCTGTCCGACTCCAGAAATATCTATGTTTTGCTTCCATTTATTACACAATAATCAATGTCTTTTGCTCTGATCCCCAATATCCACTCTGGTTGCCCAGAACTTCTGCACTAATATCTTGCTGGCTCACTTTATTCATTTTCCCTGTTTCCTTACTCGTCCTAGAACTCAGAGCAAGCATCTCTATTTGTAGCCTACGGCTTGGAAATCTATAAACAGTAGTCCTAGACTATCAGATACATTATGCTCTTCTGTAAATGACTACCAGCTAATCTGACAAGATGGTAGCAAGAAGTTTCTTAACTTCTAGACTTGGTCCTCACTAATATCACTTCTATTTATTAGTAATTCTTTCTGGTAACAAGTTGAATTATTTAAGACAACTTTATGAGGATTACTTAATGCAACATGGAGGCCATGTCCCTCTTTACATCTGTACAGTTTTAATTCAGGTACATCGTGGTTAGTTTTATTACTAAAATACTATCATATTTTATTTGTACCTAACATTTTCTTGACTGCTTACTATACTCTAATGAGCACTTCACATGAACTAAATTATCTACCATTTTTAATAAGCTTATGAGGTCGGTTCTTTTGTCACCTTAACTTGATAGCTAAGGGAGTGAGACACAAAGACAAGGCCAGGCTGTAGTGAACACCTTCAGGAGGAAGATATGCTTCCCCCAGCTGTTGGGAGCTTTGGCGACTGACTTCTCCCAGCTGAGGTCCTCCTGAGTATTGTTCTTCACAGAGAAACCTCCAAGGCCAAAGTGACACCACCTCCTCAGAGGTGGTCTATAGCCAAAGTCTCATTGGCGAGAGCCCACGAATGTCTTAAAAGATGCCATTTTAAAAACTTGTTCCAGCCCCAGATCTTGCAGTAGGATTGATTGAGGCTTCGTGGCAAATCCATCATAGCCCAGCTCTTCCCTCTGCTCAATTCTAGTGTCTTCACACCCTAAAGGAGGCTTTCCAAGGTCACTCACTAATACATTTCTTGTACCCAAGTCTCCTTCTCAAAGTTTATTTCTGAGAAATCAATCTAAGACAATCTAAGAAGTGGCCCAAACAAGAAAACTCTCCAACGGGCTTTCGAGTTGTATTGCTCGGTGTCAACGATGCGTTGCAGAAAGACAACGGAAGACGGAGAGTCATCCATCACCAGTCCAAAGGGAAGGGAGAAAGTGCCTCATTGTAGCATAGACAGAAACGTTCACACTTCCTTACTGAATCTGAAGGCAGGAAAACTGGAGCTCCCTTTAAGGATCTAATTTTAAGCATGGCAGAACCCCAGAGAAGGTTGAGTTTTCAGTGTTGCCGAGCCCACTGTGCAAGGGTAGGGGACCGAGTTGGCTAATCTAGCTCCCTGAGACTTGGCATAGGGATATCTGCGTGTGTCCACTCAAAAGTCTTAAACCCACAGATACCTTTGAATTGCTTTTACTTGCAGATGTGGCCCACTCCTCCTTATTAGAAGACAGAGTTCTCCTGTTGCTTGATAAAAATTTAGAAGCTCCTGCCTTGCATCTCCCTTCCCAGCTGCCCATCAGGTATAAAACTTGAGCCAAATCACCACATAACCTGGCCAGAGAAGGGCTGGGCCTTCTAAGGGAGAACGGGGGTTATATCTGGAAGGAGCTGCAGGATGACCAGCAGGTAGCAGCAGAAGTCAGAAGACTAGGTATGGGACAGGATTCTGAAGAACCCGATTAACAAGGGCAAAACCTGGAGTCAGATAATGGAGTTAACTGATATGTGAGTACTCTCCTGTGATGGAGAGTTTAATATCTGGTAAGGATCCCAAGAGATGTTACTAACCTGTGCTAACATGATGCCTACAAGCTTTTAGGAAGTGATGGAGAAGTTCCATAACTGGCTGGATGGGTGGTGGAAGAAAGGAGTCTTGGAGAATGTGCAGCCTAAAACAGGTATATATTTAAGGCTGGAAAAATATACAAGCTAAGTAGTTCAGCAGGAGGACCCAAGAGATAGTCCAGGTACCAAAGTGATAAGGAATGTGCTGGAGAGAGGAATCATTGAATATCAGTGAATTGCCTTTTCTCCTCGCAGGACCTCCACAAGCACCACGATCTTAGGAATTACAGAACATCTCATCCACGGACAGATGGCATCACACCAGGGCAGCAATCCCAGTTTACAGCACAGAAAACGAGGCAGTTGGCACATGACTGGGTTCATTGGCCCTAGCACATACACACCACCCAGAAGCAGCTGGGATGTTTTCAACAGCACAGCTGAGATGCCTGTGTGGAGATGAAGCATGTTATTTAAAGATGCAGAATGCACACAAAATCAACCAATATTTTATAATTATTTGTTCCCATGAGGTAAATCCATCAGTCTGGGAATTGAGGGGTGAAATTTAAGAGGTGCTGCTTACCATTATTCTAGGTGACATTTTTGGAGTATATATGCTTCTCAATCTCACAACTCTGGACTTTGCTAGTATAGAGACCCTAGGTTCCAGAGGGAAACATTTTACCATGGGACAGAGAAAGGGGTCTTAATTAACTCTGAATCATGGTTGTTGCATGTCACTTTGACCTCTTTACCCCAAGAGATAAGCCAGAAGGGGAGTGGGTGGAGTAACTGATTCTGGATTCTGATCATTGATCTGAAGTAGGGTAGCTGATATGCATGGGGCAGGAAAGAATATGGTTTTGTTTGTTTTGTTTTGTTTTTGGTACATGCTCCTAGTGAGAACCGAACCCGGGACTCTCTGGTCCACAGGCTGACGCTCCAACCACTGAGCCAAACCAGCCGGAGCAGGAAAGAGTATGTTTGCACCCATATCATCCACTACAGTGTCTCTTGCTAATGTTGATATAAGAGCAGCAGCCATGGCCTACAGAAAGCATGGTGACCAAGGACTCAGATCTGTCCGATCTGATGAGTCAACCCATCAAATTACCACCTGATGGCAACAGAAGTGTTCACGGAGGGTGTGAGAACTGAGAATGGACAGTGGGGGACAGACATGAGTTTCAGTTATGGCTTCAATGGCAGCTGCAGCAGCCAGGACTGTAGTTTATTCCATTAAACTTTTCTTCTCCTGAGTAGCTGGCTTTTCTAAGTTTCCTAGTAAAAGAGAACAATAGAATCCTAATGGCACTATTCCCAAAATATACACGAAACAGTTTCATCTGAGTGGTATGAGTGGTGGACCACAGAGAACCCTGTGCATCACCAAGGTTCCTTTTTCAGGACTGGGGCGCTCATGGCCCCAGCTGCTGGAAGTGTTGGCAGATGACAGCTATTAGATGAGCCCTTGTTGTGAGATTCCTCGGCTGGAAAGAGAGCACCTGGCTCCAAGGAATGATGCTCTCCAGGAACATCTTGTGTCAAATGACTGATCCATGTCGGAATATAAAGGTATGGAACCCCTGCTTCATGGAGTGATTCCAATAGGTCATTCTAACTTCAGAGCAACCAACTCCCTCAGCCTTACACTACTGCTTCACTCTTCTTTTACACAGATTTTGATTGAAAAGTGCAATGCTGCCCTGTGTAAGAGTCCTATTCCCAGGTAATCTATCTAAAACAGAGGCAGAAGCATAACTGTGGCTCAGTATGAATTGAGAGCCTATGCTGATTGCTTTCTGAGCAGCCAGCTAATCTCTTCTCTCCCCCCCCCCCCCATTTCTCACTCGATTCTGACCCCTGTCCCTCTCCATGACATTCCTTGGACATCTAGTGGTATACTAGATGCAGGTTATATTTTCTCTGGAAGTGCCCACAGTGCACTAATTTCCAAAACCTGCCCTGAAAAACATTTAACCGGGGACAAGCAGGGATGTTACAGCTTCTAGCTGAGGCCCTGAGCTCATTATCGAGTTCTGTGTATCAGGGCAGAGGTGGCCCTTCCCTGTGGCCGACTTACTGCTGCCTGCATCTTTGACCACTCTGGAGGTTGATTAACACTTACGGACAGCTTTAGGTAGCTATATTATCGCCAGTAGACAATATCTTAAATGGCACTTCTATATGCCCGGGATAGATGATGGGATCTTTGCATGTGAAGGGCGCACACTCCAGTCTGACCCTGGGCATGTGTCTACATTTCAGAGTTAAAGAAGTTTTTCATGCAGAGGCAGATTAAGGGTTTGGGTCTACAACACCTGCTTCTCTGGTGGCTTTGACAAAGGCATAGTGGAAACACCAAAACAGGGTTTGGAGTCAAAAGGACTGATTCCAGCTCTACCCTCTTCACGTGTGGCCTTGAGCAAGTGGCTTAATCTCTCTGCGCCTTCCTTGTACCTTTTCTACACTGGTGGTAGAACAAGAAGCATCTTCGGTCCCTTGTGTTTACCTTGATAGCACCCTGTTCTCTGCCTCTGTGCAGAAAACCGTGAAGACCTCTTCCACACAAGGTGAGGCGCTTTCTCATGTCTTCTCCAGTGGAAGCAAAAATAAATGTTCCCGGCTGGAGTGGATGCAGAATTCTCCAGACCCCGAGGGTTCCCTAGGGTTGTATGTTCTAGCTTATCATGTTGAGTCTGTGACTGATGTAGGAACAGAAGATAACAGGGGCCTTATACTAGGCATTCATGTGCTTGGATGAATAGCTGGAGAAGACATCCCAGAATGTCAGCTAAAGGTTCCACTTATTATGTTATAAAGGGGAGCAGGGACATGTGTGTGCAGTGGAGGGGGTCAGAGGACAGTGCTAAATTACCCATTAGGGAGTCTTCTAAACATATACCGATATTTAAATCCCAAATGCTCCTTTAATGTGCCCACGAGGATTTCACCCTGAAGCACACTCACAAATCCTCAGGTTGTATGTCTCTAGACCTTTTCAAAGCGACTGAGCAAAAACACAGAACAGCTCTAATTAAATCAGTAATCACAACCCTCCCCTCCTAAAAAGCCCAGATGGTTTCACTGGTGAATTCTACCAAATATTTAAAAAAGAATTAATATCAATCTTTCTAAAACTTTTAAAAACAACCTAAGAGGAGGAAAAGCTTTCCAGCTCAATTTATGAGGACAGCATTACCTTGAAACAAAAGCCAGACAAACACATCTAAAGGAGAGAAAACTACAGGTCCGTATTCCTGACGAATATGTATGCTCCAATTAATGTGATACAATCCATTAACAGAGTAAAAGATAAAAATCACATGATTGTCTCAATAAATGCAGAAATTGTTTAACAAAATTTAACACTTTATTATGATATAAACTGCCAAAAAACTAGGAACAGAAGTAAATGATCTCAACCTAATGAAGGCCATATATGAAAAGCCTACAGCTAACATCATTAATAGCTAATATTAACTTTGAAAAAAATGAATGATTTTTCTTAAGATCATGAATGAAGCAAAGATGCCCATACTTACCATTTCTATTCAGCATAGTACTGAATACACTAGACAAAACAATTAGTCATGAATAAATAAATAAAATTAAAATGTTATTCAAACTGGAAAGGAATAAATAAAATTATCTTTATTCACAGGCAATAATATCTTATATAGTATAGAAAATCCTAAAAATTCTACCAAAAACTGTCTGAACTAATAAACTAATTCTGTAAAGTTGAAGGATATAAAACTGATATACAAAACTCAGTTGCATTTCTACACAAAAATAATAAACTATCTGAAAAAAAATAGGTAAATAATCCCATTTAAAATAGCATCAAGAAAATGCTTAGGAATAAACTTGACCAAGAAGATGAAATATCTTATACTAAAAATTATTAAAATATTGATGAAAGAAGTAAAATAAGATACAAATAAAAGGGAAGGCATTTTATGTTGATGTATTGGAAGAATTAATATTGTTAGAGTGTCCATATTACTCAATGAAACTACAGAGTCAATGCAATTCTCACAAAATTCCAGTGGCATTTTTTACAAAAGTAGAAAAAACAATTTTAAAACTTATATGAAATCACAAAAGACCACAAAAAGCCAAACCAATCATGAGAAGATAAACCAAACTGAAGGCATCACACTTCCTAATTTGAAATTAATTTTTTTTCTTTATTGATTTTAGAGAAAGGAAAGGAGAAGGAGAGAGAGAGAGAGAAACATTGATGAGAAAGGACATTGATTGGCGCCCTCCTGCCTGCCCCCTACTGGGGATTTGGCCCACAACCCAGGCATGTGCCCTGACCGGGAATCAAACCGGTGACCTCTTGGTGCATGGGTCGATGCTCAACCACTGAGCCACACCTGTCGGGCACAATTTGAAATTATATTATAAAGTTACAGTAATCAAAGCATAATGGTACTGGCTTAAAAACAGACATATAGACTAATGAAACAATATAGAAAACCCAGAAGTGTATGATCAACTGATCTTGGACAAGGGCGCCAAGTATACACAGTGGAAAAAGGATAGTCTCTTGAACAAATGATGTTGGGAAAGTCAAATGTGCACATACAAGAAACAACATTGAACCCTTATATTATACCATATACAACAATCAACTCAAAATGGATTAAAGGATTAAATGTGAGACCTGAAATCATGAAAGTCCTGGAAGTAACAAAGATAAAATGTTCATGATATTGGTCTTGGCAATGTTTTTATGAATATGATAAAAGCACACGCAAACAAAAATAAACAGGTGGTACTACATCAAACTAAACAGTTTCTACACAGCAAAGGATACAATCAATAGCATGAAAAAGCAACCTACAGAGTCAGAGGAAATATTTGAAAACCATATGTCTGATAAGGAGTTAATTTCCAAAACATAAGGAACTACTACACTCAAGTAAAAATAACTGATAACTCAATTAAACATTTAAAAATGGGATAAGGATTTCAATAGTCATTTATCCAAAGAAGACATACAAATGGTCAACAAGTATATGAAAAAAATGCACACTGTTACTAATTTTTAGGAAAATGAAAATCCGAATGACAACGAGAAAACACCGCACACTCACACAAAAGACAAGAAGTGTTGGCAAGAATATGAAGAAATCAAAACATTTACACACTGCTGGTAGAAATGCAAAATGATCCAGTTGCTGTAGAAAACAGTACGAAAGTTCCTAAAAAATATATAGCACTATCATATGATCCCACAATCTCAGTTCTTGGTCTTCAGCCACAATAAAGACAATCAGAATCTTAAAGTGATATTAGCCCTCTTATATTTATTGATGCATTATTCACAACAGATAAGTTTATTCAAAAATAATGTGTACTTAAAATTTGTAAAAAAGCTAGGTCTCATATTAAATTGTTCTCACTACAATAAAATAAAATAAAAATCCCTGGCCATTTTTAGAATATAGGCTGTATTATTATTATTGTAGTTTATCTTTGACCATTAGACTAACCCGTCAGTCTTTCTTTCTCAACCCTATATTTCCATATGTTGAACATCAAATTTTTTTCTTTCTTTTTGTCCAACATTCCTCTGCTGATGCTTGTCTATATTTGCTAATGAGAGATCATTGCTAAGACATGGGCTAGAACATGGGGTCCCTATTCCGGATTATACTAACTCCTTCAATCATAGGCTCGTGAAATTCTGGGACATCAGTTTTCTGATATGTTTTACCACTGAAGAAATGGACATTTAAGTTATTAAATACCAGTTGAGAAAGATAAAAATGGAAAGCTTATTCCATTGAACAATAAAGCTGTCTGGTTAATATACAATTAAGAGGAGTATTTGTTCATTACAGATTCAATCTCCTCCTCCTTCCTACCTGCTCATACCACCTGCTCACAGACAGACACTCTTCCTTCCCCTGTTTTTCCCTTGCTCTTATAATAAGAATTCTAAAAGCTGCTCAGATTAATCAGGGATGAAATATTAATAAATCCGTAAATCAGAAATACGTTTAACTTATCCCTGCTAATCGACATTACATAATTACCAACTTACAAGAACTAATGGATGATTCTTCCCATGAGGAAAAGACGGGTAATGAAAGTTTCTAGCTCGAAGAGTTACTTTGCAAGATGCCAATGAACAAGTGTCTTATTACAGCCAGATGTACAAAATCTTATTCCCTCAAACATACTGAATAATTCCATGTAAACCTTGTACTGCACCAAGGTCTAAAAGACAGTAAGGGGCAGGCCTGGAATGCAAAGCCAGGAAGGTGGGCTGGGGGTAGGTAAGGGGATAAAGATGATCACAGGTACAAACTTCTAGTTATAGGATAAATAACTTCTGGGAAATTAATCATGGTGACTATAGTTAACAATACTGTATTATATTTTTAAGAGGTGCTAAGAGAGTAGATCTTAAACATTCTTATCACAAGAAAAAAGCTATAATGATGTGATGTGATGTGATGGATGTTAACAAAATTTATTGTGATTATCATTGCAATATATACATATATTAAATTATTATGTTAAATTTATACAATGTTATATGTCAATTATATCTCAATCAAACCGAAAAAAAGAAAGGAAAGGAAATTTAAAAATTAGAAAAAATATTTAGTCAATCCTACGGCAAAGCTGTGAAGCACTCAGAATAAATGCTGGCCAGTACATGATACTGTGAGGTGGCTCAGAGCACGAACCCCAGCCTCAGGTTACGTGTGTCTGTACACTTTCCACTTCACATTCTCTTGTCCTTTTCTTGCTCAGGTTGGTTAGTTCGGCAGGATTTCTTATCCTCCACTTGCTCCTCTTCTCTCCTGGGATGTAATCAAGTCGAAAGGCCATAACAAATGGGAAGAACAAATGCAGTTCACATGGCTAATGAGGTTCTGGGCTCGGGTTGAATCGTGAGGGTGCCATTGCATAAGGAGATCCCAATGTATGCCCTGGCTGGTGTGGCTCAATTGGTTGAGCATCGTCCCCTGCACCAAAAGGTTCTATTCCTGGTCAGGGCACATGCCCAGGTTGCGTGTTCAGTTCCCAGTTGGGATACAAATGGGAGATAACCCATTGACGTTTCTCTCTCACATTGATGTTTCTCTTTCTCTTTGTCTAACATCAATAAAAACATATTTTTTAAGAAGGAGATACCAATGTTTGCCTTTAACCAGGTTGAACACGAAGTGACATGGAAAACCTAGCCAGCCACCTGAAGTTCATGGGTAGACTCCATCTGTTGCTGAGTATACCACCAATGCAACCTGGGAAATGAACATTCATTGGTGCAAAAGGTTGACATACAAAGGATAAATTTGAATATCTTCCCTTGTACTTTGGCTCTTTTCTAATAAACTAGCAAATCGCTGCCCTCTTTGGGGATTGCCAGGGTTTTTAATATTATGCAACATTAAGTTTATACAATATGCAAAATAGCAATAATTTTCCACAAGAAGTGTTAGGGAAAAGCTAGTGAGTTAAACAGATTGCAAAAGAAATGAAGTTAAAACCAATCAGTTTCCATCTAATTCAGGCTGGCTCCTTGCTCACAGTTAAAGTCATAGGTGAGGGTAAGAACCGGAAGCCAATCTCTTGACCCTGCTGCAGAGAGAATTGCAGGAGTGAGTCTTGCTGTGCACGTGAACAGACCTCAGGACAGGACGAGTGCACTGATGACTACACACACTGAAATTAAACATTTCAAACGCCCAACAGAGAAGTCGCTCCAAGGTCTTTCCATTACAAAAGTAACAAATTCTATCAATGAGGAAAATTAAATATAAGAGCACATGTTGAATTCCTTACACTGTGGCATGATTTAAAAAAATTTTCATTCCAGCCCAGCCAGTGTGGCTCAGTGGTTGAGCATCGACCCATGCACCAGGAGGTCGCTGGTTTGATTCCTGGTCAGGGCACATGCCCAGGTTGTGGGCCTGATCCCCAGTGGGGTCATGCAGGAGGCAGCCAATCCATGTTCTCTCTCATCAATGTTTCTAGCTCTCTCTCCTTCTCCTTTCCTGTCTCTCTGAAATCAACAAAGAAAAAAATTTTTTTAAATATGTTTTCATGTCAGAGAAAGCAGAATACCCATTGAAAGGGGGTGGCCTGGAATACATCATGGCAAAGAGGGCAGAAGAAAACTTTTATTACAGTGTGATGAGCAAAAAGAATATTTTTTTTTTTTTTTTTTTTTTTTTTACTGGCTGTAGAGTAATGTTCCCAGTGTTTTGCACATCTGAATAGATTATTTAAACCCCAGTGAAGTGACCTCTGATACACTGTCATGAGTTGGAGGTCCCATAGGGAAACACCTCCCTCTGGTCATAAGCCAGTTGAAAGATAACTCCATAAAGTTTTATTTAGTGAACAAATGCCTCGCTCTTGATGGGCTCTGTTGTTTTTACCTAAACATTCATCATAAGGAAATACATTCTCAGTCCTAAAGGACTATGACCTCTTTGAGAGCTAAGTCCATGTTTTAACAGATTTTTGACAAAAATTAGTTGAGTAGAATTAAAAGAAATTTTCTCTCAGTAAAAACGAAACAAAACAAGACAAAACAAAACAAACATGTCCAGCCAGTGTGGCTCAGTGGTTGAGCATCGACCCATGCACCAAGAAGTTGCTGGTTCGATTCCTGGCCAGGACACATGCCCAGGTTGTGGGCTCAATCCCCAGTGGGGGTCATGCGGGAGGTGGCTGATCAATGTTCTCTCTCATCGGTGTTTCTCTCTCTCTTCCTTTCACTTCCTCTCTTTCTAAAATCAATAAAGGCAAAAAAAAAAAAATTATAAAAAAAGCAATACAACTCTAAACCAGTGTGCTGATTAATTGGAATAGCAGAGGCATAGAAATTAAGCTTTGGCAGGGATACTGAGAAACCCTCTAAGCTGCCTCTTTTTCAGAGTTGGAATCCTCTTTACAGTGATTTCCAGGGTAACTTTCTTTTTTTTTTGTTATCCTCACCCAAGGATATTTTTGCATTTATCTTCAGATAGAGCGGGTTAGAGAGAGAGAGAGAAAGAAACATCAATGTGAGAGAGACTCATTGACTGGTTGCCACCCACACAACCCCAGCTGGGGCCGGGGACCCAAGGTACATGCCCTTAGTGGGAACCAAACCTGGGACTCTCTGGTCCACAGGCCAACGCTCTAACCACTGAGCAACTGGCCAGGGCCAGGGTACCTTTCTTTGGTGGCTTTTGTGGCCGCCAGAATGCAAATGACCCCCTATAGATACCATTCTTTTTTTTTTTTTCTCACCAGAGGATATTTTTTCCATTGATTTTTCAGATAGAATGGGAGGAGAAGAGGGAGAGAGAGACAGAGGAAAACATCGATATGAGAGAAACACATCAATTGCCTCTTGAATGACCCCAATTGGGGCTGGGGAGTGAACCTACAACTGAGGTACATGCTCTTGACTGGGATTCGAACCTACATTTCTTTGATCTGCAGACCGATGCTCTAACAGCTTAGCCAAACCAGCCAGAGCGAGGTAACATTTTAACAATTGTGATAAAATGCACATAATATAAAATTTACCACTTTAACCATTCTAAAGTATAATTCAGTGTCATTAAGTACATTCATAATGCGTGTAACCATCATCACTGTCTAGTTCCAGAAAATTTTAGTCATCTAATTTGCCAGATTTACATTTATATTCTCTTTCTCTCATTAATAATCCACGAGTCTCACAGACTACCAATAAAACAAAGCAAGGCAGAGTAGTACCAGACATTCATCCTGCACATATTTCCTGATCACCTACTATGAATAGTTTTACTATGAATATCAAATGCAGTTGAGAATCAGGCTCCTATATTCTAGTTCCGGTTTATTCAGCAACTACCTGTACTTAACTTCCCCCTACTCAGTGGACAACAGAAGACCCCTGTCATCATAAAGTTAACAACAATGACTGTTTCGGCCTCTCTGGTCCAATGTGAGTATCCACCGGGATTATGTTTGCAGACTCACTTTGAGAACCACAGGGCAGTAAGCAAAGTCAAGGGTGAAAGAGTAAAAGCTATTTTGAAAAACTAAAAATCTCATTTTGTGGTCCTCCAGAGGGAGCCATATCCGGGAAGTGATTCACAGCTATATGTAATATTAAAGTGCTCATAAGTTATCAGTAATTAGAAGTCATATCATTAAATAACTTGTTAGCAACATATTGGAGCTGGCTTCAAACCGGCATCCAAAAGATACACCCAAATTTCTAATTTCTGTTCTCTTTTATTATTTGACTTAATCTTCCTTTTATCCTTCCAAACATGTCTCACATTTGCAAGCACACAGTTAGAATATCATAAGTCTTTGCTAAATATATATCTGTATAAATGAATAAATGGATGTGTGGATAAGTTATCTGCAAGCTGAATGAGTTTGCTGTTGGAACAGTGAGCAGTTCATGGTGAGCTAAGTTTTTCAATAATTTCTCTGGAGAGAAGGCATTGGCCCATAAAATTGGGAGACAAGAGGAGACACACTTTTCTCTCTGATTCCCCAGTTGGAAATGAAAAACACTGGTTCTCTGTGAAGCTATTCTGTGTGATGAATACTTGCCCCAAAGATGGGCACTTTATTCTGCCAACTTAAGGCAGAAAGATTCCTTTTATGAACAACTCCTTCCTCTCTCTGCTGGTCATATGGCGTACAACACACACCTCTGAGGCCTTATTATGTATTTTTAATGGTGTAAACAAGAAAAGCACACAGGGCTTTCGGATGCATTATTTATTTCGTTGAGATTAACTGAGGAGTCTCTTACCAGCTGCAACAAAATAATGGCAGAAAACAATAATTAACATTAAAATAATAACTAATGCCCTGGCCAGTGTGGGTCAGTGGTTAGAGTGTCGGCCTGTGGTGCACTGAAGGGTCTTGGGTTTGATTCGCAGTCAAGAGCACGTACCTCAGTTGCAGGTTCAATCCCCAGCCCCAATCAGAGTCATTCAAGAGGCAACTATGCCCTGGCCGGTTTGGCTCAGCAGTTAGAGCGTCGGCCTGCAGTCCAGAGAGACCCAGGTTCGTTTCCCGTTAAGGGCATGTACCTCGGTTGCAGTTTGTCCCCTGCCCTGGTTGGTTGTGTGGGTGGCAGCCACTTGATGTGTCCCTTTCATGTCGATGTTTCGCTCTCTCTTCCTCTCTCTCCCTCCCACTCTATCTGAACAAAAAATAGAAAAAAAAATGTCCTCCAGTGAGGATTAAAAAAAAAAAAAAAAAAGAGGCAACCAATTGATGTGTTTCTCTCATATCGATGTTTTCCTCTGTCTCTCTCTCCCTCCTCTCCTCCCATTCTATGTGAAAAATCAATGGAAAAAATATCCTCGGGTGAGGATAAAAAAAAAAAAAAAAAAGAATGGTATCTATAGGGGATCATTTGCATTCTGGGGGCCACAAAGCCACCAAAAAAAGGTACCCTGGCCCTGGCCAGTTTGGTTCAGCAGTTAGAGCGTCACCTTTGGTCTAGAGAATCCCGGGTTTGGTTCCTACTACGGGTACGTACCTCAGGTCCCCAGCCCGGGTTGGAGTAGTGTAGGTGGCAACCAGTTAATGTGTCTCTCTTACATTTGATGTTTTGTGCTCTCTCTAAAAATCAGTGGAATATATATCCCCACGTGAGGATTAACAAAATAGTAATAATAATGACTAATATTTGTTACAACTGTTTGTGTTCCAAGAACGATTTTAAGCACTTTACACACATTTCCCTTTAGGTAGATTTCTTTGTGGTTGGTGATACACAGGTGAATATAATTTGGGTTGCGATCTAGGGTAGAGAAGATGCCATTGTTCATTATCATTAAAAAAATGTTTTCTTTGTCCACAATTTTGGACCACCACCTTTAAAAGAGTTTATTATACTCTTGAAGTAAAGATTTATAAATAAATATTTCTTAAAAATCAAGTAAAGATCTCAAAAATTAGAAGCTATGGTATAAATTATGTGTTTTTCATTTATTTAGTGCTTTTATTTGTTTTATAGAGCCAAGGACTTATCCTATGGTACCTGGCAGCAGTCTCCTGATTGATTATTGAGAATAGTTGGTGCTTTTGCTTGCTCAGTGTCTATTACCATTCTGATATCAGCACCTAAATTTTTCTTTAGTGGACTTGCTCTGTCTTCACATAAAGTTACTCCTTGGCTTCACACATGGACAAAAGCATAAGTTTGGTCAAAGTTCCACATCCTCTTGGCCATAGTGACTAGTCTCTGGCCAGCATGTGGCTCAAAGCCATTCCTATGATGTTTTCTAAAAAAAAAAACAAAAAAAGAAAAAGAAGGTCTCTCTTTCCGCTTGATTGCTTAGACGGTTCGCTATAAGTTTGGAGCTATTTGGCCACATCTCTTGTCTGAAAAGAACACGGCGAGGCGAAAGCAGAAGACCACCCTGTGATGATATCAAATGAAACTCTGAATGTGATCTGTAAACCGATTAAATCAGTTTTTAGTGTAAGGTGGCCTGGATTATTTTAGCTACAAGTAGAAACACCTAATTCAAGTAATGTCTTTAAAGGAAATATAAATACAAAAAATAATTTCCAATTGGATTAGAATTTTTTTTTTAATCCTCATCCGAGGACATTTTTCCATTTTTTTTGTACAGACAGAGTGGGAGGGAGAGAGAGGAAGAGAGAGAGAGAGGGAAACATCAATGTGAAAGGGACACATCGAGTGGCTGCCACCCGCACGACCAACCAGGGCCGGGGACAAACTGCAACCGAGGTACATGCCCTTAGCGGGAACCGAACCCGGGTCTCTCGGGACCGCAGGCAGATGCTCTAACCGCTGAGCCAAACCAGCCAGGGCTGGATTAGAATCTTATATAAAATAAAACCCATGGCATTTTCCAGATCACTTCTAAATAAAGATTTGAGACAACATTTGCTTAGTTGATTTATCCAAAGCCTCATAATAGTTCATATGATGGCCAAGAACAACACTTACTTATCTGGCAGACAGTTCTTCAAAATCTGCAAGTGATGATAATAACAATAATGATGATAATAATAATAATAGTAATAATAGTAATAGATGTTGGGTGGATTCTAGCATAGATGTGACCCAAATTATTGGTCATTAAGTTTGGCTGTAACTATAAAGCTCAATAAGGTTATATACCATTTCTAAACATGTAAAAAGTGTCTCAACATAAAAATGTGCTTTTCACAGTTCATTCAGAACTTCCATAAAAACTGAAAGCATTTTATAGCTCCTTTCACAGAAAAATAATACAATCTATGAGCAGTAATTCAAACAATAATGATTAAATTAAGTTACTTCTCATATCAACATCCCTCTTATAACCAATGAGCTGCCCACAACTGTCTTGAAATGCCTTTAATTTTAAAGTACAGTGTGAGTGAATTATCATACTTCATAGCCAAAGATAATTACATTCATTTAAAAAATAAAAGATACTGTCAAATTGAAGTCTTTGAAAATCTAAAGTGTTATATCTATTTTTTCATGATATATGAGATATTCAAAATCTGAATAGTAACATGTTATTAAAAATGGTGAAAGAGAGGATGATCAATTTAACCTTTCTACACAATTTAGAAATCAAGTATAATAACTATTCTTGGAATTCACTGAAGTTATTGATGTAATATCTATGTACACCAGGGTTTTTGAATGTACCTTCCCACCATGAAGTTGTGAATGCTTTTCACTACTTTTATCTTTTTAAGTGTTTTTAAAACCACAGGTAATAGGTATATGTTCAAAACTGTTTCTCCCATTTTACAGATTGAAAACACAAATTCCACAAGTAAAATTTAAAAACAAATAAAAACTTGGTAATAGCTGCAAAAACCGCCCCCAAAACCAAGCCAAACAAACAAAAACCATACAAATAAACAAACAAGAAACACAAAGGTCAAATACCATTGTTGGACAAATAATTCATACTTTTTATGATGTATTCATAAGCAAATCTAAAGATACCATTTTTTAAAAGGAACAAAGGAATTGCCCTGGCTGATTTGGCTCAGCGGTTAGAGCGTCAGCCTGCGGTCCAGAGAGACCCGGGTTCGGATCCCGCTAAGGGCGTGTACTTCAGTTGCAGTTTGTCCCCGGCCCTGGTTGGGTCGTGCGGGTGGCAGCCGCTCAATGTGTCCCTTTCACATCGATGTTTCTCTCTCTCTCTCTCCCTCCCTCTCTATCTGAATAAAAAATGGAAAAATGTCCTCAGGTGAGCATTAAAAAAAAGGAACAAAGGAGTTGATAGACAATTATCACAAGGAAATATAAATGACTACCTATTAGAAAAATGTTCACATTAACTAGTAGTCAAAAAATATGCATATATTTTATTAGTTGAGCCAAAAGACCAAGGGAGAAAAATACGTTAGACTAGTAAGAATTCAAATAAATTATTGATAGGATAAATTTTCCAATTTGCCTTCTGTCTTACAAAAATTTCTCATGATTTCTGCTCTGCTGATGCTATGCTGAACCTCCCTCCCACCCGTGGTTTATGGCTGAATTATTTCTCAATATTCTCTTTCTTCTACATTAAGCAGTGAATTGAGGAAATGAAATCATGTACTAAGTCTGCCAAGCCTCATCTTAATGAAAATATATTTAACTTGAAATATAAATAATGTATAGTGATAGATGCTATATTTTATACTATATTATATAATATTAAATTTTATTTAAAATATATCAATATATATTTAAATATGTCCTAGATTTATATTACATTATATTACATTACTATTATAACTAACATAATGATTGTATATATTATACATGAAATGCCATTATATTTAGCAATGGAACTTGTTTTCTAAATGCAGTTGTACACAGAATGGTGAAGCATAAATAAGCAAGTGAAGCTACTCTGTTCACCGTGGGGGATGAGGCCCAGAGCCTTCTGACCTTGGCTTCCTCCTCACCTCCTCTCACAGTGTGGACAGCTTTCGTAGTGTCTGCTTTCTACAGGGGGAAGAGTATAAGAAGAACGTGTAGTGGTAAAAGGCATTGAGAGATGACCTTCATGACTGAAAGCTGTATTCACATTATTCCCAATGTGGCTTATGCATATAAACAGAACCCCAAACACACACTCGACGGATAGGTGTTTCCAAGCAGTCTCCACAAAAATATTAGTGACGGCATCAGTGTCTCTCGAACAGTGGTGGCACCTTGTGTACTATGGAGAAGAGGCCAAGTTCAGCAACCTGATTCCAAGTTAGCCCTGGGGGACGTAGCGATCAAGTTTTAAGTTCTTTTCCATATGCCCACTGTCTTTGCCCCAACCAACATTGATACTAATTGGGGTAAGATAGAATTCCATTCAAGAATGTTTTTAATCCATGAGCTTGTCAAGTAAAGTGACCTCATGCTCCTCACACCTCAACTATTCCCAAAACATGTATCTTAGAGTATCTTTCAACTTGGAAATCCCCATGCCCTTTCTTAGTATTTCATTCATTCATGATTGCAAGATCCTATCTAATATGTCTAAATTACTCAATTCTTCCAAAATGCAACTGTGTAGAAGAGGAAAAATGCCGAAACTAGGGTACTTTAAGATAATGGTCCAATCATAGTTAATTTTCTTGGTATTTACTCTAAGAAAACAAGTCCTGATGAACTCTTTGGTATTAATATGGAAACCACTCACTAGCAGTTATATAGAATGTTTGACTTCAATTCAACCATAATTAACTAAACCATTAAATTAAAGTACAAGAACACAAGATAATGAAACATCAGTTCATGTATAAAAGACGTCGGAGCTCTTCATGAAGACAAAAGACTGTCTCATACAATTGCTGTTTAATTTGTCTCATTTATAGATGGAGGCAAAATCAGCCCTGATGAGTTCCGAATATAGCTTTCAGACCACAAGGGTCTGTCTTTAGCTTGGTGACATGGACACAGACATTTCTTCATGAAATAGCATTATATTCACTAATTGTATTTCTTTTTCTAAGTGGAACAAAAATAGGGGTGTCTTCCCAGGGCTTCAGGAGGTAAACAGAGAAGGTAAAGAAGAGAAGACATTTGTTTACTCACCAACAGGGCAAAATATAACACACCTTAGGCCTTGTGGCTTTTCTGTATATTAGCCACTGGTTTACAGGTATGTATACTTTCTCAGGGTTTTAATAAACCAACTACAAGTTAAGAAAAAAAACTAGGACATTTGCTAAGGCGTTAACTAACCACCCCTCTGCCTCTCAGCAAGCCTAAACATACTACCTTCCTAATAAAATAAACGTTACAATTCTAAAAAAAAAAAAAAGTGACTTGAGGTTTGAGGTTTTAGGATTACCAATACAATAACGTTGGTCTTTTCCCCTTAATTCCTAAAAATGTCTCCATGTCAAAAGGGAAGCTGGGGATGAGATGACCCTGTTCCCCCTGACTCGCCACGCCCTCTATATCCATTGCCAATGTTAGATTAGCCATCTGGCTTCTTTTCTGAAAATTCAGCTCATCTTTACAGTCTCCTCTGAATCTTTTTCAAACCTTTGTGTCCATCCGTATTTCTGGGACACTGACATGGAATTAATTATGAAGTAGAGAAATATTTTGCCAGCCTAAAATAAAAATCCCTTTAGCAGGCTACAGACCTATGTAATTTTGCTTTATAAGGTTTATGTTAGCTTTTTCTCTCCTATGTGATTTTCATATTTTACTCTGCCTTAAAGAATCATCAAGTCTATGTTTGACTCAATATCCCCTGAGATGAATATGGCATTTGCAAGTAGGTATAAGGTGCGTATTCAACGGAATTGAGACAATGGAGAAGGATATTGGAAATGCAGTTAGAGTCAAGTGCAAAAAACGAACAAACAGAAAACAACAGTGTACTAACTCTAAAGGTCACGCATCTGTTAGTGACAAAGGTGATGTTTTCATTTCCAAACAGAAAGGTCAGAATAGGAGAGAACAGAAAGACAGGCCTAGAGGCCAGACACACAGAGGGAGGGAAATGAGAACGAGAGAGACAGACTCACAAGGCAAATGAGGCAAAGCCTATTGTCACCCAGGAAGCTCCTTTAAGAGCTAAGACTTCCTTTAAGTACCTGGGCTTCTTTCTACCAGTGGGGTTTCTGACATAACCTCAGTCTCTAGACAGCTAGTTAGAGATGCCTTAACCTTATGGAGGACACGTCTGCCAATTTGCATACACTACAGGGAGACAGGCAGCACTGAACAACTGTAATTTAATATAGTTGAAGAAAGGTGCTTCTGCCCTTTCTAATTGTGGGTAAACATAGTATCAGAAACGTCTTGAAATTATATGGCAGATAGATAGATAGATAGATAGATAGATAGATAGATAGATAGATAGATAAATAGATAGATGATAGATGATGATAGGTAGGTAGGTAGGTAGGTAGATAGATAGATAGATAGATAGATAGATAGATAGATAGATAGATAGATAGATAGATAGATAGATGATAGATAAATAGATAGATGATAGATGATGATAGGTAGATAGATAGATAGATAGATAGATAGATAGATAGATAGATGATAGAGGATGATGATAGATAGATAGATAGATAGATAGAAGAAAGAAAGAAAGGAAGAAAGAAAGAAAGAAAGAAAGAAAGAAAGAAAGAAAGAAAGAAAGAAAGAAAGAAAGAAAGAAAGACTCTGAAGAGGATCTTATAGTGCAAAATAATTAAAAGTTTGATACCTGTAGTCTAAGGCAAAGGGGACATTCCCACATTTCTTCAAAAACTTGGCTTTAAAAACAAGGGCCAAAAAAATAAGAAGCACATAGAAATAAAATAGAGAATTTGGCACCTGTAAATCTAGGGAATTCATTTGTAGCACTACAAGGAAGCAAAAAGCCTTTGGAGTTGTAGGTTAGGAGTGAGAATGTAGAGACAGTTCCCAGAGTATCAGTGATTATAAACTTCAGCTCCCACCTTGCCAGCCGACTTTCCTAAGGAAGGAGTATACCACAGTACAGTGTCGAATTGGCCAATTTTCAAAGGCTGAATGTGTCCTGATACAGCTCTGGGGAACTGGACATATTCATAAATCTCCTCCGGGAGCTGCTCTGTTCTTTGACTCCGACTATGCACTGTACGTGCTTTATATACATGATCTCCTGTAATGCTCATATCAATGCTATGGCATTGGAAAGGAAAGAAACGGAGTCTTGTAGAGTTTAAATGGTTTTCCCAGGTCACACACCAATCATCACGTAACTACCATCTGCTCAGGTAGATATGCGATGAACGATATCTTCATGAAAGATATCTTATCCACAGCATAATTCCATTATCCTAGGATGCAGGAGATTCTGGGAGCAGAAGTTTAGAGGTTGCAGTATCTAGCTTTGGCATCATTCATTCATATAGTTACCAAATAGTATTGAGTACTGTCTACGGGCCATGCACTGTGCTAATGTTGAGTACAGTCTTGAGGAAAGATATGTGTTCAATGCTGCCAGATGTGCTTTTTAGCAGGTCAGTGGAGAGGACAGGCAGTTCCTGGGAAGCAGTAGTCGAGGGCCCAGAAGAATTTCAGGGCAGTGTGATATCAACGGTTCATTCATAAATAGGGTGTTAAGAATATCTATCGTAGACCTATGAGAGTATCTCATTTTGAGGACCATAAATATTGACATGTGTATGAATAAACACACCTAAAGAAAACCACATCACAAGTAAAAAGAATATGGAGAAAAACAATTCTAATAGCTCACTTCCCAGGCTTCTCCCAGCAGCAGCCTTGGCATATGTGGAAGGTGATCCCGGGACGGACTCTCAGGGGAGCTGAGAATTGAGACAAGGAGGAGAATCCAGCGAGGGAGCCTTGATGAGAGGTTACTGCTGAGAGCCGCTAGACCTTCATTTGTGAGGGCTTCTGGGAGGGAGTGAGAAACGTAACCACTGTACCCCAGGGAGAAGAGGCTGGAGTGCTCACTTTCTAAATACCATTTATCAATGTCGGGGGGCTCCTCTCCAAGCCTTCATTTTTCCTTTCTTCCAGATGGCTCCACAGATAGAGTTAGAGACATTTTCAGACCACTGTCAACTGACACAGGAAACTGCAAACTAAGGGCTGTGGCAACAGCATTGGCAGCATCTGCTAAGACCCCCACACCACCATTTGTGGAAAACCATGGTCAAAATGCCGGTACGTTTCCATCCAGTCTTCTATTAATAAAAGAATTTAGCCACAGTTTTCTAGGATGTATTTGTATTGGTTCCCTCAAAATGGATCTCAGTCATCCATTTGAATAAAACATGGTCTATAACTGTAAACAGCGCATAATGTTCTATTATGTGTGTGTTATAATTAATTTCCTTGAGTCTCCTACTGATTGACACTTAGGTTGCTTCCAGTTTTGTATTATTATAGATATTAGCACCATGACATCTTTTGGCAGACGGTTTTTGGTGCTTTTCTTAGATTAAGTTACTGGATCAGTGCATACTCATATTTTTAAATAAATATTATCATTCAACAGAAATGTTATAACAATTTATGTAGTCACCCAAAGTAAATAAATGTGTCCATCTGCATCACCTTCAGCAACAGTGAGCTCGGTCATGTTAATATTAGACATTTTATAGCCTTGTTTATTTGTAAGAGTAAACATCGTTCTCACACGGTCATCGATGAGTATACTTTTCCAGTTTCCTTTTTGATGGTTGGCTATGGAGTGTATGAATACGTTCACTGTTTTATTTTTAATTCACTCATTCGAACTCTTTGTGTTTTCATGATATTAAACTTTTGTCTGCCACTGCATTGCAGATGGCTTTTCAAATTAATCATGTGTCTTCCAACTTTATTTCTCTGCCTGAGGTAAAAAATAGGTAAGTTTGTCATTTTATATGCCATGTTAAGAAAGACTATATCATGTCAAAATTATGAGAATTCTCAGCCATATTTTCCTCTGGTATAATCCAAACTGTTTAGGAATCAAATAACTTTAAAAACACCAGGTTGAACAATTTGAGCAAGGGTCCTCAGGGCATTTACTATGTTAATAGGAATTGTGTCTCCAAGGGGAGTAGAGTATTCCACGTTTCCAACATGTATTAGACCTTTGATCACTTAAAAATATTTTTTTTCTGTGGGTAAATTTATTAACATCATCCAAAAGATTGTTCTGTATAACACTAGTTTGGAAGACAGATTAAAAAAAAAAAAAAAATCCCACAAGTACTAGCAGTGATGTACTAGAAAAGATGTAAATCTTTATCTTCCTGGGATTCAGCCCAATAAATTTAGCAGTAAAATGGTCATACTTATTAGTATAAATCAATTCTACCACATCACAACTCTAGTTCAAAAGCTTGGAATTTAGGTACACATAAAATGTTTAAGAACCTATATGCAAAACAGAATTCTGAGTGTAATGTTTAATTTTATTTTTGCCCCTTGGTTACTCCCGATACTTCTAACCTATCAGTCTCTTTGGTTTATCTTATAACCCTTGAATGCTTTGGAATGGTCTACATCTTAAGAATGCAAAAGAGTCCATTATAAATCTTTTAATTGTTCCCTCTGTGCCAAGTATTATTTCTTTAACTTGTGCTTATTTTGTGGAGAAAAGGAAATGGATGTGATTGATGTTAATGTTGCTCTCTGAACAAATGAAAACTATGTGATAATATCTAGGAAGACTCCAGAGTAAACATTGTGAGCTATTGGGTTTCAACAGCTGGAAGCAAACTTGAAAGTTGACCAGTCATCCCTTTCAGTTCATGGAGGACACATTGGGAAGCATGTTAGCTTGCTCGCTAGGGCAACATAGAGAAACCCTAAGAAGTCCTCAAGAGATCTCTATGTTCATTCTTCTGAACGACACTTTTGCAGAAAGCATTCTGCTAAAATGTTGTAGAATTGAAACAGAAATAATATTTAATCATTTTAAGACAACTATTTCAAAGTAAAATATTTTTGAAATGACTAAAATTCTACCAACAAGTTCAGTTCTATAAAGTACCTAACTATCTATGATGCAGGGTTAGAGAAAGAACAATCATAGACTCCCTGCTCATTTCTTTTGTTCAGATCAAGTCATTAAAGAAATTTAGTTATATCTTTCATCTCCTCTTCTGTCTCATCTGTTAAACAAAGGTTGTCTCTGTACCTCTCCCCTGGAAGATTAAATTACACTAACTGTAGAGTTTTAGACAACTTTTCCAGGACATTCTTGGCTGATAGCAATAGAGAACATTAGGTTCTCGGATTCAGTACCATTTTCTATTCTCTCTCTCTCTCTCTCTCTCTCTCTCTCTCTCATGTATATTATACATGAAATATATTCAGATATTTAAATGAGAAACAATGAAATGAATATAAAGGTCCAGTAAGAACCACAAGTAAATCACACTTAAAAGTGGCGATTTTTTTTCTCCTGGTGTTCCAATTTTTTGAGAAAGACAAGTGATGCTAGGAAGATGAAAATTTATGAAAAGTCTTGGTCAGGATCATAGAGCTATTCTAAATTCAAATTTCATGCACCACAAATGGAATCAACTTCTCTTTCATTCTGAGGAATAAGGTTTCCTAAGGGGAAAAATGCCTGTATGTGTGTGTATTTGTGTGTGCATGGGTGCATTTCCCAGGGGTAAAATTAGTGGAAAAAACAAACACCATTTTAAAGAAAGGGGTACATGTGGTTTCAGATAGATACTCACTCAATTAGAGTGTCTGGGATGTTTGCATCAGACGTGCCTCTCTGCTTTCCTGGCAAGGGGTTCTGACCTCGCACACAGTACTGCTGCTTACGCAGTCATTTTCCAGGGGAGTTTATGCATTGTTCGCTAGTTCTTGGACATCTTTCCTCCCCACCAGGCAGGCTGGGGAAGTGGCATCCTTCAGAAATTGGACTGATTTGTCTCATATTCCCTGATGTGAGTGTTTTTGTTTGGCAGGGTGGCTGTCAACAGGAAGCTAGGAGGAATTAGTGTGCTTGCCTTGAGAATCAGATCTTAAAGTTGGGAGTACAAAAATTTAACCCATTATGACCATGTAAATTTCTTTTTATAAAGAGTAAAAGAACCCACCCAGTATGACTCAGTGGATTGAGCATCATCCCATGGACTGAGAGATCCCGGTTCAATTCCCCGTGAGGGTACAAGCCCGGGGTTGCAGGCTTGATCCCCAGAAGGGGGGCATGTAGGAGGCAGCTGCTCAATATTTCTTTCTCACATCAAAGTTTCTAGCTCTCTCTCTCTTCCTCTGTCTATAAAAAATCAATAAACACACACACACACATATAAAGACTAAAAGACACTGATAATAATCATCTTTCCTCTTACTGATATAGGTAAGAAACTTAGAAGAAAAAAAATAATAGCTACCATTGTTGAATTATCTTCTGATTGCCAGACATTGCAGTGACATCTTATTTACCAAATGATTTTTTATTTATTCTCCTTTCATTCCCACCACAATTGTATAAGGTCAACGTTTTATAAAATTACCCCATGGTACAGGGGGAAAACTGGGGTCTAGAGAAATAAAGCAACTTGCCCGAGTTCACTCAACCAGTAAATGATGGAACTAGCATTGAAACCCAGGCTTATAGTTGCCTCCAGGAGCAAATTCTTAACCATGATTCTATACTGCACTTTTGGAAATCCAAGAGAAAAGAAAAGTCCATTTCATTTTTGTTATTGTCGTTCCTTAACAATAGCAGCTTACTTGTTCGATCACACGTTAAGGCATGTATTCAGTAAGCTTTCAACCAGTTACTACTTTATATCCAGGAAGAATTCTACTGGAACATAAGCACATGAGCTAGGAGAGCCAAATAATTTTACTGCTCAATTCTCAGACTTAGGCTAGTGTCTGACATGTAGCAGGTCTTCACTAAATATTTGTTAAAGAAATGAATTGAGAATCCAAGCAAGGGGTGGCTAGACTTTACACGTCATGGAATATTGGTGGAACTGAGCAATTGAGAGTCATTTCCAGAAGTCACTTTGCATGGACTATGAATCTTGGAGTAGTAAGAGATGTACTGAAAGAGGAAGCCAGAAAAAGATTCTGAAATATCTGCTCACCTTAGAGCTTTAGATGATTCCCCACTAGTCATATAGAGAGAGCAATATTTTTCAGAATTTGGGCTAATTTTCTCTTGTTTTCAACTTTTATTTATGGCTCTTGAAAAACAGGAACTTCCCAGTCTTCCTGCTGCCCTCACACATGAATTAAAATAATTCCCCCTGATTTCTCAAAACTGGTTCCAGGAATTTTGGCTGTATTTATACTACATTGGGTGTTATTTCACAGAAGACAGAACTTTATATCCCACAATGAATCTCTAATTGTAGGACTTTAGACGTCAGAAATCTTTTTTTTTAATCCTCACCCAAGGCATTTTTCCTTTTTTTTTTTGGTTCAGATAAAGTGGGAGGGAGGGAAAGAGAGAGAGAGAGAGAGAGAGAGAGAGAGAGAGAGAGAGAGAGAGAAGCATCTACGTAAAAGGTTCACATCAAGTGGCTGCCCCCCACATGACCCAATGGGGTCAAGATGCAACCGAGGTACATGCCCTTAGCAGGAACTGAACCTGGTTCTCTCTGGACTGCAGGCTGATGCTCTCACTGCTGAGCCAAACCGGCCAGGGCTAGATGTCAGAAATCTTACAGAAAGTTCATTCAAAAGGGAAAATAAGGTGAGAATTTTGGGGTGAGATGCCTTCAGTGATGCCTGAATTGAGATACATCTTTTTCTACTAAATCAATCCTTCCAGGATGCAACTATCTGGTATATCTCATCAACTTTTTCTCATTTTTTTCTGCCACTGGTTCATTCATTTATTCGTTCATTCATTTGTTTGTTCATTCATTCAAGTATCATATGTGCCAGGCACTGAACATATAAAAAATTATGTAATACAATTCTTAAACAAACCCGACACAATCCTTGCCCTAAGGGGATTTACAATCAGGGAAGAAAGCAAACAGATTGAACACACACACACACACACACACACACACACACACACACACATACACGATAAGGCTAAAATGCCACAGGACCAATAATAGGTGTACACTGGGCTGGGACACACCTGAGATGAACCCAAACTGATCTAAGAGCATAAGAACAGCCCTCTGATAAGTTTCTGATTTTAAAAACGAGATCTGAAGGATGAGCAGGTAACCACCAGACTGCACATACAGGGAAGGATGTATCAGTCCTTCCAATGTTTCACTGTCTGGTTCTTTTACTTCCTTTAAGTTCAGTCTGGTTGGGCTATGAGGATTAAGGTGGTCAATGGAAAAGGTAAAATTAGAAAAATAGGTTTGGAAGCCACTGGTTTAACAGGATGAAGTATTTGAATGGTAACCTCAGCCCTGTGTGAATCTCTGGTGGATTTTTAGCCCAAGATTGACATGATCAACTGAGTATCTTGGAAGTATTAGCTTGTCTGCAGCATGAAGATAGGATTGGAGAGGATTAAGGCTGATCAAAGGGGCCTAGTGAGGAGGCTGCCATTCCAAGTGATTTCTGGGAGATGACTATGGTCCAGAAGGAATGGCCCAAGTTCCCCAAATGGCTGAACTAGAGCACAAACTTTTTAACAGAACAAAGGTATTTTAAAAAGTCAACCAGCACTAATCCTATGCTTACTCTGCACTTAGCATCATTAAACAGCGTGTCATGAAATAAATTTGATCCTACTCACCTTAGAACTCCTTGTAGCCAGTTTTCATAAATGTGGGTGATATTCTTTCTCACAAGATTCTTCTTATTCAGCTCTGCAGAAAACCTGGGAAATGTAACATCTCATAGTTACATTCATGGAGGTCCTTTTCTGAATCGAGCAGCTTTAGTGAGAGCCGAGAACTCTCATTCCCAGGGTGAGCATGGAACAGCAAACTGTAAATATCATTATGTTGTCATAACCATTAGGAAGACTGTAAAAATATAATGCCATGCATCCCTTCTCTTGTATGTACAACATGAGCAAGCAGAGTTCTTAGCATTTCTTGAGTGAAAGACATAGGTTATCTTTCTGGGTCCTGGACATGATTTTTTCTTTCTTTCCAAAAGAGGCCACTTGCTAAATGGGACCCTGCTGCACTAAAGGGGGTAAAGACCTTAAAAAAAAAAGCAATTAGGAACCGGGAAATGGCAGTGGAGTGAATGGAAGCTACATAGACCATCTCTGAGGGCCAAATTGGAATTCCAACTAGAATAATGACAAATCATCAGAAAAATTAATAAAAAAGCTGCTGGAGAGAACCCGTATAACCAGGGAAGGAAAGAGGATACCGAATCGAGCCTGGTAGGAACTGTGGAGGAACAAGAGGGTGCACTGTGAGCCCACAGACAGCAGCTGAGGGCTGGTTTAGCTCTGAGTAGTTCCCTCAGCATTGAAATCTCAAGCCAGCTCCACAGGAACAGACAGGGATGCCCACTTTCACCACTCATATTCAACATAGTGCTGGAAGTCTGAGCCACAGCAATCAGACATGAAGAAAAAATAAAAGGGATCCAAATAAGAAAGCAAGAAGTGAAACTGTCATTATTTGCAGATGACATTATATTGTACATAGAAAACCCTAAAGACTCCATCAAAAATCTACTAGATTTAATAAATGAATTTGTCAAAGGAGCAGGATACAAAATTAACATCAAGAAATCAACGGCATTCTTATACATCAATAATGAAGTCGCAGAAAGAGAAACTAAAAAACAATCCCATTTACCATTAAGGCAAGAAAAAAATAAGATATTTAGGAATAAATTTAACTAAAGAAGTGAAGGACCTATTCCCCAAAAACTGCAGGACATTAAATAAAGAAAGAGAGGAAGATATAAAAAAGTGGAAGCATATACTTTGTTCATGGATTAGAAGAATAAGCATCATTAAAATGTCCATACTACCCAAAGCAATCTATAGATTCAATGCAATCCCCATTAAAATACCAACAACATATTTCACAGAACTAGAACAAATACTCCAAAAGTTCATATGGAACCAAAAAAGACACCAAAATAGCCACAGCAATTTTGAAAAAGAAGAACAAAGTAGGAGAGACCATAATACCGGATATCAGGTTATACTACAAAGCCATTGTAATTAAAACAACCTGGTACTGGCACAAGAACAGATCAATGGAACAGAACAGAGAACCCAGAAATGGACCCAAGACATTATGCTCAATATTTGACAAAGTTGGCAAGAGCATACAGTGAAGTAAAGACAGCCTCTTTAATAAATGGTGTTGGGAATATGGGACAGCTACATGCGGAAAAATTAAACTAGACCACCAACTTACACCATAGACGAGAATAAACTCAAAATGGATAAAAAATTTAAATGTGACTCATGATTCCATAAAAATCCTAGAAGAAAATGTAGGTAGCAAAATTTCAAACATCACACGCAACAGAATGTTCACTGACACAATGCCTAGGGCAAGAGAAACAGAGGAAAAAATTAGTACATCAAACTAAAAAGCATCTGCACAGCAAAAGACACAGGCATCAAAATGGAAAGGGAACCTACTATATGGCAGAGCATAATTGTCAATGATACATCAGATAAGGGGTTAATTTTCAAAATATATAGAGTACTCATACAACTCAACCAAAGGAAGACAAAGAACCCAATAAAAAAATGGGCAGAGGACCTAAATAGACACCTCTCCAAAAAGGACATACAAATGGCCAAGAGACGTATGAAAAAAATGCTCAACATCACTAATCATCAGAGAGATGCAAATTAAAATGACTATGAGGTATCACCTCACACCCACCATAATGGCTGCCATCAACAAATCCTCAGACAACAAGTGCTGGCGAGGGTGTGGAGAAAAGGGGACTCTAGTGTACTGCTGGTGGGAATGTGGACTGGTGCAGCCACTATGGAAAACAATACGGTGTTTTCTCAAAAAATTAAAAATTGAACTGCCATTTGACCCAGTGATCCCACTTCTTGGAATAAATCCTAAAAAGGCTGAAAGAATAGATGCACCCCGATGTTCATAGCAGCACTATTTACAATAGCTAAGATCTGGCCCTGGCCGGTTTGGCTCAGCGGTTAGAGCATCAGCCTGCGGTCTGGAGAAACCCAGGTTCGGTTCCCGCTAAGGGCATGTACCTCGGTTGCAGTCTGTCCCCGGCCCTGGTTGGTTGTGCGGGTGGCAGCCATTTGATGTGTCCCTTTCACATCGATGTTTTTCTCTCTCTCTCTCTTTTCCTCTCTCCCCCGCCCACTCTATCTGTGCAAAAAATGGAAAAAAAAAAATGTCCTCGGGTGAGGATAAATTACAATAGCTAAGATCTGGAAACAGCCCAATTGTCCTTCAGTAGACAAGTGGATCAAACAGCTGTGGTACATACACAATGAAATACTATGCAGCTGTAAGAAAGAAAGATCTCTTATTCTTTGAGATGACATGGAGGGACCTGGAGAGTATTATGCTAAGTGAAACGAGCCAATCAGAGAAAGACAAATATTATATGATCTCACTTATTTGTGGCATATAATGAACAAAATAAGGTGATGAACAAAATAGACCCAGAGACATAGAAAGGAGTAGGTTTCAGACTGACAAACCTCAGAGGAGAGGTTGGGGGAGGAAAGAGATAAACCAAAGAACTTATATGCAATATGCATAACCAATGGACATAGACAACAATGCGTGGGGGGAGAACATCTGTAACAAAAATAAATCAATTAATAATAAAACAATGTTTACATGAACTGATTGGTTTTTAAAATGTTTCTCCAGCTTATGCAATAAAATTCTTTAAAGAATTGGAAAAAAATGGGAGCAATTAATTATTTTCATCCCATTATTATAGCTGCTTTTAACTAACTCCTCCAGTGACTAATAGTATTATATGGTTTCACTTTTCAGTTCATATGGCTGTGTATATCTTTCTAATATTTAGGGGGTCGTGTGTGGGGGAGGGGTGGGAGGAGGTATGTGACATGGGCTTGCTAGTAAATGGACGGATGAAGGTGGAAAGCAGTTCTGAAAGCTGGTTAAACAGTACAACCCAGATAGAAGAGTCTTGATTTAAGTAACTGGCTGTTTCCCTGTATTTCTTCCCTTCTGAGCTTTTAGAATCGATAGAGGCTCTGGCTGTGAGCTAACCCACAAAAGGAGATCTGGCCCGTCGTGGACAGAACAGTGCAAAAGCTGTTTCCAAGAAATAAAAAAAAAATACCCTTAAAAGAAACATTTAATGGAGATCAAACCCAGTGGTTAGGGGTGGACTGCATGCAAGAAATTTCGAAAACCCAGAGAGTAACTTCTGTTAAGGACAGCTTAGGTGCCTGGCAAGCTGATTAGCAATTTTCAGTATTAACCTAGAGAAGGATAAACATTGGTATGGCAGCAACTGTTGATTAGGAGTTGTTTCTAAAGGATGAGAACGGCAGAGTGGATTACAGTGCTGCCTTGTTATTTTTTGACACCTACTTTAGGGACCGATTTGAATACTTGAGTCAAATTGACATTGTGATATTTGCATGTGGCGGTGGTTGCTGATTAAGGAGCAGCATGTTTATAGACAGGAACAGTTGGGAGAGAATGCACTTGAAGGTGCGTGTAGTCAAGTTTACCACCTGCGGTCTGCTCCCTGGCCACCCAGCGGCTCTCTGATTGATGGACGTGCTCTGTGCTGCACTTGAAAGGTGGCAAATGGTGTTGGGGAGAGTGATGGACAGGGAGCAGCTTAATCTGCTTCCAAGTTTCCACTGCAAGTGGCCCTGGTGGCATTTTAAATTCACATCTGGAGGAAAATAAAAGTGGCCACAATTATTAACACGTTCTGAGAAAAATAAGTCAAGAGCTACTTAGACTGCACAGGCGTCTGTTATCAAATCCTCAGCAGAGAAGTGTTAAAACGGTGTGTGTGTTATTTTAGACACCCCAGGGGGGCTGCAGTTAAGAACAGGAGAGAAGAGCAGGAAGGGGATGATTAAATACAAAAATGTTAATTTTGCAAGAGAAGGAAATCAGTGAATGAGATTAGAGGAATCTATTGATAGGTGACACTTCAAAAGCTAGCACAGGACAACAAGGTAACCGTCACTGTCTCGCCGAGAAGCAGCCTCGCTCTGAGACTGTCTATGCTCCAGGAACACCTGTCACTGCTTTTTGTTTCCGAAAGGCTAGCAGTTGATCCCTTCCCAACAGGCATTTATTTTTGACTAAATGCTGAATAAAATAATTTCATTTTGAGTTAAATAATATTCACTGCAAAACTTATAACAGAAATGAATTTCTTTTCCTATTTGATATTATTAAAATACTTCAGTAACCCTCTGTTTCTGCAGCTTTTCATCTCGAATCCACAACGATGGGACTCAGTTTTAGGAGGCTCGGATTTGAGTACACTATGACCCTGGTGTTATAAAATTGGGGTCACCTTTGGAGACTCAGTGGTAACTAACATAATAAAACCATCCGATTCTTGGGTGAAAAAGCCTTAACCTAAGGGAATAACATGGACCATGAAGATAAAGACAGTGAGTGACTGGCCAAAGAACGGAATGCTAAGCAGCGGCAAGTTCGAAGACAGCTGTCATATTCTTGTCATCACACTCACAGCTAAACCCTCGGCGTTTGATGTGGCATGTTTCACACCCTGAAACCCACACTGGGGAGGCAGCAGGGATTCCGGTTGGCCCAGGGAAGGAACGACAGTCCAGATGTGTGATGCATGGTGTGAGGTAAAGCAGGGCCTGTACTGTGTTTGTGAGTGTGTAGGTGCTGGGGTTGAGGAAGATGGCTTTACCATTATTGCTTAGCTTTCTCTACGGCAACAAAAACCTCATTTAAAATTAGCACTTGATTTCTAGTTATTGTAACTGTTATATTTGGAAGTGATCGATGAACCGCAGTTAATCTGCTCTTACTAGAAAGGAAGTGTTTCAGGCCGGCCGGCGTGGCTCAGTGGTTGAGTGCGGACCCATGCACCAGGAGGTCGCCGATTCAATTTCCAGTCCGGGCACATGCCCAGGTTGTGGGCCCGATCCCCAGTGGTGGGCGTGCAGGAGGCGGCCAATTGATGTTCTCTCTCATCGATGTTTCTACCTCTCTCTCCCTCTCTATCTAAAATTAATAAAGAAAAAAAATTGAAAAAAAAAGAGAGAAAGGAAGCGTTTCAATTTATTGGCCAGCTATGTGATGACTCCATTTCCCAGCTGATAAGTAAGAGAGAATAAAGTGCTTACAGTGAAACCGATGCGGAAGAACCAGTGTGATGACCTTGCAGGAGATGACTGTCCGGGGGCTCTGCAGAGCTCTTATTTGAGTTGTGGACAAAGATGTCCAGTTCCTTGTGGGTATCTCAGGTCAAGTTCAGTGCTCAGAAGGTCTTAGTTTCTTCCTTGGCAGACAATAACCTGCATGCAGAGCAGGGGAGATGTATGAACCTCAGAAACAAGAAGGGGTAAGGGTCTGGGCAGTGACCACCGCCACCCAGAATCTGGCACGCTGAGTGCCATCCAGGATGGCACACCCCAGGTGAGGAGAAGCTGCTATTAATGAGTTCCTGCCCTCAAATAGCCCCGAGCTTATCACTGTTGCCTCGTAAATAAGTATCTTTACCTCCCTTTGGGGATCTGAAAAATTCAATTGTGAGTGTGTATGTTCTGCAGCTGACTAACAAAGCAGTATAACAATAGACACTATGTACAAAATATGCAAAGTTTTCCCCAAAGGGTAGAGTGTGTGCTATAGTGGATTATAATGAGAAAATCCAGCAAGAACTAGCCAACAAGCAAACACTGCCATTAGGGGAAGTTTTCCCAGTCATGAGACCTAATTAACAGTCAAGTTTATAAAGGGGACACGGATTAATGGGTTGTCAGTATCCCCGATAAATTAAGTTAAACATATTATCTAATTTAATTTAAAGACCAGGATTAAAAGGATAACACAGTTCATGATTATTTTTAATGATAGCTTTCTGCGATCTGACACACATGCCATACACTTCACCCCTTTAAAGGCTACAGTTCGGTGCTTTGTCATACATTTAGAGTGTGCAACAATGAGCACTGTTCTATCCTAGATACTTTTTAAATGTTTTTATTTATTTATTTATTTTAAATTTTTTGAGAGAGAGAGAGAGAGAGAAGAAGGGAGAGAGAAATAGAAACCTTGATGAGAGAGAAAGCAAAACATCAATTGGCTGCTTCCTACACGCCCTTTTCTGGGGTGGAGCCTGAGACCTGGGCATGTTTCCTGACCTGGAATTTAGCCTGTGACTGTGACCTCTTTTTTTTTTTTTTCTAATCTTTATTGTTGAACAACCTGTGGCCTCTTGGTGTGTGGGATGATGCTCAACCAACTGAGCCACACCGGCTGGGCCTGGATGAATTTTTTTTAACTTTTTCCAAACTGCAAAATATCTTTCTAACACAAAAAATTCAGGTTAGCTTTTGGGTGTGTTTGTACCATTTCTGGTGAGGATTTCTCACTGGCCAAAGTTTGGCCACTGTTATATTTGTTTTGTTTTGTTTTTAAATTAATTTTTAGAGGCAAGGGAGAACTGAGAGAGAGAGAGAGAGAGAGAGAGAGAGAACATTGATTGGCTGCCTCCAGCATGCCCCCCGACTGGAGATTTGGCCCACAACCTGGGCATGTGCCTTGACCAGGAATGGAACCAGTGACCTCTTGGTGCATGGGTCAATGTTCAACCAGTGAGCCACACCAGCCGGGCCGACCACTGTTATCTTTGTATCAGGGTTAAAAGAAGCCCCCTGAACAATCACAGAAAAATGTGCATCATGGGATGGTTGCACTGAGCACGTTTTCTTCAGCTATCTTAGGCACTTGAAACTGTATTACCGGAAAGGTACTGTATTATGACATGAGTGTAGAAAGAGAACTCTTTACCAGGGCTCTTGAGTCCTGGCTCCCACACAAGTGTACCGCTGAGGTGCTTGGCCAGGCCACTCAATCTCTCTGGACACATTTTTTCTTATGTGTACAAAAGAAAAATCAACTGTTTGCTGAGAGTCGCCATGTAAGCATGGTGCCGTGATAGCAACGGGGCAGCGGGCTGCTGCCGAGTGTGTGGTCAACGGCTCCTTGAGGAGCTGGCATCTGAGCTGAGGCCTGCACGCTGCAGAAGAGCCAGGCGGGGGACATCGGGGCGCAGAGCCTTCTCGGCAGAGGGTGGAAGCCACCGGACAGACCACAAGGCTGAACGGGACTCGCTGCAGAGGACAGATCAGCGGGTAGGCTCTCCCGCACACTGAGCAGTGGGGAGAGGTTACAAGGGGGGGCCCTGTAGGGCCCTGTGAGACACTGCAGAAGACTTGCAGCCTGTTCTAAGTTCCCTGGAGAGGCATCGACTGGTTCCAAGCACGAAGGTCTAGTCTCTGTGGGATAGGTTGCCGCGGTGTGACACAGAGCTTAGGACGGCCACAAAGGAAGCAGGGCGGTGGAACAGGAACTACGGCTTGTTCCAGGCAAGCGTGTTGCGGGCTTGGCCGAGGGCGGTAGCAGTGGAGGTGAGGGGAAAACTGTACCTTCATTTTTTAAAAATACGTTTTTATTGATTTTTTTTCAGAGACAGAAGAATGGAGAGAGGGATAGAAACAACAATATGACAGAGAAACCTCAACAGACTGCCTCCTGCACGCCCCGCACTGGGGATGGAGCCCGAAACCTGGGCACGTGCCCTGGCCGGGAATCAAACCCGGACCTCTCAGTCCAGGGGACGACGCTCAGTCCACTGAGCCACGCCGGCTGGGCAAACCGTACCTACATTTGCCACCAAATGCTTCCTATAGCTTTAATATGGTTCAAATGAGCAAATGTGATATTTATTGTGTTCACATAGGATCTCTAGGCAAGATTTATTTTTTAATTAAATCTCCCCCCAAAACCTATTAGATTATTAGCTAATAAATGTTAATAACGTTGGAAAGTTATAAAGTACTATACAAATATAAGGAGAAGATATTATTTCTGTTATTGTTATTGATATCATTTATATGCTTGGATCCAGCCACGGATGCAACGGTCACCCTGAGAACGACAAGTGTACCACATTCCGCTTCGAAGAACAAATGGGCTGCCCTCCCGCATTGACCACGAATGTGGTCTCCGCTGGCTTTGAGGAGGGCTTTGAGTCAATCAGATGTCAAGCTGAAAATTCTACATCTTGTCTCGACAGCATCCAGGTTTAAGAGCCAAAGAGTACCATTCTTTCTCTAGTGCAAATGTAAATACTAAAGCAAAACGCAAACAAGAACCTGTTGAACACATGCGGTTTCCCCTGAACTGGAAAGGCGACCGCTTGTTCAGGGGGACCCCGACGGTTTCCGGTGCGCTGAGCAGTGGCCCGCGCTCGGCTCCCCAGCTGTTCAGCATCCAGTGCGGGACGCCGATCACATCGACGGTGGCATGGATCGTAGCGAGAATGATGACAGTTCGCATCGTCTGTGAGACAAGCCAGGCACTATGTCAGCTGTTTTACATTTAATATATCATGAACTCCTCGCAGAGACCCTGTGAGGCTGGAATTACAGAGAGGCCCATGTCCCCTGGGAAAATTTTCAGATGAGCGTGTGATGAGTTATAGGAGAGAAGTAGGTGCGAGTATTACTGAGTAAGGGGTTTGTGTCACTTTCCTTGTACAGATGTGTTTCTCCATGAGAAACGCCAATTAAAGTTCACTCTAATGTGCTCCTGGATGATCCATTGCACAGACCCATGGCTACATTCACCTGTTAAGCCAGATCCAAAGTGCTTGTTGACAGTGTGCAAGAACAGAAACCAGAGATTTAGGGACAAGTGGAGTGGGTGCCAGAGAAAGTAGCCTTTTGGTCCTAGCATTTATTTCTGCTCCTTATCAGAGATTCAGAGACTTCACATTATCCTAACCGGGTGTATCATGCGGTATGCCGATTGCCTGAACATTTAACACCCAGAATAAACATCACCCTTTTACTTTTAGAATCACAAAAAGGGGAGAGTAGTAGGAGAAAAGATAAGACAGCATGCACCGCTTTTAAGGGGACAATTAGGATCTGGATCTTTCACTGGGGGGGGGGGGGGGAGAGACACATGACAGGTGGCTATGCCTCTCGTTTATGTCATAGTATAATGCCCTGAGAGCTCTCGTGCCTGTACAGGACACACACTCTCCTTTATGCACAAAAAAGCATTAGTTCAGTCACAGAGAATAAAAACATGCGTGGCCTTTCACTTTGTGAAGCCACTAGTTCTATCAATGACGAGGAATGTTAAATAGAAAAGAAAAGAGGCGTGTGGAATTGATTTTAAATCCACTTCAGTAGAAAGGGTGCTGTACCTACTTGGCTAGTTCCATCTTTACGGGAAGCACAGAGCTGCATTTCAGACAGTGGTAAAGTAAATGACATTAGGGATATTTCTTGAATGATTAAAAAATCAAAACAAGTTGGCATTACATCTTAAATTCTTATGCCTTTTTATTTATATATATATATAAATATATATAAAGGACTTAGTTCACATTATGTGTAACAAAATGAAAAACAGCATTTTAATGAGAAATGTCATTTTTCTGGGAGAAAAAAAAAAAAAAAGATCAAGCCAGTCAATATCACTACGTTTTTTCTTTCCCCTCTCTCCAATACATGCAATCTTTCATTTTGGTATACTTTTCAAGCCCTGTGATTTTCTTTGGGAGGAAAGAGATACATGACTAGGAAATATTACTCAACATGTATTGATGGCTATCATTGGTTTTAATAGTAAATAGATATACAATGAATTTTCTCTTTGTGTCTACTATTCTTCATCAAAATCTTGAATAACTTGACTTTTTCTTTTCTTTGATGCCCTTTACAAATATTACCTACTCAAACCTTGTCTTCTAGAGAGAGTGGTTTATAAATTCACTAGTAAATTGAGAAACCAAGACATTGTCACCAGTCACCAGGCACAAGAGAAATGCAAATACAGGCAATTGAAGTTTGCTTCCTAGGTTTTGCTCCACAGTGGAGCATACGTCACAAGTCATGTGATCATTCGAGTGGCAGATGCGTTTGGTAGAAAACAATCAATTTGGGGAAACATGGGGGAGTTCACCAGCATCAGGAAGACCAGGCAGAGTGAACTACGGACAGCCAGTCTGCTCTAGAAGACCCCTAAAGGAGGCAGATAGGTTAATAAAGAAGCAAAACATCCTTCTTATAACAGATCAACCTGAATCTTATATTACTGACTCCCTTTTGAGTAGTCTGACCCATTAGAGCCCTAGGGTGATTTATATAGATTAATCAGCTACCTGGGAATTTTATTTTCACCTGTGCAACCAATGAGTTAGAAAGGAACATAAAATAGTCTCACAGAGGTTCACTTGTTGTCACTGTCTAGCATTTCTTAGTTTCCTCTTATTTCAGTCTCTTACAGCAACATCTACCTCTACCTCACATAAAGGCCCTAGGTGGCAGATGTGGAGATGAATAAAACATTATCAGGTCTGTGTATTTATATCTTATACAAAATCCACTTTTACTTCTTCAAAATCTATATGAATTCATGACCTCTCATCTTCTTCACAATCTGCCCCAAAACACTGAGATTCTAGTTGAGAAATCAAATATTCAGGTTGCAATGGATAACACACATCTAATCAGAAGAATGATGACATATTCTAAGACAACAAAAGAGGAGATTGTCACAATGGGCTTTGTTTGATAAACAATAAGATATGGGCTGAAGAACTCTGAACTTACTTCCTACAAAATGACAGTCTCAACAAAAGGAAGACAAAAAAAAAATTAAAAAATGGACAGAGGACCTAAATAGACACCTCTCCAAAAAGGACATACAAATGGCCAAGAGACATATGAAGAAATGCTCAACATCACTAATCATCAGAGAGATGCAAATTAAAAGGACTATGAGTTATCACCTCACACCTGCCAGAATGGCCGCCATTAAGAAATCCTCAGACAACAAGTGCAGGCGAGGGTGTGGAGAAAAGGGGACCCTAGTACACTGCTGGTGGGAATGCAGACTGGTGCAGCCACTATGGAAAACAATATGGTGTTTTCTCAAAAAATTAAAAATTAAACTTCCATTTGATCCAGTGATCCCACTTCTAGGACTATATCCCAAGAAGCCTGAAACACCAATCAGAAAGAATATATGTACCCCGATGTTCATAGCAGCACTATTTACAATTGCTAAGATCTGAAAATAGCCCAAGCATCAATCAGTAGACAAGTGGGTAAAATAGCTGTAGTACATATACACAGTGGAGTACTATGCAGCTATAAGGAAGAGTGATCTCTTACCCTGTGCAATGGCATGGAGTGACCTGGAGAGTATCATGCTAAGCAAAATAAGGCACTCAGAGAAAGACAAACATCATATGATTTTACTTATTTGTGGAATACAATAAACAAAATAAGCTGATGAACAAAATAGACACAGAGACATGGAAGTAGGGATCAGACTGACAACCTTCAGAGGAAGGGGGGTGGGGAGGGCAGGAAGGGATAAATTAAAGAACTTATATGCATATATGCATAACCAATGGACATAGACAACAATACTGTGAAGGGGGGAGTAGGGAGGAGGGTGTCAAAGGGAAAAAAAAGGAGAAACACATGTAACAAAATAATAATTAATTAATCCATTAATTAAAATAAAAACACAAAAGAAAAAAAATGACAGGGGGTTTATATATGGTTGGGAACAACCATGATTCCAGACTTCCATTACTTATGGGAGAGCCCCCAATTACATTATTCTAATCCTTACTGATTGTTTCAATTATCCATGTGTACTTTGCCCACTTCTACCTGCAAATAAATGCTTTGTCCTTGTTAATATTTACTCTTCTTGGATTGTAATATTTCAATGATCATTGAATCTAACTCTTGCCTTTGAAAGAAGATGTCTAGAATAGTCATATCTCTTAGGTGTTTGGAAAATGGCCTAATCAATACAGATAAATGCCCATAACATAGTGTGAACTTATTCATACATACATAATGCAAACATATTTTAGCTTAAATAGATTTTTTATTGTTGATTTTAAGACACCTACCATATGCCAAGTACTGAATGCCCTTTGCCTATTCTCCATCTAACTACTTCCTACTTATTTTATGAGACTAAACTCAAGCATTTCCTCCTCCACATCCTTTCCTGACCTCCAGTCTGATTTATCAGTTCCTTTGCTTTGCTCACATAGCATGAATGCATGTCTTTATTGGTATACTCGTCACACTAGTGTGTGTCAGTTGATTTACTTGTCTATTTTTCCTCCTAATGGACTCTATTCCCCATTAAGAAATGGTCCATGTTTTCATTTTCTATAAATTCCTCTTAAATAATAAGCTGATGAATTTAAACTTGATCCTGAAAGCACTGGATAGATAAAAAAAATAAATAAACACTTTTATATAAGAAAGTGATAGGAAGAGATTTGTTCCCAAGTGTTCATGCATGCTGTCATGTGGACTAGTGGACTATGGCTCTTTAATAGTAATGACTGGAGGTAAAACAGTTGGGAGATTATTCCAGTAATGTAGAAAATAGAATGAACATCATTTATTTACTCTTCTTAGTAGACAAGTAAATGAATGGATTGAACTAAGGTGGGGCATTGCTAATAAGAAGATGGGAAGAGAGGGGGAAAAACAGTTTAAGGATAAAGCATTTAGAGATTTGATAGTCTG
Source organism: Molossus molossus (assembly GCF_014108415.1). Classification (NCBI taxonomy): domain Eukaryota; kingdom Metazoa; phylum Chordata; class Mammalia; order Chiroptera; family Molossidae; genus Molossus; species Molossus molossus. The sequence continues at coordinate 18,929,337 of NW_023425352.1, forward strand.
GGTCTACTTTTTTCCTAACTTTTTATATTGAATAAAAGGTATTTCCTTGGGTTTATACCTTGCACTTTTGGAAAGATGATGTTAACCTTTTTCTGAAACAGGAAATAGAATAGGCATATCCAAAATAAAGTCCATGCAATTTTGAACAAACTTGAACTCTTTATTTGTATACACCTTAGGAATCTCAAAATAGAAGGGATCATATCTCATCCTGGAAGAGACATCACATGGGAAACTAGGAGGCTCAAAGTGGAACCCTAGGAACAAGAATGCCACGTGATGAACGAGGGAAAAATAAAGGAGAACTATGCAATTGGAAGTAACACCAAGAGCAGAGCAAGAGAAGTTGTTGGCTTACATTAGATTATGAGTTATGTCCTCCTTTATCCACATCGCTCTCCTGGGGTCTTACTCATCAAAGTTCTCACCTTCCATTCTTAATCTATAACATTGATCTCCTCAGTAACAAGTGAAGAAAGAACTATCATTCTCCAAGGAGCACATAGCAAAGGCCAAAGACTGGGTGAGTCTCTTTTCCTTCTTATTCCCTGTGTGGTGCTCTCAGAATGAATCCATTCTTGCTTTCATTTTCCACCCGAAAAACTCAATTCATTGTAAATGGAAACAAATAAAACTCTACATAATACAAATTACTTTCAAAGTGTTCAGTGATTCGTTGGATGACGATATGGAGAGATCGTTTTAGCAGTGCTGAAAGAAAAATTCATCACTATTTTGGCAGCGTTGTCACTCAAATCTAGAATCATCCCTTCTGTTTAACTGAGGAAAGAAAGGCAAAGATGCGCTCTTAGAAAACAAAGGTATAGAAGTAAAATCCTTCTGGGCTTTGCTTAACCTCGCCAACAAAACAAAACAAAACAAGTGAATAATTCTGCCTTAAAAATTGGCACAGCCAAGTTGTTATCTCATGCCCTGTAAACATGTGGATAATGATTTTATTTTCCCTGAGGCAAAACATAGAAAATAGCAGGGCATGCTGGTAATAAAGTTTGGTCTTATTGAAGTTGCTGCCCAGAACCCTTGCTCAGTCCGGGCAATTGAAAAGTTGGTCTAAAGTCTGTGACATGTCTCTCTGTAGAAACTTTAGCAACAAAGTGACTCGTACACACATCTCAGGCAAGTCGCATCTGAGCTGGAAGACCAGTAAGATTTTGCGTGAGAAGCCCATAGAAGTTTTTGAAGAACCACCCAAAAGTAGAGAAAAGCTTAGAAGTTAGTCCTAGATTCTGTGATTAATGCTGACAAACTATTTCAAAATGAGACATGGGCTTCCTCTCCTTATAAAACAAAGGAGTTTAGGCAAGGATGATGGCAGCTACAGGTAGTCATTAGGAAACAGAATTACTACTGAGCGTTACAGAAGAGGTATCCGTGAAGTCGGTGCCTCGAGGACAAATCTGGCCCTCGCACGATGTTAGAGCATCAACACTCCTCCTTGCTCCCATCCATTCCACCAAGCCATTCTCCCAGCATGGCTAAAGAGCACAGTTTGCTGATTGCTGTTTTGCAGAGGGTGCACTGGGAATCCACAGAAATCATTGTTTTGTTGCCTTCACATAACTGAAAGCCAGAGACACTGAGTAGGCAGAAATATTGTATTTCTCCACTTTGTTGAGGCAGAGAAGGCACAGGTGTTCTTACCTTGTGGTTGCTGCCCAAGCTTTTATAAATATCTGAGGTCTCAGAGTGAAGAGGGTAACTTAGGCTTTGTCTCCTCGATGACAAACAGCTGCTTAGTTTAGCCCAAGCTTAGTGAAGGAGGGGAGAAAATTCAAACAAATCTGTTCTCAAGGTTATATATGCGTAGAACAGTCAAGAAAAGATTTGAAAGAACTTTTTGCTAAAGATGAAGGAAATGTATCTGGAGATGGGAAATGACATTAGTCACTGTGTGAGGAAGTGTTTTGCACCTTCTGCCATGTTTTCTGCACCTTCTCATGTTAGGCTTGTATTTCTCTGCTTTCGGGATGATGGGTGTGGTCATGTAACTTGTTTTGTACAATAAAATTGAGCAAAATAATACCTGTTACTTCCTGTTAGACACTGTAAGGGTCATAAATGGACTTCTCCACTTTCCCATCCGGGAAAATCTGGAAGCAGCTAGAAGGGGCTTCCCTCTGCCTAAGTCCATGAGTGAGAACAACACAGAGCAAAGCCCTATAGCTGACTTATGATGGACAAGGTGGGGTGAGCAAATATTAAGCCTTTTATGCTTTTAAGCCACTTAAAAACATATACTGATTGATATACTGGCTGATATATTCATCTAGTAAGTAGACTTTCCAGAGGCAGAATCCAAGGGCTTACCTGTAGCCTAGTTCTTGGCCTGCAGGATAAAGCTACATGTGAAAGTGCTTACCAGCACATGTGCCCCGCCACATGTGGTCAAGGACACATGGCAGCAACTACATGTGCTAAATGAGTGGTATAGATGGCTGCTTAGACAGTTAGCCTTTGAAATCTTGAAGAACCTCCATAGTCATGTCTGCAACTTAAATGTCATGGAGAAGTGTAAGCTTGTCCAAAATTATGATCACTGATGAAGTCATCTTGTTGTTCTTCAGTCTTGCATGTATCTCTCTATAACTCAACCCAAATCTCCCTCCCCATATGCATCTATGCATCTTCTGAGATTGTCTATATTTATCTGTTAGGATTGAGGTCAACTGGAGATAACAACCACCAAAAAAATAAGAGTGGCTTAAACAAATAGGAGGGTTTTGTTTTTCCAGCATATCAAATATTTGGAGCTTGGCAGCTACTCAATGATGCTTTTTAAATTGAGGTCCTTTCTTCCCTCAGTTCTAATCAGGTTCTCCTTCATTATGCTTGGTGCACCATGGTCGCAAAATGGATGCTGCACCTCCGGTCATCACAGCCCCATTTAGAGTATGAAGAAGGGAGGCAGAAAAGAGAACAGCATTAGCAGAGTCCCCTTCGGTCTCATTGGTTGAGACTGAACTTATGCCCATTCCTCTCGTGAAGAAAGGCTGAGAAACTGTGAGCAAGATTTTCATGATTGGCTTAGATGGATCAATCAGTTAAAATTAAGTACATTTTGTCCCAGAACAAAATCAGAGCTCTTGCAAGGAAGAAGAGAATAAGCATATTTGTCACACCGTTCCTTCATATTTATTCCAAGTCATAAGATAAAAGGTGATGTCACCTCAGCACACCTGATGAATGACGTATTGCCCAAATCTCCACAGCTGTTGAAATAAGAAAACTCTTTAGGAGAATGAAATTGTTCATAGGACCCTTTCCTCCAGGTTCATGCCATTCTAGTTCCTTTTGTTTTCTATGAGTTAAGGCTCTCGACTCATATTAGAACGAAGTCTAGAGCGTGCTTGACTACACGGTGTTATTGGGAAACCAAGAGTATGTGCAGTAAAAGATGTGGCTCATTAATTCCAGTTCTTGCTAAATTCACTGGGGTGGCAGCATCAGGACTTGAATTCAGTTAGACTTGGGTTTGACTCAAGATGAACTATTTGGCAGCTGTATGGCCACGTGTTGAGGCCATTTTACCTCTGCGACTCTCACCTTTACATGTGATAATCACTTTGAACTTGAGGATTTCCCAAATAACTATAATTTAATTTAAATAGGTAATCGATATATATTAGTATTAGTTATAGCTTCTTCACAAAATACAATTACCGAGGACAACTTAGAAAGTGATGTAGTAGAAGACAAGCAGAAAAATGGTTGCAGTTTTGGATCATAAAATATCAACCCCATGTTCCATCAGGAATTTCATTTAGCCTCACTGTTTCAACCATGCTCCATAACAAAAACTCTCCTTTGGATTAAAAAAAAAAACAACTCTGAAAAATCTCTCCTATTTTTTCCCTCTATTTCTCTGAGCCTTAGCTATTGGCTTTCTGATTCTTTAAATTATTCCTTATGGCACAGTGTTGTATAATTTATACAGAACACTCTCTACTGTCTTGTATTATTTAATTCTCCAAAGTGTTTGGAGAAAGGATTTTATATGAAAGCAATGACACAAAATAAAGTGGCATTGTGCCGGTGTCTTGCATCTTTAATAAAGTTGCTCTCAAAAAGCATTTCAGTAAATGAAATGTACCCGGGAATGACAAATTTTTTTATATCAAAGGTATGCTCTGACCTGCTCTGGGACATAAAGCCTAATGTCATAATAGAGCCCAGAGGTTTGCGTTTGATTTGATTCGGCTTTCTTTCCTTCTTTTCTTACAAAGAAAGATTACCTACTTTCTAAAATAATAATTATAAGGAAATCATCCAATGGCAGAGAACGAAAAAAAGCACCATTAAGATCGAAGGCATTCAGTGGCAATGTTAGATTCTAAGATCAAAAAAAAAAAAAAAAAAGATACACATACACAGTACCAAGGAGGGGAAAGGGGGCTTTGGGAATTTTAATTATTTATAACATATCTCTCAGAATGTTCTACGCCTCGAAACAAAGAACAGGAGGGAATCTCTGAAGGACTTGGTTTAGCGTGAGTGAGGGTGACCATTAGGGATACATATGTGTAAATAGCGGGGCTACACGTGCCCCAGAGCAACCACAGCTGGGGAAGGCAAGCTAAGCCACCCCTATTGATGAGGGGAGAGGAGAAAGGGAAAAAACAAACAAACTTGACAATGTGATGCCTCCCAGATCACGTGGCACTAGTGCTACAAATCCACCTGTCATCACTCCAGGGTGAGCTGCTCATTGTAATGAGAATGGATGCTCTTTCAAGGACATGAACAACAATGCGATCTTCCCCTTATAGAGGGGACAATTTCTTTTCTCCTGGGTAAGCATCTCCATGGTAAGAAACGAAGGGCACACAGCTGTGCTCCCAGACCACGGCCGATGGAGACGCCAACAGCGTGAGACTGCGGGGCTGATCCATTTTAGTCCCTTTCCTTTGGAGTCTGGGGACATATTCATTGCTAAGTTCCAGAGTCTTCTGTTGAGAGGAAGACTCCTGTATGTCATAGGAGAATAATGCCCAAGAGATCGTCCTGTGATGGCAGAAACAGATCATGCAAGTGGTGATAGAAATCAGAAAGGTACCCAAGAAATTTGATTCATTTAATGTACTATTTGATGAAGACAGATCTTATTAAAAGTGGAAGGGAAAGCAGAGACTACTTATTCTTTACCTTTTTATTTTTGTGTTTTCCCTTTCCTCTAGTTCCTGCCTTTGTAAATGCCATGTCTTCAGTCTCACCAAGTAAACCTGACAGATTGAGAAAGGCTACTGCTTCCTGACTATTTAATTCTATTTTTTTGTATCCTCACCCGAGGACATTTTTGCATTTATTCTCAGATAGAGCAGGAGGGAGAGAGGGGGAAGGAGAGAGAGAAACATTGATCTGAGAGAAACACATCGAGTGGTTGCCACACACATGACTCCAACCAGGGCCGGGGACAAACTGCAACCAAGTTTGGGAACCGATCCTGGGACTCTCTGGTCCATGGGCCGATACTCTAACTGCTTAGCCAAACCAGCCAGGGTTTCCCTTACTATTTAATACTGGGGGAGAAGTGTCACATTTTCAAAAGAGGATATTAGCCAGTACAATGCAAGGGTTAGAGCATTGGCCCCCAACCCCCGCACCAAAGGGCCGAGGGTTCAATTCCTGGTCAAGGGCATGTAGCTGGGTTGCAGGGATCTCAGGCGCTGGTTGGGGCATGTGCAGGAGGCAACCAATCAATGTCTCTCTCTATCTCTCTCCATCTTTCCCTTCGTTCCACTCTCTCTAAAAATCGATGGAAAAAGTATCCTTAGGTGAGGAGTAACATACATACATACATACATACATAAAAATAAATAAGAGGGCAGTAATAATCTTTGGAATGCCTGCTATGTGTTGGCCCCTTTTCTAGGCACCATCGCATATGTCAATCAATGAAATCCTAAGGGTGTCTTATAAAATATTAATCTGTTTACAAAATGGCAAAGATGTCTATGTGAAATTAAGTCATTGCACAATGGTCATATAACTAAAAGCTAGCAAGCAAGATTTGAAACCAAATATCCCTGTGCACACTATGTAAACATCATTTTCAAAACTGGAGAAAAGCAATTGATAAAATCACTGGGCACTGATAAATGTCCTTTTGTTAGTCAAAATAGAAATTTCAAAAGCCTATTTATTTCTTTCCCTCCTTCCTTTTCTCCATCCTTTCTTCAACAGCTGTTTTACGTGCACTCCCAAAGTCTTGGACTAGAGCAGAGGACGAAAAAGCTCTATTTTGGGTGTGCTTGTGTTCCAGTGTGTGGGTTACAAAAATAATGAAACGAATACATGTTGGAGAGCAATGAGCATCATGAAAAAATGTAAAATCACAGATAGAGAAGAAGGATCCAAAGCTGTGTTTGTGGGAGTTTCACGGGTTTGTCTGGAAATTCTTTCTCAAAGCATCAAATTTGAGTAGAGAACATTTTCATTGTCCTGGAAAAATACACATGGAAGCAGTAGGAACCAAGGAAATTATAAGACATGAAAATACTTTCCAGTTTAAAGTGCTTTTAGGGGTAGGGAGATGCAAAGAGGAAAGTTCTATAGGAACTGTCTACTAATTCAGGACACTGGAGAGAATCTTGGTCAGATTTGACACCAAGGACTTACAAGACTTTTGTTCTAAATGTGACCTTACAAATAGATGGTATTTCATTTGCAAGTTCTAAATAGTTGTCACTGGTTACCCAGAGCAATCTGTCGAGAAATATTCTAATGTGTAGTCTGGACTAATCGGGACCGAGGCCCATTATTGATGTCATGGTTCATACTGATGCCCTGAGAACAAAGTGGCAGGATGTGGGGACTGAAGCCTGTTATTTGTTAGTGTTTCTTAGTATTGCAGATGTGGCGTAAGGACTTTATTATTCATGGACTGTGTGGACTCTGGTGGCTTTATGCCAAGTGTGTATGACGAGACATCCCTCAAGGTATTCTCTTTGTATGACCTCATGAGTGTTTGATGTTCAAAACATTTGTTCTGAATGCCTGTATTATTTTCTGCAGACTGTACAACAGTTAAAACTTTCTATAAATGTTCCAGCTCCATAGCAAGAAATACCACACTGCATCAAGGTAAAAAATGTTGACTTTTTAAAAATTAATTTCACTTATAAAACTAATTCTTGTTCATTTTTGGCTATTTCAAAATTACAAAGAAGTAAGTAGAAGAAGTTTAAAACCCTGCCCAGCCTTGTATAAATTCAGTTGGTCCTTTATTAATATGTTGATGAATATAATTCTGATCTTTTCCACAGTATATATTTGTGGATGCATATGTATATTTGGGCGTGTATAGATGTTTAAACAAATACAGAATGATGTCGCTGCACATCCTCTTTTATGACAGTTTTTTAAAAATTTAATATTCTAGTTTCTTATTCCTGCCATACACAAACTACTGTAGACTTGGTAGGTTAAAACAACGCAAATGTATTTATTCATTTTTTAAATCCTCGCCTGAGGATATTTTTACCACTGATTTTTAAAGAGAGTGGAAGGGGAGAAAAAGAAAGAGAGAATGGGGACAGAGAGACAGAGAGACAGAAACATTGGTGTGAGAGAGACACGTGGATTGGTTGCTTCGGCAACCCAGGTACATGCCCTTGACCAGGAATTGAACCCATGACTCTTCGTTGTGAAGACCTACACTCTAACCACTGAGCAACACCTGCCAGGGCAAAACAACACAAATTTAATATCTTATAGTTATGGAAGTCCGAAGTTGGACATGGATCCAAAATGTTGAAAGAGCTGCATTTCTTTTGAAGGATTAAAGAAGAACTTCTTTGCCTTTTCCTCTTCTAGAGGCTTCTTATATTCCTTGTCTGAAGCTCCCTTCTCCAGTTGCAGAGCCAGCAATGACATCTCTGTTCACGCGCGTTCACACGCGCGCGCGCGCACACACACACACACACACACACACACACCCTCTGCTCCTCTCACTACATCTTCTCTTTTAGGGCCCTTAAAATTGTGTTCTGGTCAAGCTTATCTTCTCGTCTCAGCACCCTTAACTGAATCCCATCTGAAAATTCCCACCTTTCATTTGGGATAGCATAGTCCTCAGTTTTGGAGATTGGGACAAGGACATCTTTGGAGGGTAAGCCTCAACCTGTCTACCACAATTACATTGCACCAAACAAACTTTAATAAATGCTACACATCCTAAATGACTAAGAGCAGACAGTAGCAATTAGGCAATTTAAAGAGTTTTGGGTTGGTGGGAAGCAGATAGAAGTGTACACAACGATTTAGCAGAAAGGAGAACGTGGGACTATAAATGCCAGCAGAGGAATGATACCAGCAAATATGAGGCCTAGTCATACTCAGTGCACTGGGAAGGTCCTAGACGGGAGCACTTTGCAATGCTCAAGGCATGCGTGAGGAGTGTGCCACAAGCAAAAGGAATCCTGAAAGACTGTAAAACTACCAAAGACCTGTCCAGTCACTAGCTGTGTCCTCCTTCACTTTGGCCAGGCAAACACACTTCTCACTGCATACCAAGGATGAAAGTTTTACTCCCTGGAGAACAATAACTAGAAAGTCCTTGGGGACATATTGAAGTGGGGCACTGGAGGACAGGATGACAAGGGTCACTGACATTCAGAAATTGACTAACACTCCATTTAGGACCAGGGTGACCTCCATCCCCTTGCTGTTGTTCGGCTCACTGAACACTGACTTGAGGTACACAAGTCCAGGCAGAAGACGACAGAATTCTGCTCTGGAAACTGACTAGTCGCAACGAAAACATCCTGCAAACTGACATTTCAAATTCTCCTGTGAAAGGGCCCCCCATCCCCCCCAAATCAATAAACATGGGACTTTAATCAGCTTTTTAGTAACAAACTATAAACTAGGTATACGTAGTCACATTACAGCCGATGTTTCAGTAAAGCTTTTAAAAAGAAAGACAGAAATCAACCAATAAAAAAGAAATAAAATAGTAAAAATAATGCTAATGAACAGAATAGAAGATAACCTCAAAAATAAGATGATTAGTACAAGTAAAAAAAAAAAAGATGTATACAAAGGACAAGTAAGAATTAATAATACTATATGTGTTAGAAACAGAATAGCAGAGTCTGAATAGTCAACAAAAGAATTGGAAGTCAAACTTGGGTAAATATTACCAGGAATGGAACAATGGGCAGTATATTAGTTTCCTAGGACTACCACAGCAATGGACCACAAATGTGATGGCTAAAAATAACAGAAATCTATTCTGTCACAGTTCCGAAAGGCAGAAATCAATGTGTCAGCACAGTCCCATTCTCTCTAAAGGTTCTAAGGGCAGATCCTTCCTTGCATCTTCTACCCTCTGCTGGCTACAGGCATCGCTTGACTACACCCCAATCTCTATCCATTTTCACATGGCCTCCTTTTCTCCTTGTGTGTCTCTTATAAAGACACATTTAAACGAGGGCCTACCCAGCCCTGGCCGGTTTGGCTCAGTGGTAGGAGCATCAGCCTGCAGACCAGAGATTCCCGGGTTCAGTTCCCGCTAGGGGCACTCACCAAAATAAATAAATAAATAAATAAACAAATAAACAAACAAACAAACAAACTAGGGCCTACCTGGATAATCCACGATGACCGTCATTATAAATCTCTAATTACATCTATAAAGAGCAGCCTTAAAAATAAGGTTATATTCACAGGTTCTGGGAGTTATGATATGGACATATCTTTCTGGGAGGAAGGGGGAGCACCATTCAACCCACTACAAGGAGAAAAAGATACAGGAGAAAAGATACAAAAATCGGAAGATACATTTAAGGGGCTGAACTCTAACAGAAATTTCAGGACAACAGAAATAGAAGGTATAATTTTTGTCAAGTACATAAAAATTCTCAGAACTGATGGACATTCGTTTTCTAAATGAAAGGTATCACTTTTGATTTCAGCTCCAGACTTTGGAAGTCATCATTCCAACCTTATATCAAGAAAAGAGCTGAACGAACTGAAAACTTAGACCTGTCAAAAACTCAGTTTGCATGGTTAACTTATACCTGACTTTCTTAGAGACAGACAGATCAGAAAGTCATATAGGGCACCTGTCTACCTAGAGCAGAAGCTACTAGAAGCATAAATTGGTTGGTCTACTTATCAGGTAATTTTAATAAATTGCTTGAGTCTGAGTGTGGACTTGCCTGAGGATCAGAAGCTCCTGTAAGCCTCAATCTTAGACAGAACCCCCTATTTTCATGGTCTTTATCTCCAAGAACCTCAGCAGGTTCGTGTGACTGGTGAGGATTTGATAAAGTCTACGGTCTTGCACGGGAAGAGGAAGAGTAATCCTTGTGAGCTATGTCCATGGCTTACTTTGTACCAAAAGCCAACTCTCCAGGGGGCACAGATTTTACCAGAGTCCACCTCCAGCTGGGGAAAAAGATTCCTCTCAACCTAGTTTTCTAAACCTTCCTGTTTTAACTAAAAAGGAAGTAGACAAGCTAGACAAGAAAAAAAAAAACCACTTTATGGAGGTCACAGGCCAGAGACACAGGGCCTCTAAAAGACAGGGATTTAAGTGGAAGACTATAAAACATTCCCTTTGTCTGCACCTGTCACCACACTAACAGAGCTCTTGTAAAATAATAATGGATTGCAGTTAAAAGAACTATAAAATACAGATTCTCCAAGAGAAGGAATAATTATGAAAGTCCAAGCCCACATGGAACATTCATGTAGATAGATGGACCATATTCTGGGCTATAAACACATCTTAACTTATTTTTTTTAAAATAAAAATTATATAAAGTATATTTTTAGACCAAAATGAAAATAAACTAGAAATTATAACAGAAAAATAGCTGTGAAGTACTCAAATATTTAGAAATAAAATATCCACTTATAAATAAAGTGTGAATTAAACAAGTGTTGAGAAAGAGTTAAAGACCATGTTCCAGCTAAATAAAAATAAAAACACAACCCATCAAAATTTGAGGGGTACAGAGAAAGCAGTGGTTAGGAGAAAATATATAGCATTAAATGCATAATGTAAAGAGATAAAAATATCTAAAATCAATAACCTAAGCTTCCACTTAAGGAAACTAAATAAAGAGGAGAAATTTTGGCATAAAGCAGGCAGAAGAGAACTCATGAAAATCAGAGTAAAAATTAATGATACTGAAAAGAATAAAACTGTTGTGAAAAATTAACTAAAACAAAGCTAGGTTTTTTATTGTCAATAACATTAATAAAACTATTACCAGATTTACTAAAATTTAAAAAAAAAGAGAGACAACTTTCCAGTTTTAGAAAGGAAAAAGGTGTCATTAGTACTAATCTTTTGGATATTAAAATGATAATAAGTACTGCAAACAATTATATACCATCAAATTTGATAATTTATATAAACTGGACCAATTCCTTGAATGGCAAACAAATAAAACTCACACAAGAATTTAAAAAAATAGTCAGGAGAGCCCTTTATCTATTAATGAAATTGAATCAATAATGAATAACCTCCCCAAAATGAAAACACAAGGTCAAATATTTAAGGAATGTTTGGTGAATTCTATATTTAAGGAAGAAGTAATCCCAGTGATCCACAATCTCTTCCAGAAAATAGAAGCAAGGGACATACTTTTCTAACTTATTTTATAAGGTTAACCTTCTTCTAAGACAAAAATTCAACATAGAAAAAAACTGAGATTGGTATTTCTGATGAACATAAAAATACTCTGAACAAAATATTAGCAAACTGAATCCAACAATGTTGAACAAGAATTATACCCCACAACCAAGTGAAATTTTGCCATGTACACAAGGATGGTTTAATACTATAAAATTAATCAATGCAATTCTGTATATCAACATATTAAAGAATAAAAATTATATGACTACATCAACTGATTCAGAAAAATAATGAAAAAAACACTCATTCATACTAAAAACTCTCAGCAAAGTAGGAATATAGAGGGACTTCTACTTGACTATGCATATCTATATAAAACGTATATCTTACCTTGTACTTGATGGTGAAACACTGGACACTATCTGCCTAAGACTGGGAACACAGAAATGATGTCCTCTCTCATCTCTCCTAGTCAATATTATACTGGAGGTTCTAAGTAGTATGACCTGACAAAAAGTAAAATAAAGCATAACCAATATTAGAAATAAATAAAACAATCTCTCTTCTCACATGTAAAATACCCCCAAAGAATTTAATAAAAACACCCAAGGAATTAGTAAGAAAATATAGCAAGATCACAGAATATAAGACTAATATACAAAAGTAGGTTGCTCTTTAAAATTACTAGTAATGTAATGTTCAAATCTTAAATTAAAAAACAATTCCATTTACAATAGCACCAAACCATGAACTATTTGGGTATATTAAATGGGCAAAATATAGGTATGAATCTAACAAAATAAGTATAAAACTCTAATAAAATTTAAGAAGATCTATATAAATGGAGAATAGTCTATATTCATGGATTGTAAGACTCAGTATTTTAAGATGTCAAGTTTTCCTAACTTGAACTAAATATTAAACACAATCCTACTCAAAATCTCAGCAAGCTATTTCATAGATATAGAAAAACTGATTCTAAAGTTCACATGGAGAGTAAAAAGATGTAGCAAAGCCAACAGAATACTGAAAAAGAATAAAGTTGAAGGACTCACACTACCCAATTTTAATGTTTATTATAATGCAGTAAGCAAGACAGTGTAGTGATGGCAAAAAAATAAATAAACATATATCAATGGAACAGAATAAAGAGTCTAGAAATATATCCACATCAATATAGTCAACTGTTTTCTGACATAGAAGCAATGTCAAGTCAATGGAGAAAAGATAGTCTTTTTAACAAAAGTGCTGGAACAATATATAAACAAAAACAAAACAAAAATTTAAACATAGGATTTACATCTTATAAAAATTAACTAAAAATAGAACTAAATGTCAAATAGGAGAAAATTCCTATGACCTTGGTTTTGATGAAAAGATTTTAAATAATACCAACAGCACAATCCACAAAACTTCTGTTCTGAGAAAGACACAGTTAATAGAATAAAAAGGCAAGCTACAACTGCTAAAAATATTTGCAAAACATATATCTAATGAAAAATTTATATCCAAAATATATAAAACTGTTTATAAGTGAACAATGATGAAATACATAAACCAATTGTAAAAAGAGCATAAGATCTGATGAGACAGCTCACAGAAGATTTACATATGCCAAACAATCATATGACAAAATGCTCAACATTATTTATCACTAGGGAACTACAAATTGCAACAGTAGTGAGATATCACCAAACATCTACTAGAATATCGAAAATTCCAAACACTAACACCAAATGCAGTTGAGACTTGGAACAACAGAAACTCATGTTCATTTCTGGTGAAAATGCAGACAGTATAGCCCTTTAGACAGTTTGTCACTTTCTTACAAAATTAAACATAGTCTAGCCATATGATCCACATTCTGTGCCTAGGTTTCCCCAGATGATTTGAATGAAGATGTATGTCTACATAGAAACCTTCTTGTGAATGTTTATTGTAGCTTTATTCATAATGACCCGAACAGAAGCAACCATGATGTCCTTAAGAGGTGAATAAATATGCAAAATGTCACACATTCATACAATGAAACATTATCAATAATTAAAAAAGACAAATGAACTGTCAGCCATGAAGAAATGTGGATGAATCTTAAATGCATATTGCTAAGTTAAGGAATACAGTCTGAATAAAAGAAATCAAGGCTCCTTAGAGAAACAGATGATTCTAGGACTTGGGCCAGAAATATATATGAGCCTGGAGCCTCATGCACTTCCAGAAAGTCAGGCGATGCTCAAACATACACACACACACACACACACACACACACACAGTCATGAGGGTATCCCTAAGGAATCCAAGGGCCAACTGAAAGAGTTCCCAATGGTCAAACATTTTGAAGAACAAAAAAGAATGTTGTATTATAACCCAAAGTATAAAATAAATATCCATGAATTCATATCTGTCTATAAATATTGAATAAATAAATGTGAGAGAATGGAAAAATCTTCCATGCAGAAGAATTCAGAATATTTATGTAGATACTCGCCCTTGAGGAGACAGGGCATAACTCCCAGTCCTTAGTGTGGACTGAGCATAATGGTTTTTGTCTGAACACTAGGGTATGAAAAGGGAGAAAAAAAATCAAGTAACTTTACAGTGGAGATACCTGACACACACTAAAACCAAGTAGGTGATCAAGGCCAACATCAACAATGATGAGTCATGCTCATGGTAAAAATCTTTGATATGATATGGTTTGATTGATATGATACGATATAATGGAAATCGTTAATTTACCTCTGTGGTCTTTTTAAAAAGACCTCAGTCAAACCATAATTAGAATGTCAGGCAAACTCCAAATAAAGGCCATTGTATAAAAGATTGCTCAGTTCTTTTCACAACTCTCAAGGTCACAAAAACAAAAAAATGAAAGTGTAAGAAACCGTCACAGCTGAGTGGATTCTAGGAAGTCATGATGACTAAATGCAATGTGTTATTCTGGATGGGATCCTGGAACAGAAAAAGGACATTTGTGAAAAACTCAGGTAATCTGAATAAAGTATGGACTTTAGTAATAATAATGTATCAATACCGGTTCATTAATTGCGACAAAAGTAGCATTCTAATATATGTTGTCAATGATGGGGAAAACTGGCTGTAGAATGTGCAAGAACATTCTGTACTATGTCCATAATAATTCTGTAAGTCTAAAACGTGTGAGAAATGACAATTTTATTTTTAAAAAGGTACCACCAAGTGAATGCTTAACAAAGTAAATGAAAAAAAAAAAAAAAAATACCCAGCATAAAGCACAGCATCACAAAGTTTACAATACCTGGGAATCTCATCGGGCTTTCAAGAGCAATACTTACAATTTAATGAAAATAGAATAATATCTTTGGACTTCTGTTATGATCTTCTCTATTGAGAGACTGAAAATATTATGGTGAACATCCTTATTCATGCAGATCTCATAACTTACAGGAAAATAGTTTATCTAATCCATCTTTATCTGATACCTAAACAAGCATTTCCTAAAGCATGCTCTGCAAGACACATTCGTAATGCATCAACATATCAGCAGATACTTTGCAAAGAAAGAGTTCTGGGGTCAAGTAATTTGGAATATTTCAAATGTGTCAAAGTATTGTTTTGACATAAAATAGAAGCACAACATTCCATTATTAGGTGTGAGAATAAAACGAAGGAGGAGGAGAAGAAGGAAGCCTGTAAGGGAGTAACTTCAGAATCATCTCTCTTTTACCTGACCTTCTACCCCCTCATGGAAGCTTTCTACTGTCTTTTAGAACATAGTATGTGGGAAGAACCCCAGCCAAGGAGATGAGTCATGATCTCTGAGCTCCTCCAGACTTTCAATGTAGGGTTTTCATTTGCATTCAGATCTTAGTTAATCTTTGTAAAGAAGTCATTATTTCTCTGTCAAAATGCTGTCGCTTAATTTGATCAGCCATTTCTGCACAAGACAACAGAGATGAAGAAAAACTTGACTGGGTTCGGAGCCTTCTTGTCCCTGTGGTCCCTTTGGTCTTACACATAGCACAACATGCCCTGTATTTTACTCCTGGTTGGTCAGGTTGATGCGGTTGGAAATTCTGAACGGAGTTTGAGTTTTACTTACCTTTTATGTTTGGCTTTACATGCCCGGAAGGGAAATAGCATTTATGCTATTGCTATATGCTTTGCTCTGTGCAAGGAATTTCCATCCACATCACTCATTTAATCAACACAAAAACCCTAGCAGGCCACTGAAAAGGAACTTTAATTTGCTCATCCAGGAATGGTCTTTATTTGCTTATTGCCCTTTTCTATTTCCTTCAGGGAGAAGACTAGATGGCCTCTTCGTATTAATGTGCTTTTCGATCACGTCACTTGGCGTTTGAATGTTTTCTAGAAATCAGTGTAAAGTATCTGTAAACTGCCAATCGAAAATCCTGACCTTCAACTCTCAATCCTAGACTGTATATAAATGTCTCCCCGTATCTACTTAGATCTTACAGCTCTTGAGAAAAGAAAACCCTACAGCCTCCCTCTATTTCAGTATCCAATAACCCAACTCCTAAGATATCCATATTTTATCTAATCCTGCGGTTCTCAACCAGAGGTCTGCATTGAAATCACCTGTGAGGGTTGGTGTTTTGTTTTGTTTTTAAATTGGCAAGAGATTAGAATACAGCATTTTCAGGATGAGGACCCGAGTTTTCTGCTTCTAATCATTCCTTCAGTGCCTCTGGGGCTCAGTACACAGGAGAGATTGCTAATTAAACCAATCTCACTATGCTCAGAACCCAGGTCACATAAAGACATTTGAGCAGAATCCTCCCACATGGCATAGGAACAGTCTGGCTGAAAAGCAGGACAATAGGAAAAGGCATTAATGTTTGTGGCAAAGGGAGTTCAGAACCAGAAAGAGCCTGCAAAACCCCAGAAGCTGTCTTTCTGAGTTTCACATAGTGACATATTGTTAAACATCGGATATTTCTAAAATTGAGTAGTTTTCGCAACATGAACTGATACACGCTTCTGGGAGTGTTTTGCTCAAGCCACCCTACACTGCTACTTGAAATCTGCAGTGAAATCGGACGAAGGGCTTTGTTTCAATCTGTTCCACTGTTCCCTGATCTGCACACGAATCCTCATGTAGGATAAATTAGCTGGAGAGAATAGGAGCTAAATGAGCAGGACTAGCAGGCAGTCTGGTAGGATCACATACCAGATCCATATTTACACTTTCTATTTGTCAACCTCCCTCCTAGAAACAGACTCAAGTGTGAAATGGGATCAATGTGGGCCTTTCGCTCCACTGTACCTTGGAAAGGATGACAAGAGAAGGGGTAATGGACAGATAATACAGAAGCCTACACAGGCTCTATTACCAAATCAGTGAGCATCCTTTTATGTAATGAATCCCTCTAATAATTTGTGTTGATGATGATTTGGTGGCAAATTAGAATCAATTAGTGACAATTTCCATTCTTACTGTGCTGATGAGGCTTCTAACTCTGTTCTCTGTTGATTTATCCTTGGAGAATGAGTTGCCTTTTTTTGCTCCCCAGACTCAGGACATAGTGACTTCTTTTCTCCCACAGTGTTTCAGCAGTACTTTGCTATTCAATTCTATCACCAGGGAAGTTGTTGTAAAGGGAGAGTCTCAGACTACATCCTAGACCTGTGGAATCAGGATCCGTACTTCACCAAGATTCCCAGGTGATTGCTATGCTAATTGTTACAGTTTGTGAAACACAGATCTAATAGTTATAAGTGAGAGTGTTAGTGAAATAGGCTAGGAGTTTTAGATTGTCACACTCAGTTCCATTTCCCTGAGAACACATTCTCTTTTCTTGTTTTGAAAGCATGTTGACTTGATGATCAGTTTTTCCAGGAACGGTCAGTGAGCGCTTTGTTTATTCTTTTCAGACTCCAGGCTAGAATTTCCCCAGCTTCGGATGCATATCTAACTCTCCTCCTGTCTTAACTCATGCTATTTCTTCAATGTCCCTCCACTGTCTTCTGGCCTTAATATGGTAAATGCCCTTTCTTCGTTCTCCTCCAGAATCCCTAGGGAAGTGTTATCTATCATACACTTACCTCACCACACTCACGTTATCTGTCAGTCTCTCCTACCAGATCACCAATTGCTCCCTGATGTGGCTCATTCTATATCATCCTTCGGTAGGGGGCTAACAGTGACACAATGTGCTAGACTTTGGATCCTACAAAGAGTCCTCTTAATATGTATTAATGTAAGTGAACCAGTAATGTCACCAGTCAAAAACAAGGGGTGGGGGGTGGAAGGAGAAAGAATAGGTGACCAGTTGATCCAATTACTTAGGTGGTTGTTTAGGGAAAAATACTCTATTGGTAGCCATAATGAAGAATTAATATTTAGTGTAAGCCTACACTGCTTGCATCTTGTTTATCATGTTCAAGTCTGGGTTATAATGTCTCTAAAACCATTGGCAAATTACTGTCAGTATGTTTTTAAAAGCACTGAAGACCAACTGAATCAAAAAATCTTAGAGGTGGGGGCCAAGCCTTGGTACTGTTATTACAATTCTTGTAGAAATGTTTGTCATCCAATTATCTAAGAGGGTTGTCTAAACAGTATATAGTCAAAAGAGAAACCAAGATGCTGAAAATTTTGAGAATCAAGAAATTGAAGCACCACCTGGATTATTCTGACCGTGCTCATCCTGAAAAAGATGTGACTTAGCAGAAGCATCAGAGTTATCTTTCAATTTCTGTGCAGCTTTCATGTGAAAAAGGATATTTTTAATGACTCCAGCAGGTACAATAAAGAGAAATTTAAGAGAGGTCAATTTCAATTCAATATATAGCGGGTATAACATTTTTCAAGACGTATTCTCATATGTGCAAAAGAAAAAAAGGTACTCTCTTCCTCCTATCGTTCTGAAATTCAACTTAACCTTTCTATTGAACCTCCATTTTACCTGATGTCAGAACCTATAATCTTCGTCATTTCTGGGTACACTCAGGTGCTTCACTGTTTCCTCAGCTATTTCAGGTGTAAAGTTTAGTGAAGTCAGGATTTTTCCTGTCTCTCTTCTTTTTCTTAGGTCCACAGCTTATGTAAAATCCTGGATTCAGGGGAAGACATTTCGTTCATAGCCTTTCTTCTGCTTCAGGCAGTTATCTGCTGCAACACCACTTGTCTGCACCAAGCTTTGGTCACTGAACGGGTATGTCTAGCAGAATGTCCACATCTCCACCTGGTGCTCTGTTATATGAGCCAGGTAGCTTTTCCTGTGTGGGATACTCACTTTGAATTTATCAGCTCTCTCTCAGCTCACCTTTGAACCCTTCTTTAGAGGCGCAGGGACAGTTGGACGTCTCCGAACCTATCCCAGGGCTCTGGAACTTCAGGATCGTCTTTCTTGCTTTGGGCATCACCTTCACTTAACTCTACTGCTTCTGTCAAGAGTTTCAGATACATGGAAGCCCACAGAACTTTCCTTTCTCAAAGACAGTTGAGGGCTCATTTTTCCCAAAACACACATCCAAGTGTAAAAATCATTAGCTACAACCTCAAAAGTATTCCCCAGTCATGTATAGGAGAACTTTTGTCAAGTGTATTTATCCAAAAATAAAATGCACCAGATCAGATTTTATTGCTTTCCCTGTCACAGGAAATTTAAACAGCACCGAGGTGACCACTTTTCAGGAAATGATCAAGGAAATCCAAGGTCACGCTAGAAGGTCGGATTCAATCACTCGATCCTAAATGTGGTCATGCAGTAAAATCTTCTAGAGAGTTTTTAAAGCTCAAATCATTTCCAAAACCTCTACTAATTTGCTTATTCAGAAATATGAGGAAGGAAAGGAATTTGTTTTCTTGAAAAACCTCACTCACTGAAATTAGTGTGATAGCATTGGGCAAACAGTTTTCATCCAGAGAATAATCCTCCCTGGAGCATATTCTCTGAC
The DNA here is from genome assembly GCF_014108415.1 of Molossus molossus. Classification (NCBI taxonomy): domain Eukaryota; kingdom Metazoa; phylum Chordata; class Mammalia; order Chiroptera; family Molossidae; genus Molossus; species Molossus molossus. Next base: position 18,948,850 of record NW_023425352.1, read on the forward strand.
AGATCTGTTGAGTCTATTCTAAGGAAAAAGCAAAGAGGACATAGTGATCATTAGAGACGTCCTCATGAGCCACATACTTGACCAGCTCGTGGGGTCCCCCTCTTGGGTTTCCATGGCTTTCTACTGCTCTGCTTGTCCACATGGAAGGAGGTTCATGGCTAAAGAAGATCAAGATTATAGTCCATGAGAAAGAGCAAGGGTCCAATCAGTGGGGCGTTGCTGAGCTCCTCTTTCCGAACTCTGCTTCTAGAAACCATTCAGAAAACGACCTGCTTTCTTGTAGGTAAAAGGCATCTGTCCTCAAGGAAGAAAAGGATACAGATGTGTTAGGATCAAAGTCACCTCACTTGTCTCCAGGATTTTTCTGAGGTTCCTGTGAGGTTGTGTTTGGAGAACCTAGAAAAACGGGTGTGTGTGGCTCATGTGAATCTATCCCTTGCCTCCCTCAAACCGTCAGAGCAATGTTTAATTTCAGAGTTTTTACAGTTGCTCAAATTATTGGTGAAAGTTTTACATAGATGTATTTTTATATCTTCGTAGAGCAGTAGGCTAGACCATCTATACATAATGGGATTTCGGGTTTCTTTCTTTCTTTTTTAATCAATAGACATTATTGAATTCTTCATTCAAGCCAGGCTTGGTGTGCACTGCCCAGTCTGACCTCCTCAGCCCCACCTCACTCCTTTGCACTTGCTTTTCCACAAACTAAATATGTCATATTGTTTCCAGGTGGAGAGTCCAGTCTATTTTAAAGCCTTGGGAAGGAAGGAAGTTTCGGGGGTGGGGATTAAATTATAAAAGGGGGAGGGCATGGTCCCCTTGAGAAAGACTGAGGACAGGCTGGAGGGTATCTAAAATAACAAAGGTGACACACCGTTGTTTCCTGGAAATGTCCCTGGCCAGCATTAAAGTGGTCATCAAATGTACCTCACCTTGCACAGCCTGGTTTCAGTTCCTGAATTAGAGAGGTCTGGAGTTCCCCAGGACAGGTGATCCTCCCTGTCACCGTTCCCCACAATAGAGACATTGGTGCTCTCTCGTCCCTTTGAGGGACACTGAGCCTCACTCAGCCCAGATCGAAGGCAGAGTATAGTCTAGACGTGTAGGGGGCCCAGCTACAGTCCGCCCAGAAAATGAAAACAACCCTTCTTTGTTTTTAATATTCCTTGTGAGGCAGATAAGAAGAAGGAAGTACTGCCATTATTTCTGCTAAATTACTGCCCTTCAGGTAGGAAAAGGTCCAAAATACAAGAAGCATGGGGAGGAGGAGGCAGAAAATAGAAAAATCAATATGAATCACCTTCCAGTCGCGGGCACCCAGCTTCACTTGGGCCACTGCAGACCCACAGCAGGAATTACTCACTGTCCCTGACAAACCCCAAAAACACTAAACAAAATAAAAGAGAAATAGAAGTAAAACAAAAGCAAATGAATCAGTTCCAACTTTATGAACAATAAAGAAGAAACTGCATATACATTTCTAAACAGTTGTATGTTTCCTTATTTTCTTTGACCTCATATTCGAGTCATGCCACAATTCTGGTTTCTGACAGCCATCCTTTATAAAAGCCCAGAGAAGAAAATGCTTTGGACGAGGCCAGGCAATTTAAGTAACTTCACCAGATCACACACATTAAGTCATTAGGTGGGTGTGTCAAGTCTGAGTCTCAGTTTCCTCAAATGTAAAACAGGGCAATACTAAACACTTCATGTAACCATCATGGCAATTAAATCTTAAAAGGAAGTCACATGAAACAGAACATACTATAGAATAAGTCTTTAAAAGCTCACACCATTGTCATTGTTATTATTATCAACTGGCAGATCAAGTACCTTGTTAACCTCATCGAATAGGTACTAACTCTCCTTTCTTGGCAAGAACTCAGAAACAGCATTGAGATTCCGATCAATAACAGCAATGATGATAATCATAATAACATTATTTTTAATATCAGAAAGTGTAAACCAGTAGGCTGCAGTAACAAACAAAGCTTAAATCTCCATGGGATAAAACAGAGAAGGTCTGTGGTTTGAGAGTCAGCTGAGAGTGTTGCTCCACATCGGATACGAGGCTGATGGAGCAGCCCCTTCTTTCAAGAATGAGATGATCATTGTGACAGAGGAAGAAAGAAACCAAAGTTCAGCTCATGCTGGCCCTTCGACCTTCCACCCCAAAGTGACAGGACACTCTGTTTACCTGGTGTTTACTAAGACGAGCCAGCTGGTTGGGGAATTGCAATGCTGTGTGTGCCCAGCCTAAGACAGAGCCAGAGCATCAATGACAGCCCTCAGGTACAGTCATCACATTGAGTGCATGGTCAAGGTCCACACGAGAAGCACTGTGACGTGGTTTTACACATTGCACTGATGAGGAAACTGAAGCTCATGAGAGTTGAAAAAATAACCCAAGGACGTGGAGCTCATGGGTTATGGAGCCAAGATCTGAATTTCAATTTTGTGCTCACTGCCTCCCACTCCTAGGCTTGCAAACAGCTGGGTCCTCATGTGTTCCTGCTCAAGGTCATAACGGGACAAACCGATTTTGAACATGGTATCATAGCTTTAGAACCAAAACATGAGAGTGCTCAGTCATAACATAAAGAATTGCCCTGAATGATGCTTCTGTATAATCCTCATCAACATCATAATCATCATTTTTGTATTAGAAAAGAATGTCGGGTTCTAGACAGAACAAGTCTGCTGACCCCAATTTGGAAATAATCGGTATTCTACTAATGCAAGCTAGTAGAATAAGCTGGAAAAGGTACTGACATTTCCATTCCTTTGCTCACTGAGTCGCCCCATCAGCTCTGTGAGAAGGTGTTATTCAGGGAAGAAGACCGCGAAGAGGGAGGCTGTGCACTTTGCAGCATCTCGCAGCTGGGATGCAGGCAGAGGTGGGCTCAGGGCTGACTCTGCCATCTCATTATTCTGCAACCTGTGCTTTTTACCCTTGTTACTGCTTCCTTAGCGACAATACCATGAACCTGTGGTTTGACATGTTTACCTGCTTGTTTCTCGATCTCTAAGAGATGTTGTCCTTCTTGACATTTTGTGCTGCCACAACAGACTTTCTAAAAAGTCTCCAGTTTTAGACACCTCCATCTCACTGAACATTTGGAAGTCGTGTTCTTAGCTCATATATGGGCACATAGGGGGCTGCAACAATAAACGTGTCTGGCATCAGTGCCTGGCACACAGGAAGTGTTCCATGTAACTTAAACAGATGATACTCTAGGAGGATCACTGCAGTGTCATCTAAGGGACATAAGTTTGTTCAGTTTCTATCTTCATGAAGTGGTAAAACAGTTTTTAGGTATGTCTCAGACCAACCTTGAAGTCTTTCTCTTCATCTACATGTGTTAAGAAGCAAAGGCAGATAGAGTTGGGAATTGCACATACATACATGGGTTGACTTTGGGTACATTAAAGAATTCCTATCATTTGATAATTGCTTCCAATTAAATAGAATATGAAGTCTTCTCCTATAGCATTTGGGAATGTGATTTTGTTCTAGTGCTTCATTGATCTGCCTCTGCATCCTTTGAACAGTGGTGATTAGGATTTGATGGGCTTGGGGAAGCAAACAGGCAGATCGAAGCATTAATAATCAGTGGGCATTTTGAGGGTGTACAAAGAGCAAGGATGGTCTATGGAGAAACATCATTTAGGATTCATATGTGAAGTTGATAGAGATTGATGATATACTCCTCATGTCCTTATCTGTATTAATCTATTTCACTTTAGAGGAGCCAGGAAACTGCTATAGACAGGACTTGACAGTGAACTGTCCTCTTTGAATAGCTCAATATATTTCAACATTTGATGGGAGTCACCTGGTAGAGTGCATTGGAACACCGCTTAAAGTTTGGGGTGATGCGTAGTATAGAGGGACGGTTACGGATATTGGATCCAGGGTCGTTTGCTAACTCTGGACCTTTTTCCCTACCTGTGCAATGAGAATGAAGTAGTGGTGACCTCATGGCCTTGTAATGAGACTTAAGGGAGACACAGCATAAGCAGAACGTGTATAAGTCAGAATGCCTGGCAAAGACAGAATACCTTATAAATGTTATTTATCACTACAGTTCAGGAACCTCAACAAACATATATTTTTGGTGACTGGTGACAACCTGTTTTTCCTGCTTTATAAGTCATTTATGGGAAGGCAGAACTCTTTGCCCATAGGTTATGTGCAAATCCGAAAAAAATCACAAGGACCACTTTCAGGAGGTGGCACTAGAGCTCGGATAGGTCGCAAGAGATGATTGTCCAAAGGCTTCCCCGTTTCTCCTGTGATCAGGAATAGCTTTACTGAGACAAAGTCAAAGGTTTGGGAAGAAGGGCTAGGGGGCAGAGGCTCGTGAGTATTTATTTCTCTTCAGTAATGCTAGAAAGCTCATCCACGTGTTAACTGTTGAGGCCCCAAGAGCATGGGTAGTGTTGCCATCTACTCTTCATAAGGGGCACCTGCTGAACAGGGAACGGTCCCTTATTAGATTCACTGTCAGCCTCACTCCCTTGGCCTTGAAACGGGGCCATGCTATGGCAACTTCAGGTTCTTGACTCTCTTGGAGAGAGTTGCTTATGCACACGCAGGCTCAGCCATACCCTGCTGAGAGCAAGTCGGAAGCATGATGTGGGTTTCATCATATTCACATGGCAAGAGCAGACGTTGGGGGGAATTTGAAAATATGGAAGTATGAGAAGCACGCTGGTTTTCTGTAACTTTGCATCGAGGGGATTGGCTAGCACGTGGACAGCAAGGGAATGAAAGCTTAGGAACCTGCTTACATTACTTTACTAACTGCGCCCAAGGGCCTCAAACTGCAGCATAAGGGACATGTTAGTGTGTCTCAATTAAAGAGCGTGGACATATATACCTGGTGTAATGGTCACAGTCTGGGTTTGTTAAAGATTCTAGGCACTGCGTCTTGACTTCACCACTTGTTAATTTTGTCAACTTGGGCAATTTCTTGGTGTCCACAAGCCTCAGTGATAGAATCTATAGGTCTGAAACAAGCACATTGATCATACCTGTTCATTGGTTGCCGTAATAATTGAATGTGGTGGTGCATGAAAAGCACTCAGCATAGCATGTGGTTATGTATAAATGCTTAGTAAACTTTACCTATTAATTTTCAGGCTGTGACCTGTAAATAAAACAGCATTTGTAAAGCTGCTTTTACAATGACAAATAAAACACACAGATGTAAATTCCTGTAAGATGTTCTAGCTGCAGTTACAATGCCAGAGAATGTAGCACAGAAGGATATTACAATATCTGCTAATTTCTCTCAAAATAAAATTCTTGTTTCTTTAATGTTTCGACATGGATTTTAAATTAATTTTATTCCACTAAACTCTTCTCTTATAAATACATTTTAGTACTATTAAATTATGGCAAATTCTTTAGTCATTGTTAAATTGAACAGTGCTTCCCATATTTGGATTATCATTCAAATTATCCAGAGACTTTTATATACAGAGTCCTAGAATCTATTTTAAGAATTTATGAAATATTAATCAACAAGTCTGGAAATCTGTTCTGAAAAAGTTCCAGAATTTATTTCAATGATTTTATCTGATGTCTATGCATTTTGTTTGTTTTCTATTTATATCATCAAATATCGTTAATTATTTGTGTAGAATATCTCTGACCTATTATATTTCTTTCTCTGTCATCTGCATCCTAGTCTGTTATAATTTATAGTATCTATACTGTCATAGCTGTTACTCTGGAATCTCTGTACACAAAACCTTCATTCCCTTAAATACTCAATAATCCCAACACCACATTTGCTAAAACGTATCTTGTAACCAAGATGGTTAGGCGAGGCGAGTGCATGGGTTAACTATTGGAAAGGTTACAAACAGTACAATGATTATTTTGGGTCCCTACCTAGTAGGTGCTCTGAGAAGAAGTCAGTACAATACCACAGCCACATACAAATGAATGTAAAAATCATAGTAGCATTGCTATGTACCATAAATAATCCCATGAAATATAAAAGAGAACAATGTCTCATTCACTGTAAGTGCTAATCCTGAGTGTCAGAGCAGAGCTAGGTTCCAAATGAAGGAGGAAGGATGCTACTCTGCTCTACACTCCAGAGGCAGGTCTGCTGATGCCCAGAGCCGAGAAAACCTCTCTCGAAAGCATCTAATTAACTCCTGTCCTTCAATGACAAACTCTAAGAGACCAAGTGGAAAAGAGGTTTTGTACTTCTCTCTTATTTTTATTTTCTTTCTTTCTTTTTTTTTAATCTTCTCTGTTAGGGAAGACACATTTTTGAAAGAGTAACCTAGCATGCAGATACCATGTGGCTCCCACTTCCATAATAAATTATCTTTTTGACATGGAGCTGTGGATGCCAGGTGACGAGAAGACCTGTGACCCAGGATTTTTAGCATTTTATCTGTGCAAGCGTGAAAACTTCACTTACATATTCTTGTTCTCAAAGGAATACTGTCCTCTCTGTTTCTTGAAAGCTAGAGCTGTGCATTGCATTGAAATGCAAGATGTGTATGTACATATGTTCTGTCACTGATGTTTTGAAAATCTAAATGTCCGTCTTTCAGAGCAGCTGAGTGGGGCTGTCTGCAGTTGCTAGGTTTAGTGCAATGCTCAAGTTCTCTTTCCTTCACTTCACCAACTGCCACCAGGGGGAGTGATGGATCCTCTGCCCCTGGATAATATAATTCACTTGGGGGGCTGTTTTGTTATTGCTTTGCAACTCGTAAAATAGTGTGCATTTAATATGAGGTAGATGAATCTCACTGTAAACATGGGACCAGTTTAGGGAAGAGAATGGAATGCAGAAGTCTGAGGACTCAAGGAAGATTGCGTGGAGATGTGAGAACTTGACTTGGATCTTGAGAGCTGGGCATGCTTCTATTCGCAGGAATTTCCTTTCAGGAAGATCATGGTGTGTATCGCATTGGAAGTGTGGCCTGAACATGATTCAGGTTAAATGGTTCATATATTTAGTTTTGTGTTTATTTATTTATTGCTGCTTATTTTTTTCTGTGTACGTTTTGATTGTGGTGTATCATAAAATACATAAATCTTGAGTACAGAGCTTGGAGAACTCTATGTACACACACACACACACACACACACACACCTGCGTAATCACAGAATGCGTAGAGGGTATAGACATCTCCAGCACCCCATTTTATTCCTTTGTACCCATTTCTGACAGTATCAGTCCACCCTCCAAAAACTATGACTTCTGTCACACGAAATCGTTTTACCTATTCTTTTCTTGATCTCTACAACAAGAATCATGGAATAAGTACTCTTTTGTGGCTTCTTTCATACATCCGATGCCTACATGAGATACGACCACAGAGCTCTAGATGGTTTGATGTGATTACTTTTTAGTATAACATGATGTGAAAAAACCAAAATGTATTTATCCATTTTATGGCTAATGGATATTTAGGTTTTTCAGTTTGAGACTATTGTAATATTATTATAGTTGTTCTTAAGTGGAAATGTGATTTCATATGCTTTTATGAAATCACATTTCTAGAAATATACCTAGAGGTGGATTGGCTGGAGAACAAGGTAAGCATGTACTTTATTTTTATATAAATTGCCAGTTTTCCAAAATAGTTATAAAAATTTACTTTCCAAGCTGTGATATATAAGATGAGATTTTGACTGTCCCCCAGCCTCATTAACATCGTCAGTCTTTTGAATACTAACAAATTTATAATTATTATATCTTCCTGGTAGACTGATCTGTTAGTTGTTATAAAATATCCTTCCAGAAATCTAGTAATACTGTGTTAATGATTATAGATCAGTGAATAGATTAATGCATTAATGATTAACTAATTAATATGTCTCATATTAGTACAATTGCCCAGGTTTTTGGGGGGCTAGTATTTATATCATCTTACCTTTTCAATTCTCTGCTTTGTGTCCTTTATTTAAGTTGTTTCTCTTGTAAGCATCACTATTTCATCCTGCCTGAAAGGCTATGTCTTTTAACCAAATTACTGTTTTTTTTCTATATTTAACGTAATGTTTGAATTTAACTTTACCATGATTATATTCATGTCTACTTTCCCCATTTTTTCTTTGTTCTCTCTTTTATTGTCCTTTGTCTCCATTTCTTTTCTTGCATCAATCAAATATAATTATCATCATCATAGTTCCCCCACTATTAACTACAGGAATCTATTTTTCTAATGTTAATTTAGAGTCATCCTAGACATTACAATGTGTGTCATAAAAAAATTAACATCTTGATTCTAATATAAATTTTGAATCTTCTGGACAATTAAAGAACCTCATAAAATGTTCACTGCGTACCCCTCCTCTCTTTTCATATTTACATGCTACTGTCGTCCTGTGTTTTTATTTTAAATTTAAATCACACAAGACATTTTAATTATTGTATATACAACAGATATGATTCAAATGTACCCCCATATTTATGCATGTACTGCTATTCTTTGCCACATGCATTATGCTGCTTCCAACTAATAGCATTTCTGCATGAAGAATTCCGTTCATTATGTTCAGTGGGGGTGGGACTGTTGGCAGACATTTTCTGTTTTTATTTGGCTCCAAATGTTGACTTTGCCTTAATTGTTAAAGGATATCTTTGCTGAATATAGAATATTAGGCTGGCAACTATTTTCTTTGACATTCAAGACAACATTTTATCCCTTCTTCCATCCATTGCCTCACTTACAAGTCAGTTTTCTGTATTTTACTACTCTTTTAAAAACAATCATTTTTCCCTTTGACTTGTTTAAAGATTTTTTTACTTGAATTTTATTTTAACAGATTTATTAAAATATATGTACTTTATTCACGTGTTCATGTATATTTTTCTTTGGTTACTCTTCTGGCATAGTTGTCATCAATTATGAAATTTCTTGGCCAACACCTTTTCCAATATTGCTTCTGCTTCATTCTTTACCTTCTCTCCATGAAGACTCCAGATGTATTTGTTCAATCTTTTCATCATGGTCCATGGGTCTTCACTCCCCTTTTTTCCATCCTTTTGGAATCTCCATACTTGAGTCTGGATATTTTGGTCTAATTTCTTTTCCAATTATGAATATTTTCTTCTGCTGTGTTTAATATGTTATTAAGTTCATATATTTGTATTAATTTTACTTAAAAACATTTGTAAGAATTTTCAGCCCAATAATGTCCATTTGATCCATTTTATAAATCCTAGTTTTGGTTAATTTTCTTAATATCTATTTTATTAAAAAAATAAAATCTGAATTATTTCACAATATGTAACTAAACACTCAAGATCTGGGTCTTTTACTATTGTATGGTTGGCTTGTTTTTTGTTCTATTGTTTTTTTCCTCTTGTTATTGGATTTTGATCTTGGTCTTGTCTTTAGGCATATCTGATGTTCTTGTTTTAAATTGAATTCGGTCTATATGGATAAGAACTTTCAGAGGCTCTGGGCTGTTATCTTTACCCAGAGGGGATCTGCTATTCTCCGGTGGACAGTTAATTTAAGAGGTGTTTGCCTTAATCCAGTTATCTTTCCAAAGGACTCGGTCTTGGTGAAGGTTGGTCTATACTGAATAGGGTTAGTGTTTGAAGCTTTCCTTTTCATACTCTCAACTGAAAACACCGTCTTACCAGGGCGCCAGCCCTTACTGCTGTCTGTTCCAGGGTCTGTCCGCACAGCACTAGGCGAATATCAAAAGCTGAGCTTAACGTTTTACTTTCCTAACATCCACTTTCTACTGTCTTCTAGCGCACTTGTCTCGTGAAGATTAGAAAAAAAAAAAAAAATGCCATAGGAGGAAAGTGATACTGAACATCAGGCTTCCTTCTCCAGGTTCCCCTCCCCCGCAGATTTTGGTCTTGGTAATATTACTTTTTCCACTTTTTATATCACCACCCTGAGAAACTGCTGGAAGCTCATACTGCCCAGTTTTGAGTATCTTCCTAGCCCAGTGATACTTAAGAATGGCAGGTGCCTCGGGTGGAAGGGATGGAGCCCGTCTAGCTTACCGCTTGGTGCTGCCAATCTCTTGGGCTCATAGCCCATCAAATTCTGTTCCTCTTGGTTGCTTTCTGATGCCCTCAAAAAGCAGTTTTGTATTTCTTTCAATTTAATAGTTGTTCTCTGTAGATGGTTTGATAAAAGCTACTCTGCCTTAGCTGAAAGCAGTAATCACTTGTAGGCTTTTAATTTTGTCAAGCAATCAGGTGTCAGGACAACAGGCCAAGCTGAATGCAACAATCAAATCTTTTTTCATTTTCTGCAACAGGGAAAGCCAGAGGCAAAAAGGAGGACTGGCTCCCCAGTGTTCCATTCACCCCCAAACAGTGCCAGGGAAGGGACAGGCAGATGCAGCAGACACAGAAGGAATCTAATTGTCTCACTGTGGGGGCACTCAAAACAAAAGGATCCTGTCTCTTTATGGAGACATAGGCTGAGGGGGGGAGGTAGGGAAAGGCTAGAAATGAAAATTTGCTGAGTGGAGAAAAATGACCCAGCTGAATTCTAATAAGGTGATATTGGTGGAGGTGCCTCACCTGGGGCCCCCAATAAAGAGGCCTCTGAACAGAGGGCTGAATCCTTTAATGCAACTCCTCCCAGAAAACTGACATGCATTTGCTGTGCACCAAGTCGAGTGTGTGGACTGCAACTTCATGACTCTTGCTGGGAGCATCCTTGTAATTGCCCAAGGTCAGGTCTGCAGGACTGCTAAAATGCCTGGAGCCAAACTTATCCATAAGGATGCTCTTTAATCTATTCACACTCAACTCCCCCTGTTCTGACTCTACTGTTGTAGTTGTTGTTATTATGTAGTTCAATGTAGCCTACTGGGCTAAGAACATGTTATTTCCTCCCGATTCATTAGTTCAGTCTCCCTGTAGAGACGATTCCATGCGTTGATAATCCAGGTCCCATTTGTAGATTTTGTTAGCTTCATCCAACATCAGTTTCTTTGTGAACATTAGATGCATATTACTTTATTATTTTATATATGCATACATATATAAGCATATACATTAACAAGAATATGTATATAAACAAGTTTCATAGATGATTTTCTGAGAGAAATTCTATAGACGACTTTAAAATGAGTAGGTGGAATGTTGGGAAAATAAAGTTTATTGATTTCTAAGTCTATAGGAGCTTATAATTCTGTCTTGATTTTTATTTAATATCTTTACTCCTTCCGTTACTGCTTCCCGTTCAAGGAGGAAGTCCTGGAGGCAGCCGTCCCTGGTGGCTCTGTGAGGTTTTCTGTTCTGAAGTGTGACTGCTCTCCTAATTCCTGTCGCCCCTGGGGACTGTCAGCCCAGGACTGTGATTCAGTGCATCTGCTCTCCAGCGTGATGCAGCTCCCAGTGGGGGTGTGGCATGACTCACTTTCTCATTATTAATCAAGAAAAGATCATTTAAATTTTAGAGAAAAAATTGCTATGCAGCAGAAATAGTATACTGCTGCCTGCGGTGCAGGCGATTGTATCTGCTGCTCCGTGGAAGATGAGGGCTTCCCCAAGCCTGTTCTCCTCGCTGTTAGCGCTGCCTCATCGCGGCTCTGGTGTCAGGTCCCCGGAATGCATGTCTGCAGTATGCGCAGAGAGCCACATCTGGGGTTCCCACCGATCGTGCAGCCTACACCTGACCTGGTAACTCTCCATTTCGTCCTGTATTTCGACATTTCAACAAAATTAAAACGGCACTCGCTTGCACCCCAACCTCCACCACAGCACAAAGACAGACTCGTTGCCTGGCTTAGTCAGGTGGCGGCGTTGTTGCCCAGCACCTGTCCCGGAGCAGGAGGGGTGCAGCCAGCTGCGGCTGCAGGAGAGAGCCGGGAGAGCTCCTTGAACTCTTGCCAGCCCCAAATGAGGCAACGTTCTGGGTGACACTCTTCTGCTTACGTCCAAAATCTGAGGTTCATCTTTGGAGAAGGCAAGGTGCTTCCTGGTCTTTCACAGCTAGTAGGAGTATCTGCGAGTCTCCTGGGGTCCGAGGGTGTCGCTACCCCATCACCATCTTTGCTCTTATATTCCACGGCGCCTTGTTGGGAATGATCACAGCCACAGGATTTAATATTTCTTCATGGGTGGAGGATTTGGAAAGAGGCCTCACCCTTGACCCCTGTTTGCAGGAATACAGAGGTCGTGGAAGTAGAAGTTCTCGGCCCACCTTTCCTGCGGGCCCATCCCCAAGGACGCCTGGTTGGCTTAGTCTCCTCTGGGTTCTTTGGTTGTTGTTGTGTTTTTGTTTTGTTTTGTTTTGTTTTTGCTTATTGAATGACTTTAAGATATCATGGTATTTCAACACTATGCAATAGTAGGTTTATTTTCCATCTTTCTCTTGAGCATGTCCAGCTCAGCTGTAAGTCTCAGAGCATTCTGGATGCACCTGTGTGGCAGCTTTGTTAATTGCAGCACCAGAGGGTAAGAATTTGCAAATAAAGCATCTGTCCTTTCAGAGTCAGTCCTTGGGCCCGAGCTCACAGACTGCAGCGTGTAAACACAAGCAGTGCTAACAAAGCAGACATGGGCTCTCACCAGGGCATGGGGTTGTTTGGTGGGAATTTTTAGCAAGAATTTACTGAAATGAAAATAATTTCAGGGTTTCTGTTTGCTTGTTTTTTTCCCTCTAAGTATGCATTCCCTTGAAATAAAATCCATACTGTTACAAAAAGTACACAAATCAAGTTGACAGCCAGATACATTTTCAAAAAGGAAACACACTCCTCCAACATACACAGATCAAGAAACAAAAATATCCAGCACGGCAGAAATTCCCCTTATTTCTCTTCCACTGAGTTGTAACTACTCTCCCAGCACAACCAGAATCCTGAACCTCCGACACCATAGATTAGTTTTGCCTACTTTTGAACTTTTCTCTAAGAAGATTCATGTAATATGTCTCCTTTTGTGTCAGTTTGCTTAACCCTGTGACAGTCACATATATCTTTGCTTAAATAGTTTATTTATTCTCAATTAGGTCTGGCTTTTATGACATGAATACATCAATCTTTTATTAGAAATTTGAGCTGTTTTGAATTTGGGGTGATTAAGAATAGGGTTGATGTAAACAGAACTGCATTTTTTTGGGTAAATATATGTATTCCAGTTTGTTGGGTGCATATCCAGGGGTGGAATTTCTGGGTAAAAGTGTATGCCTATGATCAGCTTCGCTAGATATTGATAAATGATTTTCAAAGTGGTGGTGCAGATTTATTCTCTGCAGAAGAATTTGAGACTCCCCGTTGCTTCATTTCTTCCCTCACGCTTGGCGTCGCCTTCTTGAGTATTTCCCACCCTGGTAGGTGTGCAGTTTGGGTGCACTGTGGTTTTACTACGAATTTCCCTCACGACGAGTGAAGTTGAGAACGTTTTTAATGTATTTTGGTTATTTAAATATCCTATTTTCTGAAGTGTCTATTTGAGTTGTTGGCCCATTTTTAATTGGTCTCTTTTCCAAGATCTTAATGATTTGTGCATTTTTTTTTATATTTGTATATCATTCCAATTATGTGACTTACCATATTAAATTTTGAAAAACAAATATTATTTAAAGTAATGCAATTTTTCATTTTATCATTTCATGGTTAGTACATTTTGTGCCTTGATTAGCAAATTTCTACTTGTCCCCAATGTTATAAAAATATTCTGGTTTTTATAAAACTTTTATTCATTTGACCTTTTGTACTTAGATCTACAATCTATCTAGAATTGATATTTATAAAGGCAGGGAGGCAGGAGGTCAAGATTCATTTTTTACCTTATATGGTATGGATATCTAAGTGATTCAGCACTATTTATTGAAAGAGTCATTCTTTTCCTCACGAGACCATAGTATTACTTTGTCATTAACTAGGGTCTGTTTGAGAACTTTCCATTTGGTTATACTGGTTTATTTATTTATCATTGGATGAATAACACAGCCTTATTATGATAGCTTTATATTGACCTTGATATTTGGTGGTATAACACTCTAGCTTAATTTTTCTTCTTCAAGACTGTCTTGGCTAGTCTTGGGGCTATGTTTCCATTGAAATATTATAATCCAGTTAATTTCTAATAAAAAAACTGGTTATATTTGACTGGAAATTTCTTAAATTTACAAATCTATTTAGTAAGAATTGATGTTTTTATAATATTAAAATTTCAATCTATAGCATATCTCTCCATTTATTTATGTCTTATCTAATTTCTAACAGTGACATTTATAACTTTTGGCATGGAGGGCTTGCACATCGTTTGCTGGGTTTAGCTATAGGTATTTGATGGTTTTGAAGCTGCTGGGATGAGTTCAGTTTTAATGTAGGAGGGGAAGAAGTAGCAGCCATGTCTTCCGAAAGTGACATTGGGAGATGATTGTCAAACAGTGAGAGGTCCACCTACTTACTACCATGTCATTGTGAATTTCCAATGTGGGAAGTTGAATGTGGAAGTAGTATTAAGCCTCTGGATTTAGACTGCTAGAATCAGAATGTCAGCTCCACCATTAATAAGTGTGTGCTACTAAATATTTTCTTAATATGTCTGCACACCTATTTCCTCATCTATAAAAAGGAGGATAATAATAATATAGACCTCATTGTGTCTTGAGAAGCTTATAAATGGTGCATGTAAACCATCTAACACAGATCCTGGCACATAATAAGTGCTGAACAGAAGACGATGATTACAGAATGATGATAGTGGTGGAAATGATGATGGTGATGGTGAAGATGATGATGATGATGATAATCATGTATCTGTGAGTCTTTTCTCTCTGCCACTGGTCTTGTTCAGAACTCATCCATCACACAAGTCCAAAGGCTTGGGTATTACCTTCACCTGCCGTATTTAAACATTTGTAGTTCTGGAAATATTTTCTCTCGCAAAGCACATTTAGGAGGTTGGCAATTCACCAAACCTCTTCTTGACAGCCATGTTAATTATATCACCATATTAATGCATTTCAACCAAATGACCTAATGTAGGAAGGATATCCTCATATACTTACTCTAAAAAGTAGAGGGATTGATTCAGGTTAAAAAATAAATGCCCCTTGGAGTGCACTGAAATCATCTTGGAAAGCTGGAGTGCGTCGGAATTGTTTGGAAGGGGTAAGGAAAGAGGTTATTTCTAAATTGTTTTCTCTCTTTTGTGTAATTCCTTGCTGTTTGCCTAAGGGCATTTCCATGGATGCATAATCTTTCATATATTGGAAATGTATGTTTTATTTTAAAGGAAGTTTGACAGGGATTGACTGTTCGACTCTACTTGCATTTCCAGACATCCTCTTAAATATTTCTTCTGTTTCAACCAAGTTTTTCTATGCAGCACAATCCATAATCAGGCAGAAACCCCTGCCTCTCTGTGCTTTTGCTCCTGCGCTTGTTCCTCCCAAACTGGATTACCCCATCCCCACATACTTTTCTATCAAAAAAACCCACAAAAAAAAACACACACATGTGAATCACAAACCCTGGCTCATCTTAAAGTCTTTCCTTATCTAATGTGTTTCCTTTCCTCTCCTGAAAAATGAATGCGGTTACTATGCCTGTATATGTTCATGCTGTACACTCACGCAATAACAGCAACAATAATGTAACTAAAATATGTTGATTCTTTACCAGGTGGCAAGCACTATCTTAAATACTTTACAGGCAATATCCCCTTCAGTCCTCTCCAAAGGCTTCTCAAGACAGACTCCAGTATCCTCACTTTATATGTGATGAAAGAAAGGCACAGAAACAGGGTGTTTATTGTAAAGAAGTATCATTGTCAGGATGTACCTTAAAGAAAGTGAGTTGACCTGGTCGGTGTGGCTCAGTGGATTGAGCATCATCCCATAGACTGAGAGGTCTGGGTTCAATTCCCAGTCAAGGCAATGCCTGGATTGCAGGTTCAATCCCCAGTAGGAGACATGCAGAAGGCAGCCAACTGATGTTTCTCTCTCACATCGATGTTTCTATCTCTCCCTTCCTCTGTCTCTAAAAAATAAATAAATAAAAGTGAGTTGGTCTCAAATTCTTTCCTCTTCCTCATTGCTGTGTCAAGGGGAGCAAGGGGAAGTAATAAGAAGAAACCCCTCATAAAGAAAGGTATTTTTAACAAACTGATCAAGCACTTGTCTCTGAGAACTGGTATAGGTGGCATGCACAGGCTAACCCTATCAGTCTTCTTTATTGCTTTTGTTGTTCTGCCTCTTAGGTGTTTTGCATCTTAGTTAACTCGCATCTTTGTACTTTGCATTCCCACAAGACTACACGCAGAGTCAGTCTGTGTATCTTCTCAGTGACTGTATTATTCACAAAATGTGGTACACGTCTTTTGGGATTTCTGCCTGGCCTGTGTTTACACTCTGCGTGGCCTACCTCCTGGCTATGGACACATGGATCAGGAATAGGCACTCACCCAATGTGGGCCAATTCAGTTCACCCTGGGAAATTAGAAGGATGCAGAGCGACTGGTCAGCTCGGGCAGGTGCCCAAACTGGAAGGTGCCATGAAATCAGAATGCAAACGGCCACATTCGGCGTCTTCGCGCCAAGCAGCTAGAGCTAGTCTACAAGGAGGGACTATGAAGCTGTCACACGGACACGAATCAGAAATGAGAGGCCTCGTGGCTCTAACAGGAAAGAGGAACCCTTGTTTCCAACTTGTATTGTTGGAAACAATCAATTCCTCATGATGTCATATTTACTGATGTTCCCCTGGATTATCTGAGCTATTCTCCAGATCATTCCAATGCATTTCCCATCCTCCCTCTTCCTGCTTTTTCTTTCTTTTTTTTTTTTTTTGGTATGTCAGTTTCATGCTTTTCTGTTACTTGTAGCCAAAGAATCTTAACAAAAGCATTGCAAGACTTTCCTTGAGAGACCAGACCATTGTCCCTCCCTAGCCTCAGAGATCTCAGACTGTCCCTTGGCAAAGCCATGGGGGACAGTAGGTGGGGTTCTGCTTGTGATTATGGCATCCCAATATTTCTCCTCGTCTCTCTTCTTTCACATTCGAACTATTTCTTCCCAACTGCGCTCAATGCACTCACGCTTTAAGTTTAAACGTTGATATTCTTGGGAAATGTACATTTTAAAATAGGAAACTGCAGGAGATGATGAGTAGTACATAGAAATAAACCACTACTAACGCTATTCATATAATAATGTTTTTCATGTTTCTACAGGATGATGTAGCATACACATTACCTCTTGTTGTTCACAGAGCAATCCTGATGTGGGTACTTGACTCGACTTTTTTTAAGCTTTACGGTACCAAGCAGAGTTTCCAATGTTCTCCCCCCACCGCACAGGGAGACCAGAGTGTGGCCCTTGTAGGAGTCTTAGAGCCCCAGCTGTCATCCCTGTTTACAATAGGGACATTGAAAAAAGGTTTTGCACTGCCAAGAAAATAATCAACAAAACCAGAAGGCAACCTACTGAAAGGTAGATCATATGATATACCAATAATGATATACTGATAAGGGGTTAATGTCTAAAATATATAAAGAACTCATTTGGCTCAACATTAAAAAAAAGATTAAAAAATGGGCAGAGGACATTAGGTAGACATTTCTCCCAAGAGAACAGACATATGAAAAGATGCTCAACATCACTAATTATAAGGAAAATGCAAATCACAATATACCTCAGAGTTGTCAGAATGGCTCTTATCAACATGTCAACAAACAACAGGTACTTGTAAGAATGTGGAGAAAAGGGAACCTCATACACTGTTGCTGGGATTATAAATTGGTGCAGCCACTATAGAAAATAGTGCGGAGGGTTCTCAAAACATTAATAAAAGTACCATAGGACCCAGAAATTCCTCTCCTGGGTATTCGTCCAAAGAAATCTAAAACACTAATTCAAAATGATATAGGTAGCCCTATGGTCATTGCAGCCTTATTTATAGTAGTCAAAATATGGAAGTAACTTAGATGTCCATCAATAGATAAATGGATAAAAAAGATGTGGAACATATATAAAATGGACTATTACTCAACCATTAAAAAAATGGAATCTTGACCTCTGTGGCAACATGGATGAATCTAGAGGCTATTATGCTAAATGAAATAAGTCAGAGAGAGAAAAATAAATAGAATATGATCTCACTTCTATGTATAATAAAAATAAATAAATAAACACACAAAACAGAAACAGGCACAAACTTGTATATACGAAGAAGAAGCTGAAGATAGATAGGAGAGGGAGGGTGGTGGTATGATGGATGAAAATGGTGAAGGGGATTAAGAGAAAGTCTTACTGCTTTTTCTCATGGGTGTCAGTAAGTTGAGATGATGGCTAACAAATGAAGAAATTCAATGTATAGGACCTTAGTGGGCATGGACCAGTTAGTGCTAGAAGGGTGTCAGCATCTTTCCAAAATCAACAACAACAAAAACCAGACTTACAGGCAGTAGAATAGGAATAGGGGAAGGTGGATTTATGGACTGATACATATCTAGGAAATAAATGCTGAGCCTCATTTAAATACATTTCAATATGTGTATAAAACAGTTTTAAAAAATGGGGGGAGGGAGAGAGGTGACTCAAATTCATGATTCTCAAAATAAAAATAAAAAACAGGGTCCACAAAGAGTTTCGGGAAGAGAAGTTGAAATACATTAAGAGTTTGGAAGGTAGAAAGTTTCTCAGTAAAAATGGATGGTGTGTATTTATGCAGAACTGTAGTATATTGATTGATGACTAAATGACAGCACTGTGCAAAAAAAAATGAAATGAAATGAAATAATATTTTAGTACATTGCCTTATTAATCCTCACAATATCACTCTGCTGTGTACCGCAGCGTGATCCCCAGACCAGCAGAATCGCATCATTTGGCAGCATGGTAGAAACGCAAATTCCAGGTCCCCACCCTGTTATATCTGAATCAGAAACCCAGCAATTGCCTGGCTCACAGACCCAAGCTCTCTCGGGGGAATCTCGTGCATGCTCAAGTTGGAGCATCACTGCATTGCGTCCATCCTAAAGCTGGGAAAACTAAGGATGAACAAAGTTAGAGAGTTTGCCCCAATATCACCCAGCTTACATGGGATGAATAGGACATTTGAACTCATGTCTTTCTAACCCTAAAACCCATGCTCTTCACCTGTGCGATCTGTAAAAAACAACCAATGCAATTGATTGCCCTTCTTTGATACAGTGTTCTGTCATGTGTTTGGCTTCCAAAGAGATTTGGCTCATAAGCAAATAAGGTATTAGGATGGAAACTGAATTCTTCCAGGGAAGGGAACAAGGGATAGAAGGTCCTAAAGCCTTCCTACCAGCCACAGAAAGAGACAGCTGCAGAATCCACTCCCTCCGTGTAAACAGCTCGCCCAGAGGGAGGCGTTCCGCAAGGCGACCGAGGTGAAAGCCCGGAAAAATCCCCTGTCTTCCCTGCCAGGTTTATGAACCACTTTGGCAGGCGAACAGCGCACATTATACGTAATTGCCGGTTTACTCTACCTTGTCTGCCTTTTATTTTCACAAGGAACCCTTGTCGTTCAGGGGAATTAGCAAAGGAATCCATTAAGTGCTGGCTATGAAGACTGCACAGTATTTATTCCAGTAATAAAAAGTCTAATTTTGCAATAACATGGCAATCTTTGGAGAGCGCTGGCTGATGGGTATCCAAGTCTGGCAAAATTGGCCTCTTTTGGTGGTGCTGATGCTTATGGCGCTCGGGAGGAGGGAGACGAGGGGGAGCTGGCTTGCCAAGTATGCACTTTTGCTAAACAAAACAAATTCTCTTTCACAGAACCTTAAAATAGGGGGGACGGGGTAAGTGTCATCGGGCTGAGAAAGCAGAGACAGAAAGCAGAGACAGCAAGCGGGTGGGCTGGAAATGAATGTGGGCTTCAGCTCACCGTGGTTAGAGGCAGAGATGTGTCCCTGGCTACTGGGCTGACTAGTCTGCCACTTGGTCCTAGTCCTCCCTTCCTGAGGCATCCGCAGGGGCCTGGTGCCATCAACATGCTGGCGGGCTCCAGGTGTCCTTTGCGGTTCGGTGAAAACCAGCCCACACTTAGGGATTCACAGTAAGTCAGAGCTGAGAACTTGTCTCCTATAGCCAGCCCTCCTATCTTCCAGGTGACTGACAGGTTATCAAAGTCACAGCACCAGGACTTTCAACCCTGTGTCTCAGGTGTCTTTTTCCCTTTCTTTTCCCATTGCTTCCTTAATTAATGTTTTACACATTGCCATTTCTCCGTAGCACAAAGATAACAGCAGAACCCTAGACCACATTAAAGTTGTGCTGAAGATTCAGAATCCCTCATTTCATCAGCACAAATCCCATTGGCATTTATTGATTAGCTTGGCAGTTGCTTCTTTCTTGATCTAAGAGATGTTTTAAAATTCAAATTCTTAGTCTGACAAAAAAAAAAAAACAGCTGTGCACCTGTGTCCCAAAGTCCGCCAGCTCTAGACTGGGGAGGACTTGGTTTTCTTATCTTCCCCGTGTCCCCAGAGGCATTCACTGCAAACCTGCTGGCCGTGTTTCTGAAACAATGGCCTTGGTGCTGGAAGAATGTAATAAGTGTGCTTCAAAGCCTTTGTTCTGATTGTAAGAGCATGAAACTGATCTGTTGTGACTGCATATAAAACGAACACTCCAATTAACCCCGAGGCGCTCTGAGAGGCAGCTTCATTTTAGAGACATTCCCACGAGAACACAAACTCGGGTTGTTCCCAGTGGGACTGGGCATTCTACACACTGACCAGAAATGACGGACTGCTGTCCAAACTGGAAAGCACCAACATTATGGAGCCCCTAAAAACGTACTTAAAACATACCTATACATAAACATTAAGTTATGTCTTTTATCCTTTCTCATGCACTTCTAATTTAGCAGCCACTCTTAGAGAGTAGCAGTTAATAACATTTCATATACCCTTATGGGTCAACACACATAGTAGAAGCTGATGGTTGAAGCATGACTAAATATTAGCCCACCTTATAAAATTTGTACTGAGATTAGTAAGCCCAAATTATCTTCAGTTTTAGCCAGTAAACCTTAAGGTAAAAGACTGACTCCTTAATTTATGCTTATAATGTGGAATAAATGGTGTTTTTGTTTTCCTGCCCCCCGAGAGAGGTAATAAATGAATTTTGCTTCTGAAAGCTTCTACCTAGGCTATAGACATTAGTAGTCATTAGTTATCATTAGCAAATGAGCTCGTGTTTGAAATTCATAAGTAATTATTTATAGCATCTAAATTCAGTCAATAGTTAAAGTCATTAATACCTCTGATAAAAAACAGTTCAGTTAAGGAAGACAAACAATCCAATTTAAAAATGAGCAGAGGACCTGAATAGACACTTCTCCAAATAGGACATACATATGGCCAAGAGACATATGAAAAATGTTCAGTGTCACTAATCACCAGAGAGACGCAAATTAAAATGACTATGAGGTATCACCTCACACCTGTCAGAATGGCCACCATCAACAAATCATCAAACAACAGGTGCTGGCGAGGGTGTGGAGAAAAGGGGACTCTAGTACCCTGTCTATGGGAATGCAGAATGGTGCAGCCACTATGAAAAATAATATGGTGTTTCCTCAAAAAATTAAAAATTTAACTACCATTGGACCCAGTGATTCCACTTATAGGAATATATTCTAAAAAGCCTGATACACTAATCAGAAAAAAATATATGTACCCTTATATTCATAGCAACGCTATCTACAATAGCTAAGATCTGGAAACAACCCAAGTGCCCATCAGTAGACAAGTGGATAAAAAAGCTATAGTATGTTTATACAATGGAATACTATGCAGCTGTAAGAAAGAGATATCGCTTACCCTTTGAAACGACATGAATGGACCTGGAGAGTATTATGCTAAACAAAATAAGCCAGTCGGAGAAAGACAAGCATCACTTGATCTCATTTATTTGTAGAATCTAACAGACAAAATAAGCTGACAAACAAAATCGATCCAGAAACATGGAAGCAGGGAACAGATGGAGAAACCTCAGAGGGAAGTGGAATGGGGGGTGAGGGGGGCTGGAAGAGTTAAACCAAAGAACCGATATGCATATATATATAAAACTGATCAATACAGACAAGAGCGCAGTGAAGATGATGATGGGTGGAGCGGGGAAGAGGGGGTCAAGGAAGGGAAAAGGAGGGACATCAGCAATCAAGAAAAAACAAGAAAAAAACCAGTTCAGATAAAGGACAGTTTAGTTAACTTGACTTGTGGATTAGCTTGTTCCCGTTCATAGACTGCCACCTTCATCTTCCACAGTCTGCGCTCTCAATCCCTTCCTTCCTCTTGACCTTTCCTGCCACCTTCTGTGACACAGCATGACCTTCAGTGAAAGTGCTGAAGTCAAAGGGGTATGCTGATTCCCTAAATTCCATTCAGACCCCTGTATACGGTCAGGTCTGTGCGCTCTGTGTGAGCGCTTATAATAGCACAGTCTATGAAGAAAGGAATCCAAGTGTATTTCAGTCATCTCTGGGAAGCAGCTGTTCAGAATCTAAGTGACATTTAATAGAAAAGACATACAAAGGAGCATGATGCATTAGCTTCTTGATGACCAGTGAGTGGCCTTCAAACCCCATCTAATACTACCCCCACTGCATACACACCTTAACACACACACACATACCCTGATAACGCCCATGGTAAAACACCTTAACATGATAAAAATGTGTGTGACTTTCATTATTAGCATCACTAAGATAATCATTATTCATATTTCATATACATTTCAGGTGTTTTATAAGAAATTATGATCCAAGATAGGTCTAGCCCCTCTATTTAGAGAGATGAAATAAACACTAAGGAGCAATTTATTTACTTTTCTTAATTTAGACAGGATAAAAAGCAAGCACCCATTGGTTAGAAGAATGAATGTAAGCTTGGATACAAACAAATGATTCTGAAAAGAGGGGATCCTTCCAATACACAAAACTGGGGGGGGGTGAGATTGAGAAATCTGTGACTTTCTTAAAGACAGAAGAAATGCAGTTGTGAATAAACAACATACTGATCATATTTTTTTGAGACTCTGCTCTAATTTAACCACAACAGAAAGCTATTGAAAACCACGTCTAGTTCTTAAGTCATTGTGCCGTTCTATTTCTCATGTCCCTGTTCAGCAAGAGCGGTGCTCTTTACTGTTCCTCTGCCTCCCGCACAGCAACGTATTCACCTGTAAAGGTCAAAGCTGCATAATTATGGGAGAACACCTGAGAGCTACAAGAGGAAGGAGCAATTTATGTATATGGAGCAAGATAGATAGGTAGATAGATGATGATAGATAGATAGATAGATAGATAGATAGATAGATAGATACATAGATAGATAGATAGATAGATAGATACATAGATAGATAGATAGATAGATAGATAGATAGATAGATAGATAGATTATCTGCATTGCATAGAATTAATTCCTGCAAAAAATATAATTTTGTGGCTCTGAATCTGAAGAAAGCTTTGCTTCCCGGACATCTAACTATCATCCCTCTAAGGACAATTCATGATCATGTCTGCAGTACTTGAACTCACAAACATGGGTCTACTGACCCTAGAAAATAAAGACAGCTCCAACTCATCTATTTTAGAATTTCCTTCTAGGATAAAGTCACTCTTTTAGGCACACAGTAGGTGCAAACTAAATGCCGAATGAAATAAATTTTATATGTGGGAGAATTATTTTGCGTTATTGTATAGTTGCCTTGGTTTAAGTTAAACATGTATGTTTTGGTACAGTTCTTAAAAATGCATTACATCTTAGAAAAGAGGTCACTGCGAGTAAATTGGGAACTGGGCTTGGCAGAGGTAACTTTCTGGAAAGGAAACATAGGTCAGTCAGTGGATAAAATCCACATGTGGAGCAGAGCATTTAATGGCTAACATCAGCTTCACAAACGAAGGGGAAAGCAGTGCTTTGAGTAAAACCTACGCATTGTAGCTGGAAGAAGGCCCCGATGAGATGCAAGCCATTTATATTATGCGTTCTTACACTAGATTCGGTTTGCTCTTTAATTTAAGGAAACTTTAATAGTGCAATCTCAGATCATTTCTATCATAATGGTCCCGGCATCACCACTGTATTTCATAGATTAGGAGATAATTCCCTGGATAGAAACTGAAGGATAACTCAGTACTTTGACCTGACATTCACTGATTCCTTATAATTAGTCCAACTTGAAAGAGAAAGAAGGGTCTGGCTGGTGTGGCTCAGTGGTCGAGCATCGACCCATCACTAAGAGGTCGCTGGTTCGATTCCCGGTCAGGGCACATGCCCAGGTTTTGAACCTGATCCTCAGTGGGGGCATGCAGGAGGCGGCCAATCGATGTTCTCTCTCATCGATGTTTCTATCTCTCTCCCTCTCTCTAAAATCAATAAAAGAAAAAAAATTATAAAAGAAAGAGAAAGGAAGGATAAAAATGCTATGACCCCAAGGTATACAATGGTAGGACCACAAGAGATACTAGGACTTATTCATTATGAAACACCTGTATTATGTCTATACCAAATAAGCCCTCAAATAATGCCTAACTTTGTAAGTAGGGAAACTGATATTTACAAAAGAACCAAGTCTAGGCCTAAACCCCACGTGTGCTGGCTCATATTTCAGAGCGTAGTTGCCATGTTAATTTCTGAACTGAAACACTACAATCAGAGTTAATAGCATCTCCACGACACAAAGACAACATTCTCATGACTCCTGGTCACTGGGCATCTTTGTCAGCATCTCTATTCATTCTTGCCTAACTTCTCTTCACTTTTCTACCTATCTTAAGCCCCAAAGGTTTATATCTGTGGGATTCCATCTCCTCTGAAAACTAGAATTGAAGGGCAGCCTATAGACATGAATACCCTGCTCTTAGGAATGCTTTTAGAATACTCGCTCATTTAGGAAGCATTCATGTCGGCTTGAATGTATGGACTTAAATAATGAAAGGATAGTGATGATGAAGGTGATGACAATGGATGTCATAATTCACATATGTTCCAGTCACTATGCTAATAAGCAGCCAGTCATCATAATAGCTCTCATCACTCTCCATGTACAATGAACACCAAGATGCAGAGAGGATGAGTGTGTACTAGAATCCATGTCTAAATCCAGATATGACGGATTCAAATTATGTGCCCTTACCCACTATAAAATATTGCCACTCAGATGGAGCAATCAACCAGCTGGACGAATGGAAATTTCCTCAGACGTCTTTTCCCTGATGCTCTTTCTCCAAAAGAATGAGAGATGTTTTTTCTTTATTTATTACAGTCTCATAAAAGCCATACAATGATAGTGTGATATTGGTCTTATTTATTAGCTGAGAAAATAAAAAGAGAAAGGCATGATTAGGGTCACTAATGAGGTCAATAATTGAATTACCCAAATTTTATTCCAGTTTCCTGATTTAGATATCTTCTCACAAAGAATTATTTGTACCACATTTAAAATATATAATATGCATATACCAATATTCTTTTCTGTTTAATGTTTATTTCCATTCTAAATTCCTCCGTACTCAAAGTTATCAATAAATTATTGTGCAAATGTCGTTCTCAAGCATGGTGACAAGTGACATGTGTCTGTGGAGAATGTGAAAGTTTAAACAGAACTCAGACAATGCTAGCATGAAACCATGAGAGTGAAAATACAACACTCATTTATTTATGATTGTGTAGATATTAAAAGACTCTGAATTTCCCAACCTGATTTCATTAGACTGAAAATCCAAAAAGAAAAAAAAAAAAAAAATCCCCGATGACTTAGAATTTATCTCATTTTATAAATTTTCCAAGCGAGCACTTGTGTTAGTAAAATTACTTAATTTTGCATTACTGTTTAAATGTACGGCCATTCATTGATGTACCGTCTAGTTCTACCGAAGGACAAGAGCGGGGTGGGGAAAGGGAACACTGAGTATCATCCCTGATCAATCGCAACTGTAAGAACTTCCAGCACAGAACGTTCCCAGCAAAAACTCTGACATTCAGGGACTATAGCAAACTAAAAAGTTCCTTAATTGCAAAAGAAACTACGAACAAAACAAAAAGGCAACTAACTGAATGGAAGAAGATATTTCCAAACATCTTCATAAGGGGTTAATATCCAAAATATAACAAGAACTCAGATGACTCAATAAAATCCAATTAAACATGTTAAAAAATGGACAGACGTTCTAAACACACACTTCTCCCAAGAAGACATACAAGTAGCCAATAGGTATATGTAAAGATGCTCAACTTAACTAGCTATTGGAAAATGTAACTCAAAACTACGATGTCATACCACCTCATACCTGTTAGAATGGCTATTATGGAAAAGACAAGCAACAGGTATTAGAGAGGTTGTGGAGAAGAAGAAACCCTCATTCACTGCTGGTGGGATTGCAAATTCATACAGCCACTGTGGAAAACAGTATGGAGGTTCCTCAAAAAATTAAGAATACAATTACCATATGACCTAACATATCTGAACATCTACCTAAAAAAAATTGAAAATATTTATTTGTGAAGATATATGGACCCCTATGTGCACTGCAGCATTATTCATAGTGGCCAAGACATGAAAATAACCAGTGTTCTTCAATGGATAATTAGATCAAAAAGATGTGGTATATATATACAGTGGAATACTACTTAGCGTAAGAAAAGATGACATACTGCCATTTGCGGCAACATAGATGGATCTTCAGAATATCATGCCCAGGAAAATAAGTCACAGAAAAATCAAGACCGATAGATATGATTTCACTCATACACGGGTTATAAAACTGAAAGCCACAATAAACACACAAGACAAACTAGCCAAAACTCATAGACGCAGACAACAGTATGGTGGTTTCCAGGGGCAAGGGGGGTGGAGGGAGGTAGTAAAAGGTAAAAGGAGTCAAATATATGGTGATAGAACAAAATTTGACTTTGGGTGGTGAAAACACAATGCAATATATAGATGATGTATTATAGAATCATAAACTTGAAACCTATGTAATTGTATTAATCAATGTCACCTCAAGAACTTTAATAATAAATAAAATAAAGAAAACCTGAGACAATCAGTGGAACTGAAAATGGCTTTTTTTTTTTAATATTGACTTTTTAAAATTATTTAGCATTGTCACAGGGGTAATATGCACTCACAGTAACACAGTCAGACAATGCAGAAGCACTGGAATGACCAAAATGAAAAGTAACATAAGAAAAATTAAAAAAATAATACTGAAACATATTTATTTGACATTTATTTTGTGTAATTCATTTTTCTGAGCACTTTACATGAATTGCCTCATTTAATCTCCACAACTACCCCAGTAGATAGCGTTTTTAGTGTCCTCATTTTATAGATTAGAAAATCAAGAATTAGGAAGGCTTAAATGATTCATCCAAGATCACACAACTGGTAAATTGCAAGTAAGCTCTAAGTTCATGTTTGTGTGCTTCCAAATTACCGTGGAACCACAATTTTATTCTGTACAGTATTTTTTTTGTTTTTTGTTTCTTGTTTTTTAATGAGGAGAGAGTAAGCCTTTCTTTTAAAGAGATCCATCAGATTTCCACGAAGAAAGAAACACAGACCAATCAAGTCTCCTAAGAAATTAATTCTAGTGGAACAAACCAAGCATAAGAAATACCAATCCCAATGTAATAGTCACAGAAATTCGCATGAAGAAACAGAGGTTTTGCCTGTAATAGCCACCTTGGTCTGCACTATCCTGTCTCCACTGCCTGTTTCTGATTTTGTCTTAGATTCCTAGCTTATGCGTACCGGTTACACCAGATACTTTCAGAACTGGTAATGGGTGATTGGAGAAGCTATGCTTCCCTCTCCCCTGACGTGTGTGACCCTTTGGACAGAGTTACCATTAATTTTCCTCCTGCTCTTCCTTTGCTGGCATCGAAGAGTGTGTGAGAGTTTGTAACTTGCTTCCAGAGTGACTGAGAAATGGAAATCAAGAAACATAATATATACATTTTTAACTTGGTTTTTGACTTTTCTTTACTTCCTTCTTTGTATAGTTTTACCTCTAATTCTTTCCAGATTTCAAGGAGTTTCACCTCAACAGGTGAGAAAGGGGTGGGGTTGAGAGAAAGAAAAAAGTTTCCTTTTTTCAGTCTACACAACTATAAACAGAGATAAAGGATAATGCTTTTGCTTTCATCATAGCCACTGCCTCTTTAAGGCAAAAATAATGAATTTGACAGATCTTGCTCACTCCACCACTTCTAGGAGAGGTTGCTTAGCAACCATAGGGCATTGGAGAGGGAGATGTTGGAGCAGGTTGCAGGAAGAAGAAACTAACATTAACTCTGCGGATGTTAAATAGGATCCAACCCCTATCTCCCTTTCTTTCATGTTACTATTGGTCATTTTAGACCCAGAACTCAAGGTTAACTATTCCATCCTTTACCCTGCAAACCAAAGATCTGATCCAGCTAACGAAAAAAGACCTTTCACAGAGCTGAGGGTGTGTTGTGGTTAAAAATAAGAATGCCCTGTTTGGATGTTGTACCTCTGATTTTTCTGACATTTTTCAGGTAAGAAAAGAACTAACCAAAAAACAAGGTATTTTCAACAGTTTCATTGGCTAATTTTCACTTGGCAGTTAGATTTTGGATCTATGCTTTTATTGTTGTTGCTGTTAATCCTTATCTGAAGACATTTTTTCCATTGATTTTTAGAGTGGAAAGGAGTGGGGAGGGGAGAGGGAGAGAGAGAGGGAGCGAGAGAAACATCAATGTGAGAGAGACACATCGACTGGTTGCCTCCTGCAATTGCCCCAACCGGGACTGGGGATCAAACCTGCAACCCAGGTACATACCAGGAATTGAACCTGAGACCCTTGGTCCGAGGGCCAACACTCTAACCACTAACCCACACTGGCCAGGGATGGACCTACTCTTTTGCTCATGAGAAGTGCTTGACCTTATTAGAAACTGATTTTATGAGTTTTAAGTTTACAGGATAATAACAATGGGCCATTTCTATGAAATCCTGTTACTCTTGAGAGTCCACTGCCATAGGATTCTGTTGTTATTATTTTATATATTCAATGTTACATATACATAAATAATTCTCAGTCACTTTTGCTGGATTGCTATCTCTTGATGATGTCAAAAAGTTAATTTTCTAGTTCTGAAAACAGATATTCAAATTTTAAAAACAACTCAAGGATTATAGAATCTAAAAGATTAAATGCATTTCATAAAATTAAAAGTAGCCAAGAGACGAAAAATGTTATTGTGAGTTTGCTATGAGCCAGGCTCAAAGCTAATTGCGTTCATAAAGCATTCCATTTAATTCTCATAGCAGCCCTATAAAGTAAGCACTATTATCATCAGCCACATTAAGGAAAAGGAAACAAAGGTTTACTATCTGGTCCAAGATCACAGCATTTTTCAGTGGTGGAAGCAGTGATTGAACCTAATGGTGCCCACCTCAAGAAGCCAAGCAGGAACCCCCAGTGCCATTATACTTTCTACAACTTATTCTTCACAGATGACAACAAGAAAAGGAAGGAAGGGAGGAAGGGAGGAAGGGAGGGAGAAAAATATAGTAGCTGGTATTAGTGACTTAAAAAATAAGAAGCAGTAAAAACATGTCCTCCTTTTCCAGTTAGTACCACCGAAAAGCAGCAGCTCACATCCGTGCGCCGGAATCCAGGACACATACGTGCTATCGCAGATTATGGAATGGCCAAAACACCCACGTGTGTTCTAGTCCCACAGACCTGAATCCAAATCCAGTCTCCACCCAACCCTGGCTCTGCAACGAGGCCACGTGTCTTACCCTCCCCACCGCTCAGGTTCACAGTCTGTACACTGGAGATTGTAACACTAGGTTTGTGGAAGGATTTGAAATTAACAAGTAAAAATGCCTTATTGATTTCCTATAAATAAAAGGCACTCAATACATATTGATGAATATTATTATTATTAATTTAAAATCTTTACTCTTGAGAGTGTTACAGGTGTCCTCCCCACCTTTTTATCTCCCATTGCCCTCCTCCTCTGGGTTTCTGTCCCACCCCAGGCCTTCACCACCCTGTAGTCTGTGTCCAGGGGTAAAGCATATATGCACGTCAATTACCTGGTTAATCTCTTCCTGCCCTGCCCTTCCCTCTGAGTATTATTTTTAGAAAATGAAATAAATGTGGATGATAAAAGATCTATGAAAATCTCAAACAGAAATAGTAATCTGTTGCTCGTATGAGAAATCCTGCAAAATCATACATTACTGATTTCTGTGGTTCCCTAATCACACTTATTTCATTTTTCTAAATGTGTTATAACCTATCAGTTAAATCCATGTGACATTTATGAGAACGGAAGCACATGTACGTTAGGAGACTTGCCCCTGTTGTGGAGCTAGTACACAGCAGAACCAAGATGCAATTGCAAGTAGGCCTGCAACAGAGTGCCACGCTCCTCTCTCGGTTGGCCTCCAGGCTACTAATTCCTGCTACAGATATGGTCATTCACTAGAGGAATTCTGCTTGACACTGGAGTTTTTACAAGAGCAGCCCCTTGCCAGAGGGCAGTTTTTCCCAAAAGGTGTGAAATATGGACAAAACAATGACTGTTTATCGATGAGCTACAAGAATCTCCGGAACCAGATTCAGGTCAGTGGGACCAATGGACCAAGAAAAAAAACATTTAGAAATGTTGTACTTTCCCTTGAATCCCTTTTCTGCTACAAGCTATCTGCAATCCCTACCCACTTCTTGCCTTACCAGTCCTTCCTTCCCTGGACAGAGAAGATGCCTGAATTTTGACCTCTATTAAGATGGATTTGGGAATTAGTTCTCCCATCTTCTCGAGCTAGGAATTCTTGATCAATAAATTATTTCTTACTCCCATATTCTGATCTATTGAATATAGGCCCTTCTTCTGAAACATCAGGCTCATGAACCTTGTACCTGTAATAGGCTGGCCCCAGTTTCTGTCATTATCATCAGAAGGCTACATTCTGTCTCACATTACTAAGTTGTTTGGAATGGATAATGCTATCACATTGTGATTCTATCAATAGCACGTAATCCGGTATCTTATTTATTGTTCTCTGTACCATCTTTGATCAATTCAACTAAGATAGTGTGATCTGAGGAATCTCTAGGTTTTCTGCAACCCCACAGCTGTACACATGAGATAGACATAGACCAAATACTATGGAAGGACTAACTAAATCTTAACAGCTGCTTGGTAACCCTACATCTTTATTGACTCCTGGTTGAGAATAGAATACTTAGAAACCAAATCCTAGAATAAGAAGGAACATATGGATATGAAAGGAAAGATAGAGTAGCTTTGTCAAACTTGGGCTCTTTTATGATTTTGCTTTTGATGTTTTTTGCCTCTGATTTTGTTCTTTTGAGTAAATACAAATGGGGCCACTTCTCTCCTCTAAGATGAGTGTATTCGGAGTCAGAATATCCAGAATGGTGGAAAACAATGGAGACAATTCACGTCTGTGCATGAGTACCGTTTCACACGCGTGTGAACTAGGAATCTGCTTCCCTTCTTGGATTTTCTTCATGAGCTGCATTTTCCTGTGACAACCTCCTGCCTGACACTAATGTGTATTTTTTCCAAAATCTATTTTGAGAGTGATTTTTTTTAAATAGAAAATGTTTGCAGTTAGAATGCTCAATAATTATTATGGCTCTTCCTTGCTGAACTAATCTGAAATGGTGACAGAAATTAAATTAGTTATTCATAATAATAGTATTCATCCTGTGTTCTTTGCCTTTCTTATTTGGCATAAGGTTATTTTATTGAAAGCATCACAATGGCATTTATTGGACAATTTCAAAATCTGTTAGAGCTAACTCTAGTTTTTTTTTCTCTTATTTGAGTAGACCTATAAAAATGTTTCTTTTTTGGGAGCTATTTAAAGCTTTCTACAGATTGCCTTGCCTTCCTTCTTCTGAGAGCA
The DNA here is from genome assembly GCF_014108415.1 of Molossus molossus. Lineage (NCBI taxonomy): Eukaryota > Metazoa > Chordata > Mammalia > Chiroptera > Molossidae > Molossus > Molossus molossus. The sequence goes on from NW_023425352.1 coordinate 18,980,734, forward strand.
ATTTTATGTTCTGTTTGAAGTCAGAGATCTGGAAATCTAAACTAATCCTAATGTGAAAATTTCAGCTATGACCCCAGAAATCAGCCTCAGAATGCTTAGACTTGACAGCTGGAAGAGATCTCGAGGATAAGAGCAGAATTCATCAGCAAGGACATCCCCAGTTACCCTTCACTTCCTTCTGACTTGCAGAAGCAATGTTCTGTTTTGTTGCTTGTTTTGTTTTTGTTTTCACCAGCTTCCTTGTCTCTTTATTTTTCTTCCCTATTCACAACCTTAGTCTTTGGCACTTTTTTTTTTTTCCCATTTTGCTTTCCTCTCTCTTTCTGCAATCTCAAACAGAATGAACTTTATAAAGTTTGACTTACTGCAGTTTCCTCTGACTCAAATAAAGCCCCCAAATAGCACAGAATACATAGAAGTGTCACCCTAAGGATGCTAAAAGCAGGGGAAAAATGTTACCTTAAAATAAAAAATCAACAAGCCATCCTAATGACTAATACAGATATGTGTATATATGCACATACATACAAGTATATTTAATCTTACTTTATCTTTGTGGATGAATAAAAGCCTAGTCAGGTAGTACAATTTAAATAAGCAATACCTCTTTAAACACCTTGGTACTTCTCTAAATGATGTCACGTCAAATGATTGATTCAGTTTAGTGAGCAAATCAGTTAAAGCAGCTATTTGGCACAATGTAGACACAACATGGCTAATTAACTAAGATTTCCCACTTAACTGTGGTGGCTTAAGTATTACGTAGATTTGATCCCACTATAAACAGCTAACTAAGAGTATAGAGTCTTTCTGATATTTATTAAGTAGCTATTTTAGTGTTAATCCCCCGGAATTCTCTACATTACAATAGTTTAAAACTATTTTCCAGTTAAATCTTTACTGTAATCATTGTTTTAAAGACTTCCCCATGACAAAATGTACAACATACTAAGCTATGTCTTAAAAATGCATGCCTCTGTTGGTATCTACCTATGAGGATTATTGTGTTCCTATTCTCGGCTCCATTAGGCCATCAGCTTCATTTACCTGACAACATATTGAAATAGTAATCCACACTTCTCATCTCATATTTTTCACTTACCATTTATTCCTTAACCACCTGAAATCTAGTTTCTACCTTCATCATCCCTCCAAGACTGCTCTCTCAAAGGTTGCAATACTCTTCGAATTGTCAGGTGCAATGACTTTTTCTCAGCATCTGGTTTCAAGGCTATATAACTCGACAGTGTTGAGTACCTCCTGTTGAAACTTTGTACTTTGGTTTTTATGGGATCACTTTCTTCTAGGTCCTTGGCCAATCTTTCTCAGCATCTTCCATGGGTTCCTTTAACGTAACCTATTTCTTACGAGTAGATATCGAAAGAAAAGACTGTTCTTTTACCCTCGTCTCTTTTCACACAACACAATTTTTGTTCATGGCTAATGTTTGCCATTAATAGATGCGAAATCTCTGTCTATCTGAGTAGCTTGACAAATATAAACCTCCAGCCTAGATCTCTTCCTGAACTACACATGACGTTTTGGACTTCCTGCTAGGCATGGCTACCTGAATATCCTGTGGATATTCAACATGCTCCCATATCAAGTTTTTTCTTTTTTTCTTTAGATATTTTTCTCCACCTGAAAAGGGTAAATAAATATTTATATAGTTTATATTAACTGTTTATATTAACTCTATTTTTAGAGTTAACACATACTAAGTTCTTTCAGTGTTCTAAGAGCTTTATATATAATGCCATTTAATACTTACAGTACTACATGTAAGTGCTGTAGTACTATTATTATAATTATTTTTAATGAGACACATGAAAGTTAAATAATTTTCTAAGATCATCAAGCTAGATATTAGGAGACCTTGATTTTGAACTTGATCTGGGTAAATGTGTGTTCTAACATGTCTACCACTCTGCAGAAAGGTGGGGAGGGCAGAAAGGGGAAAAAAGAAATAACCCTTCTTAAGCAAAATGTTGAGAGAAATACTATTTATTGCACTATGCTTTTATGCAGCCAAATTGAAACTTTATTTATTGAAATCTGCATTGATATATACATTATGAATGATTTAATATTGAGCAATATGTGTTATAAACCATTTTTCTGTTTTAATGTTGTACCATTCCCTTGATAGGGGAGCCAATTTGAGAAAAAATTGTATACATACACACATATCAACTTCATCTCCCTATCAAGTGAATATGTGTGTGTATACATATGTGTATATATTAGTTTTCCTCATTATTTTTAATGCTGCTCATAAATGGTCATATAAGCTCAGAGCTAATAGAGATCTTAGGAATCATCTAGGAAAATCCCTTTGTTCTGTAAAGAGACCTAGATAATTCAAGTAACTGTCTACAGTCACAGACAAAATTAGAGGCCAAACCAAGAATAAAACCCAGATCCTGAAACACCCAGTGCCTTCTTTATTCTACTACATTATAAGTGTGTGTGTTTTTCATAACATTGGTAGGACTTGAGAAAAACAGTGTTTTTAGTGTTTCAAGTACTGATGTATAATTTGAACCATTTGCCATATTCCATAGATGTGTATCCTTGCGTAGTGAGCACTTCCTGGGCATCTCCTAAGCACAGAGTCTTGTTTGTCACATTCCCATACGGCTCTTAGCAGGCCTCTCATTTGTGAAGAGCCTTCTGAGGGCCTGCAGCCTTGGCATGAATTATCCTGGAAGCCTGGGTTCAACTGCCCCTGCCTGGGACCGGGAGCGGGGACCTAGTCAGAGAGAACAGTCTGAAGTATCAAGGGAGACAGTATGTGCAGTGTGGCTGAAAAATGGGGATGAGAGGAAATAGAGCTCAAGTTGGCAGCCCAAGCTCTTCCCTGTCTGAATCACTCTCAGGTGGTGCAGACACAAAGGATGGGCACTGTCACGCCGGCGGACACAGGCCCATGCATCAGTAGCTTCTAGCGGAACCACCGCACTTCGGGCTTAGGCACCCATTCTTCAGGGCTTATCGTGGGAGCTGCCAACATCCTGCAGCTCCCAGACCAGATAATGAACCTCTCTCCAGGAGCTGATGCCCATGGCCTCTGCAGATTGTAAATCAGGCAACTGCCATTATCACTTGACTTTTCTTTCAAACTCTACATTGCTTCACCGTGAACTGGGCTTGCAATGTACAGACCCCGTTATGAATGTCCTTTTATTTCATTTCTACGGGAGCCAAAGACCTGCAGGAGGTCAGGAGCTATTACTCCATTTACAGGTAAGAAAATTGAGACCCAAACTAATGGTCAGAGGACCTGAGCCAATTCTGGCTTTACCACTAATTAACTTGAGCAAATTATCTCATCTCTTTGGGATCATTTCTCTTATTCTGTGTGCCTTTTAGCCTAATATTCTGAATCTAAGATTTTTAAGTTGATGGGTATATTTGTCATACTTTTACCTATTACTTCTGTTCTTATTTGGGGTGCAGGGGGAGGGGGGATAGAGGCAAATGTCTAACTATGTTTATAATTATTTGGAATCTTAATTTTTGAGTTATGCAAACATAACATACTTAAAAAGAGGTAAGCATTCCATTCCCTGCCTGAGAAGAAAGTCAGGGGAAGACACTCACATTTGTTTCTAAGGATAGAATTGTGGGCAAGTTGATAGACATTAAAAAAACAATTGTGTAATCCTAACAACATTTTTTGCTTCTCATATTTGGTTTTGGTGCTAGATGCAGAGAAAATACCTGTTTTGATGGATTATAGATAACCTTGTCCAATTCTGTTTCATCTCTTGGCCATATGCAAGCATTATATTTACCAGGTAATTGTAATGCAAATATATCTTTCTGTAGCATCTTTTCATTTACCATCACATCAAACTGTGGATGCTAGTGCCGTCTCTTCTAGCGACATCGTTTTACAACTAGTTAATGCACTATAATCTAATTGGCAATTTGTCATTGTTGGCCATTAACATTATTTTCAAGCTTTTCTCAGCTGTTATTTTAAGTGATTTTAAAAATGCATATTTTATGTTTATAGCATATATGCCTTTTGTGATATGAATGTCCTTTGAGTAAATTCCCAGAAGTGGAATTAATGGGCCAAGGGCAATGACCATTGTTACTGCTTTTTAAATATATTATCAAGTTACTTTCTAAAAGCCATATAACAATTCAAAAGTTCAGATTATTGCAAAAGAATCATGCTTGACCATTAGCAAAATTAAAAATCACCTATAAAGATAATAAAAATTAAAATTACCTATAGTTCTTGAGAAACCTTCAGAAACAGGCAGCACATTTTCTTTCCAAGTTCTAGGGAAGTATTAGGAGGTCTATATGCATCATTTAATGGTGCTGAAGAGTGATGTGTTCTCTGTTTTTAATAGTGGAATGTAGTTAGTTGACTATCACCATGAGTTTACCAGGACTAAAAATCAAAAGTGGGAGCATTGTTATTCTTGGGTTCTCACAAAAGCAGACCCTTCAACCAAGACTTCGTATCTGGGAAGACCACCCCAGGAAACACAAGTGAGGGAGTGGTGAAGCTGAGACAGGGAATGCACGGTAATGAGCGATGCTTTCGGAATTAGGACTCAGTCCCCTCTTGGGACATTTAGATGTCCTGTAGAATACTCCACCCAACTGTCCCACAGAAGCTGGGGTATTTATTTGTCCACCATTTACAAGAAGGTTGCCTGAGGGGTGTCAAATTTCAGCATTTTTAGGCTGCCCTGCTCTCTTAGAACTGAAGAAATCTATCAGGCAGAGAAATAAAGATACAGGTTCTTGTCATGAGAAACTATCAGGATGCTCAGAAAGTGCCCACCAAAGCTACATGTGAGCTAGAGGTAGGTGAGTAGATTCAGGGCAGGTCATCAACAGCAGCTTCTACACCTAGGAGTAAAGGCCTCTCACTGATAGTGTGTAGTTCAAAGGAAGGAGAGACCTAAGGACCGAGCTCCTTCCTTTAGGAGTGTACTAAGCCTAAAGCAAGCTCTGGGCATTGAACCATGGTAGAAAGTATAAGAGTTCTTACATTATAGAGTTAATTAAATGTAAATATATCAATCGAGCCAAAGACTTGGGAATAGGGGATTCTGGTTAATTGAATTTTAAGTTAAACAAAAAATAAATTAAAATTCTGTTTCTAATGCTTGATGAAAATCGCTTTCCACAGTTAGAGTTGCTTCACTTGCTTTAATAAGAACAGTAGTGTTAATGTGAATAAATGGTTGTTTGATGTTTAGGACTTTGTAAGGCATTAAACTAATCTTTTTAGAGTCAATTCTCTTGATTCATGGACTAAGGATAGAAAAACATATGGGAATCTAGTTGAATGCAAATTGATCTATTACATACTCTCCATTTTTAACAATCTTTGACTTTTGTTAACTTTTTAAATAATCAAAATGTACAGACGTTGGTGAGGAAAATGAGAAATCATATATTTTTTATTCTACTTCTTTGATGTTTTTATTCTGCTAAACTAATAATATATGAAAATACTTGGAATGTGAACTATTCTCTAAGCAGAACACCAAAGATTAATTAGAAGAGTTTGTAGAAGTAATTTGGAAAAGAAGGGAGTTTTTTGGCTTAAGCAAATTCAAGTAAAATATTCAACATATTAAAAAAGATAACTCTATCTAAAAGAAGAGAGATTGGTCCGAAAATAATTATTTAAAAAATCATAATCAAAAGAGAAAAGTTGGCTGTGGCTCTTCAGGCTCCACTGGGGCAGCGAGAATTTAAGTCAGTGTGATTGTACTATTATATTGCTATTTGAAAGGCTTTCCCTACTGCGGAGATGGACACATCAGGCTGTTTTTGTCTCACACCATTAAGCCTAAAATCATCTAACTCATGCTCCTTTTTCTAATTCCATACTAATCAAGCAACCTTCTGATTATAATTTGGTTTCCCGCATTGGTCTGCCTACAGGATGAGAATGTGTTGGCCATGCTGATGCCAATTTTCCAGTCCACAGGGTGACTATGTAAATTAATGAAGTTTCATCCTGATTTACATCATTTTCATAAGATATGGAGCTGCTCTTGTGATGATGTAATCTGGTTTGCATGCTCAGTAGACTGAGGTCCATAGATATCTTACCACAGGAGGGTCTCTACGAGGTAGAGACATTGAGCCCCACTCCCTAAATTCCAACAGTCCTCTTTGCTAAAGTTTTCCATTCAAAACATATATGTATTGTTGGTCTTGATCATTATTAGCCTGAAAACTCACATAGATAAAGCTTTCTGCTGAGTTCTCAAAAACTTCTAGTATAGAATTCCAAGATTTATATCCCTTATTATCACCGACTTCAGCACTCCACTGATGAGATGAAAGAAAGAAAGAAAGAAAGAAAGAAAGAAAGAAAGAAAGAAAGAAAGAAAGAAAGAAAGAAAGAAAGAAAGGGGTAATTTTTTGGGGGGAAGGGCACCATTATTGACATCATTCAGCAGCCTCACACTAACTCAGTTTCAAACCTCCTGAAAAAGGGAAGGTCAGATAGGGGATATGAAACAGATCATGGAGTAGCGTAGGGGATATTTGAGATCAGAGGCTCTGGATGTGAATATATTACTGCCTGGCTGTGAATTCTGGCTTTTCGATGTCTGATCTTTGCCAATGTACATGAGCTTTTCTATGCTTTAGTTGCCACATCTTTAAAATGGGGGTATAGGTAGCACTTACCTTGTAGGGTTGTTATGAGAATTAAATCCAAATTTTAAAATAAATGACCACATAGTGTTTACGTATTTTTCAAAAATGCATTATACTTAGCAAAGGTGTTACACCAGTGGCCTGAAACTCCAGACACTAGTATTTGATTGGCCAGTTTGATAGACCTGGGGTACAGACCTGCCACACTACCATTCGGGACAGATGATATCCTGCAGCAGTTAAATCCACACTAGAAGCCTCTTTCATCCATTCTCTGGAATTTCGGCTGAAGCAAGAACAGTGTGTGTAGACAGAGGACCTGTTGTTGTGTAGTGTTGTTGGATATCCCTCCAGATCCTCAAGTGCCACCTTTGAACTTGGTCTCCATCCACAAACTCTAGTCCACTCTCCCAGGTCTAGAGGAAGAAGCAGGAAAACAAGTAATGGTAGGACTTGAACTTGAAGATTCCTTCCAAGTCTCAGATCTGGACTCTGAACTGACCTTCCTCCATCCAGGTCATGGGTCTCAGAGCAAGCTGAAACCTTGCATCAACCAACTGAGATCCTTCCAGAGAACTTGAAACCGGTTTTGAGATTGGTTCCCACAGCTTTGGAAGACACGGCCCTAAGCTTTTAGACTTGCATGTTTAAGCCATGAATTGTCTCATGGGGAAGAAAAGCTTGAGATAAATTGTATTATAATCCATAGAATTGTAGTACTACTGTACTACAGTAGACTATAAATAATCTTAGCATTCTCTAGACATGTATGCATCACAACTCACCAGCAACCCTTCTTCTACCTGTCTTAAATAAAACAGCCAGCCCGCTTCGACATCTCCAGGTGGTGGAGGGTGAAACAGCTAAAAATAGAAAGTTTCTGTCTTTCCACATTATTGCGTCTTGCATATTGTCTGTCAGTGGAGTTGTTCTAGGTATCCAGTCGAAAGTATGAAAATTGGGAGAATATCAGGTGTGCTGGGTCTGTGCCAGATTCAATGTGATGTAAAGTATTTTAAAATTTGCTGCGATGACGCTAGGTATAATGCACTGTTCTGTCGCAATTGAGGGAGATGAGTACATTTCGGTCTCATGCAGATAATTGTCTTTTCACATTAACATAATTCGGTCTTGTGCACCCCCCTTTACCACTTGTAATACTACTTTTGTGTAGGAAACGTGAATGCCTTTATTCCGGCAGGCTTAGCAGCCCCACTCTAAAAACGAAGACAGTGAATGCCAAACACATTTTAGCAAAGGAATTTATTCCTATTGCTCAGGTTACAGAAAAGCGATAGGCTTGCGTTCTAACGTGCCTCGCTTTCACACTTGATGAATCTCAGTCATTCTGTAAAATTCACATGAAATGAAAATTTATTTTTGGAAGGGCAATGGATTGGGAGTAAGAGAAAGATGAGCCAGAAAGTGTTAGCTCTTCATTCTAAGCATCTGAAATCCTAACAGCTGCCAAAGTCCTGCCAAGCTCTTCTTAAATTCCTGGTCCTCTAGGATGTTCTGTGCACAGGTTGATATAATCTTACAGATAAAAATGATCAGTAGTTCAGTTACTATATAAGAAGCACAGTTTTTGTTTTTAATTAGTGGCCTTTGCAAACAGCACTGACATGCACCTGTCGTCCCCAAATTTCTCTCTAAATAGGAGCCGGAAATTCTACCATTGAGACAGGCTCATTTGGTTAAGCATTGCTGTTTCCCATCAGAAGCACATGTCACCCGAGGGGCCAAACACGGCTACAACTTGGTGAGTCTGTTGGTTGACTCACCTAACTTTTATGGAGTGTTTACTATGTGCCAAGCAGTGAACGGGAAAGATGGCAACCTTCGTTGGTACGAGCATGCCTTTCCCTGGAGCTTCCTGCTCCTTTTACTTTTGCAAGATCCACAGACAACGCGTATGTACAGAAATTTACTGTGGTGTATGCAGGTGACTTACATCAGAGCAGACTCTATTTAAATCCAACTCATCAGCTATTTCACCAACCTGCAGTTCCAGGAATTTACCTCCTCGCTCCCCTTGGTTCATTTATAAATAATTTGCATGTTGCTTCAGTTCTGTGTTTGGGGAATAAACTATCATCTATTTACCGAAATGATTAATATTCACTCCTACTCAGTGACATGTATACATAAAAAATGTATTTTTCGCAAATATTGTGTTTGCTTGAAAGATCAGGTCTATTTAAAAAAAAAAAGGTGAGAGAATTTGCTTTTTGTGATCTATGTTCAGTGACTCTTTGAAGTGGGAGGACCGTTTCAGACCTCAATGTACCCCTCATTCTAAACACGGGGTCTGGAGGGGCTGAAAGCTGAGACCCCAGGAAATCCTTCTATATTCTCAAACAGACGTTCCTCTGATATACTGTAAACTTATTATTTGTCTCTTAAGATGGTCTAATACCTATTTTTAGCCCAGAAAAAAAAAAAAAAAAGAAATAGATGTCAAAAATAATGGAATGACCTTTTCCCCTGAGTCTACTTCATTAGGAAAAAAGTGTAGCTGAATGATCCATAGATTAAGTGTTAAAAAGTACTAACATGCACACTGCTAATTATTTGTTTTGTTTTGTATGTTTCTGTTCCACTCTGTGGATTGACTGGGACAGATCCTTTCTTTTTCCATGAGTATGGAAACCAACCACTAAAAGTTTTATATCCTTTGATTTCCCCCCTACTTTAATGAGTAGATTGCTCAGCCCTCGTACTAAGAAATAAACAGTGTTCTTGGGACCTGGGTGCCGTCTGTGCCACACTGACTCACTGTGTGGTCCTAGGTACGTCCCTCCCTTCTATGCCTCCGTTTCCTCTTTGGTATAAGAGTAAGAGACATTGTCTCTAAGATCCCTTTCCGCCTCGGACCACCCGGAGTTGTGACACTCAGTCACATACCCTTCCTTGGGGCTTTGGTACCACGCTGGGCACAATCTCAGGGGCTTGAATGTATTTCTCTTGACCTCTAAACACCAGTAAGGCTTTTGGCGCTGCTAGAAAGTGTTAATTCTCTGGGTAAAATAATTCAAATCCTCGGTACCTTGCTTCCAGGTGTACTGTTGGAACAAGTCCAAACTCCTTAACAAGGCCTTCAAGGGCCACTGAGCGTGGTTTCTGACAACCTTCCCTGACTCACCTTCCATCAATTTCCCCTTTTCTTCCACATTATAGGCCTATTGAATGCTCTCAGCTCCCATTCGGCTCTCACCTCTGCCTTCTACCTTGCCCCAAGAACCCTCTTGTCCTGTTTTGGCCTGGCTGACTCCTAGGGATGTTTTCCATTTCAACTCAGACGTTGCTTCTGGAACGCATTTCCTGGGTACTCCACTCCCCGGAGATGGATCCAGGTGATGGTCGTATGGGATCCTGCAGCTCTGTACTCCATGCTCACTTTAAGTGCAAGTGTCACCTGCGTTCATTTATTTATTTCCAGTTGATTCTTTGACGCAGCCTTTATTTTTTAGTGCAGTACAGGCCATACGACAGGGATTCAGCCAATACTCATGGCATGAATAAATAAAAGGATGAATGAAGTAGAAACATCCTTATCAGTCCTAACAGTCCCAAAGATATCTCTCTGCACAGTTCGTCGGGCCAAGGTGTTCACAGCTTCCTCTGGGCTGAGCTCCCTGCACTGGCTCAATCGTGGGTGGTCCATAAAGACAAGGGCACCATCGCCAGAAGGGCCGGATCATCGTCCCGGGCACCTCTTCCTAAACACCTCTGTTAAATGCTGCTTGTATTGTGCCATTATAATAATCACTTTGTCTCTCTCTCTGACCGTTTCTATTGTATTTTCTCCTCTGGTTGGCGTACATTTCCTCCACGACCACAGCCCATACAGCCCATCCATTCTCTGTTCCTCTTCAGTCTGTACCAGGGGCTGCGAACACTGACACATAGTACTGTCACGTCCACACCGAGGGGTTGCTCCTCTAGATTTAGGAATGTGAATTTGTTCCACGCGAAATGCTCCCACTCCACTTCACCCATCCCAGCCCTGCTCGCCCTTCAGAGAGCACTGTGAACCTTCCTGACATCGTTTTACTCGAGCAGCTTATTAGATTCACTGGTTGCCACCACAGGCATCTCTGTCTGGGGTCTGAAACACGTGTTGTCCTTGTCCAAATTCATCCCACCGAATGCTTTCGTCTGATCCAGGTTACACTTTTTAGAAGATTCATTAATTACCAACAGTTATAACGCAAGAGAGTTTGCACAAAAGTAAAGATTTGACAGCACCTCTTGAGAAATAGGCCAACCTCTGCCGACAGTGGGTGGGACCAACCTTCACAGAGCAAGAATCACTGGGCGCTGAGAGAGAAGCACCCGCTCCTTCAGATGGCCTGTGACCTCTTCGGTCATCCTGTCCTCACGTAGCACCTCTTACTCCCGGGCGGCAGTTACCTCGCCTCTGCACAGTCTGGCTGAGAGTGGTGTACGAGAGTGACCCACGAACGAGGACAGCGCTTGCTGTGACTCCCCACCATCAGTTTATTGTTTCCACTGCTCTTTTCCTCTTAGCATTATCCACGGGCACGGGGACTAAAAGAAGCCATTGTCTTCGTCTTTCTGGTACTGAGCATTCTCCTACATCCTTGGTGGCCACCGAGATAAGAGGGGAGTATGGGCACAGAAACATCTCAAAAGGCTTCAAGCTACAGTTTAATGACATATGCTCCCTTAAAAATACAGGAGTTTTGCCTGGCCAGTGTGGCTCAGTGGATTGAGTGTCGACCCATGGACTGAGAGGACCTGGTTCGATTCCCAGTCAGGTCACATGGCTGGGTTTTGGGCTCAATCCCATAGGGGGTGTGCAGGAGGCAGCTGATTAATGTTTCTCACATCGATGTTTCTCTCTCTCTCTCTCTCTCTCTCTCTGAAAAGTCAATTAAAAAAATTCAGGAATATATAAAAATGCCAACTGTTGGAATTTCAATTTTCTATTGTAAATCTTCTTCTGTCATTATGTTTTGACAGCTGAAAGTTGACACACATAATTATTTCATGTTAGATATTGAATAAAAAAGCCCAGGAGATATAGTTGAGGTTGTTTGGGGGGGGGGGCAGACAGTGGGGGACAGGGGACTAATAAGTAATGAAGGCTGTCCTGTATAATAACACTTTTGTACATACTTTGACAATTATTAGTTATTAGTTACATTTTTAAAAAACATAATACAGTTCTGGTCTATCTGTGCACAATTTAGAGAGTATTTCTTCTGTTATATTATTGCTGCAATGTTTACTTGTGAATGCCTCCAAGAGTAGTCAGTAGACAGTGAACAGGGGCTTGACTTTGAGACAGAGAAGGGAACAAAGAAGTCACACACACCTCACAGTTGGAAGATTTGATTTATTTTGGGGGCACCCAGGGTCAGGGAAATACATGGGAACCGAGAGGTAGAAGATTTAGATACAATGTATTGAAGCATTTTCAAACTCCCTTAAGTCTCTGAAAATACACTGGGTTTCCTTAGAAGTGAGTGAGTTCCCCGTCGGGGGGTTGAGGACATTCCACGGCTGTTTGTAGGCGAGTGGGCGCTCAGGCAGCTCGTATTTGCTGGGCTAAGTCTCCGCAGACCATCCGGAGCCGTGCAAGACAATTCGATGCCTCTCGGCCTCGGACAAGAAACCCGTTCACATTTATTTAAAACGATATAAAGGTTTACACAAGGTGCTGTGGTTATGAACCATCTTTAATTGTTTTAGACTGTCTGAAGTTTTAAAATAAGCACATAGAATTTCTTAAAAAGATTAAAAAAAAATTTACAAATTTCAAGTTTTCAAAAGACACCCTCACTTCTCCCTCCGGGCTGCCTAAGGACGCTCGCTAGCACAGCTACTTGAACTTAGAACATCACAAATAAAACTGAATTTTGGGAATAGCTAAAGGTTGCATAAAAATAGATGGGGTACTTAAAGCAGCTTCACACCCTAAAGTAAATACCACTTTCTTTATACAATGTGTCCTAATTATCTCAATAAAACAGCACCTCTCCCTTCAGAACTCCTTATAACGTATCCTATAGTTACCACCTGTTTCCCTACGTGTGACCTCGATTAATTTCCTCCATCTCCTGAGTGTTTATTCTGCCTACTCAACTAGACTGTAAACTTTGGGAATGCAAGGCGGCCGGTGGCAGCAATTAGCAGAGCACTTGATGTACTAGTAGGTATATCATTTAAATGCCTGTAGTGTGTGCATTGCCAATTTCCAAACAAAAGTAGCCATGTCTCTCTGTCAGGTTCATTTTCGGTCACCCGCATAATATTGCATATCTCATTTGATTGTAAATAATATGTAAATGGTAGAAACATTAAAAGCCATCTGCATGTAGTTTGATGTAGATATATTTATAATTATTTTTTTTTCCCAAACAAGGTATATTCAATGGTAAGTCATTAATGAGAAGTGTGTGTTTGTGTATGTATGTGTGTTTTCCCCCAATATACAGGGAAAAAAGGTACATATCCCCACACAATAATTAAAAGTTATTGGCATTAGCTTTTAGAATGAAGTGTATTTCTTTCTAACTTTTTCTTACTTTTCTCGATCTAAACTGCTTATTTTTGTTTAAAGTAGTGTGATTAATGTCCTTATTATTCTTATTATCATTTCTACTTTTTATTAGCACAAATCAGCCAATAGGAAAAGAGGACAAAAGTCATATTTTCAGTATATATCAGAGATCTGGGTTGTTGCAGTTCTAAAAGTATATTGATATTTCCACTGCAGATCAAATACAAGTTTAAAAGATGTTCTGTAAATTTATCCTTGGGGCCACAGTCATGGTCAAAAGGCACTTAAAAATGTCACCACTGTAGTTTCTACTAAAACATATTTTATAAAAACAAAAGTATTTTAAATAAAGGGGTTTGTGTTTCATTAGGGGGAAGGCCAACATTGGTCATTTCTTGGTATGTTTCCATTTTTATAATCATCCATCTCTAAAGAAAATATTTTAAATCAATCGAACTCATCCAATTTTTATTTTCCTGAAGAAACGGAACACATGCTACCTGTACAGGTTAGTATCGCCAACGTGCCACAGTGGCACTTAAGATAACGACTGGCCAGTGAGGAGCCCGCAAGCCCAGAACTCTTGCCTCAAAGCTGGAAATCCCGTGGTTCAGATGATACCCCAGAGCTGTCTAAGGGATCATCCTGAGACTAGATCTCATCTGAACCCACATCCACTGCCCCTTCCTCTTTCCGAACCTGCCTCCCTCCCTGGCTGATATCTTCAGGGAGTGCTCTTCTGAAAAACTGCTTGCACACAAATCCCCGTTTCAGGCTCTTTTAACATATAACGCCTAAGACGACCTTAACATTAGATGGAAAGAACTAAATTATGTGCCTTGATGATACATCTTCGATAATAATATCTATAGTAGATAAGAATGTTTGGGGTGGTCCAAATGGAAAAGTAATTGAGGTTTTTGCTTCCGAGCAGTGCTTCTTAATCAGAAGACACGTTGTCCAACAAGCAAAGCTTGGCAATGTCTGGAGACACGTGGTTGTGAGAAGTGTGTGAGGGGAAGGCAGCAAGCAGGGAATGCCCAGGGGTGAGAGATGCTGCTGATGTCTGTGATGCACAAGGCGTCCTCCCACAACGAGGAAGGCTGGGGCTAGCCTGTCACGCGTGCTGCCTTTCCAGATCCAACGTACTTGATATTTCTGTGTGTGTATGTGTGCGCTCACGCACACACCTATGTAGTCTCTAAATCACACTGCATTGGCCTCACTTTAAATCTAAAGACAGTGTGTCCACTTTTGTTTTCTTGACTACATGGATTTTGATTAAAACCCTGTAATCTGGGAGTAAAAGAAAAAAAAAATCTACGCAGACATAGGTTAGGATGCATTCAGAAAACCTAAAACAAAATAAGATTTAATGCAACAAGTCAAACTTTTCCTTTTGAGCAGATATTTAACTTTCTTCATAGAGGTAATTACCCCTTTCTTTTTTTTTTTATCCTCACCCGAGGATATTTTTCCATTTTTTGTACAGATAGAGTGGGAGGGGGAGAGAGGAAGGGAGAGAGAGTGAGAAACATTGACGTGAAGGGACACATCGAGTGGCTGCCACCCGCACGACCAGCCAGGGCCGGGGACAAACTGCAACCGAAGTACGTGCCCTTAGCAGGAACCAAACCCGGGTCTCTCCGGACCACAGGCCGACGCTCTAACCGCTGAGCCAAACTGGCCAGGGCGAGGTAATTACCCCTTTCTTCGTGAACCTCTCATCCAGGAACATCCTTGGGTGCAAAAGGAGTAACTTGCATCTAGCTTGCTTTGAGTCATGTACCTACAAGACAATTCCTGAGGTGCATTTTGTTTTATCTTTTATTTTGCTTTAATTTGCCTGGCACAATAAAGTTAGAATATTTTGTTATAAATGTATTTATGTATCTGTGTGAAAAATTATATATATATATATTTGTCATTTTCTGTAACATTTAGTTATTAATATTAATATTCTCAAGGAATTTGAATCTTCTTTTCTGGCAAGAAAAGGTAAGTTTAAAATTCTATTATATGACTCCAGGATTGGCACAACTTTTGTGTACACCCTTAGTAAGCCAGGGCATACTGACCACATGCCTAAAGAGCAACAGTAGATGTGGTTGCTGTTGCCCAAATTCTTGGCAGTGACAAAGCCGAGCCCCATTGTGCTTGAAATACATACACTGCTTACTCACCCCACCCGAAGGAGCAGTTTGAAAGGGTTGATTCCCTTTGTGTTGGTTCTGAATCCACCTGACACTCCAGTGTCATGGACTTCCTTCGATGATCTAAACATCACTTAACCAAGGTAGTGCTGGTAGATCAGCTACTATCGGCTCCTCTTTGTGGGGCCACAAAGAATCCAAGAAAGTCTTGGCTGGTGGGAAACGGGGTGCTGCAGAGGCAGCTTAAGCAAATTTAATCTGTGAAAATTCAAGTTTACACAAATGCTGAGTAATGGACAGATTATAGGACATAATTCTTCATTTTGTGGATTTCATGAAGGAGTTTCTTTAAATTGCATTACCCAAGAACATTTACAATATAACTTAATTTCTCAAAAAAAAAAAAAAAATCATACAGAACATTCCAGGAAATGGTTCTTTTAAGCATTAAAATTATAAATCATAGGCAGTGTGGGAGATACCTTATTGATCACATAGCTTAAATTCTAACCTTTTAGCTCTGAGGAGAAGTGCTTAAATAGCAATAGCACCCAACAGTCCAGATCCCTTTGACCTCATTGTAACTTTGAGTTGACAACTTCTGTTTTATTTTATTTTATTTTTTTTATCCTCACCCGAGGACATTTTTCCATTTTTTGCACAGATAGAGTGGGAGGGAGAGAGAGAGAGAAACATCGACATGAAAGGGACACATCGAGTGGCTGCCACCCGCATGACCAACCAGGGCCGGGAACAAAGTGCAACCGAGGTATATACCCTTATCGGGAACCGAACCCGGGTCTCTCCGGACCACAGGCCAATGCTCTAACCGCTGAGCCAAACCGGCCAGGGCACAACTTCTGTTTTATAAAGAGAGGCTTGGCTAGGCCTATTGCTGACTTTCCTGTGCAGACCTTCATTTCCTTTGGAGAATTTACACAGTGATTGTTGACTCTGGGAATCAAAACTCCCTAAAGACTCCTCCATAACTATTGAGTCTGTTATTACCCTCAATGCCAAACGTATCTGTCTTTACGGGGAGATAATCAATCAGCCTAATGGTTCAATAAGTGCTTGTTAAATTGCATTGAATCAGGTTTGTTCACCCATCCATCCATCTGTGCTAGACTCTGGGGATGCCATGGTGAAATATATAGAGTTTGAAGTAGACCAGATCCTCTCTTGATAGGTTTTTGTGGCGCAATTCTAATGCAAAGTCTGGAAATGGCCTCAGCACTCCAAAACATTTTCCTCGTCTCCTCTCTGAAGCTTGAAACTTTTTACAAAGTAATGGGCATCCTTGGGAAGCAATGAGTTCTCTGGAAAACTTAATTGTTTTAAGCATTGAACTGGAGTCATCAAGAGTGAGGATTGATTCAAGCAGCAGCCTAACGTAATGGATTAATATCCATTGTCCTGGGTCTCAATGGTGCTTGTCTGCCGAGCAGCCTGTGTTCCCTCTTTCTAAAAATGTACCCCATCAGCTTGGCCATGGGGGTTATCAGAATCTAGCCTAAGCCAAATGAAATATCGCTATACTTTGACCTTATTTCTTGACCCAAGGATAGGCTCATTAGCCGTGTTGTACCAACCAGAGCATTTCCTGAGATTTTACATTGGAATCTTGGATTTTTTGAGGCTGGAGCTGACACTGGTCCTGCACCTTGCCAGAAGAAGAACCAGCACTGCATGTTAGCCTCCAAGAAGTAGAAAGAGCCTCCATGCATGAAAAATCTGTGTCCAGTATCCACTAAGAAGCATCAAATAAAAAAAAGGGGAGGGGGGCAGGCATTAGAGCCAAACTGCGTGGCTTCAAAGCCATAGTTCTCTACAAACAGTGAGACCTGGAGAAAGTTATATCTCTTCTCTTTAGCTCATTACAGGCTTAAGTAAAATGAGGGAAACAGCAGCTACTTCGTAGGGCTATGGCGGATGAAAGATGGCCTCAATATCTTTGCTACTCCTCTCATCAAGAGGGCTCTGTGACTGCTTCAGACTATAGCAAAAGTGACACTGTGTGACCCGAGCTTTAAGAATCTGGAAAATTTTACTTTTTCTCTCTTGAAACACTCCCTTTCCTATCCCTGAGCCACCTTATAAGATGTCCAACACTCCACTGGTGAGACCAAGTTCCGAAGCTACACAGAAGGTGAAAGAGGCCCAGGTGAACCCAGCTTGTCAGCCTTTCTCACCAAGGGTCTATGGATGCGTCGCAACTACCTGCTCTAGGCCTGCTCAGCCTTAGAGGACAACCACCAAGGGACTTCAGCCCGTGCTGCATGGAGTTAGTGCAGAGTCATGCCCGCCTGGATTTCTAACCCACACAAACTTAAAATACAATAAAATGGTTGTTGCTTTCAGCCACCAAACCAAGATAACCAAAACAGAGTTGCTTAAAGATTAAATGAGTTAAAATAAAATTCTAGAAATAATATCTGCCTGTAGCAATCTTTGATAAACTAATTATTATTATTGCCCTGGTTTTGGTCTCCCCCAAATTTGATTGTTCCAGATCTTATTCAACACTGAGTCATTCTTGTAATAAATCTCCTACTTTTTCTGTAATATATTTGGGGTTAGGGGCTTGTCACTTGTCTTCAAGAGGGCTTATGCTAATACAATGTTGAAGATCTCTGAGATTCAAATTCTATGTGGATGATCGATCACAAAAGTCACACAGAAATACACAATTTTCTTTTACATCTTTGGTCTTTTTTCTTTAAATTCCTGATTTTACTGTTATGTGCCACAAATCTGTGACTTTGCAATAAAACCAAACATAAAAACAAACTATTTTTCCCCGAAACTTACAAAGACACAAGTTCTGTATTTTCTTTAAAAAATAAAAATAAAAATTAGTATATCATTTGTGAGGAGCTCAACGACCCATTGAAGTGAGCATGTCAGTGAATCCACCTCTCACATTCTTCAATCCCCAAACCAAGAGAGAAACAGAGACAAAGAGAAACAGAGACAAAGAGAAACAGAAAAGAATGCATCTCACAGGGGAAGCTGGAGCAGTGAGGGTTAGCTGGTGGACCAAGGAGCTGCCCTCAGGGTTAGGAGAAAATGAACAGGAGTGAGCGTGTGCTATTAGCAAGTCCCAGGTACTATTCTACCCTGGACTTTTATTGTGAAGACAAACAAGGGAGGAGATTTCATTGTGTGTTTTTGGAGGATTCAGGTGCCATCTGGAAGGGTTTTTTGGGGGGAAAAAACGTTTTTCTAAAAAACGTATCAACATTTTTGCTTCACTTGTTTTCTTTTCTAAGGGACTCTGAGAGATTGGGGTGAGAAGTGGGGACGAGGACTAAGGGGCTCTGAGAGATTGGGGTGAGAAGTGGGGACGAGGACTAAGGGGCTCTGAGAGATTGGGGTGGGAAGTGGGGACGAGGATGTGGAAGAGCTCGGGTCAACTGCAAAGGACAGAGTTGAGGGACTCGGGCTGGAGAACCAGCAGAAGGTGCACATATACCAGCTTTCCGTGTCCAGAGCCATTCAGTCCCAGGGACGGGGACTTTGATGAGAGGCACCAAAGCCCTGGCTCTCTGCGGGGTGGGGTCCGAGGCGCATGTTCACACGTTGGTAAAGGAGGTGCTTCTGGCATTCTCCCAGTGAACTCTGTTACCGGCTCACTGGATCATAGAGGCTCTCCCACAAATAAAGTATTTTTGAAAAGTCATTTTTAGAGGAAGAAGTGTATTAGACGTGAATAGTTGGCTAGATAGCATGATTTCCCCATTTCTCCTTCCTGCTCAGGTCACCTTCTTGCCTGGGGGAAGACATCTCAGCCAGCGTCCCTAGGATAGGGTGGATTATCAGGGGGAAAGTAGTCTTAAAACAGTGCTGGATCTAGACTTGGACATTTAATATGATTCAACAAGGCTACAGGGAAAATCATTTATTCCATAATTATACAAACAATTTTTTTTTTACTTCTAATTTTTGGATGGCTAAGATGAATAAGAAGCAGGTAGCCTGTGTTATTCCAGGCAGCCATCTTTCCGGATGCCACCAGCCTGGGGATTAAGACAATTCGGTAATTGGTAGAAGGAAGAAACGGTTCCTACGAACGCTACTGAGCTGCGGAATTGACATACATGAATCCTGCCCGAATGCAGGACTCATTACATTTACATTTTCATTTCCATAATTTTGAAGGCAGTTAGAAAAGGCATTTCTGATACTTGTTTCCAAAATCTCCCTAACTTGGAAAAGATATCACATTTGAATACTAAGACATCATTCCTAATTTCCAGCAATTAAACTTTAGAATGGGAAAAGAAAGTGAGAGAACATGTAAGGACTCAGGATGACAACAGGAGGACAGGAAAGAGGAACTGAAGAGTCACAAAAAGTGGGGACCAGCAGACCTCAAAGAAAACCTTACCAAATTCACAATTTTACCATGAGCTGTTTAAACCTAGCTAACCTTAGAAGGTTGCTTTTTTTAGCCAATAATTTTCTTTTTTAAATCCCTGCCATGTACTTAGAGTAGTCAAAATCATAGCAACGCAAAGTAGATTGGTGGTTTCCGGAGGCTGAGGGGAAAGGGAAAAAAGGGGAGTTATTGTTTAATGGGTATAGCTGCAATTTTACAAGATAGAAAGAGTTCTGGAGATAGATGGTACAAAATAAATATATTAATACCACTGAACTGGACACTTAAAATTGTTAAGATAGTAAATGTTATGTTATAGGTATTTCACCACAATAAAAACATTAGAAAATAATTTCTACCTACCATGTACCAAGCCACTGGAATTATAAAAATTAAAATACACACTTAGCTATTTAGGAATTTTCAATATTAAAATGTCCATTATAATAATTAAAATTTTAATAGTTTTATGTACTTACATTACAGCATTTCATCCTTATAATAACCCTATAGACATGTATATATTTCCCCATTTTATTACTGATTTTTTAAATGTTTTTATTGATTTTTTTTTTAGAGAGGGAGGGAGAGAGAGAGAGAGAGAGAGAGAGAGAGAAACACTGATGTGAGAAACATTGATCGACTGCCTCCAGCACGCCCCCTACTGGGGATTGAGCCCACAACCCAGGCATGTGCCCTGACCAGGAATCGAATAAGAACCTCTCAGTTCACAGGACAAGATGCTCAATTCACTGAGCCACACTGGCTGGGCTATTTCCCCATTTTATAAAAAGCATCAGAAACTTAGTTCCCTGTAGTCACATAATAAGCTAGTTGTGAAACTAAGTTTTTAATTCCAGTCTGTCTGGTCCTTATCTATCCTGCCTTGGTTCTTGTATTGTGCTATCCTTGTGGGAGAATTAGAAATTAAAATTCGCCATTGTAATCACATTTTTAGAGAAAATTTTTAGATAATATAGTGATAATAGGATTCTCCCAAGGCCCCAAATTTTGAATGACACTAGGAGAGGGAGAGACTGAGGCTTTGACAGGACAAAGTTTTTCGTTTGTTAGGTGTCATTTGACATGTAACCTGTAGCCCCAAGTGGAAAGAGAAAATGGCTTAAATCAAGATTTAATCCATTAGCTCCTCATTCTAATGACTTAGCACCGAATCAAAGCCAGCACATTCTGTGGCCTGGAAAAGGACCAGACAGATCCTTTGCCTCAAGAAGTTGCCTCATCTTTTTTCAGAGTGGAGGTAAGAGACAATTTTGAATCACAATTTCTGAGAATTGTTAGTGCACTAATTATCTATGAATGAACTGTGCTGGTTGCAAAGAAGAGTGTCAGGGAGCTGTAATAATTGCAACACAATTAGCTAAATAACCATGGAAGGGGGAGGAAATGAGTTGGATACTGAAGTACAGTGTGGGCAAAGATTCTATGAATCATCATTAGTGGATCTTTGTAATTTCATTTTCTTACATGACTCCATTTATCTGTCATGTCCCACGTAAGATTTTCATGATCATAGGTTACTATCAAAGCAACTTGACATGCCATATACATACCCTTCTGATCTGGCTCATGTCAAACTTTCTGTATATTCTTACTTTCTTCTTCCAGCATACACATTTACTTCCCTAATTTTACTGGATTTCTTATATCTCCAGGTTTCATTATTTCTACTTTATCTGGCTGACATGTCCTCTTGGAAATATGAACGCCTAATATGCCTTTGATTTTTATCCATTCAGATCAGAGTAGATACCTTAATTCTAGATTTCCCTGATGTCAACTGTATCAAAGCCATTCTAATAATCTATTCATATTTACTTGTTTGAATTACTTATCAGTATGGATAGTTCCCAAAGACAGGATTATGTATTGTTCACTGTTTTAACCGCAATACCAGATGCATCACAGTCACCAGGTAATTATTTATTGAATGAATGCGGAAAGACTTTATATAGCTCTCTAAATGTTTATGGACTCACCTTCTGATGAACAGCTTGGTTGTCAGAAAGGAGAAAGTTTCCTATACTGGGTAATAGATTAGAGCTCATACCATTCAAGGATTATTCTTGCCTTAGAGGTCTTTGATTCGATGCATTAATGAAACATTAAATTACATAACTTATAGTTAGAAATGGCAGATTGAATATGGATATGTGTGTGTGTGTGTGTGTGTGTGTGTGTGTATATATATATATACACATATACATGCAATCCACTCCCTATTCCTCCAGGATGATAGAAATGGTTTAACGCATGAAACAGCAAAGAATAAAAGACTGGGGATAAGACAATGACAAGAAGCTTTTAGAAGCTGGAAGCAAATGAACAAGTAAAAACTGACTTAGCAGAACCAGGAAACCTGAACGCTGTGCCTGAAGCGAGAAAGCCAAGAGGAAGCCTATGTCCATAGCTGAATCCCCAGAAGGCTTGGAGAAAATAGGGATCTTAGCAGTGGGGATTGATGTGGGACTAAATGGATTGTCTGAAGATCTCTTCAGGAAGGAGCAAGATCCACAGATACTCTACCCTACTCTGTACAGTCACATGGCTGGCTTTCCTCAACCTGAGTTGATAACTAGGAGTGTATTCTCTAGAGAGAGTGAAATAGGATGTCCAGACTTGGGATTATTGACACAGTTGAAGGGTGGCATCCGTTTTTTTAAAATATAAAAATAAAAAGAATTAAGTGAAAGCTTCCCAGTGACTGTTGAATGGCCCCACTGCAGTTTTCTCCTACATGGTTCCCAGAAAGCTAGCTTATACCTCCCCACACAGAAACACTGCAGTAGTTCTTATTTAGGATGTCTCAGCAACTGGAGCTAAAAGACAGAGATCCTGAGAGAAGGATTCCAAAAAAACACAGCCCATTCATATAATGTTAACATTGTGATCACAGTGAATACTTTCAATCAAATGCGTAGGATTTCTGGTCAACTCTTTATTCCTCACTATTCAATATGTGCAATAAGAAAGGAACACTAGACAGACATTTGGAGCAATATGCCTGGATATGGAAAACAGAGACCAAAACCAAATAAACTAACAACTGTGCTAAACTCTAATTTCTTTAGTTTTATGTACCCTGAATAGTTTCCATCATCAATGTCCTCAAAAAGATATGTAGATTTATGGCCCCTGCGATGCAGGAACCAAAGGCTGCGTAACATGCATGAGCTCTTGAAAATAGAGAAGACATTAAAATAATAGAATATTTAGAATGGACATCACATAGGAAGCAATGCAGAAGAAAAGCGATGAAGAGGAGAAGGTACATGAGTGGAAAATTGGAGAACCAGTTTAGGAAGCATAATGTCTGAATACTATAAGACAAGAGTAAATGGAGGAAGCATATCATCAATGATATAATTCCATGTTTGTTTGTTTTTTCCTGAACTGAGAGGCATGCTTTTCCAGAAAATGAAAACCAAAAAGAATTACTGCAAACTTGAACATACAAGTGGTAAAAAGAAAGTTTTAGGAGCTTCCAGATAAGAAAAAAAATAATCATATAAAGAATTGAAAAAACAGCTTAAGATGTCTCTCCATAATAGTAATCCTTGATGCTAGAACACAACAGAGAAATAGCCTAAGTTTTGAAGAACATTTTTTTTTTCAAAATAGAACTGTATATTCAGAGTGACAACATATATTTTTAGTTTGCCAACAACAAAAAAAGTTTCCTGCAATGCACTCTATTAAAAAAAAAGAAAAAAGAAAAAGAAAGAAAGCTATAGGAAAATGTGTTGTATCAATATGAGGTAGAAAACCAAGAAACAAGATAAAATGTATGTGGAAATAGGGAAGCCAGCAAAAGTGGCAGCTACAGAATCCCTTACATGGTGTTAGAATAGGTCTGCGCATGGATAGCAGGTATTGAGCAAGTGTAAAGAGCAACTTTCGAGATTGGAAGTGGTTGGAAGGGAACTATTACTCTAAGGAAATGAAATTGACCAAAATTTAATTTGTTTGATGATATTAGGAGAAGATTTACCCAGCTGCTGAAGAACTTGGGATCAGATCAATGACCAGCACTTAGAAAACCAAGCAAGTGAAATGCAAAGAGAGAAGGACGAAGAGGATGAGAAGAAAGAGAGAGTAAAATAATGACAAAATTTTAAAAACGTTTACACAAGAAAGGAGAACTAACCATGTTCTATGCTACATGTCTCAGCTGTGAACAGTATTAACATGGTAAAAAAAATTCAATAAGACATATTGACCTATCTAATGTTATAACTCTGATGGCAGGATGTGGGGCAGGGGTGGGCAGGGTGGTGGTGGAAGAGAGATCCATTCTTATCTCCCATAATAAAAAATCAATAGATAATCTTAAAAAATAACTAGCAATACCAGCTTGCTATTTAGAGATTTTCATGTAAAGACTAAAATAAGCCATTTAGAGAGTTGCAACGTTTGCCACTTGGAGCAGATAATGGAGGTGGCAAGAAAGAACTATGGCTATGCAGTTGTGTGATATTATTGGGGCGACACTAACTGCTATAACACATGGACCCCAGGATTCACAATGGCCTCAAACACAAAACAAATTTATTTCTACTCATTTAACAGCCCAAGGTGAGTGCCTCTTATGGCTTTATATGGCTCTTTTCTATGAGCTCAACTAGCAAGAAGCTCTGCCTTTTTCAACTTGACACCGAAGGGAAGTGTATCACCAGCTGGGTCTCCTTGTGACCAAGGGGTATGGAGGACCACACACGGGAGTTCTGAAGGGCAAAACTCAGTCACACCACCCTGTCCCCACTGCACTGATAGAACATGGCCACGCGGCCACTCCTCAGCGCCACAGAGTCTGGGAAAAGGAACCCAGCTGTGTACCAAGGGAAGAAAACAGGAGACCAAGGATGTTGGTGAACAGTCAGAGTGTTGGCAACAATTCGTAAGACTATTTGATTCTTTAAACTAAGTGCCCATACAGCTTATTGTTTCAACTGTGATTTTGCTCTAATAGGATAAATGTAAACAGACCAGGGGGAGTCATTAAAATTGAATAGGGGCCAGATTATGATGTATTTCCCTGATATTTTTTAATTATAAAATTTCACTGAAGGCACACAATACTGCTTTTCTGGAGCCACTGCGATCCATGCTCCTGATGGGGGGAAGTCCAATGGCCCTTCCTATGAGGACAAACTGGAAGTTGAACTGCATAATTCTAACACAAAGTGTTGTCCCTAGTTTACAGATGAAGCAACTGAATTCTTGAGTTACTAAGTGAGAGACACGAAGTGGGTCCTTCACGCAACGATATTTATTAAAGCGTCTATCATGGGCCACTTACAGCAGATGGGACAATAAATAACCCAGGCAAGCTCTCCACTGTCACTGAGCCTGCATCCCAGGGAAACTCCTCAGTGGCAGAGTAAAGATTCTAGCTCAGTCTGCAGCTGGGGGTGCAGGAGAACCCACAGCTCCTGCTGGTCCTCTCTAGCTATTGTGCTTTCACACATCACATCTCATGAGTTGCATTGAAATAAACTCTCTGCAGCTATACACTCTGAGGCCTTTTCTATTTATGGAGTCTGCAAAAGACGCAATTCTTTTGGGGACAATTTGTGAGTCAACATTACACCCTTTATTTTTCCCTCAACAGCTTTTGATAAATGCTTCAGGCAAGTGTGGAAAAGTCATGAACATTCCCTTTCCCGGTCTCCACTGTTGTGTCCCCACGGTGACAGGCGTCTGTTCCGCTGCCTTTGACACTTGTTGGGCCTGCTCTTTATTCAGACAGACTCGGGCTGTCTGGTCTCCTGAACTTTGATGTGAGACGGTCACCTCGTTGCCCGAAAATCAGCCATCATCTCTGCATCTTGCGTGCCCCACTTGCACTTCAGTGATGTATGGTTTGTTGGTGCTAGGCTTAATGAATGAGAACATTTGTAGAAGACCTAAACTTACAGTGAACATAACAAGAGTTCCAAGAAATATGGAGATTCTAGACTTGTTCTCAAGGGATAACCATGCAATTTGTGGCCCAAACTGGGATACGCTGAGAGTAAGAGGTGATGCTGTTAACATCAGTGATGCTGGGACAACAGGCGTACATGACCCTCTGGACATCAAGGACATGTGACTTCACTTTCCTTATCCGCTGGTAGAGACATGGAGAAACAAAGGGTGGTGTACACATCAATGGAACAGTATTGTCTCAGTGGGAAGGAAATTCTGACACGCGACAGCATGGATGAACCTTGAGGACATTTGCTAAGTGAAATAAACCCATCACAAAGGAAAACACATACTGTAAGACTCCACTGCTCTGAGATATCTAGAGTAGTCATATCCATCAAAACAGAACATAGAATGGTGGTTGCTGGGGCTGAAGGGAGGGGGGGAGGGAATTTAATGGGTGCAAAGCTTCAGCTTGGAGACTGCAGCACAGCAACATACATGTGCTCAAGGCCACTGAACGGTTCACTTAAAAATGGTGAACATGGTACATTTTATGTTATGACATTTTACCACCCAAAGAACAATAACTGGCTTCACTTCCTCTATCTGGACTATTAGAAAGCAGAGCAGAGTATCCCCAGGGACATCCCTCCGAGACATAACACATTATAGTCTCAATTAACAGTCACCGAAGTCGGGAGGTAGTTGAATCACCCACTGCTACCCTCCGTGTTATGACCCCTTGGGAAAAGGCACGAAGAGTCCGGTGGGGACTCGCTCCTGGCGAAGCTGGTCAGAGGACTCGGTAAGCCTTCCCCGCTCCCTCCTCGCCCTGGCCTTGGGCACAGCCGACTGCAGGGCACGGTGGCAGGACGAGCAGCGGACCTGAGACAGGGGCCACCTGCCATCCCCCCGCAGCAAACTCTGCTCATCACAGGCAGCTGGGCGAACCCTCTCCTCCCGAGCGAGAAGCCCACGAAGACCAGAGGAAAACAGATCAAGGACACCGCGAGGGCGATGACCCAGGCTGCCCGGGTTTCGGACAGTGGCACTGTCCGCCTCTATGTGATGCCTCACAGATGGCAGGTTCTCCCCAGGCTCCAGCATCACACCAGAGGCCCCATGCTCCAGACACAGTGAGAAGGGAAACATCAAAGAGACGAAAGAGAACTGCAAATAAAGATGCCCCTTTCAACAATAACCACTTTTAAGCTTTGCTTTTTCGGTGGCCACCTGGATTCACCACAAGCATTTTTTTTCCTTCTTGCTAACATCTGATAGTGGGGAAAACCAGTTCCTTCTTTGCCTGGGGCCCATCATTTTGGGTGTGTGCCAGGTCACCCCTCACTTACTCCCAAGGCTGTGTGCATATGGAGAGACCTCTGGAGGACACGTTATATAGGGGAGGGAGCAGTGCACACACAGTCTCAATCCTGCAATCAACATCCCCTTATTTTACCCTGCATGGCTGATTAACGGATTCATATGTCTACGACCTCCCCTACCCCTGAGCCACAACGCTAGAGCAAGCTCCCAAATGGCACACACATGTTATTGGACGGCTGAATCCTGCTTTTCATAAGGATGCAAGTCACCACACCCCAGGGATTGCATAAAGACCTATGCTCCTTGAACATTTATTAAGTTCCCCCTCCATGCCTAGGGCAGAGCCAGGTCCCTGCCCCGAGGGACCTGATTATTTGATAACAGTCTATAGACTTTTGAGCTGCTGGTGGCAGGGATGCTTCTGCACAGGCCCTGTGGCCTCCGGGAGGAAAGATTTTTCAAGAAGATTAGGAGATGAATGTGATCTGAAAGACAGCACACGGTTAGCCTTGACTGCAAATTGGGCATTTTATTGTGCTTGTCTGATGGATAATCAGAGATAAAGACTTTGATCTTTATCCCCATGGCAGCAATAAGAAAAAAAGCAGGGACTCTGTGTACTCTCTTTTATTTCTTTTTCCTGCGGTTCCGGGAAAACAGAACCTATTAAAATGCTTGGAAGAATCGCTCTGTGTCGTGTTCTTAAGCATTAAATCAAGTCCCTCACTGCTCTGCGCTCACCCACACCCACAGCACGGTAAGGAGAAGATAAGAGGAGTGTGAGACTCTCCTCCCTCAGCACAAAGACTGAGGATGCAGGAGAGGGAGAGGGTCCGAGGGGAGGGAAAAGAAGTAGCAGAGGGTTGATTGAATGCTGAACACCAGGGAAAAGATCCAGGGGGAGGTTACCGAGGACCACAGCATCCCTGATGGATGGCTCCTCCCTCTGTGGTCAAACCAAGGGAAACACTCTGCAGTCAAATTTGAAAGCCGAGTCTAAGCAGGCACAGCAAGAAATTAGCAGGTAGGGAAGCAAGGGCAGAGTTCAAGAAGATCTTCCATCCCATGACACCTTCAACTGACTCCACCTGCTATCCAGTCGTTATGGTCATTGACAGCGTTCGCTAAGGGCAGAAGGGTAACTTTCATTATAAAATGAAGCCCATATGTTAACTTTCATTCATTCTCACAACGGAATCGGCCAAAGACCAAGTCCTTGGCGGCTGAGAGAGAATCTGGCAAGCTGTGGCAAATGTGTGTGGAGACGGGTGTGCCAGCTTCCATGGCCTGTGCAGGGTCACAAGGCTCTCATTCTGCATGGACAAAGAGACTTAAATTCAGGCATTGTATTATTAAATCCAAACAGGATTCCATGCAGAAGCATTTCCTTTTCATGGGGATGGGATAAATGATGTGCTTAACACTTTTAAAGGCTTAATTGTGTATTTATTTCCTCATTTGTAACTAGTCCAAACCTTGCTCAGCTTTTGAAATGTCCTGTGCGTGTGTTGATGTTGGAAAAAGTGAAAGGAATCCTGGGTTGAAAACCAAATTGCATGGGATGTGGTAAGAATCGTCCATTTCATTCACCAGCCCTTCATTTATTTTTGAGTGGCGGCACAAGCCCCATAGCAACGAATTCTGTGCATAGCCACTGGAACCCCAGACCCACCAACCACAATTTGTAGCCGTAGTTCAAACTTCTGGAAAGAAAACAAACCTCTCCAATTGTCTCAGAATCAGGTGCCTCGTCTGGGATCACTTTGAATGACACGTGTAAAACAATGACCCCTAGTGGTAAAAAGCCAAATCGAAGGTCCTTAATTAAGAGGAAGCTCTGGAATGGATAGGGATGAGTCAGTGACCAGGCAACAGGAAGCTTCTGGTGGGGAACACACAGCTGCCCAGCGTTGTCTCCTAGCTTGGCAGTTACACTGGAGTAACTCCAAAGTCCCCATATTTCATAGGAGCCTAGAATCAGACCAGGGAACTATCTTCTAACTTCTATCTCAATATAGCAACTATGCGTAGTACTACTTCTTGTTACACATCCAATCCCTGCTGCAAAGTTCCCAGTGACTAGATGTGCTGCAGAGGTGACCTAGCACATTCTGTGCCATCTCCTTGCCAAGTTATGTCATCCCACACTTTAGGACTCCCTCAATCCCCCAAGCTCTCAACATCCTATAACATCCCAGTAATCCTTGCAGGGGTGGGAATCTTTTTTCTGCCAAGGGCCCTTAAGATATTTATAACATCATCTGAGGGCCATACAACATTATCAACTTAAAAATCAGCCTGCTGTATTTGGTCAAACATGTCATTAACTCCCCCCTGATGTGATGGCGGGGACTGCTTCTTTTCGGTGTGCTGTGTGATGTCAGCTGCTACTGGCTTCACAGGCCTTCTGCTGCCCTCGGGCCAGATGTCCTCACTCCTGGCTTAGAGGATCAAAGGTGGTTTCTCTTACTTGCAACAAGAATCCTCATGAACTTCTATTGACTTCATCACTGGGATACACGTCCTTGTCAAACATCCCCATCCAACCTGGCGTTGCCTTCTGTAATTCTGTCCTCTCTTGATATGAGCTGAAATTCTTAAAGAGTTCACTTTGTTTCTTCAAACCCTTAGTATCTCCGTATTAACACTTCTAATTCTACTGGGGTAGAAAACCATCTACAGAAAGTAAATAACTAGACAACAATTACTTAGATATTTTAATCAACTTGGAGGTGCTTTCGTTGTTGAGGCAAAGACAATACAATAGATCCTATTGAGGCCTGTTTAAAGAATAATGACTTGAGACTTCTGGGAGTAGAATATATTTTTCATATAAACTTCTTATGTTAACCATCAGCTCCTTGGGCTTCTAGGGCAATAGAAAGAAAAATGAAGCTACTCTATCATCTAGCATTTCATACAAATGTGTTGACATTATGGTGCCTCCTAGCATCATGGGAGTAGAGAATGTGACAGTTTTAGTTAAGATTAAGGTTATAACATGTCATGTTATATCTTCCTTGAAGGGACCTTCTCTAACACTCTAGTTATCTAACCAGCCACCTCCACCCAGCTCCTCCTACCCTTACCACAGAGCATCTCATCGGAAGAGTATTACCAGGAAAGACAGGAGGGAAGACTTATCTACCTCTCTCCCACACGTACCTCCAGTACACCTGACCTTGTGTGCACTAGAACCTTTGCATTTTCCCAACTCGTCTGGACACAGGTGCTATCCCTACCTACTCCAACAGTAACTCTCTCTAAGTGTATCCACATGAAAATAAGACTGGATCCGTATTTCGAAACTCTTCCATAGAAAATAAGATACAAATGAAGCATGAAAGTATAATCATACTTCAAGTAAAAACAAACAAACAAACAAACAAAACCCCAAACCATCCCGGAAGGGAGGGAGTTGGAGGAGCCGCCCATCCAGAGGATTCCAAGGCAGAGCCAAAGCAGCCAACAAGCCGGGGTCCTAAAAGCTGAAGACTCATGTGGCTCGTTACAATTTGACTTGACTTTTCCTCTTTTTAAACCTCATTAAAATAGTCCACGTTTCTACCCAGAGCCTTGCATCTTCAATTCACAATATACAAAGAGAATTTTCACTCTAAAAATCAACAATATCTGGACTTGTCACACACACACAAAAAAGTCTGTTTTGTGCATAATAGCGTGCCTGCTACCCAAGAAAATGAATTTGAACAGCACGTCTTATGATGTTTGACAGCGAGGACGGGTTATGCAAAAAACAAGCGTGAGTGCGAGTCACTTGCGTGGCCCTTCAGATTGCCATGCTTCACGTACTGCCTTTTCCAGTTCTAAAAACAGAAACGACCCCAACATCTCCCTTTAAACAGGCAGTATATTAATTGCTTTAGAATGCACTGTTTTAAAAGAAGGAAGTCCTACCTTTTAAGACATCACGGATGGACCTGGAGGTTATTATACTCAGTGAAATAAGCCAGTCAGAGAAAGACAAAGACCGTATGATTTCACTTACATGTGGAATCTAATGAACAAATTAAACTAATAAGTAGAATAGAAACACTCTTAGATACACAGACCAGATTGACAGCTGTCAGAGGGAAGGAGGGTTGAGGGTCTGGGTGAAGAAAGGTGAGGAGATTAAGCAAACAAACAAACAAAACAAAACAAAACCCCACAAACTCATAGACACAAACCCCAGACACCAGTATGGTGATTACCAGATGCAAAGAGGGGTGAGGGGAGATAGAAGTAGGTAAAGGGGAACAAATGCTGATGGAAGGAGACAAATAAATAAATAAAATGCAAAGATTCTTGGAGCTCACCATAGATCTGCTGGACCCCTATAACCCACGTATTCAAAGCTTTCAGAAGCAGTCCATGGCCCTACTGGACAAATCTAACCAACCTTTTTGTAGCCAGGCCGTATGCATGCTTCAGAGACAGAAAACATGGCACGGTGAAACTGCAGAAATCAGGATCAGAGTGTGCTGTTGAGAAGAAAAGCTACCAACAAACTCAAGTGTCTTTATCAGTATGTAAAAAATTCAGGAAATAGAGACAGCAAGGTATGTGCAAGGATCGAAGTCCATCCCAGCGAGCAGAAGGGAGCCGTGAGCATAAATGCGCGGTGGTCGCCGCCTGCACCCTCCACGCAGCGCCCGGACACCGTCCACAGCATGCGCCCGGCGCGGAACAGCCGTGACTCAGCGCAACACCAGCTTAACCCTGCTTCAGGCAACGCTTTAGTAGTTTCTACGTAATGTTCTCTCTTTTGTTATCATTGAGGAATAATCCACACAGCAGCATGGATAGATTTTCCCAGTAGAGTGGGATCAGTTTTGCTGAATGCATTCACCTGAGTGGTGATCACCCAAATCTAGAGAGAGAACATTTCCGACTCTGCAGAACTTCGCTGGTGCGCCTGTTCAGTCAGCCTCCTCTCCCACCCGGGCAGCGGGGTCCGGGGGTCCTTCGCCACGGGTTACCGTGCCTGTTCATGAACACAGAAATGGAAGCATGGAGCATGGGCTCATTTTTCTCACCCAACACATTCCACTACATTTATTTTACAGCTCCGTAAAGGGTTGCAACCTCTTATTTGAGAAAAATTTGCTGAAAGGCATACCATTAACTAGCGTGCATCTGATTGGCTTGGCCTTTTTAAAAAATAAAATAAAATAAGCAACTTTTCAGGTCTCTCCCACATAGATTCTGATGAAAAAGTAGATTACTGGGTCCTATTCCAGACCAACGAAAGCATACGCCCTAGTGTGGCTCTGATGCAGGTTCCTCAAGGTCTACATTCTCATACAGTTTACAGCCAGTTTTCCCAATCGCTACAAACAAAGCTTCATCATGTTGCCGCCTTCATCCCATTTAAGAAGATAAAATGACTCCTCATTTACTGCTTACTGAATCAAGCCCAAACACCTGCACCTGACACCTAAAGCCCTCCATCAAAGGTCTTGCTCTCCCGGCGGATACACCTTCCAATTACTCAGCACAACCTCCATTATCATCCGTCTCCTTAGTGACCTCCCACTACCCATTCATTCCTACGCTGCAGAATCTAATGCCACTTTTCCCCTGCATTCAAGAATCAAGCTATGCTCTTTAAATGGAACAACAGTCTCAGATTAGTATTTTTTGGAAACGAAGTTGGTGGTGGGGGCGTCTGTAATAACCGAGTCTGCAAAGCACCGGAGCTTCCTTCAGGTAGACAGATTGACCTGTGGTAATTCTTCTCCACAAAACTGTGCTCCGTGCTACTTCCCTGAACAAAAGAGCATCCTTTGGCTCTACCACCTTGTTAGAACAATGGCAGTATATGGACTCCTGGTATGTTTGGGAACAGATTGGTCTCATTTCTCTTTATGCTTTCTTACTCTGTGAATAGAAGAAAGACCTCTTGAGTTAGTGAAACAAAATCTCTAGAAATAGATCATTAAATGCAGGAAAGAGGGTAGACTGAAGACAGGAGGCTGTAGAAGCTAAAGACAAACCTGAATTTATAGTCCTTGTGTCCTAGTCTCTCCTCTGAGCCACACGAAACACTGTACCAAGGTGTATTCATACCAGAGTTGAAAGCACTCTCTCAATTATCTTCATTCATTCGTTCTTTCATTCAGCCAACACATACTTTTCAGTTTCTATGATCTCTAAGGCACTTTTTTAGGTACTGAGACCACAAAAACAAGTAAAACAAAGTCCATGTCCTCAGAGAACTTGCATTCTAAGGAGAATCTATAGACAGTAAACATAAACATGGAGAGTGACAGATAATTAAGAGTAAGGGGAGGGGGGAAGGATGCTCTATTTCTAAATGGTGATAATGGAGGTTCTCCTCATAAGGTGACATTGTAACAGACTTGTAAGGGGTGATAGAGTGAACTATCCAGCTATCTGGAGAAGAGAAGTTCAGGAAGAAAAAGGAGGAACAGCAAAGGCCTTGAGATGGGAGGCTTCTTAGATTATGAGATGAACACCAAGCGGCTAGGGTGGGTGAGCTCAGAAAAACACTGGGGGATCAAACTACAAAGGGCCTTGAGGACCATTGTAAGGACTTCGGTTTTCACACTGTCAATTAAGAATAAAAAGCACATTTTCAGCAGCTATGAGCTGGAGAGATCCCAGCTAGACCAAGGACATCAGATCTAATTGTCCTCCCAGTCCTTTGACCCTCACCCAAATGCTCTCAATAAAATGGTTTAATCTTAAAAAAGAATGAAATGGAGGGGTTTGAACTAAGGCATGTATGATGCATTTTATATTTTCATATATTTGCTCTTTCTACTAAAGAGAAATAAAGGAGAAATGAAGAGAGGCTGTTATAATAAACCAGGTAATAAACAATGATGGTAACTTGCATCAGGGTAGAAAATGAAAGAAGCTTAAAATACTAATATGGGTGTGTGTGTGTGTACACACACACACACATAGATATAGATATCTATAACTTATAATTATTTATTTTTAAAATGCATTTATTTTTTATAAACTACAGTTGACCTACAATATTACATTAGTTTCAAGTCTACAACACCTTATGAAGGTATTTTTAGGGAAGCAATGACAAAATCTATTAAAGCATGAGGTGTAAGAAAATCAGATTAGCACAGGATACACCCAGATTCCTTTGGCCTCAGTGACATGAGAGATGGGGTTATCATTTACCCACTCTGCTGGAGGCCCAGGTTGGAGGATGGTCTAAGAAGACCTATTTGAACATGTTAAGTCTGAGATGCATTTCAGACATCCAAGGGCATACCCAGAAGGCAGTGTACCTAAAAGTATCGAGTTCATGGGATAGGTTCATTTTGGAGACATAAATCTTGGATTTATCGATTTATAGATAGTGTAGATAGTCATGAGATAAGATGGTTGTAGAAAGAGAAGGAAGTCTAAGGACTGAGCTCTGGGGCATTCCCAATCTGGGTTGTCAGAAAGATGCAGAGAAAGCAATAGAGAAGACAGAAAAGAAATGTCCAATTATAGAAGAGGAGAAACAGGAGAAAGTGGTGCCCCAGGAGCCAAGTGTAAGATTATTTTGACAAAGAGCACGTCATCAACAATGTCAGATGCTCCTATTAGTCAGTAAGATGTGGTCTGAGAATTAATGCTTTTACTCAGGAATGTGGAATTTGTGGGATTTCAATGAGCAGGTTCAGTGGATATGCAAATACTCATAGCAATGGTTTGAACAGAGAACTAGAGGAGATAAATTAGAGACAAAAATTATAAATAACTCCCTCAAGGTGATGTGACAAATGTGGAAAATAAATGATCGAGTGTTTGAACTAGCTGAACAAGTGAATGGGGAGCAAGGTACATACACATGCATGTGTATCTCATCTTAAAAAAGTAAAATATAGTAAGTTTGTGAGCTCAGGAAGTAAACCAGTTGATAGAGGAAAACACGGAAGATGAAGGGGATGAAGAGAGAGAGAATTCTGGACGCGGTGCACCTTGGGAGGCCACAGGAAATGAGATCTGGGTAACAGGGGAGGTGCTGGCCTTTGGGCCCCGGAGAGCTCACTACAGGATCTAGAAGGAAAAGTGAGCCATGGGGACTGATGGTGCACATAGGGTGGGGAACCCTTCGGAGTTTTCTTCTACTTGCTTCTATATTCCCCACAAATAGACATTGAGGTTATCAAATGAGGGTAAAAATGAGAAAGAAGCTATTGGAGAGCTAGGGAAGGCGCCATTCTCTAGGAAGAGGACAGAGCTCAGGGCAAGGGGATGCAGTGGTATTTCTGAGGTCCCATGTGAGCACTGTCATGAGCGTGAAAAGTGATGGGTGACCCCATGTTGAGATCATCTTTTTTTTTTTCCATTTTAAATATGCTTTTATTGATTTTAGAGAGGGAGGAAGGAAGAGGGAGAGAGAGAGAGAAACACTGATGAGAGAATCATCAACCAACTGTCTCTTGCACACCCCCAACTAGGGATCCAGCTGGGAACCCAGGCATGTGCCCTGACTGGGAATTGAACTGGTGACCTCTCAGTGCCTGGGACAATGCTGAACCACACTGGCCAGGGCGAGTTCATCTTGACTATTGTCACCCTGCAGATAAAATAGACCCAGTGAGTTGGTGTGAGTTGCCAGAAGGTCAGCATCAGAGATATTCCAGGTCCATGCTCACTGCCACCTGCCTGTGGGCTGTTTTGTTTGGTCCTCAGTTTCACATGTGTTCATTTCATTTTTCTAGGCAGATATAAAATGCTCTCAGGATAGCAGTGTGCCCCCTATGCCACTTGAGCCTTTCTAAAACCTCACACTGTAAGTGACACGCTTAATCCTATCATTTATTTCTCAGACAAGTTTTTATTTTTTCACCATAAAAATTGTGGCTGATGAAAAAGCCTACTAGAGTCTATTCCTTTGGAGAATGCTGCAAAGTGACTACTCCATAATTACGGAGACAATCCATCTAGAGAAAGGACAATCAATACAAGTCAAGGACAACAGGAGCGATCCCCATTCTCCCACCTCTAAGATTTGTATGTTCGAGAGGAAGGGAACTTCAGGTGAGCGCTTCCTTTGTTTTAGAAAGAAATAGCAAAGGAGTATTATTTTATTAAACTTATCATCATACAACTTAGAGCTAGACTTTTTCATTCCCTCATGGGCAAATAGGCCCAAAGATTTCAGAGATACTGTTAGTTGTCACTGGTATAAAGAGATTGGGAGCCGATACCCCTTTCTCTCAGCCCAGTTCTTTCGCTATGATGTCAAAGAGATGGACAAGGAACTAGAGACTTTCCCCATGAACGCTCAAGGTAGCAAGACTGCTTAGCTTTCTTCTTCCCGGGCTCGGGCTGCAAGGGGTATATTAAGATAACACATTTCTGAACTCTCACAAGAGGAAGCCTTTAATCTTGGCATACTGATTCTCAGCAATGACATTCTAACGCAGTTGTTTCCAATGGCTGGTCTTTCAGGGTCTTCCGATTGCAAATGTGCTGCTGGACCCTCAGAAGTAATGATGGCAATAGTGATAGTGATAGTAATGGTGATAGCGATAGCAATAGCAGCAGCAGCAGCAGCAGCAGCAGCACTAGTAATAGTAATCTTTTTTTAAAAAGACAGTGCATGAGCTTTTGTTTCCATTGTGAATAAATACTTGACTCATGAGATTAAATAAAAACCAGACATGATCTCATCGGTGTCTCAAAAGAAAGGCAGAATGGGTCTTTCTATTCAATCTGACTTGGTGGATGTTGAAGTTAATCAAAATAGATTTTAAAAGCACCTACCTCAAGTCACGGGGCTCAAACTGGGAGGCGTGGGAGTGGATTTCTGTGTACTCCAGGGGCCCGAAGCACGGGTTTTCGGGTAAGTGGACGTGGCGCTGCGTCCCGGTGCCATTTACTCATTTGTGACAGGGTAATACAGTTTGACTCGGAGCGAAGCTCCATCATCTGTGAAGCAAAGAGAATATAGGGCTCTGGGTTTATGGGCTGGCATATAAGCAGCTCCATTCTGTCCTAGCAACAAGTAAAAACCTGAGCAGTTTGAAATATCAACCCCCCCTTGGATCTGTCACAGAACGGCAGCCCCAGGGCACAGCGCTGCCCCAGGCGCGGGCGAGGCAGGCAGGCGACAGAGACCCCCAGTCCGCAGGAACAGGAGCCCCCCTGGGAAGCTGCAGCGCAGTGAGAGAGAAGAGCTGGACGGTGTCTAACAAACTGCTGGAGGCTCTGTGACCAAACCCAAGAGAGAAATCGCAGGGGACCCAGTCACAGGCCCGCTGCCCCTGTGGGGACTTTCGCCTCTAGGACCTTTACCAGGTCTTCCTGTGACTGGCACAGAAAAACCACCTCCTGTTTCCAGAAGGAGGAGGGGAAAAAGAATAATTTTGAAATGCACCCCAACATGACATTCCTAAAGAGTCCCGCCCCATGGAAAAGTTCAATCGTGTGCACTTAAGGACAGAGACACATTCGGAGAAGTGTCGCCGGGTGACTCTGTCCTTGTGCGAACATCACCCCAACTAGCTGGTGGAGCTGACTGCACACCTGGGCTGTGTGATGTCACCGATGTCTTCTCGGCCACAGGCCTGTACAGCATGTCACTGCACAGGACAACGTGAGAGTGAATCACGCACAGAGAAAACGATGCGGTCCAGGGACACAGTAAACACGTGACGAGCGAGGCTGCTGCCGGCGTAGGGACGTGGGACATTGTGTTCTACAGTAGACTTATTCAATAAGCAGAAAGGGTGCACTTGAAAACCACAGGAAGGGAGCGTGGTCTAGTCAGTCCAGAAACCGGTAGCAGAGTGCCCTATTTTCTGTATCAGGTACTATGAACTGCTCATCATTGCATGTGTGGGACGTTGCTGCGGCAACACGACGGACATGTGAGAGAAGCCGACGTAAGATGGCCACGTAACATGTGATCGCAAGACAGTCTGAAAAAGGCAAAACTAAGGAGACAGAGAAAAGATTAGTGGCTGGCAGTGCTCATGCAAGAGGGAGGGATGGAAAGAGAGCGCAGAGGAGGGTTAGGGCGGTGGAACCGTCTTGCGCGATAGTGCGTGGCACATACGTGTCATACAAAGTTGTCAAAATCCATAGAACGAACCCTAATGTAAGCTGTGGACTTTGGGGGACGTTTGTTTCTAGAATTCCTGCTCGAGAATCCCCACAGAAGATCTCATTCCCAGTTGATGATTTAATCCCTAACACCCCATCTAGACCAGAGACTCCATCACGAAGACAGCAACTCTGTCTTGCTCACAGCTGAATACCCACCTCCTTGCATACTGTGGGCAACATAGACATGTGTTAAATAAAAAATTATGGAAAGGCACATAAAATAAATAACAGCATAACCAGATGGTATTTCAGAGAGCTCAGGGAAAGAATTACTAGCAGAAGTGTGGTCAGGCTGAAAGCAACCGTCAAGCCACAATAAAGCTCCTAGAAACCAGCAGCAGTGGGAAGTCATTACTATGCAGATGGGAAATCACAGGGAGGGACAGCATCACCTGGTGAGAACTCCGGCAGTGGAGGAGCTGCGCCCGGTGGTGACATGCGCTCGCGGAGAGCAGCAGCCAGTAGCAGAAATGTCCACCAAAGCAGGAAAGAAGTGGGCGAGGAGAACCCTCTTCACTCTTCCTTGAATCAGTCTCCTTCTTGTGACTTTCACTAGCTAAACCCAATGGGGAAGCAGAAAGCAGGAATGGGTGATGCAGCTCATACAGTTAGAGTACCAGGTAGAGAAGAACACATGTCTGGGAACTGGGTAAGGGAGGGTGGTGATGAAGAGTAATTACCGTGCTGATATTAAGCAGGGCATCTTTGCTATCTCACTGTTTAATTATCAGAATGGAGTGTAAATACATGGAGAAACTTGATAAAGGAGTAGTAATAGAATGTTTTAGTCTGTTCACCCTTGAAGCAACTCCAACAAAGGAGATGCCAGTTAACCTGCAAGACTTGCAACACCATCCTGAATATAAAGAGTGGATAATACTGTGCTATAAAGAAGTGTCATTCTAAGCTGCTCAAAGAGTGTCAGATGCTGCTTGTCCTTTAGCCTCCCCTTTTATCTAAACATACTTAGCAGGAAAGTGACACAGCTCAGACTTCCTTCTTCCTCCCCAGAAGCCCGGGCCAACCCCTGCTCAGTTCAACCAATTAGCAAATTGCAGGGGGAAACGTGGACAAATTAGTGCTGAAGCTCGCGGGCCACTAATTGGCTGCCGGGCTGTTGCAGCAGCGTTGCAGTTGCTAAATCAAATTGATAGCTAAAGGCCCTGAGCTGTTCAGCCGGCTGCTCTTCCGATTTGGGGCTTGGAGGCCAAGGACACCCTGGCATTAAGGTCCATCTGTCACGACCCGCCCGTCATCCTCACGATGGTGCACGGTCAGTGTGCTTTCTGGTAAGCGTGGGGCGGGTTAGGAGGCTGTGGCTCTGGACAGGCGGGGGGCTACCACTCTCGGGGAGACGTGCTCATTCTTTCCGACAGGCCCGAGGCGGCGGAGGTGAGTTGTGATGCGGTGCAGTTCTGGAGAAACCGTGTGAATTCGTGGAGGCCACACAGTTGGAGTGGGGCTCACGCAACCGTGAAGGGACCACGGAGAAGGGGCACCGGCCAGGGCTAGGGCTCAGGCCCTCAGAGGCAGGATGCCTGGGGCTGAAGTCGGTCAGCTCAGCCTCATCGTGGATGTCCAGTGGATCCCTTCCCGTCGGATAAAATCGGATAAAGGAGAAGATGTACTATGGAGCACTCGAAGCACTACAGACCAGGGAAGTAAGACGTTCAAATGCTTTTGATTTATATACACTCACAAGAAGCAAAACGCAAGATGTCCCTTTCCGAACGGCCCTCTGATGAAGGTATGTT
Organism: Molossus molossus; assembly: GCF_014108415.1. NCBI lineage: Eukaryota > Metazoa > Chordata > Mammalia > Chiroptera > Molossidae > Molossus > Molossus molossus. The sequence goes on from NW_023425352.1 coordinate 19,020,562, forward strand.
TCTTATTCCAAAGATGCTGTCGTTTGTCAAGTCACATCTGGCTGTCTTTTTGCAGACTTGCCAGAAATACCAACAAATACAGCTCATTTTAAAAAAATAAAATAAAATCCTCTTAATGGTTTACATTGGTCGTTCTTAAGCAGGGGCGCTTTCGTCTCAGCCCTCCCTGCCCTGGGACATTGGCAATGAATGGAGACATTTATGGTTGACATACTGCCGGTGGGGCTTGGGGAGGTGACACTGATATGTGAGGAGCAGAGGCCGGGGATTCCACTTACATCCTAGAGTGCAGGGGACAACCCCCGATTCCACAGCGAAGAATTTTTCAATCCAAAATGACGACAGTGTGAAGGCTGAAAACCTGGATTTCCACAGGGGGAAACTGGGTTGATTGTATGGAGCTATCCAAAGGTCAGTTTGAATGAAGTCTAGTGATTGAGGTGGTTCAAGTTGGAAAAATACCACTCCTGGACTGAAACAAGGGTGATTATAGAGCAATGAAACGGACTTTCTTGCATGACAATATCCAACATGGAGTCCAAAAACAGGTCCCAAGTGTTATTGGCATTTATTAATTCCTGCAGCATTTATTAAATGTCTTTAAGCATTCAGTATGTGCTGGGAACTGACTAGCGAAACAGAGTCCCTGTGTCCGAGGCCTTCTGGGTCTAGAAGCAGACACAGTGATGTACCAGGGCTGTCTGATAGAGCACACCCTTTGGACCCCTTCACTGTGTGCTTCTCCAAAGGCTTTTCACGTGAAGATTACGTGAATTAATAGACAAAATATTTACAACAGTTACCTGGTACATTGTAAGCAGTCAATATATTCTAACTATGAATTATTAATGTTAAAAATGCAATAACTACAAATGGTTTCGCAAATGGATTCCTTTGAGAAATAAATATTCTTTATAAGTACACCCTGGGGCATCCTGGCTAATACACACATATTGCCAACTGTGCATTTTCCACGTTAGGCTGTGATGAACACGTTTTCCACCAACATAATTACATCCTCACTGGAGATAAGTAAATTAGAAAACATATATTTATCAAGCGTATTGTATATACCTGTCTATCATTTCTGATTTGGAAGGTACCATACATCTTAGCGTCACAGACATAAAATAATATAGTCAACTATCTCTTTCCTCAACTGACTTTTAATGATCGTGGCTAGGTAAGCCACAAAATAATTAACGAGGGAAAATGCTCCAAGTCAGTAATTGACAGAGAGGTTCAAAGGAAGAGGGGACCCTTCCAGGATAAGAGGCACACCTCCAGAGCAACAGTAGTTAGAGAAATGGGAGCACAATGAAGAAAGGGACACTTTATCTTTCTGTTTTTCTCATCCATGAAGGTCTGGGAAAAAAAGGTATTAAGCCAAATGACTCACAAAGAAGGTAGCAGGAAATTTTACAGGAAGACAAAGCTGGAATGGAGTGTTGAAAAGGGAGAGGGGGAAAAAGTGGCTGGTCAAAGGCTAAGAAGGTCAGTCTGACTGCTGACTCCGAATTATCTTAGACCCAGGCGATGGAGTCGGGCTCAGCGAACTCAGGGTTCAATATGCTACGGACCTTGAAGTTATCATCCGAAACGTGACTTCTTTCTGAGTTGGAAGCATCGTGCTCATACTTTCTGAGACAGGCATACATCAGTATTCACATGTGCCTCCTGGAATGCCTGTGTAGTGTTAAAATAAATAAAGGAATACGTACGAAAAGGGCTAGGAAAGTTGGGATGTAAATCAAATCTCAGCATGTCCTATTTCACTTAAAATGCACTAAGGGGGTTCATTATTTAAAAGAGTGTGTAATAAATCCTTATGAAAAGCAAGTGAGGGATTGGGGGTTGTCCCGGCTTGCCATCTTCTGGCTGTGGGACTGGAGTAAGTCCTTCAACCCACTGAGACTTATTGACTTCATCTTATAAAGAGTCTCTGTCCTTCCTTGTTCCCAAAAGGCTGCATCAAGCCTCAGATGAGTCAGGGTGTGTGATGAAACTTGCAAACTGTGGAGAGCCGAGCCACTCAATTTCTTGAAGCTCTTTAATTAGTAACCACCTCCTCTTCAGTTGAACCACTGTTTTATAGGTTAAAAAAGTTTAAGTTTTTGCACAGCTGGTGTGGCTCAGGGTTGAGCATCGACCCATGCACCAAGAGGACGCTGGTTTGATTCCTGGTCAGGGCACGTGCCCAGGTTGTGGGCCGAATCCCCAGTAGGGGGCATGCAGGAGGCGGCCAATCGATGTTCTCTCTCCTTGATGTTTCTATCTCTCTCTCCCGCTCCTTTCCTTTCTCTCTCTAACATCAATAAAGAAACCAAAATTATTTTTTTAAAGTTTAGGTTTTGTCCTCATATGATTTAGTCTAATTATTTCAGCCTTCTCTATATACGGTTTCACTGAAGTAAGTTCAAGACCTAAACACTGTACTCATTCCCCTCACCTTGAAAACATGGGAAAACGAAGCCAGAACAATTTTCTCTATAGAATTTTGATATGATGGAATGGGCTAATAAAAGGGAAGATATTTTTAAGTAAGTGTTATCATGCTATTGATACCTAGGATAGCAATGTTAATTCTTTTTCCTTGCGATTATGAATTTGCATTGAACTTGGTGTTTACGTGATGAAGTCACACATCTTGGCAAGAGTTCAGGTCACTGAGCTCGACCTCCTTCCTCCCCCGACCACACACGCAGGACGATCCGGTGTGTTTCAGCTGTTCAGTTGTTCCATGTGTGTGAAAACAAAACAAAACAATTTTGTAGTAAATCTTCATGAAAGCAAATAAGAAGTTGGGGATTTCCCCAGATTGACCATTCCCTGCATCTGTGGAAACAAGACACACACATCTTCCTGGCTGTCATTTATCTACCAGGGACTGAACAATAATAAAATTTTGTAACCGTCAGAATCCTTGCCTAAGTAGAACCTGCACGTGTATGCTTTGAGGTTTCCAGGAACTGAGGGACTCAAACAGCGATTATTCTTAATAGCGTTTTCTTAAACCAGTGGCCGCCCGTGTGGTCTCTGGCAGGAGTTTGTGATGAAAAGGCTGCGCCCAGGATGGCCCAGCAGCCCAGAAAACTAATTCTTGTATAAGTGCTTTAACACGATTTCAGGAGGCAATGGGAACAAATGAGCCGTCAAGGAGAAAGCAAGACTTTCTTTGCCCCTCCCTCTCTAACCGGGTAAGCTCTCTGCTCACAGGCTGCCTGGAGGAGTCTCCGCGTCCACAATGAAATTACACTTCCATCTCGAGGAAAACAGTCAATTACCCAAACAAACAAATAAATACATTAACAAAGCCTACGCAACTTCTCTCCATTTCCTGTCTCAGTATCTCCTAGATAACAAGTGTGCCTGAAACAGCATGCCTAGTTCTCCATAATGGGGACTTTCAATATTTAGTCTTTAGGTCCCAAATGTGTGTCTGTGTGTGAATCTGTGTTTTGGGGGTGGGGGTCTATAATTAATTGTTTTTATCCTCACCCAATGACATTTTTGCATTTATCTTCAGATAGGGTGGGAGGGAGAGAGAGAAACATCAATGTAAGAGAGACACATCAACTGATTGCCACCAACAATCGGAGCCGGAGACAAACTGCAACCGAGGTACGTGCCCTTAGTGGGAACCGAACCCAGGACTCTCTGGTTGCAGGCCGTCGCTCTAACTGCTGAGCCAAACCGGCCAGGGCGGGGCGGGGGTGGTGGTGGTCTATAATCTAAAGCTTCCAAATACCATGAGCTGAAATGAAGGGTTAGAAGCCAAAGCTCAAATCTGTCATGGAGACCGGAACCTGAGGGTAATGGTGACGATACCAAAACCGTCCCTGATAATAAAAGAGCCTTTGTGTTGTGCAGAGACTTTGACATCCATTCCTTCTCTTTCATTGAGTCAACCTATGCATTTCCTTTTTTGTTCTAGACAGTATTCTAGGTTCTGGGATACAGTGGTGGTAAGCATTTCGAACAAGCAAATGCTCTTTGGAAGCTTAGATTCTAGATAGAAGTGGTGGGAGGTGGAGACCTACGTCACTGAACACAAGGGGAAATATCAGTGCCAAGTGCTGTGATGAAACTAAACAGGCCACTGTGAGTTCATCCTCCAGCCTTGAGCCAGCTCGAGTGAGTCGGGGGGTTGCCTGTTAGTCCAAGGTTCACAAAATGCCCTGGCTGAGGAAAGACTGAACGGCCAGGAATGGCTGAATCAGGGACTGGCTCCTAGTTCACACCTCCGTTCTCTGTGCCGATGGTGCCTTCTGTAATTCTCTCACTTTTCCCACGTGCGCATGGTCAGACGTGTCCACACAGAGATCCACAGCTGATGGAGTCAGCAACAGTGACAGCGAAACTCAGGGCTGAAATTTTCCAAGGACGGACTGAAGACTGTGGAGGTGGATGGAGCCAAGTTTCAGTTCCACTTCTCCACTTACTGTCTGTGTGAACTTGGGCCTCTCTAAGCCTCAGTTTCCTTACCTGTTAATAATAATCAATAGATGACCGATTGTTAAAGGTGGTTGAGTGTCAATTCAATGTTTGTTTTAAATACTACCTAGCTCAAGTTTACAGGATGAGTGGAGAAAGGAAAATCTTACAGGCTAGAAAACAGAATACTGTAATCTGCAAAGTGTATTTGCTGTTACTCATGACCTGAGAGACCATGAAATTTTCCTAAGAAACACATCAGGTGTTAGAAGCCCAGAGTCACTTCCTCATACGTTGGAATGTTAGTTGATGACTGTCTATTTGTGAAAAATGCTTACATTCCCTTCCCCCTTTTAACAACGTTAGGGTCGCCCTGCCGGTTTGGCTCAGCGGTAGGAGCGTCGGCCTGCGGTCCAGAAAGACCCGGGTTCGGTTCCCGCTAAGGGCACGTACCTCGGTTGCAGTGTGTCCCTGGCCCTGGTTGGTCGTGCGGGTGGCAGCCACTCGATGTGTCCCTTTCACATCAATGTTTCTCTCTCTCTCTCTTCCTCACTCTCCCTCCCCCCTCTATCTGAACAAAAAATGGAAAAAATGTCCTTGGATGAGGATAAAAATACAAAACAAAACAAAAAACAATGTTAGGGTCAAACTATAACATAAAACTATTTCTCCCGGTAAGAATTCAAGATTATTATAACTGCCAGCTGAAGTTACACTGAAAAAAACAAACTCCGAGCTACGAGTGACACTAAAATATCAATTCCACTATTTATGAGTGATAAAAATCTGGTTTGGGGGTTTCAAAGGTCAGGTAAAGTATAAACTATACCTAAGGAGCACTGACCTCACTTGAGCCAGCTTCCAGCCCGGGAGACAGTAACTCCCCGGAGAAATGCACAGAAACAAAGTGCACTTGTATCGCAAAATGTCTACATACTGAGCATTTTTTTGTAACTTCATGTGTATTCATAGTCAGCTGAGGTTCTAAAAACTGTTTGTACATGGTTTCAAATTCTTTGTGGGGAATCAGCAATTTATTTGAATTTCTATATGTTAGACTCTTTAATTAAAAGAAGATAGTTAGAGCCTCAATTTACCAGATTGTTTTTAAGTTTGAAAAGAAACAAAATTAAATGTACTTAGTATAAAGCCTGGAGCACAACAGGCAGTTAAGAGATCTTAGCGCTGTCATTATTATGCCGCCCATGACGTTTATTTCATAAAATCATAAAATGAAACTGAAGCTACAACCAAAGTTGCCTGACAGCAGGCATTATTTTGCTCAGTTATTTAGTGCTTTCTTTGGCCAATATCTCTGAATTATTGTGAGGGGTTCTGTTTCTCTTTATAATATTTTTGTGAATCATTTAAAGAAAAAAAAATCACCTTTTCAATGTTATAAAAATGGTTTAAGAAATATTAATGTGTAGAGGGACTCATGTATTGGCTTGCTTGGGACCGCCATGTATTTTGGCCAGTTTTGTTTATATGGGATACCATTCAGCATTTTGCCCATTTTGACTGATACTGTCTTCCCAGCCCCCCAGCCTCCCCCCCCCCCCACTCCCCTGTTCCTACATACATGGCAGCCCTTCCAACTGCATGGTCAGTACTGGATGCCTGTTGTGACGATTACTTCTGTATCAATCTGGATTCCTAACCTCAATGAATGTCCACTAGAGACATAGAGACAAGCTTCAGGCGTGTCTGCAAACCTCCAAAGAATGTAGCACCATCCCTTCCACAGTGTAGGGTTAAACGCTTGACACATAAATCGTCTTCTCTACAGGGAGTGAACACAGTTACGAGAAATTGTGTGGAAGCTTAATGTGCTTTTTAGATACATTTAGCATGCCCTTTTATTGATTCAACGGGATATGTATTGTTTTTCTTCACTGAGCCCATAGAGTCTAGAGACTTTTCCTGCATTTTACAGTATATTCCTGACTTATGAATACAAATGTGCATTCCTGGGTGGTGACACAGTAACTGAATTGTGTAGAAACTTGAATTCAGCGAGGCTTTTTCCCTGAACCATATCAAGCAAGCAGCGACCTCGAATGGATTTCCCCATTTCTGTGGGCATTAAAGCCAAGAGAGCTTCTACCATAAGAGTCAGTTTACTCTGCGGACTGCTGGTGCATCAGTAAGAAGCAAGCGGAGACCCTGGCCCGGTGTTTCTTTTTGCTTTGTTTCTTTCTTCTCTCTCTCCTTTCTGTTTATTTTACTGTCTAATGTAGTTGTTACCAGTGATATTAGAGGACGCAGTCAGCTTTGATTGAAAACTTGCAGACACACATTTGCTTAAATACAGTCATTTGCTCTAAGTTCCTTCCTCAGGATGAGCGAGAAGGGGTGGGGTTAGGGGTTCATCTCCACCTCTGTGTCTTTCTGCTTTAACAACACCTACTGACTGCTGGGAGCGCTGGGTTGGTGTGGGGGGTTCTATTTCCAGCCACTTCCAAATGCACAGCATAATGATCTGCTTCTGCCCGTCTCGAGGCGTGTATCGGCCCACCGGCCCCAGCAAGCAGGGCCCTGCCGCGCACCGCGTTCCTCCAGGACGGCCAACGGAGCTCGATTGGTTCGAGCACCCAATTAGCAGTTGTTGGGACGAAGATGCTTTTCTTCTCGGCCTACACACTCCGCACCTCTAGAATCATTTTTTAGTCAATTACATTTTACATTAAACTTGGAAATGTTGCTGCTTAACCAAAATGTGGAGTCAGAAGCTAAGGGATTTACATCATGACTGTAGTCAGAAATCGATGTTCTGTACAGATACTATCAACTCCATTAATACCTACGAGCATCGTATAAATCTTAGTTAATGGGTTGTCTAATCTGTACCCTTTTGCCACATTTTCTCCTCGGAACTAAAGCCCTGGCAGCATTTTCTCTCGTCAGGGGAGGGATGTCAGCCACACAGAACTTCCCAATCCAGTGGGACAGCCCCCCTCCCAGTTATACACAGAGCTTGGCCACCAACATCTAAAATGGTTTGGATGAATAGTTTTTTTCCTTAGGAGTCAATAAACAAGCTCCTCGATCCACGCGAGCTTCTGAGAGCGAAAGCCCAATGTTGCCATTCATCATTGCTGCCAGAGACCCAGAAACTCCATTTGTTTTCTCTGCTGCTGACAAATGTAATTTATTGGCTTTAAAGACCTAATTATTTTCTGCGATGTGGGATTAAATCCAAACACTTCTCACTGGAGGGGGGAAAGAGGTAGATAGTTTGGAAAACGGGGGGCCTCCAAAGTCTGTTTCAGATGATCAGGTGAGAAGTAATGGGGGTGCAATACAAGATCAAGCCAAGATTAAAGGAGAGCAAAAAATAACATCCGTATACAACCAGTGCCGGCGGAAGCATCTACTCTTGGTGCTCATCCCAGATAAGCAAAGCTTTTCTGGGCATCCATCCCTTGGCTTCCGTGGTGTTGAATACAATCTCCAGCTCCTTTTCAGAGGAGGGCTGTTTTGCTTGCGGGCACAGAGAGCTAGAAGTACCTGGAAATCTACTTTCTTACTCCCTTCCCAGGGCAAATCTTAGCCAATGACTAATTAGTACAAGGAAATTAAAACCTATTTTCCTTGCCTCGATGAATTCAGAATAAAGTCAGGTGTCATTCGCACCCCAGAGCTCCACCAAGGCTGCTTCTTTGCCTGGAATTGCTTCCGAGCTTGGCTCATTCCCTTTCCTTGTCTTGGTTTCTCCAGTCTTTTACTGGGTTTGCTGGAGAGCAGTTCTTTAAGAAATCACAGAACCAGCGACCACAGTCTCAGAGTCTACGACCCACCAGCCAGCCCCATAGGGTAGTGCCAGTAGGACACTGAAATGCAATGTTGGAAGCCGCTGACAATAAACACTCACAATCTGTTTATCCTACTTAACCTCAGATTAGCCAGTTCTCTTCCAGAAAAAGATGCCTTGATAGGTGAGAGCGTCCTGGAGAACCACACTTAGGTCTCAGGTGGGCCTGTGTTCCCTCACTCCTGCGTCGTCACCTCATTGCTCAAACAGGTATAGACACCTACCATCGAGTGCAAGCGCCGCTCCCTCACCTTGAAACTCTCCTGATTTTTCCTTACCTCCCATCTAGATAGTTTTGGTTTCTACATGGTTCAGCATGCATCCTCTATGCCCCAATCCACTTGGACTCTTCGCTGACTCCAACATGTTTCGACTTTATTCCAACCACAACACGTTGTCCATATGCCTTTGTCTACCTAGAATGCACTCGCTCCTACCAGCCACTAATCTATCATAATTTAATTTTGATCCCCAATTCTTACCCTGCATTCTTCTTCCATATTATATACATCTCGTCCTTCCTTGTTGATAAAATCTCCCTTTGCCAATCTCTTGGTTGTAGGCGTCTTCAAAGTAAAAAATATTTATCTTTTGTTTTTTTGTCATACCTGTATTGACTAGCATAAGGGTGTTAAGACATTTGGAGAGGAAAAACCTCACCTTATAAAACACCCATGCCTGTCTGTCAATTTTATTGATTTGTTAAGAATTATAATGTGTACCACAGCTTTAAAAAGTTGTGTTACATATACACAATGGAGTACTATGCAGCTGTAAGAAAGAAAGATCCCTTATCATTGATATGACATGGAGGAACCTGGAGAGTATTATCCCAAGTGAAACAAGCCAAACAGAGAAAGACAAATATCACATGATCTCATTTATTTGTAGAATATAATGAACATAACAGTCTGAGGAACAGGGTAGACCCAGAGCCGTGGAAGTGGGGTACAGACTGACAACCCTCAGAAGAGGGGGAGGGAGGGAGGGAAGAGATAAACCACAGAACTTACATGCATGTATGCATAACTGATGGACATGGACAACAAAGCTGGGGATGGGGTGGGGGGGGATGGAGAGGAGGGTGTCAATGAGGAAAAAAGGAGAAATATCTGTAACAAAAGTAAATCAATAAAAATTTTTTTAAAAAAGAATTATAATGTGAGGTTTTCTCCCTCAAATGTTGCATGGAGTCCTGATGAATTGGGAACTGCTTTACTTCAGTTTTCTTTTGATTCCAGATTAGTCCAATTTCAGAAAACCAAGTTAGGAATGAGTGTGTTGCTTTAATGCTTTACCATGTCGGGCAACTCGGGGATTCATTAGAGACCAAGAAATAGATCCAAACATCAGATACTTTTTAAATTTCCTCCACCCCTTAGAAAGTGAAAGTCTAGTTAAGTCCTTTTGTAGGTCACTTGAACTTAAACTGGAAAGGTGTAGGGGAAAGGTCATAAGCCTTAATATACAGGTGATATTTACCTGACAATGAACTAAAATCAAGAAAATGAATCAAATTCATCATTCAAATAAATTTTTCACTGTGTTCACATTGATAATCACTGTTTCTAATTTTAGGGGTGCATTGCTATACCCTGAAAGTTTTGATCTTGGTTTCGTTAGATAACTTCATCACGCATCCAATTTTCTTGTCTGGAAAGCAGAGACAAGAAAATCACATTATTTCCTTTTCTTCTTGATTCTATTAAGACCAGTCTTAAAAAACTTCATTTTAAGCAATAAAATGAAAGATAATAAAAAAAATTCAAGGAATTATGGTGTGCTCTGATAGTCTTGGATGACAGCTACTATTTAAATACTAATTTCCCTTTCTAGATTTTCTGTATCTTCATATTATTGTAGAGAAATATATTTCTCACATAGGAGAGTGTAGTATATGCCTGCTTTTTCCAAGTGAGAAGAAGCAATTAAGAATTTTATATTATTCAACAAAGACTTATCATTCTGAAAAAAAAACATAGATAATGGTGTAAGCTCATCACATTTTAAATGATGGCAACTATCTCTTAGATAACTTGTTCTGGGGAAGCTCAGCAATATTTTCAAGTGTTAAATGTGCCCTTTGGTACAAGGAGTCAATGGCGGCAATGACAACCGTGCTTTGGTTGTGTTCACAGAGTAAGCCACGCACATAGTGCGCTAGTTACGGTGGTGTGAAAACTTAAAAACATGGTACTCCCAGCTCCAAAATGTAAATAGAGCCAGTGTTTACTGTGCACCGGCTACCTGCCAGCTTTCATGTTTATCATATTGGATCCCTGTAATAACCCTGTGAGATAACTATGGTAATTATCTGCATGTTACATGAGAAGAAATGAGGCCCCCCAAAAGTAAAATTAAAACTTGTCTGAGGTGGCATTGCTAGCACGGGGCTGCACGGGGCTACATGGGGCTGCACGGGGCTGCACGGGGCTGCACGGGGCTTCATGGCTGCATGAGCTGCATGGGGCTGCACGGGGCTTCATGGGGCTACACGGGGCTACACAGGGCTGCAAAGGGCTGCACGGGGCTGCATGGGGCTGCACAGGGCTGCAAAGGGCTTCGTGGGCTGCACGGGGCTGTACGGGGCTTCATGGGGCTGCATGGGCTGCATGGGGCTGCACGGGGCTGCATGGGGCTGCATGGGGCTTCATGGCTGCATGAGCTGCACAGGGCTGCACGGGGCTGCACGAGCTGCATGGGGCTGCATGGGGCTTCATGGCTGCATGAGCTGCACGGGGTTGCACGGGGCTTCATGGGGCTACACAGGGCTACACAGGGCTGCAAAGGGCTTCATGGGCTGCACGGGGCTGCATGGGCTGCACAGGGCTGCAAAGGGCTTCGTGGGCTACACGGGGCTGCATGGGGCTGCATGAGCTGCATGGGGCTGCACGGGGCTTCATGGGGCTGCATGAGCTGCATGGGGCTGCACGAGCTGCACAGGGCTGTACGGGGCTTCATGGGGCTGAAAGGGCTTCACGGGGCTGCACGGGCTTCACGGGGCTGCACGAGAGCTCACATAGGCAGCCTGACACTCCAGGGCTGTCACTCCTCCCCACAGGGCGCACAGCCTGTCGTGAGCAGCCCTGCTCCACCACCTGACAGAGTCGAGTCATGTGCTCTCCACACGAGGCTGTGGCATGCACAACATTTACCCAGGTGCTCTTACATCTTCTTGTGGGGAAGAGCAAACCAAACACAGCAGGACTGGACAGAAAAGGATCTGTTACCGAGAATGTCCTGGCAGTGGGTTCATGAGAAGTGTGAACACGACAGGACATGAGGAGAAGGGAAGAAGACAGAGCATGCAAGTGTCTCATGGCCAATGACTTATCCGGAATAAAGGAAGTCAGTCTCAGGTGGACCTAAGAAAACCTTTCCAGAACATCATGTCCAACAAGGAAAAGGAGACCCCGGTGACCACGGGTGGAGTTCCTCTCTCTTGCCTTAATTAAGTAATTATATCTGAGGAACTTCCAAAGCCTTAAGCACTTTCTTCTGGGCAAGTTTCTCTCTCTCTATTAGATGCAGGGATAGTTGTTTTTGAACTAGGCCCTGAAACACATGAAAAAAGTCCATCAAAGAGAGTCACTTGTCTCATTTACTCTTGATTTAGAAAAAGGAAACCTCTGTCTGAAATGAGCTCAAGGTTGAAGTTGCGTTGTATTTGGAATCACCTGGAAAGTGGATGGTCCTGCTGCTTTGACATGTAGAAGAGGTGCTCCGAGAGCCGAGGACAGGCAGCCTTCAGGTAAGGCAGGGACAGAACGAGATGACGTCTGGACATGTAGAGCTGGGCAATATTTTGCTCCACCACTCAGTACAGGGTGGCAACAGAGAACCAGAAGGTTATACGAAGAAAAGGCCACTTACTGGACATGTTAGCTGTGGGCTACATAATGTCCATCCCCCACCCCCACCACCCTGCCAGTATGTCCATATTGTAATCTTGGGAACCTGGGAATATTACCTTACAGGGGAAAAGGAACTCTGAAGCTGTGATTGAGTTAAGGGTCTTGAGTTGAAGAGATTAGCCTGGATTATCTGGGTGAGCTCAGTGGTAGGACAGCAGCCCCTTGAAGAGAAACACAGGGGTCAGACTCAGAGAAGGACCTATGTATGATGTTGGAGCAGAAGTTAAGGGATGCATTTTCAGATGGAAGTAAGGACCGTAGCCGAGGAATACTCTGCCTGGTCACTAGATGCTGAAAAAGGCAAGGAAATGCAATCTCTCCTCAGATCCTCCACAAAGAGCCAGTGCTGCTGACCCCTTGAGTTTAGCCCAGTGAAACTGATTTTGAACTTCTTCCCTGCAGAACAGTAAGAAAATCAATTTATGTTGTTTGTAACCTATTCAGTTTTGGTAATTTGTTATGGCAGCACTAGGAGACATATGCAATGTTCAGGGGACTGCCGACTCTTTACTCTTGGCCTCTCTGGCCCAGTCTACCAGCTCTTTAAATCAAGCCCTTTTAAATCAGCAACTTGTGCTTCTCACTCTCAGTAACATCCTACACCTTCGCAATATCCCAGACCCTTGCTACTTAAAGTCCGTCCTTGGATCAGTTCAACTGAGAACACGTTAGAAAAGCAATGATCAGGTCCTGACTCAGACCCAGTGGAGCAAGTACTCTGGGTGTGGACCCCAGAAATAGCTGTTCAACAAGCCATCCAGGTGATGCTGATGCATGTTGTAGCAGGAACACCTCCAGATGTGACAGCTGCTTCTCCAGTTCCATCCACACGCCCTTCCACCTCTCACTCCACCCTGCGGTCACCTCATCTTCATCCTCCTACCAGCTTTGTCATTCTCTCTCATCACTGATTCCTCCTCCGTTACACGGACCTGGCTGATTTGAGAGTTTGTTCAATGAATGGCAAGTCTGGCTGTGTTTTATAACTGAGCAGGACCACAGCCAGACTTCTCTGTAGGGTGTTTGGTGTGGAAAAGAAAGGTGGGCAGGTGCCCACACATTCTAGAGAAATAACTGCTGTGGACGGTGACTTACCAAGCCCTTCCCTCACCCAGCCTTTCCTCCTCACCGTGGCGTCATGTGAAGGCCTGAATTACGCGCTCTCAAAGACCACATCACCCACACTTGGACTCTTCTCCAGAAAACTCACACGTTTCCTTGGCAATACTGATAAAAGTTTCTTTTCAAAGGGAGGCTTCCTCTGCACATGCACACAAGGGCTAGTCACAGGAGGATACACCCGACTAGCTCAGCTGCTCTGCAAGCAGTTCACCATGAGTTACCCCAAGCATTGCCCAAGTCCTACTTCTGCTCTTCGTGTTAACTGGCCTGAAGTTGAGCCACTCACCAGGTGACTGTGTTCCCCCAATCCTTGCTTTATATTACCTTTCAATCTGATTTCACCTACTCTCTATCATCCAATATTTACTAAAAAGAAATAATCTGCTGTTGGCTGCCTTTCTTGCTTTGCAGCGCTATTATAGTGCCATTACTTTTACATGTATATTTGGTTACCTTAATTCTTCCCTCAGTCTTCAACATTGAATACTATTCTCTAGACCTGGAGGGCTCCATGCTATCTTTTGGTGATAAATCCTCTCTTGCTTTGACTATGCTCTGTTCAGAGACCCTACATGTAAATCTGTAGAGTTGCCAACTCTTCCCTGTACTTCACATCGATTCATCCAGTTTCTGCTGCAATCCCTGCATATACCCAGAAGGACTCTCCACGTCTCCACATACCCTCCACTTTTGAACACAGGATGAGTGAGGAAGAGAAGATCATTAATAAAACCTGGAAGTTGTCCAGCCAGTGTGGCTCAGTGGTTGAGCATCGACCCATGCACCAAGAGGTCACTGGTTCAATTTCCAGTCGGGAGGACACATGCCCAGGTTGTGGGCCAAATTCCCAGTGGGGGGCATGCAGGAGGCAGCCAATCGATGTCCTCTCTCATTGATATTTCTTTCTCTCTCTCCCTCTCCTTTCCTCTCTCTCTAAAATCAATAAGGAAAAAAAATTAAAGAAACAAAACTTGGAAGTTATAGCCTACCTCTCATTCACTCTTTTTCTATCCAAATCCTCCCTCCATTACAGACAGCTGATGTTTTTTTCAGATATCTCTGTTCCTCATACTATTCCCTTAGCTTTGATCCTTTGCCGGAAATACTATGCACTTGACTAAGATGACATCCTATCTCCAGTGTCTATACTGATTTTCTTACTGTGAAGCTCTGATTATTCTCCAACTTACATCTTTCAGTTTTCTCCTTACTTGCTGGCTTTAAGTAAACACTTTTTAGTTCACCATATGCTTCATAATCTAACCTCAACTTGGAAGGTCAGAAATGTAGTCTATATTCAGTAAACCGGAAATTTTTATTTAAGTATATGATTGTTCTTTCTGACTTCCACCCCTCTGAATTTCCCTATATGCGAATTTCCTATGAACCCCTTTCTTATGCACTAGGAACAGCCAACACTCTTCGTTCAAAGCCCCTTCAAACTCCTTCTCTTTTTTTTTTAGTCTTTAGTCTTCCAGGTTGAAGACATTTGTTCTTTCTTTGAATTTCCAGAGTTCTCTATATTTCTTCTATGTGCTGATCCTATTCTGCCTTGTATTTTAAGTGTATTTTTCTTAGAGAATAAGGTTCCTTAGGACAGGGACCATGTCTTCCAATTCTTTCATACCCCAGTACATTGACATTTGTAAGAGTTTGGTAAATTTTGACTGAATTAGTCAACAGTGCCATTTAGGGGGCCTGCAGGTGTGTCGTTTAGAATAAAAGTTAATATGTGCTTCCTTTTCATAGGTCACAAACTTGTGTGAGTTACCACATTATTTAATATAAGTGGCAGTAAGAAAATTCAAATGATATATTAAAAATAGATTTCCATAAGTAACTTAACATATGTGGGGAAGAAAGTCACCTGTTATTCCAAAAGTGGGTGTGTATTTTTCCTCTGCAAATTATTCTGTACACATTCTAGACTATGTTAGATCAGCATTTGAATTTATAGGTTTACATTCCAGATAATTTAACCAGACCAACATATCAAAATCCCTGGAAGTATACCAGTTATAAAAATATAGTTGTGCTGATGGATATTATTGTATTCTCAGTAGATATGTATCATTTATATTACTATAAATAAAAGGGCTATCTTAATTCCTGATTGACGCTTAAGGATTGGAGGCATCCAATCTAATCACACCAAATTACCCCCCACATGTTGTCACCTTCAACAGCATTTATACATTTTTCTAATAGACATGGGCTGCTTGTCTTACAGACATTAGTTTATTAAAATCTTAAAACAGCCCAACTTTATAGATGAGGAAACGAAGACTAACAGAAGTCTGACCATTACTCAACTATGGTAATAAATTGTGAAGCCAGGATTCAAAGAGAGAGAGAGAGCAAAGCCCATAGTCTATAAAGCCATGCCTAATTCAGTAGATTTTCCTTCCTTCTTTGTTCTTTGATGTACTCTTATAATTTAGGGACTGTTCAGGTGGCATATAAGTCTATAATTAACAAGCAAGTTTAAAATCACAGTTAAAACATTTACTGATAGATCTCAAGAATCAATGCATCTAGTAGACTCAGATCTGCATGTTCCATCTATGTAATATGGAAATATATGTGGGTTTTCTCTTTCTTCACTCATCATTTGAACAGTTTCAAATATCTAGTACAGGGAACACTGTACGGTGCAATTCTCTTTATTAGATTTTTCTTCTGCTTCTATTCTTCCAAAGGACACACAGGGGCCCTTGAAATGTCTACACCTGCAGCTTGAAGAAAGAGCCGCAGCCTAACGGAGTTCCTCTGAGAGAGTGTTCTCGCCCATCTGTTTTCATGAAAGTTTAATCTCAGAAAGCAAACTCATACATTGTTTTGTCTTAACTTAATTTTTGTTTAATCTGTTGTCAGAGATCAGGCCTCTGCAGTCCAGCGGCAGGTGTGTAATAAACACACGTGGCCTGCCCATGCGTCCCCAAGGACCATTCACGAATGCACACCTCGACCTGGCAATCATTAGGACCCTTGCTGGGACGCATCGTTGATTCCTGGAGCATCACATCTGCTCTAGCAGGACCGCAGAGGTGGAATACTCCCTAAGCAGGACGATGCTCATTACTCGACTCAGCCAAGCACCAGGGTTTTGCTTTCCTTTGCCTTTCAAAATCTAGAACCAAGGAAGACATGCCTTCAGACCATCACCTCACTGACCCCCCAGCCAATGACAGGAAACACATTTGCTCTAGTTCTTGCCATGAAAGCTTCCCTGGCGAGTCTCAAGTTCAAGTCTAGTGCCAATAGCCACTGGCATAATTTTCCTAATGGTTCCATTGGATAGAAAGAGAGACATCCTTACTCGGTTTTTACTGTATGCGCCTCTACCTTCCCTTGGCATCCGATCTCATGCTGTTTTCTTTCTAGTCTGTGTGTGGTCTGCCTTCTTTGTTATTTTTATTATAGATAAAGAAAAGAAGGTGGTAGCTTCCAAGTGCCTCCAACTAAGAGTGAGCCTTGACCCTCAGTAAATAGCTAAACACTCACTTTGTATCTGAAATAATTGCACCTCCTTCCAAGTAGCTGGCCACCAGGAAGGGCAGAGGATGCAGTTTGATGAGATTTTCTTCTATGGTTGGGATGCAGTTGTCATTGAAAGTGATGAGCCCATGTAATTAATATTAGTAACTATTTATTATCATTGCTATTCATGTTAAGCAGATGCAGGGATGGGAAGGGCTCCAATATGAGACCAGTTTAACACACGGGTAGAGTTTGCATTATCCCAACTGTAAAGGTTAGAGAAATAGGTTTCGACCCTAGGGAGCTTTTTAACAAAATGTGCCATGACCAATTCCCCACCAGCACCGTGACTTTGACATAGGACAGTACAGAAAGACAAGGGAATGGAGCAACTCGTTATGATGATGCAGTGACTCAAACCTTTGTGTGCATCAGAATAACCTGATGGGTTTGATAAAACACAGACTGCTGGGTCCAGCCTCTGGAGTTTCTAGCTCTGCAGAAACCCAATACTTTTTTTTTTGTTCTAACAATTTCCCAGGTGATGCCCATGTTTCATGTCAGGGCCAACCCTGTTCCAGTGATCCTCAAGTCTAATTGCACATTGGAATCACCTAGGAAATATTCAAAAGACAGAGAACTGATTTTACCCCAGGTGAATTAAATCACAATCCCCAGGTCTGTGTACAGTTGGCCCTTGTTCATCGTGGTCAATCAGTTCCAGACTGTACTGCTAAATGAATTTTCACGAAGTAGGATTCTTTATTTATTTACTTATTTATTTATTTTTAATATATTTATTTTTTAATTAATTTATTTTTGTTACAAATGTTTCTCCTTTTCCCCCCAACTAATTACCCCTGCCCCTCCCTCCCTGCCCCCAGCTTTGTTGTCCATGTCCATTGTTCATGCATACATGCATATAAGTTCTGTGGTTTATCTCTCCCCCACCACCCCCTCTTCTGGGGATTGTCAGTCTGTACCCCACTTCCACGTCTCTTGGACTACCCCATTCCTCATACTATTGTGTTCATTATATCCCACAAATAAATGAGATCATGTGATACTTGTTTTTCTCTGTTTGGCTTGTTTCACTTAGGATAATACTTTCCAGGTCCCTCCAAGTCGCCTCAAAGGATAAGAGATCTTTCTTTCTTACAGCTGCATAGTACCCCATTGTGTATATGTACCACTGCTTTTTTATCCATTCGTCTACTGATGGACATTTGGGCTGTTTCCAGATCTTAGCTATTGTAAATAGTGCTGCTATGAACATGGGGGTCCATATATTCTTTCTGATTGGTGTTTCAGGCCTCTTAGGGTATATTCCTAGAAGTGGGATCACTGGGTCAAATGGAAGTTTAATTTTCAATTTTTTGAGGTAACACCATATTGTTTTCCATAGTGGCTGCACCAGTCTGCATTCCCACCAGCAGTGTACTAGAGTCCCCTTTTCTCCACACCCTCACCAACACTTGTTGTCTGATGATTTGTTGATGGTGGCCATTCTGACAGGTGTTAGGTGATACCTCATTGTTGTTGTAGTTTGCATCTCTCTGATGATTAGTGATGTTGAGCACTTATTCATATGTCTCTTAGCCATTGGTATGTCCTGTTTGGAGAGGTGTCTATTTAGTTCCTCTGCCCATTTTTAATTGGGTTCTTTGTCTTCCTTTTGTTGAGTTGTATGAGCACTCTCTATATATTGGAAATTGACCCTTTATCTGATATATCATTGGCAATTATGCTCTCCCATACAGTGGATTGCCTTTTAAATAAATTTGGCAAAGTAGCAGGATACAAAATTAATGTCAAGAAATCAATGGCATTCTTATACACCAATGATTAACTCACAGAAAGAGAAACTAAAAAAACAATCCCATTTACCAGCATGGCAAAAAAAATTAAGATACCTAGGAATAAACTTAACCAAAGAAATAAAAGACCTATTCCCAGAAAACTACAGGTCATTGAAAAAAGAAATAGAGGAAGATATAAAAAAGTGGAAGCACATATTTTGTTCATGGATTGGAAGAATTATCATCATTAAAATGTCCATACTACCCAAAGCAATCTATAGATTCAATGCAATCCCCATCAAAATACCAACAACATACTTCACAGAACTAGAACAAATACTTCAAAGGTTCATATAGAACCAAAAAAGACCTCAAATAGCCACAGCAATCTTGAAAAAGAAGAACAAAGTTGGAGGGATCACATTACCAGATTTCAGGTTATACCTCAAAGCCACTGTAATCAAAACAGCCTGGTACTGGCACAAGAACAGGCATATAGACCAATGGAACAGAACAGAGAACCCAGAAATGGACCCAAGAGAATATGCTCAATTAATATTTGACAAAGGTGGCAAGAGCATATAGTGGAGTAAAGACAGCCTCTTTAATAAATGGTGTTGGGAAAATTGGAGAGCTACATGCAAAAAAAACGACACTAGACCATCAACTTACACCATACACAAGAATAAATTCAAAATGGATAAAAGACTTAAATGTGACTCATGAATCCCTAAAAATCCTAGAAGAAAATGTAGGCAACAAAATTTCAGACATTATACGCGGCAAAATTTTCACTGATACATCACCTAAGGCAACAGAAACAAATGAGAAAATGAACACAGGGGACTACATCAAACTAAAAAGCTTCTGTACAGCAAAAGATACAATCATCAAAATGGAGTCTTTATTTATATACAGTCATCCCTCACCACTTCACACTTAAACTTGTGCGGCTTCGCTCTGTCACGGTTTTTTCCAATATACTGTACAAAGGTTTGAAAATGACTATCAAAATCATCAAGTCCAATACACTGCTAGGCTTATTCTTACCTGGTTCTTACATTTCCTGCCACAGGCCGGGCCACTTTTCTCAACCTTGCATCTTAGCTTGTCCAAAACATGCTCAAATTAACTTCTCAACCTCCCAGGTCTAGGCAAGAAATTTAGCTTCCTGCACTGGGCAGTGTAAAAAAAAAAAAAGAAAATCCCTCCTAGGAAGAGGAAATTCCTCTTAGGAGAAGCTCTCTCTGTCTTTCTCTTCCTCTCCTCCACTCTTTCCAATGGAGAGCTCAGAGCTGGATCTGACGGAGATCAAGCAAGGACACTGAGGTTGCCTCTGAGTGATATACAGAGGATGCTACCCCCTACAGAGTATATCCAACCCATCCAGCAGCAAAGGGCAGCAGGTAATTGCTCTGTACTGAAGAGGCAGCTCAAGTCAGGGAGTCAGTTGAATTAATTGGCAACTCCATTATTTCTACTAAAAATAATGGCTTGTTGTAGTGCTGGGACTCAGCTAGAGAAAGCACACTGCAACAGAGTAATTAACCATGCCCCAACACTCAGATGCTGCTTCTCATCTCCCCACTTGGTCTGTCTGGCATGACAAGAGACAGTCAGCACTTGTGATAGCTGGAGCAATGCTCCTTATACAGTGATACCTCGGTTCTCGGATTTCGACCAAATCGGTATTCGACCAGGAGATTCGAGAAACTTTTGTCTTGGAATCCGAACAAATATTTGGAACTCGAACTTCCAAGATGAGCCGAGTTGAGCCGAATGGCGTTCATTCGGCCCAGCGCGCCCTGCTCGCGTCATCAGTGTGAGTGCAGAGAGAGTCACGCTTTGTGGAGAGAGTCACGCTTTACACTGAATTTAACCCTTAGACATACTGTACACTTTTATTTCTTGTTGAGACTTATGTTTTTCTACATATTATATACAAATTAGGCCAGTAAATAGGCATTTTCTGGGGCTTGGAACGAATTAATCCAGTTTCCATTATTTCCTATTGGGTTTCCTTGCTTCGGTTCTCGAACAATTTGGTTCTCGACCGTCCTCCTGGAACGAATTATGTTTGAGAACCGAGGTATCACTGTATTAACTTTCCAATAGGATGAGAAAAGCCCTGAGCATGGGCATGGGGACAGTCAACCAAATAAACAAAATAGATCATGCAGTCCAAAGGACTTCAAAATCGCTGGGTTTTCTACAGAAGCCAAGGTGTAGGAGGTTAGAGCCCTGCTGAGCTTCTAGGGAAAGATGGTTTTAGAGACTTCCTAATTCTTTTGCTGATGGGGAAGCATTTATCCAGGTTGAACTGCACATCCCCAGAAATTATTTTGGGCACCTGAAAGACTTGAATTTTTCTGACTCTGAGTGTTTGAGCCTCTGAAATCTTGACATAGTTCTCTTTCTTACCTTACAAGGGTTTGGGGAAGGCGAAGAGGATAAGGTAAGCCTCATTACAAGGGTTTCCTCTTTTCTTTTTCTAGCCTATTCAGAATTTGTCTAAACCAGGGTTTTTCAGGGTCACAAACCTTGCTATCTGAAACTGGATTGTGGAGTTTCCTGTGCATTTCAGATGTTTAGCAGTTTCCCTGTGCTCTACCCACTGGATTCCGAAGTAGACACCCCTGTCCCCTGCCAGTTTGAGAGACAAAAGGATCCCCAACCTGGGCTGAGGGGGTGGGCAACAGGAACTGCCACTGTGGTAAACCACTGGTCTAAAACAAGTCACCTGTTCTTGGCAAGCTCCTTGTGCATCTGGGTGGCCCAGCACTTGCAAAGGATTTTGTGCTTTAAAGGTGCATTTGTGTGCACTTGCTTATTTGATCTTTATAAGTTCTGTTCAAGACTGAGAGGAGAACAGATGATTCTGACAATCAGTAGGAAATGGAAAATGTTGCCTAGAGCCATACCTCAAGTTCATGGGGGAGCTGGAGTAAGCAGCCAGGTGGAGGTTTGTAACCGGGCACAGTCACTGGCAGTATTCTAAGGACACTGGACTACCACCAGGACAGAAACGTTTTACTGGGGACTGTGAGTCTCTGGGAACCCTCCGTGCTGCAATGTCATCATATGTGGCACAATTTATCCCGTTCCCGTGGGCTTTCATAATAACTAGGCTCTCTAGTGGGTGGAGCATGTATCTCTGGTCATTGTTGCATCTCGTGTCTTGGAAAGGAAAGTACGCTGAGGGGAAGGGATGACACAGTCTTCTGTCTTTACTAACAGGTTTTGGTCAACTCAAGTGCTTTCCTAACCTAGTGTTAGTCTAGTCTCCGGAGTCAAGGCACATTCACACAGCCAACTCTCTGGGTTTAGTTCTCTCGCCCCAGAGCTATGCTTTCAGATTAAATGTGATTAAGGCACTTATCCAAGAGCCCCGGCTTCATCTAGCTGTTCACCCTTGGTCTGTCAACAAGGCCCAAGGCTATTAATGTTTAGCGCGTTGCCTAGAGTCACAAAAGCAGCCAACATAAAGCCCGCTTTCTCCCTGCTCTGTCTCAGTCTCCTACCAGGCTACCACGTGAATGGGGAAAAAAATGTACACACACACACACATACACACACACTCACACACACTCACACACACACACATTTAATATATATGTAATTTATATACATGTAAATATATAGAGTAAAATATATATATATATATATATGTAATTTAAATCAGCTCTCCCCTCTTTTCAAAGGAAGAGAAAGACAGTAGCAGAGCATGGAATATGTCCAGTTAAATGAATTACTTACTGCATTCAATAAATAAACAGTGGGTATCCTCTATGGGCAAGGCTCTGTGTAACGCTGCCTATCTGAGTTCTTTTTAAAAACTGCTTCAAGGCGACACTCAGGGCTGAGCTGCCCCCTGGCAGAGCATCTGCTATGTAGGTGTCCATAATCCACTGCTTCTTGGTAAACCTCTTTGTATTGCTGTATTTCATGGTTACCCTATTAAAACAAAGGGCTTGTTTTATTAACTGTTCACACCTCTGTGTATATACTCACACTTAACTATGTTTTCAAATGGCTCATTCTATGTTTTAAGTGATTTACAGAGACTTGGACACCAAAGGAGTTGAACTTTTTTCTAACTTTAAAGAAGTAGCTTTTGGCTTCATGGTTATTATTGTTTACTTCTCCAAGGGAAAGGGAGAGATTAGGCAATTGTGTTGATGAGCAAGGTTTACTGTTTGTGTTTTCGGACAAAGACCTAGGATTTAGTAAGAAAGAAGCATTTGTCCCATCGCATGATCTGCCTGGATATCAGATGCACGGCGCTTTCCCTTCGCAACTGTCGGAGTGAGGGCTCCTTAACGTTGCCTCATACTGACTGAATGAGAGTTGAATAACGACACAGCAGAAGTAGGGCTTGTTAAAGGGGCGGCCTTAGTTTAGACAGAGATTGGGATTGATGGGCCAGCGTCCCGCCCAGCCTCACTCACATGTCCCAGCTCCCCGGGGTCTTGTGTGGATCAGGCTGCACAGGTAGGCCAAAGATGATTTTTTCTCTATCTTTTGATCGAACTCGGCTGTTCCAAAGTGTCAATTACTATTTTTTCTGTGGACCCTTCCCTGAATCACTCATCCTGAATGGGATATATCAGTCAACAAGCCACTAATTAATTTCACCCTGGCCAGGTGGCACAGTTGGTTAGAGTGTGATCCCAATACGCCAAGGTTATGGGTTTGATCCCCAGTCAGGACACATACAAGAATCAACCAATGGATACATAAATAAGTGGAACAAATGGATGTCTCTCTCTCTCTCTAAAAAAGTAAATAAATAGCCCTGGCCAGTTTGGCTCAGCGGTGAGAGCGTCGGCCTGAGGTCCAGAGAGACCCGGGTTCAGTTCCCGCTAAGGGCATGTACCTCGGTTGCAGTTTGTCCCCGGCCCTGGTTGGCAATGCGGGTGGCAGCCACTCGATGTGTCCCTTTCACGTCGATGTTTCTCTCTCTCTCTCCCTCCCGCTCTGTCTGAACAAAAAAAAAGGAAAAATGTCCTCGGGTGAGGATTAAAAAAAAAAAAAAAAAAGTAAATAAATAAAAATAAAACTTAATTTCAATCTTTAAAAGCATCTCTTAGATATTAATTTCAAAAGATACAGTTCTCTGAAAAGAGCCCTGACAGGGGTAGAATCTTCTCTTTTTGAAGAGGATTTGTGTGTGTGTGTGTGTGTGTGTGTGTGTGTGTGTTTATAACCCAACAAAAAATAGTTGCCCCGGTTTCTGAGCTCTTAGCAAATATGATTTTATTCCTCAGCATTAACTAAAAGCCAGATCTGATTAAAATGCACATTCATTTACCTTCTTCCTTTGGTATAATAGACCAACAGGGTTTTCATTTTGAGAAATGTCAAACTGTTCTAATCCCTCACTGCATATTTTAATTTACAACTCTTTCATTTATTTGCTTGTTTTCTCCTTTCTTTAGCTAGACTACTGCAGGCTTTAAGTTTTGTATTTTCTTACTTAGCCTCAAATCTCTTCCTTTGTTTTTCTTTTTTGTTTCTTGTTTTTCCTCTTTAAGAACTTCACTGGTGCTCTTTACCATCTCGAGTTGGGAAAAGAACAAAGCTTTTGTAGGCTGTGTCAGCCCCTGTTAAGCTTTAATTTATGGAGAGACTTTGAGATTTGAAACAAGGTAATTGACAAAGTGGTGAACACTGTGGGAAATGTTTTACATGAATAGGAAAGAGAAAGTTAGTTAACAAATATTTATTGAACAACTGCTGTGTTCAGAACCCTGTGTCAGAAGCTCAGTGGACAGCGGTGGTGAAATGCTGAGAGACTTCCTCAAGGCCTGGAGACAGGAAAACATGCGAAGTGACTTACAAAGTCACACAACACAGGGCGAGGTTACAGAACAGCCAGAACAAAATAAACAGCCTAAAATGGCAGAATGACTATCACTTTATCCTCATACACTTGTGTTCAGAACATGGCTTCCTCATCTGGTAGCCACGTAAACTTGGAAAATTTATTTGTACTCTAAAAATTCCATCTTCCAATAAGTCAAATGAGCTTAATAATGTTTATGTAATAGGATCAGGGACAATCTCTGTAAGCACCTCGAACAGTACCTAGAACACACATCGGCGCTGAGAACATGGGAACCGGTGTCCTGCTGGTCACCGCTGTGGATGCTGCTGCGACTACCAGCACAACTGCTATTTTCATTACGACAGTTATGACTCTAATTGCTTTATCCTTCCAATCATCACCCAACCATTTGCAAGGAGCTATAACTTCATTTTTGGCTAAGGAGTAGGTGAACGCATGTACGTTTTCATCTCCACCTAAGAACCAATCTGAAGATTTACGTGTGCAGTGTTGCCTTTGGAATTCTAGAAATCCTACTTAAAAAGTAGCCGAGCTTTCTAAGGAAAGAAGAAAGCCAACACAGGAAACCCAACTAAATTTGATGCAGGTGCATCCGGGGTATCAGCAAGAGCATCTCGCGGGGAGCATCACTCCCTCAGTGACTGCAGACGTCTCCAGTACTGCTCGCTCCGCCTGGCTGTGGGGAGAGGGGGAACCACCAGGAGAATGTCTCAGGGGTGAAGGCTGGCTAGGCAGACTCAGGGTACAGCGGAAATGCTGCTCAAATAGGAATAACCAACACGCAATGTCCCTGAGGCAGGCATCGTCTGAGGTGAGAGCGCTCAGCTTGGCAGATCCAGAGTGAGAATGTATCAGTTGGTCAGAGAGAATGGCTTGCTGCTTAAACAGCAGTGGTACTTTTCCAATGTCTAGAATAGTCTCGTCTAGTTTCTAAGATACTCCATCCCAATGTCAGGACAACTGAAAAGCCAGTTTGGTCATTGTGGGCTATGGCCCAGGCGGTGTGGCTCAGTGAATTGAGTGCTGCCCCATGGACTGAGAGGTCTCGGTTCGATTCCTGGTCAGGGCACATGTCTGGGTTGCAGGCTTGATCCCCAGTAGGGAGGGTACAGGAGGCAGCCGAATGATGCTTCTCTCTCACATTGATGTTTCTCTCTCTCAAAAAATCAATAAAAATATATTAAAAATTTTTTTTTTTGTCTATGTACCCTTGTACCAATCCATTGGTACGAGATATGTTTCAGAATTTAACATTTCTAAGGTTTTCAAGTGGTGATGTACTTTTCATGTAGTTTATCCAACACCTCCAATGAGCTCTGAGGCAGGGGTGAGGTAGGGGTGGGGGGACAATGACTAAAAATACTTTTACATCAGCACAGTTCAGACTTTGCAGCCAAATGAATTTCCTGAAAAATTACCAAAGGGAGAGAGGGAGAGGGAGACAGAATTCAGTTTTCAGATATGTTGATATTTCAAATTACAAGTTGTACCCTGTAGAATATTTTTGGAATGCAAAAAAAAAAAAAAAAAGTATTTATTTATCTAGAGCCATTTTATCCTAAATATGGAAGCCTGCTGAACCAGTCTGCTCAATGATGGGCACATCTCCAGGCACAGAATACTAACAAGAAATCGAATTATCTCTCACCTTTGAAAATGGAGGACATACTCTTTAGGGTCATGGTCTTCTGGATTATACATAAACCATATACTTTCTGATTTTCTTTAAAAAGTTAAGTTGAGAAACTTTAGTTTTAATTTATTCTTCAAAGAAGTTATGGTTTCTTTAAAAATAATAGTCATGCCCTGACCAGTTTTGCTCAGTGGTTAGAACGTTGGTCCACAGACCCGAGTCCTGGGTTCAGTTCCCGCTAAGGGCACGTACCTCAGTTGCAGATTGTCCCCGGCCCTGGCTGGGGTCATGTGGGTGGCAACCACTCGATGTGTCTCTGTCATATCGATGTTTCTCTCTCTCTCTCTTCCTCCCTCTCTCCCTCCCGCTCTATCTGAAGATGAGTGCAACAATGTCCTCAGGTGAGGATAAAAAATTAAAAATAATAATAGTAGTAATAGTCACCATTATTGAACCCTTAAAATATGCCGTGTTCTGGCCTGGCCAGTGTGGCTTCAGTGGATTTAACGTCATCCCATGGACTGAGGTCCTGGTTTGATTCCCGGTCAGGGCACATGCCTGGGTTGTGGGCTTCATACCCAGCAGGGACGTGCAGCAGGCAGGTAATCGATGTTTCCCTCTCACATCAATGTTTCAATCTCTCTCTCTCTCTAAAAAAATCAATAAAAATATATTTTTAAAAAAGAATGTAGCAGGTTCTTTTTTATTATTATTTATTTTTTTGGTACATGCCCCTAGCGGGAACCAAACCCAGGACTCTCTGGTCTGCAGGCTGACCCTCCATCTGCTGAGCCAAACCGGCCAGGGCTGTAGCAGGTTCTATGTTAAGTACTTTACAGAAATTATCTCTAGTGTCTGATCACAAGCTTTTAAAATAATAGTTTCAGTTTTGCCCATTTACTCCAAGAAAACTGAGATTGGAAAGGACTATATTACCAAGATCAAATAGCTGACGACAGAGAAGAATTCTTTTAAAATTTTTTTCTTTATTAATTTTTAGAGAGAGAGGAAGGGAGAGGGAGAGAGAGATAGAAACATGGATGAGAGAGAACATCGATTGGCTCCCTCCTGCATGCCCCCCACTGGGGATCGGGTACACAACCTGGGCATGTGCCCTGACCGGGAATCAAACCAGTGACCTCTTGGTGCATGGGTGGATGCTCAACCAGTGAGCCACACCAGCTGGATGACAGAGAAGAATTTTAAAACCAATATCATAACAAAATATTTTGCTACTCTAGTGCTCCCATGACCAATCTTCAATCTTCCATAAATAAGAAATCTCCTTTCACGTGAATTACTCCTGAAGCATTCAGTTACATCTTCCTCTCTATGTTGATTCTGCCTTGTTTTGCATTCATGACATGGCTTTTTCTGGACCTCCCCTTCAAATCCTGAAGTTGACTTCATCTCACAAGAATTAGAGGGACCTAAAGGTTCAAGATCACTGCTTCTCATTGTCCTGAAGAATCTAGTCTTTGGATGACTCTCTGGCAAAGAGAATTTGACAATCAACATCTTAGATGTTTTTGAGGGCTCAATGCTTGATTTTGCAATAGCAGCTACCAACACCAGGTCACTAAAATGGTACCATACCCCTGAGCCAGAGTGGAGAGAATGATGACATTGGGCCCTTTTCATCCTGGAGAGTCGTGTGGCTTGTCTTTGCTAGAAGACACATATTTGTTAAACCGGTTATCCCTTTTCTGCCCGTCATTCTTCTGTCAACATCATTTTCCAACCAATTACAGGATATCTAATTCACTATCATTGTAGTTAATGCTATATAGGGTCTGACTAAGGATATCACCAACAGTGAAAGATGCAAGACATCGGATACCATTTCCCCCATAGGCAGAATATGAGTACAGGAGAGTGGAGATCCCACTAGTCTAGGTAAACATGTATTTACAACAGTTTATGATTTTTATTCCTATCCTTTAACTGGACTCTATTGGTTTAAAAATACCAGTCAAGAGAGAACCATTTTGCCACAATAAAACAAACAAACAATGATTCCATTGAAAGGAACCTGAGGCTACCACTTGGCCAGGTTTTTTTGAACCAGGGAAAACAAGCGAAAATGGTTGGAGGGGTTACAGTGCTTCTCAGGAGAGTTGATTCCCACTGTCAAGGGGTTTAGTCTTGTTAGATAGTGGAGGGGAGAAAGATCTGATGGATCTTAAAGGATCCCCATAGACATTAGCACTATTTTATTCAAAGGTAAATTTTAATGGAAGATACAGGAATCCCATAGATACAAAGACTTTGAAACCTTACATCCCTCAGGGAAACTCCCAGTTGAGGACCATTTGAATGTGGCTTCAGTAGTTGAGAACGGTTATCAGTAGGTACTAATGATGCCCTCAGGGCCAGTTACAGAAATAAGAACTGGAGCATCAGCCTCTTTGTTTCATTTTGGCATTAGCCACATATATACATACCTATCTGTTCATCTACTTATGTTGTCTTTTTTTCTTGTACAAAGCAATTTAATGAGCACCTAGCAGCTTGGTTTTCTAAGAACTGTATGTGGCAAAGAGTCATAAGCACAGGAAGGACATCCAAACCGTGTATGGTCCAAGCTACTCCGTTAAAGCATGTCTGGTGTGAGCCTAAAATCATTTAAAAAATTAATAGCTTAGTTACTTTACACATCTAAACTTTGTCTTCATTTCATCTGCGCGTAACAGTAGAGTTTTAGACTCAGTGTGATGGATGTAAAATGTATCCCAGGCCCAAAGTGGTAGATGGTCATAGGAAGACAATGAAGGAAGGATAAAAACGATTAAACCTAGTATTTCAAATCTAAATTTTTTTTCGGAAACTCTAAGACACATGGATACCATAGTGAGGAACCCAAAGTGTTCATTTAAACTCTTTGTTATACTTATGATGACTCATGGACTTGTAATTAAAGTGTCCTTTGATGGCCCGGCCAGTGTGGCTTAGTGGTTAGGCATCAACCCATGTACCAAGAGGTCACCGGTTTGATTCCTGGTCAGGGCACATGCCCAGGTTGTGGACCAAATCCCAGTGGGGGGCATGCAGGAGGCAGCCAATTGATGTTCTCTCTCATCAATGTTTCTATCTTTCTCTCCTTCTCACTTCTTCTCTTTCTAAAATCAATAAAGGAAAAAAAAAGTTTGTGTCCATGGCTGATATGCACCAAATGCCAAAATTTCGTGGTCTGGGGGTTATTTTGATGTCTGTGACCATGCAATAATATATTTTAATTGTTTTAATTACAATTTACATTCAATATTATTTTGTATTAGTTTCAGGTATACAAACAGTACAGTGGTTAGGCAATCGTATCCCTTACAAAGTGTTCTCCCTGATATTTCTAGCACCCAACTGCACCATACATAGTTATTATAATATTATTGACTCTATTCCCTGTTCTGTACTTTAACTCCCTGTGTCTATTTTATAACCACCAACCCGTACTTCTCAATCCTTCACCTTCTCACCCAGTCCCCCAACCCTCTTCCCCTCTGGCAACTCTCAGTCTGTTCTCTGTATCTATGAGTCTGTTTCTGCTTTGTTTGTTCACTTATATTGTTCTTTAGATTCCACATACAAGTAAAGTCATAAGGTGTTTTGAATATTCAGAGGCTATCATTGTCCTCGGTGAGCTTCACTTGGTAACTAGGAGGCTGACCGAAGCCGTAATAAACGGAGTTGCACGCAGGTAATGTTGACTCTGTGGTAGGATTTTCATAGTCCTCTTTTTAAAATGACGTTTCCTCTTCCTTCATCTTTTGCCCATTCTTTGACACATGGGGCATATTGATGGTTCACCATACAGTCCAGTCCAGAGGTTCCACAACGTTCAGACAGGATCGTTGGAGTGGCCATAGGAATACTTCCCACTGGTCCCCAGCCACAGGAGCGTGTGTTCTGAAACCTAGGACGTCACTGGTGCTGAAGTCTTGCTTTGCATGTACTGTTCAATCCAGTGGCCAGGCTGAAGTAGGCCCTCTCTAAGGAGACGAGGGTCTCCTCTAAGCAGAATTTCAGCTCAGGGTCCTCAAGGAGACCGCACAGCAGCTCAGCGTGCTCCGATTCTGCCTTCCTTCCCACTCTCCTTCACCGGGGCGGGGCTTGGGGTCAGACTGCCATCATATTCTGCCACTTCTCCTAACCTCTCCCAGCTCCCACATTTTCTTTTACAGGGGTTTCCAGGGAAACTCTTTGCATAGTTAATTCTTGAATGTTTTAATATGCATAAAATCATTGCATATTTAATCCCATCTTGTCCTCTGCTTCCCAGACGAATGCAATCATCAGGAAACAGGAAGAATAAACACCATGCAGAGATTCTGGCTTTTAAATTAGATGTAATAACTAACACATTTCTGGGCTAAACGTTTTTGATGAGCAAATAAGAGAGTAGTCTGAGGAATGATCTATTAACTTAGGTAACAAGTACTTTCCCTTATGTTCCTTTTAAGAACCAGAAGTTGGGCCCTGGCCGGTTTGGCTCAGCAGTTAGAGTGTTGGCCTGCAGTCCAGAGACCCAGGTTCGGTTCCCGCTAAGGGCACGTATCTCAGTTGCAGTTTGTCCCCGGCCCTGGTTGGTTGTGCAGGTGGCAGCCACTTGATGTGTCCCTTTCACATCAATGTTTCTCTCTCTCTCTCTTCCTCTCTCTCCCTCCCACTTGGAAAAAAATGTCCTCAGGTGAGGATTAAAAAAAAAAAGAACCAGACGTTGGAAAGACAGCTGAGACTAGCCAAAATAGCACATCTGACAGATCACTGCCGGGATCTTGAAACTTTCTTCTCCAGGTTTGGGTCCGAGTGTCCCGTGCCTGACACAGGCAGTGTCAGTGTCTGTATGTACTGAGGAGCAGCAGCGCAGGGGTCTTTGGGGACCCTTGTCGGCAGCATAGCCAGTGCCCCTGGCCCTCACACTCTCCGACTGTGTGAGCTCTAATAGTTCCTGTTGAGGTATTTTTGTTTGCTTGTTTTGTTCTGTTTGGGGATGTTTTTTTTTTTTTTTTAATAAATCTATTGGGATGACATTGGTTGGTGACTTTACGTAAGTTTCAAGCATACAATTTTATGACACATCCACCGAATGTGGCATGGTGTGTTCAGCTCCCTCCCGTCACCACGCATTTGACGCCCTTTACCCTCTTCACCCCTCCCCTTCTTTTCGGTTCAAACTTCCCCGTTTTTTCCTGTGATTTGGAAGTAAGAGCACTGACCGCATCAGTCCGGATTTGCATAGGCAGCGGATAATGCAATCGATATACCTGAGGCTGGTTTAAAGAAACACTGTCGACAAACATGTGGACAACGTCGAGACAAAACTACGAAGGACAGTGACGCGCTCGGCAGCCAGCAGTGGCGAGGACCGATACCCTTGGTGTTCGGAGGAAGCCAGGGTAGGACGGCGTGACACCAGAACTCGCAGAGCCTGTCGCTGCAGGAGACGGCTGCAGCAAGGAGTCTGAGCTTCATGAGGGCAGCACGGACAGAGGGGAGCCGGGGCAGAAGAGGGCGACCTTCCTCCCCCTCGCTGTCCTACTGGGGCCTTGCGTGGGGAGAACTCTACTGGGAACCGGAGGCGAGTGTGCCTGCTGACCCCATCCATAAGGATCGGCATCCCAGCGCAGACAGGAGGGTGGAAAGGGGGAGGATGGACATAGAGAAAGAGGACATAGCTGGTACATGGACGGACAGAGTGGCAAATGTTATCTCCTTTCAGCTTAGCTTAATTGAGAATATTAACACGTTTTCTTGAACACATCTACCAGCAGAATCCTCTGGCAACATTGATCTGATCAGCTGATCATACTACGGGCTTTTGAACAATCTTGCACAGTTTATACCAGGGGAATTAAGAAGATTAGCAAGGCTGACCTGGCTGGTTTGGGTCAGCAATTAGAGCGCTGGCTCATGGACCAGAGGTCATGGGTTCAATCTCTGGTTTGGGGCACATAGCTGGGTTGCAGGTTGGATCCCTGACCCCCATTGGGGTCTTTTGGGAGGTGACCAATCATGTGTCTCTCTCACATCGATGTTACTCTCTCTTTCTCTCTCTCTCTCTCTTCCTTCCTTCCACTCTATCTAAAAGATCAATGAATGAAAAAATATCCTCTGGTAAGGATTAACCAAAAATTAAAATTAAGAATAAAAGAAATTAGCAAAGCTAATACTTTACCCTTAATTTTGAAAAATATTTTCACCAGATACGGAATTCCAGCTTGACTGTTTTTGTACCATGTTAAAGATGTGTCTCTCTTGTCTTTTCCTCTGCAAGAAGTCGGCTCTCCTATCCGTATTGTGGCTCCTCTGTGTGTAATATGTGTTCCCCCTTGTTGGCTTTGATACGTTGTTCACGTTTGGCTTGAAATTTATATTTAGATATTTAAATAGATATTTATGTCTTATGTGATAACTATGTTGGGTTTTATGATGTATCTCATATGGGGCTTCAGCAAAAGAATTAGGAAGCTCTTCCTTTTTCATGCTCTGAACAGGGAAATAGAAAAATACAACTCGAAATCCTGGTATAGCATTTCTCACGTATCAAAAACAGTCATTAAAATCTATCAGTCCCCAGTACTGGGAAAGATGGAGAGTCTTGCCTCCTGTTCATAGGCACAGATATCTGTAGCACCAATTCGGAGAGCAATTTAATAAAATTCTAGTAAATATTAAATGCACATCACTATAAACAATCAATCACACACTTGGGACTATAACTTATGGAACCTTTTACATTTGTTTGGAAAAAGACTTGTAAAGACACGTTTTCTTTGCTATTGTTATAATGGAAAATATTGAAACAACATAAATATTTATCAACAAGTGCATAAATCAATAATGCCATAGTTGTATTTGAAATAAGGTAAAACTACAAGTATCAACAAATTAAATGTCATAAAAGTGATGTGGAACTTTTAAAAAACTTACAAAAAGACATGCAGTTCAAGGTCATCAACATAAAGGATTTTAAATGTGCAAAAAATCATAATTTTGGAATAACAATATAATTAATCTATAAAGATATGCATTGAATTAGGGATAGATATTGGAATTTAATGCTTTGTTGACTTAAAAAAATTTTGTTTCTTTATTAATTTTTAGTGAGAGGAAGAGAGAGAGATAGAAACATCGATGAGAAAGAACATTGATTAGCCACCTCCTGCATGCCCCCTACCAGGGATTTGGCCCACAATTTGAGCAAGTGTCCTGACTGGGAATTGAACTGGCCACCTCTTGCTGCACGGGTCAATGCTCAACCACTGAGCCATACCAGCTGCGCTGCTTTGTTGAATTTTTAGTGCCTCTCAAACCTTTATGGAAATGGCTTACATTTTGGGGGAATAACGGTAGTGAAATATATTCATTTACCTGATTTTGAAAGATAATTTTATTCTCTTTTTAAAACACTTTATAATTGTCAAGTTATTTTAATATATTTCTAGGTTATACTTATTTGGAATTTTTGCATGGACATTCTTAAGTGAGATTAGTATGTATTGGGTTTTTGAAACATTTTTATCAACTTTTAGTAATATTATACTAATATTATTTCTTAAGAATATTAAACTGTACCTTTTTATCTGTGTTCCAGAGAGTTTAAACAACATTTACATGCCTGTTCCTAAAGTTTCAGTAGTATAGACCTATCAAACCACTGCCCTCGTACTCTCCTAAGAACGGCACTCGACTGGGCTCTGGCCAAGTTGCCCCTGGTTGGAGTGTCATCCATACCCTTAACGGTTGTGGGTTTGACTCCCAGTCAGGGCACATACCTAGGCTGAGGGTTCAATCCCATTTGGGGCACATATGGGAGGCAACCAATTGATGTTTCCCTCTTTCCCTCTCTCTCTCCCTCCTCTCTCTCAAATCAATAAACATATCCTTGGGTGATATGTTGATCAAAGTTTTTATCTTTTGATAAAAGAATGTTGCTTGAATAATCGCCCAGTATCGCTCTCTTTGGCCACTGTATCGCACTGTCCTCTGTGGGTGGACTTAGTCATTTGTCTTTGCTAAGAGAGGCATTTATTTCATGTGATTTCTAATCTGCGTCACAGACTTGAGCTGCGACGTTTCATTTCAGGAACATCTTTGCATCGGTAGCTACTTTCCCACTCCCGTGTCTGCGTGCATTCGTGTGCTTTCTCCCGATTTCATATTCAATTTAACGTTTAATCTAGTTTTACATTTTATTATAGCCTTTCAAATGACATGCAGATTTATTATTTCAATTGTTTCTCTCTTTTCTAATTCATCTTTGTTATATCCTTATTAATGTATTCCTTCAACTTTCTATAGATTTTCATTGTTTGCCACTTTCTAACATTGATATGGATGCTTAAGTTATCTGTGTTTACTTTTGATTGTTCATGTAAAAATATTTATATTTTTGCATCACTTTACCTGTATCTCACATGTTGTATATCAACCTTTCTGTTTGTAATTTATCTTTACTGTTGAAAGTATTACAGATGTCCCTCGTTTCTCCCCCCATTGACGCCCTCCTCCCAGCGCCTGCCCCCTGCCTTCACAGCACTCTTGCCTGTGTCTATTGGTCATGCGCATGTGCATATCAGTTCTTTGGGTTATCTCCTCCTGCCCCCTCCCTCCCCACCCCCTCTTCCCTCTGAGGTTCCTCAGTCTGTTTCCGACTTCCATGTCTCTGGATCTATTTTGTTCATTAGATTCCACAAGTAAGTGAGATCATAGGATCTTTCTCTGCCTGGTTTATTTCACTTAGCGTATCAACTTTTTAAAATTTTACTTTCTATAAATTCTGTGATTTTAGTTCTTATTCTCTCCTCTTTGCTTTCTAGTTTTATTAATTTATTAACTTTTATTAAAGATTGTCATCTGTGCTACTTTAGAGGATACATTGAGATACTCTATCATTTATTAGAAGATCAATTCTATTAATATTTCAGGGCACTTGTAATGAATTCTCTTTTTATGAAGTATATCAGACCAAATTAGTTAGACTATTTTAAGCTGTACTATTTTGTAATATTAGTATTTTTTATATATATATATATATTTTTTTCATTTATCTTTAGACAGAGTGGGAGGGAGGGAGAGAGGAAGAGAGAGAGAGAAACATCCATGTGAGAGAGACACATCGACTGGTCACCACCCACACAACCCCAGCCGGGGCTGGGGACAAACTGCAACCGAGGTACGTGCCCTTAGCGGGAACCGAACCCGGGCCTCTCTGGTCCGCAGGCCGACACTAACCGCTGACCCAAACTGGCCAGGGCCTAGTTTGTACATTTTTAATCTACATGATCTCTAGTGTAAATAGCTGAATTTTGGCATGACCTTTATGGTGTTGACTGTGCCCTCTGCATAGTGTTCACTGATAAAGGAGTTTTAGGAACAACATAAAGAATATTTTGGTAAGAGAAATTAATGTGCTTTCCTTTTTAGAGCATCTGAGATTAGTCAATAAAATCACCACTTTTTTGTCACCTATGGAAAATTGTGTTCCATCTAAACAAATACAAGCCCGGTAGATTTAGTCATCCCCAGTATTTAATCTGGTGAGAGTAAGCAGACTTGTTAAAGATAAGAATAAACAATACACAATCATACCCATATGCATACAGTTCTCCTGCCTCCTGGATTTGCTCCGTTTGTACAAAGCACTCTGTCCAAGCCCATCGACGCTGCCATTACTTACAAGACCGGCTTACATGCGGTTCCAAGTTAAAATAAGCAAGCTTTGGTACCAGGTATACAAAATGAAATGAAATGTACAGTTTTTAGAGTTACTATACATTTTCTTTTCAAGATGTGTTCATTTGATCTCAGAAGTTCAGATGTGGCTCCATGTTTCAGGTCTGCCTGGAGCACCGACATGTATCAGCTATTGATCAGAGAGTGGAAGGGGGAAAACCAGAAGTCAGCGTTAATGTGGTTGGGGAGGAATAGGCTCGAACTCAGAGGAAGCAGAGGTTGGGTCTCTATTTTATCACCATCACTAACGGACCGGCTTGGCTAAATTACATACTCTATATCTCTTGATTTTGCAGGCCAGTTAATGGGTGGGATTTCCATCTCCCTATTTACTTGAATGAACTGGCTCACAAATGTAAGGTACATTTTCACAACTCAAGCCAAGAAACCTGGAATCCAAGATGCTGGTACCGACATTTCCTCCTAACTCCCTCCCACAGAACAAATGAATTTTCCTCCTCCCACCCTGTCCCCAATGCTTTGTATGTTCGAATTTCTAGCAAAATTACCTTGTGTTTATCTTTTTTTACTTCTTTAGCATTTTGGTTACCAGCTCAAAATCAGGGAGTTGACATTCCAAGGGTGTCTTCAGAGAACTACAAATGCACCCTCATCTAACTGAAGTCAGCGACTTCAGCGCACCAGCACCTGACCTCCCATGGTGGGTTTAAAGCTTCAAACACTTTAGAGTAAGAAGTCAAGATATTCTCTTCTCATGTGAGGAGTGTTTATTGCAAAAACCTTGCTTTGGGTACTCGGGAAATACAGTTGAGCAAGGCCGTGTCTTCCAAATGCTTCCAATCTAGGGCAATGAATCTTGCTATTTCTTCTCCTCAGAGAAATTCCTAAAATAAGAAGGCTGTGGCCATGCAGAGCCCTCACAGGGGTGCCAAGGAAAAAGTGGGTGTTTCCAGGGTAAACTTCATGGTACCCAGCATTGTCAGGCTTCTTTTAAATTAAATAAAACCTACGAGACGTGGTGAGCCCCGTGGATAGGACCCTAAGTACTCAGCACTAACTGCCCTGAAAGAGATGGGAAGAAAAATTAAAAACAGAATTGCTGTTTGACCCAGTGATCCCAATTCTGGGACTATATCCTAAGAATTCCAAACACCAATTCGAAAGAATGTATGGACCTCTATGTTCGTAGCAGCACCAGTCGTAACAGCTAAGATCTAGAAACAGCCCCAAGTACACAAAAGCAGATGAGTGGATAAAAAAGCAGTGGTACATATACACAATGGGATACTAAGCAGCTGTAAGAAAGAAAGATCTCTTAACCTTTGAGACATCATGGAGGGACCTGAAGAGTATTATGCTAAGCAAAATAAGCCAGTGAGAGAAAGACAAGTGTCACAGAATCTCACTTACATGTGGAATCTAATGAACAAAATAATCTGATGAATAAAATAGAACCGGAGGCATGGAAACATGGAACAGATTGACGAAGCTCAGAGGGAAGGAGAGGGGAGGGGATGGAAAGAGATTAACCAAAAACTTATATGCATTGCCCATGGACACAGACAATAGGGTGGTGAAGGCCTGGGACAGGGAGGAAACTGGGAGCAGGGGGCAATGGGGTACACAAGGGGGGACCTAAGGGGGACAGAAAGGGGGCCATCTGTAATATTCTCAACAATGAAGAAAATAAAAACATAAGAAAGGTAGCAGCTTCTGGAGAGCCTTTTCCAAGGCCATGCAAGGGACGTAGTAAAAGCACGTAGGCAAATAAAGCTGGGAGAGGCTAGGAGAAAAACCCCACCAGGAAGGACAAACTTGCTAACGCTCATTAAATCACTTTGACTTGTTAACTTAAAAACAGATGTGGGGGAAGGAAAGCACTTTATTTCCTTTCTCATGTCCGTGTTTATTTGGTGCGTAAATTGCAAAATGCAAGAGAAGTGTATCCAGTGGCTGAGTTTCTACTTTAAAGGGGTCGTCTATGTATTGCATGGTTGCGATTTAGTCATTGAAGAATCACAGTTTCCGGCTGAGTGTGTGTGCCTAGAGTTGTCTTTGTCCAGGATTTACATTCAACCTTCATGTCACGGATACAACAAAAAGTGGACATTCCTCCTTTCAAGTTGCATCGTTTTGTATATTTCACAGTTAATAGTTTAAAAAGGCAGAGTCTCAATTCCCCTTCCTTGGCGTGCACATGATGGTCCTGAGTGCCCCCACCTTGGCGATCCCCGGCGGGAGAGTTTATAAATATCAGTGCATTTTCAGCTACCGTGTCTGAGCGAGGAGAATCTGAAAATATTTAGGTGGCCAAACATGCACCGGCATCCTTGATCTCCGTCAAGTATAATTTGGGAAAATAAACCCCTTCCAACTCTGGGTAGTTTCAGGAGAGCTGTTTATTGTGAACAGTTACTCGCAGGCACCAGGATGCCTGGCGGCTGCACCGTCCTCGCATCCTCGCTGTATTTGTGCCACGGGCACCAAGACTGGGTTCTGAGTCCCGAGTCTTATCCAATCCGCTTTCTGTCTGGGGGCCATTGTATTCATAAGACTACATTTTTACACGTGTTCACACACACCCAGACCTGAGTGTTTAATGGGACGTGGGTGACTCTGGTAACCCTCTCCCTGGCTGCATGGGATAATCCATAAATGCCGAACACTAAAACAAATCATTTTTACATTCGGATGCTTTTTCCCCCTCACCTCTCTCTTTCATTTCTGCTCATACTTGCTATTGAACGTTACCCTGTCAACTCGTCAAGTATTTGACTCCAAAATATGCTTAGTAAATAATGTAGGGAGATTAACTAAATGGCACATAATTACTACAGATTTAGAGTCCTGTAAAAGAATATATTTTCTCCGTGATTAGAAGGCTTACAGACTTTGCAAATCCATTTTAATAGATTTGACAGTAAGCCCTGGAAAATTTTAAACAGCAGACGACGCTGATTCAGAATTCGTAATAACCCAGCCTCGGATTACTGTATTATTAAAGACGTCAGCACATGGAGCTCCTAATTTGTTCCCTTTTCCTGAACACACATCCTCCCTCCCAGTTATTGTCATCACCCCCACCAGCACCAGCGGAAAACTTCCCTATGCTGAAAACCTCATGAAATGTAAATTTAAGTTGATTTTTAATCTTTGCGACTCTAACAAGACACATCCAGTTCGGCACACACTCACACAGGTCAATTAAGTAAGGCAATGAAACAGTACAGGACCTCTACATTTTCTCTTTTCTTTTTCCCTCTTGTACTTAATTGATGCCAGGCAAGGCTGAGCGCAGGCTCTCTGGCAAGGAAAAAATATCCATGTAGTAATCATCTAAAAAGCTTGGAAATCTCACTAAAAAAAAAATGCACAAAACTTCATCTCGTACAGGGCTGGGCTCCGCAGAATCGGCAAGGCGACTGGAGAGCCCTGTTAGGAATTTGAAAACAATCTTTTTAAACTGGTCCTCAGAAGGACCAGAACTGATGACTACATCACATCTCCCACTATTCATTTAGTCCAAAAATGTGTGTCGTGTTGAGGCCACAGACGCCGTCATGATCCCACATGACTCCTTGACACAGACACGTCCACTGACTGCCTGTGGCAGTGGTCACCTGTGACTGTGCCGAGAGGTTCCTCTGTCCTCAACAAGTAGGAGCTGGTGGAGCAGCTTCCTCGCTAATTGGGTGACGACTCTGGATTTGTCTTACAGCATCTTCCAAAGAGCCCGAGCCGCTCAGTGGCCTGCTCATTAGCGCATCCAGTCACTGGCTGCCTTCCCTCGCCTGCCTCACCCCCACTTCTCCTACCAATGCTGCTTGGATCGCTTCCCAAGTAAATTATTTGCAATCAAATGCCCGTCTCAGGCCTCCCGTCTGAAGGAATCCAAATCAAAGACAGACGCCTACTTTAGGTGAATAAGAATATACATCCTGGAGTTGAAATGCCTGGGTTCAAATGCCTCCATCAGAGTAGCTGGGTGTATTTGAGAAATATGTTTATCTTTGAATTGTTTTGCTTCAGTTTACTCCTTTGTGGTGGCTACCACATGGAATAACGCATGTACACATGCTTAGGATAGCACCTGCCACCCAGCAAACACCGAACAAGTTCTACATGCATTTGGACCACTTTTACTACTGTGATTACAGCTAAACATTGGGCTGAGTTCTAGGCTAAAATAAGCAATTTGATAAATTAGTTAAATAAGATAAAACTCTTGGTCTCCATGCTCAAGTTACAATCTAAAGGAAAGGGAGATGTACTAATAAAATACAATCGATTATCTCATGACAGTTGTACATAAAACATAGTTTTTTTTTTTTCATTCTGTGACCATATCAATACATTTTTACTGATGTACACATGTGTTAGTCTCA
Source organism: Molossus molossus (assembly GCF_014108415.1). Classification (NCBI taxonomy): domain Eukaryota; kingdom Metazoa; phylum Chordata; class Mammalia; order Chiroptera; family Molossidae; genus Molossus; species Molossus molossus. The sequence continues at coordinate 19,060,684 of NW_023425352.1, forward strand.
AGGGATAGTTGAGTATAAACATTATTGCTGTTGTTATACTAGAGAACCCTTACAAAACTAATGTTTAAAGAATCCTTACTTTAAATTAAATCTTCTGAACACGAATGCCTTCAATGACTTGCATATTTTGTATCTTAGATTTTCTTAAAATAAGGCTAACTTGTCTTGAAATCTCGTAAGCCCCTGCATAAGCCTCTATTTACGCCATGATCTCTCATTATTCGGTAATTAAGATGTTTCCCAGGGAAAATGCCACGGGCGCTGGCCGTCAGATTAATTATTCCGCTAAGCTAGCCATTCTGTTCTACCAGAACGGTTTCATAATGCACTCCTGAAAGTACTAGAGTACTCAAAGGACCTTTCATACTGTCCCAAAGGACAGAGAGCACTGTCCCAGGACGACGAGGAAGAGCCGGACAGGGGAGGAGAACCACTGGTACCGGTACCGGTACCAGCCCAGCGTGCGCCAGGACGTCTTCCTGCACGTGCTCCATTCTCTCTTTCTCTACAAGTTGAAAACAAACCTAATGAGAAATCTTAACGAGGAGGTTTTGGTATCATTGGGCCAGGACCCAGCTGGCTCCCTGGTGAACCTGTGCCTGGACCTGGAATGCAGACACCATGTGCTCTGTTCAACATATTGAGAGAAAAGTTTATTGTTCTCTGGCCCGAATCCAGAACGGAACCGACGACAGCAGCACCCGCTCTCATTAGAAGGGAAAACTCAGTTTGTTCCTCCTCTCTGCTGTCTCCTTCATTTCCCTCGGTCACCTCAAATGACGATGACATTAATAATACATTTTCAAAGGAAAATAAAGGTTTTACGACCCCGGTTCTCATCAACACCTTGGAGCTGAGTGCCTGCAGGGCATCAGGTGGCACAAAAGATGGCATTTGCCCTTTAAGAGGCGACTCTTTCTCCTAAGCGTGTTTATAGACTGACAGGAGCTGGCATGCACTCACAGGTGTGACTGCCTCTGCAGATGATCAGTCCCTTCCGTCCCTTTGAAAACACATGCATTTGAAGCTTGTCTTCCCTTTGAACTCGGAGCGCTGATGATAAGAATTGTGTTGTTGGTAACAGGAGCCCTGCCGAGCTGCAACTTGAAAGCCCACCTGCACTTGAAAGTGGGAACCTCAGCCCAGCCCTTGGGAAAAAAATTAATTAATTAAAAAGAGCAGTTCTGTTCTGCTCTGAGAAAAAAATCTACAGTTTCAAGGCTGAATAATTACAGGAAATCAGTTCTGCCTGGCTGCTTTTTTCCATTTCTGTGTTCTCCTCGGCGCTGGGAACCGCGGTGGAGTCTTCCCTCCTACGAGCCTGCAGTTCGCACTGCGGACTGGCCCCCGGTCCTCCGAGTTCTGCACCTGCACGTGGCTTGAGAAACTCCGGGCTGGGCAGTCCCTTCTCATCGGAAGATGTCCCCGATCAGCACCACAAGGTGATTTCGTTAAGACAGCTTACAAAGTAAGCTTTCCTTCACATTCTGTCAGTATTTATTTCCTGCACAACTCACTTTGAGAAAAAGTCAACTCATCTTGGCGCCAGCCCAGATAGAACTACTCGGCATTCACCACATTCCCTTCCCTCTTCGCTTCTATTATTCCCTCCATTTAGATTATTTGTCTCAAATACCCTTATTCTTTTTCAACAATTGTATTGTTTTATCATTCGAAGTCCAAATCAACTGATTCTTAATCCATCAGGCAATATTGATTTTCCCAAATAAAATGTACTCCAAGAGTGTCCTGCCAGCCCCATTACGCAAGGGCTTATAGAATTATTAAGAGTGGCCTGATTTAGTGACATGAGTCCTATAAAACAATGCTTTGGCTCCTTCCCTCCTCACTGAACTCTTATAGTATTCTCTGCCCCTCCCCCAGCCTCTTTCTCTTCTCTTTTATACAACTCTATTCACTTAGCCTTCTTGTACAAGTTTCCCTGTTTGACTGGGAATCTTTTAGTGACAGCATCTCTTGAACTACTAACATTAGAATCTGGTAACCAATAAACAGTGTTGCATTCACTTACTAAAATATTTTTTATGTAGGAAAGTTGCTTTCCTACCATCATATTTCTCAAGATCGGACACGCAAAAGCTCAGCGGAAGGCAGCTGAGTATCAGGAATCACCAAGATTCATGAGACATTCACACCCAGTCATTCCAGAGCGTTGTTTGTTCGTTTTTGTTTCTTTTCTCCTTTGTTTTCTGTTTGGATGATTAAGAAGAAAATACTGTTATGAGCTTTTGGTGCCCAGCATCAGAATCCACTTGGCCCACCTCTGATTTGAGTCACGGGTGGTGAACAACCCTGTGCAGGCTGGTGGTACAGCCCCACCATGAATCTCTAAGTATCTGCCTCATGGGTTCAGCCCATGGAAAGGTAGAACCCACAATTGCAGACTATTAAAACCCTTGGGTGCAACTCTCAAACGGTGGTGGACACGAGCCCATGGATAAATGTCTGAGCCTCTGGGTCTTTGTGAGAGAATTCTGGGAGGTGTCTGTATACTTATTGGAACTGAGCCTTCATTTCCTACAGAAACACATTTGATGATAAAAAAAAAAACTTACTGGTTTTTCTTTTTTCTTACTCTTCTCTACTTCCTCATTCCTGCTTAGAAGGATCACTATTCAGATGAAATGTCTATACCCAATTCCTATAGCTAGTGAAAACCAAACTAGAAGTGTAGAAAACAGCCTTAGGAAACAGGCCCTCAGAATGAAATTCTGATAGTGGATTTCTTTGTTGCCAACACAGATCTCATGGCTGATAGTGGAGTGATGACATCATCTGATGTGTTGAAATGTCACAATCATTACAAGTCTAACTTTTTGTAGACTATGATGTAACATAGATACAAGGCAAATACCGGTTTATTTAGTAGTTCTAGCACTTGGACATTTGGGTGCAATAACTATTTTAATAATGGCGGTGTTGGTTGGCTTTTGTTAACTGCTTCAGACACCTTAAAGAAAGAGGATACAGGATTCTATCTATAGACAACTATAGCCTGAGGGCATCTCGTAAGCACAGGAAACCTTCTTGGCAACATTGTAAAGATAACCCACTTTCTGTAGCTGGTGGGCAGCCTATTTTAAAAATTATGCCAGGGGATAAATGTAGTTCTGGCCTAAGTCCTCCCACAATTCGTCCAGTGGGCATGTGGCCCCATCAAGCGGACATTTTTCTGGTTCATTATATTGGTCATGAACTTGATATGGAGGAAAAGGTGGACTTGAGAAAGGAGCTTATTGACTCCACCTCCCAGCTCTGTCAGAGACCTTGCACAGGCAACTCTAGAAGATAGAAAAAGAAGCCCAGAGAAGGGGCAGTTCACAGAGGAGCCTCAACATGTGGTGCAAAGCATGAAGAGTTTTGTGTCTCCCTTCAATGCCCAGCAGAGAACTTCACCTGTGAATGGGGCACTAAAGAATCAGGTGAATACAATTGATCACCCAGTGGCTATCAGCCAGCCTTGTCCTCAGCCGGTCCAGGGAGTGTCAACGGGGCTATTAGCCAGGGGCAGGGGTGGAGGCTCTGCATGGTTTCTCTCTGGTAAAAACTGATCCAGCCATCGACAGAAGCTGAGTGCTCAGTATGGAACAATCTCTCAAGAAGACCAGTCACCCTCTTGGTGGAAAGTTGATTATTCAGCCCTAGTGAAGCAGGGATTCTTCTTTATTAAACATGACAGCTACTTCAGATATGGGTTTGGCATGCTCTCCAAGAGTATCCTGCCAGCCCCATTATGCAAGGGCTTATAGAATTATTAAGATTAGCCTGATTTAGTGACATGAGTCCTATAAAACAATGCTTTGGACCAAGAGACTCATTTTAAAGCAAGTGAGATGTGACAATGGACTCGTGACCAGAGTATTAATTCTTTATATCATATATTTTATCCCTTCAAAGCAGATGTCCTGATATCATTTAAATAAATCATTAAAGTCTCAGCGAAGGCACCAGCTTGTGGATGACACTCTACGGGGTGAACGTTATCCTCAAGGATGCTGTGTGTGCCCTGCACTAATAGCAGAACTAATAGCTAGCCTACATCAAGCTGCAAACCGAGAGATGGATGTATGATTGGCTCTTCTTTTCATTACTCCCAGAACCAATAACAGAACGTGTGCTTTCTGGCACCGCAGTGCTAAGCTTTGCTGAATTAAAATTCTTGTGTTTCAGCAAAGAACGTTTCCAGTGAGAGGCATCATGAGATCCCATTGCACCTGAAGTCACCAACGCCGCCAGGTCGCTTTGGGCTTCACACACAGGTAGGCCAACAGGCAAAGAAGGATCAGGGTATCACCCTCGCATATCACAAGAAGTTAGGGTTGCTGTTATAACATGGGGATGAGGAGGATTACATTCAGAACTAAGGAAATGTACTGGGATACATTTTGGGACTTTATGTCTGGTCTTAACAGTGAGTGGAAATTAAAGCAAACACAATCTGACAAGTGTAAGAAAAATCAAGGGATTACGCCTCAGGGATGAAGAATTGGGTCACGACGGGAGGTAACCTAGGGGCCGACGCTCTCCCTGAAGGTGAGAGAGACGTAGACTGAGTGGAAGGAGGGACTTAATGCATATCAATTTTACTCGCAGAACAAACTACAGCAGGAAAGTTTACAGCACATTCTACTATATTCCTTGCATTCCTTTTTATTTTAATTCCCCTCAGAGGGGCCCAGCTGGTGTGGCTCAATGGACTGAGCATTGTCCCATGCGCTGAGAGGTCCCAGTTCGATTCCCCCTGAGCGCACATGCCCAGGTTGCAGGCTCCATCCCCAGAAGGGGGTGTGCAGGAGGCAGCTGATGGATGTTTCTCCCACATCGATGTTCCTCTCACTCTCTCTCTCTCTAACAAATCATTAAAAACGTATTTAAATTCCCCTCAGAGGGCCTTGCCGAGTTCAGCTCTCACTACCCACGCCAGCCACTGAAGAGTGCACATTCTTAACCTGCGCTCCTGGATCTACCTGCCCTGCCTCGCTCCTCGCTCGCACTGCGTCTCCTGAAGTTGTTTCCTAAAGTAACCACGTCTAATCAAGTCTTAGCTCGGGCTCTGCTGCTGCAGAATCCAAACCAAGGCGAACGCCGTCTTTACATCTGATACACACTCATATTTTGAAATACAACATACACGTTATGTGACTTCATAATAAAACCGTATGTTTGGAAAATACACGTGCTTATGGCCAGCGGCTCCGGACTGTGCTCAGATCAAGTTGGGCTTCGAGTTTGCCTCAGCTGCAGCCTTGGAAGGCTTGCTTCTCATCTCCAGCCCCCAGACCTCCCTTTCCCAGAGCACTGATGTTAGAAAACTGGTCCTTGCAAACCCTTTATCTGCTCCTTTGAGATGTAAATTGTCTTCCAATCTGTTGCCAGTTTTACAAGCCAGGAATGTCTTTCTCCAGCCACTGGGAGCCATCTCTCTGAAATATAATTATCATGGAAAATAGCATCCATCCCTCCAAGTCCCCGGGAGGGTGGAGGCCGAACTGCTGTGGGTACTTTGCCAAACCGACTGCCATCATGAAGACGGAGAAAGGGGCTTTTCACCTGTGTGATGCCAGTTAGCAAACACAGATGGCTTAAAACAGACGCCGCCCAGGTCTTACAAGCTCCCGTGTTCTTGTTGCCGCATGGCCGAGTTCAGACCGCGTGGGTCCCTCCCTCCTCCTGCAATGGCCCAGAAGAAGTCTCCCATTCCTGCGTGACATGATCCGGTACAATTTTCACTTTGAGCTCCAAGAATATCCCAGGACATGGATGTTCTCTCTTCCGTCATTGAATGTTTTTGTTTGTCTGTCTGGAAACTGTAACAACCAAGGTAGCAAATAAATGCCCCTTGTGGGCCAGCTCTGTCGCATATTTCTTACTCTTTCAAGATCCAGGACCAAACTAGTGACACAACATGTGTTCTTCGTATGTGTTTCCTAAATGGTAGTATGTTAGGTCCGGCTACAACCCTTTCTCCTGGCAAACTGTCTGCATGTCTTGGCGCTTTCAACCTTCAGTCTTACTAGAACTAGAATCACACACCCACACACTTGGGTGCCACCCCACCCCTTGCTCTTAAGGTAAAGTGACATTTGACAGGACTTGCATGATTGTGCCCCCGTCTCGCCTTCCTAGTTTCTTTAGTAACCACGCTCCTTTCTTTTTAATCCTCACCTGAGGAGATTTTTGCATTTATCTTAAGATAGAGCAGAAGAAAGAGAGGGAGGAAGAGAGAGAGAGAGAGATACATCGATGTAAGAGAAACACATTGAGTGGCTGCCACCCACACGATTCCAACTGGGGCCGGGGACAAATTGCAACCGAGGTACGTGCCCTTAGCGGGAACCGAACCAGGGACTCTCCGGTCTGCAGGCCGACGCTCTAACAGCTGAGCCAAACCGGCCAGGGCAGCCACGCTCCTTCTTAAGACACATGCTTCACCCAAGGAGACATGCGCAGAGGCGTTGTCTCAGCTCACCTGGCTCTCTCCACCCTGAAAACGCTTCCTTCCCAAGCTTCATTTGGGTCTCACCCTTCGGGTCCCAATAGACATTCTTCCTGGGAGCAGTTTTCGGAACTGCACGTGTGACTTAAAAGGCCCATATGCTTCATTGTATCCCCGTGGACCTGTTTGCCTCCCCTCACCTCCACCCTTCCTCCACACTGTGCAGATCTCGGAGCCCAGCCTCTGAGCACAAAGCGGCTGCCGAATAAATCATCGAACCTTTGCCTTTTTATCATAGTTAAATGTTACCTTGAGCTGATTAACATTTTATTCAAAATGGATGGGCATCAAAAATAATAGAGGGCGAGCCCTGGCCAGTTTGGCTCAGCAGTTAGAGCATCGGCCTGCGGTCAGGAGAGACCCGGGTTCGGTTCCCGCTAAGGGCATGCACCTCGGTTGCAGTTTGTCCCCGGCCCTGGTTGGTCGTGCGGGTGGCAGCCAGTCAATGTGTCCCTTTCACGTCGATGTTTCTCTCTCTCTCCCTCTTCCTCTCTCTCCCTCCCACTCTATCTGTGCAAAAAATAGAAAAATGTCCTCGGGTGAGGATAAAAAAAAAAAAAAATTAATAGAGGGCGAAACAGAAGCTTTACTCTAGAAAACATCTCTCTCGTCTGAAACGCAGTGAGAACGTGAACAGGCTGTATGGTTATTTCATGGCCTTACCTTTCTAGGAATCCGTTCTCTTAATTGAGGGAAGGATGACAGGATATGTTTTTAGGACTGAAGTAAAGTCGTAGATACGCAGGTTATGTGGCCGCTATTCTGGGACTGTGTTGTACATATCTGTGTCCACCCATCTATTATGATACCTTAACTTATAATAGAGTCTTACTAAATGACCCTAGGACACCAGAGCGTAAGGTCTTTGTGAGGTCCGAGCTGACGCAGCAGGGCCAAGGCCTCTACAGTGAGGGCCACGCGTACTGTGGGAGGGTCCCACTGGGAGGGGCCCGCCGATGAAACGGGATGGCACGTATTTGTAACAAAGTCCCAGCACCGGCAACACCTAATGGGCAAAGGTCGTCAGTCCAAGGATGCTTTGCCTTCTTCAAACACTACCAGCATCCATGACACAAGGGGATTCTTAATCAGGAGCCACAGCTTAAGAAAATTAAATATTAACAAACTCACGTTCTTATTAGCAGGCTATTGTTCCCTCAGCACCATTTAAAAAGTCTTCAAATTAAACAGAACCGTCCTTGTCTCTGGGGTCAAATTCAGCCTGGTAATTACTTTCCAGGTGTAGGACGGGCAACCTCTGCGAGGTGTCCATGCGCATCAGCATCAAGCCCGGCTTTCACATGTGTCCCCCCCGGAGCCGGCAGTGACTGGGAAGGAGCATCAGCCCGAAGGACTGAAGAGCCCTTGTCACAGATGCATCTGTCAGTAAAGATTGAGGCCTGGCTGCAAAGATCGAAAGAAGAAAATATCTCTTTTTCCTTTTAGCATTTTCAGAAACAGGAGAGTTCTTTATCAGTTGCCAAAGTTGCCCCTTTTATTATGAATTATTTGGACATCAAAGAACATTGAACTGGGTAGTGTAGGCTCTTGAAACTTTATTTATATATGATATCTTATCATCTTTCTGCATTTCCTACCCAGGCCTTACACACACACACACACACACACGAGTTTGAGTGACCTCTATGCGTCTGGCATTGTCCTTGATTATTTGGGAGATTGAGAAGAAATGAAAGACATGTTATGTTTTCTAGTGATGATGAAATTTATTCCCCAGGAAAAGGGTTACACCTCTCTTTCACAAAGTATGGCACTCAGAGTCCATGGTGGGGAATTTGTGAGAAAATTAGTCATAATGTGAGGCATAGGGCAGAAGAGATGGCCTCTGGAATTGATCCATAATCAGAGATTAAGGCCAACTAGGGATGTGACCAGTCTAGACTGGTCCTCAGCTATGCATCGTGGCCGAGAGAAGCATTGTCCCGGGAACAGGTGGAGTGAGAACATCGTTCAGTGGAGATGAGTGAAATCCCAACGTCAGGGCTCTCCAGGATCTCTGTTGGAAGGCACCTTGAGGAAGAACAGAAGGCCCCAGACCCTGGACACTGCAGCCCATAGGAAAAAGGCAGGTCAAACGGGGTGCCATGAGCCCACATCACCTCTCTACGTGTCTTCTCCTTCACGGAAGATATGTCCGGGATGAAGAAAGGAACAGGAAAGGCACAGCTCTGTCATAATGGGGCAGATAGCTTATCTGTCTGTCCATGGAAGCAACACACGATGGCACCCTAAACGGACCTAACTGTCCACGCATGGAAAGTGGCCACTCTTCCAGAAGGACTGGGAAGTGTTAGCTAGCTGCGGGAGGAACAGGCAAGGAGGTCACCTAGATGACAACCTGGAGAGGGAAGACCCTGTGGGGCCCCAAGCAGAGGCTGTCTTCTAACCCGCGCTGTACTGGCTGTTAGAAAGAGCTGCCTCACTTCTTTGGAAAAATTATTTTTTATTATGTGCCTTAACAGATGTTCCTGAACTAGGCTAAACAATCCTTCCAAAAGAGTAGCTGATCCAGAGTTTTTTTTTTTTTTCAGTAGACCTGCATTTAACCCACACTTCAGGAAAAGCACTGAGCCATGTGTTAGAACGCAGCACAGGACAACAAACAGTGAGCTTCCCACATGGGATTCTAGGGAGAGACGGTGGCCCGTGAACAGGTAGTAACTCAGGGAAGGGCACTGAAGTAACAGGCAGGAAGGATCTCACACCAGACCAGGGGAGGCTTCCTAGAGAAAGTGCTGTCTGCACTGATTCCTGAAAGTTGAACGGGACTCAGCTAAATGCAGAGAAGACAGGGGAAACCATGTCCTCCGCAGAAGAAACCGTGTCCTCCGCAGAAGAAACCGTGTCCTCCGCAGAAGAAACCGTGTCCTCCGCAGAAGAAACCGTGTCCTCTGCAGAAGAAACCATGTCGTCTGCAGAAGAAACCATGTCCTCCGCAGAAGAAACCATGTCCTCCGCAGAAGAAACCATGTCGTCTGCAGAAGAAACCATGTCCTCCGCAGAAGAAACCATGTCGTCTGCAGAAGAAACCATGTCCTCTGCAGAAGAAACCATGTCCTCCGCAGAAGAAACCGTGTCCTCCGCAGAAGAAACCGTGTCCTCCGCAGAAGAAACCGTGTCCTCCACAGAAGAAACCGTGTCCTCCGCAGAAGAAACCGTGTCCTCCGCAGAAGAAACCGTGTCCTCTGCAGAAGAAACCATGTCGTCTGCAGAAGAAACCATGTCCTCCGCAGAAGAAACCATGTCGTCTGCAGAAGAAACCATGTCCTCTGCAGAAGAAACCATGTCCTCCGCAGAAGAAACCGTGTCCTCCACAGAAGAAACCGTGTCCTCCGCAGAAGAAACCGTGTCCTCCGCAGAAGAAACCGTGTCCTCCGCAGAAGAAACCGTGTCCTCCGCAGAAGAAACCGTGTCCTCTGCAGAAGAAACCATGTCCTCCGCAGAAGAAACCGTGTCCTCTGCAGAAGGAAGAGCATGCGCAAAGCCTTGGAGGCCAAACAGATGTATAGGGCATCTGAGGATGGAAAGGAGTTTGGTATCACTGAGTGGTCATACTCAAGGAGGTTGTAGGAGAGAATGAAGAGAGATGAGGTGGGAGAGGTAAGCAGATATAGATCAAGCAAAGCCCTGGGAGTCACTTCAGGGAGTTAATCATAAGGCCCTTCTCCTCCTCAGGGTTCCTTCAATAGTTAATAATGGTGCCAAAACATTAGCACATTGGCACTTGATTTACAATCAGTATTGCTGTGCGTGTGTGTGTGTGTGTGTGTGTGTGTGTGTGTGTGTGTGTTACATGTCCCCAGGTAGTAGGTAAGCACCTGGCAGCATTTACATGTCTTTAGATGCCTTCGAACAGTATATAGTCCAAGTAGGAGTTCTATCAATATTTCTAATTGATTGGCTAATCCCTATAAATCCCTATAAATGTTTCATGACATTTAATTCATGACTGTGAAACAGATAGAGCAAGTCTCCGTGCAGATCAGACCAGCCAGGCGTGGGGAGGGAGTGCCCACAAGAAGAGGCAAAATGACAAACAGGAGCAAGCAAGGTTCAAGGTGACCAGAGAAGATGGCAACATACATCATTAAATGCAAACAGAGTCACTAATGTTGTAGTCCTTACTATGTACTATTTAGTGTTCTAAATTTTTTACATGTACTAACTTTTTTCAAAATAACCCATAGGTTATCACTTCCCATTTTGCAGATAAGGAAACAAAAATAGAAGGTAAGGAGCTCACCCACAGTCACACGTAGTGCCAAAGCTGGGACTCAAAAGCAAGTGCTCTGGCTGTTTAGTCCACACTTCATCTCTGGCCACAATGGGCCCTTTTGTACACGTATGTGTACATACACACACATGCACACCCCGCATAGAAATAAGCAGGGATGAACATACACTAAAATGTTAACCATGTTCATGTCTTGGATGTAGGATTTCCTGGGGTTATTTTTTTCTTTTCAGTTATCCACATCTCTACTTCCTGGGGGTCTCTGCAGACAGGTAGACTCGTGAACACATGAAGGTGGTAGAACTCTAAAATACTGAGTAAAAAGGACACCTCAGAAACCCTAACATCAAACACCTTAACTGTAAGGATGAAACAGCCAAGATCAAGTGAGGTGAGGTGACCAGTTACCTAACCATCCACTGCCTTCTCTTCAGGCTGAGAATACATGATAAACATGACAATCAAAGCAACAAAAGTTACACCTCCTCTCCTGGAGCTTTGATCCGAATGGGGGAGACTGAGAACAAAAAATAAAGTAAACATAGTGCCACGTAGAGACGAGTCCTTGAGTGTCAGGCAGGATGGGAGTGGAGAGTGGAGAGGGGTGGCCTCTTTTTTTTTTTTTAACAATTTTTTTCTTTATTGATTTTAGAGAGAGAGAGGAAGGGAGAGAGATAGAAACGTCGATGAGAGAGAACACTGATTGGCTACCTCCTGCATGCCCCCCACTGGGGGTCGAGCCCACCACCTGGGCATGTGCCCTGACCGGGAATCGAACCGGTGACCTCTTGGTGCATGGGTCGATGCTCAACACTGAGCCACACCGCTGGGCGGGGGTGGCCTCCTTAGAGAGAGGTTAGAGGAGCCTCTCCTAGGAGATGACATTCCAAGGCCTGTAAGGAACCCGGGGAAAGGCATCCCGGGCGGAGTCACCATCACAGGGAGGCCTCAAAGTGGGACAGGCCTGGGGGTGAGCAGGCAGCCAGTATGGCTGGAGCCCAGGGAGGAGGGACCTCGGGCGAGGCTGTGGGGCAGTGACCTAAGGGCCAGGTCTTCCAGGCTGTGGTAAGAGCTTTGGCGAGTGTCCTAAGTAGGTTGGAAAGCCATCAGAGAGTTCGAGAAAGGAGAGATCTGACTTGATTTTTATTTGGAAAAGAGCATCCTGACAACTCTGTGAAAAAGTGAGGGTAGAGTGGGCTTTGGTGAGATAATGGTAGAAAGGTGAGAAATGGCAGGGTTTGCTGAAAGAATACATGGAAAGTATTAGAAAAACACAGATGAAGAATGACACTGAGGTTTTGACCGTGAGTGGCTGGATACTGGAGACTGAGCAGTGTAACCTGGGCTCTTCACTCCGGCGCCGAGTTCCCTCTATCCCTCTCCAGTGGCGGAGGCCAGGAAGGCTTTCTTACTTAATTTCAAAGGAAAACCATGGAGTAAAAATTTACAGCTAATAATTGCCACTTTGTTTTAAGTTTAAAAAGAAAAAAAAGTATCTGTGGGATTTCATATGTTCCTATTTCTCTCCTCTCTCAGAATCCATGGTAAAGGTAATTATAACTTAAAAGCTTTTGAGAAGGAATAACAATTTCATACACAAATTGAGCCTTTGGAATTTATGTTTTCAGCTAAGCAGGGGGGTACATTTTAAATCCCTTCGTTTCTGGAGTCAGAATGGCAATATTTTGTGTCTTTACTCCCGGCCCGGTGAACTCGGGGTTTGGGGGAGACCAGGTAGTTGGGGTGTGACCAGGGCATTCCGGACAGCAATCGTTCACGGAGGCTGGAAACAGCTTTTGGACAGCGTGCTCCTTCGGGTGAGACAGATCATTAGTCACCGTGTCTTCTTCATCTAGATCAGTCTTTCTTCCCTGTCCTCTGAGATTCTGTGCTTGGCTTTCCAGAGCAGATTTGGGGGATGGCTGCTATTTACAGCAAGGCCCTGCTCACGGTCCCAAGTTGGACCAAAGACCCCAGTTTCACTCCCGGGCCTGGAGGCTCTACTTCCCGTCACCCAGCACGTGACTCCTGTTGGGAAACCATCTCTGACCAAACACATCCACTCTAAGCCCGCGGTCCTGTCACATGGTAGAATATGAATCTATTACCTGTAATAACCTTTCGAATGATCACTTCTTATGGGTCCAAGAGTGATGATGATTTTTCTCTGTTCTTTCTATTGCCACCTTTATTAGTGCCATTACTGAGGTAATAGCCAGTGGAAAGGAAGAGAAGCATTTTATTTCTCATCTTTCATTCACTCTCCTTGATAGCGAACACGAGGCTCAATTAAAAGAGCACTGTGATGTGTTGCAGAGGACAATGGGGTCTTTGCGACCCCCTCCGTGAGCAGGCAAGTCTGGGCCTTGGCTTTGCCCTTCACCGGAACATCCTCATGGAGCCTCCTTTGCTTGTCCCACGTTACACTTCTGGGAACCCCCGAGACAGGGCCACTTTTCTAAGAGGAACAGAATGCAGTTTCTAAAGAGCTACCTTCCATCAAGTCACTGTTTTAGCATGCTCTGCTTAATCCAGAGGCAGGCGAGGGAGGAGAAGGGAGCACACTGTCAGACTAGTGCACTTTTTTGAGACATTATCAAAAATTAAGCAATTTTTTAAAAATAGGTGGGAATGTCACAAGTCACTACTCGTATGACACCCTCCGACCCCCCTGCTATGGTCAGGTCTGACTCTCTGTGGGTTCTTGTTCGCACACAGGGGGGTTGAGATGATCGTCTTTATTACTCTGCATGCTGGACCAGATCAGCTGTTCTAGGAAGGGGAGTGCCCGTGGACTTGGGGTCAGGAAGAAGGGGGAGATGTCAGGGTGACTTGGAAGTGCCTGGCTCTGCCCAAAGGGGTGGGTCAGATCAGGGAGCCGCAGTACAGATTTTGTTTTATTTTTTTAAATATGTTTTTATTGATTTTTTAGAGAGAGAGGAAAGGAGAGAGATAGAAACATCGATGTGAGAGAGAAACATTGATCGGCTGCCTCCTGCACGCCCCCTACTGGGGATTGAGCCTGTAACACAGGCAGGTGCCCTGACCAGGAAGGGAACTGGGACCTCTCAGTCCATGGGAGACGCTCAATCCCCTGAGCCACAGCGGCCGGGCAGCAGGACAGATTTTAGACATTCAGAGAACCACAGATGTTTTAAGTAGCAGCAGAATGGGTGGGAGGTAACACTTCCTAGAAGTGGATGAGAGGGAGAGTAGTTCTGAAAACATATGAGCTTAAAATTAGAGAGAATTTGAGCAACTATCGGTTCTACTACTTACTAGCATTGTGACCTTGGATAAGTCACTTAATCTCTCTGAGTTTCAGAACCCAGGTCAATAATACAAGTACCTAAGTCATGGAGTTATTATGAGGATTAAAATAAAGTGTTCAGGCAAAAATACTCAGCACTGAGTCTAACACATAGCAAGCATTGAATAAATGTTAGACATCTTCATTATCATCATCAATACCCATAATAGATTCATAGCAACTTTACTTTGGGGCTAGGCATGAAGAAGGAAGAACAGGAAGAATCGTTCTACCTACAATGGAGACAATAAGCTTAGCTAGAGAAAAACTAGTTATTTAAATAACAGGCAGTGACCCCAAAAATATCATCAAGAATGTGACACTGACCCAAACCTCTTGAAAGACTCATTACTCAACCAGTTCTCAGGGACCTTAGAGGTTACATAATGAAAAATAAATTTAACATGATATTCGGTCTCTCCAATCCTGTGTTCATCAGCAGGGAACAAGGCACTGCAATACCCTAAGAAGACGTATCGCAAAGCACTGCTCAGTCAACAGCTCGTCATTATTAGCGTCATAGCCATATTGACATTTTATGCAGGAAAATACACACTGAAGCGTATTTATCATCACAAAGGGAGAAGCTCGAACTCAGGGGTAAAGTGTAGTATGTGGGAAAGACCGTCAGCTTTGGGAGCGGAAAGGATACCCCCATATACACCCACATTCCTGAGAAAATGACAGAACTTTCTGAGGCCCATTTTCTCGCTTGTAAAATAGAAGATAATAAACTAGAGAAAAATGAAGACATGCTATCAGTAGTAGACAGGCATTAAAATGAACAATAAATGTACTTTGCGGGCAGGTTGGAGGGACCGGGAGATAATATGGGAGCACAGTTCTACAAAGGAGCTCTATTAGATTCCAACTCTTGTTGCAAAAACACAACAACACAAATTCATTCTCTTACAGTTCTGTGGGCTGGACGTCTGAAATGAAGTTCACTAGCATGAAGTCAAGGTTCGCATGTGTATTCCTTCCGGAAGCTCGGGGAGAGGGTCTGTCTCCTTGCCTCTTAGCTTCTGGAGGCCCCTACCTTCCTTGGCCACGACCCTTTCCTTGTATCACGCCAACCTCTTGTTTGCACCATTGTATCTCCTATTCCCTCTTCTCTAATTAAGTCTCTCTCCTCCTTTATAAGGACACTAGTGACTACATCTAGGATCCATCTAGATAATGCAGAATAATCTCCCCATCTCAAGATCCTTAATTTAACCACACCTTACATGTTCCTTTTGTCATATAAGGTAACACTCACAGGTTCTGGGAGTTAGGATGTGGAAATCTAAGGAGGACATCCGTCAGACTGCTACATGAGCCATGTATGTCTTCACCTGACTAGTCAAGGAACAGCGGGCCAACGTGCAGCCTGGCAACCTGGGACGCAGGAATGAGAAGACACCTGGCCTGTGGGATGTGGAGGGGGGGTTAGGGCCAGTGTGTAGTTTCCCTTTAATAAAGATGTTGAGGAGCCTGGATTTGAAAGGCCTAAGATAGGGAAACATGAGAAACACCAGAAAGTGGAGAATGAACTCCACCTTCCAGAACATACTGCAGCCACTCAGAGGAAGCACCTCATCTCCTAAATCGCCTCAGCTCTGAGTGGTCTCGCCCATGTCAATGACTGGCAGCTATACCCCAAGGAAGGCCATCATGAGTGTCACGCCCCAGTACTGTCTTGGACAAACATGGACATAAATATCTAACTAATCAATACTTGGAACCGACCTTCCAACAGAAGGCAATACCATGAAAATTTAAAAAATTTTATACAGAGATTGTTAAAAACCAACAATCAGAAAGACCTCAATAAAGAAAACAAGCAAAACTACCATGTTGTATGAGCTGTGTTAGCATTTTCCATTTCCAACTATTCATTTCTTACGTGCTGATAACTGTATCCCTAATAATCAGTGTCAGAAACAGACAGGCAGGGTCCCTGAACAGCAGTGAGGTTGTTTACCTTGTTGAATTATATTATTCCTGGCATTCAGTTCTTGTTCTTTTGTTGTGACTCTACGAGTCTGATTGTGATTCAATATAGCTGTTTTGTTTTGCATCGTTTGTCAATATTGTTGCTTCTACTTTAGTAGGCGAAGGGTGTACTTATCTAAAGAGCCCCACGACTGTGGGAAGGTCTTTAAACCACTCTGAGAGCCAGTTTACCCTTTCGAACAAGGGTTCTGCTGACCCAAGCCTTCGTATGTCCACCCCAAAGGCTGCAGCGTGGACCTATCTGCAACCATAAGCCACTGTGACTCAACAATGTGACTTGTCACACAGAGGGTAGCCCTTCCTTGAAGAATTAAGTCTGTGGGATCACAGCCGGCCATCTCCTTAAGTCACACGGTTACCATAGTCTACAGAAAATGAAAGATATAAAAAGAAAGATAATGGACACATCAATGCTTTTTGTTGTTGTTGATTTTTGCTGTTTCCACTTTCTATGTCTCATCTCCACAGACCTATTCTGTAATTATTTTGCTTAATGTTTAAGTTGTCTAGTCTTCCATTTTTTTCCCTTTTATGTCTGAATTTTGGGGAGGTAGATGTCAGTTGTCAAATGTAAACCCTACAGAAAATTAAGGGGAGAAACTAAAACTCCCTGAAAATTCCACTAGCTGGAGATGACCACGTTGATACTGTGAAGAAACCCTTCCAGGGTGTTGTCTATACCTATAGTGTGTCTGTGTGCAGTTTTATATACACGAGGTAATATTTACGTGTCTCTGCTACTTGGTGATCGGTCATGAGGTGCATCTGCCTTTACTTTTCATGACTGGATAGTATTCCTTTGTACAAGTCATGTTGTACATTATATAATTTCTATTTTTCCTAATTAAAAATTGTACTTCAGGTGAGCATTTGTGTGCCTTTTTCTTTTACACTTTTGCAGTTAGCGACATTATAGATACAAAAGGCTAGACCAGCCCTGGCCGGTTTGGCTCAGCGGTTAGAGCGTCAGCCTGTGGTTCAGAGAGACCCGGGTTCGGTTCCTGCTAAGGGCATGTACCTTGGTTGCAGTTTGTCCCTAGCCCTGGTTGGCCGTGCGGGTGGCAGCCCTTCGATGTGTCCCTTTCACGTCGATATTTCTCTCTCTCTCTCTCTCTCTCTCTTCCTCTCTCTCCCTCCCACTCTATCTGAACAAAAAATGGAAAAATGTCCTCGGGTGAAGATTAAAAAAAAAAAAAAAGGCTAGACCACTTATGTTTGTTTGTTTGTTAATTTATTTTTTTCTTTATTAATTTTGAGAATGAGGAAGTGAGAGGGAGAAAGAAATAGAAACATTGATGAGAGAGAACATCAATGGGCCACCTCCTGCATGCCCTCCACTGGGGATCAGGTCCACAACCTGGGCATGTGCCCTGACTGGGACTCAAATCTTCAGCCTCTTGGTGCATGGGTCGATGCTCAACCACTGAGCCACACCGGCCGGGCTGAACCACTTGTGTTTTGATGGATGGTGACTGAGCCTGCTACCAAGGATGCGTGAACACACCCTCTTAATATTTTCTCTATTTTCCTAGCATCACTCGCCTCTGACACTCACAAAACTAACCAGTCGTCAAGATTCTGCTGTGGTGTCAACCCTTCTGGGAAGCCTTCTCACCTGGCTGCGAAATGCGCCTGATTTCTTCCTGTGTTCTCAGACAGAGCCTTCTCCAGACCTTCCCTGTGGCTCGTACTGCATTCTCGGGACATGGTCTGCATGCCTGTTTCCTCAGGGCTGCCGATCTCTAACGCACAGCGATCACAGGTGCCACACACTGCATCCTGGGCTCTGGGCTCTGACTGTCTGCACTCAAATACCAGCTCATTTACTAGCTATGTAGTACTGAGTAAGCTATTCACTTTCTTTAACTTTTTATTTTCTTATTTATAAAATGGAGACCAATGTAATACCTATTTCATAAGGTAGGCGTAAAAACTTAAATGAGATAATGTATTGTTTGAGTCAGGGTTCTCCAGAGAAACAGAACGAATAGGATACCTATATCTATACACATATATGTGCATATGTATATCGGCCTATAGACGGGGAGAGAGATTGATTGATTATGAGGAACTGGCTCGTGCAATTATGGAAGCTGAGACGTTCCATAATCTATCATCTGCAAGGTGCAGGCCCAGAAAACTCTGTGATGTTCTTCAGCCTGAGTCCAAAGGCTTAAGAACCAGAATAGCCAATGGTATGGACCCCAGTCTGAGGGCAGGAGAAGATGGCATGAGATACCCCAGCTCCAACAGTAAGGCAGGCACAGAAGAGGGGATTCTCCCTTTGCACAGACCTCTGGTCTAGTCAAGCCTTCCAGAGACCGGTACTGTCCACAGACATGGGACGAGACCAGACAACCAATTTAAATGCCAATCCCATCAGGAACACCCTCGCAGACATACCCAGAAATAATGTTTAATCTGGGCACCCCGTGGCCAGTCAAATGGACACACAATCAGTCTCTTATGTGTGTAGTCAGATTCTGTGACAAAAATGAACAACACTGGGTGCCCGCTGTATTTTTGATGAATGACTGTCCTAACAACATACTTCTGGGTTATTTTAATAGCAACTGACTTCTCTCTTAGTTTCCAAAGTTAACACTTTATAACACATTTCTGCCTATTTGATTTTTCTGATGTCCATTTTTGTTCAAATTACCCCTTGTCAGAAAAATGTAACAAGTGACTCCTCAGACCACATCAACTTGGAATGAAAGAGAATGCTAAACCCATAGTTCCTAGAGACTGACTCTCCCTCTCTCATGCTTCCCAGAACTCTGAGCTGTATAGAAAGTAACTCATAATTATGATAATAGTTAATAATAATCAGTAATATTTATTAAACCCTTACTATGTGCCCCATAAGCACTTTGTGTACATAACAGTCCTCAAAAAAGCCAATGAGGCAGACATTATCACCCCCATTTTGCAGACAACAGAGAGATGATGTAAACCCCCTGAGGACATGCTGTTAGTAGGTATCAGAGTCAGATTTCAAGTTGAGATGAAAGGAGAAATTCCATGGTCCTAAAACCTCTGCACTGTGCTGAGGGTCAAGATGCTCTATTGGTCCTGAAGGATGCCCCAGGCTACGTTCAGCCAGCGTTCTCATCAATGAATTTACAAGAGGTTTGGCTGTTCACCTTCCACATGCTCGTAACCCTGTAGCCTGGATTGTGCAGCCTCTGCTCGGGCCACACACTGAAGTGGACCATTGAGAGAGCTCGACTCATCTACTCCCCTGCAGGCTAACTCCCGGGCCCAGGCTGCCACACATGCCAGCTGCAGGCATTGCTGATGGCTCCTAGATCCTATTCCGGTGTGAACTCAGGTCACCTTCCCCTTGTCCTCTGTTTCCCCCAGGGCACTTCCTCCCATTGGGTAATCAGCACATCCAACCTGATGTTTTTCACTGAAAGTGTTGCTACACCTTCAGAAGTTTTCCATTTCTTGGTACGGCTTCCTTACCCTCTACTGCGGTCTTGAACAGGAGAAGAAGCCTGAAGTGCCGCAGAGTCAACAATAGAGACGCAAATGATTGACGCATCAGTACGTAAGGCAATAGGAATGGTGGGAACTCTGGTACAGTGGCGAGAACTCGACTCCTTCATGTGGGATTGTTACCATACACAAATACAAGTCTAGACAGAATGGTAATGCATGTAGGTAGAGCTTCCATTTCTAATTTTCAACAAAGGCAGAAATCTAAACTTAAAAACAAATTCAATTTTAAAATGTTAGCAAGGAAGTCCGTTCTCTGTAAACAGGCTTTGATCCAAATGAGATGTGTCTGCCTTCTTGCTCAGCCTAGTCTCACGGTTCTTTTCTCCAGAAGCAGTCAGTCCCATCCACCTGAGCATTCACTCTGTTCCTCTGTGTCGCTGCATCTAATACTCCAGCCCTTTGCCTAACGGCCTTTCTCTGTCTCTGTCCCACAGGTCATCTCTGCATCCCTCCTTTGAGACATTGCTCCATTGATATGTCCTTGATATGCACCCAGATTGTTGTTTCCCTTTGAAAATTTAAAGGACTCAACATTTCCTGCCTTGTGTTTTGAGTTTTTACATGTGAGTCATATCCTTACCCCTAGATCTGAGCCCCATGAGACCAGAGAGAAATATCACATCTTATATTTTATCTTCCTACATGATTAGCAAAGTTACGAGAACGTGGTAAGTATTTTTTTTTAAAAAAAGGTAAGCTATCTTATATATGGAAGATCTTCCATAATAACAAGTGGTAATACTTTTTGAAGACTTATGTAAACGATGCTATTAAAGACTTTATTTAAATACCAGTTATTCTAAGAGAGATCTCTCATCCTTTAAGACAACATGGAGGGGCCTGGAGAATATTATGCTGAGTGAAATAAACCAGTCAGAGAAAGACAAGTACCACATGTTTTCACTTATTTGTGAAACATAATGAACAAAATAAGCTGTCGACCAAAAGATATACAGAATCATGGAAGTCGGGAACAGATGGACAAACCTCAGAGGGATGGGGGATGGTAACGGTGGGAAGAGATAAACCAAGGAACTTATATGCATATATGCACAACCAATGGACAGGGACACTAGGCTGGGGAAGGCAAGAGGGGGTCAATGGGGAAAAAAGTGGGACATCTGTAATGCTTTCAACAATTAAAAACATAGAATAATGATTTAATTAATTAATTAATTAATTAATACATAAATTACTAACTTAGGAGTTAGTCTAACTGGAATCCAAGTTCGGCTGTGTGTCTCTACTAAATAAATAAATATCGGTTCTTCTTAGTAATCCTCTAATGAAGTTGTTGTTATTATCCTCACTTTTTTTTTTTATTCCAGATTAGAAAACTCTTGCACAGAGAGGTTCAGTTAATTGCCCGAAGTCACAAAGCTACTAACTGGCAAAGGCAGAATTTGAACCAAGCCTGCCTTGGTTCAAATCCCAGAGACTGATGAAGCCACCACGCTGCCATGAAGGACAGCAGAGGTAGAATGTTGCTGACCAGAGATGATGTATCTTCGGGAAAGTGCACCAAGGCCAAACAACATACATTTGTCAGGAAATGAACAATAGCTCTTCTTCAGAGAGCTTATTCCAAGGAACTTGACCTCAACGAAAAGAGCAAAGAAAACAAAAAGTCTGCTCCCAACAGAATGACATTATTTTTGGTATCCAACTATTTTTCTACCTGGCTTCCCAATTCTACAAAAAAGTCACATATGTAGAGAGCACTGCATTGAACTCTTTAGAGAAATAAAAAGTCACCAAACAAATGTAACAAAATTTATTTCTATTATTCTCTTTAACGATTAATGACTGAAATGATAGAATGATACCTCCCAAAAGGCCACCTCCAACTCCAAAGTGGTCCTGGGACTGACTGCCTTCACCATAGTTATAACCCATGTGTTATGTCAGAAGAAAAGTGAGAAGACGGTGATATATAACTCTGTTTCTGGTTTTAGGGAAAACAATATTATCAGTCTTAATTTGGGGTGATTTGATTCCAAATCCTAGAGTTGTCAGGACACTTTAAATGAATGGTTGGAAGACTCCCCCAGGACCCCTTGCCTGTGACATGAAGGATGCGAGCAGATGGGCTGGGAATCGGCTTGGCCCAACCAGGAACTGCTCTATCGGTGAATATTCATTCAGCGCCTCTGGTGTGACTATCACTGGGCTGAGCACTGTATTAACAAACTGAGTGCTCGGGGACCAAGTGCTAGAGTGTGGGCCCAGGGCTCTGTGCCCCGAAGAAGGAACTCAGTATTCAGAGGGATCTAAGGGTCACGCCAGCCACATCACATGCGTCATTCTATTCAGGTCTCACAGTAGATTTATTGGGTGGGTATGTTTTTAATCTCTGGGTTGCTAATAAGAGTTTGAGGTTTTGGGTCCGTTAGGGTTTGTTCAAACAAAAACTATAAACCTTCCAGGTTGTTCAAGTAAAAATATGTGCATCCAGGAATTAGAGGTTTGCACAACCATTCGGATGGCTTTCTGGTGAAAGGAAATGAAAAGCAGAGAAGACACTAGCAGAACTCCCAAATCAGGAACTGGGGCATAGGATCTCAGCACCAATGGTACCAAAGCAGTACATTGATGATGCTCACCCAGGAGTGCAAACATCAGCAATCACAGGGGCAGGTGATGTCACTGTCTGTGTCACCTTCACAGGGGCTCCCCCAAGCACCCTCCCTGCTCCTGCTATGACAGACATGTCTGCCCACCTTTCCGCCTGCAGTTGCCACTAGGAAATAATTGGTGTGCTTCTCATTCAATGGCCAAATCTCACAAGTGCCATGAAATCTTAGAACCATCTAGAGAAAAGGCTTCTGGGTGATGTTGTTCCAGACTGTCCCCTGCTATACAGAGGACAATGGGGAAGGAGCTGTTCTAACCTGACGTTAGGACATCAGAAATATGCTTATACATGTGAACACTTGGTCCAAGGGCATGTAACTCATTATTAGCAGGAGTGTCAGGAATTGAACCTATGATGGTCTCATTCTTACACGTGTTCTATTGATTTACCTAACTGCCTAAGTACATTAGCCTAGGGCCCAGCCAGTGTGGCTCACTGGATGAGCATGGACTCATGCACCAAGAGGTCACTGGTTCAATTCCTGGTCAGGTTGTGGCCAAATCCCCAGTAAGGCAGGCAGGAGGTGGCCAATCGATGTTCTCCCTCATTGATGTTTCTCTTTCTCTTTCTCCCCCTCCCCTTCCTCTCTAAAATCAATAAAGAAAAAAATATTTAAAAAAAGAACATCACCTAGGCAGCCACAGAAGGCTCCTAGGAAGAGGTCCAATCTGAGTGGGTTGGTGGGGTTCTGAGTGAGCAGTCCGACAGGAGTGAGCTGGGCTGTAGTGCCTTCCTTCCCTGAGAGGCTGACCTGTAAGCGTGCTTTTTTAGCATTTTTTATTCCTGTCTGCAGTTGCAGCCCATCCTGGATAGCGAATGAATAATTGGGGAAATAATGATAATGACCTGCAACCAGCCATGGCTAGAGACATCTGGATGCCCCAGGCAGGAACAGTGCACTGGAAAGGGCACCTGCTATATTTCCGCCGTTGCCGGCAGAAACAGAAGGTGAGCCAGGGGAAGTCTGCAACCAACAGGAATTAACCGTCATTTCCAGTCTCAAAAACCACTAGTTTGGATAAGGCTGTGATATTTTCCTTTTTCTTTTTTTTTTTAATGTAATATGTTCTCCTTTTTACCCTATATCAACAGAGATCTGCCAGGAAAAAAGAGGAAGAAAACAAATTGGTAAGTAAACCAGGTAGTTTGATGTCAATGCGGGGCCGTCAGTTGCTCGCATTCAGGAGGCACGGGACTGGACCATGATGACCCTGGAAACAGCTTCGGCTCACTGCAGATTCCCTCTTTCTCTGCCCATTCCAGCGACAGAGCCATCATGAAGAAGGATGTTCAAAGAGAGCACATCTATAACCTTTGCCGAAGGCACACACACTCCTTGGAAGGAAGACTTTTATTTTCCCTGTCACCTTTAATGCGGCACATGCCCGCGGAAAGCTGAATTTCCAGTACGAGGGCGCGGCGCGGGGGCGTCCTGAAGACGCGGAGCTTGAAAAGAAATCTTTTCTGAATGTCACTCTTACTTTGGCTTACATTTTCCTGATGCAGATGCTCCAGCTGGCCTTGCTGTGGACGACAATACACACACACGCAAGCACGCGCACAGGCAAAAAAACAACAGGCACATTATTGGCCCACGTTCCCCATCAAGACTTCAGGCCCATCCGTAAGGAGCCCAGGTGTCCATTCGGAGTAACTAACTGAGACACGCACAGGAAATACCACACGCACAGCCTCCTTTCCCGCACGTTGCATAAATGCCCATGTTCTGTCCAGAAAAGGATCCTGTGTACTTTGTCCCACTGGATTTGCAGGACACAGGACAAGGCCAGGTGTCTCAAACTGGAGACCTTCTGACCACACCTATCTTACAGAAAGGACCTATTTTCCGCGAGCAGAATTTTTTTTTAAATATGTTTTTATTGATTTCAGAGAGAGAAAGGGAGATAGAAACATCCATCGGCTGCTCTCTGCATGGCCCCCACCAGGCTTTGAGCCTGCAACCTGGGCATGTGCCCTGACCTGGAATCAAATCGTGACCTGGTGCATGAGATGATGCTCAACCAACTGAGACACACTGGCTGGGCTCCATGAGCAGAATTCTAAGACACAATAGCACATCAGCTGCCTGTAACAGAAGATTGTACCGATTCAGCCAGTCTGGCAACAGCAGCCCTGTCCCAGCCCAGTCAGCTGGCCTCGGTCCTTGAGTGAACACAGCCTTCAGCTGGACATCCTCCCGGCCCCACCCATTATGCGGTGAGGCAGATCAGCTTCACCTGGAAGTCTGTTAGAGATGCAAATTCACCGGCCTCACCAGTGTCCAATCAGAATCTCTGCGAAGATCCCCAGGTAATTTGTATTGATAGTAGAGTTTTAAAAACCCTGCCTAGGCTAACCCACGCACCTGCCCAGAGTTTGTTAGCATTTAGTTTGTATCACTAACCCAGAACCCACAAGCACTGTTGTTCCCGTCAGCCTGGGTGGTGTTGCTCTGCGGCCTGCCAGAAACCTGCGCCTTGATAACAGCGGGTGAGCAAAGCCACGGACGCCTTTGGCTGAGAGTCCTGAAGTACCTGATTTGTTTTGCTTCTGAGGATCACTGAAAACTGCCCGACTGCTTTGTTCACTGGGGCTCAGCTATTTTGCCGCCTTGATTGTCTGTCTTCCACCAGGGGCCACGAAACTGGTCTCAGGCTAAAGCCCAAATTGCAGCAAAGGAGAGTGGTCTCCCCTCTTCCCCAGCCAGCCAGGGCCCATCGCAGGGCGTCCTCTGGCCACAGCCACTTGCCTACATTCCAGGATCCAGTGAGACCTCTCCCAGACTGACCGAGGCTTAGCATCCTTAGATCACCATTCAAAGCCAGACCCTTTCTGCATAAAGAGAGGAGCTTTAAATGGTAGCCCCACTGAGTCACATCACAGGCTGACAAGCGCTCGGTGAGGGGCTGTGTACAGCATCTTGGTGAAACTCTTCATTACCATGTGAAAACATCAGATGCTTTCGAATTGCTCCAGGACTTTAAAATCCCCATCCTCCACTCCTGCCAGGACTGAGATGCAGTCAAGCCGCAGCCCAGAGATCAAAATCAGGATGCCCTGTGGTGCCAGCTCACGTCTCTTCAGATCACCCAAAGGGGGTCGGCCTCATCGCCACGCTGCGTATCTGTGCCCCTGGCTGCATTCACGTGGGCAGCGTGGGCAAGCCTGAAGGAACCGCAGGACGTAAAAAGCATTCCAATTAACTGGTAGTTCCAGTAATTGAGGGATCAGCCTCGAGGTTAAGGTATCGATTCATTTTTATAATATTATATATGCTGTGAAATTCTCTAACTGTTAAACCGCCACTGAGATCTATTGATGAAATAATACACACTTAATCATGTTTCGCGCAACACCACGGATTTGAAAATGCACCCCTGGACGTGCACCTCGCCCCTCTCGCGTGATGAGCGCGCAGGGATTCATTCCGCGGATGGACGCTGGGATCGGCGCAGGGTGTCGGTGTGGGGCCAGGGACCTGTTCCTGTCCGTAACTTCCGAAGGAACAGAGCTGCGTGCTGATCTCCTTTCATCAAAAGCAGGCTTAACAATGCAGTCACCCTGCTCAGGACCCAGGCCAGACCTGCCACAGTCGTCTGGAAGCTGGACAGCAAAGCAAGCGAACAAAGGAAAACCATGACTGTCTCTAGACACTGGGCACCAGAAATTGGCTTTGGCTATTACAGAGAAGTTTCTGCCTATAGCAGCAGTTACTGCTGTTTGCTCCTGAATACGGAGGATGCTAACCTCCCGGGACCACTGGGAAAGGATGCACAAGACACTTAGTCTTGAAGAAAAGGCAACTGAGCAGACATACCCGAAGTATTTCCCAGCAGGGCTGAGAGTCCCTCTCGGTAGGGCATGGGGACTTCGGAGAACAGACCAGAAGTGGGGCTGATTTGTGTTGGGTCAGGTCCAAACTGCTCACCTTGGCATTCGAGACCTGGTCTCTGCAGCAGGGACATGTGCCTCACCCCTCTGCTAGGGACAGTCAGTGTCTGTCTGTCTGTCTGACATCTTTGGAGCGTGCTCACCACATCGGCCCCTTCCTGAGAACCATCCCAACACTCTTTCTCTGTGAACCTCAGGCTTTCCTTTCTTTGTAAAGCCTAGCTCTGTTCCAGCTCCTCCAGAAACCTTTCCCTGCAGTCCCTGGCCTCACACCTTCGCCCCACCTGTCGCACCACCTGTGCCCTAGACCACCCAGGCATGTGGCAGGTCCACCTTGAGACGCTTGCAGAACACACAGGGCAGTGAGTCTGCTCTCGAGGGATGATGCATTTTGTTCTGTCTTTGGTCTTGCTTTTCTCTGTTACCCGGAGAAAACCTCTGTGTATCATACAAAGGCTTTGCTCCCTCATGCTTACCCCTTTGAAAACAGAAACATTTCATCTCATCAGTATTAACACTAGGAACTGGGAGGGGAGGAGTTAGGTGGAGTGTATGACACAGTCCCGGACCTCAGCAACATTTAGGGGGAAGAGCTCAGCTGCCTGAGTCAACGACAAGTTATAAATCAGGGACCTGAACATAAATCAGTTTTGGGGGAACTCCCCCAAACACACATCCTTCTGAATATGGCCTGAGTCTAACCAACAAGGGCAGGCAGCTTATTCACAAAAGCAAGCTTCAAACCTCCATGTTTTAGAAAAGGCAGCACTGATTAATCCTTAATTCTGTGCCAGAACTACTCTGGGTGTAGGAATCAGAGCAGCTCACAAGGTGAATACATTTACCTATATGCCTGTAGGAAGAATATATCATGGGAGTGAAGGAGGGGTTCAGTTTTTTCTGTGCCTCAGGGTTTCAGGTTTTGTAGGATGCATAGGAGTTGGCCAAGAGAGAACAGCATGCACAAAAGCATAATATTTTGAAAGCTTGTGACTGACTTGGGGAGATGCAATATGAGGCTCAAAGACAAGAGCAGATCTGCGGTAACCAGGACTCCTTTCATGGGGGGGCCTCTCATTTCCATTGAGCCAGAGCACCACAGAATCATAGAAATGGCATAAATACAGATTTACTGTAGCTTTTTCTTTAACTCTGGATTAAAGCCCCAAATAATTGTTCAGTCTTATACTTCAGTATCCACTCAGGCTTCAGAAACAGAGCAAGAAGATGATATACAGGAAAAGAGCAGGGAGGGACCATACTCCTTTTCTGCGGGGCTATTCCTCCCTCCAGGCTTGTGTTGGGGTCCTGCAGACAATGATAAAGCTGTTGCCAGGTGATCTAAAAACAGTCACTGCCAATAGAGATCAAGAAAGGAATGTGCCTTGGCCGGTGTGGCTCAGCAGTTAGTGTCGGCCCGTGGACCAAGGAGTCTTGGGTTTGATTCCAGCCAAGGGCATGTACCTCAGTTGCAGTTGGATCTCTGGCCCTCACTGGGGTCGTGTGGGAGGCATCCAATTGATGTGTTTCTCTCTCTCTCTCTCCCCCCTTTCCTTCCTTCCTTCCCTCCCTCCCACTCTATCTGAAAATCAATGGAAAAATATCCTCCGGTGAGGTTAAAAACAAAAGAAGAAGAAATTGAAAGGAACGGGTCAGCAGATCACACCCACCTTACTAGGAAGGAAGATTTTCTACTAGGGAAACCTTAGCTGGAGAAATTGCTCCCAACTTTTTCTCTGATTTCCACCAGTATGTCTTTATGTTCTGGATAAAATCCCTCATTTATCTTATCAAATTCCTGTACACAATGGGTATTAAAGTGGTGCAGCCATTCCAATAGCTCTGTTTACGGTAGTGTGCAGGGTAAATATTTTACTTTCTGATGAGTGCTAGGGTTTCATTCGTCAGCGTGAACGCCGGGTAGAGTTACTGGAAAGGAATCTGGGTATTTACCAGTGCAAGGAGATGATACACAGATGCTAATGGATGCTCTGGGGGTCGTTTTCCAGGCTGTTGAACGTAATTTCTCACATCTCCAAATGGCTATAATAGGGAAACACCCTGAAAAGAATTCTCTAATGGCTGTGCCTATGCAACAGAGGGTCATTGGAAAGTTAATGGGCCATGCAAAGCAGATCTTCCTTCATTCATCCGTTTGGTACCATGTGAGGTGTCGGACGGATCTAGGAACCCCTGTGCCTCTTTGCTTTTTTCTCGTTTTGTTCCCCTGACCTACCCAGACCCCCATCGCTGACAAGTTAGCTTCTCTTTAAAGATTAAGGATAAAACTCTTATTTTACCTCCTCTTAGCACCTTCCCAAACCTCCTAAACATATCCACCTCTCTGCTCAGGTAGCACCTCAGGCACACGTCTGTTACAATAATTGACACATTCTAATTTAACTCTGTGTTTACCCCCTTGTATAGCTCCCAGAGGGACTGCTGAAAAGCAGACAGCACGCTTCATTCTCTGTTGCATTTAGTCCTAAGCACTGTCAGTGTGCCTTGAATACTGCAAAGATCATCTGTTAATCTGCCTTTTCATTCTTCCTGGTACCTAATACATACAGGTTTGTTTAATGAACAGACAATCCACAAAGCCGGAGACCTTGGTTGACTCCAAGAAAGTCACCCCATTTTTAAAAAAATATTCAATGAGGAAATTCAGTGAGTAGTGTTCTTTACAGCCTAGAAGACATTCGGGTATTCATTCATTTCATGAACGTTTAATATGTCCTTAATAATGAGCAGGACTCTGGGCAGATACTCCTGCCCTGAAACCCCGCAGAATCCTGGGGGGAAGCTGGGAGGAGCCAGGGCCGTGCAACACGAAAGGATGGTGCACAAACTGAAGCTAGAAAATTCAGAGCAAATGCAAAGTAACGGCACGATCAGGACAATGTAATTTTGCTTCTTCCTTCCTGGGACTACCCGTGGATGCCAGGAAATGGTTGGCCACAGAAATCCTGCAGGCGCAAGACTCAGAATACAAAACATGCTGCTATTGAACTTCCTCAATTTTTAATCCCCAACCCTACCGACAGTGTCTTCTGTACAGAGGAGAACCTAGCCCAGAGAAATCTCAGTTGTTCAGCCCCTACAGAGGCTGCAGATCCAGCCAGAGACGTGGGGCTCATTGCTGATTAAAGTCTTCCAGAATAAACACTACTGTTTCCACCCAGCCGACACTGGCTGGATTCGGTCTTGAGCAAACGTCCTCAGTTAGAAAGGCAGGTCTCCTGCAGTGGAGATGTCTGCCCCAGTCTCCAGCAGAGCCTTGCTATACGCTGGACCCACCTCGTTCCTAGATGCTGTTCTTGTGCTTATCACACGGTCTCTCTGCACAAACACTGGCTGTTGGCTACAGAGGGAATGAGAACGCAGTAACTGGTAAGGCGACGCTAAGGAAATTAATCGCCCCTGCTCTGACATTCCCCTAGAGCAAAGTCACAGCCGAGGACTGCCCACTGTCCGTCCTCTGCCCCAGCTGCCAAGCAGTGTAGCCCAGCAGCTCCGTGCTGAACGAGCAATTAGCCGAACTGTACATCGCAAGTCAGAAAACCCTGCCGGGATAAAAGAACCCGTGTCACGAGATCTTTCACGAGATCTTTTCCTCTGCATGTCGAAGATTAAAAAATACAAATCCAACTGACTGAAGTATCTACAATACAAATTGCTGATCGTTTCGTGACCTCCTCCCGCCCTTCCAGTGCCAGGGTAACAGTAAGGAAGCCAGAGATGAGGGCCTTGTTGCAGGGACCCGCCAGCTGCATGTTCCACGGGAAAAAATAGGATGGCATGCCTTTGAAAACAGACTTGTGAGATGTCTAGACCTCATCTGGGGCTTGGACATAGAGAAAATGTCAAATCATCTGTGACAAAGGTTGACCGAAAGAGCAACCGTGTGATCGCCTGCCTCTGGTTTCTCAGGGGGGAGCCATCTCGCTGAGGGCTGGCCGAGGGGCCAGGGAGGGACAGGCGGGGTCTCCTGCCTCTGGTTTCTGGGGGGGGGGAGCCATCTCGCTGAGGGCTGGCCGAGGGGCCAGGGAGGGACAGGCGGGGTCTCCTGCCTCTGGTTTCTGGGGGGGGGGGGAGCCATCTCGCTGAGGGCTGGCCGAGGGGCCGGGGAGGGACAGGCGGGGTCTCCTGCCTCTGGTTTCTAAGGGGGGGGGGCATCTCGCTGAGGGCTGGCCGAGGGGCTGGGGAGGGACAGGTGGGGTCTCCTGCCTCTGGTTTCTCGGGGGGGGGGGCATCTCGCTGAGGGCTGGCCGAGGGGGCGGGGAGGGACAGGCTGGGTCTCCTGCCTCTGGTTTCTAAGGGGG
This sequence comes from Molossus molossus, assembly GCF_014108415.1. Classification (NCBI taxonomy): domain Eukaryota; kingdom Metazoa; phylum Chordata; class Mammalia; order Chiroptera; family Molossidae; genus Molossus; species Molossus molossus. Next base: position 19,091,119 of record NW_023425352.1, read on the forward strand.
GGGAGCATCTCGCTGAGGGCTGGCCGAGGGGCTGGGGAGGGACAGGTGGGGTCTCCTGCCTCTGGTTTCTCGGGGGGGGGGCATCTCGCTGAGGGCTGGCCGAGGGGCTGGGGAGGGACAGGTGGGGTCTCCTGCCTCTGGTTTCTAAGTGGGGGGGCATCTCGCTGAGGGCTGGCCGAGGGGCTGGGGAGGGACAGGCTGGGTCTCCTGCCTCTGGTTTCTCGGGGGGGGGGGGCATCTCGCTGAGGGCCGGCCGAGGGGGCGGGGAGGGACAGGCTGGGTCGCAGTGAGCAGGTGCTCTGGGACAAGTGCACTTCCCGACTGCAATGCGTCACCATCATGGGCTCTCTGTTCTGTCTGTGTCCTCGCGGAGCCACAAGTGCTGGAATATGCTTCTGCTGAACATCTTGAGCAAGTAGAAATCAACCTTTATCTTCTCACTTTCCTGGGTTGGAGAAGTCCCATCACCACACCAAGCGGCGCCTCCCAGGCCGCCTGGAGGCTCAGCCAGGATCTGGCCTGGGGTCTGCTCTGTCCTCTCTGCTCACCACGTCGGGGCCGTTGGCTTTCTCTGCAGTTTTCTGATTTTATTCCCTTATCCCTCCATCGATCATTGATTTCTCAAATAATTGCATTGCTCCTATCACACTGTCTTATCAATAGCCCTTACAAATGATAGTTTAAGTTATAGATGAAAAATATAGTAATTTAACACTGATCTTGTAATTATAAGGACCTGCTCTTCCTGTCAGTCACGCCTACTATCCCGAATGTTACTCATTTGCATTTCTCGCGACAGTTAATGGACCCTACGTTGGCGATGCTCGAAACAGGCATGTGGGAGAGTGATGAGGGGGGAGGCACAGTTTCATTCTGGTGTAGAGTGGAGATGAGAATCACTTCATTCATTTCTGGAAACATATTGGTCTTAAGTGATGAAGAACTTACATCAGGGACTAGATATGATAGCTCATCTATTACTTAACATAACGTAGTACTTACCTAATTTTACAGGTGAGCAAAATAGAATTTAGAGATAGAATAAATAAATTGCCCCAAAGACTATTTCTAGCAAATGGCTGAACCAGAACTTAAATGTAGGTGCCTGTATTGCTGATAGATGTCGAATCCAGTGGGAAGGAGGAAAAGGGGTAAAGAGGGGGCAATGAAGAATCCGGGTCCCATCTATATAAGCCCCTCACAAATCTCCAAGACTCCAACTTCCCAGACAAAAGTTCTAATTCTTTTGTTTAAAACATTGTTCTATTAAAATGCAAGTATAAGATTAACTACCAGCTCTCAGTCATTGTCACATTCAAGACAATTACCTTTGTCTCTCTTCCTGAAAGTTGACTTTGATAAACAGAAGAGCCCGTGTATCAGAGGAGCCTGGTCTCTATGAAGACCCTCAGCCTAGAGGGGTGTGAGGAGCTACTCTGGTCTGTGAATCCTGGACCACTACAATGTGCTCTTTCCTAGAAGGTCCCAGGGGGTGTTACTGACTTAAGAAGGTCTAATTCTAATGAGAATTTAAAAATAAATAGATATTGAGACACCTCTGCCCTGACTCAGTATAGATTCTAACATTAATCACTAACTCCTAAAGAGATGCTTATACCGTCTGCTTAATGCTGCCTACACGCCAGCTTCATATTCTTGGTCCCTTTGTATATATTATATTTCTTAAGGATTATGAACAAGGAGGCCTTTTGCCTTCTGATATGACTCCTAGTTTATAACAAACAGCTCAAGAGCAAAGCGATCCATGCTACGGAGTTTAAAGAAGCAACCACAGCCTGGCCAGTGTGGCTCAGTTGGTTGAGCATCATCCCATGCACCTAGAGGTCACCAGTCTGATTCCTGGTCAGGGCACATGCTCAGGTTGTGGGCTCAGTTCCCTATGGGGGGCATGCAGAGGGCAGCCGATGGATGGTTCTCTCTCATCAATGTTTCTCTCTCTCTCCCACTCTCTATAAAATCAATTAAAAAAAAAAAATTTAAAGAAGCAACCATCTAAAACCAAACAAGATACCAACCAGCCAAAGATCATAGAGAAAGTCACAAAAAGGAAAAGAAGTTCTGTGGACAGTAACCTCTCAGGGTGATCTTGTTACCATTATAATGACCCAACTAATGTTAATAACAGAAAGAAAGCAAAGGGAAGGCCAGACATTCTCAACATGGTCATGTGGGCAGCTTCACCAAGATGCTGAACTTCACACTCCCCAGGGAACCGCTGGTCCGTTCCCTGCAGACCACTGGGGGGAGGGTCCAACAAAGGGGAAGGCGGGCGCATGCACAGTGAAGTCGGTGTGACGTAGGGAAGGTGCTTGCCTGTCAGTCTAACCTGAGAAAAAGATAATTTGCTAGAGACTATGGAGATGCTGCAAGTGCACAAAATCTTAGAAGGTTACAATCCCCAGACAAAGGAATTCTCTCTCTCGTCCCTCTGGCTTTGCTCCTGCTTTCTTGCACTCAACCATGTTCCCTCCATGGTCACGTGGCCCTAGAAGCGTGGGCCGTGCAGACCCCACACACGATGGGCTGCTGCAGGGAACACAAACCAACCTAGTCAGATGCGGAACTGGACTGTGCAACGCAGGACCTCTGAGCTCTGGCTTCGAGCTTACCTCTGCTGAAGATGAAATGGGACTCTTCCATTGAGGGACGGAGGGCGCTGGGGCCTTCTAAACTCAGGGGTTTAACTCCACAGAAATGAAGCTTTCCATGATACCTGATCCTCCTGTGGGGACCTCAGGAAATTCTTAGTCCTGTGGCAACTCAAGAAGCCCACTTTCACCAGCAACAAGTAAGGACTCAGAGGACTCCCCCTGAGAACAATCTGATCACAAATCCCTAACTGGGAAGGTCATGGTGGGTGGTCACACCCAGGCATATATGTTTTTAGTAAAAGGGTTATCTTTGCCTTAAGCAAACCCTGTTCATTGTTTCTGTGCATCTAGGTTAACACACCTTTTTAATAAGCCATAACCACCTCTAAGAGAGAACATAATTTTAACTACCCTGTAATTAAGTCCTTGGTTTCTTCCTCCTACCTTCACATAAATTCCCTTCCCTTCCCTTCCCTCCTTAATCTCAAACACATAAAAAGAAACTGAAAACTGTTATCCTCTGAAGGATTTCTATCAGCTTGTTGAGATCTTGCTTTCAGGTATATACTCTTTTTAGCTCAAATACATTTTAATGAGCATTCTGTACATGTATGGATGTTCTTAAGTCGACATGGACCACAGGTTTAAACAGCTGCACCTTGTCTTGGAAACAGAAAGAAAGGAGGGAAGATATGGGGAGCAGTTCGTGAGGGATGAAGGCAGGAAGAAAGGAAAAGGAAGGAAAAGTTCATCTTTAAACTCAGTCTTATTCTGCATCTTGCCTTTTCCCTGCCTATTTCTAGAGACTTCAGATAATACTATGTATGTAGCCCATGGAACTGCACTGAAAGCTACTTCAGGCTCATATTGTGCAGGTATGTTTATAGGCCATTATTGATGACTGGTAAATTGTTGTGCTGCTCCATAATTGATGATTCAGAAAGTCACTGTGTGCCCTCTAGCTGAACCTGTTTAGTCAAAATAACCTCAGTAAATTGGAATACTCCCTGAACCAAGAAATTGTTGGGAGCTGGCTACATGTCTGACAGTCCACAGAGCCTGGAGGTCTTGAGTCAGAGACTCGACCTCCCCCACAATCTCAAGGAATCAGGCTTGCATTGTATTTGTGCAGCTCGGGGCTAAGTGTTACCCAATGTACCTTGATGCCTGAGTGTTCCTGGGCGTGCCTGGGCGTGCCTGGGTGTTCCTGGGCGTGTCTGGGTGTTCCTGGGTGTTCCTGGGTGTGCCTGGGTGTTCCTGGGTGGGCCTGGGTGTGCCTGGGTGGGCCTGGGTGTGCCTGGGTGTGCCTGGGTGGGCCTGGGTGTTCCTGGGTGTGCCTGGGTGGGCCTGGGTGTGCCTGGGCGTGTCTGGGTGTTCCTGGGCGTGCCTGGGTGGGCCTGGGTGGGCCTGGGTGTTCCTGGGTGTTCCTGGGTGTGCCTGGGTGTTCCTGGGTGTGCCTGGGTGTTCCTGGGTGGGCCTGGGTGTGCCTGGGTGTTCCTGGGTGGGCCTGGGTGTGCCTGGGTGTTCCTGGGTGGGCCTGGGTGGGCCTGGGTGTGCCTGGGTGTTCTTGGGTGGGGCTGGGTGGGCCTGGGTGTGCCTGGGTGTTCCTGTTATCCGTAAGGCAAACTAATTCTCTACAGCATTGCTGTGCCCTGGGCATTATATCAAGAAGGTCCTATTTGCTGTGAGGTATGAAAGGCATGGAATAAGGCATATCAGGGCTGATTCCTAAGACTCTGTCACGGGGTGTTCGGAATCAGACGTCAGCCAGCTAATAAACGGCTCTGATTTGGACTTCAGTTCCCTCGTGGTCTTTCTCTGACTCGGTCGCACCACAACACTTGGAGGCCCCGGGGCTGGGCTCCGAGAACTCGGGATCAGTCGCCGGCCGGCTTTGCTCTCTATTTGGCTTTAATTTGGCTCTGGTGGTCTCTCGGTTCTCTCTCACCACCACAATATTTTTATGGGGAGTGTCTATTTTCTTGTGTACTGATATCAACTCAATAACAACTGCAATCTACTTCCTCGAGCAGTCAAGGTCTTTCTCTGTAAGACCTCTGACACTTAAAACTGATTTCCAACATGGCTAGGGCCTGCTGACGGACAATAGTTAGAGAGTCAGCATTTATTATGACCAATAGATGTCAACTATCATCATGATGATGATAGATCATGACGATTGAGACCATTTTTGGCAACAACTATCTAAAAGACATAACTGATATCGTGTGATGATTTCCTTATGTATGTGTATACCTTTTGCCTATTTAATTTTAAAAGTGCACAATTATGTGCCTGTATGCATCACACATACATACAGTCTACACCTCTGATATTTTTAGTTTAATATAACTCAAGAGCCTAAAATGGGTTATTTATTTTTATTTCTATTTTTGTCATATCTACCCTTCTGCCCTCCAGAGAGAAGAGCTAAGTGCCGTATCCCACAGATCTACTCAGCCTGACCTGCTGCTGCTGCAGACCAGCGGCCCCCCGCAGGGCTGGGCTCTCCTGCTCAGAAGGCTCAGGGCTACCTCCGAGGACTATGAGAGAATTGTCTTTCTCCCTCCTGGGAGAGTTGGCTGAAACCATGTTGCTATAACAGGTTAAAAAGTCTCAGAGAAGAACATCATTATCAAGACATTGCTTAGATCAGATTGTGTTGACATAAGGGTCTGAAAGTAATTCTGGGGAACTTGGTGTCCTCTTTTTGAAAAAAAAAAAAAAAAAAAAGACAGCCCTGGCCGGTTTGGCTTAGCGGTTAGAGCGTCGGCCTACGGTCCAGAGAGACCCAGGTTCGGTTCCCACTAAGGGCACGCACCTTGGTTGCAGTCTGTCCCCGGCCCTGGTTGGTCGTGCAAATGGCAACCACTCAATGTGTCCCTTTCACGTTGATGTTTCTCTATCTCTCTCTTCCTCTCTCTCCCTCCTGCTCTATCTGAACAAAAAATAAAAAAAAATGTCCTCGGGTGAGGATAAAACAAATTAATTAATTAAAAACAAAAGACAAATGTTTTGGTCCATGAAGTCATTTCGGAAAACAAATAATAAAAACCATTTACTCCATGCATTCCAGTGTTTATTTTTAACACATATACAAAAGTCCAATGGGGAAATATATCAAACAAAATACTTCTTAGCTTTCTCTACATTTGCAGATTCTATTATGGTGTAGGTGACAGACATCCAATACATTCTGTTCAATAATCAAACAATAAGCTTTTGGATCTAAATCACCAATGGGGCTAACGATACCAGATGTTCCAGAGGAAAAAATGTATATAAAGTTATCTTTATGGTGAGCACTTTTCAAAGATTAGCTGAGATATATTAAAAATTTTAAGAATTCTTTTCAGCAAAAATGGATTCAAACAGGGCAGCACCAAACTGGAAGTCATTAGGAGTACTCCGTCAATGCCAATACAGGCAGAGGCTTTTAAGGCAGAAGTCAGGAAATTGTTCACTGGCTACACCTTAAAGCCTTCGTGGCTGTTTGTAATTTGTTGTCCCTAGTTTTTGATTTAATCACCTTGAAGCATATACAGGCTTAGATTTTGGTTTGCTTACATAGGACACCACAGCATTAGAGCCACTGTGGTCTAAGGGCCTCCTTGTTCAATTAATTTGAAACCATGGACTTCAGACTCACCACCACATCTCTAGAATGGTGAAGGTGAAGTTGAGTTTGAAAGATAATCCATGTGCATTAGGAGCTTAAGTTTACGTAGGGTTAAGTGAGAAGAGGAATCAGATTTTGAGTTAATTTAGAGTGTAATCAAGAGCACTCAGAAAAGGATGACAAACACCTCCTGCTTCAGATACACATAATAAATCTGGAAAATCCGCCCAGTAGAGGGGGCTGTAGGCCTGAGAGCTACCTGCCATGCTATGCAAATGAGGCAAATCTTAAGATTCCATTTGTCTGCGTATCCCTTAGGAGATGCTGGCTATGGCGAGAGATGTAGAAACTATATCCTATATCTATCTGTGCAATATATCTACATCTATTTATCTAGACGTGTACCTAGCTATCATGTTATAATCATCATACTACAGAAATCAGACTTCTGAATTGGGGCTTGAGAGTGAAGAGTAAAAAGAGAAAGTTGTATTGGACTCCAGGAATGAATACGGAGAAAAAGTGAAGGAACTGGAAAGAAATATCTCAAGTACTTTTCTGAAAGCTTGGAAAACGCTGATGTTTACAGCAAGTTTACAAATCATTATGATTTCTGCCCAATAACCTGGTTGGCATTTCACGGGAAAGGGGTAAAGGAAAGACTAGCTAATTTAATTCTCCACATCTATTCCCTACCCGAGGAAAGGGTCCGGACAAAGGCAGTTTAGACATGTCCCCAGTGAGGTCAGAGTGACTGGGAGGTGCCTACCTGTCCGTCACACCTGGGAGCGAATCAGCGGCCAGAATAGGCGTGGCCACTGCAAACTGGGGAAACCTATTTAATCCTCTCCCTAGATAAAGGAGTTCGCTCTCTCTTTTCTCTTCTCTCCTGCTCCAGCCGGACTCCTGGCTTCCGGAGCTCCTGCAGCCATGTGAGCCCCATACATGGGCTGATGGACTAAATCTCACCTGATCCTGATCTGAACCCAGGTACATCATAGAATGTACACCTGGGCCTTGGCCTTATTTCTAGTCTTGCTAAATCTGCAACTGCCCCTCTTCCAGGACTGGACAGAGGCAAATGGGTCACTTCAACCCCAGAAGCTTAATTCCACGCCAATAAAAACCATCCAGTCTCCCATGTGAGTCTTAGAAAATTCATTTTCTAAAGATGTTGCAAAAACTTCCTGCCCACGAGCATGGGAGGCGCCTGACCCCTCTTCCCTCCGGCAACAATTAGAGTGAGTTCGTTTTCTTTGTCTGTGGATTGCTAGCAAGCTTTCATTGTACTTGCACAGTTCTGCCTTGCTTTGCAGGGTGGTCCGGGATGGGGTGCTGTGGATGAGGCCTAACCTGCACATCTGTTTTCAAAATCCTGTCCCTAGACAGTGCCGATGTTCATGTCTTCTGAAGACGACCCTGGGAAAAATGTTAAGGCTGGTAATGAATTACCCAGGACATGGATGAAGACTTGTAATAAACAAGGGGACAAAGGGACTTATCCTAGAAAACTGACTGGCAAGATAAACACTTGAAGTGAATTGTCCAAGCTTATCTTTAGTGTGACAGATTCTTTTGGTTCCATGGATCATCTGCCTCCTAACCGACACACCATGGAGCTGTTAACCCCAGTTCACTAAACATATAGAAAAATAAAACGTTAAGATTCGCTCCTAGGAAAAGCATTCCTAGTTATGGTAACTAGGGGAAACGTCCCCTTCGTCCTCCAGCTGTAGCCAGGGGAGCCCCAGAGCCCAGCATGACTAAGATTTGGACATGGCAGAGGAGGCTGGCTTGTGTTTCAGGCCCTTGAGTTGCATCCATGGGCAAGGCCAGGAATTGGCACAATGGAGACCAAGGGAACAGGTCCAACTGGACCTTTTTTTTTTTTTTTTAACCTCACCCGAGGACATTTTTCCATTTTTTGTTCAGGTAGAGTGGGAGGGAGAGAGAGGAACAGAGAGAGAGAGAGAGAAACATCGACGTGAAAGGAACACATCGAGTGGCTGCCACCCGCACAACCGACCAGGGCCGGGGACAAACTGCAACCAAGGTGCGCGCCCTTAGCGGGAACCGAACCCGGGTCTCTCTGGACCACAGGCCGACACTCTAACCGCTGAGCCAAACCGGCCAGGGCCCAACTGGCCCATTTTAACAGCTCTCAAGGGTCCCGCCATCTTCCACGGCAGGAGAAAATTTTAACTCCTTGTAATTCCAGTGTTGGCAGCTCAGAGCCAAACAGATTCCATTCACCCTTAGCGATATTATTCATGCTTTTAAAATTATTCGTAATTTTCCACAGGTTGCATCTGACTAACATAAAGTGCCCCTAAATGATACATTGGTTTGTTGCAGATTCATTGGTTGTCTTTGCCAGTGAAATCATACTGTGACTGTTTTCCATACACTTTCTATCGGGGAAGTGGCTGTTTCAAAATATTTTCAGTGAGTTGGTCATAATAGAATAGCAAAAATAGGAGATGTGCAATGACGTTTTCATATGCCTTTAAGAAATTTCTTGAATTGAGCAACTAACAAAATAGTGGAAACTTGCTATATTAGTCAATGTGAATGCCTTCACTGAGTATAATATCAACCCTGGCCCCAATATAACAGGTTGCTTTTACCCATAAACGGCCAGTATTTGGCAATATAAATATCTTTTCATCTCAGTCTTCAATCCCTTAAATATGTGGGCATAGTAAGCTTGATGAAATAATTTTTGAGCTACTATAGATTGAAAACCGGGTCAGAAATATTATTGAACTTTTCTAAAGTAATTCATCAGAGCCAGAAGTACGCTTTAATTTTTTGATTCCAATTTTTCTATTTTTTAAGGTTAATATAAGTTTTATCTTGATTTTTAAAAAAATAACAATGATAATATCAGTAACGACTCCAAAATTTGGGTTTCTGCATTTTTAAATTCTTTCAGATATTAGTCTTTAAGAAAATAGCTCAGCCATAGACTAAGCTACCGATTCTATGTTAAAATGTGTTCAGAATGTCACTGATTCCCTGACAAGATATTTAGTGGTTTGGGTAAAGATTGCCTAAATTTATGAAGTTTAACACAGCAAGGGAAGTGATTTATTAATTTGGATTATTCAAACAAAGTTTCATGAATCACTTCAGAAAGGCTTCACTTGAAAGGAAGAATATCTGTGTACTTTCTTATATTATTCATGGCTACCTAGATGAGGGGGACACCTCCTGGGCTCCTGCAAGGTCTGCTATCATTTTCCCACAGACTAACGCGTGGCGGTGAGGGCCCCTCCCCAGATCGCTGAACAGAGCCCAGTGTGGAAATAAGTTCAACAAAACCAGCAGCCAGTGCAATGCTCACACTTTGCCCTCTGCTTCCACACACAACTGAGTGGGGCGGGATGAGCAGCCAGCCTATTCAGACTGCAAATAGCTGCCTTTGACCCGGAGGAAGAAAAATGAAGTGTTTTATAAGGTAAGGCAGCAAAAAAAAAAAAAAAGAAAAAAGAAAAAAAGAAATGTTATGAGCATCGTGCCATTAGAACCATGGTGGGGGGGATGGAGATGTCAGAGAGCATAGGCAAAGATTCTCTTCTGTGCGTGTGTCGGGAACAGAACCTCCTTGCCTCTCTAGATTTTCATCTTCTCCTTTTCTTCCCCCAATTCACTGAATGTCCAACTAAAGAAAAGAGATCCCCGTTCATTACATAAATATAATTTATGAATAACTGACCCCAAAGCTGGAGAGAGCACAGCTGTTATCTACATCTTATCTATGCATGTATTTAGTAATCGGTGCCCAGTATCATGAAGATCCGATCGGTGTACGACTGTGCTCCTTGAAGGGAAAGAGACCTGATCACTGTTTTTGTTCTCTGGAAGTTGGAAGTTTAATTAAGACACAATTCTAATAAATCTGTGTTTGTGGTGTGAGAGACTCATTCGAGAAAGACAACCTGAGTGATTCCCAAATTGCAATTAATGTCATTTTTGAACTTATAAAAGCTGGAAAATAAGAGCAAGTAACCAGCAAACTAAAAATGTTGAAGGTTTTCTAAAAGGAAGAACATGGACAAGTTGGCTGAAGGGAAGGAGACCACAGACCAGACCAAAAGACACAGAAAAGGATGGTTACAACCAGAGCTGTAATTTCAGGGGTTGTTCACGCTCAGATCTGATTAAGCTAAAGAAAATGAGAGGGCTCTGGGGAAATCATCAGGGTGCGCCACTGAGAAAGTGTTTTTAAAGCAGCAGGCGGGTTAGAACCTTCTCTTACTCACGTGTTTTTCTGACCATGAATTCTACCGCCGGGAATGAACAGTGGGGCAGTCTTAGGTCACCGGCCATCCCAGGAGGGCCAAGGAGGTTCTGTGCCTAACACAGGGCATTAGGCATGGATACTCAGAATATCCAGCCAAAGACTCCAGAAAGAGGTTTTTGCAGTCTGAGCTCAAATCCATATCAAGGAGAACTGGAATTGCAAATGGCAAATATAACCAAACATTTGAAGAGGACCACAGGAAGGCATCTCGTAGGACACGTGGAAGAACTAACACCCGACACATCAAGACACCTTTTACTTATTTTATAACCTGTTTATATTTGCTCTGAATTCTAAATGTTCTTGGGGCTATGACATTGAAAAAGTAACCAGTGATCATAAAAATTGAAATAAAATTGTCAAGATTTAAACTTAAACCTTCTTGTTCTCCAGCCTAACGTGTAAAGTTCGAATGGCATTACTCCCATCCTTATCACAAGAAAAAACTGAACAAGCTAAAGATCAATAATTCTGGGACACATCAGAGGACTGAGATGCAAGCAGACCACCACCCTAAAATCCGGAGAGACAGGTGGGAACCGAGAGTCGTAGCCGATGTCTGCGTACCTGAAGCAGAAGCCATTAGAGTTATAAACTGGTAAGAACAGGTACAGGGTGTTTTGATTAATTGCTATGCAGTCCGAGAGTGGACTCTGCAGGGCTATGCACCCCCAGGAGGCCTAGCCTTTCCCCTGGGCAACCAGCAACCCCAGAGGCAGCGGAGACAGTAGCCGGGACCTGACTAAGGGTCACAAGGTCTGGCCCTCTGGTAGGATAAAGATACACCTTGACCTAAGCTATGTTTCAGCTCCTGAGCCCTAAGTTGACATGACCCCCTGGTTATTTTTTCATAAACCAGACAGTGGGATGCCAAGCAGACCTCAGTGTTGTCCTCAAGACCTGAATAAGTGATTTATTAACTTACCCCCAACCATCAGCTCCCAGCATGACCCCAAACCCCTAACTTGGGTATCCTTTGATTTTGCCCCATCCTATCTGTACCGTGCATGTCCCTGGGCACTGGAGTCTTCTAGGGCACGAGCTCACACCACCCTGGATGGGCCGATCCTCTGATAGCAAATGCATTTCTCCTCTGAAAACTCCTGCGTGCACCGTTTCTCCAGCTAGTGCGCACAGGTGAGGGAGATAAAATGTCGGGGTTTGATAACACACATGCACATCCGCTAGAAGACTGAAATGTAATTCTAAGATCAGACATGCTGCTTCTGCCCACGGTTTACCATCCTGCGAACAGGGTTTCGGGACAACAGCAGTCACTGCAGTTGTCTAGGAAAGAGGTTTAGGAGACCCGAGGTCACAGAGGAGCCAAGGACACTCGAGAGATTTGAAGCCTCTGACACCCACAAGGACAACAAACAGAAAATACAACCAGCTCTGAGCAAGATTAACATGAGACCTTACACTGGAGGACTAATGATCTCTCTCTCTCTCTCTCTCTCTCTCTTTTGTTAATCCTCACCCAAAGATATTTTTCCACTGATTTGTAGATAGTGTGGAAGAGAAGGAGGGAGGGAGGGAGAGAGAAACATTGATGTGAGAGAGACACATCAATTGGTTGGCTCCCACCTGACCATGACCAGGGCCAGGATGGAACCTGCAACCCAGGTATGTGCTCTTGACTGTGACTCAAACCTAAGACCCTCCCATCTGTGGGCCGATGTCCTAACCACTGAGCCAAACCGGCCAGGCTTATCTCAATTTTTATTCTATGATACATCATGTCCAGCTTTCCACAACATTTTTTTTGGAACTTGTTTGATGCTATTCTCATGATTAGTCAGGGATTATAGGTTTTGGGGAGGAAGGCCACAGAGGTAAAGGATGATTCTCATAAAAATATATCAAGTAGATGTCCTCAGAGTGACTGACATCACTGCAGACAATGACCTTGAACACTGGCTGACGTGGTGTCTGTCTGTCAGTTGTGTCTAACTGCAGAATTACCCTCCTCCCCTCCTGTAGCCTGCTCTCTGAAAGGGAGTCACCATGTACATCTTTGTAGCCAGACCGGGTAGGAAAATGATAGAGAACAGACACAGATTACAAACAGCAGAAATGAAAAAGAAATCATCAATGCTAATCACACGTTAAAAAGAAAGAAAGGAATACTATGCACCTCTTTATGACAATAAATTTGATAACTCAGAGGAAATGGACCAATTTCTTAAAGGAGACAAAGGAAACTCACATGCGGAGAAATTATGGTATGAAGAGGCCTACTTCTATTTTTTTTTAAAGCAATAATTACTAACCTTCCTCAAAGAAAACATCAGGACCAGATGGCTTGACTGATGGATTGTACCAAACATTTAAGTTAGAAATAATACGCCCGACCAGTGTGGCTCAGTGGTTGAGCATCAGCCCATGCACCAAGAGGTCGCCAGTTCGATTCCCGGTCAGGGCACATGCCCAGGATGTGGGCCTGATTTCCCTGATTTCCAGTGGGGGCATGCAGGAGGCGGCCAATCGATATTCTCTCTCATTGATGTTTCTATCTCTCTCTCCCTCTCCCTTCCTCTCTCTCTAAAATCAATAAATGGGGGGGGGAGAATATCAATTCTTCATAATATCTTCCAGAATAAAAATAAGCAGAAAGGATACTTTCTGCAGATGTTGTATGACCAGCATTACTCTAATGATAAAACCAGATAAAAACATTAAGATTTCAAAATAAAATCAGATACACCAGTTGCACATGACACACCCACAAATGACCAAGAAAGGGTCACAATATAAAAAGACTGACGAGGCAGAGTTGAACCAAAAAAAAAAAAAAAAAATGGAAGAACAGTAGCATCAACATAAAACAAAACAGAATTTTAGGTAAAAATATGAACTAGAACTAAGATATTTCATATGATGAAAATTAAGTCTGCGGAGAAGATGTAAAAATGCATTTCTATACACCTACCGATATGGATTTAAAGTACATAAAGCAAACACTGATGGATAGATGAGAGAAAATAAACACATCCAAAATTATACTTCAAAAGTTTTATACACCTCTGGGAGGAAGGCGAGATTCTAGGGTGGGGGAGTGGTTTTTACTTTAGACATGATTTACTTAACATTTGCAGATTCTACATGACAGTTTTGATTGTGAAAAAAAAACAAAAAACAAAAATCTAATTTTAGAAATAAAGCTAAAATCCTCTTTGATCACCTTCCCAATCCCATTCTTTCCCTGGAGTTACTCATTCTATGAGTTTGCTAGTATCATTTAACCCTTTTCTTCTCGATCGCATTTATCTCATAGATTTATAAAAGGGCGGTGTTATTTCGTGTGTTTCATTGTTTGGGTTTGGCTAATTTCACATAAATGGCAGGATTGTTACATAGTGACCTGCAGAATTTTTTTTTCTTCCAACACTTAAAGTGAATGCTCTCTCACTTGAAAATCTTTCCATGCGAGGATATAAATCTACCTCATTTTCTTCAACTATTCTTTATCCTAATACACTGCCATTTATTTCCCTACTGATGAGCATTTAAGCGGCTTCTCAATTGCAGGCTCCTGTGAGTCCCTCTCCCATGCCGCCTGTGCACCTGTGTGGTTTGCTTCTGCTGGATACAGACACCAGGAAGTGAGAGCGTTAGAGTCAAGAAGATGCTCATTGAACATATTCATAGATGATGACAAATCGCTGTCCACGTTAGCCTAACCTTCGGCAGTTCAGGATGAGTTTACTGCTGGGGACCCTATGATCAGTATTCACAATACCTGACATTTTGACCATCCCCACCCCCCACCCTCACCCTCCCAGCCTCCCCCTTCTCTGGCTTAGAGTGTCTGGGTGACGAGTTTTGGATTCTAATTCCAATCCAGATGTGAGTTCGTTGTACATTTCAGGCAAGTCACTTACTCTCCAGACATCAATTTCTTCATCTTGAGATGAATAATGTAGAACCTGGTCCTAAATCTTCCTCCTATTCGGTTATACCATCATTTTATGTTTCAATTTTGGAATGTTAAATTTAAAAAGCTCATAAAGTAAGAACACTCTGCAAATAAAACCCTGCGTAATTGAAGGCCCTGGTACCTGTTAGGCAGCCAGCCTTCTTGATACTTACTAAACGGGCAGAGAAGGGGAGGTGAGTGTTTCTTATTGGGCCTGATTCGCTACCTGAAGCTCTGAGGTAGAAGACATAAAAGATAATGAAGGCAGTTCAGCATCATTTCGGCAGTGGGAGGAAGAGAAAAAATAGGAAGTGGTTAAAACTACACACAATATACGGCAAAACGAGGAGACACACACAAATTGTAAAATGCCTCCAAATAACCTCAAAGGGCAAAAAAAGGTCATTGTGACCTCAGGGTCCTGGAACAGGTAGAACAAAGAAAAAGGCTGGTGGAGAGGAGTGGACCCCTCTTCTTCCTCGGAGAAGAAGGAAGACAAGGGAGCCAGCTTGGGAACAGAGGTAGGTCGGGGAACACGGGATGATAAGTAGTGACGCTCATATATAGGGTTGCCAGATTTAGTACAAAAACAAAACTATCCTCAGCTAAATTTTTATTTCAGAGCCTCGACAGATACTTTTAAAATGAAAGTATGTTCCAAACAATATTTGAGACAGACATACCAAAAACGTATTGGTGGTTTCTCTAAAATGTAAATATCACGGGACATCCTGAATTCAACCGGCCAATACCTGGACCTTCACCTTGATCACAGGGCACGGCCAGCTGTGAAAACGTGGACCTCGAGTCCAGGTTGGAGAAATACACACCTGCCTACTGGACATCTCTTAGATGACTCACAGACTCCTCAACATAGTAGATAAAAAGTAAACTCCTCGACTCCTCAAGCCAGAAACCCTTCTCGGATGGGTTCTTCTACCTTACTGCTGAAATCTAGTTCAACAGCACGTGCTGACATCTGTCCTCGAGACGTGTCTCAGACCCCATTCATTCAGGACACCGTGAGGCCTGGCCTGGACTAGTCCCATTGGCGAGAATGGCTCACACATCCCTTCAATCCTGTGTTTGCCTACAGCCAGGGCAGATTATTTGATTTTCCTTTATACACCTGTAGTTGCTTCCCCTGAAACTTCATCCAAAACCTAACTCCTTCCGGGGCCCACAGTGCCGAGTGTGATTTCCCCTGGGTGCCCCGTCAGCACATCCTTGGGCCACCTCTCCCTGCAGCGTCTGTGTGCGCTGCTGTCCGAGTTTCCTGGTGATGCCCATCTTCCCTCTCTCCGCAGTGCCTTTGCACACACTGCTCTCTCGGCTTTCCTTCAGGCTTTATCCAGATATCACCCAAGTCCTCGGCAGAGACACCCTTCGTGCTGACCTCCAAAGCTGACAGCACGGATTTGACTTCCTTTAATGACACCAACCTTAGAAGAGGCAGGAGTGACTCTGAACGACACATTTCTGAGCCCCACAAAAACAGATGACAAAAGAACAATCTGGTCTTTGGTTCCTCTTACCTTGAAGTTTCCATTTCAGCCAAACTCATTTCTTGACTCTACTGGCTCATTCCACATACGTGTATTTGCAAATTAACATTCCCTTATTATATTGCTTTCCCTGGATTTTCTTTTCTAATATTCTTTTTAAAAAAATTGATTTCAAACAGAGGAAGGGAGAGGGAAAGAGATAGAAATATTGATAAGCTGCCTCCTGCACACCCCCTACTGGGGATTGAGCCCCCCCAACCCCCCGCTGGATTCCTGACCGGGGATGAACTGGAGACCTCCCAGTGCACGGATCAATGCTCAGCCACTGAGCCACACTGGTCTGGTGCCTGCCCTGGATTTTAATTGACCGGGTAGATTTTCCTACAAGTCCAGGTGAAGTTCTCCCCTCTCTGAAGTTCTGGGCACCGCTCCTAGCTGCTCTGAAGTCTGCCTCCCACACCACCATCGCTATAGGTGCTCTGTTGTGGGCAGAGAGAGCATGCGGCCAGACAGTCCTGGGTCGGAGACACCCTGTCATTTACAAGCTTAGTTAGTGAACTTCTCAGAGCTCTATGTTCCTCGGCTATAAAACAAGGGCCTTAGGATGATGCTTACAGTTTGGGAGGGAATGAAATAAGACATAATAGCATGGCTCCTGGCACGCGGCGGACAGTTGACAGCAGTTTCCATTTTCCTATTTCTTTCCCTTGTTTGACACTGAGAATATGCCACCAGAGGATCTGACAAATTAATACAGATTGATAAGAGCAAGGTGATGAGAAACAAAATTAATAGAGTCCCAGGACTGGCATAAATCTTGAAAGTCATCAAGACTCTGAAAAGAACCTGCCTAGGTCATTCCAGCCCACTGTAGAAGGCTATCCTTTTCATTAGTGCCTTAAGAAAGATGATGCTTCAGTTTTTATTTTTTTAAATATGTTTCTATAGATTTTTAGAAAGAGAGGAAGGGGGAGAGAGATAGAAACACCAATGTGAGAGAGAAACATCAATCGGCTGCCTCCTGCATGCCCCTTACTGGGAATCAATCCCACGACCCGGTCATGTGCCCTGACCTGAATTTGAACCAGGACCTCTCTCAGTCCATGGGATGATGCTCAGTCCACTGACTCACATCAACTGGGTGGAGATGATGTTTTAAATTCTGCTCCAAGAGACACCAGAAGGAATTAGAAACTACAATTTATTCTTGTGTAATCATAGAGACCCTTGGAAGCAAGACATCCCCTCTACCTTCTTCCCTAAAAATCTACCTGCTGCACATGGACAATCTAAATCTGTACCAAATATTTAAGATTTTGGTTAACTGGAAAAACTTTGTTTGAAATGTTTGCTCTTTAACACAGATATCTTTAAGATAATTCTATGGATATTATCTGATGGTCACACTTTCTTCCAAATTACATTTTCTTTAATCTAGAATGACTGGCTTCAACTCTCAAAATGTTTTACTTTCAATGTCTAAAAGTTGTTTTTAATGTATTTTAACTAAAATAAAAAAATCTGTTTACCCTTTTCTCTTTGGATCATAGCAAGAAATAATTCTCAGTGATGGGAAAGGAAGAGCTGAGTTTTGTGTGTGTGTGTCTATTTTAGATATATCCATGTTTTATTTTGGAAATGAAAATAAGCATGGATTTTCATTCGGAAGGAGATGACCATCACAAGGTGGAGAGGATACACATGAATTACATGTGAAATGACTAGAAAACACACGACTGTAGTTTAATTGTCCTGAAGTATCCATTCCTCACCCTTCTCGTGCTAATCACAGAATGAAATTTGGTCAGAGAATCTGCAACTCTGCCCCAGTGCATTGTCCGGTCTCTGGGCCCCGAACATCTTCTTTCCTCTCCCTAATGGTTCCTGCCTGAAGGTCATGTAAGACCCAGAGCCTTCTCTTTGCATATTCGAGTCTCCCCGATGCCAGCTGGCCGGTGCCAGATTGGACACTACCGCAGTCCTCCCCTCGCTCTGTCCTGCCAAGTAGACTCTCCATCATCTGGATAGCAGCAGAATTGGATTTATCTTTCAGGTTCTGCTTGGCGAGTCCAATGGCCCCGAGTGGAGCCAGGTCAGCGAGCTTAAGAGAGGAAACCCAACTCTGCAAGAAGATTGGGTTCTAATCAATTTATTTGTTCCTGCGGAGAATTATTTAAGTGGCGGGAAAGAGACAACTGGATCCGCTGGGCTGGGGCACTCTGGAGGCCTAGCAAGGAGTTTAATTTATTTATATTTATTTCATTTATGCTCAGCAGGGGAAGCTCTTGAGGGAAGTACACTGTGCATACATACCAAATATCATTACATTGGCTTCCACGTTCCGTCTTCCCATAAAACACGATTGGAGCACAATAAATATGGAAATGTGAAATGCATTCAATTAAAATGTTATTAGTTAAAGCAGTTGTAGGAACTTCTTATACATAATCATAAAGCCTGGCTCCCAAGAGGACAGTAGGCAGATGGCTCAGGACTTGCGCCCATGGAGACCCAGAAGACTGCGGACACCATAAAACCCTGATTTGCTTAGAAAGAAATCGTATCAGCTGCTGACACGATCCTCCCCTACATGTCTTAGGTGGTAGATGTAGAGGGTGGGAACAGAACAGCCAACAGAGAAGGCAGCCCTCCATTTGGAACGCAGCTCACCCACACAGGTGCTGGCCAGAGCGATTTTCTAGTTTTTATCATCTATGTGTAACGTGATCATATAAAAGAATAATGATTAATTTAACACATTTTTATCTACCTCTTTAACAAATAGCTTGTGATGTGACCTCGGGCAAGGCATTTGACCTTACTAAGGTCATTTTGGCCCCAGTAATCGAGGACCGGGGTGAAATCTGCAGAAAGGAACATCCAAAGTCAGGTGAACCCACTTTGTAATCCCACCTCCACTAGTGAACACCTCTGTTCTTTATGCAGTTTAACTCTCCGGACTTTTTCTTTTACATTTTAGATAAATGGTTGATGAGTAGGGGGAGAGATAGTAGGTGTCTAATGACTATTAATGAGGTAACTAACTTAGATAGCAACAGATGGAGTGACTATTATTATTATAGCACTTAATGTGCATTATGTCCATGCAAAAACATTGGCAGAAGGACTATAGCAATGTGAATGCAAAGAAGTCAACCAATTATAATATCAGGCACCTACCAAAAGATTCACATTAACAAAAGTTTGTTAAACTACAGGGATGTATAAAATTAAAATCCTGGCCCTTCGGTTTCTTTTAAAAAGGAGAAGACAAGTCTAACCCACTCAACCAAATTAGAGACAAGCATGCATTGCTGGCATCACGTATTCAGTATCTAGCAAAGAACGAAATGAGATTGCTCGTCACAGCAGCAAGAGATAGCAGTGAGGGGGGAAGGCAGAAACAGGCCGCGGAGTTTCAGAAAGGTGTTTCCGTAGGATGCAGAGCATGGACGAAGGCGCTGGGCCAAGAAACCTGCAGCAGCCCATTTCGCTGGGCTTCAGGACGGGAGGCCACAGGGCTCAGGTGCAGGCTCGGTCTAGGCACTAGCAGGAAGAAACCAGGCGGCTGGGGCTGAGCTGTAAGGTCAAATGCCTTGCCCAAGGTCACATCACAAGCTATTTGTTCGAGAGGTACATACATTCTGGAGCAACAATAAATCCCGAAAACCAAGGGCAGTTAAGAAAGTAGAGTCAGGAATCACTGTAAATCACGTTTTCAGTTATTTCAATGTGGTGACAAATCCAGTGAAAAACAAAACAAAAAAAACACCCGCCTAAGGTGGTGGCTAGAGAAGGGAAGACATCTGGGGAAGGCGGGCAGTACGGAGACTCTGTGTGTGTGTGTGTGTGTGTGTGTGTGTGTGTTTGGGGGAAGGGGGAGAAGCCAAGCCTATGAACCTACCCCTTGATTCTTCTGTCTCAAGTCCAAAGGGGACCATCCGCATCACGGTCATTGGCAAACCACTCTCTATAACACTCTCAACGATTAGCTTCAATAGGAAAGAGGTCAGCTGGGTTTCGTCTTGCATCCCTAATGAGGAACAGTGCCCCTTTCTTTCCTGTTTTCCGCATTAGGAAGACTGACTCTTTTCTGTGCCCAAGCTGGTTAAATGTGTTCTGTTCCCAGAGAGCTTAAGGAAATACACTTTTCAAAGGCCCGTAAGAGCCACTTGGCGGTGCCGCCTGGGAGTGAACGTGTTACACCACTAATAAGCCTCGTTCCTCCCAGCTCCCGGGTGGCACGGTCTGAGCAAGAGCCTTCCACTGGAGGCCAAGGAGAGGGCCTGATAAATGGTGTGAAGCCCAGGGGCGAGACATCAGCTGTGGGACTGTTCCCACGCTCAGTCTTCGTTGACGGAGGTCGCAGTTTCCTCTGCGTGCGGATTTCCTGCAGAGGTGGCTCCTGAGACTGCAGGCTTCCCTAGGACCCAGGAAGACAGAGGGAGGCTGGCGGTGACTGCAGCGTCACTGGGGAGCCTGTGCTGAAGCGGCTCTCAGAGAGAGCTCGGCTGAGCAAACCGGGCCCCCAAGAAACACTGGAAAGCAAAAGGATGAGAAGAGGTAGTCAGCCAGAGACCTTGCAGGTTAGCACGGTCCTGTTCGGTCCCCCCAGGCAGCGGTTCTCAACTTGAGAGTGCAAGGTCAGCAACACCAGCCACACCTGGGGGTACATGTTTACCCCCATCCCAGCTCTACTAAATCAGAAACCCTGGGGATGGAATGCAGTCGGTACGGAGCCCTCCAGGTGGTTCTGATGCTACAAAGCCCTCCAGGTGTTCTGATGCTACAAAGCCCTCCAGGTGGTTCTGATGCGACAAAGCCCTCCAGGTGGTTCTGATGCTACAAAGCCCTCCATGTGGTTCTGATGCACAGTGACGCTGGAGAACCACTGCCCCTGGAATAAACTGGGCCCCAGAGAGCTTTCCTTCTAGGTTAGGAACCTGTGACTTCACCCAGGTCATTCAAACTAGGGAACCACAGAGCTAAAATCAGAATTCAAGGCTCCTGCTTCCTGTCCGGCGATGTTTTGACAATGACACGATGAGTCTAATCCACCTCTAATGCAAATCAGTATTGAAATGATGTTATTTCAAAACTCAAGATTGTGGATAGGAAACATTGGATAAATTATTCTAAAACTCCCCATTCGTTATGCAACTGCTCCTGAAATCCCATTGTTTTGAAATACAATTAGAGATTTCATTTCATTTTAGGCATTTGCTTGATAATACACACTTACGAATGATGTGGTTTTTTATAAACATTTGGAGACAATCTTTTAATTGGTGGTTTTGCATCTCAGTATATAGTAAAGGATATATATTTCTATAATAAATAATAAGATTTTTTTTTAAAGGCCTAGTCACAAATACTGGCCTGCCATCAAATGACTGTTTAATGATGACCCTGTTGTGGATTAGCAGTCACTCAATTAGCATTTGTTTATTAAGAGCATTTTGTCTGCTTTGCAATGAGCTAAGTTTGAGAGTGTACTGAACTAAACCTAAGATCCCTACCCTCAAAGAAATTTGGATTTATGTAAGGGAAAAATGGCAGAAGATGTGCTGAACTATATCCAAGGGTAACAGAGATGGTACAGACTAGAAATCTAAAAAGAAGTCCCAAGATTTCTTATTTCCATTTAACGTTAATTGGAGAACTAGCACTGGAGTTTTCCTTTGCTTTTTGTTTTGTTTTGTTTTTTTTTCCTGTGATACAAATGTTGCCTTTGAAACGATTGTTCTCCCAATGTTCTGTTACTATGTTATTCATGCCTTTTCTCACCTGCTGATGCCTAGAGGTCTTTTTTTTTTTTTTTTTTATCCTCACCCGAGGACACTGTTTCATTCTTTGTTCAGATAGAGCAGGAGGGAGAGAGAGAGAGAAACATCGATGTGAAAGGGACACATCGAGTGGCTGCCACCCGCACGACCAACCAGGGCCGGGGACAAACTGCAACCGAGGTACATGCCCTCAGCGGGAACCGAACCCGGGTCTCTCCGGACCGCAGGCCAACGCTCTAACCGCTGAGCCAAACCGGCCAGGGCTGCCTAGAGGTCTTGATTCAAGCCCACTCTTTATTGAAATTACATTTCAGAAATCAAAAGAGCAGCTCTTGAATGAAAAAAAAAAATTAGGGTGCGGCTGGCAAGGGGTGTGTGTAGGTAATTCCACACTGAAGGATTGATGCTCCCCTGCAATGGGAAATGGAAGGAGAGGAGTGTTTCCCAGTCCTCTGGGGAAGTTCTTCAAATATACACTCTTATCAAACTCTAATAATGTTCTTGCGCCTGCCTGTTTGCTTTGATGAAGCTGATAATAACAGAAATCTACATGTATTTGCATTTTTCTGCTAGAAGTCACTGGAGCATCAGCACATCATTTGAAAGTGCATATGCCTACAAATGGCAAGAAAAACATGAAGCCTCATACAAATGCAGGCAGGGGAGTCAGAAATAACATTCATTTCAAGAACGAGCTGTGAGCTGTGAGCGTGCCTCCCTCTGCTTGGTGTCCTTGACCTCTCCAATATGCGAGGAAGTTATCTCCCCTTTGTACGCCTTCTTAGGTCTGAGGGCATCTTCTCCTGGCGGTGTAGTTGACGCTCCCCTGTCTCCATTTATAACCACTTTTCCCCCAAATACACTGAAAGAAATAACACTACTTAGAAAAGCCAACAAACAATAAACTCAGAAAGGGTTTTATAGATCATCGAGTCCATTTATCTCACTGCACAGATTCGAAAAATGTGTTCCAGAGAATGTAAATGACTTTCCCAAGACCACAAACTAAATTGAAAAACAGAGTTGGAGAAAGAAGAAAAGCTGTCCGCGCCTGTAAGAATGAGACAGTCTCTCTGACTCCACCTTGCAGTCTGCCCTAGTCCCTCGGCCTTCAGGCTAATAGCTTCTGGGTTAGACATGCTCATCATTAGACTACGAGGGCTCCCATCTTCCCAGGCGGTGCCTTCTCAATCAATACGCCTTTCTTTACTCCAAACGGTCAGATGTATGGACTTTGGACCAGAAACACTGCAGCACTCAACACCGTTAGGGCATTGCCTTCAGGCTCAGAACTCATATTTCAGGGGAATCCCACCTGTTTAAATTTTTTTGTTCAATTTTTAATTTTCTACTCTTCTTAGTACATCATCATCTTTACTTTGGTGAAATATCTGTGAAAGAACACTGGTCCCTTGCAGCCCCACCAGGCTGGGATTTGTGGTCCAGCGGAATTTACGGGAGTCCATTCTGAAGCCATCTGCATGAGCTCCAGCCAAACAAAAATAGGTGTTGGCAGTTTCAGAGTCAGTTACTCTCTTCTTCTACATTCGAAAGTTTGTGATTTCGTTCCTAGGGGCTGTATGGTGCATTGGTAATTGTAGGGAGAAATCATTTTAAAGACAAATCAGAGTAGAAACTTTGGGGAACATGCAAAGAGAAAAGGCAAAACCTGAGTTAATTTGAGAAAAACAAAATTTTCTTCCAGTACAAAGCACAGCAAGTCCCTATTAATTTTTCAGCATCTTTCATTCAGAGATACTCTCTTATCAAATGGCAGAAAGGATGGCTGACTGTGTGGCTTTGGGTCCCAGCACCACTGCTAGGTAACTGGTCACTTAAGGGAAGTTACTGAACCTCTCTACTCGAGCATCATTAGCTATGATAGAGACAATAATAAGACACTTCTACACACTTGTGAGTAATGAGTTCATACACATGAAGCTTTTCAAATAGCTTGTGGAATAATAAGTGCTCCAAGATGTTAGTGATACTTGTCGGTTGTTCTTATTACATGCCTTAAGTTGGAAGAGCCACTTTTTAATGAATTATTTTATAAAAATGAATAGTTATATGGCACTTTCCAGTGCACAAAACCTTTCCCTCTTCTTGACTTTTTCTGCTTATCACACCAAACTCTGAGAGATGAAGAAAGATCATCATTATCCCCATTTGAAATATCACATAACTTAGACTAAAAATAAATAAATAAGTAAAAGGAAATATGTCCAGATTTTACATGGGAAAATGAGAATTCCTGACTTAAATCCCATGTTCTTTACTCTTGCTAAGTTTCCTTACTTCCCAGCAAATGTCCTAATTTTATTCCTGGATTGAAGGTGAAGTGAAAGTCCCCAAACTAAGATATGGGGTGCTGATCACATGGACTAAGATAATGTATTAATTATGTATTACTTCCTTGGCTGGTGTGGCTTAGTTGGTTGAGTGGTGTCCCACACACTGAAAGGTTGCTGGTTCGATTCCTGGTCAAGGTACGTACCCAAGCTGCAGGTTCGATCCCTGGTCGGGTCAGGGTGCACGCAGAAGGCAACCAATAGATGTTCTCTCTCTCCCTCTCCCTTGCTCTCTCTCTAAAATCAATATTTTTAAAAAAAATTTAAAAGAAAAATATAATAATATATTCATGGCTTTCTAAAAAATATTTTTCCATTATAAAAATTCAAAATAACATAAAAGTAAAAATGGCAAAAAAATAAATGTGGTCCTCATCCTCAGATCCTCTGGCCAAAAGCAACCAAAATTGCACCATTAGAATAAGTTCTGCAGAGATGAGTCCACCGTACACACTGTGCTATAACTTTCTGTGTTTATTTGGTTTGGTGGTTGGTTTGGTTTTGTGTTTGTTTTTAGATTAGCAGTACGTCCTGAGCATCATTCCATGCCAGCATACCTCTTTCGCATTATTTTCAGTGACGTATGGATAAACAGTATTCTCATCAGCCTTTCTCCTGGTCTCCTACTATAACACAAAATGCACTAAACATGCAGCATCAGCACTTTGGGAACATGAATATCTTTCATTTTGAAGTCACTTAACAGACAGTGTGTTCAATGTTCACATTGCAGCAACACTTGTGTCGTGAGCTGACCCTTCCTGAGAAAGTATTTGAATATTCTTAGCATTTTGGACGATGTCATTTTATTCCTATTGGAGCCAAGCAGCCATTAGCCAAGAGGACAATGAGATGGTAAAAGGCAAAGGGAAGAGTTTTCTTTCTGTGTTTCATTCTCGGGAGTCAGCTGAGACAGCCAAAGACCACTGGGGCCATGTAACTGAAGATTATCATGAGTGGAGATGCCACAGCTGGTACGGCCATTTGAATGCCATCTAACAGACAAAGTTGATAACAATAAGGCAAAGAATCTACATTTTTAAGAACTTGAATAAAATCTCATCCTTTAATCAATGATTTCTGGATTAACTTTAAAGAAAATCCCTCAGTAAATGAAACAAAAGGTTTCCTGTCATTTAATTCACTTTAAGTTAATTTTTATTTTGTTATCAGTGTGATTTATCTATCTATAATCATAATAATTGTTAACTATTCTGTTATAATCTCCCATCACTTGAGATAATATTTTACTGTGCTATTCTGTGGTGTGTTTGTCTTTTTCAGTCTTATATTTGTTTTCTTATGGTTAAATTAGCTAAGGATTTTTAGAAGCTCTGCTCCGCAAATACCCCAATGTTTTGTACAATTCTTCTACCAGCACTGCTGAAATCCTTCCAACATAATTATATCACTTTTGGGAGAAACTTACCCAAATGTTGGGTTTTGCATTATTACAATTGTTTGCCTGTTGTGCTGGAGAATCAGAGTGGATGCGATTACATTTTTTTTTTTCTGTTTTCCCTTCAGTTAATAATGGCCATTTTTCACCTTGACTTTCTATGCTCTATTACTAAGTTTTCTTTGTTTTTGCTTTAAATGTTCTGAGAGAGTTGTCAACTGCCTATAAAGGTTTTTGTCCAAATGCTCAGTTTTCAAACACACCCTCCGTTCCCATTTATTTTTTTCCTTGAAATCATCTCTCTTGCAGTTTTTCTTTTTCTTTTTTTTTTTTATCCTCACCCGAGGACATTTTTCTATTTTTTGTTCAGGTAGAGTGGGAGGGGGAGAGAGGAAGAGAGAGAGAAACATTGATGTGAAAGAAACATTGATGTGAAAGGGACACATCGAGTGGCTGCCACCCGCACGACCAACCAGGGCCGGGGACAAACTGCAACCGAGGTACATGCCCTTAGCGGGAACCGAACCCGGGTCTCTCGGGACCGCAGGCCGACGCTCTAACCGCTGAGCCAAACCGGCCAGAGCTCTCTTGCAGTTTTTCAACTTCATGCTTCAATCTAAATTAGTTGCTCTCTCAGTGGACATGAGATTTATCTTTCAACTCTCACCTGATGAGATTTCCTCTGCCCTGGACCTGAGGTCCCCGTCTTTTTCCTTTCTTTTGCTGAGTGTGCTAGCCACTAGCTACCTAGGAAAGAGTGTTTGTACATACATTTTCTGAGTCTTTTTATACACAGAAATGTATTAATTATACCCTGAATATTGATGATTGGTGAAGAATTCAAGTTCAGAAGTCATCGCCTGTCAGCATTTTGAAGTTGTAACTCTACAGTCTCTAGGCACACATGGCTGGAAGTTAAACACCATTCTTATGTTTAACCCTTTGTAAACTTCACATTTCTGGTGTTGCAGTAGGCTGTGATTAAGGGGTCTTAGTGTGGATTTTTTTTTTTTTTTTTTAACCTAATGACCTCTTCCAATCGTAAGAACCATGTCCTTTTATCCTGGGAAATTGTCTTTATAATTTATTTGATAATTCTCTGGGCTTCATTTGCTATGTTCTCTCTCCATGGGACCTTCTTGAGCCTATCTTCCATTCCCTTTATGAATTTTACTTTTGGCCACCACACTTTTAATTTCTAAGTTTATTTAAACTTTTTCTTTTCTTACTCCTACTCCTATTTATAGCATCCTGTTGTTATTTCATGGCTATAGCTTCTTTTCTTAATTCTCTAAAAAATTTAATGAGATTTTATTTTTGAAGTTTTCTTCTGTTCCTTGGGCTGAATTAATTTTTTTGTTTGTTTCTGTCTTAAATATTGAAGGTGCTCCTCGGTTTCCTAGTAATCCCTGGCATCAATTTATATTGCAGAGTAAATTGAATAGCTGATAGAATCTCTAGATACAGGGATGTTTTTCTGACTTGAGGCCATCATAATAGAGTGATTGGATGGCAAGGTAGATTTTTGCTATAAGTTCTTTTAATATTAATATTCTGTACTCTTTAAGATTATTCTATTTTGCCTAAGAAAATGTCTCTACTCTATTGCCTGAAAGTTTGGAAGTAGAACGGCTGGGTAATATATCTCAGTACTTTACTCTGGGAACAGTGGAGGGTAAAAAAATCAAATCACTTATGATTCACTTTGCATACTTTTCTAAATGCTCGTATCTTCTGTCTAGTACCTCAACACAACTCACTAACTCACATACTAGGACCAACTATATAATTTATGAGGCCCAGTGCAAAAATATATAAAATAAAAAAATAAAAGAGAGAGGCTCTTTGTTAAAAATTTTAATATTACAGTAGCAAAGTGTTAAACAAGTATGGGACCCTCTGAGTGTGGGACCGTGTGTGACCATGCAAGTTGTACAACCTTGAAGGTGGTCTAGACAAGCACAGACTCTGTCCCCTACTCTACCTGGTTCAACTTCTCCAAAAGAGAATGACCTTCTGCCTTGTGAGAGGCTGGAAAGGGGATAATTATCAGGCTGAAGGCACGAAGACAAAGAAGGAAGGAAGGAATTATAAGTCGACCTGCATATCTCCTGCATTGTACCTCACTCACATCTGCTGTGATTCTTGGAAACGCCAAGAATCCAGGCTTTTCAGGATTCTATGGGAGAAGCCACCACTTCTCACATTTTCATAATTATTCCTCTCGTTTGCCATGATCTACTCCTAATAATGACCTACTTCTCTTCCTTTTTCAAAACTTTGATGACATATCTCATCTGGTACTGTTTTCTCTCCCATTCTGTTTCAGCTTTTGTGTTTATATCTTTATTTTCTTAACCGCCATTTGGGGGCACATCAAATGGGAGATATATAAAAGCATTTTTGTTTTCCAAAATACTATATTTAACCAGAACTGTAGGATTTAGTCATTTTCTTCTTTTAGTATATTTATTTGAGACCTTTTACCCTCCAATTATTCAATATGCCTCCACCTTTGGCTAATAAAAATATAAGCTTTACTTTGCTGAGTTTTTAAGTTTTAACACATTTTGCTCTAAAATATACCCTATTTACACCTCCTCTCCCCAATTCTCAAAAAGGGGCACATTTTCTAGAAAATAGAGTGGACATATGGTGAGCTTATTGACCCAAATACTTCAGGACAGGGTATGTCCTGTTCCAGCCAAATTGTTGGCTGAAGAAGATAAGATATTGAATTTTTAATTGCAAGTCATTCCATAACTAGTTGTTTTGTATCAACTTACGTATAATCAGTAATTAACTATTCTCCATTGGTTTCAAGACAAACTCCTCAAATTTAATTAGAACTCTGAGCCACAGCCAAGAACTTGGTGACTGAGAATCATTTCAACATAAATAAAACTTGAAGAAGGTGGAAGGCAGTAGACAATCTTGAGTCTTAATGAAGGGAAGAATTATGTTGAGTTTGCACTGTGTGTGTGTGTGTGTGTGTGTGTGTGTGTGTGTGTAATACCATTTCCAATGGAGGTCTTGTTTCAGGCTGCAAACAACACTATTTCAACTGTACCTAGCTAAAGCTTCACTTAAAATTAGTATCAGTGGGATGTGTCAGTACTCAATTGTCTAACATAGCTAAAGAGACAGTAAACTATCAAGAGAATGAATTGGATCAGATTCAACTTCTCAACGATCTCAGCCACCTTATAATCATAGAAGCCAAATATAACCCAGATCTTTCAACGGGTAGTCTTTTGACTGTCTAATTAAGAAGCAAAACTGTCTAAGGTGATTTAATATTTAGCTTCATTCTGCAGAGAGATGGATGTCTTGTCAAAAATATGATGAAATATTCACAACTACAACCTATTCACCCCAGATGCCACTTGGTCAAACTATGGAAAGGAGAGTGAGAAAATACTTCATATATTTTTTTTCTTGTGAACATTTTTCATTCTTATAAACACTCCCTGCTTTATTTTCCTTGAACTATAGCAATGGCTTCACTATATTTTTTCGAGTTGGGAAAATAAGTGCATATCAGTGACTACATTTAAGTCCTTTTGTTAGATAACTATTTTGCAGGGAGGCAATTCGATGGTCTATTATAGTATGATCTACCCTACCCTGGCCTTTAGAGGAAGAGACAAAGAGGGAAACAGACATAGGAGCCTGGGATTAAAGGTCTTTTTAGCGTTGATCACAGAGAGCTGAAGACTTTTAAGAGGTCTTTCTTCACATCTCCCTGCCAAAGGACCTCCCAATGATTATTCTCCATGAAATTTACGGTTCCTGCTTATTATTCTTACAAAGTTAAAGTCTCATTTTTTAGTTACTCAACAATAGAAAATAAGCCTAGACATTTTGAGTCAACAAATTTAAGTTGGAAAGAATTAAGAAGGTTAATTCTCTTTCTCTGACTCCTCTACAGAGTAGGTTCCCATTGACAACATGTGGCTTGATGTCTCCTAATGCAGCATGGACTTGTGGTCATGTAGAAAGAATACCAAACTCGCTGGAAATTCGAGTCTCTCATTCAGTTATGTGATTGACTACTCATCTGTGTGGTCTTGGGTAAACCCCTTAGATTCTTTGGACCTTAGTGAATGACTCTTTAAATTGAGAATAACGTCATCTGCTCATTACTTTTTCAGCTGGTCTCACCATTTCCTCTGTGTTAGGCCATTGGCTACACATTTTATCTGATCTTTTTGAAATTAGAACTATAATCTTATTTTGGTCCCCACAATAATTCTACTATTAGACATGGCATTAACATAAGGCTCAGAGAAGTTCAGTTACTTGAAGAAGATAACACAGTTCATAAGCACGAGAATCAGAATTTATAGTTAAGCAGTCAATGCAGTGACACAATTAACCATCTTATGTCACGCTACTTTGGATGACTGTGGAGAAGCACCCCACCTCTCCCACCTCTCCCACCTCTGTTTTTTTTTGTTTTTTTATCCTCACCTGAGCACATTTTTTGTTTTTTTGTTCAGATAGAGTGGGAGGAAGAGAGAGAAAGAGAGAGAGAGAGAGAGAAACATTGATGTGAAAGGGACACATTGAGTGGTTGCCACCCGCAGGACCCAAGCAGGGCCAGGGACAAATTGCAACAAAGGTACGTGCCCTTAGCGGGAACCGAACCAGCCAGGGCACCATCCCACCTCTTTTTGACAGCAGGTTCTAATCTATCTAGTGGCACAACTCCTAGTGCTATTTCACAGTGTTGTAAAAGGCTTAAAAAACATTCATGGCAGTTAGACCTGTTCACGTGGAAGCCATATTATTTTTATTATAATTTTTAATACACTATGTTACTGTTTTATTTTTCCTTCTTTATTGATTTTAGAGAGAGACGAAGGGAGAGGGAGAGAGAGATAGAAACATTGATGAGAGAGAACATCAACTGGTTGCCTCCTGCATGCCCTCCCCTAGGGATTTGGCCCACAACCTGGGCATGTGCCCTGACTGGGAATCGAACCGGCGACCTCTTAGTGCATTGGTCGACATTCAACCACTGAGCCACACTGGCTGGGCTACTACGGTACTGTTAAATGTGTGTGGCAACTCCAGTGCTTGTCACTCAGGTCCCATTCTCACCCACTGGCTGGCTGGGAAGTTCTGTATCAGGAATACGCTGGCCTTGGCCGTCACGGCCCTAAAAGGGCTTGGCTCACTGCCCCCACTGTCTCGCGAGAGTTGCGTCAACCGTGCCAGATGAAGGCTGAGCACCGAACTCCCCTGGTCAGTGTCAGCAATGAGCAGCCTTCCCCGTTGGCCACACTCCCGCCCTTAGCCCACGGCAGCCGCTGCCCTGATCCCAGGTCTCAGGCGACCTCACAAGGACTGAACGGATTACACGCCGTCAGGGCTTGGAGAGGGAGGACCAGATCTGGGACAGCCTGAAATCTGTGATTAATGTTAATGGGCGTCCTCCTTCATCATGTGGCCATTGTTTCTCCCACCAGATCCCCAGAGTGCTGACAGCCCTGCTTCTGGAAAAGCGGACTCCGTCAGACAGTGGAGGTGCAGAAAGGTCCTGGTGCGTGGACCCACTCCGGGTTCTGCAAACACGTCGTGAATTCCTCTGAGCACTGACGGGGCACTGCAGACTGTGCCTCGGTCATTTTGGATTGAGATTATGCGTTTTCTCAGATTAGGACTTCGAGACCATAATCAAATCATCGTAGGACTTTAGGTTGTTATATGTGCCCTTCTCCCCCCATATCATTCCTCTTCACCCCACCCCATCGTCTCCAGTATTCTCTGGAACCCCCACTCCATTGTCTCCAGGATTCTCCGGAACCCCCACCCCATCGTCTCCAGGATTCTCCGAAACCCCCACCCCATCGTCTCCAGGATTCTCTGGAACCCCACCCCATCGTCTCCAGTATTCTCTGGAACCCCCACCCCATCGTCTCCAGGATTCTCTGGAACCCCCACCCCATCGTCTCCAGTATTCTCCGGAACCCCACCCCATCGTCTCCAGTATTCTCTGGAACCCCCACCCCATCGTCTCCAGGATTCTCTGGAACCCCCACCCCATCGTCTCCAGTATTCTCTGGAACCCCACCCCATCGTCTCCAGTATTCTCTGGAACCCCCACCCCATCGTCTCCAGGATTCTCTGGAACCCCCACCCCATCGTCTCCAGTATTCTCTGGACCCCCACCCCATCGTCTCCAGTATTCTCTGGAACCCCCACCCCATCGTCTCCAGGATTCTCTGGAACCCCCACCCCATCGTCTCCAGTATTCTCTGGAACCCCCACCCCATCGTCTCCAGGATTCTCTGGAACCCCCACCCCATCGTCTCCAGTATTCTCCGGAACCCCACCCCATCGTCTCCAGTATTCTCTGGAACCCCAACCCCATCGTCTCCAGTATTCTCCGGGACCCCCACCCCATCGTCTCCAGGATTCTCTGGAACTCCAGGCTCATCTCATCTAAGCAGGCAGGCGCACAGGCCCCCGGGAAGCAGCAGACGCACTGAAGTTTGGTTTCTGCAGCACAGCCCTCAGGGAGTCTGTGAAGCTGTCAGGACTGAGGAGCTTTTGTGGTTTTCTTAGAAGCAGCTGCTGCGAAACGGTTGCCTCTTGACCTGGTCAGATACTTGTTACTGGTCTCCCCCTGCTGTGTGAGGTGGGGGTGACCCCTGGCAGGTGAGTAAGAGCTTGAGTTCAATGGGAACACCTTAAAATAAAAATCCCTCGTATCACCTTTTTCTTTTCAAGTACTGCTCTGCAAAGGGCCCTTGGCTGTCGTCCTGCACCTGGTGGCAACATTCCCTGCAATGAACTCCCCGCAGGAACTGAGGATGCGTCTGCACAGGGCAGGAAGCCTGCCCTGATCCGGGGGAACAGGGCGACACGTGCTGCTTGATTGTTTTTTATTCCTGAGAAGCATAAGCGATGCTGCGGCAACAAAGACCCGGAAGAATTATTGGTGGGAAGGGTGCAGCCCCAGAATACATTCACTTTTAAGGAAGGATTAATGGTTTATCAGAGCGTTCCTTGGAAGAAAAGACAACAATCAGAACATGCTGGGGCCTATTTAAAGTTTGCTTAATAGATATGTATATTTCCTACCAAAGTCCGTGTTTTTGCAGATTGGTTTCCTAATGGATTCCATAAACACAACAGCACCGAGCCCCAGAGAGGGAAGATCAGAGGGAAGGATGTGGACAGGAACGGGACTGGAACATGCAACAATGTTAGAAGTAGCATTTAACCCTGGCCGGTTTGGCTCAGCGGTTAGAGCGTCAGCCTGCGGTCCAGAGAGACCCGGGTTCGGTTCCCGCTAAGGGCACGTACCTCGGTTGCAGTTTGTCCCCGGCCCTGGTTGGTCGTGCAGGTGGCAGCCACTCGATGTGTCCCTTTACATCGATGTTTCTCTCTCTCTCTCTTCCTCTCTCTCCCTCCCGCTCTATCTGAACAGAAAAATGTCCTCGGGTGAGGATAAAAAAAAAAGACAAAAAAAAAAAAAAAAGAAGTAGCATTTAGAAGGAATCTTCCAAATAACATCGTGGGTTCGGTTCAGGACAAGGCTGACGGTTGCCAACACCAATCACAATGGAGGAGGCGTATGGTCATTTCTCTTTTAATTAGCAAAATATTTCACAAATCTCTTACATTCTAAGGTGGAATTTTGTGAGCATCTGGAAGTGTCCAGGCAAATGGTTTTGTCTGGAGTATTTTGAGCTCACCTGTGCAACAATGAACTTGCTTTGCAGAATTTATGATGCATTTTCAGTTGAATATATAGGTGGAAAATAACTTCCTTTTCCTCCTCTCTCTTCAGCCGGTCTGTGTATGCTGGAAACCAATTTTTAATATTCTGACGTGAATCAGTTACATTTTTAAATTTGGTGGCTTCTATTATATGGAGATTATTTTGGATAAGCAAAATGACCATGGGGAACAGCACCTGGTCTCAGCAGATCTTACAGACTGAAATAAATTAAGTTTATTTAATCAAATAGTTTTTTATTAAATATTTTTATTTATTGGGAAATGACAGCAAGGGCTCTAATCTATAACACATAAGGACTCTTGATAATCAAAACAGCAAAACACTTAAAAATATAATTTGCTAGATGATATTTTCAGTGCATTTAAGAGTTAGCGGCTCAGTTTTACTTCTGGTTGTCTAATTTAGGTCTTATCTGGGCCCTTTAATTTGGAGGACCATCTCTAATGGTTTTATGCGTGAGATTCCAACCACAGAGGCCTGCATTTTAAGGATCCGGTTTTCACATATACCAACACAGGTCTGAGTCGGGGGAGATATATTGCGTGGCAGAGTCATGGCAAAGACTTTTAAACGGGATCAGACGTAGGTTGATGAATTCAGGATTGCAGAAATTCTCATTACAAGGAGCACTACTATGCTGCAGCTGAAACAATTGGTTTTAATTAATCTGGGTAAACAGTGGGCTTTGACAAACAAATAATCATCATCAAATTAAGCAGCTTTCTGGGGAGGAAAACTTCCAAAGTGGCAGTATTGCCTTTGGGCTTTTGAGGGATTATATTTATTAAGCTGTTTTTTGCATTTCTCGGGGAGGAAGAGCGGACAGAGTACATGTATTGAGGAATGGTGGGGGGGGGGGGGGGGGACTTGACTTACTTGAAATTGCAGAAATGTGAGAATAATGCAATTTTGGAGCTAAATGGGACTGTAGTAAGCTTTTACGTCTTCTAGCCTCTTTTTGTCTAAAGAAGAAAGAAAATTACAGAAAGGGAAACAGAGAGAGAGAGGAACTAAGCTAGAGAAGGCAAACTTGCCCAAGGTCTTATTTCATATTTATAAGAATGATCATGGGTTCTAGGGATGATATGGGGGAAGTTTATGCTCAGTGCATTCTGTTTACTAAAAAATGGATTTAGGTAAAGACTTGAAAAGTTACAATAACTAGGTGTTGAAGTTTCAAATAAATGGAAATTTTACTAATTTATCAAGTCCCTGATATCCCCAGAGGTTTGAGACAACGAAGTGCCATTCACCTGTCAGACAAAGGCAAGATCGCCATCAGTGCCTCGTTCTGAGATGTCCACGGCGTCAGTCTTACGCCGGGGTCACCATATCCCAGAACTCCCTGCTCTGGAGTGGAGCATGATGTATGTCTAGCCACCATTCCCCGGTGTGAAATCCCAGATGTTTTGACTAGAATGGGCTTTTCAGAAATGGCAGGAGACCACCTCAGCCCACTGGGGCCCTGACCACCACTACTGTTCTCTCTGATCTCCCACGTGTAAGCAGGCAGAGAGGCCTGACTCCTTTACCTCCTTCAAGCCATCGGATAAGTGTTGTGAGACAAGACCAGTTCAAATTCCAACTGGTATTTCCTCACCTTCAGCCACCTCCTCAAACTCCAGACTTACGTTTCATATGGAGTGGATTCATCGGCCCCTTGTTAAGCTAGGGGCAAACAGAAAGATAATGGCCAAGATCTTATTTGGAAAATAAGCCCTCTACCAAAACCAAGAATGCTCTCCATATACCACCATCTCTGCATCTATATCTTTGTTTCTTTCTCTTTTAATTAGTATTGTTTTTAAATTTTTCCTTCTTGAGACCAGCTGGGCCTTGGTATATCCCCAAATATTTTAGTTTGGCTTATTGAAAGTTTTACCCTACTGACAGGGTACAAGATGTATTATTTGGAGGCCAACTGGACACACAGGCAAATGGCTTCGATGACATCTTTTTCAATATTTCATTGGGTTGGGGAGAAGTTATTCTACATGGAAAGTCATACTCCAGTCCTTAAGAGGCATATGAAATACTGAAGCAATTCCCACAAGTGGTTGGTTAGTTTTTCTTCCAGGGCTACAGGAAAATGGATGTAGACTGTTCTCTAAGGAGGGGGAATGGTGGTAGGGGAGGGTGTGTAGAGAGGGCAGAGGCTAGTGGCTTGTGGGGCAGCACCAGGTGAAAAAGGCAACTCATGACAGCTCTTTGGATTCCTCCCTCTTCTTCATGCATACCCTCATCCCACTCTGCCTCCCACATGAAGACATGCTCACTGTCCATTTATGCTGCCCAGTGTGCACAACACGCATGTGCGTGTGCACACAGGCACCCATGCTATCCACCTGTCAGAAGGGCCACACCATCCTCCAATTCCTTCCCTTCCTCAAAGCCAAAGTATCCTTCCTTCCATTTCTGTGAAATATTCCTTTTATCTCCTGGGCAATAAAGTAATGAGTAGCTAATAAAAGAGTTCTTCCACGTGGATAGACGAATACTATAGAATAGTGTGAGGACTGTGCAAGATGACTCACTAATATTCATTCCATGCCACCAGTCCTAGGAAGTGTTGGTTCATTACGTTTTGGGGAGCACCTAGAGAAAACATATTTAGTCAGAATCAACATGCAGAGGCCGTCTGGTTCTTTAGCACCCCTGCTGACGAGCGCAGCACCTAGACCCATCGGCGGAGGAAGGCAGCTTGTCATTCTTTATTTCTCATGCTTTTCCCAGTACAGCATCCCTGGGGAGAGCTTAATATGTGTGCTGGCAGCAGGCAAAGCTTCTACCCAATTGTCAGATTAGACCCCCGGAGATGGTGTGTGTGTGTGTTAAACTCTTCCCCACAGGAGAAAAGCAGAGGAAATTTCCCCTGGGAAAGTTTCCACCAAGGCTTAAGCAAGAACATTATGATGAACAGAACCCCCTATCCCGCAAAGACAGCTGGGTGATTCTTGATTCTTTACCTAGTTTTTGATTGATCTGCAAAATGAGATGAGGGAGTACATTATATACTTTTTTTTCTCCCCATAAAATACAAAATGCAGGACATGGACTAAGTAAACTGACTAAGAGGGCAGGGGGAGTAAATTAGAAAGAATTCTAGCTTGCATGTCTTTAACCTCTGCTAAGAATAAGGCACTTGTATCTACTTCTCACATGAACCGTGTAAAATGGGCCGTGGTTATGCAGGTTGGCAAGCCTGGTTCTTTCGCTCATTTCCCCATTGGACTGTTACTGCCTGTCTGGAAACCACCTTTAAGAAGCTACAAAATTGTCAGAGAACCTGGGGAATTTTAAATAAAAGGCTTCACAAATATCAGTGCCTCTTGAGTAAAAGAATTTTGTTTTGTTTTTTTTTTACGAAATTTTGATTTAGAATCAATATGAAGATCTATGTGAGAAACAGATGAAAACCCCCACATGAACTTCCTACCCTTTGAACTGCCCGGCCATGGAGTGAGGCAGCATTGGAAGTCTGCAGATGACCACTGGACCAGGATTCTCTAAAAGAAGTTTCCGTGTCAGTGTTTGAGAAACTGCACTTGTTGTTGGGAACTTCTGAGGTGTCAAGGTCCATGATTCTGCTACATGGAAATAGTGTTTCCCAAGTTTTCTGGATTTTATCTGCCTGCACTACATCCTTCAAACTCATGCTGGATTTACTCGAACTGCATTAAATAACTTGTATGTTGCAAATGCCATACTTGCTATTTTGAACTTGAAACAGTTTTTGAGTACTTTTGTAAGAAGCATTAGAAAGAACTCTTAGGAACCATTTAGACTGGGCCTCTGTGGTCATAATGGTTATATTACCAGTTGTGTCTTTGGAATTAAAACTTTAGTCAATAAAATGAATGCTATTAAATTTTTAAAAATAAGACCTGTATAAAAAGTTAGAATTTTTAAGTCTTTAGCATGCAACATTACATAGAACCACTAACAAATTGTTAAAACTGATGAGTGTGGCCTAGCTTTTTAATGATAGAAATTTTAGATTTAGTGTAATTTGGGTCAATTGTCACAAAAATAATCAGACATTTGGAGAAAACAAAATATTTTATCCAGGAATCATAAGCTAACTCTACCTTAATATGTTTATCTAGAACTTGTAATGGCCATAGAAAATTTTTTCTCTAGCTCCTTTTATACCATTTATACACATATTTATAAGAGCATATTATACAGAGTCCTAATCTCTATTTTGCATGACACTTTATTTTATCCCCATAAGTATATTATTTAAAATGCTACGGTGCTATGACAACTGTCTCAGTCAACTCAGGCTGCTAGAACAAAAACCATTGACTGGTTTGCTTAAACAACAGAAATTTGTTTCTCACCATTCTGGAGGCTAGGACGCCACAGATCAAATGCTGGCCAATTCAGTCCATGATAGGGTCTCTATTCTGGTTTCAGACAGCCCCATTTTCACTGTGAGCTCACAGGACTCACTTTAGCGCAGGCATTTGGAAAGAGAGAATAAGCAAGTTTTCCGGTATCTCTTCTTATAAGGACACTAATTCCATCATGATGGCCCCGTCCTTATGACTTCATCCTAATCTAATGTATTAATATATTTGTCAGGGTTCTTCAGAGTATTAGAACCAATAGGATGGCTGGCTGGATGGCTAGATCAATACATAGATCAATAGATCTAGATAAATACATGATATTATATACTAAAAATTATATATTTATTATAAGGTTTGGCTCATACAGTCATGAAGTCTCAGGTCTGAGGTTCTCTATCTGCAAGTGGGGGACCTAGAGAAGCTGGTGGCATAGTTCAAAGGCCTGAGAGCCACAGAGTCAATGGTAAAGGTTCCAGTCCTGGTCTAAAGAGCTTGAGAACTCAGAATACAGAGGCAGGAAAAGATGATGTCTCACCTCAGTCAAGTGAAGTGCATATTCAACCTTCTTCTGCCTTTTTGTTCTATTCAGACCCTCAGTGCATTAAATGATCCCCACCCACTTTGAGAAAGACCCTTTATCTGTTCCACTGGGTCTAGCAATTCAAATGCTATCTCATCTAGAAACAACCTCACAGACACACCCAGAGACAATACCCAACCACCCACCTGGGCCTGATCAACCTGGCACACAAAATTAACCATCACATGTAATTATCTTTCAAAAGTTTCCATCTCCAAATACAATCACATTAAGAGCTAGTGGTTCAACATATGAATTTGGGATGATACAATTCGGTCCATAGCAGCAACATTTTAAAATGTAAAATTCTACTTTCTTCCCATTGTCATTCTACAGTAAATTAATTGTCTTGTCAGAAATGTAAAAGGAGATAGTCCTGATTTGGGAAGAGTTGGACTATATGTTCTGTAAGTTCTCTTTCAATTCTAGAATGTTGTTAAATTCATCAAGTTACTTCTCTATAGTCAGTACCTGTGGAAGCTTACCTTTCTGAGCAGCAGGTGGTTATAACTCTAGACTCTTTCCTTAACATAAACTTGATGCAGTAACCTATATCTCTGAAGCCTTTCTGTTGTGTATCAGAATGATGCCTGTGTGTGTACATGCTCCTGCATGCATATATGTGCATACCTTCTTATTCACTTTGTCACTAGGTGATCTACCAGGAACACCTAATTGTTAGGAAAGACAGAAACCTTGGAATTTTTGCATAGTCTGTGTATCCCTATTTTATTAATTCATTTTGTGGGTTTCTTTAAGGGCTCCCCTGTCTCACTTGAATACAGCCTTAAAGACTATTAGGTCTTTGATAAAGAAGTGAGATGGGGACCATAGAAACATGGCACAGGTTAGTGTATCTTTTGA
This sequence comes from Molossus molossus, assembly GCF_014108415.1. NCBI lineage: Eukaryota > Metazoa > Chordata > Mammalia > Chiroptera > Molossidae > Molossus > Molossus molossus. Next base: position 19,130,171 of record NW_023425352.1, read on the forward strand.
GGACACATGTGATACAGATGTCTTTCATGAACTCCTATTGTAAGTCAGTGAGCAAAATCAGGGTTAATTATAGAAATTTGATTTATATATATCCCTTCAGGAGTACAGCTACTGTTAAAAGTGAAATATGCCTGCATCGATAAGGTAATGGTAACAGACACATTTAGCAATGCTGAGAGCTTGGTGTGCTCTGAAAGTCTTCAGGATGCTTTAATGTCAGACTTAATAGAAACCTTTCCAGAGACTCAGATTCTGAAGGTAGAGTGGCATAGTTTGGAGCCCATGGGCATATGACCTTGGGTATATTTCTTCTTCTTTTTTTAAATCTTCACTTGAGGACATGCTGAGAGAGAGAGAGAGAGAGAGAGAGAGAGAGAGAGAGAGAGAGAGAGAGAGAGAGAAATAGAGAGAGAGAGCGGGAAAGAAATATCTATGTAAAAGAGAAACATCAACTGGTTGCCTTCTGTACTCACCCCAATGGGAACCAAACCCAACCACAACCTAGTTATGTGCCCTGACTGGGAATCAAACTGGCAACCTTTGGTGGTGCACAGGATTGTGCTCAACCAAGTGAGCCTCTCTGGCCTGGCTATATTTCTTAACTTCTCTAAGTTTCATCATCCTTTTCTGTAAAGGAAACAAATATTGGCACTTTCCAGTTGTATCATCCACAAACTTTAGGTTGTTTCTGTTGCATAAAAATCAGCCTCTAAGAAAGTTAGGATAGCTGAAGGTTAGGGATTCAGCCAGCCTAAACTAACACCTCTGTGTAAATCAGAAATGGAACAGACCACATCCAAGAGGACACTCTTGGAGCTTCTGCAACCTGTCTGGCTCAGGGCTCTTGGGAGATGAGAGACAAGTTTAGATCCAGCTTCCACATGCTCTCTTGGACTGAAACCCACAAGCAATACACAAACTACAGAAACCAATATGGTGGCCTTATACAGGGTTGCAATCTCATGATTGAGCTATACTGAAGCAAATCCAAAGGACCTTCTACTACTTATAGTGACACATGCTAAGTATTCCGTAAGAAAGTAGGCAAAAAACTATTTTGTTAACCCATAGTCCACCTCTCTTTCCTCTTAGATGTTCAGACCATACCTTGCGTTAAATGTTTGTGCAAGACAGACAAAATATTTCAGAGGGAGAATAGCATTTTCCTAATGACTGGCAACATGCAGCTAGAAATTCTCCAAATCAGTGTACAAGTTTAAGGCTCAAGTCTCAGGTACTAGCCCTTCGAATAGAGCAGAGCCCACCGGGTCCTTATATCCAGTTCTGCAATACAGGGGAGAATCTTTATATTTTAGTTATTGGTTATATTGAAATCTTTATTGCCATCGATGAGAACCCATGTCTAACATGTGTCATGTTATTGAACAAGCGTGTAATGTCATCAATAAAGCCTATTTCTAATTGAATTTTATTACTCCTTAGTAAAGCATTTTTTTTTTTATCTATTAAGATATGAATAACAAAAATGCTTGGAGCAGCTGTTTCTGAAATAAGAGCTTCCTGATCAGGTGGCTAGCTCAATACTTGCAGAGTGTGAATTCCTAATTAAATTAACTAAATCTAAGTTGCTACTTAAGAAACAACTGTGCACACATAATATCAAAAACATGCCTGGATACATAATATTGCACTGTCATATTCAGGACCGACAAACTACAGACAAAGCAGAGGGTACTATCCAAGCTGCCCATGATGAGAAGTTAGTAGGAAAGTGGAGCTTGAAGTCATAATACCAAAGGGCTTTATGCTCCCTGAAGGGGTTGGGCAGACATCAACCCACCATGCAGAAACAGACCACAAGGAAACACGCATGTTGCAAACTGGGCACCAATCTCTTGCGTGTTTTTTTCACCACGTACATAGTCGTGCAAGTTTAAAGTCTGAAGGAAGAGGACCAGTGCTGTCCCAAACTTCAACTTAGTTTAGAGTGATCTCCAGGTGGATAGTGTCCCCCTGTGACTGACAGAAGCCAATGTAAATCCTCTCTGAGAAACCCCAATTGCAAGACTCCGTTGATTTTAAGGCACAGACTAATTTCAGAGAAATTAACATGTAAAAAATATGCGCATATTATATAGTCAATGGAAATGTGGATAGTGTATTACTTTGTTTACTCACTTACATTGAAGAGCCTCTAGACAATGTCTTTCCCTTACAGCAGGCATTGCAATGCTATAGAGCAGTTTAGTATATTCTGAGTATAGTTAAATAAGAATGAGTGGCTATATTTATGGTGCCAAAGGAACTGTGGATGGGGATAATTTCAAAGCTATATTCTAATATCTCACTGGCATTGAACTCACCTGGCTCAAAGATTTCTCTTTGGTTGAACAAAAGGTTTTCCTTTTGTTCACTTGTCATCAATCTTCTCTAATGGAAACAAAACTCTTTAGAGAGCAGGACTCTGGGAAGCCTCCTTTACTATATTAAGTTCTTTCAGGTTCGTCCTTTGATTCTCAATAGATCTCCAGCAGATGTTTCTGTGCCTCTGAAGTACTGCTGTTGGAGTTTTAACTTGATTAAGCTGTCACTCAAAATTGTTGTTTATATCATCGATCCGACATCAAAAAGCTCCCATGCCATGGATCTGATATCAAGAAGTTTCAGAGTGACAGCAGGAGCAGATGGAGTTATACCGTCTTGGATGTCCATCTCCAGACCACCCTGAGGGTCCCTCCTCCGGAAATGAATTGGGGCTAGCTGTGGGAAACTCCAATCCTCAGATAAACCCCAGGACATACACAGAGAAAACTGAATACATTGTTTGAGTTGGGACATAGCTTGAACCGGTCGGCTTTCAACCTTGCATTTGAAAAATATCAAAGCACTTTTTGTCATAAAGTTTTCATTTTCTAATAATTTTAGATTCAGAGAAAAGTTGCCAGGATAATACAGAGTTCCTGTTAACCCCTCACCCAGTTCCCCCTCATGTTAAGATCTTATGTTACCATGGTACTTTTTGTCAAAACTAAGAAACTAACATTGATACACTCAAAGGCTTTTAGAATAGTAAGTATTCTGAAAAAGGCTTTTTAAAATGTACTGTGAAGCTCCAGATTTTATGTGAATTTACATGAAATTGTACATAAAATAACCAAGCTTTGTACAACAGCAAAACTGAATTTATGTTTCACTTTGTTTATGCTACCCCTACCTCAATTTAAGGCCCGATTTTAGATTCAGTTCTGCTCCCACTGACATAGAGGTATTTACCCCTGAGCTCTTACTATGCATGACTGGATGTTACATAAATTCATAAGTAGTCATATTTCTGATTTGTTTACATTCATTTTCATTCATAAATATATTATAAACTTAGAGTTTGGAATGTAAAGGATCTGGGTTTGTATCCTGACTCTTTCATTTTCCATAGCTGTGTGATCTTGAGCAAGTAGGAGTAATTGTTGCTACCATCTACCTGGTAAGAGAGATGAATATGAAATAAACTCCTTTATATAAAGTACTCCTCATAGTGCGGGGACAATAAATATTAGCTCTAATTACTAATACTGGTACCACTATGCAGAACAGCAGCCCAGGAACTATGACCCATGAGTCAAAATTGTCCCACTGCTCATTTTGATCCGTGAGTTAAGAGTGGTTTTCTACATTTTTAAATAGTTGGAAAAAAAATAAAAACAAGAAGATTATTTTGTGGCATGTGAAAATTTGAAATTCAAATTCAGAGTCTACAAAGAGTTGTAGTTCAACGTAGCCAATATTCACGGGCTTAGGAGGTGCCTATGACTGCTTTTGAGATGCAGCAGTGAGGTGAGGAGAAGGAGCAGAGCCTGGAATATTTACCATCCAGCTCTTTACAGTAGAAATGTGCCCGGCTTTGCTCCAGAAGCTTTGTTTACCGTCTCATTTGTCTGTCTGTTTGTTTAGCTGTGGGCATTTCCTAAAAGAACCTAGGGCTGTTCCATGTGAATGCGGATAATATGAAATAATACCTAGCTAATAGAATTAATGAGGATTAGATGAGAATACAATGTTCCAACCGCAAAGTTGCTCAACAAAGAGTGCGTTTTGCTCTAAGCTTTTTCATCTGACTTTATTCGATGATGGAAACCCCTTACCAGAGAGTTCAAACCTCACGCTGTCTTCTCTTAAGCGGAACTCCACACTGTAGAAAATGCCAAATGGTCAGGTTTCAGTATGTTTATTAGGCACTAAAAAGCTGATTAAATATAGGTTCTAGTACAGTGCTGGGCTCAAGGCGCTTGCTCAATTATTACGCATTGATTAATTCATTCTCATTTCCAAGCAGCTCGTCAGGGGCTAATGGGTAGAAAATAATTGCTTCTTGTATTAATTGAAATTAGTATGGTTTTTTTTGTTTTATCCTCATCATACAACTGAAACACTTGCATCAATTGAATCCTGAGATTTGCAGAATTAATAATGTGTTTCTTATTTGGGGATGTTTACTACACATAATACCAGCGGAGCGCTATGTGCAGAGGATGAAATAATGAGCCCAACAGGCACGATGGGCCTTACAGTCTAGTGGGCAAACAGGTGTTATTTTATTTTTCCTAAGCAATTATTATTTTTTATTGAGATGTAATTGACAAACAACACTGTGTGAGTTTGAGATGTATACTGTGTTGACTTGAGATGTATACTGTATTTATGTGTGTATATATATATATCGCAATATGATTACTACAGTAGCCTCAAAGCCTTTATCACATCACGTAAGCATAATTTTTTGGGGGGAGAGCAGAGCACTTGAACGATGCTGGGCTGGGGAAACAGAAGCTGCCTGAGGGAGGTGTTCATCCCAGATGAAACTGGATATGTAGTGAGGGGCTGGACCAACAGGGACTTGACCGAATGTTAGCTTGTTCTTTTTTGATAGGAAAACAATGGATGTCAGGGTACCGGGACACACCACTCAGGGTGCCTCTGATCTGAAGTACAAGGACTCACTTAGTTAACGAATACTGCTAAATACCTCCCCTGTGTCAAGCATGGTTCTAGGCACTGAGGATACAGCTGTGAAAGAAAGAAGTCCGTGTGTCTCAGGCGCTTGAACTCTAGTGGAGCCCTACCCGACACTTAGGAAGCTGGGAGGCAGCACGGTATTGTTCTTTCCTTCATCCATTAGCACACCCCAAGCACACACCAAAGAGCCCTTTAGACAGTTTTTTACCTAATTGCCCCCTCCATGAAATATTTTTAAATGAAAATTTAATACTACAGATATGCTGCGTATCTGTCTAGGTACTGTGTGTATTATCTATAATTTTATACATAAAACGAGTAAGACATTTTGCCTCCACAACCAATTTGTACCCCATTGGGAGCAAGCTCACTTGCATTGAAAATGTGTGCTATTCATGTATGAACGTACGATCTAAAAATAAATTTCTGTTTAGGAATAGCCAGCCAGATCTCATCTGGGAGGTAACTTGGCAAACACTAATTCTGCACATCTGTCACTGTCTTGATTTAAAATGATAAATTAGTAATGTTTGTGTTAGCTCACTGCCATCGCCAATTTGTTTTCCTGACCTATTTCTGTATTCTGCCTTTCTATTAGCCCCAAGATCACCTTCAACTTTCTCACCCTTCCTGCTTCCTTATTAAAAATAAATAAATATTTGCTCTTAGTTCTATTTACCTGAAGACCTAATTTTAAATCATCCTTTACTAGAATAAGTTTGTTTTCATGATTCCATAAGCAATCTTCTATCACCAGCCTAACTCTAAGCCTAAACATGGCCATCCATTTAATTTAGTTCGTTAGCTTTCAAAAAAAATTACATGACCACTAAAGAAAATAACATATAAATATCATGACTTTGGGTGGTTTGAGTGACAAAGGAAAGTTCAGGAATGGGGGTAGTTCATTTGTATGCAAAAATGATAGTCACTGTTCATATTTCAGTGAAGAATTAGTAAATGACTTCATTAAATACAAGATAATTTAGAAATACAAAAAAAAAGAAGAATTCTAGATTGTTTTGCAAAGTCTTTATAGACATGCTGAACAAATCATATTTTAGGCTGCCAGTTTTTAGTGCTGTAAAATGCATTTCAGAGTGTCGGTCATATATCTTGGATTTTGTTTTCTCCGAGTCGAGTTAAATTCCAGATTGGCTTTGATCTCACTCTTGTGTTCACATCTTGCTCCTTTGTTTAAACTGTCTTTTTTTTATTTATAGTATGCAGAGAAAAAAGCAGGTTTAAGTCCAATTACCATAATTTCTGCTTGACTTATGTGCATTTAAATCTTGCTTTGATGACAGGAGATTTTTCCTTCAGGGTTCCTCAATAAATCCTCGTAGACCCGATGAGTAATTTGACTCACAAGCCATGCCTATGCTGCACCAAGTGCTGGGCACCTGTGTATTCAGCACTTGTCTGAGAGCAAGTCTTGCCTCTGGAACACAAACCAGCAGCAGCAGCAGCACGGGCTGTGCCAGGTTTGGGTCATACCCAACTGCTGTCAGTGGTTCCCTCAAATCAAATGTTTGGCTTCAGTGGCATCCTCTCTGCTTCATGTCTGAGCTATTGTTCGTCCCGACTTTCCTACTTGAATCACCATTCCGTATATCCCAAGAAAGCCCTACTTGTCATTCAAGGCCTGGCTCAAATGTAAATCTCCTTTGGCCATGTCAGCTCATATCCACCTGTCTCTTCTATAAACTCTTATGGAAATTTAGTGCTATTCACTTATTTTGACCCAAATCCTCACACACGAAATCACTGATTCTTGTTGGGGTGTTCAAAGTGGGTCTATAATGTGAGCAGTATCACCGCACAAGCATGAATCTTGGAAGTTACCCAAGGTAGTTTTTAGTTTTTGATTTTTTTTCTTTAATTTTTTTTCTTTATTAATTTGAGAGAGAGAGGGAGAGAGAGGGAGAGAGAGATAGACACATTGATAAGAGAGAACATCAATTGGCTGCCTCCTGCATGCCCCCCACTGGGGATTTGGCCCACAACTTGGGCATTTGCCCTGGCCGGGAATCAAACCGGTGACCTCTTGGTGCACGGGTTGATGCTGAACCACTGAGCCACACCGGCTGGACACCCGAGGTAGTTTTAAAGGACTCCACAATTCCTTGACACTCTTCTCTTTGAAGGGTGAAGCAAATTCCCATCCCCCTGAGTATTAGCTGTACTTAACGACTCATTTCTAATGAGTAGAAAATGGCCAAAGTAACAGTGTGCAACTTCTGTGAGACTTTTAGAAAGGGCACTATGGCATCTGACTTGTCCTCTTGTTTAGATAACTCGTCCGGGAAAGGCAGCTGCCATGTTGTAAGGACACTCAAGCAGCCCTGCAGAGAGGTTCATATCTTGAGGAACATGAAGCATCTGTCAGTAGCGGTCTGAGTGAGCCAGGCCGGACCAGACCCTTCAGCCCCAGTCAAGCCTTCAGACATCTGAAGCCTCAGCTGACATCTTGATTGCAACCTCGCTGAGCTGTATCCACATTCCTGACCCATAAAAACTTTCAGTCGATATATGTTTATTGCTTTAAACTGATAAAATTAGGGGAAATGTGTTACTCAATAATAGATAACAATACAGTATCCATTACTCTCTGTCTCTCTCCCTTTCCTTGTACATTTCCATCACTAAGACCTGAACTTTTTTCCCTCCAAAATATATCCCAAACCCATCTACTTTTCTTCAGTTTCCCTCCCACCACCTTTGTCAGTCACCATCTTTCACCGTGGCATTATCCTTCCAACTGTTGCTCCTGCTTTCATTATTTATTTTCCCCTCACCTCACTTGACGCTCTCCCCCCAGGAAATCCTCACGTTGCAGCCAGAAGGCTCTCTGTGCAGCCTGCAGTGATGCTCTTCAAGGGATGAAGCAAATCACACAACAAATCTGACAATCTCCCAGCCAAGAGGAGCTTGGTGATGACTGAAGGTAATGTTGTAACCTGCATAGGATTCTGGAGCTGAAAATGGGCATCAGGTAGAAACTAAGAAAATATGAATGAATTATAGAGTTGAGTTAGTAATGATGTGTGTATGTGTGTGTGTGTATATATATATATATAGATATATATATATATTTATAATGTGTAAAAGATAGTGTATTGATATCAGCTCATTGGTTGTAACAAATGTACCATGATATAAGAAGTTAATAATAGAGACACAGTCTGTGGAGGTGTATAGAAACTCTTCCCTGTTTTGTATAACTTTTTTATAAATATAAAGCTGTTCTAAACATTAAAAATATGTATTTTTTAAGTCAGAAAAATACACTGTCATTTAGTTTTTCCACATTTAAGTTGTGAAAACAAAGATTCTGAAGGGTTTGAGAGGCTTACGAAGGTCAAATAGCAGCCATTAGGAAGAGTTCATTCTCATCGTATTTTGATGCTGATATTTGCTCTATGCCTCCTCCTTCCTAAGAATCCCCCTTGAGAACTAGCAGGTTCTAACAGAATTGCTGGAATACCAGGTGGATGAGCTCACTCACCGTGTGCTGCCCCTAGTGTTTTAGGTGGAAAAGACAGACATGGAGCCTTAGGAATAGATGCTGGGAAACTCTAGAAAAGCCAAGTTGGTGTAATTTACAAAAGAAATAAACACTCACAACTACAAAGCTCAGAGCACTTAAAGCACCTGCTACTAGCACTCTGCTAAGACCATAAACCTGGTGAGGACCCTGACATGTAGACTGTGACTTATAACCCCTGTAGTACCCACGACACTTCTTACACATCAGCTACTTAAGATGTTCACTGATTGAATCCATCCATCCCAAACAAACACCAGCATTGCTGAATCACGCGCTGAAATATCCACCGAGAGAAAACCCACACTGAAGTCTGAAGATCACTTTTTCTATCTGAGGTAAGGCATTGGTTGTTTTCTCCCTTTCTCATGCCCCAGGGCAGTGGGCCGCCACATTATAAATAAGATACACTTACAATTTTTCATAAAACAGTGCCTTTCTATTACGTTTTCTGCCCAGAGCCAGGAAATGCATTTGATCCCGAGCCTCAGAGCACTGGTCTCCCCAGGGCCACTGCCTGCCTGGAGACGCTGCTCCGACGCCTCCCAGCCATCCCTGCAAAAAGGCATAACTTTGTCCCCGAATTCTATCAGCGGCCGTTCCCAGACTGCCCTTTCTGTGCCACGCGTCACCCTAAGCACTAGAAATACAATGATGAAACACACAGCTTCTCCTTCGCAGAAGGCAGCTTTTTCTGGGGAGAAAAGATAGTCCACCAACGGTACACAAATAACGATGTAAGTATCACTGTGACAACTGCCGTGGTGGGGTGGGGGGTCCGAGAGAGCTTTCAGAGAGAGGCTGCAGCCAGGATAGGGAGCACAGTAAATAAAAACCTTTCTCGTCTGTGCCTGAGATTAAATTCAACGGAGAGGCATGAGCGTCGGAAAGATGAGGAATTGTAAAGACCATGTATAATAATAAAACACCCTCAAGCTGCAGGCCTAAACACTCTGTTTGCAGCTAGCTCAGTGTGTCAGTGGGAGAGCTGAGCAGGTGCGTGGCTACTGCAGAGAAGTAAATCCCAAAAAGACAGGAACAAACAAGGACTCAGCCACACATGTCCGGGTTCTGCTCTCAGCTCCTCTAATCAGGTAAGGAGCACATGCTTCTCTCCTAGGTCAAGATGAGCGGACCACAGAGAGGACAAGGACACCATTCGAGGACATAAAAAACGAGAGGGCAGGAGAGAAAAAATGCCCGGGAGAAAGTCAGTTAAATTTTTCTGTGAAGGCTAAAGGTAGTTTGAGAGGCAAACGGAGACTAAGACCATAGAAAGCTTAGGTCCTGTTAACACATTGTTGAGCGGTAATTTTACGCAGAAATTATCTTATATCACCGGCTACTTTTTTTGTAATTGCATATGAAACAATCTAAATAAACTTCAGTATACTTTGTTTATACATAATGAATTTAAATGAAACTTTGTACATATCTGCTACATATTATATTTTATACATATATTTTATTAACTTTTTTGGTGTGCTATACTGTGTAGCAATCACCTACGACGTGGAATGGTACGCTACATGTTTTGCAAATATATTTGGTTTCACTGTGCTTTCATCTACGGATAACTCCTGCTTAGGTACATATGAAGAATGGAATTTGGGTAGAAAGTAATCCAAAAGAGGCCTAATTTTATTCAGTCTGTCTTCATTAGATATATTTTGTGAATTATCACGAAGGTGGAAAAATGTAAGAATTTGCTCAAACCTCATTCTGCTCATAGTTTTAGGAAATATTGGAGCTTCAACCAAAGGGTCTATTGACCAGTAATCCCTCCAATGTGATTTTTTCGTTTGTCCTATCAATTTCAACAAACCGAGAAACTTCTTTACAAGTTACCTCGTGAGCGGTCAACATTTGGGCATGAAAACACGAGTTAACTCGTGACCAGTCAACAATTAAGAATGTTTCCCCTTGTATCCCAAATGTAACTATAACTATAACTATGGACCAGGGTGTATGTCAATCAGATCTGCATGGTAAAAGTAGGTCTTTGGCAAAAAATAGAAAATTTTGACTTTTTTCTATGGTCTAAAGAGAAATGGTAAAAATTTATATCAAAGTGATGCTTAGGAAGATCAAGAACATTTGTCACATTTAAATTTTTTGTGGCGGAAAATAAAGACTAATTTATTGATTGTGAGTAGTGCAGTGAGGTCAAAAAAGTTCTAAGGATGATGCCAGAATTCTAGTCCAAGCAACACAGTGAACGGTGGTCCCATCCACCAGCCACTGGCTCAAGGCAGGAAGGTGGAGGGGAGGGCTCAGGTGTCAAAGGGGAGGAACCACGGAACCATCATTGAAAAGGACAAGAGACAGAGAGACAGCCATGGAAACACAGACGTTTCCTGCATGTTGAATAGCTGATTCCTACTAAACATCGCAACCACAACAATAATTTTACAAACTCCCTTTGAAGTTCAACCCTTACTTCTTAAATAAATCAACCTATGTTACATACACAGTTCATCACAACTTTGTGAATTAGTTATATAAGAACTAGTTGTCGATGAGGGATCATTACAAAAAAAAAAAAAGTGAGTTATTAAGTAGAAAATAAGTATCTCTAGATAACCTGGATAGTTACCATCCCAGGTAAATGACATTGGAGAGACATACATGATGCCCACACCTGTACAATTGAAATAAAAGAAAGGCGCATGTATGCAGGAAGAGAAAACGTGGAAAAGGGAAAGACTCGGGTTTCACTGAAAATTTTTATTCTGAGTGGTTTATAATCCAGAGGCCTGAGCATCCTGAAATAGCATAGGAGCTCTCTCTGGGAACTGGAGGACCGTGCCAGACCAGCAGCTCCCCTCCCCCCCCCCACCCCCGTGTCTCTCCTATTTGCTCTCTCCAGCGCTCTCCCTCCCCTCCTGGGGATTTTCCTGGCCCAACCTTCACTTTCAGCTTCAGCGGGGCCAGGGCCCAGTTAGCTGTGCTGGCTTGAAGCAATGACTGCAGTTTGTCATCACGGACATGGTCTTTGCCTAAACACCCAAATCTGGGAAACAGACTTGGCTTCAAATCCTCATAAATAGCACTGCACCACGTCAGCCGCATGCCACCGAATCTTTCATCCGCGCGAGAATGAATTGTTTCAGCACCAGGAGCAAGGGGGAGGATCGGGAGCAAAGGGGACATTTGAACAGAAGTTCCTTTGAAGCAGCTCCTGCTGACACCCCGGGCAAGATGTGCCTGGTGTGAGATAGATCACAAACTGCATTAAGAGATATTATGCTGTATACTTCAATTAGCATCACCGGTATCCCTTTGCTGGCGCCCTGTCCAAAAAATTAATTTTATTGCTTCCAGAACTTTGAACAAACTCATATAATCCTTCAAGCAGATGTATGAGGCCTTAAAAACCACAATTACAGTATTTCAAAGCCATAATTAAAAAGTTTGGTCCGAGTTCCAGGCCGACCATTGATTTCTAAGAGAAACACACTTCAGATCTGATGTAAGCCCTAATAAATTACCAGCTTGGAGCAAAATAAGTTGAGCTTCCCATAAAGAACCAAATGGGGTTTTATTGTGGGGAAGGGGGACGACTGAATGATTGTGAATTTGTATTGCATTTTTATAACCACTTGGGTTTGAAGTCAAATATAATTTGACATTTTATTGATATTTCCAGTGTTTAAAGCTGACAAGAAGTACATTAAATTTTACCATGTAAATCTGATAAGACAATAAAAAGCCTTTTGTACTTCTCATTGGAATTGTTGCAGTTAAATGAAATAAGGAGTAGTATCGAGTAAATGAATTTTTTTTCCTTCTCTAAACCTTTAAAAAAAAAAAAAGACATGAGGGGTTCAAGTGTCCTTTTTTTCTATAGAATTAGACTTTTCCTCCCAAAGTGAGTAGGTCTTAAGGTATGCCTTAAACCTTGTATTCTATTGATATTATTCTTCTGATAATAATACTAAAGGATTAAACCTATCTGCATTATTTTTCTAGGGTTGCTGCAATAAAGTATCATAAATGGGGTGTTTTAAAACAACAGAAATTTACAGTCTTACAGTCTGGGGAATGGAAGCCCAAACCCTGGGTGTTGGCATGGCGATACTTCTCTGGACCGGAAGAGACTCTTCCTTGCCTGTTTCAAGCTTCTGCTCATTCGTTGGCCATCTTTGGCTTGCTGCCAAATCACTCGTCTTTGCCTCGGTTGTCACATGGCATTCTCCCAGGGTACGCCTGTCTTCACATGGACATCTTTGTATAACACCAGTCACATCGGAGTCGAGACCCATCCTAGTCTGGTAAGACCTAATCTCAACTAATTACATCTGCAAAGATGCTATTTCCAAACAAGGCCACATTCTGAATTAACAGGGACTGGGGCCTTAACATAGCTTGGTTGGGGGGAATACACCTCAACCATATCATAGTCTTCATTGAAAATCAACTATGCAAAGACATCAACTGTGACTGCAACACACAGATATGTCTTGCAAAGAGGTCTATGAATGTTGTGTTTACATGTGAAATCTGCAACAATATTCATTTACCAGAATGTACATTGAAATAAATTAAAGAAAGATTTGTTTAACTGGAAAGTATAGAGAAGATTTGATTCAACATCTCTATAATAGCGGCAATAAGGACCTGCTCTATTTCTGCCGTCCTTCCCCTTGCCATCAAACATGATCTCAAGCCCTGGCCAGTGTGGCCGCTGCTTGAGCGTCTCCCATGCACCAAAAGGTCGCTGGTGCAATTCCAGGTCAGGGCACGTGCTGGGGTTGTGGGCTTGATTCTCAGTAGGGGGTGTTCAGGAGGGAGCTGATAGATGTTTCTCTCTCACATAGATATTTCTCTCTCTCTCCTTCTACCTTCCTCTCTCTCTTAATCAATAAAAATGTATTTTTAAAAAATGACACTCCACACTTTCTGTAAGCATGGGCTTCTTCCACAACCTAAGAAAGAGACAGATGGTTCTAGAAGTTTTCTCAAAGAGTAAAGAAACTTTCTTCCTCAGAAGATTTCCACAAACTTCACTCAAATATTAATAATTAATCTTTGTATACATGGCCTTCAATGAATAAAAAACTATGGCTAGGGATTAGATTATGTTATCTGATTACTTTAAACCTGAGCCAAGTGCCTTGACCTATAGGCCTAGATACAGAAAAATAGTCAACTTTGCCCCAAAGCAAGAGCTACATGTGTTACTTTTATGTCCTGGTAATTTACAACCTTCCCGAGGAGACATATTACATTACTTATATTTCCCAAGATTTTACTATAAAAATTTTCAAACATAAGGAAAATTTGAAAAAAATTATATGATGAACATCTATGTATCCATCGTGTAAATTCTAAAATTGATAAGGTGTTATATTTGCTTTATCACTTATCTAAATATCCATCCATCCATTACATCGGTTTTGATGATCATGGAAAGCTTACAAAATTCCACATATTTTTAAAGTCAGTTGCATTTGCATGAGCCTAGAGTGCATTTGTCCTCGAACCTCTTTCACACGCCGAGTAAAACGTCACCATCAAGCTCTACCCTGTGCATGAACAGCTTAGAAATTTAAACCTCTAGGAGAGTAGTGTTCAGCACTAAAGTTCTGATGTTGATAGTGATTTATATGTGGACAATTTTCCTGCAAATAAAAAAAAATTCACTGTTGATCTTTTCATTTCCATCAATTCTCTTTGATTTTGAACTCAATACACTCATGCTTTACAGGGTACAGTGATACCTCGGTTCTCGAACATAATTCGTTCCAGGAGGACGGTCGAGAACCGAATTGTTCGAGAACCGAAGCAATGAAACCCAATAGGAAAGCGTGACTCCACAAAGCGTGACTCTCTCTCTGCACTCACACTGATGACGCAAGCAAGGCGCGCTGGGCCGAATGAACGCCATTCGGCTCATCTCGGAAGTTCGAGTTCCAAATATTTGTTCGGATTCCGAGACAAAAGTTTCTCGAATCCCCATTTGGTCAAAAACCGAGGCGTTCGAGAACCGAGGTATCACTGTATCTAAATCTATCACGCTTCCAGCTTCTCAAGATTCTGCTTCCACAAAACTTGATTACTTTTACTGATTTCAATGGGTTTCATGTATTTGTTCTTTCAACAGTTCAGTCACCACCCCCCCATAGTGTTCCTAGGCTCCCACATTTAGCCCTAACATATGCGTCAACCTTAATGTAATTGTACATTTCTTCATAACATGTATCATGTCATAATTTACTGATTTGTTTATAAGCCTGACTCCCTGACCAGAATGTTTTTATTATCAAGCTCCAATTTTGTGGTTTCTATTCATAGTAGAGAGTTCATAAAGATTTGTAGAATTTAATTTAAATCAAGATACACACACACACGTATATACATATGACCTGGTATTTTCTAACATTTGAAACTCACAGGGAGAAATGCTTCATATGTAACAACTTTAAAAAATCTCCATTAGATGCTTCAGAGATCAAAATCAGTTGGGCCAGATGTTGGGTTCTGTGTTATGAACAGCTCTTCCTGAAGTCATGTAGCAGAAAATCAGCCTAGGTATTATAACTGTTTTATTAAACCACAAAGAGCATTTAAAATAAAACTAGTCAACATGGAAAAGTGAGGGACACTAAGCTAAACTTCTGGGGTTCAAGTGCAGACTCTGCACCTTTTTAGATTCAAGTCCTTGTACAAATCACTAAAACTTTACTCAGATTCCTTATCTGTAAAATGGAGACTAAAATATATACTTCACAGGGCTGTTTGAGCATTAAATAAGTTATTTCAGGTAAAGTTTATAGTACCTTACACTTAGTAATTTCTCCCCTTCTCATAGTCTGGACGATAGGGATGCTATCTTTCTTGATAATTATATTTCAAAGAGATGGCTCCCAGGCCCCCAAAAAAGACATTCCTAGTTAGTAAAATATTTCTATCTCAAAGGGGCAAAGGAACAAATTAAAATTCCAAGTTTTCCAAAGTAAATGCTCTGAGAAAAGGTTGTCAGGGGCCTATAGCAGGGAAGAAACCTGCCTGAAGTCTAGTCACGCTGAGGAACCAACCATCAAGGCTGTTTCACTGCGTTTCTCATCATCATCTGAGATGATAGAATCCAGCATGGCACAGTGGAAGAACTGAAGTAGCTTTCACTGGTCGCTGCCTCAAATTATTTTTAACTTTATGCATTTTTTATAAATGTTCATAGCTCACCTCTTTGTGTAAAGCTACTATTTCACTGTTTCCTTTTCCTTTAAAACAGGAACCTAAAGTGAGTCTAGGTCAGAATAGAAGAAGAGATCCCTTGTATATTTAAACATGCCAAACCAGACGAAAACATAGGCGGGGACATCCCACCCATCTGCAGGAAAAGTTACCCATGAAGCCAGACGTATCCCCACCTCCATCACATTCTCTCTAGGTCTCTCCAATAGAAGTGAGTTTCTCTCTTTTATGTCAATTCCAGAGTTTAGAACAAAAAGATGAGTTTTTATTTAACAATGTTAGCTATTAGCTTACACTGAAATACAAACCATGGGTCTATAGTAATATCACAGGCGTTCATGCCCTTCGGGTAGCTTTGTGGAGGACTGAAGAGTGAGCAATTTCTTATAGATTTCCTGGCTGACTATCCCTTCTTCTCCATCCTTCATTTTCTTCTCGCAAAGACAAAGACTTCTTATGGATCGGACCCCTTGTTCTATTACCACACACCCAAACAGTTGATTCGAACGTCTCTGCTCTTACCTGTGTCTTTATATTACTTTGCTTGCTCCCGACGGAGAGCAGAACATGGCCACCCCAAAATATGCCTTTTAGGCATAAGGATTATTTTAGATTGATTATTTTTAAGACACAATAGGCACAGCGAAAGCTCAGAAAACCAAGTTGCTTTTTTATAAGAGCCAATTACATTTAGAAGGGAAATCTCCATTATAAGGGTGTCTCCCTCTCTGTACCGGAAAGAGAAGGTGACTAAACCTCCAGACACTGTTACCAATGAAGAAAGCATTGACCTAAACCTGCATGACCACCCTACCCTGTCAGATTTTCCCAGCAGCCTCTGCTCCCCTCCCCTGGCTTTTGTCTTTAGATGCAAATGGTATTGAAGCTGATGGCTTGGATCCTTTAGGGAAGTTACTTTTCCTGGATCTCTCCCATGTATATGGGAGGTATACTTGTTAGTACATTTCTGTTTGCTTTTCTCCTGTTAATCTGACTTTTTATGACAGAGGATCTTAGCCAAGAACCTCGAAGAGTACAGGACAGATTTATTTATTCTCCCCTAAACTCCCCTCTGATATCTCTAACTAGTTCGTACTGTGTTCTGTTCTGGGAAAAAATATGGAAATCTATACTTGCCCGTCAGATGATTGACAGTTATATAGGTGTAACTTGAGGAGGTAGAGAACGGGATAAGAGGATATGTTTGTAGTCCTAAAGAGATGTTCTACCGCCCCTCTCTCAGAAAGGAGAAAAATCACTAGAGTAACCTCTGGCGGCATAAGATGCTACACATCCATACTTTCTTTCTTACAACATCAGCCCTCTGGCAATGCGATTCTCATTTGCATTTCTAAAACAGCTCCTATTGGCTTTGACTACATTTCTAAAAACACTTGAACTCTGTCTCCATTTATATTTGAACCCAGATGACTCTGCTTCGTCTGTCTAGGGTTGCTCTGAGGAAGATAATCAAGAGCACATTCTTTTACTAGTTAGTGGACAAAACATATGTTTCTGCGAAAAGGTGTAGAAGTGTACTTTAGCTGTCTAGAGATCAGTCATTGCAGAAAGGTTTAATATATGCAGAAAGGGTATTGGCAGGGGTGGGGGTAGGGGGTTAGTTACACAAAGGATTTCTAATAACTGAACTGATCAGAAGAAACAAAGACATTTTCTTTTGGTCTCATAACAAGATGGATTTCACAAAAACCAGCCAAATTGCTGAGAACTATGGACCTGTTAAAGAAAATATAAAAATAGGTTTGAAGCTAGGAACTTGTAAAAGACAACATCTGAAAGTGAAGATTCAAGATTTGGCATGTCCTAGTCGTTTTTCCAGAGTATTCTCACCTAATCACAGACAGAGGGGCTGACTCCTTTAGCACCCTCCAAGGGAATTGCTCAAAGATGTAATTAAAGAGAACAGTGCCAACTTTCTGATAGAAATCCAAATTCTCCTTCTGAAGGAATGTGAACTCAATGTTGCCATTAGTTCTTAAGTGCTTTATGATTTACATTTGTTAAAATAAACTCTTTATTGGAGGATAACATACATATAAAAAAGCCACAAATAATAAGTGTATGACAATGAATTTTCACAGGGTTGACGTTCATATAACCACCAACCTCTTCAAGAGCTAAAACACTCCCCACACTGAAGAATGGTGCCTGATATCCCTGACCATTCATTACACAGAGCACCTTTGTATCTATTCTGATAATATATAAGATCACAGATGGGTTTTGTCTGATTTTGACTTTGTGTAAAAGGAGCCAGACACTGTGTGTGCTTCTCCATCTGGTATTTTCCCTTAATATATTTGTGAGTTTCATCCTTGGTGTTACATAAGACAGAGTTCATTCTCATTGCTTATATTCTATTACAAAATAATATAATACATTTACTTATACTGGGATTATGGACATTTGGGTTTTTCTCAGTTTGGGGCTATTAAAATACTGCTGCTATAGATGTACTAGTATATTTCTTTTAGTGTATATATGTTTGCATTTTTGTTAGATATATACCTAAAAAGGGATTATTTGGGTTATAGAATAAAGCAGAAGCTCTTGGTATTCTACCCACAACCACTTGGTTCTCACTATTCTACCTTTTGCATAAGAACTTTCTCTGGCCATCAGAGCTGGTTAAACACACCATCCCTACACACACAAACACACACAGCAGGCTGGAGGTCGCGGGATTAGCACCTCTGGTAGGAACCCTTCAACTATCACTGACTCGCATCCAGACACACCTTGTACGCTGTCTCCCAGACTTCCGCAGTGGGAGTAGCTCCCGGTGCCCACACTGATATTGGATAAAACATACACACTGCTTGGCTTCCTTCCCCAGCTGTCTCACTTCTCCACGTCTCCACAGGGACTTCCTACCAAATAAACTTGCAGTAGAGTGGTGGTCTTAGAGTCAGCCTTTACTGCAGTCGAGTCCAGATCAAGGATATGGGCAAGTTCAGTTTGTGTAAATAACCCCAGACAGTTTTTCCAAGAGACAGTGGCAATGAATACCTCCATGAACACAGCAGAGTGTGTGAGTTCTAGGTGGGTGCTCCCCATCGTCCCAAAATCGTGGCATGAAACATTAACAGTATTTTTGTTTATTTTATGTTTTTGTTTTCTTGAGAGAGGAAGGGAGAGAGATAGAAACATCGATGTGAGAGAAAAACATCAATCAGCTGCCTCCTGCATGCCCCCCACTGGGGATCAAGCCAGAAACCCTAGGATGTAACCTGACTCGGAATCAAACTGGGACCTCTCAGTCCTTGGCAATGCTCAATCTACTGAGCCATACCAGCCGGGCATTAACAGTGTTTTTTAATGGTACTTATTTTGGTTGGTATATGGGGCATGGGGCATAATTAAACATGATTGTACTTGCATTTTCTTGTTAATGGATGTCACTTAGATGTTTGTGTGTGTGTGTGTGTGTGTGTGTGAGAGAGAGAGAGAGAGAGAGAGAGAGAGAGAGAGAGAGATTCTGTTTTGTGAAATGCTTGTTCAAGTATTTTTCCCTTTTCTATTGGGTTTCTTACTGACCAGTAAGATTTCTTTATGTGTTTTGTTTATAAGCTCTCTGGGGGATATTTGTATTACAAACTACTTTATAAGTTGTTTTTTCACTTTCTTAATGGTGTCTTTGAATGAACAGAAAATTTTTATTTTTAATACATCCAATTTATCATTAATGCTTCTATAATTACTGCTTTTTTACATATACAAAAATATTTGCCTAGCCCAAGTCTTGGAAATATTCACCTATACTACCTTCTATAAGTTTTATAATCCAGTTGAAATTGATTTTTGTGCATTGTACAAGGTAAGGTCAAGAGATATTTTTTTCCTATGCTGGTATCCTGTTGATCCATCTCCATTTACTTAAAAGGCCATTCTTTCTCAATGCTTATTATCATCCCATTTGTCATCAATCAAAACTCTGTGGATACGATCTATCTGTACTCTTTATTGTGGTTTTGTTGGTCTATTTGTTTACCCTAAAGCCTACGTCAAGGTTTGAACTACAGCTTTTTAATAACTCTTGAAATCTAATGGTGTAATTCTCTTAATTTTTATACATATAAAATTTTTATCTTTCCTTATTTTCTGGAGAACTGTAAGTATTATTTTCTATAAATACCTTAGAATGGCCGTTTTCCTTAGAATGGTCATTTTCTCATCATTATAAGATTTTCAGTTATTTTTCTAAAAAGCGGAATCAACTGTCACTCCTTCAACTGTACCCTCTGTTCTCTGGCGACTTCGATTCCTTTCCTTTTGTCCTTGGGTTCAGAAGTGTTTTCCTAGGCAGGGTTTTCTTTTCGTTTATCTTTCTTGACACTTGTAGCACTACTTAATTGATCTGTTTTAATCCGTTTTTTAAAACTGTATTCATCATATCTTTAAATACTGAATCTTCTCCACTCTATTTCTGTTTTCCTCTGAGAACTTCTACTAAGCTTCATAGCATGTCCCTTTTGTCTCACACATTCCTCTGCATTTTCTGTCTTCCGTCTTCTCTCCCTCCAAGCTTTACATTGGATACTTTCTACCAGCCTTTCATCTAGTCCATTGATAGTCCCTTAGGCTTTGTCTAAGCTGATATTAAACACATGTGCAAGGTCTTCATTTCAATTACTAGGAACTTCACTTCTACAATTTTCATTTGATTCTTTATCTTAGATATTTTTCTCTGCTGAAATTCCCCACTTCATGATATGTTTTCTTGAAGATAAAAATTATAGGTATTTTAAGGCCATGTCAGCATCTGGTTTATTTCTAGTTGATCCTTGCTTCTGAGGATTACCACTAATAAAAGCTAGGGTTTTGTCCGGAATTCTTTCTCTTCCATAGGCCTTGACCTCTGTCAATAGATATAGAGAGATAGATAGATAAGGAGATAGATAGATAGATAGATAGATAGATAGATAGATAGATATAGATACAGATATAATTCATTTTTTAAATGTACGTTCCAGGTGCTTCAGTAACAATGGATTCCTGCTTTAACAATAAAATTCTCCCCACTATGGGTGATCTTTGCACATTACTCAGGATGTTCAAGTCATCTGTAAAGTAGGTCAGTGTCCTACTGGAAATGGCACCCGGGACCCAGCAGGTGCTACCAGGTGCAGACCTGTTCTTCCTGGACGGAAGCCTCCATGGCTCTCGCGGAGTCTGGTTTCCTGTCTTCCCTGTGACCCCCAGGACCCCCGGTACCATCTGCGCTTTCCTGCATAGAAACGGCTGCAGAATGTTTGTTATAAACCCCTTTGTGGGAAGATAGAGAGAGTATTTTTCCCCACTGTATTCAAATAGTGCAAAATGCCACAATCTCATCCCCTCATCACCTAATTAAGTTCCTTATAAGTAATCCCTACAGTGTATGAACTTTTATTTATTCATTTATTACTAGAGTAAAGAAGGGGAAGAGAAACTTAAGTGAATGTGGGAATGAAATGAGTCTTGGCATAGCCCTGGGTCACAGCCCTTGATCACTGGGCATGCAGTTGGGAGATGCAGAAATAAAGCTGATATTCCTGCTGCAGGGGTAACACTGTAAAAATAAGCCTCCTCATAAATTTGTCAAGACTGTTGCACATATAAATGACAAGCCTTGGTTTTACCCCCAATTTAACCACATCAGAAGTGTTTGCGTTGGTCGCTAATTAAATTATAAGGAAAAGTTAAATTCATTTGGGGTAGCAAAACCATACACCCCCGAAGACCTTATAAGGATAGCATACAAAATGGGGGTGGTTTACATGCCTGTTTTCTCCTGGGCTTACATGTAACAAATGAAGGAGGTCCCCACTGAGGCACGCGGAAAACTCCCTCTAACAGATGCACACAGCGCGTCCACAACCCTTGACCACTCTTAGAATTCTTACACCAACACTTTGCGATCAGGCGTGCTTCTTTTTTTTTTTTTTTTTTATCCTCACCTGAGGACATTTTTCCATTTTTTGTACAGATAGAGTGGGAGGGAGAGAGAGGAAGAGAGAGTGAGAAACATCGACGTGAAGGGACACATCGAGTGGCTGCCACCCGCACGACCAACCAGGGCCGGGGACAAACTGCAACCGAGGTACATGCCCTTAGCGGGAACCGAACCCGGGTCTCTCCGGACCGCAGGCCAACGCTCTAACCGCTGAGCCAAACTGGCCAGGGCCAGGCGTGCTTCTTGGTATCAGTTCTGAAGTCAGAAATATTGCATATATAAAACACTAATTATGAAATTGTTCTAGTTCAGTCTTTGCCGAAGAGGACCAGGAACACAATCATGGTTTAAAAAGTCAAGGAATCTGACTTGCAAAGTATCTCTGGAGACATGTTGCTGCTGATAAGTGTGTGCAGCTCTCGCTCATGCGTGGGGCCCTTGGGCAGAGCAAGGGGACCCACTTCTTCCCTGTGTTTGTGTGATCCGCTCTCTACCCCACCCCAATGTTCTTCAACTGTGCCGACAAATGCATATGTTATAGTTTCAGACTGTGCACAGCAAAGCCGCTCAGGTATAAACTGGGATTTGAGTAAGCAGATGAAAGTGCATTAATTTAAAAAGTTTTGCAATTTATAGCAGATGGTGTGAACTAAACTTTCCACCCCTGTAGCCTCAGAAAATTAGTGATAGCCATAAATACAACACCAATTAGATCAGCAAGCATCACCATTCCCAATGTGAGTTTTCAGAATGAGATGCCACTGTGAAATCCATGTTCTAGCACCTTCTGAATCCTTTAGACCACTCGATTCTTCTTAATTTTAATTGAGGTAAAACTATTTTTGTCTAGTCTAGCTTTAACTGCACAGGGAACACATGTTTTAAAAAGTGTATCGATAGTTTAATGAACATTGATATGAAAAAATAAACATGTGACATGTACAAACCACTTACCCTTGCCCATTCTATATACACTGAAATCATTTTTACTGTATTCAACTTAAAGTTTTTGTTTCTAAAATATCCATATACCTTGAAATATTTATGACAAGCACTTAACATATTATGGGTTATTTGTCTCGTGCATTTTCCTATGGAAGGATGATGTCTTTGAAGTCTCTTAAGAAAATATTATTCAGCCTCTTCATGTCTCCACCTATTTTTTTAAAGTGAATATGTAGTTAAAACAATGGCAAAGTGGGCATTATTTACTCAATAAACCTTTTCAGCTTTATGGAAAAGCTCTAGATTTAGCTGTTATGAGAGAAAAGGTGCTTACAGCATAGATTACTGAAATCGTCTTTGATGGACTTTGTTCTAAGAGAATTGCAGTGTCTGCCTCTAGCAAAGGACCATTGCTGAGATAATTTGGTCGTGAGCATGAACTATCATTTGTTTTCACACTGTTTCGGGAAGTGGGGAGATGGTGGTATCTGCTTTAAAGGTGAGTGAGCTCTTTGTGTTGGCAGGCTGGATTTGGGGAGTTCTTTTAGTAAGACACGATGGCCCCTTTCCAACACTCCTTTGGTATTAAATGTATCCTTTTTCTGGGAATCAACAGAATAAGGAGAACGTTAGTGCACAATGACGTGTACATCCTTTTATCTTAACCCAGCAGATGCACCGTACAGAAATGATCCCCTCAGTCTGAAAAAATAGCCACAGGTGCTCTAACCCTGTACAGACTTCCCCCAGTGGTGGGAAGACCAGGATGTACTGTTCAGAAGTTCACGTGGGAGTTAGTTAAAAAGAGTAAACACTGTAGAGATTTTTTTATATCTCGAGTCTTAAAACATATTCTAGTCTGCTGTCTGAGGAGTTGTTATGTCTATACTCACAGTCCACACTCCATGGTGGGTCATCTTGTCCTTGCTTCAAATCTGCATCTAATTCTTGCGCTTCTCATTGTGTAACAGAAGGGACTCCATCTTCAACAAAAATAAAGTACTGGGTGCCCTGGTCTTGCTAACAAATTCTGGTGGTGTTGTTTTTCTTTAAATCACCAGCTTAAAACAAATTGGGAGGAGGAGGGGCATGTGAGTCACTGAAGAGTATCGATGGAGGAAATTTCCCTGAGTGTTGCAAAAGGGGGTAAGAAGTGTGGGAAAAATGAGCACTCCACAAAAACAAAGCCTGGTGGCTAGGAGTGAATACTTATCAGCATTACAGCTTTGCTGCTTCATGCCTACAAGGATACAGAGACAAACGCAGTCTAAGCTTTAATGTTAGGAAATAATTCAAAAGATACATTTTAAATGTTGAGTGATGGGAACATCTTGACTCACATGGTTAGGCTATATCTGCTAGATATCAGGGGCATCTCTGAGTGTTAGAGAGCTGCAGAAGATCTAGTTTCATCTCTTGTTCAGAAAATTGTTGGTTACCAGCCTTCTTTACTGATTTCATTTCTATTCATTCATTCAAGAACATTGTTACGGAGTACCCACCATGTACCAAGCATTATTCTAGACACTGGGGATAACCATAGAGAACACATTTTCTACCTTCAATGAGAGTCTGGTTTTGTGATGAAGAAAAAAAGGACCCTGTATGCAAAGAGATAACTTAAATTATCTGATACTGGTCAGTGCTTTGAAAAACATCAGGTGGGACTACGGGTCAGAGTATAACTGGAAGTGAGGCAGGAACTCTATCCTCTGCTTGAGGAAGTGACCTTGGTGGTAAGACTGACAGGACACCAGGATGAAGTCCTGTGGAAGAGTGTCCCAAGCCGATGGTCTAGCAAAGGGCTGAGGGGGTCATAGAAGAGAAATGCAGAGAAGTTGGCAGAAGCCAAGACATAAGAGATCTTGAAAGTGGATTTCATTTAAATTATAATTCAAATCTCTTGGAGAGTTCCATTTATTCTTTAAAAAGAGCACACTTGAAGCTGTGGGTAATAAACTGCGGCAGGGAGACCATTTATGACACCATTTGAAGTTCAAGAGAGAAGTGATCAAGGAAGGCTTGGACGCAGGCGATAGTAAAGAAGACAGCAGAAAGTAGGCATATTCGGGATATATACTGGAATTAAAGCCAATGGACGGTCCTGGGTAAGACATGAGACATGAGGAATAAAAGGAGCAATCAAATATAACTCATGGCTTTTAGGTCTGCAGAAAATATCAGAAACAAATATTACAAAGGAGAGATTGAAGTCCAGATGCCAAAGAAACTTGCTAAAATCCCAAAGCTACTTAGTGTTCTAGCTGGGACTGCTGGAACCCAATTTCACCCATGCCAGGTGGCTCCCCAGTGACCTTCCATGATTTCCCCCCTTTTTTATTTTCATCTAAGTGGAAAGAAAATGCATTCTAGTAACTGAGAAAACACTGGGGGTTCTCAGCAATTATTTGCTTTGCGTCTTTCTCTTCCCCACTTAATTCATCATTTTACAGGATCCAACTATGACTATATATGGAAAATAGTATTTATATCAGCCCTATGGCAAAATATCAAATGCTTTTGATTAAATTGATGCCACAACATGGGGTCAGGGACAAGTGAGTCTCATATAGTTATTTGGCCCAGAAAGATGAGACTTAAAGTCTCTCTCTTCAGAAACATCTAGTACAGAGTTAAAGTTCTTTTCATTAAGAAAATAAAGTATCTTATTACTTAGACCTGTAAATATATGGTTTTAATATGTAGCCATTACATCCTTTCTATTCCAGCTATATTGAAATATAATTGACATTAACATTGTTGAAGTTTCAGGTGTATAATGTGATGATTTTATACATGTATGTAGTGAGAAATTATTACCACAATAAGGTAAGTTAAAACCTCCATTGCCTCAGATAATTACTAGTTGTGTGTGTGTCTGTGTGCATGCACGCGCTTGTGGTGAAAGCATTTAAGATCTATTCTCTTAGCCACTTCCAAGTACATAATACAGTATTGTTAGCTATAGTCATAGTGTTCATTAGATGCCCAGAACCCAGGTTCCATATAACTAGAGGTTTGTGCCCTTTGACCAACATCTCATTTCCCCCACTCTCTGCCAAGCCCCGGGCAATGAGCATCTTATTTCTATGAGTTTATGTTTTTAGATTTCACACGTCAGAGAAATTATTCAGTATTTGCCACTCACTGTCTTATTTCACTTAGCCTAATGCCATCAAGGTCAACCCTGAAAAAAAGCAGGATTCCCTACTTTTTAATGGCTGAATACACACACGAACACACACACACACGTGCACACACACGCACATGCACACACACACCAATCATATTAAATTCAATGTATCTATCAATAGACACTTAAGTTTTTGTTTCTACACCTTGGCTCTGCTATCAGGATAATGCTAGCCTAGCCTTGTCAAATGAGTTTGGGACTGTTCCCTTGTTGAAGTCACTCCCCAAATTCTAAATTCCATGGTTTTTTTTTTTTTTACTTTTGATCTTTTAACTCTTTTTGGTGCCTTTCACCAATGTTGTTGGCCTCTGCCATCTTTACAAATGAGTAGCAGTATAAATATAATTTTTTTAAAAAATAGAAAATGTGTTGAAATATTTCCTGTGTCTTCTTTTACCCCAAGTTAAGGGCATATTAAGTTGTGAAGGGAAGATAGAGGCATACCACTGAATTCTTTAACATGCTAATGACTAGATACATTTTTTAAGGAGAGGAATACTAATTAGTTCAGGAAATAAACACACTAGCTTAACATTGAGGCCCTGTTTAAATATGCATTTATGTTAGAGAAATATAGAATGCTTATGGATGTAAAAATATAGATTTCATATGGGTATTTAGTACTATTTGGCCTATGTCTACTGTAAATAAAAATTTTTGAAACGCAGTATTTAACACATATCTTGAATGCTCAAATAACAAGTTGTTCGACTTCAAGAATTTAGGAGAACTTGCCAAACCCGTGTGGCTCAGTGGTTGAGTGTTGACCCATGTATCAAGAGGTTGCTAGTTCGATTCCCGGTCAGGGCACATGCCCAGGTTGTGGGCTTCATCCCCAGGTTGTGGGCTTCATCCCCAGTGGGAGGCATGCAGGAGGCGGCCAATCGATGTTCTGTCTCATCAATGTTTCTATCTCCCTCTCCCTTCTTCTCTCTAAAATCAATAAGAAAAAACAATTAAAAAAATAAAATAAATAAAATAAATTGTGGCCCTGCCAGTGTGACTCAGTAGTTAGTGTCAGCCTAGGCACCAAAGCATCTCATGGTCTATTCCTTGTCAAGAGCATGTACCTAGGTTGTAGGTTCCATCTCTGGTCCCAGTTGGGGTGTGTGCGGGAGGCAACCAATCGATGTGTCTTTCTCACATCAATGTTTCTGTTTCTTTCTCTCTCTCTCTTCCTTTCTCCTTTCCTCCCTCCCTTCCACTCTCTCTAAAAATCAATGGAAAAAACATCCTCAGGTGAGGAATAATAAAACAAACAAACAGAAATGTGGTCCAAGTTTTGCCTCAAAGGCGTTCTCTTCGTCCGGGACTAATGGAGGCAGGGCATAGCATACAATAATTCTAGTCCTTGTCAGTTTGCTGTTGATCGACTGGCTGTTTGCTTCTGCTGAGTTTTAGGTCCTTTTTAAAAATGAATCTAATTAACAACATTATGTCTGATAAGTGTAAAAGTCGTGAGGATACTGAAAGAGCCGTTAAGAAAGGCCTGAAATTACAATGGAAGTGAAACCATAGAACTCTTAGAAATCGAAGCACCGGCGTGGGGTGTTTGACAGGAGCTCCGGACCTGACCCAGGACGCGGTGCCCACAGTCAGCTCCACGAGACGCGCCGGGCACCAGGCCCACATGGCTGGCACAATGCCTCTTCGTTGGGAAGTTCTCCCACCACATCTGTTGAAGGGTCATAAGCTGGCATACCCTGTATTAAAATTTGCGGAGTCTGAAAATAAACAACTTGGGGATTTCTTAAAAGAAGGAATACAAATTTTCAACCATAGGTGATACAAATATGGTTATTCAGAAAACAATGACCAGAATAGCATCAGCCAAATTTTAAAAAGTTGACATTTTACTACAAGTATTTCTAGAAGCCATTAATATTTTAACTAATTAATTGTCTGCTACATGTATGGTAATTTTTCTCTACTTTGGCTTCATTTTGCTTTATTACCTCTTCTCATATGGTCATGGTCTTAGAACAGTTTCTCTAGGAAGAATAGAAAGATAATTTAGTCTTTCCTCTATCATGGTTGATAAAAACATTTTTGAATTATTATTGATAGATTGAAAAATGCCCAGTTTTAGAATTATTATCTAGTTTCTTTTATATATGACCTATAAGATTTTAGGTCACTTCAAATGTCTTTAGGAGTGACTAAAATTATATAATCATTAAGATGATTCTACTCTAACCAGTTTGCCAATGACATTCTTGTCATGATGTATTAGAAATTTTATCATCTTCATCTATGTCAGTAATTTGTTTCAAGTTGCAAAAAATGTAAACCTTTCCCAATGCATTTATATGATTTACTTTTGTTCGTTAACTGGATTATCAGATAGTTAAAAGCCCATTCATTCATTAATTTATTCTGAAAAAACGTTAATCTGAAAATAATGTGCACACAAAAGCAATGCAAATGCATTTAAAATGGTCATTGCATGGCATTGAGCCATATAATCGTATAATCAAATCTTCCTTATGCTACGTTCATTTGCTGATGAATATATTTGGAAGTTCTGCAGTGGCACATTTGTTTTTTCAGAACTTTTTTTTTGTTGTTGTTGCTAGTAAAATGTTCTTCTCTTTCTCCCCGAATCCCAGAACTCTCTCAGGACAAGCTATTTCAGATAAAGTTAGTCAAGGTCTCACATGTTGGGATGCATAAAACTTGTGAATATACACAAACACACATATTCAGTTTTTATAATATTTATGAAGTTTCATGCCTGACAGACACAACATTTTGATTATATTTTATGTGATCCCATGGAAAAGTATTATGATGAGCTTGTTGTATGTTGTCAGTACCACTGAGTATATATTTCACAAGTACATTTTTTTGCTTGTTAATGAAAGATGAATCCATCACTTTAACACGTCTGAAGATTAGAGGAGTGTTTCACAGACTAGTTTCTGATCTGTATGTTTTAAGTCATGTTTTTCTTTCACCACGTATGTGCTTCCAGGGCCCAGCATTACAAACGCCATCGAATCTCCACGCAGCCTCCGCCACGCACTGTCATGACACAGCCCCGGTGGTTTGGGTACAACGGATGGTAGGACTATTCCTAGAAGCCATCCCTATACTAGAATGACCAGTCAGGATATAACTCATCAGGTGACTGCAAACCTCACAGCTGTGGCCCACTCATCCAAAACTTAACGTACCTCCAGCTCAACATTCCCAGCCCAACTAGACCCAACAAGGGCTCACAGCACTCCAAGGCCGGTTGATAAGACAAAAGGCAAAGGTGAGGGAGGAAATCAGAGGGGAGAAAGACAGTGGTCTTAACCTATCGCGGTTCAAGTATCTTACTTTTGCAAAGCTTATGAAAGAAGCATATGATCATGTAAGCTAGTGGCCAGTCCCCTGATGCTAAAGCTCCATCGCTCCGTGAGAAGTCAACTCTGCCCGTGTCTCCCAGCCCCCACACTGAGAGCAAGCAGCTGGTGCTGGAGGGCACAGGGCAAACTATGAACTGCATTTAGATATTTATTTTCTTACAAACGTATGCTCATCAAGAGAAAACAGTAATAAAATGAAAAGAAATCTATAAGCTGGGAAAAAATATTCACACTATATTTAACTGACAAAGCACCTGTCTCCAAAACAGGTAAAGAAAACTGCTACTCATTAATAAGAATGCAAACAGCCCAAATTTTAAAAATGAGAAAAATACTTAAACAAATGCTTAACAAAAGTAGATATACAAATGGCAATAAGCATATAAAAAAGAAAAAGAAAACATGCCCTATGCTCAGCCAGTGTGGCTCAGTGGGTTAGAGTGTTGTCCAGAGCTCTGGCAGGTTGCAGGTTTGATTCCCAGTCAGGGCACCTACTGGGGTTGCAGGTTTGATCCCCAGCTTCCCTCCCCCACCCCAGTCCAGTGCATGTGGGAAGTAACCAATCACATTAATGTTTCTCTTTCTCTCTCTCTCTCTTCTCCTCCCTTGCTCTCTTACACTCTCTCTCTGAAATCAATGGGAACAAAAAAATCATTGGATGTAGATTAAAATCAAACAAACAAACAAAAAACATGCTCTATATCACTAGCCACCAGGAAAATGCTAATTACCAATGAGATACTATTACATGCTTCCCAGAATGGCTACAATTAGCATGACAATCAATGCCAAACACCAGCAAGGCTACAGAGCAACTAAAAAACTCTCATATATTATTAATGAGAGTGTAAAATCATATAAACATTTTGGTTTAAAAAAATATAGCACATTCCTGTACAGATAAACACGCCTACCCTATGACCTGGCCATTCTACTCCTAGACATGTCCACAAAAGACACGCACAAGAATGTTGAAAATAAAACTATTTTTTGAAATAACCAAAAGCTTCGAACAACCCAAGGGTCCATCAGTGGGACGATGAGTAAACACACGGTGGTGTTCTCATATAATTTGGTACAAGGTAACAATAGAAAAGAGTAAATGAATGGTTCTTGCCACAAGGGGCACACATCTGCAAAGCCAGTGCGGAGCACAAGAAGCCAGATACAAGAGTGCACACTCTGTGCAGTTAATAAAACTGAAGAACAGGCAACACGGCTGGTTATGACAGAAGTCGGAACAGCGTTTGTCATGGAAGCGACAGGGGTAGAAGTTGGCTGGAAAATGGTATGAGGAAAATTTCTGATCTGGTGAACATTTACTTCATTTTGATTTGGGTGCTGGTAACAAGGATGCATTGAATTTTCAACACATCTGAAATGGTACACCTAAGATCTGTGCCTCAGAAAAGGAGACAATGCATTTAGCTAAAGCCAGCCTAGCTAGTTCTTAGTCTTCTTGAGCCTCCAGCAAATGCATTGCTGCGTTGGAGATGACAGCGTGCTTGTAGGTAAAAAACTTCAGTTTATATTTATGGAGGGTACAGAATGATGAGCGGGTCTAATTTGGATTTACTAGCTTAAATTTGCAACTGCAAAAATCTGCCTTCTAAAGCATAATGTCTAGAGTGGCACCGATCAACAATACTTCAGTTCTGTTCCATTAGTTTTTTGAATCCGTAGGGGGGAAATATAAATATATAACCACCCGAACATAGCATTGTGAACCAGGACCTCGTTCTCTCTCCAAACAGGATATTGAGGAAGAATAAAAAAGAGAAAAGGGAAAGATAAATTCACATCTTAAAAAATGTCACAAAAGAGTAAAGTACTCTCAAAGTCTTAAACAACTGCGCTAGCCAGAATTACTTATGATCAGAGAACTTTCTAATGAAAGTGGTCTTGGTCATTATCATGAGGAATATATTAATGCAGGTTTCTCTAAGTTGCCAAACATGTCCTATTGCTTAATAGACTTTACTATTTAATAAGCAGTCTTTACTGCGAGAAATTCTGGATCGGAACATGCTATTCCAAATTGCAAGTAAAATCAGGCTGGTCCTATAAAAACAGAAATTTATGAGCTCCATATTTCAAAATTCTGCCCTGGCTGAAAAATACAACTGAAATCAGTGATTCAGTCTTTGTTTTAGAAGCCAGGAAAGAAAGAGAGATTGCTAACACAGGTATTTAGAGAAAGAACCCTGAGCAGCTTTTACATTTTGTTAGATCAATAAAGGAAAAGTTGGTATATCGTTTTGTAGAATTTCAGAAACATTTATACTTATTTCATATCCTGTAACCATAAGTCACATTTTTCTGACTGTTGACTGAAGAAGGATCTTGGTTTGTTTGACTAGGCAAAGGCACCGGGAGCCACAGCATTGACTGATAGATTTAAGCCTAAACGTTGTTATAAAAAGTCTCTTAAAATGTTTATGAGACTATACGTTCATTTAAGTTATCAATCTAGGCTTGTCATAAGAAGTTGGTTTTATGCCCTGGCCGGTTTGGCTTAGCGGTTAGAGCATTGGCCTGTGGACCAGAGAGTCCTGGGTTCGGTTCCCGCTAAGGGCACGTACTTCGGTTGCAGTTTGTCCCCGGCCCGGGTTGGGGTTGTGTGGGTGGCAGCCAGTCGATGTGTCTCTCTCACGTTGATGTTTCTCTCTCTCTCTTCCTCCCTCTCTCCCTCCCGCTGTATCTGAAGATAAATGCAAAAGTGTCCTCAGGTGAGGATTAAAAAATAAAAAAGAAGTTGGTTTTAGTAACCAAAATGTTTGTAACCATTAAATTACTATAACCTTATTATCCAGTGCTAATAATCTATTTTTTAAAAAAGAATGCTTAGTCTCTTAAAATTGGAAGCATAGTTAAAGACATGTTCCTCTTTTATCAATATAGTTTACAAATAAAATTCAGAGACTCTCCCTGGTCAGTTTGGCTCAGCGGTTAGAGCATCAGCCTGCGGTCCCGAGAGACCCAGGTTCGGTTCCCGCTAAGGGCACGTACCTCGGTTGCAGTTTGTCCCCGGCCCTGGTTGGTTCATGTGGGTGGCAGCCACTCGATGTGTCCCTTTCACATCGATGTCGATGTCTCTCTCTCTCTCTCTCTCTCTCTCTCTCGCTCTGTCTCTCTTTCTCTCTCTCTCTTTCCTTCCCACTCTATCTGAACAAAAAATGGAAAAATGTCCTCAGATGAAGATTAAAAAAAAATAAAATAAAATTCAGTGACTCGAATGTGGAACCACAATTTGCTTCGACGCTCTATTCTAAATATTGAGACGGACTCAAGGTAAGGGTTGGTTAGCTGACTATACAGAGGTGATTATATTCACCCACTCAGTCGCAGTCAGAAGGTGGAAAAACGCCCTCTCTAAACAGGTCAACCTCTGCAGGTCAACCTCTGCTCATCAGCTCTGTTCTCATCACTTCAAAGTGACTGCTAACTCTGGGAAGAGATCATGCTTCATGTTGCAGGCAGTTCAATCCAGATGAGAGAGGTCAAGGCTCAGATCCCTTCTCCCTGTCTAACCTCCCATTAAGTCTTCCCTCCTCTCCTGGGGTCGAGATGAGTCATTGAGAAGGAAAGAAAGAAGGTTTTCAAAACTCTCTTTATGGTCGAGTTCCAGGATTATGGACCAGGGTAGAATAATGGAGAAAGAGGATAATTGGTTTCTTACAAATATATCTAACAAATATATCTATCTCAGGTTTGCTTCAGAAAGTCTTATCTCACTCTAAAACAGACATCTATGGGAAACACATTTAATTTAAAACTGACAGTGGGGACAGGAGTTGAATTCATATTCTCAAAATTAAGGACTCATGTGTGTTTTATTCATATTTATTTTACGGACTGATTTTCATTTAAGATCATTGAGTTTGCTTTTCTTCAGAAAATTCAAAGCAGAAAGCAAACAAGAAAGCCTAAGACCATGCTGATTTAATATAAAATTTTTATGGAGCATCTACTACTACTACTACTACTACTACACACCCACACACACACATACACACACACACACAGAAAATACTGAATTTGCAAGAAATATTATATTCAATGATTCAAGATTATGCAACATATCTCCTACGTTCTTCAGAATCTTGCAAATTCTTTTTAATCCTGGGATTCTGGAAAGGGATCTCTCACTGTTCAAATGGCAACAAAGACACCAAGACACCAATAGTATTAGTATCTGAGTACAATAACTCCTGGTTTTCTGTACCAACAAACTGGTAAGACCCTTACCTGTGATGCATTGGGATCCTGTACCAGAGGAAGGTCAAGTACTAGTTTATGTAGTGATTCAGGTTTGTAAACAACAAGAGGGCACCAACTATTACAAGAATTATGGAGAGCACTGAATTTATTCCAAAGCACTTGCTTTGGAAATCTTAAATAAAGAAAATGACCAGCTATGCAAGCCAGAAGGCATCTTTGTTGTGTTAGAAGAGATCCCATCTCCTACAGCAAGAGAGCAGATTAAGCTGAAATTCATGCCCAAGATTCCGCTGCAAAGGTGGCAGCACTGTAAAGGAGACTAAACATATACTATTACCAAGCCTCTTATGTTAAACCTAGAGCTCTTACAGGAGGTTAAGTACCTGAGATATGAATTGAGGACAGATGAGTGACAAGCAGGAGAATCTTGAATCCTAGATTGCTCTGAACACAGGGGGCTGGCAGAAGCAACCATTATCTCCTTGCAAAGAAAAAGGAGTTTTACTCTGCTTGGAGGGCTTAGAAAGACCACACCAGAAGCACCTTACTTTCAAGCTGATGCTTATTCTACTTCCCAGTTACTCAAGATCATTATTGACAGGTTTCAGCATAACCTGAACAGAAAATTAGACCCCCAGTTGGAGCAGCAATATGTTGCTCCTCAAAGTCACTGAAGGACACGGGTGATGTATCCAAGAAGAAGGCAATGGGTGTGGATCACGGGGGGGGGGGGGCGGGGTGATATTACATGGGAGCATTCTTTCGTGACTCAGGATTTAGTGTCACACAAAGACACCTGGAACCATGTGCTACTGGGGAGGTGGCTTATTTAATAGATAAGGTGGAGACACTGCAACAGCCTGGGCAAAGTCTGCAGACGGGCCAGAAAACAGGGAGATGGGGGATATTAGAATGATTACCTGAGCAAAGAAAAACAAATTTGACAAAATTCCCTGGAGGGCACTATAAAGACCTCCCTTCATCAAGGCAGTAAGGAAGACCTTGACGGTATATTAGGATTCTTCAAAGAAACAGAACTATTAGAGTATATACAATATACACACATACATGTGATATATAATACATATATAACATATCATAAATATGCATGTAAGGAGATTTATTATAGGCATTGGTAGAAATTGGCTCACGTGGTGATGGAGCTCAGAAGTCCCAGTCAATTGTTTGAAAACTGGAGAACCAGGAAGGCTGTTCATATAGTTCAGTCCAAGTCCGAAGGCCTGAGAACCAGGGGCCTGCTGGTCTGAGTCCCAGAGTTCAAAGGCCCTGGAACCAGAAGCCCTGATGTCCAAGAATAAGAAAGAACTTGCCCTTTTGTTACCTGTTTGTTCTATTCAGGCCCTCAGAACTGGACTCGAGGATGACCACCCACACTGGTGAGGGGGACTTCTTTGTGCAGTCTACTGAATTAGTACTAACCTCTTCCAGAAACACCCGTATGGACACACCCAGAAATAATGTCTAAGCGGCACTCTGGGCATTCTTTAACCCAGTCCAGGTGACACACAAAATTAACCATCAATGAGAGCACGCACAGGCCTGCAGTATGGAAGGCATCAACAACCTGTGTATCTAGGATGTGTAAGATTTTAAGGGGTAGAGACATGAGGAGGGTAGTCTACTTATGTTTCTCTTTCTTAGAGGCATAACAGAACAAATCTTATCTAGAATTCCAACATGATTACCATAAGCAATAACAATTGATACCTTCTTCAGTGAGAGCTAAAGTTGGACCAAATCAGAGAGACACTGGAAGTTTTAGAGATTTGTTTTCATGGTGAAAGAAATCTCTCAAAGGTTTGGGATCAAGGAATAACATTAGCAGAATGTTTGGGGAGATTCATCTGGCAATGTTATAGATTGAATGGGTAGCTCTTGCAGGTGGTAGGATTACAAAGGTGGCCTTTGAAATAGTCTAGGCTTGAGGCATCCAGATCCTGAATTATAACTAAAAGGGCGAAAAAAAATTCAATCATGCATTGATTTCAAATAAATCACTTTCCACTGAGCTATCACTCTGTTTAGGACATAATGTAAGTTACTAAGACACTACACAGTGTGCTCCAGATTTTACTCAGATAAGTATATTTATGCTCATAGGTAATTGTTTCTATTGAGAGGTACTTATTTTTTAAAGTATTTAGTGAACCTTCATTCCTCAATACGCAAAGCTACTTTAAGGATTCTGTTCGGAGGTGAATGCATTGTTACCTCCATCTCCAACACTCCTGCATTCATTCCCTAGCCTTTGGGTAAGGTGAGCACTCTGCTTTGATACCGAGGCCTGGAGATTGGAGTTATATTTAGAAGGTAGAAATTCACAAAGCATTTGTATATCTGTGCTTATGGTGGTATAGCAAGCAATTTTAAAGGTCACTTTTCTGAGAAGGCATATTAGTTTTAACATGAGGAAGCAAGAGATATGCACACAAATATTAGTGCCCGGTTCCCGGGGTTTCTAAATTGCTTCAATTTTTTTAGTTGGACTCACTGAAGATGTTTCATGGTGGGGTGGGGATAGTGACTAGACCATTTTATAAAGAGCAAAATAAGAAAACAAAGTTTTATGGAAATGGATGACCATGTGTTTATTACTGTGTCTTGAAATAATAAAGTAATTTGTTCTCTCGGATTGTTCAGTAATTTATTTTGCCATGATGTATAATCTGTAGCTATTGGCACTGGTTGATTTTAGATCTGAAAGTCCATTTAACCCCCATGTCACCACAGCTGTCTTTGTCACCTGCCCCTAGGGAAAAAAGAGTTAATACAGGAGGTCTGAGAATGCTATCCGCAGAAAGCCTTGTTTGTAAGATTGGCCGTTGGCTGGATCTGAGAACGTGGTGGGTGGAGCATCCCCATCAAAAGCTACTAATAGGATTCCAAAATGGCGGTGGAGTGAATGGAAGCTACACAAACCATCTCCCAGGACCAAACTGGAATTACAACTAAAATAAAGACAAATCATGGGGAAAAAGCAACAGAAAAGCAGCTTGCAAGAATCATACAACCAGAGACACTGAATCAATCCCTGTAGGATTGCAGAGGCCCAAGAGGGGGGCTGGGAGCCAGACAGCAGCAGTCTTAGGTGTGAGAAGCACCTTGGGGTTTAAAAATACCAAGCTGGCTCCACAGTGCAGAGCCAGGACAGAGCACTAAAATAGCCACAGCCACTCACCTTGGGCTCCAGCAGAAGGAGAGCAGACAAAACTGGAACTGTGTGGGGACACTCGGGATTTGGAGGGCACTCAGAGCTTTTGCTGAGTTGCAGTCACACAGGACTGTGGCCATCTTACTCCTTTCCAGGGCTCTGGAGAGAGGCAGTTGCCCCTCCCTCAGAGATTCAACCCAACCCAGGCAGGCCATTGAGATGCAAATCAAGGCTAGTTAACAACCAGCATCTGCCCCACCCTTGGGAAATCCTCTTATGTAGAACACCTGAGGGAGTTTTCCATTCAACTGAGAAACCACTGCTCTTCAAGTAACCAGTACTAATAGCCTCCAGGCAGAAAGCTAGAGGATAACTGAACTGTTCCTGGGATTGCAGATCTACCCAGGAAAGTAAGACTTGACAGTGGTGTTTCACGTGGGACCTCCCACACTCATCCAAACCCAGTAGAGGGAGCCACAAACAGTGGAACACGAACACCCACAGGGAAAATTTGGCAGGCTCCAAAACACACTGATATAGCCAAAATGGTGAAACAAAGAAACAAATCCCAAATGAAACAAGAGACCTCTACCAGAAGTAAATAAAATGCAGTTAAGCAAGTTATCAGAGGTAAAATTCAGAGCCATGATCTTGAGGAAGCTCAACAGCATGAGTAAGGACATCAACACTATGAGTAAAGACATTGAAACATTGAAAATCAAGCAATTGGAAATGAAAAACCACCAAGAAGAAATGAAGAATGACATAGCAGAAATAAAGAACACATTGGAAGGACTAAACAGCAGACTAGAGGAAGCTGAGGACCGTATCAATGAATTAGAAGATAGGGTAGAAAAAAATCAACCAATCATAAAACCAAAAAGAAAAAAACAATTAAAAAAACAGAAAGACAGCTTAAGAGAACTGTGGGACAACTGGAAACATAACAATATTCACATCATAGGAGTCCCCAAAAAAGAAGAAAATGAGCAAGTGTTAGAAAATATATTTGAAGAAATAGTGACAGAAAACTTTCCTAATTTGTTGAAGGAAGAAATCATTCAAGTTCAAGAAGCACAGAGAGCCCCAACTAAGAAGAACCCAAAACAGGCCCACCCCAAGACACATAGTAATCAAAATGCCAAAAGTTAAAGACAAAGAGAATCCTAAAAGCAGCAAGAGATAAGCAACAGGTTACCTACAAAGGAACCCCCATAAGGCTCTCAGCTGACTTCTCACAAAAAACAGTACAGGCCAGAAGGGAATAGCATGAGGTAATCAAGGTCATGAAAAACAAGGATCTGAATACAGGACTACTCTACCCAGCAAGGCTATCATTCAAAATAGAAGGTCACATAAAGAGCTTCCCAGACAAAAAAAAAAAGGCTAAGGGAATACATTATCACCAAACCAGCACTGCAAAAAATGTTAAAAGGACTGCCGCAGAAGAAACAGAAAGAAAAATATAACCACACTAAACAAAAATGGCAATAAATAAGTACATATCAATAATCACCTTAAATGTAAATGAATTGAATGCTCCAATAAAAAGATACAGAGTAACTGATTGAATAAGAAAGCATGACTCATATATATGTTGTTTACAAGAGACCCACCTCACAATAAAAGACTCACATATGTTGAAAGTAAAGGGATGGAAAAAAATCTTCCAAGCAAGCACAAAGGAAAAAAAAGCTGGAGTAGCAATACTCATATTTGATAAATTAGATTTTAAAATGAAGGCCATAACTAGAGACAAAGAAGGCCACTACATAATATTGAAAAGATCTATCCAACAGGAAGATATAACCTTGATAAACATATATGCACCCAATATAGGAGACTCCCAAGACAGTCCATTCTTCTCATAGATTTACAGTCTGGGCATGCCCAGCCATTGTGGCTCAGTGGTTGAGCATCAACCCAGGCACCAAGAGGTCGCTGCTTTGATTTCCGGTCAGGGCACATGCCCAGGTTGTGGGCACAATCCCCAGTGGGCCTATTGATGTTCTCTCTCATCCATGGTTCTATTTCCCTCTCCCTCTCTTTTCTTCTCTCTCTAAAATCAATAAAAAAGCAAAAATAAATAGAGTCTGGGCAAGAGCATTTCACCATCTCTTTATGTGAAAAATAGCACTTTTTGTATCCAATTGAAGATCAGGTTATTTTCTTTTTTTCCAAGTGGGAAGATAGATATCTCTTAAAGAGAAAGAAGCCGACTTCAGCCAAACGTATGTGAGTTATTATTCTTCCCATTTAGGTTACATAACGATATAATTATTTGCACACAACTGTTTAATTGCTTCGGTAATCTTCCTTGGCAATCTGCAGCCCCAGTGTCTGGAATTCATTACAGGTTGTGAAGTTTGCTTTTATTTGTTTTGAATGTGCTGCCTTTTGATTTCCTCAATTGAATAAGTGCCCTCTTGTTGTTTTGTTTTAGAAAAGGGTAAATAAAAATGCCAACTGGCCATCTCCAAACCATCCATCACGCTTTACTACCTGTGTCATAATTATTTCTTATTTTCAGTACTGTGGAATGGTACTCAATTCCCTGCCCAGAAAAAAAAAAAAAAAATTCTCCTCTCCACTGAATAGCATGACAAGAGATGCTGTAAGTGTTTCCCAGTTCACCATTTGGGTAGCTTCAGTGCAAGCATTTAAAACAAGTGTAAGTATGACTGACAGCCAGTCGAAGCATGTATGTACACCGGTATGTTACTACGGTTGAAATGACTTCTACCTCCCTCTCTCATTGAATTGCAATCAATTTCTTCACCAAGGATACCAAAAACTGAGAACTCTCTCCAGAGCTCTCAGCAGCTATAACCAAAACTACAGAAGTCCTTCATCTCCACTCCACATTGCTGGTTCTGATCATCCAAATCTCATCAGAGAAAGCTTGGAACGTAGTTTACAAAGGGTGGCTCTATATCCGCAATGGTGACGTATCTGTGCCCAATTACAGCCTTCTATGAAATCTAAAATCATCCATTCTCAGGCCACACTCCCCTGAGACTGCTTTTGTAGGTCTAAGGAGGGACCCAGAAATTTATATACTATTAACAAGTTCCCCTGACAATGCGTTATAGAGAGGGATGCAATAAGAATGTAAAAAAACTCAGTTGTGATTTGGGAAAATGTCAGAAAGATCAACATTTCAGTATACTTCTCTCTCTAGTACATGATTATCTTAAAGAAATGAAAAGAGAGGCAGTGAGCAAGCTGATGAGCCATGTCTTTTAAATCCAAAAGCTTTCAACCATATATATGCAGCAGAAAGACAGAGGAGAAATACGCACTGACCTTTCTTGGGAATTGTCTTTTCTTTCCTTTTTCCTCCTATTCTTCCATTAATTTGCATAGATTTACATAATACCCCAGTTTCCAAGTAGAGCTGTTGCTTTTTTCTCCTAAGCATCATAGATGAATGAACTTGGTTTGGTGAGGCTTGATGGTAAGAAGATGGAAGAGCGGAGTGCTCTTAGGACTAGACCTAAGATATAAAGAATGCATAGAAAAATTAAATCTATTTGCCTGCTTGTTGGTGGCTTTTATGATTAAGGAGAACATGCAATACACGAAGCCCTTAAGTAATTATAATGCATAAAAACAGATCAGGCTAATCCATCCTGGCCCACACAAGATTTGATGAGTGTTCTTTATAAAATACTCAGCTAAATTGATTTGAGATCCTTAAGGCACCAACTCTTCAGAGTTGGTGGTGGTTCTTTAAATGAGGAAATCTTTTTCTTTTTTTTTTCACATTTCCAACAGGCTGCCTCATGCATCAAGACAGCTGCCTGAGATACACCTCATTTAATTGCAATTGTTGTGGGTAAGTTTACGATTCTCTCTGAAATGTAGAGTCATCACTTAGAGTTTTATACGCTCCTTTCTCTTGGAAACTCTTGGTAACTTACTTAAGTTGTTTATTTTCTTTTTCTTCTCATCACCTAGTGATACTTACCTCCCGCTTTCTTTTTTCTTCTTTCCCCATCACCCACCCTTCAGGCTTGGCATGTATTACAGGCATACCTTAGCTACCTTGTGGGTTCCTTTGCAGACCATCATAATAAAGCAAGTGTTCCAATAAAGTGAGCCATAGTCTTTTTGCTGGTGGAGGGTCTTGCCTTCAATTTGTAAGAAATGCAACAATAAAGTGAAGCACATTAAAATGAGGTATGCCTGTAATGGAATATGGGAAGGGCTGCCTTGATCATCTACCCTTTCCTCCAGACTCCGCCCAGATATTCATTGCATACCATCTGTAATATTGTCGCAGAGATCCTTTAAACCTTTGGAATGCACTAAGTGATACAGGTGTCCTTTGTTACTTTAATGAGGTGACTTTTGGAAAGCAGTTAAGGATGAGGGCTGGTTGCCAAAAGAACCAAACAGGTGGGGGGGGGGGAACTTTGAGCCCCATGCCCTGACTTCTAGGGAGAGAAGCTAGACGTTGAATTCTATCACCAATGGCCAATGAGTTAACCAATCATGCCCATGCAATGAAGTCTCCTTAAGAACCCAAAAACATGAGTTCAGAGAGTTTCCATGTGGTGAACACAGGGAGAGCCAGGGAGAGTGGCAACCTTGGAGAGGGTATAGAAGCTCTGTGCCCCTTCCCCTATACCTTGCCCTGTGCATCTCGGCTATCAGACTGTTCCTGAGTCATATTCTTTTAAAACAAACTGATGATAGAGTAAATAGAACTTTTCTGATTTCTGTGAGATGCTCTCGCAAATTAACTGAACCCAAGGAGGGAACGTTTGGAACCTCCAGCCTGTAGCGGGTCATTCCGAAGCACAGGTGATGCCCTGGACGTGCGGCTGGTATCAGCAGTGGCGGTGGAGACGCATCTCTTAGAGTTGAGCCCTCAGTCTGTGCGTCTGATACTCTCTTCAGGTAGAGAGTGTACAACTGAGTCGAACGATGGGACACCAAACAGTAAGGGAGAACTTCTTATCGGTGTGAGGAACCCGCCCTGTCTCACCTCACAGAGGGAATTGGGTATTCAGAGCCCTTACTCCCTCTAAACCCTGTTTCCCAGGGTCTCCCTTGGTATTTCCGGTGTCAGGGAGCTTACTCCCTCTCAGGGCACTTAGTTCCACTGTAGGCAAATCTATAAGTATTTTTTCTGTATGCTGAGTTCATAGATGCCTCATTAAAACAGCTGAGCCTTGGCCCTGATTATGCCCTACAGATAATAGAATTTGGGGTAATTTTTAATTAAATCAGTGGTGTGGCTCAGGTCTGAGATAATCGATTGGAGTTCACGTGAGAAAGGGTGGAGACTCGGGTTCTGAAATATGCATGGACCTTCCAAGGCGCTGCCGGCCCCAGGTCCTTGTGGGAAAGCGTGGCCCGTGTCCTCGGTCTTCTAATTCTTCCGGAAACTTGAGTCATGAGTAAAAACTCTCAGATGTTGAATGTTGGCAGTGGATTCAAATGCGAACATTGTGGGGTAACACCACTGGCCACAGAAAGTGAACTGATGATCGAATCTACCTGCTGCCTTTTACCTGAACTGTGTACTTTGTTTCCACCCGACAGTTTTTGAATATTTGGAGAGAGAGTTCTCTGATTCTAACTTTTTTTTTTCTTAGGATAAATTTCTTCTAATTTCTTCAGATTATCCATGTATGATCTAATTTGTAGTACCATTTTCTCTGTTTTTTTTTTTTTCCCCCCAGTTCTTCAGTTGACCAGTTTCTCAAAATGAACTAGACAGACTCAGTACTAGTGAGGGAACTGACATTGTAACCTTTCTAACACAGGGCATTAGACTTGACACCCATCTTAAAAGAACATCTATGATGTCAGCACCCCTCCATTCTCTGGGTGTGCATTTATAACTATACACGGGCGCACACACACACGCATACATGCACATACACATATACATATGCAAAAGGTACTCATGCATGCATAGATGTGTGTATGGATTTAAACTCAATATACAACTTTATAATTTCCACTATTACATTGTATCTTATAAATGTGACCTTGACTTGTAGTCAGCTTAATTCGTGTTAATTTTGATTCTGTCATTCTCTGTTTGTACTTAACAATAGCTTTGTGCAACCCATAAATTTAAGAAGCACATTTCCTATGTCTGTATTAAAGTAATTGCCAAAAGTTGACTGTGCCAAGTACAAGGATAGAGCCCCGAGGACGATATTAATGACTAACTTCCTTGTTATAGAGCTATTTATCACTTTCAAGGTATAATAACACGATCACTTAATTTTTTTTTTTTTTTCTATTGTCACTCGAGGACATTTTTCCATTTTTTGTTCAGATAGAGTGGGACAGAGAGAGAGGAAGAGAGAGAGAGAGAAACATTGAGGTGAAAGGGACACATCGAGTGGCTGCCACCCGCACGACCAACCAGGGCCAGGGGACAAACTGCAACCGAAGTACGTGCCCTTAGCAGGAACCGAACCCAGGTCTCTCTGGACTGCAGGCCGAGGCTCTAACCACTGAGCCAAGCCCGCCAGGGCAACACTATCACTTAAAGTTGGCCTCACTTCTCTCGCTCTTCTTCGAGAACACGTTTTGCTGAAATCTGAATCCGTATAATTTTCCTGGCGTTCTAATTCAATATCCACACCTTCGAAAGAAAACAAGACAGCTCCCAGGACCTCTCCTGCCCCTAGCTGTGGTCCTGCAGAGTCCGCGGTCACCATAAAGAATACCAGAATACATTCCAGCAGAACTTCATGCAGAAAGAAATAGGATGTCCCTACATTGCTTGGACGAAGTACATTATGATTCAGAAAATCCCAGAAATGTCTCCACACAGGCTTTTCCCTTCCACAAATAGGTCAAGTACATTCACCATTAGAAATCTGCAGTTGATATTTCCTTTGACTTCCATAGCTGGCTTCTCCTCCTTCTGGTCTCCGCTCAAATGTCACCTCCTCAAGATAGTTTCTGCTACTCCGCTTCTGCCTCTGATAAGCCGGGGAACCTGGAACGCTTCTGTCTCCTCCTCTCTAAGAGAAGGGCAAGCATGCTACTTCCTTCTAATGAGAGGGGTGTCAAATGACTTAATGAATGTAATTCTCTTAGACGAGTATCATTGCACATTAACCTCTATCATCATTGCTATTATTATCATTATTTGCACACTTGCTTCCCTTCCTCACAGTCATTCTAACACATTTACCTATTTTATTTTCTTCCAAGCTTTATCAGCCTCTCCAATTACCTTGCCCACTGTTTACTTGCTGATTTTCAGTAACCTTCAGCCTGACAGGGAAATGCTGTGAGACACCCTTTCTGTCTCTGCATGATGCACCTCCATCCATTAGAATGTCGCTGTGCTCAGAGCCGTCACTCAGCACCGTCAGGAGCATGAAGGGATGTACACGTGAATGAAAGTCTCCTCCAACACAGCATCACATCGCTAACATTTCTTGACATAAGGAAACACCACATACATTGCTAAATGTTAAAATGTGGGGAGCTTGTGGCCGTCTTAGATTTCTTGGAATCCAGGAGATCGATGTTCCTAAATATGGCCTGTGCACTCCTTATAGTATTTATCTCCGATTATGAAAGGAAGGGACAGAATGACACTTGTAATGAGGGTCCATTGATCTAATAAATAGAAAATGAAATCCTAAAAGTAGGACGTAGCAAGTATATTGTAAAGCAATTCGATAGCTCCCAGAAAAACACACGAAATGCCACTGTACAAACACAAACACGAGGCCGTTTGAGGCCAGTTTGAAGAAAATCGCCTGATCTTTGATTCACACATAAAAGAGAAAGTGAAAAACAGGCTTTAAAATATTGTAACTAAATAAATTGTGGTATTTTATACAATGGAATATTTTTCGGTTCTCAATAGAAGACTAAGTTAGATCCTTATAAATGTCTTGAGAAGCATTTGTCAGTATTTTTAAGAATATAC
Organism: Molossus molossus; assembly: GCF_014108415.1. Lineage (NCBI taxonomy): Eukaryota > Metazoa > Chordata > Mammalia > Chiroptera > Molossidae > Molossus > Molossus molossus. The sequence goes on from NW_023425352.1 coordinate 19,174,650, forward strand.
AGTTTTGCATATTGACAATTCACTTAGAATATTACTACTCATTTTCTTCACTGTGTATGCATGTACATGTGTGTGTACACGTGTAAATAAAAGGAAAAGGCATGAAAGAATGAACACAAAAGTAACAATAGTGGTCACCTTTAGAGTCTAGCAGTCTGTAGTCTTAGTTGTAATGTTAATTTTATTTATTTATTTTTTTATCCTCACCCGAGGACATTTTTTTTGCATTTATCTTCAGATAGAGCAGGAGGAAGAGAGGGAGGAAGAGAGAAAGAGAAACATCGACATGAGAGAGACACATCAAGTGGTTACCACCCACACGACCCAACCAGGACCGGGAACAAACTGCAACCAAGGTACGTGCCCTTAGCGGGAACCGAACCTGGGTCTCTCCGGTTCACGGGCCAACGCTCTAACCGCTGAGCCAAACCAGCCAGGTCTACAATGTTAATTTTTAAAGGAAAATATAGGCATGCCTTGTTTGATTGATAAGTTGATTTAAATTAAAATGTAGAAAAACAAACAGAGAAACAAAGAAATATTTTTACATATGTGGAAATTGCCCTCAAATTCTGTATGGTTAATACAATTATAATAAAATACTGCTTATGAAGATAGCACAGCACATATTATCCTGAATAAACGTAGGCTATATGGAAATGAGCGTGGTTTACTTTTTCTACTACATATAAACATTTGTTAATAAGTTATAAAATTTGGCAATAGGCTGTTAGCAAACTGATGACTTTTTCTTCCCGACAATTTATTTTCCTGCTCTTTTAAAAATGAACATCTTTTTTTGTTTTCTACTTTCATTTTAGGGGCTTCTCCTCCAATTTCTAACACCCCTCTAAGGTTAGTGATAAGTTCAACACAAACCCCTCCATCGATTTTTCTGCAGACCCTTGAAATTTACCTTACCTGGAGACATAAGTTCATTTGATTTTGGCTACAAAAAAAAAAAAGAAAAGAAAATATTTCCACTACTATATTAAATTTTTTGTTTCTTTTTGGTAATGAGAAACAATGGCTGTTCTCTTTTCCAATGGAGGACACACATATCTGGAAAAGACTGGAAAGACAGGGCCCGGCCGGGCTGTCTCTTCTCTGATGGGAAAGGGGTCCTGTCTGCCCCCCGCGGCTGCGCCGGCCCTTCCTCCGGCCTATTCCGCTGCAAACACAGTTAGTTGCCCTACCTGTTTCAGGCGTCTCAGTTAATTTGGTCCTTTTGCCATCCCTATGCTCTCCAGATGTATATCTCTTTTTAGGTTTGGCCCTTTCTTGTGGCTCAGATAGCTCCCATTGTGTACGGAGTCAGCAAGAGCCCCAAGAGGTGACACCGGCTTCCGTCACCGGTCTCTTCTTCCCTTGCTCTCTGGAATACTGGCAACGGATTGTATGACAGATTTGCAGTTTTTAATCTTCGGTTCCTTTTGAGCCACAAAATCATAAATGTTTTCTGCTTTTTTAAAAATCTGGTCTACCACTGCCCTGTTGCCTGTTATACAATCCTCACGGCATGGTTGTTTTCTCCCGCGGTTCTCACGCCTCCCAGAAGCAGAGCATTCCTCGTGGACCCTCGGCATTCCTCGTGGGCCCTCAGCATTCCTCGTGGGCCCTCGGCATTCCTCATGGGCCCTCGGCACACCACAGGGCGGTTCCACCCACTGCTGCTCCAACGCTGACTTTCGGGTGCTCAGGTCCAACTCAAATGAGGTTTCCAGCTGGTATGTGGGTAACAGCTATCTGCTGGTGCTCCAGTGTTTGAAATGTTTGTACTTTTTTTTTTTTCCTGGCCAGAAATTCCCTAAGTAATCACCATTAGTCGTTTTATTTTTGTTTCTGTTTTAACCTCCTTTAAATATCGTACCACCTGTGTGGTCTGGCAATCCTGACAGGTACAAGTGAAGGTTTTCCCTCAAACTGGAACGCAAATGGGATTTCAAAAAACGGGCTTTTTCCGTCATCTTAAAAAGAAGATTTTTGTGACTCTGTCAAGAGATAACCTGCAAGAAGGGTGGAAAAAAACATGCAAAGGCTGAAAATTTCCTATGAAATATCTTTTGCTTATAAATTATTTTTGCCATGTTTCTATATTCCTGTAAAAGAATAAGAAAAAAAAAGGCATTAACAGAAGTTGAAGTGTGTTCACTATTCCTATTTGCTTTTTATTATTTTTAATTTTTTTATAAGTTGATTGAGACACAATTGACACAATACTCTGTAAGTCGAAGGTGTGCAACATGTTGATTTGATACATTTACATGCTGTAAGTAATTTCCACCGTAGTGCTAGCTATCGCTATTTCCTCTTCCTCCTGCCTGCACAGCCAGATTATGTTTTCCAGTTTCCCTGCAGTTGAGAGAAACCATGCATCTGGCTTTCGCTGATGGAATGTAAGTGATGTGATGAGCACAATTTCGGGGCCTTGCTCCTATAAAACCTCCCACTGGGTCCTGTGTGCTGTCTTTTCCATAGCTTCTGCCTCAATTCAGAGGACCTTGGGGCCACATCCAAAGATGTCCGCAGAGCCCCAAATGGCAAGATGCGTGAGGCAGTGCATGATTCTGCTAGCGAGCCCACGTCAACCTGGCATCTGCCTTCCCAGCCCACCCAAATCATACTTATTAATAACATCAGGCTCTTAAATCCAGGTTATGTTTTTTTATCCACACACGCTCGCTCTCTGCTGTGTTGGTTCCCACTGATCATACCTTGCTTCCTCAAGTTCCTCCCACGTCGAAGTCCATGGCGTTATCTCTTGTACTTCTCACCTTGCCTCTCTAGAGGTTTGGTCCCTCTGTTAGTTCTTATTTCAATGTGGATGTTCTTGAAACGCAATCATCACTTATCACTCAACATGCTCTTCTCAGGTATTTAATTCCATTTGTATGGTTTAACTAAGGCTTAATAACCCATTTCAAAATGTGGCCCCAGGTTCTTTGTTTTTAATAGTGTGCTCTGCCTTCACCCAGTGCACAGTAATAGTGTACTGTTGACCCTTCCAAGGACACGCTGCGTTACCGCAAGCCTCTCTCCTCACATGTGGGTTTCTCTGCCTGTTATTACCAAACCTCTATTTTTATCTAAAAGAAGTCAATCGCCACTGCTTCTCTGAAGCTTTTCCTGTACCTCCCTGGGCAGAATCGATTATTTTCTCCTTTATGATCTAACTGTAACTTCCACTCATCTCCATTATTAACACGCACCACAATTCCTTCCACATGTCTGTGCAGCCACCAGGCTGTGAAAGCTTCAAAGGCAGGTCTCATATTACTCCTGTTCGTGGACCATTTTCAGCTTAGCATCTGCCCGATAACAAGCATCCAGTGAAGGTGAGTTCAACATTGTGAAATAAAGCCAGAGCTTACTAAAACTCTCTTTTAGTACGTGCCAAAATTTGGAAGGAGTTCTTTCCCTGAGCTAAACTCAAACAATATTCAGACAACTCATCCAGCTTTTGGTCGTCCGTCTACAATGCCAGGAAGGAATTTTTCTTTTCCGTTAGTTTGAAATGATGTGGCTCGCTTGGTGGTCGTGGCTGATGCAGACGGTTTGTGTCTCCAGTCTGTAGTTTAGGCCTCTGTCGAATAAGTGGGTTCAACAAAGTGTGTGAGTGTTGAAGGGTAAGGGAGATATGGAGGAATACATTTAAACCACTTACATTACCTTCCTGGGGACCAAATTATTTCAGATACATGGCTATATTTTATTTGTATAGTTCTATTTTACTGGGAAATCCAAGGGTGTATGTTGGTATATTTCTCACAGAAGGCTAAGTACAGCAACCAAATCAAATACATGAAACAACCACAACCAAAAAACAACCAAAACAGTGCTGTATACAATAAAAATATAGATATACATCTCAGAGTAGAGGGAATGAGCCTGGAGGGCTCTATCTGGAGACATGTAAAGAGAAAATGAGAAATGCCAGTCTGCGGCCGAATGAAGAATTTTAAAGGTAGAGCCAATTTGGTGTATCCCCCTCCACTACCAGCTTCCTTGGTTTTAAGACTGGTCAAATGTGAGCATGTTTCTGCCGAGCCTTTCTTTATAGTGAGAAGAAATACAGCAAGAAGGGAAATTTCAGACAAAAAAGGACAGCGATAGTAAGTCATATTTACCCCGTCGGTTAGTTTTGGACAGGTGGCGGTGCATCACAATAGAAAATGAAAACAGCCCTGGCCAGTGGTTGGAGCGTCGGCCCTCAGACCAATGAGCTGTGGGTTTGATTCCCGTCAAAGTCTCGTGCAGGAGGCAACCAGTCGATGTGTCTCTCTCACGTTAATGTTTCTCTCTCTCTCTTTCCCTCTCTCTTCCTCTCTCTCCCGCCCTCTCACTCTATCTGAAGATAAATAAAAAATATTATCCGGTGAGGATTTAAAAAAATTTAAAAGAAAATGAAAACAGCTTTATCACCCAACAATTTTAGGCAATGCTGATGTTAAACATGCCCAGAAGAGGACTTGCTCACATGCCTCCTCTTCCATAAAGTCTTTTTGGTTCTTCCTATTCAGAATCGAACTTTCCCTCGTCTGAGCTCAGGTGTGTTTGAACTCAGCTTCTCTGGGCCTCATGTTGCCAAATCGCCAGAGACACTGTGCAAACTCTTTGAGTCCAGGAACAGCATCTATTTTGCATCGTGTTATGATCAATAGCAGCCGGAATGGTGTCCGGTGCATGCTGATGTCCAACGCGCATTTAGGGAACTGACATTGATAACCAGTTCTCTGTCGTAGGTTAGAATGAAGCCCAGAACACAGTGACTCACTTCTTCCTCCATACTCACATTTCCTAGAAAGGAAACTTTAGAATATTTGTCACAGGCACCATTTAGTGTGGAATGAAACTTCCAGCAGGTGTCTGCTGGAATTCCCCAGACATTTATTAAATACCCAGTGAAAATGAAGAGTTTAGAAACTGGTGTTTGGAATAGGCTTTCTGCAGATTTAGAGACTTACCTCTGACAGGACTAAAATTCCTTTGGCATGTAACTCAAACCACTGAGCGGTGAGGAAGAGAAGTTCTTTTGTTAGGTGTCTGTATGTGTGTCCCAGGGAAATTCAGAGAGAAAAAAAAAAAATGGATTCTTGAAAGATCTCGTTTCAAGGTCCAGGCTAAGAACCCCTGAGGCAACTGCTGTGGTTGAATCCTTGTAGCCTCCAGTTAATTCAAACAAATGTTGAGTAGAAACAGAAACCTGGTTTGTTACCACTGAACAGAGGTGATAATGACTTTGGAATCAATACCTGCTGAATCTTTCTCCTTTTTCTCCTTAAACATACAAATGCTGCTCGATCAAAGGCAGGACCGTTACAAAGGAATTGATTTCCCATTCCCAAGCACATGTGGATTAACTTGCAGCCAATTGGGTAAGCTACCTTAAGCCCTTTTCTAGAAGGAAGAGGGTTGTAGATAAACAAGTAAGGGGGCTGTTCTCTCCTGCACTCAGGAGAATACATTTCTGCGCTCCTTCTCCTGGAGAAATTGATGCAGTGGGTTCTGCTGCGAACCCTACACTATAAATGACATTTTAACTTTGGGCATTCTGGTGAAATATACTTTAAAAACTCAGATGGGGCTCGAGGCAAAGGATCGATTTGGAAGTGGGTACTTGCTATGGCTTTGCACGCTGTTGCCATCGGCCCGTGCAGCCCAAACTGTATTCCTGTTGAGGTCATAAAACAATAGAATTGTGTGTTTGCAAATTATTGTGTGATTTCTTTTTTCTGTTGCTACCCCATGAGTGGCGTTCCTGGGGATGTCAAGAGAGTAGGTTAACAAAATAAAGACAGATGGCAGCAAAATTATTCAGAAGATTTTTTTTAAAAAAATTGCAATGCGCCCTGGCCGGTTTGGCTCAGCGGTTAGAGCACCGGCCTGCGGTCCAGAGAGTCCTGGGTTTGGTTCCCGCTAAGCGCACGTACCTCGGTTGCAGTTTGTCCCCACCCGGGCTGGGGTCGTGTGGGTGGCAACCAGTCGATGTGTCTCTCTCACATCGATGTTTCTCTCTCTCTTCCTCTCTCTCTCTTCCAATAAAAAGGGGGGGGGATTGCAATGCTACTATTATAGACACTCAGCTGTACTCATTCTTAACTAGAGACTTTGCCAATGGTTTTTGTCTCTCCCTGGAGCCAGTTGCCATCTGTTGCCCTACAAAGGGCAAGAGTTTTATCAGTGGGCGGGTAAGCACGTGGAACGCCGTCCCGCTTTTTAGAATTTAAGGGAAACAGGAATACATTAGGCTCTCACGGTGCAGGGAAGAAACCAAAATGCCAAATGATCTGATGTGGAAGTTGGTTACAAAAACGTTAGCAATTTTTCCCTCCACCCCTATCCCGATGTCCTTGGCAATGCAAACGTCCCAGCTCCTTTCACGTGCTAGTCAGGCCTTGAATGTGGACCTTGGGGCTCCCTTAGGTCTAGAGGACACAGCAGAGAAGAGAGGGGGTAGCTATGAAGCAGACCTCAGCAGGTCTTGTGGTCCAGACTGTGCTCTCCCGGAACCCTGCCACCGTCCTGTGACCGAAGGGCTGCCCTGTGGAGTGTGCGAGGTGACTTGGAGGATGCCCCCTTGCGCCAGCTAAGGCTGTCTCGGGGCAGCCTACACAAGCCAACCTGAACACACACCGCAGAGCCCATCTAGGCTCAGCGAGCTGCCTTGGCAACTCGTAGCTGACAGGAGACGCCTGAGTGGTCCCAGCCCAGACCAGAAGAATCTGCTCACCGAGCCACGCACCGAGGGCTAAACTGTTGAATCATGGGCTGATTAATTGGGGGTTGTTTTAAGCTACTGAGTTTTGGAATCTTTTGTTATGCAGAAATAGCGAACCAAAATAGGAGTTATAAATAAAAACTGAACTAGCTTTTAAGTTCAATTAGCCGGTGTGCAAATCCTGGCTGTAGTATGCAAATGGATATCTTTGTAAAGGTTTAATTCTCTCATTTGAAAATTAGTAATGGTAATAATAATAGCTGGATTTGTATTGTCTCTAAAGGACAGAAATAATTGCATTTGACTTTAAGCAGATGGTAGCTATTACAAGTTAAAAAAAAAATCTTCCTATTAGGTAGTCACGATTGTTATCCCCATATTACAAAAGACAAATTACAGCTTAGAGGGTTCAAAGACCTGCCCAAGGCCACACAGTGAGGACCAGGAGATAAGTTCTGTGTGGCACCGGGCCCCTAAGTACCACAGAGTACACATTTTCCCTAGAAAGGCTGTGTTTAGGGGTAATCTGAGTTTTACAAACCCATCATAATGAACCGAGACAAACTTCACTACAATCAGCAGAGCTTTGTAAATCAGATATGTCTTAAGTGCACATGAAGCTACATAAATCAGACACATCCTGGAGAACGCATTAGGATGTTAGGTTCATCTTTTAAACATCAGGGAACCTGAGGGCTTAGGAGGTACCCAGTGATAATTCTTTTGTCTTAATCCTTCTCTTGGTGAAAAAAGGAAAGAAAGAGATCCTCTATATTAGATCCAGAATTTTGCAAGTTGGCAGGGTGTCTATTTTGTAGCCACCAATGCAAGAACTGGAATTTTCTATAAACCAAGTCAGGCTCGTGGCCTTGAATCAGAACCTAGAAACCAGTTACATGATATTTTAACTAACAACCCATTTTCTGATTGACATAATTCCCCAACTGGAAGAAAGGTTATCTAAAAAAATAAATAAATAAAAGCATAAAGGATTTTACTCTCTCACATTTTGAATGTGGAAGTAAGGGACTGAACATGTTTTATATCTGAGCCTTGACTGATTCCCACAATTCTGAGTTGTCGGTTTCTTTTCTCCACTTAACACAAGCCTCTCCTAATCATTTCAAATTTCAGTGAAGAAATGTCTTGATCAAAATTAGTGTTGCAAAAAAATTACACCACCAGACTGGTGAGATTTTCAGGATATACATTTGCAAGTAATTTAAATAAATAATTGAGTTTGATTTGTAACCTCAGGGTATTAGTTAGGTGATCGCAAAATGGAGATTTTAGTCTTACTATCTTCTAATAAGTGGTAATTCAGAACTTCAAGGAAGCACCATGATTTACAGCAGCTAAGAGAAATCTTACACTAGATACAATTTCAAGTGCCCCAAATTAAAAGGGCTTACAAAAGTACCTTCCAAAGCTCTGATGCATATACCAAAGTGTTGTTCTGTCTGGGAGAAAGAGCTTCCCAGTACAGCATGGTCTGAATTGATGGCAAGACCATTAGGCAGGAGCCCCCCCACCGCCCCAAAAAAAGGAAAAGACATTCTTCATGTTTTTGAGAACTCAACATTCAAATGTAGAAACTTAAGAAAGTTTCTGTCACTTTTCTTATTTTTATCTTAGAATGGTCTTTCCATGACTTAACCAAAAACTCTTCAATATTGAAAGCACCACCAACTTAAATACACAATTTTTGCCTTCCAGAAAGATCTGTCCAGCAGCTTCCTTCTTATGCATTATTTATTTTAAACTCAGCCTTATCACTGACTAGGAAGATCTTTTTAAAATAAAGACGTTCCTGAAAAGCTACAGCTAGACTTCTATCTGTTATGTTGACCTGAGGACATTACCATAGTTTCACAAAACTACGTATCCTTTGAAGAGCAGTCACTGTTCCCAAACCTCTTGGGATAAAAATGTCTAATTTACAAAGGGCATTTCTTGGGTCCCTAATATTGCCCAAGTTCTTTCGCATTCAACTTATTCTCATTTGATTCTAATAACTACCCATCATGGTGTGTACCACTGGCTGTTTCATGCATGAGAAAAGGAATGGAAACTGCCAAAGATTTACAAGATCTGAAGAGGAACCAGAGTAGAAGGTGAAGGGGGATAGATGGTGATGGAAGGAGACTTGACCTGGGTGGCAAACACACAATACAATATGCAGACAATGTATCGTATAATCGTATATCTGAAATCTGTATAATTTTATTAAACAACGTCACCCCAATAAATTCAATTAAAAAAGAGGAAAAAAATTAATGGAAATCACTTGCTTCTGGATCTGTGGCCCTCAAGAAGTGCTAGCATAGGGACTTCAGCTCTTACCCATCCGGGTCCCAATGTCCTGTTCCTTCCCCGGCACCTGTAGCCTTTCTGAGTGTATGTGTTATGGAGAGTATCCCTCCTCCCTGAGAACTTAGGAAGCAATGTGAGTGATGCCGCCTGATACTTGCTCGTGTCTCACAGTGCCACTAAAACCAGGTGTTTCATTCCTTCTGTCGTCTACTTTTCTATCCTTTTGCCTTTGTTCCTTCATAATGGTGATTTTCATACTGCTTGGATATGTTCTTCTAAAAAAATTACATTCCCTCTATGCAAGAAACCTTCCCACTGCTCCCAGAAGCCCGAGAGTTTTGCCTGTCACTTTTGAAGGCAGATAATAATGCAGAGATTATGCAAATAGCTTGTACACAAAACAGGCCCAGGAAACCAGTGAAACATGAACAAAACAAGAACATCAGTGAAGCTCAAAAATGCAATTATTAATTCACACCATCAGGATTATTACCTTTGGAAAGGTATTTTCAATGAAGAAAGACAAAGCTCTAAAAGATATACGCCATTGTCACTCTGGATCACTGATTCTCGGGGATTCCCCTGGGGCATACGTTTTCTTATACAAACTTTCGGGAGTGGGGAGAAGTTTGTGTTACATAAACTGATAGAGGAGAAAGGTCTTTTGCTTTCTTTGAGACAAGGGACATTCATAAGTGATAAGCATTTTTATTATGCAACTGTTAGCACAAACTTTCCAAAGAAACCTGGAGTGTATGCATGAGTGTGTATTTTTAAAACTACTGTAAATTCTCCAGTAAGGAAAGAAGAAAACTTTGAATTCATAATGAATTCTTCATCATGTCTGGCTGTGTGCATGTGTGTGCACGCGTGTGCATGCAGAATGCTTGTTGGAAGGTTTGCATTTCCATTTGTACAACACTCAATGTGCTTATCAGATCAAGTAAGTCCTCTGAGAGTAAATGCTTCAGGGACACTAGTCTTTAATGTTATGAAGTGATTGGATGTAAAGCCCTCCATGTTTCTTTGTAGCATGTTTTTTAAAAATATATATAACAATTCATTTATGAACACCGCTCGTTCTGTTTTTGCAAATATTATCAGGGCAACCTACAAGAAACTACAGAGAAACTGTCCCAGATCGCAAAGAAGGCTCCTAATGAGGTCTAACTGTAAATCTCATGATCTTCCCATTGCTCCAAATCAAGGCTTGAATGAGTGCAATTGTGCAGGGTTTACAGAAAGAGGTTCTTGAGAACTTGGATAAGACTCTCTATCCCTGGGGCAGAGAGAGGTCTTGACTCAGTCCGCAGACACAGGAAAACTGGGACCACATCAACCTTATTTCCTACTTGGAGCTCCAGCATTTAGAACAGCATCTAGGACATGATGGTTGTTTTAAACTGTTGTTTTATTATTCTTTGGGTACGGAGAGACTACGATCAGGGACAAATGCCGTTGAAAGACAGTCCGCTGCTCACAGTTCCCAGGAAGAGTGGGTATGCCATGTCACGGGGGCCACACGGGGAAGCAGCAAGGTTGGGCAGGAGGCAGGAGCAGGAAAGGCGTGTGCAGAGACTTCGCTGTGGTTCGAATGGCAATAACTAGGTGGGGCCATGTAAGCAGGGTTCCAATCGGCTACTTGGAATAAATTTTACAGAGCTGGATGGAAGGGCTGCCTGGAGGTGATTGGTAGCCTGGTTCTGGGTCAGTTAGGTCAGGGGGATATTGGCTTGGCAGGTGAGCTTTCAATAAAGTTGGTGATTTGAAAATATAAACAAACATTGGGTTTGCTCATTTACATATGTAAGAAGTGCAGAAAGGGTAGAAGTTTGCTATCTCTAGGAATTAACTAGCCCTAGGAGAGGCTATCTCTTCCAGTCAGTAAGGCCCTATGATGCCAGAGTATCATAAAATACAGGAAACAAAACAAAACAAAACAAAACCCAAGATCAGCACAGCCATACAATGATACATATATATTAAATGAATGAAAGAATAAAGGGTGGATTATTGAACTCAGGGTTATACTTTTTGTTTACAACTTCTCTGACCCCTCTGAAAATGAGCAAATGATTTCAAAGAGAGCTGAGTGCATCTCAAACTTTGCCACTACGAATGTTACTGGAATATTTAAGGCCGGTATTGTCTCCTGTCTAAAAGCACATGTGGGGTATACGGGCATGTCTGCCTCCAAATGCCAGAGTCTCTCCATTCTGTGGTATATGTAGGTTCTGTGTTCACTGTTCATAACTCCTTTTCCTTTGGACCTTGGATTCCCCATTAGTGAAGAATTCAGGACCCTGCATAAGTAATATTGGTGGTGTTGGGGCAAAAAACATACCTGACCCACATTGTAAGCTTCCAGAAAACTAGTTTGGAGTGAGTATCTCAAGAAATAAATGTAAGGGAAAGTATTACTTTAAATTCTAGAAGCCTTTAATGACTGTAGAATACACATTAAAACAGCCCAATAGTAGCCCTGCTATGGGAACTTTAGTCACACAAATTCACAAGGACAGCTTAATAGCATTTGCAATTAAAATTATTCTCTTGCCCTGGAAGGACATCTTTCAATTACATGTAGATCATTGGATTCATTTAATTCATATGACTTGTAAATTTGAGAGTCTGTACTTCTAAAAATAAAGCCATGAAATCCTTCCTGAATATACACAACTCCATTAACAACTTCCTTAATTAAAATTATCAACAGTAAACACATTTGATTACAGTTGCTATAGATCATGCCTCATTTAATGTTCTATCTATTTTATCTACCCTATAGGAATTTCCAGCAATTGCCATCATCTTCATTTATTCAGTCTTAATATTCAAGATTATTTGAGTTTAGCTTCTTTTTATAAAGAGAGAAAAAAAAAACACTGATGCACTGTACTTAAATCACAGAAATTACATAGAATTTATATTTTCCATGCTGGTTTCTCTGCACCAAGTCTAGAGACGCCATAAAATCTCCTTCTTAATTGTTTAGAGCCAGGTCTATGCAAAGACGAAGGATGCCCTGCCTCCCTGGGACACCGAAAGCCAGGACTGGGTGATTTTGCCCATTATCAAGGGCCAGGAGATGTTGACTTCAGAGATGCAGACAATAATGAAGATTAATCAAGAAACAAAACACAGGCAGCTGGTCAATCCACTTCAGTAGGTGAGCCAAGATAGGAAGGATCAAGAAATACCAGATGTCTAGACAGGGGCTGGGAGTCTCAGAGGAAGAAAGCAGGGGGGGGGGGCACTGGGAAATGAAAATGGGGTGTTTGAAATTTTCTGCTAAATAGGTGTGGTCGGGATTTGCTGTGAGAGTGGGTGGAGAGAGGAGAGCTACAGGGCACATTCGGACACAGGCAGGAAAAAAGGTTAATGGTATAAAGAGATTCTTACTGTCATTTGGGCGTATTGCCAAATAAGCAAAGTGGCGCATATCGTAGGTAGAGAGACAGCTAGTTTGGTTTAAGAGCAATTCCAATGTACTCCTATGTGTTCCGCGAGTCTACTTTGTGCATATGGTCATGGCCCATTAGCAGAAGCAGATCCCCTGGCAAACTGGCAAAGGAGATCTGAATTTCAAAGTGATTGAATTGATTAAAATTATTTTCTAATTAAAAGCAAAATAAAAGTTTATTTTGTTCTCTATGCTCTTTTCAAGTAAATAATTAAATGTAATTAACACAAGTCCTTCTTGTCCTGGCTGGTGGCTCAGTTGGTTATAGTGTTGCCCACACACCAAAAGCTTCAATCCCCAGTTGGGTGCAAGTGGGAGGCAACCATGAATGTTGCTCTCTCTCATTGATGTCTCTCTTTCTCCCTTCCTTTATCTAAAATCAATAGGGACATACCTTCGGGTGGGGGTTAAAAACAAAAGTCTTTCTTCAGGTTAATCAGGGGTGGTCTTGGAATTCAGACATAGCTGGTCATGTATGGGACATGGTCACCAGAAGTCTTATTACATGAAGTCCAAGAAGTTATCTGGAAGAAACTCCTAGGACAAGTCACCTGTAGTTATTATCTTGTGGTAACAACAGCAGGTGATGCTGAGAAGACTATAGTACTTGTCATATAGATTGTCTTGTTGCTAACCTCTAAGGACGTTCCTAGGATTTAAAAAAAGGGGGAGGGGGACAAGGAAGAAAATGCTAGGAGGATATCTCTCAGATGTCTGTGGGTCATTGATCTCAGCCAATGTCAACAGTGTTGGCGCTGTGGCCTCTCAGCATTTTTGGAGAAATCTGTCAGCACCAGAGCCCTTGGCGTGCTGGTGTCAGAAAGAGTAAGTAAGGGTTAGAGGAAGACCCGAAGACACCAAAGTAATTCTTCAGGGAGGATCAGGTTTCTTTTATGTAAGTATAATACTATAGGTATACTGTATATAATGTATATGACATCACACACACACACACACACACACACACACACACACACACACACAGGATTGCTGTATTGGAGAGTGGGAGGGGAAGCATTTTACTGTAACAGAAAGAAAGACACGGTGGATTATTCAGTGGCCGGAAGATTAGAATGTATAACAGTAGAAATATTCAGGTTTAATCAAATCACAAATTACAAAGTGTAACAGTGAGACCCTAGAGTTCCTTGACTTATAAAAAAAACATTGGTGACAGTATATTTCTTTCAGAAAAAAATGCCAAACTAATTGACTTTCTTTGGGGATTTTTGTTATTGTTCTTATGATTTTGTTTTCCAACTTACATGTTCTGTGCTTTCTAGCCATGGAGCTGAACATCTTAGTGTGCCCACTGTCTACCATAGGCCTCGTCATACACTCCGTATTATCTTGTAAGGTAGGGCTTACTTCTGAGAACTCATTGAGGAGTTTCTAGCTTCTGATATTAAATCAAGGTGCATTAAATCTACAATTTTGAAATAAATATAACATTTGTGGTGAATCTAGTAGAATTTGTTAAAAAATAATTCTTCTATGGGCTCAAGCAGGTACAACCTGATGGTACAGAAAATACAGAACTTTTGGCCAAATACAGAACTCAAGACAATTATTTGATATTACATCAGTGCACAGCCTGGCTGGTGTGGCTCAGTGGATTGAGTTGTCCCACGAACAGAGAGGTCCAGGTTTGGGTGCTTGCCAGGGCACGTGCCTGGGTTGCAGGCGTCATCCCCAGTGTGGGGCGTGCAGGAGACAGCCGATCTGTTTCTCTCTCACATGGATGTTTCTATCTCTCTCTCCCTTACTCCCTCTCTAAAACATCAATAAAAATATATTTTAAAAATAGAATAAAATAAAATTACTAGGGCACATAATCAAAGCATGAATATCTTAAATTATTATCTTTTATTATCGAATTTAATATGAGAAAGTAGTAATATATTTTTAGAGTTTAATATTTGCAGGGTATAGTTTCAGAAGCTAGTAAACAGTAAATTTACATAGAACTCACGTTCAAAGGGCTTATAAACCTAATTGAAATATGCTAATGATAGATATAGATAGAGAATTTAAAAACAGAAGTTAACAGTGTTTATACTGATAGTTTTAAAGGTCTAAGTGCTTCAGGATATAAGTAAGCCCAGTGATTTAAAACTCTGATAATCAAGGGTCCCTTATAATTCTGTACAAATTTTCAAATCAGCCCGTCAATTTCTACAGAGAAGTCACCTGACATGAAGATAGGATTTTGCTGAATCCGTTGCTCAGTTTGGGGCGTTTAACCATCTTAATAATGCTAAGCCTTCTGATCTATGAATATAGGATTTTTTTATTCGTTTAGATCTTCCTTAATATTTTCAGCAATAGTTTTTAAAGTATGTTTTGCATTTTTTTGGTTAAATGTATTTCTAAATATCTTATTTTATTTGATACTATTGTGAATAAAATTATTTTCTCAATTTGTTTTTTTCAGATTGTTCATTACAAGTGCATAAAAATACAATTGAGTTTTGTATATTGATCTTATATCCCGCAGCTTTGCCTAACTCATCTGTTAGTTTTATTAGTTTTTCGCTGGATTCCTTAAGGTTTTCTATATATAAGATCATGTCATCTAAGTACAGTTTTACTTTTACTTTTACAACTGAGATGCCAAATTTTCTTTTTCTTGCTAAATTGCCCAAAACGAACCTTTAATACAATCTTGAATTAAAATGTTAAGAGTGGATATCCTTACCTGGTTCCTAATCTTTGGGAGAAAGCATCCAGTCTCTGACCATTAAATATGATATTAGCTGTGGTTTTTCATAGATGCCCTGCATCAGCTTGAGAAAATTTTCTTCTATTTCTAGTTTTTGTTGTTGTTGTTATGAAAGGTGTTGGCTTTCGTCAAATGCTTTTTCTGATTCTAAGATGATCAGGCAATTCATTGTTTATTCAATTGATATGTTGTATTATGTCAATTGATTTTCAGATGTTAAACCAACTTTGTGTTCCTGGGATAAACCCCACTTGGTCATGGTATATAAGTTTTCATATAGGTTGCTGGATTCAGGTTGCTAGTATTTTTGCTTTTAATCTTTATCTGAGGGCATGTTTTTTTATTGCTCTTAGAGAGAGAGAACATCAGTGTGACAGGGAAACATTAATCTATTGGCTCTCGCACATGCCCCAACCTGGGATCACCCCAACCTGGGTTCGAACCCACAACCTGAGTATGTGCCCTGCCCAGCAATCAAACCCATGGCCCTTTGGTATACAGGACAATGCTCCAACCAACTGAGCCACACTGAGCAGGTGTGGGTTGCTAGTATTTTGTTGTGGAATTTTGTATATATATTCAAAAGAGATATTGATCTATAATTTTTTCTTGTAATATTTTGTCTGATTATTATTGTTGTTGTTGTTGTTAGGCTAATACTTGCCTTATAAAATGAGCTGGGAAGAATTCACTCACCTATATTTTTGAAGAGAGTTGAAGACTTGGTAATAATTCTTTGAATGTTTGGTAGGATTCAGCAATCAAGCCATCTGGCTCAAGGCATTTGTTTATGGGTAGTTTTTGTTTGTTTGTTTGTTTGTTTGTTTTTAATTAAATCAGTCTCTTTGTTACAAATCTATTTAGGTGGGCTCCTCTTGAATCCATTTTGGTAGTTTGCTCTCTGTAGAAATTTGTCCATTTCATCTGAGTTATATAATTTGTTGGCTTATGATTGTCCATGGTATTCCTTTATAATCCTTTTTATTTCTGTAAGGTTGATATTAATCTTTATTTCTGATTCTAGTCATTTGAGACCTCTTTTTTTTTTTTTCTTAGTCAATCTAACTAAAAGTTTATCAATTTTGTTGCTATTTTCAAAGAACTAGATTTTGGTATCATTAATTTTTCCCCACTGATTGTCCTTTTCTCTATTTTATTAGTTTCTACTCTAATCTTTTTTACTTTTATTGCTTGCCTGCTTTAGATATAGTTTTATCCCATTTCCCCCCCACTGTTTTACTATAGAGGTTAGGTTACTTTTTTTATATCTTTCTTCTTTCTTAATATGGGCATTTCTAACCTTAAACCCCCCTCTAAGAACCGCTTAGTTATTAGTTCTTAGCTATATCCTATAAATTTGGTATACTGAATCTTCATTTTCTTTCACCTCAAAGTATTTTATAATTTCTGTTGTGATTTCTTCTATGACCTATTAGTTAATTAGGACTGCGTTGCTTAATTTCCACTTGTTTGTGAGTTTCACATTTTTTTCCTGCTATTGGTTTCTAATTTTATTCTATTATGGTCCAAGAACATGCCGTATATTATTCCCAGCCTTTTAAATGTATTGAGGTACGCTGGATGGCCTAGTGTGTATTCTGTGTTCCATGGGCATTTGAGAAGAATGTGCATTCCGTTGCTTCGGGGTCAACAGGTTCATAGGTGTCTGATAGTTCGAGTTGGCTTATGGTGTCATTCAAGTCTATTTTCTTGCCGATCGTCTATCTGGTTGTACTATCCATTTTTGAGGTGGAGTATTCAAATCTCCGACTGTTGTTATTGTACTGTCTATTTCTGCCTTCACATGTGTTTACTTTTGCCAGGTGTACTTTGGCATTCTTTTTTTTTTTTTTTTTTTATCCTCACCCGAGGATATTTTTCCATTTTTTGTACAGATAGAGTGGGAGGGAGAGAGAGGAAGGGAGAGAGAGAGAGAAACATCGACGTGAAGGGACACATCGAGTGGCTGCCACCCACACGACCACCCAGGGCCGGGGACAAACTGCAACCGAGGTACGTGCCCTTAGCGGGAACCGAACCCGTGTCTCTCCGGACCACAGGCCGACGCTCTAACCGCTGAGCCAAACTGGCCAGGGCTGGCATTCTTTTATTAGGTGCGTTTATATGTATGATTGCTACGTCTTCCTGGTGGATATATCCTCATCTTCATGAACTGTCTCTCTTTTATCTCCAGAAACACTTTCTGAGTCTGTTTCACCTGACATGAACACAGCCACTGCAGATTTCCGTGGTTGCTCTCCCGTTGTCTCCATGTGCCGGGGCCGCTCCCACAGGACGCTGAGCCTGGTGGCTTGAACCACGGACCTTTATTTCTCCACATCCTGAAGGCTGGAAGCCCTAGACTGAGGCTCCAGCGGGGTCAGCTCCACAGGTGAGGCCTCCCCGAGCCTGGCAGACGGCTGCCTCCCCACTGTCTCCTCACATGGCGTTTCCCTGCACAGGTACACACCTGGTGTCCCTTCTAAGGGACAACTTTTGCTTGTATACAAGTGACATCGGAGTTCAGATTCCTGCTGGATTTCTCCCCTCATCTCCTCAAGGAGAAACCAGACAGGAGGGGTTTTAAGGAAACACAGGGGTAAACGGATGTGAGCCTTTAGACGAGGCCAACAGTTAGAGCAAGGGAGAGACGGAACATGCAGGCTGTGCTCACGGAATATGAGTGGACTGTTTTAAATATATATTTAGGGAGTGCCCGGGGACAAGGGGAGACTATGAGGATCTTGAGTCTCGAGTGTCAGGTTAAGGAGTTAGCATAACGTTCTGGAAGAAACAGAGGAGCCACAGCCCAGGGGTACAGTAGTAAATGTTTCTTTAACTATCAAAACACTGAGTGGCTGACTCTAAGCCCTCAACCGGGGATAGAGCCTGCAACCAGGTATGTGCCCTGACCGGGAATTGAACCTGCGACCTCTTGGTGCATGGGATGATGCTCAGCCAACTGAGCCACACTGGCTGGGCTTCTTCCCTATAGTCCTGTGAGTGTAGATCAGATTTATCTATTCTATGTTCTCGTAGAAATAATATACCTCTCATTGGAATAATCACAGATATAATTTTATATTTTGTGGGATTATTTGATATATTTCTGTTTTCTTACAAGTATTAGCACCATGAGTAAGGAACTGAATATGTGTATGTTTGTCATTTATCTCTCTAATGTCTAACTCAGTGCTGAAGACATAGCACAAGCTCAGTACATATTCCTTGACTAAGTGGACGGCTAGAAGATTAAGGAATAAATAGGCAGATGAGTAGACATATTTTTAAGTCACCAATCATCTTAGTTTGGTGCTAAATTTGAGATGTTTAAGGTCCTTTTTCTATTGGCAAATTTAGAGAGGAAAAAGCCCTATATTTCTCATCCATGAATTGCAAAATTACGTGCAAAATATCTGTCTGTCTTTGCAGATAGTATAGTTATCCAGAGGTTAGTGAAGTCCACCTAACGAGAGGCCTCTTTGGAGACAGGTTAAGGTTTACATTCTCACATGAACTAACCATGCCAGGTAGGTTCCTATAAAAACCTTCTATGAAATCTCACCTTTAAATAACCACTTTTATTATTAACAAAACACAGATAATCTCCCCAATGAAAAACTGCTGAGCACTGTTTTCCCAAGTCATCAAACATAAAGCTAGTCTATACACAAATCAATTCAGTAGGTGTGCCACAGGCTGGAAAGGAGAATACCAAGATGAAAAGTGCAGAGTGCAGTATTATTGGGAGCCTATGCACAGTTAACCCTCTCAAATGGCAGCAACCAAATCCCTGAGTAATCTCCCAAGAGTAAGTCAAAGTAGACATGATTAGTTAGAGGTGAATGGAAAGTGATGTTATCAGATCAGTTCTACTCTGTGTGCTTCCAACATCCCAGGTCACCAAATCAGCTTGCTATGATTGGTTGTACCAAGGATTGTAATATTAGAAATTCAATTCACATAAATGAGGAGATCAAAGAAACTTTTGCTTCTCAAGGGCAAGCTTTGTTTGGAAAGAGGAAGTGGGTAGTCTGCAGATTTCAAGCAATGTGCATGAACAATATAATATTGCCAGTTAACTTGCATACAATGGTCTCATTTAGCAAGTCCCACACTCCCATGCTATCATTTGATTCAGTTATAGGTGGATTTCATCTTACTGAACATTGGCAGCCAAGCTTTATTTATTTTTTAAATCTCATGGACCCAAGTGAGAAAGGTATTATTGAATCTTGGGATCCTTTTTATCACAGCTAGGTTGCTTCTAGCAAACACAGACTCAGAGAAGTAATACTTGGCATGAGGCTAAGATGTGTCTGGAAGGACAGGGGTTCACTCCGGGGAGGGCAGCTCCAGATGATGGTGTTGAGGGAGGCGTTCGTCTACCAGGCTAACCACAGAGCACAAAGGTCATAGCACAAAACAAAGCAGTCCTGGCCAGGCATCGTCTAGCACAGAAGATGAGTGTACTATGACAAAGAGGGATCCAACAGAAAAAGACACACATGAATCTCAAGAAGCAGGCAATTAACACTAAAGATGGCAGTCTTGGGCAAGATTATCATTCTAACAAGCATTTTCCTTTCTTCCTTCCTCTATTCAGTTCGTCTTTCAGAAATATGTTCAAATACCTACTATGTGACACGCACAAGGGCTATAATGAGTTAAATAAATGGGGTTCTTGCCCTCACAGATCTTATTGTCTAGTGAGGAGACAAATATTATCATGATCAACACTCAAATAGATGTATTATCATGGACTGTGGTTAAATCTAAGAGTCAGAAGCTCCTGGGATTATGTGTGTGATAACACACAGTCTTAATGGAGCCTGGTGATACGGTGAAGACTCTGTTTTTTAATGAGAAGACCCGTGAACTGACAGCTGAGACATTAACAAGAAAATAGGTGTCAGAAGACTTCAAAGTCCCCAGGTGGAAGATGCCTGTATATTGAAAGGAAGGCCAGGCAGGTGACCACAGAAAACAAGAGAAGTTAGCAAAAGGCTCTGGAAAGAAAGCAGAAAGCAAGCATTCAAGATCTTGTGAATAATCTTAAGATTTCGGTTTTTATTCTACAAGCTTTGGGAAGATACTAAATACTTTAAATAAAATGATGTAAGTGGGTATGTTTTTAAAAGATTGCTGTGATTAACACATGTAGAAAGGACTGTGGGTCATGAAGGTGAAGATAAAAGAAATTAGATGACTGGGGAACCACTTTGAAAGATTTTTTTTAAATGTATTTTCTGGATGAAGCATGATGGCAGTCCAGATCAGGGTGCTAAAGAAGACAGAAAGAGGTTGATGGATCAGAGGAGATAATAGCAACAGGTGGTGATGGACAGAATGAGATGGGTGGGTGGCTGAGAGACAAGTGACAGATGACCCTTCTAACTCACTGCGGAACTACCTAGACGATGGTACACTTTACTGTAATAACCAACACTGGAAGTAAACCCTGTTGGGATTACAACAGCGAGGAGTGAGTTCAGTTTCAGACATTTTCCATCTAAATCCCTCCGAGACGTCACAGGAAAGATATCGAGAAAACAGTTGGCTGTATAAGTCTAAGGCTCAGAGCAGAGCTCTGGGGCAGTGACATAAACTTAGTCACGTGCACGTAGGTGATAGTTGAGGACGGAAGCATTTGGTCGCTATAACATCCTTTAGAGAAAGAATACAGAGCAGGAAAGAAAAGCACAAACCAAGCCTTGAAAAATGTCAACATTTAGAGGTTGGGAAATAATCAAAGGAGACAGGAAGTATCTGGAAGGGGGCAGAAAAGCAGAGGTTTGGCTGTGACTTGTCACAGAAGACAAGGGAAGAGAGTATTTTAAGAAGGAGGGAGGGCTCAACACTATTGGGTTCTGGCAAGGGACCAAGAAGAATGAGGATTGAAAACTGTGCATTTAATAATGACATGGAGGTTACTGGTGACTACAAAGAGCTTCTTCAGTGGAAATGTTGTGGTTGTTGATATTGTGCTTTTCTCTCCAGATCAATGAACCTCTTTTTCTCATGATCGATAAACCTATTGCCTTGCTGATTAATGAATTAACCAAGGTTTTTAGCATAAAGCAGGCCTTAAAGAGAGAAGGTAGGAGGCAGATGTGGGAAGTTAGGAAGACACACCATGGAGATACTTTGGGAAGGTTGTTCAAATGCAGACACCCACATTTAACTCTATGTCTATAGTGGGGTGAGGGGACTCCTCTGTGCTAGGTGATCTCTTGCCCTTGTACAGTTCGCACACTGATTAGGCTCATCCATTTGATTGACTTGGCTGCTGAGGCACTAGTGTGAAGCAAGCAAAGCAGTCCTACCAAATGGGGCCTGGCATCTGGGCATGCTCCTCCTCGGAACCCAGCTGCCAGTTATAAGGAAATCCAGAGAGCTGTGCAGAGGCTCAGAGGGGGAACTGACACCCCTAACAGAAGCCTCAGATATGTTTAAAGCTAGAAGACAGTAACAAGTGAGTGAGCTCATTTTGGACCCACTGAGCATCCCAGCATCCCTGCCAAACCCACGTGAGGCAGAAGAAATGGCCGGTCAGCTCAGAGACTCATGGAAAAGTAATGGCTTGCTTTGGTTTCAGTCAGGTTGGGGAGCGTTGTGTTATCCATCAGCAGGGGCTGGAAAGAGTCCTCGTGTTAGTAAGTTCCCCGGTGATCCGAAGGCTACTGTTCCGGAATATAACAGATGAGCCCATTTGCTATTGCTGCCACCTTCTGCCCTCATTGTCCCTCCTCTTAATTCTTCAGCTTCCTTCCTTCGAACTCCCCACCCGTAGGCGGCAGATGACGGGACTGAACAGGAACCTGAGATCTATCCTCACTGTGGCTCTGGGTACCTGACTTCATTCCATGAGCCTCGGCTTTCTCTTCCCTGAAGCGGAGGGGACGAGAGCCTGGTCCCGGGGGAACGTGCGGTGCCAGGTGTGCCTCAGCTGCCGTCAGGGAACACTGGCTCCCTTCCCCCTGTGGCCAGTCCATCTTCCTTCCTTACTGTGGCCCTCAGCACATGCATCCAAGTTAATTTGCTCACGTTTGACAACATGAGTGAATGCATTGTCTTCACAGTCATCCTCTATGCTCATACACAATAGGGCTTCTTATAGGTTCACTTATAATAAAGTAGTAACAGATCTTCCAAAGGGCTAAGGTTTTTTCCACAGGAAATCATCACACTGAAACGCTATCTGGGGGTGAAGCTGAAGCCAGGCGGGGCGGGGTGCAGGATGCGTGCCCCTCACCCCCCTGCAGCACCTCCTGAAGCTTTCAAGCACTGGGGAGTTGCATAATAGAAAACGCGAGAAAACTTCAGCTCTAGAGGCACTCAGGGGACCCCAAATGTCCTATTCTATTTCTAAGGTCTTCTCTTCTGCTGGAACAGGTAACAGCATCACTCACCTACACAAGCGTCAGCAGGGGGTGTGGATACTCTCTCCCTCGGGACAAATCTAAAACAAACCACCAGGGCCTGGGGTGGACCCAGGCTCTCCACCACTGGGGGGCCCAGGCAGTCCTCAGGAGGGGGAAGGAACTTGGAAACTCACCGTGCGCCCCTTCTTCAGGGAGCCCTCGGTAACCTGTCACTCTGGCTGATCGCTGGCCGTTCTGCCTCAGGGTTGCTCGGGCACATGACTGGAGTCAGAGGACAGGCTGCCACCTCCTGAGGTCTGGCTGCAGGGCCTGCAATTCCCCCAGCTGGTCGGTGCGGCTGGGCTCGGTAACACGCACCACAGATACACGAAACAGCTCAGGAACCTGCTCGAGGAATTTGAATTCCCGGGGAGTCAAAGGGAAGTTTTAGCCTTCTAAAAATCACTAAAGAGGGGCTTTGGGAAATCTGCCACCAGCTCGCTCGTCCGTCATCTCATCCATTCATCTTACACAAGCTCTTTCAATTGGCAAAAGGTGACATGGTCGATGAGTCCGGGAGCAAGGTGTGCAGGATCACCCTGGAGTTGGAACTGCTTCTACCACACATGTTTAATGTATACAATTCACTGTAGAATGTTTCCCCCAATTGCCCCTGGACCCCAGGTAGGCTAAGAGGGATGTGATAGAAGAATTGCCGCACCAAAGTGCAGTATCCTCTATCGTACCCAAAGTCTGTCTTTGGGATATTCAGGGATGGTTGTTAAGAGCATTGTCTTCTTGCCCTGGCCGGTTTGGCTCAGCGGTTAGAGCGTCGGCCTGCGGTCCGGAGAGACCCGGGTTCGGTTCCCGCTAAGGGCACATACTTCGGTTGCAGTTTGTCCCCGGCCCTGGTTGGTCGTGCGGGTGGCAGCCACTCGATGTGTCCCTTCACGTCGATGTTTCTCTCTCTCTCTCCCTTCCTCTCTCTCCCTCCCACTCTATCTGTACAAAAAATGGAAAAATATCCTCAGGTGAGGATTTAAAAAAAAAAAAAAAAAGAGCATTGTCTTCTTTTGGCCTTTTCTCCTAACCCTCCAGTCCCTGATAAAACAAATTCATTAATGTCTCCATTCATTCACGCAGCATCCACCGTGAGTAGATCCTGTTCGATGCGGGAATATGGAAATAAACACACTAGTCCAAGTAAAATGCCCCAGCGAGGAGGGAGGGAGGACGTGCAGTCCTGGAGGGTCATAGACAAATGAGAGTTCCAAGGGCAGAGTGACTAACTGAGAACTGAGGACGCTTGATCTGAGTTCTGCTGCATGTGTGGGGATTGTCTAAGAGAAAGCAATAGAGCGGGCTCCTCAGGAAAACATCCAGGTGTCCTCTCTCTTCATAACCGGTGATGTCCCCACTGGTTCTCAACCTGGAGTACATAGGAATCACCTATGGAGCTGAAAGAAAATTAAACCAAGGAAACTTCACACCCAGGGTGGGGACGTCATGACGCACTCACTGCCCAGAACTGCGCTCAGAATCCCTGTAGATGCCTCTCCACGTGCGGCCCTGTGGGTGTTTCCAAGGCGACGACGACGGTCTCAGTCCCTCCCCAGGGCAGCCAGGCTCCAGTGACTGATCAACACCAGGAAACAAAGTCCCCGCTCTCTCACCCCAAAGAAGTATACCTCTGAGGGGGCCATCTTCGCACCATGATCCCTCAGAGTAACAGGCTGCACTGAGACCACCCAGTCACCTTCCTCCTCTGGTCCTCGCTGTCGCAGTCAGCTCCCCGGGGACCCCCACGTGGCAGCTGGCCTCCTCCCACGGAAGCCTGGGTCCTTCCCACAGTCTTTGAGAGGCAATTCCTGGACGGGAGGACTGGAAACCCACATTTTAACAAGTTCTCCGGTGCTTTCTTCGCATGAACACTTCTCTCGGAAACGACGAAAGCTCACCCCAAGCTTTCGAGAACGCGTCTGTCCCTTTGATGTGCGAGTGCATAAAGGTTGTGGCTTCCTGCTCCCTGCACCCGGTGCAGACGTCGCCAAAGAGGAGCGCTGGTTGCACCCAGAGCTGCTTTTATCCACACGTGCTCAGCCTTTCTGTCACGATTCGGTGACTCCTGGCCACCTGGCAGGAAGAAAGGACTGGCCCTTCAAGGAGAGTCGTTGGCATCTGGACATTTCTGTTTGGTGTATTTCGTGCATCCTATGATTATGATCATTAACCCCCCAGCCCCCACAAGCAGTAAAGACCAGAGAGAGAGGAACATCGTCAATGTATCCTGAACTTTTGCAATGGAATAACAAAGTGTAAGTTCCAGCAGCTCTTTTAGGCCCTTTCTCTCTCTCTGGGACTCAATTTTAAAATCATTTCCAGCAATGTCGCCCCAATAACCTTTCCTTGGGGGGCAGTCCATTATCGAAATGGGTTTCTCAGGTATCTGCCTCCCCACTTACACCTTCGCTTGCTCTGTCTTCTCTTTAACAAGCAAACAAAGGCGGTGTTTCTTGATGTTCCTGTCTCCTCCTAATGTTGCTGTACCTAGTTGCTGAGGCTGTTGGGAGGACTCAGCGAGTTAGTCGGTGTAAAAGCGTTGACCTCTGCCAGGTGTGGAGCAGGTGGTCCATAAATTCTGGATATAGTTATCGTGGACATAGGCAAATGGGAACTGAGTTACACTTGTCCACTTCCCATTTCTTGGTTCTGTGTGTATCTTTCAAAATCAATTAAAAATTATACACATCAAATTAGTGAGGTGTGAGCAGAAAAGATTTGATCAGAGAGGCTTTTTACAGAGACCAATAGTAGCATAAAGGGTGAAGGTGGTAAACACCAGGATGAGCCCGACAACATGTCAGTCGGGCCTGGTCTCAGGCCACCAGACTCAGGGTTGACCACCTTGCAGACGATTACTCCCCAGAGCACTAACGATCGTGTAAGTTTACATCTTGTTTTTTTTTTGTTTTTAAATATGTTTTTTTGATTTTTTAGAGAGATAGAAACATTGATGTGAGAGAGAAACATCAATTGGCTGCCTCCTGCACGCCCCCTACTGGGGATCAAGCCCTCAACTCAGGCAAGTGCCCTGACCAGGAATTGAACCAGGACCTCTCAGTCCATGGGACGATGCTTAACCACGTGAGCTACTCTGGCCAGGTGGTCTTGCAACTATCTGAGTTGTTAGCCTTCTCAGAACCTCAGTTTTAGCTGTAAATTCAAATCACTCATCCCTTTGCACTGCAAAGGCAGATAACAGGATATACATCAGTCCTGGCCACAAAGTTGGCATCAACTAAGCATTAGCTAAGTCCAGTGGATATTAAGACGCAGCAAGTTGAAGATGCAGCCGCTTAGGACGCCACCTGTGAAAGCCGGGAAGGGGCAGGGCTCCCTGCTGGGCTCGTATGAGCCCTGGTGCTCCAGAACCCTGTGGTCTATGAAACTCCTCTCCGTCCGACACTCCAAGGGGTGGCTCCCTCAGGAGTAAGTACTGAAGGCTGAGACATGTGTTGGACAAGCTCAAAGTCAGCGGCAGACGCTCTCCCACACAGAGACAGCCCGGGAACCGGCCACTTATTCCCCAGGCCCAGTCCCTGGAAGAGATCATAGCCGATCTTATTTTTAAAGGTGAATTTCTGACTGTTCACCCTGGACTCTACACATGATTGGGATTTAATGAACAAAGGGAGCCAGCCTCCAGGTCCCTTGACTCATTAAACAGACCCAACGAGACACCAGAGGTTGTTTTCTTTGCCCTCAGATATTTGCAAACCCGGGTTACCTATAGCCATGAGATGTTGGCATACAATTCTTCTTCCTCCATTACCTTTTCCCATTCTCTTCAGAGACAGAAAGGCACAATGAGAAGGAGCTAACACATACGCAAATAAAAACAATAAATATGTATTAAGTATCTGCTTTGTGTCAAGACCTTTACGCAGGGTCTTTCATTTTCACGACAGCAACAACTTACTGTAGACAGTGTCTTCCCAATTGTGCAGACGAGAAGCTGTAAACAGACACAGAGGTGTAGGATCTGTCCTACCTCATGTAGCTCATGACCTAGGACAGATAGTTGGCTGGGAGTAAAAGGACAATTTTGCCTGGAATCAGGCTCATGTTCTTTCTATCCTACCATGTTACCCTCCCCCAGAAATTGTTCAGACTGATGATGATAATAGACAGAAAAGGGGGAGCAGGGTGTTTCCCTCATTTGCGAGTAGCCCGAGAATCTCTCTGCTCATGTTAACACTATGTGCACTTTCTGCCTATTGGTTCCTCAAGACTCAAAGAGCAAATAAAGACATTGCCCAGGCAGCGTCTTTGGGACAGCCTTGTAGTGTCTCTGCTTACAAAGATTCGGGGAGACCCAGTAATGAAGAAATGATCTCATTGGCTTCTTGGGGGAAAAGTAAAATGAAACAAGGGATGTTAAGCCTTTCATTCTCTGGATATTTGAAGTTAAACATTTTTATCTTTCTCATCCAGGAGAAAGGGACTGATACATTAAACAAACATTTATTGAGCATCTCCTACGTGCCAGTTACCATTCTAGCACTTGAGCTGTACCAATGAATAAAACAGTTACAAATATCTACCTTCAAGGATTTTATTTGGTTGATGCTCATAAATCCCCTTATTTTCAAGGAGTCCTAGAGGAGAGGCTGCAGCACCAAGAACTAATTGAATTCATTTTCAACACATGATAGCAAACGTTCTGTGTTTCCAAATTTCTTCAAGAGCTTTGCAAATGGGGACTTTCAACAACCCAAAGAGATATTTTGAAGCATCACAATGTGTTCAGCAAAAGTAGACAAAGGCATGGGTAAGGTGTGCTAAGGTGGACCCCCCGGCAGCCAGGGCGGACTCAGGAGCACACAAGGCACCGAGCCAGGAGGCATTTACACCTGTGCTGAGAGCGCACTAGTCTACAGAGACCCGTGCTGTGGCGTGACGAGGCACTGATGCCGGTCCGAGTTCTGATCCTGCCACTTTGTGCTCGGCCTTGGACACATCAATTGGCCTCTGTGATCTTCCCTCACTTAAAAGAAAGATAAATTGTGCCTAAGTCACTGTGTTTTGTTTTGCAAGTGTACGTCTTTTTCTTTTAGAACACAATGAAGGAATCTGTATAATTTCCTACATTTGTCTAATTTTTTATATGCAAAGCAATTTTATCACCAATAATATCAGGGTAAACTTCCTGTCATCCTGCCGTCTCCCTTTCTTCCCACAATAAACCAGTATTTCCTTTATATTCAGTTTGATGTGTTCTCACTTTGTAAGAATATGTTTTGTTTTGTTTTTTAGAGAGAGAGGGAGGGAGAGAGAGATAGAAACATCAATGAGAGAGAAACACCGATCTGCTGCCCCCACTGGGGATTGAGCGTGCAACCTGAACATGTGCCCTGACCGGGAATCGAACTGGGACCTCTCAGTCCATGGGACAACACTCAATCCACTGAGCCACACCGGCCAGGCACGTGGTCTCACTTTTCATTGCTGTTGCAATATTTCAGGTCCCCATAATGTTCTCCTGAAAAATTGTAACAGCCGCCTACCTCCCAGGATCTACACGTTGCCTCTTTCGGTCCTGCATCATTTTTACAGATAAATCCAAATTAAAATAGCTCTTCCATTAGAATCTCTGTTTTTCTAATATTTCCTTCCTGTGTTATATATGAACTTCAAAGTTGGCGTTTTGGGTCCCAGCTGTTTTTCCAGGCGTGTGTGTCTATGTGAGCCAGGTACTTCTAGCTGCTCTTCCTGAAGATCTCTCACAATTTTTTGCATCAGAGTCTTTGCTCAGACTCCCCTCACTGAACAGTGTCCCAATTTCTCTACAGAACAAGGGGTTATGCCTGGTCACACTCTGTTTACTCACCACCGTCTCTGGTGCCCAGTACCAAGTAGGAGCGCATGAAAGTTTGCCAAACTGAAGACCAAATAAGATGCCAAGGCATGTTTGATTGATGGGTGAATTAATTCACTTCCCAGTGTAATTTCTGATATTCTAGGAATTTCTGAGATTTCTGTGTATCTCTGGACTTTCCAGTTCATTATTGTGACCCTGTTAAGAACTACATTTCTTCAAGATTATTGCTACCTGACAAATTTTTCAGTGATAACAAGAATTCAATTCTATTATTTCCTTGGCCCGTAAATCACTGAGTCACTCATTCTTAAGCACCTAACATTACAAACCAGCAGCAATACTCAACTTGCCTAATTCTGTGATCTGTTAGCATAATAAACAATAAACGCCTTTATATATTACCTTATCTTATTATTCTTTCATTCAAGCCCCGGGAAGAAGGTATTATTTTATCCCTACTTTATAGATAAGGATTTTCCTGAAAAGCCTTTACAAAAACCTTGGCGATTAAAAAAAAAAGAAAATTCAAAATTTACATACTTGTAGAGACAAGATTTGAACTCAGGTCTTTGTACTCAGTCTGTACGACTGTTCGACCATAAAGGTGATATAAGCAGATGTCCATGTGCACTCGTCCACGCGGGTTATGCCATCTCTTCTCATGCCCCTTCAAATCAGCATTCCATAACTCAATCAGAAATATTGTTTTATATCAAATGTTTTTCCCACACTGAAAACTCTTCAGAGCTTCTCCATGGTCCGCTGGATAGCGTGCAACCTCCTTAGCATGAGACACACGGCTCCTGCCAGCGTGGGTCCTGCCAGCGTGGGTCCTGCCTGCCGGAGCAACTCGGGGCTCTTCCTCCACAGCGCCTGGCTCCACTAAATAGGCCCCGAAGATTCTGTCTTCCTCTGCATTCAGCTGCCTCCAGGGCTTGCCCCAGGCGCAGAGGCTGGACAGTTAGTTTGTCATTATGGATCAGAAGAGTGTACAACCTTGACGCTCCGTCTGGTACACAGGCCCGCGGGACACTACTTTGAGAGCGCAGCGTGATCAATGCGGTTCAACCCCTGTTCTTTGGAAAAGTGCTTACACAGAACACACCCTGACAATACCTCCATTCACGCATACACTTTCTGCTACTGGGGAAAAAAAAATCGTAGTTTGCCTGATAGACACGTGGCACCGATTATGAAAGGGAAGCAAATTTGCACAGGCTGTGAAATGAAAGCAATATTGCCTCACTAGAGTTAATTCTAGGTTGGTTTTATTTTATTTATTTATTTATTTATTTTATCCTCACCCGAGGACATTTTTCCATTTTTTGTTCAGGTAGAGTGGGAGGGAGAGAGAGGAACAGAGAGAGAGAGAAACATCGACGTGAAAGGAACACATTGAGTGGCTGCCGCCCGACCAACCAGGGCCGGGGACAAACTGCAACCGAGGTACATGCCCTTAGTGGGAACCGAACCTGGATCTCTCAGGACCTCAGGCCGACGCTCTAACCGCTGAACCAAACTGGCCAGGGCTCTAGGTTGGATTTAGATGACACTTTGTCACACATCTAAATAACTTCAGTGGCTACAGGGAATGTGTTCCTCATGTTGCCTGGATGTGTTTTCCTTTGCTCCCCTAAATATGAGTCCCCTCAGAACTGCAACAGGCAAACAAACGAACGAACGAAAGCCTCCTTCTACAGGAGGTTGTGAGTGCAACCAAGACTTGAATGACCTTTTCCCCTCAGAGTCTGCCCTTGCCTATTTCCAGGAGCAACTTGGAGCCAAGAGATGCTAGAAAAGTCACCACTCGATTGGTCTTCCTCTTCCTCTTTTAGGCTTGCCTGTCCCTTGGTGCTTTTCTGTAATATTGTTGACACCTTTACAGAGGCGCAATGCATGGAGTGGCTAAGAGGATAGAACGTAGTGTCGGGTTCCTTTGATTCTATCCTGACTCTGCCACCTAATAGCCATGTGACCTTCGACAAGTTCAATGCCTGTCTGTGAAGCCCTTTTTAAACAACAACTTCATTAAGACGTAATTCACATACCACGAAGTTAACTCACTTAAAATGTTCAATTCAATGGTTTTTAGTACATTGACAGAATTATACAACGATCAACACAATCAATTTTTGAACATTTTCATTACCCTGCCCCCCCCCAAAAAACTGTACCCATTAGCCACTAGTCCCCATTGTCCCCACCTCCAGCACCCCACTCCCTACCTCCAGCCCCTGGGCCCTTGGCAACCACCAATATACTTTCTGTCTCCATGGATTTGCCTTTTCTGGAAATTTTATATAAATGGAATCATATGTAGCCCTTTGTAACTGGCTTCTTTCACTTAGTATAATGCTTTCAAGTCCATTTATGTTATAGCATTAGCATGACTTCATTTCTGTTTATTGCTGAATAATTTCCATTGCATTGGTATAGATTTTGTTTATCCATCCGTCAGTTGGACTTTGGGGTTTCTTTTACTTTTTAGCTATTATGAATAACGTCACTATAAACATTCACATGCAGGCTTCTGTGTGGCTGAATCTTTTCACTTTTCTTGGGTTTATACCTCGGAATGGAATTGTGGGTCATAGGGTGACGTTTTGTTGAACCTCTTGAGGAGCTGCCAGACTTTTTCAAAACAGCCACACCAGTTCCCATTCTCACCAACAGTGCACGAGAGCCCCACTTTCTTCAAGTCCTTGCCAACACTTGCTATTGTTATTTTTTATCCTAGCCATCCTGCTAGGTGTGGAGCCATCTCATTGCTGTTCATGGTTTGCTTACTTGCTTTTCAATTACTAGACTTTTGTGATTTAGTACAGAAAAAATGAGCAGCTAGTTTGGAGTGCACATATTCTCCCTCTTGCCCCCACACAGTTCCCTCGGGGGCTAGGATACATCACCACAAATCATAAACATTTCTCCTCTCACAGTTCTGGGGGGTTGAAGTCGGAAATTAAGACATCAGCTGCATCATATTGCCTCTGAAACCTCTAGAGAAGAACATGTCCCTGCCTCTCCCCAGGTGTTTGCTGGCCATGCTTGTGATTCCTCGACTTTCAGCCGCATCACTCCAGTATCTGTCTTCACCTTCACGGAGCCTCGTCCCTCTGTGTGTCTGTGTTCTCAGGGCCTTCTGGTAAGGACACCAGACATGAGATTTAGGGCCCACCCTAAACCAGTGTGACCTCTTCTTACCTTGATTACCTCTGCAAAGACTGTTTCCAAATAAGGTCACATTCACAGGTACATGGATTAGGGTTTCTACATATCTTTTTATGGAATACAAACCCACAACAGGTATATTTATGAGCCAAATTAATGACCAATGTTGATACATTATCATCACCTAAGGTCCACCACTTATTCCTATTTCCTTTCTGCTAATGTTCTTAATGTCCTTTTATTCTGTTCTAGAATCCCATCCAGGATACCGCATTACATTTAGTTATTATGTTTCCTTATGGCCCATGTGACTGTGACTGTTTTCTTGTGACTTTTATTATTTTTGATGAGTTTGACAGCATTGAAAAGTACTATTCTCCTCTGCTGGAAGTTTTTTGATGTCTTTCTCATAGTCAGACTTGTTGTCTAGGTTTTAGGTCCTAAATCCTTTAGGAGAAAGACCACACAGTGTCATCGTCATCACGGCACATCCAGGGCGTGCAGTATCAGCATGACGTCACTGTTGATGTTAACCGCGATCCCCTGGTTGAAGGATGTTGGTTAGGTTTCTGTTTCTGCAATTGTAAGGTCCGTCTTTCCCCCCCTCTCCATCTGCAGTTGTCGTCAGTCTTCCCCACCCTCCCCATCTGCAGCTGTGGTCAGTCTTTCCCCCCCTCTCCATCTGCAGTTGTGGTCAGTCTTTCCCACCCTCCCCTTCTGCAGCTGTGGTCAGTCTTTCCCCCCCTCCCCATCTGCAGTTGTCGTCAGTCTTTCCCACCCTCCCCATCTGCAGTTGTCGTCAGTCTTTCCCACCCTCCCCATCTGCAGTTGTGGTCAGTCTTTCCCACCCTCCCCATCTGCAGTTGTGGTCAGTCTTTCCCACCCTCCCCATCTGCAGCTGTGGTCAGTCTTTCCCACCCTCCCCATCTGCAGTTGTGGTCAGTCTTCCCCACCCTCCCCATCTGCAGCTGTGGTCAGTCTTTCCCACCCTCCCCATCTGCAGCTGTGGTCAGTCTTTCCCACCCTCCCCATCTGCAGCTGTGGTCAGTCTTTCCCACCCTCCCCATCTGCAGTTGTGGTCAGTCTTTCCCACCCTCCCCATCTGCAGCTGTGGTCAGTCTTTCCCACCCTCCCCATCTGCAGCTGTGGTCAGTCTTTCCCACCCTCCCCATCTGCAGTTGTGGTCAGTCTTTCTCACCCTCCCCATCTGCAGTTGTGGTCAGTCTTTCCCACCCTCCCCATCTGCAGCTGTGGTCAGTCTTTCCCACCCTCCCCATCTGCAGCTGTGGTCAGTCTTTCCCACCCTCCCCATCTGCAGCTGTGGTCAGTCTTTCCCACCCTCCCCATCTGCAGCTGTGGTCAGTCTTTCCCACCCTCCCCATCTGCAGCTGTGGTCAGTCTTTCCCACCCTCCCCATCTGCAGCTGTGGTCAGTCTTTCCCACCCTCCCCATCTGCAGTTGTGGTCAGTCTCCTCCCCCCCCCATCTGCAGCTGTGGTCAGTCTTTCCCACCCTCTCCATCTGCAGTTGTGGTCAGTCTTCCCCACCCTCCCCATGTGCAGTTGTGGTCAATCTTTTCCACCCTCCATACTGAATGCTCTGGAAGGAAGTCATGATGTGGAACCCATGCATGAGTGGAAGATTTTCACGCCCTCCATGTACTTCCCACTCACATTTTTTTTCTGTAAAATAGAGCTAACAATACTACTTATCAATCCTGAAGTCATGAGTTAATTTATTTAAAGTCTTAGGAATGCTTACTTGCACAGAGTAATCATGTAATGAACATTGATTATTTTAAGTATCATTATGATCATTAAAGCTATTACCCTTTGCCTTCTGTTATAATAGGGTTCCACATGTCTATCCGCGCGCGTGCTCGCGCTCTCTCTCTCTCTCTCTCTCCATCTCTGTATACTTCCTTAACTGTAAATGCACACAATCTTAATATTTATTAATACCTAGCAATGGTACTATATTTTGGACAGAGTTAATGATCAGGTTTAATTTTTTTCTTTATTGATTTTAGAGAGAGGGGAAGGAAGAGAGAGACAGAGATAGAAACATCGATGAGAAAGAACATCAATTGGCCGCCTCCTGCATGCCCCCCACTGGGGACTGGGCCCACAACCTGGGCATGTGCCCTGACCAGGAATCAAACTGGTGACCTCTAGGTGCATGGGTCAATGCTCACCTACTGAGCCACACCGGCTTAGCTAATATTCAGTTTTAAAAGTTACTCATTCATATAAATATAAATTACTTAATAAATCCCTGTTTTGCCCCCACTCTCTTTAGCTTTGTGTAGATTTTCTGAGAAGAGTGAGCTCTATAGCTGACCTTGGACAGGTGGCCATTCAAAGTGAGATTGTCGTAGAAACTAACAACCAGCCATTCAAAAATATCCAGAATATTTTTAAATGTCTATTGTTCCATCATTATAATTTATGCCCTCCGTGGCCTGAAGAATTTTCATCTTCAGTTTCCAAGTTCACTTTAATAAGCAGTTTTTGGCTGAATAATCAGTCACAGGCACTCTGGGGATAATTAAGATGAGTAACAAATAGTACTTGGTCCCTGCCCTCATTAACCTTACAATCTAATTACAGAGACAGAAATAAATAACTCTAATGTGAGTTAAAACAGAAGTATAACTAAAGCTTTTGACAATGTACAAAAGGGAACAATGAATTCTATGATTATCACAGAAGACCACAGACTTACAGCATTTATGCTGATCTTTGAAAAATAAGTAAAATTTCAATAAGTACAGAGGGTAGTGAAATTTCAGCCTGTAGAAACTGATGAGCAGACATGAATGTGAATCATGATAATAGTAAATAATAGCTCATATTTACTGATAAATTATTTATAAGTGTGTTTAAATTTTCAGGGTACTCACATGATTAAATTATTTAATCATCACCAAAAATCCCTGAAAGAGCAATATTATTTTTTTAAACTTTTTAAATTAATTTTTTAGAGAGATGAAGGGAGGGAGAGATAGAATCATCGATGTGAGAGGGAAACATCGATCGGCTGCCTCCTGCACTCCCCTTACTGGGGATTGAGCCTGCAACCCAGGCATGTGTCCCAACCGGGAACTGAACCGGGACCTCGTAGGCCAAAGGACAGTGCTCAATCCACTGAGCCACACAAGCTGGGTGAATAATACTATTAATATGACTATCCCCTTTGAGACGTATTCGAGGTGATTAACTCTGACTATTCAGTAGAACTGGGGACATGAGGTGACAGCAGGTAATACAGTAGGGCAGAGGGTAGAATGAGGCTGAGAGCTAAATTGGAACCAGATTGTAAAAGGTTTGGGGATGCCAGCTTCTGAGGTCTGGGTTTCAGTTCTAATGGCAATAGAGTGTCATTAAAAGATAATGAGTGACTTTGTATGTTCAAACTCAAAGAAGAAAAATCTATGGTGCTGGTGGAGAGAAATGTATCACTTTTAAATACTATAAAATCAATTTAGAGGAGGAACATAATCATATCAGAAAAACCTTGTTGAAAGAAGACACGAAAAGAAAAACAACAAAATGTTTGTATTCTTAGGACTTTAAGAGCAAAACGAGCAATTGTAATTTAAGCAAATGGAGCAAGTGGTCAGTAGGAACATGTGCACCAGGGTGCACATGTGTGTGGCTTCAGTAAAGGCATTTTTGTGGTCATGTTATTCTTATAATGAGAAAAAAATAAAAAATGTTCTAACCAACGGGACTGCAATGTGTAAGCCATTAAATCCACCTTAGGGGAAGGACTAGTCGAGTTTCAAAGGGGTTGGTTCATTAATACCATATAATTTCACTTATATGTGGAATCTAATGAGCAAAATAAATGAGCAAACAAAACAGAAAGAAACTCATAGATACATAGAAGAAATTGATGGCTGCCAGATGGGAGCGGATTTGGGGGGATGCATGAGAAAGGTGAAGAGATTTAAAAGTACAATTGACAGTTATAAAAATAGTCCCAGGGATGTACTGCATAGGGAACAGAGTCATGTTTATGTATGGGATCAGATAAATACTAGACTTACCGGAGTGATCACTTCTTACGTTATATCACTGTGTTGTGCACCTGCAATTAATATAATGTTGTATGCCAATTGCAATTGAAAAGTTAAAAAAAATATATATATATATATAAGAAAAGAATACAAAATCTCTTTTGGATTTGGTTTAAAAATAAAAATGAATACATTGAACATGGTCAGGATATCCTTGGTGTTACAGACAAGTTGTATCATTGCTGACTTGGTCATGCTCAGGTTATATACCCTACCCTTCTGTAGATCCATGCTGCCTCATGTGTCTTCCTATCTAATGTCATCATAGTTGAACAGTTGTTAAGGTGGAGAGACGCAGGAAGGAAGCAAGTCCAGAGAATCATCAGGAAGCTCCTTTGGGCAATAGTATGCAGAACAGAGTGGAGGAGAGAATGGTTTGAGTGAGGCAAATTTGAAGGGGGTTACAGTCACTATAATAGATAATAAGGAACTGAATAAACCAATGAGATTTTAAAGTCTTTTCTTTATAATGGTAGAGACTCCTGGGAGCAGTAATAGCTTAGGCAATTTTCTAATCACACATTATAGCTGTAGAGACATAAATGTTAGATTTAGACGGGATTGCTTCTATTGAACCAGTTAGTTCAATAATCTCCGAATCAGAGGGGGAAGCAGGTTCAGAGAGGATGAATAGAACGTTCAGGTTGCTAGCTGAGTGAGTGGAGAACTGGGACCCGAACAGGTCTTATGATTCCCAAACTAATCTGCTCTCCAAAATGCCAGGTTCCCCACTTATCCATCTGGAAGTCTGTTAGCCAATTAAGCCACAACAGGATCCAGGGGCTTAAAGGATGTAGAATCAGGAGCGATGAAATAAATTAAAAGGAAGGAAACAGATCATAGAAAAAGAACATGGGCCACTTTACATTTTTGCCAAGAGGTAGCCTCACTGACCTATCACTGAACCAAGTACAACCCAAGGGAAATAAACGTATTTAAGAATCATCTTTCTAAATAAAAACACATTCGCCTTGAGACCCTGTCCCTTCTAGCCATCTGACAAGGTCTAATATTATAATTTTCTTTCAGCTCTCCTCTGAACACCACTGATTTATGATCAGTCCCTTGAAGAAGAGTTAAATATTTAGGATGTGCATTTTCCATAACCATACCTTAGAATAATTGTTGAAATAAAGGACTCTTCTGGACCTGTGTGACATATATCATGTGAATAAGTATGACTAAGAGGTAAATAAAATGTCTGTATCCATGATGATGACTCCTTTCTGTGTGAAGGAGAGAAGTCACATGACCTGTTTCCTTGTCCATAAAATGCAAATGAGGGTATAAACCTACTTTACTATGCACTTATGAAGGCTTATGGCAACATGCTTTTAAAGTTGAAAGCTCAATGTCATTAGCATTGAACTGTAAGTTGTTAACATGCTCTACAGTTCTTTCAGTCATACCTTACAACATCTTTAATTCAACCTAAATTAATTCAAGTTTTGTGAGAATTCCAGCAGAAGCTAGGCTGAAGATTGCTTTATATTTGTTTTGTTTCTAATATAAATGTTATCTATATTTATTGTAGAAAAACTGTAAAATTAGAGCCGGGCTATGGAAGCAGTAAAACGTAATGGTTAAAACAACTTGGTTCTGCCCTGTATTTTAAATAACATCTGTTTTATTTTTTATTTTTAAAAATATAAAATAACAATGGCTCTTTCATAGAATAGTGGTAAGAATGAAAAATCTTGGAATAATTTCTGGCTCAGAATAAGTGCTCAATAAATGTTAGTAACTGTTATTACTGTCATATGTTTCTTATTTGAATGAGAGTCTATATTTATAAATTTCAAATGGAAGCAATAAAGGATAAAAACACAGTTTAAGAAATAAAAATTAATTTTCACTTTTGAATCTTTATGTCTCTCCCTGACTCCAATCCTCTCTATCCCAACCCTACACATCACTATTGTCCTGAATTCTGTGTTTGTTATCTTTGTTTTTTTAAATTAATTAATTTATTTTTGTTACAGATGTTTCTCCTTTTCCCCCCACTGATTCCACCCTTCACCTTCATCCCCACCCTGTCTCCAGCTTTGTTGTCCATGTCCATTGTTCATGCATACATGCATATAAGTTCTGTGATTTCTCTCTCCACCCCACCCCCTCTTCTGGGGATTGTCAGTCTGTACCCCACTTCCACGTCTCCGGGACTATCCCATTCCTCAGATGGTTATGTTCATTATATTCTATATACTGTATAAGTGAGATCATATGATACTTGTCTTTCTCTGTTTGAATTGTTTTGCTTAGGATAATACTATCCAGGTCCCTCCATGTCGTCTCAAAGGATAAGAGATCTTTCTTTCTTACAGCTGAATAGTACTCCATTGTGTATATGTACCACTGCTTTTTTATCCATTCATCTACTGATGGACATTTGGGCTGTTTCCAGATCTTAGCTATTGTAAATAGTGCTGCTATGAACATGGGGGTACATATATTCTTTCTGATTGGTGTTTCAGGCTTCTTAGGGTATATTCCTAGAAGTGAGATCACTGGGTCAAATGGAAGTTCAATTTTTAATTTTTTGAGGTAACTCCATGTTGTTTTCCATAGTGGCTGCACCAGTCTGCATTCCTACCAGCAGTGTACTAGAGTCCCCCCTTTCTCCACAACCTCGCCAAAACTTGTTCTTTGACGACTTGTTGATGGCGGCCATTCTGACAGGTGTGAGGTGATACCTCATTGTTGTTTTAATTTGCATCTCTTTGATGATTAGTGATGTTGAACATTTCTTCATATGTCTCTTGGTCATTTGTATGTTCTGTTTGGAGAGGTGTCTATTCAGATCCTCTGCCATTTTTTAA
The DNA here is from genome assembly GCF_014108415.1 of Molossus molossus. Taxonomy (NCBI): domain Eukaryota; kingdom Metazoa; phylum Chordata; class Mammalia; order Chiroptera; family Molossidae; genus Molossus; species Molossus molossus. The sequence continues at coordinate 19,213,178 of NW_023425352.1, forward strand.
TTGAGTTCTTTGTCTTCCTTTTGTTGTGTTGTATGAGCACTCTATATATTTTGGAAATTAACCCCTTATCTGATGTATCATTGGCAATTATGCTCTCCCATACAGTGGGTTGCCTTTCCATTTTGGTGGTTGATCCTTTTGCTGTGCAGAAGCTTTTGATTTTGATGTAGTCCCATGTGCTCATTTTCTCCTTTGTTTCTGTTGCCTTAGGTGATGTATCAGTGAGAATTCTGCTGTGTATGATGTCTGAAATTTTGTTGCCTACATTTTCTTCTAGGGTTTTTATGGATTCATGAGTCCCATTTAAGTATTTTATCCATTTTGAATTTATTTTTGTGTATGGTGTAAGTTGATGGTCTAGTTTCATTTTTTGCATGTAGCTGTCCAATTTTCCCAATACCATTTAAAAAGGCTGTCTTTACTCCACTGTATGCTCTTGCCACCTTTGCAAATGTTAATTGAGCATATTGTCTTGGGTCCATTTCTGGGTTCTCTATTATGTTCCATTGATCTATGTACCTGTTCTTGTGCCAGTACCTGGCTGTTTTGATTATAGTGGCTTTGTAGTATAACTTGAAATCTGGTAATGTGATCCCTCCAACTTTGTTCTTCTTTTTCAGGATTGCTGTGGCTATTCAGGGTCTTTTTTGGTTCCATATGAACTTTTGAAGTATTTGTTCTAGTTCTGTGAAATACGCCGTTGGTATTTTGATGGGGATTGCATTGAATCTATAGATTGCTTTGGGTAGTATGACATTTTAATGATGTTAATTTTTTCAATCCATGACCAAGGTATGTGCTTCCACTTTTTTATATCTTCCTCTATTTCTTTTCTCAATGTCCTGTAGTTTTCCGCAAATAGGTCCTTTATTTCCTTGGTTAAGTTTATTCCTAGGTATCTTACTTTTTTTTTGCTGTGATGGAAATGGGATTGTTTTTTTAGTTTCTCTTTCTGTGAGTTCATCATTGGTGTATACAAATGCCATTGATTTCTTGACGTTAATTTTGTATCCTGCTACTTTGCCAAATTCACTTATTAAGTCTAGTAAATTTTGATGGTGTTTTAGGGATTTTCTACGTATAGTATCATGTCATATGCAAATAATGATGGTTTCACTTACTCCTTTCCAATTTGGATCCCTTTTATTTTTTCTTCCTGTCTGATTGCTGTGGCTAAGACTTCCAGTACTATGTTAAATAAAAGTGGTGAAAGTGGGTATCCCTGTCTTATTCTTGTTCTTAAGTGAAATGCTTTTAGTTTTTGCCAATTGAGTATGATGTTGGCTGCAGGTCTTTCATATATGGCCTTTATTATGTCAAGATATGATCCCTCTTCCCAGATTGCTGAGAGATTTTATCAGAAATGGGTGCTGGGCTTTGTCAAATTCTTTTTTAGCATATATTGATATGATCATATGATTTTTATCTTTCTTTTTGTTTATGTGTTGTATCACATTTATTGATTTGCAAATATTGTACCAGCCTTGCATCTCTGGGATGAATCCCACTTGATCATGGTGAATAATATTTTTGATGTATTGCTGAATTCTATTTGTTAGTATTTTGTTCAGGATTTTGGCATCTATGTTCATCAGGGATATTGGCTTGTAGTTTTCTTTCTTTGTAGTGTCTTTTTCTGGTTCTGGAATTAGAATTATGCTGGCCTCATAAAACAAGTTTGGAAGTCTTCCTTCTTCTTGAATTTTTTGAAATAGTTTGAGGAGAATGGGTATTAGTTCTTCTTTGAATGTTTAGTAAAATTCCCCCATGAAGCCATCCGGGCCTGGGCTTTTGTTTGCTGGGAGAGTCTTGATTATATCTTCAATTTCTTTTTTTGTTATTGGTCTGTTCAAGTTTTCTATCTCTTCCCAGTTCAGTGTTTCTAGAAACTTGTCCATTTCGCTTAGATTGTCGAATTTGTTGTCGTATAATTGTTCATAATATTTGTTAATGATCCTTTGTATTTCTGTGATGTCAGTTATTATTTCTCATCTTTCATTTCTGATTTTGTGTGTTTGGGTTCTCTCTCTTTGTTTCTTGGTGAGTCTAGCTAAGGGTCCATCAATCTTGTTTATCTTTTCAAAGAACCAGCTCTTTGTTTCACTGATCCTTTGAATTGTTTTTTTGGTCTCCATGTCATTTCTTTCTGCTGTGATCTTTACTATTTCCTTCCTTCTGTTTGCTCTGGAGTTTTCTTTTTGTTTGCTTTCTAGTTCTTTAAGTTGTTACGTTAGATAGTCTATTAGAAATTTTTCTTGCTTCTTGAGGTAGGCCTGTAGTGCTATGAACTTCCCTCTCAGAACTGCTTTTGCTGCATCCCAAAGATTTTGTGTTGTTATGTGTTCATTTTCATTGGCTTCCAGGAATTTTTAAATTTCTTCTGTGATCTCCATGGTAACCCATTCATTGTTCAATAACATGCTATTTAGCCTCCATGTTTTCAAATTTCTTTGCATCTTCTTGTTGCAATTGATTTCTAGTTTCATGCCATTGTGATCTGAGAAGATGCTTGATATGATTTTAATCTTCTTGAACTTGTAGAGACTTGGTTTGTGCCCTAACATGTGGTCAATCATTGAGAATGTCCCATGTGCACTTGAGAAGAATATGAATTCTGTAGTTTTGGGGTGTAATTCTCATAGATATCTATTAAATCCATTTGATCTAGGGCTTAATTTAGAGTCTGTTTCCTTGTTATTTTTTTTTCTCTCTAAATGATCTATCCAGTGATGTCAGCAGGGTGTTTAAGTCCCCTGCTATGATTGTATTGCTGTAGATTTCTCCTTTGAAGTGCTCCAGAAGATTTTTAATATATGTTCGTGCTCCTATATTGGGTGCATATATGTTTACCAGGGTTATATCTTCCTGTTGGATAGATCTTTTCACTATTATGTAGTGGCCTTCTTTGTCTCTAGTTATGGCCTTCATTTTGAAATCTATTTTATCAGATATGAGTATTGCTACCCCAGCTTTTTTTCTTTTTGTTTTCTTGAAAGATATTTTTCCATCCCTTCCGTTTCAATCTATGTGAGTCTTTTGTTGTGACATGGGTCTCTTGTAAACAACATATATGTGAGTCATGCTTTCTTATCCAGTCGGCTACTCTGTATCTTTTTATTGGAGCATTCAAACCATTCACATTTAAGGTGATAATTGATATATAGTTATTTATTGCCAGTTTTGTTTAGTGTGGTTCTATTTTTCTTCCTATTTCTTCTACTAATTACAGCAGTCCTTTAAGCATATCTTGCAGTGCTAGTTTGGTGTTAATATATTCCCTTAGCTTTTTTTGTCTGGGAAGCTCTTTATTTGACCTTCTATTTTGAATGACAGCCTTGCTGGGTAGAGTAGTCTTGGATTCAGATCCTTGTTTTTTATTACCTTGATTACCTCATTCCATTCCCTTCTGGCCTGTAGTGTTTCTGTTGAGAAGTCATCTGAGAGCCTTATGGGGTTTCCTTTGTAGGTAATCTGTTGCTTATCTCTTGCTGTCTTTAGGTTTCTCTCTTTGTCTTTAATTTGTGGCATTTTAATTACTATGTGTCTTAGTGTGGGCCTGTTTGGGTTCTTGTTACTTGGGGCTCTCTGTGCTTCTTGGACTTGAATGCCTTCTTCCTTCACCAACGTAGGAAAGTTTTCTGTCACTATTTCTTCAAATATATTCTCTAACTCTGACCCATTTTCTTCCTCTTCAGGGACTCCTATGATGCAAATGTTATTACGTTTCCAGTTGTCTCATAGTTCTCTTAAGCTATCTTCCTGTTTTTTAATTGTTTTTTCTTTTGGTTTTCTGATTGGTTGATTTTTTTCTACCCAGTCTTCTAATTCACTGATCTGGTCCTCAGATTCCTCTACTCTGGTGTTTAGATCTTCCAATGTGTTCTTTATTTCTGCTATGTCATTCTTCATTTCCACTTGTTTGGTTTTCAATGTTTCTATATCTTTATTCATTGTGCTGATGTCCTTACTCATGCTGTTGACCTTCCTCAAGATCATGGCTCAAAACTTCACCTCTGATAATTTGCTTAACTGCATTTCATTGATCACATCTTCGATAGAGTTCTCTTGTTCTTTCATTTGGGTTTGTTTCTTTGTTTCACCATTTTGGCTATCTCAGTGTATTTTGGAGCCTGCCAAATTTTCCCTGTGGGTGTTGGTGTGCTGCTCTTTGTGGCTCCCTCTATTAGGTTTGGATGAGCCTGGGTGGGCCCACATTAAACACCCCTGTCAAGTCTTACTTTCCTGGGTAGATTTGCAAGCCCAGGAAAGGTTCAGTTATCCTCTAGCCTTTTCCTGGTGGATAGTAGTCTCAGTTACTCAGTGCCTTGGAATGTAGCCCTGGTGTCCTGCATAAGAGGATTTCCAGAGTTTATGAAAGATGCTGGTTATTAATGAGCCTCAATTTTTATTTCTTTGCCTCATCTGGGAAAGACTGAATCTCAGAGGTGGGGGGCTGCTGTTTTTCCCCACAGATCTGGGAAGGAGCACACTGGCCACTGTCCTTTGTGGCCACAACTCAGCCAAAACTCTGTGCCCTCCAAATCCCGGGTGTCCCCACAGAGTTCCAGCTCAGTCTGCCGTCCCTCTGCCATAGCCCCCAGGTGAGTGGCTGTGGCTATTTTAGCAATCTGTCCAGACTCTCTGGGCTGTGGAGCGGGCTTGGTCTTTATTCCCCAAGGTTGCTGCTCACAGCTAAGACTGCTGCTGTCCATGGGCTCCCAGCCCACCACCCTCTCGAGCCTCTGCAGATCTTACCAGTGTTCCTGGTTATATAGTCCTGCCTGCTGCTGTTCTGTTGCTTTTTCCCGAGGATTTGTCTTTATTTTAGTTGTAATTCTCATTTGGTCCTGGGAGATTGTCCGTGTAGCTTCCATTCACTCTGCCTCCATTTTCACATCCTCTATGCCCATCTTGTGAGCAGCTGGGTCGCACAGGCCTCTTTGGTGCCCTCACACCCTGTACATCCCGTGGGTAACTGGATTGAACAGTCCCTTTGGGGACCCGGCTCTATGCCTATGTTATGGGCTGCTAGGTTGCACAGGCCTCTCTGGTGCTTCAGCACCCTGCAGGTCCTGAGGATAACCAGATTGCACAGTCCCTGCTGGGTTGCACAGGCCTCTCTGGTGCCCCCACACCCTGCAGGTCCCATGCACAGGCTGCTGGATTGCACCGGTCCCTTTTGGACTCAGGTTTCCCACCACTCTTGTGGGCTACTGGGTCACAGAGGCCTCTCTGGTGTTCCCCTCAGGTCCCACAGATGGGCAGCTGGATCGCACCAGTCCCTCTCGGGCTCCGGCTTCCCACTGCTCTTGTGAGCTGCTGGACCGCTCAGGTGTCTGTGGAGCCCCAGGTCCCGCTGCTGGCGGCTGGGGAGTTCTGCTGCCCCGTGGGGCTCAACTCCTGCTCAGCTTTTTCTGTAGTTTTGGGGATGGGTCTCAGCTGCTGGTCTGTGCTTCTGTTGCCTGGGGATGGATGTCTGCTCCCCAGCCTCTGTTGCTGGGGGTATATCTCGACTCTGATCTGGCTGCTACTATGGGGGATGGTGCTGGGCTCCGGGTTGTCTGCGGCTTCCACGACCGGCACCTTGGCAGCTCCACTACTGTGCACTGGTCTGTGTTGACACAGAGTGTCCACTGGTCCGATGGTGCCAGGTGTGCTGGTGGGCTCAGGTTGCTGGGCCCTAGCCACTCCCACTGCCTCCTCCCAGGGAAGACCCGGGATCTTCCAAAGTGGTGGGACCTCCCGGTGGCACAGGTAGAAGCTCCCTGAAGCACTGCTCACCGTGGTAGCTGGCTGTTCTGTCCACAGCACAGGGACCTTCTGCTCCGTGGCTCTGCACTGCTGAGGTTTGGTCATCCACCTTCACGTCCACTCACACTCTCTCACACACTCGCTCACTCTCTCACACACTCACCCTCCCTCCGGTCCTGCCCGCCACCATCTTCCACCCTTGTTATCTCTTTGTTATATTCTCAGTGTTTCGTCACCACATATTTGTGCATCTCTGAGCAGCATTCTGTGAATAAAATCATGTTTACATATTATTTAACCGCTTCCTTTCCCCTCCCTCACAATTGCGTTCTCCTTAAGTCTATCAATATCGATTCATGGAACTGTAGATGATCCATGTTCCTGTTGCATGGTATTCATGCATATTTCATAACACACATTTAAGATGAATAGTTAGCCTAACTTCAGGAAAGAGGGATTAACTTCATCCTCTCAATACCAGGAGTAGCAAATCAGTTGAGGCCATGTTAATTGTATCACGTCTACCAATGCCCCATCGGGTCCCTGCATTCAACTCGAAGTTTAAGATCACCTAGAAATGTGTGGTCAATACCATCAAATCTCAACATCGCTTTAAATCTCTAGTGACCTCTACACTCAACACACAGTGAGCTACATAGTAGAGGTAACCTCAAGAAATGCTTCTCTTTGCAAAAAGTGAGAATAAGCGATGCTAAACATTCAATTGTTCAGTAATTCTGAAATTTTGTTCGTAAGATATTGGAAGACTTGGATAAGGGAGAAGTTCCTTCTTCAGGTTCTAGTTCTCTGCTCTTGAAGGAATACTTTTGCCAGTTTTTTCCTCCTGGTTTTACCTTCAAATGGTTGATTATTTACCTTCCATGACTGCTCTGCTGTAACGGGGAGAGGAGGTCCACCTCCCAGGTTGTATAGCTGAATGGACTCTGCTTCTCACTCAGCCAAACATGGTCGCCTAAAGCTTGTTTTACATTTTGATCAAATATTTTTTTTTTTTAGTCTGTGCTGGTGGGTTTTTTGTTTTGTTTCGTTTTGTTTTACATGTTTTGGGGGTTTTATTTATTTATTTATTTGAACAGTTAAACCCCTCTGGCACTTAGCTGGCTTCCGATCTATTTTGTCTGGTCAATTTCTCATGCCCACGACATCATCCAAAATTACTCTGCAAAGTCCCAGATAAGCTGCCGTTCCTCACTTTCTCATCTCCTTGCTCCTGTCAATTTATATTCCACAGGCAAGAGCAGCACAGATCATCCCACCTACTTATGAACAGGTTTGGGAAATATAGCTCATTCGTGTACTCGGAGAAGGGGAACAGGATGGCGAACATCTGGCCAGTTTCCGCCATCAGTTCTATGCATGAGGTTCCGCTGTTTGTGGTGGGGAAGTAGTTCAGAGTACCAGGTCTGACTCATAGCTGGAAACGAAAGTGTATTCAATTTTCCTTATTCTCTAAATAGGCTAAAATTACAGTTTTGACACCCTCATGTGCCTCGTGTTCTAATGGCTTCACAAGATTTTTTTTGTTTAAATCTCCAGGTAATAGATTTTTGTCCTTTTATTTTTATTAATTGTGAATTCTATGTCACTGGGAGATAAAAATGTGGCATATGCAATTTATGTTATTTGGAATGTAATGAGGCCTACATTTAGCCTAATATATGCTCATTAAAAAATAAATGTTACATGAACAATTGAAAATAAAGTAAATGAGAAAATGGGAGACATTAAAACCTGCAATTACTTCCCATCTCACTTAAATAAAATTCAACCTCTCATAAAGCTCTCAATGGCCTGATCCTTGCCTGCACCTCACACGTCCCTCAGCCACTGTCTGTCCTCTTGTCTGTGACACGCCAGCCACGCCGGCCTCCTCTTCCTCCCAGTCCGGATCTGCACCTGCTGCTTCGGTTGTTTCTAGATCTAGACTCTGCCTGGTAGTTAGCTCTGGCTCAAAGGTCACCCCTCAGCCAGCATTTCCCAGGCCCACCCTGTCACACACGAACAGACACATCGTTGCATTCTTTTCTTACCATGCATCATTATCTGAAATTAAATTGCTCACTTCTTTGTGTATTACCTGTCCTCCCCGAATAAAATGCGATTCTATGAAGGTGGGACTTTGGCCTTTCTCATCTACTGGTTCAGTCCTCATGCTCACAGGAGTGCTGAGAATACAATAACCACTAAAAACATGTGTGTTGAATGAATGAATATAACTATTTCTCACTTTCCCATCCATGAATAACTCCAAGAATCAAACCATTATGATGATGAATCATTCAAAGGCTGTTGCTCCCTCTCTCCCTCTCACCTCCCCACTTCCCCCCACCAGTTTCTGCTTCCCCTTGCCTCTCTCTCCCCTGCCTCCTTCTCCCCTTTCTCTCTCCCTCCCTCCAAACCCCAGTGCCTTTCTTTTAGGGGGAGGTTTGTCTTGCTAAGAAGAGTTGTACATTCAAAAATATATTTCCAAACATAAAACTTTTGCCTGGGATTTGGTAAGTGACTTTTCTGTTCTTTATTTATGATCCTATTTCCACATTTTATCTTCTTATGTATCTTTATTTTATATTTTGGTAGGAAAATGGCAAGACATGTCTCAGCTATATTGATTCATTTACTATGTTTATTCCAAAACTCTAACAGAACTTTGATCTGTGCCCTAGCCTTCAAAAATGTTTTAAAGGGTAAAATGCAATCTATATCAGATCTTGGGGACACACTGAAGCTTTTCATGCAAATATACTTTCCAAAGGTGTTATCAGCGCTCATTTGCATAGACTTGATATGCTGGTAACAAATCAGTCTTAATCGCTTTATAAAAGCTGTACTCAAGAATCTTTCCTTGGTAACATAATGTTGCAGTTGCCTATAGTATCATGTTTTATTTTTAATAATTAAATTAATACAATGCTAGGTCAAGTTCACTTGGAACAGTGTATCTCAGAGAACAGGGACAGTTGCAGTGTGTGTGTGTGCATTGTGTGTGTGTGTGCACTCTATGAGGTGGGGGGATATAAGGGTTTTCTGAGTGAAGGAAATAAAAACTGATTCAAAATGTGAGCTTTGTTCTGTAACTGTCTCTTGAGTGAAGGCTGGTGATCCAAGGACATTATCCTGTTATTCCGGTCCCTTAGGAAACAGCAGGATCATTTTCAGGAGGGTCTGTGTGCAAAGGGCTATGGATTGCCTTCACATTGATGTTCATTAGGAATGAAAGGTGCCAAAGCAGTTTATGTACATGCCACCCCGTGTCCTGGTTGGTCCTGATTGGTCTGTCCAAGGGAGGGTATCATAAATTCTGGGAAAAGTTCAGAACACAAGCCTTTATGTTTCACTCATAAGAAAGCAGCCCAGCCAGGCTGGTGCGGCTCAGTGGATTGAGCTTAGTCCCATGCACTGAGAGGTCCCCGTTTGAGCCTCAGTTGGGGCACATGCCTGGGTTGCATTTCGATCTCCAGTAGGGGGCATGCAGGAGACTGCCAATCAATATTTCTCTCCCTTCCTTTCTAATATATTATATATATATATATATATATATATTTTTTTTTTTAAAGGCCCTGGCTGGTTTGGCTCAGCAGTTAGAGGGTCAGCCCGTGGACCAAAGAGTCACAGGTTTGATTCTGGTCAAGGTTACGTACCTTAGTTGCGGTTCATCCCCAGCCCTGGCCGGGGTCATGTGCGAGGCAACCAGTGGATGTGTCTCTCTCACATTGATGTTTCTCTCTCTCTCCCTCCCTCTCTTCCACTCTATCTGAAGATAAATAGAAAAATGTCCTTGGGTGAGGATTTTTTAAAAAGCAGTCAAGGTAAATAAAGTAAGTGGTAGGCCGAACATTCATATAGGATCCTGTAGAATTGTCCTGTTTTCTAGAGATGAACACAATCCAATAAGTGGGTTATGTCCTCTCATAGTTATAATGTGGAAAGTAATTAAGGGCGGGGGCATAACAGTAGAAGGGTGATTGAGCCCAGTTTTAGAGTATCAGTGGTCAGCAGGCATGTACTTCAAATTTGAAAAAATAGCAACTATTGCTATTTCTTCTAACACTTAGTGAGAGCTGGCTATGTTCCTAAGCTGTCCCTAACTCTCCACATCATGACTAGAAATCTATGAAGGTAAGTTGAATTAGTACCCCCTGTTATACATGAGGCAACTAAAGCTTAGGGAGGTTAAATAATTTGCCCAAAATTAGATTGTTAGTAAGTTTCAAGATTTAGAAACCCAGAAGCATAATTCTGGGACAATACTTTAAATAATGACCAGTGGATGGATGGATAGATGGAGAAAGGTATAAATGGTTATTGGATGAATGGGTAAATATATGAGTTAGTTTTGAGACGGTGTAAACAATAGTACAAGATTCAAATGCATTTGAAAACTTTTTTTTTTTCAATTTAGTGGGTTTTTTTTCTTTATTGATTTTAGAGAGAGAGGAAGTGAGAGGGAGAGAGAGACAGAAACATCAATGAGAGAGAACATCGACTGGCCTCCTCCTGCATGCCCCCCACTGGGGATTGGGCCCACAACCTGGGCATGTGTCCTGACTGGGAATCGAACCGGAGACCTCTTGGCACATGGGTTGACACTCAACCACTGATCCACACCAGGTAGACCAGTTTTCTTTTTTTTCCAGTCCTCATGAGAGGATATTTTTCCATTGATTTTCAGATAGAGTAGGAGGAAGGGAGGGAGAGAGAGAGAGAGAAACATTTATGTGATAGAAACACATCAGTTTGCTGCCTCTCGCATGACCCTGAGCAGGGCCAGGGATCAAACCACAACCCAGGTCCGTGCCCTTGACTGGAATTGATCATTTACCTCTTTGGGCTGCAGGCTTGTGCTCTAAGCACTGAGCTAAACTGGCCAGGGCTATTTCAATTTAGTTTTAATGACATTTTAAAAAATACTGACTATTCTCAAAAGGGCCATTTGTAATGATATCACCACTTGCAACTCTATCACCTCATGGAAACTTTTGGACAGACGAATCTCTCATTTGTATCTAGGCACTTGCTACACTGGAGTCACCTGTCCAAATGAGAAGCGCTCTGGTCTGGGCTGCTCCTTCATTAGCCCCAGCTGAGAGCCAAACTGATGTTTTACGTTATTTACTTCCTTCTCATTAGGAGCAAGGCCAGAGCACCACCCAGTTCTCCGAGCAAAACACACCGAGCTTCCCCACACACGAGTGCACATCATAGAATGCTAAGGTTGGTTAAAATACCACACACTTGCAAAATGTTTCAATAATTGCTACAGATATTCACCAGAGGGGAGAATGTTTATTCATTTGCTTAATTCTTAATAATGTTTTCTGCTATGCTAATATTTTGTTAGTCTCTCTCACATTTAACTTGGCATCTGACCAATTGAATTTATGCTTTCAAGCAAATGGTACAGACTCTGAATGTTTAGCATCTCGTTCGTGTTATTTGTTCTTAGATTTAGGACCCATGCAGCCTGTTGGCCGTGTTATTTTCTAATGAGAATTTTATAAAATGCCTTGGAGGCTCATTATAATTTGAGCTTCTTTCTTTCCAGTCAAATAAACACCATTTTAAAATACAGCTTTTCTTGCCATTGAATGAGCGTTGGCTCCGGAGAACTCAGGTTTCTCTCTGTGGAGTCCATGTGCTCCTGGACCTGGGACATCAGCTGTGTGTGAGAGAGGAAGCTCACCTTTCTCACCCAGGAAACTCTTCCTCGCTTCTTTTACTTTACCATTCCTCTTCTCTGCCAGTGATGAAAGTGAATGTTGATACTACTATATCCTGCTTCGTGCTTTTAGAGAGTCACATGTAGCCACATAACATATCTCGTTATTATTTTTACTGAGAAACTTTCTTGTTTTTTCCCCCCAGATTTGTTGAGGTAAAATCAAAATTGCAATATATTTAACATGTACAATGACCTGATGTGATCTACATATACGTAGTAAATGATTCCTACAAACAAGTCGATTGATATATTTATTATCTCTCCTAATTACCCTTTTATGGCAATGTTTAATAACTACCCTCTTAGCAAATTTCCGGTATGAAATACAGTATAATTATAGTCCCCATGCTGTACATTAGATCATCAGAACTTATACTTCTTATAACTGAAAGTTTACACCCTTTGAACAACCTCTCTTCATTTTCCCCAGACCATATTCTGTAATTCTTGCATTAACCCTGACACTATTGCTATTATTCTATTGAGGAAATTCAAGCTCAGAGATATTAGGCAATCGCTCAATTACCACCCAGCTAGATCTATATTCAAAGACATGTTCTCTGACTCTAAAATCCTATGAGCTGTTTTTCATCTCCCCAATGTACACTAATACATCTAGGATTATTCTACTGCACCTCAGGGCACACTTTCTGTGTGTGAACAGATATTACTACTAAAAAATGTATTTATCATGACTTTAACCAACTGTTCTTATGACGATGGGTTGTACCTCACAGAAGTCTCAGCTGTCTTCCCTTTGAACTCCTTCAAGTATTAGCATATAAACTAGCATGATTTCTTTCCATTTTAGTCCGCAAATAAACAGTTTCCAACTCCTTTATGTGTAACTCATTATCTAGCATAACTTATCATTTGCCTAGCCTGCATGGCCACTCTTCATTGATCACATCCTGCTTTATGTGTAATCGGACTAGCACAGAGTAAAACATGAGCATCTTCCTACTTCTAGACTCTGCTTTTGTTGAGCCTGCCCAACATGGAATCGTTTTGTTTTGTTTGTCAGATGCATGACATAGTTAACTCATGTCACTTACACGGCGGGCTAAGTCCTCTAAGTCTTCTTTACGTATCTGGCCAGTGAGGCACTTCCCTGTCTACCTTGCATTGTACAGTCCGTGGGGAGCACTTTGAATCAGACACCTTTATGTACCACTTCAGACACTTATGCCTCCGGCCACTGCTGTGGAGACCAGTCTGCACGGTTCTGTCCATCCGCACGCAGGGCCAACCCAACAGCCCCTCACCTACTCCCCACGCCCCCGTCTCTTTCCTCCCACCCTGTTTGTGTGAATTAGGACTGTGAGGTTGTTAACCTCTGATGGAACGCATTTTGATCAGTAGGGTACAGATTCCCGTCCCGGACAGACAGCTTGAGATGGAGTCCGAGCCGCTTCTCGGGAATCAATTCCACATCAGACAGCCTTTCTCAATAACCCCAGCTCAGCAGGCGTCCTTGCACTGACGTGCCCTCTCCGATTCGCTCGCTTCTGCTTCTCTCGGTTTTCTTTCGTAATAAACTAGGGGTGTATAAGCTTTGGGCTCAGGCTCTGCTTTCTGGGGAAATCCAGGCAAAGACCCACTGTAGAATGTTAACATCTCTCTTAAATTTACTCTATTTTAGAATTGAAGCATTCATATTTTTAAGAGCTTCTAATTCCCTCATCTAGAATATTTGTTCTTGTTCTCATTTTCATATTCTTGATTTGGAGAGTAAAGCATTTTCAAATATTTGATAAGGGCTTGACTATAATGATATTAATTGGGAGCTATATGGTTTGATAATTATTTTTTAGTATCAAGAGGTCTTTCTAACAAAACAATACTTCTGATAGAGGAAAAGGGGGAGAAAAGAAAAAGTAGTTCTGTAGATTTAGCACTTGTAATGGGTGAAGGTACACGGAAAATATTTTCACTAAAGATATTCTGAATTAAAGTTGGCACGTGCAGGAGGACACAAAGACCCACAGAGTCTGCTCGAATAAGTGTTACTGGCCATTCTTCTTCAGAGCATGTTTGCCAAAACACATCAACTTCCAGGATATATTCTAATTTTAGTGAGGAAATCCCATCATCAAAGATTATATTCAGTTTCATAAAACACATCTGTCTATAGACTGCTCACTTATGTTTAAATTAAACCTTACAACTTATTCAATCTAAGCATGTGCTTACATAATGTAGCTAGAAGGAACCTTAGCTATTTTCCAGTTCTTGCTTCCACTAACGTTTTTCAAATAAAGAAACTGAGGTCCGGAGAGAGAGCCTGTTCTGGGTCAAAAGGGGAAAAAGGAAAAAACGACGGAGTTTGGATTAGATTGCTAAACCCAAGGACTGTTCATAACACTGGTTTTTAGCTTTAAAACAGTAAGCACTTTTTTCTATTCTGAGAAATTCCCACTGGGAATAGTCCATGGAAGTGTGGAAAAGCGGCTGAGAAGAAAACAGTTTGCAAAGCTTACTTTGGGTATTTTAGCATTTTTAAGTCTCTTTTTAATGCTTGAATATAGACATTCTCTCTTATTCTCAAATAGCCCAGCCCCCCTGCTGCAGCTTCAGACTATACGCTGGACCTGCGCACTCTCACCTTCTCGGTCCCTAAACCACAGTCCCAAATGCAGACACCTCCTTCCATAGCTCTTAACTGGTCTCCCCTCTGTCTTGAATCCACCGAGTATTACCTACATAGCAGTCAGAGTGACGTTTCTAAATGTAACTCTGACAATGACATCCCTTTGCTCAAAATCTCCCAAGGGCTTCAGATTAAAATTCAAACATGACCCCCAAGGCTCTCTCTGGTCTGGCCTCTGCCTACCTTCCCAACTCGTTGCCTAGGACCCTCTCCTCACTCACTTCATAGTAGCCAGCTTGGCTGTTTAGTAGTCCTCAGACAGACCAATCTCGTTCCCACTTCGGGGTCTTTATGAGTGATGTCGCTCTGCCTAGAATGGCCTCTCCCAGATCTTCATCATCTGTGTCTTTGCACCATTCTCATGCTATGTTCTCATGTCACTTCCATAGAGTCCTCCCCAGACCATCTACCACCTCCTCCCTCCTCTCTACCGTCTCATGTACTCTTGCTTTAGAGCAATGATCATGATCTGAAGTTAGATGATGACATATTAAATACATACATTTTGTGTCCTGCTTACTCGACTGTCAACCCTAGAGGTCAAGAAGTTTCTATTGTCCGTCTCAGTTTCTATAGCAGCAGTACAAGGGATGTTCTGAATAAATGCTCATTGAAGGAATGAATCTGTAAGGTTATAAATCTCTACTACAGAGAAGTCATTTTCTGAAAACATATGCCATTATGATCTTAGTTCCCATTCCCCAGCAGTTATCCTGTTAACTAACTAAGCAATTCACCATTAATAGAGAGTCAATCAAGAAAGCAAGTAGCCAGTACAAGCTATTAGAGCACATTGAATTATCCCGTGCATTAGGGTGCCAGGAACCGGAATGTCAAAGCCATTCGGCGGCAAGTTATTTACTGCTCTTGGACCACAGAGATGGTTGTATTCACATGAACTCATAATAGCACTAGAGCTCCTAGATGGCCTATCATCAATTATATTATTACTTTACACTCTGTGAGCAATATCTAATTAGTCCTCACAGCATTCCTGGTTGGGAACAGAGGACCCTGAAAAGGCTTGGAGACAGACGTCATCATGGGAGGCTTTAGCGTATGAATGGAACTCTGTGGATTGAAAGAACAATTTTCTCTCTCTTTCAGACCTGCTGTGTCCAGCTTCTTACAGTCATCAGCCAAATCCTAGAGTGTCTTCTCATCTATGTGTATTTGTTATACATTCAGGGGTTGCAGTTTTTCTGTAAAATATTATGAATGAAAAAAAAGTTTTCTAAAGGAATCTTAAATGATGCACTGTCAGGGGCTGGGTATTTCTCCAAGGAATGGGAGAACTTTAGGGGGAGGATAACATAGTAGATCGCTGGAATTAGGCAGAAGTGAATTCAAGTCAAGGCCCTGCACCGTTCTAGCTGCACAGTTTGGGACAACTTAATGAACTTGTTTGAGGCTCATTATCCTCTTTTCTACAATTGCGATGACAGCAGTACTCACTTCAGAGACTGTTGTGACGACTAGAATGAGACAATGCATGAAAACAGTGTAAAAACTGGCAGACCGAGAGTGCTTTATATATGTCATCTAGTATCATCTTTTTCTAAAAGCATCAATCAACAGGTACTTACTGGAGAACACACTACATTAAGATAATGAAATTGAGATGGTGGGCATAAATACCGACTCTGCCTTACATGAGCTTCTGACCACTTTGGTGAAACAGTGCACATACTTGAATTAAATGTTAATGGTAAAACTGCAGATATGGTAAAAGACATAGTAACAGATGTAAGGTGCGAGAGATCTTTGGGCAAGGTGACCTGGTCTGACTTATAATGGGGGATGAAGTTCAGGAAACACGGATAGAAAATTGGGGTTTAGAAAGTTAGACAAGGAAGTCCAGTGATTCTTTGGTGAAAGAAATTATGCTAATTTCAAGTTCCGATTGTCTGGGTCCATTGCTGTTTATCTTATGGATGCTTCTGTTGAACACAGGCCCCCTGGAGATATTCACTTTAGAAACAACTGTTAGCCCCATTCTGGTGTCAAACGTACCTGGGAATAAGAGAGTTATATTTATTCAAGGATGTTATTTTATACCAACATGTCTCACGCCTTATTTTTGCAGATTTGAAGATTCAAGCGTCCCTTACAGTTAGTTTTTCTTCTTTGTACTGTAGTACTTAATGTAATGAATGCAAAGAATTAGAAGTGTTCGAGCTATGAATAAGTGTGCTTATCCTTCCTGGGGGGGAATGGCCTGCTTCTAGACCACACAAAGGAAGCGAAAAGATGAGTGAATTTAGTTCTCTTCCCCCAACATTTCTCCCGCATGCACCTCCCCCCCAGTTAAAAACACAAATTGCGTCGCTTTATGCTTGTTGAATATTTCAGTAAAAAGCGGGGCTCCAGTACCAAATGACTGCTCTATACTGAAAACGGTACTTTCTACAAGGCTTTCATGAGGTGTGACCTCATTCCATTATTAATAATACACTTTGTGAGTTTTCTTTCATCCATTCATCTTGCAAGAGCACTGCTAACATTAACTAATTAATCCTCTTGTCATCTCCATGAACAAGGTAAGGCATTTATTTAAAAGCTCACTCTGTCATGGAGAAGCTTGGGCAAAAACTGCTTGACAGTGGTTGATGACTGCGTGGTGCCCAGGTGACAGTGCCGAGCTGAATTTGAGAGGAGGGCGGGTTGACCTCTCTGGCTCAGGTGCCTCCTCGCACAGGCAACCTGAAGACTTTCTCCATCTACTCTTGGCTCAGATCGATTCCCATCTGTTTGGAAGGCACGGTGCCCAAGCCAGCACTGGTCAGATCCTCGGTGCCGTGTGGGGGAGATGAGCACTTTCTGGCCAGTCTGTGTCCCCCTGCCACGTGGCATCTGCTTTACCAGATGTCTCACCTCTGGGTCCATTGGTATGCCAGCCCTGTAGCGACGTGTCTATTCTCAGCACATCTGCTGCTGTGAACATGCCAAGGAACAAAACAAATGGAAGGGCTCTGCGCGCGCGTGTGTGGTGTGTATGTCTGTGCACATATTTGTTGGGATGGGGGTTGGCAGACACTGAGAGCTCAAAATTCATAATGAACTCACAGAGCCCTGCTCCCTTGGGCCGGCTCACGGCGGTGTTGGCGGAGGCTGCAGCTGGGGAACACGACGACACCAGCCTTTAGCTGTCAAAGTGCATGTCTCAAAGTACATTGCTTCCAGGGTCCAATGGCACACAGATCTGCTGCCCCAGAAGTCTGGATTGCAAAGTTAAAGGACCACAGAATCTCCTCCAAATAGAAGCAGTAGTAAGGCATATTGGATCTCTCCTTCATGGTCCCCTCATGTCACCATTCATCAACAGATAGCGACTGAGCATGTGTCCGCAGCGTCCAAGGTATGAGTCTAATTACAGATGAATAAAGAGGTTCAGAGAAGTGACACCTGGCCTTATGCTTCCCGAGGGAATGAGATCTACACATATGAAGAGCTGAGTAACCAAATACGGTAGCCAGTGGTAAGTCTCGGAGGGAGGGGTTGCTGTGGGTTCCAGGGCAAAGGAAATAATGCCTTAATGCTGAAGGTCAATTTCCATTGTATTCGCCTTACAAAGAGACAGCCGAAGTGTCATGGGCATGGGGAAAAACTCCAAACACGACAAAAGGAAGATGTAGCGTGTGTTACATTTCTGTTTGGTAAATTACTTTAAAAATAAATGAGTACAGCCTTAGTTGGTTTGCTCAATGATCAGAGCATTGGCCCTCAAACTGAAGAGTCATAGGTTCAATTCTGGTCAAGGGCATGTACCAGGGTTGTGGGTTCGAACCTCTGGCTCCGGTTGGGGTTGTGCAGTGGGAAGCTACCCATTGATGTGTCTCTCTCACATGATGTCTCTCTCTCCCTCCCTCCCTTCCATTCTCTCTAAAAAAAAAAAAAAAAAATCAATACAAAAATATCCTTGGGTAAAGATTAACAATAGATGATAGATAGATGATAGATATAGATAGATAGATAGATAGATGATAGATAGATAGATAGATAGATAGATAGATAGATAGATAGATAGATAGATAGATAGAAAAGCAAGCATACATTGTGAAACATAGGTTTTCACATTGTTCAATCCCTAATCTACATCTTAGGGTCAGTTAGATGAAAATGTGAAGAACTCTCATCAGAAATGTATACTCCAAGGTAATTCAAGGGTATATGAATAGAAAATGAACTACCACAAGCTTGGCCCTTTATATATCTGTTGAAATTCACACCAAAGAGTTTATAAATTACCTAAAGGTGTTAGAATGTGGTTAGAAACAGTGCATGGGCTCTACCAATCTTCAGGAAGTTTAGGAAGCCAGCAAACTTTGCAGTCCAGTAATGTGAGTGCAGCACTTGAACTGGGGAGCCCCCGAGCCTCCTGTTCTTCTACTCCCCCCTTCTACCCTCTCCCCATCACTCTTCCACTTCCTCCACAGCCCCCTCTCCCCATTCTTCTACCTCCTCTATGCCACTGGGCTCCATCAAAATGCTGGTTGAGCCCAGCCGGTGTGGCTCAGTGGTTGCGCACTGACCATTGCACCAAGAGGTCTTCAGTTAGATTCCTGGTCAGGGCACATGCCCAGTTTGTGGGCCCGATCCCCAGTGGGGGACATGCAGGAGGTGGCCAATCCATGTTCTCTCTCATCAATGTTTCTATCCCTCTCTCCCTCTCCCTTGCTCTCTCTCTAAAAGTCAATAAAAAAAAGTTTTTTAATAATAAAAAATAAAATGCTGGCTGATCCTGCCACCAGAGTTTATTGTGTCCACCTCGAAAAGAGCTTTTTATGCGAGGTGCTTGTCGGTGCCTGGGGGCAGAGAGTAGGGATGCCCTGACTCACAGCACAAGTTACATTTCTGCGGGAGTTTACTGGTGTACGATTGTCCACCTGAGATTTGCTCCACATCTCGCTTTCCTTGTAATATACAAACTCGCACAAGGCTTGTAGCCCTTACACCCCCGCTGCATCATGGGCGTCAAACCAAATTACCAAAAAAACTTGATATTGGCACAACAGCAAACTGGCTTACATGGGCTTTCTGGTGTGAAGAATGGTTAGTAATTGAGTTTACAGCCAACCGGCAGAGGATGGGTAGACGGACCATAAAATAGAAAGCTCTGTAACTCACTACAAATCATGGCTTACAACTATTGACACCAGGGTGATTAAGCAACTATTACTAAATTGGTACCGCTTGCATGCAATGACTTACTGTTCCCACTACATCATGTGTGTACACCTGGCATAAACATGTCATATGATTCAGAGTCCTACGTTCACTCTTTTCCTGATGATAGGTCCCCATTCAGCAAAGCCATGACTGGTGTCTTGGCATTTAGAATAGAAATGAACAGATTTCTGCAACAGTAATGGTGCCCTCGTCATTCTAATTACTACCAGCAGATACAGTGCTTTAATAGATCCAGGCTAAACTTCAGTTCTCCCTATAGCTTTTCTATTTGAATTCTAGTACTCTCTTATGGTCAGAGACTAAATATTTTAACTAAGATCACAACTGTTTCTAGCTTTACTTATAAGATAAACTTTGACTTTGAACAATTCAGTTCCAGCTCATCAATCCTAATGTGTTTATTTCCCATCCCCACCTTCCATGGGTCATCTTTAAACCCAAGGGAACTGGTACATAGGCTAAATTCAGGTGAAATGATCCACTATTCCAACTCTTCCAGTAATGCTCCCAATTTCTTAGAGATATCTGTGATCATAAATCTACAATTTCATCTGTAGCTGTGATATTTAAATGAGTAAATGCACGAGAAACTTTTTCCATGATATAAATCAGTTCCCTTTTTTTGTCTTACACGCATTCCATGTGTCTTTAAAAGAAGAGTGGCTCTTTTCCTCGCCCCAAATCCCAGCACACCCTTCCAAGGCCCTGTGTGGGGACACCGGCTGCAAGCGTACCATCACGGCCGTCTTGAAGACGATGGCTGGTATTAACTGTTTTGACAGGGGCCTGCTGAAAGTGTCGAGCTGGGTCCAGCCAAGGGGCAGCCGTGAAGAGGGTTTTGTGTGGCATGCAGTCCTAGAACATGTCCTTTCTGGAAATCTCCAAATCCCAGAGCTCAGACAGCGCCAACCCAGTTGTTGACCTCACTCCTCACATGCTCCTCTCTGAACAGCAGCTAAGGTGGATGATAAATGCCTTTCCAAACGTGACAGTTCTGACAACAGCCCTGGTCCACGCTGACATAGCAGTGGGAGGAAATATTAATAGAGCATGTACCTAAGCTCTAGAAATCATCAGGAAAAAATAGCAGCGCACAGTGAAAGAAACATGGGTTTCGGTTTAAGAGGATTTCTCGTTCCAGCCCCACCATCACTGAGCCTCGGTCACCGCATCTCCAAAATAGGAGTCAAAATAGCTGCCTCATAAGATTGACATGAAACAAAAACCAGACAAAATATGCAGAGGAGCCTGCAGCTTGGCCCTCTCAATCCCTATGCTGAATATTTTCTAGCAGGCTTCCAGTATCGCAGAACTAGAAAATCTAAAGCTTCATGTTAGAGACTCTTTTGCAGCTAAGCCTCCAGATACAGCTTACATTCTGCCACATGGGCACACCTGTATGATGTCTGGAAGGAAGAAATGGGCATCAGCAGCCACATGGAGGAGATGGTTGCTACTTGCGGGGAGGAGGGAGGAGGCACTTGGCTCCTTAAGGTCCTCATCGTCTTATCCAGAGCATCACAGGCATGGAGGCCAGCGGGGCTTCCCTAGAACCCCAATTTCTCCTAGTTTTTTCATCCTATTTTTGTTTCATCCAATCATAATCCCCTAATCCTCCTGGAAATTGTTATAAGCTACTTAATGCCACCTAACAAATCCCCTCCTGTTCAAATGCGTGGGAATTAACGGTGAGGGCTGCATCGGATCTCTGATGTGTGGCCTGCATAATTCATTAACTGCATCTGAAACGTATTTGGAAAATGATAAAGTCGCTGGCTGTTTTTGAAAGGAGGAATCTTATGTGTGTATTGATTGATTGATTTCAAAATAGAAGATCTTAGAAAACAAAATTTCAGCATCAAACTGTTGGGCATCTGTTATACTATCAGCACAGGTATTTTAAGCATAGGGTCTTTATTTTGCGGGTGGAGGCCGGAATAAAATTCTGACCAGATATAACTGAGAGTAAATCCATAATCCATGCTGATCCTCTTTTCCACCCTCAGTTATATGCTCTCTTGCCGAGTGTCCTCATTCTCTCCCACTTTCCCCAATTCATGCCTGATTTTTGGAGTTAAAATGACTACGTATACACAAGACATTAAAAACTATCAATGTGTAAGAATTGCACAAGTCTATATATTGGCCTTCAATATGGATATTATCTATAAGAAGGTGCCTACTCAAGAATCTTCTAGCTGTAAGAAGGAGGCTCAGCTCAAACAGAGAAAGAGGTACTTGATTGTTTTTGTAACTGGAAAATACATGGGAAGATGTGGTTTTTGTCACAATGGGTGGAGGGACTCAGGACTGAACTTGACCCCTCTTCCTTTCATGTGTTTGTTGCGATTCTTACGTGTAGGGAAGGTTCCTCCTGCCAGTCCCCAACCCCACATACTCTCAGCAAAGTAGTCCCGCAGCTACGGTGCCCTTCCCAACGTCCACAGCACCCTCTGCTGGGGGAGGTCCTCACGGGTATCTAGGAGCACATGCGACCTGCTTCAGTCCCCTTCCCAGCGTCCACAGCACCCTCTGCTGGGGGAAGTCCTCACGGGTATCTAGGAGCACATGCCACCTGCTTCAGTCCCCTTCCCAACGTCCACAGCACCCTCTGCTGGGGGAGGTCCTGACAGGTATCTAGGAGCACATGCCCACCTGCTTCAGTCCCGTGGCCTAGGTGTGGGCGATGCAGACCCGGGCTGGTTCCCACGCACCAGCAAGTCTGAGCTCTGCAGCCGGGAGCCTTGCAGCCACGTGAGTAGAACGAGGGGCCATAATTCCCTAAAGAAAGCTAGGGTGCTAGACAGAAGAAAATCAAAGGTCTCCTCTGGATTAAAAAGAAGAAGAAAGGAAGGAGAAGGCATTCTCAGCACTCATTTTCCTAGAAATTGTAAAGACACATCTCTAGCTGTTTCTGTACTAGGTACTTTCCAGCTTCCTTACGTATTCATACTGACATGTAATCTTCTTTCCTCCGAACAGGAGAACTGAGATGTAATCACACATATGCATATAAAAAAGCATTTTATGAGGAACAATTAAGCAAAAGAATAATATACATGCTCAGATTACATTCTAGCATTTTCCAAAAGCAGGGCAACATGGTCTGGGAATGGTCTCAGTATATAACATTGCATGGTCCTTCACAACTTAAAGCCAGTACCTTACCTCCTTTAATCAATTCAATACCTCTATTAGGTAGATGATTATAATGATGATGATTTTTGCCTATTTTATAACATACTATTATTGTTACTATTATTTCTATCTATTGTTTTAATGATTCTAGAGAGAGAGGGAAGTAGGAAGTGAGAGAGAGAGAGAGAAAAACATCCACTGGCTGCCTCCTGCTCCTGTACATGCCCTGACCGGGGATCAAACCCGCAATCTGGGTATAGCCCTGACCAGCAATCGAACGCACCACATTTTGGTGCATGGGACGACGCTCCAACCAACTGAGCCACCTGGCCAGGACAGCATTTCTACCTATTTTATAGGTGAGAATATTGATAAAGCAAGGTGAAAGAGCTAGCCAAAGTCTTAGAGTCTTTAATTGACTAAGAAAGAATTTTTATCTAGTTAATGGGATACCTAAAACTTGCTCTTTCCTCTACATATTTTTTATATCTAAGAAAAATAACTTTCTTGTTATGGGAAATTTCAAACATACATTAAAAATAGAGAACAATGGGATGAACCCCATTTACTCAGCTTCCAACTTCAACAGTTGTTGGTGTTTTGCCATTGAATGTGTTTTGTTGTTGTTTTGTTTTTAAATAAACAATATTTTAGAAAATGAAAGCTAGTGTTCTGTTTTATAACATAATTTAGGATCATATCATATGTTGTTTGGTAACTTATTAAAACTCCAAATATATTGGGCAAATTTTCATGTCAATACATGTAGATATAAATTGACCTTATTTCTTTTTTTTTTAAACCTCACCCAAGGACATTTTTCCATTTTTTGTTCAGATAGCGTAGGAGGGAGAGAGAGGAAGAGAGAAAAAGAGAGAGGAAGAGAGAAAAAGAGAGAGACAGAGAGAGAAACATCAACGTGAAAGGGACACATCGAGTGGCTGCCTCCCGCATGACCCAACCAGGGCCGGGGACAAACTGCAACTGAGGTACATGCCCTTAGCGGGAACCGAACCTGCGTCTCTATGAACCGCAGGCCGATGCTCTAACTGCTGAGCCAAACTGGCCAGGCCTGACCTCATTTCTTTTAACATCCGTACAGTATTACATTGTGTGGGTGTACCATAAATCGTTTAACTATACTGAAACCAGACCTCTCACGGGTAAGTTGTGGAAGAAAGTTGACCAGGCCATACCTTCGGAACTGCTGATGTGTGGC
The DNA here is from genome assembly GCF_014108415.1 of Molossus molossus. Taxonomy (NCBI): domain Eukaryota; kingdom Metazoa; phylum Chordata; class Mammalia; order Chiroptera; family Molossidae; genus Molossus; species Molossus molossus. The sequence goes on from NW_023425352.1 coordinate 19,236,866, forward strand.
TTGACTCTTGCAGGTAGGGCGTTGTGCTCAATCTAAAGAGAAGTATATCGAGGAAAAAATTCAGGGAGCTCATGCAACTTCTGTTACATGGCACAGTACTGAAATGACCATATCCCCTGCAAAGAGGGGAGCTCTCCCTGGGCTTTGCAGACTCCAGTGGTTAGGGGAGTGGTCTCTGAGCCGTGGCCAGGGGAGGATCCAGAGCTTCCACTGAGGTCCCCATCCCAGCTTGCAGCAGGAGCTGCCACAGGGCCTTGAAGACAACATCTTACCTCGTCCTTGGGTCCCTGGAGATGTGTTTCCAGCTGAACACACAGAATTCCTCAGAAACATGCACGTAGCCACTGCCGTGCACCAAACTGGCAACGGAAGTTGTTTGCCATTATTATTTTTTAAAATGTCTAATGTCAGCTTCACCCCTAATAGCACTTTCTCTCTCCAGGGATATCTAAGTGATCTTTGATCATCTATAAGCCTCTGTGTTGCACATAATGTTTATGACTTAGAGAACAGGGGAGAAGACAGTCTCGCACTGTGTTGTGAAAACACTTTCCACTGCCTCACTTCTGCTTTCTCACAACCACCCTCTCAGATACGTGAGGCAGGTCTGCACATCCCAGTGGAATGAATGGAGAAGCTGAAACCCCAAGGGTAATGACTTACTGAACCGCTCAAATAATTTAGGGGAAGTTAGGAGAAGCAGTCAAACCTCCCCAATCCCAGATCAAAGTTTTTCTATAAGACCAGTGGCTTTCAAATATCTATTTTAAAATTATTTTTAAAGAAATGATATCTGGCATTTATATAGTGCTGCCTAATATGCAAAACAGATCATAGGAATGCTGTTTACATGGAAGTAGGAGGGCTAGGACCAGGCTCACATGGCAACCCTGAGCACCATGGCAACAGGCCTATCACTGTGTGAGAAGCTCAGAACCGGGTTGCCAACTCCTCCCGTCCCGTCCCTCTAGTCCGACCCTGCAGAGCAGACTTCCCATGTGGGATGCCAGGAGCGTTTGAAGGACATGCTACAGTTGTGAGTCCCCTCAGCCACCAGGAGTGCCCAGGAAGCTTGCATTTTTGGAGTTGACCTTCTCCACCTAGCAACACCTCCTCTGGGTGCCCAGTGTGCTGTGTGAGGACCCAGGGCAGAAGCACTGCAGACGGTGAGCAGGGCTCAGATCAAAGAGACGCAGTTTTACCCACTGGATTCAAATGAACTCAGTGAATATTTCCTGTAGCTGCCCCTCCCACCTGAATAATGCCACCTTTTCTATCCTAATTCATTATTGGTTGTATAAATTCTTATGTCTGTCCAAAGCAGATTTCTCTACGAAAGCGATAATTTTCCAAAGAATTTCCCTTTGATTTTTTTTTTTTTTTGTCTAATATCAAATTAATCCCTTCGTTTCAGTGGCCTCTGTTCCCATTTTTCCCAGTGGTTTTTATGATTGATCCAACGGAAGTGTCATTACACCAGGTGATGCTTAATAAAATTCTTCCTGGCTTCTCTTTGCTACTAGAAATTATTTTATGTTCTTTTCTTTGTTTCGTTTTTTTGTTTGTTTGTTTTGTTTTTTTAGTGAGGCCCTGCATATTTTGCCATCATTATACCAGTATATCCTTAATTTACTCCACAATTTCCTCATTCACTATTGTTTAAACAATATATTTTATTGATTTATAGAAAGAGAGGAAAGGAGAGGGAGAGAGAGATAGAAACATCAATGAGAGAGAACATCGACTGGCTGCCTCCTGCATGCCCCCCACTGAGGATCAAGCCCACAACCTGGGGGTGTGCCCTGACCAGGAATTGAACCCACAACATCTTGGTGCCTGGGTCAATGCCCCACCACTGAGTCACACCGGCTGGGCATCATTCACTATTTTAATCCCCTTGACAGCCATGTCCTTCCTGCCACAGAGTCTTTGCACATCATATTGCTTAGCACAGAAGCTGTTCACCTCCTTCTGTCTAGTCAACCTTACTTGTCCTTGAACTTGCAGCTCAGATGTCACATCCTCAGTGAGACTGTCCTGATGCTTCGGATTAGAGTGACTCTCTCTGTTATGCGCCATAAATAATTTCTTCATGGCAGGTGTTACCATTATAATTTCACATTTATTTACATGTTTGATTACTGCTGGCCACTCCTACTATACTCTAAGCTCTAAGATAGCAAAACTATGTCAGTTCCCGCCCCCCCCCCCCCCATTCTTATCCCTGGCACATAGTAAACTCTTAAAGAATTGCTAAATGGATGGATAAATAAAGTTGTTACTGGTGGTGATAATGGTGATGATGATGAAAAGAACTCAGGGCCAGAGAAGATCAGGCAAATGTGGCCTTATGTGTGCATTTATAGTTCTAAGTAGAGCCATACTGGGAATGCTCACAAGACTCCTCCCTCCCTGTCACCTTCCTCTTGCTTTCCCTGACCTCTGCCCTCTCCTTTATCGTCTTCTCTCTTGTCTTCTCCTTCTTTCCCTTTTACTTCCCCTTTAGAAATGTTTCCATGCGGAAAGAGATGGTGAAAGCTGTGAGGAGACACTGGGGAGCCGAGAGAGAAGTAGCACGTAGCTATCCCCTTGGTGCGTCAACTGGTCCTTATAACACAAGATTGTTCTGAAGGGATGGAGAGATTAAGGCAAAGATGCTGCTGTCCTGAGCACCAATAAGGACAATGATAATAATGATGATGATTTTTTTAAATCATGGAATTAATTCAGGTTAATAGTGTCTATTTTCCAAAATAGCGAATCTACTCTATCTGTAAATGTATAACCATCCCGCTTGGGAGGTCACTCTAAACTGACATACATAATACATCTTCAGCTCAGTTCCCGTCATCTTGCTGTGGGTCTTTTTTTTTAAATCCTCACCCGAAGACATTTTTCCTTTTTTTTTTTTTTTTTTGTTCATACAGAATTGGAGGGAGAGAGAGAGGAAGAGAGAGAGAGAGAGAGAAACATTGACGTGAAAGGGACACATCGAGTGGCTGCCACCCTCATGACCCAACCAGGGCCGGGGACAAATTGCAACCAAGGTACATGCCTTTAGCGGGAACCAAACCTGGGTCTCTCTGGACCACAGGCCAACGCTCTAACCGCTGAGCCAAACCGGCCAGCACCTGTGGGTCTTTTGAAAATCCCCTTCACCTCTCTTTGCATTGGTTTTATTTGCCAAAACACAATGAGAATATCTGCATAACCATTTCAAATGATTATAATTTTTCTCATTTCTTTGTTTTGACTGCAAAGGTCAGGAAATGCTGCTGACCGACCCAGGACTCGGTAAGGCAGCCAGGCGAGGCTGATCCTTCATTCTGCTGAGTGGAGCTTGCTGCAGAGGTGAGAGGCAGAGCACGTCCTGAGCTGTCAGATGGTCCCAGAGCCCAGTCCCAGAGCCCTGTCCCAGAGCCCAGTCCCAGATCCCTGTCCCAGAGCCCAGTCCCGGAGCCCAGTCCCGGAGCCCTGTCCCGGAGCCCAGTCCCGGAGCCCTGTCCCGGAGCCCAGGCCCGGAGCCCTGTCCCGGAGCCCTGTCCCGGAGCCCAGTCCTGGAGCCCTGTCCCGGAGCCCAGTCCCGGAGCCCTGTCCCGGAGCCCTGTCCCGGAGCCCAGTCCCGGAGCCCAGTCCCGGAGCCCAGTCCCGGAGCCCTGTCCCAGAGCCCTGTCCCGGAGCCCAGTCCCGGAGCCCTGTCCCAGAGCCCTGTCCCGGAGCCCTGTCCCAGAGCCCAGTCCCCGAGCCCAGTCCCAGAGTAGGTTGTGTAAAGAAGTCTTGAGGGAACAAAGTTGCAAAGATGAAGACATGAGGACATAAAAACAGGGGAGATATAAACAGAGGATGGAGACCCCAGGAACCAAAGTAACACCAGGGCTGTAAAGTAGATGCAGTGTTCTGTTTGTTCCGGGGACTGTATTGTATTTCTTTGTTATAACTTTGTTTCTAAACTCTCTGGGAGAAACATGCCAAAAGCTTATTAAATGAAAGTGGAAGGGGAAATTCATAATGGAAGAATTCGTCTGATAATATCTGAAAGTGAGGCTAATTCTTAACATCACAAGAAGAGAGAGACGCATTGTTTCCACCGAAGCGATACAATAAGCAGTAGCCATCATGACATATAATGAAATGTGCTGTATCCCCATCAAAAAATGGAACCTTAGTCTTATCGAAGCTCTAGATCTAATTAATTATGTGTAGAAAATATAGAGAAAGGCAAATCTAATCTATTTTCCCTTTCTCTATAACATCACAGGAATGTAATCAGCCAAATCCAGAATGTAGAAAATTCCACTGGATTTTCTACAAAAAATTCTATAGAATTCCATTACTTTTACATAAAATAAAGAAAGAAAATACAGTAAAACAGGAAATGGGCTGTTACAAAGCAATAAATAATGTATATTAATGGAATGCGCTATGTAAATCCTTACTTGAACAAATCAACTATGAAGAAAAAAGACATTATCAAAACTAACTGAATAAATAACAAGTGTTGCCCAGCCAGTGTGGTTCAGTGGCTTGAGCACTGTCCCATGGACTGAGAGGTCTCAGTTCGATTCCCAGTCAGGACACATGCCCGGGTTATGAGCTTGGTCCTCAGTGGGGGGCTGTGCAGGAGGCACCTGATCGATGTTTCTCTCTCTCTCCTCCTTCCTCTATAAAAAATTTAATAAAAACATATTTTAAAAATTAAAAAATACACAAATAACAAGTGTTGGTGAGGATGTGGAGAAACTGAAACTGTACACTATTGGCGGGAATGTATGAAAAACAGTATAGAAATGTCTCGAGATATTAAAAATAGAACTACTACATGGCCAAGAAATCCCACTTTGGGTGTATATCTAAAAGAACGAAATGTAGAATCCTGAAGAGACGTGTGCACTTCTGTGTTAACTGCAGCATTATTCACAATCGCCAATATACAGAAACAACACGAATGTCCATTGTCAGATGAATGGATAAAGAAAATGTTGCAAACACACAACATGGAATATTACTCAGCCTTAAACAAGAAGTAAATGATGGCTTGTATGACAACATGGATAAACCTGGAGGGCATTATGCCAAGTGATGAAAGCCGCCACAGAAGGAAAACGACGTTGTGATTCCACTTGTCCAGGAAATCTAAAATAGCTAAACGCATGGAGACAGAGAGTAGAATGGCAGCTCCAGGGGTTTGGAACAGGAGGAAAGAATGAGTTGCTCTTCAGGGGGTACAAAGTGTCAGTTCTGCAAGATGAATAAGGTTTAGAGATCTGCTGTACAACATGGTGCCTACAGTTAACAACGTTGGACTGTGCACCTAGAAGAGAGTAGATCTTATGTTGTGTTCTTACCACATTTCTTTTTAAAGCTGCTTAATTCAAACAGGAAATAAGACATCAATTTTAAGAAAAAGACATGCATAGGACAATTGATGACATTTGAATACAATTCAGATATTAGTTAAAATCATTAGTACTACATAATATTAAGATAATACTAAGAGTTAGGTAAGAGTGTTGGATTAATTAAGAGGAGGCATTGTCTCTTAAAAATACAATACAATTATACGTCTGTGTAATGAATAAAATTACATAATATATAGTGCATGATAGACAAAATAAGATTAATTATACATATATTAGGTTGATGCTAGTTAATAGGCTTATGAGGGTTTATTATACTAATCTCCCTACTTTTGTGTACTTTTGAAATTTTCATAATAAAATGTTAAGCAAAAACAAAGACAATTTCCAGGACAAAATTAGACATAAAATGCCAACATAGAAATAAATTAATGAGTTCACCAACAGTAAACAAAATAATGGCAGGTTCTGAGGAGTCAGGAGAGAGACTACAAACACAATTTTCTTTTTTAGTTATTCCTCACCTGAGGATATTTTTCCATTGATTTTTTTTTCTTTCTTTTTCTTTTTTTCAAATAGAATAAAAAGGAGGGAGGGAGAGAGAAATATTGATGTGACAGAGAAACATTGATTGGTTGCCTCCCATACAAGCCCAACCTGGGCTGGGGATCAAGCCTGCAACCCAGGTACGTGCCCTTAACTGGAATCAAATCTGAGACCCTTTGGTCTGCAGGCTGAAGCTCTAACTGCTGAGCAAAACTGGCCAAGGCCAGAAAGACAATTTTCAAAAAAGAAATTGAGGTAATCAAGGAGCTTTGAGAACTAAAACAAAGGTGGTAATAGCAGTGAAACAGAGGGTTCTGAAAATCAAAGGTAATCAGAGAAAGTGCTTTGAAAAACTAAAATTGCAAATAGCCATTAGTCCTAAAATTAACAATGTAAAGTCAGTTCAGAATTTAACCTTAAATTGTTAAGTTGCTTTTTTTCCCCCAATCTTTTTTTTCCCCCAAATAATTTGTTTTTCATGTCCTTTTAAAATTATACTTCGTAGGGGGTGATGGGGGAGAGAGAAACCACAGAACTTATATGCATGTATGCATGAACAATGGACATGGACAACAAAGCTGGGGACAGGGCGGGGAGGGGGGAGGGGGGACTCAGTGGTGGGGGGAGGAGAAACATCTATAACAAAAATAAATCAATTAATAAAAATAATTAAATAAATAAATAAATAAAACAAAATAATTCTTTGTGACTAACCCCCCACCCCCTTCAGTAGAAAACTTGGTTAGATAAGCCTCATATTTTACCTACTGTAGCAAGAAATGAAAACAATGATGTGGGATTGGAGCCAGCAGCAATGACGTCAGGACTAGCTCAGATGAGGCCCATCACTGAAGTCCAAGTGTACAGCCCGCCCGTGCCGTGCTGTGCTGTGCTGTCCTGTGCTGTGCTGTGCAGCTCAGGGCCAGTAAGAGATGTATCAAAGGGAACAAGACGAATGGAAGCGGCAGGTAAGAGTTCTGAACACCTTTACGAACCAGAGTCAATCTTGAAACCTTAAATTTAATCTCTGAAAGTTGCTCTTCCAGGTATAATTACAGGTTAACATTTGACATGTTAGAGTTGTGAAACAAAGGAAGACACTGGGAAAGCATGTCTCCAGTCACACGGAGAAGGCTCCTTTGCATGGCACACGCGTGCGATCACCTGCAGGAACCGGGTGGGTACCGTGCCAGGCGTGGCCATCAGCACTGGGGACTGGAAAAATGGCAACATGTGCTTTTGCAAGAGGGTGCCCCCTGTGGTTCAGGTCCAGCCAGTGGCTGCCATGCTGCGACACAGGCAGGTTTTCAGACTTTTTAGGAGCAGGGAGAAATTTAGATAAAAATTTTGTGAAATCTTCCAGTTATATCATGTCAGCAAGACATTAAATTTTATCAAGTCTTTGTGGGCCAACTCCACGTCTGCCAACCAGAGTTCAACTACAGGCCACGTTCTGCCTGAAGATAGCATGTTTGCAACATTGTTTTATGTCTTTCTTTTTTTCAGCCCCTTTCTCCTTTTTTTTGTTTCAAACTCATCTTGTTTTAGGACAAGCCATAAATTTCCTTCATGGATCTTTGTTAGTGTTTCTGACTTAAACAAATATATGAGTATATGTGTGTGTGTGTATGTATATATATATGTGTGTGTATATATCTATATCTATATCTATCTATCTATCTATATATATACACTGTTTCTAAATCCTTTTTCATTTTGTTAGCTGAATATTTTTCCTGAGACTATAAAAAAATGAAAACCAATGATGAAAGAGTTGGTGGGGAGAAACTGTGGACTAATATCTAACAGTTATCTTTTCTTGGACAATTAGAACTTGGTGCTAAGACTCAGGTTAAAAGTTTTACTTTTATACGGACTTTCAAAGAAAACAACAATATGTTACTCTAACCAGAGCTGAAGAGATTGTGAATCGCTGTTTCTAACCTACACTTCTGGACAAAAATAACCTAAGATGACTCTACCATTAGTTAGCTAATAATGCCATATCACATAAAATAGCAACACAGATACCTCTGATTTTATGCTCTGGCCTACCTCAGCATGTAAGTAAAACATTTGGGAGTAAACCTGGCAATTTCATGGTGATTATTTATTGGGTCTTCAAGGCCACGATGATATAAAGTGGGAGACCCACAGAAGCAGAGGGGAGACAGGATGCTATGAAGAGGGGATTGGGCTGGGAATTGGAAATTAGGTTCCAGTCCCAACCCTGCTGTCAACAAGCCATAAAAACCTCTCTGCTCCTCGGTTCATTACTTATTTACTATTTGTACCTTGCCCATTTCCAAAACAGATTGGAGGTGGCTTTCAATAAAAACCACTAATGTATCAGCACTCTTTTACAAGGTAATAATAACCTGAGATTTTTTTTTTTTTTTTTTAAGTTTTAGCAGCAAATCTAAGCTAAGGCAATATACTGTTAATGGAGCTGCCGTGAGCTTTGTGGCTACAGAGAGCAAAGCCAGAATCGCGGTATTTCACTGTGATAATCTACGGTCTCAGTGTTCTTGTTTGCAGAATGGGTGGGAAAGGAGAGTGGGTGCAGTCACTCTTGAGGTGCAGGGGTGCCTCTGACAAAGTGGCATGTGCAAAGTGAAAAGAATCCTCACCTTCTGCACACTCAGGCGTGAACAGGGCTGCGGGAAAAGGTGGAGTCAGGACATTCACTCACAGCCTAGGTCACTTTTAAATCAAAGAACTTTAAGAACGAATAACAATGCCAGTACTGGCACAGCTCAAAGAAATGCAAAATTCCAAGTAAAGAAAGAAATACTATAGTGCTTAGATTTATGCAGAGGGATCCCAGTAAAGGTCAATGTAAACCTGTGTAAGGAAAGATGAAGTCTTACAGGGTCAGGGACAAAATGCACACAGACCAGGCATAATGTACAATTAGAATTTCAAGACAGAGCATGAGGCTAACTCGGCCAAGACAAAGGACACGGGTGAAGCAGCACAGGGTGCTGTCCTCTCTTCCGCAGCGGACGGATCGTGTATTTTGAGTTCAATCACAGAGTAATCTGCGACTGAGAATCGATCAGTCAAAGATGACCGTGTTTCCATGAAGAAGCCTTAGGGTTTCTTATATTGGACCCAACACTAGAAGGTTTACTTATACGTAATACCGATTTGGCCATTATTCTGAGGAGAAGGAGAGAAAGGCTAATACACTGTAACAAAACAAAAGCTATATGAGGAATGTGGCTACCAGGGGGTTGGAATCTAAAATGATGGTTGGGAGAGAGAATGGAGTGTAATTTTGAACACAATAACAAAAAAATAATCTAAAAGGACACTAGAAAATGGAGAGGGAAATCATGAACAAGTTCACAGTAACTGCCGTGGCATTCAGTCAAGTTGCTCAACCAAAAGAGAATTTGTAGAAACGTCGAGGAAAATGGAAAGAACTACCCAGCCATTCCCACGTTTTGGGATAAAGTTTCTTTACATCTGTGTTTCTTAACCAGGAGCACTTTTGCTCCTCAAGGGGCACTTGGTAATTTCTGGTTTTTGCCACTAGGGAGGTGCTCCTGGTATACAGTGGGTAGAACCCAGGTACGCCACGCTACAACAAAGAATTACCCAGTCCCAAAGTCAACGCTTCCATGACTGAGAATCCCTACTTTATTTATTTAATTTTTTTCCCTTTATTGATTTTAGAGAGAGAGGAAGGGAGAGGGAGAGAGAGATAGAAACATCGATGCCAGAGAACATCGATTGGCCACCTCCTGCATGTACCCCCTTCTGGGGATTTGGCCCACAACCTGGGCATGTGTCCTGACCAGGAATTGAACAGGCGACCTCTTGGTCCACAGATTGATACTCAGCCACTGAGCCACACCGGCTGGACAGAGAATCCCTACTTTAAATAAAAGTAGGGCTAGTTTTGCAGTCTGGATCACTTTTTAAATCATAATTAATGAGTTTTTCTTTCCTTGAGGCAATTTGCCATGACCCATTCTGCTTCCCGTGACCTAAGTGGAGGTCCAACAGATTTTTTCCCAATCCCTTACGTGATGACCTTGAGACCCATCTGTTCCCACCAACATGATCCTTGAAGTCTTAGAATGACGCTCAACTCAACCTAATTCCATGTCTGATGTCTTTTAAAATGCTCTCAAATTTTTTTCTATGATTTCGTTCTTTTAACTCCTAATGAACTGATGTTTTGACTTACGGGGTAATGACCTTCTGGTTCCTGGTTATGACCTTTCTTTTCCTTCAGTTTGACTCTTTTTTCTCATGTCCTTAATTTTATTACTCTCAAATGATTTTTATTAGTCTATTAAATAAAATAAAACTAATTTGAACATTTCAGTGTACAACCAATTTTCTAAATATTTAATGGCCCCTTTGTGCTTCTCCAGGTACTAATATCATGCAAACATAGTCTTAACTGTTAAAATTATGAAAAGAGCCCTTGGATTAATAACACAGCTTGAAGGAGATTCAGTGAATCAGATAAAAAGAAAGAAATAGAATCAAGAGGCCTCTCCTGGAGGGGTGAAGTCCAAGCCCTCCTTCCTTGGACATGTGAATCTACAGGGATATATAGATCATTTCCCTGTGAAATTGACCAGAAAGCCAAACAAACTCCCCAGAGAAGGATCAAAGGCCCACATCATGTCGGGTAGGGGAGGCAGAGACAGAGCTGGAAAAGGCCATCCTCAGTGGAGCAACACGGGTTGGTGCCCCACACCTGGCACTCCAAACCCTGGGAGCTGCACCAGAGACAAGCCCCAAAGCGTCAGCCTTAGAAAACCAATAGGACCAATAAGGGATGCAACGTGGTATAGGAAACAGGTTTCTCTCTTAAAGGGCTTGCATGCAGTTTCACTGACCCCAAGACACTGCGAAACTCCCCAAAAGTTTGAAAAGTACCCAGAATATATGAGAAGGAGGTTCATTTACTAACCTAAAGCCATTAGCTGCTCAGTGGACAGTTAAAGGCTGCTTACTGGAGACAGAGGCACAGTTGCACTCTCGACCTAAACTGCTGGCTGGGTGGGGCGAGCTTGGTGGTGCCACCCTCCTGCCTCCCTGCTAAGACAGGTGGAGGTGAGCGTTAAGGGCACCACCTTGCTAAAACCAGAGAGGGCGGATGGTTGCAACCATTCCCCACGCCGGGTGGGCGGCCAGCACGAACGCGTGTGCCCGTCTCCAGCCTCCAGTGACCATGCGCGCGCGGACCAGGCGCTCCCCACGCTGCTGAAGCCTGCAGACCTGCCGTCAAGGCAATTTCCCTGGCCTTCCGGACACCAGCGGAAGGACCCCACTCCGTACGCGCTACAGAACACTTGCTGAATCCAGCGGGTGTGTGCAGTCCCCCAAAGGGAAGCTTTTACCTCCTGGCGCTGGGGGCCGCAGGGTGCTGGTGCACGCGAGCGCCACGGTGCGGTAACAATCTGAAAGACAGTCCCTGGCCGGCCACCACCCCGGGGGCACTGCACACCAGCAGGCTGAAGCACAGCCTCAGGCTTCTTGTGAAAAGGGGCTCTTCACTTAGCCAGGAGCTTTGGCCTGAGGAACAGGCTTCAGGCTTCCCACATATGCAGAGGCTAAGGGTTAAAGACTTGAACGTAAGACCAGAAACCATAAAATTCCTAAGGAAAACATCGGTGGTCAGCTCCTTGACATCTATGTCAATAGAGTTTTTGTGGATCTGAATCCAAGTGCAAGGGAAACAAAAGCAAAAGTAGAATAAGGGGATACATCAGACTAATAAGCTTCTTCAAAGTGAAGGAGATTATCTTCAAAATGCAAAGGCAACTGACTGAATGAAAAAAGATATTTTCAAATTATACATCCAATAAGGGGTTAATAGTGTGTGTGTGTGTGTGCGCGCGTGTGCGCATGTGTGTATAACATATAATTCAACCACAACAAAAACCTATTAAAAAAATGGGCAGAGGATCTGAATAGACATTAAAAAAAAAAAAAAAAAAAGACATACAGATGGCTAACAGGCATGTAGAAAGATGTTCGACATCACTAATTAATAGGAAAGTCCAAGTCAAAACCACAATGAGATATCACCTCATACCAGTTAGAATGGCTATTATAAAAACAAAACAAAAACAACATGAAATAAGAAGCATTGGAGAGGATGTTGGAAAAAGGGAACCCTCACAAACTGTTAGTGAGACTGGAGATTGATGCAGCCACCATGAAAAACAGTATCTATGTTCCTCAAGAAAAATAAAAATAGAGCTATCATAAGATTTAGCAATTCCACTTCTTGGTGTTTATCCAAAGAATACAAAAACACTAATTTAAAAAGATATGTGTACCTTTATGTTCATTGCAGTATTATTTACAACAGCCAAAATATGGAAACAACCTAAGTGTACACTGATAGATGAGCAAATAAAAATGATGTGGTACATATATGCAATGGAATACTACTCGGCCATAAAATAGGACATCACAATTTCAAGAACATGGGCAGGTCTTGAGGGTATAATGGTAAATGCAATAAGTCAGAAGGAGAAAGAAAGACAAATACTGTATGATTCCACTTATTTGTGAAATCTAAAATAATAATAATAATAATAAAACTAAATAAAACAAAACACACTCATAGATAGAAAGAACAGATTGGCAGTTACCAGAAGAGAAGAGAGTTGCGGATTGGGGGGGGGGGGGAGTGAAAAGGATTAAGGGAGTCAATTGTATGGTGATGAACACTTACTAGACTTTGGAGGTGATGTTTGTAGTGCATACAAATATTAAATCATAATGTTGTAATCTTGAAACATGGTAAAACAAACAAAAATGCTTCTAAGAAAGTAGAAGAAATGTTCTGTAATTACACGAGAGAGATAGTGGTGCAAACAACTGACCATGGCTTCTCTTTTTCCCTGGCATTCAGAACAAGTTCCAGCATGCTGGTCCTTTAATCTAGAATCTTTAGTTTGGACATCAGTAGGGAAGTCAGCTGAACCTTTTAGGAGACCTTGTGTGCCCACAGTGGATCTCATTTGAATAGAACATTATTATATAAAAATCTGCCCTTTGCCAGCTGTTTCAAATGCAAATTCCATCGGAGGCTTCTTCTATAAGGGGACATTAATGTCTTTTTCTGACATTTTTCCTCATGATTGACATTTGCCAGAAATTTCTCCCCAGCCATTGGTTTCATTAATATCATTATTGCTTTTGGGTGGCAGTCTTCCTTCTACCAAATCCTGTGAAGATCCGATGGCATTTTGCTCCCAAGATAAAATTCTGTTTCTCCTCCACACACGCACCACGCTAGGCTTCCTGTGGGCTATAGATGGAGCCGACACCAAGACGGTGCCTTCTCCCAAACTTCAGGCAAAGGCACTTCTCACTCATGTTCCAGAACTGGGGCCAGAGAGGAAATGCCGTCTGGACAGTAAGTGCTCCTCATTGTGAGGACAATAAAGGGCCATTTCACACGGATACCACATCGACTCTTTCCTTAGTCTGAATGGAAAGCAGGTACAGATGTATCTGGAAAGGTCCGTGAGGGAACAGTAAAAGGTAGTTGTAGTCATTCCTTAGCTGGTCTCTTGGAGCACATGCTTACGTGTGCAACTGCATGTGTGTCTGTATGCATACGAAAACGAGTGCATCTCACTCGCCTGCTCTTCACAGCGCATCCTAAATTTTAGGATTTATGAGCTGTCAGAATTTCAATAAGTGAAAATGTCATCCTGTTTCTGATGATATATTTGATTAAGCCGTGTGGGTATGTCATAGAGACTGTTCAGGAGTTTATTGAGATCGGTCAGTACATAAAATGCTTTCTCTACTGGTAACCATATTTATTGAATGCCTCCTATGTGAGTCGGACACTGTGCCAAGGGTCCCACACATATTATCTTATTTAATTCCCCTGTGCCTGAGAGTTATGTGTTCACCAAATCATTTCTTTCAAGGGAAATATATTTTCCAGCCCCCTTGCAGTGAATATATTTTCCAGCCCCCTTGCAGTGAGGTGGGATGGTGGGACTAAGTTATGGTCAGTAAAATGTGCACAGGAGTAATGCCTGTCGTTTTCAGCGTGTGCCCTGAATGACACTCACATGCGCCTTGGCGCGCAGGCTCGCTCTCTCTTTCCTGATTGGTGGGCTGGACGGGGAGGATCCGGGGAGGATTCTGAGGCCCACTGGAATCACTGGTGAAGAGGTGCTGGATTCTATGGAGGAAAGCCACTCAGGAAAGCTGATGGTGATTATATTAACTGTTGAGTTTTCATGAACAATAAAGTTAAATAATGCTCAGCTACTAAGATTTTACTGCTGTTTCTGCAGCAGCGAGTAGTGTTTAACCTGCCTAATATGGCAAACGTTAACTAGAAATAGGGTGCTCTTTAATAGAAAAATTAAATGTATAGCATATTTGTCTTGGAGATTAGGTGATAGGCAGCCAGGAGACTGATAATAGAGGCTCAATAGAGGGGAATTTGTGTCATTCGGTGGCAAAGCATTTGTTATAATGATCACCTGTAACAGTGTTGAAGGCAAACCACACACCTTCTGAGCCGGCAGCTCCAGTGGGAAGAATTAGAAAAATCACACTGGACACTTTAACAGGCATTGGAGGAAAGACAGGAACTCATGATAAAACATGGCTGGTTTACAGTAGAAATGAAAGGAAATAGAGAGAGAGTCAGGAAGCAAGCAACTTATTCCTAGAAAAGTCATTTGCTTCTAGACACAAATAATAAGGCATGAAATTTTAAAAGGTTTTATGTGTAGGTGGCTTGGTAAAACTCAGATGAGTAAAATGTCTAAAGACAAGTATCAAATTAAGAGTGTGGCTTTTCCTTCAAGTCTGATAGCCACCATTATCTTAAGAGTAAGAAGCAGCAGAGCAAGGTAACTACGAAGTAAGGGAGATGTGAAACTGAGTGCAGGGAAGAAATATGAGTGGGGATGTTGGAATATGGGGCTAACAGCAATCAAAGATCATGTATAGTGTATGGGTTGAGGCATATCCCCCCCAATTCATATGTTGAAATTCTAACGGCCAGCATCTCAGAATGTGACCTTATTTTATACAGGGTATCTACAGAGGTAATCAAGTTAAATGAAGGTCATTAGAGGGAATCTTAATCCAATTGGACTGGTTTCTTTACAGGAAGAAGAAATTTGAACACAAACTGGTACAGAAGGAAGACCACGTGAGGACACAGGGAGAAGACAGCAAACCAACAGCAGATTCTCTGTGCCTTCCTTCCACAAGTTTGCAAATGGCAGTGACACTGTGGTTAGCCTGTCCCTGCTCTAGCTTTGTATATTAGGGTTATGGGGAGGAAGGAGATAGCTTGTCATTTAAAGTCATAGGTGTTATACCAGGAAGAGCCATATCTAGTGAAATGTTTTAAAAGAGTTCATTACTCAGAGATCCTGTCGGAAGCAGTGCCTGGATGGAACTTTGGAGCATCTCCTTCTCAGTGATGTAATTCTGTGCCTGGGGAAAACACAGCTGAAACCCTGCTCTGTCCTCTCTGCACCTGCTCATTTCCTCTTGGCCACATAGCTCAACCACCCTTGCAAGGCCATGTAGACCATGTGACTCAGGTGTGGGTTAAGAATGTCAGTAAAATAATATATGATTCCTCCAAAAATGACCTCTAAAAATGTCTTACAAAATGCCTTCTCTCCTCCCCTCTACTCCCCACTCCTTCCTCAGTGTTGACTAGACAGATGGAGAACTCCAAGAATTCAGGGGAGCCCAAACTTTCCGAGATCCCAGAGTCACTGCTAAAGGGAAGCTGCCACGGACAACTGCCCAATCTAGGACATTCTCTTTGGACTTCATAGAAGCAAGAAATAAGAAGCTTTTATTTGGTTAAGCACTGGAATTTCAGGGTTTGTTATTGAAGCAGCTAGTTTGTTATTATCTTGGCTCGTGCATTTCTCAATAATCCAGAAAAAGAACAGTAGCTATAACCTTTTAGGGTAGTCTCTCAAAGATTACTACATTGTTCAAGGTTGTATAATAAATTAGGAGGAGGTGATGGGTTAATCAAGTCACAGTGGTTTAGTTTAAGATCCAGAATAAGATTTAAGAAATTTTGACGTTATGTCTCTGTGCAAACAAATTGCAAGGGGGTCTTCTCAAGCCATGACAGAAATATGGATTTGATTTGTCAGTAGTGTGTATACATGCATGCATGTGTGTACACCCCCCCAAAGTTTGCATTAAATATTTTCTGCAACCATTTAATAAATCACAGTGGTTCAAATGAGTTAAGAGTGAGTGAAAACAACCAATGTCAGGAAACTATTAGTTGGCCCTCTACCTGCAAATTTATAATACACATAATGGATTCTGAACATGAAAAAAAAAAAAGTCGGGGGGAGTCACTGCAATGTTAAATGGAATACATATGAATAGAAAAATCACTAATGAGGCAGTCTAGGTCTCAAACCAGCTATCCAAATGCCAAGTGTAACTGAAATAGTGCTGCAGATTGTAGAGTTAGCAACAACACAAACACCAGTGAACTGGCTTGCAGGATTATAAAGCCGATCAAGCTAAGTGGGTTACCTGGAGATGCAGGCATTGGACTAGCACAGCTCACAACATGCATTAATATCCTAATGAGAAATCTAATCCCAAACTATTTGCCTAGTGATTATTGCGCAAGACGACTAACCATAGAGGAAATTAGGAATGAAATACATTAGAATTCATGTCATTATAGAAATCAAACTGTACTTGTTTAAGGAGAGGGGGGAGAATAATAAATAGAAGATTTTTTTTTTTAAACCAGGAGTTTGCATAGATTTATTGACTACTTCTTTTTGAATGTTGGAGTTCTATTCAATTTCACTGACAATGCATCATGGCCAGAGAGAATTGGATTTTTCCTTTCTATTCAGACATGATTAGATGCTGACTATAGACATAAACAATAGGCGACTGGTAACAAATGGCCCCACCCAATGTCATAGGCGGGAAGAAACAGAGATCTATGATTCAACTTCCCACAGGTATTCAACGAAGCCTGATCTAGTCATTGCAGAAGAATCAGTGGGTATATGTCTGGCCTATGTTTGTGTTTTCAAGAAAATTCAGACATTATTCTGATATTACAAATAATTTTAGAATGTTATTGGCTCTTTCTCTCCCTCCTTTCTGTCTTCACTCCTTCTCAATAGATGCAGCCTATATTGAAGTTGATAGTCAAAATACTCGACATAATCAGAGGCATTACGAATATTTTTCTTGCAAAGATAAAAATCATCATTTGTAAAATTCTAGAATAAGAATAAACACCATATGACACACAGCACTGGGGAAAATATAAGCTCCTTCCCCATATCCCCCTCAACAGCTCCTTCCCTCTCATCCTCCTTCCCCTCCCTCCCTCCCTTTCCTCTACTCTCTCCCATGTGTCATTGCCCCTTCTCTGTCCTGTTGTGGGTCCCGTGGGACATCTAGGCAGTTTCTACTTATTCTCATTACCCCCCAGTGAGTTAGGAGATTTGTTTCCCTTGGCGTAACTCTTTTTTTGGATCACGTTTTCTGAAAGCCCTCAGACTAGGCCTTTGCTGACTCTAGACCATCTTTCTATCATATTTCCAAACAGACACAGGCAATGCCTTCACTTGTACCAGTGTCGCTCTGTCTGCCCACCTGGCACGGCAGAGGTAGCTCGTGTAGTGACATGGGCTTAGTTTCAGGCGAATCTGGGGTTAAGTGCCAACCCTGCTGCAAATTCCCTGCCCTTAGACAAATGTCTTTATCTCTGAACCTCCGCTTACTCATCTATGAATGAGCATAATAGCACCTATCCCTCAACGGAACATCACATTGCAGATCTATACATTACAGTCATTACAGAATATAAGACTGGGAATGATCTACTCACACACTGTGACGTATTGTGGACACCCAGCTGCTCCTTGGCAGCTCAAACCTTTCATCTCAACTTTGCTATTAAGAGTCAGCCTGCAGGTTTTTAAACTTCTTTTTCCCCACCATAACTCCCTAGTTAATCAGCTGGGGACTCCTCTCTCTGTGTTACCTTCAATTTAGATAAAGGCTCTTGCAGGCCCAGGATAGTGGGTAAAAAACAACTTCCCTCTGTTTGCCTGCTAATCAGGATAAATAACTCTGTCTCCGTGGTTTATGTTGAATGCCTGATAATGCATCTGCAAGAGAAGCACTCAGCAAGAATACCCATAAATATGGCTATAATGTTTATTCCAACTACTCTATTTGCAAGGCCAAGTATACAAATGAAGGATGAAAACATACAAAATGGGTCACTAAAATTAGCCAGCACGGTTTGTGAGGCAGATAATAGTCATGATACAGCGTGTCGTCTCTCAGAGCCTGTGTTCCAAGGCACTTCAGTTACGTAAGAAAGATTTATGAATTAAGAATGAGAAGTGTATTGTCTTTCATCTTAACGTGCTGTCTGCTGCGTTCGCAGACCACAGAGATGGATTGCTAAAAGTAAACTCTTTGAAAGGTCCTTTTCTCCCCAAACCTTGATGGTTGAATCCCGTGGAGGGCCAGTTCAGATCCTGTGGCCAGACCCGGGCACTGTTCCTTGGTGCCCCCACAGTCGTGCCCTGTAGGAACGGACTAGGACTTCGAAGTTATTCATCACTAACAGAGACAAATTTCAAAAAAGAGAGAATAACTGTCTGGCCATGAAAGAGGAACTCAACTTAATTCACACTGATGCAGAGTGGATGGCAGATGCGCGGTGAGATACTACAGGCAGATTTTGCCTCGACAGAAGGAAGGAAAGGAGGAAGCGGACTAAACCTAGTAAGTACTCATTATGGGTGAACAGCTGTACTTAAAATTTTCAAATTTCATCTCACTCATTTGTCCTTAAAAATTGCCATTTTACACTCGAAAATAAAAGTAGGCTCGAGATGTTTATGGGGCTTGCTGTGGGCACTCGGCTAGTGAGTCGCATAAATGACATTCATCTCGGTTTATGATGGACTCTAAAACTTACACTGCTCTGATTCAACCACTCTGTCTTCGTAACCGCAGAGAGCGCATTCATGCCTGGAGCTACTGCAAATTTCAATCAGCGACTGCGTGGGGAAACAGCTCTCTATCACCAGAAATAGGTGCCCAGGGCCCGTAGGAGCCAAGTATTGAAGAGAGGCCCCCATGAGTGGAGGCTGAACTTCCACAGTAGCTTTGACATCTGTGTCGCCTGCCTTCCTCCCACCATTCCTGTGGCCAGGCTGGGGGAAGCACACCTGCATCCGTTCTAAAAGCATTGGCTTTTGTTCCCTGCCGTGGGCAAGGACTTGATCAACATGACCACGTCTAGTCCTCAGCACTTCCCCGTGTCTTCAGGTAAGGAAAATCCATTTTAGACAGGAAAAGGCAACGGAGGACTCACAGGCAAAACACTGTAAAGCTGGGATTCGAATCTGATTTGACTCAAAGAAAGGTCCACACTTTGATCAGGATGTCAAAGATCTCAAACTCTTCAGGGAAAAGGAAAATGACAGTAGGAGAAAGAAATCAACCCTTTCCACGTGTGGGATTTCCCTCACTAACGTAAGCCCTTGCACAAGCTCACTTAGAGATTAGAGGGAGATGCTGAACCAGGCCGTGATGGTTTTCCTGCATGTGATTTGTTTTGCACATTTTTCTATTACGTAGCCATCCACAAGGGCTCTCCTTTTCCGTTTGTCAGCTTGTCAGGGTTTCTCCTCTTCTGTTGGGTAATATGACAGGAATTATCACCCTGATCTGTCCATCAAGCTAAACAAATTGATGAGAACTGTTGGAGGAAAACAATGAACTTGTCTACCCCTCTGTGCATCCTTATCACCTCCCCACCTTTGAGGGAACAGAGGTCATTGCCACAAGCAACTACATCTAGATTTGACTCCTTAATACATAAGTTAATGCATAAATACATGAATAATAAATGAACAAGTAAGTAAATAATCAGAACCTCAGGGCAGGTTTTTTGCTTCCACCCCAAAACAGGCATGGGCGAAAGGACAGCCATGGGATGAGTTTGTCCATGGGCACTTCTGTTTGACTGTCACCCTCCCTGGGATTGCAGGAAGAGGTGGGCTGATGCTCCAGGACAACTACTGACAGGTGAGGTCATGTCAACAAGAACGTGGCTCTTTGTATGGAGGTCTTTATCATCTCTCCCAACCCCCTTACCCCCTTCATCTCTTTTCAAATCAAAAGTTCTGGGTAGAAATATCTCATCTCTGTTCTTCTTGCTTTGGAATAAAGGGTAGTGGTTGTTTGAAGTCCAGCAAAAGTGTGCATCGATAGCATCTTTATGACCTTGTATAAGATGGTTTTGCATCTTATTTATTTGCCTTCAAGTTAACCGTTAACTTTCCACATAGGAATGAGCTAGTATCTAACATTAAGCAAACCGGCCATAAGTGAAATACTTCTTCCTAGTTGTCCCTATGACTGGACATGTCCACCTTCCCATTTCTCAGTATTTGTATCTTAGCTAGTAACCCAGAAGGAAGCAGATGACACTTTAGAATTTAAATAATCCATAGAGAACATAATACAGAGACAATTTACATATATGTGGGTAGACTTTAGGGAAATCACAAAGAATAGCAACATCCTGCCCCCCCTCTGGCACCTGCTCTCGTGAACGGGGAGAAGAGGGGAAATGGAGAGAAGGCCATCAGGAGAGGAAACAGAGAGGGGGTCCATGAGAGCAGCTGTGGTCTCTGAGGGAGGAAAGCTACCAAGAGGAACCTCCAAAGTAGAGAGAGGACAAAGACCCAACTTCATCCCCCTTCCTTTTGCTCTCCTCCCGGAGCTCCTAATGGACGAAGGCCAGAGGAGGCAGGGGTAGAGAGGTAGGCAGAGGGGGGGCCAGTGGGTCTGGAGGGGCAAACAGGTATCTATCACGCCGTGTCTTCAAATTACATCCAGCAACCCAGGTACACCATGGAACCCTATTGCCACAAGAGTCCTTCTTTGAACTACCCAGCAATAAGTAAAATTCTCCCCACTCCACTGCAGATTGATTTCATACAATCTCACTCACTGGCTGATACTCCCATTAGAGTATACATTCCTGGAAGGGCTGAGATTACATCTAATTTCTTGGAAAGTCTGGTGTTATGAGTGATCAAGACCCAGACCACTGAGGTCAGCCCAATATAATGTGAAATAACCAAACTCCTTATATTTCTTTAATGTGAGTATGTAAATGAAATGTCGATAGATTTAAGCAAATTGCCTAAAGCCTCTCAGCCAATGAAGGTGAGAAAACACTTAAGAATTATTTAGTTATTTCAGATTTTATGCATTTAGGTTTTGTGGCTTCAGTTTGCAATCAAGACTTCCTTCCTTCCTTCCTTCCTTCCTTCCTTCCTTCCTTCCTTCCTTCCTTCCTTCCCCTCCTTCCTTTTCTTCTCTCTCTCTCTCTCTCTCTCTCTCTCACACACACACACACACACACTGTCTCTCTCACACACACACACACACTTAAATATGGGCATTGTCTCTCTGGGTTAAGATTATCTTTGGAAAGGCAATGTGCATCTTCTATAAGAATTCACACGGGGCAGGTAAATAGTCTACATGAATGTAGCAGGAAATGATCATATTCTGCCTTTTATTTTGAATCTCCCTGTGTCTCACTCCCTCTAAATCACCGTGTAATCAATCTGAAGCAGCAACACGCAACAGCATTAAAATTCGGGATGTTTGAAGAGGGAATTAGTTTACTCACTCATTATTCTTGATTAATAGAAAATTATCCTGCTAACATTTACTGTGATATTCATTTGTTATTTTGAAGTGATTAGCCACAAATAGCAGTTAAGAACAAGCTAGTTTTGTCGTTTCAGCCACAGCTGTAATTACCTCCCCAGTGCCTCTTCCTTCAAACACACCTTCCCCACAGCTCCAGCTTCCTTACACCCCACTGTCGTGGGGATCAGCATTCTTTCTCCCTTCCAGAGTCAAACCTGTGGCCCTGTGCACACTCACCCCATTCCCGAAAGCCTGAAAACCACCCAGAAAGAAGTTCAGTGCAAGAGCCAAAGCTGGAAAAGGTCCAGGCACAGTACCTTGTTTCCCAGGATCCCCCGTTACCTGGTTTACCTCTGCAGCCTTCAACCCATTTCCCATTGGCTTACGTTCCTCTGAGAAGGAGCCCGAGGACCTCAGGTCGGACCGTGTCCAGCATCAGTCAGCCTCTTGAATCCCTGCCTCCTTCTTGCTCCTTTTGTCTTTGGAACACCTCCCACCTGGGCATGTCCCTTCTTAGGCATGGCCAAATTGTGCACTTTTCCCACTTAAATGTCCTTTATGTACATTTCACTCCCACAGGGAAGTAGCTTTATCAGGATGGCACTTAATAAAGAACAAATTAATTAATTTACCTTCCGGTGTTAACAGTGACTGAAAACTGGCTTGCTAAGGTGTTAATCATCCTGAGATATTTACATTTTGTCACCTGTCACACGGTAACTCTCAGCCTAAATTGCTCATTATCATTACCTCAGAAGCTTTTTGAGAACTATTAATACCTGGGTCTCTTGTCAGGGTTTCTCATATGATAGGTAGGGCGGAGCTTATACCTAAGAATTAGCTCTCGTTAGAATTTTAGGAATCTGTATAGCGAGATAATGAGTTGGTTAGGTGGATATTTTTGATTCAGCTGGGCAGCATGGTGCCCTTAAATTCATGGTTTGTCAGAGGCTAGTTCTTTCTCTTCCTAAGTCCAAACCTATTGTCTACTTTTATAACTCACTCGGTTTTTAAAAACTTGCTCTAGGGAATCATTTAGGATGTCAGGTCTTATCCCTGGACCCCATCCCTGAGCTCTGCATTAGAATGTGTAGGGACCTGGAATTTAACATTTAACAACTGAGGTGGACTCAAGCCTGTTCGAGTTTGAGAACTACTCATTACCCGAGGTAAAAGCAAAGATCCTGGATCCACCAGGATTGGAAGCAGATTTGGGTTAGGGTTCTTTTTTCTTTTTCTTTTTCGGTTATATTGCAGTGAGTTGTTGTTCCCAGAAATTAAAATATATCCTCCAAATGCATCTTCCACTTATCTTAGAAAATATCTTTCTAAAAATAATGCGACAGAGAGAAACGCTCTGTTTCTCTGTCTCCGTGCAGAAGTCTGCCTTGTTCCCATGGTCTTCAGGATAACAGCTTTTGTTTGGTCTTGTACATAAACCTGCTAATCATTAGAGGAATTCTGCTTGCTGGATTGAGTTTCTGAAAATAGCCCCGCCCATTTTCCCTTTCATTGACATGAAAGAATAAACATGAGTGTATTCTAAGACCTTCTGCCAAGGACACAGCAGACGAGTTGGGCTTTAAAGAATGGGCTGGTTTACAATGGGCACTTGGGGCACAAAGACAGGCAGACTGATGATAACCACGACGGGCCTTGGCTCATGCTGTTGTTTTTCACACTTCCGGTCTTTCTGGTGAATTCTTATTTATCTTCCAAAGCCTTGCTTTGGCTTCGTCTTCTCTCTACAGTCTCCTTTTTCTCCTTAGTGCTGACCTTGTCACCCCCCCTTTGTTCCACTTAGTGCTAAACGCACCGTGCTGACGTCAGTTGTAAGGAATGACCTATTTATCTCATGGACTTCGCACTCGATCATGATCATCTGGTAGCAAAAGCATCACTTGTTCATCTTTGTATTTAGCAGACCAGCTGGTGCACAGCACACGTTTGCTGGCTGAACATGCATGTTGTAGTGGTGAAGAGCCAAACAGACTAGTTCCTGTCTTGATTCCACGACATGATATCTAAATGGCATTGGTGAAATGCTTTCATCTTTCTGTGCCTCAGTTTCTTCATCAATAAAATGAGAGACAATAATTATTTTTGAATGCTATTTCAACTATTACTTGAAAATAGTAAACGCCACTAGTATTGATACAAGGATAAAATGAGCTACTACATGTAAAGTGCACAGGAGAGGGTATGGGCCATTATATTTACTAATATTTTTGTTAGTAGTAAAATTGAATAGATAGATCCTCCTCCCCTACATCATTCTCCTTGGAATTCATGTTACTCTACTGCTGACAGGTTAAGTGCTTGGACAAGTGGCTGTCCACAGATGCATCTGTGGCACCGTACTTTGATATAGGACTCTGTTCCCAGAACTTAAGTCTTGTATGATTATTGTCCTGCATCACTGCATGACATTAGTCTTCATATAGTTGTGACACAGAGAGGGTCTACCAGGTCCTGTTGCAAGTCATCCATGAATCCAGACTTTTCAGGTCAATGCAATCTATTCCTCTATGAAGAACTGAGTTTGTTGCTCTTGTTTGTTTGTTTTTGTTTTGTTCTATTTAGGATTTTGCATTGCAGGTCCTAAATATACTTCTTAGGCTGGTCAACCTCAGCTTTCTACATGAATGAATGGAGTTTCTCTCAGCCTGGGATATTGCTCCAGCTATTGTATTTCTCCTCTTCTGTTGCTGGAGAAAGCTTCGAAGCAGTGGCCATCATGAGCTGCCTTACAGAGGGCATGCATCAGCCAACCAGTTTCAACCTCTAAAGCAGTGGTTTTGCCCCAACCCGGGGACATTTGGCAATATCTGGAAACATATTTGGTTATCACAGCTGAGGGATGCTACTAGCTTCTAGTGGGTAGAGGAAGGATGCCGCTAAGCATCGTGTATTTGCAGAACAGCCCTGACGACAAGTAAGGATGCTGTCCAAATACCAACAGTGCCAAGGCGGAGCCAGGTCACTACATAAGCATGGGTTTTTAGAGATGGTATACATTTTAAGCATCCTATTGCTGACTCAGTTTGGGGAAGTAAAACTCATGGGAGGGAAACAATTAAAGTGTCAGGCGAGGATGACAGAGAAGGACAAAGAGACCTGCTGTTGACAATAGCACTCATTTCCTCTGGATGCTTTAATTCTCCTACATCCCAGCAATCCAATTTACCACCTCTCTCTGGAAACAGACACGCTGCGCTGGTTCCGATGGTAATGATACCCAGCAAGAACACGGAGCCTGCGGAGCGGCTCTGTGGATATTGTGGTCTGACCCACTGCCCTTTCATAAGACCAAGTTCCCTTTGTGACTCTCGGTTGGCGAGGATTGGGGTACTGGGAGCAAAAGCTTCATTTGATTCATTTTATCCTCCAGTTTCCGTTAAAATTGCACACGTTATAGTGGAGGGCACCAGGTGAGAAGCAAAGAAGCAGGCATCCAATTGGATTAAATAATAAAGAACTGGAGTCACAACCCCTGTCTTCCCCAGCTGCCTCCCTGCAATATTCACTTAGGTTTCTGTCTATAAAGCAAAAATAAATCATCTGATGGTCCCTAAACTATTCCAATGCAACATGCATGTCACACTTTAGTAAATATTGGTCCTAATTACAAAGAAGCTATCATACCTTTTTACAGGGAGATCATTTCAGCCTTCTAATTTCAAACCAAATGAGTTAGCACTATGGGTATGTGGAGAAATTATTTGTGTTCAGGCTTGGTGCTTCAAAAAATTTGTTACAAAGAAAAGTCAGAATGTTTTGTTTTTTTGTAGCCGATCCTTCTTCAATACCCTAAATTTATATGGTTGGAGATTTACTCAATTTTAAAATGTAACCAACCTAAAAAATGAGGTATTGCTCTCAGTGATATTCAAATTTCAACTTGACTCTGAGGTTTTGTTTTTAATAGATAATTGAAGGCGTGACTTTCCATAAATAAACTGTGATCTTTCTCTATCAAGATATATCTTTCTCATGTGATTTGGTTAGTCTTCTATAATGTAACTTCATGGCTACGTGTTTGGAAATTCGATCTGGTGAAAGATTTGCAGATGTTTAAATGTATTCCATTCCTACATAATCTTTTTTCATGAGTCCAGCAGACTCAGGAGCCTATTGCAAATGTGGTATTTCCACTGCTATTAAAGGTTAACTCATTGGCTCCTTAATCTCTTTCAAATCCCAGGACCAAAAGGGCTATGCTGATACGTATAACAGAGACACAAGCCAAGCGCCCTGTAACACACCAATTAAAAACAGGAAAAACATCGTGCAAGAAATAGAGGCACCTGTTCTTTACCGATGATCTGCCTTTTGTTTCAAAAACTATAGAGACAAAGGATATCTTAGTTAAGAATTCTTCATGTACAGCAAGTCACAAAGACCAACTCATGTCAGCCTAATCAAAACAATGAAAAAGTATGGCTTCTAAGAGTGACCCTGTTAGAACTTAGATAGTTCATGCCACTCCTGTGTTCAAAATGATCCAATGGTTTCCTAATACATTCACAGTAAAACAGAGGAGAGGGGTTTATTGCAGCTGCAAAACTGCACACGATCCAGCTCGCCATCCCTCCCGCCCCACTACCTCCTCACCCTCCTGCATGTTTATTCCACTCAAGCTCACAGGGAGCCATCTGCACTTACAGTAACGGTTCCAGCTGCCCAGAAGGCCCCTTCTCGTTAATTAAAGCTCATCCCCATCATTTCACTCAAATATCAACTTCTCACTGAGACCTTGCTAGGCACCTAAGCAAAGGTAAACCTCTACCCATGACACTTCCTACAACACTTTATTTTCCTCTTAGTACTTATCACTATCTACCATACTGTGTATTTTAATTATTTATCTTATTTATTTTGTATTTAACACACTTGCATATAAGCGTCATGAGGGCAGGGATATTTGTAATTTTTTTTTTTCACTGTTGTAAGCACAGTGCCTAGAATGGTGCTTAGGACACAGCAGACGCTCAAAGAAGAATTAAATAATCAAGATACAATTATGTTCAGGTTGACCTGGGATTCATAAAGGGCAGAAAACCGTCAAGGAGTTCGAAAGCGTCTCCTTGTGGATGACTTCGTCCTCGCGCATGACCTTCCATCTCTGGGTCTGTGTCACTCAGGCAACATCACCACAGCTTCTCCTTCACTGATTCTACGTGTGATCATTGAGCTCCTGTTTCCTCAGTCCCGGCCAAGAACTTCACTAGAGTCTCTGGACCCCCTTCTCTTTCTAGAAGAAAGAATTTGATTGGCCAACATTGAGACAAAACTCCCCACTCAATGGTAGTCAAAGGAATGAGGCCATGTAAGACAAAATAAGGCTAAAAGGGGTTTTTACTCCTGTGGATGTGGGAGAACAGTGTATTTTTTATATTTCAAGGTATTTTCCAAACTCACATTTATACCATTTCATGAATATGCAAAAATAGTAACAAATAAGTACACATTTAACAGGAAACAGATAGTTCTCTCTGTTCTGACCCTTTTTTTTTTTTTTAAATGAACAGAATCCTCTCTTCTGCATTATGAGAGAAAAAAAATTCAAATTCTTTATAGTTATACCCTGCAGGGTTATAGTCTGAAGGAACCATAGCTATTACTGACAACCAATTTTCAATGCCTTACGAGAGTGTTTTTCAACCCTTGATATATATAACCCTTCTCCTTTAATGCTCAAACACTTCACAGACAACCCCCCAGATATACTTATAATTGTATTAGCCACCGGTGGGAGAATGGAGCTATAAGGAGCTATTAGGCTTCACTAACACTTTAAAACAATTTTGCATTTCAGAAATCACAACAGTATCTATATACAGCATAAAAAATAGTAGTATATCAATGTGCGAATTTCTTTTGTTAGCAGACTTTGCTTTATAGATCTCTTACGATAAGTCTGCTAGTCCTCAGGGCTCATGGGTCCATGGGTTGGGAACTACCAAGGCTATAACTACTGCATCCAAACCCTCCAACAATGTGTTCCCTGCCTCATTGAAGAGATATATATTTATATGCTTGCTCGTTGTTGCATAATATACTAGAAGTATACATGGTTTCTGCTGAGTGAATATTCATGATTTGCCATTATTTGCTGGTGCCCTTAGGCCCTTGGCTAATAATAACTAGTTTAGCACTTACTGAGTAGCAAGCCCTATATTCATTTTCTGAATTAGTCACAAAGATGGGGTGGTGTGACTACTCTATCTTCATTCCGTAGGTGAGAGAAATGAGGCAGAGAGCTGTCCAGTGTCTGGGCACCTCAATAAACTCAGACACGGTCCGGCCCAGAACTTAAGAGCTCAAGACTCACGAGGGAAGCAAACAGTTATGTGAAGAGAATATTAGAATAGAATGTGGTACACTTTGTAACACAGGATTTGACAAAGTTTTATGGGAACTTAGAGAACAGAGTAACGATCTGTCAGTTTGTACAAGAGACGGGGGGGGGGGGGAAGCAGGAGGTTTGGGGACAGAAGTGGGTTTGGGTCTCAGTCCTTCTACTAACTATGTAGATAAACTGCACCAATTTCTCCGCCTCTGAACTTTGTGTTATTTTCATCAGAAAAACAGAAATAACGCTACATACCTTTCCATATTCTATTCTTCCAAGTACTCGATATATGATGAATGTCAAGTATGTGCCAGATACTACGTTTGAGAATTATAGGACTATACATGGAAGTTCTAGTGTAGAGTATGTACTCAATAATTATTATTTTCATTTCTTATTTTTGTCTTTCCTAATCACCATTAAATGCGTAGAGGTAAGAATTGGGGGAGAAATGTTGCCATCTATTTTAAGAGCATTTATTTTCTTTTGGTGTCTCTGCAGAAAAGAGCAGTTTTGACTCATTTCTATGTCATGGCTGTCTTTAGCTCACTGGTTTGTAACAGTCATAAACATAACTTTGGCTGGGAGCCCTGGAGTCCTAAGAAGCGAGGGGCTAATTTTAGGTCTTGACTGTTCTGTTGGCAACACCGTCCTCACTTGGCAATCAGTGTGTGTCAGGCCACTCCGGAGGAATGAATGGGGGCCACGTGGGCACGGGCTGCGCAGGCACTGGGGTCACGCAGAGCTTGCTCTGAGAATTGGTGTTAGAGCTGGTTTTACCGTTCCTGTTCACCCTGCCAAAGGAGACCTGCATTTTTCACAGAATATGTGAACTATGACATTGCCACCAACCCCAGCTTTGTCATTTCTTACTAAAGACATAGTGATCAGACCTGGGTCCCAGGCTCAGCTCTGTGAGATTGGGTAACATAATTAACATCTTTGGGCTGTTTTCTCCCTTCCCACATGGAGGAGAAGTGCGCCGGAGCATACTCACTCGTTCTACACCAGCTGGAGAAGCTGCTGCACAGCAACCACCAGCAACAAATGAGGACGTCCAGACATGGACAGCATTCTACATGCAGAAGACAGGCAGGACCTAGGCAAACATTCACATCGGCATTTTCTGGTTAATGAGTTGTCCTTCATTTTCTATTTTTGGGCAAATAAAGCCCCTTTGTAGTGAGGAGGAGGGAAAGGGTCATAAATAAAAGGAGACAGATATAGCTCGGCATGAAAATCTTTAAAGTGTTGGGAAAATGAGAGGAGGGGACAGGGTTGATACTGAACTGGGGGTTTTGCTGATTGTGTTGATGTTTTTGATCCTGTCTGTAATTAGTCGGCAAATCTTCAAGGGACAGATCTAGGGCTCTGGGCTAAGTATGGTGAGGAGGAACACAGATCACTGTCCCTGTCTAACATCAAGGGAATCCAATTCTAGCTTAAGAAATGCAACAGACAGCCGGGCTGGTGTGCCTCAGTGGATTGAGCATCACCCCATGGATCAAGAGGTTCCGGTTCGATTCCAGGTCAGGGCACATGCCCGGGTTGTGGGCTTGATCCCCAGTAGGGGGCGTGCAGGAGGCAGCCCATCCATGTGTCTTTCTCACAGTGCTGCCACGGTAAACAAATCCTCTCCTCCAGCAGGCAGCGGCTTCTCAAGCCTGAGGAGGGACATGGACATTGAGTTCAGATGTACTAGTGATGTCGTGACAAGGGAACGAGTCTGAGCAAAGCCAGAAAGGACATGGAGGAAAAGTCACATGATTCCCCTAGTCAATAGGTAAAGAGAAGCAGCCTCCATTCCAAGGAGAGGAGGAACACGAGCCAGGAGGCACAACTTAATAACCACGGCTGGACTGAAAAGCTCTTTAGGAAATAGTGAACAACGAGGAAAGTGCACGTATGTAGCCACCGTGGGGATGAGTTTCAACATTGCATTAACATGAAGTCAACCTGAAGTCAATGAGCGTCGCTTACAGCTGTGGCTAAGGTGGCTCAGCCCTGAGTGTGACGCAGCCGAGGACAGGACTTCAGCATGGACCCTCGCCCCACGTCCTTGCTCTTCACCTCCATCTAGACAAGGCTGATAAACGTGGCGAGAACATGCCTTTAGGAGAATTTGAAAGCAGGCCTCCAGCCCTTCTCACAGGTCCATGGATCTGCAAGGGCTTTAACCTGTCTGGGGGCACCCTCAGAGCTCCGTGCCACAACCCTGTCCTTGCTTACCTGCTGAACTCCAAGGAAACCTCTCCGTCGAAAGCTTTTACTCAGCCTCGCACTCTGCTTCTGTGACTCTGGCCGGCCAAATGGACCCACTGATGGAGCTGATGGCCAGTAATGAGTTCAAAGGCAGAGCGAGACCTCCCACAGTTTTTAGGCACAAGGATGTCAGTTTGAGTCCAGTCATTAGAGGTAGTGGGAGAGGAAGTAAACTGCCATTTTCATTGAGCCACCGTCTTAGAAATGACATGACCCCTTTGGCTCTCTGCTTCTGTAAGTTGCTTTCCAGTTTCGCACCAAAAGAACGCCCCGCCCTGCCTGCTATAGAGCTAGGCGCCCCTACAACTCGGGGCCCAGAGTTTGGAGACCGCCTCCTCTGGGTCCGCATGCGTGAATAAAGGAAACTCTTTGCTTCCTCCGGGGTTCTGTCTGAGTCTTTTCCGCAACAGTAGTTCTTCTGCACAAATCCAAAGGAGTCCGCCAAGCAGAGGACATGCCAGGAAGGGCAGGACGTAAGGAAATGGACTGTCTTCCAGCTTCACCTGACTCTGAACAACCGGTGCTCTGCCATTGCTGACCCTCAACTTGGTCGTCGTTCCCACGCGTCCCCCGGTGGAAAGCACTA
This sequence comes from Molossus molossus, assembly GCF_014108415.1. NCBI lineage: Eukaryota > Metazoa > Chordata > Mammalia > Chiroptera > Molossidae > Molossus > Molossus molossus. The sequence continues at coordinate 19,267,710 of NW_023425352.1, forward strand.
CTACCTTGCAAAAGTCAACTAAGCCCTGGCCAGTTTGGCTCAGCGGTTGGAGCATCGGCCTGCGGTACAGAGAGGCCCGGGTTCGGTTCCCGCTAAGGGCATGTACCTCGGTTGCAGTTTGTCCCCGGCCCTGGTTGGTGGTGCGGGTGGCAGCCACTCGATGTGTCCCTTCACATCGATGTTTCTCTCTCTCTCTCTTCCTCTCTCTCCCTCCCACTCTATCTGAACAAAAAATGGAAAAATGTCCTCGGGTGAGGATTAAAAAAAAAAAAAAAGTCAACTAAAATGTCACGACCCTTGCAAAGCCTCTCCAAACCCCCTTTAAAGAAGAAACACCAAAATTTAATTAGCTGCTTGTTCTTCAGACCATCTTCAAACGGTTTCTTTCTCTTATTATCTTCAATTTACAAATGAGAAAACGGGTGTTCAGGGCAGTTAAGAATTGCTCAAAGTTACAGAACTAGTAAGTGGCTAGAGACACAGGGTCAAAACTCTTAACAACGCACTCATACATTAAAATTTTATTGTGTGCTCCTCTGTGCCCCTTGAAGCACTTTGTTTGTGTCTTTGTTATAATAGCAACTAGCACAGTCTGCTTTGTACTATGATAAAGTGTTTACAGTCTGCCTCAATAAATTATAAACTCCTTAAGTTTAAGGGCCACATTTAATTCATTGTTTTATCACCCATAGCACCTAGCGAGCTCCTGATGAGAATAATGTGCTTAATAAAGTTCAGTTGAATTATAGAAAACAAATCAGGACAATGTGTGACAAAAATGCCCTTAGAGTTATTAAGTTGTTTTTTATATACTTTCTACTTCCTTACATGTATGTCTCTGTGTTTGCATGTATCTGAAATTCAAGGGAAACTTAGCAGCAAGTTCATGTTGAAAGCCTATTATTTTGCCTCTTGCAAATGGTGTAGAGGTGGAAAATGTAGCAGAATTGGGTGCTGGAAGCTATTGCTATTATTTAGAGAGGGAAAAAAACAAAACCCTGAGATATCTATGGGCTATATCCGTAGAACTCCCAGAGAACAAAGTCAGTGAAATCTCTATTGTGCATCCCTAACAGGATCCCCTCCTCATTTCTTATTTAGTGTACATTATATGGTAATGATTTTTTTAAAGCTTTCTTCCTCCTGGCTCCAGCTTTTAGATAAAAACAAAACATTTCATCCCGGCTCTAATAGCTCTCAGCAAGTGGTAGAGATCTTAGAGGAATTTCTGCTTCCCTTTCTCTTTCTCCAGAGTTAGGACTATGCAGATCTTTTTCACGATCGAAACACTTCCTTCAAAACTCAGTCAAGTAAATTCACCTTGAAAGGATGTCTCGGGTACTCCACTGGTCCCAATTGCCAATCCAGACAGACACTCACTTTCTAGGATCAAACGCTGAGCCAGACACTATGTTGCAGCCTCCTAGATGGACATCAAGATTATTCCACAACATCCTTTAGCTGGAAAAGTTGTCTAAATCAGTTTTAAGGAGTATACCCCCCTGCTTCCCTCAGGGGATCTCTGACTCTTCTCTCTCCAAAAGTCTAGCACATGGGAGGTTCTCACATCAGTTGTGGCCACACTTTATTTCTCCTAAGCAGGTTAACAATGCAAATGTGTGCCACCTTCCAGAGATATTTTAAGGGAGGCCAAGAGCATTTTATTATTATTACTACTACAACACTTTGCCTCGGTCCAATTCAGGACCATACTTTCTTGACTCATATGTATCTCAGGCTAATGGACATCAACGAGATGGTTTAGGAGCACAAGGTCTGAGATTAGACACCTTGGATAAAAGCCCCAGCTCTGCAGTGCATTAACCATAACATTAGAAAAGTTCCCTGACCTCAGTGAGTCTCCCTTTACAAAACAGGTATATGATAGTGCCTGCCTCGGGCAGCTGTTGTGAGCATTAAATGCAATGATGACTATAAGGCACTTAGCGTAATACTTGTTATATGAATTTGAATTGTCTCATAGTGCTTTTATTATAATAATCAAGCTCTTCCCATCACCACGTCAAAGTGAAAAGGCAGAATGAACCGAATTCAATTCCTCATTTATCACAGATCAGCTGTGTGGGCTTGGGCAAGTTCATTAATATCTCACAATCTCAGTTTCTTATCTTCTCAGCTGCAAAACTAGTCTAATAATAGGAATTTCTTTATTGGGCATTCCTAAGCTTTAAGTACTAATGCAAGTAAAATCTTCAGCACAGAGTCTGACTGTACTAATACTTTTAATAAATGTTATCATTAAAATGTATTAGTGGGACTAGGAGTATTATTATTAACATTGTTATTATTATTGTTACCAGTTAATTGTATGCTTTTTGGAACAAGAACATTCTCCTCTGCAGCATCTATCTCTGGCTTTTCTTAACCCATCCAAGTGGTTTCAGCCAACCCAGATACTGAGCTCCTGAAGCAGAAAACCAGGTGACATGACTTTGCCACTGGACAAAAAGATGCCAATGTGCCAACAGAGTGGCCAGCATTTGTCTATGAAGAATATCCTTATGGAAATTTACAACTGTGCTTCTCAGCTATATAGGTATTCATTATTAATAATAGGAGCTTTGCTCCTACATTTGAACAACCCCCACTTATCTTTCTTCCTAAGAGCTTTTAGTTTCTCTTAGTTTCTTTCCCTAATTGAGTTTGTTGGGAAGGACAGCACCTCCTCCCTACTCTGACTACCACCCTGTAGTGGGCATCTTTTTTGTCACATACAACATGGTATGAGAGAGGAAAGATATATTTGTACTCTCTCTCTTCCTCCTCATATCCTATAAGACACACATGTCTTATAATCTTTACTTTCAATGGGAATACCCCCATGTAATCCCCTTTTCTCAAATACCCTCTTCCCTGGATGCTGGGACAATGTTCTCCTTCCCCTCCTGCCGCTTTGACTATTCCTTCTCAGTCTTACTGTGAGCCCTTCTTTCCTGCCCTCATGAGAGAGCCTCTCCTTTCTTCTTCACAAATGCATACCTCCCCAGGGCTCCTTGTGTCCATGGACCAGTCCAACCATGCTCCCAAGCCAGTCACCTGGAGAGCACTGCTGAATTCTTATTCTTCTTCATCACAAATGGAACCACAACCCCCTGCCAAGAAATCAGTAAGTTCTGTTGATTTTACTGTCCTATTATTTCTTGAATCCATATGCATTTTGGATTCCTACTTTCATTACCTCATTCAGACCGCCATACCTCACTTACTTGAATGAACTGCAATAGCTTCTTAATTTGTCTCCCTATTACTAAACTTGTTCCACGTTCTTCAAATCCATTCTCCATTGTATAGCTAAGATGATCGTTCTAGAATGTAATTGTGCTCATGTCAGAGAAACACTGAAGACCTGTCTGCCCTCCCGTCCCTAGCTCTTATCTATCACCAAACCCCAGCTCCATGCTCTAACCATAAAGGATGGTGTCCAGGTCCCAGCAGGCTAAGGTAGTTTATTTCCAAACATGCTATTTGCTCTTCTTTTAAAGTCCTCTTTTCCCTACTTTACACGCAACATAAGTCATTTCACATCTGGTGAACTTGAGTGGAAAATTTACTTCTTCTAGAAAGCCTTCCCCATACACCAAGTTGTGATCCGGTAACACACCTGTGTGCTCACAGACTTGCCCCACAAGAGCATCCATCTACAGTGCCATTTCCAATCTACTTTCTGTCTGTCTTCTTCACTATGTAATTATTCATGAGCAACAGACAAAGATGAACAGTATTGCTCATGTGTGTTTACAGATCTCCAGCACTGTGATTGGTTCCTGCTCAGCGAAGGAGGTAAAAAGGGAAGGGAGAAAGGGAAATGGTAGAAGAAACCTAACCTCGCAAATGAGATGAAGAGAAGGATGCTGTAACAACTTCCCACCAGAGAAATACTGAACTGGTATCTAAGTGAGTTTCACGTTGGGAAATTCACTGCTGCTTGGCTTACTGTACCACTGCCAGGTTTTGATTTTTTTTCCTTCTTATGTTTAATTGCTTACTGACTTCCTTACTCTAAACAAATAAGTAGATTTGCAGTTGAATCAAATTGAAATGCCAAGCATACCTGTAAACAATAAATGCCTTTTTGTTTATAGAAAATAGCAGAAGCCTTTCACCCGCACATTATTGGTATTCTTCCATGCTGTGCTCAACACAACAGCACTGTCCAAACTCTGAACCAAATGTTCTAATCATCCTGTGTCTGCGTCTCACAAAAGCACCAACTCCTACCTGTTAAGTTGCAATCATATCCTATTAGCATAAATGTCTTAACTTTGAATCATTTGGGTTTTTTTTGCTTTTTTTTTTTTAAATTTTAGTTTCTATTTACAAAATTGGAAAGGAAAAATGCACCTAACAAAACAATTAAACACATTAGAATTTAGCATCCTCCAGAAATTAAAACAGATCATCAAAAAGATGATCATGGACCCACGTCAGTCCTTCAGCATCTTTAACTGGAAAGAGGTTCTGACTAACAATGACAGTTCTGATGATGATGGTGACAACCAGATGATGATCGCGACGACAGTGATGATGGAGATAGGCAATATTTTGTAAGCACCTGTGGTATGTCTGAGAGATTACTAGGCCTTTTTACGTGAATCACCATAGTTACTAATTATAGGAAGCACCAAGGATACATATTATTAGTATTATCATTTCTATTTTACAGAAGAGAAAACAGAGGTTTAAAATGTTACCTAATTTGTCAGAGGTCCTGCAGCTAATTGAATAGATAGGTCAGAATCCAAGTTCAACACAGAAGGCTTTGTGCTTAACCTCGTGCCAAGGAAAGTCCAGCAGGTGCAATCAGTGCTCGAGTGGCCTCCCAGGCCTCTACCTGGTTTGCCCAGGTTGGCAGGCAGCATGGCTCACCTCCTATTTCAGCAATTTGCACACGGTTAGGATACATTATACAACTTCCGTTCTAGACAAAAGATTCCCAGTTTCCACTCATCGCTCTTATTTAAAAAATTAGACCTCCTTATTCAACAATCTAAGTAATCTTTTTTCAGAAGTTAGTTTTTCAGATGCCATGTGTAATATATGATAAATAACAAGTGTTTTAAAATATAAATACCTAGGTATAATTTATTAATAAATTCTTAATTTGTATGCATGAAATCATAATTTCTCGTGTCTTCTACAAATTATATAACCTCTATATGCTTCCATATTCTGATTTATATAATACAATAATGCTATTACCCAACTCATTTGTTTTTATAAATGTTAGAATTTAAGTAGATAAGTTAGCACAATGCCTGGAACATAGTAGGCACTCAGTAAAGGCCAACTGTTGTTATCATTAGACTTTATAGACTAGAAACTCTTTTTCCAATTTGACCTAAATAGACTCAGACACTAGAAGGTGGTTTCCAAGCCAGGGAGCAGCCTGTTGATACAATTCCTTCTGATGGCTCACCATATGTACCTCAACTAGCCTCAGCCAAAATGTTTTCCTTGAACATGGCTGAGTTTAAATAAAGGGTAAATCTGGCTTTGATTTCCTGGTTTCGAATTAACTATAAAGGTCTGCCTCTCCTTCTGCCCACCCCGCTCATTCACCCACGTAACGGAGAACAGAAAGCTACATGTAGGTAGGTTTCTGTAACGGCAGCATGAATTCTGCGACCATTTTAAAAACTGGATTTCTCAGCCATTTGTTTCTTTTTACATTTTGTATGCCCTTTCGGCCATAGGGTACATGTCCATTTCTTATGCTTAGTGTGTGTAAGACACATGCGCACACACAAACACATGTGCACAAGCGTGTTTCTGCCGTTCCGGATGCCGGAGGGAGCCTGAGAGTGTGGAGGCTGCAGCCTCGTGGGTCCCTGGCTTGAACTGTTCCCATGAGAAGTTTTTATCTACAGCTCTCGATTTTGTTGCTGATGCCTGGCTTCTTGTCTGGTTGCTTCCCGGAGGATATGGGATGGCCACATCAAGTCTGAGCTGTGGCAGAAGCAGTGACACTCATCCAGTCGGACTGGATACATTAGTCCCCACGTGGAGAGTTGCTTGGACCTGCAGTAGACTTTATGTGACAAATAAATACCAAAATATATCTTTTTTGTATTCATTGAGTGACTCGGGGCTTTTGTTACTGTAACATAACCCGTTCTATCTGGATTAAAGTGAAGATCAGCCTTGTAAGTTTACAAACCCTAAAGCACGAGGGTGTTCCAATAGTTTTGGCAACGTCTTGAATAGGTTCTTCTAGACCCAACTGAGTCACGTGATCATCCTGAACCATCACTGTGACCACTGTGATGGAATAATCTGTTTGGCTAGTCCTAGGTCATGACCCACACCCTAAATGGAGAAGAAAGAGGCAGAATATACCCAACATCATGACCTGAACTGCACAGCTGTGGACTGATGGAAGACTCTTTCTCCAAGAGTGCTCTATTTATACAGTGGGGCGCGATCATTCCTGAGACCCAGCCCTGCTGACATGCAGTAATCTTGCCATAATAACAATGCTGTTGAGAGGAATAATACTATGCTTGCATTCCCTAAAGTACTTAAGTGCCAGTTTGGCTTTTTACATGTGTTGTTATCAAACACTTGCTAGAAAAGTGAACAGGACATGTATCTTTCGTCTGCCTATGATTGTGAGCAACGGACAGTGTATGCACAGCTGGCCAGTGTTCTCTGTCCCTCCTCACTCAGCTTGCTCCAGCCCCCCTTGGGGACCTGCTGCGGGCCAATCAACAGCTTATCCGAAGGAGTCAGGAAGCCCGAGAACAGCCATTTCAAGGACCAAGGGAGAATGGATTTGGCTTATAGCAAAGAGTGAACCTCAGGTCTGAAGGAGCTTTTTGCAATTTCTTTGGGGAAGTATGAGAGGATATTGCCTAGTGAGTATACAAGTTTAAAAAAAGCCACGCCAATTTCACTACAATTGCTTAGAACCTCGACTCTGGTGAACTGCAATTGAGAATGAACTACACTGTTAACATTATAGGGAGCCCTCTTAGATGCCGCACTGATTCTGAGAGGTCTGAAAATTTGGAGTAAATGCCTGGATGTAGTTCATAAAATTGGACTCAAATAAAAGTCTAATGTGGGGCTGCTTGAATGTAACATAAAAAACACATCCCTGAATTCAGAAAAAGCAAACAGAAGAAACATGTTAGACTCGGCCAGAGCCAGGGTTATGGGGGGGGGGGGGCCAGGGAGGGGCGGGTGGAAAGGGAAGTGTTTTGTTTTGCTTGCTTTTCTCCTTATTAAAGAATTTAAGTGGATGGTCGCTGTCTGAGGTAATGCAGTATGTTTTCAGAGATGGTCATCTGTTCGTATTTTAAATACAAACATCTCAAAAATCAAGGTGAAACCTTACGTTCTCTATAAGCTATGGAAGGTCGCTAAGGAGTGGTTGTCATTTGGGCATGCGCGCACTTGGTTGTAATTTCTGATGACATGACGAGGCCCATTGGCATTGTGGTCAAAAAACCATTTAAGGGTCATTTGAGAAGGAATATAGTGCTCGTGTCCTTCCAATAACCGTGCATTGTTTGAAAACCAAAATTTACTGATTGGGACTAGCAGCAAAAAAAGACTCTGGAATAGAGAGACACTGTCAATTAATGTGTTTAGTGGCACAGAGAAAAATGTTATACAGAAAAATAATGTGGATATGGTGACTGTGAGTCCTATAATGATTTCTAGGGAATGAAAGAAAGCTAGGGAAAAGTACAGAATTGCACAATGAGCTAATTTCACGCTTGTTATTTGAGATGTGATACGTAGAGAGGAAAAAAAATTTCTGAATATGTTTAATGCTTTAGACAAAAAAGGGGAAAGTCAACTTTTTAAAGGTTATCTCATTGGCGATACTGAGCTGCAGACCCCTTGAAATAAATACTATTATGTGTTCAGCTATTTGCGGGATGAATAGGGCAGAATTCTATCATTTATGGGATGTTTCTTAGAGTTGAGTGAGCTGAATAAGTGAGTCTTTACAAAACAGAAAAATAAAAACCTTTAACTATATAGCTGACCAATTGGAAAATTCATTTAAAATGTACCAATATATTCCTGCTTTACTTCAGAGTGTAAATGGGTCATAAGTTCACTTTTCACTGATGATAGCATCATTATGTACATAAATTATTACATATTCACGGGGAAATTGCTACTATTATGTGGGCCTCAGTTTTCTTATTCACAAAATAAGGAGATAAAAGGATAACTAGATAAATTTAAGGTCATTTTATACTTTGAGTGTCTGTACTTTTGTTGTGTTTAAACCATTAACATTTAGGCTGGGATAAAGCCATTGTGTCTTGGCCCCTGTGCAAACGCTGACCTAGAGTGTGCTTACAGATGCAGTGGAAAGAATGCACAGCTAGGTCTGGGACCTGGTGACCTTGACCAATTCACCAATTCTGGGTCACAGCTTCCTCTTCTGTGAGAAGAGCAACCAAATGAAGGGTCTATGAACCTCTGAGCTAATATGATCTTTAATAATGTGAGTTTAACCGTGCAGAGAGCAATGAAAAATTAGAGACAGTCTCAGTATCTTTGGTTTACTCTTATAGAAAACAGTTCTCAAGTCAAATCTCAAGCAATGTCTTAAGCACACTTCAAATGCAGCATCTGGGAAGAAAGAAAAAGTGAAACTTCTGCCTTCATATTCTCTGCTGTCCTACTAATAGAATCCAGGCCTCCCTATCCTCTGTATCAATACATTCATTCATAGTAAGACACATCAAGTGCCTATTTCATGCCAGGCACAGTTTTAGGAGTTGGCTCTCCTAACATAGAGGGACACAGTCTGATCAGGTTATTGAAACAGGTTAGTGACCACTATGAATTGTGTCTGTAGGGAGTCACTTACAAACACGAATGACTTTCTGGGAGCGTGAACTCTGCTCCCTCTGTGACTAACGGTCCAAGAACAAGGCTAGGTTAGCAGTTATAGTGGAATCACTTGCAGGTATTAAGTATTTGTGGAGATCATTATAAGCTGGCCCAGTTTTTGCTTAGTCAAAAATAATCACATGTATGTATTTTCTTTTTTTTCAATCCTCACCCGAGGATATGCTTATTGATTTTAGAGGGAGGGGAAAGGAGGGAGGGAGGGGGAGAGAGAGAGAGAGAGAGACATGTGAGAAAAACATTGATTGGTTGCCTCCAGTACACACCCTGACTGGGAATCGAACCCACAACCTAGGTATGTGCCCTGACCAGGAATTGAACCCCCAACCTTCCAGTGTACAGAATAATGCTCCAACCAACTGAGCCTCACTGGCCAGGGCTGCATGTATTTTTCAAGTTTCTCTTGTGGAATCATCTGGGGCACAGAAACATTATCTAAGTTCCCAGGATATTTGAAACCAATAAACAAAAACTACACCACCAAAATGTTCTACTATTTTCAGATCAAAGAAATATTTAGAAATTTCCCACTGATTATCATTTGGGCACTTTGGATTTCTTCTCCTCCAAGCACATATAAATACTGTAAGTTATGAAACCTCTTAAATATTCTCACTGCCACGTTCGAGATGGCATCTAATATTCACATGGCACACAGGATTTATAAATCAATTTACAATAATTAATTTGTTGAAGAAACACACAGATGGATATTTTGGTATTCAAATTATATCACATCTGATATTTCCTTCACATGTGTATAAATATATATATTGCCAACATGTTTTCATAATTATTAAAATTACACTGAAGTTTGTTTTCACACTGACTTTCTATGTCTGTCTTCCAAAACTCTATCATTCTACTCTTCTGATTGCAATGCATTTCGGCAAATAAATATCAACAATTCCCATTGTATAAATTTTTTGGTATCACACACTTTGATCTTAAAGCATTTTGAAGCAACCCTCCACCAAGGGGTTTAAGACTTAGCAGGTATTTAAGAAGACTCTCTTGACCAAATAAATTAACAAATAAGTACATTATTTCCTAACTCTTCATTTTATTTTCACATTGCTTTATGTTCCTATGGGCTCTCTTTAAACATCTCTAAACCAGGCATTTCTGATTAGTAATAATTTTCTGTCTCCATCTGTTTTGGTCTCCATCATCCTTTCTCTCTCCTTTCAATACAGATACTAAGGTAATTATTTTAAACTCCATAAACGTTAAGTCAGTGATACTACATATCTAATGATGGAAAGAGTTTAGCTTAGAACAGGAGAAAACAAGTACTATTTTAAGTTAATTGAGTAGACACATATTGTAAGTGAAAATGTATATATAAAAATATTTGTTGAAACCCAATAAAAGTTTTAAAACTTAAGCAAAAATTAGTGATACGGAGTGTATATTTTTAGATGAAAATAGTAGCCCTGGCCGGTGTGGCTCAGTCAGATGAGCATTGTCCCATGCACCAAAAGGTCCCTGGTTGGATTCCAGATCAGGGCACATGCCCAAGTTGTGGGCTCCATACCCAGTAGGGGACATGCAGGAGGTAGTCGATCGATGTTTCTCTCTTACTCTCCCTTCCCCTTTCTCTAAAATAATAAAAACATATTTTAAAAATTATTATTTTAACATGAAACCAGTAAATCTGATTAAGTTCCTAAAAATGGTTGAGAGGAAAGGGAACAAAAACAAGAAACAATAACAAGAGTAATAATATTTATGACTACAGATACATAAGCCATTTGAAAAATTATAAGTAACCGTTGAATGATATTTTATAATAGTAAGCTAGAAAATTTAGAGGATATATTTTCAGTAGAAGATTCAACCTGGGTAGATGAATGTAGAGATAACATAGAGATGGCTATAGATTTAGCATCTCCCTCAAGAGGAATTAGACACAGTTTGTTTTACTAGAGAATTGCAACACACTTTCACAGAGGAGCTGATTTTCCTGTTAGTTAAATTATAAGAACTGAGCAAAATTCAGAAGCCATGTCAATAAAAAATAAGATAAGCCTGAAAACAAAATTAAACCAAGATAGTACACACCAAAAAAAAAAAAAAATTTTTGGAGAATGTTTCTCAGATTTTAGTAACATATTTATCTCTTTTAAAATAAATCTTGCAGACCCCCATTTTGATGCAGATGTTTAATGTTGCCCTGGCCAGTTTTTCTCAGCGGTTGTCGGCCTGCGGACCAAAGAGTCCCGGGTTCGGTTCCCGCTAAGGGCACGTACCTCAGTTGCAGTTTGTCCCCGGCCCCGGTTGGGGTCATGTGGGAGGCGACCAGTTGATGTGTCTCTCACTCTTCCCCCTCTTTTCCTCCCACTCTAGCTGAAGATAAATGTAAAAATGTCCTCTAGTGAGGATGAAAAAAATAAAGATATTTAATGTTATATATATATATATATATATATATATATATATATATAAACAAAAGGTAAGTTAAAACGTTATATTAGTTATAGCCATTTTACCATTAACCCCAAAACAAAGGCCCACAAATTAAATGCTTACTTATCATGGAAGAGTATAAAGTACCATACTTCTAGCCATGCAGTTTTAACCACTACATTAAGTAGCATAATATTTTATAAAAGAAAGGTCTATTTTTTCTGTTTCTTAAGTTTAATAAAACTGATCATGAATATGCCTGCTCCCGTAAATGTATTTCAAGAAGAATTACTAATAATTTCCAGGTTTGATTTACTAGTTACAAATCATCAGAACACATAATTTTCCAAAATCTGTGCTAATGAGTAATCTGCGCTCTTCAAACACCGATTTTAATCAGGTGCTATGTAACGAGTCTGCAGATATGCTGAGTTCACTTAAAAACAAATTAGCATTGTGGTAATACGAAAGCATGCATAAATGGCTATTTTACCTTTTATTGCTGGATTAGGAGTAGACAAAAATCTTCCTTACTTATTTATAATTGCATTTATTTTTACAAATGAATATATTTTGCGGCAAAATCTACATCTGTGTTTTTTGTTTCTGGCTGCACGTTAGAATTAAGGGGAAAAAATACTGCTATCCAAGTCCCAATTCTATGGATTCTGATTTATTTAATCTAAGGTGAGGCCCAGGAAAGTGTAGGAACCTCTGAGGACTTCCCTACAATGCATGTAATATAACTTTAAAAAATCATTAACTGCCTTCTGGGCTTGGTCTGCCTAAATGAGCATGTTCTTTAAGAATAACTGAATTCCCTAAATTTTTTTCTAGACCTTTTTTTCATGCACCTTGTCATTTTTGTGTTTATCTATCCTTGGGGAGAGCTCTGTTTTAAGCGCAAAGGCAAAGTAGTACTCATTGGACTCAGGGACAAGTTCTCAGGGGTGGGATGCTGACCCATTTTCAAGATTTTGCTTGGATGTGTATACTTTTAGAATATCATCAAACTGGAACACAATATGGAAGTATTTTACAATGAAAATAGATCTATAAACTACTTGGGTTTGAGAATTCCATTTGGACAAATATAGTTAGAAAGTAATATAACATAAAAATGTATGCAAATATTCTAGGTAACGAATGTAAAATTAAATTCAACTATATTTTAAAAGAATGAATGACATTTTATGATTAGTAAGAATTTTTACCAGAAAGGTAAATATAGCTCATCATTAAAAAATCAATTAATATAATTCACAGTTTTAATAATTGAAGAAGCATAAAATGATCTAAATGATGTTTAAAACATTTTAATAAAATTCACCCATTCTTAGTACAATAGGAAAAGAAAAAGCCCATTAACCTAATAAGCAGTTTCTTCTTTAAATTTAGAGCAAACATCATATTTAATGATAAAATATTTGAATAATTGGGATTTAAATCAAGAACAATATTTTAATTACTCTAAGCTACTATTATTTAACCATAACAACCTTGTCAATGAAATAAAGACATAAGAATATGTGAGATAATATTTTTTAAATATGCTTTTATTGATTTTTTTTTAGAGAGAGAGGATGGGGGAGAGAGATTGAAACATCGAAGTGAGAGAGAGCATGGATTGGCTGCATCCTGGCCGCCCCCTACTGGGGATCAAGCAGGCAGCCTGGGCATGTGCCCTGATAGAAACAGAACCAGGACCTCTCAGTCCATGGGACGACGCTCAATCCACTGAGCCGACCAGCTGGGTAGATTTTTGTAAATTAAATAACAGTATTTGTGTTTTGCAAGTGATATTAACCATCACCCTAGAAAATCTAAGAGGATCACTTGACAAAATGTTCCTATATGCAGAAATAACAAATCAAGGAGCATAATAGGAAAAAGGTAGTTCTTATTCACAATAAAACTAGAGCTATCAAATAACTAGGAATCAGCCAAAGAAACAATCAAGGCATTTAAAAGAAAACAATGCGTGTAATTCTGGTGTCTGGCCAAAACAAAATAACTGGGACTAGATTTACCCAATTGCCTTACCCTAACAGTAAAAACTGAAAAAATACACAAACAGCAGTTTTTAAGTATTGGAAAACAGCCAGTGCAGGACATAGATCGCCAAGAGAGGAACACCAGATGTGGTAAGACCTACAATTCATTGTCCCTCAGCTTGTATCTGGAGAGAGGTTCCAGGCTGAAGTGCAGGGAAGAGGAACCAGAGAGACTACTGGTCTCCTTTACAGTGTGGAATTGGGTTTCCAATGAAGCCGATACAGTTAGATTCATAAAAAAGAGTGCCACAGAGCGAGGGAGGGAGTGAGCTGGGGAGAGAATGAGAAAGGGACAGGGAGGGGAAAGGGTGTGGGGTCAGGAGGGAGGGGGGAAGGAGAAGAACGGAGGTGGGGGGGGGTGGGAGAGAGAGAACAAATGAACTGTGGAGATAGGCAAAGGTCTGACCTCCCACTTCCAAGTCTTCAGGTGAACACTGATCATAGCATGTATGTGAAACAACTACTCAAAGCTGGAGAAAGAACAGCCAGGGAAGAAAATCTACAGAGCTCACAAGGGATAATTGGCGTTTCCAACCAGCCGTAGTGGAAAAGTCTTAAGCAAATGGGACATTCGGTAGAATACTCAGAAGAGTACTGCCTTTGTATGAAGGTAAAATTAGCCTAAGACGATTGGGTGCTCTGATACCACTTTAGAAAGCTTAAAAGCAACGCTCAAAAGGATCAAACATCCTCCAAATAGCTCAACCTATTTCAGAACAAAATGTAAAAATATTTGAATAAATACAAAAATATCCAGCACGCAATAAAGTAAAATTTACAATGCCATCTATAAAAAGAAGGCGTGACAAGAAGCAGAGAATACAAATCATGAAGAGGAAAAAAATAGGCTATTCAAAAAAGGACCCCGAAATAGCACAGACCAGGAAATAAGTGGCAAGCACATTGCAACAGTTACATTAACTGTCCTCTCTCTACATGAGAGATGATAAAGAAGATATGAACACGCTAAAGAGACATGTGAAATACATAACATAAAAAATTGACCTTGTAGAGATGAATATACAGTATCAGGAATGACAACTACACTGGAATAACTGAAAAGCATAGACAAAAAAACAACAACAACAAAACAAAATGGTTAATAAAATTGAATGTAATAGTCCCCTCTAATCCTATGGGGATATGTTCCAAGAACCCTGGTGGATGCCTGAAACCAAGGATAGTACTGATCCAAATATACACTATGATTTTCTATACATATATACCTATGATAAACTTAATGTATAAATTTTCACAGTAATAAATTAATAACTATAATAAAATATAATAATTATAACCATGTATAAGAGTTATGTGAATGTGGTCTCTCTCTCTCTCTCTCTCTGATAACTGATCCAATAACTGAGACAACTGCTACGTGACTAATGGGAGAAACATATGCAGTGTGGTGTGGATAGGCTGGGCAAAGAGACGATTCACATCTGGGTGGGACAGAGTGGAGTAGACTCATTTTTCCCTGGCCTGTATCCTGTCCTCCATCCGGCAACTTCAAGTGCCCACCTGCCTGCACCAGCAGGGCAAGAACATGGCAGGAAGGAAACTCCATTCCCCAACCCAGCAGGTGGAAGTAGGTAAGCCCACTCTACCCACAGAGGCGGCAGAAGGAGACACAAGTCTGATGTCTCCTGGCCCTCCACCCAAGAGCAAAGGATGACTCAGGACCAATATATTCTGACCCTACACCCACCTCAACCCCAGCAGAAAAGAAGACTCAAGGAAGCACCTGCTGTCCCAGAAGTTAACAGTGGTACCAGGTAAACAAAGCAGAACCAATAGCATCGCAAATGTCCCAAAACAAATTGTCACCGACACGATGCGTTACAGGCGTGGGTCAGAATCCACCCGCTAAACCTAAACAGGGTGACTGCTTGCTGAAATTGATTTAAATAGTATCCAGAACTCCTGACATGAAATTCGAAATGCCCAAGATTCGATTAAAAAACCACTCATTATAACCAAAACATAAATGAGAAAAGTATATTTTCTGACTGCAATAGAAATAAATTAGAAGTCAATAACAAAAACCTATCTAAAAATCCCTTAAATATGGAAACTAAATAATATATCTTTATAAATCCATTGAGTCAAAAAAGAAATTAAAAGAAAAATAGACAATATTTTGAACTGAAGGAAATTGAAAACACAGCATATAAAAATTTATGGACTGCAACTAATGTAGTACTTAGGGGAAAATTTATAACACTAAATGCCTAGAATATAAAGAAAGACTGCAGAGCAATGAGCTAATCTTCCATCTTAAGAAATTACAAAAACAAGAGAAAATTAATCCCAAAGTAAGGAGCACAAGAATAAATTAATAAGAGGGAAAATAAATGAAATATAAAACAGAAAAACAACAGAGAGAAACTAAAAGCTTGGTGATTGAGAAAATCAATCCAGTTGATAAACTTCTTGCCAGACTAATGAGGAAAAGAGAAAGAGAGAGAAAATGCAAGTTCCCAATATTAAAATCAAGATGAGAGTTGGGGATATTACAAAAGATTTTTAAGATATTAAAAGGATAATAAACAGCATTATAAACAACTTAATGTCAATAAATTCAACAACTTAGATAAAATGGATAAATTCATTAAAAAACAAGCTACCAAAACTCACTCAAGAAAAAATAAACTAATAGCTCTATATCTAAGTTGAATTAGTAGTTCAAATCCTTTCTACAATAAAAACACTGGGCACAGATGATGTCACTTGTGAATTCTACCAAATATTTAAAAGCAAATAATATCAGACTAAATATATCCTCCACGTTTGCCTGGCTGGTGTGGCTCAGTGGATTGAGCATCGTCCAATGGACTGAGAGGTCCTGGTTTGATTCCTGGTCAGGGCACATGCCTGGGTTACAGGCTCCATCCCCAGTGGGGGGCATGCAGGAGGCAACCAATCCATGTTTCTCTCTCACATCAATGTTTCTATCTCTCCTGTCCTCTCTCTCTAGAAAAATCAGTAAAAATCATCAAAAATTTTTGTAAATAAATTCTCCAAGTTAAACAGATTAAAATACTTCCCAACTCATGTAATGAGGCCAGCATTATCCTGATATCACAAAGATATTACAAGAAAACAATATACCAATATCCCTCATTAGTTTAGGCACAATAATTCTATTTTTAATTCTAGCAAATCAATTCTAACAACATATAAAAATGATAATACATAGTAACTAAGAGACAGGCTATTCTGGGAAGGTAGGTTTGGTTTAATACTCAAAAACTATTCAGAGAAATTCACCTTTATTACCAAAATAAAGAAGAAATGCCATATCATTAGATTTAGGGGTAAAATGACAAAATTAACCATTAATTTCTGATAAAATTCCTCAGAAAACTAGGAATAAAAATGACTTTCTTTAACTCGATGGAGGACATCTACCCAAAGTCTACAGCTAACATCATAACTGGATGTTTTCTCCCTATGATCAAAGGCAAAATAAAAAATTGAGAATAACCACAGTCCAGAGAAGGCTGAATTCTCAGTCCTATACAGTCTGCAACACTAATATCGGGACCCCGTCAGACAGAAGATGAAGCGATGACGCTCAGAGCCTTTAACTCCAGATACCCTCACCTTCAGTGACTCATTTTCCCTGTCAGAAGACAGAAGCCCACGCTTCTTGTAGATTAAGGGCAGCCTTTGTTGGAGCAGGCATCTTACAAGCCATCACTCATGGTAGAAAAGGTCAAGTCTCAGAGAAGTGGTCATTCTAAAGTAAATATATCACAATAGCTGATGGTGCTCTGTAGGAAAGCCCAGAAGATACATCGTTTACCAGTGTGATAAGGAATTCGGTGACAGTCTCAGCGGGGGCCAACGTTGAAGGGAGAGCATTCTGTTACTGAGCTGGGCTCCCTGATAGCAATAGAACATGCCAAGGTTCCCAATTAATAGAGGCTAGGTGACCATCTAAATCAAGTGGGTACAATGATCCCAGTGATCATCTAGATCAAAGGGGGTTACAGAAGCCCCACCTACAAAAAACGATAGCAATGGTTAATAGAACACAGTGTCCCTTGAAGCAAGATAAACAGCCAACAAGAATATTGTTTAATTTATACAATCAAAAGAAATTAAAAACTAGGTGAACTTAAGGGTAAGGTTGGACAAACCAACAAAATAGCCAGTGTCTATACCTGAGCCATTTTTCATACCCAGAGGCCCTTTAACAAAGCAGAGGTGAGATATTTTGGAAGGACTCTAAAACTCTGCTATTAGTGAATGTAGTAGCAATTTCTCAGAGAGCTCTGGTCTTTTACTCAGGTGAACATACATTAGAGAAAGGGAAATATTTAGGATTATGAGTATTAGATACATGGATTATTAAACAAGTGGTTGGAATGGACTTTGATACCCATGATCCCCTGTTAGACTGGGACATATGGGATGCAGTAATACAGTTCTGGCCTAGGTCCAATTCACAATGAATCCACGAGGTCTATAGACAAACTTGGCCATCACTTTCCTGGTCTCTAAATGTGTATTTGCAGTAGAGATACTGATTGTTGTCACATATTGATTCCTAGACTTAGGATAAGAGCTATTGTATTGAAGTAGATTAAATGGATACTTTTGAAACTCCCCTCCCCAATATACAAGAAATAAAAAACAATAATGCTTCCTAAATGAAATAACACCTATGGAGACACCCTCAAGGACATAAAGAATGGAGTTAGTCGCTGTCAAATCTCCATTCAGTTTATCGCTCCAGCCCCTAAAATACAATATGGGTCAAAGTATGGCAAAGACCTTCTGTAGGATTAGCCAAGTAGATTTTTCATATCCTCTTGCATGTGGGATTTGGCCACTCACATGGGGCATGCCCATTCCCCATCCCTATGAGGAAGGAGAAGCAGAGAGTCCAAGTTTATATGTGAACAACAGCATCATATATTTATGGTGTTAACAGGATTATTTTAGCACTTCTACCCCTTGTCATAACATTCCCCCCAAATACTTAGATCCTCTGCATGTTCTGCGGAACATGGTGTTGGGACACTGTATCTGGGACATTGCTCCTATAAGACTGATGAGCCAGAAGTGGCCAATTGGAGGCTGTGGTCAGACATACATGCTCTCCAGTGAGATGTCTGTGATATATTTAGGGATCTCCTAGTCTAGAACATGTGGGGACATTTCCTTCATAGGAAGGGACACAGTGTATTTCACACCTCACATTAGTAAGAAAAACCCAAAATATTTGTTAGGTCTCTTTAGGCTCTGAAGGTAGCATATTTCATATTTGGAAATACCCTTCTGACTCATTTACTAGATGATATGTCCATTTTCCAGAAAGTGTTAATTGTTATAATTCCCTTAGGTGAGTAATTAAACAAACTATGGTTCATGTAGCATGCAACACTACATGATTAAATTAGCAGGTAACACTACTCAGTAATAAAAAGGAATGACTGCTTTATACATGAAACAACTTATATGCATTTGAAAGCCTCAATTGAATGAAAAGAGCCACCCTCAGAGGTTACATACAGTAGGATTCCATTTACTTAACATTCTCAAAATAATAAAACTATAAATGTGGAAGAGAGATTAGCGGTTGCCAGAAGTTAGGGCAAGCAAACCATAAAACCTGATATTCAAGGGGCAGCATGAGGGAGATTGTTTTGGTCATAGAATGTTCTGTATCTTTATTTCAGTGGTGGTTACACAAACATACAAATGTGAGAAAATAACATGATTCTGATGTTGAACTAATGGTTTTGATACTGCACTATAATTGTATAAGAAGCAACCATGGGGAGAAATGGTGAAGGATACATGGGGCCTCTCTGTACTAGTCTTGCAACTTTTTATCCATCGATAAGCATCTCAAATACAAAAGTTTTAAAAATCCAAACAGTGCTAGATACTTCCCGCAGCATTGCAATGGAAACTGTCTGGGAACAAGTGCAGTTGATTTATGTCAGTTTGCATAACTAAAATATTGATTTTTAAATTGGGGGATAATAAGTAGAGAACTCGTCACACTACACGCCCCCTGGGAATGGCCAGTGACCGAAGATTTACACCTACAAATCCATGTGCAATCTGGACTGCCCTGAGTTATGAGTCATGAGCAAACCAGTAGGCAGAGTTACTTAGACTTTGAATGACTTCTTAATGCTCACTCTACCCTGCACAGAGCTCAGTCTGACTATGCTCCCTGTGTGTGTTCAGTGACCTCCTATTCCAGAGCTGCTCCATCATTACCATCGGTAGACGCAAAGATGTATGCTTATGACCTCAAGTCCATTACTTCTTATTTCATGAGTGAATGTAGAAAACTGTTGCTCTATCCTTCTAGGTGGGGAGGGGATAGAAAATATAGAGGGAAATGACAAAAAAATAATAACCAGTGATTATGTATGACTTTTTCAGAAAACAAATTGTTTTACCACCTTAACACAGTGTTTTAAAAGAGTACAGTGTTGTGGCAATCAGGAATGAGGGCACTAGGAGCCGAGCCACTCAGGTGAAATGCCCCACTGCCAACTTCTTTAACCTGCGGTGACCCAGTGTAAAGGACGTCATTAGAAAGTAAGCGAGGGATTTCCAAAATGGCGGCGGAGTGAATGAAAGTGACACAGACGGTCTCCCAGGACCAAACTGGAATCATAACTAAAATAAAGACAAATCGTTGGGAAAAAGCAACTGAAAAGCAGCTTGCAAGGACCATATAACCAGGGACACTGACTCTTTCCTGGTACAACTGCGGAGGTATGAGAGGGGGCCTGGGAACCCACGGACAGCAGCAGCCTTAGCTGGGAGCAGTGCCCTCAGGGATACACTCCCAAGCGCCTCCACAGCCCAGAACTGGGACAGATGCAAAAATAGCCACAGCCACTCAACCTCGGGCTCCAGCAAAGGGAGGGTGGACTGGACTGGAACTGTGTGGAGACACTCGGGATTTGGAGGGCGCTCAGAGCTTTTGCTGAGTTGCAACCACGCAGGATGATGGCCATCTTACTCCTTCCCAGGGCTCTGGGGAGAGGCAGTGGCCCCTCCCTTGAAGATTCAACCCCACCCAGGTGGGCCATTGAAATGCAAATTAAGGCTCATTAACAACCAAAATCGGCCCCACCCTCGGGAAATCTCCCTATGCTGAGCACCTGAGAGTTTTTCATTCAACTGAGAACCCAAGGCTCTTCAAGTAACCGTTACTGATAGCCTCCAGGCAAAAAGCTAGAGGATAACTGAACTACTCCTGGGCTAGCAACTCCAACCAGGAAAGTAAGACTTGACAGTGGTGTTTAAAATGGGTCCTCCCACGCTCATCCAAACCCAGAAGAGGGAGACACAAACAGCAGAACACCAACACCATCAGGGAAAATTTGGCAGGCTCCAAAACCCACTGTGATAGCCAAAATTGTGAAATAAAGAAACAAATGCCAAATGAAAGAACAAGAGACCTCTACCAAAGATTAGATAAAAGAGGAGCAGTTAAGCAAGTTAACAGAGCTAGAACTCAGAGCCATGATTTTGAGAAAGCTCAACAGCATGAGTAAGGACATCAACACCATGAGTAAGACATATAAATGTTGAAAATCAAGTAATTGGAAATTAAAAACCACCAAGAAAAAATGAAGAATGACACATCAGAAATAAAGAACACATTGGAAGGTCTAAACAGCAGAATAGAGAAAGCTGAGGACTGGATCAGTGAATTAGAAGACAGGGTAGAAAAAATCAACCAATCAGAAAACCAAAAGGAAAAAAACAATTAAAAAACAGAAAGACAGCTTTAGAGACCTGTGGGACAACTGGAAACGTAATAATATTCGCATCATAGAGGAGTCCCCGAAGAGGAAGAAAATGAGCAAGGGTTAGAGAATATATTTGAAGAAGTAATGACAGAAAACTGCACTAATTTGGTGAAGGAAGAAGGCATTCAAGTCCAAGAAGCACAGAGAGCCCTAAGTAACAAGAACCCAAATAGGCCCACACCAAGACACAGGTTACCTACAAAGGAACTCCCATAAGGCTCTCAGCTGACTTCTCAACAGAAACACTACAGGCCAGAAGGGAATGGCATGAGGTAATCAAGGTCATGAAAAACAAGGATCTGAATCCAAGACTACTCTACCCAGCAAGGCTGTCATTCAAAATAGAAGGTCATATAAAGAGCTTCCCAGACAAAAAAAAAAAAAAAGGCTAAGGGAATACATTAGCACTAATCCAGCACTACAAGAAATGTTAAAAGGACTGCTGTAATTAGTAGTAGAAATAGGAAGAAAAATATAACCACACTAAACAAAAATGAAAAATGGCAATAAATAAGTACATGTCAATAATCACCTTAAATCTAAATGGATTGAATGCTCCCATAAAAAGACACAGAGTAGTTGATTGGATAAGAAGACATGACACATCTATATGTTGTTTACAAGAGACCTACCTCACAACAAAGACTCACATAGGTTGAAAGTGAAGGGATGGAAAAAAATCTTTCAGGTAAATGGAAAGGGGAAAAGAGCTGGGGTAGCAATACTCATATCTGATAAAATACATTTCAAAATGAAGGCCATAAATGGAGAGAAAGAAGGCCACTACATAATATTGAAAGGATCTATCCAACAGGAAGATATAACCCTGGTAATATATATATATATATATATATATATATATATATATATATATATTATATATGCACCCAATATAGGAGCACCAACATGTATTAAAAATCTTCTGGAGGACTTCAAAGGAGATATCGAAGCAATACAATCATAGCACCCCACTGACATCACTGAATAGATCCTCTAGACAAAAATTAGCAAAGAAACAGAGACTCTAAATGAAACACTAGACCAAATGGATTTCATAGATATCTACAGAGAATTACACCCCAAAATTACAGAATTCACATTCTTCTCAAGTGCACATGGGACATTCTCAAAGACAGACCACATGTTAGGACACAAACTAAATCACTAAAAGTTCAAGAAGACTGAAATCATATCAAGCATCTTCTCAGATCACAATGGCATGAAACTAGAAATGAACTGCAACAAGAAAATGCAAAGATATTTGAACACATGGAGGCTAAATAGCATGTTATTAAACAATGAATGGGTTACTGAGGAGATCAAGAAAGAAATTAAAAACTTCCTGGAAGCCAATGAAAATGAACACATAACAACACAAAATCTTTGGGATGCAGCAAAAGCAGTTCTGAGAAGGACGTTCATAGTATTACTGGACTACCTCAAGAAACAAGAAATATTTCTAATAGACTATCTAACTTCACAACTTAAAGAACTAGAAATCAAAAAAAAAGAAAACCCCAGAGAAGTAGAAGGAAGGAAATAGTAAAGATCAGAGCAGAAATAAATGACATGGAGACAAAAAAAAAAAAACAATTCAAAGGATCAGTGAAACAAGAGCTGGTTCTTTGAAAAGATAAAAAAGATTGATGGGCCCTTAGCTAGACTCACCAAGAAACAAAGAGCGAGAACCCAAATACACAAAATCAGAAATAAAAGAGAAGACATAACAACTGACACCACAGAAATACAAAAGATTGTTAACAACTACTATGAACAATTATATGGCAGCATTTTCGAGAATCTAAGTGAAATGGAAAAATTTCTAGAAACAAATAGTCTCCCAAAACTGGACCGGGAAGAGATAGAAAACTTGAACAGACCAATAACAGCTAAGGAAATTGAAGAGGAATCAAGACTCTCCCAGCAAACAAAAGCCCAGGCCCAGATGGCTTCACGGGGGAATTTTACCGAACATTCAAAAAGAACTAACACCCATTCTCCTCAAACTATTTCAAAAAATTCAAGAAGAGGGAAGACTTTCAAACTCGTTTTATGAGGCCAGCATAATTCTAATTCCAAAACCAGAAAAAGTACTACAAAGAAAGAAAACTACAGGCCAATATCCCGGATGAACATAGATGCCAAAATCCTGAACAAAATACTAGCAAATCGGATCCAGCAATACATCAAAAAAATTATTCACCATGACCAAGTGGGATTCATCCCAGGGATGCAAGGCTAGTACAATATTCGCAAATCTATAAATGTGATACACCACATAAACGAAATGAAGAATAAAAACCACATGATCATATCAATCGATGCCTAAAAAGCCTTCGACAAAATCCAGCATACATTTCTGATAAAAACTCTCATCAATTTAGGAATAGAGGAATCATATCTTGTCATAATAAAGGCCATATATAAAAGACCTACTACAGCCAACCTCATACTCAATGGGCAGAAACTAAAAGCATTTCCCTTAAGAATAGGAACAAGACAGGGATGCCCACTTTCACCACTCTTAGTTAACATAGTACTGGAAGTCTTAGCCACAGCAATCAGACAGGAAGGAAAAATAAAAGGGATCCAAATTGGAAAGGAGGAAGTGAAACTGTCATTATTTGCAGACGACATGATATTATACATAGAAAACCCTAAAGATTCCATCAAAAATCTACTAGACTCAATAAATGAATTTGGCAAAGTAGCTGGATACAAAATTAATGTCAAGAAATCAACAGCGTTCTTATACACCAACAATGAACTCACAGAAAGAGAAACTGAAAAAACAATCCCATTTACCATCGCGGCAAAAAATTAAGATACCTAGGAATAAACTTAACCAAATAAGTAAAGGACCTATTTGCAGAAAACTACAGGATATTGAGAAAAGAAATAGAGGAAGATATAAAAAAGTGGAAGCACGCACCTTGGTCATGGATTGGAAGAATTAACATCATTAAAATGTCCATATTACCCAAAGCAATCTATAGATTCAATGTAATCCCCATCAAAATACCAATGACATATTTCACAGAACTAGAATACTTCAAAAGTTCATATGGTACCAAAAAAAGACCCCAAATAGCCACAGCAATCTTGAAAAAGAAGGACAAAGTAGGTGAGATCACAATACCAGATTTCAGGTTATACTACAAAGCCACTGTAATCAAAATAGCCTGGTACTGGCACAAGAATAGGCATATAGACCAGTGGAACAGAACAGAGAACCCAGAAATGGACCCAAGACATTATGCTCAATTACTATTTGACAAAGGTGGCAAGAGCATATAATAGAGTAAAGACAACCTCTTTAATAAATGGTGTTAGGAAAATTGGACAGATACATGCAAAAAAACCCAAAAAAACTAGACCATCAACTCACATGGGACTACATCAAACTAAAAAGTTTCTGCACAGCAAGAGAAACAACCATCAAAATGGAAAGGCAACCCACTCTATGGGAGAACATCATTGCCAATGATACATCAGATAAGGGGTTAATTTCCAATATATAGAGAGTGCTCATATAACTCAACAAAAGGAAGACAAATAATCCAATTAAAAATGGCAAGAGGAACTAAATAGACACCTCTCCAAATAAGACATACAAATGGCCAAGAGACATATGAAGAAATGCTCAACATCACTAATTATCAGAGAGAGGCAAATTAAAACAACAATGAGGTATCACTTCACACCTGTCAGAATGGCTGCTATCAACAAATCATCAAACAGGTGTTGGGGAGGGTGTGGAGAAAAGGGGACTCTAGTACACTACTGGTGGGAATGCAGACTGGTGCAGCCACTGTGGAAAACACTATGATGTTACCTCAAAAAATTAAAAATTGAATTGCCATTTGACTCAGTGATCCCCCTTCTAGGAATATACCCTATGAAGCCTGAAACACCAATCAGAAAGAATATATGTACCCCCATGTTCGTAGAAGCACTATTTACAATAGCTAAGATCTGGAAACAGCCCAAGTGTCCATCAGTAGATGAATGGATAAGAAAGCAGTGGTACATATACACAATGGAGTACTATGCAGCTGTAAGAAAGAAAGATCTCTTATCCTTACAGATGACATGGAGGGACCTGGAAAGTATTATCCTAAGTGAAACAAGCCAAGCAGAAAAAGACAAATTCTAACTTATCTCACTTATTTGTGGAATATAATGATCATAACAGTCTGAGGAATAAGGTAGACTCAGAGATGTGGAAGTAGGGTACAGACTGACAACCCTCAGAAGAGGGGTGGTGGGGGAAGGGAAGACATAAACCACAGAACTTATATGCATGTGTGCATAACCAATGGACATGGACAACAAAGCCGGGGGGAGGGGGTGGAGAATGGGGAGGAGGGTGTCAATGGGGTAAAAAAAAGAAAGTAAGGGAGATAACAGTATGTTAAAAGTCGTTTAACATTACTTCCCACAGAGTGAGCTCTATAAAAATACTAGCTATTTTTTAAATGATTTCGCATACTCAAATTCTACAGTCATTCTTTTCATCCTTGCTTACAAAAGAAATGTGGGTGTTTTGACAACAAATTTTAAAGACTGAAAAGGATCACTGAACAAAAAGCAAAAAACTTAAACAAAAAATGTAATCCTCTTATTTAAGGCATGCATACATAG
Source organism: Molossus molossus (assembly GCF_014108415.1). Classification (NCBI taxonomy): domain Eukaryota; kingdom Metazoa; phylum Chordata; class Mammalia; order Chiroptera; family Molossidae; genus Molossus; species Molossus molossus. Next base: position 19,293,511 of record NW_023425352.1, read on the forward strand.
TCCACTCACACCTATTTCAATCATTAGCATTTTGTTTGCGAATATCTGAAAGGAGGAACATCACTTACAGATGAGCTCCTATGCATTCCCCTGCTTCACACTTGGGGAATTTCTTCTGCCTCTGGGCCTGGCATTCTGGGTGTTTGACAGGGATTCGGCTTTCTAATGCATTGACTTTTTGTGGCATACACAGCATTGAATACAAGGTTTTACCAAAAGAAAAATAAGGATGGGGGAGAGCGGGAATCATTGTCTCATTAAGCAGATGATAATTGCAATTATTCACCAAGAATTATAAATCGGAAATGAAGATTGCAAAGTCAATTGGGAAACAATTTGGCCATAAATACTCATATTAAGCAGCCTAATGAAATCCGCTTTGCTTTAGAAAGTTCCGCTCCTGTGTTCATCAAGTCCTCTATAGAAGCACAGATCTTGATACATTATTCCTGTCTCTTGCAATGTGGGGGTGGGTGGGTGTGTGTGGGGGGGTGGCAATGTACTGTAATAATTATGTTAATGGTTGCAGGATCTTCTGATGGTACTGTCACCTAAATTCTATTACACACGGTTTTCAGGTTTTATTCCCTCAAATTTATTGTTTCATATAATGTTCACAACACTGTGTATATTGGGTAAGAAAAATGTTTCATTGCAAATTTATAGCTAAGGAAATGTAGCATTGAAAGGCATAATGACTATCCCAAGGTCATCTAGTCAGTTGCTGGAGTGGAATCTGGGTTTGCTTATTTCCAATAATGGGAAATTCCTTCCTCTAAATCACATTGCCTCCATCATCTGTTTTGATGTTTTTAGTTTCACATAATGCAAATTGACTTGAACAATAACAGAATGTATTGATTTATGTAAATAGTAAGTTCATGTGTAGGTAGGTAGGTAGGTAGGACAGATGGTTTGATTTGGTAGTTCAGAAATATCACCCAATTTTTTTTATCTCTTTCCTATTTCTGCAGTGCCATTTTTTTTTCTCTTAAGCACAGCTCACATTCTTACAAAATAACTCTCAAATACTTCTAGGAAAGACAGATAGTGGCAGAGAGAGGGGTAAGAAAAGAAAATGTTAGAGAGGGAAAGAGACCCTATAAAACACAAGTCCTGGACTTAGTGCTATGACAAAGGCAATACCATGTATTGATTGGCTTCCATCTGTAGTAATGTCCATTTCTTTAACCAATCACCCTGGCAAAGTGTTGAGTCAATGATGATTGCATTAGGACAACCAGAGCCTAGTTCTGGGGTCAGTGTAAATTGCATCCAAATTCAAACCACACAGATGCTACACAATGATGTGGGAAGATCACTCCCCCCAGAAATATCTGGGAGACAGTAGAAAGTGGAGGTGGGTGAAATGTGAGCTGGAAAAATCACTAATGAGTATCTACTCCACTTTCTAATGTGCCACTCATTGAGAAAAATGAGCTAGAGGCTACTCTACATAGATGTAGAACATAGGAGACAGAGTCTTACAGCTGGGGATTAAAAGGGTTATTTATAAATGTACATTAGTTGTTATATAAATTCAAGATCTGAAATAGGATGGAGACTGGGAACCCAGGCACAAAACACTTTGAAATAAATTTATGAGGCCAGTGGTACATCTTTGGTGACCTCCCATGTTCTACCTACACCCACATTGTCCTTATCTTGTTCCATTTTTCTGTCCAACTGCTTTCTCCTAGTACTAGGTAGCACTGACCATTGCAGTGCTCACTAGAAATGAATCTCATCTTAATCCATCTGGCTGCAAACCCAGCTGTGTGATCTTATAAAAATGATTTGACTTCTCTGGGCTTCACCTCCTCTTCTAAAGAAGTAATGGCTTTATAAAATTGCTTCTAAAATGCCTCATAATCTCTAAGATTCCTTCTCGTTTTGATATTTTAATAATCTACCTGTTCTAAAGATGGGTTCACTTTGTTTGAACATTGTATTTTACTGTGCATGTATGAGGGAGACATGTAGGAAGACTTGGGCTAGAGACCTTTGTTTCCATTTTATCGTACACCAAACTGACTTTTTTGGCTGGGGGGAAAGTAAAATTAAAAGAAAATAAAATTTTGTTGTTTATTTTAAAAATGTTTTTATTGATATTTTTAGAGAGAGAGAGAAACTTCGATTGGCTGCCTCCTATACCCAACCTCTATCCCTGACGGGATGTAACCGCAACCCTGGCATGTGCCTTGGTGGGGAAGCGAACCAGGACCTCTCAGTCCGTGGGAAAATGCTCAATCCACTGAGCCACACTGGCTGGGCAAGAGTCCTTGGGTTTCAAAATTGACCTCAGTCTTCCTCTTTCTAGCTGATGGCAGGCAGAAAACACAGGAACAGGTTTCTACTTCCTTACCCAGGACTTAGTTTAGTCTCACCATTACAGTGGGTAGCCTCACCTAAACAATGGCTGCTGTTTTCATTGAAAAGCTTTAGGAATGATAACTGATGTCCACCTTCAAACATTCTTGGATTAACAATTTAATCACCAGCTCCAACTAACCCTTTGTTGTCACTGCTAGACCTTCGATAAATCGGATTTCTATTTTTGTCCGTGTTATCTTTCATATTGAATCCTAAGAGTGGGGTCAGCAGGTCAAAGAGTACATAGATAGGCTACTTCATTAGATATTGCCACATTTTTCACCATGATGTAGTACTCTTTTGCATCTTCAACAGCCAAGTATGACAGGATCTATTTCGTGATAGCCTCACAGAGTAGGCTGGCCAGCTTTGGAATTCTGGCCAATAGGTGAGAAGTGGCATTGCAGTCAAGTTTTACTTAATTTTATTGAGACATAAATGACACATAACATTGCGTAAGATTAAGGTGTAAAACACATTGATTTGATACATTTATATTGCAATATGTTATTGTAGCATCACATAATTAATTTCTTCTAATTGTGGGAACAATTTAATATCTAGTCTCTCAGCAAGTTTAATATTTATAATACAGTTTGATTGTCTATAATCCCCTTATATTCGTGAGGTTGAGCATGGGTTGCTAAGATGACGAGTAATTTGCAATTTTTTTCTATGAATTTTATTAATTTCTTTAGCTCATAATCCTGTGGGATAGTTGAACATATTCTTCTGTTTTTTAGAAGTTCTTTTAACACTAACTCTTTTCTGTGACAAAAGGTACATAGTTTTTTCCCAGTATGTCATTTGCAATTTTGTTTTGATGATAGTGTATTTTTGTGTGTTTTGGGAGATTTTTGTATTATGATGTAATCAGACTTCGTTTTAAAAAATTCAGAGGCTACTTTAAATAAAGGGCTGAGGAAATGTCACTCTGGGGAGGTGATATTAAATATGAAGGATATGAATCAGGGTAACCAAATGTCTAGGCTGATCCAGGACTAAGGGGTGTCTTGGGATTGGGACTTTGAGTGTTAAAACTGGGATAGTCCCAGGCAAACAAGGATGAATTGGTCACTCTATCTGAAAATTGAAATGGAGTGGTCATCTAAGGAAGACAGGAAAGTGTGTGGGGTAGAATGAACATCAGAGACAAGACTCTAAAAGCAACAAACATTTTCCGAGAAGTGCCACAAGACCCTGTAGAAGGAGAACAGCAGAGAGCGAGGACAGTAGCCCAAGTAGAAGATTACATACAAGGGCTGGATCATGAGAGATCATCACACCACAGGTGGAGTGGGGTAACTTGCATTTATACTAAAAGTGTCCGGATGTTATTAACAGGCTCTCCTATAAGAGTGGCATGAACCGTTCATGCGATTTGATATGTGTTTCTCTGTTATTGATTAAATGCTGTCTTTTGGTTCCATTTTGAATCTTTGTACTTCTATTTCTCTATATGAAAACTTTATCTGCTCCAATGAATCTCTTCCTCCTCACTTCAAGGTGACAGAAGAAAAATCCTTGTTGGATAAACACATGGCAGAAGGGTTACAAAGTGGCCCATATACTACTCTCACACCAATTCTATAAAGGGCCTCCCCAAGGAAAATAGCGGATGGGAAAGCTTTTATAGGCCAGAAAAACCCTCCAATGTGATACATTGTCTTTACATTTACAGCACCTTTGTTTTTCTCTGTTTTCTTAAGGCTCAAGGGGAAGAATTTATAGATTTTCCTGATAACTGGACATTTCATATTTCATTGAGCATTTAGAACTTTTCAGTAGAAACCCAAAATGGCTGGATTATTCTTATTTTTATTCCCTGTGGGTAGCCATATTTTGTCTATGCATTCTTTCTGAATTTTTTCCTTTATTTTTTAAAATATGTTTTTATTGATTTTTTTTTTAGAATGAAAGGAAGGGAGAGGGAAAGAGAGAGAGAGAGAGAGAAACATTGATATAAGAGAGAAACATCAAGGAGCTGCCTCCTGCTGGGGATCAAGCCTGCAACCTGGACAGGTGCCTTGACCAGGAATTGAACCGGTGACCTCTGGGTGCATGGGATGATGCTCAATCCACTGAGCCACACCAGGGGGCACTCTTTCTGATTTCTTAACACTATGTTAGGTAGATGCCATAGCTTTATGATCACTTTCAGTTATTAAAATGTCACTCCGCCCAAATGATTTAAGACTCGAGTCTCCAACATAATCCAGGTATCAAGTCCTCTCCTTTCAGTAGGCCTCAGTGCAGAGGGCTTGGAGTGTGAGAGGGACATGTGGCTTTCTTAGACGTGAGTCCCCATCCCTTTATCCTAAGCACACCATCCAATGACTCCAACTTGCTCTGGGTAATTCTGTCTTTGAACAACCTCTGAGTGAGAGCAGTCCCTGTCTCCCTGGGAACTCTCCCCAGCTCCAAGGAACGGGTTTCAAGTTGTCCCAAGAACTTAAAACTCATTCACACTCCTCTCCAGTGACTGTGATTTCACAATTGAATAATCTACCATTGGGGGTGCTGACAACTGTGCCTTTGTCACAGACACTCCTAGCTCCACTCTTGTTGAGTTGGGAGCTCCCTCTCACTTGGCTTTGGATGGAAAAAAATACCCCACCCTCCATGGGGAAGGAAAACACCGTAGATTCTCCCTCCTCCTCCCACTCTGGGCACAGGTACAGACTGAAAAGAGACAGAAAGAAACTGGGGGCACAAATGGATGGGGTGAATGAGGCACGGATGGAGACGCTGCCAGCACAGACGGTCCCCTTTCATGTATTAGAGAAAGGCATTTCCACCCGGGAGGATGCTGCCACGTGCACTCAGCCAGGTCAGCAGGTCAGTCTGGAATCCGGCCTCCTTGCCCTCTTGGGTGTGTGCATTTGAGCACTGAACCACCCACACAGAACCGCTGTGGGCTGTGGTACGACACTGCAGGGACAGTCGGGGAGAACAGGGACGGCTGTGGCTACTGCTTAATGAATATTGAGGAAGGGGGTTGGGCCTCAACTGGCATTGGCTCTGTGCCAGCTGAGCTGTGAAAAAACAAGATGCCAAAGGAAGCCAGCAGACTACCTTCTGAGCAAAGAGAACTGGATACTATTCAACACTGTGTTCCATAACTTGTGTTGCTACTTGGAAAATCTATTTTTGTTTTAAAGAATTCTTTAAGGTTAAGTCATATTATCTTTACCTAACATACTCAAAATTGCAGGATCATATAAAATTAAGAAAACCAAACTCAGGAACCAAATACAAAATGCATTGAGATGAATTGTTAAAAAAAAAAAAAAGTACCCTTTAGCCTAAGGAGAATTGCAATATGGACACATTTTCCTAATATTTTTTGTTTGTTTTTGTTTACTTGAAAGAGGCTTTTTTTTCTTTTTCTTTTTAAACAGTACAAATAAAAAGTTACTCACAATCCATAGTTCAGAACACCATCATCATCGCTTCCTCTATTATTTACTTGTTTTTTTATTTATTTCCCCCCTGTATCCTCATTCCAAATAGCATTCTTTTCCAAGCCACAGGCCACTATTTAATGAGTTTCCAATATATCTGTGAATTTGTAAGTAATAACCATGTAAAATGCAAATGGGGTATATTTTTAAACTGTTAATTTTAATTATTTTTAAATGTTTCATTTTACATTTATATACTTAATTTCTATAGTTTTATTTACATGTATTTTTGAATTTTTATTCACGTTATCATAGCATCTTTTCAACTGATCATATTTTATTTTTTGTTTTTAAGATAATTCATTTTTAAGATAATTCATTTTATTTTCATATGTACGACAATGTGTAAGGTCTTTGCTTCTACTTGCAAGAGAATAGTCCGCGGTTTGCATTTACCATGTTATGTTGTCCTTTCTTTAAATAATGGCTTTGCTTTCAACTGTAAATATTCTGACCCAAAGCTCCTTATGGACCTGTGTAAAACTTGGATAATTATGCCACTTAATTTGACTAAGTACCGCCATGATGTTCTCCAGAATGGCCACACTGTTCTACACTCTCACCCCACTGAATTATGGGCTCTCTACTTTTGCCTAATATCACCTTTACAACTGACTTGCCCTGACTGTCTAAGTAGACGACTGTATCTACTTAATGCAAATGGCCATGCATATTTCTCCGGGATCAGTGAGGAGAAACTGGGATGGAGACAGCTCTAAGGTGTGTGGATGGATACAGAGAGGACATTGTAATTATTAACGAGGCCGATGCAAATTCAATAGGTGTTAAATATATGGCAATTTAACACTATAACGAGGGCCTCATTTCTTTCCTTCTTTTTACTCACATGAAAAATAAGCTCACTGCTAATCATCTAGAGAAGAAAAGGCCTTGAATGATTATGAAAAAAACATTTTTATAATAGCGTTAAAAAAGAGTAAATGTTTGCAAAAGCTCTGTTTTATTTGCTTTGTTTGTTTAATATATGCATGAGTCTTTACAGTGTTTTATTATTATTCTTAACGTGGTAAGAAAACACATACCATGAGACCTACCCTCTTACCCTATGTGTAAGTGTACAGTATAGTATTCTTAACTGTAAGCACCGTGTTGTGCAGCCGATTTCTAGAACTTTCTACCTGGATGATTGATGAACAGCAGCTCCTATCTCCCCTCACTCCCTTCCCCCAACCCCTGGCAACCACTATTCTACTTCCTGTATCTCTCATATTCTCTTTTAAAACAATTTCTGATCATCACAATTATGCCTGATTATAGATAATGGAAAATTATAGACAAGTACAACAATGTTGAAAAATAAAATTTTATATAATCTTTCTTATTCAGAGGCAATTAGTCTGCTCTATAATTTTAAAACATTTTTGAGATATTATATGTTGCATTATATATAATTTATCCAAAATATATCTCCAATTTAACCCTGTATAATTTAAACATTTTCCTCAAACATCATTTTAAAAGGCTAGTTTGTCACAATGTATGGACAATGCAGATTTCAACATCAGTTCATCTCAACATCAGTTTTGAATTTATCACTTAAAATTATTATGAACCCTTGTAAATAGAATATTTACTAGAGTAAATTTAAAGTAAACAAATAAAGGAGATTGTTAACTCTCATATCACTGCCTGATCTCTCCCTTGGTCCAAAAATAGAGACAAAGTGAGTCCTTAACCTATATTCTAGAAGTCCAGTTCAAGTGCTATTTTGATATCTAGGTGCAACTCTTGGTTTGCTTTTTCTAGAGAGAATATAATTAAAAAGAGAAGATCGGGAGATTTAATGGGCCTTTGGGATGAATCCCTAAATTTCACCTTAGAGCACTGCTGGGAATTAGCGTAATTATGGAAGAGGACGGGACTGTTGAGAGAAAATAGAAGGATTGGTAAAATTTTCCTTTGGCATTGGAAGGAGGATACGGATGCCAGCTTGTTTTAATATTCCACTGAGAACAAGGAAATTATTTGGACTTTTTTTTAACTTTCTGGAGCAACAAGAGAAAGAAGTTGGAAATAGCAAAGCTTGGAAGAGAGGTCCCTGAGAGGTTAAAACCTGAGACATTGAGAAGTGATCGCTGCTTGGCTAGTGGTGTGTCTGAGTTTGGAAAGAAATTCCCACGGGGCTAAAATCCAGACTTCCCGGGAGGTGACACCGCCTGCAGTGTCTGAGCTGTCACTTTATGGCTGGTCCTTTGTGTGAAGAATGAAAACTGGACTGAATTGCTGATACTTGAACAGACACCTGCTCTGGAGTGAAGAAACATGGCTAAGATAACACCGAGAGAAACAAGCAGTAGACAGGAAGCAAAGCTGCAGGAGGAAGTCCCTTCCTCTCCCTGCAACGGTCCCGTCTCCATCTAGTGTTCTTCACAGGTAGAGACTGAGGGGAAGTCAGGGGGAAAATCGAAAATGTGTTTTGCAGAACCTCACCCTCAGAGCAAAGTACAGAGCTGTGGGTTTAAGGCTGAAAACTGGTTGTTCCAGGCCAGCCCTAGAAAACGTGTGAAGGAACATGACTGACCAAGAGCAAGTGGAAAGGCTGACAACAGAACAAAACCCGGGGAATCCCCACATTGGACTTGTTGAACAATTACTGTGAAACAACTGTGATTAATAATGTGCTCAAGTTAGTCTGGCCAGTGTGGCTCAGAGGTTGAGCGTCGACCCATGCACCAGGAAGTTGCCAGTTCGATTCCCGGTCAGGGCACATGCCCAGGTTGTGGGCCAGATCTCCAGTGGGGGGCATGCAGGAGGCGGACAATGGATGTTCTCTCTCATTGATGTTTCTATTTCTCTCCCTCTCCCTTTCTCTCTTGCTCAAATCAATAAAGAAAAATAATTTTTAAAAAATAATAACAATGCTCTCAAGTTAAATGACCAGATGGAAAGAATTTCAGCAAAGAACTGGCAACTATAAAACCAAGTCAAGTAAAAGTTGAAAAGCATAATAACTAAAATGAAGAACTCAACAAGAGTTCGACTTTTGATTAGAAAGTAGAATATAAAAGGTATTCACTCCCACTAATCTTTCAAGAAATCAAATGTAAAAATATCGCTTTTTCTTTAAAAGCCAAGGAAGATATGAGGGGGAAAATAATTTAAAAAACTAAGCTCTAGAACAGTGGTTCTCAACCTTCCTAATGCCGTGACCCTTTAATACAGTTTCTCATGTTGTGGTGACCCCCAGCCATAAAATTATTTTTGTTGCTACTCTATAACTGTAATTTTGCTACTGTTATGTCTTAGGCAACCCCTGTGAAAGGGTCGTCCAACCCCCAAAGGGTCGAGACCCACAGGTTGAGAACCGCTGCTCTAGAGGCATGAGCCCTTCTTGGGTGAGCAATGCAAAGCACATTTTTATGCTTGTAGCCAGTTGCTAAGGTTGAGGGAGGGCAGGGGAAACCTTTTGTTTTAAAAGATATTTTATTGATTTTTAGAGAAAGAAGAAGGGAGAGGGAGAGAGAAATATCAATGTGAGAGCAGAACATCAATTGGCTACCTCCTGCATGCCCGCTACCAGGAATCAAACCAGCAACCCTTCCGTACACCAGATGATGCCCAACTGGACTTTTGATGAACATGGGTATTAACCTGTAGAATTTGAATTAAATGCAAAGTAATTCTCTTTGCCAAGTGGTTCTCTTACAAGGGATTGTTGGGGAGTAAGCAGACGCAGAGGCAAGACTAAAAAATACAAGCGGAGGTCTTAATCTCATAGCCCAGAGTTTCAGATGCTCATCATCTCCAGGCCTTGCTGTCTTAAGATCTACAAACCTTACACTCTTTGGCTACAAGTCCCCACTAGAGGGAAAAGTCTGAAATACATTCAAATAATTTAAAGCCAGACATAAAATTAGTCCAAACAAACTTTAACCAAACCTCTTTCAAATTCAACTATTTATAAGATGATTTATAAGTTATCAATTTATGACAGTACAAGAAGTTGATATCTGGACTGATAAGCAAAAAAAGATATCCTTAGACTCATAATGCTCAACTTCCAAGACATTGTAAAAACTATTGCATATTTATTGTAAAAACAGTAGGACTATGGAGTTGATAGCGTGTGGAATTATTTAAATGTATAAAAACAAGAGCGTGAAGCACAGGTGTGCTGTTGTGTTATCATAATATCGTTGGCACATTATTTAAACATAGGCTGAGAAAAGGAACATATGTAAACTCTAGAGTCGCCATTAAAAATTAATGCAAACTGTATAGGTAAAATGTTACTAGACAAGATAAACTGAAATTCAAAAAGCACATAATAGAGACAGATTCATAGAAAGCAGGCTGACAGTTGTTTGGGGGGTGCCGGGTGTGGGTGAAGGAATTGAGCAAACAAGAGAAAAATAGAGAGAGAAAATGCATGAACACAAACAAGAGAGGAGTGATTACTGGTGGGAAGGGGGGTGAGGTGGAGGAGGGTTTAGGGGAGACAAATGGGGATGAATGATGGAGACTCGGCTTGGGGTGGTCAATACAGCATACAGATGATGTGTTGTAGAATTGTGCACCTGAAACCTGTAAAATTCCATTAACAGTGTCACCCTAATAAATTCAATAAAGGCGGGGGGGGGGCACACAAAATTAGCCAAAAATTAGTAGGGAGGTTATATGGAACCAAAAATAGAAAACCAAGGGCAAAATGGTAAATGTAAACACAATCATATTAATCATATGTAAATACAACTGGACTAAACATGTTATGTAAAAGTCAGAGGTTGTCAGATGGCGAGGAAAAGACAAGACCAACTTTAAAGGCAAAGATTCTTAGACTGAATAAAAAAGCAGATACACCTAAAATAGGACAGAGGTAAAAGTGAACCAAAGAACAAAACTAAACCATGAAAGTGGTGAGCATGAGAAATTGCGTATACTTCCAGACTAGGAGTATTAGCAGAGAAAAAATGAGACAATTCATAAAGATAGAAGTGTCAACTGACCAAGAAGGCATAACCAATCCAAATGTGTATGCAACTAACAATAGATTTTAAAATACAAAAAATAAAAGTTGACAAAACCAGTGGATGGAGGGGGTCAATGGGAGAAACAAGGAGGGACATCTGTAATGCTTCCAACAATAAAGATAAATTTAAAAACTGCAATATATTTTTCTTTAATTGATAGAACAATAACTTAGTGAGAATATTGAAGTTTTGAACAACACTGTCAACTAAAATGAACTAATTGACATTCATAGACCACTGCACCTAATTACTGAAGAGTAACATTATTTCTGTATACCCATAAAATATTCACCAGTAAAGACAACATAAAAACCATTAATAGTCATGTCCTGGCCAGTGTGGCTCAGTTAGCTGAGCGTCATCCCATGCACTGAAAGGTTGCTGGTTGGATTCCTGATTAGGGCACATGCCCAGGTTTCGGTTTGGTCCCAGGTCGGGGTGTTTACAGGAGGCAATTGATGGATATTTCTCTCTCACATCGATGTTTCTCTCTCTCCCTCTCCCTTTCCCTCTCTCTAAACTGAATATAAACATGTTAAAAATAAAAAGCCATAAAACAAGTCTTAAAATATTTTAAAAGGATTGAACCATTATACTGGACAGTCTTTGACAATAGTACAATTAAATTAGAAAAAAGAACAAAAATCTTTAGATTATCCCCAATACTAGAACAAAAGGAACACACTTAAAAAAGGTCCATGGATAAAATAAAAAAGGAAAGTGGAAAATTTTTGAACTGTGTAATGAAAACACAACATATCAAAATTTGTGAGATGCATTGATATAGTTTTTAGAAGAAAAATTATAGTTTTAATAATTATATCAGAAAATAGAAAAGAACACTTAATGATCTAAACTTCCCCCTTAAGAAGGAAGAACAAAGAACAATTTAAACCAAAAATAAATTAAAGAAGGGAAATTAATTTAGAAGAGAAATCAATGAAATGAAATAGAGAGAGATAAAATTAAAAAGTTAAGTTGCTTTTGAAAAGGATGAATAAATAAAATTGATACCTTGCAGCTGGGTTGATCAACAAAAATTAGAAAACTTGAGACAGTCAAGGAATTAAAATCAGGAATTAAAAAAAGCCTCAACATCACTACCCAACTTACACCCATTTGAAGAAAAATAAGGTAACATAAGGATCAATATTATTCCAATAAGTTTGAGAACTCTGATAAGATGAGAATTTTTTTAAAATTTAAAATAAAAGCCTTTTTTTCAGGTATAACTGATATACAAATAATGCACATAATTAGTACATACAGTTTGATCAGTTTAGGCTTATGCAAATGAACATGAAAACATCACAATCAAGGTAATGGACATATCCATCACTTCCAAAGTACGTTTTCTTGTGTCTCTTTGGGGGTGGGATTTTTTTGCTTTTGTTTTGTTTTTGTTGTCATTGTAAAACTCAGCTTGAGATCTACCTTTTTTAATGCTGTGTTAAGTACACAATACAGTATTGCTAACTACGAGCACTACCTTGTATAACACAGCTCTAGAGCTTACTCATCCGGCATAACTGAAACTTTATACACATTTTGTATGGCTGTGGGGCATATCTTGGTTAGACAGCCAGGCTTTTTTTTTTTTTTAAAAAATCTTTCCTTATTGATTTTAGAGAGAAAAGAAGAGGGAGAGAGAGAAATATTGATGAGAGAGAACATCGATTGGCCACCTCCTGCATGCCCCTCACTGGGGATCTGGCCCACAACCTGGGCATGTGCCCTGACCAGGAATCAAGCTCGTAACCTCTTGGTGCATAGGTCGACGCTCAACCACTGAGTCACACTGGCCGGGCCTGCCAGGCATTTTTATAATGTCTTATGCCTCCTAATGTAACAACAGAAATGCTGAAACAGTAAACAACTTTATCTTTGTCAACACGCCCTATTGTATTTCTAATGCCAAGCACAAGTTTTGGCCCAAGAAATCGTTCAGTAAACATCTGAGCTGAGGAGCAAGTGTTGAATAGAACAACACTTAAATTCATAGACCTGTCATAGAGAGGCCGGGAAAGAAAGCGGACATTTTTGAGGACCCAGAAAGTACAGAGTGATAGTCAGAAAAAGTTGAAATAATGTATGTAAAGTGCTTCTCACAGAGTCTGCAATCTAAAATATACTCAAAATATATTACTTGTTCTTATTATTTCAGGTAAAGGATACTAGTAGTGTGTCTATAGCAAAGCATGTGGCCTCTCAGGATATTAGTTGCCACACAGGTAAAGAGAATGTCTTGGCTTGGAGTAGAGAAGACCTATACTTCTCAAACAAGAAGTTTCTATGATAGAAACTCATGAATAAACATAGTAGTCAGTCAGTGTTGGTTAATTGGAAGATTAAAGGGAGGATTTCGAAGATGAATCTTTCTACCCAAATATTCTTCCATGTCTGTGTAAGCTTCCGCCTTTGTCGGAGTTTCTTTGGCACTTCCCAGTGCGCCTGAATCAGGTGGTGTTCGATCCTGCTGCGGAGGTATGGACTTCAGGCTCCTGCGTCTGGCGCTTCTGCTGACCACGCTGAACTGCTGTGATGTTCATTATCTTCATCTCAGCAGCTTCGGGTTGGCTAATATAAAATAAATATTCCAGGAACTCCCCAAGGACTTTGGGAGCTTGAGATTTCATATTTTGAAAATATTTGAAAGAGTTTAAAAAAGATATAAACAAGAAATAGGAGTAGTAATAAAAATGGAGAGAGAAAAATGAGATGAAGCATTTCTAAATAGCCCAGCTCTTTCAAGAGGTCTAGTTCAAACCACTTCATTTAAATATATATTTTACCTCTTGTTTTCAGGGCATGTAATGGCACTAAGTGCTACTCATTTTACATAGAAGTAAAAAATATTAAAGCAATTTTGTTACATCTGGGGAGACCAAAGGACACTAATTAGTATTACTAACTTGACCACATGTAAAATGAAGTGCTTTAGGGAATAGTGCACCAAATTCCCACTAAAGAAGTCTGCTTTGGAGGTGGTGAATACACAGTACAGTTCACAGATGATGTGTTGTGGAATTGTGCACCTGAAACCTGTATAATTGTGTTAACCAGTGTCACTCCAATATACATTCAATAAAAAGGAAAAAAAAAGTTTGCTTGGTGGTTGTTGTGTGTGTGTGTGTGTGGTGGTAATGTATAAAAGGGTGTTAGTCTAAGATAAAAATACTTTTTTTCTGGCTTTTTAACTTGCTTATATGTTAAAGATCTACTTTTTCCATTCTCTACTTCATTTAAAAACCTTAAATCTATCTTTTCTGTCTCTTGTTTTGACTATTTGAACTATTGTAATAATGGTATTCTCACCTTTGGATTTTCCACTCACTTACAATGAACAAAATGATAACCTGTTCAAAATTCTTCAACCACATAAGATTCTCCTAATGTACTTATTCACCTCCAGTAGTAACGTTCAACTACTCCTACAGTATTACTTGACTTTGAGGGATGGTCACTAGCAGACATTTGAGTAGATAAACTCGCTTTTATAATTCTGGTAAGAAAAAAAAAATACAGAAAAATCTGTTTTTTCAGCTTATACAGATGTAAGCTACAGATAAAGACAAGTTCAGTTAGAATAGTATTCCAGATTTGCTAGGAATCTTGACATTTAATATGAAATTCACCTATTTTATCAACCAGCAACTATTTTCTGGGTGCTTGTTGCAGATACAGTATTATATTGAAACTATAGAAATTACAATGTGCCACAAGACTCTGTCCAAGAGGGACATACAACAGAGAAAAAATATACAAATATTTAAAAAGTTAAAAAAAAATAAAGCAAAGTAAAAACTAATAATCACAGGATCACATTGCTTACTTAAGTAGGAAACTGGAAAAGGGAGCATGGTCCTTCCAATTCTTATCCTTGTGGTTCAGAACAAACAAATGGTATCGAAAGATCTTATTTCTGAGCTTTTAATTCTTCTGGTGTTGTGTTCACCTGGGCATCTTTCTTTTCCAATTGTACAAAATTTAGATTCCATCACCTTTATAATGATTTTATATATATGTATATATATATATATATATATATATATATATATATATATATATATATACACACACATATATATATATATTTGCAAAGTGCCAGACAACAGCTAACATTTGGTGAGTGAATTATCTAATAAATACATAAATTAGCTGCCACTTCATAATTCTGACCATCAAAGTAGAACCAACTGGTAGTTCAGAACGTATGATATTCTAAGAAAACTACATAAAAATGCAGAAAAGACACATAAAGAGATAAACTATGTCATTTGGGAAAAGCAGATCTCACCATATTCAGAGAACAGTATAATGGTACCCTATAGACATACACCATTAAAGAAAGGGAGTCTATTGAATCATTCTGCAGTATTTGCGGAGTGACTTGGATGCCCACTGCACCAGGCACTAAGAGGACTTCCGATAAGGAAGAGAGGCCCTACTAATCACTGAATAACTGCAATGCCCTGGAGATTCTAGCTGATTGGCATTTTCCATTCAGCTGTGCCTCATTGCTTGCTTTAGCCATGAGAAGTCCCCTAACACAATCTTAGGAAAGCTATTGTCATCCTTTTCTATGCCAATGGTTTGTTTTACCCGGCAAGTAATTGTAAATCTGTTGTTGAGAAAGGTTAAAATCTATGGTTACATATATAAAAGACAGATTTTTTAAAAGATTATTAAAGGAGAAGAAAAAAGAGAGAGAGAAGCGCTAAAACTTAATTAGATAGTAAAACCGATAGTGAGAAAGCGGATCTCTCCGGCGTCGTCCTGCTCTGAGTATGTGACTCTCCAGGTCTTCATGGCGAGAGGTCCTCACCAAGGGGAGAAACGCTGCAGACCTGCAAGAACTGGGACTTTCACAACCCGCCCTCCCTCCGAAATCTCTGACTGACGCCAACCAAAACCAGGCCTCGGTCAGGTCAAGGTCAGTATCACTACATTTTATTCTAGATGAAGGTTCTTTTACTGTGAGATTTTCACAATCATTTCCTTCTTATCTGCATAAAGAAGAATAGATATGCTGTAATTTAAAATTTTATATTTTGATTAAAAAGAATATTGGGTAAAATTTGGAAAGTATAAAAAATATAAACTATGAGAAAAGTATATAAAGCAAACATATTGAAAAATACCTGTACTTTTCCTACTCATTATAACCATTTTTGTATATTTTATTTACTAAAAATTCTTTGGTTGCATGTGGCCTATGTGTCTTTTAATCTTAAAGTAACAGTGTTGTTTTATAATCTTTTAAAAGTATAACTAAATGCAGGGATGCACAAAAGTAGGTTTACAGCTGTGAGTACACAAAACAGAGTTTATTTTTGCTTTATTATTTATGATTTTATTATGTATTTTCCATATGTACAACTATAAACCTACTTTTGCCCACTCCTGTGTTATATTTTTCTAATCTATTAAAATTATTTTCAAAATTACTTGTATAAAATAGATATAACTTACTAACTCAATATAAGTTATAAATAATATGACTTATTGACTGGTGTTTCTACTATTAAACATTTAGTTGTCTCAACATTTTTATAATTAAGAAAAATGCTTAGATAAGCACATTAAACATTTAAATATAGAATATACCCTATGGTCCTTCTCATACTTCATAGAATTGCTTGTGTTTTCATATCCTAAATAGAATTTTTTCAAAATAGGGGTGAGAGGGCTATTTTATAATTTGCATTTGTTTGATTACCTTTCAGGCTGACTATATTTACATATAATCATCAAACATTGCATGCAGGTTTTGGTGTGTTATTTGTTTATGAATTATCTATGAGGTTCTATGTTCATTTTTAAGGAAAGTATATTTATCTGACTTGTTTGTAAAAGTTACTGAAGGTTCATGATACTAACCCTTTGCCTATCATGCAGATTGTGATTTTTCCCTAGCTGGAATTTGATTTTGAATTTTATTCTTAGAAATTTTTATATATACAGACACTTAATCATTTTATTAAGTGAGATAAGGATAGCAATAAGATTTAGTAATATTCACTCTATGTGGAAAAATATACCAGTTTACATGCTTTATGTCTTTTAATCTTAAGAACTGCATGAAGTATACACTATTATTATTGTGTCCATTTTACTAACGCAGAAACTAAAGTTTAGAAGGATTAGACAATTTATCTAAATTTTGTAAAGTCAGCAGAAGGCAGATTGGTCTGTATAAGCAAGATCTGTCTGAAGCCAGAACCCTTATCCTTGGTCCCTACCTTCAAACGTCTCTGCTGCACAGAGCTTCACCTAGAGATCAAATAAACACCGATTTATATTTTCTTCTGGTTCTTTTATGATTTTACTTTTATTTTCTACCTTTCAGAAATAAATCAGGAATACCTTGTGAGTTAGAAATCTTTCTATTATTATGTGTATTTAAAATTTGACAATCAACTATCTTATGAATATTTATGAATTTGTTCCCCACTGACATGAAATGAAATACCAGTTTCAATTACCAAGTCAAATGTCCTACCCCTATTTGAATTTAGATCCTGGATATAAGACTATATTCTGGGGAAGCAAACATTATTCAGAATGTGACCAACAAACCCATGACAGTGGAATAAATATACAGATACACTGCAGTCTAAATGCAACGAGAAATTACTTCGAGATAGTTCTTTCAGAGACCGGCAAGCAATTACCAAGGGCTGACTCCACTTTATTGGACTGTGTGTGGGTGTGTACAATCCCAGCTCTCATTCACTGAGCATTTAGGCACCTGGCATGGGCCTGACCACATTAGATGTTCTGCATACTTCTTTTTCTGAGTTTCACATGTTGAAAGAGAGAAATGAGACAGGGATTAAGCATGTTTTAGAATTCCTCTGACCTAGGGAGATAAGGTGAACAGAGAGATGGGGTCTTTCTACATTAACTGAATTATCTCAAGGGCAATTCTCATATGCCTGCAGAAATCACTTATTTCTAAGGTAAGATCAAGTTCAAGTGCTATAACCAGGAGAGGCTGAGGCAAGTCAGGCTTGTCAAAGGGAAGCCCAGGGTGCAAAGGATGGGGCTCTGAGTGAGACCCACCCAGACCTTGATCCCTGCAAACATTCAGGGTTTGCTAATACCAAATGTGTTAAACAAGCTATTGATTACCCCAAAAAAGGCAAATTTCAGAAGGAAAGTATGTTAATCTGAGAGGATAAAGAGTACATTTTATTGATTATTGTCTAGAGACATGTCTTATAGGAATATGTCATATTGACAAACTATTTAGGTTAAGAAAGGTCTTTTATTCAACAGCATTAAATATTGCAGGGATAAAATGAAAAGCTCACAGATGTCAACCAGACATGTTCGAGAGATATTAAATCATTATCCCAATGGCAGAAGGAAGCATCTTTGAGGAGACAGAAAAGGACAGATCCAGAGAACGGAAGTCCTGCTCACAAGCAAAGAGCAAGCAAGGAGAATAGAAGAGAACTTGCAATAGAAATAACATTGTATGACTAAGGGACATGCAATGACACTGGCCAAACGAAGTCAGTGGAGTACCAGAAAGGCCTCATTCCTGTTGAATGGGCACTACAGCTGTGTCCAATTCCTCCTCGTTCCTGTTACCTCAGTTGGCTCATCACGTCCCTGGAAAGCTTGAGTTATGCGTTATTTTCCCCTTCAATGTTCTCAAATGGAAACTTGACTTCCTACTCTTACAAATTGTGAGTAGAATATACTAATAAAGAGGGCAGCTCTGGAATCCAATCATCTTCAGTGAAAATCTCAACATCATCTTTTACTGTGACTTTGGCTGAAATAAAATTTCTGTGCCTTGGTTTCTTCACCTGTAAAATGCAGTTAATAGCACTAGACCATTACTTCATCACGGGGGCCAAAAGAGTTAACGCAATGAACAAAAATTTAACACTTAGGAAAGTGTCTGATAGTTAATCATTACTCAATAATGTTGGTCATTGTTATGCCACTCTTTTAGCTCATTCTATTGCTTGTATTTATTCCTCACTAGACAGAAAGTTTATGACAATATGGGTTAGATAGTCATTATTGTAGGGCTTCTGTAGCCTTAACAGGCGCACAATTCCCTGGAGGATTTTGTTACGTGTGGGTTTTGTTTCAGGAGAGGTGGACTAAGATCTAGGTTTCTGAATTCTAATAAGCTTTCAGGTAAAGTATTGTCCATCTAGAAATCCAGGTCCTGGGGGATTTGGTCAGCACCACGACCCTCTACTCCCTTTTGCTTTGGTTCCATGGAATAACTTTACACCTATTTGAAGGTGGTAGGTTTGCCCACGCCACTTCCTATTTCCACACCTGACATGGGTTTCATAGGGAGAAAAAGTTAGTGCCACTGGCAGAACAGAATCCTGATTTTGTTTCCCTGTGCAGTGGGTTTCCCAGGCTAGTGTTCCAGCACCACTAACTCCACCGGGCTGCCAGAGACCCTGGGGGAGCGGGAATCCACTCTGTGAGGTGTAGCAGCCTACTTTTCCTTACCTCTTTTGATCCATCACATATATGGAGATGGGGGCAGTTGCTGGGAAGCAGGCACCTCTGCTGGCCTTATATGAGGTCCTTTAGAGGTCACGAAAGCCATCCAGTTCGAGGTCTCAAGGAGCATCATCCAGCCTAGAGTCCATGTTTTTTATAGGCTCCTATTTGATGGCCTGGGGTAATTGTATAGTTTTCCAACTATTGGTGTTTGCTTTATGGGATGAAGTCATACTTATTTTGCAGTGATGGTGATCAAACCTAGTGTGCACAGTATCTTACACAAACAAATCAGTTCACATTTTAGAGTCTTATATTTTGTTTGTTTTAATCAGCAATTAAGTGACAATAGCAATATTAACTTCTATTGACTAGAGTTTTAAGACCAAAACAGAGTAGAAGTTATGAAAATAATTTGCAAAGTTAAAGTTTCCTACAAACAATAGCTTTTGATGATTGATAGGATATGAGAGACAAGGGAAAGAAAGTGAAAAAAACTTAGTGATTTCCTACTTTAGTCATGAGAGATGAGTAATGTCATTACACTAAATAAGACAGGGAACTCATTATAGAGAGCTCAGAAAATGTTGCTGGGCTGGAGGTGATAGGTAATACTTAAGTAATATTTTTAGTTCTTTATATAATATGAGTCTGACACATCTTTAGTTCTAGAAAATAGTCAATGCTTATGCACTGCTGCTATATTGTAAAGACTTTTTGAAGCAGAGACTGTCTTATATATATTTTTTTGTACTTTTCTATGGTGAAGGAATTGAAATGTGTAAAATTTGGTTGGTTTTGGGTATTTTTCCATTATCTTAAATGCTAGCCCCTCTTTGCTTTTTTTTTTTTTTCTTTTTTACTGACTATCTTAGCATAATGTTTGGGCTTCTGGTTTAGTCAAGAAGATAGCTACAGTCTTCTTTACTAACAAAGTTTCTATCTGTAAAATATTTACGTCACTAGTATATAGCAGGTGAAATATGTGCTAGCTATTTTTCTGTTTTTGTAGTAAGTGCTAAAATTATAGGACTATGAATTTTCCTCTAAATAAGCTTTTGGCTGCTTAGTGTTTGACTGCTTGTTATTTGCCTGCATTTTAAATCATATATTTTAAAATTTGTAGCCTTGAGAGGTCATATGGAACAACACAATCATTTTAAAGAGGGGGAAAAAAAAACAGTGAAAAATGATGACCAATATCACAGAGCAGTTTCCCAAATATATGTGCAGTTATGCTTAGTGAAAATAAACCAAAAATAAAAAAAATATTTTTTAGTTTTCTTTTAAATGTATTTTTCAGG
Source organism: Molossus molossus (assembly GCF_014108415.1). Classification (NCBI taxonomy): domain Eukaryota; kingdom Metazoa; phylum Chordata; class Mammalia; order Chiroptera; family Molossidae; genus Molossus; species Molossus molossus. The sequence continues at coordinate 19,314,127 of NW_023425352.1, forward strand.
ATCTCATTTGCAAGTCTCTGAAATTACAAGCAACTTAATTATCACTATTTTCAAGGAAGTGCTTCTCTAACCAAATAAACAAGCAAATATAAATGGAAATAAAAATTAAGCAAATTAAAAAGGAAATTTTCACCTTCATTATTTCCAAATGGGTAATTTTTTAGATTCTCATTATAAAAGCCAATTTTTTAAATCACTTGGATAATTATTGCCTTTTCTAAACTATTCTGGCAGTGCAGATCTAAGCCTTCTTATATTATATAAACAAGGAACCCTTGGAAAAGTTTAGTTCTTTTATGTTATTCCTTAAATATTAGTTCTAGGGTGAAACTGCTGGCTGGTTATACATTCGTAACTAGATATCGGTTTTGAAAAATGTTCAGCCACTCTATGACAATGCATTTCCTTTTCTGTTATATAATCATTATCATTTCTATTAGCATGATATTCAGGGTTTTCCCTTCGGAAAGCTTGAAGAAATTTCAAGGGGACCGTGTAGAGTTGACATGCCCTTTACAAAGTCTCCATTAGTTGTCTCATTTGGAAAATATGAACCAAATGAACAAAGCACAGGTTTAATTTTGTTTCATTAGATTGTAAAGAGACCGACGTGAATTAATTAGTGTTAACTACAACACGCTTCACTAATATCCTGCCAACGCAAAGATATCCTACAGTACCAAGATGAGAGACATGTTCAGGATGATAAGAAAGAAATGTAAGTGGGTTGGTGCAATTATTAGTACAATTATTGCTGCAAAGAGTTCTAATTGAAAGGGGATTTTGCATTTGGGGGGTAATAAACTCCATTAAGATCTTGGGCTAGACATTTCATTTCATTTTAATGGCATAATTTTATGTTACATGGATGCAAATTAATTACTAAGGATATTTACTGTGATTATTCATACAGGCAACAACATCTTAAAAATGACAAATAAGGACTTTTGAAGGGTAACCCAGCCACTTAACTCCTCATTGGGTTGAGGTAATATAGTAAATGGAGAAGAAGCCCTGGGTGGGGTTAAGTGGGCATTTATATGGTAAAAGAGAAGAGAAGCCATTAGCAAGGCATTGCCTTCAGGTTATGGCTCTGGCCATTTAAACCTGAGCACCTGTTGTTATTAAAACACCTGTTGTATAAGTGATGAAGTGTTTCAACACTCTGAAGGTTGTTCTCACTCTCTGTATGGCAACATAAATCACAATAATGTTAGCAAATTAGTGGTAACATTTTGCCCCCCAGGGTTCCTAGAGAGCAAAGCATAAAATGGAACAAAGACACAACCCAAAGTACCTGCAGTGCTAAACAATGTATACTCGCATGTGCACATAAAAAATTATGCACTGCAGAGCTTTCTAATAATGATTCTATGTCTCATAACTATACCCAACAAAGTAATGTAATTCAGTTCTTACTCCTGGCAAGTGTTCTCTGTGATAAGTCTGTCACTCAAAGTAGCTGTGACTTAAATGGCAGAGAGTTTATGTTCTCCCCATACACATATATTATAATAAAAATCCTTTAAATGTTTCCTGGTGGTTTTAGCATCTGCCTTACACACACCTGACTCTTTGGGAAGTGTGGGACATCTCTATGACTTAGCCCCTGCTCTGCAGTTTCCAGTGATACATTTAGGGATACTTAAACTCACTATTGCAAGGAAATAATTACTATATGTTAAATATTTTCATGATGTGAGATGACAGTCACTGTTGACTTGGGAAGTTTGGGAAGCTGTCAGTGGAGAAATATAGGTAGAGAACTTGGATCAGCAGAGAGATGGAGGAGGGTGGGAGGTGACTTCACCAGGTTCATGATAGTAAATAGAAACACATGGTCATATGGGGGAGTAACAGATAATAAGATGAGATGGCTGTGTTTCAGACTTTGGGGTACTTTGGTAACAGGTAGAAGGGGACCGATATATGATTAATGATATGCATACTGTGATATTTTAAAAGGGCTTTGTCCAATGTCTTATTCAGATGCATAGCCACGTCCTAGAACTGAAGCACGTCCTAGAACAAAGGCTAGCCATTGTCAAGGCAGGCTTAGGGTTCCCCAGCACTGGAATCACCACGTAACATCTCTAGGAGCTCCCCCCTAAGCTTAGGAGTGAGTTTCTAAAACTGATTTCCCTGAAAGAGGATAGCCTAGAAATGTCCGAACTGCTGCAAAATAAAGAGGTTTTTATGGAAAAATTAGCCGCAAGCTAATGTGGCTTGTACCTTAATAGAGAAGGACTTTGAAAAGATGAGAGTTCACCCTGCTTGGATATGGGTAAGGGACTTCTGACACCCCACCACCACCGCTACAAGCCAAATACAAACACTGTATTCCTTAAAATTGTCTCGTTTGGACTGTGACATGAAACAGGATGCTCGTGGATGCTAACAAGGAAACAAGCCTTTAGTGCTAAGACCCTAACAATTCTGAATGATGAGACAGCTGCCGTAGGAGGAGAGAACTATATTCCATAGCAGTGGACACTTTGGGAATCTTTAGAGAATGCAACAACATTTTGTTTTTCTCCTTTAAAATTGGGGAAAAAATACACATTGGTGGACATTTTAAACTTAGGGAAAAGTTAAATGCATTTTGACAATTATTGTTCACTTTATATACTAAAATGTCACCTGCTTTTACGTTGAAGTACTGGTTATTGGTTTTTGCTTCTTTACTCCACCCCAGGACACTGGCAATACACGAATACTGGACATTGGGTGACATCTCACCTCCGTCACTTCAAACTCTGATAAATTTCAAGGTTTTGTCTCTCCTTCAGGACCCTTTTTCTTCAACTGATCATATGTGGAAAAAAATATATTTATTTTACTTCTTAATAAATGAATGTTTATATTCCTTATCATGATTTTAAAATTGATGATAGAGTGGTTAATACTTTTTTATCTCAAAAAGTGAATTAGTTGGCTATTTACCTCTGGAATTACCCATTTGTGTACCCCCGCAGATAACCATTCCTTGCATAGTGAGTTCTTCGTAGAAAACCTATTTATTTCTGATAGTCTTAGAACTAGCTCTTTAACCAGGTGTGTCGTGGTTAGAATCAGCACCCCATGTGATGTGTAGGCAGGTGTCATCACACTTCCACACAGAGAGGAGTATCTGCCTAGAACCAACTCATTTCCATTCTCTAGAATTACCCTCATTGAAGGGGGAAGGGTTGTCCTGTCCTGTGAGGGAAGGATAAACTGGCAGAGTCAGGAGATGGATATGAATCCCCACAATGGCCATGCGAAGGGCACACGGGATACACAGTTCTCACATCTCCTGCGGTCCCCTTCACTGTAGCTGACTTTCCTCCGGCTAGTCACCGTCACAGGGGGTCAGAAGCTGAGTTCGCTTTTGCGTTATGTCTGTGCCTTGTTTACAGCATTTCACTCACCGTGACAAATGGGACCTGGTCAGGCTCACTGTACTCTGAACCCATTCCTGGTGGTTCCATCATCACTTTCTTTGACCGAAAGTACAACTTGGAATATATACCTGTCAGGTTATGCTTCTACAGAGATGCTAAAAATGTAACTCTAAAATAGGTATGTGCTACAAATGCAATTATAGGATAAATTAACAAAATGCATTTTATGATGCTGAAAGCGACAAACCTGAGTGACACATTAGATAGGTGGGCAGAATGTCTAAATTGATTTCTAGGTTTCTGACCTATATTAATAGAGGAGTGACAGAATACAGCCCAAAGATAAAAAAAAAAAAAATGAAGAAGGAATCACATTAACTATTTACCGTAAGTCTACTCTGCAAGCCATCTGGTCTTCAAATATTGAAGAATTTAAAGAATCATTCGCTTACAGTTGTTGGTATTTCAGGGTCTTTTTTTTCTCTCTCTCTTCATTTTCTGAAATTGTGAAATTCAATATTTTTGATCCACAAAAATCTCAATTTCATTAGACCCAATCTAAAATGAGGGACTGAGCATCGTGCCACCTGAGGCGGGGCCACGTGGGTGGCTCTCATTCGGTGTGATGGAGAGTATTGGGAGAGGCCAGCGCTGGTGTCTGCAGACAAGACAGGAACAGCGACGTGAAGGCACCCGGGCTGGCAGACGACATCAAGCTCGTCCAACCAGCTCGTCGCCAAAGATGCGGGACAGACCAGTGGTTTGCAAAAGCAATTAGAAAAATGTGAAGCCATCCACCTTTAAATTTTGGATTGACTGGTCATTTTACGGTATCATCTTTCTTTGCTCTTTCTTCAAAAACTCTTCTTCCCATCTTAAAACTGCTCATCTCAAACGTTCAGGTTTCTGAAAGAAAAGTGAATGTGAGGCATCCATTTCTAGCGCGATTTTCTTTAAGAGGCAAACTAATGTCGGAACTAATGCAAAGAGTCTGGGAAACGTTTCTTTCTCTCATTTGTATCCCTGCCTCTTCTATCATACCTTTTTCAGCCTCCCACTCATTCTTCTAGATCAAGATATTTGCTTTCTTTCCAGAATAAACAAACTAAAATCCTCATAGTCTGACATCTTTCTCTGACATTCTATAGAAAATGAAGGCTGTAAATCATGGAGTTGAGTTACTTCTAGGTAAGCAAGAGGAAAAGGAAAGACGTATAGGATGATAAATCATTGTCACTGATTTCTGTCCAGGGAAGGCAGAGAATTATAGAGTTTACATAACGTACCCAGTGAGCAATGGCTGCATGGATAAGGCTAATCTTTAGCTGACATTTTCAGAGCTAAAACTAAGAACCCTAAGGCAAACCATCATCCTCAGCCTCTGTAGTCTACATAAAATCTCTCTCTAGAACCTTTGACCCTCTGATCCACACTCTGTCCTCTCTACTTCTTTCGAACTCAGCTCTTCTCTGGGTACCCTCATGCAGGGGTCCTCAACCTTCCTCCCATTCTTTGGTCAAGGCTTCAAATGCATCCCCTCCAGGCAATCATCCCAGCTTAACTCCATCCTATAAAATGCTTTCCAAGCAAGAATACTTTGACATTTTATGTATAAACCCACACCTTTCTAAGCACGGCTATTAGCCTACTACTGTTTTTGCATCATTCTAGCTCATTGATTCAACAGCCATTAGATCGAGTACATGTACATGCATACAAGCCCTGTGTGGACCACTGGTGATGCAGAGTCTATTAAATGAAATATGCTACCAGATCTCAAGTAATTCTGAGTAAATTGACAAATTGACAGTGTCTGTCCAGCAAGGTAAGTTCTAGCTGAAGACATGTACAGGATGCTGTGGGAGCACAGAGCAGGTGTGTGGATTTCAGACTGGAGAGACATGAGACATGAGGGCTGAGCTAAGTCTGTGAGGGACCTGGCTGGGAGACATGGTGGGCACTGCAGACCACGTGAAACAGCCTGAGATGATGAGGGAGTTGTAAGGCTGTTGGAGTGGCTGCTATGGAGAATGTTTGCAATCAGTGTTGGAAAATAGGCCAGAGAAAATTTAACTAGAAGATCTCAAATTCTGATAGACATCAAAATCACACAGGGATAGATTCCTGGCTGGGTCCAGAAAATCTGAGCAGTGGGGCTCAGTAGTCTACCTTTTTAATAAGCTCTTTACAAAGCGTTGTTCTGGCTCATAAAGAGTCTTCAATGCTGAGCAAAGACATCTGAAAAGAATCGTGAAAGATTCAGGGAGCCATTATATAGCATCTTCGGTAGGAAAAGGACAAAATCCAGTTGTTGAGAAGAGGTTCACTGACTGGGGACTATTTAAAAGATAATTTCAGTGACCCACTGAGTATTAGATTCATGCACGATAGAGATTGGCTCATAGTGTGTGTGTGTGTGTGTGTGTGTGTGTGTGTGTGTGTGTGTAATCTCACAGAACAGTGTTTCTAAACTACAAGGTGATCTGCGATACTAAACATAAAAATTCCTGGCCTTTAAGCATCAGATACTAGATCAGAGTCCTTGGGATGGGAGCCAGCGGTCTACATTTTAACAAGTGCCTCACATGAGTCTCATGTGCCACAAACAGCAGTGTCTCCAGAGCATCTCAGAGTCAAGTGGGTCAATATCTTACAGACTAACCCTTCGGGCGGCGATGATGGTTCTACCCTGACGCTTTCCAGCATACTGAACAGAGAACTCACATGATTGCATCACCCCTACAGTGACACTGTCAGAGAAGGGCTCTTCTTAGAATCCCCAAGAAGCACTTCCCTCCTATCTCCACAGCAGGTAAAGAACAAAACAAAACAAAAAGTCACCATGTGAACTTTGTTAGGCTCATACTCAGAAGCAGAGGCTTGTAAGAGCCACATGGAAACAACCACGTATTGAGATGTCTCTGAAAAGGAGCTGCCGATGCTCTGCGAAGCTTAAGGAGCTTTTCCTGAAAAGAAATTGGGTAATTCATTTTAAATTAAAGTTAAACACTTGGCTTAGTTTTCTTTCATTTTTCTTCTGGTGCATCTCTGACTAAATTAATTAAGCTGTGCTTAGAACCAGGAGCCGACACGGGAGGCCATGCAGCTCGCTGGGTGTCGACGGTGAAGTTAGAACCAAAGGTGGGCTCGGCCGCCTGGGAAGAGAATGGCCGCTCTTTCCTCCCTCCGGCTCCCTCTCCCCACTTCGGCAACCGTGGGGCTGGCTGCCAAGGCCACCTTTGGACCTTCATCCCTGCGTCCCACAGGTGACCTTTTTTATTTCTGTTATAGATAAAATATGACACATACATGCCCAATAAAAGGAAGCATGACAGTTTCAGCTGATCCCATGACCCAAGCCCTGATTAAGGGAGAGCACTCAGTCCCAGGACAGCAGAGTGCCCTGCCCGTAGGGGAAACAGAGACGGTGCCATGACGGATTTGCTCTGTCTCCTTGCCTGGGCTAAGGGATGATCAGGCAGGTGGTCAGACACCGTTTCGGGGTGTGTCGGTGAGGGTGTTTCGGGGAGAGAGCAGCCTCTGCATCGGGAGACTGAATGAGGGAGATCACCATGACCAGAGTGGGCAGGCAGTATCCACTCCTTTGACAGCCCGGATAGAATAAGCAGGCAGGGGAAGGGCAGGTTTGCTGTTTTTGCTTGAGTTGGGACATCCGTCTTCTCCCACTCCTGGACAACGGTGAACCTGGGTCTTGGACCATTGGACTTGGGGACTGGGGACTGGGCCCTGCAGCCTCCCGGTGCTCAGGCCTTTGGACGTGGACTGAGCTACACGACGGGTTTCTCTGAGCCCCCAGCTTGCACACAGCAGAAGGCAGGACTTCCTGGCGCCTATAAACACCTGAGCCAATTCTTATAAAACAAAAAAAAGTATTTTCTATGCTTTTATTTTTATACTATTGCTTCTGTTTCTCTAGAGAACCTTGACTAATATACCAGGGACTAAAGCAAAAACACATGTGCTAACTTTAATTTTTCTTCCTAATTCCTTCCTTATCCCTGTCTCTCTCCCTTCCTCCCTCCGTCGTCCTCCCTCCTGTTCTCCTGTCCTTCTTCCCTTCCCCCTTCCTCCCCTCCACTGACATATTGATGGAGCACCTACCACACGGCTGCACTGATGAATGGGTGGTGAACAGGATGGGCAACACCCCTGCCCTCTCGGGGCGCTTGCCTTCTAGTGGAGGGTACAGACCACATGCAATCAGAACAGTTCACCAGGCAGAATAACTGGAGGTTGGAACCCATGCTACAAAGTAAGTAGCCCACCCAATGCTGGGGCGGGGCGGGGGGGGGGGGGAGGGAGCTGGAGATAAGGCGGAGACACAGACGGTGCTTCGGAACCGAGCCAGGCAGCAAGAGAAGGAGCCAAGGAAGCCGGAAGAAGCGCGTTTCTGTCAGAAATGAGCAGCAGTCAAGGGTCCTGGAATGAATCTGAGTGGAACTTACTTGTCTCCTGGAGACCGTGTTCCCTATTCTTTTTCAGGCCTGTTCAAGAAGAAAGCATTTCTAAGAGTCCTGAAGGGACGTCGCACAGACTCCGCCAGGGACCCTCCGAGATGAAGAGGTTGCTTTCAAAGTGGATTGTTCATCTTCTTGTATGTTGAAGACACGTGTAGTTTAAGCACCTGGGAATCAGGGCAGCACACACACACGCACACACGCACACACAATGCCCGAGGAAAGGACTCTGTGGGGCCAATGCTCTCCCTTGCCGCAAGGACCCTCCCTTCCAGGTTCTGCTGGAACAACTCCTCTCGCAGTGAAACCACAGCCGCAATGTCTGCGGTAATTACACGGGCTCAGTTATGAGGCCCTGAAATTTGTTTGGCCTGAAGATGAAGGCAATTTGAAGCAAAATTTGTTTTGGTCTGTAGTGACGGAGTGGTTCCTAGATGCTAAATTGTGGCAACTTTGAAATACCCGGTGGACCGTGGTGGGGCAGAGACTGGGCACAACCCCTTGGCATTCTAATCGGTGCCTGTCTCTGTAATTCAAGGGGATGTGGTTTGACACCAATTAGCTGGCATGCACAATGTCGTCCCTTTCCCCAGGGGGTGGTGACTGCAGAGGATCGCGAACCGCTTCAAACATGACACACGGCCCACAAGGCACGGCCTTCGTTAATACTCATCAGGGCCGACAGGCAGTGAGCTATGCAGAGAAGCAGAAAATGTGGTTGGTCTCAAATGGCATCAGGGAGGACAAACCGCCCGATGTTTGCAGCAGGTGAAATAAGGAGGCAAAACTGAAGTTTATCGCTGCCCGGAAGCATGAACTCAGAAGCTGTCTGTAAACATCCTGTACATCTCCCGGGACTCATTAGTTCAGCAAGAGATAAGATGCTTTCCTCCCTGGGCGGAACACTCTCTTGTGCAGAGAAGACTGACATGTTCACAGGCTTCCAGAGAACATGGCCGTTTGTAACCTGCTGATGTTTTACAAAATGGACAGGAGTCGCACAAACAAAAATTCAAGGGTGACTTTGATGAGTATCATTTTATAATTGATAACAGTGTTTATTTACACAGGTCTCCCTTTGATCTACGCTCCAAAGAAGCAAAGAGGCAAAGACAAAGATCCACAGGATGTATTTTAAGGCACAAAAACCAGGTAAAAATATATATACACTATTTGATCTTTTTTTTAAAGCTACATATTTATATAGTATTCAGTAAAAGGTATGGAGAGAAAAATTGTAAGTTCCAATGAAAAGGAAAGTTTTCTTCTTTTTTACCATTTTCATTTGTATACATAGTAATTTGGGACGTTTTACAATTAGCATGTATGTGCATGTATTGATGGATAGTATCAAAATAGATAGATGTATATCAGTTACATGGAGAACTCAGCAAGAATGATACCTTGGAATTTTGTAACACTCCCCCCAAATCCCAAGGAACCAACACTCAGGGTAAAAAACAACAACAACAACAAAAAGTTTACGTATTTAACCCAAACCAGTTTTGTTTGTTTTTTTCTTTATTGATACAAGTAGAGAGACAGAGGAAGGGAGAGGGAGAGAGAGATAGAAATACCGATGGGAGAGAACATCGATTGGCTGCCTCCTGCATGCCCCCCCACTGGGAATAGGGCCCACAACCTGGGCATGTGCCCTGACCTGGAATCAAACCAGCGACCTCTTGGTGCATGGGTCGATGCTCAACCACTGAGCCACACTGGCCGGGAGAACCGAAACGAGTTTTAAAAGATACAGGTTAATCAATGACACATCTTCCTCGGTCTCATCAATATTTATGGGAGTATGTCTATCCCTTCTTCCAACTAGGCTGAGAAATAAACAACATGTTGACCTGGAGTCAGATGGCAACATTTTTAGGACCAGTTGCCTGAGGAAGTGCAATTCCGTCACCTCCCCCAGTCAGTATTTCTTAAGTGCATCTCTTGGGACATAAATTCCACGAGATATCCATTGAATTCTTCACTCAACCATGCTTGGAAAACAGTGCCCCCATGACATGCCCTGGTGGAGATTCAAAATACACAGCTGTATAAAAACCTGAGCATTCACACAGTAAACACAGCCCTTCAATGAATTAACCTAGAATCTTCCAAACCTATTTGGTAAAGAACCATGTTTATGCAAATTCCTACATAACATATGCAGAGAATCAGCAGTGCACCAGCTACTTCAAATGGTCTCCTCAAAACTTTCTCCCCCAATCCAGGTCGTGTCACCCAACCTTCTGCCGCTCAATAAAATTGCAGTTACTGTCCAAAATCCTTCTTTATGCTACTATCACTTGACATCTACGTGTGGTGTCTGAAACATGCTATTTTTATTCATGAGAATGTTGTTGTGAAACAATTGTGAATGAAGCGTCGGAGAACTTCAGCAGGCACCATGCGGATTATCCTTTATACTGTCCGAGACACTCCTCAGAACAGTCCCGTAAGTGCTGCTGTTCCCAATTACAGTCACGAGCTGCGTAGGGACGTCTTGGTCAACAAGGGGCAGAATATTCCTAAGGCTAATAACTTTGTAACTGTTCAAGTCCTGCCCCAAATCATTACTGTTTCTGCTGGTCTTGGGCCATAGGTAGTAATGCAATAGGCTCGAAATGCCTGGGGACACTCACTTGGGCCCTGGCGAGCTTCCCACAGCAATATCCTCCCTGCAAAGAATGTTTCAACTGGACCTACCCTTGTGGTTCTTTATTTTTTTAAACTTCAACCAAGGACATTTTTCCATTTTTTGTTCAGATAGAGTGGGAGGGAAAGAGAGAGAGAAACTTCAACATGAAAGGGACACATCGAGTAGCTGCCACCCGCACGACCCAACCAGGGCCGGGGACAAACTGCAACCAAGGTACATGCTCTTAGTGGGAACCAAACCCAGGTCTCTCTGGACCACAGGCCAACGCTCTAACCGCTGAGCCAAACCGGCCAGGGCTAACCTTGTGGTTCTTATTAAGACTGCAAGATGCCCACAGCAATAATCTTTGGGAAACTTTGAAGAAAAAGAGTGTGTTACTTACAGGCCCTGGGGCACAGGAGACCGCTGGGGGCACACGGGCAGGTCAGGAGCAGAGAGATGCAGGGCGCAGGCGCAGTCGGGCTGGCGTTCTGCTTTTATTGGGGCTGGAGGTTTCTCAGGCTCACTCGTGATTGGTGAATGTAAAACATAAGAGTGGGGAATTTAAAGCCCAGGAAGAGGAAAAAACAAGAGGCCCAAAAGGTCAGTGTTCAAATCAACCAAGATCTTTAAAACAAAGAGGCCTCAGAGGGAGCCTGGCCGGCCCGGTGTTTACTGGAGACCACCTTCTTTGACTCTGATGCCTCCTTGAAGTGGATGCCTGGGCAATCAAAGCTCAAGCCGGGCTCATGCGTTACAGAAAGAAGAGCCAGCTGTTAGGACTTGAGCTAAATGACTCACGTGTTTGTGGAGATGCCAGTGCAAGCAAACCCACTGAGTGCCCAGCATGGCATGTAAACGCGTAGCACATGGGATTACAGGGGTAGGTTATACCCTACAGGTTCATGTGAGTGCCCTTGGTGATAGTCGAGCAATAAGCAAGTAGAGTAATGATGCAGTTTTCATTTCTTGGAACATATCCCTGTCTTTAAGTTGGGCACGACCACAGCGATGAGAAACAGCCTGAAGGAATTCCAGTAGCCTTGCCCGGAATAACAGTAAATTTCAGAGCTTGGACTCAAACCCAAGCAGCCTGACTCCTGGGCTTCCCAGCGTGAGCTCCATGTCTCAGGTAGCCCAGGAGGGATCGCTCTTGGTGTTTCCTCCAGCAGAAATAATTTGACTCCTAAAATGCTTTTTGTTGTCTTTTTAATATTTTGGTCACCGTGTGTTACAAAACACACGTGTACTTCCCTCTTCCTGTAAGCGCCCCAATACCTGCAGCCCAAAGTCGACCTGCAGAAACACAGTCCTTCAGGGAAGAGGGGGGTACACCGACCTTGCGTCGGCCCCATCTGACATTATTCCTCTTGATTTCCCTTTGCCTCGTTGTGCCTCGTTTTGTTCCTCATCGGCCTTAATTCATTTTTTATTTTCATGCGAAACGGACCTAGGCGGCCAGGTATTACATCTCTACACTTCCCACACATCCCTAGCTGCCACAGCCCTTTTGTCTCCAGCTGCATCATCATAAAGTATCATTATGAAAATAAGCCGAAATGGAGTTGCCGTGATAAACAGGTTTCTCTCCTAGGGAGCTTTAACCCCAGCCCGTCAATTAGCATGCAGTGCATCACAGGGGAGAAAAGTTGTCAAGGGCTCAGTTTGTCATCCACAGATAAGTAAAAGGTAGTTAACGTAAATTGCATTTCTAAAATGCCTTCCACTTAGCGGGCCCAGGAAGGGCCTCACGCCTGAAGGCTGCAATGCGAGAGACGGGGCGGCCACTCTCCGTGTGTGAGCGTGTTTCTCTGGGGAGTACTGGCAGTTGTCCCGTTTCCTGCTCCGCGTCACACTTGTTGGGTTGCAGTGGTGTGTTACGAGAGCACCACAACCTGAGTGACCGTGAGGAGCACACTCCTTAAACTGCGTTGAGATCTGGTTCAAACCACACTCATACAAGCACCCCTCGCCCCGAGTGGGGCAGGGTCGCTGTTCCGAAGATGCTGCTCATGGGAGGTGCGCACTCCATTCATCTGGGGCGCAGTATCGCTGATGACCAGATGGCCCATCTCTTTCAGTCACCGGGACAGCTGAGCCAAAGATCAGACTTAGATTTCAAATAGTCAACCAGTTGCTTTAGAACAACCACATATTTTTGGTGGAAATCAAAGTTTCACTGTCAAAAATTTTAAAAGAGAGATATACAAAAAGAAGAAAATATTAACCCCAAAATACTCCTCTGCACCATGGAAATGTGAGTGGAATTATTTCCAGACTTGAATTCACATTCACACACACACACACACACACACATGCACACGTACACTTCATGCATGTCTGTATGTATGTTTATATGTACACATGTTTGCAGTTTCACAAATCAAGCTGAGGAGTCAGGATTCCAAACCTGTCCTTAATTGCCAGGGAGACGGTATTACTATTTATCATTATCTAGTCCCTCTTCCTTCAGGAAGGCGTTCACTCTCCTGCCACGGTGACTCCAGGCTCGACTTGCCAAGTCCACGAGCTACCAGGAAATGGACCTGAGACGCTCCCGTGTGGAAACATGAAGAACCAATGGGTGATTCACCATGGTCCCCATTTTTCCTTTTCCAAGAAAACTGCCCCATCAGCCCACACTTCAAAGTGATGACAAAGAAAATCCTGCAGCAGAGGGCCCAGCGGACCCTACGTGGACATGTCACGTGAGTGAGAAATAAACCTTTGTTGTTTAAAACCACTGAGGTTGGGGGGTTGCTTGTTATTACATCACAATCTAGCCAGTCCTGACTGTCACACTGCTCAACAGAAGCCAGTTGCAATCAACTTCAAGGGCCCGTGACAAAGCTATAAAAGTGACCACTTAAGATGACCAGACAAAAGAGCCACAGACACCACCACCAAAAATGATGCTCAGACAATATTTCTTTGGATGGTTCTCTTAGAAGACCATGGGTTTACAGTAAAATCATGGGTTTTTGGTTTTTTTCTTTATCTGTGACATATATTCAGGAGAGGTGAAGGTGATATTTTTTCTCATTAGTGCAATAATATCTTGTCATACATCAAAAAGGGGTATCAGAACGTTAACCGTATAAGATGTGGTATTTGTGTTCTTGCAAGGATACTTTAAATGAACAGCCTTCAGTCTACCTTCTTCCTCATTTCCCCTCCCCTGCTCCATAAAACAAAAACAACAAAACACAAAACTTTTTCTGTCTGGGGATGGGGTGGGCAGAAGTGGAGAGCTGCTTCCAATTCCGTCTGAGACTGTGTCATGATATCTGTGGGATCTCTGGTCTATGGTGGTACATACATTCAAGTTCATTCCAGACTGGATTATCTTGCCTCATTTCTGTGTTTCCCATTTCCTACTCTTCTTCAGTGCTGGTACTGAGTCCTGTGTTAGGGGATGATTTCAGAGATGCTTTGAGTTTTCACATAATGAAACCACCATATAGGGAGTTTAAAGTTTGATAATTGTATAGATTTTTAATTAAATTTTTCATTTATATATAGTAGTTATATAAATAAAAATAACCCCACCTAGACTAGTTAAGTCAATCATTATCTGAAATCATTTTAAAATGAAAGTTGTAATAACAAGAATAATATCAATTGTACAGTAATACAATTTATTATAATACCTTGAACTTACTGATAACTTACTCTTGAGGGAGACCAGATGACTAACTTAAAGGCACACCGCTAGTTCAGGCACTAAACATACATCTGTGTGACCTAGATCTGTCATCCTCTCTTGGACCAACCCTCAGGTATCCAGAGCAAATTTAAATAATTTACAAATAAAAGATACGTCATTTCCATGGCTTTAGAAATCTTGTGGTATCTCTAGGCGTAATAGTCTTTAACAAATACGTCATGAGATAGAAGGAAAGGGGTTGACTTGTTTCATTCATTTAATTGATCAGTCAGTCAGGAAGTCATTAATTCCAAAGATACTTATTGAACACCTGCTATATGCCAGAGGCTACGCTAGGTGCTGCAGATCAAACAACAGATAACACCCTTATAGAACTTAAAGTCTCATGAAATAGAAGCTACAAATAAATTAATAAATGAATAGACACATAAAATAAAATAAGTACCATTGATGATAAGTGTTGTCAAGGGAGTAAGCACATGGGGTGGATGGATGGTGGCAGAGGCATACTTTAGGGAGGGTAATGGAGAAAAGCTCTCTGAAGAGATGACATCTGAACAGAGTTGAAGACTAAAGAGCCAGCCTCAAAGAGGTAACATCAGCCTGCAGAGGAAACAGCAAGGCCCTGAAGCAGGAGAAAATCTTGAATGAGCAGGAACCAGGGTGAGTCGAAAGGTCTCCAGGACCCCAACATGTGGAAACTGGTGTGTGGTTGTCACTCTAAGGGCCATGTTAGAATGTTACTTTAGTGTTTCTCAAGTTGAGAGGTCAACATCCAACAATATTAAAAGAACATTTAATGTTGGACATGGGTATGAGGAAACTGGTCATGCCCCGTGGACTAAGCTAGATAATATACACCAGGTAGCTAAGGCATAGCTTAGTATTTTGAAGGTGCTTAGTATAAACAAGTTATATTCCCTCTTCCAACAAAGCCGCTGACTCCTATCGGAGACCTCTGCTGTCCACCTCAGCTCTTCAATGTCCTTCAACTAGACAGCCTTCAAAATGACCCCCAAACCCCAGAGTGCCATCTTTAGACAACCCTTTGCTATTCTAGTTTGCAAATCATCTGAGCCAGAGTTTGCATGCATCTGGCCTGTATCAGTAATCTTCCTCACAAAATATAACTGTGTTAAATATTAAACAGTTGTAAAGAAAAATATTTATAGTCATTCCCCGTAGCATAACTATTTACATCTCTCTCTATACACATCAAATTTCACATGGTTGTAATCAGTGTTTACATATCGTCTGTGGCATTTTTTTATTTGTAGGCACTTTTCATGCTTCTATAATTTTGATATTTATCATTTTTATGGTTGTATAGTGCGAACAGGTTCATGTATCATAGTTTAATTAATTCTTACTTAAGAAATATATTATCTATACATTTTCAAAATCGGTTCCTAGACCCTTCTCAATGTATTTCATGCTTTTGATTTTATTTTATTTTATTTTTCATGTTTCTGGAGCACCTATGACCTTTTAAAATTAAAATGGAAATTAAGGGAAAATTACATCTTTAAATGATCATATATTCCTGACATTCAAAGATGCTCTTCTCCTCGATTTTTAAAATTGTTCTACAAACTGTTTCTAACTTACCCATTAGCTGTTCTAATCTTATTCCTGTAAACCTCTATTGTGACTCTGACTTTCTCATTAATCTTGGCTCTTTCTTTCGGTCCATTTCCATTAGACCGAAGGCCCAGGATACCGAATACACTCAGTTGTATTTCTCATGCTTTTATAGTTTGAAACTTCCTCTGGGGTCTGAAGCTTCCTTAGACCATTTTCTTGTGAAAAACAGACATGCTTTGTTTTTTGTGTTTTCCCCAATAAAAGCTGGGTGGCTTGTACTTTAAAAAGGATGTGGGAAATATGGAAACAAATTACCTGTGAACTTCCCCTGACATCCACTAGACTTTCTGTGTTGGTGAAGATGCCTCCTTCCTCTCCGCTCGTCTTTTACCTGGCTGTTAGCACACTGTGTTTGTCATTTGATATTCCTCTCCCACTTACCACGACTTAACTTTGCGTTTCCCATACTAGTACAATTTTTTCAGAGCCAACATTCTTTTTTTTTTTCTTTATCCTCACCCGAGGACATTTTTTGATATTTTGTTCAGATAGAGCAGGAGGGAGAGAGAGAGAGAGAAAGAGATAGAGAGAAATATCCACGTGAAAGGGACACATCGAGTGGTCGCCACCCACATGACCCAATCAGGGCCAGGGACAAACTGCAACCAAGGTACCTGCCCTTAGCGGGAACCAAACCCAGGTCCCTCCAGACCACAGGCCAACGCTCCAACCGCTGAGCCAAACCAGCCAGGGCTCAGAGCCAACATTCTTAATGGCTACCTAAACTTCCTTTGATGGGAGATGTGTGGTTTAGTTAACCATTTCCCTGTTTTGTATTTTCTAAATTTGTGTAGCATTCTTGTTAGAATTCAGGAACTTATCAACAGGCAGAGAACCTCCTTCCAGAGCCTTAGAACTGTGTCTCTATTGTTTCACCAACTGATGCTCTTTTCCAGGTGTCTGCATCTTGTTTTTTACATTGCATTTGTACCTTCTCCCAGCGAGTGCCTTTTCCTCATTCCCTTTCTGCCTTCCAACACAGCTTGGAATGGCCTATGACAGGCATTTGATTTGATTTTCCCCTTGTTATGAAGCACCTTCTAATCTGTCAGGAAAGCTCAGGCCTTCCAGTGCTTAGCCCACGAGCTGAAGTCTAGCAAAGCACGGATGGTTGTCAAACACATCATAAGCAGTGAAAAGATGAGCCCTCAGGATGTTAATTCAGAGAGAGGGAGCGCGAGATTCAGAGGGAGGGAAAGAAAGGAAGGGAGAGAGGGAGGGAAGAAGGGAGAGAAAGAGACAGAGACCGGGGCGGGCGGAGACAGGCACACCTTCACTGGGAGAGAAGGAAAGGGTGATGATAAAGGAAAGGAAAGGGCAGCTTTGGTTTCTAGAAGAAACATTCTGCAGTGAGAAATGCCCAGGAATGAAATTGACTCCCTTGATGGATTATTGCACATTGATAAGGGAGACCTGGAAAATGGCATTGGTTAAACACCACTATCCATTCAGTGCATTAATGAGACAGCTTCCAGAACTCACTGGGATAGAGAGAGCTATCAATATTGGAGAAGTCCAGAGGTACTGCGGTGGATTAGAGCAGGATGGATGTTCGCTGAGGGCATGGGGATTTTTCATGCTGTTCCTCATTTTCCTGTACACTGCTGTCAAAACTCAGCAATGCCCAGAAGTCTCAAATCCAACCTCGTGCTTGTAATAACTGCCTGATAATTGTATTATGCTAAATGCGGAAAACACCAGTGGATCATTCAGCCTGGTCAGCCCTTGAAGCTAACTTGACATTCTGATGATGCAGGCTGCACAAAGCCCTTGGAGTCAAACAGTGTTATTGCTCAAACAGATGTCCAAAGACCACACTGTACTTGATGGGGGAAAATGTGTCTTGTTGCTCCATTGTGTTAATAAACAACAGGCATTCCTTCGTTGTTCATTTATTCAGTCACTTATAGATGCCCTGCACCATATTCCACAAAGGATTTGAGGCAGTTACTAGACTCTTATTAGAAAAGTTTACAAGGTAAAAAAAATGTCAACTTATCAGTAGTGAAATTGTATGCTCTGTGATCAGATGATTTTTCTTGGTAATGGCCAGAATATTCTACTGGTTTAAAATGTATCCTGTTATGGATGGTGACAGCCAGAGGGAAAGAGGGTGAGGGAGGTGGAAGTGGGCGAAGTGGGGATAAATCAGGATAGAGAAAGACTTGACTTTGGGTGATGAACGCATGATGCAGCAAATGATGTTTGTTGGGTCGTAGACTTGAAAACCAGATGGCTTTATTAACCAATGTCACCCCAATAGATTTAATAAAAAACGTATAAAATATATCCTGTTATATGTGGTCGACCTAACTACTTCTATAAGGACAATGTGCACATGTCTGGCTAATTATGTAACAACTGACAACTTGGTAATAACTTAAAAAACTTCCAATGTACGTTGCCAATCAGAGGTATGGATTCATCTTTGTTCCTTCATCAAACCCCATTAATATGCAAGAAAGTAAATAAAAATAAACTGTGAATATGTAAAGGGAACCGACCAGGAGAGGGGATTACGAGAAGTTTTCGGAATGTAGGAAGCACAGGAAATGATTAATTTTGCTGAGAAACCTGACTCCCAAGTGCTTGTGCAAGTCAATGAGAACCCCAGAACTCAGGTGCCAATTCCACAGGAGAAAACAGCAAAGCACTGAAAGAAATAAAAAGGGAAGAAATTGGTAGAAAAGTCAGTATCCTAACCATTCTCTATTCACCCAGTCAGGCAACCACACTTTCTTTACCCCAACATGAGGCTTATTCTAAAGAGGTAAAGCCCTGGCCAGGCTGCTCACTTGGTTAGAGTCACCCTGTACACCACCAGGTCGCAGGCTCTGTTCTGAGTGAGGCACATACCACGGCTGTGGGTTTGATCCCTGGGTGGGGTATGTATGGAAGGCAACCGATCTCATTCTCTCTCTCTCTCTCTCTCTCTCTCTCTCTCTCTCTCTGTCTACCCCGCTTTCCTCCTCTCTCTAAAATCAGTAAACATATCCTTGGATGAGGATTAAATAAACAAACAAATAAATAAATAATGAGATTAACTTGACATTACCCTGACCACCACCCACAACATTTTTCCCCGGGAAGGTTGGCACTGACTCCCCTATTTATCCATACAAACCCCATTCCTGGACTTAGCTGAATATAAAGCTTGTTGTCTCTTTTTTTTAATCCTCACCCGAGGACATTTTTTCCATTTTTTGTTCAGATAGAGTGGGAGGGAGAGAGAGAGAGAAACATCGACGTGAAAGGGACACATCGAGTGGCTGCCACCCGCACGAGCAACCAGGGCTGGGGACAAACTGCAACCGAGGCATGTGCCCTTAGCGGGAACCGAACCCGGGTCTCTCTGGACCGCAGGCCGACACTCTAACCACTGAGCCAAACTGGCCAGGGCTTGTCTCTTTTTTCATAAAAGAATACATAAGAGAAAACGACTCAAAGATACAGCCATTTGGAAATCCCACAACACAATTGACAAGACTCTAACCAATCGCTGGATGATTTTCATCCATACACCAGACTTTTTAATCATGTATTTAGTGTCTGACTGTAACATAAATTTTAGAAACCACAGATAAAAATAAGTTCCTAAAATATGCTAGAAAACAAACAAAGTCACATACAAAAAGAACAAGTGTCAGATGGTTTAGAATTTTTCAGTAGCAATACTACAGGTTGAATGACAATGAAACAATGCTTTTGAAACTCTAAGAGAAAATTTGTTTCTGACCTATGGTGCCATACCTGGCCAAATTATAAATCCGTGTGAGGGTAACAAATTACATTTCACAGAAATTCAAGGTCTTAAGATTTCCTCATATGTGTTATTCTCAGAAAACTCCTTGAAGTTGTGCCTTTTCCAAAACAAGGAGATAGATCAAGAAAGACAAAGGCACTTCATTCAGGAAACACTGTATCAAACACAGAAGGAATGAAGAAGAGCCCTCAGAGGTTAATGGTGCAGTTCAAAATGCAGCCAGTATAGACCAGAAGTAGAGGATGGAGGCCCAGGATGGAGGACTGTTTCAAAGGAAAAATAAATAAATAAATATTAGCTCAGTTTTTGTAGAAAAGGATGTTCTAAAGGATCCTATACTTCTTTTGTAGAATTTGGGAAGCAAATGAATATAATGAAAACTAAGCACATTTTTATATAAAGGCAGTTATAAACTCCAATATAAAAAGTGATACCAGAAAAAAAAAAAAAAATGACATTAATAGTCCCCTACTATTGAATACTACCTATGTAATACTACACAGTCATGTGTTGCTTAGCAATGCAGATACGTTCTGAGAAATGCCTCAGGGGCTGAATTTGGCATTGTGCAAACACCGTAGAGTGCACTTCCACAAACCTAGATGGTCCAGCCTACTGCTCACCTAGGCTGGATAGTCTAGCCTATTGCTCCTAGGCTACCAGCCTGTACAGCATGTCACTGTACTGAGCTCTGTAGGCAAATGTAACACAATGGTATTTGTGGATACAGATATATCAAAACATAGAAAGCACACAATAAAAATACAGTACAAAAGATAGAAATGGCACGCCTGCTTGGCCATGAAGGGAGGTTGCAGGCCTGGGCGCTGCTCTGGGTGCGTCAGTGAGTGAGTGGTGGGGGAACGTGGGGTCTAGGACATCACCGTGCACTGCTATCAACTTTATAAATGTCGTTCCGCTGCCTGGCCCCCGCTTCGGCCGACAGGGTCGGAAATAGGACATCGAAGCTGGCAGTGCTGCCCCGCAAACAGGGAGGTGGGCTGGATCTGTCGGAAACACGGCGGAGAAACCGTGGGAAGGATGGGTAAGGTAGAGATCAGCTCAACCGTGACCGTCGGCGGAGCGCAAGGTGGCCTGAGGATCAGCAGGAAAAAGAAAGCAAGGCGAAGAGACACAGGAACACAGGGACATGCTGCTGATGTGGTTTTGGTCATTGCATGTCGGAGTGGCGGTCAGATTAAGGAACTTCAGGGTATTCCTAAAAAAGGAGGGGCGTTTAAAACATGAGAAGGGTGTAGAACTGAGGACTCAATGTTTTGACTTTGGGAATTTGTTTTTCTTATTCCATTGACCCTACCTGGCACTAAGAGCTCTCTCGGGCATTGAATTAATGGAAGAAATAAAACTTACCTATGCTTTACATCATTAGAAGCTAAAAATATTTCCAAGTACAGGGACAGGCTGGCTCCACACTACCACAGAAAGCTTTTACGGAGGCGACAGAAGCACTTAACACTTGTGAAAGTGGCTTCTGTGGACCCTTGTCCTTGGGCAGGATCTTAGGTCCTCAACAAAGATGTTATAGCAAGGTCCTCTCAAGACCATCGAGTACCTCTGAGAAGCTGTGGCACCCCCTGAACACGCAGTGCTGGGGGCGCCGGCTCCTCTGCTGGAACAGGTCAGAGGCAGACCAACGGGGATGTAATCTGTGCACTTACCATGGAGGTGCTGTGGGTAAGAGGACATCTGTTCCCAAGCCCCACAGACATGGCTACTCTCTGCGAAAATAAATGTTATCCTGAACCACAGATCCTTCCATTTTGTACAGTACATCCAGTTCCATTTCAATCTTATGAGACCCCCGTCCTGTATGCGGTTCATCATTGACCAATACGTCATTGTGGGGCACATGACTGTGATGTAACAAGTAGGTGTGTGTTTAATCAATGCTAAAAGTGATCGATTCTTATTTATCTCACTATGAAGTGAAGAGATAATGCTCAAAAGTAATTGTCGCCCTGGCTGGTTTGGTTCAGCGTTAAAGCGTCAGTCTGTGGTCCAGAGAGACCCGGGTTTGGTTCCTGCTAAGGGCACGTACCTTGGTTGCAGTTTGTCCCCAGCCCTGGTTGGGTCGTGCAGGTGGCAGTCACATGATGTGTCCCTTTCACATCGATGTTTCTCTCTCTCTCTCTCTCCCTCCCACTCTATCTGAACAAAACATGGAAAAATGTCGAGTGAGGATTAAAAAAAAAAGTAATTGTTAATAGTATCGTATATACTATCATAATTAGTGCAATTGGTGTAATTAGTGTCATAGATACTAATAACTAGAAATATGGAAGTCAAATCAAATTTTATTTATAGAGATAGATATGTGAATGTATGTGTATATTATTGGTAGTAATTGACTCTGAGAAGCAAGACATTCAGGGAAAAACGAGTGGGAAAGGTAGAGAGAAAGTGCTTTTGTGGAAGCTTTAGATACTATTTCATTTGGTCATGTTCTAATTTCATAAATAATTTTTGGAAAAAAGTTTTTAAAAGAGGGAGAAAAACAGCGGACACCCTCATGTCCTGAAGGTTAAGACATTTACATGGGAGGAGAGCAAAAAGAGACATTTATCTTGGTCACACTATTCCTGTGTACTTTTGTATGTTTGCATTTTTTTCTTTTTTTTTGTAATTAAATCCTAGAGTTACAATGGAGGGCGAGTCTACAGAAGTCGATGACTCCTGGATGAGTCGTTTGTGAGAAAAACAAAAAACACGTCCCTCATTCTGAGGATAGAAGCCGTGCTGTTTGAAGAACCAAGCTTATGAAATATAATTTCAGTGATAAATTTGTTAGTTCTTTTTCCAAAGGTTCCTTTCCGTTGACAGTTTCAAGTCTTTCCCACTTGACCTAAGAAGCATTTCTTAACCTCTGTAGTTCAGAACTCTCAATCCTTCCTAAAATAATAGGCTCTCTGGTCACTGCCTACAGAGATATGATCTCTCTCTCTATCTCCCTGTCTCTCTGTCATATATACAAGTAGGTCACACACACACACACACACACACACACTCACTGGCCTGATACAGCTGTATCAGTGGGTGTAGAAGCTGCCCTGGTATTTACACCTAGGCTATGTTGTTCTCCTATTGAACATAAACTTCTTACAAAACAGCAACATCAGACCGAGTCATCCTGAGACCACGATAAAGTGAGATCAAACAAGACCACTTCATAATAGTGCGAGCCCACACATCACAGGGCCACGGCGCAACCCACAAAATGCAGAAAGCTCCCCCGACACCAAGCCTGTATGAGGAGCAGCTGCTTATTCACCAAGCACTCTCTCCTGGTCGCTCCTCCCAGAGATTAAATACAGGATTACGCAGCAGTGCATTTACAGTTGTTCATAAGGAAAATAATGCAATCATTAATAAATAGTAACACAAAATAAACTCCCATCCTCACAACTGTGAACCCGCTTTTGCCAAACCCTGCACCCTAAGATACAGATCACAGAATTGCCTCCACTTCCCCAAAGCATTCCATCCAGAGCAAATTCTTGCATCCTTAAAACCTTAAGGAATTTAGGAATGACCCAAACAAAGCCCAAACCCTTTGATTTCAACACCATCTTACTGAGATGTCCCCTGGTTCCCATGGATTTGTTCTCCCTCACTGAAGGAGCAATAAACAACCTGGGCCAGCTACCAGTGAGATCAGGGTGACCCGGGCATTGACAGGAGGGAGTTCTTCTGCCCATGGAAGTTTCCTACACTGAATAGAGACACTTCTCTATGTGAACAGGGGCCCTTTTCTCTCACAAGAAACACAGCGTGGCTTGGATGAGCAGTACTTCAGCACAGTTCCTCTTCCATTATGATTAAGACTTTGGGCTGGAGATTTGGAGAGGAAGATGCAAAAGTCAGTAAGATTCATCCCAGGCAGCCATGATTTAGAACATATTTCAACAATCAGTTTTGACATTGTTAACAATTTATCTGGCTCTTACTTCTTACGTACTCATGAGTGAAAATCTGGTAATGCAGACGCGTCCTGTGCAGATCCCCTAATTTCAGGGGCTCCGTGAAGCTTCCTTTCAAATGATTTCAACTTCCATCTGTGCCCTAACTCTCCCTTGGAACAGTAGCTTTCACGGGCTTTCAACTTTTATTATTGTTATGCATGACCAAGTCCGGAGTTAAACGGATTTAAACATATCTATATGTCTGTGTGTTTGTGCATATTTATGTTTACATTTTTTCTGTCAAAATCTCTCTCAGTGATGGATTTTTAAAAAATGTATGATTCATACAATGTCATGGTTGAAGAGCTCCTCTTGATTTGTGTATGAAAAAGGAAGATTCCGACCAAATTAATCCATAGCAGTGATTCTCAAACTTTGATATGTCTTACAACAAACTAGTTATTTTTATGCAATTCTATGCTGAGACTGCAGCCCATTCCAATGAAATCTCTGAAAAAGGAAACCTGCTACCCACATTTTCTGACAGCCCTTCCCAAGTCGATTCCAATGCAGAGCCAAATTTGGGTCCAGTGATCCAAACCAGCCACTCACAGTGTGGTCTGTGGGCTTCTCATACAGGTCCGACCGGGGAGCTGGTCAGACACGTAGAGTCCTGGGTCCCTCCTAACACCCACTGGTGCAGAATATAACTTACCCCAGTGCTTCCCAAACTGCGGTGTGCCTTCCAATTACCTAGAGGTTCTTGTCAAATTGCAGTTGTACACGCGGTTGTTGAGCCACAGGGCCTGAGACTCTGCCTTTCCAATACGCTCTCAGAGAATGGATGCCCAGCTGCTGGGCCGCAGACACTCTTTGAGGAGGAGCCAGCTGGTGTAAGATGTCATCTTCTTTGGAACATAATCATCACCTCCTCTGATATAACAAGGATAATAATGGCTTTTAGGCAACTACTATGTACCAGCTAATGGGCTCAGAGCTCTTGTAACAAGCTCCAGCGGAAGAACTATGAGGATTTATATTCTAAAAATAAATTGAGGTTCAGTGGGATAAAGAGTGTGACTCGAAGCTGCTTGGCTTCCCCTATATCAAGAGCTCTCAGATTTCAGAGTGATTGTGAACCCCCAAAGTACTCACCGCATCTATCAATTGTGAAATATTCGATCTCTGTGTGGTTGAAATGAGGGGACTTGATCATTTATCATCACCCCAAGAAATGGTCCGAATCTCTTCCTAAGTTTTCAATGAAATCATCAAATAACGGGCTTTAAAGTGATTCTCAATGAATATGCCAAACTCATCCAGGAGGATTTCTAGTTAGCAACACTTTGTAAGTGTTGGTGATAACAGTTAGCTGTGTGTACTTACAGGAATAAGGCATACTGTCACAACACTTCTCAAGGGATGGACTTCTTAGGATTCTAATAAGTGGGAAGGCACCATCACTGTGCTTACATCGCACAGTGACATTCAGAATAAGTGTAATACACAGCACGTCCATGAAAGCCACTTTTAGAGGAGACAGATATAAACCCATAAAGTAGTTCAATAATAACACAAGGTGGCATATGGTAGATGCCAAATGAGCAATAGAGGCAGTGCTCATAATGATAGTAGCTACCACTTATTGAATGACTATTATGGGACAGATGTTTTATATAAATTGCCTCATTCAATCACTACAATCTATGTAAGGTTATAATTAATATTCCTACTTCACAGATAAGGGAGCTCAAGGAGTTATGTGATTTTTCCCAAGGACTCGCCGATATTATGTGCCAGACTGGGATACCAACCGCAGGTCAGAGTGACTCCAAATGCAATTCTCTGTCTAGAATACCTCATTGCCTCTCCGGCGCTGTGCTACCTCCTCTGTGTTCTTGGAGGTCAGTGAGGGGAAACACACAGCAACAGAGAATGCTTCCTGGGGAGATTTTACATGGGCTGTTTTCACAGAAACTGCTGGGATGTAGATAAGTAGAAAAGGGCCAGGCAGGTAGATTAAACCATGAAAAAAGAAGGATCAGGGAGCAGTGTCAGGAAGCAAGGTGGTGTTTAAGTTTGATAAGGATGGCTTGCTTGGGGAAGAAGTGTAGGGTGGAGTAGATAAACTAAGATGATGGTGAAGGACCTTAAGTATTAGTCTCAGGGAGGTTGAGCTAAGGACAGTGGACAGTGTGGGTTTTTTAAAGATGATTTACTGATATTTTTAGAGACAGAGGAAGGGAGAGAGATAGAAACATCAATGTGAGAGAAAAACATCAACCAGCTTGCCTCCCACCCACCCCCACCCCCACTGGGGATGGAGCCCGCAACCCGGGCATACGCCCTGACCAGGAATTGAACCAGGACCTCTCAGTTCATGGGACGATGCTCAATCCACTGAGCCACACCGGCCAGGCTTGCAGACATTTTCAGGAGAAAGAGAAGATTGATGGCCAAGGAATTTTATAAAATGAATTTAAAAAGTGTGATGAAAGGTTTGTGGGGGAGAAGGAAAGAAATGTGTGAAGTGCTCTAATATACCACACTAAAGCTTTGCGGCAACAGTAGGACGAGCACACTTGGGGAGCAGGTTTCTTTATGAAAACTGGAAATACAAAGCAGTCGGGTCTTGAGAGCTCACACTGTAGAGAGCTGAGGGGTCTTGGGGTTTTCTCTAGGCAGTCGAAAGCCATGCTGAAGGTCAGTCTAGGAGAGAGATAACAGTACAACCTCTTAGAAAACAGGAAAACTTGAGGTGGTTGCTATGGAAATGGAAAATAAAGTATAGTAATAGGATCCAAGAATCTATAGGAAGAGATCTGGTGCATTAAGGTGGTATGGCCATAGCTGTTTTATATATTCACAATAGAATACTATGCAGCTGTAAAAAAGAAGGGCCTCTTCTTACACTTTGAGACAACATGGTGGGACCTGGAGAGTATTATGTTAAGCATAATAAGCCAGTCAGAGAAAGACAAGTATCACATGATGTCACTTATATGTGGAATCTAATGAACAAAATAAACTGATGAATAAAATAGAAACAGAGGCATAGAAAGGTGGAAAAGCCCGATGAACCTCAGAGGGAAGGGGGGACAGGAAGAGATTAACCAAGAAACTTACATGCATATGTGCCTTAGCCAAGGACACAGACAATAGGGTGGTGATGGCCTGGGGCAGGATGGGAACTGGGAGGAGGAGGGCAATGAGGGGAAAGGAAAACATCTGTAACACTCTCAACAACAAAGATTTAATTTTAAAAAAGAATCTATAAGAGACCAGAATATGAAGGTTACCAAATGGAACTTTGGCATTCAGAGAAAAGCCAGAATGACCCACAGATAATGCCTGAAGATGGCGAGCTGATCAATTGTTGTCTTGTATGTAAAAATCTAGACTTTAAATTCATAGCATAAAGGAAACTCGGTACCAAGTAGGATGTATTTTCCTTTTAAAAAATCTATAGTAATAATGATAGCTTATATTTGTACATTTTTTAAAAATTTATGTTTTATTGCTTTATTCAAATACTCTATGTAAATCACCTCACTGAAATCTCGCTCATTCTTGAGGAGACAGGACAGAAATTATTACCCACATTTTATATGTGAGGAAAGCAAGGCAGAGAGAGGTTCTGGCATTTTCTTAAGGTCACTCAGTGTGTGTTGGTAGCCAAGCCAGACCTGGCCCCCTGTATGTGTCTCCAAGTCCAAGATCAGTCTCCTGGTAGTGAAGACAGCAGGTCCCAGGCAGGAGGAGTCAGGGCTGGTTGAGAATGAGCACGCGGGTTTCTGTAGCAATGTGTCATTCCTTCAATGAGTCCATAAAACAGAAGACAATTCAATAGAAGTAGGTAATGACTTTGCACTTTAGTTGTCATTAGGCTTAAATTACAGAGATACTTCTCATCAGTTTCCAGGAAAGTGAGAGCGGGAGAAATGAAGGTGTGGTTTCTCTCTACTTTGTGAAGTGCAAGTTATGTGTGTCTAAATGTGAAGTCGCTTGGCACAAATCACTGACCCCTTAATCACTGAGCTCCAAGGTATCCATCTGCCTGCTCAGAAGAGCTCACTCCAAATAAAGGGTCTTGGGGTCAACAACTCTCAGGTATTGATAAGGACCCATCAATGGAACCCAGGCATGGAGGTCAGTATTGCTCACCACTTGAATTTTTCTTTTTTTTATCCTCACCCGAGGACACTTTTTGCATTCATCTTCAGATAGAGTGAGAGGGAGGAAGAAAGACAGAGAAACATCAATGTGAGAGAGATACATCAACTGGCTGCCACCCACATGACCCCAACCAAGGCTGGGGACAAACTGCAACCAAGGTACGTGCCCTTAGCAGGAACCAAACCCAGGTCTCTCTGGTCCGCGGGCTGACGCTCTAACTGCTGAGCCAAACCAGCCAGGGCAACACTTGAATTTTATTTAGTTTCTCAGACTCTGACTGGGCAGGGAGACAGTGAACCATAAGACCTCATATGCCTCTGCTTATATCCAACACTGCTTTCTAGAAGGAAACAAAAAAATAAAATTTTGGAGACCTGCATGCACAGGTCTACACTTGCCCATCTACTGCATATACCTGGGCAAGTCATTTAATCACTGTGCCTCAGTTTCTTACCTGTCATCTCAAAATAAAAGCCATTCATGTCTCAGTCTATTTACTAATTTCATAAAATTAAGACCTTCCTATATGCTAACAGTTAAGGTCCTTTCTGCAGAACAGTCTGGAATAACACAGGTTCTGGCTCCAAAGAAGCTTAGAGATTATTAGAAAAAATTAATATTAAGCTAATAATTATATTAAAATCACTAAGACTCCAGTGTTTTAGTGAGACTTTCTAGAATGAAGGGATCGCTAAACATGAGACACAATATAAATACAAGACATTTCAAGGCCAGAGGAAGGGAGCTAAACTTTACTGAGCAACTGCTACCTACCCCGCGGCACGCTAGGGTCTTCACACACATTTTCTATCTCAAGCCCTCTCAATCCACACATTAATCGCTGTTACGAATGTTTTCCCATAAAGCAACAAATGCTCAGGGAAGGTAATTAGATTGACCACCTCATTATACTGTGGTGCTTAAAACCAAATTCTGGAGTTAGAGTATATGAGTTCAAATCTCAATTCTGTCTCTTACTATCTGTGAACTTGGGAAGTCACCTAACTTTCCCATATTTTCTCATCCATCAAATGAGAATAATAATATCACCCATCTCATAAGGTTGATGAGATAATTAAATGAGTTCATTTTGCCTAGCAATATATTAACTATTATTTTCTATGTTAGGTGCTTTGATAGTCAAGTTTATGTGTCAACTTAGCTAAGCCACGGTGTCCATTTGTTTGGTCAGACATCACAGTAGATGTCACCATGGAGGTTTTTTTGCTTTTGTTTTTTGTTTTGATATGATTCACATCTAAATCAGTAGACTTTGAGTAGAGCAGATTACTCTCCTTAATGTAGGTGGGCCTCATCCGATCAGTTGAAGGCATTAAGAAGAAAGGCAGATTTACTGGGAAGAGGGAATTCAGCCTCAAGCTTGCAGCATGGAAACCCTGCCTGAGGTCCCACCTGCCTGGGCTGGGCTGTGGAATTCAGACTCAACACGACAACATTGGCTCTCTCCTGAATGGCCAGGCTGCTGACTTGCCCTGTGGATTCTGGAACAGCCAGGCCTGCTGATAGGCTCTGGCCTACTGGTTCTGTTTTTCTGAAGACCCTGACTAATGCAGGTGATAAAGACGATGTGAATTCAAATCTGGCTGCAAAAGTGGTTCTCTGCCTCCAAGTTTCAATGGACTTCCCTGTAGTTACTCAGAGCTACTTAATTTGCGCTGTCCTCTTACCATTTGATTAAAAACAAACAAATGAACAAACAAAAGGTTTTGATGAGATCTTAGGTAAAAGGCAGTGGCATCAAGTCCCAAGCAACCTGACTCCAGGTCCTTTGTCTTCCTCGTCCAGAATGTCCCTTCCCTGGAGGCGTTGACGCAGTGAATGGGGCCCTATCTGACAAGTAATATTTCTTTCGTAATAGAGAGAAAAGTTTAAAATGAGATCCCAGACTTTCATTAGTTTTTGTGCTGCCCTAATTTCGTTTTCCCCTTTGCTATCGCACCAGCTGCAGACTTTAATTAAACTGTGGCGAGTCTCCTCAACTTGGCGGGCTTTCCAGAGAAAACAAGGGCATCTCCTCCCCGGGCAGCCCTTCCCAGCCTTCCAGCCTGCAGTTATGTGCCCCAACTGTCTGGATGGGGGGCTGGGGACCTTGCAGGGCCCCGCATCTTGTTTCCTCGCTCTCTTTGTTCTCTTCCACTTAGCGGGTTTCCCTGGAAGTTCCTGGGCCGTGGGTTACTGCCCGGCCTAATGCAAAGTAACACTTCATTGCTGCAATTACGGTAAATTACTTCGCTGCTTTGTCATTTTGATTCTTCATTTAAAGCACCATTCTCCGCCACAGGATAAAGCCATCATATCTATATGTATGGATGAAATTAATGCATCCCTTTATTAGAGATAGTGATCAAATGAAAGGTGAAGAGAAAGCATGATCTCATTAGGCTGGAGACAATGACCGATACATTAGGGACCACTTCAAAATGCTCCGTAAACTCAGCGGCTACACGCGCTGGGCTGTTTTCTGCACCCGTTTTGTGGTTATCAAACTGTGGGATACAATCCGCTGAAATGCACAGGTAAGCTCAGCATGGCTTATGGGACAATATTATTTAAACAGACCAATATGATTTTTTTATTTAAAAGATCATTTTTTCCGCAGAGATTCTTCTGCAAGCTGCATCCCTGAAGCCTTTCTACCTTGAAATACTATGTGACAGTTAATAGGAAAATTACAGAAAATGGCAATCCAAATATGCTATCAATTGAATTAATAAGGAGGCTCAGTGACTGGACAAATGAGAGAAGGAAGAAATTGAGAAGCAAAGAATAGGGAAAAGAACAAATACACATCTTCTGCTGAGGAGTGATACATCATACAGGGGAGAGGGGAGAAAGGACACTGGAAAAAAGCAGAAGAAAAAGTTTTTAACACAAAAGAGGTGAGACCAGATGGTCCAGGAGAGTAAGAAATACTAGAAAGAAACCTAAGACTAGTCTCCTTCAAAAAACCTACCGAGGATTTACTTACATGAAAGGACATTCTTTCCCAGACAATAATCTCAAGTGATTAGACATAAACCTATTCGTCTTAATTCAGCACTGGACATAAGTGATTCAACAAATACTTATTGAGAATCCACCCTGTGTCCAGCCTTCAACAAGGCACTGGGGATACAGCCATGAACAAGGACACAGAACATGCCTGTGTGATGCTTACCATTTAATTAGAAAGAGACACATTCGCAAATAATTGTGAAATAGCTGATTCTATTTAGAATTATTAGAGGTTCTATAAGACATACAGGGCCCTGGCCAGTTTTTCTCAGGGGTAGAGCATCGGCCCGTGGACCAATGGGTCACGGGTTTGATTCTGGTCAAGGACACGTACCTCGGTTTTGGTTTAATCCCCAGCCCTGGTCTGGACGTGAGGAAGGCAACCAGTTGATGTGTCTCTCTCACATCAACGATTCTCTCACCCCCCTCCCTCCCACTCTATCTGAAGACAAATGGAAAAATCCCCTCTGGTGAAGATTGAAAAAAAAGAGAAATGAGATGGTTTTGGATATATTTATTTAAAGTGGAATTGAGGCATCTAAGTAGAGATGTTAAGTACATATCTACATATAAATATTTGCATGCATGCTCATGCATATATACATGTGTATATATACATATTTATATGTAAATATTTATGTATATATGTACATGTACATGTGTGTATACAGGGGTGGGCAAAAGTAGGCTTCTAGTTGTATGTGAAACAGTTTATTCTTTTATTACTATTTATTAATTAGTATATTATTTTCCATACGAACAGCTTTTGCCCACTCTTGTACTTTAAGATTTGCTTGTGAGACATAGTTTAGATTTACAATTCCATCTATTTATCTGTCTGTAGGTCAGAAAATCAAAAAATGGCATTAGACGAAGTTATAAATCTAAATTATATCTCACAGGAAATTTCTGGGAGTCATTTCAATGCCATGGAATTTGGCAAGCTTTTTAATGGAGATGATCATATTAATAATAGACACTGAACACTTATTATGTGACTGACCTAAATCTAAGCCCATCACAGGCATTAGTTCAGTTTATCTTACAGCCTTAAGATCAATGGTTCCCTCCATTTGACAGATAAAAGATCAAGTCCTAGAGAGTTAAGCAACTTGCTGGAGATAACACAGGTTCATTTGCAGAAACGAGATTTAACACAGATCTAGGTGACTTCCAGGCTACTTCTCTTACCAGCCTGGGAGTCGGTTCCAATCAGTTTAGCCTATTTTTGTAAACAGTTGGCAAGACCAAAGTGAGAGAGTCCAAAAAATTTTCCACAGGTGGTACAGGGTAGTAATTGTACAATCAATACTCGAACACTGTCTGCTTCTTAACCCAAAACTTTTTGCTTTATAAGTGGTAACTTCTCCAAGCTATACGTAGCCACTGACCTCAGCTTCACCTGACAGCGTGCGCGTCACAGCGGCTAAGGACCCACCTGGTCTGCAGGCACAGCTCACGGCGTGAGGAGGAGCCCTCCTGACCAGTTCACCTCGGGAGGAACGAGGAATTTGTCCACAATCCTGCGTGTGGTACTGCTCAGACCGTCCTCTGGGTCCAAAGCAGGTCACCTAGTGAGTGGTACAGCCAGGCACTTCCCTGACCCAGAAATTGCTGGTTTTCCTCTCACTCTGAATGAGTGGATGTGACATGCCTTGCAAGGGTCGTGCCAAGTCTCCCTAGTACACCGCCAAGGAGCCTTGCTCTTCTACGCCCTCATACTGGCCCTCCCTCCGTGGGACTAGGGAAACAAGCAGAATAAACTCAAAACAAGCAAGCTTACAAAACAGATACAAAGGATAAACATCACAAGTGCTTCTGGACCTATAACTTCCCAAATGACTTCACGGATATACCAACTCAACTGGTAATAATCACTCACTTGTGCATTCATTGATTTAAAAATATCTACTTATTATCCTTCTACTAATTAACAGACCCTGTTCTGGGTATTGAGGATGACAGTAGGAAACAAGATAGAAAATGTGCCCTGGCCAGGTTGGCTCAGCGGTTAGAGCGTTGGCCTGCGGTCTGGAGAGACCCGGGTTTGGTTCCCGCTAAGGGCATGTACCTCGGTTGCAGTTTGTCCCCGGCCCTGGATGGGTTGTGTGGGTGGCAACCACTCGATGTGTCCCTTTCACATCCATGTTTTTCTCTCTCTCTCTCCCTCCCACTCTATCTGTAAGGTTCTTGTGGACCTTATATGATAGTTGGGAGGTGATGTGATAATTAAAAAACTATATAATATGTCTAATGGTGATAAATACTATGGAGAAAAGCAAACGATTGGGTGCAGAAAGAAATGCAGGGAGCAAGGTCAGGTGCCATTATAATAGGGGTCAGGGAAGAACTGTCTCTCATATATTTAAACAGAAACCTGAAAGCAGTAAAAGGCTAAACTGCAGACTCCCCCGAGGGAAGAACGTTCCAGGAAGCATTTCGGCAAGTGCAAAAGCCCTGGGGCAGAACTTTCTTATCTTGTGCAAGGAAGAGTCAGGAGGCCAGTGTGACAGGAGCAGGGTGCACAGGTGAGAGAGGAGGGGTGAGGCCAGAGAGGTGATGACCGGGGAGGGGGAATCAGCTGAGGCTTTGTGGGTCAGAGCAAGGACTTTGCCTTTAAGTCTGAGATGAGGAACCACCAGAGGGATTTAAAGACAACACCAATGATCTGCCATTTACCAGGCTCACTCTGGCTGTTCTGGGAAGAGACTGAATGAGGCAGGGTGGGGGTAAAGAGAGAGACAGAATACTCATTTCAGCAGAGATGGTGATGATCCATGTGAGCAATTATGGTGGCTTGGCCCAAAGCGCTGGTGACGAAGGTGGCGAAAGGAGTCAGTTCCGGATAAATGTCAAAGACAGAGCCAATAGGATTTGCTAACAGACCGGCTGTGAGGAGTTGGAGGAAAAGATGATTCCAAGATTTTTGGCTTGAATCATCAACTGTGGTGATGAGGAATGGAATATCCAAGCTCAGTCAGGATGTGTTAAGTTTGAGATGCCTATTAGATGTCAAAAGGGAGATGTTGAGTAAACAAGTCTATATATATATAGTCTGTGGTTTAGGAGAGAGAAATAACAATGTACAGTCTTTAGCATAGTGATGGTATTTAAAGCTACACTACTGAATAAGATCACATATGGTAAAACGTGCTTAGAAGAAAATAATATATTTAGAAGAAAGACAACATAATTAAAATGTGAATAACAGCCCTGGCCAGTTTGGCTCAGCAGTTAGAGTGTCAGCCCGTGGACTGAAGAGTCATGGGATCGATTTCTGTCAAGGGCACGTACCTCAGTTGCGGTTCATCCCTGGCCCTGGTCGGAACAGTGCAGGAAGCAACCAGTCGATGTGTCTCTCTCATGTCAATGTTTCTCTCTCTCCCCTCCTCCCTCCCTCCCTCTCTCTCTCCCACTCTATCTGAAGATAAATAGAAAAATATCCTTGGGTAAAGATAAAAATTAAAAAAAAGTGAGTAACATACAATGTATGTAATACATGTTAGTTTAAGAAATCATACAATATTTCTGCAAGGTAGGTGGTACTTCTGATTTCACAAATGGGAAATGCAGGAAGGTTCAGGGACTTACCTAAATTAATTCAAGTAGAAAATGACAAAATGGGTCTCAAATCAGGACACCCGGTTTCCAAGCCCACTCCTTCCTATGGTGTAGCTGCCATGATCACTGTGCTCCCTGGACACCACAGCGTTTCCTAAGAGCGTGTGCTTTTCTCCTTCCAAGATACAAGTGCTCCAGCCCCCCACCCCCCCCACCCCCCGCTGCCCCGTGCAAAGCACCCAGGAGAGGCTGCTGAAGGATAATGACTATTGTTTTAACATCCTCAGTCCTCTTTACTGCGGAACCTTCTTCAATTGAGCCTCCTGCCTTGCAAAGTATCCAGGAGGGACCTCAGAAAGGAGGCCACTGGAATTGAGTGATTTTGCCGCAGGAACAAAAACAAAGGATCACTAGTTTTGCGCACATCCCAGACTGGAATGCTCCCCAAGTGGACAGGCGATGCCAGAAGGACAGACCTGCCCTAGAGGCTCCTGAGCAGTGGGAGGCTGGACGGTTAGGAGAGGGGACCCGAGTCCCCGGGGCTGTGCCCTGCGCAGCGGCTCGGCCTCCAGCCCAGCCTCTCCGGGGCGGCGCCCTCTGCCTCCTAACCTGGAGAGCCTTGTCGGATTGTTGTGTTTGCTTGTTTTAACTGTTGCTCTCACTTTCCCGAATGCACCAGTTTCTTACAGTGTTCACAGCTGTTAATTAACATAGACTTCTCTCCCTGAACAGCCGCTGGCATCTGCAATGAAGTTATGGATTTTCTTTCTCAGCGGCTCTGGAGCCACCCGGAGGCTATTCATTTGGGCTCTTAGCTGTGTGTGATTTCAAAATCCATAGCGATGATGCTGAGGCCGGGCTGCCAGTCAACAGGTGATGGTCTCCTCTGCTGTTTCAGCTGCAGCTGCACTCTGGCTGCTCAGCGGATTGGGTGCTAGGAGTCCTGTCTGCTGATGGCTTGGAGACAATGGCTGTCTTTCAGAATGGTGAAAAAAACAATAATCCTAATGACAATAACAAATTAATATTATTAATTAACAATATATTATTGCTAATCATTTTAATTGGCATTTATTAATGTATTATTACCATCAGTTAACAGCAAATGACAACAATGTCTATGCTAGTTCATTTATTGAGTAACTACTACTTGCAAGGCACTGTGCTAAACAATATTTTCACTAAATCTTCACACTTTCCCGAGGAGAATTTGTTAGTATCCATTTCATAGATGAGCGATCTGGAGTTAGAAGGTTAATGCTATATGCCCCATCACACACTAAGTGACCAGGGAGCAAACCCCCATCCGTCTGAGTCCCACGCCAGTACTTAGTAACAAGCTGTCCAGACGATACTCACGTAGTCTGGTGAGCGCTGAGTAGCCCGAGGTAGCTTCAGCCACCACCTTCCACAAATGTGGGCTCTCATACTGGATTGCTTCATTATGAATTCCACTTATTTGCTGTATATCATTGACAAGGTTACTTAATCTCAACTGTGTCTCAGTTTCATTTTTTTTTTATCCTCACCCGAGGACATTTTTCCATTTTTTATTCAGATAGAGTGGGAGGGAGAGAGAGGAACAGAGAGAGAGAGAGAGAAACATCGATGTGAAAGGAACACATCAAGTGGCTGCCACCCGCACAACCGACCAGGGCCGGGGACAAACTGCAACCGAGGTACGTGCCCTTAGCGGGAACCGAACCTGGGTCTCCCAGGACCGCAGGTCGACGCTCTAACCGCTGAGCCAAACCGGCCAGGGCCTCAGTTTCATTTTTAAAGGAGGGTCATGGTAATAGTTCTTTAAGGGGTATTGCTTAACACCCTTGTTTGGACACTTACATGTGTCGGGCTGAGTGTGGTCTGGATAAGGTGAATTAACACTTTGTGATTTTCCCACAGTGCCGGGCACACAGTGAGTATTTGTTACCATCAATGCAATCGTCTTTGGGGGATCAGAGACTACAGCAGCCTATTGGCTCAAAGCAAATGACTTTTTATTTTAATTCTTTAAGACAGCCCAAGTTCTTTTTTTTTCAGAGAGAGAGGAAGGGAAAGAGAGATAGAAACATTGATGTGAGAGAGAAACATCTATCGGCTGCCTCCTGCGTGTCCCCCACTGGGAACTGAGCTCTTAACCTGGGCATGTACCCTAACCGGGAATCCAACTGAGACCCCCCAGTCCATGGGAAGATGCTCAGTCCACTGAGCCACACTGGCCAGACTAAGACAGCCCAAGTTTTAAATGTGGGCAGAATAGATGCTTCTCCCCTTGATAGCTGAGTATGATTTACAGTTGAAAGACCTGAGTTAAAATCTTACCGTGTCCCTTTCTATCCTGGGACCATAGTAAAGTCACATAACTTTTGAACTCAGCTGTAAAGTTGGTTAATGCCACCCGCCAGGCACTGCTGTGCAGACAGCGGACAGACACGAAGTGCCCCTCTCGACCCTGATGGCGCGGAACGGCACAGGGGTAACTGCTGACTGTGCAAAGCCCTAGACAGGGCCCTCCGTGCAGGGACTGTGCCTGCTCACCACGTGAGGCCTGCTCTCGTGCCTCTAGAACCCACCATGCAGCATGGGTCATGTGGTGTTCAGGTGTTACTTCAGGCTCGAATGTGAATAATGGACACATCTTACACGTGGGCACCTCCCCACTGCAGTGAGCCCAGGGCAGGCACGAGTGGCCGAAGGGATCTGACGTGGGCCACCCCGTCTTCCATCTAACATCACAGAGGAACATCGCTGGAGGTGTGCGCAGCTGTGGTCACAGAGGAAGTGGCTCAATTAATCACTGTGCGGAAAGTGAAATGTCCCCCTTTTCCCTCGTTTGCTTTCCAAAATCGCCATTTGCTTTTTTTATTTGTTTGAGAGTTTATATTTTAAGGTTTATTCACTTTATGTTTCCTCTGGGTTTTGTTGCGAGGCGTGGCCAATGTGGGAGTTAGCAAGTGAGCTGGGGGAATCTGAAAGGAGGAAGTCAAAGCCACACCGAAACGCTTCCCGCACAGAAATCAGCATTTGGAACCTTTCCTGTCAAATAGTTTCTATGATGCGACATTTGCAATGTCAGGGTCTTTCTGATGTATATTGCTGCATTCTTCTTTTTTCACTCAATCTGTGTATCATAAGCTTCCCTCGTCTTAGAAAACTATTTATACGCGTCATTTATTGACAGGCACAGTGTGGAAGTGCCATCACTCACTCAGCCAGCTATTGTTTGACATTTTAGACGTTTCACGTTTGCGGTCGTTGGAAAAATGGTGGCAGCGAACACGATGATGTGGAGATCTTGGTCTGTCTCTGCATTTCTGACGATAACACTATCCCAGGAAAGCGTCCTCGGAACAGGGTAGTCAGGTCGCACTCCTTGAAGACTGCTGCTATTTCCAATCTGCTTTCCGAGAGAGTGCACACTGGTGCACACCCAGCAGCCACGCAGTAAAGGGCACATCAGTGAATCCCTCCAGGAAATCTTTCTTCTAAAAGTGGTGAAAGGTTGAACTAACAAATCCAGAATTAATCCAGCTTTACTAGATATTGGTTTGCTGACTATTAATCATGTAGATTAACCAATCTAATTTTAATCCCATTCACAGGATTTGGGATAGAAAAAAAAAAATGACTGAGAATCAGATTAAAACAACCTCAGTTCACATATTTGATATCCAACTAACCTGGGTTTTTTGAGGGGGGGAGGCTCTCCGTTAGTCCCACTCTCTTATCCATTCACCTTTTCCACAGATATCTATTGAGCACCTATTAGAATCTCCTGTTGAGTCAATAAATAATTATTGGAATCTTATAATGAGACAGGGCACCAACCACATTCTAAGGCAATACAGGGACAGCTAAGACAAACACCTCGGCAGGGAGCTTCCATGTAACTGGACAATAATTACAAGTCTTAGGTAGAAAAGATAATGGCAGAATGTCAAATTTAGGACATTGCAAAGGAATAGTAATAGGCTGGCCAAAAACCAGATAGGAGAGCATTACCTGAAGAGGGAAAAACATAAGGAAAGGACTTGAAAAAGAAGGCCCATGACAAGCGTTCCTTTGAGGAACTAGAAGAATCTCAATCTCGTTAGAGCACCTAGCAGGGCAGAAAACAGTGCTGGGTTTGGATGGAGAGGATGTTGGCACGGGTCAGACCTTGCAGGCCATTTATAACTCAACAGTTTGGTCCAAACATGGAAAATAATAAAATGCTTAAAGGATCTTAAGAAAGAAATGAAAGGTTCAGATTTGTATTTTCAACTCCAGCTGTTGAGAGAATAAATTGGAGAATGCAAAGAGTGGAAATCTAGTGGTTAGTTAGCAGGTTTTTCAAATCCAGGAGAGAGACGATGAGGTGTGGATGTCAAGAGGTGGCCATGAGGATGGAGAGATTTGGACAATCTTAATGTTTTTATTTTTATTTTTTTCTTTATTGATTTTAAAGAGAGGGGAAGGAAGAGGGAGGAAGAGATAGAAACATCGATGAGAGAGAACATCAACTGGCCGCTGCCTCCTGCGTGCCCCGCACTGGGGATTTAGCCCACAACCTCTTGGTGCATGGGTGCTCAACCACTGAGCCACACCAGCCGGGCAGCAATCTTAAATATTAATAACCCTGGTGGCAAAGTGTGTTGCCATTGGAATTGCTTATAAATCTGCTCAAAATTCTTTCCACTTGTTCCTTATTCAGTGAGAATAAAGGATTGCTAAGAACCATTTATTCTAAGAGATCTTTCTCCATATCTAATCAACATTCTACAAAGTTCTCCTGGTCATTCTTTTCCTTGTGTCTAATCATCATATTTCCTATATCTTAATTCTCAGAGTATATCATTTCAAATTCTTAAACTGTTGATTTAAAAAATTTGTTTTAGGTGGTGGTGGAAGACAAGCCCCAAAGTTTTAAAAGGTGAGTATGTGTCGTTTTTTTTGTTGTTTTTTTTTTTATCAGGGAGGGGCACTTGTGGGATGTTTTCCTTGGTTATTGCAGAAACACTGTGTATATTTAATAACCTATGTGAAATATTAGAATTTCATAGTTTATAAAGTTATATTTGATCCCATTTGCTACAGTTTGATGAAAATGTGATAAGACAGGAGAAATGTCTGCAAATGCTTTTCTACCGAGGCATCGACCCAGGAGTTTCCTCTGTCGGGCGAAGGTCTGAAACGTAGGATGGTTACTTCTCTGGAGAGTCTGGTTGTTTTTGCAACGAGGTGCATCCAGCGAGGGTTTCTCAGACACTTTCACTGGCTTGATCTTCAGCTCTTTGCCCCCTTTCTGCTATCGACTCACTTCGCCAAAGAGAGGAAGATTAAGGAGATACCCTGTGTGACTTTACATATCTCCTCAAAACACAAGGGCTTTTTATGGTCACTGCATTATGAATCCGACTACACTGACTTGGCCCTGAACTCCTGGATTTCTAATTCTGCACTAGGAATTCAGTATGAAACCCTCAGAGAGATTTTTTTTTGTTAGATCAAGAGAAATAGGAGGCAGGCAGCCTTCATTCATGGCTTATTTTCTTAACAGCCAATTTCTTTCTCTTTCACCAGATTGTCAATTTTTGTATGATTTCTCTCCTCTCAAGCAGACAGAGCCCTACCTCAAAATGACTCCACAGAGTGACTATACACCCTAGTCGTTGTTTTTTACCCTTCTATAATATCCACCCAACAGCCAGATTTGTCTCTTTGTTAATTGTACACTTACTCTTGAAATCAAGAGGAAAGCCGTCCTGTGTGGCTCAGTGGTTGAGCGTCGACCCATGCACCAAGAGGTCAGCGGTTCGGTTCCCGGTCAGGGCACATGCCCAGGTTGTGGGCCCAATCCCCAGTGGGGGACATGCAGGAGGCGGCCAGTCGATGTTCTCTCTCATTGATGTTTCTATCTCTTTCTCTCTCTCCCTTACTCTCTCTCTAAAATCAATAAAGAAATAATTTTTTTTTAAGAAATCAAGAGGAAAGGGTGCTATAAAAAAAATCAAATATCTACTTCTGTCTATTTAGCTATAGAAAATGAAAAGATATATGCCCCCCTGTGGTCACTGTAGCATTATTTATAATAGCCAAGATATGGAAGCAGCCTAGTGTCCATGCATAGATGAATTGATAAAGATGTGATGCATGTAATATAATGAAATATTAGCAATAAAAAAGAATAAAGTCTTGCTGTTTGTGAGAACGTGGATGGATTTTGTGTTAAGTGAAACAGGTCAGGCAGAGAAAGAGAAATACCATATGGTCTCATTTATATGTGGAATCTAAAAATAAAAATAAAAAATATGCAAAACAAAACAAAAACAGACTCACAGAAACAGAGACCAAAGAGATGGTTACCAGAAGAACGAGGGTGGGAACACAGGTGGAAAATGTCAAGGGTAATATAATCAATAATCCTGTGATAAGTTTGCATGGTCACAGATGATTACTAGAATTAGTGGGGTGATCACATTGTAAGGTAAAAAATGTCAAATCACTATATATTGTACACCTGAAACTATTATAACTATATAATATTGTATACCAACTATACTTAAATTACAAAATAAATTAAAAAATCACTCATAGTGATGTCATTTCTGCCATTTGTTTCATAACCTTGCTCACTGACCCCTCGCTGTAGGTTTGTCAATGCGGAGCGATACTGGACAATGGAGCAGAAGTCAGGACCCGCCGTGATGGGGAAGAGAGCTGAGCTTCTCCAGTATCCCTGCCTCGAGGGTCGATGCCTGTAATGAGGAGGGCGGGCCAGAGCTCTGCAAACCTGCAGCCACTTGTATCACCTCCTGTGACCTGCACTAAAGCTTGAACTCTGCTCAGCCTCCTGGGTGAAACTCCTGTGTTTATTTATTTGCAATTTATAAAACTGCACCCTTGGCAAACTGTGGGCTTTCGGGAGCAAGCACAGAGCTGAAACCAGCCAGCAAGTCACGCAGAGACCAGTGCAGCAATCAACAACTGTGTCAGTGGGAAGAGACTTAATGATCCCACTTCCTTCCAGCAATCAGGACAGGGCTATTTACAAAGATGGGACCTCCTCCGAGCCCCAAGAGGGAGGGAGGTCACGATTTCTTCTCTTAAGACTTACAAATCCTCTTAGAGCAATTCTGTGTTCTTTGTCCTCCTGAGACTTGATTCTTGACAACCGGGAGAGAAATGCTATTCCTAAGGAGTCTGGGAAAATCTCAGCGAACTCTTTAATATAGAGCCTCCTGTTCCTAGCCCAGGGCAGTGCATAGGACAGGTGAACATTATTAACCCTTTATTGAATTAGTGTCTTCTGTGTCGAGTAGAGAAATTCCGTCTCCTTCCCGTCCCTATCTCGAGGACGCTGAAAGGGCAGCTCCCACGCCTCTTCAGCTGAGAGGATGAAGCAGCAGGGAACCAGCCCCAATCAGGCAACTAGCTTTTCAAATGAAGGAAAATAGCAAAGCTCTTGCCAGAGGGAGGGTGGTTAGGGAACAGGTAACATTTTGGAAATGTGGTCTTGCTGTTCTCTTTGTTTAAAAGACACTACACAAAAGTTGCTTGATAAGAAATCCTCCTCAAACATATTTTTCATTATGACTATCATTAGGGCTAAGGAATAATGATGGACCCTTCTACTGTCTGGTTCAGCCCCGCCCCCCTCCACACACACACCTGTTCCCTTTCAGGCTCTTCTTCAAACTAGAGCAGCGGTTCCCTTTCACAGGAATCGCCTAAGACCATTGGAAAACACGTATGTCCGATGGTCTTAGGAACCGAGACACCGCTGCTCTATCCGTTTCCAGGCGGGTCCACCCACATGCAGATCCACCCACATACAACATGAGGAACTGTATTAAAGGGTGGGGCATTAGGAAGGTTGAGAACCACTGCTCTAGAGGATGAGGGGGATCAGTGATTCATTTGGAGTCAGGTGCACCATTGATTCAGAGCTAGACTGTCTACCTTATTGGTTTTGTTACTTTGGGCATTTCACTGACACATGTAATGGGTCTGGTGACTCGTGAACAGTGGCTGGCTGTGTTTGCTATAACAACCATGGATGCTATGTACTCTGGGCCTCAGTTTTCTCATCCATAAAAATTAGGTTAAAAATTTACCATCCAGGATGAGTGTGAAGAGTAAATAAAACAGTGTCCTATGACTCTCTTTGACTTCCCACAGCTTCATGGAAAGACTCTAGTCTCCTAACTGCCTAGATCCTCTATCCCAGGGGTAGCTCTTCTCAGTTTTTATCACGATTGTCTGTGTACTTGTGATCACAACCGTGAGACAAAGCTGCTTGAGGACAGGCATCGTAGCCAGTTTGGGCTGCTGTAAAAATCAGTGCCACTGACTGGGTAGCTTACATGACGCATGATTACTGCTCACCATACCAGACGCTAGTCCAAGATCAAGGCACCAGCAGATCCACTGTCCAGTGAGGGCCCACTTTCGGGTTTGTGGATGGTTGTCTCCTTGTTGTGTCCTCACACGGCAGAGAGAAAAAGCGCTGGTCCTTTTATCTTCATCTAAGGACACAAGTCCTATTCTGGAGGCTCTACCCTCATGACCTAATCTAACCCTAATAGCCCCCTAAAGTCCCATCTCCAGATACGATCACATTGGGGTTAGGGCTTCAACCTATGGATGAGGGGGCACAGCCATGCAGAGGAACTGGCTCTTTCTAGATTGGACTCTCAGGGACCAATATAATTACTAACAAGTGCTCGAAACTACGTATCGGATGGCTGGGTGGATGATGGTACAGTAAGTCCGGAGCACTGAACATACTCTGTATTAAGAAACAAACAAACATGAATGTCCTTCCTTCTCCCATTGCCCGACACTGTCGCTGTGGTCATGACAGCTGCCCAGACAGGGCTCAGTTTCTAGTCTCCCTCTGTCGTTTTCCACAGTCATCAGGCCTGGGATGCATCTTATGCCTGGTAGAAAACTCACGGTGGCTGCCTGTCTAGGTAAGAAAAAACTTCTCACAGTCACTTTAGCACTAAATTGCTAATGACCAATACAGTTTAATATATTTCCCCACGTAGAGATGTTTGCATGTTAATCAGGACAGTGCTTTAGCAGAAGGATGG
Organism: Molossus molossus; assembly: GCF_014108415.1. Lineage (NCBI taxonomy): Eukaryota > Metazoa > Chordata > Mammalia > Chiroptera > Molossidae > Molossus > Molossus molossus. The sequence continues at coordinate 19,357,446 of NW_023425352.1, forward strand.
GTGTATAAACGTGGCTTTTCAGGACTCAGCTCTACAAGCTGGATTTTTCTAGAGTATCCAGCAGTGACAACAGTCACCCACCCATTTATCCCCAAGACATTCAACTCTAGAGTTCGCTGTGAAGCAGAATACCCATAAGAAATCTCCTTGGTTCCTCCCTCCATCAAGAAGAAACCTGTCACCACGCTGTAGCAAGCCCTGCCCACCCGCACTATGCACCTGTGAGATATATCTGAACTTTTGCCCATATAGGTGAGGGCTAGAGGGAGGGCTCTTCCTGGTTGTTTATTCTGTGCAACCAAACACCTGGCCCCGCCCTGCCCAGGGCCAGCCCTCAAGCCGCGTCATTCCCACAGAATGATTGAGGCCAGTCCCAGAATCAGACCCCGTGGCCTGACACGGGGCAGCAGACTTGGGGACATGGGGGTGCGATCATTGAAATCGAGAGTTTCCTGGGAAAAGTTGGACATGGGATTCTCCTGCACCAGTGATGAGTAAGGAGGCTGCCTTTGCCCCATCAGATTAGCCCCAGACAGACAAATCTGGGCCGCTGGCTCTGCGGGGAGGCTTAGGACACACAGGCACCACCCGTGACAGCAAACACCTCAGCAAAAGCCATGTCACAGAGGGATGCTCTTGCTCCCAGGGCATTGAAAGAGAATCTTAAAATCTTCTAGTGCCATTTTAGTTTGTAATCAGTAGTGATTTGCCCAAAGTCACCCATGTATTGAGGACAGAGCGGTCCGGTATTAATGCCTTTAAAAACTGCACACAGCATTTTTAAGAAATGTTTTTATTTCACTTGATGATAACGAATTAATGTGGTCAGCAGGACAAAGTCATCACTGCCACTGTGTTGATAAGGAGACTGAGGATCAGAGTGTCTCAGTTATGCAGAATCTGCTGGCGGACTCCGTTATCCCGACTTATATTGATGACTGGCTTTGTGTGTTTTGTCTTTAATTGGGTTGGTTATTTGTTTCAGGGAATGATTTCACCCCAAATGCACGCCATCCCCTTAGGGAAGGAAGTGGAATGCATCAGCATACATCATGAACTGACTCACCAGAACCCGTCGGTCTCTGCCAGCATTCAGCTGGGTGACATCGGGCATCGCAGGTGACGGCTCGGGGCCTTGGACCCTCCATCCGGACATAGGAAGGGGCATTCTGTGGTTTCTAAGTAACTTTCCGGCTGCCTTTCAAAAGCTGCCACAAGCTTTGCTGGCGCCTGACACACAGTGCCCAGGCAGCAACATCGTGCCCAGCCTGTGTCCAGCCTTCGAGCTGCTCAAAGGCCATTTCTTTCCTTCTGTGATCAGTGGAGGAAACTTGACCATCAGCGTCACAGTTCCGAGTTCCTAAGGCCGTTTGCCTTTATTTTTGCCTCTGATGCCCACCAGCGCCCTGTCCAGACGGCAGCGGAAATAGCATGGTTCATACACACATGATTCGGGTACGGGGTCTCAGGTGAGACAGCCTGGGGCTGAGTCTGAGCTGCACTGCAAGCTGAGGATGTGGACTGTCGATCAGAGGAGTATTCGTATTCAGATCTGACGCCCCGGGAGACGGCTCCGCACAGCTGGCCAGGGCTCAGCTCAGGAATGGGACCACAGAACAGCGCACCCCAATGCAGAGATAATGGGGGGGACCATATTCAAAATTATAATGATCATTAGACTATGTTATAATTTAACATTTTTAAATATATTTTATTTGTATAATGTGCAACAGAAGAAAAATTCTGGCAAACGTTTATGGCTTCTCGGCTAGAGGGCACAGGTCGGAGTTTACAAAAGGAAGGAGTTTTCTGCGCTTCTCCGACACAGGTGCGGGCTTCCAAGCTGCGAAACCCGAGCGTTGCTTTGCCGCTGAGGGACCTGCACCAGCCGCGTACCCTCCCAGGGCCTCAGGTTGCTCCCGCTGGAAGGGAAAACATATTCCAGCCTTTGCAGGACAGGGCAGGGGTGGGGGCGAAGGGGGTCCAGGCGAAGCAGGCACTGTTCACTGCTCGGCCCTCCTCCCTGTCCTGCGTCACCAACCCGCAGTCCAGCGGTCGCACACTCTCCACGGGCAGTGAAGCCTCTTTGCTGTCCCCCTCTCCTCTAGGCTGGTGTCCACTTCCCCAGCTGCCCTTCAGAGGTGGCACTCATCATCATTGCCTGGATCACGTCTCCCCAAAATGCAGGCACCCGGGCTGCCGGCTGCGGAGCCCCGGCCTTGCTCTGTCTCCCAGGCCTGGCAGACGACCGAGCACCTCATCTCAGAGATGCTTTGACCTTTTCCCAATGTCTGTTGGTTGCCTCTGTCCTTTTTAAAAGCTTCGTATTGATGTTTGGCCCTAATAGGGAAATGTAAACAAGAGATAGATAAAGGTTAACAATACCCAATCAATGCTGCAGAGAGAGGCAGTGCAGGGAGGGTGGTATTAAAAGGCCAAACGCAAGCAGAGCTCCATTGACAATTTAATTGCATTCATTCTTTCTCCTTCTCTGTTGAACTAATAACAGGCTGCCTGTTATCCTTCTATTTCCGCTTTGGTGACTTTTTAATAGGTAAAAAGAAAAACTGACGTGGGATAGAGTATCATTTTCTTAATTTTTTAAAAATAATTATCTCCCAAACACTCACGGGTTGCCCATTCCCAACGATATTCTAGGTTATTCGCCCAGCCTCTGGTAGGCGCTCCTCCCCCTCTCCCCTGCTGCTCGCCTTCTGCGGAACATGGTCCACCCAGCGGAGCCCAGTGTCCCTGCCGGCCTCCCTGGGAAGCACTTCCTGAGGCCAAACCCACAGGCCCTCCGTCTGCCACGGGTCCTGGGGGCCTCTTGCTGTCTCAGGCCAACACTGATTCTCACAGCAGACTCACTTGTGCCGCGTGAGGGGACCCGTCGTCCAGCAGCTGGGCGACAAGGACAGGGAGGCCCAACCGCATTACATGCGTTCCCCCGGGCAAAGGACGTGTCCCGAGATTTGGAGTGAGAAGCTGGTCCTAAGATCTAACCTCGGCTGTAATTTCCTACCATGTTACGTACTTTACTTAGTTTCTTATACAAACAGCATAAGATGAATTAGTAACCTATACTTCAGCTTTACCTAAAATACAAAAAAAAAAAGGAAGGGAAGCAGGCAACCTCACGATGAGCATCCAGGAAACACTCATGGGCAGAATCCAGTGAATGAATGCCAAGCCTCTTTAATTCATTCCAGTCTTACCCTCTTCCTTTTTCATTCTTCCTTTGCCCCACCCATTGTTCTCCACACTTCTGGCTTATAGCTTTCTAAGAGTAAAAAGTAACACTCTCTTCTTTAAAAAAAACCTGATAAGGAAAAGCATGGCATCAAAGAAGACAACGTAGGTGGTCTAGGAGTGTGACTTCACAACAATAAGCTCTATGTCTAAATACTGCTTCCTTTGCCCTGGCCGGTTTGGCTCAGCGGTTAGAGCGTCGGCCTGCGGTCCTGAGAGGCCCGGGTTCGGTTCCCGCTAAGGGCACGTACCTCGGTTGCAGTTTGTTCCCGGCCCTGGTCGGTCATGCGGGTGGCAACCACTCGATGTGTCCCTTTCACATCGATGTTTCTCTCTCTCTCTCTTCCTCTCTCTCCCTCCTGCTCTACCTGAACAAAAAACAAAAAACAAAAACAAAAATAAATACTGCTTCCTTTACTGCATTTCTATATGATGGGGATTCTCAATATTGCATTCACCAAGTTCAAATTATAAAAACGTGTTGAAAAAAAAAAATAGGACTCTTGGACAGAAAAACTATGCTTTTTCTATCTGCTTATTATGCAGTTTTCCCATCTCTGTGTGGCATGCAATAACAAAATGAGTGTCCGGGAGGCTTATATCCCATGACATGTGTACAAAATAAAGGCTGTATTCGAGCAGAGACTCTGCAAACCAATCCGGCATGGTTCTTTTTGAAAGCGGCGAAAGGAAAGCAAGGTCTCTGCTCCCTCCAGAGTCAGAAATGCGGGAAAGGGTGCCAACGCCTGGGAACCAGTCCATTTCGTGTTCATCCCCATTTATATGCCGCTGGAAGAGAAAGAGCAAAATACAGTTGCATCAAAGAAAATTGCATCAATTTTTAATTATGCACTTAATCATCCTCTTCCAGAAGGGAAAGCTGTGTTTTGTGACAGTGTTACATATTTGAAGGCGGCACTGTGTGAGCACAGGGCAGGATGCTGGGTTTGTTAGATGTCAGCTGGCACTGACGGGTGGATTCAAGGCACAAGAGCCTTTCAAGGGCGTGAGTGGCAGACACTAGAGACGTGGAATGCCCAACCGCAAAATTTTATTTTTTTGTTGTTTATTTACTCAATTAATTTGCTAAGATTAATGATATGAGGTGCCACATTCTAAACGTTAGAGTCAGAGAGATGGAAGGCAGTGCCTAATCTGAAAGAGCTCCCAGTGTAATGATTGGGGCAAATATATCAATAAGTACATTTGAATATTCTGAGATAAGAGCAATATTCATAAAAGTAAAGAACAGGCTGCCCTGGCCGGTTTGGCTCAGCGGTTAGAGCGTCAGCCTGCGGTCCGGAGAGACCCGGGTTCGGTTCCCGCTAAGGGCACGTACCTCGGTTGCAGTTTGTCCCCGGCCCTGGTTGGTCGTGCAACCAACCAGGTCGTGCAACCAACCAGGCAACCACTCGATGTGTCCCTTCACATCTATGTTTCTCTCTCTCTCTCTTCCTCTCTCTCCCTCCCGCTCTGTCTGAACAAAAAATGCAAAAATGTCCTCGGGTGAGGATAAAAAAATAAATTAAAAAAAAAAAAAGTAAAGGGCAGGCTGAGATCATCTTGATCTGGGACAAGTAATTATGAAGGTTTCTTGCTTCCTAGAAATGATCTGGAAGGTTGCAAACAGGGTTTTGAGGGATAGATAGGAGTTTGAAAAGCAGGCAATGTGTATTGTGTGTTTCTGTCTATACTCAAGGGCACATTCAGAAGAGAAGAGGGGTGATCTTCAATTAGAGGGAACAATACCTACAAAAACCTGTAGATATTTTTTTGAAGATGACATTATGTCTTTTTCTAACATTTTTTTTCTTTATTGATTTTAGAGAGAGGCAGGGAGAGAGATAGAAACATTGATGAGAACATCGATTGGCAGCCTCCTGCATGCCCCCCACTGGGGATCAAGCCCACAACCTGGGCATGTGCCCTGACTGGGAATCCAACCAACATCCTCTTGGTGTATGGATCGACACTCAACCACTGAGCCACACCAGCTGGGCACATCATACCTTTTATTTAGGAATGACCAAAGGCAGATGTAGCACAGAGATGTTGAATTATTTTCTGTAGTTCTTTCAATATAGAACCTTTTTTTTTTCCTGTTACATAATTGCATTTAAGCAGGGTATGATATCAGTATGAGGTTGAAATACCTTTGTGGTGAACTCTGGTTGACTCTTGAAATGTATCAAATATTTAAAGTGCCTTAATTTTTTTATTCCTAGGTTGGCTTTTTTAAAAATTGTAGCAAATAAAAAACACAGAATTTGACCTCTTACTGCCCCTTTTTAAATGCACTGTTCACTGTCATTACACACATTCATATCAGTGTAATGCAACCAGCCCCACCCAACCACTGATGGTCCATCTTCCAACACTTACCCTGTACCCATTAAACAATAACTCCCCCTGGCCCCTCCTCCCAAGTCTCTGGCAACTGCCATTCTACTCTCTGTCTGTATGAATTTGACTATTCTAACCACCTTATATAATTAGAATCATGCCAGTCATCCTTTGTTACTGGCTCTTTTCACTTAGCATAATGTTCAAGGTTCATCCATGTTGTAGCACATGTCAGAATTGTCTTCCTTTGTAAGGCTGAATAATATTCCACTGTAGGCATACACCACATGTTGCTTATCCATCCATCCATCCGTCCATCCATCCAACCATCCATCCATCCAGGGACACTTGCATTGTTTCAACTTTTTGGCTACTATAAATACTGCTGCTATAAAAATGTGTGTACAGATAGCCTTTGAGACCCTGCTTTTAATTCTTTTGAACATATGTGCAGAAGTGAAATTGCTGGATTATGTGTAGTTCTTTTTCTAACAGTGAAGCTTAGGATGCAACTAGAATACCTGACTCTGCCATATGAACTCCAAGTCAGAAAACATGGACTCTCATCAAATTTGTATCATTAACTTGCCACATATTGGTAAGTCAGTCACCTAACCCTTTTTAGACTTGAGTTTTGTCATGTGTTAAAAGAGAACATTGGACTCAATATTATCTAAGTCCATTTGAGCCCTAGCATTGCATGATTCTGCACTGGTGGTAGTTGTGTCTCCTTGATTGCTGAAGACACTAATGCTGGTTTACCCATTACGATCCCACTGCACACCCGGGCTCTGCCTGGTCCTAGCGAGGCTGGGATGGCATTCAGTGACTACCCATGAGGGCAGGGATGGTGAGCAGTCTAGTTAGAAAACAAACTTCAATATGCAGCATTTAAATCACACTACATTATGTGGTCTGGTTATGGGCCAGTATTATGTGAGGAGGCCCTTTGGTACTGGAAATGCAGTGATTGGAAATTCAGTGATTGGAAATTCAGTGATTGGAAATTCAGTGATTCTGAGCACAGCTTCTGGAGCCAGACCCCCTGGCTTGGAATCACAGGCTTCCAATGATTAGATGTGTGACCTTAAGCAAGTGACTTAACTGACCTTTGCCTCTATTTTGGTGTTTTAAGGATTATACACACTTCAAGGTGTTTTTGTTTTAAATAAACACAGCATCTAGAGCAGTGACAGCCCCTTGCCCAGCATCTTCTTGTTGACCTTGACCTCGTTCATCTTATTTCTCCCTTGTTGTGAACTCTGCTTCTCTTATCCTGGCAAATAGTAAGTGTTAGGACTCTGTGTTCTGGAGATCCCGTATTCTTTGTCCTCACCTTTATTTTAACCTCTATCTCATCCCCTTGTCCCTTATATATTTCCCTCGTGGTGGACTTTTGTTGTTGTTTATTTGTTTTTATATTATTTCTCCTGTTACCTTCTTGACTTTCTCTTATTTTTTTTATCCTTCTTCCGGTTTGCTTCTGCATTGAGATAAACTCCTCTCTTTGGGTAAAACATTTAAGATTCTCCGATAAAATTAGGCCACAGATACAATGCTGTCATCTATGGAGATCCAGGATATTCAGTGGGGCTCCCTTGGGGTTTTGAGGGGAGGAGAGGGGAAACTTAACTTAAATACTTCCACCTGCTTCTCAAATCCAGTGTCACTCAATTTTACTTTCATCAGTGTACTCTGGAATAAAGAGTTTTATTCAAGGCTCCTTTTTTTTTCCAAAAAGAAAGATTTTTATTACATAACTACATTACATATCAAACTTAATAGCATTAGCTGTGTTTTTCAAATACCATATAATACCTACAATTGTTCACAAAATGTCTTTTTGCAAGTAATTTGATCAATTGGTAAGTAAGGCAAATGTCCATCATCACATGTAGTTGTTTTGTCTCTTACATCTCTTTTCAGTCCCTTTAATTCAGAACAGTCCCTCTTGCCTTTCATTTTCTTCACATGTTCAGTGTTTTGGATAAACAGGGTTATTTGTTGTCTTGGAGGAAGTTTCATATTTTGAATTTGGCTAATTATTTCCCCGTGGTGTTGTTTTCGTGCTCCTCTGTCCCCTGGGCTGGAGACTGCAGACTGGCCCTGAAGTTTCTCTAGACTCCAGTTCGGCAAGTGAGGCAAGGCTGCGTCATGACTGGCGCTGGGTATTCTTGAGCACATCACACCAGGAGGCACTTAATGTCCCTCTCACATTTTGGGATTCAGAGATGGGCGGGTGGGTTCAGATGAGGGGCACTGTTCCCTGATGTGCCAGCAGAACCTAGATTAGGTCCTTTATTTTAACTTCCATGAGCAGAGCCTGTCTTGCCTTCATGGGGACACTCCACAAATACTGAATGACTGGGCTTGAGGATACACAAACACTCTCCTTCTGGAGCCTACTCTTCCCTTATATATTAACCTTGATACTCCCGTTTACTGAGTGCGTACAGTTGTCAGGGACTATTCTAGACACTTTACAGGTTCAATCCATATATGCTCACAGTAGTCATCCCCACTGCACAGATGAGAAGTCTGAGGGGCAGAGAGGTCGTTAACTCGCCGAGATCACGTGCCTGGAAAGTGGCAGCGGTGGACTTCACAGTTGGGTAGTCTCACTGCAAAACCTCCCTCAGAGCCACCCCCCTCCCCATTCCTGCACAGGTCACCTCAAATCTCACTTCTCCCAGAAAGTCAGCCAGTGCCCCGGTCCTCGCTGCATCCCACGCGCCCTAACGCAGAGCCCGGAGTGTAGGATTTTCGGGGTTCTGTGTTCCCTAGCAGCAGAGAGCTCGCCGCCCGACATGACACGTGGGCTCAGAGGGAAAGTCTATTTCAGGCTGTCACTTTGTAGCCATTTGTCTCGGGGCAACTCAACTTCTCGGGGTCGAGTTTTCCACCATAACAGTATTTTTCTCTTGCAGTTCTTATGAAGGTCCAAGGAAGAAACACGACAATCTTTGTAACTTGAAGGCTTTGTCCCAATATTTTCTACTCTCCTCATTTATCCTTCTCTCTCTCTCTCTCTATCTCTATCTCTCTCTCTCTCTATCTCTCTCTCTTATTCTCTTTTACACACATGCATACATACATATACACATATGCAGCGCCTCTCCATAATTAGATTAGATTTTGTAGTATTCAAAGTCAGGGGCCATCTTAACTGTTCCTTTTTTCTCTCCCCCATTTTTCCAAAATGTTTCATTGCTCAGACCTTTGCTAGGACATCGGGCAGACATTGCTGAATACTGAAATATCAGGGCCCCTGCCTTCATTAACCACCAAAGCTTTATTTCTCAATGGCTCACGGATGACTCAGGAGCCCAGCAGGCCTGGCCTTGGAGAGTTGCCAGGTGTAGCACTCTGATAGCATTACATAGGAAGCAAAAAACACCATTTATATTAAAGTCACATTGATTTAGATTCTACTTAGTTACATCATTCAGACACGGTGAATTTGCTTCTAATTCAGAACCAGTCTTGGGCAATGTTATGAGGTTGGCAAGACTCGCTGGTGTCTAACCTATCTCTCCTTCCTCTCCCTTCCAAAGCTGCATGTAGAATCCCCTTGATCCCTGAATCTGCTTTAGGGTGAATGCACTTTTTATTTGTGTATATATATGCATCACCACAAAGTGGAGCTTTATGTTTTCTGTCTAGTTAGATGAACAATTTAATTGAAGTCTGTAGATAATTTTACACAAGGTATTCGCTCCAGCAGCAGAAATCGTAGGCCTTCTGCTGGTGTAGGGTCATGTTACAGGGAATTTAAGACAGACATTTCAGAACTCGTCTAAATGACTAGGAAACAGAACGCCTACTTCATTTGTCTATAAAGTAAGTCCATTCTTGATGTAAAGATTGAGATGATCTCAGTGATTGTTTCTCTTGTGCACTTTCAGGAGTTTTTCTATCTGAATCTGAAGTACATTGCTACATTGAAATTTGAATAAAGCTTCCAAGGGTTATTATTTGAGTCTTCAGCTTGCAAAATGATACACCTACTTGTCACATGTTCACTAGTCAGTTAATAAGACTTTATTGAGCACCTACTTGGCACAGTAGGTCATTAAAGCTGAGACAGACATGCCTTGCCTCTTGCTAGATGCTCATGTATAGGCAGAACCATGCAGAAGGGAATGGCAAAATCTGAGTTCAGATCTTGGCACAGAATCTTACTAATTACAGAATTAGTTAACCTCCCACACCTCAATTGCTTTCTCTATATAACAGGAATAATACGTCTAAGATGCCAGACATCCTGTCTTATGAAGAAGTCAAAAGAGACAGTATAAGAAAGTGCATGGCACATCATGGCATCGCACCAAGTGCCAGTTCCCTTTCTGTTTGTCATACATTGCACATCATGTTGAGTTTCATAACATAAGCGCAGAGCACCACAAGCCTATGGGGGGAGAAAATAATTCTGACTGAGACATGTTTTATTGTCAGGCTGTGTGATTATGTCTAATGGAACCCTTCTATATTATGCTTTTTAAAAAATCTCACTTAATTTTCTTTTTCAGAGTCCATTAATCTCTCAGTTTCAAATATGTAGAGAATTTCAGAAAAATGTCCTCAAAGAAAAAAGTTTCCATTGCAGACTCCCCACCATGGCAGAGAGTCTTATGTTTGCTCAAGAAATGAAGTTTTTCTCCTCCTCTACCCCATTCACTTTCTTCGTCATATCTAGCTCCCTGATGAGATCCTTGGGCATTATTCCCAAACATCACCATGCATCTCCCACAATCCAAGCCTCTGAAACTTTATAAATAAACTATGTGTCAAAGCATGTGCACGCGTGTGCACACACACGCACACACACACACACTCCATGGATACACTTTTACATGAAACTCCCATCACTGAATACTTCAGTACCTACAGTATGCTCTACACTGTTCACACATAACCAGACTCTTCCCACACTCTTCTCTTACTTTCAGATCATTGAATGAGTGGCTGATTGAAACACGTGACGTTGGCTCATGCATCTCAAAGGAAGCATTCCACACGGATTCCCAGAGTCAAAGTCACATTGAAGAAAAGGCCTACTCTCATCCTGTCATGCACACACACGCTTGTTTGATCCTTATAAAAATAAAAATAAAAAAAACAACAGATAGATCAGTGAGTAAATATTTGGTTTCCCAGCAAATGCAAACATTCACTGGCCAACTCGACATAAGGCAGGATCATTCACATGGATGGACAGGCTATACCGCTGGAAAAGTTTCGCGGGGCAGACTTGAATTTATACGCGCGATCGTGTGCACTGAAGGATATTGTATCTGTGTCCGAAGTAGGGTAACTTTTCATCGTTGTCTTCGACTCCGTTGCTTACTTAGCACTAAATGCATGCTCTCTTGTATGCTTTGCTATCTTTTTGTGACCATAAAACCTGCTTTCTGCACATAAGACCTTGTACCAGATAATTGAAAACACAAATTTCTACATCTTCAACCTTATTTACTATTTACTAGTTGATTAAATGATTGCCTGACAAGTAGATAACCCTTGAGAATCAGCATCCCCCTCCCCCAAAAGCAATAACATGCATAACTATACAGAGTGCTTTCCCTTTGCTTAGTGTGCACTGACCTTCTCTGTGTGTTGGACCCTGCACAGAGGCAGCTATGTGACAGGATCCGCTTAACTTTCTCGAGCCATGGTCTTCTTCTCCATGTCATGGGAGTAACTGCTTTGAACACCCAGGGTTAGAATGAGAACAGGGAGCATTTCACATAAGCACAGGCGGCTGTAGAAATGTTGGATTGGTGCCATTTTCTTTCCCAGCTTCACTTTTCTTATTTTTAACAAACTAATATCTATTTTAATTCAAAAGCCAAGGTCCTGAAGACTTTTCATATCCAGCTAGGAATCCCCCCAACCACATTTTATAGTCTTTATGACCTAAAAATGAACCGTAACATGTAATTCCTGCTTAATGTATTTTTGGTTGCAAGCAAAGAACTGATTTCAAAGGAGTATAGGCTAATAAAGAGATTTGTGTGCTTATATATTTAAGATAAGTGGCTGTCTCACAAAACCCAAGGGCAAGAAATGTGCAGGATTTTGCAAAAGACCAAGAATAGAGGAGAGCTCAGAAAGCAGCCGGAGGCCCCGGCCTCCCCTTGGATCTCCTCCGCGCTCTTGCACGTTCGCTTCATTTCTCTCCCTCCCCCTCCATGGTGGGGGTGATGTCCCAGCCCCCACGTGCACCCACTGCTCTTTGAAGCAAGCGTACTTCGGAATTCCAAGGGGGGAAATCCTGTGTTCAGCTCGGGTCAGACATTCCCACATGGCCCATGCACGTGGCTGTCCCTGTCATCCCTGTTGGTAGACAGGGAGTGCGTGTGTGGAGGAACTGTTCTCCAAAGAAGATGGTTTCCACAAATTCATAGATCTCTCTTAAGTTACCTTGCATGACTGGGTTCTCTTTAGCTGTGTTTTCTAATTATTTCACCTTCCACGAAGGTTCTCAGTTTGTATGGCACCGTGTATGATGAATCAATAAGCCAGAAAGGAATATCCTTTTCTTCAGTCCCCACAGCCCCACCGTGCACATGGATACTTGGAAACATATTTGATCATTTAATAAAAACCCAGCATGCTAAAAAGACCCAATGATGTGGACTAGCTATATAAATACGTAACAAATATTTCTATATATTTTTATATGACATATACAAATATATGTTATATATAATATATGTTTATATGTTATATATTTTATATTACATATGTCTTTTTTATTGTAATTTAAGCCAAGAACTGCATGGAAGTAAGCCATGAATTACGTACAGTTCCGCATGTTGGCCCGAGGCAGGAGGTGGTTTTGTCTTTGGGGCCAGATGACAAGGACAAGGGAAAACAAGTGACGGCCTTCAGGCTTTCCTACGGACTGCGTTTGAGACCCCTCCCCTGCAGTGCTTCCTGTGAAAAATAGATTCAAGAGAATTGAAGATGATTGGAAGCCTCCTTATGAACATCCAGGATTGCTGGGGACAATCCACAACCGAGGCACGCGCCCTTAGCGGGAACCGAACCCGGGACTCTCTGGTCCGCAGGCCGGACAGTCCTTTCTGAGATCAGCTTTCTGGAGGGAAATGACACACAGTGCAGCTTGCTCTCCGTTTTCATGGGCTTGAACATCTCTGTCATGGCACACTCATGAAACTTTAAATACTTACTACCATAATGCATGCCTTTAAGATGCATTATTTTTAACCAACATTAAAGTTTAAAAACTGAAAGGCAGTTTTGCTCCATGATCGACCAGGTTATCTCTCAGAACGAAGAAAGGAAAGAACAAATCATAGAGCAAATTTTCGAGTCCCTGAGGGACACACCTCCCATTGCTTCTTTTGAGGGCACAGTTGTATTTTTTAATTTCTTTCTCTTTATTGATTTTAGAGAGAGAGGAAGGGAGAGGGAGAGAGAGTTAGAAACATCGATGAGAGAGAACATCAATTGGCCGCCTCCTGCACGCCCCGCACTGGAAATCAGGCCCACAACCTGGGCATGTGCCCTGACCGGGAATCGAACTGGTGACCTCTTGGTTCATGGGTCGAAGCTCAACCACGGAGCCACACCTGCCAGGCACACATTTCGCTCAACCACGGAGCCACACCTGCCCGGCACACAGGTGTATTTTTTAATGCTTCTCCACACAGAGAGTTTGGAGAAGACAGTACTGCTCTAGGAAATTTTGTAGCTAATTAGCTTTAGGCCATCTATGTTTCCAAGATGGGAAAACGACCAGCAAACTAAATCATGTGGCTGGTTAGTTGCCCTTGGCTGGGATCCAGTTTGTATAGCATTAGCCTATTTGGTGTCTTTAACAAACTGGAATTAATCAAAATGGATAAATATGGCATTTTTACGTGAATCTTTAAGTTCCTGGCTTTATCTTAAAAAGTCAAGAGATGTCTCATCCTATGCAAAACTTGCTGAGTGGAAAAGAGGCTGCTCCGTTGTGTTCCTGTCCCCGGTACCTACCTGTCTCGTGCCTCTCTGTCCTGTGCACCCAGAGACCAGTTCCAGTGCCATTGAAAATAGGAGGAAGGTTTGGCTCTTGTCTCAGGACTCCATTCAAAGAAAGAAAAAGAAAAACAACAAAGAAGGACTGAGTGATCCCATTTCAAGAAAAGTTGGAGAGAGCATAAGCTTTTGTAGAAACAAAGATTTCTCCTCCATGTGTATATGTAGGCCACGAAGTGGTATAATTGAAGTGACCACTATGAAATAAACCCTACCTGCTTCATTCATTTTTTGCATTAAACACTAGTAGGACCACGTGTTCGATGGATTTATTAGCCATCCTCCAGCTCTAATGCTCCCAATTCGATTCTAAGTGTTGGCTCTACCATTTGCTCTCTCATGTGGGCTTATGAAAATGAACAGCAAAAGACAAGATCAAGGTTTTGTAAAGATGGGAACACAAAATTAGAGATAGGAGCCCAAGCTAGAACTCAGATCCCTTAGATCCCAGCCCCGGAGTATTTCCACTGTTTCCCCTCTTAGATGCATTGGTCAACAATGGAGGCATTACTAAACATTGAGGTCCCCAGGCCTTCTTTCACTTCAGAACAAAAAAAAAAGGTACAAATTCCCAGAAATCTTCATTCTCAATGGCTTTATAGTTTGCAGTCGTGCTGTGTAATTTTCCCTCTTCTGGAAGCATTTCCCGGGTCCCTCTGGAGCAGCCTTCTCTCATCGCAGCGTCAGAGTGTAGCTTCGACTGTCACTGGAACTACAAGTGAACAACAGGCGTGCTTCCCAAGACACAGCAATTGCCTTTGGCGCAAAACCGCCTATTGCATTTGACCATTAATGTTTCATGATGTTTTCCACTCTGCTTGCAAATGCCAAGTTTTACACTTCCCAGGGAAATCCACGTGCCTCTCTTTTCCAGCCTGGAAAAGTTACTCAGGCAGAAGCCACGGGGGCTAGTAGTTCATCGATTTCATGGAAGAGCAGAAGGGAGGACAGCATTTCTTTTTAATTATTTTTCTTTATTGATTTTTAGAGAGAGGAAGGAAGAGGGAGAGAGAGAGATAGAAACATCGATGAGAGAGAACATGGATTGGCCACCTCCTGTATGCCCCACACTGGGGATTGGGCCCACAACCTGGGCATGTGCCCTGACCAGGAATCAAACCGGTGACCTCTTGGTGCATGGGTCGACGCTCAACTGCTGAGCCACACCAGCTAGGCAGAGGACAGCATTTCAAGAAGTCCAAGATGTCGCTCCAGAAATACACACCGACACTCACACTGCCCCGAGTGAAGCACTAAGGCCCAGAAGGAGGCTCCCTCAAGAAAAAAACACTGGAAAGTTTATGCTACAGAAACCCACCCTCAGCTTCCTACCGTGTGTTTTAGAGTGAAGTCATGTTTCACGAAACTAGATAGGAGAGACGTTGCTGGAAGAAACCCGTGTATAAAGACATCCTGATCGATAGAATCGCTCAGATGATCTGACCGCAGGTATTCACAAGTTTCTCATAAGCTAAGAATTGCATTAACAAATGGCGCATCGCCAGCCGCATCTCTGAATCTGCTGAAAGTCTGCATTTACAGGAGGTCGGCAAGCTCAAATGAAGCCCAGAATCTTGGGGTTTCTAAACAACAGAAAACACACATTATCTTTTCCAGAAAGGGACGAGTCCAAGACCTGTGACTGCATTTACAACCAAAGTGAACAAAGTCTTTCTTACACGTTTAATCTAAGCAAATAACATGATGTTTTGAAAGCTATGTGGAACGAAGAGTAACATGCAATAAATATAGTGAGTAAATAAAAACCCACAAATCCATAACAATACGAGAAAAAAGAATCATTTACTACCATTGGCAGTTACTATTATACCAGTTCCACACTCTGGAAGTTGGCAACTAAGAATGTAGAATAATTCTTTGAAAGATCATATACAGGTCACAAGAAAATAATGAAATCATTAGATGAAGTTGATGGGGAATGGGATATTTGTATATTCGAAATAGTCCTCCAAAGATGTATTTGATTTCTCTGTCTACATAGCAAACTACCCTAAACTCAGTGGTTTAAAATGACAGAACATACAACACAGGGTCCCACAGGGTCCCTTCGTTTCTTTAGAAGCCACCTGTCATCCATTGCCAGGTGACCTCCTCATAGACCCTCTCATGACCAGACAGCCTATTTTTCAAAAACAGGGCTGGGCTAAGAAGGGAAATCACGGGATTTTTTTCACTGGGCATAATGTTTCCGTTTCGCAAGACGGACAAGTTCGAAAGCTGTGTTACACAACAATGTGAAGATAGTCAACCCCACCCGACGCAACACTTCAAATGATTAAGACGGTGAATTGACATAATTTTTTTACCACAATTTCCAAAACGTACAAAAACCAGGAAGCACAAAACGTTTTTCCATTTCGAGGACTAATGTCGCAGAAGGGAATGAACGCTGACGTTAGTTAGGGATTGTCGGCACTTACCAGTCTGTGTTGGCGTTGGCGCTGTGGCTCAGATCCTAAACACCCGGAGAGGCTGACCCTGCAGGGAAGATCGAGGGCCTTGTATGTTAAATAGTAGTGCCAAGAGGCAGAAAAAACTTTCCCAGTAGAGAGATTTCCCTGCCACCAGCTGCGCCCAAGAAGAGCTGAAGACCAAGAAGCTGGCGCCTCTCAGAATTTAAGGAACGTAAGAGTCCCCAAAACTCTGTTTAGCCGGAGCTTTCTATGCAGTAAGTCTGGGGTGGGATCTGAGGTTCTAGAAGCCCAACACTCAGGTGATATTGATGCTGCTGGTTTAATGGTCGCACTTGCAGTAGTGAGAGCTTGAAGAGATTGAAATAATTAGCGAAGGTTGAACTAATTATGCAGTATTTACCAGTTTCATCTGGTCATAAGCATCACCTGAGTCTCTTGTGAATACCAATATCTAGTTGTCTCCCACCCCGCCCCGCCCTGGCGATTATGCCTTAGTTCTTCAATGGAAGTCTGGAATTTGTGTTTTTAACTTCATGGTTGTTGTGATTAGCCAATTCTGGGAAAAATTAACTAAATTTAAGATGATTTTCAACATTGACTTTTTATAATTCTGCTTCTCTGTAAACTAGCTATAAACTGGTTTTCAAAACATCCCGATCTCCAGTTTTGTTTTGTTGTTTCATCCCAAGGACATTGAAGATCCTGCTAGAAGGAATAACCCACTTTATTTTTAATAAATAAAAATAAGCACTTGACATTGAACCTGCCAGCATCATTTGCCCCTAAGTGATTTCATTCAGTGATAATAATTTTATTTGTTTGACAATTCTGAAGGCTTGTATTTTTTTTTTTTTTTTGCTTCACTATATAGATTAGAAAACAGAAGTCGATAGAGGCCAAGCAACTTGCACAAGGTCACACAGACGGAGGAAGTCGTGGGGTCTGGATGCGATTCTCCCATCAGTCCAAAGCTCTGTCATTCAAACACTGGACGCCTGGTCCCCGCCTGCATACTTGTTAGGTTCGGTGCCTACGCACCATTCACATCTGGGCGCCTGCACCCTTAACTCAGTGTGTCCATCCACCTGGGCTTAGGATCTCACTTTTGCATCCAGTCACCCAGATCTTCCAGCACTGAACACCTGCCCTAATTCCGGGCCAGTGTCAGGCTCTTCGCAATCCCTCTCTGGTTGTGTGAACGTCCACATTCATCTGAGACTGGAGAAAAAGCCCAAGTGTGATGCCATGAGGTTCCTCAGACAGGCTCTTCAGAACAGCAATCAAATATATTCCCTTAACTGTTCTTCGATCAGAACCATCTTTTGGGCTCAGGGCCATGTGGTAGAGCTAGTGCGGTGGGGAAAATGACCCTATTAGGTGCAGATTCTTTTCTGCTCCTCAGTGACCATCAGTGCACATTGCACGGAGATCATTTGTTTAACAGGTATGCCGTGAACACCTGCAGGCACTGTCCAGGTGCTTGGAGATGCAGTGCTGAGCACCCGTGGACCTGTGTGGTGTCCTTGTGGAACTTCTGATTCCATAAGAAAGACAATTTAAATTAAATAATGATTGTAATTCACGTGGGATACAAATAGAGATCGGGGCTATGATGGAAAGGAACACAGAGGTTAGAATAATGTTACAAACATGTGGCAGAAATAAGCACACACTGGTCAGGTTAATCTCATTTTCCCTTTCATCCTCTTTAGCGGAATTCTAATGTTGATAGATGTAAAAGAGCTAACATTTGTTGAGTCCTTATTATGTTCAAGTGGATTCTTCCAAGCACTTGATATGCTTTTCCACATGATAGCCACACAGAAACCATATCAGCCTTATAAAATAGCTACTCTCGTTTCATCTCAGTTTTGAATTTATGAGTTTGGGACAGAGTACTTACACAACCTGCCCACAGTCATGCAGCCAGTGATGCTGAATTGAACACAACGCGAGCTGACTCCAGTGGTCAAATTTATAACAACTGTGGGTCACTTATTGCTCTCGGGAAACCTGGTGGACATCATGTATCGAGAGCCAGCAGGGGTTGAGACATGTTGTCTCATGTCATGATTGGACCTAGGATGGAGAAGGAGGGGCCAGATGTAAAAACAATTGGGTAGACTGATAACTGGTTGGACAAATAGACTCAAAGGGACTTTTCTGGTGGATGGCCACGTAGATGAAGGTTTGTAATAGCATGGCGCAGGGTTCTTTCCTTGGCCCTGTCCGAAATATTGTTGTCAGTGGATCTGGGTAAGTGCATGAAAAGGGAGCAGTCATCACAACTGTGGGTGAAAAATGCTAACAGGAGGAGCTAATATGCTGATGGATAAAGTCCCTATCACCTGAAATGAGGGACTGGCGCTAATGACATGACATGTAATGCTAATGAAAGTGCAGTCTTACCTTTTGAGTTCAGAGTATCAACTGCCTAAATACAGAACTGGAGCGATGACACAGCATTTCAATAAGGGATGTGTGGACAGGAGACTTGATATGAGGTAAGAGTGTAAGATGACTTGAAAATCCTTAATGAGATCTGTGCTTCACTCTGAGATGCGTAATATTTGGGGAAAAAATAAAAACAAAGGCAATAAGAGACTCTATCGCTTTATCTGAGCGGACCATTTATCGAAACAGGTATGACGCATGGTTTTGGTACTGTATAGTGAGATTATACACAGACCAATCAGGTCATTTAGAGGAGACAAGCCAGGATAATAAAAGTTCGGAAATAATTTCATATGAGGAGAAGTTAAAACTTGAATGACTAAATCAAACTAGGTTGTTTACACTAGGGTAGATAAGATTCAGGGTGGTTGAACTGGAAACAATAGATGAACAAACAAGACAAATAAAAACTCATAGACACAGATAACAGCATGGTGGTTACCAGAGGGAAAGGGGAGGTAGCAAAAGGTAAAGGGGTCAAATATTTGGTAATGAAAGGAGACTTGACTATGGGTGGTAAATACACAATGCAATATACAGTTGAAGTATCATAAAACTGTATATTTGAAACCTATATAATCTTATTAATGAATGTCATCCCAGTAGACTTAATTACAAAAAAGATTCAGGGTAGTTGACAAGCTGTTCTCAGCATGTGGACTCGCTGGAAGAGGGGCAGACAACGGGTTGGGGTGTGATGCAGTGTTTATGAGACCACAGAGCACAGGAAGTAGAAACTACTGTGTTCCTAATAGTTATTAGTCTCCATTTTACAAATGAGAACATTGAGGTCTAGAAATTTCAGTGACTTGAGTATAAGTTAAGGGCTTGCTCAATAAAACAAGTGATCTGGAATGGGGGAGGGGGTGATAGTATGAGGAATCATGTCAGTAGAATAATCAAGAGTGTGGCAGTCCCTGGGAAGCATTGGCTATAACTAACTCCAGCTAATATCAGCCTTAGCTGGGGTTGAGTCTTTAGCCATAAAACATCAAGGGTTGTGATGCCTCCCTCACGACCTCACATCTGTGTTCTTTTAGGACAATATTATTCTGCTTGAGTGGTGTTTTCATCTTCTTTTGTTTCGACAGGTTATCTACACTCCGTTTTTGATGAAAACAAAACAAAACAAAACAAAAAACTCATTAAGGACTAACAGGACAAATACAAAGTGCTCCAAACAGCAGGGCTATCACACGGAGGCTGTAATTTGCATTGATGTGCCTCCCTGCACAAGCTTTACGTATCTTCTCTCCTGTGGATGCCATAGGTCTAGCAGGCATTGTCTTTCTCCCAAGGTGCCGCAAAACAGAGAATCGCCATGCATTCTAGGGTTGGACTTAGTTCTGGGGAAATCAAGGCTGGCAGGATATGATCTGAGTCTTCAACATCAAAGACCAAGTCAAAGAGGAAAATCCTGGACTAGATGCTGCTACTCAAAGACTATTCCCGCCAGATTGCGGCCCCTGATCTGTAAGCCAGAGGAATCATTTCATTTTCAAAATTCTCCATCCAGAATGTAATAAGACCTCTTCTGGAATGGAGCAGGGGCCTGTTGGTGGGAAAAGTATCCCACGCCTACCCAGATGAGTTCTGGCCGCAAAGGTCTGTCTTCTCTCCGAAGCCACAACTGCGCCTGAGTTAATTTCTCACTCTTGGCCATCTTGCTGTGCACTGCTTTATCAAGAGGAATTTACTCTTCAATTTCCTGTAGTGATTTCAAATTCCCAAGGTTACTGGCGCGCCTTACTTTATAGCAACAATTACACACCACTCCCTGAGGTCGGAAAGAATTTGGAAATACATCTTCAGCGGAACCTTCGGATGTCAGGTGCCACCAGCTGGCAACAACGTGAAGTCTCTCAGGAGAACCTCCAGAGAGAGAGGCTTGGAGCTGGGGGAAGAGAAGGAGCCTGAAGAGCAAGGCGAGGGGTCTTTAACTATCCTGGCCTGGTCTCAGCGCTCAGGGAGAGCCTTCCGAGAGAGGATCGCAGCCTGGTGACCACCCCTGGTTTTCCTTTGCACGTAGCAGTTTCCTGGTCCCAGGGGGTTGTATCTCTTTCCTCCAGCCTCTAATCACAGAGCCACAGAACTCTCCTCCGAAGAGTGGTTGTTTTCAACAGCAACGTTGTCATAGAAAACGACTGCTGAGGTTCTTCAGAGCCAGTTGGTGGGGCCACCACGGCGTTGCTTTTATGGTCCTCTGACAACCCATTTGGGGCAGAATCTCCAGGAGTCATACGCTCCCCAAGGGGGAGTTGAGGACAATGCTTCAGAAGACCGTCAAAAGCAACTCTTGTCTTCTATAAAGAGGAAAACTGATTCTCAGAGAGGGTATAGTCAGCTCGCACGCTAACCACAAACTGGGAGGCAGTTTCCTTAGTCTCCTATTGCCCACATTAGCACAGAAAAGAGTGATGCACTGGTTCACCCACAGGCTACCTTTCAATTTTTTTTGATCTGATAGATTTTTTAATTCAGTTTGGCTGCATAACAACCCAGAGTTGCGGGGCTTATGAACAAAATAAACTAGGAGTGAGCAACCTCTGGTTCTTGAATTAATGGAATTTACCTAAGAAGAACAAGATGTACACTCTCCATATATAACCATACTTGGGGAAGGGCCAAGGCTTTTGAAGGTTTTATCAGCAGCATCACCAAAAATGATCGGACAAGGAGTTTCATGAAATCGGAACCTTTCACAGGTCTTTCTCAGGCAACAGGATGAACAGAAAGAAGGGGGCCACCCACATGACATGACTCTCAAATCTCGACATCTGTCTGACCCACTCTTTATTATCAATCCCATTCTTTATTATCAATCCCATTCTTTATTATCAATCCCTAGCCTCAGTGTGGCTGTGAGATAGTGGTTTGTAGAAACAGCCATCAGTAGGTGAATAAGTCTGTATCTCGCAAGACTATTTTGTAAACAAAAGAATATAATATTTTACGATTCTCCCTCCAGTCGTGAGAATAGTGGGGGGTGTTCAAATGGGAGTGGGGATAAGTCGGGGAGTATATATCAGTGACCTTTGTTTGAAAACTGTCTCTTTCAGAAGGAGACGTGGGAACCTTTTGAAATCCAGATCATGGTCAGAAACTCTGCCAAAAAATGAGCTTCTTATTCATTCAGCAAGTTGCGCTTGAGTAACTACTACATGCTTAGCACAAGCCTCGGGCTCTGCTCTCAGATGGGAATAAAGAGACTCAAATCGAAGGATGGTAGTGAAAACTCAAACGGGCTACAATAGCAGCCTGCTCAGAAATGCATGAATAAAGGTTTAGGACAAGAGAGGACAATTGGACATCTGCTGAGCCCCTCCTCTGTCCGAGGCACAGAGCTGATGCTCTGTTAAAATTTTTGAAAATTTTCAATTACAGTTGACATTCAACACAGTTTTATATTAGTTTCAGGTGTAGAACATAGTGGTTAGACAATTATATAATTAATGAAGTGATCCCCTTCCTCCAACAATTCTAGTACCCACCCAGCACCATACATAGTCAAACTCTGCCTGCGTCCCTCTTTTTTTTTTGCAGAAAATGACATTAAATTACTTTCCCATGTCTCACCTATAGTAGGTGTGTCTGGGATTGGAATTCAGGTTTATCTGCATCCATAGCCCAACACTTTCCATTATTCTACACTGATTGCACATTGATGCAACATTTATATAGGTAGAGTCTAATAAAGTCCCCAGAAATGTTAGAATTCCTTTCTATAAAGTCTGTCAGAGCCGAGTTTAGTCTGTAGGAGATCAGTTAAATCTAGTTCTGCCCGGCTCAGTGGTTGAGTGTCTATCCATGCACCAAGAGGTCGCCAGTTTGATTTCTGGTTAGGACACATGCCCAGGTCGTGGGCCCGATATCCAGTTGGCGGCATGCAGGAGGCGGCCAATCGATGTTCTATCTCATTGATGTTTCTCTCTCTCTTCCCTTCCCTTCCTCTCTCTCTAAAACCAATAAAGAAAATAAATTATTATTATTATGTTTTTTTTCCTCACCCGAGGATAGTTTTCCATTTTTTGTACAGATAGAGTGGGAGGGAGAGAGAGGAAGGGAGAGAGAGAGAGAAACATCGACGCGAAGGGACACATCGAGTGGCTGCCACCCGCACGACCAACCAGGGCTGGGGACAAACTGCAACCGAGGTACGTGCCCTTAGCGGGAACCGAACCCGGGTCTCTCCGGACCGCAGGCCGACGCTCTAACCGTTGAGCCAAACCGGCCAGGCCAAGAAAATAAATTTTTAAAAAAACGAGTTCCAGATCAAGTAATTATTAGTTGGATAGGGCGACGTACCATGGTGGTTACCAGCCTGGGCTTGAAATCCGTCCTTGTGATTGTGAATCCAGCTTCGCCAGGTGCCGGTTGTGTGTTGTAGGCTTGTTACTTCACTACTCGAGCCTCATTTCCCCTGCTATATTTGTCAAAGTCCTGCTAGGGAAAAGCCTGGGGAATTTGAGGAGAGTCTGGTACAGGGATGTTTTCCGAAAGTGGGGGCAGGCTCCTGGAAACCACAAGAAAGATCCGCGATCCCGGCAAGTCGGTGACGGGAGCCGTGACTCCGCAAGGCTGGAGAGGCTAAGGGGGAGACTGTTGGGACCCCCAGAAGAGGGAGAGCTGTGTGGAGAGGGCAGCTGGCATAGGCAGTCCTCAGCCCTGAGATGCATTCACCCCGAGGGGACCCCACAATAAGGGAGCCAGAGAATAAGTACCCCAACCTCACTCTCATTCTTCCCTACTATTTCCTGCTCCCCGCTGGTAGAACTGGAACAGAAGCCAGGAAGAAGGGGTACATGCCATCCACACAGGCTGACCTTCCACATGTTCCAGCAGGCGGGGAATCACGGAAAGTGGATCTAGAAACAAACACAGGTCCGTGGAGTGGGGGCGAAAGCAGAACCCGCCCCTGGGAGTCGCTGTAAGGGTTGCATGAATTAAAGCATCTACAGTACAAAGATTGACACAGTTCCCACGATAAGTTCACATATAAATCCAGAATTGACGTGAACTGAGGATGATTTACCCCAGCATCTTCATTCCCCAGATGAGGACACAGAGGCCCAGAGAAGTGACTCACCCCGAGATACGAAAACAAGGACAGAGTCCAGAATAAAACTCAGCTCTCTGACCTAGTTGTGAGGTCGGTTGTTAGACATGTCTGCAGCATGTGTACCTGAGGCAGACCCCATGTCAAACCCCTGCAGGTGAACACAGGGGGCTCTTTGGTCTGCGGAGCTCACCTCTCCCTGCACGACCAGCATGTTCCCTGTAACAGTCTACATTCCACAGAGTGGACTGTGAGTCCCTGGGCTACAGCAGGTCCTTTAATCACATTGTTTCATTCAATGTTGTTCCATTATAACTATGCTCAGTTGTCATAGCAACTGAACTCTTCTTGATATCAATTAGCCTATGGTAAAGCAGGTTTTGTTATAAGTCATTTTGCTTAAAGTCACAGAACCTATTGATGGCATTAATGGAAGACTTACTGTAGCTGGCCCACTAGTTAACTTGCATTTTTTCTCTTTCATGGGTTTTGCTGTATTAAAAAGACTCTACGGGGTAAATTTTACAGGACCAATAAGCAAAGAGCAGGAACCCCCTATTTCAGGCCCAGGGGTTTAAAGAACAGACCCCTTCTGGTCTACAAGGACCTTGCCAGAGTAGGAAGCAGAGCCAGAACATTTTAAAAAGCAGCCTCTCCTGCCGTGGCTGGTGTGGCTCAGGCTGGATGGGCATTGTCCCACGCACCAAAAGGGTGCAGGTGAGATTCTGGTCAGGACACAAGCCCTGGCTGGGGCTCAATCCCCAGTAGGGCGCATGCAGAAGGCAGCCGATGGATGTTTCTCTTTCTCTTTGTCTCCCCTCCCCCCCCAAATTCAATAAAACATATTTAAAACCTGCCTCCCTTTTCAGGAACATGACTGCTGTGCGGAGCCAGCTGCAGCTCAGGTCCTTCCCAAGGATTGTGGCCAAGTGTATGTGACTCAACATTCCAGTTTGTCTGAGTGTGTCCCAATTTTATCACAGAAAGTCCCTCATCCTGCAACACCCCCCACCATCCCACCCTGCCTCGCCCAGTTCTGGGTAAACCAGGATGGTTGGTCACCTTAGATCATTTACAGAGTTCAAGTTCAGAGTGGAGGAGAAGCCTGCACTAGGGTTCTTAACTGTTGTTTAATTGAACCCTTTTGGAATTTAAACAGTTGCATTCTAAGCAATCATCTGCATTTGCCTCTGGGAGCTGTGATAAGCATATGCTAATAAATCAAAAAGAGGTCACAAGAATAGAAACAAAAATTAAGAGGCCACTTAAAGCAAATCAGGGAGCAGATGATAAAACCACTTGTATTGTGTAACGCAGTGAAAACCTGCTGGAGACTGTTCCCAGCATCCATCTCCCTCGTGAGCCAGGACTGCCGTTGCGGGCCCCAGAAGACTGGGTTGGGGACATAGAGAATCTCAGAGCCACCACCGACTGAGCCAGTAGACATAGTTACTCAAGACTCCACCGCAGTGTCCTGTGAGGAGCGTAGGCTACTCTAGTGTGCAGTGCATTCCTGGTGAACTCACGAGTGAAGGAAAAAGGAAAGAGAAGCCTCAAATACTATCAATTTTGATGAGAGTCTTCACTGTCATTATTTCTAGATGTTTATGCATTTGAATTTACATTGGTTTCCTTAGCCAGCCTGCTCTCACCCAGTTCCCACCAGTCCTTGTCCAACACGCTGGATTACTGGAGTGGGGAAGGACCAGGAAGGGCCAGGCACTACGAGCCTTAAATGCCCAGCATGCGCTTGGTGAGACTA
This sequence comes from Molossus molossus, assembly GCF_014108415.1. NCBI lineage: Eukaryota > Metazoa > Chordata > Mammalia > Chiroptera > Molossidae > Molossus > Molossus molossus. Next base: position 19,382,791 of record NW_023425352.1, read on the forward strand.
ATTACATCAGTGACACGAGAAAAAATCAAATGCAATGTAAGATGCTCCACGCCCTTTCCCATTCCTAAATTAGGTCATTTGGCCCAGTTAGGTTTTTGTTTTTGTTTTTTTTTAATTCATCATATGAATGAGATCTCAGCCAGATAAATTCTTGGGATATCTGTGGTAGAAAATCAGGTAAAAAGGCAAAGGAGTTTTTGTTTGTTGTTTGTTTTTTGGAGAGTGAGTCAGTAGAAGAGTGAAATGTGGAGTTTTCAGAGACATTAATAGGACTATGGTTCCCCTTCATAATATTACAAAAATGCAAGTTAGAAAAATGAATCAACTTCTGATTAATTTTGTTGCATAAACTGTGTTCTTTTAAACATGGCACCAGTAGGGGACAGAAACACACGGGTCATGAATCTTTAAGTTTAAAATAGTATTCTGTATGACACTATTTTACACTGCTGATAGAATACGGCAGGGGAAATTGGCTATCATTTTATTTTAAAATCAATGCATAGATGTTACATATATCAGAGAACACGGCTGGCCCGGACAGATACTCAAATCTATAAAACAGCATACAGTTCTGTTATTTATCACGCAGACATTCTATCACCTAACATTTTATACACAATTATTGCATTTTCAAACAACTCTATGGTGTAAGGTAGTCTGAATAATAAAATAGTTTCACTAATTTAAAGTGCATTTTGGCAATTCTGTTTAGTAGAAAGTACGAGATCAAAAATCAGGAAGTCTCGCCCTGGCCAGTTTGGCTCAGTGGTTGAGCGACAGCCTGCAGACCAGAGAGTCCTGGGTTCGGTTCCCGCTAGGAGCATGTACCACACACACACACACACACACACACACACACACAAATCAGGAAGTCTGTGTAGCAATCCCAGCTGGACCACTGAATCGCTGTGTGAGTTTGGGAACTATGATCCACCTCTTCAGGACTTGGATTTACATATTTACTACAAAAAGTAGTCATGCTCACAAGATTTTGGGTCATACTGACCCAAGTAAGCCCATTGAGAAGAATCTCAAAGTTCTATACAAATCAAAAGCTACCATTATGCATAACCTGAAGGGAAACTTTCTAAGAATTAGGAAGATATAAAGTTAACCTATTATTAAATGGACTATACTTTTTATTTTTAAAAATATATGATTTTATTGATTTTTTTTTTCAGGGAGAGAGAAACATTAATGTGAGCGAGAAACATGGATTGGCTGTCTCCTCCACACCCCCTACCGGGGATCGAGCCTGCAACCCGAGCATGTGCCCTGACAGGGAATGGAACCACCGGGGCCTCTTAGTCCATGGCCAACACTCAATTCACTGAGCCACACCAGCCGGACAAATGGACTATACTTTTAATTTTCCTCTGATAATTTGGAAAGAACAAAGATACAGCAGGTCCTACGAACTGGAATTGCAATTTGTTTCAGTGGTGTTGCTTTTAGTTTGAATTTGATCATCAAGGTATGAAACATTCATAGTTTGCATTCAAATGTCCTTGAGTCCTGCCCTATACTGAGTTAGAGACACTTCTCATTGCCTTCCCCATCTCCTCGGCACACCGGTCCAATCTTACTGGCCTCTGACCACATTTACCGTGGCAACCGCTGCACACGGTCTCGAGCCATGCATGCCTCAGGCTCCTTATTTTTAACGTGAGCCTTGAGGTTAACCAGCACTGGTGAACCCCACTGTAGCTGGTCGAGTCGTCCCTTTCGCATTAAAACCCTGATGCAGGGCTTGTCTGTGCCATGGCGAGATGGAGTGAGCGCCCAGCAGGAAGTTCGGTGGTCAGTGGGAACACATTCTGTGATTTGGTATTAACTTCGTGAGCCTTGGTTTGCTCTCCTATGAGTTAACTTTCTTGCACAGCTGTTTTGAGGACACCACTAGATCACTCACGCTCAGCATTCAGTACAGTGTGGGGCACAAGGTCCTATATTATTTTCGGACCGTCTAAATGAAGTCTGTTTCCACAGTAATATAACTCACATCTGGATCCCTTGCCTTCATGACTCCAATGATGGCTTATATTATACCTTCATTAGTGTCATAATCTGCCTCTCATTGGGCCATCAACTCAGGAGCACAGGATCCACACCTGCTTCTACTCCGCGCTACGTTTTTGTCCACCAGAATGATGCCTGGAACATGGCAGGTGCTCAGTGCAAACTTGTTAGATAAAAAACCAATGACCTCCATGGGATTTATATCAATAGTCACTGGGGCACAGACAGAAAACCAGCAGTCATTACTGACCACCTAAGAGCACAAATTTGCCCACCCCATCAACCCCACAAGGTGCTCTGTGCCCAACAGATGGTTCTGATGAAGAACGTCAAGGGAATACCCGTCACTGCTGTTCTGAAGAGCCTGTCGGAGGAGCCTCATGGCGTCACACTCTGGCTTTTTCTCCAGAGTGAGATGAATGTGGACTTCAGAAAGACCAGAGAGAGACTGGAAACAATAAGTCTGAACCTGACGCTGGTCAGAATCAGGACAGATGGTCAGCAACGGAAGACCTGGGTGAACAGGTGCAAAAGTAAGACCCTAAACCCAGGTTGGATGGAGACGTGGAGTTAGGGAGGCTGGAGCAGAGATGCGAACAGTGTCCAGGTCCCGAGCCTCACACACACACAGGAGGAAGCAGCACCATGGGGCACCTGGCATCTAACATGAGGCCTGAGCTTTAGAATAACAGGAGAGTTGCATCCAGACCCCACGACTTCTTCTACCTGTGTGACCTTGAGCAAGTCACTTGGCCTCTATCAACTTTCGTTTTCTAATCCACACACTTGGGGAAGTGATGTAAACCTGACAGAGTTGTCATACAGATAAAGTCATATCACTTAATGAGATAATTTTACCACCAAATGGTGATGGCAGGTTCACAATTACACTGCTTATTCTTGGTTATTGAAAACAAAAGGGGTGATTCCATCCGGTTGCAATCTCACTATCTCTGAGACAGAAAAAGGCAGGAGTAAAAATCAAAAACAGCAACAACAAAAGACTTTCAGGAAAACAATCAGTGTCTAGCCCTGTGGGAAACACTGGGAAGCGGCATTGTGGAAACATGAAGACCATCTGTGTGTTTCCCAAATTTGCCTAATCAAAAGAATTCTCTTCCTAAACACAGAGTTTCTAGACTTTGACCCAAGATCAAATGAATCACAAACTCTAGCAGAGACACTTAGAGAGCTAGATGAATAAGGATACTAGGGTATTCTTATAACTAAACAAGACTGGAGAGCCCTCTCAGTTCAGTCTCTCTAACTACTGGAAAACCCTCAGTGTGTTCCCAGCAAAGGCAGCACCAACATCACGGGGGTTGAGTGAGACCTCAGACCGTTTGAATGAGAGGCTGACTTTTAAGATGATTGCTAGGTGATTCGTGTGGTCACTGACATTTGAGAAACTCTGGTCTAATGCATTCTAACCCATTCTCATTTATTGTTGGATACCATCAGCGACAGGCAACTTACTACCTAACTATTGGTTACAATGTGGAATCTGAAACCATATCAATGAACTTTTGCTACTCTATTACATTAAAGTTGACTAGTCTCTCTTGCATTTGGGCACCTCTTTTTATACCATTGAATGGAAAGTATTGGTTCACTGGGTTATACATATATTCCAAATGTGGACACATTTCATTGTAAAATATCAAACAAATCACAATCATTAATATCACCACTGATCTCATCAGAAATATCTTTAAATGTTGTTAATCAGTCAAGATCATGGTGATTTAAACAAGTTTTCCAAATTTCAATTTTCTTAAAATTTTTGTTGATAACAAATATTCTAAGTTGTTTTCCTATAGGTGACATGTAACATTTATTTCTCAAAATATGTCTGCCAAATATTTATGCTGAACAACCTCAGATTTGTCTGCCAGCTCTTCTTTCAAGCAAAATTTGTTCTATAAAAAAAGTGGCTAGTTCAGCTTGCAACTCAAAGAGTTGTGTGTATTTTCCCAGAAGCAACCACAACACCAGTGATGGCAGCAGACATGCTTTATGCTTAGTGAATATTTAAAAGTAACGCATGAAAGTTTTGTGAGTTAATCCATTTAATATTTTTCTGCTTTATCATGAAAATTTTTAACTGAACCTACTATTACCGCCCTTTTTTAATCCTTACCCAAGGACATGTTTATTGATTATAGATGGGGGGAGGGGGGAGAGAGACATTATGTGACAGAGAAACATTGAAAGGTTGCCTCCCATTTGAGCCCTGACCAGGGATCGAACCCTCAACCTAAGTATGTTCTCCAACCAGGGAATCAAACTCATGACCATTTGGTGTACAGGATGATGCTCCAACCAACTGAACAACACCAGCTAGGGCCTCTTCCTCTTTTTTTTTTTTTACTATAATTGTATAGCAGTGAAAAATATCTCTTTCACAGGTTGATATCACTGTCTTGATTTGTATTAAAGTGCTAACAATTTTATCCACCATTGTTTTTGCGCTATGACTACATATCTCAAAAGAGTGAAAAAAAGCAAATAATGTCTTAATAATGTTTTATAGTTTCACCTTGTGGACCTGCAAAGGTCTACAAGCCACACTTTGAAAATTACTGTACTAATCTGTTTTCTGAGGAAATCAATCTCTCTCTTCCTCTCTCTCTCTCTCTTTTTCTCTCTCTCTCTCTCTCTCCCTCTCTCTCTCCCTTTTCTGTTTCTCTCAGTGAAATATTTTCCTTGCTTTGGTGTTCTGGCATCCCTCCCTTCCTCCACAATTTGACCATAATGGGGTTTATTAAAAATATAAATCAGAATTAATCATCTGTGTATCTGTAACACTCTTCAGAATCTCAAAAATTCATTACACTCATATGTGCACGAATGTAAAGTTTTACTTAGAGTGATTCAATAATCTAATGTGATTCAATAACCTAAATTGAAAAACATGTCTGGAAACATAACGAGTTTATAAAATTTTTATTATCCTTGTGTATCAGATAGGGTTCTATCAAGAAAAAATAAGCCACTATATGTATTTAGAATTTCATTTTAATTTAATAGAGGCAATTAGTGACAAAGGTTATGGAAAAACTAACAAAAGAAATGAGAGAGTGCAGTAGAGAAAAAATCCGTATTTTAGCCATAGCAAAAATCATTACCATTCCTAGGCTACAAGGGAAAAAAGAGGAAGCAGTAGTGTTCTATCCCAGGGGCTGGAATAAGTTAATTTTTGAAGTTAATAATCCATAACAAACATTGCCTGCATGACAGCCAAGAGAAAATGTTCAATCAATTGAATGGATCTGAGAGGAAGTGGGCCAAGGATTGGCACACCTTGGCTTTGGGTGATACTGCCGTAGAAAAATGCCATTTATTACTTTTTTCAACACATGTTTATTGAGCAACTACAATGTGGTGACCCCTGTCCTGATCAATGGGATTATTGGAAGATGAAGAAGATACAACATGGAGCTGATGTTCTAATGAGGAAAGACAAATAACAAATGTCCCACAAATAAAAAGTAATATTCGCTGCACAGAAAGTTAAAACAGGATGATGAGACAAAGTGATTGAGTGACTTTTAAATCAGGCTTAGAGGCAGAGGGTTACTGAGAAGATGACATTTAAACTAAGGTATTGAGAAGGAGGAACAGGCTTGTGAAGACCTGAGAATATAACTCTTCAGACTAAAGGCTGAAATAAGCTTGACATGTTAGAGAAACAGAAAGAAGGCCAATGTGGCTGAGATTCATGGGTAGAACAAAAAGTGAAAAAAAAGAGTTAAGCAGAAGGTAGGTTATGTAGAGATTTATTAGTCCAGAAATATTTTCATTACGAGGTTGTAAGAATCTCCTTTTATTCCAAATGCAATGAAATGTCATTGGAGACTTTCAAACATAGAAGTGACATAATATAACTTACATTAGAAGTCTCTCTGGAGGGCAACAGGGGAAGGAGGGGGTTATTGAAGGTCAAAGAACCAAGAGGAAATCTACATAGAAATCATTACCAGTGGTCTCAGGAGCAGAGGTGGAAGAGAAGATGATGAGCCAGGCATTAAGTCATCAATGAATGAAGGAGTCCGGTAATGGCAGAGGGATATGTAGCTAGATCCCATGGCATGAACTACACAGTGGCTATCTGTGTGCTCTGAGGTTCTTCAGGTAGAAGCAACACCTGAAGGAGATGATTCTCTAGAGCCTGGTATTTGTAAAGAGATATCCAGATGTCTGTTAGGACAAGACAAGATGGTGAAGAGAAAGTTGAGAGACAGGGGCATGGATGAGGTAGTTTACAGCTAATAGATCATAAATCCAGAGGGCTCAATGGAAAGTTCTGTGGGAACTCAGTGCTAATTAGTAACTACAGAGATGAGTATGAAGAGGGGTTACATGGTGGATGAGACCATGTAACCGGACAAGAACAAGTGAGCTTCAAACTTCCTAGTTGTAGACACCTTGTTTCAAGTGAAAGTTGATGCAAAGGCCCAAACCAAAGAACAGTCGAAATGAAGAACAGTCAGACTCACTCTGCACTCTCAACCCTGAGACTGAAAGTATTCGGGTCTGCTGGGGCTTCCGAATGGCAGACTCAGTGTCGGTGTCATTCACAGCGTCCCAGCTGCCATCCACAGCCACCGCATATGTGGTAAAGCGTCACTCATTTTCAATAAGGAGACTAATATGACTCAGTAACAAAACGAAATTACAACTGTTTTGTTAACAAAATGCAATTCTATTCCGCTTCAGTAGAGAATGTATTATAAATTGAGCTATAAATGGATATTACTAAGTTAAGTGGAATAAGTTTATGTAAAATTACAGCTCACAATAGACCCACATAACTTGGTGATGTGTCACGAACACGTAAATCCTTCCGCTTACGGGAAGTCATTGCTATGACTGGAACTGAAGGCAGGTCTTTGATTTAGTGAGTCTTTGGTTCCCAAAACTACTACTTGTCGTTTAAATTCCCTCTTAAACATAAGACATTAAAGAATCAAATATAAAGAAATGATTTTAATATTTACTTGGAAAAAGTAAAGTGTGAAAATTATTGAAAATCTCAAGTGAACATGGTTGGAGAAAAGAATATTCCATTGTATGTTTAGGTCTGGGTTCATGATAATATTTGAGGATAGATACTGAGTTAAACAAGGTCAGATCATTTATCAAGGTGTAGGACTCCTCAAACATTTAATGTTAAAGCAGAGTGTCTCCAACTTTTTTTTTTCTTTATTGATTTTAGAGAGAGAGGAAGGGAGAGGGAGAGAGATAGAAACATCAATGAGAGAGAATATTGATCAGCAGCCTCCTGCATGCCCCCCAATGGGGACTGGGCCCACAACCTGGGCATGTGCCCTGACCAGGAATCCAACCGACATCCTCTTGGTGCACGGGGTCGACACTCAACCACTGAGCCACACTGGCCAGGGAGTGGCTCCAACTTTAAGGTTATTGTGAATTACCTGGAATCATGTTACAAGGAAGATTCCGATTCTGTAGGTCTTGGGTGGGACCTGGGACTCTGAATCCTCCGTGTGATGCCAGAGCCACAGATCTGGGCCACACTTTGAGCAGACAAGAGTCAAAGTGCCTGCAGACGTGTCATGAGAAAGTTGAATAGATACAGTGTCGCATGTTTGATACCCCATAACTTTTGTGGGAAGAGAGAGAAGTGTCAGGGTTTAAGATTATTTTATTGCAAATTTTTGTACATATGATTTAGCTTTACTAAGTAGGATGATCCTTTAATTCCAGTCTCTTGTTTGTTTTCTCATCTACACTTCTCTAAGCACTTAGCAGGGGGCCTTCCATTATAGAGGTTTAGGCAAATTACATAGAACATCAAGTACACAATTCCCTAACCTCCATACTCTGATGCTGGCACAGGGACCTTGTTTTACATTTTAAAAATAGTGCATTCTCTTTAGGTAAATTTATTTCAGTTCACTAATGTTGTTTAGTTAGGGACTTCGACTAAGCATGCTTTCAGAAAATGTACTGTTTCACTTAAGAAAAAAGGCAGCAATTGCTTTTAGGTTCCCAGTCCTACAGATTTCTGGGTTGAGCAGGTTATTAGAGTATATCTTTTCTAAAACTCTCTTGTTTTTCAGATAAGGGTGCATTATGTATTGAGGAGCCCACAAAATGCGTTAGTTCCCATATCTTCAGTCTTTCTTTACATTTTTAAGGGAAAATGTGAGCCTCAGGGATTTCTTAAATTTAAACTAAATACAGCTTATCTCATATACTTCTGGCTTACTAAAATAGTCATAATATATTTGTAAGTATCTCCATGAATAATACATGAGTTCTATGCATGTACTTGTGATGTTTTAGTTAGTGTTTCTCAGAGTTGTGTTCGGAGGGGGAGTTTGAAGGGTTAAGGTCAAATTGCTCCCTCTTGGCTGTCCATGTTCAAGGTTCAGGTCCACCGGAGCCTCTGTTCCCAAGCAGATGTAACAGAATGGCCGCGTCGTCCTAGAAGGAGATGTGTTTAAGGGAGATGTAATGCGGGTTCAGGATCACAGACTTACACAGTCTCTGATTACCGTCCACAAAGGGCCTGAACGCCCCAGCAATCTGCGGAACGTGCAGCAGACGTGCTCTCCAGCTCCAGTCGCTGCCACTTAGCCCCGGTGAGCTGGCTGGGCTCCAGTTCAGGTAATTGCATCCTGTCTGCTCAAATTTCCTTTGCAATTTCAATCAGATATGTTATCCTCCTTAGCGTGGCTGCCCAGAACGATAGTTTAGGATTCCCTTACAGCTGCTAAACAGCTGTTGTGTGCAACCCAAGAGGTGACTACATTTCAGCAGTGGGTAAAATGATTCCTTGTTATTCTTTTTTTACCATCACAGAGACATTCTGAGGCTTAATTAATTAAGATGTGCTCAGCTTCTGAGGTGCAAGTTATGGTAACGATGGCAGACACTTATAATGAAGTATTTTTAAAGAGTTCTGCACCTGCCTTCATCTCAAAGTGAAATCTGGGCATAATATGTTCCTTACACTACAATATATCCTGTTTAAATTTAATATGAAAATTATTATCAGAAACAGGCCTTGGTTGAAGTTAGAATTATACATACTGCCACTTTTATCACTTTGAATGATCTTCAGTACTAATGGAGCAAATATCTCACTGACAACTGCATCAATAAACTTTTCAGTGATTGTTTCACGTTAATGCTTGCAGATACGACAAAGGTGTCAAACTTTTTTTGTCCATCATTTCCCCAATTTTTCCATGTGACTTTTTATGCATGCACCTTGCTCATGAAAATATACTGCATTAAAAAGAAAAAGAGAGCCCTGGCCAGTTTGGCTCAGCGGTTAGAGCATTGGCCTGCGGTCCGGAGAGACCCGGGTTCGGTTCCCGCTAAGGGCATGTACCTCGGTTGCAGTTTGTCCCTGGCTCTGGTCAGTCATGTGGATGGCAGCCACTCGATGTGTCCCTTCACGTCGATGTTTCTCTCTCTCTCTGTTCCTCTCTCCCCCTCCTACTCTACCTGAACAAAAAATGGAAAAATGTCCTCAGGTGAGGATAATAAAAAAAAAGAAAAGAAAAGAAAAAGAGAAAACAAAAACAAAAAACTAGCCCCAAACTGAATGGCTTAAAACAACCATCATTTTATTATGTCTCATGATTTTGTTGATCAGGAAACTGGAAATAGCTCCACCGGGAAATTCTTCCACTCTGTGTGACATTGACTAGGCCACTTTGCAGTCTTCAGCTGGGTCGGGCTGCTCTGGAGGTCCAGGACAGTTTAGTCACAGGTCCAGAGCCTTGTCAGATTAGATGGCAGACAGGGCTCAGTGGACTCCCTCTCCATTTAGTCTCTGGGCCTCCTTATTGACCTCCCCAGCAGGGTATTCAGCTGTTACATGGGTCCCAGCACTTGAAAAGCCTGAGAAAGAAGCTGCCAGATCTGTGAAACGCTGGGCCTGGGAAAGCAACAGTAGCACTTTCATTCTACTTTCTTGGTCAAAGCAGACACAGGCCACCCCAGATTCAAGAGGAGAAAAACAGGTCCATCTTTTAATAAGAAGAATGTCCAAGTATTATGGGCAACTTTACTCTACCACACTGACCATTTTAATAGCATCCTTGTCCATGGTAATTTCAAAGTTATCTGAGTTTCCCACAAGAAACACCTCTGTCACTAAATATCTAGACACAGGGACAGACTCAGTACCAACCTTGCAGCTTTAACATTGGCCTAAAATACTTCTGGAAACATAGCAAAAGCAGGTGTTTCCTCAGCACCTGTAAAAGGTTCCAACCACACTAATTGCTATTTCTGCCCTCTGAACAATACAGTACCCCTCGGACTAAAATAGTTTTAATTATTCCAAGTGCATTCATGCCTAGAATATATAAAAGACTTGCAGAGGAAGTGGGTCAGGTTATTCTTTCTGTTTTGCTCCAAGGAACTTGAAGTATAGAGAAGTAGGTGATTTGCTAAAAAGTCTCTGCGTAGTAAGTGATGGGCCACTTACTGATGTCCACCTAGTCCAGGATTTCCTCTTCTTTACTCCACATTCTTTCTCTGTTAACATTTGACTCACAACCTAAAAATCCCTGGTGAGGTGCAAAGTTCCTGACTTCACTACAATGAAGATATTTTTGCAAAAGGCCAAAGCAGTTTTTGAACTAGATTCACATTTGCATTGAGAAATGTCCAAATTGGAATTGCTGCTGCTGTCCCCAGTTTAGTTATTTCTCTGGGCACGGAATATGAGACTCTTGCATGGTAGAATAATGTATAGTTTGCTGTTTGGCCATGTCACAGTCAAAGATGCAAGACCATTCCAGTCTTCTAAAACTCATCCTCCTTATGCAAAATACATTGCCTATGTCACTCTTGCCTTTCTCTGATTTTTTACATCCTTCTCAGTCTTGAAGACTCAACTCGGTTCTCCCAACTGCTCTAGAGACACATCTCACAGCAGGCTAGAGCATGCGGTATCAGAAGTCAATTATATTCATTCTTTCATTTCACTCCTCAAAAATGTAAAGTATCTTCCTTGTATATATTTCCAGAATAGGTACCCTGCTGATATAAAACCAAGAGTATGTTCATTTTGCTCCAAAGAACTAACAGCATTGTAGAGGAAAGTCACGGAAGAATCACTATGCACCATGTACTATGTATGATAGAAGGGCTTCACATGCATCATCCTATTGACAGCTCACAACAGTCCCAGAGGGCTCTGCAGATCATGGAACTGGAGCACTGCAGCCCAAGGTCACATTACTAGTAAGTGGCAGAGACAGGACATAAACGCAGAACTAACTCCAGAAACAACGCACTTGGCCATTAGGCTATAATGTATTTGGATAACTGTATTATGTGCACGCATTTTCATACAGTGTATATGTCTGTAGATATAGTCATTCAGGAAAATATATGGTGACATTTATATTTCAAATGTCATGTGTAATATAAGAAAGGCACAAAGAGCTATGAGACTTCAGATTGGAACAAAATAACTTCAGCCAAAATAAGGTTCACGGCACTTGACAGGAACCTTATCAGGGGAATAGTGAGCAGTTTGGTTTAACAGGAGAAAGGGAGGGATGAGCATGATGAGTAGGAATAGAGTAGGACAGACATAAGAAATATGCTAAAAGATTTGAATTTGGTAACATGGTCATTGCTAAGTTTTTAAAGGTGTTTGATGTGGGTTGACAAGATCAGAGACGAAGGTTAAGAGGATTAATCTGTCAGCCTAAACAGCAGAATGGATTAGAGAGGGACCATGTCAGTGATACCAGTTAAGCCTTGCCCTTTTAATTCCTAACAAAAGCAATTATGAGTCTATTGCAAAAATCCAAGGAAAGCAAAGCAATAGAAGTCTGACTTCATTACATATAGAATCTTGGCTTGTTTGTTGATGGTTTTAAGAGTGCAATTCTTGAATTGTTAACTCCTAATAACAATCGTCACTGACATTCTTTCCTCATACTTGCCTCCTTTCACTGAACCTTCACAGACATTAGCCACTGAATTTTCAATAGACTGCCGACTCCACAAAGCTAAGCATCAGAGGCCAGCAAAGTGCTGAAGATACAGTTACAGTTCAAAACATGTGGCCAGCTTTCTAATTAATCTACAACAGCTGTTCTCACTGTGTTCTCGGGACTGTTCTCTAAAGCGCCTCCCTCGTGGTTATCAAAGCGCAGACAGTAATCGCGAAAGTAATGACAGTACTTTCCAATAAAGGTTATCATTAATACTCAGCACCAACCAAACAGTTTAAGCACATTATATAAGATATATTATTCTTCCCATTTTACATATAAAACAACAACAACAAAAGAAACCACTGGAGCACAGGAGGTTGAACATTTGCCTAGCTTCTGTGGCCACTACAAAGCATTCTGGGATTCAAACGCAGATGTGATGGCCCCAGAGCTCGTGTGCTTAATCACCCATCTCCCAAATCTGGAATGTCTAGTCTTGCTTCCTGAGTTTTGAAGAGACAAGAGAGTTTCCACTAAGGGTCCCAGAAAGAAAAGCTATATTTAAAAATATATGCATTTTGCCTGGCCGGTGTGGTTCAGTGGTTGAGTGTCAATCCATGAACCAAGAGGTCATCGGTTCAATTCCCAGTCGGGGCACATGCCCAGGTTGGGAGCCAAATCCCCAGTGGGGGGCATGCAGGAGGCAGCCAATACATGTTCTCGCTCATCGATGTTTCTATCTCTCTCTCCCTTTCCCTTCCTCTCTCTCTCTCTCTCTAAAATCAATAAAGAAAACAAATTTAATATATGTATTTTGGGGCACTCTAAATAGAGATAGTTGGCAATGCACATATACACCCAGGATATAATTTAAAGACTGCCTATATTGCAGTTTAAGTCCAGGGTTTAAATTTAACTGTGTTCTCTCGAGCTTAGCATGTCTAATGGCAACAGAGGAATTTGAGAACCAGTGGGTGGAAAGGATCCAACCTCCTTTATCCAACAGATTTCTTCCTCCTAGCAGTCGACTGCCAGGAACAGAGTGAGTTCACCACATCCCTGCACAAGATTGAACGGGGTAGTTAAGAAGTGTGCTGAGAATTTGGCCCGGGACCTGGTTCTGTTTTTGCTCTGCAGATTTTGTGTTGGTGGAGCAGTTCAGGCAATCCATCCTCTGTGCTTGCAATGCCAGTGACACAAGTCAGTTCCTGGAATGCAGTAAGGGACAACCTACCGAGTGGGTAGCCACGCTTGGCAGCAACTACAGAGGCTTTGGGGTCCTTTGGCTGTGGTTAGTGTTCCTCTCAAGCAACTCATAGCAGCAAGTGGCAGGGAAAAATCGGACCGCCATTCCCCCAATCTGCCCAGACTTAACTACCATCTTTTTTTTTTTGGCTAATTCTTTCTACATCTATATACATATACATATACGTATACGTAAACATATATGTATACGTATACATATATACATATACGTATACATATATATATACGTATATGTATATATATACACACTTTCTTTTTAAAAAAAAGCTTCACATGATATTACAAATCTGATATAAGTGAGAAATGATATTTTTGGAGTATGTGAATGTCTAATTATGAGTGAGATCAATATTTTTTTCAAATGTTGGTGAGTCCTGTGCACTTCCCTTCCTGTGCATTGTTCGTGCCATGAAGCAAAGATCCACACTCGCCTGTGGTGAGCTGTGGAATGGGTGTCCACACATGATGGCTGGGGCATTATAAATGAGCACAACAACTTGTCACTATATAGTGAAAATGTTAAAGTGTGCCTTCCCATGTCCACCCTTATGTATTTACCTCACAGCCCAGCTCACATACATGCAGCATGACATGCTTATAAGATCTGTATTGCAGCACTTTGGGTAAAAATAAGGTAAAAAACCATCATAAATATTTGTTAAGAGTTGCTTGGTTAAATAAACTATGGGAGAAACATCTCCTTCCAGTCATGATGAACTAACTGGTATGAGATCATTCTCTAGCCACAAATACCTATAAAACGGGACAAAATAAATGATGCAAATTTCTTTCAGCATTGAACAACACAGAGCATAAACTTACGATCCCTGACAGAAGTGATGTCCACTAATGTCCAGCCTCTACCTGGAGATACTTTCCTTGACCATGGCACACAAAGCTAGAGTCGAAGCAGGCCTTGGGCGTCCTCTTGAGTGTGGGAGTCAAAGATCAGGCTCTGGGGAAGCTGAGATGGGTGGCATTTACACGTGGCATCTTAGAGATGAAGAAGGAGTTACATTCAGAGGGAGTCCCAAGAACTGACACGAAAGCTACATATACCTGTACTGGCAAAAAATAATGAGGAATTAAAATTCAAAAAGAGTGCTATTTAAAATGCACATACACAAAAAAATGGCGGCGGAGTGAATGGAAGCGACACAGACCATTTCCCAGGACCAACTGGAATTACAACTAAAATAAAGACAAATTGTCAGGAAAAGGCAACAGAAAAGCAGCTTGCGAGGATAATATAACCAGGGACACTGACTTGATCCTGGTAGGATTGTGAAGGCGCAAGAGGGGGGCTGGGAGCCCACAGACAGCAGGGATCTTAGCTGTGAGCAGCGCCCTTAGGTTACACTACCAAGCGGCTCCACATCGCAGAGCCGGGACAGATGCTAAAATAGCCACAGCCACTCACCTTGGGCTCCGGCAGAGGGAGGGCAGACTAGACTGGATCTGTGTGGGGACACTCGGGATTTGAAGGGCACTCAGAGCTTTTGCTGAATTGCAGCCACACAGGACGGTGGCCATCTTATTCCTTCCCAGGGTTCTGGGGAGAGGTAGTGGCCCCTCCCTGGGAGATTCAACCCCCACCCTGTGGCCATTGAGATGCAAATTGAGGCTCATTACCAAGGAGCATCTGCCCCACCCCCAGGAAATCCCCTTACACTGAACACCTCAGGGAGTTTTTCATTCAAATGAGAACCCAAGGCTCTTCAAGTAACTGGGACTAATAGCCTCCAGGCAAAAAGCTAGAGAATAATTAAACCATTCCTGGGCTTGCACCTCTTCCAAGGAAGGTAAGACTTGACAGTGGTGTTTCACGTGGGTCCTCCCACACTCTTCCAAGCACAATAGAGGGTGCCAAAAACAGCAGAACACCAACACCCACAGGGGAAATTTGGCAGGCTACAAAGCCTACTGAGATAGCCAAAATGGTGAAAAACAGAAACAAAAGCCAAATGAAAGAACAAGAGACCTTTACCGAAGATGAGATAAATGAGGTGCAGTTAAGCAAGTTAACAGAAATAGTATTCAGAGCCATGATCTTGAGGAAGCTCAAAAGCATGTGTAAGGACATAAGCACCATGAGTAAAGACATAGTAATGTTGAAAATCAACCAGTTGGAAATTAAAAACCACCAAGAAGAAATGAAGAATGACATATCAGAAATGAAGAACACATTGGAAGGTCTAAATAACAGAGTAGAGGAAGCTGAGGACCGGATCAGTGAATTAGAAGACAGGGTAGAAAAAAATCAACCAATCAGAAAACCAAAAGAAAAAAACACTTAAAAAACAGGAAAACAACTTAAGAGAACTGTGGGACAACTGGAAACATAACATCATATATCAAACAATATTCGCATCATAGGAGTCCTCGAAGAAGAAGAAAATGAGCAAGGGTTAGAGAATATACTTGAATAAATAGTGACAGAAAACTTCCCTAGTTTGGTGAAAGAAGGCATTCAAGTTCACGAAGCACAGA
The DNA here is from genome assembly GCF_014108415.1 of Molossus molossus. Lineage (NCBI taxonomy): Eukaryota > Metazoa > Chordata > Mammalia > Chiroptera > Molossidae > Molossus > Molossus molossus. The sequence continues at coordinate 19,398,510 of NW_023425352.1, forward strand.
GAGCCCCAACTAAGAAGAACCCAAATGGGCCCACACCTAGACACATAGTAATCAAACTGCCAAAATTCAAGACAAAGAGAGAATCCTAAAAGCAGCAAGAGATAAGCAACAGGTTACCTACAGAGGAACCCCCATAAGGCTCTCAGCTGACTTCTCAACAGAAACACTACAGGCCAGAAGGGAATGGCATGAGGTAATCAAGGTCATGATAAACAAGGATCTGAGTCCAAGACTACTCTACCCAGCAAGGCTATCATTTAAAATAGAAGGTTTAATAAAGAGCTTCCCAGACAAAAGAAGGCTAAGGGAATACATTATCACCAAACCAGCACTGCAAAAAATGTTAAAAGGACTGCTGTAGTAGAAACAGAAAGAAAAATATAACCACACTAAACAAAAATGGCAATAAATAAGTACATATCAATAATCACCTTAAATGTGAATAGAATGAATGCTCCAAAAAAAAAGACACAGAGTAGCTGATTGGATAAGAAAGCATGACTCATCTATATGTTTTTTACAAGAGACCCACCTCACAACAAAAAACTCAAAGAGGTTCAAAGTGAAGGGATGGAAAAAAATCTTTCAAGCAAACAGAAAGGGAAAAAAAGCTGGGGTAGCAATACTCATATCTGATAAAGTAGATTTCAAAAAGAAGGCCATAACTAGAGACAATGAAGGCCACTACGTAATATTGAAAGGATCTATCCAACAGGAAGATATAACCTTGATAAAGATATATGTACCCAATGTAAGAGCACCAAAATATATTTAAAATCTTCTGGAGGACTTCAAAGGAGAAATCAATAGCAATACAGTCATAGCAGGGGACTTCAACACCCTGCTAACATCACTAGATGGATCCTCTAGACAAAAAATTAGCAGGGAAACAGAGACTCTAAATAAAGCACTAGAACAAATGGATTTAATAGATATATACAGACAATTACACCCCAAAACTACAGAATTCACATTCTTCTCCAGTTGCACATGGGACATTCTCAAAGATAGACCACATGTTAGGACACAAACCAAGGCTCTACAAGTTCAAAAAGACTGAAATTATATCAAGCATCTTCTCAGATCACAATAGCATGAAACTAGAAATCAATTGCAACAAGATCGTACAAAGACATATGAAAACATGGAGGCTAAATAGCATGTTATTAAACAACGAATGGGTTACTGAGGAGATCAAGGAAGGAATTAGAAACTTCCTGGAAACCAATGAAAATGAACACACAACAACACACAATATCTATGGGATGCAGCGAAAGCAGTTCTGACAGGGAAGTTCATAGCACTACAGGCCTACCTCAAGAAGCAAGAAAAATTTCTAATAGAATATGTAAACTCATGCCCTGGCCGGTTTGGCTCAGCGGTTAGAGCATCAGCCTGCGGACCAGAGGGTCCTGGGTTCGGTTCCCGCTAGGGGCATGTAGATCGGTTGCAGTTTGTCCCCGGCCCCAGTTGGAGTCATGTGGGTGGCAACCACTCGATGTGTCTCTCTCACATCGATGCTTCTCTTTCTCTCTTCCCACCTCTCTACTTCCCCCTCTGTCTGAAGATAAATGCAAAAAATGTCCTCAGGTGAGTATAAAAAAAAATAAAAAAAAGAATACCTAAACTCACATCTTAAAGTACTAGAAAGCAAACAAAAAGAAAACCCCAGAACAAGTAGAAGGAAGGAAATAATAAAGATCAGAGCAGAAATAAATGACATAGAGACCAAAAAAACAATTCAAAGGATCAATGAAACAAAGAGCTGGTTTTTCGAAAAGATAAACAACCCTTAGCGAGACTCACCAAGAAACAGAGAGAGAGAACCCAAATACACAAAATCAGAAATGAAAGAGAAGAAGTAAAAACTGACACCACAGAAATACAAAAGATCATTAACAACTACTATGGACAATTATAGACAACAAATTCAACAGTCTAAGCAAAATGGACAAGTTTCTAGAAACACATAGTCTCCCAAAACTGAACTGGGAGAGATAGAAAACTTGATCAGACCAATAACAACTAAGAAAATTGAAGATGCAATCAAGACTTTCCAAGCAAACAGAAGCCCAGGCCCGGATGGCTTCACAGGGGAGTTTTACCGAACATTCAAGAAAGAACTAACACCCATTCTCCTCAAACTATTTCAAAATATTCAAGAAGAAGTAACACTTTCAAACTTGTTTTATGAGGCCAGCATAATTTTAATTCCAAAACCAGAAAAATACATTACAAAGAAAGAAAACTACAGGCCAATATCCCTGATGAACATAGACACCAAATCCTGATCAAAACACTAGCAAATCAGATCCAGCAATATATCAAAAAAATTATTCACCATGACAAGTGGGATTCATCCTAGGGATGCAAGGCTGGTACAATATTCGCAAATCAATAAATGTGATACACCACATAAATAAAATGAAGAATAAAAACCACATGATCATATAAATCGATGCCTAAAAAGCCTTCGACAAAATCCAGCATCCATTTCTGATAAAAACGCTCAGCAATCTGGGAATAGAGGGATCATATCTCGACATAATAAAGGCCATATGTGAAAGACCTACAGCCAACATCATATTCAATGGGCAAAAACTAAAAGCATTTCCCTTAAGAACAGGAACAAGACAGGGATGCCCACTTTCACCACTCTTAGTTAGCATAGTACTGGAAGTCTTAGCCACAGCAATCAGACAGGAAGTAAAGATAAAAGGGCTCGAAATTGGAAAGGAGGAAATGAAACTGTCATTACTTGCAGATGACATGATATTATACATAGAAAACCCTAAAGACTCCATCAAAAATCTACTAGACTTTATAAATAAATTTGGCAAAGTAGCAGGATACAAAATTAACATAAAAAAATCGATGGCATTCTTATACACCAACAATGAACTCACAGAAAGAGAAACTGAAAAAACAATCCCATTTACCATCGTGGCAAAAAAGTTAAGATGCTTAGGAATAAACTTAACCAAAGAAGTAAAGGACCTATTTGCAGAAAACTGCAGGTCATTGAAAAAAGAAATAGAGGAAGATATAAAAAAGTAGAAGCACATACCTTGTTCATGGATTGGAAGAATTAACATCATTAAAATATCCATACTACCCAAAGCAATCTATAGATTCAATGCAATCCCCATCAAAATACCAATGACGTATTTCACAGAACTAGAACAAATACTTCAAAAGTTCTTAAGGAACCATAAAAGACCCTGAATAGCCACAGCAATCTTGAAAAAGAAGGACAAAGTAGGTGGGATCACAATACCAGATATAAGGTTATACTACAAAGCCATTATAATCAAAACAGAGTGTTAATGGCACAAGAATAGGCATATAGACTAGTAGAACAGAACATAGAACCCAGAAATGAACCCAAGACATGCTTAATTAATATTTGACAAAGGAGGCAAGAGCATACAATGAAGTTAAGACATCCTCTTTAATAAATGGTGTTGGGAAAATTGGACAGGTACATGCAAGAAAATGAAACCATCAACTTACACCATACACAAAAATAAACTCAAAATGGATAAGACTTAAATGTGACCCATGGATTCATAAAAATCATACAACAAAATGTAGGCAACAAAATTTCAGACATCATACACAGAAGAATTTTCACTGATGCATCACCTAAGGCAACAGAAACAAAGGACAACATGAGCACATGGGACTACATGGAAATCAAAAGCTTCTGCACAGCAAAAAAAACAATCATCAAAATGGAAAGGCAACCCACTGTCTGGGACAGCATCATTGCCAATGATACATCAGATAAGGGGTTAATTTCCAAAATATATGGAGTACTCATACAACTCAACAAAAGGAAGACAAAGAACCCAATTAAAAAATGGGCAGAGGAGCTGAATAGACACCTCTTCAAACAGGATATACAAATGGCCATGATCATATGAAGAAATGCTCAACATCACTAATCATCAGAGAGATGAAAATTAAAACAACAATGAGATATCACCTCACACCTGTCAGAATGGCTGCCATCAACAAATCATCAAACAACAAGTGTTGGCGAGGGTGTGGAGAAAAGGGGACTCTAGTACACTGCTGGTGAGAATACAGACTGGTGCAGCCACTATGGAAAACACTGGTGTTACCTCAAAAAATTAAAAATTGAACTACCATTTGACCTAGTGATCCCACTTCTAGGAATATACCCTAAGAAGCCTGAAACACCCACCAGAAAGAATACATGTACCCCCATGTCCATAGCAGCACTATTTACAATAGCTAAGACCTGGAAACAGCCCAAGTGTCCATCAGTAGATGAATGGACAAAAAAGCAGTGATACATATACACAATGGAGTACTATGCAGCTGTAAGAAAGAAAGATCTCTTATCCTTTGAGACGACATGGAGAAACCTGGAAATTATTATCCTAAGCGAAACAAGCCAAGCAGAAAAAGACAAGTACCACATGATCTCACTCATTTGTGGAATATAATGACTATAACAGTCTGAGGAACAGAGTAGTTCCAGACACGTGGAAGTAGACTGACAACCCTCAGAAGAGGGGGTTGTGGGGGGAGGGAAGAGATAAATCACAGAACTTATATGCATATAAGCATAACTAATGGACATGGACAACAAAGCCAGGGATGGGATGGGGGGTATGGAGAGGAGGGTGTCAATGGGGAAAAAAAGGAGAAACATCTGTAACAAAAATAAAATTAAAAAAAAAAAACACATAAAAACATGAATTTTTAATATATAAATATGCCAGCCCAGCCTGTGTGGCTCAGTGGACTGAGCATCATCCCATGGACTGAGAGGTCCCAGTTTGATTCCCAGTCAGGGCACATGCCCAGATTGTGGGCTCAGTCCCCAGTGAGGGGTGTGCAGGAGGCAGCCCATCAGTGTTCCTCTCTCACATCAATGTTTCTCTCTCTTTCTCTCTAAAAAATTAATAAAAACATAATAAAAATATATTCTACATTTGTATATTTTATTCTGGAAACTATAAATCATTATTGAAACAAATAAAAATATGTAAAAAAAAAAAAAACAGAGATAAAGCACATTAATGGATTAGAGGTAATATTGGTATGATATTAATTCTTCCAAAATTGGTAAATTATATGTATTTCTGATCATGTAGATGCAAACTTCCTAAAATTTATACAGAAAAGCAAAGAAACTAAAATAGCCCAAACAACTTTTATAAAGAGGACAAAGTTGAAAATGTCACACTACCTAGTTTCAAGATTATTACAAAGCAAGAGTAATCAAGACATAAATTAAATAACAAGAGTCCAGAAACAGATCCACAAATGCATAGTCAACTGATTTTTAACAAAGGGATGAAAACAATTCAACCAAGAAATGATTATCTTTCCAACAAACTATGCTTTAATAATTTGATATTCATACAAAAAGAAAAGAGAGGAAATTGAGTTCATAGCTCACACTAATATAAAAATTAAATCAGGGTGAAATATAGGCTTAAATATAAAACCTAAAGCCAGAAAACTTTTTACAATAACAGAATAAAATCTGTATTACCTTGTGCTTAATAAAGATTTGTTAGATAAAACACAAAGAGGATAAGTCACATGAGAAAAATGGATATAATAAACGTTATCAAAACTGAAATGAAAACTTTTTGAAAGATAGTTTAAAAAAATTAAATATAAGCCATAAACTGGGAGAAAAATATTTGAAAAATAAACTGTATCCAGCATATATAAAGAGCTATCACAATTCAATAATAAGCAAACAAACAATTCAACCCATTCAAGGGGGAAGAGGCAGTTTTTTTCAACAAAGGGTGCTAGATCCACTGTAAATCTATATAGGGGGTACTGACAGAAGGCAAGGGACATTGATTTATCTCACATCATATACAAAAACTAAGTTGAAATGAGTCATAGACCAAACACAAAACAAAATCTATAAAACTTTTAGCAGAAAACACAGGAGAAAAGGTTTGTAAACTTGAGGTAGGCAAATATTTATAAGAACAAACTTCCCCAAAAATGATAGATTGGACTTCATAAAAATAATATCCTTTTCCTTTGAACATGATGGGAAACAGAATTATGAGCCCCTCCCTCCCCCAAAATGATCCTATTCCCAAATCCATAGGTAAATTGTGAATACGTTACCTTATACGACAAAATAAATTTTGTAATTCCTAAATCAGGTTACTAATCAGTTGACCTTAAAGTGGGCAGAGTTTCCTGGATTTCTGGGTAGACCCGAGGTAGTCACACGAGTCTTTAAAAGCTGAAGAGGAAGGCAGCGGAGGAACGATGCAGAGATTTGAACCATAAGAACAATTTAACATTACTGGCTGGAAGATGGAGGCGGCCAGGTGTTGAGGGAATAGGGACCTCAGTTCTAGAATGTCAAGGAATTCAATTCTGACAACTTTAATAAGCTTAGAAGCAGATTCTTTCCCAGAGCCTCGAGAAAGAAATACACTCCTGCCAACACCTTGGTATTGTCCTTTTGAGACCCTGAGCATAGAGTCCAGCCACATGGTGCCAGACTCATGATATACAGAACTGTGAGATAATAAATGGCTCTAAGCCACTCTGTGTATGGTAATTTGTTATACAGCAATAAAAAACAAACACAGGCTGTTAAAATAAAGAGGCAAGCCTCAGACTAGGAGAAAACATTTGCAACATATAAACAAAGAACATATATCAAGAACATTCAAAGAACTCCCAATTTTTTCCCTGGGCTGTGTGGCTCAGTTGATTGGGCACTGTCCCATGCTCTGATGGGTAGTCAGTTCAATTCTGGTAGGGTGTACACAGAGAAGCTGATCGATGTTTCACTCTCACATCGATGATTCTTTCTCTCTTTCCCCCTTTCCCTTCCTCTGTCTAAAAAAATCAATAAAAATATATTTTAAAAAAAAGAACTCCCATGAATGGATAAAAAGCTGTTGTACATATATACAATGGAGTACTATGCAGCTGTAAGAAAGAAAGATCTCTTATCCTTTGAGACAACATGGAGGGACCTGGAAAGTATTATCCTAAGCGAAACAAGCCAAACAGAGAAAGACAAGTATTATATGATCTCACTTATTTGTGGACTATAATGAACATAACAGTCTGAGGAATGGGGTAGTCCCAGAGACGTGGAAGTGGGGTACAGATTGACAATCCCCAGAAGAGGGGGTGGTGGGGGAGAGATAAACCACAGAACTTATATGCATGTATGCATGAAAAATGGACATGGACAACAAAGCTGGGGACTGGGCGGGGAGGGAAGGGGAGGGGGGAATCAGTGGGGGGGAAAGGAGAAACATCTGTAACAAAAATAAATTAATTAATTTTAAAAGAAAAAATTAAAAAAAAAGAACTCCCAATTTTCAATTTGGACATAAGTTTGAACAGATAGTTCACAAAGGAAGATATATGCGAAGATATTCTACATCACTCGTCACTATGATTCTAATTAAACATGCAGTGAGGTATTTTTGAATACCCAGTAGAATGGCTACAATGTAAGACTAGGCACACCAACATTTGAAGATCATAGCACAAGTGAAATTTCCATACATTAGGAAAGCAAAAAAGTACACCATTGAAAAGGACCTGACAGTTTCTTAAAAAGATAACAGATATGTGACCCTGTTTTTCCATTCTTAAAAATTTACCCCAAACAACTAAAAACATATGTGCACACAAAGACTTGTACACAAATCTTCATGGCAGATTCGTGATAACCCAAAGTAGAAAAACTAAAAAACAAAAAACACCCCAATGTCTATCGATAGTTGAATGGATTTCGTTTTCTAAATAATGGTATATTTCTATAGTGAATACTCTCAGCAATAAAAAGAAACCGACTATTGATACATACAACAACACAGATTAATCTGAAAAGCATGATGGTAAGTGAACAAAGCCAGATGAAAAATAGTACACCATATAAGATTATACACAATTTTATAAAATGCAAACAAATCCATAGTGACAGAAGCAGGTCAGTGGTCACCTGGGTGTAGAGGGAGAGACAGAAAATAAACCAGCATGAGGCAAATTTTAGGGTGATGGAAATATTTATTACTTTAATTGTGATGATGGTTTCATAGGTATATACATATATCAACACTTATCAGATAGAACACTTTAAATATGTACAATTATTTACTTCAATTATGTCTCCATAATTATGAGATCATAAAGTAATTTAAACATAAAGTAATTTAAACAATTATATGGCCCAGAAAGCACATCTTTTGGGCAGAAAGTCCTGGCCATATCCTGAGATAATTAGAATTCTGTCACAGAATGATCCAGTTTGGGCTACCTATGAGAGGCAGGTGGGAAAAGGGGGCGTTTTCCTTCTTTCTCTTATGTTATCGCTTATTCGAGGAAAATCCATCTTCTAAAGAAGTGTTTTGCGGTGGCCAACTGCCTTCACCCGTCTGTCATAAGCCATTGAGCCACTGAGTCATTGAATCTGCAAGCACTGGACCCAACCAGCCCCACGTGGTGGTTTCTCAGGCACAGAACTCAGACCTTAGGATTCTAAAGACTTTACAGTGGGGCCCCTGCTGTAACCAAGCGTTGCCTTGTGTTTGTCCATGGTGGCCAATGGGATGAGCCAGAGACAAATCTCAGGGACGCCCTTGGTTGAAGATAAAGAACATGCCCTGAGGAATTTTCTGGCCAGCCCCAAAAGAGCAAGATGACTTTATTACATCTATGAAAGAGGAAAATTGCCCTGTACACGTTTTGAATTTATTTTTGTTCTAGGACCCACTTAGAGGCCTTCCAGGGCTGGCTTCCCAGCGCCGGGCTCTCCTGAAGACATGGCTGACTGCTGAGCAGAGTCCCCATCCCAGTGCGGGGGCAAGTCTGTCCCCTCCCTGAAGGAAGTGCTGCGGTGCAGCACGCGCTCCAGCCCTGGCACAGGGACCCGCCAGCTGCAGAGGCTTCGACCCTTCCTCCACTAACAGCGTCAGCGCCTGTTTGGGAAACAAAAGAGGATTTGGTCTCTTCTCGGTCACCGGCAGCAGAATCAGCAGGCACCTCAAATAGGTTCCTCAAAGGACATCATTCCTGTTAGCCTCAAGACATCCTCCTGACAATCTCCAGAAGCATTCCATTGCAACTGGAGTCAGAAAAGCAAGCATTTCATCCCACCTCTCAGTGCCTCATTTTCCAGTTATTCATTCACTCTTCATTTATTCAATAAATGGTTCATGTATGCCTACTGTGTACAGGTCGCTCATGCATGTCTGGTGGGAATCTATCCCAAAATCTAGGTCTACTAGAAACCAGAACAACACCTTTTTCTTTATATTCGTAATATTACCAACTGTCTATTAAGCCCCTGCTGTATTGTGTACATGAGTTCCTTTCCTCACAGTGCAAGTTAGATATTATAATAAACATTTAAGAATTGACAAAACAAAGGTTAACAAATCACCCAAGGCCACCAGGTTAACAATTGTCCAATCTGGAATTTGAGCACAGATTTAGCATAATCTCAATGCACTTCCCACTCTGGGTAGATTACCCAGCATGTTTGGAGTGATTGTAATATGCTGATGTCCCCTCATCCATTGCCCTTCAGCAGATGTGTTCACACTATTATCTGGCACGTTGATAGATAACTGTAACAGCAGGTGACATCTGGCAGCACGAACTGCTGGTGAGTTCCCACAGTCCAGTTTTGTGTTTTTAGTTTTTAGGCTCAGAATTCCATTTGTCCATCATCAGAAATGAATTTGCTAAATTCACAGGAAGCTGATATATAAATAAGAGTTCTAACTTATTTATAAGTCTCAATAGGACCAGAAAACTGATTGGAATATTAGGCATACCATCTCATTTATTCCACAAATACTCATTGTGTATCAATGCTAGCAGGATTGCAGGTGCTGCAGATAAGATAGGAAACATGATTAGTAAGGTCCCTGCTCTCATGGTGACGGCATGGTCAGTTCTGATGACTTGGATTGCAGGAAAACACTCACACAAGCCACAAGATGCTCAGCGTTGACTATGCAGTTTGAAGAGGCTACAGGTTAATTAAGAGGACATTTCCATCAGAAGCAAGTGTATTGGAGTTGCCTCATACCGGCCCCGGAGCACCAATTGTTAAATTTTCAGTTATTTTGTGAGCTGGCTTATGTCAGGTTGGTAGTTAAAATCAGCCATGGTCAATATATTTATGTCATGGAAATTGGCAAACTTCGGATCAGATCCCCTCTTCCCTGTCCGCAGGAGAGCCCACTGTTAAAGATTTACTGGCCCATCGTCGGGTAGAGGAGCAGAGACCTGGCTGTGTAAACCAGGAGAAAGACTTGGACTTCCTTGGATTGTAGCGCCTATAGTTAAGTTTAGAGGTTCCTATAACACACCTAGTAGTAAAAGTCTTAGGATAGATACACTAACCTAGGGAAGAGGGAGAAAAGGAGAAGACTGAGAAAAGAGCTTTAAAAATTAAGAACCAGTGATTGGGCAAAGAGCAAAGAAAAAGGGGCATCAGGTTTGAAGTATCAAGAAGGAGTTTCACAAGGGAAAGTGTAATTAGGTGTTTTAAAAGGAAGGGCTCCACTTTACTACGTTCATTCTTCTAAGCTATTGTCTGAAGACTAGGAAGTGTCCAAGAATTTTGGTGGCTGGAGTAAGGTGAATTGTTAGTAACTTAAATGAAGCATTTTCAGAGAGAAAGGAGAAATGGAATCAGATGCTCAAAGGTAGAGCAGATGCAGATCGAACTGGAGATAACAAGAATATAAAACCAGAGAGCTCGTGTTTGAGGACGGGGAACCCTCTCTTCTGGTTAGAGAGCTGGACATTCTTATTCTAAGCCTCACCTCTTAGATCCCCATTTTCTTTCCTTCATTCATGCAGAAAATACCTTTTGTTAGTACACTCCTTCTTCACAGTGGGGAAGAAGAAAGCAACAGCTTTAGCTCTGCTAAGCAGCCATACTCTCCCGAGATTATGACACCCAAATCATTGAACCTGGAAGTTCAACTGCTTATCATTTAGGGTAGGTTTTTCTACAGATGGCTAATTTTACTTCCCACATGTTGAATTTTTTTCCTAGGGTTCTGCGGAGAAGGTAATCTAAATTTCATGCTTAGGGAGTACTTCACTCTTACCATGAACATATGCTCCAAGAGGGAATATTTTCTCTGCTCATTTTTAACTCATAAAAGATGCAATATGCTTGAGGGAGAGGAGGAAGAAGAGAAGAATGTGAGACTTGCATTGCCTGTTGGTAACTAGCCCATTCCCGTCTCAGAGAAGGTGCCTCATCTATATGCAACTAAGAGACATGGTCAAGCTCTGTAGCATGATACCTCACTATCTGGGTTTCAGCTAATGGGGTTGGGGGTGGAGAGCTACTCAACAGACGGTCATTTCAAAGTCTAAGCAGACAGTGACTTGCTGACTCAAAAAGACAAACCCCAATCATGAGATTCCCTGTCTCTAAAACTTTCCTCTAGAACTTTGCTTGAGTCCTTCCTGTTGCAGGAAGAGCAGCAAAAATAGAGATGAATATGGGCAGGCAGACAGGCAGGCAGAAGAAATCAGAGATGAGAGACCGTGTGTTTCCTGAGAGACAGGATAAGGTTGCCACTGAGCCTCCCAAGAACTGGAACTTAAACTGGAAAATCAGAAACCGAGAGCAAAGTCAAATCCAAAGATAGTTTACTCAACATCTCAATTTATTTTAACAAAAGAGCCATAATGAACAGACATGGCTTTTACCCAAGACAACACCTTTTTATGATTGCAACTCAATGCCCTTAGCAAACAATTATTAAGCACTTACTCTATACCAGACACACAGATAATAAAGTGCCCTCTTCACTGTCCTCAAATAGTTCTCAGTGTGGGAAAAAGAAAAGATAAAACTCTGTGCTAAGAGTTCATTGGAAAAGGCAGAAGAGGAAAATTAAAAATAGCAGCTAAAGTCACAATTTTGGAGTAGAGAATTTCTGCAGTTATTAAAGGGCAGCCTGATTTTCTATTAGCAAACTGAAAGAAGCTTGTACTCAAATAACTTGGTTCATTATTTCAGAAGATTATCTAGCCCACTTGACAGACTGGTAGGTTTCTCTCTGCTACAAAGCCATAGTCTGAATACTACCTCTTGGTTTTACCCAGAGGAATATGTTGATTTGGCTTGGCTAATTCCTATAAAAGACAAACATATTTTTTTCATTGAGACACTCAAATCAAGTCACAAGAATAATACAAGTAAAAGGCACCCAGCCCTGGCCGGTTTGGCTCAGCGGTTGGAGCGTCAGCCTGCAGACCAGAGAGTCCCAGGTTTGGTTCCTGCTAGGGGTATGTACGCCCCCTCCAAAAAAAAAAGGCACCCAGATAAGCATTTGATAAATGAGAGTGATTATGCCCTAGAATCCTCAATCACTACCATGAAGTGCCTGCTATTATTATTTGCATTTTGAGATGAAAAAAAACTAAGGCTTAGTGATGTTAAGTCACTTGCCAAAGTCACCAGCCAGAGACCACAGGTAAGACCCAGTTCTATTTCGTGGTCTTCATTATTACACTCCGCAGAAGGCATTACACAGAAGACTTGTTACCCAAACAAACACACACCATTGGCAATAGCAAGACAATCAACAGTCTAAGTGATACAGGCACCTATCACCCTCAGAGGAGTCATTGCCTTTAGGAAGGACAGTTGTAAAGAGCCATTTAGAATAGGCTGGATTTAATTACATAAAAGATAATGTTTGAGTGCATATTCAATTTCTTTATAACATTAAGGTCCCAGATGTCTTCCAAACACACAAAGTGTGTGTGTGTGTGTGTGTGTGTGTGTGTGTGTGTGGAATTTGAAGCAAAAAAAATAGAAATCCATAGTACTTATTGCAGTGGTTGTTGGGAATGATGAGCTGGTCCTACTTAATGAGCAATAATTGAACAAGGTAGTAACTTGTCAATGCTTTCTTTCTCTAGCAAACAGAGATGTTGAAACTTTTAATTAGCAAGGAAATCTCAGAAGTGGTGGCTCATATCCCCACCCGCAGGCAAGGGCTGAGTTTGTGCAGTGATGAAACAGGGTCACGGAGCAGCTCTCCAGGCCCTGGGAGGGAAGCAGGCAGCCTTCTAAGTGTCTCCTCAGTGCTGACCCGAGGGAGGGAGAGAGAAGAAATACATAAGCCTTCCATTCACATATCAGCTGTTTCCACTAAACAATCACTTTCAAGAAAGCTCAGTGTGTGTGTGTGGATGATAATAATGATTGAGTTTGAGGTTCTGAGCAGCCACAGAAAAAAAGTCCTGGTGGAGGGAGAGCTGCCATCTATGGTCTATTGCTTCAACAGGCCATGGTCCTCCAGCCTTGGGGGTGGAGGTGGGGTGGGGGGTCCAGCCTGCTGTGTATCTCACTGACCCCCGCACCCCCCCACACACAAATGCATTGCCTTTCATCTCCCAGAAGTCATCTGCGCTGCTCACTGCTGGGGACTGGGATTGTGGCACTAAGCTGTTTGTGTGTGCGGGTGGTCAGCGGAACTATTTTCCCGCTCCTTGAGATATTATACTGAGGATGGCGTAGCTGTCCTCCATATCTTATACCTGCAAAGACACTTTGAAACACAGGGATGCGACTGTCTTGTTTTGTGATCTGACCAACATGGGATGGTGTCTTAGGCTGGATTTCTTCGATGCAGACACTGAGACAGAGATTTGGGATATGTAATGTATGAAGAGAGTATTCAAAAAGAAAAAAAGAATGAAATGGGAGAAAAAGTGGAGCAAGGAAGCAGTCTTAGGTTCAGTTTGGGCTTAACGCGCTGGGGGCTGTGGAGTGGGGTTGGGGTCATACTTCCAGGAGAGTAGGGAATCCCTCTGGGGCAGGAGCAGCTGGGAGACATTAGCAGCCAACATGCACAGATGCTGGTGCTGGGTGCACTGCTGCAATCAAAGAAATGCAAATATAGGTGTAGGGAGAAGCCAGGAAATTGCCTTCATACTCGGCTCATTGTTGTGGAAGCTCTGAGCCAGTATATTAAATTCCTTACAGAATGAGTTATCTCATTTGGTGCATACAATGACCTGATAAGATACACAGGGCAGACATAATTTCCCTTCAGTGCCAACTTCTATTTTATAAAAGTCAAACATATTTTTCTTCATTGAGAGCCCCAAATCAAGTCATAAGAAGAACACAAATCAAAGGCACCCAGATGAGCATTTGCTAAATAGGAGTGATTATCTCATATCATCCTCATTCAGTACCATCAAGTACCTACCACGATTATTTGCATTTTGAGATGAAATGAAACTAAGGCTTACTGATGTTAAGTCACTTGCCAAAGTCACCATCCAGAGACCACAGGTAAGACCCAGTTCTGTTTTCATGGTCTTCATTATTACACTATGCACATTCTTTAGAGCAGGAAATGCACCCAGATATACTGCATTGCTAGCCTAAGTAAGCCTGAGAAGAGTTGGAACTAGAATTTAGCACACCTGACTTCAAGTTCTGTGTCCTTTCTGCTGCATCGCTCTGTCTCTGGCCACTCTTATGGTAACAGATGGGAAAAGTAAAATGATCATGGTAAACAGAGCCAACAGATGCTGTAGGAAGCAGGAAAGGGTGAGAAGTATTGAATTGGACACATCAGCGTGGCTTGTTGAGGGAGCCATGTCTATGCTGGCTTATTCCATGGTAATTAGGATTTAGGGATAGAGGGATGCCAGCCTTCTAGGCTCAGGTTGTGCAAGGCTAGAGTGATCCTGAGTACTTCTGGAGTGGAGCATGTGGGTCACCTGGAGAGGGCTGGATGTGTACGTACCAGCAATGTTAAGCTGCATGTGTGTGTTGGGAAGAGGGTCTTCCATCACTGAAGCTTGTCTTTCTTCTCATCCCCCACAGGCCCTCTTCTCCATGCCCACAGCACACCCTTCCCACGCTTCTACCTTCAGTTGCCATGTCCGACTGTGTTCACCCCTGAATAATCGGTCCTAGTCAGTGGACAGTCGCATGAGATTACTTCCTACCATCACACAAAGAGGAATAAAGCCCTTTAAAATTAATATGCAGTTTATATGAAAAATTAGTAGGATATCATAGAATTAAAGCAGTTTAGAAGAAGCCAAAGTATTCAAAAATGCCTCCCTTCTTCTCTCAAGCATCTCTACCCAACAAGTTTCCAAGAGTCTCCAGGGAAAGAACAAAGGAAAATAAATGTCCACCTGCTTGTCCCTCAGCCCTGGACCATGAACCCTGATGCAGATGCTTTGGGAACCCTGAGTGATACATGTGGCCCAACTTAGATATTTAGGAGGCCTCTCCATCCACTGTCTCCTCTCCTGCAAGGTCCAATGGAATCAAGCCTACGGAGGTTCAATCTTTTTCATGAAAATACAGAAAACTGCAAGAACACATATGAAATAAAACTCCCCTTTTTGCTGAGGGATGGCCACATCATAACAGCACAAAGACCCCAGTGACTAGCAAAGAAAATCCAATTTGTGTCCAAAAGTCTGAACAATGGGACCACTTTCTCTCCTTCTTCAAAGAGAAGTGAAGGTGGGGGTATCAGTGGGGAATTTCAGGTTAAAAATAGGCCATTAGGCTTGTGGGATTAAAAAACTTGTCCAAATGAAGGCACCTACTAATAAAAACAATAGTTTACAAAATGCAGACCAGAAGAAACCCAAAGCAGACAGCCCAGATTCACTTTAGAAATCAAGGGATGGGAACCCTTGATGGAAAAGGAAGAGTTAAGGAAAAGAAATACATCATGAGGCCTGGCATTGGATACTGATGGCTAAAGTGAAGGGCCACTGTAGGATGTTGGTTCGCACACAAATATTCTGCTTATCCCCAATTTTATCTTTTTTCCTGCACGTTTGCTTATCGTACTTTTAGGAACGAGCCTATGGAATGGACTGAAATGATGACTCTCTAAAAGATACATCCACCCAGATCCTGGCAATGAGACAGGTTTCTTACTTGGAAAAGGGATTTTTGCAGATATAATTAAGTTAAGGATCTTTGGATGACATCATCCTTGATTAACTGAATGGACCCTGAATCCAGTGATATTTCTCTTTATAAGAAAGAAAGAAAAACACACAGAGAAGCCACATGAAAATTGGAGTGATGCATTTACAAGTCAAGGGACAGTCACCAGAAGCCCCTCCTTCCCCCAGAATCTAGGAGACAGAGGCAGGGAACACATTCCTCCTCAGGGGCTCCCTAGAAAGAACCAGCTCTCCCCACGCCTTGATTTTAGACATCTGGCCTAAGGACTCTAAGAAAGCAAATTTCTCTTGTTTTAAGCCACCTGGTGTGTGATCATTTGCCACAGCATCTATGACACTAACACAGCCTGTTAGGTGCTGCTCCTTGGAAACCCTCTCCATGGCAACGGTGTGAATGGATGAATCACCAGGCTGCCCCAGCCCAGGTGCCTCAGCTATCAGGGAACAAGCCCACCAACCAGCATTATAATTTTCATTGAAATGTGGGGGTTCCTCAGTCTCCCCAGGCCACTGTCCCCACACAGAAGCTTCAGCTCTCAGCCCATCAGGCATATTCACTGTCAAAACCTCCCATTAAAATGTACCTTGGGAAATGTACTCAAATGACAGAGCTGTGCTCCCTTTGGCAAAGGTCCTTATCAAGAAACACAGAGTACGTTTTCAATCATCGCCATATCACAACGGAGGGACGAACCCTGTTAGCATGTGTTTCGCTGAGAAAGAAAAAAACAAACACAGAAAACCTCAAAAAATGCCATGGCTTGGGACACCCAGGGACTAGCTGGGGCTCTGAGCCTTCGTGAATCTCAGCAGTAGCCAGCAAAGTGTAATTCAATCTTTTTAACGTCATGATATATATTCGTGTCAGTGGCTTTAAGATAAGGAAAAGACTTGAGTGAAAAATGAAACTCCTGATGAAAAACTCGGAGGAGGTTGACTAATATACTAATATTGCTTTCCCTTCCTTCAGACAGATTTCAAATCTTGCTGCGTGTCCATCCCTGTCACCGCCTTCTTTTGTAAGGAAAACAATTTGGGAGGAGCAAAGAAAAGAACCTTGGCCTTTGGGGCAGGAGGAAGGAGGAGTCCGGGGAGGGAGGAGGAAGGGGGAAGGGACAGGAGAAAGGAGAGGGGAAGAAACCTCAGCATGTAACCATCAAAAGATCCTAAACGATGTAGGGAAATTGGCACATTGCCGATAAT
Source organism: Molossus molossus (assembly GCF_014108415.1). Taxonomy (NCBI): domain Eukaryota; kingdom Metazoa; phylum Chordata; class Mammalia; order Chiroptera; family Molossidae; genus Molossus; species Molossus molossus. The sequence goes on from NW_023425352.1 coordinate 19,415,700, forward strand.
AACCATAACAACAAACTTAATGATGGGCTCTGGGAAGGACCTCACTGGGGCTCAGATCTGTCCTAAAGAAAAGGAGACGTGCAGCTGGCAGGCAGCACTGCACTCAGCCATGTGCCATTTACGCCACAACAGCCCACCATCCCCGTCACCGGCCTGGCCACTTGTCCCCCGCACTATCCCAGTCCTCATTTTGCCTCTACACAATGATTGGTATTTTGGCTCTCCACTGAGACTAGACAAAAGAACAGGTGTAAACGTCCGCAGGGGGGTGGGGTTGGTTGAGGGGCTCTCTGTTCTCAACGTTTCATTGTTTCCTGCACTAGGGCGAGGATGCAGCACAGGGTTGATGGATTGGTGGCAGTCGGGCCCATGAGGCCCACGAAGCTGAGGGGGCCAAGGAGCACCCTTGGGGTCCAAGCCTTCCTATGCTTGTGTCCTGCAAAGAGTGTCTTGGGCTCCGCCATACGGTGTCCTAGAAAAGTGCAGAGGACGGTTGTGGGCAAAGGAACTGCTCCTTTATGGTGAACCTGTTACATCATTTCCGTATATTGTTATTTTCTTCATGAGAACAGAAGAGACATCGAGGCTTGGGGAGGTTAGAGGCTTACCCAAGACCACAAAGCTAATACATGCAGAAACTGCAGTGAAACCGGATCTATAGATCTTCAAGGGCTCTATCCTTACGAGCATCACGCTGCTGTCCCCAAAGGTGCAGGCCATGCCTTAGGTGAGGCTGGGGGAGCAGGGCCCCCTAGTTCTGAGAGCTAAGAGTGGGAGGGACTTCATTTGAAAAAAGGCGCAATACAAAGATAAACACTCATAAAAAAGCATGTACTGTAAATGGAAAATTGTTTAGAGAGCTGAACACTTTCCAAAATCCGTGGGGCACATTTGAACCCTACCACCCGCTGCCTCTCCTTCGGGCTTCCAGAGTTCCACGTCTGAGCCGCTAGCTCAGAGTCAGGCAGGTGCGAAAGCTCAGGGAAGATATTTGGTTCAAGTGTTCCTTCTGCTCAAAGTATCTGCCAACGCCGTCCTCCCGCTAAGTTCCTCACCTCACACATCATGCAGAATCGCCTGCCATGTTTGATAACCACTTAAAGCCTTAATTGGTGTTGTTCTGTTCCAACGTTCGTTAACAATGGCAAATTGCTTATGGATGGGAGGTTGCCAGCGAAATCGCTAAACAAAAATGTTTGTCTACGTTTGTGAAAGGAATAAGACAAAAGAGAAGCAGAGAGCAACATAAAAGCCATTGCCTTTGCCAAGAATCTTGAGTAATGATTTCCTGTATCTTTAATATTCATTGTGAAGGACCTAAGTAATTAGAGCTTCTTTTTCCATTTATAAAGACCAATAAACCATTCTCTAGCAGATATTATGCCACCACAAGTCTCTTTTGAAATTATTGCCCATCTCCGACCTATGAATGTTCCTATTTTAACTATACTTAATAATCGGGATTACAGAACAATCTCATTACGCTTTTTAAAAGTTTATTAAAAAGGACTCTAATGAATACCTGGAAACCCACTGGATCTGGAACACCATTATGGACATCTGGCGACTTTCACCTTCTTCTTTATTGTTTTCAACCATGAAATGAATCTACGCTTATTATGAAAACGGGATATTGTAGAAAATACCAACTTTGTCATGTGCGCATCAGAAGGTCGACATTGTTGTCAATCCAAACCCCTGATATTTTATTTCATATTTGTCTTTCTAGCCCATTTCCTGATATTCCCTCCTCCCCATTCATCCTCCAGTTCTGCCACTTCCTTCGCTTTCAGAGCTCTGGCGCCTTGCCAGAGGGAGGAGGGAAAGGAAGGTTCTAGAAGGACATAAAAGAGTGAGCAAATTCCAGCACCTTTCAGTGCCTCGTGTAAGTCCAGTTTTCTTTGATAACTTCCTTAACGTTTACCACCACCCTTTCCTCTAGGTCCGGGGTGGGGGTGGGATTGTTCCTGTCAGCTTCTCTAAACTACCAAAGCACTTTGTTTCTCTAAAAAGTATGATTGATAGAAAATTGAATACATTTAAGAATGTTCCTTAAATTTTAAGTTCACATATTCTGAAATTGCAGCACCTGACAGGGTACCAGGCACGTAGTTTCTTGGTGGATGCTCTGTAAGTATTGAAAGAACAGTACTAGTGCTAATTACCTGAAAGGCTATTGTAGCGGATATTTGCTCTCTCTCCAGCCTCCAGCGGGCCTTCATAAACACGCACTGACCGACTTAGGTGAAGGTGGAGGGATACCTTTTCTCTTAGAATGCTCAGTCTAAGTGGAATGGTGAAGTCAAATGCCTCCACTCTCGCTTCGAAAGCCAGAGCGATACCTATAGGTTCATGAACCCACATAGCTGACGTCACTGTTTAGATTTGTAAGACTGCTATGACAAGTGCCACAGGTCAGATGGCTTAAACAAAATAAATTTATTACATCACAATTGTGGAGACTAGAAGCCAGGGGTAAGGTGCCAGCAGGGTTGGTTTCTTCGGAGCCCTCTCTCCTTGACTTCAGATGACCACCTTCTCCCCAGGTCTCCACATGGTCTTCCCTCTGTACCCGTCTGTGTCCTAATTTCTTCTTCTTATAAGAGTCACAGTCGGATTGCATTAGTGCCCACCCTAACGGCCTCATTTCAGCTTAATCACCTTTTGAAAGACCTTATTTCCAACTACAGTCACAGTCTGAAGTACTAGAGGTTAGGGCTTCAACATAGGAATTTTGAGGGGACAAAATTTAACCCATAAAATGCATACAGTCAGTATATGACCTACACTTTCCCAGTTAGGAAATGGATGTGGAATTTTGAATCTCTGGTGAAATGGGGATAAAAGAGATCACTCCAGAGGAGACACTTTGTAAAATGTGATCTGCCAGGAAGACATTCCTGTGCTTCTTAATCCTCCTGCCTCCAAAGATGTCTAACTTCCCGCCTCGTTCCAAGCTGTGTTCTCCAAATTTGAGTTGAGTCCATGGGCTCCCAATAGCCTTCCCATAAATTACTTTTTGCTTGAATTAGCCAGGATCAGTGTCTATTTTCTTATTAACTGATATAGCCTTTAAATATATTTTTAAAAAGCTATCAAAAGCTATGCTCACTGACCTTGACTATGCAGGAGTTCACCAATCCAGCGGAGGCACTCAGAAGACTCCAAGGCTGATTGATACAGGATAAATAGCTTTTGTGCTCAGAGAATTGGATTTCCATCCAGAGATCAGGGTCTGAAAGGGAAAAAACAGTTCAAGGGTAAATGGAACAGGGACACATCTCTGACTTTATATTCCTTCTGATTTTCACTTTATTAAATTTTTTTTTCTTTATTGACTTTAGAGAGAGGAAGAGGAGGGAGAGATAGAAACACTGATAAGAAAGAACACTGATTGGCCGCCTCCTGCACACTCCCCACTGGGGATTTGGCCCACAACCTGACCAAGTGTCCTGACTGGGAATCGAACCGGTGACTTCTTGGTACATGGGTTGATGCTCAACTACTGAGCCACACCAGCTGGGCCTCCCTTGATTTTTAAGTTAGATGACCACACATCCTTGTTTGCTTGAGACAGTCTAATGCCATTCTTGTTTTCCCAAAGTAATCATTAATAGTGCTCCATTCACCTTCAACTGTGTCCCAGTTTGGATAAAAAACAATTGGTATAGTCACCTTATTACATGTGTTTTGATCATCTGTGTATCCGCAGTACCCAGAACAGAGCCTAGCAGAGAACAGCTTTTCAACAAACATTTTTTTTAATGAATGAATAAAAGGCATCTTGCCCCTTTATTAGACACACATTTAATTATTTATTTATATTCTACTTGATGCCACTTGCTGGGTATAAATCATTAAGCCAAGAGGTTTTGGAAGGACAGCACCTTGCTATGGAGAGAGCTCCTAGACAGAAAGGAGACATGTGTTTGGAGACCTGCCACATTCCTGTTGGCCCCCATGGCGGTGGTGGCCGCCTCTTTAATAGGGATGCATATCAAGGCAAGGTGTGAAGTCCACCTGTTGTTGGAAAGTCTGCCAAGATCTGAGCTCCACTGGGCTCAGAGCTCAGAGTTCTTTCTCTCCCGCCCCCCAATGCCTGGTTGAGGCTCCAAGTTGATCAGTAGGCAACCACCATGCCACTAATTAGGAGGCACAAGGCATAGCATAGGATGATTAGCTCATGATGAGCACATGCTGCTTGGAGTTGCCTTGTTACCATTATAAATAGTTTAGAAATCTGGGAGCATCTGCATTTTTCCCTCACAGAGGAGAATCTGAAATTGACAGGTTGAAATGAGAATGTATCAAGTAGAGCTTTGTAATTAACAAAGATTAGCTTTATTTCTCTAGGCTCCTCTCTCCTCTCTTCTTCCCTTGGTGCACGTCCCCCAAAACGTTCCAGCTGCCAGAGGAAGAAGCCCAACAATTCCGAGTTGAACCATGAGACTTTGGAAGGTCAGTGCAAGAAAACCATTCTGGTGCTCCAAGGGCCAGGAATGTTGTTTAGGGAGACCATTAGGTGCTTCCCAGGTGATTCTATCTAGAAACCAAGAAAGGCAGATTAATGACAAGAAAGACAATTCTGTTCTGTCTCTGTTGCATCTGCATCGCCTTTTATTCTCTTCCTGTCCACCATGCTTGGACACAATGGTAATGGCAGCCAGTTCCTGGCAGACGGATAGCAATAACCCTTTGCAACAGAGAATAAGCAACCAAAGATCCTGCATCATAAGCAGAGCTTCTGGGAGAGGCTGCAGGGAGGAAACAAGGGCTTTCTTGGCGGGGAGAAATCCCTGGAGTCCAAAGCCTTTAGGACATAGGACACTTTGGACACAGACATTTCAGCAGAGGAAGCCTCTCTTCCTCAGGGACCAGGCCACATACTCTCTCAGGAGTAAATGTCGGAAGGCCCCACTTTATCTGGTTCATTTCTAAGAGCGGCAAACAGCGCTATTCCCCAGAGACTAAGGCACGACGACAGAAGGCATGCGTGTCTATCATGACCTATTTTTCTCCGTCTTTCCTGACATTTTGAGAAGAATCTATATCTTGTGATCACTCTGAAAGGGCTCTCCTGACGCTGTGACCAGAATTGAAGGCAAGAAACCATGTCCTTGGTACCTCCAGATCTATCAAAGGTCTAGTTTTACAAATAATTGCTGTATCTGATTATGTTTCAATGTGTGAAGATGAAGGAACTCAAGTCAATGACCCCCAGAGAGGCTTTGAGGGACCCCAGGACCTGAAATTGCACCCTTCATCACAAAAGCATTGCACAAGAAGAAGGAGTAACCAAGAATCAAGTTCTAAATCCTGGAGCCCCGCACCATAGAGGAGCAAGGCCGAGCGGGTTCTGCCCCAGCAGCCTGGCCACCTCCAGGGCTGCCCCCGTCCGGCAAGAGGGAGCCCGTTCCGGAACACGAGAGCCTCCAGTCTGATTCTGTGAGGCCTTCCTTGCAGCCCTAACTAGACGTCCATTTCTCACCCCTTCCAAATGACCCAAAGAAAATGAAATCAGTTGTATTAAAAAGATAAATAAATAAAAGCAGCAGTGAATTGGGGAATCAAGGTCTTAATAGTGATTTTTAAGCAAAATTCTCTGCTTTCTGAGGGGGAGCTGAGGAAGATGCTCTGTCTCCCCAGGTCATTCTGGATTCTTTCCCTGGGAATGCAGCCCTGGGTGAGAGACAGGTCCGATCGTCTTGACAACCTGAGGCCCGAGGAGAAGGATCCAGTACAACAGAACAAGAACCTCTCTAATTCACTGTCAAGGCCTGGTCGCCGTGTGTGTGTTCACCCAAATTATGTGTTTGATCTGAGATCCCACCCTGTGACATGGATGTCCTCATGGTCAATTTTTAGGTAGGGAAGTAGGGCGTTTTATCCCTTTGGGCCTCAGATAATTAAAAAGTGATGGATTCAAATTTTATTGAGACTTTCAGTCTCTGATTGAATTGAACACTGGCCAGGCTCTCCTGTTTTAAAGGGCACTCTGGTACCGTAAAGTTAATGGTAACTAATGTAAGTTTAAGGGACATCACGACGCCATGGTACTTTGGAAGGTAATTGTTGGGCTGCATCTGGTCTCCGTTGGCAGTACCGCTGGCGCAGAGAAGGGAATTTGGCGGGATCTGGCGTATATGTCAGGATGAGTCATCCCCATTGCCCGTGTTGGCTCTGTGGCCTGCTTCCCCCCGAACAAGGCCAACCAACTGAACAGGCGAGCACAGGCCTGCGAAGCCGGGGCCGGTGGCTGTCTGTTGAGCGGCCTACAGCCCCGTGAGGGAAGCAAGGGGATTGGGCCAAGGACTGCAAAACAAATGGGTCAGCGGGACGGCAGCATGTGGACGGGGGTAAGCCACTGGGTGATAAGCATACTTGGGAATGAAGAATCCAAACCATCCTGGAGATTATAAACACGGGAGCCAAACTGGCGTAACCTCCTGATGCTAACTGACCTGGAGTTCGGTCAGCTTTGCATTTGTCAGGGAGCTGTGTGGTGGAAAGAAGACATGGATCCCAGCTGCAGCTCGGCACTAACTTCCTGTGCAACCTTAGGGAAGTCGCTTTCCTCTCTGAGTCTCAGGATATCCCTCTACAGCAGGAGAGAGTTCTCCTAAGCACTGCGCACACTAGTCATCTCTCAAGCGTCTATGAAAGCGAAGTTAGCCAGTGAAGCAGGCCATAAAGTGTATTCCTTTGACAAACAAGGAAAGTGTGGTCCAGACGACTAGCTGAAAGTCAGAGAGCTAATTCCTGGCTTAATATTCATTCCAAGCCACATCCATCACCACCTTGATTCACAGTGTGTTTTTGCTCCAGATAACTCAATTAAGTGACTCTCTCAGACTTGCAGCTGTTGCCCAGAAGGAAATGAGTACATTTGGAAGCTGTTCTCACTTCTTTAGATTAAGGTGCCTTGTATCATGGTAACAGAAGCCAAGGCAGGTGACTTTCACTCAGTGACACTCTGAAGTATTTCGTGGCAGTCATCCTCAAACATCAGTGCACATGAGAATAATGAAACATCAGTGCTCAGAGAATCTGCAATGATGCTGATAGCCGGGCTCCAGTCCCGGAGCACTTCCATGTGCTTATAAGGTCTAGGACTGCCTTGGAGGAGACGATGCTGAGGCAGACAGTGTCCTCCCCACTGCTGAGAAACCCATCACGGAAAACTACCACGTCAATCACACACCCTCCGCCATCTGCCTTTGCCAGCCCGGTACCGAGAGACCTGACAGAACTGTGCTGGTGGTGGATTTAGAGGCTATATTTTGAGCATGGCTCAGTCCAAATGAACCGACTATCTCATACTGTTTTTCCACATTAGGTCTTTTATGTCCTTTTAAACCTGGTGGAGCAATCGTATCAACCTGACATGAAATTAACATGGAAAGAACTCAGATCCCACCGGAAAGCAAAAAGGCACAAACTGACACATTTAGAGATTTCACCTTTGACTTGGGATAAGAATATTAGATATTTTACACTATTTAGGAGGTTCGAGACCATTAAAAAAATCCCTTAAAGGTTTGTAGGCTCTTTATGTATGAACCACTGGTGAGGCTTGAAAACCCACTACTACTTCTTTTAGAGGTAATTTCTCAATCTTCAAGGAAGTAAATTTGTTTTAAAAAGTGAATATACCTTAAGAAATATATACTATAAAAGTGAGTATAACTCAAGAACTATCTATACTAAAATATCCTAAGAATAATGCATAATTTTTAATACATCCCGAGTTAAAACAAACAAACAAACAAACAAAAAAACGAAGTCCACCTCTGCTCAGTCCTACGCCTTCAATTTGTTCAGAAGATAAGATTCCAGAATAGTTAGTTAGTATGTGAAACATAGAAGCAAATTATTGACCGAAGCATTCTGGTTTCTTGGGTTTCTGAGATCCATGGAAATTTACCACATATTTTCAACACTATAACTATTAAATATCCAGTGTATAGCCCTTATTCTAGAAACTCGTTCACATTCCCTCATTATCTAATGTAGAGAAGAGCTACTCACGCAACCTTGCAAAGTCCTTACCCAGCACTGGGCAGGAAGAGTCCGTATGGGTGTGATGCATCAAACAGCATGCTCCTAAGTCAATTTAAAAAATTAAAAAAACAAAGAACGACAAAACAGCATGCAAAAGGAGGAAGGGGAGAAAGGAAAAAAAAAGTCTTATTTTTTTTTCTCCTGTTTTTATTTCTTCTGATGAAATCTTCAAGACCTGAGTTAGAGTTACACCTTTACCACTCACTGGACCTGAAGTGAGACTCGGAGTCCATACAGCTAAGATGCTCAGAAATCCTAGCCACAAACATTGGGATGGGAAACTTGGATACTGATTCAAATGGTCCATCTAATAAGGGTTCCCCACAGGGTCATCAGAAGGAATAGGTAGAATGAATTATTGTTCTCAATTCTCCATGCCCTCTGTCAATTGGAATTGTAAATCCACACCTTCAGTCGTGTCACTTAGTAGCATCTTGCACCAGAGTAGGCAGAGTCTACTTTCCTAGACCATTGATGCTGGACATGGTCCTGCAGTTTCCTTCAGTCAATGGAATGTAGCTGGCAGGCAAACAGAGGGAACATTTTGAGCCAAGAGTGTTCTTCTGGTCTCACTTGGAATTCTGTAATTCAGCATGAAAAACAACAACAACAACAACAAAAAAAAAACATACCCTATGTAGCTACTGGTCTCGGAATGATGACAACTCATGGAGCAGACCTGAAGCAACAGATGCCTGCATCCAAACTAGCCCAGGAGAGCCTGGTCTGTCCCGGCTGAGCCCAAGCAAACCACAGCCAACCTGAAGACTCAAGAACAAAGTATAAACATCCGTTATTATCAGCTATTTGCATTTTTTTTTTTTTGCTATATGGTATTATTGCAGCAATAGTTGACTGATACAATAGATAAAGAAAACTACCCGAAGAAATTTCAGACAGATATGTAGTTTTGATATACAAAAATACATTTATTTTCAACAATTTCAAAACCACTGTCTTCTTTTTACAGTAGAAATATTCAAATGGAACAATAAAACCAAGAACAGTATATATACATATACTGTATATATAGATATGACTCATGCATTTGTATTCCAGTGTTTAGTACAAGTATTGCAATTGTCTGCCCCATTTAACCCTTGAAACGAAAAAGCACGCTCTTCAGAAATACTCTCAGTCCTGATCTATGCCGTAGACAGTCAGATTTCTGTGAATCACATCCTCTCCGTGTCTCATAGAGAGGAATGTGAACAACATAGCACAAATATTAACAGGTAAAAATTCGGTCTTTCCTTCCATATATATACAGTATATCATTTTCTAAAACAGTGTGCAGAGGCTGAGCCTGAAAAACAGAAAAAGCTTACAGCATGGCATAGAGTGACCCTACTGAAAACAACCGACATGTGCAGATGTGTGAAGGGGCCGGGGTGCTGGAAGAGAGAACACTGGCCTCGGAAGCCACTCACTCCAGAGGCGAGAACTATCTTAAGGGAACTGAAGGCAGACATTTGACTTTAAGGAAGTTGTGTACATCTGACAAGCAAATAGCACAGCTTTGCTAACATCTTCTTCGACTAAAATCATTAAAGACTAGACCCCTATTTGGCCCACAGGGTTTGCAGGGACTCTTGATTCCACAAATGCCACCTCCCTCCCAACCCCTCTAACTCCTCCCATGCCAACAGGCGCTCCCCGGGCTTACCCTACTGCCCAGAGGACTTTGCCCAGCTGAGAATAGCCCAAGAATTCCCCATAAACATTATACATTTCTTTGGAATCCAAACAGAAGGCAGAATCGTTGTCATTTTTAGACCCATTGCCTGGCTTTGTTAAAGAAGACCATTTTCTCAGGCTGATATCCTCAATTTTGTCCTTTTGGAGGGGAACCCTGGACGTCCATCTGGATCAGAGTTTGAAGTCTCTAGTGGGCTTCATCTGGCAAATTCTTCCATGTCACAGATGGAATCATAAGACTTCATGTTCTATGATGTTACCATAGTCCTTCCTTTACCAAGTGTCCCAAAGAAGTCCCCCTGTCCCCTCCCCCCTTATACACGTAAGTAGAAACCAGCTATGGCATGGACACAGAGATGCAAGAGTTAATTGTGACAGACAACTGGAGAGCATCCAGAACCCAACACATCAACCAGGCCTGGGGGTTGGTCAGCTCTGAGGGTGAGTGCATAAGCCAACACACGCGTATTTTTTTCTGTTTTCTTTTTTACTAAACATTAAATTATTTCTTAGGAAATAAAAAGCTATTTACATTGTAATTATATACAATAAGCCATCAGTAGCCTCGCTAGTGACATGCACGGGGCAGGACCTCCTTCGTAAAGGTGTGCACGCTTCCTGTGTTACGCCCCTCCGCACCCACCTACCTCCTGCACATCTAACTGGGGAATGGTTTATGTTTCAGGTGTATGTGCTGGTGGGGGCTTAGTTGGTGACTTGGGGGAATGGAAGGTTCATGAAAAGCCAACCCAACTTTAAAATAAAGAGAGAGACCTCCAAGGTAAAAGAGAGTCCTCGCACCGTTAGTGGCAGAATAAAGCAAGAAGGCCAGGGGAAGGTCCGTCCGTCGCCCATAGCACAGATACAGCCATTTATCCTTTCTGTCTCCCTGTAATCAGCTAACACTACCTTTGCCTCCCAGAGCTAAGCATCTGCCTGATATTTATGAAGGGGCCCTTGGTAAACAAAGGGTAAAAAAGACATTTTCATTTTTTTTCCATAATAATAGTAATAGTAATCATCAAAAATAAAAAGTCAGAGAGATGGTCGGCACGTGGCTTGTTGGCATTAAACACTAGTGCAGTTGGGGATCTCCTTTGTGCTTTCGCTGTTTGCAATGGCGGCAATGCCTCCTGCAGGGAGAGAAGACAGAGGGAGAGAGGGTGTCAGTTCCATAAGGGCAGGAGTCTTTGTTTGATTTCTTGCTAAATACCAAGCCACCTTGAACAGGTGCTTAATATGTATTTATTCAATAGAACACCCGGCTATTCTTTTTTTTTTTTTTTTTTAATCCTCACCCGAAGACATTTTTCCATTTTTTGTTCAGGTAGAGTGGGAGGGAGAGAGAGGAACAGAGAGAGAGAGAGAGAGAAACATCGATGTGAAAGGGACACATCGAGTGGCTGCCACCCGCACGACCAACCAGGGCCGGGGACAAACTGCAACTGAGGTACGTGCCCTTAGCGGGAACCTAACCCGGGTCTCTCAGGACCGCAGGCCGACACTCGAACCGCTGAGCCAAACCGGCCAGGGCAGAGCACCTGGCTATTCTATCCTATCAGCGCCCTGGCTTATCCTATCTACATCTAACGTTTGCCATCTCCCACACCAGCACACAAGGCAGGAGCAATACCTTGCCATCTTACAGTCTATTAGTAACTATAATGAGAGCCAACGTGTACTGAACACTTACTATGTGGCAGGCACTGGGCTAATGACGTCATATCATTCCACTGTGACGACAATCTCAGAAGGTAGGTTCTATTATTCCCACGTCACAGACGAGGACTGTGAGGCACAGGAAAGCCACAGAGCTAGCAGATTGCCAGACCAAGCGGATTGGCTGAGCAAGGAAACGGGCCGAGGGCTGTCTGCTGCCAGAGCCCACATTTGTGTGATGATTAATTCGGACACATAGTGCTTTTGCTTTACAGAAAGGTCCAACAGTGATGGATAATTGGCCTCATCTCTCCCTCACTCTGACTCCGACACTTGCGATCTTGATCTACTTTTAAGGGAAAAACTCTGCCAATTTCACTTGGGCCAGAGGTGTCGGGCAAATTTTCAAACACGAGTATGTCACTGCCGCCGGTGCAGGTACTATCTGAAGGACAGGCCAAGTGGGTTGGCTGAGCCAGTGTTGAGAGGACAGAGGACACAGGCACTTGGTGGTACCAGCACACATACCTATGACCCGGGTGTCCAGCTCTTTGTCCAGTAGTTCCTCAGGCTCGGTGAAGTCACTGAGTGTGATTTTCGGGGCATTTTCACTTTGGCTCACTGACCCAATCATCTCCTGCTCCTTGTCATGTTGAACTTGAGCATAGATGTTAATCCAGGGGATTTTCCTACATGGGCAGCAGCGAAATTGGATTAGGATCACTGGGCATGTCAAACAAGCATTAGGAAACCTTGGGTGATGAGCAGGAGGAAGAAGCTATTTACAAGACAGGCCAATGTCAGGGAAGGGGGCTGGTCACCCAGACACTGGAATCATGAGGACAAGAAACACAAGGCCAGAGACCTAGATGCCCAGGGGAGATGTAAACCACAGAACTCTCTGAGGAATGCACCCTCTTCTGGAGTTAAAACCAACCAAAGCAATTATGAGGTTTGCAAGAAAACCCTTAAAACATTTATGAATTATTAAGTGTTTAAAGGAGCTGAACTTTGAGACTCATAAGGCTGTATCATATGAAAAGACATTTCCCCCCCTAAGGTTGCATCAATTTAATCAGTTCACATTGGTTTCCTTTATGAAATGCCAAGAAATAAAAGACATAGAGCTGTTGCTAGCATTTTCAGAACACTATTCATGGGCCAAATACTTCCATAGTCAGTTTCCTCATCTGTTCAATAGGAATAACAATTGTTTCCTTTGAGGATTGTGGAGAGGATTAAGGCAAAGATTGAGAAGCTAAATAACTTCCTTCAAAGACACAAAAGCAGCAGGTAATAAGGCAGACAGACTTGAGGTTAGAGGAGCAGGAGGTTCAAATTAAAACCCTAAAGATCCATCTCCTGACCCATATCTATTATCTCCTGACCCACTGTGTTCCAGCTTCTTTAGCTCCTTTGAATTCCTATAACCCAGCGCTTCTCAAACTATAAAGTGACTATATATCACCCAAGTTCTCGGTAAAAGTGCTTGTGACTCTGTTAGGTCTGGAGGGATGGAAATCTGCATTCTTGCCAAGCTCCCCGGTGACACCATGGTCTGAGACCCACACTTGGAGTTGCAAGACTCTCCAACACATCAAACCCATCTTCATCTTAGGGACTTTGAGGAACTTTTCCCTCTGTCTGAAACACAACTCCTACTCTTCTCATGAGCGTGTCTTTCAGAACATGGCTTACAAGTCATTTCCAAGAGTTCTTTCCACACACCTCAACCTCTTCTCTTATAAATATGTAATAGAGCTGAGTCTATGAAAGAAATGAACGGGTGTTGGTTTAGGGTGATTAACAGGCAATGTTGCTTGACTTGTTTCTGTCTTTCTAAAGAGACCAAAACCCAATTATGTATCAAGTCTATGTTTTTATCTTCACTGCTGTACACTTAACTCAGCACAGTACTTGGCACATGGTTTACAATCAGTAAGAACTGGTTCAATGAATGAATAAATGACCTCAAAACCTGGGCTCTTTCTGCTTTCATAGTATGTTCTCAGATAAAATGATCACATTTTTTTCTTTTTTGTCTTGGCACATTACATCTAGAAGAGATGTCTCTGCCTCATTAAATGATGGGGAAATTGGACTGCGGATTGCTGGCATAGATGTTATTAAAACTTTCGACATCTGACACCCACCCAATCCAGAGCACTCTGTGCATTTCTACAGGACAGTTGTTCTGTTGCCCTGGCACCAACTTCTACATTCCCCTCCCCACTCCAATCCCCAGTGGACATAGAGTGGTGGGGGCATTTAATAAGGCTTTCCTATAGCTAATTAAGAGGGAAAATTTTTAAAAATAGGTTTAAAAATGGATAGTTTCTTTCTTTCCTTTGCATTCAGTTTTCACGTTGATACTATTGTAATTAACCGAGTTATTACTAATAGAAAGGGAGCAAAGGGAAAGCCAAATAGTATAGCCATGTCAGTTGTGCAGCTGTGCCAGGAAGTGATGGTTTAACACTCCCCAGGAAGCCGTGGGTCATTTCCCACAGATCACTGGGGGAAGAGACTGGACAAGGGGAGAACAGACACAGGCCCAGTAAAGTCTGGGTGAAACAGGGAAGGTACTTGCCTGTCAGTCACACCTGGGAACAGGTCATTGACCAGAGTAGGCATGGCTACTACAAGCAGGAGAAGATATCTAATCCCCTAAACAAAGAAGTTTGCTCTCTTGCTCTCGTGGCTCTCGGCTCCTGCTGTCTTGGGCATGCTCTCTTGGCTCTGCTGCATTGTCCCACATGGCTCACAGCCATGTGGACCCCATACAATGGACTAATGGACTGCAATGAGCCTAATGCTAAACCAGACTCAATTCCAACATGGAACCCTTGACACTGGCTTTGCTTGTAGCTCTACTGAATCCCCAGCTGCACTTCCTCCAAGACTAGATTAAGGAAAATGGGACTTTGGAAACCCAGGGATGTAATTTCACACACATAAAAATCAGTCATCCTCCCATGTGAGTGTCAGAAAATTCTTTTTCTCGAGACACTGTAAGGACCTCATCACCAGCACGCAGTGGGGACAGGGATACTCGACTTCCACCTATAACACTGTCTTTAATGGCTGCTTTCCATACATTAAGGGAGGTATCCTTATGACTCCTATTGGTTTGAACCAGTTTAATATAATTTACAAGAACCTTCAACAAATAGACCACATGAAGCAGAAAACCTCAGGCTCTCTAAATGCGTCTAATTAAAAATTCATGCTGGCTCCTACTTTCTTACCTCAATAGAAATGCAGCCTAGTGACTTAGATTCCTTTTAATTATAAAAGTACATATATTTCATGAACATTGGGATTAACTATAATATTTATTAGGTGCTGGGGGCAGTCAGACCATTCCTGATCACACAAGCCTATATAACCTCAGAGTATAGCCAGAGTTCACTGCTCCCCCCCCCAGACCCCTTCCTAATGATTCTTGTGAGAATTTGGATAAATTTGCCCTTATAAAGATTATTTGCATTATTTTACTCTCTAAAACAGGCAGATTTTCTTCTACATTTTTAATAGATGGTTGGAAGGGAATGAATTTTATATGTTACAATGTTCAGTATTTAAAAAATTGTCAAATTGCTTTTCATTTCTTAACACGTCCACTTGTAAGGCTGTTGAGAATCTAAGTCAAGGTAGAACTCAAAGTTTGCAGGTAAGAAACGAGGGAAGTAGCTTTAGAGGCACGTCTTGGGCTACACACTCATATGGGTTTCAATAAGAGCAGTAAGAAGGATCAACCCAAGTCATCTATAAAAACCCCAGTTTTTATTTGTTCGTTTCAACTATGATAAGTGCCCATGGTAGGAAATTTAGAGAAAGTGAAGTAGGCCCATGGTAGGAAATTTAGAGAAAGTGAAGTAGGCTCCAGACTGTGAGGAAAGACTTACTGGGAAAAGTACTGAAATAAATAGGAAAGCGCAAACATTTTCGTGGATACCAGAAAAACAACAGCAACAAAACCCGAATCTATAGTATAGAAAGAAGGTCTTATTAGGCAGAGATCTGGTTAATAAAAGCCATGTCATGTGAGTTTTAATTATATTGCTTAAAACATGAGATAATAGCAGTCACTATACAAGAACAAGGTCAATGTGAGAGACAGGGTGATATTTACTGAAAGGCAGCTTCGGGCTCATGTTAACGCTATGTTCCTTGTCATGTGAGGACTTGGGATCTTGAGGTGGTTATCAGTGCCTGGCACTCAATGGATGCGTGTTGAATGAAGGAAGGTTTAATGAGTAAACGCTGGTGATTGGAGAGAAGAAAGTTTTGGGACTGAAAACAGCATGGCCCATGATCTGAAAACAAAAACAGAGTTGTCCTTTCCCCACACTGTTATCTAAGTGTTGACTAGCCAGGGGTAGCTATTTAAATGTATTTAAGTAAAGTTAAATAAAATTTAAAATTCAGTTCATTGATCATGTTAGTGACCATTGTACTGGACAGTCCGGATTATGGAGCATTTCTATTACTGCAGAACGTTCTTATGGACAATAATGAAAGAAGTAAAGGAGGCTCTGGAACTCAGGGGTAAGGACCTGACCCTCCACAGAGCCGTCATTGGAGTTCTGGAGTTCCAGGTGATGAGAGGAAAGGAGACCAAAGAAATAAAAGAAGATCCAGCAAGACCTCCACCAAAGGACTTGAACACTCACTGGGGGAAAACTTCCTGAAAAGGTGGCTACAATAAAAAGATAACTGCTGATTGGTAACTCTTAGCTGACACTGTTGTTTATTCATTTTGCCTGATGTCTGTTTCCTTTGCTGCATGATTCACTGTCAGGGACACAAAAGGGTTGGCTGCTATTCTGGGATTACAGAGACAGTAATTCAGAGATGACACCACCTGGCCTAGATCCAAGTATTGAAATGTACACATTTAGAGATGCCTACATTAATGAGTTGACTATCTAGGGAGTTTAGCAGTATTTATAAGAGAACAAAAAACTTTCTAAGACACAGGATAATTCTTGCCTTAATTTGGAGACATCTACTATAAATACGTTTTTGCAAGACTTCTATTGGCCCTTGACCTCAGCAACATGAAAATCTAGGGGCCAGAAGAATAAACTTAGGATAGTTGATCTTCAAGCCTCAGCAACCACCAGGCTTCCTCACAATCAAATCGTTGGAAGAAAGAAAGTGTGCTTTGTATGTAAGTGAAAAACATCCATCAATGGGTGGCCTTGATCAGACTGTTTCTATGTTGAATCTTTGTTTTCTGTTTGTGCGATGAATGATTCATGATTCCCGCCCCCCATTTTCAAATGGAACATGATAGGTGGGCTGACACATCTTCCCCCCAGAGGACATGAACTCACATACTGCTATACAATATGAGTAGGAATGTAAACCCTACTCTGCCCTTCTGGTGGAGGGTGTTGAAGGATCCCTGCTGTTTCAGCTGCTGCTAAGATGGATATTGAGTAAAACTGGTGTTTTAAAGTTTGAAATATCTACTGAAGGGGAACCGGGGACGGGGTAAACTGAAGCGACTTGATCATTTATCTCTTCCAAAAGCTAAAAGCATTCCATTCAGTAACCAGAAACACTCCCAGGACCAAGGATGCTTTCAAAAGTCATCTGAAGATAGTTAATGACATTCCTACTTTACCCAGTCTTCCTGTGAAGTACATTTCTAGGCCACTGACGTGATTTTTGTGAGCCTACTATGTGCTGGTGTGTGACACAGGAGCCACCTTTGGAAGGCGTGCTCATGGTTATTTATCATAGTAACTTAGATTTGTTGATTACTTAGGATGTACCCCATATAGATATTATTATCTTTAAACAATATGGAAAACCTATAAAGTGTTATTGTTTTCGCTGTTTTTACAGATGAGGAAACTAAAATAGCTTTGAGATCAAAGCCAACTGCCCAAGGTTACAAATGCTAGAAGTTAAAATTGGGTCTGTCTTAGAACTTTATACTCTTAACTAGTCCACCTCTTGGTAGAACTATTACATTATTCAAGGAATGGTAAAGAATTATTTAATTTCAATTTTATGTTTTTAAGTATCCTGTTACATCATCCCTTCTGTGGCCTTCAGATATAATTTCTCAATATATGTAGAGTTTGGTTTCCCTGATCAATTTCCCTCTAGAAACAGGAAAGGAGGGAGGGGGACAAAGGTTAGGTATTTTTAGCATTCAAATTTAAATAGAAATACTATATAGCTGCAGCATAAGATAAGAATGCTCGTACATGTGCGTACAAGATTTCAGCTGCATTTTTCTCTACTTCACCACTTGAGTGGTTAAGTTGTAGAAAAGATATCCTGAATACTTGAGATCTTATTTTAGAAATTTAGGTGAGGCTTGAAAACTCATTAATCTTCTCTTGAAAAGAATAAATTGATTTTATAGACTATCCCTCCTTTCCCTAACTCAATATAATTATAAATTAGATAGAATTCAGATTCTTAAACATATTTATTCCCTGACTCTCAACCATTCCTACTTTTCCCCATTGCCAAACTGAGCCTCAAGGAGAACTGATAACACGTATTTGGGGTGAGTTTAGGAATGTTGGTTATAGGAAGAATTAGCTCCCATGAATCTAGCCCCAAGATCAAAATTGAATGATAGTAGCACATACCTTTTAAACTTGTAGATCAAAAACACAGCCAGCCCGACAAATACCACGGACAAGAGCATGAGCATGGCCGAGCTGCTGCGGCCGGCACTGGAGTCCACCAACGGAGCTAGGAGGAAAGAACATGCTCACTTGGGAACTATTGGCTGAAAAATGAGTAGCCAGCAGAGAAAGGAGGCCAGGGGAGTTCCATATCCAGTCTCCAATTGCCCTGGATCCCCGATCACAGTTTCTTAGGGGACGTAAACCCCTCCTCTCTTCCTGGGGAGACTTGCTGTTGGGTCTTGGTGTAAACGGAGCAATGTGTGGCCAGCCAAGGGGAGCAGGAGGGCGTGCACGCCCTTCTCTTAGATGGCCTGAGTCAGCATGACTACAGGTGGCTCACTGGGAACTTTGAATTAAACACTGACGCAACGTGAAAATCTCTTCACGGACACTGTTCTGTGGAAACATTGCTGGATGAGCAATCTGGTCCCTCCCCATCTGCAACTCGTACGGCAGTAGGGGGACGTAGCAAACAGCCTCTCCCAGAGAGCCAGCAGTGAGTGCCCAAAGGGACATGCCTTCTTTTATTACCTTACAAATCAACCAACACAAGTCGATCCCTATTTCAACATAAACTTATACATTATACATCAAAGGGAATCTTAAAGTTATCTGATCTGGCTTCCCAACAAGGTTCCCTATGATTTGAAAATTGCATAAATTAAGAGTCTGAGGATGCATAATATAATCCTGGCTGATTCAGATTAAAGATAATAATAATAAAAAAGTCAAGGCCCAAAGATTGTAGGTTTTCCCCAAGATCATCCAGGGATTCAATAGCAAGTTCACTTTTAAGAAAGTCTTTTTTTTTTTTTTTTTTTATTGATTTTAGAGCGAGAAGAAGGGAGAGGGAGAGGGAGATCCTCTCGCCACCTCAACAGAAAGCCTTCAGAAACATGTAATTAATCTTTCCTAACCATGACTATGCAAAGAGCCCTGCATCAACGCCACTTTCGGGCATTTCTGGAGAAGTTTGCTAACTGTCTCCCCCCTTTTCTCGCCAGGATAACAGATCACCATGCCCATTTGCCCCGAATCCCCACAGGCACTCACCTAATGTCAGCTGCGTGACATACACGATGACTTGAACCCCCGGCTTCAGTTCAAACTGGACCAAGTTTTGGTTTAGAGCATTAAACAGCATCTCTACAATCTAGGAAAGAAGAGAGAAAGGCCGCATGGGAAGGCATGACATGTGACAACACTCCCTCGTGGAGTAAGAAATCAGGGCCAATAGGCAAGACAATGACCATGGTCAGAGGACAGGCTATTGGGACATCTTTATCGATTTGATTCTCTTGGAGCCCCGTGAAGCCAAAAAAATAGTTGGTATTATTCGCTTATGCTAGGAGAGGAGAGAGAGGCAGGAAGAGGTGTGTCCAAAGTCTCCTAGCGAACTGGAGCTGATGGCAGACATCGACATTCCGTTCAACTCTTAGTGCAGTGCTCTTACCCACGCCTTTTAACTTACTGTAGAGAAACACAGGCGGGTTCCAATGAAAGAAAGTCAACCATCATTAGTTCTTTAATCTGATCAAGTAATACACACAGTGTAGAGAGGCCCTGCCAGGATCAAAGCAGGAACGTATACCCCAGCCCACTCCTCTGCTTTTTTTCTCCCTCGGAGACAATGGGAGGCAAACATCAAAGCGGAAGCTGCCTCTTTTTATGGGATAATTTTTCTTTACTTTTCCCCAGCAAGTCTCAGAACACATAACATCGATTTAATCACTCTGTAATTCCCACAAGGAAGCAGAGGCAGACTTGGGCTGTTGTCCCTAACTCTTATCTCTGTTCTACGTGCCTTAATATCACAGCTGCCATTCATCACCGTAACTACCTATTTATCTAAATGGATGGATATTGTAGCTTCCAAATATAATTCACCCATGCTCCATGCTATTTCAGAATAAAGAGGTCTTGTGAAAGTGATGTGTACATGAGCTGAATTTATTTCTGGCCAAGTTCACTGTGCAACCCTGACATGCAATGGTCCACTTCATGTCCCAGGGAATCAACTGTGATGACCTCTCTCTGCTTGAGAAGGACTGAGGATAGGTGTGGGGACGGGGTCATGGTCAGGCGAGCAGCGGAGGGATGTGGAAGATGATTACCACACATGGGAGCAACTGTGGTTGATTCTTGCTGATGTTTAGCAGCTTCTCACTTATTTTGACCTCTGACTTAGCGTCCTGGGAAGGCAGGGGAGGGTGGAGCAGAGCACAGACGGCAAGACCCCAGCAGGAGCGGGAGAGAGCGGGAGAAGCATGGGGTGGCCACCTCCGTTACTTCCTGGATAGTGTGCAGACCACAGGAACTGTCTGCCCCCATCTCGCTCCAAAGAAACATGTTTAAAGCAGTTTCTCCCAGGAGGCAGATCTTAGACTGACCGGAATCTTTCAAGACAAAGCACATTTCCCCAGAAACAGAGAGATTCCCATCCCTCTCTTTCTCACCCACATCTCTCCTCAGGACACGTCATTGGTGGGAGGTCTGACAAGCGGCAGGAGCCGGGAATGAATGATGCCGATTGCCCCAGTCTGTCTGCATCTGTGTTTATTTGGGGTTAGGCTGATTCTTCGTCAGAGCCCTGGATACTGGGCAACTAAGGCTGATGGGTCCGTGGGAGAGACCTTGGCTCCTTTTGTGTCTGGGATTAACTTTGGGTCCCCTTAGAATGGGACGGACGGGCAGGTGTTCTAGCCGAGTTGGCTTTCACGTACTTGTTCCAGGTCCCCTTCGTTGCCTTTCCGCCTCTCTGTCGAGTTCTTCGGAGGGAGGATAAAGAGTTCTGCTGAAGTAGGGAGGCCAGGGAACACAGCGACCAGGATCTGATCTTCTGGGACACTGGTCACCTGCAAAGATGTGTAGACCAGAGAGTGAGGTTTTAGGGGAGCCAGCATTCCCCAAGTCAGCAACAAGCAGAATGCACACAGGTTATAAGGGGTGTGTGTATGTGTGTGTGTGTGTGTGTGTGTGTGTTCAATCCTCACCCAAGGCTATGTTTTTATTGATATTCAGACAGAGAGGAAGGAAGAAAGAGAGAGAGAGAAACATCGATTGGTTGCCTCCCGACTGGTGATCAAACCCACCCCCTTTTGATGTATGGGATGATGCTCCAGCCCACTGGGCCACCCAGCCAGTGCTATAAGGTTTCTACATGTTTTTTTTTTGTTTTGTTTTTATTTAATGCAGCATTTCAGGCATAGGTTCTAATAGAGTCCAAGCTTCCTTTCTCTTGTCCCCTAGAAGTGGTAGATGAGAAATTCTTCATTTCACTACTTCCTCTGCATTACATACATTTTCACTGAAGCTAACATACAATGACAAACTATTTTCAAATTATCGTTTTCTGGGAACATCAGCGAGAGCGCCCCCAAGTTTTCTGTTTTTCTGCGCGTCGGGAGTTCCGGCTGAAACCCGAGCAGACCGGCTGCAAAGGAGGAATGAGAAGTTACGGACAAACACGGGAAACGCAAATGAAGGGGGAAAGCAAGCAGCACTGGTTTTCACTGACTAAGGCAGGATTTTACATTAACTGCAAGTGGCTAATATTGGTGAGGCTTCAGTGAAGAGGCTCCTTCATTTGCTGCTAGCAGCACTAAAAATGGATACATATTGCCCATCTGTTTTTCAAGAGACTTACTTTGAGGCCATAAAAATGTTCATACCCTTCATTCAATAACTGTAACTTGGAGTGTTTGTCCTAAAGAAATGATCTAAAATACAGAAAGAAAAGCGTATGCAGGAAGAAATACTCGTAACTTTATTTATAATAGCAAATAAGTGGGAAAAACACAAATATGCTGAAAATTAAGTAAATAAATCATATGATCAACCTGATAGAATGTTACTCGACCATGAAGATGATAACTAAGCCCTAGCTCATTTGGCTCAGCGGTTGGAGCGTTGGCCCGCTGACTGAAGGGTGGTGGGTTCAGTTCTCCGTCAAGGGCACGTACCTTGGTTGCAGGTTCGACCCCTGGCCCTGGTCAGGGTTGTGCAGGAGGCAACCAACTGATGTGTCTCTCTCACATCGCTGTTTCTCTCTCTCCCACGCTATCAAAAAATCAATTGAAAAAATATCCCTGAGTGAGGATTTAAAAAAAATTTTGGTAATTAGTACCGTGAGCCAACTCGGAACAACACTTATTATAGCTGCATTCTGCTCTGTTTCTTTCTACTCCTTTGGTTACAACTCTATAAAAATAAAAATGTATAGGAGTAAAAAAAAAACTAAACTAAACACTAAATGTTATGTGAAGATGCAAGATGATGAGTTAATCTTGGATTATATTGCTTTATGATAAAAACTTAAAAGTAAGCTGCTGTCTAAAAGCAAATTCCCAAAGAAAACAGAACTCTGAGTTTTCCCCTGTAGCGAGGATGATGTTCTTTCCTGGGTGTCTCCCGAAGGTCTTTGATCCGGAACAGCCCTCCTGCCGGTGCCTCCCCAGATATAATAACATAGCTTCTGATCTGGCAGAGACACCTGCCTCCTCTCCTGACAACCTCTGCCGGAAGTGACCTCCAGCTTAGCCCCTCGGGCCAAGCCCTCCCAGAATACCACCTCCACCACCTTGCCAGACGTGGATCGTGTCCCCTGGGACAGGTGAGTACATCTGATAGCTTCTTATTCTATGTCTCCCCAGACATTCCCGGGCATGTGGCCACCTCGCTCCTTTGAAAGACCGCTGAAGGAGCAGAGGCTCAGTAAACAGTTGCTGGATGGAACAGACTGGGAGGGGCTCGCTGCTTCTCATCTGCTCAGCTCTGGAGCTAGGCACGGAGATTGGAGTTAACTCTCAGGAATGTGACAATGAAGAGCGAGACGGTCAACTTCAGGAGACGTAGCAGGCAGCAGTTCAAAGCCTGAAGTACCCACCAAGCAGACACATCCCCTTGGAACCTGAGGTGGCTTTGCCAGAGGCCTCACTGACCTGCTAACATGACCCCAAGTAGCTGGACATCTGGGTGCTGAAGGACATGAGGCAAGAAGGCCTCATCCTAACCAGTCCAGAGACCAGACCGAGGACTAAATTCAGAGACTCACCAATGGAGTGAAGCGGCTGAGCCTGTGACACCATGACTGGGGTGACCCTTTGCTTTAGGGAACCAAGGTCTTGGGGAGCATCAGTCAATTAGGGACCTTGGAAGGACCTTGGAGCTATGGGTCCAGGGTCATTTAATCTCATCCAAAGGGACCTATAAGTGATTTTTCTTTGTGATATTTAAGACCGCAGTATGAACTAGAATGGCTGACTATCATTATTTATTATTATTATTATAAGTTATTTATTTAAAAGCCTGATTTAATAAATACAATCATACAAAATACAACACTATTCTGGCTGCTTCACAGGCAAAGGCATTCAAGAGCAGCCTCCTTTTCATGCCTTTCTAGGAACAACTTCTTTGTAAAAAGCTTCGAGGTGAAGTTCATCCTTTGCACAGCTCCCAGCAAGGATGCTCCTATCACTTCCCTTTTACTTCCGCTTCCCTTCTATCCGCTCCTTCCCCATGTCTGCCCTGGAGCGTTCTCCTCTGTCCTGGGAAGCATCAGCCAGCATGCCTGCCCTGTCCCCACTCCCCAGAAAGAGGGGCGTCTAAGGGCCCTACAGCCTCAGCCCCACACCTCTGCCTCCAGCTGGAACTGCTGCTTGACCTGCAGATCCGTATTTCCCGCTCTCCTGGCTACCTGGCCCAATCGTTTCTCACGTCCTCCAGACTCCGTGAAGGGTCCAGTCATTGCTGTTCCCCCGGTACGTTTCTCCTGCACAGTCCCCATGGGTTAATGGCAAGGCCGTCTCTGACCTACTCCCGTAATCACAAAGAGCCAACCTCTCTTCCACACACACTACCTGTTCTCCGTCATCACTTCTGTGGTTTCACTCCCCAAGTAGCCTTTGAATCTTTCCTCTTCGGGATCGTACTCGCTCTGGCCAGGACAACTGTGGTGTGGTCATAACTGGTCGCCTATTGTGAAATCTCTCCCCGACCTATTCACGTCCCGCCTGGCAGCCCATCCCCTGCATTGTCACCAGAATGGACAACTGGAATATAAATCTATTTCCAGGATTTTTTTACTGAAATTAAAAACAACCCATTTCACACTTCCCAGTGCCTGTAAGAGGCATGACAGACATCTTCCAGCTTCTCAGACCTGACTTACCCAGCCTAGCTCAACATCAGCCACACTCGCCGCCAACACTGAAGATGGCCTCCACCTCCTGCCCTCTCCCTGCCTGTGTTCCGCAGGCCCGGTGCCCTTCCCGCAGCCCCCGGCTTTGCACCTGCTGTCCATTCTGCCTGGAAGACAGCGTCCTCTGTGAGCTACTACGTGCCCTTTGGACAGTCCAAGGGTCTTCTCCAAGGCGATTCCGATGGTTCGTAAGTATTTATTGAATCACCATAGGTGCTAAGCCAGCACTTTGCTAATCAAGTGTATCTCCGTTCCTCCACGCTCTTTGATATGCTGGCATGCCTCTCCCACAGAACTAGCTGCATGTCAGATTTGAGCAGGTTTCAGTCATCATTATATTCTAGTGCCTAGCTCTGAGCGAAGGGTTAACACGAGCCTTTCGACCTTCTCTAAGGCAAATCTGACTTTGGTTAACGTGCTCGAGTCTGCTGGCTCACTCTGTTTCCTGGCTGTAGCCTTCTGATGGCCATGTGTGGCCCTCAGTGGTCTGGGAGTCTAAGTGTCTGATTAATAAAGCCTCTTTGGCCCTGGCTGGTTAGGCTCAGCGGTTAGAGCATCGGCCCATGGAGAAGTCACGGGTTCGATTTCGGTCAAGGGCACATACCTTGCTTGCGGTTCGTCCCCAGCTCTGGTCAGGTCATGCAGGACACAGCCAATCGGTGTGTCTCTTTCACATCGATGTTTCTCTCTCTCCCTTTCCCCTCTCTCTCCCCTTTCCCTCTCTCTCTCGCCCACTCTATCTGATGATAAACAGAAAAGTGTCCTCAGGTGAGGATTTTAAAAAAAAAGAAAAAAAACCTCTCTGGGGGCCAGGAAGCCAGCCAAGTGAATGACAGTAGCATAGACTCAGTGAGCAGTCCTCATTATTTCCTGAAACGTCACGCTCCTGTCTTATCAAAAAACTGGGATAAAGATGGGGCCAATCCCCATCCTCCTCAAACACTCTCTCTCGTTTGCTCTCTCTTCCCCCTCCCACCATCCTTCCATCATCCCTTCACTCCGCCCATATTTTTCTTTCTTTCTTTTTACACAAAATCCTAATCAGACTATCGAGTGGTGGTTTTAATCCACGAAAATGTATTCTGGAAGACACCATCTGACACTTTATCCATAAAGACTTAAGCACATAGAAAGCAAACTTACTTTCACCAGAGCTCTCTTGATGACATTGCCAATATCTTGCCTCCACTCTGGAATGTCAGGATTGTGGTAATCCAGGTTAGGAGAGAATGACAACAGCTGGGACTGGAAGTATTCTGCAAAAAGGGACAGTGTGTGAGTGAGGCTCAGAGAGGGCGTGATGCGCCAGAACACTGCACAGGTGCCATGCCCCAGGCCAAGGACCCCTCCTTCATGTAGCCTCAATTACAAGTCCTCCAGTGCAGCCTGGTTCTCAGCCTCTGAAAGAGTGGGATTTACTGACGGGAAGTAGATTTGGGCTCCTAACACTTTTTCTAGTTCCTAAGATCTTAGCCCTTCTTGTAAAAGAATATTACCTGAGGACACATAAGTATAAAACCTCAGAAGACTTTTGCTACTGTAGGTGGAATCACGCAGGGCCAGTGACAAAGCATGAACAGGTTGGGCTTAATGAGAATGGAACCTTTTGTTCTTCCCTCAGGTCCTCTGTCCATCCTGCTGGCTCTGCTTCGGGGCTGGAAAGTAGGTTGAAACCCTGGGTCTAGGGTGTGGCTAATGTTCAATTTCTTGACCTGGTTGGTGGGTACACGGCTCTGTTCACTTTGTGGTAATTCATGAAGCTAAAGTACTTATGGTGCGTGCTTTTCTGTATTCTATTTACACTTAAATAAAAATGTTTACGTAAAAGAAATCGTCTGGGTGCCCAATGAAAGAGCCTGAGCAGCAAGTGTGGAAAAATATAGGAAAAGGCCAGAGGGGGTTAGTACAACTTTCTAGAATACCCTTGGGATAGTGACAGTTTTAGGGGTCCTGGGAGGTTGTGTGGGATGGCGGTCAAAGCACAATTTTAGTTAAAATAAATGTTAAAATAAAGAATGGTTCTCCAGGATTGAGAACAGGATAGTGGTCCTATTTAGCCCTCTCCTGCCTTGGTCCCTCCTTATAGTCTTAGTCTTATGTTCAGCCTTTGCAGCCAATGATGTTAGAATCTCCACCAATAACACACACACACATACACACACATATTATGTAAAGTTCTTCTCAGTACCTGATCTGTGAGCTCCTCAAGGGCAGGGACCATTACTCCTCTAACTTTGAAGTCACTGGTCCCGATCCCCACATGTGCTGCATGTGTGTTGCAGATACATCAACAGGACCTCAGATCTAGATGCTTCTATAGCAGTTTTTCCAGCTTAGTATCATTTCAACTTAGGATATGTTTCTATCTAATGACACCATTAGGTTGTGATGCAGACACAGACAAATGCCTGTCTGTGCCCTGCCTCTCTTCTAAGCCCTGCCTCTATTCAGGAACAAGGTAGGAAAAGGTTTAGATACCTTTTGTGGACATACAGAATTTCCCCATGGCCTGGTGAATTTCCAAGGCAGTCAGCAATTACCAATAGGGTAGATAGAGGGGTTGGACTGGGCAGGAGGGGGCATCACAAGGCCAGTTTCCAGGGCTTACCATGAACTGCGATATCTTTCGTGTCCTGGATGAGAGCATTCCCGGCGGCCACCTGAACAGTGATGGTGTTGGTTCCCTCTGCAAGGAACGTGAAGGAAATGCTGCTGTCCAAGGTGATGAGAGGCTAAACGGAATAGAAAGTTGAGTTTAACTTGCATGGAATAGAGATTTCCTCCTTTCCTGTCTTCTCAGACCCTCCCAAATCTGCATAGCATCTGTGTATCTCAGCAGACCCTAACTTGAGACAGGAAAAAAAAATCACACAGCTTCCCTAAATTTGATTATATCACATATCCAGTATTCAAGAAGAGTACTAACAAAGTCAAAAATATATTTTCAAATGTTAGTCCTGAGAGATGAAGGTAAGACTGGACACCCTAGATTTTGCTTGTCATTCTGCTCCTTCTCCTGGGGCAATGGAGTAGCAACTTTTGTAACCTATTCCTATTGGCCCTGGAAATAGGAAATAATTTCTCTTGTCCAATATCCCATGTCAGTTGTATCTTCATCCTGTATCCACTGGACTGACTGTAAGACCATTCAGAGATATGACTGCATTTTATTGACTTCTGTATCACCACCCTTGGCACACTGTCTTACATATAGCAGAATACATATGTAAGTTGGATGCAAACCATTTCAACATTTTTAATAGGTTGGAAAATATATAGACATATATATCCGTGATCATTTAAAAATTTGTTTTCTTTTTTCTGTTTTATTTTCCTTATCATAAGAGATGGGGATTTGCCTAGGATAAAGAGAGAAACAGAATAACTTTTTTCCCCTGTGAATTAGGACCTTGGTAAAATCAGATGCTTACTGGAGAGAAGAGCATGCAGATCTTGAGATTAAACAGTCACTATTCAGTGGGCACGTTGAGGCCGGCACCCTGTCAACTCCTTCAGTGTTTGCGAGGTCAGACGTAATAGGAGGAGGTTCCTCTAAGGCAGCCCATAAAGCAGTATCACAAGCCCAGGTGAGCAGACTCCTTCTCCTCCCGGTGACAGAACAACATTTGGACAGAGAGTAACAATGTAGCCAGTCAGGATGCAGGAACTGCCCTTCAAGGGGCGGGCGTCCCCCAGAGCTCACACAGCAAACCCGCGCATCTTAGCTGAACATGGCCTGGAGGTGTGGCCAGAGCCTCAGCGGCTCAGAGATGCAGCTTTCAGACAGCATCCCTTCTACAAGACTGGAAACCCTTCCTAGCTCAGAAAGGCCTCTGTAGTAATAACTTGATTTCTGCTGCTTTAAAATTCCATAGATCCGTTAATGACCAGAATGATGGTTGGAGTTTGGCAGGATTAAAGATAATGCTCTAAACTTTTGACGGTTTCTTATTTGTTTGCTAAATGAAAGAGAGAAGTTGAATATGGGAAGAGATATACTCTTTCCTTTACCTAAGGGTAAACCTCAGAGTTCAAACAAACAAAATGTTCGTAGCAGTACATTCATAACAGCCAAAAACTGAAAGAGCCTAGGAGAATCTATCAATAGAAAAATGAATGAAGAAGCCAAAGTATATTCATACAATGAACATAAAAACAAATATTAATGTACACAACAAAATACATGAATCTCAAAACCATAAGAAGTAAAAAAAAAATGTAAAATGGGGTAGGCAAGAGTAGGTTTACAGTTGTTCATACTGAAAAATATATAATACAAGACTAAAAAAGAAAAAAACGAATGAACTCTCTAGAGAGACCCAAGTTCAGTTCCCGCTAAGGGCACATACCTCAGTTGCAGTTTGTCCCCGGCCCTGGTTGAATCGTAGGGTGGCAACCACTGATGTGTCCCTTTCATGTCGATGCTTCTCTCTCTCTCTCTCCCCCTCCCACTCTGTCTGAACAAAAAATGCAAAAATGTCCTCGGGTGAGGATAAAAAAAAGTAAAGGGAGGAGAGAGAAAAAAAGGAAAAAAGAAAGACAAAAACCTCTTAAAAAAACAAAAACAAAATAAAAGATAATTTGCCCTGGCCAGTTTGGCTCAGCAGTTAGAGCGTTGGCCTGCGGTCCTGAGAGACCCAGGTTCGGTTCCCACTAAGGGCATGTACCTCGGTTGCAGTTTGTTCCCGGCCCTGGTTGGGTCACGTGGGTGGCAACCACTCGACGTGTCCATTTCACGTCGATGTTTCTCTCTCTCTCTCCCTCCCACTCTATCTGAACAAAAAATGTCCTTGGGTGAGGATAAAAAAAAAAGAATAAATTCCGTGTTTTGTATACTCTCAAATGTAAACCTACTTTTTACCCACCTCTGTTATAAAATAATTCATATGGTATGATTACATTTATATGAAGTTCTAGAACAGGCAAATCTCACCTATAATTACAAAAAAAATAGTCATGGTTCTGGACCCTGGGGTTGGGATTGACTGAGAAGAAGCATGAGAGAATTTTCAGGAGTGATAGCAATACTTTATATCTTGATAGAAGTTTGGATTAAGGCATATGCCTTTGTCAGGACTCAAAAAGTGTACACTTCAAATTTATGCATTTCATTATTGATATATTTTATACCTCTATGGGGGCGGGAATGTAAACAAACATCGAATTCTTATTAATGATTTGCAAGCTAAAACTTTTAGGACAAAGTATTTAAGTGTCTGCCATTAACTTTGAAATGGATAAAAACCTAATATTAATTGATGGATGGATAGAGGGATGGACAGATGAATAGACACGTGATAAAATAAGCATAGTAAATGTTACTGGTAGATTACAGGTGGTAGGTATGTGGCAGTCACTATAAAATTATTTCAATTTCATGCCTATTTGAAGTTTTTAATAATAAAATGTTGGGAAGTAAACAAAAGAAAAAAGGAATAATTGATGTGGTCTTATTTTCCTTGATTCCACGAACTACTCTCTCTAACCATGATTACATTACATTGCCCTCTGTTTCGGTGACTGCCCTCAGCTCTCTCTCATCTCTTCCCACCTCCCACCACCAGGATATTTTTCTTCCTTAACAGTTGGGTGTTCAGGGAACCATCATCACTTCCATGCCATCTTCATCTCTCAGCGGTCTGCATGTCCCCTTGTCTGTCCTCTGCACACTCTTCTTGTCTTAGACTCAGGTGGCTGGTGCTGGGCCAAGCCATGATGTGCCTTTCCGAGAGGACTGGAATTCCTCTTATCCCGCAGATCTGATTGTCTCCCCATCTTGCTGCTGCCCTAGGAAATCTAGGCAAGGACGCAGGGCAGCGGGACAGGGGGATGTCATCTGAAGCGGGAAAGTGAATGCCATCCCACCAGCCAGACAGGGCTCTGAGCCACAGCACACAAACTGCTGAAAGGGAACACTTGGTGTGCGGGTGGCAGGCCACAGGCTCCCGTGCTGGGGACACGGCAGGAGCTGATGTTGTTTTCCAAACTGCTTTTGTTGTCACCAGCTGTTATGACATCACAGCTGATATCACCTTCCTTGCAGAACTGGAACACTCAACAGGATCCTGGAGTTCTTGGTGGGCCCCCGATATCTAGTGCCCGATGCTAACTTAAATCAAGTGTTTAAGGTTCATTTACAAAATCTATTAGACACATTTATTAAGCCAAACCTCTGTTAATCCCAGCAAATTGGCCTTTCAGAGTGCCACCAATCCAACAGGCAGCCAGCCAATTGACTTCTCTGTCTCTGTGCTTTGTCCAAGCTGCGGGGCCAGCCCCCAGTGAGGCTGCTTAGAATAATACCTCACGTCCTTCCTAGGCTGTGGACTCATCCCTTCCCACAGAGAGTCCTTGGTGTGTCACAGGTCACATATTATCCACTGAGCCCAGCAAGAAATCGACAAAGCTCTGAGTGACTATTAAATTATGAGATTTCCACTTGACCAATGAAACAGGGAACTTCGGGGAAATCTTTGGACACAGCCTACACCGGTTTGCTAGACACAATAAGTCAAGTTAATGTTGACTAT
Source organism: Molossus molossus (assembly GCF_014108415.1). Taxonomy (NCBI): domain Eukaryota; kingdom Metazoa; phylum Chordata; class Mammalia; order Chiroptera; family Molossidae; genus Molossus; species Molossus molossus. The sequence goes on from NW_023425352.1 coordinate 19,446,512, forward strand.
TATGCAATCCTCACATTTTAAATGTACCTTGATGAAAATGGCCATTCCCAATTGGACAGGCTATGCAATCAACATGCTTGCTTTGCTTAAGGCCTTCAGCTGATTATATAATAATGTGCAAAAAGTGTTTATCATTTAAAATGGAAAAGGCAGAATATGTAATTTGGATATACTATGATTACAAATATGGAAAATCTCTAAAATATATATAAAGAAGAAAAAAATACAGCAAAATAGTATGCGTAGAATATCATCTGTGACTACAGGGTTAATGTGAAAATTCAGTTTGGGAAAAAAGTCCTCAAATACACACACACACACACACACACACACACACCCCTCCAGAAACTCTTCAAAAGTATCTCAGTGTCTAAAGTATCACTGTCCATGAACCTGGTTCTAGATTCTGTTATTCTGTCCTAAATCTGTCTTTCTATAACAAAATAAAAAGCATCCATTTATGTCACTCAAAGCCACCTGTTAGGAAGCCACCCCACCTTTCACCTTATTCTCTGGCTTCTACATACAGGTATCCCATGCGCTGTTTGAATCAGTCTACACAGAACACAACCATGCCCCAAGTCTTAACTTTACATGCAAATCCCTTTCCCTCCTCTTTGCCTCAGTTCTACTGTTCCTTCAATGCCAGCTTAGGACCAACTTCTCACACACTCATTCCACAACCAACAAACTCTGTGTCCATCACCCCCTAGGCTGCTGGACGGGGCCAGGAATACTGCATCCTTTAGTATAGTACCTTATCTATAGTATCTGCTACCTTACAGTATCTGTTACTTTACAGTATCTATTCTTAGATGTGACCCTTACATCCTCAGATAGATTGTACTTCTTGAAGGCAACAATTGGAATCTACAATGTCTTGTGTTCCTCAAAACATGTAATGCAGAATACAAGCTCTTGACAAAGATCCATAGAGCTACTGATTCCATTTCCCATCTCTCGCTGATAGGCCTGCAGGCATATGAGACGATGTTTAGATTTCAGGGATGCTGACTCTCTTCTGTTTACTTACACACTGCCCTTGCTCACCAATCATTGCATGTATGTTCATCCTGCCTTCTGTGTGGTATGTAATTTCCTTGAATGTAGAGGCAGGGTTGCATGTGTTCTGTAATCCTCAGGGCACCAAGCAAAGGGCTAGATGTAAAGGGTTGGGTATTAATTGATTGTTATTGAGAGATGATTTAATTCAACCACCTGGGTGAACCTGTTTAATTCATCTAGTCACGGCATGCACGCGCACAGGCACGCGCGCGCGCACACACACGCGCACACACACACACACACTCCCTTCCAAGATTATTAGCCTTCTTTTTCTGTAAAATGGGGTTTTTTCTTTATCAGTGATGTTCTAAGGATTACATAAAATAATATGCATGAAGATTGGCAAGCTAAAACTTTTAGGACAAAGTATTTAAGTGTCAGTACAAATCAGTACAAGGAATAAATGCTTAAAATTAGCATTAGTTCCTTTTACAGATCAGTCTGCTAGTGAAAGGGAACCAAACAGCTCTAAAATCAGAGCAGTCACCACGATACCAAAGACACTCATTCATTTGTCAGCCAAAGATGGGGCTCACTGGATTGATTATTGGATACTGTGGCCACTGTGATGTGTTTATAGCGTGGTGCTAGGATAAAGCACTGAAAATGTATCTCTTTCAGATGGACCAAGGAACAACACTCGGAGGTGAGAGGGAAATCCGTGGCACAGGTCAGCTTTGTCACTGAGCTGCAGATGCTATCGATGCAAACGACGAGCACGCACCACGCGACTGACATGTCCACCTGCCAGATGCGTGCTAAGAGCTTCACATGCCTTTCTTTACTTGACCCTCAAAGCAATGGTAGAGCATAGTTACTGCTACAGTTGCTTTGACACCATCATTAACAAAACCAAGGCCCAGAGAAATGGTAAGATTTAACAGACGGCAGCCAGCCAACAAGAATCTGTCTGGACTTCACTTCAGTTTTGTCTTATTTCAAAACTACGCTATTCTAATGCCTCTAATGTATTATCATTCTCTTCATTCTCTGGGAACGAAAACCACCTAATAAGACCTTGGAGATCTTGGTATTTGGGCAGCACTTCATGCTCACATTTATAGATGAATAATTTTTAACCAAAGGAATGCCTCATGCCATCATACATTGAAAAACTATGTCTTTCTGTGATTTAAAAATGGCCCTCTCATAATAGGGCATCAGATTAGATAGATAGATAGATAGATAGATGATAGATAGATAGATAGATAGATAGATAGATAGATAGATGATAGATTCGCCAAATAACAACTTGATGTTCATGGATTACATATTAGTATTCTTGCTACAGAGAAGAAGCAAAAAAACACTGAGACTCAGGTGATTTGTTTAAGCTAACACAGATAATCATTAGAGAAATTGAAATTAGACTCTCCGATCCCTTTGTCCACTTTTCTGTTTATTTATCAAATATTTATTAGACACTGTCTGGTATTTCTGGTCTTAGAATCAGCACGCGAAGAAAAAAAATGGTGCTTCAGAGAAACACCGTGTGTTTGTTTCCTTGCAGGCTGCTGAGGAAATCATTGTGTTGATAACGACCAAGAACTGCCCCCCTCGCACACAGTAGCTTCTCAATAAAAATCATCAGTAAATGAGCAGTCACAGCAAAGAATTCTCTGGCTTGCCAGCCAAAGCCTCACATCATCGGAAGAGAAATGAACTTAAATTTCATCTCATTCTCACTTTCTCTACCTGAATGGTTCTCTTTTCCTTCACCTGGCATGGCTGAGGCTTTTGAAGCAGGATTCTAGGGTCTGTAACCTCTATGGGACAGAGTGATGAAGCTAAAGCATCCTGGGGCTGGGGGTGGGTACATGGTAGGTGGGAGTTAGGAGACCAGGGTTCTAGGTCTCTCCAGTTAACCAGTGTTTGACCCTGGGAGGCTCAGCTCACACAGGGAACTTCACCTCTCTAATGTGAATGAGGATCTTATTAACCAACGCTCCTACCCATTGCCTGGTGAGCAATAATCCCAGAAATGCGCATCAGAGCCTATGCTAAGAAATGGGTCTGAAAGAATATAGCACAGATAATGCAAAAGGAAAGAGGCCCTTGGCCCATGAATCTAGTTCTGTCTTTTATCAATCTGTTCTAACTCCCAGTTTTTAGGACAAAATAAAAAGCACCCACTTAGTGAGTACCTGATGTGTACCAGGGAGATGCACACTCTCTTACTTGGTTTGCACAACAATCAGGATGACACAGATATTGTTCTTTCCAGTGTGCAGTTGAGTGAGATAATTTTTAGGTCAAATATCTTGCCCAAGCTCACATGGCCGAAGTTCTCCTTGGCTGTCTTGAAACAAGCACACAAAACCAGCATTGCTCTGTTCATGTTTTAAACGAATTGCTGAGCCAGTCAGAGAAGACAAATACCGTATCATCTCACTTACATGCGGAATCCAATGACCAAAATAAACTGACGAACAAAACAGAAACAGAGGCCTGGGCACATGGAACAGGCGGACAGCTGTCGGAGGGAAAGCAGGAGGACTGGGTGAAGGGAGGGTAAGGGAGTAGCCAAAAACACATCTGCACAACATACAGACAGACAACAGTGTGGAGATGGCCAGAGCGAAAGGGGGCTGGGAGCTGGGTGGAGGCGGGAAAAGGTGTGAGGGAGTCAACAATAAAAATAAAGTAAAAAAAGTACTACCCGCAACTGAATATGTATTGCCTTTTTCTTTAGATATTCAGCATTTCCAAGTCTGATATGACAGCTTTCTTAAATTATTTAAAAAGCTAAAGGTAGAGACCTAAGGTGAACAATGCCAATCACATAAAAAATGCAAAGACAGAAACACAAACAGAGAACATTCAGCCCCTAAATTGAGGGGGCCTCAGCCTAACCGTTCCCAGGTTCTGTTAGACAAGTGTGGTTGTTTTTGACACGTGTCATCACCACTAGGGGCTGGGAGCAGGGAGCATCTGCAAAGTGCAGAGTTTGGCCCCTTTAATATCTTTTTTGGTGACTTGCTTGGCAACGCCCGTGCCATGCCTAAGGAGAAGCCTGGCCTTCAGAGCACCTAGTAGGTCTTCACAGGGATTCTCTGCATGCACTGCTCTACTTACTTGTTCTTTACAACCTTACATTTAAATATCCAATTCACATTTTGCAAATGGGATTACCTATCTCAGAGATGCCAAGTGACTTCCTTGATATTCTACAGCTTGTGCAAAGGCCAGGATTAAAACACACAGAGCAAAGGGGGTTTTAGAAACACTGATCACAGAAGCAAGAACAATCAGATCTATGTAGTTTCTCAAACACTTTTTTTCCCTAGTGTTACTTGAACTGTCCCTATAATAATGAACTAGCGAGTTATGTCGAATTCAATTATGTGGATTCATAGCTTCAGTAAGTACGTCCTCTTGGCCACATCCCCAGTGTCCCCGACATAACACAGAAAGGGCCGAACCTTAGTGCTGTTGCCGAACCACCAGAAATAGGTAAGAGTCCCCAGCTGACTGGGCCACACGACTGCACTGATGTTGACCTCCTTGTTTCTTATGGCGACAAACGGAACTCGGAGATGAACATACTCCACGGGACCTAAAGGAACAAGGAAGATGTCAGTGTTTAAATTCCTAGAATAAGCAGTCAAACTGTACTCCACTCCCAGATCCTTAACCTTAACTGTTATTATCTAAAAGAACAAGAATCACAAGCTCACAAATGTTGAGAAGGATGTGTGTGCATGTGTGTGTGTGTGTGTGTGTGTGTGTGTGTGTACTTGAAATGAAGCACCGCCTATAATAGGGAGATCAAATCAAGCTTCAGATTTTCTGAGTGACGCTGACGGAACTCCAATGCAAAGACAATAACTTCCTGAACACAGAGCCAATGGATGGAAAGGTAAACAGCAGTCGCTCTCATTTCTGGCGATCAGCCTGGACAGTGACTCAGGGCCGAGGCACTGCGTGCAGGGCTCTTGCATTATCCCCGATGCTCCCTGGTCCCACCCCTCCACCACGCCTCCCATAGGCAGTGCTCATTCAGCAGCGGGTAAGACTGCTTTACAACCAGGGAAAGCCCATCTCCCTAAACCGAAGGAGAAGCCAATGCCAGGATCCCAAGTAATTTTTTAAAAAGCTGCCTGCAAAAACTTAACCAAACATTTCTTTTTTTCCCCTCAGAAAACCGATAAGCAACATCAAGTTCTAAAGAGAACACACAGGCACACACTCTGTATGTGTACATAGTAAATGAGGGTTTTAATGACATTCATTTCCAGAACCACGAGAAGAAGAAAATGTTCATGTAAAGTGTTGAAATGTCAGTGTTGTATCTGAGGGGTAGATATGCTATTACTTAACTTTCTTTGGGAATTTCTCCCCCACCTCCAACCCTTCTTCTTTCCTGTTCTTTTTACTCTTCCTTCCTTTCTCCCTCCTTTCTAGCCTTCTTCCTTCCTCTTCCTTATATCCTTCCTACTTAGTCTAATTCAATTAAAAATCCAATTATCTGTTCACACTAAGGGCATGTTTTCCTGGTTTCCACCGCCACAGTTTGATTAGTGTGAGTGACGTAAGGTCACAGCTGCAGCAAGGACGTCACTTTCGCCGGGGGATCTTTAGTGTTTCTCACAGGTGGACTTTTCGGGCCACCTAGGCTTCGCTATTGGAGACAGCCCGGTTTAAATTGAAGAAATACTCCGGTTCAAATTTAGCTATATGACCGTTTCCTCGATCTTACAGAGCCTTGACCCTACAGAGACCATTGCTCTGTCCTAAAAATAAGGGACAATACTTGCTCTGCCATCCTTATAGAAATTAGAATGTATGGAAGTGCAGTGTGACTGTTAAAAATACCATTCAGTTCATTATTCCTTTGCCAGCACCATGACCCCCGTAGCATCACTGTTTCTGAGTGTCTTTGGGTAGACTTCCTTCTATGAGCACTGGGCAGCCTTCTGGGTCTCACTGGGCATATTCTGTGTTGTAGGTAAATTTACACTGGGGGAGAAGGCGTTTGGACATGGACTGATGTTTGGGTGATAAGACCAACCAGGTCTGCTTGCCACTGTCCAGACTGTACTCTCCTGAACAGTCAACACGTCTTCAAGAATCGCTGTATCTACACCTTGAACTTACTCTCTGCCTACAGCTTCCGACCCTAACCCCAGATGTATGGCGTGTCAAGACTTCTCCCAGCACATAATTTGAACCTTGTTACTTCATAAACACATTTGGCTAAAGGCTAAATATTTTCAATAACGACATCTGTTTAATTATTGTTTTATGGTTTCATTATTGGTGAGAATGAATGAAAAACACAAGTGTGAGAAGCACTGGCTACTTTCACTGCTTTACTGACTGGTTTTTAGGAGTTTACTTGATGGATCTCTCTCTGCTGTTTGCATTTTACTGACCAATGAGGAAGAGACTGAGGCAGTGGGGAGCAGTCCCTGGCCAGCTCATGCCCAAGGAGGGAGAAGAGAGATGTTTCCCACGTTAACACCTCCGTATTTCTCCAGGCCCAGCTGCAGATTCCTCGGTCATCCCTTCACCCCCACAGTCAATGCTCTTGTTCCCATGGGAGAAGGATCTGAAGCCCAATCCCCTGGCCAGCTATTGGGAGCCCAGGCTGTTCTGCAGTTGAGGGATGAGGCCACTATGACTTGTGGTCCTTAAATTCTGGTCAGCCTGCTGTCCCTCAGGGACCAAGGCTTACAGTGCCAGGCAATTTGATGCTCAGGAAGATCAAAGATCTCCTTCTCCCTAAACTCACACGAACACAAAAGGGATGGGGCTGCCATGAGTTGAAACACCATCAAACATGCTCCATTTATTCCCGCTTCTGGGCAAACACGTTTGGGCGCTTCACGCACACAACCCACAGTAAAATCTCAAGTAATGGCAACAGGTAGTAGCTGTTTTGTGCAAAGTGCCTGAGCCAGAGCTTCAGACTTCAGCCGAGAGACCAACCATGGATGAGGGAGAACGCTGAAGGGATTCAGTAGAGAGCACAGAACACAGTTGAAATCCTTACTGTCATACAGTGTTCTTTTTGATAAAAATCTAATAATCTGTGAGAGATTGGCTATTATGGGCAGCTAACAACTACTTTTGTTAGCTAATGGCCCAAGGTGAGGCCAAGAGCAGTTTCCACTATAATAACTGTCTGATAAATGCAGCCATGATTGATTTGGAGGGAATTATGAGCACGATAAAAGTTTCAAGGAACATTTGCTTCTTCATGCACATAACCCACAGTATCAACCTGTTCCTTAATGTTGTGTTTTTGCTGTTAAGACACATCCATCTTTGCACCCTGAAGACAACACACATTCTCACTGTAATTAGGAACATGGATGGGGCAGGTCCTTGGAATAGAGAAAAGTAATTTTTTTTCTTTGTCTTCATTTTTAAATGCAGCAGAAGTGTCAGGCAGAAAGTTAATAAGAAGTACTTAGTACAGTTGACCCTTGAACAACATGGGTTTGAGCTATGTGGGTTCATTTAAAAAACGTTTTTATTGAATTGATTGGGGTGAAATAGATTACTAAAATTGGTTTCAGGTGTACATTGTATTATGTGTTCACCACCTCAAGTCAAGTTTCCTTCTATTACCATTTCCTCCCCTTTACCTTCTTCTACCTCTCCCATCCTCCAGCTCTCTGGTAATCACCGTACTATTGTCTGTGTCTATGAGGTTTTTTACTTTCCTTAATCCCTTCACCTTTTTCATCCAGTCCTGCAACTGACAGCTATCAGTCTGTTCTCTGTATCTATGACTCTAGAAGAAAGAAATTGAACACAATACAAGTAAGTGGCAGCACATACCGTGTTTATGGATAGGAAGAATTAACACCATTAAACTGTCCATACTACCCAAAGCAATCTATAGATCCAATGCAATTCCTACCAAGATGCCAATAGCATATTTTACAGAACTAGAATAAATATTCCCCCAAATGTATATGGTGCCACAAAAGACCCTGAATAGCCACAGCAATCTTGAGAAAGAACAAAGTTGGAGGAATCATGCTATCTGATATCAAACTATACTCAAGGCCATAGTAATCAAAACAGCATGGTACTGGCATTAAAATAGACATATACATCAATGGAACAGAATAGAGAGCCCAGAAATAAACCCACATCTTTATAGCCAATTAATATTTGCCAAGGAGGCAAGAACACACAATGGGATAAAGATGGTCTATTCAATAAATGGTGTTGGGAAAAATGGGCAAATATGTCAAAAAAAATTTAATTAGCTCACCTTCTTACACCACCCACAAGAATAAACTCAAAATGGATTAAAGCCTTAAATGTAAAGATTCATTCATATATGATATTTTCAATAAACACAGTATTGAAAATACATTTTCTCTTCCTTATAATTTTCTTAATAACATTTACTTTTCTCTTACTTATTTTTTTTTTTTGTAAGAATGTAGTATATAACACCTATAACATACAAAATATGTGTTGATCAACTGTTTATATTATCAGTAATGCTTCTGGTCAACATTATGCTATTTGTAGTTAAGATTTTGGGGAGTCAAAAGTTATACATGGATTTTCAACTGCACAGTGGATCAGCACTTGTAACATCTATGTTGTTCAAAGGTCAACACTAATTACTATCACAGGTAACATTCATCATGTGCCAAGCTGGGTACTAAGTAGCATTTTGCACACTTTGCAGAAAAATGTTAACACAGACCTGAAATTGCCCTCTTTTCAAAGATCTGTGCATAAGATTGACCCTTGAGTAGCATCTGGGAACTTAGTCCCGGGAGTACTTGCAGTCAACAGTTAACTGATAAGAAAGTTTCACTCTGTCTAGACTATTTTGCCAACAATATGTTTTATTCTGAACACCTACTTTCCTCTGGGAGTCTAGACTTTTGGTAAATACTAGGCAAAGGATGCGTACTTGACCAGAGCCCAGTAAAAATCACGGACACTGAGTCCCCAATGAGCTTCTCTGCAGCTATCCCGTCACACACATTGCAACAACTCATTGAAAGAGGATTTGAGCATGTCCTAGGTGACTTTATGGGAAGCGGGCTCTTGGAAGCGAGTGCCTTGTTTCCTCCAGAGTTTGCCTGATGAGACTTCTCCCTTTGATGATCTTGTTGTCTCCTTTTAGTGTAATAAATCGCAGTCATGAATATGACTACATGCTGAGTCCTGTGAATCCTTCTAAGGAATCGGCAAATCAATAAACACATACAGTACTGAAAATGTCTTCTGGGGGTGATCTTTGGGATCCCAGTTTGATTATTAAGGCCTCCCTATAATCTAAGTATTGAAGATGAGGAATCAGTGGTTTGTAGAGACTAAGAAAGTTGACATTAAACATTTAAGTCTATATTAGACATTTAACAAAGGGATATGATAAAAATTCAAATGTAGCTCTCTCTTGCTCTGAAGCCTGGGCTCATGAACACCCTGCACTCCACCCACCTGGAGCAGTGCTTCTGGCAATTAATTATTGTAGTTTGTGTGGTGTGGTTATCACCACTTGGGCCATTGATGGCCCATTTCTAGCAGAACGCCCCCCACCCCAATGTAAACTCGGCAAGGGCAAGACCATATCTGTATTTCTGCTTCCCAAGTTCTTAGCAGAGTGCCTTCCATATATTAAGAACTCAATAAATATGTGTTGAATAAAGCAGTGAATGATTGGGTGTTTCATTTGTGTTTTCTATTTACTGCTACAAGAGCCTTGTAAAGCAAGGTACCAGTTAGAATTAAACCATTTTAAAATTGGAGTTCAGCCCTGGCCTGACAGCTCAGTTAGTTAGAGCATTGTTTCAATATGCAAAGGTTGCAGGTTCAATCTCTGGTCAGAGCATATATAAAAAGCAATGAATGCATAAATAAGCAGAACAACAAATCAATGCTTCTCTCTCCTCTCTCTCTCTCTCTCTCTCTCTCTCTCTCTCTCTGTCATCAATAAATAAAAAATTTTTAATGTTGGAGTTCAGAAGACTGAGAAATGAAATAATGTATCTCATGGCCATGTAGCCTGGCACCTTCAGGACTATAACTGAGCTATAACCCAGGTCTCCTCCCTTGCACTTCCCCTATTACTCTTCATCCCTGTTCTACTACCATGATTAGAATGTTCAGAGAAGAGTTCGCTTGCTGTTTTCCAGGGACCTCTTAAGTGTGGACTGTTTATACAGTGGAGTTTATATCATCACTGACCTGTTAATAAGAAAGGTGCTCCTGGTATTCATTTTGAGTCTTTCAGAACATGTCATTTTCACCACATGTAGCATATCAGCCCCAAAACACCATGGGGAGTATAAGAACCATAGAAGTCCTTAGATACATGAGTAGCACTGATAGAGATTTATGAATCCAATACCAGCCCGATAACTTTTCCTCGACCCAACATTCTAAAATCACAATATTTAAGCTTCAGTTTATATGAGTCAAGGCCCAGGACAGCGAATACATAAAATGCATTCAGTACTAACAAAATATTCAGAACTTCAGCATTGTGTTGGTGTGCGAAATACATTCTAGGACAGCAAAATAATTTTGGAGAGTTCTTAGAATTGCTTGCATTAGAAATTTACTTGCAGTGCCCTTAGATGTAAGAATTAAGGTCTTCTGTGTATTCAGTTCCACATGTAAAAATCGACACACATGTTTTTTCAATCATTTTTTGGCTCTTCCAATGGAGATAACAACGGGAAGGGGCTTTCATCTCGAAATGTCTCCATGTGCACCTTTACATCAGAACCAAGTGGAGCTGAAAGGAGGGGCCAGTGGGTAATATGTTATCCAAACTTTCGAAATAATCAATCTATTTCAGTATTGGGGAACTCCGAGACACAGATGAGCACGGCTCCGTCTTTTGACCTGGGCCATCGTTTAGGGTAGCAGTCACACCAAATCCCAGCTTAGCTCTGAATCTCAGAAGATTGGACACAGGGAGCTGTCAACGGGGAGGGAAGTAAGAGGGGATGGCTCGTGCTACTTACAAACCACGTGCAGGAAGAGAACAGCTGTGTCTGAACCCAGGTTGTTCTCCGCGTAGGCTGTCACCTGGAAGATCCCCGCACTCTTGTACACGTGCTTGATGCCATCCTCAATGGGGCTGAAGTTAGCGTAGGACACTGCGATCCCATCCCCAAAGTCAAGCTGGATGTTTGTTCTCTGGAGGTCACCCTGCAAGAGGGAACAGCAGTCGGCGTGGCCCAATCACGTGGCCCAGCCTGACTCCTATCTGATGCTTCACCTTGTGTCTCCATTGTCACCCTCCGAAAACCTCGTCTCTCCCAGGGGGCTGAAACGCCATAGGCTAGATAAACACACTCTTATCTGATACCCACTGATATCCACTGGGCACTATGGGCAGGCACTGTGGACCTGTTGTCTCTGCATGCCCAAGCCCGGGTAGCCTGGGTTAGTGTGACGCTGGAAATAATGGATAAGGTAGAGACTCTATACAACTCTGACGTGGCAGAGCCAAGGGTGTCCCTGGCTCCCTCATACATGGTTAATTATTCTCCTGTGGCATAATAATAACAATGGCAATAATAGTAACAGCTCACATTTCTAGTTTCTTTTCAGTTCCAAGCATTTAATGTCCTTACAACTCTATAATGCAGAAAGTATTGCTGTCACCACTTTACAACCAGGGAAAAAATAAAGTAATTAAACCAAAGTCTTGAAGCTAGTAGTGAGAGAGCCAAGTTTTGAACCCAGACAGTCTGGTATCAATGATAATGTCCTCAATCACCAAGCTATAATTATAATTGTTCTTGTGTTTTAGTATTTATGATTATGTTCCAAGCATTATGCTAATCATTTAACACATGTTATATAATACCACCTTCAAAATAACTCTATGAGGTAAGATGATTTATTCCCATTCTGTAGATAAACACTGCAAACCAGCCAAGATTACATCTGTGTTCTGTTGACCTTGGACGCCCCTAAACCTACCTAAATCCCCTCTTCCCTAAAGCATTTTCTGACCCTCTCAGCTCACAAATATTTCTGCCTCTTAAAAGGCCACGAGCCTTCTGGGTGCCATCTGGTAATGTGGTACCAATGGTTCAGGTGAGCACATCTTACCACCCCAAGCCAATGCTCACCTTATTAAGGGCCCATGCTAAGGCCCATCCTTCCTTGTGCCCCCTCCCACCCCATATTGGACCAACATTCTAGATACATGCAGTTGAAACTGACCACAAAATGAGAATAACAGATGAAAAAGAAGAATCCGATCTCTATTCATATACAAAGATGGCTGATGAGGTAAAAACAGAAATGCATCGTTTTGAAATTACGAGCCAACCCCTCTGCCCAGTGCATGTACATCCACCATACTTTTGCTTTCTGTCTCTTCCCCAACAGCAACTCAGATGTGAGCAAAATATTGGCAGGTGCTCCCTTGCCCCACATGCAATGTCAACGAAATGTGAGTTTATGAATATAAATTAAAGTGGAAATGGACTGGAAGCAACTCCAATGGATAAGATCGTGGCTCTTCACATACATTCAAGCAACGGTTTTCATAGCTGTGGTCCAAGAAACTCCCAAGTGAAAATGTGATAATGACCTCATCTGAATCCTAAAGTTGTATTAATTCAAGCACACAGCATGGATGGGGGCTGAAGAGTCGGACAGCCCAGGATAAGGAACCTTCACCATCCTGTCCAGTGTGGACCTGACCTGAACGGTCTCTAACGTGTTCGCCTCTGGGGGGAGGGTGCTCCTGACCTGCTTTGGTCACTTTCCAAGATCTCAAGAGCACAGAGCAACTTGCATCTAAATTTAGAGGCCTTGTAAACCAGGCTAGCCTTCTTGCCCCGCCATCTCCGCAAGGTGGTTTGAGAAGAGGTGAAACAGCTCATGGAGGGAGCATGAAGCATCAGGCAGAGCCATTTCCGTCCTGGGGTGAGTAAAGGCAGCCTGAGTTTCCTTCCCAGATGACAGAAGACACTAAAGAATGACCTAATGGAGCAGCTAGCGGATGGAAAAGCAACGGATACAACATTTTTCATAAAGATAAGCTGAAAGAATTTCAATAATACGCCCCTACCCTTATAGCCATACTGTGGAGTCCCTTTGAAAGTCTTGTGGGCTTTTTAATTGTGTGTGTGTGTGGGGGGGGGGGGGTGGAGGGTTAGAATAAAGCAAAAGAGGCTCCTGAAAGCAACAGATAAAACTGGAATTCCCTTCTAATGGCAAAGTTTACAGTACATGGTATTACGGTGACAAACATCCCTTCAACAAAGCAGAGGCCAAAGTGGAGCCTCAAGGAACACACCCAGATCTGCTCTGCGAGAGCCCAGTGGGCCAGACCGCAGCCTGAGCCGTGATGCTGGAGGAAGGGCAGGAGTCTCGAAACACCCCCTGGCCACTTTCCTCCCTGCCTTCCCCCAGGAGTCCCCGCTCTCAGCACTGACTTCTGTACAGAGGCCGAGAACAGGGTCTGGCTTTCCTCTTCCCTCTCGGAGAACAGGGAGCGGTCTGCTTGTGACCCTCCAGGCCGGCACCCACCTCCTCCATGAGGATGATGAAGGTCGCGTTGTGCCCCTGCTCGGCCACCAGGCGCCCGTCCGTCGTCACCACGTGGAGGCCGCGGGGGGCTTTTCCCGGGCACATCTGGGCCTTGGCGGAGTACTTCTCCCTCAGCCCGTCTGTGCAGTTGTTGGACACGATCCGCCGGTACCTGGGGAGTGTGGATCGTCGTCAGTGGTGTGGTTGGTGTGGTTTGCGTTGTGTGCTGTGTGTGAGCAAGAGAGCAGACGGACACTTGGCACAGCTGCTCCTACAAACGGAGTCTCAAAGAAGATGGCCATTTAGGAAGCCAAACAAATGCGGAGGAACCGCTATCCCTCCATCTCAGGAAGAGCAGCTCTTTAAACATCGCTATTGATCCTACCTGGTGAGCCACAGATCGGATCAGTGGCTAAAGCAGCCAAGAAAAATCAATGCCTGACTCCCACACAAGATGGAAGGAGGCAGACCCCCTGGAGGAAGGGAGCAAGAGGAGCAGGTGCTTCTCTCTGGGAGGGGGAGGCTTATTTCTGGTTCCCGAGGCTAATCCCAGTTTCCCCCGAACCAGAACGCAGCCAGAACGTGAGACTTCTAACTGGTATTAATCAGGAAGCTTCTTCCTGTTTTCCCCACCCCCAGTACATCAATCCACAGCTTACTACCTAACAGGCCTTACTGTGGAGCCATGGGGATATTTTACGGAATATTTTCTCTCGTTCTTAATATTTCATTTCTTACTCACCACAAATACCAGATTAGAAGCACACATTTAAAAATCTTGTTCAACCCAGGTAAAATTATTTCAGAGAAGAAGTGAGCCTGGGAAAAACCTCCCACAAGGCACGGGGACCTTCTAGGACAGGACATGTCTGCACGGTGATAACCATGTCACTTGACCACTGGCCCCAGCACCTGAAGTCAAGCCAAGAGCTTGCCCTGCATGACAGACTTGTTTCCAGGCCATCGCTGTCTGTAAGTGTGCACAAAATGAACATTCTGGTAAAACCACAGAAAATAAATGCACCACCACTGTCATCATCATCATCATCACAACATGTCTTCTTTCCCCCTGTACATCAGGAGTAATTAACCAGCCCGTCCATGTTGCCTTCTGGTGGCTCTGAAATCAGGTGGAACCAAACTCTTTGTGTGCGATATTGGTTCTCCACTGCACTTGATATTTTTCCTGCTCCCCACCCCCACTCCAAATGCTGAACTACCAGCCATACTCTCCAGCTAGGGATCTCATAAAGATGCTAGGCAAATGTTTTATGTAGTTATTGTCTCAGAGAGAATTACAGTATATCCTCCTGTAATTGCATGTTATTTTAAATTGCCAGCTCTGCTCATAACGGGTCAAGGGCTGTGCTGTTGAACACATTGCCATCTCCACCCATGGCTACTGAGCACTTAAAATGTGGTTAGTGTCACATGTTAAAATGATATGCAACGGCATATTGGGTTAAGGGAAATACATTGTTGAAATTAATTTCACTTTTCTTTACTTTTTCAATGTGGCTACTAGAAAATTTTAAGTTACATGTGGCCTACATGGTAGTTCTTCTGAACAGTTCTGGTCTCTGTAATCAAACTTTTGTGATCAATTTACACTTTCTTGCTAACCTTTAGTCATTCGCAAGATACTTAGTTTTTACTTATGATAGATATTTTGGTGGGTTCCATATACTAGCGCACACGGGATGTCATCCACTCTCCCTCTTCAGCCTCAACTGCCCAGCTGATTGGTGACGTACAATATAAACCAACATTTAAGCAACCTATATGTATGTGTAGACATTTGTAGTTAATGCTGTGACTATAATGAATAGTCTTTCACCCTGGCTGGATGGCTCAGTCGGTTGGAACATTGTCCCATACACCAAAAGGTTGTGGGTTCAATTCCCAGTCAGGACACATACCTAGGTTGCAGATTTGAACCCTGGTCAGGGCACATATGGGGGGCAACTGATTGATGTTTCTCTCTCATGTCAATGTTTCTCTGTCTCTCTCTCTGACTCTCCCTTCCCCTCTCTCTAAAAATCAATAAACAGATCCTCGGGTGAGGATTAACAAGTATTTAAAAAATAATTTAAAAAATGGTTTTAATTTTATATGAAATGAATAGTCTTTCATCCTGATATATTTGGTTGGCTCTTTAGGGTTTCAGTATATTTAAGTTGCTTAAATTGGGTCCAAGTACACATGGCGCATGATCATATGAGATGTTCTAATGCAACTGTCTTTCAATTATGTTCAAGGTCTGCTTTGGCTGAGAATTTGGTAACCCAGCCGACCACTTGTGCCATGATATTCCTCATCCTCAAACATCAGAGCACTTTGGTTTCTGACACCACATTTCTTTAAGCCCATACTGCTGGATCTGTATTTTGAATGGCTTAAATCCTCAAAGCAGACACCTGCTATAAATGACATCAAAAGTGCTTAAACTCCAGCTCAGACCCCGCGAAGAGCCCCCTAAGAACTAAATACTTGGCTTAAATAATGCATGTTTTTCGGAGTAGCTCAGTCCACATAACACATCTCTTTACCCTACCCCCACCCCGCACCCCACTTCTGTTGGGCAAATGGTACCTACCACTATTTCACAAGCAGGTTAGGTGAAGCATGGAGATGGTGAGTAACTGGTGAGAGATGGCAGAGCCCGTGAACGAGGTGAGCCTGGAGCCCAGGGCGCCTTTGTCCCTGGCTACGGACAGGGTAGTGCTGGGACTAGCGATGTCGAACTGGCACGAGAGCTTTTTGAAACAAAGCACCTCAAACCCACCTAGATCTCCCAAATCAGAAGCTTCATTTTAACAAGATCCCCAAGTGATTCCTATCCCATTAAACTGTGTCCAGTGCAGTCTTAGGCCAGTCTCTTTCCAAACCTGTCCTCGGCCATGGAGGTGACCAAGGAACGGGGAAGACGACCAATCTTCAAGGAGAGTTTTTTCAAGCATCTGAGTGAGGAGCTAGTAAGGGAACCATGAGAGAATCGCACAAATGGTGTGACAACTCCAGAAAGCGCACCCCGACCTTCTCCTTCTAGGGGTTCCCAGAACTTCTGCGTTTCATTTTAAGTTTCCAGCACCGGTCCACGCGAGCTTCGGTTCACCCATCATTAGAGAGCATTGTAGCATCCGCACACCATTTGTATTGCGTTCGTTCCCTCGGGCCCCCGAAATAAGGTGGGGCATCTCTTTCCAGAGAGGAAGCCTAACCAAAGCAATAGCTCTGGTCCAAATGGCAAAAGGGATTGAAACCGGGTCATCAGAAGTCTCTTCTCATGCTCCCCAGAAGCTCCTCTCAGCTAAAGCACTCCTCGGCTGTCCTCAGAAACCACCTACACAGACTCCATCTGCATTCCATCCTGCGTCAGTAGTGACGGTCCCTGTAACTCCACTCAGAGCAACACAGAACAGTGAGTGGAGCTCCGTCGATGTCTTACTCACCCCGTGCTGTTAAGGTAGCTTTGGCCGAGGCTGCAGTCCTTCGACGGGGATGCTGGGTTGTACCAGAAAGCGGGGACACACTGGCTCTGTCCGTGTCTCTCGTAGCCATAGTCACTGTCCACAAAATGAATATTGCATAGTGGTGTAAACATTAAAATGCCCAGACACACACCAACAGAAACACGTCCCCTACAGCCACCCAAAAAGCTGTAACACGCTCTTTGCAATATTCCCAGTGAGGGCAAATAGTCATACTTGGAGAATCAATATTTAGATTTAGAAATAATCCCAAGCCATACCAGTCATATGGAATCCAGTGTAGAAAAAAAAATTGTGGGGCCCTGGCCAGTTTGGCTTCGTGGTTAGGATGTCGGCCCACAGACCCATGAGTCACGGGTTCGATGCCTGTCAAAGGCACATTCCTTGGTTGTGGTTCGTCCCCGGCCCTGGTTGGGGCCATGTAGGAGGTGGCCACTTGATGTGTCCCTTTCACGTCAATGTTTCTCTCTCTCTCTCTCTCTCCCTCCCACTCTATCTGAACAAAAGTGGAAGAATGTCCTTGGGTGAGGATAAAAAAAAAATAGTGGGTTATCTAATGGGGATTCCAGGTTCAAAAGTATGATTATACATAAAGTGGCAGGAACACTGGCTTGAGGTGGGTATAAAGGATGCTATAAGCTTAAAAGCGTATTTTGGATCACAGCGGAATTACTGAAATAATTAGATGACGACCAAGAAAATGTACTTAACAGTCAACATTCATTTCTATGTTAAGATTTCCCAATCTTGCAAAATTAATTTCATAGATTTTATTTTTTCTGCCAATTCTCTCTCAAACATAGATACATGTGAATTCACACTGAGTCATTCAAAATGTTCCACAGATCCCTTCTTGTCCCAAATAACAAAAACAAAACAAACAAAAGCCCCTAAACGGTAGTTCTTCTCCACGTTTTTATAACAGCCTACCCGTAACAAAACTAAGAAGAAATGTCAGGTAGGGTTCCCCTCTCCTTACCTCCCCAGTGAAAACGAGGAAGTAGTGGAGAAGAGGCCCCATCTGAAATCTCAATGCTATTTCCTTCCTTCTTAGAGTTTCATAGGCTCCCAGATAAGTAATTGTCGGGATAGAAAAAAAGCAATAATGTATTATTGCTCTAGTAACTAACCAGGGGTCACTGAGGGTGGCTTCATTTGGCAGGAAAATTCATCCTTCTAAGTTAAGCTTTGAGGGTTTTCTGAAACCCACAGATTGATCAGAACAACCTGGACATTTGACTATTGATCACTGAATGTTAATAGAACATAAAACAGCAAGGGAAACCATTCTCGCCGGACCTGCCCCTCCTTCCTTTTTCTGCTCCCATGTTCTTTGATCTAAGATTTAATTAAAGTCCAGGGAAATTAGAGGCCAATCGTCTATAAGTGTAACTAGGATAGGAATGAAAGGGAGATAGGAATGAGTTTAATTCCACATTTCTTTATCAGTTATGTGTCCTGTCCTGTGAAAGAACTCCAACAACCCCTATCCTTCCAGGGTTCCATTCTTTTGCACATAGGGATATAAAATGCTTCAAATGCAATGGAAGAATAGGATAATACAGCATAAAGCAGTACACAGTATAATATGGTCTCGAGCAGTACAGTTAAGAAGGACCAGCTAACGAATGAGATTATATAAATGATCTCCCCAGTCTGACCCACCCGGCCTTCCTACCACCTTCCTCCACACCAGACCCACCGGGACACTCAGGCCAACTTTTCAACCCTCTCTGTCTGTCTGTGTTGTGCCAGGGGCCTGAAGCACTCTACCCTTTTATGTGTTTGGCAGTTCAGATGAGACCATCAATGATATCCAGACAAACTTTCTGTGGTCATAGCATGTTGGAAACATTGAGGCTATAAAAGAGCAGAATCCTCCATTGGTTTTGTTTGCCAGTATGAGTCCAGAATGGAACCCAGAACATTGAAGGTATTGAATAAATATTCACTGGCGAATGGATAATTCAATTACATTTAAAAACCATCCCATTGAATGACACCCTTGCATTTGGTCGGTGTCTGGCAGGAGACTGTGAGCCCACAGTGGACTCCCCAGTGTGGACCACAGACAGCATCCCCAGTGATGCATGCGGAGTGAGCGTGAGCTAGTCATTCCAGATCACTACGTGGGAAGGCCGAACTCAAGACCAGCTTTGGTTTGACTGTGTTTCAGTGAAACTGAAAGAAAAGGAGAAAGGGACACACCTGTCAAGAACACCCATGGTCATGCCTCCTGATCAAGGATTGCAGGTCCCCCAGCCTGAGAGTTGATAGGGACGCAGTGTTGCACCAGCTTGCAACCATCCCTGAGAGCCAGCTTAAAATTTCAGGAATCTTGCAACTAGTTAATAGCTCGTTAACAGAGTCATTATTAAAAATTAAATCATATAGCATTTCAATTAAATGCATTATATTTAAAAGGTAATAAATATTAAAAACACATAAGTTCCTCATTATTTTACTGCATTTTATTACTATTATATAATATATAGCATATCAAATGTTATTAAATATTATTATATTATCTACGCTGTTGCAGTTGTTTACATCTAAGTATCTGTACACTAGAAATACCATACATTGCTGCACATCTCTTCCCAAGTCTGCGTTCACTGACGGCACATTGGTATCTTGAAATCGGCCATGAGGGGAATTTACAACAGGCAGCAAATGCTACTAATCATTGGTTCAGGGCTTATATTTATTTATTTATTCCCAGAGAGCTGGTAGCTCAGTATTTACCAGCACACCACTGAATGTCTGATTTCTTAACATGATTTATCTGTAGAAACATTTAGATTGTGGTGGGTCTGCATCATTTCTGGAAAATCCCCCCATTGCTTCATGAGATGAATCCGTTCAGTGGCCTGCTAACCTTAAGAAAGCTAGTCAATTTGGAAGGAAGGGTGCTCTCCTCGGCAGAGAGAGAAATGTCTTCATGCTGTCTGCTGAAAGCAGCCATCGTTAGCGGTTCCGTTCAGCTCTGCAGCCGGTCAGCCACACAGTAATTAAAAAGAGGGCATCAGGCATGCTGCTTTGCCCCAAAGAGAAAAAGCACCTCATTAATATTTAATAACATTAATGGAAGCATCACTGGCTGCCCCCAAGCTGTGGATTTCTTCATTAACTTCTGATAAATGTATATTAAAATCTCCCATACAGCCCCACCTCCCTCTCAGCTCTGGAGTCCACATAATTTAGATAAACAAGCAGTTCCAGCTGCTGCTCCAGCTTCCTGGGGAAAGGTGTTTTTCTGTTGAACTGTGCGGTTTGGAGTGAATGCACAGAAAGTTTGATTGCCTCTGGGCAGTCTGCTGCACAGCTCTGCAAACACACCCTCACTTTCCTTGCAGAAATGTCACCTCTGTGTCTTTCTTTAAAGGGTTTAGAACTTCTAAAAGTTTAGAGAAAAACTTCTCCATTTCTAGCAACCTATATTGCAAATCTCATCCAAGGATCCAGGGAGAAGACTTAATCTAAAGAAGAAATGACAGCTTCAGAAACCAAACGGCCTCGGTATGTCAGAACAGCAAGGGACACCTGTGTTCCTTGGGTCCAATCCTCTCAGTCAGTAGACTAGAAAGGATGAGCAAAAAGAGGAGACATGACTTACTAAAGACTGTACGTAACTGACAGCGGCAGACGGAGTTGATACTTGATTATCTTGATCCCTGGTTCAGCGTTACTAAAATCCCAAGGGGCACCCATATAATCATCAGTAGGGAGCTCCTTGATCCCCAGGAATGACATTCTGAGATGCCTGCAGCCAGCCAAGAAGTCATCTGCTGGCCCCGTTGCAGGGCTGTGCTACTCTCTCCATGAACAGCCCCGTCCTGGCCTCACTACCCCCAGGTTACCCATTCTCCCATTTGGCCCTTGAAACTTCAAGACCAGTGTCCACAGGTGCTTCTGTCCTATTTTAGGAGACAACATAGCATGCTGGGTTTGGGATCAAACGGAGAGAGGCTTTCTAGTAGGCACAGAGTGAACAGCCAACAAAGAGAAGCAACCACAACAAAAACAATGGAATAATAACATCACCATCATTTAGCTAAGGCATAAGTCTAAATACAGCCACAAAGATAATTACATTCAGATCATTTCAGAAACTGTTTGAAAAAACCAACATCATGCCTCATATTTCTCCTAATCCAACCCTACGCTGCTCATCTGTCCTTATTCCTCTAGTCATCAGAACACTCTATATATCTGCTCTCCCTGAAGTGCTGCCTGTTTTCCTTGTACTTACTCAGCAGCAAGTCTACACAGCTCCATTACCATGGCCTGCAGGAAGCTTTTCATCATTACTCCAGTCCTCGGTGATCTCTTTGCTCGGACCTTTTTAATTTATTTTTTATTTATTTTTTAATTTTATTTTTGTTACAGATGTTTCTCCTTTTTGTTCGGACCTTTTCTAGCACCTACAGGTAGGACCAGTAAAGTCCCAGAGAACGTTCTACAATAATGGAAATACTTTATATCTATGGAAGCCAGTAGCCACATGTAACAACTGAGCACTTGAAATATGGCCAGTGTAAATGAAGAACTGAGTGTGTAATTTTACTTCATTGTAATGCAGATCATTACATGTGACTACTGGTACTCTATTGGACAACACAGATCTGGGTCATCAAATTCAGCATCGAACTATACACTTTATTATTTGCTGTTATGCCTTCTTTGAGTTCAATAACTCTGGTTTGTACATTTTTTAATTTTCCATAATGCTAGTCTACAGGGGAAAATAATGCTTGATTGTGCTCTATATGCAGAATCCTAAAGGTTGAATGGGTTTCAGACATGTCTGAATTGATATGCTGTGGCACCTCAAATCTCTTCTGCTCTATCTCCTATGTTACCACTTGATAAACTAGCTCTGTGGATCTGGAACCTACTGAACAGGGTAGACACCGAGACATACTAAGACCTCGGCCTCTGGAATCATAACATTCTTATTTTGAGTGAGTTACTTCACCTCTCTGGCTTTCTATTTCTTCATCTATAAAATGCCTATAATAACAGACTTTTGTTTCAGCAGTTGGCTGAGATTAACATAACCCACCTAAAGAACTTGGCACATAGTAGGTGCTCAGCAAGAGTTATTGCTGAGTAAACGGTTGAGTGAGTAAGAAAAGTGACCTTCTAGGTGGAACCTCTGGTCCAACCTGGTTTCTCACTGAACAAGAGTATTTGGGCCTCTCAGAGGGCAACTCATTTCTAGGAGTTCGGATAGGACTTCAGAGTGGGCCCTTTATGTTACTTTTCTGACCACATGCTGGTCTCTGACAAATTTACTTCCCAGGATTTGTTCCTGGCTCCTCACCAGTGCCACGGCAAAGGTTGCTGCTGCAAAGTGCTCTCTAGGGTAAACACGAGGCTGGGGATTTACAAGGCTATTAACTAGAAACATTATTATTCATGCAAAATTCATACATGAATAAAACCTGCTCTGGATGGAGGTTGAAAGTTAATGGTAGTCCACAAATAAACACGTCTGAGAATCTATAAACCCTTCTCTCCTGGAGCAGAGGAGGGATACAGCTGGATTATACCCTGCCTTTGTGCATTTGGGCTGCACTTGTTAACTTTTCCACCAAAACCAAGATATTTGATCACTGCCCAGTCTCTACCTGCAGACCCCACCTGATTAAACTAGGTTACACCCCCGCTCCCTACTGTCTGAGACCTAAAAGTTGCCTGGACTACTTGAATGGCTATAACCTGCTTTGGCTCAGGGACACAACTAGGCGGAATGTGCAAGAGTTTGCTGATACACAGAGCTGGGAGTTTCAATTCCTTAGCTAAAAACACTTCCTTGTAGGAAGGACCATTGAGAAGGAGAAAATGGCTATGAAACTGTTGCTATATACTGCTTTCCAGTATGAATATTAAAGACAAACAGACAAACTATGTTTTTAACTGATAGCTATGCTTATTGAAGTTCACTTATAAACAAAAAAAATTATATTATTATTTTTTAAATTATTTTTATTAATTTGTTTTTGTTACAGATGTTTCTCCCCCTTCCCTGACTGACACCCTCCTTCCCATCCCCTCCACACTTTCCCCAGCTTTGTTGTCCATGTGCATTGGTTATGCATACATGCATATAAGTACCATGGTTTATTTCTCCCCCTACAACATCCCCTCTTCTGGGGTTTGTCAGTCTGTACCCTACCTCTATGTCTCTGTGTCAATTTTGTTCATCAGTTTGTTCAGTTCATTATATTCCACAAATAAGTGAGATCATGTGATATTTGTCTTTCTCTGCTTGGCTTGTTTCACTTAGCATAATACTCTTCAGGTCCCTCCATGTCATCGCAAATGATAAGAGATCTTTCTTTCTTACCGCTGCATAGTACTCTATTGTGTACATGTACCACAGCTTTTTTATCCACTCATCTACTGATGGACACTTGCGTTGTTTTCAGGTCTTAGCTATTGTAAATGGTGCTGCTATGAATATAGGGGTACATATATTCTTTCTGATTGGTGTTTCAGGTTTCTGCATCAGATAAGGGATTAATTTCCAAAATATATAGAGTACTCATACAACTCAACAAAAGGAAGACAAAGAACCCAATTAAAAAATGGACAGAGGACCTAAATAGACACCTCTCCAAACAGGACATACAAATGGTCAAGAGATATATGAAAAAATGCTCAATGTTACTAATCATCAGAGAGATGCTAATTAAAACAACTAAGAGGTATCACTTCACACCTGTCAGATGGCCACCATCAACAAATCATCAAACAACAAGTGTTGGTGAGGGTGTGGAGAAAAGGGGACTCTAGTACACTGCTGGTGGGAATGCAGACTGGTGCAGCCACTATGGAAAACACTATGGTGTTACCTCAAAAAGTTAAAAATTGAACTGCCATTTGACCCATTGATCCCACTTCTAGGAATATACCCTTAGAAGCCTGAAACACCAAAAAGACAATTTTAAACACTCAGTCCCGTTGTCCACAAAAATCACTATAAAAAATGCCCAGCAATTTCAGAAATGAAATCATCTATTCCATACTCAAAAGCAGTACAAAAATGCCCTGGCTGGTGTGGCTCAGTTGGTTGGGCATCATCAGTGCACTGAAAGGTCATCAGTTTGATTCCTGGTCAGGCAGGGCACATGCCCAGGTTTCGAGCCCGATTCTTGGTAAGGGGCGTGCATGCAGGAGATAGCTAATCAACGTTTCCCTCTCACAATGGTATGTCTCTCTCTCTTTCCCTCTCCCTTCCTCTTTCTCTAAAAAAAGTCAATAAAAAGTAATTTTTAAAAAGTAGTCCAAAAAACGTTTAGGCCATGTGATTATTTTGTTGTTTTCCTCAGAGAATGACCAGTAACCTGGCCTCTACCCCTGTGTGTCTATTTCTCAGACTCAAGGAGATCATCTATTTATTTTTTATATGAGACTATAGAAAGACAAACATGCAATACCTTAATATTCCCCCATCCCCAAATTCTATAAAATCTTCTTAAATACCATACACCTATTACAATTGTAATACCAATGATCAAATCTACTTTGTTCATAAGTGTTTTAGAGTTAATGAAACATTCTATGGTAAACCTCATCAACAGCAGTTAACCTAGGCCATTTGAAGATGAGTTTTAACTTTAGTGTAACTAACCTTGGGCATCTTATTTATTCTGAAACATGAAGTAAATCTAAAATAATAAAGACTTGCGAGCTTCATTGAGAAAGGGCATGGTGTAGAGGAGAGAGCAGGGGGTTTCTCTAGCCTTGTATATGAACCCAGCTCTTTCTCTCCAATTATGTGACCATGGTCAAGTACCTTACATTCCAAGTGCTCATTCTCTTCTCATTAAAATGTCATAGTAATGATGCTGACATTACAGGGTGTTGGGTTCAGGTGATCCCTCTACCAATGCAAGTGCAAAAACCACAGAACACTTTGCCCCCTGCTGCTTTATTCATAGATGCATTCTGAGAGCAATCCAAAGAAGGGTTCAGAAATATTTTAAGCAATGCCGCCAATACTGGAATAAATGGATAACACCCAAAGGTACAACTTTGAAGATCATACTTATTTGAATGTATTAGCTCCGGTTTACTTGCTAAAAATACCATGGGGACTGCTTAACCCTGGGGTACAACATTAGCAGCAGCCGCAGCAGCCGCAGCAGCAGCTACCACATGGATACCTACATCACTAGGATTAATGCCTTATTCACATTGATGATGTAGACTAATTCATTTATTCCTCTCTGGGACCCAGTGAGATCCATGTTATATATTTGTATTTTAGAGCTGAGGAGGTGAAATCAAAGAGATTAAGAAATTTTTTTCCCAAGGTCAAAAACTACAAATATCAGAGTTGTAATTTTTTTTTTCAGAATAGTAAATGTTAATGGAATTGCTGAAGGAAAAATATTTATGCTACAATTCTTATTCTTTCTTAATTGTAAGTTTTCTCAACAGTTAATGAAGGGACTATCACAGCTCAGAGAAACAAAGGAGAAAATATTGCACGACCTACACAAAGACAGGCTGCATGGAGTCCATCTGCAGAAGACACAGAAGCCTGACACTCATGCTCTGAATATTTAGATTGACATCAAAATGTCATGCGCAATGATTCTGAGCGACCTACTGTGTACATTGCTATGACTGTTGTGCTGAGTTGTGATTAATAAATAATATTCTTCCCAAGTGTAAAAATATCTTTTGTTTACAAAGGGTCAAAATTACCACAAATAGAACCCTGCCATTTAATTTTTTTTTCATTTACTCATTTTTAAAAATTAATTTATTTTTGTTACAGATGTTTCTCCTTTTTTCCCCATTGACACCCTCCTCCCACTCCACCCCCACAGCATTGTTGTCTATGTCCATTGGTTATGCTTATTCAAAATTTAAATTCCATTTAGCACAACCCATCTGAATGATTCTCATTGAAGTGAAGCTTTCTTTATTTTTTTCCTTTTTATTGAATTTATTGGGGTAACATTAGTTAATAAAATTATATAGGTTTTAGGTGTACAAATCTAAATACATCATCTATTAGTATATTGTGTGTTCACCACCCCAAGTTAAGTCTCCTTCCATCACCATCTACCCCCACCCCCAAGGCATGAGCTCAGGGATGGAGAGCAGGTAGGACGCAGTCATCTGACTGGCTTACAGTTACGTTACAGTCCTAGTAGAATTGTAAAAACAAATATGGCTTCCAGCACAAGTCAAGGTTTAGAAACAGGTCAGACAAAATAGGATGAAATGGGGGTGAGGTTACTGGCTGGACAGGGGCAGCCATTCTGTGCCCATTTGGACTTGTTTCTGTTATTTAACACCAGAAAAGCTCCAATGCAATTGTCATTGTCTTGTCCCTTTCACGTGTATAGACTCACACCTGAGCCCTTAGCTGTGCCTGTAATCTATAATAGTTTATTGAAATATCTCAACTGAACTTCAGCTTTTGATTGTGATGTGAAGACATAATTCATCCATCTGGGATCTAAGTGATATGTGCCCGTTCGCAGATCTGGGATGGTTTTTGACTTTCCTGAAAGGAACAACATTCAGAAAGACGGTGAAGGTGCGACATGGAGGAAAATCTACAACTCCTGTACTCAGAGCTCTTACGTTCTAGTGGGGAAGACAGGCAATAATAAAGCCATCAAAAAACATGACCACGCCACATGGCAATTAATACTAAGAAGATAATAAACAGGCTGGTGTTCTAGAGAGTGCCCAGTTGTAGCTAAGATTAGATGGTCTCAAAAGGCATTTCTGAAGAGATAATATTTTTACTGAGACAGGAATGATTCGAAGATGCCAGCCATGTTAGAATTTGAAAGAAGTCCACACACATGCTATTTCCTTGGCTAGGAATAAGCCTGGATTAATGAAGTTACAGGGTATGGTAGCATGGCTGCAAAATGGTAAATGGGGGAAGAACAGTAAAACATTAATGCACAATGGTAATAAGCTAAATCACAATGAAGAAAGCCAAGGAAAAAATATTGAATTATATTTTAAGGGTGAGGGGAAGCCTTTGGAGTGTTCTCAGAACAGGAATGATAATATCTGATTTTGGTTTTTAAAATATAATTATGGGTGCTGTGAGGAGGACAGATTTTAGGGGGCAAGGGTGGAAACAGAGGAGGCATTAGTGGACTGTCGGGAGAATCGAGACAGCAGTAGGGCTGAAGGTAAATATTTGGAAAGGTGTGAGTCATTGGCGGATAGGTGAGATTTTACGTTGTTCTTTGCAGTTGCCAGTGGAGGGAGGGAAAACAGAAATGATGATGAGAGTTCAAACGGAAGAGCACAACTCGAGCAAACTAGTCTGGAGGTTACTGTGCAAGGCAGCAGCTCCCCGGGCGCTGTCAGTGCCCCGTCCAACCTCTCGGTACTTTCCAGTACAGCTGCAAACTGCAAATGAGAAGTCCCCTTGGACACGCTGTTCTGGTAGAACAGTGATCTTCCCTGAGAAAATGCCTCCTTCTGTCCCTCCTCCAGAGACGTAGACTTCCCATCTGGGCCAGGAACTGGGGTAGCTGTGCCCACGGGTCAGTAGTTCCTCCCCTAACCCGTCTTCATTCTCACCCCCCACACAAGTAAACGTCTGGTTGAAATTGCCATTGAGAGGCCAAGGGACTCACCACTCAAAGTCC
Organism: Molossus molossus; assembly: GCF_014108415.1. NCBI lineage: Eukaryota > Metazoa > Chordata > Mammalia > Chiroptera > Molossidae > Molossus > Molossus molossus. The sequence goes on from NW_023425352.1 coordinate 19,474,200, forward strand.
CAGTCGGCACAGACACAGGGTTCTGAGACCACCGTCCCCGAGGAGTCTCGGCCCAGGGCACACTGAGCTCCTGGCTTGCGTTTCTTGAATATTTTTCTTTCTCCCATGACACAAGGTTCACCCTTAGAAAAGAATCCATAGTCAGAGAGGCAGAAACACAGAAAGAAGGTGAAGTAAACCAGCTTCTCAACAAGAAGCATTAGGCTTTTTATTCTCTTTTCATAACTCTGTAGCGATCTCATTCCCAGTAACCACGTGGGAGTCCAAGGATAAAAGGGCCGGACAAAAGGAACACTATGCGAGGCTGGCCTATCACTGCCCCTCCAGCCAACCTGGCCAGTGGTGCCCACTTCATCCCCTTTCCTCTCCATCTCCATAGGAAATGCAGAGTCCAGTCATCCTCACACACCACCAGGCAATTGCCCGAATGGGCTTCAGCAGAAATTCTAGTGGAAGGAATTCCACTTCTGGTATATTTTTCACATTATCTTCAGAGTAAAACTGAAGTGGACCTGAAGCTCCCTCTCTAGGCTAAGCAAAAAATCCCCAGTCTTTATTCCTTGTCAAGGGCAAAAAGATTAGAAGTTAGTGAAAATCACAAGGACCCAGTGGTTCTGAAGAACACAGAGGCCTGACCACGCTGTGCACCAACAATATCTGCTATTGGTGGAGCCTTCACCTCCGCCGCTGACCCTTTCTCAGTGGTCCTGTTCCCAGTGCTCTTGGGTCCTCACTGCAAGCTGGCCTGAGTGAGTGGGTGCTGTCACCCTTCCCGGGGGGAGGTACAATGACTGAACCATCGCAGGGTCAGTCTCTTAGCTGTCTGGGCTTATTTCTCCACGGGTAGGGCTAAAAACCCAGGTTATCACTGTCCCCCCACCGCCACCCCCAGACTTCTCAGTGACTTTATGAGTAGATTAGGATTCCAGGGTGCAAAATAGTCCCAAATACCATCTGATCCTACTGAACTTGGGTATGTGGGCTTCACCCCTTCCCCAAACTCCAACACTATCCTCAGAAGAGCTATCACCCTCCTTCTCCAAATAAGAAGGGACAGATATGAACAACAGGGCTTCCCGTAGCTCTTCCTCCTAGCAGCCAGCACCCACCCCCGCCTCCGTGTGGTGTACCTGATTGAGCAGGTGCCAGGTCTGATAGTCTTCCTTGGTGCACCGCCGGCTGAAGATAGATTTGTAGTCCACTTTCACCAGCTGCCATTCAGAACGGAGGCTGAAGTGGCCAAAAACTCTGTGTTTAGGGGAGGGACGGGAAAGACAAGCAGAGAAAGCACATGTTCAGTCACTAGTGCACAAAGATGGGGGGACAGAGGACTGAACTGCAGCCTGGACTTCACTGGTTCTTTCACAGTATGTCCTTCGAAGGCCACTGAGTAGAAAGTCCCCTGTATGCACAACACTAGCCAACTGTGTAGCATTCATAATGGGTTTAAAAACCAACCTTTCTTAAATTGAAAAAGTAATATATGTGCTTTACAGTAAAGATTGTGTGTGTGTGTGTGTGTATGTATATATATAAAGATTTAAAATATAAAAAGTATGGAGAAGGGAAAATTCGCCCAATTGTCCAAAATCCTGTACCCAGATAGAACTGTTGTTCATATTTTGACATACAGCCCTGTATGTCCTTAATTCCAAACAATGGTATTTTCTTCACTAATGTCCACTGACAAGAACTCAGATTCATCTTCTGTAAAAAAGATTGTATCTGTGTATGTTGGGGAGGGAGGTGTGTTGGCTAATCAAAAGTATGACCCTGCCACCCTGCCAGTGTAGCTCAGTGGTTGAGTGTCGACCCATGCACCAAGAGGTCACTGGTTCGATTTCCGGTCAGGGCACATGCCCAGATTGTGGGCCCGATCCCCAGTAGGGGGCATGCAGGAGGCAGCCAATCGATATTCTCTCTCATCACTGTTTCTATCTCTCTCCCCCCTCCCTTCCTCTCTCTCTAAAATCAATAAAGAAAAAATATGTTTTTAAAAAAAGTATGACCCTGCCAATTCCGAAATTTTGACTGAATGTTAAGGGTGTTTATTTGAAATTCCCAATGCTTAATTCATATGAATACTACCCTCTTCCCCCTTCCCTGAGAAGTCACAGGAGTCTCATAAAAGGAGCTCATATTTATGTACAGTAAAGCAGCACACGATGTGCATGACTTAGATAATCCATACTGACCTTTTTAAAGCCCAGCAGTTGATAGCCCTATAAATATGAATAATCAATCATTTCTAGAAAAATAGATTTATCACCCATACTCCACTCAGGTGGCATGTCTTGTAATTACAATGCAAGACATCTATCACAGTGATGTAAAGGGGAGCCCAGTATTCCGGGAACTTAAATCAACTGAAGTCTTTCAAGGAATTGGATGGCTTCCATTTCATCAAGACTTATTCATGCTCTCAGCCCTGGGTTTTTCTCTCCCCAAGTTCAGGTACTCTTATAGAGACACCAAGAGACTAACTCTCCTCAAGAGACGTTTCCTTCTGCTACCTGCAAGGTGAGGATGGTCTGGAAGGGGCGGGAGCTAAGATCATACGGGAATGAAATAGGGTTGCCGTGTAGACCACACAAGTTAAAATACACCTCAAGGAACGATGTTGAATGTTCTAGTGGTTCAACCTTAAATAAAACTTTTTAGAGCTTTGTCTAAAAGAAGGTTAAACAGACTTTGAGGGGAAGACTTTAGTAAAACTATGATCTTTGCGTGAGTCTTAGCTCAGCACTGGGCAGTGGAAACCATGGAGTTGAATATCCTGGATTGTGTGGCCCAGATTGTATGGAACAAAGTGTACTTGATTTAAATATCTTCCCTGGATCTTTCTGATCTCTTACCTTCTTGCTATATCCAGTGGTGTCTTAATCCAAAATATCCATGCTAGGTCTGAAGTAAGGTATTTCCACCTTACAGTTCTGATTCATTTCATGGAGAGATCATAAGTCAGTACATTTAAAATTTTAATAAAACAGTTCAAAATTTCTACTTGTTTGAAGAAGGAGAGTTATGTTGAAACCTCATCAGGAGGAAAACAACAACAGTGGGCAGAGACTTGGATGAATGTCCCTTCCCTCTCTATCAGCCTATCCAAATCCTGCCACATTCAAATGCCACCTCCCCTAGCATGTCATCCCTGATTGGAGTATTCTGAGTAGCAGGATATTAGTGATACTAAACCAAACATTCTGCCTACTCCAAATAGTTTACAGTTATTTCATGGATCATAAACTACATCATGTCATATTAATCCCATTCCTTTCTATGAAAAATTTACTAGGCAGAGAGGAGAGAGAAATACGAGGCACATGATTTACCTATCAGCAAGTCATCTGACATGGTCTGCCACAGCAGTCTTGAAAAAAAGATGAAAATATATGATCCCAGCACTAGTAAAATTATGTGGCTGAACAGTACCTAATTAAGGCATTAAAATCAACCACGAGGGAGGGTGTGAGTAGTCAGCTGCAAGGTTCTGCTGTCTGCTCTTTCTTGTTCATCATTTTTATTAATGACTTGAAGACATGGAAATAATGGTCATCATTGGAAATCACATTTTCTGATGACACAAAGCTGGAAGACACAGTTAATACACTTGATGGCAGAATCACCCAAAAAGTTCTTGACAGAAGGAGAGACAGGTTGAATTTAATAACATGTGATAGAACAGGAAGAAATGTAAGGTCCTCCCATTGTCAACTACATAAGAATTATATAGAAGACATGGGGGTCAGTGAAACTCTGCCTTAATAATAATAATAATAATAATAACAACAACAATAATAATGGAAGCTTAAGAGTTTTCATATACAGTGTGATTAATATAAGTATACACTTCAGAGAGACCAAAAATATTTAAGTTGATCTTAGAATATGTTAATTAATACAGAATTATGTATATTATCTAGAATAAAAGAAGAAATATCCTGGTCTATTCTACATTATACTAAATTACAAAAAAAAACAAAACTGTACTTAGCTTTGGATGTCATCACTCAAGAATGATATAGACTAAGTATCTCAATGTACAGTAGTACATATATAGAGTTTTGTGGTGATAGTGGAGTTTGAATCTCTCGAAATTTTACATAAAAATATGCATTTATTGGCATGTGTACTTATATGTGGAGAAATTGCATATATTTTACCAGATTTTCAAAGGGTTCACAGTTCCCAAAGTTGAAGAATCATTGGAAAAAAGAGTGATTAAGTTTGTGTACTGAAATGATGGTGGCTCCCCAAAGAGCTATGACCTGTAATAACCTGGGAATGAGATCTTATTTGGAAAGGGTATTTGATTTGCAAGTTAAAGATCCCTACATGAACTTATCTGGGATAATCAGGGTGAGTTCAAAGTCCAATAAAACCCAGCAACTCCTCTTCTGGTTATCTACTGAAAAATTTGAAAACAGTTACTTGTAAAGATATGTACCCTGATGTTCAGTGCAGTATTATGCACTGTGGCCAAGACATAAAAACAAAGTGTCCCTCAGTAAATAATTGAATAAAGAAAATGTGGTACATATATACGGTGGAATACTACTCAGCCATAAGAAAAAATGAGATACTGTCATTTGGAACGGAGTAGATGGATCTTGAAAATATCATGCTAAGCAAAATAAGTCAGACAGAAGAAAGTCAAGAACCGTATGATTTCACTCATGTGTGAAATATAAAACTGAAAAGGGTGGTGGGGAGGAGTTAGTAAAGGGTAAAGGGGATCAAATATAGGGTGATGGAAGGAGAACTGACTTTGGGTGGTGAACGTACAATGCAATATACAGATAATGTATCATAGAATTGTATACTTGAAACCTATATAACTTTATAAACCAATGTCAACCCAATAAATTTAATTCAAAACAATTTTTAAAATACAAAGAGGAGACACATACAGTGAGGAAAAGGTCGAGCACAGACAGAGGCAAAGACTGGATTTCTGAGGCCACAAGTCAAGGAAGAGCAGGGGCCAACAGAGGATGGAACAGCATAAACCAAGTTCTCCCCAGTACCCTAGAGTGGGTACAGCCCTGCTGCCACTTTCACCTTGGACTTTGGCCTCCGGAACTGTGAGAAAATACATTTCTATTCTTTTATCCACACAATTTGTGGTAATTTATTACAGCAACCTCAGGAAATTAACACAGATGGCTATATAATGTAAGACCACTTTTCATCTATCTATCCAAAAAGAGATGTAAAAACTATGGCTGGTTCACCTGGAGATGACTTTGGAAGGAGCAGGAGAGAGAAGACCAAGAAGTGGGCATTCTAGAGAGATCTCTTGAGTATTACAAAATAACAACAAAAAAGTGTAAAAGTTTAAAAAATGCAAGAGATCTTTCGAACAAAGTTGCCCATAGAGAAAAGGGCAACTTTTCTCAAGTGTTTGTAAACATAGACCTTCACGCTCAGGCTTAACCATTTCCCAGGGCTCTTGTTGTGGAGGAGATAGGCATCATTCAGGTGCATGGCCTGATTGACCCCGAGCCTCTAAGGATGTTCACGTTGTTTTTCCCCAGCTCGCTGGGATATCTGTTTACGATCTCAGAGTGCTCATTTCAGGACTGAACACAAAAATAGGCCCCTGGTCAGTACTGGTGGACTGATTCAGGTTCTTCTTTCCTGCAATGTTGGCAGGAGATTCCTTTCATCTATATTTCTTCGGCCAATCTCCTTGCCATGTGGTCTCTTCCATATGTCAGATGCCAATTTTTAAACATTTCATGTTAGGACTATCCTTTTCCCTCATTTTCTCATTGGAGCCCAGCTAAGACCAGTGGGGTAAAAAGCCCGGAGCAACGTTCAGACATTAAAGTATTCTTCGTATCTCCTTCCATTATTAGTTCTGGGAAGAAAAAAGTTCATTGTGGGCTCCCTCCTGTGAGGCCTAAATGACTGTGACACAGGGTATGTCTTTAGCATAGATCTGGCTTCCCTAACTCTGCTCAATACTGCATCCAGTCATTGATCTTATGAGGAGAGTTCAAGGAAGCTAAGAAAATGACAGAAACACAGCCCAGCCAACTAAGCAGGAGATAAGGACTAATTTAAAGTCAAGCATGTCTCACTCCATTGCATAACTACCCTTAGAACAGATGTTGAAATTCATGCTAGAATCTGTGGAAGTGAGCACTCGGCCGAGAAATTAGGGCAACCATTATCAGAAACCTTATCCATCACTTTGGGGTACTAACCATTGACAAGGTCCACTTAGTTCTGTATTGGGAAAACAGAAAGCCCAGATTACTTTCTAATTAATAATAACGACAATAACTTCCCCATATAGAAGTTTCTCATCCTATGGAAATGTTCCTCTAAAGTTAGTAAGCTCATCACCAATAAAGTAGGTACAGGGTACACATCCCACTTGTAGTAACTTTTGGGGGTGAAGGAAGTGGTTCATAGATCAACCAAATATGAAAACCCAAGAAATGGGCAGGGAAGAGGAACCAAAGACATGGAACATCTCTAATAGGATAATGGGATTCCCAAATCAGGTGCTATCTCTTGAAGGAAGTCTTCTGTGACTGTTTCAGCAACACAGCTCTATTTCCCAGAAGTGCAAACGGTCCTATTATCTCTAGCCCAGAGCTTCCCCACTGTCTGCAGGAGAATCACCTTGAAGGCTTGTGAAACATAGGTTGACCCACCCCCAGACTTTCTGACTAGTGTATTTTAGGTGCCTGATTATTTATAATTCTAAGTCCCCAGGTGATACTGGTATTTCTGGTTCCAGGACCACCCTTTGGGAAACACTGGACTACTTATTGATAATTTCTTAAACTTTTTTGTATCATTGATCAAATTTTTGTCAACCAATTAGAAGGCTCCTAAGTCTGAGAAGGTTTCTTGTATTTCTTGTACTTCATAGAGCCTTTCAACAGTGGTTGCTGGACAAAAAATAGTTAATTGATTATTGGGTGTCAATAAAACAAGACAATTCCTAGTGTGGCTACACCCACCATCTTCCATAGTCCCATTTCTTTGCAATTACCAAGAAGGACAATTTTGAACTTCTCCTTCAGAAATGCATTTCTAGTCCCTCTTCTTAACTTAAAGTATATAGGTGGACAAAAGCAGACTTACAGCTGTGAGTATGTGAAACACAGAGTTTATTCTTGCATTATTATTTATTAATCATTGTATTATTTATTTGTATTATGTAAACCTACTTTTGCCCACCCCTGTATATATTTTTTTTATTCTCATCTGAGGATAGTTTTTAAAATTGATTCTAGAGAGAGAAGAAAGGAGACAGAGACAGAGAAAAACATTGATGTGAGAGAGAAACATCAATTGATTGCTTCTCACATACACCCTAACTGGGGATCAAACTCACAACTGGTGTATGGGATGACATTCCAATCAACTAAGCCACCAAACCAGGGCCCACCCCTGTATTTTTAACCAACATAATCAAAACTATATAATGTGAGATAATGTATAAGAAAATCTTGAGAATCTCAACGGATAACAAATGTTCATTACCATCACCATCATTCTTATTACTGGAACCCCCATGGACACAACCCAAGACCCTGCTCAGCTAGGGTTTTTATTTTCTTTCTTTATTTTTTAATTATTTTTATCAATTTGTTTTTGTTACAGATGTATCTCCTTTTTCCCCCATTGACACCCTCCTTCCCATCCTCCCCGTCTCTTTCCCAGCTTTGTTGTCTATGTCCATTGGATATGCATACATGCATATAAGTTCTGTGATTTATCTCTCTCCCCCCCAACTCCCTCTTGTCTGGGGTTTGTCAGTCTGTACCCTACCTCTATGTCTCTGAGTCAATTTTGTTCATCAGTTTGTTTAGTTCATTATATTTCACAAATAAGTGAGATCACGTGATATTTGTCTTTCTCTGCTTGGCTTGTTTCACTTAGCATAATACTTTCCAGGTCCTTCCATGTCATCTCAAATGATGAGATCTTTCTTTCCTACAACTGCATAGTACTCCATTGTGTACATGTACCACAGCTTTTTAATCCACTCATCTACTTATGGACACTTGGGTTGTTTCCAGATCTTAGCTATTGTAAATAGTGCTGCTATGAACATGGGGGTACATGTATTCTTTCTGATTGGCATTTCAGGCTTCTTAAGATATATTTCTAGAAGTGGGATCACTGGGTCAAATGGAAGTTCAATTTTTAACTTTTTGAGGTAACACTATAGTATTTTCCATAGTGGCTGCACCAGTCTGTATTCCCACCAGCAGTGTACTAGAGTCCCTGTTTCTCCACACCCTCATCAACACTTGTTGTTTGATGATTTGTTGATGGCGGCCAATCATAGTTGTTTCAATTTGCATCTCTCTGATGATTAGTGACGTTGAGCATTTTTTCATATGTCTCTTGGCCATTTGTATATCCTGTTTGGAGAGGTGTCTATTTAGGTCCTCTACCCATTTTTTAATTGGGTTCTTTGTCTTCCTTTTGTTGAGCTGTATGAGTACTTAATATATTTTGGAAATTAATCCCTTATCTGATGCATCATTGGCAATTATGGTCTCCCATATGGTAGGTTCTCTTTCCATTTTGATGATTGTTTCTTTTGCAGTGCAGAAGCTTTTTAGTTTGATGGAGTCCCATGTGTTCATTTTTTCCTTTGTTTCTCTTGCCTTAGGTGTGGTATCAGTGAAAATTCTGCTAGGTATGATGTCTGAAATTTTGTTGCATATATTTTCTTCTAGAATTTTTATGGATTCACAAGTTACATTTAAGTCTTTTATACATTTTGAGTTTATTCTTGTGTATGGTGTAAGTTGGTGGTCTAGCTTCATTTTTTTGCAAGTAGCTGTCCGATTTTCCCAACGCCATTTACTGAAGAGACTGTCTTGAATCCACTGTATGCTCTTGCCACCTTTGTCAAATATTAATTGGGTATATTGTCTTGGGTCAATTTCTGGGTTCTCTGTTCTGTTCCATTGATCTTTCTGTTCTTGTGCCAGTACCAGGCTGTTTTGATTACAGTGGCTTTGAAGTATAACCTGAAATCTGGTCATGCGATCCCTCCTACTTTGTTCTTTTTTATTTTTTTTTTCAAGATTGCTGTGGCTATTTGAGGTCTTTTGGGGTTCTATTATAAACTTTTAAAGTGTTTGATCTAGGTCTGTGAAATATGTCATTGTTATTTTGATGGGGATTGCATTGAATCTATAGATTGCTTTGGGTAGTATGGACATTTTAATGATGTTAATTCTTCCAATCCATAAACAAGGTATGTGCTTCCACTTTTTATATCTTCCTCTATTTCTTTTTTTCATAACATGTAGTTTATTGTGAAGATGTTTTTTACTTGTTAAGTTTATTCCTAGGTATCTTAATTATTTTGCTGCAATGGTAAATGGGATTGTTTTTTTTTTAGTTTCTCTTTCTGTGAGTTCATCAATGATGTATAAGAATGCAACCAATTTCTTGACATTAATTTTGTATCCTGCTACTTTGCCAAATTCATTTATTAGCACTAGTAGATTTTTTATGGAGTCTTTGGGGTTTTCATGTCATCTGCAAATAATGACATTTTCACTTCCTCCTTTCCAATTTGGATCCCTTTTATTTTTTTCTTCAGGTCTAATTGTTGTGGCTAAGACTTCCACTACTATGTTGAATAAGAGTGGTGAAAGTGGGCATCCTTTTCTTGTTCCTGTTCTTAAAGGGGATGCTTTTAGTTTTTGCCCATTGCATATGATGCTGGCTGTAGGTTTTTCATATATAGCTTTTATTGGGTTGAGATATGATCCCTCTATTCCCACATTGCTGAGCATTTTTATCAGAAATGGGTGCTGGATTTTGTCGAATGCTTTTTCAGCATCTATTGATATAATCATATGGTTTTTATTCTTCATTTTGTTTATGTGGTGTATCACATTTATTGATTTGCAAATATTGTACCAGCCTTGCATGCCTGGGATGAATCCCGCTTGGTCATGATGAAGAATTTTTTTGATGTATTGCTGGATCCGATTTGCTAATATTTTGTTAAGGATTTTGGCATCTGTGTTCATCAGGAATATTGGCCTGTAGTTTGTTTTCTTTGTAGTGTCCTTATCTGGTTTTGAAATTAGGATTATGCTGGCCTCATAAAATGAGTTTGGAAGTCTTCCTTCTTCTTGGATTTTTGGAATAGTTTGAGGAGAATGGGTATTAGAAATTCTTTGAATGTTCAGTAAAACTCCCCCATGAAGCCATCTAAGCCTGGGCTTTTGTTTGCTGGGAGTTTCTTAATTACATCTTCAATTTCCTTTGTTGTTATTGGTCTGTTCAAGTTTTCTATTTCTTCCTGGTTCATTTTTTGGGAGGCTGTGTGTTTCTAGCAATTTGTCCATTTCTCCTAGATTGTCCAACTTGTTGGCATATAATTGTTCATAGTATGTTTTGATGATCCTTTGTATTTCTGTGGTGTCAGTTGTTACTTCTCCTCTTTCGTTTCTAATTTTGTTTATTTGGTTTCCCCCTTTTTTTTTTCTTGGTGAGTCTGGCTAACGGTCCATCAATCTTGTTTATCCTTTCAAAGTACCAGCTCTTTGTTTTATTGATCTTTTGAATTGTTTGTTTGTTTTATGGTCTCTATGTCATTTATTTCTGCTCTGACCTTTACTATTTCCTTCCTCCTACTAGCTCTGGGTTTTTCATTCTGTTTACTTTCTAGTTATTTAAGTTGTAGGGTTAGAAAGTCAATTAGGAATTTTTCTTGTTTCTTAAGGTAGGCCTGTAGTGCTATGAACTTCCCTCTCAGAAGGGCTTTTGCTATGTCCCGTAGATTGTGTGTTGTATGTTCGTTTTCATTGGTTTCCAGGAAGTTTTTCATTTCTTCCTTGATCTCTTTAGTAATCCATTTGTTGTTTAATAACATGCTATTTAGCCTCCAAGTGTTTGAATGTTTTTGTGTTTTTATTGTAATTGAGTTCTAGTTTCATGCCACTGTAATCTATAAAGATGCTTGATATGATTTCATTCTTCTTAAACTTGTAGAGACTTTCCTGCACTGCTAAATTTGGCTTTAATATTTTTTTTGTAGAGACTTGCTTTGTGTCCTAACATGTGGTCCATCTTCAAGAATGTCCTATGTGCACTTGAGAAGAATGTATATTCTGTGGCTTTGGAGTGAAATGTTCTGTAAATATCAATGAAGTCCATCTGATCTAGCTCATCTTGTAAGGAATCTATGTCCTTGTTAATTTTTCGTCTAAAAGATCTATCCAGTGGTGTCAGGGGCATGTTAAAGTCACCCACTATGATTGTATTGCTATTGATCTCTCCCTTGAAGTCCTCCAGAAGGTTTTTAATATATTTTGGTGCTCCCATATTTGGTGTGTATATGTTGGATTGATCCTTCTAATATTATGTAGTGACCTTCTCTGTCTCTTATTATGGCCCTCATTTTGAAGTCTATCTTGTCAGATATAAGTATTGCTTGGAAACTTTTTTTCCATCCCTTCACTTTCATCCTGTGTGAGTCTTTTGTTATGAGGTGGGTCTCTTGTAGACAGCATATATATGAGTTGTTTTCTTATTCAATCAGCTACCCCATGTCTTTTGATTGGAACATTTAAGCCATTTACATTTAAGGTAATTATTGATAGATAGTTATTAGTTGCTATTTTAATTTTATGCCTGTGTTTCTCCCCCCCCCCCCCCCCCCCATTTCTTCTTCTTCTTCCAACAGTCCCTTCAGCATTTCTTGCAGTGCTGATTTGGTGGTGGTAAATTCCTTTAGCATTTTTTTTTAATCCATGAAGCTCTTTATTTCTTCTTCAATTTTGAATGATAGCTTTGCTGGATAGAGTAGTCTTGAATTCAGACCCTTGCCTTGCATTACATTGTACACTTCATGCCACTCCCTTCTGGCCTGCAGTGTTTCTATTGAGAAATCAGCTGACAGTCTTATGGGAGCTCCCTTGTAGGTAACTTTCTGTCTCTCTCTTGTTTCCTTTAAGATTCTTTCTTTGTCTTTAATGTTTGCCATTTTTATTATGATGTGTCTAGTTGTCGGTCTTCTGGGGTTCATCTTGCTTGGGACTCTCTGTGTTTCCTGGACTTGTGTGACTTCTTCCTTTACCAGTTTAGAGAGGTTTTCTGTCATTATTTCTTCAAACAGGTTTTCTATTCCTTTTTCTGATTCTTCTCCTTCCAGTACCCCTATAATACAAATGTTGTTACGTTTTGTATTGCCCCACAGCTCTTTTTAACTCTCCTCCTGTTTTTTTAATTTTTTTTCCATTTGCTGCTTTATTTGGATGTTTTTCTCTACTTGTTTTCTAAGTCGCTGATTCAGTCTTCAGCTTCTTCTAATCTACTATTGAACGCTTCTCAGGTATTTTTCATAACAGCTATGTCATTCTTTATTTCCTCTTGATTTTTATGCATAGCTTTTACCTCTTTATGCATAGCTTCTACCTCTTTTTTAAGCTTAAGTAGTTCCCAGTGAGCTCTTCATAATTCTTATTAAGTTGCTTGTCATTCTCACCAAATTGTTTAAGCACCCCTAAAATCGTTGCTTTAAATTCTTTATTTGACAAGTTGCTTTCTTCCATTTCCTGTGGTTCCTTTTCCAATTATTTTTCTTTTTCTTTCCTTTGGGTGTTGTTTCTTTGTCTCCCCATTTTAGCTGTCTGGTAGCTCTATACTCGGTGAGAGATGTTTGAATGTGTAGGCAGCTTACTGTACATCAAATAAGGCTACTGTGCATCCCAGACTATTCTGTTGCGTGTCGCCTCTTGCCTGCTGTGGATTCTGGAGAATTGACTACTGAGGGCTGGTACTGGTGTGTCCTGGTAGGTGCTGCTGCTGGATTGCATGGGCCCCTCTGTAGCTGTGTTCCCCACTGATCGCTGGTGCCACCTGTAGCTGTACAGCTCAGGTCCTGCTGGAGCCACACTCCCTGCTTGCACCTTGGGAAGCTGGGTCACACAGGTCCCTCTGGATCCCTGGTTCTGCACCACTCTTGTGGGCTGCTGGGTCACACAGGCCCCTATGGATCCCTGGCTTCCCACCACTCTTGGGGGTAGCAGTGTTGCACAGACCCCAATGGATCCCCAGGTCCCGCTTCTGGTGACTGGGAAGTGCTACTGCCCAGTGGAGCTCAGCTCTTGCTCAGTCTTTGCTGTAGTTTTTGGGGATGGTCTCAGCTGCTGGTTTGTGCTTCTGTTGCCTGGGGATGGATTCTGCTCCCAAGCCTCTGTTGCTGGGGTTATATCTTGACTCTGATAGGGCTGCAACTGCGGGGGATGGTGCTGGGCTCCCAGCCATTCATGGTTTCTGCAACTGGCACTTTGGCAGCTCCACTACTGTGCCCTGGTCTGTGTTGACACAGAGTGTCCACTGGTCCGATGGTGCCAGGTGTGCTGGTGGGCTCAGGTTGCTGGGCCCTAGCAGCTCCCACTGCCTACTCCCAGGGAAGACCCGGGATCTTCCAAAGTGGTGGGACCTCCCCGCGGCGCAGGGAGAAGCACCCTGAAGGGACCCTTACTGCAGTAGACAGCTGTTCAGTCCACAGCACAGGAATCCCTCTGCTCCGCGGCTCTGCACTGCTCAGGTTTGGTCATCCACCTTCATGTCCACTCACACTCTCACACACTCGCTCACTCTCTCACACACTCACCCTCTCTCTGGTCCTGCCCACCACCATCTTTTCTCTTTTCTCAGCTAGGGTTTTTAATAAATTTTGTTCAAAATCCTTTTTTTCAACATACTGACCTTAAACACTGGGGTTTTGTCTCGCGCGCATGTGTGCATGTGTGCGTGTGAGTGTGTGTGTAACATCTACAGAACCTTAGAGAAAGTAGACACCTCATAAATAAATACAGATGACTCTCTGTAAACAGGTAGCCCATCCTTTAGTGTCCCTGAAGAAATTGCTCCCAACCATAGGACAAAATTAATGAATTCCCTAAGCCATTTCTCACTATATGGATTTTTAAGAAAAAATCAATTAAAATTTATTATTTCTGGTTTTCTTTTTCTTTTTACCTTGCCACATAGGTTTTTTCATAAGATTTTTTTTTTGGTTCTACTGAAGATTCACCTTCTTGAGCTCTATAAACCTAAGAGTCAGTCTCTCTCTCTCTCTCTCTCCCCACCCCCTTCCTCTCTCCCCCTCCCTCTCTCCCTCTCTCTCCCTCTCACTATTTCTCTCTCTTTTTAACTCCTCTGGTACGAGTGTGACTCTGGTCACAGAGTACCATCCTATATTCTTGTGCTGTTGTTTAACTTTTAACATACAGGTGGTTTGGGCATGATAGCAAGAGTACTAGAAAGGAAAGAAAAGACTCATTTTTCCCTAGTCCTCATCTGCCACTAAATTAGCTAGCTGACCTTGAGCAATTCACTTCATCTTTCAAGCTTCGAGAAAATAATTTTTAATCAGTGACATATATACTCAGAGGATGGGATGCAGAAATAATCTAGACAAAATGTGGCCCTTTTAGGACAGCTTCCAAGAGTTTATTTTCTTTCAATCCCTATGTATACCTCCAGGAGTACAAGCTATCTATCTCCTGGTGACCCCATACAGAAAGGATTTATCTTGAGTCATTCATCTTTGTCTTCACTGGAATTTCTTTCATAAAACAGATGCTCAATAAATAGTTCTGGGTTGATAATGGATAGAATTAATCTATCAAATCATTCACTTCTTCCAAAATTGGGGTAATAGCTTTATCTGCCCTTATTTCTGGGCCAAAGAGCATGGCTGAGTTGTGTGTCCTTTGGGGTTTAGAAGGACAAAAACAAGCTCAGGAGAAAATAGCAGCAGCTTCACTGCCCCTGATTATTCTGAACTGTGCTAGGATTTCCACAAACAACTGTGATTTTCTAGGACCCTAAATAACACAGCTTCTCTAATCCACTATCCAGACCTGGGTTAGCCTTGTGGGGAGGGGAGCAATTAATTTGAAGGAGGAAGCTGGTTCACAAAAATAAAAGATTTTATTTGCATTCCATACACACAGAGGGTTACCTACTCATTAATTAAATGATTTCAAAGGGGATCTTGGTATATAATTGCTATAATTTAGGTAGAAACAATGCCACACTAAAAATAATTAGAGGAGTAGGCTCTGTAAAGATGTTTTTCTCTTTACCAGAGAGCAGTTCTGGGTCAGCTGATTTTCTCCTGCATAGTAATCTGGTTCTTTTTCCCCTCTCTAATTACATCAACTTTCACACATAGGTAGCAAAGCTGAGAGAAGTTTCAAGGAGCGAGGGGTTGACCACAATCCTTCAGAGAAGACAAGGAGAGGAGTCATTACTAGGAAGCCACTGGAAATGTATAGAAGAAGTATCAAACAGTGCCTAGACAGCGAGACAAGGAGGCCTTCACTGCAGACTGCCTTTTGTGGGAACATGTGAATGAACTCAACGAGGATAACGTCGTATTGTCAATGACCTGCCTCAGACCTGTCCCTGTCCCATATCACCCTCCATGAGTCCAGCTCTGCCTCGTGAGCTCTTCTATCCACCAACTTTCCCGTCTTTATCTGCCTAAAGAAACAGGAAGCAGGACCAGGCCAAAGCTGACTCTATCCATTCCTTCCCGACTTCCTTCTTTCTGTAGTTATCTCAACTGAATTATCCATCACCAGGCAAGTAAACTTTGCTTCAGTAGAGACTCAGTCCTCAACTTGGTCCTGTCTCTTGACCCCCAGCCCCACACGCAATCCTTTTCAACTAAACATCTACAAAATCTCTCACATTCACCAGCTCCATCTGCGTTTCATTTCCATGTCCTGATAATAGTAAAGGCTATTTACTATTATGATTATCATGTGCCAGGGCTCTGCTAAATGCTCGCAGCCATTATCATCCTGAATCCTCCACACAATGCCCTGAGAATCCGAGGTACAGTGATTTCAGATGAGGATATTGGGGCTTCCTGGGCTCAAGATACTGGCTGAGCTGGGATTCAAGTTGACATTCATGTGAAACAAAAGCTCTTACTTGCTGCACTTCCTCCTGCTGAAGACTGTAATCCACGTTCTCACCAGCTCTTGCTTCCTCACGAATTTTACTTGTTTAGATCAAATAGCCATCTTCATGAGACTTATCCTCCACCTCCTATCAGACAGTTGGCTTAAAGCATTATTCCAATGACCCTACACCTGCACAGAAACTATGGTTCTAGAACTAGCATTCCATTTCCAGTCTGGACCTCACATTTCCTTCTAGACTTTTATTCCTTCTTCCCTCTTTGATCTAGCCAAACTGTCTATTTCTCTTTGTACAGATGCCTACTCTACATAGACACTTGCACACATGTGCGTGCACACACACAGGTGCTAGGGATAATAGCTGCGAAACATTTAGTAGACTCCCCGGCATGCATATCACACACACACACAAACACACACATTTTTTATTCACATCTTGTTTTTGCCATGCTCCTTACTAGAAATATCCTCCTCTAGTCTCTGCTTGCCTCAAGCTCATCTCAAGTCACTGCGTAAATACTAGCTCCTCTCAGAAGCTATCCTTAGGTATCCCAAGGCTAAGTGATCGCGCCCTCTTCTAAACTTTGAAACCCTGTATAAACAGATGGTGGTCTCCCGCAGAAGCAGAGGTCTTTCCTTAGCTGCACTAGTCCTTTGCACCAGGACCACCATCTTCTCCTTGTCTTCCTCTCGCTTCTTTAAGTGTACTTCTTTCCTCCTCTTCCTCATCTCGCCTCTGACTGTCCTAACTTAAGCCTTCTCCTTCCCTGTTCCTGCTCCTGACCTTGGCAATCCCATTCATTTCTGCACCATCAACTATGATGTAGAAAACCCCCAAGGTACCTACTCTTGTCCTTGAACTCTCACAAGATTTAATCAGGAATATCATGCTATAAACTTTGATTTTCATTCAAAGGCCTCCTTCACGTACGTAGTATCATCTCCTGCCACGCCCACTGTTACTTGTGCTCAAATAGAATTCCAAGCGTTCCACTGAAACAAGCGTAATTTCCTAGTGTCTGCTTTTCCTCTGCTTGAGATGCCGGTCCCCACATCTATCGTGTCCAGGGCCTACCCATTCTCCAAGTCTCAAGTCAAACAATGGCAGCAATTTCTAGTTGGGGAGGGGTGATGGAAGGGAAACATTTTCAATTCTAAATATTTCATAGTGATGATTCCGATTTCCTCTTTAAAAAACACCACCACTCCTAAATAACCCAGGATTTTATTTATAAACATATAAGGTGTTTCCCTTTATCTATTTTCCTCCTCATCATTTCAAATTTTTGATCTAATTATACCATTTAGAGGAAACATTATCTCAGTGCTATCAGCCCTGTGAAATTAGTACAGAGTTTGTGTGTGGTCCGGTAAATGATCAATTATTAAAAAAAATATGTACTAAATATTTGCTTTAAAAGTGTGTATTCTATATTTGTTGAGAGGAGGGTTATATAAAGGTCTTCTAAATGAAGTTTACTAATAGTATTATTCATATCCAAAATCATACTAACTTTTTGACTTCTGGGTCTATTTGTTTTCACAAGAAAGTTAGCAGAATATTTCCCTAAGATACTGAAATCTTTCATTTCTCCATGTGTTTTGTTTGTAGGTTCTTGTATTATGTAACCACAGCATTCTAAGGGTTTTGAGATCATTCTAGAATCTTGAATTATTCTTTTTAGTTTCAATGGAAATGATAACGTTTCTATGCCCTCCATGATACTTTTCCCTCAATTCTTTTCCTTCCGCCAAAGAAAATATATCCCTTTCCTCTGCATTTTTGCAGCATATTTTGAGTATTACCTTAGCACTTCCATAAGTATCAAAATTCATAGAATATATACATAAGTGACTTACCTTCCTTGCTAAATTTTAAGCTCTTAGACGTTTGCAACTTACATACACAGTGCTCTACACATCATAAGTGCTTGTCATTTATTGATTGCCTGAGAATAAGTAGAATAAAGTAGTCAATCACAAATGTGTTGGCATCAGACAGAAGAGATTTGAGCCCCAATCCTAGATCTATGGAAAGTTCTTTAAACATATGAACTAGACTATTATTTCTTCATGTGCAAAATGAGAATAATAACAATACTTAACAGAATTATGAAGTTTCGA
Source organism: Molossus molossus (assembly GCF_014108415.1). Classification (NCBI taxonomy): domain Eukaryota; kingdom Metazoa; phylum Chordata; class Mammalia; order Chiroptera; family Molossidae; genus Molossus; species Molossus molossus. Next base: position 19,492,274 of record NW_023425352.1, read on the forward strand.
TGCATTGTATGTTTATAATTTGTAGTATAAATTTAAAAAATAATTTAAAATTATTATTTTTATATAATAGCACTTGACTATAATAATTTATGTCTGCTGATGGATGCCTAAGAATTTTGTGGACAGATAGTATGCCTTATGCTTTAATAGTTCTATGACCTCTACTTCAAATTTTCAAAACAGTAGATAGTCTACTAAAAGTCAATCAAATAACAATAATAATCAGAAAGATCAATATTAGTAAGAATTTATTGAACACTTATAGCATGCTAACCACTTTGCATGAATTATCTTACTTCATTTATCATTCCTATTTAACGAAGAAAATGAAGCTCAAAGAAGTTAAATAATTCATCTAATAACACAACACAGCAAGTAGGTTCTGGAGCCAGGAGTGCAACTTAGGTGGTTGCTGCTCATGTTATAACACAGTTCTCAGCACTGTGTTTCTAGAAAGGCTCAGACCCATTTCAAGGGTATGACTCATTAGCAATCATTTGTGCATTTTGGTACCTTGGTACTCTGGGACAGCCTCTTAGCTCTAGCTCACAATAGGCTGTGGGCACAAAAGGCAGAAAAACTATGGAACAGATAAAACTGAAAGCACAGTTGGAGAGAGGAAGAAAAGAGAAATCAATAGAGATGTATCTACAGAGCTCCATTTATGGCTCCATTTGTCTTAAGGTCTAAAGCATCTAATCTATGGGGAATAACATACTTGAACATGAACTATGATGATCTTATTGACTTGTTCTCTAGTTGAGAGTCCCTAAGGTATGGAAAATAATAATAATAATAATAATAATAATAATAATAATAAAGTCTTGGTGCTGGAAGGTCCTTAGGGATGAACCTTTGGCCTAAACCTTTCATATGCTGGCTGGGGAAACCAAGGCTCAGGTAAGGTAGTGACCTGGTCAAGATTACAAAGAACAAGAACCTAACTCTTCTTACTACTCTTTCTACTACATGGGAAACCTTTGCAGACTGCAGGTAGAACCATGGTACCCCATAAATGACAGTAGTGTCATGAACAATAGCTGGAGGAATGCAGAGTAGAAAAGTGATCACATCTGGGGCTACAGTTCACCAAGGAAAGCTTCAACAAAAACCCACTCTCTGTATTTTTCTGGAATTTCTTCCAGGTTCCTGTATCAAAAGGATGTTCAGGACCTTCCAAACTCTAGCCTGCCTTTCTAGAATGACAGATGTGTGCTACCAGTTTTTACTGAGAGGGGATTTTCTTTGATGTGCTAAGAGGTGACATTCCCCTGAAGAGTCTTTCTCCCTTACTCTATTGGATCAAATGAGTTTTCAGAATGACCTAGACAATGACATTTCCTGGTCCCTTGAGAAATGATCCTGCCTCCCTCCAGCGATAACTTAATGTTCTTATCGAGCCCATATATGCTAGGGTGATGGAGTCTAAGTTGGGCTTTGCTAATGGCTGGCAAGCTGGAGGGCAAGCACAGACCTTCAATGTATGAGTGAGGGAGAAGCCCTGCGAATGTCAGGGCAGAAGAGTCCCCCGTGGGTCCAGGTGTCACTTCCACACCGCATGTAGATGAATATGCTCCAAATCAAATGCTCTGCGATGACTCAGTCTGGCTGCCTGCAATCTCCTCCGCTGACACAGTGGATTTATTTCTCATTCCTCTTAGTAAACAGCTAAACCCACTGTGGATTCCACTGAGTCACACACCATCTCCTCCACCACCTCTGTCCAGGACTCAGAATTAGCCATTGTCAGGAGATGACAAATCCCAACCCGGTCTTTTTCCCCAGCCTCAACTCCTTTCATGGGACAGATGTCATTAATTTGAGAGAAAATTCTTAGAAACCTAGAAAACAGTTCTGCAATGCCTGCAGATTTATGATGAAGTCATTCCACAAAAAGTCATAGGTTACTTTGCTATAATTAAATCTTTCATTAATTTTTAAAATATACAATAACTTATAAATGCATCATAAATTAACCAGATGACCTTGAAGAAGTTATTTAGAGCACTGTTTCATCAGAAGCCACTATCTAGCAACTTTCTGAATTTTTACTCTGTGAGTGAGACGTATGTCCTTTTTCCATTCAGTAGCCTGTGGATTTGTGATGATTTAGTATTCATGTACTCAGCGTATCAGGTGGTCATGGAAGGAATGGTGGGTAGTTAAGGTTCTCCTTTCCTTTAGGTGACAACCTCAGAGGTGTATAAGGGTGACCCACACAACCACCCAGTTAATGCAGCACCCTTTATTTCAATAACTGGGAAATACTTATTTTTATGTCTACATTTTGATAAATGGTTTCCATTTTCTCATTTTAACAAGAATGCTTTCTCATTATAAAAATTTTGAAACTATAAAAATCTATACATGAGAAAATTGAAAACCCTCCTGGAGGTAACCACTTTTAACATTCTGACACCCCGTTCCAATCACCGAAAGTTCTGATCTTTCTCAGGCGAGATAGTCAATCATATGAAGCCGTGGTCGAGATTAGAATCTTTGGAAATTAGAGAAACTCTAAGGTTTATGGTAGTATCTTTTCTCTCTCCTTCTATTTTCTTTACTTTTCCTTTCTCTTTTCTTCTCCCCTCCTCTCTCCTGGACTATGCTAGAATTTCCACAAAATAAAACTGATTTGCTGGGACCCTAAATAACATAGCTTCTCTAATCCACCTCTCCCTTCCTCTTCCTCCTTCTTCTCCTACCCCATAGTCCTTTCCCTCTACCAATACCACTAAAATCTCAGAATTGGATGATACAACAGAGTCCATGAACACCAGAACTGAAATAAACCTCAAAAAAACTGGTCTTCCTTCTGTAAGGTATATCAGGGGTTTTATAATACAGTGATACCTCGGTTCTCGAACATAATTCATTCCAGGAGGACGGTCGAGAACCAAATTGTTCGAGAACCGAAGCAATGAAACCCAATAGGAAATAATGGAAACTGGATTAATTTGTTCCAAGCCCCAGAAAATGCCTATTTACTGGCCTAATTTGTATATAATATGTAGAAAAACATAAGTCTCAACAAGAAATAAAAGTGTACAGTATGTCTAAGGGTTAAATTCAGTGTAAAGCGTGACTCTCTCCACAAAGCGTGACTCTCTCCACAAAGCGTGACTCTCTCTCTGCACTCACACTGATGCCGCAAGCAAGGCGCGCTGGGCCGAATGAACGCCATTCGGCTCAACTCGGCTCATCTCGGAAGTTCGAGTTCCAAATATTTGTTTGGATTCCAAGACAAAAGTTTCTCGAATCTCCTGGTCGAATACCGATTTGGTCGAAATCCGAGGCGTTCAAGAACCGAGGTATCACTGTACAAACTTCCCATCAACAGAGATCTTGTTTATGCCCAAACCCAACTCCTAGAGTACTTAGGACAGTACCTACCTTGTAGTGAACACTCAATACAGTGTTTAATAAAGATCTAATAAATGTCCTTGATGGGGGGAACTTGATACATGTAGACCCCTGATCCCTTTTTAAAATATCCCTGTAAAAGTCCAGTCCTCTCTGAAAGGTCTGGGCTTCCCACTCTTGCCTTCCTTGCCTCTTGCTTCCACTGACCCTCTTTTCTGCTCCCAGGGAAGCAGCTGCTGAGAACAGATTTCAAACCAAAGCAGCAAGAGCAGTGTTCTGGAAAGGTCAGCCATCAGCGGCCAGCGTTGCAGCCTCCAGAAATGCAGACCACATTGCTGACTACTGGCGCATACCCATGCCTCCCGAATGTTTCCCACTAGGGTGTAGATGGGACGAGTGCTAAAGGAGGTCAGCAGTTCCTGGGGGATTGCATTGAGCGAAAGTGAGACATGAACTAGACCTTAATAGAAACAGGCAGGGGATCAATAGCACAGAATCTTGCAAGTGGAGCCGTGTTAGTTACATGATACAATCATTAGTGAAATGGTGGGAGGAGGCAGGGATGGAAAGACTTGGAAATATGTACTGGGGGAGGGGGAAGGGAGGACAGCAAGGCATGGGAACTGAAGAGGCAAAAGAAAGAAATCATTCTATGTCCAAACAACTTTGATTCTTTTCTCAAAACTTAGTAAACGCCATGAAAGCTCCAAGCCCATGACAGTGGGGTAGCAGTTGTGGTCTGCAGACCCGTGTAGGTGAGTTGGGAGATGAAGGAGACGCTAAGAGAGAGATGCAACAGGGTGAAAATAGATGTTCAAGATGGCACTTAAGGGAGGACACTAATTAAAAGATCTCTAAGAGAGGAGCCTAAGGAGGGACACTTGGTTTTCCTACTTCATTAATCCTCGCAGTCTCCTACTTTATGTCAAATCCTGAACCAAGAGCTAAAACCATTAAACGAAAAGCATAAAAGTTATACTTTTCCCTTAAATAATTTGCAGTCCCATAGTATTACTCACTCACCATATGTCCACTGATCACCCGTGAGCACAAGCCTCCATGCTCAGTGCTATGGGGGACGATGAATTAAGACAGTTGCACTTTAATCCTTACCCACTAAAAAAGACCTTATATTCTCACTGCAAAGATGACTGATGTGTGGAAACAATCGGGAAACTCCAAAATGAAGGTGACAATGCCAATTCACCATGACTCCACGATTTTACTTGTAGGTGTATAGCTCGGAGGACTCATATTCCTGGAGGTTCTTCTACAAAGATACGACAGTACTGTTTGAGTAATGCAAAAGCAGAAACAACCTAAATGGCCATTGATAGGAGAATGGAGAAATATGCATATTCATGTCACGACAGAATTCTAAGTAGCACTGAAAGTGTCTGGACCAGATGGATATACCCAAAGATAGATACTATTGAATGACAGACACATGTGAAAAAATGATAGCATTTAGGTAAACTATGCATTTATAAAACATTTAAAGCAATATCACTTACATGTTTATTAAAAATTAAATATGCACTAAATGTATCAACACATGTATTAGAAGAATATACATCAAATTCATGGCAGCCATTGATCTATGTAGGGTGTAAGGATAAAAGGTCTGGAAATGGCAATACTAAGAAGACTACCTCTACTTGGCATGCCCTGCACATTTAAAAATCTGAAGCCAAAGTGACAACACATTAGTATTCATTAATTCCTAGTAGTTGGAACACAGGCGTGTGTGATACTATTCTTTGTATGTAAGTACATTGTTAAAACTTTCAAAAAGAACCTTAAGAAACACAACATAGCTATGAAAGTGTGGATGTAGAATTTATATTAAGAATTACACATTAAAATCTTTTTTCCTTCTGCATTTATGTGTTTATTTATTTTTATGAATTTATTTTTGTTACAGATGTTTCTTCTTTTTTCCCCATTGACACCCTCTTCCTCATCCTCCCCACCCCATCCCCAGCTTTGTTGTCCTTGTCCATCAGTTATGCATACATGCATATAAGGTCTGTGGTTTATCTCTTCCTTCCCCCCACCTCCTCTTCTGAGGATTGTCAGTTTGTACCCTACTTCCACATCTCTGGGTCTACCCTGTTCCTCAGACTGTTATGTTCATTATATTCCATAAGTAAGTGAGATCATGTGATATTTGTCTTTCTCTGCATGGCTTGTTTCGCTTAGGATAATATTCTCTAGGTCCCTCCATGTCATCTCAAATAATAAGAGATCTTTCTTTCTTACAGCTGCATAGTACTCCATTGTGTATATGTATCACAGGTTTGTTATCCATTCCTCTACTGATGGATGCTTAGACTGTTTCTAGATCTTAGTTATTGTAAATAGTGCTGCTCTGAACATAGGGGTAAATATATTCTTTCTGATTAGTGTTTCAGACTTCTTAGGGTATATTCCTAGAAGTGGGTTCACTGGGTCAAACGGAAGTTCAATTTTTCATTTTTTGAGGTAACACCATAGTGTTTTCCATAGTGGCTGCACCAGTCTGCATTCCCACCAGCAGTGTACTTTGAGTCCCCTTTTCTCCACACCCTCGCCAACACTTGTTTGATGATTTGTTGACGGCGGTCATTCTGTCAGGTGTGAGGTGGTACCTCATTGTTGTTTTAATTTACATCTTTCTGATGTTTAGTGATGTTGAGCATTTCTTCATATGTTTGTTGACCATTTGTATGTCCTGTATATCTTGTTAGCTCCTCTGCCCATTTTTTAATTGGGTTCTTTGTCTTCCTTTCGTTGAGTTGTATGAGCACTCTATATATTTTGGAAATCACATTAAAAATCTTATAAGAGCCAGGAGGCTAACTTAAATGAACAATGAGTGAGCTGAAGCAACAGAAGCAGATGCATGCATGTCGGGTAAGAGATGGGGCAAGAGACAGCACATCCAGTCGCAAGGGGCAGCTACCATGCAGCTCTAGCAGGTTGGTAGACGGTGGCCATTTGGGCTCAACATTGCTAGATATTTCTGACTTTGCAAAGTTTGGCTCCATGATAAAAAAAAAAAGTGCAAACCAAACTAAATATACCTGTGAGCCAAATCCTGAGGTTTAAGATAGGAGTTCAATAAAGGAAAATGAGGATGAGCTGGACAAATGGAGGGCTTCCTGAAAGAGGTAGGATTCGTCTGGGTTCTGGGTCGGAAAGGAGAACACTCTCAGGCCATGTCAAATGGTTTTTCTTTTCAACATTTCATAAAAGGGCGCAATTGGAGAAGTCATTTATGATTAGGGGAAGTTTTTCAAAACTTTGTCAACATTTTTAGTGATATTTGTAACATATCGACAATGAATTAAGCTCCACGGGCACTGTTGTTCAGGGTCTGCAAATGACAGCTCACGGGACAGATCTGGCTATCTGTTTTGGATGGCCTAAAAGCTAACAATGGTTTTTATATTTTAAATGCTGAGTGTATGTGGGGTGGGGGGGTGCAAATGAAGAGCAGTATTTTATGACATGCGAAACTGAGAAATGCAAATGTCAGTGTCTACAAGCTGATGCCCACTCATTATGTATTGTCTACGGCAGCTCTCACACTGCATCTCGGGAGAAGGTGCGATAAAGACCCTGTGCCCAGAAAAAGTTTGCTGATCACTGCTCTGTCTGCCCACAGTTCTTCCCTGCAGATGGCCCATTTCGTAATCATTAGACTGTGGAGACTACAAACACCTCTAATGTCACTTGACTGAGGTTATTGAACTTAATTCTCACATCCAGGTGAGAACACCTGAGCTCAGATGGAGGGTAAGTAGAGGCATGTAGGGTCACAGTCACGGTGAAGTGGCAACCTCAGCACTGTTCCTGGAACATCGATCTCCAAACCCCTGCCCTAAGCCACCACCATCCCCACACTGCAACCCACTGGGCAAAATAAACTGTCAAGTCCCAGGTCCCTGCCAGCCTCCAGGACATCCCGGTGTCATACGAAAATTCCCGTGCGGGCACACAATTGGCTTTTGTGTTCCTTGACAAATGACAGTGGGCCTCTGAGTGGACGGCAGGTCTGACGACATCCTGAGAATGTGAACCCAGCAGCCCGCCCGAGAGGCGATGACTGGGGAGTTCCACTGGATTCGCCGATTTCTCGAATCACTTTGAGCAAAGTCAAGTCAGGCTCCTCCAGCAAACAGCAGAGAATTGGAAAACAGATCAATGGAAACAGCACCGGTTCCTTGCCAATGACATTACTGAATGCAGTGACTGGAGGCTAAACAATGCATTTAGGCCCAGGCTGGGGCTCCGCTGCGCTGAGGCAGTATCTAAGGGCGCGCTCCCTGCTGAGCAGGTGGTCCCAGTTTCTGAAGTGGAAAGAAGGTCTTGGCTGTTTTTCATTTGTGTGTGTGTTTTTATTTTTGCTTTTTCTTTAAACCTCTCCAGCTTTGGGGTTTGCACAATTTCTAGGCAACATTTTCTGTCTCCCCCTTCACTTTGGCTATTCGTTCTACTGGCGGATTGATGGTGAGACTGGATTGTGCAGAGAGTTGGCCAGGCAATCGGCCCCAGACATGCGGAAAGAATCCCTAACCCCTCCCACCTTTCGCTCTCCCCTCTGCAAACCAGGCAGGGTCCTATGCTCCAGTTCGCTCCCACAGTCTCACAGCTGCAAAGACTCTCTCCTCTTCCTCTCTACGCAGCCTTTGTAGCTACTCTGCCTTCAATCGCTTCTTAGCTACCCAACGACAGCCACAATCTGAGCCATCCCTTCCCATTTAATGGTTCTCCAGTTCTTTCTCATGTTTGTCATATCTTCCCAAAGGAGTATGTGTGGCCTTGCTGTGACATGGTGTCTAGCAGCACCGTGGACAGTCACCCATACTGAGTAACTAACAGCCTGACCCTCTCCCCACACACATCGGTCCTTCAGGAACTGAAGAAACCCTGCAGAATTCTAGCACTTTTCCTCAAATTTCCGCTCCGAGCCTGAAGTTTGAGATTCACATCCCTCGCTCTCATTCTGCCTCTTACAGAGCATGTGAGCTGAGCACTTCACTTCCCTGAGCCTTGGTGTCCTCCTCTGCCCGAGGATGGCGATCTGACTACCTGGCTGATCGTTGGGAGATTTCAGTGAAATCAGGTTTGAGAAAGTGCTCAACGAGATGCCCGGCCAAGGAGGGCGGGTGTGGAGCAGACACAGGTTGGCTGCCGCTCACTCCTGGGAAGAAGTGTCTGCTCGTTCTTCCAGGAAAACTGTGCCTCTTCCTTTTGGGGATTTTTTTTCCCTGAAGGTTGCTATGTTCTCCCCAGCCTCTGTAAAAGATCAGCTAAATTACAGCTAACTGCTTCAAACATTTCATATCAAGAAAGAATTTCAAACGTAGCTTTGAGCATGCAGGAGAACTATATTTTTCCATCTGATTTCACATCTAAGCTGAGCAAAACAGAGCTTTCTGTAAAGTGCTAATCTGGGGGCAAGCTTTTCAAGAAACAGAGAAGCCCAGGGGTCTCACAGGCACCAGCATCTCCTCACTGCCTGCGATGGCAATAGGCCCTCCGCCTTGTCAATCATCTCGCCCTGTCGTCTGCCTTAAGTAATAAGAATGGTCACATTTCACTGTGAATTAGGCTAGACTAGATGGTTTCTGTCAAGGTTACCAAGGAAATGTTGAAATGATAACATCTGAAAAGACAGCGAAAAAGGAGCAATAAAAGTAAGCAAACCCCATGCCTCAAGCTGGGGACTTTCTCCCACCCAGATTTCCCTGCAGAGCCGCGGTGTTAGAAGGTTTCACACTGCTGAGTGGTGGCCTTCGGGAGGAGTGGACGCTGGGGAAATCAGAAGCCATTCCCAGGAGGGTCCTCGTTCTCCAGCTGCCCACTGTGCCCACATGCCTTCCAGCCCCTGCTGCATCACCCTGACACACACCTCTGCACACAGACACCCACACCTGGCAACTACGGATTCTGATCACAGCACTTCAGAATCTCTAGGATGCACATCTAAGATGCTGGAGCCATGGGCCAGGGAAGTCACGGCAATCAAAACACTGGTAAGATTATTAGGACCATATGCGGCACTGGTTAATTCATTCACCTATTCATTCCATCCACATATACTGTTAAATCCTCAGTGCTGGCACACACCTGCTAAAGATATGGTGCTCAAAGAGCAGGATGCACAAAGATCCTTTCTCATGGGAACGTAAATCATGTCCATGCGTGTGTCCATGCATACGCACGTGTGTCTGTTGGTCTGTAGTGAGGGGGGGATGAAGGTGGAGGAGAAGGTACTAAACAAACAATGCCCTTTTTACTAATATTTATTGTCTGAAAAGTTTTCAAGGGATACATATATGGGGCCTGAATAGCATATAGCTTGCGGACCCAAGCTCATCTGGTGGGTTAAGGAAGGGGTGCTTACTTAGAATATGTCTTGAAAGCTCTTTAGAAGGGTGGTTGTTTGTGCAGGGAGGACAAGCGTGTTCCAAGCAGGTCTATAGGCAAACGCCCTGGGACAGGAAGGCACCAGTGGTTCAGAGAATGGAAGCCAGAAATGAGGTCCCAGACACGCGGCCAGTGTGGGTATCTGTAGGCCATCCGACGAGTTTGGATTTGATCCTGAAGGCGATGGAAACACCTCCAGGGGTTTCTAGAAGAGGAGCGGTGTTTCCATACCTTCAACTGTGAGAACATCAGTCTGGATGCAGGTCATGTCTTCAACATAAACTAAGGCCCTTCACAGTCTCAGCTCTTAACACCCAGCCACACGTACTCTTTCGTGGTTCCTTCCTTTCTTTGTGTTCTGTCATTTGCCTGGAAATAATTCATTCTCTCAAAACAATAATTACTGACATCCTGTTGTGTGCCAAACCCCGTTAGGCACTGAGGCCACAGCACTCAGCAACACTGTTGCAAAGCTGTGCTTTCTTCAAGCTGACATTCTGTTCACCCTCCGCCAGTTTGCCACTGAACTGCTTGCTGCAGGGACTTCAGACCAACCCGACGCCACCCTGTGCATGCGCGAGGTTGCACTTGCCTCTGCTCACACCCCAGGATATAACCAGGGCTCCTTGAAGGTTAGAGTAGCCCGACTCCTCACAACACATCAGCCTAAGAGCTCAGTAAGGTAGACAGAATTGGACTGACCTCTTTTACATCCCCCGAGATGGTCTAAAACGTATTAGAAGCTTATGTTTTTTAATGAATAAAGTGTGTATTAGGGGCTCTCCAGAGAAACAGAATAAACAGGACATGTGTGTGTGTGTGTGTGTGTGTGTGTGTGTACAAGTTCCAAGATATTTAGGGTGAGTTGGCAAGCCAAACACCCAAGAGAGCCAATGGTGGGGTTCCAGTCTGCAGGCTTGAGGCCAAAGGAGAGCAAATGTTTCAGCTGGAGTTCGAAGGCAAGGAAAAACCATGTCCCAGTTCAAAGGCAGCCAAGCAGGAGGACGTTTCTTTGGCTGAAAGAAGGGACAGCCTTTGTTTTCTATTCCGTCCTTCACCTGATTGGGTGAGGCCCACCCACCGTAGGAGAGGGCAATCTGCTTTCCTCAGCCTATTCATTTGAATGTGAATCTTATCTCAAAGCACCATCCCGGAAACACCCAGAACACGGTTTGACCAAATATTCAGGCACCCCAGGGCCCAGTCAAGTTGGCACATAAAATTAACCATCACAAACTGTTAAACATTTAAATCCTCCCACTGAAGATGACAAGATAAGGCAGGAAAATCTTACAGTGAGCGTGTGAGCCCTGTTTTCTTCTTGACCACAGCTGAGCCAGCATGGGGTTGGCAGTGAGGGGAGGGGACAGAAGGACAGCTAACATCATTAGTAAGCTTCCGGCTAAGTTGCAGGTTAGGCATTTTCAGAAATTGCCGCTTGACCATCCTTTCAAAGCTCACCTTCTGGCTGTGGGATGAGCCCTGAAAAAGCTTTCATACTAGAAAAATCTGGCCTTGAATAAAGAGTTAAAAACAGGTAGCCCGAATGATTTATACTTGGGTAGATGACTGCTTCCAAATGCATCTTAATTTCATGAAAGGACAAATACCTCCCCGTCCCAAATCTTATATAAGAAAAGAATGCGCTGTTCTAGGCATTTAAAGTATCACAATGAGCAAGCAGAAGCGGGGGCAGACACCCCACCATGCTCTTGAGGAGCTGCGGTGGGGAGAAGAGGAAATAGGATTGCTGGCTAGTCTTTTCAGTAAATGGTTTGGCCCTAAGGTCAATCTCCCTCACGCCCATGTGACCGGCTAAACTCTATCTGATTCTGAGGGGGGAAAAAGATTAATATTAAAGATTGGATGAACAGAGAATTTAAGCGGTGGCCTTAAATTTGCTAGGGAATGCCAGGTCATATAGAAATTAGAGGCCATGCGATATTGTCCAAAGTGATGCCCAAGAGAAGCGTGCAATGAGTGCAAACAGGCCTCGTGGAAGAGAAGGCAAGGAAAAGCACATTGTGAGATGAGGAGAAGCCAGAATAGAAGGAGGACCAGTAGGTCTGTCTGGAACAGAAACGGGGATACCTGAGTTCAGGCCCAGGCACGTCTTTGCTGCCCAGGACGCTGGGACATGCCCGGTTTGGATACGAGGGGCAGCCACGGCTGCCTTGATAAGCTGAGGCAGATGGCACAGCCCTCCCGGACGCACGCACCTCGCCTTCCAGAACGCAGACTCCAATACTTAACTCGCTCACGCCCAGGGCAGAGGGAGTTGTGGAAAAGATTTTATACCTAGTGATTCAGTGAAGGATGGGAAATAATTTTGGAAGTGTCAGCTCATGGTCACAGGTTCTCCTGCAAAAAGATGGTGGTTTTCCTAGGATTCCATTCACTTCCTGGATTTCACAAGAACAATTTTTAATCTGTTAGCAGAATATTCTGGGTAACATGCCATTTTTATATCACATTGATTTAGTGTATAAACATGCAAACTCTGAGAGAACAGGAGTGTCTTTCTTATTTTTTCATCAAGAACAGTATCTAGCATATAACAGGTAGTACCAATTTCTTTTTCTTTGTTTTTTTACAGTACAACTTTATAAAGATCTTTCCAGGACCCTAAACCCTTGGGATTTCTCTCTTATCTCTGTTGTCTGTCTGTGTGTATGCACACACGTGTGTGTACATGTCTATGTACACAGTTACATACATAGTCACTACACATATATCTGTATATGCACCTAATCATTTGTATTTTAGAAAAAAATTAAATTGTTACTGCCTTTGAACATCTAGATTTCAACTAATACTTATGCTACATATTGTTGTAGTATATCCACTAGTAATAAAGCTTTAGACTCTGAGCATTAATGATATACTCTATCTTAAAGACTGTTTATGTTGTACAGATAAACTTGCATAAAACAGTGTCAACACTTAAAATGGTTTGACAGCTTAATAATAGAGTCGACTTGTTATTATGGGAGTTGAGGAGGTGGGGGGTGGTACCAACTGCTGTAGGATCACCATAATGATCCCCCTTTACCCCCACATACATCCATGCACACGAACACACCCAGGTGATCAACATTTTAGAGATTAAAATCTGATAAACTTTTAGAAAACAGTATCAAATTATTATTTTCTTTAGTATTCAGAAACTAATGCATGGCTTTCACAGTAAGATCCAGTCACATTGTGGTGTAGACAAATTCTGACAATAAATTAATCTAACGTGGAACAAGGACAACGGTAAGCACGAGTGTGTGTGTGTGGCCGACTGCAGGGGTTTCTCTGAAGACATGCCCTGTTCTCAGTATGTCGGCTGTTTTGTGTCCTCCTTCCCTGTTCCTAGTCTTTTACTGGAAAGTTTAGGAAAGACAGAAACACATGTAGAGACATAAGCTTTCTCTTTGCTTGGGTTTTGGATGAATGGAAATTGGTTACGATACTAGTTTCAATTCTGTAAGAAATCTTATCATTTCAGTGATTAGCCTAGCTTCTCTATTCCGGTGCGTAGTCTGTTGGATTGGTGGCACAAGCATAGATATTTCCATTTTCCAGATGAGAAAACATTGGCCCAGAGATTGAAATGCTGTGGTGCAGGGTTCCCTGGAGAAAATCCATGGCCTTGTTGGGTAAAGTAGCACCCAGGATTCTGGGTTCCTTTGGACCAAAAGCAAAAGCAGTACTCACGTCATGATCTGGGTCTCCACTCCCGCCTCCACCAGAGCCCCGTCGACAAAGAGCGGAACTGGAGTGAAACCATACTTGTCCCAGGAGTGGCCCTCATCAAAACTCACCCTGGGTTAGAAACAAGTACATGAAAGAGACAGCTGAAAATAAAACCACACTCTTCTGCAACAACGTTTCAGGTTATTAAGTTCTCTGTGCCTCGCTCTCTGGCAGTTTGGATTATCAATAGGCATTAATCTTCAACATCTCCCCATATTATTATGAGATTTGATCAAAACTGCATTTCCTGGCCCAGGCAGAGACAATACCAGGGCTGCAGGAATATTTCAACATATTAGAATAGAAAAAACAAGCAAGGGATCCTAGTGGATAGAGTGTCACGTTTCAAGTACTTAGAATGGAATCTGAGGTTCAATTTACTGCACAATCAATTCAGCCCTTGGAGTTTTTGATACAGATAAATTGGGTAGTGCTGAGTGTACCCTATGGGAGGGGTGTGTGTATGTCTTTCAGACGATACCTTTAAAAAAAAGCAATTTCCTATTTATTCAGAATAGATGTTAGGATTATTTTCCTTCCCCGGTGCCATTTTAAGAGGCTTTTAGGGACGCATACTGAGTGTCTGAGACATTCTGGGCAGCACTGTGCCACCTTGCATCCAGTGGTAGGAGAAAGGTCTGGCCTTTGTGGATACAACATCAGACACTCTTTAAGGAATGCTGCTAAGGACTTGAGTGGCTCTCCCTGCTTCCTTACCTTTCTTGGTATTACCAAGGACCTGCCTGCCCTTGATTTGATCAGAGGACACAGCCCAAAGACCATCTCCTCTGGAAAGATTTCCTGACACCCCGTCTACAAGCGGCTGCATTTGCTTCATTCTCTGAGATCTTTCTTGGTCAGGTTATTTTTTTCATTTTTAAGAATAGTTTATTGATTTTTAGAAAGAGAGGAATGGAGAGGGAGAAAGAGAGAGAAACATCGATGTGCAAACAGCATCGACCGACTGCTTCCTGCATGCCCCCTCCTGGAGAGCAAGCCCACACCAGGGCGTGTGCACTTGATGGGGAATAGGGCCAGCGACCTCCTGGTGCACAGGACCGTGCCCGATTAACTGAGCCATGCTGGCCAGGGCTTGGCCAGGCTAAACTTTAACTGCTCTCTGACTCCACAACACAGGATTCTCTGAGTTCAACTGTAGAGAATCTATTTTACTATAAGACCCAGGCCTCCTTCTATCATAGAGCTGAGTGATGGCTTCTCAATTTATCTCGAATCCCTTAATTCAGCATTATAATCTTGGGAGTTCAGGGGGTCATGTATGCCATGTTCACTGAATGACCCTTTAGCTCCATCTACATATCTTTATTACACTGCTTATATCCTGATATTACATACACATTATCAAAAAATATGTCTGACTTTCACACTGAACTGTGAGCTCTTTGAGGTCAAAGACCATGCCATTCATTTTCGTATTCCTAGTACTTAGCAGAGCAATTGGCATGTGGTACTATATAAATGTTAAACAAGTAAATGAATAAAAAAAAAAAAGGAATGATTAAGAACACTCTTCTACTCCACCCAAGTTTCTTTTCTAGCATGATTCATACCAGCTTCCATGAACGGATGGAGGAGTCTCTTCCCCATTACTAGTCAATCCACTCAGTCTGTTCTCCATTTATTTACTTCCTTGACTCTCTCAGCCTCTCTGTCTCTGTCTCTTTCTCATTGTCTTATCCTCTTTTCCTCAATATATTGATGAAAAGGAATTAGAAAGTCGATCTCTTTACCCATTATAATAATTAGGCTCTCAGACAATTTTTATAATTATGGTGTACCTAGTTTATATCCAGGATCCCAAAGCAGACAGTTGGTCATAAAAGTTTTGTGGGTTCCTAAATTATCAGTGTACGCCTTGACATTTAAAGAAACCTACAACTTTATCCATATACCTTTCACATATAAAATTAATTTATATTTAAAGCATGTAATCTGATGTTTTGATACATATGCGTGTACATGTTGGTGTCAGGGGAGCGTGGCAGCAGGAGGGAGAAAGGAGAGGTTGACCCAGGAGCACAAAGTTTCAGTTATGTAAAATGAATGCGTGTGGGATGTCTAGTGTAAAGCAATAAAAAATAGTTAATGACGCTGCCTTGACTTTTAAGGACTCAGTTATTTTAATATTTTAAATCGTCTAAAGGCTAAATAATCATCTGAGCTGACTCAGAGAAAGTTGGACAGATCTAAGCTGCTTTCTTGGAGATGAGGTTCCGCTTGCAGAAGGGAAAACAAAAGCATGCTTGGGAATGGACCTTACAGTCCTCTGCCAGGCACCCTCTTGGACCCTAAATTGCCTGTAGTTGTTTCAGAGTGTGCCATGGCCGCTAACCAGTTACCTCTGTGTGGCAAGCCCAGGAAGTGAGATAATGTTTGTTTAATGTCTTATTTGTTTGGACTTTGAATAAAATGGTTTATTGTCTTGATAGCAAAAAGCCAAAGTGATCAAAGGCCTCTGTTCTTGACGCATGCTCGGAGTTTCCTTACGGAGGACGGTCCGTTACTAACACCAGCAGAGCAAACTGCGTCACCAGTGTCCCAGGAGAGGAGGAGCCTTCATACCTCTGACATAATAATAGCAGGGCAGGGGGTAATTATCTCTACACTGTACATGAAGATAAGTCACCACAGAGTCGGTGCAGAGGGACAATCACAGCCTTCCAGCTCCAAGACAGAAGCCCCAAAGAAAACCGAAGCCAAAGACGAAGGGAGAAATCGTGGAAGACAAAAGCCCACTGCATAAACTGAATTATAGGGAAGGAGCAGAAGCATGGCTTGGCGGGAAGACTGGGATGAGCAGGGAAAACGAGAGATGCCAAATCCAGGTGGGAAACCAGCAGATAAGGTAACCAAAGTCCGAAGGTGACGTACGGTGGGCACGAGCAAGGGGACAGGTCTCCGGGGTCAGGGTGAGGAATGGATCCGAGGCCCCCACTTGTCAGTGAGCCACTTGGAAATCCAGGATTGTGCCGTTCAGGTGACTTTCCGAGATCAGTAATTGCTAACACTTGACTAATGATTACAACCAAAGCAAAACTCCTAAAGAAACTCCAAACAATAATGCAACAGTAAAAATGTTAATCTCTGAGCATAAGTCTGGGTCTGGATGACTCGCCATTGGTGAGATTCTTTTTGATGCCCAGGAGTTTTCGAATGGTCTGAGGTAACTGTATTGAACAGTATTCCCAGGAGACCCGCCTTCTCCGGCTCAGTCCAATAGCTCATTAATGGCCTAGACAAAGGAATTAGGAATTCCTCATTAGGTCCCCAGGTGAAATTGAAGTTGGTAGGATTGCCGACACTCAGAGAGGCAGGAGGCAAGTTATGATTGGCCTCCAAATAGTGGCAAGACAGGACTACAGAATCCAAATAAAATAAAACTCACTCATCAAATATGTATTGATGGCTAATGTGGCCGCTTCAGGAATGCCTTGTTCCAGGGCAACAGCAGCGAACAAGGAAGGGAGGGCCCTTCCTTCAGGGAAACTTATATTCTAGTTAGAGGAGACCAAGGATATGCAGATAAATGGATACAAAAATATGAGTTAGAAAAAGGTGTCATGGAGACAATTAAAATAGAGTGATGTGATGGAGAGTGACTGAATAGCTGCTTTGTATCGGAAATTTAAGAAATCCTCCCTGAGGAGGTGACATTTAAACTGAGATCTGAATGATAATAAGGAACTAGCTGTGCAAAGATCAAGGGAGAGCCACTCCAGAGGGAAGTGCTGATGTGAAAGGAGGTTGCTGTGTGGGAAGGACAGAAAACCGATCCGTGGTTGTAGATTCGTGGGAAGGGAAACTAGCAGACCGGAAACGGAATCAAAATAGGGATGGGCCAGACTGGAAAGGACCCTGTTCCAGTTGACACGGGAAAGGTGTGATTTGATTTAAACTTTAAAATACAACTTTTACTTCTTTGTGATGGGTGGATTGTCAGGGCCCAAACTGGATGCAAGAAGACAAATTGGGGTGGGGGATGGCAATTATCAGAGACCACGTAAGAGAAGAGGTTGGGACAAAGGTTATAATACTAGACATAGGGAGAGATGGAAAGACGTAGGGTATTTTTGGAGGTGAAGTAAACAGGGTTTGGTGATAGAATGTATACAGATAGCTTGAGCAAAAGAAAGAAATTGTGGCCAACAGGGGGTTGGAAGGTAAAGTCAGTGAGATAGGGAAGTGGAAAGAGTTTCTTTTTGTTCCACATAAGGGGTTAGTGCTTTTTGGACCTTCCACATTGTGACACTGTCAAGGAGGCCTGTGGATGGAGGGATCCAGATCTTCAGGGAGTGGTCAAAGTTGGAAATGTAGGTTTTGAAGTCACGTATAAAGTAAGGCCAAATTAAAGCCTGATACTTAATTTTTTTTTTTTTTTTTTAAAGGCCTATAGTAGTTGCCTGGCCGGTATTGCCCAGTAGTTGAGCATTGACCCTTGCACCAAGAGGTTGCCAGTTCAATTCCTGGTCAGGGCACATGCCCAGGTTGTGGGCCCAATCCCTGGTGGGGGGCATGCAGGAGGCAGCCAATCGATGTTCTCTCTCATCAATATTTCTCTCTCCTTCTCCCTTCCTCCCTCGCTCAAATCAATATAGAAAATATTTTTTAAAAGGCCTGTAGTGGGAGAAAGGAAAATAGTAACTAATGATGAGCTCAAACTAAACAAAAACGGGGTCATTGTCAGTTTCAACACAAATATTTCCCAGAAGTGTCACTACTGTGAAAGGTAATCAAGCCACTGAGTCTAGCATGTGTTCACAGACAGATAACATGCATAATGAAATAAATTATCCTTCTATCAGATCCTAAATACTGTGTTCAGTTTCAATCATTGTAGAAAACTGACAATCAGTGTGATTAAAGCAGGTTGTTCTAGAAACAACAGGTTGTACAAATTGAAGACAGCTTAGGGAAGAGAATAATAGAGCTGAATTAATTACCATTGCCTTATAATATTTTTAGTAAGAAAGCCTCAAAATAGTTAAACAAACAAAAATATTTATTGACTACTGGAAAGGTATAATGTCTTTGAATAAAATTTGAGAAAATATAGTTAAATGCATGAGAATATCAATTAACAATACTGATAGAATAAGGGAGAAAAGATTTCCTTTCTCACAACTCTAATGATTAGAGTCAAATATTTGTATACAAGAATATAAGCTCCAAATATTTTGTTTTGTTCATTGGTATATCCCAACACCTATACTAATGGTAAATAAATAGTATATGCTCAATGAATATCGAGGAATACATTCTGAGGAATAAATGAAAAATACATAAAATATGTCTTGAGTTAGATATATGATCATTTTTCAGAACTTACAAAGGCTAGACAAAGAAATTCCTTTCCACCTGCAGTCCTTCCCAAAACTCTAAAGCTCACAGGAATTCTATATTGAACATTCTGCATAGATCTGTCTAGTAGAACAGAAACTGATGGACAGAAGTTACAAGCAAGTTCATTATTGCTCAACACAAAAATTATCTTTCTAACAAACTAAAGACAATTGTACAAGATGGGAACTCTCTGTCTTAGGTATTTGTAAGTCAGTCAGCACTGTGGTATTCTGGTGAAGTATACTGACCCTCTTAGGCATGACAGTTATTTGTTATTCTACATTTGTAAAAGTAGACTACATGTCTTCTAAAACCCTTCCTTGCTCATGTGTCTATGATTTTATGATATTGAAATAACATCCACTAAAATGGAACAGAATCTTCCAGGAACAACCAGAGCCCTCCATAGGAGTCTCTAGCACAGAAATAGAATTATAATGGTTATTGAGAATCAATGATCCACCCTTTGGTGAGGTGCATTGTTCTATTTTATTTTATCGCAATGCATGAGGTGGTGGCATTTTAGCCACCAAGAAGGTCTTCAGAATAGCACATGCCTTTCACTTCTCAGAGACACATATTTGTTTGAACTATTGTTTTCATGTGAATGTTTCTTTGAACAAAAAGCTGGTGCTCACAACCATTTAATAGAAGAACAAAGGAACAAAAGAGGCTAGGTGATGCTTCGCTTTCAGTTTCCAAGAACATCCCACTGAAAGGAGACACTGAGAGCTTGTCAGGGCTAAGCACACGATAGGATCCCAGTCTACCTGCTGATTAGTAGTTCTGTATATTGTGAGTTTTCATTAGAGCACTGATTTCATGGGGCTCCATTGTTCACTTCACTCTAATGCTTCTACGGTACAAAGGTAATACTGGCTGGAAGGCTTACCTGAAATAGCACTTAGGTTTTAATCTCAATGCATCTAAATGTACATGGTCACGAAAACATGGGTTCATTTGTATGCTGTTTTGTCTTCACGCATATCTAGCTCCCTATCATTTCAATTTATGGGAAACAGCATGCCTTGTTAGCTTAGCTAAAGTTTCTTCCACTTTTCAATTATGATTCCTATTTTCTCTGAAAGGCAATGTAGCTATTATTTAAATTTGAGAGCCACCATACCCTTGTGTGAGAGTGGGTAGGCTGGTATCTTTTCCCTAAGCAAATATATATACATCTGCATGCAAAATAACATCAGCTCGAGATATATAGTACAAAATAACTGAACTGATTGCTTAACCTTTCTTCCATCCACTTAAAATGAGCTATGTGTTTATCTTGAAGGTTGTGACTTAATTAGAAACTACTGGTAATGAAGAAAATGAGTTTGCATTTCACAAACTTGCAATTCATAAGCAGGAGACAAAATAAGTCAAGAACTTCTTAAGGAAACATTGATGATAATGATATGGTCAAGCCCTTAAAGAACATTCACTTAGCCTTTGATACATAAGTTCAAATGAGTTATGTATCATTTGAATGAGTTATCTGCGGTTGTTTTCTAACAAAGTAGCTGGCATTTAACCACTGAAGGCATGAATTCAGGAAGGCATTCATAGATAAGTAAGTAAACAGAAATCATGGGTAGTGTCCAAATTCAGGGAAACATGTAGCATTTATGACAAATGACAGTGTCAAGGTCCTTTTATGTGGAGGAAATCTAACCTCAAACGCTTAGTTTGAAAAATCATTTTTAATACAGTCTTAGTTGTAGTAGGCGAACAAATGGAGGGTAGTGCTATCGTTATTATTATAAGAGGTAATTCGATGGGAATGCAGTTTATTTTTACTGAGCTTTATAAATGGTTTTCACCAACAGAAGAAATATATCATAGAATAATAGAAAACTCAAACTTAGTATTGTTGACTTTGAGAAGCATGGTTTGATCCTGCTTACATATCTCTGAATGAATATTAAATAATTTTCCCAACTTAGATGGTTTCCCTCCAGAAATTTCCAGGCATGTGCTCTATCTGGAAGTGATTGGGTCCCCGGAGACAACTATCGCAGAACAGACTGCATGGTCAGAGGTAAGGATGCTAAGATTTGCCAAAGCCAAAATCTCTCTAGAGCCCTGCTCCATACACTTCTTCCAATAGACTCTCCTCTTCAATCACCAAGAGGAAACAACAACAACACAACACACTTCTTATTTCCTTAAAACAAGGAAAATTTTGTGCAAAAGGCTCTAGAAATCAACCATTAAGTAAATACTAGGTTCCTACCATCACAAAGGAGAAAGATCAGGAGGGTGCTAGTCAAGGTAAGATGGGGTTGCCACCCCTTCTCCTAGGACTTAAGTGGAAGAAATCTGTCCAGCTGTATCTGTCTGCAGAACACTAACCAATTTGCTCATTGAGATTTAGAGGGAAGTTCTTAACACATCATGATAGGGGCTGAGAAACATCGTCTTTCTTAGTTAAAAAATTGCACCTACTTGTTTTAATAGTCAAGCTGTGCTCTTCGAGAGTGCAAGTCCTATTCAGCCCTCAACAGAGAGAGCTCTTCCCTCCACAGAGAGAGAGATAGGTCTTCCTAGTAGAAGGAATTACCTACAGGCTCAACATGAACCCCTTAAACTGGTTTTTAAGGTGTTTGGAGTCCTACCCACCCTTACTTACTGACACTCTTGGTGCCTATCAAATAGAGTCTCTGACCACTCCCTACATTTTCTGAATTCCTGGCTTTGGTCAAGTTTTCTCTTCCTTTGGCTTGCCTCCCATAATTCCTCCTACCCCTGGTATCCTTTCTTCAAGAATCAGCCCTCATGCTATTTGCTTCATGACATCCTATTTGCTTCGTTCTACTTCAGGATTCTAGCAATACATACACCCAACACTCATTAGCGGCATTGCTATGATTTGTGGTGATAAGTGGACTATTGCAGCTCCTTGACTAGAATCTCCCAGAAGGTAGGGCCATGTGACAAGCTTTTGTGTACTCACTGAAGTATCTGGGAAATTAGTAATTCAGACAGAAGAGCATCCATTACAGCGAGGCAACTTGGTGCTGCCGGTACTAACTGTGTAGCCTTGAGCAAGCTGTCTAATATGTCTGCATTTCAATGCCACTGGAAATATGTAATCAAAAGAGTACCCACATGCATAGGGTTGTTTCCAGAATTAACTCAGATAATTCATGTAAAGGTTTAGAACAGAGTCGGGAATGTAAGAATCCCTCAGTAAATGCTGACTATCATTAAAACCACCTAATTCCACTCCTTTGATACTACCCAAGAAGTATATGATCAGCAGTATAAAGACAATAAAACAATTACACTGGGAACTTTTACAAGCTCATTCTTGAGTTGGTAGAGAATATTTCTTACAAACGGCCCCATGCATCTGTTTAAAATTTATTCTCATAATCTCTAAGAAGATATAGTGTTAGGTGTAACCATTTTACTTTTTGCTGGGTTGAGCTTTAAGAAACTGACACTATTTCACCATTTTTGACTGAAAAATGGCAATTTCATATGTTTTAACCCAATAAATGGTCCGACTAAGAGAAACCTTCTTGAGCCCTTGCCGAGGTGGCTAAAGCTTGGATTTGGCACCTGGGGATCGGATGCCTTTGCCTGATTACAATCCGATGCTTCCCAGTAAAAGTCTCTAAAAACCCTTACTCCACAAATCATAGGCCTGGTATTTAAGCTTGGGGCCACCTTCCAGCCCATGAGTAATCCATTTGCAACTGCACTCCAGACAGCATATTCTGTACCGCCAAATATTCACTTAGCTGAACTTGAAATGATTTCCTTTCAGGACTTAAACACACATATACTTATCCAACCCCTGCCCCAAACGAAAGCAAACAACAGCAACATCATCATCACCATCATAAAATCATCATCATCATATATCCTCAGTCAGCTATTTTCCTCACTGGAAGTTTTTATATATGTATTTTTAACTTTAACTTTGTTCTATAATCTACTTCATTTCATAATCTGCTTTCTTGAGAAGAGTTATCTACATTCTCTGTTACCCCATTGCTTTTCATTCATTCATTCATTCATTCATTCATTCATTCATAAATCTATTACAATCTACCTTTAAACCCCACCTCTCTTCTGAATCTGCTCTGACAAAGATCACCAATGACATCTTATATTGAGCAATCCTAGATTTTTTTCACTCCATAACTGACTTATCCGATTATAGAATTTAGTGCTATTGATCACCCCTTCTTTCAGTATCCATGAAAATTTTTCTCCTGGGTTTTTACCTTTTCGGCTATTTCTTCCTAGTTTTTGTTTCATATTTCTCCTGCGCTCTACACATTAGTGCTCACCAGCTCCGGGCCAGCCCCTGGTTTCCCCTTGTTCTACCCTGTCTCCTGAGGCATGAACCACAGCCATGGCTCTCACCACCACCTGACAGGTAAACTACTCTAAATCTAGAGTGTCAGTCTAGACATCTCACCTGATTTCCAGATGAGTACATCTGACAACTAATGATCATCTCTGCTTGAATATTTCTAGACATCTCAAACCCAAGTTATCTAGGTTTGAACTTAGTCCTCGCTACATGCATTAACCATCTTCTTGAAGCGATTTCCATCTCACACACTTTGGATTCTTAATCTTGTCCGTTGGATCTCAGAAGTCATTCCTGCTCTTTGCTTTATTTGAGCACCCATTCCTACATTCCACTATATGTCATACTTCCCCACCTAAATTATCTGGCCTACTACTGCCACCTAAGAGTTAGATAATGTATATTAAATGGATGGATAGATGAATAAATGGATGAGGAAATGGGTAAATGGGCACAAAACCAGGCAGAATAACTTCCCAATCCATCCACTATTAAGTTGCTCACGAATAGGGTAGGGAGCTGTCCTTACCACAAATGCCTGACTGGCAGAGGTGTGTGTTTCATGGCCACGAGGGCGCCACCCCAGTCTAGGAACCAGACATTGTACTCTTCATCAAAGATCTGGAACAACAACAACAACAACAATCATAGCAACACCTTACATTTGCATAGTGCTTCACAGTTTACAAAGTCTTTCACATACATTGTTTCTTCTTCCAACAACCGTATCAGGCAATTTGGCAAGTACTATCATTCCCATCTAATAGATGAGGAGATGGGCTTGCAGAGAACAAATAACTCTCCCTAGGTTAAGAAGTGGCTTTTCCATGGCTCGTTCCACTAGTTCTGTGCATCTGTGTGCTACAAGAAGGGGAGGCAAGCCCAGGTGGTGTTGCTCAGTGGTTGAGCATTGACCCATGCACCAAGAGGTCACCAGTTGGATTCCTGGTCAGGGCACATGCTCAGGTTATGGGCCTGATCCCCAATGGGGTCATGTCGGAGGCGGCCAATAGATGTTCTTTCTCAGCAATGTTTCTATCTCTCTCTCCCTCTACCTTCCTCTCTCTCTAAAATCAATAAAGAAAAAAATTTTTTTAATAAATAAATAAAAAAAGAAGGGGAAGCAACAAGATGCATGCTCAAGTGGATAATCCAGAGGAAAATGGGACTCAAAAGGCTTCCCCATCTCTATTTTAGTCAATTACTACACTTAGCTCTCTCTTATTCCTCAACTATGCAGATGGTGGCTAATTTATCAATAGTCTGTGTCTTACAGAACTGTTTATCATTATCTAAGAAGATAAAAGACATTTCTTTAGAAATTGTGGTATACATGATGCCTGAGTTCTTAGCTTTAGCCACTGCCTCCTAGGTTTACTTGCAAGATGGATGAAGACCTAAATTGGGTGCTTGGGAATCTTTACATGTTCACTGAAACATGGTACTCCTGGGGACCCAAAGTAATTCATTCTTTAACTTATCTATTTGTCTATCACCTATGTATCCATCCACTCACTCATTCACTCACTTAGTGATCCATCCATCCATCTACTTAGGCATTTACTAAGCATCTGTTATAATGTAAGGCTCTTAGCTGAGAGAACTTCAGACCTAGCCCACATACAGCAATGCTTCTATATATGACTTTCAAATCTCCGACAGGAAAATAACATTTCTCTAGCAGAGAACCAATCTCCTACTTTAAATCTTGTAGGGAAAAAAAAAGAGAATTCGGAAATTCCTCTAGCTTTTGAGCACTAATGGTGCTTCCTGTAGCCTGGATAGAGAGGTTGGGATGGTGGATTCAGTGAGAAGTACCAGAAGGTATTAGGAGGAAGAGGCGGATTGAAAGGGAAGTAGTAGGAGGAATGGGCCTCTTACACATATGCCCCAGGAAACACTATAAAAACAAACAAGTGGATTCTCAAGCCAAATTTCAATTGGTTTCCTTTCCCATATTTGACTTTTAAGGAAAGAAAAATGTCTGTACCAATGGTGAGTCTTAATGCACAAAGGACATAAGGGGGACTCATTTATATTTCAGATATAAACAAAAACTCTGAACCTGCGATGCTAGCATCTTCTCTCCAGAGCTCGTAGATGGGCTCTCTGATAAACCACATAATGGAGATACCGGATTAAAGTCTAAGAATGAGAACTAAAAGAAGATTCTTGGCACTCGAGAGGAGGGACAATTTACGTTCACACTTTCCTTTCGATACTATCATTCCAGCCACTGCCAACTCGTCCTACTCAGCACTGGAGTGGGGACTGGAACCCTTGGCTGCGTGGGAAAGGAGGAAAGCAAACCAAAGCAGAGTCAGCCCAAGGCCTGGGTGTCGCAGCCACCACTTGGCTGGGCGCACTGTTCCTTGAGTTGGAGGGACAAGGGTTTGCCTGTTTGGAGTTTCCATCCTAGAAGAGTTTGTATACCAGCTTTATCCTCATTCGGGCACTTATAATAGATTATCTTATGTTTTCATGTATGTCTGTTCCTCATCCACCTGATTATGCCTTCGTGAGTAGCAACCTGAACTTATCTTTTGTTGTAGCCTTGAAGTACTTGCTGGTGTCTAGTAGGTCCTTGGTATAGTTGTTTTGATAGTGGCCGTGGTGACAGTAGTGGCAATGGGGTGGTGGTGATGATGTTGGTGACAGTGATGATAATCTTCACTGAGGGTTCCAAACAGGAACTCCTCCAACTAGAATTCAGATGGTGACTTCACCTTCATCATCAAAATAGTCCACGCTCTTCCCGTTTCTTCCCCAGGTGGAAACCTTCATACCGTTAAGACTTAGTAAAATGTCAGCTCTTCTTGTGAAGTTTGTCCCAGTTTCTCCAAGTAGAACAACTCCTTCCTTTTCTCTACATGGTAGTGATGCCACCAAAATAAGACAATCACCCTAAGTTCTAGTTATTTATGAGCCCATTCCTCTACCTAATTTTGAGCTCCTTGAGGAAAGGGATCTGAAATATTCAACTACCTTCTCAGTTTTGTACTTGACCCTTCATTGACATTGCATACATATGTGTTGTCCAGTAGAGTACCTGCATGAGGCTACTGAAATTTGGATTGATTAAAACAAATAAAATTTAAAATTAGTTCCTCTGTCACACTGGCCACATTTCAAGTGCTCGGTAACCACATGGGACAGGAGGATACAGAGCATTTCTCTCACTGCTGAAAGTTCTACTGGCCAGCACTGCTCCAGATGTTTGCACAATGAGTTATTGTTTTCATGTACTCATGTATCTATGAAGCTGTTTTATACTTACTTATAGCTGGATCTACATAACACTGAACCACAGACTTCCACGACGTTGCTGGTTTAGTATTCTACCCCCTTCACCTTGTAGATAAAGATAAAGAAACAGATCCAGAAGGGTGAAGAGACCTCCTTGCCAAGATTCCATGGCACATTAATGATAGAAGCATTTTATTGGTTGTACCCCTAGCAACCGGTACAGTACTTCCATTTGGTAGCTGTTCTGTACATATTGCTGAATAAAAGAATGAAGGAACTGAGAAAGTTCCAGTTCCTCCTATTCCCTGCCTGATGGTTTTCCCATTTGACCCCACTGGCCATCTAGTCTGCCAGCCCAGTTTTCCAAAACAAACATCTGCATCCATTTCTTTGCAGTGACAAAGTCCTAATGAGCCTGAGAATCTCTAGGAAGGTGAGATGCTGCGCAGACATTGCCCTAAATCCCTCTTCCCTGTCCCCAAATCTCCCAGTTACCTGTCTCCACGTGTTGCCCCCATCAGAAGAGATGAACACACCGATATCAGTGTATGAGAGCTCCGGGCCAATGTTGCCTGAAACATAAGCAGAGTATTTGAAATTGTCAGGCCATTTACAGATTATGGGGCTTGGGTTTAGGGGAGAGGAGAGCAATGAGTAAACATTTTCCAAGTGATATTTAGAGTTGATTCGTACAGCTTCTTTCTTGGTGTCATATAAAAAACCCAGCAGGAGGATAATCTCAATATGATAAAAAGTAAATAATATGACAGGAATGAATCTTTAAACGGTAAAAACTCAAAGACTGAATACTGATTAGTTTGAATCTCTTGAACTATTCATTCTGTACACCAATAATCTCTTAAAGATTGGTCTCAACAGGTGTTCCCTGAAAATGGCAAAGAGTGAAAGAGTAGACACGCATGGAGAAGCTGGGCCTAGGGACACCTTTCTCTTATATATATTTTAGCCTAAGAAAAACTGGTGGGTGTGTGTGTGTGTGTGTGTGTGTGTGTGTGTGTATCCGTGCGTGTATCCTTATGTATACCGAACTTTAACTTGCCAATATGTCTCTTGGCATGCCAGTCAGTTGAGTAACCCAACAGTATAGACTATGTGACCTACATTATTATAAAGTGCCCAGAATAAGACAACAATATTTAGCAGACCCTGGCCATCAAGCATGGATGGTAAAGAAGTCATCTGGTTTATGCCTAGACTGACCACAATTATTGCCTCTATCCCTTCTTTTTCTCCTCTCCTCTTCTTTTTCTTCCTCTTGCAATCCATCACCCTGTGGTTATATTTATTATAAAAGAAAGTGGTCAATATTTTCTAGTATATTTGTATTGCCCATGTGTCCCCAGTGGACACCTCACTCACCTCAGAGCCTAGAATAGTATAGTTACTTGCTCAATAGTTAATTGTGGAGTGAATGAATGAATGAGTATACAAACAACTGAATCATGTTCCAATGTTGATGTGCATTTGGGGAGGTATTGAGAACCAGGAGAGCACCCTACATGTAAGAATTTATCATGTTGACTAATATTTTTTCTTTAAAAATAAAAAGAAGGAAGGGAATGTGTATTTTCACACATCTGTAGCCTAAATAAGAGCACAATAAAAATGCAATAATGAAAATGTTAATTGAGCTCCTGACATTTAATGCTTCCAAATGAGAAATTAAAGCCAGGGTGCAGCTTGTCAAGCTCCCATCAGCATCAGGAGCACACAGCTAGACGACTTGTTTTGTCACTCGGTCTTCTAAAGACAACCCTGGGGCTCAGGGCTTGGGCAGTGGCCAAGCCAAGGGGGGAGAGCGTGGCAGGCTGCCCTGGAGACGTCTGTCCAGAACTCGGGATTCCATTCTCCAGATGCAGGGTTTGGAAGACGCAGATAAAGACAAGAAGGATGGGGCAGGGAATGTCAGTTCGAGTTGTTTGGTGATGATTGCCTGGAACATAGTAGTAATAAGGATTCTGAAGTCATATTGGATTTCAACAGAATAGAAGGTGGTGATTGAATAGTAATGTCCACCAAGGGTGGGTGGCTAGAGAAAGAGAGAACAGGAAGGGAGAGGCAGAGGGGGAGGGGGAGGGAGGGTGGGGAGAAGGAGGGAGAGGGGGAGGGGGAAGGGAGGGGAGGGGGAGGGACAGGGGAGGGGGAAGGGGGGAGAGAGAGAGAGACCCTAGGGCTAGAATCTGCAACCCCTGTCAGGGTTTTGCCAACATCCTCAGCCTCTGTTTCAAAGCTCAAATAGATCCATTCTGGAGGCTTTGCGGTGGTGAGAATCCAAGGCTGACAGTAAAGTCTGATTTTCTTTTTTTTTTTTTATCCTCACCCGAGGACATTTTTCCATTTTTTGTTCAGATAGAGTGGGAGGGAGAGAGAGGAACAGAGAGAGAGAGAAAAACATCGATGTGAAAGGGACACAAAGAGTGGCTGCCACCCGCACAACCGACCAGGGTCGGGTACAAACTGCAACCGAGGTACGCGCCCTTAGTGGGAACCGAACCCGGGTCTCTCAGGACCGCAGGCCGACGCTCTAACCGCTGAGCCAAACCGGCCAGGGCATAAAGTCTGCTTTTCAAAATATCTCTGTCGACTGAAAGGAGCCCTGAGAGACATGCTGCTGCTCACAGGAACCGAGAGGTCGATTCGCAGACGAAGGGACATGGAGAATACACCCAGGATGACTTCCTCTCTGAACATGTCCGGTCCCTCAGGGCCCCGTGGGAAACCTCCCGCAGGAGGAGTCTGGGCTGTGGCGTCCGAGAAGGAAGACCTGGATAATGCGCCTCACGGGCTAGTGTGGGCCTGAGAAGGGTTCCACCGCGGCCGGCCGCGGGCCAGGTTGCAAGGTGCAGCTGTTCCCCTTAAGTGGCATGACAGGAGGGAGGGAGGAGGTGTGAGGTGGAGAGCCGGGAGCTCCTCTCACCAGTAGCTTGGCTGGTAAATCATGGAAGGTCACTGCCATACTTTCTGGAAGCTCTAAACAACTTGCTTTCGCCCTGGCCGGTGCTCAGTGGTTAGAGCGTTGGCCCAGTCCAGAGAGACCCAGGTTCGGTTCCCGCTAAGGGCACGTACCTCGGTTGCAGTTTGTCCCCACCCCAGTTGGGATCGTGTGGGTGGCCACCAGTTGATGTGTCTCTCTCACATCGATGTTTCTCTCTCTCTTCCTCTCGCTCTATGCAAAACTGTCCTCAGGTGAGGATAAAAAAAACAAAAACAAAAACTTGCTTTCACCCCTAATCCCAATTCCTCCAGGGCCACTTTTTCTGGTCATTAAACATTTTTTGAAACAATGATGGAGCAAGAGAGAGAGAGAAGAAATAATGGAGTCTCTGGAGTTAGAGATGCTTCTCTCACCATCATGGACGCCTCTCCAGAGCAGGTAAGGGCTCGGAGGAGGAGGAAGCGAGCGCACATCCACTGCAGGGGGCGCAGTGCCCCCCAGAGGCAGCGCCAGCACGGGGGTGTGAACAGGCAGAGCTTCGCAGTGGCATGGCGGGAGCTGGGGCCGGTGCGGGGCTGGTAGGCTCAGGGCTGGGTCTGGCTGAATGGTTACTGGGCAGAAGAGCCTTAGAGCCAGAGAGAAGGTGGGAGTGGGCATGGCCCCTCTCCCCTTTGTCCCCATCTCTTCACCAGAAACCGAGAGGAGTATTAGCCTTTCCTGCACCACGGGCCCTTGTGCAGTCAAGCCGAGGACAGCACTCTGCACGCTGCACGCCACTGCAGGGTGGGAGGTCTTGGGTACCGGCTGGAACTCACGGAGGGAAGGAGGTTTGGAATGCCAGTGCTTCTGCCTGCCAAAAGCTCTCGCCAAACCCGCCAGACTGGAAGTCCCCCTGCCCTCTGAGATGGCCTCAGCAGGAATTAGAGAGGGATCGCAGGGTACACGTTCCTCCACGCAGCTGCCCTGAGACCCATGTCAGCGAGCGATGGGAAGAGGCAGTGGGCAGAGGGGAGAGGACCCGGAGTCACTGACACCTGAAGGCAGGAGAAATGTGTGGGTGCGGGAAAGGGAGAGACGGGCGCCAGGCAGGCCACTGAAGAAACCCCGGGCTATCTTCATGATTACTTTCTGACCGCAAAGAGCGTCGCAGGGGGAGTTGGTGATCAGGGCAAGGAGGAGCTGGGTATGAGGAGTCACGTGTCTGTGATCTAGCTCTGCCTTTTCATCAGAATTTTGTCGGACATCCCTCCAATGTCCCAAGGCCCAGCAAAAAGCCGTACAAAGTTACGAGAGTAACTTTGAGAGAAGAGAAAAATAAATGAGTCAATTCTGACAGACATGGATAAAAAAAATAAAAACCAAATCTTTACTGTCTGTATGTGTGTTAATTTATAAGTAACCCTTAGCACTAGACTAATTTAGAGGCCCGTGTTGGGCACAGCTAATAACAGCTACCAGTAATTCCTCCCACTCTTCCCCACATTTTGATGGGTCTGGTAGACACACTCTTCCATCTCCAATTCTTAACGACCCTCACAAGATAGAAAACGTTCCTGTTTTACAGATGAGAAATCACAGCTCAGAGGTTAAGATCTAAAGCAAATTCCCGAGGCTGAAAAGTGTCCGAGCACAGCTTGCAAAGCAGGCCGACGGGGTTAACAAGCGTTATTGCTTTTCTCCTTTTCCGCAAAGTGTACACATATGGTTTACGGATTCTATGGAAAGAGACAAGCAACTCGTCTTCTTCTGTTGCGAAACAGTGGTTTTAACTTCTGTAATATCAATGATGATAGGTAACATGTATTGAGGGTTCAGTAGGTCCTAGGCACTGTTCTGAGCACTTTAAATCTGTTGCCTCATGTACTCCTTCAATTCTGTTGAATCACTGCTACGACTCCCACTGTGCCAATGAAAACACTGGAGTTCAGAGCAGTGAAGCCACGTAGAACAAAACCTGTCTAGATCGTACACATTTAAGTAACATTAGCTTTTATTACAGATTCTCGTTTCCCAGTGTTGTTCTACTCCAGTCCGGGGCCTCCCGCAGGCCTCGAGGGAGGCAGCCCGCATAGCAGCCCCCATGTTGAGAGGTATGCCCACAGGTGTCACAGAACGTGGGCATCACCCCCAAGCCAGGGCAGCCACCGAGTCGGCCCTCATCCCACTGCCCTGCGTTCCCGGAAGCCAGTGGTGTCACAGAAGGTGGGTGCCAGCCCTGTGGGGTCGACAGGAGTGGGCTGAAATGCAGCAGGCGACACCAGTTGTCAGTCTGAGCAGAGTGGCAGGGCGCTGGCGGTATTTGGGGCTCACCCAGTTGGAGGACCAGGCGGCCGTGCCTAGGAAAGGAGCAAGTGCCAGGGCAGAGCTTCCGGTTGATGAGAGAGAACAGAACGCACCACCTCCGAAAGTCCGTGTGAATTCATCTGCTTTCATTAGGAAAAAGCTGCCGAACATCAGCTCTAACTTCCAAGGTTAGGAGCCTGCCTTGCCTGATGCCATCAATGTATTCCTGCCAAGGTGCATGCAAATCAACCGCATGCTCACCAGAGCGCCTTCCCCAGGGGCTCCCTTCTCGTTCCAGACAGAGGGGCGGTGGGCAGTGGTGCGAACAATGCAGCCTTCGGAGCTCCAGCCCTTCCCCGTGGCAGCCAAGCGGTTAACCACGTGTAAACAGACCTCCCCATGCACCAGAGACCTTTGGATTCAAAAGAGCTCTGGGGTGAAGCGCTTTGTAAAGAACCCTCTGTGTAAAGAGAGCGACCCCAACTTCCATTTGGTGAGCTCGGAAGTTCATAGATCACATTTTCTTAAAGTGAGAATTCCCTGCTACAAACAATCTTGCGGATCCGTTTACTCTGAGAAGAGCTCCGGCCGCTTGCTGAGCTCAGAGGACGGCTCTGTGCCGGCGGGAGGGCGCACCGACCTGGAAGTCACGGGTGTTCTTAGAAAGGCCTCAGGGATCCAGGGGCCCTGCCTATTCCCTGGGGAGAGTGTCCAGAGCTTTGACCCAGTGCTCAAATGAATGCAAAGAGGTTAGACTTTCCAGCTTTCCTGAGTGAGGAAGGAGCCCAGGGACCGTCTTCCTTACCTGTCGCCACCACAAGCCCCGGGGCTGTCGCCTTGCTGGAGATTCTCCCTGAGGAATATGGGTTTTCAGAGGTCTGCAAGTGCAGGTGCAAGGAGCAGAAGGGCTGCAAGGAGAAGAAGAAAATAGCTTTACTCCAGGAAACTCCTGCCAGCACCCCGGCCTCCCCAGATGTTAGGTTTCCGGACGGAGCGAGGACTGGACGTGAGCCCCGCACATGCAGGCTGTGCAGGAGTCGCCTCTACCTG
This sequence comes from Molossus molossus, assembly GCF_014108415.1. NCBI lineage: Eukaryota > Metazoa > Chordata > Mammalia > Chiroptera > Molossidae > Molossus > Molossus molossus. The sequence continues at coordinate 19,525,015 of NW_023425352.1, forward strand.
GGATCGCCAACACCCTCACATCAGAGGCTGCCCCGAGCCCCTGCCCTGCGGTCCCCACACTGCATGCTGCCCCCTCCCCTGCTCTCCCCACCACCACCCGGTCCATCAACACGCCCTTCATGGCTGGCCTTCCCAAGCCCCCGGCCATTCCTTAACAAAGGATGACACTGGCCTCTCCCAGACCTGATCCTGACCACCACGCTCTGCCTCCTGGAGCTGTGAGGGACCCCGTGGGGAGGGGTGAACGGGAGGCTAAGTGAGACCGTCCCCAGGTCCTCTGCCCTCTTCTTCGATCAGGTGACTTCTTTTCCTATTTCATGTACTTGCTTCTTGTTTACACTTCCACGGAATTTTACTTAAAATATTTGAAGCCATTATCTAAAACTCACATAAATTTGTGTTCTTTCTTTATTTCCTTATTTATCCCTATTTAGGTGTACTTTAAAAGGATTTATAGGGGTGGATTATTTTATATATTATAATACATACAAATATGAAAATGATGAAATTGGGGAAAGTAGAAAACCAGGTTCAGGAAATACGATGAAGCCATCGGTAAGGCTTGGGCCGGGAAGTCATGCTCTGCCAGTTCTTAGAGACAGGCAGGCATTTGTCTTTGACCTTCCTGGTACCCCCAAACAAAACACATGAGCTGGACTGATCCTACAAAAGGGGAGAGGCCATGTTTGCCCTATTTACCACCATATCTCCAGTTTTTTAAATGTCTACAATATGATTAAGTAGTTAAGAAACCTTTTACATTGGTGTCCAAAGGCAACTTTTTTCTTTGCTAAGGAGAAACATAACCATTTCTGGGTCCTTAGAAGAATTTCTCACTGAGGTCTGTGAATGTCATTGTGAATTATCGGTCTTCCCCCCCAACTTAGCATTGTAGCACCTGACGGCAGAATCAGCATCGTCCACATCCTGTCCTCCGCAGCTCCAACCCAATATTCCATACAGCTGACGCCCTGGAAATGCTGACAGATCAATTACTCTGCGTGGACATGGCAGCCTGACCTTTCCTGGGCTTCCAACACAGCTGTGGCTGACCTTGACGTCCATCAAATGTTTATCAAGCTGCATCGGATCAGCATCAGCTAGCAGGTATGTCGCCACTACTGAGCTGTCTGGGATGCTGGAACACAGCCACTTTCTCTGACACATTTCTTTATCTTACTAAGAGTAAGATCATGTAGTATTTTCTCAGTAAAGGCCTCTGGTATTCAACTGAACTTTCCATCCAAGTGGTATGGTGTCTGAGTCCCCTGGGAGTTGTGGGGAATCCCTCCCTGCCCAGGGACTCCCTGCTCCTAGGACACCCGATGGAAGAAAGCCCCTGACACAGCATCCCCAGGGAGCCAACCAGCCTTCCCCGTGGACTACACGGGAGCCTGGGACTGACCAGCAGGCAGTGGACCGGGCTTCCTCTCAGGTCCATGTCCGGAGCTTGCAGTAGGCGCCAATCCCTGCCCTTGTTGTAAGTGATGTATGTCTTCACTTGGTCATCCACCTTCTTGTTTGCCAGGAATATCCCTTTGATGCCTGCTACCTAGGAAAAAGGGTGAGAGATGGAGAACCATGTTGGGCCCAAATGCCTATAGTCTTGGAGGAGCCCAGAGAGAAGCCCAGAACTTTGTACAGGGTGTCGGGGGTACAAAAGAGAAGAGGGAGACATGCCCTATGCCAGGTGTCCTCAGAGAAGTCTAAGTTCACCTCTGCATCCTCCACCTCTAACCCAGGTGTTCTATTCTCCTCCCACCCAGCTGCTGGCCCCTCGTTCCCTGTCTCTGCACTGTTCCCTGGGGCCCTGTCCCTGACCACTAGCGCTCCGTCTGAGGAGGAGGCAGTGGGTAACAGCCACAGGAGTCATCCCTCCTGCGCAGGGGTGGGGCTCGTAAACAGGCTTCATGATGGAAGCTGAGGGGTCCCAGTGAGTAGTGAGGTAGACATACTACGGGCAGATGACCCAGCTTGGCCACCTGGAGTCCACCTCTGGCTATGTCACTAGCTCACTGTGTGACTGTGGATAACTCCCATATCATCTTTGGGTCTGAGCCAGTGGTCACTTAGAAACAGACAGAATCAGCCCTGCTCCTCCCGTCTCCCCTCGTCAGCTGGCAATGGGTACATGGGGTAACACGGAGCACTCCTGCCGGAGCGCCGATGGTTGGAGTCTGCACCCAGAATACTTCAAAGGGAGAAGACAAGAAGCTAAAGAGTTAAGAGAGATTCATGATCTAGAAAGGTCCTGGAGTGAGTACAGATTCACTAAAACTTTTATTCCTATTATGTCTACGTTCTGGGCAATAAGAACAGCAATTTATATTGACAACATTCTATCTCAAATAAATGACTCTCTCACTTCCTGTCCAGTTCCAGTATGTCCCAAAACTAAATGGTTGTTCAAACAGTTTAAGTATATAGAAACAAAAGGTTTAATGGTAGGTGTTCTGGGTAATAGAGACCTCAAAATTGTAATTGTACTGATCCCCCATTCTTTCAGGGTCATGGTTGACCGAGATTTATTGCAGTTCCGAGAGAACGCCGGTGGGAAAGGGATCCACAGAGGTGAGCTCCTTTATTTTTTTAGTGGAATAGTTTAGTGGATGAAATAAGTCTTTTTTAAATTTGTTTTTAAACTTTTTCAGTAACCCAGCTGGCCTCGAAGAGAATGCCAACCCCAATAAGAGCAAACAAATGGACAAAGAACGTCAGAAGGAGAACAGAACGGAAGGACACCACCAGGGGAATGTGACAAGTAGCCAACCATGGAATTGATTCGATTCCCAAGCTGAACAGAGGGTGGGCGAGGAGGGAAGCCAGACGGGGGAGGGGCAGGGTGGAAGAGTTATGTCCTTCCCCAGAGACACCCTCGCTGCCATGGCTGCGCAGTCAGGGCCAGTTCAGGACGGCTGGCCTCTTGCACACTCATCCAGGAGCCCTGGGGCCCTCGGAGCACCTCAGTCTTTAACACCAGCTGCAAAGGATTTTTCTTAGCCCTTTGCGAATTGTTCCTCACACAGAATGTGATCTGTGTTTCTTCAGAACCTTCAACCTTTCGGTATTTTCTTTGACCACCAGATAAGACTCCAAGGACTCTCTCCCCCTCGCCAGCTGGCCCCCTCCCACATGTACCCAGGGCCTTGCTCTCCACTTCGCGGAAGAAATTATATAGTCAGATTCAGAGTCCTGAGTCTGCTCCTGGGGGCTCCCGCCACCCCCAGCCCTGCCTCCGCACGATGTCTACAGCCTGAATTCGAGCCATTCAGCCATGTCCTCTCACTATACACAATGTAAAGAGACTAGATAATGAGACAGATTTTTAACTCTTCTCCATCCAAGGAGGTACTTGGCATCTGCCTTATACATGCTTTTCCCACTGTTCTATCAGAAACCTGGCTGCAGCTGCTGGCCACGGCAGTTCAAGGAGAAGGGCACCCGCTGACGGTGGCCCCCATGAAGGACATTAGTGCAAGGTGTCAGGACTGCATGGCCCACTTTACCTCTGGGAATCTATTTGAATTGCAAAGGGAAACTGACAGCGGTCCCTCGCCAAAGCAGTGAGTCCAGGTGGCATGGTCATCTGTCGCTCATATTCCCGGGCCCTCCGGACAAGAAAACCAGGGCTCTGCTGAGAAAAGCAATTACCATGGTCCGCTTTGGGCTGTCCCTAGAGTCAAACCTGTGGTGAGAATCCAATGAAGGTCAGTTTGGAAAAAATGTTCCTGTGGAAGCTATAAGCAGCTGTCCATCTGGTCAACAAAGGGTCACCTAAGATCATGATAAAACAGAGGATAGACGGCAGCCATGAGGGGCGGGGCAAAGAAGGGAACATCAGTAAGAGGGGCAAAGAGACCAGAACACTAAGGATGCCTCAGAGAGTTGCATTTTATCCATCCAACATAATTCGTAATGAGGAATTTTAAATTAAACCAGTAATGAGGTAGCTCTATGCTCCTATCAGAATTGCTAAACACACACACATGCACACACAACTGATAATACCAAGTGCTGGTATGAATGTGAAGCAACTGGAATGCTCATATATCTCTGGTGTGATGCAAAATGATACTGCCACTTTAGAAACAGTTTGCTGGCCTTTTACAAGCATATATTCATATTCAACCTGTCAGTTATACTCCTAGGTATATACCCATGAGAAATAAAAACATATGTTCATGTGATTATTTATACCAGTTTTATTCATAATCATGCATAGCAGGAAACAAAATAAATGCCCTCAGACTGATGAATAAATAAATAAACTCTGATACATCCTTACAATGGAATACTACTCAGCCATAAAAAGGTGCGCCTATTTGATATTCAACAGCATGGGTGAATCTCATTCTAAGTGAGAAAAGCCAGTCTCAGAAGAAAACCCACTGTCTAATTCCATTCATATGACACTATAGAAAGGCAAAACTGGAGAGAGAAAGAGAGTAATCATGCCAGTATTTTCCAGTGACTTTGGGTGGGAGGAGAGTCGACTATCAAAGGGCCAAAGGAGAATATTTGGTGGTAATAGAACTGTTCTATATTTTTATTGTGGTGGTAGCTATGCAACTGTGTACCCCTGTCATAACTCACAAAACTGTATCCTTCAAAGGATACATTTTACTGTAAATATATTATACCTCAATAAACAAAATTCATGGGGGGGGGGGCATAGTGGAAAGAACCTGGGCTTTCTAGTCAAATAAACATGCGCTTGTTTAGATGTTTAAATGTGTGCCACCATTTACTAGCTGTGTGATCTGAGTCACGTTACTAAATTCTCTGCATCTCTGTGTTCTTACAAGGCCGGTGGGAACGATGCCTAGCACAAAGGGGAGCTGTGCAGATAAGTAAGGGAAGGCGTATAAACTGCTTAGGGTTGTGCGGTCCAATGTCACAGCCACTCGCCCCGTATGGCTGTTGAGCACGTGAAATGTGGCCAGTAGGACCAAGAAGCTGATTTATAATTTTATTTAATTTTTACCAATTTAAACACTGATGCCAGACTTAGTCATTGGAAAACTGTTAAGCATGTTTGGAATAACTTTGTGTGTGCGAATCTCCATTTTTCTACTGTAACTTTTATGTAATGTAAATACTGATCAAAGATTTCTGGCAAAAATTTAGCATATAAATTGAGATGTGTGGGAAGTATAAAATACACCCAGGACTTTGTAGATCTAGTATGGAAAAATATAAAATATTTCAGCAATTTTTCATATCAAACATATACTGAGATGATAATATTTTAGATATTCTTCTTAAAATAAGACATAGCATTTTAATTAATTTCACCTGATTCATTTTACATTTTACGATGTGGGTAGTAGAAAATATAAAAGTGCATGTGTAGTTCACATCACATATTTATTCAACAATGCCAGTCAAAGGCATTGCCTGGCGTGCTGCTGTTGTTACTATACGGAGTTGCAAGTTGCATGCTTAATATTCAGGGAAAGTATTGAAGAAAATCCATCAAACAGGCAGCGCAGAGCATGTTTCCATAATATAACTGAGGGTGTTGAAAAGAATATTTTTTTCTTGATTTATCAGTGGAGAACAACTAAGAAGAAATATAGTTTATGGTTAGGGATATGAAGGAACCACAACAGAGCTCTATATGCAAAGAGGGTCATAAGAATAATGGTGAGCACACATAATGGACTCCATTCACGGTCAACACCAACCTTGTTTTGATAGAATGGACTCTGAAACCTTAAAGAAGAGATTGATTATTACTTGGCCTTTAGGAATTATTTTCTCCCCTGATTATGTAATTACATCTATGATAATATTGTACTTTGAGGCAGAGATCAAAGAGAGAACAAGCAAGAGATTCTGTACAGCAGTAGACTGCTCCAACAGACCTGGAAATGACAATGTATTCACCTTCGTGGGTTTTAGTGAGTTTACTGGGCTTGATCCCCATTGATCTCCAAGGTCTCGCAGAGCCATGACCTGCGAGGTAAATTCTTAAATAAGTGCTTGCTTTCTTTATCCCCTTTCCATTGTCAGATAGAGGCTTGAGAGGCCACTGTAGAAGATGGAGTGATATACCAGTAGGTTTAAGTGGCCACCTCACATCTAGGGTACCTAAAGGCCTCTCTGACCCTTCAGACAAGGAATACAGGTGTACTGTCCTTTTACATTATCGTATAGTTACACATTAACTTGAAATTGGAAGCCACAGCATATTGCAAATATCATTCACTAGGTATGTAGACAGAGGGGAAAAAGAGAGAAATACTAGCCCATAGAATAAATGCCCAGGTCTTCAGTCAAGTTCTTTAGTGATATCTTTACAATCTTTAATCCTACTATTCCCCAAGGCCACTCAACATTCTCTACAAATAGACTTCTACTCATTTAATAAAAGTCTTACCCTTTCTGGCAGCATGGATGATCCAGGAGAGCATTCATGCTAAGTGAAAGAAGTCAGTCAGAGAAAGACAAGCATCATACGATTTCGCTCATATGTGGCATCATTGAACAAAATGAACTAACAAGCAAAACAGAGACAGACACATAGAGAGCGAGCAGGCTGACAGCTTTCAGAGGTAAGGGACTGGATGGGGGTGTGTGGAGAGATTAAGTACAAGAGAAAAAACTCATGGACAGAGACAACAGTGCAGTGATTGCTGGTGGGAGGCTGGAAGGGGGAAGTGGAGGATGGTATACGGGGGATAAATGGTAATGGAAGGAGACTTGGGGTGGTGAACACACAGGACAGTGTACAAATAAAGTGTTGTGAAATTATTCACCTGAAACCTATATAATTTTGTTAACCAGTGTCACTCCAATAAATTCAATAAAAAGAAAAAAAGAAAAAGAGAAAAAAAAAAAAGTTAGACTGTGATTCCTGATTACCCTAATAGAGTCACTTATATATTTCCAGTAGATTGTCAGTTTCATGTTAACAGTCTCATCTCATCAAAGAGAACACAATCCATGAAAGTGTGCTAATTTAGCCGAATTGAATGTGAAAGTTTACTGATTTTCCCAGATGCATTACTCGAGGGCATTTAGAGTCCAGAAAAAATGATACTCTCTCTGCTAACTGGCCATATGGTACACAATCTCAGTTTCTATGAGAATCTCCAGTGAAGAAGGTTAAAGTCTAATGACCCCTAGAGACCAATTAAATTGAGCTTTGTCTCCAAATCACAAAATGTATCTCCAGGTGCAAAACAGCATCGACCTCTAAAAACCTCCAATATGTTGTTCATTGTCTAGATAGTGTCAGGATCCACTTTATTCCCTTGGCATTAAATGCCTTCTAGAATCTGAACTCCAACTATTCATTTAGTACTCATTCTTGTACCTGACAAGCATCTCTTCTATGCAGTGAGACTGGCGAGCTCATAATCTTACAAATCTACACCCTCCATCCAATTCTTGGCTCATGCCTTCCACTTCTTTACTTCTTCCTCCCCAGGAAAAACATCTGACAATGATTGGTAATATTGAGAAAAAGAACTGGGCATGTACAGTTCATCCCCATGTTCACTATTTTGGGGATCTACCTGCAAAGATCACATCTTCTGTACCTCAATGTGATGGTGTTGTAGAAACAGGCTTCCATATGAGATCTTCTGATTTATTATTTCTGCCTGTTACTGGATGGATGGGTACAATTCTGGACTGCAGTATTAGCAAGAAACTTCCTCCTACATAACTTTTTAAAAGCAGTACAGATGATGTTTCATCTCCATTTGTCTCATCCTCTGTCTCAGTTTGGTTACAATCTTGGGCTGGTAAAAAGGGAACTTGTTTGTTGACCACCTTAAAGCCCAACAAACTAGATTTCAATCTCTAAGGAGTCTTGAGCCATCATCTCTTCTGTTTTACTCATAGACTTGAACATAGAGTAGGGACACAAAGACCTGATAAAATTGAATGGAGAATCAGCTCAACAATTCTGATTTTAGAGTAGTTGCCTTGCTCAGCACATCTTGTTTCTTTGTAGGTTTCATGACACCAGACATTTTCCCCCCAACAAGACCAAAAATGCAAGACTGACTTCAGCAAGAAGAAAGAAAAAAATATTACATGGATCTAGGCACATCCTTCATTTTGATTCATGTTCCATCTCAGATCAGAGTGTTTCGCTGTTCTAAATGACCAAGGAGTTTACGGGTTCCCTTAGAAGAGAAACAACACAGTGGCAAACACACTCGCCATTATCAACAGGGTCGGAGACCCAGAGGTTTCTCAAGTGAAAGGTCATCTGCAGCAATGTCTACCTTCCTCTTGGTTCTAGGCACAGGAGCATGGATAATTCTCTTATCTGTACAGCCTCACTTGTGCAAACAGTGTTTGGCGTGGCCTCAGTCCTGTGAACATTCATTTGAACCTTGACACGAGCTGTGACTTACTGCCCAGTAACAAAGGTATATTTCTTCTTCCTGGTATGATCAGAGGCATGAAAATGGAAGCTTCCCCAAACTATATACGCTTCATATACTTTAGTCATCTTTACCAGCTTTCATAACTATAGAAAGATATCGGGCCATTTTTCAAATAAACCTTGTTGTTAAGGGAGTTATTTTATCACTTGTCAACTACCTCTTTAGGAAATCAAGATATTTCTACTGATTTTGTTTTATAACCAATGACATTCACTTCTCTCCTTTTATAAATGTACTTCCATTCACCCCATACCTTTGTGTAAGTCTCATTCTACCATAATAAATATGTTTCCATCACTACCAGTAACTGAGCAGCCAACTTACATACCAGTGTAGATGCTGGCACTTTGACAGGCGCTGCCCAGAAGAATCACCGTAAAGCAGGAGCCCCACACACTCACCTCTCTGCTTCCGAAAGCCACTCCCACTCCTCAAAGTGAAAAACCCACCAGGGAGCAGAGCATCCAGAACATCTGAGGTTACCACCCACAGCATACAACATGTCCGTGCATGAGTAAATGGCCTCAACCAGCACAGCAATGTGGGTTTAAGCACCAGTCACTAGTGAATGTTGGGTAATCAGACGTACTTTCTTTGTTCAAATCAATCTATCATACCAAGGTGGTCAATCAAGTACCTTCACTGTGGCCAGGACTGTCAAAGGATACACTTGTCACTAGAGATATAAAAAGCACTATATCATTAGGGTCAGTAAAACAATTAGTTTTGTAATCTAGTTCCTATATGGAGTTACATGGTTTCCTAGAATAAATTATTCTTTAACTATATATGCAAACTCAATAAAGGTAACCATATTTAAAAAAAGAAAAACTCAGTGTAGGTCAAGACCAATTCTTCTTCATGCACAGATATTGGCATTTGGTGGCATTCTAGGGAAAACTGTACAACTATCACTGACGTCTGCTTTTATTTTTCTATGAAATGTGTCCATAAAACTTTAAAAAGCAATACAGCTGATGTTTGATCTCCACAAAATCAAATTATTTTGATTTTGCAAATAATTTAAGGCATACAAATAACACTGCTTCCTCCACCCAGAGTCCTTAAGAAGAAGCAAAGTGTTGAAAAATGTTCTTCAGAGATCATGTAGGACAAGTGCCTTCATTTATGACTTGCAAGTATGCTCATACCTACAAGAACATCGACTTTAGATACCATTTGTCAAAGGTGTACTGAGCCAACTCCCACACCACATGCTTCACAAACATGACCTCTCATTCTCACAATAACTTCATGAGAAAAATATTTTACCTCCATTTCACAGGTGATACACTGAGGCACAGAGAAGTTAAGACCTTTGCCCAAGTCACATAATTGCTAAGTGGTACAACTGAGATCCGACTTAGGACTATCTGACTCCCATGCTTGTGTTTAGACCATCAAAATTCACAAAAAAAGAGAGGGAGACCCAGGTGTGGGATAATCTTGGCTACATACCTCATACAATTCAATAATGATGTTTCCCATTAGACCTCGGCTGCTCTTAATGTTCTCCATGGCCAGGGTGAAGTAGATCCCACGCACGTCTGAGATGTAGAGGTTGTAGGTGTCGTTCTGGTTCCATTCTTGGACCGCTGCGAACACTTGGTTCTCGTCGGTACTGATGATGTGCATGTCCTGGAAGAGACGGAAGGCCTGTGAGGCAGCAGATCTCTTATCTGCGTGTCCACTGGGACCCAGAATCATTCCCATGACTTATGAAATGGTTGAGGAAAAGCTTGATTCATAGGCAATGTTAAACAATTCTGTGTCAGACCAAGGCTATAAATTATGAGCTTCATGATTTCTGTTCCTTGCTAAGTGACAGCGAGATGGGTATAAGGGGCTTTGGTGGGTATCATTTCCCATGGCTTCGAGGGACTCATCCACTTTCATTTTTTATTTATATATCTGAAAGGCAGTGTCAGTGCTAAAAGAGACAAAAAGCCTTGCCAGAAAAAACTCACACGTGCCGGAAGACAGGGCCTCTCCCTTCTTTAGATCTTCATTTATGTGTTCAAGCTTCTCAGCGCAATGGTTTTCATACCTGTCTTTGGAATCTGCAGAGTCATGGGGATGGCAAGAAGGGTGGCCAGGAGGCGTGGCCGATGAGGGGCTCTGGACTTCCAACCCTGTTTCAACCACAGGAGAACCACTCTAATCTGCTTTCTACTAGAGTTCCGTGTAATACTCTAGGAGTAAAAGGTGAGGAGGGTTCTTTTATTAATAAAATAATATTTGAAAACACTGATGTGGGGGAAAAGATACTTAACCTGGAATGTCGTGTTCTGAGTCATAACATAAGCTCTGCTGTAGTGTTGTGGACCATGTCGGTCTCCATGAGCTTCGATTTTCTTACCAAAATAGTGCGGAGGCTGGGTTACCAACAAAAATAGCTAACAATTGGGCAGTGTCCTAAGTTATCTTAACATATTATTTCAATTAAAAATCCATTTAATTCTATAATGGAGGTAGTGTTAATGATTTCATGTATTGAAGACTGAACTAAGGAAACAGAGGGTTACAAACAGAGGGTCAGATGACACAGCTAAAACGTGACAGAAACATGTCCGAACCTCAGGAGTATGACTCTAACCTAATTGTTGGGTTCTAACCATTTATAAACGTAGCTTCTAGATTAGAACTTGCCAACCAAAAATCCATGAAATAAATATACAGTCGTCCCTCGCACTTCACACTTTGACTTTCGCGGCTTCACTCTATCGTGGTTTTTTCTGAAATACTATACTATATTTCAAATAAGCCACGAAAGTCAAAGCGTGAAGTGGCGAGGGACAACTGTGTATAAATCAAGACTCCTACTTCGTGGAAATTCATTTATTGCGGTAGAGTCTGGAACAGATTAACTGCGATAAACAAGGGCCGATTGTAAGTCACAATAATTTGATTTGACCAACGTCTCTTTGTAATACTTGAAAACGTAGTCTTTTTGTCAGGCCAGTGTGGCTCAGTGGATTAAACATTCTCCCTTGGACTGAGAGGTTCTGGTTCAATTCCCGTCAGGGCACATGCCCAGGTTGCAGACTGATCCCCAGTAGGGGGCGTGCAGGAGGCAGCTGATTGAGGTTTCTATCTCTCTCTCCTTTCCTCTCTCTCTAAAATATCAATTAAAACATATTTTTTTTTAAATGAAGTCTTTTAAGTGGACTCATTGGAATCTACATACCTAAATTTTCTCATGATCTGCCACTTCCTGGTCCCTGAAGTCACTTTAATTTGCATTCCTGGAGTGGATCATTTCTAAAATCAAATCGACTAGTTCTGAATTCAAAGCAGTTTATACAAACCAGTTCATGTGGCTAGGCACTGTACAAAGAGGATCAAAAACTCAAGTCCTTACTTAATGAACTTACACTGTCAGGAGGCAATGTTGAAAAGGATAAACGTTTAAAGAATGAGAGTAGTTAAAAAATGCATAACTATACAGATGTACATGCCAAAGAGTATTAGCATCTGAGAAAGCAGGAGAGGACCCTTGTCACGGTGGTGGAACACACTGGAAAAAGGAGCACAGGCGATTGGAGTTGACAGTAAGTGGATAATCAGACTGAATCTAGCCCCTACCTTATTTGGCCAACCTTTCCCAGAAATGGTTTCAACAATAAAGGGAGGCAGCAATGTCTATAATGTCAGAATCGTGGAGAGCTCTGTCATGATGATTTCAAAAGGAGCACACTCATTTGATTTGGATGATTTCAAAAGGACCAAGCTCATTTGATTTGGACAAGTGGGAGGTGGAGAAAGTGAGAAAGCAAGGTCTACATCTCTGCCCTGGAGATTCTCTGTCCCATCCCAGTCTCTGGCCTTGAACGCCCTAGGTCACCTTGACTAAAACCTCACTTGCTCATTTGTGCTTACACACCTTACAGGTCCCTGCTGAGCTGCTTGCAACTAGAAATAAGGCTTACTCTTAAAATCCATGTGATGACATTGTATTGTGTTGGTGTCGAATGAAAGCCCAAGAACCCAGTAGGAGGGAAAACAGCAGCTGCAGGAAATACGGATTAAATTCACTTACCCTGTTAAAAATGCAATAGAAATGCCTGGTTGTTCCCAGATGTTTTGGTTATAAAAATGAATGCGCTAAGTTATTTTAGACTGAACTAATAAAAAAAAGAAGTAAAAAAAACCACACACACACACAAAAATAAACACTGGGGCATGGTCAGGATTAGAGGCAGCCAGATTTGCTGTGAGTGCATTTTACTTTAGACCTGTGTTGAGTCTGTGTTACCTGGTGAACAGGTACTGCAGGCTCTGGGGTGAAAGACCGCTTCCTAGTATCTAGATTCTGAGATGTCTGCTTGAAAGATCCTTAATTGGCCAAAGTCACTTAGTTAATAAATGACATTACTAAGATTTAAACCCAAGACTACCCTAATCAAGAAGCTAAGCTCCATATCAGTGGGGTATAACTTCAGTGTATATCAGAATGACCTGGAGATCTTCATCACATGCAGACTCCTGAGTCCGGAGGTCCTGATTCAGATGTCTGGTGAAGAGCCTTAGATTCTGCCATCTAAAGAAACTCTCCAGATGATTCTGGTGCATACAATCTGGGGAACCACATTCTTAAAAGCTCTGAACTATGTGTCCTCTCTTCTAGTAGGTCTTACAGTTGAATAAGGGACCAAGCAATAATAACCTGAGAGCAAGTCTTCAAGAACAAAGAAAAACCCTGTTAGTTAAATTTGGTTGAACAGGGATCTGAGGGATAATAAAGTTTATTTCCTGAATTCTGCTCCCCTAATCTAACGCCAAAGCATGTGTCACCTTTATACTAAAGCAAATATAAATAACAGCCCCCTCCCCCCTCCCAAGAGAGTAATTGGGTGAATCAGAGTTGCTTTTGGAAAACCTAAACCTGTGACTTCCTAGGAGAAAATAGTGAAAATACTTCCCTGTTACTAGAACATTCTCTTATAACCTGGGTCCTCATTACAGGAAGACCTATGTTATTGAGCACATACCACATGGCAAACACCATACCACAGACACAGAGAGGAACGAAATGCAGAGCCAAAGCTCAGGGAGGTGCCACCTGGAGGCGGCAGCACATGCTTGTGGCCTTACAGAGGTACTGAAAAGGGTGACAGGCGCAGGAAGGCTTATTTGGGGAGAGGAAGTAGGGAACATTCAAGGAAATGTGTGGGACCTGGACTAGCTTGAAAGCAGCTTTTTTCCCTGAGGTCAGTGAGGATTGAGTGGCCACATCACCAGGGGTTCTGTGTGGTACACCCAACTTCTCCCAGAAGAAAATACAAAGCTATCACAAGATTTTAAGCAGGAGGAAGAAAAGATTAGAGTTGATCAATGCACAGATTAAGTTGGAGAAGATTAGCTTCATTACACAATCATAGTCATTGGGGAACAGTATAAAGAGTAGATTTGAGTGCATCGGGGAGAAAGACTGAAAAAGTAATTGCAACAGTCTAGGTGGCAACACACGAGGGCCTGAACTAAGGATTGGGTTTTCCATAACCCTACGAAATGCAGCAGTGAGATATTAAGGAGGTGGAATCTACAGGGGATAAGTGAGAGGGACATATCTGTAATATCTCAGATATCTAACTTACAAAATTCTCTGCATTTCTAGAGTAATCTTTAACATGGTAATTAAATATTTTGTTAGTGTAATTATTTGTTTGATGTCTGTCTCTCTCATTAGATTATAAACTTCCAGGGTTCACAAACTATGCCTCTCTTATTTATCACTTTATTTTTAGTACTTATCAGAGTATTTAGCACATGGTAGACATCTAACAAAAGCTTACTGAATGAATGAATGAATGAATGAATGAATGAATGAAGTATGTAAACATGAGAGAAGGAGGAGATTTAAGGTAGGGACTCTGAGCTCAGTTCTGGGGTTATTAAATGAAACCATTAAGGGGATGAACTTGAACTAGGCAGCTGGGGATGCAGTCCAGAGATCAGTGGAGAGATATCAGCTGGATCTGTGGACATAGGAGGCACCGACATGAAGAAAAGGGATGAGGTCACGCAGAAACCATGCAGAATGTAAAAAGAATTTAGAAATCTCAACATTTAAAGGGTGGCCAGGGGAAGAAGATGCAGGAATGGAAGTCAGAAGTAAATACTTCCAAAGAGCAGAGTATCAAATACGGATATTTCCCCACAACAGTGTCAAAGGATAGAGAGAGGTATAAAAAGATGAAGACCCAGAGACTTTGGGGGATTCGGCATGCAGGCCGTCACTAATAGCGATGGCTCGAATAGTTTCAGTGGAGTGGGGGATGGATGTGTGGGAGCCGAGGGCAACCAGCTGAGGAGTGAAAACCAAGTGAGAACTGTCTGTGACGATAAATCAGCATTTGGGGAAATGTAAAAATTAAGAACAGTTTTCCTGAGGAAATTAAGGAAAAGGTTAATATCATTGCCATTGTCATTATAATAAATGTTCTAAACCATATTTACCTCTCTTCTCTCTTATTATCCATAATGGGATTAACTGTAACCTACTGTCAAATGAAAACAAAGCCAGACTTAGGCAAAAAGAGACTTCATTTGAAAAGGCTGTTGCAACACTGTGGCCCTCCTATTGCAAGCACCTCAGCGCGAAGCAGTAAAGAAGGACCCCTACGGGGAGGTGGACAGCGAGGCTGCAGAGGACGAGGTGTGCAGAGTGGGGGAGCAGGTGGCGTGACCCAGCAGTCGGAAAGGAAACTGTTCTGCTCAGTCGGGGGTTCTCAGAGGGGCTGACCTGCGTTCCAACGCGTGCATGAGCTCCCAACGCTCACAGATGCTCACGGGCGGGTCCGCGTTGAGGGGTTTGAGGGAAGAAGCAAAGCTGAACGTAAGTTGGTAAAGACAAATGAGCAAGCATTTTGTACATAGTGGTCGGGAGGGGCCAACAGTTCAGCTAGTCATTTACGAGATTAAGAGCGGGAGTCTGGTTCGCTCAAAAGCAACCCGAGGACATCGGTGTCATCACAAGACGATGGGGAAGGGGAGTTCTTCGTAGTTCCAGGAACACAGAAGAGGGGAGGAATTTTTTAAATATTGCTGTTCTCCTGAGTCACCGGACTCAGGTAACGTTCAAAATCATCACTAACAAACTGAGTCGACATATAAACAAACATGAAATCAAAATGGTCTCTTGCAGACATGACTATTAGAGGAGCAGTTTGAGAATGAGTACAGCACCTAAGAGACACAAAGGGGTGCATTAGAGTCAAAGTGGTGAAGTGGGGCCTGGGGCAGCGCTGAGTCCAGGGGCAGCCCGGGACGCGACCCCATGGCACAGATCCCCACGCCAGGCGGGGTAAGGGCATCTATTGTCTTTCCTCTTCCGCCCCAGCACTGCTTAGACTTGCCCAGTACTTTGCACTCTCCCAACAAAGCTTTCCTGGACTCCTCACCACTTTGGCGGATGACGCAGGATGCGCATTGCCCAGACAGAGGCCCTGGCTCCCGGTTTGGGCAGCACAGCCGGGAGGGGAGCCCAGGTTTTCCCTCACAGCTCCAGCACCTCTTCCTGAAGCCGCCAGGCTGCCTTCGCCTTCTTCCCCACCCTCCCTCCGCGTGCCTGTGGCGCCCGCTGCACTGAGATGCCCAGGGACCGGTTCGGAGGACTCGGCACCAGCTTGCCGCTCCCAGGAAGCCGCCTCTGCAAAACCCTCCAAAGCTGCGAGCGCCCCAGGCAAGCACATTCCGGGCAGACAGGCTGGAGTAGAGGCGCGAGGGCAGTGGTGAAGGGAGCTTCTCTGTTTTTGTTTTTGTTTTTTTTAAATATGTCTTTATTGATTTTTTTTACAGAGGAAGGGACAGGGAGAGATAGAAACGTCTTTGAGAGAGAAGCATCGATCGGCTACCTCCTGCATGCCCCTCCCTGGGGATCAAGCCCTCAACCCGGTGCGTCATGTGCCCTGACAGAATCGAAACTGTGACCTCCTGGTGCATGGGATGACGCCCAACCACACCGCCAGGGCTCTGTTTTTGTTTTAAGCAAGATGCCCAGCTGCAGTACTCCATGAACAGCAACAAGTTCCTTAAATGCCATTTCCGTTCTTAAACAATGGAAAGAACCAATCTCCCCCCACCCCCTCTGTCTTCACCTCCCATGAAAATCTGGGACAATGTCAGCTCATAAAGGGGATCAATAACCATCCAGCTATTTTCTCAGCCACCCTCATATTAATGAGAAGCCGTCCCGGATGAAGTTCTATCAAAGGGGCTACACAGAGGGTCTCCATCACAATAAATGGCCACGGGTCTGCTGATTGCTAATGGAGTGTTCTAGGGCTCTGATCAATTCCAGGCTTTATTTGTGCCCACCTGCAGCCACGCTGCCCAGGACAGAGAACTGTTTGTTTTCATGAGAAGGTTAAAAATACATAAAAGAAACACACATGCTCAGATAAAATAGGACCTACATTGAAAGATGCTTTGCCAAGTTGCTGAAACTCTTTTCCTAGGCCAATACATGGAAAGCATCAGGGTCCTGCAGGGGGTACTTCTCCTGAGAAGAAGTGTGACTATGAGCATCCCTTTTCTCATTTTGTCCGGGCCTGCGTGGGTTTAGAATATCTGATGGGTGCATCCTGCAACCACAATACAGGGGTCCTTCAAAAGCCAATCACAGAGAGGGTGGAGACATCGATTCCCATGCTCCCTGAGGCTATTAATACAGCTCCTGCCCACCTCATCAGCCTCTTCGCCTGTCTCTCTGCAAGCCAGTCACTCAACATGGTTTGTAGTTTATTGAATCAACCATATTCTCTCTTAAAACAGGACCTGTGCACATAGTTCCTATTGGCCTCCTCAAAACGAGTTAGCAGAGTTAATTCCCCCGTTTTTTTTTGTTTGTGTTTTTTTTATCAGCGTAAACATCACTTTCTTCAGGAAACGTGTGCTCACTGCTGATATTTGTTTAGCTCCAACCCTTATGTCATGATGACCCTTGAGCTTCTGTGCTTATAACACCCCCTACCCTTGCAATTGTGCAGTGTCTCCTCTCTACAAGAATATAAGCTCCACGAAGGCAGGGTCCGTTCTGTCTCATTCACTATTCTATCCACAGACCTTAGTGTGGTGCCTGGCAGAGTAAACATGCAAATGTTCGAAAGACTGGTTCAATGGATGAATAAAAGAAGGGACAACCAGATGAGTGGATCGATACCTGCATACATGACTAAACAAATGCAAAGGAACAGAGCGTAGACAACCACTCACCTTCTTATCCCACAACCTCTTCCTCCTCTGCACTCATAGTATGTCTCCTAGCACTGGCTTAGAAACCCAAGTCTTTGTAACATTACACTGAAATATGGCCAACCTGAGACTTTGCTTCTTTGCTGCCTCATTAGGTGACACAATGATGTCCTGTCCATGTTCACAGTGAGGTTCTAAGATCCATCTTCTCCCCAAAGCCAGTGGTCACAGGAAACGGGGTCCATACACTTAAGTTTTGTGATTTTTCAATAGAGGAGTTAGCATGCTATCATCTGATATTAAAATTATAGTAATGATTCCTTTCTTGTTAGTCGCAGTGGTAGAGGGAGTGGAAGTATAGGCAGTGTGTTTATATTTAGCATTAAAATGTAGGGAGAAGCAAGAAAACCAGGCGCCTCACCTGGGCACCTCTGGGCATATACATAGTGTGGGTGCTCCTGCCGGGGGCATTCTGAGCCCACCCCTCTCTTCGGCAGGAAGGCCCTTACAAAAGGAAGGGGTTCTCAGAAGAGATCTCAGCACCACTCCTGGAGAATGACCCAAAGTTACGTGGGATGTTTGAGTCATAGCAAATCAAAACTCCTGCCTGTGTACCCAGGTTCGATACCATCAGCAGAAGCCAAAGCCCACAGTGGCAGGTCAGGCTGGATGCCCGCTGTCTCCCACAGCCCTGCAAGGCAGCCTCTCCCCGCCGCTCTGTCTGGCAGGACCCAGGGCAGCAGGTGGCGTGTACCTTTGGCAGCGAGTACTTGGGCAGCTTTATCTGAGCGAAGGCCTCTCTTCGATAGGACACGTAGTAGCTGGCTCTCCCTCCAGTTGTTACCTGGGACATGGAGAAACACAAAGAGGTCAGGTGGGGTCACGGGTTTTGACACAAGTTGGAAGGTACTGGCCACTCCATCAATGGTCACAATGGTTTGTGATAACCTTGCAGAGAATATCCCTTCCTTGTTGGCTCTGAACCTCTAATCCCATGGCACCCTGAGTTGCTCCCATGGTATGGCATTCAGAGAATAGTGGGCAATGACAACAGTCTTTTCCCTGGATGGCATTTCCCCCGGGTGGACTGTGTATTGGTCACTGTGCTCTGCGTATGTTCCACCTATTACGTTCAGCTGAAAACAGAGAAGCTATCGATGTGAGCTGTACCCATGATGTTTATTATTTTTTTAAACAATTTTTAATCCATTACAACCATGATGTGATGGCCAAAGGAATTTTTTTCCCTTGATCTAAATAACTACTATTGCTTAAAGTTATTACTTTGAAATTAATTTCACTTCTGATCCAAGCACACTGTTTTACCCTTTATATTTACACATGAATGCATTAAGCAGATATGTATTGACTTTCCACCAACACGTCCTTAACGGCCTCAAACATCAGGCAAAGAGTCTGGATTTAAAAGTCAGAAATCTGGGTGTGAGTCCCAGTTCTGCCGTCAAGACTGGGACCTCACTTGGGAAAATATGGATCCTTAGAGGAAACTGGAAACCCCCCGAGAAACGAGCCTCTGGCTGGGTTTGGCTAAATGTCCTGCCAGCAGGCGCAGCTCTGCAGATGGCTGCTCTCGCCGGCCGCCCTGCCTCGGGGACATTAATCTTCCGGAGAGGAGACAACAGCCCGCTTGGAGAAAGTCGGGGGACGACACCAGCACCCCGGCTGCTGTGCTGAGAAGGCGATTCCTGGAGGCACCAGCTCTGTTCTCATTAGGGCCGAGCACCTGCTGGAGACAGGCCCGTCCTGCTCCAGGCCAGACCTGGCGCCCATCCCAGCGGCTGCTGGGAGCAGGAGGCGTCTGACGTCTCTATTGAAATCCACCCATCACTCCCCACTCTGAGAGACAGCGTCTCCCCTGGCTCCCCGGCTCCGCACGGACGGGAGCCCACAAATCAGGTACCGGCCGCTGCCAGGTCGAGCAGCTGTCAGTCAGCGTGAAGGCAGAACCGTGCGTGGGAAGGCTTCGTGCAAAGTCTGCAGCTGTGAACCCGGAGGAGACACTGGTTCCCCGACGTTCGCCGCCATCCGTACGTCTCTGAGTTCTAATTAGAATCATTTTTGTCTTGCGTTCAGAACTTTTTTTTTTTTTTTGATAAGACATCTGTTCTGCATCTATATTGTTCCGCCTGGGCTTCGAGGTGGGGTGTTGACATATTAAGATCAATGAGTTGCTGAGAAGTCTTTTTTTTTGTTTTTTTTTTTTTCTTTTTAAAATAAATCTCGACGACATAGACTCAGATTAAAATCGAATCCTTGGCTCTGAACAGTTACCATTAGTCCATGTATGATCTTATTTACTTATTGGTTTGGTTAATCTGGTTTTGTTTTTAATTGTAAAACCAACACTGCTAAACATATCTGCCCACCCCAAGCCTAGCTCAGTTTTTAAATGTTAGCGTGCGTCAGAATCGCCTGGCAGGCTTGTTCAAACCCAGCCTGCTGGGCTGCACGCACAGAGTCTCTGATCCAGTCAGCCTAGGGTAGCGGCTGAGAACTGCCTTTTTGTTAGTTTCCTGATGCTGCTGTCGCTGCTGTTCTGGGGACCACACCCCCGGAGCAGCACAGAAACACAACTGTAATGACAACGCACATGCCCCTCTGTGCTCCTCACCTCTCCTAAGCCCCGCCTCCCCTCCGAAGTGGTGAGTTTCCCGAGTTTTACGTTGACAATGATGATACTGTCATTGTTAATTGAGGTGGGATTTATATAACAAGTTAACTATGTTCAAGTGTGTACTTCAGTGGCATTGAGCACGTCCCGATGCTGTGCAGCCATCACCTCTACAATGTTTTCATTACCCCAAAGGAGAGCCCGTACCCACTGCTAAAGTTGGTCAACTCAAAAATACGTCCTCTGGTCACTTATTATATGCTTAAAAATCAGTTCTCCATAGGACACTCTGAACCTCACCAGCCCACCCTTAGTGAATTAGACTGGCATTAGGGAACACAAGTCTCGTCTCTGAGGGCTCGCCAGAGCTCAGCAATGAAAAGAAGCATTTCCCCAGAAGACCCAGTCACCTCCTTAAGGCACAAGATGACAGCACCCTCAGGCCTCTTATCAGCACCACAGACCAAGGCTGGGTCCCTTGGGGTTGCCAAGCCACTGAGTACAGAACAGAGGGCAAAGGGGTGGGCGGAGGTGGAGGAGGGTGGAGGGGGAATAAATAGTGATGGAAGGAGACTGAACGTGGGGTGGTGAATATACAACACCGACGGTGTATTATAGAATGGTACACCTGAAACATAGATCATTTTATTAACCAATGTCACCCTGAAAAATCAATAAAAATGTAAAAAGAAGGAGAAGGAGGAGGGGAAAGAGGAGGAGGAAAAGAGAGTTGTCCTTCTGAGGGTGATTGCTCCTGCTGACTCGGGGCCCACCCATGGGCCCAGCCATGTCTATTGGAGCCCTGCACAAGCGCTCTCTCTCTCTCTCTCTCTCTCTCTCTCTCACACACACACACACACTCACACACGGAACCTAAAAGAGTTTATGGTTGCGTAATCATAAAGATGGAAATTACACCTTAGATACACCATCGAATGATCTAAATTGCTAAGGGGCTTCATGAAGCCCGAGGAGCCCGGAGGTTCTCCCAGTCCCTCTGATGTCACAGTATCTTACAGCAGTGTCAAGCTGGGGTCCTACAGGTCTGTTCTTGTGCTGGCCACACCGTCAGACTCCAGCTGATGCTTTCAACCTCAGTGTGAGACCCATTCATTTTGGGATGCCACCAATTTATTATCATTTCTCCCTTGTCTCAGCTCCAGAACTTCATTATTTCCATTTCTATAGCACTTTCCACGTCTACTCTGGTGGTACACATATCTGTATGATTATCCCTCCATGTCTTATTAAAAGGTTGCAACCTCCTGATTCCTAGGAAGAGCTGGTCTCATGGTAGGTTATTAGTGAATACATGATGATAAAGATAATGATACAAATGTCATTGATTGAGTTCATCTCCCATGTTCCAGAACTGCATACAGCCCTTATATAAAGTATCTACTCTAATCCTCAGGACAACCCTACAGAAGCTATAACATATTGAGTGACTGGCCTAAGATAAGACACATTTGAACCCAGTCAAGTTCAGCTCTAAGCCTGCATTCCCTCCTCAGGTGACTAAGATGAGTCCTCCATTCATCTCATTGCAACAATAGATTCCATTGGTTCCAACATCTTAATTTCTGAAACTGGCATATGTTAATATGTTTGTGTTTCTTCATATTCCCAGAAAAATCTGTTCTGGCGTTTATGCTGCACCTTCGAAATGATGTCTTCTTAGAGGAGAAGAGGCAAGGTGATAAAAGAGTGATAAGAACTACGATGCAGCACATGCTTACTACATGGAAGATGCTGGGATAAGCAGTCTATAAACCATGCCACGCAGACACATGTTATAGATTAAGTAATATGTACATACACCTATGTAAACTATATAGAGGTGTAGATACAGATCATACTTCTATTTTACAGGAAATTGAGGCAAGCAAGGTCAACTGACTTGCCCAACATCACATAGCCTTTCATTGTCACGGCCAGGATGTGACCCTAGCCTAACCGGGACCCTTACCTGTAAATGAGCATACCCCCAAAGTATCAGGCACAGGGCAGGGGTCCATACTTACTGACTAACTGAATAATGAATTGTGATTAATCTGCTTAACTAGAAAGACTTGGAGTTTGATTTCCTCCCGTGTTTAGTAGCTAAACCATAATGTAGAGATGAACTCTCCAGTCCCCACATGGTCACAGGAACTCGCCTCCAAACTGAAGGATTCCCCCTTCGGAGCAGAGCTTTGGGAAGGCTGGGCCGACACCAGGCAGAAGCGGCGGCCCCCCTGCTCTGTATGGCTCTCTGGCAACCACGCAGGAAGGAATAAAGTTTAGTGACTATTAATCTATTTTCATGAACTTTTCTCTTCCTTACAAGCAAATTTGCTGGCATTGTAAATCCCAGAGATTATTACCATTCTCCCTCTCAGTGACACCTTTTATTTTACATTTGATGAATGTCATCCAATTATTTGCTCTGGGCCCATCCGTCATGCTAAACACAGAATTAGCTGGGTCTTTTCCTCACTAATGACTGGCTCGTTAATCTGATTTTCTGCATTTCCATTTTACAGGTTTAATTGGGCTCCCGGCCAGTGAAAATGATTCCTTTGGACAAGTGCATTGACCATTAAACACATCTGTCTCTTCTGACGCGTTCCCATTCTTGCCATGACCGAGTCTAACCTGACTTAGTTTTGCATTTATATCTTGTTTCTAGGTAATGGCTTGCCAAGGAGGAGAGAGAGAAATGCCCCCTAAAAATTGAAACTAGAGGGCTTTGAGTCATATTGGGCCTGTTTCTGGACTAGATAGACAAAAATGCATAGTGTCTCAAGAATTCAAAAATGGGCATAAGTAATCTGAGAAGAAAAGCAGAAACTAAACATCTTTGAGTATTAATTATGTGATGAGTACTTAACATTCATGATAATTACTTATATCCACAATAATGATTGCTATTAATATTATTATTAATAACACCATTCGTACTTGACAAGGTAAAATATTTATAACATGATGTTTTTGAGTATTTATTACGTGCCAAGCACTGTTCTTGTGTGCACACTAGCCTTCAAGTCTTTGAAGAATCACCACAAATAAATGGCAAAGCTGGAATCTGAACCCAAGATTACCTGACTACCAAGTTTCTTACGCTGATCCATCTCTGCGGAGGGGAATGGATCCCATGTCACTCAACGTCCAATTTCCCCGATAAGATGCCTACCAGCAGGGTGGATATTTCTATGTGAGAGTTCATATCAATTTCTCAGCCTTGAGAAATCAATGCTCTATTGTTGCACAGGAGTGAATGGTGCTGCTTTGGAATCTGAGAATAAGAGGGACCATAATGGAAATAAATCTGGCTGTAGCCTTCATAGAAAATGACATTTAGAAGCTTTTCCAGTTGGAGCACCTTGCTGGGCCCGCTATAATGGGAATAATCAGTCCAAGCCGAGAGAAATGACCGCCCACCTCTGCAGGCTCGCACTGGGTGCCACGCACAGCCTCTGCACCGTTTCTTCCTCAGCAGAGAAACAAAAGGGGACAGCCGAGGTGGTATGATGCACAATTAACTTTTCCAATTTCCTTGCTCATTAATTCTATTTAGATTATTTCAAATAAATCTTGCCATTGTTAGGGCTTTCTCTTCCTTTCCACCTACATAATCCCTTCAAAGATCACATTTCTTTTTCAAGAACAAAGAAGCAGGCTTCTGACTGGCAGGCCACCGGAGTCAGTAAATAGTCATAGGTTTCATCAGGGTGTTACTGTGTCAGGATGACCCTGGGAGCTTCTGCCTGACGGGTTACGTCACCGCTGCCATCTTGAGCTCACGTTTCAAAAGTGCTTTGCTAAGGTGCCGCGCGATGTATCTGAACCAAAACCGTGGCACAGCATTGGGAACAATGACACCCTACTAGCCGTCTCCTGTGACAGGCTGTTTGATCTTGAATATTAGTGTTTGTCAAACTCGTGTTTGCTCACTTTATGTCCTGGAGGCTCTATGACATTAATGGAATATGCACTTTTATCTAGAGAGAGCGAGTCTGGTACATAACACAACACGCGCTCTAGGGCTGAAACTCCTTTGAAACAGATTTGCACATAAACATTTGTTAGCAGGGCCTAACATAATAACCCCAAACACCTTCACCAAGAATAGATTTGATATGGGATACTAGACACTATAGACTCTCTCTCTCTCTGTCTCCCTCTCTCTCGCTGTGTGTGTGTGTGTGTGTGTAGGGCAGGTGTTACAAGGAAGACGTGTACTGAGGCTGCCAGCACACTCATTGGCCAGGAAACACTTACAAATTGACTGCCACCTCCCCCAGCCCTGCCAAGAAGCTCCGTGAAGCTGCCCTGCCTGTGGGGAATGTTAGTAAGGCAGAGGAGGGAGCTGGAAAACACGGGCCAAGGCTGTGCGCCTGGATCACAGCAGCACTAGAAGCAGCAGCAGGATGCCTCATTCCCGGAGTCGGTTATTCAAACACAATGCAGAGCATGGACTGGATAAGTTTCCAGTTATATATCTTCAAAGAGTCCAGCCTTTCCTCTGATTTTTAAGCATTATAGCACTTTTGGTTGGGGTCCCACACCTGGGGTTGAATCCTGCTTCTGCCACTTGGTTTGGTGACTTTGGACAGGTAATTCAATCTTCCTAATTTCTTCTGGAAAATGGAAATGTTAATACTACCTATGGACACGTTATCATGAGGAATACACACAATGTAGCAAGGAAAGAGCCCTGAACCCGGCACATGCTAAGGGCTCCATGCCTCGGGCCAGCTCGTTGGAGGTCTTATGGTGACTGACCATGGGGACAGCTTATGTATGGAACGGGAGGCTGAGGAGAGTGCTGGGGTAGCTACGTGGGCCACCTGGTCAGAACTGAGCAAGGACAGAGGGCTGAAATTCTTCTTGTTCTCAGCAAGGATGACTTCACCAAGACCGCCCATGGAGGCCACAAAACCAAAGATTTAACCATTTGCCAGAGATTTAACCATTAATGGTTGCACGCATTATCTCAGTGTTCTGGCTTTTAGGTTTTAGAGGGAAGGGAGGAAGTTCTTGAGATACCCACCTAACCCTTCAAAATGGAAGTTTTTTTGTGTTTCCTCTCCTAGATTTTTTTTGGAGGGGGGATGGTAAGAAGGCAAAGTGCAGAAATATAAAAGAACCAATGTGGATTTTAATTGTCATCCTGAAGCACAAAATTTGGGAGTATCTGGATACTCCTAGGTAATAAAATAATTGGTAAAAAGTTAAAACCTAGAGAGTCTACTTTGAATGTTCCAGGTTCAGAATGCTAGAGCTTACACACACACATGCCCACACGCGCACACACAGGCGCGTGCACGTGCACACAACACGACCCATGGAAATCCTGAACAGAAATTTTAAAGCTTACTATCAAAACACTTTCCTTCCCCCTCTCTCTATCAAAATTGACCCCTTTCTTTACAGACTGGGTTTAATATAGTTTTAGTAGAAGATGGAACTGAGGGGAAGCTAGAGAAGATATTATTAGGAGTCCAGATTATAAAGTCTTCCTACTATTATATAAGCTTTTCTCTTTGACTCAAAATATCCCATAGCCTATTTCCTTTATACAGGTGAACATTATGAGGTCAATTAATTGACTAAAAGCTTCCCAAGCCAGACACTAACCTCTTTTTCATAGTATCCCAGAATTTCATCGAATTCAAACAAAGCGGTGGGAAAGGAGACGAAGAAAGAATATGTAAGGGTCTGGGATCTGCAGCAGCTGTGATTTCAGCTCGGCTCAATCAATTACCAGACATGAGATTTTAGGCATGCTAATGAACCGCTCGGAGTTGCAGGGTTATTTTTCTATAAAAATGGAATGAGTAATAATTACGCTTCTCTTACAGAGAAGTAAATGAGATGAGGCAATAAAATGCTTTCATTTAGCTGTAGTGTTCTACAAATACAATGATTAGGATGTTAAGAATGATCTGTGGTATGTGTCTCAGAACCTAAAGATTTTAGAAGTATTTTCATAGGCAAATTGCAACAGACTGAATCTTTCTCCCCCACCTCACCAATTTATATGTTAAAACTCAACCCCCAATGTGATGGTCCTTGGAGGCGGGGCCATTGGGAGGTGATCAGGTCATGAAGGTGGAGCCATCACACGTGACTTTAGAGCCCTTGAGATGACGCTGGAGACTCCCTTGCTCCTCCCTCCTGTGAGGACACAGATAACTAGGGACCAAGAAGTGGCCCTCCCGACATCAAATCTGCCAGTGCCTGAATTTTACACTTGCCAACTTCCAGAACTGTGAGAAATAAATTTCTGTTCTTTATAAGCCACCCAGTTTATGGTGTTCTGTTATAGCAGCTGTACAACTGACATCAAGCTGGGGATCCAGACACACCCACTCTGCTGACTGTGCGGGGCAGTGACACCGCCCGGGGGGCTACAGCTATCCACAACTGAAACGTTGGAGGCAGTAAGGAACGTGACGAGGTCAGCAGGAGACGGGGAAGAGCTATATAACACAAGTGTCTTCAGTCACATGGGATGAATGGCAGGTGCATGTAGCTGCTGGGAAAATGATTCATGTTATTGATATGTTCAAGATATTGTAAATATCTTAAAAGGGCAAGGCAAACAGAAGCATTAATTTTCTAGAAAAGCAGCGATGCTTCTTTGAGACACAGGATTTCCAGACAGCCTTGGAGATACAGATGGACAGCTAGATACTACAACACAACTTCACAAACATGGGATTCGCATGCCTCATGAGTGCATTTCGGGACAGCAATGGACGGATTTAAACCATCTGTCAAGAGGTTTCCTAGAAAACACTTCCTCCTCCCTGAGAGAGCCATGACTACTTGTCAAATACCACCTGCTACTTCTCAGAGCTCCCCACTGCCCGCCCTGGTCACACCCCTCTGCCCCCCACCAGCAGAAGCACCACTGTTGGAGAGCCAGGCTCTGTGCTCACCACTCCGCATGCACTGCCTGCTCTTGTGCACAATGACCATGTAGGGAAGATAGTCATTAAAGCAGCCCTGCTTACTGGTGAGTTCATTGACATGCATAAGATCACTCAGCTCCCAAGTGGCAGAGCCTCGTTTTGAACTTGGGTCTTTAAATCCTGGCAATGGTCACGATACTATGCACACCTGAATAAACCTAGCGTATCTACTGTAGAGCCTTTCCAAAGAATGACTAGTTTAGGAGCAGGTGCCCGGAGGGATTCATCCTGACCCAGATCACTAGAAGACTCCAGCATCAGTGACTTTCACAGTGACTTGGGCCAAAAGCGATCTCCTTAATGAAGCCACCCCACACCCCTGTTTCCCAGTGGGGTTTCATCTTGTCGTCTTCTGCTTCCCATGGCTCTTTGCCTGTGGCCCTCTGGTTGCACTTACAGAAGCTGTCCTGAATTACTGGAAAGTGGGTACAGCTTTTCTCTTGTACTGAAATATCTCTGAGGGTAGATAATGTGTCTTGTTCCTATTTTACCCTCTCTTAATAGCCAGCACCCATGTCCTAACAACCAATAGTTATAGAGTTCTCGAACTATGGACTTAATCTAATTTGGTCAGAGCATAACCCTACAAGAGAAGTCTAATTACATCCTGACTTTAGAACTAAGGGGCAGAGGCCCAGACAGGCCATCTTAGCTCAGCTTTTTGCTAAAAGGTGAGGTTCAGAGACAATCTCAGGTCTTCTGAACTGAAACCACTGTCACTTTTCACGTTGTCAGCCTGTGTTTACTAAGTCAAGATCAGAATAACACAAAGTGGAGATAATTACATGGATTTTTACAAATAGGTCATGATTGTACATCAATTATGCCTCTGAGTGGTTGGCAACAACACAACACGGAAAGCAAGGCGGTTAGAGAGTGTGCTTTCCTGTGGGAAATGGGGAAGTCGATTATAAGAGGTTCTTTCCCACCCACTGCTGAATTCACTTATTAATTAAAGGTCTGGCCAAACTCACGCCATTCCTGGAACATTAATCACGTTTAGACATCTCATTATGGATTCTGGCCCCAATTCTACCATGCATTACATTTACCAGTTTACCAATCCATCAGCAAGTCCCTGTTCAGCACTGTGCCCAGGCTGGGTCAGGTACTGGGGCCATGGCCTCATGGGGTTCATTTCTTGGTAAAAATAAGCCTAACGTATAAGATGTACACATGCCCACCTACAATCAGTGATAACTCTATGGTACCTGAGCTGGGTAAAGTGTAGATGCCATTAAATGGAGAAATCCTCTCCTCAGAACCATAGTAGTTCATTCGACTTATTTTCATGCTCCTTCTAGAACTGCAGTGAAATCAGTGCTGGGCACAAGTCCATATTCTTCCGGCCTCCACTTTACAGACGATACAACTAGATACGGAAATGGCTAAGTGCTGAGCTGGAATTCCAACTCCTGCTTGTCTAGATCCAGATGTGTGAGCATAACACTCTCCTCTATCACTCTCCGCAGCGTGACATGCATCAGCACATGCATGCACACACAAGTGCACATACTGTATTTAGTATATAAGCAGGTGTTATTTACCCTCCCACTGCCTTAAGAAAAGATTGGGTTCTAAATCGTGAAAGATAGTCTGTTTGCTAAATGGGATGCTGAATTTGAGGCTGGAAGACTGGAGAAACCAGGAAATGGCTGAACTGTTCAAATAAAGGGGCCCTGGCCTGTTTGGTTCAGTGGTTAGAGCGTTGGCCCACGGACCAGAGAGTCCCAGGTTCAGTTCCTACTAAGGGCACGTTCCTCTGTTGCAGTTTGCCCCCAACCCTGGTTGGGGTTGTGTGGGTGGCAACCAGTCGATGTGTCTCTCTCACATCGATGTTTCTCTCTCTCTTCCTCCCTCTCTCCCTCCCACTCTATCTGAAGATAAATGCAAAAATGTCCTTGGGTGAGGATAAAAATAAATAAATAAATAACAAAGGGAGAGATGTCGAGAAAAGTGGGGGGGGGGGTAAGGTAGGGATGGATCTTGAAAGAAGAAAAGGATCACCAGCAAGCTGGAGAGGTCACAGGAAGAGAGAGCCAAGAGGGTGGGTCACTGGTTGTTGGTTCCAGAAAAGGCACTCGGGGGAATGACAAGAAAAGTGGGCGTGTACAGTTTCACTAAGTGTTTCTGCAGCGCAGCATCCGACCTCAACACTGTGCTTCATGTCTGCTCGACATTGACAGAGAGTCTACGCCACACTGCTCAGTAATCTTATATAATTTATTTGTTCTCTTGTTTATCTTTGCAAAGGTGGTTCATATCAGAAATGCAGTTCTGTTTCAGGAAAATGCCCAAGAGTTACAGCTGGGTTACTACAAACTGTGTCTTTGGTACCTTTGGGGTTACTTATTCAGTCGTTTGTTGTGAAGATTCGCAACGAGCTCTGGAAAGTAAGCGGAGACATGGAAGCCAAACTCTTCCCGCTGGCTCGCACGGGTCTTTGGGAAGGCACGCAACTGCTTCGTCTCCTGCTTAAACAGTCCCTCAGGCACACTCACGACGCAAGGCCCAACACGTGCCTGACACAAAGCAAGGACTCAAAAATGCCACATCTGCTATCTTTCACGTCCCTTCACTTCCTGGGTCCCAGGAGGCCGTCTTAAACTCCTATCCCCAGTTTTATGCTGCCGTTTCTTCTGTGGTCAGTCGATGGCTCCGCAAACACCATTTAAGCAGCTACTTTGTGTTAAAGCTTTCCATTCCTACTTACTGCCCCTTCACACTCCCTGACCCAACTGGCTTCAGGCAAATAAGAGTGTCCGTTGTGACTCTTACTCATTTAAAGAGCAGAACAAGTGTAGTGGTTGAGATAGGAGGCTCTGGGGTTAACTGGTCTAGGCCAAATCTCTGCTCCACTCTAGACTAGCTGTGTGATCTTCAGAAAATGACTTACCCTCTCTGTGCCTTTTTAAAGAAATGAAATGAAGGTTAAGAGTAGGGTTTACCTCATAGAGTATCATACAGATTAAATGCATTCATAATAAGACTAGCTCACACTAACCACTCAGTAAGTCTTAGCCATTACTATTATATGTAATTGATTCTCCAAGAACCACAGATTATTCAATAAGAAAATTAACCAGGAGATAAAAAATCACAGAAGGCTGAGCACAAATCTTGAACAAGAAAAGGCTGAGAACTATATATAGAAGAGGACTGTTCAATGCACCTCACAAGGACCTTCTCAGCTATTTCACAGGGAGTACGGAACCAGCACGTTGTCTCTTCCCTCCCCCCGGAACACAGAGCCCCTGGGAAGCAATTTCAGAGCACAGTGAAATAATAAACACAGGCATATTAAGAGCACTGATTTTTTCTCCATACTGCAATCTGGAGGCCATGGTCACCGAGGCCGGCGTGCAAACTGCAGGTGTTTATGCTGGAGCCTGGGACCGCTGGCCTTGGCAGCGACCGACTTTCCATCCTGACCGTGTTCGCTGGAATCACCACCGCGCGTTATTACACTTTCCAGAGAAGAAAGTCTCAGCCACCTTGCCTGGCCAGAGGGAGCGGGCAAAGTGGCTAAATTCATGTTCCCCTTGCACACACGCTGAATTAGAAGAAAACAAGGAAGGAGGAGGAGAGAGTGGGAATTAAAGAATCTGGCAATTTAAAGCCGGAGAAGCAGAGAGAGGGAAAAGCCAATCAAGGTCGTGCTTTCTTTTTTTATGCAACAGATGTTTCGTTTGCAGTTCCAACTCGAACAGTAGTTGGTGTAGCCAAGATGGAATACAGGAGGAAGGACAGGAGAGAGCTAAAAAGGAAGGGAGGGTGGAAGTCAGTCGGGCTGGCAAACAAGAAGCGAATTGCCTCCCTTCTTCCCTGCTGCACCCCGCTGGGTTCGCGGGCTGGGGACAGGCCCTGGTCCGCACACGCCTGCCCTGTGCCGCCTGCGGCAGGGTCCCTCCCGGAGGCAGCCCTCACCAGGGAGGCCGGGGTAATCAGGCCCATCCTTTAAACATCTTCATTCTATTACTTTCCTAATCAGCTTCTAATGTTCCGTTCGATAGATGTGGGGCCGCGCAGACCAAGCCCTTGAACAGCTGCTCGGGCCGCGGAGCTATTCTCCGTGCCATTGATCACCAAGACAAAATCAATCCCGGCTGAGGAGAAAGAAGTTAAAAATAAATTGCCGCGATTGATTTCTGTTCAGACCTTCTGACTCCCAGTTTAGGAAGGGGAAGGAGAGTCTTCGTGTACATCTGCCTGTCATGAAATCATTTCCTCTGTCCCAGTCTCCAAAGCAAACTTCGTGGATATTTCACACACACACACACATTTTCTCTGGATTTATGCTTTTAATTTTTAAAATACTTTTGCCTCCTAATAATGGTCAGAGATGAGAATCTTTCAAGTCATAAACTCCCATGAGGAGTATCAGGGTTAGTGTTACCGACCACAGCATCGCCGGAGCGGGGTCTCCGCTCTGTGGAGAGCAGCACCTCCAGAGGTGTTGATTGAGGGACAGATGGAATAAATGAATGAATGAAATGTCCTCTCTGTTATTATTGTCTATCAGAACTACACTTATTTCTTCATAGATTTATCACAATACCCAATTATTTTTGTTTGTTCTTTTCTTATCTTTCTCTCTCACTAGCCTAGAAGCCTCCCACGTCAGGGATCTCTGTCTCTCTCATCTGTATACTCATTTCCAATATGCTGCATGATCTCCAGGGATCGTAGCTTTCTTATTTATTTCTGCACTGTCCCCATACTGTGCCCTCAGTGGATGTGTGTACAATGAACAAAAGAATAACTCAGCAACTCTCTTGACAAATTAATTATATCCCAGATATCTTTTTTTTAAAATTCTGATAGGGAAGAAGTACGTTGGGAAATACTTGTGAATAACAGTCTGACTGGACGGAGTGCTGTGGAGAGTGAGCAGACTTGGAATTTCCGCGTGAAGGGAACAGGCGGAGCCAGGAGGCCCTGCCCTCCCCGTGGGCCTGTGGCCCTGCCCTGCCCGTGGGCCTGTGGCCCTGCCCTGCCCGTGGGTCTGTGGCCCTGCCCTGCCCGTGGGCCTGTGGCCCTGCCCTCCCCGTGGGTCTGTGGCCCTGCCCTCCCCGTGGGCCTGTGGCCCTGCCCTCTCCGTGGGCCTGTGGCCCTGCCCCCCCCGTGGGTCTGTGGCCCTGCCCTCCCCGTGGGTCTGTGGCCCTGCCCTCCGCGTGGGCCTGTGGCCCTGCCCCCCCCGTGGGTCTGTGGCCCTGCCCTCCCCGTGGGTCTGTACAGCTCCAGACCTCGGCAGCAATGCCTTGCGGGTGTCCACAAAGGGTGAAGAAAAGGCTGGGTGGGAAGTAGTGCTGCTACAGTTCCTACCCTCCCTCTTTTTTTTACATTTCTTTTTCTTTTTCTTTTTTAATATGTTTCTTTATTGATTTTAGAGAGAAAGGAAGGGAGAGGGAGAGAGAGATAGAAACATCGATGAGAGAGAACATTGATTGGCTGCCTCCTGCCCTCCTCTGGGGATCGGGCCCACAATCTGAGCACGTGCCCTGACTGGGAATCGAACCAGTGACCTTCTGGCGCAAGCGTCGACACTCAACCACTGGGCCACACTGGCCGGGCTGAAAGCTCTTCTTTGATGCGATCCTTTCATTTTGTGCTAAGGAAACTGAGCTCCAGGGAGGAAGGTGATGGTCCAAGGTCACAGAATGAGTTAATGGTGAGACCAGATTTAAGTCCAGGAAGGCTGCCCACCCTATCTTGTCACATGGTTTCCTGCCACAGTCTCTTTTCCTTGGAGCACCGGCTGGTCCGGGAGTTGGACTCCTAACTCCATTATCTGCTTTGAGAACTAGCTTGAGCCCTGCCGTCTCCGGGAAAGTGACTCTGATCACATCATGCCTCGGAGATCTCCCTTGCTCCAGGAAGCGCTTCTGAGCATCGCTCCCGGAGTGTGTCTGGCCACAAGTCCCAGCTCCTCGTCCAGACGGAAGACACAATGACAACCACTCTTTCAGTCTTGTTCGCCATGTATCTCCTTCACTTAGAACCGTGACAGGAGTATATTAAGTGTTCAGCTAATGGTTGTTAAATGAATGAATGGATCAATCAATCAATATTTCTGTCTCAGACAGAACCTATTACAGCTCTGGGTACCTAGTAGGTGCTCAATCAAATCAAGTCAATAGATTAGCCACCGGCTCTGCCACTATTACATTCCAAAAAGAACTTGCTCTGCCTGATCATGAGGGCTCTCAGAGTCAGATTCTTAAAAGCTGCTCGCGGAAATCCAAATGTTTGTTTACCCCTTTAGCTAACGATGGAGTTAAAGGCAGAGTGATTACAATTTTTTTTAAAGCTGGACCTCGGAAATAGATCCATATCCTAGTTAGAGTGGTGATAGTAAGAGAACCGGACTTAAGAGTCAACTTCTCAATCAGCATCCCAAGCACCTTCATCATCAGCACCGTTGTTTTACAACATGATTATCTTTAATAGGAGAAAAGCCCCAGAAAAGGGACCCTCCTGGGAGCTGGGCTTAGCAGAGGGAGTGTTCCGGACTTGCTGGGACTTAGCAGGGAAGGACATTAGGGAAACCCTTCTAGATCACGATTCAACAGCTCCTTTGCCCCCTAGAGCGGGGCCCAAAAGAAGCTGGACCCCGAAAAGCATCATGGAAGTGGGAAAAATGCATGACAAGAGGTACAGGGCAAGTGCGGAAGGCTGAAGAAATGGAGCTAGAGATGGTAATGAAGATTAAACACACTGCCACTCAGTCCCCATGGCTCCCCCGTGCAGTGTCTGAACAATCCTCCAAGTGTTTCTGAGGGACGCGTCTCAGAGGTGCAGATGTGATTACATCGTCCCGAACCCCATGAAGCCCTGCTTTGGTTGACGATGCAGAAAGTATCTGGACTGGAACAAAACTGAAACAGATCCAGACAAATAGTCCACTGAACAAGGAGTGGAATGAGACTTCCCTGCCCGCAAATCTACCAAGACGGGGCCAACGTGCGCCTATTTCTCCTTTGCAGTCATCTGGGAACACTCGCTACTCAGTGCTAACGTGAAGATCTTCAGATTGGGGAAATAAAGTGAGACGTTTATCATTGTCCTCTTTTGTCATCTGTTATGAATCCAGGCA
Organism: Molossus molossus; assembly: GCF_014108415.1. NCBI lineage: Eukaryota > Metazoa > Chordata > Mammalia > Chiroptera > Molossidae > Molossus > Molossus molossus. The sequence goes on from NW_023425352.1 coordinate 19,559,311, forward strand.
GTCCTGAGATCCTATCTTGATTCACTGAGGTAGATGACGAAGGGTGATTCTCTAAACTTCTCTGAAATTTGGTTTCCTCCACTGAAAAATAACAACTGGAGATCCTAGGACAATTCAAATGGGCTAGAATAAAATAAAATGCAAACATGCCAGACATATATTTGACACTAAATAAATGCGAGGTCCCTTCTATCCATTCTTCCAGTTGGCTTGTTGGTGGGTAAAAATCGATGGTGCGGCCAGGTGGAATGAACATTCTAAAGAATCGCTGCTTTGAAGATAGGAAATTGCAGTTTCCAAACAGTGGAAAAGACTGCGAGTTATATAGCTGATCTCACGCCTTTGAGTTGAATATAAAAATGCTGTGGTCCCCCGGACAAGCCCACCTCCCAGACCAGAACTCACAGGCTGCCTCTCACCATGTGAGGCTTGTGGGTAATTAGGCATGACGAGCGCCACCTATCCTATCAAACGCCTTGCACAGGCTCCATGCCTCCACTCTCGCGTCTCATGCCCATGGAGACCACTAATCATCAACAGCCGTCTCTCCTACTGAGCCACAATAGCACCGCCTCTGGTCGTGCAGCGAGTACCAATTACTCAGAGGTGATACACAAAGTGAAAACCGTCTGACGTCCCTGAACCAGACATATGCCATCCATGTACTACCAGAAAGGCAAATACATAATCATATGGAGCAAACTACAGAACCAGTCTCTGAGACTAAGGGAAAACCTTCCTTGCTATTTTGGCCCAGTAAGAAACGAATACTGTAACTTCCATGGGGGCCTCAGCAGAGCTCTTGGAAAGACATAAATCTTAATAATTTATTAGGGACATGCACAGCAAGGCTCTGAGTGGAACGAAGAGACTGCCATGCCTGCAGGCGCGGTGGTCATCCTATAAATGAGAAGTCCCTCCCCGGAGCCTCTGTCTCAGCAGGAGACACTGGGGCCTCCTTAGCATCTGAATAGTGCTCCAGGCTGTGCTGTGAGAATGGGTGGGATTAATCCGGGGGAGAAGCGCAGGTGTGCACAGAGAAAAGGAACCTCCGGAGGGCTCTGAGGCCAACTCATATTTAAAAGGTGGGCAGAGGAAGAGGTGTCTGTGTAGAAGATAGTGCTGAGAGGTAGGAGAGAAGCCAGGCAGCACATTATCAAAGAAGCCAAGGGAAAAGAGTCCTTCAATAAAGAAGCAGCCACGAGACTGAAATGTTGCAGACAGGTCAACTAAGTTAATTATTGAGAGGCGTATTCAGGATATAATTTTAAGGTATTTTTGATGAACCTGACGAAGGTCATTTCAGTGGAGTAGCAGACGCAGAAGTCAGTCTTCAGTGGGTTAAAGAGAGAAGGGTGAGAACATGGACTAATGAAAAGGAACAGCTCTCAAGAATTCGGTTGTGAATGGAAGACGGAACATTTGCAGAGAAGAGCGTGGGATTCCAAGGAAGTTCTGTTTGAATTTAAGGATGTCAGGTATTTAAAAATACTTAAAAATGGATGGGAAGCCTGAAATAGGGATGAATAAGAGAACGATATAGGGGAAAGTAGGGTAATCATTAAAGCCACATCCCTGAGAAGTTACAAAGGATGGGATTGGGTGTTTGGGATGAGAAATTTTACAGGGGGATTAAGTTGATTCTACTTTTCTTGCATTCTTCACTCTATAAACTGGATATATCGTAGGGACTCAATAAATTTGAGAATCTTTCAAGGTTGTCTTGAATTGAGTTCTCCTCAAATGCAGAGCCTGCAACAAAGGCTTTTATGCAGATAGAGGGGTTTTTTTTGGGGGGGGGGTAGTCTTTGTTCATTTGTTTTTGAGAAATGACCATAAGGAACAGAAGTGGCTGAACTTGGAAGTAGGAATCATAGAGGGAGAGAAAGCCACCCAGGACATGTTACTAAACTGGTATGACTAAGAGAAACTGGGCTCCATCCCACGGGGGACCCTGTGAAGACGCAGAGAGAATGAGTCTCAGACTCAGGAAGAGAAGAGTACTTACCACACGCTCTTCACTCCTACTGGTCAAAGTGTCCAAAAAGGTCTTGACACTTTCCACTTCAAGGTTTGCATCTGCGCCAGATTGGCTGAGGGGTCTCTTGCGAGCATCCCTCTTGCAGAGAAATCAGCCCCAGAACAAAAAGCAAGCAGCTCACAGTGCAGCTGAGTCAAGATGCTATCAAGCCGCCTCTGTGCACAGCTGGTTTCTGGGCTAATGTGAGCCAGGAGGATGTGAGATGGGACACCTGAGATGTTCAACACAAAGATCAACTGAACATCACTACTTCACAATCACACTCATTTGCATTTATTCATGGAAATATTTCAAATACTGATAGCAACTTTTACATCAAGCTGCTAAAAACCGTGACATGTAGAGGAGACACACCCCAGCTACATGCTATTTAAAGATCTTCCATTAGTGCTGGCTTTGGTAAACACTCTTAAGATTCTGAACGTTCTTCAAGAATATTCACCTGAAGATGCCTTTATTGGATTTCTTTTGAAGATTATCTCTGCAACTCTTTCATCTCCTTTTAAACTCCTGTGTTGTAAATGTGTCCCTAATGATGAAATTACTATTTATTTAACATGCGAAATCTCTCCCATTAAAACCAAATTAACATCATTTAAAATATTGCCAAATAGATTTTCTTTGAATAATTATACTCTATTAATTTCTGCCTCGGGGCTTTCTTTCCTTTCAGAAAGATAACAATTTATTAGGGATACAATGGCCATGCAGTAGAGGCTTTCCTTCCTCCGAAATTGATGCATAAAGCAGGGTCTTACATGAAGTATCAAAACCCAGGTGAGCTGCAGACCGAGATGTTACAAAAAGTTTCTCAAGAGTCTTGAAAGACAATTAAACCCGAGTATCTACAGTTACATATACACCATTAGCAGTTGGGTTCTTGGTTAACCAGCTCAAAGAAAGATATGTGGAAAGATTTTTATCATGCACATAAGTGACTATATAGCTGAATCTATGAATAATTAAAAATGAATTTGGGGGAAAAGATTTAGCAATCTTTTCTGTGATCGGCTTATAGAAATCCTTAAAAGAGAATGTACATATACAAAACAGTAAGGCTGAATCTCTTGATTCTTGAATTTTATAGGCCTGTATAGTTTTCAAAGCATTTTGAAGCCTCATTATCTCCCTTGATCCTCACAACAACCTTCCAATGTAGGCAGGGCAAGTAGCATGCGTGCATTGTAGGGAGATGAAGAAGTCAGCGCCCTGAGAGTCCAAGTGACTGGCCCAGCATGTGGCAGAGTCCTGACTACAACCCAGGTCTCCAAGTTCAGGTGTTGTTTGGTTGTTGTTGTTGTTTGACCACAACAGACCACTAGCTACTTGAATCCTAAACTGTTTGAGAGCAGGGACAATGTCTTCCGCCTTTGCTGTGCTCCATGGCCCCTGTCATACTTAGGGTTTTACCGAATATCTGTTCATTGGTTACTAGTCCTTATTCACTGCTAATACTTCTAGAACATCTCCCAACCTTTTACAGCAGTGTTATTTTTCTATGTTTACAGCCAGAACTCTTAAAGCTAAGAGTAACCTGAATCCAAAGTACCGACTGGCTTTACTACAGTTCCGAAATTACCCTCGGATCACCTGCAGGCATGCCCTTGCTGCCCGCCTTGTTCTGCCAGGGGCTTCTCTTTGGACTAGATCCTCACGACAACACTAGGAGTCGAAAGTGGCACTGGGCAGTAGATGGACTACACAGTGTCACTGGTCTAGCTGTGGACATGGAGAAGAATTTGGTACAGCTCGGATGGCCTTCCCTCCTTCAATGTTTTCTTTCTCCACCCCTCTGGAGTACTTCATTTGTTCTTTATTATCAATCTGTTTTGTCCTCTTGGATTTTAGATACCTGAAGATAAATCAGTATCATTCTTTTTTTTTTCCCCATATTTTGTTCAGATAGAGCGGGAGGGAGAGAGAGAGGGAGAATCATCGATGTGAAAGGGACACGTAGAGAGGTTGCCACCCACATAACCCAACCAGGGCCGGGGACAAACTGCACCGAGGTATATGCCCTTAGCGGGAACCGAACCCGGGTCTCTCTGGACCGCAGGCCGACGCTCTAACTGCTGAGCCAAACTGGCCAGGGCCAGTATCATACTTCTTTAAAAATACAATTGAAACTTAGAATGAGTGGATGAATCCATGTCATATAGGTCACCCGCCGTGCCGTGACGAGAGGGTGGGACCGGGTTCAGTACAGACACACACACCTCTTGCTGTTGCTTACTAAGGCTCTGTTCTGTGTCATCATTCATGCTCCCGAATGGGCAGGGCACGAATTGTATCATTTAGGGGATTTTAATGCTACCACTGCTGAACTATAGCCTCCAGAATAATCACTAGGAAAGCGACTCCATGGGAGAAAAGACAGGATTTCCAAACTCCGAACACAGAGACAAACTTCCCTCTCTCCCCCTGCCCCTACAGAGGAAAGCCAAATTCTCATTTATCCATGTGGAACGGAGACATTTCAGGCAGACTCTTTCCCATTAAAACAAGGGCTCTTCTGGGGAGGATTAGCTCCTTTTGATTCCACCAGGAAATTCCAGGCCCTGAGCCCGGGCCACCGAAAAGGCATTGATGGATGAACAAATGTCATACTTCCTGTACATCTCCAGCTCAGCTACCCCCACGGCAGGAGATCAAATGCTAGGTGCCCTCAAGCAAAACTATCAGGATGACTGACTACCTTTACAATAGGAAAATAAAAGGTGAGGCAGAACCCTTGGGGTCTCTCCAAATTATAGGAGCTGTGTGAGTAGGGTATAGACTTTCCTATCACACAGAAGATACAGGCTTAGAAATAATAACATATGCAGAAAAAATAAATTATGACTGGGCACCGGAGCTTTCCTTGAGAGGGCAAATGAGAGAGAGTGAACATTTTTAATGCAAAATGAATATCATGGGAAGATCCCCATGAAGAGGTTATCTAGGTTCTGGGTTATTTAAACTGCACTCTCAAAGGCATGTGCATTTGCATATAATGATTCACTCATGGGTACATAATTATGCCTTAAACACATACATCACATCCACTAATATGCATGGAAAAGATATGGACCTGGATGTCATCTGAATTCCTAGTGGTTCAGTTGTCCACACAAAAAAGAGACCGACCCCTGACCCATGGAGCCAGCAGGCTACCAAACTTCAGTGGTTTGCAACCATTACTGAGCAGCAGATTCATTTCGTCAAATGAAAAGGTATTAAAACCCTGATAGTCCCGGGCAGTGGTGCTCGGGGGTTGAGGTGTTGTCCCGTACAACAAAGAGCTGCAGGTTCAATTCCTAGTCAATCAACCTTTCTCTCTCTCTCTCTCTCTCTCTCTCTCTCTCTCTCTCTCTCTCTCTCTCATCAGTGGACATGTCCTTAGGTGAGGAGAAAGAAAGAAAGAAAGAAAGAAAGAAAGAAAGAAAGAAAGAAAGAAAGAAAGAAAGAAAGAAAGAAAGAAGAATGCTGATATACAGAGTGAGCAAAAGCAGAGTTCTCTGTTTAAGGAGAGGACAAGAGTCCCAGCGACAGTCCCTCCTCTATATTTTGGTTGCTCCTGAGATGAGTTTCCTAAAAGTCAATGTGGCTCCTCAAAAAATTAAGAAGGGAGTTACCATATGATCCAGCAACCCCTCTTCTGGGTATCTACCTGAAAACTTTAAAAACATTTATTTTCAAATTCACAGGCATCCCTGTATTCACTGCAGCATTATTCATGGTGGCCGAGACCTGGAGACAGTGTCCCTTCAAAGATGAGATAGATGATTGGATAAAGAAGAGGTGCTACATATATGCAATGCAATACTACTCAGCCATAAAAAGGGATGAACTACTGTCATTTGCAACAGTATGGATGGATCCCAAGAATATCATTCTAAGTGAAATAAGTCAGACAGAAAAAGTCAAGAACCATATGACTTCCATTATATGTGAAATATAAAACTGAAAGCAACAAATGAGTAAAACAAACAAAAACTCACAGATGATGATTACCAGCGGGAAGGGGAATTGGAGGGGGGGTAAGAAGGGATAAAGGGAGTCAAATATATGGTGACAGAAGATGTGGCTTTGGGTGGTAAACACACAGTGTAATATACAGATGATGAATCCTGGACCTATACACTTGAAACCTATGTAATTTTGAACACATTTGGCACACACGGTAAGAAAGAGTGAGGGGACAGACTGGTCTTATTTTCTGTGAGATTTTCCCCCCCTCAGAATTGCATGTTTCTGGTGGCACTAAAACAAGATACATCCATACTTTAAAAAGTTAGAAAATTTAAGTGCATAAACCCCTTAACATTATGAAAAGCCAAACCCACTGAAGCCCCTGATGCCCATCCCACGGTTCCTTAGCAGCTCAGACTATAGCTATAGGAGAAAGCAACCTGCCTCTCCCAGGCTCCCCCATGGAGGGTCAGCAGTCTTTCAGGGGGACGCATAACCCCGGCAGCTCTGCCCTCGGGGTGCCCCTGGAGGCCTTGCGGGGGAAGGCTGTGCCGGAACCATGTCTTACAGCACTGCAACTTCTTCCCCAAACCCATTCTTTAGTCCATTTCATGCACAGTCAATGGAATGTGACCTATTCTGATGCCCTGATACCATGTTCAGATACACATCTGTGGTTTAAACCCTGGAGAAAAAACAACCGTTGGTCGGAGGGTTTTCTGCTCTGCCATAACCCTTTTGAGACAGCTTCATTTCAATGAACAGAATAAGGGATTCTGGTCCTTTCCTTGCTGCAGGGGTAGATAGCAATCACTTCAATGCATATCTTACCTTCTCCAGAAAAACCTTCCTGATCCTCATATCAACGTTCAAAACTCAGACCCACCAAAAAAGATTAAGCACTCGTACTGATTTCAGAGTTTATTTCAGATGGCTCCAATTTCTTTAAAAAGCAACAAACAACAACAACAATAATCTATGGAAAAAAAAAAACCAACCAAATAATTAAAAATGGCCAATGGTAGAGGAGAAAAGAAGAAGAATACCCTAAAGGCTAAAGCAGGAAAGTTGCTAAAATCGACACAAAAATTACTTCTGAGTCTTCCAACAGCTATAGAAAGGGAAACACAAAATGACCTAGATTTAATTAAAGGAAGGAGAAAAGGTTCACTTCTCCAGGACAATTTTCCAATTTATTTTCTTGCCACTTCCCTCCCTCCCACAACGACAATTGTCCTCAGACAGAGGTCTTGGTGGCGCGTTATGTTCTCTGGCTTCCTTGGCATTATCCACGCCTTTCCCTTCACCTAAAATGCCCTTCCTTCACCTGCGAAGCTGATACCCACAGTATCCCTTCCAGAAGCCTGTGCCGCCCCTCCTCCCAGCACAGGGCTCTTCCTCCTCGCTCCACGAGCAGCATGTGCTTCCCACTAACACAGCTCTCATCACACTGCATCATGATTGTTTACTTGTCCGTGTTCCCCATGGGGCTGCGTGCATTTTAATATATTTAAATGAATGAATATAAAAAAGACATTAAATAACATGATGGATAATTCCTGGATGGCAGTTTTAAAAAAATGCAGCGACATTCTACATATGGCCATTTCTTATGCAGTGAGCAATGGCCAATTACCTTAAGCCATCTTAGATCGTTCATTGGAGAAACAAGATTCCCTTGCTTTAAAAAGATAAGTAACCACACTCCCTGGGAATAAAGACGGTATCTTGTCTTCTCAGTTCAGTTCAACACGTATTTATTGAGTACCAGTCATTATGCTAAGTGTGGGAGAAATGATGACTAAGACCTAGTCTTGCTCCTCTTAAAGGTTACAGACCTGGCTGGGGAGACATAACACTAATGGATAAGTAGTTAGCAAAGGAGCTTGGTCCAATTCCGACTAAGATTTCCTAAAGAAGGCATTGCCTAACCTAGTTTGCCTGGCAACAGGACATTCCCAATAGGAAAACAAAAATCCAAGAAAGGAATATTAGATAAAAAGAACATAGCATACAGATGGAAATTTCAGAAGTTTATTTTTATTGAATGGTAAAATGTAACAAGGAAGGTGTATGGAAACAGTGGTGGGTGAGGAACTCACATGAGGCTGATGGGGTACGTAGGATCCAGGTCACCGAGGAGCTTGTAGGCAATGTTAAGGAAATTGGATTTTAACCTATAGGTGATGAGCAGCTGCAGAAGTCAGCGACATTGATTTTCATTTTAAATAAATTACCTTGGAAGTCGTGTTGTGAATGGATTGTTTGGGGAGAGTGCTATCTGGGAGCAGGGAAATCAGTTAGCATGCTATTGCAACATTTCAGAAAATGCATGATAAGGGTTTATAAGTGGTTTTAAATAGCCAAGTAATAATAATGCTCCCTCCCCCACCTTTTTTTTTAAATAATAAGTCACCCTGGAGCAACTAGAAAAACAAGAAAGAAAAATGCAAAGTCTATACTTAATGAAAATATAACCCTGAACCACCATGTGTGTGGAAAGGAAGCCAGATGCACTGAAGGACGAATAGGGTGCAAACAGGCACCAGGGCAAGTGCCTGCAGCGGCAAATCTCAGGGAAAGTTAGAGAAATAGCCTGGCTGGTGTATGTGTCTTAGTGGTCGAGCATCAACCCATGCACCAAGAGGTCACCAGTTCGATTCCCAGTCCAGGCACATGCCCAGGTTGTGGGCCTGATCCCCAGTGGGGAGCATGCAGGAGGTGGCCAATCGATGTTCTCTCTCATTGATGTTTCTATCTCTCTCCCTCTCCTTTCCTCTCTGTCTAAAATCAATAAAAAATATTTTTTTAAAAAAGTAGAAAAATAGAGTTCTCCAAAGATGACATTTCCCAAGGAGCAAAACTAACAACCTATTATTTGGAACCACGGGAATGCGGCCAGGAATTGGCTGTGGGAGTATGCCTGGGACTGATTGGTGACAAGGACAAGCTGGAGAGACATGGCCCAATAGAGAACCACTTGGGTGGTTCTGTCTTATGAGAAGAACCTACTCATAGACAAACAATCTTGAGTTATATGGGACCTCACTGGGAACCAAGGAGGATTCTTGTTAAGCTGAAACAGAGTGTTGATCTATCACCAAGAAGAAACTCCTCCAACAGTTCATCTAGAAAGAGCTCACGACATTACAAAATAAAATAGTTAATAGCATAGAGATAAAAGAAAACAGCACAAGAATGATTAAATAATACAGAAAAATAAAGGAGAAAAAAGGACAAAACAAATAGCAGATATACAATGCTTCCATGGAGCAAATGAAAAGTGTGACCATATGGCTATGACTACAAATAACCTGTATGATGAGCTCACCTCTACAAGAGAAGAGTTCAAAGTAGAAATACAAGAGCTTGGGAGAGGTATGCTGGGGCAACAAAAAGTGATAAATATAAACTGGCAAAACTCATGAAAGAAGTAAACAACAGCAGCAAAAAAGGCAAACAGGATCCTGGACACAGCTACTCATTCAAGAATATGTGGGAAAGACTGGGTGTTTTAGGTCTCATTTTGCTCAGGGAATTAAAACAATTAGAAGGGAAAATGATGGCTCTCCTTTGTCTTTTCTGTCTATTATACGCATCCTAAGTGTCCTGAAGGAAGAGAGTCAAAACAATGAAGCTGAAATAAAGCATATATTTTGAAATGTAAATCACAGAAACTTTTGAGAAAGTAAAAGTAAGAAAGATATGGAAGCAATCCAAATGCCCATCAGTAGATGAATAGATAAAAAAAAAAAAAAAGTTGTGGTACATGTAGACAATGGACTATTACTTAGCCATCAAAAAGAATGAAATTTTACCATTTGCAACAGCATGGATGGACCTAGAAGGAATTATGCTAAGTGAAATAAATCAGACAGAGAAAGACAAACACCATATGATTTCACTTACATGTGGAATCTAAAGAGCAGAATAAATGAACAGACAAAATAGAAACAGACTCATAGCTGCAAGGAACAGGCTGACGGCTGCCAGAAGGGAGGGCGCTAGCGGGACTGGGTGAAAAAGGTGCAGGGATTAAGAAGTACTAATTGGCAGTTACAAAGCAGTCCTGGGGATGTGAAGTACAGCACAGGGATTGTCCTCAATAACATAATAACCATGCACGGTGCCAAGTGGGTCCTAGAAATATAGGAAGGATTGTTTCATAAAACATAGAACTCTCTAATCACTATGCTGTACACCTGAAACTACTACAGAATAACATTTAATGTAAACTGTAATAGGAGAAATGGAGCAAATTTAATGTGATATACTTCCGGGGAAAGAATCGATGCAGTATAACCAACACAAAACACACACGGAGAAAGAGTATGAAGGAACTGGTGGTCACCAATGAACACATTTACCTATAAAACGAAACTAAAAATAAATATAGGAATGATGGTCCAGAACAGAATGTAAATGTGTGGATAATTTAATTAAAAAACTAGAGTTGAATAGAGAGTAGAGGGTGGGAGGTCATAAATACACGCTAATCCCCACCCCCGCCTTTGTTCAGTGCCTCGTAAAATATCTAAGTCTAACAGAATTATAGCTTAAGGTGAAAAAGCAATCCTAGAAGATAATATAATCAAGCAAATTTTAGTGGTGGAAGAATTAAAGCAAGAGGGGAGGAAATAGAAATTCATGGAAATACACTAATTTTATAATTGCTTACCAGAGGAAATCAATAGATATTATCTAATAATAGAAGATTTACCATGTTATATAAAGTTATATTCATAAAGCTAAGTAGATAGAACAAATATTCAAATTATGAAAGAATCATATAGGCAGGAAAGAGGAATAACCGACCACAGAAAGCAATTATAACTAAAAACGAACCATACACACTCAGAACTAAGACATCACATCAGTCTATGCAAACGGACAAATACACCTAAGAGAAGGAAAGTACTTTTTAATTAAATAATGACAGCCAACCAACTTACATTTACATGGATGTATGTGTAGCAGTTTATCTGCCATATACATTATTTTGCTTCAATCTTAGACAATTGATGGTTGCAAATAATAACATTCAATCTCTTTTTTGATGATTAATAAAATTCGATGTTTTCTCAGGATTATTGGCCTTTTGCATTATTTGAGGCAACTGCTATTTCATTGCTTCTCATCTCTTTCATTATGAAAAGAATCCTTAAAACCACCTAATGACTTTCGGATGGTATCTCTAAACTCTCGTTCTAGGTCTCATTTCCTGCTGCCTTCTCATCTCCCTGAACTCTAAACATCAGTGCCCTGCAGCCCAGTCTTTGGACTGTCTCTCTTCTCTCTAGATACTTGCTCCCTTGGTGACCTCAATTTTGTGGTTAAAAAGTATCATCAATATGCTGACACTCTTCCAATTTACATCCCCAGCCACGACCTCCCACCAGCCCTGCTTCCAAATCCTGTCTCAAATCTCTACGTGCTCACCCCACATCTCCATGTGGGGCTCAGCGTAACTCAGGGCCCACACACCGGGCTCCATATACCCATCTGACTGCTGCCACCTTCTCCCTGGTCCACCACCCGATGAGGCCTTCCCAGGTCATCCCAAATCAGACCGCAACATCCACAGACACCCAACATTCCCACTCCCTCATTTATTTTTATTCATAGCATTGTCGTCATCTGATATATTTTATGGACACATAAACAGATGATTGTACAGGACAGGTAGAAAGATAGAGTGTAACACTTATATAACATTGTTTTGGTGCTTTACAGATGTAATAAACAAAGGCAATCCTCCCAGAAACCCACGAAATGAGAACCGCAATTATCCTCTTCATGTAGGTGAGTTAAATGAGGCACAACTCAAGGTCATGCAGCTAAGTGTGACAAGCCAAGGTCAGAATAAATGCTGGCTGTCAGTCTCCACGACAGGTTCTTAACCACTGTTTTATATATATATGTAAATATATATATATATATATATATATATATATATATATCTCATATACATAGTTTTCCTGTCTCTCACTAGAGTGTATATCCCACTAAAGCAGGAACTTTATTATGTTTATTATTTTGACCCCACCACCTAGAACAAGGGGTCTGGAACATAGTAGGCAATCAATAAAACTTTATTGAATAATGGAAACTCATATCTCTTTCAAACAAAATAAAATTTGATGTTAATTAAAACATAAACGTCTAGCCCTGGCCGGTTTGGCTCAGCGGTTAGAGCGTCGGCCTCCGGTCTAGAGAGAATCGGGTTCAGTTCCCGCTAAGGGCATGTACCTGGGTTGCAGTTTGTCCCCGGCCCTGTTTGGGTCGTGTGGGTGGCAACCACTCGACGTGTCCCTTTCACGTCGATGTTTCTCTCTCTCTCTCTCCCTCCCACACTCTATCTGAACAAAAAATAGAAAAAATGTCCTCGGGTGAGGATAAAAAATAAAAAAATAGACGTTTAGCCTTGGCTGGTTTGGCTCAGCAGTTGGAGTGTCGGCCCGCAGACCAGAGAGTCCCGGGTTTGGTTCCCACTAGGGGCATGTACCAAAATAAAAATAAAAATAAATAAATAAACATCTAATGAAAAAACGTATAATGAAAAAAATGTTTCTAAATAGTTAGAAAGAATTCTAGATATCTTCCTGCAGAGGTATAGAAAAGTTTATGTAATACAACGAAAAATGAAACTAAAAAATCTGAACATTTTAAATTCTAAGATGTTTCCCAGAAACAATTCTGCCACAGTCATCAATATATGCAGTGTTAGCATTAAGAAAAGCACAATCAGCCCGGCCTGTGTGTCTCAGTGTGTTAGCATGACCCATGCACCAAGAGGTCACTGGTTCTAGTCCCAGTCAGGGCATATGCCCGGGTTGCAGGATCAATCACCAATGTGGGGCATGCAGAAGGCAACTGATCAATGTTTATCTCTCATCAATGTTTCTCTCTCTCCCCCTCTCCGTTCCTCTCTCTCTCTAAAAAAAAAAAAAAAATCAATAAGAACACATTAAAAAGAAAAATATAATCAGATTGGTGAATTCATAAGTCACCCCTGTGTTTCTACCTCAAAAATATTAGAGAGAAAGTGATAATAAAGCCTTAAATAAAGATCATAACAATGGGAATGAAATAAAGGGAAGCACTTAAATAACTGAGGGTGGATTCATTTCATTTGGTGACATACACTGACTTTCAGGTGTCTATCTTGAGGAACCTGGTTGAAGGTAGTGCCATCAATATGTCAGCTTTAAGGGGGTCGTGGGTAGTCAACGTGTGGACTACCCAAGTTGAGATGCTGGGCTGGCTATTAGATATACAGGTCTGCAGCACATGGCCCCGTCTCATGGACTTGAGAGCCACCAGAACATGGAGATGGCACTCAAAGCCACGAGAATGCCACACCCTGAGTACTGAGTACACGGAGAAGCCGCCAAAGGCAGACAGCTTGAGAGCAGCAGTAGTGCCTGCAACGGTCTGATGTGCATCGTACAAGCTCGGTAAACACGGGAGTAAAGGAATGAAAGCGCAAGTAATCCGCCAAAATGTAGGGAACATTGCCTGGGATTCTGTGATTTTATACGCCACAAAGACCTTACTACCTCCTCAAGCTGTATTTTGAGTGGCTAGCTACTTTTCTTGTATTTTACTAGACCTCAAAAATCCATGCAACTAATTTGCAAAAAGAAGTAACTGCTACATCCATAATCCATCAATCCAACAGGCAGCCACCGAGCACCCCTAATTTGCAAAGTCACCTTTTTAGAGCCAAAGATTCAGGTTAAATTGTATGTATAAAATATGGTCCTTGTCCTCAGAGGGTGAAAAATGCAATTTGGAAAGAAGGAAGCAAATAAATCCATTAAGATTTAAGTAATGACTCCTAACTCAGGGAGACTCCAAAGTTCAAGGTTCCTAAAGAAAACAGTCTGTACCAAGTATTTTACACACAGACACACACACACACACACACACACACACACACACGAGAGAAAGAGAGAAAGAGAGAGACTGAGAGAGAGGGAGAGAGAGACTGAGTCACTCCGTGGAGCATCTTTTGTCTTGTTTTTAATCCATTTTGCACCTCCTTCCTGAAATTCAAAACCTAAATTGAGGCTTCCCTTGCCCTCCTACAAATGTGAGCCCCATCTAGGTTGTCTGTGAGCCAGAGTTCTTGGAGTGACGGATTTGGGACTTGAACATCTGACAGTATAATCACCACTGAAAAGGGAAGGGAAGGTCTAGTGTATTCTAGATTTTCCAGCATAAAAATTCTAAAGATGCTTGATTTCTGGGAGATTCTCATTCGAAAGTTAGACAAATCATTTGGGACAGAAACAGAATGTGACTTTGATAAACTAAAGTCAACTCTCATCAGAGATCCGACTCAAACCCCAGCTCAACTCCCAGTCATTTCAAGACCCCTTTGTGTGATCAAACGGCCACCCAAATGAGGGACTCAATGGCCACTAAAGTCCCCTGTAGATGACACTGCCCCGCAGCCTTGATCTTTCACCAGAAGTCTGCAGTCTCTCAAAGGGACCAGGCAACCAAAGCAGAGGAGGGCCAGCAGCCCTCAGGAAAGCCGTCCTCATTTGTTAGTACGCAGCTGACGCCACCTACACATTCTCCCTCTGCCAGCGCCAGCACTGTCTGGACTCACCTGAATGAAGATGTACTCATCCTGGACGACCAGGGAGCTGGTGTCGATGGAGCGAGCGAAAGGCCCAGTCCGCGTGGTCTCGGCGCACTCCTGGATCCTGCACGTGAGGTAGTGAGCATCTGGAATCAGACGGCAGAACCACACTCAGACACACAGAAAGGGCGAGCAAAGCTCTAAGCAGCCCACGAAGCTCCACCCCACGGGAGATCGGATGCCATTTACAACAGCGATATTTTATTTTACTCTCCACAGAATTTGTACTATTTTTTTTTTAAATAAAAAATAGTAAAATCTAGTTCAGGCAAGGGAGTAGGAAAAGAGTTAGTCTTAGTTTCTTGGCAAAAGAGGAAATCGGTATAGCTTTTTGGAAGAAGAAATGGGAAATATCAATCAGGATTTTGAATGTACACTTTACACCAGAAATTCTAATTCAAGGGATGTTTTCTGAAGAAATACGCATATATTTTCACAGAGAGGCAAGGGCACGGTTTTCTTTGTGGCATTGTTTATAGCAGTCAACAGCCAGAACAGGCAAAATGTCCAGGGATTAAGGAACATTCAAATAAACTAAGGCACACACGTAACAGAGGACCCTGGTGCAAAAGAATTGGGGTGTACATATGCATCACCATGTTATTTCTCCAAGATGCAGTGTTCTGCAGCCCTTTACAAAAGTATTTAGCAACCTGTATTGTATTATGTCCAGAAACCCTTATCTTAAAAAATGTATTTGTTTGTGCCATAACTGCATAGAAAAAAGAATATGTATAAAAAATGAGCTACAATTTGTTGGGGGAAGGAAATTAACTGAAGGAGAGTTCAGGTGAGGCCTTTGGTTTTTATATTATGTCCATCTTTATTATTCTTACCATAAGAATGTAATATTTACTCATTCCTTATATAACATGTATAAAGCTTGTGTAATTACTTGTAAAATCTCAGCAGCCAAACGCTCCTTGAGTCGCCCCCAAAAATCATGGCAGCTGAAGGCGGATGGGAAGCCCGTGACTCTAAAAGGCATTCTGGTTATGACGACAGGGCCATCCACGGAAGACAGTCTATTTGATTATTTGTTCCTTAATGTAAAACTACAGTGAGCCTCTTTGAAGAAACTACTGTATTCGTTGGCTTTAAAATGGTTATTATTCATTTAATGATGTTGAAAAGTAAGAAATGGTCAAAATGAAAAGTAGGATCATTTGAAGATTCAAAGCAGCGTGTCTTATTTTTTTATCTAAAGCCACCTGCACTACCACATGTATCTAATGTGACTGTCCCTTGGATACGTGTAAGGTGCCAGAGGCTACAATGAAAGGGGTAGTAGACAGCAGAAATAAATTAAGGCAAAATGTTTAAAAAAGAAATTACAGCCATTCAGTTTAAAACAAAGGTACTTTAAATTATCCCTAACACTTGATCTTTAATTAATTACTGATTGATGCCCAAGTTTTTCTTGTGTGCATGCAGTATATTGGATATTGTTTAGGTACTAGGGACAGAGCAGGGCATGAGACAGAAATGTTCTCTTCCAAAAGGCCCTGCTGTCCAGGAAGGGGCTTACTCATACTATTTTTAGCTATCACATACATTTATTTATAAATGATGTTAATGTAACAATGAAAGGGATTTTGGTAGAACATGAATTCATTACGTGCTCTATCCCGGCTTCTCAAATGTCCATATTTGAGTCAAGTCTATTTGCTTTGGTGCCCATAATCCGAACATGTCAGACATCAACTGCACTCTCTCCGTCAGCAGTTATACATCTGCCCAGTAGTCCAAGCCTCCTAACGTTTCTTCTGCCACATGCCACGCAATCCAGCCGGTGGCAGCACCTGCAGTGTTCGGAGCCTCTCTTTTCCCCTCGCCCCCTGCCACTGGCCTGGCACGAGTCCTCTCATCCATGTTGTCGGTTGCCCCACTTTACAACCAGTGTCCATGGGCACGGCAGACTGAACGCTGATGGCCCCGAGGCAAGGAGCCAGAGGCGTCTCTGACACCTAATCCTGAGCGCGTCCTTCCCAACTTCAGTCCACCAACAGGTCTGAGTGCCGGGGGACAAGCCCAAACAGCTTTCTGTGCCATAGAGGCCTTTCACACTAGCCTACTAAAATCAAGTGCCGAAGGAGCTGGGAAAATAATGTGTGAGAGTAAAATGAGCCTGGCTGGTGTGGCTCAGTGGTTGAGTGCTGACCCATGCACCAAGAGGTTGCCGGTTCGATTCCGAGTCAGGGCACATGCCCAGGTTGTGGGTCAAATCCCCAGTGGGGAGCATGCAGGAGGCAGCCAATCACTGTTCTCTCTCATTGATGTTTCTCTCTCTCTCTCCCTCTCCCTTCCTCTCTCTAAAATCAATAAAGAAAAAAAATGTTTTTAAAAAGAGCAAAATGCGTGGGGGTAAGATGACAATGGCAGTCAGCTCATGGCCTTGGAGTCAGGGATCAGCGAGGGACAACCGTCAAAGGCCCAACACCTGCCTCTTGAAGGCAGAGCTGCTTCTCAGACTCATCGACATGCAGAAATACGACATTCTGAGTTTCTGAATAAAGATGTCCTGTTTTTTAATGTGAAATTTTTTGATTAAAAAAAAATTGATAGGGAATTTAAAATTTAAGATGGGGCAAGAGCCAAACACGGTAAGGACAAAGACAATCAGCCTACCGTCTGAACGAGCCCCGGAAGCCACGATCTACCCATCTCTGCTCTGTAATTTAGTCTCTACCGACCTCTCCAGAGAAGAGACAGCCCCTCCCCTGCCTCCCTGACCTGTTAGCAAGAACAGCTCGTTCCCCATTTGGTTAAGTACAGCCTGCCTGTCCCTTCTCATGTCTGTGTTTGCAGCGGAAGGCAAGAGGGGCCTGGCTTCCACTTCCGCTGAGAGGGCAGGGACGGCTAGCGGCCAGGCTGTGCCTTGGAGAACACGGCCTGCCTGCCCACCAGGAATGTTCTTGGACCCACACAGCCTCAGCAATTTGCTCTTAGAAGAAAGCACTAAAAACTCAGTGACAAGCTGCAGTAAATACATGTAAAGAAAGCATGAGTGTTGACATGACAACCAGGCATCCTTCTCACCAGCCAGTGTCTCAGAAAGCTCCTTACGCTGGTCATCAAAGGTGCACACAGCAGGCCACCTGCTTATCCCCCCACCACACACAGATTTCCCCTGGCCATGGCTATTCACGATTCATTCGCACGTGTAGACACTCTGAAGAAACGAATCAAGAGTATTAAAGCCCACCCCAAACAAAAAATCAACACCTACGTAAACCTTGGCCCATGGCAGGTGGGCTATTGTGCCCAACTTGTCCCACTGCATGGCTCTCCCCCTGCTTGCCGCGGCCCAGCGTGGCACAGAAAGTCCTCAAGTGAGTTTCTGAAATCCACATAAAATTCAGAGACCTCGCATTCTCTAGCTGGACTCATGTATTAGAAGTTTCAACGCTTTCAAAACACAGACGGGAAAATGAGCGCCATGGCGAGCATCCACGTGGGGGCTTGAAGAATAAATTCTCAGGCAGATCTGGCCACCAGATGGCACTGACCTAAGGGTCGCAGGGGACTTTGGGTGTCGAAAGTGAGCAGAGGACACCCGTTTGCTCAAGCCTTGAATTTGCACAAGGTCTCAAATTTAGGCTTTGGACATTATCTCCAAACGAGGCTGATGCAGACATAAAAGTTTCCGTGAAGAAACCGAAAGAAGGTATTTATCATGTAACGAACGTGAAATTTCCAAACAGGCTTCTCACAAGCGCGGCCACTCTGTTGTGTATGTGTATTTTTCTAATAACAACGGATGCCTGGTGACACGGCAGAGGTCCAGCTCACCCGAGGACACTGCGCTGTGTGAGAGCCAGACCCCCGAAGCTGGTGCAGAGTTCACATCCTGGACCTGCCCCCTGCTTGTCGCCCTTGGCTGAGCTGCACCACCGCTTTTCACCTGCGAGGTGCAGAAAAATGGGCATTTGCCTCTGAGGACTGCTGTCAGGATTATGTGATTGTGCATAGAAAATGTTCAGTATAGACTTGGATACATTTTAAAAGATAAAAAAAAAATGTTAGCTCTTTTTATTATAAAGAAAGAAGGAAGGGGATTTGACACTCAACATCTCTCATACATTCAATTAATAATAAGTGAGGTTCTATTTTATTGGGAAGCCCAAAATACCCTGATAGCACAGATCCTACTAGTACCGTCATATTCCAAACTGATATTGTTGTTCACTTTCTCTAAATGTGACGGGTGCTCAGACAAGAAAGAAAGAAAAAAAAAGGTGTCTGAGCTGGAATAATCAAGGAGGATTTGAAGGAGAAGTCCACGATGTGAGCAGGGAGTTCCTGGAAACAGCACACAGGCTTAGGTAGGCAAAGCTCCCGGAGGCACTGCATGGCTCGGACTTGAATGAATGCTTATTCCTGAACTTCTGTTTTCTCTCCTCTCCTTTAAAAAAAAAAACCCTCCAATGAAAAACTAGGAAGACCAGATCTCCTTTGCCTATCCCTGTGGGAAAACCAGAGGGACTTCCCAAACGTCTGAAAGTCACATCACCCTCATGACTAATGTATTTCTAAATATCAAATGCCTTCCTAATGTACTTCTAAGATCTGGTGCGACCACTGCTCACCTTCAGAAATTGAAAGTCAGAGGCTTTGCTCCCTGCATCATGAAGAGAGAGATTTGTTTGATAACTTGAGAACTATCTGGCCCTTTTCAGCTAGTTCTAATCCTAGAGGACCTTTAGGGAAGGTGGTGCCATCTCCCTAGTGTGTCTATTTCCATACCCTCTTACCTTGCAGATGGACCAACGTTCTCCTATGGAGGGAAGGCGTGGTGTTAGACTGACTGATTCATTCTTTTTATATTGGCTCAAGGAATATAGAGAAGATCAGGTGTCACACACTCCCTGAGGTTCTAGAAAGCAAAGAACGTAAGACAGTTTCTTGTCCTCAGAAGAACCCCAGACCAATAATGGAAACGAGATGTTCACAGGTGAATGTGTTTTGGGGTCTGTGTTGGATAGCGGATGACCAGAGATCTGGGGAATGTGGAGAGAGAGAATGAAGGCGATAATCTGGCCTCCTTTTGTCCTAAGGGGTTGCATTTCTGATAGATTGATAGAGCCTATGGAGGCAGCTTCTAACTTTCTCCACTCATCTATCCACATCAACAAGTTTTACCATAAAACCCAACATTTCTCACTCTGCCAAGCCTTCACCAAAGGGTCATCTCCTTAGAAACAGAAATCAAATCTTAGAAATCTGTTTCTATCCTCAGGCTGACTTTATAAAGCCTCTGTAAATGCTGGTTAAACAGAATGGAATTGCATTAAAAGCCTAGAACTTTTTATGTTGAATTATATTGTGACTAGTGATTATGTTTTGCTTTTGAGATTACGAAATATTCAAAGTATCCTAAATGTCTTGTCTCGTCACCTCATAGAAAAAACTTCCCATGATTCCTTCAATTTCCATCTCTTTGGGTAATATATTGTCAAAATTGAAAAAGGGAATTAAAATTGTGAGCAAAATTAAATTCAGTTCTCCAGGTCTTCTGTTAGAGAAATACCCAGGAGCTCTTTGTTTTAAATAAGAACATAGACTCTCAAATGCAAATAAGTAAAAACAGATTCCAGGCAACTCTGAAAAGTTATTTAGTTTCCATAAGCCTCCTTTCCTTGACTGAGGAGTTGACTAACCTGTTTGTAGGCATTGTGCAAAAATAAAAAATATAAAATAAAAACCTTGACTTTGCTGCAAATGACTAATACAGCACTTGAGACATGATAGGTACTAAAAACTAACAAAATCAACAAACCAGGAAAAGGTAGCTTCTATTCCTTCCGATTGTGTTTATGGATTCAGAGTTTTTCTAAAACTTCTAGTTGCCCATAGAAGAATTTGTGCCTTCTAAATAGTACGGTGGGGTGGTGCAGTGGGCAGCGTTATAGGCATTTAGAACCATAGCACCCTTGAGTACCTTAGGACTCCTGACAGTCCATCCAGGGCTCTTTCCTCTCTCCTTACCAAATAAACTGATCCTGAACATAACAACTGGGGGATGGTGATGAAGATGATGGTGATGGGGAGGAGGGTAATAAGTAACATTTTTTTAATGTTCACTGTTGTGATGTCTGGTGTTGCAGGGAATACACGCATCAACTGATTATTGCAAGAATGTAAAAATCATTGCAACAACCCAATACAGAATTACAATTATTATTATCTCCATTTTATAGATGAGGAAACTGAAGCACAGAACAATGAAGTAATTTGCCTGAATCCCACCATTCTAGGACATGACAGCTGGGATTTGTGCTAGAATCATTTAAACAACTGTCTGTCTCCCCAACAAGTCTGCAAGCTCACTGAGGGTAGAGATGACATTACATTCACCTACATGTACCCTCAGTATACGGCATTAAATAAATATTGGTTGGATAGAAGATAACTAAGTGGATTAATTAATTAATAATGAAGAAAGTTAGGAAGTTCTATAAAACTAGAAGCTAAGAACTGTGCATTCTAGTTTTTATTACCATAGACTTAACTTTAGTAGTATTTAAAACATTTTTTTCAACTTATATGTATACAGCACGATTTTTTGCAACAGTTCTAAAGTTTTAGCAGATATATAGATTAATATAACAAGCACATGAAACAAACTTATATGTATACAGCATATTTTTTTGCAAACAATTCTAAAGTTTAAGCAGATATATAGATTAACATAACAAGCACAGGTTACAGAAAAATTACATCACCCTAAAAAATTGCCCGGTTCTGCACTTTCTTGTCAGATACTTCCCCCATTCTGGAAACTACTGATGTATTCTCCACCCCTATAGTTTTGCCTTTCCCATATGATCATGCAAATGAAGTCACATAGTGTGTAACTTTTTAAGACTAGCTGAGCTAATGTCACTCAACATAACACCTTAAAATTCATCCATGTTGTTATGCGTCAAAGGTGTCGCTAAATAGTATTCTATTTTATAAGATATATACACCACAGCTTGTTTATCACTCATCCATTAATTTTTAGGTTGTTTCCAGGGAGGAGTAAAATAAATCTGCTACAGACTTTTGTGTGTAGATTTTTGTGTGACTATAACTTTCATTTCTTTAGGGTAAATATGCTGAATCCTAAGGTGTGTGTAACTTTGTAAGAGACCGTGAAATACTTTTCCAGAGTTACTATACCATTTTGCATTCCCACCAACAATGTATGAGAGGTCCAATTGCTTCATATCCTTGTCAGCACTTAGTATTGTTAGCTTTGTTTATTTTAGCAATGCCAAAAGGTATATAATGATACCTTTTGTGCCTTTAATTTGCATTTCATTAATATCTAATGATGTTGAACATCATTTCATGTGCTTGTCTTATATCTTCTTTGGTATAAATAGTCTTTTCAAATGTCCGCCAATTTTTAAAACATATAATTGGATTGTTATTTATTACTATGTTTTGAAAGTTCTTTATAAGTTCTTGCATATATCATTTGCAAATATATTCTCCTACTGTCTTTATTATGTCTTATGAATAGCAAAAATTTATCATTTTGATGCAGTCCAATTTATCAGTTCTTCATTTTGTCAATTTTGTTCTTGGTGTTAATCCAAGGTCATACAGGTTGCCTCCTATATTTGCTTCTAAAAGTTTTGGAATTTTATATTTTGCATTTAGAACACGATCCATTTTAAGTTAAATTTTATACAAAGTGTGAATCATAGGTTGAAGTTTATTTCCCCCCATGATTGCCTATTCCTGACCATTTGTTACAAAAAATATTCCTTCTCCACTAAATATGTTATATCCTGCAAACTTGCTCAACCAACTTATTAGTTCTAGCAGCTGTTCTGGTGGATTCCTTGTGATATTCTACATAGACAATCATGTCAATGAGAATAGCAACAGTTTTATATTTCCCTTTGTGATCTATATCAAATACACTTCATTCTTCTTCTGTATTACACTGGCTTGGACTTCCAGCATGACGTTGAAGAGGTATGATAAGGGAAGAGTAAATAACCCGCCCTTTTCCTGCCCTTCAGGGAGAGTACTTACTATGTCATCATTAAGTATGATGTTAGTTGTCTTTGTAGAAGTCCTTTATCAGAAGTTCCCTGCTACTTTTAGTGTACTGAGAGCTTTGTATTCTAGTTTTTATTTTATCAGTAGGGTGGCTGTGTGAATCTGGGCAAATTTGAGAAGAAGCACATCAGGGGGAGAAAAAAAAAAAAAAAAACCTTTGGCCAGATGTCTCTGTTGGAGTGCCATTCTGTGCACCAATAGGTTATGAGTTCGATTCCCGGGCAAGGCACCTACCTAGGTTTCACGTTTGATCCCAGATAAGGGCATGTACTAGAGGCAACCAATTGAGGTTTCTCTCTCACATCAATGGTTTTTTTTGTTGTTTTTTTCTTTCTCTCTCTCTTAAATTCATAAACATATCCTTGAGTGAGGATTCTTTTTAAAAAAAAGGAAGGGGGATAAACTTTGTGCCTTTTTGTGATGATCAAAGATAAAAATGTGCGGGCATGTGTGAGTATAAGACAGCAAAGGTGTGCCGTGCATCTCATTAGGCGAATATAGTGATGCTCTGTGCACTTTGTAAAGGAAGGAGGGTGAGAACCACTGGCTAGGTTAGAGACGCTTCGTTTAAGTATTGAAGAACTGATTTTTAAAAACCTAGAATGTGGAACAGAATTAATATATACTAAACTTTAGCCTAAGTGTGGCACATGACATTCATCCCTGTTATATTTCTGTCTACTTTTTTAAATTCCTGATAATAAGCCAGAAACTCTCCTATGTGCTTTGCATTTTTAATCTCATAAAATTTTACAGTACTCCACATTTGGACAAGCTTAATGTAAGAAATTACCTTATTGTTGGTTTGTTTTTAACTCATCTGTATTGTTGAATGTATTACAGATGTTCCCCCCTTTTTTCCTCATTGACCCCCTCCTCCCCAATTCCACACCCCTCCTGCCTTCCCCACACTGGTGTCTGTGTTCATGGGCTATGCATATATGCACAGAAGTTCTTTAGTTTAAAAAAAGAAACAAAACAAAAACACATCAGAGCTGACCAGCAGTAGCCAAGGGTGTGTCTTCAGCCTCAGCCACCGGACCTGAGGACACACAGGGCAGGAGTGGGGAAGATCTCTCTACACTAAGGAGATCAGACAGTCCTAGAGTTCCTCCAACTCTGACACCGCGGCCACCTGAGGTCACATCAATGGCTCTAGGAGACTGACAGAGCAGCCACGGCAGGGGCTGTGTGGAAACGGGCTGGGGGTCACCCCTGAGTTTCTGTGCGCTTTCCCCCTGCGGATTCCTCACACCCCACGGCTAACTCTTCCTCCAGTTTTTGTTTTTTCCTCAGCAGTAACAGTATCATAATATAATTTTAAACCTCGGTTTTGCCACCCTTACGATCAGTGAATCTGATTAGGTGACATTATCTCTCTAAATATTAAACAGTTCTTTTATTAAAAACACATTAAAGAGTGTGGTCATTCCTCATCCCTGCCTGCTTCAGAGAAAGAAAGAAAGAATAAAGTACTTGACACAGTGCCAGACACATGGTAATGCTGAATGCTTTCTGACTCTGTAAAAATAATAACAAAGCAAATAAAATATATTACCCCAAATGCATGTTTCTGGCATGCATCTGGGATTGGCCTCAAAAAATACATGTTTGGACAAAACACATGCCTTTTTCCTTCCTGTGTTCTGAATGATAGCCCAGCACTCATAGCCACGTTAAAGCACTCTCCTTACACTCGTACATTACACACTTGTCTCCATTTGGTCAGCCATAGCCCTGTGCAAGGATGAGTGATCTCAGATAGCAAGGGAGTGAGAACAGAGAGTTGAGAGGGGACAGGGGTGTCTCAATGCTAATGGTCAGAACTCAGGACCCCAACTCCCCAGCAGGTGCCTGTTTGTCAGCATTCTTGGGTCACTACCATTTTCATAGATTATTTGGCTCTTTTTTTTTTTAATCCCGAGGACTTTTTTTTTTCTTTTGTATTTATCTTGAGATAGAGTGGGAGGGAGGGAGGGGGAAGAGAGAGAGAGAAACATTGACATGAGAGAGACACATTGACTGGTTGCCGCCCACACGACCCCAACCAGGGCCGGGGACAAACTGCAACTAAGGTACGTGCCCTTCGTGGGAACCGAACCCAAGTCTCTCTGGTCCGCAGGCCAACGCTCTAACCGCTGAGCCAAACTGGCCAAAGCTATTTGGCTCTATTTTTGACCTAGGATATGCTAATTATATTTCATATCATTTAAATATTTTCTATACATAATATATTTTCACATATTTTTGTTTTAAGTTCAGTTTATTTTTCTTGACTAGGGAAGAGCCCTATAAGTACCATCAACTCTGGGAAGAGTAAAATGCTTACAGTGGTGCAAATGATACTTTTCCAGTCGATCTGTGTAAGAGGTACATACAGGCACAATGTGCAGAGGGGTCACCTGTGGAAACCTTGGGGCCTCTGCTTGTTTGCAGGGAAAACAGGTGTCCACTGCGCCTCCAGGGCCTAGAACGAGGCCCCGCACTTAGGAGACCATTTCTAGATATTTGTGGAAAGAATAAATAACGTTTTGCAAGTAACTGCCCGGTCACTTTTTTGGGTAAGCTTGAGAATAGAAGTGTTTGTGTTTTAAAGCTGGGAACCCCTGCCATTCGCCCGGTGGATGCAAAGGGACCGATGAGCGCCGACATCCCTGTTCGAAGCACACTGGGTGGGACAGAAATGACTGACAGGAGCCTCAGAATTCATCACAGGAACCCACAGCTTCTGCAGATTCATTCCTGAGGGTTTATTTCAATGAAACGTCTGTCTTGGGACCAGAGGCTTCTTCTCCACTCTGGGAAATAAGGGCAGATAGGGCAGCAATGGATCAGGGCTTTTCATCTTCCCCAGCCCTCAAAATGCAGGCTGGGGGAGGGGAGAGCTGCAGGCCGACCTGCCTGGGCCTAGCCTGCAGGGGGCAGCACTCACATCCATCTGTGGTCCGCACCTCCATGTGCACCAGGTCCGCCTCCTTATCCAGTCCGGCCACCGACCTGGGGAAGAAAGGGAGACAGAAGCTCAGTGACCACAGGACGGCAGACACACATGGGAAGCACTCAAGGAGATTACTGGGGAAGTCATTTTCTCAAGAAGGCCTGTCCTGCACCACGGGAACCCACTGCACGTGGCCACTGGCGAGTCCCAGGCGCATGGCTTGCCTCTAGTAGCTGTCACCTGGAATGGTCACAACACGAGAGTCCTGGAGTGATGTTCTGGAGAGACTTGGTGACTCAAAAAAACATAAAAGAGTACAGAGTCATGGTAACACTGTAAATCTGTTCTTGCTCCTTCTCCACCACCTCACACTTTCTAAAAGGTGGTCGCTCCGCCATGGGCTTCCATCTCCCCTGTCTTACCGCAGCACCTGATCGCTTCCACCACACCCTCCTCTGTTGCCCACCCCCCGGAGTGCACTGTTCCCTCCCTGTTCTTCCCCTGCAGAAGGTGGAGTAGCCTCCACCTGGCTGCCTGCTTCAAAGCATCCCTGCCCTCCTTAGAGATCCAGTCTACCTTCCCCTTCTCCTGCCTTGCAGACAGGAAAGGTTTGTGACAAATATTCAAAATCTGGCCTGACAAGAACAAATCCTCCTGATGATCAGAGTGGGAAGCCTTAACGGTCTATTGCCAACAGTCAGAAGAAAGAAGGCTGAGAACCCTTACACACGAATCCTCCTGGGCCTCAGACCCTCCACACGGAAAGACCGTCAGTGTCTTCAGCACGAGCTCTCCTGGCCAGAGTGTAAGCCCCAGAAAACCAGCTAAAAACCACGGCACAAACATTCATGCACTAAGGAAATCCCATAATCCACTGTCTCTGGCAAGCTCTTACTCATGGTCTATGTACTCTTATTTTAATTATCATTCTAAGATCGCTTCTCTGGTTTTCCAGTCCTCGATGGATAAGAAGCAGCAAGTTAGAAAGAAAAGGTAGAATTTAAAATGGTGAGAATCAGCAGCTCCTACCTAGATAGCAGGAGAATTAGAACACCTATGAAAAACAGAGCTAAGACTTCCAAACCATAAATCTCTACACTTCTCCATGGCCCTGAGGCCACCACTGTATTATAGCATCAGTCCCTGACATCTCTGCTGAGGGACGAGGCATGGGAAACAGGTACCAGGGCACTCTGTTGAAGAAACTAGGGTTACACATGATATATGTTAGAAAAATAAAGATAATTTTTGTTAAAATAATTAGACTTGAATGGTTAAATTTCATTTACTTACAAAATCCATTCATATGAAATATTTCTGTTTCCAAAGAAGCTGAAAAAATAAAGCCTTACTCTTATGCCTTATTTTTTCCCCAGCAATCATTAATAAACTTTACATTTTGCCTCACCTCATTTGGTCCTAAGGGTACCCACTCAAGGTCAGGAGAGCAGGTATCATTAGCCATAGATGACAGTTGAGGCACAGAGAAATCGATGTGCATCTAAGGTGTCACAGGGCTGAGGCCGGAGCTAGAGAGACTTACTGACTTCTCAGCCCAGAGGTGTTCCTCTCCTCAGCTCTCCTCGCTTTATCTTGCAGTTTCCTTCCTATCTAACCATTTCCCTGCCCCCTTTCTTCTGCAGGTACCACGAACCCTTCCTTCAGGACCGCGTGCCTCACCCCTCCAGCAGCCCTTTCCTCTCTCATCTCCGGGAAGAGCCCCTCATCTGCTCCCACCGCATCCTCATCTTGGTCCTCAAACCTGGCTGCTCATGAGAGCCACTGAGGGGCCTTGAAATAACTGAATGCCGAGACCCCTCCCTAGACCAGTGAGGTCGAGCCTTTGCAGACAGGATGGAGGCACCTATATATATATATATATTTTATCATCCTCACCCGAGGACATTTTTCCATTTTTTGTTCAGGTAGAGTGGGAAGGAGAGAGAGGAACAGAGAGAGAGAGAGAGAGAGAAAAAAAAACATCGACGTAAAAGGGACATATTGTGTGGCTGCCACCCGTACAACCAACCAGGGCCGGGGGCAAACTGCAACCAAGGTACGCGCCCTTAGCGGGAACCGAACCCGGGTCTCTCTGGACCACAGGCCGATGCTCTAACCGCTGAGCCAAACAGGCCAGGGCAGTATTTTTTAAATCTCCCAGGTGGTTTCCGTGCACAGCTTTGAGAACCAACGCTGTGCACGGCTCGGTCACGTCACTCATATCATTGTACTGCTGTGTCTTCCCTATTTAAGTGTCAAGTTTAAAGACGTGGGATTCTATCTGTTTATCTTTAAATCCTCTGCACCTATGTACCTAGTATATGTTAGGTGCTACTGAATTACTGAGCTAGGAAACAGCCCAATCCACCCACGCTGATGCCAAAATTTCAACATGCAATTCAACTGCGACCAGACACATGAGGGCTGAGGGCAGGCGCCAGAAGACTGCATGGACATCTTTTCTGTTCCACAGCCTCCCTGTTTCTTTATAAGCAAGTTGGTATTCTCAGGATTAGTGGCTTCTCGGGTATTATTTTTCTATCCTCTCCCAAGGTCAATGGCAGGGTGGCAGGTACAGAATTGGAACCATAATGACAAAGCCTGGCTGTGATCATCAAGTACAATGTCTGCAACAAAAGAGGAAAAGGCCTGGCCCCTTAGGAGCTTAAAACAAGACAAACACCACCAATAAAACAAGCACTAAAACTGTCCCCTCACCCAGGATTGCTCACTCACTTCGTCCACCTAAAATCTGTCCATCGATGGACACCTCGGTTGCTTCTAGATCTTGGCTATTGTGAACAGTGCTGTAATGGACACAGCGGTGCATATGCCTTTTCAAATGATTGTTTTTGATTTTTGGATAAATACCCAGAAGGGGAATTGCCTTTTTTAAGGACCCTCCATACTGTTTTCCATAGTGGCTGCACTAGTTCACAATCCCACCAACAGTGCGTGAAGGTTCCCTTTCCTCCACATCCTCGCCAGCACTAGTTGTTTGCTGTCTTTTTGACAATAGTCATTCTGATGTGTGTGAGGTGACATCTCACTGGGGTTTTGATTTGCATTTCCATGATGATTCGTGATGTTGAGCATCTTTAGTTTGTCTGTTGGCCATCCATATGTCTTCTTTCAATGTCTCTCCAGGTCCTCTGCCCATTTTTTTTTTTAAGCAGGAGAAAGAGAGGGAAGAAGAGAGAGTGAGAAATATCGATGTGAGAGAGATACATCGACTGGTTGCCACCCACACGACCCCAACCAGGGCCGGGGACAAACTACAACCGAGGTACGTGCCCTTAGTGGGAACCGAACTCGGGACTCTTCGGTCCACGAGCCGACGCTCTAATTGCTGAGCCAAACCGGCCAGGGTTCCTCTGCCCATTTTTAAATTGGATTGCTTTAGAATTGAGTTGTAGGAGTTATTTATATGTTTTGGATATTAATCCCTTATTAAATATATCATTTGCAAATATCTTCTTCCATTCAGAAGGTTGCCTATTCATTGCTCATGGTTTTGTTCACTGTGCAAAAGCTTTTTAGTTCGATGTAGTCCCACTTGTTTATTTTTGCTTTTGTTGCCTTTGCCCAAGGAGTCATATCCAAAATAATATTGCTAAGACTGATATCAAAGAGTTCAATACCCTATGTTTTAATCTAAGAGTTTCATGGTTTCCGGTCTTACATCCAAGTCTTTAATTCATTTGAGATGATTTTTGTATAGGGTGTAAGAACATGGTCTGATTTCATTTATTTGCATCTATCTCTCCAGTTTTCACACCATTTATTAAAGAAACTGTCTTTTACCTATTGCATATTATTGTTCCCTTCCCTTTGTCATATTAAATGACCATATACATATGGGTTTATTTCTAGGTTCTCTATTCTGTTCCGTTGACTATGTGTCTGTTTTTGTGCCAGTGCCATGCTGTTTTGATTCCTATAGTTTTTAGCACAATTCGAAATCAGGGAGTGTGATAGCACCAACATTCTTCTTTCTCAATATTGTTTGGCTATTGGGGTCTTTTGTGGTTCCCATTTTCAGACTGTTTATCACATAAGCCCATAGCTTACCTTTGTTTAAGAGAGTGTTTGTATATTTACTTGTTTAAATAAAATAGAATAATTCCTATTATATTACTCATCAGACAGTGGACTTCCTAAGGACAGAAACTCATTATTTTTTTCTCAATATATACTACCACACACAGTTCAAGATCAGGCACACCTACATATTAAATAATAGGGGTAAGAACCAGCCATAAGATTGATCAAGCTCCTTGGGCTTAATGTCTGCAAGAAAGTCAAGATGAATTCACTCGCATCCCATTAAAGTTAGATGGAAGGAAATTTCAAGAAAGTTTCTAGAAAGCACCAAATTAAAAATTTTTTATCAGTATGTATTATTTCTAATGTAAAATGAAAAGGAGTCATCAATAGTGCCTCTATTTGGTTCTGTTGCATTCCTGGTTTTAATTAAGTAGCCATAAGACAGAATAATAGAACAAAATCGAGTTAGAATATATCAAAACTAGGTATGAATCTATGAAAGCCTTTATAAATATTTTTAAATTCCTGAATGGTGATGTTTCAATTCTTCCTCAAGTAGGAAAGAAGGGTTAGCCTCATTTGGGCAAACTCCTCTTCACATTTTGAACATAAGTATCAATAATATTTTTTTTACTTCTTACGTCTATAAAATGAGACTATCATAATACCTACTTTATAAGGTTATGGGGATTAAATGAGCTAAGTAGTAAACACTGAGAACAGTGCCTGACCCAGAAAGCATCGTTTATATTTGAGCTATTGTTATTTTTCATTTGAAGAACAGAGAAACTCATCTGCTTTTCTGTGTGCCTTCCTCCCCCCCTCATACCTCTGTTCTACCCTTGTTGAGTCCTAATAACTATAGCATCATCCTAGGCACTGGACACAGAGAATCCCAGCTACTGAGGAGGGCAGTTTAGGCACATCCCTCCCCCTTCACGTGGATTATACAGCACAAAGCTGAAACCAACTCTTCATACGGGCCCATATAATAAATGCCCTGTTCTCCTCACCCATATACAAATCATTATCCTAGATTGCAATTGCCTTTTTTTAACTTGTAGGATATTATCTTTGACCTCATGAGCTTTTGCTGGATCTTTATATCAACATTTTCATCATAGTGCTTGGCACATGGGAGATTATCAACAAATATTTGTTGAATGAATGATTATAACACTTTCATCCATTCAGACAAACTTCATAAGGCCCTGTGTAAGCCTTGAGCTGAAGTTTGAGTCTTAAAGACAAACTCTTGTGTGCTCAGAGGGATTTAATTTTCCTACCTGCGCACCAGAGGGTGTTTATCATGTGGACTGCTCCCTCGTGCTGAAAAAGGGGGAAAAACTCAACCATCACCAAGCCCAACATCAGTGCATAAGGGTCAGTGAAACTCTGAGAGGAAGGGTAGTGATTATTCTGCAAAATTAGAATCCTTCTGCCTTCTGAGCGTGGACCAAGGACACAGGGAACAACAAGAAATAAGGAACCAGAGGCCAACCCCCAGGGAAGACACCGAACCAGCTCCTAGAATGATACACTCACAGATGTTGTTTTGGGAAGTTCAGATGTTACTGACAGAAGTATCTGAAAAAGGTCAAGTGGCTTTCAGGTTTATTTTTAGCAGCTGATTGCTCTGTTCAAACACAGTCTCCAAGTCCTACTATAAATGAAGTCACAGCGGAACTTATCGGAACTGTTAAGGGCTCATCACACCCAGCAGTGCCCGGGGAGGGGGCTTGCAGCCACCTTTCAGACACGCTGATCCCGCCAGCCTCTTCCTCACAGACCAGGAAACTGAGCCTCACATAATTCCCCAAAGACCCGCGGCTAGTTCATGTGGTGTGGACCTCGAATCCAATTTGGAAGCTCAGCCCAGGCTCTTCAGGACAGACTTGCTGCTAGAGGAAAAGGTGAGGAGGCGAAACTGTGCGTTTTCTCTCCTTGCGGGGGGTGACTCCTCAGAGAGAAACCTCCCCCCACAGTAAGAAAATGGGACCTTGGGGTAAACATAAGGCAGTACTGAGGGTAAAATACTGACCAGGTCAAAGAATAAATACTTGATGAACTGATTAGCTAGATACTTAAATTACAAAATAATCTTATCCCAAGACAGCTCTCCAATTTGCACACAAATAGTCTCCCCCTTTAGGTCTTTGCTCAGGCTGTCTCTCCACGGGCAGTACTTCTTCTGTTCCCCTCCGCATATTCCCTGGTTATGGCTCAGCTCAACGCCGACTTTCCATGAAGGCTCCTGACCTCGGCTGCTATAATCCCTTGGGAAACCTGCAGACACAGACACCAATGCACAAGCCTTACTCCCAGAAATCCTGCTTTAATTCATCATGACCAACCGTCCTCTCAAGCATCAGTCTCCTTGTTAAAACTCGGATGCTGAGCTCCGCCCTTGAAGTTCCTGATGGGGGGCGGTCTGGGGTAGGGCCCAAGCATTTGCAATCTTAATAAATAATAGATGGAATGAGTATGACGGTCAGGGATCACATTCGGAGGACTCTGGCTTGGAGTCGAGTCCAGGAATCAATAGCTTTTAGATGCTCCTGGGTGATAAGAATGTGTGGTCAGAGTTGAGAATTACTCATTAGAGCTTGAAACACCCACCTCAATAAACTCGAACTAAAATAGCCTTCCCCTTTTATGTACATGCAGTGTAGTTAAAAGTATGAATTCTGGAATCAGACTCTGAGTTAGAGTCTTGGGTCCATCACTTACTAACTGTAGGATCACAGGCGATTTACTTAACCCCCCTACACCTCAATTATCTCATCGGCACAACAGGGAGATAATAAAAGCACCCTCCTTATTGTTTTTATGAAAACTAAATGAAGTATATAAATGCATGTAAAACATTTTGAAGACAGAGCAGCATGTGTTAACACTTGACACTATATCATGCTCCCTATATTAAGTGCTCACATTATCTAAAGTGCCGCTGTATTTATTGAGCACCTAATGTACCAGAATTTTTGCTATCAATTTGGTATGTTATCTCACTTAATCCTTAAAACAACGTTTGAGATAGGCATTATCTTTTTGTTTTTCTCAGATGAGGAAATGGAACTTTTAAGATGTCAAATTGCCTAACCACAGCAAGAACGAAGTAGAGTCTAGGTTCAAGTGTAGTCTATCTTACTGCACCTTCAGTTATCTGTATACCTGAAATATATCTCCTTCTCAAAGACAGGCTCTAGATCTGGTTAAATTATGTTTTGCACTATGCCTTGCTCTGCACTTATTAAATATATGTTGAGTAAATAAATAAATATACACGTGAGAACAATAATAACCTCAGCGGTATGTTTATGATAAATGTTGAAAATGGCTCTGTATTATGGTGAAACAGATTTCATTCATTTAATTAATCTCTAGGCAATTAAGTGAATAAAGTCTTCATTTTACATTATTATGCTGCTGTTTCCACCATTCACCCTCGAAGCAATATTGGATCTGTCAAGCACACAGTCAACTGTGATTTGCTTGACAAATGCGATCATCCTGTGAAAATGCTAAGACAGCAAAAACCCGGGGCTCTCATCCAGGTCAAATGAACATGGCTCCTGTAGAGGGCACTTGGGGAGCTGTGTGCCCCAATCACAAACAACCCCTGCCTCTGTGGACTGCTGGCTCCCCTGGCTCCCCAGATCCCCAGTGCAGCCCCCCTTGCCCGTCCGTGCCCTGTGGGCCTGCCCCTCGTCTGTGGCTGCTTAGACCAGGCTGGAATCCTGGCTCAAGCTGGGTGAACGGTATCTGTTTCCCAGACTTTAGGATTGGTGTAGAAACTAGCATGAGATGGGAGCAACTTGTCTTGGACACCTTTAGTTGTTCTTCCAGAAAGAAGAAAGAAGCAAAGATACGAGACAGAAAGAAAATAGTCTGGGAGATCTCGGACAGCGTCCTTTCTGGGATCCAAATGCATTTCTTCTCTTGAATCCTAATTTCTCTCTCTCTCTCTCTCTCTCTCTCTCTCTTTCTCTCTCTCTTTAATTAAGCCAGTTCAAGGTATTTACTGTTTCCTGAAACCAGAGAGTCATTACTAATACCCTCCCCCAAAAGCTGCTCAGCATGTGCAGGGCCTTCTCACGACTCCTGGACCATCTCCTGCCCCTGAGCATTGTGGTTTTCCAGGCAAATTTAAACGGCTGCTGACTACGAGGTCAGTGTCTTTCACACTATGGGCTGTGTGACCCACTAGTGGATCATGAGATATACTTTGTGGATCAACTCCAATTTTTTTAATAAAATGGAATGGAATGAAATAGAAAACGTCAGAGAGCATCTTGTGTGAAAGACTATTTTTCATGTAATTGTATCGTTAAAGAGACATAGGTTTATACTGGGTCATAAGTAAAACATTTCCTATCAGGGGAGCAGTATGAAAAAGAAAAGAAAGAAACTATGTGACCTAATTTCATATAATGTCTTTCTAAATTCTAGATGGCTGTAAAAATATACAGTAGTCAAGTGAAATATTTTCAGGACCAGGTGTAGACATATCAAGAGTTCACCACCAACAGACAAGGAGATTCATCTCAACTGAAGAATCTCAGTGAACCATAACCAACACATTGATACACGATCATTCAATTTCCTTATAAATGAATTTGTGTAAATGTAACCGTTGTCAACTGGTTTATTTAGAAAAGTCTAGGCTTTTTAAAGTTGTGCTTTTCCTTTCTCTTAAGTTTATGGGGTGTGCTTAAAATATTACCACTCAGAGCAAGTGTGAGCCCAGAGAGCAGCTGTTTGTGGAGATCCTCTCACACCCTCAGTCAGTGCCGGATTCACACTCAGGGCCACTTGCATGGAATGCAAGCCAAAGACCAAGAAATACAAATCAGAACAAAAGTAGTGTCCAAACCACCTACACTCAGTCATGTGATAAGAGCAGAGGGAGACTTTGATTGGCAAGGATTTTAATAAAAACTTAGGTTGAGAAGGAGCATCTTCCTAGCGTCCCCATCATCACATCACAACGTCTCTTCTGGGCAGAGCACTACAATAACTAAATACTTCATTCCACTTATTCGCAGGCAGGTATTGAGCACCTGCTAAGAATCTGGTACCAAAAAGATGATGGGAGAGGAAGATGCCTGTATGGGTAAGATGAGGCTCCAGGTCTCTGGAAGTTCAGCCTGAGATGGGAAACAGAGGTGACAGATGTAAGAAAATGTGGCACAGAGGGCTGTGGGCGTCCACAAATTGCTGGGTCTTTAAAAGTGAGTTGAAGAGCCCGACCGGTGTGGCTCAGTGGTTAAGTGTCAACCTATGCACCAAGAGGTCACCGTTTCAATTCCTGACCAGGGCACATGCCCAGGTTGTGGGCCAAATCCCCAGTGGGGTCATGCAGGAGGTGGCCAATCGATATTCTCTCTCATCGGTGTTTTTCTCTCTCTCTCCCTTCCTCTCTCTCTAAAACAATAAAGAAAAAAAATTTTTTTTAAGTGAGGTGAAGAGAGAGGCACAAAGATATTGAGGGGTAGGGAACCTTTTCTTGAAAAGGGCCATTTGGATATTTATAACATCATTTGCGGGCCATACAAAGGTATCAACTTAAAAATTAGCCTGCTGTACTTCATCAGACTAATTTGGTGAGGCATGTGATTGATGTCAGCTGATACTGATTGTGTAAGCTTCATACAGCCCTCAGCCAGACGTTCCCACCCCATCGTTGGGCACAAATTGATCCTGTTGGCCCACCAGTGTGGCTCTGTGGCTCCCAAAACAAGTATTTTCCAAGAGCTTCCTGTGTGCCCATCATTGAAACTGCAATAAGATGAGGGTCAGGGTACCAGATGCAGTGCAGGTGTTGGCAAAGTCAGGTAGGATACCATCTGAGAGAGAGAAAGAGGTTTTTAAAGCTATAGAGACCTATCTCCTGAATGTATACAATTCCAGTTCAACAAAAACATGTAGAAAGAAACAAAATCCTCATTGGCCCACATTTTCCAAGCTCGAGCCTGAGACGACAGTTAGTACTTTTTGAGGATCCACTAATCACATTGGGCATTATTTTAAACTCATAATGTGTTCTTAGGACAAAAACTTGTCTCCTCTATAGTTCAGTGGTTAAGAGAGGAGCTTCGAAGTCATATGTTCTAGATCCCAATCCCAGCTCTACACCTGTTAGCTGTGTGACCTTGGGCAAGTTAGTGACCCTCTCTTGATGAGGACAAAATGAAAGAATACATGCCTGCATTCAGCAAACATGCACACAACTTCCAGGCATCTTATGGAGCACATCCAGATGGACACACACACACACACACGGACAAACATGCACACTCATTTCATCAGCCCCTGGTTATGTAGAAAGTGCCTAAGAAAAGCTTGGATCAGAATGTACCAGAAAGAGTGCTGGGCTGAGCTGAGGCAAAGACCACAGTTCCAGTTACAGTCTAGTGTCTGAGCAGCACTGTGTCTTCGGTACTGTACTAAACCCCAGGGGTTGCCAGGGCTGTGGGGTGGGGAGTATGCAGGGATCCTCTGTCTCTGGCCTACGGTGCTGGGTACCCCCACAGCTGAGGACGACGGAGACCTGGAGCCCTTCCTTCGTACTGACAGCTCTGCCACCCGACAGTCAGGGTTCCCTGCTCCACACCTCCCTGCTCCCTTCTCCGAGGGGAACTTTTATAATGGACTGAGCGCATCAAAAGGCAGAAGAACCTCCTGACGGTGAGGTCCCCAAGGCGTCACTCAGCACCAGCAGGGCCCACACCAGCTGGAGAGAGCTACTCTGAACGTCCTCAGCTGCCCAAACTGCCTGCACCCGCACCTCCTTGGGGGCCAGAAGAGCGAGCAGCCTGGGCAGAGATGCATGCGCTGCTGGAGACCAGGAGCAGGAGGTGCCCACGCTCGACACTTTGCAGCGTGCTTTCAGATCGTGGTCTCGTTTTATTGCGTGAATCTTGGGAGGTAGATTTATTTCACTGGCCCCATTCCACAGATGCTCGCAGTCGGGTGGCAGAGGTCACTTAAGATCATCATACATAGAGCAGGGGCTCCCACGGGGCTCCGCGGACTCGGAGCTCGGAGCGCTCAGGGCTGTGGTCTCCACCGCTGCCTCTCACAGAAGCCACAAGGCCACATGTAATTAGATGCAAGATTATGTGGTACCGACTGGAAGTGCTGGAGGAATTCAGAGAGTTAATTAGAAAAAGGCAAAGGGCATTAAGGAGACAGCTCGGGAGGATGCCTCGGAGAAGTTCTCAAGGAGGAAGAGAGAGGGACCAGGTGTATTTATAGACTAATAATGTGCAGAAGGGGGAAAAATGTGCCGCCTCCGGCAATTCTCATCAAGCTTAATAGATGTTGCCAATTACTGTGGTAACATTTTTAATTGTATCTTAGCTCTGAAGAGAATAAAAACAGAAATCCCCAGTCTTTGCCCCAGAACTGGTAGGGGCAGATGTTCTGGTGTGTTACGCCGGCGTGGGCATAGCTGCCCAGTCCACGCAGGCAGCCCACGCCGCAGGCAAGCCTTCCCCACACGCTGCTGACCTGCCTGGCTTCGGGGAGTAGGCAGAAAAGGGGCATCTGCTTTATGAGTCCGTGTGGATAAGTGCGTGTGGAAGACAACAGGCAAGGGTGCGAGGAAACAGGTGATCATCACATGGGGACCCCCATGAAGAAGACGGTCCGCAAGGGTGATGCACATGTAAAACGTGTGCACTTTCTCAGGGTGGGCTGCTTCCTGTGATACAATGCTTTGTGTGTGACCTCACTTAATACTCATTATCATTCACGTAATTATTAGAATGATGCCTGTCTCCCCTGTAGGCTGTGCGGTTTACGACGGGAGGGGCCCTTGCTCGTTCGCCCTCCCCAGTGACTCGTCTTTCCGACCCGAAGCTGGCACTGTGCTATGCTGTTGAGCAAAAGGTCCAAGCTCCTCCGCGCGAGGCAGGTTCTGTCTGCATTACCAACGAGGGCTGTAGGCTCAGAGGAGCTAAGTGGCTTGTGGAAGTCCCCGCAGCTAGTACATGGCAGCTGTTGGATTCGGACCCAGGTCGGGTGGACGCAGCGTGGAGCACATCCTGGGAGGCTCCATGGAGGCTGCCTTTCTGAACTGCAGAAGGAGGGACGAAGGCAAGAAAATGGCCAGCACGTGTTGATGAGCTACTCTGTGCCGGGTCCCTCGTTTCTTTGTGTCATTTAACCCGAAGGAGAATCCTATCGTGCCTGCACTGCCCAGAAATTGAAAACGCAGCACTGGGGGGTCCTGAGAATGCAAGCGACTTGCTCAGATCCTCGGGTGGCAAAGAAGGATAGGAAGGATGTACATGATTCCATGACCTCGTGGTTCCCAGAGTGATCCCATGCAGATCAAAGTAAGTCCGGAAAACACAGGGCATCGAGGGGAAGAAAACAAACGCGTATGGTTTCCTGTTCCTTCAAACAATTCCTCTGGGGACGAATTGTGATACAGAATCTTCTCTGACGACCACCCCATCCCTGGCCCCAGAGGACCTTTCCAGATTTTCTCTCTGATTTCTGCGTCCAGTGGCCTCGTGCTTCTCACCCTCCTGCCCGAGGACGCAAGACAGTCCCCATCTGGATACTATTTGGGGCTCTGAGATCAACCACCAGCAGCCATGGATGTGTCCCGGCCCTCAGCCAACAGCAGGCAAAGGAAGCTAATTGAATCAATGGAAACATCTCCTTTGGTAACAAACAAGGACATCTTGGGAGGGGCAGCAAGGCACACCAATGTTTAGCAGTTATGACAGCAGGTCCTCAACATTGTTTCATTTAATGTCACTTTGTTATAATGTAGAATAGACAGTGTAGGATCTTCACTCCTGTGTATATCAATTAGCCTATGGTAAAATTTGTTTCATTATCTCATTTTGCCAAACATCACAGAACCTACTGATGTGAATCGCCGTGTACCAGTCATTAAATATTTTCTGTCCAGCATTATTCTCCAAGCAGAATGAATGGAATGAAATGGAATGACGTTACCTCCTTTGCCTAAGCCTGGAAGGGATCACGGTCTAAGTGCACACAGATGTGCAAACACCCCCAAGATCTCTGCGCCTGGGGCCTGCACAGAGAGCTCATGGCACAAGCACGAACTTCCCAATTTATATAAAGAAACCTGGCTGATCTGGGTGAGAATCAGGCATCTGCAATTCAAAGTCAGCATCGGTCCTTTCTTACCTCTCCTCTGTCCCACTTCAGCCTGGTACGGTGCAATTACTAGGAGGCAGTGACAGCCTATCGCGGGGTACAATATGCACTTTTCAGCTCTGGGAGACGTTAGTTCAAACCCCAGCCCCACCACCCACTAGCTAAGTGACCTTGATATGCACTTGACCTCTCCAAGACTCAGAATCCTTATCTCTGGAAAGGAAATAAGAACATACCTACCTCGACGTGTTGTTGTAAGAATTAAACTTAACTCAAGGATTATGGTAAGAATGAAACCAGACAACAGCATGACACTCCTAGAAAGGCTTAGGAACCCGTAACCCATGCTGGCCATCAGAGTTTCCGGTCTTCCCCACAGATCAGCCGTTGACCCCACTAAGTCATTAGTCCCCATCCCCACATTTCACCTGCACAGGAACAGCTAAAGGCACATCTTCTGGCTAGAAGGAGAAACAGATTTTTTTAAATTACCTGATCTTATCTACAGGTAGGGATGCTTAATCTATCCCCCAAAACAGATTCCTTCCAGCCCCAGCAAATTCCAGAGGCAACATGTGAAAAGTCCCAGGCCCTGGAACTGAGTCCAGGTGGAGTGTGCACACCCCTGACACAGGGGTCCTCTGGGGTGTTCCTCACACCTGCACCCGCCAGCCCCGGGGTGTTCCACACACCTGCACCCACCAGCCCCGGGGTGGTCCTCACACCTGCACCCGCCAGCCCCGGGGTGGTCCTCACACCTGCACCCGCCAGCCCCGGGGTGGTCCTCACACCTGCACCCGCCAGCCCCGGGGTGGTCCTCACACCTGCACCCACCAGCCCTGGGGTGGTCCTCACACCTGCACCCTCCGCCCCAGAAGCACTGCCTGGGGAAGAGCAGGAAGTCAGACCCTCTGGGAACGTTCAAACCAAACTGAACCAGACACTCCGCAACCCCCTCCTGGGAATCACTCCCTCTAGTCCCGCGCTGGGGCAACATCACTTAAGAGGCCCTTTTTCATCTTTAATTTCTCTGATTCAGGAAGTTTACAAGATAATTGCTAAGCGCTCACGAGGAGGAGATGAGGCAGCAACTTGCTCCGGGCCCAGTCAGCTGATCCCTTAGCTTCTAACTGGAGCCCACAGGGACCCACTTATATAAGCCAGAGACCTCGCCTCACTCGATCACCCCTCCCATCTGCAGGCTCCCTCTAAGTAAAGAATTCGAAGTACAAGCCAGCAAGAGCAGCGCGTCAACCTCAGCCCAGCCGGCACTGCCCAGGATCAAAGCCACACCTTGCTGAACCCACCACGCTTCTCCCAGGGACCCCGGGTTCAAGCCTGCTCCTCTTTCTTCACACCCAGGGTCCCAGGGACCCGCCTCTTCAAAAAGTATCTGAAGCAATGCAAGTCTGCTCTCAATCTGCATGGGTTCGAATTCCATTCCTACCGTTGGCTACGCCTTGCTGTCCTCGGCTGTAGATGGGGGTGACACGGAGCCTGGGCGGATAACTGAACAGCGCCAGCAGTCTGCCTAGCGAGGCGGCTGTCACTCACTGTCCACTGTGCTCAGGCCCCGGATGCCAGCACACTGCGTCATTCAAGGACTAAGTCAAAATGGGCCAACGCTATGACGCTCTTGTCTATGGGGGAAAAGACCCAGGCTTCATTTCAGCCAGTGCCCCAGTGGCTGCTGCACCCCGCGAAAGAACTGACAGGCTTTTCATTTGTTCTATTGTTTTCCCTCTCTCCTTCACTTCTACAGTAAGTTAAACCCTCCCACGGGAAGCCAAATACAGGAACAATGAGGTCTGATGACCGTTTTGCCAAGTGACGCCTAGAAACAGCACAGATGAAGAAGACCTACATTGTCCAGATGGAAACACCCAGAAGGGGACTATCTCATCCCAGCCGAACCAGGGAGGACACGTCCTCAGGACCCTTCAGTTTACCGAGCAGGACTCTGCTTCTCTTCCCTCCTCATTTTCTGCTCTTCCCCTTAATGATGGCAGAATTTAACAACTTTTTTTTTCTGCACAACTGGCTCTGGGGAATTCTAGAAAGTCTGGGAAGGAAGTTCAATTTGTTCATTTGCTGAGAATAAATTCTGCCTCATATAACTCCTGACAAATTGCCACTTTTAAAGGGTTTGTCAATTTCCAATGCGCAAATGGCACATCAGATATCTTGTTTATTCAACAGATGCTCCTGAGCAAAACAAATGGTTCTGGTTTAACAAACATGGAAACATCTTGTCAGCTTTACTGATATTATCCTATTTAACTATCCAGGGAGGGTCCTGTGGTTTGTGAAGAAAGTATGAGCTGTCTCCCTCCAGGACAGGGTTCTCAAAAGGGCGGGGTACAGTGGTTCCATCGAAAGGGGACAGGAAGCTCCTTCATCACTGCCGGAAGTGGCACTTAGAGGACTTCAGGTTTCACCTCCTCTGAGGATGTCGGGTGTTTATGACCCAGGTCTATTTGATGCAGGAATCTCTTTGGTGCAGACTCAGAAAGGAGGCTTGAAGGAGACACCCCCCGGACACCTAGGGGGTATCAGATTGTGGTGAAAACCGCTTTGGACTAAGCCTCGGTTGATCCTGGCTCTGAATTAAAGAGTGGGAACTTGGACCGCTTCCCTCCCGCTCCCACCTCAGTCCCCTCACCTGTGAAATAGGTTTAACAATGACACGAAAGGCAAAGATGCTGGCGATCGTGATAAACGGTCACCCTGCTCGTCCTAATAACATTTCGAGAAGATGGGAAATGGAACTCAAAACAGGAGTGGGCGTGAGGGCCAGAGAGGAGGCTGGGGAGAGTCCAAGTCCTGTGTCCTCCGCTGTTGGGGAGAAACAAATGTGGCATGTTTGCTGATGTGGAGGCTTAATGACTCCGCTCAGAAAGGGAATTTAAACAGAGAGTGGAGTCCTTCCAAGCCTCAGAGCTCCGGCCTGATATCATAATTACTCTCCGCCAGTGAGCTAAGGCTCTGGCAGCTCCCGGTGGCAGGGGGGCTGGGGGAGGTGGGGGGCTGGGGAAGAAGGAAAGGAAGGAGGCCGGCTTGCCAGGAGCACATGAGGACACACGGAGAGAGACGGCGGCTGACCTCTGTCAAGTCCAAATACTCGAGGATAAATCCATCAGCACAGTACAGCGAGTTCATTACGAGAAGGGTGGCATTTCAAAGCCTCCCTGCCGGAGAGCGTCGCCAAGAACTACCTTGGGACAACATCTAACTCACTGAAAATTAATTTACTCCACAGTTTAGATGCTTCGGAGAGCTGTGCAGTGAGGCGGACCCGCTGCGTGGGTCCTACCACGCACTGCCTGGTAGAGTTGCAGATGTTTGCCAATCTAAATGCCTGGGAGGTCTGAAGAACCCCCGGCATGGTTAATTACTTGACAGAAACTCCACAGTAACTCCGAGGTAGACATCACTATTCTCATCACTGGACTGATGAAGAAACAGGCTTAGGAAATGTGGAACTATTCAAGCTTCTCATGGAGGAGCCAGTATGCCTGTTTTAGGACAGTTTTAGGCCTGTTTTAGGACACATCCTCTTAACAGCGCTGAAAATGCATGAGAGGGTTCAGGCAGTTGCAAAAGCAAGGTAACCTTTCACCCGACTCAGAGGGTAGGACGTTTAAGTTGATTGCCTGAATCCACCTGCCCTGCCGCCACTGTCCTGGCAAAGGGACTGCAGACCCGCAGGTAACAATCTCGTGGGGCGTGTGCAGAAAGGTGGTGGCTCCAAGGTGGGTGGAGAGGTGAGAGCCAGTAGGCGACGGGGAGTGTGGGAAAATGTCGCACGCAGCTGGGGTGAGAAGGCACTCTGTACCACGCGAAAGGCTGGGAAAGGAATCTCTTGTCTAGTTTGTCTCAGTCTTCATCCTCTGAAGAAAACTTCGTAGATGCTATTCGCATAAGACACAA
This sequence comes from Molossus molossus, assembly GCF_014108415.1. Taxonomy (NCBI): domain Eukaryota; kingdom Metazoa; phylum Chordata; class Mammalia; order Chiroptera; family Molossidae; genus Molossus; species Molossus molossus. Next base: position 19,602,076 of record NW_023425352.1, read on the forward strand.
TGGGTAGGATTTTGAAAAAAATCTCGAATAATCTTTAGTAAAATCCTTATGGTTCATCCAAAAAGGCAGCTTACTACTGTGGTCAGTAAGGGAGACAGACGTGTGTAGGGACACATTACTTGCCATTCAATTGATTTCTGTTCATTTAGGAAGGCAAGTATGTAAGAATGACATAATTTCACTGACAACCTTGAATTGCCTCAAATTTACCAAAAAAAAAAAAGAGGAGGAGAGGTAACTCATCAACATTGATTGGCTCCTTATTACTGACTGCAAAATTTTTGTGACACACTTCACAAGTAATCATGACTCACCGGTGTGTCATTACACTTCTATTTAAACTTCTTTTATAGTTCTCTCTTGACTTCAACCGCGGCTTTTAACCAAAAGGTAACATCATTATCTGCATCGTAGAAAAATTCCAAGACAATATCAGGACTGGGTCAATGGGGGGCAAAACTGAAGGCTGAGGGGAAGCTGGTCCAGGCCAAAGATGACGAGGACCTGGTTTAAGAAAGTGACGGTAGGGTACAAAGATACTGTTGGGAAAGAGATCATGCAGGTGTCATGAACTTGGCATGGGGATCAAGGGAGTGGGGGTGACAGAGAATGGAGGGAGGCAGTGCAGAGTGATCTGCGATTTCTAGGTCAGACTAGTCGAGGGACGGTGATATTTCTACCCTAAGAAGTCAGGAGGAATACTTTAAGCAAGTTGAGGGGAACAGGAGATGTTGTTTTTGTGCACTGAGAGAGGGCAGTATGTTCTGTTGTGGATCGTCTGGGCTTGGAGGTGTATAAGAACGGTCACAGTAGAGCTATCCGCAAGTATCTAGGCAGTACTGGGGAAGAGATGCCTATTGGGACATGGGAAGTGTGTGTCTAACCCCAGAGTGAGCAGAGTGGTGAAAGGATTTGGTGGTCTTTACAAGGCTAATAGTACTGATGCTTTCCTGGAAAAAAACAAGAAAGAAAGAGAAGAAGGGAGAAGGAAAGAGAGATAGAAACATCAATGAGAGAAAACATTGATTGGCCGCCTCCTGCATGCCCCCCACTGGGGATCAGGCCCACAACCTGGGCATGTCCCCTGACCGGGAATCGAACCAGCGACCTCTTGGTGCATGGGTCGACACTCAACCACTGAGCTACACTAGCCAGGCAAAAGGATCTTTTTATTTTTATATTATTATTTTCTTTAATCTTCACCTGAGGACAATTTTGCATTTATCTTCAGATAGAGCGGGAGGGAGAGAGAGAGAGGAAGAGAGAAAGAAACATTGATGTGAGAGAGACACATCAAGTGGTCACCACCTACACGACGCCAACCGGTGCCGGGGACAAACTGCAACCAAGGTACGTGCCCTTAGTGGGAACCGAACCCGGGTCTCTCTGGCCCGTGGGCTGACACTCTAACCGCTGAGCCAAACTGGCCAGGGTCAAAAGGATCTTTTTAAAAGCAAACAGGACGGTGGGATGCAGCATCGGGATGATCAGGGAGATAGAAAGGAAAAGAGAAGAAAACCACAGTGGTCAAGGAAGGACAAGGACTCAGGAAGCAGACAACTGCGAGAACACCTGCTGACGTCAGGCAGAACGGAGAGAGCAGGCAGCACGCAGTTGGCAACAGGAGGTCCCTGGTGATCACCGCCCAGGGAGTGCTGACGCAGAGACCAGCTGAGTGGGTCCAAAGGTGTTCTGAAGGTGAGGAAGTACACTCATTAGAAACAATTTTATAAAAGGTAGCAATGAAGAAAAGGAGGTAAGTAGGCAAGTCAGATGAGTGGAAAGAAGAACAGGTTTGTTTTGTTTTTCTCCCTTTTTCAGGATGAAAGAGTTTGTTATATTTTTACTGACCTTTTTTTTTTTTTTTTTTTTGAAAGAGAGAGCAACATTGATGTGAGAAAGACACGTTGATTGGTTGCCTCCTGTACGCATTGCACAGGGATCAAACCCACAACCTAGGTAAGTGCCCTGATGGGGAATCACACCCATGGACTTCCCAGTGCATGGCATGATGCTCCAACCAACTGAGCCACACTGTCAAGGGCTGAATTTTCTTTAACAGAAAGAAATAGAGTTTGAAGGCACTGGACCCAGAACATCAGTGATGAAGCAGAGCTCCTGAAAGGTAGGAAGAGACACGATTTTAAATTTCAAATGGAAATCTAAGTTCACCAAAAAGATACAGCTAGGCTTCCAACGCAGCAGAGAAGTAAAGGGAAAGACAAAACCTTGGGTAGAGAGGGGCCAGTGACAGGAGGGTGCATTTCCATGTTGTAGCCTCTGCTTTTTGGCGAGACAGAAGACTCGGTGATTGGGGTCAGAGGCAGGGAAGGGGAGGAATGAAGGTGAGTGGTAAAGATGTCAACGAGCCCGCAGAAGGAGTAGGAAGGGGGCCAATTCAGGGAGAACACTAGGGAGCACGAGCAAGGGCTGCCTGGCTAAGCAAATACTGGTGGAAGGGAGCGGGTCACGGCTGGTGCTGGGCATTAGGATTCCCTTCCTTCGAGTGAAATGACACCCAGTGGGTGCCCACCAAATCACTGCAGGCGATGATAACGAATCCCGTTCGGTCTCTGGATGGGGTGACCCACTGTGATGTGGTAGATCCACTACCCGACACCAGCCCTGCTCCTGGCCAGGACAAAGCAGCCTTCTGGGACCAGTGAAGTGACAGTCCCTGTCAGGAATTGATCTCAGTACATGATTTTGCATTTATCTTCAGATAGAGCGGGAGGGAGGAAGGGAGGAAAAGAGAGAGAAACATCGATGTGAGAGAGACACATCGACTGGTTGCCACCCACACGACCCCATCTGGGTCCAGGGACAAACTGCAACCGAGGTACGTGCCCTTAGTGGGAACTGAACCCGGGACTCTCTGGTCCACGGGCCGACGCTCTAACTGCTGAGCCAAACTGGCCAGGGCTGCCTCCAGCTCTTTCAGTCTTTACACCTAGATCCTTCTCCTCCTGGGTATCTCCACCTCCCTGAGTGCACTGGGTCCTAGCAAGACCACGTGTCTAGAACAGATACTTGAACACTGAAGAAGGGGTAGCCAAGGAACTGATGGTCACGAGGAAAGATTTTAGTGGAGATGGGACTGGGCGGGGGGGCGCTGCTTCCTAGTATTAATACAGGTCTTTTGCACAACATGATCACAAAATGTCAGTGAGGATTGTTCCATCAGATGAGCCCATGAATGAATATTAATTTTTAAAAACCCTTCCGAGTACTAGCTTTTTATAAAGCGTAGTGTTTACCCAGGGGACCATGCATAAAGGCAGTTAAACAGAGACACTCTAATTCATTTTTTCTAGGGTCTTGGGAAATAGAAATCCTTTAAGTGCCTTTACTCTGCTTCATGGGAGCTACTTTTCAAAGTTTAAATTGCTTATATTTCACACTACTCACTTCCTAAATTCCATTTATAAATCATAGTAGCTTTTGAGCCATTTGATGGGAGGGAAATGGATTAGGAAAGAATAAACACCAAATACATATATTTGGTCACGTGAGTCTATTGGATTTTTCTTTCCTTCTTTTTTTTTTTTTTCCTTCTATCCTCTTTGATGAAGATGCTCTGAGCTGGGTCTGGTGTGTTCAGCTTGTCCCGGAGATCTGGAACGTTGCCAGGAAGGGACATCTTTTGACTGCCTCCTTAGAATGCTATTTTCTGACGCTGATGGCTTCATGATTTGTGTTCCACCAGTGCATTGGACCTCACCTGGCTAATGTCTCAGAGATTCAGGCTGGAGAAGAGCTGTTTTTAGAGTAATATTTTCTCATTCATAATAGTCAGCTCCAGGCTCTAGCTCTCAGCTGGTGTTTTATAACATTGATCTAGAAGTTTCTGGCACATCTAAATAGAGTCGAAGGCTCCTAGCACTGGAAGGGTTCTCAGATGTCATCTTGTATACCTGGTTTTCAAACTACTTGGGATGAGTATATTTTCCTGAATGATTGCAGGCTGATATTTTTGTCAATGAAATCAAGGTATCAGAGAATGTCAAGTTGCTACACAGTTTCTAAAGACTCGGTGGACACACTGATCTCTGCTGACTTCTTCGCAGACCAGTAGCAACACTGGTCCCTGGACTATACCTTGGCGAACGGTGATGCTAATACAAACTCTCATTCTTCAGTTAAGGAAGCTGAAACGCACAGAGAGGAGGCAGTTAACCACCAACACGTGGTTTCTTAGCAAGAGGGTTCGGTTAGCACCAAGACTATTGGTGCCATCCACAACTCACCAGACTTCCTCATTCATATACAGATGAAGACAGATGGACTCCCACACAAAGACTTCTCATTACCTGCACCCTCCATATTTTGGGTTTGCTAAGTAGATGTATAGATCTGACTGGGTTAGGATCATTGTTATACATACACTAAGGCAGGCCTTGAAGACTCCCAGATCATGCTGAGTCCCTCAGTTTTACACTCACATGACAACCTTTAATAGTCCTTTATTGCTTTGATTAGTTAGAAATTACATATTTAATTGTTTGATCATGGTCTATTTTCTCTTTTGGATTACAAGTGTTAAGGAGAAAGAGACCACATCTGTTTTTGTTTTTGTTTTTAAATATGTTTTGTTGATTTTTTTTTTTTTAGAGAGAGAGATAGAAACATTGATGTGAGAGAGAAAGTCTACAGGCTGCCTCCTGCATGCCCCCTACTGGGGATAGAGCCTGCAACCCGGGCATGTGCCCTGACTGGGAATCAAACTGGGACCTCTCAGTCCAGGGGAGGACGCTCAATCCACTGAGCCCCACTGGCTGGGTGAGACCACGTCTGTGTTGCTACCAGCACATCCTGGCACCTGCTACAGTGCCTGGCTCCTGGTAGATGTTCAACAGATGTTTGTTGAAAAAATTGATTGAGAAGAAGTAATGCGAGGGTGTGGGGCCACCTGCAGGGACTGTGGGAGCTCGCAGCATGCCCAGAGCTGCCACTGTGAGGACACCAGGACTGCCACCGGGTGAGCCGCAGGTACTGGCTGGCTTCCGAAATTTCCTCCACGGAAGCTCAGCATCTTCTCCAGACTCATTTCCTGGGGCCCTTTATCAATGCAGTGGGCAGGCCAGTTTCTGCCTCTCCCTTCCTCTCCTAACTCCCCTCCTCTCCACTCCTATCCTCCCTCTCTCTTTCTTCTTCCCTCTCTGCAATTATTCACAGATCTAATACACTGTGATGTGATGTATTCAGAGATAATCTGGCAGGATGTCTGTCTAGAAAAAATTTAATATCTAGTCAGGGAGAGAGACAAGTGCGCATGATCAGTTCATGAGAAAAGTCAGCAAAAATGAACAGTAAGAGAACATGAGCTCAGGACTGTCATCTCCTCTGCCTGGGTGTCAAGCCCTTCATATTCAGATCCCGTCCTGCCTGGCCAAGGCTCATCCTCTGTGCTTCGGAAAGGCCCTCTCCTCAGCACCTCCAAACACCACTTATTTCTGTCTCTGAATCTCTAGCTCCTGCTGCTGCTCTGGCTGAAACTGTCCCACCCGCCCTCACCTGGCTCTGCTGGTGCCTACGCTGACCACCACTGGCGCCTACGCTGACCTCTGCTTTCCTGTGGCACAAATTATCTGGACCACACAGAAGAACACGCCGGCGTCTGACACCATGTGCTCAGGTCACCAAGCTGAATTACAAGCTCTCCAGAGGAAGGGACTGTGCTTAGTATATATTCTGTGGCCCCACAGTGCTCCAAGTGTGAAAATGAGTGAATCCTTCAGTGGCAATACACTGCAAGGCCAAAACAATTAGTTTCAGGTCATTTTCTGGGTCTGCCACCACCTAGAACACATAAAAGCAAATTCAAGGCAACTTATGCAAATAGGTGTCACTGAAAGGCACTGAGCCTTGTCGTAGAAGCGGCTGTACTTGAGCTGACCTACAAATGAGTTTGCTAAGACTCGGTTTGTCATTTACAAAATGGGGACAGTAAGGGCAGCTGGGAATAACGGGAAAAATACATAATTACTAGTAACTGCAACACAATAGATACACGGCTACACCACTGTCCACACAGTGGTTAGGGTAGGTTATGCCACCTCCCTGAGCCTCAGTTTCCTTATCTGTAAAGTGAGGGTGCTTGGTCTGTTTCCTCAAGCCTCCCTCCCAGCTGTAGGCACCCTGGGGTCTCTTAGAAGACAGTGTGTCTTTCTTGAGTTCCACGAGTCCACGGCTGTTCCAGAAATGACTGGATATCTGAGCCTGAAGGAAAAGGTTCTCATTCATTACACAGCCCCATAAATCATCTGGAGCACAGAGGATGTTTAATACGGAATCACTTAATTTAATAGTCATTTTGACATAAGGAATTGTTTTCTTAAAGCCAGAACTGGCTGTAAAACTTCAAGTGATATTTTATAGCTGCCATATAATAAAATCATTCAGCAATTAGTGATTAATGATATACAACAGTAAGAGTCTTCCTAGTCACCACCCCCCCTCCACCCCCGCTGCTGTTTCTGGTCTCACCCACTTCCCATCCAACAATCATACCTGGAGTGATGACGTCTTTTGAAAACCAGGGCAGACGTCTAAGCCTAAGAGACCATCCCCTCCGTCAAAGTGTGTGATGGAGCCTGGCTGAGTACACGCATCTCAGTAGACACTCTGTGGCACGGAGCAAAGTTACAACACATGGAGCTCTCTTAGGGACGAACCTCTAAGGCTTGTGTCCAGTGCAATAAAATGACGGTAGACCCGCTAGGTTTTGTTCTGTTTAGACCAGCCCCTGCCGGGGAAGGCACGCAAACTGGGAGCTTGGCAGTCCTCTGCACCCCCGGGCCTGGCCCAGTTGTCTCCCTCACTGCGCTTGTGGCCCCGACTCTCCCCCAAACACTTGCCATCCGCTAGTGGATAAGGATCTTTGCTGTGGCGCCTTCTCTGGCCCACCTTCCCACAAAGAACAGAAGTCACACTTGACCGCAGGGGCTTGGAACTCAGAAAAACCAGCCCCGCTATTTACTAGTTCCTGTAACACTCGCCACAGCCTTACGGAGCCCACGAGGGGTGGTAATCACGGGAAGACACCGAGGCCCTGGGTGCCGCAGCGACACAGTGCGGTGGGGGTCGAGCCGAGGCGGCCTGCAGCCCCCCGCACCCTGGACCCTGCGCTGCCCTCACTGCACGCTGCTCAGAGCGAGCGGCGGTCACGGGTCCCGGCCTGGCGCGCTGCTTGGCATAGCGCACGGCGCCGTCAGCGACAGCGCGAGTGTCATCGTCACTCACTCCGCACTGCGCGGCTCTCTTGCTGTTAGACAAATCCATCTTCCTCTTGGGAACAAGGACGGAATTGGGCGTAGACCAGCCTCTGCGCGGGAGCGGGTACAGTGCTGTGCCGTCCGCCCCGCGCCACCCTCCCGCGCCGTCCACCCTCCGTCCGCCCCACGCCGTCCACCCTCCGTTCGCCCCGCGCTGTCTGCCCCGCGCCGTCTGCCCCACTCGGTCCGCCCCACACCGTCCACCCTCCGTCCACCCCACACCGTCCGCTCCGTACCGTCCACCCTCCGTCCACCCCACACCGTCCGCTCCGTACCGTCCACCCTCCGTCCGCCCCACACCGTCCGCCCCGCACCGTCCACCCTCCGTTCGCCCCGCGCTGTCCGCCCCGCGCCATCTGCCCCACTCGGTCCGCCCCACGCCGTCCACCCTCCGTCCACCCCACACCGTCCGCCCCACACCGTCTGCCCCGCACCGTCCACCCTCCGTCCGCCCCGCGCCGTCCACCCCGCGCCGTCCGCCCCGCGCTGTCCACCCTCCGTCCACCCCACACCGTCCGCCCCACGCCGTCCCAGGCATTCACTCCAGGGGGACGACTCCCAGCGGAGTCTCCCACCGAGCACTCTCAAGTCACACGCCTTCCCAGGGGTAGCCTGCACCTTTTGGAAGGTCAGTGTGCAGGACGAAGGCCCAGTCCTTTCCCTCCAGGCGGGACATCTCCGCCGGCCACCCCAGCACAGCTCCTGCAGGATCAGCAACCGCAGTCCAGCCCGCCCGTGCGGTGCCCTCACCTCCCAAAGGGGGCGCTGTTCCGAGAGCTCCCAGCAAGTCTGCACAGAAGTCTCTACCTCAGTCTACTTAGCAAGGGAGCACTGCCTACAATGTCCTCCCCCCAAACAGGTAAACATAGACCACTCCGGGAATACTGTTTCAGTTCCTTTTACCCTGGAGGAAATTACTTCAAAGCCCAGAGCATGGCTTTCCAGGAGGTGGGTAAACACGCTGAATGTCAACACTCCTTAACATTTTATTTGTAAAGTCTCTAAGTCTGTGGTCACTATAACCTGTGGATTTATTTCCAATTAGAATTTGAGTTTTTAAATATTAAAAAGACAGGAAACAACACTCTAGGATGGAAGAAGGATTGGATTTATTTTCTATTCTTCAAGATGTTCATTTTCATTTGTAATTGCAAAGCACATTTTCTAGAATTTTCATCTCTTCTTTTCAGTACCCGTTGCTCCTAGTAATAGACTTTTAATAGGACACCTGGCCTCCAGCTTCCTTCTGTGATTTGCCCTTCATCCCACTGCAAGAATGACCTTCTTAAGGCCAGTCCTGAGCATGCCTGGCCCTAAGCAGAACCCTTCAAGGGTGTATTTTATGACCTGCAAAATCTTCAGCTTGGCATTTAAAACCTCTAAGTTTCCACTTTCATCTTCTTTCCAGCCTTATCGGCATCTCTTCTCCCATGAGCTTAGAACTTGAACTTCATGACAGTTTGAACTATTAACAATTTTCTAAACCAAACATATGCTTTCCCACTTTCTCCTGCTGCTCAATCCTCCGCCTGGAATGCCCACCAGTCCGCCACACCAGCCGCCTGCACGTACACAGGGCAGCTCCGCCTGGAAGCCCACCAGTCCGCCACACCAGCCGCCTGCACGTACACAGGGCAGCTCCGCCTGGAAGCCCACCAGTCCGCCACACCAGCTGCTCACAGGTACACAGGGCAGCTCCGCATGGAAGCCCACCAGTCCACCACACCAGCAGCTCACAGGTACACAGGGCAGCTCCGCCTGGAATGCCCACCAGTCCGCCACACCAGCAGCTCACAGGTACACAGGGCAGCTCCGCATGGAAGCCCACCAGTCCGCCACACCAGCAGCTCACAGGTACACAGGGCAGCTCCGCCCGGAATGCCCACCAGTCCGCCACACCAGCCACCTGAACGTACACAGGGCAGCTCCGCCTGGAAGCCCACCAGTCCGCCACACCAGCTGCTCACAGGTACACAGGGCAGCTCCGCCTGGAATGCCCACCAGTCCGCCACACCAGCAGCTCACAGGTACACAGGGCAGCTCCGCATGGAAGCCCACCAGTCCGCCACACCAGCTGCTCACAGGTACACAGGGCAGCTCCGCCCGGAATGCCCACCAGTCCGCCACACCAGCAGCTCACAGGTACACAGGGCAGCTCTGCATGGAAGCCCACCAGTCCGCCACACCAGCTGCTCACAGGTACACAGGGCAGCTCCGCCCGGAATGCCCACCAGTCCGCCACACCAGCCACCTGAACGTACACAGGGCAGCTCCGCCTGGAAGCCCACCAGTCCGCCACACCAGCTGCTCACAGGTACACAGGGCAGCTCCACCTGGAAGCCCACCAGTCCGCCACACCAGCTGCTCACAGGTACACAGGGCAGCTCCACCTGGAAGCCCACCAGTCCACCACACCAGCAGCTCACAGGTACACAGGGCAGCTCCGCCTGGAATGCCCACCAGTCCGCCACACCAGCAGCTCACAGATACACAGGGCAGCTCCGCCTGGAATGCCCACCAGTCCGCCACACCAGCAGCTCACAGGTACACAGGGCAGCTCCGCCTGGAATGCCCACCAGTCCGCCACACCAGCTGCTCACAGGTACACAGGGCAGCTCCGCATGGAAGCCCACCAGTCCGCCACACCAGCCGCCTGCACGTACACAGGGCAGCTCCGCCTGGAAGCCCACCAGTCCGCCACACCAGCTGCTCACAGGTACACAGGGCAGCTCCGCATGGAAGCCCACCAGTCCGCCACACCAGCCGCCTGCACGTACACAGGGCAGCTCCGCCTGGAATGCCCACCAGTCCGCCACACCAGCAGCTCACAGGTACACAGGGCAGCTCCGCATGGAAGCCCACCAGTCCGCCACACCAGCTGCTCACAGGTACACAGGGCAGCTCCGCATGGAATGCCCACCAGTCCGCCACACCAGCAGCTCACAGGTACACAGGGCAGCTCCGCCCGGAATGCCCACCAGTCCGCCACACCAGCCACCTGAACGTACACAGGGCAGCTCCGCCTGGAAGCCCACCAGTCCGCCACACCAGCTGCTCACAGGTACACAGGGCAGCTCCGCCTGGAATGCCCACCAGTCCGCCACACCAGCAGCTCACAGGTACACAGGGCAGCTCCGCATGGAAGCCCACCAGTCCGCCACACCAGCTGCTCACAGGTACACAGGGCAGCTCCGCCTGGAATGCCCACCAGTCCGCCACACCAGCAGCTCACAGGTACACAGGGCAGCTCTGCATGGAAGCCCACCAGTCCGCCACACCAGCTGCTCACAGGTACACAGGGCAGCTCCGCCCGGAATGCCCACCAGTCCGCCACACCAGCCACCTGAACGTACACAGGGCAGCTCCGCCTGGAAGCCCACCAGTCCGCCACACCAGCTGCTCACAGGTACACAGGGCAGCTCCGCCTGGAATGCCCACCAGTCCGCCACACCAGCAGCTCACAGGTACACAGGGCAGCTCTGCATGGAAGCCCACCAGTCCGCCACACCAGCTGCTCACAGGTACACAGGGCAGCTCCGCCCGGAATGCCCACCAGTCCACCACACCAGCCACCTGAACGTACACAGGGCAGCTCCGCCTGGAAGCCCACCAGTCCGCCACACCAGCAGCTCACAGGTACACAGGGCAGCTCTGCATGGAATGCCCACCAGTGTGCCATACCAGCAGCTCACAGGTACACAGGGCAGCTCTGCATGGAAGCCCACCAGTCCGCCACACCAGCAGCTCACAGGTACACAGGGCAGCTCCGCCTGGAAGCCCACCAGTCCGCCACACCAGCAGCCCGCATGTACACAGAGCAGCTCTTTATTGAGCCCGTCTTTATGTTCCCTCTCAGATGCCACCTTGTCCATGAAGGGTTTATTGAGTCACCTCTCCTGAGCCCTCTGTCTCAGGCTGTACCTCTCGCGTGGCACTTCACCATCCTTGGTATGACATATGTCCATTTGCCTCAACCTCGCTTTGTCCCACTGTATCAGTGAGCTTTTGCTGCACAGTGGACCATCCCCAAATTCAATGGCTTACAACAACGGTGATTTAATTCGCTCATACATCTGCGGGTCAGCTGGGTATCTGCTCATCTGGGCTGAGCTCCACGGAAGGTCTGCTCCAAGCTAGGACTGGCTGAGCTCGGCTCCTCGCCGCGGTGTGGGCTTCGGCATGCTCCACGTGTTCAGTGTGGAGTCTGGGATGAAGTGCCCCAGCTACCACGGGACCATGGGGTGGCAGAGGTGACAGAGGCACACCCAGCCGGACAGGCATTTTAAAGCTTCTGCGTGGGTCATGTCTGCTCAACTTAAAGAAGCAAGTGACACGCATCATACCCCAGCCAAGGGGCTGAGGAAGCAACTGCTGCATATGTGGGTGAAAAGCACATGGCAACACGTTTAAACATTTCATTCTATTACTAAAGAGAGAGTTAAGAATTGGAACAACAACCCACACCTCCTGTCTCGTATATCCCTTTGTGTGTACACACGGTTCACCGAGTGGGGACGCAAAGCCGCCTCTTGAATGGAATTTCTCAGCAGGTGCATCTAAATAAACATTGATAAAATCAATTACTTCATTCAAGCCACAGTGTGAGTAAAAACTAGAGGAACTGTCATCATAATAACTAACGTCTACACAACACTTCACATTTACAAAATATTTCAACAATGCCTTTCAGCTTTCATCGCACACTGAAATATATTATCTCATTTAGCCTGGATTGTATGCACTGTAAAAAGATGCCTGGAGGTGGCAATGTCTTCTTCGATAGCAGTGTCTTCACTGATTTTAACGATGGATGTCAAACACTGCAGAGAGAGGAGAGGGGTGTTTGGAAGGGGTCCTAGGCGATACCACTCAAAGCACTACACCTGGTGTCCCACTGATTTGCCTCCCTGGTTTTCAACTCCTGCCTAACCACCTGTATTCTGGTTTCTAAAGCTTAATGGACAAAGGAATTGCTGGGGGAGAGTGTTAAAGTAGAAACACCTGCTGCCCAGGCCTAGCGCTTCAGGTCAAGAATCTGCATTTTTAACAAGCTCAGGTCAATCCACCGAAGGGTCTCCCTCGACCATCAGCTGAGAAGCGGAGTTCTCCCCATCAGAGGAGGAAGAGGTTTTCCTCTCCTGCCACCACCCAGGGCTGGAGACCAACTCCCAGGCCCGAGAGGAGCATGGGCTCTTGGAATGAAAGCTCTGGCTCAAACTGCCGAGACCGTCTAGTAAGCCCTTGAATTCTGTGGATAAAAACAAAGAAAGCCAGAGACATCCCAGCCGGGCTGCTATCCCAGCAGCAGAAGCAGAATTAGCAGCCAGTGGGCCTGACTCGTCCTCCATCTCTCTTTCCACTACAGAAGGTCACAGGTTTTTTTTTTTAAGCAAAGGAATCACTATATTTTACCAGTGGATCGAATAAAAAATGAATAATCGATGCTGTTTTGGTTGTTTTTGCATTTTCCCTTCTTTATATTAGCACTGTGTGTGTGTGTGTGTGTGTGTGTGAGTGTGTGTGTTTAATTACAGTTGACATCCAATATTATTTTATATTAGGTTCAGGTGGGTCACAGATTTTTCTCTACTTAATGTATTGAATTTCTCTCGGCTCCGGAAAAATCCTAGCAAATCTCACATTTAAAAAGACGAAGAGGAAGAATGAGAGGAAAAGAAGAAGAAGACACGGTTCCCCAATTAGGTAATTCCATTCCAGATCTCCTCGAAAGTGAAGAATCATAAAACCCAACGCCCTGTGTTCTATTCCACTGTCACTTCCTTTAATGACACTTGCTACATGGGGGCACAATAATGCCAAAAAATGTGTGACGGGATCCGGGACCTCTCGCTCCCAGCTGCACCAGGACAGATACACATTTAAACCCCCAGCGCTTCCGGCCTGGCTCCCCGGCAATTATTGCATACTTTGGTGCCTTTTATAGATCAGACTGGTTCCAGGGTTTGACCTTTTCAAAGCTTCAGTCTCCTCAAATTCTTCCGAAATGCTGAATGGGCAGAGCAGAAATCCCCCAGGGGCCCTCTCTGCCTCCATTGTGCACAGTTCTGCCCAAATTACTTGACAGCTTCTCCTCCACACTGTTAGGGAAAAGGTTGAAGAATGTCTGACTATGACACAGCTGGCCACCGGGGAGAAGGGAAGAGGGGGGCATGCCCCCAATCCATTACCCAGGCTGCCTTCCCAGAGAACAGATATGAGTGAGGTGGCTAAAGGGGGAGAATGTGTCCTGACTTGGGAGGATTTAAGAAGAATCATCGTGGATTCTAGAATCAGAATTTTGTCCCTTGACTGGTGGTAGCCAATGCCGGTTGCTAGATTCAGATACACACAAAACATGTACGAGGAGGAAGACTGCTGTGTTTGAAAAGCAACATGCTAACAGCTGAAGAAAAACCTAACTTCCTAAAAGAATTTCCTGTTGTAGGCATCCCTTTGGGAGGGAAAAAAAAAAGCTAGAGTGTGACTAACTGATCTTCAGTACCATTTGCCACCAAGCAGATAAAATGATCTATTTCTTCCAACCCAATCACCATAGACTTACATGCTCACTTACTCCTGGCTCCATGAATTAGCACTGAAATTGCCAAACTCATGTTCATGTGGCCGTGACATGCTTTTGGTAAATCAAGGTAAGTGCGTGGCTAGAGAAGACGGTCACCAGATAGTGTCCTCACTAACACAACAGGCTTAGGGAGTTTGGCAAACACTTGAGCCATTCAAACACTGTCTACACTACGGAGTTGTGCTTTTCAGGTTGTTGTAACCCATGAGAGAAAACCTGAAAACTGTTATACCAGTATGCGCTTGTGTAAACAGAAAAAAAAGTCTAGATCTATGATTTTGTACACATTTTTCTTTCTTTCTTTCTTTCATAAATAGTCTTCTTTCTTCAAAAGTAATATTCTGCCCAAGCTTAATATTTAAAACTAATTAAGAAGCTCAGTAGTTCTGGCTGAAGCAAAAACAGGTGGGCCAAGGCCCTGATCACTGAGCTCCACACAGGCGTCTGCGTGTCTCAGGCGGTCGCGGGGGGCAATTTATCAGAACCCCACGGAGCTTCCAAGAATACTGCTGGAGACAGCTCTACACGCTAACTTCTTCATAATGCTTTAGTATAAATCAGAGTGGAATATTCCCCACCATCAACACGATCTTGATGCACACATACAAAATGTCATTTAGGCTGAGTGTAAGGGTAACCAGAAGACATAAACGGGGAGCCTAATATGATAATTTTGTGAGAAATGACTTTTGTGTGTACAAAAATTAGAAAAGGGCAAGAAAGGATAAAAGGTGTTGTGTGAAAATAATTGAATCCTTAGTTCAATAAAATTATTTAATGTTGTACCAATTAAACATAAATATGTCACTTTTTAAAAACATATATTAGGTATATACTTTTTAAAAAGTCTATAATTACATAATTTTCCATTGGAGAATGGAACTCGAGATCGGAATGCTTTAAAAGATTTGCATCTGTGATGAGAAAAATCAGTACCTTATCTATGGACAGAAAGTTGCACAGAAATGCACTTGAACATCTCAAGGAAAATGCCAAAATGTCAATAAATCTTCATGAAACATGACTATCATGTCATTTCCTTGCACACAAGATGAATGTCCTCCATCACTCAGAGAGACAAGTCTAAACCACTTGCCTGGTATTCGGGCCCCCCTTTTACAATCTGAATCTACTTTATGTCCCTATTTTTATTTCCCACTCTCTCTCAAAGCAATTCCTATTTTTCTATCACAGTGACTCTCAATGGCAGGGGGATGGGAGCCAGTTGTGCTCGTCACAGAACATTTGGCAATATCTGGAGACATTTTCACAACGAAGGGGTGCTATGGCATTGATGGAGCAGAGACCAGGGATCCAGCTAAACCTCATACCAGGCACAGGATAATTATCCAGTCAAGAAAAATGTCAAAAATGCCAAGAATCCTATTCTACAAGATTAACTGCTCTCCAAACATACTATGACCTAGGCTTTGTTCCAATTATTCTCCCTTTCCAGGATAACCTATCTCCCTTTCTTACTCACCCACTAAATGCACTCTTCAAAGACTCTCCAACTCCCCTCCCTGCAGCAAGGCTCTGATGGGACTCCCAGGCTGGCCCGAGCCCTGCATCCTCTGAGCAGTCGTAACACTTCCCTAATATTCTTGTGCTTTTCCCCAGTTCTGGCCATGGTCCCTAGCAATCTGCATGGATTTGTCTCCACATTTGCATCACATCTGTCAAAGCACACATGATCTGATACAACACAATGTTTAGTTTATGGTCGTACGCATTTTATTTAATTTTATAAACATCAAGCCAGAAATAATTTTCTCTGGGAATAGTTTTAATAAGTATAATACTAAGACATAAGCCAATAGCTGGGAAAACAGATCAGAAATACAAACCCTGACTATTAGGCAAGAGGATTTGATTGTGGGGGAAAAAATACTCAGATCTCCCGAACCTTGCTTAGTTTCAAGGAGATGCTATTTGCCACCAACTTAAGGAGGATGGCCATTTTGTCCAATTATCCTCTCGTAAGTTGTTGTATTACTAATTTTGTAGTTGATATTTATTAAGTACTTGCTATGTGCCAGGCTGAGATGTATTCAGCCAGGAGGCAATGGCAGGGAATACCAGTTGTGTCCTTTATGACTGGTGGGCATCAGGCACAGAGATAAAAACCACTGCCCAAGGTCACACAGCTATAAAGGGGAGAGCTCTCTTCCTACTTAGATCCCCAAACCCCCACTAGTCATATAACATGCTCTAATCACGTCAAGTTTATTAAAAATAAAACCACGTATTTTCTTTATAAGGTAAAGAATCTTAGGATACCAACTATGTATGCATGCAGGCAAGTTACAGATGCACCTAATGGTTACCCAGTTCAGTCATACCAGTCTGATGAGAAAGGCTGTGTGCAAAATATCTTTACTTAAAATAGCACCAAAGGTGACAATTCCTAGAAATAATATTAGCTGAAACTGTGCAGGACTAATATGAAGAAAACTATACAATTTCACTGAGGAACACACAGAAATGGAATGAAAGAAAAACAAACCACATGGTCACAAATGAAACTGGATATTGAAAAAGATTCCTTTCTCTCCAAATGGCTTTATAGCTTTGCTGCAATTCTGATCAATAGTTGCTTTATGGGGTAGGAGAACTGGGAGGCTTTGGAACATGACAAAGTGATTCTGAATTCATTTGGATGAATAAGTGCAAATGGTAAGCCAAGAATATTTTGAGAAAGAAGATGGTTATTTATTTTTGTTTCATTTTGTTATGGTTTTCAGGAGAGGAGATTTGCCCAGCTGGGCACTATGTTGTGTTATAAACAATAATTAAACACAGTGAGGGCCAGTTCAGCACAGAGAACTGACCAATCCATTAGAATAAAAGCTGACAAATGCCAACAACCTCAAGAGTACCCAGTTTATAACCATTTTCCCCCACAGGAAACCATCAAATGAAACAGTCAAAAATATGGGCACAGAATTAAGTGGGGACATGTTCACTGGATTTTATTTTACTAGAAATAGTAAATAAAAATCTCATAAATTCTAAAAATATCCATGAGTATGGTAAAATTATTAAGCATATTAAATAATGATGCAGTCACTTTATGAAATAGTAGTATAAGATTTCTGAAGCATAAGCGAAAGCTCAGTATTTTTATGTCTGATATATTATCTAATATATATAACATATAAATAGTATACATAGTATAGTTATATATTTAATGAAGCGGCATTATAAATCAGGAAACTTCAGATAATATTTACATGATTATAGGCTGAGGGTACTATCTGAATATCAAGTAACAGAGAAATTAAGAAAAAGCAAAAAGAGTTCATCAATTTCTTAAAACTAAAAAGTATGTTAAAAATCATCAGGCAATTAAAACTCAAAGAACAAACTGGGGACAATATTGAAACAAAATTAGAGACCTTATGAAGAACTCGTAATAAAAAAGAAGCGAAAACAGATGGTCACATAAAAGAAATACAATGGCTAATAAATATATGAAAACATGTCTAAACTCACCGATCTGATAAGAAATGCAAATTAAAACAAGGCAGATCCATTTTTGCGTATGAAATTAGATTACTTTTTAAATTAAATTTTTATGAGGTGTAGTGAAATGGTATTTTACTAGTTGAAGTGGAAACTGGTGTAAACTTTCTAGAGAACAATTTGGCATGACACTATATACATATCATGTCCTATATATATAATATATATTGTTTTGGTGTCTATCCTTAAAGGTTATAATAATTAGACCTTGAACAAATAATTACTTGAAGGCTTTTGAAACAACATTCTAATACCTGCTTTAATAGTAAAAATTTAGAAGCAAAATCAATGTTAAATGATAAAAGAATGATTCAATTATTATATATCCAATTAAAATGCAATGCAAGTAATGAAAGCTTTAGATTATGCTTAGAAAGTATAGAGGATGGTATAAAAATATTCAATTTTATTTTCTAAAAATACGAAATTTTATTAACAGCACAATGTGGATCGACTGTGATAAAAACTGAAATATGTTTACAAACATACTATAATATGATAGAGGGAAAAGTATAGAAAGAAATACTTGATTTTTTTAAGTGTTGTTTTCTGGGCAGTGAAATTATAGATAATTATTTTTTTTCTGCATTTTCTTAAATGTCTAAAACAAGTCTGTATTGTGTCCACAATCAAGAAAAAAAAAAAAAGTAAACTGTGTTCCCTTCTCTCCTAACATTGGTTTTGTCATATTGGCGTTGTCTTCCCATCCTTTCCTCCAGCCATAGCCATTTCTGCTACAGAACTCTTGTGGTGAGAAGTTCTGTAGAAAGTTGTGTTCCTTCTCACGCTCTTCCCTGTTTCTACTCTGCTACAGACCGAATTGTACCTTACTCCCCAGTTCACATATTAAAGCCCATGTCCCCAACATGATGGTGTCTGGAGATGGGACCTGTGGAAGGCAGCAAGGTCTACATAAGGTTATAAGGTGTGACCCTTATAATGGCATTCATGTCCTTAATAAGAAGGGACATCAGAGAACTTGCTTGCTCTCTTCTTCTCCACCACGTAAGGACACAGCAAGAAGGTGGCCATCCACAAGCCAGGAAGAAAGCTTTTGCCAGAAACCAACCATGCTTGCCCCTTGACCTCGGACTTCTAGCTTCCAAAACAATGAGAAAATAAAATTTTGGTATCTTGTTATGGCAGCCTCAACAGACTAATCCACACCCAACCCAAGCTGGAACAGAACACTCTTAGATTTCCTCAGGGAAAACAAGGGTGAGTCCTTTATCCTGCAACCCTCTATCCAGCCTGCATTTTAAACAGCCTTCAAGCCCTCAGTGTGGTTTCTCCTTGGGCTGCTCAGCTCAAATCCTTCACTGTCTTCTCCCCCTAGCCCTCTGCTTGACCCTGAAATTCCCCTGGTCCCTACCCGCAAGGCTGCTGAGCAGCTCATCACTATCAGGACATTACCTCTCCCCACTTCTTCCTTTAAGCAGCAAGCCAGGAGTGAGCGATCTGTTTCAGAAGAATACAGTAGTCAGTCACTCTGCTCTGCATGGGATCTCTCCCGATCCTGCCCTCGTGGGACAAGAACCCTCCAAAATTACATTAGCAGTGAGATTCCATTGTCTCTGAGCTGAATGGATATTTCTCATGTTCTCTGCATAACCATCTGGGTGGAAACAGCATTCGAAAGGCATGTGTCTCTGATTCTGGAGACACTGGCCGAAACGCTGGAGAAAGAGATGAATAGATTGGTGTTTCCATTTCCCTTTTGGAATTTTTGTTGCATGAATTAGGAGAGTGGATCTTTGAATCCGCGTTTAACACACATCAATCTTTTTAGATGTCTCAAAGCAGGGTTAAATGACCCCTTCTTGTACTAGTAAAGAAGTCATTAGGTATATAGCTTCATATGACTCCCTGTTTTCCCTCTCTCAGAGAACTGACATGTGCGAAGCATAATTATTATCACATGAGTCCAGTACATCTTGATGTCATCCGAGGAGAAGGTGAGCATTCTTCCTCAGTGCGCTGTACACTCTGAGCACTGGATTTTACCCTTAGCCTCAAGACAGCTCTCCAAGGCCAAGAGACAACCAGACGTACAGCATGGGCAGCCCCCACTAGCAAAGTAGAAACCGTTTTCTGCTCACAAGCTGAGCTTTCGCATCTCCCCTCTTGACCTTGCATGTATTATTTTGAATGTAATGTATTTTTAAATTGCTTCACCATTTTAAAAATGCAAGGGAGAGCTGAATTAAATATTATTTGTGGCATACCCTGGTTTGCAAAGGGCCTCTAAATCTGATCCCTTATATCAGGTCGATGCCTAAATCCTATTACTTGAGATAGCAAATGACTGTGTTTGCAAAATTGTAGATGCACATTTAGAGGCAGCTTTGAAATTTCAGCCCATAATGTTAACTTTGTTTGAAAAGGCCTTGGTTTTCCAGGAAGCAATCTCAAGCCATTCTGCCTATTCCTTGCCTCTGTCTCTGTCATGGATAATGCATTAATAGCCTAAGGATGACTTGGCACATGGTTCTTCGGGATCCTTAGTCTACGGTCTAAATGAGTTCTTGGCTGAATAGATGGAGCCCATTTTTTCAGCAAAACATGCAATGCATCCCAGAACAGGTGAGATCTATAGAGTTTAAATTGAGGTAAAGGTGCACACGGGTTCACTCCGAGCCACTTTATCTAAGGTAATCATTCCCATTTCAGCCTCTGCATCTCTGACCTATGTCCTCTGTACCCACAGGTGCTACCAGGCTGAGATGGATAACTCTAGGACCCAGACCCAAGGAATTTTTATGCCATTAGGGAAATTAGCACATGTCTAAATGGATATGTGCACACTTGGCTCATGTGTGTTTATACACACATATATACCCAGACACACACACACACACACACACACATATTCAGAATTGATAATAGTCTCAGAAAATGCAATCTCGTCATAATGTAGAATAGAAATAGAACAGAACAGAATGAAATAGAGTAAGATCAGATAACCTCATTATATTAAACAAGCTTCAACAGACAGAGGCTAAGGCTCTGAAGTCTGCTACTCAACCACTAAACCCCATAGAATCTGAGCATCAAAATGCCAAGAAAGTCTGGACATCATGATATTTCCCTACTGTAAAGGTAAACACAAACAATTAGCAAAGCTCAACATCTGGGGGTTGATACCAGTAAAGGGAAAATGAAGGAAGTGGTCCAAGACAGAAGTTACCTTATGTTCAAAAATAAACAAGCAAAGAATAATCATCAGAGAGAGGTGTATGGATTATCTATTTCTGTGTGACAAATTACCATCAAACTTAGCAGCTAAAAACAACAAATATTCATTATTTCACTGTTGTTATGGGTCAGAAGTCTAGGCATGACTCAGTTGGGTGCCTCTGCCTCAAGGTCTCTCACAAGTCTTAAATCAACATGTTTATCAGGACTGCAGTTTCATCCGAGGGCCTGATTGCAGAAGGACCTACTTTCAAGCTCACCCACATGATCGTCAGCAGGATTGAATTGTTCTTCACTGGAACTAAGCTTTGGGCTGAGATCCTCAGTTCTTCACTTACTATTGACTGGTGAGCTCCCTCAGTTCCTTGTCACACAGGCCTCTCCATAGGGCAGCTCAAAACATGACAGTTTGCTTTGACCAAGCAGGCAAGAGAGTGCACCTAAGATGAACACTATTGTCTGACATGACATCTTATCACCTGTACCCCATGCTATTCACTAGAAGTAAGTCACTAAATTCAGTCCAAATTTAAAGAGAGGGGACTACACAATGGCATGGCCACCAGAAGGCAGAGACCATTAGGGGCCATGTTGGAGGCTACCAACCACAAGGAGGAAGTAAATATCTACTATAAATAGACAGATGCTATCACATGTTGTACGTGGGAATATATAATGGCACACACTTTGTTAATATTTTTAATGATAGGCATTAAAACACTCAGAATGTATATATTTTAACATAATTATTCCCCTTCTGGTGGTGAGTATACCAAAAGTATTAAACCCTAACAATTACAAATTTCCCCTCCTCAATGTTTTAAAGGATGCTCACTTAAGGGATAATGCATTGATTTTCTGAGGATGGGGTGAAAGTGGTAGATGGAGAGGTAAAGAGAGAAGGTAAATCATTATAAGAAAAACTATGATACTTGGGGAGGAGGCTAGTAGGTGGGCTCTGGAAGGGGTGCCCAGTTGTCAATAATACTCTGTGACCAAGAGACCATGGAAAGAGAATGAAAAGATGAGAAGTAATACCATGTTGATCAGGACTTGGGAGAGACATGTGGAGAAAGAGTTTTAGGAAGACATGCTATGTGTTGTGTGATATAATGCTTCTTAGCAACCACCTTCAAGAAAATGTTCAATTAAAAGCCACCTTGCTCTGAACGGCTTTCAGTATTGAATTTGGGTCATATCATTTAAATGTGACACTCGGCTGAGATTGGGAAAGCAGAATCAAGTTTCTAGGTGGGCTGCCTAGGACAATGGTCCAAGAAAACAAACCTAGGTATTAAAGAAATATTTATAAATATTAATGAAACATATTCATGATAATAGAAATGTAAAAATGTTCTATGTCCAATAAAAATAAAACACAGTAGTAAAAAAGTATGTATCTTTACATAATGAAGTACTGCATAATTAAAAATGATGGTTATAAAGGTTTATAATAACAAAAATTGTTATAATAAAACAATAAGAGGAGAAAAGGAAGATTATACAAATTCATATGTAATATGTTTAGGCTACATATAAAGGAGGATATGCATACAAAAAGAGACTGATTAAAATAAGAACAATGAAATATTGGAAAGGAAAGATTACAACAGAACCAAACCAAAGGACTTTGAGTCTGTTCTCTGTTTCCATATCATCCCTTTCTTCTTTAGAAGCCATTTCCCTAAGACCTTCTATCTCCCCACACCAGGAGGGACATGCTTTGCTTTTCCGTTCTTCCCAACCTCTCTTATAGCCTTTTTGCAAAAGCAGAAAAGAAGCTGCTGGCACACCTATCCTAGAAATCAACAATCAGCATAAATTTACCTTAAGCAAGTATAGAAGAGACCTGGAGCCCATCCTGACTGTCTCTGTGCACCAGCCACTCCTCAGCCTGCAACCAGGCTCATAACAGCTCAGGAGAAGATCCTTAAGAACCCTGTCCCTGTCTCCACTAAAGTAGGATGATCTAGAACCCCTACGACATCTGTTGACTTCTTAAAGGGTTTCTTATGCTTAAAACCAGTCCATGTTGCAATCCAAATACCCAAGAAAAGGGGTAAGAGTTTAAGTCCCTGACATTGTAGGTGTATATTATTCCATCAGAAAACTTTTATACAGTAAAGGCAAGGAAGAAAATAAAAAAGACCCCAATCTTTTAGGAGAGAGAATAATTAACTATGGATGAGACACCAGAGACATTCTTTCTGTCTTTTACAATACTATACAAGCAAATGCCATCAGAGACCAAAGGCACTTAGAGGCCAGTCCTGTTACTCCCAGAACTCAGCAAGGCAGAGGATGTCTGTGAACTCATTGGAAAAGATGCTGGAAGAGAGTGAACACCTACAGAGGGTAAGGGGCCACAGAGGCAAAGCTCTGAACTACAAGTACTCACATTGAATGTGCAGATAAAACAATCTTCCAGCTGCAAAATGTGACTGCCTGGTAAATACCTCCCAGGGGAAGAGTGGAAACACCATTCATTTGTAGCTCAGTAGGATATAAAACCACCAACAACAACAAAAACTCAGTGGTTTTCCTCCATGATATTGTTGCCCAAGCAAACTAGAAAGGGATTATGTTAGGACATTTGCTCCACTGTGGTGCTCTCCCTATAAATTATAATTGCTGAAGCATTTGGGATGACAAACAGGGAGGATAAGACAGCCTGATGACCTTCCTTTTAACCAAGTATCAAGTGAGTAACATAAATAAAGGATTTTTCATATCATTGGATCCTATTCTTGGGGCATGTGTTTGATGGCCGACTCATTCCAGAGTGTAGGATTCCTAGGTGACCTCACTTGATGAAGTTAGAACATCTGGAATCCACCTCTCAATGAAGATTTTATTATTTATATTAACATATATTATGCCCCATGCCCTGCCTAACCCACAGGTACTATGGGGCACTAAGAAAGAAATGAATTAAAAGTATAGCCCCTCGCAAGTCCCAACACTCTTTCACAGTCATCACAAGGATCACCACCAGAGATGGAGAGCAAGGACGAGTCATTGGTTCTTTCTCCTGCATCCTCCACAGAAATCACTTCTCCATCACAGCGTTCTTCCTATGAATCCCCGCAGCGCACTACTTTCCATCCTTTGAAGGTGTCATGGGAGAAGAAACCTGTCATTCATGAAGGATTTTATTCCTACACATTTGCAAAGCACCAACTAGCAAATAACAATATTTGCATGGTCTCACTTCTGAATCACACGCTCACTCTATTTGTCTTCACACTGCATGACGACAGTCTTCCTAACATCTTCCATGTCAGTGTCTTGCTTTTGGCACGACAAGCCTCCCCGTTTCTCCACCATCTCCAATCCTACCCACTTCCCTCTGCACTGCTCCTCCCACAGAAGTGGTTTTAAGGCTTTTTTGTTGTTGATTTAAAAAAAAATTACTACTTTATGAGAATGATGCCTCAAAGAGTAGAGGAATGTGCAGTTAGGTTGAGACGAGCGCCCCGGGAGTAGGTTAGGCCCATTCAATTGTACCAGATGTCCATGGGCATACAGTCTCACCATGCATGTGGTTCAAATGTGCATCCCAGAAAAATGACAAATCACTTATGTGCCATGGTCTTCAGAACTGCTAATCAACATAGCACTTAAAGACATAACTTACAAATTATACATCAGAAACAGAGAAATGAAATTGATCCAATTGATCATATCCGTTCCATTCAATAACTTTATGAAATTGACAAGAAGAATACTGTTCCCTTTACATAGATGAGGAAACCACAGCTTAAAGAGGCCTAAGTAGCCAAAGCTGTACTCTGCACCAGAGAAATGTACATTTTGTCTTTTCTCGAAGAGGTGCCACATGGATATTTCTGCTCTTAATCCATATAGGCCATGTCCCTTCGACATGTGGTTTAGAGCTTTCAGCAGCCTTGGATTCTGTTTTGGGGAAAAGAGACCTACATGAAAACTTGCTCTACCTCTGTGACTTCTATGACACCTAAAAGAATAATCACTGCAATTTTACATCAGAAACAAAGAAGCGATAATTATAAAAATGGAATCTGCGCTACTACTTGGCTAGCCAGCATGGGCACTAACCTTTATATTTCCCCATGGGGCGTCATGGAAGAAGCCCAGAGTGGAGGAGAGATGAAGCACCATCATCAGGACCTAGGGATTTACTGTTTCTGCTGCACCACGGAGGGGGAGGGTGGCAGTGGCTGGAATGGTCTCTTCTTGCTCTTTGCAAAGATAGGGAAACACAGTCCTTCATCCACTTAGTTTAATTTCCTTCAGAAGGCTTATCCAGTCAACTGTGCTTTCCTCCTCTGCAACATGACCCCCTAGCTAGCTGACTGCCTGGCCATCTCAAGAGTCTGTTCCAGGGACTTCTGAGTGACAGGGCATTGGCACTGAGAAACGAGTCCAGATGAACTGAGCAAAAGGCTCTGGGTCTATATCTGGAATATCAGAAAAACAAGTATTCCGTGTTTCTGCCCGAGGCTGTTGAAAAATCTTAATAGTCCCAAGTACAGACCAAATAATAATTGTAATGATAGTTACAGATATATAATAGTTGGTCTGAAAAGGGCAAAATAACGGGATAGTCCAGGCACTGAATCAAGAGCTGTACTCCAACTCCCTTCTCTCCCCTGGCATAGCACACGGTTGGTTTCCACAGGATGCTTTGAAGATCATTTCTCATTCTGGACTTAGTTTTGTGGGTACAGACAGTCCCAGGTGACGCCACTCCTTCCAAGAACATTGGTGTGGATGTGGATGTGAACCAGGTGCTCATCACCACCACCTCCCTGCCACGCGGGCACTGCGCCTACCACTCTCTTGTGTAGGCTGTAAATGGCCATATCCTGACTCTTTAAGGGAATTAAACTAAGGTATTCAAAAGAGACCTGAAATGGGTACTACTTCCAAACATTGTGAATCCTGTTTTTGTTTTATATTAAGTATATAGTGAAGCATATCATACTCTTTAGTGCGTGCTTCCTAATCTCTATTCCTTTGACTTTCACGTCTACTGAAATAAAAGCAAGATACAAGTAAAAGGCATTTTACATTACCCCAAGGAAGAATAAGAGGCAAAATTATACCAAACCAAGTTTACCTGGTGACAACCAAGGTGAAAATAGTATGGACGTATAAGGAACGCCGATTAACAAAAGCACTGTCCGATTAGGGGGCGGGGCTAATTCTCCACGTGGAACATGCATTCACTCATCTGAAAGCTCTCTTCAGAATGCGCTCCACAGAGCTGTTCTGAAGGGTTTATCTGGTGTGACACGAGACAAAGATGCTGTAGTGAAATAAGTGTGGAAATCAGCAACTTCAAGATGGGCAGGCTTCGTCACTCAGGGCTGCCCCAGAGTTGAACACCCTACCTTGAATCCTGTGTCTTCTGAGTACAGTTAGATAAGCAGTATTTACAATTATTTGACCATAGAAACACTTATGAAAAGAGAAGCATTCTGTGGAACTGGTGTTCTTCAGGGTACATTTTAAGAAATACTGTCTTTTAGAATAGGCACATAAAATATTTATTTTTTCAAAGAGAGGGGAGGTTAATACACAGCTAAGAGCGCCTGGCCATGACCTTCCCATTGAGTTCTCTAGCCCAGTGCTTCGCGAACTTTAATCTGCACAATCACCAGGGAAGATGTTCTGGGCTGGCTCCTGATCAGGACGTCTTGCCTGAGACTCTGCATTTCTAACAAGTTCCCAGGTAGGGCTGATGTGGCCAGTCCATGAACCAGACTTTGGGCAGCAAAGGGCTAGAGCACATGTGCCTTCAAGTGGTGAAGGTGTCCAGGAATGGTTCAGAGTGCTATGCTGTCTGATCACTCTTTATCCAAGAGGGTGTCCGAGGACGGGGCTTACCAGTAAAACCTGTTGGGGGTGATGCGCTCATGCATGAGTTGCCAGCGTCTCCCGAAGTCCATGGAGCTGTAGAGCTGTAAGACAATGAAGTGAGGAGAGCATAAGCATCGAGGCACACTTTGACCATGAACACAGGGGTCTTCCCAATGGAGAAGAGCAGCCCAACACACCCGAGTGCCCGACACACCCAAGCAGGCATCTGTTTTATCCAAACAAAAATATATGACTATGACTGTGCTAGGCTTATCATCACGCCTTCTAGCACAAGTAGGTGCTTAATATATCTCCAATAAACTGATGTTTGTGAGCTGAGTATGAATCCATATCTGATGTCATCCGTCATTCTCTCCTTTAGGGGGTAAAAACTTTGGTAAAATCCTATCTTCTCTTTTTCTCAATGTCCACAAAAGTCTTCAGCTATGTCTACAACAACTCAGCAACACTTATTTCAAAAGCATTTCTTGTCCAACTCCTACATGTAAGGTGCCCAGGTGGACATCAAGGTAAAGAAGAGGTAGGTTCTGTGCTCAGAGCGAAAAGGGGACACCTATGCAAAACTGTGCATCAGCTGGGATCTGAGCTAATATGCAAAATGCCGGGCTGTTTTAGCTTTATCTCTTACTGCTGCTATACAGAACCTGAATGAAATGGACTCCTCCATGCCACTAACGATACCAGGCTTACTTACTCTCCTGTATCTTTGCAAAGATTGGGCCACCCTTGTGCCTAAGTAAAAACTACCTACCCGTGCAGGGCCGGCTCAAGTGTGGCTTCCTTTACAAAGCCTGCCCTGACCACTGCAGCCCACTCGTCCTTCTTCCCACAATCCCCTGTGCTCATCTGGGTTTCCACTGAGCACTTGTCACAGGCGAATATGTGGCTGGTCATGTCTTTCAGGTTTGTCTGTATTTAGTTGTGTTTATAGCCCTTGAATACAGATAGAGTGTTCACGAAGTATCTGTTGCATAAAGCAGTAACTAAAACAGGCAAGTAAGGATGGAGAACAACTCAGAGAATGAGAAAAAAGTTGCAGAAGAGGCCCAGAACTCTGGAAAAATAAAGAGCCCTCTGCATGGCTGATGGAGGCACGTTCCACAGTCACTTATTTTACGGATGTAGAGTCCGAGCCCTTTGTAATACACAGGGAAAGGCCAGCATCCCTAGGAGAGACTAGCCAGGAGCGTGCCGTTTACTTCCGATGGGATGCCTGACGGTACAATGTCTGCCTCTGATAATGAAGTCATAATAATAAGAGTTTGGCCACATTGTTCTTACACATACATGTGAGCCATAAAAAGACACTGAAATAAAGGAAGGACAGTTATTACTAACAAACTCCTGCTCTCAAGC
Source organism: Molossus molossus (assembly GCF_014108415.1). Classification (NCBI taxonomy): domain Eukaryota; kingdom Metazoa; phylum Chordata; class Mammalia; order Chiroptera; family Molossidae; genus Molossus; species Molossus molossus. The sequence goes on from NW_023425352.1 coordinate 19,629,874, forward strand.
ATTTTCTCATCAGCCTGGGCAGAGTTAACCACTCGCTCCACAGTGTCACTGCTACTTTTACTGTCTGCCCCTAGGAAGCTGTCACAGTAAGCCATTTACGGCTGGCATGCTCCTCCCCCTACTGGACAGAGTCAGAGAGGGGCAGGGATCATTCCTTATTCATCTTGATGTTTCAGTGTTGATACACTGCCTGGCACATAGCAGGTGAGCACACAAACTTCTTTCACAGTGAAGCAAACTCAATCTTGCAGAAGTTAAGTTTGGGTCAAAGAAACTAGGATTTACGTTTTCTGATGCCTAGCACACTCCTCCTTCCACGGAATCATGGCCTTTGGATTACAGTGACTATTTCACCATGTTTATGTTTCCCCCGCAAACTTTTATAGGTGGAAAAATTGAGGGCCACCCCAAAAGTGGGTGGCCCTTTACAGAAATGGGGTCAGGTGAAGAATATTCCTGTCATCGCCTTCCCAACAGCGGCTCACCTATAGGGGGTGCTGTGCAGCACAACACACCCAGGTAACTGTGCTGTCCGTTAAGTTCTGAGACTATAATCTTACAGCCCATAAAGAAATCATTTTTGCATGAGTTTCTGATAATTTCTTAAAAGCTTTGAGGGGCTCGGAAAACTTTTGGCTCATTTCAATTTAATCCGGGAAATATTTATTGAACATTGCCACTATAAACTACATTAAAAAAAAAGTCTCTTTTTGGCCAGTAAATGACAGGTGTGTGTGTGAGAGAGACAGAGCTTATTACACATACTCTCTCTTGATAGTCGAATTAGCCAATAAGGTCGTTAAGGAGATGCCTCTGCATCCCCATTTTATAGATTAAGATGCTGACACTAGGTCTACAAAGTGACTACAGCAACTATATGGAAAACCAGAAGGTCAATCCTGATTTAGCCACTGGCAAGTGCATACTGTGCCACCCCGACTCTACGCCAGCTCTCCGCTCTCACCGGACGGACACAAACGGGGCTCTCACTCCACGGGGGAGTACTAACTACGACACGCGTCCGGCTCTGCGCGTACGGAAACCAGGCAGCATGGTTCCCCATCACTCTAAGTCCCTTCCTTTATTTACCAGCTCAGTGAATAAACGACACTAGCTCTACACCATTAAACTACGAGCACACAGAGCCACATCCAGTTCTTTATGCAGCGAAAAGGGTAACCACGGACCATCAGAATATACATACAGGGTCACCACATAAAAAGGGAAGCGGGGCAAAGGCTATAGTTGTAGAAGTTGAGAAATGGGCAAGATTAGCAGGGGTGGACATGGAACAGTGAGGTTTCTGGAGAACTATATCCTGAGCGAGGCCTTTGGAGATCGGTGTTGTGGACAGGAGAGACGGTGGGCAGAGACTTTACTGGGTGGAGGAGACAATCAGAACAAAGGTGTCGATATGGCCAAGGTCTTGAGCTTGGCTTGTGGGGAAGCTTTTCAAAAGAGGAGTTTGGTGGTGAGTGTTACTGGCCAAAAGGAGGTAGAGGCTGTCTGTCTGCCTGTCCATTAATCTGTCTCTCCATCCATCCATCCATCCATCCATCCATCATCTATCTATTTGTGGATGTTTCTATATCCGTCTATATGGATATTTATATCGGGGTGATTTAGGACAGGGTTGGTGAGGACCAGAACATTCCATGAGAAGTATAAATACAGGCCGAGGATAAGCCATGAGGGTCACGCTGACCCTGCAGGAATCTCAGTGTTCCAGGGAATGGTCAGTCCCTCCGCCGCCGCTCCTGCTAGTGCTCAGCCTGGGAGAAGCATGGCTCCTCTCGCCTCATGCTCCTTCTGTCGGAGCGCGAACAAGACACCAGCTGCTGCTCTCCGCGCTCGGGCCTGTTCCACCTCCTGCCTCCCCGCCTCTGGTTTTGCTTTTTCAGCTCTTCAGTTTGACTGATGGGAGAAAAATTAAATTGAATTCTCTGCCTAGAGGCTGATTCAGATGAACAGAAAGAGCAGGCTCCTATTCATTAAGGGCCTTGGGTTAGCTACTTTGTCTCTCAATCTAGTAAATTGCTGAGTCTGAAATAAACTGTATTCTACCAGGAGCTGCATCTTTGCGGCCTCGTCATTCGTACATTTGTTCATCCATTGTTTCACTCACCCATTCATTCACTAAGAGTATATCAAGCGACTGCTATACTTTAAGCACTGAACTAAATGTGGGGCTTACAAAGGTTAAAAAGGCCATGAAGAGTGGAAGACATAAATTCAGACAACCACACTGCCGTGAGATACCTATTGTAATATTAATACTAGTTATCTCTGCCATGGTAAGCTTGGGGCAATTGGTACGTTCTTCTTTTGGTTATCTAGATTTTTTAACTGTAAATGTGTATTACTTGAATAATTGAAAAATTACAGCTCTACCACTGAGATAGAAATAAAGCACATAGGCAAGCATTTAATAGTGTTAGAAGAGTATCTAATGATATGAAAAGGTTCATAATATATAACTTATTTAAACATTTTATCATTTATTTCTAAGTTTTAGATAATATATTACAAAACACGCATCCATTGACATTAACTTTATTTAAAGTAGTATCACAAAAAACTTGAAACATATTAGAAGGAAGTATGCCAAAATATTAGCAAGGCTATCTCTGAATTATGGTATTATGGGGAATTTTTATACCTTTTAAAGCTTTCTGTCCTTTGCAGATTTCTTAACAATTCAAATATATATGTATTTAATACTAATACAAGCCTGCATTTCTTAACTTATATTTTTATAATAATAACTTTCTCACTGTAACGCACACATTATATTTATCTCTAGAGCCACTTTTTAAAGAGCCAAGAATTAAAATTCCACTTTTGCCACGAGGGGACTGGAACCAGACAAGGCAATGGAGGGTTTTCCATAAAACGGTATCTCACAGAGGCTGCCGTGCACAGTGGTGAGCCCTTCCCTGAGAGGCAGTGTACGGCTCGCACGCCGTCTACATAGCTCCGCCTGCCTTCAACTCAATGCCTCTCATGCAACATTAAAAGAAAGTGCAGTTTCCAAACAATAAATAGCTTTAAGCACACGTCTTCTTCATACAAAGTTATGTCTACAATGCCATGCTGTCCTCTATGTCCCGCCTCCTGGCGCTCCTGCCTGCCCGGACGTCACCCCTGGCCCCCTGTCAGAGAGCGATCGGACCCGCTCCGTCCCCTGTTCCACTCTGTGTCATGGCCTCACATCTTGTAACAAGCACACATTCAGTAGCAACACGCACAGAGCCGTAAATGAGTCATCGCAACAGCTGGAAAATATGAAAGAACACGCTCTTTTCCTTATTGATTCAGTTATTAGCCCCCTAATTACATCAGCCTGCCAGGGAAAAGCATCTGATAGCTGAAGAACTAAAGAGGCAATTTAATCAATGTAATAATATTCCACAGGAAGAACAAATTATATCCGAAAAGCTTAAGCTCAAAGAATAATATGATTGAATTGGAAGGTTAGAGGTTGAACTGTGTCCCCTTTCAAAAGATATGTTGAATTCCTACCCCCCAGTAATCTCAGAATGTGACTTTATTTGAAAATCAGGTCTTTGCAGAGGTAATCAGGTTAAAATGAGGTCAAGGTGGGCCCTAATCCAAAATAACTGATATCCTCATAAGGAGAAAAAGTGTGGACACAGAGACAGGCACAGAGGGAAGACAGTGGGGAGAACACAGAGAAGGCCATGTGAAGACAGAGGACTGGAGTGATGTATCCACAAGCCAAGGGATGCTGAAGACTGCTGGCAACTCCCCAAAAGCTAGGAATGAAAAAAAGAAAAACTCCCCTACAGGTTCAAAGGGAGCAACACGTTGGTTTGGGACTCCCAGCCTCCTGCACTGAGGGACAACACTCTTCTACTGTTCGAGGTGGCCCCGTTGGTATACTGTTACAGCAGCCCTAGGGAACTGACACGGCCCCTTCCACCCAGCACCAGGAGGGACCACGACAGATCTTGCTACATTTCTCTGTCGTCCTGTGGCCTCCACTCCTCATCATTCCGTTGTCTCGCCAGAAGTCTGGTTTAGAGCCGGGCTCTTGGATCAGTAGTTAAAAGCCAAATTCTCATTTGCCAGTATTTCTCTGTCCTATCCATTTTTACTGCACCCCTAAGGATGTTTTTTAAGAATACATGTGAATTGTTAATAACCATATGACAGCAACCGGACATAATCAGGAAAGGAAACAAACAAACATTTTTGTGGCAGTGTTCGGCGTTGCAGCCCGATTCCCTAGAGCCAGCAGATCCCCCCTGCAGAGGGAAGGCTGGCTGGGGACTCGTTTATATAAAAGCTGTCCCCTGTAGGCAAATTCAAACTTCATGCATAAATGTCCTGATTTTTTCCCCCTTAAAACCTATGGAGTTTAAGTAGCATTCTCCTGAACTGTAGCCATGAGAATTTTGTCTTTCAAATAAAATGAGGTTGATTTCTCTCTGCTCCTCTTTTGTGGCAGCCCCGGGGGAGGGGGGGGGGCTGGGCTCTGCAGGACTGCAGGGAGTGCCCCTGGGCTGTGGTAGTATTTGTGGCAGGCGGGACAGAGACTAGGGTCACCCAGGTGCAAAGAGCCCTTTCCAACAGGTGCCTCTGGTCCCTTCCTCAGACACCCTCCCAAGAACTCCTGTCTCATAGCTGGTGGGACAACCCCACCCAATGCTCCTCTGAGCTCGGGGCACATAAGAGCTTCTGTCCTCAGCAGCCATTTCCCTCTGCCCTTGGAAGATACGAGGCATCTAAACCACACAACAGTGATTTTAAAAAACATAGACATTCACTTAGGCATCCCGTTATTTTATACAAGGCACCATTTTCTTCCCTTTTTGAAGATTTCTAGCCAAGGAGGTTTTCTCTCTCTCGGACGGCTTACAGCATTCATTTCTTCATTTACTAAATATTGATCAAATGTCTATTAAGAAGAACTGTTGAATGGGTTTAGGACACATTAGTGAACCAAGCAGATGAAAAGTCTCTGTCCTCAGGAGCCTTACCTTCTAAACACTTGGCTATCTCTAGTTTTCCTGCGTGTGATAGAGTTCAAAAAGCGTCTCCCTTTTCTTTCAGATCTAAGTGAAACAGGAGTAAGGGAGGTCATTCTCAGCAGGTGACATTTCACCCCAGTGTTGGGGGAAACAGAATACAGACAGCAAGTGCTCCATCAGACACGGGCTGTGCCGTTCCTTCGCTGAACAGGAGAGCTGAACCAGTGTGGCCAGGTCTATAATTTTCCCAAGGAACCTAAAATTTCACATGTTTTATAAAAAATCTCCATTTTTAATTTTGGTTAAAAAAAAAAATTAAAACATACTGCAGGGCAGCCCTAGGCGGTTTGGCTCGGCGGTGAGAGCTTCGGCCGGTGGACCGAAGGGTCATGGGTTCCATTCCTGGTCAAGGGCATGTACCTGGGTTGCAGGTTTGATCCCTGGCCCCGGCTGGGGTCATTCAGGAGGCAACTAATGGATGTGTCTCTCTCACATCGATGTTTGTTTCTCTCCCTCCCTCCTTTTCTCTTCCTCCCTCCTAAAAATAAATAAAAATAAACATACTGCAGGGTAAACATCTTGGTCCAGATGGTTATATGCTGCCTGAGGCTCACCAACTTATAAGCTAATGACAGTGTGGATTTACAGCTGTCTGGGGGAGAGAGCGGGCTCTTTGATCTGGAAGCAGGCCTGCCAATTACAGCAAATAAAAATACAGAATCGCCCATGAATTTACATTTCAGATAAAAATTAAATTTGTGTGTGTGTATGTCTCACACAACATTAGGGAGAGGCTTTTATTTTTTAAATGTTGTAACCTATCAGACATTCAAATTTAACTGGGTATCCTATATTTTATCGGGCAAGCCTACCTTGCAGCCCTCTCCCATGTCATTGCTGAGAGTCTGGATAATAAGACACACTCATTTATATTATGTTTTTGTATGCTTTGACATTAGATGACATCCAGTGAATTTTAAAAACTTCGACATTATTGTCAATATGCCCTGTAGTCTATTAGTTCAAATTAGTTGCTCAATTGATGTAGCATTAATTCAGCTTCTAGCATATGCTAGGCTTCGGGACAGGTGTGATGATGCAAAGAGAACACAGGGTCCCCTGGTATCCAGAAACTGAAAACCTAGATGAGAAGACAGACGTGTGAACAGGCAAGTGCAGCACAATACAAGACTGGTGCCAGGAGAGGCAGAGGGGCCGTGGAGGACCCCAAGGAGGGAGGGGTCAGTTCCGGCTGGGCCCGGGGCCGGGAGCTGCGTTATAATGAATGAGTTGGCCTGAAGAATAAGTCCCCCTAACACACTACAGCTAACAAAGGTGAAAAATTCCGGGCATTGGGAAGATGTTGGAAATAAAACAGAAACATTATCTCATTCTCCTACAAAAATATACTTTACTTGGCCCTGGGTCAGTGAACATTGGTCTGATTGCCACATCTGAAAGAAGAAGGAGCTGAGACGGAGAAGGACCCACACCAGGTCATCTGAGGGCTCCAGAGCAAGAGGCAGCGGCCACTCCACGAGAATGGGGTCTGGGCATAAGAGGAAGACAAAGATGGGCTGGGAGGGCGCAGGGTGTCAAGGCAGACCTGCGTAGGGAGACGCACACTTGTTTATCACATTCATAAACACTCTCCCTTGAAATCTAAGAGGCAAGATGACAACACCAAGCAAAGAAGAACTACTTTTAAAGATAAATGTATAAGATTTACAACTTTAAGAAGTTGATGAAAAAGGCACAGGATATCCAATAAGTGGTATCAGACATTGTTTGAGACTCAGTGCTTCTCAGAGTTGTTCACCGAAACATCTCCAACAGCCGAAGGGAAAGAAGCATCTCACTAGGAACCTGGGCGTTTGATCTCACGCAGTAAGTGGACCCTCCAGAAAGATAGTCTCTATTACACCTTTTCACCACTGCCCCCAGGGGTGCGTTTGTGAGCCCCAGTTTGAAGAAGGGGGGGAAGTGATTCCGAGCATGTCTGACGCATAATTAGAAACCAGGTATTACTGATGGAGGTGACTCATTTAACTCTCTCAAGTGTGTTTTGTACAGAGTGACTACAAGTGGCGTTGTGTCTGTTTCTTGGGGCCTATGACCATTGGAATCCTGGACTTGATGTGGGGAGACACCCTGGGAGCAGGGTTTTCATTTAAGTCTCCTTAATTATAAGGGACAAGGGGAAAGGAACTGTGGTCATGGCGATGCCACACTTGCAAGAAAGTGGCTGCATTAGACCCAGTCAGCTAACAGAGTGAGCCTTGTTTTGCCTAACTATGCCTCCAGTTTCAGAGGCATGTGTATTTAGATTACCAAAGCTTCCTGTCGCCCAAGTCAGTGTCCTCTTCCCTGCTAGAGGTGCTTGCGACTCTAAAGGTCCCTTTGAGAACACAAAGCGTAGATGATGCTTGCCCCCATGTCCCCAGTGCCCACCCCACAGTAACGAGTGCCGTCCTCCAACTGGGCACGTAGAAGAAGGCTCATAACTACGTTGATGTCTAAACTCTCAATTGGGGACACCATGCTCATTTCCCACTGACTTTTCCTCCAGGATTCTCTCTTTCTCTCTTACTTTTCAAGTTCAACCATGCTGGCCTTATTTGGGGTTCTGAAACATGCCATGAACTTTCTCCAGTCTCGGAGTTTTTGTACATTCTGTCCCCTCGACCTAACATCCCCTCCTTGTCTCTGCACTCCTTCCTCTTTCTGTGCATATAATAAACTTCTCATATGCCAGGTGTCAGCAGAAATAACACTTCCCCAGGGAAACCCTCTTTGGACCCCTCTTGTCACAGATAGCTTCGCCAGGTCCACCTATTATCTGCTCAAATGGCTCCCCATTTGCTTATTATAGCATGAAGTTATATACCTGTGTAATGATAAGATCTATGTTTGTCTTTCATTCAGGGTAGTGGAGATTGCTGCTTTAAATAGTTCCAGGTACTTAACACAGTGCCAGGTACAGGAGAAAGATGCTCAATAAACATTTGCCAAACAATAAACACATGAGTATTCCTCTTCAAGTCTTCTTCCACCTGAAAGACCCTCTTCCCTACCCAGATGTGTCTCATTCTACCCTGCTTTCAATGTTAGTTCACGCCGTCTCCTTTCTGAAGCCTCCTTGTCCACACTCGGCCAAAAGAGGCACCATTGCAATGGGAAAACTAAAGAACTACTTTAAAAAGCAAGTTCATGGATATTGGCCTGTAGTTTTCTTTCTTTGTAGTGTCTTTTTCTGGTTTTGGAATTAGAATTATGCTGGCTTCATCAAACGAGTTTGGAAGTCTTCCTTCTTCTTGAATTTTTTGAAATAGTTTGAGGAGAATGGGTGTTAGTTCTTCTTTGAATGTTCGGTAAAACTCCCCCGTGACGCCATCCGGGCCTGGGCTTTTGTTTGCTGGGAGAGTCTTGATTACATCTTCAACTTCTTCTGTTGTTATTGGTCTGTTCAAGTTTTCTATCTCTTCCTGGTCCAGTTTTGGAAGACTATGTGTTTCTAGAAATTTGTCCATTTCGCTTAGATTGTCGAATTTGTTGCCATATAATTGTTCATAGTAGTTGTTAACGATCTTTTGTATTTCCGTGGTGTCCGTTGTTACTTCTCCTCTTTTATTTCTGATTTTGTATATTTGGGTTCTCTCTCTTTGTTTCTTGGTGAGTCTAGCTAAGGGTCCATCAATTTTGTTTATCTTTTTGAAAAACCAGCTCTTTGTTTCATTCATCCTTTTAATTGTTTTTTTTGGACTGTATGTCATTTATTTCTGCTCTGATCTTTACTATTTCCTTCCTTCTACTTGCTCTGGGGTTTTCTTTGTGTTTGCTCTCTAGTTCTTTAAGTTGTGAGGTTAGATATTCTATTAGAGATTTTTCTTGTTTTTTTTTTTTTTTTTTTTTGAGGTAGGCCTGTAGTGCTAATTGCCAATGATATATCAGATAAGGGTTAATTTCCAATATATATAGAGTGCTCATACAACTCAACAAAAAGAAGACAAAGAACCCAATTTAAAAATTGGCAGAGGAACTAAATAGACCCCTCTCCAAACAGGACATACAAATGGCTAAGAGACATATGAAGAAATGCTCAACATCACTAGTCATCAGAGAGATGCAAATTAAAACAACAATGAGGTATCACCTCACATCTGTCAGAATGGCCGCCATCAACAAATCATCAAACAACAAGTGTTGGCGAGGGTGTGGAGAAAAGGGGACTCTAGTGCACAGCTGGTGGGAATGCAGACTAGTGCAGCCACTATGGAAAACAATATGGTGTTACCTCAAAAAATTAAAAATTGAACTTCCATGTGACCCAGTGATCCTGCTTCTAGGAATATACCCTAAGAAGCCTGAAACACAAATCAGAAAGAATATATGTACCCCCATGTTTGTAGCAGCACTATTTACAATAATTAAGATCTGGAAACAGCCCAAGTGTCCATCAGTAGACGAATGGATAAAAAAGCAGTGGTACATATACACAATAGAGTACTACGCAGCTGTAAGAAAGAAAGATCTCTTATCCTTTGAGACTACATGGAAGGACCTGGAAAGTATCATCCTAAGTGAAACAAGCCAAACAGAGAAAGACAAGTATCATATGATCTCACTTATTTGTGGAATATAATGAACATAACAGTCTGAGGAATGGGTAGTCCCAGAGATGTGGAAGTGGGGTACAGACTGACAATCCCCAGAAGAGGGGGTAGTGGGGGAGAGATAAACCACAGAACTTATATGCATGTATGCATGAACAATGGACATGGACAACAAAGCTGGGGGCAGGGCAGGGAGGGAGGGGGGAATCAGTGGGGGGAAAAGGAGAAACATCTGTAACAAAAATTAATTAATAAAAAAAAAAGCAAATTCATAAAACTCATCACCATAAGAAGTTGGCGAGAGGGAGAAAGTATCCTATCAATAGTATCTCCCATCTCATATTTAACACCCAGTGTCCAACCAGATTCTAACAATAGGTTTATCTTATAAACTCTTAAATTGTTTTTATTTAACTCATCCAAATATTGATCTGTTCATTTATATACTTATGCTTCAAAACTTTAGGTAATCTCTTCAAATAGACTAGAGGCTCCTGGATGAGAGAAATCCCATCTGGAATCTTGATCCACCCTCACAGAAACTGTCACTGGGCTGCCCCAAAAAACAGAATCAGAGAACAATAAAGTTTTATAGCTGCCAGTGGCCTTGGAGATCATCTGGACAATTCTTTTATACATGGGGAATCTAAGGCTCAGAGAACACAAGTGATTTGCCTAATGTCACACAGATAGTTATTTATGGAGCAGGAATTCAGGTCCAGGGTCCAGACTTACACCTCAACGCTCTGTTATATTGCACAGTGCTTGTGTGTGTGTGTGCGTGTGTGCGTGTGCGCGTGTGTGTGTGCGTGTGTGTGTGTGTGTGTGTAACTTCTTGATTTTAAAAGAAAATCGAGTTAATATAATCTCGCAGGAATAATGGCTCATTTGGGTACGCTATGCATGAATGACACTGTACCTTATCTAGCAATTTTATTTACAAACCATTTTCACAATTCATTTTATCCTCTTTTATACTAAAGAGTATGTTCTGAGCTAACAGTTATATAAAATAACCTTACAATTTACATAGTATTTATCAAACTTTATTCTTTTGTCTCCACAGTCCTATTTTCTTGACCATTTTCATTGCAATCAGATTCCATTTATTTTTATACATTACAATTCAGAAACATCTCATATGGAGCAGTAGCTTTCGAACATAAATGTTGGCATTTCTTCGTGAGCTGACTTTATTTGTTCTGAGTCACGGTCCCCTTCGCTCGCCGTCACCTGTGTTTCTCTCTCCTGGACGGCTTGGTTTCACATCACCTGCCATTATTAACACCCACATCATAGCCTACGACTGTCCTGGCCTTTTTCACTGCGTCTGATTTGTACTTAACTCTCTTCCAAGCTCAGATTTGTTTTTACATTTGACCCTGTTTCTTCTAAAGGCCTGAATCTAAAAGAGGAGAGAAGCACTTAAATTTCTCAGTTTTAGTCATTGATTTAATTCAAGTTATTGTCGCTAAGTATCAAAACAGTAATATCTGGTTTCAAATGAAGGTTTCACTATCCCCAGCATATGAAACACTGCCTGTAACATATCTCCAGGTGGACACTGAAATATGTTCATCGTTGTACTAGTGATATATGGCCAGAACAATCTAAGAGTTCATTCAAATTCAAGATATTAAAAGAAGAAATAGTGTGTACGTTAAAGGCTAGTCTTTCAGAGGAATAAAAAAAAAAAAAAAGTGGGGCAAAACCTAATTATGGAGGATTTTCCTGGACAGGAACTTGTGCATATGTCATCTAGTTTAATTAACACAAAATAAACGCTGTTTGATGGGTACTTCTATCCACACTTCCTGGAGGAAAACACGGAGGCCCCCCTGGGCTTGATGAGCTCACTCAAGATATCCAAGCCAATTCTAGAGCATCTGATTCCAAAATCAGAGCTCATTCTAAACACCTCTCTGCCACCGACAACAAATGTTTTCAAGAAAATGCCCTGACTTGCGAGCGAGCTCAAACTATGTCCTTGAGGAAAAGTTGTCGAAATGTGGGATTGTCGGTACAAAAACCAGCCAGTGGGCAAAGAGGTTCATAGCTGTTTTCAAATGTGGGGGGACGTTCTGTAGCAGGACAATGAGAATTTCTTCTGGGCTCCATCAGAAGGCAGAGGGAGGTCAAAAGATCAAATGTAGATGGAAGTAAATGTTAACTCGGTGTAAGAAATAATATTCTAATGGAAAGAGCTCCCTGAGGCACGAAGAAGCTGCTTTTGCACCAAGTTCTCCAGGGAGTTAGATGGAAGCGCACTTGATCAAGGTGAGGCTGTCAGGAAACTGAAGCTGTCACTCAGGATTTAAACCAATGAGTTCTCAGGCCCCTTGAGAGTTTGGATTCTTCATCCGATAGTAATAATCCTCGGAATGGAACCCAAGGGAATAGTCACTGTTGATGCTCCTTCGCACTTGGACAAACTGGCAGATGAATTTTTTTAAGGCTCTCAAATGTTGCGAGGAAGGCCCAGGACTCTGGGTGGCAGGCTTTGGTGGACTCGTTTAGCCTGCCGCTACGTACAGCTTTGTAAAGGGATGTCCAGCTCCTCCTTCAAAAGCTACATTTATTCCCTCTCATCATGAGTTGAGGTTGTCCTTCCCTGTTTTGGCATCAGAATGCCGCGGAAATAACAGTGTCCCAGCTCTGAGTGTGGTTCCTAAGAAACCTTAGGCACTTCCAATCCTTCGAAACGCTGTCGCCCCCAGGTAAACAAACCTGTGGTGGAGGTTGTAAGATCACATCGAAAAGAACTCAGGCACCCCGGTGGAGGCTACCTCGGACCAGGATGCAGCCAGCTGATCTCTCGGCGTAAGAGGGAGCCCAGCCGAGGTCAGCATAGCTGTCCACTCGACCACAGCTGACCATAAACACATGAATGAAGCTAGCCAAGACCAGAAATATCACCCAACTAACCCACAGAGTTATAATCAAGAGTGATTATTTACTGTTTGAAGCCTCTAAGTTTAGGAAGAGTTTGTTACTTAGCATTAGCTAGCTGATACACAGACTAAGATTCAAGTCTTAGCTCTATCAATGACCTAACTAGGCTTTTTAAGGAAGATTTCAAATTTCAGTTATCTAGATACCTGTTTAAAATGTACATTCCAAGGTCTCTTCCGAAATCCTGATTCAGAAGGTCAAGAGTGGAGCCCAGAAATCTGCATTTTAACAAGCTAGCAGATTATTCTAATGTAAATGCTATGGGACCACACATTAAAAAACTCTGTGTTTTAGGGACGCTTAGGCCTTTATGACTAAGCTTATTTCCCTATCTTTAGTAAAGCGTCCCTCCGTCCCAGGTAGACAATGTCCAGATGAGTATTTGGGGATCCCTGGACATGGGAATATCACAAGTTTGCTCCAGGGCCCATTAGAGAAAAGTAACTTGACCTACGCCAGACACACTTTGACTCATGGGAGCCCAGTGCTAGCTCCATCCAGACATGGCCTTGACAGAGGAAATGGACAGGCTGCTTCCACTCAAAATCATTCTGTCCAACTGCCAGAGCTGGGGCTCAAACAGCAGAAAGCGTAGCTTCAGCTAAAATGCACAGTAACAGCTGGACTGTGCTCCCTGAAAGCACAACGCATTTATTACACAGATAATTAGATTTCCCTCTAGATACTACAGGGCTATGGTCTGTGCATTAAGCAAAAGGGACTTACTGAAGCCTGGGCAACCCTGCCTACAGCTCTCTGCTGACACTTGGTTCTAAAATGGGATGAGCCGGGGTTAGGGTGAGAGGAGGAAGGCAGCAACTGCGTTGAGGTTCTTCTGTTCCTGGCTTTAATAATTCAAGTCAGTGGCTCTAATCTCTGTACTGAAATTGTCTGGGAGTTTTCAACAATGCTGATGCCTGGGCCCCGTCTCAAAAAAATTAAATCACAATCTCTCGGAATAGACTACCTGGCACAGGTGTTTTTAAAGCTTCCCAGGTGGTTCTAATGTACTGACAGGGTTGAATACTATTGGTCTAAGGCAGAGGTTGAAAAATTATAACCCACCTGTTTTTGTGAAGGAAGTTTGGTGGGAACATAGCCATACTCATTCAGAGTCGAGCTGTAACAGAGAACATACGGCTGGCAAAACCTATCATATTAACTCTTCAGCCCTTCACAGAAAGTGCTCATCCCTGCTCTTACACACTGATCTTTAATACCTTAATCCTAGTTAAGGGGTCCTGACAGGCATTTTATCTTGAGTGCCTCCTGGCTTGGTTCCATATCCCTTTTTTCAAGAGCAGAAGCTCCAAGTACATAAGAAGAAGAACATGTTTAACAAGTACTTACTAAGCATCAGGAACTAGGTTAAGTGGTTTGCATCTTCCCAGTTAGTCTCTACAACTACCCTATAAAAAAATTCTGGTTATCTTCATTTTATGGAACAGAAAACAAGATTGGGAAAGGACTAAGTCACTTGACCAAAAACACTGAGTAAGTGTGGAGGTTAGATGTCAACAAGGCTGTCTGATTCCAAGGCCCCATGCACTCAGTAACCACACAGCCAAGATTCACGCGTGGCAACATGGAACCCTGGAGCCAGGCTGTATGTGAGCTTGGGCAGACCACTAAATGGGTGGGGATGGAGCTGGGTTTCTAAGTACCCCACCTTAAGAGCCATTGTGAGATTAGGAGTAGCATGAGTCTACTATGATTAAAATGTCTAGCTGACTGAAAGAATTATTTTGGCAGATTATTTTCTTGAGACATTCTTGACTACATTTCACTAATGTATTTCATCCATTTGCTCAATCAGTAATTTAGTAAGCACCTTCCATGACCCAGGCATGGTTCTAGGTGCTAAGGATACAGCACAGAACAAGATACTGGAAAACACCATTTGCAGATTCCTGACATCATGACGTTTACATGGTAGTGGGAGAAATGAGCAATAAGCAAATAGATATTTATACATTCATAAGTAAGAAAACAAATACATGTGTCTGTATTTATTTAGTTGATTCCTGTTATTCATAGTAGGAATGACCTTTAGAGCCAGCGAAAACACTGATTTAACAAATACAAAACCATTGTTCTTAGTGGAAATACAAAGTTAGGTTCCTGTGGATCTTGGGTCACAATATGGGGTGGGCAAAAGTAGGTTTACAGTTGTTTGTATGGAAAATAATACAGTAATTAATAAATAAACAATACAAGAATAAATTCTATTTATTAATAAATTCTATTTAAAAAACCTATTTTTGCCAAACCCTGTATTATCATCAAAGAATCAATGACACAACCTTGTTTTAGGTGTGTTTCTGTTTAAAGACAATCTCATTTATTATATCTTGTTAATTCATTAACATAGACCTCATGGCTAATAGCACTGTAACTTGTGTCTTAAGGCAGCTTAGCTAACACACACATATACTATCTCAGACACACCACAGCCTTCTTGTGCTCAGGACAGAAGACAGCCCCTTAGCACTGTCCTTGGGGGCCATTGGTAACAGTGACTCCACCAAGAAAAAACACAAAATTATAAAAAATAGGGCGTAAAATAGACCATATAAAGGACAATTGCTTACAGTATGAGAACTAAAACAGGGCAGGGAGTCACTCTGCTAAACCTCAGCTGAGACCATGCTGAGAAATGTGGCCAATCCAAATGTTTCCCCACTCGAGTTGCGTCCATGGGTGACCGCAAAAACATTTTAAGTACTGGCAAACATATTTTAGCAAGTAGGTAGATTTTCAAATACGGAATCTGCAAATGACGAGGATGATGGTATAATGTCATGTAGAGATAACGGCTAAGAGAACATTAAGGCAGGATGAGGGCACAGAGCCCAAGGGGTCCTGTTTCTGGAGGCAAAGAAGACCTCTCTGAACGCTGACATTTGAGCAGAAACATGAATGAAATGAGAGGTCAGGTGATCATCTGGGGAAGCGTGACCTAGAAGGAAAGAGGAGCAAGGGCGAGGGGCCAGAAGTGGCAGCTGGGTGGCATATTCGAGGAGCACGCCTTTCCAGACCAGAGTGGCTGCAGCAGGCCAGAGGCAGAAGCATCAGGAGACGAAGTTAGAGAGAAAATCAGGGACGACATCATGTAAAAGGCATGTCTGCCCCGCGTAGGACCTTGGGCTTCTTTCTCTGCGTGATGGAATGTACAGAGGTGTTTGAGAAGGCCACCCCGACCTGATGTAGGTCTTAAATCTGCTCTATAGAAAGCAGGAAGTGGGGCACCCAAAGAGAAAAGCCAAGAGACCAGAGAAGACAGGTGGTCCAGGGAAGGATGGTGGCATGAGCTGGTGTGCGTGTGGTGGGGTTGGGAGGGTGGGGAGATTTGTACAACATTCTGGAGGTGACACCAGTGAGATCTGGTGATGGAACGTCTGTGGGGTCTGAGGGTGAAAGAGGGGCACACGGAACCCTGAGACTGGGACTCTGTCCACTGAGTAGCAGGGGAAGATGAGAGAAACAATCATACTGAGGATCTACCTTGAAGAAGGAAGTGACAAGATTTGCTGCAGTACTGGAGGGGTTTGAGAGAAAGGCCCCTCTCAGATTTTGGGATGTCACTTACTGCAATTCAAATCTGGAAAGGAATGAGTTTGTGAAGATTTCATTAGTTGGCTGCATGAATTAACTTATTCTTCACGCGCGTGTGCGTGTGTGTGTGTGTGTGTGTGTGTGTGATAGAGAGACAGAGAAACAGAGAAGAGAGAAAATTATAATGAAGGAATAAAACACATAAGATATTTATATATTACCTATGGCGTGTACTCTGTTACGTGTAAGGCTAAGGCAGAAACAAAACTCCCTGGATGAGCTTGAAATCTAATGGGGGAAACTGACAAGTAAACAAGAGATTATTTTAAAAATCTTAAAAGAGATTCTGAAGTCAGAAATTATCAGGCAATGCCCAAGCTGCACAGAAAGAACATTGACGTGAGATCCCCAAATCCTAATCTGCAGAAACTTCAATTTCTCCAAAGACAGACCGGAGAAGCACCCTGACCGGTTTGGCACAGCACATCAGCCTATGCACCAAAGGGTTATGGGTTTGATTTTGGTCAAGGGCACATCCATGTCTGTCTGTCTGTCTGTCTGTCTCTCTCTCTCTCACTTTCTCTCTCGCTCTCTCTCTCTTTCTCCCTCTCCCTCTCTCCCACCCCTCCCACTCTATCTACAAAAAAAAAACAAAAAAAAAACAATGGAAAAATATCCTTGGGTGAGAAAGACCGGAGAAGGGATGATTTTACTGGTCTCGGAAACACATAGTCAAGAGCTTTCAGCTCAGGTAGCTCAGCTGATGATTCAATTGCTACTAGAATCTCCTTGGGAAAAGGCTGATGAGAAATCTAGCTGGGCAGCCCAATAGCCATCATAACACTAAGTGCCGCATAAACGTCTGCCGGCTCAGGCCAGCGCACGGCTATGCACGCGTCCATATTCATTTGTCCCCGCGCTGAGCTGGTCTGCGGACATGCCGAGCAGCGACGCCAACAAAACCGAAAGCCCTCAGCCAAGGGAATCGCCTCCACAAACCAACCAACCACAAATCCCTCCAAGGTTTGAGCAAGGAAAAAATCCGAGCTCTCTTGAGCAAAATCCCTATTGGGGGCAGGATGCTTTTTCCTCCAAGTTTATTTCCACCTTTCTCTCTGGTCCCGGCGCTGACCAAGAGACGAACCTGAACGAGACACAACCCTTCCCCTTGGTCCTGCTCAGAAAGGATTCACTACAGAAATCCAGGGGGAAGTGCACACAGCACATATAAAAGCTACGAAGTCGCTGCACTCCTGGAGCAGAGGTCCCCGACCCCGCGGTGGCTGAGAAGGCTCCTTACCAGGCACACACGCTGTTTGGTGGCACGTTCTGCCTGGAAGCTCCCGCTCAGAAGAAGCCTCTGTTTAATTCTTAAGCAGGCAGCCTGTGCACAGGCTCGTTCAGTTAGACACACCCCTTGGGACCTGTCCTCCAGATAAATGCCTGGAGTGGCAGCTCCAGCCCAGGGCTGTTTGAAGGGGAAATGACTGGACCGGGAGCTGGAAGTTCCCTGGGCAAACAACGTGCATCACGGGCGCGAGTCAGGCCTACATCTGATCTCCTTTCTCCATAGCTCCTGCCCCCGTTCCATCCCTGACTCAGGCAAGTTGCCTTTCAGGCTGCGAGCATCCGTGAGGTCAATACTGGAGTCCCCCGTGAAGCTACCAACCCCGAGGTGGACTCACATCCCTGTCTGACTGTGAAGTGGTCCCCTAACCCTCCCATGTTGACATTTCATGTGCGAAGCACAGTGAAAGGCAGTGAAATGCGTTCTCAGCTCCATCGCTGGATACAAGAACAGAAACGTACGTGTAACCCTTTGGGGAAAACCAGAAAGATTCCCCACAGATCACACAGGGGCTACCCAATGTCCTCTCGCCCAGACTGTAGTCTTGGTTACTGCACAGCACATGTGGCGTCAGAGTCACCTGGATGTCCAGGTGTCCCCTTCTGCCATTTTGTGTTCCGTTTGACTTTACCATGCTTGCACAAGGAACACGACATTCCAACAGTGTTTCCATGACAGGGTGCAATTGCAAAGATGGAAAGAATCAGGCTAGGAAAGGGGAGGCTGGCTTCTCCTTGCAGGGGAAGCTTCTGAGCTCCTCGCCTGCCCAGGTGAGCATGTTGAAACTACTCTGCCTGTGAGCTTGCCCTCCCAACTCCAACTGGACATTTTAGTTTGATAATGGATTGCCGTTCGTCTGCCCCAATCCTATCCCTGCCCAGAGTTCATAATTTTTCAGAAACTTATCATTTATTTTCCATTTCTTCTCCACTACATTTCTCAGCAACGAGAGAGATGGCTCAGACTGTTTTTCCAGCACCACGACCCCAATGTCCCCAGGCAAGGCACGAAAGTTCCTATTGGACCCATCCCTTGGATGTGCTCACTCTCTGTGGCATGATTTATAGGAAGGCAGACGCAATTACAGCTTCTCTTGCTCCTTACATTGACAAAATGCTGAAAATTCAGAATTGCAAAGATGGCACGGTACACAGCCTCTGAGTCAAACAGCTTTCTGCCTACAGCCCCGGGCACAAAGAGGCTGCAGTGCCAAAAACGATCCATCAGTGCCCAACCCGGGAGACCGGCGCTGTTTTCTGAACTCAGAAAGGTGGCCCAGCACGACTGCTGCCCTGTCTCCAGCCGGCACTGGGAAGTGTCCGCTCCCTCTCTCCTGGCCGGGAGCTGCGAAGCAGCCACTGTGGCGGGTCCAGCAACTTCAGCAGCCAGCAGACAGGAATTGAGAGATTAAACAATAAATCTGCATATGAACTTTTATTTCCAGCCCTGGTTTACTCACAGTAATAAAAAAAACAGGAAACCAGTCATCGAAATAACAACAAATAGGCCCATGTATCTACTAGCTTTGGTTTCACTTTTATTCTGTTGAGTTGAGACTGGTGAGATCCAAAATAGTGTTTCCCCAAGAAGGAGAGTGTGTGGGAATAGCCGGCGGGGCGGGGCACCTGACCATGTGTCGTTGTTGGTAGAAGAGGGGGCATCTGAAAAGCCAGGTCACTCTAGGACCACCTCCCCAGATGTCCCAATCTGTTTTCGTCCTGCCTCCTTTTATAACAGACTTACTGATCACTGTGGCTCCTTGGGAACGGTGGTTTTAAGAGCTCACTGTGGGCAAGGCGCTCAGAGGAAGTCATGTCTGGCTTACCCAGTCTACTGTTGATCCACTTCACCACAGTGACACTTGCCATGTCCTTTCTCCAGACTCCCGGTATGTCCAGATGGTGTTCTGGATAAAATTTCCAAGAAGTCATCCCTTGACAATTGGGCTATATTTTATTATCTTAACTACTTATATTAAGATTTTTAAAAAATTAATTGACTAATTTTTTGGAGCCATTCTAGGTT
The DNA here is from genome assembly GCF_014108415.1 of Molossus molossus. NCBI lineage: Eukaryota > Metazoa > Chordata > Mammalia > Chiroptera > Molossidae > Molossus > Molossus molossus. The sequence goes on from NW_023425352.1 coordinate 19,649,361, forward strand.
TACGGAAAAATGAGTGGAAAGTACAAATGGAGAATTCCCACGTCTCGTATCTCCCCCCGATTACTGGCATCTGGCATTAGTGGGGCACATTTGTTCCACTCGCTGAGCCAATATTGATACATTCTTAACTGAAATCCATAGTTTACATTAGGGTTTATCTGTGTACATTCTGTGTGTTTTGACAAATGTGTAATGACATGTATCTACCATTGCAGTAGCATACGGAACATCTTCACCGTCCTAAAGGTCCTCTCTGCTCCTCCGTCCCCTGGCGACCATCTTTCCAGATGCCATTCAGTTGGAATTACACATTCTATGTAGCCCTTTCAGGTTGATTTCTTTCACTTAGCAATATACATTTTAAGTTTCTTCTAAGTCTTTTTGTGGATAAATTGCTTTTCAGTACCTGTGTGCACGTGTGCGTGCGTGCGTGTGTCTCTTTATTTGCTTGTTTGCTGAATCGAATAGCTTGGAAACACGGGGTTGGAACTAGTATCTTCTAAAGTTATAAATATCTGTCCTAACTTTCTTCTCTTAACTGTAATCTCTGCAGCAGATCAGGAACACCAGGGCAAAGCAGTCACACAAAAGCTTGGTGCTTCCTAATACTTGTGAGGACAAAACTACAAAGATGCATTTTATATTATCCAGTGCGTGTTTATAGATATGTCAAGTGAGTCAGCCGAAATTATCCCATGTCAGGGAACATTATTATAATTATTAGTCATTAGAATGATTCACTGTTAAAACGGGAATGTGTCTGAGTTCAGGGGGGGAGGGGGGAACGGTGTTGGAACGTCATGAAACAGCTCAGATGAGATAGCTGCTCCATTGTTCCATATGCCTGAAGCCAGGTCTTTCCTTGAATTCACAGCTACCTTAATCCAGACATTCTCTTCGTTTATGCCAGTTTGAGGTATGATTTTTGTCACTTTCAACCCAAATATCCGTACGCTACACGACTTATAACCACACGTAACACTGTGTCACATAGAAACTAAGTCCAGAGAGGCATGTGTTCTGTTGGACACATCAGCCAGTGAACACCTCATGCAAGTGGCCAGTTCTCAGAGGCTGGCTCACTGTGCTTTGGCTAATGCAGTTTTTATGAGGCATTGCAGAGCATGGGAAAGAATGATCTCAGTGCAGATCCTGCCAGTCAGAGACCTCATGATTTCATGTAGGACACAGCTGCCTGTCTAGACTCAACGAGACCGTGAACAAGTTTAAGGAGACATAGAGTGGAGCCTAACAGAGAAGGATCCATCCTCGTAAAACAAATGAAATCGAGGAGGACTGTGGCTTGTCCATGGCAGTCTTTATTGAGCAGCATTCTATGTGCTAGAACTTCCCACATTTTCTCTCTAGTTCTGTTCTCAAAAGCAATAGTAATCATAGTAAAATCCATAAAGCCCCTGACTGCTTTCCCACTTCTTTTTTGGGACTGGACGGTGCTATTTAAGAGTTCATGCTTTAACCTCTGTGTTATACAACCTAGTGACTTCCTATTGTCTGGCTGATTCTACCGGACTTCCCAGTTAATTGATCTCTCTCTCTTTTTTTAATCCCTGAGTCTGCAAAGTAGACTCTTTACTTTGCTGATTCCAGTTGGAAGTGGAAAACTACCTTCCTTGGGCAGGACCTCTCCACCACAGCCACCCCAATAGCCTCTGTGGGTGACTCCCCCACACTGTCCCTGATGCACAGAGGACGGTGCAACCGTTTCATGCAGAGACCAGCAGGAGCAGCAAAGGGCTCCCTCAAAACATCCCCCTTCATCACAACCACACGTAACCGTGATAATTACCCAAAGTAGCAGGAAAAAATATCGCTAGCATGAGAGAACAAGCCAAACTTAATCTTTAAATGAGACGTAATGGAGTTTCTTGAACTGCAGCAAAGCTGTTAAAAATGCTGTCCTCCAAATGAGAACAGTGTTCTCCTGATTCCAAGAGTCAAATCAGTTTAAACACATCTTCCCCCCGAGGCCGTTTTCAAGATTAATAATACCGTATATGTTGTTTTAGGAAACTTCTATTTCCCCCTGCAACTCAGAATAACGCTTATTTTGTGAGCTGGCCAGCCATCCGTTCCCCACAGACACAATGAGTGGAGAGACAGGCTTTTTCCAGGGATGCCAAGAAATTGGAGAGGCAGAGGACGAGCATGGACTGCAGCCAGGGTCCACCTTCCTGAGCCCCCTAGCAGCCTCCGCCTTTTCTGATAACAATCTATATAAGAGGGAGCACAAAGAAGTGATCCCCCCCGCCTTGAAACAAGGGTTACAGTTATAAAAGTGACAGTCATTTATTTTGTTGTTGCTCTTATTCAGCAATGAGACTGCAGACATTGTAGCTCTACAGTCTCTTCCGTGCCACGTTGCAGTGTTTTAAAAATCCTGTAATATTTTATTTTTATAAAATGTGCATGTAATATTTGTAATGCGCAATATGTAACATAAACTTAAGAGAGGAAGCACAAGGTAACAAACATCTGGGGTTCTACTACCAAAATGTAGGAAGTGGAACCTCGCCTCTTCCACTGCAGAGAACTGTGTGTTCCTCCTGAACCCATAAGGTGAGCACCTGCCGGAACTGGATTTTATTGTCGCCTTGCGTTTAAAAATAATTCTACCCCATAGGTATGTAAAGCTAAACAATATTGTTAGGCACTGCTTATTTCTGAAATTTGTAAAAATAGCATCACACTGTAGAAAGCTGATTTCGATGGTTTTTTTTTTTTTCCATCCAGGATTATTTTTTCCCGAGATCCATCCACGTTGTTCAATGCAGTATTCATTGGCTGATTTTTCATGGCTGAATAATTTCCCACTGCGTCAATTTAACACAATTTATTCAGTCAATGGATACTGAGTGAGTTCCAGATTTTTTGCTATAACAAGAAATTATGTATGAACGTTCATTCATAGGTCTCCTGAAAAGCATGTCCCCAGGGTTTATACCCAGGAGTAAAATCTGCGCATAGTTGATGTCAAAGGTACTGCCAACTTATTTTCCAAACTGGTTGCTCAAATTTAAGCTGCCACCCAGGATATACCAGGATTCATTTCCACTGAACCTCAGTATGCTCACCTTTGAAACCACAACATGTCTGAATTGTGCCAGTCTTGTAGGTATTAAATAATATTTCATTGTTGTCTTGATTTGCAGCATACTGATTACTAATGAGGCATTTTTTTCATGTTTGTTTTTCATTACTGTTTTCTCTTAAATATTATGCCTTTTTGTTTATTTTAACAAATATTTTGTTAATTTTTCTTTGTTTTGCTTATAAATTTATAATATTTCCTTATATAAAACAGATTCTTATCCAATGAGAATGTGTTTGTAAATATCTTCTCCAAGTTTGTGGCTTATATTTTTACATGCCATCTTTGGTATCGTTTTGTGAACAATTATTCTTCATCATTATGAACTCTAATTCCTATAACTTGAATTTATTCATTTTATGGTTATCCATTTTTTTGTTTCTCAATTAAATGCTTTCCTATCATAACGCTTAAAATATAGTCTCCAAAATTTTCTTCATAAATTTTAACATTTTTATTTCAGATTTCATTCTTAAATCCATTTGTAATTTTTGTGTATATTAAAAAGTTTAGCTCCAAATGCATTTCTTCCTTATGCATAAACAATTGTCCCAGCACAGTAATGAAACAGTCCACCCTCTGCCCACTGTTGCGCTGAGCCGACTCTGTTACATCAAACTGCCATGCATGCTTTGCAAGGGTCTGTTCTGGGCACTCTGTTCTGGGCCGCTTTTCCGTTTGCCCATGCCCTGCGTGCATGTACAAGCCGAGCGGGTGCAGAGTGAACCTATCAGTTTTCATATCTGGTATATTCCTCAGCCCAACCCAACTGCACACACGTTATTCTCCTTTAGGTGAGCCTGGCTTATTTCTGGGCTTCTTGTATCTTTCATGCATTAGATAATCAGCTTGATAAGTCCCTACAGGCACCAATGTCTACTTCAATTGAACTGTATTGAAACAACAACTTGTAGAAAATTGATGTTTTTAGGCTATTGAGGCTTTTAGTAAGTATGCATGGTATATTTATGTATTTAGTTTGGTTTCCTTCAATGGCTTTTAATAAAGTTTCAAAGTTTTCTCCATAAAGGTTTTGCACAACTGTATTGTTGTAGGATAGAAGAACGAGTTACACCATGTAAATTATATTTTTAATTATGTTTCCTAAGTCGTTATTACTGGGAATAAAAGTCCATTTGATTTTGCTAAGCTTTATTAAGTTTAAAAATTTGTCTACAGTTTCTTTGAAGACTTTTATGTAGAGAACCATGTTATCTACATAGAATGACTTTTTTCTTTTCTTACCTTATTCTGATGGCTGAGACTCCCAGTGCAACGTTGATTCAAAGCTGCATCTGTGGGTAGCTTTGTTTCACTCCTGATTTTATAAGAAATGCTTCTAATATTTTACAATTAAAATAATGTTTGCTGTATTTTTTGGTTGATAATCTTTATCAGGTTAAAGAAGCGCCCATCTTCCCCTAGTTTGCTGAAAGTTTTTCTGTTGTTTTGTTTTCTTGTTTTTGTTTGGTGAATCGCTGATGAGTGTTGAATTCTATTCAAGAATTTGTATGAATTGCCTGGATGGTGTTGCTCAGTGGTTGAGCATCGATCCATGCACCAAGAGGTCAATGGTTCGATTCCCGGTCAGGGTACATGCCCAGGTTGTGTGCCAAATCCCCAGTGGGGGGCATGCAGGAGGCAGCCATTTGATGTTCTCTCTCATCAATGTTTCTATTTCTCTCTCACTCTCCCTTCCTCTCTCTCTCAAATCAATAAAACAATTTAAAACAAAAAGAATTTGTATGAGTCCATTGAGATGTTAATACAGTTTTTCTCCTACAACCTTTAATATAGTGAATTTCATGTTTAGATTTTTCTAATATTAAATGATGTTGCATTCTAGAAATAAATGAAACTCAATCATATTATATTCCCTTTTGTAAGCACTGCTGATTGCGGTCTATCTCATTAAAGCTTCACATTACAAAGTGTGTGCATTATAATATTTTTACAGAGTATCATTTAGTAGGGATACGACTATGGGTAAAGGCAGAACCTGACCTTGGGCCTGTCTGACTCTAAACCCCAAGATTTTAATAATTTGTCACAGCGCTCTGGATACTTTGAAATGAACAACTCATGGGAATGCCTCAACACACAACATCTTCACAGTGTCTGTTTGGCCTCTTGCTCAGTTTTTTGCTCTTGGGAAAGTGATATCTCAACAGGTTAATGTAATTACACACTTGACTGGTAGACCTTGAAAGTCAACCTTGTAGATGTGTGTATATCGAGGGAGGAAAAGAGGAACTGAATTGTTGGCCTTAAAATGCTTAAAGACAGGAGGGAAGGGGTCTAAATGAAGACCAAAATGTCTCTTCAGGTCTGTTAGGGGGAATGACTAGAAGTGTATCAGGTTACTATTTAACAGGAATGAGCCTGCTTACCTCCTTTCCATGTAGAGTCATAAATTGACCAAATCTATTTACCCAACTCCACCTCCTCGTAAGTCCATACTTCTTTAGAATCATCACCATTAAATCATTCAATACTATCAGTTGAAAGGATTCATCAGAAAAAAAAAAAATGGCAAGCTCTCACCAAACCATCCGAGGTCCAAAAGTCCATTCGGACTTCTTCCTAACCATCGTTTTCCTTCACTCTGAACATGTACTTTTTTAAAGCTGCTGCAGTTTCTCCACATCCTTTTCTAAGTTCAGACACCAGAATCAAACACCAGCGGGAATTCAAATAAACTGTTTAAGAACACTGAGCTTTAGGGGGGCAGCAGCCTTGGGAAACTCGAGAACACGTGTTACGAGGCCTCATCCCTTCCGTGCTGTTCAAAGCCTGCCCCTTTCAAGAGGTCACATTATGGGTATCAGCGTGACCCTAGAGACCCACAGTGCTGGCGGGAGCCTCTGTCCGACACTGGTTCTCTCGGGTGTCACCGGGTGACCACGCTGAGTCCCATCTCTCCATCCTGGCTGTCCCTGTTCCCCTTCCTTGTGTTATTGTCTTTATAGCACTTATGACCAACTAATAACATATCTTACTGTTAAACCAACTATATAAAACCAACTATAACAATAAATGTTCTAACATTTATTATGATTTTTAAAAATTTGACAGACATGACAACCTTCAGAATGGGAGGGCTTTTTGTCTGTTTTTTTTTATTCTTTGTTTGTTTCTTGATGTAACCAGATACCTGGAGCAGCACCTGAGACAGTCAGTGTACAATACATGCTGATGGGAAGAGGAAGGGAAATTGGAAGGGGGGGAGCCTGCCTCGTTCTCTCACTGTGAAACCTACACTAGGAAATGCTGAGCACTATTTCTGGTCACTAGAGCAGTCCCCACACCCATCAAGTGTGTTGACAAATGACCTCAGCTCAAATACACATAGAGTTTCCCAGGTATCAGAACCAGCAGTAATAGCCATGTAATAAATATAATAATGGTGTTCATCTTCAAACACCACAACTAATAGAAAGAAGAAGCCCACTGGTATGCTCAACAGCATGGAGGAAAGCAGCCAGGCACACAAGACAAGTACTTACTGGCTGATTCCATCTGTATCAAATGCTAACTAGCCTATAGTGACACAGCAGGGTGGTGTTGGCCCGGGGCCAGAGGTGGAGGAAGGAGTGACTCAAAGGGGCATGACAAATCTATGGCAGGACAGAAATGTCTCGTATCTTGGTGGAGTGTTTATAGAAGCTCACAACTAACCAAACTTATTGAACACCGTACTTTAAATGAATGCAGTTTATTACACATAAATTATTTTTCAATAAGGTGAATAAGAAAAAAATACCACCCCAGGGACAGGGAGAGGCAAATGGCTCTTTAGTTCCGTTTCCTATTTAAAGGACAATAGCAGTCGGACTTGTGTTCAATAGTCAGGCCAGACGTCCACAAAGTGCAATGTCAGCTCTGAAGGGTGTTCGCTTCCTCTCGCTTGCCCTTCCCTTTTCTGCTGCCATCACTGCATCTCCTGAGACCCAGAAGTCCCCTGAGAGCATCCCAGGCATGCACCGGTTCCCTTCACCCATCCCACTGATGGTGTGCTCACAGTACACGTTGTTTGCCCCTCTTGTCACTATACAAGGTTTGCTAATGTGCTAGCTGGGCCGAGTCAGCCATAACCCCCAACGTCTCCCTGGAGAATCTCACCGTGATCCTAGCCTGCCCTCCTTGTTCTCTTAGAAGTGTTTAAACATCAGAAAAGTATCACAGAAAGGGGGGGAAAAAGAAAGCATTTCCAATAGAAAGATTTTTCATTTAAATGCATTTTATTGCGTGATGTATTCCTTTAATTAAAGTGTGTGTCTGGGTGCATTGGTTGCTATTACAGTGCAATCTCTCATGTTTATTGAAGGCAAGAGTAGTTGGGGCAATGCAGTGGAAGCCCACATATCAGCTAGAGCACAACTTAAAGCTACAGTTCCCTGATCTTTGAGATTCTAAGAGGTAGATAATCTTCGGGATAATTTTGATTAGTGGCTGAGTGTTATGAGATGCCCTCTATCAATTTGAACAGCACTGATCTGAAAAACAATCTTATTTCTAGTGTCTTGTTTGGCTCTGTCTTGTTATCTCACCCAGACTGCATCCTTCACCTCTAGGAGAAACACAGAGTTAGGCAGAGGAATTGCAGAAGCTAGAAGGTTTCCACCATCTTCAAAAGGTGGTGTAGGAAGAATGCGTAAGTCTCTGCCATCGATATGTGATGCACCGTTTACAAAGCATGTTTATGTGTCTTTATAGACCCCTCCTCAGAGGCTTGTTACCCCCACTGACTTGGAAACTAAGACGCAGAGGATAAAGGAGGTACCCAAGTGGCACAGAAGCCCAGCGATGCACGAGCACCGCACCTCTGACGCCTGGTCCCTGCGCGATCGCACGGCAGAGCTGGCTTCCAGGACACTGCTCTGATCCCGCCACACGTCATCCTTGGCTCTGGGACAAATCTCGGAGCCTCTTTGGGTTTTAGTCTCCTCATCTGTCCACAGAGGGCCTATTTCAACATCCCTTCAATTCTTACGTCCCAAGAGTCTCCGTGAGCTTCCACAAACCCAGAAGAAGAGGGGTTTCACTTTATCACCATTTGAAAGGCCGATTAGTTTCCTCCCCGGCCAGGGCCCTATTACATGATAGAGGAAACCTAGCCTTTTCCTTGGTATCGCTCCTGTTTTTTGTCTTTTGTTTTTCTCAGACTTACTGAAATCAAAATATCATAAAAATACCAGACGTAAAAAATATTAATCGTTAATCAACGACGCCAGTATACCCGCTGTTTTCATTTCCCCGTGATCTCTGCCAGGCCTGCCCACATCACACGCTATCCTGTTCCGTGCTGGTCCGCATCCCACTGCACCCTCACAGGGGAGATCGCCCTTTGGGTCCTCCCTTGGGCTAAGGCGACACCTCCTGGACATGTGTTCCCTTCCCCTGGGTGGTGAACTTTGAGGGCAGAGACCTACACGACGCCTCGTCAGGCTGTGCCTTGGCATCGATCGTTCACTGTTAGGACATAACAGCCCCGAGGTACACGTATCACTTACCATCCGCTCCTCTGCGCCTCACATTGCTCCGTGCACAATACAAGCTCCACTTCCTTTTCCAGACGTTACTAATAAAATTAGCTCTTCATTTTGGCTCTGGCATTTACCAGCTCTCAGTTTAGGGTTAACCACATACTTCTCTATGCCCTGTTTTCTTTTCTTTCTTTTTTCTTTTTTTTTTTTTTTATCCTCACCCGAGGACATTTTTCCACTTTTTGTTCAGATAGAGCAGGAGGGAGAGAGAGGAAGAGAGAGAGAGAAACATCGACGTGAAAGGGACACATCGAGTGGCTGCCACCCGCACGACCAACCAGGGCCGGGAACAAACTGCAACCGAGGTACATGCCCTTAGCGGGAACCGAACCCGGGTCTCTCTGGACTGCAGGCCGACGCTCCAACCGCTGAGCCAAACCGGCCAGGGCTCTATGCCCTGTTTTCAATTCTTCAATCCCACCCCCTGCCCCCCAAAAAAAACTTGTTAAGAAAAGTAAAACAGGATCACTAGTGCCTGCAGTGCCTCAGAAAGTTGCATTTCTCACCAGGGGCCTGGCGAAGGTGTTTGTAGAAAGATGGATTTGAGCAGAGACCTTCAAGTGAGACCTGGAGCCCAGGGAATAACCTGCATCCCGGACACAGTGCAAGAGAAGAGGACTAGAGGGCCCTGTGCTTGGCCACCGGGGACAGCAAGCCAGCCTGCGGGGCTGGGCACAGCGAGGCTTGGACGGGGGCGCGTGAGGGCAGAGCAGAGGTGAGGGCAGCAAACAGGGAAGCTCGTTCACAGTCTTGGGAGCCATGGCAGAGATTTAAGGTGTTACTCTGAGCAAGATGGGATCTATCGGAGATCTTTGCAAAGGACAACTTAATGCTTACCCTTGAGTAGATAGTGTTGGCTGCTTTACGGAGAATCAGTGGTGGGTGGACAAGGGAGAGAGGCTGTTACAATAACCCATGTGAGGGATGCTGGCGGCATGGACCAGGCAGGAGCAGCCAGCGAGCAAATGGGGGTTTCTGGGATCTGGATGTATTTTAAAAATAGAGCCAGGACCATTTGCTTAGGGAATGATGGTAGAGTGTAAAACCGAGAGCCAAGATTCCAAAGTATATGCCCTGACCAACCGGAAGAAGGAAACTGCGGGAGCAGCAGTGCGTGGAGGGGATGAAGGGAAGCCAGGTGTTTACATCTAGGACGGAATATCTGGCAATCTTACGAGATACCTGTGTTGAGATGCCAGGCAGGCAGTCGGAGATGAGTAAGTCTGGGGTACAGAGGAGAGATCAAGGCGAATAGTTAGGACACATAATGGTGTCTAAAGCCAGGGGCCAGATGAGATTATAAAGGAAGGAGTGATGGCCAGGATAGGAGCAGGTCCGAGGATCTTCAGTATTGGAGAGATCACAAAGGTGAGGCTTCTCCCACCAGGGGAGAAGACACAAAGGAGCAGTGTCCATCTCCCACATAAATGTACCCCAACTAGAAGCCCCCCTCCTCCCCCTGCTGACCTCTGTTCCCTGGCTTTGCAGGATAGCTTCTATTTAGCTTCCAAATCTCAGCTTTTGTACTAATTTCTCAGAGAAGACTTCTCGTGTCCCCAATATAAACTGTCCGCTCTTGTCACATCACATTGGTCTTTACCTTCTTGACACTTCAGGTGTGAACCTAGGGTCTATCTCTGTACGGATGTAATTACGCATGGCGATTTGGATCATTCCATGTTTGTTTACATGTATATGCAATGAATACGCACCTCTAACTAGACTATTGGCTACCTGCACACAGGGCTCTGTCTAATTCCATTCACCCCAGGCTGCATTTGTTGAATTAATGCAAAAATAAACACTAGGCCCTGCGCAGGATTGACCATAGTTGTTATCCAATTTCAATTTAATAGCAACACAGTGATGTTTGTGGAATTAGTCCCACTTTATAGATTCAAAAACTGAGGATGAGCAAGTTGAATAAATTGGTCGAAGGCCGTCTCGCTAAAAAGCAACTGCACCAGGATAGAAATGAAAACCTGAGTCCATCTCATTCAAAGCAGATACCCTTCCCGTGTGCACTGGTGCCCCTCAGGCACCCGTGCATAAACATTTGGTGCAGGTCTGCTTAGAAAGGGGCTGATAAAAGGGTGGAAGAAGAGGGGACACTTGAAAAGCTCGAACCTCACATTCCCGATGCACTCCCCCGCCACCCCCACTGTCTCCCCCTTCCTCCATTATGTCACTCACACGGGACACAGCTGTCCACCTGTGTCTGTGCTGATTAGTCTCCACTTGTCCTCACAGCACGGCCACTGCGCTCCCCTCCGGCCTGTCCTCAGCCCCTGCAGGCTCACCCACACGGACCGCCTTCCGTCAGATTCAGCCAGAGAGAGAGGTCAGGCTGCATCGACCCACATCCCCACTTCCTTCCTGCTGGCTTGGGGCCCACATTTCCAGCAGGGGGTCTATCTCCTATGACTTCAGCTACTGGACCCCCCCCCCCCGACTCCGCACCCACCCACCCACCTCACTGCCTCAGGTGAGCCCAGCCATGCAGCGGTCCCGATGCCTGTCCCCGATGCCTGCCCCTCCGGGCCTGCAGTTCCGACAGCTTCCTGGTGCTGCCGTCTCAGCCCTTCACCCTGCGCCTCTCCAGCAGCGCCGGCTCCTTTTCCCTGCCGGCCCTCTGAGAAAGACCCTCCACTCAGTCTGCACTGAGTTCCAGGTGGGGCCAATCTTCTCTCTGGTCCGGCCTCTGACTTAGACAAGGTCACAGCGCGTTCCTGCTGACACTGTCCTGCTCTGGCCCCAACCCCCCCCCTCGCCGGCATCCTGCGCAGCCCGGGCTCCCGGGCAGACCACTGCACTGTAATTATATAGCCATCCAATCCCATAAAAATCAATGGAACCAAAACCCAGAGAATCTATCACACCTGAGAAATTTCCCATAACTGCCCTGAAATTGTCCTGGGTCTCCTGGGGTAAAACTTTGAAGAGAAGAGAAGAAAGAGAATACATGGCTTGACATCCAGGAGTAAACGAGTGGGGATTCCCATCCCTTCCCTTGACTGGATGAAAAATGAGGTGCCCATGAGGAGCTCCCCCGTCTGAGGCGGGTGAGGAGGCCTCGCACCCTCCACTTCTGAGGGCGGCACCGTTTGCATCAACATTTCCCAACCCCAGTTCCCAGCTGCAGGGCAGGGAGCCCGTGGCAGAAGTCAGAGCCTGGTCAGGGTGGAAAGTTAGGGGGACAGGCGCCCACGTCACACGTTCTGAAGAGAATCTGGGACACACACCCCCTCTGTTTCTGGCAGGCATGTCCTCCCCTGTGCCCAGGGAAATGTCAGAAACCACTGGAAACAGATTCCACCATGGGCACCGTGGGACCTGGCAACGTGGCATGTCACGCTGTGGAGCCTGGCCAGACTGTTCGCGTCGCAATTCTGTCATTTCCGGCTCTGGTACCTTGAGCCACATCAAAGTGCTAAAACCTCAGGTGCCTCGTCCTTAAAGTCAAACGCCAGCACGCTTTCCAAAGAGTCGAGAGCACCGAGGACGAGGGCTTGCAGCATATCCCGATGTATTACATGTGCTCCTGAGAGAGTGTTCCACCTCTCCCTGCCGGCCTGAAGCTACTGCAACCCCCTCCTCCGACTGGCCTCTCCAGCCATCCTTCTTCCCATGTGTTTCTCTTGAGGGGGTTCTGTAGGCAACTTCCCAAAGAGCCAGTACATTCAAAGGGTAGGCCTAAAACTGGAACCGATCTCATACTGTTGCATACATTTTTTGAACAGGAAGCGCAATTTCAAGGAAAATTTTGGATAATCACCATCACCATCAAAAAGCACTCAAGTGACTATTTGCAAGTGAAGAGGGGTTACACAGCCCTGCCCTCCAGGCCCACTTCACAGAATCCTTCAAACACCATCTGCTCTCTTCAGAAAATGCTAAACCCAATGATTGTCTCGGCCCCTACCCCCTAAGAGCGTCTGATTCGCATCCAAACCTGGAGCAGCTTTTCTTTCCTATATTCCAGAGCATTTCTCATTCCTAGTTTTATGTTGTTGTTGTTTTTCCCTCCCCTGCTGCTAGGAATCTTCTTCCTTTGTCCCTTTGCGAGCTGCTGTACATCTGTGTTCCACCACTTACTGACTGTGAGCCCTCTGAAAACGTCCCAAGCCACCCTGAACCTTGGTATCATCCATAAAGCCAAGGTAACACGAGCCACCCCATAGGGTTAGTTTGAAGACCATAGAGGGGAGATAGAAAGGCCACAACTGGATGGGAACTCATCTCCCAACAATCGTTTTGACATGATAAACAAAGCAAAACTCAAACTCTTAAATAATTTCCAAACTCGAGAGCCAATTTCTGCACGACAAAATCAGACTGAGAACACCGAAGTGGTAAGTGGAAGCTGACTTGGTCGTGATCGTAGTGTTTGTGAAGCACATACAGGGGCTGAGAACAAAGGGACGGTTTCTATATCTACACAAGGAAAATATTTTTGTCCTATGCTCTGCAAGGTAAATAGCTGGAAATAGCCCATATATACAGTTTGAAGTGTTATAAGAGACATGAGCCTTGAAATCTGTTAGCCATTATCTAGGGAAACAACAACTAATTGCCCATAGATCAGAGCCTGGAATGATGAGCAGGGGTGGGTTGGAATAATCACCCAAGAGAAAACAATACCCCTGGCTATGGATCTAGAGTTTGAATTCACACAATCTGCATGACGCAAATATTTACAGTAGATTAAAATATATAAATCTGTCCATGTTCATTGATACTTCTAGAGCTCAAGCAGAAACAAATGAAAAATCCCAACCCAGGGCACCCCGTAATAAAACAAACTAGACAAGTCCATGTAAAGATATGCTAACACTTAAAACACACGCATAACTGCACACAAACACATACCATCATGAGGTTTGAAATCAATGAAATTAATGAATAAATCAGAAAAAGGCTGGAGTAATAAAATTGTCGTAAGTAAAACACAGCACAATGCTTAGCATATATTAGGTATTTGGTAGTTCCTATTTCCCGATCTCTTATTTTATATACCCTAAATATTAGTTCCAAGCATCTGTCCTTTATCTCTGTGTTGGTTTGGGACATTTATTTTTGGCTTTGTTATATTTCATTCATTCATTCATTCATTCATTCATTCATTCAGCAGGGGAGCATATAACCAGAGCTGAGCTTTATGAAGACCACCATACTAATTCATTCACCATTGGGGAATAAAAATTTAAATATCAGAGGCAATAATGGAAGTACTGGAAGCAAAAAAGAGGCAGTAAGCAGTCCAAGAGAAAGGTAATTCATCTGCTACCACAAAAGGGCGGCCATATGGTAAAATAAAGTATGTAAGAAGGAGCGAATGGGAAAAAGCAAGGAGACACTAAGTAATCTTGAGTTCCACCTGTAGACTCCAATGGGCTAAATTCGTGACTTCATGAGCATAAAGCATTATTTGAAACTTTCTGTGTGTGCCTAAAAGGTCAATGGTGGGTCACGGGGGCATGAACCCTCCAGTCTCCCCTTTATACAGCAGGGTTGTAGTTCAAGTTCTCAAAAATTATATTGTGAAGCAAGAGATGGTCATCCTGGAGGGGACAAGAACGATACAAGTACTAAAGCCATGTCGCTGACTTGAAGGGTTTTATAAGGAGACAGGAGAGACTTGTGGGTTTCAGAGCACAGACTGTTTGAATGAGGTAATGATAAAGAGAAACTATTTTCAGTGGTGGACTAGAACAGGACAATTTTATATTTATGTGTAAGGCCTTAGCCAGTAATCAGAATTGGCCAAAATCATAATCGTCTGCTTTGAGGAACTGAGCTCCCTGAAACCGGACATGTATAAACAGAAGCTACGTGGTCAGAGCTAATACACAAAGATTTGGGAGTTGAACTAAAGACCTGTCCAGCTCAAAGATTCTATAAGAAATAAAGAAATATAAAATAGAGAGGTTAAAAGCAGCAGCAAAAACAACTACAAAAATATTTATCAACCAGATTATATAAAATGAACTCCATATCTAGAATTATTAATAAAAACAAAAATGAGTTTGGTTAAATAAATGATGACACAGAACTGCCATTTGACCCAGTGATCCCACTTCTAGGAATATATCCTAAGAATCTCGGAACACCAATCAGAAAGAATAGATGCACCCCTATGTTCATAGCAGCACTATTTACAATAGCTAAGATCTGGAAACAGCCCAAGTGTCCATCAGTAAATGATTATGCTAAGCAAAATAAGCCAGTCAGAGAAAGACAGATATCACATCATCTCACTTATATGTGATATCTAATAAACAAAAGAAATGGACAAATAAAATAGAACCAGAGGCATGGGAACATGGTACACACTGATGAACCTTGGAGGAAAGGGTGGGAGGGGAGGCAGGAAGAGATTAACCAAAGAATGTATATGCATTGCCCATGGACACAAACAATAGGGTGGTGAAGGCTTGCAGCAGGTGGGAATTGGGTGGAGGGGGGAATTGGGGAGAAAGGCGGCACCTTTGGAGCTCTCAATAATACAGATTTAAAAATAGTAAGTATGGCCTTTTCCTCCCCCCTTTACCAGTTTTATAATAGCATGAGTGCATGCATACACACAAGCAATCCAAAGAACACCACCAACTGATGCTGGCACAGTTGAAATGCTAAAGATGTCATAGCTCACACATTATCATAACTTCCCTCCTCTGTGTATATTTCCGTGATAAAGAGAAACCTCTGGATAATCTGAGCATTGCTGTCTTCAGCTCAGTAATTAGAGAACATGGGCCCCAATGAATTGCAAATACAGCCAGAACCCCAATTTGTGACTTAATGAGCAGATAGCCCAGTCACAGACCTTCATGCTCCATTTTAATCAGTGGCTGATGATTTTCTACTGGAAAACAGTCCTCAATGATAGATTAGCCAACTATCACCTGGTCGGCCTCCTTTGCCTAAGACCTCCGGTCTTTCTTATTCTGAGCCAGGACAACTGTGTATGACGGTTCAAAGAATCTTGGCAGGTAACTTCACCCAAGAGGAAATACCTCCTGAAGTCTTAGAATAGTTAAAATTCAAAGTAACAAAAGAAGAAGAGATTTTAAAAATAAATAACTACCCTGAAAGTGAAGGAAATTTGGTTAGCTCAGCCATTTCGGAGACCAAATCTCATGAAAATCGGTGTCATCCACTCAGCTGTGGGTCTGGCTGATAGAAGACAGGTGGTTTATTCCAAGCAGAGATTTAACAATGAAAAGGACTTAGCATATCTATATACCTCTCCCATAGGATTATCACAAAATGCCTGTGAGCTTTTCATCATTATTCTCATTCTACAGAAAATGAAGCATGTTCAGAGAGGTTAAGCCATCCACTTCAAGTAACACATCTGGGAACAAGAGAAGCATGGGATTAAATCCATACCTTTTGAGTCCAACGCCGATTCTTTCCAGAGCCTACTACGTCATCCCTCAAGAAGGTTCACTTTTTCAATTAATTATGAAAAGTCCTCTAAAGTATATATTCTACTTAACTGAGCATTTTTCATAATAACTGATTTGTTGCCAAGTATGTATTAGGCACCTAAGAAGTACCTAGTAGCTTCCTCTCTTTGGTGACTCCACCTCATCCTCTAAGGTTCACCTCACTTTCTCCCCCAATGTTCATCGAAGACCCTTCCCTGATGGTGGTCTCAGAAAGTCACTGGTCCTAAGGTACCAAAGAAACCATGTGTGAGTAAGGGTTTATTATTTTTCCCTCCCACATGATTGAACTATTTCAGGGAAGGTCTGAATCTGACTGATCATTATAGCCACACAAGTGTTGTATACAACTATTTAGTTAGTTAGTCAGTCTTCACCTGAGGATATTTTTCCATTGATTTTCAGAAAGAGTGGAGGGAAGGAGGGAGGGAGGGAGGGAGAGAGAAAAACATCAATGTGAGAGAGACACATTGACTGGTTACCACCCATATAACCCCAACCAGGGCCAGGGATCAAACTCTCAACTCAGGTATGTACCTTCGACCAGGAATCAAACCTGTGACCATTAGGTTCAAGGGCAGATCCTCTAACCACTTCAAGTCCTCAGTTAAGATTTGCAGAATGGAAAAGTAAGCCCTGACATGAGGAAATTAGGGTCCTGTTACATAGCCAAGATGTACACCTGAAACAGACATCGGAGATTATTAAATGCTAAACTATGTGCCCCAGATTTTAACTTCTGTAGAAATAATCTCCAAGGAACAGTCAAAACACACATATACGTCTCCATTGTCCCAATCCCTGATATACTGTCTTCTTCTCCCAATAGTTGGGACAGAGAGGTGGTAGAGTCAGGTAATCGACACACTTAGAATGGATTTATTTTTATATTGTTGACACTATAACAGATGTCTCTTTAGGTTTTGAATGGATAATTCAGTTAAAAAAATGACTTACTCAAACAGCCTTTATTATTTTAACATAAACAGCCCTCAACCTTCACATAGACCGCATTATGCCCGGCCACTATGGCTCAGTGGTTGAGCATCATCCTATGGACCAAGAGGTCACCAGTTCAATTCCCAGTCATGGCTCATGACCAGGTTGTGGGCCCAGTCCCCAGTGGGGGGTATGCAGGAGGCAGCCAATCAATGTTCTCTCTCATTGATGTTTCTCTCTCTGTGTCCCTCTCCCTTCCTCTCTCTCTAAAAGTCAATAAAGAAAAAAAAAGGAAATAATTGACAATCTACATAATAAAGGACAAACTCCCTAGACTGACTAACTGCCAAAGGTCTCTCTGGCTGAACTCAGACTACCTTCCTGACTACCCCCATCATGTCTTCTGTGTTCCACCAAACTAAACTACTAGCTAATTTTAGCCATAACCCCTTTTTCCCACCTTCACAAGTTTACTTAGGCTGTTTGCACTGCCTAGAATATCTTCTCCATGTGTTAACCTGATACTTTTTCCAGGACCCCCCATTAAAAATAGCCCAATTTTTTATCTTCCACATACCCTTCTCCCTCCACTGAACTCCTGAAGTTTTACCTCTTTTTTTTAACCCTCATCTGAAGATATTTTTTTATTTATCTTCAGATGAGTGGGAGGGAGGGAAAGAGGGAGAGAAACATCTATGTGAGAGAGTCACATCGATTGGCTACCTTCAGCAGGACCCCAACCAGGGCCGGGGACAAACCACAAGGGAGGTACATGCCCTTGGCCGGAATCGAACCCACAACTCTTTGGTCCGTGGGCCGAGTCTCTAAACTCTGAGCCAAACCGGCCAGGGCTGGTTTTACCTCTTTAATGCATTGTAAAGGTAGAAGTTTGTATTTACTTAACATTTTAAGTGACATTTTAGTAGTAAGAATTTTTTTTTATTACATCCCTAGTTCCTGCAACGTCGTAAATACTCAGTAAGTATTTGTTGAATATAATGTCCTTGACTTGGTATCTGGGTAATAATAAGCAGACTGTTGATACTTCCCATGACATATACTAAAGGAAAGAAATGGTTTTGCTCTCTATGATTCTTTTCATTTTTTCATTCATCGTGTCAGTATTCATTTGAGAAAAAAATCAATATTTTAAAACATGAATCTTTGTTAGAATACGTTAAGACTCTGATATCTGTTAATAAGTTACATGGGAGAAAAAAAGACATGTTGTGGCATAGTTTTCAATGACTTTTAACGATTAAGTTGTGATACCTGTAATAGAGATTACATGAATAATATCAGCTTGGTACCTGGTTTTTAAACTGGAATTTTGAGCATCCAAAAAGGGAAAGAGATTGTATAAACCTAAGGGAGATAGATTATGTCATGAATAAGGATCTGCTAGTGGAACTTGAAAGCTCCCTTCGGGGGTCGTGGCCCTGGGCTAGAGGGGTCCAGAGTCCACGCCTGAGACAGACACAGGAGGGAGTGGACTGATTCCTCAGCATCTTAATTATGAAAACACTCAAGCCCAATATTAGTACATTAGTATTTTAAGAAAGGGGAGTTAATACCTCTTTTTTCCCTCATTCATTCCCCAGGTGCTTGTTACAAAGCTTTCTGATGACCACTTCCGGTATCTCTACAAAGTGCTTCAAATTCAAAAGTCTCCACTTTTACTTTATTTTTATTTAAGTAATTAGTTTTTGTTACAGATGTTTCTCCTTTTTCTCCCCTTGACGCCCTCATCCCAATCCCGCCCCCCACCCCAACGGCATCGCTGTCTATGTCCAAAGTCTCGAATTTTAAAACCTTGTTTCAATAATCAGAGAGATATGGCCGGCTGCTGCCTCCAGTGCTCAGAGCTCCCAAGGGAGGCATGGACCCAAGTGTCAGAAAGCAGCTAGAAGAAAAAGCAACCACAAAGGAAGGTCATTGTCCCCTCTATGGCACACCTTGGTGGTAGTGCCAACCAGGGCCTCCCCTCTCTCCCTCGGGACCCCTGAGAAACAAACATCTTCGTCAGCAAAGAATCCCACTGTGGGCCAGCCCTTGGCCGTAGATATTTTTGCAGGCAATCAAAGTATGGGATCAATGGTACACTTTTGGCTCTTGTCATGGGTGGGCTATCAGGCACTGTTCCTTCCCGTGACTTGTGTGCAGCCACAAGGTCTGCTTCTGCCCTCTGTAACCTTTCCCCTTTCTTTTCAACTCCACCATTAGTACTTTAGCTCAGGTCCTCTTTATCTCTTTTCCAGGGACAGTTTAGGATTTGGGATGTCCTAAACACTGAAAACAAAATTGGTCCCTCTACCCTTGTGCACTTATAAAATATAAAACCATAAAATAAAAAAGCTGTTCAATACATGAAAATAGCTTCTTTCTAGATTCTTCTTCAAAATCTTGATCAATATAGTTCTCTTTCCACAGATAGGTTTGTCTAGGGAAAGCTTTCTCTAGAAAGTCACACTCGCGTTGAGTTTTAAAAGAGACACGGGACTAGCCAGGTGAAGAAGGACAAAGGACGCCCAGAAGGAAGAGCAGGTGCCACGGCATTTGGGGTGAGACGGGAGGATGCATTCACTGTGGCCTGAGTAAAGGGGGTGCTTGAGAACAGGGTAGAAAGTTAGACAAGCTATGTGCTGAGCCAACTTGATCCTCCAAGCTATGGGGAAGCCAGTGCTGACTTTGAAGATGTGTAACACATTCCGCTCATGCAGACCTTTCTGTTCCTTCTGACACAGCTGAGGTCTACTGACACTTTCCAATGCAGAGAGAGAACGACAATATGGCACCCAGAGCAAACCTAACCAATCCAGCTTACACAGCAAGTAGCCATGATTCTCAAAAAGAAGTTTCCACCTGAGACTGCTTTCAGATGCTGTTTCCTCAAAGTTCTTCCCAGTGGTCTCCATGGCCTGGGCACCATCTTTTCTCTTGTGCCCTCCGTGATTTTCTAACCTTACTCAGGGTCAAGGCCAAAGGCCAGTCTGAAACCTGCTGACCAGTCTCAGGGCTGCTCATGTGACCTGGTTTCCACCTCAGGGCCTGGCCCCGCCCACACTCCCTTGCCTCACCCCATTGCCAATCCTTTCTGGTGTTTGCTTCCATTCCATGCGCCTCAGGAGCGCCTCAGGCTACACAGGAGGAAGAGACTCCTACTCCCTCCTCACACCGCGCGGTAGAGACACGAAGAACAAGCCTGTCATCGCTCTGCAATCTTGACATGCACTTATATTAAAGGCTGAATTATGTCCCCTCCGAATCCATATGCGGACGTTCTAACCCCCACATATGTCCTAACCTTGGATTGTGACTGTAGTTGTAGACAGGGTACCTGGAGAGTTCATTGAGTTAAAATGACGTTACTAGGGTGGGCCCTGATGCCGCGAGGCCGGTGTCCTTACGAGAAGAAGAAATCAGGACACAGGTGCTCTGAGGAAGAACCATGTGAAGGTTCCGGGAAAATCCAGAAGCCAAGGAGAGAGGCCTCTGGAGAAACAACCCTGCTGACACCTCGCTCTCAGACTCCTCATTTTCAGAACAATGAGACCTTACGTTTATGTTGTTTAAGCCAACCAGTCGGTGGTACTTTGTTATGGCAGGCTTAGCCAACGAATATAATATACGAGAAGACAATGAACATATGTTTTCCACCAGAGTGCCTCTCAGGAGGAACTCTTCTTATGTCAGAACTGCATGGATCACCGTCAAGAGAACTCACAAGTAGCCCCGGGTGTAGACCCGGTGGTCTGGGTCTGTGGGTGCCTGGGCGTGTAAGAAGCAGGTGCAGACAAGTGAAGGATTTTGGCTGCTGTGGAACAGAAGACCCACTGAAGCTAAGGGGAAGTGTCAGTGAGTGTATTAGTTTCCCATCACTGTTATGACAAATTACCACAAGGTAGTGGTTTGCATAAATTTACTAGTTTACAGTAACGGAAGTCAGAGGTCCGTAATCAGTCTCATGGGGTCAAAATCGAGGTGTCAACAGCGCTGCATCAGAGAAGAAGCCATTTCTTTCCTTTTCAGCCTCCGGAGGCCGCTGCAGTCCTCACCTCAGGGCCCATCTCCAAAGAGCATCCCTCCAGCCCGTTCCCACGGTCACATCTCCTTGTCTTGACTCCTCCTGCTCTTCCTTCCGCTCTTTCTGTAGCCCTGTGGTTACATCGGGGCCCCCCTAGGTATCCCACCTCAAGAGCCTTAACTTAATTACACCTGCCAAGTCCTTCTTGCCCTGGAGGGAAACACCTCCCCAAGCTCTGGGGATTTGGAGGTAGACATCTCTCAGGGACAGGGCCTTATTCAGCTTAGAACAGAGTAAAGTCAAAGGGTGGCATGGCCCAGGACAGATTAGGAACACAGATGTGTCCAAGGGGACTTTCTGGGGGAAAACCTATTGTTGTAACCCTTGTCTTTGACCCCGTAAATTTTCAGCTACCACCACCTAAACCACAGGATCCTCGGCATAGTTGGTTAGAGTTCCCAGATACTCAGGCGAGGATTAAATAGTTTATCTGGGAGATGGTGTAGAAGAAGAGAGATGACCCTGTCCACGGAAGGCAGTCAGTGTATGATACATTCCAAAGCCAACTAACTGTGGGCGGCTAGAGCTTAATTGCATCGGGAAATACTGGGGGGAAAAAAAAGTGTAAACCACATGCCTCAGACTGGAGCCTCCTGAGAAGCAAGGGAACCAGGGTATCTATACACAGAATTCTGTTAGCCATGAGCTGAGGGCTGCTTCCACCGTTAGCTCCCTGGCCCTCCTACGGCGCGCTGTGCGGAGGAGCGGAGTCGCTCTGCAGTAGCAGCACCGAGTGGGTATGGGCAGGACACCAACACTACCTGATAAAATTAGATTCCTCGTGGAAATCAGCAACATGGCTGAGTTTTGCCTTGTCATTGATGTAGGGTTGAAACAGTCTATAAATATGAGGTAACAGCTGACATCTGGATTACACTAGAAATAAACATCAACAAAACAGTGTCTTATGCTGATAGAAGTGGCACTACGGCAGCTCATTTCTGCAGACTCTTCTACAGAAGAAACAGCCTTGAGCCCCTTGCTATCTGGCCCCGATTCAGGACTTCTGTGAGTCCTGTTTCCAGCATTTCCCTGGGCTGGAGCCAATTCCCCTTCTCTCCCACTCCTACCACATTTGGCTTAGACAGAACATCACTCAACACTGATACCATTTCGATTGCTCTTTTGAGTAGATGAAAATATATTGGATAGAGTTTCTCTCCACCCACTACTTCCTCCTTTGATTAAAAGAAAAACAAAATTCTTTTAATTACAAAAAGAAAAGTCCCCAACTGCCTTTCTCCTTTTGTTTCACTCTTAATGCTCAGATTTCCCCATCTTCCAGCCGTAAGTCAGGCGATTCTGGAACGTTCGCGTCCAAGTGCATGCGGACAGTGTGCACGTGGGTACTTTTAAGCAAGAAGTCAATGTTCTATAATTTAATTTTCTCCTCTCACATTAAACCAGCCTTTCTCCTCATCACCGGAGTGATAAATGCAGAGTCAGACTTCGTCTTTCTGACATTAATACCCATCAGTACTTCAAATGCAAACAATTGTGACATTCGACTTCATAAAAATTACCAAGTGCACCAACTCTGCTTAATTAAACCATTTAAAAGTTGCTTTTGTTCCGTTTAATGAATCATATATTATACTGCAATGAAACATGCAGCAAAACAAATACTTCACAATGCTTCCAATTAAGACTCACTTCACTTACGCCAATTGACGACACAAGTGTTCTGCACTTCATTCAGTGTGTGCATTTTAAGTGAACTGGTTAGTGAGAAGGGTGCTTCTTTGCTAATGAGTTTTGTAATCAAGGCATCTATTTTAATTTCAAATTGGCTAGATTGGGGAAAATTGCTAGACTAAATGACTGGTACTAATTAGGATTATAAAAATATTCATCATGCCATGGAATTAACATGGGGGTCTGATTTTCTTTCATTTGCATATCGCTTGAGTTTTGGGGGGGGAAACCTTGACAAATTGTCTTCTCTTTAGCAAATTGATCAAACACTATATCTGTTTTAGCCTTTCTTTTCATTTAAAGCATAATACATATTCATCATTTGTAAATGAAGTTAAATGATTTCAACTTCCATCTTCATTACCATATTAAAGATGTTGTCTCCATAAGCTTTCTTAAAAAATTTCAGATCATGGTATTACCTATTTAAATGGCAAACACTTTGCTTTAATCTATATATTAACTGAATGTTGGAACAAAGTAATGGGAAAAATGAGCAAAACAAGACAAAGCCTATAAAAAATATAACCACCTTGTTTATTTTCTGCCTGAAGCAGAATTAATTAGTCCTATGGCCTAGCATCTATCAGTAAGCAGTTTGATGACTTCCCTCTTCAAAGTCCCACCCCACCCCACCCCCACCACCCCAGAAGGTGCCATCAGCTGAGGGATGGGACAGGAGAACCTCCCCATTCATTTGAAATTATGGTCTCTTCAGGGCTGTCTGTGCTATTTCTATTGGGGTGCTCTCTGGGGTCCATAAGAAATTCTGCCCAGGAATCATGGAAAGTCTGTTAATCTCCTATGGAGAGTGAGGTTTGGTGGCCCTTAGGGAGTGGGGGGACCTCAGCCAGGCCTAGTATAGACAGCAGGTGGGGGCCCCTCACTGGCTATGTGACCTTGAGCAAGTTAATATTGTTGTCTATAGTCATATGCTCACCTGGAACTTGGAAAAATAATATCCACCTTGCAGATTCCTATGAGAATTCAATGTAATGATGTGTATAAATGCACCTGTTAGTGCCCATACCCAGGAAATACTTAAGGACATATATCTCCTTTTCTGAGAAGCACCTATAGGTCCAACAGTGTGGAATGGAACACGGGTGCATAAGAGTTACATGGCTCAAACCTTAATTCCCTGCATATGTCTATACCCATTGGCTCAAGAGTATCTGTTTCCATTACGGCTGTCAAATCAAATAACTAAATACTAATCCAACATTGGGAAATGGCTGCAAAATTCATCTGAAAACCACCAGAATAAATCACTTCCATAACATACATCTATAGTGGGTGCTTCTAAATAATAAAATCTATATCTATAGCTGAGTTGTAAATACTACAGATTGAAGTTATATCCAACCAGAGTGCACTTTTTGTTGGGAGAAAAAAAAAATTCCTGGAGTTTCACAGTTCAGCAGGGACCAGAGTGGAAGCCAAGTTGAAGGAAAGAGAAACCTCGGGCTCAATGTATTCCCAGTTCGGGAAAATGTTCTTCTTTGCCACAATGCCTCTTGCAAAGGCATTTCAATAATAATTTGAAATGATTGTACTTAAATTGATGCTATTAACACCTAAAACCTCTTTAAAGAGTACTGCCTTATAGTCAGGACAGAACATGGGCTTTTCAAGGTAGACTACTTCTTCAGAATTTTTTTTAATTATAAAAGTAATCTAATGAAAGAATAGAAAATTTGGAAAACAAATGGTATGAAAAAAAAAAATCCATAAACAAAATCCCATAATTTTATCAGAGAACCCAGATAATAATTGGAAATATGTCCTTTGATTCTTTTTTTTTTTTTTTTTTTTTGCATTTATCTTGAGGGCAGGAGGGAGAGAGGGAGGAAGAAAGGAGGAGAGAGAAACATCGACGTGAAAGGGACACATCGAGTGGCTGCCTCTCACACGACCCAACCAGGGCCGGTACAAACTGCAGCCACGGTACATGCCCTTAGCGGAAACCGAACCCGGGTCTCTCTGGACCGCAGGCCGATGCTCTAACTGCTGAGCCAAACCGGCCAGGGCTGTCCTTTGATTCTTTTTGAAAAGTTTCTCCATCCTTCCGTTTCCTTTTTTTCCTTTATCATATTTTACTCTTGTGTATACTTTCATTCAATGAGTACTACTTTATTTGATATGTATCATGTACATATTTATATATTCTGTATGTAATATGAGATAGACAGTATGTATTAAATGGATAGTAATATGTATCCATGTTGCTACATGGTAATCATGACTACCATTTTTTTTTTTATCCTCACCTGAGGACATTTTTCCATTTTTTGTCCAGATAGAGTAGGAGGGATAGAGAAGAAAAGAGAGGGAAAGAAACATCGACGTGAAAGGGACACATGGAGTGGCTGCCTCCCACATGACCCAACCAGGGCCGGGGATAAACTGTAACCGAGGTACGTGCCCTTAGCGGGAACCAAACCCGGGTCTCTCTGGACCGCAGGCCGAGGCCCTAACCACTAAGCCAAACCGGCCAAGGCATGACTACCACTTTAATGGCTACCTAATATTCTGGCAAATGTACGCACTATGATTTAAAGGCCATTATGTTGCCCTGGCCGGTTTGGCTCAGCGGTTAGAGCGTCGGCCTGCGGTCCAGAGAGACCCGGGTTCGGTTTCCGCTAAGGGCATGTACCTCGGTTGCAGTTTGTCCCCGGCCCTGGTCGGTCGTGTGGGTGGCAGCCACTCGATGTGTCCCTTTCACATCAATGTTTCTCTCTCTCTCTCTCTGTTCCTCTCTCTCCCTCCCACTCTACCTGAACAAAAAATAGAAAAATGTCCTCAGGTGAGGATAAAAAAAATAAAAAATAAAAAAAATAAAGGCCATTATGTTGAGAATTCACTAAGTTTCTATCTGGTTTTTCCTATCATGAATGACTTTGTTAAACATCATTATGGGAAAGCTCTGTGGTACCCTTCCATCGGTATAGTCTCGGAAGGGGAGTAACTGAGTCGTTGGATCAAGGTCAGGAATACATGCCTGTGCTCTGGTCTGCACTGCCAAGGTGTTTTCCAGGAAGGAGAACATATTTGCACAACCATCAAGACTATTTCAGAGTATGAGTTTCACCACAGCTTTGCCAGCACAGGGTGTTTTCCTCATTGTACAGAAAGCACAGTGTTTAAAATTGAAAACCCGTCACATTCGTTTGAAATGAGCAGTTTTGAAAGTTTCCTTCTGAATTCTCTGGATTAGTTGTGTTTATTCAACATTAATGAATTTATACCTATGCTTTAGTCTAATCCCCTAATGTTAAGATTTTTAAAACGTCTCCTTCTCTGTCATTTACCTCACTTGCTATCTTCCAAGGAATTGATCTTGGGTCTATTCCTTCACCCGTTTAGCTAGTCATCGATCACTGGCATAAAATTAATAAAGACCCTGAACAATAGCAGCCCCACTGGGTGTGGAAGATAATTACTAGAAAACATGCAAAAGGATATTCTGAGATGCCTGTCATGTTGTGCTTCTTAATTAGTGTTTGTTCACTGATGTAGTCAGTTCATAAAAATTCATTGAGCTCATAAAATGTGCACTTTCCTTTATGTATATTACACTCTAATTTAAAAGATGTAAATACTGACCCTGACTTTAAAAGGCCAGTTGCTGTCACACCAGGGTGAGTGGTCAAGATGAAGGCAGAGACTGGAGGGAGGATGGAAGCTATGTTCCAGTCACATAGACAAGATAAAGAATCAGAAAGGTTTGCAGAGGAAGAAACAAGCAGAAAAATTCCTGAGTCCAACTGGAAAATTGGAAATCTAAGGCCAGAATTCGGCAGAGGGTCAGAGCTGGGGGCACGCGGCAGCTGTGGGCGCAGAGGAGCAGCACCTGCGTGAAGACAAGGCCACTCCACGTGGGAAGCAGGGGGAAGAACACAGGGAGCAGCTGTGAAGCTGCGAAGCTTCACCTCCTTGCCCACGTAGTTATAATCACCTCCTTCGCTAAAATACCGCCCTGGCCGAATCTCTACCATTAGAGCATAACTGCGTTGGGAAAGGTGTTGTTGGGAAAAGGTACCGGATTACCCTTCTTTTTTACTTTTTTTCTTTATTGATTTGAGAGAGAGAGAAACATTGATGAGAGAAAACATCAATTGTCCGCCTCCTGCACACCCCCACTGGGGATTTGGCCCACAACCTGGGCATGTGTCCTGACCGGGAATCAAACCAGTGACCTCTTGGTGCATGGGTCAATGCTCAACCACTGAGCCGCACTGGCTGGCTGATTACCCTTCTTAATATATATACACATATATACATGTATACACATATATGCTATCATTTTAGCAAATGTTCTTTTCCCTAAAAGAAAGGTGTCAGGTTAGCAAAATGGGTACCAAAAAGGTAGAGACAGAGAACAGACAGTCTGAGATAAGACAGAGCAAACAGGCTTGGAACGACAAAGGCCACCAGATCCACAGTTTTGCTGATTTTGCTGAAGCTCATTCCTTTAAGCTAATGTTCTCACGAGTGACGCTGACAGGGTGGAAATCCTTACGGCACCACCCTCACTGAATGCAAGTTAGCAGTCTTTATTAAACTGGTTATTTTATTCAGAACTCAGCTCAAGTAGATTAAGAGTAATACCTGAATAACACAGTGGTTGCTCCAACTTCTAAATAAAAACTAGGGCTGTTCTTGATGCACCGACTTTGTTCTCACCTACAGGAAAGTGGCCTTCCGGAAACCGGTGCTTGTGCGGTGACCGGGACAGCAATGCCCACTCCACGGAGGAGACACCAGAAGAGCAGTGTCAGCCCGTCACCGCGAGTGGGGCTACGAACACCTTTTCTCTTCAATTACACGCAAAGGGTTTTACCGGCGGGGGAGGACCTAATGAAAATGCAATGTTTTCCTTTAAATCAAAGTGCCCTTCAGTCCGACTCTTATTCCATGGGGGGTAAGCTTAAAAGCCACTGTCATCCCCAGTTAATCCCCAACAGCTTTTATCCCCACCAGGTAGGGAGGCGGGACTTCTGTTTCGGCCAATGGCTACCCAGGAAAGTTATCACCACCTACTAATCCCCGAGGCTCTGAACACAATTACATTTCTAATCGAAGGGTTTATGTGAGAATTTAAGGGAAAGGAACAGCTTCATTTTTATCCGGCATTCCAGAAGCACAGGTTTCAACTTCCTTTGGAACTGCCAAGCCCTCCCCACTCCAGATACACTCCAGTTGGCCCATGCCTCCACGTGTTCAGATGCGGCAGCCCCACGTAGGGTCCAAGCAGCAAGGCCGCACGGAACCACCATCGTCTCTTCTACAGTCGACCCTGTTTTGTCCGCGACCATGACTGAAGTTGCATCAGCTTCTTAACCAGCTCGTCCGTTTGTCAGCTGCTACTGAACTTGGCTAGTAGCAGGTGATTAAAAAACAAACAAACATAGGTATACATCCACCTCTCCAAGTACTGCAACAGTAACCTACCGTTAATGTGCTAGTGTTTTAGAAAGTGGTTTTTACATTGAAATTGTTGCCAGTTCCAGATCAGTCTAGCCCAGAAGTATCTGAGCCACAATAGAATCTGAAATCCCATCTCTGATCTCCAAAGCCAGCTGTATTTGTTCAAGTTTCATTTTGCCAGCAAGATAAATGATAATAAAGAGCTTTGCAATCCCACCTCTCAGGTAGAAAAACAGCTATTTTCAGCCCTTCATCTCTGGTGGAAAGCCCCCTGTGCCAGGATGTATGCATCTGTGGATACAAGGGCACGTGCCCATTTAAAAAAAAAAAAAATACACTGAATCTCTTGTCAAAATGAGGGATGTTTAAACATCCAGTTTTCTACGATGAGAACAGCACCTATCTATTTAGAGGATTTCAGTGTTCTCAAAACTTATCTCAGAATCGTTCAAAAATGCTCAGTTTTAGTAAGATCGCTGAGCCTTCCAGCCAATCCAAAACATCACAAGGTAAGCTGGTTCAGTCATCAGATGAAAACTAAAAAGAACACTGCCTCTTAAACAACCGGTAAACATTCAGCCTTCAGAAGATGTTCTAGAACTCTGGTGAGGAGGGGAGGGGAGGAGCTTTTGAATTTTTTTATTTCCAATTTGGTGAACTGTAACCTATTACCTTTGCTGGTTATTTTTTAATCACAGAAATTTTTATATAAAGGATTGCCGAAGATTCTTATACCCAAGAAAGAATCTCTTGCCTTCACTAAGTTCTGAGTCCTTTTATATTAAAATGCAAGAGCTGGCACAGAAATCAACAGGAAGGGGCACTCTCGTCGGATGGCCAGAATGGAAAGATTTGGTCAAAGCCCAGGTCAAACTGAGCAGGAAACAGAAAGGACTTTGCTATATCAGGACACATCAGATCTGAAGAGGATAGCCCTCCAAGAGGGTCAACTGCAAAGTGCATTTGCCTCCTATCTCCTCTTCTTTTTGCTGCTTTGCAAGTTGGAAGACTTGGGTGACCTTAACTCACAAACTGTTCTTGAACGGTGCCAGGTAGCGTGTTCCCCAGTTGACACAAAAGTTGCCACTGGGTACCTCAACTAACACAACACCAGGTGCATCCCTCAACTTCTTGGTACAATTTTATTCTATCCAGAAGGTGTGTGTTTCCTTAGTTCCACTTAGTTTTACCAAGTGAGCTCTCCTGGCAAGTCTCCTACAGCTTCGGGGTAGCAATGTGAAAGGTAAAGCAATTGGATATGGTCCCTTTAAAATATCATTCAATTAGGTCTTTTGTAATGCATACAACAGAAGGAGACAGCCTTACTGACTCTAAAGAAATCGCTAGCGCATTTCATCAAAAGCACAATAATGGAGACATTGATTCCCTCCTCACCACAAGCATCTCCCTTTGATGCTGCAGTTACCTTAACACTAGCACTTTTTCTTCTCTGGAAGAACCAGCTGCCTCAATGCATGCACGTCAGAGAAGGCTCCCATCTGAAATAAGGGACTTGCAGATCAGTCTCAACTACCCTTACATCTCCATTTGCTGCTGTAGAACATCACTCTCCTTGACTCTAAACCGATAAATTACCCCAAAATAAAGAAAAACTCTTCTGCAACCTGGATGACTGGATCTGGGTGTTTTATGTCATCTCTGCAAATGTTGCCAGAGGTATCATCTGCCTCCTCACACCATTTATTTAAAAGAATGGCAGGGCACTGGTTACAAACTTTATGGGCCTGAAGAATAGCCAGCCACTTTATACAAAAGATGTCAACAAGAAAGAGTACCTAAGGGGTAATCCATCCAGAAATGTGCAGTGTGGTTAGGAAAATCCATCAGTACCACCGCCACATTTCCAAATATTTTCACTATGTGAAAAAGCAGCCACCAAGCCTGAAAGTATTTTGAATGCATTTTGTCTACACGTGTAGGTACTTCTTGAGCAATGCCCCAAATGTTCTCAGCGCTGTGGTGATGGAGAGAAAGGGGACTCCTTCTAGATACACACAAGGCACATTGCATTTGGTTCATCAACCTCTTGGCATGAGATGTCTGCTGCTTCTAATCTAGCTTGTCTCTGTATAAAATAGAAACATGGTTTAAGAGTTCTGATTTTCTTCTAAATTACCATCCTGCCATTTAAAAACATCTAGGTAATTTTTTTTTCAACATAGCTTCAAAATTCCTGAATATATTAAGCATCTCGACTCACAGACTATCTGACATTTGGCTAAGTCTTTCATACAATATCCACTTGATGCCATGAAAGAAATGTATTTGCAATGGCTTTTGCTCTGCAAATGTCATGTGGGTGTCCTTAGGGGATTGCAATAAGCACCTGACACCCACTTCGAGGCTCCATTAATGAGAGATATAAAGGTTATGTTGAAAGTATTGTTTAAAGGTGCTGGCATCACACATACGCATGCACATGAACACACACACTCTCTCTCTCTCTCTCTCTCTCTCTCTCTCTCTCTCTCTCTCACTCAGTCACCACTCACATTTATAATCACATATTCGAATACATACAGAGGAGCAATTATTTCAGGATTTAAGAGAGAACAAAGAGAAGAAGTTATGTCATCCAAGGTTATTCTGTGGATCTCTCTATGTAAGACAGTGCTTGGAATTCTCTATGTCCTTTCATTGATTGAGTCCGCATTATTACATAAAAGTTTGACATCGGGCACTGTACTAAGGTTCTGGAGATGGCAGGAAATAGGAAGAATCATCTAAAGTTCATTTTCGTAAGTGTAGTTTGATCAACTACAGAGGGTTCATTGTCAGAGCATTTATGCATGCATCCACTAATTCAGCCACTTATCAAATATTTACTGAGCACTTATTAAGTACCAGGCACTGTTACTGTGCTAGGTTCTGGTGCTACAACAGTGAGTAAAAACAGAGATGGCCCTGCCTTCCTGGAGGTTTTAATCAAGTGGGGAATGTGGATGATCCAAACATCACATAGATCAATGTAAAATATCAACCATGACAAGCAGTCTGAAGGGGCAGTACTGTTCTTTCTCACGGTGCTGTGAGAGAGACCATCCAGGAGGATATAACTTTGCCAGGGAGTTTAGGGAAGACACCCTGCGGGACTGATACCAGGTCTGAGATCTGACAGTGATGAGGTTTACTTTAGGGAAGAAGATTCCAGGCCCAGGAAATGGAGCAAGGAAGACAGCCACGGTGAGGGGCTGGAGGAAACCATTCAAGGGGAAGTGATAACAGAGTCAAGAGAGAAAAGCAGGAACTAGACCAAGTAGGTGCTGATAGACCCTACTGCGGACCGCGGTCTTTTTTCTGTGAGCAATGAGAAAATGCTGAAGAAGTTGTAATAAAGGTGAGAAATCGTAAGATCTACATTTGAGAAATATATCGTTTAGGTAACAGTATGAACACAATGGAAGAGGCTCTGGCAATAATTCAAATGACAGGTGTAACCTAT
The DNA here is from genome assembly GCF_014108415.1 of Molossus molossus. Taxonomy (NCBI): domain Eukaryota; kingdom Metazoa; phylum Chordata; class Mammalia; order Chiroptera; family Molossidae; genus Molossus; species Molossus molossus. The sequence goes on from NW_023425352.1 coordinate 19,681,078, forward strand.
GTTTGAATGGCAGAGGGAATAGAAAGAAGTGTATGGACTCAAGCAATTTTAGAGATAAGACTTCATGATGGGTACAGATGCTGGCTTAGGACTACAAGGAAGCATTAAGGATGCCTCCTAAATTTCTGACTTTGGAAACTAAATGGGTACAGTTAGAAAATACCAGAAGAGAACCAGCTACGTTAGGGGAAAATCAGGACTTCCTTTTGGGGATATGCTGAATCAAAAGGCTATCACAGTCAGGGCCAAGTACAAAACCAAATATGTGGATGTGAAACTCCAAGAGGACTGATTGGCCCACTCTATTTTGAATATACTTTTAGAGAATAACAAACGAACATGTTTGATGCTTTTCTTTCTTTGCTAAACTCAGAACAGTGACATATTGAAATGGTACCAAATCAAGGCAGCATGTCATGCCAGAATATGCCATAGACTTGCAATCTGACAATGTGCGTTCAAAGCCCAGCCCCCCTGTCACTAGCTGGGTGCATTTGATCACCTGCATTTCCTACAGTCACTATAAAGTTATTATGAATACACATTTCCTATTTATTTCACAGGGTTGTTTTAAAGGTCAAATGAGTCAAGTTATAGAGAAGACCATCTTGAACCTGTAAAATAATAAAGAGTATGAGCAATAAATGAAGGATGCCTTCTACATATTTTAATACTGAAGAGTAGATAGGAAAGTAGTTGCTGAAGACAAAACCAACTTGCTTGAAATAATGAAATGCCACTGAATCCCTTCCAAAATGTGGATGGAATAAGCAATTTTCACCGAATGGTACCTGGGTGACAAGATGTGAATGAAACAGTATTTGTTCACCTTTTGGTCCAGACTGTAGGCCAGCACCCAGTCCTCTTGCTTGGGATGAAAGAGCAGACTCTGGATATAGAAGGTAAGCCGGTATTTCTGATAGGTCGCCCCTTCATCGGAGCTGATCAATATGCTACTCTCCATTTCAGGATCACTAAGGAGCATGATCTAAACAAAGAAGAGAGGAGAAAATATAGATAGAGTTAGTAGGAGCGAATAAATACAAGAAATTGAAGCATAAATATAAAGTCATCTGTACTTGTATATCACCGCACAGAAAGGGGCATCTGAGATCTATATAAAATATTGGTATTTTTTCCCCCTGACTTAGTCCTTCACTGCTGAACCAAGCTGAAATATTGTGCAAGATTAGGTTTGCATACAAATGAGGCTTCATTTGTTGATGTCTCTCTTTTAAGTACTGGGAGCATATTCTTATGGTCGTCTGTCCCCTGGCTTTGGAGCCATCCTACCTCACCCCTTCCCTGCTCAATTCTCCATGTCACTCCTCGTCAAACTATTGCTTTTATTGCTTTTTATTCATGAAAAGGATCGCCCTATAATCTCCTTGTTTGTTTTGTTCTTTCTAAATTGTTTTAGTGATTCAATTGATTTGAATGATTTCACAATCCCTTTGCTCTCAATATCTTCCAAAGCACGTATCCCCAAAGGACCTTGAGGCGAGTCCTACTGCTCGAGAAACTGTGTCATCCCCAAACCAAATGGACAGAATGGTGTAGTGTAAAGGCCTTGACATCAGAGAAAACATGCTTAAATCTCAACTCCTCTCTGTTCATGTTGTGTCACCTTGGAAAGTGACCGAACCTCTGGAGGCCACGGTTTCACAACAATAACTGAGTCTGATGATACCCAAACTGGCTTTGAGCACTTGGTATAATGAATAATCTTGACAAGTGATAGCTATGATTACAATGTACCCTTTGGCACTTACTGAAAAGCCCCCTCCGATAGGTGCATTTTGGCTTCTACTTACTGTAACTCAATGACATTGGTCCCACTAAAGGTGTCATTGCCTTTCTAGTATTTAAATCCAATAGACACTTTGGTACTCAGACCTTTCTTCTTCTTCTTTTAATTAATTTATTTTTGATTGAGTTTTTAGAGAGAGAGGAAAGGGGAGGGAGAGTAAGAGAGAGAAACATCGATGAGAGAGAACTTCAACTGGCCGCCTCCTGCATGTCCCCCCCCCCCCCAACACTGGAATAGGGCCCACAACCTGGGCATGTGCCCTGACTGGGAATCAACCCAGGGACCTCTTAAAGCATGGGACGATGCTCAACCACTGAGCCACACCGGCCGGGTTCAGACCTTTTCTTTAGTTAAACTCCTGTGAATCTTCCATACCACTGGCAATTCCATCCTTCCTGAAGCAGTCACTTTCAGGTACTTCCATAACATCACGTTCCTAGTCTTTCTTTCTTTTTATCCCTTTGGAATATTCAACTTTTGTTATCCTTATACTACGACCATTCCTCAAGCCTCAGCTTTGACCCTCCTCCTCTTTTCACGCAACACACTCTTTCTCAGTGACTTCTTCCTCTCTTGTTGTTCTTTATCTCAATTAACATCTTTCTGGGGACAACTCATAATTTAAATCTCAAACTGAGGCTCCTTCTCTCAGCTTTAGACTTGAAAACTTAGCTTCCTGGTAGATTTTTCTATTTAGATGTTCCCCAAGCACCTCAAACTCAACATGCCCCACAGTATGTCTCATGCTAGAGTTTCCTACCTGGCTTGGTACAGGTTCCTACCACACATTCACATGAAGCCTAAAGCCTAAAATGCATCCTGCACTTGGCTTCTCCACGCACATCCTAAAATTCATCTCTAAACCCTGTGTATTCCTCCGACTACATGCTCTAAAATCAGATCCATTCTCTCCCTACCCACTGTGATTGCCTTAGTCCAAAAGGTGATCATCTGCAGACTGGGTCACTGTAAAACATCACTAGCCCATCTCACTGGCCTGCCTTGACCCCTCCGAGTCACTGTGTACACTGTGGCCAGACAGTCTTTCTATAATACAAATCTGATCCAGACATCCCCTTCCGTAAAACCACTCCATGGCATATCATGTATCCTCCTGTATGCTGAAATCCTTAAAAGAGCCAGGCATGATCTGCCCCCTCCTATGCGTCTGGCTTCACTAGCAGCATAGCACTTTCGATCATTTCTACCCAGCTCAACCCAACTCCTTGGGGGTCCTAATGTTTGCTGAGTGACTGAGAAGAAGTGAGCTTATTTCCTCCTACAGCTTCTCCTGTCTTTGGTTAAACTACCACCATTTTGGGGGCTAATTTTACACATGGTTGAATCATGGGGCCCAAAGTACAAAATAAAGCCAAAAAACATTTCCATACCTTATAAAACTATTACATAACAGGATTGTTAAAATGTTAGTATAGCATATATTAATAGTATAAAGTAAGCTTTAAAAGAAACTCAATTCCTTTAACTGCTAAGAATCATAGTCCTTTTTTTTTTTCTTTTATCCCTTTATAGCTTCTAATACCAGCTTACTTTCTTTTTCTCAAATATTTGCTTTGGCTTTATTGAAATAAGTTATTACTAGTTATCAGAATATGTTTAAGAAATGAATGTATTATATCTTTTTTTTTTTATGCATGTGTGAATAATCTAGCCCAGGGATTTCCAACCTTTTTCACCTCATGGCACACATACACTAATTACTAAAATTCTACAACACACAAAAGAATAGATTATATTTTTGCTGATCTAAAAAAAATTAGGTATAATTTTGATGTATTCCTACCAGACAGCTATTGTTGTGTTGGCTGTTGTCATTCTGTTATTTGACAATCTAAGGGGAAAGAGGTCAGTGCCCTGACTAATTAGCCAGGTATTGCATGTTTTAAAAATTCTTGGGGCACACCAGTGTGCCATGGGCTGAAAATCGCTGATCTAGGGGCTAAGTTCTCAGGTGGGTTATTCAGAGATAAAATAACTTTCTCCTCCTTGGGCGCTGTGACAGGGTAGGGACAACTGGGAAAAACACTGCCGCTGCCCTTGAGGAAACCTCAGAGGGTACATTCACGCTCCGTACAGGGTCTGAGGGGACAAATATGCTAGGGAAGAACGAGGCTTTCATAATCGCCCTTGCTTGCTTCACACCGTGTACTGATGGGCCACATAACAGGCAATAAAATAATTTCCCCCCTGGTGCAGAGAAATTAAACTTCTTATTTTATGCAGGTATAAAGAAACTGCATGCCTACGATTTTAATTAGAAGATAAGACCAACATCATAAACAAACTGTATTTTATATGCCATGAGTTACAATATACTGAATGAGGGTTACCAACAAGCAGCTGCTGCAATGTATCCTCTTCCTCCAGTCGTTTCTTTCTGCGCATACACACACATACACACACACACACACACACACGTGCATACAAAACACAGTAATCTGCACACAAATGCTGCATCTGTGTGCACATGAATGCATACATGGACACAGATGTAGCATAGGTGTGCAAGCGTGCATACAGAAACAAAGTCATACACGAAGCATATTGACATGGTGTGGTGGTTTTAGGGAGTTTTTGTTAGCAAGAGTACATGTATTGCAACCTTTCCCTGATACTCTCATCAGAAATCCCTTTCTACACTTAGATATCACTGGCAGTATCTGTATTCAACCCTCATTTCTGAGGAGATTGAAGGAAGGGAAATAGCAATCTACATGTGCTGTAAACTCTTGGGCACTTTACTGGGTATTTTATCAAAACTGCATGTGAATTATGTGAACTATCATCACTGTATTTACAGATAAGGAAACTGAGGCTCAGAGGAAAAAAGCAATTTGACTTTGACCTCCTCTGATCAACTCAAACACTACCACTTCCCACCACACACTAACCTTTTACTGGACCTCGACACTGTATCTTTACCAAGTGACAAGTAGAAGTCAGAGAAGCAGGTCATTCTTTTTTTAAGCATCTCTAAGAAATCCACCAAAAAAAAAAAAAAGCAGCTGAAACAAAGCCCCTTTCCTTCTCTAACACAATTCTATCCCTAGCCAAGAGGAGATAAAAAATTAAATAAATAGGAATTCAAAAAAGAAAATGTAATGTCAGTGCTCAAAAAAGAAAGAAGGAAAAGGAGGATACCGTGGTATTAACATAAATGAAATAAGGGAACAATGCCTCACCTGAAGTTGTCTCAAGATAAAATATGTACGTTGATATTAACATACTACAGATATAAAGAAAACCATCCCATGCCCACCCACATTTCTGTTAAGCAGGGATTCCAACACAAATGCCTCAGAGGCAAAGCAGGTAAATAGAGGCAGAAGCAGATAAAGCCAGACACAGAGTGGTGAGGACCGAGCCAACATGGAAAAGGCCCACCTGTTCTTAGAATACTTAAAATTGAATTACAAGAAAATTTGTGCCCAAATTAAATATTTGTGGACTGAATTCATGAAGTAGTCATGTGACCCGTGTTAATGTTATGACCACTTGTTTCTACAGAAACAAAGCAACGTACAACCCTTGCCTTGCGATGTGTGATTACAGGTGTACAGATATAAAACCTATGGCGATGCCTGTCAATTCTGCATGTACATGATTGTGACAATATGAACAGGAAAGAGTTCCCATTGGGGATGTTTGTTTTTCTTTTGCTTCAGTTTGCTTTGATTCTTCAGCCAGCCTCCTGACATACGAGCTGCAGCGGGCGTGTGCCTGTACAGGGAGGGGAGGATTTCCCAGCTGGTGCAGCAGAGTGCTTAGTGGTATGGACTCTGGGGGCTGGTGCACTGAGTTCAAATCCCAAGTCTGCTATTTTCTGTGTCAATGTGAGGGTGTTACTCAATTTTTCCAATCTGTTACCTCATTTATTTAAAAAAGCGGATACTAACTGTATCTAATTCACAATACTGCTGAGATCATTAAATGAGATACTGATTAAAACAGCTTAGCACAGGCCCATAACTCCTAAATGAACATCAACTTTTATCTTTAAATACCCAGGATAAGAGCGACTGTAGTCAGAAGCAATGCCCAGCAGGTGGGAGACAAATAGAAGCAATTTGGGGATTATTGGCCTCCCTCCTGGCTCCCAGCATTCCTGAGCTTTGGGGATAAAAACGAAAGGGGTGGGTGGTGAGGGAAAAGGGGAGCTGCTGTTCAATGGGTGTCATTAAAAAAGGGACAACAGGCCCAAAATGGAGTCACTTGTGTTAAGGTCCTATCAAGACAGACTTGAGACCTACCCCAATTACAGCCTCAACATCCCCCAGGAATGTGACCTTTAACCAGCCAACCTGGAATTGTCCAATCAGCACTAGGAGGTGATCCCCTGACAGACCCTTCCGGTCCCCTTAGGAGGGAGACCTTGACTGAAAAAATAAATTCATGGCTCATAATTTCCTTTGTCCACTCCTTCTCGGCCTTTAAGAACCTCTCTGCTTGCTAGATAGGATGCTCCCCAATTCATGCATCATTTCATAAAGCCACTTGTGTCTTTAAAATGTATTCAGTTGAAGTTTTGTTATTTAAGAGTATAAAGCTTCAGTCATGCAAGATGATCAAGTTCTAGAGATCGGCTGTACAATGCTGTTCTTATTGTCAACAATACTGAATTGTATAATTGGAAGAGCTTACTAAGAGGGTAGACAGCACATTGTGTGATTTATTTTTATTTTTTTGCCACAATTAAAAATAAATGGAAGGATGAGGGAGGGGGAAAAACTACATTTTACATTTATTTTGCACACATTTTACATCCCTGATAATAATTTAAGAAAAATACACTCTATTAGCAAATAGCAACATCGCTGCTGAAATGAACAGCAGCCAGTAGATAATTGTGTTAATTCACTAAATACAATTGCCACTTTGAATGGCCACTCTCATCTCTTCAGTGGGAGGCTCCAACCCACGAAGCAACTGCCTTAAGAGTGAGAACGTCCTACAAGCAGTCTCTGTATTTGGCATTCACTACGCATGAATTGTCTGTATCTCACATTTGAGATGGACGAGGTTTAGAGTTCACCAACATACGGATGGTGCAAGACCTTTTTTTTTTTTTTTTTTTTTTAACTTGCGAAGCTTTCTGCAGGAAATTCCTGGGAGAGTTGAACAATAGTGGCCCTAATTTTAATGGAATCAGGCAGGGGGATGCGCCTAGTCAGCTTACAACTTCAAAAGCCTGTGAGCTTATGTGTGCCTAAACCAAAAAAATGAGTACTGGGGATGACAAAATCCTCCCCAGAAATCTTTCTAGAATATAGAAATCTTTCCAGAATATACTTTTTCCTGCTGCTGGAGAGTCATACAACATCACGGATGAATATGTTACTCTATCCAGTTCTCACCATCTTTTCCTCTCCTGTGTGCAATTTACAAAATGGGGGCAACTAAAGGTTTCTCAACCCCTCACTCTGCCAGAGATCCCAGAAATGCAAAGGAAACCAATTCTAGTTCAGTGCTTTGAAAACAGTCTCAGAATAGTAGTTAGTAGACATCCTCTGAACAGAAAGAGAGAAATACTATAACTTACTATGAAACTGAGTCTTAATGGGAGACCCTTAGCACAGTTGTACTCAACAAGAAGCAATAATAATATCAATACAAGCTCACAAAGAATATAAGAGATATATTCTTTAGGCTGACCCCTAAGCCTATGGACATAATTGATATGTTGTTCATTATTAACTTACACACAAATAGAGCCTGCTATAGATAAAGGTTTAATCACAATATACCAGTATCACACCCACCCCTCCGTCTATCCATCTGTTTATCTAACATCTCCTCTTATAGCAATGATTCTCAACTGGGGTGAAGAGAGGAATTGCCCCAGGAAACATTTAGCAATGTATGGAGACGTTTTAATTGTCACAACTGGGGCAGGGGGAGTTACTAGTTACTGGCATCTAACGGGCGGAGGCCAGGGATGCTGCTAAATGCATTACATTGCACAAGACAGACCCACAGTAAAGAATTACCCAACACAAACTGGCAATAGTGATGCTGTTGAAAAACCTATACATACATACATACATATATTATGGGAGAAATATGTAAATTATATATACATTTTATAGGTAGGACATTGATACATATTTATGCTTATATGCTGTCTCTTTCACCTAATACCATTTATACATGCCATTCTCTTTGCCAAGATTTAGACTCCCCAACTTTCCATCCCAACCCATTTTATCTACTCATCCTTCAGAATTTAACGAAAGCATCACCAATAAAGCAACAATCAATAAGACCAATCAGAAAAAAATTAAATTCCATAGAAACTAAACAACAAAAATAAAAAGTATTTCTTAAATGAGCAAATGACTTGAATGTATATTTTTCAAATATATATATATAAAGCACATAAAACATGCTTAATATTACTAATCATTAGGGAAATACAAATCAAAACCACAAATGAGATACCACCTTATACCAATTGAGATGTAAAAACAGAGACTATACCCTGACCAGTTTGCTAAATGGTTAGAGCATCAGCCCACAGACCAAAGAGTCTCGAGTTCGATTCTGGTCAAGGGCACGTACCTCGGTTACCATTCGATCCCTGGCCATGGTTGGATGTGGTTGGGGTCATGCAGGAGGCAACCAATCAATGTGTCTCTCTCACATCGATGTTTCTCTCTCTCTCTCTTCCTCCTTCCCTCCCACTCTATCTGAAAATTAATGAAAAAATATCCTTGGGTGAGGATTTAAAAACAAACAAACAGAGAATATAAGTAAGTGTTGGCAAGGATCGTGAGAAATTGGAACCCTGTGCCTTGCTGGTGGTAACGTAAAATGGTGCAGCTACTGTGGAAACAGTATGTGGTTTCTCAAAAAATTAAAACTGGAATTGCATGTGCCCCAGAATTTGCTTTTCTAGATATACACCCAAAAGACTTAAAAGCAGGGCCTCAAAGAGGTATCTGTACACCCATGTTCATCAGAGTGTTATTCACAATAGCCAAAAGGTGGAAGCAACCCAAGTGTCCATTGGTGGAGGAATGGATAAACAGAAGTGGTATAACACACAATGGAAAATCACTCCATCTTTAAAAGTAAGCAAATTCTGTCACATGCTACAACATAGGTGAAATGAAAGGACATAATGTTAAATGAAATAAGCCAGTCACAAAACAAAATACTGTATCATTTCCACTATGTGTGGTAACTAGAGGAGTCAAATTCATAGGGACCCAAAGTAGGACGATGGTTGTCAGGGGTGGGGGAAAGGGAATGAGGAGTTGCTTTTTAACGGGTATAGACTTTTAGTTTCGCAAGATCAGCAAAGTTCTGGAGTTCAGGAGAGAACTCATTGAGAAGGCAGCATTGGGGAAAGGATCTAGGGTCCGGTGAGCTAGAACAGAGGGAAGGAGGCAGTGTTGCAAATGGGGTCAGTGGACGATGTGAGCACCCAGGCTTGATCCAAAGTGACGTGGAAAGGCTTGGGCTTTGGCAAGTCATCGGCAGGCTTTGTCTTGCATTTTGATCCTTTCACTCTGGCTGCCACTCGAGTTGAACAGAGCATCTGGGAGGCGGGCAATAGAGGGACAGAACCAGAGAGACCAGCTGGAGGCCACTGTTACGATCTAGATGGGAGAGGCTGATGGCCTGAGCCACCGTCCTGAAATGGGTCTATTTCTCAGTGTATTTTAAGTGACAGTCAAAGGGGTCCACTTACAGATTAGATGTGGGATATCGAAGAAAGTGAGGAGATCCATTGAAAAGTTTTATACCTATATGTTCATCTCAGTGTTGCTTTTCATAATTAAAAATTGGAAATAAATTGTCTCAGGGGTTTTTTGCCTGAACACTGGGAAAACAGAATTAGCATTTAGGAGATAGGAAAGCCCTTGGCAGGAGCAGGTTGGGGTTTAAAAATAAGAAATTTGGGTTTTAAAAGGCCAGATGCCTAACAGATAGCCAAAAGAAAACGTTAAGCCCAGCCAGTGTGGCTCAGTGGATGGAGCACCATCCCATGCACCAAGACGCAGTCAGGACACATGCTGGGGTTGGGGGCTAGACCCCAGGTAGGGGGCGTGCAGGAGGCAGCCGATCGATGTTCTCTCATGGATGTTTCTATGTTTCTATCTCTGTCTCCCTCTTTCTTCCTCTCTCTCTGAAAAAAAAAATCAACGCAAGAAAACGTTAAGTAGACAGACAATAGATGCACTAGGACTGTTTTCAGAAGAGTGGGCTCACCGGCAGACAAGAACTCAGAACACATCTGTGCCGAATAGAGGTGAATCTGCAGATCACCAAGACAGCGAACACAGACAGGAAAGAGTCCGGGGAGATGAGCTCGGGCACACTGCTGAAGGTCCAAAGACATGGGGAGGGACCAGGAACAGAGTGTGAGAAGGAGGACAACCCAGAAACCTTAAAATCCAGGAAGAAAAGTATATCAGGGAAGAGAGTGTCCAGTGTGTCCAATACAACTGACAGTTAAGTAAGAGGAATACTGAGAACTGGCCGTTGAGGTCAGCAGCGAGGAGGGTGTTGGTGATCAATGCAAAGGCAGCGGAGTGAAGCGTGTAGACGGTATCGTTACAAGTATAAATCGGCATGACTGTTCTGGTAAGTACGGGGCAATTGGGAGCAAGAACCTTATCAATATTCATACTTTTGACTCTGTAATTTCTTTTCCAGGAATCTGTCCAAAGAAACAATCAGGGACCTGAGAGAAGGTTGATACACCTGTATGTTCATCTTAGTGTTATTTATAATAATAAAAAATTGGAAACAACCTAAATATCTGATAGAATGATTAAATAAAGTAGGCTAACTTTATTCAGTGGAATATTATGGGACAGTAAGTATGAATTCAAATAGTTTTATAACACATGCACAGTTTAAGCTGTGCATATAAAGCAGGCTAAAAGCACAGAAAGCATAATCTCAATTTTGTTAAAAAATTGTTGATATAGATAGCCCGGCCGGTGTGGCTCAGTGGATTGAGTGTCGTCCCATGGACTCAGAAGTCCGGGTTTGATTCCCAATCAGCGCACATGCCTGGGTTGCAGGCTCGATCCCCAGTAGAGGGCATGCAGGAGGCAGCCAATCGATGTCTCTCTCTTACACTGATATTTCTATCTCTCTCTAAAAATCAATAACAATGTATTTAGAAATTGTTTATACCTTATATCTGTATGTATGCATAAATAAATTCACTCCGTGCTAACAGAAGTTGTTACTGTGTGGCAAGATCATGAGAAATTTTCTTTTTATCTTTACATTTTTCTATTATTGCCCAAATATCCCACAAATCTGCAATGAGTAGATATTACCTTTATAATTTTTATTTTCTCTCTCTATATATACACACACAGACACACTTTCCCATGAACCCTTTCAAGAATCTCAAAAAGATAATACTAACCTGAGAAGCTGGATAAAATATGTCTGCACCGTGAGCACAGCTCAGAAAGTAGGACAGGGGCAGGGTAAGGCGGGTGGCCAGGGGCCTTGATGTATGTTGCTGCAGCAAGAGCACCTCCCTGCTCAGGAAGTGGTACTGCTGCCCTCCCCGGAGGGGTAAACATCTCTGGCACCCTGCCCTCCATGCTCCAAACTTTGTGGGCCTCCTCACATTGCATGATGGGTCTCCCCTAACCCAGCTCTGACCCTGGCATTTCCCCTCCATGGGACACTCTAGTGCCCTATACATGGCCCAGAAACCAAGCCTGGCACCTCAGTTGGGGGGGTCCCATGTTGTTCTCGGGCTTGACCTCTAAAACACAACCTACGCTCTTGACAAGCATTCCCTAAAAGTTTTTCCAAATCACTACACTGAACAGTCTTACCTTTGACAATGCTTTTGCCCTACCCAGAAGGTCCAGCCTGCTTCCTGCCCATTTCTTCCCTCGGGCCCTTTAAATCCCCTCCCTCCACGAAGTCTCCTAAATGCTCCAGCACAACCATCTCTGCCTTTTAGCGGCAAATTTGTTATCACAAATTGAATATGATTTACTACGATATGATTCTGAAATGTTTAATTTGAAAAGGTATCAATATTAGTTACATTTTGTTTCACTTTTCATCTCACTTTGCCACCTGGATGTCAAGTTCCTTAAAGACAGAGAACTTCAGTGCTATCACATCCTCTGGTCTCCTTTGCTGGGCTCAGGGAAGCACATGCCACAATAAACATCGAATATGTGGCTGAGCAAAGGTCACTCAAGGGCAGCTAGGTCTGCTTGTCTAACTGTTTAGTGCGTTTAGTGCCTTTGTGGCTTCCCAGTGCCCTGGCCCAAGAAGCTGGTTTCAAATCAGTAAGAGCAGTGAGCAGAACCTGTGTTTGAAGCGCTGTCCGTTGGTAGCTCAGTCGTCGCCTGGCCCGTGGCTGGCGATTGTCACTTAGAGCAGTCGCTCCTCTGCCTGCCTCAGCTCTCTTTCACGAAAGTCTAATACAGGCAGGTTTAATGAACTAACGGCCACATTATTTTTCAGCAAGCTATTTATTTCCAACATTTTTAACAAAGCAAGTCTAACCCTAGGAAAGAAGGGGGAAACAGTGCCATATTAAAAAATAAATTAATAAGTGAAGTCTACAGAACTGGATTGGAAGTAATTTTCATTACTTTTGTCAAATTACTTTTAACGTATCATTGTGGTTTGATTTCAGGACTGTGGCCTGTTTGTTTTGCCTTTCTCCACATTAGGTGCACTAGAGAAAGATACGAGCCCTGGCTGGGTTAGGGCATGGGCCTGCGGAACAATGGATTGTGAGTTCAATTCTGTTCAAGGGCACGTACCTCGGTCATGGTTCATCCCTGGCCCTGTTCAGGGTTGTGCGGGAGGCAATCAGTCCATGTGTCCCTCTCATGTCGATGTTTCTCTCTTTCTGCCTCCCTCCCCCTCCATCTGAAGATTAATAGAAAAATATCCTGGGATGAGGATTAAAAAAAAGAAAGAAAGATGTGAACCCAGACATGTGCGCAGGAGGCCGGTGGAGGTGCTGAGACACAGGCCAGACGGGCTGAAGGCACAGGGTTTAGTACCATGTTGTCATGGGCATGGAGAGCAACCAGGTGCCTTGGGAAAGGTTTTGAGAAATATCAAATCAGTGACTCAAGATCATCCGAGGTGCTCGTTCTTTCAAGCACCCACGCTGCTCCTGGGCACAGGAGGGACCCCAGTGGCACCCCAGAGTTAAGAGTCACTGCTTCAGGTCCTAAAGTCAGAAAGGCAATGACTCCGTGAAGAGAAAGAGAAAAAACGCTCACCAGTGTGCATATTACCTACCACACGGCAAACCTCATTTATAAGCAGCTTATTGAAACTACGTGGAAGGAAGCTCCTGAGAAGATTCTGGTGCACAAGAGACGGCAAACGGATATTAATTGCATAGTACCCATTACGAGTAATTTAGCAGCCGTAGGTTGTCACTGATACCGTATTTATTTAGTGCGCTATCTTCAGTATTTAATTTACTGAACATTAAGAAAAGGGGACAGAGCTTTCATAAATGCATTTGCTAATCCTATTTTCCCATTGAATCTTAAAGTCTTCATATGAGAAGCCTTCAACCCAGGCAATTATCTTTTTTTTAATTAAATGTATCGGGGTGACAATGGTTAATAAGATTATATAGACTTCAAGTGAACAATTCTATGATACATCATCTGTATATTGCTTTGTGGGTCAACCTAGGCCATTTTCAGGGACCTATCCTTCGATATTTGGGAAGGCTCATTTTAGGGAGGGGAGGCAACGCAAGCTTCAAGTCATCATGAGGCAAACAATCAAGGGAGTAAATAAGCTTGGAAATACCCTTGTCCTAGTCTAGCTGGAACAGATTATGCAGCTCAGAGCTTCACGGACATGGGTAGCAAGGTCACGACATTCTGGGAACACCCCCTTGTCCAGTAAGAATGATCATGGCAAGATGAGTTAAAAGTCAACTCCTCACCCCCGTCACCACCCACACTTCTGAAGGCAAGGCTCACCTACAGCTAACTGCTGGGCGTCATCAACTCGGAGCATGGCAATGTCCCGAGGCAGCTGTCCCTTGGCCAGAGGTCCACAGAAAAGCCAAGCTGTCATAACCAACAGTACCTTACAGTCATTTCACCAACGCAGGAGCTGTCCCAAGGAAAGGTAAGGGGAGCACGGACCCCATTCCCCCAGGGAGAGACATGTAGCTCCAAGGAAAAGTAAAAGTGAAAAGGAATGAACCGTGCAGAGTTGGGCAGACCCGGGGCCTGTGCTCTCCACCCCCAGCTCGACACCTGCTCTGCCTACTCTCACCGCTGGAAGAGCTGGGTGATATCAAAGGCTTTGAGTTGCATTGCATTTTACAGTCTGCCGAGTCTTTGATCCCCACTTTGCTCCTTGGGGAAGGCAGGGCAGGTGTTATTAACCCGTCTTAGTTTCCTGGCGCTGAAAACAAATTAGCACACGTTCAATGGCTTAAAACAACATCCAACATAATTTTATGATCTTATGGTTCTGGATGTCAGAAGCCTAAAATGAGTCTCGCTGGGCTGAAATCAAGGTGTCTCCAGGGCTGCATTATTTTTCTGAATCTCATTTCTGGCTTTTTCTACTTCTAGAGGCTGCCCTCATTCCTTGGCTCCTGGCCCCTTTCCATCTCCAAGACCAGCAGTGGCCTGTCCAGTTTTTCTCATATCACATCCCTCTGACTCTGCTTCTTCCCCCTTCCCTAGTTCTAAGGACTCTTGTTACTGTAATGGCCCGCCTGGGTTACTCAGAGTAGTCTCCTTATCGTCCTCAATTCCATTTAGAAGTTGAATCGCCCCGGCCATGTCATTTAACATATTCAGACTCTGAGGATCAGGACATCTTTGGGAGGCCACTATTCTGTCCACCACGTCCCCTTCCATGGGCCAGGAAGCCCCAGAGCCAGAACTAAGCGACTTGCGGGAGGTCACAGCTGGTTCCCAAGTGATGAACGGAGGCTCAAACTCAGAACTTTGCATCCAAAACGGAATGCTTCCTTCTCCCTGCGGTGCCCTGTGCTGGTGACATGGGGAAGGACGGCAAGGACGCAGCAGGAGAGGGACAGGGTGAGGCAGGAAGCTTCAAACAGAAAGCAGGGGGAGGACCTAGGAGGCTCTCACCCACAGGTCTTTGGCCACATGCTCTCTGGGCCTGCCCTAGCCACCATCCTCCCCTCTGGTTTTCACCCCTTCAGCGGTAAACGTAACCTCGTTACCACCCCCCCCCCAAAAAAAGTCCGTATGTGTGTGTTTCCTGTTGGTTTTTTAGGGCGTTGCTTTCTCAGCCTGCAGCAAGGGGAGGGAGGAGAGGCAGCGACTCTGCCAGGCAGGTCCACTCTGTAATGATCCATCACCCAGTGCCAGGCGGTCCCCACTCAAGCAGGGACGAGAAAGCCACAGTAACAGTAATAAGCAGAGAAGAGGGCCTTGCAGTAACAGCATCATGAGGAGTCCCAGCTGCTTCCGCCCAGGAGGGTGGGGAGAGGCAGGAGAGGAAGGGGCGAGAGGAGAAGGTACCCAGAGGTGGCAGTTTTCTATTTTGCCCCAGTGACTGCTCTGGGTGTGTGTGTCTGGGCCCAAAAGAAGAAAGTGACACTGCACACCCTCACACACTTGGTGTTGCTGTTAAGGATGGAGCAGCACATTTGTCAAAAGGTGCAACTGCCACTGCTGATCCCCAAGCTGGGCATAGGCCCCACCCCCTGGCGATTTAGATTAATGGCTTCTCATTAAGAGCCAATAAACAAAGTGCAATTGGAGAGCGCCTCTCCCCCAGCCCAGTGCCTGAGAAACCACCACAGGGACAGCAGAGCGCACCCGAGTTGTCAAGCGTAATTTATAGGTTTTTAAGATCTAATCATTTTCTATAATATTAGATTAAATGACCATCTATATTAAAAAGGAAATTACATTTCACCTTGCTTTCTTTACCCCCCAGCCCCACCCCTTTTAGGTGGGGTGTTCACAAAGCCCTAACCCACAGCAAAGGGCCAGAACACACCCTGGACAAGGCCCTTGAGAAGGATCCGCCTGCGGGCTTCCCTGCCCCCAGCAGCCCGCACAAAGTGGCAGGACAAGCAACCAATGGGAATGTTCTCCTGGCTGAGCCAACTCCCTCTAGGACTGTCAGTCACACTCCTTCCTTCTGCCAGAGCTATGGCATCGCAGTCCCTGACCACACTCACCACAGCTGCAGTGTTTATTGTAGTGTCGTGGTGGTAAAGAGAGCCCTGGGGTAAAACACCATCTTCCAAAATCTCTTCACCTTTAGGTTGGGCATCAAACACACCTCGTCACCTTAGGTTGGGCATCAAACACACCTCGTCACCTTAGGTTGGGCATCAAACACACCTCGTCACCTTTAGGTTGGGCATCAAACAGACCCTGCTCATTCACTCAGTCATTCAGCCACGTGGTCAGCCACCCACCTTCGCTCACTGAGGCTGTGTGCCAGACTCTGGAATGGATGTGGGGGCTACAAAGATGAGGAAGACAAAAGCCAAACCCCATCTCCATTTATTAGCTCCTCTGCTAGCTCCTTGCCTGCAAAGCTTTAGTTTTCCTCAACTGTAAAGTCAAGAAAAGGAACCGCACCCTCCCCCACCACCATGGTGAAACCAGGTGGAGGGGTGGTTGTAGAACACTGAGAGTATCTTAAATGCCGCTGAACTGGTCACTTTAACATGGTTAATTTTATGTTCTGTGGATTCTATCTCAATAAAAAAGAAATGAGAGCTGTGGCGAGGACTCATCAGCTGAAGCTTCTCTCTTGCTTGCCAAGCAAAATTAAGATGGAGATATTAAGCCAAAGACACTAGTAAACATAACGCTGGTTCCAAGATAGCTTGCAAAATGACTAGTCTCCTAATAAACCCTTTGCGTGCTGGAAAATGATAATGATATAGTTGATCTACACACATGCCACAGACCCCGCTGTAAGGCTAGTCCGAACAGCAGCACACCCCGCGAGGCCGGCTGCTGGCTACTGAGTCTGTAACGGGTCTGCCTCCTTCCCGGGATGCCCAGCTCCGGCTTGGGCTACAGGCCACAAAGAATCCACATGTCCTGCTGATGTACGTGACAGTTCCAGAGACACTACCCTTCCCAGGAACAAATCCTCTTCTAACGGTCTCAAGCCTCCTCTTCTATTTCTTAAAAAATAAGCATTGCCAACAGGTTTAATTAACAAGCAGAGGCGCCACCATGCCTACATGCCCTGCTTGGCACTCTCATTTTAGAGAGCAGTGTATAGCTGCTGCTTTATACAGCTTTATGGGGCGTGGGTTAGAAACGCGCCTCGCCCGCATGACTTTAATACCTTGGCGGTCTGTTCAGCTCAACTGCATAAAATCCCGGCAATATTTAAGTGTGAAAGGTGACTTTTCACTATGATATTTATTATTGGATAATGAGCAATGGATAGCTAGCCTTCAAAACTTTGAGCGATGGAGTGACCACGTCTCTTCTAAGCTTTAAGAACAAGGACCACGGTGTTTCCTGGAAATGGCACAAATTCCCAGTGTGCCTTTTGAGGTTCCCTCGTGGCAGCATGAGTTTCCTTAACATTTTTTTTTTCTTCTCCGAGACCAAATCCCATATTAGTCAGAGGAAAATCAGTTGGCTAAATATTCGGATCTGTGTTCTCCATCAGACTGCACACTTTTAGGACAACCTTGGCCTTCCCACATGACCAAGAGTTGCCAAGATTCTCGGTCTCCCCTTGCTGTAGTGTCCCTACAGAACCCAACAGAGAGCTATCAGAACACAATGGGAACTTACTCGACACCTGTCTTCCCAACTCTGGATCCTCAGGGGTGCTGTGTCCTGTTGCTATTATACCCACTAGTATGCTTGGCACCATTTACCGCTCTGGATGTGAGTATCCTCAGCAGACTGTGACATCTCTGGGAACAGAGGCTGTGTCCGATGTATTTTTCTTATGCACAGCATTCGGCACAATATCTGGTACATTGCAGATGTTCATAGATATGTCTGAGTGAAATAACAGTGAACTAACTCTGAGAAAATGATTATAGAGCGAGACCAACCACTGTAACTATCTTAATGTACAGTGAAGGGCATGTCAGAGATTCAGCCGTCTTCTTCAAATGCCACAGTTATTAATGACATAATCATTAGCCAGCAGTGACAAAGACCACCAGAATCATCCCGAAATGCTTCTTAAACACTCCGCCTTCCTGAGTCCTACCTCAGAAGACTGGATTGCAATTTCTGACTCAGGGGACAGAGCCCTGAATGTGACTTTGAACAGTCACCAAGATTATTCTAATGTACACACAAGGGTGACTTCTACCTCATTAGAGTACTTGCAACAAGAAAACCATTGTTCTCCAGTTCCTGGCAAAACGAAAGCAAACTGCTGTCGCCTGAGCCCCCCTCAGAACATGCACAGAGGGTCTGGAGGACTCATGCCAAGTGAAATGGAGTGAAATACAGGTGCATCCTTCACCACAGCGTCAGCTTCCCGAGACTCAGTGGGAAGTGGGGGACTCAGGACAGAGTGGCGTGGTACAGGGGACAGAACTAATTATAACAGGAGAATCAGGACACCATGTGTTACTAACTGTCCTTCTCTGAATAACCTCGATCCCCCGCTACTGTGTCAGAAGTGGGGTCCCAACACCCCTTGGGTAACCTCACTAACTACAACCATGCCCCCAGAAGGGGTGTGACTTTCCTCCTAAAAAACCCTACGTTTCAGACTTTCTCACCACCACCTACTTACTCCTAACTGGCTGGAAAGTAATTAGCATCAACCGTGCGGCAAGGAGCTGCTGCTTTTAGAGTCTGCATTTGTTTTCTAGACTGGAAATGAGCCGGAATTAGCCATTCTCTTTCCACGTTAATAGGGAAGAGCTGCCATCCCTGCTAATTCACAACATGTTACACAACTCTAATCACGCTCTGGCTATGGTACCCGGCGTCCGATGACGCCAGGGGGAAGCAAACACAGGCTCGGTGTCAGTGGGTGCACCAATGAGGCCAGAGAGGAGCATGAGGGAAGGGACCGGAGTCTGGTTAGGAAAGAGGAAGCCCAGTGCTCCACTTAGTCACAGGGTGGACAATGGAAGGACCCTCAGCAAGGGCCCTGGACATCTAGGTGAGGCAGGCTCAATTTAAGACTCATTTAGTACATTTTAAACTTGAAGATGCTCATGAATCCCCAAAGATCTTAATACAATACAAATTCTGATTTAGTAGGTGGGGTGTGGTCAAAAGAGTCAGCTTTCTTCAAAGAAAACATTCAACTTACGATGCTCCTGTTATAACACGACTTTGCTGAAATCGTTGCTATTTAGGACCGAGCCTTTTAGTTACGAGGCCGCTGAGAGAACAGCATCCAAATCGAAGTTTGTGGGTTTCAACTTCGGTGAAATTAAGAATCTTCGGAAAGCTTGGTAGAACATGCAAAATCCATGCTACACGCTCTGGAGACCACTGATTGTCATTTCTAGGGTGAAAACATGATCCTTCCACCCCCCCCCCTTTTTTTTGACCCAAGACAGCATTTCCCCTGTCCCAGCCAGAGGAAAATAGTACCTTCCCTCGAGCCACATGGACTAGCCCTGCTATTCAGATGGAAATCTCCAGTAAGTTTTCTCCAAAACCAATTTATAAAACATTTTTGTAACTAAACCAGATCTATACAAAATGGCCTTAAAATCATGACTGCAGTCATAATGGCTAATATTCCTTGCTCCTGCCACGTGCCAAGCTCTAGGCTAAGACGGTCTCCATATGCAGTTCCTCATTGAACTCTCGCAAGAACAGCAGGAGTTATGACTCTCTAGTAACCAGTTTGCAAACATAACCCAAGATCAGACCACAAGCAGGTCACGTTGCAGGAACTAAAATCTGATGTTTCTAATCCCCAAATTTACTATTGTATACTGCCCTAAAATTAGCTTTTTTTTAGTCAAAAAAGGTAAGTTATAGTATCTCATTGGTTTGGGCAGTAATCACACATGGCTTCATTTCAGAGGCAACATGTTGACAAGGACCTTGAATGGGTAGGTTACCAGGAAATAAGGCAGGAGGGTGTGGCAAAGAGGGGAACCGAGGTGCAAAAGTGGAAAACTCAGAGGAGCCCTGCTCTCTCTATTTTTCTTTATTTTTATTTTTTTATTTTTTTGGTACGTGCCCCTAGTGGGAACCGAACCCAGGACTCTCTGGTCCGTAGGCCGACGCTCTAACCGCTGAGCCGAACAAGCCAGGGCTCTCTATTCTTTATTTTTGTTCAACCTCCCCCTTATCTCTCATTGTCTCTGCACCTTGGATTGATGTTCCCACCTCTGCATCTTGGACTGATGCTTTCTGTGCCTCACTAACGCCTGTACAGATGGACTCGTGTAGCTTAAACAAATACTGCGCGCACATCGAACTTGTGTAAATCGAATCTTATTCCTCCACTGACTCATTAACGTTTCACTTCAAATTGATATTCAATGTGCAATTTAAAGTTTCTCTCCCCTCAGTTCTCCGCCAAGTAGCTAATGATCTGCAAATGAACAGTAAAATACGCCAAGGAGCTGACCAGTAAATTCACTATTTTCCTCACCCCTTCCTCCTCCATACACACAGAAACTCAGAGCCTACATATTGTACCATTCAAAATGTACATAGAGTGGGTTTTCTTAACAGGAACATGAATTAATTGGAGCATGCATTTGATTCTATTTAAAAAGCCACAATGGAAAAAAAAAAAATCCAAAACCTAGATGAAGCCAGAGTTTTGCTCTAAGATCCCCTTTCTTATGTATCTATGTGTAAGAAAAACAATCTATTTATGAAATGCCACAAGGGGTTTCAAGAGACAGCATCACATTTCCTGAAAAATAGAAGTCATATTTAACTTCTTCTCTTAATACACTCTACTTTGAACCCCTAAGAGAATGTCTTCTGTTACTGTTTCACTCTCTGGGAAAATAATTCAGTTCATCTATCATTCTCTTGAACTGCCAATTCCAACTAAAACTTGACTTCCCAGGCTTGAGCTACTTTCAGAACCATTTTACTTTCCCTGTGGCAAATCAGCAAAAAAGCTCTTTCCACCCCCTGTGTCTCTCCCCACAGATGTCTACACACAAACGTAGCATCTGTGGAAAACAGAGCAATTTTAAATACAGCCAACTCTCCATTTTCTGCCTCTGGAGCGGGGCGGGGATGATGTGCTAAAGGGACTTATTGGTTTCTTTTAAACACAGAATAAAAGAATAAACTTGGTTTCTCCTGTTCAAAGCTGGTTATTCATACCATGAAGACCTGGAGGGGTGTGCAATCCCCAGTGGTCACTAATCAGAGCACGTGTTCCCTTCACATCCTGGACGGCGGTCTTCTCTGCAACAAATTAGCTTAAATCAGCTTGTGTTACTCTCAGCATGAGTTCACAGTACTTGACAGAAGAAGCAGTATTTAGTGGGTGGCTGGGAGGAATGAGGGCGGTAGCAAAGGCGACTGGAAGAAGAGTGGCCATAATTAAACACTTCCCGTAGAGATGCCACCGGGAACAGTCAGGCCTGAGATAAGAGAAGGCATGCTGGTTTGGAGTCATCAGCCCCATTTGATAACCCGAAGAAGAGGCAAAGCTGACCATCATTTATTTTCCGTGTGCTCTCCCTGGAGAGGTTCCTCTCATTTAGGACCCTTCTTTGGACCCATAAAGCATAACGAGGTCAACATATAAAGGAAAGCGCTCATAGACATTCAACTGGAAAGTCAACAGCATGACAGCAGGGCTACATTTGGGCTTCGGCTACTGTGTCCCCAGGGTCCGGCCCCATGAAGATGCTGGATACATCCATCCCTGTGCAAACTCTCTCCCCGCTGGGCCAGTTTTCTCAATGATCATCGTTCTTCCATTCCACTTACCTCCACGTTGCTGGCCCATTTCTCTATAGTCTCTTCTATACACACCCAGCCTTTGTGGTTTTCACGCCGTTGGACACCTAAGTGATGCCTGGAGCTGGCTTTTCAGCTCCTGGATATTGATTTCTCCCTCTGGCATGCTGCACCCCCATCAGAATGTATTGGGAACGACCTACTAATTTGCTCAAGCCCTCATTTCTGTAGTTTTGCATGCTATTTTTGCAATCTCTAGCAGACACAGCAGAACCCTGTAGATGGACTTAAACGGCTGAGGTGGGGTACAGCTACCACCTCCTTGGAGGTAAGCAGGACCCAGGGGCACTCAAGACAAAACGAGGGAGGATCCGTGTAATGCCTCCATCAGAGGTGGCAGACAGCGTGGTGCTGGGAAGAGAATGAAGGTTGACGTGTGTTCTTTGCTCCTCAATGCCAAGCCCATTCTTCCTCCCACTGGGGTCCTCTTCTACGCAAAGTCCTTTAAACATTCTCACTCATGTCTACAATGACAGGAAAAAATCTCCAGTGTCCAGACAAAAGCGGTTTTGTTTCTTGAATGCTTATGCCCAAAGTCTTTAAACACCATCAAACCGAGTGTTGAAGCAGGAAGTGGTGCCTGTACACACTGCCTGTCTCCGAGCTGATGGGGATGAGGTACTTCTGCAGCCCAGGTGACCCTCTCTGTCCTTGCAGACAGCACCTGTGTGCAGGGAGAGCCTTTGGGCTCTGGACTCACTGACCCCCGCTCAAGAGGAAAGAGAATGTAGCTCTTCTCTCTAAATCCCAGCGTTTCCTGAGCCTCCCTCTGTCTCAGCTGGAGTGTGTGGTGCTCAGTGGCATCAGCCCTTCTTTCAAGCACCCAAGGAGCAGGGGAAATGCCTCTCCAATCTGCATAAAATACCGCAGGCCTGGGTCTCACTGCCCGCCTCTGCCACGGAACCTTCTTTTGTGAAAGCGCACCGCTCCATCGGGTCCTCCCTGGCTCACCCACGTCCTCCCTCCTGGAGGGAGAGACACAGTGGCTCTTCATGTGTGAGCAAAAGGCGAAGTGAGGGAGTGCTGAGGAGGGGCAGCAGTTCAAACCAGGCACCAGGGCTAATTTTCTGGGCCACCCGGCTGCTTTTCCTGGCACGTGAGCTGCCATCTCCCCTCTTGGCAAACAACCCAAACTGGCTTCCTGTTCCCTGCCACTCTCAGAGGTAAGTCTGGCTTCCTGTTCCCTGCTGTCCCCATTTCGGTCACGTGTGCCTTCCCGTAGCCTCACGCCAAGGGAACAGTCTGGGAGTTCAGAGAGAGTGAGAGCTCTTATTTCCCAGGACTCAGAAACCCTACGGAGGAAACATCAAACCATTAGCTCCAAACAAAGAGAAGCACGCTCTGGTGCCCTGCTCCCTGGAGCCGCAGGCAGCTGCTTCTCACGCAGAAGGAGAGGGGAAAGGAGAATGTCTCCGTTAACTGCACCCAAGGGAGGAGGGCAGGAGGAGAGGAGACTGAGTGATCCTGGGATGTGGAATGTTCTCGGCCGGTGGACACGGAGCTCCTGGTTTCTTTTGAAACCATGGAGCCTGCAGGGCTGTCCTTCTGCAGGCACCTCCTGTCACAGCAGGAGATGGGTCCCAGCCTTCCCAGAGAGTTCTGAACACCCTGCCTCCACGTCAAAGCCCCCAGGTGCTCTGACTGCACAAAGCACTTATCAAACGATTTTGGTTTCTGCTGATAAAGGAAAGACACCCCCCACTAGAAAAGACGGAGACAGCACGGGCCAGGCGGGAACCCCAAGCCACAGTGAAGACAGGAAAGGAAGAGGGTGAAGAGGGGGCCCCAAAGGAAACAACGAGAGACAGAGCACCAAGAAAAGGAGCAAGTCTACAAGTCCTGTGTTCCTGACTCTCAATTCTGGGTCCCCTACAGGCATCTTAAACAACCCAGACTCCCTCCTTAGCGTCATAGTGGTCCCCACCACCAAACCTGCCCTGTACTGAGCACACTTGTACTGGGGATGATCTCATTTGATACTCAACAACACCCTAAAGGGTTATGTATTCATCTTATTCTCACTTGACAGATAAGGACACCTACGCTTTCAGAACTCAACCACTCACTCAAAATACCACTGTTAACAAGGGGCGGAGCCTAGAACTCATGTCTACCTGGAGCCAGCGTGGAGGCCCTGAGAAACCACACCGGATGGCCACGGAATGGCAACCGCTTGAGTCAAAGCCCATTCCCACAGCACCCTGATGGGTTGAGTATGCCACCCCAACTTCCCAGTGTGACTGAGGATATACTTACTGGTCTAAAGACAAAGCACACCATGAGGCAAACATACTTTTCCTATGTGTGTGATCAACTTTGTGAAATGTGTGTGCTGCCGAATGGCCCAAATCCAGGTGCCTCCCCGATGGCACAAAGTAACTTAATGTGAACAATGTACTGGAGGCAACATGCACGGTTCCCAAGTCGCCAGGTACAACAGCTTGCTGAACTTCCACAGGCGAGTGTGCCTGTGTATTCCACTTGCGACTCAAAGTACGTTAACAGCACCTCAGAAACCCACCTGTGTCCCCTCCATCCCCACAGTAACCCATATCCTTTCTAGTATTAACATTTAGTTTTGACGATTTTTTTTTTTTTTTTATCCTCACCCGAGGATATTTTTCCATTTTTTGTACAGATAGAGTGGGAGGGAGAGAGAGGAAGGGAGAGAGAGAGAGAAACATCGACGTGAAGGGACACATCGAGTGGCTGCCACCCGCACAACCGACCAGGGCCGGGGACAAACTGCAACCGAAGGACGTGCCCTTAGCGGGAACCGAACCCGGGTCTCTCCGGACCGCAGGCCGACGCTCTAACCGCTGAGCCAAACCGGCCAGGGCAGTTTTGACGATTTTTAAGTGATATCTACAGAACCATACACTGTGCATTCTTTTTTGTCCTGCTTATATGGTGCCACTTTCTATACAATTAATCCATCTTGTTGCTTGCTCATAGCAGTGACTTGTTCTTTGTCTTCTCTATTGTATGGCATTCCATTGTATAAATCATCCACAACTCACGAGTCATTTTACTGTTAGTGGACATTTGGGTAAGTTCCAGATTGCGATGAACATTCTTCCACATGTCGTGTGGTGCACATTTCTGTGCCCCACACACCTAAGAGTAGAACTGATGGGCCATGGGCTACATGTATGTTCAGCTTTAGCAGATGCTGCTTTATCAAAGGGATTGTAACAGTTTACATCCCTCTCAGCAGAGGATGAACGTTCGAGTGGCTTCGCATTTTGCAATCCTAGTAATGGCTGTGTTTCGTATTTTAGTTAATGTGTTGGTGATATAAAAGGATCTCTGAATAATTTTATTTCGCATTTCTTGATGACTGATGAGCAGGTTTTCATGTGTCTATGGGACAGTTAGATATTTTCTTTGGTGAAACATCAGTTCAGTCTTTTGCTCATTTTTCCATTGAGTCACCACTTTTTCTTTTAATGATTTGTGGGAGTTCTTTATATATTCTAACTATGAGTCTTTTGTCAGATATGTTTTACAAACACCTCTCGTATTAAGTGGCTTATCTTTTCACCCTCTTATAAAGCTTTTCTTGAACAGAGCATTATTTAATATATATGCATATAACACCTATTTCTTTCATCAAAGTTCAATTTATCAGTATTTCCCTTCTGGTGAAAAGTTTTTATGGCCTGTGTAAGAAATGCTTGCCTATTCAGACACCATAAAAGTAATCTCTTATGTTTTGGTGGGAAGATCTATGGTTTTAACTTTCATATTTATATTGCAATCCATCAGGCATGGGTTTGTGTAAAGAGGGAGACAGGAGTCAAGAATTTTATTTTCAATTAGATAATAAACCAAGTTACATTGATTAAAATATAACCATTTTATCACTGCATTTCAATGTCACTTTGGGGTTCTCTGCTGGGCTCCATGCTGTTCCACAAGTCTAATTTTTCATCTTTGTGCTAATATTACACTATTTTAATTACTGCAGCTTTAAATAAGTCTTAATGCGATAGCATAATTTCTCCAACTTATGTTTTCAAGAGTATCATATATTTTTGGTACTTTAGATTTTTTTTTCTATAAATTTTAGCCTTAGCTCATCCAATTACACAGAAAACACCCACTGGAGTTTAGACTGAGATTGTTTAGAATTAATAGATGAGTTTGAGAGAGAATTACATGTTTATATCATCAAGTCATTCTAGCCATAAATATGGTTTCTCTCCAGTTTACTGGGGCCTCCTTTACTTTCCCTCCGCAGTGTCGTACACTCTTTGTATTGAGCTTTGCTCATTGTTTATTACTCTGTTAATTACATTATTATAGTACCTACATATTTAACACTTATTACTTGATGCTACTATAGAAAGAACCATTTTATATGTTTTATTTTCTATGTGCTTGTTACCATCACACAGAAGTGTTTTTGTATATGTTGACATTGTATCTGATAACCTTGCTACATTCACTCAAAAATTCTAGGGCTTTGTTTGCTGACTCTTTTGCATTTTCCATACAATTATCTTATCATTTCTTTGTCTGCAGTCTTTATACATCATGTTTGTTTATTGACTTTTATACTGGCTAGAACTTTTGTTATAATGCTGAATAAAAGAGATGATAGTGGGCATCCCTAACCAATGTTCAATTTTAGGAGAGGACATTCAAAATTTCACCATTAAGTGTGGTTTGCTGTAGCTAAATATAAATATATTTGATCAGAATAAGGAAGTTCCCTTTTTATTTAGTTGGCTATGAGTTATTATCAAGAATAGGTGTTGAGTGTTAGTAAAGATTTTGCATCATTGAGATTATCATGTAATTGTCTCCTTTATATGCAACTGTAATGAATAAAACTTGATTTTTAGTGTTAAAGTAATCTTACATTCCTGAAGTAAACCCAACTTATTTGTACTGTATTATCCTTTTTATATTCTGTGGGCTGAAATTAGCTATTGTTTTGTTGAGGGTCTTTGCATCTATGTTGAGGAGTGAATTCAATCTGCAATTTTTTATTTCTTTTAATGCCATTCTCAGATTTTGATATCACACTTATGCTGCCCTCATAATGAGTTAAACAGACTTCTCCCTTTTTCTGTTCACTGAAGAATTTCTCTAATACCCAGGTTATGTTTTCCCTCTCATTTGGAAGAATTTACTGATGATGCCATCTGGGCCTGGTGACTTCTTGGTAGGAAAACTTTGAATCACAGATCTAGTTTCTCCAGTAGATATTGGGCTTATAAAATGTCCAGTATTCTAAAATATTTCAGCAGTTGCTCTAGTTAACTGTGCTGTTTGACTTCTAGAAGTCCTTGGGAAAATGCAGCAACATGTTTCACGGGTCAAATTCCATCCATGATTCTCCTTCTACAGTCCTGATGTTTTACTCAGATCTCCTTGATCCTCATCCTCTCTCTGCATTGCCTCCCTGATGAATACAAGATGTTTTTATCATTAGAAAAGAAAAGACAACCCCTGCCTTGTAGCAGAGTGATTTATTGAGAGTTTAACGCAGCAGGATAAGCTATTAAGACATAGAATTGTGTCTTCTTTCCCAGTGTTCCAGAATCACCAGGTTGAAACAAAAGCTAAGTCCCAATTCCCTGCACAAGACCTTCCAAACTGGCGGCCAGGTCTATGTTTCCAAGGAATGGACTGTCTTTTTGCCCAGTGGGGACTTCACAGCCTTTTTTGTTACTTTATTTCAGAGCCAGAGCAAGAAGAGAAAGAAGCGTATATTTGGAAGCCAATGTTAAAATCATCTTTGCTTTCTTCTCCAAGGTCTAGACTAGCCCAGGACAGTCAGCCACAGTATCTAAATTTGGTGCTCTGGTTGAAAAGAACATAGTCCGAAATCTCAACACCTTATTTCGTAGCAGTAAAAACGGCTGTAGCTCTGTGAGTCTGGTAAGCGGCATTGGGGTGGCAGAAATTTAAGTGGGTGGTGGTGAACAGAGTCGGTGACCTTGAGACCCTACAGGTGTGCACAGCCCCGCCCACCACAGTGGAAGTAAAGATAGCTTCTCCAAATGAGCCAGCCAGATACCTGTCAAGGGCCAAGTGTAGTGAAGACAATCACCAAATGAAGTCAAAGATGTTCCTCTTCTCCCCTGGGTTGTGTAAAATCTAGCATTTTTACATGACCCAGGGTGAAGAGAGCCAGAAAGAATATCTGAGGTGAAACAGAAGTCGAGTGATCAAAGACTCAATCTCTCAATTTCTGGGATGTTGGTTTTTTTTTCATTTTTCAATAAGAAAAAAAATGACATTTCTTAAGGCATGCCTTATCCTTTACCCTCTGAGTGTTGTGGAACTAGAGAAATCCATGCCCATATCTCTTTTGACTTCTTGGAACAGGGTCAGTGAGAAAATCCACCAGAAATCAGTTTTTTGAGCAGGTGCTCGGTGAGACCAGTCATTTCACAGAGCCTCGGCGCCTTCACAGTCTGCCCTGCCTTGGCCTCCTTCTTCCCCAGTGTACTTCCACCAGAGGACAGACTACGTCCCCTAAACCTCCAGTATACAGGAGCGTCAAGCCCAATGGGGACACTCGTAAGGATTTGGAACAGAATAGGTGCAGAAACATTATATGGAGTTCAGATGGTTCACCTGCTTTGATCAGACATTTTCTGGGACATTCTCACTTAGTAATTGCTTATTGATTTCGTCTCAGTTGAAATGAATGTCAACCTAGTGCCAAGCACTGTGTTAGGTACCGGTAAGCCCAGACAGATAATGCATGGTTCTGGCCCTAGAACATTCAACGTTTAGCAGGGGAGACAGAGACACAACTGTCTGAGCTGCAGGGAGATCCATTCTAGGCCAGGAGATAAACAGAATGCTGCAAAGGTACCAAGGAAGAAGCAATCAGTTCCACCATAAATGCCCCTCGCTCGCTCCCAGCAGAAGGGACGAGGCTCTGAATCCCGGCAGAGGATGCTGGAGGAAGACTCTACGCTTTTACAGCTGGAAGCCCCTAGTCCCGTTGCAATGACAGCAAAAGCCAGCTGAATGCTGAATAGAGAAGGTGAGTCCAGGAGGAACAGCCAAGCCCAGGTGCCATCTGGACCAGGAAGGCAGACCTGGAGGGAAGCTGAAGCAAAAGCCCTCTTCGTTAGTTAGCCCTCCACAGGTTTTGCCCAGGGAAACGCTGAGAACCATCAGCAGGTGGCTGGGATCCAGCTGCCCTGGAACTGCCTTCCACACCTGCGCCTCGCTTCCCCTCCAAGCTGCAAGGAGAACGGTGCGCTCTGGAAGCAGGCAAGGCCTCGCGCCCGGCACTGCAATGGGTCCAAAATACCTGGTCACATTACCACAGAGGCGGAAACGTTCAAAGAGAATACACGATGTGGAGATGCCAGTCAGCGTGGGAGGAAACACTAATGAGCGGATCAGTTAAGAAGCTTTGGAGGACACTTTCTGCATAGGGCCCTGGAGATGATTAGAATTTAAGTCAGTGGAGATGGACTAGGAAAAAGACCCTGATGAGCTTATAAGCATGAGAGCCGCCATGGGGAGCCAAAAGGAAACAGAGTGTCTCAACCCTACAATCGTAGAAGAACCCAAGTGAGACGAGGCAGGAGAAAAGGTTTGCTGCAGGTTATGGAGTGGATTTAAACCCCCATTTTGGACTTTGGCCTGAATCCTGAAGGCAATGGGCAGTCACTGGCTGATTTTGAGCAGGGTAGGGAACTGCCTAAAAGCAAATTATTGCATATAATATTCTCTCCCTAAAAAACATTCCTCCTGAGCAATAAAGGCCCTTCAATTGGAAGATGTCAAAGCACAGCCAGGTCTCAGGTTATAATTTACCTGCCAGGTCCGGAGAGCCCTATCCGCTGGAGGGTGTTTGGGTGTCTGCACTGTACTGATTTCCCAGGCAAAGATGTAAGGCCCTAACCACGGGAGAGAGAGGTACGCTGGGGTTGAATGGGCGCCCATACCCAGAAAGCGAGTGCAGAAAGCACGTTGAACTGCGGCAAAATCAAAGGCGAAGGCTGGAGTCCAAACCCTGCCTCAGGCATCCTTGCCCGGGCCAAGCGTCTACCACTTGGCTCCCATCCCCACTGGCTTCCGAATGGGAACCGCGACTTGCCGCTGCGCCTTGTAATCAAAGGTAAAAGTACACACAGTGCTGCCAAAGAAGAGCAGCCAAACACATGGGGACGCAGCAGTGGGAAGTGCCCAGCGGTGGCAAGGTGCACCCGGCAGTGGGATTCCACCCCTTTGCTGAGTGACCTTCCGTAGCTGCCTGGAGGTGAGCGAGCACCAACTCACTTCTTCCCATTTAAGCAGCTATGGGGGGACAGGGCACCTGCCTGGACCTTGGCAAAGGATGTCCTTCCAAGACCCTAGCTTGACTTGGCTAGGACAGACAAGGACAACCTGCCACAGGCACCCTCCGCCTGGCCGCCAGTCGTCCCTGTCGCTTTGCTTGGGGCAAGTGAAGGTGACAGGAGCTTTCTGCCAACCTGAGAGAGAATTTGAGCTGGTTTACAAAACATATTCGGGGTTAGTTGCTGTCTAGGAAAGGAACTTCTTGACTACTGGAGTAGAATCTTCTGATGGGTTTAATATTCAGTTCCCTGACATTCAAATGAACACCCACTTCTTCTGGAAGATGCTCAAGTTCTAAAAGGGACATTCAGTGGCAACCGCAATACATGGGAACGTGGATCCACTGGGCAACTCTAATTCAGTTTCTCAGGCCCAGTCAGATGTGTCCTCTGCTCTGTATCTTCCTCTAACCACTCATGGGGGATTAACTGCTCCCCTCTTCTGTGACCCCAAAGCACCCCTTATGTCTCTCTATCATAATATGTTTCCTCGGACAGAGATCGAGTCTCATTGGTCCTGGTGATCCCAGTGCCTGGCACCATGCTGGCCACAGACTAAGTTTCCATATAGTGTTTGCTGAACTGAGGATGGGCGGGGTTTATTTGCACTTGATCCTGTGTTCAGCAACAAGAATTGAAAAAAGACTTTATTGTTAAATTTGTCTGTTTGCCAAGACTTAAGTGTGCCCTTAAGCATAAGCTTGTCCCTTAGGATACAGACTGCCTAAAAGCCTTCTTACCTGGAGGGCCCATAGTGCCCCAGCCAAATAAATTATCTTTTGCCCATAACTTCCTCTCTCTCTCTCTTTCTCTCTCTCTCTCTCTCTCTCTCTCTCTCATCCATCCATGTCTTATTAATATTCCTACCCCCACCCATTTACCTAGCAATTTAACCTATATCCTAAGAACCACCCTAAAATCTATCATATTCCAACATCCAAGCAAGCACTAAGTTGGGTGGATTGCACCTCCCTAGTGTTCTCATCACCAGCCCCTCCTTGCCATTCCTCTCCCCCTGCAGGAGTCCATGCCCTCAGCATCCTCTACCCCTGCAGAAGTCCATGCCCTCAGCATCCTCTACCCCTGCAGAAGTCCATGCCCTCAGCATCCTCTACCCCTGCGGGAGTCCATGCCCTCAGCATCCTCTACCCCTGCAGAAGTCCATGCCCTCAGCATCCTCACCACTGCGGGAGTCCATACCCTCAGCATCCTCTACCCCTGCGGGATTCCTGCCTTTGCCATCCCTCTCCTAGAGCATCATGCCAGCCACGTTATTTATTTATTTTTTGCTTGCTTTAGTTCAAACATACAGTGTTATAACCTTTCTTAAAACTTATATATAATGAATTACTTTTCATATCCACAAATATATTTAATCACTACATGGTATTTCATTGAACCAATGAATTTTAATTTACTAATGCATTTTTCATGGTTGGGCACTCAGATGACTTCTGAGCTTTTTTGCTTTTATAAGGCAATGTCCTACCAGATTTTCTGTTGTAGTGTCACCATTCTCTATCTCTGTCTCCAAGTGATCTTTCTAAGACACAGATACGACCCAATGACCCCTTATTCTCTTAAGAAAAAATAAATAAACTAACAAAACCACCTTCCTAGCCCAGCACAGAAGACCTTTACTCACATGACCCTTTATTACCTCTCTTTCCTCGTCTCCCCCTCCTCCCTGTGCTTTCACCCCTCACCGAAGTTCTTGGGGCGTCCTAATCATACCTTACTCTCTCACATGTCTATGCCCGGAAAACACTCCCCAGCCCACCACCACCATCACCCTCAGTGAACTCCTACCGATGTGCTGACTCAGCTTAAAGATTAACTTCACTCTGAGCCTCCTGGCCCTGCCAGGCAGAACCAGCGCCTCCTCCTGCTGTGACCCATAGCACATCCCACCCTCCTGGGTATGCCTCCATCCAAGCAAAGGCCCGGGACTCCAGGATACACTCTAAAATATTCAGTGAATGAATGAATTTCTCTTCACTCCCACTAGATCAGTGACCTTGATGTTGGAAGCACACTGAATCACCTGGAAAGCGTTACAAGTACTAATCCAGGGCCTCCCCCTAGATCATTGGAACACGCCCTTCCGTGAGGCCTGGCACAGGCAGGTCCCACAGCTCCTTCAGGATCCTGAAGGGCAGCCAGAATTGGGAATCAATGACATTGACTTCGAAAGCACCGATGCATGTTTCCTCGGACTCCGGTAAAGTGAGTGGGTCAGAGTATGGAATCTGGAGTCAATTAAACCCGAGTTTAAAATTTAAGTCATCAACTTCTTAGTGATGCAAATGTCTCGACCTGTCTTGGCCTGAGTTGTCACAGCTGCAACATGGAGGTAGTAAGAGCCTAACTCACCAGGGTCACAGGACTATTTTGAGGATTAAAGACAGCCCTGACCCCAGCACCCAATAACCATGTTATGAGCTATTACTTACTATTCCTCCACAGTCCCACTCAGAGCCCAAAACAAGTCAACAGGCACCACAGTCGTTCTGGGAATATTCACAGACCAGGGGACTCTTCTGCTTCTCAGGGTCCCCATCGGCTCCCCGTGACTCCAACAAGAAGCGTAGTCACTTGCCACTCCAATCATTGCAGGTAAAGGGAAGCGTGCAAAAAGCACCCCTTGCTGTTTTCAGAGATGATGTTAAGTCAATTTTTACTTCTTCCGCCTCTGCAGTCTTAAAGGAAACCACAGTCAGACCTTCCAAATTGGTTATAATTTGGGGAGGAGGGCGGAAACACTGGGCAGCATGCCTGGAGCTGAGCATCGGGAGGCAGACCATCTATCTCTCTGGCAGGAACCAGCAGAGGAATAGACCAGCAAACCTCTTTTGGTTATAAGCCTTAGAATATTAGGGGTATCAATGAAATGAGGACACTTATCCGCACATCTAGAAAAAGTCTGGAAAAAAAAATTAAATCCTTAACACTGAAAAGATTTAGTGAACCCCAGCTGGTGCGGCTCAGTGGCTGAGCGTCCACCCATGCACCAAGAGGTCGCCAGTTTGATTCCTGGTCAGGGCACATGTCCAGGTTGTGGGTCAAATCCCCAGTGTGGGGCATGCAGGAGGCAGCCAATCAATGTTCTCTGTCATTGATGTTTCTCTCTCTCTCCCCCTCTCCCTTCTTCTCTAAAATCAATAAAGAAAAAAAATTAATAATAAAAAAAAAAAGACTCAGTGAAAACACAATCATTTTAAGACTTGACAGCATACACGTACCCAGACTGTGTATTAAGCAAACACCCAAGGACACACAAATATATGACATATGGTCCTTGCTATCCAGCCTGGAAAAGAACTTGAAAAGTTTCCCACTTTCTTTGCAGTGGGCGCTGAAGCCCAGGTGTGAAGTTCTAGAAGTTATTTCTAAACCTGGCTATCCATCAGGAATGTCTGGGAGATTATGTTGTCTAATACATATCCCAAGGCTTCTCCAGACCTATAGAATCAGAATCTCTAGGAGTAAGTGAGGTCTGGAAGTCAGTCTTCTTCAAGTCTCCTCAGGTTGTCTGATGGCATTAATCCATTGACCTGCTAGAGAGTTTCAGGAACAGGAGGAGAAAAAGTTTCGGGGAGAAAAAGAAGCGGTGAAATACTGGGATGTCAGGGAAAACTTCATGGAGGAAGGAAGGTTTAAGCGGATCTTTGAAAGAGGAGTTAGACTGGGGTAGGTGAAGTGACACACGTCAGTGAGAGTCAAGACGTAAAGACAGGAAGGGGGGTGAATGAGAACAGAGCCAATATTTACATGATTTACACAGCTTATCTCCCCTGATTCTAGAAGACCCCTTTAAGGCAGTGTGGCAGGCATTGTTGGTTGCCCTGACAACATCTCTCCATGTCTTTCCTTCTTCCTTCCTACCGGAACCCGTATTCTGTTGAGGCACCCACCCTGTGTGGGCATGAGCTTGGAGGAGGCAGCGCCCCACTGTGGCCCCCTTGGTCTCCCAGCCCCAGCAGGGACATGCTCTTGAACCCAGTGCTGGGAGCTGTGTGCTTCCGGAGACAGTCCCCTCACTCTGAGAGCATGCTGTCTTCTACTCTTCTAACATTTCCATGTCTGGATGTGATGTTAGAAACTCTGCAACCACCTTGTTATCCATCATGCGGAAATAACCTGAGGACAAGGACCACCCCCTCCAAAAAAACCAGAAAGAAACCGGCCCTCAACATGTGATGTCACGAACCAGTGAGTAAACAACCCGGAACTACCCTGCCTTTAGACTGCGCCACGTGAAATGATGAATTTCCCATGCTTCAGCTGGTTAAGTCAGAGTTTTCTGCACCTTAGAAAACCAAAGCATCCCAGCTGATACAGGTAGACACTACAATTTCCATTTTATAGATAATGGCCTGAGGTTTGGATCATTGAAAACTTGTCCAAGGGCATAAGGCTGATACTCTTGAGCAGGGCACAGAGAAGGCTGGACGGGCAAGCTCGGAACCACGTGCAGTACCACACCCATGGACTCTCCCCTGGACCCCGGGGAGCTCTCGAACGTTCCGCGGAAGGACCGGCATGAGCAAGTTGGGATTTCTGAAAATAAACGAAAACTTCTGCCTGATCTGTGGTTTTGCTTTTCGAGGTTTCAGTTACCCACAGTCAACCAAGGTCTAAAAATATTAAATGGAAAATTCAAGAAGTAAACAATTCCTGACTTCTCAATTACATGCCGTGTCAATGGGGGGGGATAAGGAGAAACATCTGTAGCAAAAATAAATTAATAAAAATTATTTTAAAATTAATTACATGCGGTTCTGGGTCACGTGACAAAATCTCACGCCATCCCACTTGTGCTACCCCACCCAGGACACAGCAGCCCTTCGCCCAGCGCTGCGTGCGCCACCTGCCTGCAGTCACGGAGCAGCTGTCCGGCTATCGAAGCGGCTGCTGCGGGGGTGCCGAGCGTCCCAGCAGCCTTTACTTTACTTAACAACGTCTCCTCCGCCTCACCGCATCCCATCGCATAGGCTCTGAGTCAGCTCATCACAAGAAGGGTGAGTATAGGAAAGATGATTTAGAGAGAGCGACTACATTCACATAACTTTTATTACAGTATATTGCTGTATAATAGTAATTCTACTTTAGTATTAGTTCTTGTTGTTCATCTCTTACTGTGTCTAATTTGTAAATTAAACTCTATCGCAGATGTGTATATCTAGGCAGAAACATAGCATATATAGGATTTGGTACTATCCATGGTTTCAGGCATCCATTGGGGGTCCTGGATCATATCCCCTGAAGATAAGGGGGGACTGCTATATCACTTTTTTTTTATTGATTTTAGAGAGAGAGGAAAGGAGAGGGAGAGAGAGATAGAAATATCAATGAGAGAGAACATCAATTGCCTGCCTCCTGCATGCCCCACACTGGGGATCAGGCCCACAGCCTGGGCATGTGCCCTGACCTGGCATTGAATCAGCAACCTCTTGGTGCCTGGGCCCATGCTCAACCACTGAGCCACACCAGCTGGGCTGCTGTCTCATTTTTGAGGATGGCTGGGGTAAAGGGCCATTTCTTCACCACCTCCTTCTCCCTCACTTCCCAGGGAAAGAGGCCCTACGACGTCAGGGTAAACTCAACAAGCATGAATTCATAGGCGAGCAGCCGTTGAGACTAAAGAGAAACCGTGGCTGAGGGTCCAGCCGAGGCAAGACAGGCTCTCGACAGCCACGGCAAGGAGCCATTAATGCTGAGGGACTCTTCCCAGGGAAGTCACTTCTGACGATCGCGTGTCTGCACACCCGTCTCCTCCGAGCTATCGAGTGCTGATGCCCAGTGACGTGGGACCACGGCGGGCGGTGGGGACCAGGACGGCAGCAGCTGACCTGCGTGCTGAGATGCTGCACTGACATCACCTCACTCCCCGGGGAGGTCCAGAGTGGAGTCAGGAAACCCCCAGCGCGCATGTGCTGTCACTGCCTCCCTCAAGATGATTGAAGATTCGAGGTTCAGGCCAAAGACCACTTTTGATAATTGCATCCTATCTCTGCGGCTCTTCTCATGCGACTGTCCTTCTTGTCTGGCCCGCTGACTGCTTTAATCACTCAAGTGCCTCTCCTGCTACCCTCCCCCCAGCAAGTGCAAGGTGCCCAGTAGAACGGTGCTGCCAATAGCTTCAGGGTCTCAGTCTGCAAACCCAGGCCCAGGTCTGCCCGGTAGCCCGTGGCCGGACTCTCGGTGGGGCCTGTACTCCCTCTTCGGACACCAGCTCAGTTTAGACCTTTTTTCTCTCCTTGTTCAGCCTTAACTCCGACTCTCCTCTAAGTTTGCTGTCCTTGGCTGCTCTGGATCCAACTTGGCGTTGGGGACATTATCCGGGGCCACATGCCCTTCGCAGGTTTCCCACCAGCCCCTGGTCTGAAAGACTGACCCGGCCTCCTCTGACCCCGGGACATACCGGACAGAGATAACCAGCGCCTGACAACTGCTCGTTGTCACCGTCCTCCTTAGCTACCTGTCTGCCCCGTCTGCCTGTACCACGCACTGTCTTTCTGTGCAACCTCGTGGGAAGAACACTGGGCTTGGAGCCAGAAATCTGATTTCTGCCATTCGGTGGCTATGCGACCTGGAATAAGTGAGATTCTCCCCACTGGGACTCAGTTTCTTCATCCGTTTAATGAGAGACTGGAACCAGACCACCTTCCAGTCACCTACCAGCTCCACTCTGCTCCAGACAGATCACCTGAGGCCTGAGACAGGACCATGAGTGCCCAGTGAGGCTGAGAGCCATTCCTAAGTGGGCAATCCAAGAGGACTGACCTCCTATTTATAGGCGCCAGGGACATTAGGACAATGCTGAGTAACAGTAAATAGCCTGTGCTGACTACCATGTGTTGGTCACTGGCTATAGATTTGCAAGTATTTCTCATGTAATCCTCCTGTTAGCCTATGAAGTGGGTACTAATATCATCCTGACGACACAGAGAAGGAAAGAGACACTTGGAAATATGTAGTAACAATGTGCCCAAGTAACCAGTTGCTCAGATGGAGAGCCAAGATCTGCATTAAGTTGAAAGAGACTCCCCACCCCACCCCGGGGGACCCAGCCAGCTCCCACCCGGTGGGGCTCCCGAGTGGGAGAGCCAGAGCGTGGCTCTGTGCTTGCTCTTGTGGATTATGCACCTACTGACTGCTCGGGCATTTTCCACAGGCTCTGTCCTGCCCCCACCCACCCCAGTCCAGTGTTCGTCCCATGTTTGTGTTTAAGAAAACTCAGCAAACCTGTGCCACTCTGCCTCCTGCCTGGCGGAAGACATTTGTCTAACTTCCCAGCGTGGGCCCATGGCCTTGCTGGGCTGGAGGGAACCAAGTCCCTCCGCATACCCACAATCCTTTTAGATACGTAAAGAGATGCGGAAGGTCACTGTGCCCATCTAATCGAAGGGAGGCCAATACGACACTATATGAAGAGCTGTTTTGAACTTGGAAAATTTGGTTTCAAAACCTGGCTGGACACCTCCCCACAGGAACATCATATTTTTGCCTCAGTGTGTGCTCCCCTGCCCCACTCCCTTGAGGACCTCAGTCACTCTCCCTCCACCATCTCCTTTCCCTTAAAATGGGGATCATAACAGCATTTCACCTTATTTAGTTGGGTACGTGAGAAAAATGTCCCTGCAAAACCCTTATCACCACACACAGCAAGTGCACAATACATGTTGGCATATTTTTCTTTGTAATGTCCAAGCCAGAAAGGGAACCCGGCCTTGATGCCTAATTAGCAGCTGCTGCTCTAACTGCAGCAGCGCAGGGCCTGGGCCACTGGGTCCTCTCCTAGCGCTGACACCCTGAGGGAGTTTCACATAACCCTGTCTGTCGGTGTGGCATCCAGGCTGAAGCCCCGTGTGTTCCCTGGGCCTGGCACAGCGCCCACACAGCGAGGAAACCACAGATGCGTGGCAAGAAGGATGCTGGAAGCTGGCACCCTGCACGGGGGGGGGGGGCGCTGTCTGGGGGTGCAGTGCGGCAGGAGCTCTGGGCTCCAGAGCCAGGGGAACCGGATGCAAGTCCCTGTGCCACCAGCTCGCCTGCCTAATGGAACTTGGGGGTAATGGGTAGAAACTCGCTTTGCACACACTGCCCAGGGCTGGCACCTCTCATTTTTAATTTCTACTTCATTAAGTGAGATAAAAGTAATCAATGGATCAGTGAAAAGAGAAGGAACAAGGGCAGGTGGCTGGACAGAGAGAAATAGAAGCCATGCAGAGGGGGCCATTTTTGTTTTGTTTTGAAAGTTGGAAGTTATTTGCCTAATGCTAGTTTAAAGGAGACAGATCCCTTTTCCTGAGAGAGAAAAGTCAGCGGCATGGCACCCCTGGGACCTGGGAGGTATCACTGAGCAGAGGGAGAAGCCAAAGAGAGGTTCATTTAAGGGGAGAGGAGAGACAGTCCTATCGTTGAGCATCTGCTCTGTGTACTCTACGTGCATTGTTGTTGAATTCTTATATACTATTGAAGCCCGTTTACCAACGAGAAAACTAAGGTTAGAGAAGTCCGATAACATAGTCAAGGTGCCACAGCTGTGCCTCAGGCTGCGCTGGGAAGCTCTTCCCTCCACCGTGCCACCTTGCTGGGCACCGGGCGGGAAGCAGGAAAGCTTTCCCACGCTGGCCGCCGAGAGGTCCTCATGTGCTGTCCTCACACCCCCACCCTGCCCTCCGGCTCATCTCTTTCTTCTGTGAGGTCATGTAAGACAGCCGGCGCCCTTTCTCAGAGTTAGGCTCACACCCTGGAACGACAGGACTCTCTGTCCGCCTCTGCTCCCGGGGCCCTTTGCACCAACCCAGCCTCCCTTTGTCACCGAGGTCTCCACACTGCTGGCTCAGCCCCGAGGTGCGGATGCTGGGACGGCTGGCTCCGAGCCTGCCCCGAGCCCTTTGGCAGGCCCGGGGATCCCGGGATGCTCACCCGCAGAGTGTGGAGCGCGGACGTCCGTCGTTCTGGCCCTGGGTGGGAAATAGGGGGGCAGGCGGGGGCAAGGGGTGCGTGCCAGCAGCAATCTCTGCTAGAGTGAGCTCCCCCGGGAAGGCGAACGGCAGAGTCATTTCTTTCGCTGGCGGTGGCCGTGGTTCTGTGACAGCTCGCTCCACCTCGGAGGCAGGGAGGCCCGTGTGCTCTCTCACTGCCTCGGAACATCAGCAAGAACCCCTCAGCCTGCCTTCGCGAGCTCTTCGTCAGCATCACTGCCTGCGATGCTCAGGAAAGGCACCCAGACGGTCTGGTGAGGGCAGGCAGGGGAGATGGGGTGGGCACTTGACACAGGCACCCCGTCATTCCAAGAGGCTCTTATCAGCCTTGTACCCGACCGTGTGCTATCGACCCCTGCTCGGAAGCCTTCTGCAGAGTCCTAACTCCATCCCTGAGCTTTTTCCCCAAAGTCTTCAATGTGCAGCCCCCTCATCTCTCTCCCGATTTACAACTACCAAACCTAATACGCCTATTCAAACCTCCACACCCTCATTCCCACTAGGATCGTCCCATGTCCCTCCTTCTCCAAAGCCCAGGGTTTCCTCCAGTCGGCCAGACCACTGTCTCTACCTCTCCCCAGCTCTGAGGCTGATTGTGCCACAGGACGACATCTTTCTTCAAGCTTGGTGCCTGTTGGCGCTTTCAGACCAGGATGCATGGCCTTGCATCCGAAGGCCGTGGAAGTTAACGTCCCCATGATCTGCACCGGCCGTCCGGGCGCAGTTTAGAGCCACATCAGTGCTCGTCACGCTGCCGTGCTCTTCCCTGGCTGACTCTCTCGCGCTGCAGTGAAAGCCCTCTCCTTCGGGTTGTGTCCCTGGTCCTTCTGCCCCTCTCTCGGCTCTGCCTTAGCCGGTGTCCTCGGCGGCCCGCACCCTGATTGGGAACGCAGCCTCAGAGGCTCGGTGCTCGAGCAGGGTCCCTGGGGTGAGCTAGGCCGGGGAGCAGAACCCGTAGCCCCCGTGACTGTCCAGAAACGCGAGCTTCCTGTAAAACCACAGTTTGCACAGAAGAGAAACAGGGCCTTTGTTATTATTTCCTAACTCTGAAGTTTTCCTAATGCTCCTCGCTGAGCATCTTCTATATACGCACAGATGCACATGTACACACACATACACATAAAACCGAAAACCAATAAAAATCAAATTAAAAAAATAAGTTAGGCCATAAGCCACTAAGAAGTGCAGTAAGTGGCTAATTTTTATTATTCCTTTTAAATGCCTGGATAATCTTTACTGCAAATCATACCTTTATTTTTTAAAAAATATGATATACTCACTGTAAACCCCAAGGGGCACTTTGGAGAGAAGCCAGGCTATAGGTTTATATTCTTCCCATTTCCAAATAAAAGGCAGAAGCAAAAAACTAGTAATCATTTTAATGAGCCTTTAAATAAATTCTTGGCTAGAGCACACGGCAGTAATTTATACAGGGAACCACATACATATATTTGCTGAGAAAGGGACTTTGTGACTAAAGACTGAATTTCCAAGAATCCCTCTAGACGCCTTTTCCTTTAAGTGATTAGTTTGAATTGAACCGCACTTCATGTCCACTCCATCACAGGGTCACACTGGCAAAGGCGGATGGAGCTTTGTAACCAGTGTCTTCCCTCTCACTGACCCACCTCTCCTCTGCCTGCTGGACGCTCCTCACTCCGGCCTCTGGTTCTCTTTCGGGACATGCCAAGAAGAAAAAGGTTTGGACTCAGCAGCAGTAAATGAGGGGGGTTTGACCCAAATTCTGTCCTTTTCCTTTTTCCCATCTCTTCTTTTCACACATTTCCCCCTAAATGCCTCTCCCGAGACGCTGCTCTAGCCTCCTGGAAACTGTTAATTTATGAGGCCAGAAAACAAGGTAGCTGTGAATTAACAAGTATGGGACCAGTTCTTCCCATCAGCAGAACAATCAATCTCCGCAGGCAGTCAGCAGGTTTGGTTTTAAGACGCAGGGAAGAGATTGGAAACAAGAAGGTGGCAGTGTGCCTCCTGAAAGGGCGGAATGAGGCTTTTAAAACGCCAGGGTCCTGGGGGCTGCACCCGCCCCACGGAAGCCAGAAGCAGGCAGCCCCACAGGGAAGCAGGGGGCCCGGCAGCCCCTCCAGGCAGCACGAGGGCCCGGCCAGGGAGCCTGGCGTCTGGTCTGCCATCATGATGCCAACCAGCTCCATCTCAGGAGTCACAATCTTCCCACCCTTTGCTTATTTCCTCCAAAGCAGTATAATATTTCTCCTTCTATCCCAATGGTGCTTCCAAAAGGAGCAGATAGGTACATGATCTTTATCCCCATGTTACAGATTGAGAACCAGAGACCCGTGAAATGTAAATGACTTGCCCAGCACCCTACAACTTATTAAGAGAAAGCCCCAACCTAGAAATCCTGATTCTTTCCTGGGCATCTCTTCCCACGGAGCCCAGACTCCGGCTTCTCTGGCAGCCTTTGGCCACAGGCATGCTCACCACCAGTCTGTGCTTCCGATGCGCAAGGCAGTTGGGATTCTAGGCCCTGGGTTCCTCATCCAGGTTCCTTTGAACTGGGATTCCAACTGCAGTACTCCTTGGGGCGAGTATTCCA
Source organism: Molossus molossus (assembly GCF_014108415.1). Taxonomy (NCBI): domain Eukaryota; kingdom Metazoa; phylum Chordata; class Mammalia; order Chiroptera; family Molossidae; genus Molossus; species Molossus molossus. The sequence goes on from NW_023425352.1 coordinate 19,722,690, forward strand.
GAGAACCGAGAAACTATGGGTGCCTGCACAAACCCTATTCCACAATCCACATTCATTCAGGGAGACGGGGGGGGGGGGAGTACGTATCTCCACTGCTCCCTGCTTGCATCACCACTGTACCCAGTCGGGGTTCCCCACCAGACTGACTGCTCCAGCTGTGAACAGCTCCTGGGCTTGGCAAAGACTAGATGAGGAGTCCCACAGACCTGGTTCTCGTCCCAATGCCAAATGACTCCATGACCTTGGACCAGTCTCCAAGTGGCCTCTTCTATTAAATGCGAGCCTGTGAATTCTCTGAGGGCCCTTTCAGTTCCAACGTGCAGTGAGTCTAAGAATTAAAAATGAGCAAAAGTGAGTTATATGAGCACATTAGACCAAGGTAAGTGACCATCAGCAACCAAATGCAAGCAGGTCACTGACGTCCAGGTGTCAAACTCATCATTTGCAAATAGAATAATGTTAGTACCAGTGATTGTTGATGAAGTATTAAATGAGTTCATTCACACAAAACATTTAGCATAATTTGGGCACATTATAAAGGCTTAAAAAATACTGCCGTATCAATCATCGTTATTAATATTATAGGCACTTATCACATTTGAAGACAGAAACAAACATTATCACTAAGGGAGACTTCTCTTACTTGCTGCTTAATACATGTCTTCTTATGCACATTTCCTGAGGGGAGGACGCAGGGCGCGTGGAGGTGAGATGCCTGGTTCAGGCTGCAGCAAGCAGGTGGCCATGAGGAGGGTGTGGTGCGGCAGAGCCAGCCCCCTGCCTGTTGCTGTGACACCTGGTGTCCTTGCCCCAGGGTTGCCAGAGCAGGTCCAGACAGCGTCTCTAGCTCTGTTTCCCGCAGGAGGAGGGCTGCACGTGTCTGGATGAGGACAGTGATGCTCACATGTGTTGCATCAGCTCATCCTGATGGAACCCCCTATTGTGTCATCACCAGCACAGCCTGTGGATTAAAGGGAACCCCACCTCTGACTAAGAACTGTAACTTCAGAAAAGTTGGCGTGGATGACAGGGCTTAGCTGGGCAATGTGGCCGCACAACCAAGAGCTACGGGAATCATCTCTTCCAACAGGCTATCCACCAAAGTCCATGGATTGTCACATATCATCGTGTAGTCCTCTGAGAGGCACTGTCCCAATGTGGCAATCCTCAAAACCCAGGCTGGGAGGGACCTCAAAAAGTATAGGACCTAACCTTGCCATTAGGTTAGGGAAACAGAGGGCCTGAGAAGAGCCTGGCTTCTTTAGTAACATTCAGGCACTCAGGGGCAGGACCAGGACCAGGACCAGGACCAGGACCAGAACGCAGATGTCTGCATCCTAGTCAGTCCTACTCTAGTGGTCTTACCCTAAAGGACACAAAGGTCTTACGTTGCAGGACCTACTGTGTGGTTCCTTTGAGTCAAAGGGAAGACTTTGTTAGCCATGCTTGACTTAATCTCTGTCTCATGCAGATGCTACAAGCATCACTGCTGGAGGCTGTTGAGGTTGAGTGTTAGTCTCTGGCCCCAAAGACCACTTTGTAAAAACACCAAGTTTTCACCTGGAGACTAACTTACTACCCCAAATGTGGAGCATGATGCCATCGGACCCGAGGGACTGAAGGAGATTTGGGACAGCCTGGCAGCCCCACACCCTGCACCCCACATCCTCACCTATCTAAAACATTTCGCAATCTAGACATTTCATATAAAAACTTGAAGAGAAAATCTCTTAAGAAAAGGATGCCAATGAGGTCACAGCTGCACCACGCCCTCATTCTCACATGACAACAGTCATCGGAAGCTGGTGAGCGGCAGCTCCTCTACGGATGCTGCTGCGGTCCCCACCTGGCCGCTGGCCCTCACTGGCATTACCTGCCTGGCGTTCCGATGCATCTGAATTTGAGATCGCAGGTGTACGCATGCAGAACTTTCCTATGGGCATCTTGTCTACCCAGGTAGGTTACATTTCTGAAAGCAAGGAACTCCCTCCAAAATACCTTGCTCAGAGTTAGACATTAGACATTTAACAGATTGCTTAACAGCCTAAAAGTATCTTTCTCTCCACATTCTTTTTTTTTTTTTGCTTTGCTTTAGCGTGAAGAGATTTTAATATCTGTGAAGTCAAGTGTACTACCCATGACAATCTCCGTAGACATAGCCAGAGAAAGCCTGAGTCTAATATTTGAAAATCCTGTGTTTTATTTTGTGCAGAGGTTTGCCGGGATGTCAAAGAGAGCTAGGGGTTCGGCTGTATTAAGAGAATGACACAGGAATAACCAACAGCCAACCCCCCACACAATGCCTCTTTAACAGCTTGACAGAGGCAGCGTGCACATCACAGAAATCTGGCTATAATCCCCACTACATTTCTGCAGGGCAGCCTGGAAGTAATTATCCTTCTCACTGGTAAATCAATTAGGAAAGGCAGGTCTAACACTCCCCCCTCTCCAAGAAACTCTAATCCTCTCACACGAATGGGCAGAAAACCCCAGGCAACAAAGTTCCTACTAACAGAGTGATGACTGCCCTCAACCTGGTCTCCAAACCTGTGGCAGGGACCCTTGCCTTAGAGTAGAGAGCGTGATCCTTGTGGTCTGACCAAGGTGAACGGGCATCCTAGACCCTCTCTTGCCAGCTACTTCACAAAAGGCAAGAGGCTCACCAGCCTGAGCCTGTGTTCTCACCCATCAAACAGGGATAAAATTACCAGACTAAGGGAAGTAGTAGTAAAACTTGGAATAAAGTGTAGAATTGAACTTAGCCCAGTGCCTGAAACTTCTTAGGAGCTTAGGAAAAAGAAGTCATTGTCCCATTCTGATGTCAGACCTATGGTCCTCCCGCCCCTCGTGTACAGAGGCACACACACACCTCTGCCCTGCATTACTTTGGTCACATTCCCTGCCATTTCCAAAACACTGTTTGCAAATCTGCAGGTGGCAGCCACTTCTGAGCCAGAGCGATTAGACCATAACATGCCTGTATATTCCTATCCATGCGAAGATGTGCTCTCAGGTTGACACCCACAGAAGCCACACCGCTCTCTGTTGAGGCACGAGCCTCCAGCCGGTTTGCACAAAGCACAGGGCTTGACCTTGGCACATGCCATTCTGCACGAGCCTGAGGACAAGAGTCAGTTAAGAGGAATGAGTTCTAGAGATCCAGGGATGTTTCTCTCCTGCAATGGAAGGAAAAGCTGTCAGCTGGAGCTGAGATGCCACCTTAGCAGAGCACCTTCTCCCAGAGGCACACCTCACACAGACCCACTTCCGGAACTAACACAACTGCTCCTTGCATTCGAAGTGCCAGGCTGGACATCACCCAGGTCATCAGCTAATAGGCCAGGGGTTAGAGAAAAGCAGACAGTGAGGGATAGAGAGATTCACATCAAGCACAGCTGGGACAGGTCAAAATCATCCAAATGACGCTGATGCTACCACATCGTAGGATGGTCTACACCACCTTCAATGACAGCAGCCCCAGCACTTCCCAGCAATGTAACCTCACTCAGAGAGAGCCTGGGAGAGGCTACTGGTCCTGATCGCAACCTCCTCAAGGGAATCCAGAATTGCTGGATGTCTCCCGACTAATTTGTCCACCAAACGAAAACAATGAGAAGGCTATTGCAGATCCACCATTTACAAGTAATAGAGCTTTGGGGTAATTAGAGTTCATGTCTGCGCTTTCTAAAGTGGCTGGGAGGATTGGAGATTATATAGATCATACTCCTGAAAGGAAGTTTAGTAGGTGCTCAATTAATGTTAAAATGATCATTGATAGAAGGAGACGCTACACATGTTAGAGCATTTCTACCTTTAACCCAATGGCTGATCAGCAATCTGCATTTGGAGAGTTATTGTTGTTAGAAAATCAACAATTAGCTTCAGAAATAAACATATAAATACAAGTACAATATACTATTTTGCCACAGGCAACAGATCTCTCCTATATGCACAGACTCCAAGGAAAGGAATGGCCATCTGTTAAATAAATAAACCATTAGACAAAAAGCAAGTGTTTCCACAAGATTTACTGAGGACCTGCTGGGCAGAACCACTGTCTGCTGTGTGGGGAACATGGGGAGCTGCTGATGAGCTGGTGCTGAGAGAGTCAAAAGACTCTTGTGTAGTTCAAGCTGAGAGGAGAATCCACATAACCACAGGTTTAAACGTCAAGATGGATCTACGAAGACACTTTTTAAAAAGTTGCATTCCAAGGTCATAATGACCCACAGCACTAGACCAATAAAGAAACAAACAAGAGCCCTGGCTGGTTTTGCTCAGTGGTTAGAGTGTCGACCCATGGACCAGGGAGTCCCAGATTCGGTTCCCGCTGGGGGCACATATGTACCTCGGTTGCAATTCGTCCCCAGCCCCGGATGGAGTCGTGTGGGTGGCAGCCAGTTGATGTGTCTCTCTCACATCAATGTTTCTCTCTCTCTTTGCCTCCTCTCTCCCTCCTGCTCTATCTTGAAGTTAAATGCAACTCGATAGATAGGTAGGTAGGTAGGTAGGTAGGTAGGTAGGTAGATAGATAGACAGACAGACAGACAGACAGACAGACAGATATCTCCATCCTCGGGTGAGGATAAAAAAATAAAAAGAAACAAACAAAAGTATTGCTATCTACCTGCCCACGTGGCTGGAGAAGGGCAGTCCTAGCAGACTGGATATTCTGGATAAGAGAAAGTCAACATGTGCAATATGTGTGCATTGTCTGCGTCTACAGGCTCAGAATACAATAAAAAACACTTGATAACAAAAGGCACTAGCATCTAATTTCATCTTTCCTTGGGTGAATCAGGAAGCACTGCAGGATCACAGTCTCCTTATGAAATTAATCCCTATTGTCCTTTTAAAACAATAAATCCATAGCATTAGCCTGTCATTTGTCTTTCTCCAAGCAGAGTGAAGAAAATATCTCTGCTTATAACTTTCTAAGTGGTAATGCCTCTTAGGTGGGAGTTAACTGTGCTATTTCGGAGAGCAGACAGACAAAACAGGCCCGACTTTTAATTGGGTGACAATCCCTGGAGAAACTCCAGAGAGCCCACGGTCTGGCGCCAGCTCTGCGAAGGAGCAACGGGGGTGGCATGTCTGTGCCCATGGTCTCCAAACCTCATCTATGCTCCTTCCTCCCCTCAGCATCAGCCTTAACCTGCACCTCCTGTCTCACACTTCTAAGTACCTCTAGGCTGTGCTGAGGGGAGATAAATCAGTCAAGAGTAGAGAAAAACGGTAAAGACCAAAAGAGACATTGCAGGAGTTTAATAGGAAACATCCCTGACAGATGACTATCGAAATGGATGGAAACAGGTGTGACCCTTGAATACACCACTTGGGAAAATCCTCACAAGGACAGCTGATCTATCATCTACATGGAAATACAATTAACTCTGTTGTGGTCCAGACATGGGTCAGAGATCAGCAGTGAAGGTCATCTGTCATGTGTCAAATATCTACCTCCTGATTCTCCCAAAGTGCACACACCCTTCGTGGTTCTATCCCACCCCAAGTCACTGGGAGTTATGAGACCAACGGCCAACTCAGCCCCTGACCAGCTGAGTGACCTGGGTGGGACATTTGTCCTCTCTGGGCCTCAGCTTCCTTGTCCATGAAGGGAGAAAGAATAGAAATTATTAAAATAGATCATCACTGACTCCATTCAGTCAAATTTTATCACGTGTCCACCAAGGACATGGCACCAAGTTTTAAATCAAGGTCATGAAGCAATTGCCTCAAGCTTCTAAGTCAGAACTAGATCATCAATTTTGAAACCCTAGGCTGTGAGTGTACAGGAAGAAAAGGTGCAAAGTGTGGTCTGAAATCTAGACTGAGATCCAACAGTGCTGGGCTCTAACCTGGCTTTTTTCTTGCCTGGATATATGGGCTATTTTGGCTTCCATTTTTCTCATCTGCTCAATGAGGCTATTGGTGTAGAAGGAAGATTCCTAACCAAGACTCCATGAACATCTTTGGTCCATGGTGGGATCTGAGATGTTCACAAACCCCTAAAGGTTGTTTTCCAATTTTGTGTGCAGAGGCATGATTCTAGAAAGGAGTAGAGCTTTAAACAATTTGGCAAAAGAGTTGAAATTCAAAAATGAGTAATAACTGTGTAGGTAAAATCTATGATCTCTTCCGGCTCTGACATGTAATAATTCAAATAACAATACTGAAAAAAATAAATAAATACAAATGACAGTGTTTTAGGGCGATGAAAAGAGAAACTACTCAGCTAAAACTGTCAACAGGTACCTAAACAGCCATCCAGATGGTCAGGATCTTGGCACTTGGCTGGTGGGCAGAGTCTTAGGCCTGTGGACCCCTGGAGCAAGTTGGATTTTCGGGCATCCATCACCAACACTGACCCGAGAGCCACCAACTCTGCTTCCTCCCTTGGCTGGGGATATTTAGGGACATCGAGGTGGTAGTGAGGAGAAGGGGTAGGGCGGAGAGTTGCGATGCTAAGGATTTCAGCCAACACTGCTCTGCTCTGAGCAACATAAACAGCGTCGTTCGAAGTCACCGCCTGGATTCCACTGAGTTGGAATCAGAGATAAGAGGCATTTGCACAGTGGGCTGAAGCTCCCCCGTGAGCTTACCTCACTGCTGGAGGAGGAGTTTGCAAAACCACCGGGGAATGCAAACCAGTTTGCAGGAGAAGAGCGTGGGAGTGCCGCTTTCAGCCTTGGAGAAACTGAACCAGCCTTTTATATCCACGGTGTATTTACAGGGGCCAGGCCTGCCTATGTTTCTAAACAGCAGAGCCTTCCTGCTGGGGACAAATCCCCTCTCCCCAGAGCCAATGTCCTGCCCAGCATTCACTTTCTGCTACTGCCCAGCGTCCCACAGAATCCAGGCCCCCGCGTCCACTAGGTCTCCGTGATGAAGGTCCGACCTGCTGTGAGCTCATCCGTGTCCTCGCTGTTGAGTCAAGAGGGGAGACAGAAGGGCGCAGAGGTGGCCGAGCCAGGTCTGCTCTCCAGGCCTCAGCAGCAGCACCAGACCAAGACGCCAGTCCAGGAGCTGCCGAGTCCTCCCTCGCCACGAGCACTTTCTAAACACAGACCAGCAGGGGGACCTAGAGAAGGACTCTGGAGTCCAGCGGACCCATTCTGAACGCCTCCGTCTGCTGCTTAACTGTCTACCTTCAGGTCCAAGAGTTACTTAATCTCTCTGAGCTTCAGTGCCTTCATCTGTACAATGGGGACACTGATCATCTCGACCCCGTGAATTCATGGTGAGGATACATGGAATGAGGCGTATAAAGCACTGAGCACCATCGTCGGCACAGAGGAACCCCTTACCTGGTCATAGAGTTTTACTGGTGTTGTTGCTGTCATTGCTACGACTATCGAGGCTATCGCTAGAATTACAAACAGCGTCTGTGCCGTCCTCGGCGTGCAACACAGGCCCTCTAAGCAATTCCGTGTCTGTTGCTTTTCCTCACTCCTGGCCCTAGGCAGCCTTGCTCCCAGCAGGGAGGGCCCAGGGCCCTTCCTCTTACCTTCCTTTTGTTGGTGGGATTGACGTAGAGGTAACTGAGGACAGTCTTCAGTCCCACTTTGTCATTCAGCTTTTCATAGGTGGTGCCATAATCCGTGGATCTGCAGGCGAGAGAGAGAAAGGCAAAGATTGTTTTAGCAGATGGGGATTGTGTTTAAAAGGGAGCCAGGCTCTCCTCGGACGACACCTTTATTCCCAAATCACATGAGTGCGTAAAAGTGTTTTTCAGAGATAAAAGGCCCCATTAATTTCAGAAGTGCAATTAGACTAATGCATCTGCTTACTACCCAACCTCGCTGCCCGCCCACCTTTGCTCCGGGCCCTTCTCAGAGCCCTACTTTCCCACCCCCTGTGCAGAGGTGCCTGTGCCCCACGCAACGCCCAGAGCTCAGCCCTCCGGCCTCTGCTCTCCGCATGGCGCTGTGGCTCCTCACCCACCGACACAGTGCAGGAGGCCACGGGGGACAAGCCACACTGTCTCCTGAGGTCACTGGGGTGCAACCAATTTCAAGTCCCCTCCACTGAGCTGGAAGCAAGGGGACCCTCAGAGAGGCAGGATGTGCCTCACCCAAGAGCGTGCGGGGACAATAGCCAGATCGGGCCGCACCAGGCAGAGTTTGATGTTCCACGCAGGAGCTGCAGGAGCAGGGTGAAATGCCAGCGTCACCGAACTGCTTGCCAATAGGTCATCACTCCAATTAGCCTGCTGGCTACCTGCTCCTCAGCTGGGCCTAATCTGCAGCGCTCTGACCTTATGCCAAAATCAGGAACACAGGCAGGCCAACTCCTCGCCTCCCTCCTGTCCCCCTCGCCGTGCCGTGGTGGGAGGACAGTGAGTGCCAAAGGAACGCAAGTGGCCACCCATCGCCACCTTCCCCTCCTTCCCTCTCCGCTTCTCCCCTCCCCCCTCCGCTCCATGCATATGTTCCTCCTTCCAGGACACCAGCATCATCGGTTCTCAGCCCCTCTTCTGCCACCACCTCCCTTGGCTGCACCCACAGAAGTTCCTCCACTTGAATCACAGAATTCCGTTTCTTTGCTTTCTGGCCAGCGGACCTCTGGGAGCTTCTCTCTGCCTCTGGTCCGTTTCGGACTCTGGCTGTGTGCTGACCTCCCTGGTAACTACCTGCCCTGGCCTTCAGCCTGCACCCACCTCTGCCTCTTGCCCTGGACCACAGCTTAGCTTTATAAACCCCGCAGCCAAACTGTGATGCCTTAAAGAATGATCCCCACCCTTATCTAACCTGCCAAATGCCATGTCCCCAAACCCAGCTTGAACCTCTTCCTCTGAAGTCTTCACCAGCCCCCTTCCCAGTGGCCACCCATCTCTCCTCTGCTTCCGAACTAATGTCCCCATCCATTATGTGCCCAGGGCACACTGCCTCGTTCTGACTCTTCAATACTGTCATGATTGGTTTCTTTACGTTGTTTTCCCAAGCACGATGTAAGCTTCTCAAGGACAAGGAACTTCAGAGAACACGATGGAGAGAGGAAAGAACGTGAACTTCGGGCATCGCAAAACCCCCGTCTCGTTCCCAGATCTGCAGCTCTCTGGCTGCATGAGCACGTGCCCAGTTATTGAACCTGCCGGAGCCTCGAATTCCTTATCTGAGAAATGGGGATAATTTACTCTGACAAGGCACTTGTAAGCATGCAAAAATATAACACACGGGAAACCTCCTAAAGGTTTAACCATAATGAAATGTTAAAGAAAAAAAATTTTTTTTTTTTAAAAAAGGGACATTCATTTTTCCTTTCCTGAAAATGTACAGAACCAGGCCTTATACATCATGCACACTCAGCACATTTACTGAATAAACAAACATCAGTATCTCAAACCTTCCCCTAGGCCACTGACCACATGGCCACTGGTTCTTCTAACTTTGATAACCAGTCCCCCTAAAAACTCACTTCTTATCTTTGGTCTCCTCCACCGTAGGCACTGGGACTCACTCTCAGTCTTTCTCTTTGCCTTTATCTCTTGAAGCGAGTTCATCTCCACGTCTTAACGATACTATCTCCTACATAACTCAGACCCCTGGTCTTTCCATCCTCACGCCCAGTGCTTCAGCTCCAGCAGCATCATTTCTGCCAGTCTCCCAGCTGGATGCTTTTCTCACGAACGTCTCTCCCTCCCACCGTCCTCCACCGTGTCATCAGGTTGTATGTCGACCCCCCAGATCTGTCTACCTCACTTGCCTCTGCTAATCATTTACTGCCTGCTTACTGTAAGGTTGGCATTTCCAAGCTTAGTCTAGTAAAATCTGGCTTCAAGCGCCCTTGCTAGACTGATTTCCAGCCACTTGTTTCTCTGCCCCGTTCTCTGCAGCCTCACTCAACGTTCCTGAACGCCTTGCATTCCACGTCTCTCCATTTCTGCACACGGCATCCCCTTTGCCTGCAGGGTCCTCGCCCCTTTTCCTCGGCTTCGCAAATGTCTCTCCAACCTTCAACACCCAACTCCAATATTACCCTCTTTCCAACAAATTAATCATAATCTTAGGTCCTTTGTGTTTTCAGACCATCTTGTACATATTTCTCTTTTAGCATTTATTTATCTTCCTATTTTGATTATACCAATTTTATTCTGGGGCCTCTTTATTGACTAACTCCCTAAGGCCAATAGCAATTTCTTCCAAGAGCCCAGATGTCTTGCACCATGCCCAGGATACAGCAAATGATAAGTATATTGATTTAGGATTGCTTTTTTCTGTCTTTATTTGCACATATAAATGAATGAATAAATGAATGAGTGTGCTGGCCCAAACCTACTCACAAGTTCTTGACCAACTGCTAATGTCTAGGAGCAACTCAACACATAGAAGACACACCTGACCCTTTGGGTGCTGCACAAATGGCACAGACTGTGAGGTCTGCAGAATCTGGTGCCAGGGAAGGATCTAGATGGTTCCCTAAGAGCAGCATCAAGGTTAAGTGACCAATCACCCCGAGCTCCCATCCTACCAGGGCAGAGGAGGAGACAGACCATAATCTCTAGAGGCTGCTTTATTACTTTATTAATGCAAATAAAACATGAATTGCTTCTTGATTTCATACTTTTGAAGGCATAAAGACATCATGATGTGGGGAAAGAACATTAAACATGAGTCTGGAAATCTAGAATCTAGAAGTGATTCTGAAATGCACTTAAGGAGTTTCCCTGGACAAGCCAATTCTCTCAGTCTACAAACAAAAATAATTATTCTGACACTTGTTAAAATGGTAAGGTAGACTTCATTCAGGACTATCACAGAAGGTATGGGGACTATGCAATGGGGTTTATAGTAGGAGAGAGATACTGGGTCCAACTCCAAATACAACAAGGGAAAGCAGGAACTTATAGCCAAAGTGAAGGGTGGGGTCAACAAATAAACATGACGGAAAGGATGGGGTAATTCTTTACTAAACTGATGTGACAGGGTTCTTGTTGAAGGCAGGCCAGGGTGACCAGATGTTGCCTGGGACATGGTGGAGGTGGAGGAACTCGGTCAGATATTGAGTATGATGAGATAAGGAGGGTCCCATATCTCAGGGGATTCTGGTTAAATTGACTTAGCAGGAATCTTGCCAAAATTAGGATCTTGAGAACATACCCAAGTATAGGGCCTAGTTGGAAAGGGCTCAAAGGATCCTGACTAGAGTTTGATCAAGAAGAGAATCTTTGTCAAGCCCCAATCCCATCATCAAACTAGGAGGTTTAACTCAGATAATCATAAAGTTCCTTCTGGACCTTATATCCTATTATTATCCCACCGACACAGTAATAAGCTGTTTTCTAATTAGCGACTTTTCCTCTTACTGTACATAACATCTTATTTATGAGAGCCACATTATCAGGGTTCCCTGCATGACTGTGTCACAACACATTTCCTTCCAGAATGCAAATAACCCTCCTCAAAGGCAGCATGTCCAGCATCACACACAGCTTCTCTTTCTACAAGACGCACAACAGATTCACACCGACGTCCCTGTTTTCCAGAATTGGCTGTTGAGAACAGAGACTTCCCAACAAAGGATACTCTACATGTCCGCTCCCTCCCTATCCCAGAAGCTGTTCCCCATTCAGGCTGACAGAAACCAGTCTCACTCACTGAAGACACCTCCAGGAGCCAGTGAGCCCCTAGAAGCAAAGGTGACCTGGACTCTGTCCTTTCCAGCATGAACTCGGCACATCAAGTTGACCACAGAGCTCTGCGGGCCCCTTTGCCTGGGGAGAGAGGCAGCTGGCAGAGAGGCCTGCAGAAGTCACTTTTACAAGAAAGCAGACAGCCCTCCCCCTGTGACTCCAAGCATTTGCCAGTGGGGTCACTTAGAGGAAACAGCCTCATCTTCCCAATTTTGAATCTAGCCTCTCCAATTTTAACACTAAGCTAAAATGTTCAGAAATGTTCAGAAAGCCAGAATCATCACACACATGTTGAGCACACACCATGGACCTGGCACTGTGCCAGTGAATTGCTCCAGACACACAGCTAACCTGGGAGGCAGTAGGTGAGATGTGCAATCCCACTGGGCTACCAGCCTCTGTGCCTTGGCTCTGGTTACTCCAGATCCAGCAGGTCATTCCATTGCTCTGTGTGTGTGTGTGTGTGTGTGTGTGTGTCCCTATCTCCTTTCTTGCTGTCATTTTTATGAATTATTTCCAGCACACAAAAAAGCACAATGAGATGCCAATCATATGCCCAGTACTAGATTCAACAAATATCTGTTTTCATAAACAACCTTTGTGAATTTCTACATTTACATAAATCTTATCTTACACAATATATGTTCTGAAGCTTGCTTGTTTTGCCCAAATTTCAGTTCGGGGATTTATCCATGTTGACACAGCCATAACTCATTCATTTAAACAGTTGTAGAGCACCGCAGCTTATGAATAAACCACCGTCTATTCATCTCGTCCATGGCTTCTCGTGCATTTGTGAAGAAACGTTTTTCTGGGGAGATATTACTGCTTCATGCTCTATGTGTACCTTCAACTTTGCTGGTTATTGGCAAAAATTTCTCCAAAGAAGTGGTAGCTTCATAGAGATACTCCCTCAGTCTCTGGCTCCAGTATTGGGACTTCTACTCACAGGATGAGTCCATAGCTCGACTGGCCTGGTCGCAGATATCTCTTTCCAGAGTCCTGAATTCCATCCAGAGCGTCTGAACCCAGCCAGCAGCCAGGGCCCTGACACTTGGCTTCGTGAGCACCGTCCCTGGTTTTCCCATTTATGTCTCTGCAGGTCATCTGCTCTGTGGCCCCTTGGCCTGCCCATCAACCTGCTAGTTGGACCTCCCAGCCGCCAACTGCTCACACTACTCCCCAGGTACCCGATGATGACTTGCAACCTCCCTGAGGTGGATGGGTCTATCCCAGCACCCTGACTCGCGGTCTGAGCCCTTCGGTGATTCAGGGATTCTTATCCCATCCTAATAGGCCTCAGAGTGCAGGCAGTGCATTCTGGGAGGACCGCCCCAGCCTAAGCTAACATAGCCCTGGTTGTTCCCAGGGTCGCTCTCTCAATGACAACTTCTAGAGTTGAGTTGTGAATACAGCATACTCTTATCCACCCAGCAAGCTCCCACTCCTATAGTGAGCTTCTGGGGGAGAGGCTGGTGGCAACCAGCATATGGGCTGCTATTTTTAAAGTAAAAACAGAAAAGAAAATCTTCCAGCCAGCACAGCCGAGTCAGCTGCCCAGGAGAGCTGCGCTGAAGCGCCATGCCCCCGTTCTCAATGCCTGTCCCTGCCAGAGGTGACAGGGCTCTGGAGGCCCCCTGCCAGCTCTCGGCAGGTCCACCAGATGTTCGGGATTGGGGTGGCCCACTGCTCTCCCCATCTAGCCAGCGCCTTCCCCTGTTTTACCACCCGGCCCCTCAGCTGCTCTTCCTTCCCTTTCCAGCTATGTCTTCCCTGGGAAAGTACAAGACTTTCACTCTAATTCTCTCATCAGTCTCTTATGTTCTCAATAGACGCGCCTCTGGGTGATACAATCTAAAACTAGCAGGCAACCAGTCATGATAGTTCCTTTTCCTGTTAGCAACCTGATTTTGTTTTGCTCATTTCTTAACATATATCTATTATTTATTATGGCATCTTCCATGTGCCAAGCATCAGGCTTCGCTTCCCCTTCTGGACAATGATGAGTAGCTCTAGCTCAGGTTAGCAAACATGTTTCTGTAAAAGGGCCAGATAGTAGCCCTGGCTGGTTTGGCTCAGTGGTTAGAGCGTCAGCCTGTGGTCCTGAGAGACCTGGGTTCGGTTCCCGCTAGGGGCACATGCCTCGGTTGCAGTTTGTCCCTGGCCCTGGGTGGTCGTGCGGGTGGCAGCCACTCGATGTGTCCCTTTCACGTCGATGTTTCTCTCTCTCCCTCTCTCCCTCTCTCTCCCTCCCACTCTATCTGAACAAAAAATGGAAAAATGTCCTCAGGTGAGGATAAAAAAAAAAAAAAAAAAAAAAAGGCCCAGATAGTAAATATTTTAGATGCTGCCAATCTCTGCCACAACTACTCAACTCTGATCCTGCAGCTCAAAAAAATAAATAAATAAGAAAGCCAAATGCAATATGTAAATGAATGGGCGTGATTGTGTTACAATCAAACAGTTTTCATAAAAGCAGGCGGTGCATAGGGTGCATAACTTAACAGCCACTGCTCTATGTGACTGCAACATCCGTTACTACGGTCACCATCACCCGGGCACTGACTCTGCTTCTGTCTCGAAGACAACTTGCTGAGATTCCTGCCAGGGTCCCTGGTGCCCTAACTCATGCCTCGGCTGCAGTATCAGGTCAAAATGCCTGCAGGAGGCCTGGCATTTAAAGCCTCCAAGTTTTGCCTACTTTATCTTCCATGTGTGTCTCTCCTACCGAGTTTAGTTTGGCTGGCATCTGTCCGGATCCCTCCTGTGGACTCCCAGGTTCACTACCAATTCTACTGTGGAGACTTTTCCTACAACTTCAGCCCACACCCTCCTCTCCGTTTATACCAACAGCACGTTGGAGTTCCCCATTTATTCTCTGAATATGAATACGTGCTTTTTCCTCTTTTCAGCAATTGCTGAGAGCTCCTTAAAAGTACAATGACAAATGAAATGTGTTTTGAATCTCTGAAATTGCAGATCACAGCTCTCCGTAGAGAAAATGGGGAAGACTGGAACTGTGCAGAGACCATGAGAACTAGAGGTGGGCCCGCCTCGGACCCTCAGCCCAGACAACAGGACAGTCATCACGAGAACTCTGGGAAGAGTAGGAAGGTGCCTGGCCTAGCATCTGATAAAAGCCATTGTTCCACAAATGCTGACGGCTGTCGTTTTTATGAATAGCACAGACTGTAGGGCAATCACTTTGTTTTCTGCTCCTTGATTTAACTCCTTAACCTTAACAAGGGGTGATGCACAAGGATGCCCATTAAATCATTAAAGAATCTTTGGCCACTGTTATGAATTGCCCCCATGAATGTACAATATGGCCCAGCTGCCTGGGAATCAAAAGACAAAAGCACCCTGGCCAGTTTGGTTCAGCGGTTAGAGCGTCGACCTGAGGTCCTGAGAGACCCGGGTTCGGTTCCCGCTAAGGGCACGTACCTCGGTTGCAGTTTGTCCCCGGCCCTGGTCGGTTGTGCAGGTGGCAGCCACTCAATGTGTTCCTTTCACATCAATGTTTCTCTCTCTCTCTCTGTTCCTCTCTCTCCCTCCCACTCTACCTGAACAAAAAATGGAAAATTGTCCTCAGGTGAGGATACAAAAAAAAAAAAAAAGACAAAAGCATGCATGCTTCCGAGTGCCAGGTCTTGGGAATCACCCTTCACCATTGCCCTGAGTGTGTTCCACTGATAGTCAACAATCAAAGCCCACAAGCAATTAGGGGCTCTAGTGTGTGGTGAACCACAGCCCATTCCAAGGTCAGGGTCAGGAGTTTCCACGACATAGCTCCAGACCAATGGCTGCCCAGAGAGTCTTTATGATTGGACTGGGAAAACCCTCCAGCTCCCCTCTGGCCTGTTCCACTCCTCATCTTCGGACCAATGCCCAAAGCCACATTAATATGTATCTTTGCAATAGCAGAAGCCAAGTCTGACCACAAATAACCAGCCAGATAACTAATTTCATACCTCAAGCCAAGAGCAAGTGATTTAAATAGCGTCATTCTCCAAGCGGGTTGTGGTCCCACCTTCTGCTTCCAAAAAACCATAGGCAGGCTGATGCCAAGGTGGACGTTCCCAAAGCTCTCAGTGACCTCTTCCTGTTATTGGACTCCTCAGCTGCATTATCTAGTCTCACAATGAGAGGCACAATAATATAGGATAATTAATTTGTCTCTATATCCTGCACCAGCTCTTTGAATGAGAGCCATCACTGGGTTCCAAATGCAGAAAATTAGAGGTTAGCTGACTCTGAAAACCAGATCATGAAAAATTCATGGTTTATAGCAGATAAAATGTAGACCCAACAGCAGCAGACTTTCCCACGCGGATCTTAAAGGGAAGACCGGTGTGTGGGGCTGGCCGAACACTCAGCTGCTTGGTCTGTCTCACTGTTGCAGCACCTCTGACCCCTGCTGTAACGGAAGAATCTCAGTTCAGACAAAAGGGTGGCTGAGTTGTTCTTATGAGGATTGAAGATGTTAGAAGATCTCGATCACATCAGCCAAGAGGCTCATTTTGTGCCACACGGGTCAAGGGAGGAAAGAAGACCTCCAGAAAAAAGAAAACAAGAGCAGATCCCCCCAAGAAAAGCTGACAGCCCATAATCCATTGCACCCCTGTTCATATGAACATAATGGAATGGCAATCATTAGGGGAAAGACTGAATAAAATATACTATATTTTACATACCCACTATATAACAGCATTAAAAATATAGATAGCAAGGTTATTGATTATTGGCCTGGAAACATCTCTAAAACATATTACTAAATGAAAAAGCCTACTGAAGAATAATATATTATCTAGACAAACCCAGACAAAACTAAACAATATCTTTCCATTAGGTTTTTATGTGTGCACACAAATGTATTTAGAAAATTCTAGAGGACTCCACAAATAACTGGTAATAGAAGCCAACTCTGGGCAGCAGACTGGGGTAACTATAGGGACCTGAGTTTATTTGTAATGTTACAATGTTTTAAAACACAAGCATAGCCATGGATCACTCCTGTAGTTAAAAATAATAGCAATAAAGTGAACTGTTACGGAGCCGTTACAGTGCAGACGAGAAAATTAACACATCTGTAGAGGAACTCTATTATAGATAAGTACTTGCATTCAAAACGGCAGCCCAACATAATCATAAGAGGATTCATTTCAGAGTCAAGCAGATTTTGTTTCAAATCCAGCCTGTGGAACCTCGGGCTAATTACATAAGTCTCATATTTCATATCTGCTCAATGGGGGTATAAATATTGCCTTCATGGGATTACTGCGCAGCTTAACTAGCCCTAATATCATGGAGTTCACTGTCAGTGGTTGGGAACAATAAAGTAATCATTGGGGGAGAAATTGTCCCATACGTTCCTGGGCAAACAGCAGCTGAGTTGCGGTTACATAAGCACAGTGAACAGCTCGTGCCACCTCATTCCCGCCGCGTCAGCAGTAAGCCACCTAAAGGCACAGGGTAGATGGAGGGTTGCTGGGCATAATCAGCGACAGCCTCCAGCAGGTGGCCAACACTTGCAAATTAAAGTCTAGGGAACATGGACTCAACTTTGTTCACTGTTTTACCCCGAGAAAAAAATAATGAGGCACGAATTAGAAGGTTCTGGCCAGTTTTAGCAAGGTATCTCTGCCTGGGGAGTGGATGTTTACTATTTCACTTTAAAATTACATGCAGCCTGTTGGGTTCCTCGGACATGCATGCAATTATGTGTGTGCACATCCAGAAACCCCAGGATGGAATGGGTAGCTGCCTAATGGAGAAATGTGAACTAGGGGGAGTGCCTTCAGACCACCTCTCTGACCTAGAGAAGCCAAATTTGATGCCCCGTTTATTTGTAAATATTTTTCTTCTCAGGGACGAGCACAGTGCCTTGCACAAGAGGTAGGCATGCAATGCATTAGTGGATTATTTTGTCAATTAATGTGAGTCTATCCCTCGGGGAGCAGTCAGCCCTGGAAGAAAAGAGCATCTTCTTTCGCAGCTGTCCACTGTGACACCTCTCATCTCCCCCGCCTCTGCTTTTCCAGCATGCAGCATCTGTGTCCCGCTCAGGGAGCTAGTGCCCGGTCCCTGGGGATACGCATCTCTTCTCTTCTGCTGTTGTTTGATGTCGTTATTTAGCTTTATGTGCACAAGGCTTCTTTGTCCAGACAGAATAAGTTCTCTGAGGTCACGGGGCTCCTTTGGATGTATCTTTTAACCCCTCAAGCATGCTGAATAATGCCAGGGAGAGTACACACTCAAACAGCAAACGTGTTCCAGGGACTGAAATAGTTGCATTCAGACAGATTCTCTTCTGATTGTGAAAAGGTTCTGCTGTGAGAGACTAACAACAAAGCTGATGTTGCTCCGTGCAGCGCTGGTTCTATCGGTTATCCTACTGGTCACTCAGGAGAGAAAGAACGCTCCACTCTTCCAACACCTGACCCCTCTCAACCTGGGACAAAAGAGGAACCCCCCAGATTCCAAGGAGTGAATGCAGCTCTCCTATTTGAGGCTCTTGTACCACAGCCACCCCACGTCCTTGAGGGCCCAGAAGCCTGAATTCTCACTTTTCTTTCTTTAAAAGAAACACATTGGTGGCTATACTCCCTGCATGGTGCCAGTTGCACATTATTCAAGCAAGTGTCCTGTTGGACCCCACAGTATCCTCTCCAAAGGCTCTTGACAAGAGACTAAAGCTGGGGGCATAAAAACCAATGCCACTTCTTAAAAGTTTTCTTTTGAAAGGCTAAGTAGGAAAAAAAAAATTCCCTATTACTTGAGTTTATTCTCATGTCACAGAATATTCTTTAAACCAACACTGTGGACTTAGAGAAATGCTCTCACCTGAACCCCAGGTGACATGGGCTGGCTCAGTACACTGATTCCCAAAGCCTAAGCTCAAATGAAAGGCCACCCTCCAGGGTCTTTTAAAAGATAAAGGTGCTGATAAGTTATGGTACAAATATTATAAAATATTAAAAGGATGCAGAGAAAAGGTTAGTATTTTGGCGTGCTGTTGCTCTAATCTGTGTGCAAGTGTGTATTTACAAAATTTGGAGTCATTCTTTGTCCATAGTTTGGCATTTTGCTTTTACACTTAATATTTTAAGCATTTCTCCATGTTGTTAAATATTCTTTAAAGAGTCATTTTAAAAGCCTTGCAGTGCTCCAACATATAAATATATCATATTTTACTTTAACTCTCTGACTGGCCAGTTGATCAGTTTCTGGGCAAATTTTTATATTAAATAGCATTAGTGTGTATTCTTTTACACAAATATTTTACACGTTTATTGGTGTCCTTAGAATAAATTCATGTGAGTGCAATTATTATCTCATAGGGTAAAAACTGTCATTAAGTCTCTTGTTATAAACTGTCTTACATAAACATTCTGGTCCATTTGTACTTCTACTAACAATGCCTGAGGGTCCCAGTTTCCCTGCATACTTGCCATCCTGGGCTTTATCATTTTGATGTTTTCAGACATAGGTGTTCTAAGATACCCAGAGAACATATACTTTGGCACAAAAGCACTATAAAAATATGTGAGACCTTATCTGTGTCTTCACAGCAGAATACCATGTCTTTAAAAGTAGTTTTCAGACTTTTTTGATGGAGGCCTCTTTCATACTAAAAACTATCAAGGATCCTAAGAGATTTAATTTAGATGTTGTATCTCTCAATATGTAATGTAATAGAAATTATATCTGATAAAATATTATAATACCTATTAATTCCTTTTAAAATTATAACATA
This sequence comes from Molossus molossus, assembly GCF_014108415.1. Classification (NCBI taxonomy): domain Eukaryota; kingdom Metazoa; phylum Chordata; class Mammalia; order Chiroptera; family Molossidae; genus Molossus; species Molossus molossus. Next base: position 19,742,078 of record NW_023425352.1, read on the forward strand.
TAATGTTCCATAAATATGTGAGATCATGTGGTACTTGTCTTTCTCTGACTGGCTTATTTTGCTCCGCACTACACTCTCCAGGTCCTTCCATGTCATCTCAACGGGTAAATGTACCACAGTTTTTTTAATCCACTCATCATCCACAGATAGGCACTTGGGCTGTTTCCAGATCTTAGGTATTATAAATAGCACTACTATGAACATGGGGGTGCATATATTGTCGACCTAAATTGATCCAGAGTCATGGAAGTAGGAAACAGACTAACAAACCTCAGAGGGATGGGGGCTGGGAGGGGAGGGAAGAGATAAACCAAAGAACTTAAATGCATCTATGCACAACCAAAGGACACAGACATAGGCTGGGGAAAGCAGGAGGAGAGTGGGAACAGGGAGGAGGGGGGTCAATGGGGACAAAAGAGTGACATGTGTAATACTTTCAACAATAAAAAAAAAGGTAACCTTTGACTGTCTATATGGAAACTCAAGTATAGATCAGATATAATGTTGTAAATGTGTTTTTCCTTTAATATAAAGAAACTCGCTATACTGAGATATTGATATTCTAAATTCAAGCTTAAGAAATTTACCTTACAATTTTAAGAATGGAACCAGAAATAAAAGTATATTTGGAATGTGCTAATAAAATGAACAAAAAATGCAAAAATAAACAATACATTAATAAAATAATTTTATCAGAAAAAAAAAAAAAACTATAGTTTCCAAAACAAAAACCATTTAGTAAGAAAGTGACATTGTTTTACTTTTTTTGGTAAAGTCTTTAATAAAGACTGTTGGATTCTCATCTATTTCTACATTTAATTTGTTATAACAACATAAGTTATGTAGCTTCTAAAAAACTTTAAACTCTTGAGGAAGTGAGAATTAAAAAGGGCAAAAAAAATTTTATTATTTATTAGAAAATAGTTTTGACTTGATTAATCCCCTGAAAGGGTCATGGACATGCCCTATGGGTCCCAGGACCTCACTTTGAGAACCGCTGCTCCAAGCCAAACAACTACTGGAGCCCAAGAGGACTTAACTCATAAAAATTGTTTTTTGTTTGTTTGTTTTAGTAAAAGGTATGGATGTTTCACAGATGTCCCTCATTTCAAACCTTCTTCTTATCCAGATCCTTTAAAGTTCAACTCCAGCCTCCTACGTGCAGCCTTCTGATCTACGCTGACCTTTCCTGTCTCCAGTTCTCTGCTGCTGGTACATCACTGCAGCGTGGTCTGCCGACACCTCTGACTTTCCTCGTCTCTTGTCCCCACCAAAACAATAAGCTTTTTGAGGGCAGGGATCAGGGCTCGGGCATACACTGAGGGTCAGTAATTGATTTTTCGGGAGAGGGTCGCCCTAAATCACTGTGGCATTTAAGGAACTGTCATGTGCATAGTGCTCTATATAAAGTACTTTCTCTTGAAATACCACTTAATTCTCACAGTGGCCCTTTGACACAGGTATTTTCTCTTTGCCATAAAAATGAGACTCAGAGACATTGAGTGACAGTGCTGGAGCTGGAGCCCAGGTCACCTGATTCCAAATCCCACATGCTCAACCTCAGCGTTTGGCGATTGACTTAAGTAGTGGTACGTGGGCATCTGCTTCCCAAAGTATCACGTGGCAGGGGTTTGGGCCCATCCTTTCAGGGGATCGCTGAAGGCACTTGACACTTCCACTAGGAGGCACTGCAGACATGAAAAGGGAGTGTGTTTGGAGCCAACATTAGGTTAGAATCCTCTTACTCTCTCACTAACTAGCAACATGATACTGGACACATTGCCTTACCCTTCTGGGCTTCGGTTTCCCTCTTTCTGATATAGGCCTAATAATTGCCGCCAGGCAGGGTTGTTGGGAGAACACAGTGAGAAAATCTACATAAAGCACAGGGCAAGAATCAGCTCCGTTCCTGGATACACGTTCACTCCTCCCACAGGCCATCTTAGCCCGTTCCCTTCTTCCCCCGGAAAACCAGAATGCCTCCACGAAATGAAGAGCGATACTTCCTGTAGTCTGAGAAACCTCTTGAACAGAAAGATATTTTATCCCAGACACCTAGATCTGGGGTTTTTAGAACATAAAGGCCACAGAAGCCCAGGCCCAAGTAACGCTGGAAAGAGAAAACAGTAGTTTCTACCAGAAGGCAATCATTTCCCGTCTGTGGGAGAGCCTGTGAGAGCCAGGGCTCTAAAAGCAAGTCCTGCCCTGGCCGGTTTGGCTCAGCGGTTAGAGCGTCAGCCTGCGGTCCCGAGAGACCCGGGTTCGGTTCCCGCTAAGGGCATGTACCTTGGTTGCTTTTTCTCCCTGGCCCTGGTTGGGTTGTGCGGGTGGCAGCCACTCGATGTGTCTCTTTCACATCAATGTTTCTCTCTCTTTCTTCCTCCCACTCTATCTGAACAAAAAGTAGAAAAATGTCCTCGGTGAGGATAAAAAAATAAATAAATAAAAGCAAGTCCCCCCACAACATACACAGACATTCCTCAGACCCATAACTTCTCAAAGTTCATGAAACCCAGCACCTTTTCTGAGTGGGTTGCTCCCCTGGTGGAAAGGTTGTGCTCAATGAGGCAAGTTGAGGCGCTAAGAAGAGCCAGATCCATGGCCGGGAACAGAGTATTTCTCAGCCCATTGCCAGACATGAGCCCTGGCAGCAACGTGATGCTATTGACTGTCTCTAGTGGCTCAAAGTTAAGCACTCAGCAAGCCTATAAGTTCTGGTCTACTGGGTTCTCAGAACCTTGTTGTTACAGACACTCCTTGTTTACAACCAAAAACAATGTTTCACAGTTTGATTACTCTCCTCTTTTGTAAAATAAGAAAGTTAAAATTAATGATCTCCAAAGTCCCTGCCATCTCCAACCTTCTGTGCATCTGATCAAGCTCCAAATGCCTTCCAGTTCCTTCCAAAATGGAGATCTGCACTCTAAGAACGCAAACGTGCCTTCACCAAGGGCCATTGAGGTTCTGCAAAACTGCCTGAGCCAGGGTATGTCCCAGGAATGAGTGTTCAGCTTCTCAAAGGTCTATCAGACTATGGATCACCCTAAATTATGGAGGAGCTCAGAGAAAAGGAAATAAGACTTCACAGAAGAGATGAATTTCAAGGAAAAGGTAGACTATTGGGAGGCAAAAGGAAGTCAAAGAACATGTCCAGAGGCCTGGAACCTAACACGTGAAGCTATTTTCAGAAGATTAGTAGGAGATAAGCCAGGCCTGAAAGAAATGTTCTTACACAGTCATTAGAAGGATATGTTTAGATGTGTTCAGTATCCGCCAAAGGGCATGGATTTTATCTTATAAGCAATGGGGGCCCCAAAGGTTCTTGAACAGTTTAGGAAGATGAAGAAGCCTATTTGGAAAGACTACTCTGTTGGTGATGTTGTATGATGGACTGGTGAAGCGTATTCTCCTGGAGATTGAAAGCCTTCTCAGGAATCCAGCTCACTAACCTGATGAGATGGTAGGTTATAGGAAATTAAAGAGGGACACAGAGAAGAAGCATATCTGTTTGTTGGACGTGAGGCAGAGATGGAGAAGGATCGGGTAAAGATTTAAAGATTCCCAGCCTAAGTGGCTAAGAGAAGTGTTACCCTGACAGAAACAGGAGTGGAACCAACATCGCTGGAACAGACTATACATTGAGTTTGAGGTTAAAGAAAAACATCCTAGGCTGAGTTCCCTAAACTGAGAGCCCGAGTCTGTGATGGGGAAGCTCAAGAATTATTGAGGGAGTGCTCTAAGGCACAACCTAACAGGAGAGAGGAAAACGAGATAGAGGAGGAGCGGCCGACAAGCAAGGATGTCGCTCTAGGTAAAGCCTGATCCATCGGGGAGCTGCAGAGTGTAACTCTCACCATTGACTTGACACGTTCTAAGGCAGGAGGCCAGTTATTGGCCATCCCAGATGTGAGAGTGGTGACCTCTATAGAAGGATGGGAAAAGGAATGTTAATCTAATGTTGTATGATGGATTGGTGAAGCATATTCTCCTGGAGATAGAAAGCCTTCTCAGGAATCCAGCTCACTAACCTGATGAGATGGTAGGTTATAGGAAATTAAAGAGGGACACAGAGAAGAAGCATATCTGTTTGTTGGACGTGAGGCAGAGATGAAGGAGAAGGATCGCAACACTCAACAAACGCCTTCTATTACTGTCATGAACGTTAGCATTACGATAGCAGAACGTCCAACATACGTGATGGATGAAAGAAAACAACTTGGGCAAGCGCTGTTCTCTGTCCCTGCACAACCTCGGTCCAGGAGTGCAATTCACCTCCCCTGCATTGTCTGACCTTCTTTGTGCAAGCAGCAGAAAGCTAAGTAGTTGTCGCTTACTGGGTTTTCAGACTTGGCTGTGCAATTCATCAGAGGTGCAAGAGCATGAAAGAAAAGTTAGGTGAGGCTTTCTTAAAATGAGGGAAAGATGAGCTCTTTCTATTTTAAGCGCTTAAATATAGCTGGGAAAACCTGACATGGGTGCTCCATGTATTTACTTAGGTCCGCGACATTTGCTGCCAGTTTGTGTATTCTTGGCTGGAACCTTCTCTCCTGGATGGAGACTATTTGCAGAGCTATTCTAACACTTCTAGAGATCTATATGGCTGTATTTTCCTTTTATATCGCAGGAATCTCCCTGAAAGGGTGTGTGTAAATTTAACATTAGTTTTAATGTTCCAGGTAAGCTGTATGCTGAATCCCATAGTAGAAAATCACACTCACACACACACACTTCCTCTGAAATATCAGCTCTCATGTGAAACATGCTGGCATTGTATAGGAAGCTGCTGTTTCCTTCTTTGACCCAGAAATCAATCAACAGATGTTTATTGAGTGCCTGTGGTGTGAAGGGCACTATGCTGGATGCTGGAAGAACACAGGATATCTTGGGAATAGTAAATAGGCGTCCTGACCAGGGAACAAAGTAAATGTTGGAGTAGGAGAGCTGCCTGTGCATTGCAGAGACTGCGTGCATTCATCGAGGTGGCCAAGAGAAACGGCCAACACCACCAACATTTCAGTGACTTAACACTATGTCACTCACATCACAGTCCAAGGTGAAGGAGCAGGGAGGCGAGGGGCAGAAAGGGGCTCTGATCTAGGCAGTAATGTGAAGACTCGGGGTCATTTCACAGAGGCTCTGCTACCCTGGAATTCTCAACAGAACTGGAGGATGGGTGAATGAGTGAGCATGGAGAACACGCAAGAAGTGTCCTCACCAGGCATAAATGTGGCATTCACCACCTCCAGCCTGTTCCGAGGGACAGAATTCAGTCAGATGGCTATATCTCAATGAAAGAATGCGGTCCGGTTGTTTGTCCTGGTTCAAGATGAAACAGGTTTAGTGACTATCAAATCAGTCTCTGCCACAGCAACATAATGCTGAGGTTTCAGAATTTTAAAATTAGTACTTTTGTCTTATACATAAAAGACTGACCAGCTAATGACTTCTTGTTCCCAAGGAGATTCTGAGCTTACTTGAGATACCCAGAAACACACCCTACCCACCAAAAGAACAGGACGATAATTTGTTGATTATCTAGTCATTTGCCAAATACTTATGCAGTGCCTAGGACTTGCCTGACACTACTGTAGATGGTAAAACACCACAGTAAAAGGAAAAAAAGCAAACCATGTGCTGGGAACTTTACATGAAGATAGGTTTTTTTCCTGCCCCACCCCCCACTCCCGCCACATGTCAAACAACAAAAAATAGTTTCTTTTAATATCCTTTCTGGAAGAATATTTGACTTTGGGTGGTGGGCACACAATGCAATATACTGATGGTATATCACAGAATCGCACACTTAAAACCTATACAATTTTATTAACTAATGTCACTCCAATAAATTTTAAAAATCTCAATAAACCGGGCACAGAAGGAATATAATGCAACATAATGAAGTCCATAGATGACAAGCCCACAGTTAATGATTTTGCTGATGATTACTCAATGATGAAAAGCTGAACATTTTCCCTTTAAGGTCAGGAACAAGACAAGGATGCCCACTCTCACCACTCATTCAATATAGTACTAGAAGTCCTAGCCAGAGGTATAAAACAAGAAGGAGAAATAAAAGGCATCTAAATTGGATAAAACAGTAAGTTATCTGTTTGCAGATGGCATAATCTTATATATAGAAAGCCTTAAATATTCCACCTAAGAAGAACTGTTAAAACTAATAAATTATCCAGCCAATGTGGCTCAGTGGTTGAGCATCGACCCATGAACCAAGAGGTCACCAGCTCGATTCCTGGTCAGGACATATGCCCAGGTTGTGGACCCAGTCCCCAGTGGGGGGTGGGGGGGCATATAGGAGGCAGCCAATCAGTGTTCTCTCTCATCAATATTTCTCTCTCTCTCTCTCTCTCTCTCTCACTTCCTTTCTCTTTAAAATCAATAAGGGGGAAAAAAATTTAAAAACTAGTAAGTTAAATAAAATGTAGGATACAAAATTTATATAAAAAATCAGTTGTACCCAGCTGGTGTGGTTCAATGGATTGAGCATTGCCCCACACACCAAGAGGTTATTGGTCTGATTCCTGGTCAGGGCACATGCCCAGGTTGTGGGCTTGGTCCCCAGTAGGAGGCATGTAGAGGTAGCCAACCTTGTTCTCTCTCATCCTCTCCATTCCTCTCTCTCTTAAAAAAAACATATTTAAAAAAAAAAATCTTGTGTTTCTATACACCAACAATGAACTGTCAGGAAGTAAAACTAAGAAATTATCCCATTTAACATTGCATCAACAAGAATAAAATACTTAGGAATAAATATAACCAAGGAGGTAAAAGGTCTATACACTAAAAAACATAAGACATTAATGAAAGACATTGAAGAAGATACAAATAAATATTATATTTTCATGGATTAGAAGAATTAATAGTTAAAATGTCCATACTACCCTAAGTGATCTATAGATTCAATACAATCCCAACCAAAATTCCAAAAACATTTTACAGAGAAATAGAAAAAAACAACCCAAGAATTCATATAGAACCACAAAAAGACCCAAATAGCCAAAGCAATCATGAGAAAGAAAAATAGAGCTAGAGTCATCACACTTTCTTATCTTAAATTATATCACAAAACTAGTCTGGTATTGGCATAGAAATAGACACATTTATGAATGGAACAAAATAGAGAGTCCAGAAATAAACCCATGCGTAGATGGTCAATTAATTCTTGACAAAGGAATCAAGAATATATAACAGGAGAAAAAATAGTCTCTTTAATGGCACTGGGAAAATTGGATATCTACATGCAAAAGTATAAAACTGGATCCCTATGTTACATCATACACAAAAATCAACTCAAATGGAGTAATATTTGAAACCATAAATTCCTAGAAGAAAATATGGTCTTGACAATGATATTTTGGACTTTATAGCAAAAGAAAATGCAAATAAATAAATAAGAATACAGCAAAACAATACTTCTGTACAGCAAGAAAACCATCAACAAAATGAAAATGCAACCTATGAAATGGGAGAAAATATTTGTAAACCACATATCTGATCAGAGGATTATGTGCAAAATACATAAGAAACTCAAACAAATCAATAGCAAAAAACAACTAAATTAAAAATTTGCAAAGTATCTGAATAGACAGTTTTCCCAGGGAGACATACAAATGGCCAACAAGTAGATGAAAAGATGCTTAAAATCACTAATAAAGTGAAACCAAATTCATGATTATCACCTCATACCCTTAGGATGTCCATTATCCAAAAGACATAACTGCTGGTGAGGATGTGGAATGAAAGGGGACCCTTGTACACTGATAGTGGGAAAGTAAACTGGTACAGCACTATGGAAAACAGTATGAAGATTCCAATAAAAACTAAAAATAGCCCTGGCCAGTTTGGCTCAGCGGTTAAAATGTCCATGCTACCTAGACAGGAGAGTCCCAGGTTAGGTTTTTGCTAAGGGCATGTACCTCGGTTGCAGTTTGCCCCGGCCCTGGTTGGGGTCATGTGGGTGGCAACCAGTAAATGTGTCTCTCGCACATCGATGTTTCTCTCTCTCTCTCTTCCTCCCTCTCTCCCTCCTGCTCTATCTGAAGATAAATGCAAAAATGTCCTCAGGTGAGGATAAAAAGTAAAATAAATTTTTAAAAAAACTGAAAATAGAACTACCATATGATCCAGCAATTTTGGACGTATGTCTAAATAAAATGAAAACAGGATCTTGAAGAAATATCTGACATTGCAGCAAAAAAAAAAAAAAAAAGCAGTCATAGACAATACATAAACAAATAAGCCTGACCAAGTCCTAATAATACTTTATTTATAGACACTAAAATTTTAATTCCTCTTATTTTTTAATATATATATATCTTAATTCTCACCTGAGGATTTATTGATTTTTTTATTTTAGAGAGAGAGAAAGGGAGGGAAAGAAACATCGATGTGAGAGAGAAATATCAATTAGTTGCCTCTCATATACACCCTGACTGGGATCGAACCCACAACCCTTTGGTGTATGGGATAATGCTCCTGAGCCACCTGGCTAGGGTGAATTTCTCTTATTTTTAAGGTGTCACAATGTAGTATTCTTTTGACTTGTTTTCAATCATTTAAAAATATGAAAGCTGTTCTTAGCTCACAGGCTGTACAGAAACATCAGGGAATCTGGATCTGGCCTGTGGGTCACAGTCTGCTGACCTTGCCCTCTGACGCTACCCACTTGCCCCCTCCCCACTAAGAATGCCCATTACCTCTGCTGATCCAGCAGCCTCAACATTCACCTTTCCTCCTAGGCCAAAATCTACACTCATACTCTGAGCTACGCCTTCTTTGAGCTGACCCTTGCCTGAACCACCCCAGTCCGAGGACACTGTCCTGGCATTTGTCCTTGGCGGCTGGCATGCCCATCTGATTCACTGAGCTTTAGTAGCAGGAAAGCAAACAAAAGGACAGCTAACTGCCGTGAATTTCCATGCCGCAAAAAGACCTGCAGTCTGGGAGCGACCAAGCTGCAGCTTACGCAGCGGACCGCCATGCATAATGCCCCAGCTGGGCTTCTTCCAAACGAAGAGGGAAGCATCCACCACTTCACTTCCTTTGCACCAGACCGGTGAGGAAGCTGCCGTCCCCAGCAGGGGAAATGATGCACCAAACCCATCTGGTCAGCGCAATATGGCCAGACCCATGTAGCTATCCTCATGTTGCCTAAAGCAACAGTTTACTGCCAGGTTAGAAAATGGCAGCAATAAAAAAATGAATGGAATGCAGCCAGATAGATGGCTCTCCGTACAAGAAGACTCTGTATAACGAGAAATGGGAAAAAATATTTATATACATAGAGAGAGATATTATCTTCTTCTCCAACACATTTTTCTGAAGTTACAAATCTATGGTTTCTATTTATTTCCATTGGAGGGAAAAACAAAAACACTGAGATTTATGAGCAGTATTGTTTATTTATAATCCAAGAACTCTCTTCATACCATATGCTTGGAAAATTTACAGAGAGAGAGAGTGAGAGGGAATTGCCTGCTTAATTCAATGGTCTTGGCAAAGCTCACGGGCAGAGAGAGCATCCCAAACTCTTCCTCCCACATGTGTGTCAGCATGTACAGGCGTGGAGGCACGCGTGCAGAGAGCGGAGGGAGCTCTTGCCAGCAAAGCCACAGCTCAGCGTCGCGGGAATGAGAAGAGCTGGTGAGACTGAGAAAGCTCAACTGACTTCTCTAGCAAAGCACACAAGTGAGACAAAGAGCCAGAGAAAGAGGCAGGAGAGGAGAATGAGGGCTGAGAGGCTGGAGCAACCAGCTTTCTGGACAAGTAAAGAGGACCCGTGGTCCAGGAGGGTTCTCAGGAAGGCAACGTGTGCACTTTGTTGTAGAGGCAAGGTCTCTACAACACTCTTATTTTCCTTCTTGGTATTTGTGGGGAATGAGTAGAAGTTCCCGATTTTATCTCTGCTGCCCAGCATGCTCTGCAGAGAGAAGCTGTCACTCATTCCTTCAAGGAACAAGATTCGGTTTGCACGGGATGTTTTATTTCCTCTTCACTGTACCTGCTACTTTCAGGCTAATGACAAATGAAAAGAAAGAAAACAACTGAGGTTGAAGACTATCAATACAAATGGAAATAGTGCTCAGATATAGAAAGAGATGGAAGAGACTGAAAAATAAATGCAAATGACACGGTGGCAGGGACAGAGGAGCTCTCTGAGAAAGGCCACCCTGACCGCTCCTGTCCATGGTGCTCCATCCCCGAGCGGCCACGGCCCACAGGACCTGTCCATACCACACCGGGTCCGACACCTGCTGCCTGCAGTGTTAGCTGCCTTGCGATACGCATACGGCTGCTCCCACTTCTACTTCGGTGATTCCCAAAACTTATCCCACTCCAGCCTCTCCCAGGAGTCCCAGTCCCACATTTCCAAACGCTGTGCAATGAACGGTGGCCAGTACAATCCCAAGATGCTAAGACTGAGTTCATCACTTCCCCTCCTCCCACCCTCCTCCACCTCTTTCATCCCCAAACCCTCCAAGGCTCCCAGGTCTGAAACATTGCAATCATCAGGACTATCCCCTCTGCCTCACCTCAGTTTGCCGGAGTCCTCTCCCTCTGAACTACCGAGTTCAGCAGGATAGTCTGCCTGGCTGGCTGCCTGGGCGGCTGTGATGCACCACCCAGGTGTGGCCCCGCCTCCGAACAGCTTCCTCCTCAGTCCGGGGTTCACAGTGGTGTCCAATCTACCTTCCTAAAGCAGCACTGTGCACATCAAGTCCTTTTCCAGCCCCAGAGCCTGCGTGGCTCCATATTCGCTTTGAAACAGGCTGGGTTCAGCACCGTCCGCGCTCACGGCACCGCTGCTCCCCCGACCCAGGGGCTGCGCACAGCTGAGTCTGCGTAACTGCTGGGTGACGAGATGGTCAGTGGTGAAGAGTACTGGGGGGAAAAGCCAAGGATTTTCTTTTCTTTTCCTCTGTGGCTATTTGGGAGAAATGCTGAGGTTGAGCGGACCCAGGGGCTTATAAAACTGAACGGAGCTGACAGTTACAAGTGTGTAAGGCAATGATAAGAAAGCGAAGGGGGGAAAGAAGAAAGGCGATTGCACCAAAGTTTGTGACAAATTACAGCGAGGAAGCCCAGTCGGTCAGCAGCCAGAATGATTAAGAACAAGACCCTCAGAAAAGGTCTCTGAAATAAAATAGAAGGACCTGGGCGAACCATGGAGAAGTAATTTATCCACGAGGGTCAACATCGCTAAACAATGAACGGAATTTGTCCCTTCGGAGGGTTGCAGAAAGGGGGAGGGAGCAGGTGCTGGAGAGGCATACATTTGCCACAGCGGAAAACCCGGGGTCCTTATCGGAATGAGCAAAGGGGCCCCTGGAAGGGCAGAAGGCTGGCCAGACTGCAAGTGCGACAGGGCTTGCCTGCGGAGAAAGTAATTGGAAAAGCAAGGAGCCGCTCGTCCTGCCGGTGACACCGCTGGCTTCCCTTCAACACGGGTAGCAGGTACAGCAGGGACTGCGCACCTAGAGAAAATGAGCCCTAATCCATAGAAAGAGACTCTGCAGAAGTACCAGCCAAAGACCCCACACCATGCCCTGGCCGGTTTAGCTCAGTGGTTCGAGAGGCAGCCTGAGGACCGAAGGGTCACAGGTTCGATTCCCAGTCAAGGGCACATACCTGGGTTGCAGATATATTGATGTTTCTCTCTCTCTCTCTCTGTCTCTCTCCCTCTCTCTCTCTGTCTCCCCACCTCGACCTTCCACTGTGTCTGAAAATCAATGAAAAAATATCCTCAGGTGAGGATTAACAACAACAAAATCCCACACTAGAGGACCGGGGTACCCTAAGTCAGACGAGGGACAAAAGGGGACAAGAAGGACAAAAGGTTTGCCACATGCCAGAGGCAATCCAAATAACCACTACCCACCATCGAGTGCCAAAGCCAGGAAATCACGTGTCAGATGGCATCAAACTGGAGTGGACTATGCCCTACATACCTTGCTCTGATTGCCAAAGCCGACAAAGCAGATAGTGTGGGGACTCGGGGAAGAGACCATTGTCATTAGTCACTGTTCACCCAGAATGAGGTTAAATTTCCCCTTGGAGACCTGACCCCATAAGTGCCTACTGAGTATCCCTATCAGCCTTGCATTATGATAACTACTTTGTAAACAAATCCCTGTTGTCTTCGGGGTCCCAGTGAACCACTCCATGAGTGATAAAGCAAACCAAATACCAGCTCTGTGGCGCTCACCATACAGAGGGGAGGAAAATCAGTGAACTAGTATGCTAATGAGCAAATTCAAAAACTGAAATTATGAAGCCCACTAAGTGAAATCAAGAGGGACTATGACAGACGGGTCGGTGCAGAGTCTTCAAAGGGGAGATGCCATCTGGGCTGGACCTGAAGGACAGAGGCATGCGGAGATGAGATACAGTGGGGATGCAGAGGGAAGCCGGGGAGGGCTGCCGTGTGGGGAATTAAAGCGAGGCTGGAGTGTGACGAGCAAAGGAGACGGCGGATGCAATCAGAAGACACAGTGAGGCCCAGTGCCATGCTTCACATCGAGAGAACACAAAGTGGGAGGAAGGAACTACTGCATTGATTCCCTTCCATGTCTCAAACACCGAGAGAGAGATTGTTCAGCCACGGCCACTGCCTTTGCCTCTAGAAGCTTAGAAACAGAACTCATGTGAGTGCAACAGAATAGTCAGTCATGTGGGAGACATTTTTATTGGTGTTGGTTTGGTAAGAATTTCATTTTACATCCTCAGCCAAAACAATAACTAATGTCAACTAGTCTGATGCATCTCCCTAAACACAGCACTGAACTAATCATTTACAAGTTGGGGCAAAAAATAGGTTTATAGTTGTGAGTCTGTGAAACAGAGTTTATTATTGTATTATTATTTATTAAGTACTGTGTTATTTTTCATACAAACAACTGTAAACCTACTTTGGCCCCACCCTGTATTCCTGTTTTCTGTACACTTAAAATCTAGAATTTCCAACAACAGAGATGAAGGGAACCCTGAATGGACATGTTAATTGTCAAACTGAAATTTTTGGAAGAGACATATCAACAACCTAGTGCATATTTTTACAACATCAAATAATATAAAGTTGTAAAACTTAAAACATGAATCCTCACAAAATGTTCATGCTGACACACATTCTACCTCTTCTTCCCAAGAGTCACAACCCTGTCCACAGAAAAGCATGTTTAACAAATGAAAGAGCTCAAATATGAAAGAAAAATACCCTGGGTCTAATACCAGCTAGGCCACTAAGCTAGTTACGTGAATCTTAGGTAAGCATTCACCTCCTTGACCTCAGTTTTACCAGGTATAGAATAAGGTATAAGTACTTCTGATTTAGGATGTGAAGGAGGAACTGGGACTGAATCTACCTGCCCTCACCTGAAACAAATAAAAATAAAATCTATGAAACAGTGATTTTCAGGTATTGGGACATCAGACGATGAAGAACAGTGATCCCCTGAGATAGTAAATAAATGAGGTAAGCCTGACAATGGCCCCCGCCTTGGCATGGAGCATTCCCAGGACGCATGCAGAGAATAGGAACTCAGTGAAGCCCAGTGATCTCCCTGAGTTGATCAGTCAGAGCAGGGAGTCAGGGCAGCCGGAGGTGGCTAGAGATTGCAAGAGACAGTACCGGAGCAAAGACAGCTCCATAAGTAAAGAGAGCTATGAGAGAGATGCAGAGGATCCCTTCAAATCTTCAGCTAAGTATCTATCCATTTGTGCATGTAAAGAAATTACCCAGGTTGGATCAGAGGGAATAATCCCAGAAACTCACACAGGGCCAATAATAGTTACAGCTCCCATCATCCACGGCATCAACCCTCATAAATCTTGAAATATCAGGTAAAATACTTCAGAAAAATTCTGTTTCAGTCGTAAGACAAAAATTAGTCCTGAACAAAATGATGTCTGATCCCAACTTATAAAGCTTACAATCAAAACCTGAAAGAATTCAACCATTACTGAGTTACCTAAGTGGGTCCCAGAACAAAACTCAACAGTATCTATAGGAATAAAAAAAAAAAATACCCACTAAGACAAAAATCATAATATCTGGCATTAAATTAAAAAATTATTTGGCATGACAGAAGCAATTAAAAAAACCCATAAAGGGAAGAAAAATAAATCAATCTACACTACTAGTTTTCAACTAGGGGTGATGTCCTACCTCCTTCGACCTGGAAACATGGGTCAGTGTGTAGAGAAATTTCCACTTGTCATGCCTGAAGATGCTACTAGCATCTAGTGGACAGAAGACGGGGAATCTGCTAAGCATCTTACGATGTATAGGAAACCCCTCCACTACAAAGAGTTGGCTAATCTGAGAGGCCAATATTACCACTGTCGACAAATCTTATTCAAAATCATCTCAGAAATGACACAAGTGATAGAATTACTGAAAAGGAAAATTAAAACTATTATTATAATTTTATTCCATATGTTCAAGGAGCTAAAGGAAAAAGAAAAATATTAAAAAAGAGACACAAATCAAACTTCCAGAGATAAAAACTACAATATCTAAGCTAAATAGTGTACTAAATGAGATCAATGGCAATATTGACATTGCAGAAGAAAAGAAATTGAAAACATAATACAAACTATACAAAACTAAACACAGAAAAAAACCTCAAAAAAATAAATAGATCATCAGTGTATTGCAGGACAACATCAACTATAATTAGAGTCCCCAAAATGATGTGGGGCGGGAAGGCAGGTAATAGATTTGAAAAAATAATGGCTAAATATTTTCAAAATGTGATGAAAACTATAAACCAACATCCAAGAAGCACAAAAAAAATCCTAAATAAAGCATAAGAATCATAAATAAAGCAACATCAAAGCTCATCATAATCTAGTTATTTTTGTTGTTGTTGTTAATCCTCACCCGAGGATATTTTTTCATTGATTTTTCAATCTAGTGGAAGGGAGGGAAGAGGAGAGAGAGAGGCAGAAACATTGATGTAAGAGAGACACATCGACTGGTTGCCTCCCGCATAACCTGGACCAGAGCTCGAACCTGAAACTCAGGTATGTGCCCTTGACCAGGAATCAAACCGACAACCCTTTGGACCAAGAGCCAGTGCTCTGCCACTGAGCCAAACCAGCCAGGGCCATAGTCTAATTCTTAACACCAGAAATAAAGACATAGTATGCAGAGAAAAAATAAATAAATCACATAAAGTTAAACAAAGATATGATGACAGCAGGTTTGTTGTTAGAAACAATGTAAGTGACAAGAAAGTAAAATAGCATTTTAAAAGTACTCAATGAAAAAGAACCTCTCAATCAATTCTATACCTAGCAAAAGTCTCCTTGATAGACAAAGGCAAATAAAGGCTTTATTGAAAAAAGCTGGAAGAACTCACCACTTGCATACCTGCATGTAAGAAAAGTTGAGGTCCTTCGAGCAGAAGTAAATAATACCAGATGGAAATCTGGATCTACACAAAGGAATGCAGAGTACTGAAATAGTAACTACATGAATACATAGAGATCTTTCTTCTTATTCAGTAATTTAAAAGATAGTTTATTGTTTAAAGCAAAAGTAATGAAGTATTGTGAGGTTTATAACATATGCAGAAATAAAATGAATAGCTATGATGGTCTAAGAGCTGGTAGGGGAGAAGAGAAGTAAACTGTTTTAAGGTTTTTGTACCCTATGTGAGGTGGTAATGTCATTTAGACCTGGCCTGTTATAGGGTAAAGATGGTTACTACAAACCCAAAAGCATTCACCACAATAACACAATAAAGGGATATATTTAATAAGCCAAAAAAAGAAGGTAAAATGGAATAACAAATAAAATTAATCCAAAGGAGGAAGAAAAAGGGGGACAGGGAGTGAAACAAAGTGAGACAAATAGCAAACAAATGTAAAGTGAGAGACTTAAACCCAAACATATCAATTATCCCATTAAAGGTAAATGGTCTAAACACTACAAAGACAAAGACTGTCAAATTGGATTAAAAAAAAGCAAGATTAAAAAAAAACTAGGTTAAAAGCAAGATGATAAGGGAAAAGATATACCAATCAAAAGAAAGTTGGAGCAGCTATACTGATATCAGAAAATGTGGATTTCAGATCAAAGAATATCACCATGGGTGAATAGGAACATTTCGTAATGATAAAGTAAGTAGTCAATATATTCATGAGATATAACAACCCTAATGTTTATGCATCTACTAACAGACTTTCAAAATAACATGAAGTATAAGGCATGGACAGGGCTAATATTTAAACATAGTAATGTTAAAATAATGGAATGTGGTAGATCACTGTTACCCCAAGGCCCCCAAATATCCTCCAGCCATCCTGCCTCTCTCCCAGATCACCACACAACTCAGAAACCAAAGGGTAACATCTGCCCAGCATGGAGACTCCTTATCCTGTTCCAACTCTATAGATTCTATTTACTCTGATTGATTGATGCCTATTGCTTTGCAGTTTAAATATAATCTCTGGGTTTAGATCAAAGTAATTTCCAGCCCTGGCTGGTGTGCTTAGTGGTTAGAGTGTTGACTTGTGCACCGATGTCGCAGGTTCAAGTCCCAGTCAAGGGCATGTACCTGTGTTGCAGGTTTGATCATTGGCCCTGGTCAGGGTGTGTGCAGGAGGCAACAAATTGATGAGTCTGTCTCACATAGATGTTTGTTTCTCTCTTTTTTTCTCTCTCTCTCTTACTCTCGCTCTCCCTCCCTTCCACACTCTCTAAAAAAAAAAAAAAAAAAAAAAAAAAAATCAGTGGAAAGAAATATCCTCAGGTGAGGATTAACAACAACAAAAGTAATCCCCAAATTCCCTGCCATTGTCAAGGTTTTATCATTGCATTTATTCCGGTTGACTCAACATAGAGGAAACATTGAGTTCTGGGGAGTGGGGGATGGTTAAGAGCAAAGAAACAAGAATGGACATTCTTACTTTGCATTGGTAGTATGTAAAGAACACATGTTTGTGGAAATACGGAAAACAAAGTCCTCTTCCACTGGGATAGTCTGCATTTCTCATTGAACACCACAAAGTCTGGTATTTCTGCAGAAAAATACAATTCAGCTCAATTCTTGGGATCAACCAGTATATGAGTTTCTTGGCCCAAGCACTTGGCCAGTCACTTTGCTCAGTGGTAGCTAGGGATTTATGGATTTGATTTCAATGTTTAATTTTCAATTTTATTCTTAGCAGCAGGGGAACAAAAGGCAGAATAAAATCATTTAAAAGAGGTTAACTGTTACAATTGTATAAGACTCTAAAAAGTGAAAGTAAGGGGAATGATTTTACAATGCTCATTAAAAGAAATCTATGAGATCTCAATGCAGCAAGCAAGAGGAACAGAGGTCCGAGGGGAAAGCACATTTTCCAACCACCTTCGAAAAGACCATAAAGCCCAGTTAATGTGGCTCAGCAATTGAGAGTCAACCCATGCACCAAAGGGCACCGGTTCAATTCCCAGTCAGGGCACATACCCAGGTTGTGGGCCAAATCTTCAGTGGGGGACATGCAGGAGGCAGCCAATCGATATTCTTACTCATCGATGTTTCTATCTCTCTCTCTCACTCCCTTCTTCTCTCTCTAAAATCAATAAAGAAAAAAATTATTTTTAAAGACCATAAACCCAAACTCTTAGAAGCATTCATTGGTCTCATGCTGTCTTCGTGGGCTTGCTCCTCCCCATGTTGCTGGGAAGGTACAGGAGATAAGAGAGGTAGCCTGCCTTGTACTAAATAAATGTATAAGCACCTGTACTTAGACAACCACTTGAAGATCTGGCCACTATAAATCATGACAAGTGCAGTAAAAACCTCCAAGAAACATGAGTAAAACAAGAAACTAATGGAGATGAGGAAGAGGTCAGCACAATCCTGAAACATGGTACCTTTGAAACACAAACCAGTCCACACGGGATCTAGGCAGGAACTGAATGAGATCTGCACACCACCATCACCACTTGGAAGTCTGCAGCAGAGAGAATCCTAGGGTAAGCACCCAGCAACTTGACCCAGCATGAACTCCCCCCTTTCCAATACCCGGGCTCTGGTGTAGGAGCTGCAGTCTATGTAACAAGCTCACAGCAGCGAGTCTGAGCTCCTCGCTGGGACTGTCACAGCCCCCTAATGGCTCCATCTTCCCGCCTCCATGGCGAATTCCTTATGTCTCTGGTTACTCCTCAGCACTCCCTAGCTACCCCAAGTCTCCAAGAAGTGAGTGTCCCCAAGTCTCCCACAAAGCCATGCTCAGGTCTGACCCCAGACTTCGCTCAAGCTGCACCTCTTTCCAGAATGTTCTCCCTGACCTCTCTGGCCAGCTCCTCCTAGCCATCCTTAGCTCAGCTGCTCCCACCTGAAGGACCTTTCTCTGAACCAGTCCAGTCCATAATGATTACCTTTTATTCTGAAGTCCTTCAGATTTTTAAAATAGTGAGGTGTCTATGACATCTGTTCTCAAAGGGTTTTAAATTTTCATCCAATTACTGTTTACGTGACTCCCTCATCTCCCCAACTAAATCATAGATTCCTATAAAATGGACACTCTAAAACATTTTCCCTACTGTGCTCTCTGGGGTATTCACTAAATGACTTGTTGAATGAAAAAAATTGAATCCCTAGGATTATCCAGATACTCTCACAGAAATATTCCTTTTGCAAATTGTTCTCGTCAATCGGCCCTGCAGCCAAGCTCACAGGCAGGAAAGTGAATAGTCTGCACACATTCCAGTCACATTACTTAAAAGGTTGGACCGAGAAGGTGGTGAGCAGACATTTTAAAAGTTGATAACTATAAGCATTCTTCTAACCCTAACAAAATTAAAATACATAAAAAGACCCTCTAAACCAGCCTGAAAGCTGGTTTAGATAAAAAGCATCAGTGTTTTATTCAGGAAGTCTAGGGTAAATATTATCTCCACTATCCCACAGATTTTACCTATTAATTTAAACAAATAGCACAGCGATAAATAGGTTCTGTCTTGTACGCCATTTCCTGACAATACCTAGTGACTGTCCTGGGCTCTCACCTAAAGAAAGAGTCTGATTTCAAATCTGTGTTTATAAAAAAAATGCATATATACACACCTACACATACAGGGTGGGACAAAAGAAGGTTTCGAGTTATCTATATTGAAAATAATACAATGATTAATAAATAATACAAGACTAAACTCTGTGTTTCATGTACTTAAAACTCTAAACCTCCTTTTGCTCCACCCTGTATATAATATTTTGCTTATTGTATGTATAGACTATAAAAATATATACAATTTATTACATATATGGTATTAGGACATATTCTGTATATTTGCCTATTCTGAACAATTATAAACATTTATAAAATTAAGTCCAGAGAGTAAATGGAATAAATTTCACCAATTATCCTCATGACAATGCTATTTAAGTTTGATTTCCAGAAACACCAAAAAGAGAAAAGCAGGACTTGAATAAGAATTTTAAAACCACTGATGAAAATAACAGAATCCAAAAGAGATTTTGCTGTTTTCATTAAGGGACGACCAATCATACATCATAATTCCCAAAATAAAAGCCTCCGTTTCCACTCCATTATCTAAAACTATGAATTAAGCTGCTCTCGCTAGAAAAGAATTATTAAAGACATGTTTAAAGACTTTGGAACATGGAGCCAAGATGCATAAGTTGTAGTCCCCACACGGCTGCTCTCGAGCAGGTGTCTGTGAGACCACTGCCTGGTGATGCTGGTCCCTCAGTTTCTCAATCTGTTAAATGGGAGAATGGCGAGAAGGTCTCTTCTGGCTTTGCGGTTCCTATTTTACTGGGCACCTTACCTAAACATCTGTCCCAGAGAACAGATATAACTACGTTCTCTCTCATTTCTCTTTTGATTCTACCTATTCTGTTTGACGTTGCTGTCATTGCTTTTCAGCTTCAGATCATGTAAGCTAAGAGAAACTCTTGGAACTATTGAGGAAGAAAAGTAGAAATCCTAAATAGTTTGGATAGTACCAAGGTGCATCCAAAGCTCTCCCAGATATTGGGAGATATATATTTATAAAAATATATATAATTTTTTGGTTATGCATTTTATATTTGAGAACTTTTTTCCTCCTAAGCCTTAATACCCTACAGACATTTTAAAAGTTGATAACTAGAAGCATTTTTCTAACCCTAACAAAATTAAAATACATAAAGAGATTCTTCAGAAGTCCTGCTGAGTACTTAAGAGCATATTACCACAAGGACCACCTACGCAGCAAGGTCTCTGGAATAAAAGGGGATGTTTTAAACATCTTTAAAGTACTTGCAGCATACTTGAAACACAAGTATGCATGCCTTCAGAAATCTAAGTCTCCCTGGCAGTGTAAGCTGAAATCTGCTGTCCTTGAGAGCTTTGTTGACATGACCCTGATAAAAGTAAGACTTATGAGTCTGGAATGTTTAGTGACAAGATACTGTTGATGTAGGAGGCCGTGGTCCACTTGGCTGTGTCTGCAAGCGTCCATGAGGACAGGGAGACGATGCTCCCTGCGTGGGTGAGCAGCACGTCAGTCTCCCTTTCATCAGCCTGGCTTTAGAACCAAGATCAGCCTCTTCGCTGTACCCCCGCCCCAGCATGGGGCCTGCCCCCTGGTGGATTCTCGGGAACTCTGCTAAAATACTGACTTGGAAATTTACTACAGGTCCACCCACAATTTCCTGACCGCCTATTTCAATGAAGCAGACAAAAATGATATGAGGAAAACAATCTAGAAGCAATAAATGCAAGGGATGCTCTGGGTAAAGTAACCAGTCTAGGTCTACTGGGATTGGTAGCAAGCATCCCAGGAGGCAAGAGGGAGAAAGAAAAGCTAAACAGGCACATGAGACCATATTATGGAGAGATTATTTTTGAGCGCCTTCTTTTTCACCCAAATTGCTACCTATGGGAGCAATACTTCATTTTGAAAAAAGCGTCCTTTTTCTGACACCCAGTGTTCAAGGTGTGATCGATTTTGTATCCATATTACCTCCCAAAAAGGTCACCTTCTATCTATAGCCAATGGAACCTGGTCCCCCTTTTTCTAAGACCAAACTTTTACATACATCTCATGCAGTACAACCTGATTATTCTCCCAAACTTCTATTTCTAATCCTCAAACACCCACTCAGAACTTTCAACAACTCCCCAGAGTCTGCTGACTGCTTCCTGAACCTGGTATCCAAAGCACACGACCCTATTTTCTCTTTGAACTTTGTAGTATTATATTTAACGGTCTCTATAGAGCACCACAGATCCTAGGTGTTGTATTTTTTAATATACTGGTTAGATCTCATTTGTCTTTTTAACTTCTCCATGGTAACCTAGCAACTGGTAGTCCCTCCATGTTTGAAGAATGAATGAATGGGCGGTAACCTAGCAACTGGTAGTCCCTCCATGTTTGATGAATGAATGAATGGACCGAATCATACTTTTCTTCTCTGAAGATCTTTATCAGTTGTACGATTGAAAATTGGAAACTATGGGTTAAAGCCTCCTGGATGTTTTTTATTTATTTATTTTTTAAGAGCAAGATAGCACTTTATTTTTTTTCCCCTTTGTAATCTCATATGTCTTTATTTATTTTTTAAATTAATTAATTTATTTTTGTTGCAGATGTTTCTCCTTTTTCCCCCACTAATCCCCCCCTCTCTCGCCCCCCCCCCCCCCGGTCCCCAGCTTTGTTGTCCATGTCCATTGTTCATGCACTGGATTTTTTTTTTAATTTATCTTTATTATTGAAAGTATTACAGATGTCCTCTTTTTGCTCCCCATGTATCCCCTTCTCCTCTTCCCACGCTCCTCCCCTGCCTTCACCACACTATTGTCTGTGACCAGTGGTTATGCACATATGCATGTAAGTAACATGGCTTATCTCTTCCCACTCCCCTTACCCCCTTCTTCTGAGGTTTGTCGGTCTGTTCCTTATTTCCATGTCTCTGGATCCATTTTGTTTGTCAGTTTATTTTCTTTATTAGATTCCACATATAAGTGAAACTGACAGGCTTATTTTGTTTAGCATAATACTCTCCAGGTCCCTCCATGCTGTCTCAAAGGGTAAGAGATCCTTCTTTTTTTACAGTTGCATAGTATTCCATTGTGTAAATGTTCCAAAAATTTATGTGGAACCAAAAAATACCCTGACTAGCCTCAGCAAACTTGAAAAAGAAGAACAAAGTAGAAGGGATCACAATCCTGGAGATCAGGTTATACGACAATCAAAACAGCCTGGTGGAACAGAACAGAGAACTCAGAAACTGACCCCACACATTACGCTCAATTAATATTTGACAAAGGAGGCGAGAGCATAATGGAGTAGACAGTCTCTTCATTAAATAATGTTGGGAAAATTGCACAGATACATGCAAAAAATAAATAAATAAAACTAGAGCAATAACTTACATCATACACAAGAATAAACTCAAAACAGATTTTTAAAAAAAACTTAAATGTAAGTCGTGAAACCATAAAAATCCTAGAAGGAACTATAGGCAGCAAAATTTCAGACATTGCATATAGCAGAATTTTCACCAATACGTTGCCTAGGACAAGAGAAACAAAAGGAAAAATAAACAAATGGGACTACCTCAAACTAAAAAGCTTCTGCACGGCAGAAGAAACCAGCATCAAAATGAAAAGGGAACCCACTCTGGGAGAACATATTTGCCAATGGTACCTCCTGGATCTATTTGATTCGGCCTGCCAAGAAGTATTTAGAAATGTGAACTTGAATGACTTCAGAAGTGATGTAAATGTTCCTGTTAAAGGCAGTTCCCGGCCCCTTGTTAGCAGCCCTGCGTCACCCATTATTTTCCTCTATCATCTAACTCTGTAATCCTTGACTTTACGTTCATACATATTTGAGTCGTAATAATAACTTTTATTGAGTGGTTACTTGAGCCAAAACTTGTTCTAGGTACTTTGCTTGTATTACTTCATTTTATATAACCCTATACTCAACAGTAAGAGCCCACTGCTGTGCATTTAACAGTCCAAGAGTGTTAGTCATTATCCACACTGGGCAGTGGCTGGTCCCCCTGCCGTTCTCACACAGAAGTAACTGAAGGTGTTGCTGGCTCCATGAAGGAGAGGGGACGTGCCTTCTTTAAGAAGTCCAGGAGCCCTGGCCAGTTTGGCTCAGCGGTTAGAGCGTCGGCCTGGGGTCTGGAGAGACCCGGGTTCGGTTCCCGCTAGGGGCACGTACCTCGGTTGCAGTTTGTTCCTGGCCCTGGTTGGTCGTGTGGGTGGCAGCCACTTGATGTGTCCCTTCACATCGATGTTTCTCTCTCTCTCTGTTCCTCTCTCTCCCTCCCACTCTACCTGAACAAAAACTGGAAAAATGTCCTCGGGTGAGGATAAAAAAAAAAAAGAAGTCCAGGAAAGCTCGGGGAGGTGGAGCATCCATCGCAGAGACCACTCGACTGTAACCTCCTCCCAGCCTGCTCGGAGGATAAGAAACTGAGTTGCCCCAGTCTGGCTTCCTAATACTTAAGAGGCTCCAAGTTAACTCCCCAGCTCCTTTAAGAAACTAGAAATGCTTAGAAGAAGCACAGAGTATGATCACCAATAAGAAATAAGATGTTCCCGTAGATACCACCCCACTGGCTGCTCTGTGCAGCACCCTTGAAAGACTTGACCCAAAGGAGCCATTTTTCTTATCTCAGACTCTCCAACTAGCTTTTTATGATGCTAATAAATGAGGCAAAGTCTACGATTTTGCCTTTACAATTACATATTTCAGAGTTTTCTTAGTTTCCCTTCATTGCTGGTGAATCACTCACCGTCTTCTCAGAGCCTTTACAAAAGGCTCTTCATCTCATCGAATGACAGTGTCTATGGGAAGAAGCCGTGGCGTCTCCATTCGCCAAGAGCCAGATCAATCATGTGTCCCTAAGAAAATGAAGTCATAGCAAGCCGGTTTTAACATGACTGAGGGGTGTTGTTAAGACCTCAGAGACTCTCTGCCGACTAGCTCTGATAGCTTGTGATTAATTAGGTAGCTCTTTCCCGTAGACTCCCTCCCCGCCTCTGCTGTCAAACCCAGTCACCCCAAGGCAGAGACTCCTGGGCTCCCCAGACCCTGTGACAACCAGCTCGAATGAGGTCCAGGAAACTTCCCCCCTCCCACAGCTCTGCTCTAGAAGAGAAAAACGAGGCCCCTACCCTGTCGGCTGAGAACTAACCGAGCAGAGGGGACAGCCACCTATAACTTGAAAATGCGTGCCCGTCTTCCCGGTGATTCTGGGATACTGGTCTCCTGAGGACCAGCTGCTTCCTTCTATACTTCCCTCGAAGTCAGCAGCAACCTCTCGGAAGTGGAAGAGAGGGGTCAAGAGGGGAAACATTGTGTGACAACGAAGTGGTGAAATTAGCATTCGTTTTTTCTAGACTAAATGTTCACTAGCCTTTGTGACATCTACCAAGGTTCTCTCGTCCCAAGCTGTGGCGGGAAGGGGGCAGTGGATGGGAAGATTGAAATAGGCAGCTGTAAGACGGGACTGGGCCGCACCAAATTGGCAGGTTGTCCAGGAAGTATAAAAACCAGAATGTGTTTTATAGGGAAGGAAGTGGCCACCTGAATGCTTCTCCAAACGGGAAGGTTGGGTCAAGTCTGTGAACACGTTGCCCAGTATGCTCTTCCTCTTGGGCCTCAGTTTCTTCATCTGTAAAATGATTCTGTAGAATTCCCAGTCCTAGGGGGTCATGCTCCTTTCCCATCACAATGAGACCATATTTATCAGAACCTCCCTTCAAAACCTTAAGCATTCAGAGGATACTTGCTTCATAAAGCTGATGCTCTGCTTGTCATTTTTCCTTTCTCATTCCAAACACTAAGTTCTGCTATAAGGGTGTCTGAAGCCAGGAGGTTTTGTGTGTTTTTATTTTTGACCCAGGAGATAGTCACACTCTTAAAGACAGGTCAAAGCCAGACTCCCTCACCCCCCAAAAAAACACATTTATAATAAATACAGGGTGGGGCCAAAGTAGGTTTATAGCTTTTTGTATGAAAAATAATACAACAATTAATAACAACACGAGAATAAACTGCGTTTTGCATACTTACAACTATAAACTTACTTTTGCCCCACCCACCCCATATAGGCATCTCATAAACAGTAAGACTGAGAACAAAGCAGAGAAACAAAATAAATCAGGTGGCTCTCACCCACAATCTGTTGCAAAACAAATTCAGATCTTTCTTCTTCTCTCAAAAACGGGGGTATTGATCAATGACAGTAATCTGTTAAAACCCGTCAAAGCAGAATCTTTTCAAAGGAGAACCTACCTGCTGAGTTACTCCATGCATCCACTAATTATTATCCGGCTTTAGATCCCATTGCAGGATTTACTTTTCCCCCAGGGGGATACAGAAATGCTTGCCTTCTGCTGAATATGCAAAGAACTGTCAACACACTCGGTCCACATGAAAACCATGGGAATCCCTTCAGGTCAGTATTGTTGCTCCCATTTTACTAGTAAGAGACACTGGGCCCAGACAAGGAGGTGGCTTGACCAAGGTCCCATGGCTAGTTAGGAATGAGGGTGGCACTCGCCTCCCAGTCTGATGACACACTGCATTTCATGGTTTTCTGCTCTGCTTCTCCGCTTGGTTTTTGATAAAACGATCATACCCGTCTTCAATCATCAGGAGATCAGAGCCTCTGCCTTTTGTAGCTGCCAATGCATGTACTTATCTATATTTAAATAGAAGCAATTGCAAAGTGAACACTGCCCGCCCTTCCATTCTTACTATGAAGTTCCTTAGTCTGTTACTTTTTTCTTACTCTTAAAAGAATTCTCTTTAACCATGAAAAAAAAGGCTCAGATTCTGTCTGCATGTGGTAGGTTCCCTCCCAAGCTTGGTCTTCACTATTGAATGTTTGCATTTAAATGCTCCATCAATTCAATCAAAATATTAATATTCTGATTATAAAATATTGCTCCATGCCTTACTAACATGTTTCTTTCCCAAGGAGAGCATGGAGCTGGAGTTCACAAACAGGCTGGTCATTTTGGTTTAAAGGGGACAATGGTACACCACAATGCCCTGGGGACTGATCCGTAGAAATATTTCGGGAGATTTAACTACAGTCTGTATGCACTTACCCATATTCATATCTTTTTTGTACTCTGCACATAGCTATCACACAGCTGCTAAAACTGTGTTGGTAATGATCAGGGGGACCAATAAACTAGCATCTGTCCTTTTAAATCTGTATTAAATATGGGTTTAGTGATGTTATTGAGGAGTGTAACTCTTTTTTCATACTTTGCTGCATAAATGATGTTGACATTGAAGCAAATAAATAATCATGGTTCCAACTTCAAGGCATTATCTCTCAGACAAGAGAGATTATATATTTTAACAAGTCAGATTCATAGAACAATCTCGGGAATTTGGAAATACTAGTCTCTTTCTCCCCTGTCTGTAGTGTGACACACATGTGGCGGTGAACCCTAACGGTGGCTCACGTCATGACATTCCCACTGCCGACGAACAGCCCGGGATGGGGGGATCCGCTCAGAAATGACCCATCAATGTGAGTCACTTCCCTGCTCATCTGCATTCTGATATGACAGAAAAAGTAGGGAGGCCAGGCTGGAGGGAGAAAGGACTTCTAATATGAGGTCGGAGAATGTGCTGGAATGTTCTGCAAGAATGCCTCCTACCCAGCAGGTGGGGTTACGGGGTTTGTTACCGGAGGCCTTAGTGGAGGAGGAGGCAACCTACCTGATAGGATGTTCAGGTACCAAAAGAGCCCCTGACTCCCATCTGTTCCGACAATTATTTTCACTCAGAGTAAAATAATTGATCCTGTTACTAGGCATCAAAGACACGTATCAGTTAAAAACAAGCCGCGGTAATAAACTCAGTCCCACCTGAGTCCCTAATGGCCAGCAGACTGTGGCAGAGGTCAGGAAAGGCAGAGTACACAGCAGCAGGGACAGAGGTCCCATGGAGGGAAGCAGTGTTCGGGGAAGGAAGAGAAGAACCTGGCTGTCCGACACTTCTGTGTTACAGAAGAAAAACGATGACAGCATGTGTTGGTCAGTCTTAAAGGTCTTTTGCAATCCGCATCACGTTGTATTTCGGTAGTAAGTTCACGTAGGCCACCAACGTTGCTGATGCAGCCTGAGGGAACAGATCGGTGCTTCCCCGAGTTTCCCAGAGATCTGTCATAATTGCAGGGTAAGCCCTCAAATAACATCCATTCAAAGCTCCAGGCAGCATCCCTGGCCTATGCTTCCCCAGGTCTCCCTACAGCTCGTGCAATTCCCTCTAATGCCCTGTATTTAAATCCTCCACTTGAAATACACAGTGTGTTCACATAACTGACAGCGTAATGCCATATACTTACATTCGAACCTACATAATTCTGTTAATTTTTCTTTACACAAGTATTTTATCCTGCTATGTAAAAACCTTTGTAAAGTCATTTAAATGGTCACGTAGCATTTTATCATGTGAGATGTTAAACATTTCTTTTCCAAATACATGCATGTGTACATATGTGTGTACACACACACACACACACATTTTATAGTGAAAAACAAAAGACACAAGAGGTGATACTGCAAATCTTTTGCAGGTTTTGAGTAAATCCTCTTGAACAGCAAGTGTCTGCATGACAAACTGAGACCTTTGTCCAAAATGCTCATATGAAAGAATCCTCCCAGCCCTCCCCTCCCCCTCCTTTCCCTATCACGACATCTTATCTCCCTCACAGAGTTTATCCCCAGCTACACTTGTTGTGCTTGTTAATGTATCTGATTGTTACCTGCTTCCCCCACCAGCATGTCAGCTTGTCAAGGGTAGACAGCATCAATGTTCTCCCACATCTGTACCCACAGGACACAAGCACAGTTGCTGGAATAGAGAGTGGACATACACATATATGTAGAAGTCTCCATGGCTAAACCTTTGTCTCTGAGCTGGTGCTCAATAAAAGACCAGAGAATTGTATGGACATGCAATTAAAGAAGCTGTGTGTATTTCCTAACATCTGGATTAAATGCACACGCTGAAATGACAGTCAATATATATACCTTTAGGGGACCTGAAATCCTTTCTGGGAAATGGTAAGGTATGTATGTACAAATAAGTAAAAAAAAAAAAAAAAATACAAAATATAAATGTTATTATCAAAGTGATCCCTTCAGAAAACTAATTTTATAACACAGAGACGTTCAAAGTTAAAATGTAATGCTAAAAACACAATCTGGCTATGTTTTAAACTTTGGGAAATTGTAGACAATACAGCACGGACACCCTAGGTGGTATCTGACTCTTTCTCAAGTGATATTTTTCTTGTCACCCCATATAATTAGCTTTCCTCTCTCCTCTTAGCCTGTTTTCTGTCCTGTGTGTGGCATTTCTTTATAAGGCCTGGCCTTGAAATTATTGGCGTACATCTTTCTTTATTTAATTCAGAAGCCCTTGTGAGTGCAGCCAGTGACTAGAGTGTTTGTCCCCAGTGCCCAGCCCAGGTCCCTGCACATGAGGATTGAAGGAATAAATGACAATCAGTGAAATTAATAGTAGTGGAAAAGTATATTTATCGAACATCTTTATGGGTGAAATACCTTTACACTGACTACTGGCTCACTTAATCTTCATTAAGAGTTAGGATATAACTGCATCCATTTTGCAAATGAGGAAACAGGTTCTAGAGGGTAAATAAAATCACCCAGGGTCACATAGATCACTGTGGGTTAGAAAGAACTTGGGCATTGAAAGAGGAAGAAAGTAAAATAGGCAAAGAAAGAAACAGGAGAGAGACATACAAGGACAAACAATGTGGGAAGTACAGGGCATCTGGATGGTGGTGGGTGGACCAGCTGAAGTAGGGGTTACAGTTACTGAGATCTAGTAAACACTGTGATCAAAACAGGTAGACCTGGACGAGGGCCTGGTGAGCCTGTGACCTGCCAGCAGTGGACACTGAGCAGAATTGTACGGCATGTGGACGAAGTAACCCTTCCATCCTACAGTCAACGAGGGTCAGAGCCATGAGAAGCTCTATTCGGGATTTCTAACCTCCAACGCAGGCTCTGTCTTTTATGTCAAACTGAGGAATTACTATTTTTTAAAAGGACCAGAAGGTCATTTGGGGTCTCTGATGCTGTGCCTATAGAAACAGATCTTTAATTGACATATAATTTCTATGCTTCTACAGATCAGTTTGAAGGGTACATAACTATGAAATGGCTTGAATCTGCCTTGCTTTGTTAATGGCTAAAAGAAAGGCAGAAATGCAAAGATAAAGGATAACGGTATGACAGTAAGCACCATCCTCCAACACCCAGAAAAACCAAAGCAAGTCATTAACATGTGATGATACGATTATCCAAGACAAACTGGCTACAATAGGGAGATGATTATAATCCTTAGACTATAATCCCTTTCAGGAATGTTTGCCGCCCTTAGTGACTTATAACACTTGAAGTCACAGCCCCTCTTTGTCAGCAGGCTTTGCTATTTTTCTCATGAAATGTCAGGTCTAACAACCATCCATTCCAAGGTGAGAACATGATTAGCTCCTTATCAGCATTTGCCCTTGATGTATATAGAGTTAGTATTAACTAGAGAGAAAAGACATGGTTCACAAACTCCCAAATAAACATTAGGAGCCTGTGAGCTTATGTTTTGCAGTGTTGTGTGGAAAACAGCCACTTTGCTTTTGCTATGTGAGTTTCTTTAGCCCTTCTAAGGATTTTTTATTTATTTTTTTTTTTTTTTTAGTGTCATGGTGTCTAGAGTTTCAAAAACACTAAGAATTATGTCTATGGTAAAGCTTTTCATTGACCATCAGCCTAGCACTTACTCACTCAGACAGGCATGCAGGCTCTACAATTTAGAAACATTTCTAATATGCACCATTGAGCCCATGAGATCATCAAACTTTTTCATAGACATGGGCAGGCCAACAGCAATAACTAACTAGGAATCTCATTAGCACGGGTGGGTCTCAGCCAGTTTATAGATTCAAGTGTCTTCAAAGCTTCAGAGCTGACCCTGAAATTTCAGAGGTTCAACTTAAGCAAATGCTGATCTGAAAGTTTAGCAGGTTAGTGAATTGTGGTAATGATAATAATCATTTTTAGGAGTTTACTAAGTTCCAGGAACTATACTAACCACTTTATAAACACTAATTAATGCAATTCGGCAGACCCTATCATTATGCCCCATTTTGCAGATGAAAAAGTTGAAGTTAAGAGAAGAAACCTGCCCAAAGTCACACGGCCATTTAGTGACAGAGTCGGAACCCGAACTCAAGATCGATTGTTTATGTAAGCCACTATTGTGTAACCAAAGTACAAATAATGGTATATGTACCAAGGTGTCTTCCTTGATCCAATTCATATCCCAAAATAGAAGTCGAGGTGTAATTTTCTTCTTGATTAGTCAAACACTACTGACTTGAAAATACCTACCAAATGGCAAACATTTATTGAGCATCTATTCCAAGCAAAGCACTATGTATACAGAAAGCTAATTTCTCTCTTTGAAGAAGGTACAGTTGTTGTTTTTTAAGGAAAATAAGACAAATGACTTGAGGACTTGAGGCTAAAGAGAAGTTGAGAAAATGGAAGATATAATGCATTCAAACAAAGACAGAAATTCAGCAGGCATAAGAGTATGAAAAAATTGGAGAAATAAGAGAATGTGATCAGAGAGAGGAATTTCAGAGTTCAAGTTATTATAGGTGAGACAGTCCCAAATAGTGAGGAGGACCAAGATTCGGCGATGCTGATAGTTGGTTGAAGGAGAGTGCTGAAGACTATGACATCAGAGTACTGAAGACATCTCCTAGTATGGATAGAGAAGTCATCATGGAGACTATTAAAGTACATGATGATGAAGAGAGTTGTAAACCAGAAACTTGCTAAGGGACATGGCAAGGTACACTTGAGGTTAGGTCCTACAACCTAAAGGAACAACGGGGTAGGATCATAGTTGCCACCCGTTACGACACCTTCACAGAGTGAAAAACCCCAATAGCCATTTCTAATTTCATCTATCCCCATTGCAAGTAAGGTTTGCTTCCATTTGTTAATAAAACTACCTCTTAGGAGTTTTCAGAAGCCTCATAGTTTAATGTCCTGAACCTTGGGTGAACTAGTCAGTCTACAAAAACCAGGAAGTATATGTGACAACCATTAGAAAGGGATCAGCGTACACAGTCCAGGAGGGACAATACAGCCTATAAAATGTGTCTTGCAACAGTTAGAAGAGCTCCCAGTGGGATGTATTCCTAATGTCCACCAGAACAGCAGCGTGTGCCCACGTCGAGACAGCAAAGGGAAAACAGAGGTACACGAGAAACCCAGCTGAATGGATGTGCCTCTTGTTGGAGATCTCAAAGGCCGACATCCAAACCCAAACCCAGGACTATCTGAAAACACCTGGTATTTTGTCATTTATCAGAATTTGTCAGCATGACCAAATCCTCTCACTCAAACAAAATGGGGTTGGGGGGGTGAAGGGAACAGACAAGATAAAGGCATCCTCACCCCTACGGATGTGATCTCCTGGCTGGACCTCGTTCAGGACAAGCCCCCCTCACCGTGGCAGCCTCTCCATGGTGGTAAATTTCTAACGCAAATCCACTGTCTACAGTACTTGTGTTACAATAATGGCCTGGAAGAACTTGTTTAATATCGGAAGACTTAG
This sequence comes from Molossus molossus, assembly GCF_014108415.1. Taxonomy (NCBI): domain Eukaryota; kingdom Metazoa; phylum Chordata; class Mammalia; order Chiroptera; family Molossidae; genus Molossus; species Molossus molossus. Next base: position 19,773,747 of record NW_023425352.1, read on the forward strand.
TGGAGCAGATGAATACTTCCAACATCATATCCATGGGATAGAAATTCAATTAAAAACTGCAAGTCGAGCTGGAGAGAGGTAGTTATTGTTCACCACACACCACAGGGCCAAAGCACCGCTATTAGTTGAACTGGTTGAGAAATTCTGTTTTCCTTTACGGCAATCTGTTAGCCTGTATGAAGTTAAATTAATAAAAACAGCGAGCTGCCTCTGTGGCGGGAGAGCAGAACGAGGCCAAAGGCTAGTTGCATACTTTACAATTATGGATTAAGTGCATTATGCCACGCAAATTAAAGATATGCCACAATTATAATAAAAAGGAGAGATCACGCATCTGCAACAGTGATCATGTGACTGCTGCATCCGAAAGAGATGCTGGGGCTCCACCCCCCCCCCAAAAGGCCATTGTTGCCACTATGAACGAGGAGGAGGGCAATACCTTTCGTGCACCCTTTCCTCCGGAAGACGTAGCTAGAACAGTGCATCTTCTGAAGATAGGTAAAGCCAGGGGCTGGTGACTCCCTCTGCTCTGTGCTCAGAACTGGATCCCAGTGCTCCAGAACCTACACATTGCAGGGAGTGCTTTGGGGTGAGGGAAGGTTTTCAATCCCATTTAGGAATGAATATCAGACACCCTTGCTCTGCTTCTATTTTCTGCTCGTTCTGAAAACAGGAAGCCAAAGCTCTTCTCGTGAGAATGACGGACACATTGGCATCCCCTGCTCTCTGCCACCGAGAGGGCAAGGAGTCTTCAGATCTTTCTTGGCTCCTCTTTGAGCACATCTGTTGAGTGGGAGCACAGGCAAGAGGCAAGTGCAGGGGTGACGGTGTGTCTGTGTGTGCGCACGTGACCATAAATCACATTCTGCAAATGGAATATCGGTCCTTCTAACCATAAGCTTTTACGCATGGCAAATGACAATGCTCGCAGCACACAATTTTCCTTCTGCCAAGACTCCAGCATATTGTGCTTTTCAGAAAACAAACTTTTCAACCCATATTGTCTGCAATGGTGCATGGGAGTGGGCGTCTGCTTGCACATTTAAGCAAGCACACGAGACCCACAGAAGGAAATGGAGCTGAAGAGAGGGAGCTCATCAGAAACCCAGACACCCCAGAAGGAGGTGCCAGTGGAAGTAGCCGTCCCCTTCACTCTGCTTGGTTATGTCCCGCCAGTGCAGGGCTTGCGGTCTAACTGCATCAGAATTCCTCGGGATGTTTGCAAAATTATGAGCATGCCTAGGCCCAATCCCTCATTGACAGGGTCCCTGGGGGTGTGACCAGAAGCTGGCATTTCAGCAGGACTGTGGCCTGCCGTGGCCTGCCATTTATAATTTAAGGTGTAATTTTAAAGCACTTTGCCAATTATCACATGCTTTCCTCATGGCACCTTTCGAGTTTTCGGTGGCACTCATTATATTTATATTACTGGCATAGAGACTTACAGAAAGATCTGGCTGAATCAAGGGGTCAGAGTGAGCAGAGCAGTCTGAGAGTGGAGGACAGAGCAGAAGTCACATCCTTGCTTAAAGTACAACTGCGGTCCAATCAGCTAAGACGAGCAGCAGGAACATGAGACAGAGGAGTACAATGAAGACTTCTCTGCAGGGCTGAGAGTGCTAAGCAAGCATATCCCACAATGCGGCGTCTGACCATGGCCCTGGGCACTCCCTGCCCGCTCCCCACAGGAAGAGCAGATACAAGACGCCTTTACGCTGTGTCTCGGGGGCAAAGGCACCTCGGCCTCGGCTCACAAACATCGATGGGAAGGGTTCCAGCAAGGCGGCTCAAATAAAAATGAATCGAGGATTCAAAACCAATTACCGAAGCATAATCTCACTCATATGGGCACGCCAAGAATAATTACTCTCCGCAAGGAAAGTGTCTGTTGTAGACACATTGCAGAAGGCTGCATAATTAAATACAGCTGCCAATTCTCATTTATCTTTCCGGCAATTTGCATCTGAGGGTCCACCTGGATTGCCGAAGCCCCAGAGCGGGGCACATAGTGGGGCTGAGAGCAGAGCACCTGCGTTTCTGAAGGAGCAGCACCCTAAGGAGAACACTGCACTACTGATGAGCAGGGCTCTGAAAATCAGTTTGCACCCCTCCCTCGTTTACCTTAGGGGACCCCATAGATAGACCTCGTGCCTTTCCTCCTCCCTTCCGGGCCAGGTCCCTGCTTTCCCTTTGTGTAATTAAATCCTGGCCATTCTTCAAAGTCTAACTCACAATGGAGCTCACTGTACAGCCTTCTCTGTGCCTCGGGTTTTTCCATCCGCAAACTAGGGATCATTAGAGTATTCACCTGCTTGGATTGTTGGGTTAACATTTCCAATGCTCACATGTGAATTTTCAAACAGAGCACAGCAGCGATCATGCTTCTTGACGTTCCAGCTGAGCTCCAACATCTAATCCAGAACATTTAAACATGGCGTGTGGCATGTTCTGCTTCTGGTTTCGGAAGAGGTGGCTGGTGGCACTGCCTAGAGGTGTTCATCTGAGAGATGCCAGCAGCAAAGCAGAGCCAGGGGTAGCATCTCCGGGCTGGCTGGGCAAAGCCTGGCCTGGATGGCACTGCTGTGGGCCAGCTAGACTGCAGAGGCCTGTATCTACAGCAAAGGATTCGAGTGAGCGTCCCTTACAAGCTACACCAAGTGCGAGGTGTGGTCAAGCCCGTGAGAACACAGCTGTGCGACTGGGAGACCTTCTTCCAGAAAGTGCCCCCTCAGACCACATCAGAAAGAGCAGCATCACACACTGCTCAGGAATCAGAACTTTGCTCATAATTTTGGAACTTTGCGACACAGCATTTCTCAACAACGTATTCATGTCATTGATGTGCTTTTAATTAATTGTCTACAGTTGCACATGTTATTTATAGAGGCATTTGTCCAAGAAGGCAGCCAAGATATGCTCCCTGCATCGGAGAAGAAACCCCCAAAGCATTCTAAAGTCAGAGCAAAGAAGAAAAGGATCGAAGCACCAGGGCTGAGCCGCCAGCTCTCTGCAATTAAAAGAACAACGACATAAACATACAACGCAAGGAGGGGCACGTGTTGCTAAGAGCCACACAGAGCCAGAGTCCCGCAGCTGATGAACACAGAGAAGCGCGGGCTGTAAAACAAGATGAATACCACCCCTCATTAGGGCTGCGTTTGATGGCTGTGTAAAAACAAGAAAATGATCCACTTAAAAGGGGTCTTTAACATTGATGGGTCAATTTTGGCAATTAAAGGATTTACACGGGTATCTTTGCTCCCACTGAAATGCGCCACAGCAAATGCAATCTTCACTCACTTTCTTAGCTGATGACCAGGCCGCTTTTTCAAGGCCAGGCTCCTCATTATCTTTTAGGTCCCACCCCAAATGTCGCCTCCAAGGCAGGGCTGGGACCAGCACAAAATGTGCAAGCAGGGTGTTGAGGACTGAAAACTTAAGGGGGCGCTTGTAGGAACCCAAGGGTCAACGCCTCCTTAAGTATTGCACTCTGGGCATCTCACCTGCCTCGCCTAGTCCCAGCCCTGCTCCTAGGGGAGGCCACCCCTGACCCCTGACACTCTAGTAAAAGTAGCCTTCTCCTCTCTTCTCCTGTGCCCACCTCGTGCCTATCACAGCATCCTGTGGCACTCACCATATTCAGTTATCACCTGGTCCATTGTTTCCCTATCTACTACCTGTTGTCCTCACTATCTGTCTCCCCCACCCCCCAGCGAGGTCCCCATTGCCTCAGATGGTACCCCGCACATGCAGGCTTCCAGGAAATCAGGGGTTGAACGGGCATAAAATAAGGATGCAAAAGCTCTTACGAGAATGGTGCCCAGTGACTCTAGACAACCCCACAAAACCCTCCGAACCCCTAATTCTTCCTACTCCTATTAAATTATACAGAAAAACAAAAACAGTGTCATGGGTACATGTTCAAAATTGAGATCCTCCAAAAGAGATTTGGGACAAAAAGTTGGGAAATAGTGATTCCGAAAATATGAGCTCCTCAAGCATTTGGGGTCACCTTTCCCAAATCATTGAGAGAAAAGGTAGAAGAAAACACCTACATGTAACAGGCACTTCAAGGTTATTTTGATTAATGCCCACGTGAACCTTTTGAAGTAAACTGTGTTCCCATCTTCCAGACGAGAACACTGATGTGAGGATTACAGGTTACATAATCTCTCCGCTACTTTACAGTGAGTAAGTGAGGCACCTGGTGTTCAAACTCAGATTTCTGTAAACACCGAAATTATTCCTCCCCGTGGCCTAACAAAGCACCAGATGGATTTAACTTCAAGGACTTGAGGTATAAACATAACAATGGTTCTGCCCTGGCCAGTTTGGCTCAGCGGTTAGAGCGTTGGCCTGCGGTCTGGAGAGACCTGAGTTCGGTTCCCGCTAAGGGCATGTACCTCGGTTGCAGTTTGTCCCCGGCCCTGGTCGGTTGTGCCGGTGGCAGCCACTCGATATGTCCCTTTCACATCGATGTTTCTCTCTCTCTCTCTGTTCCTCTCTATGCCCCCCACTCTACCTGAACAAAGAATGGAAAAATGTCCTCGGGTGAGGATAAAAAAAAAAAAAAAAAATGGTTCTGATGAAAGTTCCCAACTCTGGCTAGTCTAAAGAATTCCTAGATCAATAAATCCCGTAAGTCTATTCTTAAAGAACAGCTAGCATAATTAGATCATTTGTTTTTCAGAAATACATATATCTTTCCATATTTTCCATATGCATCCTGCTAACTTTCCACCATGCTAGTCCGTAACCTCTGTTACAGAGACCCTATTTCCTCCGCCTTAACCTGTGCAGACCGGTACAGATGCCTGACTCCGAGCATTAAGTCCAACTTCAGCTCGTTTCTGCAAAAAGAACCAGCAAAATCGTGTCCCTTTTCCCTACTTGACCTTTTTTTCCCTAACTCACTGTTTCAGCTGTGTTTTCAGTGTATCTCCTTGCTCCCTTATTTTCAAATTCCAGGGATAGTGCATACGGGGTACCAACCACAAGCCGAGAAACGTGGGAAGTGGGCAGAGAACTGTCGTCTGATCCTCACACATTTCCCTCCATGCAGACTTGTGACCAAGGACAGGAGCACAGCAGTCAGCCAGCCTCCTCTGTGGGTCACCCACTGCCCTGCAAAGAAGGCAAAAGACAAGCCAGCCCCCTGCCTCCGGGCGGTTCTGAGGCAGAGCCAAACTGGCACTGCCAAGGGCATCGTCCTCAGCTTCATTTTAAGGAAAAGAAAAGAGCTGTGTTCTTTCCAGGTCCCCCTGGGAGAAAGGTTTTCCAGATGGCAGCTTTCTCCTGGGTGAAAGTCCAGCATTTTCTGGCCTCCAGGTCTTAAGTGTCCCTCTTCTCTATTGTTTCTGTGGAAAGCTAAGGGTTTAGTCACATTCCCTGAAGACTGGACCCCCCGATCTTCCAGGATGCCTGCCTCTCTGTCTGAAAGCGTGCTGGTTTTGGCTCTGGTTCCAACCCTTGTTCTAACCAAGTGACACAGAGCAAGTCACGCCCCTTCTCCGGGCCTCACCTTCCTCCTCTCTCCAAGAGGCTTGTTGACATACGTCTCTCCCAGCATGAGACATCAGCAAGCTAGGAGAATCGACCAAAGGAAGGGACCTACAGGGTCAAGCATTGCCGTCAGGGAACTGGAAATCATGTCTACCGCCTGCCCTGGCTTCCGTCTGTGGGTCTCTGCCTGCCTGCCTGCCTCCCTCTCCCCTTCCATCCTTCTTCCCTGCATCACGTGGCTCCTCGCACAGGCCAAGCACAGTGCTTGGTGGTGAGAAAGCATGTGCTATGAGACAAACATGACCCCTGCTCCCCATGGGTCTGTGTTTAGTGGGAAGATGGAAAGGGAGTGAAAGCAAGAAATAACCCCTACGGGAGACACGGGTGCACAATAGTTAGTGCTGTTAGAGGTGGAGAGACGGAAACCTCTCTTAGCCAGGATGGCCAGGAAACACCTCTCTGGAGAAGAGATGCTTAGACGGAAGAAATGAAGGGCAAATAAAGAGCGAGGCTTGTGAAAAATATGGCTGGGGGCAGGAGGTAAGAAGGAAAGTAAGAATATTCCAGATAGATGTGAAATCCCCAGACAGGAAAAAGCTTGGTTTGTTCTAAAGAACCTGAAAGAACACCAGTTTGCCTTTGGTGATGTAGAGCAACAGGCGTCACTGTTCGCTCTATGGGTCCATAGGAACTTGGTGCCTTCACCGTGTCACTGATGCTGTAATAGTGATCGACGAGAAGCATGGTGACATGTCCACAGCACCACTGAGGCACAGACGTGGAGCATTCGGGACCAGCACCGCCGGCTGACACCTCCCATCACTGCGCCCGAAGGGCCAGGAAAGGGAGAGAGCATCACCCAGCGAGATCCTTAAGGACAAACTTTCTGAATCTTCACACAAGCACCTCTCCAGGCGTGTACGGGCGACGGGAGTGAGCTGGACCCTGGAAGGACCCTTGTGGCTTTGGTGTCCAAGAGGTTTTCTGAGATGCCGAAGTCGGGACAGGTCCCCTCTGTGACTACCTTTATCTAGTGATTCCGGGGAGGCCACGAGACCCTGGCTGCAGTAACACCAAGCACTGGTCTTTCCTCCTACAGATTCCCAGCGGAGAAAAATATTTTTAGTGGGTTTTTTTTTTTTTTTTTTTCAATCTTAAGGTTTTCATATGGAACAACTCCGGACACCTCTAGGCAAGAGAGCAAAGCCAGAAAGCCGCACGCCACTCCCACAACCATGTGTCACCCCGCTCAGATCGTCCTCTACCAGGACCTCCTGAAACATCTTTCATCGCGATGTTTGATTACAGATAATATCGAAAAGTGCCTATTCCAGGCACACAGTAGCCATTCAATATATGCTAACAATTATGATAACTGTACCCCAGTACATATTGCCCCCATTTATCCCCCAATCCCTTGGAAGCGTTCCTTTTGTCAGCCCTGATAAACAATCTGGCAACTGTCTCAAAATAGCCAGTGGATTTCGCAAACTGTGGCCTTCTGTGTGCTGTTCTCGGTTATTGGCTGGCTGGCTTCCCACACATGCTGTCCTTTCAAAGCACCCCTTTATCCCACCCTACGCCATCTATCCGTGACAGAGGACATGCTACGGAGCAGAAAGCACAGCCATGCAAAACTGGCCACAGGGGCATGGGGGCACCAAGTATCAAGCCCCCCCGGAGGCTGCCTGGTGTCGGAGTGCCCACAGGACCGAGGCTGCTACACCCCGCCAGGCTCCCCTCAGACCCCCAATGTCAAGGTGAAGGTAACTCAGGTAGATCCTGCCCCTCTGTCTCCCCAAAAGACATTTATTGAGCACGCTCAATGCCCAAAGCATGCAGCCAGGTGCGACAGGTGAGCTCAAGAAGCCACGCGGGGTAAGACCAAGTAGCAGATGAGTGGGTAGGAAAGCAGATTCTAAGGGACTCAAAAGAGGAAAGAGAGAGGGTGCTGGGCTAGGGTGCTCAAGGAGGTCTCTGGTAGGAAGCAGAACATGTGTCCTAAAAGTGAGCGGGAGGAGAGAAGAGGGAAGTCCCCAATGAGAAGTGACATCAACAAAGGCAGGGATGTTGGAAAGTGAGGCAGAAGCTTGGCTAGAGCAGCTCTATGGAGGCATTTTCCCTGTGGGAACTTTCTGGTTTCACCTGCACGGTAGGTGCCCAGCTCTGGAGTGACGGGTGGGAGCCGCCCAAGACACCATCAAAGCTCCCAGCTGGGAATTCCTTGTTCGTGAATAAGTCATGAGCCCGCCCATTTGGGTTAAGAGGACAACTCCACCTGTATAAACTTCAGAGATGACTCATTTTATTAGAATCTCAGTTTCCCTGTCTGCAAAAAGGAAAGTGTAATCGTACCTACTTTGTATGGTTTGGGGGAGGATTTGATCATTGATTGCAAAACAAGCAGATGTTTCCCCAAATGAATGCCATGGCTTATTCAACAATTTTGATCACACATTTCCCATCTAGAGATGGATTTACTGCTGTGTAAGAACAGATTAAAAAGGTGAGAGCACTTCAACCTTAACAAATAAAAAAGAAGAAGAATGTGATTTTTCTAAATAATGATTAGCAGATTTGAGTATTTACAAAATGTAAAAGGTCCTTTATGAAAACAAACTATGGTAGCAGGAAAAAACAGAATGAGGGAAATATTGTCATCAGATTCAACAATATTTTCAGTTTGTATATTATATTTTAAAAACATGTACCAAATGATAAGAAAAACAAGTCACCAATAGATAAACATACAAAGCACATAAAAAAAATTATATATATATATATATATATATATATATATATATATATATATATAAAATGAGGAGACTTGGAAGTAGGCAGCAGGCAGTGGTGGGGATGTCCCATTCACAATAATACAAAATAGAAAGTTAAAAATCAGAGTTCAATAATAATAATTCTTTCAAAAGTCCTTCAATGATGGCATGTTCCTGCTTAAAGCCTTTACTTTTTGTACCACAGATGCCTGCTTTATTTATTGATTTTTCCTTATTTTTTCCATCACCATTTAGCCCCTCTCTGACCTCTTCCACCTCCACCCCCGCCCCGCCCTCCACAATCATCACACTGTTGTCCATGTTCATGAGTTTTTAATTGTCTCCCATTGTTCCCAAAGTAAAACCCAAGCTGTTGAAAATGGCTGACAAGACACCACAGGGTGTGCCCCTTGCCACCTCCCTACATCCATCTCATGGACCACAACCCCCTCACCATTGACTTACTTTGGCTTCGAGAAAAGGTAACTTCCCATCCACCACAGGATCTTTGCACAGACCTGTGTGGAAGGATTTGCCCTCTCTATTATTCCCCAACCCCTCAGCCCTGTTAATTCAGCCTCATCCTTCGGCCCCAGCTATGGGCACTTCCCCGATGTTATGGGTTGAATTGCATCCACGCAATAGCGTTCATATATTTAAGTCCTCACTCCAGTACCTCAGAATGAGATTTTATTGGGAAACATGGTTGTTGCAGATGTAATTAGTTAAGCTAAGTTCATACTGGAGTAGGGTGGGTCCCTAATCCTATTGAATGCCATACCTTTATCCTTAGGGATACCAATATAGCAGATGTCCTTATAAAAGGAGGAAATTTAGCCCTGGCTGGTTTGGCTCAGCAGTTAGAGCGTCTGCCTGTGGTCCAGAGAGACCCGGGTTCGGTTCCCGCTAAGGGCAAGTACCTCCGTTGCGGTTTGTCCCTGGCCCTAATTGGTCATGCGGGTGGCAGCCACTTGATGTGTCCCTTTCACGTCGATGTTTCTCTCTCTCTCTTCCTCTCTCTCCCTCCCACTGTATCTGAACAAAAAATGGAAAAATGTCCTCGGGTGAGCATAAATAAATAAATAAAAGGGGGAAATTTGGACACGGACACGCACACAAGGGACAGCCATGTGAACATGAAGGCAGCGATGGGCTGATGCTGAGAGCCGGAGCGTCCTGGAGGCCAGCAGACGAGAGAGGCGGGGGAGAGGCCTGGAGCAGAGTCTCCCCACAGCCCTCACAGCCTCATCACGGACTTTGAGCCTCTGGGACAGGGCGATAAATTGCTGTGGTGCAGGCCACCCAGTTTGTGGTACTTTGTTACGGTGACCCTAGAAAACTAACCCGCGCAGGTAAACCCTCCGTCACCCTCCCGCAGGTGAGTCCTGCACCTCCCGTCTGTGGACCAGTGCTTTCCGCCAACTGGTGCGAAGCACTCGACCAACGCCGTGCCCACGCTCGAGGGAAGCACTAACGGGGGCCAGTGGCCAGCATGTGAAGTCCCCCACGGCATTTGTTTGTTACGTCCGGGAAACATGGGAATACGTGTGACAGGCATGAGCTTCGCGAGCCTTGCGGGACTGGGACTCAAGGCAGATCAGTCCTGGATGGAAGTGGAGCCGACACTGAGCATGCTCACTGCGAGCCACTGTTCAAGCACTTTGCCATGGTTAACTCAGGGTGTCCTCTCAGCTGCCCATCGAGGTAGGCAAGGACATCCCTTCTACTTTCCAGATGGGGACGTGGAGCCCAGAGGAGTTCAGCCCAAAGCTCACAGCTGGGAAGTGGCAGAGCTGGAATTCGAACCCAGGCCAGACTCTGTGATTTCGATCTCTGTATAGTAATTCTCAGAAATACACTAATAAACAAGTACAGGTAACAGGTAAGACAGGTACAGAACAGGTAAGCTGCTATTTGGTAAGTCCTCCGGGGTTAAGTGCAATGAGGTGAATCTGAGCCCCGTCCCAAACCTTTACAGAAAGGAAAGAGACCAGCCCTCACCCTGCCCCTCCCCTTGAGGGTTCCACAGCAGGTAGCGCCTTAGGTTGGAAGAGTCCAGGGTCTAAGCCAGGAGGGATGTTCTCCTAGCCTCCTTCTTTCCCATGCGTGTTGCACCAGGGTTGGGCACTAATGGGCATGCAGATCTTAGAACCTCAAGAACCACCTCCAAACTCGGTCAGTTCTTACTTAATGACTCACTGGAGTAGCGTTAAGTGCACAGGCTCTAGAATTCCAGGGTCTGGAGCCATATTCCACTTCTACCACCTACGAAGAGCATTGCCTTGGGTAGGTTATCTAAACTCGCTGTCCCTCCAATTCCTCGGCTGTAAAATATGGGGGAGAGCTGATCTACTGTCAGGCTGGGTTAAGCAGATGTAAAGCACTTTAATCAGTGCCTCGCACACAGTGTAAACCGCTATTATTATTGATGTGACTGCTGATGGTTTCATTCTATCCGTTCAGATGGGCCTGGATATTCCCGGTCAGCAGGAGACACGCATGTTCTTCCTCGAGTCTGGGGAGAGATCATTTCCAAGGGTCTCATTACCCAAGTCTTATTCCAATAACTGTATAAAATTATAGGCATACTAATGACCCCAAAGCATGTAACAAGATATCTGTAAAATGCATAAACCACACACACATACATATATGCCACAAACTGTCAACTTTGAAAATCAGAGGGTTTTTTCCCCCAGCATAAGAGTTTCAGAAACATACCTTTCTCATAACCAACTTGACAATGTACAGTAAGAGTCTTAAAATTTCTACTCAAGAGTCTGTCCTAAGGATCTAAAATGCAATGCCCCCCAAAAAAGATTTATATATCTATATATTCATTAAAACATTTTTGAAATAGTGAAAAACTATAAAACAATCTAAATCTCCAAAAATAAAGGAATTAATATAGTTCAGTAAATTACAGAACAGCAATATCAAGCACTATTATGCCAGCATTAAAATTACATTTGTGAAACATTTTGAAAAATGCTTAGTCAAAGGTTATATGAAAATAAGTAACAAAATTATTTCTAGAAAAGGATCTCAATTATGTAATATATATATATATAAATGTATAGGTCTACAATGCTGAAACAAAAATAATTTAAATGGGATTAAAGATGGTAGCTATTTCTTATAGTACTCTTCATTTTCAAGCTTTGGAAAATTGTTTGTATTAGTAAAATTGTTGCATAAAAATGTCAATATGCAAAAAAGAGAAAAAATTTAAAAGCTTTAGAAACTCATTGTTTCGTCCTAGTTGGTCAGATAAAATCTTGTACGATATCTCAGTTTTCAAGTTTGAAGAAATCCAGGCAGATGCATTTAAAGAATGCCAATATAAGTTATCAAAGTATCAAAGCAAATCAGAATGAGATCCAATTCCAAAAGCCTCATCCTGCATTGTTACTACCCTGCCTCCCATACCCTCGCATTGAGCACATGCTGAGGAATGAAGCTGAATAAGCTTAATAATGCAGGCCACTTCCTTTATCCTCTGACCCGCTTTCAGGATGCTGTGGCCTGACCTTTGGCTGAGCATAGCAAGCCAGTGAAGTATGCCTGGTCCCTAATGACCCCTCCCCATCTGATTCCATGAGCCAATCAATCATCACAACTGAACCCCTATGGTATAGAATCCCTGTTTAGAGGCCTGAAAGCCAAGAGATTCAGAGGGAAGAGGTACAGAGGAAGTTTCTGGTTTCCTTCAAGCAAGGGGGTTTTGATCTTGGGCTTCCTGCCTTCCTCATTCCTAGCCCATTAGACATCAGATACTCAGACATTCTATAAGGGTAGGAAGATAAACAAACACACAAGCAAATATATGGATGGATGGATGGATGGATGGATGGACAGACGGACGGACGGACGGACGGGAAAAAAGCAATAAGAATGTCATAATAGATAGAACCGAAAAATGGCGGCGGAGTGAAGGGAGCTACACAGACCGTCTCCCAGAACCAAACTGGAATTACAACTATAACACAGACAAATCGACGGGAAAAGCCAACAGAAAAGCAGCTTGCGAGGACCAGACAATGAGGGACACCGACTCGATCCCGGTAGGCTTGCGAAGGCGCGAGACGGGGCTGGGAGCCCGCGGTCGGCAGCTCGGCAGCGGCCTCAGCTGGGAGCGGCGCCCTCGGGTCACACTCCCAGGCGGCTCCACAGCGCAGCCGGGACAGAGGCTGAAACAGCCACAGCCACTCACCTTGGGCTCCGGCGGAGGGAGGGCGGACTGGACTGGAACTGTGTCGGGACACTCGGGGTTTGGAGGGCGCTCAGAGCTTTGGCTGAGTGCAGCCACTGAGGACGGTGGCCACATTGCTCCTTCCCAGGGCTTTGGGGAGAGGCAGCAGCCCCTCCCTCGGAGATCCAACCCCACCCTGTGGGCCATTGAAGTGCTAATTGAGGCTCACTCACAACCAGCATCTGCCCCGCCCTCGTGAAAGCCCCTTGGCTGAGCACCAGAGGGAGTTTTTCAATCAACTGACAACCCAAAACTCATCAAGTAACCTAGACTGCTAGCCTCCAGGCAAAAAGCTAGAGGATAACAGCACGTTTCCTGGGCTGGCAACTTTAACCAGGAAAGTAAGACTTGACAGTGGTGTTCAACGCGGGTCCTCCCTCGCTCATCTAAACACAGGAGAGGGAGCCACAAACAGCAGAACACCAACACCCACAGGGAGAACTTGACAGGCTCCAAAGCCCACAGTGATAGCCAAAATGGTGAAACACAGAAACAGAAGCCAAATGAAAGAGCAAGACACCTCCACCGAAGATGAGATCAATGTGGAGCAATTAGGCATGTTAACAGAGCTAGAATTCCGAGCCATGATCTTGAGGAAGCTGAACAGCATGAGTAAGGACATAGAGACACTGAAAATAAGCCAATTGGAAATTAAAAACCAACAAGAAGAGATAAAAAATGACATATCCGAAATGAAAAACACATTGGAAGGTTTAAAAAGCAGAGTAGGGGAAGCTGAGGACCGGATCAGTGGTTAGAAGACAGGGTAGAAAAAATCAACCAATCAGAAAAACAAAAGGAAAAAACTATTAAAAAACAGGAAGACAGCTTAAGAGAACTATGGGACAACTGGAAACGTAATAATATTCGCATCATAGGAGTCCCCGAAGAAGAAGAAGAAAATGAGCAAGGGATAGAGAATATATTCAAAAAAATAGTGAGAGAAGAATGTCATAATAGCCCTGGCTGGTTTTGCTCAGTGGTTAGAGTGTCAGCCTGCGGTCCAGAGAGACCCAGGTTTGGTTCCTGCTAAGGGCACATACCTTGCCTGCAGTTTGTCCCTGGCCCTGGTTGGGTCAAGCGGGTGGCGGCTACTCAATGTGTCCCTTTCACATCAACGTTTCTCTCTCTCTCTCCCTCCCACTCTATCTGAACAAAAAACGAAAAAATGTCCTCGGGTGAGGATAAAAAAAAAAGAATGTCATAATGGTCTCACAACTGACCCCCCCCCCCCATAATTTTCTCTCCACATTAATCACTCTTTCTAAATATATCTTTCTAAAACATAGTTATTATTTTACAATTGCTGTTCACAAACCTTTGCTCTTTCCTCTCTACCCAACAGAAAATGTTCTTAACCACTCAGTCAGGCAACAGACTCTTCCCCAATGTGATTTCAGGTCCTGACCAGCCTCCTCCACGGTCACCTTCCCTGTATTATATTCACACTTTATCTCCCCTGGCCTCCTGATCATTCTCCAAACTTGTCCTGGTCATTTCTCCGCCTGGATTTTAACATAACTATTTATTTGTCTAGCATGCCCATTCCCTCACATTACCCATCAAAGTCTTCTACTACATTTATTTCCTACCATAATATAATATACAAGGTTTGTATTCTCTGTTTCTCTCTCTCTCCTTCCTTCCCTCTCACCCTTCTCCTCTTCTTCCTTTTCTTTGTCTCCTCTCTTTTCTTCTCCCTACTTGCCCCTCTCCCCCTACAGAGGTTCCTAAAACAGGAAAATCTCTTCTACATCCTCGCAAGGCCCACACTGCTTAGCAGAGCAATCACACACAGCCAGTCTCATTAGATGAACTGACCTCCCTGGAGAACTTCACCCTACTCCATGGTGCATGGAAGGCACCCAGCACAGCGCTGAGTCCAGAGTTAGCATTCAAACGCAAATACCAAATGAGTTGAGCAAGGTCACCAGTTACAAGGTCAATACACAAAAAACAAGCACATTTCTGTTTCTATTTATTAATGATGAACATGTGGAAACTGTACAGAACACAATACCTTTTATAATCATTCCAAAGAAAATGAAATACAAGTACACACTTCACAAAACACGTATAGCTTTTGTATGGTGAAAATTACAAAATGCTGATAAAAAAATCAAAGACTTAAATAAATGAAGATGTGTGCAATGTTCTTGCATTGAAAGATTCAATATAAATGTCATAAACATGAAAGTATAAATCTCACTGGTAAAGGTAAATCTATAGAAAAATACAGAATAATGCAATGCTGTAGCAGTGGTATATAAATCACTTTTAAGCCTAGCATAAAAGTTGGAAGACAAAAGTATTTAAATAACTGTAAGCATAAAAATTGTTAATGCGTAAATAATAAATATAGAAGTAAATTCTGCCATCAATGACATAAAGTATGTGGGCAAAGAATAAAAGTGTAGAGACTATGTATGCAATTGAAGTTAAGTTGTTACCAGCTTAAAATAGGCTGTTAAAATACAAGTTTTATGCAAGCCTCATGGTAACCACAAAGAAAAACCTATAGTAAGTATAAAAAAAATATAAAGAGAAAAAAATCCAAGTATATCCTAATTATGAAGACCTTCTCAGGACTGAGGAGAGGCTCCCTCCAACCCTGGATCTAAAACTATCTAGGGAGGTGGCATGGCCAAGGGAGGCCAGCATGGACTTGGACGTTTTACAGACCTAAAATCAAGCTTAATCTCCATCATTTGCTAGCTGTCAACACTGCAGGTGGGACAAAGTCCTTTCAAGGTTGTTATAAGTGGTATGTTCATGAGTAAACCTTCTAGCATATCCCGACACATAATAAATGGCAATCTTTTAAGTCAACGGAAAGGAATGTTCATTAAATATTTTCATATTTTAAGCATAAGTCACCTTTACAGAAGAATGCATCAGGAGACATGTGCTATCTGTGAAGGCTACTGACCTGGAATTCCCAGAGACCTTTGCTAGGTTTCTTCTGAGGGACCGGGTCTCCCTCTGCATAGGAATGAACAAGGGAGCCAGCCTAGGCCAGGACATTCCCATCACTGAATACAGTTAAAGCTTCGACTACTTCACTCAAGTAGTCCCTTTAATTCCCTCTCTCGGGAATTTAAATCACAGAGAAGGTAGTTGCATATGAACCATGACATTCAGCTGCCATGGGCCCTGGAGAGGCCCAAGGTTTTGTCAGTCCTAGGGTTTTATTGTCTTTTCCTCCAAATGTTGAGCCATTGCAGTACCCTTCCAGCAAATCTTCAATCATGCCTAAGTTAGTGTATTTCTGTTGGTTGTAACCAAAAATAATTAATATAAAGCCTTCCGTAGTCACATGGAAACCATTCTGCTTTGGTTATGGCCTCTGATCCCCCACGGCGCCTAGATTCCCAGCTGCCAACTCACCCTCGTAGGGTTTGTCTCAAGCACAACACCGTGGAGAGCAGCACCTATAACCGCTCTCTTGTGTCACCAGTCTCTAAAATCAATGTTAATTGCCCAATTAAACAAGTCTGATGCTGACAGAATGTGAACTAATTAGTAAGTTCCAGAGCTCATTCTAATTATTAACCTTTATGGTTGTCATTTATAAAGATAAGGGCGCAACTATGGATTTTTGCATGAATGAATTTGTGTCTATCATTTTGAGCCAGCCAGAAGGAAACTGGGTAAAAGGAAAAGGTGCTGCTCTGGGGGAAGGTTCCCCAGAACAAGTTTCCATGGACCTTTCAGAATCAAAGATGACCGCGGAGTCTCTGAGGTCAGCATTTACATCAGTGTCCAGTGAGGAGTTCTTGAAAGTTCCAACTTCCTAGACTTTGACCCCAGAAATTGATTCAGTAGGTTTGGAATAAGGCCCAGGAAGCTGGCTTTTCTTACATTTCCCAGCTGATTCTCATGATCTATCAGAATTAAAAATCACTTAGACACATATCCAAGGAAACTCATTCCTAGCCCCCAAAGTAGCCCCTTAGACATAGATAAATGTCTTATGAAATCTGAATGGTTGCCAAGCTAGAAAGGCCGAGAAAGAGGGACCCCTGATGTAACAGCAAGAGCGCAGGGCTACAGAGAATCAGGAGACCCAGATCCGGGTCCTAGAACTGAAATCACTGACCATCCATCCATTCGAAACCATAGTTTACTCATCTGTAAAATGGAATGCTCAATTGTACAAGATTTACACTTCTCTCAGAAATAGCAGACGGGCAAGTGTTCGTGACTACAAATACGACACCAATTTAAGACATTAGCACCAATGAAAGGGGCTCTTTTAAAAGATAAACTCTATGTATTGCATTTAAGACTTGACTTTAGATTTAACTTGGGCACAAAACAGTTAGAAGCAACAGTAAGATATAAAATGCTTTCTTTTTTAGTTCAGTAACGCCTAAAAAAGAGCCTTACAGACATGTGACCAAAAGAAGAGGCCCGTTACCAGGTTATGGCTCCTCCGGTAATGCCTAGGACAGTGGTCTTTGTGGGGAAGCTGCCAGAAGCCTCCTAAAGACATTTACAGTCTATGACCAATAAGGTAATTGGCCACCAAATGATGAGAAAGCAACTATCAAAGCTCCACTACCTAGTCTTTATAGTTCTTAAAGATATATACACACACACACACACACACATATCTATACACATATATATGTATATATATACACACATATATACATTTATATTTATACATTTATATATATATATATATATATAAATAAAAGCAGGAGTGGGGTATGTAAAACTCTACTTTCCTATAAACTTGAGAATACATAGGCTCTGTGTGAAATGAAATTTTCCCTTTTTTTTTTGGCTTCAAACCATATTTCAAAGGCTCACCTAGCATACACAGTTTTACACACAAGGACCTCTGGCAGGAGAATAAATTAAGGCTTACCTTAGAGGGTAGGAAAATGCATCCATTTATACATGTTATTTGAGAAGGACTGTCTGATCCTGTTGACTTATTAACTTCATTAGAAGGCTAATGAATGTACTGCTGTGCAAATGAGAGGGAGCTCGGGCTACAGAAAGGGATCGGCGGAATTCCACACCCCTTCTCCACAGGGTGGGGTTATTTATGATCAGGATAAAATGGTGCTGCATTTGGAGGAAAGAGAAAACAACATAAAATAATCAACAGACACGATCCACACAAACGTGTTACATTCTCTCAGCCACTGGACAAAAAGCAAGATGTGCACATGTCCGGGACCTCCCTAGTGGAAGAAAAAAGACTAGGTCATAAAAAGAACCCTCCTTTCCCTTGATCAAGAAGAAAGCATTAAATCTGTAATCTAGATCTGCTTCTCCAGCATCCTTGTTTATCCCACCTCCAGCAAAGTAAGATGTCTGAGGGCTCGATATTTTGGGGCAAACTCCTTTCTCATTCTATTTTTTTAGAACAAAGACTTTCACCAATTGAATGGTGTTCCCTGTCTTTAATGAATTTAAGTTAAGTAGTTTGGACAGATGTTCTGGCTAACAACCACTGTCCATCAGAGAACAGCACCTTAGCAGGGTGTGTCCATGTGGTTGACACTGATTTTTTTAGGGAGGGTGGCTATGGTCAGGGGTGGGGCTCTTATCTACCAGACACCATAAATCCTGTGCATGCTTCCTGTATGACTTCCCAAGTTGGTAAAGTCTGTAAACATGGAGTTGAAAGAGACTTGAGAGAACATTTCATCTAATGTTTTTTATGAGGAACAGAAGAATGGCATGGGTAATCCAATTCATTAGTAACTGAGATGGGCTTAGAACCCAAGCTTCCTCTGAGCTGTGGTTCCCAGTCCTACCTGAAGATAAGAATCAGCGGGGGAGCTTTAAAGATTATACACCCTAATGCTCAAACTTAACTGGATTAGAATCTTTTGGGTAGGGCCCAGGAATCTTGGTTTTTAGCACATTTCACAAGTAATTCTTAGGGTACACCAAGTCCCAGAACCATGCAGGACCCCACCTTGCCTTCCATGTTAATTACTTGAGTGATAACAAAACTCTTCAGTGGGCTTAGATCCCCTACTAGTTGAATTAAAAATAAAATCACCAGTTATGAATGAGTTAACTCAGCACTGTATTCGGGGAACTTCAATCAGACTGCGCTTTGCATCTTGTACCCAAAATCATAATCATCTGGTGTAGGAAAAACAAAAAACATATTAATGCTCCCCTTGTGCCAAGCACAGGTGAGTGTCTAAAGAAGGTTCCAGTATGTTCTCTCGATAGAAATGCATCATTTCCAGGCATCATGTGCTTCAGATTCTTGAGGTGTTCTACACTCCACCCTCCTAAAGACGTCAGCACCGCTACCATCTGGAGCCTGGTGGAAGCTGCTGGGCTAGGAGGATACGGGCCTCTGAACAAGTACTAATTATTATATTAAGTAATGACTAGATTGCAAGCATTTCGCATTCCATGCATCATCTCATCGAATCCTTGAGAAACTTTCGTGAGATAGGTCTCATTGTCATTCCATTATATGGATAAGTACAGGGGCTTAGACAAATTAAACATCTCTGGAGGTGGTGCAGCTAGTAAGCAGTATCTCTGGGGTTCCTGTCCAGACGATTTGAATCCGGAAACCACTCCTTTAATCACTACATATACTCAATCCCAGTTGTTACCTGGTGTTCTGAGACCCATGGAAACTTCTACTATATGAAACAGTGTTTCCTCGTGAGAGTTTCACATTCTAATGGAAAAACAATGTTTTCTACTAAACAGCAAAACAAAATATGTGTGCATACTGATCATTTTTCTCTATTCATTCCTAAAATTGCTTTGCATCCTTTCTAGAATAAGGTGGGGTGATATTAATAAAAGTATAAGTCTTTCCACAGTAGGGCCGCTCATCGAAGAAGGCACTGTATTTTGTCTATACATATATATTCTTGCAGATGTCTGATGCTGTTTCCTCTGTACATTAATCTTATCTGTCAACCGAACTAAACATACCTTGAGGATAGTAATCAGGACATGCTTATTCTGCATCCCCAGCAGCGCGCAGGGCTGCTTACATATGGATGCTCGATTAATATCTGTTCAATTGAATGCTCACTGACCCATTCAGGAGTTTTCACCAGATTTATTACCACTGAAAGCAAATAGAAGAAGGCCCCAGCTCTAGAGGGAGGATTTCACAGCCTGTATCAGCCCAGCTTTCGGGACCTCACATATGAAGAGATTAACGAATAGGATGAAAAGCTTTTAATTAACAGCCTAGCAAAAAAAAAAAAAAAAAAAATGCCATTCCAATCTGCTGCTTTGTTTCCATTAATTCACTCAGATTCAGCAGGAATTCCACCAAGGAATTGGGGTGAGCAGCTGGAGAGGGAGGGAGGTACATAAATAAATCATGAGTGTCATTAAAATTTGTAAACTAATAACTTCTGGGAAGTCTTAGCAATTATTATCAGGGTTTTCTTGGCAAACAAAAAATTAATAAATCCAAAAGGTCTCCAATTCCTATTTAAAAAAAACAACAACACAGCATCCCCCAGAAAGGTCACTGACAGAACAATGAGGGAAGGAAATAAATGGTCCAGGCAACAGCTTGCAAAGCAGATGAAAAGTCACAGGATTCCCCAGTGGCAAGAGGATGAGACAACTCAATACAAGAACAGCAACAGGGCAAGGCAGGGCTGGGCTGGGATTGGTTTGGGGCCACTGGAACGTCAGCTCAGTTCTCCAAGCCCTTATGTACTGTTGCCCAAGGGTTAGGCTTTGTAGATCCAGAAATCAGAAAGGCACATGTCTCCTGCTCTTGAGAGGTCCCCAGGCTGGGAACAAACCATAACGCTGTAGGGATGTGACATTAGTGGCGAGCAGAGGCGAGTCAGGGAAGGTATCCAGGAGGATGTGCCTGGAAAGTGGTACACTCCATAAACACCCTGAGCAGGAATCCCTCGGTCTGAAGTCCCTTTGCCCTGAGGTCAGGCAGACAAAGGAATGTATCGCCTGGTTGCTTAGCAAAGAGCAGAATGTCTTCCATGCTGCTGGGCTGGGAGTGAATGAAATGGACCAAAAGAGGAGAAAAGAGAAGAACCGAAGTGAAGTAACAATGAAGGGAGACCACCTATTGCAAAGGATTCCTGGCTCCCTTTGCAAATGCATGTAGGTCTGCAAGGATCCCTTATCCAGTAGGAAATCCACAGAAGAACACCGATCATAAACTGACTACTCAGGGACCTTTGCTAAGGAGTAGAGCTTGGGATGGACAGATGGAAACTGGGCAACTGCGCGCTAGCTCATCTCTTTCCAGAAATTAGTTCCTTAAACAATTTATTTTTGAGCTAAACGTAATGTGTTTGTGAGTCCAGTGCCAAGGTTTAAGACATAGAACCGAGTCCCAGAAGCGATTGGCCAGTCAGAAACATAAATCCCGACTGTGACCTCTGATCAAAACTAAAGACTCAAAAACCTCAGGCAAAGGAATAATTGGCCTTATCACAGTTTCCACTTCCAGAGAAAAGTGACATTCTTGCTCCCAAATCAAGGACCATAAATGTCAACAAATGAGGCAGAGAGAGGCACACCCGTGTCTGCAGAGGAGTATGACGACGGCAGGAAGTGTACACTACACGCCATTGGGACAGAGACGAGGGAGAGCACGGCCCTGCCCCCGAGTCCTCGATGCCTGCACCAGAGGACAAGTGACACTAGGGAAAGGGACCAAGGTCAGGAACCAGGAAGTGCCCCTACTCGCAGACTTACGACCTCAGACCTGGATCCCCTTCCGCCCACTTCTTAGCCGTATGACATGGGGCAAGTCAGTTAACCTCTGAAATGCTCAATGTTTTCACCTGTAAAATGAGAAAACAGGCTCTCGAGTTTGTTGTAAGGACAGGACAAGATAGCTGAGGCACAGGACCTGGCACGGAGAAGCTCCTCAGCACAGGTCGCGTGCATGATGACGAGGAAGCCCCGAGTCTGCTCCACGCACAGCACTGCCTGCCAGGAACTTCTCCGGGACACTCACCTTTCGTGTCCCTGAAACATCATAACCACGCGAGGAGATGTTAGTGTAGCCCTCATTGGGCAGATCAGGAGATGGAGGCACAGACAGGTGAAGGAACACGGTCAAGCCCCCTCTGTGCGAAGCAGAAAGCGTGAACTTGAACCCAGGCCGCCAGTCCCAGGCTTTCCCTCGAATACTTTGCTGAGAAGGAAACTAAGGGAGGCTGAGCCTCTGGACCTTGACTCACCGGACTCCTTGAGTTAGGCTTCAATCAAATTAATAGAGTTGGGGCCCAGTATCACTCTAGACGGATGGACAATCTAAGGGCTGAAAATACCCTGAAAGTGAAACCCTGGTTCTTTTTTAAAAGTCAGCCCCTAACCTCACTAATTCTCTAAGCTTGAAATCCTATATGTCAAATGTTGTTTGACTAACAGGTGCCAACAGACGGTTGTGCTAATGGCCAATGTACGCAGCCATCCGTCTGTCGGTGGGAAAAAACTTTACCCACTTCCCATGGACTAGCACCAAGGAGTTCCAGAAAGTGTCACGAGGACACAAGGTACTGCTGCACTGCTGAGTGCTTTTCAACAGCGTGGTCTATTTAGAAGTAGATGGCCTCTGAGTTATTAATCCAATGAGGCAAATAATTATATCACACTGCTACCTGCCAGGGAGTGTCATCCTGTCATGACAGCCACCGCTCCAGGCTTCCCTGATACAGGGAAAATTGAAGAATCACCAAATTCAATTTCAACCTGGTTAAGCATGTTGGGCCAAATCATGAAACCTAGAGAGTGCATGTTTAATTTAGTTTCTTTTCTCTGCACCCTGTACTACTAGGGCGATCACAGTGCTCCGGGCTCTCACTGTAAAATGCCTCATCATCAGGCTAGAACAGAGAGTGGGAGGCGGAGATCCATAGGGGCTGAGCGGGGAAGACAATCAGAAGTCAGAAGAGAGACCGAAAAATGGCGGCGGAGTGAACGGAGCTACACAGACCGTCTCCCAGAACCAAACTGGAATTACAACTATAACACAGACAAATCGACGGGAAAAACCAACAGAAAAGCAGCTTGCGAGGACCATACAACGAGGGACACTGACCATCCCGGTAGGCTTGCGAAGGCGCGAGACGGGGCTGGGAGCCCACGGTCGGCAGCTCGGCAGCGGCCTCAGCTGTAAGCGGCGCCCGCAGGTCACACTCCCAGGCGGCCCCGCAGCGCAGCCGGGACAGAGGCTGAAACAGCCACAGCCACTCACCTTGGGCTCCGGCGGAGGGAGGGCGGACTGGACTGGAACTGTGTCGGGACACTCGGGGTTTGGAGGGCGCCCAGAGCTTTGGCTGAGTGCAGCCACTCAGGACTGTGGCCACATTGCTCCTTCCCAGGGCTCTGAGAGAGGCAGCAGCCCCTCCCTCGGAGATCCAACCCCACCCTGTGGGCCATTGAAGTGCTAATTGAGGCTCACTAACAACCAGCATCTGCCCCACCCTCCTGAAAGCCCCTTGGCTGAGCACCAGAGGGAGTTTTTCAATCAACTGACAACCCAAAACTGATCAATTAACCTAGACTGCTAGCCACCAGGCAAAAAGCTAGAGGATAACAGTACGTTTCCTGGGCTGGCAACTTTAACCAGGAAAGTAAGACTTGACAGTGGTGTTCAACGCGGGTCCTCCCTCGCTCATCTAAACACAGGAGAGGGAGCCACAAACAGCAGAACACCAACACCCACAGGGAGAACTTGACAGGCTCCAAAGCCCACAGTGATAGCTAAAATGGTGAAACACAGAAACAGAAGCCAAATGAAAGAGCAAGACACCTCCACCGAAGATGAGATCAATGTGGAGCAATTAGGCATGTTAACAGAGCTAGAATTCAGAGCCATGATCTTGAGGAAGCTGAACAGCATGAGTAAGGACATAGAGACACTGAAAATAAGCCAAATGGAAATTAAAAACCAACAAGAAGAGATAAAAAATGACATATCCGAAATGAAAAACACATTGGAAGGTTTAAAAAGCAGAGTAGGGGAAGCTGAGGACCGGATCAGTGAATTAGAAGACAGGGTAGAAAAAATCAACCAATCAGAAAAACAAAAGGAAAAAACTATTAAAAAACAGGAAGACAGCTTAAGAGAACTATGGGACACCTGGAAACGTAATAATATTCGCATCATAGGAGTCCCCGAAGAAGAAGAAAAGGAGCAAGGGATAGAGAATATATTCAAAAAAATAGTGAGAGAAAACTTCCCTAATTTGGTGAAGGAAGAAGGCATTCAAGTTCAAGAAGCACAGAGAGTCCCAAGTAAGAAGAACCCAAACAGGCCCACACCAAGACACATAGTAATTAAAATGCCACAAATTAAAGACAAAGAGAGAATCCTAAAAGCAGCAAGAGATAAGCAACAGGTTACCTACAAAGGGAACCCCATAAGGCTCTCAGCTGACTTCTCACAAGAAACACTACAGGCCAGAAGAGAATGGCATGAAGTAATCAAAGTCATGAAAAACAAGAATCTGAATCCAAGACTACTCTACCCAGCAAGGCTATCATTCAAAATAGAAGATCAAATAAAGAGCTTCCCAGACAAAAAAAAGCTAAGGGAATACATTAGCACCAAACCAGCACTGCAAGAAATGTTAAAAGGACTGCTGTAATTAGCAGTAGAAATGGGAAGAAAAATAGAACCACACTAAACAAAAATGGCAATAAATAAGTACATATCAATAATCACCTTAAACGTAAATGGATTGAATGCTCCCATAAAAAGACACAGAGTAGCTGATTGGATAAGAAAGCATGACTCATCTATATGTTGTTTACAAGAGACCCACCTCTCAACAAAAGACTCACATAGGTTGAAAGTGAAGGGATGGAAAAAAATTTTCCAAGCAAATGGAAAGCAAAAAAAAGCTGGGGTAGCAATTCTCATATCTGATAAAATAGATTTCAAAATGAAGACCATAACTAGAGACAAAGACGGCCACTACATAATATTGAAAGGATCTATCCAACAGGAAGATATAACCTTGATAAACATATATGCACCCAATATAGGAGCACCGAAATATATTAAAAATCTTCTGGAGGACTTCCATGGAGAAATCGACAACAATACAATCATAGCAGGGGACTTCAACACCCCGTTGACAGCACTGGATAGATCCTCTAGGCAAAAAATTAGCAAGGAAACAGAGACTCTAAATGAAGCACTAGACCAAATGGATTTAATAGATATCTACAGAGAATTACACCCCAAAACTACAGAATACACATTCTTCTCAAGTGCACATGGAACATTCTCAAAGATAGACCACATGATAGGACACAAACTAAATCTCTACAAGTTCAAGAAGATTGAAATCATATCAAGCATCTTCTCAGATCACAATGGCATGAAACTAGAAATCAATTGCAACAAGAACATGCAAAGACATTTCAACACATGGAGGCTAAATAGCATGTTATTAAACAATGAATGGGTCACCGAGGAGATCAAGGAAGAAATTAAAAACTTCCTGGAAACCAATGAAAATGAACACACAACAACACAAAATCTATGGGATGCAGCAAAAGCAGTTCTGAGAGGGAAGTTCATAGCACTACAGGCCTACCTCAAAAAACAAGAAAAATTTCTAATTGACTGTCTAACCTCACAACTTAAAGAATTAGAAAGCAAACAAAAAGAAAACCCCAGAGCAAGTAGAAGGAAGGAAATAGTAAAGATCAGAGCAGAAATAAATGACATAGAGACCAAAAAAACAATTCAAAGGATCAATGAAACAAAGAGCTGGTTTTTCGAAAAGATAAACAAGATAGATGGACCCTTAGCTAGACTCACCAAGAAACAAAGAGAGAGAACCCAAATACACAAAATCAGAAATGAAAGAGGAGAAGTAACAACCAACACCACGGAAATACAAAAGATCGTTAACAACTACTATGAACAACTATATGGCAACAAATTCAACAATCTCAGCGAAATGGACAAATTTCTAGAAACACACAGTCTCCCAAAACTATTCCCGGAAGAGATAGAAAACTTGAACAGACCAATAACAACTAAGGAAATTGAAGAAGTAATCAAGACTCTCCCAGCAAACAAAAGCCCAGGCCCAGATGGTTTCACAGGGGAGTTTTACCGAACATTCAAAAAAGAACTAACACCCATTCTCCTCAAACTATTTCAAAAAATTCAAGGAGAAGGAAGACTTCCAACCACATTCTATGAGGCCAGCATAATTCTAATTCCAAAACCAGAAAAAGACACTACGAAGAAAGAAAACTACAGGCCAATATCCCTGATGAACATAGATGCCAAAATCCTGAACAAAATACTAGCAAATCGGATCCAGAAATACATCAAAAAAATTATTCACCACGACCAAGTGGGATTCATTCCAGGGATGCAAGGCTGGTACAATATTCGCAAATCAATAAACGTGATACATCACATAAACAAAATGAAGAATAAAAACCACATGATCATATCAATAGATGCTGAAAAAGCATTCGACAAAATCCAGCATCCATTTCTGATAAAAACGCTCAGCAAAGTAGGAATAGAGGGATCATATCTCAACATAATAAAGGCTATATATGAAAGACCTACAGCCAACATCATACTCAATGGACAGAAACTAAAAACATTTCCATTAAGAACAGGAACAAGACAGGGATGTCCACTTTCGCCACTCTTATTTAACATTGTACTGGAAGTCTTAGCCACAGCAATCAGATGTGAAGAAAAAATAAAAGGGATCCAAATTGGAAAGGAGGAAGTGAAACTGTCATTATTTGCAGATGACATGATATTATACATAGAAAACCCTGAAGAATCCATCAAAAATCTATTAGACTTAATAAATGAATTTGGCAAAGTAGCAGGATACAAAATTAACGTCAAGAAATCGACGGCATTCTTGTACATCAATGATGAGCTCACAGAAAGAGAAACTGAAAAAACAATCCCATTTATCATCGCTCCAAAAAAATTACGATACCTAGGAATAAACTTAACCAAAGAAGTAAAGGACCTATTTGCAGAAAACTACAGGTCATTGAAAAAGAAATAGAGGAAGATATAAAAAAGTGGAAGCACATACCCTGTTCATGGATTGGAAGAATTAACATAATTAAAATGTCCATACTACCCAAAGCAATCTATAGATTCAATGCAATACCCATCAAAATACCAACGACATATTTCATAGAACTAGAACAAATACTTCAAAAGTTCATATGGAACCAAAAAAGACCCCGAATAGCCACAGCAATCTTGAAAAAGAAGAACAAAGTTGGAGGGATCACAATACCAGATATCAGGTTATACTACAAAGCGACTGTAACCAAAACAGCCTGGTACTGGCACAAGAACAGGCATATAGACCAGTGGAACAGAACTGAAAGCCCAGAAATGGACCCAAGGCAATACGCTCAATTAATATTTGACAAAGGTGGCAAGAGCATACAGTGGAGTAAAGACAGCCTCTTTAATAAATGGTGTTGGGAAAACTGGACAGCTACATGCAAAAAAAATGAAACTAGACCATCAACTTACACCATACACAAAAATAAACTCAAAATGGATAAAAGACTTAAATGTGACCCGTGAATCCATAAAAATTCTAGAAGAAAATGTAGGCAACAAAATTTCGGACATCATACGGAGCAGAATTTTCACTGATACATCACCTAAGGCAACAGAAATAAAGGAGAAAATGAACACATGGGACTACATCAAACTAAAAAGCTTCTGCACAGCAAAAGAAACAATCATCAAAATGGAAAGGCAACCCACTGTATGGGAGAACATCATTGCCAATGATGTATCAGATAAGGGGTTAATTTCCAATATATACAGAGTGCTCATACAACTCCACAAAAGGAAGACAAAGAACCCAATTAAAAAATGGGCAGAGGAGCTGAATAGACACCTCTCCAAACAGGACATACAAATGGCCAAGAGACATATGAAGAAATGCTCAACATCACTAATCATCAGAGAGATGCAAATTAAAACAACAATGAGGTATCACCTCACACCTGTCAGAATGGCTGCCATCAACAAATCATCAAACAACAAGTGTTGGCGAGGGTGTGGAGAAAAGGGGACTCTAATACACTGCTGGTGGGAATGCAGACTGGTGCAGCCGCTATGGAAAACAATATGGTGCTACCTCAAAAAATTAAATATTGAACTTCCATTTGACCCAGTGATCCCACTGCTGGGAATATACCCTAGGAAGCCTGAAACACCAATCAGGAAGAATATATGTACCCCCATGTTCATAGCAGCACTATTTACAATAGCTAAGATCTGGAAACAGCCCAAGTGTCCACCAGTAGACGAATGGATCAAAAAGCTGTGGTACATATACACAATGGAATACTATGCAGCGGTAAGAAAGAAAGATCTCTTATCCTTTGAGACGACATGGAGGGACCTGGAAAGTATTATCCTAAGTGAAAGAAGCCAAGCAGAGAAGGACAAATACCACATGATCTCACTTATATACGGAATATAATGAACATAACAGTCTGAGGAATACAGTAGACCCAGACACATGGAAGTGGGGCACAGACTGACATCCCTCAGAAGAGGGGATGGGGGGTGGGGGGGTGGGAAGGGATAAACCACAGAACTTATATGCATGTATGCATGACCAATGGACAT
This sequence comes from Molossus molossus, assembly GCF_014108415.1. NCBI lineage: Eukaryota > Metazoa > Chordata > Mammalia > Chiroptera > Molossidae > Molossus > Molossus molossus. The sequence goes on from NW_023425352.1 coordinate 19,801,891, forward strand.
GGACAACTAAGCCGGGGACAGGGTGGAGGGGGGGTGGGGTGGGGGGTGCCAATGGGGTAAAAAGGTAAAATATCTGTAACAAAAAAATAAATAAATAAAAATTTAAAAAAAAAAAAAAAAAAGAAGTCAGAAGAGGCCCCAGCAAGTTGGACAATTCCCACAAAGTTTAGGAGCAGTTTCTTTCCTCGATCATACTGTATCCAGGTTCCTAAGCTGGGCTTTATCAGACCCATGAACCTTCTGGAACAGAGCACAGAAGTACACTCCTAGCCCTGGCCAGGGAGCTCAGTTGGTTAGAGCGTCGTCCCTATACGCCAAGGTTATAGGTTCAGTCCCTGGTCTGAGCACATATAGGAATCAACCGATGAATGTATAAATAAGTAGAGCAACAAATCAATGTTTCTCTCTCTTTCTTCCTCCTCTCTCTCTCTAAAATCAATAAATAAAAATTAAAAGAAAACTACATTCCTATATAACATTTATCCAAAGGATAAGCCCAGTATCAAATCCCTAAAAGGTCGCTCCACCTGTGGCTTGTTTCATAATCTGCACCAGGCAGACAGCACAGGAGTCCGGCTTAAAGGGCCGCCACAGTACCACTGTGACTGGGCCCGCGGGGAGGGTTTCTGAGGCGCTGGCTCCTGGGAGTCCCATGTGAGCAGGCCTAAGCATGCTTTCATCTGTCACAAGCACCCCGGTTACTTACACCTCTGCCAATTTTCAATGAGCAGCAAAATTAGGCCTTGAACATCCTGTGCACACGGAGGCAGGCTTCAGTCAATTTGAGCAATTAACCCCTAAATATTTAATAATGCTGTGACTGCTCCCCCTTCCTGGGAGAGAGGTTCTGGCTAGTCCTTTGCAAACAAACAAGTCAGATAAAGAAGCAGCAAGGTGTACAGATACTCATGTCCCAGACCCCTCTGCTCCAGGACCCCAGGACACCCTCAGGACAGGGCTCTGGATGACGATGCAGCAGAGAGAATGGCCTTTAGTGTCAGCATCTTCCCCAGTATTTGCAAAGGACCATGTAAGCAGGATACATACACAGCCTCTTGAGTCCCATGGACAGAATAGGTATGGAGCGTGAAGTGCCAGCTCACAGTGGCTGATGAACTTGCTGTCGTCCTGTGTGACTGCAGGCAGTGTGGCTGTGAGCCGGAGAGCGTGGGAGGAGGTCTGTGGAAGGGACGTGTGCAGGCACCCCCTATCCAGAGAAACTTGAGGCTCATGGCAGCATGCAAGCCCTGTCTCACCTAACCCACCCACATCCGTCTTCCTGTCTCGTGCGCCCCCGAGTCCCATCGGATCTGACCTCTTCGGCACACACAATGGGCACAGAGCCTAGGGCACAAATGCTTTCGTTCTTTTCAAGTCAAAACAAAAAATACAATTGTAGGCTGGAAAAAATGTTTGAACACACTTGTCTTTATACCAATACACTCATAAAATATACCTTTTAACATTATTTTATGGAGGAAGCAGCCCCCAATAGCTGGGGACCGTGAAAGTCATTGCACAGACCTGATTCCCACGTGCTTCTCAGAAACACAGCATCTCATAGACGCAAAGGACCGAAAACAGTCACAGCCAGGGCAAGTGTCCCTCCTACGGCAGATCCCTCACCCACGGCCTCTCCTTGTGTCGGGCACGCTCCGCAGCTCTCCAACCACGCCTGTGTTGGTCAGGAAGCACCAGAGACTGAGGACCAGAGAAGCAACAACACGACCGAGGAGAATGTGCAACCGGCAGAGGGCTAAGGCGATTCACAGGCTTGGACCACCAGTTCCACCGGGGCCATTACAGAGGGCCTGCAGGAGGAGGACCATCTCCTGCTCCTTCCAAAACAGGCTTCCCAGCCCCTGAGCTGGCATTTCCCACGTGAGCCGAGTCAAGTAGCTCCTTAAGAAACTCGAATCCACTTACCTCCAAAGTGAACTCTCGGTCACGCTCCCCAGGTTGAAGTCATACAGCTTCGTCAGGATAAGTATAACCTGCGAGGGGGAGGAGGAGGCGTGCAGAGGAGAGGAAGGAAAGGGGGAGAAAAAGGAAGCTTACTTTAGTTTGGGTAACAATGTACACTGCATCTCAAATCACCCAGAGGAGGGCTTAGTAGCTATCCAATGAGTTGAGGGTATTATAAGACCAAGCATATTAATTTAATGCTTCCCTGTAACTGGTAGCATTTATTTTAATCCTGAAGATGCTCTTCCTTTGAAATGAAAACATGCCAACAGATTAACGTGGAATGGACAGCTTTCTCCACCAAGGTCAGGTATGGCTGCAGGCTCTGTTCACTAGAATGGCCACCTGGAGATCAGAGGATGGGCTGCTTTTGATCTGGGGGTGACTCTGACTTTCAGACTTGGGCTAAAAGGGTAGAAGGAACTGGGCCTCACTCTGTCTACAGAAGGGTTCAAAGAGATTTTGTTGCCATCGCTAGGAGCATAAATACTTGATTGGGAGGCAGGTCCAGTGCCTAACATTCTCTGATGCCATCTGTCATCTCCCAAATAGCATCTGTCCTCACCATGGAGTAAGCAGGTCATCAAACTACACTGGACTCCAGGACCACTTTCCTGACTCCAGTTGAAATTACAAAACCCAGAAGGAAACTGTACCTGTCAGAGAGCTGGAGCTGCCTATTAGCAGTTTGCGGAAATGGTCTCTGGCTGGTCAGTCTGGTCCTATGCCCTTTAAACTTCTCCAGCTGGGGACTTAGACATAAAACATCTCCTTGCCTGCCTTTCATGAACCTGGACAGTGTCTTAGGCACAACTCCACGCCTACAAGGATGCTAAGCACATGCACCTGAATCGATTTTAATCAAAACGCAGGTGCCTCATATATAGTGTCTGTCTGCACGCGTGATAATCCAGTTACACATAATTGTGTTTATCTAAATTTAATGCACAACTCGTTTCACTTTTCTCAGCTCCTTCCCATTCCACCATTTAACTTCCTCCAGTTCATTTGCACCACAGCTATTAAACTCTTCCAGAGATAATGAATTTCCGCAACCGAGATGGGGCTTTCCCATTCTAGGTATCAATTTAAGATTAAAGAAAAATAATCAGCCATTATATTGAACATGTTTATGGCATTTAATTGATGACAAAACACTCACTTCGATATTTATTCTCATCCAGCACCCCATGGGGTCGGTCAGCTTCATTTCCATTTATTTTATGTAAACTAAGAAAACAATAGAAGCAAGGATGGGACCCGTGATAGGTCAGAGAGAGTCCATGGCAAAGTTGGTTTGGAACATTCAACTTTTCTGCAGGGCCATTACTGGAGGGCTTATAGGTCTCCTCTCTGATTGAGCCCCGTGCTAGGGAGTGTGGATTGCAAAAAAAAAAAAAACACCAAGCTAAGGAAGACATCAATGGCATGGTTCTTTGTAGAATAGTAGAATCTACTGAGTCACCTGACCTATTAGCACAGTGCAACAGCAAGTAGTATGAATCCCAGGCAAAGAAGTGTTCTTCACAGTCACTCAGTGGTCCTTGCCTCTCCCATTCACAATGAGTTTCCTCATTCATTCAATTCAGGGGCCAATGAAGGCAAGAGACTTAACCATACCCTTCCCAACTAAATGCCTAGCAATGTGCCAGGTAGTTCCTATTTTGTTGAATTAATACACACACATACACATAATAGACTTCTCCCCTTCATTTTACCTTATTTTTTCTACAACGTCACTCTCACAGTTGGCATGTAGACATACAGGTGGCTTTATGCAAGCCATCTCAAATTCTGGACAAACTCAAAACGATGCTCTTCTGGGAACAGGTCAGAACACCCATCTAGAGCACTACAAGCGATCGGAACACTTGATTTTCTCCCAACCTCAGGCCTGCAGGGTCATGAAACAATCTCCAAAAAGTGCAAAGTCCACACAGAGAGAAAAAGAAGAGATGCTGGCGTAAGAGTTCCACTTACTAACTAGAGATTCTAACAAACGACTGGGTCTGGAAAACCCTTCTACGAACCCAGAGCCGTTTCCATTCTATTGGTCTCCTTACCCGATGCTTGGACCCAATGCATACACAGATCTTCATGACACCACATCGTAAGTACAACGGCAAAAGTAAATCTAGGGAATGTTGGGACCAAAAGACTCTCCTTTCCTTCCTTCCCTTCATCCTGTCTGTCCCTAATACGTTTCTGTGTATCTAATATCATCTTGGTGTCTGCTTCTTGGAGGATCCAAACACACCTTTCCAAACGTCTATGAACATCGTTTCTGCCTTCATGGGAGATAGGTTCTGAATTCGCGCACTTTCTTGATTAAGAATCTTTACTGGCTTCCCCACCCCCACCCCCACGCCTGACAGCGAAGCCCGGACTCCTTCCCCTGGCAGGTAAGGACTCCACAGTCTGGCCTCGGATCCTCCTCCAACCACTGGTCCACAGTTCTCAAGAAACTGCCCTGCTTCAGCAATCCAGGTTTCTCCAGGTGCTTCAAATAAGCCGAACCCATCCTCACAACCCTGCTTCCTCTCGGGAGCGCGGTAGATTGCTCGTGCCCGTCCTCCTTCCACGGCCTGCCTGCTGTGCAAGAAACAGCTCGGGATCCGCCTTCTTCAGGCAGACCCCCAGCCCACCCCAGCCATCAGACATAATTTGCTACTTAGTTAAACACTATCTTGATAGGTTCTGGATATCACATCCGTTGCCTCCTCATTTTTAACAATCCGAGAAAGGGTTCATGTTTTGTACTTCTGTCTCCCTAGCAGACAGGCTCAGCATGTCGCAAGGTCCTTAAATAATCATTTTTAAGTCAATGAAAGACAATGGTGTTTGGGCAGTAAATCATAGTCTTCAGCAGGGGGTGGTATTAATCTAGCCTATTACCTTCATTTTACAGAGGAGGAAACTGAGGCACAGGGAGAAGAAGTGACTCAAGTTAAAGTCCCAGTAATGTGTGACCTTGACCAAGTGCCCAGGGCACTGTTCTTCTCACCCCTAGAAAGTATGACTTGATCAGTTCTGGGTAGTGTCCGGAAATCTTCCTGTGGCAACTGGGGGACCACACCTAGAGAGCTACGCTCTCACATCATGATTCCTGTCCCAGTTCTGAGCTGCAATGACACCACCCTGTCCCCTTGCTGAGACCCCATCCAGGAAAGCACCCCCTTCCTTTACAAAGAAAGCAGGCAGCAGAGGGATGGGGAGGCTTCTCAGCAAAGTCACCGCAGCGTTTCCCAGCGTTCCCCAACACTGAGACTTGGGGGCTACAAGCTTCCTTCCCCCTAGAGCCAGCACAGGACAACAATAAAGCTATGAAGAGTTGATAATGCCATCTTCAGCCTTTAGACATTCTGTATCAAGCAAACAAAACCAAGGCAAAAGAAAGCTTGCCCACCCCTGGCTTCTCTCACCACTCAGGAGGACATTACCAGGGAGGAAAACTAAAAACGCACCAGCAAACCCCTCTAACCAACCCCAGGCTGCTGGGAGAGATGTGGCTGCAGGAAGGGAGGAGGACCCACAAGACAGCCTGACTGGACTCCCCTCCAGCAGAGGTCGCCAGATGAGAGCAAACACTCAAAGAAGAAAGAGCAGGGAGAAGATACTAATGGAACACCTACTATGTGCTAAATACTACGCTGGATGCGTCTCAATCCTCACAATACATGTGAGGTGTTATACAATATTCCTACTTTACAGATGAGACAACTGAGTCCTGAGAACTAAGCACATTGCCTCAAAGGTACCAACTAGAAAAACGGAGGCAGCGTTCCCACCCAGGGCTCTGTGACTCAAGCATGCCTGCTGCACTCCAGTGCAGTGCTGCTCCGTCAGCAAATGTCTACGTGGGCTTTCTGTGTGCAAGGCAGGAAAACAGAGAGCAGAAAAACGTATCCTTGCCCTCAAGGAGTTCATCACTCATTCATGGATTCCACAAGGAGTTCCTGAGCACATCTTATGTGAGTTAGCAAGTCACCGGCTAAACTCCAGGAATCAGAAAGAGATCCGGGGCTCAGGGAAAGCCCAGGGTGAAGATAACATTTGATGTCTTGGTTCTTGGAGAGAAAACTAGGAAACAGAGAGGTGTAATAGACAAGAACTCGAAAAACTGTTGGGAGACCCAGGTTTGTCAAATAAACTTTGTCAGGTAAGTAACTTTTTTACCTAACTGGCTATAATCCTGGAGAGACTTCAGACAGCAGGAGAAATGAAAATAAATTAGAATAACTCATGAGTAAATAGTACTTCTCTCTTAAGATAAGCTATGTACACATACACACACACACAGAGAGTAGTAGAAAAGTCCCTGGCAATATATGACTATATATGTAAATATAACTAGAAAGGTCCCTAGCTATATATGTGAGCAATTATGTAAATATAGCTAGAAAAGTTAGTATATATTATTTATACACACACACACACATATACATACACACATAACCTTACATTGGCATTTGACATCTTCTCTGGAATAACACACTCTGTTCATACATCTCTTACAACCTTTAACACATAGAGTTAAAGAGACCTCATATGTCTGCCTTGTCTGTTAGATTGTGGCCTCTTCAAGGTTAGAAATCAGGTCTCTGCATCCCCAGTACCTAGCAGGACACCTGACACATGGCAGGCCCTACGCAAGGTCTGCTGAGTTAACTATAAATGTATAACTATAAAAATAGGGATGAGATGATAAAAGTACAGCAGAGGTGCAGACAATGTGCTATAAGAGTTGAGAAAAGGAAGTAATTAAGTTCAGAAAATGTGATCAACAAGGGCTTCATGAAGGAGAGACTCTGTGGTCTGGGATGTGAAGCGTGGTAAGAATTTTGACATACAAAAATGAAACCAACCCTCTCTCTCCCTTCTCTCCTCATCCTTTCTTCCTTCCTCCCTTCCTCCCTTCCTCCCTTCCTCCCTTCCCCCCTTCCTCCCTTCCTCCCTTCCTCCTTCCTCCCTCCCTTCCTCCCTCCCTTCCTCCCTCCCTTCCTCCTCCCTTCCTCCCTCCCTTCCTTCCTTCCTTCCTTCCTTCCTTCCTTCCTTCCTTCCTTCCTTCCATGGGAAAAAAGGCAAAAAGAACAATAGAATCACGCAGGAAGGTTGGAAAAAGTGGTCAACTAATAGAAGGTTTTATAACAATAAAGAGGGTGGTGACTATGAGGGATTATATTATAAAAGACCTGCTGTGTATATATAGTATATACATCATATATAATAATGAATATATATTAAAAGAGCCTATTTATAATAAGGGACTCATACGATAAGGTGACAAAAGGGACATGGCTGGCCTCTCACAAAGCCAGTGGCTGCCCTTTGTTTACCATCCACCTCCAGTGTCCTTGTCCCCGGACATGTAGTGTCTTTTGCGGCCCCAGATGCTCAGGCCAGCCTTCTGCTAACGGCCTGATCTTTAGACACACACACTGTGCCAGTGACTAATGTCGTTGTTTCTCATCACCCCCCTTCACTGTCTCTCCCTGCCTTATCCCAGCACAGCGCGCGACCCTTGGTGGTAAGGAGCACTCAGAGATCGCCCCTGTCCTCATGTCTCTCTCTGCCTGATCCCAGCACAGCGCGCAACCCTTGGTGGTAAGGAGCACTCAGAGATCGCCCCTGTCCTCATGTCTCTCCCTGCCTGATCCCAGCACAGCGCGCGACCCTTGCTGGTAAGGAGCACTCAGAGATCGCCCCTGTCCTCATGTCTCTCCCTGCCTGATCCCAGCACAGCGCGCGACCCTTGGTGGTAAGGAGCACTCAGAGATCGCCCCTGTCCTCATGTCTCTCTCTGCCTGATCCCAGCACAGCGCGCGACCCTTGCTGGTAAGGAGCACTCAGAGATCGCCCCTGTCCTCATGTCTCTCTCTGCCTGATCCCAGCACAGCGCGCGACCCTTGGTGGTAAGGAGCACTCGGAGATCGCCCCTGTCCTCATGTCTATCCCTGCCTGATCCCAGCACAGCGTGAGACCCTTGGTGGTAAGGAGCACTAGGAGATCGCCCCTGTCATGTCTCTCCCTGCCTTATCCCAGCACAGTGTGCGACCCTTGGTGGTAAGGAGCACTGCAGAGATCGCTCCTGTCCTCATGAAATGCACAGTCTTCCTTAACCTGCCGCCTCCGGTATTCTCTGTATCTGAACTCTGGGGTCCAAGTCCCTGGCCGGGTTGAGGTGAGCGATATTTCTGAGTGAGGGAGCTTTCTACTCTTCCCACCCACTTTCTGAGTGAGAGGCGGTACCCACACTCTGAACTGCAAAGACGTTTGAGTCTCTCTTCCACCTGAGAGACCTTCTCAATTTTTCTGTCTGTCTTCACTCATCCCATCGGGTCCCACTGCGTGCCCTCGGGATAGGGCTCGAGTGGCAGCATGGACAACCACAGAGCCCTCCCCAGGAGAGGGATGCCCTCCGAACCCCATCTCGCCACAGGCTACTGCGCGACCCCAGCAGCTTACACTGTCAGACTCGGCTCGCATTTCCTAAATTGGGATAATGACACACGTCCCCTGCCAACCTCACAGGGTTGTTGATTCAAAGCAAATAAAGGAAGCTGACCTGCTTTATCAGCGGTACTATGCAAATAGGAGTTATTAGTATGATAATTATTCTTCAGGAGACAAGGGTTCTGTGTAATGCTCATCTGGTGGGAGGGAGAGGGAGAATTCAGGGTCTAGAGTTGCTAAGCCCTCAAAGTACCCCCATTCCAGACCCCGTGGCCCTCCAGGAGGCCGCAGGTCAGAGCGGCTGCACACCTGGCTCCTCGCTGGGCTTCCGCAGGAAGGCAGGAGGCCTGCAGGGGACCCTGTGCTCGAAAGAATAATGCATAATATGCAGATGCATAAATCACCAGCATGCTCTCACCATGAGCACATTCAGTGAAGTGAGGACTTTTTTTTTATATACGCATAGCATTTTATTTATTTTTTTAAATTAATTTATTTTTGTTACAGAGGTTTCTCCTCCCCTCTCCCAGATTCCCCCCTCCCCCTCCCTCCCTGCCCTGTCCCCAGCTTTGTTGTCCATGTCCATTGTTCATACATACATGCATATAAGTTCTGTGGTTTATCTCTCCCCCACCACCCCCTCTTTGGGGATTGTCAGTCTGTACCCCACTTCCACGTCTCTGGGACTACCCCATTCCTCAGACTGTTATGTTCATTATATTCCACAAATAAGTGAGATCATATGATGCTTGTCTTTCTCTGTTTGGCTTGTTTCACTTAGCATAATACTCTCCAGGTCCCTCCATGTCGTCTCAAAGGATAAGAGATCTTTCTTTCTTACCACTGCATAGTACTCCATTGTGTATATGTACCACTGCTTTTTTTATCCATTCGTCTACTGATGGACACTTGGGCTGTTTCCAGATCTTAGCTATTGTAAATAGTGCTGCTATGAACTTGGGGGTACATATATTCTTTCTGATTGGTGTTTCAGGCTTCTTAGGGTATATTCCTAGAAGCGGGATCACTGGGTCAAATGGAAGTTCAATTTTTAATTTTTTGAGGTAACACCATAGTGTTTTCCATAGTGGCTGCACCAGTCTGCATTCCCACCAGCAGTGTACTAGAGTCCCCTTTTCTCCTGAAGTGAGGACTTTCAATGCCCGTAAAATTTTACTCTGAAGAAAAACTACTTTAGTTCATTAAACTTCCTGAAATCTTGGTTTCTTTAAATCCATGGGGCTCTCTGCATGTCCCTCCAGTTCCCCCTCACCTCTTACCACCTCATTTCTGCCTCTACCTGCTAGTTCTGCGGTCCAGCCAACTGGAATAAGGACGGTGGCGTTCTTTACCAGACGTGGTTGACAATGGTAACATAACGAGGATGCTGAGACATATTCCTCAGGGACCCCCTGCAAGCGTGTATTTGACAGTCTCAGTAGAGTCTGAATTTTGGATCCTCCTCCCCACTACAGAGCATTCCCTCAGGGAACAGAAATTTAATGTTTTAGTGCACAACCCAAGTGATCCCCAGTGTAAGACTGTCTGGGCGCAGGCTGGGTATCCAGAACTGTACTGGGCATGTGCCAAATTCATAATAACATAAACAGTGCCCCCTGCCCACCATGACCTTACAATCTAGTTGAGAAGACAAGGAAATAGTATAAGAGATACCAGCTATGTCGTGTATCATGCATAGAATTTCACAAATCTGCCCTCCCCTTCCCAGATGTTTTAAAGGGCATATCATCAACTCCGGCTTAAGATAAAACCTCAGCATGACCCTTGGTCCTCTCTATCCTGCACATAACAAGATAAACCCCGACTCTTCCAAAACATGTTGCTGTCCACTGTATCATCCAATTTCAGGCCCTTATAATTTTTTTCATTTACTCACTAACCAAGTATGTATGGAGGGCTTCCAGTATGCCAAGTGCAACAGTGACTCAAACAAACCAGCTTCTCTGCCCTCCTAACATTTGCCCTCTGCCCGGCTGGTGTGGCTTCAGTGGTTGAGCATCGTCCCATGCACCGACAGGTCCCGGTTCGATTCTCAGTCAGGGCACGTACCAGGGTTACGGACTCGATCCCCAGTAAGGGGCATGCAGGAGGTAGCTGATCAATGTTTCACTCTTATTAATGGTTCTATCTATCTCTCCCTCTCCCTTCCTCTCTTTCTAAAAATCAATAAAAACATTTTTAATTGTATTTTCTAATTGCATTCTGGCAAGGAGAGAGAAGTAGATAAACAGTATATCATTCAGATGATGATAAGTGCCATGGGGGGTGGGGCAGTAAACAGAAGGAGAAGAATGAGCGTTAATGTACATGTACAGGAGGGTCAGGAGTATGCAGGCTACAGCCGTAAATAAAGAGCCCAGGAAAGTCCTCACAAAATCCCGAATGAGGTGAGAGATCAAGCCCTGTGGCTATCTGGGTCATAAACTCTACAGGCAGAGGAAGCAGTCAGGGTAAAGATCCGGGCCAGGAGCGTGCCTGGCACATTCAAGAAACAGCAAGGAGGTCAACGAGTCTGGAGCTGAGACGGGCGAGTAGTAGGAGATGAGGTCAGGGACACACTGGGAGACTTAGATCTTGCTTGAACTTGTGAACCATGTAAAGACTCTGATTCTTGTGATGGGAAGTTGCTGGAGGATTGTAATAGAGGACTTAAGTTTTAACTGGATCACTCTGGTTGCTGTGTTGAGAAAGGCAGTAAAGGGACAGAAGCAAATTAGGCTCCTGTTTTAATCATCCAAGTGACATATGGTGTGGGTGAGACCAGAGCAACAGCAGTGGACAGGAAAAGGGGCATGCTTAGAGCTGATACTGTTATAATTAACTAGTTACTAATAGGAAAGAAGCAAAGGGAGGGCCAGACATCACAGGCTCGTATTTTGGAGAGTTTCGCTGGAAGCTACAATTTTGCACACCCCAGGGAACCACCGGCCCAATCCCTGCAAAATAATGGGGATAGGATCCATCAAAGGGGAAAGAGAAGCATGCCCATTAAATCTGGGGTGACATAGGGAAGGTACTTGCCTGTCTGTCACGCCTGGGACCCGAGAATTGGCCAGAATGGGCATGGCCACTGCAAGCATGCAAAAATTTGGAAACAGATCATCTCCCTTGTGCTCTTGACTCACTCTTGGCTTCCCTGCATTTGCCCACGTTGTCTCCCCAGCCATGTGGCCCTTTGGATGCCACATGCAATGGACCGATGGGCTGCAGCAGGGAAACACAAACTAAGCCAGCCTGATGCTAGGTTGGACTGTGCAGACATGGAACAGAAACTCCCGACACTGGCTCTGATTTTAGAAGGTAAAATGGGACTTCTTCTCAGCAGGACTGAGGGAAATGAACCTGGTAAACTCAGGGGTTTGATTCCACAAAAGTAAATCTTTCTACAATACCTCATCCTCCCGTGCGAGTCTCAGAAAATTCTTTTTCTCAGGATCTTGCAAGAAATTCACCCCCAAGAGCAACAGGTGGAGATGAGGACCCCCAGTTTCACTGGTAACAGAGCCAAGAAGAGTTGTTGACAAAGTGGACACAGCATGTGAATAGAAGAGAATAGCCAGGAATAACCCTCAGCGTTCGGGACGAAGCACCTAGAAGCATAGAGCTGCCGTTTTACGAGATGAGGATGTGGGAGAAAGAAGGAGGTTTGGAGTAAAGATCAGAAGTTTAGCTTTGGACTTTAAGTCTGAGACTCTCAAGAGAATTCAAAGGGTTAGTCAGATGGTCAGCTGGATAAATGAGTCTGGAGTTCAGGGAAGAAGGCCTAGGCTAGAAATATCAATTTGGAAGTTGTCAGTGATTAGATGGTATTTAAAGACATGAGACTAGAATAGATCACCAAGAGATGACATATGGAGAGAGCAGAGCTATGCGGATAGAAAGCTGGGGCATTGCAGCATTTGGAGATCAGGGAATTTGGGAAGGGAGCCCAGTATGTTTGGGCCTCTTAAAATGGGCACAGGGGACATCTGTGTCCTGTGTGGATGCTCACAAAATGGTATTTACTACAGAAGAGACTTTCAGGACACGATGGCCTTCTGTTGAGCCAGTGAGCCTCCAGATTCCCGTGTTTGATCTGTGGGCTTCCATATACAAGTGGCCACTGTGGCAGAGACAGAGGCTTTGCCTAGACGTGACATGGACGTCCCCTCACCAAGGCTGATGCGGATATTATCACTGCGGGGTTCCCAACCTGCCAACCTCAGAAACCAGCACTGAGACCCCATTATGCACCTGGTGGCAGGTTGGCTACAGTGCACCCCTCCCATCACGTAAGCACAGAAGGAGCAATTTCTTCTCATTAGAATTGCTGTCCTGCTTGCAGTGATTATGCTGGAGTCAAAACTTTCCATTTCAGAATGCCGTCCTCACTGGGATGGTATCCCACACATTACTTCCAACAAAGGAACTCATTTCACAGCAAATGAAGAGCAGTGATGGGCATGTCCACGGAATGCACTGGTCTCACCACAAATCTCATCACCCAGAGGCATCTGGCCTGACCCAATGGTTGAAAGGACTTTCAAAGACTCAATGACAGGACGAGCTGAGAGCCAACCCTCTGTGAGGCTGTGGTGCTATCCTCCAGGAGGTGGGTTCAACCAATACAGGGCGGGCCAAAGGTAGGTTTGCAGGTGTTCATATGGAAAATAATACTACAAAAACTAATACATAATAATACAAGAATAAACTCTGTTTTATGTACTCACAACTGTCGACCTACGTTTGCCCCACCCTGTATATGGTCAAAATATAAAAGTCTGAGAGTCAAGGGGCAAAGGGGGGAGTGTCCTCACATTCGTACACCTGATAAACCATCACAGATTATTCTCTTCATGTCCCCACATCTTGTGGCCCTATTGATAGAGAAATCTTGGTTCCTAAGGAGAAAGTTGTCACCAGGAGATAAAACACCTGTTCCATTGAACTGGAAGCTGAGACTAACGCCCAGCAATTTTGAACTTTTCATGCTACCACTGAAGTAACAACAAAAGAAGGGGTTACTTATGAACAGGGGATGGACATGGATGCTCAAAGAAGCTAAAGAGGGGATTGTTATGTTTACTTACTCCTGGCCCACTTTCCTGTCTATGTTTTATAGGTAACCAGGACCCTGAGAATTGTATTTCTAAGACTCTCCTGTGATCTGCCTTTTAATTTGATTCTTCCAATGGGAAGGGGGGTAGTTGTGGAGACCGGTGGAAAAGAGAAAAGCTACTGTCTCCACACTTCTGTTTTCTGGTGACAACAGCAGCAACAGAGCTTGTTTTGTGTGTGTGTGTGTGTGTGTGTGTGTGTGTGTGTGTGTGTGTGTGTGTGTGTTTTGGCTCCTCCAGTGCGGAGTGTAACAGTTTCTGCAGCCACCAACCTTTGAGCAACTTGCCTTTGTCTTTCTGGCTCCGCAAGCCTTTCCAGCACTCTTGTAATCAATTCCTGCAGTCAATGTCTTCTCCTGGAGATACTAGAGTCAGAGAACCTCACTGACACAGAATGATCTATGAGACTAGAGGAGACCCAGGAGCGTGTGTGTTCTGGAAGCCACATAAAGAAAGCGTTTCGAGGAGGAAGGAGCACTCAGCTGGGTGAAACGCTGACAGTACGTGCACAAGAAAGATTAAAAATGCACCATTGGATTTAGCTACTGAGGACTGTAACGGCCTTCGGTGTAGCTAGTTTATGCCCTTCACCTCTCCTCCATCCTTACACCACAACGACCTTTCTAATGCAGAGGCTGGATTCTGCTACCTACTGACAACTAATCTCTAGTGGCCTCCTGCTACCTTTAAGATCAACTTCACATTTCCCATCACACCAGGTTTTTCTCAAACTGGCCCAAATTGACATTTTAACCCTCTTCTACAGCTACTTCCCTCAAAATAACATCTAAATTCTAGCCACATTGGAATACCCGTTTTTCTCCCTGTTCCATATTCCCACACTTTTGCACGAGCTCTGTTCTCTGAAAGCCCTTCTCCTACTCTTCACCTGAGCATCTCCTTCTCATTCTTCAGGGCCTGCTATAAAAATCCTCAATATTCTCATGGCTCACCTGTCCTCCAAGACAGAATTCATTCCCCTTTAATCCATATTCCCCTGACTTGTTGTGCATACTTCCAATGATGCTGCCCACCAGGTTATATTCTAGATCTCTCTTTGTGTATGCTTCTCTACCATTAGGCTATATGCTCCTCAGGACAGGGACCTTGTTTCTCTCATTATTATACTATGAGAGTTTCATTATGCTCTTCCTTGGCATGGTGCCTATTAACCAACAGAGAAGATGAGCCTGACCTGGGGTGGCCAAGACACCCTCATAGAGGATGAGAGGTGTAAGAGATGAAAGAAAAGTGAATTCCCAGCCCTCTTCTTTCTGGAGTATTTTGTAAACTTCTTCAAGGCTGCCTTTTTCTTAGATAAGCTAGACTGACAATTCTCTCCAGAGGGGAGAATTCAAAGTGGCTTATGAAAGAACTTCAAGAATGTCTACAAGAGAGTAAAAGAAAGGCACACAGGGGAGGGGAGGAAAGTTGGTGAAAGCAACCTTTAAAATAGGACTGTATTAAGTTTTAAAGAGTTTTTTTTTTAATTCTCTAGGGACTTCTAAAGAGGACAGAGGTATATGCTTATACCTGATGGAATATAAGTTAAAGAAAACACTAGACCTACATACAAAAGCATAACTTGATAGAGCAGAGTAGTTTAGACAGCAGAACCAATACAGAAAGGGCATAAGTGAGGATACTGACATATATTGAGCACCTACTAAGTACCTAGCGCTGTGCTCGGTGCACCATGCTCATTACATAGATAATGGATATGACCATCTTGTCAAGATGAAGAAACTGTCCAGGTCATGTAGCTATGGAGAAGTAGGAACTGACACCCAACCACAGGTTTGCCTATTCCTTCATGACTCAAGGAAGTGATAAGAAATACAGAAATTGATAAGTATTAGTGATCCCTGTTTAAAATGGGGCCATTGTTAAGAAAGTACTTTGCAGGATTTGGTAGCTTAATCAGGCAAGTGACAGATCAAGGAAATGAAAATGCAGTGTTGTTGAAACAAGAAGCTTGTGAAAAATGGCTGTTGGACAGTGGGGGGGGGGGGTTGTTCTGATTTTGTGTAACAAGCCATTAAAAATAAATTAAAAACCCATTCACTCTCATTCACTGGGGGACTTTGAAAATGAGAGAGGCAGCTTCTTCTTAGAAATGACTTAGGTAGCAAGCAGCCCAGTAACAAGGGTGGGACCAAATGACCACAGAGTTCCCTGCCGTGATGACATGATGACATCTGTATTCCTCAATGACAGCTAACCAGAACTAGGGGTAATTAGCTCCAAAGGGAGTCTGAGCTCCTACCTTCCTACATTTCCATCACCTCCTCCATCCCACCACCACTCTGTGGAGGAAGCCAAGGGCATAAACAGATGTGAGTTCACAAAAAGTGGGATGGTGTCTCCGAAGCCACTAGAGTGAAGTTTCCAGAGATAATCACCAGCACAGAGGAAAAATAATCAATCTGTTTCCTTGGGAAAAGAGCAGAAGCTCTAAAGCAGACAGTCTTGGTGTGGAATCCAGCTCTGCAACCTGCTCTCAGTGTGACGTTGGGCAAGGGGCTTACCTGTGGAGTCTTGGTATCCTCATCTGGAAAATTGAGCCAATATCCTTCCCTTTGCTGGACTGCTGTGAACATTAGGTAGTAGATATCTTCTTCCAGGTCAGTAGTAAGCCCTCAGTATACATTAGGTCCCTTCTATCCCCGGTCTCTGAGCAAACCAGGTTATTTGCCACCCAAGTAGGAAAATGCTATATCTCCAAGAGGGACCATGTCACTTCTTCAGTGATGACAACACAAAATAAAGAGCAACCTCTTCAGGCCTCTCACTGATGTAGAGATAAAAGTCCAGAGCGGTCCCTAAGTGCTGGTGTTTGCTTTGTGTGGACATGCACTGTCAGCCTTAGCAATGGGAAGATCACAGGTCCATCAAGTCCATTTCCCTGGTGTGTGATCTTACCCACTTGTCTTTTTCCATTTCAGGGTCTGTCTCTGCTGGTCATGCCTGCAGGCCCGCACATCCTCCTCCCTTCTGCCACTCCTGTCAGGGGCATCATTTCCACTTCTATCTCAGGAGCTGAAAGAGCTCTCGGCTAAACCATTTTAGCTTTTGACCCCAATGGATTTTCTTGGGATCAGCAATTCCCCAGATTGGAAGTAGCTACCAGCCTGAGGTGCTTCAAGTGAAACCAAGAGCAGAGACTTGAGTACATTGTAAGATGTTTCAGAGTGAACCCATATGCCTTCTCTTCAGCACCTGGGACAGCGCCCAGCACATCCGGGATTCCTGTACACAAAGATGAAGGAGAACAACCTATCACTCAACCCATGATCTGGCATTTATCACAACCTGTCTCCTATTCAACCCTACAGACTAGTTCAAAGTCTCTCTCATGGGCAACACACTATGCCAAATACTGTAGAGGATGGAGGGATGAGAGACACAAAGTTCCTGACCTAAGGCACTTCCAGTGCAAGAAGAGAGATATGCATTTGTACAACTACATTCAGTGGAAGTCGGAACTGTTCTGACACCAGATTGGCTGGAGACGTTCTGCCTATTGTCTCATGTGAGTTGCACAGTAGCCCTCCAAGGTTCACATAGAACGGAAATAAGTGATTTCTAAAATGGGGTGAAGGATAGGATTACCCTCCGTGAAAATCTTCACAAGAAACAATATTTGATCTGGCTAATCTTAGTCAAGAAGGCGAAGAGCTTTTCAGGCTAAGGAAGCAATATGAGAAAACACAATTAGGCTGAAATTGCCTGTTATGTTCCAGGACCAAGGGCTGGTTTGTGGAGGCCAGAGCTCCAGGTTAATGATGATTTTAACTACTAGCTGTGCAAATTTTGTTGCTGTAACAGATTACTACAGACATAATGGCTGGAAACAATACAAATGTATTTTCTTAGTTTTGGAGACCACAAGCCCAAATGAATGTCAATGGCTAAAATCAAGGTGCCGCAGGGCTGTATCCCTACCTTCCCTCTGGAGGCTGTAGGGGGAAATCTGTTTCCTTGCCTTTTTCGGCTTCTGGAGGCTGTGCTCATTATTTGGCTCCTGACCCTTCCATCTTCAGAGCCAGAAATGGCTGGCTGGTCTTCCGCACATGACATCACTCTGACTCTGACTCTTCTGCATCTCTCCTCTCCATTTAAGGACCCTTCTGATTACACTGGGCCCAGCCAGATAATCCAGGATAATCACTTCATCTTAAGCTCAGCTGATTAAAACTTTATTTCCATCTACTATCTTAATTCCCCTTCGCCATGTCACCTATTAGCAGGTTCCAGGAATCGGGTCTTGGGCTTCTTTGGGAGGCACTGCTGGGCCTGCTAGTAGTTAGCGTTCCCACTGTACTCAGTGAACAGCATGGGGGTACCTAATGTGAACGATGCACTGGCACCTGTCTGAGTTGAAAGGGTGGATCAGGGGAGATTTGGAACAGGAAGCCTGGGGAGGAGCATATTGCAATAGCCCAGACATAAGAAATAAGAGGTCTGAACTGAGGCTCTGGCAATGGGAAAGGAAAGAAGGGAAGAAAGAAAACACAATATGAAAGTTGTTACTAAAAACCACAAACGGGGCATAATAAGAAAGAATGGAGTCAAAAGCGTCTCTGTGGTTTTCAGGAAGTTAGTGTGTTTCATCGTAATTCCAAGGTCTGGGCCTGAAATCAGCTTCAACACCGACCAGAGGACCGTCTGGTGGGTTCCCAGGTCCTAACCCTGACTTAATGCCTCAGGCTGGTTGGATGCGTTTCCAACTTACTTCCCTGAATCTATACATCCTTCCTTTCTGGGAAATGTGCTCCTGGCCAGTGGTGTCTCTTTGCCCCTACTTGCTCCTGCCCATTTGCTTAAAGGACTGATGTTTGTCACCACTGGCCCAGCTGCCTGAGCTTCTCGGAATCTCCTTCCCTGGATGAGTATTTCCTGTCCTCACCCATATGTCTGGTCACCTCTTGGGCTCCTTTCACAAATGGCTTGCCTGGAGCTCCCTTGTGGGTGGCCCAGATTTCCATGTTTTCCTGAACTGGCTTTGTCCTGACCTTGACCCAGTTCAGCAGCGAATCGGGCCATGGCAGCCATATCCCAAGACATAACAGATGAAGGGCTGCCCCGTTTGTATGGTGGGAAGTGGGGAGGGGATATAGATTTTAATCTGTTCAAGCTCTTGATCAAAACTCCAGAGGTCTGTACCATATATCACAGTAAAAGGACCATCCATTCAAGCAAGAGCGTGCTCATAAATCCCAGGCATTAGAGGTGGGAAATATTTAGGGTGTAATCAGCGCCATGCCAGACCCAGAGAAGAATTGCTCCCCTCCAGTCTTTGGCAGTGGCCGGCATCCCTCTAGCAGCCACACCAATATTTCCAGTGGACAGTTATCTGGGTTGCCTAAAATAACACAAGCCTGGATTTTGTCTCCATATAACTCCTTGGAAAGGAGAAGAGCCTCCAGGGGCTGACGGTGGATGATTTAAGAGCCCTCTCTTGTGTAACCTAAGACATAATAACAAAGAACACATAATTTATTTGTATTGATTCACCAGCACACATTTGATCATATCTCCTTGTCCTTCCTTTTGCTAAGAATCCATGGCCACAGTCCTGAAAAATACCTCTTTTGCAAAATGTCTCTGTAAAAAATCATTTCCTCAGATATCTTGGCTACAGCAAAAGAGTCCAGGCCGGGAGACTTGCCAAGGACAAGGGGAGAGAGCTGGCAGTCCCTCTTGTGTGTTGACCCTGGTCTAAACGATGTCCCTCCATGCTATGAAGTAAATACGGTGCGTTTGGGAATCAAAGCCTCCGTTCTGGGACCGGCACTGTCAGAGACAAGAGCAGAAATCAGGGACAGACCAGATTCCTTTCTTAAAGGAACAAGGGGGTACAGAGGAGCTGGTGAGGTTCTGAGACAAGGAGAAGAACATTTTCAAAAGGACCAGAGAAACATCTGTAACAAAAAAAATTAAATTAATAACAATTGCTAAAAACAAAAGGGAGCAGAACCAAATTTGCCCCTCACTCTAGGCTGAGATGGTGCAAAAGGCCCAGGTGAACAGCACTGCTTCCATGTAACCTTCACTCAAGTTTATTTTATTCAAATAAGCTTGTACTGAGCAGGTACTATGTACTTGGCTCTGCTCCAGAGGCTAGAATTCATTAGACATAGTTTCTTCTCTCCAGAGACTCTCAGTCCAATAGAGAAAAAACAGGTAAGTAAGCAAATGTTTTCTTCAATGTGATTTCTGTGCTAACAAGGGCACTCACTGCACTAACTGAAGGACTTTGTGACTTACGATTCTATGACATGGAGGCTCCTTTCGCTCCAGAATAGAACACGAAACACTGGGAAAATCAAGAGAAATGGCTTTGCATGTTGACAAGCCTACTCAGCTCCCGCTACTGCCGCATCTCTGAGGGACACCATGGGACACAGAAATGCCCAGGCAAATGGCTTCCTTCTAAGTGTCCACTGACACATTCAATGTCAGGTCTGAAGTTCCCTGTACCGGCCCACGCAGTGTATGGATTGTATCCAGTCAAAATCATTGACCTACAGAATCCATGAACATAAGTGTTTTCCTTTTGCATCACTAGCTTTGGGGTGGTTTGTTATGCTGAAAATGTACCCGAAACACCATTCATCAAACACGTGCAGCACTTAAGGTTCATAGTCATTATGCATGTGGAATTTTTTTCTAGTAATTTATATAGACTGAATCTCCGTAGATAGGATGTAAGCTCCTAGAGAGAACACTTTAAGAACCTATCAGACTTCCTCCTACAGGTATGTTATATCCCACACGCCCCTGATCTAGTCACACAAGCTCTGTTCTGCAAGGTACCAGGTTGTTTTCCTAAACATCCGAAGAATTCTCAAAATCCTCAATGACGCTCTATTGCCTATAGTGTAAAATCTAAAGTGAATGCCAAGGTATAAAGTCCTCCTCAACTTGGTCCTCGCCTTTGTCTCTATTCTCATTTCTTGTCACTAGCATTTCAATCTGGGATTCTGATTGTTGGGTTACTCATCCAAATCACAGAACAGAGAAACAATTTGAGTGACTTCTTTCAATGCTTCCCAAAACCAGGACATTTAGGCTCACGTTCTGTCTGTCTCTCTCTCCCCCCACCTCTCATTCTCTCTCTCTCTCTCTCTCTTTCTCTCTCCCTCACTCAATATTCTTAGAAAACCCTCTCTAGAGTCCAGAGCTTTGCTCTCCAAAGCCATAGCTATTACCTACACATGGTTATTTAAATGAGTAAAATGAATCATTCAGTGTCTTGGTTGCACTAGCCATATTTTAGGCACCCAACAATCATATCTGCCCCCAGCTATTTCTCACCTAAAAGGCAGACTATAAATCCCTACTGCTGATGTAATGGAGAGCTAGCTTCTCTGTGCTGCCCAGAACCTACACCCTCTCATCTTGAAAATAATGCCCCTTGGGGGAACCAGTGCTCCCCATGATGAACCATGTGGCATTGACCATGACATTGACTCTAACCTCAGCCTGAGGGCAGGCTCTGCTGGCCTCAGCCAATTCTCCAGCCTATCCCCATGGAGCAGTGACTGGTTCAGGGGAAACATGTTGCTTAACTAGAGCCAGTGAGACCCAAGATGAGTCTTGCTGGGGCCTCTGGGAAAGAGAAGCCTCTTGTTTCCTCAAGGAACATCAGGAGACTGACTTCTGAATAAAATGGAGTAAACCTATGAATTCTAGAATGTCTGTCTTAAAGGGAGAGCCCAAAGTTGCTGAAGGACCACAATGTGGAACCTAGAAATGAAGCCAACACTGCATAAGCCCAAGCACAAAATCTAAGGGAATCTGAGTCCTTAATGATATCATTTGAGTTGCTGGATCAACCTGACCTGAAGTTATTAACCTCTAGTCTTTCATGTAAAATTATCCAATAAATCCCCCTTTTTTTTCAGTCTATTCATGTTCTTAACTATCGCACTTGAAATACTCCTCCCATCCTTTAAGGCTCAGATCAAAGTTATCGCCTCCACAAAGCCTACCCTGACTCCTCCAGATAGGTTTTAGCACACTTTTTATATGATCCCTGATGCCTCCTAACAGTACAGCATTCTCATTGGGTTGTAATATTAATATTTCACCTTCTCACTATACTATGAGATGTGAGAGAAAGTTCTGAGCCTCTTTATCGTTGTTACAAATAAATAAACAAAACCCTACCTGATACACAATAGGTGCTTATAAGCATCTGTTAATAAGTAACTTATAGGATAGGTAGTAGCCAAATGATAAGTTTCAGTTAATAACAATGGTAGTAGAGCCCTGGCCGGTTTGGCTCAGCGGTTAGAGCGTCAGCCTGTGGTCCAGAGAGACCCGGGTTCGGTTCCCGCTAAGGGCATGTACTTCGGTTGCAGTTTGTCCCCGGCCCTGGTTGGTCATGCGGGTGGCAGCCATTCGATGTGTCCCTTTCACGTCAATGTTTCTCTCTCTCTCCCTCCCACTCTACCTGAACAACAACAACAACAAAAAATGTCCTCAGGTGAGAATAAAAAATAACAAAAACAATGGTAGTAGAAATAGAATTATACATGTAAACCCATTATCTCCTGTAAACTTCACAAGAGTCCCATGAAATGTGCTATCATCTTCCCATTTCTTTCAGGGATGAACCAGAGTCCTGGAGAGATTAAATAACTAAGCCAAGTCCCACAATACATAAATGGCAGCACCTAATACATTCTTCCTCTAAAAAATCTGGCTGTTCCCTCCCAATGTTTTATATTCTCCCTCCTTCCTGATTAAGGTGTCAATCACTTCAGCAATTTCAGCATCGCTGAAGTTACTGCGGCAGCCCAGTGTACACTAGAACCTCCCCTGGAATCTCCTCAAGGCTAAGTTCAGAGTAAACCCAACAAAATCCTCAAGACAGAACCACAGACTCAACCTCAAGCCAACTTCTTATATTAAGGACGGTGGTCAAGGAATACACACAACACTGCAAGTCTAGTTTCAGAGCTGCCTGAGCAACCTCAGCTCTTTGGGACTGAGGACCCTTCTTCAGCAACTCCGGCAGCCTCTCCATTCTCGTGAAACCCAGGTGCCATGCCCGCATTCTGAGTCACACTCTGCCCTGTTTCTCTCCCCAGGCCACCCCCAAGCAGGGCTCAGAGGGCAGGCTCACGAAACAATAGGATTATTGCACCTGCTAACCAAAAATTGAACCAACATGCTTGAGCAGCCCATCTTGGGTATCCAGTAAGTTGTAGTTTCACTTCATTTCCTGGAAAGGAACTCGACTGGGCACGTTCTCCCTCCGACACGCGGCTCCTGCTTGGCCAGGACTTGCATGCAGTACACTCAGCAGCGTCAGCCTCGTCGAGGTGGCAGTAGAACCACATTTCCAAGCAGGTGAAAGTGTCGAGGGGTCTGGCTCCAGCGGGAAGCGCTTGGCGCCAAGGTAGCACCGAGTTCAGTGTTTCAGAAATAACAAACCTGCTCTGAGCTAGGAGGAAATGGACATACACTTCCCAGAAAACAGGGCCCTGGGTCCACTCAGGTGGGTGCAGAAATGCTCCCCCAAATCTGGGCCAAGTGAAATTGTGGGTGCCTGGACTGAAGCTCAGCCTCCTTGCAAACTCTGGCAGTTGGCTTCCTAGTGGGATTGACCCATGCACAGAGGGGGCCCCCTCGCGACAACTGTGCCTGGGGCTGCAGGCTGTTTGAAGGGCTCTGTTCCTCTGCAGACCCAGACCATCTGTGGGAACCCCCAGAGGAGGTCACATGGCATGACCACCCCTTGGAAAGTTGGATTTGTTTCCAGAATTCCAATGACGCCAGACAATCAGGAGTACATGAGCAGTCCCTGCAGAAGTTACTGCCTGGAGGAGGAGTGGGCAGGAAATGTGGAAACAGGGCCAAGTGACGGAAGCCAC
The DNA here is from genome assembly GCF_014108415.1 of Molossus molossus. Taxonomy (NCBI): domain Eukaryota; kingdom Metazoa; phylum Chordata; class Mammalia; order Chiroptera; family Molossidae; genus Molossus; species Molossus molossus. The sequence goes on from NW_023425352.1 coordinate 19,825,313, forward strand.
ACGACAGCTACTGACTCGCAAATGTTTGTTCCCAGCTAACCTGAACGAGAAGGAGGAATCACAGACTTTAAGGGCTGTTATGCATTTGAGATCCATGGTTCGGCTTCGTTTTTACACATGAGCATCAGTCAAGTTCTCCAGTAGCCTCTAATTAACCCAGTCCTGAGCTGCATGTCGTGGAACATAAGCAAGGCCCCAGCCAAGGGTGGCACTGTCCCACCAGATGTCCAGCATGGCATGATGTAGGCACAGGGGCCTACAAGCCACCACTGACAATACTTTTTTTTTTTTTTTTTGCTGCAAGGTAGACCCACATCATAGAGCTCACCTCCAGCAGACAGCCAAAGCCTACATAGGATGGCCCCACTGGATGGAGGAGGAGGAGGATGGAGTTCTTAGAACACTGGCCAGGGCCCCAACCTCCCGGGCTCCCCCAAAGTCAGTCTAGAGCAGGAGGTAGGCCCATCAGTACCGTATATACGGCTGCATCCAGCACCCGGATCAGGGACTGGAACAGACACTTATTGGGTGGATGAATGCAAGAGCCAAGCACCAATGCACTCTTGGTGTAAATACTGTTCCACAGAAAAGAAACCCCGAGGAGACTGAATGTATAGTAGTTAAAGCGCGTGCCCTGAAGCAGACAGCCTGGGTTCGGACTCCAGCACCACAACTTCTCCCTTGGGCAAGTTATTTAACCTCTGCGGCCTCCCTCTCTGCCTCTGCCACAGATACACTGACCTCCTAGGGCTGCGAGGAGGAATAAAGATGGAAATAGTCAATTGGCACATAGAAAGAATTTGGGTCATGTTAGCTGGTATTAAAATTAGCTCCAGAAGGTTCCGTTTCTCTTAAATAAAAGTAGAGTAGAAAAGAAGGGTGAGATATAAGTGACAGGAGGGGGAAAGTAGAGAGAAGAACCCTAAGCAGTAGCAATTTAATGATCAAACAGCCCTGCAAGCTGGGTTCTGTTCTCCCTGGCATTCAGTGAGGAAGCTCAGGCTCAGAGAGGCTAAGAACTCTCCACAGGTCACACAGCGCAGAGCTGGGTGTCAAGTCCAGGCCAAACCTCAAAGCCTTTGCTCTTTCCTCAATACAAGGTGGTTTCTCAAAGCTTCTGGTGAGTCTGGTAGGTGACCTGAGCAGAAAGCAGTTCCATGAGCACAGCTAAGATTCTACTATGCGCACAAAGCCCCTGCCCACGGGTGGACCTGGGACAGGTGTCATTTGCATACTGTGGAAATAGACTGGGAGGTAAGGGACAACTTCAAGAAAAACAATTAGCAAAGTGATGAAGTCTGGTTCTGTTTTTACTTATATTAGAAAGGATAACCGTTTGTTCCTCTAAAGCCCAAAGCTGTGTTTATTGGCAGAGATGCCTGAAAGCAAAGAACAGGTAGTTAATACAAGAAGAAAAGCAAAGCAAATTAACTCCTTTCTGCAATGCTGAAATACCATTTGAATCGATGAACATTCATTTGGAAGTTATGAAGTGTACAGATATTCTAACGACATGAGTATCCTCGTACCCTCCTGGAATTCTGTTTGCTGGCTTAGGTCTGCCAGGGAACATGCTGGCAGAATAACAAATCTATTTATGCACATTAACCTGCTAATTCCACTTTGGGCAATATACTCTTATATTCTAAGAAAAATTATTCAAAAGTAAAAAAGAAAACGGCTATTTGTATGGAAATGTTCATAACACTGCCATCCCTCATGGGAAAAAAGCAAACAAACCACCTAAATATCCAAAAGCATGATCATATTCAAGCAATTAATAGCACATTCTATGATGGATTCCATATTGTTGCTACAAATTGAAAACTGAAACTGCAGAGGCTGTATTAATACAGGGGAAAATGTAGACACATACTGAAGTTACAAATTAGGACAAAAAGTATGCGCACGCTTATTATAGCTTCATGTAAATATGTATATGCACTGATAAACTGGCATTTTACATTAATGAGATTATATCCTATAAAGTTATGTGCATAATGAAAATGGTTTAGTTTTATGTATTGACTGAGACCTACTTAAAAAAAAATCTGTGTCTATTTCATATGTTAACTGTGGAAATACAAATATATCCCCCTTTATTTGTGACCATAAGTGACAATCAAGACAGGAAAATATTTTCAAACCAATATTTAGAGTCATGATGAATTTACTTTGTACCCCAACTTCAAATTTCTATTTATGTATATTTAAATGTGTCTAAATGTTGTGTTCCAACATCCCCAGTGGCCATTCCAAACTGCCCTTCACTACTGGGGTTGGCCATTGTTAATCCTCATGGTTTCGCTAACGTAACAGCCACGATCATGCAGCACATCCTTCTTCTGATAATACTGTTTGTCTTTCCTGCACCCCCTGCAGAAGGCAAGCTTTTTGAGAGTAAGAATTGTATCTTCCCTCTTCTTCCAAGTCTGTCTGCAGAGAGCATCTTTGAAGTTCTCATTAGGATTTGATAATGAAGAGAATTAGAAAAGAAAGAACTGTAATTATCAACTATATGTATGTGTTATAATAATGCTGGGAAACTTAAAAACAGGAGCTATAACAAAGAATTAACTAGTGCTTCATTTTGGCAAAGTTCTTACAGCAAATAAAATGCTCGCCATATCCATTAATTATTAAGTAGCATCTACTATGCCCTAGTGATACAAAGATAAACTATACCAGGTCCTGCCTCTTTCCCAGAATATTTCACATTTAGTGAGCTGGATACATGAACATACAATAATAATGTAAAGAGTGTGTCTTTAATGGAGGTTAATATGAGTCACTATCAGTGAACAGAGGAGGGCAATCAGGGTAGGTTTCCAGGAGGAGGAGTGAGTCCTAGATGATGAATAAGAGGTCGCCAGCCCTAGCCAATGTGGCTCAGTTGGTTGGAGCATCGTCCCATGCACCAGTGGGTTGTGGGTTCGATTCCTGGTCAGGGTGCATGTGGTAGGCAACCAACTGATGTTTCTCTTTCACATCAAATTTCCTTCTCTCTCACTCTTCTTTCCTCTCTAAAATCAATAAAAACATATGGAGAGGGGGTCGGTGGAGGATTAGAAGGGGGCAGATTTCCAAGCCAGAGGAACATTACAGAGGCAAAAGTTTGATGACTAAGAACAGCAAGAAGACCTCAGTCCCAGGGTTTGAGTAAGGGGCCGCTGAGCCTGAGTCGCTGAAAAGCCTGGCTTTTGAGGAGGGTCTTGCTCAGTTATTTAGCTTAGTGTGCGTCCTTGGAATGGGAGGGAGGGCAGGAAGATGAGAGAGAAAGAATACAGAAAAGACCACGGCACATCACCAAGGAGGGAGAGAAGGAGGCAGAGAAGGCAGCTATCTGAGCACCGTCCCCAACAGCAAAGGCAAGTGGATGTCACATCCCCAACAGGCCTTGAGACCCAAACACCAGCACCCCCGCTGCGGGGAGTCACTAGCGCCTTGGAAGCCACCCAGACGAGAGAGATTCTGGTGGAGTGTGAGGTGATTCAGAGAAAGAACACATACCAGTCTCGGTAAGTTGCAAAGTTACTCTGGAATAGGCTGACAAAACATCATGAGTTTTCCTAAATTACTCATAGAAACCAAAAAAAGAAAAGATGACTCCCCCAAACAGAGTTTGCCAGGGAGAGAATTCTTTTTTGTTGCCCAAAAAAAAAACAAAAAAAAAAAACCAGCTTTTAGAATTTCCAGAATATTCACGACAATGACAGAAGAAAACTATCTTCTTTTTTCCTTAACAAATCCATGAAGACACGGTTGTCCTGGTTACTAATTTGGTTCAGAGCAGAGATGGGTTTGCTTTCATGTCACTCTCGTCAGCCCAGAGAATCTTCAGTGGAATCTTCTCCTTTGCGACCATCAGTTCTGCCCGTGAAGAGAGACCAAGGGGCACAGGAAGGACAGATGTCACCCACCTTGAAGAAAGAGCCTCCCAGCTCCAAACAGGTATAATATGCTCACATGAGCCTATTCTATGTCCCAGCCACTGAGCTGCGTGTGTATGATAATATATATATTACTGCATAAAATATGCTGTCCCTGTCCTCATGGAGCATTAAATCTGGTAGTAGGGATGAGACTACCCTAGACAAAGACGCGCATGTATGTAATTGCAAATTGCAAATCGCAGGGAAGGTCTCTGAATTAGAGAAGAGCAGAGGGGTATGGTCGCGTGGGGAGGGCAGGGACGCCCTTCCTAAGTGCTGAGCGGGTCATGAGAAGCAGCTGGCCCTTGGAAGAGGCGCAGAAGGAAAAGCACTGCCCTCGCAGGAACGGCAGTGGTAAAGGCCCCGAGGCTGAAAAGCCCTTGGCGTGGTTAAGAAACCAAAGAAAGTCAGCGAGGCCGGGTGGCAGGGCCGCAGGTAATGGTGAGGTGATGTTAGGGAGGTGGTGAAGCGGGCAGGGGCCTGGAGGACACAGAAAAAGAAAACTATCCTAAGGATGATGCAGGGACTAAGACCAAGGGTCAATAATATCTTGGAGTCAGAGGTGGGGCCACCCATGACACACATAAAAGAAAGAGCCCTTCCTTCTGCTGCTGAGAGAGAGAGAATTCAGATACCACCACCCCCCTAGAGCACCCCATCAACAAGGGGATGGAGGTGAAACTGGCCACACTTCCTCCATCTCCGACCCTGGTTATCCTGTGGGAGGCTCAGCTATGCACCTTTCCAAGCTGAAATTCTGGGAAGCAGCAAGGGGTTGCCCTGCATGTCCTCACCCAGCCCCCACCACAGGCCCCCCACCTGCCTGAGCTTCCCCTGCACCACCTTGAGAGAGAATTCCGCTTCCCACCTGAGGGGCCTCTGGGGCTGGGACTCCCAGATCCCCGACTTCCCCATCCTTATGCACTAGGACCACCCCATCACTGGAGCATTTCAACGTTGTGGGTCGTATTTAAGAAAACAAAGCGTTTTATTTTGGGAAGTGCAAGCTGGGAGTGGAAAATAGAAAGGAAGTAATATTTGAGTGGAAGGGGTCTTGTTTAGTGGCTGTTTTAACTGAAATAATACCACAAAATCTAGGTCAGGGTTTTCTCCTTTGATTTTGACGGAATTAATAGAAGAATTGCTATAGCAAACACAATCCTGGAATAACTGAGGAGGTGCCTAACCAGTCAGGGACTGATCACTGGGCCACAACGGACCAGCCCCCTGGGGCTCACAGAACTGCGCGGCCTTTGAAGCAGGTCAGTTCTGCAAGGGGGGTGGAGACCCCAGCTCCCCTCACCTGATCCTTGAGGATGCTACGGGCGTAATCTCTCCTGACGCGCCCCACTTCGCAGTCAAATACCTTGCTCTCCAAATATCAATCATTTCGCTGCCTAGCAAACTAAGGCTCATGGCCCTTGGTTTAGAATGTAAGGCCCTCTGCTATCCGTCTTCCCCGTCACCGCCCTGCACTGCTTCCCAGATGAGTCTCCAGGCTCCTACTTCCTCCCTAACCTCTTCCCCTGAGACATCGCTCTTCAATCCTTCCATCTCTAGCTCCACCTTGTCCTGTAGACTCGCTCTAAATTCCAGTCCCTCTCACGGGAGCTAGTGACCAGGACACAGAAAACACAGTTCTGGGCGGAATGTGTGACTCTGCCACTTTGGGGCTGGGTGACCTCAGGCAAATCACCTAACCTCTGCCACCTGTTTCTCCGGCTGTAGACTAAGGGTGAGGCCCCTCCCCTTCCAGGCCAGGTGAGGAGTTCACGAGGGAAAGTGAGCACCTCCCTTCATGTCTCACGTCAAAGCCCCTCTCGTCTAGGAGCCAGCCTCTCCCCCAGCAGGCTCGTCCCTCTTCCATGTGCATCTGTGACAACAGTGGCCACGTCCGGAGCAATGCTTGCAGGTCCGACCCCCTGATGCCGGGACCTCTTTGAGAGCAGGCGCCTGGCTTTCCATCTTAGTGTTCCCAGGGAAGGAAGAAATGAGCGGACGCCTCAAACACCTGGCCCAGTTCCTGGCGCACAAATGTACTAGTGGTTTCCCTTCCTATATGGTGTTTTAATATGTTGTCTTGTGTTATAATTATTGTATGTCATATGTCTCTCACTGGATTTTAAGTCCCTTTGGGCTATGGGCATGTCTTAGTCATTTTAAAAATTTACATGGAGTGAAATTTATTCTTTCTGATGTACAGTTCTATGAGTCTGGACAAATGCATGAAGTTATGTAACCACCTATCTTAGACATTTTTAGTTCTCCCTAGGTGCTTGATCTCTCTGTCCATGTTTACCGAATGCATGAATAAGCGAACAGCTGAATGAAGGGGTGAACAAACACAGACTTGCTGGGAAAGTGTCCACAAGAGCCACCCAGCTAGTTCTGGAGTCAAAGAAAACTCAGAGGATAGGGTTAGAGCTGCTCCGTGACCTGCTGCACAGCCGTTGCTTAGTATCTATCAAAACCTTTTAAAAATAGTTATTGCCTCTGGCCTGGCATTTTCACTTCTCAGACTATATCCGAAGGAAATAATCAGATGCCTGTGATGGTTGAGGTACCAGGAAGGACAGAACAGCATTCTTTACAATAGCAAACTACCAGAAACAACATAAATACCCAACAAGAGAGAAATGGTTAAACTGTGGTCTTCCATATGGTGAGATAAAACTATATGTTCGCATTCTTACTTTACAATATTGAATCTGAAGTAAAATTGTGTAATGTTAAGTGTAAAATACAATCTATAACACAGTATATATCACACTAACAAGTGTTTGAAAAAATACATATGTGTATTTGTGTGTTCTGTATAATGACAATGTGAAACAAAATCTTTTTATACAAAATACTAACCTTCTAACAAAATAAATGTACACATGTTGACTTCATCATCAGGGCATGATAGGTGACATATATATATATATATATATATATATATATATATATATGATTTTCCAGTTTCTTACAATAGATATTCCTATGTCTTTTATCTTTTATAATAAAAAAAGAAAAAGGAAAAACATATGCCCTGGCCGGTTTGGCTCAGCAGTTAGAGCATCAGTCCGCGGACCAGAGAGGCCCGGGTTCAGTTCCTGCTAAGGGCATGTACCTCAGTTGCAGTTTGTCCCCAGCCCCAGTTGGGATTGTGTGGGTGGCGACCACTCGATGTATCTCTCTCACATCGATGTTTCTCTCTCTCTTCCTCCCTCTCTCCCTCCCACTCTATCTGAAGATAAATGCAAAAATGTCCTTGGATGAGGATTCAAAAAAAAAAAACTTATAAAAATAGAGTTGAAAGGCCTTTATTTTTGCTTTAAAAATCTCATAACCTTTATTTCATCTCTAGATGATTCAGTGGTGGTTAAATTTTAACATTCAAGTTGTGGCATATGGCTCTGCTTAGACAAGAACGTGCTTTCTGTCTGAAGCATGTTCAGAAATAGCCCGTCCCACTGGTGGGTGACACATTTCCTGCACACCTACAGGAAGCAGCCCGTGTCCCAGGGGGCTGAGGCTTAGCAACAGTTACATGGAGAGAATGTCAGATCAAGGACACTGGGTAGAGTCTGGGACATGCACAGTAGGTTCGCCTTCACCACCAACAGGTACATGACGTTCCTTGACCTCGGTGCTGGGACTACGCTCTGCTCGTTTCTGTATCCCCAGCAACTACAGAGTGGCTAGCCCCACCACACCCCAAGGAGGGCTTGTTCGATGGCGATGGGTGAGACATGAGTGGGAGCTGGGAGATGGAAGAGTGAAGATGTACTCTGAAAGCAAAAAGTCGTCCCGTTTTCTTGGAGACCATATAGGGCCAACTACCTGAAGCAACGGCCCCAGCTGTCACGTCCTCCTGCACCCACATCCGCTTCCAGATGTGACTTGAAGCTTCTCCCCATGAGAGTCAGAGTCTATCACCCCAGCCTTGGAGTCTGTGTTGGCTTGCTGACTCTCAGAATCCTAAACCAAATACATAATTTTTAAGCCACTAAGTCTTGGGAGGTAAATGGCAAATGATCTTTTATTTCAGCCTTCAAACCTCCATTTGTATATCTCGAAGTTATATAGAGCTCAGCATACTTAAAAGTAAACTCATGCTCTCCCTCTCAGGACTGCTAGTATTTTGTGAGTGACATAATTATCCTTCTCACTGCATGTGACAAAAATCTAAAAACCATCCTCAAATCCTTCCTCGTCCTCCCTACATTCTTCTATATCCAATGCATCATTAAGTTCCGTTGACTCACCTTCTAAATATTCCTCAAATCCATTTATTTGTCTCAGTCTTTATCACTAACACTTCACCAAGTTACCATCAATTGACCTCTGCTGCGTGACCTTTGATGAGTTACTTTACTTCTCCGAGCCTCTGCTTCCTTGACTGAAAAATGGAGGTAATGCTAGTTCCTACTTTTCAGAGTCGTTGTGTTCATTACATAAGAAAACATGTCTAAAGTGCTCAATAGAAGATCTAATGAAGTAAGCACTCAGTCCATGTTAATTTATTTTATGTAATAAAATGGCACCCAGTACAAACTCAGGATGGGCCCCTGCATTCCATCTCCTAAGAGTTCCGCATCTCACTGCCTTTGCTCGATGCCTCATCCTCTCTCTTGCCTACAGGCCCTTGCACACGCTCTTTACTCCATCTGGAATATCCTTCCCATCTTGCCAGTACAGATAAACTCCTACCCATCCTTCAAAACCCAAGTCTTATTTTCACATCCATATTTTCACCTCCTCCTGAGCCCCCATACAGAGTTAACCTCTCTCTCTAACCAGTCCCTCTGTCATGCTGTCTCTGTGCTCTACAGATGCTTCTACTGAACCGCACATTATTATAACATTCATTTACATCCATCTTTAGTTTACTGTCAGCTCGTTGAAGGCACAGGTCATGTCTATACATCTCCGGCCTATAAAACAGTGCCCAGTATATAGTACATGCTAAGTAAATGCTTAGTGAATGGATCAATGAATGAAGATGCACTGTTATGTCCTCCCCCACCTTGCAAAAGCAGAATGTAGCCTGAATCGACAAAACCAACTTCCTCTTCTCCAGGAGCCGTAGTTCCTTCAGTGCCAAAGTCACTGGCACCCATGAGGAACATATTTGCTGTCACTCCCTCCCCCAGATGCCTAATTCCAGTTCAAAGCCAAGTGCCTGTCTGCACGCCAGGGCGGCCCGCGGCTCCACTGCAAATGTTTCCCTCAGCTCTCTTCAGCGCGTAACCTGAGCTATATTATTTACCACCGTGAACACCATAATATGTATTTAAATATGCTGTAAAGGTCAGACAAGTGAGCCGTACCCCTTCCTGGGAATCCATTTCACACCACGGCAGAGCCGGGCCTCCCGGCTCTCGCTCAAACCACATCTGAAGGTAAATCATGAAGCCTTTTTTTCTGGGGTGAGGACGACCTCCTCATGCATCATATTCTATTGAATAATAGCTATAAATCCATCTGTTACAAGCCGGGAGAGCAGCAAGTGTTGGAAGCCACGGACTGATTTTAATTTCTGAGCTGTCACCCGCATACTCAGAAAGTTCAGCTGTGAAAATCGACCTGAAGTTCAAGAAAAAACTGAGAGAAAAGAATGGAGAAAGCGCTTGGAGGGTAGAGGCTACCCCCCAAGGACTGCCCCCCAAGGTGCTCCAGAGCTGGGATTCCCGACCTTGGAGGAGGACAGTCGTCTCCTTTCGTCCTGTTATCCCTTGTGTCCTGGCCCGCGGGCCTTCGCTCAGTTCTGTTAAATGGAGAGGCGCAAAGAGCTCTTAGAGAAAACCACTTAACGTGAATGTCTTCACTCAGCATCGGGATGTTTGGGAACTTTCTAAGTCTTCTTCATGAACCAAGGAACTCTCTCTCTCAGCTGAGCCTGAAAGAAGAAACAGTGGTGGGTTGAAGCTTCCAAAAGCAAAACACTTTGTGCAGGGACCTCGGGAAAAGATTGCTGGGAAGAGAGTTTCGGGAAAGGACCAGCCCAGAAGTGTCTGGAAGTGCTGTCTGGGGTGCACATCCCAGGAGATTGTCCCAAAAGCCTTCAGAATGGAAAAAAAAAAAGTTAGGGCTGGAACATATCTTTGCCCCCAAAGCTCCTGGGATCCTGGGAGTTTTCCCAGCGTTTGTCATTATGCAAAGTGACAAGGGAGACCTAAACCAGTCTCGATGGCTTGGAGCAAACTCCGCTTTGGTAAACACCCCTCAGTTCTCGTCCACCTGCGTTCACTGTGCAAACCACAGAACACCAGACAATTTGGGGGAGGAAAAAAGGTCATCCATAGTCACGCTCACCTCTTACAACTATTCCCATCGTATGATTCCTTTCCGCTGGGATGAAATGTAGACCTCTGTGTAGACAGGGTCAAGTGCATGTGCCATTTTGAGATACCTTAATATTTACACCTTCCTTATCGTGAATGTTTCCCATTTTCCCATAAAGTATTCATGATGAGTGTTACTGCGATCAGGGAACATACCCTGTTATGTTTCCTTTATTAAAATGTGCTTTTTATTTTTTTCTCATATAGGTACCATCTTTTCATTTTTGTACAAGTTCTTAGGATAAAGTCCAAGGTGTGGTATCTTAGTCAAAGGCCGTGATCGGTGTTGTAAAACAGCTTTGGGTACAACCTACAGATTGGCTTCCAGCACAGTTGTTCCGATTCACTGTGCTACCAGCATGATGTTTCCAGTCGCACCCCATGGGCGAGAGAAGAGGGTTCTAGAGCTTACAGCATCACCAGTCACATTCAGATGCTGTGTTGCTGTTATTTGAGGTTATCCCTGATCCGACTACATCACCTGTGACTTGGCTCCTAACCTCTCTATGCCTAGACTCACCCTCTGGGCACACAGGAAATTAACTTTGGGGGGGAAAAGGTTCAGCTGGTGGAATGACCTCCTATGAACATTTAGTCATAAGTATCCTATTTAGAATCCTGGCTCTACTGATTACTAGCTGTGTGGTCTTAGGAAAGATACTTGACCTCTCTGTGCCTCCATTTCCTCGTCAGGAAGCTAAGGATAACTCAACCTAATTTACAGAAAGTTAAAAAGTGGCAAAGTATTAATCTTCGTTCTGTGGGCTTTTGACTGCAGACTGGGGTGATGTGTATAAAAACAGGAGGGTAACTGAGATGGAGGTTTAAAAATAAAGAACTGAGCCCTGGTCAGTTTTGCTCAGTGGTTACAGCGTCAGCCCATGGACCAAAGAGTCACAGGTTCAATTCCAGTCAAGGGCACATACCTTAGTTGCAGTTCGGTCCCCTGCCCTCGTCGGGGTCATGCGGGAGGCAACCAGTCGATGTGTCTCTCTCACGTCGATGTTTCTCTCTCTCTCTCCTTCCCATTCTATCTGAAGGTAAATGGAAAATATTTTCAGTGAAGATTTAAAAAGTAAAAATTAAAAATAAAAATAAAGAACTGAGATTTTCTCATGAGAACGGGGAGGGGGTAAATGGCAGGCGGAAGGGCAAGCTGGTGGGAGGGGGAGGGGTGACCGCGCCCGGCTGCACACTGAAGAGGAGTCGTACGGGGTTGGGAGAGTCACAGCGCAAGTTAGGATCCAAGGAGCTGGTCCGCATGAGAAGCTGTGGAAACGACAAAGCACTGAGCACTTTTGAGCTATCATTTTAAGTCACCTAACCCTTCATCCCAATAAGGTAATTAAATAAATGGAGGTGAACAGGACTGACATCTCAAACTGTGGGTCCCAATGATGCAACTTCTGTTGCCGCTGTTTGTGAAGCAGGCTTCAGTGGAAATAGAAGGTCCCTGTGACAGCCATAAACCTGGTCAAGTAGAAAGACCTTGAACCCCGAAGGAAGCGGAGGGCCCTCCAAGGAAGCACTGGAGGAAGAAAGAATCAGGAAAATAACACTGCCTTTCATGAGAATCCAGAAGCAAAAATGGGATCACTCACCTGCAGTAAGAGCTTGAGAGAGTAAATGAGCCTGGGGACTCACCCAGGAACAGTAAATGCATTCCTTATAAACAGCAACCCTGAGACACCCGGAAATGGAGAGAGGTGATAAGGTAGAAGGAGAAAAAGTGCCAGCGATGGGAAACACAGAGGATTAGAGAAAGTGCTTACAGCGGTGGTTTTCACCATGTTTTAGCCTAGGAAATCTTTAAAGGAAACTGATGTGGAAATCCAGTGCATAAAACAAGTGAAATCTAGGTGAACTGCACGAGCTGAGGTTCGGAGCCTGAGTGCTCAGCCCCACAGCCTCTCCACCCGCTGCAGGCAGCTTCTTAGAGGAATCTGGGGAAACCCTAAGGGATCTGACAGCACAGTCAGGAGCCCAATGACTTAACAAAGAGTGGGTTCTGTGACCAGACTACATCCCCCCTTCTTTCCTTCAGAACTGGAACCCCTCTCAGCCCATCTGAGGCTCTATCCAGCTAGAGATGGGAACATCTTCCCTTGCAAGTGGAGGTATCACAAGACTAAGATGTGTGCCAGTGGAACAGGAGCGGAAGTGGCGGATGCAAATGCGTAGTCACCTCCTTCAAAGCAGCATGGAGGTGGCCATGACTAGCTGCAACCGCGTGCAAAGGACAAACTCACAGGCTAGCAGAGCAATAAGACGGAAGAAGCCTGGATCTCTGGATGACCTTGTGGGCAGAACCGCCCCCTCCCGGGACCACACACCTACACCTGGACATGGGAGAGGAAGAGATCTCCATCTTGTACAAGCCTCAGCCCTCTGGGTATCATGGTAGCAGATGCCCTGTGGCCTAACTAAGCAGGTGTGTAGGAGGAAGAGAAAGAGTGGGAGAAACTCAATTTGGTGTCTCCCATTCCTCCACCCAAGATCATTTCTGAGCACAGGACTCTTGGCCACAACACCAGAACAGTGACCTCTTTGACCTTCAGGATTTGTTCGTAGCTTTGGATGGTAACAGAATTAGTTTATGCTTCATTTTCCAGGGAAAATGAATCTATAGATTCTCAACAGGTCCCGACTGGATCCATGGGCCAGCACAGAGTTCTTTCCTCTCTGCTGTTGCTCCATTTGGATCTCAGAGCTGGAACAGGACTACACGGTCCGAGGTATTCTCCACTTTCCCAACACTGCTACTTCCGGGCTGTTCCCAGAATAGGTCCCTTGTTTTCTGGGGGAACCACTGCCTACTCTCTCGTTCTTTCAACCCCAGAGAGACGGATCAGCTCAGCCGGAAAAGTGCTATCTCCACTCCAAGAACTATTACAAGATGTTTAAAAACAACTTTGTATAAACTCCACAAAGTCAATCACTGTTGTGGCTGATTTTCAGTGTTTCATCTCTTGTGTGTTTTCATCTTGGATAACGCAATTGTCCAGTGTATCCAGAATAAGGAGATTTTAGGTGCTCAATGCCCATCACCTGACAGGCTCACTATCTCTTGGCTTCAGGGTTGCAGAATCTTCGTGAAACCGCTGTTAAATACAGGTCATTACTGAGCATGCTGATGTGGAGGTGTTTAAAAGAAACTTAATGCCTCAGAATATAAATCTATTCTAATCACTACATCTAATTACCATGAAGAATGACTCACCAAAATATTGTAAGTGTCTTAAAATATAATGAAAAAAAGAGAGAGAGAGAATGTGAGCAATTGCTTAGTGAGCTGGCAACGGGGAGTAGATCTCAGAGGACATGGTTCCCATTTTAGCATCAAAGAAGCCAGGATCTTTCAAAACCGCTGTACGCTCTATTCTTATCAGTGTTTAAACTTAAGACCTTCAGAAGTGGGGAAACGTGAATGTTTTAACGGGATCTGAAGCTTGCCCTTGTGTACTACAATGACACTGTAAATTCACACACGATTTCGGTGTTAGAAATCAACGCATTCCTCAATGTTTCGGTTCCTCCTCTCAGGCTCTGCTTCAAAACATACATGCCCGGATGAAAGACCTAAGATGTAAAAATTACGCTCACAACAGATTTGTATCTTAGCCTCACAGATTCCACTGGCACCGCACCGCAATGCATAATTCATGCGTCCGCACGCTCCCTGTTTGAGGCAGCATGAGCGACAGGCACAGGAGCCCCGACTGAGCCGGTCGCAGGACTGGGCCTTTCACAGGGGCAATGTTTTTCGCCCTCCAGATTACACTGAAAGGCACTTTTCATTCTTTTTCACAAATGAGAAAATGATGGTTTGAAAAGGTTGAAGAGTTTTTCCGAGGCTGGAATCAAAGATCTGTCAGGCTACAGAGGTTGTCCACTGCTCCACACTGTCTCCCTCCAAGGCAGGGGGAAATGCAGAAAACAAATAATAAAAGCAGCTGTGCCCTGACCTATGAGCCCGAACCTGCCTATGCGAAAGGTCCTTCTAATTCCCCCAGGTTGACAGAGGAGGACGCCTGGTTATGAGCAGATCTAAGTGACTTCCCAAGTTGTCACTGACAAAGCGGCCGAAAGGAAATTGGAGCCCAGGCCATGTGGCTGTGGCCATCACCAGTACATTCAAGCCGCCTCTCTATACTAAAAGAAGGCAAAATACTCACACAGGAAAAGAGCAATAAAATAATCACTAATTTCTACAAATCTGGGGAAGAGTCAGTCCTAAGTACAGGAATCAGGGAACACTTCACAGAAGTGCCTTTTAAAATTAGTGGCATAAAGGGAGGACTCGCCATCGGGGGAACCAGAGTGAGGAGGACATTCATCAGCTCAGGTTCTTCCAGGGACGGACTTGGTCTGAGCCAAAAGCTTATGTTTGACATTCACTCTTGGTTCTGTACGTTCGGTGGGCTTTGACCAACATATAATGGCACATATCCACCATGACGGTGTCTTCCAGAACCTTCTCACCGCCCTAAACATCTTCTGTACTCTGCCTGTTAGCTCACCACTAACTCATGCAGCCACTGATTGTTTTCCCTTCTCCACGGTTCTGCCTTGTCCAGGATGTTAGAGAGTTTGAATCACACATGCGGTAGCCTTTTCAGGTTGGTTTCTTTCACGTCAGTTTCCTCCACATCTTTTCACAGCTGGGTAGCTCATTTCTTTTTAAAGCCAAATACCATTCCATTGTCTGGATGGACCACAGTTTTTTTAATCCATTCACCTACTGAAGGACATCTTGGGTGCTTCTCCCCAGTTTGGCCAATTACGAATAAAGCGGCTGTAAACATCCAAGTGCAGGGATTTGGGTGGCATATGTTTTCAATTCGTTTGGTTACATACCAAGGAGCATGATTGATGGATGTGTGGTGAGAGTGTGTTTATTTTAGCTTTGTAAGACACTGTCAAGTTAACTCCCAAAGGTACCAAATGCACTCCCACTAGCAATGGGAGTTCCTGTTGCTCCACACCCTCGCCAGCATTAGGTGTGGTGGGTGTTTTGGATTTCTGCATTTCTCAGAGGTGTGTGGTGGTATCAAATTCACATTCTTCAAAAGAGCTTCCCTATGGCTCTTATGCAGGTAACTCAAGGTTTGGGAAAGTACGGAACTTACAGAAAACGAAGCCTTTACCACCAGCTTGCACTGCCTTTCTTTTCTTTATCCTCCCCTGAGGACATTCCTCCATTTTTTGTTCAGATAGAGTGGGAGGGAGAGAGAGAGAAACATCGACGTGAAAGGGACACATCGAGTGGCTGCCACCTGCATGACCCAACCAGGGCCGGGGACAAACTCCAACCGAGGCACATGCCCTTAGCGGGAACCGTACCCGGGTCTCTCTGGACCGCAGGCCGACACTAACCACTGAGCCAAACCGGCAGGGCCAGCTTGCACTTTCTTACATGAGGTTACAGTGGCTGATATTCACCTGGTGTTCACTGATGCAGCCACATCAGTTACAATGTTGACATCCTCCTAGGCCCATTAGTAAAATGCTGTTACTCCAAGCTCCCCATGTGTCCCAACACCCCTAAAGTAGCCACAGACCCACTGCTTAGACCTCCCTGCTTTTCTCGTATCCTGTACCAAGGAGCTAACAACTGGCACTGAGAGAACCTCTAGAACCCTGCTCTAGTACAGCCGAGTCCTTTCTGATTGGGCAGTGCCTGGTTATTAAGTATTTTGAATATCACACCTAGGGTTCCCCTATGAGATGCATGCACTGTTTCCCATTCTTTCCTGATGACTGAACACACCTGCTGGGCTAGTTAGAAAGATGATCAGGCCTCACCCTCAGAAATGCTGAGTCAGTATATCTAGGTTGGGGCCCGGGAACCTGCCTATGTGTGTTTTTTCTCAAACATCCAAGATGATTTTTTTCCCCACCTCCCAAAGTGATTCTTATCTTTGGAAGAGTTTTTCAATGTAAAAAGAGAGCATGAGGAAATATTTCCACCCAGGCTAGGAAGATTCTTCTAAGAAAAGGGCAGCTAAGTCCTAAAAGCATGGGTTCTGTATGTAGAGACATTAGCTGGAGATGTAAACTTCAAATTCCAGTCCCAACTTGTCTGCTGTGTGACTTTGGGCAGTTGACTGAACCCCTCTGAAGCCACAGTTAGCTGTGCAGAGCAGGTGAAACAAATGTATTTGACACATGTCAGTTAGTCAGACCATTACAGCCAATGTTGTAAGTGCCCAGCACACATGGATTGCGTCTCAACTTTTGAAAGATAACCCTTGATTCTGATTCAAGATTTTGCTAACCCTTTTCAGAGCAGCAAAACTGGCCTCAGTTGGCTCAGCAAACCTATGCAAATGTTACTGCTTTTATCTCATTTATTTGATTGGTATCCAATCTACATCAATGTGTTTGTTCAAATTATATCGGGGAAAAAATACACACTTTAACTCCATTTTGAGTTAGAAAGCATCTACCTCAAGTATCTGTCATTAGTCACGAAAGGTTTCATTTTACAGACATCTTACGTGGGCTATTTATTTTTCTCTTTCTATTTTTACAGCAGCAAATATTCTTGGCCCAGCTTCTTACTTTGTTTGAAAGTGGGGATGGAGAAGAATTTTTTCAATGCCTACTTTCAAAGAATTTCACTCCTCATAAACGCAGAATGATTCTTGGGAGTCCCAGCCCATCCCGTGTCATTAGGGACGAATGCCACCTTGTCGTAAGTGCTAGGCTGCAAAGAGGGGAGAAATGGGCAGATAATGAAATTACTAAACACTCAGAGTGTCAGAGACTGACAGGCTGGGGCCATCCATCACCGACTATATGAGACATTAACATGCTGCTGGACTATCCAGGGACAAAGACAGCAGCGAGAATAGTAAATAATCTAGAGTGAGTCTGTGCAGAAAACCAATAATTTAACGAAGTGACAACCAGCCAGTACCCTGAACGTGTGGCCTGCCTCTGCCCTAGGACTTGTTTATGCCAGGCACCTGCCCCTTGAATGATACGAAATGCCAGTGTTTCCTAAACTTCGCTCCTTCGTGCACCACCTTCCTTGCAAATACATCTGTGTAGCACCTGTAGTTAGTTTAATGTATTTCTTTGAAAGAAAACTTGGTATGACTACCAAAATGGAAAGTCAGTATCACCTGCCATAACTGCAGTGATTGTGCCAATAATTACAAATCAGCACGAACAAGGCCATCAAAGTCTCGTTCGTACTCTCCCCTGCTGTGGGCTCTGAGCCTGAAGCTGGCCTTTTCTTTATTAAAATAGAACATTAACAAGTGCTAGAAAGGTGCTAAACACACACTAGCCCCAAACTTAAGATTTCCCCCTGGATGCCCTAAACGGATTAAAAGCAAGCTGAAAAAGGATCAATTTTCTCCCCAAATGAGCCCATGTTACTTTCTGCCACATCCATACACTACAGGAATTCCTATACGTCTCGCACTTTGGAAAATATCGTCAAGAGCTTTGGCTACAAATGGTATAGAACTGACAGACTTTCCACAAATACAAAACTATGGAAACCTCAGAACCTATGAAATCGAAATGTGAGAAAACAATTATGCTCCCCCAGCTAAAAGGTACACAACGCCCTCCTTAAGGACTTTTCTATAAAACATCTTAAGAAGTGTGATCCTTTCCTCCTTTTGACCCAACCAAGAAGGTTCAGTCAAAGCCACACCGCTGATCAGGATGCTTCTCAATCCAGAGCAGGACAAGGAGACCTGGGTGGTGGTCTGGCTATCGGGCACATAACTCACATTGTGGAGAAAACTAAGTTGGTAACTAGACCCTTGGATGAGGGAGCCGGGATCAAAGAGAGGGCATGATGGCAGGTAGGACCTGGAATCTGTCTAATCTGTGGGAATCAAATCAGCTTGTACCAAAGTCTAAGCAGCACCAGGGACAGCTCCCTGTGGGAACCTAGAATTCATTCACAGAGGATAACTGGAGTTCTTTTCTGACCTCCAGCAAATCTTTTTTTTTCATATACATTTTATTGAACACCTTGTATGGGTTATGAACAGGAGAGCTATTGGTCTTTGGGGAGAATTTTGAAAAATTGGTGGGATGAGGCAATACTACCTTTAGTGGACAGAGAAAAATCATCTCCCATCTCATACGGCTTGAAAGAGCCACCAGACATTCTTGTAGGAAGGGCCTGTTTGTCATTAACCAAGCCTAGAACTTAAATGTATTTTACATATGAGCAGAAAACATTTTTTCCTAGTATTAATAGACTAAATTTTTGTAGGCGGTGAAGTATCATGTAGGATGGGGGGGAGGGGGAAATGGCATTTGTTTTTTAAAAAACTTACAGAAAAAAAGTATGTGCGATTTTTTTAAAACTCACATACCAAATGGCAACACCATTATAGTGTTGGACTTGCCAATACCACACACCTGTTTCAGGCTCTTTCTGCAGCTGCCTTATTCACGATGATTCTACATATAGAAGCGAGTACCTGATGACTTCATTATGTCTTCTAGTGTATTCATACCTGAGCATTTATTGAAATACAAAGACTTTGTTATAAATTACTCCCCATTTATATCTTCTTCATATCAGAGTTTGGGCATGCTGTTGATTTTAATTGTGCGTGTAGGCAGATTACATTATCTCTGATTTTCATTTCAGTACTATAAAGTGAGTGTTTTTAAAACATTTGTTACAAAAGGGGTGGGGGACTGGGTCTAATATGCCTAAGAACACTGTTTTCAGAGATCACTGT
Organism: Molossus molossus; assembly: GCF_014108415.1. Classification (NCBI taxonomy): domain Eukaryota; kingdom Metazoa; phylum Chordata; class Mammalia; order Chiroptera; family Molossidae; genus Molossus; species Molossus molossus. The sequence continues at coordinate 19,844,300 of NW_023425352.1, forward strand.
GTCTTGACTTAACCATCTCCATATCCCCCACTGAGTCCATCCAGGGTATTCTTTAGGGGAGAGAAAAAGAGGCTCCTCATCCTCACCAAGGCTTATGTGGGTGCTAGACTATGATATTCAGAGGAATGGTGTATTTAGCCAAGGAGTTCAACTCTGGCATTGCCCCTCCTGAATCTACTTGTTACCCCACCAGCCTCTTTGTCCTGTCTGCAAAACCTGTGCGAAGGTATATAGGTATGTGTTGTCTATAGAAATTACTTTCCAAATCTCCTTCTCTTCAACTATGCTGGATAATAATTAATCAATGCGCACACACACACACACACACACACACACACACATACACACACACAATCTACTTTGTTATCTTGATCTTTTGTTTAAATCCTTCTGACGGAGGCTCTTTTTGTAAATTTCCCTTGAATTCCTGTAACTACTTCTCCTCTGGGCTCCTGAAGGTTCCCTCCCATACCACGGGCATCTGTTCTGAGCCCCAGAGCTCCCTGTGTCACTATTTGTCTTTCCCATCTACAGCAGCCACTTAGCTCTTTATCACTTTGGCTTCATGATAAAAAATGCCGCACCATCGACCCTTGAAGGAAAACAGGCATACTGGGAAATACTCATGCTTCACTCCAGAGAGCTGACGAGCACTAAGTGTATGTCATTTTCCAAACCAAAAACCTGGACACAAAATTTGACGAAAATACAGGCATGAAGTCTGACAACAGGACAAGGTGTGGGGAATCAAGTGAGTTCCGGAAATTCAGGAGCAAATGATCCAGATAAGGAGATCTCAGAACTCCAGAGGGAGCTGCCAGGACCATAGCAGCTCCTGTGACGTTCCTCTGGCCTGGGGACCGAGATGAGGATAAAGGAGCAGACCTCGCATTCCTAACACCCCGCCAGCATTTCCCTCGGCTTTGCCACTGCCGACCTGCCTCACTCTGCCCCTTCGATTGTGGTCATGGCCAGGTCCCACCTTCAGCCCTTCGTCTCTCTCCACATTAAATTCCTGGCAGCCCTTGCCGGTGTGGCTCAGCGGTTAGAGCATCGGCCTGCGGTCCGGAGAGACCCGGTTCGGTTCCCACTAAGGGCACATACCTCTGTTTCAGTTTGTCCCCAGCCCTGGTTGGGTTGTGTGGGTGGCAGCCACTCGATGTGCCCCTTTCATGTCAATGTTTCTTTCTCTCTCTCTTCCTCTCTTTCCCTCCCACTCTATCTGAACAAAAAATGGAAAAATATCCTCAGGTGAGGATAAAAAATAGAAATAAAATAAATTCCTGGCAATTTAATCCACTCTGATGGCTTCCTTACCACCTAAGTGCCAATGGATCAAAGGTCCTCTCTCCCATCCAGAACTCTTCCCTGATCTTCAATCCTACAAACCCAACTGCCTCCCAGAAAACTCCAACCTTTTGAATGGCTGGTACTTCAGTCATGGTATGTCAAAGTCACGCACATTTCCTTTCCTCTCCTCTGCTGAATAAGCCCTCCTTCTGTATGTTCCCGTCATGGTGCATGGTGTCACGGCCCTGCCCGGCACCAGGAGAGAAACCCGAAAGCCATCTTACTGACCTGGATATTCTCCAGATCCATTCAGTCACCACTAAGCCCTGACAGCCCTACCTTTGCAATGATGACTGGTTATCACATTCTCTGTATTTCCAGTTTCAGTCCAGATTTGTATCACGTGTTACCTGGAATGCTATCATCCCACGGACCTTAACTGGTCCCTCTTCCTTCTCACAGCTTTCCATCCATGCCCCAACCTCCTAGCCACATGACCCTATTAACATGTGATGTCAAACCTCTCACTTAGCTCCCAATCAAGATGTCAGTGGTCACCACTGGCACAGAATTCAAATTCCTAAACACAGCCTTCCATTGCTATGCCCTTTCAATCAGGGAGAACTAGAGGCATGAATCTGGTAGACCTGAGACTGAATTACAGGTTCACAGATTACTGGTTGTGTGACCTTGAACAAGAACAAGAGTGTAGACTCATCACTGTAATTACCCTAATTATAGAGTCTATGTTTATTGTATACAGTTCAACTTCCTATTCAGTCACTCTAGGTTAAAAAAATAATAATCCATATGAGATGAGGTTATGTTATATGACATTCAAAATAACTCATTTCTAGAATGATAATAATCTCTTTTTTCCTCAAAAATAGAAATAATAACAATGCTGATCCCAGGTTTTTGTGAGGATAAAAATGAGATGAAGTATATGTATAATATAACATACATAATTTTACATAAGCAATTATATACAAAATATGTATAAGCAATGTATTTGACTATATATTGCTATATATATAAAACAAAAGTTTATCTGATATATATAGAAATACATATATATCTACATCTATATATATCTATATATATATATATATACATATATATATACACACACACATTTCAACAACCATGATAATGATGCACTGAAACTTATCCCTTATAAAGGGGTAAACTTGGAAAATCAGTGACCAAAAACTCAGTCCCAGAGGAGGGACACAGCCATTTTGGAAGACCCAAGGAGCCCACAATCTTCCTGAGTCTGGAAGAAGGGATAAGAAAGGATCATGCACAATCTACAAAAATGTAGGGATTTAGATGGTAGGGCCATAGAAATCAGAATCATTACAAATTCCGTGAAGAAGACTGCTTTTGAATAATCTTCTTTCGAAGGAAGTAAGAATTATGAAGAGGAACTGTAGCTACCTTAATACCAAGAATACTTCAAAGTTCGCTTTCCAAGCAGGAAATGTTGCAAAGACCATAAGGATAAATGTTCATTGCATTTCTTCTAACAACCAGAGCAGTACAAATGCTGTGAGTAATCTAAGGGGAATAAAATACTCATTGCCTTCAAGGACCAAATGGTCTTCTAAATTCATTAACATGCTTACCTAGTGAAGCAAAGCAGAATGGGATGCAGTCAAAAGAGGAGCCAAGCACGTGCCACGGGAGGGTGAGGCCGATAGCAGCAAAGCTGCATCAGTGTGAAGTCCAGTCCCACTTCCTCCATCTTTTTCCCATCAAGCCCTGTTGCCTACATCCTCTAATAGGACAGGCCCAGCTGTTTTAGGATAACTCTGACTTTTCCTGGGCCCTGAGTTTTTCATCCAGACCAGAATTACCCCCAACACATGACCTGCTCTCTTCAGGGGATATAGACACGGGTCCAATCTGCCCTCTGCCTATGTCTCCAATCTATCCCTCTCCCTTCTTTCTGATTTGATTTCAAAACAGAAATATAACCACTCCGGTCTCAGAAAAAGATTTCAATCGCTGATTTTGTTGTGGAAAATATAAATGTCTGCTCTGACCGCAGCCACCTACAGAATCCCAATTTGAAAGAGCTCCAATTTCCCCAGAGTTGCAGAGAACTCTGGATGATCCATTTGGTATGGATAGAAACATTATCTGCTGAATGCAGAGAGGAGGGCTAAGGAGACACTCTGGCCTTGGGTGCCTATGGGTGCTCCAGCTCCAGATCATCTCGGGGCAGCCTGGGCAGCCCCCTCCCAGGCCCTCTGTGTCACCCAAGCACAGGAACTAGAGTGCGAAGTCTTAGGCACCAGCATTCTGTGCCCTGAGTGGAGGGCGGAAAGGGTGGTCTTCGAGTCTGTCCCTGAGGAGCCTGTACTTTCCTCTGCAAACTCCTAACCAGAAAAGAAGTTCACAAAACAACCACTCTGCACACCATTGATCACCACTGGGCTGCCACTAACTACAGATCTCTCCTGTGTGGTTTTAGACCCATTTTTAAGTCATCTGTTAAAAAGAGGCAATGTTTTACCGGCATAAAGGCAGAGGGCTGGACCAGATGGCGCCCTGAGTTATCTTCCTGCTCCAGCTTACCTGCATAGCAACCAGAAAAAGGAAAGGCTACTTTTCAAGTCCGACCAGGGACTGATTTAAGTTAAGTTTGGACAGATATATGTTTGTTTGCAGGACTCTGAGTCCATATTGCCTCCATGAGTCTACGAACACCTGTAAGTTGACCAGTTAAAGAGAAAGTTATAGGTGTCATTGACTTCACCTGTCATCAGAGCTGGGGATTTTCCTGCCCCAGGCTGAGCCCTCTCACTCCATCACAGGCCTCCTCTTGAGTTCATGGACTCCTTCTTCAGCCTCTCTCAGACACACCCACCGTTCCACCGGCCTCGCCTTGACGAGCTCCTGCACGTTCCTTCTCTAGCTCTCAGTGCACCTGGAAGTTGTATTGCTAGCTGTCGGGCAGGGCTGTTTCCAGGCTCCCCAATCCTACTTACTCATCCATGAGACAACTGGCCAGGAGAATGAGTGGTCCTGGTTTTAGACTATAAAATAGAGCAAGTAAAGAGTTGCCTGAGTTCCCACCTTTATGCAAACTAGGAGTGTCATCTAATGATGGTCAAGTAGCTATGACCTCAATTTCCTCATCCTTGAGCAGAAAAGAGAGGATTGAACTTGGTTCATTCAATAGAGATTTCATATATATTATGCCAAGGACCATACTCGATTTTGCTAAAAGTAAATGCCATTAGTGCTAAGGCCATATTTTGTCCATCTAAGTACCCCCCACCAACACTGGGAATGTTTTCTAATAAGCTTTGCTAAAATAGTTGCTAAATAGTCAATTACCGAGTCATAATCTCTCTCTTCAGAGACTTATACACCCATGGAGGGGGAGGGCAGGGCAGGGGACAAGGATACAAATAACCAGTCTAAAAGGTAGAAAGTCAGCACAACACTAAGAGAGACGTGAACAACAAAGCAGAGTTAAATCCTAAGAGGGAAAGTTGTTTGCATCAGAAACATCAGGGAAGGCTTCAGGGAGGAGGTGACATATGAGCCACTGGATGGGCAAATTTTTTAACTGCAGAGATAGGGAAGCACTATTCCAAAAGTGGAACAAGTGGACCTCCCCGTGGCAATCATTCTCCCTGGGGGTTCCAACTCAGGGCCATAAGATTTTTCTCTCTGACCATCTTGAAAAAGATCTGTTTTCTTTCCCTTTCCCTGGCCTTCTCTCCCTTAGAGCTATTTTTGTTCCCCTTCTCCGACTTCCCATCCACTGCAAGCTCCTACTGGGAAGTGGATTTTTAACGTCCTTTCTTTCTTTTTGTCTGCCTTCGGTGAATGGGCTTCTGCTGAATAGTTGAACGTAAGCACCCCACGTTGTCTTCTGCGTGGTTTTCAGGCATTCGTGGGCACCACTGCTACACTGTGCTATTTAGCACCGTGGAGAGCAGCCGGATACCGTCCGCACACTGGCGCTTCTACAGGGGAGAGAAGCAGTATTGTTATGTGGAACCTGGATGGACTTGCAGTCTCCTGTTCTGGGGAAGAAACTCCTGTATGGGTGAGTCACTGAGGAGAGTTATGGCAGCCCTGGCACAGAACCCCCTGAATCATGCCAAACCATTAAGAAGAGACAGGATGAAGGAGAAAGCCCTGAATTATCTGACAAAATTGGGCACTGGGACAGCCAACATCCCTACTAGCCAGAGCAAGCCAGGCAGAGGGAACATCGTCCCTAAGTCACACATACTGGGTATTGTTTATGTGGGTGTCAGCAGAGGGCACAGAGTAAGACTAAAGTACTTACCTCCACTGATAGCTACACTTTCAAAGGGCAACCAGTCTTCTCTTATGCTTCTCAAGTCCTTATTCTGAATACATATTGTGCTAAGAATGACTCAAGTTGTTTATTTAACTTTCTCAGTAATTCTGTTCCAGCTTTTAAGTTTCCTATTATGGAAATAGACTGGGAAGAGAACTTCCCAATTGCAGTGCTGTAACCCAGTAATCCCCTGCAAGATCTGGGTTTTCTGTGAACAGCCCAGGGCAAGATATCCTAACCTCTGCCCTGAGTAAGGAGATGAATACGCCCTTGCCCTCCAGGAATCTGATGTCCAGTAGAAAAGAGGAGATGCTTTTTCAATGGCCTGGGGCAGAATGCACAGAGATACAAGGGGTCCGGCTGCCTCCAGGCTCTCTGGTCAACTCGCCCCACAGGCGCCCAGGAGGGTGCTTTCTGACTAGCGAAGCTTCTGTCAAATGTGCAGGGCAGGATTACAGCATGGTTCAGGAAAGGGATTGTAAAATTCTGAACCTTAAACAAGATATAACCTGCAGGTTTTGTTTTTTGTGTTTTGTTTTGTTTCAAGCTGAATTTGACTGTTTCCAAGAGGGGCATGCCACTCTGGTTGCCAAAGGCCTTACCCTTTTACTGCCTCCCACATGGCCACTCCAAACACTTACATTGTGTCTTTTTTATTTATTTATTTATTTTTTGACATTTTTATTGATTGTTTAGGGAGAGAGGAAGGGAGAGGGAGAGAGATAGAGACATCTATGTGAGAGAAGAACATCAATCAGCTGCCTCTTGCATGCCCCCAACCAGAGTTCGAGCCCGCAATCCAGGCATGTGCCCCAAAGGGGATTTGAACCAGCAACCTTTCAGTGCATGGGATTATGCCCAACCAACTGAGCCACACAGACCAGAGCCTTATGTTACCTTTGACCCCTCATTCAGAAAAGAAATTCTGAGAGCCCCCCAGAGAAACACATTGAGCACCCCAATTTTGCAGAAGAATAACAAGACATCAGAGAAGAAGCAGGGAGCCCTGGTGGTGGAAACAATGATGTCATTAGGACGGATGTCCAAGCTTTAATAGATGGCACATGATAAATCAGTGTGGTATAAATGCAGTTTATGTAGACCATAATGCACTCACTTCATCCCCACAAATGAAGGTAAAATCATACCTCACCTGACAGGTTCCAGTTCTTACTTATCATTAGCAGTGACAAATCCCACACAATAATGGGAGTTCCTGGAGACAACTTTTCATTTCTGGGTAGCTTCGGTTCGTCACATTCAAACCACAGCTTGCTCACCCTTCCAAAAGCAAACCCTACTCAGCATTATGAGGCTTGAAATTCATTTTTTAGCCCTAAGTGATTTTTGAGAAAGTAATACCAGCATAAAAAAATAATCCAGAAGCACAACAGGGTGTTCTATATAAGCCCTCCCACCTTTCCATCCCCCAATCAAGTGTGTCCCAAGTGGCAAACACCATTACAAATATCCTGTGAATCTTCCCAGAGATCAGCCTTGCAGATACAACATCCACATTTATAGATCAGTGTTATTTTACACAAATGGAATCATACATACTATATATACTGCACTGCCCTTGTTTTTCCTCATGTCCCTTTAGGCTGGAGATGAGTCTTTATCAGAAGAAATGAATGTCCCTTTTAGCAGCTGCATAATATTCTGTTTTATAAATGGACCATAATTGATTCAACCAGTCCCCAGGTGATGGACATCACGGTTATTGTTCCAATCTTCTGTTCCCACCACGTGGCAATAAATGGCCTCCTGGCTTCGTTTTCATTTTCTTTCAACGGAGCCTCTGCCTGATTCAATTTCCCCACCTTCTTCCCCTAGATTTGGGAGCCTGCCCTGAGAGACAGAATAAACGTCTCTGCGGAGCGGCGGTTCTCAGCAAAATGAAATAAAATAAAATTCTCCCTCCACAGGCCCATCTTCGGGGAGTTGATATGAGCAGAGCCTATAAGAATAATAAATCTCCCTTGACACAGGAGCTGGGAGGAGGCTGCCCAGGCCACAGCGGTGGGCTTCTCAGTTTGAGACGTCAACGGGCTATAGCGAAAGCAGAAAATGGAGCCGTATAAATTTGTAACCGGAACCCCCGTTCTCACAGGAGAGAGCTGCCTGCTTGTATCTGGTTCTCATTACCTGCTTACAACTGTAATTTCTGTGTGGTCTTTTCCCCTACGCTGCAGTCCGCTGGCGATTCGGAGCTGGAGTAGAAGTACTGGGCAATTTTTTAAAAGAATGAAAAGGTAGCAATTATGGAAAAGTGGTTTTCTCTTTTGAATCCACCTACTAGGAACTTCACCGTCCCTGTCCAGGTGAGAACATCGCAACCTGGTGCAGACTCAAGTTCCACCTGCCCATCCTGCCCCAGAGCATCCGACGATGAGGCTGGATTGTAGCTGAGTTCAAAGCACTTGGCAACTCAAGCAGATCCGCTCGCCCTCCTCCCAGGCTGCCTCCCGTGTGTATCTTAGCCAGAAAGGAGGAGTCTAGAGGTGTTATTGGGTTCATGATGATTTATTATGGAGCCCAAATGAAGCAGACCAAACAGAGGTAGCTACGGCATCAACATGATTCATTGCAAAGGTGTTCATCATTCTGCAGTGTTCTCCCTCCGGGACATCATCAGTGAGCCTCTCAGTAAAGACAAGTGATCAGAAAAGTCAGCCTTATCGCTTACCAGGCTCAGCAGTGAGCCAAGGGTATGATTCCACTGTGCGTCCCTGCCCCACGCTGCCTCATGTCCTCCTTCAGCAAAGAGGTGGAGACTGCGGATCACACCTGGAGAGCCAAGTCCTAAAACTCCAGGGTGGGACGCCGTCCTCTGCTCCTTCTCTATAACAACTACAGGACATCACCAAGTGGCCCCCATTCTGCAGAGGACCCTGAAAAGGGGCAGTGGGCAGTGCTGTCTTGGGACACTGAAAGGTTCTAGAACTTTCCTTAACGAGCTTCTCAGGCCAACCTTGAATCCAGGACAAAGTGCCAGACACTACAGCAGACCCTGCCTGATGCCGTACAGTTCTTTTCAATCCCAGCAGGTAAACTGTAGGCCAGGGAAGCCGGTGCCCATAGAAGAGGAGCCCTGGCCCCAAACGGCTTATTCTCACCCGGCTCACACTCTGCACCGGAACCGGAATCCACCGCTCTCAGTTTCTATCTTCAGGATTCAATTTCCTTGGTATTTCGTCTTTCTTTTCATTCCTCTACCCTTTACTGTTGAGCGGGATGACTGTCTCCCCAGTGGTTAATACTGCATTTGACATATAGAAACTAAATAAATGTGTGCTGAATGAACACACGAGTGAATGAGCTAAAACGCAAGAAGTCACTAACTCACTGTGTTAAATTATTATTCCCTAAGAACAGCCGTTCTCTGAGGCCCAGGACTGAGGCGCCTCCATCCCGGCTGCCCCAGTGGTGCTGTTCAATACACAGCCACAAAAGCATCCACGATTTCCAGGCCGTGTCCCATCACGTAGGTAAGACAAGTTCTGAGTTCACAAACCAGAGGTCCTTGCACCACCTCACATCACATGCAAAGCTGTGTGCATTCATCTGTATACGTTGTTGTGCAAGAAGTTGCATTACTTGCATCATATCCTCAGAGAGAGCCGTGGCCCCAAACAGCTCCACGTTTACTGCTTTAGAGAATCAGAAAACCTGAGCACTGGAAGTCTCCTCTGTCCTGCCTGACATGGAGCAGGGATGAGCAGGGGCGTGAAGAAGGGAGACCGCAGGTGTGAGTTCTGCTGACTAACAAGCATCGCTGCTCTGCTTTATGGAAACAGATAAATCTCCAGGACTTGAAGAATCCCAGTCCCGGGAACGCTCCTGCGCTTCATAGCAAGCACATTTCTCCCCACCAGCTCCAGAAGGAGCAGCCAGGCCGTGTCAGTCCAAGGAAAAGAAGAGAGGCTTGGAGCAAGATTTAAAGAATAAATAAAGCACACCGTGCAAGCTAGGAAACAGGCTCCTCCTACAAAGGTGCTGACATGCTTGATTCTGAGAAGGGAGGACCAGAAGGAAGTGAGCCCCCAAGTCAGCCCTGATCCCAGACACCATGCAGTGAGAGGGTCCTGCCATCCCTGCCCACACGGGGGGAGCTTGGAGGAGCTGGGTGCTGCCCCTGAGCACCAAGGATCTGGTAGGGTGGTGTTCAGATAAACACCACCTGGGTGCATCTCCTACAGCACTGTCCGGAAAGCATCTTTATCATAAAAGGCCTGGTTTGACTATCTGATTTTGCAGGGCCTTGCACTGCATTTAAATAGACCCTGTCCCTGTCTATCTTTTGAACAGGGTTTCTCAACCTCAGTACTGTTGACATCTGGAACTAGATAATTCTGTTGTGCGTAGCTGTCCTTGCATTAAGATGTGTAGCAGCAGCCCAGATCCCCCCACCCAGCAAGTGGTGACAACCAGAAGTGTCCCCAGACTTTGTCAAATGTCCCCTGGAGAGCAAAATCACCTCCGATGAGGACCACTGCTCTAGAATCTCCCAACCGTGTCCGGGGAAACACCTGTTCTGAAGGATGTGAACAGTAGTTACTTAGAGGGAAAAAGAATGCTGTGGTCAAATAGTTTGGGGAAACACTGGATAACAGGAGTCCCCCGTGATGGATTTCTCGGAGTCTGAAATAGATCAGGGTGCACAGTGAATCGCTAAGAGGGAACCCTAACACAGCATTCCCCCAAAGACATTTGGCCGCAGAATCCTTTTATCTCCGAGCACTGGGGAATGGTGTTCCGAGGGATTTACTTTTGGAAACACTGCTATAAGGCAAATTGGAAATATGTCTCTAAGGCAAACACTGGGAGGAAGAGAGAGAGAAGCTGAGGGATGCAGCCCATGGACATACAACTCCCTGCAGCACAAGTTATCAGAGAGCCTCAGACTTCATCACCAGAGATTCTCTTTTGAAACTGGATTTAGACTTTCAGGCTTCCAAAGTCCCAAATATTTTGAAAGATATTAAAATTGTAGATCACCATCGGCTAGCACTTCAGCCAGGAGAAGGTTATCAGATAATTTCCTCCGGGTGAGGCCACATCAGATGGTCTGAGGGGAGCGGGAACACGGGGTGCTTGGAGTAGAAGAGAGTAACTCAGCCTGGCTGGTGTGGCTCAGTGGACTGAGCGGTGTCCTGTGGACTGAGGGGTCCCAGGGCGATTCCCAGCCAGGGCACATGTCCAGGTTGGGGACTTGATCCCCCCCTAGGGGATGTGCAGGGGGCAGCCGATTGATACTTCTATCTTTCTCTACCTTCCTCTCTCTCAATAAAAATCAGTAAAAACATATAAAAATTTACTTTAAAAAAGGAGAGAGAGAGAGGAAAGAAAGTGAGGAAAGAGGACACCAAAACCCCCCTGTGAGTGCACCCTCCCGGCCAGGCCTGCCCCGTGGGTATTCACAGTCCCAGCCCGCCTGCCGACTAGAGGAGTCGGAGACTGGAGGGCAGCCTTGAGAGAGAAGCTGGAGACATTCTGTGTAAAGTGCATTTAGGCAGCACGATTCAACTAGATTTACCTCACTGTAGTTTCCACAGATTTCAAAGACTGTAAAACATTAGAACTGGAAAGGACCTTGAATCATCCAGTCCTATTGTTTTTTTAAACGTATTCATCTACAAAAGTCATGTATTCAAAGCCCAACCCTAAAACACAAAATCTTAACTATTCTCATCGAGTACAGCTGGGGTCCCACCCAACACGTAACCGCCACTGAACCCCCTTGCAGCCCCTGAGAGGAGCCTCCAGAAAGCCCGAGCTTCTCGGAGCACCATTGGAAACCCAGTCTCCCCCATTTCACAGGCAGAGGACATGGAGACCCAGACAGGTGACAGGACTTGCCTGAGGTCCCACTGCTAATGGTAAGAGCATCGGGAGAAGAACCCAGCCTGGTGCCTGACTCCTGGCCCAGGGCCCTTCCCATGTCTCCACACGTGGACTAAACTTGAGGGGCACGTGCGAACCCCACATGGAAGGGGTTGCCTTGGAATGGACGGATCTCCTCATTTCTGCGGCTGAGAACAGGCTGCTGAGCATTTGTAAGGTGAGGTTCCCGCGCCGATGAGAAAGATGAACCGGGCACCGTCACAGTCTCTTCTGAAAGTCTCACCAGCCCCACAGTGCCCGCCCTGTCTTAGCGACAGGGTGCTCCAGACAGCCCACTCTGGAGAAGCAACACAGCTCTCTGATATTACGAAGTGACATTTTTCTAGCAGTACTGGTAATAATAATAATACTATTCTAAAGCTCGTACCTGTGTGCTTTATTCTCTCCCTAAGAAAGAGCGAGCTCCTGAGGAGAGACCCTGTCTGGCAGCTCTGTGTCCCTATAAGGTGAGGATCACTCGGCAGATACTCAGCAAATGTCTGATGATTGACAAAGGACAGACTCCCGCTTGGTGCCCACCTCAGTGGGCCGCGGACCTGGCCTCCCTCTAAAGGTGGTTGGCTTCAGAGCCTGCGTTCAGCATACTCTAGGAGAGAAAAACCTTATCTCCCACCTCACCCAGAGATTTAATTTCAAACCTCTTACCCCACGGAAGGAATCTTTGCTTTTGGATCAGAAGCCCCTCTAGACCCAACAGGAACCAGAACCAGAACTGGCCCTCTCCTCTGGAAATAAGAGAGCTACCCAGGGCTCATGACACTAGACCCAGCGGGTTCCTCTGTCCCCAAAGTCTGAGCGCGGAGCTGAGCTCGGAAGGGTTCCGTGTGGGAAGGGGACACAACTCCAGGGTGCTGCTCACGGACTATTAATAGCTTCCCCTTCCTCCTCTGGTCCCTTCCGCGTTCTCATCTCAGGGTGACCTCCACAAGTCACACCTCAAGAGAACACTTATTAGGATTATAATTATAGTGATCATATTGGGCCGTGTGCTCACAGATGCCTCAGAAGGTGTGACATGCGAATTCTCCTGCGTTTCCAATTCGGTGTCTCGGAGCCAAAAATACTCTATCAAATTACACTCAGCCTTTTTTTTTTTTTTTAATCTGTCTCTTTCCTCAGGGCAACTCTTCCCAATCCTCCACCAGGCAGACAATTCAATTCTTTGTGCCGGCCCCACCCCCGCCTCCTCCCGCCCCACCCCCTGCCTCTTCCTCCTTCCCACCAACAGTACAACAATGCGTTTAAAGTTAATCCGCCGTCAAGCCTCCCTCTGCTGAATGACAGGTGAAAGATGCGCACACCTCCTTGAATAATTCACACTGCGAATAACCAGGAGAGTCAGCACGTGCACGCCCTCATCAATTGGCACCGGGCAGTGCAGGGTGAGGCTGGGGAGCAGAGAGGTTGCAAAGTGGCAAAGACAGAATGAAGAGGAACCTCACCTGCCATCGTCTCTTAGCAAGTCACGAGGTCAGGTAGGGGGCAAGAGCTGCTTCCAGAACAGGTCAGCCAGCTGCAGGAGCCACTGAGCCAGCTGGGAAAGGACACAGAGACCAGCAGACCAGACTGAGGTTCAACATCTGAGGGCCGGTGATCACTGGGCAAGAGACAAGTCCTTTCCAGGACACCAAAATGTCTTTCTAAGACATGACTGGACAAGATTCAAGACGGCAGCGGGGTATGTGGAAGCTACACTCACCTCATCCCAGGACCAAACTGGAATTTCAACTACATGATGAAACAATCATCCCGAGTAAGCTACAGAAGACATCAGCTGGAGAACGCAGGAGACGGTAGCCTTCCCACCCCTCCGAGAAGTCCCCCGGGATTAACCGCGGCAGTTGGGAAGGATTCTCACTCTCCACTGTTCCTTTCCTCGTTTCCATGTGCTCCTTGCTCTGAATTCTCCCCGCCTTGGTAGTTGTGGGGGTGTCTCCTCTAACGACGCAGACAACGGAAGCCTTTTACCACTCAGACTTTCTGGAGAGGAGACAGTGACCAGCGTATTTGTTTCCATGACCACTCTAACAAGTGACCATAACTTGGTGCCTTCAAAACAACACAAATGTATTCTCTCACAGTCTGAAAGTCAGTAGTCCACAGTGGGTCTTACAGGGCTACGGTCAAGGTGTCGTCAGGGCTGGCTCCTACTGGAGGCTCTAGGGGGAACCCCCTTTCCTGCCTACTGTAGCTTCTGGGAGCCGGCCACTGTCCATGGCTCACAGCCCCTTCCTCGAAGGACTTCAGCCCCTGGCTTCCATGTTGCGTCTCCTGCTTCCTCTGATCCCTTTCTCCCTGTTATAAGGACTCCTGTGATAGTATCAGGCACACAGATAACAGGATCAGCTCCCCATCTCAAGACCCTTCCTGAACTTAACCACATCGGCAAAGCTGCTTTTGCCATGTTGGGGGACATTCACAGGTTCCAGACATCAGGGCATGGATAAGGTGGGGGCCGGCATTCAGCCCACCACAGTCAGAGTCACCAGAATGTACCCCAGCTATAAAACAAGGCTGTTGGAAGCTAAGTTAAAAAAAATAGTGTAAGAACATTTCGCATGGTGCCGGGAGTGTAGTGGTTGATGACTGTTCAGTCTCTTACTATCAAACACAGTAGACTCATCTGACGGAAGCTCTGAAGCAGGTTATTGCCTTGTCTGCTCACTGCAAACCACGAAATAGATGCGGTTGTCTTTCCTTTGACGATGAGACAACACAGAGAAGGTGTGACTTGTCCAAGGTCACCTAGTTGACAAATGGCAGAGCTGAAGTTAATATCCAGATTTATCTAAATAAACAAATAACAAATGTTCAACCAGCACTGTTACCTAATCCATTACAGTGATACCTCGGTTCTCGAACATAATTCGTTCCAGGAGGACGGTCAAGAACCAAATTGTTCGAGAACCGAAGCAATGAAACCCAATAGGAAATAATGGAAACTGGATTAATTCATTCCAAGCCCCAGAAAATGCCTATTTACTGGCCTAATTTGTATATAATATGTAGAAAAACATAAGTCTCAACAAGAAATAAAAGTGTACAGTATGTCTAAGGGTTAAATTCAGTGTAAAGCGTGACTCTCTCCACAAAGCGTGACTCTCTCTGCACTCACACTGATGACGCGAGCAAGGCGCGCTGGGCCGAATGAACGCCATTCGGCTCAACTCGGCTCATCTCGGAAGTTCGAGTTCCAAATATTTGTTCGGATTCCAAGACAAAAGTTTCTCGAATCTCCTGGTCGAATACCGATTTGGTCGAAATCCGAGGCGTTCGAGAACCGAGGTATCACTGTATTTACCAAAACGGGCTCCATGTCAGAATGACCTTTGGAGCAGAGTAGCAATACAGATTCCTGGGCCCATGCCCTGGAGATTTTGATTCAGCATATATAAAATGGGAACTGGGAATATATTTTCTTTAATAAGCTAGATTTATCATTTGGATGCTTGGGCAAGTTCATAAAACAGGAGATTAATTCATCCCAAAATGATATCGGTATCCTTTCTACAGTTACATTAAAGTCTTCTCTCTTTCAAACATGCCCCCCATACACACACAAACACACACACCTCTCCATGTACACACACACCTCCATACACACACACACACCCCTCCATGTACACACACACACACACAATCAGATACAGTTTCTCAACAGCAGCACTGTTGGTGGTTGGGGCTGGATAATTTTGGTTGTACACTATAGGATGTGTAATAGCATCCTTGGCCTCTATTCAGTAGCACTTTTCCCCTAGTTGTGACAAATGTCTCCAAACGTGTCTGAATGTCCCCTGGAAGGCAAACGTGTCCCCGGTCGTAAACCCCTGAGCTGGGGGATCAAAAAGAACAGCTTATGAAAGCAAAGTCATTATCTGCAGAAACATCAGTCTTTGCTTTGGTGATGCCCCTTGCGTAACTAAAGCCCATGGGAACGGGGCGCCGGGAGCACACAGCCCGGGAACCGAGTGCCGGGTTCCTTCCCACCTGCTCGCCCACCAGCTCCGTGCAGAACTGGGGAGCCACTCCTTGAGCTCAGCCACAGACTCGCATGCATCCCACATGCTTGTCAGGAGACGGTGAGCAGCTGTTGAATTTCCCTTGTCTGGGCCTCGGTTTCCTCATTCGCAAAATTAACGTGTCAGGCAAGAATGCCTCTAGGGTCCTCTTGAGCTCTAAGCTCCTCAGAGGTGAGCCAAGCTTCCTAACCGTGAGAGGGCAGGGCCTGAGAATAGGCTTGTCCCTGAGCCTCCAGGAGGGCACAGCCACCGACACCTGCAGCACCGCAGCTCCACCGTGACCTGGGCATGTGCAACGCACCAAAAAGGTCTCTCTTCCCCAGCACCCCGTTGCTCCCCCCCCCCCACTTGACAAGCATCTCTTTCTCTCCCCCTTGCAGATTTTCTTTTGGCCTCTCCCTCACTGTTGCCTTATAACAAAGAGCAACTCTGCAGGCCTTGGGAGGCTTTTCTCTTCCTATTTCCTGCTGCTGAATAAGCCCAGGTACTTTTATTTTTATTAAAGCTGATACCTTCAGCAAAGACGGTGTAGAAAGGTTCTCTGGGTTCTGCAGTATAAGATTATTATAATGTTGCCTGACCCAGGTGTTCAGAGAAGGATGAGCTGACACAGCGATCCTGGGGAAACTCAGGAACAGGCTGGCTCGTGGAGGCAAGCATGGTGCATGTTCGTATTCTGGACTGCCCTTTGAAAAAGATAAAAAGGCAACCTTTTTTGCAAACTATATTTGGTGTAATTATTTGGCAAGCTTGTCCTACACAGAACTGACAGTTAATTCCATTTCAAATTAATCTTATTTCACTAGCAGAGTGTGACCTGGAAAAAAAAAAAATTATTCCAAAAGCCAACAACAAAAAAATACCAACTATTAAGCATAAATGTCTTGTCCCATTTTCAAAAGGCAAATGTAATTGACCTTCAGATGAGGGCTTCATGCCAACTCCAGCTACCCTTGCAAAGTCTGGCAACATCAAGCTGACCGGGCAGAAAGGACTCAAAGTAGACGTAAGAATTCCCCAGCCCCGGGAGTGTGAGAAAACTCCATGGCTTGTCAGAGCACCATGGTCTAAAGGAAGGTTTGAGTGAACAGTGATAAGGTTCCTTTCTCTAGAAAACCTCCCCCTTCTACTACGGACTCCACAAACCCCTTCTTGCTATGTCTTGGTACAATTACATGCCCCTCAAATCCAGGTAGATTCTCAGCTTGTACCCTGCCTGGCCCCCGTAGTCTGTCCCCAAGTCCTTAGCATCTATCATACTTTGCTAAGCATACTTGTTGATGTGTCTTTCTCCCCAGTCAGACTGGAATCTTCCAGAGGCAAGTACTAAGTGCATTCACTCCAAGACCCCTAGCACTTGGACACCCACCAGTGTCACTATCTGCTTATCTGATGGAAGAGAAGGGCGAAAAGGGGGGCAGGAGGGAAAGTGTGACATCACTATGCACTGGTCCCAGTCAGAAGCAACTACATGCTCTACCTCCAGCGTCTTGCTGTTCAAGTGAGCAGACCTTGTCTCCCTGCTAGCAGTTCTTGGCTTCAGGGGGGTGTTTCTTCTAATCTGGAGAATCCCACCACCCCCTCCACATGGGTGCATAAGTGCCAATGCTGTTCTATCTGGAAAACTTCACGCACACTGCTGCCAAGAGAGAGAACGTCTACGTGTGGTGCCATGCCCAAGCCCAAAACAGCGATGAAGTCCATCATCCTATCTCCACAGGACTGGTCCCAGCTGCACTGTGTTTTCACTTCCTGATGGTCACTGGGAGCGCACTGGCCACTGGCTTGCGAGTTCGTGACGCTGTGAGCTGAACATCTCTGTGCCCCACTCACGGTGTCCTTACCTCAAGGGCTGATGGGTGCCTCATCACAGACTGGGCGTGTGTCTGTATGCCTGAAGCTGTGGGTGTCTTGCAGGCAGGAGCCCCCTGACTGACATGTGTCTTTGTATCCCTGACACCTAAGCAAGGCTCACAGCCTGACGGGGAAAGGAACGCCATTCTTCAAGCATGCCCATGCCTCAAGCCCTCTGCCGTGTGCTCCAACCACATTGTCTCGTGCATCCCTCAACGAGGAAGGAACTCTATTTTAGAGGTGTACAAACTGAGACTCGGGGTTGAAGTAACTCTGAAGTGTCTTAAGGGCCCAAGCCACAGCTAACAGATAACAAATCACAGATGGAAAACCAGGTTTTCAACTCAGAACCCCGCCCTGCCTTCAATGCACCGTACTTTACCTCAAGAGTAGATACCCAGTCAACGCTTGTTGAGTTAAACTGAATTCCCAGAACACCCCTGAACGGAGCACACACACACATATCAGACTCCTCAGAGCTTAATGCTGCTTGCTAAAATTATTCTTGACTAACACAAAATAATTAGAGTCTCTGGAGTACAATCCATTAGAAATATGTCCTTGGGAATTAGAACATAAAACAAGCCTAAATAGAAATCTCTCTGCTGGTGGGTGAAGTTCATAAAATCGTAGGATCTCAGTGCTGAGAGGGACGCTGGAGACCATTCGGGTCAAGCCCGTCCTTTCACAGAGGTAAGTGAAGGCACAGGTGGGAAGTGACCTGCTCCAGGTCGCACACCACGTAGTGGCCATGACAGGACCAGACTCCAGGACGGTCCCCCCTTGTTCCCTTGGTGTGCTTGGCCCCTGGCCCGAGACGTCCTGGGTGTCAACCCTCCCTGCTCACTGCCCTCAGGACAAGGCTCACAGATGGGCTCCTGGTCAAATCTCTCTTCTTGTCAGGTAATCGGGACTCAGGGCCACAGACAGAAGCTGCCACATCATCTCAGCATTTAATCACCCGCAACAGCCATTTCCCGCCTCGTTTGCTCCACTGCCAGAAATATTATCCTTAAATAATCAACACATGGCAGACGCCCTGGGAGGGACAGCACTGCCTTCCCTCCCTGGAACACGGTGATGTCGGGACAGGCTCAGGCGCACACCATCGAGGCTCGGGGGGAAGACAGCAGCCTCAGGAAATCGAGCCATACATTCGGGGCGCCCCGAGGCTGAGCGCCTTCTCCCTGCGTCACAGAGAAAGGCTGGGACAGTCCGTTCAGTGACAGTGAAGGCTGACCTCCCACGGAGAGCTGGGAGACAAGGGGGGGGGGGGAGCGGAGGGCCCTGGAACTGGAAGCGAAAAGAACCAGTATTGGTGGAGGTTGGGCTTTGCCCCCCCCTTCTTCCGGTTTGTGAAATCAAACACAACATGGAACGTTGTATTTCATAAGGAAAAATGTAAAACTATAACCACAAACAATTCAAAAGGAACAGATGATAGACATTTCCAGTTCTTGAGTGTACTCGCCTAATTGAAGCAGACTGGTCGGTTCGTCTGACCCGAACTGGGGGCTCTGTCTTCAACAGGCCTTCCCGCTTATTTCTCATACCCACCCTCAGTATCCCCATTTGATAAATGAGGGAACTGGGGTGCAGAGAAGCTGGATAACTGGACCAGCAACACCCAGCTAGCGTCCGTCTCCAGTTCCAAGTTCCTTCTCCTGCGTCCGCCTCCTGCTCTGTATGCCCGGCACTGTGTCCGTTGGCAGGGGTGAGCTGGCAAATGATTAAATACCTGCTCACCGACAGGAAAAACACAAGAACCCAGATTTATAGCATTCACCAATTTCCGTAGCGTAAATATTATCATCAAGGCCAATTTTAAGTAATCCAAGTGCATTAACCAGCTCACAAAACCCCAGAGAACGCATCAGTCAGCTCCCAACGTCGCCAGGCACCAGCACGCCGCGGCTGCGGAAGGCATCGGAGGAGGTCTCTGGGTGCCTCCGGCTTTAAGGAGCTGTCAGCCTAATTAGGAGGACCAGGACAATGATCGATGCCCATGATGCAATGCAAGAGAACGCCATGCTGGGATGGAGCCACGACCCTGTGCCCTGCAGAATTTGACCCCTGCCACCTCTCCAGCCTCAAGACCTCCTCTGGAAGCCTCGGGGCTCACACCTATGCTGTTCCAGGGTTTAGACACCTACCCCTTCAATTCTTTCAATTCTCATCCTAAACCTTGCTTCTTATTATTTGTTTATTTATTTACTTATTTATTTATTTATTTTTATCCTCACCCGAGGACACCTTTCCATATTTTGTTCAGATAGAGTGGGAGGGAGAGAGAGAGAGAGAGAGAGAAACATCCACGTGAAAGGGACACATCAAGTGGTTGCCACACGCACAACCCAACCAGGGCTGGGGACAAACTGCAACCGAGGTACGTGCCCTTAGCGGGAACCGAACCCTGGTCTCTCTGGACACTCTAACTGCTCAGCCAAACCGGCCAGGGCCTAAACCTTGCTTCTTCAGGGAAGCCTTGCCTACGCTTCAGTCCCCCTATAAGAGACTCCTATGGTACCAAGATTCAAATTACAACAGTTAATTAAGATGCGATGTGTCTATCCTCCACCCAGGGCCGCATCCACTTTTGCTCACGGGGGCCCCTATTTCTCACATCATCAGTACTTATTAGTTAACTGCACCCACAGATAATAAGAACAGGAAATCTTGAAATTGGAAGAAAGATCATCTAACACAGCTTCTCACAGTCTAAAGTGCACAGAATCCCCTGAGATAACGCTAAATGCAAATTCCAATTCAGGTCCGGCGTGGGGTCTGGGATTCTGTATTACTCTCTAGTTCCCAGGTGACGTTAATGCTGCTGGTCTTTGGACCACATGCTGAGTAAAAAGATCGCACACTTCTGCACTGTCCAACATGGTGCCACCAGCCACCTGTGGCTGCGGAGCTCTGGACTGTGGCCAGTTCCTATTGAACATTCTGCACCAGCTTTCCAAGGTGCAGATGAAAGAAAAAAAACAATAATGCAAAATATCGCATTCATAGTTTGATATTGGTTACATGTGGAAATAACAATACTTTGGATATACTAGGTTAACTAAAATAAATTATTAAAAATCATTTCACCTATTTTCTCTTATTTTTTAATGTGGTTACTAGAAACTTTTAAATTTCATAGGAGGCTCACATGATATTGAACAATGCTATCACAGACCCTCCTATGAAATATAGTAAATCATCCCACAGAGTCCCATGGAACTGCTTTGGTAACCGCACAGTAAGAGCCCCCCACACACACACGCACACCCTCTTATCCAATAAAGTGCCACACTCAACTCTGAAAACACTGAGCTAATCAAAATCAATCGGATTCCTTCTCTATCAGATTTCTCAGAACCTTCCTCTGGTTCTTGTGCTTTGTGAGCTTCTCACCGGTGTTGGCATATGGGGTTTCCCAGGAGTATTTGTGCTTTGTGAGCATCTAACTGGGTTTCCCAGGAGTACTTGACCTCTCTCCAGCAGCACATTTGTCCAGACCCATTTTTTAGGCAAATCTCCAGGTCCCATCCTGCCAAACTGTAGCTTCTGGGAGATGGGGTCCGGGAATATACTTTTTTAATAATCAGATGATTCTGATGAAATTATCTTGGAATCAAGGTATTCTTTGCTGCACAAATGCCTCTAGTGACAAGGAATTCATCACCTCGTAAGGCAGCCTGTTTCATTATTGGGCAGCTACTACTATTGTAACATTATTATCCTGATTGGCAACATTATTCTCGTCATCATCATTATCCAAAATGACCCCCAAATGAAGAGTCATGTAACTACAAATTGTAACTCATAAGATCAGGCCGGGACTTAACAAGCCCAAACCTTCATTTTACAGATAAGGAGCCAAGACACACAGAGGGGAAAGTCCTACCCGAGGTCACACATGAGGAAAGAGGCGGACCTCAGACTCCGAGTCAGTGTTCACCCTGAGAGTTCTGCTTGAGTTGTGGGCAACTAAATGCCCCTCTAACTCTTACCTCCTGGAGCCTGGGTGCCAGTTCCTGGCGGACCTTCCTTAGGTGTAACAAGTTGTCTGAAAGAGACCCCCTTTCATCTACCAGAATGGGACCCTGGCAACGCCTGCCAACCTCTTCCATCTGATGCTGAATTTTGCACCAGAGCCCTTGCTCCATAGAGGCAACTCAGTCCACCTGGACACCCTCCCCAGAGCAAGGAGGGGCTGGCCTCGGTACTCCAAGTATCTCACCCGAGAGCTATGTCCTAAAACTGCTTCCAGAAATAGAAACCGCTGGCAGCACCCCTGTGGGCACGGTGCCTGGGGCAGCCTCCAGAGCCAGTCTGTGAACTGGCCTCACCCTGGCTTTGCCCCTGGCCATCAGCTGACAGGGGCCCCGAACCTGCCACCTGCTCTAGCCCTCTGAGTCTGTGTCATTCCCCCACTCTCTGTGTAGAGCCGTGATTCCCTCATTCCGGGTGAAGCCGCATTTTCCTAGCGCAGCAAGATGGATCTCTTTCCTTAAGTGCATGGAAATTGGCAGTTCTTTGACCCTCTCTACTGTCACTCATAAAAACAGGCGGTGGGGGGTTCGGAAGACAGTGGGGTGGGAAAGAGGAGATGCAGCAGCAAGGAAACAACAAAGTGAAGCCCGATGTCAATGTTCTGCAGAGGTGCACGAGGCTGGAGCTAGCCTCTCCAGCCATTCGGATTCTGTCTGCGTAGTTGGTCGGACTCCACGAGTTGCTCTTGCCCCTGACCTCCTTCTGCCCAGGTCTTTACACACTTGTCCACACGCTGGGTGCACTTGCTTGCATTGTGCCTCCACATCAGGTCACCCCAGTGTCACTCAGCAGGCGGAGCACCTCTAATTAGGCAGCGAAGTAGATGCTTCCTGCATAGAAAATTGGGTTGGAGGGAGCAAGGGGTGACCCCTGACTTGTGAAGCTCCGGAATAGCAAATTCTCCATCCACAGAAGCTAGACAAGCAGTGAATGACTAATAAGCATCATAAGAGAACTAAACTCCATCATCACCTTCAAGCACCTCGGTGGTTTATTATAGGTGCTCTGCGTGGTGCCCATGGATACCACACTGTGAAGGAAAACAAAAAATAAGCAAAATTGGGTGTTTTTTTCTTTCCTGTGTACCAAGAGTTTTGTCTCCTCCTCCTGCTTTCCCTGGCCCCACCTCATGCAGAACTTCTCTTTAAATATTATTGCAGCCCTGGTTGGGTAATTCGGTTGGTAAGAGCATCGTCCCACTATGCCAAGGCTGTGGGTTAGATCCCTGATCAGGGCACATACAAGAATCAGCCAATGAATGTATAAGTAGAACAACAAACCAATTGATCTCTCTCTCCCCCTCTTCTCTCTATAATTAATAAATTTAAAAAACAAAAGAAATTCTTGTACAGTATACAGATAGAAAAAGTAGAGCACTGGTTTTATTTTTTAATATAACAAACTCTCAGATTTCTCCAAAACTGCGGATTCTCCACCTCCTCGATACTGACCTCCAACCCAATGTGCCCACTTATCTGCCCCTGAAGAAGAGAGTCCACACCACATGATCCTCACACCTCAGTGCACACACAATCACCCAGGAAGGTGTAAAACCGCAGACTCATGGTGCCTCTTTCCTGCACACTGATTCTGTACCTCGACTCTGGAGCTCAGGAACCCAGAATTAGAACAAGTAAGGCAGGTGATGCTGAGGCCATGCTCCTGTGAACCACACCTTGAGAAGCTCTACTCTAACAGTTCTAACCCAGGTCAAGGAGAATATATTTAGAAGTTTCTTTTCACAAAACATTTGGCCCGTGTTAATTCTGTTTTTCCCAGTTAAACCCCTGGGTTCTTGTTCCCTGAATCTGTCCTGTCCTGGAATGTTGAGCTTCGATGCTTCTTCACCTGTAGTAAAACAATTCCGAGAGTGGTACCTATTGGCCATCTGTTATACTACAGCCAAGCTCTAATAGACTTGTAAATAAACAAAAGCGAAGCACAGACTGGACTTGCAGGCCTGGAAGGTAGGGCTTCATCTGTACCTTAAGGTGGAGTTTCATCAAGCATGCAAGCTACAGATCCCAGCATTCCCTAGAGCTTTCCATTTAATGACTCAGAAAGCAGACCTTGCCACCCCTTGGAAAGGTCATATTCTCAGCCGCTCCAGCACAGATTAAGTATACCAACACTGCCCACCACTCAGCATGTATTTACCGTGTATTTTCATTTATGTAAATCATCAGCTGAACAAGTCACAGAACCAGCTCTCAAGAAGCCTAAAGTTAAGCTGGGAAAATAAGATGTTGAGAGTCACAACCACATTTAATCAGGAGCAAGGATGACTTGGGGACATTATTCACCAAAAAGACTGAAGGAATGTGAATCTAAAAGATGAACACTTTTTGCATCCTTCCTTAAATCCAGAAAAACTAGAAACCTAACAGTAATTACCTATGGAATAATGAGTCTTAACCATAATATTGAAGTATAAGTAATATTTATGTTAAATAGATCCCCATAGGCAGTTATGATGGACAAAATAATAGGAGAACCTGTCATAGAAAGCCAATATGTACCTTTGGGGAGTGGGGTTTACAGAAAGGAAGTAGTGGTTTCCAGGCAAACAACTGACGTTACTATGGAGAGTTACACTCTTTATGTACTACAACCCCACATGTTCTTTTATTATTATTATTATTATTATTATTATTTTTATCCTCACCCAAGGACATTTTTTGATATTTTGTTCAGATAGAGTGGGAGGGAGAGAGAGAGAGAGAGAGAGAAACATCGATGTGAAAGGGACACATCGAGTGGTTACCACCCACACGACCCAACCAGGGCCAGGGACAAACTGCAACCGAGGTACATGCCCTTAGCAGGAACCGAACCCGGGTCTCTCCAGACCACTCTCATCGCTGAGCCAAACCAGCCAGGGCAACCCCACACGTTCTTGAGCCCAGTGTATAGCACCTGCTTTTCCTTCTACCTACCACTTTCCCAAATCCTGCCTCCATCCTGGTCCCTACAGCAGTAGCAAGAGAAAGCCATGGTGAATGCCCAACATGCCGCCGTGAAGGAAGAGAGCCTCCCCCAGCAGCCAGCTGTGCAGAGGTCCCTTCCCACGATGTCATGCATTCACTGCTCATTTGCCAGCTCATGCCCAGCACTGTGCCGGTGCTTGAAACACAAGAGTGGACAGAAAGACACAGCCCCTGCTCCTCCCACAGAACTCCATGAGACACGGAAAAGCAAGCGCTGTGAGTGTCATGTGCTAGGACACAGGCATGTAAAGGTACCATGTTTTATTTCCCACGATTCTCCTCTCACCACTCAACACCGGGGCGTCAGGGTGGGGCTCCGGCACTGGGCCCAGCAGGAGATCTGGTAAGTGTGTTCAGTCCACCAGCATGCCGCTAGCCCACTCTCTCCTTTCATGGACACCACAGTGGTTAGACCATGACCTTACCCTCTTGGTTCTCTCTGATCTGATTTTACAGCTTCAGTGGGTCTTTCCCAGACTTAGTCTCATTCCCATTCTGACTTTCCCTGAGTCATTTCTCCTGAAAACAGCAGAATAACACCAGAATCGAGGAGAAGTGCGGCTTCTGGAAATTCCAGAAGATCAGAAATTCTCCAGGATATAAAGCCAATCTCTAACATCTCTGGCCCCAAAAGGCAAGTGATTGGTTATGAATACCAGAATGCCCCCACCCCAGGTCTAGCTGAGGCAGATGGTACAATGGATAAGCAGAGAGTGCAGCCAGGCTCCTTGGGTGGGAATCCAGCTCTCCCATGGACTAGCTGGGTGATCCTGGGCAACATACTTAATTTCTCAGTCACTGTTTCCTCGTCCATGAAACAGTACCTAATTCCCAATGTTGTTATGGAAATTAAATGAGTTAATATCTATACTGTACTTCAGATTATTCCTGGCAAAGAGAAGAGCCTTAGAATTTTTAGTTACATAAAATAATTGTCTTTCTTTCTTCCCATCCAACAACATGCATGAAGGTCAGCTAGATTCAGTGCCAAGTCAGGTCACAACTCTACCCTATGCCAATGCCATTGAAAAGGGGTACATGGTGTGCAGGGGGTCAGCTGAAAGGAAGAAAAAACAACACGTACTGATTGCTGTGCACCCACCTTTGAGATGGGTGTTCTCCTTACATTATATAGCATTTAGTCTCTCAGCAACCTGAGACATCAAAATCCGATCTCCAATTTTACAGATCAGGAGATAGAGGTTCAAATAGTCCTCTGACCTCTAGGAAGTAGAGACCAATTCCATGTCTATTTCACTTTGTAAGGGTACGTGAACCTCTTAACATCTTCAGATGAATTTTGCCATTCATCTGTTTGCACAGAACGATTAGGAGGTGGGCCCTGAGGCAATGGGGCTGATGGGTAAGATCAGAGCTGGGAAGACTGCCCTCCTCTCTGCTGCATCTATGGAGGGAGAAACCCATGGAGGGCAGAGGAGTGTGGCTGGGACTGGGAGGAAGGACTCGGCTCCATGGCCCAGAAGGAAAGAAAGGTGAACCTCAGTGGCTGCCACAGGCCTACAGAGAGGTCCCAGAGCCTCGTGAGAGGAATTTCTGGCTGAGTCTCCGATTCTTGATGGAGATTCAAACCTACGTCAATCTGGCTCTAGAGACCAGCCCACCATCTTTTCTCTCCTCTGTCAGGGGCCGATATCAATAATTGATCACAGCACTCCTACCTCCGGGCCAGGAAGCACACTCAGCATTTAGACACCAGGACGCCCTGCCAATTAATCGGAACTGACTCCCAGATGCAATCTATTTGCCAACCCTTCTCTTCACCAGGCTAGCAAATGCAGGTTAAGAGGCCTCCTACTTCTTAGAGCAGTGGGTGATCTACCTGGGGAGCTGATTGGGACCGAGGAAATGAGTGAAAAATATATTCCTAGGGTTTGCTGAGTGAATGTTGGTTAAGGTTTCTGAAAGAAAAAAATCACTGCATTATAATAGGCTGGAAGAAGCAGTGTCCTTAACTGTGCTTTGAGAAACTAAGAATTCATTGCTTTTTAGCTTAAACTTCTAGACTACTTTATGATTTACAAATTACCATCACTTGACCCTCACAACTACCTCACCAGGCAGCTAGGCACCTTATAATGCATCATACATAAAATTCTTATTAGGTTTACTAGCTTGTAAATGTTTTAAGTAGGCAATCATCTTTGCAAGTAATTTCCTTTGCAATTCTCTTGTCCCCCCCTTCCCCCCGATTTATTGCATCAGCCAGAACCTCAGAGCCATGCTACCTGGTGTGTCATCTCTGAACCAGCAGCACCACCTAGAAACTGGCACAAAGGCCGTCTCGGGCCCCATCTCAGACCTCTCAGAACCTGCATTTTTACAGGCTCCCCAGGGGATCCGCACGCACTGAAGTTTGAGAAGCTAGGCTCTCCTACCTGTTGAAAGTAGAAAGAGTAAAGGTTTTCTCATTTTTGCTGATTGTAAGGAGAACGTCTCTCTATTTTCATCATTAATGATGCTTATAAGTGTTTGATAGATATGGCAGTTAAAGCCAAAAACTCTGTAAATATTGGTGACTATTTAAAAAGTAAAGTCTATAGAAGTTAAGTGACTGCTGCAAGGCAGCCCAGCTTCTAAGGACCGGAACAAGCACAAAAGTTCACGCTTGATGCGGATTGGCCATCATCAGAACAATAATAAACCTAATAAACATAATAATAACAGATTATGACAATTTGTAATTTGTACTAATAACAAATTATCCATGCCTAGTCTGAGGTTTCTGGCCAATTAATATATATTTCATGACTAAATGACTGAATAAAAGTGAATTCCATTATATTTTGCATGAGGTCCCCAGCCATCAATACATATTTGTTGAATGAACAAATGAAGTCATTTCACTGCACTTTGTTTTATTTGTGCGTTTCTACATAGCTGAATGAACATTAAATATTAGATCTTTGAATGTTTGTGAAACGTGATTCGGTGTACGAGAAGAAATCTCTGTTTTAAGGTAGTCTGCACTAGATCCTTTCACAAAGAGGAAGAGAGAGCTTCATGAAAATGTGCTCCTTGATAGACTGCAACCAACAAGTGTTGATTGGGCATAGCTGTGTGCCTGTACCTGTAGTTCTAATGAAGATTCAGAAGACTGAAGAGAGTGGTTCTCAACTGTAGCATGCATCAGAATCACCTGGAAGGTTTATTAAACCACAGATTGCTGGTCTAACCCCTGCAAGGAGTTTCACATCCAGTAGTTCTGGGGTGTGGACCAAAAATTAGCATTTCTAACAAGTCTCTGGGTGATATTGATACTGCTGGTCCAAGGATCATACTTTGAGAAGAACTGACATAAAATACTCCCTGCACCTAGGGCAGTTGTCCTCATTCAGGCCATACATTCATACAATTGAATCACCTTAAAAAGACTGATGCCTGGTTCCTTCCCATGACCAAGAATCTCTGGGGGCAGAGCCTGTACCCTGGCATTTTCCATAGGCTTCCAAGATGCTTCGAATGTATAGTCACAGCTGAGCACCTCTGAGCCTTCCAGTTTAGTTGGGGGGTGAGATAGATATGCAAGAGTCCTGGGGCAGCACATGCAGCAGTGTGGGGCTACCCACTGGTCCCAGCTGGGGAAAGCCAGTGTGCACATCTCAACTCTGCATGCAGTGACATCACACCATTAGCTTGAAAAAGCCACTGCAGGATTATTTAGGCTACAGAAATTGTCAAGTGCTACAAGTTGGGGATCTCTCTCTCCCCTAGAGAACCACTTATCAAACATTAGCCAGCACGCCACTGAATACAGGGCTGATGTGACAAGCACCAAATGGTCAGGCAGCAAGTACCAGGGAAGATGAGAAGCAGCAGAAATCCCAGAGCTGGAATGGACAGGGAGGACTTCTTGGAGGCGGTGGGACCAGAGATGGGCAATAAAGCATGCACAGGATCTGCACAGAAGGAAGGTCATCCGCCTGGGAGGAAATGGGGGTACATGTTTGGAGGTGGGACAGGATAAGGTGCCTCTGGGCACAGTGAGAGGACTGGATATGCTCAAGAGAAGTATTCTTGGTGTAGAAGAGTTTCTATAAAAATTCGGTTTCAGCAGTTTAGAATTTTATTTTATTTTATTTTATTTTTTCTTTATTGATTTTTTTATTTTTTATTTTTTTTTGTGAGAGAGAGAAAGGGAGAGGGAAAGAGAGATAGAAACATCAATTGGCTGCCTCCTGCGTGCCCCTCACTGGGGATCGGGCCCACATCCAGGGCATGTGCCCAGACCAGGAATTGAACTGGCGACCTCTTGGTGCATGGCTCGACGCTCAACCACTGAGCCACACTGGCCAGGCGAGAAGTTTAGAATTGTATACAATGGGTTTCCCGGGAAAAGTGCATAAATGCAGTGTAGGCCTATATATCAGCCCGACTTTCTGTATGGACCATGAAGACAAAAGCAAGCCATGGCATAGCCACCCACCCCACAGTGTCCCCAGGGACCTCCTGGCGTGGCACCAAGTCGAAGGCTCACAGACAGTGTCTGAGCAGCACTCGGGACCAACCCATTAGCCTCCATTTTCTCCCTTCAGGGACCCCAATGTGTTTGATCCCATCCACCTTCTCCCAGAAGCCTTTGGGGAGAAATCTGCATCTTTGAAACCCTTCCCTAATTCCCAAGGGGAGATGGAACTGTCAATATTCATTCTGGATCCTGGAGACTGTGTAAGAAGCAGGTGTATCTCGGTTTACTGGGCAAACAGGATGTCAGGATGAGAAACAAAGAAACAGTTAGGATTGGAAGGGAAGAGCTTTCTCTACCCCTCCCTCCCCAAGGAGGTCAAAGGTAGGCCAGCTGCAGCTCTTTCTGCATGCTTCCTGTACCCAAAACGTTTGGCTTGGGTGCCTTTTCACTCCTGTGTCTGGAGAGAAAAGAAGAGAGAAAAAGAAAATTACCCGTGAATATTTCACACAGAGCCTCTGCTGACTTTTTAGTTCCCTGAACACCCATTAAAGTGCCACTGTAATAATGTCATTGTTTGCTCGTCACTTTATACCTGGCTCTTAGGGAGGAAAAAAAAACCACAGAAATAATCATTCCTTGCTCTGATTGGGAGGTCACAGGAAATCATCTACCACTTGTACTGAGGCTTTTGAAGATCAAAGGGCTAAACAATCACATTCTCATTTATTTGGCATCATTCAAGGAAGTAGAATTCCATAGACGTCCATTTTCCAGATACATGAAGCTTATCCTCAAGTAGCAGATTTGTTTTTGAATTTTAACAACTTCAAATGAAAATCGTTCTAGATTGGTACCCACTTTTCTGTTTTCTTAGACAAAATGCATGGAGCAAAATGTAACCTTTTTTGTATTACGTCAGAAACCTCATTGCAAACAGTCTTATTTCTACCAGGCTCGAATGCATGATGTCTCGGCTTTTTGTGGAGCTCAGGGCAGCTTGTCCTTGAATTAATACCCTCACACTGATGAGCTCTCTGGATTCCTAGTTCTGCTTGTCCTTCTCATCCATCTGCTTTCTTATTGTTGGTGTGTCTGTCTTCGCAGCATATTTACATCAGGTTTTTGCCTCTGGTGTCGATTCTCCACCCCACTCACTCCCAAATTATAAGGTGTTGCTCTAAATTTGATAGAAACTAGAAAAACTTAACAACCAACATCATTATAACAGGATGTAAAAGGAGACTTAATAGGTTCAAACCAAGGACCAGAGGCAGTTTTCTCTAAGTGGCACAACCTTGAGCCATCTTGCCTTGGCATCTCTGAACCACGTGCGTTGCTTCCTGATGCGTCCTCTTGGCACAGTTTGCCCAAGAAGCAGTCCTTAGACAAATGTGTCATTGCTGAGTGAGTTTGAGTTAGCATGTGCACACACAGTGTTTATGGTTACCTGTTCAGCATGCTAATGTGTTTCAGCGCTGACCGTGTGCTAGGTGCTGGGCTGACAAAGGCTATGAAATCCCTTCCAAGGTAAGCTCAGTCTGGCAGGAGACAAAGCTTGCATAACCCTACTCTCCTGTCAGTCGTCATTCTCCGACCACTCTGGCCCTTGCGCTTTGCTCCTCCCTCCCCTGGGACTCTCTTCCTGTAGATATTTGCGTGACTGTTTCCATTCATTCTGGTCTCAGCTCCCCCACCACCCTGACCTATCTCCAGATGCCCTCTGCCTCTTCTAGAATATTACTTTGTTTTGTTTTCTGCATAAAACCCTCCAGGATCTGACTCTATTCTGTCCACTCACATGTTATCACCCACTCGCACCCCTTCTGTGTAAGATCCCGGAGCACAAGGGTCTCCTCTGTGTCAGCCGGCACAGCACCCCCAGGACAGTGCCAGGCAGTGGCAGACCCTCCAGGGAGCACATGCTGAATCGACAAAGCAGCACAAAGTTATGGGAAAGGAGGGCAGGAAAAAACACCTACCCAAGCCTGGGAGTCGAAAAAGGAATCTCAAGGAGGTAAGATCGGAGCTGGACCTCAAACAATGATGTTCGCTGGTCGGCAAGAAAAACATCAGAGGTATTCCAGATAAAAGACCATGTATAATAAGTATGCCAAAAATGTATTCAAATAACCCTTACAGAAAACCTCAGCCTAATGACTTAAATATTGTCCAAAAAGTTCCCTGCAGTGAGATGGACAGCCACCCACTGTCCTCTCCCTCCCTGGGCGACTCTTCCCTCTGCAATTCCCAGAGGGCAGTCTCGAACACTGTGTTCGGAGCCTGTTAGTTTGCTAGGGCTGCTGTAACCAAGTACCACTAAGTGGGTGGAGGAAGCAACCGAAGTAGTTCGTATCGTAGTTCTGGAGGCTGGAAGTCCCAGGTCAAAGTGTGGGCAGGTGGGTTCCTTCTGCAGTCCTGAGGGAACCCGCGCCATGCACCCCTGGTTTCTGGTGGTTCGCTGGCAGTCTTGGTGCTCCTGGGCTTGGAGGCATCCTCTGGTCGCCGCCTTTGTCCTCACATGGCATCCCCTCTCTGTGTCGGCCTACCGCCAGGTTTCCCTTTAGGGAGGACGCCAGTCGTATTTGAGTAGGGGCCCGCCCTATTCCACCTTCTGTATGACCTCATGTTAACTAATCACATCTGCAAGGACCCCATTTGCAAATAAGGTCACATTCTGAGGTCCTGGGGTTAGGACTTCAACATTTGGATTTTAGGGGGGCACAATTCAACCCATAAGAGAGCATCAGAATGGAACCCAGTTTTCCTAGAAGGCTCTATGTCTGCAGGGCAAAGACATGTCTGGGGTCAACTTGGACACGGTGGAGGCAGATTAGCCTTGTCAAGCCAGTAAGCGGACAGAACAGAAACAGCAGGCCCCTGGCCTTGAGGAGCGGCCTAGGAGAAGGACTAGAAGAGGGAGGGGAGCTCCGGCCTTACCTGAAGAGGAGCCAGACTACCCCAGAGCCCAGCTACATCATCTCAGCAGCTCAGCAAGGTCCTGGCTGTCACTCTAAAATGACACAGCCCAGGGATCCAGGCACACAGGAGGGAAACTGGGACAAATGAGGAGATACAGACAGAGTTTCCTCATCTGCAAAATGAAAGGCTGGACAGTGGCAGCTACGGAGCCTTCTTGCTATCATGGTCTCTGCTTCTTTACCGAGGAGCATGCCTTACACACGGTAGCCAGTTGATGACCTTCATCCAATAGCTGAACAAAGGCAACAACTGATGAATGAACCCATAGCCATAAGGATAAGATGTGGCAACTTTATTGTAGTTAAACCCCCTCAAAGAAAAAAAAAAAAAGACCAGGAATGAATCTGGGTTCGAGACCATCGCCCTTGGGAACCAGTTAGAGCTGGAGGCTATCTTAGCCGCTGCCACAGAGCAGAGCCCACAAAGCAAGGCCTGGTTAGACTGCTAACACATGTGCACAGTTCCGGCCAGCATTTTCTTTACCTCAAAACAGGTACCGGGCCTCTTCTCCCCAACCAGGACCTGTATCAGTTGCTGGGGCTTAGTCTAAATCCATTCCTCAGCATCAAGGTGCCGAACAATCCACTCAGAGAAGCAATTATTTCTAGGGCCGAGAATTCTCCAGTTTCCACGTGAGTTCGTTCCCGCAAAGGGCTCAGAAGCTACAGCCAAGAACACAATCAAAAGAGAAGGACAACCTGCGATCTTGACTTTCCCTCTGTACTTCAGACAACCGCCACCGCATCAAGGCAGCGGGGATACCACAAGGGGAGGGATGGGGCGCACGGCAGTGCAGTGCAACTTGCAGAGGAAATGAAAACGCCTCCCTTTAATCCAGAGTTTAAGAAGAGGAATCACTTCAGAAATGAGAACAAGGAAGAAAGGAAGCAAGTAAGGAAGAAAGGGAGGAAGAGAGGGAGGGAGGGAAGGGAGGGAG
Source organism: Molossus molossus (assembly GCF_014108415.1). Classification (NCBI taxonomy): domain Eukaryota; kingdom Metazoa; phylum Chordata; class Mammalia; order Chiroptera; family Molossidae; genus Molossus; species Molossus molossus. The sequence continues at coordinate 19,877,073 of NW_023425352.1, forward strand.
GAAAAGAAGGAGGGAAGGAAAGAAGGAGGGAGGGAGGGAGGGAGGGAAGGAAGGAGGGAGGGAGGAAAAGAAGGAGGGAAGGAAAGAAGGAGGGAGGGAGGGAGGGAGGGAGGGAGGGAAGGAGGGAGGGAAGGAAGGAAGGAGGGAGGGAAGGAAGGAGAGAGAAAGGGAAGGAGAGAGGGAAGGAAGGAGAGAGGAAGGGAGGGAAGGAGGGAGGGAGGGAAGGAGGGAGGGAGGGAGGGAGGGAGGGAGGGAGGGAGGGAGGGAGGGAGGGAAGGAAGAAAGGAGAGAGAAAGGGAAGGAGAGAGGGAAGGAAGGAGGGAGGGAAGGAAGGAGAGAGAAAGGGAAGGAGAGAGGGAAGGAAGGAGGGAGGGAAGGAAGGAGAGAGAAAGGGAAGGAGAGAGGGAAGGAAGGAGGAGGGAAGGAAGGAGAGAGAAAGGGAAGGAGAGAGGGAAGGAAGGAGAGAGGAAGGGAGGGAAGGAGGGAGAGGAGGGAGGAGGGAGGGAGGGAGGGAAGGAGGGAGGGAGGGAAGAAAGAAATGGGGAGAGAAAGTTTATGCCCCTCCCAAACTGCATTTCAAACCACTGCTACAAAAATATCCAGCTCAGAAAAAGCAAGAGGAAAACCTGTTCCCCTGACAATAAAATCACAGCCCTTCAAATGAGCAGAAACACACACACACAGGTAGATCTGACGCTGGTGTGCAAATGAGAGGGCCAGACTCGTGTCGTGTCTGTCTCTGAGAGCAGAGGTCCACAGGCCAGCTCCACCCTGGCACCCACTTGGTGTCTGAACAATAAGCATCCCCAGGCCAGCACGGGGGAGCTTTGCAAATGAGATGAAGACCAGCCTGCAGTGAGAATTGGGATGCACTGAGGACAGGAGCCAGTGGCAATTATTTCGTTTTAATAACTGGGTAATTACTGACCAGACCAGCAGAGGTCAAAAGGCCAATGCCTTTGCTTTGCCAAGAAAACCAAGGGTTAGGTGTCAACTGCATAAAATTAAGTGGGCTGCTGCCCTGGTCACTTGTAATTGTGCTGTGGTGCCACATAATGCGGGGACAGACCGTCTGGGTCAGGGGGTCTCCGGCAGACCCCTCCCTGGACAGAACAGGCACAAACTTTCGTGAGCTGTAATTGGGCTAAAATACCTTAACCTGGACAACGGCAGCTCTTCAGTGCCAGAGTGGGTTAGGAGTCTGAGGATAACAGTTGAATTTAGACATGAATTTAGACCCTCCAGCTTCAGGAGAAGCCGGGGGACTATCTCAAGGGGGTAGGGGATCCTGAAGGCAGGTGAAACTGTTAGGAGGTCAAGTTCTTAGCATTCAGTCCCCGAAGTCACTAATCTGAAAGTCAGGAAGATTTCCCCATGCACCAGCACAGAGCATGACCATCCAGGGTCCCAGTCAATGCACTGCCAGAAACTCGTGAAGGGAGGCATTGAAACGCATGAGGGATTAGTACAGACAGTATCATCCTGATCACACTCAGAGGGTCAGCACCATACGAGGTCCAGTCCAACTCCATAGGCAAGCTCCATTCAGCAGGCTCAGAGTGCTCTCTCCTCTCCCATTCAAACCCTGCCTGGTACCTTCCAAGTCCCGCCTTATCCGACAAAAAAAAACCTGTTTATAAAAAGGTGCTGAATAAGCATTGCCTACCCGTCACAGTTATTTACCCCTGTTGACGTCTGTGAGCCCTCCATCAATGTTAAGCTTAAAGGGTACTTAGAGATCATCCGGTCCACCTTTAAAGATAATAACAAGCTAAGTCCCAGGCAGATTATATGGCTTATCCAGACATTGTTTTGTTAATTTCTGTTTCATGTATGGGAATCTCATCTGCCCAATATGTATGTTTCTGAAAAACGGAGCTCCTATATAATTCAATGTTAGTCTTTCCTGTACCTCCACAGTGTCTAACATGCGCAGACAGAAGTTGATTCTTAATAAATATTTGTCCAGCATTGAACCTTTTATCCATTGGTGACCAAACTCCAATAATAGTATTGTGAGTCTCAGAATGACCTTCACTTCTTCTAAACACACTGATGAGGAACCAATAATAACCTAAACATTGTATAGCAGTGCTAACCACTTTAGCTGGTCCTACATGTAGCAGGCAACAAGGAGGAAAACAGGGATTGTTCCTCACCCTTATCCAAATATATCACCACTCAGTCCCCACACTCCAGCTGGGTACCTATTTTCCAGCTTTGTGTAAGTAATGGTACTTAAAAGTCAAAAAAAGACAAGCTAATGGGGATGAGAGACAAGAACACAGGTCATTGTGACTCCATGTGACAAGTGTGATGACAGAGAAAAGGCAAAGGAGCATCATTCTGAATTATTATATAAAACTCCACATCTCTGTCTTGACTCATGTTCCCTTTGAACACAACACGGCGAGCGTGACCACTTGCCCAAACCCTCAGCATACCTCTGCTTCTACACTGTTGCCCTCACCATTCTCCCATCCAAAATGTCCTCACCTTGCCCTGGCCAGTTTGGCTCAGGGTTAGAGCATCAGCCCATGGACCAAAGGGCACAGGTTCAATTCTGGTCAAAGGCACATACCTGGGTTGCAGGTTTGATCCCCGGCCCCATCGGGGTCGTGTGGGAGGCAACCAATCAATGTGTTTCTTTCACATCAATGTCTCTCTCTCTCTCTCTCTCTCCCTTTCACTCTCTCTAATAATCAATGAAAAAATATCCTTGGGTGAGGATTAATGAAAAAACAAAAAAAACGTCCTCACCTCCATGCAAATCTAACTCATCTTTGAAACTCAAGTTACAAGTTGAATCTCAAATCCTTTAGGATGATTCTTTTCACCCGGGATCTCCTTAACTACTCTGCCACTTTCTTTCTGCAATATTCACTTTGTCTCTCACGATATTTCTTATTCAGTTTTTAGGTCCTTACTGCAATCATATTATTGGTCTAATTTTTAAATTCCTTAATGGTGGGTCTCAAGTTCTCTTCTTTAGAACATTTACATATGGACAAGTCTTGAATACATAGCAAGTGGTCAATATATCTCCTTGCAGAATAAATGCATGAATGAGTAAATGAATGAATAGACAATCTAATTAGTCAGGTTTCAATTGGTGGTCAATAATTCCAGAAACCCCTGTCCTCTAGCTGTCTTCTCTCCTCCCTATTACACACAAACACACATAGACACATGATACTATTTTCAGTCAAGAATGAGTTTACCTAAAATGCATTAGCCACAGATTTCTGCTAAGATTAGCCAGGTTATTCCAAAGCACCTTTGGTAATTTAATTTTTTGCTTTGGCATCCCCCTCCAACCCAGCCTGACTCCATCTGTTTTTTTTTGTGTGTGTGTGTTTTTTTTCCCATGCTTGGGGAAAAGGAGAAAAGAGATAAATAAGCTGGCAGGAATAAAATATAATTCTGTGGTTCAAACTGCCATCCTCTAATGAGTGGAATCAATTTTTATTGATGCTAATAAACAAGATGCTGATACATGGGCATGGAGGTCAGGGCTCATCCTGGTAGGGCCACAGCAGGAACCGATCTCTATAACTGGTTTTCATTCCTCTGTGAATATCCCAAACCACAAACAGGCTGGATGGAAATAATTTTCTGGGTACATTTCCATGTCCTAGCATAGAAAGCAGCATGAGCCCAAACATTGCTCTCAACCACCAAACCCAGAAAAGCCTATCTGTTTTTCAGTGTCTCTCTTTACTTTTTCCTTGACAACATCTAAAACCAGAAGCTTTTATCCCAACTATTTTGGGCTTTATCTCTAACATTTGCATACAGATCCAAGTGCACAGAAAAATCCTTCCCACTGTAGGTCTACAGTCTAAGGCAGGCAATAATGCACAGGCAACAATGCGCATGACCCAAACCTGGTTGCATATCCAAATCATCTGGACAGCTGGCTAACAGCTGGAGAGATTCTGACCCAGATGGTTTTGAATGGAGTCTGACATCTGATTTTTAACCAGGGCCCCAGATGATTCTTACATAGCCAGCCCATATGGCAGATTGGTAAACAAATGGTAACACTGTGTCACGTAAACATGTGCTTTTGATCAGGCAGGTGTAGGTGGAAATCTCAGCTCTGTTTACTGTGAACTGGGGCAAGACGGTTCACCTCTGATAAGAATAGCTTCTTCGGAAAGCTGTTGCAGGGATTTAATTTAAGCACGTAACACTCACAAAGCTAGTATGTACAGGGTCTGCCACATGATAGAATTTTAGAAAATAGAAACTGTCTACTAATAGAGCCCCTGAGCGCTTACCTCCCAGACTCTCTGGCTCAGTCCAAATTTCACTAAATCATATTAGGTCTATCAAATTAAGGCTCTATTTCAGGATGCAAGTATGATTTAATCATTTTTATACATAAATTCTCAATTAAAAAAAAACAAACCTGTGTTTGGGGTTTCCAAAAATATGATCACCAAAATGATGGTACAGAATTCCATAGCTATAGGCCAGCCTTGGACTTTTAGGTCGTCGATCTCCAAAGAATGTCATGATAATGCTGCCTCATTGATGACATGGTGCCCAACACAGACCCCAAGGACAAGGTCACACTTCAAAATAAGATCATGGATGAGGAAGTCTTTTGAAAAGTCTTCTATGGAGTAATGAAAGTATCTTTTAAAACCACATTTAGAGAGAACAGAAGGAAAACCCATCAACAAAGTCACACATTAGGATCCTTCTTATACTTCTATTATCAAGGTTAATCATTCGTGTAGTATTAGGAAACAGATTCTTGATTAAAGCTAAGTGTTGCTATCAACAAACACTTGCATTCTTTCTGTTCTTGCTTTTTACATATATTTTGTGCTCAGTGTGTCTTTTAGAAGCCAGCCGTAATGGAAATTTGTGTGGGGTTTCTGTACATAAGTTCTCTCTTGATAGAAACTGATCCAATCACTCTGAATGTACAGTAGATTTCTTTTCCTTTTCTATTTCTTGGCAATAAAATGTGCTGGTGAGTATCATTTAACCTTTCCCAGGCAGAGAAGGTAGTCCTGGTTCCATCCATCAAATGGATTCTTCACTCTTAATTTAAAATATTAGAAGATGCACTAAACCTTTTTCTGTGGGGGAGACCCAAGCAAATCTTATTTGGATAGATTCCTCATGGTTATCTAAAGTTGGTGCCAGATTCTTAAAAGATACCTAGCCAGGTATAACATTTAATTAAAATAATGTCAGTCAATAGAGTAGACATACTCCTATTTGAGTGCTTAATTGCTAGGAAAAATTTAATAAATTATTTTTGGAACCAAAGTTCCTGTTTTCATGAAGTTGTTTTTTTTTCCCCTTTCTTTTTTAAAGCCATCACTGAATTTCACCAACAAACTCTTTCTAAGGCTATTAAATAAGCAAAGACAAACATCTGTTTATACGCATTCAAGATACATGGAAAATATATAAACTCTTCTAATTACAGGGTAAATATCTGAAACCCAACAGAAAATGTCATTATTACATACTGTCTCAGACCACTCTACAATCTTTTATTTTTAACATGAAATATTCATATTAGAGTAATTATAATTTCATTTAATGGGGTCAAGTGCCGGTGAAAGAAAGTTAAATTTCAATCACTGAGCAGACAGGACAATAATCACAATGGAACACACCTAATAACCTTGAGATCTAGTTTACAAAGAAATGAAAGAAGGAAGCTAAATGAATCCATGATCCAGCCAGAGAGCGGGCCTAGCCCACAGCAAAACTGAAATGATTTAAATGTGTCCTTGAAGCCCTTCCACTTTTTTTGTGGAAAAATACAGATTTTACTGAGAAATATATTTCCAGAGTTTATAGATAAAAATTTCTAGTTATCTTATAGTATTTTAATAGTTTTAGTGAGTTTAAAGTCATCTTGAGTATATTTACATGGATGTCACAAATTTTGCTTGATAAGTGACTTTTGAATGTCCTAAGATATATATGTTGTAATATGCGTTATGTTGGATTTTTACTTACTTTACCACATATTAATTCATTTACATAGCAAACAATTTAGAGAACTTTATATCACTTTTTTCTTGTTTATCTTTATTGTTAAAACTATTACACATGTCCCTCCTTTTTTTCCCCCACTGACCTCTACCGCCCCACTCCACTGCTTACATTGGTTAATAAAATTATGTGGATTTCAGGTGTACAATTCCATAATCCATCATCTGTATATCGCATTGTGTGTTCACCACCCCAAGTTAAGTTTCCTTCCATCACCATTTATCCCCCCTTTACCCTCTTCTGCCTTCCTTTCCACTTTTTCTATACGAGGCTACAAGGCTTAACCCTCAATGGTGATTCGCCACCTCCCAAGGATTGTCAACTATAGCACCTTACCCAACTTTGTGATCCAAACATTGCCCCATGCTCTGAAATGATCTTTCCTTAATACCAAACATGTCTTAAGACCCCGTCTTTTTAGATAAAACTAACCAAAAACCTAATTCTTTCTAGAATTAAATTATTAACCATGGTTAATATGTGGCCCTACCATTAGCATTTGGACATCTTTTAAGAGAGTGGAGGGGGACTTAATCCAATTGAATAAAAACCTGAGTAATGAAATTCCAGTCACTGTATAAAGTCATTGCAGGGGAATATGAGAAACTATATCTGGGTAGAAGCCACCGCCACTTCCCTCCTCATATCACACTAAGGAGGCAGCCAGACAGCTATAAATACACGTTCCCTAAAATGAGATTTTTATAGCTTGTTTTCATTACAGAATCTCATGAATGAAAGGTGTCCTGATTCTAGCCTCTTGTTTCACAGTTGAGGAAGCTAAGATCACAGTCATTTAATGATCTGCCCCAGACCACACAGCAAGCTACAGCCACATCTTATTCACATACTGTGCTTTACAACAATGCATATATTTCACAGTGTTTTGATGCAATGGACATATCCTAGACTCTTCTGCAACTACCCTTAAATTCAACCAGTTGTCAAGTTTTGCTTTACCTGGACAATAACAACGGTCTCCTAATTAGTCTCTGAATTCAGACTAGCATCTCTCTTGTAGGGAGGTAAGAAGCCCTGTCACTCAAATGTTAGAATCTCTTTGTTGCAAGATACACCAGTAATCTACCGAAACATCCCCTGAGAATCACCCACCGTGGTCTTCCAGCCTAAAATTAACTAGCAAAATAGAATTTTTAATATCCCCCAAGAAAACTCATCTCATAACCAGGCATTCCTATCAGTAATGTATTCGTTATTTTGAATACAAATCTGTTTCCCTGTCGCTGCCACAGGTCAGCACCAGCTCTGTAATTTGATACCATATTCAGCAATCCTAATATGTCTTGTACTTAAAATCTCTCGTCTAGATAGTCCTCTATGTCTAAAGGCTGCTTTCGTGTCTCTTCTTTGCCTTCTCTTTATCTGTTTATATGAATAATCCCCTATTTCATCAAACATTGCTGTATGACATGGTTTGAAGTCTTGTCATCAGGTTCTTCCTCTTCCACGTGTCTTCCAATTTGTCCATACCCTGCTCTGCATCTATCAAAATATAAAAAATATTCCAAACTAAAATATTAAAAATACAGTATTCCAAAGTAAAACGTGCAGAGTACAAAAACCCATCTCCATTCTTATTCCAGACTATACTTCTATTAACATAGATTAAGGTTCTATGAGCGTTTTTGGCTTATCATATCAGCATTGACTCACAGTGAACCTTGAGCTTACTGTTCCCCAAGCCACTTAATATTATTTTTCTCATTCTACTAATTCCCTGAAACACTGCCCTCATCTGATTTTGTGCTGTTTAATTTGGGGATTTGTAGAATTTTACATTTATCCCTACTATATTTTGTTTTGTTAGACTTGGCCCAGATCTCTGATTTATAAATATCATTTTATCTCTTGTTTCTGTCTTAGTATTCATTTCCCTCCTGTCTTTGTGTTATGTGCATATTCAATGAATTTGCCATCAATATTGTACCCAACCTGAGGGCAATAATTCCTGCATCTCTTAGGTAGACAAGAGGGCAGGACCAAGGACAGCGCCTTAGAGCGGGCTTTGGGGAGACCTATCTCCACGTTAACTTTCAACCACTGGTCAATACCCTTTGAGAATGCTCATTTGACCAGTTATTAATCTATGCATTTTCCCTTACATACAAATATACATCCACAGTGATCACAAGATATCACAACAAATTTGTTCAGATATATTGCTGAGATCTTTTCTGCTTATGTTATTGTTCCTCACCTAATAGATTAGTGACCCTTACAAAAGAAGCAAGATTTATGCAAGCATGAATTGCTTGCATCAAACCCTCAATATCCCAATGATTATTACCTCATGATTAATTTAATATCTTCTTCAAAAGTCTTATCCGGGGTCATTGTGAAGCTGTGAAGCTTACTACTCCAGGTTGTGACCACCGTCATCTGTCTATCTCATTCTTGAGGTTCCTGAGTCTTTAACAGTGACCTCCTAGGTAATGTCTTTCAGAGCCCTGGCATAAAGTACTCCATGTTTATTTAGATCAATGTGATATTCCATATTTCTCTTCAGATACCTTGAGGTTTTTATTGTTTATCCATGTCCATTTACACATGTTCATTCTATACTGTTGAGTCTAAAGATCATTTTTCTTGATATAGAAGACAAAATTAAAATTAAAGGGGGAACTGAGGTGCTCTGCTTTCTTTCTGTCATCTATCACTTTAAAGGACTTTCTTTGTAGACTTGTTCCAAATATTTACAAAAACCCCATTCTCATCATTGGGATTTTCTTTTTAAACTATAAAACATTCTAATTTTTTTTCTTCCAAACTATTTATAGGTCAATGCCACCCACTAATTTATATTACACACATCTTTACTTTTGAACATATTTTCCAATATATTGCTTAAAAATTGTTAATCAAGACAAAATCAAGTTATGGAGTCATTAATTTAACTTTTATTATTTGTTGACTGTCAAAGAACAATATTCAATTTTGTTGTTTTGAAAGGAATATATAGTTAAACTATGGGGTTCAGAAATTACCAATGAGACTGTGGTTTTAAAAATGAAAATCTTTCAATGTGTGAGTCAAAGAAAAAAAGTAGAAAATACCAAAAATGTGAAAAATAAGCAAAATAGTTTACTAAATCCAATGAAAATGAAAACTAGAATATTATAATAGTGAGGAGTGTTGGCTTTCCCTTCAGCAAAGTTGAATTCAAATGCTTTTTTTCACTCACACTAGATGTGTAATCCTGAGATAGTTACCTCCTCTCTCATCTCCCTCATTGGTAAGATATGGATAATCGTAGTATCCACTGCTTAAGGGCTGAGAGGATTCAATGAAATAATGAAAGAGGAAATAATGAATATGTACAGTTATTGACATACAATAAGCACTCACTAACCTCTAGAGTATTTTCTATGTTCCCATTTAAAATCCACCTTTAATATTGAACACTTGAGCCAAAGATGCCCCAGTTCTAAGTAGCATGAAATATGAGGTTGCTATAAATAGCTTAGGAGAAAAGTAATAGAAAAACAGCTGATGCAGAAGTCACAATCATTTTCAAATTGATAAAGCCATCTCTCATTCTGGTTCTGGCCTTGCACAGTAGCCTCCTAAAGGACAAAGTCCCTGAAATATGTTTTTTTGTCACACACACTCATATTCATAGACACACAAACACACACACATACACACACACACACACACACCATACCTGTACAGAGTGAGATATCTGGTAAGTTCTAATAACCAAGCTTGACTGAACAGTGATCTCCTCAGAGTAGGAAAACAATAAATAAATTAATTTAACTTTTATTATTTGTTGACTGTCAAAGAACAATATTCAATTTTGTTGTTTTGAAAGGAATATATAGTTAAACTATGGGGTTCAGAAATTACCAATGAGACTGTGGTTTTAAAAATGAAAATCTTTCAATGTGTGAGTCAAAGAAAAAAAGTAGAAAATACCAAAAATGTGAAAAATAAGCAAAATAGTTTACTAAATAATTTTATAATTCTCATGGCTACACAAAAATTAACTACAGTAGATATGTTGTAGACCCAGTCTCCTGTCTCTGGGAATTGCTTGGCCCACATAAAGTAGTGGCCTCCTCACAGTCATGTTTTTGCTTTATGACCCTGCAGATTGGTTTAATAGTGAACATCTGGCCACAGCTGGGAAACCTGGATTCCTTCTTCAGGGGATCTAGTCAGAATCAAGCTACACTATTGGTGAAGATCTGGAAGAATGGTTTACAAACTCCTGCGCTTGAAGCCTTGGATTTCCCTGGTCCCCACACTTTCTTAGGGCATGTATGTTCCCTGAAATGTCTACAGTACTAAAGGTATTTTCTTGCTTAAGTGAATTCCAACTGGTTTTTGTTGCCTTTACTTTAAAAACAAAAACTGAACACGGAGCAAAATGAACAGAAAGAATACTGGTTTCAAAACCCTAACCCTACCGGTGGCTTCACATGCTTTGGCTGATACAAACAACCAAAACAAGATCTAATAGTTTATCCTTTGTTAGAATGACTTAATGGGACTCAGTAAAGTCATTTAAGAAAGAGATTATAAAACTGTGTCATCAAAAGTATCACCAAGATCCATAATAGATTATGATCAGACGACATGAATTCAAAGAAAAGCCAGAATTTGCCAAAAGAAAGATTTTTCTGAGATTAAGCGAGGCTACGTGGCAAACAAGAGCCAGCACTGGCTGATGCTTACTATGTGCTAGCTACTGCTCTAAGCACTTTTTCAGGCCTTGACTCAATCCACGTGACACGCAGCTATTAACTGTCCCAGTAAAAGATGGGGAAACTTGGGGACTGAGAGGTGAAGTGTTTCCCAAGGTTTCATGGCTCAGCGTGAGCAGGTCCAGGCTCCAAACACCATGAAGTGGGGCAGCCTGTGAGTTGACTGGCTCCTGGCATATTCAGTGCAGAAGTGCAAAGGCGGAGAGAGGAAATGATGTTGTGAGAGTAGCTTTGCATTTTCCAGGCAGTCACTGTGCTAGGTGCTGAGAACAATCCCAGTGGTGTCCATCTTGTAGAACATGAATTCCTAGGGTTACAGGATGTGTGCACAGAGAGCAACAGTATCTTGTAATGAACAGGCGATCAATCATCTTTAAGAGTTAACCTACACACCACATATGGGAAGCATTTCTTGCCTCCCTACAAGCTACAGGTTAGGTTAGTGCCCCTCCTCGGTGCTCCAGGACCCTCAAATATCTATCATAGGCTTCTCACGGCACTTCGGAAATATCTGTGTATCTGTTTGCTTCCCTAGAATATAAGCTATTTGTGCATCTGACTGGGCTGTCCATCTGTTTCACTAGGGGTGGAAAGATTTCCCAGCATGTGTAGGTGCTCAATAAATGTTTTTTAAATGGGCTCCTCAATATGACCTATTCCTTCTTCAGAAACTCATCCTTCGGGGGGAAAAAATTCATGGCGGAACAAACACTTTCAACAGCCATTCCTGTGGCAAAGTTGGGTTTGCCCTAAACCAACTATTCTCTTTCTTCCTGTCTTTTTTATGACCAACTCTACCCAACTGGGAGGTGGCCAGCAGGATAAGGTGTGCGGACCAAGGAAGTCTGCGGTTAGAAGGAAGTACACCAGTCAGTGGAGCAAGCATGGCTTTGAACTCACACAGACCCAGGTCACATCCTGCATCTCCACCCCAGCACTTGTGCAACGCTGAGCAAGTACACATCTCTGGGCCTCAGTCTTTTCATTTTAATTCTTGCCTCACAGTCATTTGAGGATTCAATGAGGATCACACCAATGAAAGTGCCAGACATAGTAGATGTCAATAAACAGAAAGCCCACCCCTAGGCTAACGCAGCATGTAGCTTTCAAACGTATACACTGATCTTTTCAGTTATTTTTTTATTATTGTTGATTTGAGAGAGAGAGGAAGGGAGAGGGAGAGAGAGAAACATCGATGAGAGACAACATTGATTGGCTGCCTCCTGCATGCCCCCCACCAGGGATTTGGCCCACAACCTGGGCATGTGCCCTGACTGGGAATCGAACCAGCGACCTCTTGGTGCCTGGGTCGACGCTCAACCACTGAGCCACACCAGCTAGGCCTTTCAGTTATTTTAGAATCTACTTTTCTATCCTCTCCATTTTCATCTGTCTGAGTTGGTAGGCTTTTAATATAGGTATGACAATAGGGAACAGCTGTAAGATACAAACGCTTGAAAAGGAAAAGCCACACTGTCCATTGAGGATGACAGCCTTATTAACTCGGTTCTCTGCAACATCTTGCGTGGGAAACCCCCTTGAAACCTCCCAACGCACACAAACCCAAGGCTCACAGCCATGTTCACCATGTAAATAAAACATCACTCCTCAAACCTCAACTAATTTTGTGTTTAACTTTTTTAAACAAACCATAACAAATACTAAGTGTAGCTAATCACTCCCTGATTCCTTGGGTATTCATTGTAATAGCACTAATTACGATAAACACATTTGGAATTAATGTGCATGTCATAGGCATATATCAATTCTGTTCTAATTTGCCATTGATTAATGCCCGTGAAGTGAACAATGAGTCTTCAGTTTCAATACCCCACTCACGTCTTAGGCAGCACAGCCTGAGAATGGGTCCCAGGCATGCAATACCCAACCAACAGCCTGCAGAGGGGCAAAAGGCCAGAGGGAAATCGCAAGGGAAGATTCTGCTTGCCCCTCACTTCTCAGTTCATGATGCATTCTGGGGGTGCAGGCAGAGTCCAGATTCTTCTGCAAACCCATTCACGAAATTCCAAATTTTGTAAGAAAAGACAAAAAAAGTGTTATGTAGTCAAGGGGCATCCATTCTTCCCCTACTCAGCCCTCACTCTGCCTTCTCAGCTGACAATTATTTCTTTTTGGAATCCCCGAGGCTGATCTTGCCTGTGTAAAGAGACCTCCTGTAATATGACTAGGGATCCATGTATTCCCTACCAGGGACAGAGGCCAGAAGGAAAGGTGGCCAACACAGGAAACTCCTGGTTGGTGACAGACAACTCCATCTCCCTTGGCTTGAGGCTTCTCACACCCCTATATTACATTTGCAGTATGTCCGTGTCTGCACCCAAGTTTGGAGACAGGAAGCATGTAATTTCAATTACGAGTGAACATCTTTTCCTGGGCATGGAGCTGCTGTCTTCGCTGACATGCAGAAGGAGAAGGGAGAACAGGATCAATGACAAAATGCTGGCTCTGGACCTCAGAGGTCTCTGCTCTGGGTACCTGTGGACGTACAATGAGGTACCTCATGGACCACGGAGACCAAGTCCACTACTAAGACGGTTGGGCAGTGAATGTTCTAGAGATTTAAAACAGGAAAGGCTTTAACTTACTTTTTGAAAACAAGAGTTTCAAGATGAGAAGCTAATATTATTGTGTGAATGGAAAGGTGACATTGTTTAGTTGATTCAATAAAGCCAACTAGTAGAAAAGCCCCTGGGAGAATCCCAGAACCTCACCCCTTCTACACCATCATTTCTCCACAAAAATCACTTTCCTTGCCTTGAGACACACAGGAAAAAAGAAAGTAAAAAATAATCATTGTCAAATAATCAATGGATCTTTGTCTAACCCATGGATCTTTCAGGGAGCAGTGCCCTACGTGGGACCCTGATGCTGGGGTCTGCTCTGAGAAGGAATCGAGGAATTCACACCATGACGGACATCACCTGCATGACAGACAATAAACAAGTAACAAGAGGAGCATTTAATACAATTTCTTATGCGCCATGAAGGACCAGGTCCAGGCTACGAGAACATAAAGATGGGAACCCTTAATCTAAGTGATCAACTAACACTCCCCAAAGTAGGTTGCATCAAAGCAGTAAACAGAAGGAGTATGTGACACAAAACAGAGTCATAGGTATTAATGTATTTTGATCCTCATCTGGTCCAGATCATTTCCTACTCTTGTGACGTTTTTGCTTTCTCAAGGAATGCAAAATTATGAATTATTTATTTGTCTCAGTGATATATGAATGACAAGACAGGGCCCCACCAATTTCTAGGACTACATAGTACAGGTAGATTTTTTTTGAAAGACTTTGTTGTCATTGATGGTGACTGTTTCAGTTTGAAATAATGAAAACATTGCCTAGCATGTCTGTTACCATGTGTTACAAAATATTTCAATGCATACTTTTGTATTTTTTGATCTGATGCTGAGAAAAAAATTCTATATGCAAATTAAAGGAAATACTGTCCAGCTTGTCAAAAGTAATACTAGGTAGCATTTTGTCATCCAAGTCTTTCCATTTCCCCATTAAACACACTGATTGTCCTTATATACTTCCCACAAAAAGGGGGTGCCAAGTGAAATGTTGTTTGATAGTTGATTAAATAAAGAACCTGCAGCCCTGGCCGGTTTGGCTCAGTGGTTAGAGCTTCGGCCTGCGGTCCAGAGAGACCCGGGTTCGCTTCCCGCTAAGGGCATGTACCTCGGTTGCAGTTTGTCCCCAGCAGTGTGGGTGGCGACCACTCGATGTGTCCCTTTCACGTCGATGTTTCTCTCTCTCTCTCTCTCTCTCTCTCTCTCTCTCTCTTTGTCTGTCTCTCTCTCTCTCTCCCTCCCTCCCTCCCACTCTATCTGAACAAAATATCAAAAAATGTCCTCGGGTGAGGATAAAAAATAAAAAATAAATAAAGAACCTGCAAAAATTGTCATCCAGAAGTCCTATAGTTCTACATAGCCTCACATGCCTAGGCGGGTAAATACCCTGTTTTCTTTTGATAGGCATTTTAATGAAAATACACTCATAGACGAGAAATGGGTGTGGCAGGATGTGGGAGAAGGGGTGATCTCACCTGTCCCAATAAAAGGGCAGCAGTGACTCCAGGTGACTCCAGATGCACCGGGAGCCCTCGGAGTCAGATGCCTGAGGAGGGGGCCTCAACTGAAGAGCGTCTATGGATGAGCTCCAGAGAGCACTGACCTACCCTGTTGCAGGGATGACTTTGAGGTGCCTTCCCTCTGTGGTGATGGAAACTGATAAAAGGCTTTTCATCTGCCCAGAGTGCTTTCAGTTCTCTTAGAAGAAGCAAATTCAGGAAAACCTGGCACTGGGCAATTTGGTCAATCCATTAGAGAATTGAAGTCAGTAATAAACAGAGGCCTGAGAATTCACCCTAGGATAGTGAACTTCTATGTGAATTTGGCTGAAAGGCTCAGAAAAGATGAAATCCAACTACCTGAACTATTTTGAAGACCCCTATTGACTATTCTGCAAACACATCTTCCACTTCACCTGTCACAGGGCTTTGGAGAGAGAGAACCAAGATGGTCTTTGCACTTGTCCCCAGTGTCTTCATATCTCTGAGACACAGGGGATCCAGGTCCACATGGCCATGCTGTGGCTGGTGGCTGAGATTAAAGCTGACATTATGCTCGGAATGAGCACACGATGCTGGATGCTGAAGATCTGTGTGTATGAGAATCTGCATCCAGCCATGATCAATGGCTTCCTCTTATTTTCTAATAACTTGTAAAGTGTCAGATGTGTAAATGGTCAGCAAGGTCCACCAGAGAGCCCTGAGACATTCATCTCTACCACGTGTGTCTTGGGTTCCCTTGTTCCACTCTGGCTGCCACTATTAGATGGGAGATGTAGGAGAGTCTGCTGAATACGCTGGGGGTGTTTGCAGGGAATCTGTATAGTGTCAAGGACCTCTCTCTGGATCTTCAGAACTTGGGTTCTGGGATTTGAGTCTCGACGGAAGACGTGAAGTTTACGTCAGTTCTGAACTGTGGACTATTCTCTACGTGAATGCAAATTTACAGAAAGTAAAGATTTTTCTAGAATGTGACATAAAAGCCATTTCATTTTCAATGGCTCTGATAGTTTCCATCTAGGTACACACATGTGTGTCTGCCTCAGAGCCTTTGCATCTACTCTTCCATCCTGCATCCCAACAGACAGTCAGAACACAGAACCCACGAAGAGCTGCCACAAGGAAGCTACAAATGTTGCAATTTGGCCATAGTCCCCTCGGAAGACCTGTAAAGTCTGTCCAGAAAGCAAGAGCAAGTGGGAGAAAACTACTGCCTCACATATTTCCAAGTACTTCTGACAGTAGCAGATGTGTTTGCGAGGCTTCATCGATGAACTGCCGCTTCACCATGAATCAGGGACCTGTGTCTGAAGGGAGCCTGGGTCGGATCAATGTACAATTCACGTTGTGTCGGTGAGTTGAGAACAAAAAAGAAAAAGTCATCACATTAAAAGTCTGAACACCAACAAGAAAGATGACAAATAACTGAACTAAGTTTCCAACTGAGAAAGTCAAAAGAGGAGTCAGAGGAGGAAACACTTTGAAAGGAAAAGTTTCCTCTGCAAAGAGCACAGGAGTGCTGTCTTCAGGACTCATTCCCCAGAGAGAGAATAACTATTTCATTGAATAAACTGCAAAATTCACAAGGTCATAAAAATTTACAGAAATGCCGTAGCTCCTTGGGGACGCCGACGATTAGACGCAAAACCATAAATGTTAAATGTGTCAATGTTGACTTAAAATCTATTCCCAAATCTTGACAGAATCTCAAAGTATCACCGCACTCTCTAAAATTCTCAAGCCTGTGAAAACATAGCCCTCATGTGCAACAGAACACACATGTGGTGTTACTGTGATATACCCTGATTGGGTACACACGCATGTTCCCCCGTGTGTCCTCTCCACTTCATGTTTATTTCTCTCGGGAAGACACTGGAACATTAAGCAGAAACGGCCCTTGCACAGGAGCAAGAAATCAGTTTGTCTTTACCAAGCTCACCGCCTCTCCTGTGGCCTGATTCCTTTTCCTCCTTCTGTGTTTGAAGTCGGACCCCAACCACCACGCCTTGCGAGCTCCAGCCTATCAACAGACAAAGAGGGTCTGGCTGAGGCCAAATGACTAGCCCTGTTCAGCAACGATACTCACAGGCCTGAGCCCAGGAACTCAAGCATTCGAGAATAATGACGACAAATTTAGTTCGGGCACAGGAGGACAATTAAGAAAGCTGGCTGGTTTGTTCCATAAGTGGAGGCCTGGGCAGTCCAAGTATGACAGCTGCTTAACACCAGCCCAATGGGACGAGCCGAGATGAAAGGGAAAATGAGTTCAACTAAGCCTCATCCTGCTCTTACAAACGAGAAAGAGAGAGGAGCCTTCGCCTTCACTTTGAGCTACCACTGCATTGTGTCTGGGGGGTGGCACCTTTTTTCTTGGGGGAGGAGTGGTCAGATTAGAGGGGAAAGAGGTTACATTTTGAAAGAAAGAAAAGCAGAAAAGCGTGGATTCGTGAGCAAAGCAGTTGCAGGAACCCCGAGGCCTCGCTGGAGCCGGCGGCGTGTGTAAGAACTGCACTGCGAGCAGAAGCCGTACTGGCTCATCCGCGAAGCCGCCTTCTCATCCCGCCAGGCGGCCAGCGCGCAGCAGCAGCAGCAGCTTGCATTAATCAGCTTGCATTAATTTCTGCCACCGCTGCTGCTCGGGAAGCTCCAGCCAGGAAGCAGCCACCGGCTTTGTCTTTGTCAAGAGCCAGCTTCCTGGAACCCTCTGGGCGGGGCAGAGGCCAGAGGAGCAGGCTTCTTTTCCTCCCAGAGAAACGCAGGCATTGGTAAGAAATCAGACCACGAGAGCTCTCGAAGCCCCCAGCTCGGGTTCCAGCCAGAAACAAGCACGAAAGACAATGACAGTCCGCAAGCGAGCGCCTGAGGACACATCTCCGGCTGCACTGGGGGCAGCACTCAAAAGCCACCTGGAGGTCCCTGAATCCCAAGTAATGACTTTAAAACTATTTCCTAGGCGCATTTCCTGAGAGCCCTGAATGGCTGGCATAAGTGCCAAGAACAATGCAGTGGCACGGCTTCCGCGGAGCAGCCCAGCCCCCTCCGGTGACCTCCGCCAGGCAGGGGAACCGAGTGAGAGTCACCTGCCAGGGAACGGCCCCTCTGGGGCTCTTCTCCTTCCTGATGTTCTTCCCCGACTCTTGAACTTGAACTCCTCCCGTCATAGCGAAATAACTTCTAACCCCAGTACCTTGAAGGGTAGATTCTTTTACTAACCACAAAAAGAATTACCTACAAGGAAGACAAACCTAACTTGCCAGACATGTTAATAAGTTAGTACCAGGCCCTGCGTCCAGGTCATAACCGTCCCGTCACACACAGGAGATCACTGACTTTTAGGTTTTGTTTTGTTTTGTTTTATCTTTGGTGATCAGCAAGGTTAAATCACTCAATCAAGGTCATGAGGCCATAAAACGCCCAAGCTGGGATTAGACCTGTGTGTGGCTAGTGTAATGGCCTAGAAACTTTATTTCTGTAGCCCTGGCTGGTTTGGCTCAGCGGTTGGGGCATTGGCCTGTGGATCAGAGAGTCCCGGGTTCAGTTCCCACTAGGAGCACATACCAAAAAAGAAAGAAAGAAAAGAAACTTTATTTTTCCAATATGACCTTTTCTCTTTTCTCTCCTTTCAATTCTAACTGGCCTCATCCACCAACCCTGACTCACCTACCTCCTTCTCCCTTGCAAAACTCCACCCTTAGTCCTTGAACCCTCAGGACAATAAGGTTCTGATCAGCATCATATAATCTCAGGAACAAAGCCTCCTTGAGTCTGTTGACCCCAGAGACAGAGTTTTGGTCAAACTAGAAATAACATTTAGGCCTCAGCTGTGTTTTAGCTCCAGGTCCAGAAAAGCAGCAAAGCCTTATGAAGGAACGACACGGCTGACATCAGGACCAGATGCAAGGACGAATGACCCCACCCTAGTGCCGATCAGTCTGTAGAGACCACGACCCTAACTCGCTTAGTCACCAGGATTAATGATCTTCCCCCATGTAACCCATCCCCTGGAAGCCATCAGGGAGCCAGGTCTTTGGGCACTAGCTCACCTGTTTCCAGGTGTGGGCCACTTTCTGAAATAAACCCTTATTTTCTTTGCTGCAAGCTCCTGTTTGTGTCTTACTGGGCTCTGATGCACACAGGCAAATGCACCCCTTCAGTCTGGTAACACTAGCTCCACCCAAAGGCTGCAGATGTACTGCCACTGCAGAACAGGGTCTGTCCTGTCAAGGGGTCCTGAGCGCAGGCTATAGAGAGGAGACCAGAGGTGAGGACCCGATGGTTCATCCTCACAGCAGTGGTAGTTAGGGCCATCGTGCCCACATGAGGCTGAGACCCACAGGCTGGGCAGCAGCCCTTCCTGAGATCCTGTGCACAGTGACGTCTATGCTCTGGCACACACTCTGCCCTGAAGCTCTTTCAGTCTACTGGGAAAGACAGGACTAAGGTCATCCATCTCTCAGCTGAATTACAAAAGAGTTTGTCTTTGGTGAGGGAGCTTTCTCCACGTTCTCTGTCCTTTCCTCTCATGTGTCTGCTCTTCACCATTAGGGAGTCGGGACGACCTCTCACTGCAATCATTCCTCCTGGAGCTAAAAGAAAAGACCACTGACTAATTCGTACTAAAGTTTACAGGACTACTACTGTAAGGATGTTCATCCTTACAATAAAGAAGTATATTTTTAATGATAAAAAGTACCATTACACACTGGACTGGGAAATGGGATATATTTCTAGGGAAGAGATCTTTCTAGCATCCCTGAAAACAAACCACAAAAGTAGACTTTTTTCACATTAGATTAAACCAACTTAACACATACATACTCATACACAGATGTACATATGCACATGCGTGTGCACAGACATGAACAGCCTAACAATAGTAGCATCTCCACTCCAACTCAACTCGATTGCCGTGTGCTGAGTGCCTACTGTTGCAAGGGCCATGAAAGCAGGTTGTTAAGCAGGACTCTTACGAAGTTTATAATCTGTCTAGCGACAGACATGCATCTAAAGACATCATTAGGAGAACATCACATGCCTAGTCCTTTGGTTTCGAGGGGATGCTGAAAAAAAATAGCAGCCCTGTGCAAAGGGGCTTAGCTGATGACCTTGCTCAACAAGGGAACTCCCCTCTCCCTCCCCCACCACAAAACAGGGATTGAGAAAATACACAACGAAATCTTTAAACATTATAGCAAAGCACCAAACTTGGTCCTTCCCAAGGGAAACAATCACCAAGCTTCTATATTTAAACACATAAGCTATTGGAATTATATTTCCTAAAGGTAACTCAGTACCTGACACAAAAAATAGGTGCGCAAATATTTGGTGAATGAATGGACAAGTGAACAAATGATAGAAATTAGGGGGAGCATCGGGCCCAGTTCGTTTGGCTCTGGCTTGGTGGACTCGTCAGGTCCCCCGGCCCTCTGCATCCCCGCCGAGGGGAGAGCATGCCTGCCCTGCCCACCTCGCAGGGCTCCCGAGAGCATCAGAAAAGCTCATGGACTCCAGAGCATTTTCAGAAGCAAAAACATTCTGCAAGGTCAAGGGTTGTTATTACTCTTTTGCAGACGCCCATGACAATCCACAGTGGTTCTTGTAGGGAAATTGAATCCATTCCTGATTAATCAGCCTGTTTACTGCAGGCGAGCTGTAGCCTGACTTGCCCCGATTCTGGCTCCGGGGCTCCCTCCTCCACTGTTTGCTACTCAGTCCATCAACTGTCAGAGAAAAGAAGCTGCAGCCTCAGCCTGTAGAGCATCTAGTAACCCCCACCCTTATACCCACCTCCATTCTGGGTCTACCAGGCTGTGCTCAGAATGCTTAACAAACCTCCCCAGCTCGACAGCCCTCTAGAAGTCTAAGCACTGCTGAGGCCCTGCCCCTCTGGCCAATTCTGCTTGTTAGTGTGGCTGTGTCTTTCCAGGGAGGTGGACATTTCAGCCCAAGACAAAGGCTTCTAAACAGCAGTGCAGCAGCATGTACGCCAAAGCAGAGGGTGGGCCAAGTTAAGATTGGAGTTCACCTTTCTAATCTGATGCACTCCCATCCCCTCTAGGAACAGCAAAGGCACTTGGCATTTGGCACGTGTAACTTCCTGCAGTGGAGCCTGGTTCTGAGTGTTTCTCTCTGGCTAGCGTCTATCGTGATTGGTAAATGCAGTGTCGTCCTGGAGTGACTCGCCTTTCAAACACAAGCACCACAGTTTAGGAACATCGTGTCCGGAGACATCAGAGAACATTGATGTAACAATGGCCCTGATCTCATGTTTCTCTGTTTCTCTCTTTGTACCCACAAGATCTGCTATTAAGCCTCTGAGTTGAGACAATTCTGTTAAAGCAAAACAGTATCATGTTTTATTATACATGTGTCAGACCTTTTGCTGAGTCCTTTCTTGCTTCCTTTGTATTTGCTGGGAATCTCACCCAATAAGCACTCAAGATAGACTTACTGAGGACCAGCTAAGCACAAGTCACCATGGAAATAAAAAGTGGTGTCCTGCCCTCCTGACACAGACACTTGAGCTGGCCAGAATTTTTGGAACGATTGTGACCAGTAAGAGTATTATGTCCATAACCTCATTGAAACCTCCTCCCAACAACCCTCTGTGATACCCCCCAGTGTTAAAGAAACTGAAGTTTAGAGTACTTAATGTGTCCTAGGTAGTGGAAGGGCTGAGATTTGAATCCAGGCCTCTGAGTTCTATGCCCATAGCTTGAAGGTAGCGTCAGTAAATCACCCACATGAGACCATCGGGGAATACTGAAGGGCCAAATGGTGCCAACTGGTGTTCATCCCTTCATCTGTTCTCATTCATTCGTTTAACAGTATCTACTGAGCATCTTCAGAGTGTCAGGCATATTCTAGATACAGGGATCGATGTCCCTGCCCTTCGGTGACTCATAATTCAGTAAGTCTGGATGGACTTAACAACCTGGGCAGATCCCTGGAGGGCAGAAGACCACAGAGTAATACTTGGAACAATGCCGAGGGCGTAAGGGACACATCTCAGTGGGAGAAAGGCTGGGAGCCAAGTC
Organism: Molossus molossus; assembly: GCF_014108415.1. Taxonomy (NCBI): domain Eukaryota; kingdom Metazoa; phylum Chordata; class Mammalia; order Chiroptera; family Molossidae; genus Molossus; species Molossus molossus. Next base: position 19,898,971 of record NW_023425352.1, read on the forward strand.
CTCGAGCCTGCAGTGTGAATGACAGGTGACAGGGAGTGAAGGCCCCAGTGTCAGTGTGGAGGGAGAGTCGAGGATTAGGCAGGCTTTTCTGGAAGAATCTCAAGCAATGACTCCCGAGTGGGAGATGATTTAGAGTTGGACCCTAAATCCTGCTCTTTCCCCCACAAGGAATATGACTCAGTAAATGAACATGCAGACTAAGGAGACACGTCAATTTGCGTCTCTGCCTCTGGCTGGGACCCAAGAAAACCCTTGTAAAAGTCAGACATTCCCATGGATCTTCTGCTGTGTTCCATCCCAGAGAAGTAGCTCTCTGTCACAGCTGTGCGTGGATGTGGGTGACGGTGTTTCTCAAAGGCCCCTCCAGGGCTCCTGACCAGGCAGTCATCTCAGCAGGAGCCAGAGAGAGGGTGAGACCCAACAGCCAGATAGCTTCTGGCTGTTCTTGGGAAGGCTGTCAATCACCCAAATCCCACCCTGTCCCTGCCCTCCCAACCTGGATAAATACGCTCCTCTTCCAACGTAACCTTGGCCACTTGGCCTCAGGTCATCCACAGAGTACAGTGGAAAATCTGGGCTCACCATTCCTTTTCAATCTGTACATATATTGGTGATCATCCAGCCAAACGTCCAGAGGACCCAGCTGACGAAAGAAAAGTGGGAGGCGGAGGGAGAGCAGAGATACGACCCAGCTGGTCAGTGGCTGGTCTTGGACTCAGACTCTTCTGGTGCCCAATCCAGATGGGTCCCTCCATTTACCACTATGGCTTCCCCATAAAACCCTGACAGTTTTCAATATTCTAGAATGCAAGACATGCAACATGGTCGCTGTAGACAGGGAAACAGCTGCAGAGCCTTGAATTCAACACGTCTCCCCTGAGTCTATTTCCTGATAGGCGAAATGCCAACAAACAGTGCCCAATTCACAGGGCTATCCAGAAGGGCAAGTGAGATCCTCCACGTAATCACTCAGAACAATGTCTGCAGATAGAACACATCCATCTCGTATGCTTCCAAGTCTACTCTTCTCCTGACTGCAAATCTTGACTGACATGAATTTTGACTCTTCTTAGAATCTTATTCACTCCCGTTAGCAGGGATAAACACAAATCCAAGGCTTGCTAAATACTGAGTCTGAACAAGGCCTATATAACCCTCACACAACTTGATAAGGTAACTAACTATTCCTTGCCCCATGTTATTGATGAGAAAACTGAAGTGCAGAGAGATGACCACATGCCCAAGGAACGCTGAACCTGTCACTGGCAAATTTGGAAGTCGTCGTTTTCTCTCTCAATGTACTATGCCCAGAACGGGGCACATCATTCCAGGTGTAGCAGACCCAGTGCCAAGGGCAAAGGATGTTCTCCGGTGTTATCACAGGTTCTGTACGTTCACGCCACCTGACACGGACTGAACTTGACACTTAGTATCTTGTGAAATATGAGTACGCCGAACCTCCCTATCCTGCACTCATGCATTTGTCTGACTTTTTTTAATGCAAGGATAAAACCTAGCATATGACCCTATTAACCATCATTTTGATAGATTAAGTTTGTTTTTTCAAGCCTGAACTAATCATTTTGGGTCTGAGTTCTTTCGTCCACATATCCATTATCTCTCTCATTTTCTTGTCACCTTCATATTTCTTTCTTTGTCATTGATTAAAGGAAATGTTAACAACACAAGGTCAAGAATAGAGCCTTGTAGTTCTAGAAACCTGTCTCTGGCTTCAATGCTTCATTAGAAAGTACTCTAAGCGTATTCCATGAATAACTGATCCAGCCCAGAGCCCTTTGCCTGGAGCCCAAGGTTATCCTGCAAGGTTTTTCTAGCTCCTTGAGATAAGGATACACCGGGCCTGCCACAAAGAAGAGAATAAGGGCAGCCAAACAAGACTTGTTTCTTGTTTAGCACATGATGATCACTAATGATCGCTATTTGCTTTTCAAGGTTACACAAACCATCTTTTAAATACTCTATTTTAGACGCTTGCCCAGGATTTAACCGGTGCAAGTATCTTTAAACTGGCTCATACAGACTAGTCTGAAAATAAGAATAACTGCCTGTCTGCAACCTTCTAGAACATTTCTACTCTGCAATGATTTCCTCAAGTATTACCAGCAGTATTATATTATACCAAAGTTTGACATCTAACCTGGGATGTAATTGTTGAGATCGAGAGACTAGAGTTCATTTAAGGCAGAGGGAGTAGAGTTCTCTTCCAATCTGGTCACCAGGGCTTGTCATCCACGCTTGTGGGTCCTGATTTACCCCTGGCTTGTGCCCTGCAGGACCAGCCTCCAGTGAACCTGGACTTCCACCATCACTTGCTAAGCGGGGACAAGCTGGACTAGAGAGATCAGTCCTATCCTGGGACTGCTCGGGGCTCACACCGAGGTGCTTTCTGAGCCTACAGGCCCCAGGAAAGCCCCATCACAGAAATTAATCCCTGATTTCTGGTTGGGCAGGTGTAAAGCACTTCCTAGCTGAGGCGGAATGTACTGCAGTTAGAGGCCTAGTTTTAGTGTAATATATCCCCAAACCTAAGAGTCTTGGACCTGATTTGACCCAGTCTGACCCCGCACACTGTCCTAACCTGGTCCACAAACCCTTTCCTGCTGCACCCATCTTCCTGTTACCATGTCCGGCGCACACGGACCCCTGGAACCCAGATCCACCGCGAAGAGGTGGTTCTCAGCCTGGCCTGAGTCTTCTCAGCCTTGCAGAGGAACTCATTCTTCCCAAACCGCCACTGCTGGAGTCTCAGGGCACACCGGGAGTGCAGGGCGTGGCCAAGGCTGAGATCCCAGCACGGTTTGACCTCCAGGACTCACTTCCTCCCCAGTGGCGGCCTGCAAGCTCCAAGCACACCCTGACTTTTAGAATCACTCAGAAGCCTTTGACTGAGAAATTCCACCTCTGAGAATTTATCTTAAGGGAATAATCAAGGTTGGTAAAAAAGATAGAACCACAAGAGCAAAATATCCGAAACAAACTTAAATGTCCACAAATCAGGGATTGGTTTAAAAAAAAACTAGTGATACAGCCACAAATGGAATAACACAGCAATAGATATAGATTATATATATATACATATACACACACACATACACACACACGCACACACACACACATATATGGGTAGATATATGATATATAAGGATAAGAATTATAATAACAGACTAAAAATAATATGTATCATAAGATCCAAGTATTTTTTTTAAGATATAGAGATAGACAGATAGATGATTAGATAAACAGAGGGAAAGAAGGGAGGAAAGACATCGAGGGAGATATAAAAGGCTATTAACAGCAGTTACATCGGGATGGGGGTTTACAAGCAATATACAGGGACTGGCAAAAGTAGGTTTACAGTTGTGAATACGCGAAAGTTTATTCTTGTGTATTATTTACTTATTAATTATTGTATTATTTATTATTATTAACCTACTTTTCCCCACCCCTGTATGTGTGCCTTTCTATTTTTCCCACATTTCCCACAAAAACCCAACGAACATTTATTATTTCATAATAGATAAAAGTTAATAAAAAATCAGTGTAACTATGTTACTATCCCTCTCACTTCAGGGATATAATTCATTCTCCATTCATTCATGCATCAGATAAGAGCTGAACACCTACCATGCGAAAGCCCCTCTGCCAGGTGGTGTAAAGGATCCAAAGAATAAAGCACAATCCTTGTTCTTGAATCATTTACATTTGTGACGGGAGACAGTAAGTGAGCACAAACACCGAGGACCCCATCCATGGAGACAGCCAGTGTCTTAGGCATGGACAATGACTGCTGGAGCTCAGAGGCCGAACGAGAAATTGAGCAGGACCCGGAAACCGGATGAGATGGCTGGAGATGGAGTGGCAGGTGGGCGACCAACTCACCCTGGTTTACCCGGGACTGCACCAGTCGAGCACTGAATATTCTGCACTCCAGGAATCCCCGGTGAACTGAGACTGCTGGTGGCCCTCTGTGGCAGGTGCTCTCAGAATTATTCTAGCAAAAGCATGAAGATGGGATCAGGCAACGCTTGTGCCTTAGAAGGAAGGTATGCAAATCCTTGAAGATATGTAAATAGAAACCAAACTGTAGATGACTCTGAAGTCTAGCCAGAGGGAATAGATTTTTTTAATCCTCACCTGAGGACATTTTTGCATTTATCTTCAGATAGAGTGGGAGAGAGGGGAGGGAAGAGAGAGAGAGAAACATCCATGTGAGAGAGACACATTGACCGGTTGCCACCCACACAACCCCAACCAGGGCCAGGGACAAACTGCAACGGAGGTACGTGCCCTTAGCGGGAACCCAACCTGGGACTCTGGTCCACGGGCCGATGCTCTAACCACTGAACCAAACCGGCCAGGGCCAGAGGGAATAGATGTAACCCAGTGACAACAGAGAGCTGCTGGCGATTTTAGAGGAGGAGCAGTTTTGGAACAAGAATCTGGCAGTACTGTACCTGGCAAACCAGAGGGAGAGGGACGGGACAAAGGTGAGAGCCCAGAGAGGTGTCCGAGAGAGTCCTTCTGGGGCACGTGCTGTGGTCGGATGGCACTGATGCCATGCACATTCAAGCATGTGAAACAGAGCACCTAAGGTTCACATCAGATTCAGATTTGTCACACACAGGCTCCTTTCTCCACCCACCACTGCACCACCTCACCAAGAGCCCACAGGAATAAGCACAGCTTTAATTCCAGGGAAAACACTGCCTGACAAAGCGAAATGGCCCTTGGAAGCAAGTGCCTTCACGGTAATGAAGAAACGCCAGGCTCGGCACTCAGGAGGGGGCAAGACCAGGTGTTGCCCAGTCTCTCCAAGGGAGAGGCGCTCTCTTCAGTACGGGACGGTAACACAGTGGAGGGTCTTCCTGGAACTCAGAGCCACAGACCACTGAATGGGGCACAGCTGCTTCTGATGGCTTTCAATGCCAGGTGTGTGTACTCTAAAGACCTCTGAGCAGAAAGTTCAAATGGCTGATCAGCAATCGGACGTGGTCTTATGCACATGGAGGGGAAAGAAATCTTTTTTCAGACATGGTTTCCCCAGCCCTAAAAACTTCAAAATCCAATTCCATTTGTTCCCTCACCCCAACACAGATGCAAACACACTCCTCCAGTCAAACTATGAGTGTAAGTCTCATGGTTTCTGCTGCCAACAAGGTGACCTTCATGCAAAGAAAGTTGAAAACCCAAATTTTAAACCATTTTAAAATTTCAACCATTTTAAAATAATAAAAACACCCTGCCTGACATGTGTGTGATACCTTTACCTTTTCAGACATCCTTTACATCCAGTGTTCCTTTGTGCGCACAACATCCTGGAGGCAGGTGTAAATGACCCAGTGTCCCCATTTAATGGGGAAGGACATTGAGAACCAGAGAGGTCAAGCAATGTAGCCCAAGATCAGACCGTGATACCTAATGAAGTCTTTCTCTGTGTTGTATCCACAGCCATTCTCCACAGTCTCCCCGAGCCCAGTTCTCTCAGGGCCTGAGTCAAAGATTACGGAAGTAAAGGGAGGTAGTCCCATCCCCAACTACTTACGTTCAATTACACTGACAAAACATAAGCCTGAGTGAAGCCAACCCACACGGGAGCACACGTGCACTGGACACTCAGTACAGAGGGCAAGAAACACCAGGGAATGCTGATAGCTATGAAGAGATAGAAGAATGGGGACTTTAGAGATGGATAGAGAATCCTCTAGACCCACACTGTCCAGTACAGTAACCATCAGCCACATGTAACAACAAAAGGAAGACCACCTTTTATTTTTTTTAAAGTCATGGGGCCCTGGCCAGTTTGGCTCAGCTGTTAGAGTGTCAGCCCATGGACTGAAAGGTCTCAGGTTTGATACCCAGTCAAGGTCACATACATGGGTTGCAGGTTCAATCCCGGACCCTCATCAATGTTGAGCAGGAGGCAACCAATCGGTGTCTCTCTCACACCGATGTTTCTCTCTCTCCCTCTCCCTCCTTCCCTCCCTTCCACTCTATCTAAAAATCGATAGAAAATATCCTTGGGTGAGGATTAACAACAACAACAAAAAATCATAGTATTTAGTTCATGTATGCAAAACTGATTCAACATTCAAAAATCAATGTATGGGGGGGTATCTGTGACAAAAAAAATTAATTAAAAATGCATATATATGAAAAAATCAATGTAAGCCACCACATTGACTAAAAAAAAAAAAATCCCCTGATCATGTCAATCAACGTGGAAAAAGCATTTGACAAACTCCAATACCCATTCATGATGAAAACTCTCAGCAAACTAGAAATATTCTTGATCAATGTGATCAAGAATAGCTACCCAAAAAGCCTACAGCTCACATGATGCCATGAGCTAAGGAGAAGACGGCGATATCCCACGGAAGAGGACAGGAAGTGTCAGCAGTCTTTCCTCCGGTTTGGGAAGGCTGGGAGGCTGAAGGCGGTGTGCGGAGGGGAGGGGAGGTACCGGAGCACTTCCCTGACAGCCAATCACGGCTCATTCCCTGACCTTTCTCTGTCTTCCTCTGTAGCACTCACTCACCACTTTCTAACTCGCTGTGTAATTTATTTTGTTGATTGACCATCACCCACTAGAAAGTAAAGTCCATGGGCCCAGGGTATTTTGCTGTTCTGCTAACTGTCATATCTCGATCATGCAGTGGGTACTTGTTTTTTTTTCATTGAATAAATGAATCAGTTCAGGCCTCTGGGGATTTTTGGTTACTCGGGGGCCAAGAACACAACACAAGAGAGACAGTCGTGGGGTAGGGAACAGAGAGGGACATACACCACGGAAGTGTCCTTCATCTGCTGCCCCCACATACCCATCCAACCTGCAGAGAGCACACCGCCAGGCTCAGGACCACTCAGTGGCTCACCTGTGACCAGGAGGGCATCCATCCCTCCTCGGCCTCCACAGCCCTCCCCAAACCTGGAGTGGTTTCCTGAGCCAAGAAAACCATACATGAAAATGGTCTAGAAAACAGCATCATGCAAATGTTTTCATTCAGCAGCAAAATCGTTTGATTTCACTCAAGCTTGTCTTTGCAAGGGCAACAGAAGCCACCTTGACAGAGAGCCGTTCAATAGACTAATTAGAAAATGCTTCGGAGAGGCGCTAGGGCCGAGGGGAAGAGCCCAGCAGCTAGCACTGGGCCCTGGCACACTCACGAGCTGTGTGACTTCCAGCAGAACAAGGAACACCTCGGAACCTCCACGTCCTCATCTCTACTATGGGAGCGGAGTCATGTTATTGCGCAAGGTGTTGTCTAGGGTCAAGAAGACAAGACAGGTGGAGAGAAGAGGACGCATGTGAAAAACGCCTTGTCAAGGGGGCAGTACTATGGAAATCTGTTGTTGCTGTTGTTTAATTATTATTTGGAAGAATCACTAGAGCAGAAAGAAGGGGGGTTGCAGGTGCTGTAGATGCAGTACAGGGAGAACAAGAATCCAACAATAAGCAGCAGTCTGGCCGAGTTGAACTGCACCCTTGGCCCTTCACAGGAAACACAGACAAGTGGGGAAGGTGGGGGCCACTTGCTCCTTCCTGTTTCCCTTAAAGTCCATCTCCTCCAGCTTCAGGACTCCTAGGGCACCACCTTAGCTCAAATAGCCCCGTCTTTCAACTGTCCTCAATGTATCTTTGAGGCCTGGCCTGAAAAAAGATTTCCCTGAGCTCAGTAGTCCGTGATGCTTTCCAAAATCTACCACCATCCCCAGAGGCGGGTACTCACCTTAGATCCCAATTCCTGAAGAAATGCCGGTGAGAAGGGGCCCTGCTTGGTGCTGGGGGGCTGCCCAAGGCCGGAGATAGCCTTGGTTCTCTCTGCACCCTAGAAAGTGAGTGTGGCCGGAGCTGGGCTACCATGAGAGGGCGGCTTAGGAGAGCCACTGAAAACACAGCCTTCAGAGATTCCAAATGGTTGCGGAGTAAATGGAAGCTATACTGACCGTCTCCCAGGACCAAACTGGAATTACAACTAAAATAAAGACAAATCGTTGGGAAAAAGCAACAGAAAGGCAGCTTGCGAGGACCATATAACCAGGGACACTGAACCAATCCCGTTGGATTGCAGGGGCATAAGAGGGGGGTTGGGAGCCCACGGACAGCAGCGGTCTTAGCTGTGAGCAGTGCCCTCGGGGTTAAACTCCCAGGCGCCTCCACAGCGCAGAGCCGGGACAGAGGCTAAAATAGCCACAGCCACTCACCTTAGGCTCTGGCACAGGGAGGGCGGACTAGACTGGAACTGTGTGGGGACACTCGGGATTTGGAGGGTGCTCAGAGCTTTAGCTGAGTTGCGGCCACACAGGACTGTGGCCATCTTACTCCTTCCCAGGGCTCTGTGGACAGGTGGCAGCCCTTCCCTCAGAGATTCAACCCCACCTGGTGACCATTGAAATGCAAATTGAGGCCAATTAACAACCAGCTTCTTCCCCACTTTCAGGAAATCCCCTTATGCTGAGCACCTGAGGGAGTTTTTCATTCAACTGAGAACCCAAGGCTCTTCAAGTAACCTGGACTAATAGGCTCAAGGCAAAAAGCTAGAGGATAATCGAACCCTTCCTGGGCTAGCAACTCTAAACAGGAAAGTAAGACTTGACAATGGTGTTTAATGTGGTCCTCCCTCGCTCATTCAAACCCAGGAAAGGGAGCCACAAACAGCAGAACACCAACACCCATAGGGAAAATTTGGCAGGCTCCAAAACCCACTGAGATAGCCCAAATGGTAAAACAAAGAAACAAATCCCAAATGAAAAACGAGAGACCTCTACTGAAGATGAGATAAATGAAATGCAGTTAAGCAAATTAACAGAACTAGAATTCAGAGCCATGATCTTGAGGAAGCTCAACAGGATGAGTAAGGACATCAACAACATGAGTAAAGACATAGAAACATTAAAAATCAACCAAGAAAAAAATCAAGAATGACATAGCAGAAATAAAAAAAACACATTGGAAGGACTAAACAGCAGAGTAGAGGAAGCTGAGAACCAGATCAGTGAATTAGAAGACAGGGTAGAAAAAATCAACCAATCAGAAAACCAAAAGGAAAAAAACAATTAAAAAAAAACAAAAACAAAAACAGGAAGACAGCTTAAGAGAACTGTGGGACAAATGGAAACGTAATAATATTCACATCATAGGAGTCCCCGAAGAAGAAGAAAATGAGCAAGGGTTAGAGAATATATTACAAGAAATAGTGACAGAAAACTTCCCTAATCTGGTGAAGGAAGAAGGCATTCAAGTTCAAGAAGCACAGAGAGCCCCAAGTAAGAAGAACCCAAACAGGACCACATCAAGACACATAGTAATTAAAATGCCAAAAATTAAAGACAAAGAGAGAATCCTAAAGGCAGCAAGAGATAAGCAACAGGTAACCTACAAAGGAACCCCCATAAGGCTCTCAGCTGACTTCTCAACAGAAACACTATAGGCCAGAAGGGAATGGCATGAGGTAATCAAGGTCATGAAAAACAAGGATCTGAATCCAAGACTACTCTACCCAGCAGGTTATCATTCAAAATATAAGGTCAAATAAAGAGCTTCCCAGACAAAAAAAAAGGCTAAGGGAATACATTAGCAGCAAACAGGCACTGCAAGAAATGTTAAAAGGACTGCTGTAATTAGCAGGAGAAAAAAGAAAAAAATATATATAACCAAACTAAACAAAAATGGCAATAAATAAGTACATATCAATAATCACTTTAAATGTAAATAGACTGAATGCTCCAATAAAAAGACACAGAGTAGCTGATTGGATAAGAAAGCATGACTCATATATATGTTGTTTACAAGAGACCCACCTGACAACAAAAGACTCACATAGGTTGAAAGTGAAGGGATGAAAAAAAATCTTCCAAGCAAATGGAAAGGGAAAAAAAAGCTGGGGTAGAAATACTCATATCTGATAAAATAGATTTCAAAATGAAGGCCATTACTAGAGACAAAAAAAAAGGGGGGGCCACTAGATAAAATTGAAAGGATCTATTCAACAGGAAGATACAACCCTGGTAAACATATATGCACCCAATATAGGAGCACCAACATATATTAAAAATCTTCTGGAGGACTTCAAAGGAGAAATCAACAGCAATACAATCATAGCAGGGGACTTCAACATCCCGCTGACATCACTGGATAGATCCTCTAGATAAAAAATTAGCAAGGAAACAGAGACTCTAAATGAAGCACTAGACCAAATGGATTTAATAGATATCTACAGAGAATTACACCCCAAAACTACAGAATTCATATTTTTCTCAAGTGCACATGGAACATTCTCAAAGATAGACCACATGTTAGGACACAAACTAAGTCTCTACAAGTTCAAGAAGATTGAAATCATATCAAGCATCTTCTCAGATAACAATGGCATGAAACTAGAAATCAACTGCAACAAAAACATGCAAAGATGTTTGAATACATGGAGGCTAAATAGCATTTTATTAAACAATGAAAGGGTTACCGAGGAGATCAAGAAAGAAATTAAAAACTTCCTGGAAACCAATGAAAATGAACACAAAATCTATGGGATGGAGCAAAAGCAGTTCTGAGAAGGAAGTTCATAGCACTACAGGCCCACCTCAAGAAACAAGAAAAATTTCTAATTGACTACCTAACATTACAACTTAAAGAACTAGAAAGCAAACAAAAAGAAAACCCCAAAGCAAGTAGAAGAAAGGAAATAGTAAGGATCAGAGAAGAAATAAATGACATAGAGACCAAAAAACAATTCAAGGGATCAATGAAACAAAGAGCTGGTTCTTTGAAAAGATAAACAAGATTGATGGACCCTTAGCAAGACTCACCAAGAAACAAAGAGAGAGAACCCAAATACACACAATCAGAACTGAAAGAGGAGAAGTATCAACTGACAGCACTGAAATACAAAGGATCATTAACAAATACTATGAACAATTATGTAGCAACAAATTCGACAATCTAAGCAAAATGAACAAATTTCTAGAAACACGTAGTCTACCAAAACTGGACCGGGAAGAGATAGAAAATTTGAACAGACCAATAACAACTAAGGAAATTGAAGAGGTCATCAAGACTCTCCCAGTGAACAAAAGCCCGGGCCCAAATGGCTTCACAGGGGAGTTTTACCGAACATTCAAAGAAGAACTAACATCCATTCTCCTCAAACTATTTCAAAAAAATTCAAGAAGAAGGAAGACTTCCAAAGTCATTTTATGAGGCCAGCACAATTCTAATTCCAAAACCAGAAAAAGACACTGCAAAGAAAGAAAAGTACAGGTCAATATCCCTAATGAACAAAGATGCCAAAATCCTGAACAAAATACTAGCAAATCAAATCCAGCAATACATCAAAACAATTATTCACCATGACCAAGTGGGATTCATCCCAGGGATGCAAGGCTGGTACAAAATTTGCAAATCAATAAATGTGATACACCACATAAACAAAATGAAGAATAAAAACCACGTGATCATATCAATAGACTCTGAAAAAGCATTCGACAAAATCCAGCACCCATTTCTGATAAAAACGCTCAGCAATGTGGGAATAGAGGATCATATCTCGACATAATAAAGGCCATATATAAAAGACCTACAGCCAACATCATACTCAATGGCCAGAAACTAAAAGCATTTCCCTTAAGAACAAGAAATTGCCCACTTTCGCCACTCTTATTTAACCTAGTACTGGAAGTCTTAGCCACAGCAATCAGACATGAATTTAAAAAAAGGGGATCCAAATTGGAAAGGAGGAAGTGAAAATGTCATTATTTGCAAATGACATGATGTTATACATAGAAAACGCTAAAGACTCCATCAAAAATCTACTAGACTTAATAAATGAATTTGGCAAAGTAGCAGGATACAAAATTAACATCAAGAAATCGATGGCATTCTTATACACCAATGATAAAGTCACAGAAAGAGAAACTAAAAAACCAATCCCATTTACCATCGCAGCAAAAAAATTAAAATACCTAGGAATAAACTTAACCAAAGAAGTAAAGGACCTATTTGCAGAAAACTACAGGACATTGAAAAAAGAAATAGAGGAAGATATAAAAAAGTGGAAGCACATACCTTGTTCATGGATAAGAAGAATTAACATTAAAATGTCCATATTACCCAAAGCAATCTATAGACTTAAATGTGACCCGTGAATCCATAAAAATTCTAAAAGAAAATGTAGGCAACAATATTTCAGACATATTATACGCAGCAGAATTTTCACTGATACATCACCTAAAGCAACAGAAACAAAGGAAAAAATGAACACATGGGACTACATCAAACTAAAAACTTCTGAACAGCCAAAGAAACAATCATCAAAATGGAAAGGCAACCCACTGTATGGGAGAGCATAATTGCCAATGATATATCAGATAAGGGGTTAATTTCCAAAATATATAGTGTACTCATACAACTCAACAAAAGGAAGATAAAGAACCCAATTAAAAAAATGGGCAGAGGAGCTGAATAGACACCTCTCCAAACAGGACATACAAATGGCCAAAAGACATATGAAAAAATGCTCAATATCACTAATCATCAGAGAGATGCACATTAAAAGAACAATCAGGTATCACCTCACACCTGCCAGAATGGCCACCATCAACAAAACATCAAACAAGTGTTGGCGAGGGTGCAGAGAAAAGGGGATTTTAGTACACTGCTGGTGGGAATGCAGACTGGTGCAGTCACTGTGTTACCTCAAAAAATTAAAAATTGAATTTCCATTTGACCCAGCGATCCTACTTCTAGGAATATACCCTAAGAAGCCTGAAACACCAATCAGGAAGAATATATGTACCTCCATGTTCATAACACACTATTTACAATAGCTAAGATCTGGAAACAGCCCAACTGTCCATAAGTAGATGAGTGGATAAAAAAGCTGTGGTATATATACACAATGGAGTACTATGCAACCATAAGAAAGATCTCTTATCCTTTGAGACGACATTGAGGGACCTGGGAAGTATTATCCTAAGCGAAACAAGCCAAGCAGAGAAAGACAAATATCACAAGATCTCACTTATTTGTGGAATATAATGAACATAGCAGTTGAGGAATAGGGTAGACCCAGAGACGTGGAAGTAGGGTACAGACCGATAACCCTCAGAAGAGGGGGTGGTGGGGGAAGGAAAAGATAAACCACAGAACTTATATGCATATGCGCATAACTGACTGACCTGAACAACAAAGCCGGGTATGGGTGGGGGGAATGGGGAGGACGGTGTCAATGGGAAAAAAAGGAGAAACATCTAAAACAAAAATAAATTAATAAAAAAAAGAAAGAAAGAAAAACACAGCCTTCAGATCAGAAAGACCCAAGTTAGATTTATGCCTCTGCACAGCAACCCAACTATGTAACTTGACTAAGATGCTTGACCTCTCTGGGCTGCAGGATTTTCAGATGAGGATGATAGAAGCATGTAGCTTACAATTCTTGCCTGGCTCGGAGTAAGCCTGGATTGCATACTTAGTTGATGTACAACCCTGGACAGCAAATCAACTTCTCTGTGCTTGTGTTTTCTCAGTCATAAAATGTGGACAATAATAAAAACCATTTCTTAGGCTTGTTGTAAGAATTAGCTAATGAATCCATGTTAAATATTCAGAACAGTTCCTAGCATATTGTAAGTGCTCAGTAATGATAGCTAATATTTGTTTAATAAAAATTAATAATAACAGTGAATTATTGCTGAAGGAGCTTGAAAACCAAAGCAATGCCACCCGGCCCACAGCACCACATAGGAAATTGAGAAACATGTGCAGTGAATGATCCTGGAAACTTCCATCTAATCTCCCAAAATGATATCCCACCTACTCATCAATTCTGTTCCGTGGCCACTGGAGGCAGGAAGCACGAAACCCTGTGACTGTCACCTTGTCCTTATTTCATATACTGTCTTTTTATGGTAATGGTGATGCTGTTCGCTTCTTTAGTAGGCTTCTTAATGAAAGGGAGACAGAGATATAACAACATTGTCCCCAGAGCTGGTCTGGGGGGAGCTGCTATGAGTCACAGGAATGGGCATGCACAGAAGACTCAATTGAGGTCAATTCATTGCTCTGAATGCAGGGGAGGTGGAGTGATTTGGTCTGAAGATGAGCATAAACCTCAGGATCTACTGTTCCCTCTGGCTGCAATGCTCTTCCTCACTTCATTCGGGCTCTAGTCGAATATCACCTCCCCCGGGAGGCCCTCTACAACAGCTCCCGTAACATTCTGTATCCATTATCCTGCTTTGCTCTTCTTCATAGGATTTTTATGAGACATTGATTCATTAGTTTATCTGCTTTTTTCACTGCTGAGTCTAGAACAGTGTCTGACACATGCATAGTAGGTGAACTGCAGAGTTGACACCCCTCTAGGCCAATGACTTTTCTCAGGCCCACGAGGACGGGCTGGGTTGGGCTATAGGGCAAAGGGAAACTGCAAACCCAGGTCCCAGCTCCATTCTTTCTGAGGGATGGTAAGACTTTGCCTTTTATTTGGAAAACACACTCAGTGACATTCCATCATTCAATTAGAATGTTAGAGTTGCAACAAAATTAATTTGCTTAGCACCAGGGAAATTAAAATGTCTGCAAATAAATTCTACCCCTGCAGCCCTGTTTCAGGTGGTCGACACATCTGATACCTTAGCAGCAGTGAAACCAAGGGAGGAGCGTTGGGAAAACCAGCTTCTAGCTGGAAGGGAAAATTCAGCCAAGGTAAAAAAATAAACAAGACAGAAAGAAACCCTGCCTGTGTCTGTGTTTTTAATGACTTTTCCAAAGTAGACAAGTGATTTAAGGACCTAAAGTGCAGGCTATACAGTTAACGTTTCTCTCTCAAGCAGAGAAGATTTAGATGTTAATTGTATCCCCAAATGACTTGAGCCCTGCCACTTAGCACAGTGTTTGAGTATGGGCTTTGCAGTTAGACAAGCCTGGGTTTTGAGTCCATCTCTGCCACTTACTAGCTGTGTGACCTTAGAGCAGTGGTTCTCAACCTTCCTGTGTCGTGCGTGACCCTTGAATACAGTTCCTCATGTTGTGGTGACCCCCAGCCATAAAATAATTTTTTTTGCTACTTCATAACTGTAATTTTGCTCCTGTTATGTCTTAGGCGACCCCTGTGAAAGGGACGTTCGACCCCCAAAGGCTTCGCGACCCACAGGTTGAGAACCTCTGCCTTAGAGTGTTTACTAACTTCTCTCAACCCTGAGTTCCTCCTCTGTAAACTGAGGGTAATGAAATTAATGTTGAAATAATGTATAATTGTACATAAAGCATAGTAGATGAGCAACATGTGAAATATACTTTTATTATTAATGATGTTAAATATCAAGAACGCAAAAAATAACAATGCCAATAATAAACGAGAACGGATCCCGAGTTTGTAAGGGGGTGGTGCATGGCGACAAACAGAGCAGGACTGGCCAGCGACCCCTGCAGGACCACTTCTTCTGGAGCTTTCCACAGCCCTTCTGTTCGAGATCCGTGTGACATTTCTGTTCTAAGCAGGGACTCAGTGAGGTGGCCTGGAAGGATTCCCAGGAGATGAATGAGTTGCATGTGACTCATTCACAGATCCAAACGCCCAACCCAAATCTCCCCACTGCCCTGCTGGTTCCAACTCCCACTCCATCCACCTCCTTCCAAACACATAGAAAATGTACGCAATTAGGGGGGAAAAGTGACTGAGGAAAGCATCCAGGAGTGCTCACCCAGGGGAGGAGAGGGAGAACTGGAGACCTGGAGGACGGCTCTGACACCCAAAGCAAGGAGACAGCAAGACAAAGCCGGCCGAGGCGGGGGTGGGGTGAGCCCCACGGCTCTCTAATGAGCCTCCATCAGGAGCATATGATGGGATGGGCAAAGCAGATTTCCCTTTTGTGATATTACTGTCTCCCTACAGTCACTAGCAATTAGAAAAGGAAAACTTAGATGCCTCAAAGGGGTTATGTGACTGCCTGAGGGACAGGGGTAAAGAATGAGCTGGAATCGGCGTCCTGTTCAGCCTGGGAGAAATACCATCTCAAGGACGTAGACAGTAAAATATGTCTGCTAAACGGAAACCCAAGTGAGTATCAGAGGCCAAAATCACTCACGATACAGGTTAAAAGGTGGCGCCCAAAGTCAGCAAGTTTGGGGGGATTTATAGAAAACAAGATTTATAACCAACTCTCTTTCTTGCCAGCCCAGAATCCAAGCATGAAATTTTGTTGGCTGTAGCACCAAACATGTTCAGCCATCAGTTAAGCACTGATGAAGGACTTACTCTCCTTTTCTTACCAAATTCTCTAGCCTCACGTCTTTCATTGACAATGACTCACGGGGATAATAGGGAACCTCACTTTGCTACCTTGGGTCTCTGGGAGGAAGGAGAGCGGGGACAGGGGCTGGTAAATGCCCGGGCTTCATTGCAAGGCTGTGGTGGCATGCGGTGTCATTAGGAAGGCTGCACCAGGTGACAATGGCACAGTCCATATTCATTCACAGCTGTGGGTGGGTTTATCCAAGGCACCAATTATCTAATTGCTGCTAATGTTCCATCTAGTTACTCAGCTGCAAATTTGCAAGATGGGGTCTGACTCACAAGAAGGGGATAATAACGGGAGATATATTTCCATTTGAAAATTCATGAATAAGCAGCAAGAGCCCTGTTTATTAAAATTCAGATGCAGATAAACAATGAGTATAGTTCTAGGAATAATTGCAGGGTTTTCACAGTTACAGAAAAGCAGCCCCTTTGTCAACACTCCATTGTTCTATTTATACCTTGGGAGATAGTGCACTGAGTTTCTATAAATACAATGGAAACTCATTCATCTCAACCCCTCTCACGTGTACAGTCCCAACCTTCTCAATAATAAAAGAACTGCATCCCGGCATAGTTGACATTAGGTCTCAAGACTGTCATAGGCGAATTCTTCCCGATATAAGGGATAAAGTAGAATAGGCTTGGTTTGGGTGGGGGGCGGAGGGAGCAACAGGCATTCTAGTCTGGTTTCTGAAATAGATGAAACAGATACATCTTTGCCAGGTCTCAGCCCCTGAGTGTTAGGAATCTCGGTGCTTAAAAGCCGAGGAAACAAACCGCCCAAGATATCTTGACGCGGACACGGACTAAGAGCTCCTCAGTGATGCTCCCTTACACACTTTCTCCGAATGCAGCTCTGTCCTCCTCTGCGGGTATCAGGTCCTTCTCCCATTAAACTGCAAACATACATTGTGCCGATCTTGAAATCTACTTCTTTGATTCCCCCACCCCTAAGTACCTAGCCCGGCACTTGGAACCACACAGTGTTAATCAGAGTCTGACTCAGTGAAGGTCTCCTGATCCCAAGCAGCCTAATAGAGTGTTCCCATAGCAGGACATGGTGGTGCTGTCCCAGACACAATTGATCAGAATATCACTTTATTAAGTGTTTTACTATATAGCAGGCCCTGTATAGATTACTTTCCATATAAAAATCTAACCATCCCACCAGCTCTGTGAAGGCGGTCCTAGTACTCTTTTTTTATCGACTAAAACCCAAAGTGATAAGGTAGGTTACCAAGACACACAGCTGGTAAGTAGAAGTGGCTGGACTTGAACCTAGAACTTCCTGAAGCTAGGATATAGCCAATGCATTACCACTTTTTTTTTTTTTGCTTCCTGGATCCAACCTCACACTGCTTCATTTCGTGGATAAGACCGAGTGCCTTGTCTCTAAGCCATGGCTCACATGGATCTTGCTTCTGTCAAGTCATTACAACTCATTCACTTTAACCACTCCTCCTCACACACATTGAAAGTGTTAGTCTCTCTCTCCATAAGCCCTCGTTTGCAATGGCTGAGCCTATATTCACAGCAATCGTGCCCACAGAGCTCTGTTCAATGTTCAGGGGCAGAAATCATTTTATATAAGAGATCAATAGCAGAAGCACATAAATATATATGTATACATATATGTTCATATGTGTGTGTGCATGTATAGAAATTAAATGTGCTTATGCCCTGGCTGGTTTGGCTCAGCGGTTAGAGCGTCAGCCTGCAGTCCAGAGAACCCGGTTCGGTTCCCGCTAAGGGCATGTATCTCAGTTGCAGTTTGTCCCCGGCCCTGGTTGGGTCGTGCAGGTGGCAGCCACTCATGTCCCTTTCACATCGATGTTTCTCTCTCTCTCTCTCTCTCCCTCTATTCTATCTGAACAAAATATTGAAAAATGTCCTTAGGTGAGGATAAAAAAAAATGAAATGTACTTATATACATATGGGTGCCACACATGCGTATATAAGCTTCTTGCCAGTGTCTCCTTACAGGAAAGGTAAAATTATCTACAGGCAAGTGGAAACATACCAGAAGTGGGGTGCTGATGCACATGCAACACCCTCGCCAGCTGACGTTCTGTACCCCAGATCATTAATGGGGTTTACACACACAGAATTTTAATACAAACAGCTTCCTTCAGTGGTATATCTCTCCGAAAACTCTAGTCCCTGCACACTTCACAGGTTTCAGAGCTAAGCAGAAGGGGCTGGAACAAGAAGTAATGGCAGAAAGGGTCTCCAGAGAGCAAAGGAGACCTTTTATACTTTTCTCATCAGCAAGACAGCAGCTGTATTAGTAGGTGGGGCAGAGGTTTGGGGAGCCAGCTGGCAGCCTCATCCAGAAATCTGTGCCCTCCTCACCGGAGAGAGATTTCTCTTCAGTTTCATTTCACAGACGGCGGGGAAAGTTCCAGCCTTTTGATTTGGGTCCAGCACCCCTACAGATAGAGGAGATGGTCAATTATGAGTTGAAATACCTGTAGTCATGAAAAAGTCAGATCCCCAAAAGTTCTCTCCTTCCCTTTCTGGATTGCTCATGCCTCTGTTTAACAGGGTCCTGAGCTACTCAGACGATGGAGTAGCTCAATCGATGCGTTATCCCTAACCTGAACTGTGCTTGCTGGTCCACGGTAACCGATGCCCCCACTGCTTCTGTCGCCCTCAGGCAATCCCAGCAACGGAGTCGCTTGCTACCCTCCTCTCGTACACCCAGCGTCACCTGTCCCAACAGCTGAGCTGTGTGTTCACAGGGCTAGTTGTGTTTGTTCTTAAAATTCATGTAAGTTGTCATACTTGTTATGATAATTGTATTATTTCATTAAATGACATGTAAAATCTACAGAAAATGAGTAAAAAAAAAAAATCCATGTTTCTATAAAAGATTATTTGAATAAAAGTGAGCCAGCTAAAAAAATGTAGTTGAGTTAGGCGTGAATGGGAAACGTATAAAATACTGAGTATAGGGAAGAGTCTATTGCCTTCACAACGTTATCTCACTCCAAAAAAAAAAAAAAAAAAAAATCAGAAACTGGATATTATGAATCATGTATTACAGGTGTGATTTAAGAAAGATAACCTAGAATTCTAATCAGCAGATCAAAAGGCACAGAAAAGACCTATATCAAAAAAAAAAAAAAATGGGCCCTGGCCGGTTTGGTTCAGCAGTTAGAACATCGGCCTGCGGTCCTGAGAGACCCGGGTTCGGTTCCCGCTAAGGGCACGTACCTCGGTTGCAGTTTGTCCCCGGCCCTGGTCGGTTGTGCGGGTGGCAGCCACTCGATGTGTTCCTTTCACATCGATGTTTCTCTCTCTCTCTCTGTTCCTCTCTCTCCCTCCCACTCTACCTGTACAAAAAATGGAAAAATGTCCTCGGGTGAGGATAAAAAAAAAAAGGGATCATGTGATATTTGCCTTTCTCTGCTTGGCTTGTTTCCCTTAGCATAATACTCTCCAGGTCCTTCCATGCCATCTCAAAAAATAAGAGAGCTTTCTTTCTTACAGCTGCATAGTACTCCATTGTGTATATGTACCACAGCTTTTTAATCCACTCATCTACTGATGGACACTTGGGTTGTTTCCAATCAGTGGACGAATGGATAAAAAAGCAGTAGTACATATACACAATGGAATACTATGCAGCTATTAAGAAATAAAGATCTCTTGTCCTTTGAGACAACATTGAGGGACCTGGAAAAAATTATCCTAAGCGAAACAAGCCAAGCAGAAAAAGACAAATATCATATGATCTCACTTATTTGTAGAATATAATGAACATAACAGTCTGAAGAACAGGGTAGTCCCAGAGGTGTGGAAGTAGGGTACAGACTGACAATCCCCAGAACGAGGTCGGATAAAACACAGAACTTATACGCATGTATGCATAACCAATGGACATGGACAACAAAGCTGGGAACAGGGCGGGGAGGGAGGGGGAGGAGAGTGTCAATGGGGGGAAAAGGAGAAACATTTGTAACAAAAATAAATAAATAAAATGAAATTAAAATAACAATAATAATAATAATAATATGTTCAGAGTATGCATGTAGTATTTTTAATGATGCCCCCAAAGTTTCAGATAAATTTTTTAATTACGAGCATCTGGTCTCCATTATAAAATACAAATAACCACAGTCCACAGTCACGGGCTATCATGGAGGCATGTGGCGTGTGGGATGGAGGTTGAAGGGGGAAGGTGGAGCATGTGAACCAGGTTCATGAGGGGCAAGGAGGGCGGAGGAAGAATCTCAGGGAGAAGACACTAGTGTAGTGTAGCCTGGAGGAAGCAGAAAGAGCTGGCAAGGCAAAGCAGAGGGGAAGGGTATTCCAAGCACACAGAGCGGCATCTACATTTGCAGATCTCCAAAGGACTGGGCATGGCTGGGACACCCAACTGCAGCAAATGACTCTTTCCACAGTGACCTGCATACTGGCATCTGCACTGTTGGGGCACAGGTTCCTGTTGCTCTAGAGAGTTTATCCATCACACATTACAAAACCTTTCCCATGCACTCTCCAGAAAGCCGATCCTCCGAAGGCTGGCACCAGGCCTGCCTCTGCTTTGGTATATACCTCCTTCGCCACCCCGCCTGCGGGTTCAGCCCAATGCAGAGCACACGGCTATTTCTCAGTAAGTAGCATAGAAATGAACGGGCTATCCCATCCGAAAGTCAACAAATTTGCCAAGCCCAAAGGACCCAGAGTTCAAAAACATAACTTATTTCTCTCACCTTCAGCTTGCTGTTTCCTTCTAAACTGAAATGATTATCTAACCACCCAAATGCCACTGAAATAGATGAGAGATTAGATTACCTGATACAACTCTACACCATCCAAGAAATTTCCTAGTAATCACAGTAGCTGCTATTTTTTTTTCCAGCTGGTTGCTGACAACATTTCAAAATGAATCCTCCTACACTCTTATTTTTACCCTTGACTAGTTAATGGTAATCTCCTTAGGTTTGGAGCCCAGATGGAGCTGAAAATCTCTGACTTCCTTCAGAAGTGAACTTTGGTAGAAAGCAGCCCCATCGGGCCACTCTTGAACATTTTGTTTTTATTCTTTCCCTGCCCCACCCCCCAACCCTTATCATTTTATCTCGTCCACCATCCCATTGGTTTTATTGAGAGTGAAGCTTCTAAACAGAGACCAAAACATCCCTTGGTCTTTGGGATGATCTTTGTTTTAAAGGGTCAGGAAACCACTGGTTCTCAACCTTCCTACTGCCACGACCCTTTAATACAGTTCCTCGTGTTGTGGTGACCCCCAGCCATAAAATTATTTTGTTGCTACTTCATAACTGTAATTTTGCTACTGTTACGTCTTAGGTGACCCCTGTGAAAGGGTCATTTGACCCCCAAAGGGGTAACGACCCACAGGTTGAGAACCACTGAAACCCTTACATAATCAATCAATTTGAAGTTCGCTCTTACTTTACATTAATTAATTTGAAGGTTAGCTTAGTAATCACTTTGTTTACCAGTATATCCCCAGTGCCTAGCAAAGACTGTGGCAGAGGGTAGATGCTCAATAAAGAGGAACTGAATGAATGGGCAGTCCTTACAACAGCCCTGTGGGGTAAGCAAGGTGCATATTGTTACAGTAGAAGAGGATAAACTCCGGAAGGTTAAGGAGTTTGCTTGGGTTCCTCAGTGCAGGACTTTACCAGCATCTGTCTAGTGCCATTTCACTAGACCATGTACGTGACTTCCAGCCCTGGGACAGGAGAATCTTTCTGGTGCTTGCTCCTGTAGAGCTAAAATCAGGCCCCCAAGTCTTGTCCAAGGTACACAGATCTTAAGAAGGACTTGAAGACATTGGAAATGGGGCTTGTGGAAACACCACTGAATGCTGTAGCGGAGTTCTGCAGGGAACGGGGAGGGGCGGGACGGAGGCTACAGAAACACTGCGATGACACAGTGTGTTTCAGGCCAAGGAGCCCGTGGAAACTCCAGAAGACTGCACACACCAAGGGTCTGCAAAAGCGACTGCCCATGGGCCAAACCTGGCCCGCCATCTGTTTTTGTAACAAAGATTTATGGGAACATAGGTTCGCCCATTCATATACCTATGGTGTATGCCAGCTTTCTCACTACAACAGCAGAGTCAAGTAGTCCACCCTATGGTTCACGAAATCAAAACTATTTTCTATCTGCCCCTTTACAGAAAAATTTGGTAACTCCTGGTGCAGGTTCTCTAAGTAACAACATAAGTATCATCAACAGTAGCAGCAGAAATGAAACAAAGTGCTACTGATGTTCAAAGAGCTGAAAAGGATAGTTTTTTACTGAATACAAAAATAAATCACAAACCCAATTACCTCAGTTCTTGATACCTGCTTAGAAGCCTTTTGTCAATAATACCTACTCTTACCTGAACCCTTGAACCAGCTATCCACTCCCTGCATTTAGGATTAGCAATCAGTGGACAAGCTACAGAAAACAAACTTTTTTAAAAACTATATTTCAAAAGAAAAATCAGAGAAGTGCACATTGAATGCAGTGCCACAATAAATAGAAACTCGGCCTGCCTTGGAAAATGGTCTAGATCTCATTAAATGATTTCTTGGCTATTATCCTTTGGGCTCACCAATGGATTTGAATGGATACTCCAGTGAAAGTGAGTGTTTAAGGTGCTACTCTTTTGAAAAGAAATGGTATATTAGAATCAGAAAAGACGAAGACCCATTGTGAGGAAAGCTGATTTCAAAGTAAGAGTGCCATTTTCCATCTTTAAGCTCTGCCACTGATGTTCCCCTGCGAATCAATCTCTTAACCTTCCCCCATGTCTTAGTCCCCTACCTCTACCAAAAGGAGAAAATCTTACCCACTTCCTATCTCCTATCCCTGTCCTCCAAAGTAGTGGTTTGGAGAGGATGCATAAAACAGTGTTTGCTGTGAGCTTTTCAAGAAACCCTTTCAGGTACATGTAAACATTGCTCTGTGCACATCCTCCAGCCCAGACTACTTTCCCCGGGGCCCAGCTCGGTAAATGTGGCCATGGCACAACAGAACAGAGGTCAGGACTCTAAAGGTAAATGCCCGGTTAACTCATCTCCAAGAGCCTTATTGGAAGTATGGCAGCGCAAGACAGAAAACTGTGAATACATTCTGGGAAATTCTAAAAGAATGTCAACATTTTTATCCTCTGAAGGCTAGACAGTTACTGCTTTTTATCACTATGAATAACTATTCCAGGTTGAGTCACTCCCTTTGGCCTTAGGAAGCTTTGGTTGGTTGGCTTCAAGAGCCAATAGGTCCCTGTATCTGATACCATATATTTTGTTGCCGTCCAGGCTAAGGTCAAGTCCCTGCTTTTACTCAAGGCTTGGAACTGGCCGTACGAAGAGGACAGCACCTAAGGCCACAGAACCAGAGAGCCTGGCAGACAGAGCACCAGCTGGTGTCACCCTGGCCTGAGCCACTCCTCTCCCTCCCCCCTCTCTCTCCTCTCCCCCCTCTCCCCCTCTCTCTGCTCTCCTCTCCCCCCTCTCCCCCTCTCTCTGCTCTCCTCTCCCCCCTCTCCCCCTCTCTCTGCTCTCCTCTCCCCCCTCTCCCCCCTCTCTCTGCTCTCCTCTCCCCCCTCTCCCCCCTCTCTCTGCTCTCCTCTCCCCCTCTCCCCCCTCTCTCTGCTCTCCTCTCCCCCCTCTCCCCCTCTCTCTGCTCTCCTCTCCCCCCTCTCCCCCTCTCTCTGCTCTCCTCTCCCCCCTCTCCCCCTCTCTCTGCTCCCCTCTCCCCCCTCTCCTGGCCTCTCCTCGCCCGTCCTCTCCCCCTCTCTCCCGCTCTCCTCTCTACCCCTCTCCCCCTCCTCCTCTGCTCTCATCTCCCCCTCTCCCCTCTCTCTACCTGCTGCTCTCCTCTCCTCCCCCTCTCCCCTCATCTCTGGGCTCTCCTCTCCCCCCGCGTCCCCTCTCTCTGCCTCTCCTCTCCCGCCCTCTCCCCTCTCTCTGCTCTACCTCTCCCCCGCTCCTCCCTCTCTCTGCTCTCCTCTCTCCTGCTCTCCTCCTCCCCTCTCTGCTCTCCTCTCCTTCTGGCTCATCCTCATCCCCCTCTCCCCTCTCCTCGTGCTGCTCCTCCCACTCTCTCCCCCTCGTCTCGGCTCTCCTCTCCTCCCCGCTCTCTGCCCCCCTCTCCCCTCTCTCCTCTCTCCTCTCCCCCCTCTCCCCCTCTCTCTGCTCTCCTCTCCCCCCTCTCCCCCTCTCTCTGCTCTCCTCTCCCCCCTCTCCTCCCTCTCTCTGCTCTCCTCTCTCCTCTGCCCCCTCTCCCCTCTCTCTCTGCTCTCCTCTCTCCTCTCCCCCCTCTCTCTCTGCTCTCCTCTCCCCCCTCTCTCTGCTCTCCTCTCTCATGTCTCTCTGTCTTGGCCAAAATCCCTGCATTTTGAAAACTGCCCCTCCCCCACTACATTTTATTTTAGGGAGGCCATCAAACTGAGAGTTCTGTCTCCTCGAGCTGACCAGTAATTGGTCCAGAGGTGGGGTGGACACACGAGCCAAGCAGGGACAACTTTTTCAGGAATAATAATAAAGAAAGGAGGAGGATGAGAAGAGAGACTGGCTCCTTTGTGGTTAATGCAAGTTCTAAGTTACCGTCGTTCCCACCACGTGGAGAGTGCCTACTGGAGACGAAGCTGACGATGAGGAAAGCAGAGTTGGACAGAGAGAGAGAACAAGAAAGACTCCTAACTGCACTGAGCCTCTAGATCCAGCCACCACTGAAGCTACATCCATTCTGGGCTTTTTACTTAAGTTTTGGTTGGTTTTTCACTTCGGTTAAACACTTTAACTTAAACCCATTTGAGTTCGGGTTCTGTCACTTGTCACCCAAAGCTTCCCGACCAACATCGGGCATACACCTCTCAGGCTGTCTCATTTGCCTTCACAGAGTGATCAAGCTACAGAATGCGGGTGGCTCAGGGTCAACCTTCCCGCCCCTAAAATCACAGCTCGGCACCTGCCCCAACGCTCGTGCATCTGGAGTGCAACCGTAAGTAATGCTTGGACTTCATTCTGTGCCATGGCACGTTTGCCATTTATCCGCGGCCTCGCCAACAGGTATCTCTTACCTTTTTACTTAGCACTAGGTGAGAGAACAATCTGTAAGTGTCTCGGGGTGTATTTCATCTAGAATAAAGCTTGCATTGCATCCAGATGCAATTACCCTAATGAGTAACCGTAACTCATCCATCTTTTCAAAGCATGTATATTTTTTAAATCTATTAGCTCTTATTATTTTTTAATGATTAAGAATGTCCTGATCTTTTTCACCTATTTTTCCTGATTATAAAGTTTTACTACTTTGTACCCAAACTTTCAACGCCTTTAAACTGATAAAGACTCCCACGCCAGGGCCCCCTTTTCCTCCTCACACCTAACGTTCCACAGGCACCAGCCCCCCCAGAAAGCCTAGTCCCCCCTTCCCTCGCCGTTGCTCAGGTACTTCTTGGCCCAGAGCGGTCTTCCCACCTCTTCCACTCGCTGTTCTAGCAGCCCCGGTTCCACTCATCCTCAGGGCCAGTCAGGTCCCATCTCATCTTTGAAATGGTACTAGACAGCCTAGCATAAAGCGAACTCTGTCCTCCCTGAGTGTGTACCTGTTTGCTGTTCGGTACGTACTGTACTTGGTAGAATGGCGACCCCTCTTCAGGGCTGATTCTATAATCCTGAAAAGGCTCCCTGAGGACAAGTCTTCCCGACACCACCATCCTCTTCCCTCAAGAGCTCTGCACACATGTGCCATGATGATGATGATGATGGTGAAGCCATAAGGGTGATGACCCGGTAATCAAGGACACCAAAGTTAAAGCCAAAGAATTCTGTTTATAAGATATTTTTGTAGTCCAGGCTTTTACCCTTCTGTACCTACATCCCTGGGCCCTTTCTGTGCAAAGGGTCCTAGGCAGCAGTTACTCAGGCAGTCTGGAAGCTTCGCTGGAAGCTGACAAACGTGACCAGAAGCAACACCGCAGATCACTTCTGCTTGTGACTACCTGGCACTTGCTTACTGAACCTCCAGCTCCTGGGGCTTACAGGGTTCAAAAATCCTCTCCCTTTACCCATTCCCTTTCTCCACGTGGTATCTAGCCTCTAAGAGCCTCTGTTGTGAGTACAGAAATCCATGCTGCTTCCCTGGGTCCTCCAGCCCACACTGACCTTACTTTCTTCAAAATCCTACAAAAAGGAAGGCTTCTGTGGCTCGTGGGTACTGGCTACACACTCCCCTGTGTTTATTGTATGTCCATCTCCTCAACCAGACTGCAAGCTCGTTGGAGTAGGGACCACTGTTTGTACAGCTTGTTTTCCTTCCCCATGTCCAGCCCAGAGTTACACAGGGGGAGCATTCAATAGTCACTTTTTCAATGAGGGGTCTAATTAGGGATCCTTACAATGAAATCACTCCCCTTTCTTCCGACATGGCTTTATATTTCATCTGCGAGAGCCGATCCACATGTCTGTCCGTGTGGACCTGTGCTAAAGAGAATGGTCTGCAACAGGCTGAACCGTGGGTATGGCAGCGAGAGGGATGCTGAATATCGAAAGCAAAACCAAACTCTGTAAACCCCCCGCTGAATGTGCACACACTGAATTCTCTTGGTGCTCAGTGTGATATGCGTGCAAGTGCACACAGTCTGTGCGGACTCTCCTTCATATCCAACGGGCTGCTGCTTTCAGAGAGAGACTGCAGTGATTCTAAACAGGGAATCCGGGTCGTAGGCTCTGGTTCTGTCACCGGCCCCGTGTGATCGTGCCTCAGTCACTACACGCCGACCCTCAGGTTCCACGTCTGTAAAATGGGCCAGTCACCTCGGCCCTGCCCCTGGAGAAAGCGAAGGGAACAAAGGGAATGAGAGTCCCGGCAGCTCTCGTGTGGTTCATGGTTCCCTGGGAAGAACCGTTCCAGTTGATGGTCCTCGTGAAAAAAATCTCATCCTCTTACTTGAGGTAAAAACAAAAACGTGGAAAGTCAACCCCTGATAAAGCTCAGTGGGCGCAGGCAGCGTCGGGAGGGCTGGACTCGCCTGGACTCCGTCCTGGGTGATGGAGGTAAAGCACAGGCAGGAGTACGCATGGGCTCAGCGGCATCGTCACCCTCCACCTTTCTCTTAGATGCGTTAATGGGGCCGCAGATCAACTCCTATGTCACAGAGTGTGTTCTGGGTGCATTTTAAAATTAACTATTCATAGGGGATCATTCTCTTGCTTATTTACATGTTAGAGGCTCAGCACCTGGGTGACACCTGTTCTCTTTCAATAGCCCCCCACTCACCCACCCCATCGTGTAAGACCTGAGACACCTGTGAACATTTTAACTGGCTTGGATGACCGCCCTGGGATCATCCTCAGGGTACTCAGATCAAAGCCCATACCCTAAAACTACAAGGGAAGAAGACATGACTTATCCCAGCAGCAGCAAACAGGCAAAGCCCACTCTCGGGAAACGTTCTCAAGACATAAAAAAAAGAGTGGCCGGCAGGACCTAGACAATCAGGCCAAAATAAACTTTCACCAAGAACTTCAGTACACCAGACTCTTTTCTTGTCCAAATATATGTACACAAAAGAGTCCGTCTTTCCTGAAAAGTAATCAGTGCCTGGTTGAGTGCGAAGGAGAGCTATGCCCTTCAACTTCTCATCAAGCTGCACATATGCACGTAGCTTTCAATTCAATGCAGCCATTACTGATTCAGCACCCATTATGCATCCAATCCTGTGCGAGTCAAGGGCCATATGTTTAAATGGTATAACGAGTGTATGAGCAAGGATATTCACTGAACTTTGTTTACTACATTGGAAATCTGGAAGCAACCTGTAAGCCACTATTGGTAGTCATCTCAGATAAATTTTCATGCAGCCACTCAGTGGAGTTTATGTGCAAACATTAGAAAGAATGAAGTAAGGCCCTGGCTGGTGTGGCTCAGTTGGTTGGAGCGTTGTCCCATGGATGGTTCAATTCTCAGTTAGGGTACATACCCAGGTTGTGGGTTCGATCCCCAGTCGGGGCGCATGTGGAAGGCAACTGATCGATGTTTCTCTCTCACATTGGCGTCTCTCTCTCTCTCCTCCTTCCTCTCTCTAAAAAAAATCAACTTAAAATTTTTTTTTAAAGAATGAAGAATGTTTATATGGAAAGATGTCCAATTAGAATAAGTGGGGGTGAAACAAGTTACAGGTATGACAGGATTTCATTTGTTTTAAATATATATACGCATACATACATACATTCATATAGACACACACACACATCACTATTAGTCTGTGTGCATATGATCATACCCCTGCAGGAGAAGCTGAGGGACCTGACCTGAAGCTGTGACAGTGGTGGCCACACAGAATCTGTGTAAGAGGCAGGGACACAGAGGCCCCTCCACTGTTCATGTTACACATCTCAGTAATGTGGGAATCCCTTCCCATTCCTTTTCTGCTTCTGTTATAACCACCTACAAAGCATGTTGTTTTAAATGGTCTACACAAATTTGTAAACTCTGCATAGCGATGGATATTAACTAGACTTAGTGTGGTGGTCCCTTCACCACATATACAAAGACTGAACCATTATGTTGTATATCTGAAACTATATGATATTACACGTAAATTATACTCGATTTGAACCAAAGAACGTATACGCATATATGCACAACCAATGGACACAGACGTTAGGTTGGGGAAAGCAGGAGGGGGTGGGAGCGGGGAAGAGGGGGGTCACTGGGGGAAAAAGGGAGACATCTGTAATACTTTCAACAATAAAAGAATAAACTAAATTTAAAAAAATGAAATTGGGAAAAAATTAAAATTAAAATAAAAGCCAGTGGTATACTCGGCCCTCTTCCCGCATTGGCGCCTCGAGTCCCCTGACCACGCTGGTAACCCTCAGCCGAGCTCCCTAGAGCTCCAGGAATGAGAAACCACAAACACACTCTTAGGGACACACACACAAGTGGAAGATGAAAAGAGCAGATATGAATGACAACATTCCCTCTCCCCCTACTGTTTACACTTATCTTCTCATTAATTCCTCGCTAAAAGATGGAGTTTGTTTAAGCACTTCCTAAAAGTGAAAATATCTTTGGGAATATGCTTCAGAGAGCACGTGATTTCTGATTAAAAAAATGTTTAAATCACCATGACAAAACTCCATCACACTAAGCCCATCTGAGGGTCCCCAAACCACTGCTTGTAATGAATTGTGACATGAATCAATAGGAGGGCTTCCTTCAGAGCTCCAAAGAATTCCTCCTTTCACTGAAATTTATCGAGCCCTGATCATGACGGCACATTCAATATTTCCCCAAGACGTGGGAAAGTGGCTTGAAATTTCATAGCTATGAATTTTATGAAATTTTAAAGTTAATAAAATAAAAGCTACATTTACGAAGACCTGGATTTTCGAGCACTGGCACTGCATCGATGACCTCATTGACTCAGAAAGCACTGTAAGTGAGGTGTCTCAGGGGGGCCCCTGGGACTCCGAAACAGATCTGCACGCAGGGATTTGGGGTGGGGAAAGGGGGCTTCGTGTATAAACACCTGTGGGGAAGTAAAGGCTACCGGACTGGGCAGAGGGGTGATGCAGACACAACAGAGGCCTCAGTCCATCCATGGGGTGACCTGCCTTAATTCAACACGGCCAGGCCATTACACTTCTGACATTGACACGGGCTGGCTCCGGGAGTGGGCGTGACCTTGGGCTCGGCAGTTCTCTTGCACGGAGGGCGGTGTCTGGGGAAGGGTCAGCTGCCAGCACTCCCAGCAGCTGAGGGAATGAAGGCTCGTCCTGAAGGGGGTTTCTGGCGACACAGCACCGCACCCGCCACCTTCACTGTGCTGGCACACATTTTCTGGAAACGAGGACCAGCAACTGGCAGAACCTGAGTAACCAGCTCTGGTAAGCCAAGAGGCAGGATTTGAACCATCAACTTCCAAAGTGCCTTCCCTGATGCCATGCTGCCTCCCCAAACCAAGTACCCAAGCACTTGAGACGTCCGTTTCAGAGGTGGGTGGTCTCTGGTTCTGCATCTCCCCCTTAAAATGTGGACTTTGATGCTGATGAGAACAGCCATTTGTCCACCAAGAGGAAGGGAAGAAAAGAACTCTCAAATCAGATGTGAAAAGGAGTCTGTCCCGCAGAAGACATCTGTTGCGAACACAGGAGAGGGCTTTGCTAACGACCACACGGAAAATCGCGGCCCTGTTGCTTTGTGACCCCTCTTTCGAATCCCTTGCACAGTAACCTGTGCTCTTTCTCCTTATCCTATATGTGTCACTGAAGGTTTGGCTTCAAATGGGGGTTTGAAAAAATCCATTTATTCAACTCCATTCACACTTGTCACGTCCTATAGTAAACTATCAAAACAGAAGCTACATAGGATAAACCGGGTGAGAGAGGAAGGCACATTTGGGCACATGGAAGAAGAAAGTAAGAGAAAGAAAAGGAGGAAGATGACTAGAAGGATCTCCTCCTTGAAAAATGAGGATGGGTATCAAATCCCATATGCATCTACGGCCAGCTGTAAATCACTGGGCATGTTGCTCTGGAAACCTCAGTCTCCTCCGCTGTTAAATGGAGAGTGATGATGCATGAGGCCTCATGGGGCCATTGTGGAGATTAAATGAGATAATGAACATTAAGTGCTTAGCAGTGGGCATGGACAGAGTGGGCACTTAATAAACCTGTGCTCTTGGCTATCGCCGTCAGGGCTGTGAGAATCATCAGCACCCTCCCAGGAACCAACTATATTGTAGCAAGGAAAGTCAGAATGAAAGTACAACATATGGGTTGAGTTTTTCTGAACTTTCTGCAAAGTACGCTAGCTTATAAATGGCATTGCTTTCCTATATTTAGAGACCTCCCCCCAACATGGCAAGTCCTCCCCCGAAATCCTCTATCCTCTCTTGCATTTCACACCTCCAGTGGTGTGGCCGGCTGAAATGGTAGCAGCTCACCCGCACGCCCGTGTGCAAACCTCACACATCCAGGGAGAGCATCATCGCCTCCCACTCCACGCGCTGGAGCTCGGCCAGCCTGCCTGCCTCCTGGCTGCACTGACGCTTTCTCCTCTGCTGGGGAGGGCAGGGCTCCCGGGTCTGCCTGGCCCTCGGAGGCCATCTGACGGTTGTGGAAACTATTTGTGAATACCCTAAGAATAGCAAGCCTTGAAGCTTGTGTGCCTGAGAGGTTTCACTGTACGAGGAATGCCTGTGGGGTAGACCAGTGTTTCTAAGTGTGCGGTCCCCAGCTGCCCTCCACCACAATCACCTGTGTAGCTTGTTAGAAAACAGAAATAGAAGCAGGTTTCCAGGAGTGCTGAACCAGAATCCTGGGGGTGGGGCCCCGGAAGCTACATGTTTAAACAGATTTCCAGATCATTGTGATTCAACTAAAGTTTGAGGTCCCCTGGGACACAGTCATGTTTGCTTTACAGTCGAGCTCACCAGCCTTGGTGAGCATGACCTTTTTTTTGGACTTCCCCAGTCTTCAACTCCAGCTTTCTTGTGTCCCAAACGCTCACTCAGTGGTCAGCAAATCCCTATTGTACACTTGAAAACATGTAGGTTATCAATGTCCCTAGAGTTTGTTGCATTTTCTTGGATAGATTGACAAGGGTAAGGATGATGACTCCAATAAATACAGGTGCCCGTCCTTATGCAGGTGCCAAGGGGCTCAGAGAAGCCAGGGTCCAACTTTGCAGGGGTTCCTTGTATACACACAGAAAGCCCAACTCATCATGTGCCAAAGGCTTCAAAGACCCTCTGCTCCAATGGCACCCTTGACCACTGAGGCACCTTTGCCCCATACCTATGGTTACAAGGCCAATGCCAAGCTTTCTTTTCTCTGCTGCTGAGGCACAAACTCCCTGCTGCCGTCTGTCCTTCCCTCTGCTCTTCCTCCCCAGACCTCCATGGCCCCTGTCCTTCCCCAACCGATGGGGAAGGCAAATAAAGGCTCAAATCCTTTCTCAGATCCTTGCTGAAATGACCCCATCTCAAAACAACCGCTAGGTTGCTAAAAGACACCTTGTTACAAAGCCTGTTCCCAGTCACCTGACCCCAAATCAAGGCCTGATCAACTCACATATACCTGCATGTGTCCACATTACAGGGCAGGAAACTAGGTCCTTGCCTGGGGTGGGGGCTGGGGCGTCGGGTATAAAAGAGAAATCCAGCACACTGCGCAGTCCTTTATCCAGCCAAGTGGACACAAGGCTATCTCCCAAGCCATGCTGTGAGGACACCGTGGAGGACGATCATTATCGTAGCACCTACTGCAAGCCCCCAGTGAGCAAAAGGACCAGAGAAAAACAATGTTGCGAGACAGAGGAGGAAAACCAAGAAGAGTCGCGTCCGGAAGCCAGGGCCAAATGCTCCAGACCAGCGAAGAACAGGAAAAGTAAAGGGCACCAGCAGGGAGGGCAATCGGGAAATGCTTCCCAGATGCGATGATGGGACTTCTCGGGCAGAGCCTTCTCTGTTCATCTCTTAAGACTGTTTTTTTTTTTTTTTTTTTTAGTTTTCCAAATCCACACAAAACAACCTCTAACCCTCCGCCCTGGCCGTCTCACCCTCCTCCGACCACCACCCATCACGAGAGGCCAGCCTTGTCCCCAGTGCAGGGGGCCAGCCGGAGTCTGCTGGGTCCCGGGGTCCCCTGTCACTATGTGGACGGACTGCCTCCACTTGGTTTCTATGACACCAGCCTGTTACCATGGACGCCTCCCTCCCCTCCTCTCTGTCCTGGCAGCATGTCGGAGGGCGGCAGGCCAGCTGCCGTCACACACCTGAACAAAGCAGTTTGAGGAAGAGTTTTCTGGCGGACCTTTCAAAAGGTTAAATACATCGAAACAGCCTGTTAAAACCTGTCTCTGAAAAACAAAGTGCTCTGAACACACATGGGTGCTCTGTTTCATGAAGACACTATCGATCGGGTCATTGCTAACAGAGGGGGCCCTCGGCACAGGCTTGCCTGGTCCCCAGAGGTGCAGCCAGGGGTCAGAAGGACCTATTTGGATCACAGATCACTGGGAAACACCTGTGTCCTCCCCACAACCCTGGAACCAAGCCTTTGCCATCAACTCAGGGGTCTCGGGCTGAGGGGCAGGAGGGAGGGGAAGGAACGTGAAAGAACAGGCCACCTTTGTGCAGTGAGAGTAAACGGAACAGGAGCTGCTGCTCAGAAACCCACACCTCTGAGTTAACACCTGGATTGTGTGCGGCTCAGCTATGAAAAGCTCCCCAGATGAGGTGACATGAGACCTGGGCTCTAGTCCTTTTTCAACCCTGTGATCTGAGCAAAGCATTTCTCCTCCATGATCCCTTGTTCCCTCCTCCAAAAATCATGGGGCTCTGAGCAGATCATCCCTCTGGGCCCCTCCCTGGGAGGGGGCATGGCGAAGCCACTCTTTGTGGGGCTCCAGAAATGGGACTTCTGAGTCTGACCTCCTCAGGGGACCGAAGAAGCAGAAACCAGGCTACTGATGATTGACTCCTCAAATCCACACCCCGCTGCCCTGCTCCAAGGAGACCAGGGTCCAGAGAAGGGCTTCATCACCAAGAACAGGCCTTTGTGGGTGCTGCCACCCAGGGCTACATATATTTGTTAGGGATCCAATCTCCCACCTGCGGGAAAGGATAAAAGACACTCTGCCCTCTGTGCCCAAACCCAGAGCTGACCAGGGCCTTGCAGCTGCTCCTCCTCGGACTCCCCTACGTGCTCCGGAGAGCCCTTGCGCTGGCCAGACAGCAACCCGTCTGAAGACTGCAAAGAAACACGCACGAAAACAGGTAAAGGAGAGACGGGTGATGCGCGCAGTGCAGGTGTCTGCTCCCCGTGTAACTACAGAGCCGCACACGAGCTGGGACAGCACAGTTTTCAGAAAAAGCCGTCCCAAGTCTCTTCCTCTCACTTAACCACATCTAGGGAGTCCTGACCCAAACCTCCCTCTCTCCAGGCCTTCCCAGTCTCTGCTCCCCTCCCCCATCTCCAGGCCCTGAGCAAACAGCACTGGGCTAGGTGGCGAAGGGGTTCAGTGATGAACCAGCCCGTGGGGGCCTTTACCTCACAGGTGTTATCCTCCTGTGAAGACAGACAAAGAGAAATAAATTAAATGGCAAGCTGTAATAAGTCACTGCAAGAGGAAGCATGGTGTTATAATAAATAAAATAATGATCTTGGGGTAAGGAGAGTTAGGGCTCTTTGACAAGGTAACATTTAAGCTGAGATATGAAGGACGATAGGAGACCAGTCCCAGGAACAGAGAGAGGATGAGGGTGTTTATAAACAGCCATCAGCTCGTGCAAAGGCCCTGAGGCAGGAATGATTAAAAGACATCATCTGGGAAACTTCCAATCTAGATGAAGAGACAGATATGCAAACCATAATTTCACAAGATAACAGGGGCCTTGTAGGCCACATGGACAAAGTGAGCCGACCATGGGAGAAAGAGTCCTGGAGGCCAAGTGGCCAGAGGCTGGCCAGGAGGACTTCTCAGAGGAGGAGGTATCTGGGCGGAATCTGGGAGAATAGTGGATCTTGCCCCGGCAGGAGAAACACAGAATGTACCAAGGCCTGGAGGCATGAGTAGCATAGACTTTCTTAGAACTGCAAACCGCTCCTCTTGCCCGGAGCTTCAGGTGGGGGACAGGTGTGAAGGGAGGGGAAACAAGAAACAGATAAAGGGAGCAAATCATCAAGTCCCGCAAACAGATGGAGTAGACTGTGAACTGGGTCACAGGCCACTCCCAGCTACACTCAAACTGACCGCACCGTGCATCACACCGCCTCGCTTCGCTGGCACGTGTGTCCATGTGGCGAGGACAGGACTCATCTTCCGCAGGTCACACAGAACTGCCCTGGCCAGTGTTCCTGTTTCAGGGACTCGGGCCATGCTACCAAGAGTTGGGGAGGGCCCAGGAGTCAGCAGGTGGAGGGCACAGCCCGAGGGTGTGCAACAGCAGGTAACCAAGGACGCACCAGAATCCCACCCAGGGCTCTCTCCCAAAGGCTGGGGTGGAGGGGATTCGAGAGGGAGAGAAAGGAGAGAGAGAAGGAGATGGGAGGGGAGGGGAAGGAAAGAGGAGAGGGAGAAGGAGCAGGAATAGGAGAAAACGGATTGAGGCTGTCCTACACACCCAGTGGGGTGGGAAAGCCCCGACTTTCTGGCTGTTTCATTCAAGAAGAAAGCAGAAGCGGTCCCCACGCCTGAGTCCCAGCCGTGAGAACCGGGGAGTGTGCATCTCCGCACACGCGGCTCCTCTCTCTGCCCACTGCCTGCTGGCAGGCGCTGGAGTCGACATGCTCGGTTCGCACCGCCCTCTGCATCCAGGGAGCAGCAGCTTCTGTGCGCACAGGCTGAGTCTTCGTTCCCCACCCCGCCGCCCGCAGTCCCCACACACAGCCTCTGCCCCCACAGCTCCCTCCCCGACCCCTCCTGCTCAGCCTCCACAGGCTGCAGGGCCAGCAGTCAGGGTTGGGCTGGCCTCCACGTCCTCCCTGACCTCTGCTGTGCTGTCCCAGTTGGGACCGAGATGGGGGAGGAGGTCTGGAGCCAGCCGCTGAGAGGCTCACTGGTTAGAGCTCCCAGGTAACATACCAGTCAAATTTGAATCTCAGATCAATAAAAGATGTATTTGTACTATATTTTTATGTACTGACTCCGGCAATGCCATGTTTGATGGCTCAGGTATGCAAATCCTTCTTCCTTTTGCTCCGAATTCCTCTCCTGAAGCCACCAGTGACAGGAAATGATGACAACGATGTACGATAACCAACATTCTGAGCTGGTACAAACCAGGGGCTGTGCAAAGTGAAGCACACGCCTTATCTCATCAAATCTCCCGACAACCCGCTGAGATCCGCACTGTGGTCATCCCCGGGTTCAGATGAAGAAACCAAGACCTGGGACCTGTTGGAGGGCACCCAGCAGTGGGAACTGAGATCGGAACCACCGGAGTCAGACTCCAGAGCCTCTGCCCTCCAGCCCTCACTCCCGCCACCCTCTCCAGACGCACAGTAGACCCAGAGATGCCCGCGTGAGCCAGTTCTTATGTTTAAGTGACGGCCTCTCAGTGGACACCAGGGGCCCAGAAGGGCTGTGAAGGGCTTCTGCCACCCCCTCCTCCTGCGTGGTGCCCACCCACCAGGGCTCTCTCCCGGCCTCTGCTCCCAGTGAATAGCCACCTTCAGGGCAGAAGTTCACATCAGCCATTTACACCTCCGTGTGTACTGATGTTTCAGGTGACCTGTCCCAGACATCTGAACTTGGGTGGTCCCCTGTTAGAGAATAAAGATGCTGTTCCCCATTACAGAAAGCTCAGACACTGGTGAACATTTGGCCTCGGAAAGGGGCATTCCATTCCTCCAGCCACTCCAAGGGGCCACAGAGCTCCCAAGTGTCTCAGGTTGCACCTCATCCCCAGGCCAGACTGGTTGTGTGATTTTGGGAAAGTCTGAGTCACGTGCTCTGACTAAGAAGCCAACTTTGAAGGAGCAGCCATCCTGGAGGAAGGAGGGACAGGTGAGGGGGTGAGTGGATGGTGGGTGAGTTGCTGGATGAATAGACGGGTGAGGGTGAAGGTGGGGGGCGAGTGGGTGGATTGATGGGTAAATGGATTGGGTGGGTGAACAAATGGATGAACTGGTGAACAGGCGGGTGGGCGGGTGGGTGAGGAGTGGGCTTGTGGGTCTGAGAGAGACCACTGACTACATAGGTTCCTCCCAGGAGCCTGGGTCTCTTCCGTCATTTCCAGCAACAGACTTTAAAGACAAGGAGAGAGGAGGAAAAGATGGGAGCAGGCTAGCGAGGAAAAGGCAAGGAGGGAGGAAGCAAGGCAGGGAAACACAAGGAAGAGGGAAGAACTGTGTGGCATTTTGAATTCATCTGGCTCCTTCGAGGTTCTTGAACTTTCGGGGCTCGTTACACCAGAATAGAGCTGACCCATCGGCACCCTGGCTATTCATCTCTGCAGCTCACTGAGAGTGGGTGTTCTGGAGCTCACGAAGATCGGGTCTTCGTCACTTTATTTATCCGGGAGGCTGGTGCTCGGCTGAGTAACACGCTTCCACCATTTGCTGCACCCCCACCTGCAGCCCAGCTCCGCCGCTGCTCATGTTGCACCCCTCCCCCGATGCCACCCAAAAAGCTGAGACCTGGAAAGCATTCCTAAGGCGCTCCTGTGTGCCCCTGGGAAAGCCAGACCCCCGCCCGGAGCCTCACTTCTGGGGAGAAGGTGGCGCCCTCCTGCCCGCCCTCTTCTCACCACAGAGAAGCTAACAAGCGGGGTCTGCACGGCACACAGACCCCATGTCCTCAAGAGACACCCTGTGCACTCACTTCCTCTCTGCCACCCGGGCTGCAGGACCTCACTGCCACCCAGCAATGAAGGGCAGACAAGAGGGTCAGGCAGGAGGGGGTCCGCCAGCCCCAAAGAGGAAGGGAAGTCAGCAAAGAAACCCACCAAAGGGGAAGCAGAAACCTAGCCCACCCCCCCTCCAGCGGATCTCACTGGGGGCGGTGCCAACCCCTAGAAAACATGTGAAAGGGGGGAGAGTACCAGCCACACGGATGGGGCGGGAGCAGGGATGCAAAGTCCTGCGATGCACCTGACAGTCAGGCACCAGAAAGCCATGTGCCCCCGGCTGAAAAATACTACGTAGAGCCATGCCTTACTTCCGGGCATTACAGTGTTTGTAGGGACTCAAAAATGGGGCGCATGAGCCAGAGCTGAACCCAGAAGGCGGAGGAAATTCAATAAACTCGGGGAGCCCTGCTGAATGTCAGGCGGGTCTGGTAGTGCCAGGGGTGCTCCATGCGTGACCCTTACAGCCGCTGCCTGTCCCTCCCAGCGAGGCAGCAAGAACAGACTGAAGGCCCACAGCCCCATGACCTCACACCAGAAGGACACTGGTGGGTGGCCCTAGAAAGGGCTGCCCCCTGTAAGGGCTTCCTTGGAGCCAGGGAGCAGCAGCCTTGGAGCTGGGAGTGTCAGGGTGACCACGAGCCCCTCCTTGGAGGCTGAGTGCAGCACCCGCTCCCCCGGCCTCAGACTCAGGCAGTGCCTCCTCTGTGCTCTCGGGGCTCAGTGCAGGCCTCCTGTAGGTTTCTCTCCTTGCATGTCCATTATCCACGTACTACCCATCTCTCTATTAATCAACATTAATGTTTACTGGGTACTTTCTAAATACATACCTGGCACTGTGTCCTTCCCATGAAATCGCTCATTTTTCCACACAGAAACCTGAGAGGCAGGTATTACCACCAGCATCTCCATTTTGCACACAAGCCACGCAAGGAGCAGAGCAGGCTAGAAACCGCCCAGATGTCCCACAGTGGTGGAACAGGGCTGACCAGCACCAGGGCCAGGTGAGGAATCACTGTGCCACATTGCCACACGCAACCCACGCCAGTGTGCAAGGCCAAGGAGTCCACCTGATTCATTCCCATGTCCCAGGAGCTGCCCCTGAACTTGGCACACGTGAGTGTTCAATAAATGTTGAACAAATGGAGGAACAAACTGAATGGATAGATGGATGAATGAT
The DNA here is from genome assembly GCF_014108415.1 of Molossus molossus. Taxonomy (NCBI): domain Eukaryota; kingdom Metazoa; phylum Chordata; class Mammalia; order Chiroptera; family Molossidae; genus Molossus; species Molossus molossus. The sequence goes on from NW_023425352.1 coordinate 19,937,795, forward strand.
AATGAATGGATGACAATAGCTGCCCCTGAACTTGGCACACGTGAGTGTTCAATAAATGTTGAACAAATGGAGGAACAAACTGAATGGATAGATGGATGAATGATAATGAATGGATGACAATAGCTGCCCCTGAACTTGGCACATAGTGGGTGCTCAATAAATGTTGAACAAATGGAGGAATGAACTGGATGGATGGATGGATGGATGGATGGATGGATGGATGGATGAGCTTCATGGAAGGAAGGACACATGACACAGCAAGATGGAGGCAACCCCAGGAGAGAGCTCTCCCCAGACCCCGCACCTACTGGCACCTGGATCTCAGACTTCCAGTCTCCATAACTGAGAAGTAAGTTCCTGTTGTTTAGGCCGCCAGTCTATGGTACTTGTTTTGGCAGCCTGAGCAGGCTAACACAGGCCTGTTCCAGGTCTTGCCAGCCACTGGTGTCGCTCAACTCTTACTTCTAAACCCTAGCACCACCCTGCCCCAGAATTACCAGCCCCACATAATTGCCTTTCCCACTCCTCTCCAAGTTGAACTTGAGCTGAGACAAGATTCAGGTGATAAACACCATCCAGCACTAAAATTACCCCCAGCCCATGTACAATGAGCCATCACAACAGCATCAAGGCAAAAGAGTTAGCATGCCTTTCTCTCTTATTTTCATTCCTCCCTCATGCAGGGCTTCATGCTGAAGGCCAAAAAGAAAAAAAAAATGCATCCTGGAAGTGTCACTGACGCATCCCATCAGCCCTGGCTGGCCTCATCTTCCCCCTCTCTCCATAAATGAGCACGTGTGCAGACCAGCAGAGGTCGGGCAGCTGGGACTCATTCCCAAGCATCTGCATTTTCTGTATCAGAAGCACTGCGAGCCCCAGGCATTCAGGCCCGAGAAGCACATCCTGTCTCTATGACCAAGGGGCAAATGTAGGCTCACACTCAAACTTCCTACTGGAGTCCTGCTCCGGAAGGAAAAGGGCCTTCTCTTTCCAAGTCTTCTCTGGCTTTCTGGACTCATCACAATCTAGCGCCAAGGTCACTATGATTTGAATGGCCCATTGAAGGGTTGCAGCAGGATGAGGATTACTGCTGCTATCACTGGGACATTCCAGGTCTCCCTCTGGGCTCTTTAAGAACCTAGGTAAAACATGCCTAGATGCCCTGGGTATGCAGACTCCCCGAAACCTTAAGCCGGTTCTAGCTAATGTCTGGAAGAGTCTCGATTCCTACATAAGATCCTGGGCCAGTACTGAGCTAGACTTGGGAGCAGAAAGCAGAAGACCTGGGGGCCGCGGACGCCTGCCCCAAGGGCAGCTCCAGGCGTGGCTTCAGGGCCCCGAGCCAGGTCCTTCTACCCCAGCCTTCCCAGCTACCTAACCCAGGGCATCCGAGTTTCCTAACCCAGACATCGTTTTGGAATACTAGTTTTCTGCCTGGATATCTATTCTCCAAAGACTTGAGCAACTTTAAGAAATACTTGCCCTGGCCGGTTTGGCAGTTAGAGTGTCAGCCTGTGGTCCAGAGAGACCCAGGTTCGGTTCCCGCTAAGGGCACGTACCTCTGTTGCAGTTTGTCCCCGGCCCTGGTTGGGTCATGCGGGTGGCAACCACTCAATGTGTCCCTTTCACGTCGATGTTTCTCTCTCTCTTTCTCCCTCCCACTCTATCTGAACAAAATATGGAAAAATGTCCTTGGATGAGGATAAAAAGAAAGAAATACTGAATGAAGCTTCCCCTGTCCAATCTGTCTGGCCGCCCCCGCCCTCCTGCAGGCACCAAGGGAGGCAGGATGCATTCACCAAATCAGTGCCTACCGGAGTCATTCCTTGACGGCTGGACCCAAGTTCCATGGAGGGAGAACCCCCGCCTGGAATTAGAATGTTAGCGCTGAAAGAACTCTGGAAAAGAACAGCTACCTGCTGAGCACTTGAAAGATGCAGGAACCTTCAGACTTGCGCGGCCCCCACAGCAACCCCCAAAGGCAGTGACATACACCGCTCTCCCCTTGTCACAGGAGAGGAAGCCAAGTCCGTGAGGCTGAGTTCCCAGAGCTCGTGGGGTGGAGCCCAGGCCCCGCAGCCCAGGCCTGGCCTTGCATTCCTTCACTCAGCAAATATCCATCAGCCACCAAGTAAACAAACTGCTTCTGGAGAGACCAGGAGATAAAGGAGAGCGAGACACCTGCACCCACCTGGCTTTGTTCAGTGTCTCCCCCTCCATCCTCCTCCCTGGGCTTGACTGTGTGGGGGCTGGAACACACCCACCTCTGTTTGCATGGAGCTCACCTTCTGCGGGGCAGGGGGCAGACCACAAGTAGGATAAATTAGTAAAACATATAATATGTGACATAGTGACAAAGAGGAAACCAGAGCAGGGAGAGAAGGTGAATGTGAAGAGAGGTACACAATTTTGGATTGGGGTAAGGGCAGGCCTCATTGAGAAAGTAATTTTAAGTTAAAACCAGAGGAGATGAGGGGATGAACCATGCGGCTAGCTGGGGACAGAGCATTCCAGAGAGAGGGCAGAGACAGTGCAAAGGTCCTGAGGCAGGAGATTTGCCGGCATGTTGCTGAACAAAGGGGCCAGTGGGGTAGGACCAAATGAGCCAGGGGAGTAAGCAAGAGTGACAAGGGCCAATCCAGGGCCTTGGAGTCACAGTAAGGCCTCTGACTTTGATTCTGATCAATCCCCTTGTGACAGATGAAGAAACTAGGCTCAGAGAGAACAGGTGATTAATTAAAAGCCATACAGAGTTAGAATATAATCCAAGGTGCAGGAAGCAAAACCAACCTGATACATCATCCCCCCTTAGTGGAGACCCCAGACCTTTTCTTCCTGCCCACAGCCTCTTCACACTGACACCCCATCCATCTCCGACCTAGTACAGCTACAGAATGGAATGACGCAGCAAGCTGGGCGGTCTGCAGGGAGGGCTGGGATCCAGGACTCTCCGCCCCCCCGCACTGCAGTGAAGGGTAGGGAGGACGACAGAGATGGACCTCCTGGAACCAGGCATGCCAAGGTGCTAGGAACCCTCTGGTGATGGTGACCTCCCTGGGGCTCCCGCATCCTCGGGCTGTAAAAAGAAACCGCCTCTGCAGAAAGTGGGTTTGTTTACTTGGAGAAAGTCCCCACGCCGGCTCGTGAGCATCTCCCCATGTGTGCGCTAGAAATAAATAACTCCGCTTCCCACTGGCAGCAGGGAAACGCGACCCACGGCGCGCAGCACGTTACCCAAGCACAGCACACATTCCTCCCTAGAGAGAGCGGATCTCAGGCGGAGATTTCAAATGGAAAAGATTCCAGCTTCCCCTTGTGCTGCCCCTCCCACTCTCTGGCCCCCAAGGTGCCCCCCCCCCCCCAGCCTCCAGGTGTTCTGGAAGGTGTTTTTTAAGGCTCTGCCTTTGCCTCTCTCTTGCGGCTCTTGAGTGGTTCTGGAATCTCAACAATGCTCACCCGCGGTCTGCCTGCCTCCTCATGGAGAAAAACGTCACACGGGCCCTTTAGGGAACCCAGAAGCAGGCAGCGGCCAAGAAGCCGCAGGAATTTATGGCCAGTGCCCCAGAGCAGACAGCTGCCGTGCCCACAGTTCAGCACAGCGTGTGCCACGCACCATTCTGGGAGCCTCACGTGCGTCAAATGAACTAGTGTACCCCTTAGATCGTTGATGAGCCCCATTGTATAGATAAGGAAACTGAGGCAGAAGGAGGTTAAATGATTCGCCAAGGTGCCAGGTGGTGAGTCCCTCCACATTCAGCCATTTTAAGTGCCAGAGCTGGGATTTGAACCCAAGCAGTGTGACTCCAGAGCCATGCCCTGGACAGTCCCTCTGGGGAAAGCTGCTGGCCCATCCCCTCTGGGACATGCCCAGGGATGAGACTCAGTGGGCTGAGAAAAGAGGTACTGAAGGCAGGACCGCAAACTCTGGAGTCCTGTGGGGTGCACCACCTCTATGCCATGTCATCTAGCACCCCGACATTGTTCCCTGCTCCTTGGAGAAGGCTGCACTTCGAGTGCCACCTAGACACACCAGGCAATGCTTGACGTGGCCAATCTATGCACCCGTCCCTTCCACAACTAGACTGTGAGCTCCTAGAGATCCCTCTTCTAATCCCTTTGTATCCACTGAGAGGCACTGTGAAGGCACATGGCAGCCATCAGTAAATGTACTGAGTGGACTAATGAATGAATGAACCCAGCCAGATGTTGGAGGTGTCTCCGTTAGAAACTTCAAGGTATCACAACTCTCAGGTCAACATTTCCTGCCTGCCTCCCACACAGTCCCACAGCAGAACTGAAATAGATGCACACATATGTTCCCTTTTTCATTTTATTGCATTTATTCCATGTTTCAGTATAATTAAAAACACACACGCACAATAGCTCAAAGTGTTGGATCCTGATGCACTGTGATATCATGAATATTTATCACTCTGGGCTCTAAAAAATTGAATCATTATTAGCAATTAAAAGAAGGTCAAGCCCTGGCCAGTTGGCTCAGTGGCTGGAGCATCGGCCTGCGGACCAGAGAGTCCCGGGGTTTGGTTCCCGCTAGGGGCACGTACCTCAGTTGCAGTTTGTCCCCGGCCCTGGTTGGGGTCATGTGAGTGGCAACCAGTCGATGCGTCTCTCTCATATTGATCTATCCCCCCCACCACCACCGCCCTGCTCTATCTGAAGATAAATGCAAAAATTTCCTCAGGTGAGGATAAAAAAATTTTTTAAAAAAAGGAAGGTCAACAGAAGACTTTCCGGAACTCGCCACCGAGGGGAAGGAAGAGAACTGGGACTCTGTGACCAAGACCTCTGGGCAAAGACTTTGCAGGAAAGGGAAGGGTTGGCTGACCACGCAAAAACACTTAGGGGGCCATCCAAGACCTGAAGAAAGTTCTAGAAGGGCTTGAAGCGGGCCTATTCTACCTGTACATTATTTATTTAGATGAAGAAAGAGTGGGTTTTGGTGTAAAACGGATCCAACTGACAGCACGGTGTTGCAGAAGATGATTCAGAAGGAAAATGTGAGCCTGGGCCAGATTGTCCTCCCTGCCTGCCTATGTCTCCTTCGCTACTGCTCACTGGAAGGTGTTCTGATCGGTCACGTAAAGAAAGCACCTGGTAATGCTCCTGAGTCATAATAAGTGTTCAATCAATGGTGAGCCCCTCCACTTCTCCTTCAGGATTGGCAGGGTTCCCACCAACCCTAATTGGTCCAGATGGACCAACCCAACAATATTTACTTCCCTCTCCACAAGCAAGGAAACCCAGCTCTCATCTCATTTAATTTTGACTTTAAAAGGAAATTTGAAAATAGATTCCAAAGTCCTCCGCACACTACTTGACAGCCGCTGGAAAGAGCCCGGAGACTGCTAACCACTTCTTCCCTGGGCAGGGGTCCTCCATAGGGAGCCGGAAGGGCAGCCTCCTGGCATCTTGTCTCCAGGCTGACTTCTCCCCCCTGGGCTATGAGGACAGTGCTCATCCTTCTTCTGCACGGAGGCCCTTCAAATATTGAGCTTTCGTCTTCCAGTTCTTCTCCTTTCCAGGCTGAACGAACCTAATATTTTTAATGGTTCATTTCACAAGAGGATTCCAGGATCCTTCCCTGCCCTGGTTGCTCTCGGTGAATGATGCTCTCATTTGTCTTGGGCCCTCGGGCCTGAAAGAAACACTGCAGACATGGCCCAGGTGGGGAGCGCAGAGCAGACCCGTGCAGGTGGACAGGATGTTGCATTAACTTTGGGGGCAGCACAGCTCACTGTCGATCATTTTTCAGCACATCATTCATTCTTTCGATAATATATTTGAGCACAGGCTACTGGCCAGGGACTGCTGGGATGGATGTGGTCCCTGCCCTCAGGAGGCTAACTATGAGAGCAGCAAAAGCTAAGCTCATCCCCACTAGGTTAACCCCAGCAGAGGTACCAAGGAGGCAAGTAAAACAGTTCAAAACAGGAGGTCACACTGAGTTCCCCTCACTCTCCAGCACTGAACTCTCTTGCATCCTAAATGGTGCCCTTGCCCCAACCCCTGACTCTAGGGACTTGGTTACCAGGCCCAGATGGTTTTTATCTTCACCTCTTTTGCAGCAATATTGATGGAGGGCTTCTATGCACCAGGCACATCCAAGAGCTATACATGAATGACTCATGTAATAGCTGCCTTTGCGGCTCTGAACTCTGTGCCTCTGGAATTCACTCTTGTGGACTAGTCTAGTCCACCCAACCAGCCAACCGCAATTAATGAGAGTCGCCTCACTATCAGAGTTTGCTATTACTGAAGTCTCCTGACATTGTCACACATCACCATCCTGAACTCAACTACCAGAGGCCAGAGTGTAAGAAGATGTGAGATATTGAGGTGCTTCCTTGTTTATTATTAAAGTGCACTCAAGGGGTCTATGCCCCATTAAGAAATCTAATCTCAGCATCCTCACATTTTTGTTATAAGACCATGCACATGTGTGTCTACCACTGGCATCAATTCTGTCCCTGCTAGAAGGGTTCTAGAAAGTAAGAGCGCCGGCTGCTTTAAACAAGTATCGGGTGAGGCAGCATCCCTCTTACCATAAAACGCTGAAAAAAAGGGGAAAATTAGAAAATCTCAGATACGGAAGCAATTCCAGTGATCCTCTTCGCTAATTATATACACACACTTACTTTGTTTCTAGGAATGGGGAATGGATGGGTCTGAATCATTCACACTTTCTCCAGAAGGTCATACTCAGAGACAACAGGCTACAGTCCTGGGGTGGGACAAAGGTTGTTGCCTGGACAGAGCAACAGGACAATGACCTAGAATGGCCTCATTCCCAGCACACTTCACTCCCAACACCAACCTCACAGATGGCACCCAGTGGGTATTTAGTCTTTCAGAAATAAAGATGATGGCTCAGGAGCCCTCCGACAGGCAACATCTCAGCCCAAACCTCAGCCTCTCCCTCAGCAAATGTTTCTGCCACATAACAAATGCGCCAGGTTCTGACAGATTGGCTAGTGTTAGGGGAACATCTCAAATATATCAAAACACTGCAAAGCCCATTTGCATTCATCTTTCAAAGAGTATAAAAACTATTCTGTTTCTTCCTCAGTGCTTTTTTTTGTGGTTGTTTTATACTGTTTTCACTTTAAATGGAACCACCCTAATTCAGTCAGGACTAGAAAACCAAACAATAGCCTGAGGACAGACTTTGCAAGAGAGAAAGCAAAACCAACAGGAGAGCTGGGCCAGCTGCAGGGAGCGTGGGCTCCACAGCAGGGAGGTTTGCAGACACTCTGAGGTTGGGTGGGAGACAGAGGTCTGTCACCGTAAGCTTGGCTTGTCACCACAAAAGGAGGTGTTGTCTGGGGTCAGGGTGGTGGTTGGAGCCTTCACTTGCTCAGCCCTCTTACTCCATGTGTAGAGTAACTGCTGGATGGTCATCATCTACAGAGAATTGACACCAAGACACCAAGGAGGTGATGGCCACGTCCATGAATCTCCTGTTCCAGCCACTGTGATCCCAGTGACCCAGGACAACTGGCATATGTAATGGGCATCTCAAAAGCTGAATAAAATAATAGGTAACTCAGAGCAGAGGAACCTCATAAGATTAGATGGAAAGAGAAAGAAGGCACACACCACCGTTCTCCACTAGGGAGAGAATGAGATTGAGCTGGATGGAGTCCAAGATTAAGATCAAGGCTGAGATAGAGATTGAGAAAGAGATGCTAAAGAAGATATATGGAGAGACACACCTAAAACACGATGCCCTAGGCCCTAGGGAGGACTTTGCAATAGCTGCTCTCTTCCTTAATAGGTCTTCCTCTGTATGCAGTAGAAAGAAATAAGACACAGGTTCTCAAAAGACCTGAGTTCCTCCCAGCCTCCAGCCCTCACTGGGTTGTCCCAGTGCCTGGAACATAAGGGGTACCCAAGAAATTCTTCTTTCACTCTCCTTTTTAGTGAAATTCAGTGGACTTCAGCTTCTTATTCTCTCTCTTGCCTCTCTTATTCTTATTCATGTTATCATCATTGTTACTCCCTTTTATATATTAGTTTTTACTTTTTTCATACACAGATCATCATCAAATGTTAGACTTGAAAAAGAGACTTTTATCACTAACATGGCAAAAGGTATCTATAGCTATCTATAGCAAACATGACAATTCACTATGAATATTTAATCTGTTTCCCCTGAATTCAGGACAAGAGGGAAATGTCTACTATCACTGCTTCTATTCAACACCATGAAAAGGTAATAGCCCGTGCAATAAGGCAAGAAAATGAAATAAAAGTTACAAAGAAAAGAAACAAAACACTCTTTCCTTATTCACAGATTATATGGTGGTTTGCAAGAAAATTCAAACGAATCTAAAGACAACACTAGCAACAAACAATTAGAAAATAAACTTTTTAAATTCCCACTTAAAATAGCATAAAAAAAAACATCGAGTTTCTGAGAATAAATCTACTGAAAGATTTCCAAAACCTTTCTACTGAAAACTGTGGAATATTGCTGAAAGAAATTAAGGAAAACTAAACAATGTTAATTTTGCTCCAAATGACCAATTGATCAATTTGATTTTAGTCAAAAATCCTAGCAGACTTTTTTGGAAGTTGGCAAGTTGATTCTAAAATGTACATGGGAATTCAAAGGGCCATGAGCCAAGACAATCATGAAGAAAACGCAAGAATTTGACAAAATACCACATAATAAGATGGATTATAAAACTATAGTATTAAGATAGTACAGCATTGGTGTAGGGATAGAGAAAAAAAAAAAGGCCAAGTAGGGAATTCACAAACTGATATACACAAGTGAAGACACTTAACCTGCAATAACTATACCTTTTCAAAAAATGATGCTGGGTCATTTGGAGTTCTACATGAAAAAAAGAAATGAATTTTCCTCCCTTCCACACATCAGACACTTAGCACATCAAAAATAAAATAAAATTCCAGATGGATCATATGCTTAAATGTAAATGTTAAAATAATAAAACTTCTAGGGGAAAAAAAAAATCAGAGAATATGTTTCCAACACAGGAACAGGCAAAGATCTTATAAGCTTAAAAGAAAAACTTGAAAGACTACAATTTATTAAAATTAAGAGCATTCCTTTGTAAAAGTACTCCATTAATAACAAAGCAAATCACAGAGTAGAAGAAGATATCTACAATAAATATATCTGACAAAGAATTTACATCCCGAATATAAAGAACTCTGATAAATCCATTTTTAAAAATAGACAATTTAATATAAAATGGGCAAATTATTTGAACAAGTGTTTCACTAAAAAGGATATCCAAATGGCCATTAAGCATATGAAAAATGGTCAACATGCATCAGTCATCAAATGTAAAAATACAAGGGATACATTACTACACAGCCAGCAGAATGGCTTTAAAAAATTTTTTTTAAATGCTAGGCCTTCCCCTGTTTGCTTTGGCTCAGCAGTAAGAGCGTCAGCCCACAGACCAAAGAGTCGTAGGTTTGATTCCAGTCAAGGGCATGTACCTCAGTTGCAGTTCAGTCCCTGGCCTTGGTGAGGGTCCCTCCCTCACTCCCTCCCACTCTATCTGGATGAGAGTCAAAGTTTTACACTGCATTAAAAAATATTAACAAGTCATTGGGAGAAATGCAAATGGTACATTTAACCCTCTTAATTATGATTAACTTTGACAAGAAGACATCATGGTAAGATTTTACAGGCACATCTCACTGAATCTGAACATCAATACCATGAAGTAGGTCCTAAGATTCATGGCCCGTTTGTAAATGAAGACATTTACACACAGAAAATACAAGTAAATTGCTCAACATCATTTAGCTAAGAGACCCAACCAGAATTCCAAACCATGTCTATCTCACTCTCGAGCCTGTGATCTTAATTAATTCATTATATAACTCCTCATGGATCTTTTTTTTTTTTAATGACACTTTGCGGTTCTCTATGTGCCAATCACAATGGTTCTGATAGAATCAATAAAGCAGATTCAGAAGGACCCCCTTGTAACAGTCAAAACTGAGATACTCTAGGTCCTATAAAGAACAAGCTTGGACTATAAATGTATCTAATATGGTGTAATAATTAAATCCGTTACAAGTGTGTGTGCACACACATCTCTTGTAGGAAAGATTAGTAGTTCCAACCAGTAAGGTTCTTAGGTGAGATGAGCAGCCTGGACTTTGGAGACCAAATAGAGACCAGTCCACTCTAAGCACTAGGGGTATAATGAAGGCCTGAACTCAAGCAGAAAATACTTTTAAAAGCTCAGGAAGATGTCACAAATGGGCTTCCCTAGACCCAACTATTGCCCAGATGGTGCTCCAGGACAGCAGTGCCCAGAGGTGGTCCATGGAAAAGCACCCACAGCTCTTAGAACCTCACACAGCACTAAACTAACTGAAGCCATCCTATAGACCAGGACCCATTTTCCTAAGAGAAAATGTGGCAAGATCACATGATACGAACATGCAAACAACAATAGCAAACAAGCTGTTAAACTAAACATGATCAGCCATTTCATTGGTGGTAGTGGTGGGGTGGTCCCTTCTAATGTTCATTTGTTACTTGTTCATTTATCAGCCAAAATTTTCTGAGTCTATAAGAGAATATTTTTTAATCATGCAAATCTAGCCATATTTTTCCTATCAAAAAGACCACTGCTCATTTATTTTTGCAGCAGATACTCCAGCCTGATCATTGGGCAAACCAAGGATGTTTTATATCAGAGGAGAATGTCTCTCTCTCTTATGGAGTTTAGTCTAGAGACAGAGAATGTGGGGGGTTGATAGGAAACAATGGACTCAAGGGAAGAGGGCTAAGAGAGAGATTTCAGGAGAAGGGAGCAGACAAAAGGAGAAGTGGGGTGCAGAAAGGTGGGGACGTGGGCAGAGAAGCATGGCTGGGGGGAAAGGTAACTGTCATGGGTCCCAGCAGGCCGCTGTGCACAGTGCCTTTCATGTTTAAGTGCACACCTACTACACGCAGAACCATGCCCCAAATTTCATAGTATGTGAACTTAAGTCAGTTCCTGCTCACTCTCCAGTACCTCCTCACTGAAGCACTGTTTATTCTCTTCATATATACCACAGTATAAATATTAACTATTTATATTTTATTTACTAGACAATTGTCTCACACACACACACACACACACACACACAGACCCACACACAACCGTAAGCCACTTGAGAGCACAGACTACATCGTCTGTTCCCGCTTCCAGCTCTGCCTTACCAGCTGCGTCACCTGAGGCAGGTGATTTGACCTCTCTGATCCAACAGTTCATGGAAATTTTGTGCAAATCAAATGAGAAGTGCATATAAAATACAGAATAGCTCTCATTAGAATTATTCAGTTTCCCCTAATACTGAGCAAGAACAAAGGTCCAGGGTCCACATTCCATTTAGAGCTCCTCCTCCTTTTCTCAGAAGAGGTTTCTTCCAGCTCCCCACGGTTAGACTCTCCAAAGACCCAAACAGGGAAAGCCTACATCCCTGTCCTCCCATGCTGGTTTATTGGGATTTCATCCCTCCGGGCAGTTTCAATCCTCTCCTCTGCCCTTCCCCTCCTCCTGCCTGATGCTATGATGCCACAATCCAGTCTCTGTGACTCGGGAAATGTTTCCATGGTGATAAGCAGTGATGTCATAAAGGAGGGATTGTTACAGGGTTGAATGATATCTGGCACCAGGTGCACCCTGCCTCCTTATATAAGGGGGAGGAGGGGAGAGAAACCCTGTGGGCACATCCCAGAAAATGGGAAACCGAATCACCCAAGGGATGGCAGGGGATGACCAGAAGGAAATAAAGTTACAATCCCTCCCGTGCACTGGCAGCCCCATTTGGAAACAAGTGGATTTAACAGACCACCCCAAGATAAGAATCGTTTTTCGCCAAAAAAAATCAAACAAACCAACAAGAAGCAGTGACCACCGGAGACTCCACCTTCTAATCTAGAAAGACGCAAGCTGACAGTGGCTTCATGCACCACAGCCCAATGTATCAAGTATTTATCATATAAAAAGCCACAGACTCCCTGCCCTGAGCCTCAGATTGCCATGTGCATCTCATTGCTCCAAAGTCAGGCCATGGTGATTTTCAGCCCAGCACGCATTTAACCGTAACACGCCTTACCAGAGAAACAGCCGCCACCCCCGGCTGAAATCCCAGAGGAACGCAAACCACCTTGCTGAGAGAAGATTTTACACTAAGGAGACCGCGCAATGCTGTCTGCCATTTCTGAGCTGCCTAAAAAGCCCGGCCTTGGGCAGGGAGTGCCCGGGCCAGCGAGGTTGGCTGCTCAGCTGCAGGGAAGAGAACCTGCTGGCTAACACTTGGAAGCGGAGAAGCGCGTGTTGCGTTGGAAAGGCCTGGTCAGGGTGGCCATGGTCTGACTATCCCACGAAACTGCAGGTTGAGTGATTGCCACAGTTGTGAGTGCCAAGGAACGGGTCCCTCACAATAAAACGTTTCCCATGATCCCACAGGAGACGCTGGGAGACAGTGCTTCCTTCTTGCTTTCTCGGGGCAGCTGGTTTTCCTACACACTCTGCTCCCGGAAAGTTTGGTCCGCGTGGTAGCTAAGCATGTGTGCAGTGTGCACATATTTTTATGGCCTTCATCATTATTTATGAACTAACGTCCAAGGGAAGTCATTTGCACCCAGGAAGCCTGGCATATGCTTCTCCATGCCCACATAGGCATAGAGGTAAGATAAACGGCACTTCATATTAATCCAGAGGGCAGGAGGTGATGTTTGCTGGGGGTCGGTATGGGCAGCACCGAGCCATCCCCCCTGTGTCAGAGAGAGCCAAGTGGCCTGCAGGCTCCATCTCTAGGTCATGCTCTAGTCCTCAAACATGGCACAGTCTCTCATGCCTCCCTGCCTTGGCCCATGCTGTCTTCTTGGCCAAGAATGTTCCCCACCCCCACCCGATCCTCACAACCCCGTCAAATGGCCCCGATCCTGTGAATGTGTCCTTCCAGAACAGAGGCCCTCCCTCCTTTGGTTCGAGCTCCTCCCCCACAGCAAGGCTTTTTCAGGACGGGCGGGCCGTTCCTTATTCACACTGAATACAGGGCACACATGCAGGGCACCCTGGCAACTGCAGCCCACGTGTGCCCAGGTCAGTAGTGGGAGAGAAGCCAGGCTCAACTCTTCCAAAATAAAAGTGGATTTTTAAAAGTCAGTTTTGGTGACTTGAGTGACTAATTTCATAGACCAGGGTCCTTGAATAGGATCGAGGAGGAGCAGCGGGGTCAGGTAAGGCGCCTGGGACCAGAGAGCCGAACTCTGGCTGTGAGACACTGAGGAGCTGTGCGTCCTCCTGAAGCCAGAAGGGGGCGCTAGCTGGGGCTTGGAGCCCAGGTCTAAGGTTCGAACTCACTGAAGCAGCGCGTGCATTTTCACACCCTGAAACAGGAGCATGTCGTACTTCAAGGTGATGCCTCGAGGCACTTCGCTGCCTGGGTGGAGAGTGTCCCTTTCAGTCACCTGTAAGGTCCCCCTTTCTGTTTATGACAGTGCACACGGCAGGCTGGGATGGACAACTCCCCGCGAAGGCAGACTGCAAACAAATGGAACTGCCTAGTTGGGCTGCCCTGGTTAATGCCATGTCACCCAAAGAGTCGGCCCCCTTCCCAACCACCTGGGAGCCTAACCTTCCTTGGCCAGGCCCCCGGCACCCGCAAAGCTCCAAAGCTCTCCCCACGTCTTGCCTGAGCGGGGCTAGTTCCATCATTGTGCAAACACATCTCGGTGCACCTGTATATTCTGTCACTCTCCTTGTCCATGACAAATGCCGGGCATAAAAATTACCTTCAGGAATGTGTTAAGCAGCAAGCACATCCAGAGGACTGGGGAAGGTGAGGAGGCTGGAGACAGATGGAGATGATCTTCACTTCTGGGACAGCAGAAAACAGGAGGCAGAGGAATGGGGGTGTCAGCGGGAAGGAAACACCACTGGCTCATTCACCAGCCTCATGCACGTGTCGAAAGTCGATCCAAGTTGCTCAGCAACCGAGAACGGCCTTTCAGAGAGCAAGGGGCTAACTGGATAAATGAATTAATTAGACATCTCTGGAGTCAGTGCCATTAATGACAACAGGCTTGAGTGGCCCGTTTCTTGCTGGTCAAAGTGTCTTCCTCCTCCACTTGAATTTTGGTCCAGCAAACTTAGGGAGCGGTGGAGGGTGGGAGCCAGGTAACAATGTGTCAGAGATGTTATCTTGGGAGGGGCGGGGGAGGGAGGGAAGCTTGCCTTGGGAGAGAAGTTGAACTAAAGACATTCGAGGTCTCTTTCAACTCTCATATTTGATCAGTTTTACCCTGCAGGACAGAAAGGGCAAGAAAAGGAGTAGGTCCCCACTCTGGCAGCCTGCAGGAAACTTAATAACCTGTTTTCCCACACCATCCCACGGGGCTCCCTTTGCCGAATCTAAGACACACAGGTTCCCGTGAAAGCCGATCAATGGCACTAGTCAGGGCCTTTGTGTGGGCATCAGATGTTTTGTTGGTTTCTCCCCTTTCTCTGCTCTGCTTCCTCCCCTCGGCTCCCTTTAACTACAGCAGAAGCCCACCGGCCGCTCTGATGACGGAGGGGGCTCTGCCCCACAGAGCCCACAGTGAAGCCGGGGGGCAGGAGAAGGCAGCCGCAGGGAGGGACCAGCGCCTGCTCTCTGGGCAGGGGCGACAGCATTGTGGCATCTGGTTTTGCTGCCCGTAACAGTTGGCTGGGAGCCTCCAGGCAAGCCCCTGCACCTCTCTGAGCCTTGGTTTTCCCTCCCTCCAAGTAGGGAAAAGTTTTGTGGTGTTTTGATAACAACCGATGCCAGGGTTAATTTCACCTCTCCCCTGCTCGCGATCACGAAGGGTTTCCCACTGCAAAAATAAACCAAGTCTGTCAGCGGGACCACAACGCCTCCGTAATTCAGTCTCACCTCGTCCCCATTTCTCCAGGTTCCTAAAAACACCCTGTTCTCACCTCCCACCTTTTATTCATCCTGCTCTTGACCTGGGAACCAAAACTTAAGTACAAATGCTCAGTGGAGGTTTTTACGGAACAGACTGGTCTAACTGGGAAAAGGCCCAGGACTTGAAAATACACCTTAGTCATGGTGGGCTCAGGGGTTGCGCCTCACCCGGAGGGGGCCTTGCTCTCCACGCTGGAGAAGTGGACCACACGAGGCCCCGTGGCTCAGCACATCGGGGGCCCTCAAGTCAGACCCACAGGGGACTCACGGCTCCATCACTCACCAGCGTGGACCTGGGCCAGGTATTTAACTCCTCCCTTGCCTCTGTTTACTACCTTTACATGAGGCCATAAGAGCAGATACTTCAAGACAAAGAGACACTGCTGCAAAGGTCATATGTAGGTCAGCATGTGGCACGTGATAAGATTGCACTAAATGTCCCTTATTTTTACAAGATGCTCTCATTCTAGGGCGAAGTAAAAGCTGATCTCTTCACCTTTACTCTCCATCCATCCCACATTCTCTCAGCCCACCCCTCTTCCAGACTCGGTAATTCCTCGATTTCTATGTCAATACTATAATAGACTCATGACTTCCATCTTCAAAAGACATGCTCCTCTATTTCATCCCCTACTCTGCAGCTTGTTAGCTGTGTGACCTTGGCAATTGATGTAAGCTCTCTTCGTCACAGTTTCCTCATCTGTAAGTTAGAGGTCATAATAACCTCAACTGACGGTTGTGTGAGGGAGGATGAGATGACACATAGGAAGCACCCAAGATGAGAAATGTTCGAGCCCATCCACAAAGTCTTCCCTTTTGGTTCCAATGTTGGTTTGATATTTCCATCCTTCTATCTCTATGTACTTATGTTAGATTTTAAGTTCCCAGGAGACCAAGCTCAAGTCTGAGCTTGTTCCTGTGTGCCCAGATCATAACTGCATCGCTCATCATCACTCACATGACAATGATATGACAATGATAATAATGAATACAGAAGATAATTCACCTAGGGAGTGTATTTGTTTAAGATCTCAGCTATACAGAAACAAATCTCCTATAAATAAAAGGCTTAGCTAAGACAAAATCACAAGTTCAAGACCACACTCGATGTGAGTGGCCAACTTGTCAATGGTTTGGCATAACCCATCCATGCTTTGAGAGAACAAGCTGGGAGGGGGGTTGGGAAGGAGGCATGTATCTCTGGGTGCCAGGGAGTGTGACTATCTTTATCAATGAAGAACATGGCACATGAAGGGGGTAGAAATGTCTGTTTCTCAGCCCTGAATATTACAAGCTTTCTCCTCATTCCCAGCTCCAGGAGCCCCCACCTTGGGAGGAATGGGAGGGCAAAGGTATTGGGATGAGCCGAAAAGCAGAAGAAAGGAACAAACTAGAAGTCCTCATACTTGCTCAGATACTGCAGAAGAGAATTCAGCTGTTTGACAAACAAAGCAATGAAACTATGACTTTGGAAAGTCACAGTTTAGTCGCTTGGTAATTACAGAGTTTCTGTTTGGGCAATGAAAAACCTTTGGAAATGGATAGTGGTGATGATTGGACAACCGTGTGAATGTAATCAGCGCCACTTAAAATGGTTCAATAAGAAAATGTTTACATAAACATTTTCATATATATATATGTATATAAAATCTAAGGGGATAAAAGAGAACAGCAGTCTCCCCAAGTTCTCTTCCCCTTAACCACAGAAAATCGACCATCAGAAGCATTTCACAGAGAGAAGCCAGTCTTTGTTCAGATCCCTGTTCTCTCACCTCTTGGGAATGGCCTCCCTCTCCCAGATGCCAGTCCTGAAGGCAGAAAAGTTAGACAAATAGTACAGGCTATGATTTCAGGAGTCCTCATTCCTAAAATACCTTTCCAACCATCCCCAGTTAAGATGGAAGCTTTCTATTCACCATGAGGAGGGCAAAGTTAAAATGCACATCTCAAAAAAAAAGACACATAAATGGCCCACAGATATATGAAAAAATGCTCAACGTCACTAATCATCAGGGAAATGCAGATCAAAACCACAATAAGATATCACCTCACACCTGTTAGCATGGCTATTATCCAAAAGACAAAAGATAACATGGTGAGAATATGGAGAAAGGGAACATTTGTGTATTGTTGCTCCGAATGTAAAATGGTACAGTGATTATGAAAAAAAGTATAGAGATTCCTCAAAATTTAAAAAAACAGAACTACCAAATGACCCAGCAATCACACTGCAGGGTGTTGTCTAAAGGAGGTAAAATCAGCGCCTCGAGAGATTTCTGCACTCCTTTGATTCATTGCAGCGTGATTCACAATAGCCAAATGGGGAATCCACCTCAGTGTCCATCGACGACAGATGAATGGATCAAGAACACATCGTGTGTCACACAATGGAATATTATTCAGCCTTAGAATAGAAGGAAAACCTGTCATTTGCGACAACATGGATGAACCTGAAAGACATTAGACTAAGTAAAATTAGGCAGGAACACAAAGACAAATCCTGTATGATCTCACATATATGTGGAACCTTAAAAAGTTAAACTCATAGAAACAGAGAGTGGATTGTCAGGGGCTGGGAGGTGGAGACATGTTGGTCAAAAGGTACAAAGTTTTTTTTGCAGGATGAATATGTTCTAGAGATCTAAGGTACAGCGTGGCAACTATATATAGTTAATAATACTGTATTAAATTCTTGAAATTAGCTAATAGAGTAGATCTTAAGTGTTCTCACCACCAATAAAATGGTTACAACGTATGGTGATGAATACATTTATTAGCTTGATTGTGGTAATCATTTCACAATGTACACATATATCAAAAATCACATTAACACCTTAAATATATACGTTTTAGTTGATTATAACTCAATAAGGCTAGAAAATAATATTTAAAGTCCTCAGGAAAAAGAATTGAACAGACAGCCCTGGCCGGTTTGGCTCAGCAGTTAGAGCGTCGGCCTGCGGTCTGGAGAGACCCGGGTTCGGTTCCCGCTAAGGGCATGTACCTCGGTTGCAGTTTGTCCCCGGCCCTGGTTGGGTCGTGTGGATGGCGACCACTCGATGTGTCCCTTTCACGTCAATGTTTCTCTCTCGCTCTCTCCCTCCCACTCTATCTGAACAAAATATCAAAAAATGTCCTTGGGTGAGGATAAAAAAGAATTGAACAGACAAAGTCCTAATATTAGAACATGGTTTCAGAGCAAAGAGAGCAACAAAAGCGAGGTTACTGGGCACAGGAGGGACAAACGCCAGGAAGGGGGCCACAGCACACCTCCCTGCATGCCTCTCTTTTCCTGTTTTGCTCTCAGCAAACACTGGCCCAGCCTCCAGGCCTGAGTGGAGACACAGGCTTTGGCGTGTTTCGGATTTCTTTCTGTCCCTGGAAATTCCATCTTCTACCCAAGTGTCAGCCCATGGGTGGCCCTGCTTTACTTGCTGTGAATTCACAATGGGTCTTAACCAGCTCATGAGAGATTCAGAATGGACTTGTTAGAATCAGGATAAACTCTCCAGTTAAAATTAAATAAATAAATAAAAACCGGAAACCCATTTGCAGGAAACCACCGTAGTAACTTAAATCAAGAAGAGAAGCCCCGTGTAACACAGAGCCATGCAGCCTATGGATGCAAGCTATTCCCTTGGTCTCATCTTCAGAGTCGCCTGCTATTCTTTGAGGACCATCATCCCCACCCTCCTGCCATCGCCACCCCTTTAGGAGAAATTAAAATGGGGCTAGCGCTACCCCTGTCTGAGATTAAAGAGGGAAGGCCATGGGTAAATGTGGCTCATCCCTCTGTCCATTACAGGGCTGCCTCCCACTGCACAGGGCTTTCAGCCCGGGGGAGGACAATGACAGTGCTGGAAGGGGCAGCTTCCCGCTAAACCCAAACCAGGCACCCTCGCAGTGGGGAAAAATGGCTCGCAGGAGGTAGACCTACTATGAGGCAGACCACACTAAGCTTTAGAAGCTTTTTCCATAATCATTTCCCACCCTCTGTCAAGTATCTTCTACCACAGGACAGGCACCTTGCCAAGCATTTCAGACTCACTTAATCCTCACAACAGCTGTACAAAATAGGGATTATATTCCCAATTTTATAAAGGAGAGAGCTCAGTTTCAGAAAGTAACTTGCCCAAGGTCACAGAGCTAGTCGGTGGTAGAGCTAAGATTCAAAGTGAGGTCCATCTGACCCAAGCACTACTCTGCCACCCCAAGCATCCCACCCCCTGTATCACCCATAGGTCATCTGATGTATTTACTCTTCCCAAGGCTCCCTACGTGGAGGAAAAGCCCTAGACTGCATAGAACGTAATGGAGGCCGGAAGAGGCTCAGTCCTGCAGAGAGAGCACTGGACTGGGAGTCAGGGACATGGACAGTGGGGTGGTATTTTCACTACTGGTGTGTTTGGGCTCCACCATCTCTCTTGACCTCATGTTCCACATAAGGAAAAGGATGGGGTTAGATCATTACATGTTCTTTCAAGCTCTAAAATTATTCATATTTTAAGAGAATCTTGGAGAGGACAATGTTTAACCCAAAGGAATGACTCCCAAATTGTGAAGTTTCTAGCCAAAAAGAAATTGAACAGAGAATCCTCTCAGCCACCCCTCGAAATCACACCACAAGTCTGCAAGTTCTCCTATAATTTAACAACAATTACATTCCCTTGCATGTGTCTGTAACTTTAGAGTTATAATGCCCTTTCAAATACATAACTTCACTTCGATCCTTGCAACTATTACATAGATGAGGAAACCTGAGTCTCAGTTGTTGCCTCACTTGGACCATTTCATAAAGCTGGTAGATGGTGATATGAAGGCTTGTCTCCCAATTTCAGTTTAACCACAACCAAAAGGAATGCTCCTACGTGTACTTGTGCTTGGATCCAGAGTCCTATTGCGGAATGAGACCATTCATATATCATCATCATCATCATCATCATCATCATCATCCACATTGAATCATTTGAGTGCATAATAGTCACAAAGTCACAGTTGTTAAAACTATTAATTAAGGAGGCTAGTACTGTTTCAGTACATATACCGGAATACCCACCAACTCCATCTGCAGGTAAAATCAGCTCTGCTTAGAGGCATACACATACAACACTCACGTGTACACACATAACCTCCCTCCTCACGTGTACACACTTGACCTTCCTTCTCACGTGTACACACATGACCTCTCTCCTATTTTTCTCCTCATCCCAGCTCCTAAGAAAAGGACACAATGATGAGTCCTTTTCTCCTGGACATGACTCTTTCAGCATCCCTCCGTCTGGGACTACAAACAGGCTGAGGCAGGGGATCGACAAGGAACAGCAGTTTTCACTGTTGCCTGCTATATTCAGGTACAGGGTGTCACAATGGTGTTTCACGCAATATAATCAGATCTGCCCCCCTGTTCCAGTTCTTTAAAAATTCATATGTACACAAGAAAGAAAAAAAAACAAAACACAAAACAAAGCCAGAAGGGGGGGAAAGACAATCTTGAAATGAATTCAACTGCAGAAGCTTATGTTCCTGCAGACATCGTAGATATTAATAATTCAACAAAATATTACAGTAATTACTATACTTTGCAAAATCACAACAGTGCACTTTAGCACAACTCCTACCAATCTCTGCCACTGTCATTAATAAATAAAACACGATTCCCTATATTAAACTTGTTATTTAAAAGCTAAATATTTTATCAGCACTAATGTATTTTAAATAATCAGGCAAGACCAAGAAAATCCCTGGTCCCACACTTCTATCCCCTCCCCAGTAAGTGAAATCCCATTTCACAGCGAGAATAGAAATTGACTTTAACAAGAATACACTGAGTGTTAGGGCTTGAAGACCCCCACTGAGGGACCTGAGGACCACTCAGCTTGAACACTCGGCTGGAATCCGATTAGGCTGCTGAAAAAAGAGTCAGGAATAAAAAGTGGAAGATAAATTCTTTTGGATCATGAATCCAACCTACCTCATTCAGCTCCAGAAAAGGAAACCATGAACTGTAAAGAGAGGGGAATGGCAGGAAACCACCAAAAAGACACAGCTAAGTGTAGCCCTGAGCATGTATGAGGCTAATGACCTTGAAATATAGGTGAGCCTCACTTTACATCACAGTTATGACCCCACAAATTTTCTACATCCAATCTATCAAGTTCTGTTGATTTTACCTGTTCTATCAGTTAGCTTTTGCTGCAAAAATGCTGCAGAACAAACCACTCAAATCTCAATCCCTTATTTTCACAACAATAATTTACTCTCATAAATGTACAGGGCAGCTCAAGGTTGGCTGATACAACTGGGCTCAGGTGGGCAGTTCTGACGCTCGTGGCTGGGCTGGGCTCGGCTGCTCTGGGCTCAGAGTAGCTATATATGACTTGTCACTCATCCTCCCAGGAGCAGTAGGCTAGTCTGGATGGTTTTCTCATGGCCACTGCAGAGGCTCAACCTAGCAGGTAGATGGACAATGCCTCTTGCTAACTAAGCTTAGAACTGGCACCTTTCTCTTGGCCAAAGCAAGTCACCCAAAATTAGGAGGTGGAGAACAAGGCCCCTCCCACAGAGAAAGGGCACTATGAAGGCCCAATACAAAGGCAGTTATAGGGAGGAGTGAAGAATTACACAGAGGAGCCAATACAATCAACTACACCTGCTAAATATTTGTTCAGCTGGCTCCTTCCCACCCAATCCCACCACCACCACCCAAGCCACCATAGTCTCTAGCTACAGAAGCAGTCTGGTCTGCAAGCATCCATCCTATTCTTCCTCCAAACCACAAGGTGGTCAGTGTTTTTTTAATGTAAATTTAATTCTATCACTCTGTGTTAAACCCTCCCATTGCTTACCCCTTTGCTCTAAGGCTAAAGAAGAAATTCCTTCCCCTAGGCCCATAAGGCCCTGCTTGGTCCAACTCACCCTTGCCCGTCCAGCTTCATCTCTCACCAGCCCCCAGCCCACAAATTGTCTGCTCCGGCCACCCTGTCCTTTCCATCCCTTTTAAATGCCTTGCTCTCTCATGCCCCAGAAACTGTGTGCCCAGAGCATTCTGCCCTCTCTTCACCTCATTGACCCTGAGCATCTTCAAGGCCTCAGCCCATCTGTTTCTGCCTCTCTGCCCGCTCCCTGTTGAATGTCACCGGTGTAGTCTCTGACAGGACCGCGGACCTGCCGCTCCGCGTACGCTCACCGTTGTACACGCCGAGCCCAGCAGCTCCTGACACATACTCCACAAATATCTCTTGAATACTGATGAAGTTTCAAACGGCTATTTTTAATTTTTAAAGTAAAGGTAGCTAAAACTGCCTTTTTAATTAGAGTTTTATGTTAAAAGTATTCAGATAATAAGTGTCTACAGCAAATTGCTCCGTGGAGGGTTCAGTCTCCCTCATCATACTGTCAGTTTCGTATAAATCTGGTTGTAACGCATCAGGACCCCGTACAGGGTTCTGCATCACTAATCTGAACAAAGCCAGGGGTGTTGCACCCCAGGCAGCTCCTTTTCCCCACCCTCATCCACCCCCGAGAGGGAGGGAGACACATATAATCCCAAACAGCAGGTGATGCAATCCAGCAAGTAACTAAGTACTTCAAAGCTCCCAGGGAAAATATTTTTGACCTTAGATCACTATATCTACATGAAGCATCAAGCCATTGTGGGAACAAAATAAATTTTAGACATGCTAAGAATAAAAAAAATACAAAAAGGATTGCTGAATCACTGGTGGGCTATATTATCTATCATCCAAGCCAGGATCTTTTGAGAGTTGAAAGGGATCTATCAATATTTATACCAGGACACAGGAATAAGCATTCCTATGCACTCTCTGAAAAAGAATACTTGAGGATATACCACAGAAAAATGAAAATCAGCCCCCAGTAGGAGGACGGGAATCCAAAAAACAGAGACACTACCCCAAGGGCAAAATAAACCGATGTACCGAGATGACAACAGGGAAGTTGGCCTACAAAGACATCAGTACGAATTAGAATACTCAATAATAATACAGTTAGGAAGCTGGACTATCTTAGTACTATGGTGAGAAATAGATGTTTCTTCTGTCTATGAGAAAGATAAAACAAAAAGCTGTAGAAGAAAGTTAGTGCAAACTAATACTGCAGAATTCTGAGCGACTGTCAGAACATGAGCTGATCTATTTGACCTCAAAGCTCAGAACACTCCTCACCAAGCAGCATAGGCTTAGTCATGTGTTGTTGGAGACAATTAATACAACCATACTATTTAAACATTAGATGCGTGTGGTCTTGATCACATTTCAGCATTTCCTAAGTATGCTCAAATTGGCACATATTTTAAATGATCTCACAGGGTTCTCAGTATTGTTTATCTAATACGTGTTTCCCACACTCGAGACTATAGGTCTGTGTGTGCCCAGTGGGCATCGTGTGCCTTTCTCACATCCTGCATCACGAGTCATATAGTAGATGCTCCCCAATACTTCATATCATCTCAAAGGAATAAGGCAAAGCAATCAATACAGGTCAAGTCCTGGAATAAATGTTTTTTCCTAAACATCCAAACTACACTGCCATCTGAGAATTTTATTATATCAGATGTGACTTGAAATAAATTGTACTGCAATCCTGGAATAAGAATCTTAAGGCTCGGGGATGTGTGCTAATGAAAATGTCCCATGTGAGCTGAGAGAAGGCAGAAGAAGGTGGATGCTGTGGGTGGTCTCCAATCTGTTGTGGAAGGACCTCCAGCTACTGAAGGAATAAAGGACAGGTAAGGTGAACTAACACCATGAGTTCATAGTGCCCCCCCACCCCCCCCACCCCACCCCGGTTTATACCACTTTGAGAAGCATTCTTTTCAACATGCTTCCAAGTGCAGTATCTCATTATTTAACTGTGACATAAAGGGAGCAAATAGGATTGTCCCCATTTCACACATAAAGAAATGATAGACTTCACATCACACCTAGTTTTTGGTGAAGTGGGCTGCATCAATTTACACAACTCTTTCATTTTGTAGATAACAAAACTGAATTTCAGAAAATTTAAATAAATTAGCATCACACTAAGCAAAAAATAAAAAAGAAAAGAAATGAATGAATGCACATATGATTAGAATAAGACCAAATGTATGAATGCTTGAAAGAATCATTTTATGTTTTTTATCATCATTCAAGACCCTCTTCTAAGGCACCCATTTCTTTAAAATCTCTAATTCATAGACATATAAGCTGCTACACCTGGAAGGGTCTCTATGCACCTACACCTAGAAAGGGTGACTTGCTGAAGACAGTTCATATAAATCAGGAACCCAAGTCTAAATATCCCAACACTCAGGCTCATATTCTTTCCAACCTGTCATGATGGCCATCACTGATGACATCTTAGAAGAAAGATACCAACCATAAGCTCAACTGCTCCCACCAAAATACTGACAAAGTCTAAGAAAAACAGGAAGTGTACCCTATTCCAAGTCAGGTGATCACCTGCCAGCAGGTAGAGGCCCAAATTTTAGGGACCCTCTGTGTATTGTGAAGACCAAGCACATGCCCTGGGCTGAGGTGGGGCTCCTTAGCCCTGAGAACTGACAGTGGAGACCAATCTGAAGGTGTGTGTTCCCTTCTCAAAGCCTCTACACCATGTTCCTGCCACTCACTATAACCCTGGACTGGGCTCCTTGCTAATGGAAGGTGCCACTCTAAAGGAGGACCCTCTCAGAACCAGGGTCCCTGACTTCATCTTCCTCTCCATTCCCAGTACGTACCATGGCATGGCCCTAAGCAGTATGTTTCAAAAGTATGAGGAAAATGTGGGCCCTGGCTGGATATCTCAGTTGGTTAGAGCGTCATCCTGATATGCCAAGGTTGGGGGTTCAATCTCCAGTCAGGGTACATACAACAACCAACTGATGAATGCATGAATAAGTGGAACAACAGATCAATGTTTCTCTCATTCTCTCTCTTTTCCTCCTTCCCTCCCTCCCTCCCTCTCCTCTCTTTTCTTCTCCCCTCTCCTCTCTTCTCTTCTCTCCCTTCCTCTCTCTCAAATCAAGAAATAACAATTTTAAAAAGTATATGAGGGAAAATCCTGACTTGGTATGATGCTTAATGTGCTCATGTGTCAACTTGACTGGGCCATAGGGCACCCAGATACTTGGCCCGACACTATTCCAGGTGTGTCTGTGAGGCCATCTCCGGGTGAGATCAATATCCGAGTCAGCAGACTGGGTAAAGCAGATCACCCAACGTGCATGGACCTCATCCAGCTCATTGAAAGTGTGACTAGAACCAAAGAGACTGAGTAAGAAATCACTTTTTCCTTCTGCATGACTGTCTTCAAGCTGGGACGATGGTCTTCTCCTGCCTCACACTCACACTCAAACTAGAACTATACTGTCAGCAGTACTGGGTTCCAGCTTGCCAACTACAGATTGTGGGCGTCCCAGCCTCCAGAACAGGGTCAGCCCCTTCCTTACAACAAGGAATGTTTTTACACATACAGATACGTATATAAATGTAGACACACACACAGAGCTATAAAGGCATTTACTCTGAACGTTACATTTGTATAATATATATGTGTGTGTGTGTGTGTGTGTGTGTGTGTGTGTATACAAGTCACAATACTTGACTTGAATTCGAGTATTTGTTTGGGCGGTATCCCGAGGAATACTGAGGGGTATACGGAAGAGAGGAGGGATGGGAGGGCTGCCAATAAAGCACACAGGTCACCACGGTAGGCAACTGGGGCTTCCCCCACTGGAGACTCTGGAAGACGGGGTAGAAACAGACTCAGTTATCCCATCCTGAAGCGCAAGGGAGCTGGGGTATTTATCCAACTCCCACTAGTCGTTGACAGGTGGCTTCGCCCTAGTCCTTGATGGGAAATCATTTCTGACACTTCCAGCCTGTGCCTTGTATGATCAAAGCAAGCTCCAGGGGGCAAACAGGCCCTGGTGCTGGTGGTTAGAGGTCAGGCCAACATGCAGAGAAAGGGCAAGGGACAAGGGGATGTGGGAAGGACACCGTTTTATCTGCGACAAATGGCTAGACTTTCAATCTGTCCCACTTCATGCTTAGGCAAATAATGAGAACTAGCATTCTTAACCAATGGAATAGCCTACTATGCCAGACCCTTTATGTGTATTAATTATCTCTAAGATTCCCAACAACCCTGCAAGCTCAGTATTGCCCCCATTTTGCAGACAATAAAACTAAGGCTCAAGTATAAATGACACAGAGAAACCCAGTGATATGAACAAGTCCTTCATCTCTCAAAAGGCCCTTCCTCGACACCGTGACCCTGGAAAACGAGTTTCTCTGCACCTCGCTCCATGGTCTCAAAACTCTTACTGTAGACAAGCTCTCCCACTACGTGTACCCACATTTGGATATAGCAGCTCAAGCTACTTTTCTAGCCCTGAAAAAAAAAGTTTGCCTCAGTAATTGTTCTCCATCTCCCACTGAAAACAGGTTTTTAAAAGAAAAAGTTTGTTTCTTATGCATCAGCGTAATATCTAACCTGATTCTAGCCATCTGGAAAAGAAACTGCCTACCTCACCAGAGATGCCAAAAAGCCTTTGCGAGTACTGAGCCAGGCATGCGGGACCTGTGAACCAGGGACAGACAACTGTGATGTCCCAGGGGTGCAGACCCTGTCCCTGGAGGCAGCCAGAGGAGGCCAGACCCTTCCGCAGCTGGAAGACACTCGCTTTTCACTCTGGCAGTCTTAACTATTTAAGAAAGTATTAATGTCATTCAACTCAATACATTTTTATTGACCGACTACCACGCACACGGAAGTGAGAGGCTCAATGGCAGAAAACACAGAAGACATGGGAGGACCCAGCCTGAGCATCACTTCTGGCTGGATTTATTTCCAGTCTTCGTTGAGTCATTCATGGGTTGAACGTACTGAAGAATATTTGTACAGAGCACCCATTTTTTTTCTGCAGGAAAAGGCTAAAGGATCGATCCCCAGGACTCAACTGCTTTGTTGCCAATCAATTATTCATCTACGGGTCCCCAGAGGGCCTCTCCCAGGATGCACCTGCAGGCCGCTGCTGCTCTTCTCACCTTTGGGACAATTCTTCGGGCGGCATTGTCATCCTATTTATTTTTATTTCTTTCCTAGGACAACATTCCCTCAAACGTCTGTGTAGGAATCTCAGATTCCATTTTTGGTGCTTAGGGTGCAGGCCAAAAGGGAAGTCAAGGCTGTAACTCAATGGGTGTCAATCACGACAAAATATTAATGGTTTGGGCCAGTACGGTAAATCTGGAAAGAGGCCGCAAGAATTCCGCAGATGGTTCCAGTCATGGGTATCCCCATTTTGCATCGGGCACAAAGCAAAGCTAGGAGGTCAGGAAGAAAAGCATCTCCTGACCTGGATGTAGGTGAGTGTTGGGCACTATGGGCTCTGCTTACCAACCAGCCCAGCAGCCCATGTTTCCTATTCTCCTAAAGCTACACATCTCATCACTTTCTTCTAGAAGTCTTCATGATTTGCTGTGAGGTGTAATCATGCATGTCCAAGCCAAGAGAAGCTACTCCTCATCTTTATGGATACTTTTCTCCACCCTTCACTTAATGAAATCCTGGAAAAAATGTTCAACTTATTAGTTGTGAATTAGTGTGATCTTCGATGTGGTCCTAACCATCTGTTTCTGACTATGTCTATTACAAACTCTGAATATGAGTTTCAAGGAGCCAGGTCACAGCCATTCACTTCTCTGTATTATTCACTGTGTTTCTCAGGACCACAGGGAAGATAAATATCACAACGACTCATGTGACTGCGGCCATGGACTACGGGAGGTGGTTGAAATGAGCATCTCTGGAGAACGGGCTTCTAGCCAAGGCTTTTCCATCAGCTCACTGAGAAACTTTAGGCAAGTCTCTTCCTGTGCTTCAATGTTTCCGTCTGAAAATGAAGGGAAAGGCTCTTCCAATATAAAAATAAAACTAAACCAGCTGAAAGTACCCGAAGGGCTTACTGCAGGTCAAGCACTTCTTTTAAGTACTTTGCTATGTGAGTTTTATTTAATCCTTACAACAGCCCAGTGTGAGAGTTACTGTTTTCATCACCATTTTCATAGATAAAAAAATATCCAAGAAAGGTGACAGCTTGCCCGATGTCACCCAACCATTAAGAGATGGAGGCAGCCCAGCCAGTGTGGCTCAGTGGTTGAGCGTTGACCCATGCACCAAGAGGTCGCCAGTTCAATTCCTGGTCAGGGCACATGCCCAGGTTGTGGGCCCGATCCCCAGTGGGGGACATGCAGGAGGCGGCCAGTTGATGTTGTCTCTCATTGATGTTTCTATCTATCTCTCCCTCTCCCTTCTTCCCGCTCTAAAGTCAATAAAGAAAACAAATTTTTTTTTAAAAAAAGAAAAAGAGATAGAGGCAGCATCCAAACCCAGGCAGCTGGCTCCAGAAACTGTGCTCTTGTTTACTGTATGGTCTTTTTCACGCTCCCAGTGAACATCTGTTCCTAATCAATCCTGAAGAGGATTGCATTCATGATGAGAACCCTCCACAAGTATGAATTCACAAGGACTCATACCATCATACCCAGGCTAAAGGATCCCAAACCCACAACCTAATATGATCCTTGATTATTCTATTCTGTATAACTCTATTTCTAGCTTTTCTCCTAAACTAGGTTCTCTTCCAGGGCGTGCCAAGTAACTTGGCACAGTTTTACTGACCAACAGCCCTGAATGACTGGCCCCACCAGGCTCAGGGTCCCTCTCCTCTCAACCCAGCAGGGATGGTTTCCTCTGCTCCTCGTCAAAGAGTTAGTAGTAGAGAGCTATTTTTGCAGTCCTGACGTTCTTAGATGTCATTACTTTTTGAAAATTTACTACAGCACATTTATTAGTGTACTATAAAGAACAGTATTTCCATAAATAATTAAACCCAAACTACACTGATCAAAATAAATGAGCAGAATGTTCCTGATGGTACAACCAGTCTTGACTTGCTCACTAACGCAGATAATGAGGAGACTCACAGGAGGCCCCATTATCGACCGTTATGAAGATACAGATTGTCCAGCACTAACAAGCTCGGTATTTATTACCTACAGGCATGGAGGTGGGTGGGGCGGGGTGGGTGAGGAGGGTGGCCATGGCACATAGCCCAGGAATAGGACAAATCATCTACTTCTAAGCCCCTCTGGCTAGCCTCCTATATACTCATCCTGGCCTCAGTCTATCCTGTCTATAAAATGGGCAGCACTCTATCTCACCTGAGTGGAAATGCGTAATGTCCTTGTCAGGAGAATGGTCTGTAAACCCAAGGAGAAAGGAGGAAACTGGGAGTGAGCAGAGGTCAGCTACGCAAAGCCAAAGCAGCAGGAGGTCCAAGGTGTAAGGTACCATGTTTCTGTCTGAGCCTCACATCCCTCATCTCTGTGCTGATTGACTTGATGAAGACAGTTCCCAAGGGCACGTCCAGCTTTGACATTCCGTGAGCCCAAGGTGCCTGTAGTGTCTCCCACAGTGATCCTCCCTCCTCTGAGCTCATAGCCTGAAATGATCACTTGACAATTGACCACATATCACCCCATGGCATCTGTCTTGTTATGTGTTATTTAAGCAGTCTCATATCCAAAGATATTGGAAGGACCATGAGGCTAACAGTGTCTCATCTTTGTTTGTCTTCTCCTTCCATCACATCCCTGCCAGCCCCTATGCCCAGAACACTGGCACATACTGAGGAAACACTTAGCAAAGGGTTGAGTATCTTATGTGAGTCCATAGGTACATAAGGAAGAAGCCAGGATTGCTGACTAGCCCCTATTTCTATCTTACGAAGTGGGATAAAGATGCCTGTTAAGCCTTATGTTAAAATTCACATATGAAATAATAAACCAGATATATAAACTCAATGCTATTAAGAGACAGTTTTAGACTGTCCCCCCTCCCCAGCTAAGGCAGTCTGTAAATCCTATGACCACTTAGGAAGGGGGAACTGAATGCATCTGAGGCAGTTTCATAGAGGTGCTGTGTTTGAGTCTTGAACTGTGCTGTGAATAATGGGTGCATCTCCATAGAGGGAAGTCTCAAGAGCAAAGGTTTGTAGTTAGGAGGGAGCTTGGCACAATGAAGAGGCTGCCTTGGCTAGAATGAAGGAGTCAACCAAGGAACAGTCAAATACAAAGTTGGAGAAGTAGACACAGAACATACACAGGGAGGGGCCCCAAATGCCAAGCTAAAGGACTTTGGATCTGAACCCAAAGGCTAAAGCTGCTCAAGCTATAATGTGGACATACTGCTTGAAATAGTGTGATAGCAGCTGTCAAATTAGGAACAGCTAAGAAAAAAAATCATCAGTATCCCAAAGGATGAGGATCTCCTATTCCTTTGTGGCCTCTGCTAGATGAGACGTGGGGGCTACTATCACTCCTCCACCCACGTGGTCAAACATGACCGAGCACCTACTCCAGGTGAGGCAGAGCTTCCTTACCTCTACTCACTGCCGACAAAGTCAGTCACCCAACAGTTCAAGGGGAGGTAAGCATGGTCAGCCAAATTCCATTCACCCCATAGCTCCAGTTGTGATGACGCAAAGTGGCCCACTGCACGCTAGCATCTACTTCCCACCTCCTCCTCCACAAGGTCTCTTTTCTCCCAAACTTGCTGAAAAATCATCCTTTGACTTTTTCCCTGTGAGGGAAATGTCTCAAGTCAGCCAAGAGGCCAAAGGAAGCAGGAGATCAACAGTGAGTCTAAGCCCCAGGCCTCGGGCACATCTAGCCTCGGACAAAGCCCTCGCCTTCAGATTTCTTCCTGTCTTAGCCTGTCGGGCTATGCTGCCCCTCTCTGCTGCTTCTGGGATGGTTGAGGGCCCACCGATCATCTAGTTCCTAAATTCCCTCAGTTGCGGTAATAGATCTACACAGCCCAGGGGAAAAGCCGTTCTCCCTTCGGCCTCCTGAGCCTTCTTACCACTGGAGCCACAACCCCCCTTCCTTTAAATCCAACACAACTGGAAAAGTCACTTTCTGGCATTCCTTCCTTGTCAACTCCAAAGCCAGCTCCAACCGCTGCATTCCTGCAATCACTCCATCAGTTCTCCCAACTGAGGAGTTTGCAGCTTCTGCTCACCTTGGAAATCACTGCAGGATCTGAGAAGCAAGTCACACTCGGTAACCCAGACATCCGAGGAAGCGCAGAGCAGACAAATAGCCGGTGTCTGCCCCCTCCTTTTCACGCGCCCCTCCCCCCAGGCCAACAGTGACCAGGAGCAATTAGTGCATTCTGCCTTTCCCAGCTACATCTCTACTGAGAGGCTCCCCTGTAATATTAATTAAAAACATATTCTTTTTGGCAAACCCTGGAAGAACGGCTTCTGTGGCAGGCTTCTTTATTAAGCCTCCGAGAAGACATAATGCATTAAGAAATTATGACACGGGGACTGTGAGCAGAGACAATGAAGGCTAGACAATCCAGCCAAGAGCTATTGGAAAAATCTGCTTGGGAGCCACAATTAGATGCTCCAGTGAGTGAAATACAATTAATCGGATCAAATCTGTCACTATTTTGCACATTAGGAGTAAATATTTGAGAACACAGTTCAGCTGAATTAGTTCAAGGTATGAAATCCCAAGGTATGAGAACCCGTGTGTCCCCACCTCCTAGCATGCTCAGGGAAGGGTGATCTGGTAGGGACCTGGAATCATCAGCATCTCCTATTTTTCTTCACCAAGCTGCAGTGTTGGGCACATTAACTGAAAACTACCTGGCAAGTCATTCCAACCAGATACAGTACAGAGGCAGCAACCTGCAAAACCTCTGGAAGTGAGCTGCTGGAAAGGAAAGGGGATCCATTTAAAGAGGGGCAGCACTGTTACCCCAATGCCAGGAATGGGGATCCCCATGAGAGTTACCTCGGGGAAGAGGGTGCATGAAAAGTGGGTTGTTGCCTTCACAACTCCCCACAGCCATTTGCCAACTCACTGACCAAACAGGATGGTGTCTTCCTTCATTTGTGAGAGAAGGGCAGAATGTTTTTCTGTTCCCCTGTAAACTACAGGGACTAGGCTCTCTCTGGGTGCTTGTGAAATATTCTCTAATCGCCATTAATCACCAGGATCCCAGCTGGACATAACAAGAGAGAATGAACGGCAAATCACTCAGGCTCCAAGTTCACGTCCACTCACCTCGCCCCCCAGAACACCTGGTAGGGCAAGATCAGTCAGCGGGAGACCAAGACTCCATCCCCTCCTGATGCCTTCTGGCTCAAGCCTGTTGGGTACCTCCTCCTTGGCCCCCCAAGCCATCCCTCCCCACTCCTGGGACCAAAGTGAATACATGTTCCAAGCCAGGGACAAGGATGTCCTTCTGCCCAGAGACCCTGGGCACACGCTGGGCACATGGGGTGGGGTGGAGGTCCCTGTCTTGCATTTCCACCTCTGCATGCCTGACTGCAAACTGTTGGAGTGGAGTTCAATTTCCAATTATATGGGGTGACTGAAAACTCCCCGAAAAGGAAGTCATGTCAAGTAATGAGGTCCACGAAAGGCACTTGGTAGGAGAGCATGTTAATTAACCTGGTGGCCTTCCCAGAGCAGGACATGTTTAGCACTTTTGAAGTCAGAAGAGAAGATAAAATTCTCTTTTCATGTCAAAAGGGCCTTATGCTAGGACCTAAGTTGCCTGCCTTGGGGCCACCTCTCTCCACTTTGGAGCCAGTGATGAAGAAGCCTTTCGGAGAGTTCCGCATCCCCATCACTCTTCACCTGGGTTTTATTTAGAGCACCTCCTTTAGCGCCCTCCAGACAGGAAGAGGGGAGAAAGAAACCAACTAGGTAATGTCACAGAAATTGGTTTCCCAATTACTCTCCTAAGGGTTGTTTTTTAAAGTCTCTCAAAGACAGGTGCATGTTAACATGTTTTCCATCTTCCCTCAGAGCATTGCAGACCTGGTACTCGACAAAGCCTTTCTCTCTGGGACTGCGTGCAAAGCGTGGTCAAAGAGAGGCTCAGCTCAGGAGCTGAAGGGACAGTCCTTCTCCGGACCAGAGAGAAGACACCATGGGATCCCTGCACTCACCTATGCTGCCCTTTACTTTGCCTGAACAGTGAGACATGCCACCAGCCCAACCAATAACCCCTGGGGAACTGTCTGTGGATTGGCCAAATCTCATCACTGTTACTAAGGACTCCAAGGCTAACTGGTCCACTCCCCCAGGCCCTTCTGGTCCTCTTTTAACTGAAGAGCCATTTCTCCAAAAAGCATTGGGCAAGACCTGCCCCCTCCCTCCCTCTGCTTTACACTGCATGGAAGACGGGCAGAGAAGGCTATGCTCGTTTAACTACTATATACTGAAAGCATCCTCTACAGTCCCGTCTTCAGGGGCTTTGTCAGCACACACACATGCACACACGCGCACACACACATGCACACACACATGCACACACACAAGGATCCTTAAAATAAAAGCAGAGGTGTAAGAAAACTCTTCAGGCAGAGTAAGTTTATACTGTCCACATGTGCCCATAATCCCTAATAAAGTCACAGAAACATGAGGACATCACCTCTTCCTCCTAGGACACATTTACTTCAAGACATCCTGTCCACCCTCCTCGCCCAGTGAGAACACAGGAAGGAATGAGCACGCACACACACACTCACACACGCACACTCTCCTCTGGGAACTTGTAAATCTTCAATCACCCATCCCCACAAAGGCACACGTTGCCCGCCCCCCCCACCCAGAGCTGCCTGCTCCAAAGCTTTGGGGGTCTTCACTGGATGCAGATGAAGCAGCCACCGTGCTGGCCGTGCAGACAGGCTGCCAGGGAGCTAGAATGCCCAAGTCCTTCCCGCCCAGCACCCATTACCCAGGCTGGGCTACCAGCTGTGTGTCATTAAGAACCAGGAAATCTGGACTCAGGGTTGCCCATGTGCTGCGCAGACTCCTAGCTTTCCTGTTATTCGCTTCTCACCTCTGTGACACTCCCAGCCAGGCCCCTTTAAAATAAGGTAAAATTTTCCGAGGGAATCTTTAATGCCAGTCATGAAGAGATATACAAAGGGAGGTGGGCGGTGCTTTCCCATCGAATAAGTTCCCCTAAGCTGCCTGTGCAGACATCCATCATCCTCCTGCCCAGCGCAGGGTTCCCATCTGATACGGAGAGCCAGAGAAGAGAAAAGGATGTTTGTGAGCCTGGCTGAAGTGGGGGCTGCGGAAGTGAGGGAAGTGGGGTAAATCGCCAGAGCCCATCCCTGCTGTTCCTAGGCTCGGCTGCACCGCGCCGGGTGCGGGTGAGTTGGCGGGGAGGGACCCCTCCTGGCGCGCTCTGCTGCGGGCTGCAGCGGCTGCTGGGGCGGCCGGTGCTCGGAGCCCAGCGCTGGACAGAGAGCTCAGAGCCACGGGAGTGGACTCAAGGGCGCCACCTCTCGATACAGCCGCTTCCAGGGGAACCTGGCCGCAGAGAAGAGGTGGAGAGGTGTGCCTAAAGCCCCGGGAACCCAACTCCATTCCCGGAGCCCACTGTAGTGCCAGACGAAGTGGCTGGGGCGAGATTTTGCCCAGCGACTTGTATGTGCTTGTGCATGCGTGAGGGCAAGGGGTACCGAATGGGCGCTGACTTTCACTTCAGCTTTAAACTT
Organism: Molossus molossus; assembly: GCF_014108415.1. Classification (NCBI taxonomy): domain Eukaryota; kingdom Metazoa; phylum Chordata; class Mammalia; order Chiroptera; family Molossidae; genus Molossus; species Molossus molossus. Next base: position 19,972,353 of record NW_023425352.1, read on the forward strand.
TTCTGCTGCCTCTCCTGTAGCATTCCAGGGCAGCTGCCCGGGTTCTGAGGGGGGAGTCAGTGTCACCTGGAGACCAGCCTTGGGTGGGCTTGTCCTGCTTTTTCCTGCCGGGCTGGGGAAAGTGGTTCAGGTGCAGAGCAGAGAGCCTAAGGTGGGCAGGAGTGGGGAGTCTGAGTGGCCGCCATCTCCCGGGTTCCCTTCCCAGTGATTGGAGCCGAGAAGGGGGAAGCCCTGGCAGTGGTGGGAATCTGTCTGTCTGTCTGTCTGTCCAGCAGCTCCCTCCCCAAATCAGCCAGTGTCCTCACCCATTAATTCAGTCGCCCAACAGGAAAACTGACTCTCCAAGCCGAGTACCACAGAAAGTGACCACAGATCCCTCTCTGCTCATCTTTAAGCCCTTCTTGCCCCTCTCCCCTCCAGGCGGCCCCAGTCCTAGGGTCTCCGAAGAACGCACACTGTTTCCCAACAAACTCCACTAACCTGTTAGGGGCAAGAAGCAGCTGGGTGAACCTGTTCTCTCTAAAAGTCATTGTACACCGTCCCCCTTCCGACCCTAGAGTAACTATCTGTCCCCGTCCCTGTTTCTGCCCCCATTCTCCTCTGCTGTGGGAGACAGTGAGATCCACTGCGCGCGGGTGGGTACTCACGCTGCTGTTGTGTCCCGACCAGTGCACCATGGCTTGGTTGTGGGCCGAGTCCCCGGTCAGTGCAAACGAGGTGCTGGGCAGCCGGAGCTCTTCGGCCGCCGCTCCCCCAGCCCGCGAAGCCTTCACCTCCTCCCGGAGACCCTTGGCCAGAGGACGGCTTCCTGTGGAACCATCGGACAAGGCAGTGGCCTGGGTGTCCCCGCGTTCCAGGGCACCGGGCGGCTGCGCTCGGCGACTCCTTCTCGAGCTGCCAGGTTTGCCAGGAGCCGGGATATCCTGTCCCCACCGTGCGCCTGCTGGCGACAGCCCCCCGGCTTCTCCCAGCCTATTTCCTCCGCTGCTGCTGGCTGGCTGGAGCAGCGGCTCTGGTCTGGGCCGGCGCCCCAGTACGGTGCCTCTCCGAGCTGTCGCCAGCTCCTCCGGCCACTGGCTTGCCACTGCCCCCGGCAAGAGAGGAAGCAGCGCCGGGTGCCGCGAAGCCGGGGCTGTGGGGCGCCCAGGTCCGCCTGTAGCGCCCCAAGTGATCTCGGCACCAGCTAGGACCCACGTCGACAGGAGCAGGAGCCCAGTCCGGGCAAGGGGAGCCCCGGGCCAGCCTACGGGGCGCTCCGTGCGTGCTACCTCCATCCCGCTGCCGCTGCCGAGGCTCGGGGCCGTGGAGTGTGTGGCGCCTGCCTGCCGAGGTGCGGGTCCGGGCGCGGGGGTGTGAGTGTGCCAGTGAGCAAGCCAGCAAGTGTGTGTGTGTCGGGGGAGTGGGGAGGGGGCGGCCAGGAAGGAGGTGGCTCGGGCTGGCTCGTCTCCTGGGTCCTCTCCACTCTTCCCTCCTAGCTCTCCATAGCTTGCTCTCTTGTCCAGAGAGCGATTCCAAACCCGTGGAAAATTAATAAATGCCCCTTCGGTGCTTTTCTCCCCCTTAAAGTAAGATCCCCAGAATCTCCCCTACCGAGCTCCAACAGAAATTTTGTAAAAAGGAGTGTTCAAAGATAATGAGAAAATCCTCTTAAAATATGAAAATCAAGCCAGATCCAGGAGAAGGGCTGGTGACAGACCCCAATCCAGAGTCTCTCCGAAATCCAGCCTCCAACCTGCTCCCGGTGAAGAGTGGGGAGCCTCTTCTCGCTGCTTTTAGGGGGTTACTCTTCAGGCCTTTTGGGGTGGGGGGAGATGGCACGCAGGGAGAACAGAATGGGTCTCAAGGGAGGAGGAGGAGGAGTAAAGTGTTTTCAGCGCCAACTGTTCCTGTTCGGGAGCCAAGGGGGAGCCCAGCCAGAGCCTGTGCGTGGGGAGACAGCACTAGGAAGCTGAGTGCGGGATGGACCCAGGACTCCACTTAGGCTCCTTGCCCCCGCCTGCTGCTGCCCGCCCCCCTCCCATCCAGCAGGCTGCACCTCCCGCTTGGGTGGGGGCTCCTAGAGCTCCTGTGCGCTTGCGTGCGCGCAGGCGGGCGAGGGTGAGGAGAGCAGCGAGCGGTGCGCCCTAGGCGGGCAGGCGCCCCTGGGTGGGGGTACCTAGCTGAGCCTGAGCTGTCTAGGTGTGTAAAGGTCCTTGGCTCTGTGCGTGTGCATCTGCACATGCATGTGTGCGTGTTAGTGTGAGTAATGGGGTGTGGGGCGGATCCGAGCTGTAGGCAGGCTCGGATCACGCATGGGCTATATTTGCATTTTTATGAGCCTGTGAGTTGTCAGAGAGGCAAGAATGAGAGCAAGGCTGGAGGCTCAGGACAGCCTCCCTCCTGGCGCACAGTGCATCCGTGGTCCCCCACCGCCCGAGGATATAACCTGGTTGTTCCTTAAGCCTATAGAAGGCGAGGGGGGAGAACTGGGAGTCTCGAGCCCTGGTGTCAAGGGCTTGCCAGCCGATTCATGGGCTCTCCTTCCTGGGACCCCCAGCGGTCGCTGGAGAGAGGCAGCACTGGAGACCCTTCTGCACTCGGAGGATCCAAGCTTTCCCTCCCACCCCACCCCCACCCCCTGAGGGCGCACCTAGATTCCTTTCTGAAGGAGCTCAGTTGTTCTTTCAAAGTGTCTGCTGCCAGTTAAAGGATTCAGCCCTCCTGCACCCCCTGCAGAAGCGCGCTGGGCCCCTTCGAGCCCTGTAAGAAGGAGGAGAGTTCGGGGGGCTGGAGAGAGGGGAGCTAATCCAAGGACGACCTCGAGATGCGGTCGTGCAGTTCAGCCCGACTCCGAGAAGCTCCGTGATTTCTAGGGCTTGAAAAGGCTGGGATAGGCTGTGATGAAAGGGGAGGGGTATTTTGAGAAAGGAGCAGGATTTAGGGAGGGGGCCTGAAGAGTTTGAAGGCCTCCAGGCTCTTCCCTTTCTCTTGAGGGTTAGACAAAGAGTTCTTCTGTGGGAGATGTTTAAAACAGAGCGGGAGAGGGGAGGGGAGGAAGATGGAGTGACGGGAAAAGAAGGGAACGAACGAGAAGAGTGTAGAGAGAGGGAAGAGGAGAAGAGGAGGAGTTGACGACGGAGCGAAGGATAGAAGGTACGCTAACGGGCTGCAGAGGGGCAGGGGAGAGGAAAGGAAAGCCCGAGAGGGCGCCAGGGAAGGCCAGGAAGGATGGAGGAGGCAGAGGCGGCTCCTGGGGATCCGAGCCGGCCTGCGAGGAAGGCTGCAACCAGTGGTTTGCCGGAGTTCCCACCCGAGCAAACCCGCTTTGCCATCTGGAGCTAAATTGGAAAATAGGAACCGCGGAAGCTGGGCGGGACAGCCAAGCTGGTGACAAAGTCCAGCCCAGAATAAGGCAGGCCCTGGCATTTGTGGGTTTCCAAAGACCCCAGGCGACGGGCCACCCAAAGAAAAGTTCTGCTCCGAAGGCGGAGGTGGGCGCAGGATCGGGGACTCGGCCGAAGCCGGCCATCCGCGGATTCCCAGCGCCCCTGCTGGGGAAGGTTCGGCGCTGCAGCCGGAGAGCAGCTTCGGAGTTTGGGGCCGACTGGAGATTCCTCCTCTGCTTGGGCTCTGGGTGGTTAGGTGGCACAGTATAAGAAATCTGGGCTGTCTAGCAGACCTCCAGTACCAGAGACTCATACACCCAGGAGGGTGCATCATTCCAAACCCCAGGCCCTCAGAGAAGGGCCAACCCCAGAATCTCTCTGAAGTCTTCCCAAGGAAGGCAGTCGTTCTCAAGAGCAAGGCTGAGGTCTCCCCCCACCACCACCTGCCCCCACCTATCTGAAGGAGCCCCAAACCACCAACCCAGATAGAACCTGTGGGAAAGGTCGGATCCTGAATTTGCCAGTATGTGGCTATTAAGTATTTGGGGAAAAACGGATAAATGACTCACAAGTGCAGCATTTCACACATCTGCACCAACTCATCCTCTGGGCATTGCTCCATCATGATCACCTCCTCCTTCTATCTCCAGTCTCTCCCTCCTTCACCCTTTGCCTAGCACTGCCTACCCTCAGCCCTGCGCTGCCCCTTCCTCCCCAGTCTCCCAGTGCCCACCAACCTTCTCTACCACCCAAACCTCTTCTCCCCTGTAAGTGTTCTCCCCCATACCCGCAGCCTCTCTTCCTCACCTGGCTCTCTCTCCTGGACTTTCTACAATCTGACATTTGCCTTCGGGCGACTCATCAAAGCCCTGCCCCAACAAATACCACTGGAGAGTTTCCAGAGACACCCCCAAGAGCCTCCACTTCCTGCCTTTGTAAACACGGTCCATCTAGAAGGATGTCCCTGGGTCTACATAGGACCATGACTCGTGGCTATTGTTTTAGAGGCACAGCTCCATGCTGTTGGCAGAAATAGTCTCTTAAAATGTAAAGAAGATTATGTCATGGATTGCCATCCTCAAAATTCTTTACGAGCAAAACATTCAAATTTCTTAGAATGGTGTCCAAGCCTCCTTGCGCTGTCACCTCTGGACTTTCTTACCAGATTCCTTCAGCCTGTAATCTGCCCTCTGCCACCATTTCCAACATGGTGTGTTTTAAATGCCAGTTCTTCCGTGAAGCCTGTCCCCACTATCCCACAGAATCTGACACCACATGCACTATCATTATCACCACTACCACCATCATCGCCAATGTCTTGTCTTCCTTCCTGCTATTAGATGGGAGCTGTACAGTACCTATTTGGAATTTAAATTTTTTTCTTTATTAATTTTCAGAGAGAGAGGAAGGGAGAAGGAGAGAAAGATAGAAACATCGATGAGCAAGAACATCGATTGACTGCTTTGTGCATGCCCCCCACTGGGGATTGGGCCCACAGCTTGGGCATGTGCCCTGGCCAGGAATTGCACCAGTGACCTCTTGGTGCATGGGTCAACATTCAACACTGAGCCACACCAGCCGGGCCCTATTTGGAATTTAAAAGCAAGGGTGAGGGTTGGATTGGGCTCCCCTTTCCCTTGCTTGAATAATGCCTGCTTCAGGGAGAAAAGCAGGTTGATAGCTAGGCTTAGCCCTCACTAGTCCCAATGGGGAGTGCAAAGAAGTCCTCACTGAGAATGCATTTTCCCTTCAGGCTTCCTCCCTGTTACAAACAACTGGAGAAAGCAAACTGTATGCTACAAGCTACCCTTGAGATCACAATAAATGTCACCCTAATATCGCATTTTTCAGGGTTGTTTTTTTAATCATTACAGTGAAATAACACTTTGGAGAATTGTTCTACTCCCTGACATCACAAATACACACATACTCACTCACTCTTCGAACCCCTTAATAATCTAATAGACAGCTTGCCATCAGCACCCAGAGCCGACACATATAAACATTACAATCATTCCTATTTCTCGTATTTTAGAACATGTTCAGCACTCCTCATACGAGGATTTAAAGACAAATTCCACATACATCTTAGGAAAAATTGTGTTTCTCCCATGAAACTGACATCTTTTCTTAAAGGCTTTCTTAAAGTACCTTTGTCTTCTCACTTTGTCTTCCTCTTGTCTTGAAAGTCAAGCTGAGTACTGGGTTCACTTGCTCTAAACAGTGTGCAGAACAAGATCTTATCCTCCGCTCCCCCTTCACTGAATGTTGTGTTTCATTGTTTGATACTCTTTGGTCTTACTATATCTGTGCATTGTTGATAAGCCACTTCACATGCTTTTTAGAACTAAATAGGAAATTAATTAATTGATTAACATCAAAACAACAGTGCATATTGTAACTCTCTGACTTTCTACAGGGGCAAATGATTAGAAAATAAAACTTGAAATGCAGATAAAAGCAGTCACGAGACCCCTGAAATCAGAACTTTCGTAACTGTGCCCGTGAGGGCAAGAAGTGCCTATTTTGCTCAACACTATATCCTCAGCACCTGGGCCCAATCCCTGGCACAGCACTGACTGCTGATAAGTGTACAATAAAAGATGAATATAAATAACATTCTGATGCAACTACTACTCATCTGGTCTTCTTAGCATATGTACACTTTCTAAAGAGGCCAAAGTCTGACATTCAGTTGATGCTATGCCTACCACAGGTAACCATCCGCCCAGTCATCATAGGTATAGGGAGTAACATTAAGAATCTTGCCCACAAAGGCACCAAAGACTTTAGTGGAAGAGAAAGAAGAAAGGTAGAGAAAAGAAGAGATGAGCAGAGAAAAGAAAGCATGAGCAGAAAAAAAACCTAGAAACTGACATTTATTTATTTTTAATATGTTTTTATTAAGTTTTATTTTTTAGAAATAGAAGAAGGGAGAGAGAGAGAGAGAGAGAGAGAGAGAGACATCCATGTGAGTGAGAAACATCCATCAGCTGCCTCCTGCACACCCCCTACCAGGGACCGAGCCCGCAACCCGGGCACGTGCCCTGACTGGGAATAAAACCAGGACCTCTCAGTCCATGGGATAATGCTCAACCCACTGAGCCAAGCTGGCTGAACCTAAAAACTGACATTTAATAAGGACTTTCTTTAATTCAGGCTTTATATCTCCTATGCTTGTGGTTCATTTAATTATGACAAAATATGTTTTCTTGGTCCAGTCAATAGATTGAGAAACAGAAACATATACAGGTGAAACAGTGATGATAGGTCCGATCAAGTTGATGATAATGATGAGCATTAACACATACTGAGCACTAACTCTGGACCAGATGTGGGGTAAGGACCCATCACCATTCTAGAGGAGCGATCAAGACTATACTTTGGAGCTAAATTGCCTGTGTTCAAATTCCAACCACACCACCACCAGCATGTGGCCTTGGACAAATTACTTAACCTCTCTGTTTCCATTTCTCATCTGTAAGTGGGGAGGGTGGAAATACTTACCATATAGGGCACAGTGAAGATTAAGTGAATTAATGTACATAAAGCAGTTGAACAACGTGTGGCACAGATACATTTGGTTATAAATGTTGTTACTCTTAACAGTTGGTGGAGGCCAGCACTTTGTTCCCATTTTACAGATGAGGAAACGGATTCAGAGAGGTTGGGTTGTACAGCTTGTGACAGAACTAGGGGTGGAATTCCGATCTGACATTAGGGCTAAGCTTTCACACAGTGGTCTACACTATCTTCCTGTCCTAGAACACATGACAAGCCCTAGACAAATTTGCCTTCAGGTCTACCTGACTCAAAAACCAGAGTTCTTTGGGCTTCACCGCCCCGTTCCATGAGGACTAATGCTGGTAGCTGGTGTTCACTGGGCACGTGGCTCCCACAACATGCCTAGCACTTTGAGAAGAGGTTGTTGATTTAGTTGGTAGCATCCTTATCTGTAAATGACACCCCCTAGGAAGGCAGAGAACATTGCGGTCAGTGAATTCCAAGCCTGTCTTCAAGTAGCAAGTTGAAGCTGAAGAAGTAAAGTCAAGAATGGCAACTTAGCCTTCGGGACAGAACATGAGCATTAAGCTGACGAAAGTCATCAGCAACTTTTGGGACACTCCGCCCTGGTCAGGTCTCCAAAAGAAAAGAAGGGGTGGATGCAGTTGGGAAAGAAGATGTGGAGGAAAATAGCTTTTGTTTTCTAGTCTTCTCCCCAATGACTCTAAAGGCAATGCTGTGTTTCTTAGAGGAAAGGTGGTCTCTTCAAAACAGCATGGGGAATGAAAGCAGCCACTGAGACCCTTGATGCATGATGATGGGCCAGACGGACAGACAAGCCTGAGAAAGTTTGAGAAGCGGAAGGGAATCCATAGAGTGCTATGACTGAAGAACTGTACACACACACACACACCCTTCCAGAACCTCTATTTACAAATTGAGATCCCATGCTCAGAGAGGTTAAACCCACCCTCCAAGGCTAATAATAGGGAGGGTTGGGGATTTTCTAAGAGCAAGTTGGATACAAGAGAAGCAAGAAGGAGGGGGAAGGACAGATTGGAAAACCCTTACAAACAGCCCCAGGCCATGTTGGCTGTGGCCAGAGGAGGGGAGTATTGTGGATATGAGTGTGGCCCTCCCTTCCTGCCCTGGGGGGGGGCACACCCTTCCACCCATCCAGGTGTCAGAATCAGGAAGACCAGAGGGACCTGGGAGAGCTGGGGAGCTGGCAGTTCTTGGGAAACTGTTCCAGTGTGGCAGAGAGAAAAGTAGGAAACTGAATACAGCCTCAAAACAAACCTGCGGATTACAACGGAGCAGAAGGGAGGGAGGGAGCACCGCAGAGGTCACTGGAAGCCCAGATGAGGCTTCTTTTGTAAAAACAAAAATCAGGCAAGGGAGCCTGGGTGCTCCTGGGAGCTGCTCCCCTGCCCCTGCTCCCACAGGTCCAGGCTCCCTCCTACTAAGGTGGAGTCTTTGCCCTGTGGCGCCTCCCCCTCCCCCTTGCCTAATCCACCCTCCGTCTTCCTTCAGAACTTAGGTCTAGCAGCACCTCCTTCAGGGAGCTTCCTGACTTCAGGACACCCCCTCCCCTATTATTAGGGTGACCACCTGTCAGTTTAGTTCCACTTTCCCAGCCTAATTACTAATAGCACCCCTTTCACTCAAAATTGTTTCAGTCTGAGAATAAATTATGTGGTTACGCACCCTACATACTATATGTTCTAGGACTATCCACCTCTTCTTTAAAAAATTACTGTAGTTGGATTTTTATGTGTTTGGATAGAGATTGAATTAATGCTGCTTTCCTCCAAAATACTATACACCTCATAAGCAAAGGAATCAAAATTAAACTTTTAATTTTGGGATAATTGGAGATTCACATGTAGTTGTAAGAAATAGCCTGGCTGGTGTGGCTCAGTGGACTGAGCATCAGCCCATGCACCAAGAGGTCGCTGGTTTGATTCCCAGTCAGGTCACATGCCCAGGCTGTGGGCTCAATCCCCAGGAGGGGGCATGCAGGAAGCAGTCAATCAATGTATCTCTCTCTCTCTCTCTCTTCCTCTCTCTCTAAAATCAATAAAAAATATTTTTAAGACAGAAATAACACAAAGATATTCCATGTTTCCTTTACCCAGCCACCCCCCTCCAAAGATAACATCTTACAGAATTACAGTACATCACCACCAGAATGTTGACATTAAAACAATTAAGCTACAGAAACTTTCTTTTACCACAAGGATCCCCACCTTGTCATTTTATAGCCACACCCACTTCATGCTATCTCCAACCTCTCCTTAATCCCAGGCAACCACTAATCTGTTCTCCATACTATAACTTTGTCATTTCATGTATCAGAGTTTATTTAACCTGTTGAAGGACATCTGAGTTGTTTCTAGTTAGGGGCTATAATGAATAAAGACGCCACAAACATTCATGTATAGGATTTTCTGTGGATGTAAATTTTCATTTCTCTGGGATAAATGCCCAGGAGTAAAATTGTTTGGTCCTATGGTAGTTGCATGTTTAGTTTTTTAACAAACTGCCAAACTGTTTTCCAGAATGGCTGACCAGTTTTACATTCTCAACAGCAATGAATTCTCTCTAGCACTTGATGCTATCAATATAATTTTTATTTTAACTATTATAGTAGGTATGTAATGAAATCTCATTGTGACTTTAATTTGCATTTTCCTCATGACTAATGTTGTTGAACATCTTTTCATGTCCTATTTGCCATCCATATATCCTCTTAGGTGAAATATCTCTGCATGTCTTTGACCACTTTCCAATTACAGTGATACCTCGGTTCTCGACCGTCCTCCTGGAACGAATTATGTTCGAGAACCGAGGTATCACTGTATATTGGTTTGGTTTACTGCTAAGTTTTGAGCATTCGTTATATATTCTACATACTAGTCTTTGTAGGATATGTGGCTTGAAATTTTTTTCTTCCAGTCAATCACTTGTCTTTCCATCCTCCTAATAGGATCTATCACAGAGCAGAGCAGAATTATTGTGATGAAGTCTAATTTATAAATTTTCTTTTTATAAAGCATGCTTTTGATGTCATTCGCACATTTTGCTTGGCCCTGGATCATGAAGATTTTCTCCTATGACTGTTTCTTTAAGTTTTATAATTTGAATTTCACATTTAAGCACATGATCCATTTTGATTTAATTTTTGTATAAGGTATGAGACACGTTGAAGTTCATTTTTATGATTATAGATGTCCAATTGCTCCAGCACCATTTGTTGAGAAGCTGTCTTCCCTCCATTGAATTGCTTTCATAACTTCATCACAAATCAGTTGGGCACATTTGTGTGAGTCTGTGTCTGAATTCTCTCTTCTGTTTCACTGGTCAGTGTACCTATCTTTCTGCCAATACCACATAGACTTCTTTATTGTAGCTATATAGTTGTCTTGAAATTGGGAAGACTGATTTTTTTCCACTGTGTTGCTCTTTTCAAAATTGTTTTAGCTATTCTAATACTTTGATATAAATTTTTGCTTTTTGCTATAAATTTTAGAATACTCTTATTTATCTTAATAAAAAATCTTGCTAGGATTTTTATAGGAATTCTTTTGAACCTGTACATCAATTTGGAGAGAACTAACTTCTTTGCAATGTTGAGTCTTCCAATCCATGAACACAAAATGTCTCTTCAATTATTTCTATCTCCTTCTATTCTTTTATCAGAATTTTATAGTTTTTAGCATATAATTTCTGTATCTATTTTCTTAGATTTATACCTAAGTATTTCTTTGTGACTATAAATGATATATTTTTTTAACTTTGGTACCCACGTGTTTACTGCCAGCATGTAGAAATACAATTAATTTTTGTATCTTTATCTTGTATCCTGTGACCTTGCTGAACTTACTTATTCCAGGATTACTTTCATAGATACCTTGTGATTTTTCTGTGTAAATAATGTCATAGCCAAATAGGGATAGGGACAGTTTTATTTCTTCCTTTCCAGTCTACATGCCTTTTATTTTCTTCTTGCTTTCTGCACTGGGTAGAACTTCAGCACTGTGTTGAATAAAAGTGGTAAGATTGGACATCCTTGCCTTTTTCTGGTCTTAGAGAAAAAGCATTCACTCTTTCACCATTAAGTATAATGTTACCCATAGGATTTTTTGTAGGTGCCTTTTACCAAGTAGAGAAAGTTCTCTTCTATTCCTATTATTTTGATTTGTTTTGTCGTAAATAAGTGTTAAATTTTGTCAAGTGCTTTTGTCTGTATCAATTGACATGATCAGTTTAGTTTTCCTCATTAGCCTATTAATAGGGATTTCTTTTCTTATATTAAACCAGTCTTGCATCCCTGCAGTAATCTCCACTTGGTCATGGTAGCTAATTCATTTAGTACATTGTCGAATTCTATTTGCTAATATTCTGTTAAAGATTTTTGTATCCATATTAATGAATAGTATTGATCTGTGCTTTTTATTATTTTTTGTACTGTCTGGTTTCAGAGTCAGAATAATATTAACTTCATAAAATGAATTGGTAAGTATTCCCTCCTCCTCTGTTTTCTGGAAGAGATTATATAGAATTGGTCTTAATTCTTCTTTAAACATGATAGAAGTCATCTGAGCCAGAAAATTGCTTTTAGGGGAGTTTTTTTTTTTTTTAATTATGAATTCAATTTGCTTAGTACATATAGAGCTATTTAAATTACCTATTTTATACAGGGCAAGTTGTGGTAGTTGGTGTTTTTTAAAACATCAATCTATTTTATCAAAGTTGTCAAATTTGTGCACATAGAATTGTTAGTAGTATTTCTTTATTATCTTTTCATGTCTCCAGAATTGGTAGTGACACCCCCATTCCTGATATTGCTAACTTCTTCCATATTATTTTGCTGGTTTTGTTAGAAGTTTGTCAATTGTATTGCTCTTTTCAAAGAAAAAGCTTTTTCAGTGATTTTTCTCTATTTCTGTTTTCAGTTTTATTGATATTATTTTAATATATCCTTCTTTATTTATGTTCTTCAATTGGAAGCTTAAATTATTGACTTGAAGCTTTTCCTCTTCTCTACTGTATACATGTAGTACTAAAAATTGTCCTCTCAGCATTATTTTAGCTGTATCCCACAAATATTGATATGTGGTATTTTTATTTTAATTCAGTTCAATTTATTTAAAGATATTTTTCTTTATTGATTTTAGAGAGAGGAAGGGAGAGGGAGAGAGAGATAGAAACATCAATGAGAGAGAATATCGATTGGCTGCCTCCTGCATGCACCCCTCAATGGGGATTTTGCCCACAATCTGGGCATGTGCCTTGACTGGAAATCAATTTTTTATTTTTATTTTTTTGAGCCTTCCCCTTTGACCCATGGATTATTTGGGAGTTTGTTCTTTTGTTTCCAGGTGTTTGGAAAATTTCCTCTTATCCATTTTTCCACTGTTGATTTGTAGTGTGATTTCACTGTGGTAAGGGAAATTCTCTATGATTTCATTTTTTAAAATATGTTGAGGCTTCTTTTATAGCCTAGAATAGTATCTCCCTTATCTATGTTCTGTGGGCACTTGAAAACAAAGTGTATTCTGTGTAGTATTTTATAAATGTCTTATTGGTTGATGGTACTTTTGAATTATTCTATGTCCCTGTGGATTTTCTGTCCAGTTGTTCCATCAGTTGTACAGAGAGGGGTGCTGAAGTCTCTAACTGTAATTGTGGATTTGTCTATTTCTCCTTTTAGTTCTATCAGGTTTTTGGGGGTTTTTTTGTTTTTAATTCTCATCCAAGGACATTTTTCCATTTTTTGTTCAGATAGAGTGGGAGCGGGGGAGAGAGAGAAACATCGATGTGAAAGGGACACATTGAGTGGTTGCCACCCACACGACCAAACCAGGGCCAGGGACAAACTGCAACCAAGGTACGTACCCTTAGTGGGAACCGAACCCGGGTCTCTCTGGACTGCAGGCTGATGCTCTAACCGCTGAGCCAAATCAGCCAGGGCAGTTCTATCAGGTTTTGCTTCACATATTTCACAGCTTTATGTTTGATGCTTGCACATTTAAGATTGCCATGTCTTCTTGATAGATTGACCCCTTTGTCATCATATACTTCTCTCTCTGCTAATTTTCTTTCTTCTGAAGTCCACTTTCTTTGCTATTAATGTAGTTAGTCCTGCTTTCTTTTGATGAGTGTTTTCATGATATATCCGTTCCATCCTTTTATAGTTATACGTGACCAAGTTCCTTACAGATAACAAAGAGTTGGGTCATGTTTATTAATCCATCCTGCCAACCTTTGTCTTTTACTTTATATATTTAGACCATTTACAGTTAATGTAATTAGTGACATGCTAGAGGTTAAGTCTGTCATATAGTTTTTTGTTTTCTATTTGTTCTCTGTGTATTTCATTTCTCTGTTTGATTTTACTTGCCTTCCTATGGATTACTTTGACATTTTTAAAATTCCATTATTATTTATCTATAGCATTTTTTTAGTGTATCTCTATATAGTTTTTAATGTTTCTTTTAGGTATTCCATTAAATATACAGAAATATGAATAGACCACTGTTTTTTATTTTACCAGTTTGAGTATAGAAATCTTATTTGCCTTTATGATCCTTTACCCTTCCCTACTTATAATTGTCTTAAAATATTTTCTATACATACATTTAGAACTATATCCAACAGTTACAATTTTTGCTTTGACCATCAGACAAAATTTAGAAAACTCAATATGAGCAGAGATGAAAGTCCCGACTCCACTAGGCTCCCCTGAGACCACTTCAGCAGGAAGAGGCAGGGAGGCCTCGTTACTGTTGGGTGGGGGTAAACGTGGCTTCCACTGATATCACGGTAGGGATGGAGGGAGCCTCATTACCACCCGGAACAGGTGAGAGTCTTGGCTTCTTATGTGGCCTGTTCTGACACTGCTCTGGCAGAGGGCTGGAGCATCTTCCGGCCTCACGAGGGTGGAAGTCTAGGCTCAACATTCAGCCTTTACAGGTATGAGTGGAGGTAAGGCCAGTTTTTTTCTGGTGTTTGGCTAGAGTAGAGCTATTATTGTCTACAGTCTCTGCTTGCCAAGATGCCCCGTTCCTGATACTTCGCTGAAAAGAGCAGGATTTCTATTGTCTGCACACATTGCCATTTCCAGGTTGTTGGCTTCTTCATCTGCCAAGTCTGGATACAGGGGAAAACAAAACCCAAGGAACTCACCACTGTGTCATTTCTTGGGTCCCAAGTCCCAAATCTGCCATCATTTTTCTGCATTTCCCAGACTTTTTATGATTGTTTCACATATAATACCCATGGTTTTTTGTTACACATGGTAAGAAGAATAAAGAAAAGCACACCTACTCCATCTCCCCAAAGCCGATCATACCTACATTTGTGCATCATTATATTTTCAACACCAAACTCAGTTCCTGGCACAGAGTAGTACATCTTACATAAATAGTTGATCTGTGAATGCATGAATACAACTAATTCCAAATTCTCCAGATTTTAAGCCCCTCCCACATGTAAGCTTTTCAGGGGATCTACACTCGTCCAGCCTGGAAAGGGGTCTCTGACCAGAAGGTAACCTTTCATTATCTGTAATGTGTGTCCCTGAAGGGTTATAGATCTGTAAAATTGAGATAATCATAGCATCAATCTTACAGGTTATGGTAAGGATTAAATAAGGAATCCACATGCAGCACTCAGAAACACCTCTGTACCTCTGCCAAATTGTAGGCTCTCGATAAATACTATTATTGTGCGAAAAACCAAATTTTTGTCCATTGAATTGCATTTCTTACTGATTTGCTTTATCATTTCAGAAGTGATGTCATTTTATTTCTCATTCATTTTCAGCGTGACAATGGTCCCCAATGCTGAGTTTCTCAGTCTCCCTCCCAGGCTTTGTGACAAGCCTACAAATGGACTGATGATCAGTGCAGCCAAGGATCTTAAGAATTCATTGAATTCTGGGGCACCTTCTTTTATTCAGCCCCTACATCACCCCTAAGTATTCCATTTTACATATTCACATATCACATATTTACATGTTACATATTTACATGTTACATATTTACATGTTACATATTTACATGTTACATATTTACATATTCTGCATGCTTAGAGTCGGGCATCATGAGCTCTTGCACTCACAGGCCACGCTCTGTGGAGGTTTTCCATTGGATGCTCATAGGTTATACAGTTATAATACCCATTTTTTTCTGTTGCTAACCATCATCATAACAACACTAGATACCGCTTATGGAGGATTTATTATATCTCAGACCCTTTTTTTTTTCAGAGATTTACCAGAATTTTCTCAGTTAAGCCTCATGAAAGAACTGGGATATAAGCCCTCTTACCATCCCTGCTTTTCAAATAAGAAAACTGAAGTCTAGATAGTTAAGCAACCTGCCCAAGGATATAGGACTACAAGCGTTGGGGCCAGCGATCCAGCCAGGCCTGTCTGAGGCCCAGCCCACCTGCTCTTGCCTGAGAAGCAGGGGCCACCTCCTCCAGCAACAACCACCACCACACAAATCAATGTTTCCCCAGGGCCCCCTTTTCCAGGGGCCAAACAGTTTAGAACCTGAGCAAACCTGGTTCATGGAAATCAAAAATTCAAGCAGGCTAGCAGGAAGAAGTCTGGGTTCTGCTTAATTGACCCAGTATAATTATTTCCGTTGAATTGCTCTACATCTGGGGATGGGTATTTACTAAGCAGACTGGCCCAGTGGTTCCCTGCAGCACCTGTTTTAGTTGGGAGGAAGTTAATTGCTTGGAAAGTTTTTATCTAAATCACTGAAATTCTTATTCCTCCAATGCCTGAAATACACACACACACACACGCACACACGCACAGTCTTGTGCTAAAGGGCTTTACCAGAAGATGAACTTGCCCTTTAGCTTAGATGCTGCTTCTGAATGACAGCTCAAACCATTTTGAGGCTCTTCATAGCACAGTTATTCCAAACAGCCAGAACAAGTTCCCTGCTCTGTAGAAAGGAGACAGCAAGGAGCCGTATGGTCTCTGGACCACCACCCAGATCAAAGACACCCCACCACCACCACCACCACCACCACCACCACCACCACCAAAAGAAACAAGCCAGTAATAGGATCAGGGAAAATACGCTCAGCCAAAGTTGCTTTTTTCTTCTCTGGAAACTCAAGAAAAAGATAAATTACAGTTTCTGTTAGTAACATAATGACTTTAATTAAAATTTAGGGGGTCGGAAAAACCAATTCTGAATGTCACATTCCCAGGGATGTGTGTTAAGCTTGAGAGAATGAAAATGCAGCCCCGTAAATAACTGGCATATTACAACTAGAGCTCTGAGTGTGCCACAGTCACTTAGAGTGAGAACAGCAATTAAATGCTTACCAGGATCCCATTCTCCGCCCTCCCTGCCCCTGCCCTCATTTATTCCCAGGTGACAACAGCACAGTAGCCTTTCTCCCTCTCCATCCGAGCAACAGTCCACCTCCAAGGCCCTTCTTATGTTCTTCCTGCAACCCTTTCCTGAAGACTGTCCCACAGAAGTCCTCCCCCCCCCGATCAGCCACTGCGCGTGTGTTCTGCTCCCGGCATTGCCCCTGTGAATTGGACTAACTTCAGCTCTGTACTCGAGTCTGCTGTATGCAGCTCTCTAACTGGGCCACGTTTCCCTGACCAGAGTACACGCTCTTAGGAGGCACTGTACCTGTCATATTGAAAACAGATATTTAGAGCCAAAGGATCTCACAGACCATATTGCAGATGAGAAAAGAGGTCACAGAGCTAGCTGGGGCCTGAGCCAGGACTAGAGCTCAGTCATTCTCTTCGTTCAGTTTGGGCTCCCACCCTGCTCTGGCTCGGTGGCAGGTTTCGGGTGAGTTCCATCAAACATCACCTTGGTCGGGCATGAAGGAGAGGGTGCTAGGGGAAATTTTCCGTAGCCTACCACAGTGCAAGCCCATCCCGGGGTGGTATCCTGAAGACCGGCGTGGAGCGAGGCAGCTTAGGTGGAGGGCCGAGGAGAGACTGGTCCAGAGCAGTTTGCTTGTGGCCGACACAACCAGCCAGTGCTGTCGGGGGTCGGGGGGGGGGGGGGGGCTCCACTCTGAAGGAATGAGAAAGGCCAGCCTCCCTGCAGCTCTGGTCTGGCCAGGGAAAGGGCTGACATTGCAGAAGCTCCTCCCGCCCCTCCCTTGTCTCCTTTCCCATCCACAGTGTCCTAGCTCCAACCCCCCAGAAGCAGGCCCTGAGTGATTGTTAAAGGAGGGGGTGGGGAACAAGAAAGGGAGGAAGCCAAGAAAGAGTACAATTCTATGAATAGTCACATGGAGGGTAGCTTTGCCCTGATCCTTCAGGAATAAATGCTCTGGTTACTCTTAAGTAACTCTTAAGTTACCCCTCAGTGTTGTCCCAAACAGAGGACAGAAAGTTGAGACCCTATACTCCCAACCTTCAGGCATCAGCTAAGGACCAATTGGAGGACATCGGTTCCCAGGCCCTTCTGTCTTCTCATATGAATGGGTAGAGTGAGCTCCAGGTGACCAAGGGAAGGTCTTTGAAAAGGACCACAGGTGCTAACTATCAGAAGCTCAAGGACACTAAACGGGGACATAAATGATGAAAAGGGACCTGAGGACATCTAAGCAAAACACCAATATTGTAATACTAGGACATTTTTATCTAGTCAACAAGCAGCTTGAAAACTTAGCCAACAAATATCCGTGGTCTTTGTTTTGTAGTTTCATAAGGCGGCGCCTCCCCTCTAGTTACAGGTACCAGAGGTGGTGGGAAGTAGGCAGGGTTTCCATGAGGGAAAACCCCTCAGGGCATAAGTGAAGGAATGTGGTGGTTAAGCAGGACAGCGTTCTGATCACCAATCTCCCACCAGGCTTGGCATACACAGTCAGGTGGGAGACTCGAGGAAGGCTGCCTGGACCTCCCCAGGAGGGAGAGGAGCATATTGTTTAAGAACACACATTGGTTTTTAAACCCCAACCCTACAATTAACCAACTCTGAGTCCCTGGAGAAAGTCTTTAACCTCTATGCACTTCAATTTAATCATCTGGAAAAATGAAAAATGTTAAGAGTTATCTTATGGATTTGTTGGAAGGAATAAATAAGGGGTGTGTGTGTGTGTGTGTGTGTGTGTGTGTGTGTGTGTGTGTGATTTAGCGAAGGCACTGACTATTGTGTTTGCCATAGGTTGTATTTCCCAAAGAAAGCCACAATGTGCCTGCCCTTTAGAACCTGGGCATTCCCTCGCCAAGAAGTAGTCTATTTACACTCTCTTTGCACCCAGGTGGGCCTGTGACTCGCTCGTAACAAACAAAGGCAACTAGAAGTGATGTGCCGGTGGAGGAGGGAACAGAAAAGCTGATGGAGCTTCCACCTGGTTCTCTGAGAGTCTTGCTTTTGGAACCTGGGACACCATATTGTGAGGAAGCCCTAAGCAGCTCCCATGGAGATGAGCGGCCGAGAGGTCCTGAGTCTACAGAGAGAGAGAGAGTTGTCAGCCAACCCCCATCTGCTCTGGTCGTTGTCCAACCACAATCCAAGCCAGGGCTGTTTAGTAAGTCTTCCCAAATTCCTGCTCCACAGAAACAGTGGGATATAATAAAATGATTGTTTTTTACTTAAGCCACTAAGTGGTGATTTGTTACACAGCAACAGATAATTGAAATGGTGCTTCATAAAAGCCAAGGATTGACATTGTTATTCACTACAGTACTAGGGTATTATTCAGAGCCTCGCAGGCTCAGAAATGCGATTTTGTTTTATCCCACTGAGAATGACTGGGTATCACAGGGATTGACTCTCACTAATCAAGGTCAAAGAGGACTGCAGTACTGCCCAGAATGCCAATTTATTATCGTGATAGACTTGCAAGGGGGTTAT
Source organism: Molossus molossus (assembly GCF_014108415.1). NCBI lineage: Eukaryota > Metazoa > Chordata > Mammalia > Chiroptera > Molossidae > Molossus > Molossus molossus. The sequence goes on from NW_023425352.1 coordinate 19,991,089, forward strand.
GCACCCCATCCCCAGACCAGATTATTCCTTCCATGTAAGAAATTTACCTTGGAAGCTAAACTATAATCAGGCTGTCTAGCAAGCACAAAGTGAGAAATTAGTTGCCTGACTCACACAATCCAACGGTAGCAGGTCAAAGGCGTACACCGTGTTCATCTCTCTGGAAAGGACCCAGCAGCTGCCAGGTCCCGACAGCCCAGACCGCAGGCTAGGTCACTACCTGCTTTAAATGGCCCTTTGATGGACACTGATAGCATTTGTTCATCTGGTTTTCTTTTTTCCACCTTCAATATAGATAATTCCCTCTGGTTAGTATAACATTTCAGTCCAGTGGATATTAACAGCATTCTATAAAAAATAAAATAGTCATAAAAATTCAAGAAATACTAGCTTCAGCCAAGTGAAAAGGGTTTCATTATTACAGGACTTCTCAGCAACTTGAAGATGTGAATGTCTGATGCAAACCACCCAGAGGCAAATAGAAGACAATGACTTCCTCCATACACACGTACCCGCTCCGACCCCCCTTTACAGTTTGTCAACTGTTGTCTTAAAGAGAGCTTCATTCATGCAAGTCACTCTGAACCAGGAAGCTCTCTGACTATTTAAACTGTCTTTATATGGGACTTTCCTGGCCCATTCAGTTGATTTTGTGCTTTCAGAAGATTCACCTCATTTTCCTTTTGTCCAGATTCTCTTGCAGAGTACTGGTCTCTTGCCTTCAAGGAGTTTTGAAAAGGGGTGGGCGGAGCACTAGAATAGAGATTCGAAATGTCGTGGTGCCTCTAGAAATGCTGTCGAGAGTTAGTGTTCAACGCGGGCTTTGAAGACAGCGCGGAAGGGAGCACCTGCGGCCGCAGGAGCAGGCTGGGCGGAGCCCCAGAGGAGCAAGGACCGGAGCGTTGGGAAGTTGGGCAGGGCACGTGCATGGAGGGGTGAAGCTGACAATGCAGGAAGAGTCTAGTAAGCACACTAAAGAGACCAGGCATTACACAAAGGTGTAGAGACACAGAGATGGGCTGTAAGAGAGTAAGAATGGCCAGGTTATCTCCAGAGCTGCGGAAAGAACTCTGAAGCTAGTATTCAGAACACACTGAAGGTAAAGTACAGTAAACCCTCAATTTCACACACCTTGATTTAATGGACTTTGGATTTAATAGGCAAAATTTCCAGCCCATATGTCATATGTGAAAATTCACACCCTGTTAATTTTTAAATGCTTTTAACCAAGATTTGTTTATAATTAAATGCACAGGGGTGGGGTTTTTTTTGTTGTTGTTATTAATTCACTGTGTTTTTTTTAACAAATTTTAGTGACTAGGCCATATGTCGGGAAAAAACACTGCAGTGCTTTTTGTCGCCATAAATAAACATTACAAATGTACAGCTATAGTCTACATATTTAAATCCAAGAGTCACTGCTCCAAGACGACGTTCGGGAATGAGTTGCACGCGATCACACCGCATCGCCCGGGGAGTTGGTGCTGTTGCGTGGCTGATTTTCTGTGTGTTCTGCCGGTGGCTGTTCCCACGTGCGCTACGCCACGTCCCAGCCGTGTGCATTAATTCGCTCGAGGTGACTGGGGAATGCACACATTTACTAGACCCGTTCAGTATAAATTTAAAATTACTGTAATACATATAGAAAACTTTTCCGTGAAATTAAACTTTTCATACATACTTCATTTTAATTACACAAACATGTCTACCTAAGTGAAAACAGGTAAACTAACTAATTTATCAAGTTTTCAACATTTGCATTTGGAAAACGTACCTTATTATATAACGGACTCTCGGCTTTAACAGACAACCCGGTGCCTGAGCTGGTGGTTACATCGAGGGCTCGCTGTCCCGGAGGCCCCTTAGGAAGCCTGTACCTGTCCCACAGGAGTGTCAGCTCTTTCTCAGAAGTATGCGGTGGGTCCATCATCTCCTTTCTACTTTGTGCAACAGGAGACAGACTGTGAGAACATCTGCTGTTAGGAAAAAAATACTAAGCCCTGCGCTCGCTCGTGGCTCTTTGAAACATTGTCGCCAGATCATTTCAGGCAGCCAACTTCACACAATGACAAACAAAGGAAGTGCTCCTCCATGACAGCGCCTAAGTGAACCCCGTAAATCCAGCCGTGCGGATAGAATGGGGTTCAGCTCAGCTGTCAACCCAGGGAGTCGTGAGGGTGTAGGCAGATACCCCAAAGTGCAGACATAATGGTAGGTATCTCCTCTTTTCAATCAGTGCTCCGCTCTGAACCCCTTCCGACGTCACGGAAGGCATTTGGTTCTGCCATCCTGCGGGGCTTCCTTTGAGTGCTCAAGGTCCCAGGGTTCTTGTACATCCCAGTTTTCAGAGGAACATCTCCTTGTCTTCGATCCTCACCATCACAAGGTGGTCCTGGTCTAAGCTAGTCTGGTCATTTGAGGGGGACGATCAGAGGTCTTCCAGCACCTACAAGCCACCTCACAGCAGACCCAAAGTGGGTGGTTGGCCTCTTCCTTCCCAAGACCCACAAGACCAGTTTTCCCTCGAGGCTCGGAGAATCTCAGCGCTACTTCCCATCCAGCTGCCTCTGCCTCTCCCCTTCAAAAGGCATGATATTTTTTTTTATTATTGTAGAGGACACTTATTAAAGCTGGGCCAGTGAACCAAGGAAGGGCCGAGGATAACAGGAGAAGGACTAATGGGAAAATGGGCCTAGGCTGGGCTACTCTGGCTCACTAAGAAGTCGAGAAAAGGGAGCCCAAGAGCCAGAAATTCAAACACCTAAGAGGCCCAGCAGGTGCTGCGAATGCGTGGTACCTGCCAGCTGGAAGATGCTAACATGACTCTCCATCTGGGTCAGGAAGGCATGAAGGAGAGGCAGAGACTGCGGCTAACCAGAACCTTCCTTCTGAAGGGGACAGCACTGCAAATGCAGAGACAATAGTGACTGGGCTATTTCTGGGGAAAGCCTCAATCTGGGTTTGCATCTCTCTATTAAAAAATGTAACAACAATCAGACCTCAGCGCTGCTGAACACCTTTAACAAGTAAGGCATCATGCTTGCAGTGAGGAGGACCTCGAGGTGAGCACACCCCCAGGCAGTCCAGAGAAATGGACCCACCACTCGAAGCAGGGGACACCATGGGAACAGGAGAAAGAAAGCACAACTACTCAACTTCTATTTTGTCTCCATCATTTCAGGAAAATTATCTTCATACAGGAAGGGCACAACAAATGTCTTTGCAGGGTTCAGAAATGTGAGATAAATGAGAAAATAGAAGAAAGTTCATCACTGCCTTGAACGAATCCAAACCACTTGCCCCGACCGAGCCACACTGAGGTGTACTTACCAGGCGTACAGGTAGGGGGCCAAGCCTCTGGGGATGCTCGCTGAAGGACTGTGGGGCTTAGAAAATAACCTGGATTTTTAACTTTTTCTTTTTTTTTATCCTCACCCGAGGACATTTTTTCATTTTTTATTCAGACAGAGTGGGAGGGAGAGAGAGAGAGAGAGAAACATCGACGTGAAAAGGATACATCGAGTGGCTGCCACCCACACAACCCAACCAGGGCCAGGGCCAAACTGCAACCAAAGTACATGCCCTTAGCGGGAACCGAACCCGGGTCCCTCTGGACCTCAGGCCACGCTCTAACCGCTGAGCCAAACCAGCCAGGGCTGGATTTTTAAAAATGGATTTTACAATTTACTGTCTAATGAGCTGTATTTAATTCTTGGAAAAATAAACAGTTTTTAAACACATTAGAAAAATATGTTCACTTTTCAATCAAATATCTTTCGAAGGAATTAATTCATTCCATTTATCCACCGCCGACTGTATATGACAAGAGAAACAACAATAACAAAAAACTTAGTCTGAAAAAGAGAATTGTTTTTAATTTAAAAAAATTTTTTTTTAGGTTTTTTTTTGTTTGTTGTTTTTTGTTTTTTATCCTTACCCAAGGACATTTTTCCACTTCTTGTTCAGATAGAGTGGGAGGGAGAGAAAGGAAGAGAGAGAGAGAGAGAGAGAGAGAGAGAGAGAGAGAGAGAGAAACATCGATGTGAAAGATACATACCAAGTGGCTGCCACCTGCACGACCAACCAGGGCCAGGGACAAACTGCAACCGAGGCACATGCCCTTAGCAGGAACCAAACCCAGGTCTCTGTGGACTGCTGACCAACGCTCCAACCGCTGAGCCAAACCGACCAGGGCTTAATTTTAAAATTGAAGGATATCTCAAGATTAGGGTTTCAATTCTACATTCATGAATGGTAAGGGGTTTAAATTGGATTTTAGTATTTGACCAATTTTGTTTCCTCCAGAACAACTGTATGGGTTCAAAACAGGACAAGTTATCCCAAACAGTCCAATCTCCTTCAATAAAATGATAAGATGGGCATAAAAGGGAAGATGATGCACATAATGTATCTAAATGGGAATGTGATCGGTAGTCTTCTCTTCCCTGTTTTGTAAAATCTTGTTTTCAAATGGAGAAAGAAGCCACGTGATGGTACAGCTAAGATGATTAATTGATCAGAGCCAAAGACTGTCTGATGAATGGAGTAATGAAACCTGAAAGGTGGTCTCCACGGGAATGCTACAAGGCTCTATCCTATTTAAAGTTATTTATCAGTGATTTTGATACTTATGGATTTTTAAATCATATAAAGCTGTGAGAGAGATGTTGATAAAATTGGGACTTAACAGATCATAAGAGGCTACAATTATTTATCTAAAAAGCATAAGATGATTTTTAATAAAAGGTAAAGTCCTACATTTAGGTTTTAAAAAACCAGCCACACAAGTACAGGATAGCCCTGGCCAGTTTGGCTCAGCGGTTAGAGCGTCGGCCTGTGGTCCGGAGAGACCCGGGTTCGGTTCCCGCTAAGGGCACGTACTTCGGTTGCAGTTTGTCCCCGGCCCTGGTTGGTCGTGCGGGTGGCAGCCACTCCATGTGTCCCTTCACGTCGATGTTTCTCACTCTCTCTCCCTTCCTCTCTCTCCCTCCCATTCTATCTGTACAAAAAATGGAAAAATATCCTCAGGTGAGGAAAAAAAAAAAAAAAAGTACAGGATAGAGGAGAACTGTTTAACTGCACTTCATCCAGAAAAGATGAGGTGCTTCACTTGACCACAAAGGACAATATCAAGGCATCACTATGTATGATAATGTGGAAGAATATTTCTTGACATGGGGACATGCCTATAACATTTTCTTAAGGGACAAAAAAAAAATTTACAGAATACACACACATACACAGACGTTAATGGGGGGAAAAGACTCAAAAGATTGCAGAGGTCAACTCTCAGTGGTGAGAATATAGGTGATCTTATTTTTCTCTTTGTGTTCTTTCATATTTTACACATTTTGCTGTAATTTTTATAATAAAGAGGTAATTTTAGCTTAATGTGGGTCAAAAGTGTAACATGGTTGATAAAAACAATAGGAATGCTTTAGGCTGCATGTGTAGGATCACGTTTTTCAGAAAAATGACATTGATCAGCTGCCATGGGACAATCATTCAAGTCCGGGGTGCCATGTCTTCGGGAGCAGTCGGATCATTCAGACCGTGTATTAGGCTTGGGAAGGATTGGAGTGGTCTGAAGGTTAAAGAAATTGGTAAGTAGGACCTGTAAAAAAAAAAAAAAAAAAAAAAAAAAACACTTAATGGAAACACATTGTCTGTCTTTATCTATTTTAAAGGATCTCATATGAAAGGGGCAGTGGATTTGTGACAGATTATAGATGGACACAAATTCTTTGACATTCATCTCATCAAGAGATGGGAGTCTCTCTCCCCTCCCTTTGAATGTGAATGTTCTCTGTGACTACTTTGATTGACAGAATATGGAGGAAGTGATACTATCCGGTTTCCTGGCCCAGGCCATAGAGACTGGTAGCTTCCACGACCTGTCTTCTGGGGAAGCCAGTGGCCTTCTAAGAAGCATGCCTACACAATGACCACCATGCTGTGAGGAAGCCCAAGCTAGCCATGTGGAGAGACCAGCCTGGCCAGCCCAGGCACCAAACATGTGAGTGAATAAGCCTTCAGAGGACTCCTTGTGACTGCCACCAGATGAGGGAGGTCAAGCAAGAACCACCTGGCTGAACCCACCAATCCCAGAATCATGAGCAATAATAATAATTTGTTCTTTTAAGTCACTGAGTTTGGGGATAGTTTGTTACAGAGCAATAGAAAGTTGGAACCCTTGTTACGTCCAGCTTGACCTTAGCATAGAATTCAGTAGGGGACCACTGACAGTTTTTGAGCAGAGAAGACGTTTGTCCTTTATGATGTGCCCTGACAAGACAGGGTGGGATGGAAGGGTGTGTGGCACCTGAGACAAGTTCAGGGATGACAGACACCTCAAGGTTTGTAACAAGCTGTTAAATAACTGCTACCTGTGAGGCAGGACCAAACCACAAAGATGACAAAAATCCACTCCATCCTCAGGGATCCCGCAGGGAGAGGGGATTAGAAGCAGAAGGAGAGGTCACAAGCAAACGGGAGCTGGTCTCTACTAGTGAACTGAGACCGCAGCCCCTTGGGCTACTGTGCATGCTGAGCAGTGAGGGGGCGCCCCTCCCTACTTTGCAGTAATTTGCTCTGCTGCTTTCCCTGCTTCTTCTCTTGGCATCACCCTTGTTTCTATGGTCTCGTCTCCTGTCCTCCTTTTCTCCTGGGCCCTGTTTCCCTCCAGTTCCCTCTGGGCATGAACCACCTGAATATTGGGTCTAACAGACTTTGGGTGTAGACTCTAGGGGCTTCCTCTACTCAATGCACAGGAGTGAGTTTCATTACAAGAATCCTGAGAACATGTCTGGGAGGAGGGAGAAGAATCCATACTTCCCAGCACACAGCCTGAGCGATCCAAAGAGGAGGAGTACCAGAATGCTTCCCAGCGTCTTCCCAGAAATGCACTAACTACATATGCTCATATGTCCCTAAGACAAATCCTCCCAGAAAACTCACCACGGGAGGATGGCAGTTTTCCCCTCTAGATCGAATAGCATCTCACCCAACATCTACCTTAGCTGTGTGTCTGCCAGGAACTATTTGTGCAGGATTGGGAGAAATGACCCATCCCTCAATTTTCTCACCTGCAAATTGAGATCTTTCAGTTGGGTAGTGAGGGGGCACTTCTTCCCTGAGCTTTTCCTTCCATGGTTTTCTTTCACAACACCCCACCTGTTTCCCTCCTGACATTGACCTTGATGTATTAAATGTTTTCATTTGCTCTTTCATTGACTTCTGCTCCACTAGCCAGTAAGGCTGTGAGGGCAGACTCTTTCTTTGTTCATTGCTGTGCCCCCGGCACCTCATACAGTACCTGACACAGTGAAGACAGCCAATAAATATTCATTAAACAAATGAATAACAGAGGCTTTATTTTATTTCACTGCGCCTGTCTTTGAGTCAAGGATTCGTTTACTGGATACATATTTGGGAAAATTTTCAAACCCATCAACCTTAGAGGAAAGGGAGAAATAATAGAATTGCATATCAAAATTTCAAAGTTTGGGCTTGAAACATATTCACAAATAACAAGGGGACAGCCACAATGTGGTGGATTAAAACTAAATCGCTCACATGATTCATGTTGCTATCTTTCCAAAGATTGTCATTTAGTCTTTTGACAGGACATCACTAAGAAGAGAAGAATGATAAGACAACATTGTGATTGGGCAAAATATAACAAAGTTGTCATTCTTTTGAGTGCTGGATGTTTGTGTTCTATGGATTCATATTTAAATAAGACCCTGAGCAGATGAAAGGAATGTACAATAAGTCATCTTGAAGAGAAAGACAGGTATACTTGCCCCCATGGAAAACAACTGGGCCTTTAGCAGATGATAGGATTTGGGGGAAGGGGGGGCATTGGGAGGGAAGGAGCTGTCGCTCTCTGTACCACTTCAGATCCAGTAAGTGCATTTCTGTAGGCGTATTCAGCTCAGAGGAGCCTCTAGCTCAAGATAAAGATTTCCATATGGTGATGCAAATTAGGGCCCCACAGCAGAGGTGTCTGAAAAGACCCAATAAACTGAGGAAATGTTTGAAAGCCACTCAAAGAAAGGAAAGTTCAAAGAGGGGAAGGAGACAGAATGTCTTTGGCTAAAAGTTGCTGCTGTGGTGGCTGATGATGCCGCTGTTTTGTTAGCACTGGCTTCTCTGAGCCTTGGTCACAGAGAGCAAGGCGAGGGCTCTTGGCTTTGCCATTCAGCACCAGAAGAGAAAGGCTCCCCTCTTCTACTTTGTCTGGTTTCAAGATTCCACCTGGTTTTCTTCGCATCAAACACCTCTGCTGCTCAGTCTCCTTTCCGCAGATGTGTGGGTCTCTCTTCGGCTGCCTCCTCCTTAGGCACCTCTGCGCACGGGGAGTTTCTCCCCATTCCCTGTCTAGTGCTCAGGGCTAGTTTACAAATGACTATCGCATGGTGCTTTGCAGTTGGCTAAACACACCCACATACCTTGTCTTACTTGATCTTTGTAACGGTCCTTTAAAGAGCCCAAGGAAGGGAAAAAGGCATGAGTAACTACCCATGGTACAGTCTCCGGAGCTAGGCAAAGCTGACTTTGGGTCCTCCTTTCTCGCTTCCTAGCTGTGTGATTTCTGCAAGTTCATTAACCCTTCTGTGCCTCGATTTCCAGATCTCCAGCTGACTTTCAGCCTAGGAGGTGATAGGGGTTTGGTTAAGAGCTTAGACTCTATTACAGACGTCCCCCCCTTTTTTTCCATTGCCCTCCTCTACCTGGTTTCTGTCCCACCCAGACCTTCACCACCCTATTGTCTGTTTCCATGGGTAATGCATACATGCATATGTAAGTTCTTTTAGTTAATCTCTTCCCACTCCCTACAGCCCCCTTCCCTCTGAGATGTGTCAGTCTGTCCCATGTTTCCATGCCTCTGGTTCTATTTTATTCATCAGTTGATTTTGTTCATTAGATTGCACATATAAGTGAGATCATGTGATACTTGTCTTTCTCTGACTGGCTTATTTTATTATGGCAGAAATTTGGTTGGCGAGAAGAGACAGCCTACAACGCACTCGGAGGGTTAGAAAAGGACTGTTTAAGGTGCACTAGTGCTGTCCCAGCGAGTCACCTCCAAAGGCTGAGCCCTGCACCCAGGTTCCTCCCGCTTTTTATACATGATAAGCCTCCGGGCATTTGGGGGCTTCTAGATCCACTGTAGTTTAGGCTTAGCAGATGTACGGGAATTACATTACAAAAGCCAAGGGTGGGGTCGCTGCACTGCCTAAGGGGCTGCACCTGGCTTGCCTTCTGGTAAGAGCCAGGGGCGGGGTCTTTGCACTGCGAGATAAGGGGGAGATAAGGGGATCGTTTGCCTTCTCAATTTCACTTGATACAATACTCTCCAGGTCCCTCTATGTCTTCTCAAAGGGTAAGAGAGGCTTCTTTTTTGCAGCTGCATAATATTCCACTGTGTAAATGCAACACAGCTGTAATACTCAACAATAAAAATAAATACATATTTTTAAAGATTGAAAAAAATATTAGGCCCAAAAACAAAAACTTATTCATTTTCCTTGTTGTAGGTTATTCATTTTCCTTGTTATGCCAAGTTGTTATACTATATGTATACAAGAGTGTACATATAATGCCTACAATTTAAAGAGATAAAATAAAATGAACATGAGAGAGAGAGAGAGAGAGAGAGACTCGAAAGACTGCCCAGGCAGAATTTCCGGCACCGGCTGGCCTTATAACCTTGGGCAAGTTACTGAACATTTCTGGCCTCAGTTTTTGCTTCTGGAAACTGGGATAATGATAGTATCTCTAACTCAAAAGGTTGTTGTGAGGACTAAAGAAGTAAATACATGCGAAAAATTTAGAAAACAACCTGCCATGCAATAATCACTATTTACTATTAATCTTATTATTCCTTAAAAAATATTTTTTTCCTGATAATAAAATTAACACATCAGCATTATCGAAGTTCTGCGAAATATCCATTTTGCTATTTGTTCTTAATTACTTTTCAATAAGAGTCTTAGTGAAGATGACTCCAAAATTGTCAGCCAGTGCCCACCCCCACTCCCCCCACCCCCCACCCCCGTCCCACCCCACCCCTCCCCTCCCTTCGGGCTGCTGTAATCATGAGCCAGGACACAGGTGTGAGACCGCAGGGGCAGGTGCAGGGCCTCCACCCCACGCCTCTCCCTTCCCCAGCGACAAAGAACAACAAGCAACCAAGAGAATAGGGTTCCAGTCAAGGCCAGAAGTTTTCTCCTTGGGGCTGGATGCTTGTGTATTGTCGCTCAGTTGTCGTTCTGATGTGGCCTCTCTGCATTGCCCTGCCTGTGGCAAGCAGCCGCTCACTTTCAGAATCAAGTTCCCATGATGTGTGCTGACCTGGAAAAAGAAAAAAAACTAAACATCCGTGGCTTTTCCTGGACACGGTGCTCCCTTCCTGGGGCCTCCCTGACATCGCCGGAGAGGGCCCCTGTCCTGGAGCCAAGCAGATGCCAGGCACCCCTCCCAAATGCCAGGTGTGGCCCAGTCCTACTTCCAGCCATATTCTTGGGCGCTAAGGGGGTGGGAGGGGCGTGTTTTTCTTAAGCAGATCAAGTATGGGGAGCCATGTCATTTCACATCTATCCAGGACAGTTTGAAGGTGGCAATAACATCAGGCAGGGTGGGTGGCCACTCCGCATGTGCCCACGTCTGCATGCCCCCCAGTTCCCGGGACCCAGGCGTGCGACTGCTCTGTGGGGTCTCCTCGTGACATCTCTCACTCCCGGAGCCAGACTCCGTCTTGGAGCTTCAAGCTGAGTCCCCGTCGACTCTTCTCCGGGTTATTTTGTACAGTTTCAGTGTCCTGGCTAGGGAGACGGAAAAACTCCTCCAAACAGAAAAGCTGCGCAGGCTTCCTCCTGAGGGAAGAAGAAACTTCACTCCAGCGCCCAGCCCACACCCACCGCAGGCGTCGCTCGTATTTGCTGAACGGCGTGAACTTAGTAATAAAATAACATTGATGAAGTGCTTCCTCTGTGACTGGCACACCTTGTGTCACTGGATGCTCGTAATAACCCCGGAAACAGAAGACATCCCCAAATAGCAGGTGAGGAAACAGAGGCTTAGAAAGTTGAACGGTTACCCAAGGTCCCAGAGCTAGTGAGTGGCAGAGCCAAGACTCAGATCAAAATCTCTCTGCCACCAAAGTCCATTCTTTTAACCACCAATAACAACAATAAAGATAATGATAACAGCAAACACTGTGTGCCGGGCACACTAAGCATGTTACCTATATTAATATAACATACATGTATTATTGCTAGAGCGTAAGTATTATTATGCCCACCTTACACGTGAAGAGGTTGAGACACAGAGAAGCGAAGTGACATGTTCGAGGTCACACGGATCTTAAAGTGCCCGAGCTGGGGCACAAACTCAGGCAGTGGAGCCCGAGAGGCCGTGTCCTCACCTCACTGTTCTATTGCTTATGATGGCCCGACAGCATCGGTTAGGTAGAACTTTGGTCTGGCAGCATGCTGATAAAATAAGGACCCAGGAGACACTTGCATCCATGTACACGTCTGCATTATCTTACCATGTAGTTGGCCTAGGGCTTCCTCAGCACCGCCAGGTACACGCGGTAGGCGTGGGCCTCTGCCCCCGAGACCCTTGAAGTTCACGCGAGGCTGAGGTTCTGTCAGGAGTACTTACTGAGGGCTGATGAGACACCAGCATGTGCTGAGTCCTCTGATCTGGACAACCATGGTGGGGCGGTAGGTATTGTTCTCCTATTTTATAGGTAAGGACACAGTGACTTTCAGAACAGGAGTCTCTGCACCGACGGCTCTGGCCCCATCTGCCCAGGAATTCTCCTCGGCCCCTCTCCCAATCAAGCAACTTTACACATAAAGCAACACTCACACTTCGTTTTTTCTGAATTCTGTGTCCACGCGGGCACACACACAGGCGAGCTATTTAAGAACAAACTATAGAACTCATAACTAACAGATTACTGGCTTCAGTGTTTACTCTAATCCATGCAGGTTCATAAAGTCCACTTTAGACTAAAATAAGGCTGACTCACATGTGTAAAAGAAAATCAGTTCATACTTTCAAGCCCCATAAAACCCGCTGCAAACACTTAGGTAGAAAGACGGAGCAAAAGCATTTACAGCCTGACCCAAATGTCTCCCTGGCAGCAGCTGAGAAGACTCAGAGCCGGCTGAGAACCAGGAAAGTGTGAGGCTCGAGCAATCTAGGAGGGTGGTACATTCTAAGTACCGAATGAACAGGGCAACCAGAATACTGGATTCAAATGGAGTTTCCTGTGTTTGCAAAACCACTGCAGAACATGCCATAAATGGGATTTACGACATGTTTAGAAGACCAGACTCATGAACACACACACACACACACACACACACATTTCTGTCTGAAATGTTCTAGCAATTGTTGACATTTTTAGGACAAACCTACTTTCTGTGCCCAGCCAGGTGCTTCCCAGACTCATGATTCATTAAAACCAGAGACCATGATGCCTCCAGCATCTCTGACGTGTGCATTGAGGGGAGGATAAGAACACAGATGTGGTCCCTGCCCCCAAGAAGCTCACCGTGTGACTCCCATGGATTACTTACGAAAGGAACCAGTTGGGACCGGTGTGATGAGAGGCACCGAGGCTCATGGAAGTGACTAGGAGAAGGGGATTTGTTGGCAGGATGAGCAGCACCTTAAGGAACCCAGGTGCATGGAACACAGCCGAGCTCCGGGGCATTTGTCCTTCTTTCTGGGACCCACACCCTGGTCTTGCTCGCTCATCTCCATTCCTGGGCTTCCCTCGCCCCATCTTTCTCCACTGCCCCCTCTCTGTGTCCACACAGCCAGCCGTGTATAGAGTGGGCAACAGCTTTTGATTTGACAATTAAACCTCCTACAAAGGAATGAAGACACTGCCCCATGGCAAAGAAACACAGCCACTCACAATCATGGAGGCTTCCGAAGGAGGGCGGTGTCCGCCTGGGGACTCCCTCCTAGTGGCTGTGCCCAGCGAAGGGGCAGGCCAGCCCATTTTGCATGGACTTTGAAGCTGCTCTCCCAAATCTGACTCTCTCGGGAGAAGCATTCTGCCATGAGCCACTTTACAAAGCAGTGGTTCTCAACCTTCCTAATGCCGCGACCCTTTGGTACAGTTCCTCATGTTGTGGTGACCCCCAACCCTAAGATTATTTTCATTGCTACTTCATAACTGTAATTTTGCTACTGTTATGAATTGCCATCAGAAATACGTGTTTTCCAATGGTCTTAGGCGACTCCTGTGAAAGGGTCGTTCAACACCCAAAGGGGTGGTCACCCACAGGTTGAGAACCACTGTTACAAAGAGAGGTCATGACTTCTAGAGATATCTGCCCTGCCTTTGTGGAGGTCAGAGGTCCTAGGATACAGAGAAGGGGGACAGGCCTCAGAGGGGTGTGCCCCCAAACCTGCAGGAGAGAACACAGACATCTCACAGTGCCTCAATCAGAACTTAGGACTTGACATTCTCCTCCCCACCAGCATCCATGGAGCGCCTCCAACAAGTCTGTGCTTGGCACGGAGGGCCTAAAACTAGGAGACAGTCACCTCGGAGACTCGTAACCAACCACAATCTAAGGCAAGAGGTAGAACTTGCCTCAAAACCAAGGGAAGAAACTAGACTTTGTTAAATGACAACTCTGTGTGGGCATTTGAGCCTCACACTCTCCCTGAACGCAGTGGGTGTAACCCTGGCTCCCAGAGGCTACAGAACTTGTCTGTGGTCACACTGCAATGTCCATGACGCCACACAGCTTCCTCCTAGCCCAGCGCCCTGGCCCAGCCGTGCAGAGGGCCAGAGAAGGCAGGGAGGAAGGAGGGGACAGGACTGCCCTGGTGGGATTTCCACCAGCCACCTTGGGAGCCTTACCATGTAAAATTAAATACTAATGTACTCTGACAGTCTAGTGTGTGTAGGGAAATAGATTTTAGAAGACTTGTTTGGACAGGCACAATAAGAGATTGCCAGTGATGAAGACAGACCTAAGAAGTATCAAGAGCAAACCCCAAAATAGTATTAAGTGAGGCCATTTAGTGTAGGAGCAACCCTGGGGCACCTGCAATATGATGTTATATAGCAATCGGTATTGCTAATGATACCTCTGGGTTATCAAGAAATGGAGAACTTCCACTGACACATTGCTTAGGTGGATAGAATGTGTGGTCAGGTCTACTGATTGCATCTGTCTGGGGCTAGCTGTGTGATCTTGGAAAACTCAATTAACTCCTCTGGACCTGTCGTGAGCAAGGGAGCGTCCCTTGAAGGGGTCACTCACACACGTCTGTGACTTTCCACAATGCCAGGTGTATTAGGGGAGACCTTCTCGATAAGCCGAATCACACGCAGGTCACCACAGGGACGGGGCACTTACCGGAGGGAAGAGAGCAGAGTGAAGTCCGGGTCACTGGCGGTGTCTGCAGGTGGAGAGGTGGGCATCAGTCTCAAGCCAGGCGGCATCAGTGGCAGCACACGGTCACCCGAGTGGAAGTCCAGCAGGGCTCCAAGTGTGGCCGGTGGTACAGCCAAGCTCGAGTGTTGAGTGGTCAGAGCCCTGAGTTCTCAAAGCCCACGAGGGGTGGGGTTCCCACTCATAGCAGTGCCCAGAGTCCTTATCCACGTGTCCACACTTGTGGTTTTGGGCATTCTGGGCCCCTCCCAAGGGCATTCCCATGACACCCGATTACTTCAGTCTTGACATAGCACTTGACATCACTGTCATGGCTGACAGTGACTCCATATTGGACTGTCAGAGGTATAAAAAAGTTTGCTCTGCTCTTGCTCCATAGAGGACCTCAGTCCTCTCACTGGTGAAATGAGGGGTGTGACAACTCTTAAAGTCTTTCATTGAAAACAAAGGAATCCTGGAGAGAAAAATCATTCCCAGCCACCCACTCCATAATGCCAGGAGCGCTCGTCGGAGCAACCAGATTCTCTCTTCTGCACCACCCAGGCCACATGTGCTTGTGTTCCAAGGATGCTCGCTGCTGCTTTCTCTCTGCTCCATCCCCCTAAGAGCCCTTCGTCGCAGGCTCTCACTGGTGGGAGCATGAGCATGTTCGTTTGAAATCAGGGGGCACTTTACTACTTATGAAAAAGGAATACAAATATTAATATAGCACAATTATTTTTACTTGATATTTTTAAAGACACAAGCCATGCCTGTTAGATGCTAAGCTATTTAGCCATCTCTAGGCAGCTCAGGAACCTTAATTTCTATACACACACAAAAGTTGAGCCCAGCCAGTGTGGCTCAGTGGATTGAGCATCATCCCATAGACTGAGAGGTCCCGGTTTGATTCCCATCTAGGGCACATGCCTGGGTTGCGGGCTCGGTCCCCAGTAGAGGGCGTGCAGGAGGCAGCCTATGAATATTTCTCACATCAGTGTTTCTTTCTCTCTCTCCCTTCCTCTCTTTCTCTCAAAAAAAAAAATTTGAAAACTTGTGGCAGAAAAACCACTGATGACTCCGGCTTCTGTGTTGGAGGTTGCCAAGGCTACATGCAGGCCTGAACAGCTACCTCTACTCTGCTAGTAGCCTTGGAACTGCCGAGGGTCTGGGGTGCATGGTATTGCCCTAGCTCAGGTTCAAGGGTCAGAGCCAGCCTAGATCTGAGTAAGCTCTGAAACCTCTAGCACCCAATTCCACCCGTGTCCCGTAGCTGATTTATAGCATTAGAGGCCCAGTCCTGCCTTGTTCTTTCGCTTACAGAGCATACTGTTTAAAACCAAGTAAAGATCCTTGGGGGAGGTAATACCTTGAACCATGAATGGTAAATAGATTTTATGTAAACTACTAACTTTGATCAATTGGTAATGACTGCCTGAAACATTGTACTGAGAAAGATTCTTTAGCTGCTCCCCAGGGTGATATTCAAAATATTTAACCACCCACCAATCAGCACAGCCCTACCAGCCTACACTTCATCCCCAACTTGCACCTCATCTCTTCAGGCCTCTTCCAAGGCCCCTGCTGGTTTGGGTGTTAACTTTTTCATTGATGGGTCAATGCGGGGTGGTCCAAGGGGAGCCCTCAGCAGCCATTTACCCACTGATGCAGAAGATGTTTAAATCATCTGATTGCAGATAGAGTATCAGCTCCGCTGTCCCCCGGGTGAGTGGGAAGTGGGCAGTAATGGATTAGGGTGCCAGCAGCAGATGGAGGCAAAGGAAAAGGCAGCACTATGTCAAGCATGTTCTCTCTCTGCTGCAGGCTTTACCTTCTAAAGAATCTGCATTTCCCTTGCTGGGTCATGGGGCCAGAGGCCCGCCTGTTGTAGGCCTGTTAAGTTTGACCGGATACAGATGCAAAGGGGAGAGGGTGACCCTCAGATGTATCCATACTGGACATGGGTCCAATGACGTGTTTTCCACGGTCAGTAACCTTCTGCTGAGGTGAAACCAGAGGACTCATTGGTCATGATGTAACTTGATGAGAATTAACAGTTAGCTTTAAAATGATATAATTGCTTCTATTAAACGTCAATTAAAATTATGGGTGGGGTCAAGCCTGTTAGTCTGACACAGATGGTGACTTCAGACCCTAGGAGCCCCCGGAAAGGTGGCTGGGTTCTCCTGGCCCTTTGTGGGTGCTCACTAATTAAAGCTATTGTGACAGCCCAGCATAGCTTGCTGGTTGGACACCTGGCCTGGCATGAGGAGCAGATCGCTCTCCGCCCGTGGAGGACATCTGGGGGCCTAGTCCAAGTCTCTGTCACACCGCAGCATGCATCTGAAACAGCAGCAGTGCATTCAAACACAGCCCCATAGGTCCATCAGTAAAGATTCTAGTTAGGCGGGAATCTGCACTTTAACAACTTGCCAAATTGACTCTGTCGCAGGTCGTAGATCACACTTTGAGAAACCATAATCAATGGGAATGAGAACCCCAAAGTCTTGTGGGGGGAGATGGAAGCAGACAGTAAAACGGAGGAAGACAGCGAATGGGGCCACGGGACACCTGACACGGACTCCACCCTCTCAGGCTTTCCTGGTGCGTGGCCAGATCCTGCCGTTGTAGATAAGGAAGTGGGTTCATTTACCGACTCAGAGCGCCCAGAGCAGGCTATGTGTGCATTGGTTCAAAACTCACAGCAGCAGCCGCCTGGACAGAGGCACTACCATCATCCTCATTGTGAGGTGAAGAAACTGAGGCCCAAGGCCACCCCACTGGAAGGTGGTGAGCCCAAGCTTTGAACCCAGACAGGTCGACTCCAGAGCCCAGACACTCACCACCCACCTGTGCTGCCGACAGACAAGGTCAATTCTGATAACATCGGACACAATAGCTCATATTCTCCTCAGGGACTTGCTAGAATATAAAAACAGCTATCTGCTTTTTTCCATGTATAATGAAAATTACCGGCTGAAAATACAGAACAGAAAACTGAGAGTGGCTAAGATTGCCCATGATAAATTTTATTATAATTAAACTGTAACTTAAGAATCCTATCTCCTTGACAAAATTCAGATTTGCAAAATCAACCCTGAAAAAAACTAAACTTGGAAAAAATAAAATTATGATGAAAGCCAAAATTTTTTTTAAAAAAAATCAAAACCTGGGTAATGAATCAAATATTTGTTGTACTATATATAGAATAGACTTTCTCATAATAAAAATGGAAATGGAAACCCAAATGATTGGACATTTTTAGATAAATCAGAGAGCAAAAGTGATCAAGAAATGAAACATACTTAATAGTTTGATCCATAAAATTATTTTTGACAAAAATTAATGTTTTTATTATTCCAATCAAAGTTACTTTATTTATAAACATAAAATCAAAATGCCTTTTGGGGGGTCAAAATTGCAAGGAGCAAGCTTCAGTAGGTCACAATGGGCTGTGTTGATAAACGTCCATCACGGGCAGGTACCCTAGGCCTTGTTCACGGTTATGATCTGTGTAATACTCAACACAAAACCTTGTGGCCATTGGTGGGATACTGTCCCCCACACTCCTCCATCAACAGCACCCTGCTACATCTTCTAGGGGAACCCCAGTTGAAAATCACTGCTGAATTGGCATGCACACAGCATTCCCAGGAGAGCAGGAAAAAGATGTTTGAAAAGCGTTGCCCTAAGTACTGAGACCTTACCCTACCCCCTGTGTCCTAGCCCACCTCTCCACCCCGGGTATTGAAAGATCTGTGCACTGGCCAGCCCCTCCTCCGGGCTGCACACACCGTCATCATCTCTCATCCGAACCACTGCAGTGACCTCGCCGCCAGCCTGTCTCCACTCTGGCCTCCTTACAGTCATTCTTCATGCCGCAGCCAGAGAGATCTCTCAAAAACATAAGTCAGATGATGCTCCTCCACTTCAAGCCATTTGATGGTTGCCTGTTTCACCGAGAATAAAGCAGAAAATCCTTATCCTTGTTTACAAAGCCCTTTACATTCTGACCCCGCCTACTTCACCCACCGTACCTGGTAGCACCTTCCCTCTCCCCGCACTCTTCCCACAATGCCTCTCTCTGTTCCCCTAATTCCCACCTTGGATCTTTAGCGCTGGCCGTTCCTCTGCTTAGTGCACTCTGTCCCCTGGTCTTGTCCTGGCAGGCTCCTTCTTGACTTGCAGATCACAGCTTAACACAGCATCCTGTCCTCGAAGAGGCCTTTTCTGACCAACGCCCCACAAACCAAGAAACCAATTTTAATTCTCAGCATAATGCTGCATCTCCAACTTGATTTGTCTTGTCTGATTCTAACATTATTAAGCTCCAGAAGGGCAGAGACTGCTTTTATGTCACTGTCATGAATAGATGGATGGATGAATGAATGAGTACATGAATAAATGAAGTACATTAAGGTGGCTGAAATATCAGGAGACTGTGTACCAGGAATATCAGAGAGAATGAAGGCAGATTTTCCTCCTCTTAACCCAGGACCCTCCTCAAACTCCTTTCCCTCAGGAAGTCTGCCCCATCCACAGGGGCTTCACCTCCTCTGAGCTTCCGTAGCAGCAAATTACACTTGCAGTGAACCCTGCATTCCACAGTGAACTGAGTCCCGCTACTATATTGCATTGTCTTTCACACTATATTACTCTGCCCACTGCCTTGGATCGGATCTCCCCAACTAGGGTAACTCATCGTAGGTTTTGGCTATATTTTTTGTAACCTTCAGCACCCAATAAATGTTTTACAAACCACAGAAGCTCAGGGTTGGAAGTGATCTGAGAGAGTACCTTCTGGAAACTCCACCATGGAGGTAAGAGGCTGACCTAGAGAGATGCAGTGACCTGCCCAAGGCTGCATGGCCAGCCAGACACAGGACTGCTCCTTGAACCTGTGTCCTGTTTCCCAGGTCACTATTCTTTCCATTGTGTCAGTAGACACTTTGTTAAATATGAAAATTCCTGGGCACCACCCTCAGCGCTGGGACAGGGCCCCCGAATCAGGTGCCCCCAGTGACTGGGTTCTGGCTGCAAATGTCATGTGCCTCCCGCAGCCTCAGCGCCATGCATGTGCCACTGCAGCCCAGTGGCATATTCCAGGTGACTTCCACATTGTACGCCCCAACCACAGACACACAGATGCGAGGTGGGACAGGCAACGTGCCTTTTCCCGTTTAACTGACCGATAAACTTGGAAAATCATGTGTGTGTTTCAAGACAGTGCAATAGCAAACAAAAGGAAACCCAGGTGCTCATTAAAGGCGTACCATGTAGAGCCGTAGAGCCGGCCCAGCCTCCCGAGTGGCGCCTCCCTCCAGGTGAGGTCAGCAGGGGCTGAGCTGCCAGCTCCCACGTGCTCCAGGGCAGAACTGCCTCCCCACGGCCCCAGCTCTGGTTCCTGCCACGTCGGGGACAGCTGTTCCCTTTACTTGTCTGATAATGGCATCATTTACCTTGCGGGTTCCTTTGGCTGGTTTTCTTTTATATGCTACACAAGTTCTCAATTAGCCTCTCTCCTCCACCATCTGCTGATAAGAACAGCAGCATCCTGGTAGCAAACAGAGGGCCCTTCTCGCTGCTCAGAACCAGCGAGCCGGATCTGACTCTGACCCGTCACGGCTTCCCCAGTGCAGGGACCAGAGACAAGTGATGGTGCGGGGCTGAGCTTCCTATCAGAGGAGAAGTCATGTTTCTGAGCCTGAGTCAGCATCTCCAGCTCAAGGTCCCTCTAGACTGAGCTCTCCCTGGCACACCCAGGGTTACTCCATTCACATTTTCGAATGTCTGCCTAGCAATAGCCCTGGTCCGAGCCACTCAGCTTTGCCCACGGACGTCAGTGAGGCTGCCTAGATGGTGTTGACAGGCCCAACATCGGACTGTGTTTCCCAGATTGCTTCAGAACATTCACTAATGTATGTTCAATTCAAGTGCCCCTGGATCCAACACAAAGAAGCAATCCACTCCCAGGTGTCATCCAAGAGAGATAAAAATATATGTCCACACAAGCACCTGTACCCGGATTGCATAGCAGTTTAAGTCATAATCACCTACAACTGGAGGTCACCCAAATGTCCATCAGCTGGAGGGCGAACTAACCAACACTGGCCCCGCCAGACTATGAACTACTCCTTGGCAATGAAAAGGAGCCAACTACCAACACACGCATGACTGAACCTCAAAGTAACATGATGCTCAGGAAAGAAACCAGAGGCCCAGTTTGTATGATTCCATTTCTGTGAAGTTCTAGAAAAGGCAAAAGTACAGTTATAGAAAGTACATCGGTGGTCATCAAGGGTTAGGAGTTGAGGAAGAACCCTGACAACAAAGAGTCATGAGCAAATTTGGGGCTGATAGAAATGTCCTACATCCTTTTATTTTTTATGTTTTTCCTTTATTGATTTTAGAGAGGAAGGAAGAGGGAGAGAGAGCTAGAAACATTGATGTGAGACATCGACTGGCCACCTCCTGCATGCCCCACACTGGGGGTCAGGCTCACAACCTGGGCATGTGTTCTGACCGGGAATTGAACTGGCGACCTCTTGGTGCATGGGTTGACGCTCAACCACTGAGCCACACCGGCCGGACAAAATGTCCTGTATCTTGATTTTGCTATCGGTTACTTACGTACATACATTTATCAAAATGCACTGAACTGCATTCTTAAAATGAGAGAGTTATAGTATATGTAAACCACACTTCAATAAGACTAAAAAGTTTTATAAAAATCAAACAGGTTGACTTTAAATCACAAGACTTTCGGAGCCTTGAATATGCTGATGTGCATATTAAATCCTCAAGAAGGAGCTAGAATATCCAAGGTTTCTCAAATTCACTTGACAAAGATTTAATCGAAAGTTTTAAAGAATGCCGGTTAAAATCTTGAGGACACAGAGAAAATTGCATTCGAAAATTACCAATCTGGATAAAGCACTGCCCTCATTGTATTTTTCTAAGCTCGAACACCCGTGAGAAAGGAAGCGTGCTCAGCATTTCTACGTGGGGTGTCACGTACAGGCGACTTCCCAGCGTGGAGGGCCAGGTGTCAAGCATGCGTCCACTGGGCAAGGAGGTGCTGGGAGGGAGTCTGAGCTGGAAAGCCAACAGGGCTCCCTGTAATCTCCAGCTAGTCACCATCCCTCCACCCGTCACACACCCTGCAAGGCACTCAGCCAACTACCAGGGACAGTCACGTGTGGTGCCGCCCCCTAGGGGCTCACAGTCCTGCCCGCTCTTATCAAGTCTGCCCCAGGTCACAGTGCTCACCCTCTCCTCCTTGACTTCCTTCTCTGGCTTCTCCTGCTTTTCCTATCTGGAGGATGGGGACAGGTGTCTGAGCCTTGGGTCCAGCACATTCCTGCCTGCCTCCAGCCAGAGCAGTCCCCAGTTCTAACCCATGGCCAGAAGGAATTCGGCACTGGCCCCAGGAGCCCTGGCACACAGTCCCAAAGGAAGAGTCCTCCACCTCATGCCATCTCAGGCCACGTTAGCTTCTCCCTAGCCCTCGCTGGGCCTGCCCACTGGTCCGAGTCGGGAAAATCCCGACACTAGAGAGCGTCGCAGAGATGCCTGCAGGGAACACCTCTGCCACGCCAAGTGCAGAGCCCTGGGCCAGCTAGCTCTGCCGTCACTGCCCGTCCCCTCTGCTTCTCTCATTCCTCCCTCACTTGGCACCGGCTCCAGCCATCTCGGGGAGCAGAGCACAACTCCCAGATGGGGACCCCAGTCGGCTGCTCTACACTCTCAGGTTCCCGCCCCGCCCCACGCTCGGGAAGGAGGCGGCCGGGACTCTCCTGGCCCCTCCTGCACTGAAATCGCCTCCACGCTGCTCTGACCTCGGATGGCTACACTCTGCACAACACCTGCTGCCTCTGACCCAGAATCGGTCACACTGTGGCCTCAGGTTGTCACACCACACACCCTTCCAAACGAAGCCCCCCCGACAAGCGCTTTTGCATATGTGGGTTCTATCTCTTGATATTTACCATATTCGAAATGGAAACGAAGACATTTTCTAAAAGGCACCAATTCGTTTAAAAATGACAATGAAGCCCAGCTGGAGTGGCTCAGTGGATTGCGCATCGTCCCACGGACCGAGAGGTCCCGGTTTGACTCCGGCTCAGGGCACCTGCCCAGGTTGTGGGCTCAGTCGCCAGCAGAGGGCGTGCAGGAGGCGGCCGGTGGCTCTCTACAGGGATGTTTCCAGCGCCTCACTTCCTCTCTCTCTCAAAAGAAATCAATAAAAACATATTAAATTTTTTTTTTAAATAACAGTGAACTTATTACACCTTGACATAAACTCCTAACATGTTAATATAAATTAGGTGTATTTAATGAAAAATAACTATATTCGCCAGAATAAAAACATATTTAGTGAGGTACACGGTGCTGCTCTATGCGTCCAAATCGCTTTCCTGGCCAGACTGACTGAAGGCAGCCGAGTCCTGTGTCTCCTCCCCGTTCAGTCTGTTTGGTGTCACACGTCATGTCGCCTTTGAACAGCTCCACTCTACATTCTTGACAGAGATTGGAAGTGACGGATGCCTCAGCATTACTATAAAAACACATGAGGCTTCGTGCGCCCCGACAGGTCTCAGAAACCCACCGGCATCCCCGACCACACTGAGAACTGCTGCTCCAAACCTCCAGATTTACTTCTAGGACTGACTGGCTGGTTGGAGATCAGCCTGCGAGCTGAGGGGACATGACCGTGGCCACCGGCCTTGTGGGAAGAGGACAGGGCAGCAGCACCCACGTGGACCAGAAGCAGAAGCCACAGACAGGTCTCAGCCCCCCGGCGGCAGCGTATTGGTACCATTTTGTTCACTGCCCAATCCCCGATCCCAGGACCCCTAGTAGGCTCGCAATAGGTGTGTTAAACAAATTAATAAAATACATGTATATATATTTTAAAGGACCTTTTTAAAAAAAAAGATCCTATGGAAGAGAGAGAAAACAAAGCATAGAAACCCTGGGTGACAAACCACACACCTGGGAACACTCAGGCCCCCAGAGTGACGACTAGACAAGCCCCATGGCTGATTCTGATTCATCTGCTACCCTGGTGCCTCACAGGGGGCCACCAGCTCATGGGTGCTCAGTGTCGCCGCAGAAACGACCACGTCGTGGACAGTGACTTATTCTCCAGGTGTGGCAGTGTGTTGTGAACATCGTGTCGTTGTAAGACTTTCCATGGTCTCCTGGAGGCTGATTCCTCAAAGCTGAGGGGCCGGGAAGCATCTAGTCCAGTCATTGTCAACTCTTTCTTCACAACGGAATCGCCACGAGGGGTGCATCTTCCCCCACAGCCCGCAGGAGGAAGCGGGAGTGCCCCCCAGGAGGAGGGGGGGCCAGAGCCAGCAATCAAGCTCTTTGCCTGCCCGCGCATCCCCCCGCCAGCCCCCCAGGAGCAGCCCCCCAGTGACCAGGCTCAGGCGGACATGCCCAGGGCAGATGAGGGGCTCTGAGCTCCCTGCTTCCAGGAGAAAGAAGGTCCCCTGATCCCCACCCCTGGGCTCTGGAAACCACGCCTCTGTCCTCCAGCATTTCCTGTTCTGCTGCTTAACCCAGCTTGAGGAAGGTTTCTGTCCCTCGCAGCGAAAGTGGCCTTCATAAAGCTGGCTGATCCCTAGTGGGCACTCTCACAGGTGTCCCCAAGCCTTTGTCTTTTCTTAGCATTCACCCCACCAGCCCTGCTGGGGACCTGGGGCGGAGGATGGGAAGCAGCCAGAAATAGCAACCTGTGACCTTCTGGCTGACCGGCCGTCCCAGCCTGCAGGGCAGGGGCCCTTCACACCAAGTGAGATCAAAGTGAACCCCCTTACTTCTTTTCCGGCAGAAAAAAAAAAGTGAGGGATGAAAAGAACTCTTTCTTTTTTGGCAAGATCTAAATGCAATTATTACTCAGTAGAGCTATGAAAAAATTGACAAGGGCCAAGCCTTTGCACAGGACATGCTCTGATTTCATGCCAGCAAGTTATTTTATAAAGGGCATTAATATCACAAGCTGATGACTTTTAGCCCCGAGCAAATGATGCATTTCCATGTTTCTTTACACATAGCTCTCAGCCCAAGTAAAGCTGTCTTGGCAAAGCATTAGCAAACATTTACATTTCAAAACTCAACAGAAGGGTTGTTGTTGGGTTTTCCTGTCTTTCTTTTCATATATGCCGGGACAGATAAGTCATATTTCACATGGTAAGTGGTGTGTAGCATTCTGTTTCTAACCCCTGGCATCCCATTAGAAGAGAGTGGCACCTGGTTTTCAAGCCTACAATCTAAAGATTGGTTTTGAAAGGCAAAAAGAAATACAGGAGCATCATCAAACTCTACTGCGTGTGTGGCAGGAAGCCTGTGTTTGAAATGACAGTGGATGTTTGGGTCCCGCTATTTCTAAGCACCGCAGGAGGCACCCGCCCACATGGTCCTGCTGTCTGCGGGTCAGAGCGGGATCCTGGGGAGCAGACAAGCCCAGCGGTTTGTTTATTTTTCCAGGTGGAGCCAAAGCCAAAGTGACAGTGGATCCAAGGGTGGGAGAGAATCAGAGTCAATCGGGGATAGAGACTCGGTTTCCATTTTAATAAACTCACATTGGGGAAGAGTCATAAAATTAAGAGTCTTGACTGCGCCCTCAGGATCTGCTACATTTTAAGTCGTCTTATATACAGTCTACAATCTAAACAAAGTCTTTTGCCCCCTGGTACAATGGTTTGCGCCTGCAAACTCCACGGGCAGAGGGGTATGGGTTCAAATTCCAGCTCAGCCACTTCCTGGCAGGGAGACCTTGTCCCAGCACCCCAGCTGACCTCTGGAAGCTTCTGTTTCTCCATCTGTAAAATGGGAATAAGACTGTCCACCTCTCAGGGTTTGTTAAAAGCGAATGTGGGCTTTCATGGGATGAGGTTAGCGTGGCCCCTGGCTCATTGTACATCCACAATGAGAACTTTCAGTTCTTGTCATCATTTCATCACAGAAAAATCTTCCTGTCCAGGCCACTCCACCATCTCTATTTCTTACGTTTCCTCCCCAGACCGGCTGTGTACCCTCTTCCCAGACCTGGCACCCCACTCCAATAACCACTCAAGCTAATAATTCTTTAATGACTCGTACCTGCACAGTGGGTAGATTTTATGGTATGTAAATTATACCTCGATAAAAATAATAAATAACCCAGACAGGAAAGTTGCCAAGTTCCAAAAGGTTAACTCCCAAATGTCTGAGAGTGATGGTCTGCGGCAAACATTCTTGACTTTTCTCATGTCCTTAAATAAAGGAGGTCGCCTGGGGTGCTTCTGTGTCTCCCTTCACCCCTCCGCTCTGCGCCCACTGCGTGGGATGGCTGATTTTGAGTCTTCCAGGCAGGAGTCCCACATTCTCTCCCCCAAGGGGAAACCTGCTCTTCTCTGTGTCCACCTTCCCTTCCCCAGCTGACAGTATTAGGAAGAACTCGATGCGTAGGAACGGCACTGGGGAGGTGCTTACCAAAAACCCAGACTCAGGAGTGATCTTGTTACTGAGCTTGGAGAAAGCTACCAAAAAAATGCCATCCATTTCACCTAATGTTCACTTGCCCTGACAGCTCATCTCTCCCAAACACTCATTCCCCCAAATATTTATCTACCGTGTATCCTCTCTGGGTACACAATGGGCCCTAGCTGGCTGTAACAGATGCCATTCTTCTGAAAAGCGCCCATTGTGGTGATGTGAGCACTCCATCACTGCAGGAGCAGCAGACATCCGGACAGGGCTGCAAGGGGGCCATCGAGAGCCCCCGGGGCCTCTTTCAGGTGCAGAAGGCCTCTGCTTCCCCTTCACTCTCCAGCTCTGTCCCAAAGAAGTGGGCATGAGCCAGCCTGCATCCAGGTGACCACAACAGAGAAGGGAGGGCACAGCCCCCCGGTGCCTGAAGAATACACAGCAACCTTTCCACTTACCTGGAGGCTGCTGGCGGCTCTGCTTTCTACTCCAGAAGCTCAGCCCAGGCCCCCGGCCCTGCACTCAAATTGTGCCTTGAACTCCTCTTCCCACTTCCCAGTTTTGCTCCTTGGTTAGTCCTAGAAGTGTTCTCGGGATAAACTAAGTACACATTCTGGCTGTGGTTTTTCTCATCAGCCCCTCAGCAAATTTAACAGAAGGCAAAGGAAAAACACAATTGAGAGTCCCCACGGCAACCCCAGGAGAGGCACTGAGATGGGCAGATTGTGACTGCGCTGCTGCTGTCATGCCAGCCTTGGGCCAGCACCACCTGCGTGAATGATCAATCCAGCTGAGCGCTCAGAGGGCCAGGCAGGGCCCAGCTCCCACCGGGAACCTTGATCCGACCCCTCACCCCACATGTGATAAGGAGTGGGGGCCGGCACACTTCCACAGAAGTGGAGAGCAACAGGGAAGCCGCTGAGGACAGGGCAGCAGACACAGAAGACAAACCCAGCCAGGGCAGTCCTGGAATGCATCCTACCATTGATTGGATAGGTTTTAGTGGAGCCTGGCTCAATGATGCCCTCACCAGCCTAGACCCAGGAAATCCTCCATCCTATTTGCAGAATGTTTGCACGGGAACAGAACAGAGATCCCGAGTTCATTTGCTTCTCTCCGTGCTCACCAATGCCATTCACAGAGCAGCCAGATGTAACCGGTCACACCAGCCCCGGGCTCCAATGGCTCCCTTGGAATACACTCCAGACTCCCTTCCATAGCTCACATGAGCCTATTAATCCTCAGCCTACCTCTCACACACTCAGTGAATGACCGGTGGAACACGCCTGCTTTGTATAGGTCAGTCTCCATTGTCCTTTGCTACATAAAGAAAAATTAAATCTTTCATATAGGGCGCCTCCCAGGGCTTGTGATAGAGATCAGACTCCCATCCAATCCAGCAGCACTTCCCCTCCTCTCCAATCAAAGTCAAAATTAGGGGCATCAGCTCTGCCTTACCGTCCAACATCACCCCTTCTAAGTTCACACTGTTTTCCTTTCAATGTGTGCCCATTGGCTCCACAGCAGAACGCAGGAAGTCCGGCCGCAGAAGTAATGGAAACTCTTTGGTGCCCCCTCGTGGTCATGTCTAGTTAGCCAGCTGAGAGGTGCCCGTGAGAAAGCTTGCTTTCCCCGCAGTTTTGGAGGTGGAGAGGCTGCTGGGGGACTCGACAAAGGGGGCCTGAAGCTGGAGAGGGGAGTACTTCCAGGTGTAAATTCTAGAAATACACGTCCTCCACCCACAGTGGGAGGAAACCAGGTTAAAATGCTTACCAGTCCACTTCTCTGAGTCTTAGAATCCGGTTTGGTACAATCGGCCTAATTCTTGCCCAACCATTGCAGTGTGTTGTGAAGCTACCACGAGCTTTAAAAACTGTGTTTTCTAGTACTCAGTCTTGATCAATTCTAAAATGCTTCTCCTGCCCCTGCATCCTGGCCTGTTACTTTCTGTAATCACCGAATGAGTCAGGCAGGATGGGAATGAGGATGTGTTGAGATCGTGGCGTCTGATAAAGAGGTGCCCATATGCCGCCCATTGTTGTACAACGCACTGGAGGATGCCAGTGAAGATCTGTAAGTGGTGCTGAGGAAAGCTGGGGGTGGGGTGTTAGCTCCTCCGGGAAAACGCAATGCCAGGTGCTGGGTTCTGGAATTTGCGAAGGGACAGGAGCAAGGTGAAAGCCAAGTATCTGGGATGAAGAGTATTAGCCCTCACTCCTGTGTTTCTACCCCTTCGAGAGGTCCCATCTTAAAGATATTCCTCTTTGCACCCCAGAGCCTATTAAAATCTTTGATACCAAACAGATGCTTAATAAGTAGGTGGTGAATGAGTGAATGAATGAATTTGATTTTGAGGAAATATTTCCATCATCTACAGCCCCCATCTCTGAAGCTGCTTATTTTCTAGTCCTACTTAAGTCCCTTAGGACACTGTTCTTGTCCCCTGTAAGCCTTGGCTTTTTTCTCATCTCTTATGTTGAGAATAGTGAAAAGGGTACATGACTAATTTTGCCATCAATGCCTGGAATCTTTAAATCCTCCTCTCTGCACATCCACCACCCACAGGGGGGAGGTGTTTGAGATAATTTTGCATTGTCTGCACTGTCTCAGTCTGATTAAAGAAAATGCCTAATTCTCACAGTGAAAATGGATAACTTTTTCCTCCAAACCAGTTCTTAACTCTGGCTGAACATTAGAATAAACTCAGAAACTTGTGCACCCACACACCACACACACCCCAATACCTGGGCCCCATCCCAAGCCAATTAAATTAAAACCTCTAGGGGTTAGGGCCTGGACCACAGTATTTTCCAGTGCTCCCAGCCTGTTTTGAATGCGCCCAGGGTTAAGAACCACTGTTATAAATAAGGAGGCCTTTGCCCGGACAGCACAGACTCACCAATTATGAATGAAGCAAAAGCAGGCTTTATGTTGTTTTCCAAGGACCCTTAGACCCAAGCCAGGAAGAAGGACAGGATCTCAAGCCCAGGGCTGGTCAAGGGTTCCAGTTTTCACTTCTCCTTGGACACTTCATTTACTAATGACCAAGAAGAGTGTGGGGCCCCCAGCTAGATGTGCCTCATCCAGGTTGGGGAGGGACAGCATTCGGGAGCAGGTTCCAGTAGGTGTAATGGCAGCAGCCCAAACTCTGCACTGGTCCTGCCAGCTCAGGTGGGCTGGGCGAGAGCCATGGGCATTGTAAGGGGGGGGGGTCTCCTTTTCATGGCTAACTGTGGGGATGCTGCGTAAGGAACCCACCACATTTTAAATTAGACTTCCAACAGCCACTCCTATTTCAAACCCAGCACACGAACCTAATTTTAATCTGCTGCATTATAATTCCTTGCTTTAAATTTAAGGCCTCTGGGACTTCAACTCATTTAAGGGACAATCTGGTATGGAAACGGAGACCATCTTCTCACAAAAATGTCATTAGCATATGACTGCTTCCTAAATTTGGAGCACAGTTGAGACTTTCCAGGTCTTACCTACACTTAGAAGTCTTTTAAGCTATGCACCTGGGCCATATAAAATTAAACTACATCTGTCTACGAGGTAGCAAATCATGGCTGTGTCCATCTCTTCTCCAACAAACCATTCGTTCGTTTAATGTCTCCATGTTCTTAAACATTAGAGGGCTGCCTTTGACATCGCAGAATAAACATGAGCACGATTCATACGGTGAACACTGGTCTGACCGTGTCCCTGCTGGCTCTTGGTGAGAACAGCAGTCATCAGCTCAACCAGCCTCAAGCTGAGATCAGAAGTCCCACCCCAGGCACAGAGCCCAATTGTCCATCACTGATGGACAGGAGCGTGGTGAGACCGGCCCTTTGTACCCGGTGAAGCACAGGGGACAAGGCCGTGTCTGGGGCTTGCTGCAGGGAGCTCCCACCAGCAGGCCAGAGAATGAGAGGTCCCGGCTCAGAGGCACAGAAGCTGATAGGCATTGACCCTGATTCCATCAGCCGGACCCAGGCCGGTGCTCTGAGCTTTCTGTCCTGGGATGTCCCGCACAGAGGCCTTCAGACGAACCTTTGTCCACAGTGGAAGAAGAGTTACAGCCTTTAATGTGAGCTTTCAGAGAGCTCATCCCCCGCGATTGCAGCGAAATCACCTGTTGTTGTTGTTTTAATGCTTTCCAGGTTTCTTTTTTCCGTTTATTACAATGCTAATCAAGGTCACAAAGCATTCTTCTGAGAAAACTGGATAAAATCACTCACTCATTCATCTTATACATTAAATGAGTGAGAATCAATAAAATTTGAAGTGTACGAGTATGGTCGGTGCAGTAAGAAAACTTGGTGTTAAACATCAGCTCTGCTACGTATCAGCATTGCGGCCTTGCAGAGTAGTACCCACCCCTTCCCTATGTCTGTCTCTTTATATTTATTTTATTCTAGTTTGTATTTACTGGGGGTGACATTGGTTAGTAAAATTGTATAGGCTTTAGGTGTCCAATTCTATAATACATCATCTTTATATTGTGTCCATCATCCCAAGTCAAGCCTCCTCCATCACCATCGATCCACCCTACCTCTTCTATTTCCCCTCCCCACCCCCTTTCCCTCTGGTCATCACCATACTATGGTCTGTGTCTATGAGGTTTTGTGGTTTTGGTGTTTTTTTGCATAATCCCTTCACCCTTTTCACCAGCCTCCCAACGCCCTTCCTGCTGACAGCTGTCAGTCTGTTCTCCACGAGTCTGTTTCTATTTTGTTTGTTTATTTTGTTTAAAAAGCCTTGACTTTCCCTTGCCTCACCCTCAGTCCTCAACCTCACGCACTTTCCCCCTCCATCCTCAAAACGTTCTTGCCACAGAGAGAACACTCAGTCAATATTTATAATAAAATAAATTCCCAAGGAGCACATGTGTAATCCTCCATTAAAAAGCTAACCCAGGAGACAGAGAGAAAGAAACCCGGCATAGAGCCTCTGCTATCAGAATCCTTGTTCAGAACTCTTCTGTTCATTGTAAGCACTTGATCTGAAGCATCGATGCCTTGACGGGACTGTCCCTGCTCCCTAAAGACCGAATGGAGAAAAGAAACGGAAGGTGATAGCGGAAGGAGCCTCAGAGATTTCTTAAACAAGCCACTTCTTTGGTGGAAGAGGGAGCTGAAAGGCAGAGAATACAGAAACGTATACAGAGAAAGTAAGTGAATAACGGAACAGGGCAGTTCCACGGACTGTGCCGAGACCTTTATCCTCAAGCTGCCTGTCCGGGGCCCGTGCTTGGCGCCACCCCTCCGGGAGGCAGGTCAGGACGCAGCCTAAAGCAGCCCCCTGCTCAAACCTCCGCGCTGTTTCCACCGGAGCCTGCTCTGCAGTGCTGTCCAGCCGTCCTTAGGCGATGCTTTCAGTGAGCTGGAGGACGTGGCAAACCTGAATGTAATATAGCCCATAGGGAAACTGAGGCACAGCAGGCTCTTAAAAGAGGCAAAGGGAAACAATCCCAGGATTGGCCTGTGCTTCAAAAATACTGTGCTGAGTGAGAAATGAAGAAATGGACTTGGCTGGAAGGGGAGGGAGGGGGTTATGGGTCTGCAGTGATGGAGAGGAAGGGGCTGAGATTCAGGACTAAGGACAGTTCTAGGTGCCTCTCCCCCCTCCGGTTCTGACTACTTGAATGACAGTGGCAAGTTAGGTCACTTCTTGTAAAAAAAAAAATAGTCTGTAGCCCTGGCCAGTTTGGCTCAGCAGTTGGAGTGTCGGCCTGCAGACCAGAGAGTCCCATGTTCGGTTCCCACTAAGGTCATGTGCCTCAGTTGCGGTTTGTCCACGATCGGGTTGTGCAGGTGGCAACCAGTCGGTGTGTCTCTCTCCGGTCAATGTTTCTCTCTCTCCCTCCCTTCCACTCTACCTGAAGATAAATGCAAAAATGTCCTCGACTGAGGATAAAAAAACAACAACAAAAAGACAGTCTGTAGTAGTGTCTCCCAAAGTATGATCACCAGACACTCCTTGTAGGCCGTAATACTCCTCTTTCACGGGGTAAAAGAGATACAGTGCCTCTTGGCCTCATAAGGCTCTGAGCATCCCTGCATCAAAGGAACCTACTTCACTCAGTACTGTCTGCCCTGTTCGATCATGCAGCCTTTTTTCCCAGGAGCACCTCAAGGAATTAGTTCTATGGTCAACTAGTTTGAGGAAATGCTGGTGTACAGCAATGGTTCTCAACCAGGGAATATTTAGGGAACACGCTCTCTGGGAACATTTAGCAATGTCTGAAGACAGTCTGGGTAGTCACAACTGGAGGTGGGGGTAGGGTTCCTACTGGCATCTAATGAGTAGAGACAAGGACACTGCTAAATATACTACCATGCCCAGGACAGCCCTCCCACAACTAAAAATGGTCCAGTCCAAAATATCAGCAGTGCCAGGGTTGAGAACCCCTGGTCTAAAGCCATTTCTACACTTTCCTGCCTCTTACTCTCTTCCTCTGGTCACCAGTCCAGCTCTGCCTCATTGGGTTCAACCACATGCCCTCTTTCTACCTCCCAGCAGCCGTTCCTCGTTTCTCCTCCAGCTTGACCTTCTGTGTCACTTAACATGGACGATCTCTGGGTCTTTCTTGAAACTCTTTCCTTTGCCTCCAAAACCGTTCTCCTGATTCTTCTTCAACTCTCTGGCCTTTCTCCCCCTTCCCTCCACACAAACCACGGATCCACCACAGGCCTTTCCCAACCCTCTTCTCCTACGGCTCTTTTATCCTTCCCTAGATGAGCACGTCCCAAGTGACCCAGAACACAGTGACGGCTTCGACATGGCAGATGCCCTGGGAACAGGAGATAGAGATGAATAGATGGTCTCTGCTTTGTAAGAACTAACTTGGAGAAGAAGAAGGTAGGTGTTTATCTGTTCAGTGAAGTTCTTACTAAGTGTCCACTGGGTGCTAGGCACAAAAATGGGCACGGTCCCTCACCTCATGGAATTTAGATCTGGTGGGAGACACACAGGAATCAAATCAAAATATGAACAAATGTGAAACTGTTTCTTTTTTTTTATCCTCACCTAAGGACATTTTTCCATTTTTTGTTCAGATAGAGTGGGAGGGAGAGAGAGGAAGAGAGAGAGAGAGAGAGAGAGAGAGAGAGAGAGAGAGAGAGAGAGAGAAACATCGATGTGAAAGGGTGTATCCCTTTCACATCGAGTGGCTGCCACCTGCACGACCCCAACCAGGGCCAGGGACAAACTGCAACCGAGGTACATGCCCTTAGTGGGAACCGAACCCGGGTCTCTCTGGACCACAGGACGATGCTCTAACCGCTGAGCCTAACCGGCCAGGGCAAAACTGTTTCTGAGGTCAGTGATAAGAGGGAGGGGTGCCTGGTGAGAAGTTCCTGTGACAGGGAGGTGGAGAACAGTCAGGTAGTCAGGAAAAGCTCAGACACATGGCTAAAGGAAGCAGAGGGTCACCCCGTGGAGGCAGGAAAGTGATGGAGCTAGAGGTGAAGTCTGATTGGATCAGATCTTGGAGGAACAAGCATGCTAGAACAACGTGTGTGGACTACAGATGCAAACCCATCTGGAATTCTAGAGTCTAGAAACGGCACAGTGAGGGGCCTGCTATAATTCAAGAGATCAATTTTAAAAATATTATAAGGTTGCAAATAGATGGAGACTTGAGGGACACAAGACTTCCTGCAATACTCTGCTCAACGTGAAGGTCACAAAGAGCTATTATGATATTAGTCTGAATACCCTCCCCCCAAACACCATCCCATGACTCACCAGTTTCAAGCTACTAATTAAAGTAAAAAATACCAACCTCGTGCCAACAAAATTCAATTTCTGTTTTGCCCTTTGTTTTACAAATGATCTAGATTTTCCAAGTGCAGGAGAAGAAATAAGGTAACTTTTCCAATAAGAGTATTTCATGCAAGAAACAGTCTCCTTTTCAATAAATAGTTTTAAAGCATTCTCCCTGGATTCTGAATTACACTACTCTCTGAAGATATATAAATATCAGATAGCAGTTTTATTTCCTGTGAGCAGGGAGCTTTGGTTTAATAAGGAGGAAAGAGGCAGGGTGATAGACTTTGGAGATGAAGCAAGATCTATTGGATCATCTCAGCCATTTTGCTGGGCCCGCCGAAATTGCTCCCAACTGCATTGGCATATTCACTGCTGCTCAGGCTAGTCCAGTTTTAAATGATTTAAAGGTAATATATTAAAGGCTCATGACCAGCTATAAAGAGGTGCTTCTTCCTGAGACACTAGTGAAGGGTTGGCTGTAATTACTGATGGATGCTCATCCTATCAGAAGTTGGAGGGCACCTTGCTGCCCTTCCACCAGTACCACACCAGGGCCATGGAGTTACGCTTATCCAGACTGTGGTCACCATTCAAGGAAAAGTACAAATAGCATGTACATTTATCAAAACCTCAAAGCAACCATGAGCTGTGCTGCTGAAGTGAAGAGCAGCATTCTCACTATCCATGCACTTAGTACAGATAATGGTCATTCTGTTCCATTTTAAACCTGACCTGTATACAAGGTGGGACATAAACCTCAAAAAACTGGTCTTGGGATAGCATGACAGGTGTGGGCAGAGTCCTCTCCTCCTCTTCCCAATCAAGAGTGTACATTGCCCTTACTGAGTCCTGGGAGTGATCTATTGTAGGACAGGGCCTCCAGGACTAAGATCCTGTCTCACACACTCTTGCCCATCACAGGCCCAGAGGATCAAAATACAATGAGTACATTTAACCAATGAATTTTAAAATGTAATTTGTGACAACATAAGGGAGGATGGAACTATATAAAAACAGAGATTTTGTATGCTATTGAAACTGAGCTGATATCAATTCTAACTACATTGTTATAAATGTAGGATGTTAATCATAATTCCCATGGTAAAAAAATATATATCTTTAAAATATATACAAAAATAAATAAGAAGAAAATAAAAATATTACCATACAAAGAATCAGTCAAACACAAAAAAAAAAGCAGTAAGGAAGGAAATTATGAAAAATAAAGGTATAAGACATACAGAAAAATAGCAAAATGACAAAAATAAGTTCTTTCTTATAAGTAATTACTTTAAATGTCAATGGATTAAACTCTCCAATCAAAGACAGAGACTGACTAAATTGAGAAAAAATAATCCATATGACATCTACAAGAGACTCACTTTAGATCCAAAGACACAAATAGCTTGTAAGTGAAAAGATGGGAAATTATATTTTATCCAAATAATAATCAGAGGGTTGTGAAAGCTATATTAACATCAAACAAAATAAAATTTAAGTAAAAAATCTGTTACAAGAAACAAAAACGGACATTATGTATATTTTAAATATGTTTTTATTGATTTTTTAGAGAGAGAAAGGTAGAAACATCAATGTGAGAGAAAAACATTGATCAGCTGCCTCCTGCATGCCCCCGACTGGGAATCAACCCCGAAACCTGGGCATGTACCCTGACCAGAAATCAAACTGGGACCTCTCAGTCCATGGGACAACACTCAATTCTTTTAGCCACACTGGTGGGGCAGGACATTATGTATTAATAAAAGAATCAATTCATCAAGAAGACATAATAATAAACATATGCATGCCAAACAACAGAGCCCCAAAATACATGAAGCAAACATTGAGAGAACTAAAGGGAAAACCAGTTCCACAATAATATTTGGAGACTTCAGAAAAAAACAAACATTTTTAGTAATGGATAGAACATATAGACATAAAATGCATAAAGGACTAGAAGACTTGAACAAAACTATAAAGAGCTAGACCTTATAGACATGTACAGAACACGCCATCCAACAATATCAGGATATACATGTTTCTCAAATGCACATGAAAAATTCTCAAGGATAAACCACATATGAGGCCATGAAACAAATCTTAATACATTTTAAAAGATTCAATTCATACAAAATATTTTTTCTAACCACAATGGAATAAAGCTAGAAATCAATAACAAAAAGAAAACTGTAATTTTACAAATATGTGGAAATTAAACAACATATTTTAACCAATGGGTCAAAGAAGACATAACAAGAGAAATTAAAAAATACTTAGAGACAAATTACCAAAATGTATAGGATGCTGCTAATGCAGTGCTCGGAGGGAAATTTATAGCTATAAATGCTTACATTAAAAAAAAAAGTTCATGTCAGTAACTTAGCACATTAAGCAACTAGAGAAAAAAAGGGAAAACTAAACTCAAAGCTAAAAGAAAGGCATAATAAAAAATAAAGCACAGATAAATGAAACAGAGATTTAAAAAATAGACAATCAATAAATCCAAAAGTCAGTTTTTAAAAAGTGCAATAAAATTGACAAACCTTGCCCTGGCTAAAATATATATGATTTGCCCTGGCTGGTTTTGCTCAGTGGTTAGAGCATCGGCCTGCGGTCCAGAGAGACCCAGGTTTGGTTCCCACTAAGGGCACGTACCTCAGTTGCAGTTTGTCCCCAGCCCTGGTTGGTCGTGCAGCTGGCAGCCACTCTATGTGTCCCTTTCACATCGATGTTTCCCTCTCTCTTTCTCTGTTCCTCTCTCTCCCTCCCATTCTACCTAAACAAAAAATGAAAAAATGTCCTCAAGTGAGGATAAAAAAAAAAAAACAAAAAAAACAGTTGTTTGTATATACTATCAATGAACAATGCAAAAAGAAAATTAAGAGAACAATTACATTTACAATACCATAAAAAAATCTAAATACCCAGAAATAAATGTAATGAAGGAAATAAAAGACTTGTATAATGAAAACTACAATGCATTGATGAAAGAAAGCAAAGAAGACTTAAATGTTAAGGCATTCTGTGTTCCTAGATTGGAATACTTAATATTGTTAAGATTTCAATATTACCCAAAGTAACGGTGCAATTTGCATCAAAATCCTAACAGCCTTTTTTGCAGAAATGGAAATACAGACCCTCAAATTTATAAGAAATTTTAAAGATGTCCTGAATAGCCAAAACAATATTTTAAAAATAAGAGTAATGTTGGCAAACTCACATTTCCCAATTTCAAAACTTACCACAAAGCTACAGTAATAAAAACAGTATGGTATTCATATAAAGACAAATATACAGACCCATGGAATAGAATTGGGAGTCCAGAAATAAAACCACACAGCTATGGCCAGTTGATTTTGATGAGGGTTCCAAGACCATTCAACAACAGAAAAAATAGTCTTTTAGCAAATGGTGCTGGACAACTGGATATCTACATGCAAAAGAGTTGGTTCTCTACCTCACACCATATACAAAAGTACCTCAAAATGTATCACAACCTAAATATGAATTAGAACATAAAACTCTTAGGGAAAAATTAGGAGTAAATATTCATGACCTTGAATTTAGGAATGGAATCTTAGCCCTGGCTGGTTTGGCTCAGCGATTAGAGCATTGGCCCGCGGTCCAGAGAGACCCAGGTTCGGTTCCCGCTAAGGGCACGTACCTCGGTTGCAGTTTGTCCCGGGCCCTGGTTGGTCGTGTGGGTGGCAGCCACTCGATGTGTCCCTTTCACGTTGACGTTTCCCTCTCTCTCTCTTCCTCTCTCTCCCTCCCACTCTATCTGAACAAAAAATGGAAAACGTCCTCAGGTTAGGATAAAAAATAATAATAATAATAAATTAATTTATTTATTTTAAAAAAAGAAATGGAATCTTAGATATAACTACAAAAGCATGATCAACAAAAGGAAAAATAGACTGCATTTCATTGAAATTAAAAACCTTTGTACCTCCCTGGCCAGTTTGGCTCAGCGGTTAGAGTGTCGGCCTGCTGTCCTGAGAGACCTGGGTTCGGTTCCCGCTAAGGGCATGTACCTCGGTTGCAGTTTGTCCCCGGCCCTGGTTGGTCGTGCGGGTGGCAGCCACTCGATGTGTTCCTTTCACATCGATGTTTCTCTCTCTCTCTCTGTGTTCCTCTCTATCCCTCCCACTCTACCTGAACAAAAAATGGAAAAATGTCCTCAGGTGAGGATAAAAAAAAACAAAAAACCTTTGTACCGCAAAGGACATTATCAAGAAAGTGAAAAGACCACCCAAGGAATGGGAGAAAATAAATAGACAATTTTTTGAAGAAAATATACAACTGGCCAACAAGCACATGAAAGGATGATCAACATCGGTAGTCAGCAGGGAAACATAAATAAAAACCACAGTGAGATTCTGCTTCATATCCAGTAGGATGGCTATTTAAAAAAGAAAGAAAGAAAATTACAAGTGTTGGTTTAGATGTGGAGAAATTACAACCTTCACAGATTGCCAATAGAAATGTAAAATATTCAACTGTTGTGGAAGACAGTTTGGTGGTTCCTCAAAAAGGGAGAAAATGGAAGACATCTGTAATACTGTCAACATTTTTTTTAAGTTAAATATAGCTACAATATGAGCAAGCAATTCCACTTGAAGGAATATACCCAAAATAATTAAAAACAGGTACCTAAACACACATGTTCATAGCAGCACAATATCCAAAAGGTGAAACCCAAAAAGTTTTTCATGGGATGAAGGGTTAAAAATCATGGCATATCTACACAATGAAATAGTATTGAGCCGCATGAAGGAATGATATACTGATACCAGCTACAACCAAGATAAACCCCCAAAACATTATGCTAAGGGGCAGAAACCAGACACAAAAAAATCACATATTGTATAATTTCACTGATATGAAATATCCAGAACAGGTAAATCCACAGAAACAGAAGGCGATTGCCAGGGGTTCAGGGCAGAGGGAAGTTGGTGTGTTTGGGAGGCAGGGAGGCATGACTGCTTTCCTTTGGGGAGGATGAAAATGTTTTAGAACTAGATGTGGTAGTTGCACAACACTGTAAATGTACTAAATGTCACTGAATTATTCACTTTAAAATGGTTCGTTTTATGTTATGTGAATTTCACTTCAATTACAAAGAAAGAATGAGTCAGATAAACTAATTTTTAAGTTGTATTAAAAAACAAAGCTACCGAAAGTAGAAATCAAGTCTCATTCATCTTCATGTGTTCTCACTGCCGTAATCTTTACCACAGGCTCATGAGACAATGGGTATTTGCCTGGATGAATGAATAATCTGAAGAAAAGCTACATACACATTTTGGAGATTTAGGAGTCTCATAATCTTCTTACCTCTCATTTGCCCCTTCTTTGTTTATTTGTTTAAATGTTTCCTTGGGCCAGCCAGTGTGGCTCAGTGGACTGAGCATCATTCCATGGACTGAGAGGTCCTGGTTGGATTCTGGGTCAGGGCACATGCCCGGGTTGTGGGCTGGATCACCATTAGGGGGCATGCAGAAAGCAGCCATTGGATGTTTCTCTCTCACACTGATGTTTCTCTCTCTCTCTAAAACATCAATAAAATTTTTAAAAAGAACATGTTTAAATGTTTCCTTAGATGTTCTCCTTTCAACTATAAAAGCAATACTCACTCGTTGCTACAAGCCAACAACAGACAGGTATACAAAGAATGCCTATTCCCTTCCCACCCGGCCACACTGCCATCTCTGCACTCCCAAAAACACCAGGTTGCTAATTTTAACAGAGGAACAGTTCAGTGTGCAACACTCCACTGTTTTCTTCGTGCTTATTCAAATATCCCCAAATGATGCAGGCGATCTATCGCTCAGTTATTTCCTCAGTATTGGTATTCCCGGAGTGAATGGCTCCTGTATGTTTTTATTCCTTCATCTCCCTCCTGAGATGCCAGGGATCCAAAGGAAATGATTAGGAAGATGTTCCCAGGTCGAAGGAATGACATTGCAACTTCTGCATGCATTGTCTAATTACAGAAAGTAGGAGCTGAATTGGAAACTCAACATGAGAAAGCTTAAGTGGTTGAGACATTTGGCAACACCCATTCTCCCACCCCTAATAAATGTTATTTGTTATTTTCTAATCAGCCCACTTAGCAGCAGAGATCATCTGCCTCCCAGCATGGATTTTATCCAAAAGTATTTCAACTTTCATCAATCCAAAGATGGAATTTCATTACCTTCTAATATGTACTTATTTTGCTTCCCGTCTGCCTCCCGCACTAGCATGGTCCCCTCTCAGGGCAGAGATCTGAGTCTGTCTATTCATGGAGATATGCCAGCACCTAGAACACTGCCTGATACACAGTAAATGATCAACAAAATCGCCGAATGAGATTTTACAGGCTCTCCTGTCTTAGGCCTGTTGTAAAGGCGACTTCCTCTAGGAAAAGTTGGAGGTATGAGTCTGGGACGTTTCCTCTTCTCTTCCCCCTGGTTCCCCAGGAAGATTACCGCCAAGCAAGGGTGCTGACAAGGCCCTGGGATTCCCAGTGACTCCCCATGCCGAGTCCCCAGTGAAGTTCAGAGACATTAAAGTCCCCCTTGCCAATTATCCCTGGAGAACTGACGAGCCTGTGCACATGATCTCCCCGGGTCCTCGGGCCATCCTTCAGGAGAGGCAGAGAAGGGAGTGTCGCCGTTTTACAGAAAGACATCTGGGGGGTTCTGAGGGACATGAGGTTACTGCAACCAGAATCCACCGCTCCAGATGCTTGCTCAGGACTGTCTGCGTTGCAGAGAGAAGTACCTCTCTCTCAAGAGGTTGCATTTTAACTCTAGTTTAGTGTCCCATTTTTCTACCCCCAGGAAGCCATGTCCCCCAAACCTATTTTGAGGCCAACAAATTACAGGAAAATCCTGTTCTACTTTGCAGCTTTTTCTGTAAATATAAAATAGATTCAAAATACATGATTTTTAAAAGTGATGTGTTGATTGTTCTTGTTCTCCCCACCCCTACTTACGTGGAAAGAGACAGGGAAAAGACACACATCTTTCTGGCTCCTTTACGGTCACAAAGGTAGGAGCACCCAACCCCAACCAAAATGGGAACTGGAAAGCGCCCCATAGCTTCTGGGCTAGAGCTGGATGACCAGCAGACAGTGGCCTCTTCCTGGAATTCCAAGGTGCTCTATCTTGGACAGTCTGCTGAAATTTTTGTGCCCATAAACTTGGTTGTATCCTAATATAGGACCCTGGATGATTGGTCTCATTGGTCAAACCCTCTACCCACATGGGAGGCCCTTGCTGTCTCATTTGTCTGCATAACCACCCTCATTTTCTCTTACATGACAGGGCCCTAGGCAGTTGTTAGCATTTCAGAAGATTGATTTCCCTCCCCTGTCTGACCCTAACTCTGCCCCAATCTATACTTGACATTTTCTGCCATCATGTTGGATGGCTGTGATGTGCTCTGTGTAATTTTCTATTTACACTGTATAATTTTCACATCATCAAGCCATACTCAATATTTTGGTAGTATTTGTAAAGTTGATATCAAGCCACTATCAATTGTGGGTAGCAAAAAACTTCCAACAGACCCCTATCTATCACATCTCATTCATTCGATAAATATGTATTGGAAACCTTCTGAGTGTCAGATACTTGGAGCAATGGGAGTGATTCACTTCCAGTCCTGCCTTCAACGGCACAGAGTAAGTGAATCCTCTTTGATGAGTTTAGACCCATTTCCTGATTTGTCCAGAGGCCTACTTTAGTCTGGACCCATGGGATACAGGCATACACAGAGAGGAAAGGTGAAAGTTGATGCACGAGGCATTTAAAGAGAATTAATAAGGACACTGAGTTAGTAACCGGATGTGGAGGTATCCAGAAGGAGAAAAGGAATCACGGAGCCCTCCTCTGTCCCTCTTTCTAGGTGTCTGAGGCCAGATTCTAGCAGGAGCCTTGGATCTTATATCAAGGAGGTCTTTCCACCAACTCTCTTAGTCTGTGTGTGCTGCTGTAACAAAAAATGCCAGAGACTGGCTAGCTTATAAACAACAGAAACTTATTTCTCATGGTTCTGGAGGTCAGAAGTCTGACATCAGTGTGCCCTCGTGGTCAGGTTCTGTGTCTAGTGAGAGCCCAACTCCTGGTTCATGAACAGCTGACTTCTTGGCATAAACTCACCTTGTGAAAAGGGGAGGCAAGCTTTCTCACTCTGCTCTTGCAAGGGCACTAATCCATTCATGCGGGTTCCACCCTACTGACCTAATTGCCTCCTCAAGGTCCAACCTCCTGATACCATCACCTTAGGGTTAGGATGGCTCAGAGGGATTTTGAGACTTTCGGACCATAGCACCAACCAGCCTCAGTCCCTATTTTTCCCCTATAAAAAAAATTAAATATTGCACTCATTCTTATAGATGGAAATAAGTAGGAATGATTTGGGTTCAACCTGATTGAATTTGACTTTTGACGTTCTGGGCTATTACAAGGGAGTACGTCAGCTTTGAGAACAGACTCAGGGGCCCAGAGAAGTCTTTCAGACCCTACCTCACTTCTGTGGATATGATGACATAACCATGGTGTTTGAGGCCACTGACCACATCCCTGAGCCCCCACTCTTCTCACGGTTCACTGCTGATTGGGCCACTGAGCTGCAAAGTTGATGAGGCAACAGCACTCAGAATCCCCTTTTCTGAATGTGGGGAGGAGTTATTTTTCATTTAGTCTCTCAGCATGAGTGAGATGCAGCCGCCACCTTGTTGCCCAATACGTCAGGGAAGTGCAGCTGTCCCACATCTGCTCAGCCCGTGTTTTTAATTGCTTAATAATAGAGAGTGGGCTTCCCTCTATCCCTCCAGCATAGCAGCGTGGGGGGCTTTGACATTCAAGGCCCAGTGTGTGGGCAGGAAACACAGATGAGGCTGGGAAAATGTCAACCTCCTACAGCTTCTGTCCCAATTAATCACGGTGCCATATGACAGGGCACACCTCCGACGAGGAACACTGGCTGGTGGTCCAAGAGCTCAGCTCCAGCCCTAGCTCCACTCCTAAATTAGCTGTGTGACGTCGAGGAGCTGGCTCTCCCTCTGGGAGCCTCGGGCTTCTACTGGTTTGAAACTTTTGAGAGAGAAAGGGCATTGGAGAGGAGGATGTTTAGGGGAAGGTTTCATGGGATAGTGATCAAGAACACAGGTTCAGGTTCCAGACCGCCTGGGTCCACCTCTGACTCCACCACTTGCCAATAGTGGGACCCCAAGAAAGTAACTTAACCTATCTGTGCCACAATTTTCTCAACTGCAAAACAAGCATAATAATAGGACCTACTCAACAAGGTGGTTGGAAAGACTTGGAGCAGAGCATGGCGTGTGGGGTGCAAATAATAAATATTAGTTGCTGTTATTATTTCAACTCTAGTCATTCAAATTGATTGACTACATTCAAAGTTCCAAGGGAAATATTTTCAAAGATGAATAAAACATGGAATATGCCCCAGATACTCACAGTCTCACGGGAAACACACGTGCGTGCGTTCAAACATTCGGTGGTGGGAGCACAGGGCTGCGTGCAGGGGCTCTGCCTGCACTGGCCTATTTAACCCTCACCGCCACCATGGGGTGGACTCCACTCTACAAACAGGGAAGCAGTCCCAGAGACATTGCGAAGTTTGCCTTAGATCACCTCCCTTCTGAGTGTCAAAGACAGGGTTCAAACTCAAGTCGTAATTCAGTCATTGCTCTTAAACTCGGCATCCTTGGGGGATTGGGTGGGATTTGGGGAGCACTTCACCAAAGAAGCTGTGTTTAAGCAGACTAAGCCGCCACATATTTTATTATGAAGAGGCGGGATTTCTGGAGCGGCTCCCAGCAACTCTTCTTCGCTATATAGCTGATTTTTTTAAAACATCTCTGAGGTCCAGTTTCTTCATTTCTGAATAACAGTGCCCAGCACAGAGCTGATAAAACGACTAAGTGAGTTTATATATGCAAAGCTCTTAGCAGTGCCTGGGACATGGCAGGCGCTTAATAAATGTTCATTTGCCATCACTGCTGTATCATCTTCATCATCGTCACCACCTGTGGTCCATTCTCCTCAGCTGACAGGACCACCCATTGGTTACAAGGGAATTTCTATGTTCACAAAGGCTCTCAAGATCATAGCAAGTGCCAGGAATGTGACAATCAATTATTTGTTCCTTAGGTTAAACCCTGTCCTATGCCTGGGGCCTCCGTGTAAACATAAAAGCCATCAAGAGGAATAAATAACACAAGCAATTCTTAATAACGCTCGGTTAGTTCAGAAAGAGTCCCTGCCCCTCGGAGGGGTGGACGACTGGGGAGGTGAAGCAGACAGAGGCAGAGGAAAACAAGAAAAAGGCCGCTATGGATGGGGACGAGGAACTGGGAGAGGGGACAGTTAGATACTGTCCCCTTCCCAGTTTGGCCGAGGGCTGCCCCAGGCTGACCCCTCCCCAAACCCAGCCTTCCCTTCAGCAGGGACAGGACATGAGCTGGGCCCTCATTAGCATGTGCCGCCAGAGTTCAGAGGGGGAGGGATGGCTCCCGCCAACGGAGGCATGTTTGATGCGGGCTTGTCAGCCCCGCCATCCTTCACCGGGACCTGGGCCAGGATTCATATCCTCTGTCAGAGGCTCATCCAACAGCCGCGGCCTCCACTGCGGCCCGATTTGGATGCCCTCTCCCTGAGACTGGCAGGCAGTCTTTCAGGGCCTGGAGACAGGAGACACAGAAATGCTCTATTTTCCCTAGGCACAGCTTCGGGGCTGGAGTCGGGATAAACTGGAAGGGAAGGAGAAGAGGAGAGGATGCCGACGGAACGCATTCAGCATGGCTTTCGCCTGTTTTCTGCCATCGCTGCACATGCCCTTCCCCCATCCCAGTTCTCCAGGAACGTCACTTCCAGTGATGACACCTTATTCAACATCAGTTCAGGACCTCATCTGTCACACCGGGCAGCTCCTCACCAAGAGCGAATGATGCCATGACGTGCCGATCAGATTCACATGAGAAATAAAATCAAGGCCAAA
This sequence comes from Molossus molossus, assembly GCF_014108415.1. Lineage (NCBI taxonomy): Eukaryota > Metazoa > Chordata > Mammalia > Chiroptera > Molossidae > Molossus > Molossus molossus. The sequence goes on from NW_023425352.1 coordinate 20,035,758, forward strand.
GGAAACCGCTTGACTATTCGATTTGGAAGCTCGGTTTCGCCTCTGCACCATTTTGTCTCACTTGGGGTGCTGTGTCGTTCATTGAAGTCCCCCCATCATGTGCTGGGGGCTGGCAGACTCAATGATGAGTGTGGCCCAGTGCCTGCCCTGGGCGCTGTCTCAGCCTGTGACTGTGAGCCTGCCAAGGGAGCAACCAGGCCCGTGAGGCGAGGGCCCGCTCTGCCCCCGGCTCCCACGGCGCCCTCACGGGTGCCCACAGTGCCTCGTCGGTGACACATTTCGTAGCACGCCCCCCCCCCACACACACACACACACAAATGATGCAGAAACCAACAGGAGTAAAACCTTACATTATTTTCCCTGATCTAATTATTTCCACGGGGAAAACTGTTTTGTTTTGTTTTTTTACTTTTTTCACTGAGATGGGACAACATCTCAATGCTGTAAAGCTTGACACCACGTGCTCAGGCAACATTCCCATGCATTTGTGTGGTACTCGGGAAGGACCTCGGGCCTGGAGGCCTCAAGTCAGTGCTGGCTGTGCCCTAATGCCCCGGTGGGAACCTGCGGCCCCTGTGGGACCATGCGGCCCCCTGTGGGACTGTGCAGCCCCCTGTGGGACCGTGGAGGCCCCTGTGGGACCGTGGAGGCCCCTGTGGGACCATGCAGCCCCCTGTGGGACCATGTGGCCCCCTGTGAGACTGTGGAGGCCCCTGTGGGACCATGTGGCCCCCTGTGGGACCGTGGAGGCCCCTGTGGGACCATGTGGCCCCCTGTGGGACCGCGGAGGCCCCTGTGGGACTGCGAAGGCCCCTGTGGGACCATGTGGCCCCCTGTGGGACTGTGCAGCCCCCTGTGGGACCGCGGAGGCCCCGGTGGGACTGCGAAGGCCCCTGTGGGACCATGCGGCCCCCTGTGGGACTGCGAAGGCCCCTGTGGGACCATGCGGCCCCCAGCTGCTCTGAGTCTTGCCCTTCTTCCTGATCTGTCTAGACACGAGAGTCAGCAGGAGCTCCAAGATGCTTTTAAACAGGGGTTCTGAGCTGGGGTCTGTGGGTTCTGGTCTCAAAGCCTAAAGCTGTGGAAACAAAACGGTGGCCCCCAGATGTGGGTTTGGGGCCCACATCAGGTTTTAAAGAAAATTGAATTCATTCCAACATTGAAAAATCAGGAGCCTTTGCATTTCAAAATCTAAATATCCAGCTGCTCCTGAAAACGGGAAGTCTGACGACACCAGGCCGGGAGGGGCACAGCCTGTTGTGTTCCAGAGGCGAGTCCTGGAGACGGCGCCTGGGCTCTGCAGGCCCTCGCCGTCCTCACTACAGTCCGCGTCCCTTGGTTAAGCCGCCTGCCTGGACCGGCCGGCATCTGCCTGGCTGATAACCGGCCCGGCCATCTGCTGTTCAGGGCAGCATGCGCCCAACTCTAAGGAGGAAGTCACACAGGCACAAGTTGTCCCCCAAGGATCCAGAGGGAAGGGGCTCCAGGGTTTCGGGAAGGGCAGGGGAGGTGGTCAAGAAAGGAAATGTAACCCCCTGTGCGCGGGCTCCCTGGCGTCCGGGTGTCAATCATTCTGGCCAGAGGCGGGGCCTGTGCAGAGAAGCTGGGCATGTGAGGCTGGGAATGGTTAGCTGAACCCAGACTGTTGGAACAAGGGCCCTGAATGCCAAGTAATGTGATTCTCAGCTTTTCATGTCAGAAACGCCACATACAATGTGGGGTTTAGGGGCTGAGGCTGCCAAGCTCTCCCCACCCACATTTCCACGCCCACCTGCACGACCAGAGTTGAGGTAGGAGTCTGGGCGCCGGGAAATACAAGGCTGAGTGCAGAGTCCTGAAAACCACGCTTCAGCTGCACAAACCCCTCATTCTGCCGGTTTCCTACGGCAGCCAGGGGCACCCCCAAAGTCCCAGGGGCCGCGGGGGGCAAACTTCGGGGTTGAATTCTCCTACAACCCCTCAGGGAAAAGCACAGGAGAAAGAAAAAAGGGGGGAAAAAACTCCTTTCAGTTTCATTAGAGTTCTTGCTTAACCAAGCTAAAAATAAAACTAATTGCTTTTGCTATTCTAATGTGAAAAATCCGTTTTTAAAGAATCAAGATTCTTGCCCTGGCTGGAGAAATCATTGAATCGGTAATAGACTGACTGCCAATGAATTATGAATGTCGTAATCAAGTCATCTTGGAAGGCCAAAGTCTTGGTTACAAATGGACACTATAATTAGAAATATGCTAAGCTGCTAAAGCAAGACACCCCCACCCCCGCCTTTGAATTTTCTTTTTTTTAAGAGGAAAAAGGCATGGGCTGCTCCTCTCCAGGTGTCTCTCTGGTGGTTTTTTTTTTAATCCTCACCCGAAGACATTTTTTCCATTTTTTGTTCAGACAGAGTGGGAGGGAGAGAGAGAGAGAGAAACATCGACGTGAAAGGGACACATCGAGTGGCTGCCACCCGCACGACCAACCAGGGCCGGGGACAAACTGCAACCGAGGTACGTGCCCCCAGCGGGAACCGAACCCGGGTCTCTCTGGACCGCAGGCGGACGCTCTAACCGCTGAGCCAAACCGGCCAGGGCATCTCTGGTTTGTTCTCGAACAATCCCTCGTTCTCACCATTACAGGAGACACCAGCACAAAAGAACATATACACACCATCCCTTCCCCCTCTAAAAGGCCCACCGATCTCCTCTAACAGTGACTGGGAAAGGGCTTCTCGTCCCTTCATCTATTACCTGGAATTCTACAAACTATAGATATTCTAGGACAGCAAGTAGCCTCTTTCCAAACCCAAGAGGCCTGGGGTATAAGCAGGACTTGGTCATCCACACGTTACCGGGAACAGTTTGATTGAGTCCTTTCTCTCGAACAAAGAGCTGGGCTCTGCAGGACTGGGGCTGGTGGAGGAGGGCATGCACTTCGGGGAGGAGCATGAGAGAAGGGCAACGTTGAGGCTGCGGTTCGGGGAGGATGGATATGAACAGCGCTGCTTCCTCTCTCCAAGCCCTCAACCAGGGAGGAGAAAATGCCCCCCCACAAAATTCAGACAATGAGAAAAGCCGTTCTATACCAACAGGGTCAATAATAATACTAATGTTCCTCCAAGATAGAATCGTGCCTGGGAAGGAGTTCTTACCTTGTTTTCTTCACGATGGATCCAATTTAAGCAAACAAGGGCTGGGTGTTGCTGTTGCTATCTTCCCTCAAATCCTTGACCTTTGACTTGGCCTCTAGCGATGGGATCAGTTCTAACCAGAAAGATCCTGAACAGGAGCTGCGTCCCAGAGCTTATCTTATCCCAGCCCCGGAGCAGCCAGTGGGGAAAGACGGGAGGGACTGAGGGAGAGCCAAGCTGGCACTTCTGAGCACGGCCATATGGGCTTAATCAGTGGTCCTCAGCCCTGATTGCACGTACGCCTCACCTGGGAGATTTGTCAATGTGCTACCTAGGAGTGGCTCCAGGCATCACTGGTTGCTATAGCTTTCTAGGAATTCTAATGTGCAGTCAAGATTGCGAACCACTGATTTCATCCCTCCCTTCCTGAACCTGAGCTCTACCTTCCTGCCCCTCCTCTCAACTTCCCAGACCCAGAATGAGGGGCTATTCCAGCATGAGACTCCCCAGAGGCGGCACCGCCTTGGCCTCTCAGGTGGGCACTTCATTCGGGAGCACCTCTGCAGAGCACCTGGGACCACTTCCCCACACTCCAAATCATTCCATTAGAAGAGACCTTAAGGCACATCTTATCCAGGGTAGCAAAGAGGATTCATCCTCAAGCCAACTGTTCTCTAGGGCACTATATTGAGTAAATCCCTCTCAACAGGACATGCCCAAGCTCAGTGGGAAAGAATATCAGAGAATAAGGATTAAAGAGAGGGTATGGGAGCCCTGCCTAAAATTCTAAGGGGGAGAGAGGTAATAGTCACTCTTGGAGGGCTGGTTCTCCCTTAGTCATGATGTTCCCCCACTTATACAGCAGCATCCAAAGGCCCTGGCCAGCCAGTCTGCAGACCCTGCCCGCCCCCACACCACCCCACGAAGTTAATGTATGTGCAAGTACTTTGTAGAGAGTAGAGATATTCCATGTCAAGTATCAGCATCACTATATGAGTGAAGAAACCTCAAATAGAATCCTAGTCTTAGGTATTTTCCAGTCTTTTATCCTTTCACAGTCCTGGGTTTGTGAACTCCTCAAAGAAAAGGAAGTAAAGGTTCTGGGGTGATAGTACCCGTGTTTGGATCCTTTCTTGGGCACTTTTTAGTTGTGTGATCTTGAGCAAGTTATTTAACTTCTCTAGGCCTTGTCAATAAAAAACAGATAAGAATTACACATGTGTCACAGGGATTGAGTGTGTTAATGCATATGTGAGTTCCTGGAACATGCTACATATTCAATAAATGTGAGCACTTAGTATCTGCCTTGGGCTCCTGCCCATCTTTAGACATCGCCCCCTATGCCCACTCCATGAGCGCTGCCCCTGGCCGCCCAGATCCTCCATGGACACCACCCAGGCCTGGTATAAAGCAACATCTCATGATTCAAAAGGCCGTGCCCTCTGACATTTGACTCTACATCCATCATCCCCAGGACATATTCTCAGTAAACTGGGAAGAAAGTATTTGATAATCTGATAACGTATATGGAAGTGTTATAGCCTCATACATGTCTATATTCCTTTGAAAATACAGAATATCTGTTCTTTAAAAGGGAACCTAAAGAGAGCAAATCCTCAACATAAATGGACTAAGCATCAGCACTGAAGATTCAGACACAACTATGGATCAGGCAGGTTGGTGTTTTTATATTAAATGGGGCAGAAACCTGAATGCCCAGCTCAGGGGCCAACCCCCCTCTTAAAGCAATAGCAGAGGACAAGAAGCCTCCAGAAGGAATTTCAAGGCAGATGTGTGATGTGGTTGGTTCACTGTTTCTGAACTTGGAGTTCTTCTTTGGGCGAGAGCAAGAAGGTCCATCTCTGTCTCCGCCATCCCCAACAAGCAGTCCTCCTACAGCTATACACTGTAGGGACCACCTCTCCCACTGAGGTCAAAGTCCCCATTGGGATTACAAGCCCAGTAAGTTGATGCTCCCTGAGCACTATGCAAGCAGACGCAGCAGAATCTCCACCCCTTTCTCACCTCCATCCAAGGAAGACGTCCTCTCTCCATGTGCAGAGGGCACGGTGCTAATAGCAGGAAAGTCCTGCTGTCTCTGGGGCAGACCTGGGGCAGCTGAGGCTGTCTGAGGACTGGGGGGCTCCCAGAATCATTCCCCACTGCCCTCCCTGCTCAAAGGAGGCCCAAATGGCAGGAGCAAATTGAATGTGAAATCTATCCCTCAGCACTGCCAAGTGTGGGGGCAGGGAGTGTTTTGAAGTAAAGCTACAACATGCCTGCCATAAAAGTTTACCAGCTTTCATATAGGTTCCCGATAATGAAGGGGGATATTTCAGCAGCTCAGCGCCATGGGAGGAAAAGCCATTTCCAGGACCACCGCTTTAAGACTAGACTCTGCCTCCCTGACATGGTTCATAACTAGGAGTTTTTTCCACGTGAAGGGGATTATATTCAGGTCTGTCTCTCATTCCTCATCAGGGTTTGTAATGGTTGCTCAAGTCTTCTTAAACAAAAAAGTTCACGAAGTGTAACTTTGCACTGGAGATAAGTGGTGAATTTTTATGCCCCCAAACCTTGGAAGAGTCCAGAGTGACAGCAACAGGAAGGTAAGGGGCCAGGAATTCCGGAGTGTTGGAGGAGTTCAGAGCTGGGGGCGGGGCTATAAAGAGGAAGCTTGTCCTCAAGTTGTAGACCTTGGAAAATAGAGTCTCGATCAAAGTGTTGCTCCCCTAGACGAGGATTTTAAGAAGTGGTGGTCCCATGAGATGGTCAGAAATAGGTGTAGAGAAGAATCTCCCAGGGTGCCTGGGAAGGAGGAAAAACTAGGAGCCAGGGAGAATGACTGGCCACCTAGAAGCAAAGGGAATGTCTTCAGAAATACTGGGGAAGGGTGTAGACGCCAAGGTAAGGGGACAGAAGGAGGGAGGCCAGGACAAAGGTAGGTGAACTGCCCAGAGAGAACAGACTTTTTCCGACGCAGGAAACTGGCTGCAGGCTGTGCTGAGGGGCCCTTGTGATTTGATACAGACCTATGGGGCCCAGAGGTCTTCGCTGTCCAGTGGGCATCATGTCAAAGCTCATTAACAGAATCAAGCCTGATTTCAAACACAGACAAGACGAGTTGACATATGAGCCTTCCAGGAAAATAGAGTTTGTTACACAAATCAAGAGTGTGAACGAATCATGAACCAGAGGATAATTAATCTACTTGAGGAAAACCAACTGATTCCAAGAACCTGCCACGCCATTAACTCCTCTGTGTTTGTATCCAAACCATGTCACTGACAGAGAACTGCTGTCTTACCTCAGGGGGGCCCAGCAGACCCTCTGCTTCAGAACACTGTCAGTCATTAATCTGTATCCCTCCACCTGCTTAAAATAGCAACAGTAACTCTCCCATCATTCAAGGTCAAACTCAAATCACCCCTCCGCCCCCTGCAGGAGGCCTTCTAGGACTTCTCAGCCCAGAGACTTGTCCTAAAGCATCTGGTGTCTGCACCACCTCTGTGCCTTGCACAGGCTCCTTGGAACGGTGAGCTCCCCCATCCCATGTCCCTGCCTCACAGCCAACTGAACTCAGAGAACTTGGAGCCCAAAAGTGAGTCTGATTTACGGTCATTTGACCCATTGGGTCACCAAGCACTCTGTGTTGGCTAACTGAAAGAGAAGTGCATTTTTCTAACAAAATATTTATATACAGATACAAAGAGATACAGTTATTAGGAAGTAATTAAAAAGGATGAGTTGGAGCTCTATGTATTGATTGACCTAAAAAGATATCCATTTCACTTTTAGTGGAAAAAATTGATGGTGAGGTTATGCACATGGTGTGATCTCATTTTTAAAGAAAAAAAAAATACTGGTTGGGATATTTTAGAAACATTTAAATATGCTTGCGTGAGCACAGAGGAGAGGAAGGAGGGCTATATGCCAAGCCATGGATGCTTGTTTTCTCGGGTTGGGAGGAGCTGGGAAGGAGGAAGGAGTGAGCATTCCCCTGGGTGTTGTCTGGCTTGTTGAAATGGCCATGCATTACTTTTCCCTTGAGGGGGAGTCAGTAAGCATTACAAACATGCAAAGTCAGTTCTGTCAGACTGTGCCCAGACCCAGACAGTACTTCGTGGTGCCATGAGGCTAAAAGCCAAGCTTGGAATGGGGACGGGCCTGGCAGATCATCTGTTCCTCCTGCCACCCATGCACCATCCACACAGTCTCCCTAGGGAGCTTCGTAAGGGGTCTTCATAAAGCCCATGTTCTCCTGCATTCCCACCTTTGAGGTCCCAGTCCCACCACCTGCTTCTCCTTGAAGTAACCATGAGCATTTGTTTCTTGCCCCCCGACAGCCATGTCTGAAATCAGGAGATGGCTAGAGAGCTGGGTATTGTCTGTTTTCCTCCCAGGCCCATTCTCCACCCCCTCCAGCTAGCTTTGTGCCCCCAGGAGGCTAGCATCCATGGCTGCTCCAATAAGACTCCCTCACAGGTCGGGTGCAGCCAACAGGAGGCTCCAACAGGAGACCAGAGGGTAGGAGGAGATACAGTCAGGGTCTTCATTCCCCAGCTCTTCGGCAGCCCAGCCCCAGGCGGGCAGTAGCTGTGCCCTCTCCTGAACCCCAGAGCTGCTGGGCAGCCCGTTCAGCGCCGATGCTCTCTCGAGGTGCGGTAAATGCTTCAGGTCTCGGTGCGGGTGACTGTGGGAACAGTTTCTTGCTGTCATTAATCCCGAGGTGCTGCTCATTGCTTGCCGGTTCCCTCAAAACTGCCTACTCCCCTTGTGAAGGTGACATCTGCTTCCTGCCTGACAAGAGCCGCGTCCTTGCTCTGCCACGAGCAAAGGGCTCTGGGCACTCCAGCCGGGATCCAGGGCTGTCTTCAAATGCTGCCCGTGCTGGGAGAAGCCTCCCCACGCCAGGGACGCGTGCACCCTGACGGCACGCTCTCGGCAGGCTGTCCAGCCTGAGCCCAGGGAGGGTCCTTCCCGCCAGCGATGCCTCCTGTTTCTCTCCCCACTGGCCATGGGGAGGTGGTGAGCAAGCCCGGCTCACCTCCTCACAGGCCATTTGAAGAAAGCAACCGAGGCAAAGAGGTGGAAGTCTCCATGCCCCTCACCGGGGAGAACAGACCAGCGGGGTGCCGGGAAGCCAGCCACTGTAGCCAAAACTCTCCCATGGAAAAGTATGCTCCTGTGCCTCTCACCCAGCGGGTGTCAATCAGGGGAGGAACAGGGAGAGAACGGATGCAAACAAGCCAACTAAAAATACACCCATTGCAGACTTCGTTAAAGGTGCGGGAACATTCTCAGTCCCTGGGGCAATGATGGGACCTCAGGATCTCAAGGGGCAGAAGAGGTATGACATCGAAAGTGAAACCCAATATAAAAACAATGCCGGAATGACAAAAATATATATCCGCTATCAAAAAAATAGACTGTCCTTGTTCAAATCCTGGGCAATACTAATACCTAATTATTAATCAAGCTGAGCAAGAATCAGCTGTGGCCTGGAATCAGCTTCCTTCCACTGTCCAGAGCCCATCATTTAATCTGTATGTGCTAATGAGCCCATGAGCCCCAGGAGATGTGAAAGGGGACCCATCTCAGGCAAAGCAGGAGGCTCCCACCAAGTGGGGCCTGAAGGCCAGGCGCAGTTTTACAGACAAACAAACAACCCCTCCTCCCCTGCCCACCACCTCCTGGCAGCAAAAGAGTGAAGGATGTTCTAGACCCAGGTTTAGAACAACCCTGAGGACAAAAGACTGACTTTCCCATTCATAAAGACCCGTGTGTTACCTTTATTTTATGTTTTAAAAGTCCAGTTTAAACTGGCTTAAGCAGAAAAGGGAACTGATGGGCTCGTATAACTGAAAAGGCTAGGGCTAGTTCAGGCATGGCTGGATCTAGGTGCTCAATGGATGTCACCAAGAAGCTCTAGCTCTCGGCCTCTCAGATCTGCTTTCCTTGGTAGGACTCGAGCCTCACCCCTCAAGGGTGGCCCCAGAAGCTCCAAGCTGATGTCTGTTATTGAGCAGCTCCAGAGGAAGGTACACATTGCTGCCCAAAGAGTTCCCACGGAAGTCTTAGATTTGAGTCTCAGTGGTGTGACTTGTGTCCCATTCCCAGCTATCACTAATCTCTGTGGCTAGGAGAATAGAATGCTCGGATTGGCCAGGTCTGGGTCATGTGCTCACTTCTGGGTCTTGGATGTGGAGTAGTTTGGCATATAGTATGTTTAATGCATTCAGGAATGAATGAATGAATGGCCCGGGGGTGTGAAAGCCCACAGTCCATTAGGGAACAGTGAGTGGGCCACTGTAGGTGAGAGAATGTGATGGGAAAATCAAGACTGAACAGAGAGTGTTTGATGTGGTTGCCACAGCAAGGTACCTGCCAACTGGACTACAAGCTGCAGGACACTTGGAGAAGTCCGGATGCACTGTCTACTGTCTGGAGCTGACACCCTAGAAAGTCACATTACAACCACCCACATGTTCTAACACAAGGAAAAGGTGGTGGGCCCTACCGGAGCAGAGGGGAGAGCATGTCTGCCCATTGGGGAGGAAGTGGGGCACCAGGGACCTTTTGGCGGAGGAGTTGGAATTCCATGTGGGGTTGATGAGAGCTTTGGGCAGAAACTCTGCTCAGGGAGACGGGGTGATGGCGAGGAGGTCCAGTGAAGATGGGCCTGTGAGGGGAGGGCCTAGGGAGAGGGGCTACAAATGGGCTCCGGAGACCCTGGAGGAAGGCTGAGGCTTCTGCACCGAGCATGTAGGTCTTTACTCTGTTGGCTGAGGGGCATGACAGATGCTTCTTGAACCAACTCCTCTCGGTCACTACCCTAGAACTCGCATCTACCTTTTCTTGGGGCATATCCATTCAAATCCATGGTTTTGAGAAATGGACAGATCTGTCCTCCAGCAGGCGCCCCCAGCCTGCTGCTGCGGGAGTGGGTGTTCCCCCCCAGGACAGCATCTCCAGGCTGGGGACTGCCCTCCCTGACTTTCTACCATTTGCAGCCACAATGGCATAGCTCATCTTAAAGAGGCAGGCCTCTCGGCATGCATGATAAACTCAGCTCTAAACTGATTATTGAAATCTGCAAGCTGTTAATCCAGTGGCTGCCAGCAAAGCCTCATTCTCTCCATGGTTTAATCTTCACTCACAGTGACAGGATTCATATGTTCTCTCAGCTGCTCTCTGTCTCCCCAGCATGCTGCCTCCTTCCCAAGACCTCGCTCACAGTCACTCCACGCAGAATCCACTCGCGTCATCTCTCTCTCTCTTTCTCTCTCTCTCTCTCCCCCCCATTCTTTCTCTGTCTCTAATTAAGGCATATCTGAAAATTACTGGTCAAAGCAAGCAAAGAAATCACTTGATGGGGAAATTCTGTGTAGGGGAGAAGGACGGATTCTCAAGGATTTTCTCAGGGGGGTGGTCCAGCCAGCTCAGAGCACTGTTCACCTGATGAGTGGCCTTAGCTGGCCATCTGGGTTGGGCCCGCAGCAGTGGCAAGCCTTGTCAAGGGCTTCCTGGGGGTCACCTAGGAGATCACTACAGTCGGCCAGCAGTGTCCCCTTCCCCTAATAAGCGGCTTTACTGCCAGCCCAGGACTCGTCGCTGGCAGAGTCAGACCTGCCTCCTGTCCCCAATGCCGGATGGACAGCAGTGCAGGGGCAGATCAGGCCCGCTTCAGCTTCTTCACTGTCTATCTGTCCCCAACTCACAGCCCACCAGGAGGCCTTCAGAGGTAGCTGGAATCTTCCCCAGACTGGTCCCACTTACTTTTCCTGCCTTCTCTGCCCCCCACCTCTTCACATACCCTTGGATTCAGCCACACTGAACTGCTCCCTGTTCCCCCAGATACCCTCTCCCCTCTGCCCTGGCTGTGCCTTCACTCCCTCGACTCCTCCCCCACAGCCACCCACCCTGCAGCCACGCCCCCCTGACGAATGCCCAGCTCTCGAATCCTTCCTACCATCAATCCTTCAAATGCCACGCTTCACAAAGCCTTCCCAGGCTCCTGAGCTCACGTGGGACCCCTTCCTCCGAGCTCCACGTTGTGCCTTTGCGGACATTCCTGTTTCCCTTCCTATTTAAACAGCTCTGCTTAGAATCTAAGACTACAGAGCTCTGCTGTGTGGCTCTGGGGAAATGGCTTACCCTCCCCATGTCTCGATTTCCTGATCCATAAAAGAGGAATAGTATTCCTATCTCAGAGAGTCGTAGAGAAAAATAAACGGGCCACTATTTTGAAGCATGTGTGGTAAGAAAATGGCATAGAGTAACTGTTTAAGACCACAAGTTGCATTGTCATTAAGGTGATTGTTACTATAATTATTGTATTTCTCTTACTATGCTGTAAATTCCCTTAAGATGAGACGCTGTCTCATTCATACCTGAATCCCTCTCATTGCCCGACATATTTATGGCACATAGCAGGCATGTGTTACTTGATAAATGACTGAATAAGCGAGCAAAAGAACAAGCTGTATAGCTCTGGCTTTCTTGCTTGGATTAATTCATATTTTAACTTCTTTCCTCTCAGCTCCTCTTTACACACACACAGAGTCTGGCACATCTGGCACCTTCATCTTAGAAGAAGAGTAAGAATAAGCCTCCCAGGAGGCTGGCAAGGGCTGCTTTTCTGGGTGGTATGCACAGAGCACTACGATGGTTCTTATCATTCAGTCATTTCTCTCATTTAGTCAGTCAACAAACCTATGCTTAGCACTGACTCTGCGCCAGGCACTGGGCTAGGTGCCAAGGCAAGACTGGCATAGTTCTGCCCTCATGGAGCTTGGATGTAGCAGAAGATAAACCTCAATGAATATTAACAAACAAACAAAAGTTATAAAATTATAACTGTGACTCTCACCTTCTGTAGTTGAGGCCAGAGTGGCCAGTGGTGGTTCATGTTGAGTTTGATCAATTTAGCTCGCTGAACTTCTATGAAGCTTGTTTTCCTCTAAGCCAGTGTTTCTTAAATTTTTATGAGTGTTAGACCCTCTGAAGCATTCTACTCTACATTAGAAGGTGCACCTACAAACAAATGTCTAAGATCATTTCAGGGGATTTGTATAAAAGTTTAGAAGTAAGTGGTCTAAGGCTCATATGGTGGTTCTACTCCATAAAGTCCTCAGTAACTAAAGCTTCTTCCACCTCCCTGCTCCACCACCCCTAAAGTGTGGTTCTCGTCCTCATAGTCCAATAGGGCAGCTAAGTCTCCAGCCATCCAGTCAGCAAGCGATGGGAAGGAAAAAGGAGAGGCAATGAGCATGTGCCACCTCCTTCATGAAGGTGCTCCCAAGCTGACAAATGGCACCTTCATTTACATCTCATTGACTAGAACTGTGTCTCACACCTATCCGCAAAGAAGGCTGGGAAATGCCATCTTTATTCTGGTTGGTCATATGCCCAGATAAATCACATGTTCTACAGAGGACAGAAAATACTATATACATTGGAGGACAACCGGTCGACTTTGCCATGGGAAACAAGAAGTTAAATGGATGGTACATGCATACTTGCCAACATCCTATCTGGCTACGGGTTACCACAAAGAAGCTAGATTCATCTAGAGGGTGGCAGAGGAAAGGATTCACTTGGCAAGAAGGATGATCCAGGAAAAAGTCTCTCCTGGGGCCCACAGATGGCCAATGCACCCCTGTGAAGGCTGGGTGACAGCTCCCAGCCGGGGCTGCCTGGGTATGAAGTCCTGATACGTTGGTTGTCTGACGGAGAAAAGGGGAGGTATGGCCACCGTTATCTGCAGCCAAGAGAGCCCAGACATGCACCACTCAAAACCCAAAGGTTTTCTTAAGTGTGAAGATGTAGCCCTTGCATAATTTTCTAGAGCAGAGGCTCTAGAGAGGACCTCCAGGTGCTGAGTGCCTCCCCCATGTCCATCCTGCGGAGTTAAGGTTTTGCCCTCTGCAGGCTTCTGGGGATAACATCAAATGGCCGATACCTGTGTTACTACGTCTATGGCACCTTCTTCACCTTCTTCACCTTCTTCCTCGCTGGGAAGGGTAAGTGAGAATAGGCCCGGAGAACCTAGAAATGTAGTTAGCACGTGGAGTGGAATGGAGCACAGAAAAGGAAGCTGATCCCCAGGGGTAGGGCTCCTTCTGGGAGAGAGCAAGGGTGGGCGCCCTGCTTATCTGCCCTGTCAAATTCGATCCGTTTGTTCTCGTCAGCACTGTGGTATCTACTCAGATGGTCCCCAGCATGAGTTCCTAGCCAGGTTCAAAACATGTCACCGGGTGGTATCTGCTGACATCAATCGGTTGATCAGTGGCCTGTGGATACTGCAGACTAATGACATCCAGAGCTCCGTGCTTGACCCTGGGTGGGAGTCAGGAGGCACAACACAGAAGACGTATTCCTTCCCTTGAGAGCTTCTACCTCATTAGACAGACAGAAGTAACCCTCCCAACCCTTCAGATGACAGTTAAATCACAACCACAGGCGTGTGCCAGCTGTCCTAAGAAAGGTTCCCAGAAACCAACACGTAACACCTCTGCTTGCATCTCATCTGCCAGATATGAATGCATCTGCCTTGAGCGGGGTCAGCTGTGCTGGAGCAGGGGGTGGAATGAGTGGTCCAAGGAGGCTTCATAAAACACTGGGCAGGTGTGTGTGTGCTTGGACATGTGGGTATACATGTGCATGAGTGAGTGCATGGGTGCATGTGTGCACATGCGTGCCTCAGTGTGTGCGCGCATCTTCAGACTGGCCTTTGCCAAAACGGTCAAACTGCAGGTGTGTCCCTGCCTCCATTCTAAGTGCCCTTCTCCCCTTCCTTCAGCACCCCTGCCTCCCTATCCTTGCCTCCTCTACTGCCCATCGACAACACACATAAGAACAATGGCCACCTCCAGCCCCAGAGATAACCAATTGAATATGATTAAAGGGGTGGCCCCTGCCTCTGCATTTGGAAAAGGAGCAATGCTTAACCCCTAGGACTGGATCTCTAATGAGGGGCACCGAGGGGGGGATAGGTTTTCTAACAACTTTAGAAGTCTCCTTAAGTCATACACAATGCGGGAAAGATCATGTCCATTATCTCATTCAACCCGCGTAACAAGTCTGCTGAAGACACATTCCCAGCCTCATTTCTCAGAAAGGGAAATGGAGGCACAGATAAAGGAACAGCCTTGCCCAAGGTAACCCAGGGGGAAGCGGAGTCTGCCCTTGTCAATATCCTCTCCCTCAATGGGGAGAAAACAGCAGAGTGGGGATAGGAACAGATGGGGAGATGCTCCCCAGAGCCCCTCCGGGCAGACACCAGAACTCCTCCGTCTAGGCTGACTCCACATCTATCAGCCAGAGGTCCTCTAGGGCCCTCCCCACAATCCCCTTCCTTCCCCTTCCCTCCCTCATTGCCCCTCCCCCTCCCTCTCTCTGGTCTTCTTCCACTGTGGAAAGTAATTAACAAGGTGGGGTTCTCCGCCCTTGAATTCACACCTCCCGAAAAGAGGAGCTGGTCTGGGGCCGTCCCTAAGCAGCTTTTTAAGAAAACAATCTACACTGAATCGAGGTTCCTTCCCCACCTCGGATTTTAGCAACAGCAGCGTTTCTCTGGGAAATGTGATAATGAAAATAGCCCCCATCATTCCGAGCCTGTCTCCATGAAGACTTAGGAGCAGAGACGCTGTGGCCCTAACCTGCTGGCACCGCCCTCCTCCTCCACCACCTCCCTCCGGGGCGTCCCTTAATTCCCCAGAGAAGACTAGCTCTCTGCACCCCGAAATGCCCAGAAACGCGCTCACCTGAAAATGCAGTGAAGATAACCACCGGTATTTAAAGAACCTGTGCCACACGCCCAACACCGGGCTAAGTGCGCTCTATGTATTCCCTCATGTAATTCCCTCGCGATCTGGTATTACCCACATTTTACAGATGAGGAAGCTGAGGCTCAGAAAATGAAATCATCCCAAGATCATATAACTAGGAAGAGATAGAGCAAGACTTCAACCCCAGGAGATGCCAGCATCTGGGCTGTCCACCTGCACTCCACTGCTGGTGTCCATCCACACAGAGGGGACAGGGCCCTTTTCTGGGCTGCATTCCCGACCACCCTCCTTCTGCCCTCCACTCTCAGGTCAGAGGAGGGAGCTCCTTCAGCTCATTCAGCGCTTTAGGATTTGCACAGAATCATCCCTCCTCCTGGGACGTCCCTGGACTCCCTTTGCTAGTAGCAGTGACTTCTTGCAAGACCTGTTTGGTGGACTGAAACCTGAGACACCTTTTTGAGCCCTCTGGCATCAAGAGGGGCAGGCTTTGCCTTCTCTCAAGGCCAGCTCCTTGGGGGAAACTCATACAAAGTTTTATGTGTAGGTGACAGTACCCTCAGCACCCTCCCTCGTCTTCCTGGTGCAACCATACCCATCACAACTCAGAGGAGAGACAGGAGGAGCAAGATTGCAAATAGGATTTCAGCCTCCTGATCTAAGATGCGTGTACTTGGGTCTGCTCTGGTCCTTTCCCTTCTCCCTGTGAGGCAGCACGTGGTCCCCTGCTCCACACTCAGCTCAGGAAAGGAGACCCCGTCAGCCAAGACGCCAACAGGGACCAAACCCTAGACACCCGATAATGGGAGAAGAAAGGACAGTCGGCTCTGCCCACCCAATCTGCTCCACGGCAGAGCCAGCCAGTGGACTCCGGTGCCTATGCCCCTTCTTCACAGGAAGAGAACCCTGAGATTTATTCTGAATCACTGCCTCCTGTACCTTGATGCTTTGAAAAACACCCCTTCCGCCCTGGCCGGTTTGGCTCAGCAGTTAGAGCGTCGGCCTGCGGTCCTGGGAGACCCGGGTTCAGTTCCCGCTAAGGGCACGTACCTCGGTTGCGGTTTGTCCCCGGCCCTGGTCGGTTGTGTGGGTGGCGACCACTCGACGTGTTCCTTTCACATCGATGTTTCTCTCTCTCTATCTGTTCCTCTCTCTCCCTCCCACTCTACCTGAACAAAAAATGAAAAAATGACCTCGGGTGAGGATAAAAAAAAAAGAAAAACACCCCTTCCTTCCCAACATCGGTCTGGGCAGGGCAGAAATAAGAAACCAAGCCATAGCCCAGATCAGACAACAAAGAGAATGTTTTCCATTCACCAGAATGCCAACCCTAGTAGTATGGTTAGAATGGAAACGCTACAAGGTCTGTGCCAGGGAAGGGAATACTCACAGCTTTATCTTTTATCCCTTCGCTTGGAACAGAATTGCACCTTGGGTGCCTACCACGTGTGGCTCAGCGTGCCCTGGCCACACAGTCAGGGAGGCCGGTTCAGACCCACCTCTCAAAGTGGTGGGGACAGGGCCGAGAATTAAGAAAAAAACAGACGGATATGGGGCTGAGGAACAGGGCCACTGCGCAAGCTCCTGCAGGTCACTTGCTACACAAGGGCTCCCAGTAGGCAGGGACATTTTTCTGATTTGCACAAAGACTCCATGTGGAGTAGCTATGGCCCTGGTAAGATAGACTCTAAGTGGCTTCAGAAGTCATCTCCCATCTCTGATGCCTCATAGTCAAATACCTCTATTATTAGCTCTCGTAGCCCGTATAGGTCCTATGGATAGTAGATTCCCAGTTATACAGTTACATTTATTTATGTGAATATTTATCAGTGTCTGTCTTCCCTCTGGATCATAATCTCCATGACAGCAGGGGTGAGGGGGCACATAGCAAGTGGTCAACAGAGATGTGATCAGTGAGAACAACGGTCCCAGCTGTGGGTCACCACAAAGCTTGGCGGGTGGCTCTGTGCCACCCCTGCTCCAGCGGCGGCTCCAGTTGCTTGGAGGACGGCTGCGGATTGAAAGTGGGTGAGAAGCGGGGTCATCGCTACGCTCTGGTTCTGCCAGATTTTGAAGGAAGTGCCCCATGTGAAAACCCTCAAGCCACAGGCAAGGGTGGAACCCTCTGGTGTCCCATCCCTTACGCCACCAGTCACGCAATGAGCCAGCCAGGGGATCTCATGACAACGATGGAAAGGTCCGATTTGCTCAGAGGCCTGCGTCAGGCTTTGTCTGAGATCCACACCCTCGCGTGCACACTGGCGTTATTTTGGGCTGCACAGTCACTCACGGAAGTTAGCAACGGGAAACAACACCTTCTGTGACTCCGGGGGAAGTGGGCCGCTTTTCAAAGAAGCCCAGTTTTTTTTTCCCTCCCACAACAGCCTTCGTCATTCAGGTTTTCACAGCCACAGGCTTGGCTTGGAGAGGAAGATGTTTAGGGAAAATTTTACACGTCACCCACCTCCCTCAAGTCCTCCATCTGGGGAATAACCAACCATTTCTTCGAGCCGCTCCCCCATGTTCCATTCTTCCTAAAATGTTTGTTATCCCCTAAAAATAATTCACACCTCAAAGGCTTCTATGCTTTTCAGCCACATTTTAGGTTAACAGTCGTATTAAACAAGTGTTGCTGCGTCACAACCAACCTCCCAAGCCCAGTGACATCAACAGGAGGCACGTACCTTCTCGCGGGTTTGCGGGTTGCCTGGGGCAGCTTGGCTCCAGATGCTTCTCACCCTCAGCCTGGGGCCAGGGGCGAGTCAGGTGACAGTAACAAGCACAGGAGGGCAAGTCAACTGCACCAGCACATCCCAAGCTCTGCTTACATCACGTCCACTAGCATCTCATTGGCCAAAGCACAGCCAATGGCCAAACCCAAGGTCAAAGGGCAAGAACACATAATCTACCCTTGTGAGAGGACCTGCCAAGTGAGACGGCACAGGGCATGGATGTAAGGAGGGGTAAGCCCACCCCCCATAATAACTGAACTGCCTGCTATTCACCAAGTCCCCCATTTGCTGAGTCTCCACTACATGCAAGGCATTGTGGGATGCTAAGTTGAACTGGATCCAGTCTCTGCCCTCCAGGAATTTATAACCCAATAAAGGAAACAAGTGAGTCCATAAAGCGGTGACATTTGAACGTGAAGCGAAGAGCTTGGGAACAGGAGGAAGCAACACATTCTGTCTGTGAAAGTCAAGGAATACCGTGCAGGGGAGGGAACATCTTAGGTACAAGAATGACTTTGATGGGTAAAAAAGGAACGGATCCTTAGTTCTCTAGCCAAGAGCGAGAAATCCAAGCTCAGTAATGATGTCTAACATTGTGTTCTTTTATGTCGCAAACTGCTTTCATTATACTGGGCAGTGATAATGAGGACAGAGGGGATCCCAGCGTGAAAGAGCTGAAGAGGATTCCAGAGGCCCCCTAATCCAAGGCTGTATCTGGACCCCCAGACTCTGCTAAGCCTGGGGATGCAAAGATAACGAGACAGGTCTCTCCTTCAGACTAGTCAGTCCTTAAAACTCTCGGAATAAAGGAAACACTTGCACACGTGGACAGGCGCGTGGCTTGTGACCGAGAAATCAGTAGGACCAGTCTGTAGCGCCAAAACCACATGAAACAAAGACAGCCCTGATGTGACAACCTCAAGGACAACAGAAATGCTGAAAGGCTGAGGGTCAGGATCCACACTCTGCGCCTTGTCACGGACAAATTCTCTGTGTGTGTCTGTGGTGGAGTTTCTCTCGAAGCCCCCAGGCTCCAAAGGGTTTACCTTCCCATGATCTCCCTAGCACGTGGAAATGAGAAGTAAGAGTGCCTCTGAGGATCCACCTGTTCTCAATTACACTGGGGAAACCAAGGCAGCATGGCAGACCCTTGTCTCACTGTGGAGTCCAGGGATGATCACCAGTGAGTGTGATGACATATAAAATGTGTGTTTTCATGATCACAGTTTTGAAGTAAGATTTCATAGGTTTCACTACATTTACATAAATATATACATGTATATAAATTTTGCTAAGTTTCACTACATATATATTTTCTCAATACAGTTAGGACCGTGCCCGAGAAATTAGAAAATTTGATCCATTCACCCTTCATTTCTTCAACAAACACTTATTGATGCTGACTATTCGGAGACCACCTACCCAGCACTAGAACACAAGGAAGAGAAGACATCAGCTCAGCCTCTGGCTAGGACCCTCCATACCTCATCTCGTTCTTCCAAGGAGCTGTTATTAGATCAGCAGAACTTGAAAACTTTCCTAATGTGGAGCCGTCTGGCCACCCAGCATTGTCTCTCCCAATTCCCCGAATCCTCTACACTCCACACCACTCTCTCCCCGCCTTCTTGCCTTCAACAGTTATTTAAGGAGCGCCCCCTGGCTAGATCTTGTTTAATTTCTGGAGCCATGCTTCGGACTGAGCCAATTTCGAGGCAATCCATCTCTATACAAAAAAAAAAAAAAATACAAAAAACCCAAGGTCTCTCCTTTTCTCGTCCTCCCTTCTTCCCACCGCCCTGCCCTGGCCCAGACAGGAAAAGCGTTGTGTTCTCCCCGAAGAAGCCATAATGAAGACTCCCTCTATGTTTATGTTTTATGGCAAGAGAACATCAGAGAATTGCCATGGTTACAGGCCCCACTCTGCCTCCACTCGAGGACCAGAGGGAGCTGGAGGAAAGCACCGAACAGCAGCTCCTGATGCTGCTCAGCCCGGAATCATCATAAAAAAAATGTTTACATCACAGGAGAAATTGCTTCTCAAATAGCAAAGGGAAAATGCCAGGTTTGATGAGATTGTTACACAGAATCTTGGCTGGGTTGTTTCTCCCCCTCCCCCTTCCCCCTGACCCATTATTATTTAGGGTTGTATTAAATCAGGCAAAGGGAGCAGACGACAAAACACAACGTGGTATTGGCAGCTTTGGCAGGACGCCCAGGCTCAGCGTGGCCCCACATCTAATCCTCTTCATCTCCAGCCGCCAGGATTAGCATCTCCCTGAAGCCCTGTTTGAGGACCAGCCAACCAAGTGACCCCACTCCATCTCCCTGGGGGCTCGTGGGCTGGAATAGACTGTTCTGATTCTGAAACAGAACCAGGGCAAGCAGAACCAGGCAGCCAGGTCCAAATCCAGCCCTGTTCCTTATTAGCTGTGTGTCCTTGGGCAGGTGCCTTTGCCTCTCTGAACTATTCTTTCCCTTCCTTTAAAACAGGAGCACAGACAACCATCCTGAAAGTGCGACGGCGGAATGCTGCTGGTAAGTGCCACGTCCTCTCTGTGCCTCAGTTCCCTCACCTGAAACACGGGGTGATGGTAGCACTTACCACGTGGAGTTGTGAGGACAAACACAGCGTCTCTCAGAAGTGGGGGTGGTTATGCCACACAGTGACCTGACGCGATGAATAGTATAGTTATTCCCACTATATGGATGCAAAGGGAGCCTTGGAGAAGTGCAGTGCCCTCTTCGAGTGCCCAAAGCACAAAGTGACAAAACCAGGACTTAAGTCAGAGCTGTCCAACCCTGGGATCCAAAGCCCTCTCTCTGTGCCCACTGGACCCCTCAAGGCAGAAAGTGAGGACTTTCACGCAAGCCCCAGGCAGGCCTGTTTAACCCCACCGCCCGTGCCCTTAGCCAGTAGAGAAGTTCTCTCTCCTCAAGGAAGTCCAGCCTAGTTGAAAGGCAGGGCAGCTAAGCAGAGAACTCCGAGAGTGTCCATCAGTGAGGGATGGAGGCAGGCGGCTTAGACACTTACAGAAGGAGACACCCCTCAGGGTTGCTGGGAGGAGGTGAGCTGAGAGAAGGTGAGCTGGCAAGACGGACCGGTCAAAGCAGAGGGGCGACCAGCCCAAGCAAAGGCCAGGAGAGGGGGATACAGGGAAGAAGTGAGGGAAGAGGGGAAAGTCCCCCAGGGCACCCAGTTAGAGGAAGTCCCCTCCAGAGGGCTCTGAGGACCGGCAGGAGTCTCTGAGTTGGGCGTGTGATGGACTTGGGGTTTCCGGAGCCCTCAGCTCCCTGCTCCCCCACAGAGGGGCTCTAGGCAGGAGAACAGCACAGCTTGGACCAGGGAGCCGAGCCCTCGCACCCCGCCCACCCCTAAGCTCCCTACTCAGAAGGAAAGCAATTTTCCATATTAATGTATGAGTCCCAAACGTGCTGACCTGTGAAAAACCCTTCCTCGTGATTTATTTGTCTCCTCTTGCTAAGACAACCGCCTCATTGTTTAAAGTCATGCACACAACAGACACTCACTCCCTTCTATGCTCAGACAGGTTTGCCACAGGGCCAGAGAAGGCCCGGAAGGGGTATCTGGCCCAAGGAAAGCATCACTAGGCAGGGTCACTTCTCTGTGACCCCAAGGAACTCCTAGAGGTCCCAGTTGGGAAGGGATTTGGCGAGGAGGAGCCAGACTAAGAGAAAGTCTGGGCTCATGTCAACAGCCAGTAAAACACACTTGGATGCTTCAGTTTACTACCTACGCAACCAGGGCGCCCGTGTCACGGCAGACGTCCTAGAAGAGCTTTCGTGGACTCCACAGTGGGCTCAGCTGTGATCAGGAAGAGTCTTGTACTTTGAAAGACCTTATTGTCAGATAGCAATAGAAATAAAAATAATCCCACTTACCTCCATTTCCTCCTCTGCTGGAAAAGGACGGATGTTAGAGACTGGTCAGTTTGAAAACAACTCAGAAGTGGAAACTCAGCTCATAGTGGAACAGAAATGGACTCGGCACCTGGTGCATGGCCGGCAGGCCTTCCAGTATGCATGGAAAAGAAGAGACGTGAACAAGGGCTCAGGGCAGTACCCTCCCGGCACCCTCAGCCAGAGAGGCAGAGCAGTGGGAAGAGCAGGAGCTTTGGAGTCAGAGAGCATCTGAGCTCAAACAAGCTCCCAGCGACACTAGGCATGTTGTCAATCTCTTGGTGTGCCTCCATTTCCTCATCTGTAAAATGGGGATGTTAGCAGCCATAGTAGACACTCAATTCACATTATTTCTCTCCCTTTATACGTCTCATTTGTACCACTTTGTGAAACCTTTCAAAGCTCATCTCTCCATTGAAATATGAGCTATCTACTCCTCTACCTCCTGTGACCACCTAGTATTGCTTACTGCCTATGAACCTTTAAATATGTAATCAAATATTTTCACATAGTGCATCAAACTTTTTTCAGAGTGGATGTGCTGTCTCTCAATTACAAGGACAGGTTCTTGAGGATGAGGCTTTCTTTATACTTAGTTTTGATCCACTCTGGGATCAGGCACAGGGCCGGTGCAGGGTGGGAACTCAAGCGAGGGGGGTTTAACCAGCTGATCATGGAGGCAGAAGGGAGCTGTGGGTCCTAAAACTCAGTCTGCTGGACTGGCCAGTTAAGAACTGGCTCAGGCCCTGGCCGGTTTGGCTCAGCGGTTAGAGTGTCGGCCTGCGGTCCTGAGAGACCCGGGTTTGGTTCCCGCTAAGGGCATGTACCTCGGTTGCAGTTTGTCCCCGGCCCTGGTCGGTTGTGCGGGTGGCAGCCACTCAATGTGTTCCTTTCACATCGATGTTTCTCTCTCTCTCTCTGTTCCTTTCTCTCCCTCCCACTCTACCTGAACAAAAAATGGAAAAATATCCTCGGGTGAGATAAAAAAAAATAAAATAAAATAACTGGCTCAGTGTGTCCTGAGGGTGTGGCCTGCCTATTGCCTACATACACAGGGGATGAAGGATGGGTGGATGGGTGGGTGGATGGATGGATGGATGGATGGATGGATGGTGGATACATGGGCGCATGGAGGCATGGATAACATGACCCTATCCCGGGGAGAGTTTTCTGGGCTCTTGGTCCCTTCAAGTTTACTCTGCATCTTGACCTTCTTTCCTCCTCCACAGGCTGTTATTCTAGTCAGGCTATACCCACAGGCTTGGAGGCAGGTTGATGAGTTTTCTCACTTGCTTATGTTATATAAATAAATAATAAAAAAACAACTCAGTGTCATGTCCCAAACATTTCTGCCAATGCTGTCAGCCCCCTAATTAATGTCTCTCTTCCAGGGCCCAGATCTCAGCATGACTCACCCATCACTCCTCCCTTAGGTCTTAGTTCGGTTCCCGCAAAGTCCCCTGAAACAGGGACAATCCCGAGCTCTGGAGTAGAAATTTCCTCAAGTAAAGCAGATGAGAACAGACGCATTGAAGACTTTCCCTCCAGGACTCCTCGTTCGGGCTTCCATCCGTTCCTGCAAGAGAGTACATGTGATTGGCAGGCTAGGATTCGAATATAAGTAGCACTAGAATCTGTGGGCAGGCAGGCATCATCCCGAGCAGCACCCAGTCTCCTCTCGACGAGCCCTGCAGACACCTGCCCAGATCCTCCTGGTGCTGCAGCTGGTGGCAGCTTCCCCGCTGAGGGACAGAACCAAGATGACCCGGCTCCCCACCCAGACAAGCCAAGGTCCCCACTTGTCCCTAGCTCTGTCTCATGCCCCGGAATGAAATGTCCCCACTTTGCCCCCTCCAGAAACTCCTGAAATGCCAAAGTGCCTTTTATTTTTCATTTTTTATCACTTGCTTTTTGCTCAAAATTTCAAGGATTCTTTCAAACGTTTATATTTCTATTCGTTTTAATTCAACTCTGCGTATTTCTTTCTTTTTAGAATGTTTTGCTATTGGAAAGCATCTCCTTGGTTATTTCTCAGACAATATTAATGATTGCTTTGAATTTTTAACCCCCTGCCAATTTTCTTTTCCTTGAGCATTCTATTTCCTTTGCTTTTTCCCTTTGTTTGTTCTGATCTGGATACTTTTCTGAGCTATCTGGTGGTCTTTGACTATATGTTTATATATGAGAGTAAAACTCTAAATAGTTGCCTTGAAGCTCTGTATTACCTGCAGGATTTGTGGACTGTGGTCTTCTTTCAGAGGACTCTGGCTAGGCTACAAGAGTGCCTTTCATGTAGTATTTGTTGAGTAAACTAATGTATTACTAATTAGTGAATCTCTTTCACTTTTTTCTAATGTGTGACTACACAAAGGACAGAGTTGAGTATTTACCAACTTGTGTTTTTAGATAAATTATGGTCTTAGGTTATAAATATTTTATTAATTTTTTTTAACAGAAGCGTGAATTTTATCTTTATATAATTATTTTTTGGCTTTGTTTTCAGATAACTATTATCATGCAGAAATAATTGATGCCCTTGCCAACTCTGTTACACCAGCAGTCATTGTGAATCAAAATACCTTCTTAAAGGGGTGTGGGCATATTACTAGAGCATCAGGCTAGAGTTGAGACCTGGAATCTAGTCCCAACTTTGGTATTAACAAGCTGTGGAACTTTGTGGTTTGTCAATCATCCGCCCTGGGACTCAATTTCCTCCTAGATTTAATTATTCTCAATCCTGTATTAATGACATAATTAATTGTAGTAATACCTGAACTGCTTACCCTATAATGATGATACATGAATTCCGTTAGGTAACAGACAACAGCTCTTTCTGTATAAGGAGAATCTACTTTATGCCACGTCCTGAGCTAAGGCCTTTTACATTCATCAAAAACTAAGCATTTTATGCATAACACACTACTAGCATCTTAGCTGCTGAAAAACAACGTGTATTCGTTAGTTTTGGATACATGGTTCCGAAGTCCAGGCCCCGTGTGTCACAGGCTGCAATCCAGGCATCCGCCAGGCTGCATTCTCTTTTAGTACCTCTGGGGAAAAGTCCACTCCCAAGTACTGTACTTCCTTCTAGTTGGAGGAGTGAGGTCCCCACTTTCTTGATGGCTGTCAGTTAGAGGCTGTTCTCAGCGTCTGCAAGCGCCCACATTCCTTGCCATGTAGCTCCCTCCATCTGCAAGGAGACCGTTGAGAACGTCTCACGCGTGAACCCCCACCATGCTTCTCAGCTCCGGCTTTCCCAGCCGCTGACCTAGGTCCAGATTTTAAGGGCTTGTGTGCAGAAGTAAGACCCATCCAGATCAGCTCGCTCTCTCTTAACCACAACTGATTACGGGACCTTAATAATGTTTGCAAAGTCACTCCACAGTCATACCTAGATGAGTGTGTGACTCATTGGAAGAAGGTGCTTGTGGCCAGGACCACAACACTGGCTTAGAATTCTGCCTACCACGGAGTTCTTGGCTATTAAAAATAAAGCTGCTATAAAGTTGGTGTGGGGACCTAAGCATTTTACATACATTCAAATCAGGCTGACCTGAGATAGAGTGACTTGTACGTCCTAAACCTCAATCATGGGTCCATTAAATGGTAGCTGAGCCTTAGGCTCTTCATGCCTCTGACCCAACAGGCAGAAAAGGGAATCAGAGCCCTGGCTGGGGTGACTGATAGATGACTGATCCAAAGGGAAACTGGATTGCTGCTTCCCAATGGCACAAGAAAAATTGTGTCTGGAACTCCGGGGAATTACTGGGTCCCTCTGGCCATTGCCATCGTCATCATCGTCGTGGTCATAGTCATCGTTGTCTTCTTCTTCTAGTTTATTTTTTATTATGGAGAGTATTACAGATGGCCCCTATTTCCCTCCACCCAACCCCCCAGGCATTCACCACACTATTGTCTGTGTCCCTGGGCTATGCGTATTCTTTTGTCCAATAGTCTCAGCCAGTGCAAAAGGCAGCAATCTAATAGGCGCCACAAGAATGAAAGCCTGGGACCCCCCACCAGGTGAAGAACCCCACCCAGCAGGCCTTTCTGAGCTTCTTTCCTTCCATGTCTGAAGGGAAAAATCTGGCCACAGCAATCCTGCCCAAATGTCCTTTTTGTTGTGTTTCAAATCACAGAGAAAATCTACTACACAGACTTTTAAGATTGAATCACAGAATTTCCAGATTGGCAGTCACTCAAAAAATAATTCCGTTCACAGGTATCTAGAGTGGTGAGACCCACAGAGACAGAAAGCAGGATGCTGGTTGCCAAGGCGGGGGGTGGGTGGGGGCCTGCAAGATGAAGAGACATTTGGAGGCTGGTTGCACAGCAATGTGGATGTACTTAGTGCCCCTGGACTTAAAAATGGTTAAAATGGTAAATTTTGTGTTATGCGCTTTTTAAAACTGTGGTAAAATGTTTTAATTAATTACATTTTAAAAAAAATAATAATTTACAATTAAAAAAATAATTTAGTTAAACCATGACAACCACCAAGGTTTAACTGTCTACGGCATCCCCTCTGAGAGGTCTGGTGCATCAGTACCACTGGCACAACTCCCTGTGTGCTGAACTTGGTACTAGGAGGGGCCCTGGAGGAAAGCAAGCCCGGGGCAGGGAGCAGGGAAACAGGATACGGTTCTTGCCTCTGTAACAGTGTGCTGGTGAAACAGTAGAGGCTCGTATTTTACACACACACACACACACACACACACACACACACACACTCTGGGCCAGTCCTCGCCCTTCCCCTGCTCTGGCCTTGGAGGAGCTTCCTATGTAACTGGCTTCTGGCTGGTTTAGCCCAATGGGAAGCATTAGTTGGAAATTGGGGGCGGGCAGGAGAAAGAAGCCAGGGATTCCCCCTTCCTGCTCTATCCCAGGAAATGTCTACGGCAAGAGATGCTTCCCTAACTGGCTCCTGCCCGCATTGGAAAGGCCGGGCCCTGGCTCCAGGTTCCACCAGGGGACACCCTCACCCCCACTCCTGGGCTCTGGTAACACCACCCTAGGAAGGACAACTACTTCCACTGTTGCTAACCTCCGGGCTGCCTTGCCATCTCTTTCGGCTTGAGGGTTTTTCATCACGTGGCCTTGAATGTCCAGCATTGTAAATACTTCAGCGGTGTCTGTTTTCCTCGTCGGACCCTGTCTGTAGATACAAGCTCCTCTGCTTATGTCAGAATCTCAGGTCTGGAAGGCAAAGCACCTTCAATCCATTGCTCTCCATGCAGCTCCTCAATGGGCCTGTGCTGCAGAGGAGGGACCCCAGGCCCCAAGAAGCGAAGGAAGGAGCTCAAACATCCTGCAATTGCAGGGATTGACACTGCTAGTTCGAGAGCTCCCCACCTGTGGCCCAGGCTCTCCCACCGCTGTGGGACCTGCCCTTCACTCCAGATGTGTTTGGGCGCCCAGTGGTCAGATGCGCCCAGAGGCACTGGGAGCTGGGAGAAGCTGCCGATGACCTGAGAGCAATGGTGTCCTTGTTGGACGAGGGAGTCCAGAGCAGTCGGAAGGCCTTGAGGGAAGCCGACCGCCTCCGCACGCCCCGAAGGAGACACAGACTCTTGCCAGGTGTCCAAGGATTCTGCAGAGAAGCATTTGAGGGTCAGCCCCTTCTAACAGGAGTGATCTTGTTCATAGACCTGTACTGTCCACAATGGGGGCCAATAGCCGCATACGACTTTTTCTCATTTAAATTTAAATTCATTAAAGTTAAGTAAAGTTTGAAATTCAGTTCTTCCGTTGCATAAACCACATTTGATTGAAGTGCTCGTGGCTAGTGGCTACCTTTTAGCACAGATATAGATATATTTTTATCTCTCGGGCAGCATGTTTGATAGACAAAACAGTTTTTGTCAACAGGAAAAGAAATGAAACCCATATAATACAAATTAACCAATTACATTTAACAACTAAACATTCTCCTGTCCATGTGTGTAACCGAAAGATGGCTGCATTTTTATGCAGAAGTGACTTTTGGCTAGATTGGCTGTGGGTTCTGGCAGAATGGGAGAGGCAGAGAGATTACTTTCTAATGCCCTTTCCAAAGATGCATAAATCCAGAGCTGATAGAATTCATGTGAAAACACAAGCCCACCAGAGCAAGGAGCTTTCAGAAATGAAAGAAAGACATTTACTTAAATGGAAAAGAGAAAAACAGGTTTATTCTTTACTTGGTTCTTTAAAAAAGAAACGAAACAAAAAAGAGCAACCGCTACAATGTGTTTAACTACAGCACACGCCGACTCTGAAGGCAATGCTGGCAGTGGGGAATGAGAGGCTATTTAACCTGTCTGCTCTGACAGCAAAATTAAAGACAATTGTGCATGGCATTGAGCCTGGGGACACAGACGTTCCTTCCAGGAGCCTTCTCTCGCTGCAGGAAACAGCTCTATTTCCAGTCCATTCAAAATCTGCATGCACTGGGCTGGGAGCGGAGGGAGCTGTCCAGGGTGCCAGAGGATAAAAGGGAGACATTTGCAAGCCCTTAGAAAGTTGATCATTTTATTACTGACCAAAGGGGTCAGAAGGCTACAGGGATATTGTCCTAACCTGAAGAGAGAAGACTGTTCTCCAAGAAGGGGTTCTAATCAGCAATTTTCTGGCTCCACGTCTTGGTTGAGTCAATCTGGCATAGGGCCCATGAATTTTCATTTTAATAAGTTCTCAGGTGATGCTGGTGGGCCAGCGGGAACCGCTCTCTGAGAACCGCTCTCTAAAGTGAGGTTTCAGTCAAAGCAACCCAAGTGCGGGTCCTGCTCACTGTTCTCCACTCAGGCCCATGTCCGAATGAGCAGAATGGGATACACTAATTCTGACCTTTTTTAAATGTTATATTAAAATATTATTTCCCTTGATTACTGAGGTTTGGGTGGCTTCCTGCTTAAATTTTGCACCCCAGGTGAGTGCCTGACTCTCCTTACCATAGTCCTGGCTCTGGCTGCAAGATTGCCATAAGGATCCCCATGTTCTCTTCTGAGGCTGAGAGAGAGATGTGGCGTGACTTGCCCAAGATCATACAGTAAGGGCAGAGCCATGACTCCAGCCAGGACTTTTGGAACCCTAAATGCAGGCCTCTTCCCACTAGACCGCAGTTCTCCAAATTGACACCCTCTGGGGAACCTGGTTTCCCATTGCTCATGTGACTCCTTAGGGCGGGCTGGCAGAGGCTGCCCCCATGGCCCCCTACTGAGCCACCCCCATGCACACAAGGAACTGCTGTGATCCTCTGTCTGCCAACACCCCCAATCCACACCTGAGAGCCCTTCCTTTGTGTCTTATAGGTGTCCAGCTGGGAACCGACAATTCACCTATTGAATCATAAAAAACAATTTCTCTGAACCAAGAAAAGGTCATTGCTAACATTAATTTAACATTTACCACATGCTGGGTGCTCTACCCACATCATCTCATTCCATCTTTCTATCAAATCGGGGTGGGGTGGGTGGGACACTGCCAGCCTTTTCATTTCACAGCCAGAAACACCAGGTACCGGGAAGCATGTGACCTGCCTCCAGCGGCTGTACCCACCTCCTCTCCACCACACACCAGAGAAAGGGCGGCCTAGACCCAACGGATACCCACAACTGTGCTAACTGCATATACCACCCAAGGACATTCCCAATTTCTCCTTTCAGCCAGCGACTGATTGCACACCTACTATGTGTGGGCACCCATAAGATTTAAAGATTCTTAGGTTCCAGTTCCAGCCCTCCAGGCTTTTATTATTTACATCTTCAGGCACACAGAGAGGGCAGCTCCTTCATGGATAATGCCCAGATCATTTTTCTTTAAGAAAGAAAGAAAGAAAGAAAGAAAGAAAGAAAGAAAGAAAGAAAGAAAGAAAGAAAGAAAGAAAGAGTAACGACACATTTTTAGCTAGTAAGACGACGCCAGAAGGTAATTGCTTTGCAAATTACTGTAAGTTATAAATGGATCAATGATTTTCTCCAAAGTTAGAATCATCTGTAATTAGCAATATGCAAATCCCACCCTGAGCCCTTTGCTGGCTACAATGAAGTGGGAGGCACCCTAAGCATCATTTACATTCCTTCCGAGGAGGCCCTGGTGGATGCCCACCAAATGGGTTTGTAGGCTGTGAACTGAGGGAAGGTGGAGAGAAGAGAAAACTTGTGCCCTGCTGAAGTTGGAGGGTGCTTCTCAGAGCTCTTCTAGCGAAAGTTCTGCCCCTGTCCCCAGCTGGGGCCTGAATGGGATTAGCAAAGGGAGACTGGGATCGCATGTGGCTTCCCCTCCACACCAAGCAGTGCGCTTGGGAGAAGGGTGGAAAACTGCCAGGGTTTGATTTCTAAATAAAACTGCTCTGTTTGTTACCTCCAGGGAGAAGTAGCCGGGGGTGAGGGGAATGAGGACAGGACCAGGGGCCTGGAAGTCTGGTGCTGGTCCCAGGTCTGCACTACTAGCCCTGAGGCCTTGAGCCAGGTGCCCCCATCCCCCTTAGGTACTGAATTCTTCATTTGTACAAGGAGTGAATGGGACGAGGTGTTCCTTAGGGTTCCCTCCATCCATTTATTCATTCACTATAAACACTACCTACTATGGGCCAGGCACTGTGCCAAGCACTAGAGACAGAAACCCAAATAAAACTTGTTCCCACCAGCAGGAGCTCTCAGTTTGCCAAGAGCAAAGGTTGTATAAATAGATCATCTTAAGGATGTACACTAAGTACCCCGTACACATGTGAACAGGTTCATCCCAAGGGAATTGGGAAGGCTTCTTGGAGAAAGTAGCAGACATTTCAGCTGGACCTCAGAGAATGATTCTATACTTCATTTCCAAGCAATTCACTCATAACTCCATCTGGAGCCACGGAAGGTTTAAGGTGGTGCTTTGAGCTTTGATGGACATGTGAATCTTTGGGAGCATCTTAAAACATCCATTCCTGGAGCCCATCTCACACAGATGCTGATCAGTCTGTCTGAGCCTGAGCCTGAGAATCTGCATTGTAACAAGCTCACCAGTGATTCTGGAGCAGTTGGTCTGTGGACCACATTCCGAAGAAAAACTGGTTCAGTCCTTCTTAACTCTACCTGGATTATTACAAAAACAAAAATAAAACCCAAGGGCTGTTTTCAGACACTTGACAAGATACTTGACACTTGAAAATCATTCTCTGAATTTGCACAAAGGTGCCCCTCCCCCACCCCAAGAAGCAAACCAAAGGCTGGGCTGCTGCTGCTCCAGTGTTGCCACCAAGAGGCTGCAAAGAGTTTCTTCGGAAATGAAGCCCCGCAACCCCATCCTTTCTTCAAAGGCACCCAGGGAGCCATCTGGGGAGATGTCCCCAGGCGGTTCCTTCCATCTCCAACCAGCCCACCTCACACCTCATCAGTCTGCCCATCTAGTCCAGCACATCTGGGACAGGCCTGTAAAAGATGGTCCCGACCCATCATGCCTCTGGTAATCATGCCCTACAGTGTCACCCCCACTGAACCTGGCTGGACTGGTGACTTGTTTTAACCACAGAACATGGCAGAGGTAATGCTGTGCCTTAAGAAGTTCTTTTTTGTGCTTGTGGAAGCCTGGAGGCCCCTCCTGGACAGACCACACGGAGAAGAGGCCCTAAGACTGCATACATAGAGGGAGGGTCCCAGCCGATCTAGCTGATCCCAGAGACCTCCGACCTGCCAGCCACATGCCACCACAAAGGTGACCATCAGCAAGATCAGCAAAAGAGCCACCCTTCTGAGTTCAATCCTGATTGTAGAATCGTGAGCAGTTGAATAGGTGTTGTTTTTAACCACTGAGTTTAGGGATGGTTGTATTATATAGCAAGAGACTCCTGATACCATATCACTCCATTTCACGTGTGCCACCTATCAAAACTAAACAAAAAGTCTCTGTCCACCTCCTCTAGAGGTACGCTCCATGAGGGCAGGGGCGGTTAGCTCACTACAGTATCCCCACCGAGAGCCTTGCCTGGCACCAGCAATAATAACCCGAATATTGCTTGAACGAATTCACCAATACTTATCTGAACCCCAGGCTGGGCCAGGAGAAAAATGTAAGACAATAATCTAATGCCCAGCAGCCTCTCTACCAAAGCCAGAGTCAGAAAGACACGTTGATTTTCCATTAACAAACTTCACACTAATCAAAGCAAACTTTAAAGGATAAAGAAAAACAGCTACTGAGGGCTTTTATGCTTGTTCAGAGATGCCATGAACAGCTGGCTTACAAGCAGCAAGCAGGGCTGTTCCCTGGGCTCATGGACACAGCAGCCGAGACCAAATGGCACTAATGCCAATCTTTGCCCCATCCCAGAGCCAACAGCTGGCCCTCCGCGCTCCCACTCCCCTCTACCCTGCCGTGCACGCAGCATGCCCGCCCTGAGTAATGACACTTCCCAAACAGACCCCGGCTGCCCCTCCTGCGGAGCACAGCCAGCTGCTGATGTCAAAGGATGCACGGGTCCCCTCTGGGATGGACAAGCTGGCTACCTCTGGGACAAAGGGAAACTGAAAAGATGCTTCCTGGCTGCTTTTTTTTTTTTTTTTTTTTTTTCCACAAATGGCCCCCAGACACCAAGCATTTTACTCCCATTTGCATGCTCTCCTGGCCACTTTGTCCTTCTCCATCTGTGTTTGCAAAGGCCAGCTGGACCGCTCCCCACACGTAGCAGCCGGCTGCGCGGAACGCGAGGAAGCACGCGAGAGTGCTGTCTGCCGGGTCCCAGCGGCCCTGAGTTGGCTTTGGGATCTTTGAGAACACCTAGTCAACCCCCTTATCTTTAACCTTTCCAAGATTCCTAGTTTCCTCTTTACTGGGGATTCTCTCGGCACTTTTGTGAGAATTAAATTAGGCAATGTATTTATTAATTTACTTTTGTAACAGATGTTTCTCCTTTTTCCCCCCCGCAGACTCCTTCCTCCTTATCCCGCCCCCTGCCAAGCATTGTTGTCTATGTCCATTGGTTACACATACAAGGCAATGTATTTAAAGCAGAGGTTCTCACACGTTGTGCATCAGAATCATTCAGAGCCTTGTTAAAACACAGATCACTGAGTCTCACCCAGAGTCAGGCATGAGGCCCAAGAATCTGCACTTCTCACAAGATCCTCATCGACACTGACGCTGCTGGTCCAGCGACCCTACTTTGAGAACCATTGACTTAACATTGTAGAAATGTAAACACAAACATCTATAGTCACACACATACACACAGAGCCAGGATTTTTCTGGAATGGTCCCAGTGTTTAGTCAATGGAAGCATATCAATCATTGTAAACTGCCCTTACTGCACAGCCCTGGCTCAGGAGGCTGTCAGGAAAACAACCAGGCAGCAGCATCGCTGGAAAGGAGGCAGAGAGCAAAGGGTGCACGTCCCAGGCTCAGAACTTGGTGCTTCTCGTTCATCCAGAAAGAAATCAGGGAGTGTCTGGGAAGAAGAGAAAGGGATCGCGCATCTTCCAAATCCATTGGCCAGGGTGCATTCGTTACGTCATTACTCATCAGTCAAGGAGGACTTTCAGGTGGAGGTGCCTTAGGGCTCAGTTTTGGTGTTACAGGATCAAAGGAACACCCTCCTTGAGCTCCAAGGTCCATAGACCTGCTTTATCAGCATCACAGAAACTTGGGCCCCCAAACATCAGTCCAGACCTAGAGAGTGAGAATCTATGAAGGGGGTGGGAGGGTGGCTAGGACCTTGCATTAAACATGATCCCAGGTCAGACATGTACACACTTGAAGAATTCTGTCCTAGGGTGTCTCGTGGCCCATCAAGGATGCAAGGGGCTGGGGGAGGGGGGAATAGGCAGTTAGTTTCATGTGTACAGAGTCTCCGTTTGGGGAGATTAAAAAGTTCTGGAGGTGGATGATGTCGATGGTTGTAAAACAGTGTGAATGTACTTCATGCCACAGAGCTGTACACTTAAAATGGCAAGTTTCTGTTATGTGTATTTTACCACAATAAAAAATAAAGACCAATCAAGGAGATACAAGTGTACCCAGTGAGATAAGTTGTATCTACTTAATTCCAAATCACCTTGATAAGTTGTCATAATGTATTAGACAGAGCACGGAGAAAGACACAAGAAATAATGCTTGGCGGGATCCCTGCCCAGTTGAATGGTTGGTCCGACTCTAATAACAAACACTTCTGAATGAAGCCAAAGCATCTTCGGGATACAGGGGAGGCAATATCAGCATCCAGCTCCCTTTGCTCCTCTTCTGGGATCCACAGGATCTAGGATGGGGGCCTTGTCAAGCACTGCTCCCCACCCCCACCCCACCCACCTTACAGGGGGCCATGTCCCCTGCATGGGCTGTGGCTGGAGAAGCCTTCTGTTGCAAATGCCCACATTTGCACCCCGATATGTGCCTCATTCCCCTGGGAACAGAGTCCTGTTTGGCCAGTGCACCTCCATTCCTCAGAACCTCAATGCCTGGCCAATTGAAAAAGCCGAGTTTCTAAATCTGCAAAGCCCAGGATGACCCCCATGAGGATCACAAATTCCAGGATGCCAGCTGGGAAAGTGAACTGTCCCCCCGTCCCCCTTCCTTCTCCCACCGCACACCTGTTTATACTGAAAGTATAAGTCAGCCCTGGCCGGTTTGGCTCAGCGGTTAAAGCGTCGGCCTGCGGTCCAGAGAGACCCGGGTTCGGTTCCCGCTAAGGGCATGTACCTCGGTTGCAGTGTGTCCCCGGCCCTGGTCGGTCGTGCGGGTGGCAGCCACTCGATGTGTCCCTTTCACGTCGATGTTTCTCTCTCTCTCTGTGTTCCTCTCTCTCCCTCCCACTCTACCTGAACAAAAAAATGGAAAAATGTCCTCGGGGGAAAAAAAAAAAAATAGAAAGTATAAGTCAGACCTGGGAAATGCTCTCACGTTGCCCCGGAATGAAAGAAGCATCATCTGCTTATGCTTTCCAAGCTCATCACAGGGATCTGTCACGCCCACGTCAGTCTCACCTCCCCAGCAAAGCCATGGCTGAATTCTCATTTCCCACTCTCTCTTCCAAATGCCTGCTGAACCAGACTCAAGTTTTTGGTATTTTTAAAATTTAATTAATTATTTTTGTTACAGATGTTTCTCCTTTTCCCCCCACTGATTCCCCCCTCCTCCTCCCTCCCTGCCCTGTCCCCAGCTTTGTTGTCCATGTCCACTGTTCATGCATACATGCATATAAGTTCTGTGGTTTATCTCTCCCCCACCACCCCCTCTTCTGGGGATTGTCAGTCTGCACCCCACTTCCACATCTCTGGGACTACCCCATTCCTCAGACTGTTATGTTTATTATATTCCACAAATAAGTGAGATCCTATGATACTTGTCTTTCTCTGTTTGGCTTGTTTCACTTAGGATGACACTTTCCAGGTCCCTCCATGTCGTCTCAAAGGATAAGAGATCTATCTTTCTTACCGCTGCATAGTACTCCATTGTGTATATGTACCACCGCATTTTTATCCATTTGTCTACTGATGGACACTTGGGCTGTTTCCAGATCTTAGCTACTGTAAATAGTGCTGCTACAAACATGGGGGTACATATATTCTTTCTGATTGGTGTTTCAGGCTTCTTAGGGTATACTCCTAGAAGTGGGACCACTGGGTCAAATGGAAGTTCAATTTTTAATTTTTTGAGGTAACACCATATTGTTTGCCATGAGTGTTTGGTATTTCATGATACATAGCTTTGTGTCTCTTCCTGGCATACATAGCTTGAGAAGGTGCAACAAGTGTGGGTTTTATGGAGTCTGCATCTCTGCCTAGAATTTGAGAAGCTCAGTCAAGGTCAAGACTAAGGAGGTAAGAGTGCCCAGCATGGTGCAGGCACCCCACAACCGCTCCCCGAGCTTCCAGACAGTGAGGAACACTAGTCTTCCCCCGTCCTCCCAGAGCAGGGTTCTCAGCCCCGCTGCAGAGCAGTCTGGGGCACAGCTGTGCATGCCCGGAGACCCCGAGGCGGGGCTCGAACCTCAGCTATTCTCTTAAAGCTCTCCAGCCACTTCCCTGGAGCAAACAGCGCAGTTCTGAGTTCAACAGATGTTCAAGGAGGACTTAATGAATTGATTGAGATGCAGTGTTCTGGGATCAATATAATTGACAAGAAAGATCATTCTTTGCAGGCATCATCATTATTAGGCTCCATATTCATAGTGGGGGGAAAAACCCCACAAAATATTAGATAACTACAGATGAGCATTAACGGAGTTGCCGAACACTTGGTCTTAAGGCCACGGACCCCAACGAGGTTTTTGTTAATTACTCACATTGGACATCGGTTTCTCTTCACTACTGAGGCTTCTCATTAGGAAAATAACCATCTTCTCCAAGACACACTTTGTTTGCTGCAGCAGCAAAAAATAAAGGGGTCATGGAAGAACTTTGGGAGGAAGAGCTGAAAAGCCCAGTGGTGCATACATAGATAGCTGGATGGTTACTAAATTTCACCCCCGAGTCATATCATTAGAGAACAGGTGGGGGGGGGCTCATTAACTACAAAAATCATTAGCAGAGAAAGAAAGCAAACGGAGGGCTGGGGGTGGAGGTACTGAGCTGCCCAGGGAAGGCTGCTCCGAAGGAGACCAGGACTGCAACCGGAGTGAACTCTGTGGGTCAGAGTGAGAGACACCGGGGAGAGCCCAAAGCGGGTCAGCCCCACACCCAGCTGGGGCTTTCCAGAGACTGAGACAAGAGGCTGGAAATGCCCGGGGCATTGAACTGGCCGTGGCTTCTGCCTCCAATGCCTGTGCCCAGGGTAGTGTGGCAGCACCCGCGCTGGCACAGACGTCGGCAGAGGTGGTCCCTCCCCATTCCATGCATTACGTGAGGGCTCCTCTGGGACCTGGAGCGGAGTCAAGGTGGGACTCGGGATAAAGCCAAGGACACGGGCAAGCTCCGTCCCCCGCTAGCTAGCCCTCCCTGATGCCTGCTCCTGTTTCCTCTGGACTCTGCAAGCCCTCATCCTGCCTCTGGCTCAAGTAGAGTGAGCCCTGAAGCCTGTCCCGTGGCCTAAGGAGGAAGTTGTTCCCTTTAGTGTGATTCATTCAGCCATTCTATGTCCCACTCCTCTTAAGGCAGCAGCTTCAGGTGGGATTGCGGCGGGGGGGTCGGGGAAGCCCAAGGTGGAGCCCTGCCCTCCAGCTGTGCCACAGACCGCAGGGTTGAGCACCTCAGCAGGAGGGCAGGGGTTCGTGGAGCAGACTGTGGTGCTCTGTGGAGAAGGTGCTGGAGGCAGGGAGAAGGGGCAGGGGTAGAAGAGGCCCGGCGGCCGCAGTGCCCGGCAGACCCCCGTAGTGCTGACCTGCTTGCCGTGAGCTCTCGCAGGGCACTCCAGAGCACCCCAGGGACACATGCGGGGCTTTTGGCAGAGGCTGGGGTCCTGCATGAGCATGAGAGGGAGAAGCTAGGAAAGCATGGGAGATGACTGATGACATAACCCACCTTCAACCTGAGGAAACTTACAATAAATGTACTCAAAGGAAACCTATAGCAAATGTTTGCAAGAAGAAGAACTATCTGATCCCTGCCTGACCTTTTATTTTTCTTTGGCCCTGATTTCTTACAAACCAAAAGGTCATGTTAAATTTTTAAAACAATAATTATTATTATTATAATTATAAATAGATAAACAAATAAAAGTTAAGGGTATATAGTTTTAGTTACTGAACACCATTCTCCCCCTAAATTATCTTCAGTATTGATGACAAATTTTGGTACAAATCTTCCCAAGTCTTCTGACCAGCCCTGCCCATCCCAGGAAAAATCTACCTACTCCATGGGCAGAGCACACCTCACATCCCTTAAGCCCATGAAGGTGAACACACCTGCCTACATGGGAGCGCACATGTATCCATGGGACAGAGACCCACCCAGAGAGCCCAGCGTTGACATGACAGGGTTAAGGGCTCAGCCTTGCTTCTCCTCAGCAGATGCCATATGAGAAAATGCTAACCTGGCAGTGCCCTGTGGCTTCAGCAATCGGGCAAGGGAGGCTAATTAGTCCGTCTGAGATCCAAGGGGGAAATGCTGACAAACTCAATAAGCAGCAAGTGCCTGGACCCGGGGGGGGGGGGGGGGCAGGTGTTGGAACCACATACAAACAGAAGGCAGCAGGTGGGGGGGGCAAACAGGTGTTCTCCAAAGAGCCCTGTGCTGCTGGCCTCTTCAGCCTTTATCCCAGAGATTATTTTCGAGCAACATCAACGTGGCCGTGCCAAGTGCCAGGCACGGTTCTCATGCTTCCTCAGACGCTCACACGTGTGAAATAGAAGAGGACGGGGTGGTGGTGCCAGACAGCAGGTGCGGAGGGCCCCAGGCCGTGCAGGGTGTGCACCCTACATTGTCATCCTGGAATGTCAGCTCTCCATCCAGAGACGCGGGGCAGAGAGCAGCAGCGGGTATCAAAACAAGCACGGACGTGTGGCGGAATATAACACAAGCTCTGCAGAAATGTGTAAAATAGAGCCGAAAGGTAGGATTAAAACCGCTTTCGCAGACCTCCCAGAGCACATGGGCAGTGCCATCTGGATCAGGGCGCATGGGTGGAAAAGCGGAATACATATTTTATGTGCCCTAATACCAACTGGAAGTGTTAGGTTTCAGTACCTCATTCTCAAATTAAAGTAATAATAATAATAATAGAGGCTTAATGACTAGCTCAAGCTCACCCAGCTCATGATTGAGCTAGAAATGTAAACTAAATCTGTCGGATCCACCACTCCATTCAAGAAGACAGCTGGGAGGACCCAAATCCCTGTTCAGACTAGAAGAGCATTTAAGTTCCTCAGCATTTCTCCAGGTTTCCCAGAGGGCCCTGGGGGTACCCTGCCAGGCAGAGAGAGATGGCTGTGCCGATAAAGACACGGGACAGGCCCAGAGGGACAGGTCACCCCCAGAGCATAAGAAAATCCTGAAAAAAACAAAAAGTGTCCCTCTCCTTAGAGATCAGGTGTGACAGACACTGGATTATACAGAGAGAAAGAACATGTTTCTTTTCATCTCATACACTGTATCTTTTTTTGATGTGTCATGACTGAGGACATGCAGAAGCCGGACAGTTGTGACAAACTGATTTCAGTTTAATAAATGTATTTGCATACGTCCTGTACCTTGGTGGAAACTAACTGGAGTGCTTCCCAAGTATCTCTGAAGGCTACAGTTCAGAAAGCTGGGGTGACTTTCTATTTCATCGGCATATCTTTGTTTCACTTATTTCCTTGGATATCTTCCAAATGGAAAGGGACACTGTAGGCGGTGGAGTCCGGGCTGGAGGCTGCCCTGTGCTGGGGCAGGAACCAGGGGTACAGACTGCTCCCCGCAGGCCCCAGAGCCTTCCTGCCCAGACAGCCCTGCCTAGTGGGGCACAGACTATTCTAGCGAAGGTGGTGGTCTAGCAGAGGAACAGACTTGAAAATTCACCCGTTCCACAGTTAGATACCATACCAGGCAACTGATACAGCGGCACCGGGGACCAATACATAGCAGTCGAACGTCTTCTCTCCGGGAGTGACAGACTGACGCAGATTCAGACTCTTTGGCGAAGACTGATCTCTAGTAAGGGAGGAGCCCGCCAGTATTCCTCACCTGCTCCCTTACTTACTTCACCTCCCGCACCTGGCTCAGTTTCCTAGCCTGTACATGAAGATGGTTGTAACAGCCATCATAAGAGGCTGTGACATCTAACTAGTTTAAAATAGCTAAAGTAGGAAACCAGTACAGCAGAGTGATGACATGGGCTTGGGAACAGAAACTTGAGTTTGAGGATGGGACACTTAGGACAATGCCTGGGACATATCAGCAATGCATAAACATTAGCTTTTCTAATGAACAATAATAATGCAAATAAGATCTAGGACTGATATCTCATAAGTGTTCAATATATGTGTGTCAGTTACAATCCCTGCCCCCTCCTCTTTCTGTCCCCAGCTGAGCAACAGAACGGGCCTGGAACGCACTGGACATGTGCATCCAGTCTCTGGCTTCACTCTAAACTGAAGAAACAACTGGCTGTGAACTTCCTCTGCTTCTTCCATCAGTTGCCCCTGAGAAGAGCCGAATGGTGTTGCATCTGCGATACCCAGGCGGGAGGCCAAATACAGAGATTTTGTTGGCATTTTGTTTTGTTTCTCAGCCTCAGTAATCCAGATCGTGGCCTGGATTCCCCCTTGGAGGGGACAGTGGCCGTCGTTCTCCTTACATGATAACAACACACGAGTGAAGCAGGAGGGGGGGAGGGGTGCAGCAAATTGTGTCCACGTGAGGAAAATCAGACCTACACTCTGTTCCCGGAGAGAACGGGGCTCCACCAAGAGTAGTGTTAGTAAAAAGCCAGTCCCAAGACCACAGCTGGCGGGGGGGGGGGGGGGGGGACCATAACCCTGCTAGCTGCCCTCCCTCTGACCCCCACGCTGACCTTCAGCTGGGAGGAGGGGGACCTTGAGGATCTGCGGGGAACAGATGTCTGACTTCCTCCCTGGCTCCTGAATGCTGCTTTCAGCTTAATTAGCCAGCTGTGCTCCTTCTACACCTGGGTGGGATTCGGAAGGGCTGAGCAAACACCCACTGGGCCCCTCAGTGGGGGGTCCACACCTCAGCCCTCCAGGCTTGTCTGAGCCACACACAGGAGCCTGCCTCCCAGCTAGGCCTCCCTAGGAATCGGGGCGAGGCCAGCACACTGGAATGGCTGCAGGGGCAGAGTCTGAGGGGTGCAGGCTCCCAAGAAAGGCCCTTGCTTCTATCTACGCCCCCACTCGCTCTAGTTCTTTGGAGGGGAGGAGCAGGATCTCAAAGATCTCAAAGACCGGGCACCCTCTACAGCTTATGTGTGTGGATTCCATCACAGCTGACAAAAATGCTAAAAGTAGAGGATGTTACTTCTTTTTCACCTGTGAGGGAACTGAGGCGAAAAGGGATTAAATAATATGCCTAACATCACACAGCTAATGGAACCCTGTCCAGCCGCTCAATCCCCGCACCCACCTGTTCCATTTCCCCAGGTTACCGAAAAGTACAGCCTGACATCTTCCAGGCGGATCTCTCTGTGACTTCAATCTCTGTTAAAAAGGCTACTACTGCCCTGGCCGGTTTGGCTCAGTGGTTAGAGCGTCGGCCTGCGGTCTGGAGAGACCCGGCTTTGGTTCCCGCTAAGGGCACGTACTTCGGTTGCAGTTTGTCCCCGGCCCTGGTTGGTCGTGCGGGTGGCAGCCATTCGATGTGTCCCTTTCACATTGATGTTTCTCTCTCTCTCTCCCTCCCACTCTATCTGAACAAAAATTGGAAAAATGTCTTCAGGTGAGGTTAAAAAAAAAAAAAAGGCTACTACTTTGGACTTTTTGAGAAGGCTCTCCTGAAACTCTAAGTTTGGACATTTTGATATCCCCTCTTTCATTTCTGAGGCTAGTAATCCTCTCTCTTTTTTTCTTAATGTGGTTAGAGGTTTATCAATTTTATTGATTTTTTCAAAGAACCAGCTTTGGGCTTCATTGATTTTTCTCTATTAATTTCCTGTTTTCAATTTCATTGATTTCTGTTCTAATTCTTATTCTTCTGCTTACTTTGGATTTGATTTGTTCTACTTTTTCTAGTTTCCTAAGTTGAAATCTTAGATGATTGATTTCAGATCTTTCTTCTAATATATGCATTCATTGCTATAAATTTCCCTCTAAGTACTGCTTTCACTGCATCCCACAAATTTCAATAAGTTGTGTTCACAACTTATTTAGGTTCAAAATATTTTTTAGTTTCCCTTAAGATTTCTTCTTTGACCCATGTGTTTAGAGGTGTTATTTAATCTCTATATATTTGGGGGTTTTCTAGTTATCTTTCTGTTATTGATTTTTTGTTTAATGCCACTGTGGTCTAACAGCAGACATTGTATGGTTTCTATTCTTTTAAATTTGTTAAGGTGTGTTTTATGGCCCCAAATGTTGTCTGTCTTGGTTAATGTTCCATGTGAACTTGAGAAGAATATGTATTCTGCTGTTGTTGGATGAAGTTGTCTATATATTTCAATTGTATCTAGTTGATTGATGTTGTTGAATTTAACTAGGTCCTTACTGATTTCCTCTTGGCTGGATCTTTCCATTTCTGATTAAGGGGTGTTGAAGTCTCCAACTATGATAGTGGGTTCATCTATTTCTCTTTGTGATTCTAATAGTTTTGCCTCATGTAGTCTTATACTCTATTATTAAGCTATTGAGCAATTGTTAAAGATTGTTATGTCTTCTTGGAGAATTGACTTCTTTATCTGTATATAATGCCTTTCTTTGACTCTAATTAGTTTCCTTAGTTTGAAATATGCTCTGTCTGAGATTAGTAAATTACTGCTGCTTTCTTCTGATTAGTGTTAGCATGGTGTACTTTCCTCCATCCATTTATTTTTAATATATATGTGTCTTCATATCGAAAGTGAGTTTCTTGTAGACAACAAAGATTTGGGTCTTATTTTTTTATCCTCTCTGACAATCTATCTTTTAATTGGTGCATTTAGACCATTGACATTCAAAGTGATTATTGATATAGCTGGATTAAGATCTATCACACTTGTTACTGTTCTCTATTTGTTGTCCTTGTTCTTTGTTGCTGTTTTTGTCTTCCACTCTTGTTCTGTCTTTTGTGGTTTTAGTTGAGCATTTGTGATTCCATTTTTTTCTTATTTTTTAGCATATCAGTTATCCTCACTGATGTATTTGAAAAGCTGCCTTGGTCGTTCCTTTCCAGCTTTTCTTTCTGCCAATCCAGGCTGTTTCTTTGTTCTTCTTTCACCAAGTCCATCCCATACAAGCCACTTACCACTTGTTCAGATAGACAACTTCAATTTGCACTTAGTTTTAGACACATGGCGATCCCTGCCTTCGGGCGTTAATGATCACAGTTACTATTTACTGAGCATCTATTATGTTCCAATCACTGCCCTGGGTATTCTTAACTACTTCAATATAGGGATATTATTATTCTAGTTTCAGAAATTTTCTGCAAAAATATTCTTCATTCTACATTGTT
This sequence comes from Molossus molossus, assembly GCF_014108415.1. Lineage (NCBI taxonomy): Eukaryota > Metazoa > Chordata > Mammalia > Chiroptera > Molossidae > Molossus > Molossus molossus. The sequence goes on from NW_023425352.1 coordinate 20,078,275, forward strand.
ATCATTTTTTAAAAAAAAAAAAAATTAGGACAGTCCAGGGTCTGAGTTGAGATCTAAACACTGATATCTCCGCTTCTCAACAGAGAAAAATCCTGACTTTCTACCACCTGATTTCCTCTCAAGATTATTTTTTGTCCAGTATGTGTGTGTTGAGAGGGGGCCACAGGGGTAGGGGACTCACTGGACTTTAGTACCAGCAGGTGTATATTGTGATTTTTAAAAATTAAATTAAACATTTTTTTCAAAAGCAGAGACATTTGGGGACAAGCATCAAAAAGGATGCTGTCACCCCTTCTGTGCACTCTGATCTAGTCTTAGCTATAATATCAATATTGTAGTAAAATAAGAGGTGACACCAAGCATGTTGGGGCACCCTAGCTACAGCTGACTCAGTCAGTAATGGCATCTTGTCCAAGTAGCCTTTGATTTGCCCATTTGAAATGGAAACTTGGAGATTCAGCCACAGGTGGGTGAGTAGCCTGGTTCCCACCTTTCTTGGGGCCTAACTGTCCAGGTTTTACTTGGATTCCAGCAGACCCATAGCCTTAGAATCGTCTTCCCCTTAACTCCGAGGGGCTTCTGTTCCCAGCAAATATATGGTCTCTAGCACTAACTGATTGTAAAAACAAAAGGTACCTCTTTCATAAAAGTAGATCAGATAGCCTCTCCTGAGCTTCCGGCCACAGGCGGGCTACAGTCAAACACTCAGGCAGGCGGGTGCGGGTCTCCCACAGTGCCCCCGGCCGTGTGCCAGGGCCTGTGGCTGAGGCCGAAGAAGGGACAGTGCTGGGCGGCAGCGGCCTGTCCTAGTCCACTGCGGGGGGAGAACAGTGAGCAGAGCGCTGTGGGGCCCAGAGCGCGGGGAAGAAAGGTGCTGGCTTGGTCCCGTGCTCGCTCCTCGCTCGCCGCCGCAGAGATGGGCCCGGTCGCCTCCTGGGCCGAGCGATAAACTGCAGGTCACGGGAAAGTGAACTCACCCAAGGAGAGTTAGTCTAAGGAAAAACTGTGCAAGATAAGAAAGCGCAGGAGCCTTAGGGACCCAAACACAATCACTGTTTTAAGTTTTCGTTCTCTTACAGACAGCGGGCGTGTCTGTGTGTGCAGGTGCTTCTTGGGAGGTGACCCTTTGGAAAGGAAGGCGTAGTGACAGAGAAAGCCACTCGCTGGAATCCTCGAACAAGTTACTTAAGCTCCTTTTGAGCCATAAAATTTCTTTATAAAATAAAAAAAGATAATATCTATCCCGCATGGTCCCTGTGAGGATGAAGTGATCGAACATGTAACGTCAGGTAGGCAGTCTCGTTGGCATCCAATAAGTGGTGACTACTCCTTTTTGAAAAAGTTCAGACCCAGGGAGTCCTGTCGGGTCCCACAATGGAATCCCTCCTAACCCCTTGCTGTCTGGAATGGATAGAAAGTTCCACTCACATTAACCTCACCCCCATCCTTCAAAAAGGCAGCCCCCGGCCGTCTGGTATATTTCTCTTCCTGTAAGGAAAGTTGTTCAAGGAGAGTGACAGAAGAGGAAGCTCTCGGGAGACGGCCCCTGTTCAGCTCAGCGCTTTGCATTCTTTGCCTCTGTCACCCTGCCCCCACCGAGTCACCCGGATTAGCTGATGTGCCCAGACCAGAGGCTGCCCTCAGTCCACATGAGGACAGCCTGAGCTCAGGCCACACGGGAATGTTTGTCTAACCAACTCAGGGTTTCACATTTAATACAGCCAGTATTCAAAAATCAGATTTTATATTTTAAAAAGTCCAGATTTCTGGTGTTCCTTGAAAATGCAAAAGTCAAGCCACCTTCCTCGATGCCCACAGGAGGCTGGCGCTCATAGCAGCCGCCTATCAGCTGAGACAGGCAGCCTTCCTCTGCCATAGCGCCCCCTCCCACTGCTTTCTCCTCCTGTGCACTGTGTGGTGGCCCCGGGGCACCTGCAACGTCTGGTCCAGACACACTTACTTACCTTCTTTCTGAGCCAACGCCTTACCCTCTCTCTGCCCCTTATTCTGCAAGAAGACAAGGAGCAGTTGTTCTGTAGGGCTCTGTGAAGTCCTTAGAGCAGTGCCACGGGGAGAAGCTGGGACAGTTTTGCCCTCCAGTCTCAGGTTCTTCACCAGTAGGAAAAAAGCACTGGGTTGGAGTCTTTCCTTCTCCCCCACGTCACCTGTCTGGACTCCGCTCCCCCTGTGACTTGGGAGGCCTGGAGGAGAGGGACTCAGAGGCTCTCTTTGGCTCTAACTTGTCCCAACTGCAGAGTCAGTAACTGTGTGGTTCAGTTGGAAACAGAGGTGCATGATGACCCCAGGAGCCTCGACCATTGTTCAGAGCTCGTCATGCCCTGGGTCTCCGGTGAGAGGTGGGCTGAGCTGCACACGCGCAGCCACGCGAGGCCCAGCATTAAGAGGGAGAAAGCCAGAAACCTTGGTTTCTGGCTGCGACGGTTTGTTTACAAGCCAAAGACGCATGGCACTGGGTGAAGAGAAAGTGGAGTTCCCGACTGGGACCAGGAAAGCAGTAGAAACTGAAGTAAAGAAAAAGTATCCAGAGCAGAAAAGAGGGGGTAGCTGGAGATGGGAGGAGACGACGAAAGAGGCGCCTGGTTAAAGAGCTGCATAATTCTGGGCTTAAAAAAGGAAAACTAAATCCAGGGGAATAAGAACACTAAAAAGGGTTATCAATTCGTGTTGTGACTTATTCTGGTGCCACCCCAGCTCCCGAGGCATTTACAACCTTGGCTCCTGTCTCCGCCCTGCCCACATGTGTTCTGTCTGCTCACACTCCCTCCCCTTCTCCCCGCTCCACGCCCTCGCTGCTTCCGAAAGACCCCTCGCTCTGTAAGCTGTTTTCTTAGATTGCATCTACCGTAAGTGTTCCACTAGAACAATTTTGTTTTCATTTCACCAAGCAAGAGAAAAGACTTGAGATGCTTTTAAAAAAGCAGCCAAGCCCAGGCAATTTTAATAGGCTAGCAGATGGGGGCAATAAGAGTACTTTAACAGAGATTTAAAATAAACACTCCAGAGAGAAAGGGAGAACATGACAAAGAGAAAGGGGGAGAGAGAGAGACAGAGGAGAGCGCTCAGCCGCAAAGGAGTGGGTTTTGGATCACGGCTCGCAAACTCCAACACCTCACCTGAAATCCGAGCTGGTTTCGGGAAAACAAGTGGCCACTACCAGAATGTCAACCATCTTCATCGAGCCACTTTGACACATCATCCCTACAGCCGGCACCCAGATGACGGTCCCCGTGAGAGGCCTTCAGCCATGTGCTAGCTGGCCTATGAGTGACAGGTAGAGAGACCTACGGAAATTTTTCCAGAACAGTATGACGTCCTCTGTCCTTAGCCTTTCAGAAAACTGCACAAGGGGCCCCACTCACCCTGAGGCTGTACAAGGTCCCCTGGTGATGAGACACTAAGGATCTCTAACCCCGGCCAACTCATGGGGAGACAGTGGTCCTCCTTTAAACCTGAGTTCTGGAGTTTTCGGGGGTTGGGGAGGAAGGGAGTGGTCCCCACCAATGGTCATGAGAAACAACTTCTCCATCACTGGAGCAACTGTCTTCTAGCTGGCTTGCCGCCTGCCTCTTGGCCCTGCCCACAGTGCATTCTCCTCGCTGCAGCCAGAGACTGACTGGGGAATTTGAATCTGTTCTGTCAAGGGAGGATCTTATCTGCTGAAAACCCCATAGTGACTTCTCATGTTTTAGAATAAGAATGAAACCCTTAACAAGGCCATAGAGGGGGACTATATGTTCTGCTACCCCAAACAAGACAGAGTTGGGAGGAAAAGGGGCCATTACTCCTGATTTTCCAGAAAAACAGAAGCAAACCAGGACTGTTCCCAGCAAAGTGGATGTATGGGCACCATCAGTTCAGGTCCTGCCAGCTCTGGCCTCCAATCTCGCGCTCCAGCTCAACCTGAGATGCTTTGCTCTGCATTCCAGCCTTGCGGGCCGTCTTTCATTCCCCAGAATTCCTCATGCACCTTCATACCACAGGACCTTTGTATGTACTGAACCCTCTCCCTGGAATCCTTTGGCCATCCTCTTTAACCAAATAATTCCAACTCATCACCCATATCTCAGCTTACACAATACTTTGAAGAGATGCTCCCGGAGAAACACGTTCCTTCCCTTTAGATGATGTCTCTCCCTTTGGGGTCATTTGCTCATTTCTTTAATAATCTGATTGCTTCCCTGGCCGGTTTGGCTCAGCAGTTAGAGCGTCAGCCTGTGGTCCAGAGAGACTCAGGTTTGGTTCCCGCTAAAGGCGCGTACCTGGGTTGCAGTTTGTCCCCGGCCCTGGTTGGGCCCTGCGGGAGGCAGCCACTCAATGTGTCCCTTTCACATCGATGTTTTTCTTTCTCTCTCTTTCTCTCGCTCCTTCCCACTCTATTTGAACAAAAAAAAAAAAAAAAAGGAAAAATGTCCTCAGGTGAGGATAAAAAAAAAAAATCGGATTGCTGTTTTCCCTCATCAGACTCCAAGAGGGTGGGGATGAGATGTGTGTGCTACATTATGTACTCAGCACCCAGCACAGTGCCTGGAATACAGTAGGTGCTCAATAACTCCATGACAAACTAATAATGATTGGCTGAAGAAGCCCTTTCTAGAATATGCTGAAAAATTCACTTTGTGCCCAACTGTCAAGTTCTTGGTCCTCATGCCCCGTCACCCTGCCTGCTCCAGGTCACTGACCCTCCTTCATGTCCATCCATCCCACCTGCTCTCACACAGAGTCTGGGCCACCAAACACAGCATTGGTTTGTGCCCTGCCCTGAAACGTTCCTGAGTGGTTTCATGGGTAACTGTCAGGTCTCCCAACCAATGTAAGTTCAAGAGCAAGAGCCTCTCAGGTAGAGGGAATCTCCAAGTCCTGAGCCCCCTTCTCAACCTGAGTGGTTCTCAATCTTTTTGTTTTTTCCTGCCCCAACCCGCCTGAGACAGGCAGTACCCTCTGAGCAGGCTTTAGGGAATGGCATCGTGAGGGCTCAGTGGCAAGAAGAAATAAGATATACAAGGAACAGAAAAATATTTTGGGCTACTGGACAGATAAAGACAAGAAAGAGGAAATTTGGAGGAAGCTTGGTGAGGGGGACCAGACCGCGTTACGCAGAACCTGAGAGCCACGTCAAGGCCTGTGAACTTCATCCTCCAGCAGTCAGAAACATTCAACAGGTATTTGTTAAGCACCTTCTATGCATTAAGATTGGATTAGACCCTGGGTGTACAGAGGGAAGCAGATCAGATCCTTGCCCTCACGTGCTTTGTGATTGACTGCCAGAAACAGACACGTTTCCAACATAACTGAACAAATCACTGTGTCATCGCAAAGGGAGATGAGTGATCCAGAACAGCCTTCCAGGACCTTTCTGTGATGATGGATATATGTGAGCACAGCATAATTTTTTGTTATCTTTAATTCAAATTTAAATAGCCACAGGTAGCTAGTAGCTACTGTATGAGACAGCAGAGAAAAGAATAAACTCAGTGCTGAGAGTTTATAGCACAGGGACTGGTCTCAACCAAGGGATCAAGGCAGACAACATGCGTTAGGATCGCAACGATGAGATGGCAGCTACTGCTGACTGGCTTGTCTCAAAACTCCTAATATACAGTGAAAAGAACACTGAAACCAAAGTACACAAGATTTGAGCTCTAGCCCTGGCTCAGTGACTTATAAGCCAGACTATGCATTATTCAAATCTCTGATTTGCTCTGAGCCTCTGTTTCCTCCTCTGTGAAATGGGAATAATTTCCCTACCTAATTCACAGAACTGTTATGTGGATCAAATAAAAGGATGTATGTAAAAAACACTGGAAACTATAAATATTATATGAATGTAAGTAAGATATGATTTTAATATCTCTCTATTCATTACAGAAGAAATACATGCTCACTGTAGAAAATTTAGAAAACACAGAAAGATTGAAAAGTAAAAAAATTAAATAACATTTTAACTATCTCTTCATTTTTTCTTTGCACATGTGTGCACATATGTCATTTTAAAACAAGGTCTAGTGCCATACTTGTGTGCTATTTTGTAGATTGTTTTTGCCTTTAGTGATTGATCATGAACCTTTCCCCAAGTCATCAGATGGTTTTCTACAACATGGTTTTCAACGGCTGCAAAGTGTTCCATGAGATGCTGTCATTTTCCCTTCAGACCCCATCCCTCCTTCGTTAGCAGGTAGAGTGAGTTGACAGAAGTCCCCAACTGCTTCCCAATTTTTATTTTTATTTATTTATTTATTTTTAATCCTCATCCGAGGACATTTTTCCATTTTTTGTACAGACAGAGTGGGAGGGAGAGAGAGGAAGAGAGAAAGAGGGAAACATCGATGTGAAAGGGACACATCGAGTGGCTGCCACCCGCACAACCAACCAGGGCCAGGGACAAACTGCAACCGAGGTACGTGCCCGTAGCGGGAACCGAACCCGGGTCTCTCCGGACCACAGGCGGACGCTCTAACCACTGAGCCAAGGCCAGGGCACTTCCCAGTTTTTAGAACCCACTGCCGCAAGGTCCCCAAACAAAGCGAACTGTGAACAAGGAAGACTCCCCGGGGGCCTCAGCTGGTGGCACCTGTATCCGTGTGATCACTTCCTGGGCCCTGGAACCTGGTTAAGGCCAGACAGCAGCTGTTCCAGATTCACCAGTAAGTACACATGGGCACTCGGCCCCAGAGCCACGCGAAGTCCCCGGGGACGATCCGCAAGCTCCCCTCCCCAGTCCACCCCGACGCCCACTGTTCGGGGGACAGCTTCCTTTCTGTGTCACCCAAGAGCTTCGCTGGGCCTGAGTATTTTCAAAGTTCAGGTGGCCCCGGACCCTCCGAGAGGCACGCCTGCTGAATTGGTTTTCAGACTGTGCCACTTTAAACATGATTCAAGAAAAATTACCGGAGCCTCCACTCCATCTGTCTCTGGAAATGGTCTTTGTGCTCAGATCATTTGCCAGCGACACTCCATCTCCACAATTACCTCTGCTATTTTATCTTTATCTGTCTGGAACACTGAAGGGGAAGCAGCCGATAACACCCTTATTTAAGTGACTTGTTCAGCTTAAATACTTGTGCACTTCAGAGCATGAAATACCCCACTGCTGCCCTGGCCTTTCCCCAGGGACCAGCCCTGCGCTGTCTCTAGGCTGTAAGCACGATAAAGGGATGCAGCTGAGGAAATGGATTCATCGTAACAGGGCTGCATCCTCAGGAGCACAGGGTGGTGGCCCCTGGCCCAGGAGGTACTGTAACAATCCTGTAGGACCAGTGTGGCTTCCATGCACCTGTACAAAGCTGCAGCGTGCCTGTAGGGTCAAGAGGAAAAGGGCAAGGATCAGACCATTATGATGGGACCCTACGTGGTCCTGCTACTGAATGTTTCATGCGCTTACTATATACACATAGTATAGAACCAAGAGGAGGAAAGATGCCACCACATGCCTCCTGCCTTGAGGGAGATAAAATGGCAAAAGATGATGAAGAAAGCCAGGCAGTACCTGCCAGGTTAGTACTAACAGCTGGCAATGACTGAGCTCTGACCACGTGCCAGCCACCCCGCTCAGCGCCGTCACATGTTCTTCTTTACTGCTCGCAGCCGTCCTACGCGGTGTCGTTCTTCAGATGAGGACACTGAGCAGCAGTAAGATTAAACCACGTGCCCAGTGTCACACACGCAGAAATGACCACCGAGCTATCTGCTTGTAACTGACACAGTGCTGCTTCCACAGGCAACGGTTGGGAGAAAGAAAAGAGGGGGCCCAGCCCACCTTCAAATACAGCCGGTCCACTGGCCCCAAGGGCGTGTCCGGTGCTAGGGCTGCGCGCGGGTAAAACAGCGCAGGGCAGCCCCAGTGGGTGGTGAACTTGGCTCTCCATCGGCCCTGGGACTTCTCTGGAGACACATCCCTACCTGATGTGTGGTCCATCAGGCTTTCTTCCTACTCCTTCCTTCCTCCCCTAAAAATGAGATCCCGTTCTTAGGACTGAGCCAACGGCAGCAGGAAGACCAGCCACGTGGGCCAGAGGAGGGTCCTGGGAAACAAGCCAGGTCCTTGCTCAGAGGAGCCCGAGACAGACGTGCCCTGAGAAGTCAAACAGATTCTAGGAAAGGAAGGAGCAAGAAGAGCGTGTGACAGCACCGGACGAGCCACCGGCCAGATCTTAGACCCAAGGTGAGAGAGTCAGTGCGGAGACAGGACACGGGAGTGAGGTCTGGCTTCGGTTGTGAGCCCCAGAAGCAGGGTCTGAGACAGGCTTGTGAATGGTTTATCTGGGAGGTGACCCTGAGACGCAGTGATAGGGAAATGGGGAAGAAGGGAGCGGGGTATGTGAATAAGATTACTATCAGAGTCAGGGAAGTGGGGAACAGACTGACAAACCTCAGAGGGATGGGGGGTGGGAGAGGGGTGGGAAGAAATAAACAAAAGACCTTAAATGCATATATGCCCAACCAATGGACACAGAGATTAGGTTGGGGAAAGCAGGAGGGGGGTGGGAGTGGGAAGAAGGGGTCAATGGGGGAAGAAAGGGGGACATCTGTAATACTTTCAACAATAAGAAAATAAATTTAAAAAATAAGACAAGTACATTTTGTATTGATGGTAAAGAAAATTTACTTTTGGGGACAATTGGAGCTCGATTGCACCAGGGAACTCTGGGAGATGATGTGCAACATGCCTCAGAGTTGTTCCCCCAAACTCTGGGGGGACCAGGGAGCTGGGGTATTTGTCCACCAACACCTCACGTGAACTGTGAGGGCTCAGCTGAGGGCTGCTCCCACCTGAGATGAACCCCAGCATGCCAGCCCACCCGACATGCGCAGGCTAAGCGAGCCCCTCCTGCAGCCAGAGGAAGCCACAGGCAGACAGTCTCAGGTGCTTGCAGAAAAAAGCCCTGACTGGATGTGCCCGGGAATATGACAAGGTCAGAGCCAGAGCATACAGTAGCTAGGAGAAAAAAATGTAAGGACAAGGTGGAAGTCGTCCCGCTATGAAGGGAACAGGACTGTGAGCCCCTGGTGCAGCCTGGCTACTGACCACAGGACACAGGGACAGACAGGCCTGGGGGTTTCAGGGTCAGGGCTAGGCTGATGGAGAAGCAGCTTCCCCTGGTAAGTCACTGGGACCCTCTGCCCCTTGTGGGCCTGTCCCTCGATCCTTTCCCTGTCCTAGGGATGAGCTGACCAACCAACCTAGAATCAGACCCTAGGAAATGGAAGGGTGTCCTGCAAGTCTTTGGTCCTCCTGTCACCTCTGAGCTCCTCTCCTTACCCCCACTCTGCTCTGCAGGGCCCCCCTGAACTTAAGCCCCGGCCCAGGCAGGCCGATTTGACTGAGATGGAAACTCCTCTCTTTCAGTCCTAACCTACTGCCTCACCCTGTGACAATGGCCCAGAACTGTCACTCTGCAAATAATTGCGGTGAGAGGTGCAGAAGTCAGCGTGAGGACCTAGGAGACACCTGTGATTTCACGTTAGGAAAAACCCCGGACCTTTACACAGAAAGGCTGGCTTAGTTCTCTCGCTCCTGTTCTTCTCTCACCTTAGACTGAGGAGGAGAATAAACCCTCTCTGCTTTGTAGACCGAACTCTTCAAAGAGCCGCCTTGTCCTTTTCACACGTATCTTTCCCTTTGGCTTAGGGCAGACATCAAGGGCCCAAAGTGGGAATCTGGTACCTTGGTCAGAAGGCTCAAAATGCCAAAGGCTACGATGGGAAATAGCATGATACCAATCATCTTTCCTGCTAATCCAGAAGTCAAATAAGTCCATGCAAGGCTTTTTTTTTTCTTTCTAGAATTTCAGGCTCCCTGAGGACTAATTTCTCTGAAAGCTGCATTAAACTAATAGCACCATAAAAGGCCCATTGTGAGATATAATGGGTTTGCAGGACTTTCCTATAAAAATAATAAAAAGACTGCCAAAGGCAGTTTCCAAAGGTCAATTATCTTTGTGTTGTTTGAGCTGAGTGGAGGTCAGTCCCAGAATTCCATTTTATAGGCATATTCATCAAAATGGGGCCTGCCCTAGCCACCTGACCCCGTCAGCTGTCAGAGAAGTCACAGGTTCCTCCTGCTCTCCAAGAGGGGCTCTGGGCTCCTTTTCCCAGGGAGACACTGGCCCATCACCACAGTGAATGCAGAGCTGGGGGCTGGAGTTTCCAAGGCAGAATGCAAGGGAGCAAAGCTACACCCTGAGAACAAGACAGAAGAGATGACAGTGAGTCAGGCAGGCATGAGCCTGGCCGTGTGTGCAGAGACTTGGCTGGACAGGCCCAGTCCCCAGGGAGCTGGGCAAGTAGTTATGACTAGGTTACATTTGACCAAAAACAACTTCAACTAGCTTGAGCAATACTGAAAAGTTTACTCACACATATAGACAACAGATTGGTGGTTACCTGAAGGGAAGGGGGACTGAGGAAGGGGGAAATGGACAAAGTGGGTCAATTATATGGTGATGGATGGAAACTAGACTTGTAGTGGTGAGCAAGCTATGGTATGCACGGATATTAGTTACAGTGTGTACACCTGAATCTTATATGATGTTATTAACCAACGTTACCTCAATGAAAAATTAATTAATAAAAAGAAAAGTTGCCTAACATAACTGGTAATTTTAAAGATGGCTAGATCTAAGGGCTCAAAGAGTGTCAACTCATTAATGAGAGAATGTTCTCACTCCTCTCTCTCTCTTCCTCTTCCCTCCTTCCCTCCATCCCTCACCCTCACTCCCTATGTCTATCTCTACGTGTGGCTGCTCCCGGCTCTCAGACAAACTCCCTGCCACTTGGCAGGCAGGAAGGTATCAGGCTGACCTTGGTGGCCATTTTCCCCCACTGAGCTACCTCAGTGTAAAGAGACATTTCATATATGAATTCCAGGAAGAACCTCTGGTTAGCTCTGTTTGGATTGCGTGCCTACCCCTGGACCAATCATTGGATCATTCTGAGCAAGAATATGATTTGCTCAGCCTGGGTCACATGCTCACCCCTGTGGCTAGGAGGTCCGGAGAGAGAGGACACACAGCATATTTGACAATTAGCCAGATCACACCAAGTAGAAAGAGAGGCTGTTCCCCCAAGAACAGGATGCTGGCTGACAAAACCCTTCCCACCCAAAGAAAGCTATCCAACTTCCGAGTGCACTCTGTTGGTTAACTTAAGGTGTTTTCATCCCAAAAATTCCATAACTCTACAACCCTCCTTTCTTCCGTCCATTCATTAAGCCTGACAGCCAGGCAGCCATTTATCTAGCAAAAGTGTCAGTTTTACAGGAAGAAGTTTTTCCTCCTCCTTGCCCCTGCTCAAAATAAAACCTGAAAAACCATTGCTCTTGTGCAGTCCTAAGATTCTGAGAGGATGAATTATTCTCAAGCCACAGAGTCTGAAAGACTCAATAAGGATGCATTAAACAGTATGGAAGGGTACACACCAAAATATTAACAATGGCCATCTCTAAATGATATATATGGCTCCTTTTTTCTTTATTGCATATCATGTTTTCTAATCTTTCTGCAATGAAAATGTAGTACATGTATCATTTTTAAAAGGAAAAATGAATTTCATTATTCTGATTCTATATGCACCAAGCAACCCTTTGAGGACTTAAACTGGTTTCCCAAGTCCACTTTGCTAACTAAGGAGACAACAGGCTGACCATCCTAAACACTCACAGCTGTGTCTTCCCATAAGACTAATACTTAGCCAGCTAGTTAATCAAGTCTTTTCTGAGTCCAGGACGTTGAACTCTCCTGCTCACAAGGTGCTGGCCCAACAGCCAGCCTCCTTGGCTAAACTGGACCGCAGCATCCAAGGCCTGGGGGACGACCGTGTCTGCCTTCTCACAGCCTGACAGTGGCTGGTGACATCTGCAGCTGGCCACGGGACCATTCCTCATTAGCAGCCAAGAGAAAGCCAGGGCAGTTCTAGCATCTACATTACAGCTGATGCATCAGTTCACACTGGTGCCCTTCCTGGGATCAGGAGCAGAAATGTCCCAGCTGGGGTCAGAGGCTCCACAAAGAGTCATTTCTGTGTTGGCAATAAAAGTGGAGATCATCAGACCTTTAAAATAGCTTAAACTTAGATCTCAATATTTTGAGAAGGGTCAACGCGTGTTGGTACAGTACAGTACTTTTCACGGAGTCTTTTGTCACACAAGTGTGGGAACAGACAAAAGGAATACAACTTTTAAAGGATATTGGTGCTTCTCAGATGTGAAGCTGTCAAATGATTGATTACCAAGCTACATATATACTGTTTACATGGACTCTGAATCTATTTACCAAGGACACAGCTGTTAATCAAAAATAAACTAACCTTTACTCTTTATTACTATTCGTCGTCTATGATTTCAAGTAATCAACAACCCTACACGTTTTTGAAGGCGGGCAATTAATACATCTAGTTTTGGGGAGCACCAGAGTTTACCCAAGTCTGTTTTGTCTCTTCCCCACATGTGCTTCCATTACCCCTGTGTACCCTTCTCAGCATCAGCCACCTGTGTCTGCACACAGAGTGCATGCCCGTGGGCACCACACACGTGGTGAGCTCGTGCAGTGCTCGGGTGCCACATTTTCTGCATCGACCACATAGTAAGAGGCTGGCAGTGGGCAGGGAGGCCAAGTGAGAATAACTCAAAGGAAAACGGAAGGTAGAGTCAACTCTGAAAGAGTTTTTATCTTGAACAGCAGCTGAGCCGTGGAATCTGGATGGGCTTGGCCATTTCTGGCTTAAATACAACCTCTCAGAGAACATTTCTTGAGGTGTCAGGTGGGCATAATTCTAAAATGATCACTAAACACCAGCAGGGAAATAACCCTGTGGTTCTAAATCCCACGAGGAAAGTGTAAAAATGTCTCTGACTTGTTAACAGCGCAACACACCAATATTCCAGAAAGACAAACATGAACATAAGTTGCTGCCTGCTTTAAAAAAGGAGAAGTAGTGACAAATTCACTCGCTAGCTTGCCCATCCTGCCTCTTAGCGCCCGGAAAGTTACAGGGCCCCAGGGCCTGTTCGCAGAACTGCTTCCTGGGGGAGGTGCCCGCCAGACTGGGTTTATTTCTTCTAATGCTCAGGCTCCGGAAAGTACAAATCTTTCTTTAGAGGTTTATAGAAAACAAGACTGGCTTATTGAGAGTGTGGCTTTTCTGTTGTTTTCCTGACAATAACAAGAGGATCTGGAAACACACTTGGGTTTATGAAGTATAAATCCGGTTTAAATCTACAGAAGTTAAGAAGACATGTGATGGTTCTTTGGAGAAGAAAGCAGAACCGTGCCCGGATGCACTGAGCAGTGTCCTTTGTTATCGGAGATATTGACAAATCTCCAGGTCTTTGACAAGGGGAGCCGCGAATAGGAAACTCATTTGAAATCATATCTCAGGTAGGCGTCTGAGCCAAAATAAGATGAAAGCCATTAATTTCTTTTTCTATTAAGCCACCAAGTTCAAGTTGAATAGCTCTCTCCTTTTCTTATTTCGAGCTGAAATCTGTTAAGAACAAGAGCCAAGATTCCTGTTCTAAATTTTCAGAGAACTGCACAAATTTTTTTTTTCTTTCTCCTTAACAAAAACAAGGAGTTGTGAACAAAACTGTCACTTCACATGGTAATTAACACAGGAAAATGTGATTAACTTCTACAAGCATTTCTTTCTCATCTCCAACACCGCTGATGCCAAAGAGATCAACTTCTATACCACAGTTAGGGTAGGATGGATACCTGATGGATAGGATACTTTGCCTGTCTTGATTGGGTAACATAATGTCCCAAATTAATTTCCAAATGATTTTTCCAAGGCCTCTTCATAGATGAAAAGAGTCACAGAGGCAACATGCTTCCACGTAAACATCCGTAAACATGAACAGCCTTATAACAAACCACTTAACTTTCTGTAACAATGTAAATATGGGTAACACCAGTAAGGCAGCCAAAATCTGACCCTGAAATTCAGGGCAAAGCTGGAACAATCTCTCATGGTCACAAACTAGACAGCTATCACTCAAATATTTAACCACCAAAACCAAAAACCACACTGCCATCAGTTGACATCAGACCCCATTACAAAAAAGATAAAAATACTCTTTAGCAGGCTGTGTTCAGATGAGGTTGTACACATTTATACTACACCTGGCTTTCCTTTTATTACAAGAAAGCAAAGGCTGTCCTATCAGAAAATAAAATCCAGGCATGCAGATTGGCTTCGTGAAAAGCATGCTGCTCATTTAGCTGGATCATTCTGCCACTATTCACAACCCTTTCTCTCTGCGTCTAATACAGAACACAAGCTGCTGGTGGTCCCATTACCTTCTCCCATGACCTACCTTCCTCCCTACATCTGTCTACTTCTCACCCTCCCCGTAACTTACATACATGAGTCAACTCACTGTTGTCTTTGCTTCCTATATATATATATATTTTTTTTAATTGGGAGCTTTAATGTAGTCTTCCCTATACAATCAGTTATAAGATATAATTACTTCTTTATAAGTAGAATCACCATGCCTTCAAGTGTAATAATTTCTTCAGGAAAAGTGGGGTTGCATAATATTTGAGTTGGGACCGCTTCTTCCAATGTCGTCAGCTCAGGCTCTCTGTAGGACACAAACCCTGTCTTTAAAAGCCTCATTCATGATCTTCTTCTGCTGCTCAAACACTTCAGGTGGAAAGGAGGTCACCGGATTTGAGGCAACCTGTTGCATTGCCAGACTGCAAACAGCTACAGACTTACTTTTGCTGGAGACCATCTCTACAGCTTGAGTTGTTGATACTGGTTCCACCCTCAAGAGCACCAGAGGATACGCCATCTCCCTTCTAACTGGGAAACCCTGCAACCAACTGGAGATAGCAATTTCATCAGACAGCTACAAAAGCCAAGCATCACCCCAGGCATGCTCGTGGGACTGTGGGGAAGCAGAGTCGGCTCACCCAAGGGGACCGGCAGTGACTTGACACCACGTGACTGTTGTCGCAGATAAATAAGAACCGATGCTGCCAGCTCCTTCAGATTTCAAAGAGAAGCACGAAATCTGGATTTGTCTGTAAAATTTCCCAGTTTTTGAAAGTTGACAGGCAAGTCAGAAAATAATTTTAAACATCATGTAGCCCAAATGAAATTCATCTGGAAGCCAGATCTAAACCGCAGAACACAAGTTGGAATCTATTTCTCTAAAACCTCCTCTTCTTGGAACTACGGGATGTGGTTTAGTTTAGAACGACATATGTTGTTGGGATCCTTTTGGTTTTTATTGCCCTACACACTAGCCTACAGAAAAGGCTAAGTGTCTTGCTGAGAGCATACATTTGTATTTACCTAGAAGTTTTATTTTTTAAACCAATCAAACCAAACTAATTCCTCATGCAGGTCTGTGTACATGAATACAATTAGATGGATCTAAGTTACTTAGGTAAATAGCCAACATCATTAGTCATACATCTATATGTAGCCTTAGAAAATTCACTTAACTTCTATGAGCTTCCAATTCTTTATCTGAACAGTGAGATTAAAAAATATTTTCCAGTCCGGCCGGTATGGCTCAGTGGTTGAGCGAGGATCCATGCACCAGGAGGTCGCCAGCTTCATTCCTAGCCAGGACACATGCCCAGGTTGTGGGCCCGATCCCCAGTGAGGAGCATGCAGGAGGAAGCCTATTGATGTTCTCTCTCATCGATGTTTCTCTCTCTCTCTCCGTCACTTCCTCTCTCTCTAAAATCAATAAAGGCAAAAAATATATATATTTTTTAAAATATTTTCCTTGGTGGAACTTAATTACTACCATTTCTTCATGGGTTGAAGTTGCACTAGAGCTAGTTACTGCCTCCAAAGAAGAGAGTGCTGTATGAAAAGGGGAAAATGGTAATTTTATAGTGGAGGAACCTGACAAACCCCAACTTAACCAAATGATAAAGGTGAACATCACCTGTGATGTCATGTGGCAATCATGTACCTCACAATCTGAAGAAATCAAAAGGGGACTTCACCTCTGTGGTAGTCTTTCCCCAGAAAGTAACTGCAATCTAATCATGAAAAAAAAGAATCAGAGAGTTTCGCATTGGAGGACATCTACAGGATAGTGTTTCAAGGAGGAGGAAGTAGTCCGTTGGGTCAAATGCTGTTGAGTGTGTAAGATTAGGACAGGAAAGTTTCTACAGACTTGAGTCTTTCCAGAGATGTGGCTAGAGACTGAAGCAAGATTGGAGAAGGATGAAAAGTAAGTGGGACCAAGGATAGATAATGAGTTCAAGAAGACTTTTTGGAAAAGAGAAATTGGGGTATGAGCTGAAGGAGATTGTGAAATCAAGGAGACTTAGTGTTTTTTAACGGGCCATGCTAGTAAATATCTGTAAGGTAGTGAGAATGATCCTGTAGAGTAGAACAGACTGATGCAGGAGGTAACAGAACTTGCTGAAACTACAAGTTCTTGAGAAATTGAGGAGAGGGGATCCAGAGCACAGAAAGGAAGGCTGGCCTTTGGTAGAACTTGGGACACTTCTCACCTCTTAATGGGAGGAAAGTGAAGACAGGCCCGGCTCACAATAGATTTCTAGGTTTGTTGGTGGCAAGAATATGGCTTTCCTCTCTTAAGTATGAAGCAAGTCATAAATAAGAAGCCTGAAGTGTGAGGAAGGGTGGTCGAAGTATGAAGTGGAAGCACACTCACACTAGGAGCCTCGGGTTACAGCAGAGCAGGAGGGTCAAGGAAGCTGAAGGTGTTTGCAAGGAGACAATCGTAATTGTGGGCTATAAATCTAAGCCATCGCAGGAAGAAAAGAGATGGATACTGACAAAGCAGTGAAGTCTAAGTTTTTAAGGGCTTAGTGACATTGGAAAATTGTTGCATTGGTTACGTTAGGGCTTATCAACTAGAAGAATATAGGAAGAAGAATATTAAAAATCTAGATTTCACCCTGGCCATTTGGCTCAGCAATTAGAGCATTGGCCCACAGACCAAAGGGTCAAGGGCACATACCTAGGTTGCAGGTTTGATTCCTGGCCCTAGTTGTGGTCATGCGGGAGGCAATCAATTGATGTTTCTCCCTCACATTGATGTTTCTCTCTCTCTCTCTCTCTCTCCCCCCCCTTCCTCTCCTTCCTTCTTCCCTTCCACTCTATCTAAGAATCAACAGAAAAATATCCTCAGGTGAGGATTAACAACAACAAAAATCTAAATTTCAAGACTGATGGAATAATTGGGTGAAGGAAATAAGGTAGAAGGAAATAAAAGCTGTTAGAAGTGAGGACTCAAGGAACTGAGAGTCCAGGACGTTGCATGCGCCATCTACATAATTGCTGAAGTCACCAGAATCAATAAAAGGAGGAGGCATTAACAAAAACACAGTGAGCCCTGACCCAAGCTAAGGACTCCGGGGCATCAGGAGAGGGCCTAGGAGGTCGGTGTATAAATGAATGAGGGCTTGGTGGCTGATTAGCAGGATGGCCCAACTTCAGACATGCTGATATTTTGAAGGAGAAAAGAACAGGAATTAAAATAGAAATACAGAGGAAGGCTGGCACCTACTCTGTATGCTCAACCGAAAGAGCACGTAGTATATAACATTTATCCATTCGAGCAAGAAGAAGAAGGCAGCTTCCATTCAGAAGAAAAGGTTGAGAATGTAGGAAGTTTGCTGATCACAGGTCAAAGTTCAGAGGACACACTGAGGGAAGACAGGATAGGTGATTGGGTCAGTTTGAACAAAGGGAGAATGGGATAGCAGGAGCCTGTGCTCCATCAGAGATTGAGGAAAACTTCAATGTTACGATCAGAGATGTGATAGGCTAAGACACAGGTGTATCAGTTCAAGTCTTGCTTCTGAAAATGCAGCTCCATGGCCCAGGAAGCTGCTTTCTCTCACCAGCGAGGCCGTGCAGGTCTGAAGATGGATTTCTTTCAAGGAGGAGCTACTGTGTGTAAAAGCAGCCATTCTGAGCCTGGATGCTGCCCAGGAGCTTAAAAAAATTCCACTGCTCACATCACTCCTGGGCCAATGAAATCAAAGTCTCTGTGGGGACCCAGACATCAGTATTTTTGAAATTTCCTCAAGTGATTCCCACATGCAACCACATTTGAGAACGTGTTGTTTCTTTCCCAATGATTCTGGGGTGTGGCCTGGGTATTAGGGTTTTTTAAAGCCTTTGTGACGGTGGCTACTACTGTTATCGTCACACAAATTAAGTTCCCCATCAAATTAAGTGTAAGAAAGACCAATCACTTAAGTGAAAGAGATGAATCGGCACAAGATGCTTTAATAGCCATTCACTCTTCTAATACCTATTTAAAGAACATAATAGAAGGCTCCACAGTCCGTGAAGGGTTCCTGATCATGTCCATTCAGACAACAGTTAAGCAGTGTTTACAGTGTTTATTATCCATTCGCTTGACCACTTAGAAAAATATTTTAAAACTTTCCTGGCCCTTATTAGGAGCAAGGAGATGATTAGCAGATAATAATAATGAAAGCTGATATTTTGGGGGCACTTGCTATGTGGCAGGTACTGTGCAAATAATCACATGTGGTCTCCTGTAATCCTCATAACAATTCTATGAGATGGGCATGTTGTTTTGTCCATTTTACAAATGAGAGTCCACAGGCTGGAGATGTTACTTAACTGGCCTGAGATCAAACATCTATAATAAAAGAGTATGGATTCAAATGTAAAAGTCTGTCTAGTCCCAAAACCTATGTGCCCTTAATCACTACGTATCCTGTCTACTTACAAGATTCCATTAGACATGAAAGGGTTGTGGGCAAAGAGAGAGGAATTAGCCTTAAAGAAAAGCATAGACATGTTCTCTTGCTTGATAGAAGAAAGAGCAAATGAATAGCTGGGGAAAAGAACGTAAAGGAATTTGAAAGTGAAGAAGAGAAAAACTAAAAAATTCTAAATGTATAAGGACACCTTTACATTTCCTAAAGTGCTTAACACAATAGATTATATACAGTAGAAACTCAAAAGATATTGTTGACAAAACGTTCTTTCAATAGTCATTGTATCATTAAATGAGAATCTTAATGGAAATAAGTTGACTTGTCAAAGGGCTCAGGTTCTAAAGCTTTTTGTTCATTTCTTAGTTATCATACTTATTACAGCTATATTGTTTGTACAAATATGTTATTAAATATAAATATTAGAAAGAAAAGAAAGAAGGAAGAAAGGAGAGAGGGAGGGAGGAAAGGAAGGAAGGAAAGGAGGGAAGGAAGGAAAGGAGGGAGAGAGGGAGAGGGAAAGAGGGAAGGAGGGACAGGGGGAGGGAGGGGGGAAGGAAACACTCTTCCTACCAGTAAAGAGCCAACTAATAAATGGAGAAGAAGTAGTAGAATAAGAAAATCACCATTTGGTAAAATATTATAATTGCTATTGATTCAAGAAAGAATCATCAATGGTGCTAAAACTAGTGGGTGAAGTTTGAGGAAAAAGTATCGACATGGTCTCAAATTATTTATCTACTAGATATTTGTTAGTTACAATGAGTTAAAGAGAAAATTTGCAATGGAGAAACATGAAAGATACCACTTTAAACCATCAAACTTGATGGGATTTACCATCTGTCTCTTGATATGATGCATTGAAAAGAACTCAGCATCACTTCTATGATATTCCTGCCAAAAGTGAGTGACCTAAATGTAACCAGAAGCAAACATTAAACAAAATTGAACTAAGTTTAAAAAATAACCTTCAATACAAAGGCTCAAGGTCTATTTCAGATTAAAGGGGTCTAAAGAGGTATGACATAAGTTGAGGATTTTCATTTGCTATAAAGAATATAAATGAGACTTGTAAAATCTCAATAAAGTCTATAGATTAGAAAATACTATTTTATCAGTGTTAATTTTCTGAAGTTGATTTTATTAAAGTTATGTGACAGAGTTCCTTGTTTTTATAAAATATGCTCTGAAGTGTTTAAGGCTAAAGAGGTATCATCTCTACAACTTACTCTTAAATGAGCTCAGAAAAAAATAGACAAATGAATAAAGCAAATGGAGAAAATGATAACAATTAGATAATCTGGGTGAAGAGTATCAATAAAGTCCTTGTACAATTCTTGCAATTTTTCTGTAAGTCTAAGAAAAGTAAAAAAAAAAAAAATTAATAAGCCTGTAAGGTAATTCAAAGGAAATTTCACTATCTACCAAAACAAACTTGCTTATTCTTTAGAAATTGCTTATTCAAAGAAAACAAAACCGACACTCAACAGTGTAACATTCACAGTATCTAGCATCCAATAGAAAATTACCAGATATACAAAGATATAGAAAAAGGTGACCTAAACCGGGAGAAAATTTCAGTCAATATAAATAGCCATAAATTACAGAGATGATCTAATTAATAAATAGGATTTCAAAACAACTGTGCTAAATAAGCTCATGGATGTAAAGGAAAGCATAAATATAGAAAGTAAGCAAATGAAGCTTCTAAGCTGAAAAATACAATTTCTAAATAAAATACGTACTGAATAAAGTTTAACCACAGAGTAAACAATGTAAAATGAAATATAGGAAAACATTAAGACATAGCAACAGAAAATATCCCAAGTGAATCACAAAACAACAAAAAAAGACTGAAAATAAATAGAGGAATCAATGCCTATAAGATATTATCAAACTGCCTAACGTAAAAGTAAAAGAAATTCCAGAAAGAGGGTGTGCATACAAAAAAAATTTTTTAAGAAATAGTGGCTACATTTTCTCCAAAATTTCTAGAATTTATAAGCCTAGAATCCCAATGATCCCCAACAAGGATAAACATAAAGTAAACCAACCAAACCACATTATAATCAAATCCTAAAAATCAGTTTTAGAGAATGAATTTTATAAAGCAAAAGACTTTCAAGGGAACAAGATAAGAATACTACAGCCTTATAATCAGAAATAATACAAATCAGAAAACAATATAACAAAGGAGAGGTTGGTAAAAGAGGAAGAACTTTCAGTTATAAGGTGAAAAAGGTCAAAGGATTCAACGTATAGCATGGTGACTATAGTTGATAATACTGTATTGTCCAATTGAAAGTTGCTGGAAAAAGAACTTAAGTTTTACTTACCAAGCTCAAAAAAGATAAACATATGAGGTGTTAGTTAACCCAGTGGGGGTAATCCTTTCACAATGTATACATATATCAAATTATCACACTTATATACCTATAAATACCTTTGTCAATTATACCTCAGTAAAGCTTTAAAAACTCAGTATAAAAGCAGACTGGAAAAGAAGAACAATGACTGAATGGGACAAATAGAAAACACACAGCAAGATGGTAGACCTAAGCTAAATAATATTGATAATTACATTTAATATAATTGATCCAATCCCTCCAATTAAAAGGGCAAGATGATGATACTGAACTTAAAAAAAAAAAAAGAGCAATATCCAGCTATATTTACAATGGATGAATTTTAATATAAAGATATCAATAGCTTACTAGTAAAAGGATGTAAAAAGATATAATATGAAAACACTAATAGTAATAAAGTTGGAGTGACTATGCTAATATAAGACAAAGTAGACTTTTTTTTTTATCCTCACCAAAGGACATTTTTCCATTTTTTGCACAGATAGAGTGGGAGGGAGAGAGAGAAACATCGACGTGAAAGAGACACATCGAGTGGCTGCCACCCGCACGACCAACCAGGGTTGGGGACAAACTGCAACCGAGGTACATGCCCTTAGCGGGAACCGAACCCAGGTCTCTCCGGACCGCAGGCTGATGCTCTAACCGCTGAGCCAAACCAGCCAGGGCTAAGACAAAGTAGACTTTAAGACAAGCGATCTTACCAGGAATTGAGAGAGAGATTTCATAAAAACAAAAGGGTCAATTTATAGAAGACATGTCCTTAAATGTCTCTGCATTAATTTCCAAACTTCAAAATATATGCAGCAGAAACTGACAACAGTATAAGGATAAGTAGACAAAGCTACAATCATATTTGGAGATTTAACACTCCATGCTCAGTAATTAATAGAACAAGTAAACAGAAAATCAGTAAAAATGTGGAAGACTTGAATAACACTAGCAACTAGGTTGACCTAATGGACATTTACACAACACTTTACCCAACAGAAGAAAAATACACCTTATTTTCAAGTGCACATAGAACAAGCACCGCCAAGATGTTTTATAGGCTACATACAATATGGGCTAAATCTCAGTAAATTTGGAATGACTCAAAGTATACAGCACGTGTTCTCTGATGACAACAGAATTAAATTAAAAATCAGTAACAAAAAGCACCCAAATGTTTGAAAATTTAAAAACATAATTCTAAGCAGTGCATGAGTCAAAAAAACAGTCATAGAGGGAGAGTAGAAAGTAGTTAAATGAACCACAATGAAAACACATATTAAAATGTGTGGGATGCATTTAAAGCAGAGCTTAGAGGGAAATATATAGCTGTAAAGGCTATATTAACATCAAAAGAAAATACTAAAATCGACTGACTACCTTAAGAAGCTGTAAGTCGAAGAGAAAATAAAAGAAAATGTAATCCAAAGTAAATAGCAGGGGAAAAAAAACTATTAGGGCAGAAATTAATGAAAAACAAAAACCTGGCAATAGAGAAAAGTTCATGAAACAAAAAGCTGTTTCTTTGGAAACATCAATAAAATTTTATTGATAAACTCCTAGCTAGACTTTCAAAAGAAAAAAGGAGAGATGATTCAAATTTCTAATATCCAGAATGAAATAGGGAACATGTGTCCATATCCTAGCAATGTTAAGGGTAGTAAAAGAATATTTTTAAACAACTTTATGTCAATAAACTCAATACATATGAAATATACAAATTCCTTGATAGACCCAAATTATTAAAAGCAACACAAGATGAAATAGAGAATCTGAATAGCCCTATATCTATTTAAACCATCCCTTAAGAAAAATTGTAATTTCAGAAGACTTTACTATTACATTATATCAAATATCTAAGGAAGAAATAATTCCAATTATACACAAAGTATTTCAGGAAACAGTGGAAGAGCATTTCCCAATTCAGTTTTGAGGCCAGCAAAAAGTCGACACCAAAACCAGATAAAGACATTATAAGGAACGTACAGACCAATAATCCTCAAGAACATAGTTGTAAAAGTCCTTAATAAAATATTGGCAAATCTAACTCAACAATATATAAAAATGATAATATGTTGTGACCAAGGAGGGTTTACTCAAAGACTGCAAAGTTGGTTTAATATTTAAAAACCAAAGTAAATCACCATGTCAATAAAATAAGAGAAAAAAACCCATATGATTATATCAATATATACAAAAAAAGCATTGACAAAATTCCATATCTGTACATGATTAAAACCTATAGCAAATGATAGAAGCAGACCTCCTCAACCTATCTAAAGGCATCTATGAAAATAGTATAGCTGACCTCATACTTCATCATGAAAGATTCAAACTCCCCCCTCTCCCTGTTCCCACCCCCCAAGACCAGGAAAAAAGCAAAGATGTTGCTCTCAGTACTTCAATCTAACATTGTACCAGAAGTTCTGGCCAATGCATGTTAGGTGATTATGAACAAACAAAGAAACAAATAATAAAAAGCATACCTATTGAAAACAAAGAAAAACTGCCTCTATTTGTAGAAAACAAGATTATGATCACAGAAAATCCTAAGTAATTCCAAAAACTGCAAAACGAATTTAGCAATGTCATGACATACAAAACTAATATACAAAAATCAACTGTATTTCCACATATTAATATCGAATTGAAAATTTTATTTAAAATGCCATTTACAATAACATGAGAAAATGCAAAATACTTAAGCATAAATTAACAAAATATTTGTGATTTCCGTACACTGAAAACTACAAGAGGTAGCTGAGAGAAATTTTAAAAGATCTAAGTAAGTGGGAACATGTATACCATGCTCATGGATTAAAAGGCTCAAGAGTGTTCAATAACAATGCACACCAAACTGATCTATAGATTCAGTGCAATTCTAACCAAACTCCCAGAAGGCATTTCCATAGATATTGACATGCTGACTCTAAGCTGTATACAGATATTAAGAGGACCTAGAATAACAAAAATAATTCTAAAGAGGAGAAAAAAAGTGAGGGTTTTATGCCATCTAATATCAAGACTTACTATATAGCTACTGTTATCAAGACAGATAGATATAAAACTACAGAACAGAACAGAGGCTCAAATACATTCAACTGATTTCTACAAATGTGTCAAGGTAATTCAATAGAAAAACAACAGTCTTTTCAGTAAATGATGCTGAACTACTGGATATTCATACGGAACAAAAATGAACCTGTACATTAACCTCATACCACACATAAAATTAACTCTAAATGGATCATAAATCTAAACATAAAAACTAAAACCATATTAAAACTTCTAGAGAAAAACACTGATTAAAAAAATTACTACTGCCCTGACTGGTTTGGCTTAGTGGTCAGAGCATTGGTCCGAGGACCAGTCATGGGTTTGATTCTGGCCACGGGCACATACTTCAGTTGCAGTTCGTCCCCGGCCCCGGTCAGGGTTGTGCAGGAGGCAACCAGTGGATGTGTCTCTCTCACATCAATGTTTTTCTCTCTCTCCCCTGCCTCCCTTCCACTCTATCTAAAGATAAATGGGAAAAAAATATCCTCATGTGAGGATTAAAAAAAAAAATTACTATTGTTTTGGAGTAGGCAAAAATTACTTAGGACAAGAAAAGTACAAACAACACAAGAAAAATAAGGATAAATTGGACCTTATTAAAATTTAAAATGCCTAATCTTCAAAACACACTGCTAAGAAAATGAAAAAGTAAGCCACAGACTGAGTAAAAATATTTGTAATGCATATATCTGACAAAGGTTTTAACTTTTTTTCTTTATTGATTTTAGAGAGAGAGGAAGGGGGAGAGAGAGAAACATCAATGAGAGAGAACATTGATTGGCCACCTCCTGCATGCCTCCCACCCCCCAGTGGGGATTTGGCCCACAACCTGGGCATGTGCCCTCACCAGGAATCAAACCAGCAACCTCTTGGTGCACGGGTCGACACTCAAGCACTGAGCCACACTGGCCCGGCTGACAAAGGTTTTATAGCCAGAATATACATAGAACTTTTACAACCTAATAAGAAGATAAAAAAAATAGGCAAAAGAGTTAAAGATTGCTGACAAAATAAGATGTATAAATGTCCAAAATATATGAAAAAAATGTTTAACATTGTTAGTTATCAAGAAATTCAAATTTAAATCACAGTGAGATATCACTATATATCCAATAAAATGGCTTAAAAATACTGACAATACCTAATATTAGCAAAATTGGAGTAAACAGAGCTCACACACATTGCTGGTAAGAATGTAAAATGGTCCAATCAGTTAGGAAAACACTCTGGCAGTTTTTTTTTTATCAAGTTAAATGTACACTTACCCTTTGTTTCAGCAATTCCATAGCTCAGTATTTACCTAAGAGAAGCGGTAATAACTGTTCAAGTAAAGACTTGTACATGAACATTTATAGCTACTCGATTCTTAATAGCTAAACACTGGAGACAACCTGAATTCCCATCAACAGGTAAGTCAATAAACAAATTGTATTATGTCAATATAACAGATTATCATTCATCAATAAAAATGAATTAATTACTGATATATGCAACAATATGAATGGATCTCAAAAAACATTATAGTACATGAAAAAAAAAACAGGCACAAAAGAATACAGAGTGCATTTTTCCATTTATCTAAAGTTCTAAAAAAGACAAAATTAATATATAATGATGAAAAACAGATTCATCATTGATCAGGCTAACAAGGGCCGAGAATATCAACTGCCAAGAGGCATGAGAGCATGTGAGTAAGGGGCAGGGGTTGAAACTCGTGACTATTGGGCATATGCATTTGTCAAAACTCACCAAACTGTACACTTAAAATACTTTTATTGTATATAAATTATATCCCAATTACATCTTTGACTTTTTAAGACTATATATATATATATATATATATTTATTTTAAATGTCCATAAAGATACACTTAAAATTATAAAGCAGTAGTATTTCATAGGTGACATTCAAAACATTTAACAATTGGGGATTATAAACACCAACCAGCTAGAACAAATGGTGGGTGTGAACAATGGCTGTAGCCAACCCATGCAAATGAGACAAATGTTAGCCCAGAAAAAACAATAGTTATCAATGGGTGGTGGAATTATTGATGTCCTCTCCCTTCTTTTAGCTTATCTGTATTTTCTTTCTTTCTTTCTTTCTTTCTTTCTTTCTTTCTTTCTTTCTTTCTTTCTTTCTTTCTTTCTTTCTTTCTTTTTTTTTCTATCCTTACCTGAGGACATTTTTTGCATTTATCTTCAGATAGAGTGGGAGGGAGAGAGAGGGGAAGAGAGAGAGAGAAACATCAATGTGAGAAAGACACATTGACTGGTTGCCACCCACACATCCCCAACCGGGGCCGGGGACAAAATGCAACCGAGGTACATGCCCTTAGCAGGAACCGAACCTGGGACTCTCCAGTCCACGAGCCAACACTCTAACTGCTGAGCCAAACCGGCCAGGGCATGTTATTTTCTAGTGGTCTATATTTTCAATCAGGTACTTTAAAATGGGGGGGAAATCTATTTTTAATTATAAAAAAGAAAAATGGTGCCCTGTTGATATCACATCTTATACTGTTATAAAATTTTAATGGGTCTCAAAACCCTAATGGAACTTTTAAATAATAGATATGAGAAATGGTATACTAAAACAGCATTGAATTAGAAGTTAAAAATGGATGATGCCATAAAAATATTTCCCATTTACTATAAAGAAAATAGTGAGATATATTTTTAAACTATTTTACCATTTTAATATTTTAAAATGCCCTCCCTCTGCTCCTATTCCAACTAGATCTCCATATAATTGATTATGTTTAAGAGAGAGACCATATCTTTCCTCAAATTGTCCAGGCTCTGAAATGCCATATTGCTCAAAATTTATTATATAGTATTTTCCAAAGGGTATGATAGGCTAGGTCAAACTTCAGACTCTGGCTGAACAAACCAGGAAATCAAACGATAACTATCCACCCTGGATAAATGTTTATAGCAAAATTACAGCTCAATGACAAGGAAAGTTGCTGACATCCCCTCCTAGCATGACTACCTCTATCTCTACGGCTTATCAGAGCAACAAACCTTTGCTCTGAGCAGTTTTCTCAGAAGTAAGTAACAATAAAAGCCTGACTATAAGAGCAGTCACTGAGAAGCTATGATCAGCAAATAATGACCAGGCAGTCCCCTTTATCATGTCTCTCTCTCTAGCAACGGAGAAACCATACCAGCTCCCCAGCAACCCAGTTGAGAGTCAATGGCTGGTTTAGCAACATGACTCCTTTCTGAAACTTTGAACATCCCGGTGTAAAATGATGCTACTGTACAATCCCCTAATGCTGCTCTACAGAGCAGCTCAAATTTGTAGTTTTAAGAGCACCTCATCCCACTGTGAGATCACAGTTATCCTTAATGATTTGCAAATCTCAGTGTTTTTAACAGCTCATTTTTGTACTGTGGCCACCGTCATAACACCTGCACCTAAGTAGATATTGCTTATAATACCCTGGGTTCTCAGGATGTGCAGTAAATGAGAGGCAGCAGCAGTATCTTCCACCTTTTCTAGATTTAATGTGCTTCTGTATTTGAACATAAGCATATTGAGCTCATAGAGCTGCCGTGTCAGCCCCCAGAGCCCATGCGACCTTGGCTCATGGGACCTTTGTCATCAGCAGAGGCTGACAACCCTGCTCCATCACATGGAGAGAAACAAGAATATATCAGTTCAAGGCCACTGGTGTCTTTCCCTCTGGAAGCCCTGACTTCTGAAGGTAAAGGATCTGTCCCCAGATCACAATTACAAAAAGTATATACAGAAGTTTTCATGGGGCACCCAATGTGGCATTTTTACAAGATATGCAACTGTAAATTACATGACCAAATCCTGCTTTACCCAGACATGTTAGAATCATTCACCCACTACATAAGCATTAGAATCACCTCTATAGTTGATATAATAAAGATTTATGTAACAACTTTTCTTCTCCAGTTTTAAAACAGTAAGTATCTCTTATGTAGTAATAACAATGGCAGATATGTATTCAACAACTACTATGTGTCTGACATTGTTCTAAGCTTACATGCGTTAACTCATTTAATTCTCAAAAGGACTCATCATTTTGAAGTCAGGATTTGAACCCAGCATCCATTTCTGGAGACTTTGACATACTGGGATAGATCAAGAATCACAGGCCTCATTTCCCTAGAGAAGTGACCCTCTTATAAAGTCACCCAAGGACTCAGAAGGAATGGCTATACTTCAAAATGTCCCTGAACAGACAGGAAAAACTCCAGTGGTGTACATGTGTTTTAACTGCCTTATCTTACCCGCAAAGGCCTTTTGTCTAAACAGAATATGATTGCTTCTGAGGGAAGATAGCACCAGTGATTTTCAAAAATGGAAATGGCCCCACTGTGATTCTTTAGGTTTAAATTGATATCGGTAAATTCTGTAGGGAACATTCCCAATCTCCACAGCTGATGGTCACACCTCACCAAAGAGAGGTCAGTTACATGGAGGCTGATTTCCATCTATAGTTCTCCCTCTGGGACAATTTGGGAGCAAGAAAACCCATTTCGCCAAGCCCTTAACCACTTTCTCTTCCAACAGTAAGCACCTGTGATCTCTTTGTCCCGCTGAGGGCCACCCCCAGGCTGCCAGATCCTCCTTTGCCCACAAACAGTGAGAACCAGGAGGATCCCTTCAGAGCAGTCCTCGGTCAGTGACTAACAGCATGAGGGATATAAATACCCCAGCTCCCTCACCCCTGATGGAGACAACACTGAGATGTGATTACATTGTCTCCTGAGTCCCCTTCAAGATCCAGCCAGAGTCTCCCAGCATGGACTGGACTTGATATTGCACCCTAATTGGGTTCTTCTTCCCTTCCCAGTCCCACTTCCCCACTCATACTGGGATTTCATAGTAAGTCACTTGCGTGGCCATCATCACCTTGGGTCTGCATCTGGTGGTGAACCAAGAGGGACAGCAGGACATGCAGAAGATCCCTCTACAATCCCAACTCTGTGTATCTGAACAAGCATCTTGGGTCATTAGTCTCCTGCTCCTCTTAGTGGGAACCTTGGTCCTTGGTCCTGTAAAACAATGATCCACTTGCCTTGCCCTTGCTCATCCCTGAGCTACTTCCTCCTCAGTAACTTTTTTAAGTTACAGAAATCAAGTTACTGTGAAAGATGGCCAGTGTCCTCACATAATACTACTGAATGAGCACTCTCAACGAGGGAATGTTGAGTGATATCTACCTCATTGTGGCTTCAAAAAAAAAACAAAACACACACACACACACAATAGATTGAAAAGCTCAAAATGCTGACCACAGCTTGGGAAGCCAAATCTCTGTTCTCCATTCTCCAAAAGTGAGGTCTAGAAAGGAAAGCCCTTCAGAGAATACCAGCCCAAAGTCCTCATTTTACAGTATTGTTCCTCTGAATCAAATCCTTATGTTAAACATTTCTGACATTAGTTCCAACCCTTCATTACTTTACCAAAGTAAAGATCAAAATCTCTACAAAGGTTCTTTTTAAAAATTTTTTATGATGGAGTATTTATTAGTATGTCTCCTTGGAACATATTTTCATACCCCACACCTAAAAAGGAATTTCACATAGAAATCATTATGAAAACAATTTTATTCTGAAAACAATTATTTCCAGAATGATAATTAAAATAGATTCCTATTAGTAAGAATGCATTGCATTTCAAAAATATTTTTAAAATACAAAACCTCTGCAAATGCACCAGTATCTATGATGAGAAATTAAGATCCGCAGCTTCGTCCATATGGCATGTCTAGATGCGGCGCATTTCAAATCAATCAACAAGAGACCTGCTTCATGCAATGGGTCAGTCTAATTGAACAGATATAATTACAATCTGCTAATATCTATGTGGACCAAACAGAATGTCATCATTCTTATATGTACATGACTATGATAGCTCCGCATTTCTTTCCATTCTGTAATCTGAGCACTGATTTCCGCAAATATCTAAGGAGTTTGAAAGAGATTTCTCCAAAATGTTCCAAAGCAAATTTCATGAGCTGTTCCACCAGCCAGTAGCTTCGAGTTAGGATTTCACTTGGGATGACTTGCTGAGGGGAAAGCCACCCCCGGTAAAACGAGGGCCACTTGGTTTGGCCAGCGAGAAGGCGATATCCATGGCTGTTCTTTCCTTGTTTCTGAAAGAGAGGACGTGAAAGTCAACCTCCCGCACATCTTTTTCCTCTTTTAAGTTTGGTGGTCTCTAAGTTCATAGGGTGAGTGAGCCACTGAAAACTGCTTTATCAAATCTCCCAGTTTTAGACAAGGTGGTTGATTAAAATCTAATTAGGTGTTTGCTGATAACACACAGAATTAGGGAAGGACACAATTAAATGTGCCATCCTAATGTTGATCTAAAGATGGATGGAAGACCTCATTACAAGTCAAGCACTACGGACTTACGGCTTCTGATTTGCAATCATCTTCCTGTTTTATAAAACACTGGTTTAGTTCCAAAGATCAGTCAGAAGAATCTTTCTCTTGGCTCAATTATAATGACTAATTCATCATTTATCAACTTTTATATTCCAAAGTACCAGCACAAAACACACACACACGCAAATGCACAACGGTATCTTCATCAAACTTGGACATTTATAAAAGCAAATTTTCCTGTAACTTTATATAAGCAGCAGTTATTCTTTAAAAGAGTTTAAGGTACAAGAAAAGCTGGGAAAGACAAATAAGATAGTACAGTTGTCCCTTGCCACTTCGCGTTTCGACTTTTGCGGCTTCACTCTATTGCAATTTTTTCAAATATATTCATTAAAAAGTTGATTGAGACAGTGAAAATGATACAGCACGCATTCAGTGTCTGAATCAATTATACACCCCTGTATTACAATTAAAATTAAAATTACTATACATATGGACTGTAGGTCTATGTATTCGAGCACCCCGGAATCCTTCAACTCCAAGGTGCAATCGCTAGAGTCTGGAACGGATTAACCGCGATAAACGAGGGATGACTGTACATTTGTTAATAAAGGGAGTTCTACCCTAAAATCTACAATGTATCTTTTATATCGAGCTCCTTTGAATACACACACATTCAGATTTCCTGCAGAGGTACCTTAAATTTATACAAATTACCTATTATGTAATTAGGTATCTTATGGAAATCTACTTTGGAATCCCTTTTTAAAATAAAAATTAAGCAAACTACTAATACCAAACCCAATTAGATTTGACAACTAGAAATGATTTACCTTAGCGGAATGAATCTACATTTTGGAAAAAAAATCTGACTGGTACTTCAGACTCTAGACCAGCATGGGGTCCAGGGTAGAGGAGTCGGGGGCAGGTGGGTGGGGTACAGCTCAGGACCCAAACATGGTAAAAAGGGTGGGTTTTTTTTTAAAAAAAGGCAAATGGTAAAAATGATATGAGTTATTTTATGCGCATGTGTAGGGAGAACATCCACAGTGATTATTCTAAAGTGTTCCATTTGGGAAGAACCTGTAGAAAGAATTAATCAATCCAGCCATCTCTTAGCAGAATGGAATATATATATATATGTATATATACACACACACACACACACACACACACACACCATCCTCTGCAAACAGAACAGAAGCTTTAGCCTTGCATGGATCCAGCAAAGCAGATTCCTTCGGGTGCTCGGTGCTCTGACAGCTTCCTCCTGCCTGTGTTCACGTTACATGCAGGCAGCGTGCCCCCTCCCCCTGACCTCTCCTGCCCTAAATAACCCCATTTTTCCTCTCTGAAGAAACTTACACCTAAGCTTTCTGGCTTGGCTTAAGCTGACTAATGCCTCCTTTATATTCTCTTTTTCATGTATTTACAGACCATTGCAATGACTCCCTTCAGCCTTTCTCCTTCCAATCCAAACCATCCCAGCACTTCTGTTTTTGCCTCGGCTTATTTTCCTTTGGTCCCTTTCATACATCCTTGCACTTCTCCTCTGAAGCCATCTCTCTGTCTACCTCCAGTGTACGGACCCCCAGCTAAATTGAAGCACTGGTGACGCTTGAACGAGGTCAGAGTGGCTACAAGTAATGAGCGTGCAGGGGCAAGAAGGGGACAGGTGCAGCGAAGATTCTACTGGTGCGGCGCCATCTGACGGTCTCCCTGAGGGGAAGCTCTTATCCAGGCGGTGTCCACCAGCCACGTGGCTCTTAAGCAGTGGAAATGAAGCTAACACAACTAAGAGACTGAACTTTAAATTTGATTTCATTGCAATGCGTTTCAACTTCAATAGCTACAGGTGGCATATGGGTGGGCAGTGCCCTTTCGGGGGATGGGCAGTTGGGAAGTGCTGAGCTCACAGGGGGCCCCCTTTATTGGCTCAGCACGCTCTCTGTGTCCAAAAAACTGTGGGAGAGGGGGATCAGTAAGGTCAAAGGAGACTAGGCCAAACCCCAGGGCCAACAAAGAGAAGTTAATCAGCTCTAGAAAGATAATTGACAGTTTAGCCAAGCTAGCTGTTTGTAACTGTGTACATTATACCACTGGTCTCCAAACTGTTGTGCATGAAATCTAAAAGGTGAGGGATGCCCTGGCCGGTTTGGCTCAGCGGTTGGAGCGTCGGTCTGCGGACCAGAGAGTCCCAGGTTCGGTTCCCGCTAAGGGCACGCACCAAATAAATAAATAAATAAATAATAAAAAGTGAGTGAGATGACCCATTGGGAAGTGAAAAGAAGAAAATGGAGATTCTATACATACTGTATCCTTAAAAATTTTTAATCTCACTTCACTAATAATTACAAAGTGACAATAATATCTGCATGTAATTTATAAATTAAAATATATCGAAGGTAAAAAGTCATTCTAAAATAAAAAAACATTATTTTACAAAGTATAGGCATATATATTGGGAGGCCGCAAGTTCATAGATGTTTTACTGATCAGGGTGTGCAATCCAAAAGTTTGAAGGCCACTGAGCTAGATACCTGCTTCAGGTGGACACCAGCCATGTTGACACTTTATAAGCACGACTTTTAGTTTCCTGAAAGAAAACTACAGTGTTTCCACTCCATCATTTAATTCGCATCCTTAATATCCGTGGTTCTCAAACTTCAGCATGCATGGAAATCACCTGGGGGATGATTTAACTGCAGATTTCTGAGGCCCCTCCAGAGCCTGCTGGATCCAAATATCTGGAAATGGGGCTGGGGACCTGCTGTTTAAAAAGTCTCCCCGTGATTCTGAATCAGGTAGCTGCTAGGCCCACACATTAAGACGGACTCACCTAAATTAACTATAATTCGTAGCATATTTTATTCTACCATAAAACTAACACTGAAATGTAGAATTGGGGAACATTCTGATTTATAAGAAGGATAGATTTTTACTGGCAAATGAATTTGCATCCAGTTTCTTTAAATAGCTGTTTGCCAGTAATGAATCACAGGCAGAGGCATTCAAACCCTCCGCCATGCTCCTGAATGCCCACGTGGGAGAAACACCAAACCTGACTTTCAGCCCATAACAGGAGCCACAATAGGATGATCTAGAGGATGTGGGCAGTGCCGCGCAGCCAAATCAAGGCTCAAACCTACTGACTTGGGCCTCCTCTCTCACCCTCACATCAGGCAAATAATGGTAACAAGTGGAGAGAATATTTATCGCTGAATGTAGGCGTCCTGACACACAAAATGTTAACCTGACATCTCTGCGTGATCATCTCCTGGAGGAAAGAGAGCGCACATCGATACCCCAACGCAGATACCGAAGTCAGTCTCTAGTCACAGAGATGGTTCACAGATAATTTATCTAAGTCACAGGGGAACATTATTCATGAACTGCTCGTGACTACAGTGGTACAGCTGTATTATAAAAAGATCAGCTTTACCAAGCCCAGACCCCAGGCCCACTGGCAAAATTACCTGTGGTTTTTTTATCATCCTCACCCGAGGACATTTTTCCATTTTTTGTTCAGGAAGAGTGGGAGCGAGAGAGAGGAAGAGAGAGAGAGAAACATCGATGTGAAAGGGACACATCGAGTGGTCGCCACCCGCACAACCAACCAGGGCCAGGGACAAACTGCAACCGAGGTACGTGCCCTTAGCGGGAACCGAACCCGGGTCTCTCCGGACCGCAGGCCAATGCTCTAACCGCTGAGCCAAACCGGCCAGGGCTTACCTGTGGTTTTAAATGTAAATATGCATCAGCGAGTACAAGGCTGACTGTGAACCTTATTTGCAAACATAGTTATGGCGTGATTATCTCCAAACTGTGAGAACAGTGCATGTTTCCTCTGCTCCACACTACCAGTGAGCAGGTATCAACAGGGTCCCTGTGAGGGTCCTAAGGAGAGGCCTCAGTATCGGCTGAGATACTGATTTGGCTCTGATACATACCCAGTGGGTGACCTGCACCATTCCATCATTCATCCTGTGTCTTAGTTTACCCCAGGGAAATCTGCCACTCTGTGACTGTACACCAAATATTTTCTCATCAGCAAATAGTAGGTACAACAAGATTAGAACATTTGTCTGATTCTTACTTCTGAATGTATTCTTTGCGTTTCTGAGCGAGGTATTTCTTCTTTAAATTCATTAGTTCATTGCTAAGTTTTCCCAGCTCATACTTATATTCTTCGCTCTGGGTTTCATACATATTCAATTCTGAAGACAAAACCTAACGTGGCAAATAAGACAGCATTAACAGGAGATGTGCAGTTAGACGATATGTTTTTTCTGAGAAACCTTCCTAACCTGCTGCCAGTGCCTCAGTGGAGCTAGACACTAAAGCGAGCCCCGCCCGGCCGTTCATCCGCAGGCTTCCCCCAGGCCTGTCTGGGCAAACATCCGGCTGAGGCCTGAAGACTCCTCGTCCAGGAACAAACTTAAAGGATATCTCCCTGGCCTGCTAAAGAGGAGCACTATCAGGCAATACTCAACAGGCGCACACATGAATGGTGTAATGTGTTGCAAGGAATACTGTGAGCACAGATAGAAAAACTCCCAGACACACAGTATATAATTGCCTTTAAACCCTTTTTTTAAAAAAAAAGAAAAGAAAAACATTAAAGAATGACATCGCTAGGGAGTGGTGTGATTCATCTGAGGATTATGGTTAAAAAAAAAAAAGAAAAGAAAGAAAGAAAAATTCTGAACTCATCCTTCCACACCCCACTAAGTAGAAATTCAATTTATGTGTTTTCTGCTGAATGCCTGTCACCTCCTTCACTGTTGTCTTTGGGACTATTCACAAGTTCGTGCTTTATCCCAGCACTGGGACACTTTCCTCTAAGAACCGGGAGCTATGACACATGCATGGAAGAGTCTAATGCATGTAACAGGAAGCCTGATTGTCTGCCTCTTCCACTGTGGTGTTCAGTAGATGCTACTGATCTCAGGATGGGCAAGAAGAGTGGAAATGTACTCATCGGAGCAGCACGTGGGGAGCATGCCAGAGCTGGGGTGCTCCGCACACAAACCAGGAGAGAAGAGAAAGGCTGTTTTTGTCAGGGGCGTGCAACAGACTCGGATTTGTTTTTCCTCTCGCTCACTATTTTAAATATTTGTACAAAAGGAGGATTTCTGTCTTTTGAGTGTTCATCTGCTTTGGAAGCCTTCCCTCTTAATTGCTATAAAGTGATTCTGACTATGTCATCATGAGCTAAAGAACATGATTTTCATGTTGGAGTAAAACCCATCTTAATAGTTAAACTCTTCAGAACTAAGACCTTGTTTCCAAACAGTGAATGTGGAATTTCCTAAAAGAGAGTCTAGATAATGAGGACAAACTGGCCAACAGGCTCAGTACCGTCCATCCACCTCTGACCCTTTTCCACCAGTGGTCACATTTCATTCAGAGCAAAAATCTGGATTTTCCTGAAATAGAGGGTTAAAGTGACAAAAGGCTCCTATTGATACCATTATAATTAACCTGATTATTAAATAACAGGAAAGGAGTAAAGGGGAGATTAAATAGCCTAGGCATGCCATTTATACAGCTTTGCCAGGAAGCTGCAAGTTAACCCTCTCCTGGTCTATTCCCTATAGACTGATGGGAGAAGGGACTGGACAAAGGCAATTTAGATGCATACCCACTAAGGTCTGGATAATGTGGGAAAGTGCTTGCCTGTCAATCACACCTGGAAACAGATACTTGGCCAGAATAGGCAGAGCCACTGCAAGGGTGTAAAATCTGAGATCCGTAAACTCCAAAACAAAGTAAGTTCTCTCTCTCGGCCTCTTGGCTTTCTCCCTTGCTTGCCCACGCTGCTGGCTCTCTTGTTGCAGGGGAAACATTCCCTGCATTCACCCATGTGTCTCACAGCCATGTGGGATTCATACAATGGACTGATGGACTGTAATTAGCCTGATGCCTGATGCTATGTTGGACTCAACTCCACCACAGGATGAAAACTTTGGACTCTGGCCCTGCTTCTAGCTCTGCTGAAACCCCAGCTGCATGTCTTCCAGGATTGGCTTAAGGGAGATGAGACTTTGCAACCCGAGGGATGTAAGTAACTCATGAAAATAAAGCCTTTTATTACATCTCATTCTTCCATGCAAGTCTCAGAAAATTCCTTTTCTCAGGATATTGCAAGAACCCCACTTCCACTAGTGACAGGGAAGCTGGACCTTCTCATTTCCCCAGCAACACTATGAGCCACTGAATACAATCCAGTGCTAAGTGTGGCTATCTGACAGTCATGTAAAGACAGATATGTGCTTTTCTATTCTATACCCATCCCTGAGAAAATAAGTTTTTATTTTGTTTGAAATATTCAACTGTTTAAAGGGATGAAAATAATCAAAAGATTATGCCTCATGCAAAACTCAAATTATGTCTCAGGATGATCATGTGAAATGAATACTTACAGTGATAAGTTGAAAATTAATGTTCTCATTAGACTTTTGTTTCATCTGCCTTTCTTAACTAAAAGGATACAATTTTGCAATGTCCTATTTGTGAAAGGATTAAAACTATATTTGTAGCATTGGAATCTATTTTACCCCAGGCAGCAAGGCAGTAATTATTATCCTCAGTGCACAGGTAAGTGCCAGAATTCAGCTGGTGTGTGCTCCATTCTGTACATGTGTGTATATAAGACTTCCCTGACATGCCAAAAATATCGAAGTACTCACTTAGGAGGTAAAGCTCAAAATATAATGGGAATGCACAGTTTTTTAGAAAAACTTTATAAAAGGCACGTGTAATAGTAAAATATTCCATCTCTCCAACTGTGGTTCTTATGTTACTTAGAAAGAAATTTATGCTAAGAGGATTCCTCATGGTTTTATTTCCCTTTCATGGCAATTTGTTTGATGGATGGTCAGGAAGCAAGGCCCCGTGGGCTGGGGAGTAGCTGGTGCTTTGTGTACATTCATTTCAGATGGAACAGAAGAGCAGCAACCTGCTTTGGCACGGTGGGCTCCTTCAGTGGACAATGGTATGATCATGTTTCCTCTGTCTTCCCCCCGGTCCAGGTCCTCTAAACCATCTTGACATCATCCATGCAAACCTACCCTTGGAATTTCCATTCCATTGCCATCCTCTCCCCAGCTCTTTCCTCACTTGCTTACTTCCCTGTTTCAGGAAGTGGAGAATTGTGGGGCCCATTAATCTGGGAGCAGAGGGGTCGCTCTGAGGCTTGCTGCTCCTCCTGGGAGCACAGTGCTAAAAAGGCTGACCTCGGTGGAGCATGGCATTCAGGAGACCAGCTCCGCGAGCTGAGGCAGCAGACTTGCTCAGGCGTGTGTTCCCCAGGGTTTGGCCGGGAAAGAGCAGAGGCTACTTACTTTAAGCTGCTTGGACTTGTCCCGCAGCGTTTGCCGGTAGATCTGCAGCTGCTCCGCAGCCTCGGGCCCAGGCTGCCGGGCCAGGATGTGCTTTAGCTCCACATACAGTTTCTCCTTTTCCTGATGGAAAGCACAGCCACCAGCGGAGATTAACAGCCCCAGCAAGACAAGGAAAGTGCCTTTAGCAGCATGGTCAGGATGGCTCAGGACCATCCTAAGCTACTTCACAGCTCCATGCTGATTACATTCCCCCAGAGATTCATTCAATCATGCATCAAACCATTCCTGATCAAAGGACTAGGAGGTGCCCAGCATTTGGATACAAATAATAGAGCAAATAAACAAGAGGAAGTCCCTTTCTACCTACACCTACGGTCACAGGACTGAGAGACTGGGCAGTGATGGAAGATTTCAACAAAGTGCTACGCAAAGGCAGGGAGTTACTAATTCTGGTTGCAGGAGTTGGGGGAGACTTCACACACACACAAATGGCATCGAAATTGTCCCTTGAAGGATGAGTAGGAGTTTCCCCCAAGCAGAGAGAGAAAAGAGGAGCTTTGAGGACCAAGGTTTAGTAACCGGAGAGGGGAGTGGGGAGCCCAGACCAGCAGGTGCACAGCGCAGGAGGGGGGAGAAGCAGAGAGAACAGGCTGGGCTCACTGGTTGGACCTGGACTGTGTGTGTCACACAGGATGTAAATCGGGACCACATTCTTTACACAATTGAGAGCCAAGGATGAGCCATGCCTGGGTTTGTCTTCGGAGGAATAACTCCAGCAGCAAAGCAGAGAACAGAATGAGGAGACTGCTCAGGGCACCGGTACAAGCTGGATAAAGAAAAGCTGAGCCCAAGGCAACTAGGTAGGATGGAAGGTAGGTAGATGTGAAGACGTTTCTGAGGTAGAATCAGCGGGGTTTATTACCTGATCAGACAAGTGAGGAAGAAAGGAACAAAAGGCAAGATGGCTCCAAAGTCTCTAACATGGACATGTGGGGGCTGGAGCATGATGGTGATGGGGACAGGGAGGTGAGGAGAGGAGACAGTATGGGGGAGGGGAAGGGAACTGTTACTGTATTCTCTCCTGATAATAAATGGGTTTGGGTTATGTTGGGCTTGGGGCCCTGTAAGATATCCTACAAGAGGAGTTGAAAATGTGGTCCCAGAGTTGAGAACTGCGGAGCAAGTTGGAGCTAGAGGTGGGTCTGGGTTAGAGCCACGAGAGTGGATTCATCAGCCAGTATGGCTTACAGGGTGAACCAGGACTAGATTTGGGGGAGAGCCAGCATGTACGGGGTGGGAAAGTAAGCAGGATCTAGAGCAGCCGTTCTCAACCTGTGGGTCACAACCCCTTTGGGGGTCGAACGACCCTTTCACAGGGGTTGCCTAAGACATAACAGTAGCAAAATTACAGTTATGAAACAGCAACGAAAATAATTTTATGGTTGGGGGTCATCACAACATGAGGAACTGTATTAAAGGGTCGCGGCATTAGGAAGGTTGAGAACCACTGATCTAGAGAAAGAAAATAAAGAAGAGTAACTGAATAGTCCAAGATGTTTAAAAAGTGAGGAATGGTGAGTGGTCAGTGACATCACGTGGGGTAAAGAGAAGAAACAGGAGGGACTGAAGTGGCCTTGGGTAGGCTATTAGAACAGCACCACTGACCTGATTCAGTGGCATTTTGGGAGCAAAAGTCACAGAGGCTGGAGAACAAATCAAATGTAGAAAGTAAAGAAAATGAGTCTTCTAAGAAATATGACATGGGAAGAAAAGAGATTTGGAAATGGTTTAAGGGAATAAGCAAAAAAAAAAAAATCCAGGGAAATGAGGGTACACAAATTTATAGACTCAAAGGACTTCCTAGGAACCCACAGCCAATCACAATTTGGTATCTTAATTTAACCAATAAACAATATAGAATTCCCATTTGTACCCTAAAGTTTAATTGCTTATAATATGTTTTCAAATCCTTGAACTAAAGATATTAGATACAAGCAAAGATTTATTTCTAAGGAATTTCAGTTCTAAATTCCCTTTCTAAATTCCAGCACTAATTTTAACAAACATTGATAAAGACTAGTGTCAGGTTTCTACTCATTTGTCTCTCTATATATCATTTTCTTAAGATAATTATGTTAAAGGAACAAAATATAAATAAAAGTCCTCTCATTAAATGAAATATCCAGTCAAAGGGAAATAATTTTTTACTTAGAGTTAAGTATTCTTAGCATTGTCATCAAATAACGTTTTTGCCAAAGAACATAAAAGTCATTTTAAAAATAGGTAAAAGAATTCATTAACTAGTCAAGGTTACCATTTGCCTTAGTCTTTTGTTTCTGTTTTTGTTTTGTTTTGGTTTTGGTTTTTTCTTTTCCCTGGCCAAATTGTAGAAACTTAGTATTAATAACATGGCTCTATTTTCAAAAGAGTGTATGCAACTTAAAAATTAGTTGGATGGAATAAGCTTCTGGAGAAACACACGTAACAACACAATATCCACCATTTAAGACATAATTCTAGCCCTGCCCGGGGTGGTTCTGTTAGTTAAAGCGTTGTCCCATGCGCCAAAGTGCCATGGGTTCGACTGTCAGTCAGGATGAGAACAGGTCTTTAGAATCAATGAAAAACATATCCTCAGGTGAGGATTTTAAAAAAGAAGAAGAAGAATTAATTCCAGACATGACAAGGAAATCCAAAAGCCTTCGCAAAAGGAGAAAACATCAACCGACTGAATTATAAACTGGTGACTTTCCCTTGCTGTTGGGCACCCCTCACACACGTTCCGATATAATCTGCCCACTACGTGGATGTGGCAAGCAGCGAGTTTATTTCCCCACAGCCACGTACTGCCTGCTCGGTTGGAAAAAGAACACTTCTGACAAGGCTTCAGGATTCCATCTGGAAGGGTCATAAGTATGTGGAGAAGCCATGAGACTGTTGTGTCCATTTCTTTCAGCTCACCCTTCTCTAGACCAGAATATGGGTAGAAGTCAAAAGGAAAGAACCCCATAATGAGGAAGAGGAAGCAATCTAGTTGGGGGTAGGATAATGTCTTAAACTGAAAAGACCGTCTTACTCCAAGAACCTTCAAAGGCTTCACAGCAGCAATTCTTCTCAGCTGTTCCTGGGAGGGAGGAAAGAGACACAGAAGAAAAGCTGGAAGAGGCAAATATTGCTACCTCACCTCATAAGTGAGAATCCCAAGTTCAACAGGAATGAGTGGTGTGTTCAAAGTCCCTTGACACGTCAAAAAGCTCATCACGAGATACTCGAGGATCACTTTTCCCATGCAATACCACATCTGGGACTTGAAATCATGCCGTAGCCCTAAAACAATCTAGATGTAACTGAGCCTCGTAATTCCTAAAGGTTACATGCTCATATCACTGGAAGGACAGAGCCAGGTTCAAAGGCAGGGTAGAAGGCTTTAGCCTGCTCTCACCTCCCCTGACCTACACCAGCTCAGTGAGTCTTGCCCAAGTCCCTCACAGGATGTGCAGTCTTCATATACAGAGGGGACAACGGCCAATTATCCTGTTGTCTTCTATAACTTCCTGGGTTTTCCAGAGGCCGTAAGTGAACAGAA
Source organism: Molossus molossus (assembly GCF_014108415.1). Taxonomy (NCBI): domain Eukaryota; kingdom Metazoa; phylum Chordata; class Mammalia; order Chiroptera; family Molossidae; genus Molossus; species Molossus molossus. Next base: position 20,119,708 of record NW_023425352.1, read on the forward strand.
ATGGATTTATTCTGAAGGATAACTAAGCGACTAACCTGTAGGGACCCACAAGCGTGGAGAAAAGCGAAGACACTGAGTAAATTAGCATTAAACCTGCCAGAGTATTCCAAGTCCAAAGTTCTGAGAGTTCAATAACCCAGGACAAGTGATGCATGTGTCTTTACGGTGGGTGGAAAGAAGACCCAGTGAAGCCTCAGGGGCTGAGATGGGGGAGTGTGTGCAGAGGGAAGGAAATGGGAGGGGAGAGGCTGGAACACAGCCAGCCTCCAACGTGCGCAATTTTCGTCTATGCTTACAAGAAGAAACCTGAGAAAACCAAAGTGAAGGCTGGTCAGCATTAACATCCTAGCTGTATGGATCATACAGAGTTGTATTTTGGGAGAACGTGTTAGTAATTTAGATAAATACAGAGTGTTTGATGGATTGAAGGTCTTAAGTACAATTGTTTTCCAATTTATTTCTTTCCTAACCCTCTATAAGGGCCAACCAAGCTCTTCAAACATTGTGCAATGGTGTGTATAATAACCCTATTTAGAGACAGTGTGCAATTCTATTATAAAGAGGATCTATCTTATGCAACAGAGACTCATTTGCTGTCCGATGTATATTGTCTCCATAAGCCGGCAGTGGCAGAACCAGCTGCCTTGTAATACATAGCCTGTCCCTCTTCATTAAGCCACCTCCCTTTCTTTTTAAACCAAGTCAATTAATTTGTCACTGGTTTAGAAGCACCATATGTCAATGAAACATTATAAGAAAATCATAAATAGTTTATTGTTTCCCCACCAACAAAAGATTGCATCTTTAGGTTGGCATTTCTTTATTCAGAGTTTGTTCATAACACACATCAATATTATTTTGTAGCATGCCTCACTCTTTAAAAAAGAAAACAGCTATACTAGGAAAACACCTAGACAATTAACACCAAGAGACTCGCTTTCTCTTTGGCTGAGGATGTTTTCCGCACCATATGATGTCCATCCTTAAGATGATGTTCCCTTCCTGGATGTCCCAGTCCCTCAGTGGGACAAACTGTCAGACGCGGTTATGAATTCTTTTGTTACAAGGGCCTCTGCCAAGTTATACTGGATAACAATATAGTTCATTGTCAATACTGGCTGAGTAGAGCGGTAAGAAATTAATTACAGTGTTAGCTTCAAATAATGGTCTCATTACATGGTGACAGTCTAAGGCCATACTGGAAACTCACAGAATCACTCAGACGTCAGGTATTTGTATTTTATCTAACAATAAATTAAAAGTCTACATTCTAAACAGTCTTGCAAATAAGAGTCAGTGCTATTCTGGGTACAATTCAGAGGAGCAAACTGAATTGCTCACAGAACTCCTTTCCCCACTGAGCTACAATATTATAGTCACTGTCTGTTTATACTCTGCCTTTTGCTTTGTAGCTTCAGCTGAAAACAGAAGGTCGTTCACGTTCAATGTGCACCTTAACACCTCTTCTTCCTCAGCTCGCCTACTCTAAGAGGAACTAATTAATTCTGCTTTCATCTGAATCTGTGTTTGGTAAGTGCCAGTGCATTGACTCTGCTCACCTTAGATGCATCAATTGGGTTGGGAGAACTCTGGGAATGATCACCTCACCTCATGCCCTAGCTAACCCATGTGAAACAGGCAGCTTCCCTCCTGCGCCACAGGCATGCACTTATCTACACCCACCAGATGAAAGCCACCCACTCAGATGTTGGACACCACATACTCCAAGGAAAGAGACATCACCTTGTCTTCACTCCAGCTCACCCAATAGGTTCAAGATGAAGTTAGCGTTTTTAAATCCCAGAATCAATGCTTCTGAAAAAGGCTGCTTCACAGAATACACAGAAAACCTCTTTTCCAAAATGCCAACAGATGCTATTTTGTTACTTCGGTGTTTAATCTTTATGAATCCATTCTTTCTCTCCAATTGCATTATGAGCATTTAAGTTCAGAACCACAGTGGATCTTTCTACATGTCTCTCAAACCTGCTATTATGCTCTACGCGTTCTGACGCTTCCAATCATATTGTCAGCAAATTATGCCCATTGTATTTTAGTGGTACACATCAACAGGGGTAAGATATATTTATGTTGAGAACTTTTACTTGAATTAGACTACTGGGTAACACCTTCCAGTTAGCAGAACCCATATAATTCACCGGTGCTATAAGTTTCCTAACTCTGAGCTAAATGTTTTCATTGTCTGTATGGTATATAACTCAGAAAATTACTTGATGCACAACCTCGATCTCTCAGTTCAATGTTGGTAGTGGTTTTCTGGTAGAGCGAGTGGTTCCAAATGCCTGGTTCTGAAAGCGCTGCCTGTGTGCGCGTGCGCATACGGACACACGGACGTGTCAAAATGCAACCCTAACTCCAACTGCAGCCCTCAGCTAAACAATGTGCTGACCTTTTTTCCAACAGCCTTCGTAAACACAGAAACTATAATTGCACACATAATTCTTCCCCACCTAAAAAAAAAAAAGCAATACACTTGCCTCTTTATTTGGTTTCAGTCCTTTTTCCATCCTCCCATCCCTACCCACAATTCTTTACAAAAGACTGAAGGCAAGATTTCAAATCCTAAGCAAAATTGCTTTCCTCTCTCTACAAGAGCAACTCCAGAACACTGCCTAATTTGTCTAGAAATGCCTGTTTTCATTACTAGGAAAATAAATTAGAAACTCTGTAAACATATTACATGTCTATCTAACTTTAGAAAAGCAAAAAGTAATGGCTGATACCTTGGGACCTTATTGTTTATTAGCTTTATAGCAAAAATGTCAGCTAAACTGAACTCTGGTCCTATTTTGTTTATAATGTCATGAAGTGGTAAAGCCCCCTGGAGAGGAGAAGAGATGCTAAATTGGGGGATGAAACAGAATTACACAGCTGAGTTCCTTGTGAGCCGGGAACTACTTGGTTACACAGTGGTTCCTGGCTTCAGATATAGATGATTAAGTGTTTCATGAGGCATATGAGAAATTTGCATGCACTAACCTTCACCATTTTTTGTAACAATAGGAAAAATGCTTCTGGTGCATTCTGATAGAAGCAACACAAACTTTCTTGAGAGTTCATTTCGCAAGGGATTTTATTTCCAAATGCAAATATATGTTTGTGAAGTCCTATACAAAGTATATAATCACCTAGATTAGCTTGAACTTCATTACCAAAATGATTGACTTATTTCACCTTTGCACCTTACCTAGCAACTTAATATATGTGAAGAATTTGCACATATTAAATAGTGAAAGTGTTGATTTTTTTTAAAGCCTGTAATAAAACAGGTCTAGAAAATTCAAGCCAACTAAGTTTCTATTTAACACCAGTACCATGCATAGTACTGTGCTATTTCACACAAAGATAAGGCCAAAAACTTCAAGGAGCTTACTATTCAGTTGAGGAAAAATGATAACTAAGTCATAAAAGAAAATAAGAGTAATGCTAGGCCCCCAAAGAAGTGACAAAAATAGTATGTGGTATATGAGTAGATCCAAAGGTAGAGATGATATCCATTTGGTGGACCATAGGAAGGGAAATAGTTTAGATGGGTCTTGGTGAGAATAACAGTAGAAAAAATAACACTTGTATTAATAAATTAGATAAGAGCCTCATGATCAAAAGGCAAATTTAATAGATAAAGTCAATACACTTTAACATGTGACCAATTTCCATAAGACATAGTAAAGAAAAAGGTTTGAGATTTTTTTCCTTGGAAAACTGATCTAATACGCATTTAAAAAAAGTTTATGTGTCTTATAATTTAAAATTTTACATTTGAATTTTAATAACGAACTACTTATGGGAAAAAACAAATAATCTATTAAAATTATTGGGTTTTTTTTAACGTAACAGCATTATATAGTACAATTTTACTTCCTTCATATATCTGACTTCTATAATACAACTTTTTCTTAAATTTTTATTATGTAACAACCATACAAAAGAATATATAGCATATATAACTATGACGCATAGTAATAAAATGAAATAGAACATCATCAAATACCTAGAATCTGTGTACTTTCTTCTCCATCCCATCCCTGCGCTACACATCAGCCAAGGTAAGCACCATTCTATATCCCATTATCACTCCCCGGACTTTTTCATATAGTTTTAGCATATATCCATTATTTAATTTTGCTTTGCTTGAGCTGTATAAAAAGATATCCAAGTGTACCTAGATTTCTTTGACATGCTTGTTTTACTCAACACGATGTTTTCTAAGATTTATTGATGATGTGTGTTTCTGTTCATGTCATTCATTCTGTTGGGTGAGAATTCCACAACTGATTCATTTTCCTATTGATGGGCATTTGGGTTGTTTCCAGGGTTTTGTCTTTATCAACAATATTGCTATGAACATTCTTGTGCATGTTCCCTGGTTTACACGTCTTTCAGCATGCAGACCTGGGTGTGGAATCAGAATGATTGTATCTTAAAGGTATATAAATGTTCAACTTTCTAAGATAATGTAGAATTATTTTTCAAAGTATTTAATAAAATCCCCACTGATCTGCATCTTTGCCATTGCTTCATGTTGTTGGGCACGCCTAAGCACAGAACCTGCCAAGCCATCCCCAGACTTCTGATCCACTAAAGTGATGAGATCATGTGCGTTGTTCTCAGCCACTAAACTGGTGGTAATTCGTAACAGAGCAACAGATAACTAATATAGATATCTTAACTTCTGTCTCTCTAGCAATAGTAAGATGGTATTTCAGTGTGGTCATACCTTTCATTTCCCTGCTTATAAAATAAGGTTGAAGTGGAGTAAAGACAGCCTCTTTAATAAATGGTTTTGGGAAAATTGGACAGCTACATGCAGAAAAATGAAACTAGACCATGAACTTACACCCTACACAAAAATAAACTCAAACTAGATAAAAGACTTAAATGTGACTCATGAATCCATAAAAATCCTAGAAGAAACTGTAGGCAACAAAATTTCAGACATCATATGGAGCAGAATTTTCACTGATACATCACCTAAGGCAATAGAAACAAAGGAGAAAATGAACACATGAAACTACATCAAACTCAAAAGCTTCTGCACAGCGAAAGATACAATCATCAAAATGGAAAGGCAACCCACTGTATGGGAGAGCATCATTGCCAATGATATATCAGATAAGGAGTTAATTTCCAATATATATAGAGTGCTCATGCAATTCCACAAAAGAAAGACAAAGAACCCAATTCAAAAATGGGCAGAGGAACTAAATAGACACCTCTCCAAATAGGACATACAAATGGCTAAGAGACATATGAAGAAATGCTCAACATCACTAATCATCAGAGAGATGCAAATTAAAACAACAATGAGGTATCACCTCACACCTGTCAGAATGGCCGCCATCAATAAATCATCAAACAACAAGTGTTGGAGAGGGTGTGGAGAAAAGGGGACTCTAGTACACTGCTGGTGGGAATGCAGACTGGTGCAGTCACTATGGAAAACACTGTGGTGTTACCTCAAAAATTAAAAATTGAACTTCCATTTGACCCAGTGATCCCACTTCTAGGAATATACCCTAAGAAGCCTGAAACACCAATCAGAAAGAATATATGTACCCCCATGTTTGTAGCAGCACTATTTACAATAGCTAAGATCTGGAAACAGCCCAAGTGTCCATCAGTAGACAAATGGATAAAAAAGCAGTGGTACATATACACAATGGAGTACTATGCAGCGGTAAGAAAGAAAGATCTCTTATCCTTGGAGACGACATGGAGGGACCTGGAAAGTGTCATCCCAAGTGAAACAAGCCAAACAGAGAAAGACAAGTATCATAGGATCTCACTTATTTGTGGAATATAATGAACATAACAGTCTGAGGAATGGGGTAGTCCCAGAGACGTGGAAGTGGGGTACAGACTGACAATCCCCAGAAAAGGGGGTGGTGGGGGAGAGATAAACCACAGAACTTATATGCATGTATGCATGAACAATGGACATGGACAACAAAGCTGGGGACAGGGCAGGGAGAGAGGGGAAGGGGTGAATCAGTGGGGGGAAAAAGGACAAACATCTGTAACAAAAATTAATTAATAAAAAAATAAATAAAATAAGGTTGAACATTTTTTCAAGTTTAGTCATCATTTGTGTTTCTCTTTCTGAGAAATGCCTGTTCACATATATTGTTTTCCTATTTTTCTACTGAGTTGTCTTTTTCTTCTTGATTTGTAATTCTTTATATATTCGGGATAGATAAATAGAGGGGCTGGCAAAAGTAGGTTTACAGTTGTTGATATGCAAAATAATACAATAATGAATAAATAATAATACAAGAATAAACTCTGTTTTGTGTACTCACAACTGTGAACCTACTTTTGCCTGCCTGTGTGTATATAAAGTTGGGCATTGCTTTCTTTATAATTTCTTTTGAGAAACAGATATTCTAATGTAGGAAGATTTACTTATTATTTCTTTTATGATTAATGTTTTTTGTGTCTTAGTTAACTCATACCAATTATTTTTTAAAAACTTCTTTTATCAGAAATATACAAAGGCTTCAATTTTTCCCAAATTCCCAATTAATCCTTGATATTTAAAATTTTTTAAGGTACCTACACTTATACTTGCTCGATTTTCTTTTTTCCACTAGACCCTAATGTCATTGTCTTTGTATATGATGCCAGCATTTTTTTTTATATCACTTGCATTGACTTTATGATATCTGGTATCTTTTGCAAAGTTTAGTTTACTTTACAACTGCTTTGCTTTGAATTTGCATTCCCTGTGGAGTATTAATAATATTGGACAATCCTACTGAAAAAGAGAGACCAATAATGTCACAATGGGCAGGAGTTAGTCACATGATGCAGGACGGCATGTCTGCGTAGGCAATAGTCGTATAATTGGCAGGTTCATTAGTGAATATATTTATATTATGACAATAGTCACTTTCCTGCACAATCTCGCAATCTGGAAGAATTGGACAAAGAATATTGGGAAGAGTGACAGAAGCAAAAGCAGCAGTTCTCGTTACAGAACAGATATCATTATGGTACTAAGCTCAACACGTGGCATTTCAAAAAACTCACCACAACAAACCTGAAAACTGATTGTTGACTCACCTATTTAAACATACAGTCATTTGACCATTCATTCACCCAACCCTTCATCCATCCACCCTGGTGCTGAAGGATGCACCAGGCACCTTGCTACACTCCGGTATGTGCTACACAACTGTTGTGGTTGTTCTCATCATCACCAGCTGCCACCTATTAAGAAACTACTATGTGCCAGCTACCTCTCATAAATTATAGCCTATCCTTACTTAAAAACTATAAATTAGTGGATATCTTCATTTCACACACAGAGAAATTGGTTAAATAACTGACCAAGGACCCTAGTGCTAGAACTATGAAGCAACCCTAATTCCAAAAGACCATAATCCTTCTTTAGACTGTGTGGTTCTCAAAAAATATAGAGTATAATCGATGAAAGAGGCATACATATGAGTCAACAAACAATATGTCATGATGAAAACAATTCTAAATAGACACATATTATATCACAAAAATCAGAGAAGGAACAACCCTACAAAAGAAAGACCTCTGAGATTCCATCAATAATGATCCATCACTTCCCAAGCTCAAGGGGTTAATCTGCAAAGGCTGCCTGACTGGGTCCATACGTTTCTTTGCCCTGAATCTCTCTCTCTCAGTCATACACACACACATCCTTGCTTTTTGGTGGTTTTTTCAGATGTGGGTAAACTAGATTGCATGAATGTTGGGGTTCTGGAGAGAGAGGTAGCGTAGGGGCCTGCTTCAATCAAGTATATCACATATTCCTTGGTCCTAAAAGGGGCTCCTTCCTCAAGCCCTGTCTAATTTGTCTAACTTAGAAGAAGACCTCAAGGCCTCCTATACTTCTCTCCTTAAAGCCTGGGATTAAGAGTCAAGCCAGACAGTGAACTCCCAGCTTCCTCTCACCAAGAGGCTTCTAAGGTGGGAAACGTAAGGAAAATTCTAGAACCATAAATAATTAATTGAGCCTATAACATAAACGATATCTTGGGGACTAATAGGAATAGGCAAAATGATTCCAATTATTTATTAAGTAATAATTATAATAATAGCTAACATTTATTGAGCACATACTATAAGCCCTGAAAACCATTCTTGACATTATCTATGTAATCAGCTCCATTTCACAAATGAGGAAACAGGCTCAGAAAGGCTAAGTAAGTTGCCCAAGATCATACACCTAGAAATTACACTCAGAATTCTAACTCAGGTCAGTGTGACTCCAAGCCAGGACCACCACTCCCTTGTCTCCATTGCCCAACAAATTTCCTCTACCACTCTTCGTCACCAGCCAGACCAGAGGCAGTGAGGGGCAAGGAGAGAACAGAGCAGCTATGTAACTGTACATTAACAATGATAGCTGCATAAAGAAAGGACCTTATACAACCATGTTATGAAAACATGCATTGGAGCCAACGAGAGGGAGCTCAGGGAAATCTCACTAACTTGAAATTCTTTGGAAAATGGCAGAGTTTTGAGTAAGCCAAATTAAATTTTAAAACAAGTACTACTCTGATGGAATTACATACTCAAGTTGAAATAACTCCAAGTAATGTGGATATGGTGATTAAATCCTAAAAAGCTTCCAAGCAATAATAGGACCATGACATCACAGGATGAGCTCAAAGCAGAGCTCCATCCCCTCTCTGCTCCCCATCATGTTCCCTGTATGCCCATCACACTAAGTCCCTGGCCACTTATTTCTCGAGAATGCTCTTCTCCCATTACCACCCCCACACCTTGTCAAAACCTCTTATCCATCAAGAGCCCACTCAAAGTCACTTCCATTGGGAGACCTTTCCAATTTATATTTAACTGCATCCTTGGTGTTCCCACAGTATTGTTGGGTATTTTAACTTGGGTTGATTTAGTCATATTTTTTAGTTCACCGTACACAATCATCATTGATCCATCTTTAATTTTATATATAAAATAAAAAACACTACAATAAGCATCTTCAGTATGACATATTTTTACACAATTGATTTATTTTCTCTGGATTAATTCCTAATGTGGAATTTCTGAGTCAGAATTTGCTCATTATAAGGCTTGTGGTATGTGCTCAATAAATGTTAGCTGTTACTATAATTATTATTTTATAAATAATTGGAATCATTTTGCCTTTTCCTATTGGTCCCCAAGAGATTATGCATATTATAGGCCTAATTAATTATTTATAGATCTAGAATTTCTCTTACGTTTCCTGCGATGAAAAGGTGGCCCCTTGTAGAGAGGAAGCTGGGAATTCACTATCTGGCTTAACTCTTGACCCCAGGCTTTAAGGAGAAAATTATGAGAGGCTATGAGGTCTTCTGAGTTAGACAAACTAGACAGGGCCTGAGCAAGGAGCCCCTTTTAGGACTGAGGAATATGTACTTGATTGAAGCATGCCCTCACCAAACTCTCTCCTAGAAAGTTTACATCAATTTAAACTCCACCCACTGCATACGCAAGTGCCTATTACCCCCACGTTCTCGCTAGCTCTGGGTATCATTATTACTCTCTTTTTCATCTTTGCCAATCTGATAGGCAGAAAATAATATTCCTTTAATTTTCATTCTTTTGATTTCTAGTAATGTTAATTATATTTTGTTTATTAGCCATTCATATTTCTTGTTTTGTGAATTGTTTCCTTATGATCGCTACCAATTTAATCACTGAAATAATCATCTTTTTCCATTGATTTGCAAAAGTTCTTTATATATGAAGGATATTACTATTTTTCTGCCATATTTGTTACAAATAACTTTTCTTTTTCCATTTTTCCTTTTTGAAAGCGCTTTCTGCTATACTGATGATGTTTTAAACTCTGTATGTAGACAAAGCCATAACACCTTTCCTTTGTGATTTCTGCATTTGGTATTACACTTAGAAAGTCTTTCCCCTACCTTTAGGAACATACCCTAGAGGGATGCTCGTACATGTGTACGAGGAAACTTGTACAGGAATGCCCACTGAAATACTTTTACAAAAGTGAAAGTTGGGAGGGAACTAAATGTCCATAATAGAAAAAATAGATAAATATATTAGAGATACACAGGAGAATTACCTACATGCATCTATGTGTAGCATCATGAATATTTCTCCAGAATATACTGTTGAGAGGGGGAAAAATAATACTAATACATTCAGTATCATACCATGTGTTTAAATGTAAAATATACCAAGTAATTCCCTATGCTGTTTATAAATGCATCAATTTTCAGTAAAAGCAAAAAAAAAAAAAAAAATGTACTGAGGGAATACACATCAAATCCATTAACAGTTGTTGCCTCTAGAAAGAAATGAGACTTTCAAGGGGTAAAAAGAGGCCTTCACCCAATCTGAAAGACCTACTAATTTTTTATCTGAAACAACTGTGTCAAAGCATTAATAGTACCCATTCCAGGTGGGTAGAGGTTATGTTTTCTTTTATACTCCACTTTTCTGCATTAATATTTTTCTCCAAATTAAAAGGAGGGGCTTTCCCCACCCTCCATTAATATACAGAAATTCATTTTTATTTTATTCTAAAAATTTTCAATATTTCTTAAATGTTAGTATAGGGTATGAAGCAGGACTCTGCATGAATGAATGAATGAATGAATGAATGAATGAATGAAGAAAATTAGTGAATGAAAAGAATGATGAAAGATTGACTCATTTAAATAACTAAATAATTCTCTGCCTCTGCCAAGAGTGTCATCATTCAGATTATATAAACCTGCACAGTAAATCAGAAAGAACTTGTAGTCAAGCTGGTACTAAAGTAATTATGGCCATAAAATAGATCTGTGCTGGTCAGTATGGTAGCCACGTACCATATGTGTCTATCAAGCATTTGAAATGTGGATAGTCTGAATTGACATGTGCTGTAAGAATAAAATACATACCAGATATTACAGATTTAATATTTAAAAGTGCAAAATAATACATTAGTAACTTTTAAAATGTATTTCATGTTGAAATGACATTATTTGAGATAATTGGGTTAACTACATATTTATTATTAAAATGATTTTACCTAATTCTTTTTACCTTGCTATTGTGATTTCTGGAAAATTTATCATTACACATATGGCTTACATTATACTTTTGTTGAACAGTGCTAAAATAGAGTAACAGTGTTGTTTTAGATCTGAAATTGAAGAAGAAAAACATGTCCAGTTTTCACATTTCTTTCATCTGAATGCAAACTAACCACCTTTTTATATAAATAATGGCATGAAACTAGATGAAAAACTATGAAGTCATTATATGGCACAGCCGACAACTTGGAAAATTAGACCTTAGCAAATTGTTCCATAATGCACTTTATAAAATTTTAGGGAAGTGGAAAATTTTCTATTAAGTTCTGCAGTACAAAATGGATTCATTTCCAAAAGAAGACCATAAGGTGAGAAGGTAACGTGACAAACAACAACCACAGAGAAATGACATTTTTGTTGTCAGTCTCCCTGTGTTTCTGGTGCCCCATGAATCACTGCTGTATCAGCTCGTGCTATTCCAGTGGTCTTGGCGTTACTCTCTTTTTAATGCAGTCTGCTCTTGACTGAAAAGTGATGATTCTAGTGTACTTTATGAACTCTAAGACCCATGTTGTCCAGTCATGGTCAAAGAAAGCTACCACAAAAGTAATTTCAGACTGACTTCAGAACTTTGTTGGCATCAACTACTGTGAAGGGAATATATTTTCCACATCAGTACTTAAAAGCCCCCTTCTCTCATAACCTGCCGCTACTCTCACATCCTTGACTTCGCAATTCCTAGAAAAGTTTCTTTCATGTGCTGCCTGGCTATCCATTCCTCACTGTTATCATGATTATGTATCTTAAAAGCCAAGAGAACCGCTCTAGCAAGGACAGACCCCTCCCGCCCCAGGGCTGACAGCAGGAGGGCAAAGCCAGAACCTCTCATGCAGGCAGAAGAAGAAAGTCTGTGAAAAAAATTCAGTTTATATTTTTAGTCCTGTCCAAACCAGCCCAAGCTAGGAATTATAATTCCATGCATAGCTAAAGGGTTAACATGGGTAACTCAACAGAATAAAAGGTCAGATTTCATTTTTTTTTTTAAAGCAAGGGATGATATAAAAATGCACTTTGAGTCATTTTGTATTTTAGGAGAAATTTAAGTTGTATCAGACTTTGCAGAATGGGAGAATTTCACAAGTCAGAAAGTGTCTGTAATCACTGATTTTTTTTTTTTCTTTTTTTATCCTCACTGGAGGACATTTTTGCATTTATCCTCAGATAGAGCGCCAGGGAGAGATGGGAAAAGAGAGAGAAACATGGATGTGAGAGAGACACATCGACTGGTTGCCACCTACACGACCCCAACCGGGACAAGGGACAAACTGCAACCAAGGTACATGCCCTTAGCAGGAACCGAACCCAGGACTCTCTGGTCCATGGGCAGAGGCTCTAACTGCTGAGCCAAATCGGCCAGGGCTGTAATCACTGATTTTTAGAGAGGAAGTAAGACCTAAAATAGGTGCCATTTGATTTTCAGAGAAGATGCTTACTAAGGAACGCTTAAATAACAAGAAAATTTTGGTCAACAAATTTGGGGAATAGAATCTGAAAGACCACCATACGCACTGGCTTTTTTTGTGTGTGGCTTTTATCTGGTTGAAATAGTACATCTAAAACTATAGCCAATTTAACGTGAATGTCATTAATTCAAGACATTTTAGGAAGTTACGGCTTTAAAATGCTCTATCTCCTTGTTTCCCTTCTCTGAGCGCAGGCTCTTATCATTTCTCTCACTCCTTCACTCTGCCTTCTCTGGAACCTACCGTCACTCAAACCCCTCCACTCCACTCAGCCCATTAGCCTCCTCCTGGCTTTACTGTTCTGCTCCCCCCACTACCCCAGAGTCAAAGACATCCGACTGCCTTCTACACTTTCTACTTCCTCATTCTGACCTTCTGTCCTGCCTTTCATGCACAGTCCCAGGACTACCTCTCTGCAGTCCAGTTCCTCCACTCCAAGGGCCACCCACTATTGCTGAGGGCACTGCAGAACTTCCAAGCATGGCCATTACAAATCAAGCTAGCACATTAACTTGTTCCTTCCCCCTCCTCAGCAATTCTCATTTTTGTTTCTGTGAACACCCAGATGTCACCTCCTCAGCATCCTCCTCAGACCTCTCTCCTCAGGACCCCAGTTTCAGCTTGATCACACTCCCTCTCAGCAGATGATCTGGTCTGAACAGACAGAAGGTGTCTTAATAGACCCTGACCTTCTTAAGAAATATCAGTGCTACGTGAATCCTCTCTTCCTTCCTGCCCATGTCAAATGAGAGCTGGTTGCCTTCATCCTCTCTCCCCATATGTGTGTATAAATAAACATGTAGACATTAACCCACGCACATAAAACCACACATACTGAACCCCTCCACACACAAACATACCTGTCTACCTTGAACCACCTCTCCTTCTTCTCAGCTTACTCGCTGCACTCATGCCTGACACCAATATGAACCTCACGCTCTCTCTGAAATGTTTATCAAGCATTGGAAGAGTATCTGTCACTCCATCGGGAGTGAGGCTGTGACAAAAAGGGATAGAAGAGATCTTGCATGGTTTGTTCTGTGTGCTTCTAAACCCTTTAAATCTTTTATAACAAGAATGTATTTGTATTTTATATGTTTTTAAGTTTTTTTCTTCAACCTTGCATAGCCGCATCTTATACAAGTAATATGAGTCTACTGCCTCCATTCTCTCACATCCTCTTCCTATGTAAGTCCTTGGCAGCCAGGCTTCCATGCTCAACAACCTCCCAGGACTGCACTCTCAAAGGGCAACAGTGAGCAACTTTCTTGTGGTCCACTGTTCTACTTCTCTTGGTAGATGCCAACAGTGATGAACTACTCCCCTCCTGAAAGTCTCTCCTCCCTTGGCCTCTGTGAGACTGCCCTCTGAGTTCCATTGTAAAACTGAACACCTTTCGCTGAAGGACCTCAAAAGAGTCAAATGAGCTTTCCTTTTTCTTCTCCTAAAATTAAAGGAAGAGGAGCTACAGAATGCAGAGCATGTGTTTACACACACAATGTCCTCCTCTACATACCCTTGCACAGCCACCTTTTCCACTGTCTCCACTTTGAGAAAAAGCCAAAGATGATAAAGCCACATCAAAGTTTCCATAACCCTCGGTGTTGCCGAGGGGACTTCTGGTCAACCATCCTTTACATGCACACCACCCTGGGGGCATAAGGCTGGGTCCTTCCTTCTTCAACTAGTTTGCTCAGCTTCTCTCCACTCTACCTCTGCCCATTACTTTTCTCTTGTGAAGAAGGAGCAAAAAAATAATGTCCTAAATGCACAGGATTTTGATAAATGGAGAGAGGTTTAGTGCCTGGACAAGGCAAGGATGAACATTTTATATTGAGAATTTCATTTTATAAAACAGAAAAGAAAATCTGTGTTTAGAGAACCACGATTAGATAAATCTTTTGAATGTATGTTAAAATCAATTAGTGTGAGCATTAAATGAGGTAGTGTAGGTGGGAGTGTTTTGCAAAATGTAACTTGCTAGAAAAATGTTAGATACTTCTATCATCAATCTCACAGAGTTGTTGAAAACGAAATCAGACAATATAGGTAAAATTGCTTTGTCAACTGGAAAGAACATTTATAAATTGTAATTATTATGTGATATTTTGCCTCTAGCTAGAATAAGGGTCAGACCAAGGTAGTGTTGAAGAAATAAGATACCTGCTAAATTCTTTTAAATCTACATTCCTGAAACTGTTTATAAACTGAGAATTCTAATTCATTTCCATCTTCTCATCTCTTTTCAAATGCACTGATTACAATAAACTTCAAAATCTATTAATAACAGAGTCAAGTTCCTGGTTACTATCAACTAGGCTATTGGACTTTGGATTTAAGTCCTGAAAGTCATCTTTTGTGCTAGTCTGATAATAACTAGGTCAGTCCATTTTCTCTTGTAACTATTTCAATTCCCCTCAACATCATAATATCACAATTCTACTGCAGTAGCTTCCTGGACATTCATTCTATCTTTAGCCTTTCTGAATTCCCATCCATCCTTCCTCCAGGTGCTGAAAAACCCAACATCATTTTCATTATCCCAACTAATTTTTTAAACTAATTGATTTTATAAACAAAGTGATGAGTCAGGAATTAAAAATAAATTGAATAATTATTGGAAAGGAAGAAGAAAATCATCACTTCTTTGAGAAGGTATGATTATATACCAAGAAATCCCAGAAAATCAACTTAGAAGTTATTTAACATGATGGGTTGGACAAAAATAAATATATAAAAATTAACAATTTTCCAGTATGCCAGCAGTAACCAACTGGAACACATAATGGGGAAAATTTTCTTTGACCTTAACTGCCAATTCCCACTATAGGAACAATCAGGAAGAGAGGGTGGAATGAAAAGATTACTAGAATCTAGTTTTTTTGTGATGGTAGCTATCTGCAGCCTTTATGTCGCATGGGTTTTCTTTCCTGTTTTATTTTCTTTTTACCACCTGTTCAAGGTTTAAAGAGACTTGTGGTCCAAGCTTCAGCATCGACAGCTGTGAGGGAGAAAGGAGAGGTGGAGAGATACCAAGTAGGGAGGAGAAGAAAGAGGAACTGTGGTGTGGTCAATGGGCCTGGAGGCAATGGATCAACTGCATCAATCTAGAAAGTAATCACTGGTGTGGAGGAAAAACCAAAAGCCACCTTTGACTCTTCTCTCTTGACCCTTCACAGATATTCAGGTGTCAAGTCCTACAAGTTAGTCTTTTAAAAGCTCTCATAGATTTACTCCTTTCTCCTTATCCCCAGTACCTATCCCTTACCAAATATCCTTAGTAACTTGGGCCCAAATTATAACTCTCTCTTAACTATTTCTTCATCTGTGGGAGACTATTTGCATGGCATCCATCTTGTTAAAGTCTGCTCTGCTGTTTCCGGCCCCAGGGCGGGGTTTCTCTGCGTGCAGTGTCTGCATTCTTCTAGATAATTGTTTACTCCATTCTTTGCTTATTTGTTCCACCTGGGGTATTTACTGGAATTGGCTTCAGGTGGGATACTCATTAACTGTTTCACCTGTTTTCCCCCTATATATTGCGTGCACTCCCCCTGAATAAACGAGACTTGATCAGAATCCTGTCTTGTCTCCATTTCTCGTGTCTCTTGTCCCACCTCATCCTCACTCCCCCTCTAGAGTCCTCGTTGATCGACCTGCGGGCCGGGTCATTCATCCACAGACTGTGACCCCACCCATGTCCCTTTCAGTCTTTCCTGTCACACCCATGACTGGTTAATGGTCTGTAGAATGCAGGCCTGGAAGGCTAACCAACCTGGGCCAAAATATGGGATTCATTTCTCACCATAGACTGCATGGGTTTGAGCTCCAAATCTGCCACTAATTAGCTCTGTAAACTTGACCATATTACTTAACCCTCTGAACCTTGGATTCTTCATTTGTAAAATTGGCCTAATGCATAAATAATAATAATTATTGTGAGGACTAAAAATAATACGTAAAATAAAGGACCCATCACAGGATTGGACACACAATAATATAATAGGTATTCAAAGGCCATGACTGCACGCTTTGGGAGTGTGGTCTTTATCACAATAAAGAGTCCATAGTTGTCTACTGGAACAAGTTTGATGCCTATGCTTGGTCTCTGAGACTGTATAATTGGTCCCCACCTAACATATCCAAAGGTACCCCTCAACATAAAGTAGCCACTCAACCTCATTGTCACGTCCCAAACATATGCACCCCATCTCAGAAGTTTGCCTCTTCATCTTCCATTACCCCACCCATGTGCCTCCATGGTGCCTCTCCTACACCAATACCACCACGTTTGTATGTAGTTAGCTCTGACAACCCCTCCTTTCTACTTAGGCAGTTCACATGAGTTATCTCACTTGATGCTCCAAAGACCCTACGAACCAGGTACTATTACTCTTGTCACTACCACTGGAGTCACTGGGGCTCTGAGAGGGTGAGTTGCTTGCCCAAGGTGACAAAGTTGCCCAAGGGCTCGAAACTAGGCCTGAGCTCTCTACTGCTATCCCATCCTTCTTCAGCACATATTTTTAGGCAATGGCTGGATGAGTCACTGTAACACGTCAAAGTCCAGCCCAATCGTATCTTCTTTGTCCTCAAGAAGCCAGTTCTCATTCATCTCCCCTGCTCTTACCCCTTTGGCTCTTCCAGCTGTTTTAAACAAATAGCATATTATAGACTGTCCTAGACCATATTTCAACTGCATAATTGGGCACTCACTCTTGTCAGTATTCAGTGTAATGTGATTATGCATAACTGGGTATTGTTCACTAAGTGGAACCCTAAAGTAATGGTCTGGATTTTCACACACTGCTCATAGAGACCAGTCTCATTTCTTCCCAGATACTCATCAGGAATCTTCTCAAATAGAATATAAATGCCCTGTGGGTAAGGACCACATTGTTTATTCCTTTGTGTCTCACAAACTTCTGCAGACATTAGAGATACCCCAAAATACCTTTTGGTTCATATTTGGCCTTCTAAGTAGGCTTTCTTAACTGGGGGGATGGCAGGTCCCAGAGATATGCAAGACAAAAGGATATAAGAGGGAATAGTCTTCTATTATTTCAGAACAGACAGCACACTGGGTCCCTTATACACACTGGGGAAAATATTTCCAATTGTCAGAAGCCAAAAGCAAACTAGGTTTGATGGCATCAATATAATGCTTAATATGCTACATAGTTGGCATCTGTTCCACAGGAGACTGCATGTCAGGAACTCAGAAAAGGTCCCCTGGGCATATAGGCAGCTCTCAGTCTGTCTCCTACACATTAAATATGCTCAGGGTAGGGAATATACATTTTTAAATGCATGAAACATGAGCCAAACTTGACACCCATCTATCAGCGCTGCTTTAAGGGTAATAAAATCAGAGCTGCCATTACAAGGAGAGGGAACTTGATGACCCACTGGAGACTTCTTCCAATCTAAACGATTCTATAAATTCCCCTAAAAATCATAAAAAAGCAGATTAAGGATTCATGTAGGTGTTTGGACTATAAATACAAATTAATTTCTGCTCCAGCTGCAATTTTTCTCATCCTTGTAAGAAGCACCTCCATCGCTGAGATGTTTCTGGGTGAAACACCAACAGAGAAGCTAAAGATAGATAGGACTCCCTCAGGTTCTTGTTGGCAACTATGGTCTTCTAATTTTACAAATAAATCTGTATCTTGAAATGAACTGAATTGAATCCTGCTGCTGTCCAAAAACATTTATCACTGAAAATCTGTTCTGTTTGGGGAGTAAGATGTAATTGTGTACAGATTCAATAAGAACCTAAATGTTCCACTGAGAAATTCTTTATTGAAACTGTTTTGTTCGGACTCTAAGAAATCTATTTATTTCCATTCTCAGTTACTAGTCATATAAGTCAATTTGTTTTTACTTAAAAAATGTGCTTAAACAGTGCTCTTATTTTTTTTTTTAATGGAATAGTTTGTGACATCAGAAACTCAAAGGATTCTTCTCACTTGGTATAGTGAAACTTAATTCAAACTGATCTTTATAAAAGAAAGAAAATTAATTCTTTTTTTAACATTCCCTCACCTATTAGAGCTCAATAGAAATCTAAGGAAAATAGTAAATAACATTTTAAAAGATTAATTTATCAACTAATATATTTTTGGCTCACTTATTTGCTCTGATTCAATATGAAGCCAGAGCCCAAAATAGAAATGAACAAATGGATTGTGGATCATGTCTCCAAATGCATGGGGATAAATGCATATCCCTAAGGAAATGTGCTCAATTATGACATCACAGCTGTTTCTCCTATAAAAAGAACTATGTCCTGCAGCAAACTATAATTTCCCAAATAAAGGGAATAAAAGATTAAAGAAAAGAAAAACATGTCAGCAATAAAATCCAAGGATTGGGACCAGATGCCAGGCATATTAAAATACAATATCCAACAAAGGATTAAAAAAAGAAATCTTATACCACTTGAATGCTTATATGCAAAGTATTTCCATGCACACTCACCAAGGGAGGAGACCGTGGTCAATAGTTGCAATAATGCTACCGGTATCCATGATCATGATCTCATGGCAGTCCTCAGCCACATTTACTCTGGGCATGGCCTCGTGACCTGCTTCGGCCAATAGATGTTAGCAAGCATGACAAAAATGGAGGCTCAAAAAGTGCTTGCACGTTGGGGCTTGTCCTTTCTTCCTACTCTTGAAAATCCTGAAACTGTCATGAGAATAAACCTGGACCAACCCAATGGAGACATGTATTTCAGTCACTCCCCTTGCCCCAGCCAAGTGCCAGCACCACCCACTGTACATGTGAATGATGCCCCCTAGATCGACCATCTCATAGCAACCTGCCAGCTGCCTAGAGAAGTGTGAGTTCAGTCCAGGCAAGCCCAACAGAAGAACTGGCTAGCTGAACCCAGTCTAAATTGCCAACCAATATAACCATGATCAAATAAATTATTATAGTTTTAAGCCACCAAGTTTTGGACTGGTTGGTTATACAGAAAAAGCTAACTGATACTGTGGTCATCACAGAACTTCTCTCATAAGGACACCAACTAATGGACCAGTCACCAAAGAGGGAAAGAGAGAGGCTATCCTAGGATGGGTGGGTCTAGCAATTATTCCTAAAAGTGAGCTTATATATGAAATGCTGAGTTGTTTTATTAAGCCATGTTATATTTTGGAGATCCTTTTAAAATCTACATCCAAAGTACAATACCACGATAATAGAAACTAACACTTAAGTGCAAGCACTGGGCTATGTGCTTGATAAAGATGATCTCATTTAATCTCTACAAAAATCTCATGTGAAATTATAATTATCTGTATTTTACAATTCAAAAACTGAGGCTTTGGAAAGTTAAGTAACTTGCTCAGGGTAACACGAAGTTATGATTGAGCTTGAACTCAAATCTGATTGGCTCAAGAGTCTGAGTTCTTCATTCCTATACTTTTTTCTACCTGATACCTACCCCCAAAAGAAAGGCTTCTCTAGTCCCTGGTGTTGGGGAAGTCTGGACCAAGAGACCTACTGTCTCCTTCTTGACTCTTAGATGGCCAGGCAGAGCAGACCCAATGGTGCTTAGACAACTAGTTGAAGATATAGGGGCAATGGGATGAACAGTGGACTTGGTGAATCTTGCCCTGGCCTGCTGGCCTCTAACACAGAGACCAGAGCAAGAGATTCAGAGCATAGGCAGGAGCTGTTTAACACACAATGACCTGGGCCACCAGCAAAGCGTGGCCCAAGTCTCTTGTGCTCAAGTGTTCATCAGAATGGCAATGTCTTCCTTCCTGTCTTGGGAGGGGTGGGGGTAAAAAGAAAAAAAGGAGTCTTGGATGGGGCTAGAAAAATAGGTAGAGCCCTGGCTAGTTTGGCTCAGCGGTTAGAGCATCGACCTGCGGTCCTGAGAGACCCGGGTTCGGTTCCCGCTAAGGGCGCGTACCTCAGTTGCAGTTTGTCCCCGGCCCTGGTCGGTCGTGCGGGTGGCAGTCATTCAATGTGTCCCTTCACGTCGATGTTTCTCTCTCTCTCTCTGTTCCTCTCTCTCCCTCCCACTCTACCTGAACAAAAAATGGGAAAGTGTCCTTGGGTGAGGATAAAAAAAAAAAAAAAAAGAAAAAGAAAGAAAGAAAAATAGGTAGAAAGTTGGGCAGCGATTCCTCTCTTCTCATAGGTGTAGAAGGTGTTTCCATGAGGAAAAGGAAAGGTTCAGTATCTGCTACACATTTAATATCTGTCCATTCTTCGCTAATGAACTATCTGGAATCAGGCCTGTTATTTCCTGGATTTCTGATAGTTTAAAATGCCTCAACCCTAACTCTTAATATTGAGATGAAAACAAGGGTGAGGAGAAGGAAGTCAATCAAGACAGCCCCTTTTGAAAACTACTTGATTCAAGATCCATAACAAGAACAAAACCCTCCCCACTCAAGCCCAAAATCGAGCCGACCCGTTAGTTGTGTATCTCCTTGGCTTGGCTGAAATGCAAGTGTTTAAATACGGCTGAAGGTATAAACTGGTTTTTAACCTCTATCTGCCTAATCGAGCCTACCAAAGCCAATCTCTTTTTAAGAAATTCTTAATGCTTTTAGGACCCTAACGCTGTGGGAAGTTATTCCTGGCACATTTATAGAGAACTAGTGAGAGGAAATATGAGAAGGCATGAGATAATTGGGCACATTAAGTATGCCTAGGCAAGTGTGAAGGGACACAAGTTGGGAAACGTATTCACCTTAAATGAAGCTGAACATGATTCTAAGCCCCAAACATCTGCATATTGAAAGCCTGCTTCTGTGAAAGAGACTAGCGGGTCCTAGACAACCCTGCACAATCGCCCTTTCTCCTAGGGCCGCAGCAGTGGCAAAGGCCTGTTCCGAGGACCCATTAACCTCGTCAACCTTTTATTTCCTGGTCTGTCAAGTGGGGGTGCTGCAAAGTTTCAGAGATAAAGTAGTAGTTCCTTCATTTTAGATTTCTTGGACATGAGTAATTCTCCCCCAAAATCTTGGAGGCACCAGCATAGTCTTGCTAGTTTCTTCTTTTGCTAAGTTTTTACATGAAAACGAAAAAGACAAATAGATAGACTTAATGTAGTGCTCTGTGCCAGGGACTATTCTTTTTTTTGGGGGGGAGGGTATGTGCCCATAGCGGGAACCAAACCCGGGACTCTCTGGTCCACAGGTCAACACTCCAACCGCTGAGCCAAACCGGCCAGGGCGCCAGGGACTAGTCTAAATGTTTCCATATATTAATAGAATCTCCCTAACAACCATATGAGATATGTGTAGTTACTCCCATTTAACAAATAAGGAAACTGAGTTACCACAAACAGGTTCACAATCTGCCCAGGATTGCAGAGCTTGGAGCAGAGCCAAGATTGGAACTCCAGTAATGTAGCTCCAGGATCCATGCTCTCAACAAACAGGAAATTGTCTGGCGCTCTGCTAACTTGTTTCATGAAGGAAAGGAATGCGCACACAAAAGTAAGAGAATGCCATTTCCAAAAATAAACATTTTATATCTCCAGAAGAAAGAAGGAACAGACGAAAGAGCAGTCGCCAAAATTGAAAGGTAAAAATTGGTTTTATGCTATGCGGTCATTGTGCTCATTTTACTCCACACCAATGAATATTTATGTTTGGGAACATATAGATTCTCCCAGTCCCCAGTTCAACCTTTGAGAACCACAAAGATACCATGTATGGAAAGCCCATCAGACATTAATGGTTGCTGTGGAGCTAAGAGATGATGAGCAAGGTGCCCCAGACGCCCGCCCTCTGGAGTGCTCACTAAGGCTGTGTGAGCCAAACCAAATGGACAGCGGTATGCAGTGCCCCACGGGCTGTCCACATGGATGTATGTGCATCTTGGACATGATATTAGAAATCTGCCTTCCATATCTTAAAACATTTCTTTAATAATTGAACAATTCTTTTGGAACTTGGGGAAGAGGGCAATTGAGGAAATGGGATGTTTAGTGGTTTCACTGGGAGGCACCACAGAATAGTGATGAGTGGCTTCATTCCAGATTCCAGTGACTAAGGTTTCTAAGAGGGGTCAGTAGATCTGTTCTGTTCATGGCCAGCGTTAGCTTTCTGTTTTCTGAACAACCCATCTCCAGTTGCTCCTTCCATCCTCCCTGACACGCAAAGAGCATGGGCTGGAAAGTGGGCAGTCCCCCCGCCCCCGCCCCGGAAAGTCCCAGGACGTCATGACAGCAGAGAAGCAGCTTGCAAGGAGCAGTATGCTGGGAACGGAGCCTCCCCAACCATCCCCCACATTTTAGTTAGTCTTTGGTGACAACAGCAAGACTCTGCAGGAAGTATTTCCCCCTCACATCTCCCTCTTATTCTTCTCTTGATTTTAGAACAGAACAAAAACCTGCAGATGGGCTTTTCTAGTCAACAGCTTCGGCTTACACTGTGAACTTTGGTCCATCAGTCTCTACTGAGGGAGCATCTTCAACAATTGCAGCTCAGCTTTGGGGAGGATGATCACTGAGTTATCTGCTAACAGAGTGGGCAAGAATTGTGTTTAGTGTAGGTTACACCACCAGCAACTGGGACATGATATTAGAAATCTGCCCTCCATATCTTAAAACATTTCTTTAATAATTGAACAATTCTTTTGGAACTTGGGGAAGAAGGCAATTGAAGAAATGGGATGTTTAGTGGTTTCACTGGGAGGCACCACAGAATAGTGATGAGTGGCTTCGTTCCAGACTCCAGTGACTAAGGTTTCTAAGAGGGGCCAGTAGATCTGTTCTGCAATGGGCCAGATAGTAACTGTTGTGAACTTTGTCAACCATGTAATCTCTGTCAGAACTACTCATCTCTGCTGTTGTAGCATGAAAGGAGCCACAGATACTACATGAATGGATGGGTGTGGCTGTGTGCCAATGAAACTTGATCTGTGGACACTGGAATTTGAATTTCATATCATTTATATATGTCACGAGATATTATTCCTCTTTTGACTTTTTTTTCTAATCTCTTATACATATAAATATCATCCCTGGTATGGGTCAAATACAAACAGGCAGTGGGCCAGAGTGTACCAAACCCTGGTTTATAACTGTAGCTCTGGCATTTCTTAGCTGTAAACTCCTGGGCAAACTTTGTTTTGAAGCTTTGATTTCCTTGTCTATAAAATGGACACCATAATAACATCAACCTCATCTGGGTTTCCTGGGCAATACAATAAAAACAAAATACTTTAGTACACAGCAGCTAGGCATGTACTTGGCATACAATAAATGTGAACTGTTACTGCACTTTCCTCCTCTCCTCAAACACTCTGTAGCTTCTGCCAAATCCATCCAGGTACCATCGAATAGGATCAAAGACTTGAATGTCCCTATCAACAAAGAAACATTCTAGACTTTGCATACCAACATCAGTACCCTCAGAGTTTGTGGAGCCCTAAAACGTGCTTCAAACCCTGGATGCTCTCATTTGTCCGTGTCCCCCTGGATCTCAGTCACTGCAGTCCAAGAGCTGAGAACAAGAATGTGTGGTTATGCTCCAAACCAGAAATGATGATTTTTTTTTTCCGGAAATAATGATATTTTTGAGCACTGGCCAGTCCTCATGACCACAGCATTCTGCTAAGTGTCTTACGCAGTTCTTTCCCTTCATCCTCCCAACAACTGAAGGATGCTGAGCTCTAGGTATCAGAGGAGGAAACCAAAGTGTAGGAAGGTTAGGTAACTAGGCAAGCCCACATGCCAGGTAACCAGAAGGCATGGGGTTCCTTCCTGAACCATAGCTCTTGCTTTGCAGCAAAGAAAGGGGTGATGATCGTTTAGGGTCCCTGTGCTTCTCTGACTGAACAACTGGGGATCTTGTAAAAATGCAGGTTCTGAGTCATCAGGCCTAGGGTGGTCCTGAGGTTCTGCAGTTCTACAAAGCTCTCAGGTGACACCAATGCCACTGGCCCTGGGACCACACTTTGAGTAGCAAGACTCTAGATGAAGTGAGAAATGCTAATTTCCCCCAGTAATGACCAAGGTGGTCCACACAGAATGAATCAATGACCATGGGTTTCCCACAGCGAAGAGTCTTTGGAGCCAGACTGCAAAGTTATACCTATGACTCCACCAGGTGCCAGATGTGTGGCCTTGGGGGCAGGTCTTTCAACCTTTCTGTGCCTCATGCTTCCTGCCTGCAAAGGAGAAAGGTAATAACTTATCTCTTAGGGCCGTGACAATGATCCAGTAAGACGACATATACAGCATTTAGAGCAACGTCTAACATGTTGTAAGTGACCGATGAATAAAAGACACTCGGAAGATCAAGAAAAATGAAGATCCTTACCAAAGAAGTACCTAGAAAGGTGCTACATGGGGTCTGTTCCCCTGCACAGCTAATAGCTTGCACAGATCCATTCAAATCTACCATTTGAGCCATTTTGCAGTTAAGAAAACCAGACTTGCATCCAGTCAGCCATAAAATTAAATTAGAAAGCAAGTTCACCTTGAAAGGGCAGGACCCAAAAGCCAACAAAGAAGTAGCCCTTTCCATCTTATTCATTATTTACCCATCTGAGGGACATGCCCATTCCCTAGACCTCTGGGTACAAGAAACAATCGAGAATGCGTGAGACAGTGTCCTAAAGCGACAAATCTGAACTCCACCAGAGTAGTTTCTCACTTAGGTCATGTCAGTGTGTCACTCATCATTAGGCAGTGTGCTCCCAGGCACCCCAGCCCTCTAAAGTAACTAACGCTCTAGTACTATGTCATCACTGTCCACATCAAGGGAAATGCCTCAGTGGTCTCGTCTGTAAAATGAACATTCCGGGAAAGATATTCCAGCGCCAACATTCTAGAAGGTCCGGTGTGTTTCCTTTTACCCGAATTGCACCACCTCCTCACCCCACCCCCATCTGATGAGCTACTGTTCACTGAGTGCTAAGCAACACCTCTGGATGCTTCAAGCACAGTGCCGGGTGCACAGGAAGCACTCAATAAAGGATGGCTATGCTCGACATCACTAATCGTCAGAGAGATGCAAATTAAAACAACAATGAGGTATCACCTCACACCTGTCAGAATGGCCGCCATCAACAAATCATCAAACAAGTGTTGGCGAGGGTGTGGAGGAAAGGGGACTCTAGTACACTGCTGGTGGGAATGCAGACTGGTGCAGCTACTATGGAAAACAATATGGGGTTACCTCAAAAAATTAAAAATTGAACTTCCATTTGACCCAGTCATCCTGCTTCTAGGAATATACCCTAAGAAGCCTAAAACATCAATCAGAAAGAATATATGTACCCCCATGTTCATAGCAGCACTATTTACAATAGCTAAGATCTGGAAACAGCCCAAGTGTCCATCAGTAGACGAATGGATAAAAAGGCAGTGGTACATATACACAATGGAGTACTATGCAGCTGTAAGAAAGAAAGATCTCTTATCCTTTGAGACAACATGGAGGGACCTGGAAAGTATTATCCTAAGTAAAATAAGCCAAGCAGAAAAAGACAAATACCACATGATCTCATTTATATACGGAATATAATGAACATAACAGTCTGAAGAATACAGTAGACCCAGAAACATGGAAGTAGGGCACAGACTGACATCCCTCACAAAAGGGAGTGAGGATGTGGGAAGAGATAAACCACAGAACTTATATGCATGTATGCATAACCAATGGATATGGACAACAAAGCCAGGGACGAGGCGGGGGGATGGGGAGGGGGGTACCAATGGGGTAAAAAGGAGAAACATCTGTAACAAAAAAAAATAAAAAATTTAAAAATAAATAAATACATAAATAAAGGATGGCTGTGCTTAGAACAAAATCAGGGTGCCATCTTTTACATGAACCACGGTATGACCTGACCTTGTCATCTAGTTACTGAATAGCAACTGGAATGGCAGTAGGTGGATGGGATGGGCAAGGCCAAATGGGAATTTTGTTGAGAAGGTGGCCACGGCCTTTTCCAAAGTTGGGTTGGTAATTTACCACTCAGGTAAGAAGCTGAGAGAGAAAGGGACTAGAGGAAGGGGGTCTACTGGTTGGTGGCCTTCAGGACCTTCAGAAACCTCATCTCCTGTAGCAGACAATTATTACGCCCTGAGCCTCATCCTCTCAGTCCAGCTACAGCTGAAATTCCTGGCACGCGGGGATGGCCATCAGTTCCTGGAACACTCTGGCAGCTCGCACCTCAAGGACGTGCAGAGTCAGCTTTTCTGCTGCAGGCCAGGGCTTCCTCAGAGGTGGGCGTGGAAACAAAGTACCCTCTGTTTTCAGAAGCAGCCCAATGGCCCTGGTGCAACTTTCAGCCAGTCGGGAACGGGAGTCAGTGAAGTGTCCCAGCCTCCCTTCCTTGGACAGGACAATTCTGCAATAGTTTCAGTGTGGTTCCTCAGAGGAACTCCAGTGACATCGGGATTCCTATGTTCATAGCTGTGACCAGCTCACACGTGTGCTCCCCCAACCCCCGCCCCTGGTTTTTTCTCCCCTGCCTCACTCTTCTGCTCCCTTACCCCATCCTCCTGAGATTACCTCCCCAACTACCAGGACCCAAGCCCTTGTCTCAGTCTCTGATTTGGGGAATCCAGCTGAGACTTCTGAACACTCCAAAGTCTTGTGTAGAGTCCCACGGCGCTCTGCAGAATCACAGCCCTGCACACTGCACTGTGGTTGCAGAACGAGGAGGTCCACCAAGGCCAAGATCAAGTCCATCTCGTTCACTCTGGCACCCAGGCACCTGGCTCTTAGGAAGCACTCTGTAACTGTTAGTGGAGCGGTGCCAGCAGCGCATCTGCTGCCTGGGCATCAGAGGGTCAGGAAGCAACCCTTGGTCTTTTCAACAATTCAAAGCCATTTAAGAAAAGTGTAAATGAAGTAAGACAGAGTCACTAGCCGCAGGGAAAAAGACATCTAAAGAAGGTCCATTTCCATTAAGCTCTCCCACCACTACCACACAAAACATACCCCAGGCTCCTCTGCTCTTTGCTTGCCTCCTCGGGGAACCCAGCCTCATCCACCTCTGACTATGTCCATCCCTGCACACCACCTGCAGCCTCCTCCTCATTCTCCTCCCCCCCTCCTCTTTCCCTTTTTATTCCTGTGCTCTGTATTCTGTCAATGAATCATAACAAAGGATTAGATCAAAGAAAAGCAATCCAAACAAGTAAAGCTGATTGTGCTACTGCTGTTTCTTTACATGTCTTTCTCCCCCAGGCCTGAAGCTAGAAGTTGCAAACTGGCCTCCTGTAGGTCAAAGGTGGTTGGCAGATATGTTTCCCGGAAGCCCATGCAATGTTCTTAAAGCTACCAATACTTAAAACTCAATATACTGTGCATAACACGCCACATTCCCAGCTATTCTTAAAAAGTTAAAGATTTGACAACATGATCCCACACTTAGCGGGGGTGGGGTTAGCTGCTTTCTAGAGACGGGACCCACAGCCGTCTATGTACGGCTGTCCGCTCCTTTTCCTCTTGCCTCTGACCCTGAGACCCCTGTCAGTTGCCATTTATGATTGTAATATGCAGTTTACTTTGCTCTTTCTTGTTACCTGCCTGGCCCTGGGGGTGAGTATATTTGAGCTTGCTACCCCATATATAAACACCTGGGGGAAAAAGTCCCAGCTGCTGTGATTGTTCCATGTATTTTTAAGTGTCCCTGGCAAGAGGTTAGTTTCCTACTCTAATGCTATCATGCCTTATGCTATTATTTAGAACCTGATCTTAATGGTAATGATGATCATGTAATGATACCTGCCTGGGTACTGGAAAGCAGTTACTCTTGGCACATAGGTCTGTCTAATTCTACAGGTGCTTTTATTTTTCAAGAAGTCATTAATACAGAGGGATTCAGAAGAGATTTGGAATAAGTGGGGCAATAATAGAAAGGAGAGGCCAGCAGGAGGCACATCTCATTTATGGTTGCCTTGCCCTTGCTTCCTTCAAAGGGGAGGAGACTGATGGGCAAAAGAAAAGAAATTCTTCCCATCTACACCTGATATTCTAATTCTGGGAAGAATACAGACTTCTTCATCTTACCTCCCAAGCTGTAAAGTCAAGCTCAAGAACCGTTTCACATTAACCTGAGCAAGGGAACTTTGGGAGCACCACGTGAATCAGCCTGCCTCAGCATGCCAAAAAGACACTGACAGTTTGATTCAAGTTTATAGATCTATAAAGCAACCCACAGTAAATTCCAGACTCCTGCGGAGCTAGAAGTTAATGACAAAAAATGCAAAGGCAAGAGGAAGAATAATTTCCATGACCTCTCAGAGCTCAAAGACAGAACTTAAATGACTGTGAGACATATCACTCACTCAAGGACCAACATTCTTCCAACATTTAATCAGTCACTAAATCAATATTTACCTGTGTGCAAGGAACTAGGGATGAAGTGATCATCAAGGCAGACACAGAAACTGCCTTTGTGAATGGTCCATCAGGAAAGACTAATTAAACACACAATTATTTCATTCATTACAAGTATGACGAGTGGTATAAAAGAGAAGTCAAGGTAAGGGAATATTTACCAAGAGACCTAACCTAGGAAGAGGTCCATCCCCCTCACCCCTTCCCCAGGAAAAAGCCTTTAAGCTAAGACCTAAAGGGTGAGTTGAAATTGTCCAGGCACAGAGCCTGCCCATCTTTATTGAGTACTTACTATGTGCCTGGTACTGTACCAGGCATTGGGGTTAGAGAGAAATTATCAACAGATTTTCCTCAAAGAACTCAGTCTACTGAGGGTAAATAGGCTTCAATCATATCTGCTGCTGGGAAATGATGGGATCTCTTCATCACCATATAACCAATTAAATAGTCATTTTCAAAATATTCTAATACTCAGAGAAGAATTCAACCAAAAATATTCCTAATTGCAAAATGTTCTTTTGTGAGTGCAGAGAATTTCTCTAATAATTTAATAAAACAGATGAAAATGAGAAACTGTCAAATCCCATGGAGCACCTGGGGCTTCACCAAGATAACAAGGCTTGTTGTCTGGCAATATACAAGCCGCCCAACCATCCAAGAGAAAGGTTCAATGAGGACTTGAATAAAGGGAGAGAGGCAGGACATTAAACTCTGGAGGCAGGTAAAACACGGCTTGGTGATTAAAAATATTAACAATCATAATAATAACAATGTTAATGATAACTAAACATTCTGACAAACCTTTATGTATACTTAATTAACATATTTCGTTCTTTGGGTAGGTACAATGATTTTCCCCATTTTATGGAGGAGAAAACCAGCGATTAGAGCAAACAAGAAATTTCTGTTTATAGCAGTGTGGCAGACTAAATAACCTGAAAACTAAAGTCTAGAACATATTAGGCATTCTGAATAGAACAACACATCTGTTTAATCACAAAATAGAGTTTGCAAGTAATTTGATCCTCGAGTGTCAAAATCAAAGAGTGAGCTGTATATTAGATCAGTGAATAGATACTGCAGCTATCCCTTGGGAGCTGACTGGGACAAGTGGCTGGACTCACTGAACAAAGATTTTCATGGCCACAGAAGGATAAAATATGAGGTGCTAGGCCTGTATGGAGTAGGTAGTTGGTATTGAGATTCTTCCATATAAAGTTGGGGACTTAAAAGAGTTACAAGCTCATGAAAAAGAGATAATAGCTACAAATCCACCCGATGGGACAGAAGACCACAAGGAAACCTAACTATCTCTCCTAAGCTTTGTTGGGGTGGGGGTGGAGGAAAGGCTACCCAGAAAATTTGTATGATGGATCTCCATCACAAGAGTTTGGGGTACTAATATTCATTTACTAAGTGGTCCAGGAAGCCCCAAAGTGATCATTTAACCTAAAAATGTATCGTAAGTAAGAGATATCACCTAGGCACCTAATAGAAACCAATGAAAAGACATACCCTTAACTTGGATCATTTCAGGTCCCATAAATAAAGCCTTTCTGATAATGAGTTCACAATCCAAAATCATAACATAATAGGAAAAAGATCCACCATAAATAAAAATCAGCCAACACAATAAACAATAGAAAAGACTTCCAAGACCTTAAAGTAATAGAACAATCAGATAAAAACTAAACAACATTTAAATTAGTTGAAGACATAAAGGAATAAAATATAAGATCAAGACACAATAAAGATATATGAAAAAGAATCTCTAGAAAATAAAAATTAAATTATTGAAAATAAAATCCTGGAGGATTGGCTATAAGCAGATAACTATATCTAAAGAAAGATTTAGTGAACAAGATGATAAAGCTGAGAAAAATGTTACACAAGAGATAGAAAAAAAAAAATCAAAGAGGTCAGTAGATAAGGAAGAAAGAATGCAGAAATCCAATAGACATCTAATAAAAGTTCCAGAAGAAGAGAACAGACAAGAATAAAGGAGAGACTATTCAAAGACATAGGAATCCTCAGACTCAGGAAATACAGTGAGTCCTAAGCATAGCACGTAAAACTAAGTTCATACTAAATGGATTGTGCTGAAACTCCTGAACACCAAAGACAAAGAAAAGCTCTAGTAATCAAACAGAAGAAAAGGCAGGTTACCTAAAAGGGAGCAATTACCATCAGACTGACAGTGGACTCCTCAATAGCACCAGTGGAAGCTAATAAAAGAACTAGCATCTTCAAAGTGCAAATAGAAAATAGGATTTCAACTTAATCATTTATAGTAAACACAAAATAAAAATATTCTCAGTCAAGCAAAGGAGAGCATTAACCTCTGAAAAAATGTATCAATGAAAGGATGTACTTCAAAAAGAAGATGATGAGCCCAACTGAAGTGGATTGAGCGATCCCGGACTGAGAGGTTCCGGTTCAATTCAAAGTTTCTTTCTTTCTTTCTCTCTCTCTCTCTCTCCTTTCCACTCTCTCTAAAAAAATTCAACGAAAACATATTTTTTAAAAAAGGAGATGGAACCTAGAAATAAAAAATAGAAAATAAAATAATTGGTAAACATCTTGGTAAATCTGACTGTATAAAATAATGATGATGATGACTAAAGACTGAGAGAGCTGCTCCCTAGAGATGGAAGTCGCAACCCGTTATGTGCTACAGTCCCCACCATGCACTGACTCTGACACCCCCCTCAGCTGCCATTTATGATCATGATGTGCAAAGTTTACATTGCTCTTTCTTTTTTTTTATCCTCACCCAAGGACATTTTTCCATTTTTTGTTCAGATAGAGCGGGAAGGAGAGAGAGGAAGAGAGAGAGAGAAACATCAACGTGAAAGAGACACATCGAGTGGCTGCCACCCGCACGACCAACCAGGGCCGGGGACAAACTGCAACCGAGGTACGCTGCCCTTAGCGGGAACCGAACCCGGGTCTCTCTGGACCGCAGGCCGATGCTCCAACCGCTGAGCCAAACCGGCCAGGGTTACATTGCTCTTTCTTGTTACCTGGACTCCTCATGTTGTCTGTAAGAAGGATAAAGATATTGATCAACTTTAGGTTTGTTTAGACTTGATGTTAACTATGTGTGTTAAATTTTTAAGGAAATCCATGAAAGGACTGGAGAATGAATGAATAAATAAATGACAGTGAGTGATATTAACTACTCAAGGGATAAATAAATAAAAAAGCAAAAGGAGAATAGGGAGTAAGGAGAAAGATGTGACAGGTACAGGGGAAAAAAGAGTAAATATTTTTGTTGTTGTTAATCCTTACTTGAGAATATTTTTCTATTGATTTTTTTAGATAGAGTAGAAGGGGAGGAAGAGAGAGAGAGAGAGAAGCATCAATGTGAGAGAAACACATTGATTGATTGCCTCCCACATGACCTGTACCAGGGCCAGGGATCGAACCTGAAATCTAGGTATGTGCCCTTAACTAGGAATCAAACCTGTGACCCTTCAATCTGTAGGCCTACACTCTAACCACTAAGCAAAACCTACCAGAGCAAAAAAGAGGAAATTTTTAAAAAATAAATGAATCAGGAAAAAAGGAATATGGAATAAAGAGAAAGATATGCAGGTGGAGGGTAAAAAGAGGACATTTTTTAAAGCCTCAATCTACTAGAAAGCAGTAACAGAATTCTGCACTAAAAATGATCAGGATAAATAATAAAATATTAGAAGATAGAAATAAACCCAAAATTATCAATAAATATATAGACTAAACACACCTGTCAAAAAAAGATATCAGATTGAATTTTTTTAATTATAAGAGACTCGCCTAAAATATAAAGACACCAAAAGTTTAAAAATAAAAGTATAGAAAAGTTATGTTTAAAAAAGCCGCCCTGGCCAGTTTGGCTCAGCTGTTAGAGCGTCAGCCTGCGGTCCGGAGAGACCCGGGTTCGGTTCCCGCTAAGGGCACGTACTTTGGTTGCAGTTTGTCCCTGGCCCTGGTTGGTCGTGCGGGTGGCAGCCACTCGATGTGTCCCTTCACTTCGATTTTTCTCTCTCTCTCTCCCTTCCTCTCCCTCCCTCCCACTCTATCTGTACAAAAAAATGGAAAAAATATCCTCGGGTGAGGATTAAAAAATAAATAAATAAAAAATAAAAAAGCCTAGGCTATATTAATATCGGGCAATTTTGTAGATGAAAGCATTAAGAATTAAGGACGGTTCTTACACAATATTAAAGGAACAATTCACCAGGAAGAAATAAAAATCATACATATATTTTACTCACCTTATGAACGTAATCTAAAATGTACTTAGAACAACAACAAAAAAATGACAGAACTAACTACAAGGAAAAATAGACAAATGTCCAAACACTTTTTTCAGTAATTAAGAAGACCAAAAAATTAGGAAAGATAGATTTGGACAATGTGACTAGCAAGGTTAATCTGATGAACATCACATAGAGTCCTTAATCTTGTACATTTAGAGAGTACATATCCATTTCAAGCACACAGGGATCAGTCATAAAACCTGCCCAATTAGTTTATCACAAAGTAAGTCTCAATAAATTCCAAAGAATTAATATAAGACTGACCACAGTGCAAAAATTGAGAAATGAATAATAAAAAATAACTTACATATATAATTGGAAATTTAAAGTTGTGGTTTTTTTAACCATAGAAGAAATAGTGAATTTTTTTTTTTTTTTTTTTTTTATCC
Source organism: Molossus molossus (assembly GCF_014108415.1). NCBI lineage: Eukaryota > Metazoa > Chordata > Mammalia > Chiroptera > Molossidae > Molossus > Molossus molossus. Next base: position 20,153,306 of record NW_023425352.1, read on the forward strand.
TCACCCGAGGACATTTTTCCATTTTTTGTTCAGATAGAGCGGGAGAGAGAGAGAGAGAGAGAGAAACATCGACGTGAAGGGACACATCGAGTGGCTGCCACCCGCACGACCAACCAGGGCGGGGGACAAACTGCAACCGAAGTACGTGCCCTTAGCGGGAACCGAACCCGGGTCTCTCCGGACCGCAGGCCGACGCTCTAACCGCTGAGCCAAACTGGCCAGGGCAATAGTGAATTTTTTTTTAAGATTTACACAAAACAGAAATTATTCTTAAAAGAGAAAATATTTAGAACAAAATGAAAATGAAAATACTACATTTCAAAACATACGGGGAGGAACTAAAGAAATTATTTAAATGACATTTTATAGCTGTAAGTGCTTATATTAGAAAGGTAGATTGAACATTAATGAGCTGAGCATCAATCTTAAGAAAGTAGAAAAGGAACAGAATAAACCCAAAGTACATAGAAGGAAGAAAATAATAAAGTTAGAGCAGTCAAGGAAATATGAAACAAATTTACGAGAGAGAGATTTGGCAAAACACAAATTTTGGTTCTTTATAAAACAAGATCATAATAACTGGACAGGCAGGGTGATGAAGGAGTAGGAAGCATGGGCTCTGGACCTGACTGCCCGGTGTGAGTCCCCACTCTGCCACTTACCAGCTGCATGGCCTTGGTCATGTGACTCATGGCTGGCAATGGTGGAATCACAGCTCAAACTCTGGACTGCTGGACCCCAGTGCCCATGCACTAATTGGTTATTCTTACGACAGGATTTCTAAGTTGTGTATTCTGACGGGAGTGTCTTCCTCCCATAATGAAATCAAGTACTATTATCCCAATTTAACAGATGGAGTAACTGAGGTTGGGAAAATTTACATAATTCTCCCCCAAGTAATGAAATATTAAGAAGTGGCGCCGAAAGGGGACTCTAGTACACTGCTGGTGGGAATGCAGACTGGTGCAGCCACTATGGAAAACAATATGGTGTTACCTCAAAAAATTAAAAATTGAACTTCCATTTGACCCAGTGATCCCACTGCTAGGAATATACCCTAAGAAGCCTGAAACACCAATCAGAAAGAATATATGTACCCCCATGTTTGTAGCAGCACTATTTACAATAGCTAAGATCTGGAAACAGCCCAAGTGTCTATCAGTAGGCGAATGGATAAAAAAGCAATGGTACATATACACAATGGGGTACTATGCAGCTGTAAGAAAGAAAGATCTCTTATCCTTTGAGACTATATGGAGGGACCTGGAAAGTGTCATCCTAAGTGAAACAAGCCAAACAGAGAAAGACAAGTATCATATGATCTCACTTATTTGTGGAATATAATGAACATAACAGTCTGAGGAATGGGGTAGTCCCAGAGACGTGGAAGTGAGGTACAGACTGACAATCCCCAGAAGAGGGGGTGGTGGTGGGGGAGAGATAAACCACAAAACTTATATTCATGTATGCATAAACAGTGGACATGGACAACAAACTGGGGACAGGGCAGGGAGGGAGGAGGAGGGGGGAATCAGTGGGGGAAAAAGAAAAACATCTGTAACAAAAATTAATTAATAAAAAAAATAAAAGAAGTAGTGGAGCCAATTCAAGACCAGATCTGACTCTGAAGTTGGTCCTTTCCTGCTGGCCACTCACCATAACTATACTCTAGAAAGCTACTTACTGTACCCCCAACTTCAGGGAAGATGTCTTTTTTAAGAGAGAATATAAAGAGAAAGGGCAAATGCCCCTTGCTCATATACAGAATTCCCTGCTCTTACTTACGGTAACCCAGCAGTTAAGATTATGTGCTTTGGAATTAGAAATAATAAGAATAATTGCTAATATTTATTAGACACTTAAGCATAATGCTAAGCTCTTTAGTATTCACAACATCCCTTTCACATCCATTATTATCCCATAATATGGACTAAGAGCCTCAGGTGCAGAGGAGTTAACCTCTCACAGCTACAAATTGGCAGAGGCAGGATTCCAACCCAGGCCATCTACCACCAGAGTTTACGTTCTTTTCTACACTGACCTCCTGGGACCCAACATCCTTATCCATTGATTGGGAATGACAGCACCCACCTCCTGAACTATGAAGAGGAATTGAGACGAGGTCGGTAAAGCCAACAGCACAGTACCTGGCACGATGATGATGATGATGGTGAGGATGGTGATGACAACGGGCATTTGCAAAGACATAAGCCTAGAAGGACGGTACCATTCCTGATGGCCAGAATATCTAACTGCATAAAATCCTCAAAGAGAAATCTTTCCATCCATTTCAGTCTCACAGATCTTCAAGAGGACATACCGTGCTTTATGTGAAAGCTAATTTTCAAAATCAAAATCATGGCATTTCACATTATGTGAAGATATGAAGAAAAGTATTTAAAAGAATCTTAACAAAGAGAACTGGAGAGAATTGGGGGTTGAGAGGAGCTCACATTACCCAAGGCAGTAACTCTAGCCTTGAACTTATGTTCCAGGATTCTTGAAATATCAGCTATGGCAACTCAAAAGACCAATTGATCAGATTGTTTGTTCTCTGTGTGTGAGTCGCTGTTGCCATCTACAGTTGAAAATGGGGCATGCAACGCTGCCGAATAATTCTAACACAGTCCTGGAGATGGCGATGCTAGGTAACCACGCTTGTTCAGTGAGTACAGAAAACGAAAATGCTACCTGAAGGAGCAGCTCTTTCTCCACCACCTCTTCTGTCTTGCTGATGAGACGCTTCTGCAGGGTATGAATTTTCTGTATCAGCTCATAGGTACTGGGGTCACTGGCCTGTTCAAGGGGAACAAAATAAAGAAGCTGAGACACCATCAGTGGAGCTCCCTATGCAAAAGAATTATTGTTTTATTGTAATCTACTGCATATCTGCAGACCCGATACAGAGAGATTTGGAAAAAAAAAAAAAGTGTAACAGATGAGATGGTCATCAAAATAGGTTGATGTTTGGCTAATGTCTCATCGATTGGCCCTGGTTAGCCAATAAATGGAAAGTGAATATGTTTATTCCACCAAGGGAAATAATACTATTAATAACAGCAGCAGTAACAATAGCTACTGTGTATGCTACCTGATTCTTTGTCACCAACCAGACACTATGCTAAGTGCTTCTCATACATTTCCACTTTTAGCCACACAACAGCCCTGTGAGACAGCATGAGTCTTCCCCTTTTACAGAGGAGACAACGGAAACTCAGAGGATTGTTATTTACCCTCAGCAGTGCGGGTCAGAGCTGGATTCAAGCCCAGATTGGCCAGGCTCTAATTACTATGCTCTGAGGCTTCCCCATCATCATCTGTTTCCATAGGAATGAGACAGGGTTCCCTAATTCATTCGGCCTCATGATTCTCCTCTGATACTGTCAACAAGAAGATGCCTTACCGCCTATGATGGGGAAGGTTTCTAGGAGGCGGGCTTCTGCTAATAATTGACAACAGAACACAGCCATGGCATTTAGCTCTCAAACAGTGTTACCAATTCGTAAAGGTCTGATGCACCCTCAGTAGCTGTCTGTGTACGACTCAAACAAGCTCTACCCTTATAAATTGATATTCTGTCCTCTAGACTTTCAGCCAAAGCTTCACTTTCCACTGTATTGACATTCTGAATTAATCTAATAGCTAAATATTTTCAACTGCCTCCCAGAATCTTTATTTTCTAATTTTTTCAATAGAAACTGATGTGGAATCGGAAACTCGAAAGCTCTGCTTGGACACATGGAATACCCTAAGGCGACAGTAGATGGGTGTGTGGGGACATGGAGCTGGTTTAAATCCATTTAGTAAGCTAGTCCACTCTTGGCATTTGAAGAGGAATGATAAGAGTGTGGAGAAATATATCCCATTAACTCTGACTTTGCTTAAGAAACACTAAGCAGTGCTGAGCGCTATCCATTGGCTGGAACTACCTTTAGCACACATTCACTTGGCATGACTGGATGTTGTTCAAATCCAGGCCTCGTGTTTATATAACACTGTATAATGCATTATCCTTAATGCCTTCTTCATTAAGAGGAAAAATGAAAATGAAAAACAAAAATCTATTTGGCTGTTTTTCTCCCTTGCCCTGCTTCTTCTTAAAACACACAATCTCCCAACATCCTAATTGTTCAATTAGTCGAAGCCCCTGCTAGCACCCATTTGCTGGGTACAGCTTGGGGAGATGGCCATCTTTTTCTCGAATAAGCAGAGATTGTTATGAAATAAAATAGGAAATTTATAGGCATACCTCAGAGATATTGCGGGTTCGGCTCCAGACCACCGTAATAAAGCATGTATTGCAAATAAAGCAAGCAAGTCACAATCTTTTTGCTGCTGGAGGGTCTTGCCTTCAGTATGTAAAAAAAAAAAAAAAAAAAAGCAACACCTGTGAAGCAATAAAACGAGGTATGCCTCTATTATTCATCACCTCCAATGGACGTTGGCTGTGTTCCCAAGATCCTAAGAGGCAGTGTTTGGCTAACACAATGCTAGTCCTTCAAAAAGAGGGCTAGTTCACAAGAGTCATATTTCCTGCATGAAATAAAAGGACGCAAAGACGAATTGAAAGATGGTTGCGGACACTGGTGGCCAATGTAACCAGAAGCAATTAACTATTTGAGACTAACAGGCAGCTGCAGGATAGCTGTTTGAGCAAAAACTACCTAAAAGAGAAAAACAAATGTCAATTGGTGAAGCCAATCCACAACTTCCACTAGGTCTTCTTTAGACAGAAAAGGTTTTGTCCAAGACTTTTTTTTTTTAATCCTAACCTGAGGATATTTTTTTTTTCATTGATTTTCAGAAAGTGTGGAAGGGAGAAAGAGAGAGAGAGAGAGAAACATTGATGCTAGAGAAACACATTGATTGGTTGCTTCCCATATCCACCTGGACCAGCGCAGGGGATCAAACCTGCAACCCAGGTATGTTTCCTTGACCGGGAATCGAACCTGAGACCCTTTGAGCCACAGGCCAATGCTCTAAACACTGAGCCACACCGGCCAGAGCTGTCCAAGACTTTTTAAACGAACCCCAAGTGAACCATCTGGTTCTGGGAAGTCCTGTTCTTGTTCTGGGAACTCAATTTACATGTGATCCAGTCTTACCTTTCAGGGGACAATTTGCATGCCATTAAATAAAACTACACTTCTTGTTGTGCTTTAGTTATGAAGCCATGTGGGGTAGAAGAAGAGATTTGGGGTGAGAGGAAGGCTCTGCTAGAGGTTACCTCGAGCTTCCTCCATCTGTGCACGTTCATGGGGTTCTCCAGTTCCTCCTCCAGGGCTCGGCACCGTGTCCTCTCCTTCATGAACTCTCTTTGCATGTGAAAAAGCTCCTGCCTGAACAAGACACACTTCCTTTTGCAAAGGAATTCTCCATCCACTAGAATATCATTTCTTTATGTGGTTTTTACATACATGCTACCTACAGCTTCTATAAAATGTTGGAATTGAGGAGATGTCTATGAACACTGAGACCGGCTTCCTAATCTGAGCCAGACACAGATGATACCAATTATTACAGAGCTCAAACTTCAGCCTTAGCTTAAAAAAAAAAAAAGGACCTGAACTTCAGAATCATGACTCTGGATACTCAAGGAATTTGGAAGTATATGGGAAGAACAGGGAGGAGGTGAATTATAAGGATTTCAATATACTTTTTAATGTTTCTAAATGTCTGTGCAGTAGTAACAAGAGAACAACCTACATTCTACCACAAGGTATGGCACCTGACTGCAAGATATTGAGGCTCAGGGGATCATTGGAGCAGGGCATCACCACCCTGACTGCCCATTGGAATCACCTGGGGAGCTGTGACAACATGCCTTTGCCTGACCCTTAGACCCAGAAAGATTCTGCTTTAATCGGTTTTGCATGTGGCTTGGATTTTGTAAGTTTTGAAGTCCTAGTGGTAATCTCTAATGTGCAGCCAGGATTGAGAAACACCAAGTTAAGAGCGATATGTTATCTGGTATTCCACAACTACACAGATGGCTGAAAAAGTCCTGGAAAACTAGCTCTGGCTCAAACATCTAAAATCTGTGGGAATCTCTAGTTAGTAGGTAATGTGTTACACAGTCATCCCCAGACCCTGCCTCCGCGAGCTGGCTGAACAAGACGCTTTGTTGGGGGTGCAGAAGAGGCAGGCAGTGGCATTGCATGGGCAGTAAGGATGGACAGAAAGGAATTAGTCTCTGTCCTCATCTGCTGTGGGTGTGCAGATTACCAGTACTGAGCTATCTCTTTTACTTAATTGCTTCATTTAAACCAATAATACAACTTCCCCTCATTAGCAAAGCAAACCATTAGAATTAACTGCATAATGTTCACTCGACAGGGAGCTCAGAACAAGCTGCTTAGAATTAAAAGGATATTTTTAACACTTCTATTTTCTAGAGTGTCATCAGAAGAGAAGGGCAAGCATATTAGCTACTAGACTCTGTCAGGGGTACATTATGTTTGTTTTCATGTTTAATTTTAACTACATGTCTAAAGCTCAGAGAAGTTAAATGAATTTCCCAAGGTCACACAGCTTGTAGCAAGGTGGAGATTGGAATGCATGCCTGCTTGCCTCTGATATCTTTATTAAGTTGTCTTCCCATTGAAAAGAAAACTAAAATCTATTATCAACAAACCAGCGTTATTGACTAGGAATTGGGTAGAATTTGGTCCTTTGTGTATATAATAAAAATAACTCATGGCTGGCAAGTTTAGTAATGGTCTCAGAGATCATTCAATAGCTACTTAGAATGAATCCATTTGTCTCCAAAATGCCAATGATGGTATGTATCTCTGGGTAGTAAACTTATGAGTAACTTTCTAATTCCTTCTTTATATTGTTTCTGCATTTCCCACATTTTCTACAATGAATTTGTATTACTTTTATCATCTGAAATATTAACAACTCTTAGGGAAAAAAAGAGGGTTGATATATCCTTGGTAGTGGCAACTTCCTTTACTATTGCTGAACATATTCACTGCATCTAAATATCAAAACTATTTTCTAATTTGATTAATTTAAGAAAGCAATCCAAACTGTGTCCTTGTCCCAAGGTTGTCAGGGGTACTGTTCATCTACAAGTCTGTGGGGAATAAAGATAGCTACTGAGAAAACACCAAACCTCTTATTTGGTTCCTGCAATTGCCTATATAAAACATGGTGATGTTTTCCCAAAGGGAAAGTACATCTTCTATAATGTACAATTTAAAGCAAGAAGAAGGCTCAAGCACTAAGCTCAAGTGAGAGCTGCAGAAATAAATCAAGAGTGAGATATAAAATTTGGCCGCCTTCTCAGGAAACAGAGTTTTCAAGTAGTGACAAAATTAAATTTTTCCCCTCTTTTCATTCTGTATATCCCAAGAAAAAAAAATGTGCAAATGTTACCAGGATTAAATTTAAATATTGATGTTCCTTCTCTTGCATACTGCCTTATTAAAGAACGTCTAAAGAGCTCATTGGGGGAAATGTTTTTCTGAATTATAACTAGTTCATATTTGTGATTTGACTTGAAATTTTTTTTAATTCAGAGTAAAGTTTTAAAAAAATATTTTTCACTTGCTTATATTCCCTTGAAAGGGAACGAATTCATTTTTAGGGACTTAAAAGCTTCACAAGGTAGATTCTGAATTATGGAAAAGTTGTCATTATTTGCTAATGATTTTCACATATAAGAAATTATTTTTACAACTGATAAAAACCTCAATGTTCAGCAAAAGGAACACAAGGTCATTTCAGGAACTCCCCATAGACAGCTGTACCCGCAGTTCAGAGGGGTCTTCTCTTACCTGAGTTCATCGACATTAGCCACACTCCTGGCAAGAATCCCCTTTTCCCGGCGAAGCTTCTTGATCTCAAGCTTGAGGATTCTCATGTCCTCCAGCCTCTGGTTATACTGGGCCTCGCCTTTATTCAGCACAGACTGTTGGATCTTGATCTTCTCATAGAGCAAAGCCAACTCATCATTGCGCCGAACAAGTTGCGACCCGAGGATATCTCTTTCTCCAATGACCTAGAAAGGTAGGGAAGGACATGCCACCAGGGGCCAAAAGGTATCACTTTGCATGATGGCAGCGGCATTCATTCAGTCGATGACTAGCTAACCAGTGCCCACATAGGCACCTAGGGGAGGGGCACCGCAAACGGCCTGCTACACAGTCAACAATGCACTCCTCCCGTGAGGGTTTCAGTCTTGTTAGAAAAAGAACAAATACAACAAATAATTCATAGTAATAATAATCCAAGAATCCTTGGCCCATAGATGTTTGATTTGTTTTTTCCAACCTATTATTTCATAGATGCTTAAATTTGAGCGACTTATAATGGGCTAATTCTTGCCAAGTTCCACCACCCCTTACTGTCCTACACTGGACAGTTCTTTTTTTTTAACCTGCCAGATTTCTGAAAGGATGTTTCTAACCCCCAAATTATGTAATTGTTAATTGCAATTATATATGAGCAATTACATTATACTAGAATGTAAGCTCCCTAAGGACAGGGACCTTATGTTCTTGTTGGTCAATGTATCCCCAGTGCCTGGAGGAGTGACTGACATGTAGTAAGTACGCATAGATATGACTTGAATAAGTAAATAAATATTTCATAATTAGAAGATGAGCCTCTGCTATTGTTCTTCCAACAAACTGAATGGAAAAGCTTAGAGAAAAATGAGGATTTGTGAAGAGTTGAATCAAGCAGTGTGTCTACTGATGAGGTCTGCGGGTTTGCTGAGATGTTCCTACCTGGTCTAATTCCTTCTTCTGTCTCAGTCTCTCCCCATCAGCCTCAGCAATAATTCGCAAGAGTTTTCTCTCTTCAGCTTCCTGCTTTTCAATGAAGTGTTTGGTCTCCAGGGCTTGTTGTCTCAGCTTCTGCAGCTCAGCCTAACAAAGAGTGAAAGATGCAGACAAATTTCACTCTGTCACAGCACAAACCCGGACTGCAAGGCCCAGAATTAGATGTACAGCATGCTTCTCACACTTCCCTCTGATGCTTTGTTTAACTTGGTTTGATCACCCTCACAAGCAAAACAAGCTTTACACACACACACACACACACACACACAGCCTGTAAAGAAACAGCACGTTACAGTGATGATGTTTATTCTATGAGTTGTGCCCTTGGGGGATTTCCATCATTTTTCTATATGTGTAGCAGGGGCTTCATTGGTATTCAGCAGCACTTTTCTTGCCAGCTAAACATGAGGAGAATTCACAAAAAATAGTGCAGAAGATGTGGGGGTGAGCATGGGGGGGAGGATTCTTTGAATGTACCAGCTCCTGTAATGGTCCTAATTCTACCAACACATCAACTACAGAGATAAAGCCCATTTTAAGCAAAAATTAAATTAATAACAATAACAGCCAATTGTCCATCTTATAAAACATCTTGGTGGAACAGAAGAGATGTCAACAATATCAAAAGATATATAAATCCTACTCCGAAGATGCTTCCAATCTAGATGAGAAGATAAGATTACAATTATTTATGCAAATATTAACAAGTCCAGGCAATAATGTTTAAATATCTTTATTGTCACAAAGACAGAGAGTTGATTTTACAGGAGGTCAAAGGACTGGGGTTGTCAGAAAAACTTTCTGGGAGAGGTCAGATCTTGAAGCTCTTTAGGTTACACGGAAGTCGTAAGAATGATGGAGAAAGGGTGTCATGATCTGTTAAGTTTCAGAAAGAATATTCCTCTCATCAAAGAATACATTCACTTCATTTCCACAAGTATATCTGTGACCTACAATATCCTAGGCATGATATTAGGTATTTTGCGTAGCTACTCTTATTCCCATTTTACAAATGCAATTACAGAGACAACAAAAAGCAAATTAACTCAGCCAAGGTCACACAGCTAGTAAGTAGCAGAGTTGAGATTCCAACCTAGATCTTTTGATTCCAAAGCTATCATCACACAATAGTTCCAAGTCAAATACAGAAGGTGAGTAAGATGTGAGGGAGTCCCCATCCCTTAGAGATGATAAATATAACCAACCACACTGCAGTGTGGAAATGCTATGTACAGTGTGAAAAGGGACATGGGAGTACACAGGAACAGGTTTCTATTTCTGCCTAGCGTTTAGATGGAAGAGCCAGGCAGGGCCTTGGCAAGTGACAGATATTCCCAAAGTGGGCGGGTATGTTTTATGAGGAGAGTAGCCAACAGTCAGGCTTGTGTGAACAAAGGCACATGCAAATTATAAAGTACCTGGTGCATTTACCATGTGGCTGGATTGGAGTGCTGGGTAGAGAACAGCAGGAAGTAAGGCTGGTACAACAGCTGAGCCAGCCTGGCAAGAGCCTTGTAGACCACACACCGTAGAGTGTAGGCAATGGAGAGTCACAGAGGTATCCATATTAAAGGAAAGAAGAATATGTCTTTGAGAGGGTCCACGGCCAAATTGGAAAGACAAGTGGTATCATACACTGGGTGAGCCCAAGAAAAACCGAAGGGGAGGAGCTCTGCTTGTACCCATGCTGGGAATCAAAGGGAGATGACAAGACAATGTTCAGGTTCCAACTTTTCAATGGCTTGAAGATCAATCAGCAAGTGACAGTGAAAAAGTAATAATTTTTTTTCTTCAAGGAAGTACTTGGATCCCCCCTCACCTGCTCAGAAATGTCACTGAGATGCTAGAAAACCCCATCTTTTCCAGTGCTTGGGAACCAGCCCAACTCTCATTGAGGTCTGCCATGAAGACCAAGAGTCATTAACTCCATAACTCAAACTTATCCAAACAGTAGACGATACTGTACACCCAGTAGTGGGTAATATCACAAACTAAATGCAGTCAGCTACTATAAAGCCAAGGGATTCTCTTATGACATTTTGTTTGTTCACTCATGAAATATGTTTTGGTCCAGGGATAAGCAAAAGGAAATGCTTACTGAGAAAAGAGCTGGTCTAGTATTTACCACTTTGGGGGATTGCCTGTTAGGAAAGCGTTTGAAGAACCAGCCCTTCTATTTCTATAATCATTTAAGGTGACAGCAAAGACAGCCATAAAATACCTGCTTGGCTCATGCTTTCTTTAATAAAACTTTTATTTTCTCAGATGTACAACATTCACTTCCCTGTTCTTAAGTGCCAAGAGCTGATCAGAATCCATCAGCAGAACAAAATAAAACCCCTGTTATATTAAAATGCAATCAACAGTGTGTAAAAGTATCTGTCTGGAATGTAAAACCATTTGTGCATTTGGCATTGCTGGGTGTTTTTTCATAATATATCAAAATTCTGAATGGTCTCCTTATGTCACAAATTTACAGGCTGTAAACAAGATGTGGCATTAGACGTCGGCAGCAAATGTTAACACCGACAAAATACCTTTGGTCTAATGCATTTAGCAGCTGCAAATCTGAGCTGTCTCGCTCAGAAAAGTTGGTAACAACTGCTTTGCACCAAATGCCCGTCAAGCAATGTCCCAGGTGGAGCCCAAGGTATCAGCATTTCTCAAAGCATTTCTGGTGGTACAAAGTTGTGACACAATGGCTGGACACACTTTTTAGTCACTGCTTTTTGTGGTAGGTGTTTATGGAATATTTATCATCTAATTTAGTTGCAGATGTAAATCATATCTCCAGAACCACAGCTGTGGAAATTTCACCTGTTCATACCTGATCCCAACATTCACTGGGTTTCACAAAAAAAAAAAACAAAAAAAACCCTGTTTACATCTAACAAATAAGACCTTCTAACAAGTGAAGCCTTCTGGCCATGGGAATAATTAGGCTTTCTCTCTGTCTGTCTTTCTGACAGTCCCCATCTATGTCATTCTAGAGTCCACTAAGTAAAAGGATGTAGTGCCCTGAAGCCAGTCACTAATGTGATGCTCAGCTCTGGACATAGAAAAATTGCTGCTGAATTATTCGCGAAGAATCAAAGTGCTGGCAGATTGACCTGGATGATTGGGAGGTGATGAGACAGAATCAGGGGCTAGAAAGGAGACACTCCAAGTGAGATGGCCCCTTCAGTGCTGATGAAACAAGACTGGGACAGGACGGGCAGATGAATGCAAATGCAGCCACGTCTACAGAGAACTATTGACATTCTGTCATAACCATAACATGCTGACAATGGCTAGAGTCCTGAGGAGTCAGTAGATCATGGTAGCAACTAAAAAGGGAAAAGAAACGTGACAGGAGCAAGGTGTTTTTGTTTTTTTTTCTTTTGAGGAGGATAAATGAGAATAGGGATGACCTATGATAGACAATTGTGTATCTGTTGGCTTGGAGAAGTAATAAACTGGGTTATCCTGTCAAAAGGCATCTCCTGGTCTACCAAACAGGCAAGAGGGCCTGCCCTTTCAAGAGGATTATGTACCCACATAGCTTTGCAGAACTCACAACAATAAGCTAACTGTCTCTTGGAGCAAAGTTACTGGAAAATCTTCCATTTCCCCCAGGGTTTTGGTTTGTGAACTTCAGATGCGTGAAATCCAGAGACCTGTGTGGAACATGATTCAAATTTGAAGGTAAAAAAGTCAAGAGGCTCAAACTCAACCTTTGAGCTGTCATATTTTTCTACAGAATGTCAAATGGGCTTAATGATAGACCAAAATTATCCAGTTGATGCACCACTGCAAGTCACCCTTGGATAACCTCAAATAATAAATCAAGCTGGCATCCTTTTTCTGTTACTCATTTTTGCCTTAATGGTAAATGCTGGTGGAAAAGGTATCATAGTTTCATAGTAAGTCCAAAGCAATCGTCTTCCTATAACTGATGACCTAAAGCTATCCAGACCTAGGATTCCTCATTTACAGCAGACTCTCTGGAGCAGAGGACCTTTAATCATCTTTCATGTGCACCAGCTTTGCTGGACCGGGGCCAAAAAACAGGGCCTTATTGACCTTTATTTTATTTTACTATGATGCTTCTTTGGAGCTATATGTTTTGATGCCTAGTGATGGAATGCATAAGAGAAATGAATGTTAGCTGAAGTCAAACTCTAAAGCATTAGGAATAATTGCTCTTTTGCATAACACATTGCTTATTCTAAAAGCAGGATTTGTAGAAGGCAGTTAGTTCCCCCTTGGACTTCATTGTGGGGTGATAATTAATCTTTTGAATAGAGCATTACTTGGGAAAGTAAGAGATGAGGATCAATGTCATCCTGGAAAGAGATGGTTTTCCAGATCAAGTTGTACTGAAGGCTTGCTAACATGGGTCCATGAGGCCCATGGAGATAGCAGTGTTTATAATAAGATTCTCCTATGATAAATAAATCCATTTCCACTACAGGCTCCAGGGTAGAATGAGCTACCTTCTACAAAACTATGCCTTTGAACTAAGAAAATAGGGCAAAGATACAGGATATTTTCAAATTTTAGGAAATGTATTTATTCATGTCTCTTTTATATGTAAATAATTTTTTCTTTTTTTTTTTTTTTTTATCCTCACCCAAGACATTTTTTTTGCATTTATCTTCAGATAGAACAGAAGGGAGAGAGGGAGAAAGAGAGAGAGAGAAACATCGATGCCAGAGAGACACATCGACTGGCCACCACCCACACAACCCCAACCGGGGCCGGGGATAAACCGCAACCAAGGTACATGCCCTTAGCGGGAACCGAACCCGGGACTCTCTGGTCCGTGGGCCAACACTCTAACCACTGAGCCAAACCGGCCAGGGCTGTAAATAAATTTTAATGTAGAATTTTTTATTCTTTTTCTATCATAAGCTGGAGTTGTGAAAAGAAAGTCTCAGACAGGTAACTATATCAAAAATATACCATGTTTTTTGTAAAAGTACTTTTGTTACATTTTAATCTTTCTCAAACCAAGTGTGCCTTACATTAATTTAATGGAGTAGTTCTAGCTCCATGAAGACCTATCATCTGTTGACAAACCCTATTCTGAAAGTGCATATTTCAATCAATGGCATCTTGGAGTCAAGGAAAAATGGCATTAAATCTGTCCAATACAAGATAGACATTTTCAAGATAGTTTCTGTCTTTGAAAGCTAATATGTGCAGAAACCAAGGTATTCAGTCTCTTGCTTGTTATAGATAGTTCCTACAAGTGGCTCATACACATCCAGGAGTATTCTGCATGTATATTTTCAAAATAAAAGTGGCATCGTCTTCTTAAAATTTCCTTTTTTAATTCTTTGGTCAATGGATTAGAAGGAAAATCTATTGGAATGGATAAGGAAAGGAAAATGCATTAGGTTTAGGGAATGTATATTGCAAAACATATTTGGTTTGAGGATTTGAAATGATGTAATTATTTAGTATGTATTCTTGAATATAGTCTTCATATTAGGAGACACAGAATGTACTAAATTAGTAGGTTTAAAACAGTAAGTCTTGCCCTGGCCGGTTTGGTTCAGCGGTTAGAGCGTCGGCCTGCGGTCCTGAGAGACCCGGGTTCGGTTCCCGCTAAGGGCGCGTACCTCAGTTGCAGTTTGTCCCCGGCCCTGGTCGGTTGTGCGGGTGGCAGCCACTCGATGTGTTCCTTTCACATCGATGTTTCTCTCTCTCTCTCTGTTCCTCTCTCTCCTTCCCACTCTACCTGAACAAAAAATGGAAAAATGTCCTCGGGTGAGGATAAAAAAAAAAAAACAGTAAGTCTTAGTATATATATATGAAGTCAGAGGTGATTTCCTGGACGAGTCTCTGCAAAGTTCTTAGACCCACAGAGGTAAGGTGAACTACAAACCTAGTTGAGGGCAAATCAAGTGAGGACAGAGTTCAATGCCCAGTAGCTAATGATGTTGCACATGGGAAGTATGCAACAGTTAGGCGCGAAGGGACAAAGGGTCTTGCCATGATGCCTACTGACAGCCCGGGGAGGAGTGTGGGAGGGTTGGGTGTGGGCACAAGGGCTGGACCTGGGCTGTGAATATAAAGGGATTGTAGAAAGCCTGGCAGTTCCGGGACTCCCTGGGCACTGCTGACCTGCTAGGTTCTCTTCCGCTGGTGTGGTGAGAGCCCGCCCAGCTGAACTAGGTGCTGAGCACCTCACTGGCCTCCTCCCGTTTACCTGGAAGCACCCCTCTGGAAGGCAGCCTGGCCTAGAGACGGTGGAGCTCATCCCCCTGGTGCCTTGGCTGCCCTCCCTGCCCCTGTTGCCTTCCGTGAGCATAGAGCCTGCCTCTGTGGGCTGAACAGATAGACTATTGGTCCATCACTTTTATCATAAGATCTGTACCTTCAATGTTTCCTTCTCCTTCTCTATCCGCTGCTGTTCCAGATGTAGCTTCACAAGTGCTGACTCTTTGGCAGAGATCTCTTCTTTCAGCTGATCTACTTGATGGGTCATGATCTTTAGTTTCCTCTTCATTTCCGTTATTTCATCCTAACAAAATGAAAGGAGAAATGAAAGTGAATTAAATGGACACCACCGTCCCTATGGAAGTTCAATACACATTGAGAACTTTTAAGGGAGGCTCTCTCAAAATAATGGTCTCCTGATTGATTATGACTGGGCTATTCCTTTGTACGTTGTGCTTTATAACATGAACTCTCAAAATATTCTTATGAGATTTATACAAGGTATGTATAATGAATATGCCACACACACACACACTTACACACTTATTCCTCATTTTACAACAAAGGAATTAGAACCACAGCAAACATTAAGACTAAAAGATTACAAAGCAAAGCTCTGCAATTAAATGACAAGAGTATGCTGCTCCCCTCTGAGTCACAGCAGCTATTAGCAGTTTTAAAAATTAGAAACAGGAGCATAGCAAGTCTACATAATAATTAAAAGCAAGACCAAGCTCCTCACATCCTATCAAGTTGCGTCATTTCCATTTCAAACAATCTGAGAGTTCTGCATAAAATTCGTCTTCTTTTTCAGATGAATTCCATGAGATTATTTTCTTGATCTATTCTAAATTCTGCCATTGGGGTAACAGAAATTGCTTTGAACCCAGGATGGGGAGGAATCAAAATATAAAGACATAAATATATTCTTTACCTGAGCTTCAACCAGATTTTTGCTGTACAGATTCCTGTCTGACCTCACAGCTTCATACAGGTTCTGTTGCTGTTTTAATTTAGTCTCTGATTCAGCGATTTTCTTTTTGTAGTCAAAAATCTGCATTTCACGGATTTTTATGTCTTCCATGTTAATGAGGACCTGAAAGAGAAAGTATACGAAGATGATTAAACAGCCCATCTGTGGTTATCGGTTCAGGACACACAGAGATTTCTGTCCTAGGATAGCTAGTAGAAATGCCAGCAACCAAAAAATCTGACGGTGGCTATAATCACTCAGGTACAACACAGAAATTCAGCCCAGCTGTTTAGGAACAAACATACCTTTTATCTATTCTGGAATTCTGCAGTTATTTTATGATCACAAGAAGGGGGGTGGGGAAGGAATAAAGAAACTTTTTCAATTCTAAAAACCTCTCCTGACCACTCCAACTACCAAGAAAAGAAAGGAAATAAAAGGCTCAGATTTAAACAGATCTTAACACAGAGCACTAAGAAAGATAAGAGATCATTTAGCTGTTTGTCCACACACGTTTTTATATAGTTAAACACAAGAAAGAGAAGTAGCCTTTGAACACTGATAGCAATCAAACACTTGCCAGTGTCAATCTCCCTCGACCAAGGAAACTCAAAGGACTTCATAGAAATGCATTCTGTTGTGCACAAAACACTTCTAGGGAAGATAAGATTCAAGAATAACTGCCTCCTTTGCTCAAGTATGGAAAACGGAGGCACAGAATTCCACGGAGAGCCAGTACCTCTCAACAGCAATCCATACAGCAGGAATTCCATAAGGCTTCAATGTCCACAGAAATTGATTTTTTATGGAAAAACTTCTTCAAAAATTCAATTAAATGAGCTCTGGTCTAAACAACACATAGAAGCAGAATACATAAGGGGAAAATTCTTAAGATGTCATTGCATTTCAGTGAAGTTCTCTTACTTATTGGTTACAGTGGAAGGAAATAAATAGAGCAGCATGATAGAGGATGAACAGAGGGGACGCACCTGAAGTAACATGGCCAGGGAAGGTTCCCCTGGAGAAGAGCCATTTTACCCAGAACCTAAAGGCGAAAATGTACCTTTGCCGTGGTGATACTCATTGACTCAGGTGTGGGCTACCTGTAAGCATATGTTTCCAAATCATTGCACTAAGAGTTCTTTTATTCCACTTGTGGAATTCGTATTCTGGAAAATACACTCAAAGAAACCCTGTTGTAATGTTTGGGGGTTTTTTTGTTGTTTTTTTTCAGAGTCAATGATAGCTGGTATTTAATAGATTTATTCTTTATATCTTTAAATAAACACTTTTCAAAGTTTTCTTAGACTTAAGGAGAGATGGGATTAAATTTCAGCAAATGCTTTTTCAGCATATATTATTTTATAGCATTTTTTTTCTTATTGGGTCTATTGATTTTAATTTTATCTCTTTAGACATAGTTCTGTGTGTCATAATTTTAAATAAATGCACAAATGCGAAACATACATTTATTTTCTTTTCCTTATTTACTTGGACCCTCCTTCTCCCTTGAACCCACATCAGCCCCTCATTGAACATAAAGTAACCAGGTGAACAATCTAGTGCATATTCTTTCATATTTTTATTGGAATTCTACATATTCTATTCAAGTCCAGTAACATCATCATCATATTAATAGCTAATATTTCTCACAAAAATCCTATAAGATAGACATTATCATCACCCCAATTTTCAAAGAAGAAAACCAAAGTCAAAGAAAATAATATTATTCACAGCTATTCACCTATTACATATACAGATACAAGAATTGTCTGTTTTCCTGTGTTTTGCTTTTGCAGTTTTGTTTTCATTTTTTTAGCAAAATGGGATCTTTCTATATATACTTTAATGGACCTTGCTTTTTATCACTCAGCAATACTTTGTGGAAATCATGTGGACTAGCTCCAGTTCACTCTCTTTAAAGGTGGTGTAACACCCTACATTGTGGGTGTAGCATCATAGATTCGGCTCTTCCCTCTGATGGGCATTAACTTGGTTTCCACTTTCTTGCCCACCTGAGCCATGTTGCAGTGAACATTTTGGTACATATGTCCTTTACTGCTTTCACTTTGCTTTTACTTCTGTTGGCATGGATTCCCAGGAGCGACATATCTGGCTCAAAAGACATAAATCTTTTTAAACTTGAATGAATATTGCTAGATTGCTCTCCCAATGGCGGTAACACTTTACATTTCCATACCGCCAGCAATCGTTTTCTTAATAGAAAACTCTCCTTGTGGTTTCGGGATAAACTCTCTTTGGTCATACTGGGTGATTCTTTTAATGTACTGTTGAATTTGGTTTGCTAGAGTTTCATTTGGGATTCTGCATATATATATTCATTAATGATCTAAGTCTATCACTTTCTTTTTTGTTCTATTTTAAAATCAAGGTTTCTGCTGGTTTCAAAAAATGAACAGAGTCCCTTTCTGTTCACTGATTAATTCGCTTGCCCATGTACTCATTTCCTCAGTGAACATGTAGTGAGGACGTATTCATGGCAAGCACTGTAAAAGCACTAGTGATGTAAAGAATAAGAGTCATTGTCTACCCTCAAGTTCACCTCTAGTGAATGACTCAACCATAAAATGGATAATCAAGGATAAACCAGTAAACTGAGATATGCACAGAGTGTTATGAGAGACTCAAACACTGGGAGGTTAATGGATCTGACATGGTCTTACCCATCTTATCTAAGCAGCTAATATTTGGCATTTACATAATTGTTGGGAACTGCCTTTGCCTTCTTATTCCTCAACCATTCAACCTTGGACCCCAAGCTCTCTCCTAGGCCTGGAATTTTATTCATTTTCATTGCAGAAGGCATTGGTAATATCAGTACAGTCATGCCAACCAGTATTATCCCAAAGAATGCAAAGTGTATGAACAGCACTTTTTTCTAAATTTACCAAAAAAAAATTGTATAGCCTGAGAATTATCTGTTTCTTAAAGGTCTGAAGCTCAATTCTATAATCATTAGGCCCTCAGTGACAATGTTGGAACTAAGTTTCTCTCACCCTTTCCGATGGTATCCACAGTTATTGATCTTTCCACACTTTCTACTTCTTCAGTCAAACCTTGATGTACATACACATTTTCGAGAGCATTATCTACTTCAACCATTTTTTTAAAAGATATGCGACAAGAGTTATACAACATATTTTTATTTTTTTACTGCTTTATTATGATGATGTGCTATCACCACTTCGTGTGGAAAGCAAACGGCCCACGCAGTGAATGGCTTGGAAGGTTGGTTGGGGGCCTGGGAGGAATAAAATTAGAAGGTCTGAGACAAGGAGGTCTAGGGAAGAGGCACGTGGATACATCTGAAATGAAAAGAAATCCCCTTCCTTTTTCCTCATTTCTTTGAAATGTATCTTTAGATTCCTTAAAAATGAGTAGCAGGTGGCCTTTCAAAACACCTCCACCAGTAACTAACATGAAATACATATGAAACCTGAACAAGGTATCCATGACTGGATCTGTTATTTGCTTGATTTTTTTAAAAAAAGAAAGACACTATTTGGCCTAACATTTAACCTTTCTATGAACATGATCACCCTCGTTGGGGTCAGTGAAATGATGAGACTGAAGATATTTTAAACATCATGACAACCTTCAGAATATCAAGCAGTATATCAGAGAAAAGAAAAGAAAATCCTTCTTCGGTCACTCTGAGAGATGTTATAACGAGCACAATCCTTTGCACAGATAGAAGAATGCTCCAGAGAAAGGATGCAGCCAAGGGCATTTGTTTTTTGGTGGCAACTATCAGGGTCCATCTCTCTGCAACAACCGTGCACAAAACCACAGTCTCGCTTCTGCATTCTTGAAGCTGGGAGTAATAAGAACCCATCATGATACCAAGAAGATCAAAGGCATTTTTAGTTCAATGACAATGAAAATGAAGTATTGAAGCTAAGGGATGTGTGTTGGGAACCAATTTGTTTTGATGGAAATCATTCAAAGCAATGTCACACAGAAGTTCCAGTCCTGAAAATTCTTAAAATGTGTGGGGTATTAAGTAGGAGCAAAACCTTAAGTCAGCAAAACGCCTTCCCCCACCCTGCTAAAAATGGTTTATCAGAGAATGTGGGATGCCATCCATGGGGCTGGAGCTTAATTAATTGATTATACTTTAGATGCCTCAAACCAACTCATGAGATAAATCACCCCCTAATATAGAAAGTTTTATCCCAGCCTAAGAGTTGGACCTCCCAGCATTTGCAGGCCCCCTTCAGAGGAGCCCAGAAACTGCTTACAGTGCACTACCAGGGTGCAGACCCAGTTTATAACCTACTCCTACCTTTTCTTTTTCTCTTAAAACAACCTGCCAATAGAAATAAGACTGGGATAAAAATCAATAATGCATACTGGAAAGTTGCAGCGTAGTCAAAACATCATAGAGACGAAGGCAGAATAAGGAAGTAGGTCACTGAATTTGAAACCCTTTAACTCACATTTGATGAAATATCAGTGCAATAATCTTCTCAAATAAGTTTTTCTGACTCGAAGTCAATGGTTTGAATGCTGACAATGCCTTTACCTTCAGAATGACGCTGAAAAACTCACTCCCTGGAAAAAAGAACCTATGTGCCCAGGCGTGTGAAATTTGAAGTCTAATTTTTCTTGCTTTCTTTTCCTCTATCTTAAATGCATAGCAATTATGAGGGCCATTATGAGGATTTAAGTGAAAAAAATGCGTATTTGTGCCACCATATACGTACCGAGCATATCATAACTTAATCATTTAATAAATGCTAACAGATTATCATGGTAGGTTAACATTATGTCATATTGTATTATCAGTATACTTAACAAATCAGTTAGATTTTTCTATGGATCCAATTCTGTTCTGCAGGAAAATAGTGGTCCAAAATACACTTTTCTTTATTGTAACACAAAAACCTTAGAATGTGTGTATGTCCCATTGAAGCTTCTCTCCGGGGTCCTAGCATATTAAAGATGCTCTGTATGAAACTTTAAATAAATATCAAAGAAAAAGGAGCTTCCTGTTGTTATGAGTACCTATTCAGTGAACAATATTTCTTTGATCTTTTGCTTTCCTCACTTATTTGTAAACTCTTGATAGAACATTAGTATGCATCCCTTGGAAACTCTGTCTAGAAGAGCTTTGCTTGGCACTCTTCTAGGCAAATAAGCAGTGAGCTAAGAAACTTGCAAGTAGGGTTTCCTTGTGAAAGACTGCTTTGGGGCACGTAAAACGTCTGGGAGGCAAAGGCCAGAAGTTTAACATTTAGAATGGAAAAGGAGGGCTCCTAAAGTGAGCCACGATGTGCAAAATCTCCTCAGATTTAATAATTAACCAGAAATGGTTTACCTAGAATTTGTAACAGTTCAGAAGAGTAAATATGGCGACCATGATGGTAATGCCCATACCTGGTGCCTCTCAATTTATCTGAATAGTGAAATCTAGGGTATAGTAGAGGAAAAAAACACGAGGATAAAAAGTGCTGAGACACTGTAGTAGATTATTTTATGGTTCCACAAATATTCGCTCCCTCTCCCTGCCCCTACCTCCTCCATGGAAGGAGCCTATTTCCCCTTGATGTTGAGGTTGGGCCTGGACATGTGACTTGCCAGAGCCAATGGGATGTCAGAGAACATTAGGCAAGTTGAGAGCCAATGTCTTTGTGGTTGGGTTTACCCTTTGCATTCCTTCCTTTCTCCATGAGAACACCATGCATCCTGGAGAATGAGAAACGTAGAACAAAACTGGACCCAACCCGCAGCCCTGCATCAAGCCCAGGAAGCCCAGCATTGATGCTCTGACCACCCAGGCAACTGCAGGTGTGTGAGTGAGAAATAAGTGCTTATGCCCGCATGCCAGTGAGATTCGGTTGTTGTTTATTACGCAGCAATAGTATAGCAACTGCTGCTGAGACAGATGCATAAGAAAAAGTTTGGGATCCTGAGCCATCCAATTCTGGAACAAAAAGGAACCTTCTTTCTCTTTTGTAAATGCCAAGTTAAATAAATGAAATGTAATGAAGGGCTTTTAGCATCTTAGATTTCACCGAAAAAAAAAAAAACAGAAGGCAAATGTTGATACTGTTCATTGCTTTTGGGGGGAAAAAATATGTTTTTATTGATTTTAGAGAGAGAGAAAGGGAGAGAGAAACATCAATGTGAGAGAGAAACATTGATTGGCTGCCTCCTGCATGCATCCCGACCAGGGATTAAGCCCACAACCTGGACACATGCCCTGACCTAGAATCAAACTGGTGACCCTTGGTTGCATGGGATGACACTCAACCAACTGAGCCACACTGGCCAGAGCACAGTGTTTATTCTTATATTATTATTTATTAACTATCGTATTATTTTCTATACAAACAACTGAAAACCTACTTTTGCCCCACCCTATGTAATTTGGCATTGTGTTTTCATCAGATTCATACTGTGACCATGTTCCCCATTTTTTAAAAAACATCCACTCTTGCTTTCATTTTCATTTTCAACTGTCTACTCCATAAACATGGTCACAAAAGTTCTTCATGAGACTCTTTAGCTTGCCAGTGCTTTAAGATTTTCACTGCCCCCGGTGTCAAACACACCTCAAAACTTTAGTGCTTCATCACAGGAGCATTCATTTCTTGCTCATGCATCTGAGAGTCATCCTGAATGTGGCTGGTCTAACCTGCTGGGTGTATCTATAAGCCATGGGTAAGCATAGGTCTGCTCTCTGTGTCTCTTAATTCTCAGGTTATAGCAGAAATGCAAGAGGCACCCCACTTTTAAAAATGGTTTTCAAATATATTGTTTCCATGGTATATGATATTGTATCAAATAAATGTAGCAAAATTTATCTCGAAAAGTATTCTTTTATAAAAATCTTTGCATTTCTTATTTTTCCATAGATTCGGTTTTTAAAGAAATTGCTGAATCCAAAGGATAAACTTGGAACAGTGTATACTCTAGAAGTAGATGAAAATATAAGCTTCATGACACCCTCCCCAGCCGCTGATATTATTCCTCAACTCCCTATAAATAGAATGCACAAAAGGTAACTTTCTGTTTGTGGAAATAAGGGGCAGGTGTGTGTGTATCTGACAGAGAAAGGAGAGGAGAGGGGAGGGGAGGGGAGGGGAGGGGAGGAGAGGAGAGGGGAGGGGAGGGGAGGGGAGGGGAGGAGAGGGGAGGGGAGGGAGGGAAGGGGAGGAGAGGGGAGGGGAGGGGAGGGGAGGAGAGGAGAGGAGAGGAGAAGGGAGGGGAGGGGAGGAGGGGGGAGGGAAGGGGAGGGGAGAGAAAAGGGAGGGAGGAAGGGACAGGGGGGAGAGGAGGGGAGGGGAGGGGAGGGAAAGAGGAGGGAGGGAGGGACAGGGGGGAGAGGAGGGGAGGGGAAGGGAAGGGAGGGGAAGGGACAGGGAAGGGGAGGGGAAGGGAGGAGAGAGACAAAAATATGAGGAGCAAAAAAGCATATATGTCCTTGATAAGAAGCCCAGAGATGACACAAGTTGCTATAGCAACTGATATATGCTGTCAGGGATTAAGTAAGTGATAGAAAAATTTTAATTGATAAGTATATTTTAAGGACTTGTGTTTAAATTATTTGGGTGAGACATTATATAATCTTGTGCAGTTAAACATCAGAAAATTTATGAATAACAGTTACTAGCAAAACTTGGTACTAGTAAATCTCCTTTACAAGGAAACAGAGAAAAATATACAATCCCATATGAAAATCAGTGACAGCATTCTTTTTATCACACATCATCCATCCATTTGTTTAACAAACACTTTTTTGGTGCCTACTATTTACCAGCATGCTGGAAATGAAATAATGAACGAGATAAAGTCCTTGCTCCCAAGAGCTCCCAAGAGCTCACTGTAAAGTAGAAAAAACAAATATGCAAATAAATAATTATACTAGAAGATGGTAAGTGCCATTTCAGAGATATAATCAAATCCATAGAGTAGAGAGTGACTAGCTCTGCCTAAAGAGCCACAGCGAGCTTGACCCCAGAAATGAACATTTGAGATGGGCATTGAAGGGTGAATAGTAGTTGGGGAAGGACTTTTTAGGGAAAACAAAGATCTCAGACTCTGTCTTTTAAGTCAGAGCATAGCCATTGCTGTGGCTTGCATGGATAGCACGTATATACAAAAATACTGATTCACTCTACACAGCGGATGGCCAGGTGAGGTGGGACCTGGGCAGCTATCCTCCCTGGGTTAGTCCCCTCCAACCCTGCACAGTCTCATCCTCATTATTCCCACATGCCATAGACATGTTATTTTCTATGTGTGCGGTCATGCAAAAAATGTCAGGAAGCACTGCCCCAGGTAACTGAGAGGTAACAAAGGTTGGTAAGGCCAGGAGTAATTACAAGACCACACTGGAATTTTTAAGTTAGCTCTGATAGTGTGATGGCAGCCAGGAATGGAGAGAGACCGATTATCAGGAAGAAGTAGGAGGTTGCAACAGATGATATGTTCAGATACGTTCAGTGTCTCCCCATACAGGCCCCTCCTTTAGGAGGATCACACTTCTGCCCAGGGAGTAGGATCAGGCTTTGCTATGTGACTTGCTTTGGCCAACGGAATATGAGTGGACGGGCCTGTGCCCTTCCTTCGCCAGGAGAAGCTCTGAGGGCATCATGAAGATCCATTGTTATGCTGGTTTCCCTCTGAAGAGACCAGCACATTCCAAAGGAGTCATCCTGGAGTGAAGAGGACATGAAGCAGGCCTGCACCTGACCTTCAAAGGCCATTAACGTAAGCAACACTAGATTTTTCTTTCTTTAAACCACTGAGATTTGAGGGTTGTTGGTTACAGCTTTAGATGACTGATACAGAGGCTAATGGGCCAGCCCAAGCCAGAGAATATGAATGCCTAAACTGACTGGTCCTCTGAGTCAGTACATCAATCAAGGGCGCTTCTAAGATGATTAAGTCAGAAGAGAAATATGCTGAATTCCAATGGCTCCAAATCTGGGGTCTGAGATTCACTTGGGTTGGACAGATCCTATGCATTTGTGCTTCTCTAAACTCATATTCTGCAAATATCTGCTCAGCATTTATTTGGCCTAAATGAGAAGAAGCTATAAAGCTTGTTTCCCATTTTCTTTTTGTTTACAACTCAGCTGTTGGCTGTCTGTCCCCTTGTCATCTTCGAGATTCCACTCCAAAAAAAAAACTTAAACATGCAACTGCATCAGTAAACACCGTAGAATTTACTGCCGATTTCATTGAAATGAAAGAAAGGGCTATGCATTCATAGCAGATAACACTTTGCCGGGGCGGGGCGGGGGGGGATCCTTATTAAATGAGTCTTTTCTCCCAAACTCTCTTCTCAGCCTCAAAGCTAAAACTTTCCTTCATTCCCCAGTCCCCACACCATCCTGAAACACTGCTCATTGCCATCTGTGAATGCACCAAAACAATATTATTTTAACCACTCATGCTTAATGCAGGCAATGTGCTAAGACAACTGGTTAAAGTAAAATCCAAATCCTTGAAGTTACCCTAAAAGATACTGCCTGAGCTATCTCCCACGTAAGCAGTTTATGAGAAGCAGAGTCTGAAACTCAGCTACACAATGGAAGGATTTCCATCACTGGTGAAGTTTTAGGTTCGCAATAGTTTGAAAATAAAAATGCTCTTTGAATGTGTGACAAACTTAGTTGATGCCAGTATTCACTCGCCTCTTAATTTGAGGTCATTTAATTAGGTGTTTCTCTCAGTGGGGCAACAGGGAAGATGGAGAACCTGGAAATTAGGGAGGGGATGGAGAAAGGGGAAACTGACATCACCAAATACAAGGCCTGTCCATTTCACTGTTTGACCCAGGATCAGCTCTGGAACAGCTCTTACACAGTCACCATCATTCCTCTTAAATCTGCATGCAAACCACAAGCTGAAATCTGAAAAAGTCGTCTTTGCAACAGCGCGACAATCAGAAATGCAGCTCTCAGAAAGAATGTGTGGTGCTCTCTCCACCCACATCATCAAGGAGTGGCTTACCTTATGGGTGAGGTCACTGGCTTCATTGATGTACCGATCTCTCTCCTTTTCCAGTTGAAAGATGATCTTTCTCTGCTTCTGAGCCTCATCTTTGTAGCTCTGGATTTCTTCCTCCAGGTTCCTTTTGGCTTGTTCATGGAGTTTCACCAGGTCTATCTGTTTCTTGGTCGCGTGGATTGCCTTGAGCATATTCTAAAAGTAAGGACAACAGAGCATCCCCATTACTCAAAATGTTTGGGGATTTGGAATTAGATTTACCGTTGCCTTAACCCTAAGATAATTAGGTGCATTGTTTTTGAGATGAGTAAAGATAATCATACCTCTATAGCTTATAAAGAGCTTGCCATGTTAATTTTGCACAAGATACTTGAAACACACATATAAATGCACTAAATGACCACAACATCCCTAGGAAGTAGGTACCACATAGCCCCCAGGAAACGGAGACTGAGAAGTTGAGCTACTTGCCTACAAGTTCATACAACAAGGGAATGGCAGAGCCAGGATTTGAATCAAGGGCTGACTAACCCCAAAGTCAACCTCCATTCCAGCTCTAGTCTTTTTCTTTTGCGCTTAGAACAACTGAACATAATCATGTAATAGGGCCTTGACTACAGAGTAAAATAAAGCCAGCTTATCAAAAATGGAGATACCTAGAGTTAACATATAATCTACTTCATTCCTGGGTATATACCCCAAAGAATGGAAAACCTGGGCTCAAACAAAAAAACTGTACATGAATCTTTACAGTAGCCCTATTCACAAAAGCCCAAAGATGGAAACAACCCAAACATCCATCGACTGATGAAGAGATCACGGAAATGTGGTATATCCATACAGTGGAACATTATTCAGCCATAATTGGAATAAACTACTGATACACGCCACCACATGATTCGAGCTATGTAAGTATCCAGGATGGTCAAACCCACAGAAATAGAAAGCACATGTGTAGGTTCCAGGGGTGGGAGGAGAAGGGAGAGGAGAGCAGCTGCTTAACAGGAACAGGGGTTCCTTTGGGGGTGATGAAAACACTCTGGAACTAGGTAGTGGTGATGGCTGCACTATACTGTGAATGTACTAAATGTCACTAATGATCAATTTTGTCTTATGTGTTTGTTTGTTTGTTTGGTTGGTTGGTTGGTTGGTTTGTGCCCCTAGCAGGAACCGAACCCAGGACTCTCTGGCCCGCAGGCCAACGCTCCAACCACTGAGCCAAACCAGCCAGGGCATCTTATGTGTGTTTTAACACAATAAAAAATAAGTAGCCCAGGCTCTTTTATTTTGTTCTTGTTTGTTTTTTGTTTATTGGTGTTGTTTCCAGATGCCTGTTTCTCAACTCCAGAGGTTCTGAATAGATCTGGGATGGAACCCAGGTACCTGCATTAAAAAAAAAAAAAAAAAGCTGCACTGGTGATTTCTGATGCTGAAATGGAAAGATGCTGGGTTGGTTGCCCAAGAAGCCAGGCTGTTCCCTGAAACACAGTTAACAGCACTGCAAGTCTGGCAGCCATGCTCATACAAGAGGGTCTGATTCTCTAGCCATAGCTGAATGGACCCTTCTTAACAAGTTTTGAAATAGGGCTTTTCAATGTTTACAACTCAGTAGAAGATGTAAACTTGGGAACTATTGATGGTAGCCATTTTTCTGCCATATGGACTGGGAAACAGAGAAGGTAGTCTTCACCGAAAGAGGGGAATAGAGCAAAAACTCAGCCAAAGTCTAGTGGCAGAGAGAGAGGGCTTTCTGTGTGTCCCAAGAATGCCAGGCCAGTTCCTATCAGTTCTTGGGTTCCATGAGACATACCTCGTCATCCTTTCCCAGTCTCTAACCAATCAGACCTGCAGCCAGGTCTAAAAAACACTAAAATATAGACAGGTGAAATGCATATTAAGCCTTGCTTAGGTGACAATGCAGAAAATATAAAAGGTCAATTTTTTCAAGTATTGAATTAAACATTTGCTCTGTAAACGACAATGCCACTTCAATATGGCACTGAAATAACCAAAATATATTAACATTGCTGTCTGTCAAAACAATGTCACTCACTCATTCGGTGAAGGTGGGGAAAGAATGTATTATCAATAAAAGTTGACTGCATACCTACAGAGAGTTGGGCCCTGTGCTAGGTAGGCACTAAGGATGCAATGGCCAGGAAAGGAAAAAAGTATACTCTGCCCTAAGGGAGGAACTGGCATGAGTAAAATCAAACAAATGTACAATTCATGTTGTGCTACATGTCCTATTGTGGTAGAAAATATATTGGTTGTTTACCACTGTATATACAATACAAATTGACTAAATATTGTATGAGTTAAAAATAAATTTTAAAATCTAAATCCAATAATATTGTTTACATGTACAAATTGATAGAATAAAGAAACCGTTTCCAGGATTATGCAAAGAAAAATAAAGATTCAATGATTTTCCTAAGGACTGCTCTGCATATAAGATATCTAATCTACTGTTTCCTGAGATTCCCTAATAGTGTACTTTAAGCCAAAGGATAATCTATTTTGTTAATATTTGTTCAATTCTGGGACACCTAAAGAAATAATGAAAAGTCAGCCCTAGAGTCCATCAGTAGACGAGTGGATAAAAAAGCTGTGGTACATTTACACAATGGAATACTATACAGCTGTAAAACAGAAGGACCTCTTACCCTTTTGAGACAGCATGGAGGGACCTGGAGAGTACCATGCTAAGCAAAATAAGCCAGTCAGAGAAAGACAAGTATCACATGATCTCTATATGTAGAATCTAATGAACAAAATAAACTGACGAACAGAATAGATCCAGAGAGATGGAAGCAGAGAACAAACTGACGAACCTCAGAGGGAAGGAAGGAGAGGGGTAGGGAAGAGATAAACCAAGGAACTTATATGCATACATGTATAACCAATGGACACAGACAATAGTGTGATGAAGGCGGGGGTGGAGAGCAGGAGCACGGAGGAGGGGTCAATGAGGGGAAAGGGGGAAACATCTATAATATTTCAACAATAAAGATAAATTTTTTAAAAGAAGAGAAAAAGTCAGAATGAACAAATATAGGCTGTATCTCCTTGGATGAGGTGACGCCGTCTTGGCCAAAGCCATCAGGCTGTCCCTTCGGAAGCAGCCTCGCTTCTCCACACTGGGACAATCACTTGTCCTCCCTGAGGAATCCTTGAGCAGGAAAGTTTATCTTATATCCTTGAAGGTACAGTAGTTAATCTCCTAAGAGCGTTGATGGAAGGAATCCTCTAGAAGGGGCATGGGGGTAGGGGAGGGGGGACGGGGGTCTTGCCTTGAATGAAAGATCTCCAGGCCTCAAGCTCCCCCAGCCCCTCCCTCAACTTTGGACCATCTTGAGCTCAAAGACTAGGAGAAATAAGGGCTGAAAACAAAACCCAAAACCTACAACAATCCTGAAAAGATGGAGGCAAAGTTAGAGATGTTTTATATCACCAACCAGCCAGCCCTATACCCAATACCTCAAAGTTAAAATTGTATTCATAGCCAGTTGTATTTTCTAGATTAGCAAAAGTTGCAGATTATAGATATTAAATTCAGGTATTTTGAACAACTTTGGCAGTTTCGGATGCCAAATAACACACCACCAATAAAAACAGAATCCACAAAACACTCTGAAATCCCCTGCTAGTTTACATAATTCTTCCAAGTTCCTTTGTGCTCACAGGTGATAATGCGGTTTCAATTCACAGCTAGTGAATGTTGGACGGCAAACAGCTGCTTAGAGGAAAATTGAGCACTATTATTTATTCTAATCTACTCGTGTTTGCCTCGGAGTTTCCTTCCCCATACAACCTGTTATAGGCAGATATTACAGCACTAAAAAATACATTTATTTACCAGGGTTACCATAACAAACTCACCTTATTTAACATGTCCCTTTCTCGCAGAAGCTCATCCATTGCTTTCTTATCAAATTCTGCTTGTTTCTTTGAAGCCTCCACCTCTAAATCACCAAGGAGAAAATAATAATAAATATGGAGTCAACCTAAAAAAGAACCTGCCCAAGCCAAAGAGATACAAAAACTGTTTTATATGCTTATCTATAGCTATAAAACTACTGTTTATTAACTGTTATGCAGTCTTCATTATAAATGAGCTAGGTCTTGCCCTGGCCAGTTTGGCTCAGCGGTTAAAGCGTCGGCCTGAGGTCCGGAGAGACCCGGGTTCGGTTCCCGCTAAGGGCACGTACTTCGGTTGCAGTTTGTCCCCGGCCCTGGTTGGTCGTGCGGGTGGCAGCCACTCGATGTGTCCCTTCACGTCGATGTTTCTCTCTCTCTCTCCCTTCCTCTCTCTCCCTCCCGCTCTATCTGTACAAAAAATGGAAAAATATCCTCAGGTGAGGATTAAAAAAAAAAAAATGAGCTAGGTCTTCCTGTCTCACTAAACAGATGGAAACTGAGGCATAGAGAGATGAAGCCACAGGCCAAAGCTTCGTAGCCAAGAGGTGACAGGGCTGAAGTTGGGAGTACAGATTTTCTGACTCCAAAAGTTCTTATTCTTTTTAAATCTTTCTTCTTATACAGGTAATCAGAAACACACAGAGAAATTAGAAATAAAAATAAGCAAAAAGGAAAAATTCAAATCAACTGTAATCTGTTTAAGATTTTGACATGTCTCTTTCCAGATTTTTTCCTATGCAAATTATGTCTGTGTATAATTATAAATAGATATACATGACAAAAGTTAAGTCATACTACACGTATTGTTTTGTAACATGCTTTTACAATTAACAAACAGAATAAATGTGTCTGTATATTATAAATGCGCATCTACATCAGAATTTTTAATTACTGCATGTTTCACTACATGAAAATTTGTAATTTATTGAGCCAATTCCCTTTCATAGCATTTACGTTGCTTCCATTTTATTTACTTATTTGTAAGTATAAGCAATGATCCTGTAAAAGTTCTTCTTCATTTGTTACTCTACAAGCACAAGTCCTGAATCAAAAGGAATTAAAAAATAATAATTTCTCTTCTACTGACAAATTTCTCTCCAGAAAATTAATAGCAATTTAATATTGCACCCAAACCATCACTGGGTATTATCATGCTCTTTGATCTTTGACAATCTGATAGATTATTAAACCAGTATGCCCATATTTAGTCTGTATTTTTTTAATTAGTAGTGAAGTTGACTACTTTTTTAAGTTTATTGACCATTTATTTGTATTTCTGTTTTTCAAATTGTTCACACCTCCCCTTCGCCCATTTTTCTCATGAATTGTTTATCCTTTTTGTGGATTTTAAAGAAATCTTTATGTGTAATAAGTATACTAACTGACAATATTTTAGTCAATTTGCCTTTATATTATAGTCTTTGGTACATTAAAAAAAATCTTTTATTTCACTGAATCTCTATATCTTGGCTTTATGGTTTCTACATGTGGTGTTAACTTTTTCCCCAAAAAAGTAATTTATTGTCATGCTATCATTTTTTTTAATAACCAAGCCATACTGTACATTTGTACGAAACAACACCTCTGTCTTAAATTATAATCTTGGGCCTTTCTGTGGCCTTTCAATCTTTTCCATCGACCTGCTTATTTAGACATCTTCACTGTCGTATTTGATTATCGAAGCTTCATCATACACCTAAACACCTGGAAAGGCAAATGCTCCCTCATCGCCCTTCTCTTCCAGAACATGCCTACTGCCACATGCTTATTCTTCTGGAGGACTCTAGAATCGGTTTCGGAGTTCCAGCAAAATGACTCTCTGAAAATTTTATGGGACATATTAAATATACAGATTAATTTAGACAGATTCACACTGTTATTATATTAAGCTTTCTCATCCAGGAACTCGGTATATGTCTCCATTTTTCAAGACTTCCTTTACACCCCTCAGTAGAATTCTGTAGTGCTTTTTGTATATAGGTCTCACAGATATCTTGGTAACTTTATTCTAAGATATTTTATTACTTTGGTTGCTATTGGAAAAGGGGTTTTTTCCATCATATAGACTAACTGGTTTTTTATATGAAAGAAAGTTATTGAGATCTATATATTTGTTTTATAACTTGCCATCCTATTGAACTCCCGTTAGTTCTGGCAGTTTTTCAGCTCGTTTCCTGGGTTTTGTGGTAAAGGAAACAAATGGAGGACTCGTCTAACCATTATGTCCAATGCTCTCTTGGATCAGGCAGATCAAAAGAAAGAAATAATGGCTAGTGATATCTATAAACTAACAAGAAGAATGTGATGACCTCTGTAGGCATGATTTTAAAGAATTGGATTCAACGCTGAATGTGCAATTTTTTTCAAAGCTTAGAACTACTACAAACAAAAACAAATTTAAATATGGAAGTGTTTTGGAAGTCACTAAACCCATTACGAAACAAGTTCTAAGGGTTCTATTTTTCTTCTTACTTATCACTATAGACATTACTATAAACGCATCCTAGATGGTGAGCATGCTAAAGGCAGGGACCTCCATGCACCCAATGCCTAGAATATTGCCTGCACATAGTAGGCACTCAATTTATTGAATGGAAGAAGAGGTGACTGGAGAAACTGTCAAAATAAAAGACTTTCCCTAATGTCTTAGAAGGAAAAATATCTGCACTTCTCAAAGGTTCACATGACAAATGTTCCTAATAATCTTCTCTGGAGATCTAGATTTTACCTAAATGTATGTTTTTATGCTTTTATGTATGTTATCTCATTTGGTGATTTACAACTCACAAGAGCGTACCGGGGATGAATATAGTGTTCCTGCCTCACATGTTCTGATGTAGTCAGAATTCAGACCCGATCTTTTGCCTCCAAGTCCAGAGCTTTTTCTGACACACCAAATTTAACTATACATTATTTACACTATTTTCAATTATATTCTTTTCAAAATGAGATGGTCGTCTGTCTTATTACCTACATGAATAGTAATGTGTCTGGATAATAATAGATGACATTTAGTAAGCACTTACTATGTGCTGGGTACTTGTCCCCACACGTTTTACATGTATTAGTTCTTCATCCCCCAACAACTAAATGTGATGGAGGTGGGATCTGAACCCAGGCAGACATGACTCCAGAGTTTGTACCCTTAATTATTTTTCTGTACTATACAGCCTTCCATGGCACTTAATGTTTTCTCCACAGATCAGCGGGAGAGCTGGTAGAACAAGCATTTGCCATATGGCAAAGTACTAACAGAGAAAAGAAATTAGAAGCCATTTATTTTTGTCCCACTGATCCTTGGAACACAGTTGCCTCAGATATTGCTAATGGGGGACATTCATTTCAGCTTACCCTCTATCCTCTGTGGGAGAAGGCACTAATGCTAAAGGCCATGTAGAACCCACACCTACCAGTATAGATGTTACTTACTCCACTGACAAATACTGAGTGATACTTTGGGCTGGATTTACAGTGTGCCAACATAGTCTGTTGAAGGATTTATTTTTAAGTATTCAAAATGATGTCCCCTCCATATTGCCCACCCACCAGTTTGAGCGTTGTTTTACTGATTTCATTTGGCACGGTTTGTGTGTGTACACGCGGAGCCCTGGGTTGCCAAGTGATAACCAGTCACCAATGAAATCTTTATAAACAAAGTTTTAGAAAGCACAGAATGAGTGTTGGTTTACCTCTCTCTAATCCCATAATCTGGTTTTTTAGAGTGTCCTTGTGCTGTTCCACTTCTGCCTTTTGATCTTCAATCTGGTGCAGTTTCTTATGGATTTGCTCTCTGATTTTGTTGAGCTTCCCAATGTCGATGCGCATCTGATGAACTTCTTCCTCTTTGGCCTGTAATTAGTGAGAGAGAATTAACAGGGACACTCAGTAAATAAAGGGTCGATAATTGGATGATGGTAAACTCAGAACCAATAAAAGAAAATTCTTCCTATGTCAGGGTGAAGTTGTTCTATAGGATTATATCAAAACGCACACTGTTTGGTTTTGAGGGAAATTGAAAAACTCTGTTCTCTGAATAAAATATGTGACTACATGAGCTAAAAATAATGAAAAGACTGATTAAACCTGACGTCTCAAGGCACCAGTGAGTGTGGCATCAAACAAGATAAGAATGCCAAGCTGTGTGTATCATAAATGTGTGAGTTTTGTGTACAGACGCTACATTCGATTAGCAGTTTTCACAGACTCACAAGTGAGCTCACTCAGAAGGTTATTAACATGCCATAGTATTCAAACATGCGTTTGTGCCCACGTGGCCACTGTAGTACAATTACATACTCGAGAGGATGGGTCCTCCTTCCTCAGAGAATGTTAGCCTATGGGTGTATACACAGACAGGTGGACAGGGCAACATCAATAGGTAAGTCTACATAATGCCAAAAGGTACCAAAACAATAATTCTAGCAAAGGAAAGCACCAGATTTTTGTCTATGGACTTCAAGTTTTATGAATATTTTAAAATTAAAATTAAATTCATTTTTCTAAATTTTGTCATTCTTAGAAATTACTGGGAAAACAACCGGTGACTCTTCTGCAAATGAAAGTTAGCAATTATCCCCAGCTCTTGACAAGAGACTGAACTTAGCTGGACATATTATCCTTAGATCATTGGCAGAAGCAGAATCCCATCAGTTCAAGGTCTGATAAAAATCTGTCATCTTTCAAGGTGCCCCATTCAGATTACCAAAAGAGAGTTAATTGCATAACTACTTTTATTTTCATTTCACCTTAGGGGCTAATATATTATTTTGCCTTAAGAAGTCATTTCATTTCTGCTTCAACTTACAGCACTCTCTTTTGGTTTTGAGTCAAACCATTCTGGACTGCTGTAAATGTTCCTCAGCTTCAGGTCCTACAGGGTCCAAATTAACTGACTTAAAGCCCCTTTCAATTATAACAACCAGATGTCCTAATTCAATAATTATTCATCCAGACCCCATGATTAGACTTCAGAAAAATACTGGAGACCTCTGAGACTGCATGCAAAACAAGATACAAGATGTGCAATAAGTGTGTGTGCATGTGTGTGCACACATGTGCACACACTCTTATTAGGTGTGTGTGCACATGCTTTTATTAGGTGTATGTGCACACACTTTTGGTAGATTTTCAAAAGGGCCTGTGATGCAAAAGTTGTATGATTCATTACTCAAATCTAAGTATTATTCTTCATTGGTCACTCATTTTATACCCAGTATTCTAACATAATCAGAGTAGGGTTTACAAATTTTTCAGAATTAGTGATAAACATACAGCTGCTCTGTTAAGCATGTAGACATAACATATATACCCAAGTATTAAAATGTTGTCCAAGCTTAACTTGCAAGTATTCTTCAAGGAGAAGAGGAAGAAGAATAGGAGGCCTGTCTTAAAATTTGCAGTGGACAGAGTGAAAATCCTAGAAGTAAATACCCAACAGAACTAGTCCATCCCCAACCCCACCCATTCCACCTTCTCTACACAAGTTATAAAATGCAATCTGACTTCTTTACTATTCACTCGAGTAAATGGTTTCTAGCTCTGGGCAACTGGTGACTTGCAAGGCTACGTTACAGAGATGAACAACTGAGCTGGCTGTGGAAAGCATTTGCATAATCATATGATCAATAATCAGGTTTGTAATTTTATAAGTAAGAATGGAAGTTATCACACTGTCTGCTTCCAGGCATAAAGCAATCACAGTCGGCTTGCGCCTGTCTGATGTATCAAGGCTAATTCCGGTTATAGAACGCAGGGCTCCGACCCACCACAGCAAACCTATACCAACAGGGAATGAGGGAGGGAGCGCTAGGCAACAGATATGTCACTTGATGCTTACTTTGAGCTCCAGTGCCTTCTGCTGGTTTTCCTGGGATAGCTGCTCGCAAACCAAACTGTGCTGCTCGTTCTCTTGCTGAAGTTTACTGTTTCTCATCTGAAACTGCTCCAGTTCCTTTGCAGCTCTCTCATTCAATATCTGAAAGAGGCAGAATGAGCTGGTTAATGCTTTTTAATCAGATTACAGTATCTGTGTATCCACAGAGGAAGCCCCGCAAACTTCCTGAGACAATCACAGTAGCCCCACTTTTTTTTTTTATCTTTGTAGAAGTGGTTCTTTATCCCCAGGGAAAGCACTAACGCACTCAAATATGATGAATGTTAAATGGCTGAGGAAAATGACACCTTATAATGAATAACACAGAGAGGATCTTTTTTTTTCTTTTCTGAGAGCCTTGGGAAGTCTTGTTCACAGGTGGTGGATAAATATTTTAATACCTGTTTGCCATTTGGCAGGCTTTGCATATGCAACAATTACTATAATCATTGTAAATGAGCTAGAGATTCAAACGAGTTTCATCTGCTGTGAGGCTCAGAAGCTATATCTTCAGAAGTGAAGATGTAGCTTTTCCAGAACAGAACCATTCACTAACATCAACACGGAGACAATTCCCCTTTAATCCAACTTAAGTCAAAACCACGGAACAGCAATGGAATGATTTATATCTGCCTTACTTCAGTGCCAGCGGGCTTTGCCTCCTACATACCTTGACTGTAGGTTTTATAAAAACAGGAATAGCTTTTAGGGGGCCATTTCTATTGGGAGAAAATGGGGAGGATATCAAATGGGCTGAAGAAAAAAAAAAGAGAGAAGACAGACGCATATATAGCTGACCCTTGAATAAGTAGAGGGTTAGGGGCACCCTCCCCACACAGTCAAAAATCCATGCATAAATTTTGACCTCCCCGCCAAACTTAACTACAGTCGTCCACCAGTATTCACAGGGGATTGGTTTCAGGACACCCTAGGATACCTATATCCACAAATGCTCAAATCCCTTATATAAAATGATGCCGAGCCCTAACCGGTTTGGCTCAGCAATTAAGAGTGTCTGCCTATGGGCCAAAAGGTCATGGGTTTGATTCTTGGCCAAGGGCACCTACCTGGGTTACAGGTTCGATCCCTGGTCCTGATAGGGGTCATGTGGGAGGCAACCAATCGATGTGTCTCTCTAACACCAATGTTTCTCACTCTCTCCCTCCCTTCCTCTATCTGGAAAGCAATGGAAAAAATACCCTTGGGTGAGGATTAAATAATGATAATAATAAAATAAAATGGCGTCCAGCAATGCAACTGTGGATTCCCAACTGCAGATTTCTAACTGTGAATCAAAAATACTAGTTTTGATCCATGGCTTGTTGAATCTGTGTATGCAAAACCAGCAGATAAGGAG
Organism: Molossus molossus; assembly: GCF_014108415.1. Lineage (NCBI taxonomy): Eukaryota > Metazoa > Chordata > Mammalia > Chiroptera > Molossidae > Molossus > Molossus molossus. The sequence continues at coordinate 20,190,412 of NW_023425352.1, forward strand.
GGCCAACTGTGTATTTATCAAAAAACATCTAAGTAGACCCGTGCATTTCAAACCCGTGGAGTTCAAAGGTCAGTATAACTTTCATGTAAGCAAGAGTTAAACATGAAAAGAATCCATCTAATTCCCCATCAATAGGTTCTAAATAAAATATCGCTAGCAATGCTAAAAATAAAATTGTTTTACATGAGTCCTGGATATTGCTAGACAAAGCACTATAGTTTTATCATGATGTCCACAATTCTCTTCGATTTCATGCTCAAAGAAGTCTCATTTTTTCTCAAGGATACTATACATTGTATATTATCTATTTTATTTCTGGCTCTATATAAAATAAATAAAGCAACTGACAAATAAATGTGTTCTAATATCTATTTTTTAAATAGAAAAAATGCTATATGGCTTGGCAATACTTTGAAAACTTCCTCAGAGAAAATATTTTCAAGAAATGACTTTTTTTCAATTACATGAATTGCTTCTTCAAGAAATGAGAAATGACAGACTAGAATTATTACCAAGTTACCTTAAACCACTATTACAGGGAAAATGTTTTTTAAAAAAAAAAGTATCTTATTTAAAGTGCATAAAGACTGAGTATGGTTCCCTAAACTTGAAACTTAAAAATAAACCTGTTAATAATAAATCATGTTATATTCACACAGTGGAATACTATACAGCTATGACAGTGAATACACTGTGAGCTCTGTCCAACAGGCCTTTCTGCCATGATGTAAATATTCTCTATCTGTACTATCCAATACAGTATCTACTAGTCACATCTGGCTATTTAGCACTTGAAATGGTGCTAGTGAAACCCCAGGAACTGAATTTTTCATTTCATTTCATTTTAAATAACAAATTTTAATAGCTACCATATTGGACAGTGCAGTTCTACAACTGTGTGGCAACAACATGAATGAATCTCACTGACAGAATATGGAGCAAAGGAAAATAGACATAAAAAAGTACATCCTGTATGATTTCATTTCTGTAAAGTACAAAAACAGGCGAAACTAATCTCTGCTTACAATTCAGAATAGAGGAGACTTCTGGGGGAGAACGTGACTGGGAGGGGGCACAAGGGGGTACCTAGGATACTGTTTCTTGGGCTGAGTATAGGTGACCGAGTGGAGAAAATTCATCAAGCTGTACACTTGTGACTTATATGTGTGTTATACATTAATAAAAGGTAACCCTGGGTGGTGTGGCTCAGTTGGTTGAGCGTCGTCCCATGCACTGAAATGTTGCTGGTTCGATTCCCAGTCAGAGCACATACCCAGGTTGTAAGTTCAGTTCCTGGTTGGGGTGTGAACAGGAGGCAACTGATCAATGATTCTTTCTCACATCAATGTTTCTCTCCCTCTCCCTTCTTTCTCCCTACAAAAAAAAAAAAAAAAAAAAAAAATCAATAAAAATATATATTTTAAAAATTAATGGTTAAAAAGAAATTAACCTGTTGGAGCTGGGGGTGGAGTGGGGGAGCAGGGTGCATTTCTACCTAGAAGAGCTATTCAAAGTGCTAAGTATCTTGTTACCAACATCTACAGTGAAGGGAGTTTGCTGCTTTCCAAAGAAAATACAAAATGCCCCCACAGACCATGAACAAAGGTACTGTTCTTATTTTCGCAAGGACCCCCAGTACAGCCCGCACCCCACACACCTTCTGTTCCTTCAGCTGCTGCTCCAGCCTCTGAAGCTCTTCCTTGCTCTTCTGCACATACTGCTGTAGGGCCTTGATTTCCGTCTGCCTGGTGTCCATGTCAGACTGAATCTGCTTGAGCTCTTTCTCTAGTTTTTCCTTCTTCCGAGTCTCCCTCATAGCTTCATTCTGACGTTGCTGGATTTCTTGTTGGAACTATGGGTGCAGGAAGGACAGGGAGGAAAGAGAGGAACCCTCCCCAGGTCAGGTGTCAACCAGCAGAGCTTCTCCCTCTCTCAGACCCTTCATTTTCAGGGCAGTCGCTTGGTAGTAGCATTTCCCCTGTAGGACAAGTCGTCTTTGAACCCCAATGCAAAAACTCTTCAAAAATATTCTGTTTTATTTTTCAGAGCCTTGACACTAAAATGTCCATCCTGAGGGTGGAAATGAATACACAAAGAAAGGATAAAATCCAATTAAATATGGAAGCTCAGAATCTAAAGAAGTTGAACATGGAAGGAATTCATCCAATTCTCCATCAATGGAAACTAAAAAAAAAAATGTAGCCAACTACCCTAAATATGAAATCATTTTTTACATAAATACTGGATGTTGCTACAGAAAGCACTATAATTTTATCATGATGTCCAAATTCTATGAAAGTCCTTCTCTTACCTCATGCTCAAAGGAGTCTCATGGTTTTCTCCTTGAGATGGGATTTGTATATTATCAATTCAACTTCTGGCTTAATATAAAAGTGTCCAGGAAGGTCCAGCTAGATGGCTGCCTTATCATGGAAAAGGGTGAAGGGATCTACTTCTACCATCCCCAGATGCAAGGCACCCTGGCCTTCACAGGGGACATCTTCTTGGGCCAGAATTGTAAGCAGTGCCCAGCCTTAGTGACTTCTCAGACAGAGAATGTTGAGAAGAATGTCTCTAGTAGAACTGCTCTTGCAAGAACAAACCAGAGAAACAAGCAGAACAGTGGATGCTTCCTTTTGGGCAGAGGAGAGAAATTTGAGAGAGAGAGACTGGGGAAGGACGAAATGTCCTTCTGGAAGGTAACCTTCCCTCATTGTGCCCCCCTCGGCCGAGCCGACCTGACTGACGGTGTGCTCTGCCTCGTCTCTGCTTCGCTCTGTTTCCTGCTGCTGTTCAGTGGTCTGAGCCAAGGACTCTCGTAACTTCACCACTTCTGACAAGAGCTGGTCTCGCTCCTTTGTCACTTCTTCTTTGAACTTCAGTAAATCGCGGATACTGAAAAAGAACACAGGAGTCAGACTAAATAGTCATCTGCTCATGAAGCCTTCTTATCATCCTCTGAGCTCGTTTTCATGGGAAAGACTCCAGATCAAGAATGAACACTACTCAGGTATAAAAGGGAAATATCTTTATGCCCTGACATGGGAGCTATATGTAAGTTGTTAACTGAAAAAGAAGAGCCAATAATAACATGCACAATATAATCCCTTTTCTTATATTTAAGAAATTACAGTGTGTGTGTGTGTGTGTGTGTGTGTGTGATAGGAATTTTTATGGAAGGCCAAAAAAATTGACACAAACTGGTAACTTAGCTCTGAAAAGTGGAATTTAGGGTGGAAGAGTTGAAAGGGTGATCTTTACTTCTTAGTTTCCACATCTCTGTATTATTTTGAATTTGTTACAATAAGACTATAATCGCTATTGTCCGCTCTTATAATTAACCCTAAGGAGATGTAAATTTAGTAAACTATTTATTTAACATATCCACTGGAGGGCTATGATCATAGCTATAAAGTCTAAAGTGAAGCATAAACATAAGCAAATAATACACATTGCCATTTTTCTATCCATTCACCCACAGAGTACAGTTTCTCCCAAAGAAATACAACCCATATCAAGTATTTCCAACAACAAAATTTGGAAAATCATTCATGATGCTAGTTTTCAGAGAGTGTGATGCTATTTGTTTATTTGAATTGCAAACCAGTTACTTTTGCATTTCAAATACCATTATATATAATCTGTCATGACTTTCTGCAGAATTAGCATTTTGAAAGTAGAAAAACTATGTCTGATATCACTTGTGCAGCAGAATTAGACTAAAGCAAGGCAGCTACTTTAAAGCTGAGAAAGCAGAGGCTCTTGCAGCTGACAGCCATCAAAGGACTGATTGAAACACAATAATTTGATTATGTTTATTTACCAACAGTTTTGATATAACATAAAGGAGCCTTTAAAACCACATTGAAACTCTTCTCCAGAAACAAAATCTCAAATCCCAAGGTTATTATAAAGAGAAACTACACCTGAGAGCACTATTGAAGATAAAATTCTGGGCTGGACAGTTTCTTCAGTTTTACTCCTCAACTGTGTGCCAATTCTAATTACAATGCCTCCTAACTGAATCAGTTCCCTCACATTGCTCTCTCTAAAGTCAATGAAAAATGTAGTTGCTCTGATTGTGCTTGACTTCTTTAATAAGAAAAGAGAACCCATTATGGTGGACACCACATATTCTGTTTGGTTTTCTATTCGCTCCCCCAATACCTACACTTAGTACTATCCTCTATTAACATTGGATAAGTGCATCTAGAATGCATAAGAACCCTAGAAAGCAGTTAGATTTGCCTAAAGATGCCAAAGGACGCATGTGTTCATGCCCAATTAACACAAGGTTCTGCATGACATGCACAGTGCTAGACTCCTGGAGGGAAGATAAAGGTGTCTTTCTTCAGGGTTTTCACAGCCTAATAGGTACAGAAGCACATCAACAAATAATTTCGATACAACTTAGTCAGTGCCATACTCGAGGTAGATGATGGGTCTTCTAAAAACAGAGAACACAGTGACTCTTCTGCTTGGTCATTGAATTTGGGTTTGGGGAGGAAGTTAAAACAGAGATGCTGATGGCAATGAAGTTAAGACCGTTTTTGAGATGGGTCTTGAAGGACACATAGTTGTTTACTATGTGGAGAAGAGGGGAAAACACATTCCCGGCATAGAAAACAAGTTTAAAGGCATGGAGGCGTGAATAAGCACAGTGTTGCTGGACATGAGCCTAGGTAGCTTGACTGGGGCAGATCTATGAAGAGCCCCGAAAGGCATGTTCAAGACTTTGGGGATGGGGAGCTATCGAAGGTGTTTATGCTGGAGATGGAAGCATGCAGGTCATGTTTCAGCATCATGAATCTGGTATGTGGAGGATGGTAAAGAGGGGAGATGTCTCCTTGAAGGCAGGAAGACCAGTTAGGAGTCTATGCCAAGTTCAGCAGAGGATGGGAGTTTCAATCCAAGGCAGTAGCACTGGCGATAGAGAGGAGGAAAAGACAAAAGTGAAAACTGAATCAACAAGATGAAGTTTTAAGGGATGAAATGACAGGCATGAAGAGCAACTCTGTTTTCTGGCCAAGAACCTAAAAAGTTGGAAGGATGGTTATGCTACTAATCTCGGGGGAGGGGGGTGCAGTGTATGGGAGGAGCTGGAAATCTGGGCAAAAAGGCAGCCAGTTCTGCTGGGTTGAGTGGCTCAGTTGGTTGAGTGTCGTCCCATGCATCAAGAAGGTTGTGGGTTCAATTTCTGGTCAGAGCACTTACAGGAGGCAACTGATTGATGTTTTTCTCATACATCAATGTTTCTCTCTCTCTCTCACCCTTTCTCTCTCTCTAAAATCAATGAAAAATGTCCTCAGGTGAGGATTTTTTTTTTTTAAGGCAACCAGTTCCATTCCACACACATTTGAAAAAATAAACCTAAAATCTTTACTCATTTTGAAACTGTAGTACTGATTCTTATAGACCCAAAAGTTTAATATAACCATAGATCAGGAGTTCTTCAGTATGGAGAAAGGGAGTTTTAAAAAGAAAAAAAAATAGCAATAGACAAAAAACAATTTCCATGAAATCAATGAAGAAAGAGAGTCATATCACATTCAAGGTGACACTGGCAAACCCCTGGACTGCTGACGGAGTCCTCTGCAGAGGTAAGTCCCACATACATCAAGAAGGCTATGACCGGTGGGGAAAAAATGGCGGCGGAGTGAAGGGAGCTACACAGACCGTCTCCCAGAACCAAACTGGAATTACAACTATTACACAGACAAATCGTCGGGAAAAACCAACAGAAAAGCAGCTTGCGAGGACCATACAACGAGGGACACCGACTCGATCCCGGTAGGCTTGCGAAGGCGCGAGACGGGGGCTGGGAGCCCGCGGCAGCTCGGCAGCGGCCGCAGCTGGGAGCAGCGCCCTCGGGTCACACTCCCAGGCGGCCCCACAGCGCAGCCGGGACAGAGGCTGAAACAGCCACAGCCACTCACCTTGGGCTCCGGCAGAGGGAGGGCGGACTGGACTGGAACTGAGTCGGGACACTCGGGGTTTAGAGGGCGCTCAGAGCTTTGGCTGAGTGCAGCCACTCAGGACGGTGGCCACATCGCTCCTTCCCAGGGCTCTGAGGAGAGGCAGCAGCCCCTCCCTCGGAGATCCAACCCCACCCTGTGGGCCATTGAAGTGCTAATTGAGGCTCACTAACAACCAGCATCTGCCCCACCCTCGTGAAAGCCCCTTGGCTGAGCACCAGAGGGAGTTTTTCAATCAACTGACAACCCAAAACTCATCAATTAACCTAGACTGCTAGCCTCCAGGCAAAAAGCTAGAGGATAATAGTACGTTTCCTGGGCTGGCAACTTTAACCAGGAAAGTAACATTTGACAGTGGTGTTCAACGTGGGTCCTCCCTCGCTCATCTAAACACAGGAGAGGGAGCCACAAACAGCAGAACACCAACACCCACAGGGAGAACTTGACAGGCTCCAAAGCCCACAGTGATAGCCAAAATGGTGAAACACAGAAACAGAAGCCAAATGAAAGAGCAAGACACCTCCACCAAAGATGAGATCAATGTGGAGCAATTAGGCATGTTAACAGAGCTAGAATTCAGAGCCATGATCTTGAGGAAGCTGAACAGCATAAGTAAGGACATAGAGACACTGAAAATAAGCCAATTGGAAATTAAAAACCAACAAGAAGAGATAAAAAATGACATATCAGAAATGAAAAACACATTGGAAGGTTTAAAAAGCAGAGTAGGGGAAGCTGAGGACCGGATCAGTGAATTAGAAGACAGGGTAGAAAAAATCAACCAATCAGAAAAACAAAAGGAAAATACTATTAAAAAACAGGAAGACAGCTTAAGAGAACTATGGGACAACTGGAAACGTAATAATATTCGCATCATAGGAGTCCCCGAAGAAGAAGAAAAGGAGCAAGGGATAGAGAATATATTCAAAAAAATAGTGAGAGAAAACTTCCCTAATTTGGTGAAGGAAGAAGGCATTCAAGTTCAAGAAGCACAGAGTCCCAAGTAAGAAGAACCCAAACCGGCCCACACCAAGACACATAGTAATTAAAATGCCACAAATTAAAGACAAAGAGAGAATCCTAAAAGCAGCAAGAGATAAGCAACAGGTTACCTACAAAGGGAACCCCATAAGGCTCTCAGCTGACTTCTCACAAGAAACACTACAGGCCAGAAGAGAATGGCATGAAGTAATCAAAGTCATGAAAAACAAGAATCTGAATCCAAGACTACTCTACCCAGCAAGGCTATCATTCAAAATAGAAGATCAAATAAAGAGCTTCCCAGACAAAAAAAGGCTAAGGGAATACATTAGCACCAAACCAGCACTGCAAGAAATGTTAAAAGGACTGCTGTAATTAGCAGTAGAAATGGGAAGAAAAATAGAACCACACTAAACAAAAATGGCAATAAATAAATACATATCAATAATCACCTTAAACGTTAATGGATTGAATGCTCCCATAAAGAGACACAGAGTAGCTGATTGGATAAGAAAGCATGACCCATCTATATGTTGTTTACAAGAGACCCACCTCTCAACAAAAGACTCACATAGGTTGAAAGTGAAGGGATGGAAAAAAATTTTCCAAGCAAAAAAAAGCTGGGGTAGCAATTCTCATATCTGATAAAATAGATTTCAAAATGAAGACCATAACTAGAGACAAAGATGGCCACTACATAATATTGAAAGGATCTATCCAACAGGAAGATATAACCTTGATAAACATATATGCACCCAATATAGGAGCACCAAAATATATTAAAAATCTTCTGGAGGACTTCCAAGGAGAAATCCACAACAATACAATCATAGCAGGGGACTTCAACACCCCGTTGACAGCACTGGATAGATCCTCTAGGCAAAAAATTAGCAAGGAAACAGAGACTCTAAATGAAGCACTAGACCAAATGGATTTAATAGATATCTACAGAGAATTACACCCCAAAACTACAGAATACACATTCTTCTCAAGTGCACATGGGACATTCTCAAAAATAGACCACATGATAGGACACAAACTAAATCTCTACAAGTTCAAGAAGATTGAAATCATATCAAGCATCTTCTCAGATCACAATGGCATGAAACTAGAAATTAATTGCAACAAGAACATGCAAAGACATTTCAACACATGGAGGCTAAATAGCATGTTATTAAACAATGAATGGGTCACCGAGGAGATCAAGGAAGAAATTAAAAACTTCCTGGAAACCAATGAAAATGAACACACAACAACACAAAATCTATGGGATGCAGCGAAAGCAGTTCTGAGAGGGAAGTTCATAGCACTACAGGCCTACCTCAAAAAACAAGAAAAATTTCTAATTGACTGTCTAACCTCACAACTTAAAGATTTAGAAAGCAAACAAAAAGAAACCCCAGAGCAAGTAGAAGGAAGGAAATAGTAAAGATCAGAGCAGAAATAAATGACATAGAGACCAAAAAAACAATTCAAAGGATCAATGAAACAAAGAGCTGGTTTTTCGAAAAGATAAACAAGATTGATGGACCCTTAGCTAGACTCACCAAGAAACAAAGAGAGAGAACCCAAATACACAAAATCAGAAATGAAAGAGGAGAAGTAACAACCAACACCATAGAAATACAAAAGATCGTTAACAACTACTATGAACAACTATATGGCAACAAATTCGACAATCTCAGCGAAATGGACAAATTTCTAGAAACACACAGTCTCCCAAAACTATTCCCGGAAGAGATAGAAAACTTGAACAGACCAATAACAACTAAGGAAATTGAAGAGGTAATCAAGACTCTCCCAGCAAACAAAAGCCCAGGCCCAGATGGTTTCACGGGGGAGTTTTACCGAACATTCAAAAAGAACTAACACCCATTCTCCTCAAACTATTTCAAAAAATTCAAGAAGAAGGAAGACTTCCAAACACGTTCTATGAGGCCAGCATAATTCTAATTCCAAAACCAGAAAAAGACACTACGAAGAAAGAAAACTACAGGCCAATATCCCTGATGAACATAGACACCAAAATCCTGAACAAAATATTAGCCAATCGGATCCAGAAATACATCAAAAAAATTATTCATCATGACCAAGTGGGATTCATTCCAGGGATGCAAGGCTGGTACAATATTCGCAAATCAATAAACGTGATACACCACATCAACAAAATGAAGAATAAAAACCACATGATCATATCAATAGATGCTGAAAAAGCATTCGACAAAATCCAGCATCCATTTCTGATAAAAACGCTCAGCAATGTAGGAATAGAGGGATCATATCTTGACATAATAAAGGCCATATATGAAAGACCTACACCAACATCATACTCAATGGACAGAAACTAAAAACATTTCCATTAAGAACAGGAACAAGACAGGGATGTCCACTTTCACCACTCTTATTTAACATTGTACTGGAAGTCTTAGCCACAGCAATCAGACATGAAGAAAAAATAAAAGGGATCCAAATTGGAAAGGAGGAAGTGAAACTGTCATTATTTGCAGATGACATGATATTGTACATAGAAAACCCTAAAGACTCCATCAAAAATCTATTAGACTTAATAAATGAATTTGGCAAAGTAGCAGGATACAAAATTAACGTCAAGAAATCAACGGCATTCTTGTACATCAATGATGAACTCACAGAAAGAGAAACTGAAAAAACAATCCCATTTACCATTGCGCCAAAAAAATTACGATACCTAGGAATAAACTTAACCAAAGAAGTAAAGGACCTATTTGCAGAAAACTACAGGTCATTGAAAAAAGAAATAGAGGAAGATATAAAAAAGTGGAAACACATACCCTGTTCATGGATTGGAAGAATTAACATCATTAAAATGTCCATACTACCCAAAGCAATCTATAGATTCAATGCAATCCCCATCAAAATACCAACGACATATTTCATAGAACTAGAACAAATACTTCAAAAGTTCATATGGAACCAAAAAAGACCCCGAATAGCCACAGCAATCTTGAAAAAGAAGAACAAAGTAGGTGGGATCACAATACCAGATATCAGGTTATACTACAAAGCGACTATAACCAAAACAGCCTGGTACTGGCACAAGAACAGGCATATAGACCAGTGGAACAGAACTGAAAACCCAGAAATGGACCCAAGGCAATACGCTCAATTAATATTTGACAAAGGTGGCAAGAGCATACAGTGGAGTAAAGACAGCCTCTTTAATAAATGGTGTTGGGAAAATTGGACAGCTACATGCAAAAAAATGAAACTAGACCATCAACTTACACCATACACAAAAATAAACTCAAAATGGATAAAAGACTTAAATGTGACCCGTGAATCCATAAACATTCTAGAAGAAAATGTAGGCAACAAAATTTCGGACATCATACGGAGCAGAATTTTCACTGATACATCACCTAAGGCAACAGAAATAAAGGAGAAAATGAACACATGGGACTACATCAAACTAAAAAGCTTCTGCACAGCAAAAGAAACAATCATCAAAATGGAAAGGCAACCCACTGTACGGGAGAACATCATTGCCAATGATGTATCAGATAAGGGGTTAATTTCCAATATATATAGAGTGCTCATACAACTCCACAAAAGGAAGACAAAGAACCCAATTAAAAAATGGGCAGAGGAGCTGAATAGACACCTCTCCAAACAGGACATACAAATGGCCAAGAGACATATGAAGAAATGCTCAACATCACTAATCATCAGAGAGATGCAAATTAAAACAACAATGAGATATCACCTCACACCTGTCAGAATGGCCGCCATCGACAAATCATCAAACAACAAGTGTTGGCGAGGGTGTGGAGAAAAGGGGACTCTAATACACTGCTGGTGGGAATGCAGACTGGTGCAGCCGCTATGGAAAACAATATGGTATTACCTCAAAAAATTAAAAATTGAACTTCCATTTGACCCAGTGATCCCACTGCTGGGAATATACCCTAAGAAGCCTGAAACACCAATCAGGAAGAATATATGTACCCCCATGTTCATAGCAGCACTATTTACAATAGCTAAGATCTGGAAACAGCCCAAGTGTCCACCAGTAGACGAATGGATAAAAAAGCTGTGGTACATATACACAATGGAGTACTATGCAGCGGTAAGAAAGAAAGATCTCTTATCCTTTGAGACGACATGGAGGGACCTGGAAAGTATTATCCTAAGTGAAAGAAGCCAAGCAGAAAAAGACAAATACCACATGATCTCACTTATATACGGAATATAATGAACATAACAGCCTGAGGAATACAGTAGACCCAGACACATGGAAGTAGGGCACAGACTGACATCCCTCAGAAGAGGGGATGGGGGGTGGGGGGGTGGGAAGAGATAAACCACAGAACTTATATGCATGTATGCATGACCAATGGACATGGACAACTAAGCCGGGGACAGGGTGGAGGGGGGGTAGGGTGGGGGGTGCCAATGGGGTAAAAAGGTAAAATATCTGTAACAAAAAAATAAATAAAAATTCATTAAAAAAAAAAAAAAAAAGGAAAAAAAAAAAAAAGAAGGCTATGACCTACTTGCTATCCTGGTCCATTGTCAGTCCAGATCCCTGCTCAACTAGTTTGGTTAGGTTCACTATCTCTTCTTTCAGGGCAAGAATCGTCTCTTTCGCCTTCTGTTCTTTATCATAGGCTGAGTCCACCATCTTCCAGGCCTTTTCAATTTCCTAGATGGGCCACAGGACATCAGAGAGAAAAGCCAAAGTAGGTTCCAGATGCAACTGAGTAAACAGAATAATTAACTACTACAATGTAGTAGCCATTTATGGGGAATGAAGATTAAATAGTACACATTAGCCTTTAAATTTATATTGACTTTCTGAATTGTCCAACATGAGCTAGTCAATATCGAACACCAGTTTTTAGGGGGATAATGGAAAAGGGTATTTTTTCTTGTGTAGGTGAATGTGGCTACAAAGCTCATAAATTGCAAGGGCGGCTATAACTAAGAGGATATTTTTAATAAAAACGTTAAGATGTGTTTACAAAAATGAAAGTGTATATGCTTTCCAAGTCCAGATAATTTTTTAAATAAGCTTTATCACATAAAGAATGATCTTGAATGCAAGCCCTAAATCTGAAGCTCCTGATAGATTCTAAATAAAAACACATACTTTGTCCATAGGTCCCAAGTGAACTAATGGCCATGTGAGCTTTATAATAACTCACAGTAAAGTGGTCTTGGCTGTTACTTAATTGTACACAATAGCCTTGGTAATTCCCATTTCCAGAAACTCAAGCCCAGGCCTTGTCATCAAATGCTTATAGGGGAAGAACAAAACCCATAGTAGGGAATGGGAACAATGACTCGTGTAGCTTTGGCTTCCTGACTATTATGAAATGCTTGGTTGAATATGAACTGAAATACTTAAAAGTGAATTACAGACATTCAAGTAAATGAACAAAGCACAGCAAATATTGCAACAGCCTTGAGTTTTACCATGCCACTTAATTTTCTTGCAAAATTTTATCCAGTGGAATGTGAGTCCTTTATACAGGTAAGAACCTATTTGCTTAAGGTAAAAATATTCCACTTTTATGTTGCCAAGGAATAAAATAAGTGGTAGAGAGTATTTAATCTAATTTAATAAATGCATGCTATTACAATAAAGAGAGATGACTCTTAAGTAACTGCAACACACAATTCAGTGATTCAAAACAAAATGTCAGGTTATTGGGACATGTTTTTCTGTAGCAACCATATATACTATTATTAGCAAAACAAATGAAGGATATTTAAGTGAAAGTATGATTATATGAATTCATGACTTCCATTTCCATTTTTAAAATTTACAATTAAAAGTGGGTTTTTTTTATCATAAATTGAATTAAAGCCTTTTTTATATTGATTTTTCAGCAAAGAGAAGAAAATGACAATAGGGAGAAAAAAAACACTTCAAAAAAAGTAATTTCCAAAAACACATGTCACGGTCTTGTAAATTTATTTGAATTGGTTGATGTTTAATTGCATGATATCAAGGGAATTTCTTAAAAGTTTGTGAATTTTTTTCTCATCACTAGGGTTTTAATTATAAATTAAGATGTCTTAACCTTTTATCACCCTGAAATCAACAAGGAACATTTATGTTTTACCTTCAAAATAATACAACACAGTTGAGGATGGAAAAATAAAGTATAAGACAGAGCCAGACCGAATCTCTGTTCTCCCATTGCAAGGGACTGGGAGGATCAAAGCAGAAGCAAAGAGATGCTAAGAAAAAATATCATGAAAATTACTATCTGGGTATTCTCAAGGTAATATCTCATGAAACAGTAAAAAAAAAAAAAAAAAGTAGGAATATGAAAATTTCCTTAACAAGCTATCATCATGAGATATTTAATTACTACTCATCTTGGATCACACAAGACATACTAAGATTCCTAATACTGCTCTTACTATCTCTCATTCTTTTTGCTAGCCCATTATTTCTTAGAAACCAAGCCAGTAAAGTTTTACATTATTTCCTGAAGAGTAAAATTCACCCAGTCTAATTATTTTCTTTGCAAATGAACACTATTCCCTAGGCTTAGTGAATATATAAATCATGGAAATTTTAACTTGGTAACTCATTTCCCACCAGCCCAGAGCTGTCAATGTGACGAAAGGATGATGTTTTAAGATATAGGATGCATTCGGGGCAGCTCTCCACTGGTTCTGTTTCCAGATCACTGACCTTTTTCAAGGATGCAATGGTGGTCTGATCATCCTGGGAGAGCTTCAGGGCAGTGGCGACCTTTGCTGAATTAACCACAATCTCCGCATTTAGCTCTCTGCACTTGGCCATCAGACGCTTCTCATTTTCATAAGACTTTTTCATGACAGCATGAAGCTTCTCATATTCAATCCTAAATTTCTCCAGACTTTTATCTCCGGTAAGTTCATTGAGAACCTCCTGAAAATCCCTTTCAATTTCTTCAAATGCGGTTTCTTCCAGCACTATTTTTTCACCTTTATCCTGTACGGAAGAGCGGGGATGGGAATGAGCATCACAATATTTACACCATGACTATTCAGGACCTACTGTTGACATCCATGAATAAAAGACCTTCAAAGAGCAAAGTAAACGCCACTAACAATCAGAACATTTAAGACTATATGTAGGGAAGGGAACAATTGTATGATGTTCATCCCTACATATATAATATATATACACACACACACACACTATATATAAATATTTATAGTGCTACATATATATAATATATAATATTTCCTACCACATAGTGTTGTTATGGATTAGATTAAATGGAATAATTCATGTTCATCACTTAGCCAAGTGTCTGGCAAACAGTAGGTGCTCAATAAATTTTGATAGCTATTACGATCATTCAAACCCTGATCTCCTTTTATTTCATCCTATTTTTTACTGCCCCCAGGATTACAGAGGGAATCCACAGCGCATTAAGGTCAGACATAGGGAGATTTTGGTACAAATACCATGAAATTACACATACTCACAGTGAAACCCATCGGAAATATAGGGTAGTCTCCTAAAAGAGATTCTCTCATGTTTATCCCTTAAAAACTTAGGCTAGGTCATCTCTACAAGTATATTGAAATACCCTTGTGCAATATTCATGGGCCTTTTCCACATTTGTTTTCCATGATTAGCTGGACAACAAGTTATTTAAAACTATAAGCCCAGACAATGTAGTTCAAGCAAGTCTGGCTATGACTTAGATGAGAACCCAGAAGTTAGTTATATGAGAATTCTTATTTTCCTAGTGTATGGGTTGAATGGTGTCCCCCACAAAGTCATGTTGAAGCTCTAACCCCCAGTGCTTATTAATGTGACCTTATTTGGAAACAGAGTCATTGCATATCTAATTAGTTAAGTTGAGGTCATACTGGAGTAGGTCACATATTGGAGTGGGGTGTGCCCTATACTATGGGTGTCCTTTTAAAGGGGGGGAGAAATTATAATTTTGTGTGGTGATAGAGGTCAACCAAACGTATGGTGGTAATCACATTGCAGTAATACATATATCAAATCATTATATTGTAAACCTAAAATTAATACGGTTACATGTCAATTATATCTCAATAAAAAGCAGTGGGGGCTGGACTAGGACACATATACACACAGGGAAATGCCATGTGAAGATGGAAGCAGAGACTAGACTAACACAGCTACAAAGCTAAGGAAAGCTCAGGATTGCTGGTACCAGGAGATGCTAGGAAGAGGCAAGGAATGATTTTACTGAGTCTAGAAGGAACACGGCCCTGCCAACACCTTGATCTCAGATTTCTAGCCTCCAGAACTGTAAGACAATAATTGTCTGTTGTGATAAGCCATCCAGTTTGCAGAACTAGGTTATGGCTTCCCTAGCAAACTAATATACCTACTTCTTGTTAGATACAGAATAAAATTTAAAAATGGATAGGGTTAATATATTTATTCATTTATTCAGCAAATATTTATTGAACATCTGCTAATGTAAGTTGGAATGATGGAGCCTATAGGAGATACCAAGATAAAGAATTAAAAACCCTCCCACAGGAAATTTATACATTAATAGTTGATGGGGTATGTTTTCCCATAATGGAAGTGTAGAATTTGATGCCTGCCATAAAACAGATTCAAAATTCTACAAGGACAGAATTGCTTCCAGCAGCACAAATTAAAGCAAATTTCATAAAGAAAATGGCATTTGAGCAGGCCCAGAAGGGAGAGTGGAATCTTCACAGGTGGATATGAAGACAAAGGGCATTCCTGGCAGATGGCAAAGCATGAGCAAAGGTTCAGGGCCAAGCAAGTGCCCAAAACTGGAGACCGGGTAAGAAGCTCAAGTTAGCTAAAGTATAGGAAGGAAGAAGGGCTTCGGCATCAAAGCTCTACTGCTAAATCAAAGAAATCAGCTGAGACCTTCTTTAATTCCAATAATAAAGTAAAATTCAAGTTTACCCTAAAGATTTTGGGCAAGCAGTCTAGTTTGCCTTCTGCTTTGATAAACCTGTCTTGCCCAACATGGAGAAAGTCTAGATATTTTTGGTTTCCAAAAACATTTGTCCTATTGATTCCATTTCTAAAGATGACATGCAGGCAAAACAGAGCCCACATCTTAAAACAGATGTCGAGTCACAAGCATATCTATAACATGTCACGTAACCATGTTCTTACTAATGTTAAGTTCAACAGAAGTTTTCTTCCTGACTAAAAGCAGATTATTGCAAAGATCACAATACAGCAATTCCACAAAGGAGGAAAAAGCATATTAAGGAAATATGGAGCTGTTGTTGCTCTGTGCTTTCCCCTTGTTGATGCTAAGCATGAGCACACACAAAAATATATCACGGCAATGTTCTCCGTTCCATCCCTGTAAATGGTATTAATGTCAACACTTGATCACCAGCCTAATGATTTGTTGGCAGACCAAGTTTTCCCTGTACACCTGGCATTTAGCACAAAAGTGGAAAAATATCGAAGAAAAAAAGTTTTAAGGAAACTTTTATGAACAAAAGAGATTCGCTCATATTGCTGTTTAAAAATCTACTATTAAAAGCAAAGCAAAAATTATCTCTTAGTTGTGACCAACAACTAGTTGATATCAACACTGTTACGGCACATAAAGCTATCTATTTTGGAAGCATGGTTTCAACATGAACTAATCAGGGAGGAATTCAATATCTATCTAGTCATTATCTATCTATTGAGTGTTTACTCTCTGCCAGGCACTGTTCTGGGTACTGGGAATACCAGTTAGTGGGGAGAAGGAACAGGGAAAGAGAGCTGCAGTATAAAATGAGGCCAGAGTGGAAATCAAGGCTTATGAAAGCAGAGGTGAGAAAAAAGTTGGCTGAGATCAATTGAAAAGAAAAATAGAAGGAAGAAATAAGGAGGGATAATGAAAGGGAAGGGAGGCTGGGAAATAAATATTTCATAGTATTGGTATCTGGGGCTAATATACAGAAAATGAAGAAGAATGAAATAAACCAAGATGACTAGTGGGGGAGAAAAGGAGGAAATATTCAAAAGCAAATAAGGGGGAAAGTGAGAATTAGAAGGAACCGGAGGAGGAGATGGGAAGAAGAGAGATATGAGTAAGTGTGGGAGATGGGGATAAGTAATGTGGCCCCGGCAGTACAAATGTGAGAGAGACAGAGAGTGACAGAGCCCAGGCAGTGAGGAAGATAGAGGCTATGAAAGGGAAGGTATGATAAGGAGAGGGAGCTGTTGACCACAGAAAATGGAGTTTAGAAAGGGACACTAGATATGGGGGAGATGGATGTGAATGGTGGGGAGGAGACAAGAGAACCAACTGGAATATGGGTGGGGGTATGATGGTGGGGACCAGGGCTGGACCAGGGCTGGCCTCATGGGTGTGTGACCTATGCAGTGGCAGAGGGCCCCTTGCTCAGACAGGCCCCACCCCCAGTCAGTTTACTACTCTGCTGCCTCATCCTGAAATTCTTAATAATTTTTAACAAGTGGCTCTGAATTTTCACTTTTCATTGAGCCCCACAAATTCTGATCCTAAATGGGACTGACCATGTAATGGATGAAAGGGGGATGAGTTCTGATGGGGCCATGAAGGATGTTGAATGGGCCTTCGTGGGTGGGGACTACGACTGGCAAGTGATGACAGGGACCTGACACTGTCAAAGTTATAAACCAGGGTGCTAATGGACACACAGGGATGTTTAAAGGGTTGCAGAAATGACCCCCTCATCAGCGAGGCTGGAGATGGGTTGTACTACAATATGAGGGAGTAAATAAAGGCTACAAGATCATAACGCAGTGGCTAATGATAACACAGGTCAGTGGTGACGGGCTGAAGACCTTAATGAAGATGTGTCACAGCAGGTGATCAGTTGATAGGGAATCATGGTGTGACAAGTGTCCAAGGATCAGTGAATAGGGTTACAGCAGATATCTACAAAACCTTCTTGTGGGTTCCATCAGTCAGTGAGAAATCAATATGTCTATGTGTATCTCTCTGATGGCTCAAAATGTAGGAATGGGTGCCTGTCATGAATTTCCTACCAAGCTCAGCACAGCACCAATTTAATAGTGGGGGGGGGGGGGTATCCACCCAATTGAAGAGGGGACGGGGGGTAATGGGGCCAGAGCCAACCGGGACAGAGGGGTGAGGTGAGGCTGAAGGTAGGTTAGGATGTTAATAGGGAAGATATTAGAATCAGTGGGTATGACAGAGAATAAGTCGACAGGAGAGGAACATGGGGAGGGGCCGAGCGAGAGGCGACAGAAAGAGGGGCGCTGACTCCTGACCTCCGCCATCCTGACGCTCTCTGGGGGTGGCCTCAGAGGCTGCTGTGGAGGTGGCAGAAACTGGGCCGGAGTCTGAGGAAGGCTGAGCACTGCCCCCGGCGTCTAAAACCGCGCCTCGTTATTTCTATTTCCCTCTGGGGGCCGCCAGCAGGCGCTCGGCGCGTCCTCCGTCGCCTGGCAACCACCACGCCCTCTGGTCCGCGGACGTTCGAAGGGAGGAGCCCGCAGCCGGGCTGGTTCCTCCGAGAAAGGTGCCCGTCGTGATAGGGCGGGACCAAGGAAACAAGGGGGCGGTGCCTCCGAGAAGCTAGGGGTGTCCCAAGGCCTGCGCAGAAGTTAGGAACACCAGAGAGGAAGGAGAGAGCGAATGGCAGGAGGCCACCGAGAAAGAGGACGATGGAGGAGACCAGGGAGCTGGCAAAGGGGATCAGACGGTACTGGAGGTGGGAAGGGCCGGCAGCCACCCTCTGCGCTCAGTGACCAAGCGACGCTATCAAGGGAACATGAAATCATCCCAACCTGAGTCAGTTCCAACCCTTAGGAAGCAGTGACTGTGTACAAGACATAGGTAGGAAAACCAAGATAGAGAAAACACAGGCCCTGCCTTCAAAGTATTTGGTCACGAGTGGTGAGAAAAACAGGGTGCAGAACTAAGATACCCTGGGGAAATGTATTTGGAACCACATCGTGAAAATCTGCCTAGCACCTGGGGCTCCTCTCTCAAGACTCTCTCTCTCTCTCTCTCCCTCTCTCTCTCCTCCTTCCCCTTTAGACTTCAGGTAGAGAGAATGGGAGAAAGTAAACTCTTTGGTTCATGAATCATGCAAGACCCCTCTCATTTTATTTTTCTTTTTTATCCCCATCTCTACTCCCACTCCTCATCCTCAGCCTCATTGGTATTCGTGCTACTGTGCTTGGATATGTATTTTTGGAAAATGTATAGCACTTTTATTAGTGAATTTTTACAAGGTTCATAATGATATCAGACTTTAGGAATCTTATTTTCTACTTTTTTCACTCAACATTCTTTTTCATGATCTATCCCTGTTGCATTTGGGATTTTAATCCCAGTTCATTGCTTCTGATTGCTGCATAGTCTCCTGTATTGGACATCCGCCCATTTACTTCATTTACTTCTATCCCCCAAGTGATGGATCCCAAGGCTGCCTCCACATCTCCAATACCACAAACAATGCAGTGATGATCATCCTTGTCTGTGGTTCTTTACAGACCTGTGTGCAAATTCCTCTGAAATATATGCCTAGGAGTGAGCTTGCTAAAGTCATAGGGAATGTACGGGACCATAGCATTTGGTTCTGCAACTTTCCTGCACAGAGACACCCAGCCAGGAGGTCAGTGGGGCTGAAAAGCAGTCCCTACTCTCTTTCCCATGTCATGTGCCCTACTGGAGGAAGATGTCCCCTTTTCTTCCCAAAAAAGCTCTGATCTCTAGACAAGTCATGGACCTAGAAGGCTAGACTACCCAGAAGTTATGCCTTTTTCAAGTTCATCTGCCCAATGGTAAACTCCATTTTCTAATGGCACAAACGTGTCTAGTAACCTGATGGCAGCCTGAGTACTTAACTTCACCGAGTAACCCTAGATTGCACACCAGAATTGCTGCCCTACACTATAGTGTAAGGGTTTCTGCCCCCACCCCACTCCCATCTTGCCAGCATGTGGTAGTTATTTATAAATCCATATAGTGTGTACTAAGTGCCAGGTTCTATTCTACGTGCTTTATAAATACTGACTCATCTAATTAGCCAATTTTAAATTTTTTCTGTTGATATTAAATGGCATCAACACATATTTTAATTAGCATTTCGCTGACTACTAGTGAAATTGAGCATTTATATATGCATAAGCCACTTGGTGCCCCCTTTTGTAAACTATTTATAGCCTTTGCCTATTTTTCTTAGTTTTTTTCTTTTTGATTTGCAAGAGGTCTTTGTAAAGTCTGGACATTAGTCTGCTTTCAAACACTGGAAACTTTGCTTATGGTGTCTTCTATAGATTTATAACCCTTAATTTTATAATCCTTTTAAAATATTTGACTTTTTATGTGCTTTCTCAGTGTGATTTAAGAAGTCCTTCTCAACTCCAAGGTCATGAAGGTATTCTCTATCATTTTTTTCTATTAGCTTCATAGTTTTACTCTTTTACATTCAGTTTCCTAATCCATCTGGAGTTCGTCTTTGTATATGTGTGAGATAAGTATTTGATTTGATTTTTTTTTTCTTGATGGAGTGAGTCAATTTTTCAACATCTTGATTCCTAAATAGACATGGGTCTGTTATGAGATCTCTGGTTTGTTCCTGTGTCTATACCATGGGTTTTATTATTAGGGTTTTGTAGCCAGTCATCATGGTTAAAGGGCAAGGCCCCCATCCCTACTTCTTCTGTTGAAATTACATTGGCTATTCATGAACCTTTATTATCCCATTTAAGGGTGTTTTTCAAGTTCCTCATGAGAAATTTTAATTGGAACTTTATTGAATTTATTAAGTAATTTGAGGAAAGTTAACATTTGTACAATGATACCTTAGCCATGCACTAAAACTGTATATCTGGTGGACAAACAGAACAAAATATGGCTGAGGCATAGTGTGCATGGAGGTGGTGGGAGAGGTGGCAGATGAAGCTGGAGAAGCAGACTGAACAGAACTGTAAGCCAAGCTGGTGGAAATGAAGTAGAGGTGGGCAAGCATCATGGCTCAGGTCGCTTGGTATGTTTACAGGAAACCTGTCTACACATTGGGACCACCAATATCCAGAGAGACCCCGTAACATCCCTGAAGGTATATAACATCAGACAATTACCTAGCCAGCCATATCTTGTACTATTGTGGAGCTCTGTGTCTTCTCCATTCATAGTTATCTCCTAAAGGACCATTGCACAAGCAGGTGGCCTTCCAAGATGACAGTAATTCAATCCAGAAAATGCTCTTTTCAAGTACCTGCTACACAGTAGGCACAGGCTGGCACAAAAACCACAGGTGACTAAGGCAGAGTCACTGCCCTTTCCATTGGGGGAAAAGAAGAAAGGAAAATCTACGATTCTAACACAATGTGATGGTATTATTTAGAATCTGCCATGTTGCCCTGGCCGGTTTGGCTCAGCGGTTAGAGTGTCGGCCTGCGGTCCTGAGAGACCCGGGTTCGGTTCCCGCTAAGGGGGCGTACCTCGGTTGCAGTTTGTCCCCGGCCCTGTTCGGTTGTGCGGGTGGCAGCCACTCGATGTGTCCCTTTCACATCGATGTTTCTCTCTCTCTCTCTCTCTGTTCCTCTCTCTCCCTCCCACTCTACCTGAACAAAAAATGGAAAAATGTCCTCGGGTGAGGATAAAATAAAAAAAAAAAAGAATCTGCCATGCAACAGAGAGCACTTTGAGTGCTCAGGGAATCTAGACACTGACACTTGAGAGCATTACTTACGAGGTGGGGAAAGAGACCCGAACCTGGGGAATCAGGGAACCACAGGAGGTTGAAAGGAATGTGACATGTTCAGCTCACAGGAAAGAGATGCAGGTAGACAAGAACATGGATGATTGAATGGATGAGAGCATGGGTGGTTGGACAAATTAATATATGCTGATGAAAGAAAATGTTTCACTCCTAATTTTTCAGATTACTGAAAAATACTCAGCAGCCTGCTCCCCTTTGTTGTTGTAATACAAAGGAGCACTAGGTGGCATCATACTACCAAAAGTCCTCACCTTTTAGAGCCTGTAGGAATAACATGCCCACCCAGATTGGGTCAGCCCCTAATTCAGACAAATAAACGTGCTTCTATCAATCTTGTTTCCCATTAAACCCACTTAGTTTATTTATTGAGCACCTACTATCTTCCAAGCCCTGTGCTGCACACTGTGCAGGATGTGAAGGAGTTGAAAGGATCGCTTTCCTAAAGGAGCATAAGGAAGAGCAAAATATACATGCCACACACACACACACTTTTTAAAAAATAGTCCAAGGCAGTATGTAATAAGCACTGAAATGAAGATGTCAAGACATTCTATCCGGTGTAGTCTGACCCTTTTGACCTTCTGGTGCCTTCCTGCCATCCTTGTCATCCTGGATTCCTCAGTTTCTCATATGTCATGTTCTTTCCCACTCCTTGAAATTCACAAATGCTGAGTTCTCTGTCTAGAATACTCAACCCTCTGTCTTCACCTGGCTGATGCCCATCCATCCTTCCTACAAATCTCACTTCCTCAGAGAGATCTTTCCTGACCAACCCCTCAACACCAGACCACCTTTTCAAGTACCAGGTGTTCCACGTCTTGGACCATCTCACAGTGGTAATTAATTATGTATTCATGGAAATGGTTGTTTAATATCTGTCTTCTCTACCAGACTCTCAAACAAGAGGACAGAAACCACATATGTCTTGTTCAGCCTTGTCCCCACTGATGTTATGGGATGAATGGTGTCCCCTAAAATTCATATGTTGAAACCCTAACCCCCATTACCTCAGAATGTGACTATGTTCGGAGATAGGGCCCTTAAAGAGGTGGTTAAGTTAAAGTGGGGCCATTTGGATCTTAAAATGGGTCTTAATCCAATCTGACTGATGTCCTTAAAAGGAGAGGAAATTTGGACATACAAAGAGACCCCAGGGAAACACACACTCAGGAAAGACACGACGAGAAAGAGGCCATCTGCAGCCTGGGCAGACCCACAGGAGCAACCAAACACCTTGATCTTCAGGCTCTAGCCTCCAGACCTGTGAGCAAATAAATACATTTTGTTGTGTGAGCCTCCCAGTCTGTAGTTCTTTATTATGGCAGCCCCACAGCAAACACAGACAAATGATCATCACTCCTCTCGGTATATAACTATTAAGTGAATGACTATTGAATGTGCTCTAAAATAAGGAAGACCAGTGAAAGATGGCATTATTAGGGAAAGGTACATGATAGACCTAGCTCTTGAACTTGACCTTAAATAATACAGATGAAGCCCTGGCCGGTTTGGCTCAGCGGTTAGAGCGTCAGCCTGTAGTTTAGAGAGACCCGGGTTCGGTTCCCGCTAAGGGCACGTACCTTGGTTGCAGTTTGTCCCCGGCCCTGGTTGGGTCGTGCGGGTGGCAGCCACTCAATGTGTCCCTTTCATGTTGATGTTTCTCTCTCTCTCTCTCCCTCCCACTCTATCTGAACAAAAAATGGAAAAATGTCCTCGGGTGAGGATAAAAAAAAAAAAAAAGATGATGATAATACAGATGAATTCTAGACATGGGGGAAAAAATAGAAGAAATTACAAGTACGAGAAATAGCACTGGATAGATACCAAGGCAACAATGCAACGGGGAGGGTGGAGTCCCTATCAGGGGCCAGTGGACACTAATGTTGATAAGAGGGTGTAGGTGAATAGTGGAGCTTTGGAAGAATAGCAGAGAAGCAGCTGCAAACTCAAAGACCAGGGACAGACTGACACACCCATTCATTCTGCCAGATAACTTGAATGTGTAATCATGAGCTGTAACGCCTCTGCAAAGCTCCTTGTTTAAACCTGGATCAAAGTGCCTCCTACAGCACCATCCCAGGATAGCTCAGCAGTGTGCTGCGACTCAGTAATAAGAACAGTGTTACGTACACAGTGCTCACCTCTTCAACAGCACCCAGGGAGGATGTAAAGTGAAACTCCCGAAAAGCAGACAGAAACACGAATATGCAGCCCTACCTGGAAATCCCCAGCCTGCAATGCAAAGCAACTGTGCCTGAAGAAGCAGCTACTCCTCTAAAGGACCACAGAGGTCCTAGAAGCAATTGTGGGGAATTCTACGCAGCCCACAATCCTCTAGTGAGACTAGTAAGGATAATGTTACTAGTGAGACTAGTAACTCCCTAAAGCCAAAATGTCCCTGGTGGTCCTCCGTGCCCCCCAGGGCCATACCTAGAAGGGTCAGGAGTAGAGACCCAACCCACATAAGGACAATTCCATTATTTTTCCTGGCGATTTATAGTTGGGGCCAACCCTTGCAAGCCACTCCACGCTGGGGCCTGGAACTGAGTATACGTGAAACCCAGGAGAGGCAGAGAAAGGTAGACTTCATAGAGGGAAGAATAAAGCAAATAAACAAGGAGGGGGGCCCTGGCCGCTTTGGCTCAGCGGTTAGAGCATCAGCCCATGGTCCCAAGAGACCCGGGTTCAGTTCCCGCTAAGGGCACGTACCTTGGTTCCAGTTTGTCCCCGACCCTGGTTGGTCGTACGGATGGCAGCCACTCGATGTGTCCCTTTCACATCGATGTTTCTCTCTCTCTCTCTCTCTCTCTCTCTCTCTCTCTCTCTCTCTCTCTGATCCTCTCTTGCCCTCCCACTGTACCTGAACAAAAAATGGAAAAATGTCCTCAGGTGAGGATAAAAAAAAAAAAAACAAGGAGGGGGAACCCACAAGCCCAAGAGAGAAAAGGAGAGTTGGGGCAGAGGGGACTTCCTTGGTTGTTGGTGCCCCTTCAGCTTCTGGTTCTAGTCCCTGAGGAGGCCCAGTAACACCTGCTCTCTTGGGTTCTGCTAGATAATTTGCATCTTCCTAACCGTCACCTTGTTTGTTTCATCTTAATGAAGTGAGTTACCAGTCTTGTGATATCTCTGGATTTCATAACCATGAAATCTAACACCTGCAACTGTGGCACCCCACATCATGGTGAAAACTGCTCAGGTCATCATCTCCTCCAGGCTGTTGGGAAGATTAAAAGCCCACGTGTTGCAGAAAATTGTTATCATTTATCAGCTGACCCCACACTCACCTTAGATGACAGTAGAGTCCCAGCTGGCTAGTGCTTTCCAAAACTGTTCAGACCATATTTTATTTCTTTAATCTGCTCCATTTCCCGCCTGCTGCAGAGGTAACTTAACAGAACATTTGTGAAGCATTTGACATCGGTTCCCAAAGGGTCTTCATACAAATGCGCCTCTTGATACCAGAGGAGGGAGCAAAGCTGAGGCAGATTCATTAGGAAGACTGAAAGGTCAGGCATGAGGAGGAAGCAGGCAACATGCCACCGCAGGAAATCATTTTTACCAGGAGAAGGAGACGACAGTGTCACAACCACCCAGTCATCGTACCCGCCTGGAACGGTGTTGGCTTAATAGCAACGGCACTTCTCCCAGGCAGATTCCTTTCGGG
This sequence comes from Molossus molossus, assembly GCF_014108415.1. NCBI lineage: Eukaryota > Metazoa > Chordata > Mammalia > Chiroptera > Molossidae > Molossus > Molossus molossus. Next base: position 20,215,744 of record NW_023425352.1, read on the forward strand.
TATGACTAGTTAGGCTAGCCCTTTGAGTTGGCGCTTCTTGTCCAAGAGGCCAAGGTCACAGTTTGATGTCCTACCTAGTGGTGACTTACACAAACCAACTGGCTAACCAGATTGGTTAGAAAGACTGAACGGCTCCACATAACCTGTTCCCACTGCAGATAAACAAACAAATACATAAATAAATTGAATAAGTGAATAAATAAACAAACAAACAAATAAATAAAATGGTTTAAAATTGTTTTAAATCACAGCATCGATCCCTTTGATGATGGGTCAATGCTCTTATTTCTACTATCCCCTGAAAACACCATATTTCTTTTTTAATCATCACCCAGGACATTTTTCCTTTTTTTGTTCAGATAGAGTGGGAGGGGGGAAGAGAGAGAGAAACATCGACATGAAAGGGACACATTGAGTGGCTACCACCCACACGACCAACCAGGGCCGGGGACAAACTGCAACCGAGGTACGCACCCTTAGCGGGAACCGAACCGGGATCTCTCTGGACCGCAGGCTGATGTTCTAACCGCTGAGCCAAACCAGCCAGGGCTGAAAACACCCTATTTTTAAATACCTCTAGACTTCACATGTGCAGGTCTCCTGTCTGAAATATCCTGTCTCCTTTGTCCAGTGAGTTTTTCAGGAATTAGTTCAGTGTCACTTCCTCCAGGAAGTCTTCCCCAGTTAGGCACTCCTCGCTGTCTTGCTAGAAAACCTGAGTGTCCCTGTTATTTAATCATGTGTTTATTTTTATCTTTCTCATAAGACTGAAAGGACTAGTGTTTTCTTTAATATATCTATGGTGCTGATACTTAAAATAGAAAGTCTGATGCAGGGAAGGAAGGAAGAAAAGAAGAAAGAAGATATGCAATGAACTTATACACTCAGACACATAGCAATTACTCCTGGGAGTCACTAGTGATTAATGGAAGTTGAAAGCTATTGCAACACAAATATTTAAGATCCTGAGTTAGCTGAACAGAATCACCTCCAAGTACACACCAGGTCCCCAAACAGAAGTATTAAGAATTACAATTAAATGCATTTATCTCATTTCTCTTCCCATCCTGATGCAAATGGAAAACAACCAAGTATTTATTTTTTTTAACCCACAGAGCCAGATGCACAGTAGGCACTCAGGTTGATAACCTGCTTCTCATTGCAGCAAAGACAGACATCTATCAAATGAAACTATTTGCTATGTTAAAGGAATAGATTCTCTTTCCTACCCTGTAGGCAGGTTGCTTTCTTTCCAATATCTGCTGCCAGACCTACTGAATCATTTCAGCAGTGGAAATGCTTGTTGAGCAGCTACTGTGAACAGGTGTTCTCCGAGGCAGCAATTCAAGGGAGGCAAAAAGACTGAACCAACCCAACCCCCAACCCCCAATGAAAGGAGCTTGAAACCCAATTTAAGCTAAGCAAGATGATTCAAATATCCAGGATGGCAGAGACCAGTCTAAAATGTCATTATACTTTAGAATCTAACACCAGAGTCTGCAAACATTTTCTGTAAAGAATCAGATTAAGAGAGATGTGGGGCTTCCTGGGCACATCTCTGTAGCAGTTCCTCAACTCTGCCATCATAGCACAAAAGCAGCCACAGACAATACTTAAATGAGAGGGCATGGTTGTGAGCCAATAAAACTTCATTTACAGAAACAGGTGTTGCTCTGGAGTTGGCCTGCTGGCCATAGTTTGTCAATTCCTAATGTAACACAATGCCTACCATATTGTAGGTGCTCAAATATTTATTGAATGAGTGGATGGATGGGTGGGTGGGCGGAATAAAGGTTTTCCTAAGGTTATAGCATGGTGATTTGTTTTAAAGACCCTGTGTATCATCTTTAGACATTAACTACTGGGAGAGCAATAAATACTTATGGACCAGAAATAAGCTCCATAGAAATTATCCTACAGTCTTTTCCACTCCGAGCGATGTATGGATGGAAACTTAACGTGTATAAACCACTCACAGCTTTTACAACAGAGCTGTGAGCTAGAAGGGTGATTTAAATAAACACTTTTTTTTTTCAAACTCATTAGTAATCATAACTCATTAGTAAATTGTAACCTCCGATTGTTTTCCAAAAAAAGGGTGAAAGATGGAAATAGGGAAAAAACAAAAAAAAGGGAACATATCAGGGCATATCACAAATGGTAAGCATAAAGATTGTTTTTATTTTATTTTTTAAAACTTATCTTTATTGTTGAATGTATTACAGATGTCCCCCATTTTTCCCCCACTGACCCCCTCCTCCCCAATGCCACCCCCTCCTGCCTTTCCCACACTGTTGGTTGTGTCCATTTGTTATGCATATATGCATAGAAGTCCTTTTGTTTACCTCTTCCCGCCCTCCCTCCCCCCTTCCCTTTAAGGTTCATCAGTCTAACAACCAATTTGTACCTCTTAATGCCTTAATCTTCTTCACCCATCTCCCCAGCCCCCTCCCATTTGGCAAGCAACAAAAAGTTCTCTGTATCTATGAGTCTGTTTCTGTTCTGCTTGCTCATTTTGTAGATTTAATTGTTGATAGGTATGTATTTGTTGCCATTTCACTGTTCATATTTTTTTTTTATTGATTTTAGAAAGAGAGGAAGGAAGAGGGAGGGAGAGATAGAAACATCGCTGAGAGAGAATATCAATTGGCCACCTCCTGCATGCCTCCCATTGGAAATCTGGTCCACAGTCTGGGCATGTGCCCTGACGGGGAATTGAACCAGTGAGCTCTTGGTGCATGGGTCAATGCTCAACCACTGTGCCACACCAGCCAGGCATAGTGTTCATATTTTTACTCTTCTTCTCCTCCAAGAAGACCCTTAAAAAGTTCATATAATACTGGTTTGGTGGTGATGAACTCCTTTAGTTTTTTCTTGTCTGGGAAACTTTATATGTCCATTGATTCTAAATGACAGCTTTGCAGGATTGAGTAATCTTGGATGCAGGTCATTGCCTTTCATCACTTTGAATATCTCTTGCCATTCCTTTGGCCTGCAACATTTCTAGGAAAATAACTAAACAAAATAGAGATAAGCAAGCAATCAGATGCAGAGTTCAAAACACTGGTTATAAGGATGTTACAGGAACTTAAGGAGACCTCAAAGGAACTTGGTGAAAATATCAACAACATAAAAAAGGACCATTCAGAAATGAAGGATGCACTAACTGAAATAAAGAATAATTTACAGGGAATCAATAGTAGAGTAGGTAAAGCCAAAAAGGAAACTATCTATTTGGAATATAAAGAAGCAAAAAACATCCAATTAGAACAGCAAAAAGAAAAAAAAAATCCAAAAAAAATGAGGATAGTGTAAGGAGCCTCTGGGACAACTTCAGGCATGCCAACATTCACATCATAGGGGTGCCAGAAGGAGAAGAGAGAGAACAAGAAATTGAAAACTTATGTGAAACAATAATGACAGAAAACTTCTCTAACTTGGTGAAGGAAACAGACATACAAGTCCAGGAAGCACAGAGAGTTCCAAACAAGATGAACCCAAAGAGGTCCACACCAAGACACATCATCATCAAAATGCCAAAGGTTAAACACAAAGAGAGAATCTTAAAAGCAGTGAGAAGAGCAGTTAGTTACCTACAAAGGAGCTCACATAAGACTGTCAGCCAATTTCTCAAAAGAAACTTTGCAGGCCAGAAATAAGAATTGTTTTTTAAAAAACTTTCTATTATAATGCATTTGTGTGTAAGTATATTGGGTTCTGACATAAAATGTATTTTCAAAACAGTTTGAAAAATATTCTAACTATTGTGACCTCATTTTTGGAGAAATTCAGTGTAGTCGTATATTTTAAGGGGATTTACTATAAACATGATACAGAGTCATAGTTAAGGACAAGATTCTGGAAACAAGTCTCTAGTTCAAATCCTAACTCTGCCACTTATTAGCTGTGTGAGTTACTTAGCCTCTCTAGGCCTCATTTCTTCATCTGTTAAATGGGAATGCTAATGATACCTACTGTCTGAGGTCATTACGATCATTAAATGAGTTGTTATTTGTAAAGTGCTTAGAGTAATATCAGCACCTAGTATAAGTTTTAGCTATTATTATGCTGTCTCCATACAGAAATGTGACCTTTAGTATGTAAACTAACTTCTCTGGGCTACATTTTTGTTGGTAAGTAATCTCTAAAGACCCTGCTGGCTCCAACATTCCTAGAAGAGGTGGAGGTATTCCCAGGACAGATTTTGAGAGAAGAAATAGCCAAATGCGAATCATCCATCCTGTTCAACTGACACCTTTGAGGTCTCAGCCAAGCAGTCTGTTCCAATGAAACATCTGTAAGCCAATTTGTTATTCTCTCTTGAAATTGCATGCAAAGGTGAATTCAGGATGGTGAGAGATTGACCAAATCAAGGAAAATGCTCTTTTTTTTCCATCCCTCAGACCCTTCATAACTAACATTGGTTTCCTGTCTCTCCCATTGTCATATGTTTTATTCCATGTACCAGGATAACCACAGCTGGGGGTGAACAGGAAATCTGTCTCCATGTTTGTTCTTTGGTTTTTATTGCCAGTGTTCCTGACTGTGAAGTATGGTGTGTAGCTGCCCATAGTTGGTCCAGTGTTTATCACAACTCACCTTTCACTGTGAAATTTGAAGCCATATCTAGCACGTAAGATCGTGGAAAACACACACGGAAAACAAGCCAACAGAAAAATAGGTGAAGTTATGATTGACTATTCACAAATAGAAAAGTGAAAACTGCCAGTGATAATATTCCATTCAGCCTCACCTATAATTAAAGAAATTCAAATCAAAACATTGAGATATTTCATTTTCACCTTTAAAAGAAGCAAATCAATTAAAGTTAGCAAATAGCCAATGCTGAAAAAGATATAGAGAAGCAGGCATTCTTATATTTAATTGGTGAGTGAGTCTAAATTGGTGAAACACTGTTGGAGGACAATTTTGCAATAGATTATATCAAAACAGTAAGTGTACATAACCTTTAACCAGCCCCCAAACTATTAAAGCACTAAGTCAAAGCAACTACCTACCTACAGACTTATAAATAAAGCCCTATTTGTTTAAGTCCTTGTAGTCCTAGACACATAAAATTATAGTCAGGTATTCTATTACTTGCAACCAAACACATTCCTAACTGACAAGTTTGAAAATAAGGCAAAGAAGAACTTCTTATCTTACACTGACTTTAACATGTAGGTTTCTATTATTTCTCCATTAAGCATGATATTGGCTTTGGGACTGAAATTTACCTCTCATTTTATCATGCTACAAAAGTGTTTATTTATATTTGGATGCTAAATTTTATCTAATGGTTTTTCAGCATCTATGGTGGTGATCTTTCCATTTTTCTTTTTTGATCTATTCATGATATAATATTCTTTTGATGTACTGCTGGGATTCTGTGTTAATATTATATTTAGGGTTTCTAAAACTATTTATAAATGAGGTTAGTATGTTACTTTTCTTTATTTTTCCCTTTTTAATGAGTTATTTTTATTGGGTCTTTTTTTACTGTTATGTTATTATTGCCTTAATAAAAAAAATAATTCTAACCTTTGAGGTTTTTAAATCTAGATGACTAAATTATTTTTATGTACTATATTTGTGTTTTTTTCAAATTTGCTTATTCTTTTTTCATAGAGCTATATTCTGTTGTTTTGACTCTAATTATTTTGAACATAACTATTTTATCATCTCTTCCAAATTGTTCTATTGTCTCATGTTCTTAAGGGGCTAATCCTATTCATTGATACATCATTCATGTGGTTCATTCCCTACTTTGTTTATAATTTCTTTTTATAAACTCGCCATCACTGGGAGTTCTTCATTCTGTGAGAGATCAGAATAAACAACTGACTGCGTTTGCTTCTGACAGGACCAGGGGGATTCATCACTTTGGAACCAGCTTTTTACATTCTGTGTTTTCAAGATTCCCTCAGCACATGGGTGGTATAAACTGGGACCTCACACCAAAGAATGACAAAGGCAAGCTAGTGGTTTCAGTTTTGAAAGCAGACTTTTTTTTTTTTTTTTTTTTAATTCATCCAGAGCCCCAGACAAACCACAAACTTCCTCACTGTGGCCCTGGACCAGTGGGAGGATTTCTGGTTTTTTTCCATCCTCTAGTCACTGAGAGCCTTTCCAGTGACCCAGCTTTAGCAGAGGCCTCGAGTCCAGATCTCCATCTTTCTAGCACACAAGACCTGAGTGGGTACTCAGCCCCCAGTCCTTAGCCATTTGGGCAAATACCCCCATGTACCTTAGAGTTCCCTCCTCCTATCTCATACCTAGAGATCCCCCCTTTCTTTCTTTCAACTGATGATTTTTCCCCAGCATTTCTGTGTTTGAAGCAGAGGTTACCTAACTTCTTGGCCTCTCGTGCTCCCAGAATTTGAATCCTTTGTTCTTTCCTCTTTCGGGAGCTTTATCCTGTCTTTAAAAAGAAAAAAAAAAAAAAAAAACCTTTCTAGAGTAACCACAAAGTGCTGTGGAAACTTCTTGGGAGATAGGAGTGTCTAACCCAGGCATGGGTGTTCAAGCAAGATTTCCTGGAAGAGAAATCTCCTAATCTGTGACCTGAAGCACATATTAGCCAGGAAAAAACAAAAAGTGCAAGTGCATTGAGGTGACAGGCTGGAGAAAGAGGTGAGGTGAAGGTTGCCCACAGAACATAGAGCACATGAATAACCAAGGTGGGTGGGGACAAACCAAGAAGCACATTCTGAGAAGCGCAGGTTCCAAGAACTGCAAGGAGCTTGGTGTGGAACATGCACTGAGATATAAGGTTGGTGAGATAAGGAGAGGCCGGTTCATGAATGGCCCATGTGCCAGGTTAGGACAGTGGACCTTATGCTGAGAGTGGAGGGAAGCCAATAAAGGTGACCATCAGGTCACCAAGAGTAGAAACATCAGGTTTAAAAGAAAAGCAAATCTAATAAAAGTTCTTTATATACATAAATATGCACAGCAGGTTAGAAATCGCCGATGACAATCCTAGAAGGCATTCAAGCACTAGCCTTGATTCCGGCACACATAACCCTGAACTCTTATCCCAAGGAGTACGGGGTAGTGTAGTGGTGCTCAGTCCCCATCGCCTAGGAATTTCCCCGCCTGCTTTGCGGATAAGTCCCCCACTCATCCAACTTGCAGACATTGTGTAAACTCTTTCAAGAAGATTTCCTCAGATTACCTCTTCCCTTTCCCTCCCTACTAGCTTCCCAAACAGCCATAACTGTGCCTGACATGGGGAAGGAGCTGTAAGCAGCAGCAGAAGCTTGAAAACAAGAGTAACCTGGGCCAAGAGCCAGGGGGTCTATTTTTAGAACTTTTCCTCCTCCCGGTTATCTTTCGACTTAGCCTAATGTCTTCCAGGCGAGGGTTAAAGTTATTTAACCCTCGAGGAGGAAAAGAAGAAGGTGGTCTAAGCCCCACCAGCAGCAGCAATGGTGATCATCTCTTGGGCAGTTCGTTCCCCCCATTTCCCCATCGTTCCCTCACTGGTGTTTACTCCCCCAAAGCAAGTTTGTGTAGGAATCCAAGCCCTTCCCGGTAACTTCTACTGGCTGTGGAGTCTGGGGAGGTCACAAATGTAATAGGTTATGGATTTCACTGCCCGTCAGACTTGACCAGGGTGCTGCTGGTGCCCTCCTGGCCCCAATTCCTGCACGTCTAAAATAGGGGTCTCACTCACTCCACCACTGTAAACAGGCTTTGGAAACGAAAGCGCCCTCTACAGATAAAAGCATCCAAGTCCTCGCTGTCCTTTGTGCCTGGTTACTCGAGGAGAAAGGCAGGGATGCATTCGTTTATCATTAAATTTTGTGAGTGCCTTACTTTTTCCTAGCCGAAAAAGAGAAAGGGGCCAGCCCTGTGTCTCGATTTATATTTCCCTCCAGCGAACAAAAGAGGTGGCCCCGCGAAGCCGCCGACGCGCGGAGGGAAAGGCAGGGTAGCGGGCCGTGACTTAACCCGCTCCGCCAGCCGGCCCGAGCCGACTCTTAAGGGCGTGCTCCCCGGCTCCCGGCTCGCTCGGCCCAGTGCACTCCAGTGGCCAGATCCCGTCGCTCCGGGTCGCCGTCCAGTTCTGCCGCCCCCGCTGGAGTTCGGGGGGCTCACGGGGCCGACCTCCGCGGCGGACCCTGGGCCCGGCCTCCCTAACGCGTACGCGCCTCCTTAAGGAGCTCCGGGGGCCGACGAGAGGCGGGTGTTTTGTTCTTATAAGGAGGAAAAGTTTCTGTGACATCCAGGAAATGAGTAACTCCGAAGCCCTCAGGTCTCGGCTGCTGGAGGCCAGAAGGCGGGAGCCGGCCGGGGTATCTCCGCCCCCCGCCCTCTAGTTGCCCAGCCCGACCCTCCGCAGCAAACGCGTCCCCGCGGCAGCGCCCGGGCCTGGGACCTGCGAGTGCAGCCAGGGCGCGCGGTCCTCCCCGACCTGCGACAGGGACGGCGGCCAAACGTAAGTTCGGGCCAGCAGCCGCGAGGCTCCGCGTCCTCCGCGTGGGCTGCAGGGTAGCAGGCGGCGATGGCCACGGGGGACGGCGGGGCTGCGCCCGAGATGGCGGCTTGGGGAGGGGGCGCAGGGGCTGCAAAGGGGCCGCGGGGGCCGCCTCGGGCTTCCAGGCTGGGGTTGACTCTGGAGACCCGCTGCAGCCCGGCGCCAGGGCGGGATGCATTGTCCTCCGGCGTCCAGCTCACGCCTCGCTGCGCGGGGTCCCGCGCTCCACTCTCAGCTCCAGCTCCGGCCCTGGCCCGCGCTCCTTTTCCAGGCGCCCGAAGCGGGACCGCGTCTTTGTTCCCACTACCCCGAGGATCCTTTACTTTTCACCGTCTGAGCACAGTGCTGGGGCTGAAAGACAGGGCTGGGGGTGCCCCAACTCCTTAGCCAGCTCTCTTCTCGCTTTCTTTCCCCTCCTGGACGGAGGGAGCAGAAGTGAAGCTTTATTCTCAGTTTAAGGTAGTGAAGCTGTGGGGTTGCTGGGGCCGGACAAGATAAAGCCATCACCGCTTCCTCTTTCAGGACTATTAGTGGAGGAGACCCCAGGCTGCGCAGAACTTTCTCTTGGGGTTGCAGAGAGGCTATGCCTCCTGACCCATAACTCCATCCCCAACCTCTTCCCAGTGTCTCCACCTTTCTGACCGCCGTCTCAGGGGACTCTGAAGCCTCCGGAGCTGGCTTCCCATTGGAAACGCTCCTTCTCTTAAAGTTAAATAAATAAATAAAAATGCTGCTACCTAGGAAGGGGAAAAAATTACTGAACCTCTCAGTGATAGCACTTTGCCCTTTCCCCCTCTGCCTGGTGTGAGAAGGACCTCCCTTCCAAACTAGAAGAGCACTAGGTACTGGCAGAGCCTAGCCCCTAAATCAGTTTCCGAGTTGTATTAAATTTTCTTGTTCCTCTTTTCAATCTGACCAAGGGCCCTTGCCTTTTTAAACCAGTTCTGCCTTGGAAAGGCTGTCAGGTAAAGCTAACCGGTGCCCAGTGCAGGTTAGACTGGTAAATGGAGTGGCACACATAGGTAGAATTGCTGCCATTCACCTCTTTACTCATAACAGAATAGGCTGTGCTTGGAATCCTCCTTCCAGCCTACGTGTCTAAGTGGCTTTCACTCTTTGCTAATTCCTTGTGTCTGCTGCTGCCCCAGCCCTTCTTCCCTCCTGTTTTCCACTTGTGGGTAACCATGAAGTGGTTATACTGACTGCACTCCCTGGGTGGATGGAAAGGCTTTTGCTCAAGCACCATCCCCTAGTTCCAAAATTGTCAGTAATACAGCAATTTCAAGTTCTGGCTTTTAGGGGACAAGGATCTGACCTTTTAACCTGATGCCATCATCCCAGAACTTGTCGCCTTACCAGGAATAGGCTCTCAGCTTCTGCAGCACCTGTGAAGAAAACAAAGAGGAGGGTATGTAGGTGAACTTTTTACCCAAGGACAAGTTTAGGGAAGAACTTCTGGATAGAGGCTTCTGGCAAAATTGCCCACCTGAGCAAGTACTGTCTGGGAGGAAACTGTATTTTGTACTTTTCCCTCTTGGGGTCAATAAAGAGAAAGGTGGGGGGGGGGTGACGGAGGGGGTATACATCTTGGTGGCAGGCAGTGACAAGCACCCCTGGCTTAGAGCCCAGGAAGAGCAGAGTTGAGCCGCTGGGATGAAGGAACCCCCTTCTTAATATCTCTTCTTTCAAGGGATACCACTGCCAAATTGGATGTGTCCACAGGGGAGGGGGTGGAAGTTCTGGAAAAGTGTGCTTGTGAGAGAGAAGGGGATGAACTGGCAACAGTTCCCCTAAGGATGAGCGGCCTGGTGGCTCGGGCTGTGGCCTTCAGGAATCCCAAGCATTGTCACTCGAGGAAAGATTCGCCCTGCCTGGCCGCATAGACTCACTGGTTAGCAGAGGTAGGGAAATGGATTTTATTCAGAAGTCAGAAGGTACCTGCCAACAACGATTTCCTTAGTAGGCAATGTGCTGCCCATCACTCAGCAGAGACAGGTGGTCATCAACAGGGACCAAGGAGAGGGTTTTTTCAGAGGCTAAGCCTCTGTGACTCCATGTTTGGGGCTGAGCATCTCCTTGTTGGGGATGAGATAGTAGGACAGCCTGTGGGGCTTTCGGGGAAGGCTTTAACCTAGACGTGCGCTGGGAGCTGAGGAGCAGGACCTTATGTACGACTGAGACCGGTCCACCTCGGACTCCCCTCTAATCGTCTTGGGAAGGAGGACATAGCCATGAGAATGCCGAGAGCTGCTAGCCTGGTCCATCCTCTGTGTGAGTTATAGTAAGGTACTCCCTCTAGACAAGAAGATGTCACCTCGGTCCATTTAGAAAAAGGAGTCTCATCTGGATGGACACAGCCATGGCACTTAGCCGGACAAACGACATGGGGGCTGGATCCATCTTCACCACGCCTCAGCTGGGTGTCCTTGAGCGGTACACCACCTGTTCATTCACACAGCAGCCTTGATAAGCAGCAACCATTGAGGATTTAACATTCTCTAGGCATTTTTTTTTAACTACATTGCCTGTATTAACTCATTCAATCTTCACAGTACCCCTATGACATGGTATTGTTATCCCCATTTTATAGATGAGGAAACTAAGGCACAACAAAGTAATGTGTTCAGGAGCCTGGAAGCTGAGTCCCAACCACCGAGCATTCCCAGCACAAGGTTAAGCTTAAAAATCTAGTTTGCTTGGGGTCTCTCATGGGGAGAAAGAGGGAAGAGCAGTTGCCTTTTTCTTTCTTCGTCAAGGGAAGAAATACCCGTTCTCAGCTCAGATGGAGGAAAAGATGGAAAACTCATCTGGGAGAAGCAAGGCATGGGAAGAAAGAGGCAGGCCCGGCCTTGATGGCTGATGGGAAGCCTGGCCCAAGCATCAAATGATGTTCCCTCTCAATAGCTGGGCGTTGTGAGGTGGCAAATCCAGTTTGGGGCCTGGCATGAGAGTGATGAGTAAGTGCCACCTGGGTGTGGCACAGAGGGAAAAGGCCACAGCTACACAAGGGCCCTCGCCTAGGCAGAGAACTCCCTCAGGAGTGGAACAAAGTGAGGAGTGACTGAACATGCTGTCCTGACACTTCCTCTCCCAGCCCCCAGCCCTGTCCAGGTCCTGCTCACCTGCAAACACCCTTCACAAGCTCATTCAGGAAACCTTTCCCAAAATTTGCATGTCACAGCTCCATCTTTATGGTCACTTACTTTCCACACTATACATTTCAGCACTTAATTAGCTGGAGGTGAGCGTTTTTCTATGTACAGACAGACAGACAGCATTTTAAACAAATCAGGCTTCTCAGCCAATAAGGAATTCTTGCCCTGGCCGGTTTGGCTCAGTGGTTAGAGCATCAGCCTACGGTCTGGAGAGACCCGGGTTTGGTTCCCGCTAAGGGCACGTACCTCAGCTGCAGTTTGTCCTCTGCCCTGGTTGGGTCGTGTGGGTGGCAACCACTCGATGTGTCCCTTTCACGTGGATGTTTCTCTCTCTCTCCCCCACTCTATCTGAACAAAAAATGGACAAATGTCCTCAGGTGAGGATAGATAAATAAATAAATAAACAAACAAACAAATCAGGTTTCTCAAACCAATAAGGAATTCTCGATGTCTTAATGTCTCCTGGGAAGGGCTAGCCAGTGCCCAACAGATTTCCCATAAGTGTAGTGTTTATTTTTTATTTTTTTATCCTCATTCGAGGACATTTTTCCATTTTTTGCTCAGATAGAGTGGGAGGGAGAGAGAGGACGAGAGAAAGAGAGAGAAACATCCACGTGAAAGGGACACATGGAGTGGCTGCCTCCTACACGACCCAACCAGGGCTGGGGACAAACTGCAACCGAGGTACGTGCCCTTAGCAGGAACCAAACCCGGGTCTCTCTGGACCGCAGGCCGATGCTCTAACCGCTGCGCCAAACCAGCGAGGGCAAGGGTAGTGTTTAACTGGATCGTGTCACCTGTCCCAAGGTCTAGCTCTTAGTTGTATCCATTTGGAAACCCTATCTCCACAATTTCCAGAGTGGTTTGGGCTTGGGCTATTGATTGAGCTCAAGAAAGCTCCCAGAAGTGGGTGTACAAATCAGAATGCTATCTGTACAAATCAGAATTGCTAGGAGACCTCGTGATGCAGACTGAATGCTATCTGTTCCCTGCATCCTGGACAAGCCACATAGGAAACTAAAGATTAGAAGGCAGCTTGTGCTCGACAAAGCTGGAGTCAAGGCCAGGGATTGGGTGGAGTGATGTCCAATGGCATCTGTTTGCCTCTGTAGACCTCTCACCAATGGAGAAATACCTGCCAAGTAGACCAGTACTCCAATCATCCTGGCTGTGTGCATTTCCTTGGCCAGTTCCCCAACGTCAGTATTTACCTGGTAGGATTTCCCCCTTTTCTCTTTCATAATTTAGCCATTTTTATTTTATTTATTTTGTTTAGTGCATTATAAGCTTTAGCTCCCAGCCACATCAAGCTGTATTTGCATAGGTTTGACTACTACACAGTTTTAGCGTTGGAGTTTCAGGCCATAGGGTACATGCTACATGCAAATCAAGAGGACAGTCAGGTGGCCTGGATGGGTCAGCAGGAAGCCAACCACAGAATAAAGGAACCTGGCCCCTTATTTGCATGGCTGCCCCGGGAAGTGGAAGGACCAGGACTGGCCACTTCCTGCAGCCCCTGCGTGAGCATGGGAGACAGACAGCCCTGAGGCAAGTGAGCCTTTTGGTTCCCTCAGCCACCTGGCCATCCCAGCTGGCCTCCTTGAATTTAAAGAGCTTTCCCTTTTATCTGTCCAGACCCCCTTATGGCCTATCTTTAGTAAGCTGCCATCTCCAGGTGCCCCAGAGCCATGGAGGTGACGAAGGTGGGCTTTGGAGGAGGGCAAACTTGGGTTGCATCCTGGCTCCACTGCTCAGCAGTTGGGTGTTCTCTGTGTTGGGGTAAGTGCCTTGACTTTTCCAAGCCTTGGTTTCATCATCAGTAAAATGGGGGTAACCCCTCATAGGGCATGCATCGAAAGAGCTAACTAAGCACGGTGCCTGGCACAGACCAGCACTCTGGCTCGTGTGAGTTCTTAAAGATGGTAGAGGTCAACTGAGAATCTATATTCTCTGCCAAATTGGAACCCTAACTTCCCCATTAGTACCACGGCCCCCTCCTCTGAGGTGTAAGCAGAGGGCAAGGTTGCTGGGACCCAGACTGTCCCGGATGGTGAGGAGATCATCAGTGCCCTTGTGTTAGTTTTTTCAGGACTGAGGGCAAAACTGCTTGTCCTGACCATTCAGCCGACTCTGGGAGAGGGGAGGTCAGGTTAGAGGCTTGGCCTGTCCCAGGCATCCAGAGGACAGAGACGGGTGAGAAAGGTTTCTGGGAGAGAAAGCAGGTCATTTGGAAGTGCCCAGGAGGTCTACAAGATCCTCCTCAGCAGTTTGGGAACTGGGATGGTTTCCCATTGAAAGCATATCCCCCTCCATTCTGGTGGCCCACCCCACGACATCAGCAGAATGGAAGTCCCTTGCAGGTGACATCACTGTTGCCCACGGCAACACCTCCATCTTAAGGTAGACGGGGAAGAACAAGAGCCACTCCAACTGTAAGACACATTTTGAAGGGAAGGAGCACAGAAGGCGGAACATCCTCAGGTGTGTTTCTCAGAGGATGGGCACGGAGAGGGAGGGGCTGAAGGTCCCAGGTTCCAGTTGTGAGCCGTTGGGGGTTGGTCTTCTGGCCTTGGATTTGGTCCAAGGGAATAGAGCACAGTGCTGACCGCTTCAGTCTTGTTTTGTTCTCTGAGCTCTGATGGGGAGCAAACAGCATGACTCCTTATAGGGGCTTCTAGCAGCTTCTGTGGCTCTGAGCCTCCCTTCTACAGCCTAAATCAGTGAAGTGGGAGAGGAAGAGCAGGGATGGGAAGGTCAGAACTGTGGCTTCCCTCTTCTTCACCCTCACCCCCAAAAGAGAGAAATGAGGATGCTCATGTCCTTCCTATCGGGGGCATGGGGCCTGGCAAAGAGAAATCCTTTATTCACTGATTGGGCAAGTGTGTACTGTGAACCTGCCATGGGCAAGGCACTATGCTAGGGGTGCAGTGGCCGCGCGGAGCTTGAGCGAATGCACATAGAGAGGACGCCTGTCTGGAGTCCACTGCCCCAGAAGTTGGAAATAGGAGCAAGATCTCACCAGTCCCCTCTCACCCAGCTCTAGCAGGCCCTGTGGAATTACTGATGGTTCAGTTAAACCTATGGAATCCATCCTCCCCAGCAGTTCATGCAGGAATTTGGAGGTGTCCGAGATACACCTGAGGCTTTGGCAGTGGTGTTAAAGAGAGACAGCCATAGACGTCATCTGTGTCCTGCCAAAGGGAATCCCGGGGTACAGACAGCTCTGTAAAGCTGAACTCACTTGGTGATCCTGGTGCTCTTAACTTGGCAACTTGTGGTTTCCCCGAGTCTCATAAGGGGATATCTCCTGTTCTCCTTCAGAGAGAAATTCCTAAGCAAGGACTGTTAAATGCCAACACAACAAATGCAAATTGCAGGAAAGGAAGAACTCCTTGCCCTAAAGAAAGGTAAAAACCTAGATGATGTGGTCGTTCTCCTTCTAAAGAGGTTTCAGAACAGAATCTCCTTGTCTTTCAACTTGTAGGTATTCAATTAAAGTTTTTGCTTTGCACAACTGGCCATAATTTCAGACGCTCTAACATAGCTTCCCTGACCTCCAGCATATCGGTGGCTAAAGAAATGACCCTAATTTTATATGAATCGTAGCTTTTTTCGGGTTATAAGTGAAATCTAGAGTATATTAGCAGAGAATAGTATTTGCAAATTGTGCTTAGGAATCTGGTCCTGAAATCAGTTGTCATGACCTTTTGTTCATAGAAGTAGAATAGCCTTTAAAAAAAAAATAGCTTCATTCATTGAGCACTTACTCTGTCTGAGCAAAGCCCCATCTTAGGGGCTTTGCATATATTATTTCTCTTCCTCACAACAGCCCTTGGAGCTAAGTATTAGTCCAGTTTTATAGATGAAGAAATAGGCTCAGACAGGCCAAGCTACTTGCCCAGAGTCACAGAGCTGAAAACAGCAAACCCAGATCTGTGCCTCCCAGAGCCTTTGACTCTGTCTGCCACCTCAGGCCTCTGCTGGACACCCGACCCAGTGAATGTAAAGGTCGCATACAGAATCCCACGAAATCTAAGTGTCCGAGGTGAGAAGACAACAGGCAGACCCTCAGCTCCAGGTTCCCTCTTGCTGTGATGTCTCTGTGATGGAGCTGTTTCCTGTCTGTTTAATGGGGACAATGGCAGCCAGTATCAGGTAATATTCAGAGCAGTTTGAGATCCTCAGATGGCAGTCCCTAGAAAAAATACAAAGCCCACAGTTTTCAAATGACTCACTTCCAGGTGGATAACAGCACACTGAGACACTGGCTGGAAGGAGGGCTCACTTTGAAGCCATCTGGGCTGCTCCTTCCTCCAGGTCAACCCTGCAGTGGATGCAGGAGCGTCTCCTATCAGCCTGGATCAGACCAGAAGGAGGGCGTTGTCATAATTCTGGCCCTACTTGTCGGTGCAACACCACATGCTCATAACAAACTGTTCTCCTGGGAGCCTGTTTCAATAGACTTCTTAGTAGCAGACAGGGGACCCGCCTGAAGTTCATGAAAGGGTCCTTTGTTTGCTGAGACTTTGTTCCAGAGTCACTGAGGAGACAGGACCACAGGGTGCCTGAGCTAGAGGGGGTGCCTGACACCCCTGTGTGCTGCTCCAGAATGCCCCCCAAGGCATCCATGCCACTTCCCTGATGGCCTACCCCAAAACGCACAGCCCAGTGTCAGAGAGTCCCTGCTCCCTTTTCCTAATCCACTGCAGGAGAGCTTCCTGTCCTTGTGGCTGAAGAGCCAATTCATCTCCCAGGTCCCACTCCCAGTATCTCTTCATTACGTCTAACCTCCTGCTTCATGCCTGAATTTCACCTAAGTTGTCACATGCCCGTCCCGAAGCCGTACAGGGAGGAAAGCCCACTGGTGTGCGTCTGATGTTTCACAGAAACCAGACCCCTGAGCAGCATCACGGGAAGGCTGAAGACTTGGAAGTTAGACAGTGCTGGGTTCAAATTCTGGCTCTGAGATGTTGAATGAGTGGCCTCACCTCTCTGTGCCTCAGTTCCCTTATCTGTAAAATGGGGACACTGTCTCCTGTAGAGCTTTATTGTGACATAAAGCATTTTGCACAGTGCTTAAGTCTCAATAAATATGGTGTATTGGTTGCTATATACTAACCATCCCATGGGCGACAGGGCCAGGTGGCTTGTTGGGTTTTCTCCGGAAAGGGAGAATTGCTCGTCGCTGTGCCCAGGCTTGCTCTCTGCTCCTTCTCTTACCTAAATTGCATCAAACTCTGTAATCCTCCATTTACCTTCCTTTTCAATGAGGTGGGTGTCCAGGAGAGGCAGCTGGGGGTCAGATAAGCTGACATCGGGGTTCATTCCTGGGTCATTTTCTTGGTGAGTGGTGGTGGTTGGTCAGTCTGCAGTTGGATGCAGCCATCCGGGCTGTGGTCTGCCTCCAGAGCTGTGTCTGGAAGGGTGTTGCTCACATTTCCCAAGGCTCTCACGACTGTTGGCACTTTGCTTTTCTGACCGCAGGGTGCCTCCCAGGAGACAAAACTTCAGCAGTTACTTCATCCCGGGCCTCCCACTCTACTCCCATTTCAGATTCTTACTCCTGGGAGTAAAGGCCGTAAGGTTCTTTCCAGTCCTGGCTCCACCATCCATTCATTCGTTCAGCAAGCACTCCCGGGACGCCTGCACCTTTAATGCCGGGCATCAGAGGCCAGCGCTGGTTTGTCCTTCTAGGAGCTCCGAAGGCGAGGGGGAGCTGTCAGGATGCTGCCGGACGGAAGTGGGGAGCTATGAGCTCCCGGGTCCCAAGCTTCCTGCTCTCATTCTGTGGCAGCCCCTGGGGCCTTTAAAAGACAACAAGGAGCCCTGGCCGGTTTGGCTCAGCGGTTAGAGCGTCAGCCTGCAGTCCTGAGAGACCCGGGTTCGGTTCCCGCTAAGGGCACGTACCTCGGTTGCAGTTTGTCCCCGACCCTGGTCGGTTGTGCGGGTGGCAGCCACTCGATGTGTCCCTTTCACATCGATGTTTCTCTCTCTCTCTCTCTTCCTCTCCCCCCCCCCCCACTCTACCTGAACAAAAAATGGAAAAATGTCCTCGGGTGAGAATGGATAGATAGATAGATAGATAGATAGATAGATAGATAGATAGATAGATAGATAGATAGATAGACAACAAGGAGATGGAGACAATTTAGCAATATCCCCAGACTTCTGGAGTTGCTGTAGGGATGTTGATGACCCTTCTCTTCCCAGAGGAGTACCTAAGATGCACCCTGCAGGATTTAACAAATTGAAAGGAGACCTGGTCTTATCATAGCCAATACCATGTCATTTGCAGGGCACTACCCCACGTGACTTCCTGCCCTAAGTAGGCACTGTTCTCATACAAGTGGGAGAGCCAGGGTTTAAACGCAGGCCTTCTGATCCCCAGTGTGGCCCTTGGCACCTGTAGGGAAGCCTCTATAAATGAAGTGTTAAGCTCTTCTGAGCTAAAGAGCTTTGGGCTGTTTCTTTCTGGGTGGCCTTGAGGCAGGAGTATGTCCTGGTGAACTTGGCAGTGTCAGTGGGTGGCTGTTTGCTGCCCGCCCCACTGTGTACCTGTCTGGTTCAGGGACACCTGCTGTGGGTGCCGCCTCCGGCTGAAGCCAGGGCAGAGCACTCTGGTCGTCACTTCATTCCCGGTGGCAGGGAAACAATACGGCTGTAGGTCAGTGTTGTTTTGTGTAATTCTCAGGGAGAGTGACTCTGTGGTCACAGATGATTCTGGGGATAATTTTGCTGCCTGCACCTGGCCCTCCGGTGAGGCCCCTGCCTTCCTTGGAGGCTAAGAACCGGGCGCCGTGACTGGCGCAGCCCTGCTGATGAAGACGGCAGGCCAGGTAAGCGGCTCTGCTGTTCCGCCCAGGTCCCTGCAGCACAGAACACAAGCCAGGCTGACCACAAGCTCTTAAGTTTTTTACAACTGGCTTGGCCTCCCCCTTGCTTTTGTGTCTCTTGCTGTTCCTATTTATTAAGATGAAAGGGGTTTTAGATCTTTGCAGGCACAGGACATGAGTGTGTGTGTGTGTGTACGTGTGTGTGTGTGTGTGTACATGTGTGCATGCCCCTTCACAGGAGGCCCACAGCGCTTCCCTTCCTCCCCACCCCTCTGCCCCCTTCCCCAGCTGGGGCCCAGGCATTGTGTCAGGTACCACCCAAGCCACAGGGGACCCGAGTGGGAGAACAGCCTGGGATTTCTCCCTTTGGGGGCCAGATTCCCTTTAAGCCAGGACGTGAGTAAGGGAGGTGGGGTAGGAGGGAGAGGGGAGCTTTTCTGTGGCCATGGAAAAACCCTGGGGGCCCATTCCCCCCCTGCTGAGAGACCAGGTTGTCTTTTTGAGCTGGTCTGTCTTTTTTCCTACCAACCAGGAAGGTGGCTTGCTGAGTACCGGCCATCTGTTTAATTCCATCCATCCCCAGCTCTTCTGTGAGGGGGGCAGTGGGTAGCCAGGGGAGAACTTTGTGTCCCCTTTGTTGTCCTTCAAATTACTCTCGGTTCCTGCTCCACCCCCTCAGGACTCCTCCCCACCAAGCCAGTGTGTTTGCTGTCGTCTGGAACAGGGCAGCTGCCCCCCCTGCCCACAGCCAAGTGTGGCTGGTCCTGAGCATCCGCTGCTCTGCTTACGGCCCAGGCGCGCAGAGAACACAGGGTGGAGGGAGAGACAGGAGGCAAGCCTGGAGTGCCCTGGCATGCCTGCCCTGAGGGGGGTGTTAATGTCCCCGCCCCCCGGCAACGTGCAGGCCTTCTTGTGGGTGAGATGGGGCCCAGAGACAGAGGGGAATTGTGAGAAGTACAAGCTGAAGCCAGGCCTATGTCTGAGGGCTGCTTCGCCGTGGGAAATGGTTAGCACCGCGCTGTGCTGTTAGCACGCCCCTGTGATTTCGGGTCTAGAAACCTCGATGGGAATCCGGGGTCAAGGGAGACCCGTGGGCGCACACTCACTGCAGGAAATGCTTCTTCCTAGAATGGAGGGTTGGAGCAGACTTTCTTTTGAAAGTGGGAGTGTCCAGCATGCCGGGTGGGAGCCTACTGGTGCATTCCCAGGATCGGGGGTCCCCAGGATTGCACATGTCATTAGTACTGTGAGCAGGCAGCCCTGTGTTTGGGTTTTGCCAGGCACTCTGGGGAATGGCAAGACAACCAGCCCCGCCTGCCTGCCCGAAGAAGGCAGCAGGATGGGGTCAGGGAGAGGAAGACTGGAGCCTGAGACCTGGCTCCTCTGCCCTCTTCCTACTTGTGTGGTCTTGAGCAGCCCGTTGCTCAACCTCTCTGTGCCTTGGGCTCCTGCCTAGGGACTGGGGCTGTGGTTCAGGTGAGAGAGCTAAGGATGAGACACCGCCTGCAGCCAGGTACTGTGTGCACTCCGGGCTTCACACATACTCCATCTCCCTCCACCCTTTCGTCCCTTTCAAGAAAGAAGGATTTGTCTCAGGGGTGGGGGTGGGGGTCAGGAAGGCCCCCGGAAACAGTTTCTGAGATAGGCTTACTACGAGGCCATCGGGTAGGGTTTTGACCTCAGAGACATGAAGGGTGGACCTGGTGCAGGGAATGGCGGGGGAGTGTAGGAGGGATTCAGGGACAGTCGATAATCTGAAGAGACGGAGGCAGGCCAGAAGGGGTCCCCTGCAGCTGGTTGGGGCCAGGCCATGAACATCAGGCGCAAAGCTCAGGCCTGGGTGGCATGGAAACAGGGACGCTCTGAAGTGGGGAAGGAAGACCTCCAGAGCTGGGGAGCCTGCCTGGGGGACCGGGATTAGGGACAGCTCAGAGACGCTGATACCCAAGGTCCATGCTAGCCAGGCCAGGGAGCCCCATTCGTGTGAAACCCCCAGGCTTTGGTGGCCAGCAGAGGCTGCGGCAGAGAAGACTGGGACACTGGGGTACCCAGCAGAGATGGGGAGGCTAATGTGGGACCCGGGTGGGGAGAGCAGGGTGCATTGAGCTTTGAGACTGAGTTAGTCTCATGGGGCTGTTATAACAAAATACTCAGACGGGTGGCTGAAAACGACAGGAATGTATTGGCGCACAGTTCTGGAGACCAGACGCCCGAGATGGAGGCACCTGCAGGGCCACGACCCTTCAACTCTCCAAGGAAGAACCTCCCTGCCTTGTCCAGCTCCTGGTGGCGCCAGGCCCGCCCAGGCTGCGGCCACCTCACGCCAGCCTCGGCCTCCGTCTTCCATTGCCTTCTCCTCTTGGTCTTTTTTCTTGTTTTCTGTCTCTTTATAAGGACACTTGTCATTGGATGTAGGGCCCACCTGGGTAATCCAGAATGATCTCAGCTCAAGATCCTCAATTGAATTACATCCGTAAAGACCCTTCCTCCAAACAAAGTCACGTTCGCAGGGTCCGGATGTTGGCTTATGGACTTACCTTTCTGAGGACCACCATGCCACCTGCTACGGTGACTGTTGGATTCGAGGTGACCTGAGGAGAAAGGGCGGTGTGGGCCCAGATTCCGGGGGGCCCCTTTCTTGTCTCTTGACCTGCAGATGTCCTTGTCATCTCTTAGCCTCTTCCCCTTCCACCACCTAGCCTAGTCAGTCCGTCTGTCTGTCTGCCCCAACGCGCTGTGATTTTTCCGTGACGTCCCAGGGGTCAGGGCCTCTGCTGGGGGAAGTCAGCATGGCTGGACGGGAGGACGCCATGTCCTTCCTGGGAGATTGATGGCTTCCCTGCCTTCTACCTCCTCCGGGACAGGAAGGACATGGGCTCTCCCACCCACGTCACGGAAGTCCAGGTTGCTGTCCTTCCTGTGCCGGGACTGGCTGGCCACATAACCCCAGGCCAGAGGATGGGATTGGCATCCTGGTGACTTTGTGGACACTCCTTCCTCTTCTGAGAGGGGGCTTTGTGGAAAGGTCATGCTTTGACAGGTGTGCCCAGCATCCCTGCAAGTGTGACCATGTGGCCACGTGCCCCGACAGCAGAGCTCACCTTGTGAGAGGGCCGCTCCCCTTGGCGTGTACACTTCCCCAGAGCCTCACCCGCAGGGGGGCTCTCTCCTCTCAGCTCTCTAATTCTGCGCCCCCACACTCACCAGAGCCCAGTCTGGGTTTTCCTGAGCCGGGTTTCTACTCAGTCTGTCCGGGGCCTCCCCTGGCTTAGGAAGGGGCCATGGGGCTCTGGTTCTCGGGTCTTGGGGACCACTGGCCTTAGTCTATAATGTCAAGTGCTTCCTAGTGCAAGGTGTCTTTCTCTGTCCTTCTAGTTCCTGGGAGATGTGGGGAAGGCAGTTCCGTGAGCACAGGCCTGGCACGTAGTCAGCCTTCACAAGTGCTACTGGGACCAACTGGGAGGCACTGGAAGGAGCCCAGTGGCCAGGAAGAAGCTGAGCCTGTCTGGGGGCCAGGACTGAGGTCCAGCCCACTGGGAGAGGTGGAAGATGCCTGCAGGGTGGGGGAGGGTTGCAAAGACACTGAGAAGGGAAGGTGCTGGGGGCCCCGAACTGCACCCTTTCTGCCCACTTTCTCAATCACTTGGTGTTGGCCTCTTCCTTCCCATTTCCACACTTCCTGTTTTACCTGCCCCTCCCTCTCCTGAGGACTGCCAGGACCCCGCCCCCACCCCAAAGCCGCTCAGCCCCTCTCTGCCCCCCAGCAGACTCCCTCCTCCATCATTATTTGGGGTGCAAGTGGAAAGAGACCTCAGCCAGAGATGCCCCCGTGGTGGCTCTATGGCCTTGTCCTTGCTGGGGCGTAGGCCGGCTCTGCGAGGCCTTTCTCCTGCTGCAGGGACCCCGCTCTGGAAGGGTGGGGGCCAGTCACGTTGAGCAGGAGGGTGTTCAGCGCTCCGTTATCACACAGTCTCCGTTATCACTCTCTGTGCAGTCTGTGCGTCCGCTGGCCCTGAGTTGGGCAGAGAGGGAGGAGTTTGCGGAGACGTCACTCCCACAGCCAACCACTCCCCCCAAATCCATGGTATCAGCTCCCACTGATAGATCGTGTGCCTGCAGCATGCCCACCTGAGCCTGGTGCCCTGGGGAGGCAAGGGCACCCAGCTTCTGGGCCGTCCTGGAACTGTAGGTAGGAGGCAGGGACCCACTTGTGGGGGAGCTGACAGGCAGAGCAGGAAAGGGCAAGGGAGACCTGCACGGGGGGGCAGGCTCCCCGAAAGATGGTGCCCTTGGACTCAGTGAGGAAGCTGGTCTTACCCCAGTGCGGGGCATGGGCTCTGCTGGAGAGAAGCTTGGACGCAGGGAGGAGGCAGCTAGGCCAGACCCCGGGAGGAGAACCTCACCGGGGCTCCAGACTGACTGCGCCTGGGGCCCAGACGCCAAACCCAACCCCAGGGTCAAACTCAAGCTCTGCATTCAACCTACCCTTCCTCACAGTCCTGTTTCTCCAGGTCCTGGGAAGCTTGGGGACAGCTGTCCTGGATGGTGTGGGTGTTTGCCCCTGGCAGTGGTACCAGGGAGATGCCATCATCGGGCAGAGGGAGATGACAGGATTTACTAATGCCCCAGTGGGGGGCAGAGCAGAGGGATGGGGACAAACTACAGAAGGGGAATCTTAGAAGCCACCCAGGGGACCTCCCTGACCATCGGTCTCTTCATAAGATAGGAATGTTGCAGCTACCTGATATTCTGAGAATTTAAATGACAAAACACATGCAAAGTACTTAGCTTCCTAAATGTGGGCTGTTAATGAAGACATCATTACTTCCACGACTTCTGCCCAAGATGGAAGCCGGTGAGGTTCACAGGTGATATGCAGCCTGCCTGGACCACCTCTACCTTTACCCCCCCGGTCCTCCTCTTTGGGCCTCGGTTTCCTCATCTGTAAAATGGGGCTTAGACTAGTATAACTAAATTCTGACACTTAAATTTGTGGCTGTATTGCCTCCAAACTTATCAACAATTTGGGTTGCCCTTGGCCCCTCTTTCTTGGAGGGCCCAGAACCTAAGCAGTGAGAAAGGGACTCACGTCACCCCTTGGGGCGAAAAATCTCTCTCTGCCATCAACCCACCTCCTTTATTCCATTTTGTAAGAAAGCACATCAGCGGCTCCTTTGGGCTCAGAGGATGATGCCAGGGCCAGGCTGCTTTTGCTGTTGTAATTAGCAGAGCTAATTGCACCTGACAGCCCGGGCGTGGGGCAAAGCCTTGGAGAGCTCCAAAATCTGGGCTTCGGTGACACTCAGGAGCCCCACCCTCCGCCTCCCTGGAGGCCTCCCCTGCTGAGCACGAGTGAGCTCAGACTGGAGTGGGCATTAGAACCACCTGGAGGGCTTTGCAAACACACAGGTGCCGGGGCCCTGCAGGTCTGGGATTGCACGGGGAATTGGCATTTCTAACTCCTTCCCAGGTGATGCTGGCGCTGCCATGCTAGAAACCACATTTTGAGAGCCAGTGGCCCAGGGGGCCGCTGGGCCGCTGAGAAAGGAGTCCTGGGCACCCCTGCTGTCAGTCAGCCGGGGCAGGGAGTAGGTGGGCCTTGGGTAGAGGGATACTGATGAACACGTCAGGGGTTGGGCACAGGCTTCCACTGCTCCGAGTTTGCTGTAGGGAACCTGTCTGGAAGGAGGCAGGGAGGTGGATGTGGAGCCTGGGGGTTCACACACACATCTCCCCAGCAGGTGGGCACAGGGAAGATCTGCAGACAAGGAAGGGTCCCCAATGAACAGAAATAAAACTCTCTCCCTCTGCCTGTTGCTCACACACCATTTATGCCCCGCAGCTCATCCCGTCCTGTGACGTGGTTGGTGGCTGGCTGCTTCCCCGTGCGAGCTATAGCGTTTTCACCGCCCACGATCATGCTGCGCCCATCTCTGTGGGCCCTGTGGCACCCAGTGTGTTCCTGGTGCACAGCGGGTGCTCTGTAAACAGAGCACCATGGAGAGAACTTGGTGGATCTCCGCCAGGCTGCGCCTTTTCTAGCCGCGTGGCTGGAAACGTGTTGTCGCTTGGGCTTTGGTGGGCGCATCTGTGAATAGGGGTAACCTACCACTTAGGAAGTTACAGGGGTCGCTGTGCAGTGCCCAGCATAGCCTAGCGAGGGCTTGATGAACAGAAGCGTGTCACTGACAACTCTTAGTGCATTCGCTGGATCAAGCTACGGTGGAAGTGCGGGAGGGCTCTGGGGGACGCAGGAGTGGGGGACGCAAGGGGAGGGAGAGGCCACCTTGGATTTCTCCCCCAGGGTCTGGCCAGGCTCAGAGTAACGGTCTGAGTCAATCACTGGTTCTGGCCAACCACCCACGGGCCGCTGCCCCAGCCCCTGCCGCCCCATGACCCTGGCCCTGTGCCAAGCTAAATTTAGCCGTGACCTGCATGGGCTACCATGCTCTGTGGGCAGGGGCCGGCTTCCTATCAAGCAGGCTTCCTGCTGGCTTCCTGGCAAGCAGATAGACACAGCCCTTGGAGTGACCCAGGTTTATTTTCAAAGCCCAACCTACCAACTGGCTATCTCAGACCACATGTGTGGGGCAGCCTCATAGAGACTGAGCTTCGTGCCAAGGCAGAGGTGGACGTCCTCGAACTGCGGGAAACGGGCCCTTTGGGGAGAGGAGTGTGTGTGTGTGGTTTTGTGAGAGGCTCCCAGCTACCTGTCCTGTCCCCCGAGTCTCCAAAAGCCTAACTGCCCAATTTCCCTCTCCCCATATTTTTGACCCCGTGGCCCCCAGGGCAGTCAGTGGTCCCTGTGACTTGGTTTGGGGAGGGGGAGGAGCAGAGGCTTCTAACTCAGCCCCAGCTGGTAGCACTGAGCAGCCACAGCCCAGCCGCTCCCCTTCCCTTAGGGTGCCATGGGCGGAGCCAGCTGTGCAGGGGTTAACAAGGAACAAAATGCCTGCTGGGACCCCATCTGATCCCTGGGAGGGCGTTGATGCTGTAAGTCAGCAGTGAGTCAGCAGGAACTCTGCCTCCAGGAGGATCGAGGCTGAGGCTCCAAAGCTTCTCCCCTTTGCTGTGGGGCAGGGTGGGTGGAACCGTGTGCCCAGGGACAGCAGTGCTAAGGCAGCATTTGTGCTTGCAAAGCACTTTTGAGCGTGTGTTCCCCACGCCCCGGGACTCGGGCAGGTGTGCCAACAAGTGAGAAAAGAGGCCTGTGGAGGCGAGACGGGAGGAGCTGGTGTGGTAAGGTGCCTACCCTTTGCCAGGTGCTCTGCTAAGCACTTAGATGGACTGTCTCACTGGTTCCCAACCTCCCTGCGAAGGGGGCGCTGCTGCTAGCTCCGTCTCACAAGGAAAGCAGTGGAGCCCCAGAGAAGCCAAGTGACTACCCAGGACCCCTCAGCAAGGAGCAGAGTCAAGGCTCAAGCCCAGGCCTGTCTGCTTCTACGGCCCGGGCTCCTGCCCCTGATTTCCGCGTGCCCCTGTCCAGGTCTTGTTTGTAACCCTGCTCTTACCAGTGTTACTGTGGGCTGCCTGCATCCTTCCAGAGTTCCTTGTCGGGGCACCTCGTGGCCCACTCTATGCTGAACCCCTGCAGGAAGGTTCGTCTGCTGTTCCCACCCCATCACAGCTTCCCTTTTATAAGAAAGCCTGCTCGGGGGCAAGTGCTAAGTGCTTCAGATAAATTCTCTCAATCAACCTTTACAATAGAAGTATTATCCCATTTTATAGATGAAGAGACTGAGGTTCTGAAAAGTTGAGTGACTTGTCCAAGTGTTGGTAGCAGTGGGGATGGCAGCAGGTGTTACACCGGTGGGTTCAGACCGGACCCGGGTCCAGCAATCTCTGTACTTGACTTCTGGCTAGGAAAGAATTCAGAGCCAAGACTCAAACTATGAGAGAACATTTATTTGGAAAATCACAGAGGTACAGAAGTAATTTGTAGGAGAAATGGGCTTAGGAAACAAGTTATAGAGGTATAGGAAGGACCCTGGAGCTTGGGAGTGAGGAAGGTAATGGTGACGTGCCTGGGAGGAAGGGGGAGGGGGCACAGGCATGTTCCTGGGAGGAGAGCCTGATGGCTCCTCTGTCCTAGGGTTTTAAGGGTGGAGATTTTAGGGGAGACCCCAGGAGAAGATCTCAATAGCCTACTGAGCAGCTTTCCAGGTGTGTCTTTTCAGGGTTGGTCAGTGATAATAGCAGAAGGTCATTACTCGGTGCACCTGGTCCTGAGGTCGGCCTTGGCATCGTCTGTCTGGTTTTGTTGCTTTTCCGTGCCTGGAGCTGAAATGTAACTGAGGCCTCTAGGGAGGACAGGCCAGGGGGTCCAATCCGTAAGACCAGCGCTACGCCAGAGGAGGAAGGGTCACCCTGGGGATGAGGTCCTTCGCTAGGCAGCCGGGGCTTTCCACCCTGCTGACCTCTGGTACCCGGCCCATCGTCCTTGCTCTGCTCGTGACTGTCTAACTGCCTCCCACACAAGGTCACACACCTAGTAGGTGCACGTGCTGGGCGCTAACACACTCTGTCGTCTCCAGAGTCCATCCTGTCCCCCCTCATCCACGGAGCCGATTGCTCCAGTAGGTTTGGCGTTTGGACCTTTGCTGCCCCAGGACAGAGTGGCCCTTACACTCCCTTGTCCTCCTGCAGGCACAGGGAGCCCCGCGGAAGCCAGATCCAGTAGGGAAGACTTCCTAGTCGAAGTGCTTGGCGATGAGCCACTCCCCAGTTGGTGGCATCCTACCCTGAGTTGGCATGGAAACTAACCTCCTGGGTTGGGAGTTGCCGAGGGCCATTACTGTGACTTGTCAGGGCCTGCTGTGCCCAAAGGAGGCTGCCTATAGGCCCCCTGAAGGGCCTCAGACCCCCAAATTACCTCCTGACTGGCTGCTGCCTGGTATTCTAATATTACTGCTCCTTTATCTTAAAACTCTCATCCACATAATCTGCCAGGCTCAAGGCTTTGCCTTGGACTACCCTGGCAAAACTTTCCATTGATGTCTCTCTAATGTAGAAACCAGGGCTGACCTGTTTCTGCAATTATCTAACAAGCTGCTCCTTGTCTTGGGTAAGAAAAGCTGGCTAGCTGCCCCCCCACACACATACTTTTTGGTCACCCCACCCCCATTCCAGTCTGACTTCACCCACTTTCTCTTCAAGTGGAAATAGCCCATAGGGTTCCTGCTGACACATCCAGCTGTGTACAGGGTGGAGTTACATCTGGGCAGCAAGTCAGGTCATTTACATCCTGGCACTGTCAGGTAGAAACTGCAGAGGTACCTTTACCTGGTGACAAATACCTGCTGCTTGGTACCATTAGGGTAAGAACCAAAACAGGTGGTTTTCGGGGTGCAAATTCAAGATCAGGGAACGGGCTCAGGCAACATAGAGCTCCTATCAGCATGTGTTGGCATGCATGGGGGAGGGAGGAGAGCCCTCCGTATTCTCTTTGTTGTTCAATAACGATCTCATTTGGCCATTTACTCTCCTAGCTGAGGTCTCGGGCAGGAAGGAGGCAGGGCAAGGGTGGAAAAGGCCATTGTTACTTCCCAAGGTTTCTGCCCAGGAGAAAAGAAGACATAATATAAGGCTTACACTGCAGGACAGTGCTTCTGAGACTTTAATGTGGTGGTATAAACACAGAGTGTGGTTCAATAATAGGTCTGGGTTGAGGCTGAGATTCTGCATGTGTAACAACCTCCCGGGAGGTGTTGCAGCCGCTGCAGAGTGTGAAAGGCAGTGGTTGAAAAGGGTTAGCCCTCCCCCAGGAGTCCCTCAGACCTGGAGGAACAGAAGTTGGATTTCAGGTTCAGATGACTCGAGGTGGGAAAACCAATGACAGGTTTGTCTCCAGGACTGTCCTGGGAAAGACCCAGGGGATCCATGTGTGAATCTGGGGTGGGTCCTGCAGATCAGAAGGAAGGGTTTGCGGCAGGGGAAGGGAGGGCTCAGGACGGCCTCAGAAGCAGGGCTCTTCGGTGGCAACTTGCTGTGCCCGTTCACTGTGCTGGGTGTGCAGTGCCTGGGGCATCACCTCCTTCAGCACGGTGACGGTGGGTACTTGGCTTCCCTGGTGTGCCGTAAGGGAGCGGGCCCAGAGGTGTGGGTTAACACAGCTGATCAATGACAGCGCTGGCAACGGCTGACTTTGGAACCCAACCCTCTTATCCTTACCCACTAGGCTTTACTGCATTGAGGAAAGACACATTTGCCACACAACATCCACTTGGGGGAGAAAGGGCTGCCTTATTTGAGATGATTTGGGTTTTAAGTGATGGAAAAACAACTCAAACTGACTTCGTGGTAGAGGGGGATTTACTGATTTATATGACTAGAAAGTCCAGAGGCAAGGACTCCAGGTCTGGCTGGATCTAAGGATCCACTTGGCCTCTAGGTTGGCATCTTAGGCAGACCCTGCTTGAGGTAGCTGAAGAGCTCACAGCACATGTACTCCTATTCCCATTGGTCCCAACAAATCCTCCTTCTGTCTCCCATTGGCCCAAATGGAGTCATGTTCATTCCTGAACTAATCACATGGGTTGGGGGCTGGTCTTGGGCCAGGCTTATAGGCTCCTCTGGGGCTGGTGGTGGGTTTATCCCCACCCAAACCGTAACGACTGGGAGTAGGAAAGAGTTGGTTCCCAGGGAAAGTGGGGTGCTACTACCAGAAAGAGGAATGTCTGGGCAGACAGCAGAGGCCCATCATGCTGGGTTGTTCAGCCAGGATTGGCAGTATGGGTGTCGGGGTGGTTGCACCCCAGGCTAGACTGGGACAGTGAAGTGCCGCTGCATGGGGTGCAGGAACGGGAAGGCATTCCCAGCTCAGCAGGGCAGGGGGTGGTGGAGGGTCCGGGGAGAAGTGGTGTTGAGGGGAGCTTGATGTGACTGTGGGTCTCTCCTTGTCCCCAGGAAAGCTACAGCCATGGCACTGGGGCTCTTCCGGGTGTGTCTGGTGGTGGTCACCGCCATCATCAACCACCCGCTGCTGTTCCCGCGGGAGAACGCCACAGTCCCCGAGAACGAGGAGGAGATCATCCGCAAGATGCAGGTGCACGAGGAGAAGCTGCAGCTGGAGCAGCTGCGCCTGGAGGAGGAGGTGGCGCAGTTGGCAGCTGAGAAGGACGCCCTGGAGCAGATGGCGGAGGAGGGCCAGCAGCAGAATGAGAGCCGCACAGCCTGGGACCTGTGGAGCACCCTCTGCATGATCCTGTTCCTGGTGATCGAGGTGTGGCGGCAGGACCACCAGGATGGGCCCTCACCCGAGTGCCTCGGCGGGGGCGAGGACGAGCTGCCTGGCCTGGAGGGCGCCCCCCTCCGAGGCATCACCCTGCCCAACAAGGCCACGCTGGACCACTTTTACGAACGCTGCATCCGGGGGGCCACAGCTGATGCAGCCCGAACCCGGGAGTTCGTGGAGGGCTTCGTGGATGACCTGCTGGAAGCCCTGAGGAGCCTATGCAACCGGGACAGGGACATGGAGGTAGAGGACTTCATTGGTGTGGACAGCATGTATGAGAACTGGCAGGTGGACAGGCCGCTGCTGTGCCACCTCTTTGTGCCCTTCATACCCCCTGAGCCCTACCACTTCCACCCTGAGCTCTGGTGCTCCAGCCACTCAGTGCCCTTAAATCGCCAAGGCTACGGCCAGATCAAGGTGGTCCGGGCTGACGAGGGTACGTTGGGCTGTATCTGTGGCAAGACCAAGCTTGGGGAAGACCTGCTGTGTCTCCTCCATGGCAAGAACAACGTGGTGCAGCCCAGCATCGAGGTGGAAGACCCACTGTGTGCCAGAGGGTCCCCATACCTGGACACAATGCAGGTCATGAAGTGGTTCCAGGTGGCCCTCACCAGAGCCTGGCACCGCATCGCCCACAAGTATGAGTTCGACCTAGCCTTTGGCCAGCTGGACACCCCGGGATCCCTCAAGATCAAGTTCCGCTCAGGGAAGTTCATGCCCTTCAACCTGATGCCTGTGATCCAGTGTGATGACTCAGACCTGTACTTTGTCTGCCACCTTCCCAGGGAGCCCTCTGGGGGGACCCTGGCATCCAGCACTGACTGGCCCCTGTCCTTTGCTGTCTATGAGCGACACTTCCTCAGGATGATGTCGAAGGCACTGCCCGAGGGTGCCTGCCACCTCAGCTGCTTGCAGATCGCCTCCTTCCTGCTCTCCAAGCAGAACCGCCTGACCGGCCCCAGCGGGCTGGGCAACTACCACCTGAAGACGGCCCTGCTGCACCTCCTGCTTTCCCGGCGGGCCCCCGACTGGAAGGCCGGGCAGCTGGACGCCCGGCTGCACGAGCTGCTCCGCTTCCTGGAGAAGAGCCTGCTCGAGAAGAAGCTCCATCACTTCTTCGTCGGCAACCGCAAGGTGCCTGAGACCATGGGACTCCCTGAGGCTGTGCGGAGGGCCGAGCCTCTCAACCTCTTCCGGCCCTTCGTCCTGCAGCAGCGAAGCCTCTATCGGAAGACAGTGGACTCCTTCTATGAGATGCTCAAGAACGCCCCAGCGCTCATTAGCGAGTACTCCCTACATATGCCCTCGGACCATGCCAGCCTGCCCCAGAAAGCTGTTGTCTTGTAGAGCGGCCATGATGCAGGGCATCCCACATGCCCACACCCCCGGGGGCATCTGCAGGCCCTGTCCTGAGAGAACTGCAGGCTTTGTTGGGAGCCATGGCTCAGCCTGCCAGAAGCCAGGCCCTACACTGTAGAGGAAGCGGAATTCCAAGCTGGAAACTGGCTTGCTTTCACGCCACTGGGGCCTACCGGCGAAGCTCTCGTCTGGGTTTGGGGACTGAGCCTTTCAGCTTACTTTTGGATCAGCATGCGTGGCCAAGATGATGACGGAACACTCTATGGACACTGAGTTAGAGATAATGCAACATCACTTTGGGTGTCATTGTTTTACATCCCAGGTCCAGTGTCGACTGGAATATCAGCGGAGGATCGAAGGAATGCTGACAGGGATCCCTGTGAAGACCATGCACCACTATTGCCAGGAACCCTTGGCCCCAGGCATCTGCAACCAAAGCACTAATCGGGACAGATGTGGGAATTCACAGCCTTCCATCCACAGCCTGCACAAGCGGGGTCCCACGGTGGCTGCTATTTTTTTATATTATTTGGCGAAAAGACCTATTAGAGATTCATGGCCCAACGTGGCCTATATCTCTGTTGCACGAAAGTGGGTACTTGGTGTCAGAGAGAAGTTTAAGGTGGCTACTTTCAGCTACACCTCTCATTCAGGGTGCACCCCCTTCCTCTTGCCCTTCCCCAGTGTGCGGTATCCCAAGCTCCATGGGCCCCGCACATCATGCTACATACCAATTCAGTGGCCCCTCACCCCTCTTTTTTCTCTCCACAGCTGGTGGGGGAGGGCAGGTGCCGAGGGTAGAAGCTGATAGGGAAAGAGAGACACAGGGTGACGGGGGTGAAGGGCAGCCTGGCACCCAGGTGCTGGGGTCTGGCATGCAGTCTGGCCGCTGATGCCCGGTCCAGAGGAAGCGGCAAAGCCGAGAGGTGAGGAATGCCACAGCCCTGAGTCCTCCTCAGGGTCAGTCCTAGAGCAGAGCACACCTGGGAGCAGGAGCCACTGTGGAAACGCTGCTCCCGCCTGCAGGCCCAAGGCCCCTGGGCTGTGCATTCCAGCGGGTTCTCTCACCACACAGAACCCCTTTCTGGGTGGGCCTTCCTGGCCACACAGATGACTGCCACCCTGCGAGTCCGACAGAGGCGTGGCTGGCGGGGAACACAGAGCCAGCACTGCAGGCACAGCCACCGGGCCCCAGAGAAGCCTCCTGGGCACTGCGGGGGCTGTGGTCACCTGGCAGGCACCAGAGCCTGTGGTTGGAGCTGGCCCGTCTCCAGGCCGGTTCAGGAGGGTGGGGGAGCCGCCCCTCCTCCGCTTGTGGCTTCACTGGTCCTTTGGGGTTTTCTCTCTCGGCATTGCCTCATTAACCCTTGCAGAGGGCGCAGGCGGAGGCACTGGGCTCTCCCTCCAGGGGGAAGGCTGGCCATGCCTCCCAGGGCTCACCACGCCCTGAAGAAAGAGTGTTGTCCCAGCCTGGGGGCGCTCTCACCGGGCCTCAGAATGCTCCATATGGCCACTGCCTGTCAGAGTTCACTCAGGGTGGGAGGCTCGGCACCGGGGAGTCCTGAAGCCTGCAGGAAGCCCTCCACGTGGGCTGCAGTTAGAGCAGCAGTGCGTGGGCCTGCCCTCCCCAGGCCCACAGTGGCCGGTGTTCGAGGGACCAGTCCTGCCCACGTGGTCTCCACCAATGGCCCCAACCCGCTCTTCCTGCTGGGTTTCATTTCCAGACTCGGGGGTGAATTTCCTTATTTATTATCCCTTGTGCCTTTCTTTCCCCCTCTTCATCTTTATCTTGTTGTGCTTGGAGACGCCAGCAACCAGGAGCCAGCCTCCAGAGGCCACGGCCAAACCCGACACTCTTACTTCGGGACAGAAAGCACTGAAAGAAACACCGTGTGTTTGCGGAGAGGACGGACTCAGTGGGGACAGGGGTCTTCACGCACCGAAGCTGCCTCGAGACAGAACACGCGGCTCTGGTGTCCCGTGCTCTTATTTATAGTAAAAGAAGAATTAAAGTCTTGCAAGGAGTAGAAACTGGTCACGGTGTTTATTTTTAACTTCCGGAAATATGTGGCGTTCCCAGGGCAGGGTTGGGAAGGGGGTGGATGGGGTGGATTTCATATCGATGAGCAGAAACTTTCACTCCTCTATTCTTATGCTTTCGGGAA
The DNA here is from genome assembly GCF_014108415.1 of Molossus molossus. Lineage (NCBI taxonomy): Eukaryota > Metazoa > Chordata > Mammalia > Chiroptera > Molossidae > Molossus > Molossus molossus. The sequence goes on from NW_023425352.1 coordinate 20,248,971, forward strand.
ACTTTTTCCAATAGCCAAATAGAGCATTTCCAGCCCCTCTGGCAGCCTGCAGAGTTCCAGGAAGGGTCTTGGAAGCCGGCTCCAGGGTGGAGTCTAGCCCAAGACTATTTGACAGGGCTTGGGGTGTGCAAAGAAATGTGGAAGCTGAAATAACGGGAAGCCTTTGGTTTCCAAGGAGAGAGACTGTCTTAAATGGAAGAGCTTTAGCTCTTTGGGACACTCAGGCCCTTCCACTGAGGACAGCTCTGCCGTCTTTCTCTGAGGACCCTTTTTCCTGCCCCAGGGTTCCTGACCCAGCATCTGCTCACCACCCTGTAGAATGACCCAGGGTTCCTGACCCAGCATCTGCTCACCACCCTGTAGAATGACCCAGGGTTCCTGACCCAGCATCTGCTCACCACCCTGTAGAATGACCCAGGGTTCCTGACCCAGCATCTGCTCACCACCCTGTAGAATGCCCCAGGGCTGCATTTTGCTGAGGCTCTTGACAAAGGCTGAAGTGAGTAGGCTCAGCCCCAGGCCCAGAGGTTGGTTAGATTGGGGAGGGTCCTACATCCTCAAAAGCCTCTGCCCCCCTGAAGCACAGCCCAGGTTGAGAGCCTGGGACCAGCACTTTGGGTCATAATCAAGGTCACCAGAAACACCCAGAGAGTTTGGTCAAATGCCCACACCCCGCCTTGAAGCCACATGGTACCCAGGCAGGCTTTACCTCTAAAGCTCCCTCTAGTGACTGACGACACCCCTAGGTGAGGATGGCTGTCATGTCCTTTCCAGATGGAAAGTTAGAACTCGTGGGCAGCTTTCCCTGCAGAGCTGCTGGGAGAAGCCAACAAGCCAGCTACACTACAGCTTCTTACGAGTACCCCGCACTCACCCCAGTGACAGGAGGAGCAGAGGGCGGGGGAGGGGAGCGCTGGCGAGCACTTTCTAGCCTGTCACCAATAGTCTACACTTACTGGGAGCCTCACACACGAGGCTTTATGAAAGAAAAATGAATGGAACCAAGCCCGTGCCCTGGGAAGGACTGTAAGTTGGCCTCCCAAATCCTCACCCGTGAAAAGTGCCATAGGAAAGGCGGAGGTGTGCCTCTGGGGAGCCAAAGGGGAGCCCAGTTGGGGCCTGCCTCTCTGGGTGTGGCCCTGGCCTAACCACGGGGTTATCATCCTGGTGCAGATTTCTGGGCCATGCCACAGACTTCATGGAATCTCTAGGAGGGGGCTCAGGAATCTGCACTTTTCCAAGTTCCCCAGGTGATTCTGAAAGTTCAAGAACCACCGAGCACCTGGAGGGACCAGGCAGGCCCCCTGGGACAGTGCTGCCGGGTATGGCTCCCGAGAGACGGGCAGCACCGCCAGGGAAATCGCCCGGCCAGCGCATGGAGGGCGGGCAGGGAAGCATAACCGATTCAGGCAGCATTGAAGTAGCACCTGCGGTGTCAGACACACTTCTGTGTACTTTAATGTAAAGTTATTTAATTCCTGTGTCAACCCCATGATGAGGAGGCTGTTATTTTCCAGATGGGGAAACAGGCACAGAAGGGTTAAATGACTTGTCCCAAGTCACCCGGTGGTAAGCAAAGTTAGGATTCAAACCCAGGCAGTGCTAGGATATGTGCTGGTGTTTACTGAGAACTCAGCAAATGAGTTTGAAGATGTTGAGTGGGGCTCGCCACAGAAAGCCTTGAATGCTAATCTAAGTAAATTTGACCTTGATACAATAAGTTATCTCATAATAAAATTTGGACTTAATACAATGGCAAGCTATTGATGAGCTTTGAGACAGCAACTCGATTCGCCTGAAACTATGAAGTCCCAAACTGTGTGATCAGCCTGTGAAGTGCCATGGGGGTTCACGGGCGGATTCCAGAGGGGTTGGTGGCAACTGTGGCAGCCGTCATTGAATGTCCTAGCTTAAGTCACTCTGAAGGCTGCGGTTCAGAACATTCTCATGCTCCGTCCTGTCTCCACCTCATGGGATCGAGCTGGAAGGGTGTTTGGTTTGGCCGGCAGACCTCGGAGAGAGCCAAGAACCACACAGTGAAGGAAACGTGTGCTTCAACTCCTTCAATCCGCCTCATCCCCGCCCACGTCACCCTCCGCGCCGTGACCCACTTCCACCCTGGAGGGCTATCTTTCAGAGTTAACTTCCCTCATCCAAAGATAACTTGTTTTTCTAACTAGTTTTTTTTTTTTTTTTTAATAATAAAAACAATGCAGTCATGATAAAATAAATGTCAACCACTGACAGAAATGAACAGATAAAAGTTCCCACTCCTGACTTCTCGGTCCATTCCCCAGCAATAACCAATATGAGGTTTCTTGTATATATGTCCAGCATTTCTCTATGTATGTATGTATCATGTGTGTGGTTACATTCCTTTTGTTTTTGTTTACATAAGTTGTACCATACCATCTAACTTTTCTTGGATATCTTTTTTGAACATTTGACTCTACCATATTCTTTAAAATAGCTGCTATGCTATCTCCCAGTATATCTGGATGTCCTCTAATTTATCCAACCTCCTCTACTGAGGAACACTTAAGTGCCCCCCCCTTTTGCTGTCGTAAACAGCACTGCAGTGAACATTGTGCATAAAGCTGGCTTTTGAGTGATCCTTCCTCCCCTGGTAATCACCATACTCTACTCAACTGCATACTGTCCGTGGATTCACCACCAAGCATCTGACCACATAAAAATACACTATTATCCAGGAATGATTCGATCATCATGGCACCAGAGTGAGGAAAAGGCATTTTTAACCCAAGACAGCTCATGTTCCACCCTGGGTCATGCTATGTGGGTAACAGAGGTGTAAGACAAGAGCTTTGTCCCCAAGCAACTGGGTCTATTGGGAAGACAAGGCCAATGACCACAAAATCAGTCAGAGAACAAAGAAGGTTGGTGGTAAGTGAAGGTGAAACGATGTGGCTCTGAACCCTGCATAGCATGAGGAGAAGGGAAGCCAGATCAGCTTTGGGATCCAGTTATAACAGCTCTAACTCCCTTGTGCGTGGGGAAATACGAAGAACCTCCCCAAGGAAAATACAACACAGTCGTCATTCTTTCCCCAAATGCTTGTGTTCCGTTCATCAGAGCCCAGGGCTCGCTTACTGCCTCCTTTACAAAGTGGGGCCCCTCCTTTAGAGGTGAAATGCATTTTCCCATTGCTTTGGTGTTCCTCTAAGCCCCACCAAGAAACCAGGAAATAAAACTTTTAGCAACAAAGTATCTCCCAGAAAGATGCAACTGCATAAACCTAAAAAATGTTCAAAGATATTTCCACTTTTCTTGAGGGGAAAATATAGGTGCAAGGTGAGATTTGCAGGGCAGGGGTAGGGTAGAATGATGGGGAAGACTTGATCCCATCTGTTTCTTTAAAACCCACCAATCAGTGATATTTTAGATTTCTCTTAGGGTAACTTTAAAATAGAAACAGAAAGCAAACACCCACTTCCTGCCACTTCTCACGCGCCACCCTGGGCCTCTCTTCCAACTGGCCAGAGATGACGCCCCCAGCCCCCACGGCCTCATTGCCCACCTATTCCTGGAGGGTGGACTCGGCTACGTCAGATCACAGGTCTCTTGGGACAGTGGTTGGACCCCGAAAGGCTGACAGCCTGCCTCAGCGGCTTTGTCCTCCGGCTGACAAACCTACGATGGCTGGTCCCCGCTGGCAAGGAAAGGGGAGAGGGGCTGCAGGCTCGTCGCTGACAACCCCCTTGGGCTGCATATCTGGGCATCTGCAAGGAGTGGAGATAACAAATGGAACATGAACCATGAAGGAGTCAAGCTTGACTCTCAAAGCAGAGGAGCAGTTCCCCTCCATCAAGAAGGCCACTGACTTTGGCAAAGGAAATGTGGATCAGGCTGGACATGAAGGGGGGAGATTCAAAGAAGAAACACCCCCTCCCTGCCCACCACCAAAGCTTCCAGGAGCACTGTGGAGGCAGGCAGACCCACGGCGCTGGAGGGAACATTCCAGCGTATACCTGATCACTTAGTCAGTCCACTCTAACACTCTGCTGTCTGAGATCAGAGAAACTTAGAGCTAGAAAGAACTTCAAGTAATATTTAGAACCATCTCCTCCCCGCCACCACTGCCACCTGTCCGGGCCACCTACGCCCCACCCCCTCCATGTCAAGACGTAACTGGACTCAGTTCAGACAGCTCCAGTGCAGAACTTCTAAGGGAGGGAGCGCTACACGCCCTCCTCTGGTCATGGATTCGGACGCTAACATCATCCACGACAACGAGGCACTTTCTGTGGTTGAAACTATTTTTCTCTCGTTCCAATCTGCAAGACATCAAGGACAGCTTTCAGCGTCACTCTTGAATTTAACATGCTTTTGTAAGAGATACGCCAGTTATTAAAAGTGGTTATCTCTGAGACATGAGATGATGGAACACCTCCTGCTCTTTCTCGTCGTATTTTTATTACCCTGCCGCATTTCTGCCCCCACCCCCTCCGCCAAAAAGAAAAGAAGTGGTATTTTGCAAAGCTCCTCATGGAGGATTATTTAATTTCCTCTTCTCTCTAGGCTAAATCCTAGTTTCAGCCAGAGGCTGACAACTCAGTTTCCTCTGTGGGTCAGATTTAAAAAAAACAAAACGGGAAAGGAAGTGGAAGGTGGGAGGCAGAGCAGGTGACCCTGGCGAAACGCGGAGGGTACAGCTGCTGGAAAGGCTCTCAAACCCCAGACTGGGCTGAGGGCTGCCCTGCAGCCGTTCCCACAAGCACTTTCTTCTGTGCTTTATTTCCAGGTTCTTCAAGCCGTCTCAGGTAGCATGTGGGGCCCAAAGGAGAATGTCTTTGGTTCCGGCCATCAGAGACATGCCGTCATCTGCTGTGCTGACAGCAACGTTGGCCCCGTGCAGAACGCTCTGCCAGCACGCGGGGTTTATACCTGAAGGACTGATCAGTCCCCACGTCCCAGCAGAGACCACAGAAGCCAAGCAAAGATCCCAGGGAAATGTGACTCACAGACCTCTCTCTGCATTGGTTCGGGCACCATGGCAACAGGGCATCCCATCCTGAGAAGATGGCACAGCAGATGGCCCCCATCCTGCGGCGCCTGCTATGGCAGACCAGGCCGCCTCACTGAGCAGGCTTGCTTCAGTCCAACTGGCACCAAGTCACACTCGTAACTATTTACATGAGTCAAAATCCACCCAGAGGCAGCAGATGGCCAGGCCAGGCCAGGCCGAGACGTGGGGAGAAATGCGGCTGGTCCAGGCTGAGTCAGAGGCAGGGAGCAGACAGCTCCTCCGTGGGCAGCGATGATCCTAGACGTCACTCCATTGCTGCCTGGAACTCTCAGCCTAGCGGGAGGCTGGGAAAAGGTTAAGCATAAACAAAGCTAAAAGGATCACAGGCTGAGACAACATAGCACTGGACAGGCCCGCCCCATTCCTAAGGCACCTGCCGGCACACCAGGCCATGCGTCTGGGCTCTCTGTCAGCCTCAGTGGTCCGAGCCGGCAGAGGGGCCACGCCAGGCTGAGACAACCATTCCCACAGCAGGCCAAGCAGCTCTGAAACACTAGTCTAGCACCACAACCGAAATGAGTGGAGGGACCGGGGGCTCCTGTGTCTTTGTCACCTTTGTCATCTTGATCATGCAGATGTCCCAGGGCTTGGTACACAACAAGCAACCAGAGGCATCTGCTGCAATGAACTGAAAGAGTGTGTGTGACGAAAATCCAATCGAGTGACCTTGGCCTGTAACTGGTTTGAGGGTGTGTGTATTTTTTTAAGGCAGGATGCGACTACAGAACATTTTGTGAGCCATTCTGAGCTCGAACAACGCCGGTAAAATTCTGACGTTATTAGTCCAGGGTGATAACGGGTGTTTCATTTCCTGCTTTAGAATTCTTTCAGTCATGAGACCCTCAGTGTCTCCCAGGCCCGCAGCCAAAGTCTGGATGACAGTGATACTCGTGCACACCCGCATGGACTGCAGCTTTCATTTGCCAGATGGAGAGTATTTGGATGTGAGATGTTGTCTTCCTTTTCCTCTCTAGCTTTCCTCCCACCGGGGAGGCTGTGGAGAATGCCAGTCTATAGTGACAAATGTCAGTGATGGGGAGGCCTTGAACCTCACCATCACCATCAATAATCTGGAGGTGAAACTGGGCCAAAGGCCCAGGAGCCAGGAGGCACACCAGCTCCTAAAATGTGCTTGGACATTAGCACTGGGCACTAGATTTCTAGACGATCCTTAGAAGCTATGGGCTTGTGAAGTCAGACAGTGATTATCAGAAAGAATGCCTTTTCTGTCTCCGTGTTTATTGGGAACCTTAAAGAAAATGAACAGAGATTAATGGACCCACCCAAACAACTCCTGATACAGAGTCACGACATGCTTGGGAATTCTGGATTCTGAAGGGGCGGACCATGGGGCTCAGCAACTAAGCCCATAGTCAAAGGCGTCAGGGTGGTTCTGAAAGTAGAGATTCAAGAAGCCCAGGAACATGTTCTTATCTATGAGAAGAGCACACACCGTGGGGTCCTGCTTCATGGCCGAAATCCAGAGCCGGAGGGCTGGGGTGTGGTTCACGCAGCTGCAGGACAGGACAGAAGTGTTAGTTCACCCAAAGGGGAAGGCATCAGGAAAATGGTGCGTGCTCATCTTTAGATTCACAAGATACAAAAAAAATGGGTTTCTTTGGGCAACAGAGTTATCTGCGTTACCTTATGATCAACTGGGCACAATCACTTACTGAAGGAAAATCTTGTTTCGGAGATACCTGTGTGTGCTTTGGAATTGTGTAAGTTGCGATTGATTTTAACAATACAGTTCAAATACTTGTATGGGCAACTGCTCTGGAGAAATAAGGTGCCTGTGCCTCAGTTGACCAGCAGGAAAAAACCCTCTGAAAGAGACATTCTTTTGTCATTCTTGGATTTTACTTTAGTGGGTTTGAAAAAGATAAAAACAAGTCATTTCCAGAATACTTTTTAAAACATGAGTAAAACAATCATCAAACCGTGAAATAATAGAGCTGACTGGGTTCTGTTATTTCAAAGACCAGGAAGTTTAGGTCTAGAATCTGTCGAATGACTTGTTTAAGAGAGTGCAACTGGTTAGTGGGAAATGTGGGAGTAGAAGCAAGGGCCCCCAATGTGTGGTTCAATACTCTGTCCCCAGAGGAGACACGTTTTCATGATGTTTATGTTGAGACAGAGTCTAAGACTTTTAAAAACGTTGTATCCAATCTTCCCCCTGAGACAGCGAAGGGGGAAGGGCAGATGGCCCCTGGGCAGCCCAGCCCGTGCACGACGGGGCGCACGCGCAGTGCTGGCTGGGCAGCACGGGGTCCCCAAGTGCCAGACTGTCCGGCACCCACCCCAGGACTGGTGCGGTTGCTGCAGGTGCCGGCGCGTCTCCTTCCTGGGCACTGTGACAACAAAGCCCGTGTTCTGCCCAGGCCCTCTGCACGGTCCCCCCGAGCCTCCCACACAATTTCTTCCACTTGAAACATCCCTACACTTCCACAGTGGCCATTTCATTTGTTCGTTTTAACATCGAGCCTCTATTGCTTTTAAAATCATTTATTTTTTAAAAAATCCTATCTGGGGAAGATTCCTCAGGGAACTAAGATGTGAGTAAAGCCGATGGTGTCCACTGGGGGACTCAGCAGGTCCAGGAGCCAGGCCACCAAGGGAGCTGCAGACAAGTCACCAAAACCTCATGACTAAGATTCACCAACTGCTTTCCCCCTGGCCTGAGTTTGGACGGGCTGGTGAGGACGCAGCTCTGAAGCACCATGGGAGGTTCTTGGACACAGGGTCTTATTAGCAGAAATATGGGGCAAGTTTGGGTCCACAGATAGTGGCAGAGGAGCACTCGAGGTGCATTGTGAACAAGGAAACCGTTTCAAACCTGACTTCATTTCACAGGCATCATGCACTGTGTCCAAAGGGGGATCAATGGCACATAGCCCGTCCCAGCCACTGTTACCCAGTCCGACCCCAGGAATGCATGACCACGTGGTCAAATGTCTTACTCAGCTATTCCATATACATCCAGCCGCTCGAACCAGGGCCAAAAGAGGTAGTCAATCATGGATATACAGTCTCCACCAAAGAAGATGGTATTCTGGTAGCTAAGAATCTAAGTGTTGAAACAGAACAAAAGCAAATTAGTTTACTGATCTGCTGGCATGGTTACAGGCACTAAATACAAGTATCAAATCAGTTCCCGCAGAGGGAGAACTTAGGCGTTGACTCTCCTTCTGGTTTGTTAGATAAGTACCTCTTCCCTTTTCCTGGGGTTTCCTCCACTTCCTGTAGGGTAAGACTCCTGGCCTCACTCAGTCCCCTCCCCCCTTTGAACAGGGTGCGGCTCATCTTATTGGAGAATTTGGAAGGACAACCTAGGCAGAGGGAGCCCGGCCCCTCCCCCTTAGCCTGGAGCAGGCTCCTCTGGGTGCTTCTCCTCGGAGCAGCTCAGCCCCTGGAGAGCAGAGGCCTCGAGTCAGGCCAGTGCAGCCCACTACTGGGACAGAGGAGGAACACGCTGGGAACCCCACTTGTTGCAGTTGTGACCTCCATTCTCCAGGCTCCACTTTATCTGTGGCAAAGGGGTACGGCACTCTCCATGCACCGTCCTCTTGTGCCTTATTTCTCAATCATTAAGAATGAAGGCAGGAGAGAATATTGCTATTAATGGACTCCCTCTAATCCCAACATAGTCTTTCTATCATATTTTCTTTTTTATTTGAGCTCTTTGAACGCCACACTTGTTGGCACTCAACATTATCAACTTTTTACATTAAAATAAAATTTCTCATTCCCAAATGGGTCAAATCAACCCAGACAGAAAACAGATAAACTCTTAATAAACAGATAGCCAAAGACAAAATAAATAAATAAAAATAAAAGCACCTGCCCTGGCCGGTTTGGCTCAGCGGTTAGAGCGTCGACCTGCGGTCCTGAGAGACTGGGGTTCAGTTCCCGCTAACGGCACGTACCTCGGTTGCAGTTTGTCCCCGGCCCTGGTCAGTCGTGTGGGGGGCAGCCGCTCGATGTTTTCCTTTCACATCGATGTTTCTCTCTCTCTCTCTGTTCCTCTCTCTCCCTCCCACTCTACCTGAACAAAAAAATGGGAAAATGTCCTCGGGTGAGGATAAAAATAAATAAATAAATAAATAAATAAATAAATAAATAAATAAATAAATAAAAAAGCACCTGAAAATTTCAAAAGCAAAAGTGCTTAGCAGAGATTATTGTTGGGCCAGGTCTTCCCAAAGAGAAAGGTAGGGTGTCAATTACCTAGTTAATCAGATGACTCTCTGTGACCCATATAACTCATAGTCAACTAAATACTTCTCTATAGCTATAGATCTAGAGTCCTATATCCTAGGTATAGATCTAGATTCCTATATCCTTTATCTGGATTTCCATATTCCTGTCTTTATCCATCAGGCTTGACTCCTCATACTCTAGACCAGCTGTTGACTCTATGATGTAGTCTAGGGTTGTAGTTAAGAAGGCAAGTTCTGGAACCAACAGATCTGGTCCTGTGCTGGGCTCTACCTCCGATTCAACATGGACCCCAAGGCAACTTATGTACCTCTTCTTTCAAGCCTCAATTTTCTCATCTGTAAAATGGTGCAATGTTAGTGCCCACTATGCATGAATAAATGTGAGTTCTTATGATGACAGAGCACAGAGACCTCAGAAGGTTACATCTACAGAAAGCAAACCCACCCCGGACAGAAAGGATCAATGGGATTCCACCACCCTGCTCAGAGGACAGAGCAAGTCATATGGCCTAAAGTCTAAGTCTCATCATCTCCAGTATGGCACAGAGAAGTCCCTTGGACTACTGTCCTGAAAGTCTGAAAAAATAGGAGGTGGCATCATTTTGTTCAAAGAAACTACTACAGGATGGTACTAAAACAGCAGAATTTGGCCAATAAAAACTCAAAACAGAGGCTATTTCAGTCACGTATAACTAAGATCTGACTTACAGAGTTTTAATGGATTCCAGAAAGGTGCACGCCTTCTTTATGTTCAGGAATAAAAGCACTAATTACGCAAACTGTTATCACTGACTTTGAAATGTATGCCTCTAGCTTATTACTGACTTTCATGGCACAAGTCAGAACCAAATCAAATGTTTGGACTCTGGAATTCCTGTGTAACCTCTGCTTCACAGAGCAGAGGTGCTTTGGGGAAAGTCCTTGTCAAAAGAAATATGTAGACATTTACTGGAACCCATGATTGGTCCTTTGGTAAAGTAATAGATATTTTGAAAATGAGTAACTGCTTAGTAATCGATATTTATTTAGTATGTATTTCTAAAGCTTTTCATTTACTCAAAGTAGGAGTCTATTTTAAATATATGTGATCTTATGGTTGTGACCAACCTGTATATAAACACTCATAAAGTCATTCCAGCCCTCCTACCAAGGAACTTGTACAATAAAAAGTCAAGATGAGCATATGGGTGAAATGAATGAGGCATCAACTACCTTCTGGCAGCTTCTATCTCACCCCCAAAACACATCTACACATTTCCTCTCACTTTTCTTAAATCCAAGTGTGACTTGGGACCACTCACATCAAAATTCTTGGAGTTCTTGATCCAGCTGCTTCAGACAGACATTTCTCCACCAGCTTTCTCACAGGGCAAGTCTAAAAACCCCCAAATAGCCCTGGCCAGTTTGGCTCAGCGGTTAGAGCGTCGGCCCACGGACCAGAGAGACCCGGGGTCGGTTTCTGCTAAGGGCACGTACCTTGGTTGCGGTTTGTCCCCGGCCCTGGTTGGGGTTGTGTGGGTGGCAGCCACTCGATGTGTCTCTCTCACATCAATGTTTCTCTCTCTCTCTTCCTCCTTCTCTCCCGCCTGCTCTATCTAAAGATAAATGCAAAAATGTCCTCGGGTGAGTGAGGATAAAAAACAAATAAATAAAAACCCCAAAAGAATATCTGTCTTCCTATAAACCAGCCAAAGTGACAGCTCCTTCACAGAGCTATCCCAGTGATGTAGGAGACACACTGGCCAGGCCTCCTCAGAGGGTTATGGAAGTCTCAGGACCCTCAATGGGAGAACTCCCTCTGTGCAAACCTAATAACTTACGAACATGTGAAATAACTTTTCCCCTTCAAATCATAGAACATTGGTACTGGAAGGGCCACTGGAACTGGTCTAGTCTGACCCTCCCCCACCACCATGCATTCTACCATTTTTTATACCATGCTCATTACACAAAAAAATTAGAGGTACAATGTAAAAGAAGTATGCAACAAAATATTAAATGTGAAAAATAATAAAATGCAAATAAAAAAGATCTGGGAAAATAAAAGTTAAAATACAAGGTCAAAACAAGGAAGGAAAATGGTGTCAAGGGATCAAGCCAAGAGCCCTGCAGAGTTCCTCAAAGCTTCGAATCGGACTTGAGTTTCCTGGCAGCGACGTGGAGAGGAAAACACGCTGGTGAGCTGATGCCTTTCTCCCCCGTGGAAGCTCAAGAGACTCGCACTGTCGGGAGGCATTGCTGTCCCAGAGAGGTAAAGGGACTCTCTGGTTAGTGCCAGAGCTAAGACAAAAACACCTTTCTCCTAATTCCCAGACTAGTGTCATTCAGCTTCAAATGGATGGATGGATGAGGACTCGAATCACAGAAGCTTCCTCAAGTCCCTTGTGAATTCTTTGCTTGTTCTTTAAATTTAAGCAACAGCACAAAGCTTAGAATCAGCAGATTCTGAAAGCCTCTTCTCTGCAGCCAAGGACTGGCCCAGCTCAGCTCCCCGGTGAGAACTCCCTCTTTCTCCCCTCTGTCAACCAGGGGCTCTGCCAGAGCATCTAACCGGCAGGGAGGCGAGACACACCAACAATCATACTCAGGGTGGAAGAGCTTACCAGAATTCTCCCTCCTGTTTCATTCCATTGGTAAGAAGGTCTTCAGGCAACTTTTCCCAAATAGTTCTTATGTGTTCTTGGTTTAAACGAGTCCCTTGCTTACAGCCAATGAGCTCCTCTGACAATTTTTCGCATAGTCAGAGGTAAAATGAACTAGCAGTCTTAATTCCCAATGTCTTATCTTTCCTACAGAAACACAACAGGAAGCTGCTGCGCTATACCTGGACCCACTGAGCAGTGGTTATGTTAATATCCAGTCATCTGAAAAACTCGATTTTGAGTTATTTCTGTCACCTGCCTGCCATATCTAATGATGTTGGCCAATCTCTCTTTTTATTATTATTATTATTTGTTGGAGAGAGAGAGGAAGGGAGAGATAGAAACATTGATGTGAGAAACGTCAGATCGGTTGCCTCCTGCATGCCCCTACTAGGGATCGAGCCCGAGGCCTGGGCATGTGTCCTGACCAGGAATTGAACCAGGACCTCTCTGTCCATGGGACGACGCTCAATCCCCTGAGCCACACCGACTGGGCATGCTGGCCATTCTGCTGTTGAATAGCCTATCTCACAATGGAATCCCTTACTTTCAGAGTTACTGTCCTTGGCATCACCAAGCAAGGTTGGAGAAGATACTGTTCTTCTAAGGCCCAGAACTCCCTCACAAGGCTACTCATGGGGAGGGAACTGAGGCCCTGACTTCTAGCCCCCGGTTTCCCAAAAGTATTAGCACATCTTCAATTCAGATTTAAGAACTGAGATCTTTTGGGGATAACCATTTGATGTTCTAGAATAATAGAATATATAAATACTTTAAAATTTTCTGTCCTCTAATGCACTGGAAAATGACTACAGAGGGTTCCCTGGCTTTTGGATGTGTTAAAAGATAAAGAGTGAGCATGCAAATGAGAAGGGAGGAAGGGACTGTTTGGGTTGACACTATCTCCACTCCCTGAAGGCAAAAAGCCTGGAAGGTGGGCATCTTCTGTGAAGGCCTCTCGGGCTCCCCCAGGGGGACGGAAAGGAAGGCAGCGCTGGAGCACAAGTGGAAGGAAGAGGCGCGGGGCTCCCCCTTGTGGCCATCGACGGTAATACGCATGGTGATACGACTGTGGCACTCCCAGGAGGTTCACCAGGGAGGAAGAGATCAGTAAGGATTTTGTGGACAAACAAGATCATGAAGAGAAAAGGATCCCAGACTTCCTCAAACCGGACCTTCTTAAAAGCTTCACAGTCTACAATCCTGGACTCGCATTCAGCGTCAATAACTGCCTGCCCTGCACCACCGCCGTTTACACCACTGTAAAGAAAACCTGGCCTCTGCGGACAGACAGCAGGGAGGCTGTCCTTGCGGAGGAAGAAAGCAGTTTTTCTTGATGGAAATAGCTCTCAAGAAACAGAACCTCCACCTTCCCCCAAAAGACACAAAGCCACCGGCCAATCAATCAGCAATTCAGGCCCTTACCCAAAGGCAACAGTAAAGTATTCAACTCCTGAGCAGAAGTCTCTTGGCTTCATAAGAGATAAGGGGAGATTCTCCAGATTTCACATTTCCGGCCCCTGCTACACTGATACACAGCTGAGGCTGAGCTAGCGACAATGAACCGGTTCCCTGTAAAGCGAACCAAGGGTGCAGAGCAAACAGAGTACAGATAACATCCTGTCTCCTCTAGAAAGAAGCCTTAGAAGTACTGTCTGGTAGAACATGCCGCATCCTGCCACCCATCACTTAGGACCTACAGTCCCCTAGGAAGATTCAGAATGCACCTTGCCAGCATTTGGGGGTTAAGGGACCACCCCGAAAATTCTACCCAGGAATCCTTTTAATGGGCTTAACTCTTTTGCTACAATATATTTGTAAAATCATGGGGGTGGGGGACCTAGTAGGGCAATGCTTGACAAGTCAAATATCTTTAAAGTGATGGATGGTGGATGAAAAAATAAATGAATATTTACTGAATGTCTGTAGGGGGAAGGGAGACCTCCTGTGTATAAAAACAGTGGAAGAAATCACAACAGGAAGGACTTCTGGCACGGTGTTTTTTAGTGTTATATTTCTATATGTACAAAAAAAGATAAGCCAAATTAAAAGTTACAACAAAAATGTATCTTAAAAACAAGCACATATCTTATATATAAGAAACTCCTTCAAAGGAACTTTTACAAATCAGCAAGGAAAATCAGTAAGACCATGACAGACAGATCTAAGAGACCATTTGCACAAAAAGAGCACTAAGAGATGGCATACTTTGGGGGAAATCTCCCACTTCACTAGCAATCAAAGAAATACACATTATATCAACAGCGAGAAACTACTCTTTCTCTCCAAAACAGGAAAGTATCTTTTTAAATGAAATTCCCCAGTAGTGGAAAGGGGACAGAGCAAAGGGCATTTTCATATACTGCTGGTGGGGTAAACAGCACAAGTCTTTGAGGAAGGATGTAGTGACATACAGCTCCAGCCTGTAAGTGTTCAGCCCTTTGATCTGGTCATTCCATTCCTGGAAATCCGACCTAAGCACTGATTCTAAAATAGAGAAAACACTTTTTATGCAAAGAAGCTGCTGTTCCCTGAAGCAGCATTCATAATGGGTAAAAGTGCTGGATAAAAAAGTTTATGGTTTGTATACATGGCGAATTATGAAGAATGAAAAGTGTTTTGTTTTGTTTTTTTTATTACAAAAATTACACATATGCTCTTCCTGTCAGCAGCCTGAGGTGACCTCTGAAAATAGTTCACTATTCACTTGACCTTCAAAAATCATGCAAATCAAGAAGTTCAAATCTTCATGTTCACTTTTAAGAACCCTTGTAAAACTGCCCAGGCCATTAAGGGTATGCATATCTGAAAAGCCACCGAGTCACTTTACAAAAGCATGTCACTTTACAAAAGTAATTTGTAGCCCAGCTGGTGTGGCTCAGTGGATTGAGTGTCGTCCCATGTACTGAGAGGTCTCGGTTCTATTCCCAACAGGGCACATGCCCAGTTCTGGGCTCGATCCCCAGTAGGAGGCGTGCAGAAGGCAGTTGATGGATGTTTCTCTCTCACACCGATGTCTCTTTCTCTCTCTCTCTCTCCCTTCCTCTCTCTCTAAAAAAATTAATAAAGAAAAAAGAAGAAGTCATTTGTACCAGACTGTTGTCACAATGGTGGAATTGGTAGGTGTGGCCAGGCCAAATAATGGGGCTGGACCCAGGATTGGGAGCCCAAAAAGAGTGCTAAATTTTTGCTGCACATGCTTCAAAATGCAGAGAGCAATGCCGAACGTAAGGGTTTAGATGCAGATTCTCTGGTCGTGGAGCACATCCGGGTGAACAAAGCTCCCAGATGCGGCACAGAACTGACAGAGCTCAGGGGCGTTAACCCACACGTGAGCTCTCCCTGCCAAATCGAGATGATCCTACTGAGGAAGAGCAGATTGTTCCTAAACCAGAGGAGGAGGTTGCACAAAAGAAAAAGGTATCCCAGAAGAAACTGGAAAAACAGAATCTTATGGCCCAGGAGTAACTTCAGCATAAAATAAATGCTAATAAAAGTAAAAAAAAAAAAACAAAAATAAACATTACACATGTAATAGAGAAATACATTATTATTATTCTAAAATGAAACACAGAAAACAGTATAAAAGGCAACAATTCTCTTTCCCCCATCCATGCCCTTAGCTACTTTTCTTTCCTATCCTAATTCTAACCCCCTTCCCAGTAGTAGCCACTATTGAGAGTTTGATGTATCACTTTCATAGACATTTATTTACATACATGTACATGCATCAATTGTTTTCTTCTATAAAAATGGGATCATACTATCTGCATTAAGGTGTGATTCACTTAAATGTTTCTAGGTAATCTTTTCATGTCAGTACGCATGGCTCTACCTCAATCACTTTTAACTGCTTTACAGAATTCCACAAGATGAACACAATTTGTTTAACCAATCCCCAACTAACGTACATTAAGATTTATAATTTTTTTACTATCACAAATAATGCTGATATAATAAACACCCTTTTACAAATAAACAAGCATTTATAGAGTTTATAAAAATATGGAGAAAATCCTTATAGCATAATGCTAACCACGTTTTATATACAGTATAATTTCAACTACATAATAATATACATAGAAGAAAGGGACAGAAAACACAAAAGTACTAAAAAAAATTATTATTTCTGGGTAGTGGTAATTATGGATTTTTTTTTAGTTTCTATATTTTTCTGTAATATATAAGGGTGTTTATTATATCAGCAAGTTTTCTCAAATGAACAAATATTACTTTATAAATGGAGAAGAGTAAAATTAATTTTTAAATAATAAGAACTATTATTTTGTTGTTTACATGGTGAGAGAGGGTATAATAAAAGGTTATTAAAAGCAATACGGCAAATACTAGTTTACCTAGAAAGCAGCAGTCAGAATTGGACAATTTATAAAGTTATCAGTCCTGGCCAGTTTGGCTCAGCAGTTACAGCATCGACTTGAGGTCCAGAGAGACCCGGGTTCGGTTCCTGCTAAGGGCACGTACCTTGGTTGCAGTTTGTCCCCGACCCTGGTTGGGTTGTGTGGGTGGCAGCCACTCGATGTGTCCCTTTCATGTCGATGTTTCTCTCTCTCTCTCTCTTCCTTCCTCTCCCTCCTACTCTATCTGAACAAAAAATGGAAAAATGTCCTTGGGTGAGGATAAAAATAAAAAAATAAATAAAGTTATCAAACTAGCAACAGCACTCAAAATGCTCAACTAGCCATCCTGAGTAGAGGATAACCAGTTCCCTAGAGTGGAAGAGTGCTAGTTACAACTAAAAAATGGCACATTAGTGGACATGCTAAATTGGCTGGCAAATCCCAGCCTCCCCTGCAGATAATTATGACCCCATAATTATGTTCTGGCCAATGAGATTTAAGTAGTCATTGGGTAGGACTTCTGGGAAAGCCCTTTAAAGGAGCATGGCCTTTTGCCTTTTTTTTTCCCCTGTTCTTCTTTCCATAACCTGGAACTTGGATGTGATGGCTGCAGTTCCAGCAGCTATCTTGCCATTTTGAGGATGAAAGTTTTGCACTAAAAATGGCAGAGCAGAGAATAAGAAAGAATCTCAGTCCCTGACAATTTCATGAAGAAGCCATCAAAATAAACCTGAACTGCTCCTACCTCTGGCTTTTGTGAGAGAAAAAGATTAATTTACAGTAGGTTAGGTCCCTTTTACTAGCAGCCAAACACAATCCCTAACCAACACAGACCTTAACCTCATTGGCAGAAGCTACAAAAGCCACGCAAAGATACTTAAGGAATGTGGTGACTCTGGGAAAGGAGGAAATTCATCACATGCCCTCCCAACTTCCTTGCCAGATTTTCAAGAATAATTCCAGAATGGGGGCAGTAGAGAGCACGCACTACAAGTTAAAATCAGAAGACTAGTAGCTGAACTTATCAAAGTCAGACAGAAAGAGTAAGTTATGAAAGCAGAGTGTCAGGGTGACCAGGCTAGCAGCCTTACATCTCTTCTTCCCTTGTATCTAACCAGGAGAGGGGCCCTTTTTGTACCTCTTCAAGGTTGCAGAATTCCTCGCGTAGGGCTAGCTTCAGATCACCGCATTCTTTCCCGCATCTCAGTGCTACCAGACACTCCTTGGTCAGATGTGGGACCTAATCAGAGGACATAAGTGTCTTAGTGGAGAAGTCTGAGGGAAATCCATGCTCCTGCTCCGAGTGAAAATGCAGCCAAAGCTCTGTCCCTACAGCATGGCAGGCCAACACCGACATCCAGGCTCCCCAGCTCACTCTGAGGGGTATTTCTGTGCTTCTAGGAATGCACCTGTCATAGCACCCTGGTAAAACAAGGTGCTTTAAAAGGGGTTCTCAAGTACTTCTTACTTGATCAGCTACTTCCATGCTGTACAATCTTAGGCAGGCATTTAACCTCTCTACACCTCAGTGTTCTCATCTGAAAAATGGGTACAGTAATAGTACCCACCTTAAAGGGCAGTTGCAAGGGTTACGAGTTAACCTTTATAAGGTCGTTAGAACTGCACTTGCACATCGTAAGTGCTCAATACATGTCACTTATTTTTATTTCATGTCAAAGAGAATCATCTTCAGTTTCTCCATCATTTTTCTCCCGTTACCAGTCTCTTCTTCATATTCCTGGACAGGTGGCACTGCTCTCTGCATAAAGAGCAATCCCTTTTCATGCATTGTTTTTCTATCCAATATTTTTTTTACTTGAAACCTTAGAAATATCCCCTTTAAAGCATCACCAGTTTTCAGCTCTTTCAAGGTTCCTATCTTAAGTCACACAGTCATAACCATGCCATAATCATACCTCTTGAGACTGCTAGTTCAAATGTCAAAGCACCTATCAGTGAAGGCTTTAACCCTTAATATCAGAGGTGATAGCGCTACTATAATTGAATACCAGTTATTCTCCTAAGGCACACGTAGTATCAAAAGAAAACAATTTCACTAATGATTTGGCTTTAAAAATGAACTGAAGTTTGAAAAAGACATACAAAGTAAAATAGAGCGTAAGTGGCTTTTTAAAAAATTAAACATACCTTATAGAAGAGCTCCAATAACATCTTTTGACGAGCTCGCTCATAGGGATCATATGGATACAGCTTCCTTCCGGGATAAGCATCATCCAGGTACTCACAAGCGATCACAGATTCGTAGATCAGCTGACATTTGCTATTTTCCAAGACAGGAATTTGGCCAAAAGGGTGCTTTGTATAGTACCACTCGGGCTTGTTTCTCAGGTTAATGTTGATAACTTCATGTCTTAAAAAGCAAAGGGAAAACAAGACAACAAAAGCGAGAGGCTTACACAGACAGACACTCATCTTGAAAGCAGAAGTAATCAAGTTATAAAATTTAAATTTGCAATACCTTTTTAAAAGTGTATGAATAACATCATTGTCTTCGTTCCTATAGTACTATGTGTTGAATGTTTCCTATGCCTTTTCTCATTTGTTCCTTGTGATTTCCAACTCCAGGAGACTGACTCTCCTGCCCGATATCACCACTAGGAAGGAGCAGAGCCGAGATCCGAGCCCAGGAGTCTGACTCAGACTCACACGCTTAACCACCACACCACAGGGTCTCATACATTTAAAGCTTGAAAATACAGATCTGCTGTTAACAGGTCACAAAAGAATATGCTATAAGTTAGTAGTTATGAGCACAAATTCTGGCATCAGACCACGTGGGGTCTGAACAGTCTAGCTTGTGACCTTGGCCGAATTACTTAACCTCTCTGCTCAGAGTCCTTAAACTGTAAAATGTGGGTAATAAATGTACCCATGTCTTGGCATTATTGCGAGGACCAAATAAGTAAATGAATATAAAATGCTTAGTGCCTAGTACATAAGCATGCAATAACATTTTTTAAAAACCTCACCTGAGAATATGTTTATTGATTTGAGAGAGAGAGAAACATTACTATGAGAGACAAACGTCGATCAGTTGCCTCTCATATGTGCCCCAACGGGGAATCAAACCCAAAACCTAGGTAAGTGCTCTGACCGAAAATCAAAACTGCAACCTTTCAGTGTACAGGACCATGCTCCAAAGAGCTAAGCCACATTAGCCAGGGGGAAATGACATTTGTAATTCTTCTTCTTAATTATTGTTATTAGAGGTCCAGACCTATAAAGTTACCAGAGTCACTCACATATGTTTAAAAGGATTAAAGGAAACAAATGAGACTATTCTTTGCTCATTCAAGGAGATTGAATGGGAGTAACCTCAACCCATTCCCCGTGGGCATATGGCAATGTCTGAAGATGTTTTTTGGTTATCACAACTGGGGGAGAGGGGATTCAACTGCCTTCAAATGTGCAGTGGCCAGGGAAACTACTAAACAGGATAGCCACCACCCCCAACACACACACACACACAACAAAGAATTATCTCATCCAAAATGTCAATACTGCCAAGGTTGAGAAATGCGGCTCTAAAGAAATTATGTAGGCCCTGGCCGGTTTGGCTCAGCGGTTAGAGCGTCGGCCTGCGGTCCCGAGAGACCCGGGTTCGGTTCCCGCTAAGGGCATGTACCTCGGTTGCAGTTTGTCCCCGGCCCTGGTCGGTTGTGCGGGTGGCAGCCACTCGATGTGTCCCTTTCACGTCGATGTTTCTCTCTCTCTCTGTTCCTCTCTCTCCCTCCCACTCTACCTGAACAAAAAAGTGGAAAAATGTCCTCGGGTGAGGATAAAAAAAAAAAAAAAAAGGCAAAGTCCCTACCCTCAAGAACTTACATCTGGGGGGAAAGAGTGGAGGAAAGAGAGGTTTAAAAATATGTTGGATGCAGTAAGCACAATGAAGTGGAGAACAGAGTTGATCTGGGGTGAGGGTGCAAATATTTTTTGAATGAATGAACAAATAGTTTCAAACAATGAAATGGAAGAAACTGCTCTCAAGCGGTGTCCTCGGTAGCCTCTGCTGTGCCCTTCCTTCGCCACCACTCCTGGAGGGAACCAGCTCACCAGAGCCATCGTGCAGTTTATTGTGAGTTGGCCTAAATTTCCTACACAGACGGGGCTCTGCATTTCAAGACCTCCCGGTAACGAACCTGCCCTTTGCTAATCATGTACTGACTGCCCCTGAAGAAAAGGACAGGGCACCCAGACTGTAAACATCCCCGGGTGCCCGTAGGGCGCTGACCTTCCGTTTCTCACCTGATGCCTTTGGCCCAGAGGACCAGGCGCGTCCTGTGCGCATAAGGACAGAACCTCATGCTGTAGATTCGGATCAGGCCTTCTGGGACAGGCCCTGGGGGGACACTTCCTGCCGAACAGGAGGGCGTGGTTACCAAGAGGCGGATTAGCCCAGTGGGGAGAGGGGCTCACTCACCTCCCCGAGACCCCAAGAGGGTTGGGCGTGCTCCGCCTCCCGGGTCCCCTAGACACCTTTGCACATGGCTTTTGTTCAGAGGAACCTTTCAAGTCCCTCCCCACCACGCTGTCTGTGGGCCTTGACCCAACGTCTCCATCCCGTGGACTGTTGTCGAGAGGACTTACCTTTCGCCAAGGCCCTGGTCACATCCACAGCCATGGTGTCCAGGAATCTGTTCTGCGCCCGACGCCCGAAGTGACGGCCTCGGGGCTCGCCGCTGCCGTAGGCTCCGGCGCGCCCCTCCTGCCCAAATTCAATGTTTGAGGTACTGGGTCCTGTTGATCTGGGACCAAGCTAGGTAGGATAACTTAACCTGGAGAGACATCGCCCCAGACTTGGAAGCTGAAGTATGTAGAAGTGGGCAAAAACAAAACAAAACAAACCCTGAAAAGCACCCCTGCTTTGAACACGTGGGTACAGCATTCCGTGGGGGTCTCTTCTCCACATTAAGAACCTGTGGGGAATGGGCATTTAAACTCCAGCATGTGTTTCAAGGGAGTTTAACAAAAACTGACCAGGGTAACGTTAACGTTTTTCTTTCCCATCTAAGCCCTCCCTCCTGCATCTCTAAGACAAGTGGCCACATTCTCTGTATAATGCATACTTTAAAAATAACATAATGCCAAACTTTTTCATGATATAGCAGATAAGAAGAAAAAGTTGTTAGTGCTGAGATCTTGCACAGCCTTTAGAGTGTCTCCTTAAATTTTGTGCCCTAGACACCTCACGGGCCTCACCCTAATTCTAGCCCTATTTGTAAGATTGTACCTAAGCTATGAAAAATCTCGTAATGAATTAGAAACAAGATACCTAGAAGCAAAGAAAAAATTGTGAGCTCTCCCCATCCCCCAGCATAAATTTCAGAGAAGACCCTTTATAATGACTAAGGACACATTGTCAATAGCCCAGCCATACAGGGACCACTTGAATTGCAACTCCATCTGAAGGAGATAAAGCTGGGAGCTGCCTTCGCTCTGACCCGAAGAAGCTTAGTGATCCTGAAATTTAGCAGGTGGAAAGATAACTTCTTTGATCTTACAGGATTGAGCTGAAATAGGAATTACTCATAAATGCATTTTATAGGGTTGACAAGTAAAGAAGGAAAGACACGTATTATATGCCTCACTCATTCTGACTAAATTATTTCTATGGATTACCTTATTTGATTCCCACAACTAATCAGTTAGGCAACTATTATTATTCCTAGAATATATCCTCAGAAAAATTAAATTATTTGCCCAAAGTGACCAGCTAATGGGGTTGAAGAACTTTAAAAATCCAAAGCCTGACTCCTTATTGTCTTGGCCTCTAAAACTGTTAACAGTGTGGAAAGGACATAAGTCCTGGAAGAGATACAGCACGTAACTGCTGCTCAACAGATGTTAGCCGAATCTAAATATATTTTACTAAAATGACAGAACTTCATTATGTAGCTTATAAATGGATACCTTTTGTCCTTTGGAATTCAACTATGCAGAAATTCGTGGTTAATAGTGTTAACAGGTTTTTTTTTCTACTGAAAAGGAATTTTTGGAAGTGTTTGGAATAGTGACTCAACTATATTTTTTGCTAAGTCATTCAGAGTGATTTCATGTGAGACATGACGAGTTGCTGTGGATTTATAAGATTGGAGAATGGCAAAATGTTCTAATATACTTTCTCTGGAAAGAAATTGCATATATGTCAACAAGAAATCTGGTATTGGAAAAGATATTGGTTCTTCACTTGCATGCTGACAATTTTGCATTTTGAAAGATAAAGTGATAGGATAACTACTGTTCTGGAAGTAACTTTAATCAAGAAGGACAAACTGAATGGTGAATAGTTTACATTAGGGTTTACTCGGTGAATTTCATATAATTTTCACGTGTCACAAATTATGATTCTTCTCTTGATTTTTTCAACCATTTAAAAATATAAAAACCATCCTTAGCTCTCATACTATACAAAAACCAGCAGTGGGCTGGATTTGGCTCTCTGGCCTGAGTTTGCCCACCCTGGACTATAGTCACATGAATGAATTACTAATGGCCAATCTGGGTATTCCATTTGGAAAGTAAAAGCTTCTACCTTTCCACTATGCTAAAGAGAACATATTTCCAAGATGTTTTTCCTCCTCGTTCCCACTTTTTAAAGGAAATCAACTCTGAGAGTTGGTAAATGCTGTTTATTAAAAGTATATCTGTGTATGGGAAGTCACATTCTAAAATGCAAATCTATTTGGTGTAGTTAGGGGAGAATAGACAAAGGAATGTAAACAGTTCTTCCTCTTAAGGAAAGCAACATAATGTCAAGGTTCTCACTTGGTACTATACTCAAACCCTGGCCTTGGCCCTCAGACAAGCTATCTCTCACCTCTTTGACTGTCATCTTTCTCACCTGTAAAATGAGAATACAAGTAGTACCTTCTTAATGGGTTTTGAATGTTGAATGAAATCATACAGGCAATCCTCAGTATAGTAAGAGCTCAATATTAATGACTAATACTAGTAAATAAGAATATGCTTAATAGCATAGTACATTCCAATTGTGCATGCATAAAGATGAAATGCATTGCAATTCAGCTTTGCCTTTGCCAAGCGTATTAGAATTAGAATTCAACTCACAATATTTATTTCACCAGTTACCAGTTAAATACCAGTTGAATGGGTTGAATGTTGCAGGCTATATTTCAGTAATGTGGTTTCTAATCTTACCACTGAACACTACGGTTTCCCTGGAAAGATTTTAATTATGACCTTTGAGCTTATCCCTACTTCCTTTTTAAGACCCAATAGGTACCTCTTTGAAATCCTCTGCAAATTTTCCTTCTATGTTATTATATCATGTTTACACCTCTGTTATACTGACTCACTCAAGCAGGAAACAAATGGTAACAAGGCCACATTAAACCTACTCCAAATTGCTTTCCAGCTACTTGAAATAGAATTGGATCTATCTGAAAATGTGGGCTCTTCAGTCATGGGTAACAGTAACAAGCTTCTAGGCAAAGAATGCCACCACAGAAATCATTTCTTCACTCTATTTAATTGAGTCTCTGTTTTGAGAATAGAAGTGGAGTTTGCATTTTTCAGTTTTGCAAACAATGTTTCTCATACCTATCTCTGATGGTGGCAATAACTGGAGAACATTCCTCTTAATATGTCAGAAGGCTAATTTACATTAAAGATGACTGATTGCTCAGCTATTATTCATTAAATTCAAAGAGTGAGATAAATGAGGAAAAAAGGTCTATTTTCAAATGGACCTAGAATCAGGACTTGTTGCCAGGAATTTAGGATCATAGGTAATCCTGTGTTCCAACGTCTTTGGGACATTTCTTTTTCAGTTTTGATATATAATTGACATACAGCTCTGAATGTTTTTAATGTGCACCACATAATGACTTGACACACATATACTATGAAATGATTACCACAATAAGTTTAATTAATATCTACCTCCTCATATAGTTACAAAAGGTATTTTTTCCTTGTGATGAGAACTTTTAGGATCTACCCTCTTAGCAACTTTCAAATACACCATACAGCAGTATTAACTATAGTTATCTTGTTGTACATTACATCCCAGGACTTATTTTACAACTGGAAGTTTGTACATTTTGACCACCTTCATCCAACTCCCTCCCCCATACCCACAAATCTAGGACATAAAAAATAAAGATTATTGTCAACTACAGTAGCCAGAGGAGGAACTTCATCTTCCCACTGGGGAAAGCAGAGTCAAAAGGAGACTTTCTGATTTCTGAGTCAAGCCCGATACCCAGCAGCAGGAGCTCCAAAGGCAGCAATGGCCTGAGCTCCAGGGCAGCCCACTCCCTCCCTCCTGGTCTCTTCTTCTCTGCAGTACCACAGCCTGGGCATCTCCAGGAGCAAAACCCCAGTAGACAACCCAATTATCCTGCTATACAACATGATCCACTGCTACTCCAAGTTCAAGGAGCTGGTGCCTAGAATCCCCCAGAACAAGAAGGTGAGCAAGATGGAAATCCTGCAACACATCATTGGCTACACCTTGAACCTGGAGATCACCCTGAACTTGCATCCCACTATTGTCAGCCTGGACCACTAACGGCCTTGGCAGAGCCAGGCATCAAGGAAGCCGCTGATCACCCTAAACACGGACATCAGCATCCTGTCCTTGCAGGCTTCTGAATTCCCTTTTGACTTCATGTCAAATGACAGCAAAGCGCTCTGTGGCTGAGTAAATGGTGTTTATGACTTTTATTTTTCTTTGCACAACAACAAATCCACAGGAACTTATTTTTCAACAATTTCACAAGGAAGACAAAAAGTTGAACGGGACTTTTAAAAAAAAAAAAAAAAATGGAAGCAAAATTAAGAAGGATCATATCATCTTCCCCCGGAAGATGGGGATTGTGATATTATTTATGAAAAAGACTTTTAATGCCCTTTCTGCAGTTGGAAGGTTTTCTTTATATACTATTCCCATCATGGGGAGCAAAAACCTTAACATCACAAGGAATTGCCCAATTTAAGCAGACTTTGCCTTTTTTCAAAGGTGGAGCATGAATACCAGCAGGATTCAGGATTCAGTTACTTAAATGAAGTCTCTGGTTAGAAATTATCTTTTTAATGCAAACTTACTGAAAAAAAAAAAAAAAAATATATATATATATATATATATATATATATATATACCCCTTGTGAACTCTAATTAGTTTTCTTATAGTGGCAGAGATGTATTTCTGCATACAAAGTATAATGAAGTACTTATTCATGCTAAACTTTTTATTAAACTGTTATTTTTTTTTTTAACTTAACCCTTTTATACAAAATAAATCAAGTGTGTTTACTGGGGAAAAAAATGGAGACTTTCTTTTTTAAGTACTTGATTCTGCTTTCCTATTCCTATTTCTCTGTACAGCTTAAGGGATCAAAGAAAAAAAAATTTTAAACATTTTGATATAGTTACATTTGAATGAACAAAGGCAGATTATCAAGATCCTGAAATCAGCCAAATCAAACATTTGTTAAAATAAAACACATTGAGTTTGGAAAAGAACGTCAACACTTTCTGTTAAATCCCTGTATAATAGTGGTGTGTCTAAAAGGTGCATATGTACTACCCTTTCCTGGCTCAACCTTTCTAAACGCTAGGAGCTGGTGAATAAAGACAGAATGGGGCAGAAGCACACCTAAGCTCTTATCTCTAGAAGGGTCTAAAATGACTGTAAGAGTTCAGGTTGGATTTGAATCTCTTCAGCATTGACTAGCTGGGTGACCTTGGGCAAATCACAGCAACTTTCTAAACCCTAGGATACTCGTTTGTAATCTAGAGTTAATGGTACCAATACATCAGGTGGTTTGGGGATGATTTATTCAGATACTGAATGAAAAATGCTAAATACTTAACATTCATCTATTACCTAGAAGGCATTCAACATTACCTATTCCTTTTATTATTATTAGAATGTAGCAGGGAAGACCCTTAGACCTCACAAAGACATCCCTGGGACCGAATTCCTCTGCCTGCTGTTGCCCTATAATGCAGCTAAACTAGTGGTGCCCAGGTCAGGGCTGAGAATTAGTGATCGTGGGTCGTCTTTACCTGTCTCCAGGCAAATCAGAAAATAAAACAATTTAGTTTATTTTCCCCTTTAAGTTCACGGTATTAGCTTTAAAGCTCTGTTCTTTGTTCTTGGATTACATAGTCCTAGTACTTTATGTTAAATTCTCTGATGAAACTGGTGAAGGTAAGTACTTGGGCTTTCTTTTAAAAGTATTAGGCAACACAAAAAGTTAGCAATCCTATTCTGGGCCCCGAAATTCGTGGGAAAACCCCAAAACTCAGAATTGACCTTAAACCTGTCTTCCCTTCAAACGCAATGCTGGCCAGACCGCCCCAGCCGGGGGCGGTGACCGGGCCACTCGCGGGAACACCCCGCGCAGCCAGGGACGGGATAAACTGCGGTGGACCCGCCCCCGGAATGCGACCCTACCCGACAGCTGGCGGCGGCTCCCAGAGCTCCAGCCAATCCTAAGCGCCTTGCTTTGGGGGCGCTCCGGCCAATCAGTGCCGAACTGCGTCAATGGGCGGCCGGGTAATGGGTTCCCGGGAACCGCAGTCGCTTTTCCCCACGGGTGTCCGCGATCTGGTAGTGGCTGTTCGTGGCGTGGCACCTCAGTGCCCGGGTCTACGTCCGTCTGAAGTCCGCCCGCAGCCGACCTGAGCCTAGAGAGCGGGCAGGCCGACCTGGCAGAGCCCAGTGCGCACGGAGTTTGGGCGACGTTAGCGGCCGAAGGCCCTTTGTGAAGTCAGCCGTTGTGGGCTGTCTCTAGGGCCTCCAGGTTGCCTGCATCACCAAGGGCGGGGTTCCTTTCGAGAGGCCCACCGGGCCCACCGGGCCCACCCTGGGCCTACTAAACTGACTCGGGAATCCAGCAGTGAGCCTTACGAGATTGTTAGGTGCTCTTACGTTTAATAATAAGTACAGGAAACCAGACAGTATTGGGGCCAGAGGGGCAACAGCCCCTTAATTCTGATAGTAAGAACAGGGTGTTGGGTGTGTTCTCCAGATATTTTCGCCAGCATTTTGAGCTCTCACTTAATCTTGGGACCTTAGTTCAATCATCTGTACAATGAAGTGAAGCTCTCCAACCTACCTTCACATGGAGGTGATGTGATGATGAAAATCAGTGAGAAGCCAAATGAGCTCTGGAAGTGTACGGAAGATGGCATTAATATTTCTGAATGGGGATATTACCTATTAATTAAGCTTTACATACTGCATTGAGGAATATGGTCTTCACAGTAGTTCATTACATGTATGGGACACCTGCTGTGTGTCCAGCATGGGATTTGGTACGGATTTGAAGGGTATAGAGATTGGATATTGTAAACCAAGTAGGAGGCTACCTAGTAACCTGGCTTTCAAGTGATGCAGGTCTGGTCTTCATTGGTGAGAATGGGAATAAAAGGAGTGAAATTCAGTTGATGATGGAAAGAATGAGGAATTGAAAGTTCTCAATTCACAATCTCAAAGACAAACTTGAAAGGGCATCTCTTGAAATGACCATGGGTTATCAAAGAGGAAATGTCCTATGGGCAGTTAGAAATGTAGATTAAAGTCTAAATCTCACTCGAGAGGATGATTTAGAGGTTTTCAGCATAGACTGACAGAAACCTTAGAGTCATTTGAGCATCCGAGCAGGAAATGTTTTTACATTTCTGCAGGAGGGCCTTAAGGAAATCCCACAGCTGGGCCATGATGTCAACTCAGAAAAGGTGATCCAAAGAGACGTGAGAACACTTGCTGAAGTAAAAGCATGTTATTATTCGTATTAGTGAAGGGAAATATCAGACACATCTTCTTTGTTGACTCCTGCCCCCATCAGAGCCCATAGTCACAGGCCTCCAGGCTGTTCTGCAAGTAGAGGTTTAAGAAACCTCGAAAGGTCTTCACATCAATGGGGAGGGCTGATACTGCAGGATCTTCCCTCATGGCTGCCATCCAGAGCTTAATTTTTGGAGTGTGATCTACACACCTAAGGGAGATGGAAAGCATAAAGGTAAGCTAGACTAAATAGGAAAGCATTGTAAAGTCTATGTGTCATCATTACCACTCTGAAATTTCACTTTGTTCTTTAATCTTTTAATGTAATTCTTTAAAAATATTTCTTAAAGTGCACCTAATCAGAGAATAAAGCGTACCTCCTCCTGTTGAGCTTCTCAGGTACTGCATTTTTTACAAATTGAAGGTTTGTAGCAACCCTGAATTGAGCAAGTCTGTTAGTGCAGTTTTCCCAAGAGCATTTGTTCAACTTTGTGTCTCTGTGTCACATTTTGGAAATTCTCAGAATATTCCAAACTTTTGCCATTATTTTTATATTTGTTGTGGAGATCTGTGATCACTGATCTTTGATGTTACTAGGGCAAGACCCTCCACCAGCAAAAAGATTACTGAAGGCTCAGTAATGACTGATGGTTAGTGGGTTTTTTGCAGTAAAGCACTTTTTCATTAAGGTATTACATTGTTGTTTTAAAAAAAAGACATAATGCTATTGAACAGTTAACAGACTACAGCATAGTGTAAACATAAATTTTATATGCACTAGGAAACCAAAAGATTTGTGTGACTCACTTTATTGAAATATTTGCTTTACTGCAGTGGTCTGAAACTGAACCTGCAATATCTCCAAGGTATAACTGTATTAGATTTGGAAGATATTGTACAAGTCTTTGTTTTATGGAACAGGAATCTTAAAGTGAAGTGACTTGCTGAGTTGGCATAACTTTTCCAAACTGAGAAACTGATAACTTTTTAAATGAGAACATGAAAGGCAACCCATCAATGGCCAGCTTGTGACTGAAAGGTGAAGGGATTAAGAAATACAAATTTGGCCCTGGCCGGTTTGGCTCAGCGGTTGGAGCGTCGGCCTGCGGTCCGGAGAGACCCGGGTTCGGTTCCCGCTAAGGGCACGTACTTCGGTTGCAGTTTGTCCCCGGCCCTGGTTGGTTGTGCGGGTGGCGGCCACTCGATGTGTCCCTTCACATCGATGTTTCTGTCTCTCTCTCCCTTCCTCTCTCTCCCTCCTACTCTATCTGAACAAAAAATGGAAAAATGTCCTCGGGTGAGGATAAAAAAAAAAGAAATACAAATTTGGTATGAAAACAGTCACAGGGATGTAAAGTACAGCAGAGGGAATAGGTTCAGTAATGTAATAAGTATGTATGGTGTCAGATGGATACTAGACTTATCAGGAAAATCACTTCGTAAGTTATATAAATGCATAATCACTATGTTGTACTGTAAATGGGAGGTTGACATATACTATTCCTATTATCATTATCCTAAATTATACACCAAATATTCAAATGTCTTACTCAGTTAACTCCAGTGCTTCCAACCGTTGAAACCAGGGCCAGATGAGGTAATCAATCATAGAAAGTGAATTGCCACCAAAGAAGGTTGTCTTCTTATTGGTCAGAACCTGAACATTAAACATCATAAGAGTACTTGTTATTTGTGCATCTAGTAAGACTCATCATCAAAGATGATGCAGGTGAGTTAAGCAGAGTGGTGAGCAGCAGCTTTTACCTTGACATATCCAAGTTTACTTTTTGTCTATTTGATCAGTTTAAGCTTTAGAATCTGTTAGTTTGGGATGAATCCAAATAATAATAAAAAAAAAATTGGAAAATGGAGAAAAACAAAATAAGTGACAGAATACAAGATCTTCGTAATGCAACAAAGAACAGTTATTCAGAATATAGAAAGAACTCCTGGGAATCAAGAAAAAAGGCAAATAACCCATTAGGAAATTGGACAAGACTTGCACTTCACAAAATAAAGGATGTCCAAATGGCCAATAACCAAAAGGTGCTCAACTACAATCTACCAGGGAAATGCAAACTAAAACCAAAGTGTAATACTACTACACATCCATCAGAATGGCTAAAATGAGTAAGACAAAGTTAGCTAGGCGTGGAACCACTGCTAATAGGAATGTAAATTGGTACAACCATGTTTTAACAGTAGCTACTAAAGCTGAGTGCGTGAATATTTTACAACCCAGTAATTCTACTTGGAAATGTGAACATATATTCACCAAAAGACATGTGTAAGAATGTTCACTGTAGCACTATTTGTAAAAAGACCCAAAGTGGAAATGTTTACTGTATATCAGGAGTAAAAAGGATAAAAAAAAATCATGGTACAGACAGACATACGCTAGAACACTATACAAAGAATAGGAGTGCACTACATGCAATATAGATGAACTTCTCAAACCTAATACTGTATGAAGAAGCCAGACCCAAAGAGTGCATATTATATGATTCCATTTGTATAATAAAAAATAAAACTAATACTTTTTTTTTTTTTTTTTTTTTATGGGTGCTGGTTCTATGGCTCTGTTCACTTTGTAAAAATTCATCAAGCTGTACTCTTAATGCTTTGGGTACTTCTTTGCATAATTTTTCAATAAAACAATTTACTTAAAATATACTGGAAATAACTGGATTGACTATTAACTATTAAATAAAATTTGAAAACCAAGCACAAACAATATGTATTCAAAATTTTAGGTGAACTGGTATCATGGTTTTGTCAAATGAGGGAAACTCAATATTATTTTATTTATCAACACCAAACCATTTATAAAACTTCTATAGTTTTTTTCAGGGTCTGCATTGTAAACTGATTGTTTAAATCTACCTGAGTATTTGGAATGTCTCAAGGCCAAGAGGAAGACCCGAAGGCCCGAAATGGCAGCTCTCCCCCAAAGGAGGTAAAACGCATCTGGACTTTGCCAAGTGTCTGTATCATTCATAGCAAACTCTTTGTGATGAGAAGTGTTTATTATATAATACTAAGTAAAAGAACACAGAATGGTGTCTATGCTCTGGTTACAGTTATATTATTATTTTTTAAATATATAGACAAGGACTGGAAATAGCATGGGAAAAAGAGAAAACAGGTGACACATTACTGAAATGCTGGTGAAGTTCCTTTTTTCCTTGTTATTTTAACATCAATGTAACAAAATGTTTTGAATGCGAGCCCATGACAAAATACTTTTAGGTGTTTGGGTTTATATCTTAAACACAGCTATGTCAATCTGTTATAAATAAAAATTTCTTATTTGGTATTATTACTAATGGCTATAAAGTGATCTGGGAAATGGGAATATGAAGAAAAGAGAGAAGAAGAGAGTAGATGAAGTGTATCATTTACTCCGATAAAAGCCAAGATACTTGATTGATTACCTCTTCAAGCTTGCTGAATTCTTTACGAAATTCTTCTTTTAGACCAGAGCGTTCTTCCTTATTTGTACTTCTAATAAAGCTTCCTACCAAAGATGGCACCTAGACAGAGAATAATTTCTTAGTTTATTAGTGGAAGGCTAAGTATACCAGCTTCACATAAAAACATGCCAGAGCCCTTATTGTCCCAATGTCAGAGTGTTCCAGAAACTTCAAGGGTGCACCCATTCCTGTGTTCACAGAGGTCATACACTGATCTTAGAAACAGTTTTGTAACCCAAGATGCAAATTTTATAGGATCTTATAAGTTACAAATAATAGAACCTACTTTGGCAATTTGAGCCAAAAACAACTTTAAAGGATATTGAATGTCTTATTGAATTGTCGGGAGGCTGAGCAAATAGGCTCAGAACGAAAGTGGAACATTCCAAAAGCATGCTCAGACTGGCCAGATGGAAAACACCCACTGTGACCTGAGCTGAAACTAGGTTACAGTTTATGCCACTGCCCGAAACAACTCTGCAGTAACTAATGCCACTAGTACCAACGCCACTTCTACTCTGGAATTTAATCTTGCAACCACCATAGCCCCTGAAAGCCAGGAGCTCTGCCACCAGCCATGTCATTGACAGAACCAGTGCCCCACACCAAGCCTATTTCCTCACATTGATCATTTCTGGATTAAACTCTACCATGTGTGTATCTGACAGGGAGAGCCTCGGTCCCGGGCCTTGGCCCCGGCTGCAAAGGGAGCTGGGAAAGAGAGTTTTTCTGATTTCTACCTTGAGGAGGACATGAAAAGACTGGTCAAAGGGGGAGGAGTCACCTGAAGACCTGACAGGTATAGTGTCAGGCTTTGTGATGAGGTGTTAGTGTGTTTAATACTTTGGTCTTTGGTATCGTCTCATTGCAAGAGGCAGAGGTCTACCCATCCAGTTTAAGTAAACAGGCACTCATACAAATACGGGAGAATCCCTTCAAATCCCATCCATGTCGGCACAGCTTGCCCTCATTGGGACTGAGGGTTTGCAGGCAGCCCTTCCATCCACATTTCCTGCCTGGCCTTTCATCATTGCTTCTCCTTAAATGTCTGTTCCATATTATTTTCTATGCATAGTCCCCTTTGCAGTGTTCTTAATTTCCACTTCCCTAAAACTGTATTTTTTATGTGGCTTTGGTTTGTCGTCTCCAATGATATATCTCCAAAGCTTCCCCACTTTTACTGTCTTAGTCTGTCTCAGTTCCAAGTTTCTAGGGGAGAAGATGACTGTGTAGGTGGGGACATTTCTGGTTTGCTGACCTGTGGCCAGGAGGGTGGGGTGATATGGCACCTAAGACCACCTCTTTTCCTGAATGTGAGCAGGAAAGTCATAGTGCGCATTTCCAGCTTTTAGCTCATTTTCTTTCCAAACAGTTACTTTTTAAAAAATTCTCCAACATCTTTCTTGTAAATGCCCTATTCCCTGTCTAATATCTTTGACAGTGGCCATCTCTACTATTCTTTTCCCCTCCATCCTGCTAACCCAGACAATTCCCTCTTTTCCCTCTTCCTTCCCCATCAATTTCCCTTTGCATCGTCTCCTTAAACAATACGTCTTCCCTATAAGTGCCATCTTTGCAGTATTTCTTCAATCATGTCTTTCTCTGGAGACAAGAGATTCCGGTGTATGCTGATATATGGCTGACAAGGTAACAGGATTATAGGAACATAACCTGACATTGCTTATTGTCTATAATTGGTCATGTCTTTGTGAATACTAACTGCTTGAACTAATCTACAACATTGATGCTAATTAAGATACAAACAGTTCTTCTACAGGAATGCCATTCACTCAGTCAGCTGAGAGCTATTGCCAACACGGAGGAGAAGCTCACTGCTAGACACTGTGGCTAGAATAAGAACTAACACTGAGATTTATCATGTGTTGGGCTCTGCTCTCGGTGTTTTAGATTAACTGATTTTTATCCTTAAGGAGGAAACAATTATACTCATTTTACAAATATTGACCTGAGACACAGAGGTAAAGCAATAAGTAACTTAGCAAGTTAAACAACTTGGAAGTGGCAGGGCTAGTCGCAAACCTAGGCAGTGAGCCAACAGTGACAGAAACACTGCCCTCACCCTCAAGGAGCTCACGCCCCAGTAGAACACACTGGCTGAGGGCAGGGAAATGTTAGTACTTGTGGGAACAGAGAGCTGGACACTCGCACAGTCTGGACAAGCTTCTACAAGGCAGCAGTCTCTGAGCAGATAAATGAAAGAGGATTTGGAGATAACCAGGCAAAGTGAGAAGGCAGAAGAGTCTTCCAGCAAGAGTGGATAAGGTGGTGAGTTTGAGAAAACTGAAAACATTCAGTATGGCTGGAATACAGCATGTCAGGAGAGTGGAGATGGATAACTTTGGAGAGGTAAACAGGAACTGAACAAGAAACGGCTTGTAGGACACATCAGGGCAGATGAGTATAATCCTGTTTTGTTTCCCTTTCCCAAATTACTGAACCATAAATGACCACTGATGTAGCTTAAAAAGACAAACATTTTTCAAATAGGAACTGACATTATACACACACCTTAGAAAATAGCTCAAAGACCATCTTTTGGCACGCTTTCTCATAGGGGTCATCTGGTAACAGCTTCTTCCCTGGATATGCTTCATCCAGGTACTCACAGGTGATGGCAGATTCACAGATCAGTTGACCCTGACTGTTTTCCAGAACTGGCACCAGACCTGTGGGATTCTTCTTAAAGAACCACTCAGGCTTATTTTTCAGGTTGATGTTGATGACTTCATGTCTGAAAGACACATAGAAGACAGTGAAGAGAAGGAAACCTTTTTTGAAACCTTCATTCCTGAATGAATCCTCACTGGTCCTACCAACCAGTTAGCTGATCAGACCCCAAATTTAGGAGTTCACTCAGCCTTAATTCTCCCCACCCTCTGCCCCCCTTCCTCAAGTCAAATGGTTCAGCAAGACCCTCAGCTAGACCTCCAAATCATACTGATTTTAGTCACTTCTCAGCATTATCATTGCTGCCTCATCCAAAACATTATCTGCCACCAGCCTCTAAATTTCTACTGTGGCCTCCCTACAATCCATTCTGCACACGTGGCCAGGTGGACCTTTGACAAAAGTAAATTAAATCTGGCCTCTCTCCTGCTTACAACCCTTCGATTGCTCCTCATTGCAAAGAGGATAAACTCTAAATCACTTTCTATGACATGCAGGGCACATTTGATCTTGTCCCTGCTTACCTGTTACACCTGTTTTCCTCTGGTCATTATGATCTGGCCATACTGGCCTTTCTTATATTCCTTGAACTTGCCAAATATGTTCCCACCTTAAAACAGTTGCACTTACTGGTCCTCTGCCTTCTCTGCCTGTCTACCCATTCTGAAGCTTCTGAGAGCCTCCATTACATGATTATCTTGTTTTACTTTTTTCATTAAACTGATATGTATCTGAAATTACCTGGATCATTTATTTATCCATTTATTATGTCAACTCCCTAAAATATAAGTTCCATGAAAGCAAGGATCTTATGTATCTTGTTCATATTAATAAACACATACACCAACACCTTTTTTTTCCCTATGTCTCCATCCTACTACAGTGGCAAGAACAGCATTTAGTTTGAGGATTTAAATATATAATCACCCATGGAGACAAAGGAATAGCCCGATTAAACATGTATGTGTGTGTGTATTAAAAGGTTCATGTGCCCTGGCTGGTTTGGCTCAGCGGTTAGAGTGTTGGCCCATGGCCCAGTGAGTGGCAGGTTCGATTTTGGTCAAGGGCATGTACCTCGGTTGCAATTTGTCCCTGGCCCTGGTTGGAGTCGTGCAGGAGGCAGCCACTTGATGTGTCCCTTTCACGTTGATGTTTCTCTCTCTCTCTCTTCCTGCCACTCTATCTGAAAAAAGTGGGAAAATGTCCTCGGGTGAGGATTTAAAAAATTAAATAAATAAATAATAAAAGGTTCATGTGCTGAGAGAATACTGGACACTCAGATATGAGAGTAAAATAAGGCCCTCTGCTAAAGAATTATCAACACTTCTGAAATTGTATACTATAAAAGCAAAAGGTAGATCCTGGGCTTTTTTTTTTTTTTTTTGCATTTATTTTCAGATAGAGTGGGAGGGAGAGAGGGAAGAAAAGAGAAAGAGAAACATCAATGTAAGAGAGACACACTGGTCACCACCCACACGATCCCAACCAGGGCTGCACCCGAGGTACGTGCCCTTAGCAGGAACCGAACCTGGGACCCTCTGGTCTGCAGGCTGATGTTCTAACCACTGAGCCAGCGTGGCCAGGGCTAGATCCTGGGCTTTCGTGATTAAAACAAAAGGTTCTCAGAACACATGGATTTGGTGGTAACTTGGCATTGTGAGTCACTAAGTCAACACACCTGCCACAACAAGTTGGAAGATGCACCTTTTAAAGAAAACCATGCTTTGTTAGGTTATATCATGTGGTGGAAATCTAATTCCTCTGATGAAAGTTTCCTGGGGCTCAACACTGGTCCATGAATGGAGTAGACCTCTGTCGTTTGCACTACCTGGCAGCTGTCACCGCTCTTCACCCCCTCCATACACACAGTGCTATGGTAAAAATCATTTCAATTTTCCTTTGGAAAACTCCTAGTAAGTAAGGTAGGGTTGTTTTCAACCTAGAGTTGCAGAGGGGCATGTAACCCAGGACTTGGGGCCCTGAAGTCCACTGCATTTTGCTGTTGGACTTTTCGATTATATGAGCACAAGATACGTCTTTTTTCAGTCCAACGTGAATTAGAGTTCTCTTACTTGCAATAAAAGAAGTATCACTGATATAGCAAATATTTGAATAAAATACAGTATTTTGGATAGATGTTACTAAATGTTGAGTCTTTTGCTATCTGTTCAGAATTAAATTTCATCCAAATAAGATGCCAATCTTAGTGAAGTGAGGACGAATCCATAATTTTTCTTTAGAATGCATTTTATATTTATTTTAGGGAAAAGAATTGCCTGCCTAGTTCTTCACCTAGAAAATTAAAATTCATTTATAAACTTTAACACATAGATGGAAAATTTCTTAAAAATGGGGGCTACGGCCCTGGCGGGTTTGGCTCAGCAGTT
Source organism: Molossus molossus (assembly GCF_014108415.1). Lineage (NCBI taxonomy): Eukaryota > Metazoa > Chordata > Mammalia > Chiroptera > Molossidae > Molossus > Molossus molossus. Next base: position 20,285,566 of record NW_023425352.1, read on the forward strand.
AGAGCATCGGCCTGCGGTCCAGAGAGACCCGGGGTTCAGTTCCCGCTAAGGGCAGGTACCTTGGTTGCAGTTTGTCCCTGGCCCTGGTTGGGTTGTGCAGGTGGCAGCCACTCGATGTGTCCCTTTCACGTCGATGTTTCTCTCCCTCCCCCTCCCATCTGAACAAAAAAAAAGGAAAAATGTCCTCTGGTGAGGATAAAAAAAATTTTTAAAATGGGGCTACGTTTTAAACTTCCAAACCAGGGGTATCTAATGTCTGTTCCACAGATTCCAAAGGTCATTGGAAGGGGGGTGGTTCCAAAGGGTATTTGGTGTTAGCAGAAAAAAAGCCAAGTGACTACTGCATAATTCCTGTGGCTAACTGTTATGTTAATAGCCATGCTAGTTTCAATGAGGCTTCAAAAAGACTGGATTTTAAGGCACAGACACTTCGACTCAACCAACAACCCAACCTATAGGATTATGTACGGTAGAGTTAACTCAACACACTGCCAAGAGAGTCAAGGTCTGAACTCTGTACTGGGGTTAATTATCACAGAATAACAACAAACAATATCAGATAAATCGAACATGAATGAAGAAGTCTGGTGAAAGCGAAAGGGCAGTGGACCAGGAATAAGGAGTCTACCAGCGGTAAAAGAGCAGCTGCCTGTCAGTAACTTAACTGGAGCCCATTTTTCTGATCCATAAAATGGTTAGGTCAATCTAAACGGAGTGTCCTAGACGGCTGGAGTCTATGGCACTTGCTGCCTTCCCAGGGAGAGAGTCCCTAACTTGCTATATCCTCCCCAAAAGGCTGAGAATACTAATTGATTTTGCAGTAAAGGGAGCTCCCGCGGCCCTGGTCTAGATGCCCACCCACGCCGCCCGCAGCAGCGGATTCCTGGCCGGCTCCCCGCCTGGCTTCTCACTTGATTCCCTTGGCCGTCAGGACGAGGCGCGTCCTCTGGGCGAACGGGCAGAACCTCATGCTGTAGACGCGGATCAGGCCCTCGGGGACCGGCCCTGGGGGCGCGCTTCCTGCGGGGGAGAAGCGAAGGCGGTTACCTCCCGAAGAGCGGCGGGGACCCCCAACCTCCCGCCACCCCCAGCCCGGCCGCGGAAAGGTCCCGGGCGCTGCCGCCCCGACCGTCCCCTGCGGGAGGCGGCCTTCCGGTGAGGCTCGGCTCCGGATCCGCCGCGCCGGGACCTGCGGCCGGGGGCCACCGAGATCACCCTCGCCTCTGGCGGCGGGCAGGCCTCACCCTTCCCCAGGCTCTTGGCTGACTCTCCGGACATCGTGGCGCAGCGCAGGTCGAGCTCGCTCGCGCCCGGTTTGCAGGCGATTCAGGAAGTAGTGGCCTCTCCCTCCCTCCTTTTGTCCCTTCCTCTCTCTGAAGCCGAATTGGAGGTGGGGTGCCAGCCCCGCCCACGCTGTTCCAAGGACCGGCGCCGCCCCCGGCGCCTAGAGCGAACCCGAGGACGGCGCCGCCGCCCGAGAGCCACCCGCTGCGTCCGGGCCCACGGCTGGTCTTCCCAGATTTGTAAGGGTCGTGCTTAAAACCCCGCAGCTGGCGGCGGTGCCAACCTACTGCGCTGGCCATGGGATGCACCCGTGTCCAGATGCGCGCGCGCACGCGCACACCCTCAGTCATTCCCTGACCCTGAACGACCGTGGTCTCTAGTCTGCCCTCCAAGAGGGTCCACGCCTGAGCCACACTTCCCATATTCCCAGCCCCTGCTGGGAAGCCCACTTAGGCCATCCTCTCGTGGCAATGAGCTGTCATAGCTCCCCCTCTGCTCCAAGACTTCCCCAACCTCAGGGCCTGGGCCCAGTGCTCGCTCACGGTTCCAGAACGTGCTCTCCGAGGGTTCCTGTCCTTGACGCAGTGACAGGTCGCCCAGCCACCTGGACAGCCTTTTCCTTTTTCTGTCAGAACTAACTTCCTGTGACTACTGGGACGGCCACTGTCCCTACTGTAACCATAGGACAGGTCCTTTTAATTATAACCCAATGGAAACAGCCCAAATCTGGATATTACTAACTTCAGATGGTGCTGTTTTCAAAAATCTATTAAACGTTGGGATTTTGAAGCCAGTAGGGCTCAGAGTCACACAAGTGGGCTAAGTACCTTTATTCCCATTGGTCTGTGAAAAATATCTGGCCAGAGTGTCTGCTCAAACAACCCCTCTTGGCTTAGGGTTAGAAAAAAAGGATTCCAGGCCACATAGTACAGATACAGGAAAATGGTAGTCAACGTTTTGCTCCTCTACCTGGATTTGAGAGCCAGTGACTCCTGTGCCATTTATTTGCAAGGCGGAAGTGGGGGGGGGTCTTTATTTTGATTAGCTCTGTTACGGGAGAAATAGAGTAGGTGATAAGCACACCTATCTCAGAGCCTTCCTGCCTAAATCTGTTCCTTACTCTAGCCCTGTATTTATTAGTTTGCTAGGGCTAGGGCAACAAATTACTGCAAACTGAGTGGCTTAAACAACAGAAATCTATTCTCACAATTCTGGAGGCTAGAAGTATCAAGGTGTAGGCAGCATGGCTTCCTTCTGAAGACAGAGAGAGAGAGAGAGAGAGAGAGAGAGAGAGAGAGAGAGAATATGAATCTGTTCCATGACCCTCCCTAGCTTCTGGTGGTTTGCTGGCAATCTTTGGCATTTCTCAGAGTACAGAAGCTTCACTCCATCAATGCCTTCATCTTCACATAGCATCCTCCTATGTGCGTATCTGTATCCACATTTCCCCTCTTCATAACGGCATAGTCATATTGGATTAGGGGTCCATCCTACTCCAATATGACCTTATCTTAATTGAACTAATTACAACTGCAATGAACCTATTTCCAAATAAGGTCACATTCTGAGGTCCTGGGGATTAGAGCTTCAACCTATGAATTTATGAATTTGTAATTCAACATGAATTTTTAATGAAACCATATGAATTATAACCCCTTATTATCCATGTGACTGCAGGCAAGTTCCCTCTGTGTTTCTGTTCCCTCACCTGTGAAATAAGGTGGTAAAAACCTAATAGCTCCCTTATAGAAGTTGAAGAGTTATTAAATTAGCAAATATATAGAAAGCAGTTGGAGCAGGTTTTGGCACAGAATACGTGTTAAATAAATGCTTGTTTTTTGTTTTGTTTTGTTTTATCCTCAACTGAGGACATTTTTCCATTTTTTGTTCAGACAGAGTGGGAGGGAGGGAGAGGAAGAGAGAGAGAGAGAGAAACATCGACATGAAAGGGACACATCGAGTGGCCCCACCCACACGACCAACCAGGGCCCAGGACAAACTGCAACCGAGTTAGAGGTACGTGACCTTAGCAGGAACTGAACCTGGGTCTCTCTAGACCACAGGCTGACGCTCTAACCGCTGAGCCAAACCAGCCAGGGAAATAAATGCTTGTTTTTATTGCAGATATTTAGTGAAAACAAGTTGACCACATTTTTGCTAAAGCATGAATCTTGCTTAACTCTTTTTCAGCAAAGTAACTTTTTAGAAGGTCTTTTAGCACATTAATGTATCATGCAAATTAACCCTGTAAATTTAAACTTGATCAGGCAACACCTCTGACTGGCCAAATTAAAAACTTTAGGTCAAGGTATTAGTTGAGAACTTTAACTTGGAATGGCCTGTCCCCTAATAAATATGAATAGTGTAATAATTTGTTGTAATGATTTCAAAGGTCCAATTCATTAATAAAGTAAATTCCTGCCCTGGCCGGTTTGGCTCAGCAGTTAGAGCGTTGGCCTGCGGTCCGGAGAGACCCAGGTTCGGTTCCCGCTAAGGGCACGTACCTTGGTTGCAGTTTGTCCCCAGCCCTGGTTGGGTCGTGTGGGTGGCAACCACTCGGTGTGTCGCTTTCACGTCGATGTTTCTCTCTCTCTCTCTCTCCCTCTCACTCTATCTGAACAAAATATCGAAAAATGTCCTCGGGTGAGGATTAAAAAAAAAAGAAAAAAAAAAAAAATAAAGTAAATTCCTCAAAGAAATAAATAGAAAAGAAAATAACATCCCAGAAAACAACAGTACTGTTAGCATTATGGTGGATCATGTCTAAGCCCTTTGTGGTTATGTGCATGATATGTAAACATCTGTACACACATTGCTGTTAGCCACAGGAAAAAACACAGTATTTCACATTTTTGCAGCTGTAATTGTCAACAATTAATCTGAGTGGGCTAACCTCAACTGATTCTACTGATTAAAGATCAAGAGTTAGAGGTCCAACAACTATGAGGTATCACTTCACACCTGCCAGAATGACTGCCATCAACAAATCATCAAACAACAAGTGCTGGCGAGGGTGTGGAGAAAAGGGGACTCTAGTACACTGCTGGTGGGAATGCAGACTGGTGCAGCCACTATAGAAAACAGTATGGTGTTTCCTCAAAAAATTAAAAATTGATCTGCCTTTTCACCCAGTGATCCCACTTCTAGGAATATACCCTAAGAAGCCTGAAACACCAATCAGAAAGAATATAGGTACCCCTATGTTCATAACAGCACTATTTACAATCACTAAGATCTGGAAACAGCCCAACTGTCCATCAATAGATGAGTGGGAAAAAATGCTATGGTACACATATACAATGGAATACTATGCAGCTGTAAGGAAGAAAGATCTCTTATCTTTTGAGACAACATGGAGGGACCTGAAGAGTATTATGCTAAGTGAAATAAGCCAATCAGAGAAAGACAAATACCACATGATCTGACTTATTGTGGACTATAATGAACAAGGTGGGCTGATGAACAAAATAGAGCCAGAGACATAGAAAGGAATATGGTTCAAACTGACAAACCTCAGAGCAGGGGGCCAGGGGAGATGGATGAGATGAACCAAAGAACTTACATGCATGTATGCATAACCAATGGACATAGACCACAATGCTGGAGGGGGAGGGGAGAGGAATGGGGAGGAAGGTGTCTGGGGGAGGAGGAGAAACATCTGTAACAAAAATAAATTAATAAAAATTGAAAAAAAGAAAAAAAAAAGAGCTAGAGGTCCTAGTGATGAGGAATAGTTTTCTACCTTCTAAGTACCATCTCTCTTTCCTGACGATATATACCCACTTGATACAACATTCTCTGACTTTTCAGGAATGTTACTTGAATAACTTTATACTTTTTAATATATAATACATTAATATTTATAAAGTATTTTTACAGAGTAAGTTAGGAATATTGAAAGTCACATGAAGTGTTTCATTGTTATTATTTTAATTAATTGTATTTAAAATGTCTTTTAAATAATTAAGGGCCCTTATCTTGTGATTACGAATGTTTCTTTTAAAATTAACATTCTATGACAGTCCATAGCAGGGAGAAATTGCTTTCATAAAAGAAATTCCATGCACAGAGACTGGCTGAATGATTGAGTGAAAGTATTAGTAGGGCCCAGAGTGAGGTCAAATGAAAAAAAAAAAAAAGCCATTATAATCCTCACAATAAGAAGCCATACAGCAATAATATATATAGGGGAATATTAAAAGTGCATTGAGAGTAGAATGGATAAATAAATTGTGGTATATTCATATAATGAATAACTATCCAGCAATGAAAACAAACTACAACTACAGCTATCAAAACAAATGCATCTCAAAGATATAGGACTGAGAAACAAGCCACAAAATAATATATATGGTATGACTACATATATTAACTTTAAAAACATGCAAAATGGCCCTGGCTGGTTTGGCTCAGCGGTTAGAGCGTCAGCCTGTGGTCCGGAGAGACCCGGGTTCAGTTCCCGCTAGGGGCATGTACCTCGGTTGCAGTTTGTCCCCGGCCCTGGTTGGTCGTGCGGGTGGCAACCACTTGATGTGTCCCTTTCATGTCGACGTTTCTCTTTCTCTCTCTTCCTCTCTCTCCCTCCCGCTCTATCTAAATAGAAAATGGAAAAATGTCCTCGAGTGAGGATTAAATAAATAAATAAATAAAAACATGCAAAATGAAACAGTGTATTGGTTATGGCACATGCATATGTGGTAGAGTTGAAAAGCAAGAAGTTATAAACAATTTAGAAGAGTTGTTAACTCTGGGGGAAGAAAGAGAAAGGAAGAGGACATGGCTTGGGAGGGTACTTCCCTGGTATCGGTTACGTTCTATTTCTTAAGCTGAAAGGTGGTCTCTGGACAATGGAATTGAGGTCGGAAAGCATGAGGTGAGAAGACATTAGGTGGAGACTATTGTCATTTGAAAACCTTCCTGTAGAATCTAAGTTTTTACTATATGCTATATTTGTAAAAAAATAAATAAATAAAATTTAAGAAACTAATTTTAAAAACAACAACAAAACCTTAACTGCTATTAAAAGGGATGAAGTAGATCTATACATACGAATGCAGAACCATGTTCAAGATATATTCTTAAATGAAAAAGGTGGTAAAACAGCTTAGAGGAGATAATTCCACTAGTGAACACACATTATCTGCCAAGTATCTGCTAAACATTCGACATGAAATACCTTTAATCCTCACAGTCACCCTAAGAATTAAATAAGAAACCATGTTACCATCTCATGGATGAGAAAATGGAGGGTGGAAATTACATGACTTTCCCAAGAGGAACATATTTTTGAATAGTGGAGCTGGCTTTTCAACTCTGGACTGTCATCAGAGTTTGGTCTCGACTACCGTACTCATCCATTCTAGGCTGTACACTTCTTCCTCTAATTGAGCAATATCTTTTTTTAAATATGTTTTTATTGATTTTTTTCTTTTTTTAGAGAGAGAGATAGAAACATCGATGTGAGAGAGAAACACTGATTGGCTGCCTCCTGCACACTCCCAACGGGGAATCAAGCCCGAAACCCAGGAATGTGCCTTGACTAGGAATCAAACCAGGACCTCTCAGTCCATGGGAGCTATTCCGGCTGGGCGAATTGAACTATATTTTAAAATCACTGTAGGCTGTGTGCGGTCCTGACATAGATTTATTGCTTGTGCTTAAATTTGTGGGGTGGATATCAATGGCTTGGAAGAAAATCCTGGAGATAACAAGAGAACATTCTTGCTACATAATTCAATGAAATGCTTCTGTTGGCACAGAGGGAAATGCTGGGGTGAGGGATGTAGGAGAAATGAATGCCTATGACTCTGATTTGAATAATTATTCAAGAGGGATTCTAAAAGTGGAGAAACTGTAGAAATAGCTGTCATTTATATTTTCTTTCTTATACTTTCACAAGAGTAATATAGGATAAAAATCTATTTCTAAATAAGTTTGAGTTCTTTTGTGATAAAAATTTAAATTTAAAAGAATTATTTCAAGTCTGGCTGGTATGGCTCAGTGGATTGAGCATCGGCCCATGGACTGAGAGGTTCTGGTTTGATTCCCAGTCAGGGCACATGCCAGTGGGGGGCATGCAGGAGGCAGCCAATCACTATTTCTCACATCGATGTTTCTCTTTCTCTCTCCCTTCCTCTCTCTCTAAAATAATTCAATAAAAATATAAATTTAATAAAGATTTCTTTCAATAAGTATAAAATAAAAATTCTGGGTGATGAGAAAGGATTCTGTTGCAGTTTCATTGGTAGGTTTTTCTCATTGTTATTTTATCTTAGATTTAAGCAAATACAATAGTATTCTTGTCTCCCTCATAATCATCTCTAAAGTACTTACTGACATTTTTAAAGGAAAAAATGCATTTTATTTAATGATCAAGTACAGAAATATAAATAAACACACACATAATATCTGAAACAATTTTACCCTTACCATATGGGATGCATTGTGAAATTTTCTGTTTCATTTTCTTTCATTAAAAAATTTAAAAAGCCCTGGCCAGTTTGGCTCAGCGGTTAGAGCGTAGGCCTGTGGACCAGAGAGTCCCAGGTTTGGTTCCAGCTAAGGGCACATACGTACCTCAGTAGTGGTTTGTCCCCACCCCAGTTGGGGTCGTGTGGGTGGCAACCACTTGGTGTGTCCCTTTCATGTTGATGTTTCTCTCTCTCTCTCTTCCCCTCTCTCTCCCTCCTGCTCTATCTGAAGATAAAAGCAAGAATTCCTCAGGTGAGGATTAAAAAAAAAAAAAGGCTGGTCATGACTTAGTAAACAGATCACACCACTAATATGTTCCTATAACTGCTCTAGAACACAAATTTGTGTTACTGATGCTAATTAATAATTTAAGGAAACTTGATACTTTCCCTTCTTAGAATTAGCTCACTATAGTAGTCCATGTACTCAGAGAAAAAAAATTAGCAGTCTTGTGACCGGGTAGCCAGCCTGACCATGATGTATGCTATCAGTGTGCATGCAAATCTCCTTCCTTCCCAGGCTCGGTAGCCGAAGGAAATACCTTGGAACTATGCAACAGAACCACATGTCTGTATTACACATTTTATGTAAAGCCCTTTTCATATACATTATTTTATTAGATTCTCATAACAACCCTGAGAAGGTAGGCAGGGAACATACCAGATTCACTTTACAGATGAAGTTGAATTTCAGAAAGCTTTAGTGACTTTCCCAGTTATCACCTACCTGGTAAGAAGCAGAGACAGAATAAGACCATAAACTTTTAGGCTGAGGGTTCTTTTCTCTAAACCACATAGTCCTAGAGTACAATCTGAAGTCAGATATTTTCCTACTTTATCTTCATTTTCTGGTGGACTCAAGTTTGTGTCATAGTGCGGTAGGCAGTTAGACAGACATGAGCCGGAGCAAGGATGATGGGCCAGGTACTGAAGGTCACCAGGGTGGAAAGTCCCCGTGCCCAGCAATGGACAAAACTGGGAAAACAAGGACCTCACCCCCAGGGTGATCTTTCCTCCTCTAGCATATCTCTGGTCATTTGGTTTAGACTCCCTGACCTTTCATATCACTGGTCATGTGGTTCCGACCCTCCCCTGACCTTTCCTCCTCTGGCATGTCGCTAGTCATGAGGGTGAGAGCCCCTTGAAGGGGGAACGATTAAGGGGACCAGAGAATAGCCCTTAAGTATTAAGCCCCCAGGACAATGAGGTTCTGAACCACATAAAATACATCTAGGCCTCAATTGTTTTTCAGCTCCAAGCCCAGAAAAGCTGCAAAATCAGACAAGCAACACCATCAACACCATTGCTAACACAGGACCAGCTGCATTGACCCATGACCCCCTACCCTGGTGCCAATCAATTAGTGGAGACCACAACCCTGGCAAGACACACCTGAAAAGCTGATGAATATTCTATTGAGGTCCTCTCCTGGGACCTTCCCTAAAATCCCCACCCTTAAAGCCCTTAGGACCGAGAATCCAGCTAGGCTATGAAGCAAGCCAGCTGCCTTTCCCCATTCCCTTCCCCTAGGCACGTTTTCCTCATCTCTCTCTTTCCCCTAAGCTCCAAGTGCCCTTCTTTTGCTCTGTAACTTGTTTTCTGATTCCATTTCTTCTATGGCTCACTTCTACCTCTGTGACTTTCTGTGGGAGACTTTTGCATGGCATCCATTTTGTTGCAGTCTGCTCTGCGTCTCTGGCCCCAGGGCGGGGTCTCTCTGCATACAGTGTCTGCATTCCTCTAGATAATGTTTACTCCATTCTTTTCATTCTTATCATTTGTTGCACTTGGGGTATTTACTGGAATTTGCTTCAGGTGGGATACTCATTAACTGTTTCACCTGTTTTTCCTCTATATATTATGTGAACTCCCCCTGAATAAACGAGACTTGATCAGAATCCTGTCTTGTCTCCATTTCTTGTGTCTCTTGTCCCTCCTCATCCTCACTCCCCCTCTAGAGTCCTCGTTGCTCAACCTGTGGGATGGGTCAACTTTCTAAATAAACTTTCTCTTATAGTTTGAGTCTTGGCTCTGAATTCTTTCTTGCCAGAACTCAAGTACCTAGGTTGCTGAACCAAGTTCTGGTCTGCCTGCACCACTACACTGCACCACTCCACCCCCAGCAGTCACTCCTTATCCTTTACCTCTCAGTGAAAACAGAACATGACCACAGAAACCACCTCTGACACTACCCATCCAACTAGGTGAGGACCCCAACGTAAGCTCTCATATAGCATGTTCCTTTTCTTCTCCATTCAATCTATAATTCTATATTTGTGTGATGAAGTGTAAGTCTACTCCCCACATACACACACACCTAACCAGTCTCTAAGTTCCAAAAAGGAAGGAATTTTACCCGTTTTGCTTATTATTTTGTTCCAAGTGACTAGCGCAATGAAAGGGAGATAGATACTCAGTAAATATTTGTGAATGAAATGAAGGTGAGACAATAGCAAGACAGGAAGAAGGGACTTAAAGAAGGGAAGAGAAAAGGAGAGGACTATGGCTAGGAAGGATCTGAAAGGGAAGGGGAAAAGCAAGGACAAGCTGCTGACCTTTTTGATCAGGTCGTTTTCAGAAGCTGTGCCTGTTTTAAGTAGCGGAGCGTACATCTGAAAGTGTAATATAGCGATGAAAAGCTTGGAGCGCTAGATTTAGACTAGACCTTGCTTTTATTTTTTTTATTAATTAATTTTTGTTACAGATGTTTCTCCTTTTCCCCCCACTGATTCCCCCCTTCCCCGCCCTCCCTGCCCTGTCCCCAGCTTTGTTGTCCATTAGACCTTGCTTTTAAATCCTACTCACTTTTGTAGCCTTAGGCAAGTTACTTTTCTCATCCTCACTTTCCTTATCTATAAAATGGGGACGACGGGGTAAATATTGACTGAAATAATGCCTGCATGGAATTTGAAACGTCTGGCTCAACCAGCACTCAATATTAATTCCTGCTATTGATATTTATTAATATTGCAATTACTTGTCACTGACTGGGTGCGTCCACTCCAGGCCTCTTTCCAAGGGACCCGCCCCTCGCTTTGCTCACCGCTCGCCCATTGGCTGATACATTGAAGTGCTTCCACCAATCCGCTCGGGCCTAGAGGAGAAGGCCGAAGGGACAGAGCCAATAGGCACAGGGGTTACGGTCTCCTGGATACGGTGCAAACAGTGGAGGCTGGGCGGGCCGGGCAGCCAGAGGCCTCGAAGTTACGGTTGCAGAGCTTAGCCGGGGTCTAGCGTTTGCTGCCCCGACCGGCTTTGAGAAACACGGCTGATGGCGCAAGGTCCGGAGCGAGAAGAGAGCACCCACAACGCCGGCAGCCACGCGTCCCTGTCCGTGAGGTGCGGCATCGCTGCCCAGCGTGATTTCGGTCTCGCGGAAATTTCCTTCCACTTTACATCCCTTTCCTGCGCTCTTCTTCCTCCCATTCTTTAGGCCCGCTGTCCCAGAAACATTGACCTCTTCTCTACAAACCCCAACGCCTTCCAGTAGATTCCCTCCCATCCCTTATTCAGCGACTTTCCCCATCTGGCTTTCCCTGCCCCAGGCGCTTTCATTTAACCCTACCCCGCTCTGGCTTACCCAGCATCATTCTCCTCCACTCTTCATTTCGGCCTCCTTTGGGGGGGGGAGGGGGGGGGCTCAATATTGCTCAGTATGGCCTTCAGTGATCCATTTTCCCCTGACTTCTCATAAATGTTCTTCCCCTCATCCCAGCCCAGTGACACTCCCATTTCATCCTGGTCGTTTTTGGTGATTTCCCCCCAAATTTAAGGCCGTCCATCTCTCCCTCCTAAATCCTAACCATTAACTTTGTATTTATTTGCATTCATGGTGGCCTTTGAAACTCATAAAGCACTGCACAGATAAAAGTGGTATTTCCTTCCTTCCACATTCCAGAGCAGCGATTTTCAACCTTTATCATCTCATGGCACACAAACTAACTACTAAAATTCTGTGGCACACCAAAAAATATACTTTTTGCCAATCTGACACCGGACAGCTATGGTTGTGTTGGCTGTTGTCATTCAAATGCAGTTTGAAAAAAAATGTTTTTCAGAACAATTTTTTTTGTTCTGTTTATTGTTTATTTTTAATTTGACAGTCTAAAGGGAGAGAGGTCAGTGACTCTAGGAAATAGTCAGGTATTGTATGTTTGCTTTTTTTTTGATGTATTGGGGTGACACTAGCCAACAAAATTATACAGGTTTCAGGTGCACAATTCCACAATACATTATCTGTACACTGTATTGTGTGTTCACCGAAGTACTACATGTATCCACCATGGCACACCAGTTGAAAATCACTATTCTGGGCTATTACCTGCAGTCTATTCCATACAGCTGCTCCTCAGTCCTATCTCTTCTCTCGAATCTCTTGAAATTTTTTACCACCATGTATCTTTAAGCATATCCTTAATATCTAAATAAAACTAGAATCTCCCATTATCTCAGACTCTCCTTACTTTTATCATATACCCACCACACACTCCTTACTTAAAACCATGTTCCTTTTGTGTTTTAACCTTTCATTCATGTTTGCTTAATTCCTTTATTTATCTGTATTTTTATATCTATATATGGCTACACATGCTTCATCTTTGTAAAGAACAAATTTTCCTACTCTGTTCACAACCACAAAGCAAGCTGCCCTTTTCCAAGTTGTTTTTTAAAGTTTATTTTTAAAGTCAAACCTAATTAGCCCTGGCTGGTTTGGCTCAGCGGTTGGAGCGTTGGCGGACCAGAGAGTCCTGGGTTTGGTTACCTCTAGGGGCATGTACCAAAAAATAAAATAAAATAAAATAAAACCTAATTATAAAAGAAAGGCCCAGGATAGACCCTGTTTTCTGTTAGAATCAAGCATCTCTCTCCCTCTCTCTGTCTGTTGTTTTCACTTTTTCCATTATAAAAGACCCCAGAAATCCTTCTGAGACGTTCTCAGGTTTGCTCAGAGAATTTTCTTCATTAAAAAAGTTCTCTGAAGAAGGCTCTTGAGACCTATGGAACTTTAAGTAGCACTTGGACTCAAACTGGCCTCACAGCCAATATAAGTGTTCTTTTAGCTCAGAGATTGTTTTGGGCAAAAAGGGGGTGAAAATAGAACAGATGTGTTTCAAAGATTTTGATGACCTTCTGTTTGCTTTGTCAAAAATAAGTGTTTGGAGTGTATTATATTGATGGTGATATATCTTTTCCCTAAAGATGGGTGCAAGGATTCCCTAAGCAGAATGTTCATTTTGTCAACGACAGCACCATTTGCTACCCTAGTGGCAATTTCATAATATTTCTCGATATTGAAACAAAACAAAAAACTATACTCCAGTGTATGAATGGAATTGTGGGCGTCCTGGCAACTAACATTCCTTATGAAGTTGTGGCTTTTTCTGACCGGAAGCTAAGACCTGTCATCTACATATACAGTTTTCCTGCATTGACCAGAAGAACCAAATTAAAAGGTATCTTGCAAGATTCTTACTTTGCCGTAACTGAAGGATATTGTTATAAGATATAATCAAACCTAGTTCTTATAAATGAAGAGTTTTTTGGAAGGTTTTTTGTTTTTTTGTAATAGACATTTTAAAAGAAGGAATAATGCTGATCACAAAGGATTTAATTAATTGGGCTTAGAGCCTTGCTATTCAAAGTGTGGTCTGCTTACCTTCAACACTGTCATCACCTAGGGTACTTGTCATAAATGCAGAAACTCTGCTCCCATCCCAGACTTACTGAATTAGAATCTGCATTTTAACAACATTCCCCAGGTGATTCATATATACATTATGCTTGAGAAGCACTGAGCTAGAAGACTCATTTACAGCACCAAATGCAGTTTGAAAAAAAAACTTTTTCAGAACAATTTTTTTTATTTCCTGATAGTTTATTGAAAATCTAGGTGAATTGATGCTGTATAACTTTGAAAGATAAATCTCTGAGCTTCAGTGTCCTTTTCCATGAAATGGAAATAATGGTAGTATGTACTATTGAAACTGTGGTGATAATAAATGGAATTGCATACACAAACACACACACACACACACACACACACACACACACATGTCAACCAACGTTATCTACCATATAAGTTATTATTGACTCATTCTTAGATACAGCTGACCCAGACCAGGCTGCTGCACATCTACCGGAGCCCATCTAACAAGACTTTCATTTAACACATCAAAAAACATGCATTTTAAAAAATTTTAAATGTAAAAAGAATATAAAATGTATACTCTTCATTTATGGGAGGAGAAATCTGCATTGCAAGGATAGAAAATTATTTAGTTAGGGCCTCTATCCCACAGAAAAAATATTTTCGCATTGAACGCTTTAAAAATATAAGTTGTTTTCTTTGCTGATTAGACTATGATAAATAAATTCAGTAAATGACAAAGCTTAGCATTATATTATTGTCAGTTAAAGTGAGAAGGGTCAAAAAGCAGGAAACAGAGCCGTTAAAAATACACAGAAGTAGCAATAGAGTAGCAATGAATGTAAAGTAGCAATGAATTCAAGTAGCAATGAATGTAAAGAAGACAGTCATAAGAAAAAGACAAAGCTTGCACCAATGGAACCATGCTGAAGAACAGCAGATAAAGAAGGAAGACCAGAGCCTCATATACAGGGACAGAAGCAGACACTTCCCTGTTACAGCATCCTCATGATGTACATTTTAACACATTGTTGCTAAGAGTTTTAAAGTCATGTTTTATTTTTTTCTACTGTAGGTACAAATGAGAATAGAAGTTTTTATACTAGTTCTAAGAACTGGATGATATTAAGCTAAGGGCCAGATATGGTCTAAGGTTTGGAGATATAAAAGTAAGCTAGAATTATTACACCTCCCTAATATATTTAAAGTTGTTTGAATAACTTTTCTAATCACAATGTTTCATATATTTATGGGATATTTTTTGGTTCTTGAGTTATTTCAAATCACACTGGGATATACATGGTACAGTATGCTCAGTCTAGAGACAGTGAACTAATAATCTTAATTCACTCTAATATTTTTAAAAAATGGATCTTAACTTTTGTTCATTATGTTAGAAATCAATCAGGAGAGCTCTTATTCCAAGAGCTAAATGTTTTTGAATTATGTGAAGTTTATTAGAAAAGGAAAATAAACTATAGACTGTAGTTACTCAGAATATAATTAAATACCTGAAATGGTTTTTATATTTTAGGCAATGTTCTTCTGGACTATATTTTACTTTCGTTCAGTTATTGTGGCACCTATCTGGCTAGTTATTCCTCTCTCCCAGAATTTGAATTGGCTCTCTGGTAAGTTCCAGCATCTTGCAGAATTCCTTTCATTTGGGTTACATTTGACGTGTAAAGAAATTTACAGAATCCTTTTACATTAGGTTATTTGTAAAAATCCTTCTGGATTTTATCAAAGGACAGATACATGAAAAATCTGAAACAAGGAAAAATGGAAGAAGTAAAAGTCCTAATTATAATGTTTAATATTACTTTTAGGCATAAAATTTAGCAGGGCACAAGCTATATGAGAGCTAAATTAATGATCATGTGTCTCTTTTTATTAATGTGTTATAATATTTCCTTTGTCAGGTAAAAATATACATTTATAAATACATAAACTTTCATCTTTTTTTAAATAGCACCTTTGAGGTGTTTGCATATTTCCCACTAACGTTGAAATTAAGATGGTCTCTGTATTAGAGCTCAGTTTGAAGTAATTATTTTTAGAGACATTAGAACTATTGCATGTTCAGAGAGTGGAAAATTATGCCATATTCTCCAGCTGTACAGGAAGTACCTGGGGATGAGACTTATCTGTGGTCTTTGCGGGGCGGTTCCATGTGCCAGCCTCAAAGCTGCATGCACTCTTCTTCCATCCTTCATATAAACACCTCCAGGGGAGTCCTATTAAGGGGACGTGCAAAATGTTCCGGGAATGATTGAGGATGCTCCTTACATATTAGTATTTCTTATATAAATTTGTAATAATCTAGGTTCCACAAGCCACATCCAGTTTATGTAGTTTCTTTAAAAAAAAGTTTAATTGAAGTATAAATTGACAGATAATAAACTGCATATATATAAAACTTTGTTTTGACTTATGAATAAACCCATGAAACCATCACCATAACCAAGATAATAAATATACCCATCACCCCAAAAGTTTCCTTGTGCCCTTCAGATTCTTCCTTATTGGCCCTTGCCACACATACCCTTACCCCTTCCCTGCCCTCTCCCCGACCCCAGCTCACTACTGATAAGCTTTCCGTCACTCTGGATTAGTTGGTGTTTTCTACAGTTTCATATACAGAAAGTCATACATTGTATATTCTTTTTTTTTTTCCCTGACATCTTCAATGCAACATAATTATTTTGAATGATCTCATTTTGAAACTCTCTTATGCTATGTGTATCAGTAGTTCGTTCCTTTCTGTTCCATGGTCTGGGTATACCACAGTTTATCCATTCACCTGTTGATGAATGTTTTCGTTTGCTAGGGCTGCATTAACCAAGTACCACAGACTGAGTGACTTAAAGAGCAGAAATGTATTGTCTCGTGGTTCTGGAGGCTAGAAGTTTGAGATCAAGGTGTCAGCAGCATTGGTTCCTCCTGAGGGCTATGAGAGAATCTGTTCCAGGCCTCTCTCCTTGGCTTGTGAATAACTCTTTTTACATTCGCACGTTTTCCTTGTATGTGTATCTGTCTCCAAATTTCCCCTTTTTATAAAGATAATACTCATATTGGAGTAGGACCACACTAAATGATTTCATTTAACTTAGTAAAGATCCTATTTTCAAATAAGGTTATATTCTGAGAACCTGAAGGTTAGGACAACAACATACACAAGTCAACCCAAAGAATGAATGGGGAACAGCCTTGTGAGGAGGGAAGGAAGAGGGTTCCAAGCAGAGGAATGGCATGTGTAAGGTCATGAGAACAAAATATGGCAGGTTTGAGGATTGACATAAGATGTTAATAGAGCATAATGATGAGAACAAGATATGAACTATGAGAGACAAGCCTGGAGGGACACTCTCAGGGCAGCTTATGAGCAGCCTTGTAAATAAGTGACCATAGAGAGTTTATCATCTAAATCAGAACACTTCTGAGAGTGAAAGAGGATGTTATTAATAATTAATAATGAATATAGAACAACAGGTCTAAACTGGGTTTGTCTTAAGCATACTGGAAAGGTAACTCATCCTATGTATAAGCCATTCTAATGGGCACACCTTATACCCTAAAAGTCATTGGGAAGCTATTAAAGTATTTTAAGCAGAGATGTGACATGATCAGAGCTACATGTAAGAAGATTCCTTCCAGTCATATCATGGAAGGTATATTGGAGGGAAATAAGACATGAACATCAGTTAGCAGGCTGTGGTGGTCCAAGTGAGAGATGATTGTGGGTGATGGGCAGAGGGACGGAGGGAAGTGGAGATATTCGGGAGGTGTCTAGAAGGCAGTTCCCTGGGACTTCGTGGCTGACTAAATATTGGGAATGGCGTTAAGGGCGAGTGACAGTTAAGTGTTATACCCAGAGTTGTGACCTAGGCAACTTTGAGACATTATGGTGGTTCAGAAAGATATCAAGGCAAGGGAGGAGGGAAAATGAATTGGGACAAGCTGAGTTGAGGGTGCCTGAGATAAATAAATGAAGATATCTAGTTGGCAGTTGATAGTATCAGTTAGGATTTAAGTTCATTTGCTGTCACAGAAACCCAAATTACCCTAAGGTGGTTTAAATAAGACAGAAGTTACTTTCTTTCACATGCAATAATCTGGGTATGAGATCCCCAGAGTCGGGCTAGTCTCGCACTAATTTGCTCTTCCACTCCTAGGGTGTTGCCCTCATCTCTAGTCTAAAGTGGGGGCATCACCCATGTACTTTTGAGAGGCAGTGAGAAGAGAAAAGGATCAGGGGAAGGCACCAACCTTTGTTGGAATGTATAGCCTGGAAGTTGCACACATCACTGACACTGATCCCATTGCCCAGATTACTGAATGCAATGTTGAGCTGCGAGGGAGGCTGGGAAATGTCCTCATGGTGGGTGACTATGTGCCTGGCTAAAAAGCAGGGGTTCTGTTACTTGGAGAGAAAAATGGAGAATAGATGTTGAGGGACACACAATATGCCTCTGCCACAGATACCTGGGACTAGAGCTCAGGAGAGAGGGCTGGAGGTAAACATTTGGGAGTTGTTAAATCAGGTTGGTAATCAAAAGTGACTAAGAACACCTAAAGTGGAACTTTGGACAAAACGTAGAAGAACACCAATAAAAAGGGACCTAAAGAGGAAGAGAAACCTCATTGGAGACCCAGAAGGAGCAGCCATAGAGGGAGGAGGTTTCCAGAACATGCCTCAGCCTGGGTTCCACAGAAATCAGAGCCTGTGGCAGAAGTTCATGAGCCACTTCTTTAACAGGGTGCCAGCTCAGGAAAGAGGCGTGCAGGGAGAGGGGAGGAAGGCAGGGAAGGAGGAGAGCCGATAAAGTGCACATTATTTTACCAGCCACCACTTGGTACCAGGTACAGTTGTTCGCTCCGTCTCACAGGTGGTCTTTTGAGAGGCTATATGAACTACTGTGAACATGGACAGTCCCAGAGCAATGACAGACAGTGGGTTAGGAAGGGGAGAGGAAGAGATGATAGCGTATTCATCAACCCCTGTTATCCCATCAACCAAAGGTCCACTGCACAAGGTATTAGCTTTTAGGTTTATTGTGACCCTCTGCATGTCATGCCCAGAGCCCATAGGGAAGCCTCTGGGCATGTGGAACGGACATGAGGTGAGGAACATGGGAGTGTACCTTCAGGAAGTTAGTTAAAGCCTACACAGTTGGACACCACCAAGTAAGAACAGGTTATCTAGGCCTCAGAAACAGTGGGAGACTGAGAGGTATGGGTGTCCATAAGTGGTGTGTGACAGAGAGTCCAAGGGTCATTCCAGAAGGTAGTCATAAGCAGAGTCAGATCCTGCAGGAGCAAAGTTAGGCAAGGACTTAGAAGTGCCTGTTGAATTTAGGATAAAGGTGGATATCTGTGGATCTGGGAGAGAGCTGCGTCAATGAAATGGGTAGGATGGGATGCGAATATTCTGGGATGAGGGGACAGCAGGAAAGAGGAAGAGGAGGCAATGAGTTAAGAACAAACCACTCGAAGCTTGGCTTGAAGAGAAGGGGAGAGAGACATGGATGTGTCAGATTAAGGGAGGGCTTTTTTTTTTTTTTAAGATGGTACAGGTGAACACAATCTAAGTATTGACAGAAAGGAGTCATGAGAGGAGGGTCTGATGATGCAAAAGAGAAGGAATAATGGATAAACGAATGTTCCTACAAAGGCAAGACCTGTAGGATCCAGAACACAGGTTGTGAAATTGGCCTTAGATAGGAGGGGCATGCTTTCCCTTGCAACAGGAAAGAAAAAGGAAAGAATGACACAGATCCTGACAGGTAGTAATACTTCATAGCAGGAATTTGGCAAAATTCTCAGCCTATGACCTCTATCTGTTTCATGGGAATCAAGGTCCTTTACTGAGAGTAGGTGGAGGGGCAAGAGGTTTCAGGAAAATGGAGAATATTAAAAAATACCAATTTAACCCGGCCGGTGTGGCTTAGTGATTGAGCATTGACTCATGCTCCAAGAGTCGCTGGTTCGATTCCTGGTCAGAGCACATGTCCAGGTTGTGGGCCCGATCCCCAGTGGGGGCATGCAGGAGGCGGCCAATCGATGTTCTCTCTCATCGATGTTTCTATCTCTCTTTCCCTCTCCCTTCCTCTCTCTCTCTCAAATCAATAAAGAAAAACAAATTTCTTTTTTGATGACCAATTTAGAGAATAGGAGAGAGCACTGACCAGAGAAACAGTAGGATCGGAGGTTGGATTGAGGCGCCAGTGGGTATGGTAACCAGGAATTTATAATGTCACTGACACACATCATCCTGTGATCTTTGTTCCTGTGTCTCCAGTAAGCCCTGGCTTTCAGTTGTATCCATCCATGACAGTTTTTGCCAGGCGTCTGAGGCAGAAACTCAAAAGATCCAAGAAACCGGCAATACCAGCAAGAGCAAGGTGGATGTGATGGACAGGGCATCTGTGTTGAGGATGGAAGGATGTGAGAGCAGGAGGAAGCCAAAAGACCAAGCAAGCTTAGTACATATTAGTTTCAGTTTCCCAGTCACAACTCTGAATGGAGTGCAGAAGGAATAATGGATAAACCTGTATGAGGAGATAGCTCACATTAATTTTTGTCTTTTTATTTCATCTAGCAAAGACCTTGATCACAGTAGGCATTTACGATATTCTCTCAAGTGAAATGAATTAATAAATTTTAAATTACTAGTACTATGATTTAAAAAGCTCAGTAAACAATCAGTTGGCACCTAGAACAATAGAGTATTCATATGTAATATAGAAATTTAGACACCTACATTTATTTTTCAGCAAATGTGATGATATATTCCATTTTCTAGAAGTGGATGAGTTAAATACAAATTTAATAAGTAGCATATGAGTCATATTTAATTGGTAGCATATGAATCATTTTATAAAAATAGTTATTTTGCTTTCTTTAACAGGTACAGTATAATGATAAGCATAATTATTTATAAATTTGATATTAATGTCAGATTATATGAATTGTATAGTAACTTAAGTCATAATTTATGTAAATTGTTTTCAAATAATTAGATACATGTTCTCAAGGTATGAAATTAAAATGAATTTTTTTTTTTTTAACCAAACACAATTTTTCTCTAAGGAACTGGGAATTGGGTGTCATTTTGTGCAAGAAGTCACAACCTGGTGTGGATGTGAGCCAGATGACTTTTAACCCCATGAACTGGCACCAGCTGTGCTTGTCAAGTCCAAGTTCAGTGACTGTGTGGACCGTTGAAAGAAGTAACCAGGAGCATTATCTCAAAGCAAAGTGAGAGACTTCATTACAATACAATACAATGGTGGTCTTTGTTTGCATTCATGTAATGCGATTGGATCAATTTGATGAATTAAGTGTCTTTATACATGCATCCTAAGTTATAATGTCTTTCTACAAATGTAATGACATTGGAGTGACTGCATTTCAAAAAGATCCTCTGTGACATGATTTCCCAATGAGTTTCTTTTTTTTCTTTATTGATTTTTAGAGAGGAAGGGAGAAGTAGGGAGAGATGGAAACATTGATGAATGAGAACACTGATTGACCGCCTCCTGCATACCCCAACTAGGGGTTTGGCCTACAACCTGAGCAAGTGCCCTGACTGGGAATCAAACTAGTGACCTCTTGGTGCATGGATCGACACTCAACCACTCAACCACAGGGCTGAGCCCCAATGAGTTTCTTTTTAAAAAAAAAAAAAAATTTCTTTATTGATTTTAGAGTGAGAGGAAGGGAGAAGGAGAGAGAGAGAAACATCGATGAGAGCGAACATCGATTGGCTGCCTCCTCCGTGCCCCTCACTGGGGATTGGGCCCACAACCTGGGCATGTGCCCTGACCAGGAATCGAACTGGCGACCTCTTGGTGCATGGGTCAACGCTCAACCACTGAGCCATACCAGCCGGGCCCAATGAGTTTATTTTATTTTGTTTTGTTTTGTTTTGTTTTATTTTATTATTTATTTATTTATTTATTTATTTATTTATTTATTTTTATTCTCACCCAAGGATATTTTTACATTTATCTTCAGATAGAGCAAGAAGGAGAGAGGAAGGGAGAGAGAGAGAAACATTAATGTGAGAGAGACACATCGAATGGTTGCCACCCACACTACCCCAACCGGGGCCAGGGACAAACCGAAACCAAGGTATATGCCCTTGGCCAGAATCGATCCTACGACTCTTTGGTCCACGGGCCAACACTCTAACCGCTGAGCCAAACTGGCCAGGGCCCAGTGAGCTTCTTTTAAATATCAAGTCCTGCCCTGGCCGGTTTGGCTCAGCGGTTAGAGCGTCGGCCTGCGGTCCGGAGAGACCCGGGTTCGGTTCCCGCTAAGGGCACGTACCTCGGTTGCAGTTTGTCCCCGGCCCTGGTTGGTCGTGCGGGTGGCAGCCACTCGATGTGTCCCTTTCACGTCGATGTTTCCCTCTCTCTCTCTTCCTCTCTCTCCCTCCCACTCTACCTGAACAAAAAATGGAAAAATGTCCTCGGGTGAGGATAAAAAAAAATAAAATAAAATAAAAAATAAATAAATATCAAGTCCTCCTAGAGCTTTTTCCAACATGGTTTAATTTTCCAAAATTTTATTTGCTCTTACTATTTCAAAACATGCCTATTATATAAAAAGAACATTTATGAGTTTTTGCTCCTATTATTTTGATGCCCAACTGAAATCTCAAAAATAAGAAACTTTTAGATATGGAAATTTTATATAAAGATTATACTTTCAGCCACATTATCTATAAACAAAAGGGTAGTTGCATAGAATAGATCATGGGGGTGACCTATTTAAATAGAACTGGGTCAAAGAGAAATTGTAGCCCAGGCCAGTTTTCTCAGTGGTTAGAGCATCAGCCCACACACCAAAGGTTCACAGGTTAGATTCCCGGTCAAGGTCACATACCTGGTTGCTGGTTTGATTCCCAGCCCCAGTCGGGACTCATGTGGGAGGCAACCAATCAATGTGTCCCTCTCATATCAATGTTTCTCTCTCTCTCTCTTCCTCCCTCCCCCATTCCTTTCCACTCTCTCTAAAAATCAATGGAAAAGATACCCTCAGGTGAGGAATAATAATAACAACAACAAAAAGTTTGTGGGTTTGATTCCCACTCAGGGCACATACCTAGATTGTAGGTTCAGTCCCCAGTTGGGATGCATACAGGAGGCAACCAATCGATGTTCCTCTCTCACATCAATGTTTCTCCCTGCCCCTCCCCCCACATCTGTCTCTAAAATCAATAATAAAAATAAATATCTTTGGATGAGGATTAAAAAAAGAGAGAGAAATTCTATGCCCAATGTTCTGGTGATACTTGATGATAATGGTGTCTTTGTTGAAGAGTTCAAAGATTCAAGATGCCCTTGAGCTGACTATACTCCCCCAAGTCAAAGACTAAGAGATGTTGGCCATATACATCTTTGAAACTATAATTTTTGAAAACTGCCTTCTTAAGAGAAATATAAATATGGTTAAATGTTCTAAATGGAGAACCCTAAGAGACGCCATTCTTTCCACTCAATACTGCTCATGTCACAATTTCATTTTTACAAGAACCCACTGAATAGCCAAATCTATCTCTAGACAGAGTCGATAACACTATACCTTTTCATAAAGTGGATATCTCTAGCAAATCCTTACCACGGTACCAGGGTACACAAATAATTTATCATACCCTTCTCTCTTTTTGCTTCCCTTCAATATCCTCTTCTAGTTCTGATGCTGAGTTGTATTTTTTTATAAACAAAGTGGGAGGCAAAGTGAGTGGATTTTCCAGTTCAGAAAGCAAGCAGGTCTTAAAAATACTTAAACCTTACACTTGAGTAGTAGATACTATTTTTTCATAATAATTTTACAAAATTATTCATTATTCATATTATATAACTAAGGAATTTTGAATATAATTCATAAAGCCATGAATTCTCCAAACTCATCTTGATAGCCATATTATGAGTTAAAAGTAGCTAAAAGTATGGTAAATTTTAAAATGAATTCTTGATATCAGAGGTTGCAGAGGTAGCAGAATACAGCCTATATGTATGTTTATTTTGACTCACAGTTGTTGTTTTTTTAATTTGAATTGGTTGCGAGCATCTAAAATTTGAGAGATTTCTCATAAGTATCCAGATAAAGGTATTTCCTCGAAATTTTGGAACCAGAATTCTCACATGTCAACAAACCCTCTTGGCTGGAACTGAGTGGTGCCTGCCACCTTTAGGGGGGAAAACAGTTTCCCATTTGCCACAATCACCACCTTGCCACACATCACCTGCCTGATCTTATCAACATTCAAATTTACAATCCTACTTTAGATGTTAACTTTGAAAATCCCTATGTATTTAATTTATAGCTGTGCATTACTTATCCTTTATGATATATATATTTAAATCTACTATTTGGCTTTTATCTGTTTTATTTTGTTTGTTTGTTTGTTTTTATTTAAAACACCTACGTATCTTGCTTACCACCAATAAACAGCATTCACATTAATGATTGGTTTCTGTTAATGTGATTATTCTGATGTTTCTTTTTCCTATAGGTCGGTAAAATTACCCATGGAAGACGGGTCATTTTTTAATGAAAAAGATGTCGTTTTCCCTGACTCGTTGCCCAAGGATCCTATCTATGGACCTATCCTCCCTCTGTCAGCCATTGCCGGGCTAGTGGACAAAGAGGCCGAAACTTTCAGGGTAATTACCTGCCATGTCTTCCTGTTTGTCTTTACATAATCATCCCATGAAACATGTAGGACGGAGAGAATCATCCTGGTTTTTAATCAAGATTAGCCTGGATATCATGAGAGATAAAGATGCTGGAGTTACGAGTTTGGGTGACTGGGAAGATAATGGCACTGCTAACTGAAACGGGAGCCCAGATGTGATTTCAGTTTTGGACATACAGAATTTGGGGTGCTGGGAAGCATCCAGATGGAGATGCCAGGTGGAAATTGGCAAAGTGACTTATTGTTAAGGAGAAGTCAGGGCTGCAGACACAGCTGTCAGAGTCATTCCCACAGAAGATAGTGGAAGCACGGAGGGGGAGGGGTGATGAAAAGGAGAGAGAGGGTAGAGAACCAAAGAGGAAACTGACTGCAGAGAGTTGAAAGGATAAAGACGAGTCTCAGGAGGAGTAGTCATAGAATAGGAGCAAATCCAGGAAAGAGCAAGTGGAAAACAGTAGAAGAAAGTTTCAAAAGGGAGTTTGTCAGCAATTGCACACTCATTCATTCATCCATTCATTCAACAACTTTATCAAATTCTTCCCATGTAGCAGGACCAACCAGGCATAATAATCCCTGCCTCTTAGTGCTTACATTTTATCAGGAAGACAGAGTAATAACACCAAAAGTAAAGAGATACATTAAATCATTGCAAAATGTGATAATTATTTCAATAGGATAAATGGGGGATGGAGGTGAGGATAAGATTAACATCTGCTAGTCAAGGAAGGCCTTTGGGGAGATGACACTTAAACTGAGATTTTAAGACCTAGGAGGCATTAATCATGCTATAGGTATCATTAAAGAGTGTTTAGGCAGAGGGAACTGTATATACAAAGGTCCCAGGGGAAGAAAATAATTCAGTATGTTTGAGGAGCTGAGAAAAGACCATGTAGCTGGAGCACAGTAAATGAGGGGGAGTGAGGTGTAGGTGATGTTCAAGAGGGGAGGCAAGGAACAGAGATGAAGGTAAGGAGCTTGATTCTAAGCCTCTCCACCCTGCATTATGCTGATGCTTGTGTTAAAGCTCCAGGCCAAAGATAAAAGAGCTAGAGGTTCCCAAATATTGTGGGGTTTTTGTTTGTTTGTGTTTTTGACCACTGCAGAGAATTAAGCTGTACATGTTTAAAATAATTCAGCGTGGTAGTTTATTTAAAAATCTCTGGCAAGCAAGAAAAAAGGTTGTATGCCCTTTGTGTTTCTTCTAAAGAATGACAATTATTCACTTTTTTTAAATTACAGAAAATGACTAATTCCTTTTAATAGCACAGAGCTTAGCCTTGGAAATACGACGACACTCAGCCTCAGTGGTTCAGCAAAGTAAACACAAATAAATCAGTCATCAGGGTTTACAACTTTAAAAAAATGTTTCTGTGTTTTGTATTTGATACCTAGTACTACAACTATTCAACTACCTCAAATATTTTTTTCTTTATAGGAGTCCTCAATCTTTCACATTTTGTACCAATATGATGAACCCTACATAGAACATTTAAATTCAGGCAGTTGTCCTTGTCATTTGAAAAATGCTATGGGCATGCCTTCCTTAAATATTTAAATGTAGAATTACCATTTTAAAAAATGCTCATAATTTAACAGACATCTTTATTTCCTAGGACTTTTGTACTCAGTGCATTTTAACCTTTTCCTAAAGACAGAAATTTAATGTTTAATTTTGACATCTCTAAGTTATACAGGGATTATTAATAAAGCCATATGCTTTGCATTTAATAAGAAATTAGCTTTCCCAATATGTATTCCTTAATTTATAAAGAAGGTGAGAAAAATGGCAAAAACATTAATTAATGTCTATACAGGGAGTGAAAGCATAAAACAGATCTCAAATATCTTGATTCTATTCCTTCCTTTGAATGGCATTTCTTGTGACCTGGGTACCAATGGCAAAGAATCAGTAATGACTTGATCTATATAAGGGGCTTAGGCACATTAAATAGTCCCGTGTCACATTACCCAACTTATTTAGGGCATTAGAAATGTATCTAGTTGTAGCATGGGGGAAATCAAAGGCAGATGTTATCTGGCCAGAAATTGGATTCAGAATAATTAATTTCATCTCAAGTGTCCAGTTTCCTTTTTCCATCTACCTTAAATAAAAGGGGGGGGGGGTGCTAAATAGGAATCTCTTTTATAAACTCCAGTATTCTGAAACATATTTGATGCTTACCTTTTCTAAAGTAATATTAAGTTGGACTCAAATTTTTCATGTTTGTTGTTCAAGTGACCAAAATGTTTGAGTCATGATTCCAGAGGACTAAACAAGGAGGTGGTGTTAGTATTTTTAAATACTATTGGCACCTTTTCTTTTACTATTCTCAAAATTTTCAGATTTCTACTAACATAATCCATGTAATATCACATTAATTTTTAAATGGCAGAACATATATATTCATGAAAGTCATAGAAAGACAAGCCCAGGTTTATCTTAAAGTAAGAAAAGATAGCCCTGGCCGGTTTGGCTCAGCGGTTAGAGCGTCAGCCTGTGGTCCAGAGAGACCTGGGTTTGGTACCCGCGAAGGGCATGTACCTCGGTTGCAGTTTGTCCCCGGCCCAGCTTGGGCCAAGTGGGAGGCAGCCACTCGATGCGTCCTTTTCACATCAATGTTTCTCTCTCTCTCTCCCCCTCCCACTCTAACTGAACAAAAAAATGGAAAAATGTCCTTAGGTGACGATAAAAAAAAGTATGAAAAGATACATATAATACTAGTTTAACATACCAAGACCAGATAATTCCAAGTTTTAATTCGCACCTGTTGCATATGCACAGATTCCCTGGTGGTGTGAGAACCAGATACATGTGTTAAGATTTTAAACCCACTGCAATACCAGGAAGAGGTCTGTCTTTTTTTTTTTTTCTTTTTATAGTCTAAAGTGATATGTCATCAAGACAACCCAAAAAACATTTAAATAATGGTGATTACATAATGGTGTTCAATAAGTAATTCTTTTCTATGAGTCAAATCTCAGACACCACAAAAATGTTATTAATTAGTAGCAGTTTAATCCCTTTGTTTGCCCAACTGGATGGCCACATTGTTATTTATGTTTTATTTTCTAACAATCTAAGGGTCTGAGGGCATGAAATAGACCCATTATACAATCAAAGTCAGTCTATCCTTAAAAAAATTATCATGATAGCCGGGCCAGTGTGGTTCAGTGGATGGAGCATTGTCCCACGTACTGAGGGCCTGGTTTGATTCCTGTTCAGGGCACATGACCCGGTTGCAGGCTCGATCTCCAGTACTGGGTGTGCAGGAGGCAGCTAATTGATGTTTCTCTCCCACATCAGTGTTTCCACCTCTCTCCCCCTTCCTCTCTAAAAAAATCAGTAAAAACATATTTTTAAAAATAAAATAAAAATTGTCATGATGATTGTTCATATATATGATTTCTGCTTTAGTCATGTTTCAAGGTCCATCCCAAATGATAATTCTCTCTCTCTACACTTCCTTCACTCCACCATAAAGAAGCAATTGCTTTCTTATGGATGTGCCTAGAATACTTAAGCACACCCCTCTAATCTGCCATGTTTTCTGATTCTGATATTTGTTGATACTAGTTCTTCCCTCAATAGTTGATTATCCTATTGAGAAGAGGAAATCCTTATGACTTGGTACAATGCCTGGTATATAACCAAACCCAATAAATGTTTGTTGAAATATCAATTATGCAACAAATGTATATAAGTTGAGAATCTAGTAGAAATAGTTACTTTGATAGTGTCACACCTGCTTTACCTTGAAACCACAAACCTTCCCCAAATTAAAAGAGCAGTATATAATATTTTAGTCAATTAATTGAATATTTATTAGAAAGGTGACTTGTGTATACTGGGAAGTTTTGAGTAGAAAAATCACTGCCTATATGGGTTTGAAGTGTTCCCCAACTGTGGAACCAATTCTAACTTACCCTGCTTTATTTTTCTCCATAGCACTTTTCAATACATAACATTCTATATATTTACCTTCTTAATTTATTTTTACTCTATTTATCTTCACCAGGATGCATGAGGGCAGAATTTTTTTTTTTTTTTTTTTTTTTTTTTGTATTTTGTTCACTGCTACATTCCTGTGCCTAGAATAGAGCCTGGAATGTAATAAGTATCTAATAAATATTTGTTAGATGAGTGAATAAATGAATGAAATAAGCATGGAACTCTCAAGGAATTTAGCAATCCTGGTAATTTGGCTAATGGCTTATTAAAAATGTTTTCTGTTCCTATAGGTGTCAGAATGTCTAAAGAAAACAAAGACATTATGTTGTAGCTAATGCAATTCTAAATAATAGTATAGCATAACAAAAAGCTCAGATAGTACTAAACATTATGTTCTCAATACAAATCAAACAAACAAATGCTCCATGTGTTTGGCTGGTTTAAATAGAAAGGAAGGAGTACCATATCATTGTATCCTGAGTTCACAATCTTAATCGTTGCTGGGTAGGTGGGGGGCAGGCACATACCCAAAGTAGCTGACAGCTACCTTGATGTCCAGGAAGGAGAGCAGGTGGTCCCAGGCTTACAAGAAGACCTCCTCTGTCCTCACAGAAAGGGGGAAAAGACCTCTGCTCTGCTGGACACAAGCATTTAATGCCACAGGAGACAGAATACTGAGGTACAGTCAGCCCTCATTTATCGCAGTTAATCCGTTCCAGACTCTACCGCGATAACTAGGACTCTCTATTTATACACAGTCGTCCCTGGCCACTTGGTGCTTCGTTGTCGTGACTTCACTCTATCGCGGGTTTTTCAAATCTAGTCTAGTCTAGTAATAGAATAGTAATAGTAATAGTAATAGTAATGTATAGTATAGTAATAGTAATAGTAATAGTAATAGTAATAGTAATAGTAATAGTGATGTATAGTATAGTAATAGTATAGTATAGTAATGTATAGTAATAGTATAGTGTATAGTATAGTATAGTATAGTATAGTATAGTATAGTAATGTATAGTATAGTAATAGTGTAGTGTAGCGTAGCGTAGTATAGTACTTGAAAAAGCCACAATAGAGTGAAGCCACGAACATCGAAGCGCCAAGTGGCGAGGGACAACTGTATTAGTATCTAAGGCAGCAAGCAACAGACTATGATGTGCTTTTGAATGGCTCCAAGCTAAGAATGTTTTCTTACACTTTCTAAAGGGTTGTTTTAAAAGAGGAAGGGGGCTGAATGTGACATGTGGTCCACAAAGCCTAAAATATTCACTACCTAGTCCTTTATAAGAAAAATTTGCCTTAGATTTCTGGCCCATGTTATTTTAGTCTCCAAAGCCAACTTTTTTTCTAGGTACATCCCGTAGGGTTTGTGCATTTTTCCTTTGAGTTTTCCATGGTATCAAAGTCATGTAGGATATTTTATGAAACGAATTGGAGAGACCACCAGAATCAGACAAGGAGCCCTCTTCTCATTTCCCATAAAAGCTAACTAAGTAAGGGATCTAGGCAGACCTCTCCATAGCCACTCCAGGAAAATCACATCCATGCCCCTTATAGAATCAGGAGGGAGAAATGTTGACAAAAGTCTTCCTCAAAATGGATGATTGTAGCTAGACAATGACATCTTTAGATTCAAGATACAAAAACAAAAAAGCCCACCAAGAAACAGTATAGAAGTTATTAAAACTCTGTGACACTAGAACTCAGAATGTGTTGGCAAGAATGCCTAATTTTTTCCTGCTGAATTAAAATGTAGAGAAGTAGAAAAAAAAGGAGATCAGTTAGCTCTTGGCAAATGGTGGGGCCAATAAATGTATGTATGTACATACTCATTTGTTTCCTCTTGGAAATTGTTTTGATGGGTACTTTTGTGGCTCTTAGGCCATAATTGTTGTCTTAACACAAGGTTTCTCATCTTTCCCTGAAGCCCAAAGATGATCTATACACTTTGCTTCACCCGACTATGCACTGCTGGACTCCAACAAGTGACTTATACATTGGCTGTGAAGAGGGTCATCTTTTAGTGATTACTGGAGAAAACTTGAATGCAACTGTGCTTGATAAGATAGATGAGAAACCACTAATGGGTGAGAAATGTTTTGCTTCATATTCCCAGAAGTATAGCCATTGGTGATGGTTTTACACTTGAAGATGAGTGATTTGTTTCCTGTTTTTCTCTTTCTTAGAGACATCTTTGATTTCTTCTTCTCCTTTATCCTATAGTTACCAAATTCTATTCTTTCTAGCTAGCTAATGTTTCTTAAATGTTACATGCTGTCGGCATTCTGCTATCACTCTATAATGCAGATTTCATTAATTCTCAAAATAGCTTTACAAGAAGATACATTTTTATCTCCATGATATAGATGAGGAAATAGAGGCATTGAGAGGTTAACAAACATGCCTGAATTCACAAAACTAGTAAACTGTGGAGCTGAAACCTGAACCAAGGCTGTAAGACCTCAGAGTCCAAGTTCTCAGCTACTATTTTCCATAATATGCCTCTTCTGTTTAATAAAGTAATATGTTCTTTTCTGACCTCTAGCCTCTCAACCCCTTTATCCATAAAGGTCTTCTAAGTCCAACTGCCATCTTGAACATTACCTTTATGTTAAGTGGTTAAAATTTCTAAGAGAACCTGATCTATTCTCTTTAGATCTGGTATCCATTACTGGTCCTCTGCCCAGAATTGGACCTGGGTCACAGAACGGGCTAGGTGTAGACACTTTGAGAAGGGAACCTTACCAGGGCAAGCTCCTCAAACCTCTCTATTGCATTCTGCATTTCAGTTGTTCTTATTATTTCACACCTTAATTTTTGCAGCAACCTAACACTGATTTCATTGACGTTAATCAACAACTGACTCAAACCCGGAAGCTCATCCCAGCCAAACTGCTCTTCTTTGAAGACCATTTTTAACATGTAACTCAAGGATTGCTCTACCTTGCTTTCAAGCTCTCTCTAATCTAATTCTACCTACTTCATTAGTATTAGTTCCTACTATTCCCCAGTACGAGTCTTCCATCCAGCCAGTCAATTCTTCCCATCATTTCAGACATGCCTCTTAGCTCATTCCCTTGTCACTTTGCTCTCTAAAACTCCAGTTCCGGGCTCAAACATCACCTCCTATAGCAAGTTGCCCCCAACTGCAGTGTCCCTCAACTATGCCCTCTCCCATTCCCTGACTCACACGTTATTGCTAAAACTGAGACCGTTAGATTTTACTTTTCTACCTCAGCCCCTCTTTCTTCCCTTTATTCTCACCTGTACCCTCCAGGCTTGGTTCACTCTCTAATCTTGCATTCCCACAGCTCTCAAATAAGTAGACCATTTTTCTGGCCTGCATTTCCAATGTCACCTACTCCCACTTGAGACTTTCACAAGTTCTCATCATTCCTGTGCTCTCCCCAAATTCTGCCTTTTGCTATTTGCAGTTATCTTTGTCTAGGATGTCCTTCCCTTTCTTGTTTACTGGTGAAATTGTCCTCCGTGGAGCCTTTCCTCTCCTTACCCCAACCTTCAGGCAAAATTAGGTACCCTTATCTGGGGTTCCTTCAGACTCACTGCTTTCTTAGAGCCTCATCTTGTGCTATTACAATGCCCCTTGTGCCTGTCTGTCTTTCCCACTAGTCAACTCTTTGAAGTCAGGGACTGTGTTTTACTCATCCATTGGCTCTAAATTTTAATCCCAGAGATTTCTACAGAGTAAATTAGCACCTGTATGTGTGTGTAAAATGAATTATAAAACAATGCTTTTCATTTCCAAACTCCTATCACACTTGTAGTATGTTATACCCAATTCAGGACTTAATCATGGCATTCACACGTTGTATACTATTTCTAATAATTTTCATGGTATAATATTATGCTTTCAAAATAGATATTTATCCAACCGCTACAATGTGCTTTACACTATGCTTTACAATTGACATAGATGGCAAATATATAATCTCATAATCTCTATTTTCAATTTCTATTTTAGTGAAGAGAATAAGGCAACTAGTTAATTATAGCCAGGTAGATTAGGGTGATTTCACTAAGGGAGAACTTCATGAAGTGCTGTGGGAATTCAGAGGAGGGAAACAGGCCAAGTTATTTTGAAGGTGGCATTTGAAATGGCCCTTGAAGGATAGGTTCACAGGCAGGGATAAGGGTATGTGGACTTTTTGGCAATGGTATCTGTGTAGACAAAAAACCTGGTGTAGGTGGAGACACAAGAAGTGGTCCAGTTTGTCTGGAGTGTCACGTTTTCACACAGGGGTAGTGGGGAACAAAGGATTATTTATAACAAACCTGACCTTGAATGTAAGCCTAAGATGTTTATATTTAATTCAACTGACAGTGGTAGGACATCAAAAAATCCTGAATAGGGAGATATACCCCAACTGGAATTGTACTTGGGGAGATTAAATGAGCCATCATTCAGGAAAGGAAGACCCTAGAAGCAGATGGCTATAAGAAGCAGGCTCCTAGACTAGGGGAGGAGTCATAAGAACCTAGGCTCACCCTGGACAGTTTTTCTCAGTGGTTAGAGCATCGGCCTGTGAACCAGAAAGCCCCAGGTTCAGTTCCCACTAGGGGCACTCACCTCGAATGCAGTTTGTCCCTGGCCCCAGTTGGGGTCGAGTGGGTGGCAGCCAGTTGATATGTCTCTCATATCGATGTTTCTCTCTCGCTCTTCCTCCCTCTCTCTGTCCTGCTCTATCTGAAGATAAATGCAAAAATATCTGTGGGTGAGGATTAAAAAAAAAAGAAGCTAGACTCTAGTGGCAGTTGGGCTGGGAAAGAAGAAACTGCTGGGAGGTGACTAGTTCTTGAAAGAAAGGACACTATCCTTAGCATCTGGCAAAATGCCAAGCACCTAATATGCAGCAAACAAATAATGTGATGGATGCCATTTGAATTTTTGATCTCATAGTTCTCATGGTTTATCTACATAACAAGGAATATGCTTTTGTTATTTCCCCTCAAGGACAATATATTTTTTTATTAAAGTATAATTAACATATAATATATTAGTTTCAGGTATAAAATATCCAAGGACAATATCTTATAAGTAACAAATGTTCTTATAGAACTTTTCACTTTCTTTTATCCACTGTGCTTTATTTACTGTGGTATAAATTTACATACCATGAAATGTACAAATCTTAAGTATAAAGCTTGATGTTAATAATATAGTTTTTATGACCTCTTAAAATTGCTAACAGTGCTTTCCTAATATATATATGTTTGCTAAATAATTCTACAATGTCATTTACATAGATCTGATGATACTGACCTTTAAATAACTCGTGCAATTTACATCACTAATCATGGCTAAGCAGCTTTTATTATTCATTGTTTAGGAAGCATCATAGCACATATTTTAATATGAAGTTGATCTTCAGAAAGAAAAAAAAGAATTACACAGAAATGAATAGTCCTAGGAAATCAAATGAGATAAATTACTTTGTATTGCACTTTTGTGTCGCCTGTTTTTCTTGTTTTTCTTTTCCAGAAGGTGAAAGAAATATTATCAGTCCAGTCACCATAGTGTATCAGAAGGGAGGTGTGCTAGCTTCTGGAATTGTAATGTATTTTTTTTTCCTTCAAAATGAATTGCTTTTACGAAAATATACAATTTCCATTTGCTGCCATTTACTATTATAAGCCATAATTTGGGATGTCTTGTTCTGTCTGATTAATTAAAATAGTTTTTTTTTGGCATGCTATTATAAAATTATGAAGAATTTTAAATATATGAAAAGTAGCAATCACAGTATAATGAACTAACATATATCCATCTCATTGCAAAGAGGCAAAAATAAAAATTTAAAAATCTATGCCTCCCCCAAACACCTCATATCCACCACCCATTTCCAGTCCTATTTGTGCACTTGGTGTTTTAAGTTTTCAGACACAAATGGAACCTTTTGTCAAAGCTTCAGCTTAGCCTCTGGTGTGTGCCTATTTAGCTTACCTATATCATACTGTTATTGTCCATGTTAGAATTAGTATCAATAGCCATCATTTACTTGGTGCTTATTTTGTGCCAGGCTTGTGTTATCTTTTTGTCCCTCACAACAACCCTATCAAGTAGAAACTAATGATGAAGGAACCAACTATTACCGAGTTCACTCAGCCTCAGTACATATGAAAAGGGATGAGACCATATCCATGCTGTGGTAATCAGGCTAAGTTTTGGAGCTGACCTACACTAAAATCTCAGGTCTATTGGTAACTGTCCTGAGACTACTGTTAGCTTTGTCTCTTCCAACGCCACAAATCACATCTCCAGGACCCCGAGGGCAGTAGTCAATGTTGTCAAGGTGAGAGATGTAGCTCCACCAATGAGAAACAATCCAGAGCTCATAAACCTACATTCAGCTTATAATACCCTCCTCCCCAGCTTGCAATGGACTACCCTCACCTCCTACATTTTGTCTACATTGTGGTCTTGGTGTTTTCTTAAAACAAATTTAAAGAAAAGATGGAGAATCTGCTCTGGCAAGTGATAGAGAATGATGATAAAAATGATGAAAGCACCTTGCATAAACATGCAAGTGTCTGAACCCAGCCATCTCACAAATGCTTACTCTTAATTATAAGAGGGATCTAATCTAGAAATTATGGATGAATTTGCCCAAAGCCTGTTCACTAGTGTAGAAGTAACTCAAATTCCTCTTGAGAGTAGTTAAATTTACCTAAATCTGTTCATAATCAACCAATCAACCAACCAACCAACTAACTTATTTTTATTGGATACTTGAAGAATATAAAGGAAACAAACAGCACACTCCCTATCTTTGGGTCATTTAGGGAGATAAGAAATGCACATAACAATGATTAAAGAACATACATTAAGACTAATGTCCTGCCCTGGCCAGTTTGGCTCAGTGGTTGGAGCGTTGGCCTGCAGACCAGATAGTCCCGGGTTCGGTTCCTACTAGGGGGACGTACCAAAAAAAAAAAAAAGAAGACTAATGTCCTTTGAAGTAGGGAGACTGCTGTATATACAAACTACACTATAAACTCTGCGCTATTTGTCTAACCTCCTGTATAATAAAGAGGATGATAAGAAGATAGATACTAGAAATTTTCAAAGGAGGAGAGGTCAGTAAAAATTTTAGGTAATTGAAAAATATGTCAAAAAGGAAATAAAATTGAAACTTTACCAGGAAACATGGTTAACAGTTGCCTAAATAAAGGTAAGAAGACAGGGCATTCTATATAATGTAAACATAACTGATTCCAAAAAATAAACAGTAGGTGGTTATAAGTCTTAGCTTGTCTGATAAGGAAAGTACACTATGCATTGACTGAGACTGATTTTCTGCATTTATATCATTGCTTTTGGTCTCTAGGATGGCTTTGTTTATTCTTTTATTATTAAAGATTCAAATTACACAGTAGAGGATTTTCTTCAGGTTGAAGAGCCTGTGGAACATTTGATGTTTTCTCCCAATTACAAAATGTTGCTGATTCAGACAGACAAGGTATGCTAGATGGTGATTTCTTAGAATGCAATTTTCAGATATTATCATCATTGCATGACAGGAATGAAGGATACAGTATGTGTCATAATGATACTCTCCAAGTCAGGACTCTTTTTTTTTTCTTTGGTACATGCCCTTAGCGGAAACCGAACCCAGGACTCTCTGGTCCGCAGGCTGACGCTCCAACTGCTAAGTCAAACCGGCCAGGGCCAAGTCAGGACTCTTTTAAGTTGCAAATGAAAAAAAAAAAAAAGAATTTAAAGGTTTTACTAATGAAGGAAGTTTTGTTTTTTGTTCGTTTGCTTTTGTGCATGTAACTGAAAAGGCAAGTTCACCCGAGTTCAAGAACTCCCATAAAACCACTGGCCTTATTTCTCTGCCATCTCTTGGCTCTGTTTCTTTTCTGCTATTTCCCTTCCCATGCAGAGTCACCCCTGTAGTGTCAAAAGAGCCTCCTATAACTCTAGTTTGCATTTCTATCTTTTTGTTGACCTTGATGGAAAGATACCAAATAGAAAAAATGTCCTTGAATCTAGACTCATTGTACTAATGTGGGCCGTCTCTCTCACCATGTGTCAGTTATTATGTCCAAATGGATTCTAAGCTCTGATTGGCCAGCCTACCCTTGGACCCTATGTAGCATTAACCTGCCCAAACATGGACTTAGATTTGGGTCATGAGTGGTTCTCTCTAAGGAAAAGATGGATTCTGTAAGAGAAAAGGGGAGGGGAATAAATGTAGGATAAAACCAAGTGTCCACATCAATTATACTGTTAGAAAGACTCCTAATTAATGGAATAACACAAGATTAGGAGCAGTTTATATTATTAGGCAACTATTTTATTTTTTATTTATTTATTTTTATTATTTTATTTTTGTTACAGATGTTTCTCCTTTTTTACCCCATTGACACCCTCCTCCCCATCCTTTAGGCAACTATTTTAGATGAATTAAAAACAAAGTTCAGCCCTGGCCGGTTTGGCTCAGCGGTTAGAGCTTCGGCCTGTGGTCCAGAGAGACCCGATTCGGTTCCCAATAAGGGCACGTACTTCGGTTGCAGTTTGTCCCTGCCCCAGCTGGGGCTGTATGGGTGGTGGCCACTCAATGTGTCCCTTTCACGTCGATGTCTCTCTCTCTCTCTCTCTCCCTCCTACTCTGTCCAAACAAAGAGTGGAAAAATGTCCTCGGGTGAGGATTAAAAAAAAAAAACAAAGTTCAATGATTTTCTGCCTAAAATAAATTTAAATTTAAACATGGAAAGATTTCAGTTTCTGATAATTACCAGAAGTTAAAACAACTGTACTATGTTTTAATAAATGACAAACTTAACATATTTAGAACAGGAAACAATAAAAAAAGGTAACCTAACAGAAGGGAGAAAGACCCAAATAGAACTTTTACCAAAAAAATATATATACTGACAAAGTAAAAATTAAATGAATATGTCTGACAGAAATTGGACACAGCCAAAGAGAGAATTACTGAACTGGAAAATAGATTAGAAGTTATCCAGAATATAACCCAGAGACACAAAAGGGTAGGAAATACAGAAGGGATGGTATGAGACATGATACAGAAAAAAGACCTAACGTATGTTTGATTGAAATCCCAGAGGGGAGAGTGAGACAGAGGCAATACTTAAAGAGAGATTTTTCAGAACTGATTAAAGACATGAATTTACAGATTCAAGAGGCCCAGTGAATCCCAACCAGGAGACATAAAAAGATATCTGCCTTAGACTTAACAAAGTAAAATTGTTGACAAACAAAGACAAAGAGAAAATCTTAAAAGAAGTCAAAGAGAAAAACAGATTATTTCAAAGGAATTCCCATTAGACTAACCACTGACTTCTATGTTGCAATAATGTAAGTAAAAATAGAGAATATATCTTCCATGTAGTACAGGGATCAGGAAACTATGGCTGAACCCCCAGTAGAATCTAAGCTCCATGAGGGCAGAGACTTTTGGTCTATTTTGTCCTCTGATGTAGCCCCAGCATCCGGAACAGTGTCTGGCACCGTGTATCCATTTAATATTTGTTAAAATACAAATGAAAGGTAAAATCAGTAAATACCTACCAGATTTTAGACTCTACAGAGTTAGTTTTTATATAAACAAAAACAAAAATATTCAAGTTTTTCAAACTTGAAAAACTTGTGATTAGTGGAAAGCAGACTTCTTATTGCTAGTTAAGTGACCATACCATATTACAGTTACTTGGTAGAGATGCATAACTTACAGGATAGATTTTTTTGAGAGGTGAATTGGGGAGCTGGGAATGATCAACAAGTCAAAGTGACAGCTTTGGCCATATCGTCAAAATTTCCACAAAGGGTTAATAAATGTTTTCATTAGTGTACACCATGATCTAGTGTGTGATAGGATTTAGTCCATCTTAACTTTTCTAGTTTTCCAAATTTTTCAAATTTTCTGCATCAATAGACATTATTTTTAAACTCATAAAAAAAGTTTTTGTTACATTTTATAACTTAAAAATGAATGCCTGGAATTGGAAAAAAAATAAGATTCCATTTATTGATTATTTTAAATGATGAATCAGTAAAAAAACAAATATATTATGCATCTAGATTTTAAGTTCCTCAAGGTTAGGGCGTTAAGGAGTTGGTTTCTAATATTCCATCACCTAGTCCTATACAGTGCCTTGCTCACAAGAGGCATTTAATATTTGTTGAACTGCTCACACAACAACTATATTAATTTTTCTTTTTTTTTTCTTTTGGCATATTTTAAGGGATCCATTTATATTTACACTTTTGGTGAGGAGCCAACCTTGGATAAAGTCCTAGAGGCTTCTGATGGAAAATTTCAGGCAATTGACTTGATCACACCTGGAAACAAATACTGCATGGTAAGGAATATTTTAGTGTCACAGGATTTAAAGATGAGATTTTGGAATTTCATGTACAACCTGATGCAAATAGGATATAGAGGGTATTCCTGAAGATGTGGTAGAAATACCAACCACTTTCATCATCAAATGTACTCCCCAGTTAGAATGACATCGCCATATTGGGATTCCATAATATTAAGTCTCTGCAAATGGCCAAAGCAATTGAAATTTTAGAGCCATTCTGTTTGTATTCACCAAACACATTTTCCAAGACAGACCTTTAAACACATTCATTGCTAATAAATCATCAACACTTGTTAAACTATTAGTATCTATCCCCTTTCAGAGTGATGCAGCCCTAACTAAGGATGAAAATGAAATAGATGCCATGCACAAAATGTGAACTTGATCTACTTAGGAAAAAACCTACCCTCTATATTTAGAAAAGGAACTTTTTCTCTAGTTGTTTACCTATTGTTTATCTCAAGAAACATATTTTACTTTTCATATGATTTATCAGCAAATCCATTAAGATTTTGGGAGTCTAGCAAATAAAAAATACATAGATTATGGACTAGTTAACAATTAAATTTCCTTCTAATCTTGAGATTCTGATTATAGGATTATTTCCTCTAGGTGTAAGCATTATGTATATTCTTAAGGTTATTTCAACTCAATTAAAAAATTCCATATAAGATTTTCACATTTAGGATTTAGATACCTGACCTACATTTTCATTTTACCCACTCCCTAGTAGTCAAAAACAGAACTTAAATCGTACCACATTGCAGTTACTTTAAGCTGCTTTCAGTCTTGATCCTATGAAGGAGTAAAAACTATTTGTAAAAATGAACAGTCTAAACTGTTTACAATCCAGCATAAATTGGAACCTCACAATAAGAAAAAAGCTGAATGAATTTAAAATCAGCAGTTCTTCTTAGCTCCATCAGATGGAGGTCATAGGGAAGGCTACTGCCCCTACAATTATAGGGACAGACAGGCAGATACAGAGAATCACAGCTGATGGAACAGATACCCAGAAGTAGAAACCACACTGGAGCCAGTACCTGGGGGGATTGCAACTGAAAAATATGCACATCTCAGACCTTATTTAAGAAATCTCATGGGAGCCCTGGCCGGTTTGGCTCAGCGGTTAGAGCGTCTGCCTGCGGTCCGGAGAGACCCGGGTTCGGTTCCCGCTAAGGGCACGTACCTCGGTTGCAGTTTGTCCCCGGCCCTGGTTGGTTGTGCGGGTGGCAGCCACTCGATGTGTCCCTTTCACGTCAATGTTTCTCTCTCTCTCTCTTCCTCTCTCTCCCTCCTACTCTGTCTGTACAAAAAAAAGAAAAAGAAATCTCATGGGAAATCCAAAGACAACAAGGTTTGTCTTTGGAACAAGCATACCAGAGGAAACAACCAAGATATTCTTCAGTAGAAGAATGGATAAATTGTGGTACATACATACAATAGAATATTATTCATCACTCAAAATAAATGAACTATTAAGCTGTGAAAAGACATAGAGGAAACTTAAATGCATATTGCTAAGTGAAAGAAGCCAATTTGATAAGGCTGAATGATTACTTCTACATGACATTCTGGAAAAGGCAAAGCTATGGAGAGAGTAAAAAGATCAGTGGTTTCTAGGGGTACAGTGGGGAGGGAGGGAGAGGTGGAGCAGAGAATTTTTAGGGCAGCGAAACTATTCTGTATGATCTTGCGATGGTGGCTACATCTCATTAAACATTTATCAAACTCACAGAATGCATAACACAAATAGTGAACCCTAATGTAAACTATGGGCTTTAGTCAATAATAATGTATCAATAATGGCTCATCAATAATAACAATGTACCACATTAATATTAGATGTCAATAATAGGAGAATTGTATATGTGGGGAAGGAGGTAAGTCTCTGTATTTTCTGCTCAAATTTTCTGTTATTTTAAAATTTCTCTTAAAAACAAAGTCTATTAATTAAAAAATAACAATGTATAATTTCCTATTTCAAGTTTAGTCACAAGGCAATAATCCCACTAAATTTTCAAGTGATTTTTAATCTCAATTATGTTACATAGAAAAAAAAATATTTTATTTTTTTAATCCTAATTAGTTGTTACTTGTCATATTAAAAATAGTAGTTAATATTTATTAAAATCAGAAGTATTGATGTTTAGATTGTGAAGTAATTATAATCCACATAAGTAAAATAAAATTTTATACTAAATAATCAGAGAGATAGACATACTAGAAAAGGATTTATAACATGCTTCTAAAGTAGTCTTGTTTTCCACTTAGAGTTTTTTTTGGTTTTTTTTTCTTTCACAGACAGTCACATATTCAGGGGAAGTTTGTATTTGGTGTATAGATGATGTTGCTTGTGTCAGCAAGATTTATCTAAATACTCCAGTAAGTATTAAAAAATGTTGAATTCTAATCCAATGCACTTTTGCATATTCACCTGTCAATAGTCTGTGGTAATACTTGGTACAGATGCCTTATTGCATTTTTACCATCTATATTTAGAGTAATTCTTGTGTATAAAGTATATTTCATAGCCCAGAGGATGGAACTTAAGGTACTAAATTGGTGTATAGAAAAGGACAAGTTTTTCTGTGGTTTCAGTTGCTTCTGGAATTTTAGTGGTTTATCTCTAATTTATGCTATAACTTCATGGCGGGGTCTCTGCTCCACATAGTCTCTCAGGGAGACAGGCTGATGGAGACTCCACCAACTAATAGCTCCTCAGTGCCATGCTATGGGAAGAGAGCGCTAGAGGGTCTTGAATCTGCAATTAAGTGCTTTTACTCAGAAACAAATATCCCTTGGCTATAACTAAACGGTCCCATCTAACCTCAAGGGGATTAATTAGAAATTAAAGAAAATTGCCATTGTAAGCAACTTGAGCCAAACATTAAAAAGTAGGAGTTTTGGTTCAATCAATTATAAAGTATAGAACTTGTCTGGCCTCAGGTGAGGGTCAATCCAGCAACTCAAATGATATTACCAAGGATCTTGTTTTGCTCTCTGTGTATTATGAGTTTAATTTCATGTTAGGCTTCATTTAGTGGTACCCAAATGCCAGAAGTGCCAAGCTCATATCAGATTATCATGAAAGAGAACCTATTACAGTGGGAGGAGAAAGAGAAAAAGAAGTTTCTCCTTTTTAGAAGGCTTAGTAAATATCTTCTAATGTTTTAATAACATCTCTGAACTAATCACTGTAGACAAGGGGATGAGAAATGCTAATTGGCTTAAGCTCTGCCCTGGAAATGGGGTTCAGATCTATTCTATTCAATCCTGAATATAGGAGAGAGTTTCTCAATGGATATTTAAGAAAGTTTCTAGTAGTTATGGGGAGGTAAAGTACAGCATAGGAATATATTTAATAACATTGTTAATAACTATGTATGGTGCCAGGTAAGGTATATGATTGTAAGGTATATGATTGTCTAACCTGTATACTGTATACCTAAAACTAATACAAAATAATCTTGAGAGTAAACTTTAATTAAAAAATAACAAATAAGTTTCTAGAAGGAGGGAGGCTATGTGAATGCTAGGTGGCAAACCACAATTTCTCACACCTGCCATAAAGTGATACCATTTTTTCTGCCACGTTCCCAGTTCACTGTGCATTTTACATAAAATAGTATTTCAAAAACATACAAGGACCAAGAAACAGTGTTAATTGTCTTTTTAAAAATTATCATCATTTGCTGTTTACACAGTTCTAGATGAGGTACAGATTTTGGTAGTAGGTAGGGAAATTACAATCCTTCCCATTATAAAACTGAAATCTCAATGATAAAACAAGATGAAGCATCATACCACATATAAGGTTACAAAAAGAAAAAGACACATAAGTCAATGGAAAAAATAAAACTAACCCCAAAAGGTAAAGATAAAAATTTTTACCTAAAAGATTGAAATGAGTAGACTCCATAATCTGCAACAAAGGCTTATATGTATTTGTTTCTATTAGAATTATTAGAGCTAAAAGAGGCCTTAAAATCCATCTTATCACACCTCCTTTTACAGAAGAGAGACATACAGATTTAGCAACCCACCCAAGGGCCTGTATAATTAGGACTTAACTTGTTCTTGGCCAAGGAGGGAAATAGGCACTATTAGAAGGCCTGCTTTCTGCCTTAGACATCTTCCCTTCACTTGACCAGTGGGGAGAGATTTGGACAACTTTCACAGTAAATTCGACAAACCTTCTCTAAGCCTCAAACCAGGCATGGTACATTCTCATGTGGTTCATCCCACACTGGGAAGAGTTGGGGGGTTTTCCAC
The DNA here is from genome assembly GCF_014108415.1 of Molossus molossus. Taxonomy (NCBI): domain Eukaryota; kingdom Metazoa; phylum Chordata; class Mammalia; order Chiroptera; family Molossidae; genus Molossus; species Molossus molossus. Next base: position 20,328,252 of record NW_023425352.1, read on the forward strand.
AGTGGAGGATACTGCTGCCCTGTGGGGAACTGATAAATGGATGGACCCAGTTATGCTGAGACCAGATCTCCCTGCCTATGCCCGTAACTGTGTTCCCCATGAACATTTTAGGTAGTGCTCTTCAGAGAACCCTGCCCAGAACCATGATAGCAGGACACCTGGACACCACCAGGAGCTTGCCTTAATGGCACCTGCAAGGGTACATATGACCCTCCAAATATTGCTGTACATTTTTAGCCTAGCCCACTATTGCCCTGGAATTGAGGATAATTTCATCTGATTATTTTGAGAACTCACACCACACACACATACTCACACACTTAGAGTTTTCATAAAGTCTTTCAGTTAAAAAAAAAAAACTATTTTGTTTTCAGTTTCACACTGAGATAACACTGAAGACTCAACCAGGTTAAGCCTTTGAAAATCCACTTTGAAAACTAAAATAAAAACTTGCTCAATTGGAAAACTGTGCATTTAAATGAGGCAGGACACCTGCGTTTTCATCTGAAGCTTTGTCACCAGCTATGAGATCCTGGGGCAAATTGCTGCTCTTTTCTTGGCCTCTATTTTTAATTCCGCAAAATGACTATCTGCTAAGATCTTTTCTATTTCTAACATTCTATGATTTTTGTTAAAAACAACCTAAAGACAACAAAGTTTATAGAGAAATGAATCTGATTTCTTAAGTGTCATGAAAGCAAGTTTATTCTCTTAAACATTATGCTCTGTAAATGATTGTGAGAAGAGCAGGGATCTGTGGTTCATCCTTTCGTGACTAAATACACAGTCCAGTGATAATGGTTATTTTCTGAAGTATTCCTCAGTCATACCAGCACCCCAGGACCTACCATAATCCAGCAGATGAATGGTGATTTTAAAAACCTATAACATTCTATAAAGATGTCCAAAAGGTGCTAGGAAATTATTTAAATTTCTTACTTTATTTTTCATGATTATTGGTGTAATTTTATAATCATTTAGGGATTAAAAATGAAGCCATGGCTTAAAGTTCAAGAAATTTCTTTATATTTTTATCATTCTAATTTTAGGATAAAATAATAAAATGTACAGATTCCTGTGACTTATGCATTCGAATAGCTCAGGAATGTGGAGTGTATGATTTGTCATACCACACAACACTGGCCGCTCTTGAATTCTGCAGGCTTTTCAAATAAACTGCAGATTCTGACGTGTAAGAGATCTGGCTTCGCGTGTTGTTGTTGTTGTTTTCCCACAGTGAAGTTTAGCATCTGGGGGTTTATTTTAAACAGACGACAGTTCTGGCTTGCTCTCCCGCCTCCCTCTCTGCGGCTGTGGGGGCTGTGGATGGCTCTGTCCACTTCATTGACATCCTGGATGCGGAATCCCCTCAGGCGGTTCACAGGGCCTTTCCCTCCGAATACGCAGTTCAGCACCTCCTGTAAGTATTGCCTGCTCCCGGCAGCAACTTTGTCAGACCTGTCTGTTGAGAATTTCAGCGAAGCCATCATTTCTTTACGTTTTAAGTTTTAAGTGTTTTGTTTTGGAAAGTAATATATTGATTCAGTTCAAGGTTCTAAAATACAGAGGGGTATGTAGTGAAAGGTGGCCTACTCTTGTCCCTGAACCCCAGTTCTCCTCTAAAGAGGCAGCCTGTTACCAGTTTCTCATGTCTTTTTTCCAGAGATACTTTATTATTAAACAAGCAAAAAGATGCGCACTTCCTTTCATTCTCACAAATAATTATCAAGCACTTAAGAGTGTGTGAGGCACTTCTATTATATTAACTTTATGAGATAGAGACTCGTATTGTCTCCACTTTACAGATGGGGAAGATGAACACAAAGAGTATAAATAACTTGCTTAATATTACACAGGTATAAATGGCAAATGTTGGGATTTGAACCCAGGCAGTGGGGCTCCAGATTCATTGCCTTCACTCTAGAAGGGACCAAACCATATACAATGTTCTGCATCATTTTTGTTTTTTGTTTTTGTTTTTTGACTTATTAGTGTATCTTGGAGAATATTTTCTATCCACACATAAAGGCCCTCCTTGTTCTTTTTTACACTGCATAGTATTTCATTATATGAATATACTATTATTTTTAAAAGACAATATATTGATGGGTATTTAGATGATATTTTGAAATAAGACTTTTAAGAAGACAGTACAGAGTCATTGGGTTTGGACTCATGTTGTTGTTATTATAATTATTATTTCTTTTATTAGTTTTCTTTTATGGTTTGTTTTTTTTGTTTGTTTGTTTTTTGAGAGAGAGAGATAGAAACATCGATGTGAGAGAGATACATCGATTGGCTGCCTCCTGCATGCCCTCCACTGGGGATTGAACCCACAACCCAGGCAATGTGTCCTGACCAGGAATTGAGCTGGGACTTCCAGTCCATGGGGCCATGCTTAATCCACTGAGCCACACCAGCAGGGCTCTTTTGTTAAATTATCATAACAGTGGTTCTTTTTTTTTTTTAAATCCTCACCCGAGGACATTTTCTCATTTTTTGTTCAGATAGAGTGGGAGGGAGAGAGAGAGAGAGAAACATCGAGGTGAAAGGGACACATCGAGTGGTTGCTACCCGCATGACCCAACCAGGGCCAGGGACAAACTGAAACCAAGGTACGTGCCCTTAGCGGGAACTGAACCCAGGTGTCTCTGGACCGCAGGCCGATGCTCTAACCGCTGAGCCAAACCGGCCAGGGCATAACAGTTGTTCTTAACAAGAACCGACATCTGTGCCCTGTCACAGAGTGTAGCTTATTGAATGTGATCCTCGTCCCACCAGTCAGGAAGGTATTATGCTTGTGCCTATTCCACAAATGAGGGAATTCAGGTTCAGAAGGGTTAAGAGAAGCACTTGCCAGGAAATGACCCAGCTACGCCTGGGGGAGCTGGCTTTCCATCATCTGTGCTGTCGCTGCAAGCATGCTGCCTCCAGCTCAGCGGGGAAGGATCTGTAACCTCCCTCCAGTTACACCCTGCTCCTCTGTACCATACCTTCTGTTGTTTCTTCTTTCTCAGATCCTTCTCTGTTATCCTAATTTTCATTTCCCCACTTATTCTAATTTTATGAAGGTTTAGAAACATTTCACTACATTCTTCCTCCTCCTGCCAGGTACTGGTCCTAAAGGGTACTAAAATGTATTCATCACTAATTTGAGAATTGCGTATTTCCACTTTAAATATCTAGAAAGCTTTATTGTCATATTTCATTCACTTATGATGAAATAGTTGACCATCTTTAATGAATCTTTTTTTTCAATATATTTTTATTGATTTTATAGAGAGAGGAAGGGAAAAGGAGAGAGAGAGAGAGAGAGAGAGAGAGAGAGAGAGAGAAGCATCGATGAGAGAAACATCCATCGACTGCCTCCTGCACGTCCCCTACTGAGGATCGAGCCTGCAACCCCAGCATGTGCCCTGACTGGGAATCAAACTGATGACCTCTCAGTGCATGGGAAGAAGATGCTCAGCCAACTGACCCACATCAGCCAGGGCTAGTGAATCTTCTTGACTGTGTTGAAATTTGGAAATAGCATTAGCCTAGAATGTAATGATTATGTTTATATGTAATCACTTGGCTTTTGTAAGGTCAGATCATATTAAAAATTACAGATGGTAAGAATGCTTTTGAATGGATCTCTGTGCTTTCATTCAATAAATGTTTACCATCTTATTAGTGAAACAAGTAAAATCAGATTTCTTCTTTTCTAGTTATGACCAGCGAGGAATGTATCTATTAGTTGGAACATCAGAAGGATACATCTTTGTTATCAATGCCACCCCCTCAAGCTTATTTGAGATTCTTGGATACGTAGGTACTACATAAAATGCTTATTAATTTAAAATATTGGTCACTTTGTTCCAAAGAATTTAAGGTGGTAAAAATGAGGCTATAGTGAGATAATTATCTGTGGCATATTTTCTAAAAGAGAAACATTCAAATAACTGTTTAAAGTTACTTAGGAGAATTCCTATGTCACATTTAGAGGTTTTTGATACATCCGCTTGTTACATAGTTAATACTAAATAAATGTTCTTGAATCAATTAGTGAACTAATGAATGCAATGGCCAAATATTTTAAAGTTATTACAAAAAGAAATTTGATTGTTTATCCCTGAAATATTTTTTTTAATAATATTTGAGACATCCAGTCAGGATGGCGGCATAGGTAAATGCGGTTTCGCCTCTTCCCACCACCACACCAAAATTACAACTAAACTATAGCACAAACATCATTCAGAACTGCCTGACATCGAGCTGAATCGAAGTCCCACAACTACAGAATTAAAGAAACAGCCACATGGAGACTGGGAGGAGGGGCGGGGGCGGGGGCACGGGCACGGACGGGCTGGTCCCACACCCATGTGTTGCGGATAAAAATCAACAGGGACGTCTCAGCTGGGAAGGTCCTCCCTGAGAAGTGAGGGGTCCCTGCACCATGCCAGGTGCCCAGCTCAGGGTTCCAGTGCCAGAAGAGAAGTCTGGCACTTCTGGCTGTAAAACCAGCAGGAACTGAGGCTGAGGCTTCTGGAACCCCAGGCAGCTTTCTTAAAGGGCCCACTCACGGACTTACTTGGACTCGCTCTCTCTAAACTCAGAAGGGAGGCAACTTGAAAGGCACCAGAGACATACAGGGAGGAACTGAGCTGTTTGGCCTTGGGATGAGGGCTGGAGAGGCAGCTTTCTCCCAGACAGACATGCTGGCGGAGGCTGATGTTCCTTTGGTGAGCCCTTCCCCCACGGGCTGGCAGACCGTCGCCATATCTGGGACTCCAGCAACCTGGCTCACACTTTTGTCCCTGCCCTACCCAAATTTCAGGCCCACCCAAGCTGTTTCCAAAGGCTTTACCATAGGATTGTCCTGTCTTGGATCCTGCTTCAGAGTTTCCTCAAATCTCTCAAACAAGCAGCATCTGGTCTCAGCAAAGGCCTGGCACTAGAAGCAGCCAGTCTTGGTTCACCATTTGGCTTTTCCTGGGCACCTCCAAGCCCAGCACAAGAAGCAGCCATCTGAAGATCACTTTGTAGCTTATACCAGGTGGCCCCGGATAGAACACAGGCAGTGCCCTGGCTGGTTTGGCTCAGCGGTTAGAGCGTCGGCCTACGGTCCAGAGAGACCCAGATTCAGTTCCTGCTAAGGGCACGTTCCTCAGTTGCAGTTTGTCCCCGGCCCTGGTTGGGTCGTGCAGGTGGCAGCCACTCGATGTGTCCCTTTCATGTTGATGTTTCTCTTTCTCTCTCTCTCTCTCCCTCTCTTTCCCTCCCACTCTATCTGAACAAACAAATGGAAAAATTTCCTTGGGTGAGAATAAAAAAATAAAAAGAACACAGGCAGTGGCTAACCTTGCCCCAGAGCCAGCACACCCAGTGGACAGCTTCAGACCACATTGAAGCACCACCACCCAAGCGCCTCCACAAGTAACACACTCAATGAGTGGACTCAGTGGGCACCAGAGCCCTGATGAAGTAAGTCTTGCTCTATGTGGTGGGCTCCTCACAGCTGAACATCCAAGGAAGTCAGAGACCAGTGGTCAGTGGGCACAGTCAGTCCTTGCAGCTGATCAGCCTGAGTAAATCCCTCCCATTGGCATGCCAACAGCAATCAAGACTCAATTACAGCTCTGGCTGGTTTGGCTCAGCGGTTAGAGCATCGGCCTGCGTTCCAGAGAGACCTGGGTTCTGTTCCCACTAAGGGCACATAACCTCAGTTGCAGTTTGTTTCCGGCCCTGGTTGGTCATGTGGGTGGCAGCCACTCGATGTGTCCCTTTCACATCGATGTTTCTCTCTCTCTCTCTCTCTCTCATCCTCTCTATCCCTCCCATTCTATCTGAACAAAAAATGGAAAAATGTCCTCATGTGAGGATAAAAAAAAGAAGACTCAATTACAACAGAAATGTGTACAGTCCACTCTAGGGTGCATCTCAAGGGCCTAGCTAGGGTGATAAGGGAGGCTGTGCCACTGGATCCTATAGGACATCTATAACAATAGGCCACTCTATGAAGCCTAGGAGACATAGCAACTCTACCTAATACATAGAAATAATCACGGGGAAGCAGCCAAAATGAGGAGACAAAGAAACATGTTCCAAATGAGAGAAAAGAACAAAACTCTAGGAAAAGAACTAAACAAAACGGAGATAAGCAATCAATCAGATGCAGTGTTCAAAACACTGGTTATATGGTTGCTCAAGGAACTTGGTGAGACATTCAAGGAACTTAGTGAGACCTTCGAGGAACTTAAGGAGACCTCTAAGGAACTTAGTGAGAATATCAACCACATAAAAAAGGACCAGTTAGAAATGAAGGATGCACTAACTGAAATAAAGAATAATTTACAGGGAATCAATAGTAGAATAGGTAAAGCCAAAAAGGAAACCATTGATTTGGAATATAATGAAGCAGAAAACACCCAATCACAACAGCAAAAAGAAAAAAGAATCCAAAAAAATGAGGATAGTGTGAAGCGCCTGTGGGACAACTTTAAACATGCCAACATTTGCATCATAGGGGTGCCAGAAGGAGAAAAGAGAGAGAGCAAGAAATTGAAAACCTATTTGAAAAAATAATGACAGAAAACTTCCATAACTTGGTAAAGGAAATAGACATACAAGTCCAGGAAGCACAGAGAGTCCCAAACAAGATGAATCCGAAGAGGCCCACACCAAGACACATCATCATCAAAATGCAAGAGGTGCAAGACAAAGAGAGAATCTTAAAAGCAGCAAGAGAAAAGCAATTTGTTACCTACAAAGGAGCTCCCATAAGACTGTCAGCTGATTTCTCAAAAAAAGAAACTTTGCAGGCCAGAAAGGAGTGGCAAGAGATATTCAAGGTGATAAAAAGCAATGACCTACAACCAAGATTACTCTTTACTGCAAAGCTATCATTTAGAATTGATGGACATGTCAAGAGTTTCCCAGACAAGAAAAAGCTAAAGGAGTGAAGGGTCTTCTTGAAGGAGAAGAACAAAAATATGAACAACAAAATGGCAATTAATACATATCTATCAACAATTGAATCTACAAACAAAATGAGCAGGCAGAACAGAAACAGACTCACAGATACAGAGAACTTTTTGTTGCTTGCCAGATGGGCCGGGGCTGGAGCGATAGGTGAAAAAGATCATGGAATTAAGTAGCACAAATTGGTTATTAGACTGATGAACCTCAAAGGGAAGGGGGGTGGGAGGGCAGGATGAGATAAACCAAAGAACTTCTATGCATATATGCATAACCAATGGACACTGACAACAGTGTGGGGAAGGCAGGAGGGGAGGGCAGGATTGGGGAGAAGAATGTCAATGGGGAAAAAGGGGGGGGGGACATCTGTAATACATTCAACAATAAAAATGAGTGTAAAAAGTAAAAATAAAAAATATTTTATTTCTAGTAAAAATATTTAAAGAAAGTTTTATGACATGAATCTTAAATGATATTCAGCTTTTTTCAGTAATGTTTATTTAAATGTCTAGGTAAACCACAGATCTGGTAGATGAGAGACACTGATATGATAAATAGTAAGAATTAATACATTTCTCTCTGGCTTTAAGTGCTAAATACATATGTCCATTTTCCCCAGATATATTTAAATTTTTTAAATGTGTTTTTATTGATTTTTTTAGGGAGAGAGAGATAAAAACATTGATGTAAGGGAGAAACATTGATCAGCTGCCTCCTGCATATCCCCTACTGGGGATCAAGCCCCAAACCCGGGTATGTGCCCTGACTGGGCATCCAGCTGGGATCTTTTAGCCCATGGGATGATGCTCAATCCATTGAGCCAGACCAGCCAGGCCCAAATACATTTTTAAAATCCATTCATTGAGTGCTCGCTTGAATATGAACCTAGGCCCTATAGGGCACAGAAAGGCCAAGGAGATAATCTAGTAGAAGTGGAATAAACAGAGTGCTGTGTAGGCTCAGAGGAAGAAGCAATTAATTCTGCCAGGGGTGAGGAAATATGAGTAGAGGTAAAGGGGAGCACTAGTAGCAAGGTAGTGCAGACGACAGGGGAGAGTTTCCCAAAGATTTAAAGTAGTGGAGCATGGACCGTATTAGTATTTCATCTCTAGATGAAGGGAGGAGCAAAAGCCCCTGGAGTGGGAAGAAATTTGGTGTCATAGGTAAACAGAAGTGTTTACTAGGTGATGATTATGGTGATGAAATCTGAAAGAAGACAAAGGGTGTTGAGTATCATTCCCAGGAGTCTGGACTTTGTTCTGTGGTGAAAGCAGTATCATCAGAGGTTCTCAAGATGGGACTAGCTTGATTTGACTTGTTTTTTTAGAGGATGACTCTGGCACAAATGTGAAGGCTGGAACAGAAAGGCAAAAGAATGGAATGAAAAGGATGAGTTAGGCAATTTTTCTAGTAGCCAGACATGTAATATCAATCATGCCAAGTAGCCAACATTTATTGAGGGATTTAGTGTTCTAAGCACTTGGCATGTGTTGATTTATTTAATTCTTACAACTTTTATGAGGTAGGGACTGTTATTATACTAATTTACAGATGAGGCAGTTGAGGCAGAGAGGGTAAGTACAGTTCCAAGTCATGCGTGCGGCTAGGTTGTGGTGGAGCCAGGACTCAGGAAGTCTGGCTTCAGGGCTCCTGCTCTTATCCACATGCACACACCCATGCGGCAGACATGGAAAGAAAAAGGAGGGGACAGCTATGAGGGACGGAATTGGTAAGACTTGGTTTATGTGTGAAAGGAAAAGAACAGCAATGACTAAAATTTCTAGCCTAGATCATGGAAGTTTGTGGTCATAAATTGAAGTAAAAACTCAATTTTTAAAAAAAATTATGGAGGTTGAAGAATAAGATGAGCTGAGGAGCTTTGTAGATTTGAAGTCAATAAGCTCTTCATTTGGGAATTTTTTTTTTTTATCCTCGCTCGAGAACATTTTTGTATTTATCTTCAGATAGAGCAGAAGGGAGAGGAGGACAAGAGAGAGAGAGAAACATCGATGTGAGAGAGACATATCGAGTGGTCGCCACCCACACGACCCCAATCGGGACCGGGGACAAACTGCAACTAAGGACAAACTACAACCGAGGTACTTGCCCTTAGCAGGAACCGAACCCAGGACTCTGGTCCGTGGGCCAATGCTCTAACCACTTAGCAAACTGGCCAGGACCATTTAGGGATTTTTAACACAAGTTTGGAGATGAAGATTTGTAGTTCACAGGTTAATGATAGAATTCTGATCTTGAAATCGTAGAAGCCATTGAGATGGCTTAAGAAGAGAGAGTAGAAGCAAACCCAATTGCTTAATGAGGCCAAACAGGTAACCTTAATATATAAATTAGATGACACAGAGTGCGGTAGGACCTGTGGCTGACCTCAGAGTGGATGCAAGTTCTGCCTCAACATTCCATTTTTTAACATGTCCAATCAGTCAGAGTATGGGATAGGAAAAACTATTTCCATTGAAGTTGTAAACAGAGAAAGATGAGGCAGTGAAGAAAGCTGACAACATGCCAGAGTAATAAGAAAACTGGAGTCACCCACTCTAGAAAGAGCTTGAAGGAAGAAAGCTGGATGAGGGTGTATATACTCGGGCAGAAGTGTGACTGGGCAAGGACAGGGAGGAGGCCCTCATATCTGCCAACCATGGATAACCCCTAGGAAAGTTACTTCTCTGGAATGGAGAGACAAAAGGAGGGAGGGAGTGGAGGTCAGAAAATGAAGTCAGTGAGTGACAACTCCTGTTTTAAGAAGTTTGCAGTTGAGAAAAGAGAATTGGATGGTCACTGTGGTGGGAAAACAGGGCTGAAGGAAGGTCCCGATTTGAACATAGGAGAGTCTTGAGGGCTGAATAGAAGAAACCATAAAAGACACAAGAAAATAAGAGGTAATTGATAGCACATGATCTCACAGGACATGGAAGGAATGATCTCAAATTCACAGATGAAAAGGGTTACATTTTGTTCCTACAGAAATGCTAAGAAATGAAGGGAGGATGGGAACAATCTAAGATTTAGATAAGAAAGTTGAGGTCAGGTTTGTGTTAGATGTTCTCAGTCTTCCTCCATAAGTACGAAAAGGTCATCCCCTGAACACCTGAGGGGCTGATATTGGGGGCCTGAGAAAATGGACACATCCAGAACAGCCCCCCAGGGAGAGTGATACAAAGAATACTGAAGACTGAGTGTATCCAATATTTGGAGTGGGCAAACCAGCTAGAGTGGACATTCAAGGGCCAGAGCATTTAGGTGGAGGCCTCCCTGCCTGGGAAAGTAACAGCTCATCAAAGGTGGGTTGAATCAGCCAACACAGATATCTTATCAGGAGATTCCTTTATCTGGTCATCAAAAATATCCCTGTCATAAAAATAAAAATTTCCGTCACTTATGTTGAAAGGTCACTTTAAATGTCTAGTAGATAAATTTGGATCTAAAGCTTTAATGAAGGCAATTCTATAATGTGATATCTTACTTGGGAAGGTAAAAGATTCTTTAAACATATCAATGACCACTTGTGGTATTGATTTCCATTTTCTTTCAGAGGTGGGCAAAGACATTTTACAAATATCCACAGTGTCTCTTTTGGAAACAGACATAATGGAAGTGATGGTACTTTCTCCACTTCCAGAAACTGGAAGAAGCAGGCTGGAAATATTTACTCTGCCTATAATACTACCACAAGGTAAAGAAAAACACAAGCTACCAGTTCTGCCCTGGGCCCAGACAAGTAGTTGCTATAATTTTTATTCTTTTTTTTTCCTGGTGATAGCTTTTTTTTTCTCTCTTTTAACATGTGAACAGGTAAAATACCATCTTTTGTGTATCTTACAAGGTGAAACTAATGAGGCTGCTAAACAGTGTGAAATGTGGGTTTTCTTCTAAGCCCTGTCATTCATATGAATCTGCCCATTTACCAGAGAAAAGAAACTGGATCAACTGGCACTTTAGTCAAATTGATTTGTCATTTTGTGATGTCTCTTTTTTGTATTTTAACTTTATATAGTCAAATTCATATATGTTACTGTAAAATTACTTTCACTGATAAAATTCTAAAGAAAGCTTTCTGGCTAGAGGTCTGATAAAATAGACACTTTTTCTGTTTTAAGTAACAAATATCTGGGTAGCTATTTTGCAAATATATAATTGTGGAATATAAGACAGCCAAAAACCTCAAAGTACTTTTATATTTTAATTAACCACGGTTTTGTTTATTTTGTTTTTTAATTTTTTTTTTATCTTTATTAATGTTTAGAGAGAGAGAAAGGGAGAGGGCGGGAGAGGTGGAAACATCGATGAGAGAGAACATCGATTGGCCGCCTCCTGCACGCCTCCCACTGGGGATCAGGCCCACAACCTGGGCAGGTGCCCTGACCAGGAACCAAACCAGCAACCTCTTGGTGCATGGGTCGACACTCAACCACTGGGCCACACTGGTCAGGTGAGCCAAGTTATTAATTAAGCATTTAAATTTTTAATTTAACTTTCATAATTTTTTATAACAATTAAAAAATAAAATCAGCCCTGGCTGATTTGGCTCAGCATTTAGAGCATCGGCCTGCGGTCCAGAGAGTCCCAGGTTCGGTTCCCGCTAAGGGCATGTACCTTGGTTGCAGTTTGTCCCTGGCCCTGGTTGGGTCGTGCAGGTGGCAACCACTCGATGTGTCCCTTTCATGTCGATGTTTCTCTCTCTCTTCCTCCCACTCTATCTGAAAAGAAAATGGAAAAATGTCCTCGGGTGAGGATAAAAAAAATAAAATAAAATCAATATATGGTACAAGTGATCTCTTTTCTTCCTTAAATCTTACAGTTTCTGCAACCTTTGTTGATGAAAGAGGGAGAATGAGAGATGAATTCATTCATAAGTTCCTATATGAGATAGAGCACTCTCTGTCCTCTGCTGTGTTGAATTTCCAAAGTAACAAAGTATATGGCTTCTGTAGTGAAGTGCCCTACATTTGCAGCTATCTTCTTCCTGAAAAGGTATGTCAAAACTTCAGCTCGCTATCATTTATCTTAGCAATCAAGATTAACACATTGTATTAATTAGACGTGATCCATGCTTTAACATTATAGTCCAGTTAACAAATGGCTTTATTGGCTCGGCAGTTAGAGCATCGGCCTGTGGTCCAGAGAGACCCGGGTTCGGTTCCCGCTAAGGGTACGTACCTCAGTTGCAGTTTGTCTCTGGTCCTGGTTGGGTCATGCGGGTGGCAGCCACTCAATGTGTCCCTTTCACATTGATGTTTCTCCCTCTCTCTCTTCCTCTCCCTCCCACTCTATCTGAACAAAAAATGGAAAAATGTCCTCGGGTGAGGATAAAAAAACAAACACAAACGGCTTTATTGTAATAACATAATTTCCTTGAATTAAATATATATAAGCATGGCTTATTAATCCATCAAAATATGTTGGAATAACCTCACACTTGTGCTACATATATCATACTTGTCAGATAAACATGCAGATGGCACAGTATTAGTTTAATGCTTTAAAAAAACAATCTAACCTTAGAAAACATATCCCGCAGGTACAGGGGCTACAGGCTTGCTGGTTTTCAGTAGAAATTTGCACCTAAACCCTAAGTAAAATTGCACAGAATTGTTAAACTATGTTTCTGGCATCCTTTCATCACACTCTTTTTAAACTTCTCCCATATGATATCACCTCCTGCTACATACTCTGGCCCAGATCATCAACCACCCTTCCTCCCTTCCTTCAATCAAAGCTCGTCTCTCCCTGAGTGGCCAATGTCAGCAAGGTGTGAGACAAAGAAATTAAGAAAGAAATGGCTAATGATAAGGAGGATTCAAGTAAAGATTCATGAAGGAAGTACTATTTGAGCTGAACTTTGAAGAATAGGTTAGATTAAGGCATAGAGAAATACTGTGGACCATCTTGGTGGGAGTCGGGGGAGTGGGATTGCTGAGGTAGGGAAGGAGCAGGATTGGTGGGGATGGGGAGGGGAAGAGCATTCTAGACAAAAGTCACGGCATGTGCAAAGGCTTGGAGGGGGGAGTGCATGAAACAGACAGGGGGCATATTGACTAATTTATTTTGACTTGAACGTGGGAATATATGAAAATGGTTAGTAAGCCCTGGCCAGTTTGGTTCAGTGGTTAGAGCATCGGCCTGCAGACCAATGAGTTGCGGGTTCGATTCTGGTCAAGGGTACGTACCTCAATTGCGGTTCATCCCCAACCCTGGTCCGGTCGTGTGACACAGAAGCAACCAGTCAGTGTGGCTCTATCACATCGATGTTTCTCTCTGTCTCCCTCCCTCCTGCCTCCCACTCTATCTAATGATAAATAGAAAAATATCCATGGGTGAGAAATTTTTAAAAAGTTTTAAAATTAAAAAAAAAAGAAAATGGTTAGTGAGAGAGATGGTCAGTGTAGTCTGGGATCTTTACTGGTAACTAACATATACGTAAAGACTTTTCTTAGCCAAAACGAACATTTATTTGCAAAGATAGAAAATGTGATACAAATACAGGTGCCCACTTTATCGTGTATCAGTGTATTTCCAACGACAGAATTTTCAAATTTGAATATGACTGTATAGGCACAACTGCAAACCCTAAGATGCTGCTCCCTGATCTGTTCTATAATGCAGTCATCTTCTTTGATTGGCAGGAACATAGTGGTATTTGCATTCTTAAGCCATACCAGAAAGTGCAGAGCAGACTATATGGACCTGGAGCACTCTCTCTGTCTGCGCATGGACTGTGGCTCATAACAAGAGCTAAATGTGGAACTGTGTGTATCCGAGACATTCACACTTTGGTAAACTTTTTTTCTTTAAACAATTATGGGATGTATGTCTTCATTTCATATAAGGGGCAGTAGCCCTTAGGGAAAGAATTGGAATTCTTTCATAGGTAAATTGAGTCATAACTTACTTATCACTGATGGTATTATTGACTTTAACTTTAGGTGTATTTATGTGTCAAGGTTTGGATTTTTGAGAGAGAAAACACCAACCAGGGACAGATCTGCAAAGAAAAAGCCCAGGGAAGCCTAGCTTTTTCTCACCCTGTGAGATTCTAGCAAGAGCCAGTGAGAGGGCATATACAAACTGCTTCGGAAGTGGTGAATTGCTGTGTAAACCTAGGGATTACTGTTGCTATCCTCCTGGCCTGAAGGGCCTCTGGGCTGGTTGCTACTGCCCCCCCCCCCCGACTCTTTATGTGATGCCGGAATCGAGTTGTACTGGTCATCAGTATAATTTAATGCAGTCAGTGATTTTTATCCAGGGTTCTACTCCAAATATGCAAAGTGTCACAATGACCCACATGACTCACACCTATGGGTCCAGATCAACTGGGCCCTGGTTGTGCCCATACAGCTCTCCTTACTCATATGTGCAAGAAAGCATATTTGGAACACAGTTGGGCAAAAGTGATATTATACAAGTAAAACCTTAAATCCCTCAGAGATTACTTTTTTTTTTAATCCTCACCCTAGGACATTTTTGCATTTATGTTCAGACAGAGCAGGAGGGAGAGAGGGAGGAAGAGAAAGAAAGAAGCATCAATGTGAGAGAGATACATCGAGTGGTTGCCACCCACACAACCCCAACTGGGGCTGGGAACAAACTGCATCTGAGGTACATGCCCTTAGTGGGAACCGAACCCGGGACTCTCTGGTCCGTGGGCCAATGGTCTAACCGCTGAGCCAAACTGGCCAGGGCCCTCAGAGATTACTTTTAAGTGAACAATTTGTAAACTTTGTTACACTGTCTCTTAGTCAAATGATTTGTAATGTATACAACAACTAACAGTGGCATGATATGGCAAGACATCAAAGATTTTGGGGGGGTTATTCTATCCAAAGCACCTAATATATGAGGTTATCCATGGTAGCATTGTTTGTAAAACAACCTAATGTCCATCAACAGAGGACTGGATAAATAAATAATGGTACATAAACAATACATAAGTAAAATGTGGAATATTACACAGCTGTAATAAAGAATGAGGAAATCCTTATGCAACAATATGGAAAGAACCCCAAGATATTTTTAGGGAGGAAAGCAAGGTGCAAATGTAGGTATTATTCTACAGTTTATGTTAAAATTGTATAAAATCTCATTTATATGCATAAAAAAAGTCTGAAAGGATATTGAAGATACTTCCTTTGGGAAGTGGTTGGGGAATGGTGACATGAAGATTTCACTGCGTGCACTTTTATAGTTTTTGAATTTTGGACCATTTAAATGTATTACCTATTTTTAAAGTTTTTTTTAAAACAAAGTATCAAGGTTGAGAACCAGTGTGACACAGAAATCCCAATTTTTAGTGAAGGGGCTTAGACTATTGCCCTGTGTACCAAATTAGTGATGTGTTTTGTTTGGGTTCTAATTAAACATGTTTGATTAGCATCCTCCATATGGGGCATGTTATCCTTTTTTATTCCCAGTGCCCATCACCCTCTCTCATCACACTCAGCCTCTTCACACATAAATGGAACCTGCCTGATTCTTGAAGGCGCCTGAATTTACCCCCTCTGCTTGCTCAAGGCCCCTCCCTTACCTTCATAGCCTTCAGCAATTTCATTCGCTTCTGTGTCCAATTTTCCTATTATACATTGATGATAATAATTCCTCTCCTTCTCCACTACCACAAATGGAGAATGAATCAGTATTGGTGAACGTGTTTTGAACTAGGGATTTTCAGTGCTCTGTATTACCTAGAGGCTAATGCCACCCCAACCACGAGGCTCTTAACAAACAGAAAAAGATTTATCAACAAGCAAAGTGCATGCAGTCCCCTTAGAAAAACCATGTAATTGAATTGTGTTTGTAATTTTTTCACTTTGTTCCTAAAACTATTGAGGAAACGTTTGTTCGTTGTCGGAGTCATTCTCACCAGGGGCATGGAATTCAGTCAGTGAGAATTTCAATGGATGGACAAAACGTTCTGGTAAATGGAAAAGATGATGGCACCCTTGTTTGCCTAAGATGGAGGTACGTACAGTAAACAGAAAGCAGCCTCACATGGTATGGTGTTTTATTTATTTATTTTGTTTGTTTTTTTTTAATCCTCACCAGAGGTTATTTTTTTCCCCTCAAATATTTTCAGACAGAGTGGGAGGGAGAGAGAGAGAAGGAGGAAAAGAGATGTGAGAGGAACACATCGATGGGTTGTCTCCCACACGACCCCGACCAGGGCCTAGATGAATCACAACCGCGGTACGTGCCCTTGGCCAGAAGCGAACCTGCGACTCTTTAGTCCACGGGACAGTGCTCTAACTGCTGAGCAAAACTGACCAGGGCCTGGTATGGTGTTTTAAAATAAAGATGTTGTTATTATTTAGGTACAGCAAGGCCAACATAACAGGAGACCTTTGAAAAGGTTGTTATACTCACAGATCCCAAGAGGAGGGTGTAGGCCACGCTACTGGAGGTCCACATGGGGAAGCACCAGGGTGGGTAAAGAGGCAGAGGAAGCAGGGAGACCATGGGCAAGAGCCTTTATTATGGTTTCCATGGGAAAGAGCAGACAGATTTAGGGCTGGCTAGTTAGGATAACTTCAGTGGGCTCTAAGGCATAGGGGCTGCCCTAGTTATCCGGCTCTTGGCCCTAAGATGGTTAGGGCAGGGAAACAGTGGTGAAGCCCAGTGGAGGAGATGGTCGGGTGTGGGTTCTGGGTTAGTGGGTTTGCATTAGAAATGTGGGCTACAGCATGAGTTGTTTACTGTTTCCAGGAACTGGCTAGCTCTGGGAGGGGAGTCCCTCCAGGGTCAGGATGGCCCTAGATGTCAAAGCATCAAAATACAAGAAAAGAAAAGATATGGTTAATACGTGTAAGATGATCAGTCCTCTCTTTCATAACACCTGTTGGAAGAGTACAAGAAATGAGGACAATTCTGAAGATTAGACAACTTGAAAAGCTCCTGTTTATCCCTCAAAATCCTTATATAGATATGTATGTATATACACATACAGAGTGACTTTCCTAATTAGACTTTGCTCAGACAATATTAATTTATTTGGACTTTGATTAGACTAAAATTAGTATTCTAAATAAATAAATACTACTAAAATAAACAGATGGTGACCAGGGGACAGAAAGCATGAAGGTGACAGCCTGGACTTGAAGTGTTGCCTTGTTTGATCTTGCAGTGGATAGAACTAGTCAATGTGTAGTTCATTTCCACAAAAATAATATCTTACAGTGCCTCATGTGATCAAAACAATAATAAAACATGGCCTCAGTGACATTTGAAAATGTTAAATACTTTGGAGATTTTATATCATAACAATTTTGGTAGCCACTTAGTTCAAAGACTCATTTGAAGACTGTATGTACCATTATGTCCATTTTATACATGGACTCTTAATTAACTTGTATTTTATATATAAGTCCTAACACATCCTTTATAGTCAGTGAGCAAATAGCATCTCAGGTAACAGCAAATGAGTGCTGGAGCCCTATTTATGGAAGTAAAGACATTTCCACCTATCACAGTTAATCATGTGGACTTTTGACTCAAAACAAAGTTGAATTTGAAACCTCAGTCCAGGACTTATTAGCTTGTAACCTCAAACACATCACAACCCTTCCAAACTATCTAGAACGATGTTATTTAAGGTGGGGTCTGCAGCACCTGTGAGCTTGTTAGAAATGCATATTCTTGGGCCCCACCCAGACTTCCTGAATCAGAATCTCTGTGGGTGAGGTCCAAGAATTTGTTTTAATAAACCCTCCAGGTGATGCTGACGTTTCCAAAGTTTTGAGATGTTCTGGTGCACTGAGTGTACCCTCAGTAGAATGGGACTGCGAGGATTGAATGTGATGGTGTGATTATGTGTGTGCAGCAGCGCAGCACCTGTACATTCTAAGGCTTAACCAGAGTGGTGGCTCTTCTGTGCTGTGGCCAAAGCAGGTACAGAGGAATTGTAGGGTAAGACTATGGGGACAGCATGAGAAAAGATCACCCAACTAGGCCCAGGGGCTGGTCGTGTCCGGGAGCCCATGCACAGACTCTAAGAAGTGGAGTCCTAATGTCTACAGAGCACTTCAGAGAATTGTCCACATAGCGCTTTGTGTAGAAATGGTTTTGTATCTGGAAATAATACTGCTAAGTATGATTTTTTAAAATTGTGATTTTATAGCCTGTGTGTTTTCTTTTTTATTAATATAGGCGATTTGGAGGAAACTTAGCCAGTGAAATTCTTGAATATTTCCAGCAACTTTTAACTTCTCTGGGCAACACCATACAGGAGGAGAATAATTATTTACGTATAAGACAAAGCAATTCCACGACTTTGGAATCAGGATCTGAACACGCAGTTGAGTTCTGATATAGTTTTTTTTCCTCCTTCTGTCTACGTGAGAAATGTCCAAACCCATAAAGAATTTTTATGACAATTTATTTGAGCCAAATTAACAATTGCCAGGACGCAAGATCTCAAAATACTCCACAGTTTGACAGTTTCCTTTATGTATCAAAAATTAGGGAGGGAACTAAGGAAGGTTACATGAAAGTGATTAAAAGCAAGGCAAGCATTTGATTATAGGATAGTTAACAAAACTAGATCCCCTGTTGAGGGTGGTTACGCTTATTGCAAAGGCGTGTTAACCTACATGCACAAAAACAATGGATAGGGCTTGCTAAAGCAAAGATAAGCCTGTTCCTAAAAAAGTTATATGCTGGAGTGTGGTAACTATCCCACCATGACCCACCCATTTAGGAATTTAGGATCATATCACTCTGTGAGGTTACTTTTCGTAGAATCCCTTTTGCATTCCCACTCCCTTTCTTTCTCTTTCAATCAGCTATCAGTTTGCAGTTACAGTTTTCGTTAAGCAGAAATTCAGTAATTTCCCTTTTTATCCAGGTACACCATGATTCTCAAAAAGAGCATGAGCTCCATCTAAGAGTGAATATTCAGCCTTTCTCAAAGCAATGGCAAATATTATACCATAGATCTTATTTAAACCATAGTACAAGATCCAGGCCTGCCTGAAAAAAGAGAATCTTACTACCAATTCTTGTGCTTGGTCAAAATGGGCTCATGTCTATACTTTTATGTCACATACATTATATAGGACGTATCTAGCCAGAGAGCAACATTCATTCCTTCAAGTCATTTAACAAATATTTATTGAGCACCTACAAAATGCTAGGCTGTGGGAAGTATAGGCATGAACAAGATAGAAAAAGTTTCTGCTTTCATGAAGCTTACATTCTAATTGCGGGTTGGGAGTGAGCAGAGAAAAAGCTAAATAAGCAAATAAATAAGAAAAGTAAATAGTAACATCTATTTAGTGAATAAAAATGGCTTGGTGTGATAGCATTTGTCTGGAATAGCCTCCCTAAGGAGAGGACATTTAAGCTGAGACTTAAATTTAAAGAGGGTGCCAACATGCAACATGGGGCAAAGTACTCAGGGCGGATGGGAGAAAGTGTTTGACATGTCTGAGGACCTTAAAGAGGCCTGTGCAACTAAAGGCAGCAAGAGAGAGAGAGGTAGGAGATGAGGTCCTCAGGGTGGAAAAGGGCCATGTAACAAAGGGCTTTGTGAACCAGGTAGAGTTTAGATTTAATTTTATGTATAATAAGAACCCATAAAATCTTCTGAGGAGAGGAGTTACAAGATCTTACTCACATTTTTGAAATAATGACTTTCCACTATGTGGAGAATGTTTCCCATAAGGGACAAGAGAGGAAGCAGGGAGATTAGTTAGGAGGCTGTGTCAGAGATCCAGGGATGGATGTGGAGGAGTGTTGTGGAGAGGAAATGGTACATTTCAGGTAAATTTCCAAGGTAGAGTTAACAGAATTTACTGGTGGATTAGAGGGAGAGGGACTTCTAGATTTTTTACTTGAACAACTATGCAGGAAATTATACTACTTGTGAACATGGGGAAGACTATGAGGCAGGGTACCTCTGTGGGAGAAAGAAGGTTACCCATGCCAACCTTGAGAAACAGAGGGGACTAGGAGAGAGCATCTTCTAGATATCCAGGAGAACAACTTAGGGAGATAAAGGCGGCTGAGAAGGGGCAGCCAGTGAGGTTACAGGAGAGTGTGATATCCCAAACTTTTTCAAGACATTTTGTTGCAGAGAGAGAACAGAAGGGGGGTGGTAGCTGAAGAGGGGGTGTGGTAGTCAATGGACAGTGGCTTTCCTAGGACAGGAGATACCAGCACACGATTGGGGAAGATTCAGTAGAAGAGAGAAATGGATGACGCTGAAGGGCAATGGAATTTTTTTTTTTTTTAAGTGTAAAAGCCTGAAGAAGGGGGAAAAGATTGAGATCCTAAGTACAAATGGTGGAGCAGGCCGTGATAGGCAGGAGCATTTGGTCTACAGTAACAGGAAGAAGGCAGAGAGTGTTTTGGTGAACATGAAACCTATCTGATCCTTTCTGCTTTCTAGGTGAAAAGTGTAGCTGATATAAGGACAGAGTGGTAGGAATTAAATTAATAAAACACTTTGTCTTGGACAGGCAAAATGTTTGTTATTATTTTTTAAATATGTTTTTATTGATTTTTAGAGAGAGAGGAAGGCAGAGAGAGAGATAATCAATTGGTTGCTTCCTGCATACCCCTTACAGGGGATAGAGCCCACAACCCAGGCATGTATTCTGACTGGGAATTGAACCAGTGACCTCTTGGTGCATGGGACGATGCTCAACCAACTGAGCCAAACTGGCCAGATTTTGTTTGTTTGTTTGTTTGTTTTAATGCAACAAGTGCAAAGAGATTCAAAACAATTATTTGAAGTAGTGTGGGAGGAGGAGAACTTGATGAATTTTAAATTTACGACATGTCTGTCTTTTTCTAAGATAAGTGAGACTATGAGTTTAAACATTGACTCATCACAAGAGGAATTAGTCCAAGCTGATAATATGAAGCAAATACCCTGGATACAACAAAAAAGCCAAGAGGTATTTATAAAATATGGGAGAGGTTTGAAATAATGCTTTGTAGGTGTGCCAAATAGATTAGTTTCCTATGAAAACCTGCTGCAAAGTTAGAAAATAGAACAAGGTCCTACTTAGCAGAGCATTCCATCATACAAGTGTAACTTTCCTGAAAGAAAACGCACACCCTAAACACAGCCCAATCTTTTAGATTAAATTATATCTTCTTTAAGAATTGTACATAAGCTAATATGAAATCCAACAAAGCTGTCTAAGTAAGCCAAAGCAAAGAATGAAGTGTGATACGTCATGTCGGAGAGTTTTAGGGAAGCTTCAGAGTTGATATAAGAAAGAGGTGGGAGAAACAGGAAAAGGGACATCCTGGCTTCAGATATGCAGGAAGGTGACAAAGGTAGTAGTAGTAGCTTGTGTCTGGATTTAGCCTGCTTATCTAGTCTCAAGTTCCCAATAAAACAGGAGGCTGGTTTTCCTTTGTCAACTATTTTCTATTTAATTTTTTATTACTTAATTATTTTCCTTCTGTTGGCCATATAATTGACTGAAACTACTATGTTGCTTCAGTCAACATAATAGCAATTTATTTAAGCAAGGTATGGAAGTGGTGTTATTTCATATACACTTTATATTAGTCTTTAAAAAATTTTGTTTCTAGAGAAGTACTATCTATTATGTATCTGTCTGTGTACCTATGTCTATATGTGTATGTATGGCTATTGATACGTATGTATATATCATATACTTCACTATTATTTTTCTTGCCTGTTTAAGTGATATGCTTGTCCTATTTAGGCCATCAAAAAGGAGATTAAACTGTTTTCCAACAAAAGGAGAGAGCTAAAAAGAGGAATCAAAGCACTTGCTAAAATGGTAATGTTGTGATTTCATATGTGAATAATTTGACTCTCAGTCTAAAATTACTTTTTGAGCTCTATTTTGTTCAATACAGCATGAGAAGATATGCCCATTTTCTTTTCTGTCTATGTAATCTCAGTTTCCTGGGGTACTTCAATAGGGTAGAAATTTTACCATACTACACTATATATAAATAGTGCTTTTCTTCTCTATGTCTTTTCCAAATACTGTATCCTATTCTTTAATAATTATTTTAATCAAAGTTATATGTTTATAATTTTACAAATTAAATAATGAGTTTATTTAAAGCAGCACCTGCCCTACTTCTTTTTTTTTTTTTATGGTTTTTATTTATTTATTTTAATTTTATTTTTGTTACAGATGTTTCTCCTTTTTCACCCCATTGGCACCCTCCTCCCCATACCCCCCACCCCGTCCCTGGCTTTGTTGTCCATGTCCATTGGTCATGCATACATGCATATAAGTTCTGTGGTTTATCTCTTTCCACCCCCACCACCCCTTCTTCTGAGGGTTGTCAGTCTGTACCCTACTTTCATGTTTCTGGGTCTACTGTATTCCTCAGACTGTTATGTTCATCATATTCTGTATATAAGTGAGATCATGTGGTATTTGTCTTTTTCTGCTTGGCTTGTTTCGCTTAGGATAATACTTTCCAGGTCCCTCCATGTCGTCTCAAAGGATAAGAGATCTTTCTTTCTTACAGCTGCATAGTACTCCATTGTGTATATGTACCACTGCTTTTTTATCCATTTGTCTACTGATGGACACTTGGGCTGTTTCCAGATCTTAGCTATTGTAAATAGTGCTGCTATGAACATGGGGGTACATATATTCTTTCTGATTGGTGTTTCAGGCTTCTTAGGGTATATTCCTAGAAGCGGGATGACTGGGTCAAATGGAAGTTCAATTTTTAATTTTTTGAGGTAACACCATAGTGTTTTCCATAGTGGCTGCACCAGTCTGCATTCCCACCAGCATTGCACTAGAGTCCCCTTTTCTCCACAGCCTCGCCAACACTTGTTGTTTGATGATTTGTTGATGGCGGCCATTCTGACAGGTGGGAAGTGATACCTCGTTGTTGTTTTAATTTGCATCTCTCTGATGCTTAGTGATGTTGAGCATTTCTTCATATGCCTCTTGGCCATTTGTATGTCCTGTTTGGAGAGGTGTCTATTCAGCTCCTCTGCCCATTTTTTAATTTTTATTATTATTATTTATTTATTTATTTATTTATTTATTTATTTATTTATTTATTTATGGCGTACCATTTAAACGTAATACAATGTGAATGGTGCCTGTCCCTAGAGTTGTATAATAATTTGGCTCTTGAGAAAAGGGTACATGGGAGCTACATTTTTTGAGACTTGGTTTTTCTTAAAATGTCTTTATCCCACTCTCAAACTCATGTGACAGTTTGCCTAAGTGTACAGTGATTTCCCCTAGGAATTTTGAGGGCTTGCTGCATTGTTTTCTAGCTTTCAGTGTTTGTTTTAGAAAATCTAATACCTTTCTGATTCCCAGTTCTTTGTCATTAACCAGATTTTTCTCTCTGGAAATTTATATATGGATCCTTTCTTATTCCCTGCTGTTTGGAAATTTCACAATTAATGCATCTTGAGTTGTTTGATAGATATTGGTTTACTGGTACAGATCTAGATGCTCTCCACCCTTCTCCACCCAATTCTGAGCCCCGAGAGGCTGGCTTTTGTGGGTGCCTCTGGTTTCTGTTTCAGTTTAGCCACTGAGTGGTATCAACAGGAGATCAGAGAGCAGGAGAAGACTAGGGTCAGGGTTTTATTCCTCCAGGGAGCTCTCTGTTGTGTTTTGAACTGGCTGTGACTGCCAGCCCTCTCTGACTGCTACCAATTTCTTCAGGTTTCAGTAACTACTCTCCCCAGCCTTACCCTTCAGACCTGGAAGTGGTGTCAGCTTCCTGTGGTTGCTAGCCTGAGATGCTTCATCATGCCTTGCTTGTTTCCCTTACCCTGCTAAATCTTTCTTTTTTAAAATCTCTCTCCCCAATTACCCCATTTAAATGTGCCAGCTGTTTCATACCAGGACCTAAGTTTGTACGTTTGATGTGTTATTATTGTTTTTTTCTTTCATATGCTGGGCATTGGTGAGCACTTTCAATAAGAAACCTTTGTTCTTCAGTTCTTTGTGTTCTTAAATTGTTCTTTGATAATTTCCTCCCCTTTGTTTTATTCTTCTGATTATTAATGAGGATGAACATTTTTTATAACTCTAAAGACTATTTGTATTTCCTCTTCTGTGAATTCCCTGTTTATATCCTTTGCCCATTTTTTCTATTGAGCTGTTGGTCTTTTTATTTTTGATTGTAGGAGTTCTTTATTTTTATTATTAGCATGTTTATTTATCATAATTAGGGTTAGCTAAGCTGTGATACTAATAAAACTCCAAAAAGCATAATAGCATAGAGATAAGAAGTTTATTTCTTTCTCAAAAAACAGTCCTGGGTAGGTGTTCAAATCACAGCTGCTCTGTTCCATGCAGTCATTCAGTGACTTAGGCTGGTGGAGACTCTGCCAGTTTCCCCACGTGGCTTCTAAGGTTGTCTTGCTTGATCTCATCTTAGGTAAATGGAAGAGAAAAGAGCATGGAGATGTACGTGGGAAAAATCCAGAGGTGGCCCTTAAAATTTGATGGAACCACATGAAATTGCTGTTTTCTTTTTTTCAGCCTAATATACTACAAATATTTTCTTTCTTTCAACATTTATAATGTGCCTTTTTAAATGCAGAATTTAAAAGTTATGGCCCAAGTGTATTGGATCATCTTATTTATAGCTTTTATTTTTGTGTCTGATTTTAAAAGGGCTTCCAAAGTCTTGCACATTTTCTTCTAATACCTTTTATTTCACCTGTAATTTATTTTCATGAATAGTATGAGGTGTGGATCTAACTTATTTTTTCAAATAAATAGTCCATTTTGTCAGTGCTTTTTATTGAATATACCTTCATTTCTCCACTGATTTGCAACTCCTTCTATTAATCCCTGGAGTCCCCGGTACACGAGATTGTTTCTGGATTCTCCATTCTGAAATTAAGTATTGATCTTTTCCTAAGCTAATTTCAAACTATTCTGATTGTTATAACTTTATAAAATACTTCTATATATCTTGAAAGTGATGCTTCCTTGCTTTCCTTTTACCAAAAAAATGTTGGCTTTTTTATGCCCACCTTTATTACACTTGAATTTTAGTCAACTTGTCAGGTTCCATGGAAAACTCTGAATTGATTTTGATTGAAAATATATTGCTTATAGTATAACTTTGGAAAGAATTTATTTGCTATGTAAACTTATATATATATAAGTTTATATATATATAAAAATATACATTTTTATTACAATTCTTATATATAATATACATTATGTAAATATATAAGTACATATCTATTCAATTTTTAAAAACTATTCTTTAATGAAGTTTTATAGTCTAAAAGTGACCATAATTTTCTTTTAAGGTTATTTTAGGCATCTTATAGTTTGTTTTGCTTTTTGTGAATGGACTATTTTTCTATTACATTTTCTAACGGGTTACTTCTGGTATATATGAATGTTACAGATGTTATATCTGATCATCTTGCTGAATTCTCTTTTCAGTTCTATTTTTTCAATTGCTTCTCTTGGATCATCTAGGTAAACTATCATATCTTCTGAAAATCATGTGTCTCTTCCTTATCAATCTTTATACTTCTTTTTTTTCCTTATCATATGGCAAAATATAATAGTGGTCCTGACAGTGGACATGCTTGTCTTCTTCCTAACCTTAACAGGAATGTTACTAACTCATAAGGGTGATGCTTGCTGTAGCTTCTGTCCCTTGTTACCTAAGGGTTTTTATTGTGAATTGTATTATGAAATTGATCAAATGCTTTGTATTTCTTAGATAAACATTGGTCATTTTAAGTAGTATACCAGATTCCATTTGCTAATATTTATTCAGGATTTTTGTTATTTCTATTTATAAGTAATATTGGTCTAATTTTCTTGTACTTCCTTTGTCTAATTATAGTATCAGGGTTATACTAGTCTTATCAAGTGATTTGAGTAGTTTTCTACATCCCCCCCCCCCCCCCCCATTCTCTAGAACAGTATGCATAAAACAGGAATTCTCCTTTTCTTTACTATTTGGTTAGAAAAACAAACAATCACTACCCCCTCACACACATATAAAACCATCTGGGCCTGATGTCTGTTGCGGAAGTTGATTCCTTCCTACTGTTTCAAGTTCTTCTGTGGTCATTAGTCTTATTAGGTTTTCTTTTTTTTTTTTTACCAAGTATAGATTTGATAAATTATATTTTCTAAGAAAATTATCCTTCTCATCTAGATTTTTAAATATATAATATAAAATTATATAATATTCTAATGTTCAAGTCTCTTAATTTTTCAGTTATAGTTCTCTATTCCTAATGTTGTGTATATATGCCTTTTATATTTTCTCTTGATCACACTTTCCAACAGCATTTCTATTTTATTACTATAGTATGGTTTTTATTGATTTAACTCTATTATTGTAAGAACATAATATATAATTTTATACCTATACCTTTAATTAACTTAGGATTTTATCAATTTAAAATTTTATTCATTTTTTTTCTACATTGTTCTGGCTTATTTGTCCTCATTTTGTTGCTGTTTTGAATTGAAAACTTGGTTTATTTTCTATTGTTTTCTATAATGAATGTAATGCCATAAATATTCCTCTGGGTACCACTTTGACTACATTGCATTGATTTGATTATGCAATTTTCTCATATCTTTTTTATAAAAGATAAAAATTCTTAAAACACATAGCCGCAATACCATTAGCACACCTAAATATCAATAATTCCTTAATATTATTCAGTGAAGTGATGAATTTACACATTTTGTTGTTGTTTATAGATGAATGAGCTTTTAAAGATTAAGTTTTAAACTGTTAATAATCACAATAAGCACATAACCTGATTCTGTACTCAGTAGTAACATTTAAATTAATAGAACATCTTTTTTTTTTTTTATTGATTGCTATGTACGAGTTGGAATACTGTGTCTTTAAAGATTATTTCTTCACTTGTCACCATCCTCTCTTATTTTAAAATTCAGGTTCTGAATATGATGAAAGAAAATGAAACAATAGATAATATTGCAAAATTAGACCAAGAGGAATTTGGCCTGGACCTGGAGGAACTAGAAAGGCTTCAAAATCAAAGTGAGGAAGAACTGGCAAAGGTATGGAAAAATCTGATTTAAGCATCATAATGAAGGAAGTAAAGAGAAAATCGGAAGGGAAACTTTTCCAGAATTATGCAATTAAAACAAAAACTTTTCCAGCACAATGTGAGTAAAGCAAACCTAGTGTGTATGAGTGGAATGAGTCAGAGAATTACTGAATTTGGGGGTTCGGGGGGAAAAGAACATCCAGGCCAGACAGATATCTGATGTCTGTCTCCCCTCCATTACATTCATACCAGACATCTTCCACCATGTCTTTGAACATTTTTAGAAATCCCCTCAGCCACCTCATGTCAACTTTGGACACTCTGAAATAATCCCTTAATTAAAGTTGAAATCTTTCCCCCTATACTCACTGATTCTTCTATTCTTTTAACGCCATCTACTGTATGGACAGATATTCTGAAAATGGTTAGAGAAGATTAGCACTTACCATGTGTATCTTCTCTTATCTCAGCTAACTATCCCAGCTCCTGTGACCATCATATAATGTAGTTTGAATAGCTTCATCATCATCACACAGTTTTTCTCTGATTTCATTATATTTGAGTCTGACACCCACAAAAGAATTCCAGTTATCTTCTGTCCAGTTTAGAGAAAAGCATAAACTGAAACCTCTACATTACTAGATACTGTACTTCTATTAATTCAGCCTTTGCATCTTTCTGTTGCAATCACGTTACATTTATTTTAAGTGAAAGCCTTCATTTTGTTTTATACAGAATGTTCTTAAGCTACCTCTTTCCCAGCATGCACGGTACATTTGATTTTTCAAGTGTGAATATATAAACACATTTTTTTCCCCTCTGAATAAGAGAATGAAATATATCTGGATGCAAGGACATTTAAGTGAATTATAATTGGTTAAACAACTACACAAAACGAGACTATTTGATATCTCTAGGAGAGAGGTTTCCAATGATATGCATCGGGACTCAGTCCTGTTAAACATGTTTATTAATGACTGGGGTAACTATGTAGAAATGAGGCAGATCTGTCAAACTGGGGACATGAGGCTGAGAATAAGAGAAAATATATTGGATAACCGAATCAGGATCAAAAGGACCTCAACAGGCTTACTCAAAGAGATAAAATTTACCTAAATGATCATTCATCTAGCCATCAATTCATTCTGCAACATTTTTTGAATACCTGTTACATGCCCAGGACTATTATAGTGAATAAAACAGATAGGCCCCGACTACATAGGGCTAATCCAGCAGAGAAAACAGACCATAAATAAACAAATCTCTCTATATTGTGTGATTAAAACAAACTGGATGCTGTGATAGATGTCGGGGATCTACTTGTGTAGTCAAAGAAGATCACTTTAAAGGGGTGACTTTTCAGTTGGGAACTAAAAGAGAGGGAGCTGGCTATGCAAAGTTCTGGAGAAGAGAACGCCAGGCAATGGGAGCAGCAAGAGCAAAGACCTTGAGGCAGAAGTGGCTTGGGTATTCCAGGAGGAGAAAGGCCAGGAAGGCTATAGCACAGTGGACAGGAGAGAGCCTCACTGAATGATGTAAGAAAGGTAGGTGGAGGCCAGCTCTCAAGTCAAAGATTCTGGCTTTTTAAATTAAAAGTGCAATAGAAAGCTATTAGAAACTATCCCATTTTTATTATAACAAATAAGCACCAATTTAGGGGCATTTTGAATGTTACTTGGTTGTTGCAACAATCCAAAAGGTGGGTTTTTGTTTTCCCCATTTGCACAAGTTGAGGCTTCAGAGCTAGAGACACTTGGCTAAAAACCCACAACTTGGATCTGAGTCAGGAAGCGCCAGTCTGCCCACCAGGCTTCAGGCTCTTCCTCCTTGGCCTGGCTTCACTCAGGTCTAAAACGCCCCTTCCTGTTCTGGCACCAGGTTCTTCCAGCCCATTCATCTGGACCACTCTGCAATGAGTCTGGGTTAGGTGCCTAGTCCCATCCTTACTCTAGCGTTGCTTCTATCTCCAAACTCATGTCGGACTACCTAGCCCCATGAACCTGCTCCTCTGGCCTGCTGACCTACTGACCAATGATGAACCCACCCTGCTAACCTCACCCCCACCCCATGCCTCTGCCGAATGTCCTCCCCACCCCCACCTTTGCCACTTATCAAATTCCTGCACATCTCTGGAAAAGCTTCCTGATCCTCTGAGGCAGGCTTTGGTGCAGAGAAAGATTCTTCACATGCTCATTTCCCTCATGTTGTTTATTTTTTGCGGAGCTCCGGGCTTTTGAAAAGATATCAGCCCCAGATTGGATGTGAGAACAGAACCAAACAATTCAGCACAGAACTGTGTTAGCAGATGGCACCATAAACCCAGCTAGCTTTGGGCACATTTGAGAACCGAACACTAGTCCATAGGAAAAGTTAGTGGCACCTACCAGTCAAGGATTCCAGTCCTAAAGGGACCAGGCTACTAGCCAGCCTCAGCCAGGATCTCAACATTAGGGAAAAGACCAAAACCCAGTAGATAACCTGGACTCCGTATTAGGGACTGAGTCTGAAGGGGTTGATCCAATAGCCTCAGCAGTGGAGAGGGGAGGGCTGGGAATCAGACAGGTTCTGACAATTGATAGGCCAAAACAGCTGTTTATTTAAAACTTATTGTTTAAATGAATTTAAAACTGTATTGGTTATTATCAATGGATAAAGATTATTTTAAAAAGAAATAAAATACAAATTAAGCAAAGTATTTGTTCAAACACAAATAAATGAATAAGTGAATAAATAAGATATTTTCTAATCTGGTTGGGGGGAGTATTATTCTTAGCTAATTTGCTAAAAATTCTGCCAAAGTGAAATGCAGAAACAGTTCTGAAGAGGACCCTAAGGACTAAAGACTGTTGGGTCTCATTTTCATACCAGCTCTTTTGGCAAACTGTATTAAAATAAAAATACTTAATCACTTAAATATTAAGTAATAAGATTACTTAAAGCTGATAAAACTAATTGAGGTATCACATATGTTTCAAAATGGGAAAAAGTATATAATGTGCTCCCCAAGAGCAGTAGAGGTAAATAATAGAAGAATTAAGTGCAGTAAAAACACAGCCCTGGCCTGTGCGGCTCAATTGGTTGGGTATCGTCCCGTCTGATTACCGGTCAGGGCACAGGCCTGATTGCAGGCTCCATCTCCGGTGGAGGGTGTACAGGAGGCAGCCAGCCGGTGGATGTTTCGTTGTCACATTGACATTCCTCTCTTTCTCTCTCTCTCCCTTTCTCTCTCTCTAAAAGTCAATTTCTAAAAATCTTTATAAATAAATAAAGATTTCAACTTAAAAAAAAAAAAAAAGACCCCAAGATATCTGGCAGTTTCATAAAATTACAAATGTCCTACTTTGCTAATAAAACAGGAAGACTTTGCACGTTGGGTTTACTTCAACCGGCCAGATCTGTGACAACGGGTATGTTAGCTGTCCAGCCCACCACAGCTGTGCAACTGTCCCCACACCCACCTTGACTCATGTATAGGACCTGCCTGCCCTTGGAGGTGTTTGTGTTGACACCTTTGTCCTCCAGACTAAACTTCAGGAAAGATTCTCAAAGACAGGGCACTGTCCCCAACAAAATGCATCTCCCTGTGGAGCAGCACGGTTGGAGAAAGAAGACCAAACTCGATTGGTTAGTGAATTTACAAATGAGATTTTTTTTTAAGAGGCCATGTTTTTCATTTTCATTTTTTTTTCTTCATCTATGTTCTTCAAGATAAAAAAAGATGTGGAAATGCATAACCTAGCCAAGAGATATTTGGCTGAACTTATTAAAGAAGAATGCTGGCATTCAATGGCTGTGAAAGGTCGAGCTCTTAAGGTAACAGATATACCTCCAGATATAAGGTACCACGCCTTAACTTAGCCAATGAGAATTTTCAGTAAAAGTCTCATGGCCGAAAAAACTTTTAATGATTTTAAGACAATCTATATATAAAAAGGCATTCAAAGCATACCTTGCCCCTTCCTGTGCTGAATTCTACCCGGATGTGTCCGTTTTTCTTGTCTCTCTGTTCAGTCCCCGTGTACTTTGAAGCTAGCATCTCTGAAGATTTGTCTGAGCACCTCTTTCCTCTGTGACACTACCTGCTCCAGGTCTTAATATCTGTCTGTTTCAAAATGCCACTCACCATCCTCACAGATTGAAAACTCAACATAATATTCCTCACATTTCTACCTGGGCCTGCCTTCACATTTTCTAATGTTTTTCATGCTTTTTCAATGAGATTCCTCCCAACACTATTTCC
This sequence comes from Molossus molossus, assembly GCF_014108415.1. Classification (NCBI taxonomy): domain Eukaryota; kingdom Metazoa; phylum Chordata; class Mammalia; order Chiroptera; family Molossidae; genus Molossus; species Molossus molossus. The sequence goes on from NW_023425352.1 coordinate 20,359,457, forward strand.
CTCTTTGTGAAGGGTGACTGAGAGTCCCAGTTTATACCTGTGGTCCTAGAGTAACTATTAAGAGCACCCTCTTCACTTCTAAATATGTCCTCTATCCCGTTTGGTTAATAAAGTATATGGTCAGACTACATTTTTTTATTGTGTATTGCTCAAAAACAGAGTTTTTCAAGCATGGCATGTTTTAGGCTGGATAATTCTTTGTTGTGGGGGCTGTCTTATGGATCATAGGGTGTTTTTGCAATATCCCTGGCCTCTGTCTATCAGACCCCAGTAGCATCCAATGCCCCAGTTAGTAAAAATCAAAAATGTCTCCTGATATTGCCAGATGTCCCTGAGGGGCTGGAGAGAAGGGGGAAGGGCAAGCAAAATCACTCCTAGTTGAGAACCACTGCTGCAGAAGTGAATCCTTCACAAAGCACAGTATTCTTATACAAAGTTTACACCAATGCTAATGGAATACATTGTTTTATTTTAAAGGAAGTTTTCATTTTCAATTTCACTCATGCATGATAACCTGTGAATTAATTTTAATCAGGAAAACATCCCCCACTCCATTCCAGATATACACACTTATACTAAAAATGGATTTATTTTGTGTTTTTTCCAACAAGTGCTTTCACATTCCCTACGTGGTTGAGAACTTCCCAATGAAAGAACGCACGGAAGAAGAGCTGAAAGAAGTGAATAGAGTTTTGCAGCAAAAGAAGATTGAAACAGAGTGTTTTAAAGTACAATTTTAAATATATGCATGCTATATAAGTGATATATTTTATTTCAAGGTCTTCTTCACACAGATTTGAGTTGGGATACAATTTAGAATGAGTTGATACATTGTTTGTATTTATATTTTCATTCCTTGTTAATTTGTAGAACATATTCTAATTAATATAGGAACCAAGTCCACACAATCTAGAAACCTGCATCTTATACAACACTGGCTATCTTTTAAATGTGAAGATACATTTTTTAAAAATGAAATTTGGAGTTGTGTTCTTATCCTACTCCACCCATAGTCTTTTTATTTTCTCATATCTCTAGAGATTGTATTTTAAGATAATTGAACAAAGATGAAGTAGTGTCTGTTTTGATGGAATTATACTTTTTCCTAAAGAAATTCTAGCTTTTTAAAAAGCAGCAATCTCTATCAAACCACTGAAAAAACACTGCCCCACTGGTATAGTTTTGTTTTGGCCAGAACCTTGTATCCATTCTTTCTCTGAAACATAAAATGAAGGTATACTTAATTCTTCTTAACCTACACCCGCCAGTCCTATGTGAACAAGTTCCTTTGTAAAATATGAAGAAAGGTGCATTTTTTAATGCTTAAGTTCCAACAAAGACTAAAAATATTTACAAACAGCTGTCATTCTGACAGCAAAATATAAATAGTATATTCTAACAAGGACAATTTTTACTCTTGATTTACCCAGTTTATCAGTTTCCAAAGCTTTCGTTTCTTTTGAAGCAGTTTTAACATCTATGCATCACTTTGAATTCAGTTGTTGACAAGACAGTTTAACATCTTTTTTTTTAGAGAGAGAGAGGAAAGGAGAGAGAGAGAAAAAAATATCTATGTGAGAGGGAAACATCTGTCAGCTACCTCCTGCACAAGGGAATCGAGCCTGCAACCTGGGCATGTGCCCTGGCTGGGAATCGAACCAGGACCTCTCAGTCCATGGGACACACTCAATCCACTGAGCCACACTAGTCAGGCAAGACAGTTTATTTTTATTTTTTTCATTTTATTTTATTTTTTTAAGCTTCAAGTTATTTTATTTAATTATTTATCCTCACCAGAGGACATTTTTCCATTTTTTGTTCAGATAGAGTGGGAGGGAGGGAGAGAGAGAGAGAGAGAGAGAGAGAGAGAGAAACATCGACGTGAAAGGGACACATCGAGTGGTTGCCACCCGCACAACCCAACCAGGACCGGGGACAAACTGCAACCGAGGTACGTGCCCTTAGCGGGAACCGAACCCGGGTCTCTCCAGACCGCAGGCCGATGCTCTAACCGCTGAGCCAAACCGGCCAGGGCGCAAGACAGTTTAATATCTTAACGTGGTTGTTGAAATAATTAAGTTGTCACAAAATTGCCCTTTAGAGAATTTCCTAATTGCATAATTTCCCTGTCATCTTTTTTTATATTTAGCTACGGAAGGAAATTTTAGAGGCCCAGTCTCCTATTACCATGGTTAAAAAGCATCATGAAGAGGAGGAGGAAGAGGAGGAGGAAGAAGACATGGCAGTAAGAGATACCAGCTTGCCCAATTACATGCTCGGCAGTCTGTGTACTGATTTTGGGGTACATGCTTCTTTGTTGTCAAGCCAGTTGGAACTTCATTCCAGAGAGGAAAAAATCAACCAAATTATATTACTGAAAGTAGGTGGATTTTTTCTTTATCCCTGAAAATTTCTGAAAATCCCTATGAGGTGTCTTACAAAGTCTCAAATTGAAATCCCATGCCAATCAAATGATGTCTTTATAGTATACAGAGAAATATCTAGATGGCTAGCATTCATATTCATAAAGCAAAGCTGTTTGCCAGAGTTGCTTTCACCCATTGGATTGGGTTTCATGATAGCAGGTTATCTAAAACAAAAAACAAAAAACACCCGACACTGGCTGATACCACAAGCAAACCATTCTTCTACTTAGATTTTCATTAATCTCAAAGATAAAAAGAAATCCTTGAATGCCATCTTCTAGGAAACCCAGATGTCAATCAGAACCCCCTTGTATGATCAAGATGTGACTGCTTGTCTAGCCCCTTAACCTGGGGAAATGCAATTTCCTCTCAAGATTTGTGTCATTTCTGGGGCTTAGGGATATGGTGCAGCATCCCTCAGGCTCTAAGTTCCTGCTCCTTTCTGTCCACCAAATAAGTCAGTCTTCGAACACATCTGTACATGCCTACTAAAGATTTTGGAAAATTCGGTGACTGGGAGTACACCAATGCAGATGGTCTGAAATTTAATGTTGGCCATTCCTGATCCTGAAAGTCCTTCAGCCATGTCTGCAAGTTGAGTTCTAGCCTCCAGCCATCTTACTCTGCTCTCTCTCTTTCTCTTCTCCTTCAACCCCTGAAATTAACTCTTTTGTTGCTCAGCTTCTGCTGACCTATGCCCTCAAAATCTTCTTTCCTGCTGCTTTATTAAGCCATTTTCCTACAAAAAGATCGTTTCAACACAAGAGAAATTGTGGTGCCAGCTGCTAAGATCATTTCCCCACCCTGCTTTAATGGTTTCATTTTCAGTAGGATAGATATGTAGACTGAACTCTGATGGTAAAATAAAGGTTACTTTGAATTGACCCATTGTCCCCAGCAGAGATGGGAACAACCCATTTGGACCCACTGCCACCTTATTAATTGGCGAATCTAGCTAACCAACTTGTGTCCCCTTCCTACCTGAGAGTAACCTGACTATATATAGGAACAATATTGCATGTGGTTGTGCTTGTCTGGTAGAGTCTCCAAACAACCTTTATAGGCCGTCTCTTCCTCACCACATCTCCCCAAACACAGTTCCAAAGAAAGAACATTTCCCATTTAAGTACTACATACTGCTTTTTAAATATTTTGTGATTATTTTGTTTTACAATATACACAGAGAGCGTTCAACTGTTCATCACTCCCTTCAGCATTTATCAACATACCTGCATATTGAGTTATAACATACATTTTTGGAAGTGGGTTGTGGTATAACAACCTAATCCTGTGTATGGTGGAATGCTACTGTAGGTTACTGAACCAAGAAATGACTTAATATAAACAGTATTTTAGAAAGATTAATTTACTGAAACTTGTAAAATGATTTTGGGGGGAAAGTAAAGCTATGGGGTCATGATACCAGTAAAGATATAATGTGATGTGTTTTCAGTAATATATTGATATTGCAGGATATTATTTACAAGGTAAAAACTGTTTTCAATAATGAGTTTGATACTGCATTTAAACATAAAGAGTTTGAAATTGCACGTGTGAAGGAAAGAAATGTAAGAATTCAAGAAATTATTTTAGATCTGGAATTGGATGAACAAGTCTGGCAACCAGAATTTGATGACTGTGAGAAGCCAGAGAGAACCCTTGTTGTGGAAAATAGTGAGGTACTGGTGTGCTGCATTATCCTTTCCCTTGTTTTTTCATGACATTTTCCCAAACTCTTCTTTATTCATCTTGTTTGCACTACTGGAAGCAACTATATTAGATAGCATTCTCCGTTACAAGTAACAAAAACAGTTGACATAGCATCAGCAATACTGAGGATTTCTTTTATGAGTCCCAGTGAGTTCGGGGAAGATTTGTTCAGCAAGTCTAGAAAGAAGCAGGAACCTCAGACTGGAGTCTTGTGGGGAGTCTAGAAGTTTTTCTTCATCTCTTAGCTCACTTCTCTCTGCATTTCAGCTTCCTCTGGCAGTTTCTATTTTGTGTCTCGTACACTCAAGAGAGTAGCTGGCCTGAAACAGAATCTCTTAGTCCCAACTCTGGATTTCCCTGGGAAGGGGCTCCCTTGGCATAGCTTAGGTCCAGTACACATACACAGTGAGTTTGGGTCACATCTGGGAGGGAGGCTGACAGAACTCCAGTAATTGTCTAGGTCATTAGGGCAACATGGGTCCCAAAGAAAGGGGCTTGCTGGTTAGTCTTCTTAAAAGGTGTTTGGCCCAGAGGTGGTTAACAAGTAAATGCTTAAAGAAAACAATTAAAATATAGCCATATTTCATTTCTAAAAGGTGAAAAATGGTAGTGAATACTCAAAAAAACAAAACAAAACAAAACAAAAACCCTTGTTCACATGAAACCAGTTAGATTACTTTGGGGCAAAAGGAAACAGTGTTGCTTAGAAGTAACAGCAAACAGCAAAACACAATCCTGGTTAAAGTGCCCTAGATAGATTGAGACTAATCTATCATTATTAGACCTTATAAAATAAGTACTAATATTACCCCCATTTTACAGAAGAGGAAACTGAGGCATAGAGAGCTTAAGTAGCTTGACCACAACTACAAAGCTAGTAAGTAACAAAGTTGGGGTTTGAATGTAATCATTATACCTCAGAGTACTTCCTCTTTATCTCTACACTCTACTGTACTTGTTTAAGGAAGTTAGTTCTTCCAGAATCAGACTCTTACCACATGACCCAAGATTCAGGGACCCCACTAAGGTCCTGCTCTGGGCAGTCACTTTTTGTGTGCATAACTTACCCCACCCACTTGCTTCCTCTCATATGCTAATCCCTTCTACATTTAGGAGAGTGATTTTATAAACCAAACATTTTGTCCTTCTCCTGCTTAACCCCTGCAGTGGCTGCTCATTTCACTCTGAATAACACCCCAAAGTTCCTTTCTGACTGCCCACCCTGGGCCCCCTCACTCCAGCTGCTCTCCCTGTCTCGCTCTGTTCTAGCAACACTGGCATTCTCACAATTCCTTGAATGTCCCAAGCTCTGACCTCTCAGGACTCCATCCTGCAGGATTTGGCTTAGATGACACTGCTTTGGAACCCCTTCCCTTCCCATCTGAATTGGGTCCCCTGCTATAATTTCTTTAGTGACACAGATGCATTTGGAGAGCTAATAGAGAAATAACTCTTTTTTAACCCTCTCATTTTAGACCTGATCGTCATTCCAAAACTAGGAAATTGGTTGTAAAATTTGCATATACCCTTTATTCCCTTAATACCTTCTAACCACCTCTCATTGTGTGGAAGGCAAGTTTGGTTGAATTTTGTAAGAATAACAGCAGGCCCAACCCATGTGGGTCAGTGGTTAGGCATCGACCCATGCACCAAGAGGTCGCTGGTTTGATTCCCAGTCTGGCTACATGCCCAGGTTGTGGGCCGAACCCCCATGAGGGGCATGCAGGAGGCAGCCAATCCATGTTCTCTCTCATTGATGTTTCTGTCTCTCTCTCCCTCTCCCTCTCCCTCTCCCTTCCTCTCTTTCTAAAGTCAATAAAGAAAAAAAAAATTTAATAAGAATAAAAGAATAACAGCAGGAAACTATATTTTTTTTCTTTCAGGTTACAGCTCAAAAACATGTTCCTCCATGGCAAAAAGCCAAAACAGAATTTATTGCAAACCGTACAATGGAGCAATTTCTTCTGTCACAGGTATGCAGTTTTGCTCAATACCTAAGACCCTCTTTCCTTTAGGGATACCTGTTCCTAATTTGGTTTAATAGTCTTGTACTTGAACTCTGCAATAGAAACACATCAACGCATTTGCTATGGTCAGAGGTCACGGGAATCTGTGTCCTCCTTCCCTCTCCCCACCATCCAATGCTCACCCTCCCCATCCTAAATGCAGTCATTTAACATTGAGTGGGAGGCTACCAGTGGTGCCACCGGAGTTTCCCGTCTCAGAGTCAGCTCTTTCCCAGGCCAACGAAACCAGACGCCGAGCCCTGATGGACATGATGGGAGGAGTTCTGGAAGTCAAGAAGGAAGACATTTTGAGAATGGTGAGAGTCCCGGATATTCTTATGGAAGGTGGAATGGGGTGAAGAAAACTACTTAAATTTGACCATTTTTGTCTATAAGAACCTGAATTTTAAAATTCGACAGCAACAAATACACAACCTCTAGTACCTTATAAACATACCACATCAGGCAAATAAGAAATTGAAAACCTCAGACTTGCCTTTCAGTCTGACAAAAAGCAAACAAACACAAACAACCACAGTGGTTTTGGTCTCTAACAAAATCAGGGATAACGCTGCACCTGTTATTCTCCTGAGAAACATTCCCTTTGATACCTGACATAGGTGTCCCTGGAGCTCAACTGCAGTTCTAGCTATGAAGATATCAACACACACCTCCAAACCTGTCATCTAAGAGTCTGGGTATATCCCAAACTGCCCAACCTCACTTAAGTTACAAAAAAACAGTTGTAACATTTTTTCTTGTATTTTGGTCAAAGTGTCAGGTCATTGTCTTGCCAGTGTGAAGAACTATTGTTAAAGGACTATTGGTTTTATCTGTAATGATAACTCTGAGCTTTTATTGTACTGCTACACGTACATGCTTTCCTTCATATCTTCAGGTGATTCCTCAGCCTGCTTTCATGGCAAAACCCGATGCTGTGTGGACTGAAGAGGAAAGAAAACAGTTCAAAGACTATGAGAAAAAAGTCAAGGAGTTAAATGAAGAAAGAGAGAAATATAGAAAGGTCAGAAGTGCAAAGAATCACTATACCCTACCACATCCAGGGTTTTGTTTCCATATATTTTCAAATTAAGTGTTCTTGATTTTTTTCATTATCTTTAGTAATTTAAGGATAGTGTTTCAACTGAAATTTTCAAGAGCATTTGGGGACGTAGATTGAGATGAAGTTAAAGAGTTAGAACAATTTAAAACAAAAAGAATATATTTCAATGTTTTTTTAAGTTCTTACTGATTTCAACATTTCCCACACCATTACAGTTCATTCTCCATTCATTCTTCAGATGTTTAATGAACACCTATTATAGTATGTTCAGGGCACTGCTCTATGTTGTCTATATCTATTTGAGTTCAGTAATCCTCTTGCTTGATTTATTCTCAATCTCAAGGAAAGGACTTGAGGGAAGAACGGCGCAATCAGTGCAGCACATACTTTACAGTTCTAATTTGAGATTTTTGCAGTGCAGTTCTACTTTTACCTTCTTCCATTGCAAAGAAACATTCCCACATTAAAATTGCTTATAATTACAGTGGAGATATAGAAGTTGATGGTATACAACCAAATAAATAATATTTATTTCTCTGTGAAGAAAGTAAAATCATACCATTATTTAAGGCAGGACAGTTTGTTGGCTTTATAGTGGATGTATTTCATGAATAATTTCTTAGAACCTATTGTTAACCTGTCCTGTTTTTATTCACTGCAGTCCTCTAACAGTGCCCTTGCATTTTATCCTAAGATAGTACTTACCTAAAAGACAAAATGAGTAGTTTTGAATGCAGTCGAGATTTCAAGAAATTAGGGAATATAAATAAGGGTGACATTTACTCCATGGTCTTGCACTGTAAGATAGTGCACTGCCCCCATCCTCAACTCCCTGCTCCCTGGTCATACTCACTTGGTAGAACCCAGCCTTGATTAAGCCCAGTACTTGGCCTTCTCTGCACCTGCACCTGCACCTGCGTCTGCAGTAGTAAAGAAAAAAAACTACTGACTGGTTTCACTCCAATGGCCTTAATCTTCATTAGGCCCTGAGAGCTTGCTTAGCGATGCTGTTTTATTTCCTTGCTAGCTTAGTCCCCATCACCTGGGGAATCTTGTTCAAAGTGCAGATTAGAATTCTGTCATTCTCAGGAAATGGAAGCATCCTCAGAGTTCTAACATGCAACCAGGTGGTGCAGCAGCTGCTGCTAGTGAGCCAACTGTACTTTAAGTAGCTAGGTCCTGGAGGACCACTTCACACACTCTCTATTCTCAAACTTCCAACACCCAACCCCCTGTCACCTTATTTTCTGTTTTACCTGGTGAAGAGAAGCAACTAAAAGAGATTTGCCTTACTCTTATACCACTACATCTTCCAGCCCCCTGCACTGAATCCATAGAATCCCTGCCTTGCTGTTTCTTATGGATGAAATGGCTTTGCATCAGCCCCAGCCTGGTCCTCCACTTGTGCACTGGGAACATCCCATCTCACCCATTCAGCATTATTACTCCAGCAATTTGCCCCCTTTTTCCTGCAGCATCAGTGTTTTCCTCTCTACTGGATTTTTCCCACCAACATAAACACATGCTATAATCTTTTACGTTGTATACACAAGAAAAAGAAAAAAAAGACTTCCTTGAAGGGATTTCTGGAGTTCTTTCTACATTCTTGTTACTTTTATGTTAGTCTGAAATTAGTTAAAAATAAAAGGTTAAAATAAAAAGACTCCCTGATCCCACTTTCCTCTCAATCCACTACTCAGTGTCTCCTTAAAAAACTCCAGAAACAAACTATGTTCATTCCAATTTCTCTCTTCTGAGTCTTTTATTTATTTATTTATTATCCTCACCCAAGGACACTTCCTCCATTTTTTGTTCAGATAGAGTGGGAGGGAGAGGAAGAGAGAGAGAGAAACACCGACATGAAAGGGACACATCGAGTGGCTGCCACCCGCATGACCCAACCAGGGCCGGGGACAAACTGCAACCGAGGTACATGCCCTTAGTGGGAACAGAACCCAGGTCCTTCTGGACCGCAGGCCAACGCTCTAACTGCTGAGCCAAACTGGCCAGGGCTCTCTTCTGAGTCTTTAAAAAAGGACAGAGGGAGGGAGGGAGGGAGGAGGGGAGGGTAAGGGGAAAGAAATTGAGCAAGTGATAAAACAAATGGGGCAGAATATTAATAACTGATTAAATTAGTTAAAATTATAAGGGAATTCTCTGTACTATTCCTGTAACTTTTCTTTAAATTTTAAGTCATATCCAAACTTAAAAATTACAAAAATATTTAAAGATAGAAATCATAAAAGTATGTCTAAAATTGATCTGCAGATGTTGTTTTCTTTAAAAATACAAATTTATAGCTTTTCACTTGACTATCTATGTCCCAGTAGAATTTTTAAAAAGAGGGTGGGACTTTTTCCCTTGATATAAAACTGCTTAGAAAGATAAAACGTACAAAAAAACAGTAGAGTACAAAAATCAAGATTTTTTTCCAGGCCCAATTGTGTGTCTGGAAAGTTCTGTCTTTATATAGAGCCAGAATTTTCTGGAAAGATTTGCTATAATTTGTTTCACTAGGCCTACTGCCACCTGCATCATTAGTAATGATCAGTGATTTTTAATTGTTTTTTATTTCAGTGTCATCTTTTTAAGCAAAAATCTCAGACTCACAATCTACAGTAAACCCTTGGTTTTGCGGACCTTGATTTAACAGACTTTGGATTTAATGGACAAAATTTCCAGTCCCTACATTATATGTGAAAATTAACACCCTATTAATTTTTAAATGCTTTAAACAAAAATTTGCCTATAATTAAATTAACAGGTTAAATTTTTGTTATTTTTAACAAATTTTAGCAAATAGGTCATATGTTGGAAAAAACACTGTAATAATTTTGTCGACATAAATAAATATTACATATCTACAACAATAGTCTACATATTTTAATCCAAGAGTCACCGCTCAAAAACAACGTTCAGTGAAGGATTAGCATGTGATCACACCACATAATAGGTTCTGTTGTCCCATGGTGTGACTTTCCGCAGCAGTTTTAACTCTTGCAGGTCCTTGTTACTACTATGTGCGCTAAGCCATGCCTCAGCCATCTGCATTTGTTATTCACAGTGACCGGTGAACACGCATTTACTAGACCTATTTAGTAAAAATTTAAAATTTTAGTAATACATATAGAGAACTTTTCTGTGAAATTTAAGTTTGCACACATTTTAATTACACAAACGTGTCTACATAAGTAAAAACAGGTAAACTAATTTGTCAATTTTTTAATCTATACATTCGGAAAAACTACTTTATTATATAATGGACTTTCATCTTTAACAGACACCCCCTCACTTGAATTAGTCCATTATATCATGGTTTTATTGTATTGAACAAATCCAGGTGCAATATCTATTATTGAAGGGGGCCAGTGGGCCCAGAACACCTCACAAGACTTGCCCGCCACCTGCCCCTCCCTTGTGGCAAAATGTGAACACCACTTCCTAGGAGCATTTGATGTTCCTAAACATTAACTTTGCTGTTGATTTCCTTTTAGTCCTTAGAAGCAGAACTGAAGAAACTTCAAAACTCAATTCAAGAAAGCACACAGAATTTTGATGAATATTTGAAAAGACTCTTTGAAAGGAGAGTAAAGGCAGAAATGGTTGTCAACCAGGTAAATGAAAGTTTATTTAAATAGCCTTATTCTTTAAAGCGTTTCCAGGTCTTCTCAGTGTTCTTGGGATATTGACCAATACCCTTTCTGGCACCAAGGTCCTGCGGTTCTGGCCCTGGCTCCCACTCTAGCCTCATCTGTGCCGCCCCCTCCCTCACTTGCCACACTCCCTCCTCTTGTGCCTTGAACATACCAATTTGTCCTTCCTCCCAACCCTGCTAGTGATATTCTCTGCCAACTTCTTTGCATCCTGGCCTGTATCTCTTTGTCAGGTCCCAGCTTAAACGCCAGTTCCTCAAACTAAGTTAGATCTTCCTATTATATACTTTGTTCTTTTGCTTTCTATCGTTTGTTACAAATGAATTTTAATTTATGTGAGGTTGCTTTTTAGTGCTGCCAACACTATAAGCTCCATGAAGGTAGAGACCGAGTCTGTCTTATTCATCCTTCTATCTCCATCAACTAGCAAAGGGCTGGGCTCATCTATATGTTAAATGAATGAATAACCCACATGCCCAAAAGATCAGATGAAAAATATAGCTTAATTTGATTCAGCAGTAAGAATTTAAATGAAGTGTGCAGTGACTAGAAGCAAGAAGACTAAGGAGTGAAGCCTTTAAATTCTGAGGGAAAATTATTCCTAACGTTGGATTTTATACCTTGCCAAAATATCAACTGAGTGTAAGAGAAGAAGAATATTTTGAGAAATGCAAGGTCTCAACAGTCTATATGCACCCATCCTCAAGGAGCTGTTGGAAGACGTGTCTCACCAAAATAAGGGGACCAACCAAAATAGATGAGGGTAGTTAAAGGTAACTTTAGGAGGATGTCTATATCCTCAGCAGCCCAACAGAAATGGTATACCAAAAGGGTTGCATTTAAGAGTTTAATGCAGGGACTTCTTTACTGAAATATAGGCAGGGCTATGGGAAACAGCAAGGAATGGTGAAATACACAGAGACTAGATGCAATGGGAAACCAATATCATCTCCGGCACTAAAGAGGCAAGGGAAGGGAGCTGTTACCAGGACCCAGCAAGACCTGTAGCCATGGGAGACGGGTCATTCCTCAGCAGTCATGGCCATAGATAGAACATAACATATGATAGTTAGTTGGGGGATGATTGGAAATGAATACCCCAGCATTACTCATAACAGCAACATTAATCATAATTGCCAAAAAGTAAAAATAATCCAAATGTCCAACAATTTGAATGGGTAAATAAAATATGGCTTATCCATATAATAGAATATTATTCAGCAATAAAAAGTAGTACATGCTATAACATGGATGAACTTTGAAAACATACTAAGTGAAAGAAGCCAGACACCCAAGGCCACATGTTGAATAATTCCATTTATATGAAATGTCCCAAATAGGCAAATCCATAGAGACAGTAATTTAATTAGTGGTTGCCCTGGGGCTGAGGCAAGGAGGCCTCTGGCGTGGGAGGGGGTGAAAAGAAATGGGAAATGACTGCTAAAGGATTTCTTTTCAGAGTGATGACAAATTCTAAAATTTATTGTGGTGATGGTTATACAACTCTGTGAATATACTAAAAACCATTGGACTATACACTTTAAATAAGTGAATTGTATGGATTGGGAAATACATCTTAATAAAGCTTTTTTAAAAAAAGATATGCTTAGAACATCTTTCATACAAGATAATGAGGAAACTATCAAAGACTACTAGGTAATATCAAAAGGACTCAGGAGCCAATCCTAAAAGCTCCCCTAAATGGAACAATTTAAAATTCAACAATGATAATAATTGCAATTAACTGAAACCCATCAAATTTGTTTAAATTTGTGCCCTGGTCGGTTTGGCTTAGCGGTTAGAGCGTCGGCCTGAGGTCCAGAGAGACCCGGGTTTGGTTCCCGCTAAGGACACGTGCCTCGGTTGCAGTTTGTCCCCAGCCCTGGTTGGGTTGTGCGGGTAGCAGCCACTCGATGTGTCCCTTTCACGTCGATCTCTCTCTCTCTCTCTCTCTCTCTCTCTCTCTCTCTCTCTCTCCCCCCCACTCTATCTGAACAAAATGTCGAAAAATGTCCTCGGGTGAGGATAAAAACAAAACCAAATAAATTTGTATGAACTTGTGACATTTTAAAATAAAAAAATGCTAATAGTTCACTTTCAGAGGATAACAACCAATTCATTATCCAGATAAACTGATAAAGCCCTGGCTGGTTTGGCTTGGCAGTGAGAGCATAAGCCCATAGACAGAAAGGTTATGGGTTTGACTCCCGGTCAAGGGCATGTATCTGGGTTGCAGGTTTGATCCCTGGTCCTGGTCAAGGTCATGCAGGAGGCAAGTAATTGATGTGGCTCTCTCACATTGATGTTTCTCTCTCTCTCATTCTCTGTCTCTCTCTCCCCCTCTCCCTCTCCTCCCCCTTCCTCACTCCCTCCCTTCTACTCTACCTAAAAAAAAAAAAAAAAAATCAATGGAAGGATATCCTTGGGTGAGGATTAACAAAAAATAAATTAAATAAACTGAAAAATAGAAAACATCAAGTATTTATTCTCTTTGTATATGAACTGTGCCACTAGACACTAGATAACCAAAAAGCAGATAAGGATAAACATCTCCTTACAAAATAATTTCAATTAGTAAGTAAAAAAGGAATAATATAAATAGAATATTACCATTTTGCAACTCTCAGTGGATTAATGGACCTATGCATTGAGCATTTATAACTGTTAACATCACAAAAAGAAAGACAACCTGATATTATGTCTCCTAATCAAAGAACACTCTATCACCTGCCAGCCTGCCAAAGGAACCAAACATGAATTTCATCAGACCTGTGATCCAATTGCCAATTTTCAGGAAATGAAGGACCGTGATAAATTCACCACAGATATACAGCTAGTAAAACACAGACTAGTGATTCCAAACTGGCGGTGGAATGAATGGAAGCTACACAGACCGTCTCCCAGGACCAAACTGGAATTACAACTATAACACAGACAGATCGACGGGAAAAAGCAACAGAAAAGCAGCTTGTGAGGACCATATACCCAGGGAAACTGACTCAATCCTGGTAGGATTTCGAAGGCACAATACGGGGGCTGGGAGCCCACAGACAGCAGTGGCCTTAGCTGGGAGCAGCCCCCGTGGGTTAAACACACAAGCGGCTCCAAAGAGCAGAGCCGGGACAGAGGCTAAAATAGCCACAGCCACTCGCCTTGGGCTCCGGCAGAGGGAGGGCAGACTGGACTTGAACTGTGTGGGGACACTCAGGATTTGGAGGGCGCTCAGAGCTTTTGCTGAGTTGCTGCAACGCAGAACAGTGGCCATATTGCTACTTCCCAGGGCTCTGGGGAGAGGCAGCAGCCCCTCCCTCGGAGATCCAACCCCACCATGTGGGCCATTGAAATGCTAATTGAGGCTCACTAACAACTAGCATCTGCCCCACCCTTGGGAAATCCCTTATGCTGAGCACCTGAGGGAGTTTTTCAATCAACTAACAACCCAAAACTCTTCAAATAACCTGGACTGCTAGCCTCCAGGCAAAAAGCTAGAAGATAACAGTACCATTCCTGGGCTAGCAACCCTAACCAGGAAAGTAAGACCTGACAGTGGTGTTTAAGGTGGGTCCTCCCTTGCTCATCTAAACCCAGGAGAGGGAGCCACAAACAGCAGAACACCAATACCCATACCCACAGGAAAAACTTGGCAGACTCCAAAGCCCACTGTGATAGCCAAAATGGTGAAACACAGAAACAAAAGCCAAATGAAAGAACAAGAGACCTCCACCGAAAATGATATCAATGTGGAGCAGTTAGGCAAGTTAACAGAGCTAGAATTCAGAGCCATGATCTTGAGGAAGCTCAACAGCATGAGTAAGGACATAGAGATGCTGAAAATAAACCAACTGGAAATTAAAAACCACCAAGAAGAGAGATTAAGAGTGACATCAGAAATAAAGAACACATTGGAAGGTCTAAAGAGCAGAGTAGAGGAATATGAGGACCGGATCAGTGAATTAGAAGACAGGGTAGAAAAAAATCAACCAATCAGAAAACCAAAAGGAAAAAACTATTAAAAAACAGGAAGACAGCTTAAGAGAACTGTGGGATAACTGGAAACGCAATAATATTCGCATCATAGGAGTCCCCGAAGAAGAAGAGAATGAGCAAGGGTTAGAGAATGTATTCAAAGAAATAGTGACAGAAAACGTCCCTGATTTGGTGAAGGAAGAAGGCATTCAAATTCAAGAAGCACAGAGAGCCCCAAGTAACAAGAACCCAAACAGGCCCACACCAAGACACATAGTAATTAAAATGCCAAAAATTAAAGACAAAGAATCCTAAAAGCAGCAAGAGATAAGCAACAGGTTACCTACAAAGGAAACCCCATAAGGCTCTCAGCTGACTTCTCACAAGAAACACTACAGGCCAGAAGGGAATGGCATGAAGTAATCAAGGTCATGAAGAACAATGATCTGAATCCAAGGCTACTCCACCCAGCAAGGCTGTCATTCAAAATAGAAGGTCAAATAAAGAGCTTCCCAGACGACAAAAGCTAGGGGAATACATTAGCACCAAACCAGCAAGAAATGTTAAAAGGACAGCTGTAATTAGTAGAAGAAATAGGAAGAAAAATATGACCAAACTAAACAAAAATGGCAATAAATAAGAACATATCAACAACCACCTTAAATGTAAATGGACTGAATGCTCCGATAAAAAGACACAGAGTAGCTGATGGGATAAGAAAGCATGACTCATCTATATGTTCTTTACAAGAGACCCACCTCAGAACAAAAGACTCACAGAGCTTGAAAGTGAAGGGATAGAAAAAAATTTTCCAAGCAAATGGAAAGCAAAAAAAACTGGGTAGCAATACCCATATCTGATAAAATACATTTCAAAATGAAGGCAATAACTAGAGAAAAAGAAGGCCACTACATAATATTGAAAGGATCTATCCAACAGGAAGATATAACCTTGATAAACATATATGCACCCAATATAGGAGCACCAAAATATATTTAAAATCTTCTGGAGGACTTCAAAGGAGAAATCGACAGCAATACAATCATAGCAGGGGACTTCAACACCCCGTTGACACCACTGGATAGATCCTCTAGACAAAAAATTAGCAAGGAAACAGAGACTCTAAATGAAGCACTAGACCAAATGGATTTAATAGATATCTACAGAAAATTACACCCCAAACCTACAGAAATCACATTCTTCTCAAGTGCACATGGGACATTCTCAAAGATAGACCACATGATAGGACACAAACTAAATCTCTACAAGTTCAAGAAGACTGAAATCATATCAGGCATCTTCTCAGATCACAATGGCATGAAACTAGAAATCAATTGCAACAAAAATATGCAAAGACATTTGAACACATGGAGGCTAAATAACATGTTATTAAACAATGAATGGGTTACCGAGAAAATCAAGGAAGAAATTAAAAACTTCGTGGAAACCAATGAAAATGAACACACAACAACACAAAATGTATGGGATGCAGCAAAAGCAGTTCTGAGAGGGAAGTTTATAGTACTACAGGCCTACCTCAAGAAACAAGAAAAATTTCTAATTGACAGTCTAACCTCACAACTTAAAGAATTAGAAAGCAAACAAAAAGAAAACCCCAGAGCAAGTAGAAGGAAGGAAATAGTAAAGATCAGAGCAGAAATAAATGACAGAGACCAAAAAAAAATTCAAAGGATCAATGAAACAATGAGCTAGTTTTTTGAAAAGCTAAACAAGATTGATGGACCCATAGCTAGACTCACCAAGAAACAAAGAGAGAGAACTCAAATGCACAATATCAGAAATGAAAGAGGAGAAGTAACAACTGACACCACAGAAATACAAAAGATTGTTAACAGCTACTATGAACAATTATATGGCAACAAATTCGACAATCTAAGCGAAATTGACAAATTTCTAGAAACACAGTTTCACAAAACTGGACCAGGAAGAGATAGAAAACTTGAACAGACCAATAACAACTAAGGAAATTGAAGCGGAAACCAAGACTCTCCCAGCAAACAAAAGCCCAGGCCCAGATGGCTTCATGGGGGAGTTTTACCAAACATTCAAAAAAGAACTAACACCCATTCTCCTCAAACTATTTCAAAAAATTGAAGAAGAAGGAAGACTTCCAAACTCGTTCTACGAGGCCAGCATAATTCTAATTCCAAAACCAGAAAAAGACACTACAAAGAAAGAAAACTACAGGCCAATATCCCTGATGAACATAGATGCCAAAATCCTGAACAAAATTCTAGCAAATCGGATCCAGCAATACATCAAAAACATTATTTACCATGACCAAGTGGGATTCATCCCGGGATGCAAGGCTGGTATAGTTTTGCAAATCAATAAATGTGATACACCACATAAACAAAATGAAGAATAAAAACCACATGATCATATCAATAGATGCTGAAAAAGCATTAGACAAAATCCAGTATTCATTTCTGATAAAAATGCTCAGCAATGTGGGAATAGAGGGATCATATCTCAACATAATAAAGGCCATATATGAAAGACCTACAGTCAACATCATACTCAATGGGCAGAAACTAAAAACATTTCCCTTAAGAACAGGAACAAGACAGGGATGTCCACTTTCGCCACTCTTATTTAACATAGTACTGGAAGTCTTAGCCACAGCAATTAAACATGAAGAAAAAATAAAAGGGATCCAAATTGGAAAGGAGGAAGTGAAACTGTCATTATTTGCAGATGACATGATATTATACATAGAAAACCCTAAAGACTCCATCAAAAATCTACTAGACTTAATAATGAATTTGGCAAAGTAGCAGGATACAAAATTAATGTCAAGAAATCGATGGCATTCTTATATACCAACGATGAACTCACAGAAAGAGAAACTGAAAAAACAATCCCATTTATCATTGCAGCAAAAAAATTAAGATACCTAGGAATAAACTTAACCAAAGAAGTAAAGGACCCATTTGCAGAAAACTACAGGACATTGAAAAAAGAAATAGAGGAAGATATAAAAAAGTGGAAGCACATACCTTGTTCATGGATTGGAAGAATTAACATCATTAAAATGTCCATATTACCCAAAGCAATCTATAGATTCAGTGCAATCCCCGTCAAAATACCAGCGACATATTACACAGAACTAGAACAAATACTTCAAAAGTTCGTATGGAAGCAAAAAAGACCCCGAATAGCCACAACAATTTTGAAAAAGAAGGACAAAGTAGGTGGGATCACAATACCAGATATCAGGTTATACTACAAAGCGACTGTAATCAAAACAGCCTGATACTGGCACAAGAATAGGCATATAGACCAGTGGAACAGAATAGAGAACCCAGAAATGGACCCTAGACAATATGCTCAATTAATATTTGACAAAGGTGGCAAGAGCATACAGTGGAGTAAAGACAGCCTCTTTAATAGATGGTGTTGGGAAAATTGGACAGCTACATGCAAAAAAAAAAAAAAAAAAATGAAACTAGACCATCAACTTACACCATACACAAAAATAAACTCAAAATGGATAAAAGGCTTAAATGTGACCCGTGAATCCATAAAAATTCTAGAAGAAAATGTAGGCAACAAAATTTCGGACATCATACGCAGCAGAATTTTCATTGATACATCACCTAAGGCAACAGAAACAAAGGAAAAAATGAACACATGGGACTACATCAAACTAAAAAGTTTCTGCACAGCAAATGAAACAACCATCAAAATGGAAAGGCAACCCACTGTTTGGGAGACCATCATTGCCAATGATACATCAGATCAAGGGTTAATTTCCAAAATATATAGCGTACTCATACAACTCAACAAAAGGAAGACAAAGAACCCAATTAAAAAATGGGCAGAGGAGCTGAATAGACACCTCTCCAAACAGGACATACAAATGGCCAAGAGACATATGAAGAAATGCTCAACATCACTAAGCATCAGAGAGATGCAAATTAAAACAACAACGAGGTATCACTTCACACCTGTCAGAATGGCCGCCATCAACAAATCATCAAACAACAAGTGTTGGGGAAGGTGTGGAGAAAAGGGGACTCTAGTGCAATGCTGGTGGGAATGCAGGCTGGTGCAGCCACTATGGAAAACACTATGGTGTTACCTCAAAAAACTAAAAATTGAACTTCCATTTGACCCAGTCATCCCGCTTCTAGGAATATACCCTAAGAAGCCTGAAACACCAATCAGGAAGAATATATGTACCCCTATGCATAGCAGCACTATTTACAATAGCTAAGATCTGGAAACAGCCCAAGTGTCTATCAGTAGACAAATGGATAAAAAAGCAGTGGTACAAATACACAATGGAGTACTATGCAGCGGTAAGAAAGAAAGATCTCTTATCCTTTGAGACGACATGGAGGGACCTGGAAAGTATTATCCTAAGTGAAACAAGCTAAGCACAAAAAGACAAATACCACATGATCTCACTTATATACGGAATATGATGAACATAACAGTCTGAGGAATATGGTAGACCCAGAAACATGGAAGTAGGGTACAGACTGACAACCCTCAGAAGAAGGGGTGGTGGGGGTAGAAAGAGATAAACCACAGAACTTATATGCATGTATGCATAACCAATGGACATGGACAACAAAGCCGGGGACGGGTGGGGGGGATGGGGAGGAGGGAGTCAATGGGGTAAAAAAGGAGAAACATCTGTAACAAAATTAAAAAAAAAAATTTTAAAACAAAATAAAAAAAAAAAGAAAATCCTAAATAAAACTTAAAAAACAAACAAACAAACAAAAAAACCAGACTAGTTGAAACTGTAGATAATTACAAATGAATGTAAGAAAAAGAAAGGGATGGAAGGGAACCTGTAGAGTATTAGAGACTTTAAAAATGTGACAATCTTTTTAAAAATATTTTTTCTTTATTGATTTTAAAGAGAGAAAAAGGGAAAGGGAGAGAGAGATAGAAACATCAGTGAGAGAGAACATTGATAGGTCACCTCCCTCATACACCCCACTGGGGATTTGGTCCACAACCCATGTGCCCTGACTGGGAATCTAACTGGTGACCTCTTGGTGCATAGATCAATGCTCAACCAGTGAGCCACACCAGCCAGGCTAATGTGACAATCTTTTTTAATGGATAAGTTATATTATGGGGCTTGGAGATACATTCTTGGGTAATAAAGCCATAAGGAAACATAAGAAAGTGATAACTGTAAATCAGGACAGTGGTTATTATTGGGGTTGAGATTATGATAGGGACACATAGAAGGGGCTTTGGGCAGTGGAAAGTTCTTTTTATTGAATTGGATGGTGACCACAGGGGTGTTTAGCTTTATAACAACTCATTTTTCTGTATATGTGTTTTATCTTACAATGAAAAGTATAAAACAACTGAGTAGTTATTGTAATAGTTTATATTCCCTTTTTCTTATAAAGGAGATTTCTTACTTGTATGTCATAAACTTGCTTGATGAGTGCCAGGTCTCTGGCCCTCAATAGAAAAATCCTTTTTGAGTAGGAATATTGATCACCCCCCCCCCCTTTTCACTATTTCTACAGGAGGAATTGAAAATAAATAACCTTCTTTTTTCTTTACTGTTGGATGAAGAAATAAGCTCCAGAGAAACATTCCTAAACAACTATATTACAAGGAAGCGGGAGGAGAAAGTAAGTATAGTATCTGATACCCAAGTACAGCATTTTTTGATAGATGTGCTCCTTGTTAACAAGAGCACACATGCCTAGATCCTTCCTTGCTTCCATATTCCTGCTCAACTGTGTGCATTCCATGGCTGTCTGTCTGGGACTTTGCTCCAGGTTCAGGTGAAAGCGCCCACTCCAATTTGTTAGTAAAGTTATGTGATTCTGCATTTGCAATCATTTAGTCACAAGAACTATATACCTCTCTTCTGACATATGGTTTATAAAATGAGGCCATATAACTTCATGGTTGAAAACACCTGCTTTTAACCACTGACTGGCTGTGGGACTTTGAGCAAGACATATAGTCTTTTAAGCTATTTGCAAGCTCTTCACTAGGGAATATTGTTCTCTCTGGACCATTTGGCACCTAAGTTTTACTAGTTTGACTGTAAGCAGTGGGTTAGTTTATAGCATAAAAAGCTGACGTATTCTGCCCTGGCCAGTGTGACTCGGTTGATTGGAGCATTTTCCTGTACACCGAAAGGTCACAATTTTGATTCCTGGTTAGGGCGCGTGCCAGGTTGTGGGTTTGATCCCCAGTTGGGGTGCATTTGGAAGGCAACCAATGTTTCTCTCTCTAAAAAAAAATCTGTTGTAATCTGAAAAACTTTATCTAATAAATAGGAGCATGAATAGGTATGTTTCATTGAAGAGACAATGGGAGAAAAATGCTTGTCACATAATTTTCAAAATATGTCAGCTTTTATTGGTAATATTAATAAAAGACAGTTATATTAATAAAAGACAGATTTAAAGTATCATATATGACATAGGTGCTTACTTTTTGCTAAGCGTCTGTTAAGCAGCATAGGCAAAGCACCTTCTAACAACCCTATTCATAACAACCCTTCAAGGTATTGGCATTCCTCGAAGATGTGGAGACCATCTCAGAGAGACTGGTAACATGCCTAAGTCACCCACTAGCATGTAATATAGTGGGAACTGTAACTGTGATAAACAAAGACCATCCAAATGAGAATAAACAGACTATTTATTCAGAGCTTGGTATAATAAGGGAATCAGCCGCCATATTTGTGTTTGGGAGATACTCAAAGGCAGGCAGGGATGGAAAGGCATAATGAAAGAAGAGAGCAGGCTTCAGGTACCCTCTGATCTGAAGTTGTTGACATGAAGAAGCTGGGGACGCATTAACTAGAAATTCGGCAACCTATGTGATTGGTTTGGGGAGTATATTGGCTTTCTCTGGTTGATCCTAAGTTGGAAATGGTGGCAAGAATTAAAAAAGCTGAAACTTATTTTCCACGTCTTTTTTTAAATTTATCTTTATTGTTGAATGTATTACAGATGTTCCTCATTTTCCCCCATTGACTTCCTCCTCCCCATTCCCAACCCCCTCCTGCCTTTCCCCACACTCTTGTCTGTGTCCATTGGTTATGCATATAAGTTCTTTGGTTTATTTCTTCCCACCCCCCCAACCCCCCTTCCCTTTGAGGTTTGTCAATCTAACAACCAATTTGTACTTCTTAATCCCTTTACCATTTTCACCCATTTCCCCACCCCCTTCCCATCTGGCAACCAACAAAACTTCTCTGTATCTATGAGAATGCTTCTGTTCTGCTTGTTCATTTTGTTTGTAGATTCCGTTGTCAATAGATAAGTGTTCATTGCCATTTTGTTTGTTCATAGTTTTCTTCAAGAAAACCCTTCAACATTTCATATAATAATGGTTTGGTGGTGATGAACTCCTTTAGCTTTTCCTTGTCTGGGAAACTCTTTATGTGGCCATCGATTCTAAATGACAGCTTTGCAGGATAGAGTAATCTTGGTTGTAGGTTCTTGCTTTTCGTCACTCTGAATATTTCTTGCCACTCCCTTCTGGCCTGCAAAGTTTATTTGGAGAAATCAGCTGACAGTCTTATGGGAACTCTCTTGTAGGTAACTAACTGCTTTTCTCTTGCTGCTTTTAAGATTCTCTCTGTCTTGAACCTTTTGCATTTTGATGACGATGTGTCTTGGTGTGGGCCTCTTGGGTTTCATCTTGTTTGGGACTCTCTGTGCTTCCTGGACTTGTATGTCTGTTTTCTTCACCAAGTTAGGGAAGTTTTTTGCCATTGTTGTTTCAAATAGGTTTTCGATTTCTTGTTCTCTTTCTTCTCCTTCTGGCACCCGTGAGATGCGAATGTTGGCACCCTTGAAGTTGTCCCAGAGGCTCCTTACACTATCCTCATTATTTTGGATTCTTTTTTCTTTTTGCTGTTCTGATTGGGCATTTTTTTGCTTCCTTATATTCCAAATCAATGATTTGTTTGTTGGCTATACCTTCTACTATTGAATCTGTGTAAATTATTATTTCAGTTAGCGCCTCCTTCATTTCTGACTGGTCCTTTTTGATGCTCTTGAGGCCCTCACTAAGTTTGCTGAGGTTCTCACTAAGTCCACTGAGCATCCTTATAAGCATTGTTTTGAACTCAGCATCTGTTAGGTTGCTTATCTTCATTTTGCTTAGTTCTTTTCCTGGAGTTTTGTTCTGTTCTTTCATTTGGAACCTGTTTCTTCATCTTCTCATTTTGGCTGCCTCCCTGTGTTTGTTTCTATGTATTACTTAATGAGAGACATGGGGCTAGCTGAGACCAGATACTGCTTGTTTGAAAGAATTTAGGAAAACCTGAAGCAGGATCCAAGACAGGCCAATCCTATGGTTAAGCAACTGGCAACAGCTTGGTGGGCCTGAAAGTTGGGTGGGGCGGAGCCTCAGGGAATCACCAGGGCGGGGAAAACTGTGTGAGCCAGGTTGCTGGAGTTCCAGATATGGCAGCATTTGCCCTCCCAGGGAAGGGCTCACCAAAGGAACAAAGGCCTCTAACAGCATGTCTGTCCAGGAAAGGCTGCCTTTCCAGCCCTCACTCCAATGCCAGACAGCTCAATTTTTTTCCATATGTCTCTGGTGCCTTCCATGCTGCCTCCCCCATGCTGGAGCCTGGAGGGAGCAAGTCTGAGTTAAGTCCGTGCTCGGGCCCTTTAATAGGAGCTGCCTGGGGCTCCAGCCACCTCGGCCTCCCTGAGTCTTAGTTCCCACTGGTTTTTCCAGCCAGAAGTTATGGGGACTTTTCTTCCTGGCACTGGAACCCTGAGCGGGGTACCTGGTGTGGGACGGTGACCCCTCAGTCATCAGGGAGGACCTTCCAGGCCAAGGTATCCTAATTTTTATCCGCCACATGTGAGTGTGGGACAAGCTGGTCGTGCCTCCGCCCCTCCTACCAGTCTTCATGTGGCTGTTTCTTTAATTCCGTAGTTGTAGGACTTCCATTCAGCTTGATTTCAGGCGGTTTTGAATGGTGGTTGTTCTGTAGTTCAGTTGTAATTTTGATGTGGTTGTGGGAGGACGCAATACCTCGTTTACCTACGCCGCCATCTTCACCAGAAGTCTCTCCAAGTATTAATAGTTTGAGGCCAATTGCTGCAGAGGTTGTGGGTCAGAGTTCTATTTTCATATTTGGTGTGGCCATTGTCCTTTAATGTATTTAGTCTCTTAGAATCCAGGTCTAGGCAACTCCAAGCCTGTGAGATTTTATCATCCATACTGCCCTGCCAGGAATGTAGCATCCTCTGTAGTCACTTCCACACTCACATGCAGAGCTAGCTATACTCAGAAACAGGTGATGGGATGTTTGTTCTTTCAAAGTCTCCCATTGGTTTAATTCTATAAATGTTATCTACAATGGATACTGCACTGACACATTTATCTTATACTAGGAAATTCCTTGTTCTTTTTAGTACCCCAGTATTTTTGTTTATTCTGAAAAATATTCACTTACAACTGGCTACTCCTAATGTTATTGTAGAGCCAGACCTTAGAGGCCATCCGGAAATCTAGAGAAGACCTCGATGCATACAAGGAACACTATGACAACTTACTGGCAGAAGACAAGGTGAGAGCCCTAGTCCTACCCACTCACCCATGCAGTAGAGTTGCTGCTGCCTGGATTTGAGGGAAGGGTAAAAGGAATATAATTTAATTTCCTCATAGATTTTCTCCTACTATAATTCTCAGTTATGAGTTAACTTCACTATGTCATTGTACAATTCTGAAAATAACTGTGTAAAATAGATTTTTGTAAATTTCTCTGGTTAAGCCTCTCTTGCACAAAAATGAGAGAGATCATCCAGACTCTAGGGCTTTATCAAACTTCAAGTTGCAGGCCCCACTGGTTGGTTATGATATCAATTTGGTAGACTATGACCAGCAGTTTTATAATGGAAAATAATATAATAGAAAAGTATATAAAGAGGGATGGAATGGAATGGAGTAGAATAGAATAGAACAGAACAAAATAGGACAGAATAGAACAAGAATAGATTAGAGTACCGTGCATGTTCTACAGGTAAATATTATTTTGTAAAACTTCAGTTCTGAATGATTTCTAAGACCTCTTATATGAAATAATATTTTTAATTCACTGATGTGCTTCCTATTCAAAATAAATCTTTGAGACATCTTTGCACGTTGAATGGTCGCTCCCTAACAAGTCTACTTTATGAACCATGGATTTTTAAAATCAAAGTGATACAACTCTATATCTGACAACAAATAAAATGTGTCTGAAACAATTGCAATCCTGGCAATGATCTGTTTGTGCTTAGGTTCTGGATCGCAGCTTTAAAAAGGAATTTTCTGAAATTCCCGGTCATCAGGTGGATATACTCTACAAACTTTTTAAACGCCGACCAAGGTTTGTTTCTCCTTTGCTATCATGTTTCTGAAGAAAAGTCTGTAAATAAACAGGAATGTTATTCAGTTTCATCTTTCTCTCCCAATTAGATGGAAATATTAAGTCTAACATATTTTATGTGAAAATCTTCAAGTGTCTTGATCATAACTCAGTTTTTTTTTATATTATTCTTATATCTTAAGGTAGGCAATGAAGAATAATCATTTCTTTTCATTATTTAAAAATAGTCAAGTTGGTAAGCATAGTGAAATTATAGGCTGTATTTTATACAAGAAAGTAGTTTCTCTTAAGTCATAGATGGCATAGACTTATAAAGTTTTTCCTAAGATTTTTTTCCAGCAAATATGTGTCCCTTGTGGAATTACATGTAAAAGGCTTCCAGGACAAAATAGGTTTGAGGAAACACTGGCTTTAAAAAAAAAAAAAGTTGAAGTTTTTTTTTTTTCTTTTTTAGTTATCCTCACCCAAGGATCTTTCTATGTTTATCTTCAGGCAGAGAGGGAGAGAAAGGGGGGGAGAGAGCAGCATCAGTGTGAGAGGGACACATCGACTGGTTGCCTCCCGCACACCAGGGACGAGCCACAACCCAGGTATGTGCCCTTGGCTGGAATCGAATCCGGGACTCATTGATTTACAGGTCAATGCTCTACCACTGAGCTAAACCGGCCGGGGCTGAACAGTTTTCTTTACAAGAACTGCTCAGAACTTATTTTTGGCCTTTGGATCTCCAAGTATAAAAAATAGAGTAAATGGTGTTTTCCAAATTTATTTGACCAAAAATTGCTTTTTCTCAGGGCATCTCATATGATTATATTCAAGACAAAATTAGAAAAATGCCAGTATAAATTCTTGAAAATAACCATTATCAAAAGAGTTCTGAAATATCTGATGTTTATATTGAGAGTAGCATTAGAATTACATCCCCGCATATTTCCAAATTTTATATATTTATATTTCCATAATTTTTAAATGTAATCTAGAAATCAGGAATTTGTCACAAAGGTATAGGCTCATTTGTGTCTGAGATACAAACATATTCTCTAACCTTTGACAGGTTACATGCAACCTGAAGAACATGCTTCTTATTCTGATTTCCCTATTTTTAAAGTAATGAGTTATAATAAGCCTTGTGAAGAGAGTAGCAAGACTTCTCATATATTGGGAGGAAGCAGTGGAAAAAGCATAAGTTTTCTTGTCAAACAGAATTAGCCTTAAATCCTAACTTCACCATCAGACCTGTGACATTGGACCAGTAGCTTCTCTCAGTGCCTCGCTTTCTCATCTAGAGAAAGAGGATAACAATAGTAACTTCACAGTGTATTGTAAAGCCTTTGACAGTGAGTTCCCTTCCCAACCACAGCCCAGGGAAACAAAACTAACCTAGTAATGTCAGTAAAAAGAAATGCTTCTCAAGTTGTGCGTGTATTTGAACCTAGTCTATGCTACTCACCTGCATAAAGGATCCCAGCAGAGGATGTGGGACAGAAAAGGGAACATTCACTCTTCTCTTGGGCATTTACCTATCAGTTTAAAATACACAGAAGGGTGTATTTTTCAATTCCCATATGTTCTTATTTCTGGTTATGGCCCTTTTTAAAGAACCCTTTAACATTTCTTGTAAAGTTGGTTGAATGGTGATGAATTCCTGTGGATTTTACTTGTCCCAGAAACTCTCTCTCTCCTTCAAGGGACACATTTTTAAATCAGGTAAATTTGCCAGTGCTGATCACAGTTAGGGAACATCTATAGTTTAGCCAAGGTCACATCTGGGGATCCAGAGAAAATGGATGCTTTTCTCTTTGGAATAATCCACTCACCCGCCTTCAAGTGCCAAAGGAAAGTGTTATGTAATGTCATACCTATGCTTAGGATCATATTATTTAACATTGATTTTTTTGTATGTGTGAAAATGTGAAAGATTGATGGGCTTTTATTGATAATACCAGGATTCACAAACCGAAAACGCACTCAGATGCAACCAGTATTGTGCCTTTTGGAGAGCGACCAGGATCTGGGAAATTGAATAAAGATGCCTTTGCCCAGTTAATGAAAGCTATGGATGAGTTGGACAATATTCATAACATGCCAGAAGGGTTGGACCCCTTGGTCTGGAATCATTTCTGTGTGACCAGACGAATGAAAGTGGAAAATGAACAAAAAGTATGTAATAACATTTTATTTCATTTCATTTTATTTAGTGTACTAATATAAAATATATAGTTTATGGTGCTCAATACTTCCAGAAAATCTAATTATTTAGGTTTTTCTGCTAGGGTAGTAGTCAGTAATATTAATAAGAATAATAATTATTAACCTTAGTGCTACTGATGGCTAAGTATAGGTCTGTAGTTGTATCTAGACACACACTGTCCAAAATTATAGTCACTTGCTATATGTGGTTATTGTTTACTTGAAATAAATATAGCTAGTCCTAATTGAGACATGCTATGGAGAAGATACACAGATTTAGAAGACTTAAAATAATGAAAAAAAATAAAATAAAATGTGTCAATATTTTTACATTTATTACGGGTTGAAATGATATTGTTTGGGATATGTTGTGTTAAATAAAATATATTAGTAAAATTAATTTTACCTGTTTAATTGAGCTTTTTATAACATGGCTACTACAAAATTTAAAATTACCTATGTGGCTTGTATTTATGGCTCACATTGTATTTCTCTTGGATACCACTGTTGTAGATTTAACTTCCCTTTTCTCTGCCTTGATCATGAGTAATCCTTATCACTTTTCATAGATTAGAATTACATTTCACCAGGAATCGCTTTATAGTTTTGCTAGAATATTTTTAAAATGTAGCAAAGGGTAACAAGTTGAGAGTGTGTTTAATTTAATTGGAAAGAGAATACTTCCTCTTGTTGGTTCCTGACTACCTCCTACCTCCCCTTGCCCAAATTCCCTAAGTTCAGTGCCACAGACATCAGATTGGCATATTTTTTATAAAGTATCTATGATTTTATAATTTTATCTAATGTGATGAGAACAAATTTTAAAATGAGATATAAGAAAAATTCTAGTTGTTTGCATATTTGATTTTCAGCAAGAAGCATATTTGATACTTTTCAAATTATTCATGGGACATACCATGTAAGTTTTAGAAATCTTGTATTATTACATAATGGCAAGGACTTAAATTTTTATTAATCTCTTAGAAAAATGAGGTTGTTAAGGTTTTGTGTAACAGTTAAAAGATGTATGTTTTCTAAAGTTCTTTAAAAATTAGTTTGCTTTTATTTCTAAATCTCCACATGTTCTGAGACGTGTGTGGCTTGGTTTTTTCAGGTAAAGCAGAAAGCAGCTGGTTTGATGGAAATGATGGCTTTCCTCCGGAGGAGAGTTGAAGAGGATGAGAAGATGCAACGGGAAATTGAAAAAGTGTCCCATGAATTCAATCTGTAAATTAAACCTTTCATTCATGTTCATTTATTCAAAGTCTAAGCTGGGACTAAGTTAGCTTGTGTTATCCTGGGGGAAGAATGCCAATCACTGGCTTACAGCTGGCAAAGATGTATCTATCTCCTCGGGCTTTAAAATTTCTCTTTGAAAAAGTGCATTTTGTTACATAACACCTTATTTCAGAATGGAACTTGCCTACATGTTCCATTGCTATTATAGCAAATAGGTAACGTTAGGGGAAAAATCTTAGTATTTTTTCATCTGCTCCTTCCATATAAAAATACAAAGAATTTGTGTCTGCTAATGAGTACTTTTGGGCTCAAGCCACACAAACAACCATATGGAAAATTAAGCAGATATTCAAAAATTTTCCATTTAGACACCTAACCAGCTAATATATTTTTCTTTAGGGGAGCTTGTTGTATTTTGCTGAGTGATAGAGTTACTGTTTTGTCCTTGCTTTACTTTTGGCTATATTTACTGTCATATTGATAAATACTTCTCTGATATCCCCAGATTTAACATTATACATAATTTTCAGATCTAGGTTATAAGGAGAAATATGAATTACTCAGAAGTTGTTTTGATAAGTAGCATGTAGATGAAACATTGTTAATATAATATCAGAAGTCAGTATATAGTCAGAACTTCAATAGATTTATTATTTCGTAGCATCTCTATTTTCTTCCACTTACCATCACAATTATATTAATATCTTATAATTATAAAGTAAAACTTTATGAAGGTATTTTTGTCCCTACCACTCTCTGAGCAGCAGAAGTGTGATTCCATATCAATGAGAAGAGGAAGCATAGAGACTTCTAAGAAAGCTCATCATTGGGAAAATATATTCCACATTAATTTCCGGCATGTTTTCCTTTGGCTGAAGAAAATTTAAGTTTGGATATTCTCAGATAATCGGTGAAATTTGAAATATAAATATATTACAACTAACTACTTACTTTGAAGTCTTTTTCAATTCAGATTACAGGAAGAGAAAGTGAAATTCCACTTGAATTTGACAATCCAAATTCTCCTTAAACAAGGACAAGTAGAACTGGAAAATTTCCAGTTATTGCTGGAGTATTCTGATGCAATTCTCATCAACAAAAACATAATTGAAGACCTGAATTCTGTCATTCGGGTAATTATCTTTTTTTTTTTTTTAATCCTCACCTGAGGACATTTTTCTATTTATCTTCAGATAGAGTGGGAAGGAAGGAGAGAGAGAGAAAGAAAGATTGTGTGAGAGAGACGCATGGACTAGTTAGTTGCCCCGCCGCATGACCCCTACCAGGGCCTGGGACGAACCACACCAAGATACGTGCCCTTGACCGGAATCCAACCGATGACTCTGGTCCGAGGGCTGACAACTCTAACTGCTGAGCCAAACCATCCAGGGCTAATTATCATTTTTAAAAGAGAAAAACAACAACATATTACTTGCTGTATCAAATTCTTTTATTCTTCCATCTTCATGACAACGGTGTTCATTTTCTTCTGGCATACAGAGTTTTCTGACATGATGCCTACTACATTTTTAAAAAAATCTTTGTTCTCCTTCAGGTAATGTGTCTGCCTTTGAGACTTTCTCTTTATCTCTGTTTTCAACAGTTTATCTATAGCTTCAGGAAGCAAGGCAGAGAGCCAGGCTGCAAATACATACAGATCGAAAGATTAGTGATTGGTTTGCCTAATCATTGGCATATAAATGCCATTCAAACTTACCTTATAACTCCTTCTGTTTATTAACTATCATACTTTATAGTGATCAAATTTTGCCCAAGAAGTACTTTTTAATATGTGCTGCATTTTAAAGCAGATAAAATTATCTCTGTGATCCAAGTATTTTCTAATTATAGAATACAGCTGCAAATATTCTGTATTCTTTATGCAGTGTCATATTATATGAATATCAGAACATACTTTTTTTTTTTAAGACTCAAGGACAAAAGAAAGTTGCTAGCATGACGGAAAGTAAAGATATCCACAAAGGAATATTTCAGATTGAGTGGGAACATAAGAAAATGGAAATGGAAATGGAAGATCTAAATCAGAAGGCTTGGGATATTCAGATGCTATTTTTTTCAAGAGAACGTCAAAAGGTGAGTTCTCCTTGCCCCACTATATAATTTTAATTTCATTTATTAATGCATTTATTTATTCAAAAAGTATTTGATAAGAAACCTCTATGATTTCAAGTATATTCTAAGCCAGTAGTATTTCACAGTGTGTCTACGAACTCTTTTTCTTTCAGTAATTTGCATTTGCTGCCTTGGGTTCTTTGTGATCCATTCGGTTGTATAGTTCTATCTTGCAGTTCACTGAGGATTTCCTAATTGTCAAATATAGTGGTTATTTTCCCAGTCATCACCATCCTTCAATTCTCTATAGCATTTGACCATCTTGATTGCCCATTCCTTTTGCTTTTATCATCCCTGTTTTCTCCTTTTTTGCTTCCAACATGTCAAAACTACTCTGCCTGTTTTACTAATTTCTCTTTTGCTTCTAACTCTTAAATATACCAATTTTTTTTAAGATTCTGCCCTTAGCCCTGGCCAGTTTGGCTCAGCAGTTAGAGCATTGGCCTGCGGTCCAGAAAGACCCGGGTTTGGTTTCTACTAAGGGCACGTGCCTCGGTTGTGGTTTGTCCCCGGCCCTGGTTGGTCGTGAGGGTGGCGGCCACTCGATGTGTCCCTTTCACGTCGATGTTTCTCTCTCTCTTTCTCTCTCTTCCTCTCTCTCCCTCCCA
This sequence comes from Molossus molossus, assembly GCF_014108415.1. Classification (NCBI taxonomy): domain Eukaryota; kingdom Metazoa; phylum Chordata; class Mammalia; order Chiroptera; family Molossidae; genus Molossus; species Molossus molossus. The sequence goes on from NW_023425352.1 coordinate 20,390,811, forward strand.
CTCTATCTGAACAAAAAATGGAAAAATTTCTTCAGGTGAGGATAAAAAGAAAAAAATTTAGAAAAAGATTATGCCCTTAGCTCTGTTTGTGTTTCTTTCCATGCCCTCTCCTTCGGTGATCTTTGTTTTTCTAACTTCAGTGATTACTTTTAAAAGACTAATCTGCCTGGCTGGTATGGCTCAGTGGATTGAGCTTCAGTCCCATGGACTGAGAAATCCAGGTTCGATTCCCCATCAGGGCACATGTGTGGGTTGTGGGCTTAATCCCCAATTGGGGGCATGCAGGAGACAGCCGATTAATGTTTCTCTCTCACATCAATGTTTCTGTCTCTCTATCCTTTCCCCTCTCTCTCTCAAAAAATCAATAAAAACATATTAAAGAAAAAATAAATTCAAAGACTAATCCAACCTCTCTGGATTCTAATTCAATTCCAATTCAAGCTCTCTGGCCCCGACCTTCCTCAAACTGTATTTCTATATTTCACACCTCCCAATAGCAACTCTTCTTAATTTGCTTCTGTTCTTTTCAGCCACTCATTCAGGCTTAAAGTTGTAGACATCTTTGATTATCCTCTTTGCCTTCCAAAGATATATAGATGCTTTATCTATATATCCCTCATTCTCTATCCCCACTGCCTTTACCCTAGCTCAGAACTTTCTTTTTAATGATTTAGACTATTTTATAATAATCTCCTAACTGGTCTCTTCACCTTGGTTCTTTCTGTTATCTATCTAATCTATACTATATACTACCGTCAGATTAATATTCATATCCCACTTTAATAACATTACTGCTCTGCTCAGACATTTCAAACTGCTACTTCTTACCTGGCAAATGAATTATGAAATCTTTAGGTGGGTGTTCAGTGTCCTTCCACTTAACTTTTCAAATTTATTCCCAGTTCCTCTCATACATCAATGTTCTCAAACTAAACTGATTACTGTTATCTAGGATTCTGTCTCTGTGCTTTTGCTCATTACCAGTTCTTCTCCCTAGAATATCTTTCCTCATTTTTTTCACATCCCGAATATATTTTTCAGTGTCTAGCTTAACTGCCACCTCCTCCATAAAGCCTTTTGATTTCTCTGAGTCCAGAGAAACTACATCCCCACTCAACCTTGAATTTGGAGTCATTTTACATATTTTCTCGCAACTAATCAATTCTACATGTTCTTTTTCTTAACTGTAGGCCGCGTTATTTATATATCCCTCAGTGTTTTTAACTGGAACTAACTGATAATGTGGGACTCAACCGAGAGAATAAATATTTGGTGACTTGAATGAATGAATGAATGAATGAATGAATGAATGAATAAGAAAATAAACTGTAGGCATTTGTAATTATAGCTTATAGGTGAGCATTTCGGTGGGCTAAATACAGGTAAATATAGCATAGAAGTCAAGTGAATCTTAGATATATAGTTTTTATGAAAATAACTTTCAAAACTAAGAATTACTTTATAAAGTTATCTATTGAAAGAAATAGAGATAAATGTTCTTACATATATTGTAAGGTTTTTATTTCTTCTCTCAAAGTTCCTAAATGAACCAAACTATGAGACTCTGATTTCCATTCAGATTGGAATAATGGAGCAAACCATTGCTGTTTTAGATAAGGTAAGTCTCAAAGATATTGATCATTATAATGCCAACAGTTGTGAACATTTGAACAAAGTAATAGTGTTCCAAATCATGAATTCAAACAGAACTGAATAAAATTGAGGTCCTTTACTGATATTCAGAATGTAATTAGAAGTCCCTGAATAGTGTCTTTGCAACCATAACAAGTCTGGTAGACTGAAGCACTTCTTCTAATATTAGAATTAACCCCTTGGGGGATATCTGAGTGTGTGTGAATTTCCTATTTCACATTAGGTTATGATTTGTATGATAGAAATGTTGATAGTCTTTCCTTGGCATTGTAAGGGCTTTGTTTTTTCATAACTGATTAACAAGTGTTCAGTTTTGATTATGTAGCATATATAAAATGAAAACAAAGTAATCTCAAGCCTATATGTTAATCTTCTCTCATTCTTAAGAATATGCAAGGCTTATTTTCTAAAATGTGGTATTACACCATTCCATCTTTCAACAAATCATTTAGGTACCCTTCTATATGCAGGCATTATGTCAGGCACTAGAGATATGGTGATAATAGATATCTTAATGATAATAAATTTAAATTTTAAGAATAATGTCTATAAAATATATTTTTTCAAAATTATTTTTGTGGGGTGTCATGGGAACAAAAACTTCAGACCCACAAAAAGAATGTGGAAAACTGCAAAAAATTGCTAAAAAAACTGGGGAAGTTCAGCAATAAAAAAGATGTAGCAAATTATACTCTAAGCTGCAATATACGAGAAGAATTGGTGGCTGTCTCAGAGAGAAAAGACATCTGTAATGCCATGGGTAAGCATTTTTTCTTTACTCAACTGCAGGTTTCTTTAAAAGTAATTACTATGGGGGTGGGGGTGGGAGATAAACCACAGAACTTATATGCATGTATGCATGACCAATGAACATGGACAACAAAGCTGGGGACAGGGCGGGGAGGGAGGGGGAGAAGGGTGTCAATGGGGAAAAAAATAGAAACATCTGTAACAAAAATAAATAAAATAAAAATAAATAAATAAATAAAAGTACTTACCATTCCTAAAATCTGTACAGTTGCATAAAACCACCAGCATTCCTTATACATGTTTAATTCATTCGGAGTGCTATTTCTATATTTGTAAGTATAGAAAATAATCCAACTAATCCTTTCTTTTTCATTTCTGGGATAGGGTCTATACTGACTTGTGAAAAAATTGCCAAAGAACGATATGAAAACATGATGCAACTACAAAAGTTAACAAATATTTCAAAAGAACAAGCCGAACAGATTTTGGTACTGCAGGCTGAAGTTGAAAGATTAAGGATGAAAACATTTCCTGCTCTTGTCCCATTGTAAAAACAACTGGTGGGAAACATAAGGCCAAATCAATAATTTAAAAAATAATTTGATTAAAATGATTTTTTATTTTAACATCAGGAAATTTAAGTAGAGCCTCTTGTCAGTTGCATATTTTTAATAGCAAATTATTTAATTTTAGCCTTAATAATTATAAAAATGTCCTGCATAAATAAATGTATAAAATGTCATGAATTGTTGTTTTCAAGAATAAACAAGATTTTAACTCACTATTCATGATCTATTTTACTTGGTCTTAATTTGGTCAAAAATTATTTTCACAGTGATATTATAGAAAGTCTTAAAGACAAAAAGAAATTATAGCCACATGTGACATTTCTAATTTTAAAGTAACTGAAGTTATGAGACTATGGATGATTTTTAGACTGTCCTGTATTTCCTAACTTTTCTTCTATAATTAGAAAAAAATTGCCAGAACATTTAAGATTACTCCTTGTTCTAGCAATGAGAACATGGTGAACTATTTACTTTTACCAAGCCCTAAATCATTTGTAAATTACCACATATTTTCTTCTACATAAACATAGCATAATCATCTACATTTTATCTTCATTGTAACAGAATTCAATTTTGCATCCTACCCAGATTTTTAGCAAACAAATAAAAAGTGTCTTCTGATTTCCATGTAAAGTTTATTGCTGTATTCATGTAGATGAGAATTAAATAATAATGAAATAAACTGGTAAGACAACTGCTTTGCCCTTCCATAGCATGTGGACTGCTGCATTTCAAAATGATACCATTGAAATCAATGACCACAATTTTCAAGTTCTCTGTCCTGTTGCTTAGTCAACCATGAATATACTAGGTTTTTTTTCCCTTGGTAATAGAAATTCCATGTCACCTGAATTAGCTGCCTGCAGGCTTCATTTGCTATTAATATCATAAACTTCACTGGATAATGCTCTGTGGATTCTCAGGTCTTAACAAACCAAACAGCCTGAGTGATTTCTATTTCTTAATAGCCACCCTCGGTGACTGGCAATGCTCCTTACTTAAATGCCACAGCTTTGAGTTATGTATAGAGTGGAGGTTAGCAGGAACCTCTTGCCCCAAGACTATGATCTAATAACAGCACTTTTCAACAGGAGGTATCCTCTGGTTTGGGGGATTGGCTGTGGAAAGGCACATGGGTCATGGACCCAAAAACTACTTTTGATACTGTCCATGGTACTGATTCCTCTCAGCTTCTGCTGAACTAACAGCAAATAAATTCATATTTTATAGACCTATAAAATATCTATATTATTTTAAAGTAATATAATTAACTGGGTCAAACATAGCATGGCTTTAAGCATAGGACTTAAAAGTAGGGCTCGCCCTGGCCTGTGTGGCTCACTCAGCTGAGTCGTCCCAAGCACCGAGAGGTAACCAGTTTGATTCCATCATGGCACATGCCCAGGCTCAGTCCCCAGTAGGGGGCATGCAGGAGGCAGCTGATAATGTTTTTCTCTCATCTCTCTCAATGTTTCTATCTCCCTTTCCTGCTCCCTTTCTCTCTCTCTAAAATCAATAAAAACATACTTTTTTTTAAAAAAAAGAGAAGGTCTCTAATGCTGAGTTGCCTGGTTTCAAATCCTGGCTCTCTTAAATAACTACTTAGTTTTTAAATAACTACTTTATCTTAAATGTCCTCATCTTGAAAATTGTGATGTTGATCATTGTAATTCTCAAATGAGTTAACATATATTTTTTATTATTATTATTTTGCAATCCTCACCTGAGAAAATTTTTCCATTTATCGTCAGATAGAGTGGGAGTGAGGGAGGAAAAGAGAGAGAGAGAGAGACAGAGAGAGAGACACATCAATGTGAGAGAGACACATTGATTGGTTGCCTCCCTCACAACCCTGACCAGGGCCAGGGACAAACCACAACCAAGGTATATGCCCTTGGGCTGCAATCGAACCCATGACTCTTTGGTCCAAGGGCGGACGCTCTAACTGCTGAACCAAACCGGCCAGGGTGAGTTAAAATATTTTTTTAAACTGACAGCATATGCTAAATGGTAGCTTTCATTTTTCTGAATAAAAATGTAATTCCATGTTTTTTTAAATCAATTTGTATTTTTCAATTACAGTTGACATACAATAGTATATTAGTTTCAGGTGTGTACCCCAGTGATTAGACATTATAAGACTTACTAAGTGATCATCCCAAAAAAATCCCATACCCATCTGACACCATAGTTATTAAAATATTGACTATATTCCCTATGCTATACTTTGTATCCCCATGACTATTCTGTAACTACTAATTTGTACTTCTAAATCCCTTCACCTTTTTCACCCATCTTTGCAACCCCCCCTCCCACCAGGCAATTGTCAAAATATTATCTGTATCTGAGTCCTGTTTATGTTCTGCTTGTTTATTTTTAGATTCAACTTGATAGATATGTTTGTTTTTTATCCTTACCCAAGGATATTTTTTGATATTTTGTTCAGATAGAGTGGGAGGGAGAGAGAGGAAGAGAGAGAGAGAAACATCCATGTGAAAGGGACACATCGAGTGGCTGCCACCCGCACAACCAACCAGGGCCGGGGACAAACTGCAACCAAGCAATGTGCCCTTAGCGGGAACCGAACCTGTGTCTCTCTGGACCGCAGGCCAACACTCTGACCACTGAGCCAAACTGACCAGGGCCATATTTTTTTTTCTTCTTCTTCAAGAAGACCCTTTAACATTTCATGAAATACTGATTTTGTGGTGATGAACTCCTTTTCCTTGTTTTATTGGACTTTGCATTATTGTGCTTCAGATACTATTATTTACAAATTGGTTTGTGGCAACACTACTTCGAGCAAGTCTGTTGGTGCCTTTTCCAACAGCATTTACTCACTTCATGTCTCTCTCACATTTTGGTAATTGTCACATTTCAAACTTTTTCATTATTATATATTTGTTATGATCTGTGATCAGTGATCTTTGATGTTATTATTGTAATTATTTTGGGACACCACAAGCCATGCCCATTTAAGACGGTGAACCTAATGGATAAATGTTGTGTGTGTTCTAACTGCTCCACCGACTGGTTGTTCTTTTCCTTGGGCTTCCGTTCCTTGAGACACAATAATATTTAAATTAGGCTAACTAATAACCCTAATAATGCTATAAATTATTAAGCTTAGTAAGGAAGACATATCAAAAGCTGAGATGGGCCAAAAGCTAGTCCTCTTGCACCAAAGTTAGCCAAGTTGTACCGGGAAACCAAAAAAAAAAATTGTCACTCACTTTATTACAGTGGTCTGAACCATCTGTAATACCTCTGAGGTATGCCTGTAACTGTATCCCATTAAATGGAGGTGAAATTCAACAGAAATTATTTTTTTAAAGGGGACCCCACATGGGCATCATATCCCAAACTCTCCCATAAGCCTGATCCATATTCCATGACCTACCCCCTGTTGCTAGAGTACCCACTGTGCTGTTGGGGCCCTCAGAACCCAGTGAATGCCTTGGAAAATGCCCATTACTGTGCCCCCCCATCTACTCTCCTCAATTCTCTCAGAACCAGACTCCTACTGATGCTTCAGTTCCCCCAAGTGAACATGTAAGGGTGACTCCAGGGGGTGTGCTGAGTCAGCAATGCAGCTGCAGCCAAATGCCAGGACCATCAGTTGCTAAACCGATTCCCCTATAAGTTAGTTCCTCTGGCTCAGCAGCAGTTGATGGAGGCTAGTAGGCACAAAACAAAACAGCACAGCTCCTGGAGATTGCCAACCTAGGAAATCCAGGATCAGGGGGTGCCCATGTGAGGCCTGGGCCAGTCTTCTTGGGTTCACAGAAGCCAATGACAATGGCAATTTCTGGAAGGCAGGAATTTAGGGGTAGGAAGGAGGTAACCGAGTTTACTGTCATGGGCACAAACAATTAGAATGGATACAAGAGCAGAGTCCTTGGGTCTCCTGCTATGCCAAATATTAAGTTTGTTAGAACACAGGGTGGGGCTGGGCTGCAAGTGGGGTGCACTTGGAGGGGGATCTACAAGTAGGAAAGTACTTTGTTTTTTTGTTTTTTAACTAAGTAAAGCTGTTTTTGCCCTTTAAAGGACCCAAAAACAGAAATCCAGAAAGCCCTTCGGAAGAACTGGAAGTACATCAGCTTTTAAGCTTCCAAGTTTACATACAATAGCTTCAGCCACAAAGAGAAGAGCTTTCTCCTCCTGAGCACAATTCCAAATTCTGAGACTGGGCCAGCTTGGATCATATTTCTGTGAAGGACAGGATGGCATTATACAATAGGGCAGATAGAAACACAATCCTATGAAGGTGGGTTTCTGGCCGAGGAGTAACTGAACTAAGTAGATACTCCTATCTATTTCACAGATGAAGCTAGAAAGGTAGATGGATATAAAGGACCTTGTAGTCCATTATGTGTGGAAGTGGGAGAGGAGGATACGTGGTTTTGTAAGAGAGAGATGGTCATGTCACTAAAATGAGATGAAGAATACAAGAAACAAATTTGAAGAGACAGGAAGAATATAATTTTGGACATATACATTTAATTACCTGATAAACCATACAGATGTGGTAAATTGACAGAAACAAGGTTCATAAACTTAGCATATAGACAGGCATTTTTAGATCAATTTAGGTTTAGCCATTCATCAGATTAGACTATTTTTTAACATTTAAAATAAAACTTTTTATAATAAACAAAACAATGTATTATAACTGACTTCCAGAACTGCCCAAATTATTTTTTTAAATGTGATTTAAATTTTTTTTCACATTTCTTTAAATGTCAAATTTTCTTTGGCAATTATCCAAAATATTAAAATTTCATTTGAGAACTTATTTATCTAATAGAGCGCCCTAAATTGATGTTTATCAAGATACCTTTCTTGAAGCCTTAATGGTTTACATCTTCCCTTTAGAATGTATAAGTATTTTTTAAATTGTCATTCTCAACAATAGAGAAAAAATTATGAATTAAACACCTATAAATTCTTCTTCATTTCTGTTATAGTGCAGTAATTTATCATCTAACCCATAGAGGTCTATCAACTGAGTAAGGCTGAGTTTCTTGTTCTCCTCAGACATAGCTGACTGCAACTCATAAAGCAACAGTTGGCTACAGCTTCTCCACTTCTTTATTAACAACTGTAATTGAGACAGGTCATTCTGAAACAGGAAAAAAATATATATAAATGTATGTCAATAACTAGACAGGTATCCTATATTAACTTATTTAACAAAAGCTGTTAAATCAAGAGTAGGTTTAAAGGGTACCAATATATTTGGGCATGAATGAGCCTTCCAGCCATGAAAAAGTAGGATGGTTTTTACCATGACACTCCAATTGACTTCTATGCCTATTTTGTTTGGTGGGAGCTCTGGGCCTTCCTTGCCCTCAGAGAAAAATCAAATCATTAAATAGGGCAAAAATATGTAGACAAGCAACAATATAGGGTTGGTTTGTTTTTTTAATCCACTTTTTCTATTACAGCTGTACTTTTAAAAATGAGAATATTCAAATTAAAAATATTTTTCCGCATTCACTATCTCATAAAACTCGTAGTTATATATAGAAAAATCCTAAAAATGCAAGGCAGCAAATAAGATATACTATTCCATTATGTATTCCACATTGCTAGGGAGGAAGGAGAAATTGCATATACTTGAATGATCCAGGTAAATAAGGGTTATCTTTTTCTGAGCGCTTGAAGAAGGGCTCAGTCCATCTGGGATGAAATCTAAAATCTAATATATATTTGTTGTTTTTCAAACAAAATGCCTGGAACTTTTAATAATTTGGAGGAACAGAAGATCAGCACTAAAAATACTTATACTCTGTGGTCCACGTCTAACTTTTTAAATCATCCACTGTCAGCTGTCACTTCTGTTGTCATTGTACTTGCATCTAACATTTGATATTTCTAATACTGCTACATGCTGGAAAACTTCATATTAAACAAGGGCTGGGACTTTTAACAAGTTGAATCTGGTGTTTAGAGGCCTCTTCTCCTCTACTCTAAATCTGACATTTGAGTTAAAAGTTGTTGGAAGCCAGGTTTCTGAATATTTGGCTTATTGCTTATGTTAAAAATAATGTTCCCTTTTTGAAATGACTTTCCTATCATTTACCCAAAAATAAAAAATAAATTTAACAATTTAAAAAATAATTATACAATGATTCTGAAATTATTCTCACCTTTGATCTATACATTTTGACTAGTTTTAGCCTCCGAAGAAGGTCTTCTTTCTCCTGAATCTGCTTCACCAATTTTGCCTTGTCATCATTTAATACTTTTTGGGGAAAAGTCTCATCAAAGTCATTCTGGAGATCACTGCAAGACCCTGTATCAAGTGATTCAGAGTCACATGCACTGATATTCTTAGTGGTATTTTTCAAATATGAACTTTCTTCAACTTCACTGTCTTTGTGTTCAAAATTATCTTGAAATTCCAAACAGTTTTCTTCTGTTGAAGATGCTGGTTTCTCTGCAAAGGTCTGATCGTTTTCTTCATTCTCTACTTTAAGACGCTTTACCACACTGTAACAGGAATTAAATGAAAATCTAGTTTTCCTTAACCGTTCTCTAAGTGTTGCACTCATAGGCTGTAAAAGGCACAAACATTAATAATGTTAATTTTTAAATGACTGATGTAAATAAATCTACTAGAAATAAAGACTTATATTTCTATGGTACACACCACTAGATGGCTTTCTAACTCCATATATTGTAAGCAACCATCACAAAATGTCTTTAATTCCTGGAGGCTCCACCAGTTTTATTTTATTTAGCAAAGTCAGCACTCTTCTGCAACAGTAGAGTTGCAGAATCACAAACATCTGTTCAGCAACTTAGCACATGCCTGACACTGTTCTAGGTGCTTCAGTTACAAATTTTGGAAAAGACCTAGATCCTGCCACCAAGGACCTTCATGATACTACAGATTCAAACTTCTTCAATTTGCAATGTCGTAATAACCTAATCTGAAACTAAATAATTGGTTCAAAATGAAATGGGGGGTGGTGGGGGTGGAGAAAAGTCAAATACATTATTTTAAAAGACGTAAAATTATTTAATACTTATCAATGCCACACTATGTTAATTAACTATCTTCAGCAGGCTTAACACCACCACTGCCACGTTAACTAGAAATATAGAACTGACCCTTTGAAAAAACTAAGATTTTCATACTTGTTTTCTCGAACTACTGGTAGGGGGAGACGGCAGACTGGCACAGCCCTGGGGAGTGCTAGGTAAAACCACAGCTGAGTCTGAGGGGCTTTCCATCTTGGAAATGGAATCTTGGTTTACCTCTAAAAAAAAAAAATAATAATAATAATAATCACAAAATGGAAACCATATTAACCCACACCTCCATATATTCCCCAGTCTTTATCAAAGAATTTCTTATGATCGGTAACATCCGCAAGTAAGCCAGCATCTTCCTCTTTCACTTGGCTGCGATTCATGGCTGCTCTTTGCTCTCGTGTTCCTTTTACCTAAATAAGGCGGTGCTGGTCCGCAGGGTGACTAGTTCTTTTCAGGACAAGTGAACTAGCCAGCGTCTCATACAAACTAGGCCCTCCATCTGCGTTCATCCAAGTCCTTCAAGCCCTGTCATATGGGAGTTGGGGAGAACAAGGTTGGAGTTAAGAATTCTTTCATTTTGTCCCGCCGGCTTCGCCATGAAAGGAAATATAACTGGAATCCTGACTCCAAGAACATGATCAGACCTGTCACATCACCCGAAACCCTAAAGGCTGTGTAACTGGGGGCCGATAACCTCCGGGCCTGAGAGAGAAGGAACACGACCACGGATACGGTTAAGCCTGTCTGCGCCGTTTCCGTTTACGTAGCGAAAAGCCCCTGAAAAGGAGAGTAAACCGAAGTTTGTTTCCTGACACAAAGGCATCCATTTTACGGGGGATCCTCCCACCCGCCCACCATTGCAGAAAACCACACTGGCCCTGGAGACCCCAGGCCCGAGGTGCAGTCGAGAGGTCCCCTGACCGCGTGAAGGGAGCGCTATTCGACTGCACAGCGGAGCCCCGAAGCAGTTCAGCTTTCACACATTTGCCCGCGACCCGGGACGCTACCTCCCTCCGCCATCCCCACGGCGCAGAAAGCTGGCCTGGCCGGGGCCGCCGGCGCTCCCGTTCCAGGGGCAGGGCCTGGCGGGTGCGGGAGGAGCGCGTGATTGGCCGGATTGACTGCGGCGCGCAGCTCGGCACCACCCAGCGCCCGAGAGCAGCGACACTGCGCGAGCGCGGCCTCGAGTCTCCGCCAGGGGCCGACGGCGGGGCGGGGCCACGTGAAAGGCGGCAGAGACGCGTGATTGGCCAAATTGACAGACATCCGCCCAGCGCCCTAGAGCAGCGGGACTGCGCGCGCACGGCCGCGAGCCTCGGCCGACGTCGGGTGGGCGGGGCTGAGCTTCAGAACGCTCGAGCCATTCCGAGGGAGCGCCCTTTCCTTCGCGGCTTGCGCTCCCTCCTCTTTCCGGCAGAACTTTCTTTCCTGTTCCGTTGTTTTTGTTTGTGAAGTATGTCTGAGAATGTCTCCCCCTTCTCCTGGCTCCCGCTTGTCTCGTCTCCTCGTTCACCACCCCAGAGACCTTTCCTCAGAATTGACAGGACCCAGAGCCCCCGACGGCTGCGTGCTGAAGTTACCGCTTGTAGACGCGCCGCAGGCAGGCACCGCGAAAGAGCAGCGCTGGGGTAATGGCCTATTAGAATCCAGCGTCTTGTGAACTAGACTACTTAATTGAAGTAACTCCTTTCTGACTGAAACTAGGCCACTTAAGTAAACTCCGTTCTGACCGGCTGTTCCTGCACACAGCCTGGCGGTTTCTTTAAAAACCTGGGACTGAAACCCAGAGGAACCGTGAGGATAAGGGGATTAACGATGGCCTTGGAAAACTCGGAGGGACCTAAAAAGAAAGAGTAATGGTTGCCTTGACCGGACCTCTGTAACAACTCTATCATACCTGCCCCTCCCTCACCTGGACCTGGGTAACAGCTCTATCATACCTGCCCCTCCCTCACCTGGACCTGGGGTAACAGCTCTATCATACCTGCCCCTCCCTCACCTGGACCTGGGTAACAGCTCTATCATACCTGCCCCTCCCTCACCTGGACCTGGCTAACAGCTCTATCATACCTGCCCCTCCCTCGCCTGGACCTGGCTGACAGCTCTATCATACCTGTCCCTCCCTCGCCTGGACCTGGCTAACAGCTCTATCATACCTGCCCCTCCCTCACCTGGACCTCGGTAACAGCTCTATCATACCTGTCCCTCCCTCGCCTGGACCTGGCTAACAGCTCTATCATACCTGTCCCTCCCTCGCCTGGACCTGGCTAACAGCTCTATCATACCTGCCCCTCCCTCACCTGGACCTCGGTAACAGCTCTATCATACCTGTCCCTCCCTCGCCTGGACCTGGGTAACAGCTCTATCATACCTGCCCCTCCCTCGCCTGGACCTGGCTAACAGCTCTATCATACCTGCCCCTCCCTCGCCTGGACCTGGCTAACAGCTCTATCATACCTGTCCCTCCCTCGCCTGGACCTGGCTAACAGCTCTATCATACCTGTCCCTCCCTCGCCTGGACCTCGGTAACAGCTCTGTCATACCTGTCCCTCCCGAACGGCACCAAAAGCAGCGCTGGACTGCACAAATTCTCGAGGCTGTTAATTTGGGACACGTGTGCCCTGCAGCCTGCTGGTGAATAAAGCGTTCCTCTCATTTACAACTCAGCTATGTGTCTGGTCTTAACATGACCAGCAGTTGTTACAGGTACACACCCTGGTTCATCTAAACACCATGTGGCCTTAGGAAACCCAGAGGAACCATAAAGGTAAAGGGATTCGTAATAGCCTTGGGAACCCCCCCGCCCAAAAAATAAAAATAAAGAAATTAATGATTGCCCTGACCTTTGTAACAGCTCCTCATGCCCCCCCCCTTCCCCATCTGCATCAGTTTCCCCTTAACGATGGTCAAGGTGATGTCAAGGGGATGTGGTTTTAGATAAATGGACTGCAAGAACGTTCAGGGCTGTTGATCTGGGAGAGTGTGCCCGCAGCAGTGAATAAAGCACGCCTCTCATTTACATTTCCCTGTGCGTCTCTGTCTCACTGGCTCGTCATAACAGTTGGAAATCTCTTGAAGAGTCCCCGTGATGTAGTTGAGCGAGTTTCTAACCTGTGCCCCCGCGAATGCTACCTCAAAATGTAGGTTTCCTCAGTGTCAAATCTGAGAGAAAATGTAGTCCAGTGAAGTGTTGTGGTGCAATACAGAAGCAGAACAGTCCCTAAATAAGAGTATGTTGTTCCAGAATGCAGACGTTTGAAGCAGACAAGACCCTTGCTGAATACTGGGCAGTGACATCCTTGGTCCAAAATATCCTCTCGGTTTCCCTCTGTGATGATGTTTTGTTGCTGTGCAACAACGAAGTTAACTAAATTGGGTGGAGCACTGCGTTTAGGGAAAGACAGTTGAGTAATTTCTGAGTCACCAGGAAGGTGGGAATGCTAAGGGGCTGGTATTCTCAGCCCTAATGAATGGCCATTTTAAACATTGATGCTGTGTACTAACATTTATCTGATTTTGGCTTAGAAGAAGCCAGGACCCAGAAGGCTTTAACTGAGTCCTAAAGAGTCGGATATAAATATAAACAACCTAATGCAGTAATGAAAGACATAAATGGGGGAGTCAAATGGCCTTGGTTCAAATCCCGGAGCCATTATATTATTGTATGTGCTTTGGTTTCCTTGTGGGTAAAATGGGACTATAATATCGACCTTCTAGGGATTGGAGGATTAAATGAGGATTCAGTACAGGCAATGAGAACAGCGCTAGTATCTAAGAAGCACTCAATAATTGTTTTTTTATATAGCAGCTATATTCACCATTACCTAATTGGTTTAAAGGAATATGTCACATAATTCTTTCATCCCTTCACTTACCTTTCCAAAAAAGGCCACAGATATTTTTTGTTTTATTTATTTTATTTTTAAATTTATCTTTATTGTTAAGTATTACAGATATCTCCCCTTTGTCCCCCACTGACCCCCTCCACCCCAATCCTGTCTCCCACCCCCTCCAAGGCCTTCACCACTGCCACAGATTTTTTTTAATGGAGCTGTGATATGTGAGATGTCTCACAATTTAAGTCATAAATAGCAGAAAACTTGGAGCCTCCACAATAATATATATCCCACTCCTAAATTTTTCAAGAATTATATATATTAACCTAAAGGAATTTACAAAATGAAAAAGAGAAGTCATGATTTTGTGATATGGGTGTTATTCACCTAACCAAGCCACAGGTCTCATTGTGCACTTTCATTTCTCCCTTTACTCTTTCCTTGGCATCAGTTACACTGAAAAAAAGCAGAATGATTTGTCCTGACACTAGAAGCACAATGCAGACTCTGCATATTCTTTACACCTTGGGGCATAAATTTGGGTTGTTTTTATGATTCCCTAAAATCAGCTGCTCCAAAATCCTTTTATCATTACCACCTAAGCTTAGAGCTGTTCATGCTGGCTACATAAAGGAAAAGAACATCTTGTCTTGCAAATGTTCTAACTTGCTTATTATGTGAACTGGTATATTAAAATGAGATTGTTTTGGCCAGATTTTTAAAGAACTTCAGAATAAGTACTCAGAAAAACGTGTTTTCAGAAATGTGCATTTGTTGACTATATCTCTGACTTACAAATATATGTTTGTAATTTACTTACTCCCATCACGTATCAAAATGGAAACATGCATTCCACTCTCAATGTAGTGTAAGGCATCTGGGATATAGCCTCTATAGTTTTCACTGTACCTTTAAATAAAACCTAGCAAACATTTTCATGTCTCTAGGAGCCCAAAATGTATTGACCTTTAAGGAGTTTGGTGTTTGTGAAACAGGACGATATTCATTGTATGTTTCCTTTGAAACTTTTCAGGCAGGAAAAAATACTGCCCCAGGGAGCCAGAAGGCAAAGACTCCTTACCCTACCATGACAAACAATGTGAGCAATGGAATTCAATGATGATAGTAATTAATACCAACTTAAAGCAGGCTCTCTCATTGGGTTTTTAAATTTCTTCAATACCCACGGCTACTGTTAGTCACTTTGTTATTCATCAGGGAGTAGTAAAATGCATCTTCCGTTCTTTCTTCTCTGTGATTATTGTTGGTGGGATGATGACACAGAACAAAAAAATCTTTACAAAGTTTTTTATTATTTTTTAATAGCAAGAAGAGAATAATGAATAGTGTCTCCCTTTCCCTCCACCCTTCCTCTTTCTCCATACAAACACACAACACACTTTTAAGCCACAATTCAAAATTTTGTTTCAGTAGATACATATTTTTTTTAATTCTTGGCTTTAGCATTATTTTTTAAATCTTAACAGCAATCTAAGGCTGGACCTAAGTTCCATTCGTTGACTTTTATGTGTTGACAAAAATTAAATTTATATCATGTAGACATAGGTATTTTTTAAATTAAAAACATAAATACTATATATACTTTTAAAACCAGATTTAAATCTACTTAGGTGAGCAATTATGCAGAATACACATGATTAAGTTGATTTACAATGTCCATTAAGGCAAATTAAACAAACTAAATTTAGTATAGATTTATAACACTCACAAGAAAATCTACTAAATTATCTTAATTGGCTTTCAATATTTCTTAAGAGATTTGTGTATAATTTGAAAATTGCCTTCAAAAACTCTCCCCTAGGTTTCTTTTGCCATAAATTCAAGTATCATCTTATAAGACCTATCCACAGTAAAGAAGATGTGTTTTCTTTAGTACTCTGTCATCTCATAAATTTCTCTTTGAGAATAATTGATGAATTATTTCTATTTATTTTCTCTATTTACTAAACACCTCATAAACTTTTATAATGTGTAATGATTCGCTTGTAGACAATGTTGAAGACTGTTATCAAAGCATGACCTTTGTGGGTAAACTGTTTAATATTCTTTAGCCAAGTTAAAAAAGAAAAAGATTATATTTTCAACTTCAAGATGCAAGAGCCCTTATTGGTAGGCATGCCTGAGAGGTTGCCTCACTGAGTAGGATGTCTACAGAAAGCATGGAAATATGGGGATGGTCAACAGTATTAGTATGACAAAAACCTCTCCACCACCAGAAAATTCATCTGATAACTAATATTGAAGGTAACATACTGAACAAGAACCTAAAGAGCTCCTTTCACCCCTGAAGTTCCTTTCCTTTTATTCTCCCAGATTTGGCATTTTGTCAAGTCTGTTAGAGACCAGAGAAGTAGAGTGTCTATGAGTCACTGCTATTATACTAGGGTGTGTTCTCTTGGAGAAGAATAGAGTGATTCAGGTCAGATTAATAGCAATGAGGAAGAAGGTAGAGTGTATGTGGGTGTGAGGGTCCTGGCAGAGGAGTTAGATTGTGGAAAAGTAATGGTAATAAAAATGCCCTGGCCAGTTTGGCTCAGCAGTTGGAGCGTCGGCGTGCAGTCCATAGAGACACCGGTTCGGTTCCCGCAAAGGGCGCATACGTTGGTTGCAGTTTGTCACTGGCCCTGGTTAGTCATGCGGGTGGCAGCCACTCTATGTGTCCCTTTCACGTCGATGTTTCTTTCTCTCTCTCTCTCTCTCTGTCTCCCCCTCCCACTCTATCTGAACAAAAAATGAAAAAATGTCCTCGGGTGAGGATAAAAAAAAAAAAAAAAGGATTTCTCAGATCCTTTATTAACTCAGAAATGCCATCACTGCATTTATTTGGAGAAAAGGGACATTAGATGTCAGTAAATCCTTAAGCAACTTATGTCTTATAATCATTTTTAACTACCTGAAGTTTGAGAGAGAACTCCCAAGATAATTTCACAGTATTGAAATCTGTTTGAAGATGTCAGCAAAGAAATTAACTCAGTTTTCTTGGCCTCTCATTTTTGTTTCAGTCTTGAAAGTATAAACAGTTTTTCTCAATGATATTTTTTAAATATGGAGCAAGGGTGTCAATGATACCTGAAAAATGAGAAGTTAAGAGACCATTCTACTATGTACTAGGAGGCTTTTGATCTTTTTGCTTCTGCTTTTCTATCGCTTAGCAAACTTCAATGATATAGAAAAATAGTAGTAGAGAAAATCTGTGAATTAGCCAGAACCAGGAATTTTCTGGCCCAGTTCAAGATCTGAGAGCTAGATTGAAACATAATCCCTTTTCCACCATTCCCAAAGGTAACATAAAATGTCTTAGATTTTCATTATGGACCTTTATGAACAATACCAACTGCACTGAACGCAGAGCCCCTGACCGGCAGGTATTAATCACCAGGGAGTATCCATTGGAGAGGCATGATCAAAGGTTGGGAGGTGGCTTGAACAAAGGCATCTCTTCCTTGATCTTCTCCCTTCCACCTTCAAGATTGTGCCTAGTACCCATGTCCCCTACGTCGTGTTTAAAACACACAGCTCATTGATGACATCAACATTACCCAGCTCTTCACCTTTTGGCTACCAAAAAAATAATGTGTGAAGTTTAATAATAATGCTGGTGACCCTCAATTGGCAAATGATATCACCATTTTTTATAGTGTATCTTTCCTACAGATAGGATCTTGGAAAAGCAGCATAGAATTACAGCTACATTTACCCTGACTTGGTCCTCCAAGACTTTAACTAGCTATTAGAGTTTGTTAATGCAAGACTAAAACAGATAATATTTTTCCTTCAATAGTGTACACCTTTAACTCAAACTCTTCCCAACCACTCCCATCTGCCCAAATTTCCCCTGTGTGCCAATCAGATTATTATTCTAGCAGCTATCAAGTACCTATATCCTCTCAGTTATTTTTCAGTTGATATAAGTGGCTCTGAGTCAAATTATCCTTTTCTTACAGCCACTTATAAATTTTACTTTTAGCCCTGGCCGATTTGGTTCAGCGGTTAGAGCGTCGGCCTGCGGTCCTGAGAGACCCGGGTTCGGTTCCCGCTAAAGGCGCGTACCTCGGTTGCAGTTTGTCCCCAGCCCTGGTCGGTTGTGCGGGTGGCAGCCACTCGATGTGTTCCTTTCACATCGATGTTTCTCTCTCTCTCTCTCTGTTCCTCTCTCTCTCTCCCACTCTACCTGAACAAAAAAATGGAAAAATGTCCTCAGGTGAGGATAAAAAAAATAAAATAAAATAAATTTTACTTTTATCATTTTTTAAATCAAGAAACGTTGTTTTCCAGTACTCCATAGTACATAGGAATGATGGCTTAGTCTCTCCCCACTGAACTGTTTACTCCTTATATTCTGTTAGAACTTGTGAATCTATGTGCCCTTCTATGAATGCTGGATATTGAAAACTCAACTTCTATGTTGCTGAAGATCTGCTGTGAGTAGAACTCATACCAAATTCAGGGATAACACTCACCAGCATAGATGGTCTTCTCAGACTTGTGAAAGCCTGTCATTTGGTTGATAGTATGCCATGATACCAAAATACACGGTTTGGGTTTTGGAGGGCAGGTAACTAATCATGACTACATTTGTTAAGCAAATTCTTGTGAAACTATAAATTATAAGCTGCCCATAGGATTTTTTTAAAAAAGAAACAACAAAAGCATTACTACAGGTTGGCATTATCTGAAATGCTTTCCTAGCCTAATTCTGAGCTACTGAAATAGGGTGTTTTGAACCTGCATGTACAAGTTTAAGATTTTTGTGAAGCTGCCAAATCTTAAACATAACAATAATTAGCATAAAGCTTGTGCAATTGAGCTGCCCCAAAAGAAGTGAGTTTGAATCTTTGACAAGTTGTTCCTCTTTTTATTTATTCATTTATTTTTTTTGTGTGTGGTACGTGCCTCTAGCAGGAACCGAACCTGGGACTCTCTGGTCTGCAGGCCGACGCTCAACTGCTGAGCCAAACTGGCCAGGGCAAGTTGTTCCTCTTTTTAAAAAAGCAGTCTCACTGGGGAAAGGGCAGAGAGGGAGGGGAAGGGGGGAATCAGTGGGGGAAAAAAGGAGAAACATCTATAACAAAAATTAATTAATAAAAATAAATAAATAAAATAAAATTTAAAAAATAATAATAATAAATAAATAAATAAATAAGCAGTTTCAGCTTTGGCCAGTTTGGCTCAGCGGTTAGAGCGTTGGGTTGTGGTCCGGAGAGACCTGGGTTCAGTTTCCGCTATGGGCATGTACTTCGGTTGCAGGTTGTCCCCGGCCCTGGTTGGGTTGTGTGGGTGGCAACCACTCGATGTGTACCTTTCACATCAATGTTTCTCTCTCTCTCTCTCTTCCTCTCTCTCCCTCCCGCTCTATCTGAACAAAAAAAAAAATGAAAAAATGTCCTCGGGTGAGGATAAAAAAAAAAGCAGTTTCATCAGTACATCTTATTTTCAGTCTGAGACGTTTTCCTCAAGTTTGGAAGGTATTTAAAGCTGACTTTGTTTCATTCCAATAATTGTCTACAGAGATAGCAATTTATTTTCAGTCACTAGTTTTTAGGATGAATCAATCAATTACTTTTATGCACCTCTTCAACCCTGTCTGCTATGAATACTTTCCATTTTTATGGTACAAAAGAATCAGACTTACTGCTCCCTTCAACCTAGATAGAATTCTTCTGTGCTCAGAATGGGATTAAGTCCCCAAAATAAACTCTAGGAAGAAAATTCATTTCAGAAAAAGAAATGGATATCAAACAGTAGATGCAATGAGTCAGTACCTGAAATGACTTGATTTTGAGGAGTAAACATAGCATGTTATCACAGGTTTGAAAGACCACAGGCAAGAATTATGTGGACTAATGAGAGTTAAATTTAGGAGGCTGAAATTTTATATTTGATACTGATTAGCAGCTCTCAAGGCAAGCTTTACAAACCCATCACCTTCCAATCAATAACTGCTTAAGCTTAGACTACATACAGGAAGCTTTCCTGTACCACTACGTCCACGCATAACTGAAGCTGTCCTCAAGAGTTCAGAATTCTACCACATGATTTCACTTATCTGTGGAATATAATGAACAAAATAAGCTGATGAACAAAATAGACCCAAAGGCATAGAAAGGAGCACAATTAAGATTGACAGACCTCAGAGGAGGGGGTGGGGGAGGATGGATGAGATAAACCAAAGAACTTATATTCACGTATGTGTAACCAATGGACATAGACAACAGTGCTGGGTGGGGGTAGGGGAGCAGGATCAGGAGGAAGGTGTCTGGGTGGGGGAAGGAGAAACATCTGTAACAAAAATAAATTAATAAAAATTGCAAAAAGAAATAAAATAAAATGAAGGAAAAAAGGTTCAAAATTCAATGCCAAGAATTTTGTTGGAGAGAGAAGGAAGGGAAAAAGGAGAGGAGAGAGAGGGGAGGAAAGGGTAGGAGAGGAGAGGGAGGGAAGGGAAGCGTGACATCTTTACTACATATTTGTTGCTCTTTTTTTTTTTTTTTTTTTATTCCTCACCTGAGGATATTTTTCCATTTTTTTTTTGTACAGATAGAGTGGGAGGGAGAGAGAGGAAGGGAGAGAGAGAGAGAAACATCGACGTGAAGGGACACATCGAGTGGCTGCCACCCGCACGACCAACCAGGGCCGGGGACAAACTGCAACCGAAGTACGTGCCCTTAGCGGGAACCGAACCCGGGTCTCTCGGGACCGCAGGCCGACGCTCTAACCGCTGAGCCAAACTGGCCAGGGCCATATTTGTTGCTCTTAACCAGAACAAAAAACTCTTATGTTTTAAAACACTGTTTGTTATAACAGCTTACTGATTACTAGGCTTGAATACTTCATGCTATAAATCATTCTGTAGATTTAATCTGGGTTTTATGGTCCAAATACTCAAATACTACAAAACCTAGGCATATTTAATTGGGCCAAATTCTGAGAAAATAATTTCTTCCTTGATGAGAAATGCATACTTAATGTTATCAAGGCCTTTTGATACGATTGAATAAAAAGGATATGGAAGTGCAAGAATTATGATTAATAAAGATGTTAACCTGCATTATAGATATACATGTACTTTCATAGCTGATGGAGTATTATAATAGTCAGGTTAAACCAGATTATATTTTGTAAAATAGATAAGCCACATTTTACAATGGGTGAAATTTTAAGTGAGTAAGGCTGTAAAGCCACAGACCTTACTTACTTGCATTTTCGTTAGCAGTCCAAACACTTGCTTTGTTGATTTTTATTGCTGTGCAGTGAATTGGGGATGAAATGGGTTGTGGTCACAAATTGTGAAGGTGAGGTTGCTTAAATCGGTACTAAGCATGACATAATCATGGGTTGTCAGTTTAAATTGGGGCAAAGGGAGAAATTATTTGGGATTTTTGTTTGAATACAAGTTTTAGTGAATACAAATGACACAACTGATGTTTACAACTCTTTTTCTCTGACTCATTCATTCTGATGGAACTATGGCTGCAGCAGGGGTTAGTACTAAATCAGAGCAGCTGAGCTCTTTACTGCCCCTGCCAGCTAACCAGCTATGTGACTTTAGCAGATTCAATTAAGTTCTATGGTCTCAGTTTTCTCACCTATGAATTGTAGAGAGAAAGGTGGTCTTTTCCAGCTCTGATTTTCTCTGATTTTAGTATTGATACATTTTGGTACACCTGAAATTACTAGTTTCCACCTTTACTTAGTTCACCAAAAGTTGAAGTTACAGATAAAATTCCCTATAGAAACAACCATTATGATGATACTATGAAAAATGTTCTAGGAGCAGAAAATGGGAAAAAAAAGTATATTTTTTAAGTTTACAAAGACAGCCCTGGCCGGTTTTGCTCAGCGGTTAGAGCATCGGCCTGCAGTCCAGAGAGACCAGGGTTTGGTTCCCGCTAAAGTCACGTTACCTTGGTTGCAGTTTGTCCCCCGCTCTGGTTGGATTGTGCGGGTGGCAGCCACTCGATGTGTACCTTTCACGTCTATGTTTCTCTCTCTCTCCCCCTCCCACTCTATCTGAACAAAAAACAAAAAAATGTCCTCAGGTGAGGATAAGAAAGAAAAAAAAAGAGTTTATAAAGACAAATTGGATACTTTGGTATTTGCAACATAGATTTAATCAGCACCGGTGTTATATAGAAGACTTTTTTTTCTCCAGCGACCTTTCCTTTCCTCTTAGCAGCCTTCTCACATCATCTGAGTCCCAGTCTCCCAAGCCCAGGGCTTCCCTGGGCTAAGTCCCATTATGAAACACTTTTGCAGGAAATGCTCCTGGTTTACTCTGGTTACTTTTTCTGTCAACTGGAACCCATGCCCTTGCCTTTATTAACATTTGAAGCTTATCATAGGTGCTCAATAAATGTGTTTTCAATGGATAAATGTAAGGATGAATGGATTAGTTACTTAATCAGAAACTCAAAAGGTGAGAGTCCCAAATGAGGTAGGTAAGAAGAGTGAGAGTGTAGCAGTCTAATAGAGGAAGTGACAGAGGGAATATTAATAGCAGGTAGAACTTTCATTGTGCCCATCAAATTACTGATAAATTACTAAATGTATCTATCTTTTTAAAAAGTAAATGATAAAATGTAAACTAATATAGTCAATACAAGCAAAAAGGCCTAGTGAATTTAATGGCATGGTGAATAAAGAGTGAGCTTTGGGAGAAGCAGTTGAAAACCCACCCCTCCAGGCAAAATCCAATTTTTAAAATCTCTTGCATTGCTGGTGGGAATGTAAAGTAGTACAGCCACTGTGGAAAACAGTATGGTGGTTCTTCAAAAAATTAAACATAGAATTACCATATTATGAGATAACAGACAATGTATATATTGGTCTCTGCCCTCTCCCACCCCCCAGTTCCTGGCACAGTATTCTTGAAACCCTTGTAAAATTTTAGGTGATAAGAGCACTAGGACCATCCTTAGTTCAAATTTTGGTCTTTGACACGGGTTTCTGACACAGGGCTCCTAAATCCCTTGAAATTTTCTAGGTGATAAGAGTGTCTTTCTTTCTAATGAAGTGACTCTCTGGGGGGGCTCCAGGATGGCTCCCAGATGGGGGAAGGTGGCTGCTTAGTAGGAAGACCACGTCATGATTAGAAGCTTGGGATTTTCAGTCCCACTTTTGCCACCTCTACTTCTCTGGACAGGGACTGAAAATATAGTCAATAATTTATAATACTTACCTTAAAAACCTCCAAAAAAACCAATAATCGTATGGGAATTGGACAGCTTCCAGGCTGGTGAACCCCTGGGAGGGTGATCCACCTCAACTAGTTGGGAACAGCTCTTGTGCTTAGGACCCTCCCAGATCTCACCCTCTGTATCCCTTCATCTGGCTGTTCATCTGTATCCTTTATCATATTCTTTGATAAACTACGGGTAAACATGTTTTCCTGAGTTCTGTGAGCTGTTCTAGCAAATAAATCCAAGGGCGAGAGGGTCATGGGAACTTCCAGTTTGGCTACAAACTGTGGATAACCTGGGGGCCTACTACTTGTGATTGGTATCTAAGGTAGGGGAGCAGTCTAGTGGGACTGACTCCTCAACCTGTGGGATCTAATGCTACATAGGTAAATAGTGTCAGAATTTAGTTAAATTTTAGGACACCCAGCTGATGTCACAGAGAAATGCTTGGTGTGGGAAAGAAAAAAATTCTACACATTTGGTGACCAGAAGTTTCAGAAGTAGTGTGAAAGTAAAGAAGAGACACACAGGAGGAAAAACTGGATTTTTTTCCTAATACACATAATCTAGCAATTCCAATTCTTAATACATATCCAAAAGAATTGAAATTAGGGACTCAAACAGATGTTGTACACCAATGCTCATAGCAACATTATTCACAATAACCCAAAGATGGAAACAACCCAAATATCCATCAACAGATTAATGGAAAAACAAAATGTAGTATTACACATATAGTGGAATGTTATTCAACCTTAAAAAGGTATAAATTCTGCCTGGCCAGTGTGGCTCAGTGGTTGAGCATCAACCCATGCACCAAGAGGTCACTAATTCAGTTCCTGGTCAGGGCACATGCCCAGGTTGTGGGCCAATCCCCAGTGGGGGGGTATGCAGGAGGTAGCCAATCTATGTTCTCTCGCATCAATGTTTCTATCTCCCTCTCCCTATCCCTTCCTCTCTCTCTAAAATCAATAAAGAAAAAAAACTGTTTAAAAGGTATAAATTCTGATATATTTTTCAATATAGGTGAACCTTGTCAACATCATGGTTAGTGAAATAAGCTATGCACAAAAAGACAAATATTGTGTGAATCTACTTATATGAGGTACCTAGAGTAGTTAAATTCATAGAAACAGAAAGTAGAATAGTGGTTATTAGATGCTAGGGGATGAGGATACTAGAGAGTTTTTGCTTAATGGGTACAGAGTTTCAGTTTGGGATGATGAAAAGATTCTGAATTTGGATTATGGTGTGTGATGGTTGTACAATAATGCAAATGTACTTAATGCTACAGAATTGTACACTTAAAATTATTTAAATGGTCAAATATATATATATTACCACCATCCCCTAAAAAATCTCCAGGAATAAATATTTTTTCACATAATTGACATCAATATTGAACGGCTTCTCTGAGGGGAAAACTGTTCCTAAATCTAATCTAAACCTTCCAGATGCATGTCTTATCTTATTGATGCTCTGTCATTGGACCAAAGAATCAAAAATATTCACTAACAATGTGCTTCCTTTCTGGATGATGCCACCAGCTATCTTGGAATTGTGGTACCTTTTGAGTTGCTTTGTTCAGAATGGGATGAATTTTAACAGGTTTATCTTTTCTGCTCCTTACCCAATCCTCTTGTGAGAGGCAGCATAATTTGCAATCTGTGTAGCCAGGGAATGGAGTAAAAGTAAGGCAAGTTCATGGAAACCAACCTGTAACTTCAGCTACAAGAAGACAAGTCAGATGGTGCATCAAGAAGTAAATATATGTTGGGCTTCATACAAAGAACACTAATTCTGCTAACTGTACAAAAAAAAAAATAGTACAACCTCTGAAAAAGGTAGAGAAATGTGAATCTTTTCAGGGATAATACAAAAAGGTAAATAAGTTTTATTTATCTGGAAAGTTAAGATTGACATTTTATTTTGCACCATTTATTCATTTTATTTGGCTAAATATGTCTTGTCTCTCACTCCTCTTCAACATCACTGCTGCTGCCTGAGCTCAGGTCTGGCCTGGATGCCTGCCTCAAGAGCCTCCTGACTGGTCTCCTGGCTTCTAGACTTGCACACCACTCTCCCTGTGCCATCTCATTTCCCATGCCCATCTATTCTCTACATGGCTACCAGGATGATCTTTCTGTCAAGATAAAATCCAAATTCTTCATCAAATCATTAATACCTTTCCAACTTCATCTTGTGCCATTTCCAGCCCACATCCCCCACACAAACCTTCTCAAATGATGTACTTACAGTTCCCATGACAGTCCAGGCTCCTCTCCTTCTTATCATCTTTTTCTTTTCTTCTGCCTAGAAAACACAGACACGCATGTGCGTGTGCACACACAAACACCTTCTCCATCCGCCTAATTCCTATTCCCATCTGCAGACTAGGATCAAGAGTCAAAATCCCCAATCTGTCACCCCAGTGGCTCACATACTCCTTTTTCTCTCTCCCCCAGGTCTTCCAACTAGAGCTAGATGCCTGTCCTTTTTCATAGTACCCTGTAGGTAGCACCAGAAACTATTTGAAAGCAGTCCCCAGCAACTGCACAAAAGGCTTAGCAGATTTTCAGGGGGTTCAATCAGAGGTAATGTGGTAGGAAAGAAAGTACTAAGGAAGTTCTGAGAAGGTTGAGTCAAGGAAAACTTTATTTGGGGGAAAAGTGGTGTTTAAGTTATATTTGTCTTTATAACAATCTTGATAAAATCTTTCTTCTTACTTTTCAATGTCTTTTTTTCTTTTTTTTTACAGCTAATTTTGTAAAATATACTCTACAAGTATACAAACCTGATTATAGGAGACAGGTACTCCTTGGGTAACATAGTGATAGATTTATGATTGAGAAGTTTTTAAACACCTGATTAAAGGGCTATTGACAGGCTTACCAAATATAATGAGTTGTTATTTCCCACCCTTGTTGCTGTCTACTGAGTCATAAAGAAGGAAGTATAGGATAGCAGTTAAGGGAATGGACAGTGGAGTCAGATATACCTGGATTTACATTTCAACTCTGCCCTGCTAAGCTATATTAATGATAATCTCACTAAAACTGTTTTCTATATAAAATGGGGCAATAGCCCTGGCTGGTTTGGCTCAGCGGTTAGAGCGTTGGCCTGCGGTTCCCGCTAAGGGCGCTACCTTGGTTGCAGTTGTCCCTGGTCCTGGTTGGATCGTGCGGGTGGCAACCACTTGATGTGTCCCTTTCACGATGATGTTTCTCTCTCTCTCTCTCTCTCTTCCTCTCTCTCCCTCCCACTCTGTCTGAACAAAAAATGGAAAAATGTCCTCGGGTAAGGATAAAAAATTAATTAATTAATTAATTAATTAATTAAAATAAAATGGGACAATAGTATCTACTCCGTTAAATGTGATGATGCAGATAAAGTGTTTTCTATGGAACTTGGCAGGCAGTCTCATTTGGCATAATGGTAGTGAAGGTGGTGGTGCTGGTGGATTACCTTAAAGCCAAGGAAGGAAGCAGGTGGCAGGGACAGTAGAAGAAAGCTGCTGGATGAGGGAACTTTTCTCATCTCTTGCATTTAGCCAAATTTTCTCAAATTTGCTCCTATAGAATAATGGTGTTCTGTTCCAAGGTGCTTCCCCTGTAAAATTCAAATTAGGGTGATCTTTTCTAAATTCACAGAGAAAAATTAAGAAGTAGAAAGCTTTCAATTATAATTTTTTCTACATACTCTTCTTAAAAGTGACTGCTAATGGATGGTAGATAGAATAAATACGTAGCAAATTAATATTAAGAGGAAATACCAGTAAACTGATTTATTTTAAATGTTTATTCAATATTCAACATAAAATTATTTTATTAAAAGGGATTTTTGTGTGTGTGTGTAAAGACTTGTAAGTATTGTAGTTTGGTCACTTCTTGCTAATATTATTGTTCCTAGCTCATACTAAATATGGCTTTATTCCATGCTGTTCCACAAAACACACCAAAGTCATACCCATGCTCAACCACTTACAGCAGCGCACAGTCTGTTATCGCAAGCATCCCATTATCTGAAGTTTCAGTGTCCTGCTTATTAGGGCACCCTTAAAACTTTACTAAAATACCCATAGAGTGCCCAACCATTAATCTCCAAATCCACTTTTACATTAGAGGAAGACTGCCTTACAAATACAGAATTAAAAACAACAAAACAAAATCTTGGTTGCTGCATACTTGTTATTTATGCTATATATTCTGAACAAATTAGTATATCTATACCTCCTAGAGTTACTGTATATAAGGATATCCCAAAGAGTGGGAGTTAGAAGAAAATAGAAAATGTAGAGGAAATAATATGTACTCATTTAGCCCATGCTCAACACTAATCATCCTCAAGAAGAACCATGCTATTCACAGCTAAGAATTAAACAAGACAGCTGCTCAAACTTTAGAAAACACAAATGATTAAACCTTGATTCATCTTCTCAGAAATCCTCAGAGACTCAGAGCAACTTGTCTATTGCTTGTTCTTGATAGGTAGCTGAGGCTAGCACATTTCTAGGTGTTTCCTGGCATGACTGATTCCTGAGGACTGCAAGAAGCCAAGCTGCTGAATAGCCTTAGGCAGCCCTCATGTCATGGTGTGGCTCAGTGTTATTTCATCCATGTTTATTCATAGAGGAAAAGGATCTGGAAATCTCATTGTCCAGACACAAATATACTGGCTCAAAGAACATGGCCTGAATTTGAAGATTCCAGTCTAGCTTTTCCAGGTAGTCTCATATAGCTAAGGGCTGGATGAACACTTCTGTTTGAGTCCAGTTTGATTTTTGCAAGTAATGTTTCACATTCAAAGACCTATCATAATCATAAATTTAATTATTTGTACTTTTGTTCATTGCTTATCTCAAGTGTTGGCTTTATTACTGTGAAGTGAATCTGACATGCTAACAAGAATTGGAAGTAGCAGTCTCTTCCTCCTAAGGCTTTTGTACCCAGACTACAGTTGGATTTATTTAAAAAAGGTTGATGGTTAGCTTCAGTTTTAAAAAAGGAGAATTCAGAAACCGCTTTGTAAAATTTTCTAGGAAACTCTTTCTTATTATAGCTATGGAAGCCCTGATATTGCTAAATATATCATAAACAAATTCTTACATCCATAAACTCTTTTCTACCCTGATAAAACATTTGATAAAGCTCAACATTGATTTATGCTAAAAAAGCAAATTAGTAATTAATAGGAACTTCTTTACCTAATAGAGGATTTGATTTTTTTAAATATGATAAATACAATAGTGAAATGTTAAAAATGTTTTCTTTAAAATGGATGCTTGCTATTAGTACTTCTAACATTATTGTACTGAATGATGATATAATTCTTATTACAAAGTGTTATAAGGCCAAGAAAAAAAAGAATGTATAAGGATTAGAAAGAAAAAATAAAACTATTTGCATATGATATGATTGGGTATACAGAAAATCCAAAAGAATATGCAAATAAATTCTTCAAAATAATATGTGGATATAGCACAATAACTACATATAAGGTCAACACATATATGTAAAAAATTTAATTCAACTTCCAGTAGAAAATGAAATTTTAAAAGACATTATTTCCAATAGAATAAAAAACATCAAATATCTAGGAAAGACATAAAACCTCTACACATGCCCTGGTTTGTTTGGCTCAATGGTTAGAGCATTGGCCCATGGACCAAAGAGTCGAGAGTTCAATTCCAGCCAAGGGCATGTACCTCAGTTGCAGTTTGATCCCTGGCCATGGTCGAGCTTGTGCAGGAGGCAACCAATCAGTGTGTCTCTCTCACATTGATGTTTCTCTCTCTCTCTCCCTCCCTTCCACTCTGTCAAAAAAATCAATGGAAAAATATCCTCGGGTAAGGATTAAAAAAAAACCCTCTATACAGAAAACTATGAAATGTATAAACTGTAAAAATATGGACCATATAAACGATGTTTTATAAAACATAAAAGCATACAAAGTATGAATGTTAAAACATAAAAACTGTATGTTTATAAACCATATAAACTATAAAATGCATACAACTATAAAACATTCCAAGAAATCACAGACCTAAATAAATGGAGGTGTAGATAGGGCTCATGAATTCAAAAACTACATTTTAAAGGTGTTGATTTCCCTCAAATTGGTATGTGGACTTTGTGCAAGTTCAACTTAAAAAATTCTTGGTACATGTTTTGATATGGGGTGTGTGTGTGTGTGTGTGTCGGTGTGCTAAAGGACTGATTCTGAAGTTTAACTGGAAATGTAAAGGCTCAAGAACAGCCAAGATGTGTTGGAAAACGAGAAACAAAAAGGAATAACTTTCTCTACTAGATATATTGGTAGTGTGGAATTGGCAAAAGGATAGATAAATTCCAGTGGAACAGAGTCCAAAAACACACCCATGCAGAGGTAGAGACCTGATTTATGATAAAGATGTTGCTACAGGGAAATGGTGGGAAAAATTATCTTTTTAATAAATGGTGCTAGATCAAGTGGGTAGCCAAATGGAGGAAAATGAAACAACCCCTAACTCACACCATCCACAAAAATCATTTTGAAGGAGGATCAAGGTCTAAATGTGAAAGGTTAAAAAATGATACTTTAGGCCCTGGCCAGTTTGGCTCAGCGGTTAGAGCGTCGGCCTGCGGTCCGGAGAGACCCGGGTTCAGTTCCCGCTAAGGGCACGTACCTCGGTTGCAGTTTGTCCCCAGCCCTGGTTGGTCGTGTGGGTGGCAACCACTCGATGTGTCCCTTTCACGTCGATGTTTCTCTCTCTCTCTCTCTCTTCCTCTCTCCCTCCCACTCTATCTGAACAAAAAAATGGAAAAAATATCCTCGGATGAGGATTAAAAAAAAAAATGATACTTTAGGAGGCTTATAAGAGAGAATGTCTTCATGACCTTGGGAAATGGAAAGGTTTTTTAGGTGAGACATAAAACACACTGATCATTAAAGAAAAGATTAAATTTTCTGTTTATATAAAAACATTTAAGAGAGCTGAAATGGGTGCAACAGACTAAGAGAAGGTATTTACAACATATACAACTGACGAAGAAAATGAATAAGAAAAAGACAAACAATCCCAATTTTTTTTTAAACTATTTATTTATTTATTTATTTATTTTTCAAATCTTTATTGTTGGATGTAAAATGTATTACAGATGTCCCACATTTGTCCCCCATTGACCCCCCTCCTCCCCACTCCCGCCCCCCTCCCACCTTTTCCCATACTATTGTCTGTGTCCATTGGTTATGCATATAAGTTCTTTGGTTTATTTCTTCCCACCTCCCTAACCCCTTTCCCTTTGAGGTTTGTCAGTCTAGCAATGAATTTGTGCTTCTTAATCCCTTCACCTTTTTCACCCATTCCCTCAAACCCCCTCCCAACTGGCAACCAACAAAATGTTCTCTGTATCTATGAGTATGATTCTGTTCTACCTGTTCATTTTGTTTGTAGATTCCATTGTTGATAGATAAGTATTCATTGCCATTTTGTTTGTTCATACATTTTATCTTTTTCTTCAAAAAGACCCTTCATCATTTCATATAACAACGGTTTGGTAGTGATGAACTCCTTTAACTTTTTCTTGTCTGGGAAAGTTTTTATATGTCCATCGATTCTATATGACAGCTTTGCAGGATAGAGTAATTTTGGTTGTAGGTTCTTGCTTTTCATCACTCTGAATATTTCTTGCCACTCCCTTCTGACCTGCAAAGTTTCTTTTGAGAAATCAGCTGACAGCCTAATGGGAACTCCCTTGTAGGTAACTAGCTGCCTTTCTCTTGCTGCTTTTAAGATTCTCTCTTTGTCTTGAACCTTTTGCATTTTGATGATGATGTGTCTTGGTGTGGGCCTCTTGGGGTTCATTTTGTTTGAGACTCTCTGTGCTTCCTGGACTTGTATGTCTGTTTCCTTCACCAAGTTAGGAAAGTTTTCTACCATTATTGTTTCAAACAGGTTTTCGATTTCTTGTTCTCTCTCTTCTCCTTCTGGCACCCCCAAGATGTGAATGTTGGCACGCTTGAAGTTGTCCCAGAGGCTCCTTACACTATCCTCATTTTTTTGGATTCTTTTTTCTTTTTGCTGTTCTGATTGGGCATTTTTTTGCTTCCTTATATTCCAAATCGATGGTTTGCTCCTTGGATTTACGTACTCTATTATTGAAGCTGTGTAAATTATTCTTTATTTCAGTTAATGCCTCCTTCGATTCTAACTGTGTATCCATGATTTCTAACTGGTCCTTTTTTATGCTCTTGAGGCCCTCCCTAAGTTCACTGAGGTTCTCACTAAGTTCATTGAGCATCCTTATAAGCAGTATTTTGAACTCAGTATCTGTTAGGTTGCTTATCTCCATTTCGCTTAGTTCTTTTTTTTTTTTTTTTTTTTTTTATCCTCACCCGAGGACATTTTCCCATTTTTTTGTTCAGGTAGAGTGGGAGGGAGAGAGAAGAACAGAGAGAGAGAGAGCGAAACATCGACGTGAAAGGAACACATAGAGTGGCTGCCACCCGCACGACCGACCAGGGCCGGGGACAAACTACAACCGAGGTACGCGCCCTTAGCGGGAACTGAACCCGGGTCTCTCAGGACCGCAGGTCGACGCTCTAACCGCTGAGCCAAACCGGCCAGGGCTCGCTTAGTTCTTTTATTGGGGTTTTGTTCTGTTCTTTCATTTGGGACCTGTTTCTTTGTCTCCTCATTTTGGCTGCCTCCCTGTGTTTGCTTCAGTGTATTACTTAATGAGAGGTATAGGGCTCGCTGAGACCAGATGCTGCTCGTTTGAAAGAATTTAGGAAAAACCTGAAGCAGGATCCAAGACCAGCCAATCCTATGGTTAAACAAGTGGCAACAGCTTGGGTGGGCCTGAAAGTTGGGTGGGGCAGGGCGGGGCCTCAGGGAATCACCAGGGCGGGGCTACCAGTGTGAGCCATGTCGCTGGAGTCCCAGATATGGCGACTGTCTGCCGCCCCTGGGAAGGGCTCACCAAAGGAACAAAGGCCTCTTACAGCACGTTTGTCCCCGAGAAAGCCCCCTCTCCAACCCTCGCTCCAGTGCCAAACAGCTCAGTTCTTCCCTGTATGTCTCTGGTGCCCCTCGAGCTGCCTCCCCTCCAAGCTTAGAGGGAGAGAGTCCGATAAGTCCGTGCGCCAGCCCTTTAGGGAGCTGCCTGGGGCTCCAGCCGCCTCAGCTTCCCTGAGCCTCAGTTCCTGCTGGTTTTTCCAGCCAGAAGTGATGGGGACTTCTCTTCCTGGCACTGGAACCCTGAGCGGGGCACCTGGTGTGGGACGGGGACCCCTCAGTCCTCAGGAAGGACCTTCCCAGCCGAGGTGTCCTCCTGATTTTTATCTGCCACACGTGGGTGTGGGACCAGCCTGTCGCGCCGCTGCCCCTCCTACCAGTCTGGATGTGGCTGCTGCTTTAATTTCGTAGTTGTAGGACTTCCATTCAGCTTGATTTCAGGCGGTTTTGAATGATGGTTGTTCTGTAGTTTAGTTGTAACTTTGATGTGGTTGTGGGAGGACGTGATACCGCGTTTATCTACGCCGCCATCTTGACCGGAAGTTTTTTTTTACAATTTAGATAGACCAGTTTTGGAACACAAATTTCCTTACCATTTGTCAAATTTAACATTAAGATAAGATTTTTAAAAAATTTATCTTTATTGTTGATTACAGATGTTTTTCCTTTTCCCCTATTGACCCCCTCCTCCCCACTCCCGCCCCCCTTTCTGCCTTTTCCCGCACTGTTGTCTGTGTCCATTGGTTTTGCAAATATGCATATAAATTCTTTGGTTTATCTCCACCACCCCCAATCCCTTTAAGGTTTGTCAGTCTAACAAGCAATTTGTACTTCCTAATCCCTTCACCTTTTTCACCTATTCCTCCAACCCCCCTCCCATCTGGCAACCAACAAAATGTTCTCTGTATCTATGAGAATGCTTCTGTTCTGCCTGTTCATTTTGTTTGTAGATTCGATTGTTAATAGATATGTGTTCATTGCCATTTTGTTTGTTCATATTTTTTATCTTTTTCTTCAAGAAGACCCTTCAACATTTCATATAATAATGGTTTGGTGGTGATGAACTCTTTTAGCTTTTCCGTGTCTGGGAAACTCTTTATGTGGCCATCGATACTAAATGACACCTTTGCTGGATAGAGTAATCTTGGTTGTAGGTTCTTACTTTTCAACACTGAGTATTTCTTGCCACTCCCTTCTGACCTGCAAAGTTTCCTTGGAGAAATCCACTCACAGTCTTATGGGAACTCCCTTGTAGGTAACTAACTGCTTTTCTTTTGCTGCTTTTAAGATTCTCTCTTTGTCTTGAAACTTTTGCACTTTGATGATGATGTGTCTTGGTGTGGACCTCTTGGGGTTCATTTTGTTTGAGACTCTCTGTGCTTCCTGGACTTGTATGTCTGTTTCCTTCACCAAGTTAGGGAAGTTTTCTGCCATTGTTGTTTCAAAAAGTTTTCAATTTCTTGTTCTCTCTCTTCTCCTTCTGGCACCCCCAAGATGCAAATGTTGGCACCCTTGAAATTGTCCCAGAGGCTCCTTACACTATCCTCATTTTTTTTTATTCTTTTTTCTTTTTGCTGTTCTGATTGGGTGTTTTTTGCTTCCTTATATTCCAAATCGATGATTTGTTTCTTGGCTTTACCTACTCTACTATTGAATCTGTGTAAATTATTCTTTATTTCAGTTAGTGCCTCCTTCATTTTTGACTGGTCCTTTTTGATGCTCTTGAGGCCCTAAGTTAATTGAGGTTCTCACTAACTTCATTGAGCATACTTAGAAGCAGTGTTTTGAACTCTGCATCTGTTAGGTTGCTTGTTTCCATTTTGCTTAGTTTTTTTCCTGGATTTTTGTTCTGTTCTTTCATTTGGAACCTGTTTCTTTGTCTCCTCATTTTGGCTGCCTCTCTGTATTTGTTTCTATGTACTACTTAACGGGAGGTATGGGGCTAGCTGAGATTAGATGTTGCTCCTTTGAAAGAATTTAGGAAAACCTGAAGCAGGATCCAAGACAGGCCAATCCTATGGTAAAGCAACTGGCAACAGCTTGGGTGGGCCTGAAAGTTGGGTGGGGCAGAGCCTCAGGGCCCTTTCAGAGGAGCTGCCTGGGGCTCCAGTTGCCTCAGCCTCCCTCAGCCACAGTTCTCACTGGTTTTTCCAGCCAGAAGTGATGGGAATTCTCTTCCTGGTACTGGAACCCTGAGCAGGGCGCCTGGTGTGGAATGGGGACCCCTCACTCCTCAGGGAGGACCTTCCCGCCCGAGATGTTCCTCCTGATTTTTATCCACCACACGTGAGTGTGGGACAAGCCCGTCAGCCGTCAGCCCTCCTACCAGTCTCGTGGTAGCTGCTTTAATTTTGTAGTTGTAGGACTTCCACTCAGCTCTATGTCAGGCAGTTCTGAATGATGGTTGTGCTGTACTTTAGTTGTCCAAACAATCCCAATTTTAAAATGGTTATGAAACTTGAACAAATACTTAACAAAAGGGTATATTCAAGTGGCCGTTGATATGTGAAAAAGTAGGAAACCTCATTAGGTAGAGGTTCAACTTAAAGCTGCAATGAAATACCAATACAGCCCCACCAAATTGTTAGTTAGATGTGTCAACATTTTGGTAAAAGATTCTGTTTCAGAAAGAACTTGCCATGGGCCATTCAACCCTCAGCTACCCCCTCCACACACACACACACACACACACACACACACACACACACACACACACTGAGGATCGATGAGTCACACCCTGAATCAACACAGGACAGGATATGAAAGTTCTTCCTCCTGGCACAGTCATCTCAAAAGGCTCAGTACACCTTATAATGTGAATATGGACCACACTCATCCTGGAGAGGGTCTGGACAGAAG
Source organism: Molossus molossus (assembly GCF_014108415.1). Classification (NCBI taxonomy): domain Eukaryota; kingdom Metazoa; phylum Chordata; class Mammalia; order Chiroptera; family Molossidae; genus Molossus; species Molossus molossus. The sequence continues at coordinate 20,425,720 of NW_023425352.1, forward strand.
ATTTCTCTCTGCTCCTCCCTCTACATTCCTCAGACCAGCACCTCAGAAATGACTAACACTATGACTAGATAGGATGATAACTGTCCTCACCTGCCTTAGTTCACGAAGAAGCAGGTAGTGGTGACTTCCAGTAAATATTCAGGACTAAAAGGGAAAATCTAATGACTGCATTTCAGTCTTAGAGTGAACTTTGCTGGATTTGTATTTATGATTAAAAATAAATCCACTTTTTAGTCACTAGAAAGAACAACATACTGGGAGTGTTGATTATATATTAGAAGAAGAGAAAGCAGATATACTCAAATGTATTCAGAAACAACCAAAAAACTTGTCACATAAACACAACCCATAAATAGAACTAATGAAATCCAAAATCAAGAATAACATCAAATGCAGTTCAAAGTTGTCATGAGGCAGAATGGGTTTACCAATATAAAGCAGATAGTATCAAAACTACCATTAATACAGTCTCATTCTGATACTAATTTTATGAAATCAAAACATTGAGGAGGATTAGATTGACATCAAATGACCCTAGGCTTAGTGAACTTCCTCTTCATTGAAAATTTTGATAATATTCAGGGTAATTACTAAGAAAATAAAACTATTGTTAAAACTTTAATATCTAGCCCGGCCAATGTGGCTCAGTGGTTGAGCATTGACCCATGCACCAAAAGGTTGCCAGTTTGATTCCCGGTCAGAGCACATGCCCAGGTTGTGGGCCAGATCCCCAGTGGGGGGCATGCAGGAGGCAGCCAACCGATGTTCTCTCTCATCAATGTTTCTGTCTCTCTCTCCCTTTCCCTTCCTCTCTCTCTAAAATCAATAAAGAAAAAAAATATTTTTAAACTTCAATATCTATTTGTATACCTATAATCATGATGATAATTACCTACTTAATCAAACAGTGACTTTAACAGCTACAACAAAGTAGTATGTTACCTGACTTTGAGTTACTACAAAGTGAGAAAGGAACTCATTTCATTCATTAATTCAGGTTTTCTTCTATATCATATTCCTCTGCATGAAGATCATGGGAGTTCTGAAACTAGCCAAAATTATATTTTCTTTCTCTATCACCCATCTTTGTTGTTATTTAGATATTTTCATCCACTAGATCATAAATCTTTAAAAATAGCCAACATCTAGACATTTTTTTTTTTTCTGATAACTTTCTTACCCATGAAACATTGTGACTTGTGGGTTCAGGTATGGCTAGAAAGGTCTCTGCAATACCAATAGACTTCTCCATTCTGAGGCCAAGTCTGTCCTCTGACAAATGCCATAAACTGCTTTCTGAAGTGCAAGGTTCTCAAATGTGTTTAGGTAAATAAATATATAGCTGCACAAATATAAACACTGCTAGTATAATGTAGAGTTTATCCATGGTGTTAGTGGTGTGTGGAATATTGGGACTCATCTGAAAATGAGCTGTGGGCTCTTTTCATTTGCTGTGTGGTGAATGTCCTTTGCTTTATTAAGAATTAATGTGTTGTCCGGCCAGTGTGGCTCAGTGGTTGAGCATAGACCCATACACCAAGAGGTTGCTGGTTCTATTCCTGGTCAGGACACATGCCCAGGTTGCAGGCCCAATCTCCACTTTCTATCTCTTGCCCTCTCCCTTTCTCTCTCTCTAAAGTCAATAAAGATTAATTATTATTATTATTATTTTTATCCTCATCTGAGAACATTTTTCTATTTTTTGTTCAGATAGAGTGGGAGGGAGAGAGAGAGAGAGAGAGAGAGAGAGAAGCATCGACATGAAAGGGACATATCGCATGGTTGCCTCCCGCACGACCCAACTAGGGCCAGGGACAAACTGCAACCGAGTTACGTGCCCTTAGCGGGAACCAAACCCAGGTCTCTCCGGACTGCAGGCCAATGCTCTAACCACTGAGCCAAACCGGCCAGAGCTAAAATCAATAAAGATTAAAAAAAAAAGAATGAATGTGTTGCTTTTCTTTCATGAAAATTATTCTTGCCTGTGAACTCCAATTTTTTAGGACAATCTTTTAAATTGTTTGGGGGTTGTACTGAGCCCTAATCTATATTGTTGCCTAATTTCCTTGTGAGTACCATGACCTGTGTTTTCAATATTAATTTATATTTGAAACCTACAGAAAACTCTGAGTTTGTACCATGTAAATAATTTATTACTTGTAGTGTTTTGTTTATTTTTTGTTTGTTTGTTTTTTTATCCTCACCCAAGGACATTTTTCCATTTTTTTGTTCAGATAGAGTGGGACGGAGAGAGGAAGAGAGAGAGAGAAACATCGACGTGAAAGGGACACATCGAGTGGCTGCCATCCTTACGACCCAACCAGGGCCCAGGGCTGGGGACAAACTGCAACCGAGATACATGCCCTTAGCGGGAACCAAACCCGAGTCTCTCTGGACCGTAGGCTGACGCTCTAACCACTGAGCCAAACCGGCCAGGGCTGTAGTGTTTTGTTTAAAAGATTGCAAAAAAGAATATGCTTCAAGTCTCTAGGCCAGGAGTTTCAGCAGGAAGGGACCTCCTGTTGTTGGTTTTCACATCCTGCCTCCTGTGCAGACTGAAGGAGTTAGTTCACAAACTCTTGTCCTTTTTTTTTTTTTTTTTTTTTTCAGTAAAATTCTCCACTCCAATAGAAAACCCTCACCCAGGGGTGCCGAGCATCTGGGATGCATAGATTTATACTCAGCTTGTAAGGATAGCTGCCTTAGAAAAGGCAGGTGTTTTAACTGGTTAAACAAACAAACACAGGAGTCCTTTAAGCCTCTTTTTTAGAACAAGTGTTGAAAAAAGTAATTTCTCTGGAAAATACTTTTTTCATAGATCTAAGCACCCTTGAAAACTACCAGATGTCAGCATGATTTTACCAAGTCCCTTAAAATGACGGAATATTCATTACACATTCCCCTGTGGGCTATAATGTACCTCCCACAAATAAAATCAAGGTGTGCCTGTATCTTGCCTTTACCTGAAAACATCTTGGGGTTACAGTTATGACATGTCATCACTCTGAGAGATTAGAGTATCTGACTTAAAATGATCTGGCAACAGAACCCAAAAAGAAAACATACAATAAGTTACAAGACTGTAAAAACTCAAGGACCAGGGGAACAAGCAAGATCTTGTTCCTTTACCTACCAAAGGAAAAACAGGGAACCATTCCCCATGGGAGAAACAAATGAACCTCAACTCCAGATCTTCATTTCAGGGCCTCATCTCAAGAACTAAGAGATTTAAAAGTGAGGAGTCTAATCACACTTTTCATTTTTGCCAACTGTTATATAGAAATGTGCTCCATAGTGAAATACAACCCAGCTGCTGCCATCCACATGTGTGGAGACATGCCCCCAGGTCCCTTCTTTCATCACACTCATAAACATTGAGCGTCCACTCCAAACTGGAAGCAGTTAAGAAAACACAGGAAGAGAAGTGGGAAAGATAGAAAATTGTTCTAGCTCTTCTTTTGAGGAGTCGGGGTGTATTCTATGCCCCCTAATTTGGGAACAAGACAACTTAAAATATCCTTCTCACCCTCTTATCCACCCTCCTCCTCTCCCCTCCCCTCTTTTCTCTTTGTTGCCCTCATAATTCCCTTCTTTATTTTACTGTTATTTTTTCATACTTCTTTTCTGTTCTCTTTTTTCTCACTTCTCTTCTCATCCCACTTTGAATGAATATTTTCTGAATAATTACAGTGAGCCTGATACAGACCAGGCCCCGAAGACACACAGATGAATACAACACCAGAGGTATGGCTGAGGGGAGAAAAACAAGTTTGGTTTTGAACTTGTTGAGCTTAAAGTGCCAGCAGGACGTCCATGGAGGGAAATGGTAATAGTTGGGAATACTAATCAGGAGCTTGGGGAAAAGGAACTGGATGCCTGGTGTACTATAGGCCCTATGTTTGGTGTTGTGCATATGGTGAAAAGAAAAACCCAGTCCATTTCTCCAAGGACTTTAAGAAAACAAACATGTGTACTCAAGTGTTAGAAGCACAGAGGCAAAAGAATAGGCATGTCCTGAGGAGATACAAAGAACAAGTGGTCAGATGTACCCCAGATAGGAGAAAGGAGTGAAGTCAGCCCCTCTTTAAGCACATCAGCCAGGGTGGTTTTTGTAGGTATTAATTTTGGGGTTGGCCCTTGAAGCTCTACTGATACCAAATTGTTCCAGCCAATCTCACCTGTATGATGTTAGCTTTTTTGATTTTTAGTCTTCTTTCTCTAACTGGATACCAATCTCTGTATAGAGAGGGGAAATCCAATGGTTACCTAGAAGGGCTCCTTCACAAGTTGTTACAAGAAGCCTGAATTTTTTAGCTTTATTGTCAGGCTCAACACTATGTGAATTTGCAAAATTGCCAGTAATCTCTCACATTTCTTCCCATACATTTCCTGGGCCCTAAAACAAGCCTGAGGGTATTCTGGGATGAATGCACAGGGTTTAATAAAACTGCCAGTTTGATGGGCTGCAAGAACTTCCTGGCAGCACAGGTAAAATCTCTGTTGTGTGAGATCTGACAAAATTAGCTTTCTATTTCAGAAACCCTTCCCAGCTTTTCTGATGAAATCCCCTTTGACTACCAATTTAGCAGATTTAGAACTAGTGGAAATTCCCTCCCACCCTACCCTACCCTACTCCCAATCCCATTTGTTAGACCAACAGAGAAAACACTCTACTCTTCCATCAGTCACCCATTGTGTCTATCTCTCCTAACCAAAAAAATCTTCATAGGCTGATTTAAATAAGTTAAGATTTACATAAACTTAACTCTCCCAGTCTTTTCTCAGATGCCTGAGTTAACCCAGACAAACCAAAAATGGAAATCCAAAGGTCACATACCTGCTACATTTTTAATCCCTTTAAAGGAAAAGTCTTCTTTTGTGCTTTTCCTGCGCCAAGAACATTGCTGTCTAGCCACAACTTATCACTAAGAAAACAGCCCTGGCCAGTTTGGCTCAGCGGTTAGAGCATTGGCCTGTGGTCTGCAGAGACCTGGGTTCAGTTCCCACTAAGGGCATGTACCTTGTTGCGGTTAGTCCCTGGTCCTGGTTGGGTCGTATGGGTGGCAGCCACTCGATGTGTTTTTTTCATGTTGATGTTTCTCTCTCTATCTCTCTTCCTCTCCTTCCTACTCTATCTGAATAAAAAATGGAAAAATGTCCTTGGGTGAGGGAAAAGAAAAAAACAGGCGGCCTTGAACATTGGTGTGGGCTGCCATCAACTTGAATATTTCTCCTCAGTGATGTCTGGGTTTGTTTTTCCAGGATTTCAATTCAGATTGTTGACTTTCTTCCAAAATTATTTATTAAAATTTTACCTACATTATGGTAATATATTATTAATTAATCACGTCTTAAAACTTATTTATGGCCCTGGCCGGTTTGGCTTAGCGGTTGGAGCGTCGGCCTGTGGACCAGAGAGTCCCGGGTTCGGTTCCTGCTAGGGGCACGTACCAAAAAAAAAACCAAAAAAACTTATTTATGATATTCTTGTAAATTATAAGGGATTACTATGAAATACTTATATTGAAGATAAAGCTGCTTCTTGTTACTTTTTGGGAAAGGGAAAGACTTCTTACTGACTCTGTTGTTTTGCCCATTTAATTAAGAGACTTTAAGTCTCTAGCTATAGGCCAAATAGGTGGCAGATTTGAGATGATCAGAAATGATAACATTTTCTCTTAAATTTTAGTATCTCATTTCAGGTACTCTTCCTGCTGTGACTGTTTTATTTAACATATATTAAATGAGCACAATCTGATAAATATAACTGTATGAGACCAAAAATTACCTTATAAAACATCTGATATTATGCTACACCAACTATCCCACCCTTTCAAGCACCTGGTAGGTATGTAGAATGGCTGAGCCTACTTCTTATTTCCAAGAGAAATGAGAAGATGGTAGAAATCATCAAGAGTAGAGTTATTCTGTTTAGGTTCAGCATCACTAACAAGTTTCATTGAAAATTTCTATAACTTGCACAGAATTTTAGTGGCATGGATTTGGTGTGCTAATTTTTGGTAATTCCTCAAGCTCCTTGGTATTTAAGATAGCGAAGAGCCTAGAAAAACATCTTAAACAATTTTCCCAAGTGCCATAGCAAAAACCATGAAGCAAACAAAAAAATCTATGTCCTAGTTCTGACTCTGCCATTAATTCCCTTCAACAACTTAATCTAGTTCATTTGGGTCTCAATTTTCTCATTTGCATCACCATTAGGTGATTTCTAAAGACCTCTTTAAACTCCAAGATTTTATGATATTAACATTAAAACTATGCCCATTTTTACTAAAATTAGTCTCAAAGATTCTATCATCTTCTGATAGCATTTAATCTCTTCATGGTACATGGTACAGTGTGAAAACTATGTGGTCTTCATAATGAGGAAACTATGGTCTTTACAGTTACGTGAATCAATCTTTGTAAATGTGAATACCTCTTCCTAAGGTCACATATTTTTCAGAGTTCTATGTGATACTTGTATTTTTGGAGCCATTGATTGAAAGATTAGTCATTGCTGGGGGCTAATGTGACTCCGGTAACATTTAAAATAAATTTGTATTTTATGATTCACAACAATACATACATATATTTGGAGAATACTATTACTTATATATCAGTGAGGACGCTTTCAACTCTAATAATTGAAAATACCAACTCAAATTGGCATACATGACAAAGAAGTTTCTGATCTCATATACAAGAACTCCAAAGTAGAGTGGCTCCATGTTTATTCGGGGGTTCAGTGTTGTCATTGAGGAGCAAGACTGTTCTCAATTCTTATCTCTTCACTGAGGTGATTCTGCCCTTGAGATTGTAGAGATTTAGCAGTTCAACATCACATCCACACATAAAATGTCCTGGAAAAGAAAAAGCTGCTTCTTTGTGTCCTTGATGTAATTAACCTTTCCCAAAAGTCCCTGGACAGACTTTCTTCATGTAATTGGCCAGAAATGGGTTATATCTCCTTCCTAAATCCAACGTTAATGAGGGCAATGGATTAAGATGAACAGATTGGAGGAAGAATAGGAAGGCAACCACCATGACCACTATAATACATTCTCAGTCTACACAGAGTGCTGTGTGTAGAGCCGTGGTAATAACTCAACATGTACTGCCCACTTTCGAAAATCCTTGGTCAACTCCTCTCTGTAAGACCAAGGTTTGTTTACGCTCACCACGTTAGTAATGATTTGTATTCTTCTGGGGTGGGGGATGAAATTAATAATTCTGAAGTAAATCATCCTAACTTGTATGTGCACCTTTCCTAGAGGACAAATCTCTAATATTGCAACAACTAAGATGTAATAATTTCTTACTATTTAATGTTGCTACTGAAGAAAAGCAGAGATCTGCCTACTAAACTAGTCTCAAATGAGATCACAGAGATTATGATTGAATATTATCACCACCAATCATTTCTGCCACAAGGTAATGAAAAAGAGTCAGAATATTCCTTTTTCTTTTTCTGAAAGTCACTTGAGTGCAGGCAAAACCCACTGCACCTGCTGCCCATTAAAAAAATGGGTATTCCAAACAGGTAGATCAAAAAAGAAAAAATCTCACTAGCAAGGGCTGAAACACCTATGAGGAAAATAATTGGATAATTTTAAATATTATATTGGAAAGAGAATAAATGAATAGTGAAATAACCATTTGATTGTCTTGGTCTCTTGGTGTCCTAAAATTCCCAGTCTATTGCTTTTTTTGTTTGTTTAATTTAGGATTTTTTTTACAGAGGTCTGGAATGTAGAAAATCAAAATGAGCATTGTTCCCACACTATCAACAATAAAAATCCAGATTAAATACAAAATCATAAATTCCCTTGAACCCATCAGAGAGCTAAGGTTGCAGGACAATCAAGCAGCCTGAAGTTAAGGAAAAACAGGTCTTTCAAAACACATAATACAAGTACTGGTCTCCACAGGGAAAAGACTCGAGTCACCTTCCGAGGAGGTAAGAAGAATTCAGGTAAAAATTTTAATCAATTTCAAAAGTCCTCTTTCAAGTATATATGAAACATTCATAAAGGAAGACTTTTCTAGGACATAAAACAAAGCTCAACAAATTTTAAATGACTGAAATCACACAAAGTATGACCTCTGACCACAACATAACTAAACTAGAAATTAATAACAGAGAATATTTAGGAAATTCCCCAAACATTTTACAATTAAATATGTGTCAAAAAAAGATTTAGGCAAAAATTTATAGCAGTAAATGTTAGAAAGAAAGAAAGATCTAAAGTCAGTTTTCTAAGTTTCCAACTTAAGAAATAATAAACAAAGCAGAAGGGGGAAATAATAAAGGTAAGAGCATAAATCAATGAAATTAAAAACATAAAAACAATAGCGACTTCTAGCTTCAGGTTTCACATGTAAGAAGCTTGGAGGTTGTCACTTCATCCTAACAAGTAAAAACATAAACAGACTGAAAAAGCAACAACTCTTCTTGGATCCCAAAGAGAGGGGAGAACATAGGGCAAACCACTCTCCCCAAGATTGGAGGCAAAACAGGAAACAGGCTTAGAACGGACTCACCAACAGGAACCAGTGCTGGGAAGGACACCTGAACTGTACCCGAAAAACTGCAGGAGGCTCAGGGGGAACAACTTTGAGACTTAAAAACTCCAGGGCCCTCAGTCACAGGGGTCTCCACAAAACTGTGAGCTTTACTTCCAGGAATTAGACCACATTCCCACAGAAAATATTGGGGGGAAATCCTCTCTTGCTTCTGGCAGGAGGAGAAGAAAAGGAGCTATGTTAAAATACAATAGAGCAATTTGTTCTTAACAAGGCCTGTCCTTAGGGGAAATTAGTTGACTAGAGTTTAACCTGCTGGAGTGACTATTATGAGCCTGACTGACTTGTGGGAAGGGACATATCCAGTTCTAGCTATGCTTTCTCACCTGAGGATGGGGAGAAAAAACCAGAAGCATTTGTGAAGTTCACAGTGCAGAGGCATAGGCTCACTAAAGAATGAGATGTAACCATGGGACTATAGAAGGCTTCCCTCTGCCTACATCTTACTATTACATTACTAAAGTCCTATTGAAGGCAGTTTCTTTTTTTTTAATCCTCACCAGAGGACATTTTTGCATTTATCTTCAGATAGAGCAGGAGGGAGAGAGGGAGGAAGTGAGAGAAACGTCGACGTAAGAGAGACACATTGAGTGGTTGCCACCCACACAACCCCAACCAGGGCCGGGGGGAAAAACTGCAACTGAGGTACGTGCCCTTAGCGGAAACCGAACCCAGGACTCTCTGGTCTGTGGGCCAGTGCTCTGATCACTGAGCCAAACCAGCCAGGGCAATGGCAATTCCTTTTAGCCAGTAAATCATGTCCGGCTAGCAAGAATAAATTACATAGCACACCAAAAGGCAAAAAACACAATTTGAATAATCAGACAGACATCAGAACCAGGGATGTTGGTATTCTCAACTGGGAATTTAAAACGATTATTAATATGCTATGGGCTCGAATGGATAAAAGTAGACAGCATGTAAGAACAGATGGGCAATGTAGGCAAAGAGATGGAAATCCTGAGAAAGAACCAAAAAATAAATCTTAAAGATTAAAATAAAAAACTATAACAGAAATGAAAAATGCCTTTGAAGGGCTTGTTAGGAGACTGGACCCATATGAGGAAAGAATCTATGCGCTAGTGGAGCATCCAGGTTTCAGCGGAAGCATTTTGGCTCCAGAAGCTGCTGCCTGAGCTGCTGGAACAGCCGCTCTCAAACCTTGGGTCTTAGGACCCTTCTACTCTCTTTTGAAGCCCCCAAAGGGCTTTTGTTTCTGTGGGTTATGTTATATTGATCATGGGTTTTTTTAACTAAAAAATTGAAAAGTTATCTATTCATTAAAAAAAAAAAAAAGAATCTCTGAGCTAGAAGATATGTCAATATACCCCTCAAAAACTAAAAAGCAGACCAATATCTCTCATGAGCATAAATGCAAAAGTCCTTAACAAATACTAGCGAATCAAATTCAACAATGTTCAACAAAAAGAATTGTACATCATGACCAAGTGGAGTCTAGCCCAGGTATGAAAGACTGCTTCAACACTGAAAATCAATTAATGTAATACATCACATCAATAGGCTAAAAAAGAAATATCACGTGATTGTATAAGTAGAGGCAGACTCATAGACCAATGGAACATAATAGAGAGCTCGGAAATAGACCCATAGTTATATGAGTAGTCAATCTTTGACAAATTTTCAAAGGTAATTCAATGAAGAAAGGATTATCTTTTCAACAAATAGTGTTGGAACAACTAACTGAACATTGTATGTTAAAAAATAAACCTTTATCCATACCTCTTACCTTATACAAAAATTACCTCAAGATGATTCATAGATATAAATGTAAAGCTGAAAATAATAAAACTTTTAGAAAACATATATAAGAAAATTCTTGTGAACTTGGATTAGGCAAAGATTTCTTAGACATAGCTCCATTAATATGCTTCATAATGGGGAAAAAATGATAAATTGGACTTCCTCTCCGAAAGACTGTGTTAAGAAAATGGCAAGTCTAGCCTCAGACTGAAATGAAAAATTTAGAACAAGATCTATCTGATAAAAGAATTGTATCCAGAATATATAAAGAATTGTGAAAATTCAGTAATAAGAAACAACCTAACTTGAAAATGAGCAATGATTTAAACAAACACTTCACCAAGAAGATATGTGAATGGCCAACATTGAAAAGTTGATCTACTTCATTAGTCACCAGAGACATACAAATTAAAACTATAATGTAATACCACTCCACACTTACTAGAATGGCTAAAATCAAACAAATAGACAATGCTAAGAGCTGATAAGGATGCGAAACGGTAAGAACTCTTTTTTTTTTTTTATCCTCACCCGAGGACATTTTTCCATTTTTTTGTTCAGATAGAGTGGGAGGGAGGGAGAGAGAGAGAGAAACATCAACGTGAAAGGGACACATCGGGTGGCTGCCACCTGCATGACCAACCAGGGCCGGGGACAAACTGCACCGAGGTACGTGCCCTCAGCAGGAACTGAACCCGGGTCTCTCTGCACCGCAGGCTGATGCTCTAACCGCTGAGCTAAACCGGCCAGGGCACAATAAGAACTCTTATACATTGCTGGTGGAATGCAAAATAGTACAAACATTTTTTTTAAATAATTTTCAGTGTTTTATCAAGTTAAATACATTTTTACCTAAGCCAGCATTCAACTCCTAGGTAATTACACAAGAGAAATAAAAATGTATGTTTATACAAAATCTGTACATGATGTTTATAGCAATGTTATTCATAGTTGACAGAAATTGACCACAATCCAAATGTCCATCAGCATGTATAATAATTGTATATCCAAAGAATGGAATATTACTTAGTAATAAAAAGAGAAAAACTAATAATTCACATAATGACATGGATGAATCTCAAATGCTAAGTCAAAGAAGCCAAATTCAAAAGACTGTCTACATATGATTCCATTATATGACATTCAGGAAAAGGCAAAACTATGAGGATAGAAAACAGTAGCTACCAGAGGCTGGAGAAGTGGGTGGAGTATAATAGAGCACAAGGGAATCTGAGGATGTTCTGGAACTGTTCTAGATCTTAAAAGTGGTGACTTGACTATATGCATTTGTCAAAACTCATAGGACATTAAAAAGGGCAAATTATACTGAATTTAAGTTATCTAATTTATATGTCATTCTGGCAAATGGCTAAAACACCAGGGTCTCCAAAACACAAGTTAGGAATCACTGGCATAGCAATAGTTCAGAAATTCTTAGATGAGTTATCATAAGTAAAATGTTGAGTCAATGAGTTATCAGACAACAAGACCTGATTTTCAGCATGAATCTATGTACTAGAGATATACCCATAAGGAAAATAATGGTAACCACAAACCAGATAATAGGGTGTGCTCTTCATCTTAATAAAGATAGTTCTTGTGTGGACATGTTTCATGAGAACCAAACCTGTCTTCTGAATCATGGCCTACAGTACAAGAGAATGCTCATCACCTGACACAGACTTTTCAGCTCTTCAGGCTAAATACCATTAAAATTCAGTAATAAACCCATCTATCGTGTGGCTTCCTGCTGTTTTTGTTGAATTATTTTTTCTTACTTCCCAGTAGGGTTCAAGCTTCACACATATTTTTAAACAACAGGTCTATTTATATTAAATAATTCACTTTGAGAACACATCTTTTTCTATGAGCAGTATTGAACTTTTCATCTCCTTGATGCTTCTGACATCCTTCCCATGTCGTTTATGAGTGAATAAAAGGCAAATAGCTTGGGTTGCCCCAGTTCTTAGACGGCTTGACACTGCCAGGGTGAGCAGGTAAATATTGCCAAACATAAGGCTAGAAGTGACTTCCCACCCAGACAGGAGGATTTTCATTTCTTCCATGAATGAGAAATCTTTTGGAATCTAAGAAGTATTTTTTATCTGTTTATTAAAGAATACTAACTAGAAAAACTAACACTTCACATATTTTTCTTTGGTTCATTGCTGTCTTTTAACAAAACTAATCTATAAATGTTAAATTGTTAGAAATAAGTTGCAGATAATTTAGTAGGGCATGTGTTAGGAAAAAAAGTGGTTTTAAACTAATAAATGTATCACCTACAGATGATATGTTCTAATATTGTCCTATTGTCTTCATATCTAAATTCTTCAAGACCTAAAATAAACCATTGTTTAACCTCACATTTGTAATGTGTTAAGTAATGAGCACAGGACAAAACAGGAGTGGGGAATGTTGGTGGCAAAACAACACCAGGTGTTAGACCAGTGTGATTAGACCAGACCTCAGTTCAGCAACCTTGGTACTTGAGTTCTGGCTAAGAAATAATTCAGATTCAAGACTCAAAACTATGAAAGAAAGTTTATTCACCAAATAAGGCAAAAGTACACTTGAAAGTAGCGGGTGGCCCAAAGAGCTGCCCCAGGGTATTATTGGCAAGGGCTCCTTTTAACCCCTGGAGGGAGTTAACTACTTTCTTTAAACTGATCTTTTGGGGCCTGTCCCATCATCTCCTGTTCCTGTATGGAAATCTTGTGGGGCTTTTCTCCAGCCTCTTATTTCTCCTCTAAGGGAGTCTACTGAATGACTAGCTACATGTCAGGAGAGAAGAGGTCAGGGGAGAGTCGGACCTGCATGACTGGTGACAAGCTAGGGGAGGAGAGGGTTCCTCAGACACTAGATCCTAACTTACCAAACATATTTTCAATACTTGCTCTCCTAGTTTTGCCCATTGCTAGGTACCCAGGACTTTCTTCCCTGGTGGCATTCGTACCTGATGTATTGTCCTGCTCTGCTCATGCCTGTCTAACTGCCTACTAAAGAGAAGAATCCAAACAAAGGGGAATTTTTTTTTAATCCTCCACTAAAATGTAAACTTTAACAGGTGGTCCTTTGAGGAAGGTAAGTTGGCAGGGAAGAAGGAAGTTGTGGTCAGCGGTTGGCTTGGGAAATGCCAGCATCATCCTAGGCCCTGCCCTCTCTCTCATCCTAACAGCAATCAATAAATACCTTGTCTCTGCCCAGCCTCACTGATATTGCCCGCCTTGGTTTCCTCTCCTTTTTCATCCTTGTATTATCCTTACCAAAACTATTGTCATAGTGTCCTGATCCAGTCTCCCTATTTCTTCTTTTCTGGTCCACTCTCTACATTGTCACCAAATTAATCTTTGTTCAGCCCAGCTCTCATCATTTAATTTTTTTTTGTCTTCCCATACCTCCTCCTCACCGACAGAATGACATAGACACTCCTCAGGCTGGCATTTCAGATTTCCCACATCCAGCTGCATATTCTACACTTCTGACCTCTCCTCACCTACTCTTTTTTACTGTTTCACCATTCTCCACCTGAGCCTTACTGTTTCCTGTATCTGGGCCTTCATGCTGGACTCCCTGCTTGAAATTCCAGCTCCATCTTTGGTTTCTTACTACTATCCATCTTTTAAAGCCCGGCTCAAGTGGTACCTCTTTCATGAAGCATTGGCTAACATCTACGGCTGGAAGTGGATTTCCATAGTTCCTAAATCTCTGATGGTTTACATTCTTCTTTATATTGTAATTATTTGTGTATGTGGTGAATAAACTCATATCTCTTTTTTTTTTTACATTGTTAATTCCTTGAAGACAGATTTTATATCTCATCCTCAATTGTATCTATACCCTCGGTGCCTTCTTCATGGTTGACCTTCAATAGGTATTTGTTTACTCATTCAACAAATATGCGTTTTGAATGGATTTGAAATTTGAAATGGAAGAAAGGAAACCAGAGTGCTTTGTTATTATAACAAAGGCAGCAGGAACAATTCAAGAACCATTATAATAAACAAGAAAAGCTGATGAAGACCTTAAGCCCACATTCAAAGGACAGGATTTGGTACTATTTCTCAGCTGCAGCCTTCCAAAAGCCAAATGCTCCATAGACAGTGACATATGCTGTTGTCATAATTGTTTACAGGGAAGTCTTATTATTCAGGAGTACCAAAGAGAAAGCTAAGAGGAAATATGGTCTTCTAGTCTTAGAAATGCAGTAGCAACCTGCAACAAATAATCATATTTATTTTAATATATAGGAATTCAATTTTTTTAATTAGTGAATTTACTGTCCAACATAAAAGCTGAATCAATGATTGTAGATAGTGGAATTATCTCACTAAATATAAAACAATTTTCTCCCTTTTGTTTGGTATGGAAGATTTCATGAATTTTAGTGTCATCTTTATGCGGGGGCCATGCTAATCTCCATATCATTCCAATTTTAGTATATGTGCTGCCAAAGTGAGCATTATTTTCTCCTTTAGTGAACTTCTCTTCTTATTGTCTCTTAGGAACTCAAGGCAAATATGTCTCAAAGATTTAGGATCCCTTGATGAACATATGATTTAAAATATATCACTATCATGTAATACTCCTGTGGTAGGAGGGTCATGAAATAGAAAGAAATACATCTACAGGGTACATTCCTTTTCACCAAACAAATACAGAAAAATCTGTGGTCACAAAGATTAATGAGGTAGTGAATAGTCATTTGACAAAAACATCCACCCTAGTCACCAAAAACTGGTCACTTTGCAGAAACTCATCAGCCACAGAAAATGGTGTACACCTGTACTCACAGTGCTCAGCAAGTAATAAAAGTCTGGTCACAAGGTGCCAGTCTGAGCTACACATAAACAGACATCTTTTCCCCCCAACCTAGTTAAAAGTCAGTACATAATTTTTAGAGGATGAATATTTTTCTGGTTGCCTCTTTTTTTTTTTTTTAATCCTTACCCGAGGACATTTTTTCCATTTTTTGTTCAGATAGAGTGGGAAGGAGAGAGAGGGAGAGGGAGAGAGAGAGAGAAACATCAACGTGAAAGGGACACATCGAGTGGCTGCCACCCGCACGACCCAACCAGGGCCAGGGACAAACTGCAACCGAGGTACGTGCCCTTAGCAGGAACCGAACCCGGGTCTCTCTGGACCACAGGCTGGCGCTCTAACTGCTGAGCCAAACCGGCCAGGGCTCTGGTTGCCTCTTAAGGAAATTTTCTTTCTGGTCTATCAAAAATTGATTAAATGTGATTCATTAAACACACCTCCAAATGGAGCAGGAAACAAGAAACACCTTTCCGGTGTCTTAGTCACTGCTTCCTCCTAAATCTGACTCTGTTCCTTAATTTTAACAAGAATTTTGTTGCTTTCTGGCTAATTTGAAACATTTAAAAGACAATTCCCTTAGTACCAGGATATGGTAGGAACTTAATATATGAATGTTGAATGAACATAAGATTTCTTTCACTTCATGTACCAAGATAAGCCTTATTAGAAATGATTTTGAATAAAGGTTACTTTTAATTTAAAAAAAAAAGAAAACAAAAGAAAAGAAAGAAAGGAGGGGGTGGGAGGGAAGGAAGGAAGGAAGGAAGGAAGGAAGGAAGGAAGGAAGGAAGGAAGGAAGGAAGGAAGGAAGGAAGGAGCCACTTCTGGAGCCACTTACCAAATGTGAGGAAGGAGAAAGAAAGAAAGAAGAAAGAAAGAAAGAAAGAAAGAAAGAAAGAAAGAAAGAAAAGAAAGAAAGAAAGAAAGGAAGGAAGGAAGGAAGGAAGGAAGGAAGGAAGGAAGGAAGGAAGGAAGGAAGGAAGGAAGGAAGGAAGGAAGGAAGGAAATTATTTTGGTCCTGGCCGGTTTGGCTCAGCAGTTAGAGTGTCCACCTGTGAACAGGAGAGTCTTGGGTTTGATTCCAGTCAAGGGCATGTACCTGGGTTGCAGGTTCAATCCCAGCCCTGGTCGGGATCTTTTGGGAGGCAACAAATTGATGTGTCTCTCTTGCATAAATGTTTTTTTCTCTCTCTCTGTCTCCCTCCCTCCTTTTCATTCTATCTAAAAATTAATGGAAAAATATCCTCGGGTGAGAATTAACAAAAAAATATATATATTTTGCAAAGCACAATAAACTATGAACCTTGCGTAATTAGAATATACACAATATATAGAATATAATCAATATATATAGAAAATAATCAATATAGAGATATTCTAGAATACCAGTTATTACAGGAACCCAACAGGAAGTAAAAACCAATCGTGCTGATTTCAATGGTGGGTTAGCATGTTTGGTTTTATGTAGTAGTTAAATAAATTGAATAATTAATCAGTCTGTGGTTGCCAGATCCTAATATAGATTTTTATCTAAAATCATCAATAAATTATACTAATACCATAATGCTGTTGACTGAAAATATCCCCACTGTTCAGATGGTTTTAGTTCTTAAAGTGCTCATTTGCCCTCAGCCTATTCTGTTTTGATATTGCCTATTTCCTTTCAGTTCAAGCTATGGACATACTTGAATCTTAATAATACTCAGGCAGTGGGAAATAAAGGTTCAAGAGTCAAGTGGAATATAGATTCTGCACTGTACAGGAAAACATTTCCTAGTTCTCCTCCTGTGTCTTTCTTTATTCTCACAATACTACCATCATACTCATAGTACTTCTGACATCAGACATAGGGTAGGAAGGAGTTTCCTACAATGTGACACCAAACAATTCTCTGTGACACTAGCCAGGTGTCTTATGTTTAACTTAATTCTGACACTATCTGCCTAGAGATCCCACAGGTTAAGGGCTCAGCCCTGTGAGATATCAGATGTGAATCATAAGTGGTAGGCACCCAGGTTACCCACAACTTCTGTCCAGTTGGGCTCCAAACTGGAGGTTCCCATGTCCCTTTCCCCATAGATTCAGTTATTTGCTAGAACAGCTCACAGAACTCAGGGAAACATTTACTTACAATTACCAGTTTATTAAAAGATACAGATGAACAGCCAGATGAAGAGATGTGTAGGGCGAGGTCTGGGAGGGTCCTAAACTCAGAAGCTTCAATCCTCATGGAGTTGGGGTGTGTCACCCTTCCAGTATGTGGACGTGTTTACCAACCTGGGAGCTCTCTGAATCCCATATATTGAGAATTTTTATGGAGGCTTCATCATGTAGGCAAGATCAATCCTTTAACTCCTGTTAGAGTCCCTCTCCCGTCTCCTGGAGCCACTTACCAAATGTGAGATCTTTGGCCTGGTTACTCAGTTTCTCCGAATTCTACTTTTCTCAACTCTAAAATAAAGATAATAAATACCTCTTAGAGTTGCTGTAGGGATTAAATAAGATAATGTATGGCCCGGCCTGTGTGGCTCAGTGGTTGAGCGCCGACCCATGCACCAAGAGGTTGCTGGTTTGATTCCCAGTCAGGGTACATGCCCAGGTTGTGACCCGATCCCCAGTGAGGGGCACGCAGAAGGCAGCCAATCGATGTTCTCTCTCATCAATGTTTCTATCTCTCTCTCCCTCTTCCTCTCTCTCTCTAAAATCAATAAAGAAAAAATATTTTAAAAATAAGATAATGTATATAAAATATCTGACACAAAATAGACTGTAGAAAATATTAGTTCCAGTCTCTCTTCTTTCTTAATAATTCTAACATTCATACAGTGCCTAGATAGAGTTGTTCCCAAATGTCAATTTAAGAACATTTGCCAAGTACCAAAAACCACCTCCCTACCATGGCCTGTGAGACCTTCTGTGATCGAGCCTCTACCTATTGCTCCAGCTGCTCTTCCAGTGCCACCCTCCCTTCACTTGGTGCACTAAAATGTATTGGCATCACTAATCCTCAAACTCACTATGCTTCTTCCACTTCAGAACCTACTCAAATATTCTTTTTCCTGTCTAGATTCTAGAACACTCTCAACTCCTCCTTTCACCTGTGTAATCTCTATTCAACCTTCATCTGTTTAAATGTCACTTTATTAGCAGGACTTTCCTTACATTCCTCCTCAAGATTATGTCTCCTCTTCTGCTCTCTCATAGTATCCAGAATTCGTTCTTCATAGTTAGTTATCACATTCTTAATTATATATTGGTACATAATTATTTGTTGTGTAAATAATTTGTTATAAATTGTGCCCCTACCAATTCAAATGCTGAAGCCCAACCCCCAGTACCTTAAAATGTGACAGTATTGGGGGGATATGGCCCTTAAAGAAGTAATTAAGTTAATATGAGGCTGTTAAGATGGGTCCTAATCCAATCTGACTGGTATCCTTGTAAGAAGAAGAAATTAGGCCACGTGAAGACCCAGCAAGAAAATAGCCATCTGCAAGCCAAGGAGAAAGGCCTCAGGAGAAACCAAACCTGCTGACACATTGATCTTGGACTTCCAGCCTCCAGAACTGTAAGAAAAGTAATTCCTGTTGTGTAAGCCACCAGAATTTTGTTATGGCAGCCCTACCAGAGCATTACATTGTTTAAGGCCTATCTTACTCCACTAGACTGTGACCTCCTTAAAGACAGAGGATATGTCTACATTTCACTGCTGAACTCTCAGCATATAGTTCAATGTCTGGCTTCAAACAGGAGCTAATATATTATTATTTAATTTATGAATTAATAAATAAGCGAATGAATGATGAAAGGCTGGGTCGATTTCATGCTGTCTTCCAGATTTTTCAATGCTCTTCTATGAGACTGACAGCAGACATGTTGAATAAGTATTTATTTGGGGCAGGCAGGAACATTCCAGAAAGCAAGAATCCAAGAGTGTCACATTCTAGGACATTGAAAGGGTTCTGAAATATGTGACTCCAAAGCAGAATATTGGGAGCTGTGGAGTGAGAACCCCAAAGGTGGTGCTCAAATTCCTCTATGCAGCTTGAGTGCTCACAATAGCAGGGTGCACCCATGCATTGGTGCTCTGCTTAAGGAATTCCATGGATCCTCTCCAGGATCTTGGAATAATGCCTCAGAACTGGGAATCCAAAGCTGACACTGGGTCCCAAGATGCTATGGCTTCAAAGAAGCTCCTGAGTGAGTTCTATGTTCAGACTTCCCACATTACCTATACCAAGAGTTTCAGGCTAATCTTTAGGTGTCCTGGAAAGCTAGATGCTCTCCAGGTATTCATAAGAATTACCTAGATCGCCCTGGCGGGTTTGGCTCAGCGGTTAGAGCGTCGACCTGCGGTCCTGAGAGACCCGGGTTCGGTTCCCGCTAAGGGCGCGGACCTCGGTTGCAGTTTGTCCCCGGCCCTGGTCGGTTGTGCGGGTGGCAGCCACTCGATGTGTTCCTTTCACATCGATGTTTCTCTCTCTCTCTCTGTTCCTCTCTCTGCCTCCCACTCTACCTGAACAAAAAATGGGAAAGTGTCCTCGGGTGAGAATAAAAAAAAAAAAAAAGAATTACCTAGATCAGTGCCAATTGACCCTCTAGGGAAGTCCAATGGTCCCATGGAACGCACCTGGAGTTACATGGCCTCTGGGAGTCCACCTGTGTATGGAGACTATAGGATTGCTGATTTGAGAGTCAAGATGATCCTTAACCCTCCCAACAGTATCTCTCTCCAATATTTACGTGGCTACATGCCTAAAATTCTGTCACTAACATGTCACTCTTTGGAGTCAGTGTTACTATATCTGGTTACCTCATTTAAAAAATGAATCCCTGCCCTGGCCGGTGTGGCTCAGCGGTTAGAGTGTTGGCCTGCACACTGAAGGGTCATGGGTTCGATTCCCAGTCAAGGGCATATACCTGGGTTGCAGGTTCATTCCCCGGCCCCAGTCAGGGCTCATGTGGGAGTCAATCAATCGATGTGTCTCTTTCACATCAATGTTTCTCTCCCCCCCTTCACCCCCACTTGGGTGAGAATTTAAAAAAAGAAAAAAGAATACCTATTTCCCCAGTTGCTCCATATTTTCAGTCATTAACATCTTATTCTAAATTATTCATCCACTGTTTCTTTCAGGTAGATTTGACCTGGCTTGGGTCAGAATGGGGAAAAGAGGTCAAAGGTCTTGAATATCCATCCTGCCAACTTCACAGTTTTACTAGGGCTCAGACAACTTGACCACAGGCCCCTACATGCCTAGCTACACCACCAATCGTGCACATTGAGGGATTTTGACTATTCCATGGCATCAAGGAAGGGGAATACCACGCTGTGGCAGTTCTCTGGCTATAGAAGATAAGAAGTAATAAAAGAAAAATTCCTTTATGCTAACCTTTGTTCCATTTTCACCATGGGCCCAGAAATGGTTACTCCTCCTAAACGAGTAGGAGATAATTTCAGCCTCCCATAAAGTTTGATTCCTGGAGGCAGATTTTTTTTTTTTTAAATCCAGCAAGTGTCAGATAATTGGAAGGGTGGAGTAACGCCTTAAACCACGACACACCTTTGTCAGGACTTGTCTGGGAGCAAAGGACTGAAAGAAACAAGAGGGAGAGAAGAAGTGAACATTTTTTAAAGATCACTCAGCTTTAACACACCTTGGCTGGGTCTGGATAAAAAAAAAAAGTGGGAACTGCAAACGTCTAGAAGAAAACATCAGGGAAAGAGAGAGGGGGGATTTATTCAAAGTTGTTACCTGTTCCTTCAAAATCTCATATTAGGTAAGTAACAGGAAAATCTTGACTTTTCTCTCTTCTTCTGAGGCTTTGATTTGAGGTTTGCCATTTAGAATTTAAACGTTGGTTGGAGAAAATAAGATTAAGTTGTTGAGTTTCGAGTGTTCTGGTTGACTTCAATTGTTCTGATTAATTGATCATAAATGATTACTTCGGTTTATGCATTCTGCTTAGAATAAATCTTTTTAAAGGAACAACAAAAAGATTCATCAGTGGTAAACAGAAGAAAAAGGCCAGTTAAGATCAACTGGGCTCTCGTGGCCAGATTTTTTTTTTTGTATTATTTTCAGTATTATAAAATAGTTTGTGTTGTTTTATTTAGAATACGATAAGAGTTTGCAATTTCTTCTCTCTCTCTGATGCCCTTAACAGCAGGGGTGAAGTGTAGGTAAGGGGGTCCTCCTAGAAGTAGCCCCTGAGCACTAAGAGCTGATGTGCTCCCAGGCCTCTGTGCTGGTCAATTAAGCTCAAGGGGCTGGGCAAACGTTGTTGTTTATCACACTCTAAAATTACTACTTGTTTAATCTAAAGTAAAGTGAAATATCTGGAATGATATAATTAATCCTGGAATTTCTGGAGTCAAATGCAGAACAAAAAAAGAAAAACATTTTTTGTGTATTCACACTTTAACTGGCTAATTTGGGCCCCCAAAATCATTTTCAGGTAAGAATTACAAGCATGGTGTCTCACTGGACCACATTAACTACTGACAAATTACCACTTCACTTTTTGAAGTATAAGCAAAGCCTCTGGCACATTACTTCTTTTGAGAATCAGTGATTAATCAGTAGCCTACTAGTTGGATTTGTTATGTCCATAAAATGTAGTGAGATTTGATAAAGAGTCTTTTTTGAAAAGCAGAATTATTCTTTTCTATCTCTGTATGCTTGTCCTTAGAGCTAAGGCACAGAGGTAAGTCAGAACTAAACTAAAGCAGGTGTTCAGCCTCTTCCGAGAATCAGAAGCACCCACAAGAATCTGAGCAGAGTTTATATGAGGAAAGCTAAAGTGAACAGTTCTGCTTTAAGCTTAGACATACACTCCTCATTTTAGTGAAACCGAACTGACCTGAGAACTGACCACATTCTTAGGTGATGCTTGACCAAAAGAAATCTGTGTCTGTGTGTTTTGGCTCATTTGGTGTTATTAACAGAAGTAGGATTTAACCAAACATGTCTGTAAACAAGCTGGTGCCCAAACTCTCCCACTCCCAAGCTATGAAAATCAAAGATGCCAAATATTGCAAGTGGGTCAACCCATTGCTGGGGTAGAGACAAAAGCTTCTGAGACAGTCGACTCCAGGGCATTGGTTTTCTTTGCACTCAAACTGTTTGGCCCTTCTGTGTTTCCAGATCAATAGTTAGTAGATGGTTTTCTTACAAGTGGGCCATTTTGTTGTTGTTGTTGTTTTAAAATTTAAAGTGTACAGAGATGGGAATAATAGGAGCTATAAAAATACTTGTAATACCTTAGCAGAACATAGTGACATTTATTTTTAAAATAGAAAAATACTTAGCTTCTCTCTTCCCTTCTTTGTATAAAAGACTGAGTATTTAATGAGTTGTCAGAGTAAGATAAAAGTCTCTGCCATGGTTTACTATCGCTGCCCTTGCTTGTGTGTGTGTTACATCACATCATCATTGGACTAGTTTTAGGTGACTGTGATATCATTTAAATGAAGTGGAAAGGGAAACTCATAAAAGTAGAAAAATAGTTTTGAATTGTATTTTCTTGCATCAGAAAATGACACGGGATTATTTTTAACATCTTCCACAGAGCATTAATTATGAAATAGCCATGAAGCAGTCCCTTAGAACTATGGAAGAAAATTATTTGGAATTGAGAACTTGAGCAATCTGCTCATCCTTAGTTCTAGTGAAGCAGCCCAAACATCCAAGAAGTTAAAAATTATTCTACTTGACTATGCATCCATTAAGTAGTGTTTTGGAGGAGAGCACACTAGTGAGCACCGTTCAGAAAGACAGGATTGGGCTTGTGCCTGGGCATGTAATTTCCTTTCCCTCATGTTAGTTATACTTTTTAAATCTATTGGCACTTAAAATGTTTAAAAAGGAAGTCTTGTGGAAATACTGTAGGTCCCACAGGATGATCCTTGTCTAGGTTTGTGCCTCAACCCCTCATTTCCCATTTGATAACTCACAGAAAGCTTCCTCTCACTTTTGGTTTAAAGGAATGCATCTCCCAATACCTTCCTGCCACTTCAGACTATCAGTCTGGGGGAGAACTCTGGCAAAGTCAACAGAGCTCCGTCTTGTACATTTTAGGCCCAAGAACTCATTCTGTTTGGCCATGGGACACACATTGGAGGGGCTTCAGGCTGGGAGAGGCAAGGGGCATCTGCCTGCACCCACCTGGGGCACATTCTATCCCAGGGTGCCTGCTGATGAGGAGCCTCCTAGACCCAGAAGGAAGGCACCTGATTTCTTAGCAAGCTCTCTGTGCCCTCTGGAGTTGGGAAACCCCTGGCTTTTTGCTGATTTCAAGGCTCCGTAATTAAGATTAAGAAAAAGATAGAGGGGCAGAGGAATGTGTGTTACTTTTCTGGGTATCAAAACAACAAGAAAACACTTGCCAGTTTTGCTACTTGGACATTTTAACTCTTTTTTTTTTTTTTTTTTTAAACGTTTTTATTGATTTTTTTAGAGAAAGAGGAAGGGAGAGGGAGACAGAAACATCAATGTGAGAGAGAAATATCAATCAACTGCCTCCTGCACACACCCTTCACTGGGGATCAAGCCCGCAACTAGGGCATGTGCCCTGACTGGGGATCGAACCAGGACCTCTCAGTTCATGGGACGATCCTCAATCTAGTGAGCCACACTGACTGGGCAAGAACACTCCAACTCTTACCAAAAGGAGCTATCATCAGCATGCCTTGGTGGCCACAAGTAAAATAAACCCATCCTGCCCTGGCCAGTTTGGCTCAGCGGTTAGAGCGTCGGCCTGTGGTCCAGAGACCCTGGTTCAGTTCCCACTAAGGGCACGTACCTCGGTTGCATTTTGTCCCCGGCCCTGGTTGGGTTGTGCAGGTGGCAGCCACTCGATGTGTCCCTTTCATGTCGATGATTCTCTCTCTCTCTCTCTCTCCCTCCCTCCCACTCCATCTGAACAAAAAATGGGAAAATGTCCTCAGGTGAGGATAAAAAAAAAAAACCCATCCAATCCCAAACTTATAGCTGCCGGCAACTACTTTCATGAAAGGATCAAAATAAGCAATAATTTGTGGGAAATAAAAGTTTCCATGGATTGTTATAAACAGTTTCTTTCAGGATAATGTTTCATATTAATTCAGGTGCCATCCTAGGCGCATCCACTGGCAACCAGGTGCACTTGATTGTTCAATCTTCAAAATGCCTCCCAGTTCACAGCTAATGACGAATTAAAAAAAACAAGTGGAGCTTCAGAGGTACCAAGGCAATTAATGCTTAAGCAAAGGATTTAAAGAGGATGTCGAGTTGTATGTAGGTTTGCACGACACAGTCCATACAGGTTATTGCTGGAATGCAGAGTCATAGGCCGGGTCTGGCCCTCCAGCGAGGCTGGTCTCCTTTGTTGAACTGTTTATGGGCCTCTCCTCTTGGCTTTGGGACACATACCTGCAAAAATACCTCCTGTGGCTTCTCAGATCCACCTAGGAATGTTTCCACGATGCTTCATTCCTTGCCTAGAGCTGCGTTTAAAAAACTTCAATGAGCAAGAAGTTGGCACATCCAACCAGGACCTGAAACTGTGCCGATCTTGGTTAACTCTGCTGGGTAGTTGACCAGCTGGTCTCATGTGGTCTTGCTTTTCAAGCTGGGAAGTTACTCAGGACTAATTATAACTTTCATGGGTCCTACACACTTTTGCCTTTGGGATCCCTTCCTCCATTTAAAAAACAATTTTTTTAATTGTATTTATTTTATAACTGCATTGGAAGAAGGTAATCCAGATTGGAGTGTGTCCATTTCTCCTCCTGATTTTAAAAAGAAATTAAGACACTTTTTTGGGATATGTAAAAGTAGGATGAGATTAGGTGCTAAAATCACCAGGTGAGCAAAAAAGCTTGAAAAAAGAAATTTTCAAGCAAGGGGTGTCCTGCGCAGAAGTGTCTTACCCCAGAATTCCAGAATCCAATTTGAACTTTATCCAAAAAGTAGCCTGGGAGGAAGGAAAGGTTGGGGAGGTGGGTAAGAGGACCAAAGGAAACCCAGATTTCAAGTCCTTTCAGAACCTGAGACTGGGACCTACAACCAAAATATCCCAGTTGGGCTATATCGTCCTGTGTGTTTAGGCTGAAGCCCCACCCCAACCCTCCCCTTGATGCTAGCCCGGCCTCATCCCATCCACACTCAAGGACACAATGGACAAGATCTCAATGATTTTCCTTTCCAGAGCAGAGTAAGCATGAAGGGAGAGCATAGCTAACATACACGATATGTATTTTCCAACGTATTTCAATAGATTTTACATGTGTTTTCTTCATATATTTTTCTATTTATCTCTACAAAACACTCGAGGGCTGGTTTGTTATAAAGAGAAAGTTTCATATTTTTAAAAGTGTAAAGTTTCATATAAACATGACTGTTATGATGGTTATTATCCTGATTTCATTTCATCAAACATCATTCTCACACCTGAACTCTAAATAATAAAGCATAAATGTCATATTCATAGAGCTCCATATAGAACACTGACCGTTAATGGATACATCAAAATGAGTTAGCTGAAAGCACTAAGTGCATTGACAAAAAATGTTTTTTTTTGTTTTTGTTTTTTTTAATCCTCATCCGAGGACATTTTTCCACTTTTTTTGTACAGATAGAGTGGGAGGGAGAGAGAGGAAGAGAGAGAGAGGGAAACATCGATGTGAAAGGGACACATCGAGTGGCTGCCACCCGCACGACCGACCAGGGCCGGGGACAAACTGCAACCGAGGTACGCGCCCTTAGCGGGAACCGAACCCGGGTCTCTCTGGACCGCAGGTGGGCGCTCCAACCGCTGAGCCAAACCGGCCAGGACGACAAAAAATGTTTTATAGTCAAACTTCAGGGTACCACATTTTCTACGTAAACCCTCTAATGCCCAGCAGGGGGCAGGCAGCCTGCTCAATTAGATTCTGAAAAATAAGATCTCAGTACAAGGAATAGAACCTAAATTGGAATTATTAAATTACTCTCTGTTATGATACAAGAAGTGGAATGACTCACAAAAAATATGTACATGAAAGAATTATGCTTTGAATTCCAGGAATTGAGTTTTAGATTCTCAGCTTGCATAGTAGGGACCTATGCTTATGAAAAGTCATGGTAAGAAGCATGGTTGTTTATGGTTTCTGGCTTTTCCACAGGCGGCTATGGTATGGATGTGACCAAGAAAAGCAAGCGGGATGGCACTGAAGTTACTGAAAGAAGTAAGAGCATGATATATATGTCACTATCAAAGTAATACAAATTTGAAAAGAGTACATAATTCCATTGTATCATTTTTTTTTTTCTTTTTAATTTAGCGTGGGTTATTTTGACATTTTAAAAAACTTTATTGTCTGGCCGGTGTGGCTCAGTGGTTGAGCATTGACCCATGCACCAAGAGGTCGCCAGTTCAATTCCCAGTCAGGACACATGCCCAGGTTGTGGGCCCAATCCCCAGTGGGGGGCATGCAGGAGGCAGCCAATTGAGGTTCTCTCTCATTGATGTTTTTATCTCTCTCTCTCTGTCTCTCTCCCTTTCTCTCTCTCTAAACTTAATTTTTAAAAATGGAAAAAAATTTTTAAAACTTCATCATTTTAAAGGTATTTCTAAAAAGACTTTATTCCTTCCCATGTGATGCCTATTGTTGATTTTATTTTAATTTACATGTAATCAAAATGTGTTCTGCTTTTTCTTCAAAGATGAAAACTGCCATTTTGATGTATAGTTTTTATAACCAGCATTTTTAATGGTTGTATAATATTTTGTTGAATGAATTTGCTATCATGTATTTAATCATTTTCTTATTTAGGAATACAGGGCAACAGAAAATCAAAATAATAATATCCCCATTATTGAAGGGACAAAGTTGGAATAACACTAGTGTCGTGGTTGCAATCTACACTGAAAATTGAAAACAGACACATTCCTTTTGTGAAACTGCCTGAATGATAACTTCAAAGACATTTAAACTGTCCCCTTAGCAGCTCTAACTCTTTCACTTATCCTGTGACTTTCATATAAACTCCAACAAAAAATCTGGCTCCTCAGACTTGGAACTTTAGGTTAAGAAATAACTTATTTTTATGTGTCAAAGAATCCCAAAGGTCCATACACTGAGAGGTTTAGTGAAAGCTCAAGACTATTATTCAAATCAAGCTGCCATTTTAGTCTGGAGAAAACCTTTCCTTTAATGTATGGAATGCTGTTTCTGCTACACTCCTAACCCCATGTTCCTGCTAGGACATGCAGTATGAAAAGGAAGGTGAGTAGTAAGACCGGTGTGGGATGGAGCAGTTGTGAGCAGCACAGCTTCAAGTGGCACAGAATGACCCTGAACCATCTTCCAACCTTTTCTCCTTTCACCCTCCACCCATAACCACATGCATGTGTACATGGCAACGTGCATACACATGTACCTGGGAAGGCATACACTGTACACACACACACACACACACACACACACACACACCATTTAAAAAACCAGTGACCTGCCCTGGCCCGTTTGGCTCAGCGGTTAGAGCGTCGACCTGCGGTCCGGAGAGACCCGGGTTCAGTTCCCGCTAAGGGCATGTACCTCGGTTGCAGTTTGTCCCCGGCCCTGGTTGGTCGTGCGGGTGGCAGCCACTCGATGTGTCCCTTTCACGTCAATGTTTCTCTCTTTCTCTTCCTCTCTCTCCCTCCCACTCTATCTGTACAAAAAATGGAAAAATGTCCTCGGGTGAGGATAAAAAACAAAACAAAAAACAAAACAAAAAAAAACCAGTGACCTTAGCAAGATTGTGCTCCTTTATGTCCAACACAGAGGGAGATAATGGTGATGGTCATGGTCAGAGTACAAAACTGGCCCCACTATAGTTTGGGGAATCTATCCATCGCCCCATGCTGCCACAGGGGAGAGGGTGACTTGGGAAGGTACAAAATCTTTCTTCTGTTATTTAAAAAAAAACTCCAGAAGCTTTTATGACTTTCATAGGCTCACCATCACTTGGAGTCTAGAGAAACTCAATTTTGAAAGGCAAAGGGACTGGTTCTTCAAGTCTGTCTGATATTCATCTATCCCCAATTTCACCAAGCACCAAATGTGGCTTACTGACCCCCCTTCCTTCCTAAACCTCCTCACACTCAGGGATGGCCTTGCAGATTTTAGAATGGATTATGATGTCCTTGAGACACCCCAAAATTCATTTTTAAAAGGGGCAAGGTAATTATCCACTTTATAGTGAAATCAGCCAGGATGATGCACTGGCCCCCGCTGGACTGGGTGACCATTTGGAAGGAGCAGTACAGAGGAAGAGTGTGACTTCAGACACTTCAGAGTAACTTGAGGTCCTAGCCCTCCTTCAAAGCCAATCCTAGCCTAGACTGGATCTAATTGTTAAGCAAGTGACACGGACACCATGATAACTCATTTTTCAAATCAATGGTTCTAAAGGGATATACACTTATTTTCCAGGTACATTAAACTCCATTGCTATTGTATATATTGTCAGGTATAGTGAGAAAGATCACATACCTTACCACACAGTATACAAAAATCTCTGTTGAACCTAATTTGATGTGCTGAGCCTATGACAGATATGAGACTTTGTCAAACTACAGGGGTTTCAGTGCATCACATAAGATCTTATCTTTCCCTTGTCTTTTCTAGTTATCACCGAAACAGTAACTACCAGACTTACATCCTTACCGCCAAGTAAGTGACTATCTCAAGAGCTTTCTTCTCAGTGGGTCCCGTGTGAAGGACCTTACGGGGGCTCTCATGCTCCAGTAGAGCAAATCCAAAGTATCTGAAATCCGTTTCTGCTTTTCAGTTATATTGGCATCAATGCATATACCATAAAATCCACCAGTTGGAAGTGTATCATTCAGTGGTTGTTAGTATATTTACAGAGTTGTGCAGCCACTGCAAAAATCTAATTGTAAAGCATTTTCATCAGGCCATAAAGCAATCTGATGGCATTAATAGTCACCCTCATTCTCCCCTCTCCCACCCCAGCCACAGTAGAAAACCACACATCTACTTTCAGTCTTTATAGATTAGCCTGATCTGGATGCTAAAATATTGAAAATCGTATCCAACCTGAGCACAGGTGGGAGCAAGGAACCGCCAGTGAGGCTTCTGTTTGAGTCCACTTCTTCCTCAGGAGGTCCTTAGTGGCTTCTATAATGAAGTTCTGAGCCCTAAAGTTACTCCTGCCCCTCCCAGGAACCCTGGCACACAGAGGAGGGGGTTGTGTGGCAATCCCACCCATCAGCAAGGAAGGTCGGAACATGATGAGCTGCCAGAGGGAACACCAGCAACTCAGCTGTTACTCGTCCCTACAACACTTCTAGGGGCTACATGCCTGGGGCACTGAGAGGCATTTGAAAAAAGCAAGCCCAGCCTAGTCCCTGGCCTCAAGGAGCTATTCATCACTTGTTACCTTTTCTAATATTGAAATTTTCCTAATAAATGACTTGCTATGCTCCACCCAGAAGACGTTCCTTTTAAATCAGGTGTAAATTTGCTTTTGACATTGGTATCAGAAACAAAACGAGAGCCTGGAAGCTTGCACCGTAGATGGGAAAGGGAGCCCAAACCCAGAGGGTCAGGGTTGAGAAGCCAGGGAAGGCTTCCAAGGGGCAAAGGATGAGGGGACCCTCTGGGCTGACTCCACCCATAAATTGTCACCTGCTCCTTGTTTCTGCAGAAGGGGGGACCAGCAATGGCTATGCTAAAACGGGCTCTCTCAGTGGAGGGAGCCGGCTGGAGAAACAGAGTCTGACCCATG
The DNA here is from genome assembly GCF_014108415.1 of Molossus molossus. NCBI lineage: Eukaryota > Metazoa > Chordata > Mammalia > Chiroptera > Molossidae > Molossus > Molossus molossus. The sequence goes on from NW_023425352.1 coordinate 20,455,641, forward strand.
GCAGCAGCGGCTACATAAACTCAAGTAAGTGCCTGCGGGTGGGAGTGGGGGAGAGCAGACAGGGAGAGACTGTCCTGCGAGGAGAGGGACCAAACTATCATACACCCAAATGACTCAAAGAGCTATGTAATTGACACAGAACCAGGAAGGTGAGACTTACACATCATCTGCATTTGATGTAGACCTACAATGAGATCAATTTTCATTATTTCCCTAATATAAATAACAATAATCAATTAAGGAGGCTTCATGGGGATGTGGCTCCTTTCTCACTCCCTTCAAGCTCTCTCTTTTTTTTATTTTTTTATCCTCACCCGAGGATATTTTTCCATTTTTTGTACAGATAGAGTGGGAGGGAGAGAGAGGAAGGGAGAGAGAGAGAGAGAAACATCGATGTGAAGAGACACATCGAGTGGCTGCCACCCGCACGACCAACCAGGGCCGGGGACAAACTGCAACCGAAGTACGTGCCCTTAGCGGAAACTGAACCCGGGTCTCTCCGGACCGCAGGCCGACGCTCTAACCGCTGAGCCAAACCGGCCAGGGCCAAGCTCTCTCTTTTAGAGAAGGGTATGCATATCTGAGGGTTTACAACTGGAATTAACAACTAAAGAAACTGAACAATTGGGTCACTGTGTAAAGGGAATCTGATCCCACACTGTGAGTTTCCACTGGGCAAACACCCAACACAGGAGTTGTTCCCCATGACCCACTCCTTCGTTGTAGCTTTCAAAGTGAAACAAAACAAAACAAGGCAGGGGGCGGGGGGAGCACACACATAACCCATGAAGCCTTTTCAAAAATCTTGGAATGACACTAAAAAAGAAGACCCAAGACAGGCAAATGGTCAAGGTGACCAAAAGAAGCACCTGCCCTCCTCTGTTGAGGAGCCTTCCATGTGGGATTATGTTCTAGTCTCTCCAGCAGTGAGCTCCAATTAATGCCAGGTCTTCAAAAACAATCCTGCCGGAGCCCCTCCATTTCCATACACTTCGGCCATGTGCACCAAGGACCCCCTACTTTCCAGTGGGCAACTTGGGCAGGAAGGGGAAGAAGGGCAGGAACAAGGACACCACCCCCATTTCTAAGCAGCCGAGGGAATGCTGGGTGGACCCTTTCAGTGCTAACATCCTCCAGCCCCTCTCTAGGGCCCTTTTCATTCTGAGCAGCCCGATGTACTTAGTTAATATAACTGGCTGTCCACCCACTGCAGTGCTGTGAGGACTGACATTCTTCCTGGCTTGCAGGTGGGAGCACCCGAGGCAATGCCTCCACCTCCAGTTACAGGAGAGCTCCTTCACCCGCCTCCACTCTGCCCCATTCGCCAGGCTCAACCTTTGAAAGGAAAACTCACATCACCCGCCATGGAACATACGAAGGTATCATTCCCGCCGACTTTAAAAGAGAACCACTCTTCTCCCAGTAACTTCACTCATCCTCTGAAGACTGCGCCTCTGAAGTACTGGCACCTACATTCACCTGTGTCTGCCCCTCACCTTTCTCTCCACTCTTCCTTAATTTCTTTTCAGGAATTTTTAGGTGATCTCTCACCCCTTCGTCGTTCATTAATCACTTTCTCATGTGGTGTTTTATCAAATATCGACCATGTGTTTGACACCATGCAGAATGCCTTGATGGATGCTTACGTGGATCGGACATGTCTTCAAGGAGCCTATGCAGCAGTTCTCAACCTTCCTAATGCCACGACCCTTTAATAGCTCCTCATGTTGTATGTGGGCGGATCTGCATGTGGCAGGACCTGCCTGGAGACAGAGCAGCGGTGTCTCGGTTCCTAAGACCACTGGAAATATGTGTTTTCCAATGGTCTTAGGCGACCCCTGTGAAAGGGTCGTTTGACCCCCAAAGGGGTTGTGACCCACAGGTTGAAAACCACAGGCCTATAGTCTAATAGACAAGTTAAGACAACAGATAAAAACTATAATGCAAAGTACAAGGGGGGGTTGTCATCTCCACTGAGTCTCCAGGGAAGAGTCTAGGCAGGAGGTGGCATCTGAACTGGGCCTTCACGACGTGTAAGGTTTTGATATCCAGAGGTGGAGCGAGGGGGCACTCCGGGCTGTGGGCGCAGCAGCACAGCTAAGACAGGAAGGAGAGTCGACGCCTAAGTAGCAAATGTCTGTGGTGATTGGGTAAGAGTGCTTGAGGGACTCAGTGTCAGTGCTAGGCTAACATGCTTGGACTTTATTCTGCATGTAGTGAAAGCCACAGAGATTTTTGAGCAGAGTCTATCATATTTGAGGTCCAGGATTAACACTCTGGAAGCCACATGCAGGAAGAATAGGGAGAGAAGAGGTTGAACATGATGACAAGTTAGACAGTGCTCTATAGCCCAGGGAAGGGAAAACTTGACGGGGACTAGGGTGTTGGCAGTGGGAGAGGAGAGGAGAAACTGGAGGTGAGAGGTATTGCAGAGGGGGAATTGACAGGTTTGACAATTGTTTAAATGTTGGGAAAAGGGGAGTGTCAAAAGTTTAGAAATTACAGAAGTAAAACCAATGAATCACTAAAGTAGTAGTAAAAATTTGTGTGCACACCAAAAAGACAGTTTGCAGACTGGGACCACTCAAACCAAACAGAATGAGGCTCCAGGGTATCTTGTTACAAAGCAGCTTATGTAGTTTATTCTTCGTAGTGACTGGTTATACTATTAGAATCTTCTTAAGTATTAGTGGTTACCTCATATTAACCTTGGAAAACAGCTTAAGTTTTGCTCATGATTTTCAGAGGCATAAGCAAGAAGTGACTCAGGTTAAGTTAGTCTTGCAAAATTAGCTAAAGTAGCTTTGCTTGAATGATTAAACTGGTTTTGTCTACTCAGGGAATTTTTAAGGCTGGTCTCCATTTGTTTTTTACTTTAACGAGAGAAAAAGGAATTAGTGATTCTGTTGAAATTTGAAACACAGGTGATGGGGTTCATGTTGGTGCCAACAATTGCAGCAGGGAGCCCACGTAGATGAGTTCAGTTATTCGGTCCTTAAATAGAGCTGCTGGCGTGGCCTTCAGCTGGGGGCACCAAGCAGGCAGTGGAACTCATAGGACTTGAGCTCATGGAAGAAATTAGGGCCAATATACCCAGTTTGGAGTCATTGACCAAGAGATGTTAGTAAAAGGTAGAAAACGGAAGGAGTTGGCTGAAGAAGAGAGTATAAACAGTCCAGAGAGACCCGGGTTCAGTTCCCGCTAAGGGCACGTACTTCGGTTGCAGTTTGTCCCCGGCCCTGGTTGGTCGTGCGGGTGGCAGCCACTCGATGTGTCCCTTCACGTCGATGTTTCTCACTCTCTCTCCCTTCCTCTCTCTCCCTCCCACTCTATCTGTACAAAAAATGGAAAAATATCCTCGGGTGAGGATAAAAAAAAAGAAAAAAAGTCAGAAGACATAGCAGAAGAAGAGACTTTGAGGGGAGCAGGAGACCAGGAACAGGCAGAGTCATTGAAGTCAGTACAAGAAAGGGCTCAGGGTCAAGAAGGAGAAGGCAGGAGGTAGGTTACTGGCGTTCTGGTGATCCGCAGAAGCAGTTTTAGTGGAAAACAAACAAGCCCGACAGCAAATGGGTCTAATGGTGACTGGAGACGCAGAATTAGGGATGGGCCCCCAGTAAATGATTTAAGACCCAGAACTGCCAGGGGGGCTTGGGGAGCCCCAAATCCAGGCGAGGAGGGTGGTGTCACCACAGTGCTTTCTGATGTGAGGCCTGCACAGGGCCTGGTACATTCATTTTAACAGGGTCCACATTCAGGACAACCTTCACAAGGTCAGAGACACCCTAGTGCTAAGAGCATATTTACTTGACCAGGGACAGGCCACCAGCACTGGCATAGGGCAAACAGTTGAGGAAATGAAAACAAAAAAGAAATAAAAAGCTCCTTCATTTCTTTGTTCAAACCTTGCTCCATTGAAGTAGACCAGGGACCAGACTGAAGGGCCACAACCAAGTCCGATAGGCAAAGCGGATTTAAATGGGGAGCCTGCTGAGGAGCACCTGTCGTCCTGCAGAACACATAGGCTGCGAGGTTCAGAAAGGAGGGACCCAGCACCACCCTCTCGGAAGCTGTTTGGGTTCAAGTGATCATTGGTACAGGCAGACCTCAGAGATATTGTGGGCTAGATCCAGACCACCACAATAAAGCGAGTTGTAATCTTTTTACTGGTGGAGGGTCTTGCCTTCAATTTGTAGAAAACACAACACCTGTGAAACGCAGTAACGTGAGGTGTGCCTGTACTGAGTGTTTTATCCTCTCTCCAGGGAGCTCCAGCGGCAATTCTTCTCCGGAGTACCCTCGGAAGGAATTTGGTATGTCCTTTCCTCAAATGAGACACTGGGAAAGGGCCTGGAATGTGAGGGGAGGGAACATGAGGTGTTAAATGTTTTCTTCCAAAAAAGTTTAACCTCTGCGGACCTGTTTTCCCTTGCTTTTTATCCTGAAACATTTAAGGGGACTGTCAACCACATTAACTTGCTGTTGTAGCTTTTTTTGCTCGTGAGGCTAATGAAATAGCCAGCTATTCGTACAAGGCTCAGGCGTAGACAGATAAGCCCTAAGTTCAAGCAACAACTGTAGAACTTTTCCTTCCACAAAGACCTCCCAGCAAAGAGGAGCAGGGGTTAGAACACACAAATGCCAAACATCCCAGCACTTCCTCCATAGCAGGCTTCAAAGGGGCACGTGTTATGCCAAGTGAAACCTAGGTATCTTCACTTGGCATTAAGTCTTTCATCCATGTTCTCAAATTCTCACTGTGCATATGAATTGATGATATGATCATTGATTGTACAGTGGTTATAATTTTATTTATTTGCTTCTAGTGGGAAAATCAAAGCAATCTCTAACAAAAAAACTAAAGGAAAGATCTGGCAATCTTTTGATACATTTGATCAGTGTGGAGTCAGCCAATCCAAATAGATCATGCTCCCAAATGGGTTACCTCAGCTAACTTAACACTCTGAGTATGAGCTAACTTAACATCCCTTTAGCTACCTTAACACCCTAAATGCACTGGGGCCTTGCAAAACTTGCTCTGCCTTTTGGCTACATGGTCATCGTTTATTAAACACCTACTGCCCATAAGGACTCCTATTTGGAAAAACATACTGTGAAAACCAGCTACTTCCCCTACCCAAATAGATCTTACCCTCCCCCCACCACCGACATCAAAAATATTTAGCATGCCACCTCTTATCCGTACCTAAGATAACTTTTCTTTGTTTCTCAGCATCTTCTTCAACCAGAGGACGGAGCCAAACACGAGGTGAGTTCTATCTCTGGGTTCAATTCAGTTCATTGAGCAAGTATTTTCTGAGCATCTAATGTGTGTCCTTGAGCAGGAAATGGGAGGAGTAAAGAAGAATAAATAAGGCATGTTCTGCCCTCAAGGAGCCTACAGCATCCTGAGAATCTTTCTGGCTCTACCAGGATGGGAAGGGTAGATTTGATGGTAATCTAACAAGTACATGGAAGCAGGAATGAAAACACATGGTAACCACCTGGGCAGTAGTTAGTTCTGCTGTGGATTGTCTGAAGATGCTGGTGCTACATCTTGTTTCACTTCTAGCCTTCTGGTTGACTTTAACAAGATGCGCTGTGATTGACTTTATGCATCAAAACTGAGCAAGAGCCCTTCTTTTTCAAATTATTCCAGGGGCCAAAGGGCTCTGTGACAGTTTTGGACTCTCCATATCTGTCCAGAGACAAGGCTAGAGGAGAGAAATGTAGTCCTGGGGAGGGCTGCCCTTGATGGATCTGGTGAGGAGCAATGTCAGGGCCACGTGGAAGGCAGAGTTCTTCACAGGCCTCCAGGGTTCTTGATGACCAGCCTAGACTTCCTATGGGCCTTGTCGCAGCAGTGGCTTGAAAAGTGAGGACCATACCAACCACCCACAACTCTAGGCTCATAGTTGAAGCTCATAATGTTAAACTCACTTTCTGCCCTTTCCATTTCTGAAGAGGCCAAAATGGCTAAGAAACACTATAGGTTTTAGAATCCTATCACTACTACCTGAGAGTCCCTGGAGGCAGGAGAGCAGCCTGGTTTGGGGCACTGGGTGACTGGAAAGGGACTGGCCATTGATGATTGTTGGCCCTGTTCAGCCTGGTGTTTCATCAGAACATCTCCAGGTGACTGGAGGTGTAAGCAGTGGGCAGGTTGGGGTGTAGAGAGAGCACGTCTCTTTTTGAGCAGCAGTCGGTCCTGAGTATACCTAGGTTTCCTGTTCCCGGGACACAGATCTCAGAGCAGCCTGAAGACTTACCCACTGTCCAGAGCTCAGTGTCACGCATGTGACCCAAGTTCCTTCATTCACAACCTTCTCCTCTTCCCTCATACAGAGAGTGAAATCCGAGTTCGACTGCAGAGTGCATCCCCATCTACCCGATGTAAGTGGTCACTGTCTTGCTGAAAAGAAACGATCCAGGAATCCAGAGCTCCATGTGCATGTGTGTGTGCAGTCACACAATCATTAAATGTCTCTAAGGGCCTTCTGTGAGAGGGACCCTGGGCTAGGTGCGGGGGGCGGGGGTAAGGAATAAGTCATAGTCCCTGCTGTTTTGTTGTTCGCAGATTAATGGGGAAACAGTCAATAACCAACCATGACAGCTCAGGGAGTAGAGGGAACAGGGGCCTGGGAAGCCTTTGTGGGTTAGTGTCACTTGAAGGGAGACTGAAAGGTGGATCAGTTAGGCTCCACGGGATGAGCCAGCAGAGACATTTGAGGAACACGTGATGAGACTTTGGAGAAATGTTCAGTGTGGCTGAAGAAAAATAGCAGGAGGGGACCTCATGGGATAGTTAAGATTAGAGAAGGTCAGAAGTAAAGTATGAGAATTTGAACATGATCTCAAATGACAGGGATTCCCCATCTCTGTCTGCTGACTGTGTTAGATTTCTGTTCTTCTTAGAGATTATTTCACTTTAAAAAAAAATTTTTTTTTTATGGTATGTGCCCCTAGCGGAAACCGAACCCGGGACTCTGGTCCGCAGGCTGACACTCGACCACTGAGCCAAACTGGCCAGAGCTAATTCACATTTTGAAATAAGCCCAACTGTTAGGATGGGAGCCAAGTATAGAGTAGGAGGAGAAAGAGCTGAGTGAGTGGCTCAGGAATCAGAGGCGGGTACTTGCCCAAAGAGCTCAGGGCCTGAGGTCAAGGGGTCTGACTTTAGGCCTGATGCTCTCTCGCCTAATCAATTCCAGGTTTAGAGGTGCTGAGTCCAGAGGGTGGGGATATCAGGGAGGGGGTCCTGGGTGGTCCTCCAGCACAGGTTGTTTGCAAATCTCTTTGCCTCCTCTTAAACATTGCCCTTGCACGATGCCTCTCTGCTCTTTCCTCCTCTCCTGTTTGCCACATTGAGAGGCACAGGGAGCCTGCTCCACTGGATCACCTTGCTACAAATAACATCAGCCAGACTTGAAATGAACTCACACAAAAGCACCATAATGTTTAGAAGTTATGGGCCACAAATTCCTTTGACACTACAGAACATACAAGGTCAGGGACCTGACCCCTGAGGCATCCTATGCAGGGGTTGAAATCACTATTGAACCACTTGTTTCAAGGGGCCTGGTTCTCTAACTGCTCTGGGTATAAATTTACCTTCATCCAGGATGAGAGTGTCTTTCAGCCACAGAATCATCCCTGTAGTGTCTAATGAGGTATAATCAGGAAATATCTACCAATGACTTTGACCTCATTATAGAGGAACTGTATTTATGGGGCCATTAATATTATAAAGTGCCAGGTTAATAAGTGCTATAAATTGACAAAATGTGAAAATTATAAGGCTAACCAAAAATGTCCCAGCATGTGAAGCAGATGCCACCCCCCCTAGTATTCAGAATGCCATGAAGGTAATTCCCACTGCAGCTGGACTCGAGAAAGAATCCTGGGCCTAGCGGAAAATGTGGGGATGCTTTTACAGGGACAGAACTGGATGAAGTTAAACGACTGGTCAAGGGGAGCCGATCAGCAAGTGTGAGCCCCACTCGGAATTCTTCCAACACACTCCCCATCCCCAAGAAAGGCACTGTGGAAACCAAAACCGTGAGCTCCCAGTCAGGTAAGCCCTGCAGCCCGGGGCTGCCACCGAGGGAAGGGAACAAGGTCGTAGACTTGGCCTGGCCGGGAATTCCCCTACCCTGGCCGGCCTTTAAGACTGTGGCAAAGCACTGCCCTCTGTGCAGAATGAAAATGTAGACTGATCCACCACCCCATGTGCACCCTGAGTTGGGCTCTACATCCTAGAAATTCTCTCCAGGAAGTTTCACATCTCCTGGGAATGTGTTGTCCAGGTTCCTCAAAGGAAGAATATTGGGGAAAGTTGTCATGTTTTTTTTCATTCATTTATTCATTCATTCAGTGAATGCTTCTTATATGCCTCTTCCATGCCAAGCAGCAGGCACTGAGGAAAGGCACTGAACAAGGTAGACACAGCCACTGCCCTCGTGGGGGTGAGGGCCTCTGGGGAGTCGGATAACCAAGAGATCATAGTCAGGTCAGATGAGTGTGCTCCACACTCATGCATCACATGCCTACCAAGTGTAAGGCAGGTTCTGTGGGAGGCAAAAAGAAGACAAATGAGAAGATCCTTGGAGGGAGATGAAGAAAGAAGCCAGTTCTGCTAGGATGGGAAGTTTTCCTGTTCTTTGCTACTGGAAAAACAAAACAAAACAAAAAAAAACCCCTGAGACTGTGGTCTTCCTTTTGTTTTTTAATACAACAGAAACCTCAGAGCACTGTATGACCTGTGTGGCTAGCTTCCTTCATTATAAGGAATAGGCAGAATTGGCTTCAGATTTGAAAAAGCACCAAAATCCCTTCCCGGGGGCAGAGTGTCCCTTGGGTCTTGTTGGCAAGGAGAGTTTAACAAGAGAAGGCTGCCATCCGCGTGGTGCCACCTCTGAAGTGAGGGCTTCCCACCTGTGCTGCTGTGTGCCTGGGATTCTGTCGGCATTCGCCGTGGAGCCTCACTCACTATGGAGCCTCACTCGCTGCTCCTTGTATCTTTGAAGTGAGAGTGAGAACATTAGTGGAGACAGCACACCAGGAGGTGCGGACAGGAGACTTAGAAGGAGAAAAGAGTGACCCCAGAGCAAAACTCACCTACTTCAAATTTCATCGAGGGCCAGCAGATGGAGCCCACTGGGTCACCTCAGCACAGGGGGCTGGTTTGTGTCTCACTGGGTGTGTCTGTCTGTCTGTGTTTCCAGTGTCTGGTACCTATGACACAACCATCCTGGATGCCAACCTTCCCTCCCACATGTGGTCCTCCACCTTGCCAGCAGGGTCCTCCATGGGGACCTATCACAACAACATGGCAACGCACAGCTCATCCCTCCTCAACACCAATGCCTACTCTGCAGGATCGGGTATGTGATGCTCAGTGTACATCCTCCCGCCCCTGAGCCCTCCACACCTTCACCTGGAGCTGAATAACCCCGCTGGCATTCATGATCCCCAAGGCTTCCTAGAGGGGTGTTCTGTGGCCATACATCCCAAGGTTTTTCCACTGGAACTTTAGTTCAATTCAATCTCTAAGGTGTTTCTTTTGGTGGGTCCCCTATAAAAAGACCTATGTTATACAGTGCATCAGAAAAAAATGCAATGGGAAAGAACATGAAAACAGATGCACGGAACCTAGTTTCACTAAATACAGATTAACTGTGTGACCTTGAGCAAGTTATTTAACTTCTCTGGGTTTTAAGTTCCGTTGCTGTAAAATGTTCACTAACAAATGGGGCTTTGACCACAGCTAATGTCCACTCGAAACCTAACCAACTTCCAGCCACCCCTTGGCTATGATCTAAGGCACACCAGAAACTAATGTATGGTTCTCTGCTGCAAGGCAAGAGCCTAAGATTTTCCCAAAAACAAATTTAACAAAATATAAAAATGCAACCCTGGTGTTTCTTCTGGAGCTTCTATGGTACCCCCTCGTTCTGGGCTGGATGTTCCTCACACCAGTCAATCCTTCCCTGCAGTCTTTGGAGTTCCAAACAACATGGCATCCTGCTCCCCTACTCTGCACCCCGGAATCAGCACCTGCTCCTCAGGTCAGTGCTTGCCAGCTTCAGTCGCCTTTTCCAGGTGGTTTGCTTTTAAAAACAATAGTAAGCAAAATGAGGAAGACCTAATAGTTTCTAGAGAAGACACCCTTTCCGCCCAGGAACATGAGGACACTCCTGCATGTATACCAATGCAGAAGCAGTAACTAAGGGGCTGTGTTAGAAGGCAGAGCCTGCCTTCAATCAGGAAGACAGCTTAGTCCCCAAGGGAGAGGTCTAAGTGCCGAGGGGCACTAAGTCTCACTTACATGCTTCTTCTGAGAGGTGGAGAAATGGAAGCAAAGAAGCTAAGTGAGGCCTGGCTTAGGACATTTCAGGTAAAAAGCACTACATTAGAAGGTTCTTAATTCAGATCTTTCTATAAATATAGTAGTTCACTGGGAGCTCAAATTTATTCACTCTATTTCCACATACATTGCAACAGCCTGTATGTAAGTTACCAGCCACGTCTTTTTTTTTTAAAGGAATGTGCCTCCTTCCTACGACATTATGACTAATAAATATAATGATGTGGGCCTCCTTATTTACTTGGCTAGCATATCCCCAAGTGCAAATTTACATTCTGATTTTCAATACCTCCAATTGACTAGCATCTTACCAAACCCAAAAGAGACCTAGTTCGTGTTTTATTTCTTCTGCCTTTGCTTTTGTACTTTGCAAAGTCCCGACTGAAGATATTGAATCCATAATCTTATACCCCAAACACTAGATAGGATGGAATAAGAGAAGCTGTTAACTGGGGAGGAGGGAGCTTCTGTACACTGTTAAATACAACCAGCCTTTGAAATCAGAATGCGGGTGAGGGGAGCTTGATGCATTTGAGTGGGAAGAAGTGTTCAAGGGAAAACGAGGGCTCTGCCAAATCCATGCCTTTTGGCCCCCAAGTGTCTGTATCCTGTGCCCACAGTTTCCATACTGTACACCAAGGCACCCTAGGGTGCCATAGGGAACAGGGAACCCTGGGATATTGTTAAATTTCAAGGGTATTTTTATTTTTTTATTTTTATATTTTTATTAGAATTAAATTACAAAGTATTATTCAAGGGCCTTAAGTGAATTGCAATTCAGAAAACACTATCAGCTAAGACCCAGAGTATTCTAAAGAAAAAGAAAAGTTGAGAGTTTTTATAGTAAGAAAGCACATTCTTGAGAAGAATCAGTTCTGCATTCTTAGCTTCTGGATTAGTCCAAGGGTATTTTTTAAAAATATGTTTTTATTTATTTTATTTTTTTAGAGAGAGAGGAAGGGAGAGAGAGATAGAAACATCAATGTGAGAGAGCAACATCAATCGGTTGCCTCCTGCACGCCCCCTACTGGGGATCAAGCCCGTGACCTGGGCATGTACCCTGACTGGGAATCGAACCAGGACCTCTCAGTCCATGGGATAACACTCAATCCACTGAGCCACACCAGCCAGGCATTCCAAGGGTATTTTTAAAAGCAGTGAAATCTGTCAGACCCTGTGTGAACTACCACTGTAAGTTGTGTGGAACTAACTACTCAATAAATGGAACTGTTAGTAACTTTTGGCCTGGGGTGGAGAGGTGGGGCATAAAAAAAAGTTGCCGTGTCACTTAGAACTGAGAAAGTATGGGAATCTCTGTCATATGCAGAGGTGTTTGTTTATCATAAAAGTGGTGTGGGGGACTGGGGTGGGGGGCTGCCTTAAGCTGAGACCCTCCTCTCTGCACCTGCGCTCACCTGTCTTCAATTTCTTTCAGTGTTTGGCATGCAGAACAATCTGGCCCCCAGCTCATCTGCCTTGTCCCATGGCATGGCCACCACCTCTACAGGTCAGTAGCTGAGGTTTAGAAGTTAGGGGCTGGGAAGTAATGCCTCTTTGCAGCTATAACTCACAATATCCCTCTTCAACAACTAAATCAGAGGGACCGAGATGTCACTAAAAATCAATCAATCTTTCCCACTAAAGAAACAGCCCCCACTTCCAACCTAGAGATACCTACCTTGATTATGTGGTGGCTCAGACATGTGAAACCCCAGGAGAGCATTGCTTTGGGTTGTCATTTGTATAGCCCTGTGACCCACTACTGTCCTTAAGAGCCTACTATCACTGCAAATCAATCATCTGGCTGTTTTTATGGTTTACTCCCTGTGCAAACCTGGGGGAGGGTGGACAGAAGAGACATGAGCCTCAGTCCTGGTCCTCAACTTACTTACTGTTTAGTTGAAGTAGAAAGTATAATAAGCATAAAACAATTGGGGGCTTCTATAAGACGACATGAATCAAATTGTGCAGAGCAGGTGTTAGGGTTGCCGGAGTTCAGAAGAGAAGATAATGTGGGGAGGTCTAGGAGGACTTCATGGAGGAGATGACCTTTAGAACTGTCCTAGAAGGATGAGAATTATACCAAAGAAAGTTCTATCTAAACTTTCATTGTTGCCCCCATGGCTTGAGAGAGTTTACTTCATTATTTATTATTCTTCATTTCATTATTCTTTCATCATTATTATTATTTTTTTTTTATCCTCACCCGAGGACATTTTTCCATTTTTTGTACAGATAGAGTGGGAGGGAGAAAGAGGAAGAGAGAGAGAGAGAAACATCCATGCGAAAGGGACACATCGAGTGGCCGCCACCCGCACGACCATCCAGGGCCGGGGACAAACTGCAACCGAGGCACGTGCCCCTAGCAGGAACAGAACCCGGGTCTCTCTGGACCGCAGGTGGACGCTCTTACCGCTGAGCCAAACCGGCCAGGGCATATAAAGACTTTTTTTTTTTATCCTCACCCGAGGACATTTTTCCATTTTTTGTTTAGGTAGAATAGGAGGGAGGGGGTGGGGGGTGGGGAGAGAGAGAGAGAGACAGAAAGAGAGAAACATCGATGTGAAAGGGACACATCGAGTGGCTGCCACCCACACGACCAACCAGGGCCGGGGACAAACTGCAACCGAGGTACGTGCCCTTAGCAGGAACAGAACCCGGGTCTCTTTGGACCGCAGGCCGACTCTCTAACCGCTGAACCAAACTGGCCAGGGCTCATCATTATTCACTATTGTTGTCTTCCTCTCACATGGGGAGGCTGCCTGTCTGCCAGGGCTGGTCAGCTGCTTCTAAGTTGCGTCAAGCTGCCTTCCCACACTGGTCCCACTCACTCACTCAGTGGTTCCTCTTTTGCAGCATATGGTATAAAGAAAAACGTACCCCAGAACCCTGCCGTTGTGAGCACTGGCGTGTCCACCTCTGCCGGTGAGTGCCATCCCCAGCTGCTGGGGCAAGCTGCAGTGCAGGGAGAATTTGCTCTTCAGTGACACATGGCATATAGGAAGAGGGGATATAACCCACTGATGGTCTAAGGTCCCAAATGGGGCCTCTTGGTTATTTCCAGAAATGAGCAGAGATGAGCATCTCCCTGACCTTACCTTGACCTTTCTGTCCAAGGGAGGCAGGAAACTTCACCCTGTATACCTGCCTAGGATCAGACACTTACACCCAAGTTCTCACCCTTGTCTGGAAGCCTCCGTCCTGCTCCTGTTACATGTCACCAGGGAGCTGGTCAAAGCTGCCACACCCTCCCTACTTTCTGTAGAATCTTTGTTGATCTGGGCTCATGGCCCAGGGTCGGCTATTTCCACCTTTGCTCTGATCCTAGTGCATTTCCTTCCAGTCACTGTTCTAAGTGCCTAGACCACGGGATAAATAAGACAGGCTAGGTTCCTAACCTCACCAGGCTGACAAGTGCAGTAGAGGCAGATAAATAAGTAGAAAAAGTATACAAGATAATTTGAAGGAAAGAAATGGGTGAGGTAGTAGAAAAAGGAATGTGTGTATATTAGAGTGGTCAGGAAAAAACCCCAGACCTCTAACACTTGAGACCCGAAGGATAGAAATGAACCCACCCAGTTAAGGAAGGGCCTGTCTCAGAAGGGGACTTTTGTCCATTCACTAAATATCCCATAACATCCAGGTGGGAGGCAGCCCATAAGCCAGCCTCTCAGTACTTCTGACATGGACCCAACCTCCTCATGTCCAGGCCCAGCCAAGTAGGGGAGGTTGTCTTTGGTCCCCAGATGCTTCCCAGCAGGCACTCTCAGGGAGACCAGAGATCCCTGGACACACCCACTAATCTCTCTTTTCCTCCCGCTCCTTCCTTCTCCTTCCTCTTCTGGTCATTTCTTCCCTCTGCCTTCTCCTGGCACCTTTTCCTTCCTCCTCACCCACTTCTTTCCTCTCTAGCCTGTACCACAAGTGTCCAGAATGACGACTTCTTGCACAAGGACTGTAAATTCCTGATCCTGGAGAAAGACAACGTGCCTGCCAAGAAGGAGATGGAGCTGCTGATCATGAACAAGGACAGCGGGAAGGTCTTTACTGCCTCCCCTGCCAGCATCGCTGCAAGTAGGTGGGAGCCCAGGTGACTCAGACAGTGTAGGAGACCACGTGTCCCTAGCAAGGTGATCTGAGATGGTTATTATTTATTCATTTGTTTATTTATTTATTTATTTTTATTCCTCTCCTGAGGATATTTTTATGCTTATTATCAGATAGAGTGAGAGGGAGGGAGAGAAAGACAGAGAGAAACATCAGCATGATAGAGCCACATTGCCTCCCGCACGACCTGACCAGGGCCAGCGATGAATGCAACTGAGGTTCATGCCCTTGACCGGAGTTGAACTGTGACTCATTGGTCCACAGGCTAATGCTCTAACCGCTGAGCCAAACTGGCCAGGGCTGTTTGAGATGTTTTAATAGTGAAAGCACAGTCATCCTTTCAAATGAAAGTAATGCCTGCCTACACAGGGTGTTCCCAGGGTCTGCCTTGAAATGCAGACAAGGCAGAGGGGTTTGGGGGCAACAACAGCAAGAGTCTCAACCACAAACGCAGATGGGAAAATTAACCCCAGGAAAGCTGGGTCCTCCTCCTACCAAGCTAACCGCTATGTCCCCATGTGGGACAGGATATAGAGTGGGGTTGGAGAGTGGGGAGCGAATATCCCAGATTGTCACGGGTTGTGTGCACAGCTTCTTTTTCAGATGACACCCTAAAAAAGGAAAAGCAAGCTGCCTACACCACTGACACCAACCTAATCTTGGAAACAAATGGTAAGACCAAATTTGATTGCTCTCTACCTTGCCTTCAGCCAATCTACATTTCATTTATTTATTTGTCTCCTGAGACCTCACTACTCTAAGTCCCTGGACCAGCAGCAGTTGGCAGTACCTGGGAGCATGTTACAGATTCCCAGGCCTCCTGAATCAGAGGCTACATTTTAACAAGCTTCCAGCTGATTTGTGTGTACACAGTATTGAAACAAAAGCTTTCCCGTGGCGTTTAAGGTCTATAGTGGGGTGTTTTTTTTTTTGGTTTGTTTTTTTTCACCTTACTCATCCTTTCTTAATTTTCAGAAGTAAAAGAAAATTACTTTGCAAAGCACTTGGCTAGCTTTATGTTTTTCTTCCCAAATATCTGAATTCTCTTATAAACGCATTGCTTCACTACTCTGGGTCCTGAACCATCTCTCCAAATCATTTCTGGGGAAGAGGGGAGGGGGCGGGTGAGTAAAGGAAGGAAAAAGTACATCATAGAACATTTTTAGATAAATACAAATGAAATCAGTTTCAATCCTGACGATACTTAACCCTCAGTTCCTTACATTTTAGGGGTGGAAATGGGGCAGTGGAGCCAAACACCCTTTCAGAATCTGATGAAAGCTGTAAACAATTTTCTCAGAAAACTGTGCACATGCCCACAAACACTCAATAATCAAATAGCATCAGGAACTCATGAACAGCCCTCCTCCTAGCCCATCCTTGCTGTTGGGTTCCCTCCACCGCAGGTCAGGAACTTTCATTCAAAGTCCCTTAACCAAAAAAATCAAGAGTCCTTTCTCACAAGCACATTTATGGTTTGAAAGCAAAGGTCCCTCCTAACATGGTCCTCTGAAAACGTCTAGGGCTTTCAAAGTTTCAGGTCACAAGAGGATTATAAAACTGCACTTTTCCACCATTAATTGTTTGCCAAGCCATGTCTGCATTGATTTAATTACTCGAGGTGCCTGGGTGGGGGGGGGGTGGGGGGGCATATCTACCTGAAGCCCTGCCCAAAATCTGCACAGAGGCTGTCTTGTGGGCTCCTTGCATTTAAAAGCTCAGGTCAGCCCAGCCAATGTGGCTCAGTGGTTGGGCGTCAACCCATGAACCGAGAGGATGCCAGTTTGATTCCTGGCCAGGGCACATGCCCAGATTGCCTGCTCGATCCCCATTGGGGGTGTGCAGGAGGCAGCCAATTAATGTGTCTCTCTCATTGATGTTTCTCTCTCTCTCCCTCTCCCTTCTTCTCTCTAAAAATCAATGAAAACATATTTAAAAAAAAAAAAAAAAAAAAAAGCTCAGGTCAAAAGCTGTGTTGTTGGTGTTTGTCTTTCAGGAGACGTGAAGACCGTGTCCACAAAGGGCAAGGCGGCCTCCGCAGGTAGGCGAGACCAGGGTCCCCAGTGACAGAAGCCCACGGAACTGGTTGTGGGAATGGAACAGATAAAGCCCGCTGGCCTGAAGCCAGTGCACACCTGAGCCGCCCAGCTCTGAAGAATGTCCCTGAAGGCCTGAGGGGAGCAGGGAGGAGGGGGCAGGCCGGTGCTAGAGGGGCTGCAGAAGGACTTTAGCTTAGTGGCTGTTGCTCACAGCTCCTCCCCTGCATTTCTAGTACCTGTTCTCTGCCGGCAGGTCCAGGTCTCCCCACATGGCAGGAGCAACACAGCAAGGCTGCAGTTGTCTCCCCCCCCCCCCCCCAGGCTTCAAGGTGACACTGATTCACATGCGTCTCCAGCCCTTTACACTTCCCTCCCTTCCTTCTACAGCCTTATAAGAGAGGCAGAGCAAGGGTTGGCACCCTATTTTAGACACTAAAAAACCTTTTTACAAAAAAAGATTTACTGGGCACACCTTAAGTGCTGAGTGTAATGCTGGGCACTTGGGGATTACAAAGAAAGGATTGTGAATACTGAGACACGGAGATGGGTATGCCTTTGGTTTGGGCCTAATAAAATGTAGGAGGTTGTGGCAAATCAAAGTTCATAATGAAGATTTTGTAACCCAGCACTCTGTGCTACATCCTTTGCTCATTACCTTTCATGCCTCTGGTTTCGCTCAACAACCATCCTATGAAGTAAATAATCTTTTACCCTCATTTTATGTTTTAAAAAATGGTGGTGGTGGTGGGGGGGGGAACAGAGTAGTTAAGTGGCCATCCCAGGGTCACACAGCTCAAGTCTAGGATTGTCAGACTTCTGCTTTTCACCAGCCACGGGCCTATGTCCGTTCTAGGAGCCAGCCTCAACCCTCACTGAGCTGCAGAGGAACCTGGAAGACCCACCTACATTCTTTCAGGCCCACAAGAAGTCACCAAAAGCCATAGAATTTAGAGGAAAGAAAACAGAAGCACCTGCATTCACCTTACTCTTACCCTTCCTTCCACAGAAATCCACAGCTACGACCGACATAACGGAGTTGGTGGCGTTAAAGTTGGCGGTGGCGGCAGTGGTGCTGGCGGGGGTCCGTTGGGGGCAGCACCCGCCTGGTGTCCCTGCAGCTCCTGCTGCAGCTGGTGGAAATGGCTGCTGGGGCTGCTGCTCACCTGGCTGCTGCTCCTGGGGCTGCTCTTCGGCCTCATTGCTCTGGGTATGTGGCGGTGGTGGCGGGGCAGCAGGTCTCACCGCCCACTCAAAAGGCAGGAATCAGCCAAAGTCCCAAGTGTTGGGGCTAAGAGGCCAGACAGCATCAGTGCAGAGCCCTTGTTACTGCAGAAGCGGAAACTGAGGCTCCAGGAAGCACCTGGCCAAGGTCCTGAGGCCACTTAGCGGCAGAGCTGGGATTCATAGCAGTTTTGTCCTCCAGGCTCTGTCGGCCTCACACCAGCTCCCAGAAAGAGTGAGGGCCCGCACTGGTCACTATCTCAAATGAGAAGACTGACCCCCACCCCAGGCCAGGTTTCTTTAAGGCTCGACAACAATTTTGAGTAACTAATCCAGCTGGTAGCATTCCAGCAAAATGTCCCCAGTGGCATGAAGAAGCTCCCCAGACCCCAGAGCCTCTAGCTCAGGCTCCCTGTGGGGAGTGAGTGTGTGCTCGGAAGGCACTGGCTCTGACCTCGGCCTCTGCTGCCCCCTGATTCAGCGGAGGAGGTGAGGAAGCTGAAAGCGCGTGTGGACGAGCTGGAGCAAATCAGGAGCAGGATGGTGGATTATGAGAGGATGCAGAAGAGCAACAAAGAGCAGCTACAGGGGATGGCGCCCAGGGTGGACAAGTCTCAGCGGGACTCCTACAGTCAGGAGGCGCTCTGGCTGTTCATAAGGGAAAAGCTGATGACGGAGCAAGAAAACGGTGAGCGCATCACAGGGCGAGGGGCCGGCCTGCTCCCACTCACTGCTCCTTTGCCTGTGCGCAGAGTGGGGCCTCTCGGGGGACTCCCACACTCCCTTCGCACCCAGGACCAATATTGTGGATCCATTTTACTTTTGGGAAAACTGAGACCTGGAGAAAATTGCCCAAGATCACACAACTAACACATTTCAGAATCTGATTGCTAGTCCTAACCTCGGTTTCTTCCCACTGTACCACAAAGATCCCTTTCATGTGTGGGTATGTCACACAGAAGATGTGTAACTAACTCAGGGTTTACTTTCTCTTGTAGGCAATCTCCGAGGAAACCCTGGCCCTAAAGGTATTGTGGGGCATTTAGTCCGTTCTTTCTCATTTCCTGAACTTGGAGCCATGTTTTCTGGCTGGAGTGGAAAACTTATTTCCAAATTGAAGGAAGAGCAGTAGACAAGTCTTATGGTGTCTGTTAAGAGGGTTGAGAATTGGCTTTACAGAATATCTCGGAACAGAAAGGGACCTAATGCATCCTCCAGGAGAGGCCAGTGCTGTGCCAAGTGACACAGGTGGAGACTGAGGAATCCATGCCCCATGAGAACTCGCCTTGAAATGCTGTTCACCTACTGTCAGCTGGTCTGAAATACTATGAGAGAAAGGCCCTTGGGTTCTCGGCCAATTCACAATTTTCTTATCTTTCTTATTTTAGGTGACATGGGAAGTCAAGGCCCTAAAGGTAATTTTTACCTGAAGTATTGGTAGGGGTTGATGGTTTAAAGCAATCAGAAAGAACCCGCCTCACACTCACCTGGCCATCTCCCCTCTGTGGTAGGACTGTGAATTGCAGAACAGCCTGCAGACCTTTGGGCTTCGGTGAGGCAGGGGACTCCAAGACGGAGCCGTGCTCCACAGCGCTGTCCTTTGCCCCTTCTCAGGGCTCCAGGGAATCCCAGCACGAGGACTCTCAGGCAGCCGGTGTCAGGGGCCTACCTCTTCCCCCAGCTCCAAAGGGCAGCCTGAGGACCTTCTACTACACTACCCTCCCGACCCCCTGGAGATTTCTAGAAATACAGATCCCTGGGCCCTGCTGAGAATCAGATGTTCCTGAAGGAAACACTCTGGGGCTAGGCCCACCCTCCCCCCGGCTTTTAATTTTGATGAACCAGGCCAGGAACTACCATTCTAAGTGAGCAACCTGCTCGCAGGGGTCTTAGCCGAGGGAGGTTGAGGATAAAACCCAGCAGTAAGGGACTGAGCTCCTGTGAGCCATCTAGTAGGAGCAACACCGCCTGCCTTCAGGGGCGGTGTGGCCCGTAATCACAGGAACAGGTGCCCACAGTGTTAGTCAGTTGGGGGATAATGTCATGCTAACTTGTATGTCACACACTTATGTGCTGTAAGAAATTGATGTATTTCCTCAGAGAAGTGATTTGGCAATCAATGGGACAGGCCCATGGGTGGGAGGAAGAGGTTTCCAACCCCAGGGGCCACAGCAGTACCCCTCAATCTAGCCAAGTGGAATTCACACGCTCCAGTGTGCACGAGAAGTGACAGAAGATTCTGGGCCCTACTCCCAGAGCCTCTGATGCAGATGCAGTGGGTGTAGGCAGATGGGGCCGAGTCTTCGGTCCTGATCACCGCAGGTGGTTCTGAGGCCAGGGGTGCAGAGTTTATTCTGAGAATCGCTGTTTAAAGTGACAGGGTCACCTCTGTGAGTCCCAGCTCTGTTCCCAAAGATCCCTGTGCGGGAATTGGGGTTCCTCCACTTGGTGGTCTTCATCTTCTCTTTGGGATTCCCTGCCCCCAAACACAAAACCCTGGGTCCCTGCCGCAGTCCACCTTCCCCAGGACTCCAGTGTGCAGACCACAACACCCTGACCGTGCTGGGGATGGGGACTGCGAGTCCTGGAGCCCCCGAGTCTGCGGTTGCCATAAAATGCAGGCTGCCCAGTTAAATCAAGTTACAGATACACAACCAATAATTTCTCATTGTAAGTATGTCCCAAATATTACATGAAACATACTCACACTAAAAATGTATTAGATGTTTATCTGCAACTCTGACTTAACTGAACACCTGGGTTTCTGCTGCTGCATTTGGCAATTCTGCCTGAATTCCACCTGGTGGCTCCTTCAGGTAATGGCTCAAGTCTTCCAGCTGACTTCTCTCTCTCATCTCTGCCCCACAGGAGATCGAGGACTCCCTGGGACTCCAGGTGTGTAATCTCTGATGGTGTGGCTGGTAGGGTGGGCTGCTCAGGCCTGGCTCCCAGGTTCCAGGAGAATAGGACTGAGGTATTTTCCCGTGTCCACAGGTATCCCTGGGCTCTTGGGACACCCAGGTCCAGAAGGACCAAAGGGACAAAAGGGCAACATAGGTAAGAACTGCTTCTCTATCCACTGCTTCCTTTCTCCCCCCCCACCTCCCTCCTTTAATAAACATTTATTAAGCGCCTGCTATGCGTCAGGCCTTTTTAGGTGCTGAGGATACATCAGTGAACAAAACAGAGAAACCCCTGCTTACATTTGGGTGGGGAAGAAAGACAAGAGACATGATAAATACATGAAGTTCGAAGCAGGATAGGAAGTGGTTCAGAAATGGGAAAGACAGCCCTGGCCGGTTTGGCTCAGCGGTTGGAGCGTCGGCCCGCGGACCAGAGTCCCGGGTTCGGTTCCTACTAGGGGCACGTACCATAAAAAAAAAAAGAAGTGGGAAAGACAGGGGCTAGTGGGACATTGGGAGTCCTGGGGGCGCCCTCAGGAAAGGCCTCACTGAGACGGTGCCCTTTGAGTAAAGGCTCGAAGCGAGTGAGGGAGCCGAGCATGAGGAGATCTTGGGGAAACAAGCCACAGGCCCAGGTCAAGGGTGTGCCCACTGGTCAAGGAGCAGTGAGGAGGGGGAGGGGTCCTGGAAGCCTCGGCTGGAACCCAGTAGGAAGACCTAGAGTTCAGAGGGAGGGCAGTGAGCGAGGCCGCCTATGTGGGGACCTGGAGGCCCTTGTAAAGGCTTTTCCTCCCAGGGAGGCAGGAGGCCACTTGCAGGCTTGGCGCAGGGATGGGACATGATAACTCTTGCATTTCCTCATTGGGTCTGGCTTCTGAGTCGAGCCTGGGCTGTAGGGGGCAAGGGGAGGCGCAGGGGACCAGTGCAGAGACTCCAGTCAGATGTCCTGCCAGCGAGATGCTGCCTGTGGAGCCTTCAGCCGGGCTCAGGGTCCTACTCTGACGTGTCCATTTCTGTTTCTAGGAGAGCCTGGCATGGAGGGACCTGTGGGCCTGAGAGGGCAGGTGGGCCCCGTGGGACCTCGTGGTGAACCAGGGCCACCTGGATTTGGAGAGAAAGGGGACAGAGGTAAGAGGTGATTCCTTCCCCAGGAGGGTTAGCTACGACCATGCTTCCTTCTTCCCTCTCTTCCCACTCCCCCCTCCTTCCTTTTACTGGCATTTGCTGGGTACCTTGAGCCAGGGTCTGTGCCAGGCCCGGAGGAGACAGGTCTAGTGAGAGCGTGGGCCCGGCTGCAGCTCCAGGCCTCGGGTTAAGAAGCCTGCAGTCTCAGAAGGCATGGAGAACATGGTCCCAGGGAGAAAGGGGCTCTCCGCGTTGGGTGGGCAGGACCCAGGGCTGAGGTGAAGAGCGGGGCAGGACTGAAGGAAGGAGGAATGGAGTGCAGGCCCTCGACCCTTTCCTGGCTGGAACTCCCGGGAGAGGGCATGGAAAGCCCTAGACACAGGCCCAGCCCTGGAAGGGCCTGGGAGGGTTTGCAAGTAAATT
The DNA here is from genome assembly GCF_014108415.1 of Molossus molossus. Taxonomy (NCBI): domain Eukaryota; kingdom Metazoa; phylum Chordata; class Mammalia; order Chiroptera; family Molossidae; genus Molossus; species Molossus molossus. The sequence continues at coordinate 20,477,825 of NW_023425352.1, forward strand.
CTTAACCATGACTCTGTTTTTATCAAGAAAAACCAAACACAGAGCCCAGAAATCCTCTCAGTGCCAACAAATCATGAGCAAGAAGCTTTATTTTTAGCTTCCCTTTCTCTTAAAAATATTGCTCAAGAAGGCAACAAATGCGTATTGAGCCCTTGGGTGCCAGACCTCATGGAGCATGAAGGCTGTGAGGGTAGAAACTGAAGGTGTTCTGCTGGTTCGTGGCCTCGGGGAGGCACCAGATGGATCGGGACCGCTGGCAGGGTGGGAACCATCCTCCAAATGACACCACCAGGCTGGGTGGCAACTAAACTGGGGGGACTCTTTCAGAATATTTGTTTCTCCCCAGGGCCTGCTGGTGGACCAGGTATTCCGGGCCCACCTGGTGTCCCAGGTTCTGTGGGTCCCAAAGGTAAGTCAGGTGCCCAAGTTTGCCATGTTCAGGATGGATCACAGAGGTCCAGGTCCTGGAGTCCCAGACAGCCCTAACCCCATGCCTGAGGCCTGTGCAGAGACTATGGCCCAGAGAGGGTCCCCCACAAAGGAGTCAGGGGTCAGGATGGGGCTAGGTTTGGCTGCATGGTGGATTTGGGGCCACATTTCCATCTATTTTCAATGGCTCCTTTATGTGGTCCCTAAGTGGGTGGATAGATCAGGAAAACAGAATCAGACAATTTCCTCACCGGACTGGGGCCCAGATGCACACATTCAAAAGCAACATATCTGACAATGCGGGAGAAAGGGCTTCTCAAGCTGATGCCCACTGGTCACTTCTCCTCCTTCCCCTGCCCCAGTCCAAATGTTTTACTCTGACTGGGAAGGAGCAGAGGCCTCTCGATCCCACCAGCTTTAGCTTCCTTCCTGAGGATGACTTTGCACAGGACTTGGGTCATCTTGGACTCACTGACTCTGGGGTCCTGGCAAGAACCCATATAATGTGTGAGTTACACACATACATACAGCCCTCACCTGGAAGTGAGTCCCACCCCTCCACCTGACCTTCACCGTGGGGTCAGATGTCCCTTGCCTGTGCCTGACCCTTCTGATAATTGTTGTTTTGTCATCCATCCCAGGTGCCAACGGTTCTCCTGGCCCACAGGGTCCCCCAGGTTAGTGTACTCCTTCTCATAGTAGATGCTATTTCTGGGGCAAAGACAGGGATACCAGAAGGAAAAACAAACATTGTTTAAGCAAAAGAAGCAATTATTAAGAGCAACTGGAGGCATAGAACTCAGGTCCACACTACACTGTGACCCCTGCAGCTGGGGTCAAGTACTGCTGGGCCCTGTGAGAGGCACCCTGACCTGGTTTGGAGCCTGCGGCCCCGGCAGGTTCGGCAGCAGGCAGCTCCCATCCCTCCCTCATCTGAGCAAGCTCCTGCCTCTACCTCATTCCTACCGGCCAGAGCTCGTCCTGCTCTCTGGGGAATCTCAAGTTACAGCCCACATTGTGATGCAGGCCAATGTCTCTGCCAGGGTCCCACGAGGTGCCCTTACGACCAGGGCCTGGTAATCACTGGGGCAAAGAACCTGGACCAGGATGATGTAGATGGGAAATGGGGAGGAGCATGCAGAGAGAAGCCCTTGGTTTTTACTCCAGAGTTTGTACATGCCTGGGTGGGTGTGTGGGCATGCATTTGCACATGAGTAGGTGCATGTCTGAGTGCATGGGTGTTGCTGTGTGTGTGCATGTCCATCCATTCCCGAGCTCATGGTTTTCTCTGCTTGCAGGCCCTGTAGGTCTCCAAGGGTCCCGAGGCGAAGTGGGACTCCCTGGTGTCAAAGGTAAGCTGGTGGGGAGAAGCTGGGGGGAGACAACACCCTGGAGGTGTCAATCACTCAGGAAGAAGGTCTTGTGGGGACAGAGAGAGTCAGATGGATATGACCAAAGCCTGTGGAGGCTGACAGACACATGAGGAGAAGAGGAAGTCAGAATGGTGGGACGGGGTGCCTGTCTTCAGAAATAGACACTGCCCTTCTCGGTCTTCCTTGCCAAGGCTCTTTATATTAAGTTGTCCATTACTTTTTCAGGTGACAGAGGACCTATTGGACCACAAGGACTCAAAGGTATGTTGCCCCTACTGCTGCTCAGACATCACCAGAGCCTGCCTGACTCCTAGGAAACCAAATGTGACCTGTGCCCCAGCGTCCAAGAACACAGATGTCTCTGGCTCCTAGACCCTGAGGCTGGGAGGATTGTGCCTCTCAGACAGGGAAACTGAGGCACAAAGAGGTGCCCCAGAGCACCGACATCACAGTACTGTGATTGAGTGGCCCTTGGGTGGCAAGGATGTGCTATTGAGGTCCTCCTGCTCTGATCATCCTGTGCCCAGAACGCCCATTGCATGACAACCAAGGCTAGGGTCAGTTTGTGGGTGGAATCAGATGTGCCCCTTTGGCTTCATAAATGGCGAGTTCTTGCCAAGATTCTGCTGACAAGAGCTTCCAGGTACACCGAGAACTATTCTGCAGAAGCGGTTCCTCTGACTGGGTGAGAACGTTTTCCTTGCTCCTGACTAATGCTCCCTGCCCCACGTTTGTTTTAGGTGACCAGGGTGAGAAAGGATCTCGAGGCCTCACAGGTCAGTTATACATGGGAATCCACTTTGATCATTTAAAGACTTTTTGTAAATTAATCGGGCACTGAAGATGGAAAAAAATACAGAAGTATGGGACAGAATCTCTGTCGACTTCAGGGAATTGGCCATTTAATAAGACAAGATGAAATGAAGCCCTGCCTGGAGAGAAGCCAGCATCAAGATGAAGAGCCAGGACAGTAAATGTCTGGGGCAGAAAAGGGAGTTATGATTGTCGCGGAGTCTTTTGTGGAATCCATTTGAGAAAATTAAGCTCTTCCCAAAATAGCAGAAAGTTGACACTACTTGTCCCCGCTCATCCACTTACCTCCTGCCAACTTGCATGATTAAAAAGGAAAGTAATAGTAATGACACTTTAGCTACAAGGGGCAGCTCTCTGTTGCCAAGGAAATAAGACCCACACACGCAGCTTCAGACCAGGTGTGGCTCTGGGCCAGTTTACGCCGCTGCCTGGGTGGCCCTGACCATAGAATCTAGGCAGACATTGTGTCCCCAGCTTCTAGGTGGTACCCCAAGCTCGTCTGGTTGGGGAGGTGGCAGGCAGGGAGGGTGTAGCATTCTACCGCTGTCAAGGATGCGAAGTTTGAAAGCCTCCAGCCAACTAGCCCGTTTCCTTTGCAGGGGAGCCGGGCTCAAGAGGCCTACCTGGTGCTGTGGGTGAGCCTGGAGCTAAAGGAGCAATGGGTAGGTGACACATGCAGTGGCTCTGTCCCATTCGGTCATCAGAGCTCTGGAGTTGAGATCCTTCTAGAGCCATCTCTCCTGCCCTCTGACCTTTCCACTCCCCGGTAGAGGTTCTTTTTATAGGCTGTTTCTGGGCGCACATTGCGCCTGGGGCTCAGAAAGTAGCGGCCATCTCTGTGTGTTCCTCACTGCTGGGGGCGGGGAGGACTGGCCAGGCATGGTCTCCACCCTGATCCCCGCCCCAAGCCCCTTGGGCCCCAGGGGAGGACGGGCGATGTTGAGGTCCTTTGGAACCTGCTATTCTCCAGACATAGCCCTGGCATCCCAAGGCTGGTCTCGCGGCCAGGTCCAGGGTTCAACCTTTTGCTGACCCTTACCAAGGGGCCTGCCAGCAGGACATGAAGCTGGCCAAGGACCCTCAGAGGACCAGGTGTTTAGCACAAAATCCCAGAAGGGATTAAGCCCCACCAATGGTGGATGTGATTTATTTATTTTCTCATTCATTCAACAACTTGTTAGGAAGTGCTGACTCTGCAGGATTCCTTGCTGGGCAAGTAGGATGATTTACTTCCCTCAAGGGGAATAGATTCTGTATGAGGTGACAAGTGACATGAGAGAGACAGAATGTAAGGAGGACACAGTAAAGAGAGAGAATGTTTCCACCCAGAAAGGTGGAGGCAGCAGCATTTCAAATTATCCTTAAAAGTAAGGAAGATTTTGATCATGATCAATTTGGAAAATTACATGCAGAAAAAACAACATAAGTAGAAAAAGACTGAGATGGGAAAAGCAAGACATGGTCACAGAAGGACGTCAGAGAGGTTGGGATCATTGGAGCAGAGGGGACAAGAACTTGGAGGACCTTGACTTCCAGGACCTTAAGTAAATGAGGCTGGCATTTATTGAGCATCTGGTATGTGCTGAGTCCTGCCAAGGGCACTAGAGATGCAATAAAGTCACTGAACGGTTCTTTGCAGGAAGACAGTTACTGGTTTGGGAGGAGAGGGCGGGGAGGAAGCTGCACCCAGAGGATGTGACAGAGCCTGGGCTTTCTTTGCATTTGACGGCCACGGGAAGGGCCCAAGAGCTCCCCACCTGGGAGACAACTTGATGTGAGCCTGATGGGCGGGAGAGGGATGGAGTCCCAGAAACTCCTAGAGTCACTGATGACTATGGTTCTGCTTTCCTAGGACCCGCTGGCCCTGATGGACACCAAGGCCCAAGAGGTTGGTCACTTCCCGGTTTCCCTCACTTTCACTGCCTCTCCTGCCTACCGCTCCTTGCCCTGCCCATGTCCTCTAATCATAATGCCAGGGTGACGCATGTCGTACAGAAACAGGCAGCCAGGTCTGATCTGCCTGCTTTTCCCCACCTGTCTGCAAGTTAGTTACTCAGTAAAACCCCAAGAAAGCATCCACTCAGATGTGTTGTCTGGTTCAGCTTCCCCAAAAGGAAAACAGCATGTTGATCATACTCTCTCCAGGTGAACAAGGTCTCACAGGGATGCCTGGAACCAGAGGCCCACCAGGACCTTCTGGAGACCCAGGAAAGCCAGGTAATAGAGCGGGAAGAGGGAGCCACGGCCCTGCTCTGTGTGCGTGTGCACGTGGACACGCACATGCCCATGTGCCTGCATGCCTGCCTTGTCCCTTCTCCCTCCAGCAGATAACTGGCACAACTGCTCACTTGGCTAAGCACAGTGGCTATGTGTCCTGACACCTCTGAGTCAGCAAGTCTGGCAACTGGGAAGAGAGAGGTTAATGGTTGAAAGCAAGGAGCTCTAGAAAGGGGCAAGGAGTCTTGTTTAAAATTGCAGACTTTAACACCACCTCAGTACCTTGCTCATCTGAGCTTTCCACCTGGTCCACCTCCCCTCGGGCCGTACCTGAACCCTCACTAACTCCCACCAGTCTGATGAGAGAAACTCTCCACTGAAGGCCCAGTGGGAGCAAGATCCTCAGGCTGCAAGAGAAACCAATCAAAACACATCAAGAAAGTTGTGAGGGACAAGGCATTCATCAGTGGGCTGGGGTGGGGGCGGGGGCTCCTGTTTCCTTTGTTGGGTATGCAGATGGTGAGCACCTAGAAGGGAGCCTGGGGGCAGCATGAGGGTGTCAATGAGTATGTGAGTTTTCTGAGTTCATGAGCCCAAACAGGCGAAGAACCGTAGTCCAATGCGGCAGTGGGTCCCCTCACTGCACAGTCCAGTGCTAGGAGGACCCTTAGTCTGGCTGCCCCAGACTTGGGGTTTGTCCTCATGCCCTACCATCCCACCTGCTCCTGAATTCAAGGGTGTGGCTCCTCAACCCTTCAACTCCTCCCTCGTATGTTTAATTTTCTGTAGGTCTCACAGGACCCCAAGGACCTCAGGGTGAGTCATCGGGTCACTCCCGCCTCCAAACACCACCCCCAACAAGCCTCCCACCAGCCTTCCAGCGTTTGGCAAACGCCTCTCCTCTAGTCACCTTGACTTTCCTCTCCTCCCCTCACTATCCCAGTGAAAATGGGTCAGGTCCTTTTACTGTGAGTCTTGAGAAGCACCTTAGGAAGGAAAAATATGCATAGAACAATCTAGAAAGCCAATCTGGTAGAAAAGAAGTTAGCTCGTGTGCAAATTCTGCCTGCCTGTGCCCTGTTCCCTTCAGCTTAGGGCCCAGGCATTGCACTGGCCCCACGCAGCCCCCAAGCCGTCGCAGTGGTGGAGTGGGAGCTCACCTCGTGCACAGGGGCCCAGTTTCTCTGGGAAGCCCAGGCATCCAAGTCTGTCCTGTGGTTGAACCCATGTGTACTGTCACCACAACCAGCCCCGACTCCTACAGGGAATTAGGCAAAGATGTAAAATGAAATCAAGCAGCAGTTCTCCCAAAAATTGAGTGCACAGGGACATCCTTCAGACACTCCCTGGTGGAGTTCAGCAGCCAAAGCCAGGAGGAGGTGTGACATCAACTGTAGAAGCCTAGCCCCTACTTCCTGACTCCAGGGACAGGTGGGGGGACAGCAGCTGCTTTGCAGGCCGCAGGGGGACTGGGATTCCCCAAAGCTGAGTCCACGAGCCTCTGCCTTCCCGAATCCCAGTTCTTACCCCATTCTCCAGAGAAGAAAGGGGGCTCAGGGCAACAGGCTCCCTGAGGGGCCACCTAGGCTGGGGCAGAAAGCAGAGAGAGGCAGGGCTGCGGGTTGTGATCAGTCATTGTAGCTACACTGAGTAACGGAGCACCAGTCACTACCAGAGGGTGTTGGGATTGCTGGGCCTTCATTACCCTGACTGACTTGTTTTCAATCACCTCAGGTCTTCCTGGAACCCCTGGCCGACAAGGTCCTAGAGGTAAATGATTTCCCAAACCAGATGTTCTTTCTTTGCACTAGTCATTTTTGTGGGAGGGAAGGGATTGGCAGGAGGGAAGCCCCTGTCTGGGCAGTACCTGGATCAACAGTGGCATCTAGTGGCTTCAGCAGAGGCTGGGAGGCTGGGGAGCCAGGGATCTGTGCTGATCAACGAAGCCCTGAACCCAGCCTGCTCACACACCTCCCGCCCCACAAGCGGGAGCCTCACCGTGGTACCTGGATGTCTCCAGGCCATTGTTGGAGGAGGGTCTGGAGCCGCTGCTCCTATCCCCACAAGCTGGTCCACCCCCTGACTTGTCTCTGAAATGCCCCCACTAGTGTTCAATCCCTCCCTTAGGCTTGGTCCCTGTAACATGTCTCTCCTGAGCCAGGAGCAACCTTAGTTTTATCAGTCACAGGACTTTAATGCAGGCAGGGAGGAGCATCTAAGATGCTGCTAGGAGGGGAAGTCGTTCTTGGGGATTGACCAGGGCCAGCATAGTGACCTCTGTGCATAGAGCGGAACTCTTGTCCTGTTCTGTTCCTCTGCCATTGTCCAGTTCTGCACCATTAGACCCCAACCCTGAGCCAGTCCAGAGCTAAGTGGTGCTCAGGGATGGTCTTCCTCCTCCTGTCCGGGTGACCTCACATCCCTGAGCCCTGACGTTCTGTGCTGCTGTGCTCTGTCTTGAGCAGTCACTGTCACCTTGTGGGGACCTGAGGAATAAAATACCTACTTTCCAAAAACTATTTCCAATGACTGGTTAGGCCCAGGAGTTTTTTTAGGACAAATAAATATAATTCAAAATAGTAACACCCAGGGGGTATAGCTCAGTGGTAGAGCATTTGACTGCAAAATAGTAACACCTGAGTTCACACATCCCCCACAGATCTCAGGGTTCACAAATATACTCATGAATTGATGGCACCTTTAGTAAGACACGAGGTTTGGGGATTCCCAAGGAGACCAGGCACCCTGCCCTTCCAAGGCCTGGGAATTCCTGTCCATAGGGGACTTCAGACCCTCCCTGGACAATGTGCACAAAAGATGGACATTCACATATTATTGGACTAGGCTCCAATGAAACCAAACCAAGCACTTTCTCCTCTTTTGGCCTTGACCCCCAGGGCTGGCAGAGGGCAAACAGAGACCAGCTCCCGGCCCCTCCCCAAGAGGGACATCAATAGCAGCTTCATGAGTGGGTGATTGAATTGCTCACTGACCATGGGAAGTGACAAAAGAGACCCCTGAAAATCCCCAGTGGAGGGCTTTTCTGTCCTCTGCTTCACTCACTCGGTTCCCCGGACTCCGTGCAGATTTCCAATCCCAAGAGATGCGTCATTCAGATGGCATCTGCTGGTAGATAATGTTTGGGAAAGTGTGAACTTGACATCCCCTTCTTGGGGGTCCCCTATACACATGTGCATTTTCAACCCTCCAAGACACCACAGGAAAGAGATCTGTTAACTTTCCTGACTTACCAGCCACAGAACCCCCTTCTAACTCTGCATAGACCCTACTCCTGTCCCAGGAAGCCAGCATCCTGAGGGGCGCCTGCCTGGACGGCTCACGCCTCCAGCCTTTGACTCCAGTACGTTTCCTCCCCAAGCCCATTCTCAGCAAGATTCCGAGATGTCCACTGTGGGAAAAGAGTGTGGGAGTGGGAATGACTCAAGTCAGCCCCATTCTGGCCTCGCTGAAAGGCAAACTCTTCAACATTCACTAATGAAGCCCCTTCGGGGAGTCCCAGCTTCTTCTAAAAGCTAATGTGGGCCAAGATTGATACTCCAGCCTCTAGGGTGTCTGGTGCAGAGACTGGTGCTTAATGTGCCCTGCGTGCTCTCCTTAGCTCAGGAGAATGCCGCTAGCCTGCAGGTTAGAGGCCCAGGAGTCGGTCTCAAATGCAACCAGAAGCCTTGGAAATGATTGATTGAGCCACTAATTGATCCTGGGAACAACCGCTGTCCTTTCCCTCTCCTCCCAGGTGAACCAGGAGCTCCAGGCAGGATCGTGACTGCAGGTAGGCAGGCCCTGTACTGTGTATTCTCAGGCACCGGGCATCTGACCTGGCTCTGCCTAGCACCCTCCAAGAAGCGCCAGTCAGTGGACACAGTGCTGTGGGCAGGATCCTGTGCTGGGCTCTTTACGTCAGCAGCAAGGCGGTGGGTGGAATTTGGAAGTAACGAGAACAAGAGATGCTGGCCCGGCCCGACCGACAGCCCGGTCTGAAGCCCAGCACCTCTGAGCCGGAAGAGTGGAACTCAATGTTTTATGTGTCTTCTGTTTTCAGAGGGGGCATCGACTCTCACTGTCCCAGGTCCCCCAGGACTTCCTGGAGCCATGGGACCCCCAGGACCTCCAGGTGCTCCAGGTCAGTCCATTTTCTTTCTTTGTTCCCAAATCAGCAGCAGGCCTAGGTTGCATTTGTCTATACCAGCATTTGCTCAAATCCTGAAATCCAGTATAGGAACCAAGGGAGGAGAGGGAAGAGGAACTAGAAAGCCCACTCCCAGACAGCCAAGCGAGCCCTCATCACATACGAGCAAGTATTCCGAGCGCCACACAGGCCTTGCTTCACCAGACCCCACAGCACCGGTGGAGGCCCCAGCTTGTAAATGACCTGCCCAAGGTCACTCGGCTAAGAAGTAACAGAGTCAGGATTTGGCCCCGGTCCTTCTGTCTCCAGAGCCATATTAGAGCAGTTGGACTCGGTCCTCAAATTGTTTCCCCTTCTAAACCAGTTTGATAATGTGCATCAAGGGCAGCAAACATGCTAGGAATCTATTTAGAGAAAATATTCCCAAATTGTCCAACATTCATGAAATAGCTACAAAAATGTGAAGACTTAAAAGAAAATTGTTAGGACCTGGCCAGTTTGGCTCGGTGGTTGGAGTGTCGGCCCATGGACCAATGAGTCTCGGTTCGATTCCGGTCAAGGGCACGTACCAACGCAAGTATGGACCAGCCTTCCCTCCTGATGAGCTCCAGTGAGAGAAGGGACACTGGGGCAGTGAGACGCCCCTCATCATTGAAGGACAGTGTCCGAGGGGGCAGTCCTGCCCATCCTAGGGGCTCAGTCCCTGGCAGATGGACCAGAGGGCTGCTCTCCAGTAGGCAAGCTGACCTCGTTGGGCTACTCTTCATGCCTTGTGAGGAAGCTAAGTGTGCACCCAGGACCTGCCTTTTCCTCAGCTCTTAGCATTATGACCCTGGAGGTGTGACAAAACCTTTTCTTCCCCAAACCCGTTTCCAGGTCCCGTTGGCCCGGCCGGTCTCCCAGGACAGCAAGGTATGTCGCGCCTGAAAGAGCACATGGCCTGTCAGGAAGGCTTCCTTCCCGGACTGGACTTGGGCCCCGGTCTGTAAATGAAGCGAGACATGCATCTGGGGAAGGGACTTGAGGGGGTGACATGGTTCTTCACCAAGGGCCCTGTGAACCCCTTTCTGTATCTCTGAGGGGGCAGGTCCGCCAAGCGGGATTGAAGCTCTGTGGCCACTTGGTCAGGGTCAAGCTCAGCTATGTTCATGGTCCTTGGGCCTCTTGTGACCAGACCCTAAAAATCGTGCCACTGTCCAAAGATTTCTCCAAATACCAAAACACTGTTAGGCTTAGAGAAGGCCAATCTGCTTCCCCGGGCTATGTCTTGACTGACAGCCGAGTTCACAGTCAGCCCTCTGGCCTGCCCTGCCCCAGGCACCTGGGCTGCTGCAGCCATCTCCGGCCCCCCTGACTCTGCGTCTCCCCACAGGCCCTCGAGGGGAGATAGGACTCACTGGTAAGTCACTCCTGAGCACCAGCGCTCCATCTCCGATATCGGCTCCCTCCGCTCTCCAGGGCAGGCACTGTGGGGGTGGGGGTGAGAGGTCAGGACCCCGGGCCTGCGGCGGCTGCGCCAGTGAGTCAGCGGAGCCCCGATGGGGGTGAGGATGGCCGTCCCTCTGGAACGCAGTGCCAGCGGAGAAGCAACAGCAGGGGCTTTGTCAGCCGTAGGGGGTGATACGCGGGGGATGGGGCAGCTCGAACTCCAGGAGGACCAGGGTCATGCAGGGCCTCTGAGCGAGCCAGGCGTGGTTGGCGTCACTGGCAGGAGCCCTGCATCCCCCACTCACTGGGACCAATGACAAGGGTCCGTGGGTTCTCAGCATCAGGCCTGACCTGGGAGGGTGGACTCCTGGGTCCTCCTGGGTCCTCCTGTTCCCAAAGTCCTTTAAAGAGCCCAGGCAGAGATGCTGCTGGGCCTCCCCCTCAGCACCTGGGTGGCTGAACAGCAAAGACAACAGCTAACCCTGGCCCAGCAGTCGCATGTGCCAGACATTGTGCCAAAGCACCTCACTGAGTCTTCACGGGGCCCCTGAGACATAGGCCACAGGCTCCTGGTTTACAGAGGAGGAAGCTGTTGCTGAAAAAGGTTGAGAACTTGCCAAAAGTCACCAGCTAGAGGTGGTGGAGCAAGGATTTGGACTCAGGCTCTCGGACACTGAAGCCATGTTCTTGCCCATCATTTGATATTACTTGTATTAGCTATCAGGGAGTTTGACTGCAGCCCCGCCCCGCCCCGCCCCTGAGCAAGGGCACCCCAGCAGAGGGAGTCTAATGTGTGGGGTCTGCATGTGGCCCAGGGTGTCTGGCACTGATGGTTCTGGTGAGAAGCTGGAGGAAAGCAGCCCCGTGTCAGTTTTTGCTCATTTCTGTTTTCTTCTCTCTGCAGATGGTCTTGATTTACGAGGTCCCCCAGGCCCACCTGGGCCACCTGGGCCACCAGGTGAGCATCTTAGGGACCCTTGGAAGGTGGGGAATCATGGGCATAGGGGAATCAAGGCTCAGTAAGGAAGCCAGATCCTGCTCCCAGGGACAGGATCGGCTCTAACTTCAGCACTGCCTCTTCCTCACTTTCTTCAAGACCTCCCATTCCGGGTCCCCTAGGCCCCGAAGGAGACCAAGGTGAGAACAGTGTCTCAGGGAGTTCAGGAGCCTGTATGTGCCCCCGTAGGCCAAACTGGTGGCCAGGGGCGTTTGGATGAGTCTTGATGAGCTGGGGCATTTCTTTATTCTCTTGCCGTGTCCCATTCGGAGCTCAGCATCCTGGAGCTTGGGGTAGGAGGAGGCGTGGTGGTCGGAAGCTCTAACAGAATTCCCGCTTCTGCATTGGCCTGATGGAAGGAGAGGCCAAGGCGCCCTCTACCCTCCCCTCCCGGGAGCCCCTTGAATTCTCAATATCTGATTCACATGTATCTCACAATTCTAAGCCTCCTTCCCTTGGCTCCCCCAGGCCCGAGGACACCAATGCACAGTAGAGCTGCCATCAAACAAAACCTGGGGTGGGGGTGGCAAAAGCTGACCTTCCAAGAGCCTTTGGCGAGAATAGATCCGAGTATGTGTCTGTGAATGATTGAGGATTTACGTGAGCACGTGCGTGAGTGCGTGTGTGTGCACATGTGTACGTTGTACTACTCTAGGTGCTGCTGCCCAGTGGTAGCACAACCCCAGCCCTCCTGGGCCTTGCGGAGCCTCCGGAGGGGAGGTGGTGTCAGCTGGGACCTGGGGCGAGGGGCGAGCACAACGGTGTGCCCCTCAGGCCGGCAAGGCCCCGGGGTTCTCCGCCTCAGGTGCAGTGCCGAGCCCCGCCCCACTGCTGCTCTGGCTAAAGTTGCTTCCGGCCCTGGCTGACCGCACTGTGTATGGTGTTGGCTTCCAGGAGCACAACGGTGTGCCCCACTGTGCCCCTCAGGCGGGCAAGGCCCCGGGGTTCTCCGCCTCAGGTGCAGTGCCGAGCCCCGCCCCACTGCTGCTCTGGCTAAAGTTGCTTCCGGCCCTGGCTGACCGCACTGTGTATGGTGTTGGCTTCCAGGTTCCAGTTCTCTGGGATTCGACCTGCAGGGGCCACCAGGCCCACCTGGCCCTCAGGGACCCAAAGGTGACAAAGGTCAGTGAGGGAGCAGCCAAGAAGGCAGCGAGGAGTAGGAGTAAGGCTGGCTCCCAGAGCCCCAATAGGGAACAGCATGTGCTTGTTGGTGCTAAAGCCTTGGGGGGAAGAAGGGGATAAAAGGAGAGGCTGGAGGGAGGGAGGGTATAAGGATGCGGGGACACACACATTCTCTGTCCAAAGGGAGCTTGCAGAAACAGACATGGAACAACTGTTGGGCCATATGCTGATGGGTGTGGTTGGGCTTAACCAGGGAAGGCTTCCTGGAGGAGGTGATGCAAACAAAGCTGCTTATTTTGAATTCCAGGTGATCCCGGATTCCCAGGGACTCCTGGCATTCCTGGCGGTCCCTCTCATGGTAAGAACCAAAGGTGACCAAAGTTCCTCTCCCCTTCTTAAAGCAAGGCTGATCATGCCAGTGAGGACATGGGTTCATCCATTCATTCATTGTCCATGATTCGGTGTTGATTAGAAACTTTCTCCACTTGCTAGGATCTCTGAGCTGCCTTAAGGTTACATGCTAGTGGGGGCAGCAGGGAAGAACCCCTACATGTAAAGGTGACTAACAATGCCAGTGACAAAAGATGCAGACAGAACAGGCTCTGGGAGCTGGGAGTGTTCAGAGATGGGTGAGACTGTGGTGTGGTGAGCAGTTTGCCCAGAGAGATGAGGGTTTGGCCTGGAGCGCTCCTAGCTCTGTGCCCCGTGCAGTGGCTGCCGCAGGCACTCCTTTGCTCTCCTTTTTGGGGGACCCTTCTTTTTACCACTCTCCTCTTTATTCCACTGAGAAAGACCCTTCCTCCACAGACGATGGGAGCAGTGCCAGGGCCCCTTTGTCTGACCCCAGGTGGAGAGACCGGCTCAGAAGGCTTTCTTTCTTCCAGGGGGATCATCATCTGACACCATGTTCATGCAGGGCCCGCCAGGCCCACCGGGGCCCCCCGGGCTTCCTGGCTCCTTCAGCAGCTCTGGCCTGGAGATTCAGCAGTACATCTCTGAGTACATGCAGAGTGAGTGCCAGGGTCAGAGTGGGCTGTGTGCATGCGTGCGTACCTCTGTTGGAGGTCAGCAGTCTCTATGGCCAGGCCCAGGGCTTCCATCCCTGCAGCCGAGACAGCAGGCCCATGCCCCTGCCTGCTAGCTGTCCACACACGACCTCAGCCTCGCCCCAGTAGAGACTTGCACACCCACACGCTTGTCCACATGCATACACAGCTACACACTTTCACGTGTGTGCATTCCCCTGACCTGTGGATGTGTGTGATTTCCACAGATGTGGGTGCCAGAGCTTTGCCAAGGAGTGGCTGACTAGTCTTGTTGGCACAGTCCTAGAGTAATTCCTGACCCAGCGTAGGCTTCTGCCTCAGTTTCTCCATCTAGGCTCTCTGCTGGCCCTGCCTTGGGCCCATCTGTGGGGTGTGCTAGGCACTTCATCACGTGCTTCAGGTCACCTCCATGGGGAGGAGATGCCCACTTGGGGACAGGCTTGACTCTGCTTTATTTCTTTGTTGGCAGGTGACAGTGTTAGGTCCTATCTATCTGGAGCTCCGGGTCCCCAGGGCCCACCTGGTCCCCCTGGGCCTGTCACCACCATCACGGGTGAGACTTTCAACTACGCAGAGCTGGCCAGCCTCGTCGTGAGCTACTTACAGAGTAAGCCTCTCCCACCCCTGGAATGACCCTTGCCCTCGGGGTCCACTGTTGTTCCTGGAATCTTGTCTCAATTTGCTGTTGGCTTTGCCCTTCTGAACATGACATTCAAACCTGAACTCATGGGAATCAGGCTCCTGGGAGCTGGCTTCAGAAAGGATTTGCTCAGATGAAAAAACACTGCCTCGCCGTGTTCAGTGAGCCTTCTCGTGGTTGACGGTGTGTCCTAAGTATGTGCCATGGGCCCCTTCGGGCTGCTGGCAGCTTGTAGTGCTCCAGCGAGGGCACACTCTCGAAAACAAACTGCATTTCTTGCCAAACCAAACCAAAAATAACTCACTTTTTCATGCTTTAAAAACAGCTTCCTAATGCCGTGCCCCTCCCTTGGTTTATCTCCCCCAAGTGGAAACAGCCAGTTGACCAGTCTTTGTGATTCTAGGGTAATGGGGGCGTTGCTTAAGTGCAGATACACAGGTAACCCCAGGTTTCCTTCCCGACAGCTTCAGGGTACATTATCAGCTCATCGTCGTCTGCCTCCATCACTTCCGAAGACATGCTGGCTGCCCTACAGCGTGAGTTTCTTGCAGTGGGCTGGAGTGGGAGCCCTCTGCCTCTTGCCTGCGCCCGCCCGCAGGCACGTGTTGTCTCTGAGCTCGGGGGGCGACAGCACAGGGACCACTGCCTCGCTGCCCCAGCCACTGCCGGGAGGGGGCAGCAATCTCCTGACCACCAGTGCCAGGCAGCAGGCAGCTGCCCCTTCAGATACCTGGGAGCTTGCTGATTCTCCACTGTGGGCCTCGGCAGCCAGCCGTGTGGGGAGACCAGGCTGTGGCTGTCCCATGGCCTGGGTGGGTCCATCTAGCACATCTTCTCTTTCCAGGGGATGATGTGCGTCAGTATCTACGCCAGCACCTGATGGGCCCTCCGGGTCCCCCAGGGCCAGCAGGAGCCGGCAGAGATTGGTCCCTCCAGTCTCTGGACTATGCAGAGCTGACCAGGCACATTGTCAGCTACATGTCGAGTGAGTGTCTGTCCTTTGTGGGCAAGGGTAGTCAGGAGTTCACGCTGAACTTCCTGAAACAGCCCACTGACCCGCTCCTGCCAGGCTGCACCAAACCCAGAGGGAATGAGCAGCATTCAGAGCTGTTCAAACCCATGGCCACAGAACGGATCAGAGCCTGCGAGGGAAGCCCAGACGAGTGTCATAAGCAACATCCTGTGTGGAATTTGCACATGACCCCTAGCAAACTTCTCCATATACACCTCTCTCCACACACACTTCTCTCCACACACACCTCTCTCCACACACACTTCTCCACACACACCTCTCTCCACACACACTTCTCCACACACCTCTCTCCACACACACCTCTCCACACACACCTCTCTCCACACACACTTCCCCACACACACCTCTCTCCACACACACCTCTCTCTACACACTTCTCCACACACTCCTCTCCACACACCTCTCTCCACACACACCTCTCCACACACACCTCTCTCCACACACACTTCCCCACACACACCTCTCTCCACACACACCTCTCTCTACACACTTCTCCACACACTCCTCTCCACACACCTCTCTCCACACACACCTCTCCACACACACCTCTCTCCACACACACTTCCCCACACACACCTCTCTCCACACACACCTCTCTCTACACACTTCTCCACACACTCCTCTCTCCACACACACTTCCCCACACACACCTCTCTCCACACACTTCTCCGCACACACCTCTCCACACACACCTCTCTCCACACACACTTCCCCACACACACCTCTCTCCACACACACCTCTCTCCACACACACCTCTCTCCACACACTCTTCTCCACACACACCTCTCTCCTCACACACTTCTCCACACACTCTTCTCCACACACACCTCTCTCCACACACACTTCTCCACACACACCTCTCTCCACACACACTTCTCCACACACACCTCTCTCCACACACACCTCTCTCCACACACACCTCTCTCCACACACACCTCTCTCCACACACTCTTCTCCACACACACCTCTCTCCTCACACACTTCTCCACACACTCTTCTTCACACACACCTCTCTCCACACACACTTCTCCACACACACCTCTCTCCACACACACCTCTCTCCACACACACCTCTCTCCACACACACCTCTCTCCACACACACCTCTCTCCACACACACCTCTCTCCACACACTCTTCTCCACACACACCTCTCTCCTCACACACTTCTCCACACACTCTTCTTCACACACACCTCTCTCCACACACACTTCTCCACACACACCTCTCTCCACACACACTTCTCCACACACACCTCTCTCCACACACACTTCTCCACACACACCTCTCTCCACACACACCTCTCTCCACACACACCTCTCTCCACACACACTTCTCCACACACTCTTCTCCACACACACCTCTCTCCACACACTCTTCTCCACACACACCTCTCTCCACACACACTTCTCCACACACACCTCTCTCCACACACTCTTCTCCACACACACCTCTCTCCACACACACTTCTCCACACACACCTCTCTCCACACACACTTCTCCACACACACCTCTCTCCACACACACCTCTCTCCACACACACCTCTCTCCACACACACTTCTCCACACACTCTTCTCCACACACACCTCTCTCCACACACTCTTCTCCACACACACCTCTCCACACACCTCTCTACACACTTTTTTATACACACCTCTCTCTACACACACTTCTCCATACACACCTCTCTCCACACATACTTCTCCATACACACCTCTCTACACACACACTTCTCCATACACATACATTGCTCTATATACACAAGCACTCCCCCACACCCAGCAGGCTGACGGACAATGGGCCCTTTTGGCCTATGTTCTTCCCAGGACCTGGGGCCTCTCCTCGGTGTCATTACCCAGGATTGTACCTCTGAGTCCCTCTTTCTGCCTGTCCCTTCTTACTGGCCCCCTTTTCCCTTTCTTGCCCCCCACTTCTGTTCACATTGTTTCTGTCTGGCTTCCTCTCTTACAGGGTGTTCCCATCTGCCTTTCCCTATCTGATCTGAATCCATCACAATTTGGGATTTTGTTCCTCAGGTTCTGGAGTCAGTATTGGGCTTCCTGGCCCCCCAGGACCCCCTGGTTTGCCAGGACCATCCTATGAGGAGCTCCTCTCCTTATTCCAAGGTAATGTGGAGCAGGGGACATCTGTCCAAGTGGTCTGGGATGGAAGGCAGAGCCCCTTGGCCCAGATGACCAACTCCTTGCTTTTTCTTGTTATCTCAGGACCTGAATTCAGAGGCATCGTTGGGCCTCCAGGTCCCCCTGGGCCACCAGGGATCCCAGGCAACGCATGGTCCAGCATCAGTGAGGAGAGCCTCTCGACTTACCTGCACAGTAAGGCATGGAGAGCAGGGGTGAGGCGGGCAGAGGGCTGTGGCCAGCCCTGGGGGCTCTGTGGGCAGCTGTGGAGTTAATCCACTTAGAGTTACCCCGTCCTCCGGAAGCATGTCCAGGGCTGGGCACTGAGGCCCTGGAGAGGGATATACAAGCTTCGAGGCGCTTTCGGCCCCGAAGTGGGTGAAGTGGGGAGAAACAGTGCTCCCAGGTGCAGCCCTTAAACAACTCATGAGCCAACGCGTCATCAGCGGTCAGGAGCCCGGCACAGTTCAAGGCTCAGTGGCAGCAGGGCTGAGGGGAAGGGAGTAGGGTCTGGGTTGAATGCAGCTCAGGACTGGGGCTGGGAAGGCCAGCTGGGGGCAGTCATTCCCTGCTCGTGTTCTGGGCGACAGTTGTTCCCTCCTCATCCCCCCTTTCCAAGAGGGGCTCCATGGGCCCCTAAACTGCGAGTTCAGCATTCTCAGCAGGGCAATCTCTGATCTTTCTCTCTTGCCTCCCACTCAGCTGCTGGCTTGTCATCCATCCCAGGCCCCCCGGGCCCCCCAGGCCCCCCCGGCCCTCGAGGGCCTCCAGGTGTCTCAGCAGCGCTGGCAACCTATGCAGCTGAGAACAGCGACAGCTTCCGGAGTGAACTGATTAGCTACCTGACAAGTAGGTGCCCCTGATGCTGCTGGTCCTTCGTATGCCCCGTTCCCATACCTTGTTTCTCCTGTTGGAACCAGAAGGTGAAGGAGCTTGGGAGGCCAGATGCACGAGAGCACTAGTCGGAGAAAGCCATTTCTTCCCAGACAGCACGATCCTGCTCATGTGCAAGTGCCTTGAAGTCCATACCCTGCCTAGGAGTGCAGAGACCCTGAGAGAGCCCTGAACTCCCACTTCTTTCTCTCTACCCAGACCCGAGCTCCCACTAACACAGCTTCCTCCCCACAGGTCCTGATGTGCTCAGCTTCATTGTGGGTCCCCCAGGCCCTCCTGGGCCCCAGGGACCACCTGGAGACAGCCGCCTGGGGTCCATGGATGGCTCCTACAGCCAGGGTGGCAGCTCATCAGTCAGCCGCAGCACCTCCTACAGCTCTTCCATGGGCATAGGAGGGACCAGCGGAGGCTCCCTGGGTGAAGGGGGAGCCTTTGGCTCCGACATTGGCCTGGGCCGAGGCTATGGCGCAGCAGCAGCAGGTGGCACGTATGATGGAGACAGGGAATTGCTCAGGGCTGGCTTGGCTGGAGGTCTAGATTACAACGAGCTGGCTGTCCGGGTGTCCGAGAGCTTGCAGCGTAAGTTGGGGCACTTAGGCCTCAGTGCTGGGGGGGAGGGGGCATGTGAGCATTTCCATACCCAGGCTCCAGAAACTCACCCTCTCGTTTCAGAGAACCCAGGCTGTGAGGCCTGCAGTTCTGGAATCAGATAGACAGGGACTGAAGACGGGGCCCAAACTTAATTCTCAGCCAGCTTAGTTCAAGGGGGTGCAGTCAGGACTTGAACCTCTGCTTCAGGGAAGAAAGAATGTTGGGGTCTTTGTGCTTTGCTCTCCCACTAAGTTGTGTGGGGCAGAGGGAAGCTGTTGGCTAGAAAGCCCTCCCTTGCCACAGCTCATCAGCGCAGTTATGCAGGCCACAGGCCTCTGACGAAAGCCCCTGGCGGAGACCAGTGCCCCTCAATAGGAAAGACACAAAGCCACAGGCTTTTTCCCTCCTGTCACTTAACCTCATCTAATTGTGTTGAGAGCTAGACAATCGGAGGGTGCTGTACCCCGACTGTGAAGACTGTGCCCACACTTCCATGCTTTACAGGTCAGGGCCTGCTGCAAGGCATGGCCTACGCTGCCCAGGGCCCACCAGGCCGGCCCGGGCCTCCGGGGCCTCCCGGCATCAGCAAGGTCTTCTCTGCCTACAGCAACGTGACTGAAGACCTCGTGGACTTCTTCCGAAGTAAGGGCTTCCTCAACTGCTTTCCCAACACGCAACTTGCTGCACAGTCTCACATGGAGCCTATTCCACAGAAACCAAAAAACCCCAACACAGATGCTAAACATCTGACAAATTCTAAACTTTGTTTTCCTCTTACAAGCTCAAACTCTACCACTACCTGTCTGTGGACAAATCACTTTATCTCCCCAGCTTCTTGGTGACTGCTAGTCTAAGGCCAGTTTTCCCCCCTTGCAGCGCACGGAGCCATTCCAGGACCCCCTGGGCAGAAGGGAGAGGTGGGCTTCCCAGGACCCAAAGGTAAGTGGTAGCAGGAACAGCCAACAGGAGCCTGTGTAACAACCTCGTGCTGAAAAGCAGCTCCCTTGCCAGTACTGTGCTGGGTGCTGAGTGCTGGGCTCGGGCTCTGCCCCTCCAGCCACTGTACTTAGCATCTCTCTCTCCTCCTAGGTGAGAGGGGCCCTGCGGGGCCACCTGGCCGACCTGGGACTCCTGGCCCTAGAGGACAAAAGGGAGAAAAGGGAGACAAAGGTAAGCTTCCGCTGCCACAGAGATTTGTTCTCTAGCAAGCCTGGAAAATGAAGGCAAAGATGACTTACTAAAGGCAGACCCTGCCAACAATGCAATTTGCATAACAATCAGGCAGCTGGGGAGAAAGGAAGGAGATGCCAACACAGGGAGGAAAAGGAGAACTGATCTGGTAATGAAAAAGGGTAAACAATTTAAACAAAAGTGATAGTTTTACAAAAGAATTTATCTTTCAAGCCCCGTTTTGCAAGTAGTCACAGTTGCCATACTTGCCCAAGCTGAACTCCCCACAGGCCACAAAGTATTTTTTAACTTCCTACTCATCTTCTAACTTTCAGGTGACCAAGTCTATGTTGGACGGAGAAGGAGAAGTATCGCCACCAAGCCTTGAGCTGCTGTTGGTGGAACAGCCCCCAGACCAGTTCTTGCAATGGCGTATTGTGCTTAGGTCAACGTCTCTCTAAACTTTACAGTCTTAAAGGGTGAAAGCTGGAGTCTCAATGTCCTACTGACACAGTATAGCCAGTCAACTAAAAGCACTTATTTTAGTTTGACACAATATATACATACATAAATGATTCAAAGACACACAACCTGAAACAGCTTCGTTGGGCAGACCTGAGTAGTTGCGGTGCTGTCGTATGAGACTGACTTCTCTGCTATCCAGAGCTGAGCGCCTTGGCTTCTTTAGCACTAGTTCAAACTCTAATCTAGGAAAGCCAGTTACATAGAAGTTGGCTCAGAAGTCCTTGAGCTTTGCCTAAAAGTGAGCCCAGAAAATGGAAGATGGGGATGGATGGCAGGAGCGCCATCCTGGGGGGTGACATCTGCTGGGGGTGTGTTCTGGTTAATGCTATAACGCTGTGCTGTCAACTCCTTCTCCTGTTCACTCTGCATTCTCTAGTCACAGAAAAGAGTTGGCTAAGAAACAACTCTTGCAACTGAAAATTTAAGAAATTCACTTCCCCTGAAGATGGCTACAGAGTTTCTAATAGTTATTTCTCACTACATATATCCCCACTTGCTTAGAAAGTGTGTTTGATTATAGCTATAATCTGTATCCATAGGTCCTCGCTAGAGTTTATAGATACGGTGTACTGAACTGCAGCAAATAGAAAAAGGAAGGGCAAGGGGTAAGGAAGAGAAGAGGGAAAATAGAATAGCTACTACTGGGGCACGATGTCGCCTCTGTTCTGCACTTAGGAAATGGCATGGGTACCGGGTGCAGTTGGTTTTTAAGCACTTTTCAATGTCTAAATGTCTTAAGTGGTCTATTGGATGAAAAATCATTTCAAAAGTAAAATTTCCAATTAAAGGATTTTTTCCCTTTTTTTACTACTATGTAGAATGTGATCCATCTAACCAAAGTTAAGACAAAAGGAAAAGAAAATATTTTGGGTTTGACTCTAACACTATTACAAACACAATATTCTGGGACATAATTTCTGGCATTTTGTTTAATCATCGAGATCGCTAAAGGCAAACCTTTATCTGTAACGGATAACTCAATTTGGGCAATTAGAAAGCATCTGAAGGGTTTCCCTAAGCATAAGTTACTTAAAATAAACAAAATAAACACATATGTAACAGATGAGCAACAAGATTATTTTCAATAAATGGGTGATTTATCCTGGTGCAAAGGAATTGTAATTGCGGAGCAAGTAATATGGAGTACCAAAACACCTGTTAGGGAAACACACAAATACCAAATGCCCCACAAAAATTCATAGTAAAATTAGACATGCAAATTCAGGAGAGGCTACCCTTGGCCAAATTTTGAATTTGTTACAAACTGTGACGCTCAATTGCTAAATAATTTAAAGTAGGATTAAATGAAATCTATTTCTACACCTCTAATCTCCTAAAAGACTGTACTGTTTATTTTTTATGTGGCCTCTCCTGACTATCTCTCACATTATCCTGGGGGGGAAACACAACACTTAATTCCACTATATCAAACAACTGCTGGCAGCAACCACTAGTCAAGCACCAAATTTTTTTTTTTTTTTTTAATCCTCATCCGAGGACATTTTTCCATTTTTTTGTACAGACAGAGTGGGAGGGAGAGAGAGGAAGAGAGAGAGAGGGAAACATCGATGTGAAAGGGACACATCGAGTGGCCGCCACCCGCATAACCAACCAGGGCCGGGGACAAACTGCAACCGAGGTACATGCCCTTAGCGGGAATAGAACCTGGGCCTCTCCAGACCGCAGGTCAACGCTCCAACCGCTGAGCCAAACCGGCCAGGGCAAGCACCAAATATTCTACATGGTCTGTTTGCCTTGTTTTTCTTACCCTGATGGTTACCTGCTCTGAATCAATATAGGAATTCTAAAAAATGAGTTCATAAGGCCTTCAGAATTTCAAACTTTTTACTTCCTAATGAAAACTTGTGTATAATAAATTACTACAATTTGCCCTTTTAATATTTTAATTTTTCTAAGTCCATTTAGTTTTGTAACAGTAGCTTCAAGGATTCACGTATTATATACCCTTTAATGACTCTTATCGTGATTAATCAGATGTCTGAGTTATTTCCCGTTTTGACTAGATTTACCTTTCAAAGCTATCCAAAAGTCTTCACAGAGTTCTAAGACCACGTGAAATAAGTGAAAGTCCAAACCTGTTTACCTTCTTCAGGCAGAACCCAGAAAGAAAACGGGCACATATGTCCTCAGCTGGATGGCAATGACTCTGAGCTTCTTTTATTTCTATTTTTTTAAAAGAAGTTAAGAATGAGCTCAACAGTGTACAACGCTCCTGGATTAGAGAAGGACATGCTTTGCCTCCCTCCAGCCAAACTGAACACTTGCCAAATGATGCTGCCTAGTGTCTACTGAATTTTGCATGAACGTATCAGTGGCAAGAAAAGGTTATTTTTAGCAAAAGTGAGGTCATAGCTTGTGAAATGTTTGGTGAGAAAAATAATCCATCCCAAGGGAAAAAAGGAAATAAGTATGTTGGTGGAAATATTTTAAGCACTTTAAATAGTCTGAGAGGGTCAGAAGACCTGGAGGACTGCAACTGTTAAAATATAACTAGGACCAAAAAAAGCTGCATAATGTTCTCACACATGACAAACCAGTTTCAACAGTTCTCAATAAAAGACTGCTTTATCAGCATAGATTAAGAAATAACTTTATTTTTCATTTGTCAATCCCATGATTGAAAAGACACATTGCTCCCCAGTAGACAAGAGGCATAATCTGAAACAAAATTCTTTCTGAAATGTAGCTTGTGAAGTTGTTATACTGCAAATCAAAGAAGGATCACAAAAAGCTGCAGCCAACATTTAAAACTGGTGTAACATTCTATCCGAAGCTTAGTAGCAGAAATTTTAAAGCTATATCAAAACCATGTCACCCACAGAAAAGCAACAATAGAGGCATTAACTGTTGTGGCTTAAACTTAAGCATTTAAAATATCCCATTTCCTATAAAAGATCATTTCCCAGAAAAGAATTGATTTATTTAATCAGAAGACTATTAGAACTAGAACTAACTCTCCTCTTTCACCTCAGTTCTAGGTTTTCCTTTAATCAACACTATCTCTAGCTAATCATTTGACACAATTTGGCTTCTCAGAAGAGACTTTGTCATTTAAGCACAGTGTGGAATGGGAGAAAGTGTGTAGTTACAAGGGAATTTAGCAGAGTACAAAAGACAGTTGCTTCTGAAACTCGCTGATGCTTGAGAAATCAGAGACCCTCCATTAAAGTGGGTCTCATATGCCTGAGAGCTTTGTGCTTGAGGAAACACTACTTAAGAGGTAGCTCTGGTTCTGGTTTATATTTAATTACAATTAGCTGTATCCTGTCAGAGGAAAGTTCTAATATTTTCAGCAAAGTATAAGCACTCAATTTTCTCCTTACCCACCCTATAGCTTCCCCATAGAAAAGAGTAAGAAAAAGCTTAATTGTGACTCTATATAGAATAGTAGCTAATTTAGCAATTCACTCAACTATGGACTGACAGGACTAGGAAAGGCAACCTGGTGCAATGAGCTCTATGAGCTGGACCTGCAGAAGTGTGGCGGTCTGGTGTATTCACAGCACACAGGGAGAAGAGGAGGGTGAGCATTAGGGTACACATATGAATTCCTTTTATGCATTTCATAGCCCATTCTGCCACAGCAACACCAACTAAATCAGAAATGATTTGACTGTATTCTGATTTCAATGAAGTCTGCACACCTCCCCCACTCCCCACTGACACTTCATGCAAGAGAGAAAGATCACTATTATCAATTTGAATATAGGGTCTAAAAAGAAATAGGCAGAGATGGGTACAAACAGCATATTCTATAACAAAACACTTTGAAAAGATTTATGTAACTTTGAGTATTAAAGTTTCACCTCTATATATGTATCATTTTGTAGCCCTGCGCCCACATCAATATGGTCATATTTGAAAGAAGCCTCAAGCATAAAGACTGAATCCAAATGGCAGTTTTAAGGGAAATGCAACCAGTTGCAAATAAACTTACCAGAGTGTCAACCGTTCTACTCTGAGACTCTTTCCTTTACTCAATACTCTGAACGTCATTGAAAGGAATAAAAAGAATCAAATATTCAGACCAAATGAACTATGTGCCACAAACTATGTAGCACACAGAACAGCATTTAAATGATACTGAAAAAATGTCCACTGCCTGAAGCATTAACTTTTTAAAAGCCTAAATAAACTGAAAATTTCAAAGGAGAAAGTGGTTTGAGAACCTTCCTCCTCTCTCCCTCTTAAAATAAATCATTAAATACATTGAGTAACTTTATACTGTCATTTTTATCATAATATAAACAATTTCCATCATCCTGAATATTACTTCATAAAGATATATATTTTAAAAGACTTTCAAAACATTTTTCAACTCAACATTTGAGAATAAAGGATCAAAGGAGTTTTGTATACAGTAACACATTCATGTGATAAGTGTATGAATTTACAACCATACATAATATATATGTATACATATATTTATATTTAAAAAAAACTTGGCCAGAAGTTAAGGCTACCTACAAAGTTGTCCAAGCAAATTATGCTTGTTAAAATAATTACAAAATGAAAATCATGCATGCATTTAAATCATCTAAACCACTGACAAAATAAGGTTCAGCATTCAAAGTTTTCAAATTAACTGCAAGAAAGTGCTACAGATATTTACATTTTCTTAATATGAATAAGTGTTCCCACAGTAACAAATTTTCACTAGCATCAAATGTAATACAACAAAAACTGAAACTTGTACAATTTGGTACCTAGTACTCTTAAAAGAGAAAGAGGTTGCAGATGGCAGGCAGCAAGCATCACTTAGAAATGTGCTGTCTCACACACCACAGTACAGTTCATAATACTGTTTGACCTGACACGTGACTGAAATTCTAAGCCTCAAGAGGGACTAAGAGTGAGCATTTCATTAATAATTACACATATCAGCAACCACATGACAAAGGTTTCAGGCTTTTCCCACTCAAATCAAAGTAAATAATTTAAACATGGAACAAAATAAAACCAAAATATAAATGACTTTATTTTAAAACAAGTCATGTCCAACATTTGGCTAAATATTTTACTTAATATTTTTTAACGTATTCTAAATAAATGCCTCTTTTAAAATCAATTTCAGAAAATACATTTATAAATATAACTCAGAGCCAGCAGGCCTCTGACAGTTTTCAATGAACAAAATTTGCTAGTCAGTTAACTAACTCATGTATTATTTTAAAAAATAAGCTGGGAGAGCTAAATCTATATATATATTTTTAATTTGGTGAGTTTTACATTTCCAATATGGACATCTAAATGCCTTTTTTTTTTTTTTCATGTTTCTAACTTTGTACAACATGTGTTAGGATGAAAATTTCTATCAAATAATAATAGAAGCAAGATTTAAAAAACAATAATGATTAATGCTATGGATGTTTTAACCCTGTCAAATCAAAAAGAAAATCCTATTTTAGACTTAACTGAAATTTAGTGTTTTAGGCACTGTCTTAATAAAACTAGCACCCTTGATTATTAGGTCATGCCTAAACAGGTAAATTATTTTAGACAGAATACTGATAATTTTTCTCTTTTAGAAGAATTTGTTGATATTTAAAGATAAAATTGATTTATTTAATGAGTCAGTATTACAGTGTGAGCAATTCATAGCTTTTTCATGAGCTGATTCACCAAAAGAAAAGTATTCCAACTCTCTAGCGCAGAGTTTCAACTAGAGATTTCAGGCATCGTTGAAGAAAAAAAGATACTAATACTCAGTGATATAACAGGTTTTTTTTAAAAAAATTACTTTAAACATTATATCTCAAGAATTTTTTAGGTAACAGTGTCTAAAGAACTCAGTTTTTAAGATTAATATACAAAATCACCTTAGGGAATTGCTGCAAGATGCTAATATGCCAACACGGCCCAGCATCTATCTAGTTCCTTTCCCTTCATCTTTGCTAAACAAACAAGACAAACAAACAAACAAACAAAAAACACCTAGAAGGTGAGGCAGGTGATTGTCTTCATGCACTCTCTAATGTAGACTGTGGCAGAAGATGAAGAGAACAAAATGATATATTTTAAAAGCCAAACCAGAATGCTTCCCATTGTTATGATCCAGTGGAATGCAAACTAGGAATAGGATAGAATTTGGAAATTCGACTCTGTGTTGATGGATTAAGGCATTCAGACTCGCCGGTCATTTTAAAGAAAACTTCCTGTTCCTGCAGTTTCCTGGCAAATTCTTCTTCCAGTGTCTTAAAAGGGAAGGGAAAAGGAAATTATGTACTGGCATTACACAAAGAATTTACTCTAGCAGCCAAGATAAAACTATCTGCCCAAAACACGTTCTCTGTAAGTTATTCTGCAGAAGACCAGACTGCTCAATAGTTAGGATCAAAGGCTGTGCACAGCCCTAGGCTCAAATCTTGGCTCAGTTATACTAATGGCTAACTTGGGTCAATTACTTAACTTCTCCATCTTACAGAATCATTTCATTCTTCTGCTATAAATAGGGAAAACACCACCTACCTCACTGGGTTGCTACATGAGGGTTAAATGTGATGACAATGTACTTAACACACACTTGGTACTCAATAGATGGCACCTATTATTAACTATCATCTGTCACTCCTATGTGAATTTACCATCTTCTAATTTTTATTTTGATTATTGACGTGCATGTTTTTTCTCCCACACTGGACTATAAGCTGTTTGAAGGTAAAACCTAAACCAGATTCATCTTTAAGTCTCCACAATACAGAGCAAATATAAGTGCTTGATAAATATCTGAGGTATCGATGACTTTGCAGACAAGTGATTCAGGGATAAAGTGCTGCTACAGAGGTACAAAGTATAGAAGATGAAAGAATATAAGAAGGTTTCTCGGAAGAAATGAAACATGAGCTTAATCTTGAAGGAAAGATAAGAAATTGATAGACAGGATGGGGAAGGCATACCAGACAAAGGAGAGCTGAAACAACGCAGAGGCAGGAAACTCAAAGCCAGTGTAACGGTGATTATACCCAAATACTGGAACAGAACCTGGGAACCAAGTGGTTAGTGGGGGATGAAGCTAGAAAGGTTGACTGTGGCCAATATGTGGCATGATGAAGGCTTAAAAGTCAGACTGAGGCATTTACATGTTTTTTTCTGATAGAACTAAAGACTTATCAATACTGTTATGACAGTATCAGAGATGTTTCTTGAGGATAAATATTCTGGTGATGGTAGACAAGCAAGAAAAAAGGAAAGGGAACTACAGACCAGAAGGCTCGTGAAGACATTACTGAACACTTTTAAGCAAGTAGAAAGATGACAATATGAAAAAAAGAAATATTTTTATTAAATATGGGTATCATGGAAATGAAAAATAATTCAGGTTTCTAGCCTAGATGTCGATTAAGAGAACAGGAACGTGGGAAAAACATCTATTGGTGAATGGGGCTGGAGAGAAAGGGAAAAGGTGAGATGGAGATGAAGAAAAAAGGATGTTGAAATTAGTTTTATCTCCACTGAGTTTACACTCCTTAGCCAACATTCAACAGGTGTGTAATGATCATTTACAACGTGCAGGAATTATGCTAGAAGTTAGGTATATATCAGTGACCAAAGAGATAATGTCCTTACTTTCAAGAAGCCTACATTCTTGTGAGAGGAGACAAACAATAAACAAATGTATCTGGTAGTGACGAATGTTATGGTGAGGGGATAGAGAGTGTTTGAGATAGGCATGGAGTCTATTTTTTACACAGTGATCAAAAAAAGGAACCTCTGATGAGATGATATTGGAACAAAAGCCAAATTGAAATGAGGAATAGAACATCCAGGTGGAAAATGAGAGTTCTGAGAATGAACTAATAATATTAAAATAAATAATAACAACACAACCATTCATTGAACCTTGAATCTGACCATGCTCAAATACTGGGACTACTGCTGTGCACACATCACTTTTTAAAAAAAATATGTTCTGCCCTGGCCAGTTTGGCTCAGCGGTTAGAGCGTCGGCCTGCGGTCCGGAGAGACCCGGGTTCGGTTCCCGCTAAGGGCACGTACTTTGGTTGCAGTTTGTCCCCAGCCCTGGTTGGTCGTGCGGGTGGCAGCCACTCGATGTGTCCCTTCACGTCGATGTTTCTCTCTCTCTCTCCCTTCCTCTCTCTCCCTCCCACTCTATCTGTACAAAAAATGGAAAAATATCCTCGGGTGAGGATAAAAAAATAAATAAAAATAAAAAAAATATGTTCTTATTGATTTCAGAGAGAGGAAGGGAGAGGGAGAGAAACAGACAGAAACATCAATGAGAGAGAAACATGATGGGCTGCCTCCTGCGCGCCCCCTACTGGGGATTGAGCCTGCAACCCTGGCATGTGCCCTGACTGAGACTCGAACCGGAACCTCTCGGTCCATGGGGTGCCTGAGCCACAAAAGCTAGGCAAGAAACTAGATTTTTCATGAGAACAGTTAGATAATGCCATGGGATCTGGTTATTAGCAACTCACTTGTGACTCGTTAAAGTTCAGCTTGGGAGTTTGCGGTGAGAGGCAGACTACAGAGTTAAAAGAGACTAGAGAAAGGGTCTTCTCACTGTTTACTCTTCCATGTCTTTTGAATACTGAACCACATGTATGTATTGCCCATTCAAGAATTTAACAATAAACAAAATTTAAATTAAAAAGCCACACTATCGCTCTGATCAGTTTGGGTCAACAGTTGGAGTGTCGGCCTGTGGACCCAAAGGTAGCAGGTTCGATTCCCAATCAAGGGCTCAAGTCTGAGTTTCAGATTTAATCCCAGGCCCCAGGGCTGTGCAGGAGGCAACCAACTGATGATGACACGTCACTGTTTCTCTCTCTCTCTCCCGTTTCCTCCTTCCCTCCCTCCCTCCCCTTCTACTCTATCTAAAAAAAAAAAATAGATGGAAAAATATCCTTAGGTGAGGATTAACAACAACAACAAAAAGCCCCACTATCAACTGACTTGGTCATTTCACTTCCTCTAAAAACCTTTCACACATAGTTAGATGCTAAATATGTATTTCTGTAATTAATTGATTGGATGACTAGAAGAAAGAAATGGTTGAAATGTACAGTAGGCAAGATGCCCAAGAGAAAAATAAAGGTTTAAGTATGAGAGTTAACAAAGGGAGAGGATCATATAGTGATAGCAAAAACTGAAATGGTTGACCAACTGGACAAGGCTAGCAGGAAGTCAAGTGCAAATAAGGAAGATGGTTGGCTGGTTAAAGGAGGGGAAGCCATTCCTATTTTATTAGACTGTCAATTGGCCTTGCAATCCAGCTCTCATCAATCTGTCTAAACCAAGCTGTCATTACTTCCTTCCTTCCTTCCTTCTTTCCCTTTCTAATGCCTACACACAGGAACACACTGCCCTTCATGCTCCAATGATGGGGAGCTACTTAAAATCATTTTCACTCATTCTCTTCTCTATACTTAAATTGCCTCACCCCATTTATCTACCTAGCAAGCACTTACTTATCCTTCAAGCCTTACTTGGCTTACAAGGCATCCCTACAAGGCATCTCTCTACAGCTTCCCTGACTCCCCAGGCAGATGTAAGCACTCCTCCACCTTTGCTTGCACCTTGTGTCCTCTCCCCCGTATCTTGAACATAATTCCTTCAGAGCAATGATCCTACAGATCTGTAACCGCTTGTCACTACATTCTGAATCTTTAGAGGACAGAGACTTTGTCTCTTCACCTCTGTCTCCTATACCTGACACATACTAGGTAAAGAGCCAATAGCTGGGAGGATGAGTGGGAAGATGAATGAATGGATGGATGGACACAAACATATTTTTAATTAAAGCTTTTAAAATTACCTTTTTCCTAGGTCTCAATTTCTCTCTCCATTCCTTTAACTCCTGGCTGTGTTCCTCATCTAACTCTTTTAGTTTCTGAGTTTCATGCTCAACCAATAGGTGGCATTTTTCATTCTGAAAATAAAGTTTGGATTAAAAAAGTTCAGATCAACAAAATAATTTTTCACAAATACAATTATCTTCCAAAATAATAAATTATTCATCAAACACTATTACTGAGGTTCAAATTCTCCTCTAAAAGCCAAGGGCCAGGAATTATGAAATAATTCATAGCTTCATTTTTTTTCAAATTTAGAAGCTAGGTCTATTACTAAATGAAAAGAACTTAAATAGAAAGAATTAGTTTGATCCTGTTCTTCACTTTCTCAGGTCTGCTCATAAATCTGACACTTCAGCAGGCAGCTGTGTGCACCTGCCCCAGGGGTGCCAGAACGTGGGAGTCAAGACTCCTCCACTCTGGTAAATGAAGCAGAAATGTACAGTATCCATAATGCACACACTACTTTTAAATGTTAAACATTTTAGGCTATAAACTAGATAGGCTGGGTATTCCAGGTAAGGTCCAAAAATAGTCCTCTCTAAATTAACCTTTAAACTTCTCGTATGTTTAGTTTATTACCTTTTTCATAAACCTACAAGAAAATGAACTATTTCTCCCTCAATGAAACTTCAAATTCAGAATCTGATAACAAAACTGCCTATATCATTTTGAAAACTTTGTTAATCTTTTTTGCAAAATATACTAAAAATACTTAATACTACTTTTAAAAGACTCAACTTCTTAGGTTATAATTTAGCTTCATGCTACATTAACCACAGTTATATAAAATCCGAACAAGTGCCTATGATACTAAAGTGATCTTCATTTGGGTCTACATAGGAAACAAATCCCAGCATTTTCATGAGTAAAATGCAGTTCACTTTGGTTAGCTATTCTTTTCCCAAAACCTGTGCTGCCCATCTACTACCAGCTTTGTCCTGGTGCTCCCGTATCTACCTGCAGCTGATGCAGCTCTCGGACATTGGCTTCACACTGCAACTGAAGATCCCGCATTTGATTTTCATGTTTTTGATGCTGAGCCATCCTCTCATTTTTCTGCCGCTTTTCTTCTTGAGCAGCAAACTGTACATAAGAAAAATAAAAGTAAATATGGTTAATAAGCAATGTAATTTCTGCATCTTCCAAAGATATAATTAAGGAATTTACCAAAAATTAAAGTAACAATAAACTACAGCTGCACGTAACAATATATGGTGATGCAAAGCTGGAGTCTATATTATAGAAAGGGAGGACTTCTGATTAAAACCTCGTTCCTCTTATACCTCGGCTGGGAAGGTCCTCCCTGAGGACTGAGGGGTCCCCGTCCCACACCAGGTGCCCTGCTCAGGGTTCCAGTGCCAGGAAGAGAAGTCCCCATAACTTCTGGCTGGAAAAACCAGCGGGAACTGAGGCTCAGGGAGGCTGAGGCGGCTGGAGCCTCAGGCAGCTCCTCTTAAATGGCCCACGCACGGACTTATCGGACTCAGTCCCTCTAAGCTTGGAGGGGAGGCAGCTCGAGGGACACCAGAGACATACAGGAAAGAATTGAGCTGTTTGGCACTGGAGTGAGAGATGGAGAGGGGGCTTTCTCCAGAACTAACGTGCAGTCAGAGGCCTTTGTTCCTTTGGTGAGCCCTTCCCTGGAGCGGCAGAGAGATGCC
This sequence comes from Molossus molossus, assembly GCF_014108415.1. Taxonomy (NCBI): domain Eukaryota; kingdom Metazoa; phylum Chordata; class Mammalia; order Chiroptera; family Molossidae; genus Molossus; species Molossus molossus. The sequence continues at coordinate 20,509,891 of NW_023425352.1, forward strand.
ATATCTGGAACTCCAGCAACTTGGCTCACACTGGTAGCCCCGCCCTGGTGATTCCCTGAGACCCCGCCCCACTCAACTTTCAGGCCCACCCAAGCTGTTGCCAGTTGCTTAACCATAGGATTGGCCTGTCTTGGATCCTGCTTCAGGTTTTCCTGAATTCTCTCAAACAAGCAGCATCTAGTCTCAGCTAGCCCCATACCACTTGTTAAGTAATACATAGAAACAAACACTGGGAGGCAGCCAAAATGAGGAGACAAAGAAACAGGTCCCAAATGAAACAACAGCAAAAAAACCCAGGAAAAGAACTAAGCGAAATGGAGATAAGCAAACTAACAGATGCTGAGTTCAAAATACTGCTTATAAGGATGCTCAATGAACTTAGTGAGAACCTCAGCAAACCTAGTGAGGGCCTCAAGAACATAAAAAAGGACCAGTTAGAAATGAAGGATGTACAGTCAGAAATTAAGGAGGCACTAACTGAAATAAAGAATAATTTACACAGATTCAATAGTAGAGTAGGTAAAGCCAAGAAACAAATCATCGATTTGGAATATAAGGAAGCAAAAAATACCCAATCAGAACAGCAAAAAGAAAAAAGAACCCAAAAAAATGAGGAGAGTGTAAGGAGCCTCTGGGACATCTTCAAGCGTGCCAATATTCGCATCTTATGGGTGCCAGAAGGAGAAGAGAGAGAACAAGAAATTGAAAACCTTTTTGAAACAACAATAGCAGAAAACTTCCCTAACTTGGTGAAGGAAACAGACATACAAGTCCAGGAAGCACAGAGAGTCCCAAACAAGATGAACCCCAAGAGACCCACACCAAGACACATCATCAAAATGCAAAAGGTTCAAGTCAAAGAGAGAATCTTAGAAGCAGCAAGAGAAAGGCAGCTAGTTACCTACAAGGGAGTTCCCATTAGGCTGTCAGCTGATTTCTCAAAAGAAACTTTGCAGGCCAGAAGGGAGTGGCAAGAAATATTCAGAGTGATGAAAAGCAAGAACCTACAACCAAGATTACTCCATCCTGCAAAGCTGTCATTAGAATCGATGGCCATATAAAGAGTTTCCCAGACAAGGAATAGCTAAAGAAATTCATCACCACCAAACCATTATTATATGAAATGTTGAAGGGTCTTCTTGAAGAAAAAGATAAAAAATATGAACAAAATGGCAGTGAACACATATCTATCAACAATTGAATCTACAAACAATGAACAGGCAGAACAGAAGCATTCTCATAGATACAGAGAATATTTTGTTAGTTCCCAGATGGGAAGGGGTTTGGGGGAATGGGTGAAAAAGGTGAAGGGATTAAGAAGTACAAATTCGTTGCTAGACTGTAAACTTCAAAAGGAAAGGGTTTGGGGGGGTGGGAAGAAATAAACCAAAGAACTTATATGCATAACCAATGGATGCAGACAACAGTGTGGGAAAGGGCGGGAGGGGGGTGGACGTGGGGAGGGAGTGGGAAGGAGGGGTTCAATGGGGGAAAAATGAAGAACATCTGTAATACATTCAACAATACAGATTAAAAATAAAATAATAATAATAAAAAATAAAACCTTGTTCCTCCTATCTGCTTAGTGACCTCAGTTAATTTGTGTGTGGGACCTATGATTGTAGAAATATAGTGAGACCCTATGTTTTTACTTAAAAAGCTGTCCAAATCATCTCATTCCCAGGGCTAGTCTTAGGACCAGTAAGTGTATCAGGATCTGGTATGGGGCATGGGAGGGAGGACTCGGCCCTCTGTGGCAAACACCCTAGGAAGACTAAGTTGGTACATGCCATATACCTAGCCCCAACCCACAGAGCCAAAATGAACATCAACAAGCACAAAGTGCTCTAAATGTTTATAACACAATCTTGTGATATTTCTAAAGGTCATTCAAAATTTTTACTTAAATTTGTTTACTTACCTGTTTAATTTTTTCACGGTCCTGATCTGGTGTGGCCGTTGAGTTAATTCTCAAACTTTTCTTAAACATGGCCATTCGAGTCTTGGCTTCACTGCGCTGAATCTTAGGCAGTCTTGCTCTTTCTTGAGTCTGTCTATTTTTCAATTCCTCAATAAGTCGTTGATTATAACGCTGCATTTGTTCTGTTTCCTAAGAAAGTTTTAAACAGAATCCCGTCATGTAGATATAATTTAATACTCAGTACCCACATGAATACTCAAACACAATTGCTATTTTGTTGTTGTTTCCCAAAATTACTCTCCCTGGCTGCATGCAAATCAGCTCATTAGTCCTGGCTGGCATTGGTCAGTGGTTAGAGCATCGGCCTGCAGGCCAAAGGGTCCCAAGGTTTGATTCCAGGTTAAGGGCACATAACCTGGGTTGCAGGTTTGATCCCTCGACCTGTTAAGGGTACGTGTGGGAAGCAACCAATCAATGTGTCTCTCTCTCACATCGATGTTTCTTCCTCCACCTTCCTTCACTCCCTCCCTTCTATACTTTCTGAAAATCAATGGAAAAATATCTATGGGTGAGAATTTAAAAAAAAAAAAAATCAGCAAAATATTAGGCAAAAAATAATTTATAAGAAAAACAAAGCTACTAATAATAAGAGTCTTATGTTGAAGTTCTCTTTTACTAAGTACAGGGAGTCCACATTTTTGAGATACTTGAACCATAAAGGGAGCCACAATAGCTACCTTTGAGAGATCAAGATGAAGATTATCAAGGCCATTAAGCATTATAATTAATTACCCCCCTAGCAATCATAATCAACACATACTTTATTACTCCAACCTCATCAAAGACATTTTAGGATAAAATAAAGAAATTTGAAATGCATTCTCTAAGAAATATAAGTTTCAAAAATTAAATCCTCACTCTGCAAACTTTAAAATGAACAAAAAAGTAAATAAATTTTCCTTTCATTAACCTTCTCATGGCGCTTAAGTAACTGATGTCTTTGCATGAAATACTGATCTTTAAGCTGCTGTTTGAGCAACTGGTGTTTTTCTTGTAAGTGTCGTTCTTCAAGCTCCCAAATTGCAGCTTCTCGAGCTAAAAGAAGAAAGCAATTTTCAAAATGTCATTTTGATCTTTTTACTAATGTACTTTTTTCTTCATTTTAATATTTACATAAATTTACATAAAAGTGTTCTAGATACACTACCTTATACACACACTGACAGTCTGAGCTATAAACAAAATGTTACCAATGTAAAGAGAATATCTATGACCACTTTCAGTTCTGTTTCAATGCCCTATAACAGAGAATGCCCCACACCCAGTACCAAAATTCCATCTAATCATCTTCATGAGAAATGTTTTTTTAATCTAAGCTATTTCTTAGGGGAAATAAGTGCTTAAAATCCCATTCTATAATGTAGTCATTAAGTATACCAACAATTATGAGACATAATGAGTATATAAAATTATTCAGGTATATTTCTAGCATCATCTGGACAAAAAGATGTTTTAAGGATTATATATGTTTATGGTCCCTTCTACTGTCATAAAAAAAATGCTGTATCTCAAAATGTTTCTTAATTTTATAATTTTTTCCTCTTATTTACCTCAAATTTATTTTTCCCTTTGCCACTCTAGCAAAGAAAAGCATTTAAATAATTTTTAAGGGATTGAGATATAACTTTATGTATACACATATGCTGCATAGTTTCATATACCTCTCATGAGTTGTTGTTTGTTATTCAGGCACTCTCTTTCAATATTGGCTAACTCTGCCTTCTGCTGTTGGATGATCTTTTTCAGTGAGCCATCTAATTCTTGTTGTTGCTTCTGAACAAACTCTTGTTCCTATTAGATATAGTTAACCATCAGTTAATAAGTATTTACTGAGCAAGACATCTATTTATGTATATGACTGCATATATTAGTGGTTATCAAAATGTCTAAACCAAGTTTCTAAAGTTAGTGAAATGTTTAAATACCAATATTATATAGAGTGTGAGCATATATATATATATATATATATATCATCCAATTTAAGGCCATTAATAAAGTACTAGACTACATATTATTCTAAACTCATTATTAAGAATAATACAAACAAAAGAAGTCTATTCTCCACTCATAATTAAAATGCCCTCTTATAATGACATCTTTGAGAAAATAATAAATTTACATCTTCTAAAACTGACTATCCATTGCAATATGGTGTGGATAAAACAAGAACAAACAAGAAAGACCTTTTAGAAGAAAAGGCAGTAAAGAGCAAATAAGTAAAACAAGTGTCAGAATTTTAAACTCTATTTTCCTAACAAATAGAGTTAAGAAGAATACCATGCCTACACTAACAGAGAAAGACAGTTTCTATATTGACAGCCTCTGCTTAAAAAGAATAGTTTGAGGACTTAAACAGTGCATTGCTAGAGAAATGTGAACTAGGAAAGTGAGCTACAAATATTTTATAAATCTATAAACAAAATTCCTTATAATCTGAGAATTCTACTTACATGTTTGGGATTCACTTACTCATTCAACAATTATTTATTGAGTACATACTATTTGCCTAAATGCTAAACTTATGCTTTAAAAATATCCTTTGGTTACTGTGCAAAAAAGGAAATGTTAAAGTGACTTATGATCTTTATGCTAGAACATACATTTACAAAAGAGAAGGAACAACATACAAACTGAAGAATGTCAATTTTGCCAGGAAGTGTCTGGATCTCTATTCCTCTCTTGGCAGTTACTGCAGTTTGGGATTAGCTCAAGGGGTATTCTGATAAATTTGAGTGTGGATTTAAAAACTTAGTGTTGAAGTGCCACTTCACCTATAATCCCTTCTCTCACACATCCTAGAGAAGATAAAATCCCAAGATCCTTTTTGGAACTACTTTTTAGGCCTCAGTCTCATAAATAAATCTAGATCACAACCAGCCTGGCATTCCACGCACAAAGAATAAGTCTAGCCGTATTCCTCAAGATGTTTGCCTTACTACCGTTTCTGGAGGTGAGGATCAGGTCTTATCATTCATGTCGTCCTGTTAAAGTAATTCAGAGTCACAAATACTCTTGTCTCGGTTGCATTTTAATTTGTAGTTTAGCATAAATACAATCCTACAGTAGCAAAAAGACTAATGAACTGCCTTTATAAAATATAATTTCCAATTACTACAGACACCTATATAAATTTATCACAGCAAAAAAATAAATAAGACTAAATGAATATTTAAAATCAACTATATAGGAGAATAAGGCCTTTTTTTTAAATTAATTTATTTTTGTTACAGATGTTTCTCCTTATTTAAAGAGATACAAAATGTCCATGTCTATCTTTTAAGCAGTTACAACTAAGAAAGTCATTCAAGCTTCTCCTTGTCCTACAGTAAATATCACTTGTAATAAAATTGTTTCTTTAATTTTATTATAAAATTTCTATAAAACTCATTAAATAAACTTACTATAACCTGCAGACATATCAAAGGTTTTTCTTCTGTTCAATTTTGCCATTGGTTTGCATAAAAAACTTTTTTCAAAAAGTATGTGTGTATATACAGAACCAATGGGTCCAAAGTAACTATCATAAATATAAATATTACATTTAGACGCAAAAAAAGAAATGAAGTGCAAAAGTACAAGATGGGGCAAATAAATATTTATGAGAAAATTAAAAAGGTAATTATAAACCAGTGCCACTTAAATGTAATTTCTTGCCAATGCAATTTTGGTCTCATTACTATACTATATTCATGTCTAGATAAACAATATAAAATTCAATTAAAAGAAAACCTTTATTAAGCAAGTATCGGGCCCCTTCCCTTAATATTGCACTTTCAAAAGTTCAAAAGTAAACCACACAAAACTCAAAGTTGGGAATAAAAGGTCCAGAAACCATGCTATATAATGAATGACTGTAAGAGCTACAGAAGCATGCTGGGAAGCAGCTAATAATAAATGAGTGGGGGAAAGAGCTAAGACTGTCTATAGAAGAGGCAAAAGTAGCATTGCTCTGCTCTGGAAAGTAAAATAAGAATCAGTAGTTAAGAGTCAAGGTAAGACAACATAAGGAAGTGCTTCCTAACGACCAGAGTTAGCAAAACAAGCTGCCTTACAGAGCTATGGACTTGAATAATTAATGAAAGTCTGGATGATTACACAGTCAAGGATAATGCACAAATAATTTTTTTATATTAAAGCTAAAAATTCCTTAAAAAGCCCCATACATACTAATTAATATATTTTATTACCTCCAAAGAAATAAAAATTTAACATTATTGCGCTTTCATTACATTTTCTAACTTCAAAAGCCAAGTACAACATGTTCACAATGAAATTTTAATTAGAAATTACTCTTAGGCTCTAAATGAAAAGTGATGTTGCATTCCCAAAAGATTATACAAATTACATTCATCCTATAAAAAACTAAGAGATGAATCTGATCACTAGTAACAAATAATCTTAAAGTGGACACATAAATTGTAAAATGAATGCCCTTTAAATGTATAATTTTGAATTTTGATAAGTAATTTTATCATATTAATCAGATAACTATGAACATGAAAAATACAACTTTGAGTTCTAGAAAACTGTAAGAAAGGATTATGATATATTGGGCTATTTGTACAGAATTTGATCATTTTAACTCAAAAGAAAAGCTAAAAATGGTAATGATCAGAAAAGTGATCGTAATGCATAATTTCTCCCTCTCAAAAAAAATTATTTTGCTTCCTCTTTTATACTTTATAGAGTCCCACAGCTGCCAGTAATAAAAAAAAATAATAATAATAAGTCTAATTTCAGGAGAGGGGAAAGAAGGGGTTGAAATCAAGCTGTATTCTATCTACTCAGTTGTGTAATATCAAACATCACAAACAAAAATTATAGTGTTAAATGAGCTAGTTGCTTCCCTATAGAAACTGTGAGAAAGAATACAGCCTGGAATTCCAGACTTAATTTAAAACTACAAGGAAAACAGCGACTCACTATTCATTATGGACAATTTGAATAGTGAAAACTAGAGTTAAATGGAACTAAAATCACCACTTTTAATATGGCTTTTCTGACCATATCCATAATTAAAATATCTACATAAACATATATGCAACCAAAATGTCACTTCACACAAAGATAAAAATCTAATCACAGCATTCAATTTCTCACATGTGCAAAGTTCATAAAATACTATTGTGAAGTTATTTCTTGAAAAATATGAAAATCTCAAATTAAAATTTGCGGTAGGGTAGATAGAAAAAGAACACTGTATTGGAAGTGTTCGAGTTCCAGCTCTACCGTTAATCTTTTTGTGACTAAGGCCGATCACTTAGACTTCTGTGCCTTGATTTATTTCTTCCTTTGTAAAATGAATACACTCCATCCCTACATTAGGGTGGTGGTGGTGAGAATCAAATGTGAAAACTCTGAAGAATACTGTACTATCAAGGTCATGTCAGGTTATTACTGTTATTGTCATTACTGACTTTATCATCTATCAATCTTCTAAGATTTGAACAAATTAAGCTAACAATGAAAAGGCACATGTGAGCCAAAGAAAAAGCAGGTAAAACAGGAGAAGGCATCCTCCTACAGGCACGCGGGACTTACGTCCTGCATTTGGGCGTTGAAGACTGCACAAGATGACAACTGAAAAGACTGAATCATGACCTGAGCAACACCCTGTGGATCAGAATACAATGCACCTCTCAGGTGAGAATATAGCTGAATGACTTTTTGTAAACGGAAAAAATAATTATACAAATGCTGAGTCTCTTGAGACCTGGAACAGAGGGGCTTCTTTCTCCTCTGTAAAATGAAGGATTTGAACTAGATCAATGGTTTCCAAATTCTAGTTTGCTGGCATTGTTTCATATATTAGTCAAACCCCCTTTTAAAAAAACTCACCAAAAATACATAAAATTTATAAAACAGATAAAAAGTGGTGCTGCATAAGTTACAGTGGAAGCAGGGGCCCAAAGCCCCACAGTCCTCTTTCTGAAGAATTCTCGAAGTGCTTCTTCCAAACTCAAGAGCTCCTGGAAGCACAATTTTAAAACCACTGGACCAGATGATCAAATACATTCTAGCTCCATGACTATATGGCTATTATTTATAAATACTCAAAAAAGTTTAAAGTAGACTCTGTAATCAAGTTTTAGCACTTTCATTAAAAGTAGTAGCTAAAGAGAAATACTTATAAATTTGTTAAAACTACTAAATTCTTCATTAAATTTACAAAAAGAAAATTATTATTGCTTTTAGCTTTTGTTGGAAAACACAGGCTAGCACCCAAAATTATATGAATAATCACCAATAAAGTTTTACTAAAGCATAGGATCACCTAATTCATTCAATACTAAATTCTCAATTTCAACTCTATAGTCTGATATATTACCTTTTGGAATTTAAAAAGTCTATATACCATATTACTGTTATCTGGTTTGAAATCCAAATTATCCAAAAATATGTGTACAACCAGCAAGGACTTCCTTTTCACCTTGTGACAAGACATGGCCAAACACCAACTAAGCTAGGCTGGTAAGAGTTTAGATTTGGCACAGAAAGGGTAGCTAAATAAGAGAGGCAGCATGGTACAGTGGTTCAGTGTATGAAATGTGGAACCAAACTTGCCTGGACAAGAATTCTGGTTCTACCACTAACCAAATGTGTGACCTTGGAAAAGTCACTCAACCTTCCTGTGCTTTAGTTCCTTCACTGTAGGATGGAGGTAATAAGAGTAACTACCTTATATGTTGTGAGGTTAAATAAGTTTACACAGGCAAAGCATTCAGAGCAGTGCCTGACACATATAGTGAATAGTGTATTTGCTATTTAGTGATCTCCACACCGACCAAGACAAAACTTTCTATTATTAAAATGTTTAATTCTGAGATGTTTTTCTTATTTTTCATGGTGTTAAAACAGTTTCTACTTTGAAATGATGGTGACAAGTAAATGGAAGTTTTAAAATATCCTTACTTGGCAAAAATAAAAACTGTAACGGTAACCCATCTGTCATGGTCCCCAATGTTTTTGGTTATTTTTTATGTTTCTTTTCATGGGTCTGTAAAATTTAAAAGTCTGACAACCACTTTTGAAACTACATAAAACCACATTAAAAAAACAATATAAAGCACCAATTAATATATAATCCCTGTCTCTTCTTTTCATTGACATATGTACAAATTAAACTCACTTTTCTTTGCCTCCAGGCTGAGTGCAAACTTAATTAAAAGATTATTCCTAGTATAAAAAACCTTGAAAAGTCATGTGAAATACTTCTATAAGAATATGTTGAAAATACAAATTTATCTAATTTAATAAATAATTCACTCATCTTAATTGGCTCAGCCTCATAACCTAGAATCAAATTTATATGGGTAAAAAAAATAGTCTACATTTTTTAACTGCTACATCTCAAGTTAAAAAGAAAAACAACAGACTTAATATTTAAAATTCGGTCTAAAATTGTGGCTCAGTGGTTGGAAGCATCAGCCAGCTCACAGAAGGATGACAGGTTTGATTCCCAGTCAAGAGCGAGTACCTGGTGGTGTGGCTTCAATGATACCCTGCCCAGTCAGGGTGTATTTGGAAGGCAACCAATCTATGTCTCTCTCTCAAGAAGATGTTTCTTTCTTTCTCTCTCTTTCTCTCTCTCTCCCTCCCATCCTCCTTTCCTTCTTTCCTTCCTTCCTTCCTTCCTTCCTTCCTTCCTTCCTTCCTTCCTTCCTTCCTTCCTTCCTTCCTTCCACTCTCTCTAAAAATCAATGGAAAAAACTGTTAATCCTCAGGTGAGGATTAACAAAAAAAAAAAATGGGGTCTTAAATTGCTTTTGTTGTTGAGTCTAACAGTAATAAATGTTTGATCTACCATTTAACATTACCATTGACCATTTTTCTTTTAACTTTAATTTTTTTAGAAATAATGGCCTTTTAATAGGCATTCTTTTCATACTCACCCTCCATATTTTCCTGTCCTGAAAGTCTTTTATCAAGCATTGACATTAGTACTTAAAAATGTAAACTTCCATCATGATTAAAATAAGAATACAGTGGATTATACATTAACATACTTGTTTATTTCATTTTGGAGTCACCTTTCCAAACATTCCACGTAACTTCATATTAGCAACTAAACCATCACCATTAGTGTGCATTTAGTACTACATACAGAATGCCCTGGGTACCTTTATATGAGGAAAAGTCTATATCATATAAGAATTACAGTCAGAAATTACCCTTTCAATCATGTTTTATTGATTGAGCTGTGAGAATAATGCTGCTTTCTGTTTTTAGTAGCATTAAGCTGCTGCTGTTACCTGAGCATGCTGGCTTTGTGCAAGCTCCTCTTTCCTGCGTTTCATGAGCTCTTTTCTCAGCTCTTTGGGTGCTTTCTCCACTTCATTAATAACCTACAGTGTATAAGCATGCAGGAGGTGGGGAAATAATACTTTCTCCACAGCAAGCATTTATGTGAGCAGACAAGGTACAAGTCAAATATTAAAGCTGTTAAAAAGTTTAACATGCATTAGCATAGGTGTTAGTTTGGTGAAAAAGAATGAAAGGACAGAACATGCTTAATCTCAGCGCAGAAAAGGGACATTACACCATATAGAAGTTAATTAGTTGCTTAATTATCCCTATATATCATTCCCTCTTGAAGATCCAAAAACAATCAGTAAAGGATTACTTACAGCACTGATGCTGAACTAAAGGTAATAAACTCAATTGACCTTTTTGAAAGATCATAAAATTATGAACATATCTATTGACACTGTTTAAAATATTGAACATAAGGAAAGTTAATGCCACTTATAAAAGTGAAACATTTCATAATTGGCTTGAATAGACCAAAGAAATAATTTTAAATAAAATCCACGAAATGAGACCAAAAGAAAAACAAAAGGGAAAGTAAGCCTTAGAATACACAAAGGAGAAATAAATGGATTCTACATTTTCTTTTTTCATAAAACACACCATTTTATATACAGTGTGCTAAAAATGAACATATCTGATGACTTTGTTTTGGATTAGAATAATAGTCTCCTTTGCTAACAATTTAAGCCAAACATAATTGTCAAGTTTAAAATCAGTAATATAAGCAGTCATAACAGTTTAATATGCTATGATTTATTATACCCGATAAAGCATATTATAAAGCGAAATATATTTTAGAGCTCATTCTTTTAAATCATTTCAAAATTCTACATGTATTCCACCTAAAAACAGACCTGTGATTCGATTATGAAAAATGACCATGTGTTTACAAAAGTAGAAGCACCAAAAGCAACCAGATTCCAAATCACCACATGCTATTGATGGTCCATGAAAGAGACTGATTTTGATTTAACATAGTGTATTTAAAATTTCCCATCAGTAACTGCTCATGAAACCAAATCACCATTAAAAGGAAGAGACTCCCCAAATGCAAGAAGTTTAGTGATAAGAAAAAAAATACACAATTATTTAAAATATGCATTATCATAATCTCAAACATATTCACTGGCTAAAACTCTCCTATTCAAAACAGTAACAATAACTAGATATTTTTAGGTTTTATATGTTTAGGATTATATCATATATTTACCTGTAAAATTTGATTTATTTAATCTGATATTTAAAATAACCTCTCTATGAAAACTATCCATGGTTTCAAGAGAATTAAAGTGTAGCCTCAGTAAAAGTCATATATCATGATATACAGAGCCATTCTATGTAAAATATGTGACAAAATAGTAATTTTTAGAAATGGTAGCCACATGAAATAAAATTATATACCATTTCATTCACCTTTACCTAAAGAAATCATAGAACATACTATATTTATTAATGTTTGATTCTATCCTTTTTAAAGTAGATCCTCAAGTTCAGCAATATGATGTTCAATTTTCTGCATAATTTAAATGTTAAAGTCAATGAAGCTGGGTATTTGAAACATACAAAAGTGAAAATGCATTTACTAGTTTGGTTGAGATATTTTGGCTCCAATCTAATAGAAATTATCATAATTATTGTTCTTGGGGTCTTTTATAATTATGAAAAGGTGAATTCTCCTTCTACCTTAAAGGTACAGAATAAATCATAAAATTATCTCTGAAAATTGCTAATATATAAAACTCTCTTAGTTTTATTTAACTTGGGGAGAAAAAGACACACTAATACAATATGTAAATCTCCTTTCTCAATCAATGACAATTTTTCACACCACAAACAGATTCTACTACAATATCAAACAGTTAGTTTCAGGGAAAATGAAAAAATTCATTCTACTCAAATGACTTTACAGATATTTTCTACCTTTTAAATCATTTCAAAATTCTTGATGTATTCCACCTAAAAACAGACCTGTAATCCAACTATGAAAAATGAACATGTGTTTATACAAGTAGAAGTACCAAAAGCAACCAGATAATGAGATATTTCAAAATATCTCACAATTTGATGAATTTATAGATACTATGTCAAATTTCAGGTTACTTACTTTTATTTTGGCTCAATGTCCAAGAAAGGCAATTAAGTTAATAAAAAAATTTTTATTAAATATTAAAAATAATAAGGTAAATTATTTCTACCTGCAAACACAACACTAAGTTTTCTTTAAAAAAATACTTTTGTAAAAGATCTTACATGCTGTATTAATAAAAGAGAAATGATAGTTTAGAAGAAAAATGAAGACTTGGTTCAATGTTTAGCTGGACATTTTGAACATTTAATGGTAGTTTGTGAACTTAAACAGGCCATTATAACCCCTTCTACACCCGCCTCCTAAGCAGTAAAATGGGATAACACCTGACCTTACTACTACTCCATATGACTGTTGAGAAGACCAAAAAAATAAGTGCTCCTTAACTAGTAAAAATTGCTTTCATAATTAAAAACAGTAATTATACTTACCTCCTTTTTGCGGTTCTTCAATATATTCTGAAATTTAGACAACTCTTTCTCTTGTTCTGCTTTAATGCGTTTGGCTTCATCTCGCAAGCGATTTGTGTGTTCTTGTTCTAGACGTTCAATAGTCTGTTTCTGCTGTTTTTCTAGATTCTCAATTTCTTGGTCATATTGTCGTTTTTTGCTCTGTAAAACAATGTAGCTCAAGATCATTTAACTTTTCTATCACTCATATTAACTCATCATAATGAATATATTTACTAAGAGGACATAACTAGCATTTTAATTTAGTTATGTAATATACATAACCTTTGTAGTACTGATCAACTGAACTAAAATATGAAAATTTTCAAAAAGATGAGCATTTTTTTCTTCTAACATAGAAAATAAATACAGTTGACTCCTGAATGGGTTTGAACTGCACAGGTCCACTTATATACAGATTTTTTTTTTTCAATAAATATACAGTTGGCCCTCTGTATCCCCAGGTTTCACATGTGCAGATTCAACCACCAAAAACTGAAAATAGTATTCTCAATTCACATTGGGAATCTGTGGATGCAGAGGCCCTATTACATGCATTGTTCTATGCCATTTTATATAACGGTCTTGAACATCTGCAGATTTTGCTGGTTTGATTGCCGGTCAGGGCACATGCCCAGGTTGTGGGCCTGACCCCTAGTGGGACACACAGGAGGCAGCCAATGGATGTTCCCTCTCATCAATGTTTCCATCTCTCTCTCCCTCTCCCTTCCTGTCTCTCTATCAATAAAGAAAAAAAAAGCTAGTTTAGTTTCTTCTTAAGGCACCAAATTTCATAATTAACCAATGGTACAAATATTTAAAACTTTACCATCATTTCTTGTTCAAAGCGCCGGAAAATCTGTTCTCGTTGCTGCTGCAATTTGCTATTGAGCTGTTGTTGGGCTCTTTGCTCTTCTTTTTGAAGAAATCTTAATTCCCGAAGTTCCTGACGTCTGATAAAATGCAATAGCAATGATAGAGGAAGATAAAAAAATTACAACTTTGAAATGCTTTTTGAAAAAAAAAACTTTAAAAATAAAAAACAGTCCAAAATTAGCCAAGTTTTTATTCATTTCTCTAGTCTTCAGACTTTGCAGAGACTAAAAAGAAGTCACAAAACTAGTTTTAATTATGTTATTTCTCTACTCACCTAAGAAACCTCAATTCTTCAGTTTTGGAATCACTATCTGTAACTATCTTTGATGTTGTTACACTCACTTCTACACCATCAACAACAAATTTGCGTGTTTTCTTCAGTGTTTTCTTTTGTCTTCTTGTTTCCTGAGTAAGATTTTATTTTAGTTAGGCTTTATATGGGAAATACTAGAGATAGAAAGCATTTTCTTCTTTAAAAAAAATGAAGAGCCATCAAGACTACAGGTAAGACTATAAGGTAAGAATATAAAACAATAAGACTCACCTGTGGAACCAGTTATATCATCTTATACCTCATTTACCTTTCACATGACTTTACAAATGAAATTTAATTTTTTTCAAGTGAAATTGTGACTTTTCATGATGTGCATGTATAATTTTTATGAAATCACATCATAACAGGCACAGTGGTAAGGATCAATTCACATAAATGACTAGTTAGTGTAACTTTAACATGTTAACCAATTTTTTCTTCCTCTTTTCACCTTGTAGGTTTTTCAGATACCTCTGCTTCTCAGTTTTAGAACCACTGACAAAACAAAATTGAATTCCTGGGGCTTATCCCTTAAAGACTCTAAATCAACAGGGCTGAGTTGCTTGGAATTTGTATTTTGAAAAGGCTCCCTAAGTAATTTTTAGAGGACTGGGATTCAAAATCTGTTTCATTAGTATCAATTGCTTTCCTCCATCTCAGGGCTGGAGATGAATGTGATGTTCGAGTTAGTAGAAAGACAGCATTTCTATTGCACCTCAAAAGAATTATATTTGCCTGTTAGCTATTGCTTATCAATCTTTTTCAAATTATAAGAGAAAATTTATTTAGAAAGTTACAAAGGTAGTAGAAGTGAGCCAGTTGGGCTGTGCAAGCTCAGGAAACAAGCTACAAAGGCAGAAGGAGGGCCCTTAGAGGTTAGGAGAGGGAAAGGCAAAGGTAACATGCCTGGGGGAAAGGAGCTTCCCAGGGAAAGTGGCCTGCCATTCTTTCTTAAGACTAAACTCTTCATTCCTCAACTGGCATCCAAATGCTTTTCAAATGTAGATAGAAACAAAAGATGTATAACATTCCCACAAATAAATCTGGTAAACATGTAAGTATTGAGAGCAGAGAGCAGATAACTACTTGGGGGCGGGGGTGTGTGTGTGTGTGTGTGTGTGTGTGTGTGTGTGTGTGTGTTTTAAATCCTCACTCAAGGATGTTTTTCATTTAATTTCAAACAGAGTGGGGGCGGGGAGAGAGAGAAACATGTGAGAGACATATTAACGGTTGCCTCCCGCATGACCCCAACCAGGGCTGGGGACTGAACAGCAACCAAGGTACATGCCCTTGGCCAGAATCAAACCCACAACTCCGAGGGCCAATGCTCTAACTGTTGAGCCAAACCAGCCAGGACAATTACTTGATTTTGATATGGGGGGAAAGGTTAGAAAGCAGAGGAGTTGAAGTGGAATGTGAAGATTTTAAATGCATTAGAATTAGCCCAGCTGGTGTGCCTCAGTGGTTGAGTGTTGACCCATGGACCAAGAGGTCGCTGGTTCGATTCCCAGTCAGGGAACATGCCCAATAGGAGCTGTGCAGGAGGCAGCCAATCAATGATTCTCTCATCGATGTGTCTGTCTCTCTCTTTCCCTCTCCTTTCCTTTCTCTCTAAAAATATCAATAAAACATATATTTTTTAAATGCATTAAAATTTTAAACTTTGTCTTTGGCACTTTCCAGTCATTTTTTGCAATGTCTTATTGTTCTATTCTCCAGGCTTCCAGTATCCTCACATTCCTCTCCCTAAGCCCTGGACTATGGCATCCTCGCCAGGTTTCCTCTAAAATCTAAAGTGGGCTTGCCCCCAAAATAGATCTACCTCCCTATAACCTCCAAACTTTCAATTTCTTTGGTTCCCACTAAAATATCCATAATTAACATGACCTTAATTCTCATAGAAGTATCTGCACTTTTTAAAAATATTATATATCTTGCACTGGCCAGTTTGGCTCAGCGGTTAGAGCGTTGGCCTATGGACCAGAGAGGCCCAGGTTCGGTTCCTGCTAAGGGCACGTACCTCTGTTGCAGTTTGTCCCCGGCCCCGGTTGGGGTCGTGTGGTGGCAGCCACTCAATGTGTGTCTCTCACATCAATGTTTCTCTCTTTCTCTTCCTCCCTCCCTCCCGCTCTATCTAAAGATAAATGCAAAAAAGAAAAAAAAGACCATTCTTTCTTAATTCTCTCATATATTATTGATTCTTGCTAAAATAATATCTACATATATGCAATAAGAGAATCCAAATCACACTAAATAACTATATTATACTGTTTATATCAAGTTGGCAAAAATAATTAGATAGTACCAAAAAATTTAAAGGTCACATCTCTCTTTGGTTCTTTTCAATTGATTGCCTTCGTAGGCCTTAATAATTGTATAGGAGTAATACTACTGATTTAGTGCTGTCTTATTTTTAAGACATTAGTTTCACATAAATTCTAAAATGACAAAGAAAAACTGAAACAAGGACAAAGAAAAACCAAAACAAGGATCCATGTATACTTACTTGTAAAGATATTGATCCACTGTCTTTAGTTTTACTTAAGAAGCTAGAGATGGATAAATTCAAGTCAATGCTGCTATTATCAGCAGTGGAACCAGTGCCTGAATCAGTATCATTTTCCTTTTGCGTCTCAGATTCTGGTAGCAACGTGGTTTCAGTTTTTGATAAAGTACCTATTTCCCCTTTATTTTCTGCATCTTCAGAGTTGATATTAATGCTAGGTATTGGAACAGGCTGAGGTTCACTGGGCTGTGAAGTGGCAGTAACTTCAGGTTCTGTTTTAACTGGCACTTCACAAGGAATCTCTTTTTGCTCTGTATCTGTCTGAGTAGTGGCTTCATGGGCATCCTGTGTTTCACTTCCTGAAGCATTCTGGTCAGTATGAATCACTTCACTTCTGATCTCTATTTCTTCAGTGCTACTTGATTCAGTAATTTCCTCAGCTTCATTTGTCCTGGGTTCCTCACTAGTCTCCACTATGTCTTCGGAACTGCTGATTAACTGCTTCTCACCTTTACCTTCTAAAGATTTTTTATCTAACTCATTAGTTTCAACTCTTTCTCTAACAGAAACTTCCTCAGTACCACCAACTTCAGGACCCTCTGTGCGTTTACTTGCTAGTTCCTGGCTTGCTTCAACCATTTCTTTTCCGTCATTACTCCGAGCGTCCTTAGCACTGTTTTCAGCCGCCTTCTGTGCAACATCTAAGGCTTCATTTGTTCCTATCACATTACTTATATCACTAACCACATCTTTTTTAGTTTTCTCTTCTTTGGCCAAATTCTCTTGGGTGTCTTCCTTTGTAAGCTCAACTTCATTGTCAACTGCCTGAATATCTGCCTCATTTTCACCAGTCTCTTGAGAAACTAAATCCATTGTTTGAATAGCAGTATCTTTAATTTCTTCTTCAGATTTTATAACCTTATTTTCAAGTATCTGTTGCTTTTCCTGATCCCTTTCTTCCTCAGGTTTCAGATTCTGTTCAATATTTGTTTCTAAAACTATCATATTATTCTCTTTTCCTTCATTGACTGAATTCATGTCTGCTGCTTCTTGGTCAGGCAGATTTTCAAGCTTGGGTCTCTTCTCCTCTCTCCCATTTTCCTTGATTATTGTTCTCTTATGGAGTTCAGCCATAGCTTCTAAGTGAGTATCATTAATATGTTCATCAATACCCTCCACAGCTTTTTCAGGCTCACCAGTAGTGGGTTTTTCATCAAGAACTCTGCTGTTAAATTTATCTTCAGGAGTATTGCGTTCTGTTTTTTCTGAGACAGATTCCAAAATGCAAGCATTTTGTGAAAGTTTATCTTCTTCAGAGCTGGCAATACTAAGGTCAGAGGAGGCACGCTTACTTGCAGGTATTGGCTAAAAAAAGATTTTATACATTTTTAGTGTTAAAACAAGATGGTAGCCAAAGCAATGTTTTATTTATTTATATTTTTAAAATATCTAATTTATATATAATGATTTAATATCTTTATTCAGTAAATCTGATGAAGTTATAAAAATAATTTAAAGAACTGACAAATCTTCACATAATAAGTATGACAAAAATGGATAGCAAGAGTAAATTGGCTATTAATCTTTACCTCTAAAATTAAAGATTTTGTACTGCTACCCATTAATTAATCCTTAGATACAGGTGCAAACCTCAAAACCCAACTCTAAAAATTACCTAAATAAAATGTCCTTTCTATTATACTGACCAGAGAATTTTCTGTTTCTTCATCATCTTCCTCCTCTTTGCCATCTTCAACTTCTTCTGTTACTTCAGCCTTTGCCTCTGCAATCAACTCTCGGATTGGTTTATTGGAATCCACAGTAACAAAGGGATGCTGTTTGATCATTAAAAAGAGCATGCTCAATAACACCTCAAATGCTTACTTATAAAGTAAGTTTCAAAAACATAAAGTGTATTATTATGTGGTAAAAATATGAATACATAGGTAGAAAAAATACAAACCACGTCAAATAATGTTACATCTGGGGAAGGAAGAAGTTAAAGGGGACTGAACCGAAATAGGGGCTGCCTGCAACCCCTACTGTACCTTTTCTAAAGAATCTGAAGGAAATATGTGAGAAATAACAACACATTGTATCTGGATAGTAGGTACATGTTCTTAGGTATGTTTGAAAATTTCATAATCTAAAATTTAAAGTTAAAGTTTCAAGTTAACTGTGTAATACTAGTTCTTAAAAAGTAATAATACATGTAAATCCAGTAAAAAGCCTCAATAAGTTACAAAAAGCTTTAAAGTTCTGTTAAAAGTGTCTACAAACACCTGCTTTTTTGACATGGTTCTAATATTCTTAACAGTAAGAAGACACTTTATTCATCTCTGTATACTCAGCACTTAACAGTGTCTGTCACAGAGTAAAGCCTTCAAATGTGTAGGTAGTAAAATAATAAAAGTAAGTGTGTCCCAGGGATATACATGTTGCACAGAACAAGGCAATTTTTCCTGCTTTCCCCCCCCCCCACATAAATACATCAACCTAAAACACTATCAAGTAGGAATCACACAGTAACTCAACTAACAGTAAGTGCCTCAAGATCTGCCATTCTTTTTGTTTACTTGTAATATTAATTACCTGACAAAGTTTTATTTCAAATAGCATAAACAGATCCTCCTATAAATCAATATTATCCAATCACTTTAATGCCATTTGTTAAAATGAACAACATTTACTGGACATTTATCCTCAAGAGTAAAAAAATTCATTAGCAAGCTGGCCAGTTTGGCTCAGCGGTTAGAGCGTCAGCCCACAGACCAGAGAGACCCAGGTTTGGTTCCCGCTAAGGGCATGTACCTCGATTGCAGTTTGTCCCTGGCCCCGGTTAGGGTTCTGTGGGTGGCAACCACTCGATGTGTCTCTCTCACATCAATGTTTCTCTCTCTCTCTTCCTCCTTTTCTCCCTCCCACTCTTCCTCAAGGTAAATGCAAAAATGTCCTCTGGTTGCCCTGGCCAGTTTGGCTCAACAGTTAGAGTGTCAGCCGGCGGACCGGAGAGTCCCAGGTTCAGTTCCCGCTAAAAGCACGTACCTCGGTTGCGGTTTGTTCCCGGCCCTGGTTGGGGGTTGTGTGGGTGGCAGCCACTCAATGTGTCTCTCTCACATCTATGTTTCTCTCTCTCTTCCTCCTCTCTTCTTCCCGCTCTATCTAAAGATAAATGCAAAAAAATATCCTCGGGTGAAGTAAAAAAAAAAAAAAAAAAAAGTCCTCTGGTGAGGAGAAAAAAAAAAAATGCATTAGCTTGTGCCCCTGTCCCCAAGGTGCTTGCTTTTACTAGAAAAACAAAATGGAAGCAACAAACACAGTGGAAATAACTAACAAAATGAATCAAAAAAGCACGGGAGGAATGACTTATAAGTTAAATGCTTTTTAGCAATGGTAGCATATATGTTTGTAAAGCAAATGTTTACTACTACATGTGTTTGAATTTCCACAGGGAAACTCAAGTGGAAAGACAGCACAATGAATGAATCTGAAATTACATTCTTAAAAGGATGTTAAAACAATTATATGGTTTCTTTTGTCATACTACTCTTATCTTACCTGCAGTAGCTGAGACGTTGTCCACCTGGAATCTACATTTTTTTCCAAGCATTTCTTTAGAAAGTCCTTAAAATTTGAAGACCTTCAAAATAAAAGTTTAACAATGACATTCTAATTTACTCTCTTGTTATTAAAATCAAACAAAACTCTAATAAATTATGCTTAAGTTTCATTATATATGCAATAATATTAATTCAACATAAAAAAGTTAATGAGAATATTAAGATTTTATAAGTTATTCATTTATAAATACAATTTAGACATATATCTAAGTAGGTTCAAAGTTTTAACCACTGAGATATAACCATATATTCACAAGTATGCCAAAAGTTCACATACATAGATCAAATGAATATATGCCTCACTTTCTCATAGTACAGAAAATACTTTTTTCATGTAAAACAGAAGTCACTGGTATTTTCAAATTTATGGGAAAAGCCCTGGCTGGTGTGGCTCCACGGGTTGGAGCATAGTCCCATGCACCTGAAGGTTACGGGTTCAATTCTCAGTCAGGGGCACATGCCTAGGTTGTGGTTTGATCCCCCGTCGGGGCACATGCAAGAGGCAACTAATGAATGTGTGTGTTATCTGTCTCTCCTCCCCCCCCCCATCTTCTTCCCTAACATAATTTTTTTTTTAATTATGGGAAAAGTTAGTTATAAGAGTTTAAATGGTCCATAAGTCTTAAAACTATACCAAAAATCAGTTTTCATGTAGTCTTTGTACCATAGATTTAAATACCCTTGGAGAGCTGGAAGAATAAACATCAAGTCTTACTTCTTAAAAAGCTTTGTTTAGAATATTTTACCATTTTGATGGCTGTGCTAATGTAGGGGGCTCAGATTTTGCTATTTTTAGCAGCACTCGCATTGGATTTAACTCATGATGAGGTGGTTCTATCTCAGCCATTTCTATTAAAGTTATACCCAGGGACCAAACATCAGCTTTGTAGTCGTAAGGTCTGTCCTTCGATGTTTCACACATGACTACCTCAGGAGCCATCCTACGAAAACAGAAAATTAAAAGTTAAGACATTTAACTTAAGAACAGTGATTTCAACCCACATAAAAGATAGACAGTATCACCAATTATGTGGAAAGATTAATGAGTATAGTAACTGCTGACCTAACTAACACTGTAAATCCATAAAAATGAATACATACCAATATGGTGTGCCAATAAAGGAATCTCTTCTTTGAATTGTCCTTGTGTTTTTAGCTGATACTCCAAAATCCGCTTGAAATAAATAATCATACAAAAGTGTTAATTATAGTTTTTAAGCAAAGTTCAATGTAGTCAACAAAGTTTAGGAAAGCATATCAAGTCTTTCATAAAGCCATTATTAGTAAAGGATAAGAAAAATATCTTCTCTACCAACCTAATCTGACCACCCTATTTCTACCACACCCACACCCAAAAATTGCCACAGAAAAGACTCCATCATTAATATACTTAATACCACCATCTTTATACATCCTCAGATCACAAATTCTCCAGAACTGAAGAAAAAAATAGTAACTTTAAAATAGACCAGCCAACCCAGCCGGTGTGACTCAGTGGCTGAATGTCGACCCATGCACCAAGAGGTTGCCAGTGACAAAAGGCATCTTTATTTTCTGTACAAAGGGGAAAATTAAGTTTGTATGTGCTTTGTATTTCTACTGATAATGATGTGGCAGGTACACAATGGTCTGTTAAAATATCATTTTACCTACTAATTTCCATTTCCAAAGACGTGATCCAATAAAATCATAAAAATTTGGGTACTGTAATGTGGTTCTTGAGGATAGTATGGTTCTATACTTCTGTATACATTTAACAAGGTATGAAACAAATGGAAAGTTCTCTGTATTTACAAATTAATAAAACAGAAATTGAAACTTTTTTTAATCCTCATCCGAGGATATTTTTCCATTTATCTTCAGATAGAGAGGGAGGGAGGGAGGAAAAAAGGGAGGGAAGAAAGGAGAGAGAAAGAGAGTAAAACATTGATGAGAGAGACACATGGACTGGTTTCCTCCCATACGGCCCTGGTCACTGGGGACCGACGCAACCAAGGTATGTGCCCTTGACTGGAATCGAACCTCCAATTCTTTGGTCCACAGGTCAATGCTCTAACCACTGAGCCAAAGTGGCCAGGGCAGAAATTGAAACTTTTAAATGTCAACCAACTCAAAACTATTTGGCATTCCTAAATCTTCAAAATATACTTATTCTTTAAAGTACACATTATTTTACACAAAAGTATGTTCTTGTATTCAAATAAGACTTTAATACAGTTACAGAAAAACATTCACCAAAAATGGATCAAAATTATAACATAACTATTTCAAAACAAGCTATGAGACTTCAAAAAATGATGTAAGACAGTCCTGGCTGGTGACACAGTTGGTTGGAACACTGTCGCATACACCAAAAGTCTGCAGGTTCAATTCCCAATCAGGGCACATACCTAGGCTGTAGATTCCATACCCAGTCAGGGTGTGCACGGGAGGCAATCACCAGTGTTTCTCTCTTGTATCGATGTTTCTTTCTCTCTCTCTCTTTCTTTCTCCTTTCCTCAGAGTAACATGTCAGAATTATAAAAACTCAGAAATGAGGTGGCAGAACTTGAGAAAATTAGAAATAAAAATCATGTTAAATAAAAAGACTAGCCCTGGCTGGTTTGTCTCAGCAGTTAGAGCTTCAGCCTGCAGACCAGAAAGTCTTGGGTTCGGCTCCTGCTAAGGGCACGTATCTCGGTTGCAGTTTGTCCCTGGCCCCAGTTGGGGTTGTGTGGGTGGCAACTAGTAGATGTGTCTCTCACATTGATGTTCCTCTCTCTCTCTCTCTCTGTCTCTCTCTCTCTCTCTCTCTCTCTCTAGCTTCTCCCTCTCTCCCTCCCGCTCTATCTGAAGATAAATACAAAAATGTCCTCAGGTGAGGATTAAAAAAAAAAGACTAAATAAGAAGAATGCAATAGCAGATAAACACAACAACTTTATACCCATTACTACTCCACACTATTAGGATAGCTAGCATAAAAAATACAGAAAATAGCCCAGTGGGTGTGGTTCAGTGGTTGAACATTGACCCATGCACCATGAAGTCACCAGTTCAATTCTCAGTTAGGGCACATGCCCAGGTTGTGGGCCAGATCCTCAGTGGGGGTCATGCAGGAGGCGGCTAATGTATGTTCTCTCTCATTGATGTTTTTATTTCTCACTCCCTTTCCCTTCCTCTCTCTCTAAAATAAATAAAGAAAAAAAAATTTTTTTTAGATATAGAAAATAGCAAGTATTGGCAAGGATGTGGAATGTACTGGCAAGGATGCTGGCATGAACATGAAATGGTGCAGCTGCTATGGAAAATAATATGATGGTTCCTCAAAAAAATTAACACAGAATCACCATATGATCCAGCAAATTCACTTCTAGAATACCCAAAAGAATTTAAAGCAAGAACTCAAACAGGTAATTTGTACACCCATGTCCATAGCAGCATTATTAACAAGAGCCAAAAGGTAGAAGCAACCCAAGTGTCCATCAATGGATGAAAGGATAAACAAAATATATATACATATAACAAAGTATTATTCAGCCTAAAAAGAAAGGAAATTGGCACATGCTACAAAATGGATGGACACTGAAGACATGCTAAGTAAAATAAGCCAGACACAAAAGGATAAATATTGTATAATTCCACTTATATGAGGCACCTAGAGATGTTAAATTCATAGAAGCAGAAAGTTAACAGTCCTTGCCAGAGATTGGGGAAAGGAGGGATTGGGCAGTTAGTGTCTAAGAGAACAAAGTTTCGATTGGGGAAGATGAAAAAGTTTTGGATTGTGGTGATGGTTGTACAATAATGTGAGCATACTTAAAGGTACAGAATTGTACACTTAAAAATGGTTAAACGGTAAATTCTGTTTAGTATATTACACCATGATTTTTTTAAAAAATGAAGAAAGATAAAAAGAACTTGAGAGAAAGTTATAAATATTGCTAATAGGCAAATCCCACAAGCACATAAAAATCCTTAAAGAAGAAAGTCAATATAAGGGAACAGAATACTCAAATCAGTAATTTCAAAAAATCTTCCTGAAAAAAAAAAACTTGAATATTATAAGAACATATATATTTTTAAAGTCTAGTCAAGTTAAAGAAAAACAACTTCTTGGCATCTAGATAAAAAGAGCACATACATCACTTGTAAGAGAAAGAAAATCGGATTATCACCATAGTTTTCAACACTTTATAACAGAAGAAAACAGGGTAACATATTTCAGATAATCAAGAATAAAAATGTGAGATAAGGATTTTTTACCCAGCAAAGTATAGAGTAGAACTGTTATCATTATACAGAAACTCAGAGAGCCCTTCCAGAAAAATCTACAAGAGAATGAACTTCAGACAACCAACATGACCAAAGAGACATCAACATAAGGACTGATGATGATTAACATTAAATACAGAAAGGAGGACTGAAATGACTAATTATGGTATATTCTAAATCTATCATCAATGTCCTTGAGAACCAGAATAGAAGGAGATACAGATGTAATATGAAAGAGGTTTGTTAAAAAAAAAAAAAGCAAAGAAACAAACAAAATACCTTTATGCTGAATTTGAATAGGAAATATGTAGGAACCCATTGAGAGCCTAACTCTGTCCTTTGAAAAGGCCTAGAACAGCCCAGCAGGTGTGCTCAGTGGTTGAGCATAGACCCATGAACCAAAAGGTCACTGGTTCAATTCCTGGTCAGGGCACATGCCCAGGTTGTAGGCCAAATCCCCAGTAGGAGGAGGGGCATGCTGGAGGCAACCAACTGATATTCTCTCTCAGTGATGTTTCTATCTCTCTCTCTTCCTCTCTCTCTAAAGATTGAAAAAAAATTGTTTTTTAATGAAAAGGACTAGAACAATGGCCAATCCAAAAACTATTAGGCATCTCTAACACTCAAATTGTGGTCTTGAAATACCATAACCTAATAAAAGAAACCAGGGCTTCTTGAAGAAATGGATGAATTACAGGTCTGAGGGAGGAAATACGCAATAAGAGCCTGAATCACCTCAACCTAACAAATAACAAGGAAGCTATCAAAGACTAGACTCATGTCAAAAAAGATTAACAAGCCAACATAAAGAAGCTCCCAGTCATCAAAGATAGTACACTGTGGGCTTCAATAAGGATAAAAATTATAATAGACTTGAAACCTATAATATAAAATTAAATTCATGAATTAATAATATTTTTTAAAATACTGGCCACCAGCTAAGGATCAGAAAGAATCAATTGTCTTAAGCTAAGTTGTTTGTGTGGTTTTCTGTATCTGTTTATTTCAAAATATAAAGGTTAAAATTTAGTATATCAAATTATACCTGCTTAGATGTCATGACAAAGTAAAGTGATTATTATCACTGGTATCAGTATGGTTTTTCTTTTTTTTTTTTTTTTGTTCAGGTAGAGTGGGAGGGAGAGAGAGGAACAGAGAGAGAGAGAGAAACATCGATGTGAAAGGAACACATTGAGTGGCTGCCACCCACACGACCAAGCAGGGCCGGGGACAAACTGCAACCGAGGTACGCGCCCTTAGCGGGAACCGAACCCGGGTCTCTCAGGACCGCAGGCCTACGCTCTAACCGCTGAGCCAAACCGGCCAGGGCTCAGTATGGTTTTTCAACATATTTTGTCCTTTAATGTGTATTTTGTCCTTCCAAATACACAAATTTAGACTTCACCACCAGATTCTTTTTATATTAATATCTTGGGTGTACTGAAAGAGGGCTAGATCTTCCATGTGTGTGTGTGTGTGTGTGTATGAAATTAATTAATTTCACTTTTAAACCTACATCTATTTCTTCTTATAAAGTTGTATTTATTCCCTTAGTGAAGAAAAAAAAGTAAAAACTACAGTCCTTATACTTCTTTTAGGCATCCTTTTCAGACCTAAGATTAGGCCCTGGCCAGTTTGGCTCAGGGGTTAAGAGCACCAGCCTGCAGACCAGAGAGTCTCGGGTTCGTACCTCGGGGTCGTGTGGGTGGCAACCACTCAATGTGCCTCTCTCACATCGATGTTTCTCTCTCTCTCTTCCTCAATCTCTCCCTCCCACTCTATCTCAAAATAAAAGAAAAAAAAAACAGACCTAAGATTAGTTACTTTGTTAGTTTAATCAAGATATTATATGTATAGAGTATAAAACTAAACATGGAAAAAGAACTTCATTACACATGAGTTTTAGAATTAAAAATGAAGTTATTATAGAATACTATGGTGCACTCTAAATGTATTATATTAATAAATAATAAGTCTACATACAAAAACTTAGGGGAAAAAAAGAATTAACCAGTTTTTAAAAGCTTGCCTTTGTGAAAATAAACATCCGTTCTTTCTTACTTTCTTTCTAAACCTTACTTTCTTTCTCAACCTTCCTAATGCTGCGACCCTTTAATACAGTTCCTCGTGTTGTGGTGACCCCCAATCATAAAATTACTTTTTGTTGCTACTTCATAACTGTAATTTTGCTACTGTTATGTCTTAGACGACCCTTGTGAAAGGGTCGTTCGACCCCCAAAGGGGTCGCAACCCACAGGTTGAGAACCTCTGTCTAAAGTGTATTTATATTAGATTACTATACTTAGAAGTTCTGAAAGTTAATGAATAATTATTTATCCAAGGAAGTAGTTTTAAAAAGTAATATGGAGTAATTCTCCATGTTTCACATATTTGAGTCACAACAAAACAATATTAAGTCACATACATACAGGAGGAAATCTCAGAGCACATATTTAAATGTTTTATTTAAGGGAATAAACTTACCCAACTTAATATCTCCATCTAGGGTAAAAAGAATGTTGCCAGCCTTTAGATCTCTGTGGATAATTTTATTATCATGTAAGTAGTTCAATGCCTCTAAGGTCTGTTTACAAACTACTTGTATTTGGGACTCAGTTAATGGTCTCTCAAGTTCTGTAAGAAAAAAGTAAACAAATCTGCATTTTACACAGTGAAAACATGTCAATAGACTCTTATTTTTACCATCATTGTTAAAGCTCATATACAGTGAACTTATTTTAGAAGAACTGAATATCTAAAGAATTACTTCCCTCACATATTATACTCAATACTTAATTTTAAAATTGTATTACAATTATCTAAGAATATAAAAATATAATTAAGCTGATTTCTTTCTTGATTGAACTTCACCTAACAATAAGATATATGTATAAATGTTTGAAATCCATCAATTTTTATTAAGTGTAATTTAAGATATAAACATAAAGAAAAAAAGGTATTTACCAAGCATCACAGCATCCACTGCTCCACCTGCACAAAATTCAATAAGGATCTGCAGGCAAATAAAAAAATACGTGTCTAACACAACACTGAGTTAAGAGTATTTTTTTCTTCAATTTAGCAAAAAGGATAAAGAATAGCTATCAAATAACCTAGGCTATGGAAACAATATTATGCTAACCGTAAAGATGTTTTTGTCAAAAGTGTCAGGAGTCTTAATGATACACATTTAAGAAAGCACAAAGAGAACATATTCTAGAAGTATGTGCTGTTTTGTTAATCATCATTTTCAGTGTCCCAGTTTCTCTCTAATAACCAGGCACAAAATTTTTCTTCAAGGCAGTATTTCTTTTTTAATTTATTGAATTGAGAGAGAAAAAGAGGAAGGGAGGAAGAAGGGAGAGAAGGAGAGAGGTAGAGAAAAGAGAAACATCAATCCGCTGTTCTACTCATTTAGGCATTCACCGGATGCCTCTTATGTGTGCCTTGACCAGGGATCGAACCGGAAACCTTGGCATACAGGGCCAACACTCTAACCAACTAAGCTACCCAGCCAGGACCAAGACAGTGTTGTATATTAATTTCATCTCTACTGAATAATTTTAATACTATCATTTTTAAGGTAACTATTGTGATGAAATGTAGTATTTTTTAGCTTTACTAATAGGAATAATTCCTGAAAATATACAGACTTCTTTGAGTTGTCCAATTTTTTTTTTAATCCTCACTCGAGGATATTTTTCTATTTATCTTCAGATAGAGTGGGAGGGAGAAAGAGTGAGAGAAAGGGAGAGAGAGAGAAACATTGACATGAGAGGGACACATCAACCGGTTGCCTCCTGCACTGGGGACAAACTGCAACCAAGGTACGTGCCTTTGACCAGAATTGAACCCGAGACTCAAGGGTCTGCAGGCCGAAGCTCTACCGTTGAGCCAATATCTTACTTATTAATTTGTCTAAGAGTTAATTTCATTATAATCTCTGAAAACATTTTGCTAGAGACCTGAACAACCATATTAGAAGATAATACACTAATAATAACTATAACTTTCAAAAATTACGTATCTTAAAAAATTGTACCACTTCCTGATAAATTTTCCTTCTATATAATAACACTTTACTTTTACAGATGCTTGCCAATTACAAATTGTTTTCAAATGCATTATATAATTTAAAAAATAATTTGCGAGGCAAATCATTACTCAGCCTATATAAGTGAGTACACAGACTCATAAAGGTTAATTTATTTAAGCTCCTACCTAGCAACACCAGGATAAAAAAATATAAGCCCTCTGATTCGTAGTCAGGTATTACTTGTACTACCTATTCTCTCAAAACACTTTGCTTCTTCCTTCAAGGAGAAAAACAAAAACTCCATTTCAAAAAGCCCTCTTGATTAAATTAGTGTTGGTGCAGAGCAAGGTACTGGTTATCATAATGAGTATTAATATTTTATTTATATACCTATTTGTGTCTAATATTTTCTAAAAATGAACATAATTCATACATAAAGACTGGGCCACTTATATCATGTATTAAAGCTGGGCCTGATTATATAAGTATTTAACATTTCTAGCAAGCATTTTATAAGTTATTATATGATTGTGAAAAGGTTTGGGTAATAAAACTATAAACACTTTCTAGGAAAAGAAACTTTATAAAAATTTTTAAGTAAATGCTTAAATTTCAATTACAAATAAGAGAAAGCCATCTAATTTCATAGTTTAGGAAATACAATATTCGTAACCAAATTTCTCCATTTGGGTCCAATGTCAAACAATCATGAAATATGGTACAATCTGAAATACAGGGGTAGGCAAAAGCAGGTTTACAGTTGTGAGCAGTGAAACAGTTAATAAAGCCACTGTAATAACCATAAACTGCATGTCTTTCCCATACAAATAACTGTAGATCTGCTTTTGATCATCCCTGTATCTGTTGAAGCTAAGAATAAATATGTTATTAATGACCATCTCATCAGCAGATCAACTCTCAACACAAGTATCTAAACAAAAGAGGTTATACATAAAAGAAGCTTTTGCAACTTATAAACTTCTTTAAGACAATTAACACATTTTGACTACTCCTATAGATCAACAGAAAATACTTACCCAAAGATTGTTCTCATAATAGAAGGCATCTAGAAGCTTGACTATATTTGGGTGATCACAAGATGCTAAAATATCAATTTCAACCATGTAATCTTCAAGTTCTTCTTCAGATTTGGTGTCAATCACTTTTGCAGCAGCTAAAACATTGGTCTCTTTATTCTGGGCCTAAAAATGTAAATATCAAAAATGCCCTAATGCATACTTGTTTTTTTTTTATTTTATTTTCTATTTTTTAATAAACTTTATTTTTTAGAATAGTTTTAGGTTCACAGCAAAGTTGAGCAGAAAATACAGAAAGTTCCCATATATTCCCTGCTTCTACACATGCACAGCCTCCCCAGAATGGTACATTTGTTACAATTAATATTCTATACTGACATATCATTATCACCCACAGCCCAGTGTTTACATTTGGATTCACTCTTGGTGTACATTCTGTGAGTTTTGACAAATGTGTGACATGTATCTACCATTATATTATACAAAAGAGTTTCACTAACTTAAAATCCTCTATGCTCTACCTATTCATCCCTCCCTTCTTCCTAACCCCTGGCAATGACTGATTTTTTTTTTGGATACTTGCCCCTAGCGGAAACCGAACCCAGGACTCTCTGGACCGCAGGCCGACACTCCAACCGCTGAGCCAAACTGGCCAGGGCACGACTGGTCTTTATTCCATAGTTTTGCTTTTCCAGAATGTCATACAGTAGGAATTATATAGTATGTAGACTTTCAGATTGGCTTCTTTCACTTAGTAAAATGCATTTAAGGTTCCTCCATCTCTGCCCTGGCCGATTTGGCTCAGTAGTTAGAGCTTGGACCCGCGGACCAGAGAGTCCCGGGTTCGGTTTCCGCTAAGGGCACGTACCTCGGTTGCAGTTTGTCCACAGCCCGGTTGGGGTCATGTGGGTGGCAACCAGTCGATGTGTCTCTCTCACATCGATGTTTCTCTCTTTCTCCCTCTCTCCCTCCCACTCTACCTGAAGATAAATGCAAAAATGTCCTCGGGTGAGGATTAAAAAAAAAAAAAAGGTTCCTCCATTTCTTTTTATCATCTAACAGCTCATTTCTTTTTAGCACTGAATAACAGTTCATTATATAGATGTGCCAGTTTATCCATTCACCTACTGAAGGCATCTTATTATTGGGTTGTTTTCAGCAATTGTGAATAAACTGCTATAAACATACATGTGCAGGTTCTTCTGTGGACATAAGTTTACAACTCCTTTGGGTACATAGCAAGGAGTATAATTACTAGATCATATGGTAAGAACATGTTTAGTTTTATAAGAAACTGCCAAACTGTCTCCCAAAGTGGCCAAATCATTTTACATTCCCACCAGCAATGAATGAGAGTTCCTGTTGCGCCACACCCTTGACAGCATTTGGTGTTGTCAGTGCTTTAGATTTTCACCATTCTAACATAGGTGTATAGTGGCATCTCCTTGTTTTAATTTGCAATTTCCTTAATGACATACGATGTTGAACATCTTTTCATATACTCACTGACCATCTGTAAATCTTTGGTTAGGTGTCTGTCCAGATCTTTTTTTTTAATCCTCACCAAAAGACATTTTTCCATTTTTTGTTCAGATAGAGTGGGAAGGGGAGAGAGAGATAGAGAAACATCAGCATGAAAGGGGCACATCAAGTGTTTGCCACCCACACGAACCAACCAGGGGCTGGGACAAACTGCAACCAAGGTACATGCCCTTAGCGGGAACCGAACCCGGGTCTCTCTGGACTGCAGGCCAATGATCTAATCGCTGAGCAAAACTGGCCAGGGCTGTCCAGATCTTTTGCCCATTTTTAATCAGACTGCTGGTTTTCTAATAGTTAAGTTTTAAGAATTCTTTCTGTATTTTGAATAACAGTCCTTTATCAGATACCTCTTGCAAATATTTTCTCCTAGTTAGTGACTTGTCTTCTCATTATTTTGACATGCTTATTTTGAAAGATAGCCTAAACATAAATATTAATTAAAGCATGCTATGCACCATGCTAAATGTATATCTTAATCAGATCTTAAAATACTAATTAGGTTTTTTAAGACATTTCAATATTATATACGTTATCACTCCGGCAAAACTGAATCTATTACTTTAAAAGAACAAAAAACAGAAAAAAAAATCAAACTTTTAAAAGCTACGAATAAGGGTTTCAATAAATAAATAAATAAATAACGGTCCAAATCCTATTTTTAAGAAATTATCATGAGGTAATTTTACAAAATAAAAAACATGCATATATGCCCTGGCCGGTTTGGCTCAGCAGTTAGAGCATCGGCCCAGGGACGAATGAGATGGGTTCAATTCCGGCCAAGGGCATGTACCTTGGTTGCAATGCGGTGTGTCCTCGGCCCTGGTTGGGGTTGCGTGGGAGGCAACTAATTGATATGTCTCTCTCACATCAATGTTTCTCTCTCTCTCTCTCCATCTCTCCCTCCCTCCTAATGTGTCTAAAGATAAATAGAAAAATGTCCTCAGGTGAGGGTAAAAAAAAAGAAAAAAACATGCATATATAAAAATATTCATCAAAGTACTATTTACAGTAAGGAACACTGAATCAGCCTAAATGCCCATTCACAAGAACCTGCTTAAATCATTCAATATAATTCTACAATGAAACATTATGCAGCCAAAATTAACTGACTAGTCAATGATTATTTCTTAAGATAGAATAGTACCCATAAAACATCAGTGAATGGGAAAAAAAAACAACTTACTAAACATGAGAGATATGTAATTTTACAGACACTACACATCCATTTTCACATATGGATAGCTACATAAGAAGTATCTAGAAACACATCATTAGTGAACACGGTAGAATTTCAGGGGCTTTTGACTTTTTTTGTATTTTGTATCATATTGTTTGAACTTTTAAAAATACACATGTATTATTTTTACAGAAGCAATAAAGAATTTCTGTTTTTTTGCTAATCCTTACCAGAGGATATTTTTTCCATTGATTTTTAGAGAGAGTGGAAGGGAATGGGGGGGGTGGGGAGAAGGAAGAGAGGGGGTGAGATGGGGGGGAGAGGGAGAGGGAGAGAGAGGGAGAGAGAGAGAGAGAGAGAGAGAGAGAGAGAGAGAGAGAGAGAGAGAGAAACATCGATGTGAGAGAGACGCATGGATTGGTTGTCTCCTACACAAGAACCAACTGGGGCCAAGGATCAAACCAGTAACCCAGGTACAAGCCCTTGACCGGGAACCTTCAGTGTACAGGCCAACACTCTATCCACTGAGCCATACTGGCCAGGGCTACAATAAAGTATTTTTAAAAATCAGTATATGGGAGATTTCTTAGTGATCTATTAACTAACCTTGGCAATGATAAAGAAAAGAATAAACAAAGCAGGAATCAGCCTGTATATGGGAATTTTTCGTCAAAAGAAAAATTCTGTATATCCTAAATTAAATTCCAATGGATAGGAGAGAGCAAAGACTGGAACAATTAGTTAATAGCTGTGAGCCAACTAACAAAAGACAGCACACACTCCTGAATGTACTATGTTGGAACTTTGAATCAACCTCCGCAGTCTACTAGACAACTATGCATGAACTTTCAGGACTGCTGCCTCTAACTAATCAAAACTAGTAAATATTTCTTCCTTATATGTTGTGCAACTATAACAATACTGCCCCCACTTCACCTTTTCCTACCCCTCCTTATCTGTAGCCAATGTAAATTCTTTCAAAGCAACCTACATCTTTCTTCCCCAAAACAGAATGTATAAAAACGCTTATCAATGACAGCATGCACATGCTAGTCATTCCCATCGAGCCATGCTACTGGTGGTTTATATTTCATGCCCCAGGACCTGGTCCTTTCCTGGCTAGCACTTGGCTCAATAAAACCTTTCTTTCAATAAACTTCTGATTGTGAAGTTTTTTGTTAAACATTTTCTAAGTACATTATTGTAATATGTTTTACTTCCTTAGGAAAAAACAGGCAAAAATACTGATTACTAATTAAGTAACCCTAATGTTTAGGGTTCAAAGAATATGTTTTGCACAAAAGAGAACTTCAGCCCTGGCCGGTTTGGCTCAGCAGTTAGAGCATCATCCCATGTACCAGAGTCGCAGGTTCGATTCCAGTCAAGGACACATACCTCAGCTGCAGGTTGATCCCCAGCCCCAGTTGGGGTTGTGCAGGAGACAACCAATTGATGTGTCTCTCTTACATCGAATCGATGTTTGTTTCTCTCTCTCCCTCCCACTCTATCTAAAATTTAAAAATCAATGAAAAAATATCCTCAGGTGAGGATTAACAACAACAACAAAAATCCCTCTGTCCTTGTGACACTTATAATTGTGGGGAGAGGACAGTCAATAGGCAAATAAAAAAACTGAGAGTGCCCAGCCAATGTGGCTCAGTGGCTGAACATCAACCCATGCACCAAAAGGTCACCAGTTCTATTCCAGGTCAGGACACATGTCCAGGTTGTGGGCCCAAACCCCATGGGGGGAATTGAAGGAGGTGGCAGGAGGATTGGGGGGCATGTAGGAGGCGGCCAATCAATGTTCTCTCTCATCGATGTTTCTCTCTCTCCCTCTCTCTCTAAAATCAAGGGGGAAAAAGGTTTAAATAAATGGAGAGTATATTACTGATTAGTACTGTGGGGAAAAAAATAAAGTTAAGAAATAAAGATGAGGAAATGAACAGGGGTACACAGAGAAGAAGTTACAATTTAAATAGGGTAGTTAAGTTAGACTTCACTGAGAGGGTGATATTTGAGCGTATCAGTATCAGTAAAGTTCAAGGATTATCTTTATATTGTTTTTATTAAGTCTGTGATTAAATTGGAAATTTTAGTATTTTTCAAAGAAATGGGGTATAAAAATCTCAAATTTCAAGTATGCTATTCTACATAATAGTATCCATTATGCTATTAGATATTATTCATTGAACAATTACCTTGTGCCAAGCACTGTTCTCTACACTCTCCATTTATTAGCTTATTTAATATTTGTACCAATCAGGGTCCAGCCAGGAGAAAGAAATCATATTGATTATTTTAATAGAGAGAATTTAATATAAATAATTATTGACTCTGTTGTTAACTAGGTAATTAAAACCATAGAGAGAAGGTGAAGAGTCTGGGAGGTGAAGCTAACAATTGCGGGGAAAAGCTACTACCCTAGGACCAGGGAAGCCAAGGCAAGGGATTGGAATTATTAAAACTCAGAAGCTTGGAAGAAAGGTTCTGCAGGGCTGAAACAGATCCCTGAGGAGAGAGTGCTGCTCAGCTGCTGCTGGCGTCACTAAACTTGGAAAAGGGGTCTTATGGGACTAGGGTACTTTCTGAGGAAGAGGAGGCCAGCCAACTGGAGCTGGGGTTATGAAGGATTATGATGAGGCTAGCACTGTGAGTGTTGCAAAAACTACAAACTGGAATCAACTCCTGTTGCTGGAGTGAAGAATTTCCACTAGGATGATGGTCATAGTAACAGGAAAGCAGACAGGAAGCCCACAGAAAACAAAGAGAAAGGTGCAAGGCCTTTCTTCCTCCACCTTCTTGCAGCCTTCCTCTAGTGCTCCACAACGGTGAAAACTAAAAGTGAGCAGCTGGCAAGGTAGAAGAGTGATTTGCAAAATGGTTAAAATCCAGAATACACAAATAAACAAGAGAAAGACATCCAATAGGAACATGAACAAAAGACCTGAACACAAAAGAAGTCCAATCTACCAATAAACCTATAAAAAGAATTACTTACTAGTAGTCAGAGAAAAATAAATTAAAACCACAATAAAATATATAACATTGTCAACACTGAAAAACTCTGACAATATCAAATGTTGGCAAGGATACAGAGCAAGGAAATTCTCATATGCTGCTGGTAGGGGTGTAAATCAGTAGTTTGGCATCATCTAGTAAAATTAAAGATACACTACCCTATAATCCAGCAATTCTACTCCTAAATTAAGTCTTAGCGAAAATCATGCATATATGCATCAGTATTGTGTATAAAAGCCAAAAACTGGAAAGAACTGATATACCCATTATTTACTATTAACAGTACAATGGTAAATAATTGGTGCTCTAACCATATAATGGAATTCTATGCAGCAATGAAAATGAAGTAACTATAGCTCTAGATAACAAAGATGAACCTCAAACATAAAGAGGCAAGACATTCAATGTGATTCCATTCATATAGCGTTCAAGTGCATTCAAAACTAAATTATAGTATTTAGGGATACACACCTAGATGGTAAGGTATAAAGAAAAGCAAAGAGCCCTGGCCAGTTTAGCTCAGCAGTTAAGAGCATCGACCCGTAGACCAAAGAGTCTCAGGTTCAATTCCAGTCAAGGGCACGTACCTTGGTTGTAGTTCAATCCCCCAGGGTCATGCGGGAGGCAGCCAATCAATGTGTCTCTCTCACACTGATGTCTCTCTCTCTCTCCTTCTCTCTCTCTATCTCCCTCCCTCCTTCCACTCTATCTAAAAATTAATGGAAAAATATCTGTGGGTGAGGATTAAATAAAAAATAAATAAAATGAAGAAGAGCCCTGGCCGGTTTTGCTCAGTGGTTAGAGCGGCGGCCTGTGGTCCAGAGAGACCTGGGTTCGTTTCCCACCAAGGGCACGTACCTCGGTTGCAGTTTGTCCCCAGCCCTGGTTGGGTCATGTGGGTGGCAACCACTTGACGTGTCCCTTTCATGTCAATGTTTCTCTCTCTCTTCCTTCCTCTCTTTCCCTCCCATTCTATCTGAACAAAAAACCAAAAAAACAAATATCCTCAGGTAGGATAAAAAAAAAAAGAGAGAGAGAGAAAAGAAGAAAAGCAAAGAAATGAATAACTTAGATAGGGTAGTGGTTGCCTTTAGGGGAAGAGAAGGGTCAATTCAAAAGGGAGGTGGAAGGGATTCTGAGATGCTGACAGAATTCCTTGATTCTGATGATTAATATTAGCTCAGTTTATTATTATTTGCTAAATGTACATGTATGTTTTTAAACTTTTCAATACAAGGTTATATATTTCAGGTGTTTTTTTTTTTCAGGTTTTTCTCTTTCTCTCTCTCCCTCCTTTCTTCCATTCCACTCTTTCTAAAAATCAATGGAGAAATATCCTAGAGTGAGGATTAACAAAAAAAATAGTAATTTTTTAAAAAGAAAATTAAAAAATAAATAAGTCTAAAAAAAAAAAAAAGGTGCATACCCATCAGTGCCATAAAAAGAATCACTTTCATCCAGCACACAAAAGGTCTGCTTCAATTCAATACATAATTTTATGTCACTCCCTTTTTCCCCCATTAAAAACAACAGAAAACCACCCTGACTGATTTGGCTCAGCGGTTGGAGTATCAGCCTGCAGACCAGAGAGGCCCAGGTTCGGTTCCCGTTAGGGGCACGTACCAAAAAATTAAAAATAAAAATAAAATAAAATCTAAAAAACAACAGAAAACCAAGTATAAAAAAGAAAATTGTAAGGAATAGTATATATTTTCATTTATATGTCAAATAATACTAAATTAAAAAGAGAAAATTAGCCCTGGTGGTTTGGATCAGCAGTTAGAGTGTCAGCCCACAGACCAAAGGGTCACGGGTTCAACTCCAGGCCAAGGGCAAATACCTGGGTTGCAGGTTCAATCCCCAGCCCCAGTAAGGGTCATGCGGGAGGCAACCAATGTGTCTCTCTCACATAGATGTAGATGTTTTTCTCTTTCTCTCTCTCCCTCCTTTCTTCCATTCCACTCTTTCTAAAAATCAATGGAGAAATATCCTAGAGTGAGGATTAACAAAAAAATATATAATTTTTTAAAAAGAAAATTAAAAAATAAATAAGTCAGAGATTTAAAAAGAGAAAACAGGTTAAAAATAGGAGAAGACAGATTTGTGTAGTGCTAAACTGAGTGGAAAGAATACAACTACATGATGGGAAAAAGTTTCAAAGAAACTAAGTAAACAAGATGATTGCCTGTTTATAATTTAATCTTTGTAACAGTTGCTAATTTCCACAAGTAAATGATAGAATCAATTTCAGAAATAGTTTTCTACTTCATATAATATTAAGGTTTAATAGCTTTTTCCCACACACATGGGGTATCTTGGAAAACAGAAACTTGCAGGAAAAAGGGAAAACAGGTCAGATAAGTTTAAATTTTCTTTTAAAGAAATCTCAGAGCCTTGGAAACATAGAACAGTGAAATAAAAATATGCAAAGAATTCGTGCTCTTCAAATATCGCACTAAAATAGTCATCAAGTGCACAAAAATTATCCTTGACAAAATTTTGTAGTGTTCAACTACATGGAGTAAGTCTTTCATTTTTCAGAAATTTTTCAATTAATGTCTCACTATAGAAAGATATATTACACTTTGCAGAAAGAGTCATTAAATAATTAAATCACATAGCATTGGCATGTCCACACAATCATCCTATGCCATGGGAAAATAAGAATATGGTTCACTATTTTCATAGGTCCTTTTTCCTGTCCCATCTTATATTTTACTTGAGTTCTAAATATAGTAACAGTAATTTCTACCATTTACTGAGCCCTTTTCATGTGCCTTATATTTACCATATCCTTTCACATTTTCACACACTGAGGAGCAGGTCTTACTGATGAGGAAAGTAAGACATGGAACAATTAAGTAATTTGTCCAAGCTCACAGGCTGCTGTTGAGGGAGCCAAGATACAGTACAATTCCAGAGCCAGTGTCTTAACACTACAGTGTTCTATTCAATAAAACATTTATACCACGAAAACTGCCCATAATCACCTACCGCCTTCTAACCACCAGATTTCAAATGCCTTGAGGATTTATTTTTGCCTCTCTTAGATAACAGCATATTCACAGAACATTAAGGAATAAAGAAATCTAAGCAAACATTTGGGGAAATCTATTATTCTTCAGCTAAGAAAATGGAGGTCCAGAGAAGTTAAGCGTTCTGTCCAAAACCACAGAGCTGGTTTGTGTCAGCCAGCACTAAAGCACAAATCCCAGGAGTGATCTTCCCACTGCACTAAAAGCCCTTCCTTCCTACCATACCTCTATACTGGAAACTCTCACTGAAATCCACTCTACCCTCCACACAAGTACTGAAGTTTACTTTGTCAACTTTCACAGCATACAATAACTTCAATTGCACTTACATGTAGGTAACATACATTCTTTCATTTCAACAAATATACAGAGATACAGTATGTGCTAAGGCAACTGATGAACGCAAATGTATATCATAATTCTGGCCCCTGGTTTTATCATAAAAATATAAATATATTAACTATAATATGTAACAGTGCCATAGTAGCCATGTGAACAATGTGTTCTGAAAGCACACAAAGAGTGGATATTTCAGCCTGAGTAAATAAGAAAGACAAAAGGCTGTGAGATGCATCTGAGGCAAGGCAAAGGCAGAAGTGTCCTGGTGCTTAGAAAGGAGGGAAAAAAGGCTACTATTTTTACAAGTGGACAATAAAAAACAACAGTAAATGTGGGGTCAGAAAATCTGAGTTCAAATCTAGACTATGACATGTGCGACTTCTAAGTCTGTGTCCTCATCTGTGAAATGTAGATGCTAATGACCTGTCTACCTCACAGGACTCTGATGAGGCCAAATTATGTGAAAGTGCTCTAAAAACTGGGAAGTCCTGTATAAACATTAGTTATTTATGTTTTCACTTCTAGGCAACCCTGTGGATCTTTCCCCCTAACCTGTGTCTCATAAAAACCTCACCCTTCAGGATGAAAATATTCCAATGACATCATTCATATAACCTTATGGGGTAGCAAATAGTTAACACTAATGCCTTCAGGTTGAAACATCCAAGATTCTTTCCACTGAAATAAATATACATATACAATATGTGTGTGTTTTTTTTAATTTATTAAGCAATGGTATTGACTTCCAGTCAATGCTTACTCTGAAACTAGTACCAGATGCAGGTTTTCGTCTGGAAATTTTCTATCAAAAATTCCACTCCATTTTGTAATATGTTTTCAAGCAACCAACTCAAGAATAGTCTGCATGTAGCAATCACTGTGCTCTCATCCCAAGAAATTGATTATGTATTAGCTATAGACACAACCAAGTATATATCCTGGACTTTAAAAAAGAAACTGTTTTAGTGCAATCATACATATGATGGGAAACAGCTAGTAGACGAATATAAATCCACTGAAAAGGATAATGAGTTCCTATAATATGTATAACGATTTTATAATACTTGAAGGCTACAACCTGACCCCTGCTTTAAAGAATGCTCTTATCTCCTTTAAAGTTTGCCAGAGTAGCCTATATAACCTTGCTTCCCTTTAGCGATCACTCTTTAAACTACATCCAGGCCCCATTTTGTTCAACCTTAAACCCTAATGTCTTAGCTGCTCCTTGGATGATAGCCTAAATAAAGTTCCGAAGTCAAACGATGTACGTTTCGGAAGTCAAAAGACAGGCAAGACACAGGAAAGGAACAAGGGGAGCGAAAGACCTTCCTGCCACCCCAGGACAGTGGCCGTTTTATCTTACAAGTGCAACTTCCCGTTTTCTCCCTCTTACCTTGTACACTTTCCCAAAGGCTCCGTCACCCAATTCTCCTATAATTTCCCAAAACTCCTCCGGGTTCAGGTCCCTCTTCACATGTTCGTACTGCTTCTTCTTCTTCTCGCTCCCCAATTTGAAGATCTTACGGAAATTGAAGAAGGACATTTTCCCTCCCAACAGGGTTCCTGGCACTTAAGGACTAAAACAACAATAAAAGGCAAAGTTTCTCCTCCCTACTCTCCCGCGCGAGCCCGGCGGGCGGCGGCGGGCGCGGGCTCTCCTGGCTCCCGCCGCTCCGGCCGGGCGTCCCCGGGGAAGGCGGGGCGCAACTCGGGCTCCGACCCACCGGGTGGGCGGGGGGGGCCGCGCGGGCGGTCCCTCCGCTGAGTCCAGCCCGCGGGCCGCGCGGTGGGCACCTTGCCCCGAGTCGGCCCTGGGGTGCGGCACCTGCCCGGACTCTCGTCCCGACCCGGCCCAGCCCGGCCCGACGGATCCCAGCGGTCCGGACGCCCGCGGTCGCCGCGGCTTAGGCCCGTGTCACGGCGAGTCTCCAGGGGCGGCGGCCACTCCAGGCAAGGGACGCGGCCGGCGACCTCTAAGGCGGGCAGTCGACAGGCCAAGCTTTCCCGCCTCGGGACGCGAGCCCGGGGTTTCCTCCGCAGCTGTCCGCTCCTGCGGCGCGAGGCCCGTGCGTCCCCTCGGCTCTGGGGCGCCGCCGCCGCCGCCGCCGCCTCCAAGCTCCCTCCCCAGCCGCACAGCCTCGTTCTGGAGCGCGCGCCGACGCCGACGCCAATGTCGCAGCGCGCCCGCGCGCTCCCCCGGTCGCGCGCCCCGCTCACCGCGCACTCGCGCGGGGGCGTGCCCTCTGGCCTCGCGCACGCGCGTTGAGCTCAACTTGCTGGCGGCCTCGAGGGTCTCACAGGCGTTCGGGGAAGTGTGCCACGTGGATGCTTGCGTTCGCCCTTGACTACGAATTGCTCCCCGTTTACCCTCTAAACCCCCAAATCTTAGCCCTCGGCTTTGGTGGAGTTGCCCCCGCGGACACAACCCTGTTGGTTTTGCTAGCGGATGTTGCTTGCCTCCATTCTGGATCTGGGAAAATTTGTAGAGACTGAAAGCTGAGCTGTCCCGTTGAGGGCCCCAAAGTGGACTTTTTCGTCTCAAATGTGCCCTGGAGTACAGTGAGAGGGGAGTATATGTGGTGCCTGGGAGCTTCGGAGCCAGAGGTTACCAGCTCTGTGACCTTGGGCGGTAGGCTTTCCCAGACTGTTTCTTCGTTATGGAGACAATGGATGTAAGCCCTTTTGCAGTGTCTGCACGGGCAAACGCCCAATTTTAGTTCTTGCTGTAGTTACAAGTGTGCAGGTAAGATAGCCATGGATATATAAAAGTCGTTTTAGCCCACTTCTCGAATGATGACCACGGTTCTCCTTGAGAGCAATCAACCTTCTGTCCACTTCAACAGCCATATTCCCAAGCCTCCCTTAGTGACTCCATCTGGACCACTTACTAAGGCCTTGGCTTCCTGATCTGCCCCTGGCCTCTTGGACAGCACTAGTGGAAGACTGCCTGGGCCATGTGGGCGTTGGCTGGAATCCACCAAATAGTGACCTGCCTTCCTGTCCTCCACCAGAAAGGAGCACTTTCAGGGTAGTGGCTTGTTGTTCATCATTGTATCCAAGTACCTGACAGCATTCCTGACATATAATAGGAAGGCAGATCCCTTTAATGAATGGAGGTTATCTGGAGCAGAGGTTGCAAGTATATAAATGCCCAACCATTTTGCCCTCCAGCCCCAAAATAGTCTAACAAAACACCTCTTCCGGTAAGAAAGTTAAAATGGTTTTATTTCTCAAGATCCCTCTTTTTTTAAAAAACATAGTTTTATTAAACTATAAGTGATATGCAACAAACTATACGTGTTTAAAATATATACTTTGATATTTTGACATGTATACAGCTGTGACAACAATAATCTATTTTTAATTATCATATATGTAGGTGGCACTAGATGTAAAGGTAATACATACTCATTGTGAAAAATGTTTAAAATGGCCCTGGCCGGTTTGGCTCAGCAGTTAGAGCATCGGCCTGCGGTCCAGAGAGACCCGGGATCGGTTCCGCATACCTTGGTTGCAGTTTGTCCCTGGCCCTGGATGGGTCGTGCAGGTGGCACTCGATGTGTCCTTCAGGTCGATGTTTCTCTCTCTCTCTCTCCCACTCTATCTGAACAAAAAATGGAAAAATGTCCTCAGGTGAGGATTAAAAAAAAAATTATACCACAATAAAGCTGCTTTTTAAACATTGGATATAAGTATACAGATAGATAAATATTTAACCAGATTTTTTCTATGCATATTTTTTAATATAAAAATGGTGTCTAGTTCTTCTTCTTCTTCTTCTTCTTCTTCTTCTTCTTCTTCTTCTTCTTCTTCTTCTTCTCAGACATGAATGTTTTACCCTTAAACTCCAGATTTGCACAAAGATGTTACCTTCTCTCCTATACGACTTTGGTCATACTTTAAAAAAACAAAATGGTGTCCAATATGGATCATGGATATGTTTTCATGCCAGCACAAATAGATCTATCCAATCGTTTTTCCTTTATTTTTTCAATATTGATGTTAGGGAGAGGAAGACAGAGATAGAAACATGGATGAGAGAGAACATTGATTGGCTGCCTCCTGCATGCACCCCCGCAACTGGGGATCAACCCACAACCTGGGCATGTGCCCTGACCAGGAATGGGAATCAAACCAGTGACTTCCTGGTGCATGGATCAGTGCTCAACCACAGCAGCTTGCAGAATTTTTAAACCTTTAAAAGTGAAATTTGACCAGTAGCCATGTAAAGTATTCAATACACAATTTTTTCGTTCCACTCACCTTAAAAATAATTTAAGACATTCTCACTAACAGTTTAGTGAAAGGAGAACTATCTTCACAATTTGTCAGGTAACTAACCTTCACTGAAAATAATAAGGATATCGTTCAAAATTAAAAATTGAGCCCTGCCCAATAGTTCAGTTGGTTGGAGAGTCCCTGATGGGCCAAGGTTAAAGGTTGATCACCATCAGGCTACTTATAGAAATCAACCAATAAGTGCATGGGTGAGTGAAGCAAGAGATTGATCTCCCCCACCCCCCACCCCCCGCCACTTCCTCTCTCTCTGAAAATCAATTTTAAAAATTTTAATTAAAAATTGAATATGGCCCAGTGGTTGAGCATCAACCCATGCACCAAGAGGTTGCCAGTTCAATTCCCAGTTAGGGCACATGCCCAGGTTGTGGGCGAAATCCCCAGTGGGGGCATGCAGGAGACAGTCAATCGATGTTCTCTCTCATTGATGTTTCTATCTCTCCCTCTCCCTTCCTCTCTCTCTAAAATCAATAAAGAAAAAAAAAATCTTTTTTTTTAACTGAATATGTATGTATTGAGTGCTTACTACATGCCAGCACTGTGCTAAGTGCTTTACATGCATCAGCTTTACATGCATCATCTTATTTTAACCTTTTTTCAACCCTATGAGGTAAGTTCTAAAACAGCCCCTATAGCCCTGACCAATTTGGCTCAGCTGTAGAACATCAACCACGGACCAATGAGTTCCAGGTTCAATTCTAGCCAAGGGCACATACCTTAGTTGCAGTTCTGTCCCCAGCCCTGGTCGGGGTCATACAGGAGGCAACCGGTCAATGTGACTCTCTCATGTCAATGTTTCTCTCTCTCTTTCTACCTGAAGATAAATGGGAAAATATCCTTGGGTGAGGATTAAAAAATAAAAAATAAAACAGCCCCCATAAAAGCAAGGAAAACTGAGACAGAGTTCCTCAGAGATAGTAATGATAGATTTGAACTGGAATCCAGATGTTGGTAAACCAAACTCACTATCATTGAACAACTAAGAGAGTCTCTTTAGCTTTACTCAGTTTCTGTAATAGGTATCTCATAGGATGATTGCCATCCACTGTGATGTCTCCCCCTTAGCTCCCAAACATGAATATGTGTGAGTGTGTATATGTAGGTATATGTGTTTATATGTGAATATGTATGTGAGTGTGTGTATATGTGTGTATGTGTGGAAGTGTATGGGAGTGTGCATGTTTGTGTATGAGCATGTGTGAATGTATATGTATATGGGTATTTGAGGGTATATTTGTGTTTAGGCATGTATATATCTGAGTATATATGTGAGGGTATGTATATGTTTCTCCCTCTAGACTGAGAGCACTCTGAGGACAGGGATTGTATTTTGCTCATCCCTACATCTAGCCCAATATATTCCCCAATATATTCCTAATCCATAAATTTGTGTTGAATAATGAGTGAAAATGAAAGAGCTTTATACCTACTGAAAGCAAATTACGTGTCAATTCCTTTTCCTTCCTTATTTCTAATTTAGGCAGCAAATTTACTACTAAGTTCTTAAAATGCTGCTGTGTAGGTTACATGGAAGTAGCAAATTCCTTTGGTGCAAGGAATGTGGTGTAAATACATTTGTCTATCCTCCTGGAGTTTTATTTTTAGAAAGAAATGTTTTCAGGTATTTTTAAAGAGTAACCTGCCATCATGACAGTTATTCTCCTGAAATAGGATTGTATGTCATTCAGAAAATTCCAAAGCATAGTTTTGTTCATTTTACTTTAAAAGTAAACAAACCACCTGGTGAGCTATTTTTGTTTCAAAAATGGAATCTAAAAATATCTTCCCTTCTACTTCGTGTCCCTTTCTGCGTCATACGGAATTATTGCTCTCACACTCCCACCCTCTCCTCATCCCTAGCTGCTTCTGCTGAAATGAATCATAAACATTTGGCAGTGTAATGGCAAGTCTTAACAT
This sequence comes from Molossus molossus, assembly GCF_014108415.1. NCBI lineage: Eukaryota > Metazoa > Chordata > Mammalia > Chiroptera > Molossidae > Molossus > Molossus molossus. The sequence continues at coordinate 20,554,684 of NW_023425352.1, forward strand.
ATTCAGATCTGGGGGAATTAAAAAATAAAAAGTGTACAGACATACTTTTTTCACAAGTGGCACTCACATTCTATTTTAAAATTTTAGATACCATAGCATCTTTTGAACATTAAGGATTTGAGTGGTCAATATTGAATTTATTTTTCAGACACTAGCTACAGCCTTCAGGCAGCCAATCCTTTGGGGTTAATAAAAGCCTTTGTGCTATTCTGTTGCCCATACTTTTATGTATTGCAGTTTTTCTTTGTTTTATAAGGCAAACTAGTTGGATGTGATCGTCTTAAGCACTGGCTTAAAATTATTTGTCCTGTCATTAACTTCATTAACTAGCTCTGTGGGCAAGACACTACTCTACACTTTGAGGCTTACACATGACTTTTTTAACAGAGCTGGCTTCAGGGAGATGAAACAATTCAGAATGACCCAGAAAATAGGATAACTGCTAAGGTATGATTTTGGTAATAAATTGCTTCTTCAATATGATCTCTAAGAGCCGTTGTAACTGTAAAATTCTGTTTTCATTATGCCCCTAATTTTATTTGCCTTATAAGTATACTGATAATTGTGACCATTTTTCTGACACAAGTGTGACTGAAGAGTAAATAAATGCAGTGAGGAATTTTAAAAAGAAGGGCTTGTCTGTCAGAATTCATTGAGAATCCTGTTTCTACCGAAAACTATTTTTGGACTAACCTTGGAAATGTACTTAGTAAGATAAAGCCTGACAACATGCCTTGGGAGTTGGGTGGGATGTTTTCAGAGTAATGTCAGTGGCTATCTTCCGATAGAAATTTTCAGGTTTTCCCTGTAAGGAAATAACAAGTTCTTACTATCATCTCACAATCTTCCTCCTTAACTCTTCTAATCTTTCAGAGCAGCAGGTTTTTAATGAAAATTTTATTACTGCACATTCCTGTTTCACAAAGCTGCCACAACAATTAGAGACCAAAATCTGTGGCTTATTACAGTCATGAGACACTGATATTTGTCTGGGAAATTCTAAAATTTTCTATTTCTGTAGCTCATGTTTCATGCTGCTGCAGGAGGAAATTAACCAATATAGATTCCTATCAGAGCCATATCTGTTTTCAAGTTTTTATCCATGTGAACTTTATAAAATGGCATTTCTAACAAAAATGAACCAATTATTTGTGATTGAGGGTTTAGCTGAAAAAAAAATAGCCCTGGCCAGTTTGGCTAAGCGATTAGAGCGTCGGCCTGCGGTCATGAGAGACCTGGGTTCGGTTCCCGCTAGGGGCACGTACCTCAGTTGCAGTTTGTCCCCAGCCCTGGTTGGGTTGTGCGAGTGGCAACTACTCGATGTGTCCCTTTCACATGGATGTTTCTCTCCCTCTCTCTCTCTCTCCTTCCCACTCTATCTGAACAAAATATCCAAAAAATGTCCTCGGGTGAGGATAAAAAATATATATTTTATATATATATATCTTATATATATATATTCCAGGGTTGACTTTAAATAACTATCATGTATTTATTTTATTTTATTTTATTTTATTTTATTAAATAACTATTTAAAATTGCCACCTTTTATCCACTCCTTCACTCAACAGATGGCCTCAATTTTCTACTATTTGTTAAGCATTATCCTACTATATACCCCAGTAGGGATGACTGGAGAATCAGAATCAAAATGGACCAAAAAAACAAATAAACAAAATAAAATGCAGCCTTTTGGAACTTATTATATTCTCGATAGTTAAGTGAGATGTAGACAAATAAAAAAAGACAGATATTATCTTCTAACTCAGTGATTATCAAGTGAAGGTGATTTTGCCGACCCCCGGGATATTTGGCAATTTCTGCAAACTCTTTTGGTTGTCACACTGGGAAAGGGGTGCTACTGGTGTATGGTAGGTAGGGGTCAAGATTACTGCTAAACATCCTACAAAGAACTATCCAGCTCAGGTTGAGAAACCCTATACTAATCTTTAGTATTAAAGATCATGCCCAGATGATATGGCTCATTGATTGAGCGTCCGCCCATGCACCAATAGGTCACTGATTGGATTCCCAGTCAGGGCACATGCCCACGTTGTGGGCCACATCCCCAGCAGTGGGGGGCATGCAGGAGGCATCCAGTCAGTGTTATCTCTCATCAATGTTTCTCTCTCTCCCTCCCTCTCTCTTCTTCTCTCTCTAAAATCAATAAAGAAAAAAAATGTTTATAAAAGATCAGCCCTGCCCTGGCCAGTTTGTCTCAGCGGTTACAGCATCGGCCTGCGGTCCAGAGAGACCCGGGTTTGGTTCCTGCTAAGGGCATGTACCTCAGTTGCAGTTCATCCCCGGCACCTGTTAGGGTCATGTGGGTAGCAACCAGTCGATGTGTCTCTCTCTCAATGATGTTTGTCTCTCTTCCTCCCTCCCGCTCTATCTGAAATAAATGCAAAAAAAACGTCCTCAGTGAGGATAAAAAAAAAGATCAGGATACTGGGCCCTGGCTGATTTGGCTCAGCGGTTAGAGTGTCAGCCCACAGACCAAAGAGTCTCAGGTTTGATTCCGGTCAAGGGCATATACCTCAGTTGTGGTTCAGTCCCTGGCCCTGGTCAGGGTCAGGCAGGAGGCAACCAGTGGATGTGTCTCTTTCACATCAATGTGTCTCTCTCTCTGTCTCTCTCTCTGTCTCTCTCTCTCTCTCTCTCTGCCTCCCACTCTGTCTGAAAATAAATGGAAAAATATCCTCGGGTGAGGATTTTTTTAAAAGAAAAGAAAAGATCAAGATATTGCTTACTCTTGAGGGGGTAGTGACTAGAAGAGGACATAGAGAGAGACCTCTGGATGCTGATTACATGGATGAGTTTATCATGCAAAAATTCACTAAACTCAGCTCTTATGATTTGTATGTTTTCTGTATGTATAATTTTTACATATAGCCACTACAGGTTTTTGAAACTCCTCCTGTCAAGAGGTATGGGGTGGAGGGGGATGTCTATGAATCTTGAAGCTATGATTGCTTAACCAATATAATATGGCAGAAGTGACAAAGCCAGTTTCCAGACCCATTCCTTAGGAAATTGACAGTTTCTACTTCCTGTCACTTGTACACCCAGTCTTGGAAACTAGCCACCATGCTCTGAGAAAGCCCAAACAACCCCTGAAGAGGCCAATGTGGAGAGACCTGTGAGGAAAAAAACACAGGTCCCAGGCCCTCAGTCCTGGCTGAGCTCCCTCCTAACAGCCAGCATCAACTTGCTAGCATTGTGAATAAACCACCTTGACATTATCTTCCAACCTCTAGTCAAACAACCCCAGCTGACATCAAATGGAGACGAGCCAAGCCTTCCCCATAAGCCCTGCCCGAATTACAGATTCATGAACTAAATAAGCCATTGCTGTTAATTTAAGACACTAAGTTTTAAGAAAGTTTGTTAGGTAACAATCTATAACTGAAATAAATGTTAAGTAAATCAAAATTTTACTTTAAAAAGGAATACTAGCTTGGCCGGTGTGGCTCAGTGGTTGAGTATTGACCCCTGCACCAAGAGGTCGCCAGTTCGATTCCCAGTCAGGACACATGCCCAGATTGGGGCCAAATCCCCAATGCGGGACATGCAGGAGGTAGCTAATCAATGTAGCCAATCAATGTTCTTTTTCATCGATGTTTCTCTCTCTCTCTCTCTCTCTCTCTCTCTCTCACTCTCCCTTCCTCTCTCTCTGAAAATCAATAAAGAAAAAAAATTAAAAATGAGTACTGTAGCCCTGGATGGTTTGGCTCAGCAGTTAAGAGTGTTGCCCCATGGACCAAAAAATTTTGGGTTCAATTCCGGTACCTTGGTTGTGGTTTGGTCCCTGCCCTGGTTGGGGTCATGAGGGAGGCAACCAATCAATGTGTCTCTCTCACATCCATGTTTCTCTCTCTCTCTCCCTCCCTCCCTCCTACCCTATCTGAAGAGAAATGGAAAAATATCCTCTGGTGAAGATTTTTTTTAAAAGGAATACTATAGCCATATAACTTGGGGAAATTTTTGGTTAAATAGTTTTAAAGTTTGTGTTACTGCAGATTTTTTTTTTTAAATCCTCACCTGAAGACATTTTCATTGATTTTTAGAGAGAAGGAAAGGGAGAGAGAGAGAGAGAAAGAGAGAGAGAGAGAGAGAGAGAGAGAGAGAGAGAGCGAGCTAGGGCCAGGGATTGACCCTGCAACCTAGGTATGTGACCTGACTGGGAATCAAACCCACAACCTTTCAGTACATTAGACAACACTCCTACCAACTGAGCCACACTGGCCATGGCTTACTATAGGACTTTTAATGGGCTAATGTGTTTTGTGAATACAAGAGTATTTGGGGGCTGCCCTGGCCGGTTTGGCTCAGTGGTTAGAGTATCGGCCTGTGGTCCAGAGAGACCAGGGTTCGGTTCCCGCTAAGGGCACGTGCCTCGGTTACAGTTTGTCCCCAGCCCTGGTTGGGTCATGCGGGTGGCAACCACTCGATGTGTCCCTTTCACATCGATGTTTCTCTCTCTCTCTCTCTCCCTCCCACTCTATCTGAACAAAAAAATGGGAAAATGTCCTTGGGTGAGGATAAAAAAAAAAAAAAAGAGTATTCAGGGGGATGGGGAAGAGGGTGTCAATGGGGAAAAAGGGAGAAACATCTGTAACAAAAATAAATTAATAAAAATTTTTTAAAAAGAATATGTTCAACATCATTAGTTATAAGAAAATGTAAATAAAACCACAGTGAGATAGCACTTACAAAATACTAGAATGGCTAAAATTTAGAAGATTGGCATCATTAAAGGAAGTGAGGTAACTGGAACTCACATACATTACATGGTGGGGGCATGTATAAAACGGTACAACCACTTGGTCAATGTCTTATAAGTTTAAACATACATTCACACCAGACAGTAGGATATAAAAATATATGTTCATACAAAGACTTATACACAAATATTCATTGCAGCTTTTAGTCTAATAATAAAAACTATTAAACAACCCAAGTATTCACTGATAGGATAAGTGATAAATAAATTATGACATATCAATGAAATGAAATGCTATGCAGCATTAAGGAGAAATAAACTACTGAATCATACAACATAGTAGAAAACACATTATGTTGAGCAAAAGCAGCAAGACACAGATGAGTGTATACAGTATGATTCCATTTACATGGAATCCAAGAACAGAGTATAAACTGATATCACGGAAGTCAGAAAGTGGTTAGGAGGGTGGTCGAATTGATTGGGAAGGGGCATAAGGAAACTTGGGGTATAATGGAAATGTTCTAGCTCTTATTTTGTGCCATGCACACACTAAGATGAATGTTTAAACCTATCAAAATTCTTCTAGCTGAACTCTTAAAATCTATGCATTTTATTGTATGTTAATTATACCTCAATAAATTATTTTTTTAAAAAAACCCTGCTGGGTTAGCTACAAAAACAAACAAACAAAAACAAGAGTATTCTGTATTTCTCAAACATGTTTAACCCCAGAATCTGTATTTTAAAGTACCATCTTGCAAGATTGATGTTAAATGTACCAGACTTCAAAAAATCTGGCCCTAGCCAGTTTGGCTCAGTGGTTGGAGTGTCAGCCTGTGGACCAGAGAGTCCCAGGTTCAGTTCCCGCTAGGGTCACGTACAAAAGGAAAAAAAAGAAAACCAGACTAAGCTTTCAGTAATTCAGCAAACTGAATTTTTAACCCTTAAAATTGCAGAGTTCATATCAGGATAGTTTGAACTGGAAAATTCATATATAATACAGTCAATTCCAGTAATCAAGTGAAATACCTTAAGTTTGCCTAGTAAAATTTTTTTTAATTATGAAAACTTCTAATGACAGTTTAAAAACATAGGTGGTATCTCAGCCATTATTTCAAAGTCCCTGAGATCAATGGCCACATAAGTTTAAAAAATAAACAAGAAAACATGTAAACTCTGTTTTTACTTGGAAAGTAATAGTAGCAATGTATACTTACATGTTGAATGTTATCAAATGCTTTCCATGTTTCCTTAAATTCTCACCTGATCTTAAATTGAAGTACACAACATACTTCTAATATACTGATACAAATTTATTGTGTTGCCTATTTATTTGTCCAGGCCTTATTAAAAAACAACAACATTGGACTGAAGTAGATACATTGATAATTTATATACTGTCTCACGTCTAGTGAAATTCAAGTTTATTCTTTATTGTCATCATCCAAAATCAAGTGGAGATTTTGTTTTGGTTTTCTTATCAAAGACCAATTCCCAGTTGTTCCTCCCCACACATTCAGTTCCCCCATGTCTCAGCTCAGATGTATCCCTTCAGCATGAGGGAATTTTGGAATAGAAACTACAGCATTATACAGACTAAGATATTGATCACTTTCTCAGGTACCCCTTGTCATTATTCTCCTTTCAGATCCTCCACTAGAGTCTGACCCCTGGAGATAGAGTTCTCTAGTCAGTCTTCTTTATTACACTCTGTATATACCCTACCTAGATCAACAGTGCCCTGGTTTCCAGCCCATGACCTCACTGCCAAGTCTTATCTGCCCTGGTCCATGCCTAATTGCTAGAAAAGTTATTTTCTGTTTGAACCTTCCTGTTGAAACTGTGCTGACTCTAATCAGCTCACTCCCAAAACAACCAAGTTGGAAATTCTGGTTCCTAGATTTCTCTTTGGCTTGTGGAAAGACCAGTGGTTTGTTTTTTGTACACCACACTAAAGCACAGCCCTGAAAGGGTAGGGGGAGGCTGAAATTCAGTCCACATTTTATTCACTAGACTGAGAGCCTATGAGTCTGTCTACCCAAAGGGACACCTTTTTCTTTGTTTTAACAAAGATAATTTATAAAGTAGTGATAGCTCTGGCCTCTGGCTTAGACTTCAGTGTCGTTGTTTAAACATCTGGGATGTTCTCTTTTTTATCTTTTCTGTTGTCTTAAGTTCTGTCCTATTCTGTGGCATTTCAGACATGTCCTTTAAATGGAGGAGATCTCCCCCTTTTTGTGACTGTTCCTATAATACGGAAGCACTTTTGTGGTTTTTATACTTGTGCTTAGCACCAATAATTATACTGAGATTTGTAGAACATTTTCCTTCTAATCGATATCACTAAAGTCCTCAAAACATAGGCTTCAAGTGGAACTCTGCAAGTCCTTTGCACCCATTGAGACTTTCTGCCTCACTCAGGAGACCATCCTAATTCTATTCTACAGCTTTGCCTTTCAAATGTTTGCTGGTTCACATAACAACAGGATTAGGGAATTATTGAAGGATCAAGACTGCTTTGAAGCCAAGTATTACTGCCATCCAACCCCAGAACCAATCTTGCTAAACCAACAAACTCAGAAGCACTAGCTTTCTCCCAGAGGGCTTTCCTTTGTCTTCCCCTCAAGCGGCATGATTTACTTTTCCAAAGGGAGGTTAGGTTCCATTATGTTTTGATAGCATCCTGATTCTCCAGATAAACTCATTTAGAATGTAGTGTACTCCTGTAAACCAGGCCAGTTGAATTATTTTCAAATTACTCATCCTATTGAGCTGGCAAAAGCTAGCTCCATTATTAATATAAAAGCACTATAAGGTGACGTGCTTCTTCAGCTTCAATAAAACACCATTTTATTAAAGAACAAGGGTTTCTATATAGTCAAAATATTTCTTGCTTGTGTGCTACACAGAAGGAAAAAAATCAGTATTTCCTTAACTCCCATGAGCAGGTGGGAAATTAACCAGAGGACTTAGAACTACTTCAAAGAGTCTTAAACAATGAGAGGATAGAAACAGGATTGTTTTTTTTTTTAAAAAAGAAAAGAACAGTGAATATTGCAATAACTGTATGGTGCCAGGTGGGTACAGAATATTGGTGGGAATACTTCGTAAAGTATATGATTGTCTAACTACCATGCTATACACCTGAAACCAATACAAAATAATAGTGAAAGTAAAACAACAAAATAACAAAAAACGAAAGCAGTGATGTTTCTGATATAGAAGACATTTTATCTTTTACAATTTGCTTAACATGACAAGTTAAGCACTCAGAAGGACCAGCAGCTAAATGATGTTTGTCAATATTTTAATATAAGAAGCGAGAGTTGAGGAGCAAGAGCCAAAAGCCAGTGCTGTATTTAGCTGTTGTCAGTTGTCATTGTAAAGGGCTAATGAGTTCTATCGACAAATTTAGTGTCCTTGGGCAGAATAACAGAAAGCTGGCTTTGCTACAGACATGGTCACCCGGTACCCCTCAGGAATGAAGGACTTACTCTCTCAGGTAATGGGAGACAGTTCTCCAGAAATGACCCAGCTAAAGTGTCCTCTGTCCCCAGGTCACATCCTGTTCCTCATCCGCTGACTTGCTGCCAGGGTACATCAAGGCCTGGCTCTCTTCTGAAGGGCCATCCCAGCTCCAGGGATCCCAGCAGGCTTAGCGGAGGCCCTTGCTGAGTCCCTTTCACAGCCCAGCTTCTCCCTGCCCAGTCCTACTTCCTCTCTTCCTTTCCACAGATGTTGAACCCAACCGTGTTCTCCAGGTAATTCACTTTCAGGACCCTTATCTCAGTCCCAGAACTGCCTTCCCCAAAACCTCCTTTCCCTGCAGCCTGTCAAAGATATAATTAACAAATGTAGCGTTGTGTAAGTTGGAGATGTACAACATGTTGATACACTTACATACAGCAAAATGATGATCCCCACAGAGCTGTTAGCTAACTACTCCATCACATCACATAATTACCACATCTTTTTTGTGGTGAGAACATTTAAGATCTACTCTCCTAACAACTTTCAAGTATATAATACAATATTATTAACTATACCTATTATGCTGTACATTAGATCCCCAGAACTTATTCATCTTATATGGAAGTTTGTATCTTTTGACCAATATCTTCCCTTTTCCCTCTACCCAAACCGACCCTGGTAACCACCATTTTAGTCCCTGTTTCTGTGAGTTTGGCTGTTTTAGAATACCGTATAAATAATATCACACAGTATTTGTCTTTGTCTAACTTGTTATTTAGCATAATGCCCACAAGGCCCACCCATGTTGTCACAAATGTCAAAATGTCAGAATGTCATTCTTTTTCATGGATGAGTAATATTTGTGTGTGTGTGTGTGTGTGTGTGTGTGTGTGTGTATCACATCTTTATCCATTCATCCAGTGATAGACACAGGTTGTTTTCATACCTAGGCTATGGTGAATAATGCTGCAGTGGAAGCCAAAACCCCTTCTATTTGTTTTCATCTTATTTTTTTTAATAGCTAAACAACAAAACAGGATAAAGTGAAAGATGAAAATCCTGCACCCTTACTCCCTTTAGTTTCCCAGAAGGAACCTACCGTTAACTATTGCTTGTACCTCCCAGAAATGTCCTATAAATCTACAATTATATACACGTGTCACTTTTTTTGCACAAATGAGAGTATAATAATTAAAATGTTGTGCAACCTGATTGGTTTCATTTAAATGTATTCTGTAGCCCTGGCCAGTTTGGCTCAACGGTTGGCGCGTCGGCCTGTGGACCAGAGTCCCGGGTTCAGTTCCCGCTAAAGGCACGTACCCCAAAAAATAATAAAATAATAATAATAATAAAATAAATAAATATATTCTGTATATCTTTTCATATAAGTACATACAGATTTCTTCATAGTGGTTCCATATTATACCATTATGTAGATATACCATGATTTTTTTTGTTAATCCTCACTTGAACCCAGGTATGCACCTGTGACTGGGAATCAAACCCAAAACCCAGTCTGTGGGTCAAACTGACCAGGGTTATACCATAATTTTTTACCAGACTTTCTTACATGAATATGTTGATATTTTTTGTTCTTTCCCCTTCACAAATAATATTGCAAGTAACATCTTTGAATATTACTTTTGCCCATGTGTATACTATATCTACAGCATAAATTCATAGAGTAAAAGTTCTAGGTCGAATGCTATGAGAACTAAAAAGATATTGAAGAAATTGTCAAATAGCTTTTCTAAAAAGCAGCCCCAATTTAAATTCCAAAAATTCCCAAAAATCAATGCAAGAAAATGCCTCTTTCTTCACACCCTCACCAACTATGGGTATAACAAAATGTTTTCATCTTTTCTGGTAATAGGTTGGAAATATTACTTCACAGGGTCCCTACAACTCTATAGAGGCTTTGTGTGAATTTTTAAAAGATGTCCCCTCTGGGAGAATACATTTTAAATTTCCTTTCTCAATCCCACACCCCCCACACCACCTCCCACCCCTACCCAACCCCTGCCAACCTTCTAGATAGAGAAAGGCCATGACAGAACACAGAATTTGTCTTTCAGAACTCTATTTTTACCCTACTCTCCCCTGTGCCAGTCATCTTTGCACAGTGCTTAAACTGAACTAGACATGGCAGCCCTGGAACTCATTGTTTGAAATTTCTTTTTTTTTTTTTTTTTGTATGTGCCCCTAGAGGGAACCGAACCCGGGACTCTCTGGTCCGCAGACCAACGCTCCAACCACTGAGCCAAACCAGCCAGGGTGAAATTGCATTTCTTTAACTATGAGTTAAGTTTGTACAACCTTTTGTATTTTTATTGGCCTCTTATTTTTCGTTTTTTTCTTTATGCAAAGATGTTCTGAGTAACTCAAAACCCATCAAGATGATATTTTCATGAATTTGTATAATACCCCAATAGAACAGATGAATAATAAATGATAATATTATTTGGTAACAAATGAATGAATAAATATTTGGTCTTTTGATATCATAGCCAGCCCCCACCCCCCCAAAAGGGAGTCATCATAGCAGGAGAGTGACAGTGAGACATTGTTTCTCGAAAGTTTCAAATACTGAACTCTTGCCCTTGGGGTGGTAGGTAATTGAGAAAGTATACCTACCAAGTGAACACTATATAGATTAACATTAATTTAAGCTTAAATTCAGGTCACAAAGCAAAAATAAAAGGAAGTACTTTTTTTACTCTCTATAAACTGCACAATAAATTAATATGTTTGGAGAGAAACCTCTTCTCTCAGCCCCTGTGAAGTAGAAGCTGATTGGATGTCTATGAAGAGCAGTGTTTCAGATATCTATTCCTGTATAACAAACTACCCCAGCACATGGTAATTTAAAATATCGATATTATATTATGTCTCACAATCCTGTGTGTTGACAATTTGGGCTTCTTTTTTTCAGGCTCAGCTGGGGTCACATATGTAGCCATAGGACCACCTGCCTGAAGCTAGCGAGTCCGAGATGGTCTCATTCACGTCTGGCAGTTGGCTGTTGGGGCCCAATGTTCTTATATTACAACATATACAATACACACACACACACACACACACACACACACACAATTACCAGTGGATTAAAGACTTAAAAAATGAAAAGCCTTTAAAATTTTCATAAAGAAAATACCTTTATGACTTTGAGATAGGAAAGAATTCTTACACAAAGCAAAAGAAAAACACTGATAAATGTAAACTTCTTTAAAAGATACTTTAAACTGCCCAGTCACTGTGGTTCAGTGGTTGAGAGTTGACCCATGGACCAAGAGGTTGCTGGTTCGATTCCCTGTCAGGGCACATGCCCACAATGCAGGCTTAATCCCCATTGGGGGTGTGCAGGAGGCAGCCAAGCAATATGTCTCCCTCATTGATGTTTCTATGTCTCTCTCCCTTCCTCTCTAAAAATCAATAAAGACATATTTTAATTTTGAAAAGATACTTTAAACAAAGTAAAAATATATGCTATATATTTAAAGAAAGTATTTACAGTGGATGTAACTGATATGACATTAGTTTCCAAAATACAGGGATGAGCAAAAGTAGGTTAAAGTTGTGAGTTTATTCTTCTTTTATTATTTATGAATAATAATTATTTATTTATTACTGTATTATTTTCCATATGAACAGCTATATACCTAAAGTATTTCTTTCTTTTTTTTTTTTTATCCTCACCCGAGGACATTTTTTCATTTTTTGTTCAGATAGAGTGGGAGGGAGAGAGAGAGAGAAACATCGACGTGAAAGGGACGCATCAAGTGGTTGCCACCCGCACAACCCAACCAGCACCAGGGACAAACTGCAACCGATGTACGTGCCCTTAGCGGGAACCGAACCTGGGTCTCTCTGGACCGCAGGCCAACACTCTAACTGCTGAGCCAAACTGGCCAGGGCTACCTAAAGTATTTCTACAAAACACCAGGATAATGAACCCCACCACCATCATGGAGGAGGATATGAATAGACCTTCACAGAAGAACCCAAATGACAAACAAGTGTTTGAAAAGATGCTCAGTATCACTCATCATCATAAGCAAAATACAAATACAAATCAAAACAATGGTTTTACATAATCAAACTGGCACAAAAAAAAAAAGCAACCAGTTTTAAAAGCTGACAAAATTCAGTGTTGATGAAGATGTAGATCGATCAGGGGAGGTTCTTGAGCACTGATCTATTTAGAGATTTAGGCTGATGGAGGTTCCAGAGCCTTTTGATACCACCATTTTAAAACACGGCTTCCGTGGTCTTTGCAACAGGGGACGAGAGCACAGAGGACTCAGCCATTCTCTGAGCTTACCTTGCAGTAAGACACACCACATCTGTTTACAGCCTATTGGCACAACTGGCCTCAGGTACCCATCTAACCGCAAAATAGGCTGGGAGATGCCTTTTGTGTGCCCAGGAAGAAAACCAAATGGCTTGAAGAACACGTCATTCTTTTTGTCACATTTGACAAAATACTAAAATTTTATAAAATTGGTGGTAGATAATCATTATTTTTTATTATTCTTTGCATTTGTATGTTTAAATTTGTCATAATTGTTTTAAAAGGGGGGAAATAGCCTTGGCCGGTTTGGGTCAGCAGTTAGAGCGTCGGACTGTGGTCCAGGGAGTCCTGGGTTCGATTCCAGCCAAGGGCACATACCTCACTTGCAGTTTGTCCCCGGCCCCAGTTGGGTTGGTGCAGGTGGCAACCACTCACTCCATGTATCTCTCTCGCATCGATCTCTCTCTCTCTCTCTCCCCCTCCCACTCTATCTAAAGATAAATATAAAAATATCCTCAGGTAAGGATTAAAAAATTAAAATAAAAAAAATAAAAGGGGGGAAATAAAGAAAATATAAATGATCTGTTCAGTGGTACAGAGATTATTATAGTAAATTGGACCAGAACTATCTCTCTAAGAGACTCTCTTCCTTCAAGAGTCAAATCCAAGTACTAATTTCATATTATTTATTTAAGAAATATCGGACTGAGAGGTCCCAGTTCAATTCCCAGTCAGGGCACATGCCCAGATTGTGGGCTCCATCCCCAGTGGGGGGTGTGCAGGAGGCGGCCAATTGATGTTTCTCACATCAATGTTTCTATCTCTCTCTCCCCTCCTCTCTCTAAAAATTCAATAAAAACATATTTTTAATACTTTTAAAAAGAAGTATTTATTGAGTTTCTATTATATTCCTTCCCTTGAGGAGGGTACAGTCCAGAGGTAGAAGAAACCAACACATAAACAAATTTTAATAATATATTACAATATCACAATGGAATATGAAGAAAAGTATGTCCAGCCCTGGCTGGTTTGGCTCAGCGGTTGGAGCGTTGGCCCGCAGACTGGAGAGTCCCGGGTTTGGTTCCTTCTAAGGGCATGTACTTTGGTTGCAGTTTGTCCCCGGTCCCAGTGGGGTCGTGTGGGTGGCAACCATTCAATGTGTCTCTCTGACATCGATGTTTCTCTCTCTCTCTCTTCCTCCCTCCCGCCCTCCCGCTCTATCTGAAGATAAATGCAAAAATGTCCTCGAGTGAGGAGAAAGAAAGAAAGAAAGAAAGAAAGAAAGAAAGAAAGAAAGAAAGAAAGAAAGAAAGAAAGAAAGGTTCAAAGTGCTTCTAATCATTATAACCTGGTAACATGATAACGAGAAACTTCTTTATAATCGTCTTGATTCCCAAGAAAGTTTTAAAATGTGCATGAGCAGTTCATAAGGTCAATGTAATCTTCAATTATGAGTCAAACTTTTGTGGAGAGTTATTTCAGGAAATTCCTGAAGTAAAACTTTGCCTTGAACTCCACCCAATTCATGCTTAGCCTGTATAGACTTGTTAGGGAGGTGCTGCTAAAATAACATATACATAGTCTTGTTCAACTTCATGTCTTCAAATAAGAAGTTCTTTGCTCTTCTACATAAAAGAAGAATAGAGAGATACAGGTTCCCAATGGAAAGGAGAATCATTTAACTTACTAGTATTGAAGTCTTATGCCTCACTGGAATATCTAGACTGACAACTCTTAATGCACACTCGTGGAGGTTAGAGACTAAAAAGACCTGGCAGATTTTCTAGACTATCCTCCATGATCAGAGACACAGTTGCTTCCAATAACTTATCTCCTTATATTCTCCTCAATGTATTTTTAAAAAATATTCCCGTAATATATACAACTATGTTTCTCAATGAGTTCCATGATCTAGTTCATGCATTCATCGAACACAAATTTTTGAGTTAGGGATATAGTGCTTAGTAAAATAGACCTGGTTTCTGACCTCATTGAGCTTATACTCCAGTTGGTAAAGTAGACATTAATTAAATGAGTATACCCATAAATATCTCATATATGGAAAGAGTTATAAAGAAAAATAAAGGTGTTATGAAAGAGAATAGATGTCACTAGGGGTTTTAATTTAGAATAGGGGTATTAAGGAATACCAGTCTGGGGTTGTAATTGGCGGTGGCTTAGACTAAAGAAGTGGTAGAGGGAAGTCTACATATTTGTGATAGCTCTTAGTGACTAAATCGATAGGTTTTGATGCTTTATCGATATGTAGATGGAGGGAGAAGGAAGTCCAGAATAACTCCTAAGCCCAATCCTCAACATAAATATTTCCTTCATACAGTTAGAATGCTTTCTCTCACATAGTTTGGCAAAAACAACCCATATTCATCTATTACACATTCCTTGCATAGGTGCTTCATCATTAGCCACAAATACTTCCTTATCCGGCAGGAGAATCATCAGGATATCAGCCGCCTTTAACGCACACTCACTGTCACTTCTCTTCTTTTTCCCTATAGCCAGGAAGATGCCAAATCCAGAGATACAAGGTTCTCACCCTCCTCCTACTCTCTGCAGTTATTGTATACTCTTTAAAGATATTAAGTTTACATTTAGTTTATTATATCACATTTACATGCACTTTAATATCGTACAAAATTTCACAAGGACAATAGGGTGCACAATGAAACTCAGTCTCCCTCCACCCTGACACCCAGTTGTCCACCTGCTCTCCTCAAAGTCAACCATTATAAATTTCTTGAGTACACCTCAAGAGATAACTTTTGCATATGCAAACAAATACTTTGTAAATAAATGGAAGGAAACTTTGATGGTTAGTTTTATGTGTCAATGTGACTGGGATAAGGAAGGTGTTTCTGGAAGAAATTAGAGTTTGAATCAAGAAGATGGAGTAAAGAAGGTACCCCTTACCAATACAAGTGGGCATAAGAAAGGCTTGAGCTGGGGCATCCATCTTCTCCTGCTCTCAGACATTGGTACTCCTGATCCTCAGGCCTTCGGATTTGGACTGGGGCTTATACCATCAGCCCCCTAATTCTCAGGCCTCTGCACTTTGTCTTAACAACATTGGCTTCCCTGATTCTCAGGCCTTCAAACTCAGACCAAATCATACTACTAGCTTTCCTGACAGACCTTGAGACTTCTTGGCTTCCATAATATGGTGAGCCAGTTGTTATAATTTTTTCTATTTATCTATCTGTCTGTCTATCTTATTGGTTCTGTTTCTCTGGAGAATCCTGACCAATAGAGATACTGTAGTTCTGTTCTGTACCCTGCATCCTCCACTTGATGTAATTTGTTTTGTTGTTGAGGGTATTACAGATGTTCCCCATATTCCCCTCTTTGTCCCCTTCCAAATGGCTCTTGCCCCATCTCAGGCCTTTACCACACTATTGTCTGTGTCCATGGGCTATGCATATGTGCACATAAATTCTTTGGTTAATCCCCACCCCACCCCCTGAGATCTGTCAGTCTGTTCCATGCTTCCATGTCTCTGGACCTATTTTTTGTCAGTTTCTTTTGTTCCCGCCCTTACCTTTTTCTTTTTTCATTTTTAATCCTCACCCAAGGACATTTTTCCATCTTTTGTTCAGATAGAGTGGGAGGGAGAGAGAGGAACAGAGAGAGAGAGAAGCATCGATGTGAAAGGAACACATCAAGTGGCTGCCACCCGCATGACCAACCAGGGCCGGGGACAAACTGCAACCGAGGTACATGCCCTTAGCGGGAACCGAACCCGGGTCTCTCTGGTCCTCAAGCCGACGCTCCGAAGGCTGAGCCAAACCGGCCAGGGCTTTTTTCGTTTTTTTATTAATTTGTTTTTGTTACAGATGTTTTTTATTTTCCCCCCATTGACACCCTCCTCCCCCTGCCCCATCCCCAGCTTTGTTCATTACATGCATGTAAGTTCTGTGGTTCATCTCTCCCCCGCCAACCCCCCTCCTCTGAGGCTTGTCAGTCTGTACCCCACCTCTATGTCTCCGGGTTAATTTTATTCATCAGTTTGTTTAGTTCATTATATTCCACAAATAAGTGAGATCATGTGATATTTCTCTTTCTCTGCTTGGTTTGTTTTGCTTAGCATAATACTCTCCAGGTCCCTCCGTGTCGTCTCAAAGGATAAAAGATCTTTCTTTCTTACAGCTACATAGTACTCCATTGTGTATATGTACCACAGCTTTATTATCCATTCGTTTACTGATGGGCACTTGGGCTGTTTCCAGATCTTAGCTATTGTAAATAGTGCTGCTATGAACATGGGGGTACATATATTCTTTCTGATTGGTGTTTCAGGCTTCTTAGGGTGTATTCCTAGAAGTGGGATCACTGGGTCAATGGAAGTTCAATTTTTAATTTTTTGAGGTAACACCATATTGTTTTCTATAGTGGCTGCACCAGTCTGCATTCCCACCAGCAGTGTACTAGAGTCCCCTTTTCTCCACACCCTCGCCAACACTTGTTGTTTGATGATTTGTTGATGGCAGCCATTCTGACAGGTGTGAGGTGATACCTCATTGTTGTTTTAAAGGCGCTTACCTTTTTTTTTTTATCCTCACCTGAGGACATTTTTTGATATTTTGTTCAGATAGAGTGGGAGGGGGAGAGAGAGAGAGAAACATCAACGTGAAAGGGACACATCAAGTGGTCACCACCCACACAACCCAACCAGGGCCGGGGACAAACTGCAAGCGAGGTACATGCCCTTAGTGGGAACTGAACCTGGGTCCCTCTGGACCGCAGGCCAATGCTCTAACCGCTGAGCCAAACCAACCAGGGCAGCCCTTACCTTTTAATAGGCTAAAAATACAGCTTGAAACACAAGCGAGTCTTACTGGTCTAAGAGAGTGAAAGGATTTCCTCAGTAGTTAAACATTTTCATATAGCCCGGCCGATGTGGCTCAGTGGTTGAGCATAGACCCATGCACCAAGAAGTTGCTGGTTCGATTCCTGGTCAGGGTACATGCCCAGGTTGTGGGCCAAATCCCCAGTGTGGGGTAGCAGGAGGCGGCCAATTAATGTTCTCTTTCATGGATGTTTCTTTCTCTTTTTTTTTCCTCACATAAGGACAATTTTGCATTTGTTTTCAGATAGAGTGGGAGGGAGAGAGGGGAGAAGATAGAGAGAGGGAAACATCGATATGAGAGAGACACATGGAGTGGCTGCCACCCATACGACCCCAACTGGGGCCGGGGACAAGCTGCAACCGAGGTACATGCCCCTAGCGGGAACCGAACCCAACAGTCTCTGGTCCACGGGCCAACGCTCTAACCGCTGAGCCAAACCGGCCAGGCTCATGGATGTTTTCTATCTCTCTCTCCCTCTCCCTTCCTCTCTCTAAAAATCAATAAAGAAAAAAAAATTTTGAAAAAGAACATATTAATATAACCAGTTACATACATCTAAATATAAAGCCAATCTCCTACCGGTTTTGAGATGGCACACACCATCTCTGTGAAAAGTTGAACATGAATCAAGTCCAATCATATTTTTAGAAGAGGAAAACGGTGATAGCACTTGCTGAACCGGAATTATCATCAAAGTTTAAAAAACTGATTAAATTCAGTTAACCACAAGCCAATCTTGTTTAAATCAGGACTGTCCAAAATAAATATTCTATCAGCCGTTCACGATCTGAATTCTGGTGTATGAGGTCAATTTAAACACAATACACATTTTAAAAAGCCACGAGACATTTGTTTTGTCATTAGTAGCTTTTTTGAGATAAGCTATGAAGTCTGCTCTTGCTGTACTCTTCTTAAATGCCAGAGAAGATCATTTTTGTTCCAGGGATGTACTTCTTGGGATTCTCCATGATGCCTTTGTTCTTATTGGCATCCGAGCAAGAAAATCAGTGGGCCTGACCTGTCTTTTGCCAAAATAGACTATGGACATCTGGCCAAGTCTTGTGCTTACATCCCTTTTCTGCAGTATGGCACTGAGCACACTTCTGAACAAAATATTCTTGCCTTTCTCAACATCACCCATTTTTAAATTGCTCTTTTGTCGTTCATGACACAGAGGTTCCTACTCGCAAGCCTGACGTCCCACTCTCTAAGTCCAGGGACAAGCATGTCCACACTTATGTACCAGTGTTGGTCACTATTACTATCATTTAAAGAGACACTGCAGTTTATACTTCTATCTGCAAAATATTGGAATTCCTGCTTTCCTACATACTCATCCACATGTTATGTTATCAAATTATTTGATCTTTGACAATCTGAGAAGTATAAATTCTATGCCACAATTCTAATTTGTGTTTCTCTAAGAGCAAGATTGAAATCTTTTCTTTTAGATGTAACAGCCATAAGATTTTACCTTTTCTGCCCTGGCTGGTTTGGCTCAGCATTTAGAGCGTTGGCCCACGGACCAGAGAGTCACAGGTTTGATTCTGGTCAAGGGCACGTACCTTGGTTGGGGTTCATCCCCGGCCCTGGTCGGGGTCATGCGGGAGGCAGCCAGTCCATGTGTCTCTATCACATCAGTGTTTCTCTCTGTCTCTCCTTCTCTCTGCCTCCCTCCCTCCCACTCTATCTGAAGATAAACAGAAGAATGTCCTCTGGTGAGGATTAAACAAAAAAAAGATTTTACCTTTTCTGTGAACTTTTCACATGTTACTTTATGTGAAAAAGCTTTTCAAAATTAAACTAAATAAAAAATGTTCTTTGATTAACTATGAGTCAAATGTCCTTTGACTATGAAGAAGCAAAGATAATTTTCATGAAGTCACTAACCAATTTGCAAAAGTTAATGTTATTACTCATAAGAAATGTTATTATTCATTACTGAAATAGAACTAGTTGAAAATGGTACTTGATTACTGGGGTCTAGTTTGAAAAAAACCTTAACACCAGGATAACCATGAGAAAACCATCAGATACATTTAAATTGAGAGACATTCTACACAGTATCTGACCAGTACTCCACATACTGCCAAGGCCATCAAAACTAAGGAAAGTCTGAAAACCTGCTACAGCTCAGAGGGGCCTCAGCAAACAAAGCAACTGAGAACTGTAATGTGATAGATTGGATGGGAACAAAAAAGGGATATTGTGGAAAAACTAAGGAAATCTGAATAATGTATGGAGTTTAGTTAATAAAAATGTATCAGTATTGTTACATTAGTTGTGACAAGTGTACCATACTAATGTAAGATGATAATAATAGGGGAAACTGGATGCAGGTTCTGTGGGAGCACTCTGTACCATCTTTGCACCTTTTCTGTTAATCTAACACTAATTTATTTTATTTGTAATAATTATTTTAATTTATTGATTTGAGAGAGAGACAAGAAGGGGGGGGGGAGAGAGAGAGATTTGTTGTTCTACTTATTTATGCATTCATTGGTTGCTTCTTGTCTGCGCCCTGACTGGGGATCGAATCCGCAACCATGGGGTATCGGGACAATGTTCTAACCAACTGAGCTACCATATAACACTATTTTAAAATAGTTTATTTAAATATAAAAAGTAAAATCAATAGACAGATAGAGGAGTAGATAGATGGGTAACTGTGTGACCAAGCCAAGATAACAAAATATTACTGGTTAAATCTAGATGCTAGGCATATGTGTTCACTAAATTTCTTCAACTTTGCTATATGTTTGACAAATTCACAATAAAATGTTGGGGAAAATATGCTCATAAAATTAAAAGTAATCATTAAAATTTCCCTTTTTTTAATACTGTAATCTTGCCCTGGCCAGTTTGGCTCAGCGGTTAGAGCGTCGGCCTGCGGCCCTGAGAGACCCGGGTTCGGTTCCCGCTAAGGGCGCGTACCTTGGTTGCAGTTTGTCCCCGGCCCTGGTCGGTTGTGCGGGTGGCAGCCACTCGATGTGTCCCTTTCACATCGATGTTTCTCTCTCTCTCTCTGTTCCTCCCCCCCGCCCCACTCTATCTGTACAAAAAATGGAAAAATATCCTCGGGTGAGGATAAAAAAAAAAAAAAATACTGTAATCTTTTCTTCTTTTTTCTTTTTTTATTCACCAGCATAATTATACATACAAAGTTCAAAATGAAAAAATTTTTGCTGTTGCAATTTTCTTCTGGCCATTATCACTATTCATTTTGTTGTATGATTAATATTAAAAATATTTTTATCATATGGAAGGGTGTTTAAAAATGATCCCCTCCGAGTATCAGATCACTAGAAATACCACTGCTGAGTACAAGTGTGAGTTACCTGTGTTATCCCCAGCCCAGCTCCTGTCCTAGGGCAAGTCTGTGATGGAGGGAGGTCAAGGCATGAAGGCAGTTTGTCTGGACTCTCTGTGGGGTTCTGAGAGCCCAAAGGCCAGCAGCTTGAGGGGCAGCTTGGAGGCTGGCAGCCTCCACAGTGGCTTCCCTGCCTTTGGGGCAGCCGGGGCATCTGGAGGAGAATCCATCGCGTTTGGCCCAGGTCCTGGGTGTCTGGGCCACAGACAGAATCCTGGAGAGCTGGAGCAGAGCCAGAGGAGGGAAGTGGTGATGCCACCTGGTATCGGGGGAAGAGCCAGAGAAACACGATTTTATACTGGGGTCCCAATTTTGTCCCCTTTCTGGGATAATCAGGAAACATGGGCTAAAAGGTTCAGCAGCACTTTTATATTTTCTATGCAAATTTTTTGAGAACAACTATGAAAAGCGTTAATATTCTGTGGCCTTTTATAAATCATTCGGCTTATTTTTAACAACTCCTGTCCTCATCACTTTCCCAATTTGTATGATTATAAATTAGATGTGCTACCCAGTTGTCAGCTGGGGCCTTCCTGCCCATCCAATATTTGGCTCAGTTTCCATGGTTTTCTGACATTTTGGGGATACTTAGGTTCTCTGTTGCCTGTGGTTTTATATATCTATATTAGACTCTGTTTTGTAGCACAGAAGTTTGGATACCAAATTTCACTCCTGTTGCACCCACAGTGGGAGAGAGGTACCTTTTCACTGAAGATTTTAGGGGAGTGAGGGAGGGGAGTTTACACTGCAGTGCCGATGACTTTACATGAATAGACGTGCTGCTTAGAAAGGCCCAAGTGTCAGGGCTGCTGTCACTGCACCCAGGACTTGCTTCAAAGCACCAGTCAAAGCTAGACATCTCAGTTACCCACAAAAGGGCCGAAGAAGTATTTATTAGTGTGAAAAATGCTGCTTGCAGAACCCCAAGAGCCTACCAGGCATTGTGCTTCCATCTTAGTAGAGGATGACATGAAATGCAACCATTTGACCTTTATTTTGGAAAGATGTTCCAATATAGCCCAGCCTCTACACCTCTAAAAAGTCACTACTGGAAATTCACTGATGTAGCAGAGCAATGAATCTTTGTAAGGTTTAATTCCCACCTCTGAAGCACAAGTGTCTTACCAAGGCCTTCAGCATGTTGGCACTTCTTGCTCATCTAGTGTGATTAAAATGATATAATTTATATGGCAGACCTATATGATGCAATGTTTTTTCCAAGCCTCTAAGAGTCATCCTAGCGGTGTGATAGCACCATCTCCTTGGGTCCTTGCCATGGTGAACTCCTGTATCATAGGAGAATGTTCTTTTATCAATTAATTCTTCCTCACCCAATTTTTCATTTCCCCCACTCCCACTCCTCTTGATCATGCATATTCAAGATCCATACGTTTCCAGCTTCTGCCAGTACAGTTTTTGCAAGGAATAGTCTCTTTTCTCCTTGGCAGGAACATCACTTATTTTGTAACTTAATTCTAGTTATTGGTTTGCAGTAGGAAGCAGGACGGATGGAGTGAGTTGAGATTCTTTGAGAGAAGGAGGTATTTTTTTGCAAGGCAAAAATCTCTGTATCACCTTCAGGAGTAGACAGTGCAAACTTTTAATCTGGAGAGTGGGCCCCTTCTGCAGCCCAGAGGATTCAGAGGAAATCTAGGGAGTCAAGATTTACAGGAATATCAACCCATATGTCTTCAACCCATATCACAAGGTCTCAATCCTTCCCAATTAGGGCCATGACTTTGACATAGCTGACTTGCTGGGATTGAGAATTCTGCCTTCACTGGAGCTCTGCTACCTTATAATTTAAGTTCTGTGTCTCAACCTCAGGAGGTCTGGTCTCTTCAGTTGGTGATTAATCAATCTCGGCCTTTCTTGTCTCTCTCCAGTAAGAGCCATCCGAGTCCACTGGCCTGGAATTACTACTACCCTACGCCTCTGGATGCCCAGGATGCTGCACCCTCCAGCTCCCTCTCTTCTGCTGGCATCTCATCCAGTTTGCCACTGCTGGAAGTTTTACAGTTGCACTGCTACCTCCTCAGGGACTCTGCCTACCACTAGTGAGTGGTTCTTTTTACCAGTCAGCAGGAGACCCAACTCCAAAATCTGATTTTACAATCTGCGTCCTAAGACTACCCCATTCTTGCTCCAATTATTGGAGGTTAGTTTCATCCAGGCTCTCAGACTCTAGATTTGCCTGTAGGGGTGTATTAGGGAGAGCTTTCAGGAGCTGCTTCTGTGAGGGGGGTGAAGGAAGCAGGATCAAGTTGAGGGAGAAAATGAATTGTAGGACAGGTGTAACAGAGACCTCAGCTGACCCTACAGGGAGCTCTCATGCTAAGGACATGGTGTCCTGAATTGAAGATTGTGGCTGCACCAATGGGCTACTGCCCCTGAGTAGTCTCGACTGTGAACTGACTCTACCAGCATCTGGTGGAAACAGCACCTTTTCCTCAGTGGGGATCTGGGTGGCACCCTATGACAACTACTACAGATAGGGTGACCAGGGGCAACCAGGAGTGAGGGTAGCCCAGGACATGGGGATATCAGTGCTAAAACTGGAACAGTCCCAAGCAAACCAGGAGATTTAGTAGCCCTAGAAGCCCTGACCTTAGAATACTAAAAAGAAGTGCAAACCCAGCTTGTGTGGCTCAGTGGTTGAGCGTCAATCCATGCCCCAAGAGGTCGCCAGTTCGATTCTCAGTCAGGGCACGTGCCCAGGTTGTGGGCCCAATCCTCAGTGGGGGGCATGCTGGAGGTGGCCAATCGATTTCATCGATGTCTATCTCTCCCTCTCCCTTCCCCTCTCTCTAAAAATCAATAAAGGAGAAAAAAATTTTTTTAATAAAAATAAAAAGAGGTGCAAATTAGTCAACTATCATTTTCTCGATAACAGTGAATATGTATTAGTAGAATATACATCAGTAGTTAAGAGGCTTGGGCCATTAGATGAATACACAAGGAGTAACTTAACTATCAAAGGCTACTAGGATGTTTGAGACAGTATTTGACCTGTAAACTTCAGTGAGTGAATCATGGAGAGGGAATATTAACATCTCTTAAGGCAGATCCCTGACACAAAAACAGAGTAGAAGTTGCTCAAGTAAGGCCACTGTAAGAAAATAAAAGATCATATCAGAAAAACTAGAAATAGCATAGATATCAGGTCAGCTAGCAACAGCACCAGAATCACCTGGGGATCTTATTGCTGATGCAGAACAGAACCCCACCAACAGAAATAATGATTTGGCACCTGGAGGGTGAGCGTAGGGGACCATGGGGAACTGCATTTTTAACAGACTTCCTAGTCCTACTGTCTGATGCAAGTGACAGTAGATCACAATCTAAGAGGCATTATACTGACTCTACCATCCATTTCTCTTAGCCAATCATGTTTCTAAGTTTCTAGCAAGCCAGGTTGCCAAATAAAACACAGGACACTCAGTTAAATTTGCATTTCCTATAAATAATACTTTTTAGTATAAATATGTATCATGAGAACATAAAATAATGTAAATATATAATATCAATATAATGTTATAATAAAATAGTATATGTGAATAAAATTATAAATTATATGATTAAGTTAAAAGGTATATATATTATGTCATAGTATAACAAAATAGAAATTATTAATAGCAAGAAATTATTTATTATTTATCTGAAATTCAAATTTCACTGGGCATCCTGCATTTTTATTTGCTAAATCTGCCAACCCTGATTTCAAGGGAATTTATAAACACACAAAAGTAGAAAGAATAGTAGAATAAACCTACATGTAAATCATCCCTCTGGTTGGACAATTATCAACATTTTGCCCCAATTAAAAAAAAAAAAAATTGTGCCTACCAGTATGTTCCACAATGTGGGAGATACAGAAATAATTATGTCTTTAAGTAATTTATTAATTTGGGGAAACATGATAAACATTCAATAAATAAGCGCTAAAGTGTGTAATGCTAAGTTCTACTGGAGTTCAGGGACGGGAGCATCAGTGCTCACTGGAGGTAATGAAGTAAGCTTGGAGTTGAGATTGTGTTAGGCCTGGTAAAATCTGTATTAGATGAGCAGGCTTTCCAAGTAGAGTAACCAGCATGATCAGGTTTAATTCACTAGGTTCATAAAAGTCTCTCTCCATTCAAAAGCACTCACCTCCCCATGCTTCACACTTGAATCATCAGGGCCCACAGCAGCTGTCACCCATCCAGCTAATATACATCAAGCACTATTGCAAATTACATCATCAGGACCAATTAGCTCTTGAACATGTCAGCACAATGGCTATTCAATCTTCTCTGGGTGACTTGTTAATTAACCTCTGCAATAAGCTGTCGTGGACATCATTGGGGAGTTCAATTTTTCCTTGATTGAAAGTAGCCCTGGGGAGAATTATAAATTGATAAGAGAAACAAAGTTCTATTCCATTGGCCAGCTTTATGCTAATGCTTATGAATTGCCATAGCTACTTGAGCCTATTGGTACATGTCAGATGATTAAGAAAAATACAGGATGATGCTATAGCTCATCTCTTAAATTACATTAACATTTAAAATGGTCTATTTTTCTATGCAAGTGACAATAACACAAAATGTGAGGTTTCATACATTTAATAAGTTTTTACTTTCTAATTTCTCTTAACTTTAAACGCAACTAATTTAAATACTAGGAATAAAAACTTTAAAATTTTTTTATTGAAATATAATATAGTTACAGATCAAAAAACATTAAATGTTCTCAGACATCATGCTTCCTATTCTTGGTTACCACCCCCAACTCAAGGGTAACCACTATCTTGACTTCAAACACTACAGAATAGTTTTGCCTGGTTTTGTATTTCATGTAAATAAATGCATATAATATATACTTTTTTATATGTCTGGTTTCTTTCACTCAACATTACTTTTTTGAGATTCAAATGTTGCTGATTTTAAATGACTTTTATTATTAAATCAGTAATATATACTCAATGCTTAAAAAATAGAAAGAACACCATAATTTTTTTTTAATCCTCACCCGAGGACATTTTTTCATTTTTTGTTCAGATAGAGTAGGAGGGGGAGAGAAAGAGAAACATCAATGTGAAAGGGACACATCGAGTGGCTGCCACCCACACAACCCAACCAGGGCCGGGGACAAACTGCAACCAAGGTACATGCCCTTAGCGGGAACCAAACCCAGGTCTCTCTGGACCGCAGGTCGATACTCTAACTGCTGAGCCAAACTGGCCAGGGCAGAACACCATGATTTATAATATTTCACAATTGTATGTATGTCTCTACACAATTTATTTGATCACAATTCTAAGCTTTTATAAAAGTCCTGCATAAAAAGAAAGGTTCTCATTTCTTTTTGACATTTTTATTAATCCTTTTATCCTGGCCTAATTTTATGACTATTAATTCCATTTCTCCAAACTTAATCTTTAGCTCCAAGTACCTTACAATCTTTGTGGCATCTTTATAATAAAAACAGAAAAATAAGAGTAAGAAACAGATAGTTTCTTTTCCAGCTGGTGTGCTCACTGGGAGCTGGTGGTCTCTAGGGAAGCAGTTGTGTTACCAGCTCTGCCCCTACAAGGACATCTGTCATAGCAACACTCTGGGATTTTCTCAGAAAAGTGAACGTGCTTCCAAGACTTGAGGTGAAGAACCAAGGTATGATTGTTTCTACTCAACTCAGTATGAGCACGAGTCCAATTCAAACAGTCCACCTATCTCAGTACACACAGGTACCTCCACCCTTAGCAAGACACTGAGTGAATTTGTGTCTTTTTTTTTTTTTTATCCTCACCCAAGGACATTTTTCATTTTGTTCAGATAGAGTGGGAGGGAGAGAGAGAGAGAGAGAGAGAGAGAGAGAGAGAGAGAGAAACATCAACGTGAAAGGGACACATCAAGTGGTTGCCACCCGCACGACCAACCAGGGCCAGGGACAAACTGCAATCGAGGTACGTGCCCTTAGTGGGAACCGAACCTGGGTCTCTCTGGACCGCAGGCTGACGCTCTAACTGCTGAGCCAAACCGGCCAGGGCTGAATTTCTGTCTTAAATGACCAGGTATAATGTGGTGCACAGGTGACTGTCACATAAGTTTACATAGCACAAACCACAAACCAGGTTCAGCATTGCCTTAAAATAGATCTCTCTCTCTCTCTTTTCATTTTTCTTAACATTTACCATATAATCATTTTTAAGTTACAGTATAGTGATATTAAGTATATTCAAATTATTGTACAACCATCATCACCATCCATTTCCATAACTCTTTTCATCTTGCAAAACTGAAACTCTGTACCTATTAAACAATAACTGCCTGTTTTCTACTCCTCCCAGTCCCTGGCAACCACCATTCTACTTTCTTCAGGATACAGACTTTTAAAATACAAAATGTAAAATTATTTCTCATGCACTCAGCCCAGGCTCTAGGGACACAAGTATTCCTCATGAAAAAGTCATTCTTTGCTCTCCAAAATGAACCCTAGCCCATTACTGCCTGCTCTCTTCATCTTTGCAAAGGTCATCACCCTAATCTCTGGATCCCCGTCAGTCAAATCAGACCACTTGGGTAAGAAGGAGAAGTTAGTTGGTTTACATGTAAGGACCTAGAGGGTATCTCACCCTCAGCCATCCTTTGATGTCATTTCCGGTTCTTCTCGTTCCAAGAAGTGCTCCAGCAAATTGCACCCAGATTTACACCATGCCTTCTGCTGACTTAGACATTGGCCTAAAACTCCATGAGGCAGGATGGGCTGTAAATAACTGCTTTCCCCAACTAGGTAATTTCTGACTTTGTTCTATAACTCAGTCCTTCACCCCTTATTTCTTTTCTTTTTTTAAAATTTTTTTCTTTATTGATTTGAGAGAGAGAGAGAGTAATGGAGAGAGAGAGAGAGAGAGAGAGAGATGAAAGAGAACATCGATTAGCCACCTCCTGCATGCCCCCCACTGGGGATCCAGCCCACAACTTGGGCATGTGCCTGACCGGGAATCGAACCGGCGACCTCTTGGTGCATGGGTCAACCACTGAGCCACACCAGCCGGGCACCCCTTATATCTTGAGCTACCACATTATGCCTGACCCAATAGACCTACTGTTAACTACAAGCCCTACCATCAGGGATTTTGCAGCCATAGCTGATTGAGATTAGCAAATAGTCTCCCCAAAATGCTACCACAAAACTGGACAAAATTGACCAAAATAACCATTTTAGCACTCTGAGAATAGATCAAAGGCACATAACCTGAAAAGCAGCTAAACCTTAGGTAAAAACAATGGGCATCTGTGGCATTCTGGCCTGGGTCTGGTCTCATTCCCCATACCCATCCCCAGTCCCAGCTTGATCAATATAGACGTTTTGTCAGGGCAGGGCAGGCCATGAGTACCAACAGTACCTCTGTCACAGTCCAAGGAGTACCTATACCTACAGGGAGAAATGAATAGCACAATGGTTTTCAACCTTCCTAATGCTCGACCACTGAATACAGTTCCTCATGTTGTATGTGGGCGTATCTGCATGTGGGTGGACCCGCCTAAAGACAAATAGAGGAGCCGTGTCTCGATTCCTAAGAACATCGGAAATATGTGTTCTCCGATGGTCTTAGGCAATCCCTGTGAAAGGGTCGTTCAATCCCCAAAGGGGTCTTGACCCACAGGTTCACCAGAGATGATAATTATATGGGCTAATATAGAAGACTATGGTGGCCCTGGCTGGGCAGTTCAGTTGGTTAGTGTCATCCAGATACTCTAAGGTTGCAGGTTTGATCCCTGATCAGGGAACATACAAGAATCAGCCAATTAATGCATAAATAAAGGTAGGGGACACAGAAAAGGAAGACACAGAGAAGTAGAAGAGAAACTAAAGAGGATATCAGGAAACCAGGAGGGAATAGGGAAAGAATATGATTAGATGGACATCTAATGCTAGATAATAGAAATAAAGATGAAGAATGAGCCCAGCCATGTGGCTCAATGATTGAGCATTGACTCACAGACCAAGAGGTCACTGGTTTGATTCCTTGATCAAGGCACATGCCCAGTTTTGGGGCTCGATCCCCCGGGGGGGGGGGGGGCCGTGCAGGAGGCAGCTCATCTACGTGTGTCTCTCATCAATGCTTCTGTCTCTCTCTCCCTTCCTCTCTCTCTAAAAATTAATAAAAATGTATATTTTTTAAAAAGATGAAGAATGATAATGAAAGTGTTCCTTGTATATGAGAATTTGAATGTAATTGTTAACCTTAGGAGAAAAGTTTCGGTGGAGTGATGGGCTGGGGTGGACTCAGGTGAGCCAAATTATGGTAGGTTGAATTCGAGATGGAGGAAATGTGGACTCTTCCAAGAGCTTTGAACAAACAGCAAGAGCATGAGAGGGCAGTAGTTAGAGGGACTGGGATCTTTAGAGAGGCTGTTTTCTTAAAGTCGGATGACACTTAAAGAGAGGGGACAGTATGCTTATGTGGCAAGGGGAAGCCAGAGAGAAGCAGAGTCACAGGGGATTGAGCAAGGCTACTGAGGAGTCCAGAGGAGAGGTGATATAAGCGAGGCCCACTGCAATAGGCCCAGCAATATTTTCTTACTCTAGTTCCTTCACCATTATTTAATGCATATTCCTCAGTCAATTATTTATTTATTTAAATCCTCACCCAAGGAAATTTTAAAATTCATCTTCAGATAAAGTAGAAGAGGAGGGGAAGAGAGAGAGAGAAAGAGAGAAACATCAATGTGAAAGAGACACATCGACTGGCTACCTCCTGCACGACCCCGACCAGGGCTGGGGACCAAACCGCAACAGAGGTACATGCTCCTGACTGGAACTGAACAAGCGACTCTTTGGTCTTCAGGCCAATGCTAACCACTTAGCAAAACCAGCCAGGGCTCCCAAGTCAGTTTTTAGACTAGAATCTGTAAATTGGGTAGAGAAGTCTTCTTACAAATTTTGTATTCCCTACCACAGTATGTTAGAGGTGGCAGGTATGCCTGTAATTTTAAAAAGTTATTAAATCTTTTTTTTTTTATCCATAATCACCAACACTCTATTGCTTACAGGGAATAAAAGTAGAAACTAATTCAAACCCTTCGGAATCTGGTTAAAATCCTG
Organism: Molossus molossus; assembly: GCF_014108415.1. Lineage (NCBI taxonomy): Eukaryota > Metazoa > Chordata > Mammalia > Chiroptera > Molossidae > Molossus > Molossus molossus. Next base: position 20,584,494 of record NW_023425352.1, read on the forward strand.
TCTCCAGCTGTTTCCTCTCCAGACAGCTGCTGTGTTGACTTGCCCACAAATATTCCTTACTCATTCTTTGCCCTGTCCCACCCCATTACAATATTTCCCCCCTTTTTTACATATCGGGAGACTGAGAATAAAATCCCAACGTATATCATGGGTTCCTTGGGATCTACCTTCTGCTTCTCTCTCCAGCTGCTTTCAAAACCACTTTCCCCACACTTTCTCTGTTGCTAGAACTGGGAAGTATTTTCTAGCCTCCAGACATTTGCCTTTACCCAATCGGCTGTTTGGAATGTTCTTTCCTTAGTTTTTGTGTGTGGCTGGCTCCTTTCATCCATCAGGTCTCAATCTGAATGTCACTTTATCTGATTCGATTAAAATAGATCTATTTAAAGTAAACCCCACACTCTGTTATGAGTGATCATAATACACTTTTTATTTGCTTGAAAGCACTGAGAACAACCTGTATTTATTTTATTCGTTGATTTGTCCACTGTCCTTTTCCTTTTCCCCCAACAGAATGAAAGCTCGATGAGAGCTTTACCTGGTCTGTGTTGTCTCCTTCTTACCCGGTGTCTAGTACAATGCTTGGCAAATATGTGTCATGAATGAATGAATGAATGAACACTCCTCCACAGTCTCAAACCCCAGCTTAAATCCCACCTCCCTAATGAATACTAATAATAATAACTTCTGGTTATTCTAGTGGGTACATGTGTTATCTTACTTAATGAACCCCCCCACCCCAATTTACCTCCTGTAACCCATACAGTAATTGTTATCCAGGCCCTATATTCTGTATTTAATCACAATTTAGGCTCTTGATTTATTATTTGTTATATCACATGCATCACTCTTTTTGCTCCAGTGACATAAAAATTCTTAGTGCTCCCCCACAGCACATAGAGAATGCTCAAGGTATGCAGAGTGACTAAGAAAGGCCCCATAGGGTTATAACCTTATAATAATAAGAATGTTGATAAGTTGTCTTTATTATAAACGTTGAATACAAAATCTAATCCAACTTGAAAATGGACAAACACCATTCTACCGGTAAAATGTTAGAAATAGTTAAGACAAGCTAGTTTGAGCTTTGAGGTAGGAGATAGTTCAATCTCATTTTCCAGATGAATTTGCTAATATCTTAACTTTCTAGAAGGCATTGTCCAGTCTGTCAAAAATGCTTGCAGAACCAAATTATTTCACATAGAGAAGCCATAGGAAAGGTTCTAGCATTAAGTGTTAACTATTGGGCTTTGAAATATATGCTTTGCAGGGTTTTTAAAAAATATTTATTTATCGTCCTGGCCAGTTTGGCTCAGCGATTAGAGCATCGGCCCTCAGACCAAAGAGTCACAGGTTTGATTCCAGTCAGGGGCACGTACCTTGGTTGTGGTTCGGTCCCTGGCCCTGGTCGGGGTCATGAGGAAGGCAACCAATTGATGTGTCTCTCTCACATCCCCCCCTCCCCACCCTGTCTCTGTCCCTCTCTCTCCTCCTCCCGCTCTATCTGAAGATAAATGGAAAAATATCCTTGGGTGAGGATTTTAAAAATTTATTGATTTTTTTTTTAGAGAGAGAGAGAAACATGGTTGTTCCACTTATTTATGCATTCATTGGTTGCTCCTTATATGTGCCCTGACTGAAGATCAAATCCATGACCTTGTCATATTTGGATGACTCTCTAACCAACTAAGCTATCCAGCCAGAGATGCAGCGTTTTGAAATCTCAAGCTGAAGAATCCTCCAGTATTCATGGTTTCAAGAGTCCCTTTGCCCATCTCTAGGCAGTGGTTTGGGAAACCTGGACTCTATCCTGATAGAGATGTCAGGGAAGAAGATCCTTCCAAACTCTTCTAGATGCTTCTGCAGTCTGGAAATTCTGTTCCACATCTCACCTTTGGTTTCAGCTGCAACAGACTCTTTTATGTTTTGAGCTCAGATGAAAAGAAGCATCCCTAAACTCCAAGGAGTCCTGCCTTCCTTGTAAAAGATGACTTCAGGAGTAGTCTACTCGGCTCATCACCACCCCTTCCCCCCGGGTGTGGTCCTCCCCAAGGCTGTCTGTAAGCATGGAGTCCTCAAGATTCCTTGTTTCTAGCACTGTTAGGACTCTGCCCCTGAGAGCCATGAGAGTCATTCCGAAATCTTCTCAGGCTCTGAGTACACCCAATAGTGATTTCCTTCTTGGGTTCCACCCTGGAGCAGATGTGTGCAGTCAGGAAAATGTCACCTAACCTGTCTCTCTCCCAACAGGTCAGCAGGAAGCGCTGTCCTACAGGGTGTCCTCCTGGGTTTTGTTGCTCCAAGAGAGCCTCCCCCCACTACAAGGGGTGCCTTCTCTTTGTTAAATCTTCCATTCCACAGATCCAACTGTTCGTTGAAGTAGAATCTGGGCAATGCTGTACTTTACCAAGGACTCTTGACTTTTAACTTTTTCAGCGGCCAGCAATGTAATTAAATGCCATCATTCTAGTTCTAATGACACACATTTTTCATTCCAGCTGCTTGAAGTTCATTCTCTGTTAAATGGTTTAGCAATTATCTCCCTGGCCACCACCTACCACCCGGGGAATGGCCTGCCAGCGTGACCTGTACTCCTGCCATTCATAGTCCCTGTAAATTAGGAAGAACTCTGGCAATCTTGAGTAATGTCATAGTGTAGTTTATTTATTTTGAGGAATGGAACGTAGATATCTTTTCTCACTTTATTGATTTTTTTTTTTTTTTTAGAGAGAGGGGAAGGGAGAGATAGAAACATCAATGTAAGAGATACACCACTTGGCTGCCTCCACATGCCCCCCCCCCCGCCCGGAGATTGAGCCCAAACCCTGGCATGTGCCAACCAGGAATTGAACTGGGACCTCTTTGTCCATGAGAGGGATGCTCAATCCACTGAGTCACACTGGCCGGCCTCATTTCTCATTTTAAATTAGTAGTACTGGAAATAAGCACCATCAAGGTGGCCATAATTTACCAAAATGCCAGCCTTTCAAAATTCTTAAATATATAACATTCCAGAGAGTAGACAGAGTTAGAGGAGAACCTCACATTCAAGGGCTCAAATTTATTTATTTTTTATTTTATTAACTTTTCTTTTTTTATCCTCACCCAAGGACATTTTTTGCATTTATCTTCAGATAGAGCGAGAAGAAGAGAGGGAGGAAGAGAGAAAGAGAAACATCGACATGAGAATGACATATGGACTGGTTGCCACCTGCCCGACCCCAACCGGGGCCAGGGACAAACTGCAACCGACGTACGTGCCCTTAGCGGAAACCGAACCCGTGACTCTCTGGTCCATGGGCGGACTCTCTAACCGCTGAGCCAAACTGGCCAGGGCTGTTTTTTATTTTAAAAAATTATTTTTGTAATTCTGCTCTTGCTCTCATAACATGATTTTCTTTTCTTTCTTTTTTTGTTTTTGTTAATCCTCACCAAAGGATATTTTTCCATTGATTTTTAGAGAGTGGAAGGGAGGGACAGGGAGAGAGAAATATTGATGTGAGTTCCACGGTATCAGTATGGCTCAGTGGTTCAGCGTGGACCCATGTGCTGAGGGGTCATCTGTTCTATTCCCAGCCAGGACACATGCCCAGGTTGTGGGCCTGATCCCTAGTGGGGGCCATGCAGGAGGCAGCAGATTGGTGTTTTCTCTCATCAATGTTTCTATCTCTCGCTCTCACTTCCTCTCTCTCTAGAATCAATAAAAGGGAAAAAGAATTAAAAAAAAAGAAAAGAAAAGAAACATTGATGTGAGAGCGACATATCGATTGGTTGCCTTCCACAGGACTCCAACCAGGGTTGGGGATGGAACCTGTACCCAGGTATGTGCCCTTGACCACAATCAAACCCAAGACTCTTTGGCCCTCGGGTGGGGCCCATGACCTAACCCCTGGGCCAAACGGTCCAGGGCCAAGAGCTCAAATTTAGATACTGACATTATCTCCAAGTGAGACGGTGAGTCCTAATGTGCGTGTGAGATCATTTATCAAGAGTAAATTAACATTTAAAATATGCCAGAATGGCCCTGGCCGGTTTGGCTCAGCAGTTTAGAGTGTTGGCATGCGGTCCGGAGAGATCCGGGTTCGGTTCCGCTAAGGGCATGTACCTTGGTTGCAGTTTGTCCCTGGCCCTGGTTGGGTTGTGCGGGTGGCAGCCATTCAATGTGTCCCTTTCACGTTTCTCTCTCTCTCTCCCTCCCACTCTATCTGAATAAAAAAATGTCCTTGGGTAAGGATAAAAATATATATATGTCAGAATGGCCAGGCCTGGGTTCATCCTGGGTTCAGTGGATGAGCATCCACCTATGCACCAAGAGGTTGCCAGTTCTATTCCTGGTCACGGCACATGCCCAGGTTGTGGGCCAAATCCCCAGTGGGGGGGCATGCAGGAGGCAGCCAATTGATGTTCTCTTTCATGGATGTTTCTATCTCTCTCTCCCTCTCCCTTTCTCTAAAATTAATAAAGAAAAAAAATGTCAGAATGTAACTCTGCTTTTGGTATTTATTTACTTCTTCACTTAACATATCAGGAAAACCCTCTCTCCAAAAAACCAAAACAAAACAAAACAAAACAAAACAAAACAACCGAAAACTGTCCGAACCAATCCCAACCTTTTGTGGGGGGGGTGGGGGGCGGGGTGTTGGGGCGGGGAATGAAAGGGTGACTTGCAGCGCCTGGTGTAAGCATCGGAAATTTCAAGGCCAGTTCCCAAGGTCTTGAAGATTTGGGCTCTGCATTCCCACGGAGACTCGCCGGTCTGGCGGATGGAGGGACCAGAGAACTGTCTGAGTTAAAGGAGTGTGGCACAATCCCCCCACCCACCTGGAAGTCTGCGTGGGGCCGACCCGCGCAGAGAAAAGAAAGAGGCGTGGCCACGGGCGGGGCGGGGCCTCGCCGGGATGAGGCGGGGCCGCGGGCGCGGTGGGGCGGGGCCGCGGGCAGCTCGCAGGAAAGGCCTGGGTGGAGCGTCTAGGTCCGGAGCGGTGGGCGGTGTCGCCCCGCCGGAACTTCAGAGGCGACTTGCTCCGAGTGCCGGAAGGGCCGCGCCTGCGCGCTGGAGACCAGAGGGCCAGCGGCGCGGGCGCGGCGGGCGGGGCTGCGGAAGAAGTCAGCTTCTCGCTTCCCTTTTCCTTCTTTCCCAGTCTCATCCGGAAAACCGAAACGTGCAGGAGCAGGCCACTTACAGACCCACCCCTGTGCACTACCAGTGTGTGGCCACAAGGGCACCCGTTCCTCTCCGGACCCCGCCCATTAAAGCGGTTTCAGGGTACGCCTGTCTGAACCTATCTCCCAGAAGAGAAAAACTGTTTAACTTTTGGGGAAGGAGGCACTCTCGTGGGGCAGAGATTCCGGGGGGAGAACCATAAGGCACTCGTGGGTCCTCACACGGGCATCGCCTCTTAACTCAAGCCCGTGGCGTGCAGTTTGACAGATCCTGGACCCCTGGGTTTACCCCTCGCAGAGTTTTGGGTACCCGTCGGCGAACAGCTTTTGGGGCCATGCCAATCTCACCCACTTTAACCGCCTTGCATCCTGATTTTGTATCTCCTATCTAGATTCTCGACTCAGTGATGTGAGACTTTCAAGGTTGGCTGGAAGCCACTGCACAGCCTCCTGATGCAGTCTGAATCCAGCCGGTGTGATGAGGAGAACCCTTCCCTCTTGTGGGGTTTGGATCCTGTGTTTCTAGCCTTTGCAAAACTCTACATCAGGGATATCCTGGACTTGAAGGAGTCTTGCCAGGTGCCAGGTATGTGACTGGTCACCTGGTGGATGTCCTGTGCTGCGTCTGCACCCCACCCTCCCCCAAAACGGCAGAAATCTGGGGCTAAGGGGCTTTCAGGAAAGCCTTCCCTCCTGCAGGCTTTAAAAATGACCTAACCTGGATCCTCAAATGAGGTCATTACTATGCAAGTTAAAAACAGTCTAAAACTTAAAAAAAAAAAATAGATGTTTGGAAGAGTAACTTTTTTGCTGATGAATGTTTTTTACCGGGGTTTGAAGTCTTTCATATTTTAAAGGGCTCAGTTGTTTTTTTCCTGGGCCTGCTATTGGAAAGCTCACTGGACCAGGCTTCCCTAGGCCTTGCTGTTTCCTAACTGTGCCACTTCCCTGGCCTGGATGTGACTCACCTGTAAAGCTTCTTTGTAAAAATGGGGATTAAGCTGATTTTCTTGTGGGAATTTGTTTTGTTTTGAATTCTTACCAAATTTTGAATTTATATCAAAATAAATAAACTCCTTGAGAGGAGGGACATCATCTGCCCTGTTCACGTATATAATCCGAGTGCTCAGAACAGTGCTTGGCATGTAGTGGGCCCTCAAGAAATAGTAATTGGAGCAACAAAGCATTATAAGTGTAAAATTAAAGAACTATTTTTTTGTTTTTAAAGTAGGGATCACTTAAGACAGAATCTTCATACCTAAAAATATAACAAATATAGTGTGGGGTAGATTTAAATAATTCACATAGCTGTGGATGGATCTTGTTTACTGTGCTCTATGAGAAGTTTGGTTAAACTCTTTGCTGTTTTGAATAAATAGCAAGCTGTGAGTTAGAAGTAGTCAAGAATCTCAAGTATGCACTGTTTTAATGAGACGATGTTCTGTGTTTCCAGTTCTGTGTACAAATATATTTGGATGACCTTTTTCTAAAGCCTTTTGTACAGACTTTTCACTACACCTTTATTTCCTAGTTATTGCTGGGAATGTTCTGTTTTTTCCTTGGAAGGCAGCCATCCTCCCCATTTGTCCATTTTGCAGAAGAGTCTGGCATTCTAAATAGCTAATCTCCTCTGGAAGAAATTAATTTACACCAAATACCAGCCTTGCTTGAAAGTCTTCTGTAGATGCTCAAGGAAGTATTGTCACTGAAAAAAGACTAGGCCCGAGAGAGTCAGCCTTGAGCTGGCCTGTAGTGTATGAATTTTTGACTTTGTGCAGGAAAGATTTCACAAAGCCAGTCCAGGTGATTTTGAGAGTGCGTTTATTAAAGCTGGAGATAGTGACACAAGGAAGGGCCTAGGATAGGATAAGCAACAGAAAGGGCTTAGGTGAAGCCGCTTTGGTTCTCTAGAAATGTTATAGGAAAGAAGGGAGCCAAGGCAGGGCAGCTGTTAGCTCAATGGAAAGTCAGAGACAGGTTCAGGGGCTAAGCCTGGGATGAGCTGTTGCTGCCCACTGCCCACTGCTCCCCTGGTTGCAAGTCACCTGGGGACTCTTAGAGTTTAGGAGAAAGTTCGAGTCCCAGAAAGAGGAGGGCATGCTCCAGAAAGAGCCCTCTCTGGGCCTTTTGTCTTAAGACTTTTTATCTCTCTTTTGCAGGGAGGGGGTGTGGATCTCAGGGGAGGGTTTCAGCAGAATATTCATCAGCTTTCCATGTGTGTTTTTTAATATGTTGATGTACCAAAATGAGTGCATAGAGGGACCAGGGTCATTTTCTGCTCAGTTTTGCCTCTGTCATGGATTTGTTTGACTTGTCAACGTTAAGAAACGTCCAAATCTGTAAGAATGTTTATGAGTTTATTTGAGCCAAACTTGACAACAGGTTCCAGGAAGCAAAATCTCGACGGATTGAGAAAATGCTCCAGAGAATGGCAGTTGTGGACCTTATTTTATACATTACAATAAAAGGAGGAGGCCTAAGGCGATTACATGAAATTCATTGGTAGTTAATTAGGGAGGCAGGAGAAAGCAAAGTGGGGAATTCTCTGGGATTGGATAAAAAGTAAAATGAATAGACACATACTTTTACATTTGGGGAGTATGATAGTAAATAGTCAACAATTAACATGATAAATACAATTAACAGGGAAAAATACTGCCCTAGGACAAAACTACCCATCATGACTCCCCTTTAGTTAGACATTTTCAAGTTCAGACCACCCTGTGTGATTACTTTAGGTCTCTTTGAGTTTATAAGGCCACATGTAGGCCTCCCCTAAGCTTATCAAATTTAGTATGTGGCCCCTTTTTCATCCCCAGACTCTAATTGGTTTTTTTTGTTGTTGTTATTTATTCTGACTTCATCTATTCTTGGGTTTGGCTGGCACCAATGAGCTAATTTGGTCTCTGTTATCTATCTCCCTGACCAAGGGAGATTTAAGCTCTTTACTCTCTGGTTAAGAAGGAGAGGTGTAAACCATTTGCTCTCAAGTGTCCTTGGTTAGGGAAGATAAGATCTCGTGATTTACTAGCTGGCTGTAAATTGTTTGACTTGTTTGGCCCTATTTGTCTAACCATCTGTTTTAGTTTCCCTTTTCCCACTTGTCAGGAATTCTCCTAACAGCTAACTATCTTGCCTCAGTATCAGGGGCATGACGTAATGGGTTTAACTCTTTCTGTAGGTGAAGGACTTTATGATGGATTAGCAACAAAACAAGGAAAACTGGTTGGGTGATCTTTGCTTTATCACTGGAGATAATGTTTCAGATGTGGTTTTTAAACCTCATAGTTGAATCTTAAATTACATAATGATCTTTAGATTATACTGTAGGGTTCTAGGGGGTGGGAAATGCCACTAGTCTAGGTTTTTATTTTTCTGTTGTTTTTGTTTGATTTGCCATAAAGTAAAAATTCCTATTTTGATTGCATAAAATTTAGAAATGTTTTAAACAGCAAAGAATATCTTAAAATGACAGAAGTTAGCCAAAGAATGAAAAAACAAAAAACGAATGGCAAAGAATGTGGTTGGCCTTGACCTTGGTTCCTGAAAGATCTTTGGATTTTTGGAATGTTAGGAGTGTCTTTGTTATTCATGGTGACCCCTTGAACCACACCAGAGTTTATGCTAATGAGATGCCTTATGCTGAGCCCCTAGTTGCAGGATGGGGGTTTTTAGTGCCCGAAAGTCCAAACACGTGATTAGAGGGTTGGGTTTGAGTCATGTGACTTCAGCTTGACTCCTTGGGAGAGAAGGTGGGGCTGGAGATTGAGTTATTTTGTAGCCAGTGATTCAGTCTATCATGCCTATGTAATGAAACCCTGACAAGCCTCTGGCAACTGAAGCTTGGGTGAGCTTTCCTGGTTGGTAATCATACATCATTGTGTCCTAAGGACACGGAAGCTTTGTGTTTGGACCCTATCAGACCTTGCATATCTGCATTGGGCTGTTCCTGATTTGTACCCTTTATTATAAAATCATAGTTGTAAGTGTAGCACCTTCCTGAGTTCTATGTGTCATTCTAACAAATTATCAAACCTGATGAAGTCATGGGAATTCCCGAATTTGTAGCCAGTTGATCAGAAGTGTGGGTGACCTGAGGACCCCCAAATTTGGGGCGGGTGACTAAAGTGAGATCAGTCTTGTGGAGGACTGTGCTCTTAACCTGTGAAATTTGACCTTACACTGGATAACCTCAGAATTGCCTTGCAAAATGGTTGCAAAATGTCAACTCTCCTAAATTAACCTGTGAATTTAGGGTTAAACTAATAAAAAATAGTTGGATTGTGTTGGTAGTGGTGTTTAGATTTGGGGGTGGTGTCCTGTTTTGTTTTGTCTTTTTGTTTACAGGCCATAGCATAAAGAAATGGTCTGTTATTCCAAATGTCAAACTTTAATAATGGGATAAATAGTGAATCATTCATGTAAATCAAAATACAGTACTTATATTATCTAATTCTAGAAGGACCAATGAAATGGAAATAATGTGTTCATAAGAATTATATTAAATATACATTAAAAAAATATTTTCTTAGGCATTTTGATGCTAAGAGCAGTTGTAGCATCACTTACTTAACAACAGTTAGACTAAAAATACATAAGTTTAAAAGTACTTTTAAGAGAGAAAACACGGCCCTGGCCAGTTTGGCTCAGCTGTTAGAGCATCAGTCCACAGACCAATGAGTCTCAGGTTTGATTCCGGTCAAGGGCACATACCTTGGTTGCAGTTTGGTCCCTGGCCCTGGTCAGGGTCGTTCAGGAGGCAACCAGTTGATGTCTCTCTCACACTGATGTTTCTCTCTCTCTTTCTCTCCCTCCTTCCTATTCTATCTGAAGATAAATCGAAAAATATCCTCAGGTGAGGATTAAAGTGAGAGAGAGAACACAGCCCTGGCCCATCATCCCATACACCGAAAGGTCATAGGTTTGATTCCCGGTCAGGGCACATACCCAGGTTCAATCCCCTGTTGGGTCCATGAGGGAGGCAACTGATCCATGTTTCAGTTTCACATTGATGTTTCTCTCTCTCTCAAAAATATCAATAAAAAGCAAGTCCTCGGGTGAGGATTAAAAATAAATACATAAATAAATAAGAGAGAAAACACAGACATGTTTTGCTGTGATCATGGCTGTTCAGGGGTTGGCTGCAATGAAAGCTAAATCAGACCTGCCTGTGCCCCTGGATTTTGGAACCCTCCCAGTATGACCCTCTTCTTTCTTCTGGGGGAACCTAATGAACCAGGGATCCCCTGATATGTTTGGGCCTCTGTGGGCAGTATGTGGAATAAAAGGCAGCAGGAACAAAGAGGCCACTTGGGAAAGACTGCAACTTGAACTCAACATTAGCCAGAATCTGTTGTGGTTACTTTCTTTTTTTAGATTGCCTAGCTTTCTCTCAGTCAACAGAGCTGCCATCCAATTTTCTTGAGCTCTTTTCCCATAGAAGAGAATCTTGTGCTCTTGGCTGGGTAGCTCAGTTGGTTAGAGCATCATCCTGATACACCAAGATTGCTGAGCCAAACCGGCCAGGGCCTTTTTTTTTTTTTTAAAGGAAGTCACCATTTAAAAGTTTATAGCCTCACCCTGGCCAGTTTTGCTCAGCGGTTAGAGCGTCGGCCTGCGGTCCAGAGAGACCCAGGTTCGGTTCCTGCTAAGGGCACGTACCTCGGTTGCAGTTTGTCCCTGGCCCTGGTTGGGTTGTGCGGGTGGTGACCACTCGATGTGTCCCTTTCACATTGATGTTTCTCTCTCTCTCTCCCCCTCCCACTCTATCTGAACAAAAAATGGAAAAATGTCCTCGGGTGAGGATTTAAAAAAAAAGTTTATAGCCTCTTTCTGAAAGTAAAGAATTCAGCCATAGTAAAGAGGGAAAAGTAGACGATTTTAGTCAGGACTCTTTAACTGTAGGTGACAGGAACACAACGCAAGTAGCTGAAGCCAAAAATATTCAGGTAAGAATATGGGGGAGCGGGGGCAGGATGGAAGCTCTTCGGGAGCTAGGACAGCACTGGGACCTGGGTTGGAATGAGGGACTCACCACTGCCAGGAATCCCTCTGAGTCCAGTCCCTGGGTCCAAAAGAGGCCTCTGGGTGTTAGTGGGTAGGGCTCATCCTCTCAGGTTTCTCCTCTGGTGGGAACCTGCCTGCTGGCATCAGTCATCTAGGTTCGACAGTAGCATTTCAAAAAGGTTTTGAGTTGTAATGTGTTGGCCTCAAAGTGTAGTGTTCGGTAATCTAATTACCTTCTCTTTAAAAAAAATGCTACTGCTAATTCATAGAAATAACGACTAGTTTCCTAGAAAAGCACCGGCGAAAATGTCGGTTTCCTCTTCTTCCTTTTCCAGTCCCTCAAAATACACTGCTGTGTTTGGTTCCGTAAGATAATGACTTTTCGGGCCCCTGATGAGAGTTCTGGAGGGACTCTCAAGTAGAGAGTAAAGGGAAGATTAACCAAACCCAGTCGGGCAACATTGGTTTTCTTTTTCCCGTACTAGTACACACTTCTTTAAAGCCAGGCTTTCTCCTTATGACCCTTGAGAGAAGGATGTCTGATTTCTTGGGGCTTGCCATTTGTCAAGGGCCCATTCTGAAGTCTGGAATTTCAGTAAGGAGCATGCCAGTGTTTTGGGCACACACACTCCACCCCACCTCCACAGTTAGCATTGAATGAAACAGAAAATGTAATCATACTTTATATGGACTTTGCCTTTTTTTTTTTAGGTGTATTTTTTTACAATGGGCATCCAATAAAACAAGTAGATATCTTGGGGACCGTAGTTGGAGTGAGAGAAAGAAATGCTTTCTACAGTTACGGAGGTAAGAAGGATTGTGTCTGACATGGAGTTTATGGGGAAGGACCTCACTTGGTTGAATGATGACTTTGAAACAACTCCAGCCTTTCAGAGCAACTGGGGACTCTCACAGATGCATTTCCTCTATTAGGAGCCCCTTGGAGCTCCTGACGTGGACTAAGTATAAAATGACGCAACAGGTAGAATAACTCTAATGAATACTGTCAAGTGACAGCTGCTGGGAAGTTAGGACACAGAAGAATTAAAATACGCAGTCTAGGATCACTGGTTGATCAGAGACAGACACCTGATACCTAGAGCATAGCTATAAATAGCAAAGGATGCTAATATATGTCTGTAGTGATACTTTAAAAAAAAAAAGGCTTGGTTAATGCTAAAGTAGACCCTTGAAGAAGGCAGGGAGGTGTGAAAAATAATTTATAAGATTTATATCCAGAAAAGTTTTTTAAAAAGCCTTTTTCTACTTAAAGGGCCAAATATACATTATCAGAAAAATTTCCTTCCCTTGTGATGATGAAAACTAAAAGGTTTTTATAGTTTGGGTACCAGTGAATGGTCGAAATATGATTTTAGTGTCAAGGGTCTTTTTTATTGAGTTTAATGTAAGCAATTTAATATATTGCCTTATGCAGCTCTAAGATCCTTTGTAGTTAAGAAGCCAAGCTAGATATTATGTGAGAAGCCAAACATCAAATTCCAGCCTTTGCTGTACTTGACATTGTCACTTACTGTTGTGTTGCCTTGGACCTGTGTTCTTGCTCTACTTGGGGAAAGACAGAGGCAATTAAACTAGGTGACCGGGAACATTTCCTTGGTCGTCTGTGTGCTTGATTGATAATTTACAGTTACAGTAACATTGCATTCTTGGACGTGTATTCATTTTCCTGAGGAAGATTGTCTTGTGCTTATAAAATAACACGTGAGATGAGATTTCTCATGCCCTCTGCTTTTTCCCAGCATATGTGTTTTTAAAACTCTGAAACAGATCATCTTTTCAGGCATCCCCTTATTGGCTCTCGTCTCTGCTTTATTTGACCAAAGATACGGGTTTTATTTTTCTTAAGACAATTCAACAAGCAATCACTAAGTTCTTATAGCATACCCAGCTGTGGGCAAGTATATTATCTACAGTACAATACAGTACTTCTCTCCAAATACCAATGATGAAATAATAGTATCTTTCCATTTACAAAGCTTTTTTAAAAAAATCTTTCCCTGATGATATTTTTCCATTTATTTTCAGATAGAGTGGGAAGGGGGGGTGGGGGAGAAAGAGAGAGAGAGAGAAAAACATTGGTGTAAGAGAAACACATTGACTGGTTGCCTCCCGCATGACCCTGACCAGGGCCGGGGACTGAACCACTACTGATTTGATTCCCTTGACCGGAATCAAACCTACGACTCTTTGGTCCACAGGCTGATGCTCTAACCACTGAGCAACCTGCCAGGTCTACAAAGCTTTTTTTTTTAATCCCCACCTGTGGACATGTTCATTGGTTTTAGAGAGAGAGGAAGGGGGAGGGGGGAGAGAGACAGACAGACAGACATCAATGTGAGAGAGAAACATTGATCTGTTGTCTCCTGTAGGTGCCCCAAATGGGCATTGAACCCACAACCTAGGTATGGGAATCGAACCTGCAGCCTTTTTGATGTATGGAACAACACTCCAACGAACTGAGCTACCCCACCTTTGTAGCAAGGGCTACAAAGCATCTTGCTCAAGGTTCCACTGATAGGTCCAGTGTATTTATTGACTCCAGTTGCTGTATACTCTACATATAACTCAATTTGATTTTTCTCTCACCCATGTTCCTCTGCCCCTAGTCAGCAGCATCTAGTTTTGAATTTTCTGGTTTTCTTTCTTTCTTTTTTTTTTTAAATCAAATAAATGAGGCTATTTGAGGACATCAGTCCTGGCCCTAGAACTAGGCTAGATATTATGCCCGTGACCTAAAGTTTCACTTAACCCCTCTTCCAGTTATAAAAGGATGAAGGCGTTATGTCTGAGCCTTCCCCGATGAACATTTCCCTGAGCAGATGTCACGGGTACGTGGGGTATGGGTAAACAAAAGCATCTGAAGGCTGAAATAACTGAGAGTAGAAATGCTCTTCCGACTTTACTTCATGTGAGCCTGTTCAAGGGAGAGCTGCACTCTCCCTGCTGTCGCCAGGGCCCAGCTTGGCTCTCGGCCACCTGCCAGGCAGCCACTCCTGCCGTCCTGGGTCCTGCTCCACCTGACTCACTGCAGGCCTAAGCTGGGGGTGCTTCCTGCTCACACTGACCTGTCCCATGGCTGAAACAAAAGGCCGGCAGCCCGGGTGGTACTGCCCAGCTGGAAATGACCTGGCACATCCCTGTGAGGATGCTTCCCTTCGGGGCATTTCAGCAGCCAGACCTCAAGGCGCCAGGAGAGGCTCTGCCTGGAGAGGTTACAAATTAGGAAGTCAGAGGGCTTAGCGGCATTGCCCTGAGCACACAGAGCACCTGGCAGCAATTCAAGCTCAGACCTAGAAACCTGGGAGGCTACGGTCAAGATCAGAATGACTTCACATGTTCTAGAACAGATATTCATGTGCTAACATTTTTTGACTTTCTATTATAAATCACTGGCCAGAGAAGTGGTGTGCCTAGAGGTGTCATACATTCTTTAAAACTCATAATACCCTTATTAAGTTTTTTGCTTCTTAAAATGATACTTAACTCATTATAAAATAGAATTTAAAGCCAGAGAAAATTTTAATAAGTACATAACTCATGTGAAACCTGTAAATCAGACAAAAACAATGTCAATGTTTGAACATCCTTTCTAATATTTGTAACATGTTCCTAATATTGAAGAAATACTATTTCCTCATAACTATTATTCATATTTCTTTCTCTTAATAGTTCTGAAATAGGCTTCCAGTCCACATATACAAACAATATGGGGTTCCTTCCCCATACTCCAAGAGAAACTGCTATTAGCATTTTAATGTCTTAAAATCATTTCACTATTTAATGTTTTATAGAAATTAGATTATATATGACTATATAGCCGTGGCCAGTTTGCTCAGCGGTTAGAGCGTCGGCCTGTGGTCTGGAGAGACCTGGGTTTGGTTCCCGCTAAGGGTACGTACCTCAATTGCAGTTTATGCCCGGCCCTGGTTGGGTCGTGTGGGTGGCAACCACTCGATGTGTCCCTTTCACATCGATGTTTCTCTCTCTTTCTCCCTCCCACTCTATCTGAACAAAATATCGAAAAATGTTCTTGGGTGAGATAAAAAAAAAAAAAAAAAAGACTATATATACAATTTCTGTTTTACAGTGAATCATGAATATTTTTTAACAGCAATGAAAAATCTTCATTATAACTTATTCTCGTATGCTATGCCATTGCATTTTATTTAACCAATTCCATATTTATGAACATTTAGAGTATTCCCAACTTCCTGTAGTATAAACAATATTGCCATGATTGGCATTATACAAGATATATATATATCTGTGTATTTGTTCTTTTTCTCCTCAGGATATATTATTGGAAGGAAATGCTAAGTCAAAGAATACACTGTATACATTTTAAAATTTGATACATATTTTCAAACTTGCTCTTTACAAATTTGATACAGACTTACAGTTTCTCTAAGAGCAAGCATGTGAGAATATCAGTATTTTTAATACTGCTTGGCATATTAGTAGTTGAAGAAATTATTTAAATTTGCTTCCTTTTTTTCTTATAACTAGCGAATTTAGTGTGCTGACATTATGTTCATTGGCCATTTTTTTCCCCTCACCAGAGGACTTTTTTTTTTTTTTGCATTTATCTTCAGATAGAACCGGAGGGAGAGAGGGAGGAAGAGAGAGAGAGAAACATCAATGTGAGAGAGACACATCGAGTGGTTGCCACCCACATGACTCCAATCGGGCCAGGGACAAACTGCAACCAAAGTATGTACCGTTAGCGGGAACCAAACCTCTCTGGTCCATGGGCCGACGCTTTAACCACTGAACCAAACTGGCCAGGGCATTGGCCCTTTTTATATCTTCCATGAATTATATATATATATATTTTTTGCCCACTTTTTCTCTTGTGGTCTTGGCCTTTTCCTTATTAATTTGTTTGGCCTCTTTATATATTAAGACACTAACCCTGTCATTTGGAACATTGCTATGCTGTATCATTAGACTTTTAAACATGAGTTCTGATTTTCAGGTCTACTTAAAGAAGTCTTTCCCCACCAACTATAAGCCCAAGGTTAAAAAGTATTCACCCATCCTGGCCGGTTTGGCTCAGCGGTTGGAGCATCTTCCTCCGGTCCAGAGAGACCTGGGTTCGGTTCCCGCTAAGGGCACGTACCTCGGTTGCAGTTTGTCCCCGGCCCTGGTTGGGTTGTGTGGGTGGCAACCACTCGATGCGTCCCTTTCATGTTGATGTTTTTCTCTCTCTCTCTCCCTCCCACTCTATCTGAACAATATATATATATAAAAAAAAGAAAATGTCCTCGGGTGAGGATTAAAAAAAAGTATTCACCCCAATTTTTTTCTTAAGTCTGCCTATATTACACTTAATAAAATATAATCCATTTAGAATTTATTTTGGTGTAAGAAGTATTCTTCTCAGTTTGGGCTTTCAACACATTTAAATCAGCAATAAAAAATGTTTTGCCTATGTTTCTCATCTATTGCATATGCTTTTACAACAGACTAGCTGATGATTTTTATTATGTTTTTTTCTTTATTGATTTTAGAGAGAGAGAAAGGGAGAGAGAGATAGAAACATCGATGAGAGAGAACATCGATTGGCCACCTCCTGTATGCCTCCTACTGGGGATTTGGCCCACAACCTGGCATGTGCCCTGACCAGGGATCAAACCGAACCAGCTACCTCTTGGTGCATGGGTCGATGCTCAGCCACTGAGCCACACCAGCCAGGCATAGCTGATGATTTTTTTAAAAATCATTAAGCCTACTGACCCCATGTTTAGCAAGGTCTGCTCTGAGTTTGTCAGGAAATAGGCAAAGAAAAAACACCTACCATCCCATAGCAAACATCTCCAAATATCTCTACATTCATAAATACAAATGCAATGGGAATTCTTTGATTTTTAAATTTTTATTTTTTTTGTACCAGGGCCAGACCAGTATTGTTTGTGTGACCAAGATGTAAGTATTTTCATTATGAAAATAAAACTGCTATTCTGCAGTGTACTTGGCTTTCTTTACATCCCCTACTGTGATGACTGGGCAGAAGCTCTTTGAAAGAGAAACTTAGGCCCAGAGACTTTCGATGCTTTGTCTAGGTAAGTCAGTGAGCTAGTAGAAGAGCAATGGTAACAGAAAGCTGTGGTGACAGCAAGTGTCACCACCAACCACGTGATACACTTTTGTTGCAGGGTATAAGAGCAAGGCTGATTTTCTGTGTTAGCAGGCATTGAGATTTTTGCTCTTAACTTCCCGAGGGCACCATTTTTAGGAGAGGCATAGACAAGAATCATTAGTACCCTTGAGGTGTAGGGTAAGTGAAATGTTAACTACATTCCACTGGGCTCATGTATTACTTTGACATTGCAGACATGCTGTTTCCACTGGTGTAGGGTGAGAGATTATGTCTGAAGGTAGAAGGAGAATTTAGTAAGGGATTTGCCCAATCAGAGTATTGGAAAAGGCCATCTTTCAGTATGGCCTAATGCAATAACACTGTGCTGATTCACCAGCAATGCCCAAATCTCTGTTTTACTCTTCTACATTTCTCTTGCAGTGGATGATAGCACTGGAGTTATAAACTGCATCTGCTGGAAAAAGTTGAACAATACCGAGTCTTCCTCAGGTAATGTTATTTGCTCTGTCCTTTGCTTTTCAGCTAACCAGCTCATCAGAACAGCTGGAGGCCTACATGTTCACATCTATCCACTGATGAATTTACATTGACCAACTTGAAGCATTGTACTCCGAGCTTCGGCTTCTCTACAAACTGATACTAAAGGGGAAACACTTGTTTTTTTTTCTCTCACATTTCTTTGATGCTCACCCCCTCTGAAATCTACAGGAATGGGACTAGGTTAACTAGGAGTTTCAGCATTTCACTTTTACTATTCCAGTCATTACATAAGTAAAGATGTTTTAGCCTAATTGCCAGTCAGGTCAGAATTCCCTTGCCCCAGGCATGCTACTTGGCCAAGGAAGATTTTAAACTTTTGCGTGGTTTCTACTAACTTCTGTGCTGCCATTCAGATCCACATTTTTCTGAAATTTCTACATGTTCAACAAATATCCCAGGAATTCTAAGATAGGATTCTTCTGAAATTAGCCATTAAGTAATATAAACTGAAAAATAATTTCAAAATTATATATTAAACTCATTGACTATAACTGAAATAGCATTTAGACTTTCTTGAGTGTATTTGAATAGTTGCGTGGTTTTTTGAGTTGCTTAAGTTCATAATGTTAAAAAAAGATGGTGCAATGTTGGTGATCACTTTGGTTCTAGAGAAACTACAGAAAGTGGGGCCTTATTTTTCTTCCGTTTTATGATATGTGCAGTATGGTACCACACACAGTGGGGTTATTCAAAACATATTGCCTGCTGTTGTATCTAACATCTGGTCTCTGTCTTGTGTTATACATGGTGACAGGGTCACATTTTAAGTGGTTTTGTCTTTCTTTTCTGCCATTTGCTGTCAGAATCTCACCCCCCTGCTTTGACTATACTGACCAAACGTATATGTTCCTGTGCCTAATTTCCTGTGGTATTTACATTAGAATTTGGCCATCAGTTTCACATAACTTTTATATTCCCCTTTCCTAATTTGGGAAAATCTAAATCAATGGCACTATATGACATTTGCTTAGGAAGCCTTGTAGATTAAAAAAAATTTAAGCCCTGGCCGATTTGGCTCAGCGGTTAGAGCGTTGGCCTGCGGTCCAGAGAGACCCGGATTCGGTTCCCACTAAGGGCACATACCTTGGTTGCAGTTTGTCCCCAGCCCTGGTTGGTCGTGCAGGTGGCAGCCACTCAATGTGTCCCTTTTCACGTTGATGTTTCTTTCTCTTTCTCTCTTCCTCTCTCTCCCTCCCACTGTATCTGAACAAAAAATGGAAAAATGTCCTCGGGTGAGGATAAAAAAAAAAAATTATGAGAGCCCAGCCTGTGTGGCTCAGTAGACTGAGTGCCATTCCAAAAGTTCACTGGTTTGATTCCCAGTCAGGGCACTGCCTGGGTTTGGGGCTCCATCCCCAGTAGGGGGTGTGCAAGAGGCAGGTGATTGATGTTTCTCTCTCATCGATGTTTCTATCTCTCTCCCTCTCCCTCTCTCTCTAAAATCAATAAAAACCTATTTTTAAAAAATTTTCAGAGAGACAACAGGTTTTTACATTTTTTTAAATCTTTATTGATTTTAGAGAGAGAGAGAAACATCAATGAGAGAGAAACATTGATTGGCCGCCTCCTGCATGCCCCCCACTGGGGATTTAGCCCACAACCTGGGCACGTGCCTTGACCGGGAATTGAACCAAAGACCTCTTGGTGCATGGGTCAACGCTCAACCACTGAGCCATGCCGGCCAGCTAACAACTGGTTTTTATGCAGGTATATTATAGGCAAGAAATAAACCTATCAGATATTTAACTTGCATATGTCTAGCATATTAAAATCATTTGCAGATTTATGGTTGTTGTATTGTCACAATTTTCATTCAGAAGGTGTAGTTTGAAGATGCATACGTTTTCTTTGCCAAGGGTCAGCAAATCTTTTCTGTACAGAGCAAAGTAGTAAATGTTTTCTGCTTTGTGGGTCACATGTTCTGCGTCTCAACTATTCAGCACTACCATTGTAACAGAACAGCCGTAGATCATACATAAACAAACAAGCATTGGTCTATTCCAATAAAACTTTATTTACAAAAACAAATTGTGGATGGAATTGGCCCATGGGCAATAGTTTGCAGACCCCTGTTTTAGACATTGTTTTAATTTTCAAAGTCAACTCTTTTTTTAAAAAAAACCGACATCATCAGAAATATTGTATAACTCTTATACTTGGTCATTTTTAAGGTAAAATTGCTATCAATACTGAGAGTGAGATTTTTAATAATATCTTTAACTAGATGAATAAATAGATGAACAATCAGGGTGGATACTTAATTGAAAATTGCTTTGAGAATAAAAAGAGGGTAAGAGAACAAAGAAAAAGCCTAAAAATTATTCTCATCGTAATATATATGGAATGGTATCTTTAAATTGTTTTTGACTGGCCCATTCTCTCCTTTTAGTTTAATTGCCCTCAGTTTTAAAACTTTCCACTGGAAAGTGGCCAATGAAGACTAATTTTTTAAAACAAAATTTTAGTCTGAGTCAAAATCATGTTCCAGTCAGTTGAGGTATAAGAATATGATATTAACTCCTATAAATGTCACATTGAATGTACCATTTGGACTTAGCTTATGGGGAAAGTTAAGAAAGCTTGACTCTTAATATTAGAATTTTAAAGAGGGCTTATCTTTCAGCATGGAATAGGCTACTTAAAATGAAATCTGCCAGGCTCCAGCCATCTCATTATACTCATTAAATTACACAGCTTGAGCCTTTTTTTTTTTTTTTTTTTTTGGTAGTTTCATGTACCCTTTAAATGAAAGCTGGGCCTCGTTTTCTCAGACCAGCCATCAGTCTGATCATTTCAACCGTGCTATGTGAACAATTTATTGTCACCTATAATGTCTAAATGATTGCATTGAAGCTTATAAATACGTTTAAAATTCAGCCTAAGTAGAATAGGACTTGGGGATGGAAAACCTTTTAAAAAGTAATACTTGGGTATTTTCTGAAGAAACCCAGTAAGCTGAGTGACATTAATACTGATTGTGTCTAGATTCCTAGCTGTTGGTTACTGGATACACAAAGTCCTCTGTGCTCCTGAGGTTGCTGTTTCCCGTGGTGCAGTAGATGTGTTAAAAGAAAAGTAATGTCTTTGCACATTACAAAGACACAGTTATCTAAGTTGTATTAGATTAAAGACCAAAAGAGAGATTCATTTCATTATAGAAACCCTAGTATATGACAATAGAATATTTTATTAATAGACCCGAGAGATTCATTTCATTATAGGAACCCTAGTATATGACAAACCAAAAATAATATAATAGTAGGAAATAAATCAACATTTAACAAATGTTGGTTTAGGTAGATAATTATATTGAAAAAGGTAATCACCATCCCTACCTTGCAGCTTCCATAAAATAACCCATAGATGATACAGTCGTATATTTATTCCCATCAAGATTGAGGTATATATGTTAAGCTCTCCTGAGTCCCTGTTAAATCACTGAAAGCTATCATCAGTGACGAGAGATAAACCAAAAGATTTTTTTCACAATTTTATGTAATGAAATGAAAGAGAAAGAATGCGATGGTATGGGGAAAGTGGATGTAGTACGAATAACTTGACAAAGCTTCCCTAAAAATCTTTCAGAAATTGACATATTCAAAAGAGGTGAAAAGCTTATACATAAAGAATACAGCCCTGGCCAGTGTGGCTCAGCAGTTGGAGCACTGGCCTATGGACGGAAGGGTCTTGGGTTTGATTCCTGGTCAAGGGTTGTAGGTTTGATCTCTCTTACATCAATGTTTCTGTCTCTCTCCCTCCCTTCCTCCCTCCCCTTCACACTCTAAAAAATCAGTGGAATAGTATCCGTGGATGAGGATTAACCAAAAAAGAGAAGAAGAATACAGAGAACAGACCATCTTGTATAAAAACACATAGCCTCTCTGGCAACTTTAAAGGAAAATAAAACATTATAAAATTATTACGTATTTTCTAAGGTATTAAAAATCCAAATGACCAAAACCGGTGTGGGAGCCACAAGCATGCACGCGTGGCTGGTGACACCTTGTAAAAAGAGAATAGTTTGATCATTTTTTTCCGGCAAACATTCTGACAATATGTAATAAACTATGAACCTTTTTATACTTTTCTATCCAGTAATCCCCAATGAAAAACCCCAAAGAGAACAAAATAATTTTGTTCAAAGGGCTTAATTTTTTTTTTTTTTTTTTTTTTTTTTCACAAATAGCTGACATTTATTGAATTTTTCCTGTGGATCAGGCATTGTGCTAAGCTCATGATATGATGGTTAACTTAGATCATGCACAACAACTCTGTTGCTTAAGTTTATAGTTTTAAGTGGTGTGAGTGTGTGTGTGTGTGTGTGTGTGTGAGAGAGAGAGAGAGAGAGAGAGAGAGAGAGAGAGAGAGATTAGCCTAGTTACCCAACAAAGATGAGAGGTGAGAGAATAGGGTGTTGAGCACTTAGGAAATGAGCCTAAGGTGAATTTGTCCCCCTTCATAAACAGAACCACAAATAGAGACTCGTGCCCCCTTTACCCTTATTTCAGACCTCGGTCTTGCTACAAGGACATTTATTTTATTTTTATTTTTTTATCCTCACCCACATATATTTTTCCATTTAGATAGAGTGGGAGGGAGGGAGAGAGAGGAGAGCAATATCGATGTGAGAGAGACACATTGGTTGCCCCCCACCTGACTCCAACTGGGGCTGGGGATTGAACCCGCAACTCAGGTATGTGCCCTTGACCAGAGTTTAACCTGTGACCCTTCGGTCCATGGGCTGACACTGTAACTGCTGAGCCAAACTGGCCAGGGTGTGCAAAGGACACTGTTTTTTTCTTTATTGATGTTAGAGAGAGAGAGAGGAAGGGAGAGGGAGAGGAGATAGAAACATCAATGAGAGAGAACATCGATGGGCTGCCTCCTGCATGTCCCCACTGGGGATCGGACCCACAACTTGGGCATGTGCCCTGAGTAGGAATCAAACTGGCGACCTCTTGATGCATGGGCCAACGCTCAACCACTGAGCCACACCGGCTGGGCTGCAAGGACACTTTAAAGGGTTGTTGAGAGCTATTGCCACCAAACCCAGCTGAACCCATACAGAATTCAGTTCAGGACTCCATGGAGCCCTTTGACTGTACTGGTGATGAAGGACTTCTAGACACTGTTCCCTTCACCCTACTTTTGAATAATTACAGCTAATGCCTTTTGTTCAGTAGAGGATTTCAAAAGGCTATGCCGATTTCCTATAGTAGAACAACTAATCCAAAGTAGAATAAATAAATGTGTTGGTGTTACCCCCAACTATCTCACAAATGTGGTGGAGTGATTATGTTATGCATTTTTCTCTTTCTTTCTGGCCCTAACAACTATAGCTGCTCCAAGTGCAAGAGAACTGAGCTTAACCTCACAGCTTAAGAAGCTACAAGAGACCATTGAGCAGAGAACAAAGATAGACATTGGGGACATTATCCGGGTCAGAGGTTATGTCCGCACATACAGAGAAGAGCGAGAAATTCATGCCACTGCTCATTGTAAGTACAAGATATTTCTGGCAAATTGGTTGTTATTCTGGGTGTGTGTCCAGTAAACTTGTTTAGCTAAAAGTCAAACTTCTAAAGGGTTCAAATAAAAAGATTATTTAATGGAGGAAATTATATATTATAACATGCTTTTTTTGGAAAAGCAGCATTTCTTAAATTTATTTTAAAGAAAGGTAACTATAAATAAATTGGGAAAGAAAACACATGATTTATTACGTGTAGCTGGGAAATTTATTTGGACAACACAGGAGTTTCTAAAGTACTTTGAAGTTCCACGTGTGAAGCCCCTTAGGGCAGAGTATTCATATTCTTCAGAATGATGGAGATTTCTTGAGTACCATTAAGTTCATTAACTTTGAAAGAAAACAGCTAATCAGATATATGACAGTCCCATGTTATCTGAGTGATGCCCTTCGCACTGCTCTGACTGGTTTTTGCTTGGGAATCTCTAGGAGGGCTCCTGTTGTCCATCATTTAACAGATAAATGAATAAGCAGATGTGCTCTCCCTAGTCCCAGTCCACTCCTGGCCAAGTGTGTGACATTTAGGGCATTGCATTCCCTTTTGCATGATGATTGGGAAGTATTTAGTGCATCTGAACTGTATGGTTCCTGGGCACTGACAAGGAAGGAGACCCTCTGAGTGCCTCATTTACTGTCATCCTAGCAGCAGTTTGGACAAAGGAAAGAACCAATCTCAGTGTAATTTCTGTGGCATATTTTCCCCATGGCTTCTTAGATAAAGTAGACGATCCAGTGTGCAACATTCAAATCGCAAGGATGCTTGAGCTGCCCAGGATCTACAGGAAAGTTTATGACCAGCCTTTCCAAAGCTCAGCCCTAGAAAAAGAGGCACTAAGGTAAGTTATGGCCAATCACTGCTGAAGATGTGACCTCAGCAGGAAGGCCAACCAGGGGTACCCCAGATGCTGGAGTAGCCCTGGGTTCCAATCCTGAAATCATCATCTTACTCATGTGAGGCTCTGGGCAAGTCTGCTCGCCCTCTGTATGCCTCAGTGTCCTTGTCCAGAAAGTGAAGGTGATAATAGTACAGATGTTCTGAGGTTGTTAAGGGAAAATATATATATAACTGGGGTCCCTGAAGGAGCGGAGGGAGCAGAGAGAAAACATTTGAAAAAGTGATGGCTAAAAGTTTCCAAGTTTGATGAAAGCTATAAACTCACACATCTAAGAAGCTCAACGAGCCCTAAGGCAAGAAACCTGAAGAAAACTGCACCAAGGTGTATCATCATTGAAACACCTCACCACGATACATCATTATAAAAAGCTACAAAATGCGATGCCATTTGTTCTCAACCAGGGCTGGTTGTACTCTTCTGTGTGTGGGAGCAAGGGGTAGACAAACAGGAGGAGTAAGAATATTTGTGTATTTCTTAGTATATGTGTGCATCAAAGAACTCTGGAAGAAGACAGAATCAGTAATAGTGGTTGCCAAGGGCGTGGGAACTGGGAGGAGAATAGGAAGACTTCTCACTGTATACGCTTTGATTTTTTGTTTTTAAATATATGTCTCTATTGATTTTAGAGAGAGAGGAAGGGAGAAGGAGAGAGAGAAACATGGATCTGCTGCCTCCTGCACGCCCCCTACTGGGGATTGAGCCTGCAACCTGGGCATGTGCCCTGCCCCAGAATCAAACTGGGACCTCTCGGTGCACAGGACGGATGGCACTCAACCAACTGAGCCACACCGGCCCGCTCCACTTTGATCTTTTTAAACGTGTATATATTACATATATTTTTTAAATTATGTTAAATAATGCCCTA
Organism: Molossus molossus; assembly: GCF_014108415.1. NCBI lineage: Eukaryota > Metazoa > Chordata > Mammalia > Chiroptera > Molossidae > Molossus > Molossus molossus. The sequence goes on from NW_023425352.1 coordinate 20,609,615, forward strand.
AACTATAGACCTGTAAAAAGTAAGTGAAATTCCTCCGTTTTCCTGCCTCAGAGCCATGCCCTAGAGGTTCCCAGCGTCCATAGGCTGATGTGTACCCTTTTAGATGTTTTTCTCTGTACATACACAAGCAGTGGTATCTACCTCTGTTCTTCGTAGGTTGTCATTTGCTTTTTTACGAAAATGGGATCATCCCTTACATGCTGTTCTGTAACTTGACTTTTTCTCTTAAGCTGTCATGAATATCTTAGTTCTCGGAGTTCTGCCTCATCCTTTTAAACAACCACACAATGTTCACAGTATGAGTTGTCAAAACCAAGCATCAATATAGTGTTGAATTTCCTAGCTAAGTTTATGTTTTAGACACGCCAAAAAGAGGTGATATTTTCTACAGTGCTTTTAAAAACTTTCCCCAGCACCCGCTGGTGTGGCTCAGTTGGTTGAGCATCATCCTATGGACCAAGAGGTGACCGATTCAATTACTGGTCAGGGCACATGCCCAGGTTGCGGGCTCGATCCCAGATCATGAAGGAAGCAGCTGATCAATGTTCCTCTCTCATCGACGTTTCTCTCTCTCCCTCTCTCTTCCTCTCTCTCCTAAATAAATAAAACAAATACATAAATAAAACTTTCCCCAGCAAAAACCCAGGAGACCTGGACCTTACCAATCTCACATGTTTGCTGAGTGAAAAAGCCAAAGAATTCCTCATGAATAACAGAGTGCAGACCTTTTACCAGCAGGAGTTGGAAATGGAGGAGTCTCTGCTGTCTCTTGCTAATCAGCCCGTGATTCACAGCGCCTGCTCCAAGCAAGTAAGTGCAGCTTGCCCACATGAGAATTCCAGTCCCCTGCCCCAAGTCTGCAGCGGAAGGGTGTGAGTGAACGTGACTGCGGCATTAAGACTCACAGGGTGGACCCAGGAAATAGAGGCTGTGGCTCTCACGTGTCCTTTCTATTCTGAGAAGGTCACTGACCTCTAAGAATTTGAAATAAGAGTGGACCTGCCCTTTTCCTCTCGCATAGTCTCATTAAGCTTCATCTTTGAGTAGAAAAAAAATAATAGTCTAAGCTTCATAGTACTTAGTTCTTAGTACTCACAGAGACGGGTATTGAATCTCAGCAGGAGCCAGCTGTAGGGGTAAGAGATGAGAAGAGCTAATTGTCCTTCAAAGGTTGTTTATTGAACTTGAGCCAAGGTTTTTATTGACTTGCTGTCTCTTCTTCAGAATAAGGTTAACCTCTTGCGTTTTGGGAGTTTGAATAAAGACCAAGTTGTATTGCTTTTGGTTCATATGTAGAAATTTCAGGGAGTACTTCAAGTCCTTTTTATTTCTTCTGGAAAGAGCTATGCCCATTTTTTCACCCCTAGTGTTACAGGTGAACTTAAGTTGTTTGGTGTTTCCATATTTGCCTGGAATTAAGAATTATTTGAGACTTGGGTGTTAGACTTTCCCTTTCATTGCAACTCTTGTATTTTTTTATTATTGTAACAAGACTTGTATTTATTTATTTCACTTACTCCACCAGAGGACGATCTCTGCTTAAATGTCACCTTCTTGCCCTCCCTGACCATATGCTCTGATAGCCACCTACTTCCTCACGAGGTTATCACCCTGTTTTCATAGTTCCTTACATCACCAGTATTTATTTATTTGCCTGTTTATTCCTCTACCAGAATTTAAGTTCTCTAAGAGCAGAGGTCTCGTCTGTCTTATTCTCTGTCCTCTAGAACCAGGGCCTAGAGCAGGTCTGTCATAAAGTAAGTTTTCGATAATTATCAGTTAACTGAAGAATGCATAGTATTTAAAAACTCAGTCCTGGCCAGTTTGGCTCAGCGGTTAGAGCATCAGCCCGCAGACCAGAGAGTCCCGGGTTTGGTTCCTGCTAAGGGCATGTACCTTGGTTGCAGTTTGTCCTGGGACCCAGTTGGGGTCATGTGGGTGGCGACCACTCGATGTGTCTCTCACATTGATGTTTCTCTCTCTCTCTTCCTCTCTCCTTCCCTCCCACTCTATCTGAAGATAAATGCAAAAATGTCCTTGGGTGAGGATAAATAAATAAATATTCAAATAGTCCCTGAAAGTATCTAGTTAAAAGTAGGTTTCCTGCCCTGGCTGGTTTGGCTCAGCAGTTAGAGCGCCGGCCTGTGGTCCAGAGAGATCCGGGTTCGGTTCCCGCTAAGGGCATGTACCTCAGTTGCGGTTTGTCCCCAGCCATGGGTGGGTCGTGCGGGTGGCAGCCACTCGTTGTGTCCCTTTCACGTTGATGTTTCTCTCTCTTTCTCTCTTTCTTTCCCTCCCACTCTATCTGAACAAAAAAATGTAAAAACGTCCTCGGGTGAGTATAAAAAAAAAGTAGGTTTCCTTCTCATCCTCCCTCCCATCCTCTTTCTCTAAAGACAAGCACTGTTACTAGTGCCACCTGGAGATTGTTGTGCATATATAAACTAGAAGTAGTTGTATCCCTTTTTTACAGAAATGGTATGATGCTAAACACGAGTCTGTCCCTAGCTTTTCTTTGAACAGTATGTCTTACAGATCCTTTCCTAGCTGTACATAGATTTGTCACTATATAATAATCTTTTGTTACATGTACCGTAATTTATGTAACCAGCCTCCTTATTCCTGGACTGTTCAGATTTTTTCTGATCTTTTGCCATTACAAACAGGGCTGCTCTGAGTCCCCTTGTTAGGTGACATAAGTTATTCTTCACGACCCTGCAGAACAGATACCAGGTCCCCATCCCACCTCCTAGGCACCACCCCTGCTTCTCAGTTTCATTCATGAACCTAATTATCTCTTCCTGGCACCAGGCGTGTGTCGAGTGACCCATGATTTCGTACAAGAGATGAGGGATATTGTTTCAGGAAACACCGAGGTGGAGAGGGTCATGACTGGCCGCTTTGTCCTGTGCCACAGTCACTTCTAAACAGTCGCAGCTCTCCAGCTGTCCCCTGACAGCAAGACTGACCTTCTTCCATTTAATCATTTAGAGGGGGCTCAATGCCAAGTTGGCCTCCTAGGACTTCTGACCACTCTGTTGGCATGTTTGGAAGGAAACTTGGAAGCTTAACGAAGACCACATCCTTCCTGTGAACCAGTACTTCTGCGATGGCTTTAATTAAGTAGGGAGACTTGAGGTCTCCGAGGACTAAGAGGCTCCTCCATTCAAAGCAATCTGCGGAGAACTTTTGTCATGATATTGTTTTGAAATGGCTAGAGCAGAAACTTGTGTCTGCCCAGCGCTGTATGTTTAAAAAGAAATTAATATGGTGCTTTATTTGCTTTGTCTTTGGAAATTATTTTTCCATCAATTATGAATTGTTCCCTCACATGGCTCTGCTTGGGGAGGTCAGTGTCATTCAATCGAATCCTGTTTAATTGAGCCTGGGAAACTGGGATGCTTTACAGTGATGGTGAAACCCTAGATCTTTTGGTGCTTTGTGTTGTCATACAGATGAAAGCTTCACAAAAAACCATTATGATAGTTTTCTGGTTGATAGGCAAGGGGAGAGTGGGTTTGAATGTTTTCTCCTTTCTTTCTTTTTTTTTTTTCCGTTGTGGCCCTTCTTAGCAAATCCAGAAACCTGATAAGCAGGCCTTGCAAAACCATTGTTTCTTTGACAGCTGGATAAATGTTGAGTTTGTTTGGAAATGAAGACTATATATATTTCAGAGATCCACCCAGTTCCTGACCTGCAGCGAGGAGAGGCCTGCTAAGGCTCAGCACATTCAGCCAGTCAGTTTTTTTCCTCTGAGCAGTTTCAGTTTCCTGAATCGGATGAGTCTGTCATTGCTCTTTAGAAAAAGACAAGAAGGACACAAATCCCAGGCCAGGAAGAGCTACTGGCTAGAAGAGATGATGGGAGGTTTTACCCTAGAGACTGTGTCTTCTTTATAAGCAGCAGGGAGATCTGTCCCGAGGTCGGCTGAGGCAAGTGTTTTTGGAAAGGAAGTTTCACATGTTGTTTATATTTACAGAGAGGTTTTTCTGTTGGGTCCTCCTAGTTGACAGCTGAAACTGCTGTTGAGCTCTCGGCCCAGCAACCTCGCTCCCTGCTGCTTGGTCTTACTGAAGTCTGGGAGGGGAACCAGGCTTTATATGTATGGTCTGGGGATAACCAAGAGTCTTTTTTAATGAGAGGACTAATTACGTAACATTTCTAGTTAGTTCCCAATTTAGCTCTATCTTGTGGTCGAGGATTGCTAGGTAAGGTGTTTATTCTAAATGCACCAAGATAGTTTTTCTGCTGGTGGGAGGCATCAAATATTTCTGGGCCTTATTCTCCCTTCAGAGAATGGATGTTGTTATTACCTGAAATCTTTGTCAACTTTTAGGCCTTAAGTTCTAATGACCAGGTTCTGCAGCTTGTTCTGTTAAGGAAAAACTTAGACTACAATTTAGGAGTTGGAGGCTCTCCTCTTTGGCCCGGGAAAACACAAACATTGCCAGGATCTGTTAGGTTAAAGCGATGCCTGTTTGGGAGGCCTCTTCTCGAAAGAGGAGTTTTTCTAGGGATGGAATTGTCAGCACTCAAGGCCATTTGGGGAGTTCTTTCCCTGTCACTTTGAGGAAGGGTGGTCAGCAAATCTTAAGCACATTCTTTTTTTCAGCATCTCTGGGTGCTGCCCCAGACAGCCTTCATCAGTGCCTTTCACTGGAGATGGGACTTGGCCTTCAAACACTGTTCTGGATGCTTTGCCACATTTCTTTGCTGCTCTGTTCTTTTTAATATCTTGACAAATTTCTGTCACTTTAAAAATGGATCTGTACCTTGAAGGCAGTCGTTCATCACTTTGCTGTAGGGATGAACTGAAACCCCTAATGGAGTAATCAGAAGGATACAGCCTCCATTGATTACACAAATGTTTTCTTGACCACCCTCTGGGTGCCAGGGAGAAGGTGGCCGAGATGAAATACAAAGTCCCCAACTCAAGAACCACACAGTCTAGTTAACCATGGGACACAGCTGAACACTTGGCTTCCTTGGGAATAAGAAATAGGCTGGACTGGGAACCTCTCTAGGCAAACCTATCTCTTAGAGAAAGGAAGAAACACTGAAACTGACGAGACCGCAAACTGACAGCAGCCGAGTTCCTTCCGTACAGTGGTCTTGCTTCACTCCAGGACCCTGGCCACCTTTAGCCCGCAGACCCACCTTGGACGGGTCTCTGCAGAGCTATTTGCCACCATTGTTCTCCATTTAAAATCAGGAGACTCTTTAATACTTTCTTTTTTTTTTAATCCTCATCCGAGGACATTTTTCCATTTTTTGAACAGATAGAGTAGGAGGGAGAGAGAGGAAGAGAGAGAGAGAGGGAAACATCGATGTGAAAGGGACACATTGAGTGGCTGCCACCCGCACGACCAACCAGAGCCGGGGACAAACTGCAACCGAGGTACATGCCCTTAGCGGGAACCGAACCCGAGTCTCTCCGGACCGCAGGGACGCTCTAACCGCTGAGCCAAACCGGCCAGGGCTCTTTAATACTTTCCATGTGCTGGAATCCCCAACTTATTTCAGTGTGTGTAAAATTCTTTGAAGTCCTTAGGAAGAGATTGTATATAGCCATGATTTTAATGAGAAAAAAAAAACCAAGAACTAATAAGTATACAGTGTTTTAGTTATGTATTAAAAAATAAAGATTGTCATTTTGAGTTTTCCATTTTACATCATTGAATTAAACAAAAAAAGAGTCATAAGTCAGGTTGTCAGGCATGACCCTGCCACAGCAAACGTCCCAGTCCTTAAACACCATCCTGCTAGGCAGGTGCATACCTGGATCTTTTTGACTCAGCAGATGAAAAGCATGTTGGGTGAATTCATAAACCAGTTGGTCTAGGGAGTTGCTCTCAGGTGCTGTAAGATGGGACTTACTTTCTTCCTTTTTCTTCTTCCCACAGGCAGATTTCAAGAACGACAGTACTTCCAAGGCAATCCATAGCATATTTAAGAATGCTATAAAACTCCTGCAGGAAAAAGGGTTCATCTACCAGAAAGATGGTGGTTATGATAACCTCTTCTATGTAAGAGACTTGCAACTTAATGTTTTTCCTTTTTGCTTCAATTATAAATATATTTATTGCTTAAGAATACCTATTTATACCCTGGCCGGTTTGGCTCAGCGGTTAGAGCGTCAGCCTATGGTCCAGAGAGACCCAAGTTTGGTTCCCGCTAAGGGCGCGTACCTTGGTTGCAGTTTGTCCCCGGCCCTGGTTGGTCATGCGGGTGGCAGCCACTCGATGTGTCCCTTTCACATTGATGTTTCTCTCCACCCCCCCTCCCCCCACTCAATCAGATCAAAAAATGGAAAAATTGTCCTCGGGTAAGGATTAAAAAAAAAAAAGAATACCTATTTACTGTTTTATTTATTTTAAAACATTTTTTTTTAATTGATTTGAGAGAGAGAGAGAGATAGAAACATCAATGAGAGAGAACATCGACTGGCCGCCTCCTGCATGTCCCCCACTGGGGATTTAGCCCACAACCTGGGCATGTGCCCTGACTGGGAATCAAACTAGCAACCTCTTGGTGCATGGGTCAATGCTCAACCACTGAACCACACCAGCCGGGCCCTATTTACTATTTTTAAAAATCAATCATTAAAGAGGTACATAAACTAAGGAACCCTTAGGTACCACTTTTAACAGTATATCCTAGACATTTATGCATTTACAAATAACACACGTATAAATACATGTTCCTTTGGCTTTTTTGTTTTAAAAAAAAAAATGTGATCATTCTCTAAGTCAGGATTTCTCAGCCTCAGCATTATTTAAGCTGGATGATTCTTTGTCTTGGGGGGCTTTTCCCATGCATTGTAGGAAGTTTGGCAGCATTCCTGGCTTCCACCCAATAGATGCCATTAGTAGCCCCTCTTACCCCATTATGGCAACCAAAAATGCCCCAGACACCGCCATGTGTCCCCTGAGACAGTTAAGAACCACTGTTCTAAATAATGATCAGCAACTTTTTTGACACCAAAATAGCACATCACAGCATCTTTCCATGTTAGTACTTATAAATCTACCTCATTCTTTTTGACATCTGCATGATATTCCATGTTATAGGAACTTGCCATAAATGTTTTAACTCCTCTCTGAGGGACATTCATGGTGTCTCCAGCTTTTGCTCTCACAAATAGTGCTGCTGTAACTATTTTTGCACAACTATTTTTTTGAACTTATATAAGTATTTCTGTAAGGTTGACTCTTAAAAGGGGAATTGCTGGAGCAAAGGCATGTACCTCTAAGCTTTTGGTCAACACGGTCTGGTTAGCTACCCAAAAGCTTGTACCAGTTGACATTCTCACTAGAGGTACAAGTGTTTGCTTGTCTCATATTTTCAGGGTTAAAAGTTTACCTCTCACTACCTACCTTGAATATTGGAAGAGGCAGGCTGAACTGTGCCTCCTCATGACCATTGATATCAGTAGCATAGATGTGGCTTCAGCTACAAGTGATTTTCCTGGAGACAGATCGAAACTCTGAGGTGTCCCAGAAGTCTCACTATTTACAGTTATGATTCCCCAGGGGAAGCTTTCTTTAATAGGACATTTTCTTTATATTGATTTACTCTCTAAAATGATTCCCCATTTTAGAGATTTTTAAAAATTAAGAGATGTTTTTCCCTGGCCAGTTTGGCTCAGAATTTGGAGCGTCAGCCTGCAGACCAAAGGTTCTCTGGTTCTGTTCCCAGTCAAGGGCACGTACCTGGGTTGCAGGTTCGATCCCCGGCCCCAGTTAGGGTTGTGCAGGAGGCAACCAATTGATGTGTCTCTCTCACATAGATGTTTCTCTCTCTCCCTCCCTTCCACTCTATCTAAAAACCAATGTAAAAATATCCTCGGGTGAGGATTAACAAAAAATAATAATAATAATTAAGAGATGTTTTAAATACAATTTGAATAGCTTTTGAAAAGGGTATTCCAATCTGTATAAAGGTGAGTGCAGTCCACTCCCTCCTGAGATGGGAAGGCCTGGTGGGAGTTGGTTGCCTCTTGTGGGGTTGCAGAAGCTCATGGCAGGCAGCTCACCTTAATAACCCCCCATCTGCACCTATCCACCCGCAGTCACGTTGTCCCTGGGAGACTGGGGTTGGCCAGCTGAGTCTATAGAAAGCAGCTCTTTCAGAAAAGCCCAGGAACAAGCAGTCCACGGCTAAGGCGTGGCAGGGCTAGGGCACTTCCTCCTATGAATCAGTATGAGCTGGAATGGGGTGACCGAGCAATAATCGTTCCCTTTTCTTCAGTAGAACCATCCCCCTTGCCTGACCACTCCTCCCCTTTCAACTTCACCACCTGGCCTTGCAGATTTGTTTTCCTGAGGACCTGGCCTCAGTGTAGTAGTTATCCCAGGAATGTAGATACTTCTGTTTGTATAGTGCTCTCCAGCTCCCAGCGGCTCCCACCCACTTCACCTCGTTTAGTCTTTACAGTACCTTGTGAAAGGCAGGTATTATCAGTGACCCAGTCCTTTTTTTGTTTGATAATCCCCATCGTAGGATATTTTTTCCACTGATTTTTAGAGAGCGGAAGGGAGGGAAAGAGAGACATTGGTTGGTTGCCACCTGTCCAGGGCCAGGGATTGAACCTGCAACCTAGGCACATGCCCTTGACCAGGGTTCCCTGTCCCCATTCTTAGATAGGTCACTCTATAAGTCCCATCAAACAGGCACTCCTGCGGGCCTGTGTGGCTCGGTGGATTGAGCATCGTTCCATGGACTGAGAGTTCCGGGTTCAAGTCCCAGTTCGGCACATGCCCAGGTTGCGGGCTCCATCCCCAGTAGAGGGCGTACAGGAGGCAGCCGATTGGTGTTTCTCTCTCACATCGATGTTTCTATCTCTCTCTCTCTCTCATTTTATCTCTCTCTTAAAAAATCAATAAAAACACATTAAAATGTAAAACACACACACACACAAAACAAGCACTACTGATATACAGGGTGGGATAAAAGTAGGTTTATAGTTGTGAGTTCGTCAAACAGAGTTTATTCTTATGTTAATTATTAATTATTGTATTATTTTCCATAGGAGCAACTGTAGACCTACTTTGCTCCATCCTGTACATGTTTGTATGCTTTTTTTTGTTCTTTCTTTTTTTCCTTCCTTCCTTCCTCTTTTTCTCTATTAAAAAATTTTTTTTGTTTATTGATTTTAGAGAGAGAGGAAGGGAGAGGGAGAGAGAGATAGAAACATCGATGAGAGAGACCATCAATTGGCTGCCTCCTGCATGCCCCACAATGGGGACTGTACCCACAACCTGGGCATGTGCCCTGACCAGGAATCAAACCAGCGACCTCTTGGTGCATGGGTTGACACTCAACCACTGAGCCACACTGGCTGGACTCGTTCTGTTTTTTGTTTTGTTATTAGATTTATTACTGAACATAAAGGGGGGCTCATTTGGTTGCTAGTTTCCTCTTATCTGAGCTGGTTGAGAAAGGAACTAGGATAGGTTTGCCTTTGAAGACAGAAAGGGTCTCAAGGGATAGGCTAGATTTATTCTCTTGCTAGCTCCTTACAGTTTTATTTCTTTTGTTTTTCCTTCTGGTTGGGAGGAGGAATAAAGCTAATGAAACATGAGGCAGGTGTTAGAGCCCAGAAGAAACAGTACTGGGGTTGAGTTCAGAGACTTTGGTCACTTGTGCCTCCCTCAAAAACATAACAAATAAGAAACATTTTATGAATGTGTTATAAATATTTAAGAAGAAAGTTGCTCCATAAAAGTATTCCAATTTCACCCTGGCTGATGTGGCTCAGTTGGTTGAGGATCATCCCATGTACCACAAGGTCACTGGTTCGACTCTCTGTCAGGGCACAAGTCCAGGTTGCAGGCTGGATCCCCAGTAGGGAGCATGCAGGAGGCGGCCAATTGATGTTTCTTCCTCTCAAAAAAAATATTTTTAGCCCTGACCAGTTTGGCTCAGCGGTTGGAGTGTCGGCCTGCGGTACAGAGAGACCCGGGTTCGGTTCCCGCTAAGGGCACGTGCCTCGGTTGCAGTTTGTCCCCAGCCCTGGTTGGTCATGCGGGTGGCAGCCACTCGATGTGTCCCTTCACATCGATGTTTCTCTCTCTCTCCCTCCCGCTCTATCTGAACAAAAAATGGAAAAATGTCCTCAGGTGAGGATAAAAAAGTATATATATATTTTTTTAAAAAAGTATTCCAATTTATCTTTACATCATGGCCCCAGTACACCCCCCAAGGAGTGTACCTCTGGGTCAGCTACAGAGCAGTGAGCTGCTGAGGGACAGAACTGGTTTGACAATAAGCCAAGTACTGAAAACCATGGTGTTGGTGTAGGGATGATGACTGTTATGAAATCTTTGGGAACTATCTTAAATACTAATTTGAGAGTCTCTATGACACAACCTCTGTGTTACTTAGGAACACTTTCCCTCCAAACTGTTTTTCCTATTTAGGTAACCAGAGAAGACAAAGAACTGCACAGAAGGATCCACCGTATCATTCAAGAAGATTGCCAGAAACCAAATCGTAAGTGGTGTAATGTACATGTGTCCTGACGCACCGAGGGGAATGTGTCCTCCCAGAGAGCACGGGGTGGAGAGCCAGGAGGCTGGGGCTCTCCCCAGCCCAGGAACAGCGTGGAAGTATGGCTGACCGAGATCCCTGCCTCTCAGAGCCTCCGGTCCCTCTCTAGAGTGAGTGTTAGGCTGGCACAGTCGTCCTGACCTTGCTGCACATAAAATTCAACCTTGGCGCTTTTTTGAACATATGTGGCTCAGATCTCTCTCCTGGGGATTCTGATTCACGAGGGGATGGGGTAGGGCATGCAGGTGAGCTCCCTAGGTGATCCTGATACAGAGGGGCAAGCCACTGGGCTAGGGCTTTTTGATGTCCTTCTGGTTCTCATGTTCTCCTTGGTTTGTGTTATTTCTTGTTCTACACGTACCCCTTGTCTGTGAACCCAAACCTGAGATTTTCCTCTCTTCTGACATCAAGCCCTTCCGTGTTGGGAGGAATGGTTCTAGACAGTACAGTTTATAAACAGTGTAATTCAGTCATCCTGAAATGTAATAATTTACAAAAGAAATCGTTTAGAAAATAGTTGTTTTTAGTGGAGTTAGGTCAGCCCCTAGTGGTTAGAAACTCAAACTGTAGATAATCTGACAACAGACATTACCATTTTCATACTAGTTAGAAAGAGAAAAAAAACATTAGTCCTATCTTTAAACCCTATGTAAACCGATTAGTCTTAAAGGTGACTTTTTAAAGTCTATCTTTTGCAAATATCTGCTAATAACAAATGTTGGCATATGTCAACAATGACGCTAGAAGAAACGTGAAAAGGCTTGTTAATGACCACAGGTCTCTTCCTGCTTCCTTTTCTACATAGAACTCTGCCTCCAGTCCTTTCAGCCCATACATCCCTGGGCATGGACCTCGTCCAGGCTGAGTCACTGAGTGGAGCCGGACCAGGTCTCCAGCCCTGGTGTCTGATATCTAGCCCTATTTAGCCTTTAAGAACCGATGAGATCAGAGCCCAGAGTGGCATGGTGACAGAACTTAAAATAAACTTAAGGCAACCGAAAGAACAAGTATCCTTTAGTTGGAGGGAGAGGGGGAGGGACGACGACACCATCTATTCACAATTTAAGGAGCTTTTAAGAGCAGTGAAATGTGGGATTTCTCAACCAAGTCTTGAGGGGCTGCTCACCATGTAAACATTCCTTCATTCATCCTATTCCAGGCCACCGGGCCAGGTTCTCATTTTGATCTGCATTAGGAACAGGATGGATTACAATAATCCTAGGGTCTGCTAAAGCAAATGAAAGGAATTTATACTTTATTTCTTAGGAGAACCAAATAGCCATGGTACCCTGAGGGTCTGTAAAGTGGCAGGTTTTATATCCAATCTAATCCACAGGCCAGCTCCTGCTTTGGTGAGTGTGTGTGTCAAGGTGGACAGTCTCTGTCACTCAGTCTCGAAGTGGGAGCCTCTAAAAGCTATAAACCAGTTCCCTGGAACTAGTATACTCCCAGGAGCTGAATTCTGGAGCTTGAATATGAATGCCAATGAAAAACACCTTGTAGGGACTGTCTGGGAGTCTACTGTGACCACTCATTTTCACAGGAAATATCTATAACATTAAAAACATTATTCTGAATAATAATGTATGCACATGATAAAAAGTCAGCGCAAAAAATACACACACAGAAAGGTCAGACTTCCTCCCAGCACTGAGACCCAAGCTCTGTGTTCCCCTTTCCAAACGCAGTAGTTGTTATTAGTTTCCTGCATATCTTTCTAGGAATGTTATATGTACTTATAAACATTTTTATATATTTTATCCTTTAAAAGCATAAGTAGCACTGGCCAGTTTGGCTCAGCAATTAGAGTGTCAGCCCAAGAACCAAAGAGTTGCGGGTTTGATTCCTGTCAAGGGCACATACCTTGGTTGTGGTTCAGTCCCTGCCCCTGGTCGGGGTTGTGTGGGAGGCAACTAATTGAAGTGTCTCTCTCTCACATCGACACCCTCCCCCCCCTACTTTAAATGGAAAAATGTCCTTGGGTGAGGATTTTATAAAAAGAGAGAACCTGGCCACAGAGACAGCCTACAACAATAAAAAGTAGTAACAAAAACAGCAAACCCCGGGGAAGGAGAATCTGATCTCCAAAGTTACCACATTATTAGATTCAAATGTCCTGTTTTCAACTAAAAAAATCACAAGGCATACAAAAACCCATTCAAAATGGAAAAATATATATATCAACAGAAAATGTCCCTGAAATAAACTTAATGGCAGATATACTAGACAAAAATTTTATGTATTTATTTTTTATCCTCACCCGAGGACATTTTTGCATTTATCTTCAGATAGAGCAGGAGGGAGAGAGGGAGGAAGTAAGAGAGAGAAACATTGATGTGAGAGAGGCACACCAAGTGGTCACCACCCACACGACCCCAACCGGGGCTGGGGACAAACTGCAACTGAGGTACATGCCCTTAGCGGGAACTGAACCCAGGACTCTCTGGTCTGTGGGCCGACGCTCCAACTGCTAAGCCAAACCGGCCATGGCTGTACTAGACAAAAATTTTAAATAACTGTCTTAAAGATGCTTGGAAAACTCAAGGAAGATGTGGATAAAGTCAAGAAAGTGATGGATGAACAAAGTGGAAATATCATAAAAAGATAGAGTACCTAAAAGGAAACCAAAAATAAAAATTTGGACCTGAAAAGTACAATAACTAAAATAAAGAATTTACAAGAGTGATTAAAAGGCAGATTTGGACAGGCAGAAGAAAGAATTAGCAAACTTGCAGTTGAAGAGATGTGAACAGAGCCTAAAGGATCAATGGGACACCATGAAGTAGACCAACATATACATTGTGTAAGTCCCACATGGTGAAGAGAGAAATGGGCAGAGAGAGTATTTGAAGAAATAATGATTGAAAACTTCCCTACTTTTTTTTTTTAATCCTTACCCGAGGACATTTTTTTCATTTATCTTTAGATAGAAGTGGAGGGAGGGGGAGAGAGAAAGAGAAATATCAATGCGAGAGACACATCAACTGGTTGCCTCCTGCATGACCCCAACCAGGGCCGGGGACCAAGCTGCAACCAAGGTACGTGCCCTTGACCAGAACTGGACCCATGACTCTTTGGTCTATGGGCCAACACTCTAATCTCTGAGCCAAATCAGCCACGGTGAAGACTTCTCTAATTTGATGAAAGACTTGAATATAAATATCCAAGAACTTCAGTGAACTCCAAATAAGATTAATTCAAGGAGACCACACCAAGACCATTATAATCAAACTTCTGAAAGACAAAGAGAGAATCTTGAAAACAGCAAGAGAGAAGCAACTTGTCACATACAAGGGATCATCAATAATATTAGCAGCAGAGCCCTGGCCGATTTGGCTCAGTGGTTAGGGTGTTGGCCTGCGGTCCAGAGAGACCCAGGTTCAGTTCCCACTAAGGGCACATACCTCGGTTGCAGTTTGTCCCCGGCCCTGGTTGGGTCGTGTGGGTGGCAACCATTCGATGTGTCCCTTTCATGTCAATGTTTCTCTCTCCCCGCCCCCGCCACTCTATTTGAACAAAAAATGGAAAAATGTCCTCGGGTGAGGATAAAAAACCAAAACAAAAAAATAAAATAAAATAAAACAAAGACATGACACAACTATATATTATCTACAAGAGACTCACTGTAGACCCAAAGACACAAATAGATCTAAAGTGAAAGGATGGAAAAAGATATTCAATGCAAATAGGAATCAAAAGAGAGCAGGGGTTTGCCCTGGCCAGTTTGGCTCAGCAGTTGGAGCATCGTCCTACAGAATAAACAGTCGCAGGTTCAATTACAGTCAAGGGCACTTACCTCAGTTGCGGTTCAGTCCCCGGTCCTGGTTGGGGTTGTGCGGGAGGCAACCAATAGATGTGTGTCTCTCTCACATCGACACCCCCCCGCCCCCATTTTAAATGGAAAAATGTCCTTGGGTGAGGATTTTATAAAAAGAAAGAATCTGGTCCATTTGGCTCAGTGGTTGAGCATCGACCCATGCACCAGGAGGTCTCCAGTTTGATTCTTGGTCAGGGCACATGCCCAGGTTGTGGCCTGATCCCCAGTGGGGAGCATGCAGGAGGCAGCCAATTAATGTTCTCTCTCATTGATATTCCTATCTCTCTCTCCCTTTCTCTTTCTCTAAAATCAATAAAGAAAAAAAATTTTTTAAAGAGAGAGCAGGGGTGACTATACTAGTATCAGATAAAATAGACTTTGAGTCATAAAAGATTACAAGAAACAATATTGTGTGATCGTGAAAGATTCACTACACTAAGAAGATACAGGAATTACAAACATTTATATACCTAATGATAGACCATCAAAATACTGTACATGAAGCAAAGACTGACAGAATTGAAGGGAGAAATAGACAATTCTACAATAGTTGGAGATTTTGGTACCCCACTCTCTGTAATGGATAGAACAACCAGACAGAAGATAAGGAAGGGAATAGACAAATTTTCACAATAAATCAACATGATCTAGCAGACGTATACAAGACACTTTTCAAGTGTACATGGGACATTTTCCAGGATAGACCATATGTTAGGCCACTAATTAAGTCTCAGTAGATTTGAGAAGATAGATATACAAAGTATCTTTTCTGACCACAACAGACTAAAGTTAGTAGTCCGTGACAGAAGTAAAACTGGAAAATTCACACAAATTAGTGGAAATTAAATAATACTACTTTTTTTTAATTTTCACCTGAGGATATTCTTCCATTGATTTTTAGATAGAGTGAAAGGAAGGGAGGGAAGGGAAGAGAGAGAGAGAAACATCGATGTGAGAAAGACACGTCGATTGGTTGTCTCTCGCATGACCCTGATTGGGGCCAGGGACTGAACCTGCAACCCAGGTACATACCCTTGACTGGGAATCGAACCCTCAACCCTTCGGTCCTCGGGCTGACACTCTAACCACTGAGCCAAACCAGCCAGGGCTAAATAACACTTTTTT
Source organism: Molossus molossus (assembly GCF_014108415.1). NCBI lineage: Eukaryota > Metazoa > Chordata > Mammalia > Chiroptera > Molossidae > Molossus > Molossus molossus. The sequence goes on from NW_023425352.1 coordinate 20,625,108, forward strand.
TTCCCCCTTTATTGATTTTAGAGAGAGGAAGGGAAAGGGGGAGAGAGATAGAAACATCAATGAGAGAGAACATCAGTTGACTGCCTCCTGCATGCCCCCTACTGGGGATTGGGCCCACAACCTGGGCATGTGCCCTGACTGGGAATCGAACCAGTGACCAACCACTGAACCACACCAGCCAGGCTTAAATAACACTCTTAAACAGACAATAGATCAAAGAGTCAATCACAAGGGAAATTAGAAAATACTTAGAGATTGTTGAAAACAGAAACACAACATACCAAATTTGTGGGACACTGCGGACGTGGTGCTAAGGGGACCTTACAGCCATAAACATTAAAAAACAAGAGAGATCTTAACCTAACTTTACACTTTAAGGAACTAGACAAAGAAGAACAAACAAAATCCATAACTATCAGAAGGAAGGAAATAATGATTAGAGCAAAAATAAATGAAATCGAAAATAGGAAAACAATGGAGAAAATCTTTGACACCAAAAGTTGGTTTTCTGAAAAGATCGACAGAATTGCCAAACCTTTAGCTAGTTGGACTAAGAAATAGAAAGAGAAGACTCAAATTACTAAAATCAGAAATGAAAATGAGGACATTGGTACTGATTCTACAGAAATAAAAAGAACTATAAAAGAATATTGTGAACAAATGTATGTCAGATGAAATGGACAAATTCCTAGAAACACAAAACCTACCAAAACTAAATCACACGGAAGTAGAAAATCTGAGTAGACCTATACCTAGTAAGGAGCTTGAATTGGTAAATAAAAATCTCCCAACCAAGGAAAGTCCTGAACGTAATGGCTTCACTGGTGAATTTTACCAAACATTTAAAGAAGAACTAACACCACCCTTTGTGTAACCGGAAGGTTACTCTGTGTCTGCTTTATCAGACAACTCATCGACAGCAGAATGGCCTTTCTGAAGAAATAGTTTAAGGCCTTTGGGACAAGCTGATGCTTCTTTAGAGCAGGGACTAGGTCATGAGCATCTTAGGTTCTGGCTACAATGATAGTATCATAGTCATTCCCCACGTGAAAAGCACCTACTGTGGGTCTCCTTTCAATCACATGACCACTGGTGAGGTAGGTGATTTTGTTCCCATTTTACAGATGAGGAAACTGACTGAGGAAACTGACTGAGGGATATGAACCACTTCGTCCCAGTCTTAGAGCCTAGACTTGAATTTGGATCTGTTGGACTCCAGAGTCAGCTCTCCATCATCACTCTTTTATCTGCTCCTTTTCTTGTTTATTTGTGTTTTGTTTTTTTTATCCTCACCTGAGGCTATTTTTCTATTTTTTGTACAGATAGAGTGGGAGGGAGAGAGAGGAAGGGAGAGAGAGAGAGAAACATCGACGTGAAGGAACACATTGAGTGGCTGCCACCCGCACGACCAACCAGGGCCGGGGACAAACTGCAACCGAGGTACGTGCCCTTAGCGGGAACCGAACCCGGGTCTCTCTGTACCGCAGGCCAACACTCTAACCGCTGAGCCAAACCGGCCAGGGCTGTTTTGTTTTTTGTTTGGTATGTGCCCCTAGCGGGAACCGAACCCAGGATTCTCTGGTCCGCAGGCGGATGCTCCAACCACTGAGCCAAACCGGCCAGGGCTGGCTTGCTTGTTTGTTTGTTTGTTTTTTAATCCTCACCCGAGGATATTTTTCCAATTTTTGTACAGATAGAGTGGGAGGGAGGGAGAGAGAGAAACATCGACGTGAAGGGACACATCAAGTGGCTGCCACCCGCAAGACCATCCAGGGCCGGGGACAAACTGCAACCGAAGTACGTGCCCTTAGTGGGAACCGAACCCGGGTCTCTCCGGACCGCAGGCCGACGCTCTAACCGCTGAGCCAAACTGGCCAGGGCAAGGGCTTGTTTATTTTTGACACCACACACATAGTAGGTGTTCAGGAAATCTTTATCAAATGAAGGTTGAAGAAACAGACTGGGATGTGGAGACAAGTGGAGGTGGCAAGTTTTCTAACAGCCCCAACAGGGAGGAACAATGAGCTGACAGAGCCACTAGAGGTCAGAATTTAGCAAGTCTTTGTTATCCCATTATCCCAGGCCACTGCCTGTGATAGTCTCTGACCCTTTGAGCTGGAAGAACCTCACAGGGGCCCCCACCTCCTCCCCAGCCTCCCTCTCCATTGGTGAGAAAACTGAAACTTGAAGATATTATGACTTGCCTAAAGTTACAAAGGTGCATCGACTCCCAAACCATGCTCTGCCCAACACCGTGATACCTCTTCAGACACCTTCCTAAAGCCTAAAACATTTTATAATCGGAAAACATTCAGTGACGAGGAGAAGCCAGGCCTGGTGCTGCTACGGGGCTATGACCTGAAAACCGGTTTGACTTTGCAGTTTGACTTTGACCTGGAGTTACCAACGCATTTTACATTATGACCCAGTAAGTTATGTGATTATAAAGCAATAGATAGATAAACAGGTAGGTAGATATAGATTATATATTACAAATAGTTTCACAAAATAAGATTTATCTTACCCATAATGCTGTACTTTCTGTCATTTTCTACGTTTGGTAAGAAAAATGTAGCTAATCACAACCCACTAAATTGATTTTATGATCCTCTAATGGTCAGAATTTGAGTGTGATCACTACTCTAAATCATTGATTTCAACTAGGAAAGAGGTTACTAACACTGAGCTCTTACCACGGTACACAAAATGGTCTTCGCGTGGCTAGAGGGTAAGGGGTTACTAGAACACAACTGTCACAGACGAACCTTGGAAGCCTGTGCAGAGCTAGGAGTTGCTCCTTCACTGTGGCAGTCCCGCCAATCAGGACTCGTGAGAAAGAGTGTGGAGGCTGCTGTCAGCTGGCTCCGCTGTCAGCCTCAAGTGGGGTCCCTGGGAAGCTAAGGGGTCAGCACAGAATACATGCACTTAATGGCATTGGAGAAAAAAAGATCAAGCACTGAAAATCCATGAGGTTATAGATATAAAATTATTGATTGGGAATCCTTAAAAGATGAAGGCCTGAGTCCTGAGCAGTGGGTCCATAGAGGGGTCTGAGAACAGGTTTTTTCGTTTGTTTTCGCTGATAATCTAGACCAGTGCATCTCTGACCTTAATATGCATAAGAATCATCTGGAGGTCTTATTAAGATGCAGGTTCTGATTCAGGTTCTGATTCGGGAGATATGGAGAGGAGAGAGGAAGGTCTGACAGGTGTGTCTAAGCTTAGCCAACTGCCTTTTTCCTGCAGACATGGAGAAGGGCTGCCACTTCCGGCACATCTTGGCCTGTGCCCGCCTGAGCCTCAGCCCGGGCCTGAGCGAGCCTGTGCTGCAGCAGGTGCTGGAGCTCCTGGAGGACCAAAGTGACATCGTCAGCACAATGGAGCACTATTACATAGCGTTCTGAGGACAGGCCGCAGACAGCCTGAGCGGAGCCAGGCCGAGGAGAAAGACCAAGTGCTGTTCACTCCCAGGCTCTGGTTTTAAACATCACGCAGAAGCTTATAGGTCAGGAGACAATTATCTTATAATCAACTGGGAAATATGGTCAGTTGCGGAATGGAATTTGGCATAAATTCTGTAGGCTGTATTCTTGGGGTATAAAATGACTTCTATCTCAGCCATGGTGTTGACCTCCTGACTGGACTGGGCGTCCTTTATGAAGCAGAAGGTGGCTGAATCGGTGTGGTGGATGAGGCTCGATCATGGTAAAGGGACATTACATGGTAAAGCCCACGGACTGTGGGAACTGAAGAGCATGCAGCCAGATCACACAGATGTAAAACTTTTTAAAACTCGAGACTATCAGAACATTCTTGTGGGTCTGCCTTAATGGTTAAGAACCCAGTGTAGGGAGCTAGCCCTCCCTGGATGGGTATTGCTGAACTGAGATTTCCAAGGGTCAAACACCAGTGGGGGCGGGTGTCATGAGTCCTGGGTTGAATGCTTGTACAGACCCATCCAGAGATGGCAATAAATGGATCCAAAGTATGGCTCTGTGTCCATTTTCCTTTTGAGTCGAAAGGTGTCTCAGTGCATTTCCCGGCATTGAAGACATATGGGACTAAATACATTGCCCCTTAATGCCCTGAAGTTTCTGGAGACTTTTAGGCAATTATCTGGTGGTGGTAGATGTTATTTTCAGGGTTCATTGAATGTTCAGGATGTCCTAACACTATCCAGACAGTCTCAGTATGTGCCCAGACAGGTGATGGTGTTATGCTTCTGCTCAGAATGACAAGGTAAAAGGAAAAAAATCTGAGGCATGTAGTAGACTTGTTCTGACAGCAAGATGACAAAGCCAGCCAGCAAAAATAAAGTGTGGAGAAAAGTATGGAGTTAATTACAGTCATTTCACAAAAGGCACATCTGCCCTCGTCTGCTGCGTTTGCTCTTAGTGGCTCTGCCGGAGAGACTAGGCCTGGAGAGTTGTTCTGCTCCGGGTGGAAATGGAGTGGTTTTACTTTCAGAGTTCTGCGCAGCTCCTTATGTCGGCTCAGGGCCATTACTGACATCGCTTTCTGCCATGGACTTTTCTGACATGCCCCAAACCTCTGTTCTAACTGCAATTACCCAGTGGTCTCCTGTGTCCTCCCTGTAGAATAGGAGCTACCTGGAATGACATCCCAGTGGTCTTCCTTGGGGTCTGTGGCTATTCCATATTGAATACATCTTAGATTATTGGAACTGCCAGGAAGAAGTCTTAAATCAGTCTATCTATCTATCTATCTATCTATCTATCTATCTATCTATCTATCTATCTATCTATCTATCTATCATCTTTATCCTCACCTGAGGACATTTTTGCATTTATCTTCAGATAGAGCGGGAGGAAGAGAGAGAGATAGAAAAATCGATGTAAGCCCTGGCCGGTTTGGCTCAGCGGTTAGAGCGTCGGCCTGTGGTCTAGAGAGACCCGGGTTCGGTTCCCACTAAGGGCACGTACCTTGGCTGCAGTTTGTCCCCGGCCCTGGTTGGGTCGTGCGAGTGGCGGCCACTCGATGTGTCCCTTTCACGTCGATGTTTCTCTCTCTCTCTTCCTCTCTCTCCCTCCTGCTCTATCTGAATAAAGGGTGGAAAAATGTCCTCGGGTGAGGATAAAAAAAAAAAAAAAAAAAAGAAACATCGATGTAAGAGAGACACATCGAGTGGTTGCCACCCACACGACCCCAACCAGGGCCAGGAACAAACTGCAACCAAGGTCAAACTGCAACTGAGGTACGTGCCCTTAGCGGGAACCCAACCTGGGACTCTCTGGTCCGCGGGCTGATGCTCTAACCTCTGAGCCAAACCGGCCAGGGCTTAAATCAGACCATTTAGATAGGGCATGCATACCTTGCACACAGCAGCCCCAACTCTAGGGTTTATCCCAAGGAGATGATCACACAGGTGTGAAAGGATGAAGGCACATGCCCATTGCTATATAATTTAGAATTCTATAATTGGGAAAAATACTTATAGGGAAAAAATCATCATTGTACATGTACACAATGAAATACTACGCAGCTATTAAAGTAATGGGCAGACAGATCTTATCGCCACAGAGCACTCCTCCCAACAGATTTAGCGGGAAGAAAATCAAGTTACAAATCTGTTTACATAGTATAATACTACTGATGTAAAACTACCTGTGTGTATATGTATATCTATATAGAGAGTGTTCCTCTATGTACATCTGTATAAATGTAGCACATGTATACACTTACCTACGGTTGACCACTCCCCCCTCCTAGAAGAACTTTCTGTACTTGGCTTTCAAGACACCACATTCTGGGTGCTCTCTCTCAGGCTCCTTGCTCAGTCTCTGCCTCCCTGAGGGCTCAGGGTTCAGTCCCAGACCACTGTTCTATCTAGCTCTCTCCCTTGGAGATCTCAACCAGTCTCATGGCTCCGACCCTCCATGTGCTGAGAAATTCTGCAGTTTATATCCAGTTTGAACATCTTCTGAACTCCAAACCCCTACATTCAACTTCCTGCTGACATCTCCACTTAAGTGTCTAACAGACAACGTCAACTTAGTACACCCAGTGCCAGGCCCCCAATCACCCCCTGACCCCACACACTTACTCCTGAAGTTTCCCCTAATTCAGGCAACTCCTTTTTTTACCGTTCCTCAGACCAAACCCATTGACTTCTTTCTTTCTCTCACATCCAGTCTGCCTACAAATTACCTTCTCTCTACCTTCAAAATATTTCTAGAATCTAACACTTCTCACTCCACTGCCACCACTTGGAGTATTTGCCTCCTCACTGGTCTCCCTGCCTCTGCCCTCGCCCCTCGAGTTCATTCTCAGCAGGGCAGCCAGTGATTCTGTTAAAACTGAAGTCGGAATCCATCATCTGCTCCGGCTCTTCCGCCACCTTTCGCTCTCATTCCAGAAAGGAGCCTACGGCATCACAGTGTCAATGAGGTTCTGCTCTGTCTGGCTCCTCTGCTCTTTCCCCCTCCTACTCTGCTCAGTCATGGGCCTCCCTGTTCCTCACACAGGGACACTCCTGCCTTAGGGCCTTTGTGTTGCTATTTCCTTGGCCTAGAATGTTCCTCATACAGGTAACCATGTGCTGAGCTTCCCCTCCCCTCCTTGAGGTCTTTTCCTTGAGTGTCACCTCCTCGGTGAAGCCTGCCCTGATCTCTCTTTTGCTAATTGCAACCAACTCCTCCTCCTTCCTCTCTAGAATTTCTCAGTACTTACCACGGTACTTGTCACCCCGTAACACACCCCATATGCTTCTTACTTGCCTTGTTTATCTGTTTCCCCAGCAGAAGGGATGTTCCATGAGGGCAAGACTGTTTTATTTCCTGCTGTGCCCTCAGCATCTTTCAGTGCCTGGCACACCTTTCAAGTACTACCACCTGTGTGTGTGTGTGTGTGTGTGTGTGTGTGTGTGGTTGCCCTGCACCAGCTAATACATTCCGGTCTTTCCTGTGCGGCTTTCTCCAAGGTCTTGGAAGACTGTTCAGGCTGGAAGTGCTCAGAATGAACACCCACTGGGCGCAGCCTCAACCAATGTGGCACTGAGGTTTAAGTACTCCAGTTCCCTTGTCTTTCAAATGACCCATCTCCATCTTGGAGGCGTGTGTTCCACACCACTTCCCAGAGTTTCTCTTTGGGAGTGAGCTCCACCCACCACACCTCCAGCTAACGATAGCCTCAAGGGGCCACTCACCCTCCCCGACTTCCCCACTCCCCCTTACTGTTTGCCACATCTCCCAGATGAATTGCTTCCTTCCCAGGTCTTGTCTCAGGTCAGCTTCTGGGTGAACACAGATCAACACCATGCTCACAAATATATTTGAGAAAGGCTGTATGAATAATTCTACACAAACAAAGAGAAATGCTCACCAAAATGATGCACTTGTTGTCTCAGAAAGGTGAGATGTCAGATGCTTTTATTTTATTTTTTGGTGGTACGTGCCCCTAGTGGGAACCAAACCCAGGACTCTCTGGTCCGCAGGCCGACGCTCAACTGCTGAGCCAAACTGGCCAGATGCTTTTAAACTATATGTCTAGCCCAGCCAGTGTGGCTCAGTGGTTGAGTGTCGACCCAAGGGGTCGCCAGTTAAATTCCTGGTCAGGGCACATGCCTAGTTTGTGGGCCGATCCCCAGTGGGGGCATGCAGGAGGCAGCCAATTGATGTTCTCTCTCATCGATGTTTCTATCTCTCCCTCTCTCTCTAAAATCAATAAAGAAAGAAAAATATTAAACCACATATCTATACTTTGATATGTTTACAATGGGCAAGAGTCACAAAAATAGTAGAGCTATTTCTCACTCCCCACTCCGCACTCACATCACCTGAGTCACGAGTGAACTAAGAATAAGATGGACCTTATGACCCACAGCAGCACAATAACTGAGAAGCTGAGGGGAACTCTCGGAAAAGTCTCTGGGGCTAACTACACCTGGGTCACTGCTCACGCACCCAAGAGCTACCAGAGAGTTCCCCTGAGGAAGGGGAGCTGAGCATTCCAGCTCTCTCGGTGTGCCTCGGGAGGTGTGAACGCCGACGGGGTTTATGTAAGTGAGAAGACAACAACACTGCTGTCTGGCCCAGGGTTTGTTTGAAGATCCACGATGATCCCCATGTGGGAAGCTACCAGTGCTCCTCATCCCTATGAGACACTTCTTTCTAATTACTTTCCCTCTGATAGTGTGCCAGGACTGGCTGAGAGAAGCCAAGTGGGAAGAAGTCTATCCAGTGATGAGGAACCCAAGATTTGGTGCCAGGGATCGAAACCAAGCAAACTTGTAATTTTCCGTTGGAGAAAACAACCACACTTTCTTATTAGTGTCGTTTCTTCTCTACAAGTGGCCTCTACAGCAGCTGCCCCAAAGAAGCAGCTTGTTTCCATATTAAATTTATGTGAAGCATACGGGCAAACTCCAAGACCATGATGGGGCTTGCTGGAGGAGCAGCAGCCGGCGCTGGCAGAGAAGCTGGGCCGTTGAGAAGGGAAGTAGCACCGGTGGATGAAGAACCTCGCAACCATGTTTATTGGCGTGATAGGCTGCTGGTGGCGGCGCTCCGTGGGAGCCCAGCTCCCACATAAGTGAGTTATGTAATCCAGAATTTATTTTTTAGATGGAGCCTATTTTTTATTGAATTTATAATAGGTAAACCCAAACAGGTAAGTCACAGCACAGCCCAAGGTGCTACGTTCTCAAGAATTCGAAGTCAAATCCCACATTCCTGAAGAGACTCAAATCCCTCCCTGGATGTCAAACTAAAATGATAGGTTTTCAGTTTGGAACATGAAGAGAGGATTTGTGAAGACCACATAAGAGCCCTAGTTAATTTTAGATGGAGACAGTAAAGTGGTGTCTCATTAATTCAGACTGATTTGGTGAAAGGTTTATGTAAATTAGCAGAAAATCTGGGTTTGAAACAGTGCTATTTTATTACTCTTGGTCCACCAAGTGTTCTGTATTACATCTGAATTACCATGAGGAAACAAGTTTGCTGCTCTTAGGGAACCTGCTGTAATGAATAAGAAGTATCTTAATTATATATCATTATTATTCTATATCATTTAATTATGTATCATTTATTATTAATAGTGATTTATAAGTACTTGAGCTTTAAGAAATTTGAAAACATGTCCACACAAAAACTTGTGCGTGAATGTTTGCAGCAGTATTATTTCTAATCACCAAAAAGTGGAAACAACCCAAATGTCCATCAGCTGATGAATGGATAAAAACGAATGTGGTACATACATACAAGGGAACATTATTCAGCCACGAAAAGGAATGAAATACTGATATACCTTGAAAACACTATGCTAAGTAAAAGAAGCCAGACGGATACAAAAGGCCACATATTGTATGGTTCCATTTGTATGAAATGTCTAAAATAGGCAAATCCATAGAGATAAAAAATAGATTGTGGTTACCATGGCATGGGGGGAGGAGAGGGTGGGTGGTATAGGAGGTCTTTTGGGGATGATGGAAATGTTGTGGAATTAGTGGTAATGTTTGCACAACGCTGTGAGTATACGCAAAACCGCCGAAGTGTGGGTTAGGCTGGGATTCCTCACAGCGTGGGGGCCAGGTTTCAGGGGCAGGTACCCAAGAGAGCACAACCCAGACAAAGGTTGGATGGCCATCTTGTGCACGGCCCCAGAAGCCACACACTGTCACTTCATGGCATTTTAATTGTTGAGACTGTCACAGAGTTCCAAGTTCCAGAGAAGGGGAATAAACCTCCTCCTGACGGGGAGTAACAAGGTTCTAAAAGGCCATGTAGAATTGACGATATTGTTCTGGCCATTTTTGGAAAATACAGTCTCACAGATATCTTTCAACTCAATATACATAAGCCTCATTTAAAAAAAACAAAAACAAAAAAACAACCTTCTAAAATAAAAAATTATAAAGAAGGGGTGGGAATGATCTATCATTTCCCAGGTCTCTGTATTTTTGTTGTTGTTGTTATTTAGATTATATGTATATTGCCAGGAAAAGAACTGTTAATAATATTCTATTCCTCCCAGAAAATATGTCAACATTTTACATTCACTTGCTTTTTAATTTAATACTAATCTTAGAGTCGTTGGTTTTCACTTCAGCATACAAGATTGACCTTATTCTTTTAAATGGTTGCATAATTCCATTGTATGGCTGTCCCTTAATGTTTTTAACCAGTCCCTTATTGAGAAACATTTAATTGGTTTCTAGTTTGTTGCTATTGCAACCAAGTCTGCAGGAAACATCCTTGTACATGTTTGTTTTCTTGGCATACATTTCTGAATATATTTGTGTGATACATTTCTAGCCATGCAACTGGTAGGAGAAAGCATGGGCATTAAAACATTTGAGTAGACATTGAGAAATTACCCACGGAAAAGACTGATTCATTTTGTTTTTCTATCAATGATTTATAAATCTACTGTTTGCCCACAAGCTCACCCACACTTTGTATTACCAAGAGTTTTCATCACTGTCCATCTGATAGGTAAGAACAATTTCTGGGTTTTGTTTGCATTTATATTTCTTAAGGTATGAGTGGTGTTGAGCTTTAGCTCATGGGCAACCGTTAGACAGACATGGTTCTCACCTGGACATTAGCCATTACTGGCAGCAGAAGCTCAGGGCAGCCAGGGTCATTTGTTTTAGCAGTGGTATCAGCTATAGAATCAGCCCGGAGGCCAGTGGGCCTGCTGAGGTCCTAGGTAATACAAAGCTGGAATAAACATCCTGAAGCCCAGTTTGCTACTTCAAGTGGTGACATGCCTGCCCAAAAGTTATCTATAACAATACATAAGGCAACAATCTTTTAAAAACCAGTCACCATATTGTCGACTCAGACCTCTCAAAACCAGATGACATTCAGTGCTTGTTCAGTGACTCTGTCCCCAGTCAGATTAATGTGGAAAAAGTAAAGTTGTGTTTAAGAAAGTGCTGAGTGCCCTGGCCGGTTTGGCCCAGTGGTTGGAGCATCAGCCCAAGGACCAAAGAGTCTTGGGTTCAATTCCAGTCAAGGGCACGTTCCTCAGTTGTGATTCGGTCCCTGGCCCTGGTTGGGGTTGTGTGGGAGGCAATCAATGTGTCTCTCACATTGATGTTTCTCTCTCTCTCTCCTTCCCATTTTATCTAAAGATAAATGGAAGAATATCTTCGGGTGAGGATTTAAAAAAAAGTGCTAAGTAAGTGGAGAAGATAATTTTAGTAACAAAAATGGTCTTAATGCTGTTAGCACTTTAATCGACATAGCCTAATTATAATAAGGCTATGCTCACATTCTCACCCTTGACTGTTTTGTGTATTTAATTGGGGCACACGGCAACACCCCTTTTGATCATCTTCTTGGCAAGAAATTGCTTCCTCTGGGAGAAGGGTTTGGTTGTTGTTGTTTTTTCTGAAGATAATCAGTGAATGGAGGAAATAAAGCAGGAGTGAGGACAAAGTATCCTTCTATTTTTTTAGCTACTTTACAGCTACCATGTACTTTTCTTAAAACTTTGTATTTATTGATTTTAGAGGAAAAGAGAGAGAGAGAGAGAGAAATATCGATTTGCTCTTTCACTTATTTATACATTCACTGGTTGATTCTTGTATGTGCCCTGACTAGGAATCAAATGCACAACTTCGGTATATAGGGATGATGCTCCAACCAACTGAGCTGCCTGGCCTGTGCCAAGCTACCGTGTATTTATTTATTTATTTATTTATTTTCTTATATCCTCAGCAGCCAGTTAATTGGCTGCTGCTTGTTCAAGTCTTTTTTTTGGTACATGCCCTTAGTGGGAACCGAACCCAGGGGGCCAGGGCCTACCATGTACTTTAGAGCAAAGTAATGTCTGTTTCATAAGCTGTGATGTGTGGCAAAATTAAATTGTGTGATGTACTGATTTGTGAACGATTATTCAACTATAAGTTAGGTGGAAGGATAATATATCAAACTATTAGCATGGAGGGTTTTTTTAATCTGTATTTTATTTCTTCTTTTGGAGCAAGAAGCCAGCCTTGCCTCAGGGAGGTTTGGCTTGGAGGCCAGATGCATAAGTTGTTTGTGCAGACAAGCTGGCTCACAGTTTCTGGAAGCCTGAGCCTGCACCGGGAGGGGATGGAGATGAGTGGGCTCTGGGCACTGCAGAATGGAATGTGCTCCCTAACGTGCCCGGGGCAGGTGGCAGGCGGCTGGGCCTCTGTGGAGAGGCTTGTGGTGTTTCTCCAGTGACGTATAACCTTAGCCGAGGATTCCCAGCTTCAGCCCACATTCCCAAGCCTTGAATGGAAGCTTCCTCCAGCCTCCTCTGAAGGGACACTCTGGGGACATCAGCAGAAGTCTTGGTCTCAGGAGAGGAATGGCCTCATCCCATTTTCCAGGCACCACAGAACCTCCTGGACTTTCACACGTCTCCAGAGGGGGAGAGCCTGCCCCAGCCCACTATTGTTATACTGCCAGCCTGGAAGACAAGGTCTCCAAGCCACGGTAACTTAAAATAGGGAGAAAAAGCCCTGGCCGGTTTGGCTCAGCGGTTAGAGCGTCGGCCTGCGGTCCTGAGAGACCCGGGTTCGGTTCCCGCTAAGGGCATGTACCTCGGTTGTGGTTTGTCCCCGGCCCTGGTCGGTTGTGCGAGTGGCAGCCACTCGATGTGTCCCTTTCACATCGATGTTTCTCTCTCTCTCTCTCTGTTCCTCTCTCTCCCCCCCCACTCTACCTGAACAAAAAATGGAAAAATGTCCTCGGGTGAGGATAAAAAAAAAAAAAAAAAAGGGAGAAAAACAATGAATATGACAAGTCTCTCCCATGTGAGTTTTGGGAGTAAGATTCATATCACACTACTATTAGAATAAATTCAAAGTGAATCTTGAAACAAGGTCACGTTGCATTCCAGAATATTCTCTTGAGTGGGAGAGAAAGGGACGAGGCCTCAGCGCTGTTCCAAGGAAGTTGCTTACGACCCTCCAGGGGAGCTTCCTGCCTGTGAAAACCCCCTGAGCCACTGCAGAAACCACTGGAAATCACCACCTCCAAGGTGGGGGAGACAGTAGTGATAAGAGCTTGTTTCCTCAGTGAGGTCCCCCTTATCACGGGCCGCATATGTCATCCTGTCTCACGTTCACCGAACATGCTGACCAGCTAGGGGCAACCTGTGAATACAGGCGACTTAGCAAATAGAATCTAACTCAGAGGAGGGCCCCAGATCACCGGAGCAATGAGCCTTCTTCCAACATGAAGAAGCTTGGAAAGGCCTCACTCAGCCAACTGCCAGCCCAGCCCAGCGCCTGGGGAAGAGTCAGAAGCTGCCTGCCCTGTGGTTTCTGTCCTGTCCAGACTTGCCTTGACCTTGGTGGCGGGTAAGAAATGGAAACTTCGCTCCTGGGAATGACAGCTGGCTTGGGAACGCTGGTGTCAGCACTGCCCGGGGTGAGCTATCAGCACAAGCAGACACCCTGTTGGGGTGAGCCCAAGAGCAGGGAGTGATCTGCTATTTCTGTTCATTTGTTGCATTCCCAGGTGACCAGGAAAGCTGGGCAGTGGGTAGGTCCTGAACCTATAGACGGCTGAGTTCTGGTTATGTTTCCACAGGGCTGGAGACGACCGAGGTTCACTGTCCCCAGGTGTTTCCTTCAAGTTTGTCCACACGACAGTTCACCTGGAAATCTGTGTCCAGCGGCAGACACATAGTGGTGCTTAGATACTGTGTCAGGCCCTGCTGGTGTGGCTCAGTGGTTGAGCGTCGACCCATGCACCAAGAGGTCGCCAGTTTGATTCCCAGTCAGGGCACATGCCCAGGTTGTGGGCCTGATCCCCAGTGGGGGGCATGCAGGAGGCGGCCAGTCCATATTCTTTCTCATCGATGTTTCTACCTCTCTCCCTCTCTCCCTTCCGCTCTCTCTAAAATCAATGAAGGAAAAGAAATTTTTAAATAAAAAATAACAAAACTATGTCAGTGGAAGAGCAGTGCACTTAGTGAGTGCCAACTGCATGCAAGGCATCATGCCAGGGATAGAGGGGCATGCTGAGATAGCACCACCCCTGTCTTCGGGGAACTTTCAGTCCTGCCTACATGATTTATGACCCATGGATGCAACTGTGTCTTGTCTGACCCTCAGAATTTTAAAATTTTATAGCAACATAAAAAAATTGGCTACCGTCTGTATAACAGAAAGGTACCGGTGTATGTGTATGTGACAGTATGTCTGTGTCTGAAAGGGTACAGAAGAAACTGGTAAAGGGGGGCCTCTTCAGATCCGGAATTGGGGCCAGGAATGGGTGGGAAACTTATTGCAATGTTTTATAACTTTTTTAATGTGTAAAATGAAATAACTAAAAATAAACAAACAGAAAGGGATGTGGGAATTCATATAAAACAGATTTCTGGCTTTTCTTGACAACTCAAAATCCAGGCAGAACTGGGAACATGTCGTCTGGAAACCTCTTGTGGTGGGAGGAGGGGCAGCATGAAGGGACCTGAAGCTGAGAGCTGGCGTCAGGTTTAACTGTGGGCAAGACTGTCCCAGCAGCAGAGGAGGGGCAGTGCCCGAGGCGCGTGCAGGGCAGGGCCAGGCAATCTGATGCGGGAACGCAGCGCAGGGCAGTGAGAGCCTGCACCACCGCTGTGGCAGGGGACAGAGGTCACCTTGATGAAATGGAACAGAGCTGGGTCACCAAGGTAGAGGGGAAGGCCAGGGACACGCCCAGGTTCTGCCGGACTGACCCAGGGAAGGCGACAGGAGTTGGGGACGAACAGAAGGGAAGGGGCGCTGCCAGGTGTGCGGGCCTTCTGAACCGGAGGTTGGAGATGCCGAGGCAGCTCCCTCTGCGGGCAGCTGGCGTCTCCCCGGTCCGGGCGCCGGTAGTTCCCGGAGAAAGTGGCCTCTGGGACAGCTGGAACTTTGCACAGAGAAACTTAATGTTTGTGGCTTAAAAGGCAAAGAAGCACCAACTGAAAGTAGTCGAAATCATCTTCCTTTAGGGGATGGATTTTCTTGGGTCTGTGGGAATCTCTTACAGCTTTATTAGTCACCACTAAAGCCCTTTTTGGGTTACAAAGCTGCCAGCAGGGTGCTGTTCCTGAGGGTTACCTTGAGCCACAGCCCCAAACAGCAACCCTGCGTCAACAAGCCAGCTGCCTGGCAACACCCCGCCCAAAGGGAGGGGCGGCGCCCTACCCCCGAGGCTTGAGGCAGGCGGTGAGGGAAGCAGCCTGGAGCCTCAGTGATTCTCCTTCCCCGAGATGAGCAGTTTGAGGTCTTTCACAAGGACAGAAACAGGTCATCCCTGGAAGGGGGAAAGTTGGGTATTAACTGCCCCTACTCCTTCAACAGCGGCCATGACAATATGTGATCACTTTTGCTACTTGAATCACAGTTGAAAACATTTTCCCTTTGAAACTACCAATTTAGTAATGCTGTAGACTCAGACTTAATCCATGATGTAAGAAAGATATCGACACCCAGCCAGTGTAGCTCAGTGGTTGAGCATCGACCCATGCACTAAGAGGTTGCCGGTTCGATTCCTGGTCAGGACACGTGCCCAGGTTGTGGGCCCGATCCTCAGTCGGGGCATGCAGGAGGCGGCCAATTGATGTTTCTATTTCTCCCTCTCACTTCCTCTCTCTCTAAAATCAATAAAGAAAAAAAAAGAGAGATTGAAAATAAAATTACACTGACATGAAGTACTTGATAATATTAATGATCATTGAACAGTTAGGCATGGGTCACTCAGCAGACTTAAATCTTCACATAAACACAAATAGGCAGATCCTATTATCATTCCCACTTTACAGATAGACAAATTGAGGCTGAGACTAACTTGCCCGAGAGCATGCAGCTGGTAAACGGAAAAGCCGGGTTTGTACCCATTGAGATTAACCACTAGGCCTTATTGTTTTCAGGATCAGAGAAGCCCATTCTCTGGTAGTTCTGCATTGTGAAGCCATCACAGTGTGTCTTCAAATTTGGGTTGATGTATAAACATTACTTTTTCTAGAGCTGAGGCTGAGAATGCCCCTTCTAGTGATAAAGGTCGTATGGGACTCTGGGCTGAGTGGGAGGGTGACATCACACCCCTGGCAAGGAGGGAGCAACTCTTTTTCAAGCATGCGGAAGAGCTGGGTCAGGGCAGCAAGTGTGTCTACCTACACGGCACATGGTCCCAGGGAGCCAAGAGAGGGGTTTAGCGACCTCCAAGGGGTTTGCTTTGGCCCATGCAGAGTGGGTCTTCTCAGGCTTTGTTGTTTGTTGGTTTTGTTTGTTTGTTTGTTTTTTAATATTAAAGATGTTTATAAAATATTTCAAACAAAAAAAATAAAGCAGAACACCTAGATTCCACTGAGAAGAGACAGCTGTTAATATTTTCCCATATGTGCTTCAGTTCTATCTCTTTAAAAAAACAATGTTAGGCCCTGGGCGGTTTGGCTCAGCGGTTAGAGCATCGGCCTGTGGTCCAGAGAGACCTAGGTTCAGTTCCCACTAAGGGCACATACCTTGGTTGCAGTTTGTCCCTGCCCTGGTTGGGTGGTGCGGGTGGCAACCACTTGATGTGTCCCTTTCACGTCAATGTTTCTCTCTCTCTCTCTCCCTCCTACTCTATCTGAGCAAAAAATGAAAAAATGTCCTCGGGTGAGGATTAAAAAATAATAACAATAAAATAAAAAAACAATGTTAGAGATACAGGTGAAGCCAACCCTATTCCTGCCCTGCCTCTGCCCCGACAGGTAACAGGTATCATGAGGGAATGTGTGTCATTCCCATACATATTTTTTACTGTGGCATAACCTACAAGTAGTAAACCGTATAAGTCTTAATTGTACAGCTTGATACATTTTTATACATGTATACTCCCTGTATAGATCAAGAACATGTTCAGGACCTCAGGGGCTCCTTTGCCTCACATTTCAAAAATAAATGGATGGAGTTGCCAACATTTAAAAGTTGAAGAATCTAGCCCTGGCCGGTTTGGCTCAGCGGTTAGACCGTCGTCGGCCTGCAGTCCAGAGAGACCCGGGTTCGGTTCCTGCTAAGGGCGCGTACCTCGGTTGCAGTTTGTCCCCGGCCCTGGTCAGTTGTGCGGGTGGCAGCCACTCGATGTGTTCCTTTCACATAGATGTTTCTCTCTCTCTCTGTTCCCCGCTCTCTCCCACTCTACCTGAACAAAAAATGGAAAAATGTCCTCGGGTGAGGATAAAAATAAAAAAAAAGTTGAAGAATCTAGAGATTTAATGTAAAAAATCAAATTTCTCGTTTCTTTTGAAATTTTGAAAAATCTGACCCCACAAAACACATGTTCTGGCTCAGAGGCAGAGTAGCAGCTTCCCATTTTAGACAAGGCATGAGCTCCCCGTTTTAGCTACTGCATCCTATTGTTATCTCCAGCTCGCTTCATTTGTTTACGTAACCTAGCCTGTGACGCATCCCCTGAAAAGGGCCACCATATTTATAATATTTCAAAAGTGCTGTAAATATAAAAAGGTTGAAAACAATCACCGTAGCCATTTTCAGGAAGGCAGAGTTTGAGAAGAAGTTTCCCCTTCCTCCTCCTGCTAGGTGATTTGGAAGCTGCTGCTAATGCCTTAAAACAAGGACCGGATTCTCCAGATCTTTGCCACTCCAAGTGTGGTCCTCGGCCCAGCAGCAGCATCTTGGAAGACGCTTATTAGAAATGCAACATCTCGGTTGCCTTCCCGGGCCTACTGTATTCGTCTGCTAGGGCTGCCATCTCAAAGCACCACAAGACTGAGTGGCATCAAGAACAGAAATTTATTTTCTCAAGATTTCCGGAGGCTTAAAGGCCAAGATCAAGGTGTCAGCAGGGTTGGTTTCTTCGGAAGCCTCTGTGCTGGGCTCATCGAGGGGCGTCTTCTCCCTGTGTCTCCACGTGATCTTTCCTCTTTGTCTGTGTTCCCTTCTTATAAGGAAACCGATCATACTGGATTCGGACCCACCTCACTGAGCTTATTTAAACTTACTTACCTCTTTAAAGACTCTATCTTCAAATACAGTCACATTTCTGAGGTATTAGGGACTAGATTTCAATATATGAATTATGAGGGGACATAACATCTACTAAATCAGGATTTACATTTTGACAAGATCCACAGGGGACTCGTGTGCACATTAAAGTCGGAAAAGTACCGCCAGTGCCTGCTTCCAGAGGTTAAAACACGAGTGGGTCTGTCTGGGAATGGGGCAGGGGAAAGGAGAAGAAGGCTGGAGTGATATTTGTTTGTTTTGTTTATCCTCACCCGAGGACATTTTTGCATTTATCTTCAGAGAGAGCGGGAGGGAGAGAAGGGGGAAGAGAGAGAGAGAAACATCGACGTGAGAGAGACACATTGACTGGTTGCCACCCACACAACCCCTACTGGGGCCAGGGACAAACTGCAACCAAGGTACGTGCCCTTAGCGGGAACCGAACCCAGGACTCTCTGGGGCCGACACTCTAACCACTGAGCCAAACCAGCCAGGGCTGGAGTGATATTTTTAGATAGACTTTCCATCCCATAAATCTGGTAGGGTGAGAATATGCTAAACTTGAGGTCAATTCCCTCTTGAGAGGGAGACCTGCTTCTCGATGAAGAGCAGGGACTCTCTGCCCTTGGAGAATGTGAGCAGGTAGGATGAATATGTGCGGCCTGATGAACCAAAGCTGATGTGAGCGACTCACAAGAGTTAAGAAGTGCAAAAACAGGTTGAAATACTGGACATGTGGCTCTTCTTAGCAAAGAGGTCATTTTCCTCTGGTCACTACCTGCGGACTTCCTTTATCAAGGTACAAGTTATGTTTCTGGTATACCCTGGAATGGGGTTCAGGAAGATACGACACTGTGTTCCTCCCAAATCTGCACAAGTTCATTTACCACCTCTGTCATAGGCCTAATGCTATGGTGACAGTTGCCATGGAGACAACTCCTATGATGGTTGAAGCTAATCTCAACCTTTACTGTCAATCATATGCTTTAACTAGAGATTTTTCTTTTTCTTTTTTTTTTTTTATCCTCACCCGAGGACATTTTTCCACTTTTTGTTCAGATAGAGCGGGAGGGAGAGAGAGAGAGAAACATCGATGTGAAGGGACACATCGAGTGGCTGCCACCCACACGACCAACCAGGGCCAGGGACAAACTGCAACCGAGGTACATGCCCCCAGCGGGACCCGAACCCGGGTCTCTCTGTACCACAGGCCGACGCTCCAACCTCTGAGCCAAAACGGCCAGGGCAAACTAGAGATTTTTCAAGCTGTTTACATAAAACTATAAGGTGCTTCCAGGATTTCACAAATATTCAAATTTCAAAAATATTATACATTTATTTTTTTTAATTACAAAGAAGACACTTGTGGGGGGATCAAACAGAATATCATATGAATATATACTAAAAAGTGAATTCTAAATTTTCATCTGACAGAGTAGTTTGTTTAAAGCTAATCCTTCCTACAATTAATAATGATATATCTTGGATACCCCCGCTCCTCCTCCCCCCAAAAAAACATCCTATTTGATGACACTGGAGAGCAGACAGTAAAGGAAGGGAACAACTCTGGGTGACTTCCACATTTCTATAGCTTTTCCCTAAGGCAGTCATTCTCAAACATTAGTGTATATTAGAATCTCTCAAAAGCTTGTTAAAATATAGATTGCTGGGCTCCACCCTCAGAGTTTCTGATTCACTATGTCTGGGTTGGAACCCCAAAGTTTGCATTTCTAACCAGTTTCCACGTGATGCTAATGCTACTGGTCCAAGGACCACACTTTGAGAGCCACTGTCAGCTTGCATAGTGTAGGGGTCATTGAGGGACTAAAGCCTGATGGTTCTGAGAAGGAGTTTGCAACTAGAGTGACTGGAAATTAAGAAAATTCTGGAAAGGAGAGGGTCACAGAGTGGGAAGCCCCCAAATATGTGTATAAATTCTTCTCAAATCATTGGCTGACTCTCAAAATGTACATGTCCAGGTGAGACTCCAAGGAGTCCAAGAGGAGAACAATAGATGATGGATGAAAGGGATTGAGCAGAGATTTCAGCAGTTGCCCATTACAGAGGAGACAGAATTTGGAGCTGAATTTCTCACCACATTTTAGGGGTTTAGTAAACAACTCTGGCTTTCGATATAAACCATGGAAGGCTCATAGTCTGAGAGTACATGACTGATTAAGTCATTCACCGTAGCACTACAGTTAAAACTAAAATAGACCTATCCTAACAAAACCTAAAAACAAGCTCTAAGTGATGTGTGTACCAGTAATTTCCCTACCTATTGCAAGAAAACACTTGTCAGGAAAGGATTACAGAGTCTCTAGAATATATTCACAGTGTTCACTACACAAAAATTACTAGATATGTGAAGAAAAAGAAAATGTGAACCATAATCAAGAGGTAAATCAGTCAATAGAAACAGACTCACAAATAACCCAGATGTCAGGATTTTCAGACAAGGACTTTAAATAACTTTGATACATATGTTACATATGTTAAAGATTCTATAGTAAATGATGCATATACTGAGTGAAGAGATAAGAAATATAGGCGAGATCTAGAAACTGTAAAAAAGAATCAAATGGAAATTGTAGAACTGAAAAACACAGTATCTGAAAAATTATCCTCCTGCTCCACATTCTCACTCCCATCCCAACTCTCTGCCCCAGAGTTAAACATCTATAGTAGGCCCTAGCCAATTTGGCTCAGCAATTAGAGCATCAGTATGTGGAGCAGAGAGTCCCTAGTTCGGTTCCCATTAAGGGCATGTACCTTGGTTGCAGTTTGTTCCCGGCCCCGGTTGGGGTCCTGTGGGTGGCAACTAGTTGATGTGTCTCTCTCACATTAATGTTTCTCTCTCTCTCTCTTCCTCCCTCTCTCCCTTCCATTCTATCTGAAGATAAATGCAAAGAATATCCTTGGGCGAGGATAAAAAAAATCTATAGTAGGATTCTTTGTTTATAAATGATAAAAACTTGACTCTAACTAGCTTATGGCAAGATGGTAAGGTAGAGGAAAGCCAACATAACCAAACTGTGGGGACAGACAGAGTGGAGCTGGTTTAGGACCGACTGGCCCTAGGCATTCCAATGCCATAAAGGTGCTCCTGTCACTAACCTCTCTCCTCTGAGAATTCACTGTATGCTCTCTCACTGTGAACAGGCTTCTCGGTGTGGTAACAGAGATGGCTGAGGTCAGTGCTGGGCTCAAAGCTTCATAGCTTCATAGCTCTGCGAGGAAAGAAGAGGTTCTCTTCCCATAGCACCAGTTGAAAAGGTCCAAGGTACGTCCTCTGATTAGTACAGTGTGAGTTATATTATCTCCTTGGACCAATCACAATCTCCAGGGTGTGAGGTAATATTAATGGCTTGGATCAGATTCCCAACTCCAACCAATCACTGTGGCCTGGGAGACAGTACTTTTTGGGAAGGAAATAGTTCTTCAAAAGGAAAGAGGTAGCATATATGTGATAAGTGGGAGAACTCTTGGGAGTTGGAAATCCACTTTGATTTACACCCTTATCAGGTAGGTGTGATTCCTTACCCATCACTAATTATGTATTACATAGTGTCTACTGTAGGCTCCCCTCAAAGCAGTACCTATGTCAGTGATTTGAATGAAAATTATTTTGGAGGGACATGATCCAAAGAAGCATGGTGAGGGAGTGGGTGGGCAAGTGAGACAAGAAAGGCAGAAAGCTAATGAAAGTGCGTTAATGGACAGGTTAGCACTTTGGCCAACTGGGGCTCAATTCCACCGTGCCCCTCAAGAGACAGTGTAGAAAACATCTTAGAATTGTCCAAGGAACAAGGAAGTTGGGAGATTTATTCACCAGCTGCAGTCTCTCGCTGGTTGCAGGTTGCTCCTACAGACCTAACAAGCCAGAGAAAGCCCTCAAGAGGGAGAAGCAGGTGCTTGAAGGAGGGGCCGCCCTGGTGTAAGCAAACGCCACTGAAGCCTCAGGTGTCTGGGGTGAGCTGATGGGAAATGAGCAATGAGCAGGGCACTGACAGGGCCTGATACAAACCTATAAATCTCTTTATGTAAAAGCGATCCTGTTACACATTCTTCTGTAATAATTATTCAAAACTATGTTTTAACTATGCTTAAAACTCAAATAATAGCCCTGGCCGGTTTGGCTCAGCGGTTGGAGCATCGGCCTGCGGTTCAGAGAGACCCGGGTTCGGTTCCCGCTAAGGGCATGTACCTTGGTTGCAGTTTGTCCCCGGCCCTGGTTGGTTGTGCGGGTGGCAGCCCCTCGATGCGTCCCTTCACATCGATATTTCTCTCTCTCTCTTTTCCTCTCTCTCCCTCCCGCTCTATCTGAACAAAAAATGGAAAAATGTCCTCGGGTGAGGGTAAAAAAAAAAACCCTCAAATACTAATATTCACATCCAAATGTGTTGTCATTCCAGATGGGAATACACTGGTGACCACAGGGCTAATACACTCATTATATACACAGTCCTGCAATAACTAGTTTATATGTTACACTTATTGTGACACTGTCCTTCTGTAGCTATTAGATAAGATTGCCCAGATAGCTCATGCATATTTTCTTAAAATGGATTTACACAATTAGCCTTAAAACTAACTAATGGATTGCACTGGTGAAAAGCAGGATATTTAAGAAGAAAATCTGATGATAGGGGGGATGAGTTTGATCAGGCCCAAGATATTAAACATCCCACCTTAAACCAATTCTTCAAAGTATCAGCCTCAGTGTTTATGAAAACAATGTGCTGAAAATGCTCATGCAAAGCCACTCAAGGCGAGAGAGCCTGATGATACTTAGTTGTTTTGAGGAGTCACCTTTTATGGCAATAAAAACTATCCAAGTCCTAAATATGTTTTGTTCAGTATACTTTGCAAATTAGTTGTATAGACCCTGCCAAGTTGCAATGTCATTTTGAGACTAAACTAAGTGGAGCAGAAAACAAGGCTTTCCATTACATCCCATGAAAATGAACAGCTTAATGTTTTTGAAAATAAATATATGCAAAGATGTCTGGTGATGAAAATGCACCGACAGTGCCACACATAAATAACACATTGCACATGAAGAAGAACAGACTACTAAGGAAAAGCTTAGGAAACCTCAAGCTATTATTAATAAGATTTATTAGTAATTAGCCAACAAGAACATTGAAAAAGCAGGCTGCTGTGAAAAAGCAACAGAAACCTGGACCAGTGAACAAATGGGGCTGATTTTAGTAAATAATGATGGCTAACACTTACTGAGGGTTTTACTATGTGCCCACACTGTGCTGACCATTTTACATGAATTATCTCATGTTCATCTGACAATGACCCCATAGGGTAAGCATTATTATCTCAATTTTATAGACAAGAAGCTTAGAAAGGTAAAATAACTTGCAATAGTGGCACAAAGAGTCCTGGCCAGTTTGGCTCAGTGGTTAGAGCATCGGCCCACAGACCACAGAGTCCCAGGTTCGATTTCGGCCAAGGGCAAGTACCTTGGTTATGGTTCATCCCCAGCCCCAGTTGGGGTCATGCAGGAGGTAACCAATCAATGTGTCTCTCTCAAATTCATGTTTCTCTCTCCCTCTCTCCTTTTCTCCCTCTGGCTGTATCTGAAGATAAATGGAAAAATATCCTCAGATGAGGATTAAAAAGAAAAAACAGTAGCACAAAGAATAATGAGAGAGCATGAATCTAAACCCAGACCCACACTCTCCCCACCACACTGTCATATATGCATTCAGAAAAGCTACTATGAGGAAGATTTTTTTTTTTTAATTTTATTTTTGTTACAGATATTTCTCTTTTTTTACCCCATTGACACCCTCCTCCCCATCCCCAGCTTTGTTGTCCATGTCCATTGGTTATGTGTACATGCATATAAATTCTGTGGTTTATCTCTTCCTTCCCCCCATAACCCCCTCTTCTGAGGGTTGTCAGTCTGTACCCTACTTCCACATCTCTGGGTCTACCCTATTCCTCAGACTGTTATGTTCATTATATTCCACAAATAAGTGAGATCATGTGGTATTTGTCTTTTCCTGCTTGGTTTGTTTCGCTTAGGATAATACTCTCCAGGTCCCTCCATGTTGTTTGAAAGGATAAGAGATCTTTCTTTCTTACAGCTGCATAGTACTCCATTGTGTATATGTACCACAGCTTTTTTATCCATTCATCTACTGATGTACACTTGGGCTGTTTCCAGATCTTAGTTATTGTAAATAGTGCTGCTATGAACATGGGGGTACATATATTCTTTCTGATTGGTGTTTCAGGCTTCTTAGGGTATATTCCTAGAAGCGGGATCACTGGGTCAAATGGAAGTTCAATTTTTAATTTTTTGAGGTAACACCATAGTGTTTTCCATAGTGGCTGCACAGTCTGAATTCCCACTAGCAGTGTACTAGAGTCCCCTTTTCTCCACACCCTCACCAACACTTGTTTGATGATTTGTTGATGGCGACCATTCTGATAGGTGTGAGGTGATACTTGATTGTTGTTTTAATTTGCATCTCTCTGATGATTAGTAATGTTGAGCATTTCTTCATATGTCTCTTGGCCATTTGTATGTCCTGTTTGGAGAGGTGTCTATTCAGCTCCTCTGCCCATTTTTAAATTGGGTTCTTTGTCTTCCTTTTGTTAAGTTGTATGAGTACTCTATATATTTTGGAAATTAAACCCTTATCTGATGTATCATTGGCCATTATGTTCTCCCATACAGTAGGTTGCCTTTCCATTTTGATGGTTGTTTCTTTTGCTGTGCAGAAGCTTCTTAGTTTGATGTAGTCCCATGTGTTCATTTTTCCCTTTGTTTCTGTTGCCTTAGGTGATGTATCAGTGAAAATTCTATTGCGTATGATGTCTGAAATTTTGTTGCCTACATTTTCTTCTAGGATTTTTATGAATTCATGAGTCAAATTTAAGTCTTTTATCCATTTTGAGTTTATTTTTGTGTGTGGTGTAAGTTGATGGTCTAGTTTCATTTTTTTGCATGTAGCTGTCCAATTTTCCCAAAACCATTTATTAAAGAGGCTGTCTTTACTCCACTGTGTGCTCTTGCCCCTTATGTCAAATATTAATTGAGCCTATTGCCTTGGGTCCATTTCTGGGTTCTCTGTTCTGTTCCACTGGTCTATATGCCTGTTCTTGTACCAGTACCAGGCTGTTTTGATTACAGTAGCCTTGTAGTATAACCTGATATTCTATATTGTGATCCCACCTACTTTGTCCTTCTTTTTCAAGATTTCTGTGGCTAGGAAGATTTTTTTTTAACCAAACCATGAAATGTTGACAAAAATGTAGTCATGACATTCAGATGGTGAGAAGACAATGGTGGGGGGAAAGTGAGAGAGTTGTGCCTTCTATGAAGTTGTGCCTGTGCCAGGGTTAGCCGTCACCATATGATGCACTCACCAACCATTAGCCATTTTCAAGAAGACAGCATCTTAAATGTGTTGTGTGTAGCATTTTACTGCTGAGGTGCAATTTTGTTTGTTTGTTTGTTTGTTCTTATCCTCACCCGAGGACATTTTTCCATTTTTTGTTCAGATAGAGCGGGAGGGAGGGAGAGGAAGAGAGAGAGAGAGAGAATCATCGACATGAAAGGGACACATCGAGTGGCTGCCACCCGCACGACCAACCAGGGCCGGGGACAAACTGCAACCGTGGTACATGCCCTTAGCGGAAACCGAACCCGGGTCTCTCTGGACCGCAGGCCGGCGCTCTAACCGCTGAGCCAAACCGGCCAGGGCTGAGGTGCAATTTTTACATGAAAGACTTTTAAGACATTTTTGGGGGTTATTGTAATAATAAGGGCTGTGAGATACAGGATTTACTTTTTCCTTTTCAGGCCAAAGCAAGATGGCATGATGATTTCAAGTGAGAAAAGAAATTACTACAAGAGATTACTTTCTATTTGCTTAAAAAAACAACAACACCCTGTTATTAGTTAAATCTGTCTATTTAAATGAGTTACATTTAAAATCGAATGCTCCAGCTGGTATTTTTACAAACCTGGGAAGGCTGAAGTTGCATTGCAGTATTGAGATTTTTGTAGTCACAATTTAAGTGTTAACAACAAAGTCAAAACTAAGTCAGGCTCTATATTAAAAAATAATCATTCTGATTTGAAAAACTGCAAGATATCTGACACAGTTAGACTTTAAGATATCAGATTTTTAACATGGAATCATTAAATATCTCATAAGGTGCCCGGCCGGTATGGCTCAGTGGTTGAGTGTCAACCCATGCATCAAGAGGTCGCTGGTTTGATTCCTGGTCAGGGCACATGCCTAGGATGTGGGCCGAGTCCCTGGTGGGGGCATGCAGGAGGCGGCCAATTGATGTTCTCTCTCATCGATGTTTCCATCTCTCTCTCCTTCTCTCTTCCTCTCTCTCTAAAACCAATAAAGAAAAAAATAAATATCTCATAAGGTTACAAATTATGTCTGAAGGTCTTTTTTTTTTTTTTTTCTCAACAGTTAAGGTAAAAACTAGCAGAGGAGCCCTTCATTGAGCTCCTTGAAGTAGAATCATTTAAGAATGTGAGCAGTTGTTAGATATTATTAGTAATCTAACTTTGAAACAGAACAGTCTATTACTCCCCTTTCAAGCTTTCAGATCAGTTCCACTGAACAGTGTCCGAAGACTGCAAGACACGTTGTGTAAAGACTCTTACTGTTTGCCAGGCCTGTCTTCCTGTGGCTCGAGAATTACTTGATGCTATACAACAATAACACAATATAAAAATTGATTACTGACACTAATATAAAACTGGAACTGACATCCAAACCACGGACTTCCGATTTCTGTGCTTATCAAAGCACGTTTGTTGTTTCTACTGATTGATTTTATGTATTTATTTGCAATAAATTAGTTAAATATCATGAATATTTTAAACACTTTATGGAACCAAGAACAATATGAAAACTAAGTTCTCACCACCCAATTTTAACAAATATTAACATCTTACCACATTCAATTTTTTTTAAAAAACCATGTATTACTATAATTCACAGAATCTTCTGGTTCCCCTCTTGCCAGAGGTAACCACTATCCTGAAGTTGATCCTTCCTGTCCATCATTTTAATGCTTTTCCCACAAATGTATATATCTATATATATAGTATTATTTTTTGCTTTGTTTTTGAATAAGGGGGTAGTTTTATTGTTAAAAAGAAAGCCTTGTTATGGAATACACTGTGAGGTGAAGAAAGACCCAGAGCACTGGTTCTCAAACTTCTTTATTTTTAACATTTACGGAAATGGTATACTGTGCATATCTGTTGGGGAAGAGCCGCAGAAGTCTAAATTCAGGATCGATTCCGAAGAACTGACACATAGCCTTATTCAAATTCACAAGAGCTTTAATAGGAGACACTAACATACATGGGCTAAGTGACTGCTTGCTCCCAGTGGTGGCTGGCCAGGAATAAGTCCACCCCTGTCCCAGGACAGGGTCTCTCTCTCTCTCTCTCTTTTTTTTTTTTGGTACGTGCCCCCAGCGGGAACCGAACCCGGGACTCTCTGGTCCACAGGCCGACAGTCCAACCGCTTAGCCAAACCGGCCAGGGCCAGGGTCTCTTTTTTATACAGGGTTAAAAGTAAAAGCATATGGTGGACAGTCAGGTAGACCACCAGAAAGAACAATGCACTCCTAAGTTAACAGGTAACATCAGGCAGTTATCCACACTTCATACATTCATTACCTTTCCTGAGGCCTGACGTTTATCTCCGGGCGGCATTCTTGCTTTCTGGGTAGTCAGCCAACCTGAAGCTACAGAGGGTTAAACAGTCACAGAAGGTTAAACAGAGTCAACATTTCCCAGACACCTTTACTGCTGGAGCCACATTAAATCTTGAAAGTGAGTTCCCCTACACCATCCTTCTACAACTTACATTGTTTTCACTCACCAGACTCTTATGGAGATTTATCCAGGCTGCTTTGTTTTATTTCATTCATTTTTTTTCTTTTTTCTTTAGGTATGTGTTACTCAATTCTGGTTACTCTAATAAGAATATCATAGACTGGGTGGCTTAAACAACAGACATTTATTTCTCACAGTTCAAGAGGCTGGTAAATCCGAGATCAGGGTGCCAGCATGGTGGGGTTCTGGTGAGGGTCCCCTTTCCTGTGGGGGGTTGGAGGGTGGGAGAGAAAACAGGCTCTCTCGTGTCTCTCTCTCTTTTTTTTAAAATTATCCTCACCCGAGGACATTTTTCCATTTTTTTTGTTCAGATAGAGTGGGAGGGAGAGAGAGAGAGAAACATCAATGTGAAAGGGACACATCAAGTGGCTGCCACCCACACAACCCAACCAGGGCTGGGGACAAACTGCAACGGAGGCACGTGCCCTTAGCGGGAACTGAACCCGGGTCCCTCCAGACCGCAGGCCAATGCTCTAACCTCTGAGCCAAACCGGCCAGGGCTCATGTCTCTTCTTAGAAGGGCACCAACACCATTAATGAGGGCTCCACCCTCATGACATAAGTACCTCCCAAAGTCCCCATTTCCAAATACCATCACACTGGGGATTAGGGTTTCAACACATGAACAAACATGCAGTCCTCAGCGAGGGATAACAGACATACAGTGAAGTGCGTAAGTCTAGTACACAGCTTAAACCCACCCCCAGATCAAGATGAAGACCATTTCCTGCACCCCACACACAGTTCTTTGTGCCCTCTCCCAGTTCATACTTCTCAGAGGCAACTACTAATATGACTTCTACCACCATAAATTACTTTCGGCTGCTTTGAACTTCATGAAAATGAAATCATACAGTAAGTAACTTAAGGGTCTCTTTTTGTTTGTTCAACATTGTCTGTGATCTTCATCCAGTTTGTTGCATAAAACAGTTTTGTTTTTTATCATTGGTTTATAGTGTTTTTTGTATGAATGTCACATCATTTATTGATCCACTCAGCATTGGTGGACCTTAGGGTGACTTTCAGTTTTGAATTACTATGAATAATGCTGCTATAAATATTTTTGTACATATTTTGGTGAACATATGCACTAATTTCTCTTGGGTCTATACCTAGGAGTAAAGTTGAGGGTCATAGTGTAGGCAGAGCTGAATAATTGAAACAGAGATCATATGGCCCAAAAGTAAAAAATATTTACTATTCATTTAACAAACATTTCATGAAAACTTATGTGTCAGACATTGTTCTCAGCTGGGGGGTTGTGAGAAAACGGACCACCATCCCGTGCTTATAGAGCTGCATTCTAATGTTTTAGTAATATCATGACTTAACAACCAGACATTAGCTACATGTTGTTTTGGCTATCCATTGGTGGGATTTTTCTGTTTTGTTTGAAAAGTCTGAGCAGTGGCGACCCCTCATGTGTCAAGCAGGGTAGACAAATGGCTAAGAGTTTTGGCCTGAAAGAGTGGGGTTTTCCAAGGATCTGCTGGCACAAATAGTCCAGTTCCTACCACAGTAAACGGCACCCTCAAGGAGAAATTCAGAAACCCTTCTCACTGGCCCCTCCTGTCTCCATGGAGCACCTTGCACTGTGCCTGTGCAGGATGCTTTGCACCTGCAGAGTGGGTAGGGGCAGCTCTGACCCCTGGCGGCACACAGCCCCGGAGTCCACATTAATAACCCCCAGCTCGGCCCTGGCCGGTTTGGCTCAGAGGTTAGAGCGTCGGCCTGTGGCCCGAAGAGACCTGAGTTCAGTTCCCGCTAAGGGCGCGTACCTCAGTTGCAGTTTGTCCTCGGCCCTGGTTGGTCGTGCAGGTGGCAGCCACTCGATGTGTCCCTTTCACGTAGATGTTTCTCTCTCTCTCTCTCTTCGTCACTCTCCCTCCCACTCTATCTGAACCAAAAATGGAAAAATGTCCTCAGGTGAGGATAAAAATAAAAAATAAAAATAACCCCCAGCTCCAAGGTCACTGTGCAGTAATGCATGGCCCACTGCCATTTTCTTGAAAGGAATGATTTGTTTTAAGTTCAGATCTTTTATTTTATTTATTTTTTTAAATCCTCACCCGAGTATATTTTTCCATTTATTTTCATATAGAGTGTAAGAGAGAGAGAGAGAGAAACACTGATGTGAGAGAGACATATCAACTGATTACCTCCTGCAGGACCCGACCAGGGCCAGGACTGAACTGCAACCAAGATGCGTACCCTTGACCAGAATCACCCTCGAGGGTTGATGCTCTAACCACTGGCCAGGGCATGAGTTCAGATCTTTTAATATGCTTTCCAAGAAGTTAACTATTCAGAAAACTTCCTCCTCACCCCTACCCCGAATTAAAGAAAAACAACAAGAGCATATATAGGTAATATCTGACCTCTATGAAAGTAAAAATAAGCAAAAAAATTAATAAAACTCTTAAAATACCTTTTAAACTCTTAAAGCTATACCCATGTAAGTTACTGTTACTCATAGCAAGCATGTGAGTGACATCATCCAGGTATGAAAAACCATGAAATAAAAGTTTAGAAAAACATTGCTTTCAGTCTATGTGGTAAATGCTTTAGTTTGAATGTAGAGAAAGAAAGAAGAGCATACTTAATAGCAAATGTATTTCTCCCAGCCCTCATTAAATAAATGCTGAACAATATATTTTTTAATTTTTTTTTTCTTCATTGATTTTAGAGGGAGAGGGAAAGAGAGATAGAAACATTGATGAGAGAAAACATCAACTGGCCGCCTCCTGCATGCCCACCACTGGGTACTGGGCCCACAACCTGGGCATGTGCCCTGACCGGGAATCAAACCAGTAACCTCTTGATGCTTAACCACTGAGCCACACTGGCCGGGCTGAACAATATTTTTATTTTTATTTATTTATTTATTTATTTGTACAGATAGAATGGGAGGGAGAGAGAGGAAGGGCGAGAGAGTGAGAAACATCGACGTGAAGGGACACATCGAGTGGCTGCCACCCTCACGACCAACCAGGGCCGGGGACAAACTGCAACTTAAGTACATGCCCTTAGCGGGAACCGAACCCGGGTCTCTCCAGACCGCAGGCCGACGCTCTAACTGCTGAGCCAAACTGGCCAGGGCTGAACAATATTTTTAAAATAGAAATTTGAAAGGGCCCCAAAATCTTGGTTTTCCCTTGACTAATTCATTGTTTACTCCACCTAGACTGTGAGCTCCACAAGAGAGGACATTTCTGTTTGTGACTAAATTCCCATTTGTGGAATAAATACATGAACAGAGTGCTTACTCAGCACAATTCCTGGCACAGCACACAGGCGGGACTTAATACAAAATTGTTGATAGTACTTGTTATAATATAATTGCTGTAATAATAGCGACAATAACAGTTATTATCACTATTATTATTATTATTATAATCTTTATTAGAGCTAAAGGGAACTTTTGATACTGACTAGATCAGCCCCCATATATTGCAGACTAAAAGAGAAGTTAGAATACTGAGTAACACCACCATCCCCCTGGTTATGCAGACTCAGAACCTACGGTTGTCCTTAGCACCTCCATTTCCCTGATCCCCAACAAACATTACGGAGGCCCTGCTGTTGTCTGAAGTTCCCTTCACTCCACCCAAGACCATCATCCTAGCTCAACCTATTGTCACCTCTTGTATTCCACTGCAGAACTTCTGCTGGTCCCCCTCCTTCAACAGTCCCCTTCACTGGAGGACCACAGTGATGCTTTCAAAATGAAAATTTAAAAACAACACTTTAATTATCATAGCAGGACATGTGCATGATAGAATTCTTAAATTTTTAAATAAATACATTTTAAAGATGTAAAACTTTACATTCCCACACTTAGAGATTCCTATCATTCAGTTTAGTATATGTTTGCCTCACCTTGATAACATTTGTCACAATTATAATTTTACATTTATTTGTATGATTTTGAAACAATATGTATCTTCCCCAATGGTGATGAAATTCCCTGGGGACAAGGACCTTGTCTAGTTAGCCTCAGTATAGCCCCAGTTTCTAGCAGAGTGGGTAACACATGTTTGTAACTTAACAAATATTCACTGAGTGAATAAATAAACAAATGAAGTTCTTGAAAAAGTAAACGATAATTTAGTAAGTGTATTTTGGGTGTGTGGGCCACTCACACCAGCCCTCTTTCTTAAAATTAATTTTACAACCCAATGAGTTGGTTCGTGATAGCCACCTTTGTACTACATGACTCTATCCATGATAATTAATTGGGTCAGGGTGGACACATGACCCAAGCTGGGCCAATCAGATTGTTTTTCCTGGGACTGGGACCCGGACCCCAGAGGCAGCCTGTGAGTGTCAGGTGTGTCGGAATTAAGGGACTGGTAGAAACTTGGGTGTCTGGGAACACCTTCTATGTGGGTGAAGGAGAGAAAAAAAAATCTACAGTTAGAGAAGAATAAAACATACACAGTACAAAACAGAGATTAGAGATGGAGAAAATGATCACGTTCTCAAAGATACGCTACTTTCTGGTTCTACTCCAAGAAGCCCAGATATCTGTGGATAATGAGATACCACTGTATGCTAGAAATGAAGCCCACTCTTCTTTCTCAGATGGGCTCAGTTCAATTTTTAGTATGTGTAAACCAAAGTGTCTCAACTAAGATGTGTTATTCATGTATTAGGTGGTAAGATTTATCAAAGTGATCATAGTAACTTGTCTATAGCAACTCCTTTTTGATGACAGTCCAAATCTCAGCCAGATTCACCTAGACAGGAAAACCCATCCTACTGAGGCTTCTTTTGCTGTCTCTAGCCTATTGGGTAGAAAATAAACCAACTATGGGGGTACCTTCTGCTTGAGACAGAGAGGGCAAGATGTGAACTGGAGCCAGGCTTGATTTTGAGAGTCTGGAATCTTTCACCTGAAACAAACATATGGCAAACAGGACATTTTTGAATAGAGAACTGAAAAAAAATGGGAAGGGGAGGTGGTCAAGCTAAAACTAGACTCATATTTTGGGTTTTGGTTTCAGGCTATTTAAAGGAACTGCCTTTGAATTCCCCAAGGGATTTTTTTTTTTCTGTACTTTTTGTCATTTGGTGGTCAACTCAGGATTTGCTGGCTCCTGGAAAATCTAGGGGATTTTGACAAAGAAAATCTAGGGTGGCTTTTGGTCAGACTGATCTTTTATAGCAAGGTGATGCGGGCAATCCCCTATCAAGCAGGAATACATTGGAAGGTATGTTTAGTAGTTGAAAGAGATGGTAAGAAACCATTCTCACTCTCATCCCTGAAGGTCTTAAAACACAGTGTACTAGTTTGGGGAGCAGATGTCTGGTCAGTGTTAGGGATGCAGGCTAGAGTTATATAATAATATTTTTAATATTTTTTTTCCTCTGTAAATATAATTGTGTCCTTGGCCTCTTTGGCCATGCATGTTACCATATTTTCTTCTGGTATTCCAGGCCATAGTCATTTGCTCAGGCTGAAACTTCAAGTGGTTCTATTAAAAAAAAAAAAAGGTGTTGCATAATGACCCTCAAAGCTGACACAGGAGACTGAGACTCAGTGGCACCATATAAAGAAACCTGTTGAGATTTTGCTGTTGAACTTACCATTTTGGGATTCAGAGAGCGGAGGCCTCTACCACCAGGTGGTTTGGCAAGTGGTGGGAGGGGGCTATTATTTTGGCTGCATTTAGTAAACAGTGGGGCTCAGCAGACAGGGCAGCTCTGGAGCCTCATGCTGGTCTCATTCCCCAGCAACCGAGGAGAAGTCTGGCCAGCAATTACTTCCCTCTGGAGAGAATGGAATTTGGCCTCTGTCTACTCCAAATCCAGGAGGGACCAAACTCAACACACCTTCCATACATATGTCTATTAGGGCTGATTTGCAAGAGAGAGAAGAGAAGAAGAAAAAGGAGAAGGAGAAGAAAAGGAGGAGGAGGAGGAGGAGAAGAAGAGGAAGAAGAAAAAGAAAAACATAAGCATCCTGGACTGCTTATAGTCTGTAGATTAGCAGGTAATCTGTACCAAGCCCTCCTGCTTGTCTCTGCCAGAGGTCAGCCAGGGACTGAAAGGGATATAGCCTGGACCAGTTGCTGGAGTTAAAGATGCTAAAACCACTTTGGCCAGGAGGGGGCCCCAAATTTCACTCAAATTTGTACATCTCTGGGTAATAGTCCAGTTACAACTCACTTTACATAACAGTGATCCACCATGCTAGGGCATGGTAGGGACCAGAAATTTAAAAAAAATTTTTTTTTTCCTTTATTGATATTAGAGAGAGAGGAAGGGAGAGGGAAAGAGAGAGATAGAAACATCGATGAGAGAGAACATGGATTGGCCGCTTCCTGCACGCTCTCCACTGGGGATCTGACCCACAACCTGGGCATGTGTCCTGACCAGGAATAGAACCGGTGACCTCTTGGTGCATGGGTCAACGCTCAACCACAGAACCACACCAGCCGGACCTCACTGGCTTCTTACTGGTCTAGAAGGCACAACATGAGCAAGCAAAGTTCAAGAACAATAAAAGATATAAAGGTTCAGTATAGTAGCAGCTGAGCTGTCAGAAGGCAATGTACTGTTAGGAACCAAATGAATGATTAGCAATTGCCAAGAACTTTCTGAGGAGGAAGAAAGAATGATACTGTGCCTTTGTTAAGCATTAACTGTTTTCAGTGCTTTCCTGTATATCTTCTTTGGGGTGGTCATGAAAACTACATGGGAGAGAAGGCGGATGGGCTGTGCATGAGGAGCTGATAGAATTTGCGTGTGCACAGAACTCCCTGGAGACACATGGTCCCTGCCGCTGAGGACTATTCTACCTCACTAGGGACCCAGGGAGGGTGTGATGCTTGTGTGAATGGAGAACTGGAACAAGAGACCCTGAGTTCAAGGGAGAGCAACATACTGGACCTGCAGGTGTTCGTAAGTATGCAAAGCGTGCTCTTTAAGTGAACTCTTCGAGCCTGTGAAAAGACTTACGAGTGCGGTGGTGGAGAAAGACTCGCTGTGTGGCATTGGGCAACTTGCTTAGTTTCTCTTGGCCTCAGTTTGCTTCTCTGTAAAATTAAGGGAATAACTAACCTCTCTGGTCCCTTCCAGTTGAAAAATTCTTTGATTTTAAGCATCCTACAATGATGTTTTTGAAAGATTAGATTTTCAGGTATCAGTCCATATGCATTTTATTTTGGGTCCTCTTTCCCTTTATCCTATGGGGGGCTAATTTTTATGATGCTATTTTGTCACTTGAGTTCACACAAGGTCCTTAGATTGGAGTCATCCCCAGTTCATAGATGGGGGTTGCAAAACAGGGATTTACCTAGTCCTTCCCAACACTTCTAGCTCCTTGAGCAGATGTTTTCAACACAGACCACCCAGTGTACCTACTATGTGCCAGGCATGCTGGAGTACTGAACGAATGAGACAAAGTCTGGTCTCCAAGGAGCCTTCAGCCGATCTCAATCATTTCTGGGGCGTGCCAGGCACATGGGAGGCAGGCACTCAGTATAGGTGTGTAGAACAGCAAGGAATGCCCAAGGCACTGTTGAGAAAAAAAGAGATTGAAATATACCCCGGAAGAAGGGAGAGCCTGCACCATTTTATACTTAAAGCTTCTTGGGCATTCGGCCCCTGGAGGGAAAAAGAGATTTCTTCCCACAGGTATAAATAACTTCTGCCCAATTAATCCCCAGAGACCTTGGCACCATGGGTTAGGGTGAGGGCTGGCACTCACTTGCTCCCTCCGAGTGAGGTAATTTGGGAGCTCAAGAGGAGTTGGAAGCACGCCAGTTGTATTTCAAGACCCTGAATTTAGGAGATGTCAGGTTGTCTGGGGATTCTTAGTCTGGAAGAAGCTGTCACCTTGTAGGTGAGCACTGAGTCACTAGGACAGCAGAGGGGCACAGAACCTCCTCTCTCCTTCGGATCTCTTGTGCGTAGGGTCATGTTCAGGTCCTGATCAGAAGAGGAGGGTGAGTGGGAAACCACTGGTGCCTCTTAGGTGAGCTTACTGCTCTGGCTCACAAGGGCACCCAGGGCAAGCCAAGCCCCCTCCTCTCCTCTCCCTCCCAACAGCTGAACACAAACTCCCATCATCAGAGTGTTCTCAGATTTAATTAGCACTTTCATAATGCTTTGTGGTCCACAGAGGAAGGGTCCCTGAGTGCCACTGTGAGTCCCTTTACTGTAAACCCACAGGCTGTCTTGATTCACCACCAGAGGCCCTTCCCTTGAGGGGAGATCAGTGCTGAGGGTCTAGCCTGGGTCTGCCCTGTACCCACCAATAGGCCTTGCTGGGGATATGATGCCCTGACTCCTTTTTTCATGACGGAGCACTGCTATCAGATCACCTTCTCCCAGGACTCCTGCTCCAGCATCTACAGTGGTTTTCTCTCATCTTCTCTGATAGATAAGCCCTGTGCCTAGTGTCAAGATCCCTCCTAGTCTGGAACCCCCATGTCCCTCCTCCTTATTTCCTTCTGTGTGCCTCACCCCCTTCCTTGACCCTTCCCCAGGGGGACACTCTCCTCCTGGCCCTCTGCTCGTCATCAGCTGGTTCAGGCTTCAGGTTACACATGGATCATTCATTCAACAGATTATTATTGAGTGACTACTACTGTGATTAAGTGTGCTTGGCTATATGAGGAGTGCAAAGAAGTATAAGATAACTTAAAGCCAGCCCCTCTGCATTAGGTGCTTTCAGAGGACATGATGTGTGTTGTGGACAAATATGCACATGTCCAAGCAGCTCAAGGCGAGTGCTGCTGGCCTGGAAGAATTCAGAGAAGGCAGAGTATTCCAAGGTGCTCCAAACTGCCCATCCTCCAGGTCCAGCACAGGGACAGCATCTCCATGAAGCTCTTCTTGATTACATTAGGCTTCCACTTCCTTGAGTCCTGACGCACATTTTACTAGATAGAGTCTTAATAGTATCTGTTTCTCAATTGGACTCTCTCCTCTTTAAGGGAAGGGTCAAGCATCTGTCAATAGGACTCAGTTGTCAGTTCCACAAACATTAATTGAATTCTCTCACTCTCTTCTGTCCCTAAATGCCTTGCAAATGAGCACAATATAGGTGCTCAATTTATCCTAAAATCCTATAATTGTAGAGAAGAAAAATTTAAAAAAATACTTATTTTTTATTTATTTTATTATTATTATTTTTAATCCTAACCCGAGGACTTTTTTTTTTTTTTTTGCATTTATCTTCAGATAGAGCAGGAGAGAGAAAGGGAGGGGGGGGGGGGAGAGAGAGAGACATTGATGTGAGAGACACATCAACTGGCTGCCACCCACATGACCCCAACAGGGGCGGGGACAAACTGCAACCGAAGTACATGCCCTTAGTGGGAACCAAACCCGGGACTCTCTGGTCCGTGGGCCGATGCTCTAACCACTGAGCAAACTGGCCAGGGCAAAACTTATTTTTTAAAATGTCAAAATCTATACATGCTAAGTAGAAAAAAACAAAGAACTCTAAATGTCTCCATAGGAGTAACTACTGCTAAGAGCTTGGAGTGTATGCAGGAAGGAATCTTAAAAGATCACCTAGTTCAGCACCTACATTTTACAAATGAGAACATTAAGGTGACTCTAAATATTTACTCAAGGTCAAAAATTTAGATAGTGGCATCACTTGGTGTTCTAGCATCCTTCCCCAAGAAGGTTGGAAGACTAGTGGAGTACTCTGTACCAAGCAAATGTGTGAATAAAGTCTTAGGGTGGTAAATGGGTTCTGACAGTGCAGAGAAGAAAATATTAATACAATAAGGTCATAAAACTCTTCAGCCCCATTTCAGATGTTTCACCTTGGTCCATAGTCACAAAGCTTATTGTGATTGTGAAGAAATAAGATTCATGGAAAACACTACCTCTTTAAATATATTTGAAAGGAGAATGGGAAAATGTTGAAATAAATGGGAAGGGGGGTAAATTGAATTAAATAGTAATTGTGCTCTACAGGGACAAACAAGTGGCTTGGAAAATCAGTTTTCCATGCAAGAGGGAGAGGTGGTGAGAGAGCCAGAGCCTGGGGCCAGTGATGAGCAGGCCCCCACCCAGTTAGTTTTCCCACTATTGTGTGCTCCCTCCCTTCCCTCCTCTCCAGCCCCGGAGGAGGGTCCCAGGGGAGCCCAGGGCTTAAGGCAGTGGTGTTATGCAGAGTCTTGTAACCGCACTGGTAAATGATGTCACAGGTTAGTTACAGAGGCCCAGATCGATGGGAGACTTAGGCAGCGGATCGATCACTTTTCCGGGGAGAATTCATCCTTTGTGAACCGCAGGGGGGCAGGTGGTTTATCAAAAGAGGCTCAGTCTCAAAGGGTTTAACGCTAGCTCCTTACTCCATTCCCATCTCTTTCTGGGAGGGTAGGGGTGGGGGTGGGGGCTGGGCAGTAAAGCAGGGTAATAAACTACTTTTTATTAAAGAGATCTGGGGACAGGAGTGAGAGGGGCAAGTAGAGGTGGGGACAAAAAGACACGAATTCGCTCCCAGTCCGAGAGCCAAGGTGGGGGCGCGCTGGCTTCACCCGGCCCCCTCGGAAGCCACCCAGGGTTTCCGGGCCCCGCGAAGTAGCCCGGGGCCGCGCCAGGCCGCAGACTGCGCTCTCGGCTCGGTGGGGGGGCGCTGGGCCGCCCGGGCCTCTCCGGCTGGGCTGCAGCCCCTTCCCCGCCGCTCCGAGCCCCTCCCCCGGGCCTGGAGCCCCTCCCCGCGCGCTTCCCCTCTCCTCTCTCCCCTCCCCTCCCCTCCCCTCCCTTCCTTGCCTGCGGGGCCCTGCCTCCGCCTCCTGCGCCCACAGCCTCCGCCTGCGCCGAGCCCCCCGGAGCCGGAGCAGGGCGAAGGGGCGCCGCCTGCCCCTCCCCAGCGCGCTGACAGCAGGCTCCGGGGTCCCCGCCCCGTCCCCTCGCCGGCGGGACACACCCCCACCCCTCCTCTGCTCCGCCAGTTCCCGCCGGACCCACCGGGCGGCGGAGAGAGCGGGAGGGCGAGCCGTAGAGCGGCGGCGGCGCGGGAGGGAAGGGGCGCGCGGCAGGCCCAAGGGGAGCCGCCGGGGCGCACGGAGCCCGCGTGCCCTCCGGGACCGTCCCCGCCCCGGGACTGTACCTGTGGGCGCCCGGAACCCAGGCAGCTGCGGGCCGGGCAGAAGTGGCGGGTGGCCCCAGGGACCCGGGAAGCAGGAGAAGGAGCCGCAGCCCGGCCGGGATGAGAAGGTGACGCCGCCGGGGGGCGCCACTCGCTTTGTAGGGGAAGATGCTCGCCTACTGCGTGCAAGATGCCACCGTGGTGGACGTGGAGAAGCGGAGGAACCCCTCCAAACACTATGTGAGTACAGCCCAAACGACTGTGCGGGGGGCTGGCCGGGGACCCCCGCGTGGCCCCTCGCGCCTCCCCGGTAAGTCTCGGAGCTCAGTGCCCCCAGGCAGCCGTCGCTGTGGCTTCTTTGCAGGGCTGTGATCGTCGGGAAGCCTTTTCTAGCCGTCCTCCACTCGCTGCCTCCCCCAGCCCCGCGTTTTCTTTTTTTGGCTTTGGAATTGGCAAGTGGCTGCCTCGTCTGTTGCAGCGGTGAAGTCATCTGCCCGCCCGAGCGTCGATGGGCGGTGGGGGGACGTTCGTCAAGCCCTCGCGGACGAGCTCTGCTGGGAGAGCATCTTCCCGACCCTCCCCGGGGGTTCGGGCCGCCCCCGCGCACGCAGACCGGGGTGCTTTCCGAGGCTGGCCTTGGGGAAGGAAGCCTCGCGCGCGCCTCCCGCGTTCGCCCTGGTCGCCACCTCCCCCGGCCTGGGGCTGGGGGCTGGGGGCTGGGGGCAGGGGAAGCGCCGCGCCCCCAGGCCCACCTCCAACCTCCGCCCTGAGCTTTGATTTCCCTCCTAAAGTCATTGTGTCTGTCGGCGTGAGGAGAATTGTGGCTTTTCCTTTTATCCCTCCGCTGGACGTGACCCTTCGCCGGGTTCATTTCCTCCGAAGTGATGCTCCATCTCCAGACACGAGGAGGCAAATGTTGGCTGTGGTCTCCGAGGGACGGCTGCCCCTCCCCCTGGCCCCCTCAAGCTTAATGAGACGGGCCAGGCTTGATTGCGCCGGCCTCGGAGTCTGCGTGGCACAGCCTCCTTTCATCTCAGCCAGGCCTGTCTTCCCGTCCTTCACACCTGGGGAAGTAAGCTCGGCGTCCTTGACACCTAAGGACGCCCCACCGCGCAGCCTGCGCCCCTGTGCTTGAGAGAGTGGAGACAGGCCGCCGGACATCCAAAGCAGAAGGACTGCATCTTATTTTCAAATTAGGCACTTAAAGGAGCATTTAGACTGCTCAAAGCATTAATTTTAACAATTAAAACAGGCTGTTGGTTGC
This sequence comes from Molossus molossus, assembly GCF_014108415.1. NCBI lineage: Eukaryota > Metazoa > Chordata > Mammalia > Chiroptera > Molossidae > Molossus > Molossus molossus. The sequence continues at coordinate 20,665,264 of NW_023425352.1, forward strand.
TGCCCTAGACTGCACATTGATCTCTGAAATGCCTTTTATTTCCCCGTTGGAAGGGAACTGGGGTTTATGCTAATGTCAGCCTCGGGGGACTTTTACTGCCTTTATCACAAGTAGCTCCGAACTTTGGGTTTCTTATAGGAGCAAATGTGGCTGGGCTCGTGCTGGGGAAGAGGTAAACCACAGGGGCTGGTTACTGACTAGAAAGAAAGGTGGGTGCCCATGAGGGACATTCCTTGATATGGTCATAGAGTTGTTTTATTAGGTTCAGCAAGTAACTTCCCCTGCTTTTCAAGAAAGCTCTTTTTTTGGAGGACTTGGGTCACCAGGTGGTTATCCTGTTCCTGGGACAGATGTCCATTTGCACATCCCAGCACTTACTGTCAGCCTCCCTAACGTTTTTATCTCAAGTGTTGCAGGCTAAGTTTCAGGAGTTCTTTTTTCTAGTCCTCAGTTAAGGTTGGCCCTGCTTTCAACAGATGGCACTCTCTACTGTGAGACCCAGGCAATGCTTTTCCAGCTCTGGATTTTAGGTAAAACATCAAATCTTACCAATCTGACAAATGAAGTCCATATTGGCAACAGGCCACGAGTGTTGCTAAAGCAACCAGGGACCCACTGCAGAGTGTTGAGAGGTGTTATATGCTGGGGCTCTGAGTAATGTTGGGCAAGTTACTTAACTTCTGTGGGCCTCAGTTTTCTCATTTTTAAAGTGAGGATAATAATAGTACCTACTTCATAGGGTTGTTGGGAGAATTAAATGAGATCATCCATGCAGAGCACTTAGCCCAGTTCCTGGCATATAACAAGCAGTCATTAAATGGTAGCTTATTTTTGGTGAGAATCTGACTAAGAAAGCACTTTTGAAAAGCAGCTATTAATGGTCTGGCAAAAAGGAAGAAAGATTTTGGGTTTTAAGATGGATAATAACTTGTTTTATGTGAAAAATACAAAAGAAGCCTTGTCCAAATTCCTTGAAATGATTATTTCCTCCCTTTTTACAGACAAAATGTTTCCCAGGACATCTCTGCTTCCATTGTAAAAATCGACATGTTTGGGGCACGGAATGATGTCACTGAACAGATGGGGTCATATAGAGCCATGAACTAACACTGTGGAAAACAGTTGAAGGACAAAGTGTTACATGTGTGAAATTGTGGAGCTGGCAGGGACCCCAGGACTCATCAGGCTCAAGCCCATAATTTTATAAATGAGGACACTGAGAACCAGATGGGGTCAAGTCACTTGCAACACAGCTAGTCACTGCACCTAGGTCCCACTGGCCTTTTCCCTATGGTGTGGGTTTTGTTCATTGACGTATCCTACATCTAGCTGAGGCTGACCAGGAAGACAAATACCTGGTGATAGAAAGAGGTTCCTGTCCTGGCCAGTTTGGCTCAGCGGTTAGAGCGTCAGCCTGCAGACTGGAGAGTCCCGTGTTCGGTTCCCGCTAAGGGCACGTACCTTGGTTGCAGTTTGTCCCCGGCCTGGTTGGGGTCGTGTGGGTGGCAGCCACTCTGTCTCTCTCACATCGATGTTTCTCTCTCTTCCTCCCTCTCTCCCTCCTGCTCTACCTGAAGATAAATGCAAAAATGTTCTCAGGTGAGGATAAAAAAATAAAAAAGAGAGGTTCCTAACACATTTAGGGTATAAATGCATAGTGTTTAAGGAGAGGGCCCAGTAATAGTGTAGGTGGGGCCCACAACAGCAGGAGGAGTAGGTTGGGGTGGGGGGATGTGCCTCTGAAGCTTAGGATTTCCTTCTCTGTTGGCCCTTGCACGGTGGACTCCACACACCACAAGGTAAAGTGTTCTGGGCAAGGCAGTCCAGTGTGGGTAGCTGACAGGACACACTGCCCAAGCTGCATATATTCTTTTTTTTTTATCCTCACCCAAGGACATTTTTCCATTTTTTGTTCAGATAGAATGGGAGGGAGAGAGAGGAAGAGAGAGAGAAACATCGACGTGAAAGGGACACATTGAGTGGCTGCCATCCGCAAGACCAACCGGGGCCGGGGACAAACTGCAACCGAGCTATGCGCCCTTAGCGGGAACCGAACCCGGGTCTCTCTGGACCGCAGGCCGACGCTCTAACCACTGAGCCAAACCGGCCAGGGCTGCATATATTCTTGAAGCCTCTGCACTGGAGAAGCATGTCTTCTTCCCACCTCTCCTCCACTGATGGTGAATTCTGAGTTTGTATTTTGGCAAATTGCGGAGCAGAGAGGTTTTATGGGATGTGCACATTAGCTTGAGGGAGCTGATGAGAGGCTTAGGGCCCAAGCAGGAGGGGCTCTGCTGATTCCAGAACGCTGGGAACACAACGCAGAGGTTCTTTCAGGACATCCAGCAAAGGGCGTGCTCTTCCCTGTGATGAGGGGAAGCTGCCTGGACACCGAGGGTCTTGTGCTTTGGGTCTATTTATGAAAGGTGGGCATGTGGCCTCCATCGTTTAGATGGTGCTGTCAGCCTCTGGCTTCCTTCCTCTCTGCCAAGCCCCTGCTCGGGGTGGCGTTTGGGGAGGGTGGGCAGATGCTGCTTAGGCCAGGCCCCTTGGCATGGAGTTGGGCTCCTCTCTTAGCTTATATGAGCTGCCCTTACTGGGGAAGACCTTAGATAAACTGGCTCTGGCCCCAGACCGCTTGTGTTTAAAATTACCCTGATGATGCTAGGTGCAAACTGGATATGGGTTTAGGGCCACAGTATTCTTTGCACTCACGTGTATGTCAAGTCATGGTGGTGGAGAGAAGCTTGTTTATCTAAAACAAACAAGAACTTATTTGTCTGGATGTGGGAGGCGTTGTGCTTTCCCTGCTATTTCCTTTCCTGATTGTTTAATTCAGACAAACTCCAGTCATGAATGTTCTGATCCTCTACAGGACTCTAGGGAATGCAAATAAGAGCCAGTGTTAGCATTTACCATCGATGGTGCCAAACTCTTAACATGCGTGATTTCACGTGATCCCTATCATTCATTGACGGTCCCCTAACATGATGTTGGTTCTCTGATGCCTTTATACAGATGGGTTCACTGAGTCCTGGAGAAGTTAGAGATGGCTCAGGGTCTCCTACTTAGTTAAGGCAGATTTGGGTAAACTCAGGTCAGTTCACCCCCCAAAGGGGGCCCTTCTCATCTAGAGTCTGGTTGAGGTGACCAGCCTCAAGCCTGCACAGCAGTGAGAGAGCAATGCAGGCTAGTGTTTGAGGACCGCCTCCCTGGTGGGACATTCACCTCGTGCCACGGAGGGAGGTCACTGTGAGGCAGGGGGAGTGGAGCAAATCCAGGGTGCTATCTGGTCCCCAGTGATACTTGAGGTGATAAGTGAAGGATTGACCCTGTGGAAATAAATATATACTTCCATGGTTTTCGATCAGAATAGGTTTTTGTCTTGGTCCTGGGAGCTACGTTTTTAGGAATTGGCCCCAGACCTGTTCATTTCGTAGCCCTTCGGTTTTTCTCTAACCCTTCGATGGGGATCGAGCCCCACGGGGGGAAGGGTGTGCAGCTGTGGCATGGAGAGAGCGGGTCTTCTCAGGGCCATGCCATCAGGGAAGGAGTGGTGTTGGGCAGATCGGGGTTTGAATCCCACCTCTGGCTTTTCCTAGCTGCACAACCTGGGCCAGCCGCTCTGGGCTTCGGTTTCTCACTTGTAACCTTACTGAGCCTTGGAGAAACTGACCTGGGATGACTTGGGGTAAAGCTTCCTCTTGGTGCCTGGCCCCTGTGATGAGCACTCGGCATACACTAGTTTCCACCTGGTGTTTCTGATCACCAAAACACTGAAGCACATTTAGGACCTGACAGGTGAGGCTGAGAGAAAAAGGAAAGACTGAGGCAAAAAAGAAGGCCCAGCTGTTTATAGTTTGATGGGAAATTGGGCTACATGCCCCGTGGAAAACACCCAACATACAAGAGAGACACATCAGCTAGGAGCAGCTGTTCAGACCTGGATGGCTTCCTGGTAAGTTGGGGAGGAGTAGGGAAGGAGCCTGGGTTGGGAGAAAGGGGTAGAGAGGTACCCCAGGAAAGGGCAAGGTTACATAGGATCCTAGCCCCAAGGTCAGTGCCACACATGGGTTAGCACACTTCCTGCTTTCTCTTTCTCTCTGTCACACACACGAGAACAGTTTCTTCTCCTTCTCCAAGGAGGGAAATGACCTAGGAGTGATTCACAGGTCTGACAAGGCTCCCTGCTTATGGAACAACCAACCACATCCTTCACGGCCGTTGGAACAGGGAGCACAACCAGCCATTTATCATAGCCCTTTTTAGAGCTGAGTGAGGGTTTGGGGTGGGGTGGGGGGTGCGAATCAGGATTGGAATCGCTGTGTGTGGTGGCAGGCAAAGGGGAAGGGAAGGGAAAAATAAATCTGTTTGATGTCATAGGAGACTGGATCCAGCTCCAGAAATATAAGTGCCAGCTGCTGCATTTTCCAAGGAGATGTTCTGGGGCCAGCGTGAGTTAATGGACAGCGGAGGCTCTGAATTAGAGGAGCGTTGTTAGGACTTCTGACTTGGGGTTTGCACAGCAATCCCTTGGAAATTGCGTTCTAATTTCCTCAGCCTGAGTCACCGACCAAGAGTATTTTTGGCCAGGAAACGTCTAATAGGCAACTTCGTTCTCTTTTGCCTCTTAATTAAACAAGATGAAACAAATAATAGCATTATACATACGGTAGTTACACTTACTCTTCTTGAGTTCTGAGAATCCAGGAAAGGGATAATGGATTAGGACAGGGATCCAGGGAACAGGAAGGGCAAGGGGTGTGTGTGGGAAATGAGGTGGAGATTCTGGCTTTGGAAATAGGTTCTGAGCCAGGGCCAGAGGTTTATTCTGCTGTGGCAATTGCCAAAAATAATGGAAGCATCCAGTCGGGTGGCTAGCCTTTCAAGAGGTGGATTCCCAGAGTGACGTGGGATTTCTCACAGCTGCTACCTGTAGTGGAGTCAGTCATAGGAAGGCAGGTGAATGGAGAGGTCAGGGGCCTGGACAGGAGGACAAGAGGGTGGGGAGGGTGAGCAACCAGAAGGCCCCTCTCATGCCCCTGAACCTCCAGGCAAATGACCACATCAGCAAAGGTGCTGAGTAGACTCCAGCGAGGAGAACTAACATATGTGCACCTACTACATGCCAGGAAGTACAGAAGACACCATTTATTTATTTATTTACTTACTTACTTACTTATTTAGTTTTGGTACGTGCCCCTAGCGGGAACTGAACCCGGGACTCTCTGGTCCGCAGGCCGATGCTCCAACCACTAAGCCAAACCAGCTAGGGCAGAAGACACCTTTTATTTATTTTTTTTATTTTTTATCCTCACCCGAGGACATTTTTCCATTTTTTGGACAGATAGAGTGGAAGGGAGAGAGAGAGGAAGAGAGAGAGAAACATCGACGTGAAAGGGACACATCGAGTGGCTGCCACCCACACGACAAACCAGGGCCGGGGACAAACTGCAACCGAGGTACATGCCCTTAGCGGGAACCGAACCCGGGTCTCTCCGGACCGCAGGCCAACGCTCTAACCGCTGAGCCAAACTGGCCAGGGCCAGAAGACACCTTTTAGAGGGGATCTTATTGGAACTTCATAACAACCATGTGAGGTAGATAGGGCTTTTTATCCCCATTTTATTGATGTGGAAATTGAGGCCCAGAGAGTTTATGTGACTCTCACTCAGAGTAATTCAGTGGCAAAGCTGGGACCCTCACTCTGGTCTCTGACACCCATGTCTGTGGACTTGTCGCTTTCTTCCCTGGTAGAGGTGGTCAGTGAGAGGGGCCTGGAGATAACCGAGGAGTCCAGGCGCACCGCCTGAGATGGCATGCTGGGAGTCTGTGTGGTAGGAGCACCTGGGCTCTGGTACCCCTGGGATCCTGGCTCCACTGTTCGTTGCCATGGGACCCAGTGCAAGTTACTATTGTCTCCGTGCCTCAGTTTCCTTATCTGTAAAAAAAAAACAAAAACAAAAAGTGAGGGAAAAATAGGACCTTGCTCATAGCGTTGTGGTGAAGATTAAATGAATTAATAAATGTGATGAGTTAGACCAGTACCGGGCACGCATTAAACACAACATAGGTATTTGCCATGATAATTATCACGTTCGGAGGAGGGAGAGCTCTCTGTGCACTGGAGTTTCAGGGAAGACTGGCTGGAGAAGGAAGCCTTCATGATGGGCCTTGAGTAGTAATTAGGGTGTGGGTGGCAAGAGTGGGATTTAGGAGAGAAAAAGAGGGAGGGCATTCCAAGTAAGGGTAAGGTGCTGGAGGTGGGACACACGAAGTGTGGGCAGGACCCTTGTGGGGGAGAAGGATGAGGGAAAGGTCCGGCCAGCTTCTGAGAGCCTCATATGAATTGAGGGCATTCAGCTTTTTGTGTAGGCACCTCTGAACATTCTTGTTCTCCCAAGGATTATGGGGGAAGGGGAGCTGATGGTCACGATGGGGTCCTCTTGGTAGGCTCCAGAGCTGGCTCTAGGGTTGTTCCTGCAGCCGTGGCTGGAAGAGCTAGACAAGGACTGGAACCTTTTCTGCACTGGGAGCTCTAGTTGGCAGCCAGAGCCGAGGCCCTCTCTGTTTATAGTTCTTCTGAGGGGTCAGGCTGCCTCATAAAAGTTGATTGCACCCCTCTTGCGGAGGGAGAGTGGAGGAGGAGGAGCAGTAAGGAGTGGGGCGTGCTGCTTTGGGCCTCAGCAGTGTAGGGACCTGGCTGGCAGGGCTTAATGCAGCCACAGAATGTCACAGTGGAGTACTTTCCATCCACATTCCCAGATACGGCTGGCCGCTGCAGCACCCCAAGGGCAAGAGAGGGGAGACCCCAATCCTTGTAGGGCCTGGGGGTGATACTAAATAGCTTTCTGAGGGGCCCAGGATGTCTTTGAAGTCTCAGTGTTACCTGAAACAGTCCTGCTGATGTGGCCTTCTCCTTCAGCATCTCTCTGAACTTATTTTACTTTTAAATACAATGCTCAGCTACATCTTCATGTATTTAACCTCCACTACACTCCTAGATGTTGCACTAAGCCTGATTCTTTAGGGAAAACGGATTGATAAAAATAATAGCAGTTGCCCTGGCCAGATAGCTCAGTTGGTTAGAGAATCGTCCCAATATTCCAAGGTTGTGGGTTCAATCCCCAGTCAGGGCACATACAAGAATCGACCAATGGATGTATAAATAAGTGGAACAACAAATCAATCTCTCTCTCCCTTTCTCCCTTTCTCCTCCCTCCCTTTTTCCTCTCTCTTAAAACAAAACAAAACAAAACCCAGCTAACATTTCTGAATGCTTTCTCCATGCTAAGAGTTTTATGGGACTACTCAGCACTGCCCCCAAAGCATGTATTTACTGCTGGCATCCACAACCCACAGGCCAGGACACGGAGGCCCACAGAGCTTAACTGAATTGCCAAACACCAGGCAACCAATAAACTGTTTGTAGAGAGGGGCCTGCCCTGTCCCCACAGAGACCTCACAGCCCCTTCAATTATTTGATACACCTTGGAAGACTGGACCCCAAGGAAATTCCACCTGAGGCCTGGCTGGCTGGCTTGTCAACCCGTGAAACCTTCCACACGTCACCTTCCCCGTCTAGATCTCCTTTTGCCCATCTGGAAAGTGGGCTGATGGCTTCCTTTCTGGCCTGCTTTGCAGAGGGGAGGGTGGGTGTGAAAGATGTTTTGGAAAGTGCTGAGCCCAGAGAAAATAGCTGTGTGTAGGGTTCCTAGGTCCCTCAATTTGGTTTCTTTTTCCTTTTTACAATTTTTTAAATCCTCACTCGAGGATATATTTTTTGTTTTTGTTTTTAAATTGGTTTTCCAGAGAGACAGAGAAACATTGCTCATTTGCCTCCTGTACGCACCCCCACAGGGGATCAAACCCACAACCTAGGTATGCACCCTGATCGACAATAAAATCCACAACTATGTGGTGTATGGAACGATGCTCCAGCCAACTGAGCCACCTGGCCAGGCTTCAGTCTCGTTTCTTAAGCATTTGGGGAAGAAATTGCTTTAAAAAAAGGAGGTATTCCTGGTCAAGGGCACGTACCTGGGTTGCAGGTTCAATCCCTAGCCTGGTCAGGGTTGTGTAGGAGGCAACTGATCCATGTGTCTCTCTCACATCAATGTTTCTCTCTCTTCCTCCCTCCCTTACACTCTATCTAAAAAACTCAATGGGAAAATATCTTCAGGTGAGGATTAACAATAAACAAACAAACAAACAAATAAACAAGCTATTCCTGCGCACCCCCCCCCCCCCCACACACACACACACTGGGAAGCCCCTCTGTCGGGATCACTTTAGGCCTTCCGTGAAGGGGCTCTAGAAAACCACCTTGGGAGTAACACTCAGCTTCTTTCCAAGCCTATCATTTTTGTGAATGGGAAGAGATAGAGCTATTTCCAGGCCCTTCTCACTCTGCTATTACTTGAAGGGAGGAAGTGACATCCAGCCGGCTGAGTTAGCAAAGGGGAAACAGCTGTTGCTTTCTGCCCCTCCACTCAGCTGCTTTCTCTGGCCCTTTGCTGTCATTTCCCTTTGGCTGGCGAGGAAGCCACCCTCCCCAAGCCTGGGTGGAGGTGCATGGTGGGGTGGGGGTAGAATCCCTTCCTCTGTGTGTGTCGGTGCAGCATAAATGATGCAGTGGAATGTTTGGGGCCCTCCAGCTTCCCTCTGGATGGCAACATCAGAACGGGCAGCAATTGATCTCTCTTATCAGAGCTGACGGCAGCTCCAAGGAGTAAGAGGTGGGGGTGCCACCCATTGCTGGTAGGGTACCAGGTGCCATAAAACAGGTGGGATACAGGATTTTGTGGGTGTGGCTGGTGTACTTTTACCCATCAACTGTGTGGTCCCCGGGAGAGAGCCCTTGCTGTTCTTTGTTTGTTTGTTGGGTTTTTCCAGGAATCTTCTCACTCAAGGTAATAAAGGAGACTCTGACCCGTCCTCCATGAGCACCGTCATCATACACCACCACATACTGCTTTCCTGTCTCGTGCCTCGACAGCCAGGTCCTTTACTTGTAATGGCTGATCTCCGCACAGCCCCGAAGGGATGCATTTCAACCCCGTTTCACTCATGTGGAGGCTGAGGTTCAGAAAGGTTAGGGTGCATTGTTAGTCAAGTACAAAGCCAGGGTGTTTGGCCCCTGCCCCCCAGCTTGTGCCTGCTTCACACTGTCTCCGTACCTCATACACTTGGTCCCTCTCCAGGTCTGCTCTGGGGTAGTGGGTGCTTCTGCCTGCCTGGCGTGTCCTCCTGCAGAGTAATGTTCTTTGTTGAGAAAGCCTGCCTTGCTGCCTTAGGCCACCTAAGGGTTCTGAGTGTGAAGGGATTGTCCCAGTCGTTTGAAGTGGCTGCTTTGTAAACTCTTTCATGGTAGGCCCCTTCCCGACCCAGCTTCATTCCGTTTCCTGATGGCCCGGACCCAAAGGGCTATTTTAAGGGACTTGCCTGTGTGGGAGAATTTCTTTGTAACAACAGAGGGGGAGGCCTGGCTGGCCTGGCATGGTGCTGGCAGTGGGGCTCCGAGCGAGAAACTCTTTCCCGAATCCTGCTCTCCGGGCTGGGATTGATCCCCTGAGCTCTCAGCACCGTGCCTAGCACCCGGAAGGGACACAGTCACTTGTCAGTGAGGACAGGGGTTCCAGAGGTGGCTGCCCAGGGTTTTCTAGTGCGCTGAGCCTCAGTGGATTGGTGAACGGATCCTACTCTCACCGAGTTAAGGTCTACAGTAGAACAATGTCTGAACTTGGGTTTCAAGCTGGGATTAATTATTTACTATAGTCATCACTCGTTGGCAACAGGAGAAAAGCAGCCTCATTCTCCCCATGATTGCTGGACTGGCTGCTCCCAGGCAGGGGCAGCGGGAGGTGAGTCAGAATGTGTGAGTGGAGCCCCTTGTAGGTGCAGGCACTGGGCTAGGGCTTCTTGTCCACTGTCTCTTATAATCCCCACAGCAACCATAGCCCCTTGTCCCATTTTGCAGACAAGGAGACCAAGGCTCAGAGAGGCGCAGCATCTTGCCCCCTGTCACATGGTAGTCAATGGCGAGAGTCAGGATTTGAACACAGATCTCTGCAGCAACAAAGCTTCTGATGGTTCCGCTGTGCTCCCCAGAGATCTGATGGATTTTCCCACCACGTGCCAAGATTGGGCTTCTCTTTCTTCCCTGCTTCCAGCAGGAAGCATCCACACTTGTCAGACTAGCTGTACCTTTCTACTCTTTCTACTCCGTCAGACTCTGGCCTCCGTGGCTGCACCTCTTCCTCTGCTGAGGGCACCCACGGGGTCTCGCCCTGGTTTGTGGCTCTGCAGGGGTGTGGAATGCTGAGAGCACCGCTCTGGGCTTAAGAAAGGGTGTGGACCCAGAGGGGGTGTGTGCAGTGGGCCCTCCCTTGGAAGGCTGCGCATCTGGGGCTCTATAGACGACCTTATCTCCGAAAGCTTCCAGAGAGGCTGGGGGGCTGGGGAGTGCATCATGTGGGTTTCCAGATAAAACTTCAAGGGTCTGGATTAACCCCTGGCTCATCTGCCTACTCTGACCTTTCCTCCAAGCCCCCTCATGAACATGTGATGTGGTTGGAGCTGGTGGTGGTGATAAGATAACAAACCTCTCTTACAGAGAATGGACCCCTGGCAAGGCCTGGCCTCTATTTTGGGATTCGAGTTTTGATTCCCCTTGAATTCTTGTCTAGAGCCGCTTTTGAGGGCCTGGCGCTTCAGAAGCTCTGGCTGCTGGGGGCTCTACATCCTGTCCGTGGGGCTGGTAACTAGCATGGCATTGTGGTTGGGAATAGGGTGGGGAGGTTAATTAAAGGGCATTTTCAGCCTGCTGATTGTTCAGGCTAAACTAGGCCCTGGCAACTGGAGTAAGCCCCGGAGAGGCCTCAGGGCCAGAAGCTGGAGGTTGAGGGCTAGAGGATGAGGGCAGGGAACCACGGCCTCTGCTACAGGGGCTCGGGCTCTGAAGCCTCATACCGGCTTGTTTCACTTGGTCAAATTTCTTGACTTCCATGGGCCTCAGTTTTCTAATCTGTAAAATAGGAATAATTATAATATTACCTAACCCATACAGTTGTTACCCTAGATAGTGCTTGGCACATGACAGCCGTTCAATAAATGTCAGCTGTTGTTAACCATTATTATCATGGCCATCCTTTACGGTTTGACTACCTTTTGGAAGCTTCCAGATTTCTTATCTTACATATTTCCTGTTGTGAATTTTTATGTTTATTATTATTACAGTGATACCTCGGTTCTCGAACATAATTCGTTCCAGGAGGACGGTCGAGAACCAAATTGTTCGAGAACCGAAGCAATGAAACCCAATAGGAAATAATGGAAACTGGATTAATTCGTTCCAAGCCCCAGAAAATGCCTATTTACTGGCCTAATTTGTATATAATACGTAGAAAAACATAAGTCTCAACAAGAAATAAAAGTGTACAGTATGTCTAAGGGTTAAATTCAGTGTAAAGCGTGACTCTCTCCACAAAGCGTGACTCTCTCTCTGCACTCACACTGATGCCGCAAGCAAGGCGCGCTGGGCCGGATGAACGCCATTCAGCTCGGTTTCAACAAGAAATAAAAGTGTACAGTATGTCTAAGGGTTAAATTCAGTGTAAAGCGTGACTCTCTCCACAAAGCGTGACTCTCTCTCTGCACTCACACTGATGCCGCAAGCAAGGCGCGCTGGGCCGGATGAACGCCATTCAGCTCGGCTCATCTCGGAAGTTCGAGTTCCAAATATTTGTTCGGATTCCAAGACAAAAGTTTCTCGAATCTCCTGGTCGAATACCGATTTGGTCGAAATCCGAGGCGTTCGAGAACCGAGGTATCACTGTATTTTTTTTTATCCTCACCCAAGGATATATTTTTCTAATTGACTTGAGAGAAAGAGAGAGAGAGGGAGAGAGAGAAAGAAACATTGATGTGAGAGAGAAATATTGATTGGCTCCCTCCCACATGCACCCAAACCAGGGATCGAACCTACAACTTGGGTATGTGCCATGACCAGGAATTGAGCACACAACCCTTTGGTATACAGGACAATGCTCCAATCAACTGAGCCACCTAGTGAGGGCTATGTTTGTTATTTTTACCTCTCATGTAACACAAGAATGGCATTGGGAGCCCTAGCCAGATAGCTCAATTGGTTAGAGCATTGTCCCAATACACCAAAGGTGTGGGTTCGATTCCTGGTCAGGGCACATTCAAGAATCAACCAATGAATACATAACTAAGTGGAACAACAAGGCAATCTCTCTCTCTCCTTCCTTTCCCCTCCCTCCCTCTCTTTCTCTCTCTCAAGTCAATTAAAAAAAATTGGGTTGGTTAGCTTTTGGCAAGCCTGCATTTAGTGTGCCTGGTTGATGTCCTTGAGGGACCTTGATCTGATACTTGTTCATATTAATTAATTAAATCAATCAACATGTGAATGTTTACTGTGTGCCAAGCACTGGGAATACAACAGGGCAGATAAAAAAAAACTCTGCCCTTTTGGTGCTTACATTCTGGTAGGGGAAGGGAAACAATAAACAAACAAACAAAATAGATAAAATATATAGTGTGTTAGCCTGGCCAGTGTGGCCTAGTGGTTGACCGCCGAAGAGGTCGCCAGTTCGATTCCCGGTCAGGGCACATGCCCTGGTTATAGGCCCAGTCCCCAGTGGGGGGCATGCAGGAGGCGGCCAGTTGATGTTCTCTCTCATCAATGTTCCTGTCTGTCTGTCTCTCTCCCTTCCTCTCTAAAATCAATAAAGAAAAAATATTATAAAAAAATGCATATATATAGTGTGTTAGATGGGGTTAATGCTGTAGAGAAGACTAAGCAGGGTTACAGAGATAGGGAACAGTGGTAGTGGTGAGAGTTGCCACTCCATTTTATAGAGTGTGGCCAGGGACAGCCCACAGTATAGTGACTTTTGAGTGAGATCTGAGGGAGTGAGACATGCAGATATTTGGAGCAAAAGTGATTGAGGGGGAGGGAACAGCAAGTGCTAAGGCCCTGAGGTAGGGCAGTGTCTGGCCTTCTAGGGAAAAGCAAGTAACTTGGTATGGCCTCGTGGGATGAGCAACAGGAGACAGTGGGCGATGAGGTCAGGCAGGCAAAGGGGTCAAGCTGGGCCTTGTCTCTCTCCCAGCTCTGAGCAGGGTGCTCGGCACAGCAGCGAGGTCTCCTCTTGACTTGCTGAAGGTAGAAACTGGCCAGAGCACTGCTGGAGAGGTTATTCTGGGGACTGTGCTTGGGGTTTGACCCTGACTCCCTAAATGCAGGAAATGCAGCCTCTCAGCAGCATCATGGATAGCAACTCCAGGACCCCAAAGGCGGAGTGCATATTAGGAAATGTCACTAAGTAAACATTAGTTTCATACCTGCTGTGTGCAAGGACCTCCCTGAAAGCCCGTCCTCCATCTGGGAGCCAGAGGATGGTGAGCTTCTGCAAAGGTGGCAGCCACCACATCTTTTCATCTGTAACCCTCCCACCCCCATACTAGCAGAAGGTCTGGATCACCTGGGCCCTAGATCAATGGAATAAAACCATGAATGAAGGCTTTATTCTGTTCAAGCCCCTTCCTCCTATCTCATTCTTATTTTTTCTAAAGGACTACAGCTTTTAACTTAGAGTTGTAGAAATTGGCTTTTTGAAGCTCAAAATATATATTCCTATAGATAGGCTATTGTCAATGGGGTTAAGGTTCTCAGGCCAGTCCACCACAACCTTTCTCAGACGTTGAGTAGATGGCGTTATAGCACCAAGGACCGGATGTCTCTACCACATAATGGGCTAGCCTGAGAGATTAACTCTACGTGTTAAATCCAGGAAAACCGTCTTCCAGTGTTCACAGTGAGAAGGAACGTTCCAGGCTAAGTGATGGTAGTGGTGATGATGATGATGATAATAATAACAGCACTAATTATGTGCTAGCCGCTCTTCTGAGCACTTTTCTTCATTTAATCCTTAAAATAACCCTATGAGAAAAGCACTGTTATGGTCTTTACTGATGGGAAAATGGAGACACAGAGAAGTTAATTTATCAAAAGTTGTGAGCTAGGCCCAGCTGGTGTGGCTCCGTGGCTGAGCATCAACCCATGCACCAAAAGTTGTAAGCTAGGAGGAGGGGGTCAGAGCCAGGCAGTGGGTCTCCAGAGTCCTTCAGGAAACTTCTTACTTCCTTGTCTTCCAGGGAATCCTGCCAACCAGCCTTGCCATAGCACAGGTTGGCTGCCTGTAGACCTTATTATGTACAGGACCCTTGTCATTAGGGGTCCACCACGTGTGGAGTTAGCGAATATCAGAGGCAGGGAACCAAAGCCTCGGGTGGCAGACAGGAGCAGCCCTTCTTTGTTCCTTTGGCAGGAAAAGCCATTTGTTCCTGGAACCTGACACCGCAGGGGGTGGTTTGCTGTGTTGATTGTCTTCCTAGGCCATTTACAAGTCCAGCACTTTGGGTTGGGGAGGGGGCAGGGTGGGGAACAGTGTTTGTTGGTAGGGGCCAGATTAGAGTGTCTGGCAAAATGTTTTTGACACCTAGACCATTCACCTCTCAGCAAAGCCCAGCAGGTGGCCATGCTGTTACTTTAGCTGGAAGGGGGTATCTTCTCTACCCTGCCTTGTTCAGTTTATTGCCGGAATGAAGTGGGTGCTAACCAGTCCTTCCCCTGTTCCTGCACCCCAAAGTAAACAGCAGCTGTTGGCTACATAGTCTCTGTCTGCTGCCAGCCTGTCAATAGCCCTTGGCACAGGCTTGCCCTGCCCCATTTGGGTTTAATGGCATGAGGCATTGGGGGCCCTTTGGCTTTGCCCCACAGAGCCTGCTTGATGGCCAGCAGGCATGACCACTTCCAGGCAGCACTGGCCTGTTGACCAGCCGCTGGCACTATACCCTTCTGCCCTGCAGGTCCTCATGGTGGTCACAAACCTCAGGCTCCAAAGTTCGACATCCTGGCTCTGCCACCATGGGCAGGCAGCTTAACTCTGAGCCTCAGTTTCCTTCTGGGTAAAATCAGGTAACGGTATCTATATCACAGTATGTCCTGAGGATTAAGACCAGTGCCATGGTGGAGCTAGAGTGGAGTCATTGAAACCAGACTGCCTGATTTGAACCCTAGCTTTGCCACGAAGGAGCTTCGTGACCTTGGGGGAGGTGCTGAAGGTCTTCACACCCCAGTTTTCTCATCCCTACAGCAGGGATGATAAAAGCGCGTCTCCCAGGCTGGTGTCGATGATTAAGCGGGGACAAGGCCAGGCACAGAGAGCGTGCGTAATGAATGCAACAGTGTGTGTGCCCCTTGGCAGATAAAGTAGAGAATCATTAACAGGAGCATATCTGAGAGATGGCAGGGTTACTCTTCCCCTAACCTGACTTTTGGGTCTGTGTGGCTGAGCAAATTTGCTTGGCTTTGTTTCTAGCCTGTGATCAGAACTTCCACTTGAGGGGCTGGGGTGGTGGTAGAAATGGTTATAAAGCAGATTGGAGGCACAAAAGAGGAGAGCTGGATTTATGTTTCCCTTGGCCGTGGTTCCTGTGATGTAATAATGGAAAGAAGACTGTGTCTGCCTGCGGCCGGGACTGCCTTCAGCTGGTGGGCAGATCCCCCTGGAGGGTCAACCAGTTGTCTCTGCTGATCTGTGAGCCCCAAGGTGTCCTTCCATAAGATCTCCACAACCTCCTGTGGGCCAGCTCGCTTCGACTTGTCCCTGGCTTTACACTCTGGGAAACCCGAATTATCTTTGACTTTTCTTTGCATTTACCTCCCTTTAGGAAAGATTGTACTGGAACCCCCATAAGAACATCTAGACCGAAAACTCATCATTCTAGCCCTGGCTAGTTTGGCTCCGTGGTTGGAGCACTGGCCCGTAGATCAAAGAGTCTCAGATTCGATTCTGGTCAAGGGCACGTGCCTCGGTTGCAGTTCAGTCCCCAGCCCTAGTCAGGTCATGTGGGAGGCAACCAGTCTATGTGTCTCTCTCACATCGATGTTTCTCTCTCCCTCTTTCTCCCTCCCTCCTACTCTATCTGATGATAAATAGAAAAATATTCTCCCGTGAGGATTAAAAAAAAAAGAAGCCCGGCCGATGTAGCTCAGAGGTTGCCGGTTCAGTTCCTGGTCAGGGCACATGCCCAGGTTGTGGGCCAAATCCCCAGTATGGGGCATGCAGGAGGCGGCCAATCGATGTTCTCTCTCATCGATGTTTCTATCTCTTTCTCCCTTCCACTTTATCTAAAATCAATAAAGAAAAAAAAAAAAAAAGAAAAGAAAAGTCATCATTCTAAAAACATTTCACCCTAATTGTGTTGGACCACAGTGCCAGGTGCCATCGTTGGCATCTCTGCTCCCGCCCCCAGTAGAGAGATGCTCCCTCAGGACAGAGCATTTGCCCTGTCTCCCCGGGAGCCTGGCCCTTTAAGAGAGGTGGTTGAGCATGCTGTCTCCTCCCCTCCATGCTGCCTTTGTCAATTCTTGTCATGGAAAGAGGTCGGTGGCAGTTCTGTTCCCAACATCTGGGGATGTGGCCTTCTGATAGTGAAGAGAATGGAACCAGCACTTTGCAGGGGACTGTAGCAAAGCAGTTTAGAGCAAGGGCCCTGGAACCAGAAAGCCTTAATGAAAATATCGGCTCTACCATTTATTGCTAAGTGACCTTGAGCAAATCACTTGATCTTTATAAAATGTGGATAACAACAGTACCTTTCGTCATAGGGTTGCTGGGAAGATTACCTGAGACAATGATGATAAAAACACTTACAGCAATGCCTGGGGCAGAGTCTGTGCTAGTGTTTCTGTTGTCATCTGAGCCGGCACAGCAGGTGGAGTCAGCAGCGCCCTGGGCCTGAGGGATGTATATTTAGAACCCCTCAGGGGCCCTCTCACCACTTGGTGCTCTTTGGTGTTCGTGACAGAGGCGTCTTGGACGGAGCTCATGGCGTGTTCCAGAAGAAGGGGGTATAACTATTCCGGCACGATGACTCCACTGTTTCCTAGCTGAGGAAGTAACTCAGTTTCCTCAGCTGCCTGTGCCCATGACTTCCATGTCAGGTCACTGAGAACTCGAGACAGCATAAAGCATCCAGCGGTCACTCTCCTTCATAGTGGTCATTTCAGCAGCCGTGAGGCTTGGCAAGGGGACCAGGAGGATGGTCGGTGGGCTCCAGACTAACTTCTGGCTGGGAGCCTGGAATGGCACGCTTTCCACTGCGCTGTTTTCTCCCCTGGTGAGCAGCCGCTGGTGTTGACTGCAGCGGGGCTGCCCTTCCAGACGTGCCAGTGCCTTCTGCTGGTATCTGCAGTGTCCCAGCTCGCCAAGCACCTTGCAGATGTTATCTCCGCCTCTGAGGGACCCTCCAGGAAGGGATGTGGGTGTCCTGCCTGATTCACAGATGAGGAAAGGCTTGGAGAGGAACATGACTTCTCTAATCACACTGTTGATGCTCTGCCCCATATCAGGGCTGACCTGAATCTACCAACAGCGGTTTCCAGCCTGCTGACACCCCCCCCCAAATCTTTCCCTTCCTCACCCCGCTCCCCACCTCATCTCTCTGTGTGAGGGTTTTCTTCAGCCTCAAGGCACTATGGGAGCTTGGTCTGCCCAGCACGTGCACCTGCGGAAGGCCAGGGGAAGAGGTGGGTGAGTTGTCCTCCCAGGGAGTTGCCCTCAAAAAGCGGGGGAGAAGAATTGTGTCCCAGACACCCACTCTCTAGTGGGAGGATTCTGAGGTGAGTTGCAGCCAGAACCTCAGTGGATAGATCCCCAGCAGGACGGAGCCCCAGATATTCATAGAGGTAACCTGCCCATTAACACATTCTTTACCAGCTTTTGTCCTTTCCTGGTCTGACTTTCTATACTTCCTCACCTGGAATCAGCTCCTTAGTAAACAGCCTGTACCCCAAGCCCCATCTCAGGGTCTGCGGGGCTCTTGTAATAGGGGAGTCGGAAAAGAGCCTTGTTTGGTGGAGGTCGTTTTAGGCAAGGAGGGGCAGTTTCCAGATTGAGTCAGAGTAGACAGGGCTGAAGAATGCTTGATAAGTACACTGGCTTCTAGGGGCTCATCAGAGAGGAGGCCGGCAATGCTAACATGGCAACGTGGGAATCTGACCTTATATAGGCTTGCCCCAGGAGAGAAAGAAACAAACAGGAGACTTAGAGATAAACAGAAATCGAGTATCTGTGTCTGTCACAGGTCAGGCTGGGAATGTCTGAGGAAAAGGAGGCTTGGGGCTGCTGGCGGCTGTGCTCAGGTGCAAGGAGACATCTGACCTAGACACTTGGTCATAACATCCTGTCTGTATCTGGCCAGTTGTATCTGCTGTAATCAGGCTAATTGGCAGGGAGTTGGACATTATTAACCTTACAGCTTCTTGTGACAATGTTGGCAATTGTGGCAAGACTGGGTATCCTTATAGATAGCAAAAACATCTTTAAGAAAATAAAGGGAGGAAAGGAGAAGGAGAGAGAGAGAGAGAGAGAGAGAGAGAGTTTGGAGGCAGGTTTGTTTGTGTGGTGTGTTTGGATCTGAGGTGTGTGTGTGAGTGTGGAATGCATGTGTATCTGGGGATGTGTGTAAGCGGGTGTTGGGGTGTGGCGTTTGTGAATGTGTGTTTGGGTGGGGTATGTTGTGTGTGGGTGGCGTGTTTGGAGATGTGAGTGTGTATGTGGGGGGGGTGCAAACTGTTGGATCATTGTCTGTCATCTTTTACCCTTGAGAGGTCTTTATGGTCAGACCAGGGGGTCCAAGAATACTTAGATTTTAGTATCCAATAGTCTAATACATTCTAACATATACTTACCATAACTATTTGTAAATTTTCCCCCAGTACCTCTTCTGTGTCAGTCCTCAATTTATTCTCACAACGGATTGTTTTTCCCTCCTTATAGGTAAGGAAACTGGGAATCAGAAAGGTTAGGCCACTCACTCACTCATGGTGACAACTGAGAAGCGGCAGCACTGGGTTTGACCAGCCTGCTAACTCCCGCCCTCTCCTGCTTCCTTGACCCATGTAGGGTGAGCTTAGGTGGGGTTCTCCCGTGGCTTTGCCCCTGCAGAAAGGGCACTTGCTCTAGAAGCAGCTTCAGTGGAGGCCTCGGAGGAGGTGCAGGAGCAGGGCGGCTGTGAGGCTGGGCTGCGTGACCCAGGTTGGTGTAGGCGAGCCCGGAGGACCTGATTCCAGGAGGAAGTTGTGACCCAGAGTGGGGTGAAGATGCAGGAGGGACTGCAGGAAAGCAAGGGAAGAATCGAGGAGGGGCTCGGAGAAAGCTGGAGAAGTCCTTGAGTTCATCCCCTGGGCCTCAAGGAGAGGATGCTGTAGATATTTTAATTGGGCAAGGAACCCTATGCCTCGTTTTAATCCCCCAAGAGCAAACGTCAGCCTCCCTTCTGCTCCTTACCGTGGAAAGGGTATGTCCAGGTATGCGGGGATGGGCAGTGCAGATCTCAGTGTTATCTGGTAAGTGATTTAGCCTCTAAGAAGGAGATGAGGAGAGAAACAGGCCTTTCCAGTCTGGATCCCTGGAAGGAATAGAGACAGCGTAGACATTTCATCACTGTGAGTTCTTGGTTGACAGAGACAGCAGGGTCATGGGATTGGGTGTCAGGGAGTGGGAAATCCCACGGAAGCTGCCGTCTCAGATGTGACTCTGCGTGGGGCACTTGGGATTTACTCATGGGGCTCAGGAATCCTTTGGTTCCCAGAGTTTCTGGGAGAGGACTCTCTGGTACCCACGCCAGCTTGGTGACTTCGGCTTCTCCAGAGCAGACAGTTCCTCCCTGCGCCCCCAGAACCTTAAAGGTTGACCTCTGCCCTGTCCATATGTCCCAAACATCAGCCATGGGGAATGAACCCTGGGAAGTAGGCAGACTCCTGCAAGTCAGCCTGAGCAGCAGGACTTTTGAACAGCTGTCCTCTAGTAAACTCCCAGCCTTGATACTATTAATATTGGATGTTAACCCAGTACAGTGATAACCCTTGTGGATTTGCTTGGCTCCCTGCTCATCTGGATTAGGATGTGACATGGTGCGGTAGTTACCGGCGTGTCAGAGTCTGCCACAGCCACGGACACTGGACAGATCATATCACCTCCCTGAGCCTCAGTTTCCTTATCTGGAAAATGGGGAGAATAAGAGTAGCACAGACTCACAGAGTTGGTGACTGGATAGAAACAATATTAGTGGATTTTCTCCCCTGCCCTGCCGCCTAGAAGCTGGCTGAGGCTGGTCTTTTAGGAAAATGTTGAACTTGTCTACAGTTTATTCCCATTACTTCCCCTGGCCTGGTGAGCAGTGTGGGAAGGATGGAAACTGTGCAAAGCCTTTACTGATCTGTGCCCCAGGGACTCTCCTTCCGGGAGGGGATGGGAGAGAAAGAAAAACTATCTTTATTTGTTTTTTAATGTTGACTAACTCCCCGAACCCCTTACCAATTTCTGGTGAAAGTTGCTGGGTTCCTGGTCAGGCTCTCTTCCCTGGAGACACAGGGTCATGGGACTTCTCTCTTGGGGGCAGTTCATGGGGAAGTCGCCAAGTTCTCTCTGTGTGGAGTCAGACTGCATTTATTTCTTTAGCTGGAGCTGGCCCAGTGCAAAACTGGGCCATCTGTTAGGCGTTCAGCTGCAAGTAACAAAATCCCATCTGAGACGGTCTCACACCACTTGGAAATTTATCACCACACCTTCAAGGCAGTTCAGGAGTACAGAGTAAAGAATTATAAATTTAAACAACTATCAGGAAACTGAGGCTCAGGGAGGTGATATGATGTGTCCGGTGTCCGTGGCTGTGGCAGACTCTGACACACCTGTGACTACCGCACCATGTCACGTCCTAATCCAGATGAGCAGGGAGCCAAGCAAATCCACAGGGTTATCGCTGTGCTGGGTTAACATTTACTTGTTTCCTTTGTTTTGCCACTGCACACAGTGTTGCCCCAAACATCCATATATATCTTTGGGAACTTGGACTACAGTGCTTATAGGGTAAGTTATTGAAGTGACATTGACAGGTAAGGGAATCTGGGGTTTTGCTGGGTAGAGAGCCCCCCTGGGAGTGGAGCGTATCTGCTCCATAGCTCAGCGGAGGTCAGTGTACGTCAGGGAGAGTGGAGCAGGGACAGGGGTGTGGTTGTTGCTGTGGAGTGGAACTCACTGCTGCTGTGGTCAGCTGGGAAACCCTTTCCCACCCTGTCACTCCTTTCGCCACCGCTCTGGCTCAGGCTTCATTCTGGAGCTTCCTAAGGGGCTCCTCCCTTGTAGTCAGTCCAGCTCCCAATGGACCTGGCAGACCACACAGAGTAACTTCCTTGTGGTACTGCTTTAGTTCAGGCGCTTTCATGCTCAAAAACCATCAATGGCTCCCTATTGCTTGGCAGATTAAATTAGCCTCTGCCAGGAATTTAGGGCTTGAGTAGGACTGGATGGGGTACTGATATCAAGATTCCCTTCTTCCCTTGTAGAACTACAGGCTAAGAGAGACACCCACATGAGCTGGCTAAGCAGGATGAAATGAGTGCTCTGTGGAGATACAAGTGGTATGGAAGCTTCCAGAAGGGAGCTGTTCACTTTAATGAGGGGGATAAAGTGTCAGTTCCCCAGAAGACCTGGTGCATGTGCACATGAGTACGTGTGCGTGTGTATGCACACCATGAGCATGTGTACACCTGTTTGTTTTTTTTCCCTAGATTTTATTTTCTTTATTGACTTTAGAGAGAGAGGAAGGGAGAGGGAGAGAGAGAGGTAGAAACATGGATGAGAGAGAACATCAATTGGCTGCCTCCTGCATGCCCCCCACTGGGGACTTGGCCCACAACCCTGGCTGGGAATCGAACCGGTGACCTCTTGGTGTATGGGTTGATTGATGTTCAACCACTGAGCCACACTGGCTGGGCCATCTGGCCCCCCCCCCCCCTTAAGTGTTTTTTAATTCCTGCCCAGCTGATAAGAACTAGAATATTTTTTGTGTTTTAAATATATATATTTTATTGATTCTTCAGAGAAAGATAGAAACATCAATGTGAGAGAGAAACATCAACTGGCTGCCTCCTGTACACCCCCTACTGGGATTGAGCCTGCAACGTAGGCATGTGTCCTGACCAGGAATCAAACCGGGACCTCTCAGTCCATGGGACACGCTCAGTCCAGCTCAATCCACTGAGCCACTCCGGCCGGGCTGTGCATCTGTTTCAGTGGGCCATTTATACAGTACAGTGTACCACAGTACACTGTACTGTGTACCCAGCACTGTTGAGTGCTTTTTCTCTTCTTCTCTCATTTAATTCTCACAACAAGCCTGTGAGGTAGGTATTAACCCATCCCCATCTTACCAAAGAGGGAAGATACTTAGGGTAGCAGAGCCAGAGATTGGTGAGGCTGGGAGTCAGAGCCAGGTGTCCTGGGCTCCTGAGCTTGTGCTCTTTTTTTGTTAATCCTCACGCGAGGGTATTTTTTCCATTGATTTTTAGAGAGAGTAGAAGAGAGGGAGGAAGGGGGGGAGAGAGAGATAGAGAGAGAGAGAAAGAAAAAAACGAGGAACATCGATGTGAGAGAGACACATCAGTCTGTTGCCTCCCGCACATGTCCCGACCAGGGCAGGAGGTCGAACATGCAACCCAGGTACTTGCCCTCGACTGGAAATCAAAGCCGTGAGCGCTTGGTGTGCCGGCCGACACCCTAACACTGGTTTGTGCTCTTCGTCCTTAGGTTACTGAAGGAGGAAAGAGGGCAAGACAGGCTGTCCCTGGGGAGGCAGGGGTAGAGCAGACAGATGACAGGGAGCAGTGGGAGCCCAGGAGTGGCAACTTGGGGCACTCGGAGACACTGGGGTTCAGGGCTGGAATGTCGTGTTTGGAGTTCAGGCTTCCCTGCAAGCGCACTGAGCCTCGGAGGTGTTGCTTGACATGACCCAGTGTGTGTTTAAAGATGAAACCTCACACATGGTGTGAAGGATTGATTGAACTCAGGAGACCAGAGGAACCTGGAAAACCAGCTGGGAGGTGATGGCAGTGTGGTGCAGCCTCCTCTGATGTGTGGGTCAGGTTCTCAAGTCAGCAAGGAGGGTCAATATTTCCTCTAAAAATCTCTTTAATGGCCCATCCAGTTCAGTGTCGACGGCACTTTGTATTGGAGTCTGTGCAGCCCGAGAAGCACTGAACTGAGTAAAAGAAACAAAACGCAAGTCAATAGCCCTTATCCGGCATCTAGACCAGTGCACCTGTAACCCAACGGGGTGGGGAGCTCAGAGTTGCAGCTTGCTTGCACGGCTGACTCCATTTTGCTTTAAGCCTCTGTATCCTGCACCCTCGTTAGGAAGTTTATGCCCATAAGAAGGGACCCCGAGAGAGAAGTCAGCACCAGAAGAAGGTGATTCCATGCAGTTGCAAGTGGAAATTGGGCTTCATGACCTTTCTCTGTCCTGGTTTCCCCTACTCCTCATTATTCTTCTTATTTCCTTGGATAACCCTTTCCCATGTCCTAAATGGAGGTGTTTTTCTACCCTCATGCTTCCATTTTCTTCTCTGTACTCTTTTGCTCTGAATCCTCTTTTCCATTTAATCTGTGATCTCTGGGCAGGTCTGTGTCCCCAGCAGGACCTTCTCCTGTCCCCAGCCAGGTGGCACCTTCGCACCAAGGGCAGTTTCCCCCTCCCCACCCTTCTTACTTACTCCCTCACTGCCCAGTATTTTAATTATTGACACCACCAGTTTTCCAAAGTCAAAATCTGTGTGTGACTTTTGACGTCTCCTCCCATGATACTCATTTGGATTCTGTGTCCTATTGATGAGCGGTTCTTCCACCCACTTCGAGCCCAGAGGCTGATTCAGTATTCAGTTAACCTGACATGGGGGCGGGATCCAAAGTTCATGTCATTTTCAAAGCTGCCCAGGAGCTTCTGATGCTGAGCCAAATGCTGGAACTATGGCCCAGTGTCTGCTTCTGCCCTGTCTCAGATTCATTAGCTTTTCATTTCCATTTTTGTCTTCATGACCCTAGTTCTAGGCTACATGGCAGCCGAGATAGGCTTCTGGGGGTCGCTGCAGCTAACCTAGACCAAAACAGTCACCCTTTGGTCTCTCTGCACCTTGGCTCAAGCCAGTTTCGTTGCCTGGATTGTGCCCCCTCACCTGCTGAAGTCCTTTTTTTAAGGGAAAGAGGCTTTAAAAAAATATATTTTATTTTCTTCATTGATTTTTAGAGAGAGAGGAAGAGAGAGAGATAGAAACATTGATGAATGAAAGACATATTGATTGGTTGCCTCCTGCACTACCCCAACCAGGGCTGGGGATCGAACCGCAACCGAACCGAGGTGCAGGCCCTTGACCGGCATCAAACCCTCAACTCTGGTCTGTGGGCCGATGCTCCAACTTCTAAGCAAAACTGACCAGGGCTCTAACCTGTTTAATATAAACCCACGTATCGTCAGAAAATGGGTTGTGCTGTTTGTGTGTGTGGTTTGTAATCTACATTCGTATCGTGCTGCAGATTTTGTTTGGTAATTTCCCTTTCCACTCCATGGTGTGTTTCTAAGGCCTGTTTACACTGTTGTGTGCGTCTGTTGCTTCTGACTGCTGCCGAGTGCTCCCTAGTGGCACCCAGCACAGTTTACTTACTCACTCCTCTCGGTGACCCTGAGGTCGCCTCCATGCTTTCCACTCAGACACTGCTGCAGCAGAGATTTCTCTGGCATGTACACCTGGGAGGGGAGAGCTGGGGCACAGGGCACACGCAGACTTAGTTTAAGTCAATACTACCATATTGCTTTGCAGGACGGCTGTTCAGGTTATACACCTGCCAGCAGTGAACCACGGTTCTCATCTCCCTGCATCCTCACCAACACTTGGGAGTATTCCAAAGAGTAGGCCATTTTTCTCTCTTCCTCCCAGAGAGGACCTGCCAGGCAGCTGGCACTTCTTCTCAAGGCCCAATCCAACCGAGGTTGGAAGACATAATGAATTTTAATGTCTTCATATCATTCCTCCCTGGCCTGCCTCCCCTGCTTGTAATGAAAGTTCTTTTCATAATTCCTTACCTAGTTCTCACTAATGGGACCAGAAACCCAAAACCTTCCTCCATTATCTTAAGAGCTCAGCCAACCTTTCAAAACTAAACCTCCTTTGTTTTTTAACTTAATCTGAAGAAAGCCTCTCGTATCTGGTTTTCCCACTTTGCTCAGTGCCGGGAAACCTCACCGCTCATTTCGGGGGAATGGCCCCTGGAAGGCATTGCTTCACCTGTCCGCCCATGGTGGGGGAGGGCTGCAGACCTCCCCGGATGTGCCCCATCGCAGAAGCCAGGTTTGGGATTGAGCTCTGTTTAGATTGTGCCCTGCAGCCTTGTTTGCAAATGGAAATAGGTTGGGTTTATTTGCTAGGGATAATTATACTATCTAACTTTTGGCTTGAACCGTTCGATTGATCATTGTAACTGTCCTGTGGCCCTTACTGGAGTGGGCTATTATTGAAGTCTTATACCTTTTCTGCTTCTAGAAAGGCATAAATGTGGCCTTAGGTCCTATGTTAGGTACATGTTATGTGTCTGCCTGATTTCTCTGATTGCACTGAGTGCCCCGCCCCCGCCCCCACCTTGCTCTGCAGAGCTTCACACTTAGCAGGTGCTCAGTAAATACTTGTTGGGTGGTTGACACAAGATTACATGTTAATCCATCATCTTCAAAGGCTAGAACCAGACCTATTTAAAAAAAAATAAACAATCCTTCCTTTAAAAAGTGGCATTGCCTTCTTACCCTCACAAGTGTTCATTTTAGTCTCATTTATTGCTTTTTGGGGTGGGGGGTCCTGAGGGAGTGACTCAGAGAGCCTCTTTAACTTTAAAAGAGGCTTAATAAATTATACTCTTTAGGGAAGACTGGATGCCTGCATGTGTCCCGGAACGAGGCTGGGAGCACAACATTCTAGGTGGTTCCTTTGCTCACCCCACCCCCGCCTGCCGGGCTTGCCCCCCCTAGCAGTGTGTGGTACCCTACAGATCGCCATTAAATAAACAGCCCCTTGAAAACACAACATTAAAGAGTCCCGTCTATGTATTGTATCAGGAGAGCTAAATATTATGGAAAAGACCAAATATTTCCACTGTGTTAAGAAAATAAGAACCCAGCCTCATGGAACGTCCCACTCAGTGGGCAAAAGACGTGGTGGAGACTTCAAAAGAGGGAAGAACTGTCAAGACAGCATGAGCGGTAATGGGTGACTGCCCCACTGAGAAAAGGAAGTGTGTGTGTGTGTTCCAGATGCGGCTGCAGAAGTTGCGGCTGCAGAAGTTGCGACAGCGCCTGTCACCTGAGAAATAAATTAATACACCGATGTGTGCATCATGGCTCACCGAGCACTGGTCCAACTGTGACTGGGCTGGGGGTGAGGTTGGGAGGCGGGGGAGGAAGTGCAGAACAGAGACACTCTTTGTTCTCCCAAGGCCTGAAAGGCAGATCTGCAGGAAGAGACCCTCAGCCTGGGTCTGAAATGAAGATGGGCCTTCTGGCTGTAGGGCTGATGGATGTAGCAGAGGCCCTGCCTTGGGCTCCAGGCAGTGTCTCAGCCGAGGAGGGCCCCTGACCCCGAAGGGAAATACCTGAGTGATGCGATTCTGGCTTCCCAGCCCACCTCCCTTCACCAGGTTGAGCAGGTGACGCTGGGGGAAAGCTGTACGGCCAGGTGGCCTGACTTTCATTGGAAAGAGACCAGGAATCATCTTGCTTTTATTAAAAAAGTTAGGCTGGGTATCTCAGGGAGGGCGATGCTTCACAGTCGACCAAGTTCTAGGCGGCTGGCCTGCCTGCTTTCATGAGCTGGGGGAAGCTCCTTTGAGCAGTGGCAGTAAAATCACTCACTGGACTTGCCACGCAAGGAGGTGGTTCTTTAACCTGAGAATGTTGTCCATGAATCATCGGGAAGGACTCCCAGCTGTGGAGAATGGACTCTTATTCCCTGTGCTGATCCGGGACTTGGCGCTCTTCCTAGCTTCCTAGCTTCCTAGCTTCCTAGCTTCCCTTAGCGCGAACCTTCTCCCTCTGCTGGGTGTGGCTACCTGCGTGGGGCTGCATCAGCCCAGCTGACCCCGCCCTTATTCAGAGTGGAGAACAGAGAACCAAGCATCTTAGTACAGACTTCCCTCCCTCACTCCCAGAAGATGTGCCTGTACACCACGCTGGGCCCTGCCAGGCTGATTAGCCTGGTCTCCCGCTTTTGTTGAATTCTCTGTCAGAAATTATGCAAAACTATGTACATGGGGACCTTCATTTTTAAGCCTCATACCAGCCCTTACAAGGCAGGACTATTACCATCCATTCTTGTTATCCCTTTTTGTTTTTTTAATCCTCACCCGAGGACATTTTTTTTTTTTTTTTCATTTTTTTGTTGTTGTTCAGATAGAGTGGGAGGGAGAGATAGAGAGAAACATCGACGTGAAAGGGACACGTCGAGTGGCTGCCACCCGCACGACCAACCGTGGCCGGGGACAAACTGCAACCGAGGTACATGCCCTTAGCGGGAACCAAACCCGGGTCTCTCTGGACCGCAGGCCGATGCTCTAACCATTGAGCAAAACGGGCCAGGGCTGTTATCCCCCTTTTATAGATGAGGAAGCAGAGGCTCCAGCAAGCATAGGAACATTTGCCCATGGTCAGTTGGACAGTACATAGTACATGGCAGAGCTAGGATTCAACACTGTGCTTTTCAACACTGCCCTCTCTGTCTGAGGACTGTGCAGAGATGGCCAGGACACATCTCTGTCCTCAGAAATCTCACAGTTTTGATGTAGAGAGAACACTTTCTCATGTGCAGAGATAATGAGTTGGGTACTAAAAACTCTGTGGGCATTCTAAGGAGGGACTGGAAGGAAATTGTGGTGCATGGAGCATCCTGTGAGCCAGGCTCTGCTATGTGCCTTGTATCCACGACTTCTTTTAATTCTCACAGTAATCCTGAGAGGTTCATTTTACAGATACTAGACTGAGGTTCAGAGAGGTTATGTAGCTTGCTCAATACCACACAGCTCATGGGAGGTAGAGCAAGGCTTGACCTCACATGTCTAACTCAAAAGCACATTCTCGTTGCCCAACACCAGGATAGAGACTCCATTTTAGGAGAGTTGTCAGGGATGGACGGGCTTGAAGGGGGGTAAGAGGTAAGGAGGGAGTTTGGAAGGGGCTGGTATCCCGGCCAGGGGAAGCAGGAGGACCTGGGGAACAGCGGAATTCCACCAGCTCTCTCATGAGTGAGTGACTGGCCCAGTCTTCATCCCCATCCCCAATCCATATCTCTGCATATGGCGAATGACATGTCACAGCTGCCGAGTTTCTTTGGTTCCAGGGAAGTGATGTCCCTCTCCCACTCCTAGCTCTTTCCACTCCTCCTCTACCCTGACCTTTCTGGGTAAGTCAGTAAATGTGGTCGTTTACAATGGATGTGAACCTGTCAGGATGACAGATTAGCCATGGGACATCTCGTTTGAAGGACCTGGAATCATCCCTTGATCATTTCCACGCTCTCTGCTTCTCTACCTCCTGCCCAATCCAAAACACACCCTTCAATTCCCTCCCAGCACTGTACAAGCAGCATCTCCCAGTTCCCTCACGGCGACCACGCATTGGCTCAGTCGTGTTGGCCTTATGAAAAGCATGCCCATCTCCATTTTCTCGGATCTTCCTTCATTCATCTGACAAGCATTTATTTATTTAGTTAGTTATTTTTATCCTCACGCGAGGATTTTTTTTTTGCATTTATCTTCAGATAGAGTGGGAGGGAGAGAGGGAGAAAGAGAGAGTGAAACATCAACACATCGAGTGGTTGCTACCCATACGACCCCAATTGGGCCGGGTACAAACTGCAACCAAGGCACATGCCCTCAGCAGGAACCGAACCCGGGACTCTCTGGTCTGTGGGCTGACGCTTTAACTGCTGAGCCAAACCGGCCAGGGCTGACAAGCATTTATTAAGTGCCGACTGTGTGCCAGGCACTATGTTAAGAGCTGCAGGATCCTGGGAAACCAAAACAATTACATGCCAGGTGAGGAGGGAGCTTACCGGCTGGCTGGGGTGACCAGCATTAACCAGGTACCTATGTGGACCTGCAGCGCTGGACTGAGGTCAGGAACCAGCTGGAAAGCAACAGGATGCTCTGAAGCATGAATAGGAGACCAGCTGTCCAGTTTGGAAGGCGGAAGAATGGTGGTCTGGGCAGAGGGAACATTGGGCAAAGGCTCGGTGGTAGGAGAGAGTGAAGAATTTCGGGATCTCCACCACAACCTGTGAAGGCGGTTCCCTTGTATTGTTGTGATGCTCATTTTACAGCCAGTTAAGGTCAGACCCAGGAATGGCCTTTTCTCCTGAACTTGGGGTAGGGCCTACTTTATTGGTAGACCCTGAACAGAAGTGAGCCCGAGTTGCTGCCAGATTCTAAGGGGGGGGGGGGGGGAGGCTGGCCAGGTAGTTCAGTTGGTTGGAGCATCATCCTATACACCAAAAGGTTGCAGGTTCGATTCCTGGTCAGGGTACATGCCTAGATTTGGGGTTTGATCCCTGGTTGGGGCACATGTGGGAGGCAGCTGATCGATGTTTCTCTCTCTCTCTCTTCTCTCTCCCCCCCCTTTTCTCTCTCTCTTCCTTTCTCCTCTCTAAAATCAATTAAGGTATATCCTCAGGTGAGGATTAAATAAATTAATAAAGTTGAGGGGGTCACTGGAAGGAACTGGGCTCTCTAGGGAAAAACATCCTAGCACTGGGGGCTGGTTCCGCCGGGCTCCTCTCTGCTTTCCAAGGTCTCCATGTTCCCAGCAGGCCTGAAGCTGTCTGATCGCAGGGAGGGTGGGCTCAGCAAACGAAGGTGTCTTCATTAGCTAGGTTTCATGAAATTCTCCGGTTTGCAAAACAGGTCAATTTGTGATTTAATTTACAGGATTTCTCATTTTATGAAAAACTTACTGATGATTCTTTTATACAGAGAGCTCCTCTTATGGCTTGAAAAGTAAAATAATTTGTTGTATGTAACTGATTGACTCAGGAGCACCCCAGTTTCCAGCTTCATCCAGAACTAAGCTAGGTGTGTCAGCGTTGACCTGAAGGAGTCTCGAGGGGTGCGCCACAGGGCTCTGTTCTCTGACTCTCACCAAAAATGTTTGTCAGTGACTTGGATGGGATTTTGATGTCATCCTGCTCACATGTACAAGGTGACGGGGAGGAAGGAGAGCGAGTGGTTCAGTGGGAGTCAGCAGTATGTGTCTCTTCAAATCCTGGGCGTGCATTCACGGAACTCACACTTCTTCGAAAGCACTCCCAGAAGTTCAGGGTTGACAAAGTGTAGAGGGAGGGAGGTGGCGAGAATCTGCTTCCGTTCTGCCCTCTCGGTGTGTCTGCACCTGGAAGAGTGGGTTCAGCTCCGGTGCACAGAGAGCAGGCTCCCGGGAGGGCGCTCTCCACAGTGGGAGACCAGGGGGAAGTGGGTAGGTTAGCCTGGAGCACAGGAGGCATGGGTGAGGGGCGCGTGAGATGCCCTCCTTCAGGAGCGGAGTTTGACCCATTCATTCTCTGTGGTCCCAGGGTGGAAGTAGTGCGTACGGGCAGGAGCTAGCAGGAAGTAGATCCTGATTGATAGAAAGAAGAGTTTTTTGCAGTGAGGCTCAGTGGATTGAGCAGCCCCTCCCGTGGACTGAGAGGTCCTGGTTCAATTCTCGATCAGGGCACATGCCCAGGTTGTGGGCTTGATTCCCAGTAGGGGGCGTGCAGGAGGCAGCCAATCCATGTTTCTCTCTCACATTGATGTTTCTATCTCTCTCTCCCGTCCTCTCTCTCTAAAAAATCAATAAAAACATATTTTAAAAAGAGAAAAAGAAACAGAAGAATGTTTTCATGCTCAGCTGCCCAGAGATTGAATGGATTGCCTTGCTTGTGACCTCCCCATCACCACTGGACGTATTCAAGCACAGGACAGGGCTCAGTTACCTTGCGGGTTCCTTTCTGGTCCTGAGAGCCCCATGCTCTCTGATTGGCCAGCATGGCCCTTTCCAGTTGTGGCTGAAACTCCAGGGACAGCGCTCCTGCTCCCTGGGCTCTGCTGTTGAGATTCCCATTCATGTCCGTCAAGGGGGTGGTTTTAGGGCCTGGAGGGCAGGGGGACAGGGAAGGTGGCTGTCCCTCACAGTAGCAGGCTGTTCTCAGTTTTGCTGCATCTTTTCTTGATACCCAGAACCTCCTCTAGAACGTGAGCTCTCTGGTCCAAAGTCATAGAGTCCATGGTGACCGAGCTGGACATGAGCCCCAGCCTCTGCCTCCAAGTGCCTCTCCCCTCGCAGTGGACCCCGCCTCTGAGGGATGCTAGAGTGGCCTGCAGCGGGGTTCAAGCTCTGGCCTGCTGCAGCATTCCTCCAAGTAAACCTTCCCCAGGCTCAGAAAAGCCCAGAGGACAGAATGTTAGAAGTGAGGTGGGGGAGGGAACATCAGTCATATTTCGACTCTGCCCTTTTCCTTATCTTCCCATTTCAAAGACAAGGAAACTGAGCCATGAAGGGACAAATTGATTTGGCCAGAGCCACTGACAGAACCAAACTATGTCCCTGTTCGCTCTCCCCTCCGGGTCCTCTGCAGATTTCTGCAGAAGGAAGCGGGTGTCTGGTCCTAGAAGGTCAACAAGGGAGAGGTCACCCAGGAGAGTGCCATATAGGGCACGGTCCACAAGGCGTCAAGCTTTTAAAATAGCCTGGCAAGCCTGTGAGCTTCCTCCTAGGGGCTGGGGAAGAGCCTGCAGCTGGCAGGGTGATAGCCTGAGGGAGCACTCCGGGGAGGGGTGTCAGGGTGTGGGTGCTGAGATGTCTTTTTTCACCACTGCAGTTGTGAGTGAGGCCTTGGCAAGCCCACTGGCCTGGCTTGGTTGTCCCAGTGGAGCCTTGCTCCCTACCTGCTTGCCTGCCTTCCCTCCGCTCAGTTGCCTCTGCAGGCTCCTCCCTGCCCCCCCCCCCCGCCCCCTTCGGGGACTCCCCCAGCTCCCTCAGCGGTCCAGGAGTCACTGAGGTGTAGTGTGAGGCCTGAGGCTGTGTCATGAGTTGAAAAGAACACAGGGGTTGGTATCCAAGCCTACTACATCCTGACTGTGTAACCTTGGGCACGTCACTTAACCTCTCGGAACCTCAGCATCTTCTATAAGATGGAGACATTACTCCTGCCTGTGCACAGGATTTGTGTCTGCACTCGCTGAGCTTATGTATGGATAGCTGCCTCTGGAGCAGAGCCCGTCTGGAACCTGCTAGGGTGGCTTCTGTCCCTTCCTCGGGTGCCATGAACCTTGCTGTGCTCTGTGAGTGAGCTGCCCAGGACCAGATTCCCAGTCCTGTAAGGGAGGCCGTTAAAGCCAGACAGATGACAGAGTAAGGAATGGCACGTTCTCAGACCAAGCCAGCACTGCCTTCAAGAGCATGTATGCAGAAAGAATGGATTCTTCTTCACCTTGCCTTTCTCTCTTCTCCCTTGGGCAAACGTAGACAACTGAGCTCTGGGGATAGTTGCAAAGTATTTCATTCTGACGGTATCCTGAAACAACTTGATGGATATAATCAAAAATGTCCTTGAACATAGAACTTGACACACTTTTGTGAGTTTATCCCAGGATCATTTTTTAGCAGGGGAATTGGTGAGTCAAAGAGTTTGCATTTCTCATTTTGATATATGTTGGCAAATGGCCCTCCTAAAAGAATTCACATCCCTCCTACAGTGAATGAGACGTATCTATTTTCTCATGCCTTCATCAGCCCTGGGGCTTACTGAACTCGAATGTTTTGCCAGTCAGCTAAAGAAAAGTAATATCTTGTAGTTCTGATTTCTTTTTTCAGTGACACATGAGATTGAGTATCTTTTCATGATGGATCTGCCATTTGTATTTCCTTTTTTTTTTTATTATTAAATTACTTTTGTTACAGATGTTTCTCCTTTTTTACCCCATTAACATCCTCCTCCCCATCCCCCGCCCCCCACCCCCAGCTTTGTTGTCCGTGTCCATCAGTTATGGGTACATGCACATAAGTTCTGTAGTTTATCTCTTCCCTCCCCCCCAACCCCTACTTCTACGTCTCTAGGTCTACCCTGTTCCTCAGACTGTTATGTTCATTATATTCCACAAATAGGTGAGATCTGTCTTTGCTTGGCTTGTTTCGCTTAGGATAATACTCTCCAGGTCCCTCCATGTCGTCTCAAAGGATAAGAGATCTTTCTTTCTTATAGCTGCATAGTACACCACTGTGTATATGTACCACAGCTTTTTTATCCATTCGTCTACCAATGGACACTTGGGCTGTTTCTAGATCTTAGCTATTGTAAATAGTGCTGCTATGAACATGGGGGTACATATATTTCTGATTGGTGTTTGAGGCTTCCTAGGGTATATTCCTAGAAATGGGATCACTGGGTCAAATGGCAGTTCAATTTTTAATTTTTTGAGGTAACACCATATTATTTTCCATAGTGGCTGCACCAGTCTGCATTCCCACCAGCAGTGCACTAGAGTCCCCTTTTCTCCACCTCCTCACCAACACTTGTTGTTTGATGATTTGTTGATGGCGGTTATTCTGACAGGTGTGAGGTGATACCTCATTGTTGTTTTAATTTGCATCTCTCTGATTTAATTTGCATCTCTCTGGTGATTAGTGATGTTGAGCATTTCTTCATATGTCTCTTGGCCATTTATTTGTATGTCCTGTTTGGAAAGATGTCTATTTAGCTCCTCTGCCCGTTTCATAATTGGGTCCTTTGTCTTCCTTTTGTTGAGTTGTATGAGTACTCTATATATTTCGGAAATTAACCCCTTATCTGATGTATCATTGGCCATTATGCTCTCCCATACACTGGGTTGCCTTTCCATTTTGATGGTTGTTTCTTTTGCTGTGCAGAAGCTTTTTAGTTTGATGTAGTCCCATGTGTTCATTTTTTCCTTTGTTTCTGCCATTTGTATTTCTTTTTGGATAATTGCTACTTACATTCTTGGCCCACTTAAAACTTTTCTATTGAGAGGTTCAACTTATTACTTTGTACATAGAGAGTTATTCTTGGGGAGTGAAGGATGGTCTCCAAGGAAGCTTGGTGGTGTGTTAGTCTCTTTCCTCTGCGCTTGCTCTTAGCTTCCTGGGGCTCTCATTGGTAACAGGTGGGAAGGTCCTGCCCCCCCTCATCCCAGTGCTGGGTAGTACATCAGGGCAGAGCTTGCGATCAGACGGTTGTGTTGGGGGCTTGGTGTTGGACCCAGTGCCCCTGGGATTACGGGAGTGGGGGCATGGTGGGATGCCAAGAAAGAACCTGTGTGGGCGCAGCTGTGTGAGCTCCACAATTTCTGTGGGGGGCTCGGGTTGCTGGGGTTATATCTGCATAGGAAGCACCCCATTAGAGAATGTTTTTCAAATAACAAATCTACTAAGGTTGGTTGTGTGCACAGTAGGTATAATATCCAGAAAAGGTCAGTTGTCTATGTCCCTGGATAAATAAACAGAAAAATAAAGAAGAAAGGTACAATCAGTAATAAAATAATAACAGATTTACTGCTTGTATTTGGAGCAGCTGACAGAGCGTGTGCCTCCATTGGCACTGCCAGAGGGAAGCCAGGAAATAAGAATGAACCACCACAGCAGGGTGTTTGCTGTGGGCCAGCCATGTGCTCAGCTCTTCCCGGGCACTTTCCCATTTGCTGCTTATGCGAACTGTCCGGGGCATGTGCTCTTATCAACCTCTGTTTACAAGCAAGGAAATGGAGCCTCAGAGAAAATTAGATGATTTGTCCAAACTCTTACACTAAACAAGGGGCAAAGCTGCAATTTAACACTGGAAGCTGTTGGATGCCACGTGTTGGGTTTCCCTGTCTTCCTCCCTAGCCCTGATCCCTTGGTTAAAGCTGAAAGGAGATTCCACCTAGAGGGTGGGAGATGGGGCTGTGGCGTTCTGGCCTAGTGCTCCAAACCCCCAGCCCCTATCCCGCTCAGCAGCCCAGCTGGCATCTCAGAATGCCGGTCTGGGAGAGGGGCCCCTTACTTGGGGCTTTGGTGTGCAGCCTGGGAGGGCTGGAATCTATAGCTCACGCCTTTCCCTGCATGGGCCTGGGTGTGAGCGAGGGTGTGGGGAGGGGGCCTGCTCCCTGGGGGTGGGCTGTGGCCAAGTGAAACAGGCTGAGGTCAGAGGAAGGGGACCACCCTCCCCAAGGGAATGCCTGGATGACGTGACTTTGGGGGGGGCACTGGGGGAGGAGGTTGGCTGTGTGTTTCTGTCTCACCTCCATGCCTGGCCAGATGTGGAATTGGTGCGGGAAGCCCGGCCAGATGCAGCTGCTGGCAGGCTTCCCTGGCCGCTGTGCGAGGCTCTTCTCCAGCCGGCTGGGCAGGTCCCTCCGCCCACTCCCAGAGGGGACAGGGAGCAAATGACGTCCTAGAATTGGCTGTGGCAGAGAAGAGGGTCTCCTTTGGCCATGCGGCAGGAAGGGGTAGGGAGATGTCGCCTGGGGCCCCTTTCCTCATTCTGATCCAAGTTGGGGGGAGGGAGAGGAGGTTTGTAAGGTTTCCTCTCAGATCTGGAGACTGGGAGTGAATTGAGCACAAAACAAAGCCTCCACTTCTAGCGCCTGGTCCCTTTCCTTTTCGGAGTTGCTTACGCTGGCCCTGCAGCGAATGATCTAGGTCTGTCACTTTGCACTGAGCAGCAAAGTCCAGCAGTGAGCAGCAAAGCACTCTGTGCACTGCCAGGACCTGGGGTCCCCCCACTGCCAACTCTGAGATCTGTCCCAGTCATTCCGCTGCATCCCACGTGAGGTCCCTGAAGCCTTTGGGGTGGGGGTCTCTCGATCTTCAAGTGTCCTCTCCTAAACTCCCTGTATCCCCTTCTCTCCTTCCCAGACCTCACGCATTTCGCTCCCCGCCTTCTCCCATCACCAGGCGTGGCCTCACCTTCAGGCCTGCTCCTCACTCAGGGGCCCTTCACCCTCATCTCTTCTCCTGTGGTCCTTAAATCTCCCCACGTGCCTGTTCTCCCCTCCCTGTCCAATCCCAAACCATTCCAAGTTTCCCACCCAAGAAACACTTTAGATTTGACTTCTGCTTCTCTGCCTTCCTGCCCTCTGACTCCTCCTGCCCCTGTCATTCCCACAAACTTCAGAGCCAGGGACTCTCTACTCCCCTCCTGTCACTCACCGCGTTGGGCTTCAGGCTGCAGCCACCCCAGCTGCTCCTGGTTCTCCCCCAGCTCAGGCCACTGCACGCCCTTCCCCACCCTACAGTCTTGTCTGTGTCCTTTCATCTGCTGAGGACACCCCCTGCCACGATCACACCTTCTCAGCTTGCCCCCTGTCGGTCACCTTCCCTCACCTCCAGCATCACCTCCTCCAGGAGACATCTCCAATCCATGCCTATCCTCGGCGCCTCTCCCCCAGGACCATGCGTGTCTCTCAGTCTGGCCTCCACAGCAAATGACCCGTTAGCGCAGACCTTTCTCACCGGTCCAGAAGTTGCCCCGGGGCCAGGACTGGCCTTTATTTGACTTTGGTTCACCAGTGCCTGCAGCAGAGCCCAGCACATAGCAAGCGCTCAGTGCTTCTTTCCCGGGCTGACTGCATCTTACCAGACAGCAGTGACCTGTCTTCATGGAGGATCTGCCTCATGCCCGGCATCCCTGAGGTTATGGGCAAACAAGGGACGTCAGGGTAAAATCCTTGCTTTCAGGGAGTTTGTGGCACAGTTGAGGACAGTTCTAGGAATGGGTGGGGGGCATGGACACGCACGAAATCGGCAATCTGGGCCACTTGTGCTGAAGTGGGCACTGCAGCTCCAGGTGCCCTGAAGGGCTTTAGGGAAAGAGGGAGAAGGCTGTGGGCAGAGAGGCTGCGAGGCCCAGAGAAGGGCACAAGGTGGGGGGTCAGGTGACAGGGGGCCAAACTGCAGCTCCAGTGCATGCACAGAAGGAGACACGTGTTTCTAGAGCTGAGCAGATTTCACCTGGTTCCGCAGTTACTCTCTTACGGACGCTTTCAACGTCAGGGCAGGGTTCGCGGATTCAGTGCAGTTTTTTTTTATCCTGGAAGCCAAACAGGAGCTGATGGCGTTCCCAGTTTTGCTGCTCGATGGGGAAAGTTTTACTACATGCCAGGCTCTTCGGGGCCAGCGAACTCTCCAGGCAAAGAAAGCAAGATTTTGCCGGCATTAGTTCTTTCCAGTCAGCAGTGGAAGAGAACCCAGTTTCTTAACGAGCCTGGGAAACCCGGTGCATTTTAAGCCAGGCTTCCTCCTTAATCAGCCAGGTGCACCTACTCTGTTGGTCTGCAGCATGGGGCTCTCAGAGGCCCCGGAAAAGTTTCCTCCAAGGCTAATGGACGTCACATGACCCCTACCTACACAAGCTTGTTGTGTGCCAGAAGAAGGGGCCCAGGGAACACCAGGGCTGAGGCAGTCCAGGGAGGCTTCTAGGAGGTGGTGGGTCTTGATTAGAGTTGGGCAGGCTGAGAGAATGGAGAAATGGAGTCCTTCCTGGTAAGAACTCCTTAACCATGAGTGACATCTTTTCCCTTCTATTTTAAAAACAGATTTATTGAGATATAATTCACATACCATACAATTCACCTGTTTAAAGCATACAGTCTAATGGTTTTCAGTACAGTGTATTCATAGATAATGTGCAACCATCATGACAGTCACTTTTAGACCATTATCATCATTCCAAAAAGTAACACCATTAGCAGTCCCTTCCCATTTTCTCCAGTGTCACCATCCCAGCCCTAGGCAACCACCAATCTATCTCTGTTTCTATAGATTTGCTTATTCTGGGCATTTCAGATAAATGGAATCATATAATATGTGGCCTTTTAGGTCTGGCTTTTTTAAAACTTAGCATCATGTTTTCAAGGTTCATCTATGTTGTAGTGGGTACCAGAACTTATAACTCAACACTATTCTATTGTATGGTGATAACACTATTTTATGTGTCCACTCATCAGTTGGTGGACATTTGGGTTTCGCTTTTTGGGAGATACACTCACACACACACACACACACACACACATACACACATTATTTTATAATATAATGCTGCTATGAACATTTGCATACAAGTTGTGTGCATGGACATGAGTATTCATTACTCTTGGGTAGATACACTGGAATGGAATTGCTGGATTATATGGTGAGTCTATGTTTAACCATCTGAGGACCTGCCAGATTGTTTTCCATAGTGGCTGCACTATTTTATATTCCCACTCACAATATATAGTGGTTTTAATCTTTCTACATCCTTTCCAACACTTATTACTTGTCTGTTTTATTCTATCCATCTTAGTGGACGTGAAATGGTACTTTACTGTGGTTTTGATTTGCGAGTCCTTGATGACTGATGATGTTGAACATCTCTTTTTGTGCTAATTGGCCATTCATATATCATCTTTGGAGAAAAGTCTATTCAGATTATTTGCCCATTTTTAAATTGGGTTATTTATCTTTTTATTATTGAGTTGTAAGAGTTCCTTATATATTCTGGATACAAGTTCCTTATAGGATATATGATTTGCAGATATTTTCTCCCATTCTGTAGATTGTCTTTTCACTTTCTTTCTGGTGTCCTTTGAAGCACAAAAGTTTTTAATTTTGATGAACTCCAGTTCATTTCTTTTTCTTTATTTCTGTTTTTTGATGTCAGATCTTAGAAACCATTGATTAGTCCAAGGTCATGAAGATTTGTGCCTATGTTTTCTCCTTAGACTTATAGTTTTATTATTCATATTGAGGTACTTGATCCATTTTTTTAAAATGTATTTTTATTGATTTTTTGAGAGAGAGAGAGAGAGATAGAAACATTGATGTGAGAGAGCTACATCCATTGACCGCCTCTTGCACGCCCCCTTCTGGGGATTGAGCCTGCAACCTGGGCATGTGCCCTGACTAGGAATCGAACTGGGACCTCTCAGTCCATGGGATGATGCTTAGTCCACTGATCCATACCAGCCAGGCATGATCCAGTTTGAGTTGATTTCTGTATATTGATGTGAGATGGAGTTCCTGTCTGAGTCAAACTGAGGTCCCACTCACCACCCACCCCAGTTGGCAAGTAGCACATTACTCTTTGAATTTAGGTCCCGGCTCCCACATCCTTTCCTGAGAGGCCTTTCTCGACCATCTGAGTAGCCACCTTCACTGCACTGCATTTCATTGGACCCTCAGAAATGATCACATGTGTGTCTGACACTCCCCATGCTAGCTCCATGAGGACAGACTGTCTGGCTCCCTGCAGCTATGTCCAGCACCTAGTGCAGGGCCTGGCACTCAGTTGCTTGGTCTATATCTGTTGAGATCAGAAAACTTTTTGAAGGAGCTGCATTCCCAATGGATATTGCTAAAACTCTGTAAGCGTACTGGCCTCATGGAGTTGGAAATCGGAGGGCTGAGCGGGAAGGGATTTCTCCAGCAACATCACAGACAGGTGGTCACTCATCTCCTGCCCTTACCATCCCGTTACTTCACAAGACAGCCCCTTCCATCCTTGGGCAACTCTGCTTGGAAAGTTCTTCCTGACATTGGGCAAAGACCTGCTTTCCTATACTGTGCACATAGTATCCACTGCCTTCCTTTGGGTACAACTGGAGTTGAGCCTCCTATATCGACTGTCCTTTAAATATTTAAAACCAGCTGTCATGTGTCTCCTGAATGCTTCTCTGGGCTCAGCACCTCTAATTCTTTCAGCTGTTCCTCCTGGAGCCAAGAAGGGCTAGACTCTGACCCCTCAGTCACTGATGTAGGCCCCACGGAGCTGGGGACAGCCACAGGCGGCTGCCAGAGACAGCAGAGGCACGCTACAGCTCCGAACTAATGAACCCCAGTCTCCTTATTTTCTTTTCCCCATTTGAGCTGGTGAATTCCAAAACGGGGGGCAGAACTTTGAGCAAATCACTGACTACAAACTCCCCAACTAGACCTCTTGAAGGCAGGGCTGATTCTTAATAATACAAATTGCACTTTAGAATTGCTTTATATTTAAAGATTATTTTTTTCAGCTAGTCCAGCGATCTTTTTGGTATTGTTCTACCTTAGTGGTTCTCAACCTGTAACAACCAGTAGACTCACCTGGAGAGCTCTGAAAACCACCAGTGTCCACTCCACCTTCCGAGATCCTGCGTTAAATGGTATGGGGTGGGCCCCGGGCGGTAGTGTTCTAAAGCACTCCAGGTAATTATAGGTGTAGACAAAGTTTCAGACCTTGGCTTCAAGAGCTCCCCAAGAATGACCAAATGTTGGATGATACCAGAATATCTAAGGGCTGACATTAGCCAGAGGACAGGCTAAGAGGACACAATTGTTTTATAAGATGGAATCTTGTTTTAAATGTGAAAGCCATACATGTTCAAAAGAAATAAAAGAATATAGAAATGTATACAGTATAACGTATAAAGTGAAACTGTTGCATTTCTCCTTATCTTAACCCAAACAACCACTATTATCAGTTTGTTGTGTTTTTTCCAGATTTTTGTAATATACACATATGTGTGCATACACAAACCCCCTTGCATACATACCCCAAATAAATCTAATCATATTGTATACATACTGTTCTGTAATCTGTTTTTTTCTCTCTCTATCCCATGGACATTTTCCCATAATGACACAGAAAGATCCATCTTATCTTTAACAGATGTATGAATCATAATTTGACCACTTTTAAAATCAGTAGACATTCAGTCTTCCTCACTTTTTGCAATTACAAACAGTGCAGCAATGGACATCTTTACATACATAAACACACACAATACACACACACATCCTCACACATAGCACACACACAACACACATCCTCACACACAGCGCACACACACACACACACACACACACACACATATCCACGTACACACAACATACATATACACACATCCACACACATCCACAACACACACACACACCACACAGTTGTGTGGATAAATGCTTAGGGAAAGGGAATGCAAATTTGGGATAGAGATTGCCAAAAACGCTCTCGGAAAAAGATTGTTCCGGTCTCCCTCAGGCAACAAAATGCCTAATGACAGCTATTTGCCTTGTGTCAAAGCTGAGCTTTGCTGAGCACAGCACAGAGGAAGGTGTGAGTGTGGCAGCTGGGGGAGGAAGTGTGGGGTCATTTCCCCCGCAGGCTGTGTGTGGAGGGGCCCTGGCCTCTGGCCTTGCCTGGCCGATGTGTTTCCCAGGGAGAGGAAACCAGCCTGTGTGTGTTAACCTTTGCCTTGCTCTCCAGGGTGTGACGGCAGAGCGAGGCACGTTCACAGGATGTGTGTGTCTAGGTCAGCGGGCCTGGGTCACCATTGATTTGGGAGTGTGTGGGGCAACGGTCCTCCTTTCCAGCCCTTTCCTAGATCCACTGGGCTGCATCGAAGCCTGCGGAAGCCCAGGAGTGTGATCCTTTTTATGATTCAGGAGAGGATACATTTGTTTAATTCCAGGACTCTAGCACCTGGATATCATGTACATAGAGAGTTTTCCCCAATTTCCATAGTAGGGTGAGCCTCCTTCCCCAGGCCTCGGCACACTGCCACCCTCTCTGGGCTCCTAGGTGCTACCCAGGATGTCCACTGCCCATTGCTGGGCCTTTTTATTGGAGTACCTTCTGGTTCAAGGTGGTCAAAGTGTTTTTCTCTGATAAGCAGGCTTGAGACCAGAGGGTGGAGGCAGGGTTGGAGGGAGAAAGGTACAAAGGTTCAACCATGTGCCCTCCAGAGCTCTGGAATCTCCAAAGTGGGTTTCT
This sequence comes from Molossus molossus, assembly GCF_014108415.1. Lineage (NCBI taxonomy): Eukaryota > Metazoa > Chordata > Mammalia > Chiroptera > Molossidae > Molossus > Molossus molossus. The sequence continues at coordinate 20,706,980 of NW_023425352.1, forward strand.
CCCTAGAACCAGGGCTAATTGGTGACTCCAGAAACTTCTAGGGGAGAGGCTAAAATTCTAACAGTGCAAAAGACTATGGCAGGCCCTTTGAAGGGGAAGATGGGGAAAGGAGGTCACCTTCATTGGGAGCTACAGTGTCTCTCCTTGTGTTCTCATTGACCTTCACAGTGAGGCGGGTATTGCTACCCTTGCTTTATGGGTGGGGAATGAGGGCTAAGAGAGACTGACAGCTTTTCATGGAGCTGATGTGACTGATTCTAAACCATGCAAATTAGAGCCTGGTTCCTACTCAGGGTTCCTTCCCTGCCCACCTATGGGCGCCTCGGTCCTGACTAGTCACCCACACGAGACGCAACATTTGTCAGAGCAGCCGAGCGAACCACGAGGGCAAACCCTTGTGGCAGGGACTCTGCCTTGTACCACGGTAGCTATTAAAGAGGACGAAGTGCCCTGGCCGGTTTTGCTCAGTGGTTAGAGCGTCGGCCTGTGGTCCAGAGAGACCCGGGTTCGGTTCCCGCTAAGGGCATGCACCTCGGTTGCAGTTTGTCCCCGGCTCTGGTTGGGTCATGCGGGTGGCAACTACTCGATGTGTCCCTTTCACGTCGATGTTTCTCTCTCTCTCTCTCTCTCTCTCTCTCTCCCACTCTATCTGAACAAAATAGCAAAAATAAATAAATAAATAAATAAATAAATAAATAAATAAATAAATAAATAAAGAGGACGAAGTGATCAAGCTACGGAGTCAACGCCATTTATGACCTTGAGATCCAGCACAGCCACCATCTGGCCTCAGGTGGCCGTCTACCTCTTTAGGTCTCTGTATTTATGAACTGGAGATGATAAGAGTACTTTCCTCATCGCATCATTCCAAGGATAAAATAGATAATCGGAATAAAGTGCTTAGGAATACCTGGAACTCTGTAAGTGCTCAATCAGTGGGCATGGCTATTATTGTCCTTCCTAATGAAACCAAGCTTTTGTGCATATTAGAAAAAAATCTGTAAAAACTGACTCCTGCTATTTCTCTCCTACTTTTGGTGACTGGAAGGACAGAGCTTTGACAGCTGAACCTTTTCTTAAGGTCCACGTAGGTTTGGAAATCCTGGGAGCTCCTACTTTATACACTCATTTCCCCTCCAGGAAGCATGAGTAAAAAAAGAACAAGAAGAAGACAAAGCTTCTGACTCCGAGGGGCTTGCCTTTCGGAGGGGTGCTCCTGAGGGGGGCATTGTTTTCTCTGCCCGAGCCAAGTTAGTTTTGCTCTTGGACTTTCCCAGGCCAACATGCTATTAGTTGTAGGTCCACTGTGTGTGTGTGTGTGTGTGTGTGTGTGTGTGTGTGTCCCATTTCCTGCTCTTTTCCCGCTCCTATTCCTGTCCCATGGCCACTGGAAAGAAGCTGGTTCACCATCTCCCCCTTCCTGGGTGTCTAAATAGCTAATGGGCCTTGGGCACTTACCATGTGCCAGGTCCTGTGCTGAGTGCCCCTTGTGTATCATCACATTTAGAGGGAAGCTCCCATTGTGAGCCACACTTTGCAGCTACGGAAACCCTAACTCAGAGAGCCTAAGACATTGCCCAAGCTCACACAGCAGGGAAGTGTTGGAGCTGAGATTTCAACCCATCAAATGCTTTTAAAGCCTTCTTCCTCCTCTGTGATGCCAACACTGCCTTTGGCACTGTCACGCTGTCTTGCACCATGCCCTACTTGATTGTCAGTGTGAATCTGGCTGCCCCAGCTAAGCTGTAAGGGCCTGGGGGCTGGGGACTGCGCCTCAGTCTTTAGCTTGGCACCAGGTAAGCACTCGCTTGGCATTTGCTGGTTGCTTTGTTCCTTCACTTATTTAGCGGACGTGAAGTAAGCACCTCTTTGGTGTAAAGCATCCTGCTCAGTGTGACATGCCATGATCATGCCTGCCCTCCAAATTAAATAAACGACCAAGGCCCATGATTCATGCAAACAGCAGTGGACACTGAGTATGCTGGGTACCCGTGAAACTCTCTCGAAGGTGTTTGATATTGCATAGGAGCCTGATGACTATCCCCTCCTCCGTGTACCTAAAAAAACCACCTTTTTCCCAGAGGAGGGCCAAAGGGTCTGCAGCTGCAGCGCCTGTTTCTGGGAGGTGACTGCTGGACATGTGGCTGGGAGAAGCATTCTGCCGGCACACATCCCGCCCCCCCAGAGCTCTTCTCAGGTTCCCTTATACTGTGACTGCTCCATAAACACGGTCCAGAGGGAGCCTGGTGTAGGGTGATCTGAGGGCTGAAAGGGTCTGCCACCTGGTCATTAACCCTTAGCCAATCTGTGCATGTGCATGTGCATGCTGGAGTGGAGGTCGCACTCCAAGTCCAGGCTTCTAAGTGGGGCTGTTCCCTAAGTCATCAGCCCTGGTCCCAGCCAACTGGTCCCACCCGATGGTGGTAGGAGCAGGTGAAGGAAGGTTGTCATTAAGTTAACATTTGGCCTGGGCCAGGGGCAGCTAGCTGTCGGGGGTCTCGGGAAAAGAAAGCCTTCCTTAGTAAACGGAGCCACAGTGCCACAGAGATACACGATTTTCTCCACAGTTCCCAACTCTTGTCCCTAACTGTGCCTTCCTTCAGCAAAGTTGAACATCAAGTACTTGCTGGCACTTTTTAATGAAACACGGACAGGTCCTCGGCCTTCTAGGACTGGTTGGGCCATAACGTTGTGTTAATTGGTCGCAGCCTAGGTGTAATCATGGACATCCCTCCACAGGAACTGAGCTGGGCTCCGTTCTCTGAGCTCTGGAGTTGAGCTGTGGGTCTGTTTGCATCCTTGTCGAAAGGAGCAAGATTTGGAAGCCATGGACGTCTCGGAAGCCTCAGACATTTCTGGGCTTAATGACCCTGGCAGATGGAAGGTGGCCTAAGATGGCCTCAGAGTGGGTGGGCTGGTGCGAGCGAGCCTTTGTGCAGGTGTCTGGTGGGAGTTCCCCTGGCTGTGTCGTGGTGGAAATCTGCCTCCATGGAGGCTGGAGGACAGGAGACTCTGGGGCTTCCTCTCCAGGGAAGCTGGGTAGAGTTGCTGGTCTAGAGTGAGGCTTGCTAGACGCCTGCCATCTGCCTCAATGGCCGGAGCCGGGGGAGATAGAATCCATGGGTTTTTTAAATCCAGAAGGAAGGGAAACTCCATCCGGGAAACATAACCCCGAAGTGTGTGGAGGCAGGATGTTTAATTGCAAACCTTTCTGGAGACACAGCTGCTGGGTAATGTTATCTCGGCTGTTCCTGTGACCAGAGAAGTTTATCTGGGCCCCAGTAAACAGGGCTGGCTTTCTCGGCTGACCTCTGCCCTGGGCCCCTCCCCTCCACCTGCCCTTTCTCTGCGGTTGTAGCGTTAGGGTTTCCAGCGCCTTCCAGCGCCTTCCAGCGCCTTCCAGCGCCGGCAGCACCAGCTCAGGAGGCTGGAGAAACTGATGGGGGCGGGGGCAGTGTGTGATGGGCTGGGATTCTGTGCATCCACGGCTCATCTGGAGGGATAATCTAGATGGTCAAGGTTTGGAGGAAAGCTGACATGCCTCCTGCTCACATGAGAGAAAGGGGTCTAGAGACTGGCCTCAGATCTCTGGGCTCATCTCCAGGAAGGTCTCTGACCATTTTCTGAGTTCAGGATTTCGGCTGTCCAGGAGCTAGGCTCCGGGGCCTCTGGTAAATCCCAGAGGTTTGGGAGAACCTGAATATGAGCTCATTTTTCCATCCCCACACGGGAGTTACCCTTGCTCTGAGGAAGTACAAGATGTTAGCAGGAGCAAGTCTTTGTTTAAAAATTTTTATTGAATTTATTGGAGTGACATTGGTTAATAAAATTATATAGATTTCAAGTGTACAGTTCTGTAACACATCATGTACTGTGTGTTCACCATCCAAAGTCAAGTCTCCTTCTGTCACCATGTATTCCCCCTTTACCCTCCTCCACCCACTCCAGCCCCCCTTTAGCAGGAACGAGTCTTTGCCCAACAAGGAAAGAAATGTGTTCGAGGGCAAGCACCAGCCTGTCCTGTCCTGGTGGCTGTGGCTGACAAGGGTCACATGGACGGGCCTCCCTTCATCCCTGTCCTCTGGCTATGTCTCCACAGGGCTTGTCTTTTGTTTGGGTTGAAGTCAAGGGTTAGACCTAGACGACTTCCAATGACTTTTCAACTGTTTGAAGAGTAAAAAGAATAGGACTTTGCCCAGGGAGGCTTGCTCTGGTCATGCGCCGAGTCATAGACTGGGGACTGGGAGGTCTGGGGTCCTCTCCCCACTGCTACTAACAGGGTGAGCACCCCTTCTATGACAGCCAGTGTAGCTTATCAGAACAGGCAGCCACGAGGGTCCTGAGAGAATCCCAGGTGTGGCTGACTCCAGAATCTGCCTTTTCCTCGGCAGATCTGCTTCCCGGGTCCTGGTTTCTCCTCTGCAGAAGGAGAGGCCTCCCGGCTGCCCGAGGCTGTGAGCCTGTGATTCCTTCTCCCTGGGAGCCGAAGGGAAGCCCCTGACCACTAGAGGGGTGGAGCGCGGGTCCCGTTAAGTCTCGGTGAAGCCCTTCCCCTGGGCCCTGCGTGGTTGGCCAGAGAGACAGGCTGCTGTCTAAGGGCCTGCGCGTGAGTGCAGCTCTCTCTTAGGAGGGCACCGGCCCCTGGGACCTCCTAAAGGCGCATTCACCTGGGCAGAGGTCGGCAAGGCAGCACCTGGCTGTGCACAGCATCTGCTCCCTGCCCAGGGCCCGCGGGAAGGGCACATGCAGGTGGGAGGGGAGATGCTGCTGCAGGAGCTGAGAGTCAGCGGAGGTAGGGAGAGAATGGGGTGGGTTATGACCCCTGTGGAAATTCCAGAGCATCCTGCCATAGTTAGCTGGTTGAGTGTGAGGGTTTCCTCTGTGTTGGTGTGGTTTTGTAGCATTCCTAACCGTTGACTTCTGTCTGGTCTCAAGCTCTCAGAATTAACATGACTCCCCCATGTTCCTCCAGGCTCATATCCTAAGAAAGGGGTGTATAGACTCTTCAGACCATCTAGAGCTTTATTTAAAAAGATGTCATTCAGCCCTGGCCGGTTTGGCTCAGCGGTTAGAGCGTCTGCCCGTAGTACAGAGAGACCCGGGTTCGGTTCCCACTAAGGGCACGTACCTCGGATGCAGTTTGTCCCCAGCCTTGGTTGGGTCATGAGGGAGGCGGCCACTCGATGTGTCCCTTTCACGTTGATGTCTCTCTCTGCCTCTCTCTGTCTCTCTCTGTCCCTCCCACTCTATCTGAACAAAAAATGGAAAAATGTCCTCGGTGCGGATAAAAAAAAAGATGTCATTCAGCTCTAATCAAGTACTTTGATTTATTTATTTATTTTTCTTTATTGATTTGAGAGAGAGAGGAAGGGAGAGGGAGACAGAAGTATTGATGAGAGAGAACATCAATTGGCCACCTCCTGCATGCCCCCCACTGGGGATTTGGCCCACAACCTGGGCGTATGCCCTGACCAGGAATCAAACTGGCGACCTCTTGGTGCATGGGTCAACACTCAATCAGTGAGCCACACCAGTCGGGCTCAAGTACTTTGATTTAAATATCCACATTTCTAAATCTACATATAGGGAGATAGTTTAGTGTGGTTAAAAACATGGGGATTGGACTCAGACCTGGGTTCAAACCCTTTGTCCTGTATTTTGCTACCTTGTGACTTTGGGCAAGTTACTTAGCTTCTCTGAACCGTAGCTTTCTCCTCTACACAATGGGTATAACAATGGTAGCTATCTCATTGAGCTGAAGATTAAATGAGTCAATGCATGTGAATGTTTTACACTGTGCTGGCATGTAGCGACCAGTACCTAAATGGTTTCTGCAATTTACTGTATGAGGTTTATGTTTACAGGACATAAAGCACATCCCTGTCTATTTATTATAATAGTCAGTAGTTTATTTTGGTCTCGCGAGGATAGGGATGGCCTTTTATTTTACGTTCTTTCTTATCGGGATTACATAAAACGTGCCATAAATACCCCATTTCAGGCTGGCATCACTCAGCTCTGTTTGCTCTGCTTTGCAACACTCTCCTTGGGTGCGTTTCAGAACAAACACTCCACCCAGCACGAGGCTAACTCTGTGACTTGGAGGTCAGAGGGGAGAAGGGACTGGATTTAGATCTCACATCCTTGGCTGTTAACTGCACTGCCAAACATAAAGCCTCACACCCCTGTGTGCAGACCCCTTGCTATGGGCTGAACGTTTGTGTCCCTCCCCGAATTCACACGTTGAAGCCCTAATCCCCATCGTGATGGTATAGAGTTGGGGCCTGTGGGAGGTGGTGAGGTTTAGATGAGATCATGGGTGGAGCCCCAATGCTGGGATTAGTGCCCTTATAAGAGGAGGAAGAGCCCTGGCTGGTTTGGTTCAGCTGTTGGAGCCTCGGCCTGCGGACCAGAGAGACCCAGATTCAGTTCTCGCTAGGGGCACGAATCAACAACAAATAAGATAAAATAAGGAGAGTAATAGACCAGAGCCTCCTCTCTCCACCATGTGAGGGCATCTGTAAGCCAGAAAGTGGGTTCTCACTAGGGACCATCATTGATCTTGGACTTCCAGCCTCCATAAGTATGAGAATAAACGTTTGTAGTTTAGGCCATCTAGAAGATGGTATTTAGTTATAGCAGCCCAAGCAGACTGAGACAGCCCTGCTTCGCGGCAAAGTCAGTTACCCTGATGCCAAGGTGTCGAAATGCTATTTCTCTTTGCTAATGTTCCTTTCTTCTCATAGTGGCTGAGACCCCCGGCTTCTCTACCCACTTTGTTCTCCTCATTGGTGGAATTCCCCCAGACCACTGAATCAGAAGTGCTGGACAGATGCCTGGGAACATGAATTTTTATTCAGCTCCCAGGTGATCCTCGTTCAGTACAGCAGCCCTGAGGTTGTGTTAGGGAACCCCTCGTCTAACGAGGCCTCTTCTAGGAGGGTGTACCTTTGGTGTGGGTTTAGGTAAAAGGGACAAAAACAGTAAGAGCAGAGGCAAAATTGTGTAGGCAACAGACTTCTCTCCTTCCCCAGCCAGCAGCCCTGCCCGCCTGGGCAAGGGAGCCTGACAGCTTGGGACTGAGGTGACCTCGGAAATGGAGTCCTGAAACGCCTTCGTTTCCGAAAAGTTTACTCATCTTCCGTGTGCCCACATCTCTCCTGCAAGTCCGCTTGTCATCCAGAGGGTCGGCTTGATTGTTCAGCGGAGCAGGATATTTTCTGAGCACCTGCTTTTCCAGTGAGTCCTGGGAATCAACTGCGGCAGAATACCCCGGATGGTTTGTTAAAGCTGCAGGTGCCCAGTTATAACAGCTGTACCACTGTGGAGGGGGTGTTGAGAATGGGAGCGGCTGTGCCGGGGGAGGCATATGGGAACTCTGTACGTTCTATTCAGTTTCGCTGTGAATCTAAAACTACTATATAAAAATAAAAGTTTCAAAGTAATCAAATAAAATGTAAATGCCTGAGCCCCCCCAAACCCAGGTTTACTTATGAAGAATTTCAGAGGGTGGGCTCTGGCACCTGTAGTTGTGAAAGGCCCTTTGAAGAATCTCATTCACCCCGAAGTCAGAGAAACGGTGGAAATCAGCTACTTAAAGTGTTTTAACGACCCCAGTTTATGTTCATTGTATAAAGTTCATATAAATGAAAAGAAGGAAATTAAAACCACCTGTAATCTTACCCTCCTAAGATAATCACCCTTAGCATTTTATTGAATATCCTTCTAGAGGTGTGCGTGTGTCTGTGTGTATATTTAGACATGTATGTGTAGTATTCATGTGTACCTGACTCCGCGCTGGGCACTGGGGACAGAGATGAGAAAAACAGTGGTCCTGGGACAGAGCACCCACAACCATGTTAAATGGTGCCTGGTATCGCTTGAAGCTCAGCCTTAGTCACCCACTCACCTGCTCTTACTTTTTCCCCACAGGTATACATCATCAATGTGACCTGGTCTGACTCCACATCCCAGACCATCTACCGGAGGTACAGCAAGTTCTTTGACCTGCAGGTGAGTTGGTCTGAGCTTAAATGGTGCCCGGTTCCATCTGTGGCCCTAGTCTCTGGTGGGCTGGCCCCTCTCAGGTTCTCACTCATCTGGAGAATCCCCACAGAGCTCTCAGGTCAGAGCAGAGGGACAGGTGAGGAACCTTGATGCGTGAGCTGGACTCTGCAGTTTAGGACATTGCAGACAAACACTTGAGGTTTTGTTGGCTTCCTCAAATGGTCTTAACAGTCATGCTTTGTCACCCTCCTTTGCCTGGCTGGTAGGAAAACAGGCTGGAGAGGCAGGAAAATGGCTGTGAGTGTTGTGTGCATGAGCAGACATGTCTATAAACATCCAGGATGAGACACAAGCCACCACATCATTGCAGGCAAAGAAAAGCAAACATACAGAAAAGACCGGAACAGAAAATAAGTAATGTCTTGAACTACACAAATTGGGCATACCACTGTGTCTGTCTAATCGAATAAGGCTCTTGCTGCCCTGTTTGTACATGTGGACAGTATGTGTGTCTCTCTAATATACACAGTGTGTTCACATGGGGATGGTGATATGGATCCCACGGCTCCATTGTAACCTCTCATGATGCCAACTAATCTGGTTAGGCTTCTTGGGATTATAAGTGATAGTTTTACACTCATACTAGCCTAGAGAAAAAGGAGGCTTGGTTGGAAGACGGTGGCTCCAGGAACCCCTGAATCTAGGGCTACTCCCCTTTGTCTTATCTTTGCTTCTCTCTGGGCACTGTTACTTTTTTAGCTTGTTACTTCATATACTGAGAAACTTGGCTGTCAACAGTTCCTGAATTTTAAATCTTGTGGTTCCCAACAGCAGAGAGAGACTGACTGTCTCTCACTTCCAAACTGAAAAATCCCAGGGAAGACTCTGATTGGCCCAACTTGGTCAGGTACCCTCTCTGGAGTAATTAGTATGGCTGGGGCACAGAGGGTCATGTAGCACAGACATGGCCACTAGGGGCCCACCCCTATATATGGGGCTGGCACCAGACCAGGCAGAATCATTGTGAGTTGGCAGCCACCCTTCCTATACCAGGAAGGGAAAGCTGAGAGATTCTAGATTCTTCCTCAGGGCTGCGAGCCTAGTTTAGGCCAATAAAACCACAAAGAAGAGACACCCACTCCTGGCTCTCACAACCATCGTCCATTCCTTCCTTTGCAAGAATGGTGGTGAGTCATCTTGGAAAGGCCAGGTCTGCACATTTGCCCCGAAGTACCTGATTTTATCCCATTGTCTTTATTACATAACCTATGAGGAGAGCCAGCTTCCTGTATTACAAATCCTCTCTTAATCCAACAATATGGGATTGAATATGCCACTGAATGTGGATTGAAAGCCAGTCTTTACTCTCCTGGCCTCTTCCTCTTCCCTCCTCAATTCCTGTCCAATCTCCTTGGGTCCTTCCGGCATAAACTGGAGGGATTTGCCGATACCCCATCAATGGTGTAGTGTCACGGACAGGAAATGATAACTTAGTTGGGGAGAGGAAACCCTGAAAGGACTCATTGATGAGCCAGAGGGGTCTGAGAGTCAGCAGAAACTTTCAAATCAGAACTTTTCTTCTCCTCTTTCTGTTCCGTTCCCCCATCCCCCTTCCTAGTTACAGAATCTCACAAGAAAGGAATGCTGCTACCCCCACTTCTCCCTTGCCCAGAGGGCTTATTTCCGGTGTGTTGGAAGGGGACACATGGCATGGAGTGGCTTGTGTGATGTGCTGGCCCTCGCCACGAGCATGGCCAGGCCTGTGCACTGCATCATTGCCACCCTGTAGATGCACTTGGGAAAGGGGTTGGGATGATTCTTTAGAATTGGACCTTTGAGCCAAGCGTAGCATCTTTGTGAACCCATTTTACAAAACTCATGGCATGATGACTTAGTGGCGTGCATTTTGGAAAGCCTTATTTATCAGGTTCCCTGATTGTAATATGGCAGCTCCTTAGAGGAAGAGCACATGGCATTGCTAATTCCATCTCAGGTGACTGGTGGCCCTTGAAACTCAGTTTTCTGAGTGGCTTAGAGCGTAGGTACTGGGGACACACTACCTGGGACTGGTTACTGGTTCTGTCACTGTGTAACTCCAGGCAGGTTCCATAACTTCTCTAGGCTCTGTTTTCTCATCTGTAGAATGAAGATTCAAATACCCACCCAGTAGGACTGTTGGGAGGATTAAATGGGTAAATCCACATGTTTCCTGACACGTGGTTGTCTATAGTGAGTTACCCAAGAGGTTGTCTAGTGGTGTTAGCAGAAGACAAGGAGGCTGGGCTGCAGCTGAATGGATCTGTTGCTTTCTTCCCTCACTTGGCTTTTCTCTGTGCTGAGGAGCTTCTGTGCCCTGGCCTGTGCCAGGGAGTTCAGAGTCTGGTAAGCCACAGGCTCCCTCTGGAGCTCGCCACTGGGGCAGCACAGGAGTGTGTTGGGAGTCAGGGTGTGGCCTACAGGTGGCTGTCCTCAGGATCATTTTGCTCCTCCCATTTTTGGTGGAGCCCCACCTTGGAACCCTGCAATCCTGGGCTGACTAAGCCAGCCTAGGGGAAGCCGTTAAGCTGGCTTTACCAACTCATGGTCTGAGCCTTCTGGGGACCACAGATCCCGTTGTGAATCTGGCGGATCTCCCCAGAAAAAGAGCATGTATGTACAGTTTTACTTACAGTGTCAGATGTTCGTTCACAGACCCTCCTTGTGGGCCCTCAGTGAAGAACCGCTGAGCTGAACCAGTTCGGATCGTTAGTCACAGTCACATCTTGCACCACTTGAGCACCATTTGGGGGTTTATACACAGTATTCAGATAGTAGCAGTGGACTTGGATACCTCTTTGAGGGACCCCTAGGTCCCCTCCCTGCCACAAGTTGGTTTCCCTGTCCCCAGCGTGGGTCTCCCCACACTTATTTCTCCCCTTTTATTTCTCCCTCTTCAAACAGTGTCTTTTGCCCCTGGTGGAGGTCAGGGAACCACGAGGAGGCCCTGGGCTCCCAGCTCTCTAATGTAACCCAGGAGTCATGTGCAAAGTGGTACCAGGTGGCCCTGAGCTCCTTGGGCGCTGGGCCGAAGGCTGTGGGGTATGTGCAGATCCAGTTCCCCGTGGAACAGCACAGGTACCTCCAGTGTCCTTTCCCTCTGTGGACATGGACAGCCCTGCCCTGCCCTTCACACTCCTAGCCAGGAAGCATCTGTAGGATGCTGTCATAGATCTTGGTTTTTCCATCTTTCTCCACTGCAGAATCCACATCAACACAACTCCCACGTCCCAGCCTATGTGAAAACTAAGATTTGAAGCCGAGAATCACTCTGGGTTATTCTCTTCGAAGCTTCTGCCAGGCAGTGCTCTCCCGAATCCTAGGAAATGAAAAATCTCAGGCACACACCAGGGCAGCCAGCACCGAGGGGCGGCAGGCAGCGGGCAGGTGACAGCAGGAGGACGTGCTTTGAAGAGAGCCGGTGTGTCTGTGATGCGACCCGTGGCCCTGAGTCCTCTGCAGGGTACTTCGAACTCTGGTGGAGCATTGGAGAACCGTATGGTGCTGGGGGAAATAATCGCAGATAACCGGATCTGCCCCTCCCACACATACCTAAATCCTTTGGGCTATTCAGGAAAGATTATTTATCCTGATATTCCCCTTCTACCTCCACCACTCACACTTTTTTCCCTGGTGATTAGGGTCACCTGATAAATACAAGGTGTTCGATTACTTTTGAATTGTAGATAAACAATGAATACTTTTAAAAAGTACAAGTATAGCCCCGGCTGGTTTGGCTCAGTGGTTGGAGCATTAGCCTGCGGACCAGAGAGTCCCAGGTTCCGTTCCTGCTAGGGGCACGCACCAAAAAATTAATTAATTATTTTTTTAAAAAAGTACAAGTAGCCCTGGCTGGTTTGGCTCAGCGGTTAGAGCGTCGGCCTGCGGTCCGGAGAGACCCGGGTTCGGTTCCCGCTAAGGGCACATACTTCAGTTGCAGTTTGTCCCCGGCCCTGGTTGGTCGTGCGGGTGGCAGCCACTCAATGTGTCCCTTTCACGTCGATGTTTCTCTCTCTCTCTCTTTCCCTCTCTCTCCCTCCCACTCTATCTGTACAAAAGTTGGAAAAATGTCCTCGGGTGAGGATAAAAAAAAAAGTACAAGTATATCCCAAACATCGCATGGGACATACTTATACTAGAAACATGTTCATTGTTTATCTGACATTCACATTTTATTGCGTGGCCTGTGTTTTCGCGCTAACTCTGGCAGCCTTGCTGTGGCTGAGTGGTGAGGAGGGAAGTGTGAGGATGAGTGACCCGGGTCGGCTCGGAGTAAGGGTGGGCTGGTCTGTGCTAAGGCCTCCAACAGGTTTGCACTTCTTCAGGGCAGACATGTACTGGCTGGGGAACACTCGTTTGAGAAGGACAAAGTCCCTTCCTTTAGGAGCCCCTATCTTGTGGGGAAAATAGACTTTCGGCAGTTGAGTCCACTGTAGGTGAAGTAAATACTGGATTGAGATATAAGCCACATGCTGCGGGATGAAGAGGAAGGAAAGAGCATTCTTCTTGGGAGCGGGGAACAAAGAAGATGCCCATATGGTTTTGATTGGTGACAGCAGCCTGGAGTGCTACAGCCACACACCTCCGCCCAGTTCGGGGGGCATTTGGTTGTTTTGTGGGAATTCTAGTTGTCAGGGTAAAGTATGTTCCTAGTTTATTTCTTAGTTTGTTCATTCATGGATGCCTGCTTGCCTGCTTCCTTCCGTCTGTCCAGGCAGTGTGCCAGGCTTTGGAGATTTACTGATGAGCACAAGCTTTTATGGGACTTACAGCTTAGTATGAGAAGACAGATTTTAGTAAATAAATAAATAAATAAATAAATAAATAAATAAATAAATAAAATATATATTCTTTTATACTATTCCAAACACTGCAAGGAAACCATAGACATATTATAGGGAAATCTTATCCTCTGGGATCAGGGTAGGTTTCCCTGAAGAACTAAGTTTTCTTTGACAGATCAATAAGTTATTTTATCTTATTTTATTTTGGGGATTGGGGATGCTTTATGCTGCTAATGAAAGCAAGACTTTCTGCCCAGACAAACGCATGAATGTACGTATACAATTTTAATAGCTTTTGGTCATTCACACCCCCCTGAAATCCTTCCATGGGCACCAGGATATGACCACGTTCTAATCAGATAAAACTCTCTGCTTGGTCCCAAACCTTCTTCTCTCCCCATACCTTCTGCCTCGAGCCTTCGGACCCAGTGATTCCACCTCCTCCTCACACAAGGGTCTGCTCCTTGAACCCAGTCCCTCTTCCTGCCCACTGGGAGGCACTGGGTATGGAGGCTTTAGACCTGTGTCTCCGATGCAGTAGCCACTAGCCACACGTGGCTATTTGAGTTTCCATTTAAATTAATTAAAAATCTTAAAGATTAAAATTTTAAAATTAAGTGTAATCAATTTAAATGAAATTAAATTTAGTTTCTTGATCACACTTGCTACATTGCAAGTGCTCAGTAGCCACAATGACTAGTGGCTAGGTATTGAGCAGATACAGAACATTTCTGTCATCCCAGAAAGTTGTATAGGACTTTGCTGCTTTAGACCATCTGGGACACACAGAGGCTTGACCTGGCCTTATGTTCACCCCAGAGTACTCTGCCACCTCCTAGTCCCTTCCCAACTGCCATCTAAACTTTTCTAGGGCCCCAGCAGGAAGAGGGAGAGGAAGCTCCATCATGATTTGCCCCATCAGTAGAGCAATGCAAATTCAACAGTATTCCAAACACCTCTTTTGAAACCAGGTCAGTTACTAGAGAGGGCTTCTAAGGACATGTTAGATGTCATTTGGGGACAGGGAAAGGAGAGGCTCTTGGTCTTCAAGTGGAAATTGGTTTCTTCTAAAAACAATCCACCACTCAGCCCTATCTGACCAGGAAAGAGACCTGTCCCAGAGGGAGCTGGCCAGAACGAGGCCCGGTGTTGAAGCCTGTTTGGTTATAAAGGGCTTCGATCACTTGGAGGAGCAGTTAAGGGGAGAAGGGGGAGGGTGAAGGGCCACAGATGCTCTTAAGCTGCCTTCCCACTGGCAGCTGGACCACATTTCCAGCCTCTCTGGATTTCCTTGCAGAGCTCCTTCACTGTTAAGTATCTCCCCCAAGGCCTGGCCCCACTGAGGAAGGACCGGAAGGCTCCGTGGAAGGTTGTTTCACAATCTGACCTACAAGGCAATTACTGCAGCAGTAATTACTCTGCAAACATTGGCTTCGTGGTGCTGCTGGCCCTTTAGTCTGAACTCCGGCCAGTGAGTGCACAGGGTCAATATTTGATCAGAGGCCGAAGATGGGAGTCAAGAACGTTGTTTAGGTTTGCTTATTTGCTCTAAAGAACTTAACCTATTCTGAAGAGCTTTTCTCTCTCTTCCTTATTCATCTCTTCAGATTCTCCAACGACTTGCCCCACCCAGGGTCACGCTCACTTTCCAGCTCTCAAACAGCCAGGCTAACAAGTTGTAATCCCAAATCACTAATAACTGGCCTTGAAATGAATGTGTATGTTTGTATGGGCATGTTGTGATGTCATTTATGGAGAGTTATAGGACTGCTGCGTTTTTAGAATTAGAAGAGTTCTATCCCAAGTCCGTCACTTTGCAGGTAAACATCAGTATTAATTTTTCTATACATCAGATTTATATGAGCTTTAATTTGGTTTGATGTTCAGAGCAAACCTCAGCTGAGTCAAACTAGAATGATCCTGGTATGTGTCAGGGATCAACCTGAGAGTAGAAAATGAGTTGGGGTGTTTCTTCTGCAGTCTCTGTCTTTTAAACATCAAGGCAAACTCTGTGTTGTTTGAGACCATTGACCCTAGACTGATGGCAAGGGGATCAAAGCCTGGGGAGGTAACTTGCCAAGTTTTAAGATCAGTTTTGTAGCAAGCATTCTAGAGAGTTCTGGTGCCCTGTGTGACAGTTCTAGCTTCAGCAGTGCAGTGAGCTGTGGGTCACTGTGATTGCTCACCATGAACAGAGGAGACTTTTTGCCTTGACTGAGGTCAGCCACCAGTCCCGGGAAGGCATAGAAAGCCGTGTTGTTTGCCATGGCAAAAACTGGGAACCAACTTCAGTGATCAGCCATAGAAGATTGCTAAGTAACTGGGGTATTCTCATACCACTTTGTACAATAGTCAAAACAAATGAGATTATTCTCAGTTTTGTAGATGGAGCACCAAGAAATGTTAATGAATGTCTAATGTAAGTTTTAAAACAATATTTATAGTATGATAGCAATTATGCAAAAACAACAAGAAGAGATTTCTTTTGTAAGCCCATGTATAATATATGAATATTTTTATTTATTTATTTAATCCTCACCTGAAGATATTTTTCCACCGATTTTCAGATAGAGTGGGAGGGGGAGGGAGGGGGAGAGAGAGAGACATCAATATGAGAGAGACACATCGATTGGTTGTCTCCCACACGACCCTGACCAGGGCTGGGGATCGAACTGCAACCGAGGTACGTGCCCTTGACTGGAATCAAACCCATGACTCTGGTCCGCAGTCCGACGCTCTAACCACTGAACAAAACCGGCCAGGGCTAAGTATATGAATATTTTTAAAAGATCTGGAAGGATGCCCTCCAAATTGGTAATAGAGTCATCTCTGGAAGTGGTTTGGGGACATCAGTGGGAGAAGAGGCTCAGTCAGAGAGGAACCTTAGCTTTATTTGTAATTTTTTTTTTAAAGCAGAATTATATATATAATTTGCAACATTAATAATTAATAAGATACCCATAGGGGAGGTAGAGAAAGTGGGAAGTCTAAAATAAAATATGTCTCTCACAGTCATTATTGATAATGGGACAGAAAACACACAAGTTAAAAAATAAACATTAAGAACATATCCAACAAGAGAAAGAAAATGAAAATAACTATTAAAATCACATTGCCTCATATTTCATGAACCATCCTTCTAGATTATTACTATGAATGTAACTGGTCCGAACCCATTACAGCAAACCCCAGGGGCTTGCCCATATGATCTTGTCAAACTGAAATTTCGTATTCAAATATTGCTCAAGACACGAACTGCGTATTGGGCAAGCGGCAGCCGGGCAGTGGTTCTTGCATCATGCCAGAGAACACTGCGTTGCGTGGCCACAGGGTGCAGTGCTTAAGGTCAGGTACTCCAGGGCCCGGATGGTTGGGTTCTAAGACCAGCTCCAGCACTTACTAACTGTGTATAACCTGTGGTGAGTTCTTAACCTTCTACACTTGGGTTTTCTCATTTGTATTATGATAATAAAAAACCTGCCTCCTGGTACGTTCTACAGCCAGAAAAGCTCTTCAAAGTAGGTTAAGAATAAAATGAGTCAACTCATATAAAGAAAGCCCGGAGAATCATGACTGGCATGGAGACTCTAGACAGGGAAGCTGAAACCTCACCAGTGAGGCCTTTAGAAGCTTAGTTCCGAGAGAGAATAGCTGGACATCCCCACTCCATCTGGAGGCAGAGATTTCTTCCTGCACCCCGTTTATAGGACCTCACTTTCTCCACGTGCTCAGTCTGCCTCCAGGAGGGGGAGGCGGGGGCTGGTGTTAAGGGTTTTCCAGATAAACACTTTCACCTCCGAAGTTTAATTATCAACCCGCCTTTCTCCCGGCAACACTATTAGGAAAACACGGCTTTTTGGAAAGTAACTATTGGTCCACAGTGTTTCCTTGCTCTTGGAAAGAGGCATCTTCCAGATTCCTGATGGAACCCAGGGGAGTTCCCGGGGAGCCCGCTGGGCATTCCAGTAGCTCCTGGAAATTCTGTGGCAGGTCCCGTCCCCTGTCCCCCCGCCCTCCCCCCTGCCCCCCCCCCCCAGCCCTGGGGAGCAGGCTCTGGCCTCAGCCACGCCCTTTCATCTTTTTTTCTGGCCCCTGTGGCCTGAGGCTGAACTCCAGCTTCCTCTTGTCTCTCCTGATTTCCCCTCTGGTAGGTTCTGAGCTGAGATGGAGTGGGGTTGGTGGAGGGCTGTGGGGTGTCTGTTCCCAGGGAGTGTCAGGAGGGGCGGGCCTGGTGAAATACTACCTCCAGGCCGCTCAGGATGGAGAGCAGTCTACCACTGAATTGGAATCCTGGGGCTGGTTGGTGTGGCTAGAGTGCTCGCAAAGTGGTCTGCCCCGCCCCCCATCCAAGAAGATGGAGTTTGCGCAGCTTGCATGATGACCCCTTTTTGTGCATTTTTCCCAACCTCACTGGTGTGGGAGCACCCTGTACACGAGGGGCCTCGAAGGTCTAAAACAGATAGAGAGAGGTGGCGGGAGGAGGGGGGTGGCCGTTGGCGGCGTGCATTGGGGAGGGCCTCCACTCATCTGTGCGTAAAGAGAAGTAAGCCCAGAGAACCACCGTCAGTGGAGCCTGCCATCAGGAGAACTTTCCACAGGGCAGAGCCCAAGGATACAGAGAGAGGAGAGAAGCTTGTCTGCCTCTTAGCCCAGAAATTAATCTTTTCCTGTGCAGATAGTTCTTGGTCTGTGAGTACCTTTTTAGGTACCTGTGTGCTTTCAACCAGTGGCGGTAGGTGGTTCAGGCAATGACTCTACGGAGTTCCTTAGTGATATTAGGC
The DNA here is from genome assembly GCF_014108415.1 of Molossus molossus. NCBI lineage: Eukaryota > Metazoa > Chordata > Mammalia > Chiroptera > Molossidae > Molossus > Molossus molossus. The sequence goes on from NW_023425352.1 coordinate 20,724,588, forward strand.
CCTGTCAGATGAGACCCCTGCTTGTGCACCAGGAAGTCAGGGGCCATCTCTACCCTTTGCTGGTCACTCAGCCTCTCCCTGGGGCCAGGGTGGGGTTTTCACACAGTGGAGAAGCCCCTTTGTGGACACTGGGGAAAGTTTAAGAGCAGCCGGAATGTCTTCTGGGTGTTAAACCTTGGCACTGCTCACTGGCTCTGACCCCTGCGTGAAGTCTCGAGTGTGGCAAGGGGATTTAGGGGGATGCCTGCTCCCTGGCGACTGTCCTGCAGGGCTGACAAAAACATCACTTTAGGGAGAGAAATCATCCGTATGCAAGTATCACAACACTGGAGGTACACGCTTGCCAGCCGGTGTTAACCATGTGCGCTGGGGAACTGGGTAGGATGGTGAGTTTTACGACCAGAAGACCCTTAGAGGTCATCAAGCAGGAGGATAATTACCTGGCACTCATGCTGGCTGCCACCCTCCAGCCTCATGCCCACCACAGACATCAGTGGTTGAGCAGGGCATGTTCCCATCCTGTGCCCATGGCTGACATTGTTTGTTGGTAATGAGTCCAGACATGGTCTCAATCTTTAAAAAAACCCGAAAAACTAATTATCTTCAGGAAGACACTACCTACCAATTGGCAGTGGCACCTTGAGGTGATACTCACTGGCTACCCTCTGATGTCATCCATTTTCTTTATTTGACAGATAAGGAAATGAAGCCCTAAGAGGAGAAATGACTTGTCCAAATTACAGGGCCAGCAAGTGAACAGCAGGACTGAAACTCAGGCAGTCTAGCTTCTAGTTCATTCCAGGCTGGAGTGCTAGCCTCCCGTGCTGAAGTCCCCTTTCTGTTCTTGGCTGAGGAAGGCAGGGAGCCCCTGTTGCATCATCGAGGGAGGTCCCGTTGAGGCGGGGATCATTCACCCTCTCAAGACAAGATATCTGTGCAGAGAGCAGATTCTTCCTAGCCCCTGGAAAGGTCGGACGGTAGCTCTTTCATAGGATCGGCTGCTTCCTGCAGCTTCGACCACATGTCCTGCCCACCAGCGCCTGCCTCTCTCGTTGGATAATGAACCTCAGCTCTGCCAGAGGCAGTGTCTGAGTCAGGCCACACCACCTGCATGACCGCCCAGAGCTGCACACCTTGTTTTCCCAGCACAGGGTGTCATGTCAGGGTGTGTTGAGTGTTACTTCGGGAGGATCTGAAGTGCAGCTGCTGCTTCTGTCACCTCCCCCCTCCTCTGGTCCCAGGGTAGCTCTGTCCTCACCGGGCTCCCATCTACCCTCTTTGGATACCCAACAGGAAAGTTGGCTGGAAAGTGGGTGGGGGACAGTGTCCCCCTCCAAACTGGAGAATGGAGGAAAGGAAGACCTTTGGTGGCCAGGTGAGTGGGGTTGTGTGTGTACATGTGTACATGGTATGTTCTGTGAAGGCTTCAGCTGCGACTAAGTCATTCCCTTCCCACAGGAGGGAATTTCAAGACGCTTTGGAGGAGTGCCAGCTACATGCCTGGACTGGGGTTGGTACTGGGGACCCTGAGAGGAAGAGTCAGGGAGAAGCCGCGGGATGGGTGAGCTGCCCAGGGCGCAGACCCCTGCCATCAGGCCCGCACCGGGGGCACCCCCCCTGCTTGTTGAGGCAGCTCCTGGACCTGGAGCCGGGCCGCTTGGCCCCCTGGGAGCCCCACCCTCGATGGCAGCAGCTGATTTAGCTTGGAGTCTTCTGGAGCAGGCAGGGGCAGCCGGGCGGCTGTGGGAGCCTGGGCTGCGGCTTGTGTGAGGGAGTGAGCTTCCCGTCAGCAGGCGACTGCCTCAAGCTGGGTGACCCAGAGGTGCCCGCCGCAAAGGCTCCCTCCACCGGCTGCCCGCCACCCCCTGGACCTCAGCGCCCAGGTGACTGTAGGGGCTGCGATTCCTACATCTCGGGACATTGTAGTTGTTGAAGAATTGACACTTTCCTTCATATCCTCAGTTTAGCTGGAGCCAAGGGAAAGAGCTTTTATATTTCTCCGAGCCCCCATGACTGGGGGACAGCAGCAGGCTCTCAGAAGAACTTGTGGGATTTCTGGTGCCAAACTCCCATTTCTGAGTGGGGCAGTGGCCCACAGTGATGGAAAGCTCAGCCTTTATCAGACAGGTTGTGGGTGCACCTCACCCTCCCCAGCTGTAACCCTGGGCAGTCTCAGCCGTCTTATGTGTGAGGGGCTCCAGCTGCAGAAGCCTGTGAGGTCTCCAGGGGTGAGGCTGGAACGGCTGGAAGCAGTACTAGGATGGTGGGCATTCCCGTTGCTGCCTCTGGAGGGCAGGGGCTCTGGGTGGTTCCTAGCAACTGTGTCTGTTCAGCCTGGACCAGGGGGACATTGTCTCAGCCATGAAAGGGTCTTAGGCACCCCTGAACTGCAGTAAATAAATGCCCCAGGGCTGACCAGGAGACAGCCTGAAACCCAGGCCAGGGTTTGGCTCCGTCTGCTAATTAGGGAGCGTTTATCTGGTGCCCAGCAGAACAAAGTGGCCAGTTCAGCTATGCTGGAAGTCTGAGCTCAGTGCTGGCGGGGGGGCTGGGGAGGAGGCTAGGAATGGGGCTGGGGCGGGGGGGGTCCCTGGGGCTAAATGGACCACATTCAGATATACCTTAAAAAAAAAAAAAAATCCAAACCAAACAGGAAGCATGAGGCTGGTGTATGGGCCGGAGCTGAGATGCCTGCAGAGAGGATGGTCTGGCGCACAACAAGCGGCCATTCTTCCTGCTGAGACAGTGCCCGCTGGTCTCCCGAGGGGGCATCTCTGCTGAAGGCCAGCCTGTCTGGCTCCCCAAGGAGACGGGCTTGTTTATCCGATTGGAGCCTCGTGAGGAGGAAGCCCCCGTGGGAGGCTGGAGGGACCCCTCTGCGCGTGCATTTCCTCTTCATCCTTCATTGTGTTGGGGTGGGACCAAGATGGGAGCGATGCACCAGGAAACCTCCACGTGTAGGACTAAAAAAATGTGAGACTGTCCTTTGTTTTATGTACTGTGGTGCAACTGGGACACTGGGCTAGTTCAGAACACCTCGGCGTTTTGGCCGTGAAGTTCAAGGTGGGGAAGGGTGGAGCCGCAGAACCATCTCCCTGCAAGTCGGGGGGCAGGATTCTGACCAGGCAGTCTGGAGTCCACTCCCTAAACCCCTCTTGTCCATTGCCAGTCATAGCTTGGATGTGGCCTCCACATGGGTCAGAACACTGCAGAGGGTGCCTGGGAGGTCCTGGCACCCCAGAGAAGAGAGGGGTGCTTTCCCTCCCTCACCAGGAAGGCTTCAGAACAGGCGGGGCTGGACGGGCCGCTGGGGATGGATGCCGCCCTGACCCCCTGCCCTGGCTGGGAGGGCTGGGCTGGGCAGAGAGAAAGCATCAGTTCGGTGAGGATGTTCATCCTTTTCTTGGCCCATGAGTCTTGAATTCTGTCTGTGGTGTCCTCTCTGTCTGTCTCTTTCCTGTTTCTCTTCTTGTCTCCGTGTCTCCCCAAGGGTCTCTGAGTCCAGCCCTGTCTGTGGGAGTGGCTGTCTGTCCTTGTGGCCTTTCAGCCTCCCTGGCGCTGGCATATGTGTCTTTGCCAGTCAGTGTCCCTCTTGTCTGTGTCTCTCCCCACTGGATGCTGCCACATCCCAAGCCGGAGTCTGGGAGAAGGGCCGGTGGGAGTCTGACCCTGGTCTGTGTGGCGGTTACTGACTTCAAGGAGTGAGGGGCTTGGCAAGTCTGCACCCTCGTGGAGGGAGCTGCTTCCCCTTCTCAGGGGAGTGTGGGAGTGGCGCACCAGCAGGCATTCCTTTTAGAATTAGGTGACAGTTTGGGCATCCTGATGGGAGGTCTGCCCTGCCTCCAGGGGATACCCGTGGTGGCCAGCCATTGGCTGTCCCCCCTCCCAGAGAGATGTGACTGCAGTCTCCCTTCCCTGTGCCTTGCTGTGCCCAGTGTAGGGGGCTGGCAGGGCTCCTAGTCCTCACCCAGGCTGCCCCAGAAACAAGGGCCCAGGGTAGCTGGGCACGTGGAGGGCAGGAACCTCCGGCTGCTCTTTCCCATCTTTCCCTTCTTTGGCTGGACTGGGGGTCTCCTGGGTCTCATCTGTCTGTTCCATCACCTAATCCCTCCCTACCCCATACTTACTGTTCTTCTACAGCCATGCCTGCCCCCACCTGTCCCCAGGAGAAATAGCTGAGCAGTGGGCACTTGCCCAGGAAAGGGAGTGCCCTTTGCAGGGTCAGGTGGGCCCCCAGAGTGTCCCACCAGGTAGGGTATCAGAAACAGATGTGGGGCAGGGCTCTGCTTTCCCTTGGGCATCTTCTCCCAGTGATGGGCAGTTCTCTCTGGTCCAAGCCTCTGTCATCAACCAGAGGGTGGGTGGTGGGTGAGCCCCTGACCCTGTTGGTTGAACACCTGCCATGGGCGAGTCACTTGGTTCAGGGTGGGGCCGAGGGAGTGGAGATAGATGGAATATGAGCTGACCTGCAGGCCGACTCTTCAAGGCATTTCCACTGATAAGTCACACAGGTGCTTGCCCCTCTCTGGCCCCTTCCTTCTTGCTTCTCCTCCCCTTCCTGCTCAGTCACTGCACCATCGCCCACTCCTGCAGATCCCTCTCCTCAGCCTGCGGCCACCCTCCTGACTCCACGCTCACATCCATGGCACTCTCTCCAGGACCTCCCCACACTCCGGTCCGGCTCCTTCCAGCTGCCTTTCTACTCTGCAGCCACTCAGCTGTTCTGTTTCATTTTAATTATGAAAAAGTTGAATCCTACAGAAAAGATTATAGCAGGCGTCAGTGGACCTACTCCCCAGAGTTAACACGTGTTCATATTTTGCCACATTCACATCAGATACTTTTTAAAATTGTGGTTATTTTATTGATTTTTTTTTTTTTTTTTAGAGAGAGAGAGAGAGAGAGGGAGAGAGAGAAGCATTAATATGAGAGGGAGATATCGATCGGCTGCCTCCTGCATGCCCCCTACTGGGGATCAAGCTGGCAACCTGGGCATGTGTCCTGACTGGAAATTAAACCAGTGGCCTTTCAATGCACGGGACAATGTCCAAGCAACTGAGCCCCACCGGCCGGGCATGTCAGATATGTTAAAAAAAAGAAATTTCATGGTGCAGTTAGAGGACATGTCACATAAACGTTAGATTCCCTTCCTTCTGCCTCGGTTTTACCGAGAAGGTGGGCCAGGAGGTGGGTCTAGGAGAAGGGTTTAGGTCGACTGAGGAGGTGGGTGAAGGTGTGGAGGCAGGACTGCAGGGGCCACATGCAAGGCGGGGGATCCCTGCTCAGTGGAGGATGCAGCCTGAGGGAGGCGGGCCCACACAGGCGCCCCGCAATCCTTAAGCAGCCAGCCCCTCTCTCCTTCACTTGCTCCTCCTTCCACACCTCGTCCTAGGTGGGCAGCTGCCATGTTCATGAGGTGGCTGAGAGGAAGCCGTCACCTGGGTCAGTGGGGCTGCCACCTGGACAAGCAACCAGCCGCTGGGCACCAGGGTGGCTGGAGGACACCACACTGCGGGGGGGGGAGCGGGTTCCTACTGCATCTCCTGGTTCCCTGGCAGAGTCAACCCCTGCCCTCCACCCCCCGAAAGCCTGCTTAAACAGCCTGGGACTGGGGAGCCCAAGGCCCACCCTGGGTAGCTTGCTTGCTAGTGGGCTGCTTCACAAGATCCCCTGCCCCCAGCAACTCTGCCTGAGTTTTCGTTTTGCTTTGGGGATTTTTCCTCTTTTCCTTCCGGGCCCTACCTTGTCCTCCCCTTCTGCAAATGTGAAGAGACACTAGGAAGTCCTTGGCCTAAGGGCCTTCAGAAAGATGATGTTATAGAAGAAGACTCCTGTGGGCTGAGTGGCTGGCCTCGGTGACCGGGAAGGGAGCCATTGAGGCAGCAGGTGCCCAAATCGGCCCTGGATGCCATCAGGCCAGATCGGAGCCCGTGGGCTGCCTGGCTCAGTTGTCACGAGTGCCTGAGGAACAAAGGGATTTAAACCCAGTTGGGACTGCCCCAGACCTGGTCATTCATGTCCCATATCCAACCCAACAGCAAATCAGTGCGTTCTCTCAGACCCCCTCAAAATGTAGCCTAGATCTGTCCTGTCCCCACCCTGGTCCAGCCTCATCATCTCTCACCTGGGCAACTGAATGGCTTCTTCAGGGATCCACCCACTTGCACTCTTGTCTTCCCAACAACTAGAGTGATCATTTTTTTTAAAATATTTTTTCTTTATTGATTTTTAGAGAGAGTGGAAAAGAGAGAGAGAGAGAGATAGAAACATCGATGAGAGAGAACATAGATTGGCCGCCTCCTGCATGCCCCCCACTGGGGATCGGGCCTACAACCTGGGCATATGCCGTGACCAGGAATTGAACTGGTGACCTCTTGGTGCATGGGTTGATGCTCGGCCACTGAGCCACACCGGCGGGGCTAGAGTGATCTTTTAAAAACATAAATCAGATCACATCACACCCCTGTTTATAACCTTTCTGAAAGATGTCCTTTCTGTTTGGAATGAACTCCCAACTCCTTACCCTGCCCTGGGCCCTGTGGTGGGCCCCTGCCCATCCTTCCAGGCTTGTCTCTTGCCAGACTCCCTTTTTCATTGGCTTCTGGCTTAACAGCCACCTGCCTGTTCCTGGAACACCAAGCACAGTGCTGACTTGAAGCCTTTGCCATTGCTGTTCCTCTGCCTGGAACTCCCTCTCCCCAGGTCTTCAAGCAGCTGATTCCTGGGCACTCAGGCCTCAGCTCCCACGGACCCTCCCAGAGAGGCCTTCCTGACCACTTCCTCGCAGAGCGCCCCCAGAGTCCCCAGCCCTGTCACTCAGGTTCATTACCACATTCTGTCATCTTCTACACTTCTCACCGCCTGTCATCGTCTCATCTAACTATTTGTCTACTTGTTTACTGTCTCATTACTGGAGTGTGAGCTTCAGGAGAGCAGGACCTTGCCTGCTCATAGCTTGCGTTCCCAGCACCGAAATCAGTACCTGACACGTAGCATGTGCTCAAGAAACGAGTGAGTGAATAAGTGCATTCGTGGCCTGCTGGGAGTGAGTACAGGAGGCCCATCGTGTCTGTGGGGTACATTCCAAGATCCACAGTGGATGCCTGCAACTATGGATAGCACCGAATCCTGTATATGCTATGTTTTTTCTTTATACATACATACCCATGACAAAGTTTAATTTATACATTAGGTACAGGAAGAGGTTAGCAACAATTACTACTAATAAAATAGAACAGTTACAACAATAGACTGTAATAAAGGTTATGTGAAGGTGGTATCTCTCTAATAACTGATCTGATAACTGAGACAGCTACTAAGTGACTAGCAGGCGAGGAGCATATGCAGCGTAGAGATGCTGGACAAGGGGACAAGTCACACCTGGGGGTGGGGCACGGAGGAGGGTGGCGAGAGATTTCATCACGTTACTCAGAAAGGTGCAAATTTAAAACTTATGAATTGTTTATTTTTGGATTTTTCCATTCAATAATTTCAGAGTAAGTTTGACTGAGGGCGACAATCATTGAAGAGCAAATCGGTGGATGAGGAGGGACCACTGTATAAGGGAATGGGGTGAGAGAGGTCCCCCCCCACAGACAAGTTCTGTAGAGCTCCCCATCCTCCTGTGTGCCTGTCTCTGCTTGTAGGCCAGCCTTGCTATTGGGAACTCTTGTTAAAGATTGCATGGGCCCTGGCCAGTTTGGCTCAGCGGTTAGAGTGTCGGCCTGCGGTCCGGAGAGACCCGGGTTCGGTTCCCGCTAAGGGCACGTACCTCGGTTGTAGTTTGTCCCCGGCCCTGGTTGGGTTGTGTGGGTGGCAGCCACTCGATGTGTCCCTTTCACGTTGATGTTTCTCTCTCTCTCTCTCTCTCTCTCTCTCTCTCTCTCTCTCCCTCCTCCCTCCCTCCCTCCCTCCCTCCCATTCTATCTGAAAAAAATATCAAAAAATGTCCTCGGGTGAGGACTAAAAAAAAAAAAAAGATTGGATGGAATTCTGGTGTCAAAGAACAGGAGGGTTTTCCAATTTTAATGTGCACCACTTAGCAGGGCTTGATATTTTGCTTTCCCACCAAGCTTTCAGGGCCACACCTTGAGAAGTGAGGGCGTAGATACTGGAAAGATACATATGAAGTCCTTTCCCCTTGTTTTCTTCTTCTTCCTTCTGTGCAAGTGTGATCTTTCTCCCATTTGGCCATAGTAGCCCTTTGTGACCAGCTGGGAATTTGGCCTGGCAAACCTGGGCTGTGTGTGAGGAACACGGTTCCAGCACTTCCCAGAACTTGCCAAGAGGGTCCGTGTAGGTTACCTCAGCGAGATGGTGGGTTCTTATCATTGGAAGGGTTCCCGTGAGCTTGAACGGTCATGTGTCAGGGTATGGATGCCTGTGTGGGGAGGAGCAGGCCCCTTCTTGCAATTCAACTTTGTGTGCCTTCTACAAACTTGTGGAAAGAGGATCTTAAGTTGGGGCTCATTTGTTTATGGTGGCTTTTACAGGTCATCTGGCAAGTCTGCAATCCCCACCTCTTTCGGCCTTGCCTGGGGAGCGCTGGGCACTTGGAACACTGTGTGTGATTTGGTGGACAGGGCATGGGGAGGAGAGGCGATGGCTTTGCTTTGGGAATAGTTCAATCCTGTAGGAATGTGTTGCCTGACTTGATTAGACCCAGGCGACTCTGCATTTTATATTGTCTTCCCTCTTTCAATTTGATTCAACAGACTTTGACTGAGCTCCTTTGTATTAGTCAGGTGGGGCCACCTGCTGGGTAAGAAACTCTCAGTGACTTAATACAAGAGAAGTTTCTTTTCCTGCTCATGTCATAGACCCAAAGCAAAACAATTACTGTAGGGCTCTGCTCCACGTAGTCATTCAGGCTCTCAGACTCTCCAGTCTGGTGACTCTATCCCCCATGGAGCTTTGTATCCAAATCTCTGCAGGGAGATCTTACAGGTTTTCTGGAGGAAGCACACCCCTGCTCATGTTCCATGGGTCAGAATTCAGTCACATGACTGTAGCTCCCAGAAAGGGAGCTTGGGCAATAAAGTCTTGTTGTGTGCCCGGCTACGTGTCAGACACTGATGGCCAATGGGCATGTCAAAGCACAGATGTTGCTTTCAAGAGGTTCACAGGCTTTTGAAAGGAGGTGGGTGTATAAACAATTGCAATATAGTGGTAAGTGCAGTTCTAGAGGCGTGGCTAAATGGCAGAAGCAATCGGGAGGAGGGAGTAAATGAGGGATAAATCAACACAGGCTCAGAGGTGACAGCAAGAGGTCACGGGGGGGCATTCCAGTTAAGCAGACTAGAGCGTGCAGAGGCCCAGAGCCTGGACAGCATGCTATGTCAGGGCGGACTGCAGGCAGCTGTGCAGTGTGTTGCTAGATGCGGCCCTGGCAGTACATACGACTGGAGAGCTCAGTCAGGACAGAGGTCATGAATACGACTTGTGTCCCATGGGAGGCAGAGAGCCACAAAGGGCGTGAAGCCAGGGCTGAAACCATCAGCTGGGAGTAGATTGAAGTGCATTAGGCATGGTATGTCTCGGCGCTCTCCTCACCAGAGCCTTCAGAGAGGTTTCATATGTGTTTCGGTCTCAGTCTATGAAGTCTCCAATGGGGGGAAGTAGGGGGTGGGCAGGTGACCGACCCAAGTCGTCTGGTGCAGCAGCGCTCCCGGCTGAAATTCCCCGGGCCTGCTGGGCTTTCGCGGGTCCACCTGTCAGCATGGGGCCTCACAGGCCGCTGCCAGTGTCTTTGAGGAAGCTTTCTGCACCCATTCCTGAGTTTTCTGACGACCCAGCCACTGCTGGTGGTGCGAACTACGGCAGGGTCACTCCTACGCAGAGGAGAGGCGAGCTCTTGGGAAGTGAGTGTCCATATTGACACGGCCAGGCCACAGGGAAGAGATGGACTCTGCCCATGACCCCAGCCTTATTTAGTCTATTTTTTTGTTTGTTGTTTCTTCCCTCTTGCGTAAGACTTTGAGAGGGTGGGAGAAGGATGAGAATAGGGCCTGGAAGCACCCTGACCCATCTGGAATGGAGAAAAAGAGGAGAAAGGAAGGAGGTGCTTGGAAAAGGAGAAGGAGGAAGGCAAGGGTGTCGCATTGTCCATCAGAAGTGACCCACTCGGCTTCTGTCCAAGGGAATGCAGTGTCGGAGGCGTGCTGGGGACTAGCCCTGCAGTCGCGCTGCCCTGAGCAGCAGCCTGGGCCCGCACCGCCGACGGTCTGTTTTGGCCTCATCTCGGCCAAGAATGTGCTATCTCTGTGCCAAACTTTGGCCTGAATTTGATCCCATGGTGGCTAGGGCACTTTGGGGACCACAGTTCTGGGCCATTTGCAGGAAAAATTAGGATAGAGGAATCAAGAAACACTGGGGCCAGGGGTGTGATTTAGCTGGAAAGTAAAGATTAAGGTCCAGTGTCCTTTATTCCCTGTCCACCTTCTTCAGGCCTTGTGCTCTTTGTCGAGGGTCCTTGGAGGTCCATAGGACATTGTCAGGCAGCTATGAGGTTGGGGGTTTAGGAATCGTAGGGGTCTTTGGTGAGGCTGAGGGAGAACTAGAGACCCTCTAGGAGGGAAAAGGATTTCTTCAGCCAGGATGGTGCCAGAAAACACACACGCACACACGCACACACGCACACGCACACGCGCGCGACTCATCTTAAGCTGGCCTCTTTCTCTGTGGGGGAGTGTCACTGCCGACACCCTGGGCTGGGGCCAGCATCTTTCTGGCGATCTGTCCTACACACAGATGTCTCTTTCTCCACTGTTCCATCTTATGTCCTGGGCGGATTTATCTTCTTAGAATTCCACTTGCATAGGGTTACTCCTGATCAGTGTCCCCCAGGGCTCCTGTTGCCAGAGGAGAAAGTCCAAGCTCTTCCTCCAGTTTCAGACGACTTGCCCCTCACACTGCCCTGCACTCACTCTCCTGTCTCAGTTTCCAGCTCCTCCAGCTTGTACCTTCCTGGGGATGAGAGAAAAGAGGGGTCAGCAAGCAGCTGGGGGCTGGCACACTGGGGTATAGCTCTAGTTCCACACTAGGAAGCCCCATTTCAGGCTCTATGAGTCCAAGGGGAGCTCTGCCTGTTCTCCCTGAAGCCAGGCGCAGAGCTGACGGAACCTGGGATCGCTGACCCAGCCCCGTTGGCCACCAGCTTTCCAGGCGCTCGGCTGCTCTGACGTTGTGCCCTTCCCTCCGGGCCGAGGGGACAAAGAGCAAGAAGCTTAAACAGTGAGGGCTGTGAAGTCACAGAGGCGGGACCCTGGGGTCCTTGCAGCCATTGACCGTGAGGGCTGGAGACCCGGCTGACAGCCCTGAGCAGCTCTCGAAAAGCAGAAAGGGCTGCAGGAGAGCCCCAGAGGCAGGAGGATCCCACTGGAGTCTCTTCACCTTGAAAAAGGTGACCCCATTTATCAAGCACTTGTGGTAGGCATGCTCACCTGTGTTACCGCATGTAATCCACACACCACCATGGGGTGGCTGTTTTTATTCACCCCCAACTTACAGATAGAGAAACTGGGTCCCAGAGAGGTTAAGGGACTTAGCCAAGGTCATGTAGCTGGAGAGAAATAAGCTGGAATTCTGACCCCACAGTTTAAGCATTCCATCACTAACCAGAGTACTAAAACAGGGGTGAAACAGTGCTGACAGAGGCATCAGCTTCTGATGTTTCCTCCAGGTCTGGCATGTGTTAAAATGCTTTATAGACACATTTTCCCTTTCAACTTCTCATCAGCTCCCAGGAAGGACAAAATAAGCTTGATCCCATTTTACAGATGAGTAGACTGAGGCTTGGAGAAGTTAAACGGGAATAATTGCATCTGGCATTTGGCAGCCCTCACGTGACTTCTTCTTGGATCTTTACAACACCCATGGAGACAGGGCAAGGGTTTCACAGATGAGGCCACTGCTGCCCAGAGAGGCCAAGTCTTTGCGGGCTGGAACTGGAACCTTCCTCTCTTGACTCCCATTGACTGTTGTTTTTCTGAAAGCTGAGGGTCAGCATAGGGGGAAGGCATGGCATGAGACCACTGGTAGTTTCAGGGGGAGATGTGTAGCCACTGGTTGGGACACCTTCCAGGCTTGAGGCAGCTACCTTGGGATGCGCTGCCCTGCACATCTCTGCTCTGTGCTCTCCATGCATCTCGCTGGGAGTGTTGGGCAGTCATCCCAGGCCCTGTACATTCATGTGAACCACACCCCGCCCCCACGCACCTGATGGGCTGCTGGAAGAGCCAGAGGCCTCCTCCCCAAGCCCGGCCCACGCGCACCAGCTGGGCAGCTCCCCTGGGGACCCTAGACACTCAGAGCCAGGCCACCTTCCCCTCATGGTCTCCCTACTGCCTGTCTGACCTCAAGGCTGTAGCTTCCTAAGCACTTTCCCTGGCATTGGGGACACGGCCTGGTGTCATAACGAGTGATGATGATGACACTAATGGTAATAATAGCTAATGTTTATGGAGCACTTAGTCTGTGCCAGGCTCTGTGCCAAGCACTTTACACACATCATCTCATTTAATCCTATCAAGCAGGTTCTGTGATTGTCCACCTGTCACAGATAAGAAAACTGATTTGAATCCAGATATAACTATTGTTATTATTCACATTTTTCAAAATGTTGTGTAGGCACCACTGTGAGTTCAGGAAGAGACTTTTAGCAGTAGACTGTGGGCAAGTATTTTCTCTTAATAGTATTGTTTTAATGTGCATTGGTGTTACAGATTGAAGTCTAGTGTGTTCCTGCAAATCTATATGTTGAAGTTCTAATCCCCAGGACATCCGAATGTGACCTTATTTGGAAATAAGGTTGTTGCAGATGTAATTATTTGAGATGAGGTCATGCTGGGGTAGGGTGGGCCCCTAATCTAATGACTGATGTCCTTATAAAAAAAAGGGAGAAGTTGGACACAGACATGCACACAGGGAGAACGCCTTGTAAAGATGAAGGCAGCGATAGAGGTGATACTTCTTTGAGCCAAGGAACACCAAAGATTGCCAGAAAACCATGCGAAATTAGCAGACAGACATAGAACAGATCCTTCCTCGCAGCCCTCAGAAGGACCCAACCCTGCCAACACCTTGATCTCGGACTTGCAGCCTACAGGACTGAGACACAACGTTTCTGTTGTTTAAGCCACTCAGTGTATTACAGCGGCTGGCCCTAGCAAGTTAATGCAGTGGGAACACACACACACACACACACACACACACACAGTCCTCACTTAGTGATGTCATTAGGTTCATCTCAGACAGCAAAGCAAATGATCAATCTGTCACCGGACCCAGCTGCTGTAGACAGCAGTTTAATGAGTGTTACTACTTGAGTAGGCATCTGGGACATCTCACCTGCCATCCCACCCCACCCCAGAAACTCCAGCCACATGCAGTGCTGTCCACCAGATGAGTTCTGGAAGTGACTCTTCATCTTGTCCCATTTCCAGTGGTGCTTCTGGATGCCCTCATTCTGCTTGTGGGTATCTGGCCTTATCCAGCTCTGACGCCAACCATGTGGTCATCCCCAAATCACTGGAATAAATTATCAAGAGCCTCCACCCTGAATCCCATCACTTTCTCTGACACAGGGCAGCATTTCACGGAATTCATGAACAAGGCAATGCACTCCCATCTGACTACTTCACCCAGCAGCCCTGACCCTCCTGCTGCCAAGCTATTGTGTTCGCCATTCCTCTCTGGAAACCATCTTCCCTTTCACACCGTGGTCCTCTCTCCAAGGCCTAGCTCTGCTGTGTCCTCCGCTGAGAAGTCTGCTTTGCTCACCCAGCCACACCCTCTGGTCCTTTCCTGAACTCTCCTTGCATGGCTTCTTATGGCTCTCGCAGGATGACACTCCTCCAACACTAGGAGGTAAATCTTTGTGCCCCGGCTCTCCCCATCATGGACCATGACTTACACTCTCTGAATTGCTCTCATACGGTGCATGGAACGTCATAGGTAATTACTTGATTGGAAAGGGATTTGAAGGAATGAAGGCTTGCTTGTTTTCTAGAGAATGGTCAAGGAAGACTTCTTTGACATGTTGAGGACTTTCGGAAGCTGGATTGGGCTCCCTCTCAAAGCCTGGGTGTGCTTCGGCGCCCTGTGTCTGAGCTTCAGCATGGTGTGGGTCCATGCCCCAGCAACCAAGTCCACGCAATGCCGGCAGTTCCTTGCCTGGGTGGACAAGTCCTCTCTGCCTCTTGTCATTCTCCTTGGCTGCTGTGTCGGGGATACTTCGAGTGTCAGGTCTATTCTCTGAAGGTTGTAGTGATATTGCCAAGAAAGTCTATATTCCTCCTGTCCACCCATCCTCAAACTCACCTCGTCCTGAGAGCTTTCTGAGCAACTGCCACGCTGCCTCATGCCTACGCCACCCTTTCTGTGTATGGAACACACCACAGCATCTCTCGGGGTTCTGATATCCTCCCTGTGAGTTGCACCATCTTCCCCCAATGTGTGGACAAGGATCAGTGCCTTGCAAAGGGCCTCTCAGCCAGTGGGTGCAGTTTGGAGCCCAGGCTCCAGACATGGATCCTCAGTGCTCTGCTTCTTGCTCTTTGCATGGCTGCTACTGGGTGACAGGAGGCAATCTTAGTAACTCCTCCTGGTCCATGTCCATGCTCTGCTGGTTCTCCACTCTACAGCCTTGGGATTTTATTCTCTCTCTCTGTCTGTCTCTCTCTCTCCTTCTCTAAATATACAAATACATATAAGATAAACCATTTTTAAAACTGTGGTAAAATATACATATTCATTGGCATTAAGTGCATTCACATTGGTGTGCAACCATCACCACTACCCTTTTCCAGAACTTTTTCATCTTATTTTCTCTTTTAAGCCTAGTGCCTTATACCTTCTAGGGGTTATTTATTTATTTATTTATTTATTTATTTATTTTTTTAAATCCTCACCTGAGGACATTTTTTTTTTAAATCTTCAGATAGAGTGGAAGAGAGAGAGAGCGAGAAAAATATCAATGCAAGAGAGACATATCAACTGGTTGCCTTCCACACGACCCCGACCAGGCCGGGGATGAACTGCAACTGAGGTATGTGCCCTTGACCAGAATCGAACCCGAGACTCATTGGTCTGCGGGCTGACGCCCCAAGCACTGGCCAAACCGGCCAGGACAGTTTCTTTCTTTCTTTTTTTTTTTAATCCTCACTGGAGGACATTTTTGCATTTATCTTCAGATAGAGTAGGAGGGAGAGGGGAGAAGAGAGAAAGAGAAACATCGATGTGAGAGAGACACATCTACAGGCTGCCACCCGCACGACCCAACCAGGGCTGGAGACAAACTGCAGCTGAGGTATGTGCCCTTGGTGGGAACTGAACCCGGGTCTCTCTGGTCTGCAGGTCGACGCTCTAACCACTGTACCACACCAGCGAGGGCCATAGTTTCTTTTTTAATAAGGGTATAAGAGCCCTTTAGTTCCAAAGGTATGCATCTCTTTTAAAAATATTTTTTTTAATTTATTGATATTTAGGGGGAGAGAGAGAGAGAGAGAGAGAGATCGATTTGTTTTTCCACTTATGCATTTCATTGGTTGATTCCTCTATATGCCCTGACCAGGGATTGAACCTGCAACATCAGCGTATCAGGATGATGCTCTGACCAATTGAGCTACCCGGCCAGAGCCAAAGGCGTGCATCCCATGAGGGTTCCCTTTGATTTTGTACATAACTTCATATTGGTTGTGAAGACTGGCAGTTTATTTTTTCCTTCTCAACCAGCCTGTCTGCCTCTCATTTCTTTTTCTTGTGTTAATAACTCGGCGAGGATCATTAGTACCCTAACGGATGGAAGTAGTAATAATGAACTGCTAGCATCCTTGTTTTGTTTCTTCACTCTAGATGTTTTGTGTAAATTAAACATTTTCAGAATAAGAAACTTTACTCCTTGTTTGTTAAGTTTTTAAAAAATCATAGATGGATATTGTTTTATCAAATACTTCATCTGTAATGTGAGAATGACCATGTAGTTTTTATACTTTATTTGATAATGTGGTGAATTATATTAATGATCTCCTAATGATGTGCCATTCTTATACCTTGAGTGAACTTTAATAGAAATATAACCCTAACTGTGGAATTTCTGACTTCTTTCTTTTTTTCATTGAATTTATTAATTCAGACTGTGATGGTCAAGGGGCCAGATTGCCTGGGTTTGAATTCCAATTCCACACCTTGCTAGTTTGGGCAACCTGTTTAGTCTCTCTGTGTTTTTGTGTTTTGTTTTTTTGGAAAATATTGTAATAATAGTACCTACCTCAAAGAGATATGAGAATTAAATAAGATAAGCCATGTAAAAATTTTTAGTACAGCACCTAACAGAGTTCTCAGTGAATGTTATTTTTACCTTCAAACACTTACTGAGCACCAGGACCTGTGCTGGGAGCTGGAAACTCATAGTTAGGGGAACCACAGCACCCCATTAATCAGCGCAGCCCTGGAAGGCCTGTTTTATACCTCTTATCCTAACATAATTATTGCTAGCACTTATTTTAACTCTCAAAAGTTTCCCAATTTGGATAATAAACTGTTTGTTCACCAACTGATAGATAAAAAGATCTTTATGTTGCGGATGTGGGGAACTTGGCTGGTCTTAACTCATAATTGAGCTTCCCACAGAGAAGCAGAATTGTGGTTGGAGTCAAGGTAGAGGTTCTGTGGGCCCCCAGGTATCACGGGCCTTCGCCTGTCTTCTTGTCTGCAATTTTTCCCACAATAAATCTGTCATCGTTGTCTTTGGTTCTCAGAATGTAAATGTGTCTTTTTTCCTGTGGCTGTTTTTTTTTAAGATTTTTCTCTTATTACTGATTTTGAGTAATCCGTTTATGATGTACCTTGGTATATAGTTTTCTTTATGTTTCTTGTCTTTGGAGTGGGTTGAGTAACTACATGGAAACACATGAAAATTTGTGAGTCACTGCTAAAGCACTGCTTAGAGAGAAATGTATGTCTTCATGTGCCTACGTTTATATATATTTTTAGAGAAAGAGAGAGAAACATTGATGTATCTTCAGTCAGCTGCCTCCTGCACGCCCCCTACTGGGGATTGAGCCTGCAACCCGGGCATGTGCCCTGACCGAGAATCGAACTTGGACTTCTCAGTCCATGGGAGGACGCTCAATCCACTGAGCCACACCGGCCAGGCTCAATGTTTCTCTTTCACATTGATGTTTCTATCACTCTTTCCCTTTCTCTCTCTCTAAGAAATCAGTAAAAACTTTTTTTTTAAAGGAGGTTTAAAATCAGCAATCTAAATTAAAAAAAAAAAAAAAGTTAAACTAAGCCTAAAATAAGTAGAAGGAAAGAAACCATAAATATGAGAACAAAAATAATAAAATAAAAGGCAGAAAACCATAAAGAAAACAAACAGAATAGGCTGTTTGAAAAGATTAATAAAATTAATAAACTCCTACCTAGAATAATCAAAGAAAATGAACCCCCCCCCCCCCAAATTACCCATATCGTGAGTGAAAGGGAAGCTACTACTTTAGGTTAAACAATAATAAGGGAATGTTAGCAACAATTTTCTGCCAATAAATTCAGTAAATTAAATGAAATAGACAGATTTCTTGAAAAACTCAGCTTGCCAAAGTTGACTAAATAGGAAATAATGCCCTGGTCAGGTGGCTCAATTGGTTGGAGAGCTGTTCTGTGTAGCAGAAGGTTGTGGGTTTGTTGTTGTTGTTGTTTTTCTTTATGGATTTTAGAGAGAGAGGAAGAGGGAGAGAGAGATAGAAACATGGATGAGAGAGAACATCAATTGGCCCCCAATGGGGATTTGGCCCACAACCCATGTGCCCTGACTGGGAATTGAACCAGTGACCTCTTGGTACACGGGTTGACCCTCAACCACTGAGCCACACCGGCTGGGCAAAGGTTGTGGGTTTGATCCTCCGTCAGGGCACGTGCAGGAGGCAACAGATCAATGCTTCTCTCTCTCTCTCTTTCTCTCTTTTTCGTCCCTCTTCTCTCTAAAATAAAATTTTATAAATAGTAACAAAAAAGAAATAGAAAAAATATTAAATGCCTTTATATCTATTAAAAAAATTGAGTCTATAATCAAATGCCTTCCTACAAAGAAAACTCCAAACCCAGATAGTTTTACTAGTGAATTCTATCCAACACTAAGAATGAAATAATACAATTTTACACACAAACTCTTAGGATAAAGGAATGTATTCCAACTCATAATCCTGGTATCAAAACCTGATGAAGACATTATAAGAAAAGAAAATTCAGAATAATATTTATCATGGACATAGAGGTGAAATTCCTCCCAAAAATATTAGTAAATCAGCCCTGGCTGGTTTGGCTCAGCGGTTAGGGTGTCGTCCAGCCAACCAAAGAGTCGTGGGTTGATTTCAGTCAAGGTCATGTATTTTGGTTGCGATTTGATCCCAGGCCCTGGTTGGGGTCATGTGGGAGGCAACCAATGGATGTGTCTCTCTCACATCGATGTCTCCCTCTCCCTCCCTCCCTCCCTTCCACTTTATCTGCAAATCAATGGAAAAATATCCTTGGGTGAAGATTAAAAAAAAAAAAATTAGTAGATCAAGCCTAGCAGTATCTAAAAAGGATGATACATTCTAACCAAGTCCTTTAGAGTCAGCTGATCTCTATCAGGGCACCAGTGCCATTCAGGGGCAACGAGGGAACCGACACACATCATAGAAGACGGTGAAGTACTGAGACAGGGAATTCAGACCAGGAAAGCTTTCGGAATTCAGAGGAGGGTGGTATGACCTTAGACTAGGATGATCAAAGCGTAGATGTTGCTCGATAAGGTCACCAGAGAAGCAAGGGAACTGGGAGGTACACTTCAGGCCACGGTGGATGAGACCTTTAAGAAAAACAACACATACCATTATTGCCCCTCCCTGCCTCTGTGGTTCTCCCTGGTGTGTCCCCAGTATCTGACACGGACTGTGAGCCCTCAGTCAGCAGAATGGACAAACCAATTCAGAGGTTTCCCTGGATCTCTCACAGACCCCAGGGAGATTGGGTGGCCTTGCCTCTTTGTAAGGGGAATTTCTGGGTCCGGGTACCACCAGGCTCTGTAGTAAGGTTCCCTTTGTTCCCGAGCTGAAAAGAAGTGGAGCCCCAAAGCTGGAGTTGCTGGGACCTCCGCCCTCTCGGAAGGGCGAGGAGTTGGCCTCTTGGGTTACAGATGTGCCCCAGCTGGTCTCAGGGCCCCCCTTCCCTCTCCCCAGTGTTTGTTGCTGTTCAGCCCTGCCTAAGAAGAGCTGCTGAGTCAGCTTTCTCCGGCTGGGGCTAGCGCTCGGAGCCAAGCTGTCCTGTATCTCTCACACTATCCACCCCTTAGATAAACAGCCTGGCATCCTCCGCACACTGCGAAGTTCTGATGTGGTTGCGAAGGCTCCATTAGCCAGACGCCTCTCTCTAAGAAGGGCCTGGCAACGGGCCTGCTTTTCTTCCAGCGTGAGTCAGGCCTTTGCTGGAGTGACAGGAGAATCCACTTCCTGCCCGAAAAGGTGGCCACAGCTAAGGTCTCTGCTGGGCGGAGCCTTCCTTCCTCTCTGCCCACGCACCCAGGCTTCTTCCCCTCGGAAGGCCTGGGCAGGCCTGTCCAGGAGACAGCCCCTCTCGGCCTTTCATGTGAGTGTTTCATATATTGAACCCAGCCCTGCACATTGGGCACCGACCAGGTTACAGAACCACTCTGCAGCCTGCCTGGCTCCCTGGGTGGGTGACCTTTGGATTGCACGTCATACAGAACCCCAAATGTTTATCCCACTGCCCACCACTCTACCGTAGACACTGAACGGTGCAGCTTTGTGAGCCCCTCACACTGAGTCAACTCAGCTGGACTGCCTTTATTTGGTTTGTTCTGGGGTCTGCACAAGGAGATTTGCCTTCTTTCAAAGGTGACCTGTGGGCAAAGAGAATATCCCCGGCAGCTGGTTAGTGGTGGGCCTTGGGGGTGATGGAGAGCAGACACCAAGGCTGTGCTGGCTCAGCAGTGCTGGTGGGACTAGGGGCAGGTGTGGCTAGGCTCAGCACCTGAGCGCTCGGCATGGTGGGGAGCAGGCCAGCTGGGTGCTCATGGCTCTGGACAGGACCTGCTGACCCAGTGCTCAGTGTATGGGCTTGTCTTGACCCAAGAGGCCCAGTTTAAGCCAGAAGTAGGGGAAGAGGAGCATCTGTTACAGAAGAAGGAGAGGCCTTTTGGGGGAAACGCAAATCTGCAGGCTATCAGATGACCCCTGCCTGCCAGGAGGGACAGGGACCCACGGAGGGATTTCAGAGTGAGCTTTAGTGGGGAAGGCACAGGGAACGTGACTGTCACTCTGCCACGCTGGCTTTACCGCCTCCAAAAGCCCTCCCTGACCTCCTCCTTCGGCTCCCATGTCCTCACCATTCTCTGTCACTCCAGAACTTGCCTGTCCGTCTCTAGCAACAGAGTAAAGATTCACAAACTTCTGGATAGGGCCCAGGAAACTGTGTTTTTAACAAACACCCACATCCCACAGGTGACTCAGATATGGACAGACTTCAGACTCCCTTTGAACCATCTTGCTGTCGAGCAGCCTGTCCAAATTGAAAGATAATATGAACCACATCTGTAGGTTTAAATTTCCCAGTAGCCACTTAAAGCTCTAAAACAGGTGAAATCATTTCTAAAGTATTTTAAGTTTAACCTGATTTATCCAAAATATTTCAACATGCAATCAATACTCAAATTGCTAATGAGGGATTTCACATTCCTTTTTTTTTTTTTTTTATAACTACATCTTTGAAACCTGGTCCCTAGACCAGCAGTTTTAGCATCACCTGTGAGTTTGGTAGAAGTACAGGATCTCGGGCTCCTGCGCGGACCTACTGAACCGGATCCTCATCTTAACATGTCTGCAGAGACTTCGTGTGCATGTTGAAGTCTGGAAATCCCTGCTGTGGATCTAGACCGTGAGCTCCTTCTTGTCGAGACTGTGATTTCACTTCTTGTGATTCTCTTGTGATTTCAGAGGGCCTAGCATCCGAAGGCACACAGCATGTTTTTTGGAGGAAAGGGGTGAACGCTTGAATCCTGCGTGTCCCCCTCACCCCCCACTCTCGGCACACATTCCTGTGCACTGCTCATGAGTCTCAGAAGCTGAGGTCTGAGCAAGAACTTAGGAGTCAGCAAACAAAGGTGTGTCAGAGCTGATAGGAAACTGAAAGTTTCTGTAGCCTGATTCTTTCAAGCCCCAACTTGGGTAGGTCTCACAGCTTATTGGGTACAGCCGGCCACCTTCTTTCAGGAGAAAGTGGTCTGAGAGGACACCTCACACCAGGGCATGTTGCTGGGCCTGCCTTTCTCTTCGGGGTCTCCATCCTCTTCCTCAGGGTTCTGTGGGGCCTGCTCAGAGGTCCAGGGCTGGCCTGACACAGTAGTTATTCATCTGTTTCTCAGTCGTCTTCCAGGAAAGATCTAAGGCACCTATAAATATGCATAGATTTCAACAAATTGAAACCAAAATGTAAAAAAGTAGTAAAGAAGGGTACATAGATGCGTGGACTAGGATCTTTATAGTATTATATATAGTAGTGCAAAGTCAGAAGCAACCTGCATATCCAACAGTAGGGGAGTAGCTAAATGAACCGTGGCCCATCCAAACATCGAATTCCATGTCACAGTTAAGAAGGCTGATGTCGAAGTATTCACTCACTGACACGGGGAAGTGTTCGTTACACAGTGTGAGAGTATTGTGCCGAGCTCATTTTATTTTCGGGCGTGGAAGACCGTCTGGAAAGGATATAAATCTCAAAATACAAATGTTGTTTTTGCAGAGGAAAGGGTTATGAGTAATTTTTACTCTCTTGGAGTAACCACTGCTTCTGTAATTTCTAGTTTTTCACCCCAGTGAACATGAATTCTTACGTGATACAGAAATAAAATTTACAAAATAAACTATGGGTGAGGAAAGTGGGAAAATCAGAGTCCTATGCTGTAGGATTTATTTGAAATGTATTGATTTTTTAAACTCCTAACTACAAGTTTATGTCATTATGGCACAGTGGCCTTATTTACATGCGAGAGATGAACTTATAACATTGGGGTTTGAAAATTCATGAGTCAGCTTTTCTTAAATTCCAGTCTGTATTCAGGGAAGTGAAAATTAATAATGGTGCAGTCTCTGTTTTGTTTTGAATGGAATCTGATTGTGATCCTCCTTCACGTGTGGTCTCAAAATAGCCTGTGTATGTTAGATAATGATTGTGCAAGAGAGAATCCCCGGGTTGTGTTAGACTTTGGGTGGGTGAGTGAGTGGATGGATGTATGGGTGGGTGGGTGGGTGGATGGATGGATAGATGGGGGGATGGGTTACTGGCTAGGGGTGGATGGATGGATAGGGGTGGATGGATTGGGGGATGGGTGAGTGGCTAGGGATAGATGGATGGATGGGGGGATGGGTGAATGGCTTGGGGTAGATGGATGGATGGATAGCGGGGTGGGTGGATGGATGGGGTGGATGGATGGATATGGGGATAGATGGATGGATAGGGGGATAGATGGATGGATAGGGGGGTGGATGGATGGATGGGGTGGATGGATGGATAGGGGGGTGGATGGATGGATGGGGTGGATGGATGGATGGGGGGTGGATGGATGGGTGGGTGGATGGATTGGGTGGATGGATGGATGGGGTGGATGGATGGATAGCGGGGTGGATGGATGGATGGGGTGGATGGATGGATAGGGGGATAGATGGATGGATAGGGGGGTGGATGGATGGATGGGGTGGATGGATGGATGGGGGGTGGATGGATGGATGGGTGGATGGATGGATGGGGGGTGGATTGGGTGGATGGATGGATGGGGTGGATGGATGGATAGGGGGGTGGATGGATGGATGGGGGGTGGATGGATGGATGGGTGGATGGATAGGGGGGTGGATGGATGGATGGGGGGTGGATGGATGGGGGGTGGATTGGGTGGATGGATGGATGGGGTGGATGGATGGATAGGGGGGTGGATGGATGGATGGGGGGTGGATGGATGGATGGGGGGTGGATTGGGTGGATGGATGGATGGGGTGGATGGATGGATAGGGGGGTGGATGGATGGATGGGGTGGATGGATGGATGGGGGGTGGATTGGGTGGATGGATGGATTGGGTGGATGGATGGATGGGGGGTGGATGGGGTGGTTGGATGGATGGGGTGGATGGATGGATCGGGGGTGGCCCACTCTCTGCCCTGGAGCTCGAGCCATCCTCTTCATGATCTGGCCTGTCCTGCCTCTTGGTTCTCATTGCCCATACCTCGGTCCCTTGCTTGCTCCACTCCACCCATGCTGGCCTTTGAGGCTCTTTGCACTTCCTGTTTCCCCTGCCTAGAAACACTCTGTACTTCCCTGTCCCCCTCCCCCCAGTGTGGCCTGCTCCCACACTTCCTGTGGCTGTCTGCTGAGCTGCCATCCGCCTCACCTTTCTCAGCACCCTGCATAAAATGACAGCCAGCTTCTTGTTCAACACCTTGTCCTCATTCACTTGTCTTCATAGCACTTACCCCTCCTCAGAGCACCTGTTTATTTGTTTACTCTATGTCTCCCTCCGCTAAAATGCAACCTGTCTGAGGGCAAAGGCTTTGTTTCCTTTCTTTGCTGCCTTTTTGTTAGTGTCCAGTGTACCAAGTAGATGCTCAATAAATATTTGAAGGAAGGAATGGACTTCAAATATCATGTGACTGATCTTCCTCATTTTACCAATGAGGCACCTCTGGGCCAACGGAGAGAGCTCTGGGCTTTGCCCCGGGTCACACAGCTGGGTCACAGGGCCAGCTGCCCTGCCTCCTCCAGTCCGCTCCAGCTCTGCCTGTGCCTCAGAAGGGAGATGAACCGCACGCACGGGTCGTGGCTGTCCTGCCTCCTGTGTGTGTTTCCAGTTTATACAGAATTTCAGCCCAGAATAGCAGAAGAAAAAAAAGTTGTTTCTCCAGAACCCTGGAAACTCTTCCAGTGGATCTGTCCCTGGAAAAACAGCAGCAGAATCAGGGTGGGAAGGTAGGACATGGAGGAGGGGGTTCTTCCAGCCTTGGGGGCAAGGGGTTGGATTTGGGTTTACAATGAAAATAGCATCTGGGTCTGTTTGCGCTGAGCGAGTTCTGGGAGGTGTGTTTATCCGAAGTATCAGGCGGGGCTTTCCCCTGCCCTGGCCTAGGAGGCTTGGGATGGCAGGTGGTTTAAGGGCTCACCCAGCATGTGACGTAAAGAAACGGGGCCCAAAGAAGCCCCTGGAAACCTCACCTGCAGCCTGGCCTGAAAGCCTGCTCAGCCCTACCCTGGTCTCGTTGGGGGCATCTCGACACCTCCCCCTGGGCCTCCTCTCTCCTTGAGAATGCTCAGACACCCCCTTTGATGCAGAGAGCTCTGGCCTCCTCCCTCTCATGCCCCGTGTGGTTTGGTAATCGCCTGTGAAATGAGAGATTTGAGGCGTCACTCATCCGTGTGAGGACAGTGGGGCCCTAGAGTAGTGGGACGGAGTGGGGAAGGGATGCCGAGGGCCGTTACAATCTTCTGAATCCTGTCCCTCCGTTTGGCTTCTCAGATGCAGCTTTTGGATAAGTTTCCCATCGAAGGTGGACAGAAGGACCCCAAGCAGAGAATCATCCCATTCCTCCCAGGTAAGCCCTACTGATGGGATGGGGGGCAACCTGGGGAGGGCCGTTCCTTAGGCCAAGAAAAGGCTGGCTACTGAGCCAGAAATTCTGGCAGGGCAGGCCTAGGAATCTACATATTAACAATTCCCCAGGGGATTGGAAGTCCCTGGTTTTGAAGGCCACTGTCCTCCTGGGTGCCTCTCGTACCATTCCAGGGCCATCTCTGGCCCCAGGTTGCATGAATTCTGAGTAGTTTCTCAAGCTCTTGGACTTTGGGTCCTTTTTGCAAAAAGCACAGAGATCAAGTTCTCCTATGAAAGGATAAAAAACTGCAGGCTGAACTCTTTTCGCTGGCTCCCACTGTAATCATGGGGAACCTGACATTGCCCACACCTCCCTGCCTAGTCTCCTTCAGTCTTCCCGACTGCATTATCCAGGGGAGGCTCCATGCCCGGCCTGGCTTTGCGCTGCCTTGAGGGAATTTAGAATGTGCCCAACACCCAGGTTTTTAATGACCTTAGGTGTTGCTCCTAGAGACCAGATGCTCTGCCCACCAGGGCCCTGGGACCCCAGCTGGGATGCTGTGGACGCAAGTGTCCACAGCCAACATAAAGCCAGTGGATGCCCTGGTGCTGGGGTGGACCAGGCCTTGGGCATGAAGGCTGCCTGTTTGCTCACGAAGAAGGGGCCAGCACTCCAGGGAAAGAATACCTCATTATTGTTCCATCTGTGGGTGTTGATGAGGGGTTCAGCCTGTGCCAGGCCCAGGAATAAGTGCCCAGGGTGGGGACTGGAGTGGCCTGGTGAGTCAGGGGAGCTCTGGCCTTATTTCTGTCCTCTGAGGATCCTCAGACTAGTGAGAGACAAGACCTACTGCCTAGTTAGGGAACCAGTTAAGACAGGATGTGGCCCTCTTTGCCACTGTGAAATTCCAGTTTCGATTGGAGAAGGAGCTCATGGCAAGCTGAGGAAGGCATCAAAGGCCTCCTGAAAGGGGGCAGCCTGGAGCTGACCGGGAAGCCGGGTGGGCTTGGAGGGTGGGGTGAAGCACAGGCTTCTGTCCCGCCGCTGCCAT
The DNA here is from genome assembly GCF_014108415.1 of Molossus molossus. Taxonomy (NCBI): domain Eukaryota; kingdom Metazoa; phylum Chordata; class Mammalia; order Chiroptera; family Molossidae; genus Molossus; species Molossus molossus. The sequence goes on from NW_023425352.1 coordinate 20,750,272, forward strand.
AGTCTGATGTCGCCTGGCTTCACTCCTGGAAGCCCTGGCTCTGGTGGTTATCCAGCGTTCTTTATGCCTCAGTTTCCTCATCTGGAACGTGGGGACAATAATAACATCTACTTCCTGGGGCTGTTGTAAAGATAACATGAACTTTCTGGCGCTTAGAACTATGGCTGGCCTCTAGGAGGACCTAAATAAATGTTAGTTAGCTTTATTATAACCAGCTCCGGGCCAAGGCCCAACATGTGACACGGCACAACCGGTCATGTAACTCATGTGATCTTCCCAGTGAGATTATATCCCCATTTTACTGGCTAGGAAACTGAGGCCAAGGGAGACTAACAGAGTTGCACAAGCCACACAACCAGAAGTGTAGCCAGCACCGGAATTATCTCTGACTTCAGGGCCAGGGCTGCCTTCCCACCAGCTACCCCAGGAGAGGACACCCTGCAGGGCTGGGACCTCCCTTACAGATTCTCTAATAGGACTGTGGTGAGGATTAAAAGAATCCACGTAAAGCACTTTGCACAGTGCCTGTCCTGTAGTACATGCTCAATAAGGGACAGCTGTTCGTAAACAAAGTCACCTGTCCCATGCCACCCCCATACCTATGTTGACCTGTGCATAGTGGGTGATACTGTCTAGAGCAGTGATTTTCAACTGATGTGCTGCAAGAATTTTTAAAACATGCGATGCCTGACTATTTCTCCAGGGGCACTGACCTTTTCTCCCTTAGATTGTCAAATAAAAAATGACAACCGCCGATACAATAGCCGTCCAGTGTGTGAATGAATCAAAATTATACTTATCTTTTTGTCAGATTTTAGTAGTTAGCTTCTGTGTGCTGCGAGGTGAAGGGCTGGTCTAGAGGAACGAGGTGGCCAGTCTCCCACCCCATCCCACCCCATCGAAGTCTGCTGTTCTTCTCTCCCACCTTCAGCGTGCTGTGTTCTCCGATGCTTCTCTGTGCTCGCTCACTCTTCAGAACGCTGCTGTTCATGTTTACTCCGCCCCCCGTGTGTACTCCCCCCTGGGCTTCCCTGTTTCTGGTTCCCCTCTTCCCCGACCAGAAAATACCTTAACCCTTTCATACCCCACTCTGTAGCTTGGACAGGATGGGAAAAGAGGGAAGAAAAACAACCCAACCCAATGAGAACTAAGCTAGGGAGAGGCAAGTGGACCTGAGGGGTTCCAACCCACCCTACAACCCCAGTCATAGGGGTCCCCCAGGAGGAGAGGGCATCAGAGAAGGGCCGTGATGACTATTTCCTGTTTTAGGTCAGGGTTCCTAACAGCAGAGCCTGAGACAAGGATTCTTAACGCAAATAAGTGACTTTTCTGGGCTGCTCTCGGCTGAATATCCAAAGGCAGGGGGGGAGCAGGACAGGGCAGGGGAGGGTGGCTGGTCACCTGCTGGTTCCCAGGCTTAGTCCCTGCCGCCGCGACTCAGCAGAACCCCAGAGAGCTCAGACACACGAGCTGATCGGCTGCCTTCACTCTTAGACCTCAGGGAGGGTTAGCAGCCAGCCTCAGAACGGCTCTGCCAGCCCTTTGCCCTGCCTGGGATTTCAGAGCAAGGAAAACCCAAGGGGCGGCAGCAGAGAGAACCTGTTTTATCTCCAGGAGAGTCTCAATCCTGGCTTCAGAGGTCGGGACATGTGTGCACTTCTGCTCTGGGCCAGGTCTGGGGTGTGGTTGAAGCATCAGGCCAGCTGCTTTGCTTCGGCCCAGCTGGCCTCAGGCTTGTGGCTGGGGACTCGTGGAAGTTTGATCGGCTGGTAGAAGTGACAGAAAAGCAGAGAAATTGAGAAGAAAGGGAATCCAGGCTGACATGGTTATATACAGGCTATGTGTGTACGGCCTGAGTTCAGGGTCAGCCAATGGGTTTGAGGAGTGGTGAGGGCCAGGGGCTCCTGTGGCCAAAGTCCAAGGCCCCATCCCAGGAGAAGCTCACCCCAGACATGCCCATGGGCTCTTAGGGGACAGATGGAATGTTCTGCAGTGTGGCTGGAGTGGGGGTTCAGGTGTGGACAGCTGTGAGCAGGGCCAACAAGATGGCAGAGCAGGGAGTCAGTACATATCAATCAAATCCTATATAAAGATTTAGAGGGGAACTGCCCCCCAGTTGTCACTAGGGCTGGGACCTGCGTTCTGGGACCTGGTGGTGAAGATCTGCTGTGCCCAGGCCATCTGCACCTTGTGAGGCCCTCCAGAGCCCACAGGCAGTGTGAGAGGTTCTGGCCCCCATGCGGGACAGGTGGTTCTCCAGCAAGGCATCCCAGGAAAGAAAACCCAAATGGTTTCTTGGGCAGGACTTTCCATTGTGGGGCAGGACATATAGTAGGTGCTTTGTTAAGACTCGCTGATTGCCCTGGCCGGTTTGGCTCAGCGGTTAGAGCGTCAGCCTGCGGTCCAGAGAGACCTGGTTCGGTTCCCGCTAAGGGTATGTACCTCAGTTGCACTTTGTCCCCAGCCCTGGTTGGGTCATGTGAGTGGCAGCCACTTGATGTGTCCCTTTCACATCGATGTTTCTCTCTCTCTCCCTCCCACTCTATCTGAACAAAATATGGAAAAATGTCCTCAGGTGAGGATTAAAAAAAAAGACTCACGCTCTGGCCGGTTTGGCTCAGCGGTTAGAGCGTCGGCCTGCGGTCCGGAGAGACCCGGGTTCGGTTCCCGCTAAGGGCATGTACCTCGGTTGCAGTTTGTCCCCGGCCCTGGTTGGTCATGCGGGTGGCAGCCATTCGATGTGTCCCTTTCACATCGATGCTTCTCTCTCTCTCTCTCTCTCTCCCTCCCACTCTATCTGAACAAAAAATGGAAAAATGTCCTCGGATGAGGATAAAAAAAAAAAGACTCACTGATTGATCACGAATTGGGCATTCGCCCTTATACATAGATACCTTTGATTGAGCTCCTACGGGCCTAGCCTTGTTTTAGGCACTCTACAAATCTTCTGTTCAGTTCTCATTGCAGGGTGGTTGGTATTGCCCCTACTTTAGAGGGAAGTCAGATCGTTTCCCACCACCACTTAGCTATGAAGCGACAGCGCTGGGCTCCTTCCTACCGAGCCCTGTGTCTTTCCCTGGACAGGAAGGACTGCCACAGCAGCCCCTCTGCCCCTCCCTCCCTGCCTCCACACCTCCCAGCTAGGGACCTGGGAGTTTCTGCCAGAGGTCCCTCCAGCCGCCATTAGTCTGGTGCACATGTGGGGCAGGGAAGTGACCTGAATCATGGGGACTCAGTGACCTGTGAGGGCTCTCATTCCAATGAGTGGCTGAGGTCACCCATGCTAAGTAATTGCGTTTTTCTTTTTTTCTCTTTTGCAACGAAACCATTTAGTTAATTATTATTTTAATATGATTGCAAACAGGATAGCTCCATGGCTTTCAGAGCATGTCTTCATCTAATTATGAATCTAACAAGATTGGCTGTTTGGTTTCTTAAGTCACAGCATTTTAAAAAACTTTTCGTTTTAAAATAATGATAGACTCACAGATGTCGCAGAAATCCTAGGCACTTTGCCTGCCTCCCCTCCAATCCTACTGCATCCTGCAGGGCAGGTGGCCTCATTCCCAGCAGAACCACTGAGTGGTGAGCCCATTGCCCAGCCAGCGCCAGTGGCAGTGCCTTATGTAGCTGTAGTGCCTGACCAGCCCCGGAAACTGATATTGGCGTGATTCAGTTTGCTAGACTACAGGCCCAAGGGCTCGGTTTGTACTACAAGGAGGTGGGGAGTGCTACGAAGCAAGCGTGCCCGCTGGTCTTTAGGAAGAGGCAGTAGTTTGACAATAGTCCCTGAGAAGCTCCACTTCCGGGCTTGGACCCTTGGCATTCCTGCCTCCAACAGAAAAGCAGGAATGAACTTTGTTTTATATTAAGGCATAGTCCTGAAAACTTCTGTGCAAGTTCAGCTCTTTGGGACAAATCACACCGTCTTTTTGGTGTGTCCTAAATGCTATTCTGTTTAAGAGGTATGTAAATAAGTCCTTTTGCAAAGCAGAGCACCTTTCAAAAAATAATTCTTCCCTCTTCTTTACATATATTTTTGTAATTTGGGGCTTCTTCTGAGTTTGCTGGAAAGAGGGCAGATCTGGAGTTTACAGATGGAGCATCAGCTCCAGTAGGAACAGAACCGCTCCACTCAAACACTGTAAAAGAGCTGCAATTTTACCCTGTTTGCAAGCCAACTAAGTTAGCTTTCTCTGGTTTCGTGAATGCCAGCAGAAAACAGGAGATCCCCGGGTCAAAGACAAAAGGCCAGTGCAGCACAGCAGGCAGCACGAGGATCAGCACATTCGCATCCGTTTGCATCGACTCCCGTTCCCATTGCCCCCCGTCCACGGGGCCCAGGTGAACGCCTGCACGGTTCGTGGGTTACCTCACAGGAGAAGTACCCAGATCTCAGGGAACTTACATCTCTTATAATAGAGAGTAAGTAAACCTCCCCCTTTTGCTCTGGAGAAAGACAGTCTCTCAGTCTCTCAGGGCAAAGTGCAAACTTGTGTGCCCTCCAGAGCTAGACACTGCCTTTGTCTTCTACAGATGTTCTCTGTACAGACAGCTTTGAAAAGATGATCCAGAACAAAAGGCAGTTAGTGCTTGTTGACGAGACGTACAGAAATGAAGGGAGCCAGGGAGAATTCTCTCACAGCGAGTGAATCTCGTGCCTTCTGGGGTCGCCTGCTTTTGTGGGTAGAAGTGACGTTCTTTAGGACACTGGGCTGAGCATGGTGGGTCGGCAGCCTCTCAGAGCAGCCTATTGTTTACATAGAGCCTTCTGCCTTGTTTTAAAAGACTATTGTGGAAAATCCATCTCCTGTTGCCCATCCTGGGATTGCAGGAGATTTCCTGTGTATCCTGAGTTTGCCAGCCCAAGGAGGCTCCCTGGGAGGAAATGGTCTTTACAGAGTGAACTAAAGTGTGTAGCTGCTGATGTAAAAAGCAAACAACTACAACCAGAGACCAAGGGACTTCAGAGCCAGGCAGCCAAGCAGGAAGAGGTGAATTCACTCTGCAAAGGCTGTGTGAGGTTTCCTCCCACTCACCAGCCGTCTGTGTCTCTGTGCTGGCTGGTACCGGCCCTCTGAGCTTCCAGAGAGCCCTAATGGCTGAGTCAGTCCCACCTAGAGGTATATGTATTCCTGGGTCAGTGAGTCATGGAGAAACTAGATAGGTCAGGAAGAAAAGCGAGCCCACAACCATCATCGAGGTAGGTGCTGTCAGACTGTTGGCAGTGACCTTAGAGTTTGGAGGCATGTATTTTTAGACAGCAGGCGTGCTCGGGTCTTTTACCAGCTGCCAGTTTACATCTGGCCCCTTCATGAAGAGGCAGGTTGGAGCCACAGTACAGGAGGGTGCTGGAGGAACTGTAAGCAGGGTCTCGGGGCCTTCCTCTCCCTGCCCCCCGGAGCCCTCTGCAGCAGATCCGGTGTTTGTTCCAGTGCAGAAGGAAACAGGGGGAAGGGATGTCTTTAGCTAGAGCTGGTCCACAGCGTGGGGGAGAGCTGGCCCGCTCCCTGGGCTCCAGGCGTTTCTGTGCGCCTCCGCCAGGCGCCCCCTGAGGAAGCCCTCCCTGAACGGCCTTGGAAGCGCTGGGGAGGCAGACACTGCACCCCTAAGGGAGAGGGCCTAGAGGTCTCTGAGCCCACTGATGGCCTCAGATGGCAGGAGAACACATACCTATGTGATGGAGAAAGAAAAATATGGTCTGCTGGTAATGCCAGGGTTTTAAAAAGATTGACAAGATTATAGGCCTGAGCGGCACCGTGTACTCTTTTAAAAGCGGCTCCTCTGACCTCCTCTGGAAGTGCTGGGTCTTCTCTTGCTGTAATTACTGCTCCCACCCTCAAAATCATTCTCTTGCTCTATAATCTGGAGAGGGAGGTTCTCAGGGCCTGCTGTCGGCAACTGGCCTTGAACGCTACGTAGAAGCGTGTCCATTCCTGCCGCAGGTGTTTATTGAGCACTTGCTTTGTGCCAGGCTCAGCTGCAGGCAATGATGTAGCTGAGTCAGAAAGCAAACAAATAAAATATGATAGTGATAAGAATTCCGGCCCTGGCCTGTTTGGCTCAGCGGTTAGAGCGTCGGCCTGCGGTCCTGAGAGACCCGGGTTCAGTTCCCGCTAAGGGCGCGTACCTCGGTGCAGTTTGTCCCCGGCCCTGGTCGGTCGTGCGGGTGGCAGCCACTCGATGTGTCCCTTTCACATCGATGTTTCTCTCTCTCTCTCTGTTCCTCTCTCTCCCTCCCACTCTATCTGAACAAAAAATGGAAAAATGTCCTCGGGTGAGGATAAAAAAAAAATAAAAAAAAAAAGAATTCCGGAACGCAAAATAACCAGGTCAACTGGCAGGTAACTGGGCTCGGGGCATCGAGATTGGGTGGCCAAAAAAGGCCTCCCTGCAGTGGCGACACCTAAACTGAGCCAGGCATGGGCAGGCCAGGGCCCAAGTGGCAGGCTGAGGCAACGGAAGGATAGTGATCTGAGCGTGTGCATTTGAAGAACAGCAATAAGCCATGAAGTGGGCGATGTTGGGGGCTGCCCAGGAGCAAGAGGGCTCCACACGTGTGCGACTCTGGCCCCATCACACTGCCTCCAGGGTCAGTGTCCTCATCTGTCAGGTGGGTTCGTCGTGGTTTAGGCTGACTGTCCAGGCAGGGGAAACATGGACGGCGCTGTGTGAGCACACAGTGAGAGGCGGCTGCAAACCTGCCTGTCCTTCATGGTGACTTTGCTTCAGGACACAAATGTGGGTTTCCTTTCCTTGCCCGCTGTGCCGATTCAGCTTTTCCCACTGCGTTTTAGCCTAGTTGCACTTCTTGCTTCTCCTTCCTTGCCTGTGGCCACTTGCAAAGCAGCAAGGCGCTTGTTTCCAAAGAGGTGATGATTCAGATGGCTCACCTAGGCTGTTTGGAGAGGGGTCTGTGCAGCCCTGGCGCCATCACCATGATAACAGCAGGGCCACCAGCTGCGAGCTCTCGGCTCCTTGCTGCCAGGCCTCACTGGGAGTAGTGAGCGGTGCAGGAGGCGGCCACCGAGGATGTGCTGACTTTTGGAAGTAAATGGGGATTGGGCCCCCTAGCCCTTCCTCTGTGCCACCCCACATTTCAAGACCAGGGAATGAGTCCGGTCACTTCATTATAACTTGCTCTGTGCCTTCCTTATCCAGAGATAATTCTGGAATGGAATCAACCTCCTAAACACCTACCCCAAATCCTCAGCCCTGAATGGAGTGTATTCTGGGGTACCTTCCCTAAGAGGCCTCTGATCTCAGCAAACACATCTCTTTTCATGGTTCAGCTCATTTAATTTAACATGCAGAAAAACGTGCGCCGGACTGGGTGCTAGTGCCCTGGATTCTTATGTAACTTGCTGATCGCTGTGGCACGAAATTGAGTAAGTTAAATTAGAGCAACCAGAGATCCCTTGCATGTTGGCAAGTCACCAGATTCCAGTGATTTCAGGTCTCTGTGATGTGTGACTCTTCGCTCCCTCAGTGCCCCTACCCCGGAAAGAAATACCCAGACTCCTTTTACAGGGGTCAGATTCTTTCACTCGCGCTGAGGAAGGACGCTCGCTATGCCCTAGGAGTGGTGCCGTCTGTACATTCGTGCTCCAGTGCCCATGACTGGCAGGTCAGTTACCTGAGCCCAGGTGTGGCAGAGAGAGCAAGAGGGCAGCTGGGTGGGGCGGGCAGAGCGGAAGGAAGTGCTGCGTGGAGAGAAGCCTGGTGGCTGGGGCTGAGTGAGCTTTCAGTGTGGCTGCCACTCAGGGCCGGGTCGTGACCTTGTCATGGACCACTCTAAGGGGTGACGGTTTGTCCTGTGTGCACGGAGTCTCGGAAAGAGTCTGAGGGGCTGCAGGACCAGATTTCTGCTTTGAAAGAACCCCTCAGCCCACAAGGGCAAGGGAGTATGGAGCCGGAAGACCAGCGGGAGGTGGGCGAGGTCCAGCCAGAGACCAGGGTGGCTTGGTTGAGGCTGGGCAGGGGAGAGCAGAGAAGTCGGTCTGGGTCGTATTTTAGAGGACCAGCCAAGAGGCCTCGCTGAGGGGTTGGAGCTGGGGATGGGGGAGACGTCAAGAATGAGGATGCCCAGGTTCTGTTGGGGGTAGCCCTGGCCAAGATGGTAGAACCAGCGTTTCCCAGCACCCCTCCCCCAACCTCCACCTCGGACCTCACCCCTGGGGCAGAAAGGAAAGAACTTCCGCCCTCCTCCCTGAGATAGCTGAAGCCTTTGGCTTAGACACACTTTGTGGTAGGGAGTCTCAGCCATCAGCCTCCCTCTCCAGGAGCCTCCGGGCACTGGACATTCTGGTTTCTGGGTCCAGGTTTCATTTGTGGGTAGGAGGGGTAGCAGTGAGTGGTGGAGGAGGAGGGAGAACACTCGGGTCCATTGAGAGGGAGCTCAGCCCCCACCCCCTTTGTAGGAGGTGAGGGGCACTGGTGGTAGGTCTCCACAGTATCCCTGGCCTGACCCCTCCATTGCTCATCAAGCTCACCCCGACTGGACCTAGGCCTAAGGACAGCGCCCCAAGCCAGAGCTCTTCCCTGGCAGGAACGGAGCTGACCCTTGGAGATGTCTAGAGCCATGTGAACTGATGCACCATTCATCCCGAGTACTGCCATTGCGCTGAGCCCTGAAAACACCTCCCCCTTCACCTCCACAGTTCCAAGGACTGATGTCCACTGAGGGGGCCCCCGATGCCAGGCTGCCTGGCCTCCAGACCACAGTGGGCCTGAGGGACTGGCACGGCCTGAACATGGAGTCTGTTCGTCTGAATGCCCTTCAGAAGGCAGGAGAGGAAGCGAGTGGGGTGGGTGGGGGCCGGCTGGCAGCACCAGCCTCTCTACCCTTCAGGGGCAGGGTGTGAGGAGAGAGGGCTGCATTCTGGTCCCCCCAGGACAGAGCACAAGGAGCCAGCTGGATTTCACCTTAGTGAGACTGAACTGGGGCAGATCTCAGGGAGAACTTCCAAAGCTGCATTGTCAAAGGAAGCTGTGTGACTCCTCAGCTCTACCAGCCCCAGAGCATGGTGGTTCCAACAGATCTGAACCTGGCTTTGGGCTAAAACAGATCTGGGTTCACACCAGGTCTTTCTACTTGGTGCCAGTCGTCTGACCTGAACGCTGTGTCTTTTCTGTGTTGGAGGCAGTAAGCGTTGCATTTCAGCACCAAAGGCCCTACTAGAGCCAGACAACCCTGAGGCAGGTCCTGACTCAGCCTCTCCATAGCTGTGTGACCTTGGGCCCGCCTTACTCAGTATCTCTGCATCTCCTTCAGCATTTCTCCGTGAAATACCCCCAGAGCTACTGAGAGCACTAAATGAAATGTTTTCTGTGAAGCACTCAATACATGGTGAGGATTTGGGGATTGTTAGTGTTGAAAAAACTAAAAAAGTCTGGAGGCTTTGGCTAGAAATAAATGATAAAGACTCACTCAAGGGTCTTAGAGTTTGCAAACGGGGAACAAACGTGGGAAAACCCTGAGAGGTATTCCAAAGAAGAAAGAAAACGTATGAGTTTTTGTTGTAAAAAGTGCGTTCTTGAGAATAATGAGTCCCGCATCCTTAGCCCTGGGGCTGGTCCAGAACAGTTATTAGTGAGATGTCAGGGGTCTGGATGATGGATGCCAGGTGGTCTAGAGGGTTGGTGTCAGGAGGACTCGTTACGTCCAGTGGTCTGGAAAGTGGATTCAGGTGGTCTGAATATGGGAGTCCTTCAGGGAGGTAATAGAGGGTTATCTGGAGGTCTGGTGTCTGTCCAGATGTATATCCAGACATTGACACAAGACTGGAAAGTTCAAAACGTTTAAGCTCCCAAGCTAGTGAGAACAAGAATGGCATCTTTCCTCATGCCTCGACCTTCATAATGTTAATAACTTCAGCAGCTTGATTAAAGCAACTCCACTTGACTCATTCCCTGTCTCCACTCCTTCCTCGTTAGTATCGGGCTCTTCACAAAATGGTGAGCTGTTTCTCTGGGATCCTTTCCACGAGGGAGGTCTCATTTCAAGGTTTGCTGTTCAAAATGTAGTTTGCAGTCCTGCCGGGTGGCTCAGCCGGTTGGAGGGTCATCCCATACACCAAAAAGGCTGTGAGTTCGACCTCTGGTTGGAGTGCATACAGGAGGCAACCAGTCGCTGTTTCTCCCTCCCTCTCTCTCCCTCTCTCTCCTTTCCTCCCTCCCTCTCTAAAAAAAGTCAATAAAGATATCCTCGGGCGAGGATTTTAAAAATTGTAGTTTGTAGATCAACAGCATGAGCATCATTTGAGAGCTTGTCAGAAATGTAGTCTTGGCCCCACCCCAGACCCATGCAGTCACAGTGCAGTTTAAGGATGTGCACAGATTTATATGCTCAGGGAGTTTGAGAAGCACTGCCCTGTCTGTCCACATAGTGTAAACCACTGGGTTTGTATTGGCGAATCGATTTCTGACCTCAGTAGAGGTGCATGGGGAGATGAGGCTTCATGGAAATAACTCGGTAAGGGCTGGTCTGTGGCCTCACATCCCTACACATCCCTGAGTTGCCTGCCTGTCTCTGGCACTGTGTGAGATGGGGGCGTAAGTCAAAGCACAACCCCTTTCTCTTCCATCAGCAGCCTATTGGGGGGCTGCTTGGGGTCCCAGCCACACTCCCTCATTAGCTATAAGTCAGAAATTTTCTCCTCTCCCTTCCAAGATGGGGTGAAGTTTGGGGCCAAGGCGATTGAGGTTTTTAATTTCAGAAGCCTCTCCGATTGGAGATGGGAGAGGTTGGCCTGTGAACCAACTGTGGTTTTGAAGAGAGCACGGCATGTGTCCAGTTACTGTACTGTTAGAAGGGGGAAACATCTTGGGTCTCTTTTAAGGAGTCACTGGCAAAAGATGAAAACAAAGAAATAAACAGATTTTTAAAGGAGTATCTTTTGCTGTTGTGTATAAAGAAATTGCGGACCTAAGCTTCGAGGTGAGGGAGCCAGCGGAGGCGAGCTGTGGGCTGGTGACTGACAACGTGGGGCTTCTCTCATGGGCTGGGTTTTCACCTGGCATCTGGTTTCTGATCTGAAAGATGAACTTACGACTCTAATAGTGATAATTGGTGAAGACGGTTCAAGTAAGACTTGCTGCTGAAAGAGAGAGTAGAGTAGCTGTTAGCACACGGGCCGAGTGGCCCAGAATAACTTCTTGTTGAATTGGTTGTAGGGAAAGTTTCAAACAGCTTTCTGAGGACCTATGTGTAAGGCTTGGAACTTTTAACAATTGTAAATGAGAAAAGATTTCTGCTTAAGCATCATAGCTACTGTTTCTGAAGTACATGCATTTTCCAGATAATGTTCAGAGGGTTTCATGCGCTTATATTATATCAATTAATGCAGTAACCCCACTTTACCGAGGAAGACTCACAGGCTAGAAGGGGTACATGACTTGCCCAGGGCCACCCAGCCAGTAAGAAATAGAGCTGGGATCCGAACCCCACATCCTGACACTTCTAAGCCCAAGCTCTGGGCCACTGTTTTCTATGCTTGCGGCAAAGATGTATTGCCTAGAGATTAGCAGTTCAAGTTTGATATAAAATGGTGGGTATGCCACCTACAGTGGGATGTTTGCATTCTTTAGGCTTTCCTTCAAGTTTGGTATCATGTTCTCTTTTATTTTATCAACTAAAGGTTGATCAATATTGTCCTTTTTAAGTCTTTGATTCCTACAGTCAAGGTCTAGATGACATCATTTTCTGGTACCTTTCACTTAACCTACCTACCTTTAAACAGCCATCTGTTGGCAGAAGCTGGAATTGCAGGCGTAGTGCCCAGAAGGAACTGACTTCTGGAAGGCTGGCTTTGCAAACACAAACCTGTAAGGTAACTGACAGTCATCACAGAGAGTGTTTACTAAGCCACAGTTCAACAAGGGACTAAAAATGAGGAAGAAAGAATTCCTACACCTTTATTTTTCTATGTGATCCTAAAATCAGGATGTTTTCATTTGCGGCATCAGATAGAACCTTGGGAAACAGCACACGGTTTGACTTGTTCCTTTCTAAAACTTGGTGAGAGAGACATTCTGAGCCTACTTTGGTATCCCCAGTTTCTTTTGCATGTCTGACAGTTCTTCCTCCGACATTGGGGTGGTCTTCTATGCATTGTAATAGATTTCCATTTGTCCGTTCAGATTCCCCCATAAGGACAGGTCACAGCCTCTCTGAGCCTGAGCTTCCCCATACATGAAATGCAAGGATTAGTCTGGATACTGTCCAGCTTTCCTCAGGATCCCAACATTTTGTGACCTACTAGATATTAAGACCAAAGGAATATATGTCTAATGATGGAACATCAACGCAAAAGGGAAAACATTTTAGGGGAACAGAAGTCATCCCGGCCCACCTTCAGTCCCACCACACTGCAGAATGTGGCTGCCTCTGTATAAGGCCAGCTTTGTGCCCTTCCCCACCCCGCCCCCCATTTCCTTTGGAAAGTGTAGAAAGCCCCCTTGTCTTGAATGCTTCCCTGCAAAGAGCTCCTGCTGAAAGACTGCACACACAGCCAAGACTTTGACCTTCACCTTTGCCCCTTGACTTACTTGGTAAAAGAGTTCTTATCCTCCCCTCTCTGGGGTTTTTTTTTGGGGGGGGGGGTTATCTAGCTAGGGTTAGCAATAATTAAATCAAAATATAAATAGAAACATGGTCTATAAATAACACTGCCCCCAAATCTGGAGGCATGAATACCGGCGGGGTAGCAGACGCTCACAAATTATGACAGCCAGGACATCGAGTGAGCCTTGTTCAGTTGCTTTGGTGTCTCTGGAGTGGGGTACTTGAAGTTTGCCGGTGGGACCTGCAGAAAGCCTCTCTCTTTCTGGGCTCTGATGCACCCTTCTTGTTCACCCACATGCCCGTCTTCTGCTAAACCTTTGTGAGTAGACGCATGTGGTGGGACAAAGGAACGCTGCCTGCATCCGACCTGGCTCAGTCCCAGCAGTGCGTGACTTGGGGAAACTCAGAAGATACCTCTGAGCTTCCATTTCTTCTTTTATGGTCATGGGGATTTTAAAAACTGGAGTGTTTGAAGAGCAGGAGCCATGCCTTATCTTATCGTGGTTAACAGCGTGGCATCTAGGGCCAGATTGCCTGGGTTTAATCCCTGTATTGCATCCTATTAGCTGTTTAGCTTTGGGAAAGTTACTTAACCTCTCTGTACTTCAATTTCTTGGTCAAATGGGAAGAATAATGGTAATATCTGTTTTGTTGGGCTGCTGTGAGAATTAAGTGAGTTAATATTTGTGAAGTGCTTAAGCCAGTGCCTGGCACATAGTAAACATATATAAGTATTTATTAAATAAATAAATTCATATATTCCCCATGCCTAGGGTATTAGTAGCTGGCACATAGTAGCACATAGTAGCTGCTCAACAAATGTGTTGAGTGAATAACTGAATGGGTACCAGACCTGCCTATCTTGTAGTCTGCAAAGGTCATTCAATAAGATCGTGTGAGTTCTTTCTAAGCCTCCATATGCTAGAAAAAATGAGAGTGGGATTATTATTCTTACCTACCCGAGTGACAGTTTGTCAGAGGTTAAGGTAGATGCCCTCATTGTCCTCATTCATTGTCTCTGCCTTGAACACACTGCATTTCATTTGCCTGGGAGAAATGTGTGGGCTGAGGCATCTCGGCGGGTAGAGGTGCCTTTCCCGATGCAATGTTCTGCGCCAGTGCCAGGCTGTCTGCAGAGCCTGGTACCCCCACCCTTCTTAGCATGAGGCCCACCTTTTGGGTAGTGCTGACCTAGTTCTTCTCAAGCAAAGCAAACTCTTTAGCAGATGCATGATTAACTACGTAGCATTTTGCTACATGCAAATTTTAAACATAAATAAAAGAAAAAGAGAGTCCATACCTCCCAAAAAAGCAACCTGAAATGACAAAGGAGAAAATAAGTAGAACGAGCACTGAATCAGGAGTCCAGTGCAAATCTGGGCCCAGGCCTGCCTCAGCTTAAATGTGTGATGAGGATCGAACCATCAGCTCTCTGAGCCTCTTCAGCTCTGTCGGTGAGTTAGATTAGCTCAGTACTTCTCAGCACCAAAGGCACATGAGAATCACTCAGGGGGCCTTATTAAAAATGCAGACTTTCCCCTCACCCCCATCCCATTCTGTCTAATATTCAGGGGATCTGGGTAAATATCAGGAACCTGCATTTATAGCCAACACCCCAAATATTTCTGATCCAGGTAAGCCAGGGACTCTCACTCTCATGAGCAGTGCTGGGCCCTGTATCAGTGAACGATTGCTGCATAACAGATCACCCCCCTCCAATTTAGCAACTTAAAACAACAATAAACATTTATTATCTCACATAGTTTCTGTGGGCTAGGAATTCAGGAAGGGCTTGACTACATGGTTCTGATTCAGGAGGTTGCCGTCAAGACCCTCCTGAAAGCTGGAGTTACCCTCCCAACCCATCTCCTGGTCCTTGAGGAAGAAGGACTTCAGAGGGTCTGAAGGTGCTGTGTCACTGCAGGTTAACATTGTGGTCCTCAGCCCTGGCCGGTTCGCTCAGTGGTTAGAGCATCAGCCTGCAGACCAATGAGTTACGGGTTCGATTCCGGCCAAGGGCATGTACCTCGATTGCGGTTCATCCCTGGCCCCGGTCGGGTCATGCAGGAGGCAACCAGTCGATGTGGCTCTATCACATCATTGTTTCTCTCTGTCTCTGTCTCTCTCTCTTACTCCCTCCCTCTCTATCTAATGATAAATAGAAAAATATTCTCAGGCCCTGGCCAGTTTGGCTCAGCAGTTGGAGCGTCGGCCTGCGGACCAGAGAGGCCCAGGTTCGGTTCCCACTAAGGGCATGTACCTCGGTTGCTGTTTGTCCCTGGCCCCAGTTGGGGTCGTGCGGGTGGCAGCCAGTCGGTGTGTCTCTCTCACATCGATGTTTTCCTCTCTCTCTCTTTTCGTCCCTCTCTCCCTCTCGCTCTATCTGAAGATGAATGCAAAAAGTGTCCTTGGGTGAGGATAAAAAAAAAAAGAAAAATATTCTTGAGTGAGGAATAAAAAACAAATGGTGGTCCTCAGCCTTGTAGGCTCGGAACTCAGGTGTGTATTACTGCACACAGTTTGAATGGCTCTGCTTTGCTTTGTGTGGCCCATGTGATCGAAACCCTGTCAGCCATTCAGTCTCGTCTAGCACCACTGATAGCTCAGACCCACAGCCTGTCACCTCCCAACACGCCCCCCCACCACCACACAGACACTCTGCAGACACACCGACCTTACTGCAGCCTATCAGCTGTGCCTCATCTCTCTTATCTCTGGACCTTTGCTCAGCCTCCACTATTTTTCCCTTTGTCTGGCTCATTCCTACCCCTGTGGGCCAGGCCTGAGGCGAGGCTGCCGGGAAGCTCTGCCCACGTCCCACAGTCCCCTTTCCTGAGGGCAGCCTCCCGAGGCAGGGAGAGAGCTGGGGCTGCACTGGCTGAATAGGGCCCTTTATTCCTGGGCTCCCACAGAGAGGGGGCTGAGCCACTGCCCACCACACCTGCCACACCCACACCCACACCCACAAGTGGGGATAGCCTGGCCCTGATGCTGGCTCTGAGTTAACCACACTCTCTGGCCCCACTCTGTCTGGGTCCTGGAGGGCGAGTCCATCCCTGCCACAGCCCCACTCTGAGCCAGCAGCTCGGCATGAGGGGGGGGGGTGGTGTTTAAATGAAGGGGACAGTCTAGAGTGAGAACGTGTCAACACACACACTCACACTTATTTATCCATTCGGCAAATGTCCGTGCAGGGCCAGTGTGTGCCAGTCCTTGTGCTGGGCCCTGAGGATACAGTAGTAAAAGAGACAGCATCTTAGGAAGATCTCATGCAAAGAGGCAAGAGCATCACTACTCATGGTGAATTCTGGGAGAGAGCCAAGGTCTGAGAGAGGGAGGAGAGGCCTCCCTTGCTTGGAGTGGACTGCTGCGTCCTCCCTGTGAGGTGGTGACCTGAAGGGTGGAAGGCATTAGCCAGGCAAAGGGCAGTGGGAACTGTGCCCTGGGAGAGCACCGTGCGTGTGCAGGCCTCGAGGTGGGAAAGAACTGCTGTGCTTGTGCTAACGGAAGCCCAGCGTGGCTGCGTGATGAGACGAGGTCAGAGACGGGAGGTGTGGCCAGATCCTGCAGGGCCACCAGAAGGAGTTTAGGTTTATTCTCCAGGTACTGGGAAGTCACTGAGAGGTGTCAGCAAAGGTTTCGTTTTAAGAAATTATTCTGGCCCTGGCCGGTTTGGTTCAGCGGTTAGAGCGTCAGCCTGTGGTCCAGAGAGACCCGGTTCAGTTCCCGCTAAGGGCACATGCCTCGGTTGCAGTTTGTCCCCGGCCCTGATTGTCATGTGGGTGGCAGCCACTCGATGTGTCCCTTTCGCGTCAATGTTTCTCTCTCTCTCTCTCTCTCTCTCTCTCTCTCTCTCTCTCTCTCTCTTTCTCTTCCTCTCTCTCCCTCCTGCTCTATCTGAACAAAATATTTTAAAAATGCCCTCGGGTGAGGATTAAAAAAACAACAACAACAACAAGAAAAAAGAAATTATTTTGGCTGCTGGGTGGAAAATGGACTGGACGTGGGGGTGGGGGAAAGGTGGGGAATCAGACAGAAAGTCACCGTACGTACAACTCACATGGGCCGTGGCCTCACCCTTCCCTCTAACAACAGGCATCGAACCCTCCTGTGTGCTGTGCTTGTCCCGTGTGCTGGTTCTGATCTGCACATGCTCAGGAAGGTTCCTGTACCCAGGACACAGTGGTAAAAGCCTGGGGCCTCTCAACTCTGCAGCTCACCCTGTATTCCCACTGCCAGTAGCCGAATGGTCCTAGATCTTGATTTTTTATTTTAACCTTTCCACTGGATCAAGAATAGACAAGCTCAGCTCAAAGGTGAAATCAGGCCAGTGTGACCACAGCTATGAAGGCCAGTCAGTGCCCTTAGCCTTTGCCACTTGTCCCACCATTAGTGCACATGTGACATGGGTTTACTAAGCACCTGCCAGGATGTGTTCAGTCCTGTCCAAGCCCAGTTCTGAAAGGGACCATAGCCTGTGCCCAGAGGAACCCCAGTGTCACCCAAGTGGTGTTTGTCCCCAGCTTGGCCACTCTAAGTACTGTTATATTTGATCACAAAACCTCTCCCTTCCCTGGGGCTAAGGGCCACCCTAGAGGTCAATTACAGTGCCCTGCCTGCCTCCCAGAGTCAGGCTGGACCAGCCCACATCCCCTGCCAACGCGCTCAGTGCCACTATGGCCAACATCAGTCTAGGATTTGGGGTCTGTTGGGAATCCCTGGATGCCAGCTACCTCATAGGTGATTCATAAGACCAAGACTGATCTTGTCTGGCAGCGTATAATCCACAGTTGATCGTACAAGTAATGGAATCCCTCCAGTCTGTGTCAGGGCTAAAGACCAACCCTGGGCGTTGCCCAGAGCAAGGGAGAATGAGTTGGCAGACTCAGGGGTTTGTTTCTGTTCACACTGTTCTTCCCAAAGCCAACCCCAGAGGTAAGCTTTTACCCCTTGTATACCACAATGAATAAATCGAAAGTGTGTTCATATTTCACAATTAAAAAGGACCTGGTTCCAGGGGTCCAGACTCACATGCACCTAAATTTGCTGCAACTTCAATCAAATCACAAAGCCTGTAGTTTTAAATGAGCCCGGGGAAAATAAAAGTCAGTAGCACTGAAATCAACCAGTGTGCTAGCGCCCCTTCTGCCGCAGAGATCACCCTGTCAGTCCTGAGTTCTAACGTCCACACCCGTGCAGGAGTGCTACAGACCCCACTGCCACAAAGGTCTGGGTGCAGGCTGTGCACCGTGGCTCTGAGGTCAGTGCCCTCAGCCTTTGCCACTTGTGGCTGCAGTTCGTGAAAATTCATTGAGCTATACATGCGCATGTGCACTTTTCCGTATGAATATTTATACTTCACGCACACAAACTTCTTAACAAAAGGAGGGAATTGTTGTGGTCCCACAGCTCTATAAGACTGCTGAAAATGCCTTCAGTTCAGTCAAGATGGATTAACCTTTGATGTGCCGGAACTGGCTGCCTTATCCCTAGCAGACACCCATAAATCCCGCCAGGCCCCGCTGAGGATGGGGAATGAAGGGCTCTGTTCCCCTAAGCCTGCTCTGGCACTCGGTATGGCAACTTTCAAACCAGAATGGAAACCATTTCGCTCCTACATACATGCTGATCCTTACCGTGAGAATGCTGTGGCTACCAGAGGGTTAAGGTTTTGATCTATGGAGAAACCCCAGTGGATTTTTGCAAGTCTTTTCCTCAGTGTGTGGGAGAAGGGGCGGAGGGTGCTGACGGGAGACTCACCTGGGTGAGTCATCCTGGAGCCCAAGGTGGGCCGATGGAGTGAGTAATCGCTGCTCTCCACTGTGTTATGTTCTCTGCTCTTTGAATTGGGCCGATGGAGGAGGAACATCCCTCAGGAGGCATGAGAGCCATGTGGGAGACGTGGCGTGTTTCGGGAGTGGGGGTTTGAGTAAGGAAAGGTTGCTGAGGCTGAAGGGAGTTTGTATTTGGCCTTGAGTGGGGAACCACTTGGACAGATGGGTGCCTGGGAAACACTCTAGTGCTTGGAGTCCACATGGCCAGCGAGGAGACAGGCAGGGCCAGGTCATACCCCACCTATTCGACCTGGAATTGTCAGCTCATAAATGATCCCATTTGTTCAACATCTATTATGGGCTGGGATCTCTGGTAAATGCATTTATACAACTAGTTCATTGACTCCTCAAGGTAATCCTTTGAGTTAGGCATTGCTATGCCCATGTTGCTGGTTGAGGACAGTGAGGTTCAGACAGGTTGTGACTTGTCCCATATCACACAACAGCACATGCTACAGCCAGATGTGTACTGGTCAGGAGCCTGCTGGTGACCAGGATGAGACCCATCTCAATGTGGTGTAAGAAAAAAAAGGGGGAGATTTATTGGCCTTCATACTGAAAACTTCAGAGCCAATGGTTTCAGGCATGGCTGGATCTAGGAGACCAAATCATGCCTCTCTAGCCCTCAGCTGTTTTCTTCTGTTGACTTCATTCTCAGGCAAGCTTTCCCCATTGGTAACAGAGATAGGCGAGGACGCTTCCTAGCCACTTGGGGCATACTGTTTACGAATTAGCAGTCCCTGTAGAAAGAGAACTTTTCTTTCTGGTTATTCCGGCAAATGTCCCAGGCTGATTCTCACTGAACCAGCTTGGGCCATGTGCTTCATAGCTGGTCTGTACTGATTGGTGACTCCAAGAGATTGGGGTGAGATGTGTTCAACTGAGAATGAAGGAGGGATGGTTCCTCAAAAGAAAATGAGGGCACTGTAATCAAAATGACAGGCAAACCTACAGAAGCCTACTATGCTAGACTAAACTGGAGGTAGGTTCTTGACATGGATGTTAAAGGGAGAGAGATTTGTGGGAGCCAGAGCTCAGGGAAGGGAGGACCCCCTGGGCTGTGGACCTTCCCCATTGTGGCCACTTGCTCAGCATCTAGGCCTTACTCAAGCAGGCATATGGTTCTCTCTACTGGTTTGGGTCAAGGGCAAGCAAGGCCAGGTAATGCAGGGCGTAATGGAGCCAGGCACAAGGCTGTTGGTAGTGGGGGTGTCATCTCAGCTACATCAGGGGCTGAAAGCCGGTGCGCAGGTGGCCTGCTGTCCCCAGACTGCAGCAGGTCACAGGCCTGAGACGGTAGAGAGCGGTGGGAGTGGGAGATGGGGGAAGACTGATCATTCCTCTTCTTCCCCGTGGGCCGTGCCTGTGCCTTGCCACTCCATCTTGGTCTGAGATGCTGCAACAGAATAGCACCAGCTGGTAGCTTATAAACAACAGGCATTTACTTCTTGCAGTTCTAGAGGCTGGAAGTCCAAGGTCGGGGTGGTCTTGGTCGGACCCCATGGAAGTGCAGCATGGTCGGGAGAGGACACGCCTCCCGGCTGCGGACTTCTCGCTGTCTCGCGGGAGGGAGGAGCTGGGGGGCTCTGTGGCGCCTCTGTTATAAGACAACTAATCTCATTCTCGAGGACTCCACCCTCAGGACCTAATCGCTTCCCCAAAGCCACACCTCCAAATACCGTCATGTGGGGCATGAGGATTTCAACATAGGAATTTTGAGGGGGCACAAACACCCTCACCATAGAACACCCCGTAAGCATACCTGTCGCTTTGAGCGGGGGGCTGTCCCTCTAGTAACTCTCACATGTTTCCTCTCAATGTCTGGGAAACTGGCCTCGTCTCTCCTGGTACCACAGCAGCCAGCAGAGCCAGAGAGGGCCTCTCCACCCCAACATTCACCAGCTCTCAGACCTCACAGCTTGCCTCTCCTCTCAGGGTCCAGAGACCCCGACCTGCTCTCCACGCACGCCCTGTCCCTCCTGAGGGCACGGGCAGCACCCATATTCATTACACCCAGCTCTGTGACGGGTGTCGTGCAAGACCCGCCAGGTGTCTGCCAGTCCTGTGGACGCTCCCAGAACCCCTGTGATGGGGCTGAATAGTGGCCCCCCAAAATATATGTCGCCAAGAACCTCTGAGTCTAACCTTTTTGGAAAAATGAATAATTAAATTAAAGGTCTCAAAATGAGATCATCCTGAGTTAAACCCGAAGACAGGTGTCCTTATAAGAGAAAGGCAGAGGGGATTGGACATGAGACGGGGAAGGTCATGTGAAGAGAGAGGCAGAGATGAGAGCCCTGCAGCCACAAGCCGGGGGACCCCTGGAGCCACCAACAGATGGAAACTCGGAAGGGTTCTCCCCAAAGCCTCCAGAAGGGGCACAGCCTGCTGACACCTGAATTCCTACTGGTTTAAGCTACCAAGTTGTGGTATTTTGTTACAACGCCCCCCCTTCCTTTCTGTCCTTTCGTCCAATCAGATGGGCGGGAGTGTCATCCTCTGCTCTGCACCATGTGGTCTGCGGTCTCCTGTTTCTTCGGCGAGTTCCCTGTGCGCTCCAGGCTCCCTGGGCTGTACCGAGGGAGAGGGTTGGGAGCATGTGTCCTTGAAGGCCAGGGTGGCTGGGGAGAGCTGGCCTAAGCATGCGGGTTGCTGGGAAGGTCAGATGGGACGCTGAGGATGGCGGCTCCCTGACAAACCCTCTAGGACAGCAGGAGGGAGGTAGGGGCCAGAGTCGGGTGACTGCCAGAGGGTCCAGGAGGTTGGCCAAGAGAGTGAGGCAGACATTCCCGGAAGGCTTCGTGGGGAGGGACTCAGGATGGGAAACTGTGTCTTTGGGTGGGGAGGGGTTCGGGTAGGCAGGCCCAAGGGCCCTTAGAAGAAAACCAAACTCCTTTTTGTGGCTCACAAGACTCCTATGGCCCCTTTCCTGTCTCCTGGCCGCTCTGCGGTGCCTGTGCTGGAGCCTCCTGGGCCCAGAGTTTGCGTGACTGTCCCCTCTCCTCAAAGTCTCCACTGACATCAGAAAAACTTCCCCAACCACCAGCCCACATCTCCAGGCACGTCCCTTCCCATTACCCCGTTTTATTCTTTCTTTTTCTAAAGTTATACTTTTTGTTTATGTACTTACCATTCTGTTCTTTTGATTTTTCAATTATGGTTGACATACAATATTGTATTAGTTTCAGTTCACAACATTAGTGACTAGACATTTCTATCACTTATGAAGTGGTCGCCCTGATAAGTTGAGTGACCATGTGACACCATACATGGTTATTACAGTATTTTTGATGCCATTCCCTATGCTGGACTTTGCATCCCCAAATGCAGTTATGACTGCATTTATAACTGCAATTTGTTCATCTTAATCTTTTCCCCTTTTCTACCCATCCACCAACCCCCTCCCATCTGGTATTTTATTCTCTTCATAGAGCTGGGGGGAGGGGAGACATAGATGTGTGAACAAACTACTTACTATAGGAATGTGTATACTCTAGCCTTTCCATGCACACCCATGTCCCCCTTAGAAAGTGAACTCCTTGCCCTGGCTGGTTTGGCTCAGCAGCTGGAGCGTTGGCTTGCGGACTAGGGAGTCCGGGTTCGGTTCTTGCTAGGGGCACATACCAAAAAAAAAAAAGTGAACACCTTGAGAACAGCCCCCATCTGGCTCGTTCACTGTGGTGGTCCTGACACCTGGAGCAGGCCCTCCATGAAGATAGATGGATTGATGGGTGAGTGGGTGGGTGGCATTCAGGTGGCAAAGGGAGAGGGAGTTATAGAAGATGGTACATTCACACACACACACACACACACACACTATAGATCTGGAAGAGGAGAGGCTGCCAAGAATATGAGTCGGGACGAACAAAAGAGGTCCCGAGGCCAGCCCTCGCCTCTCTGTCCATGTAGCCAGTGTCCTCTCTTATCACCCCTGCACAGCAGGTGCTTGTCCAGTTGTAAGAACACACACCTAGTTTGTGGGGATTGCTACAGACCCTCTTGGCTGGGGTAGGGGCGTTCCCCGGTGCGGGGTCTGGTGTTTCTGTTCTTCCTGGGCCCCTGCTCCCCTGCTTCTGCTTCTGCTCAAGGGACCCAGCGGATACCACATTTCACCAGGAGGACCCTGGAGGCTGTGGTGGGCTTAGGGGTTTAACTGCTCTCAGAAGCTTGTTTTCTTTATCCATTCACTGTGTCAATGAGAAGGAGCTATGTCGTCATCTTCCACCTTCTTGAAATAATTCATTCTATAGAAGGAAATGCCAACTGCTAAGACCCATCAGTACCACTAAGATGCTCATTAAGCGCCTGGAATTTTGGGAGGGAAGGAGAAACACCTCTGCCACCCAAGCATGTGAGCCTTCCTGAGTCAGTGCCCCACCTGTGTGTCCTGACCCTGAGCGGACACTTGTGGTGAGGTCAGCCAGAGTGAGGGGTGGGGCAAAGATCAGCCTTCCCCAGGTGGCACCCACCCATCTGTGGAGGTGAGTGTCCCCCTGGTCCTGGTGGGCTGGCACCTGCCTGCCAGGGTGGGAGAAGGGAGATGGAGGTTTGCTGTTTCAGGATCTCCATCTCGCCTGGGTCTACTAGACACTGGGTCTCCTCTCCTTTGCCGCTTTGTTGGCCCATTCATCCTTTCACTCATTCACAGACCTGCGCTCATCCATTTGCTCAGTCAGGCATTCATGCACTTGTATATAATGGGCAGAGACCTCGGGAGGGCTGCCAGCTCTCCACGTACCATGGCGTATCCCACCCTCCGCGTCATTGCTTGCTTCATTCTCAGTCGGCACCAACATAGCTGTTTCCCAGACCTTGGCACAGCACCTGACATGGAGGAGACATTAATACTGTTCCCATCACACACACAATCAAAGTCTGAGTCCTCCCCATGGCTCTCAAGGTGAGATCGGAGCCCAAAGAACTCTTTGATCTCATGCCTTCTTTCTCCTCCTCACTGTCCAAGCTCCAAGACCCCAGGAGGAAATGCCAGCTCAGCCCCTTAATAGCTGGGTGAGTTTGGACAAGTACTTTAGCCTCCAAGCCACCATCTCCTCCTGGGCGAAGTGAGGATAATAAACGTTCTTGCTTCAGTCTTTGCGAGGATTACGGAGCGAACCCTCTGAAAAGCTCCTCGCGCGTGCCCGGCAGAGTCAGCACTTAGCTACTCTTACACTTGCCTCGCTCCTCGGCTCCTCTCAGTTCCATCGCCCCCGCTGAGGAAATCCTACGACCTCTGGAGGAGCAGCCGTGGAGCGCTGGCCCCTCGGTCTCCAGATGAGAACCAGGAGGGCCCAGTGGAGGAGGCACCTGCTTCAAGGTCACACAGCCAGTGGTCCAGGCAGGACTTTGGCCCAGGACTCAGGCCGAGGCCCCTGCTCCTTCTGCGGGTCCCACCCTCTGGGCCCAGCCCAGAGTGGCAGGAAGAGGGACCTCCACGTACATGCCTGGACCCTGTGGGGCTGGGCAGCTTTGTTCTCCGCTCTCAGGAATGAGTTCCCTCCTGAGGTCTGTTCCATGCCCCTTGTGTAATCTTCCTTACGATGCTTATCACAGTCTGGGGCAGCATCTGCCTGGCTTTGAAGACTTGGGCAGGAGCCCGGCCTTGCCATAAACAGGCTGAATTACATTTACAAGCGGCCCTTAATGCCCTGTGGTCTCGGCTTCCTTAATGGGGATTTTCCTCCTCCTTTTTTTCTCTCTCTCTTTTAACACAGTCACCGGGTTGGCTTTCAGAATGCGGTTTGGATGCCTAACAGTGAAGTCGAGGCTGTAGAATCCCTTCCAGATCTCCCCTCCCCCTCCCACCCCCACTGCCTGTGCCAAAGCCCCAAGAAGAGCAAGCGTTGCTGCTGTCAGATTTCAGCAGGGAAGAGAGAAGCCCTGTTGGGATTCCAAAACATCCGCCGGGAAACGGCTGGTGCAGAAATTCTCCCGTCACTGCACCTGAGCAACGGACCTGCAGGCCTTGTTGGGGGGCTGGAAGGGGTCCAGCCCAGAGGCACAGCCGCCTCATTTGCAGAGGGCGTTCAAGGGGGCAAGGTGGGGGACCCATGCCAGCATGGGTAAGGAGCCCTTCCACGACCTCACCCACCTCCATCCCTCCGGTTTTCAGAATGGCTACTCCTTCTGGAGGCCTCAATTGGTCTTTTTTTTTTTACATTAAGTTTTTAAAGAAAGCTGTATATATAAGGTCTTCATTCCTTCATCTCAGTGGCCTCGTCCTCGTATTTGCCCTTTTCCTTTCCTGCTTGGCGAGATTTGCCTTTGCGTCCCAGGACCTTTTCGCAGTCTTTGTCCAGCTTCAGGGTAGTGATAGCCGCCCGCGGGGGCGTCCCGTGAACAGTTGTGCCCGCAGCCTCCTCCCGCTGCCTCACTCAGTGTCGATGGCATTTCTTCCCGGAAACCCCGACCAGTTTGCCGCCCTTTGTCGTGTCCTCGCAGAACCTGAGCTTCATCGTCCTTTCAGATGGGCGTGGGTCGAGCACTGTACCCCTGTCTGAGCTCTGGAACGAGGAGGAGGCACCGTCTTCCTGCAAATGTGGGAAAGTGCACTGCAGTGCCTTTCATGGTTCTTGCTCTGGTCAGAAGCCACAAAGGGATAGAATTTCACTTTGACCACTGGGGCTTCAGCAATCACCGATGTTCTTTAACTATTGATTTTTGCCAGTTTTGTCTGCAAACGGAGCAGGTCCAATGTGATATCTATATATCTATATCTATATCTATATCTATATCTATATCTATATCTATATCTATATCTATATCTATATCATCTACATCTGTATCTATACCATCTACATCTATATCTATACCATCTATATCTATACCATCTATATCTATATCTATACCATCTATAGTTATATCATCTATATCTATATCTACATCTAATCTTGAGATTCCAAACTCAGTCAGGGGTTTGGCCAGCCTTGAGTTGGGGTCTGGGAGGGGGACCTAGTCTGTCTCCCCACCCCCCCTTCCCTTTTTGTCCTCCCACAGGAGGAGAAAGGGCAGGAGTGCAATTTTTGGAGAATGGTGAAGTCATGTTTTATCTCCTTTTAAGAGGAGCGCATGGCAGTGCCAGCTCGGTGGGCCCAGCCCTCCGTGGTCTCCTTTGGTTTCCTCTGCCTCTTAGATGACTCCTTGGGTTCCGTGAGACACCTCCTGACTGCTGCTGACTGGGCGTGGACCACCTCCAGCTCCTGACAAGGGACTGGCTCAGATCGAAGGCTCAGAAACCCAGCCCCAGGCTGCCTGTCGTTTGTCGTCCTGGCAGCGGGTCTCCTCGTGCCATGCGTTTATGTTTATGTGCTGTCACCATGGCTGCACACATATGCGCCTGCAACATGCAGGCAATAAAGCGACAGGCAACCAAAAAAGGGTAGGAGGCAAAGAGGCCAGGAATACCAAATCTGTGACATCTTCCCCCAAGAAAACGCGGCCGTCTCCAGTTCTTGATAAATCTCATTGTATCTCCTTTCAAAAGGAACACGTGGCGGAGCCTATTTATCCTGATGACATTGTCCAGTCTGCACAGTGTCGTCCCTCTGGTGGGGAGATGGCCCAGAGAAAGAGAGGAAGGAGAGGTTGGGGAGAGTCTCGGAGAGGAATGTGAGTGGCCAGCAAGTACCCAGTGGGCGCCTGCTGTGTGCAAAGCCTGTGCTAAGTGGAGGGGATGGTGCCCCAGGAAGGAGCGGCAGACCGTGGCCTCCGCTCACACCGTGTGCAGAGATGGGAGACGCGAATGGGAAACAAGCCACACACGATGCGTCAGATGTTCCCCTGGAGCAGGGCTGGTGACCATCAGGCGTGGGTGTCGGAGCTGCTGGCGGTGCCCCCCCCCAAGTCTTTTTTATTTTTATTTTTTTTATCCTCACATTTTTCCATTTTTTGTTCAGATAGAGTGGGAGGGAGAGAGAGGAAGAGAGAGAGAAAAACATCGATGTGAAAGGGACACATCGAGTGGCTGCCACCCACACGACCAACCAGGGCCGGGGACAAACTGCAACCAAGGTACGTGCCCTTAGCGGGAACCGAACCCCGGTTTCTCTGGACCGCAGGCCGTCGCTCTAACCGCTGAGCCAAACTGGCCAGGGCCCCCCCCCCCCCAGTCTTACCATTCCCCCCACCTGACAGAGGCTGCTCATGGGAGCAACTGGGGGTTTGTTCTAGCCACAGGGACACACCAGCTAAAGGCACGGTGGAGTCAATGCCCCTCTGAAGCTCAAGGACAAGCCGGGGGCCGGGGCAGTGGACCAGCCAGGGGGAGCCTCTTCGCCCTCGACTGGGATACCTCTGAGGCATGCTCTGCATTATGCCCTGGAGTTCTCCAAAAGAACTACGCTCCGAGATTAACTGGCTGTAATTAACCGTGATTAACTGGCTCTGAAATATTCCTCCCCTTCCCTGCCTTCCTTCCCCCTCCCTCCACCGGTACCTCCCAGGATCACCACCCGAATAAACAACAGGCACTGGACTCCTTGTCTCTGGGCCCGGGAAGCAATGCCTTTCTCTGTACTTCCGTCGGACCTGGACAGAGGAAGCCCGGGCGGATTAACATGCGGTCTACGTATTTGTTCACAGGCAGGGGTGGTTATCTCAAGTAGGGCTCCTTTGGTGCACGTAATGAAAACCTATCTCTTAAGTAGTTTAAATAAAAAAATAATTGTTTTATACAAGTAAAAGTACCAGGTAAACGCTGGATTCAGGAACAGCTCTCTTGGCTCTGCTTTTCAATCATTCCAGAAATATTTATTGAGCACCTACCTCATGCCAGACACAAATCCTTTCTCTCGGTTGGTTTCCTTCTCAGGCGAGAATAAAGACGGCCACTGGAAGCTCCAGGGTTCCGTCCTGCTACTGTAGGATAAAGAGGGCACCAGAAGGAAGTCTCAGGACGGATCCTTATTGGCCCAGATAGGGTCCTGCTCATCTCTGAGCTACTCACTGTGACTCTGGTTTTCTAGGCAGGGTCACATGCCTGCCCTTGTTGCCAGGAGGTGTGGTCTGAGCCTCAGGGACTAGGAATGGCGGTGGACTTGGACAGCAGACGCCTGTGATAGCCATGTGATAGCCATGTGACGCCTGTGATAGCCATGGCATGAGCACTTCCCAGGATGCCAGGCTCCACGGTCCTTACGAAGAGTCAGACAGGCCACGGTGGAAGGGGACTCACAGCTGTAACACAGCGGAAGGTGGTGAATGCTTTAGGAAGGGACAAAGTGTGTGGGCGCCCTGGAAAGACAGAGATGACTCCCAGCTCAGCTAGTCAAGGGAGGCCTCTGGAAAGGGGGCGTTGGCCCTAAACATTGATGGTCTTTGGGCACAGAAATGTTAGTTGTGTTAGGCCTTGAATGTCAGATTATAGAGTTCATATTCTAAGTGTAATGGTGTGGGAGGACTGTGCATTGACCTGTTTGTTATTGAATTTGGCCAGCTCGGAGGAGCCTGCTGGGAAGGTTTGAGGGGCTGGCATTTTCTTTTTTGTTTTTTTTATCCTCACCTGAGGACATTTTTTTGTTCAGATAGAGTGGGAGGGAGGGAGGTAGAGAGAGAGAGAGAAAGAAACATCGATGTGAAAGGGACACATCGAGTGGTTGCCACCCGCACGACCCAACCAGGGCCGGGGACAAACTGCAACCGAGGTACGTGCCCTTAGCAGGAACCGAACCTGGGTCTCTCTGGACCACAGGCTGACGTCTAACTGCTGAGCCAAACTGGCCAGGGCAGGGGGCTGGCATTTTCTGTACACCTTGACCCTACCTGTAAAAGGATCTATCAGGCCCTGGCTGGTTTGGCTCAGCGGTAGAGCATTGGCCTGTGGACCAATGAGTCCCAGGTTTGATTCTGGTCAAAGGCACGAACCTCGGTTGTGGTTCATCCCTGGCCCTGGTTGGGGTCGTGCAGGAGGCGACCAGTCGATGTGTCTCTCTCGTGTCGATGTTTCTCTCTCTCTCCCTCCTACTCTATCTGAAGGGGGGAAAAAAGGATATATCAGCACAGCTATACAGTGGCCTGGATGGCTGGAGGCTGTGTGTCAGAGAAATTGGGGAACAGTCAGGCTAGGGTCCCTTGGCATTGGCCTGTGCCTACCCTGGAAATAGACACCCACCTAAACTAAGAATAGGAATTCCTGCCCTGTTGGCAGGAACTAATGCTGATTTCTCAAGGAGGGATGGGCCTGAAAACAAAACACAGCAGGTGGGTGGGGCCATCCTTTGTATTTATTTGCCAGGTCACTTGGGAGCCGCGCCCACATCTGGGCATTGATCCTGCCTTTAGACCCAAACACAGGGACCTGGACAAGATGGCAGCTTCCAGGGCTCCTCATCTGCCCGAGAGGTCCTGGGCTCTCAGCTGCGGGTGCCTCTGGCCCCCTGAAAGAGGTGACTATTCCCTTGTTGCCTTGACAACAAGCAGAGGTGATAGCCTGCTAAGATGAAGAGAAGCCAAGGGAGAGAGGACTGAGAGGGTAAGGGTCCCGGGTTCCCATGGCAGCTTTACCCAGAACCACCTGGCTCATGAGCGTTTCTCTTCCAGGAAAAATCCTCTTTCGGAGAAGCCACATCCGGGATGTAGCTGTGAGGAGGCTGAAGCCCATCGATGAGTACTGCCGGGTAAGGCTGTCCGGGAGCTGGGAGTTCCCCCCGTTTCTCCATCTGCTCGAAACCCTGTGCTGTGGTGTAGCAGATACCTCCTGGGGCCTGGTGTTTCCTGGCTAGAGGGGTGGGTATGGATGTCCATTCAGGAGGGGCCACCCCATCACTGGGCCACCCTCTGAGGGCCTCGGGCTCACAGCTGAGTCTCTACTCCTCTTGGGACATGTCTGTGTTTACAAAATGCTATTTTAAATCACTTCCACTGGCTTGGGAACTCAGTTAAGGGGCTTCCTACTCAAGAGCTCCGTATGTGGCATTTTGCTGGACATAGAATTATTGCTTTGAATTCCTTTGGGGACATTGTTGGAATCAGTTCTGAGTTCAAGAGCATTCAAAATGCATATTTGTTTATTCACAGAAGTCATGATAGTTTCAGACGTTCATGGACACATCTTTGTAGATGCAAGTGAGCGCGCCTGCACGCACACACACACACACACACACACACACGCATGCACACGCACATTCAAACAGCCCATGCCAGAGAGCAGAGGGGAGCATGACAGCGATGTCGAGCAGCAGAGCCATTTATTTGTCTTTCTACTCTGATTAGAGCCTTGGACCCCTGCAGGGAGAATGAGAATGGGAGGTTTGGACTCCTCGGTACGCGTGTGCATTTGGGCCAGTTACTGAACTTCCAGAGCCTCATTCCCCACACCTGTGCCTCAGGGAGGAGCTAGTACCTCCGCAGAGGTGGTTCTGAGGATGACAATGAACGGACAGGTTTGCGGCTACAGTGCGGAGTGTCTGGTTCAGAGGAAGCATTCAGTAGATGCTACCTTTGTTACTGTTATTACAACCACTGGCTTTAATGGAGGTGGCATTTCTTAGTTAAATGAACCTTACTATGGAGTCTGACTCAAGAATCTTGAGGAGAGGCAAGTGGAGTAACATTATAGGTGCTGGTGTCAGAGCTGGGGCCGGATCCCAGTGCCCCACCTACTAGCTCTGTGACATTATAGGTGCTGGTGTCAGAGCTGGGGCCGGATCCCAGTGCCCCACCTACTAGCTCTGTGACCTTATAGGTGCTGGTGTCAGAGCTGGGGCCGGATCCCAGTGCCCCACCTACTAGCTCTGTGACTATGGGAGAGTTATTTTACCTCTCTGCGCCCCAGCTTCCTCTTCTGTAAAAAGGGGTAACAACAACTTTCACGGTGTTCATGAAAGGAGCTGAGTAAGGGAAGGTATATCTCAGTGTCGGTCACTTCTGAAATACTCTGTCCCTACACAGAGTTGTTACCATAAGGTTCCTTTTTGTGCTAATATTTGATAATTCTCAGTCATTGTGTTTGGCAATGAAAATGCTTAACTAGGAATCGTGTTGTTAATTTAACGACTGACAATGTTCTCCAGCCTGTAGGAAGACAGGCACTCACTCCCACATACTCTCCATTAAGCTAAGTCTGAATTTCCTGGCCGTGCAGATTATGCTGGTCACGTTTTCTGCCTGAACCCGATGGGGTGCCCTGGTGATGCGTTGCCTTAAACCAGAAGCTCCTTTTCTTCAGACCAGTACAGGCAGACCTCGGAGATACTGCGGGTCCGGTTCTAGACCAGCACAATAAAGCAAGTATCGTAATCGTTTTGCTGGTGGAGGGTCTTGCCTTCAGTTTGTGAAAAAAGGCATCACCTTTGCAGGACGATCAAGTGAAGCACAATAAAACGAGGTGCGCCTGTATTCCTTTTTCTCTTTAAAGGCCACTTGTCACTTCCAGTGAAATTGATGGCTGCAGCCTGAGCTGTTATTTCTCTTTATTCCTTTCCCAAGAAGTTAAATAAATGAGCAAAGCTAATGGAGGAGGGGGCAAAGGGCAGCGGGAGGCATCTTCCAGCTGGGATTCATGGCTCACGTCAGGCCCCGTGGTGGAGCCCAGGCATCTGCAGTTGGTCTCTGTGGAAATGCCGCCTCCTAGATCATCTGGAAGGGAAACCGATAACATCTTATCCCCTGGGGTCAGGCTTTGGACAGGACTCCTGAATTAGGATGAGATTCAGGGGGGCTCTGGGGCCCCAGGGGTGCTGCTGGTGGCCGAAGGAACCATTTAAGTGGGGTCTGCAAGAGGAGGAGCCTCCTAAGCTGATTAGCTCAGACAAGATTGGCTCAGAGCCAGGCAGCGAGGGGCAGTGTCATGGGTTCATCAAGCAGCCAGACATCTCACAGGTCATAATTTACTCGGAGAATGGTGGGGGCAGGGCCACGCAGAAGCGGCCTTTAATTCTGCTCAGCTAGAAAGCTGGGAGCTTGTGGTCTGATTGTCTGAGACCTTAGAATGACCTTGGAATGGTCATTAGGGATAAGGCAATAGCAGCCCATGGTCACTGCCACCCAGGGTTGCGCTTCACAGCCCTGCCACCCAGTAGCCCAATCTATGACCCCTCAGGATCAACATTTCACTCACCGTCACTGCTCCTACAGCAAAGGCCACAGCCAGTGCCATGTGTGGTCCCCTCCATGGCCAGCCCTTCCCTTGTCTACGCCTGTCTTTGAACACACTGCTTAGGATTTCGGGGTTTTACTAGCAGTACCCTGCACATTCAGCTCTGCCTGGCTGGCCGACATCTCCCTCCTTGCACCTGCTAGACAACATGCGCTCCAAGTCCAGGATTTGCGGGGGATTCAGATGCACCCCAAGTTGTGAAGCTGGCTGTGCACGGAACAGCTCGCTCCTCTGCCAGGACGCAGACATGGAAAGTCTGACTGTGCGGAGGACCTCCCCAGACTTCAGCTCCTGCCTTCGCCAGCCAGGCAGTCCCCCTGCCTAATGGTGATTTCACAGCCCACATCTCTGTTCATTTTAAACGTATATGGAGCAGATTAGATGAGCGTCACGGAAAATTTACCGAGCGCCAGCCAGTGATTGTTTTATGTGGCACTTGAGGGCCAGGTGTCTATCTAGAGGGGTTCCAAAGGCATTTCTTTGACTCCATAAATTAATTTAATAGGCAACACGGTTATGTGGTTAATATTTAATGGTTCCGTGGCCTCAACAAGTTGAAAACTTTCATCTCACTAACGAGCTAGAGCTATACTGTAGGGGCTTGGACTAACAATTTTATAAGTGACTCCATTTACCCCATCCCTGCCTGTGAAATATATATTTGCAGTATTTGTCTAGGGGATAATATAAATATCCTGGGGGTGGGGGAGTGGAGGAGCAGAGTGTTTGAGAATGATCAACTCCCCCTTCGCCGTGTTAATGACGTCTGTACAAGTCTCTTGTTTCCTGGTGGGTGTGACAAATTTTTTGCAATGTAAAGAGATGAGCTTGCTGCTATTATTTTGCTGTCGGTGACAGGCTTGCTTTCAGCATCCGTGGCTTTCTTTGTGGGAGGGATGAGGGGTTGGCTCTCGTTAGACTGGGGGAGAAACTCCAAGCCCACCAAAGGGGCCAGCCTGGAAGGGGTAAGGATCTCCCCACTGATCCTCCGCCTCTCACGGGCTCATTCGCTTTTATCCCCACTTCCCAGATCTGAAAGCAGAGGGTATCACTTGTGGCTCTCAGTCCCAGGTATTCTCCCTCCCACCGTGGGAGTTTTCCACCTTGGTTCTCATTGATAAAGGGAAAGGGTACAACCAACACACTCCTTTAAGAAGCACCAAAGCTCCCTGGCATGCTCAGTCCCGGAAGGGAGAGTAACTTTATTACTGACGGTGAAGACGGAGGCAGAGAGCCAACACGGAGCCATCCCTGCCTCCCCAGTGTTCGGCTTCCTTGGAGGAACATAGTTGGTAGAATCTTGCCATCTGCTCTGGTCCAGACAGACCCAGGAAAAGGAGTTTCCAGCCTGTCTCTTCTTAGAGGCCCTGGGAGGAGCACCATGGCCCACAAGAACCTCTGAGGGCTCGGCCAGGCCCTCTGCGGGGGCTTCCAAGTGCTGCTCAGGCCGGAGCTGCCACCTGTGTCCTCCACACCCTGCCGTCCAGTCTGCTGGAAGTGGCCAGTCCCCACTAGCCAGATTCCTTAGGCTTCTGCTAGCCTTTGGCCCCTGCTAGCCCTTTTCTGGGGAGGCATTCAGCTTCCATGGTGCCGCTCCCAGAAGCCTCCCGACTCCCGAGGGAGAGCCGACCACCTGTTCTCTTCGCCCCAGAAAGCCCTGTGCATGCCTCACACAATCCCCATAGGAGGGTGATTTCCGTGTGTCCATCTTCTCCAGACCAGGCGCTCCTGGAAGGCCACCTCTGTTTGTGTCTTCACTAACCAGCAGGAAGCCTGGACCCACATGGGTGTCCAGCCAGTATCTGAAGACGAGATGCAAAGATCACATACGAGCAGAGGAAACCTCCAAAGAGGGTGACATGTCCCCAAGGCTCCCATAGACCAGGATCCCTTGTGAAATGGCTTAAATGGAAACTGCAAATTAGACACTATTTCTGTTTCAAAAGGATTTGCTGCCTAAATCCTTCAAAAAGAGAACTCGTGTGTTTCAAATACTCAGATTTACAGAAACGCAATGAGCCCCCAGCTTCCTAGAAGGTGATTCAGGAGGAACAGTCAGGGCAGGATAGAGGCAGCCCCAGGAGTGGGAATGGGGGCCGAGAGCGGGGGCCAAATGGGCAGACCTCCTACCCCCACCCAGAGTCACTGGGCTTTCACCTAGAAGATGTCCATTGATTAGAAACCAAAATGATGCTGCCAAAAGGAGGAAAATGTTTGGTCCTGAGTACACAGCAGGGTACCCACCATTGTTTTGCCACACCCAGAACTTGGCTTTTTGCCCTGTGCCAGGCATTACCCAGAGTGGTGAGCTTCATGGAGGGGTTCGTTTCGAAGCAGAGGGTCTGAACACGGCCTAGCCAGGGCCCCCTCCCGTGCTGCTCCACTGCACAGACCGGGCTTGGGCGCGCCGTGTCTGGGAGGGGTCTCAGAGGCACGCAGTGCAGCCACCCTCTCCCTCATCTAAGTCTGCACCATCCGGAATGGTGGCAGGGTATCAAGCGGCGGCTCATGTCACTGGTTCCCAGAAAATGGTCTTGGGGGCCAGGACTGGAGACTTCAGGGCAGGTTAGGACCGGGGGAGGGAGGCACTGGAGGTACTGGCTGATGGCAAACCTGGACGGCTCTTCAGCGCCTTTCCCAGTCCTAGGCACTCGCTGCCCTCGGCCCTTCCCTCACCCTGTTTCTCCAGGTCTGCTGTCAGCCAGCTCACCTACCCCCTGGGCCACAGACTGGCGAGGTTGGAAGGTGACTGATGTTAGCTCAGCTGACATCCTGCAAGCTCCAAGCAGCCCCACGGACAGTGCCCCCTCCCCAGATGCTGAGGGCTCTGAGGCCACGCTCATTCCAGCCCTTCTCCCTTCTCGGGGCCTTCCAGTCCCTCCAACCTCAGCCGAGTCAAAGCTCTGTTGGAAAGGCTGTGCGATGGGCAGGTAGGTCTGGCACTGAGTTCACGGATAGTGGTGCTGTTTAGGTCCCGGCGCCTCTGACGGTGAGAGCTGGAGGAAGGTTCAGAATGCCTCGCCTGCGTTTGTCCCAGCTGTGTGATGGGCTGTCGGTGGGAATCGCTCGGAACGCAGGTCTACAGTCAGAGACCCGAGGGTAACGGTGGAGGCGGTATAGAGCAGCAGATCAGCCGAAGCGTAGGCTCCGGACTAGACGGCCTTGTTTAAAATCTTGCTATTTACTAGCCCTGTGGCCTTGGGAGATTACTTGCTCTCTCTGTGCTTTAGTTTCTTCTTATGTAAAATTGGAATCATATTCATGCCTATCTCTTGGATTTAATGTGATGATTAAATGAGGCAATCTCACTTAACCTCCAAACAGGTGGGTGCCACATAAAATCCATTACACGGAGCTCAGAGAGGGCAAATAATGCATTCAGCATCACACAGCCTGTGGATGGCAGGGCCGGGACTCGAACCCACGTCTGCCGAGGCCCTGACTTAACCACACCCTGCCATACATCTCGAATGTCTAATGGCAGAACTTTAGGCCTGAGCCAGGGGTGGTGCCCCAGAAGTGCCCATGTACTGGCCCCTACCTGCCCCTCTCGGCACGGCTGGGTGTGGGTTCCCCAGCTCTGGCAGCCGTCCCCAGCCAGGCCTCCAGGACTGACTGCTTAGCACCAGCTCTCTGGCCAAATGATTTTGGCCAGAGATGGGCTTGGCGGCTGCTCTGAGGGAAGCTGCTCTGAGCTGAGAGCCTCTTGTCAGCCTGAAATCAGGACGAGCCCTCAGTGCGGCTCCCCTCGGGGCTCCCTATTAAATAAAGATGTCTGCAGTGGTTCGACCAAAGGCCTCTTTGTCTGAGGCCCTCAGCCCACGCGTCCTCTGCCCCCAGAATGCCGGTCTCTGTCAGCATGAAGAGCCCTGTGTTCACCACGGGTGCTGGGTGAGCCGTGGCCCAGCCGGGGTCTGCGCTCGGGTGGGTGTGTGCTGAGCTGGAGGGTGCAGTGCTCTGGCCACCTGGAAATCTGCCCTGCGTCCCCTCCCTGTCCCTTCTGGGAGGTGACTCTGGCAGCAACTCTGCACACACAGCCCGGGTCCCTGGTAATGGGTTCCTCCTGCCTCCTGCCCATCCCGCCCATTGTGCTCCCTTCTGAAATCCTCCTGCCTCCCCCCGGAGCATGTGGTCTGCACGTGCCTGATTCCCACGTCTCTCTCCCCCGTCTGTCTCCCTCCATCTCTCTCTCTCTCTCTCTCTCTCTCTCTCTCTGTCTCCATCTCTCTGTATATCTCTCTGTATCAGTCTCCACCTCTGCCTCTCTCCATGTCTCTTTCTCCATCTCTCCTTCTTTCTCTCTCTCTGTCTCTCTCCTCCACTCCTCTCTGTCTCTTTTCCTCTCTTCTTCCTCAGTTTTTCTTTCCCTTTCCTTCTACCCTTCCTGGGGAAGAAAACAACACACACCATGTATGTTAGATGAAAACTTGAACTCTGTGGGGCAAGTTCCACTCATCCTCCCTTCCGAGCACAGGGCTTCATTCTGCCACTCACTTGAGTTGCAGTTCACCCCCCCCCCCCAAGAGCCTCAGTGTCCCCATGATAAACATACAACGATGTCTACCTCGGGGACAAAATGGGCAACGCATCATCAGATGAGCGGTGGCAGGTGCAGGGGCGGTGTCTGGCTTATCCCCGTAACACCGGCACTGCCCGTCAGGCACACGAAAAGCCTTCACTGTTTGTTGGATAATTGGAGAGTCAGGGGGCCTAGGACAGTGTCTGACGTGTGCTAATTGCTCATTAAATGTTCGTTTCCCTCCCTTTCTATCTCCTGGCTGTTCATGAGGATGTGACCTGCGGAAAGCCACCAGCTCCAGGAACAGCTGGAAGTTGCATAGTGTTGTCTTGTCTGTGACAGTGGGATCTCATCTCCTCTTCCTGGGTGTGGGTTTGGCAACAAGAAGGGCCGTTGTTGTAGGACGCCTAGTGCTCCATGTCACACTTGAATTGTTACCTGATCCGCTCAGAGAAGGATTAAACTATCACTTCCCTCTTCCTCAACACACTAGTTCTGTTGATGCAGCCTAAGACCACATGTGCTTTTTTGCCACATTATCATGTCCCAGTACTGGGCAGTGGGCTTCCGCCCATCAAAACCCTTACTTATGCCCTGGCTGGTTTGGCTCAGCGGTTAGAGCGTCAGCCTGCGGTCTGGAGAGACCCGGGTTCGGTTCCCACTAAGGGCACGTACCTCGGTTGCAATTTGTCCCCGGCCCTGGTTGGGTCATGTGGGTGGCAGCCACTCATTGTGTCCCTTCCACGTTGATGTTTCTCTTTCTCTCTCTCCCTCCCACTCTATCTGAACAAAATATCGAAAAATGTTCTCGGGTGAGGATAATAAACAAACAAACAAACCCTTACTTATTCTTTACGCCTCATTCATTCCAGCAAATCCTTGCTGAGCGTCTGCTCTGAGCCAGGCACTCTTCCAGGGTCTGGAGACTCACCAGCAGGTCAGACTGAGGTCCGGCCCGCATGGAGCTTACCTTCTAGCAAGGTCTTTCCCACCCTCGACGGGGCCTGTGGGCAGGTCCCATGGCCTCCTTGAGCCTATGTCCCCAGATCTGTAACATGCGGGGGAGATCTGCCCTCATGACCTCATGACTACCCCCGGAGGCTCCAGCATGCTTGGCACAGGGAGCGGCTGGATCGGGTCATGGTACCTGGAACAGCCCTGGAGGAGGGACTGGGAGGCACAGGTTCATGAAAGGGTCCTGTCCGACTGACATCCCTGCAGTCCTGGGTTTCCTCTTCCTTCCTGGCTTCAGCCCAGTGTTCCCTTGCTCCTGTCCCTCAGCCTTGCTTTGGCAGTGACCTCTGCTGTCCGTTTGGACCAAAGGATCATTGCAGTGTTTTCTCTCCATACTGGATTGAGGGGCCCAGGAAGCAGGGCTTCCCCTGACGTCACCTACACCCCCACCTCTCCACGGGTCCCACATGCCCCAGGCTGCAAGGTGTGGAGTCCATGCTAGTGTGTAGCAGGAACTCGGACTATCGTCTGACCGTGATCTCTCACTTCCCTCGTAGGCACTCAGGAGGCCCTGGGTAGTAAGTTCATAGCTGCCCACGCCCCTCCTGGGCAATTATTCCCCGTGGGACGCACACTCCTCTCTGCCTGTCCAAATCCCGCAAACCCCGCTAGCCTTGCTCATGCCCACTCCTTTAAGCCTTTCCACACCCCTCAGCTTATAGCGCTCCTCCAGGCATCCTCAACTTGGCCTAAATAAGATCCTGCTGCCCTGGCCGGTTTGGCTCAGCAGTTAGAGCGTCGGCCTGTGGACCAGAGAGACCCGGGTTCGGTTCCCACTAAGGGCACGTACCTCGGTTGCAGTTTGTCCCCGGCCCTGGTTGGTCGTGCAGGTGGCAGCCACTTGATGGTCCCTTTCACGTCGATGTTTCTCTCTCCCTTTCTTCCTCCCTCTCTCCCTCCCACTCTATCTGAAGATAAATGCAAAAATGTCCTCAGGTGAGGATTAAAAGGAAAAAAAGATCCTGCTGTGTCAGGCTCTTGCCCCATCTTCCTTCCTCTGCTCAGGGCACACTGACCTCATTCAGCTCCTGGAACCAGCTTCGTCTCCCAGCCCTCCTTGACCAGTTAACTCTTGCCCATCCTTCGGAACGCAGCTTCAAGGGGTCTTTCTAAAGCCTCTCTCCCTTTTAAACGGTCTCCGGCCGCCTGGCTGGTGCGGCTCAGTGGATTGAGCGGCGTCCCGTGGACTGAGACGCCCCAGTTCAATTCCCAGTCAGGGTGCATGCCCGGGTTGTGGGCTCGATCCCCAGTAGGGGGCGTGCAGGAGGCAGCCAATCGATGTTTCTCACATGGATGTTTCTATCTCTCTCTCCCTTCCCCTCTCTCTAAAAAAATCAATAAAAACATATTTTTTAAAAATAAAAATAAACTGTCTAGGTCTTATCAAACTCCATGGTAGCACCCTGTTGTCTTTGGTAGAATTTTCAGCGTGTTAAAGGTTCATGGGCAGTCGGTGTTTAGGGATCGAGTGGCTGGTGCAGCTGGACTGTGGCTAGTGGGAGACAGGGCTGGTGGGATAAGACTTTGTCAGGCCAGGCTCTTGGACTGACTCTGGGGGCACAAGGGAATTCTTTCAGGGTTCACGCAGAATTAGTAGTTCCCGAGGGCCCAGAGACCTAGGGTTCAATGGTCATTGTTTTCGTTTGATTGGCTAATTTGTTTAGTTGCTTGACTAGCTAGTTGGATGGTTGGTGGTTGGTTGGTTGAGTTGTTGGCTGGATGATTGATAAGTTGATTGGTTGTCTGATCTTTTAATAGTTATTTTCATTCGTTGACTGGTTGGTTAGTGATTAATTGGCTGGTTTGTTAGTTGATGGGATGGACGGACAGATGGAGAGTCATTTCATTAATTAGCTGATTGGTTAATTCATTGATTAGTTGTCTGGATAGATGGGTGGGTAGCTAGTTAACTATCTTCCACAACAGGTTTTTTTTTTTATCCTCACTCGAGGACATTTTTTCCATTTTTTTGTTCAGATAGAGTGGAAGGGAGAGAGAGAGAAACATCTATGTGAAGGGAGAGAGAGAGAAACATTGACGTGAAGGGACACATCGAGTGGCTGCCACCCTCACGACCAACCAGGGCCGGGGACAAACTGCAACCGAGGTACGTGCCCTTAGCGGGAACCAAACCCGGGTCTCTCTGGACCGCAGGCCGACACTCTAACCGCTGAGCCAAACTGGCCAGGGCCACAACGGTTTCTGAGCCTCCCCCATCACTGTTGGCCCAAGCTGACCCTGCTTTTGGTTTTCCTGGTCCCAGTTCATCAGGCCTAATGCCCTTTCTCCCATCTCCCCACAGGCGCTTGTGCGGCTGCCTCCCCACATTTCACAGTGTGATGAAGTCTTTCAGTTCTTTGAGGCCCGACCAGAGGATGTCAACCCTCCAAAAGAGTAAGTGGCAGCTCCGGCCTTTCCTGTGTATTTGGCGGGTGTGGGAGGGCAGGTGCCATCTGGGGATGGGGAGGAGAACGCCTGAAGACGGGTGTGTCGCAGGGCCCCAGGGGTGCCGTCATATGGCACTTTCTGTGAAGGGTGCCCGCGAGGCTGTAAAGCGCACAGGCCGCACCCCGACACAGCAGGGCCTTCTCCTTACTCGTATTGTAAGGCTGAGCCCCGAAGGGCCCGGGCCTTTGAGGGAGGAGAAGCATCACGCAGCTCAGAGGCTCACCTGGCCCGACAAAGGCCCGTCTCCCTTGCTGGCTGCCATGGGCCTAAGAAACAAGCAAAGGCCACAGACCTTCAGAATTCACCAGTGATCTGGCTCCCAGTGTGGAGTAGTTGAGAACCACCATACGAGACGCAGAGTTGGGTTCACAGCCGCCTCTGCTGCTTACTAGTCACGGCACCTCCAGGCAGATCGCTCCCCAAGCCTCTCTTCTCGTCTGTACAAAGGGACCATGTTTAATCCCGGCTCTTGCTACCTCCAAGGATTGTCTGTGAAACTTAGATGACGTGAGGGCTGGGCAGGAGCCGGGCAGATGACAGATACAGTGTGTGTTCTCACCAGAGGGAGAAGCATGGCTCTCGGTACCCACTGCAGGGCAGGCTCATGAGAGAGGCTGCAGCAGGAGTTCTGCAGCCTTGTCCCCACGTCTCAGATACGAAACTGAGGCTCACAGCTGGAGCCGGGACCTGCACCCACAATCTGCTGGTGTCAAACAGAGGCCCATAGTCCCTCCACCCCTTCCACCTGCCTCCCTGGTTTGGGGAGGAGTCGGGGGACCAGACTGTGGGCCTGAGGCCTCTCAGCGTGTCCTGTCCTCCCTCTGTGCTCCCTGCCAGCCCCCCTCACTCTCCCAGGGCAGAGGAAGGCTCTTGAGACCAGCAGCTGTGTCCGTGCCTCAGTCCACACCCCGCTCAGCTGCTCCGCACCTGGGATGGCCTCTCGGAACCTCCTGCTCTCCTTCCTTCGTGGGGGGAGAGGTGCTTCTTTCCAGCAGGGATGCCACTATGGTCATGTGCCCACGGGAGGGGAGAGGGATCGTGGCTGGTGGGGAAGGAGCAGGTGTATTGCCACGAAATCAATGGGCCTTGCCTCTGATTATGCCTCTAAACAAGCGGTTCTCAACCTATGGGTCGCGACCCCTTTGGGGGTCAAACGACCCTTTCACAGGGGTCACCTGAGACATAACAGTAGCTAAATTACAGTTATGAAGTAGCAGTGAAAATAATTTTATGGTTGGGGGTCACCACAACATGAACTGTATTAAAGGGTCGGCATTAGGAAGGTTGAGAACCACTCCCTCCTCTCTGCCAGTCCGCCGAGCAAATCAGTGGTTTCACCAGTCGGCTGCGCACTAACGGCAGGTTAGCCTTTGGCCTGTCTCCACCGGGCCCTCGAGGAGCCGTGACAACCAGGCTCAGGGAGGCAGCGGGCATGGCTTTGCAGGGCCCGGCTCTGGGCCCAGGCCTGCCGCTCACCTCCGTGATCTCTGATCATTGTTCAGCCTCTGTGCCTGTCTGTTTTTCCATCCCTTCAATGAGATAATGCGGAACTCGGGGTGGTCAAGGGGCTCACAGAGGTAACTTGCACTGAGACAGCTGGGCTAGGTGCCCTTGGCACCTGGGAATGCTCAGCAGCTTTGTTTGAGGACGCTTGTGGGACAGGGGGACGCAGCTCCATGCCCGCTCTGCCCGCGCAGACCACGGCCTGGCTTTGAAGGGTGGTTGTAAGGCGTTTGGCCTCCAAGTCGCCATGGCAGTGGGGCTCTCTGCCTCTTTCTTGAGGTGGTGGTACCAGTCACCCGGGTCGGTTTACAATGGTCTGGCAAGAGATTGCCTGCGAACAGCAGCCCCTCAGCACTGAACAGGCCTGAGGCTCAGGACTGGGGTCAGCTGCGGCCAGACAGTCCTAAATGGCTTCTCCTCCCCTGTACCCACTCGGCCTCCAGGACCTGCCAAGAGAGACCCATGTTCCACTGTAGAATGTGCTCCCATAAGAGCCCAGCCCCGCCCAGCCGGTGTGGCTCAGTGGTTGAGCATCGACCCATACACCGGGAGGCCACCGGTTCGATTCCCGGTCAGGGCACATGCTCAGGTTGTGGGCCAAATCCCCAGTGGGGGGCATGCAGGAGGTGGCCAGTCAATGTTCTCTCTCATCGATGTTTCTGTCTCTCTCCCTTTCCTTCCTCTCTCTCTAAAATCAATAAAGGGGAAAAAAAAAATTTTTTTTTAAAGAGCCCAGCCCCCCTGGTGACCCTGGCTGGTGGGCTGATGACCTGTCAGCCTTGTGCCTGCACCCGCTCCTCTCAGACCTGCTTGTTCCTTCCCAGGCACTGTCTTGAACACAAACACGGGATCGAGTGACAGTGGATTTCACTGTGAGGCACTGTGGAGTGGCTTATCGAGCTATCAGAGCCTGTGGATTTCACTGGAGTTTTGCA
Organism: Molossus molossus; assembly: GCF_014108415.1. Classification (NCBI taxonomy): domain Eukaryota; kingdom Metazoa; phylum Chordata; class Mammalia; order Chiroptera; family Molossidae; genus Molossus; species Molossus molossus. The sequence goes on from NW_023425352.1 coordinate 20,792,183, forward strand.
GATAACCCCGGCCTCTTTCAAGTGTGCTGCTGCCGGGGCATTGGGCGACCACGGGGGCCGGAGTGGGGGAACCGTATCCCTTTCCCTCTTGCAGGGAAGGCAGGGCCTTGGTGGGGGAGGTGGGCAGCAGGCCTGACCCCGGGGCTTGATGCCAGGCCGCCCGCTGACTCCCTCGGTGGACAGTGGAGTGAGGTCTGCTGGTCGCCTGCAGAACGGGTGTTCGTAGAGACGCCTTTGGTGAGCCTGCCACGGAGCAGCCGAGGTGGTTGCCTCCCACGCCGCTGCCCCGGACAGTGGCTCTCGGGCCCATCCTCCCGTCCTCCACCTGCTAACCTGGCGACCTGTATCTGCTGCTGTGTGTGGCAGTGCGGAGGTCTGCCGGCCCCGGGGCCCAGGTCCCCAACCTCGGCATTATTTTAGATTCACCTCTTTCCCTCACATATCTCCATCCAACTCATGAGCACACCTTGTGGTGCTGCTCTCGGAACACGTCCAGACTCTGGCCACACCTCCCGTCCCCCTGCTGCTGCCCGGGCCAACCCTCAGCATCTCTCACCTGCATTCTGGCCTCCCGACTGCTGTCCCTGCTTCTGCTCTTGTTCTCTGTGTTCCCTTTCAAAACAGCAGAAGGAACGAGCGTTTAAAAATGCACATCAGATCATGTCACTCCTTGCTCACAGTCCTCCATGCTCCCCACGTCACTCAGTCAAGGCCTCCCCCGCCTGCCTGCGCTGCTCCTGGCACCTCCTGCTGCTCCCCTACCTTCCCTGCTCCAGCCACACTGAGGCCTGCTGCTTCTCACGCCTGCCAGACCTGTTCCTGCCCCGGGGTCTTTGCACTGGCTCGCCCACCGCCTGGGAGAGCCCATTGGCCCATTCCCACCACCCGGGAGAGCCCATTGGCCCGTTCCCACCACCCGGGAGAACCCATTGGCCCGTTCCCACCACCCGGGAGAGCCCATTGGCCCGTTCTCACCGCCCGGGAGAACCCATTGGCCCGTTCCCACCGCCCGGGAGAGCCCATTGGCCCGTTCCCACCGCCCGGGAGAGCCCATTGGCCCGTTCCCACCACCCGGGAGAACCCATTGGCCCGTTCCCACCACCCGGGAGAACCCATTGGCCGTTCCCACCGCCCGGGAGAGCCCATTGGCCGTTCCACACCCGGGGAGACCATTGGCCCGTTCCACCGCCCGGGGAGAACCCATTGGCCCGTCCCAACGCCACGGGGAGCCTATTGGCCCATTCCCACACGCCCGGGAGAGCCCATTGGACGTCCCACCGACCGGGAGAGCCCATTGGCCCGTTCTCACCGCCCGGGAGAAACCCATTGGCCGTCCCACCGCCCGGGAGAGCCCATGGCCCGTTCCCACCGCCCGGGAGAGCCCATTGGCCCGTTCCCACCGCCCGGGAGAACCCATTGGCCCGTTCCCACCACCCGGGAGAGCCCATTGGCCCGTTCCCACCGCCCGGGAGAACCCATTGGCCCGTTCCCACCGCCCGGGAGAGCCCATTGGCCCGTTCCCACCACCCGGGAGAACCCATTGGCCCGTTCCCACCGCCCGGGAGAGCCTATTGGCCCGTTCCCACCGCCCGGGAGAGCCCATTGGCCCGTTCCCACCGCCCGGGAGAGCCCATTGGCCCGTTCCCACCACCTGGTAGAGCCCATTGGCCCGTTCCCACCACCTGGTAGAGCCCATTGGCCAGTTCCCACACCTCTTTTTAATCTACTCGGGACAGCTGCCCAGTGAGGCTGTCCTGGTCTTCCTACTTTTTATTTTATTTTATTTTGTTAATCCTCACCCGAGGATATTTCTTTCCATTTATCATCAGATAGAGTGGGAGGGAGGGAGAGAGAGAAACATTGATGTGAGACGGACACGTCGATTGGTTGCCTCCTGCACGACCCTGATTGTAAATCTCCCACCACTTACTGCCCTGCCCAACTTCCTCCTTCTCCATACGTCACTGGTGACCTTTTCGCTCACAGGGGTTCTTGTCGGTCCCTCCCACTAGCGCACAGGCTCCAGGAGGGTGGGTACTTGCACCTGTTGTGTTCGCGCAGTGCTCAGGAGACATCTGCCAGGCGGGTGACTGGTGTCATTCAGGCTTCATTAGTCTCCCACGGAGGCAGTTTGTGACGTGAGTTTACAGAGCAGATCGAGGCTCAGAGCTGAAGTAGCTCACCGGCAAGTGACAGGCCGGGATCCAAACCCAGGCAGGCCGGCGGGTAAGAGAAGGTGGAACAATGCTTCTTAGCTTCTCCTGTGTGGATTCTGGGGCTTAGGGAAGGGAAGGCCGTGGTCACCAAGTCCCGAAGGACAGGAATAGAGACCCCCCTGGAGTTGGAGGGAATTCAGTGCAGGACAGATCCTGGGTGGTCCTAGGCATTAACTCTGACAACCAGACTAGTCTGGATTGTGGAAGCCACACTCCAGCACCCCGAGGTGACCCCCAGCTGTGCCCCTGGTCTACCCAGCACAGTGTTCTGGGGCCACGTGTGCTGTCTCAGCTCTCCCTGGCTCTGCAGTGTTTGCGCGTCCGAGAACCCCCTGCTGGGTCACTGGGCTGGGGAGCCAGGCCCCGTGTGACGTGGCTCCCACTGGCACAGGCGCCCCCAAGCAGCGGGCTCCTCTGCGCCGATTCCCATGTGGTGTACTGAATGGCACACAGGATCCTAAGGCAGGCCCAGGCTGCCCTGGTAGGACTCACAGCCTAGTCAACCACATGACCCAGCAAATGCTTCTTTTTGTTCAAGTTTAAGTTCACGTGCCATCGAAACAATGTCCTTAGACCCCTGGGAGATGCCCATTCCTCCATTCCTAAGAGAAGGTGGAAGCATTGTTCCACCTTCTCTTTGGAGAGGGGCCTGGCCATGGGGCAGGTCTGATCCCAGGAGTCCCCAAGGCCTGTAACCCACCTTTTCATCTCTAGCCCTCTGGCCCATCAGCCACCCTCTCATTCATAGATGCCCCCTGCTGTCCTCAGCCTTCAGGCCCAGGCCCTCTCCTGTCCTGTCCCCTCCCCACCACCCGGGACTGAATCCTGCTCCGCCCTCAGGCTCCCCCAGAAAGCCCTCCCTAAAGCCTTAGGCCGGCTGCCTCAGTAGGGCCCTGACCACACCACACTGGACTGAACAGTGCTGGTGGCCCACATTTCTGTACCCCCAGGGGCCTGGCGCCTGGTCACCTTGACTGAACCAAAACAGTCAGGGCCCTTTAACAAGCTGGAAAAGTGAGCTGCCCACTGCTTAGGGAGCAGAGTAAAGTGCACCGTCGACCCCTCTGGAGTCAGGTGGTCTGGATTCAGACCAGCGCTGCCCCTCGCCTCTCTGTGCCTCAGTTTTCTTATCTGTAGAGTGGGAATAAGAGTGGCTGCCACAACTGTTCTGTGACGCCCTAGCGCACACTCCGGAACAGACCTGGAACATGGGCAGCACTGCCCAAGGCCCACATTGACCATCCTCCTCGCGGCTGCCCCGGGAGGAGGGCACAGCCCTGCGAGGTCCATGTCATCTTCCCGGCACCACTACGCCTGCTGCTCCCAGCCGCCAGGCGGGGCTGCAGCCCCCTTCTGACCCCTGACCCCTGTGGTCTCTGCTGTCAGCCTGTGCTGCGGTCAGGGTGAAGACATGCGCGTTTGGCACCCCGTGTCACTGAGAGGAAAATGGAGGCCAGGGCTGGGCTGGGGTGCCTCCTCTCGACACACTGAGCACCCTGCTGGTCCACCTGCTGCCTGTCTGCTGGCACAGCAGCGCCGGTGGCACACGGTGGGCTCAGGGAATGGGCTGGGTTCCCTCCCTGCCGTCCCTCTCGGCTCAAGGCCTGGGCCCGTCTCCTCAGCTCATTTCTTTCTGCTGAAGCCAACCAGGATCCTGGTTAAATTCTTGAAATTGCATGGGTGGAGCAGAGCCTTGCTAAGCAGGTTTTGTTCTTCAGCCCCAGGGCCACAGAGCCACCCTCTTGTGGCCTAGAACAATGGTCCAATGTTTGGAGGGGCCGCCTGGGGTGAGAGGCAGTGGGCTCGTGGCCAGATCAGAGCCGCCCCTGCCCCACCCTGCCCGGAGATCCGCCTTCCATCTGGCCCAGGGGTGCCCCCCAACGCCTGCCTGCCACCTGCTGCGGCCCTGAGATACCTGGGCAGGCCGACAGGAAGGGATGGAGCTGTTGTGCCGGAGTGGGGCAGAGCACCCGGTTTGGGCCGGGCTGCTGAGGCGGCCCAGGAGCTGCCTTGGAGGGCGCTGGGTGAGGCTTCCAGAGACAGAAGCAGGGCAGAGGCAGGCAGTTGCTCTGGGCCAGGGGTGGGCACAAGGTCTGCAAGGTCTCCCCAGCCTCCCTTCCCGTTTGCGTTTCAGAAGGGCTGTGGCTGTGCTGCCCTCCCCCTGCAGAAGCAGAGTCCAGGAGGACAGGGGACTTTGCCAGCCCTGCCTCGGGACCCAACAGGACGACAGGGGGGGGGGTGCAGTGCCGCCAGGATAGCCCCGAGAATGTGGGGGAGCTCCTCCCGGAGCCCCGCCTCCTCGATCTGGCAGATTCCAGGTCAGGCCTGCCCGGAGTCTGACTCCAGTCTCAGGATCCAGGCTCCCCTGCTGACAGCAGCAGGACCTTGAGTTTAACTAACTTCAGAGACAACAGTTGGAACCCCCAGCTCTGCTGGTGGCCCTGAATGAGCCACTTCACCCCTTCAGATCCATTTCCCCCTCTGTGAAACGGGCCAGCATCATCCCGCGGCAGGATAGTTGAGTTCCAAGGGCACTGATGCCCGGTAATGCCCGAGGGCACCTGGCCCTCACAGAGACTCTCTGAATGGGAACTTTGTATTCTCCCCTTCCTCCATCCGCCCAGGCCTGGGTGCAGAGTGGCCGCTCAGAAAACACTGGGTGAACGGACGTGGGTCCTGCTGAAGACGGGACCTGAGCTGAACCTCCCTGAGCCTGTTTCGGCCCTGGGAGTTCTCCCCAGGGTTGGTGTGGACTGTGGGGGAAAGCTGGCCCTCCACCGCCGGGCACCCCGCTGGCTGGTGGGACCTGGGAGGCCTCCATGTCCCTGCCCCCACCCCATGCTTCGCTGAGTCCTGGCTCAACGGCGCTCCGCACCCTGCTGTCCCGGCCACCACCTCTCCTGGACATGGCCCACGCTGTCCTTCCAGCCCCTCTGCCCTGGCAGCTGCACAAACAGCCTCTTTGTGCTGGTGGCGAGAGAGCCAGCTGGACAGAGGGCTGTGGGTTGATGAGGGGCACAGAATCTATGTAAGCAGACCCTGCCCACCCGCTGCCGTAGCCCCCTTTAACCTGGGTGGGCAGGTGGGAGGAAGATGCCCACAGGAAGTTGTGTCCAGCCCACTCGAAAGGGGCATTGGCTCCAGGGAGCAAGGACTTCTGAGGGCCCAGCAGTCGTGCTGGGTGAGCGGGCTGGAGGGAGGCCGACTCCAACCCGCCTGTCCGGTCCCAGGTCTTGGAGCAAAGGCCTGGGAGGGCCGCACTGGGGAGAGAGGATTGATTGCTCTGTGCTCAGGGCAGGCGCAGGATCCTCAGCTCCCTCCAGCAGGGGTGGAAGGGAGGTGGCAGGGTAGGGAACGATGTCCTGGTGCAGGGGTGTGGGGATGGGCTGGGCCGGTCCCTCGTTACTTCCTCAGGCCTGTGCTTTCTGTGTTTCTGTCTCCCACCCCTGGGAAGATGGTCATGGTACCCAAGGCCCCACATGCCCACTCCCTTGCCCTGAAGGCCAGAGCACCCTTTGGAGGTGCCCGCTGAGGGTTGAGCTCCACCAAGAGCCTCTGAAGCTGACTTTGCTGTTATTAAGTCATGTGCAAGGGGAGTCTTAGTTCCCCCATCCTCTAATTACCACCCCTCCATTGTAACCAGCCCCCTGGTTTGCTACCCTCCACAGAGGATCTGTGGCAGAACGAAATCTCAAACCCAAGTCCTTGGCCTCCTGGCCCAGGGCTTCCAGGCGGGAGGCATTCATCCATTTTTGATGATCTTCCCAGTGTGAGGCATGGGACCCATGCAAGTGGACACAGCTCAGCCCTGCCTGTGGGGAGCTGTGGTCTGTGGGGAGAGAGGCCACAGGCAGGGCCTGGCTGGCTGCTGGGGGGCCCTTGCTGCTCTGGCTAGCACCCTGGCTCCTCCCCTACCTGCTGTGCAGCCTGGGAAATATTTAAACTTCCAAGGCCTCAGTTTCTTCACCTGTAAAATGAGGCTTATGACAGCTGCTGGGCCCATGGCGAGCCGTAGCAACAGGCCAGCCTGGTCAGTGGTCAAGGCTTCCCCGAAGAGGCAGCATTCAAGCTGGGAATGAGGCGAGAGCCAGCCCCTGAAGGGGAGTAGGAGAGAACGGCAATCAGCTGAGAGTCCCTGAGACTTGACAGTTTAAAGAAATTAAAGTAATTGTCTTCCTGGCTCTGCAAAGTGGCTCAGTTGGTTGAGCGTTGTCCTGTGCACCGAAAGGTTGCCGATTCGATTCCTGGTTGAGGCACGTACTGTAGGCAGCCAAATCTCTCTCTCTCTCAGCATGTCCTCGGGTAAAGATGAATAAAGGGGGTGGGGAATAAATTGTCTTTCTGGAGAGGGAGAGTATTGGCTTTGGCTGGGCTCTGATGGCTGTAGGAATGGAAAACATTTATAGCAACACTAAGATGTGAAAGAGAGAAGCATTCAGGAGAGTATGTGACCCTTTCCCCCCTCACAGGCCCTCTGAGTTGTGTCTTAACGGTGACTGGAGTTTAGGCACCACTGTAACTTTGTCACTTAAGTGTCTTACTCAAAATGTCTTAGTTAGTGGGATCTGTGTGTTTCTTGCTCCACCTTGTGGCAGCACTGGATATTACAGCTGTCGGCATCCTGGTGGTGCCTGCAGACTCCGCTGATACTGCTGGAAGCTGTACCGGACCCTTGAGCATGATTTATCTTGTACAGTCCTGTGAGGTTCATGCCTCCTTTTTGCAGCTGAGGAATTTGGGGCTCAGATTGGTTGAGCTACCTCTCAGCTGGTGTTGGAGGCTGGATTCAACCCCTTCCAACTCGAGGTCTACTCCCCAGCTGGGGTGTGATGGGACCAGTGCCAGGGAGACTAGCTCCCAGTTGCAATGTGGAACCAAGGACGCCATGGTTGCTGTGGTCAATGAGCTTGGATGGGAGGGCAGCTGAAGGATCCCCACGTTCCACATTTGGGGATCTTTTTAAGGGGAATTCAGGCTTCTCCCAGTCCACATTCCTGAGAATGTACAAGGCTCCGGGGCCAGTTCCGAGTTCACTTACTGAGACCCCTCCCCAGCCTCAGGAGCTCCGACGTGCTTGGGATCCAGACTTCTGAGGAGGGGTGCTGCCTGACTTCCCTGACAGCACAGACGCAACGAAGCTGGCTCAGGAAGCACCCTAAGAAGCAGGTCCCCTTCCCCCAACCAAACTGAGACCTGACCTGGGCCTTGGGTCCAGCTGTGACCCCAACCCCAAGCCTTTAAGCCCTCCACCCCAATACACTGCCCTTTTGTCACATGGGGAATCCCCGCCCCCAACCCTCAGCCTGAGACTCTTGCTACCAGAGGTTGTTCAGGTAAGGCCTGGCCCAGTACTTAGGGCCAGAGGGAGATTTTTTTTTTTCCAAACAGCCTTATTGAGGCATGGTTTACACAATACAAAATTCACTCATGTTATGTATACAATTAATCTAGTGATTATTAATAAATTTACAGAGTTGTGCAACCATCACCGCAATTTATTTTTTTTAATCACAGCAATCTAATTTTAGAAATTTCCCATCACCCTAAAAAGATCCCAGAGGTAGGTTTTTAACTCTTCCTAAATTCTAGAGTTTAGGAGCCCCATTGGCACCCCTTCTCTCTGGTCCTGTCTGGGAAGAGGACATGAATGTTCCCGGGGATTGAGTTCTTTTCCCACCTGTGTGCAGCTCTGATTTCTAGACCTTCTGCTTGACCTTTGCACACACTGCCTAATAACCCAGGGCCGAGGCCTGCCTGGCCTCCTTGGTGCAACCCTGAGATGGACAAGCCATTGAGAGGGGCCCGGGGGGAGGGACGAGGGTACTCATTTCAGTGGGCACCTTTCCTACCTATTGATTCCAGTATTGCACCGAGCGCCCACCTTGAACTTCATCCCACCCCCAGGAAGCACATGCGCAGTTTGGCTTTGCAGGTTGGCTGCACCAACGTCAGTGCTTCCTTTCCACTGAGCATCGCAGAAGGCCAGTGGGTACAAGCACCAAACCTAGGGCCCGGGCCACAAAAGGCCCACCTTCTACCCGGGCAAGTTTTCAGCAGCCCAAGCCTTTAGCAGGAAGCAGTTTTCATGTTTTAGCTCATTGAATGTTTGCATCCATCCATAAGGTAGATGCAGTTATTTCCCCCAGTTTACAGATAAAGCCACTCAGGCACAGAGATGTCACGTGCTGGCAAAGCTGATTAAGTGGCAGAGATGGCTGGGACCCAGGCAATCCAGTGAGAGAGCCTGGCTTTGACCTGTCCTGCGCCTTAGTAAAGCTTGTCGGGTAGTTAGCACACTGCCTGGCACGTGCTCATAATGAAAGGGACCTGTTATTATTGTTGCTATTGTTGAGGGGCTAATATGTGCCGGAGGAGAAGCCAGAGGCCTGACTAACCAACACCCACACAAAACACACCTGGCAGCCGTGTGGGTCGGTAGGGCCTGGAGCCAGAGAGCAGCCTCTCATCCTGGCTGCGTCCCACTGAGAGGCCGAGGGAGGTTGCTCCCAGCTCCGGCCTTCAGAGCCCAGTATTCCTGACATCCTCTAGCCCACCCCTCGCATTGCACTGATGGGTTCTGCAGCCCAGAAGGGGACGTGATTTGCCCGAGGTCACCCAGAAAACGTTTTGACTCAAAATCCTATGCTCTTTCTGGCTCTTGGAAACCTCCCCAGAGGATTCCCTGAGCATCTTCCAGACTTGGAGCATCCTGAATGCTGGTGCATGGAAGGGAGAGCTGAACCCTGTGGAGACTTGAGCAGGAGCCTGGCTGATGGACAGGGAGGAGCTGCAGGCTGCTTTGCATGGCCAGGGAAGCCGGAGCTGGGCTGTGGTCAGGGCTGACTTAATCAGGTAGAGGCAGGCTCCTGGTTAGAGAAAGCTGTGCCTGCCAAGCCAGAGACTTAAAAGTTAGTGACTGGGAGGGCCCCATCCCCACCCACAGCGGGAGAGGGCCCCGTCCCCACCCACAGCGGGAGAGGGCCCCGTCCCCACCCACAGCGGGAGAGGGCCCCGTCCCCACCCACAGCGGGAGAGGGCCCCGTCCCCACCCACAGCGGGAGAGGGCCCCGTCCCCACCCACAGCGGGAGAGGGCCCCGTGAGCCTGTCTCACCTGGCCAGAGACACGCAGAGACCTGCCACACTGCAGGCAGCCACCTCGGGAGCCAGAGGACAGAGGACATGGGTTATCCCCACCTTGTCCCACACCCAGTACGAGTGGGTAAAGCCCCCACTGTGTGTTGGGCACTGTGCTAGGCCCTGCGAGCTGTGTAGATCTTGGTGGGCCAGAAACAGGGAGACGTAGGTGTCTCTGCTTGGAATCCTCCAGAAGCAGATTTGGGGGTGAACATTTGAGGTCTAGCAGTTTATTTGGAGGTGACACTGGTGAGGGAGTGAAGGCAGGCAGGGGAGGACAGGCAGCCAAAGGTGGTGCGTTACCAGCTACTGGACGTCATCCTGCAGGGCACTCTGGGAACCAGTGAAGCACTCTGGGCCGCAGGGCGGTCCCACCCAAGGGTGGGCATGGGCACCAGGCCCCCTTAGCGGGAACCGAACCCGCTCTCTCTGGACCGCAGGCCGACGCTCTAACCGCTGAGCCAGGGCCCGCAGGCTTTCCCTTAACCCTCTCCTCAGAGGGACCTCCCTTTCCTTCTTCATCTTGGCAACCTTTTCGTTTTCCTCACAGCTCTTAACCCAGTTTATCAATGTGCTTTATCTGGTTTTGTTCATTGCCCCTCCCCCCCTCTGGGAATGAGTTGTTTTACTCAGTCCTGTGGCCCCAGGGCCTGGCACATACCAGGTGCTCAGCAAATGCTAATGACAAGCGGAGAGTGCAGCCTGGCAGGTGCGGGGAAGGCTCACCCAGCCTGGGGCGCTGGGGCCGAGGCGCTTCGCCAGGAAGAGCGAGGAGACTGGACCGCGCAGGTTGCTCTAGGCTGAGGTTGCCCCAGTTGGAGCTGCCAGGAAGGCCTGCCTGCAGGCCAGGGCCCTGTGGTCCTCTTCCCAGGAGGATGGGACTGACCAGTGCACCAGGGATGAGGTGGTTCAGCAGCCCCTGGAGGTGCACAGACCAGGAGTCAGGGGAGCCTGGGAGAGAAAGGGGGGCCCCTGGGGCTGGAGCTGTGCAGCTGCCCGGGGCAGGCCTTCCTGACAGCTTCAACTGGGGCAACCTCAGCCTCGACAGGACAGCTCCAAGGTGGTGAGCATGGACTTAGGAATCAGCTAGCACAGTTCGGGTCTCAGCTCTGCCACTGTCTGTGACTCAGGATTTTATGCTTTAGTTTCCTCGTCTGGAAAGTGGGAGTAATGAGGGTACCTGTTCTTGGGGCGGTCAAGAGCAGTGAGCTCGGGTACGTGAAGTAGAGTCGCGCGTGCCTTGCTCTCAGACTTGGGCCCGCAGGGGAGACAGGAGGTGGAGAGACACTGTCGTCCAGGTCGGGGAGGACGGGACGCACATGAAGTGATCAGGCAGGATGCTGCCAGCCAGAGCATGCAGGCTGCGATGCCAGGGGCTTCCTGGCAACTCCGGGGATGTCACAGAGAAGGGAGCAGAGACCAAGGTTATCCTCATAAAGGGACAGGAAGTGCCCGAGCCATCAGCTCTTTCATATTTTACACGGACATCCTAGCTTGCTGACTCATCTGTAATTATCAGGGAAGACCTCCCGGAGGAAGTGGCACTCCACTGAGCTTTCCTGGGGGAAAAGGAAGGGAGGGAGGGAGGGCAGAGACCCAAGGTCTGCCTGGAGGACAGCGCAGGATAATACCGCAGCTCTGTCCAGCCCCCCAGAACCACCGGAGCCCCAGGCCTGATTGCCAGTAGTCGGCGTTCGCGGATTCATCCAGCAAACACCGACTGTGCCCGCCCTGTGCGGGGCCTGGGAGGCGTCGGTCCCTGCCTCCTGGAACCTAGAGTGGAGGGGAAGAAACGGCAGTCAGAGTCGGGATAGTAATGGCAAAGGCTCCCCAGGGAGCGGCCGGGATGCTGCTCTAGGCTGGAGCAGGGGGCTTACAAGCCCACCCACACTTGGGTGGGGAGTGGCCTTGGGCGAGGGGGCGAAATGGAGAAGGAGAGAGCGTCAGACTGTACAGAGCCCAGGACAGCACCCACCCAGCATCATTGTCCCCAGACTTTACACGAACTCTGCTGGGAGAAACTGCCTCTCTGGAGACGGGAAGCCTGCCCTGGTAAAGCCAGGCAGCCCTGGGCTGCAGTCCCGGCCACATGTCCCTTCCGGGGCAGCCGGGGCTCGGGTGAGGGACACAGGAGAGTCGGAAAGCACCCGCCCCTCTGACCGCATGGTCACCGATGGTCACCGATGGTCACCGATACTGCCTCGTGTCACAGCCAAGTTTCCTCTTCCCGGAAGCTGTGCTCACTCACCCCAGAGCTTACGTTGTGACCTCCCTAAGAAGGCTCTAGAACTGGGTGGTGCCATTTTGGTATTTCTAGCCCTGAGTCTCTGCCTTCCTTTTACCTCTCTCCTCGCCACCGACTCCAAATTTAGCTCCTCTGTCTGGATGTTACGGGCGCCCTCCTCAGCCACAAGGTGGTAACGGATTTGGGTGCCACAGCATCAGCCTCTCTGGGCACAGCCTGGGGGTACATGAGACCCCTTTCCTCCCCAGGAATTCAGCTTTTTCACCCGGGGCAGGAATTTCAGCTTCTCTGGACTGTCCCCGTGGTCACAATGGGGCCCATTCTCCAATCCCTGGAAAACACAGCCCCTGAGGAGAAAGGACGGATTATTGCTGGACACAAGGGCCCTCAGTGCCGCAGTGCAGATCAGGGCACAAATGGGGGCAGAGAGCAGCGTTCATGCCCCTCTGTCTGCCTTCCCTGGAGGTCACTGCCCCTGAGACAGTTCCGTGCAATGGCTCTCAAAAGCCAGAACAAAAACCGAGCTAGGGGCTCCACAGGGTGGAAAACTCCCCCAGCATTCTCCAGACCTCAGCTGCCCTGACGCCCCTTTGCCCAGACCCCCCTCGCCCGCTCTGGACCAACACCCTGTCTCACTGCATAGGTCTCCCAGAGAATTAACTGCCCCTGAGGATACTCAGAGTAGCCTCATTTTAGAAGGGAAAGACGGAGGTTCTGAGAATGTGTCCGTGTTTCTAAAACTTTTCCTGCCACAGTGAGAAAGTTTACATCACAGCCCAGTACAGATAGACAGTCAGACAGGTGGTCGACAGCTGAAACAGAAGTTTCGCAAAACATTTAACCTTACGATGGGTGACTTGATCGGTCAGTCTACTCTTTTTTAAATGCTTGTCAGGGCACACTAAGTTAATTTCAGAACTCACTCTTGGGTGACAGCCTGTCATTTGAAAAGCACCAGACTGAAGCAGATTGCCCAGGTTTGCCAGCCACTGAGGGGCAGAGCCAGGCCCAGAACCTCTCGCCCGCCCCGCCGCCTAGCTGTCTACCTCGCCCGTGACAAAAATCGTCCTCGGTGCACCCAGACATTACTCCCTGATTCTGAAACCTTCTGGATCTCCCAGCCGGACAGCAATGTCCCTCCTTCCCCTGCCCCCTTTTCCTGACCGTCCCCCTGCTCACCCAGTCCCTGGTTAGAGCTGCTTGTTCCTTCTGGAGCTTTACTCTCTACGCTCTCCATGGGTCCACACCCCATGACCCTTCAAGGCTGAGGTCAAGGCTCCCTCCTGCAGGAAGCTGCCCTGGGTGTCCTGTAGCCCCAGGATCTTTTCTCTGCACTTGGGGTGTAACCACTCCTGTGCCTCTTGGAATGTCTCCGAATGCAAGCTTTCTCATTGTGCTGGGTGGTTTTGTTCCTTCGACTGCACCCCAAACTTGCAGGCCAGAGCCCGTCCTACATGTCTCCGTGCCGGCGCAGGCCTTCGTGGGGTAGCCTGCAGCAGGAGCTGAAGACGTGCTCATTGGCTGATGACAGCAGTACACACCTCAAAGGCCCCAGGCCACTCCCCAGGCTAGGGTTGCCCAACAACTCCCCCAGCCCCCATATTCTAGGTACCACGCATGCCCCCGAGACCACTTGTCTTTCAAGGTCACCCAGAGCCACCTGGCAAACTGGCCAGCCTCTCAAGCAGTTCTGAGCGGCTGCAGGCCCTGCAGACGGGCGTCCTGGGCCGAGCAGCCAATGTCAGCCAGCAGACAGGAGGGTGAGAACATCAGGCTGGAGGTCTGTGCACGCGTGTCCTCCTCTGCCAGGACACTCGCTGAGGGAGCCACGCGGGCGGTGGAGGGGTGGGTGGCGAGCCACGGAGGGCAAGGCTCTGTGCTCAGAACGCCACCTGGCAGGACTCAGCATCCTTCCAGAGCCAGCCCAGTCAGACGAGGCTTCCTCTCCTTTCTCCCTTGCCTCGGTGGCTCTTCCTGGCTTGGCTTCTCATTCCGGGAACGCGGACCAGCAGGATGGTCACCTCCCTTCCCCAACAAGAGCCGCTCCTGCTGCTTGGGTGTCCTCTTCTTGCAGCCCAGTACCTGGTGGGCCTCAGCCTGGGGAGCGCTCGGGTCAGGACTGTCAATGTAGCTTCATGAGCCTGGGCAAGCCACATAAGCCCTCGGGACCTCAGTCTCCTCATCCATACTATGGACTAACACAGCCTCTGCCTAGTCAGCGCACTGAGGTCAGGTGCCTGCTGGGAATTTTCAAGGGAGGGTAGAGGATGGGGAGGCACAGGCAAAAACGGGGGCCAACACACACGGATCCCCTGCTCCCTCCTGCAGCCTGTCCCCTTTCTCTCTCCCACACCTGCCCCTTCCCTAGGATGTCCGGGGCAGGAGCACAGCATGTCTCCCCAGAGAAACGAAGGGGAAAAAAAAGAAGAAAAGGAAAGTGAGCCTTCTGGGTGCCGTTAGCGTGAAAATGTGGGCCCTTTGCATCTGCCGGTTTGGGGCTCAGGGCTGGCTGCTCCTTGAAGTTAAATGCATCCCAGTCAGAGTCCAGCACAGCCACCTGCAGTCAACGGCACCCTGGAAATATGATTGTTGCCACCACAATCAAGCACTCGGTGTGTAGAACAGGTTTTCCCTGGTGGACAGGGCTGGACAGAGAGCCAGGTTTTGGTGTCTGTGAAAACCAGGAACTCTGAAAGGGAGGCTGGCAGTGCCCCTCCCGGGCACTGTGCTGCCAGCACGGCAGTGAGGTCCCCCCGAAGAAGCCACTTCCGCCCTGGCTGGTCTGGCTCGGCGACGAGAGCATCAGCCCGCACACCAAAGCGTCACAGGTTCGATTTCTGGGGCAGGGCACACACCAGGGTTGCAGGTTCACTCCCCAGCCCTGGCCCGGCTCCTGTGGGGGGCAACCAGTTGAGGTGGCTCCCACATCACTGATTCTCTCTCTCTCTCTCCCTCTCCCTCCCTCCCTCTCTCCCTTCCACGCTATCTTAAAAAAAAAAAAATAATCAGTGGAAAACTATCCTTGGGTGAGGATTAATAAAAATAACAATAATAATTTTTTTTAAAAGAAGCCACTTCCTTTTGTTTTAGGGGCTCTACAGGCCTTTGCCATAGGGGTCGCAACTAAGGTGGGGTTAGGTCCAGGGATGAAGGAATAATGGCAAGGACAAGTCATCCAGCCTTTTCGGTGCTGGCACTATGCCAGCCCTTGTGCAACCGTGTGTTTCATCTCCCCAGTCCTAGGGGTTGGTATGGTTAGTGTCCTCATTCTACAGACAGAGAAGTAAGAGGCTCAAGAGGTGAAGCAAGCAGCTCGAGGTGACCACCAGTGAGCAAATAGCAGGGTAGGACTGGAGCCTGTCGCTTCTAGACCTGCCCTGTGAACCTCGTTCAGAACCTCATCCGGTGAGGAAGGGCCGAGAGACGAACTGTTTGTATCATGTGGGGTAGGGGGAGGCCTCAGGAGCTCCTGCTTAAATGGGGGAAGGGTGGTGCTGGGTAGGAGGAAGGCCTCCCATCTTTCCAGCCAGCTCACGCCTATGGACCACGGGGTGACCAGCTGTCCGTTTGTCTGTGACTTTTCCAGTTTGAGTTTGGAAGCCCCATGTCCTGATTTGCCTGAGATGGTTGGTCCCTGTACCCATGGTCTTCATCATCTCTGGACCAGTTGCAGAGAAGGCCAAGTGGCCTGATGTGAGGACACAGCCTGAGAGGCCTTTTCAATTACATTAGCTTCTGGCAGCGCTGGAAGGAGATGCTGGCCCTCGCCTCCCTCCCCTCCCTTCTCCTTCCTGGGGCTCCCTGGGTGAGGGTGATTCAGCAGCAGGTCGGAAGCAGGCTAGACTGTGACCAACCTGGAGTGGAGTCACCGGCGGGGGGGGGGCTGTCAGTACCAGCTTAGGGCAAGAATTGGAGCAAGGAGGGGAACGGAGGGTGATCTTGGCTCGTTCTAGAACTGGACCCCAACAGAGGGCTTGCTGTCCTGCCCAAGCCAGGACTGATTGCAGGGCAGCAGGAGGTAGGCATGCCAGAGGCAGGGAGCCCTGCCCTTCCCCCCCATGCCCCGGAATGTGACGCATGGGGAAGTCCCAGCCACTGGACACTTAAGCTGCTTCTCAGCATATTCAGCAGCTAAAAATCTGAAAGGGCTTTGCCACAAGGTGCCCACCCAGAAACTGCTAAGACTGGAGGCCAGACGCTGTGAAGGGAAGGGCCCTGCCTCTCAGTGGCAGCCCAGTGCCCCACTGCCAGGACTCAGCCTCCACTCTGAACCCCGTGTGCCTCTCAGGCCCCAGGGCCCTGTGTTCCCTCCCTCCCCTGCACCCAGTGCTCCAGGGGGTGGCAGTATATGGGGGTTTGCCTTGAGCCCCCCACCCCACCCAGAGCAAGGTCTGGGTTCTCAGTGCCCAACCCCAGCCTCACCTACTCACTGCAAGACCTTGAAGGAGTTGTCTAGCTTGTCTAAGTTTTGCTCTCCTCATCTGCAAAGCGAGGGACCATACCATCCGCATCAGTCTAGAGGTCTTGGGTGGGAAGGGCTGTACTCTGGTTGAAGGACAGGCGGGCCAGGGGAGTCACCTGGAAGTTGGTTTGACTCAGCAAGCACATTGTTCTTACAAACGTAAGTGTTGCTTAGGGGTAGCTGGGGTCTGGTGGTGCAGGGACTGGGGCACCCCTTGGCACCACTCCTGCCTGCATGTCAGGGTTGTAACAAAGGGGGTGGAGACTGTGCTTGGTCCCAGGTTCTCAGCCAACGCTGGCCCAGCCTCAGGACACCCTTCCCTGGGAGGAGGGGGTTTGTTGGAGATGTAGACAGGTTGAGGTGGGCCCCACATCTGAATTTGTAACCAGCTCCCCAGAGAATCCTGTTGTGAATGACCAGGCTCAAGGATTATTGACTTGGTCCTGGCACAGAGCAAGCACTCAGCTCCTGTGAATTATGTCCCTCTCCCACCTCTGAGCCTCAGCGGGCTCCCTTGTCACAGAATAATGACCTGTCTGTGCACCCCACCACTGCCACTACAGGGGCTGTTGACAAGCTCAGAGCATCCTGGGCGGCTGGCAGCTTGCATAGAGTGGGAGAAGGTGAGGAAGTTACCCCCTGTTTGGACTACTGGAGCCAGAGGATGGTCAGTGGGCCACTGTGATCTCAGGCCCAGAGGGCTTTTCCTACAGGACCAGTGGGAAAACGAGGAGGGAAGTGGGGAGGGACAGCTCATTGCTGTCCATTCTCTGCCCTTCCCTGGGCGTCACTCTGCAACAAAGCCGGAGAAACGGATTCCCTCCTCGGGAGTGGCAAGTCTGCTGGGCAGGCCGTGGCCACCACACAGACTATGCTCTCCTCCCCACTGGGAATTCTCCCCACCACTGAGCTTCAAGGGCACAGCCAGGCCTCTGGGACATAGTCTCTCCCTGTCTCCCGTCTGCCCCAAGGAGATGAAACTACAAGATGTGGGGAAGGGCACATGGGAACTCCCCCACCTTTCTAACCCTTTGAAGGCAATAGATTCAACAGACCCTCTTCCACCCCATCCAGCCTGTGGCGGGCTTGTAAAACACTGCCCTTCCCCAGGTTGGGTAACCTTGGGCAGTGGCTGAACCTCTGTTTCCTCATCTGTAAAATGAGGGTGATCTGAATATGGATGTGAGGATTGAAAGAGACGTGAAAGTAGAAGGGGATTCTCAAACAGGAGAGTGGGGTAGGGAGAAGGTATCAAAAACATAGGTTCCTGGGCCTCGGCCCAGCATTCTGATTCACCGAGTTCTGAGCCCAAACTTAAGGAATCATAGGACTCTAGGAGAGGGGGAGCCCCTCACCCTTCACTGTGCAGGTCAATTACCAAACGCCCCAAAGCCCAGGCTACCCTACCCCCAGACTTGGAATCTTGGGAGTCTGCATGACGTTGACACCTTTGTGAACCTGCTGCCCTTTCCACGCCAGGCCCCCCTTTCCAGCAGGGGACCTAGCTGGCCCGTTGGTTTTGACCAAAGCCCAAAACGGGCATTTTCTTTGATCCCCAGGGGAAATGAAAGGCATTTCCTCTAGTCTCCAGACAGATCCCCAGCCAGCTCCTGGGCCCTGAGCAGAACCACCAGCATTTTAGGGGCCTGTGAGGCTTCCCTGAAGATTGTGAATGGAAGGGCTGGTGGGAGGGGCCAAGGGCAGGAGCAGGCCCAGGAGGGCACCTGGAGGCAGGATTTGGGAAATAACCTGATCGGCGGCTGGATTAATCCCTGGCAGGGAGCTTGGGTCTCAGGCAGGGGCAGACTTTAAGCAAAGGATCGCACAAATATATAATTACTTGGAGGCCAGTTTGGAGAGGGGGGAGTGTCGAGGAAGATACATTAGGATACATTTCAATAGTGACTTAAAGGTCGAGTGGGCATGAGCTAGCAATGCCAAGAACTGGGAGGGAGAGCCCTGCAGGCGTGGGGAGCGCGCTCCCTGCGGGGACAGGGCCTAGGTTCCAGCAGCCAACCTCCAGAGCCTGTTTCCCTATTTTCAAAGTGCGTGGGAACCTGCCTTGGCCCCGGCACCCGCGAGGATTGCCGAAGGTGCCTAGGAAAGGGCAGAGCGGCCCATCGAGCCCCTCCCGTCGGGCTGGCCCGGGCGGGGCGGGGGTGCAGGCGGTGGGCGGGCGGGGCTGCGGGCGGGGCGGGATGGGCGAATCGTGCCCGAGGCCCGGCTGGCAGGGGATCCGAGGGCAGGCGCGCGGTGCGTGCGCTGCGGAGCGCGCGGCTCGCGGGCCGCGGGATCACATGAGCGGCGGCGCAGGGACCCACCGCAGCCCGCTCGTGGGCGCCCTGCAGCCGCAGCCCCGCAGCCCCGCGCTTCCACCCGGCCCTAACCATGTCTATCTGTTGTTGCTTCTTTTTCAGGGACTATGGCAGTTCCAAGAGGAAATCAGGTAAGGGAGACTCCGGGCATTGCCCCTCCGACCTCCTCCTGCTTCGTGCACGCGCCTCTGACTCTGGACTTTCTTAGGGGTGGGGTCCATGCCCACCTGCCCCGTGGTCCTGCGGAGCTGGGGTGCTCCCTTCATGCCCCTGGGATCTCTGGCACTCGCGTCTTCTCGGCCGCTGAGCCCCTCGGCTGTCCCCGGTGGGGGTGGGGGTGGGTGCATGCGGAGTGTGGGGTATCTCTTGGAGGGCCTCAGCCCCCACAACGTTGACAGCCGATCCTTCCTTCTCCTCCCCCGGGCTGCGGTGCCCACTGCTGGGCACTGCTGTGACTTCTCCTTGGGTCCTTCCCGTGCGGCAGTGGTGGAAAGGTTCATAGAGACGCAGCGTTTTCCCCGCGGAAAGGTGACATCCAGGACTGGAAGACGGGGTCGGACTTGAGTGACTGAGTTTTTCTCGCCTGCAGCGGAGACTCCCCCCACCCCCCTCCTCCAACTCTGTGTGCGTTCTGCCTGCGGAGGAGGGATCTGCGTTGTGTACTGGGCGCTGTCCGCTGGGGTCAGAGATCGGTTCTCTCCGGGTGGGGCAGGCTGGGCTCCTGGGCTCGGCAAATACCTGGTGTGGGCGGGTGCAGCTGATTAGAGGAGGGTGGCCCTAGGGGTTAGGGCTCTGTGTGTACGGATGGGGGTGGGGGTGTACTGGAGAAATTGTGTGGGCACATACGTTGCCTATATTTATGGGGGTGGTGAATTATATGGGTAAGCAACCATGGCGGGGGTCCTGGCCCTTGGGGGTGTAGGAAGTATGTATAAACATGTGCTCACGTTAATGGCTCCAGTGGGGAGGCATGTGTGTCCAGTGCGTGGGCCTGTGGGTCAGCAGAGGTGTGTGTGCCTGTGTGTGATGGATGGGGTGTGAAGGGGGGGGTAGGTGGAATTGCACAGTGGGTTTGTATGTTTTATGTGTACAAATGTTTGCTTATATGTTTATTGGGATGTGGAAAGTTGTGTCCTGGTTGATGTATTGAGGGGGCATGTGTGTATATGGGGTTGAGTGGGTCTACATAGTCGTGTGCTGTGAGGCTGTGTTTGGGTGCACAGATGTTGGGTATGTGTGCCAGTGTGTTGGGCTGTGTTCGGTTGTGAGTTTGAATCTGTGTTCATGTGTTTGTGTCCCTGTTGGGGGGGGGGGGGCTGTGGGATGAGGTGTGTGTGCATGGCCCTGTCAGCTGGTGCAGGCCTTTCCTTGTGACCAGGAGGGTGGCTTGCCTGTGAACTGAGGAGTTGCGATATCGCCTCAGCTGTCCCTTGCAGTCAGAGCCCCGGGAGGAGAACTGGGAAGGAGCTACAAACCTGGGGCTGTTCTGTCAGAGCCCCCTCCCCAAGACACTCGCCCTGGGCCTCAGATGTGCAGTGTACTGGTTGAGCCTGGGCTCAGATTCTGGCTGGGTGTGACCTTCAGCAAATTTCATAACCTCTGCTTCAGTTTCCTCATTTTCTTTAAAACAAAGATGATAATAGTATCTAGCTGACATGTAGCATATAACTACTATAGAATTATTAGTTTATCATCGTCCTTTCTTAAGCCATGAGACCTTGGGTGAGTTCCTTCTCAACTCTGGGTCAAGGGCTGGACCAGATAACTTCTCAGGTCCCCCCTAACCCCCCATCTCTGAAGCTCAGGTTCTGTGCTGCTTCCTAAGCAATGCAGGGCACCACCCAGGGAAAACCTCCCCCAGTGTCTCTGCCTTCCACTCTCAGGCCAGGAAAAGGATGGATGGAGGAGTTTAATTTATGTTGGTGTGCTTATGATAATGGCCACTTAGTGTCGTGGCTAAAAGTGCCAGCTCTGGAGCCAGACAGCAGGAGTTTAGAGCTTGGCTTTCCTCCTCTGAGACCTTGAGCAGACTTCTTACCCTCTCTGTGCCTGCTCTCTCATCTGTTAATTGGGGATAATATTCATACATATTGTAAAAAAAAGAAAAATGCATATACATTGTAATTGTTAATTTTATTTACTTTTATATGTCAACTTGGCTGGGCCATGGTGCCCAGAAATTTGGTCAAGCATTATTCTGAATGCTTCTATGAAGATGGGTTTTGAATGAGATTAATTTTTAAATGAGTGGACTTTGAGTAAAACAGATTACCTTCTATAATATGAGTTGGCTTCATCTGATCAGTTGAGGGCCTTAATAGAACAAGAACTGATCTCCCCTGAGCAAGAAGTAATTCTGCCGACAGACTGCCTTTGGACTTGAACTGCAACTCTTCCCTGAGTATTTAGCCTGCCAGCCTACCACAATTTTGGGCTCACCATGCCTCCATAATCACACACACACACACACACACACACCCTGTTCTGTTTCTCTGGAGAATCCCAATACATGCCCCATATGGTTATAATGAAAATTAGATAAACTAATATATATATATATATATATATATATATATATATATATATATGCTTAGAGCACTGCCTGCAACCTGGAAAGCTCTCCCAGAGTGATAGCTAGCTACTATTATTATTTAATGAGCATTTACTATGTGCCGGCAACTTTACACATGTTTCCTCATTTGCTGCTCAGAACCCTGTTGCGTGGTGGGTGGGATTCCCGTTTTACAAACGAGAAACAGGCTTTGAGAGGGTGGCTTCCCAAAGTCTGTGGCAAAGTGAGGATTTGAGTCCGAGTGTAGGGTTCTACCCTGCTCTGGCATGAAGCTCATGAAGCTTCCCAGGGTCACTCCAGCCAGGGACATTTGCATGGAGAAAATTGATGCTGTTCCCTATCACCACTTTTCACATTTTAGACCCCAAAGTTCCAGCTCCTCCTTGGAAGATCTCTTGGATGAATCTCTTACAGAGCACAGGGCCAAGACTTGAAACCAGGCTTCGGATGGTGGAGCCAGCAGGGAGAACGTTCTCAGGCAGCATACAGCCTTATGGTGGAGGCAGGACCGGTGACCTTGAAAACAATTAGCCTCAGGTTTCTGCTCCTTCCTGCATCTCCCCCATCCCACCATCCACCCTGTTGCTCAAGCCCAACATCTAGAAGTCACCCTTGACTCCTCCCTTTCTCTCACCTGCCAAACTGACCCCCAGATCCATCCAATTCTCCCACCTCCACCATCAGCCCCTGCTGGAAAGCCTCCCTCGTTTCTCCTGCTGACCCAGCTCCCTCCGTGGCCTCTCTGCTTCCTCCCTTGCCCTTCTGTGCTTCTGCCTACGCCACAGCTAGAGTGAGCACTTCAAAGCATGTATCAAATACAGTAATGAGCTCTTCTGCTTAAATCCCACCAAGGGCCTTCCCATCCTAAGCAAAATACACTCTCTATCCCAGCATACAGAGTCCTGCCATGCCTCCCCGGCTCCTGCCCTCTCCTGTGCCCGCACCCACTCCCACTCCAGCACTCTGTTCAGCCGTACTTTAAGCACATCATTTGTTCTCTCCACATAGCTTTCCACTTGCTGTTCCCACACGGCTAGCTCCTCCTCAAGATTCCTCAGAGAAGCTGCCCCTCCCCTCCACCGCCTGGCTGCCCCCTCGTCCCACCCTGCTGTTTCCCTGCACATCAGTAAGCACACTCTAATTATCTCTTAGATTTTCTTTATTATCTGTGTCCCACCACCGAGACCTTGCTGCAGGCCTCACACCAGTATCAGAGCGCACACACACGCACGTGCACATGCACGTGCACACACACGCACACGCTTGAATGGATGGGTGATGGCAGACTGAATGTATGTGTAAATGAAACTGAGGTCAGGAAGGAGAGATCACTGAGCCTCAAATCAGGGATGTTATCTGGAGAGAGGAGAAGTGTTTCTAGTTGGAGACAGTGAGCAAAGGGCTTTGGTAATCAAGAGACAGTACTGGCACAGAGGTGGGATGGAAGGATCGAGCATGGCTTGTTTGGAGATAAAAAAATTCGCAGCTGATCTTACCGAGCACCAGCTATATGCCAGGTACTGTATCAGGTGTTGAGGTTACAGGAATGTGTCTTCCTGCCTTCAAGGAATTTGCATTCTGCTGTGGGTGATGAACTGTATTTACAAGAATGTATATTAGACAGAAGGAGCGACATGGTTACCTGAAGAGCAGTCCAGGCCAAGGGCACAGAGAGTGCCAAGACCTTGGGTTGGGAGGGTGCTGGCCTGCTCGAGACGAGGCAGGGAGGCTTGTGGCTGGGGTGGAAGAGAGGGGAGGTCAGCCCTGACCAGTTTGGCTCAGCGGTTAGAGTGTTGGCCCACGGACCAGAGAGTCCCGGGTTCGGTTCCCACGAAGGGCACATACCTCGGTTGCAGTTTGTCCCTGGCCCCGTTTGGGGTCGTATGGGTGGCAGCCACTCGATGTGTCTCCCACATCGATGTTTCTCTCTCTCTTCCTCCCTCTCTCCTTCCTTCTGTATCTGAAGATAAATGCAAAAATGTCCTCGGGTGAGGATTATATATAAAAAAAAAGAGAGGAGGTCAAAGTGGTAGGAGGTAAGAATGGAGATGAAGCTGGGGGGGGTGGGGGGGGCGTCAGCACAGACCATGTGGGCCTTGCAGACCATTTTAAGGATTTTGACTTTCACTATGAGGTGAAGAGCCACTAAAGGGTCCTGAACAGAGGGGGCGGTGATCTGACTTAGATCTTAGAAGCATCTTGCTGACCGGTGGACTGGAGAGTGACAAGGCGAGGAGACACGAGAGGACTCCAGCAGCAGTGGAGGGCTGGACTTGGCTGGCACGGTGTAGGCTGTGAGCGGAGCTGATCTCGGTGCTGGGAAGTCAGATTGCCTGGACTTCCATTCCTAGTCCTGTGCGTTGCTGGTCATGTGACCTTGGACAGATTCCCTTCACTTGAGCTCTGTTACCTCACCTGTTGTATTGGTCAGAGTACAACTAGAGAAACAGAACCAGTAGGAGCCATATATGTGTTAAGAGATTTCTGGCAAGGATTTGATTTACACGATTGTGGGGCTGGTTAGGCCAGTGTGAAGTTCAAGGGCAGGCTGGGGTTGTGGTCCACAGGTGAAAGTTCCTCTTAGTGAAGCCTCAGCTCTGCCCGGAAGGCCTTTCAGCTGATTGACTTAGCCCCCCCCCCCCCGCCCCCATATCTAGATCATCTAAAGTAAACTGATTATGGACTTGATCACATCTGTAAAGTATCTTCCCCAGAAACACCTAGGCTAGTGTGTGGCTGAATAACTGGGGACTGTAGTCTAGCCAGGTTGGCACCAAAACTATCACACCTGTAAAATGAAGTGGTTGTCAGAGCAGCTGTCTGCAGGAAGGGCAGAGGGTTCAAGGAGGCGATGCTATGAAAGGGCTTTGTGCCCGGCGGTAGGAAGGGCCTGTTGCTGTTAGCTGCGATTGACTTCCCGGGGTGAGCACTGCTCCACAAGCTCAGAGGAGGCTGGAGCAGGCTCCCCAAGGCAGGAGCTCTCTGCAGACCTGGAAGGATGGAATGGTACTCTCTGTTCTAGGAAGCAGCATTTTCCAGGGCCCGTGACTGGGGAGTTCTGAGTTGTGCCACTAGAGGGCGCAGGAGGCCACGGATCCTGTGGAACTGACCTGGCCCTGGGATTGTTGCCAGGCAGAGGGGCTGTTCTCCATCCCATCCAGGAGCTCTGTGAAGCTGTCCCTGGTTGCATGCAAAGGGGGTTGTTCTGGAGTGTTGCACACGCGTTCTTAGGGCAAGGATTGATGTTTCTCATGAAATCCTGTTTACTTTATACTTATCCTTGGAAAAATTGGTGAGCTCAGGCCAGCTTCCATTTTAGTGATCATAAAACCTGCATTATTATTATTGGACAGAATTAGTGAGGTCAGCGTGACTGTAGTTGCATCAAGGAGAAGCACGTTTTGCGTGGAGGTGAGAGTTTAGGTTTTGGCATCAGTCAGACAGGGTTTGAACCCCTTCTCTGCCATGTGTTTGCTCTGTAACTGGCAACTTAACCTCTGACCTCCATGCCCCCATATGGAAAATGGGGGTAAGAATTGTACCTGCCTTCATTAAATGTAAGGACTGAATTAGCAGAGAGCCTGGCACATAGCAAGCTCCCAGTAACAACAGTTGTCTTAATCAGTGATGGGTTCTGAAAGGAGGGGGAATGTGTCTTACCTTTGATCTGAGAGTAAGGAGACCCCTTGAAGCATTTGTTCCCATTCTGTGAGCCCTGGGCCTGGCCCAGAGGAGGTGGGACTGGACTCAGCCGTCGCAGAGTATTCTGTAGAATTAAGAACACAGACTCCAGAGCCAGAATGCCTAGCTTCATGCCCCAGCTGTCAGCTGTGTGATCTTAGGCAAGTCCTTAACTTGCACGTGCCTCAGTTTCCTCCTCTGTGAAGTGGGATAATGATAGCAATTCATCAGGTTGTTTGAGGCTTGAATACAAGTTAATACATAAGAAGTGTTAACCGCAGCTTTGTGCCTGGCACAGTGAACACTCACTAAGGGTTTAGCTGCCTTCATCACGAAGAGGAGGCAGCACCTTAGATATCCAGCTCTCAACCAGGAGAGACCACTGGCTGTGGCCTTTGCCCTCCTCCATGAGTGACTCCTCGATCAAATGGGGGAAGTCAGAGTGTGTACCATCTCGTAACAACCCAGGCAGGTGGTCTTGTCCCCCCATTTTATAGACCAGGAAAGGTAGGTTAAAGAACTTGCCCAAGGTCACCTAGCCAAGTAGACAGGGGATTCGAATCCGGTCCTTCTGATCCAAACCTCTTTCTGCTGAAGTCTGTTCATTCCTGAGCCAAGGCCTATAGGACCCATAGGTGACCAGGACGCGGGCTCTGAAGACCTCTAGCAGGCAGTTCCTAGCGGGAGGGACCTGCCCCCGGAACCCGAGTCCTGCTCGTCACGCTCCCACCAGCCCTGGAGCAGAGCAGAGGCGTGAGGAGGGCCACTGTGCAGAGCGAAAGCAGCTCTATAAGGCCTCCGGGGCCTCCTCTTCCCCAGAATGATGCCCAGTAGGACACAGAGCAGAACCAGCTCTCTGGGCCCTGGGCCTGCTCTGCTCACCAGCCACAGAGGGAGGTGGACAGAGACAAGGCAGCAGCAGCCTTCACCCCTCCGGAGTGCAGGGTCCCTGAAGCTTTCCTTCCTCTTATGCGGTGGCTGGTCCCTGGCCTCTTGGAGCTCACAGCTCAACCGAGAAAGCAGGGCGTTGTCGGGGGTTCGTTAATGGATATAAGGCAGGATGGGCTGTGATCCTCAAGCTGTGGGAGTCCCAGAAAAGGGGGCTAGCCAAGATGCAAGAGGCCAGAGACGTGTCCTGGGGCGTGGAAGCCACAGAAGAGCAGAGGGGTGGTCAGGTCCCTCTGGTGGGGGCCAGGCATGAGCAGGGACTTGGAGGCTGGGTTGCGTGTGAGAGCTGAGGGAAGGAGAGGTGTCTAGCCTGCAGGAGGGAAGGGCTAGGGAAGGGAGAACAGGAGATGAGTCTGGAAAAGAAACCTGGGAGAGAGTCTCAGCAAGACTTCTCAGAGCACTTTTCCAAGGCTTTTCTGTCTGCCCGAGCCACCCATCTGCAGTGAGGGGGCCCCAGGCTGCTTAGCAAAGATGGCTGGGATGTTCCTGGCACCATCCAATGGCCAGTGCCAAAAGCGGACGTGTCTCACAGAGGCAGTGCCTCTGGCACATCTCACCCGGGCTAGTGTTTTGAAGCAGTTTTTAATTCTTATGGCTCCAGGTCCTCAGCCTGATGTCACCCCTGGAGTTCAAAGCCAACTAATTGGAAATGAAAGAAGGCTGATTGATGGGGCAGCTCCACAGCCAGCCCACGTGGCAGTGATGCTCGTGTGCGTGTGCGTGTGTCTGTGCCACAACTTCCGCAGCAGGGGCGGCACGGCCCCCTGCTCTGCTGGCCTGGCACACGGAGCAGCGGTGGGTGAGGAGAACGCACCCGGGACGGAGGCAGCTAGCTGGGAGCCTTGACCCTCTCAGCCTCGCTTCGTTCCTCTCTGCCTCCTTGCTCCTGCACAGCTTCCCCTGCCGGGAAAACAGGCAAGTGGTCTGGAAGGGACAGCGCGTGCGAAGCCCAGAGGTGTGCTTCAGAATCCTGCGCTACTTACCGACATGCAGGCTCCCAGGCCCTGGCAGACCTGCGGAGTCAGCACCTGGGGGGTGCTGCCTAGACCCCCCACTCCCACCCCCAGGGGTTCTGAGATCAAGCCAGGGTTGTTGACTTTCGGATGGGTCATCCGTGTGGACTGATGGCGGTGTTCAGGGTAGACAGGCAGTGAGGAGGCAGAAGGGTCAGAGTCCTGGTGATGGACAATGACTGATGGGGCTGCTCCTTGCAGATACATTTGGTTATCTCCCAAGTTGGGGGGCTGGGCCAGCATGGGAAAGGGGGACCAGTCCAAGGATAGAGAACACTGGCCCAGCATTTGGGGCCACCCAGCCACTGGCCTCCCTTCCCGTCTCATCAGGAGGCAGTGACGAGACTCCATCTGCCTTTTATTTCCATAAGGTTTTCTTCTGGGGGGAGGAGACACCCACGTTGTGGTCCAGCGGAGAAATGCTTCCCACCGCGGCCCTCGGCCAGAAAATAACTTGTTTCTCACTTCGGCTTTGGTTTATAGACATGTGACAAAAGAGGCAGCATTTCCAGTAATGACGAAGCCAGTGGAAAAACAAAGATTTGGGGAAATGTGCATTACTTATTGTTTTAGCACCTTTTTCTGATCTAAAGTTACTTTGTTTAGAAATAGAAATGTGGCGTGTGTAACTTCGTTGGCTTGTGGCATTTTTATAATTGGCCAGTTTTGAAATGTGAAGGCAAAGAAAAATTTTCCAAAGTTTCAGTAAAACTTAGATGTTTGCGGGGAAAGAAGTGGTTTTCCCCAACTCTTTCTGCTTTGCTCCCCTGGATCTTGTCATTGCCACGTGTGACCCCAGCAGCTGGTACAAAGACGTGTTTTGTTAATGGTAGACCTGGAATCTTGTACCGAGAAAGCTGGACCCTGTCAGAAAGTCCCCTCACTTCCCTGTGCTCAGAAGGAAGGGGCACCCCTCTCTTCCTTCTACAGTGCTGCCCTGGCACACGGGTGCGGGGCTGTAGAAGGGGCCCCCGAATGTTCCGGGTGCTGCCTTTCCCATTACCCCAAGTCTCCCCAGCTTGGCCGTGGAGCACCTTAGGCTCTGGAGTGTGGCTCTGGGTCAGGGTTGGGTACATAACTGTTCCTGGCAGGAGGGTGTGGTCCTTGTAAAGCTGTCACGACAGGCTAGTGACAAGGGGCCAAATCAAGATTCTTTGTACATTGGCAATGGCCCCCCAAGGGAACCTTGCACATTTTACCACCCCTTGTCCCAGTCTGGCCTCTGCTTCAGCTCCCTGCCATGCCCCTGTCCCTCCCGGGGGCCTCGTGGTCCTGGAACACCTCCATCGGTTCTCATTTACATGTGATCATAGCGTTCTGATTAAGAGGGCCCTGGCCCCAACTTCTTTGATGACCTTGGTTGCTCTCTCTGCGCAAGCCCATGGCTCAGTCAGCACTAATAGCAGCTCTCCTGGAAGCTGGGGGGAACCCCCGAGGGCCCAATTGATAGGAAGCAAGTTTCTGAATGACACTGGTACTAGACTTCCCTTCTAGGAGTCGGTGGTTCCTGCCAGGCCTGTAGCTGACCTCACTGCTCTGTCATGGCTGTCACGTAGATCCGGCCAGCCAACATCTGAGCCCTTCCTCTGCGCCGGGCCCCGCCGTGCAAGCTCAGGGACAGATGAGCCGATGAGGTCCTGTCCGCAGGACTCTGTCGGGTCGGGGAGGTCAGAAAGTAGGCAGCAGTTATAACACGATGCCCAAGTGCTATGATGGGGTTGGGGCAGGGTGAGAAGGTGGCACACATCCCTACCTGGGGTGCCAAGTGAAGCTTCCAGCCCTGGTTCGTGGAGGTTTCTAAATGAGTCAGCCTCACCCAGCCAGCGTGGCTCAGTGGTTGAGTGTCTACCCATGCACCAGGAGGTCGCCAGTTTGATTCCCGGTCAGGACACATGCCCAGGTTGTGGGCTGGATCCTTAGTGGGGGGCATGCAGGAGGCTGCCAGTCAATGTTCTCTCTCATCAATGTTTCTATTTCTCTCTCCCTCTCCCTTGCTTTCTAAAATCAATAAAGAAAAAAAAAATTTTTTAAATGAGTCATCCTGGAGAAGAGGGAGAGCAGCCATGCAGAGGACAGCTGGTCACTCAGCATTAGCCATCCGAGCATGCCACGTCTTCCAACTGGACAGCAGTGTGTCCTCTGCTTGCCCGGAGCACCTCCTGATGGCGCTGTTGTTGCGGAAGGTCCCTCCTTCACTCAAGTTGTTGAGCCCCAGCCAGTTTTGTTTTGTTTTTTTAAATCCTCACCCAAGGATATTTTTCCATTTATCTTCAAATAGAGTGGGAGGGAGAGAGAGAGAGAAACGTTGATGTGAGAGAGAGACATCAGTTGGCTGCCTCCTGCATGACCACCTCGACCGGGGCTGGGGATCGAACCTGCAACTCAGGTACATGCCCTTGACCAGGAATGGAACCCATGACCCTTTGGTCTGCGGGCCAACACTCTAACAGACACTGTGCCTGGCTTGTTTGTCTCAGCGGTTGGAGCATCAGCCAGTGGGCCAGAGAGTCACGAGTTTGATTCATGTACCTCAGCTGGGGTTCGGTCCCTGGATGGGATCATGCAGGAGGCAACTGATCAATGTGTCTCTCTCACATCGGTGTTTCTCTCTCTGTCTCTCTCTCTGTCTCTCTCTCTGTCTCTCTCTGTCTCTCTCTCTCTCTCTCTCTCTCTCTCCCTTCTTCCCTTCCACTCTGTCTAAAATCAATGGAAAGTATCCTCTGGTGAGAATTAACAGCAACAAAAAAACTTGTTGAAACCTTAAAAGTTCTAAGTGTAAAGTGAATACACGTGTCTGGGTTGGAGAGAACTGGGCCCCAGACCCTTTCTTTTTCATTAGGAGGATTCTCCCAGTGGTCTCCTGGGGGATACAGGTCCTGGCCTGGGAAAGGAGGGCAAGACTCCTCCTCACTTCACGGTGCCAGGGCCAAGGCCCCCCAGCCAGGTTCCTGGCACTAGGAGGTGCTCACAAACTAACTGCTAATAGACTGGCCTCGACGAGGAAGGGATCGCCATCCGTCGGTCTCCCCAGTGGTTGAAGATTGACCAGAATTGACGCAGAAAGAGTAGCCCTTTTGTGTCACAGGTGAAGACCAGGGTGACCCAGAGAAGTGGTCCTACCTCCCCGACTTGTGCAGTGAGCCAGGACAGTGCCCCCTGAGCACGGGTCTTCCTGGCTTCTCTCCAGGCGGAAGCTTGGCACTCGCCAGAGGCCCTGAGCTGTGGTGCCAGAGGGTTAACTCTGTGTCCTCCAGGGAGCTCACACACTCCTGACCTCCTCCGTCCACCAGGCCCTCCAGCCGCGGCCTTCTGGGCATAGCTCGGTCACGTGAGAGCCAGATGTAGGGATTTTCCAAGCATTGGGGTGCGTGTGCGTGCGCATGCACTCACACTGCTGTGTTTACGTGGCATTGAGAGCTCAGGGGATTGGTCCTGGCCCTCGGAGAGCAGGAGAGAGGTGGGGGTAAGGAGAGGCCCGGGGCACCCAGCACACACCATGGGGGCTGCTGAGCCATGAGCCCTGCTGAGCCATTTCCTGCAACATCCATCTTGCCATAGACCATATTCGTTATGGATACTTTTTTTTAAGTCTCTTTGAAGGGCTTTACAGCAGACACTGGAAGCCAACAGACTTCCAGGGATGTCCTGCCGGGTTCGATCGGGTACCTGCCTGTGAGCCACTGTCCAGCACAAGCTAGGCTCAGGGTCTCTCCCAGCCGGAGAAGACCCGTATGTGGCTTAGCAGGCAAAACCTGAACTAGAGAGCGTGCAAGGTCCCGGTGCAAATACCCCAGGGCAGTGGGATAAGCCGGGCCTCAGTCTCCACGTGAAACCCTTGGGACGGAGGGAATGTGCACCCTTCCATTAGCCCCTGAGGATTCACTGGGCACCCAGGTTAAGATCCTGAAGGGACTTAAGATCTGGTTAGAGAGACTCATAACAAATTTTGACTAAGCACCTGCTGTGTACCAGACACCTGCTGGGACTGTTGTGCTAACCAGACATTCTGGAGCCAGTCGATAGTGAACAATACAGAGATCCTGCCCAGGGAAAGATGAGGGAAGCTGGCAAACCTTGAAAAGTGGGCCATCCTCAGCTCTGCCCCTCATTCAATGTCTGGCTCCAGTCAATGGCAGTGTCCAGTCAGATGTCAGCTGAAGACTGTGAGCCCTGCCCCAAAGTCAGGGCCAGTTACAGACAGGAGACCTCCAACACTCAACCCTGTTGCATTCCCCAGCCCAGCCCGCTGGGCCTGGCCCAAGTGTGCCCTCTGGTCAGTCCGGGCAGCCTCAGGGAATGAGGATGCTCATGAGTGGCAGCCCCACCAGTGCCAGGAAGGTGGATGGGGGGGGGGGGTCGCACTGCCTCCCCTGTCCTACGAGACTCCTGAAGCAGCCAGGAAGACCTGGGAAAGTGTCTGTGGTTGTGAATGTCTGTGCCCTGTCTCCAAAGCCTGGAGACAGACAGGGGAGAGTCCGTTGGTCATAGCTAGGGGCCCCGGGCTGTGCACATGGCCTAATCGCATAGTTAGCAACTGATTCATTGAGGATCTGATAGCAAGAGTCCAGTCTTGAGAACCGGAGATGTTCGCTTGCTGTGGCTCTGGGCTGGCAGTGCCAGGCCTGGGTGCACTGCCGTTGACTCCATCACTCACAGCTCATATGGAGAGAGCCAGGGTCAGAGACGGACCGCAGAGCTGGGGCCTGGAGACCCAGGAACTGCTCCCTCCGTCCTGTTTCACTGGCCCTGCTTCGGCTGCCTCATCCCCACAGCTACGGGCTTTGGCTAAGGGATAGCCCAGTAAGTGGGGGAGGACCACCAAGGCAGACCTCTCCCGGGAGGGGGGTGGCTGGGATCCTAGAACTCTGAACAGAGTTGAGTTTGTCTCATCTCTGCACACCAACGCCCGGAATGGGGAGAGGGGGGAACCCGGGAACTGAGGGGGAGGCTGGAACCCAAGGGGCTTGCTGTGGGGTCAGGCAGCAGCTGCGGGGACCAGAGGCTCCGAGCCTTGCTAGCCTTCCCACCCAGCACCCCTCTGTCCACCCACGGTGCCTCTGATTAACCACAGCACCTGTCTTTAACTGAGAAGCTTCGGGTCTTTTCAGCAGGTGGAGGGAGGATGGCAGACCTGCCCACCACCCCCTGCCAGCGTGGACCCTCTAGGCAGCTGCGGTGCCCCCCGGGCTTCCTTGGTCTCTCCACTCATACCCACTTAGTCTGGGCTGTCTCTGCTGGCCCCAGCCATGGCCTAGCTGAAGCCTTTGGACGTAGTCCCTACGGGGCTGTGGAATGGCTCCAGGCCCAGCCCAGCCCCCACCCCACCCCATTCCCCACCTGAGGCGGGGGGACTGACTGTTCTCTGACTGCAGGGCTGTGGCTGGAGGGTCAGTGGTGCATTCCTGCCCCGGGTTGGGCTGCCCCCACGTGGACTCTGGGTTCTGGGAAAGGCACTCCTGGGGAAGGAGACAGGTCCCTTCTTACTGAGAGCAAAATGAATAGGAATATGGCTGCATTTACAAAGAGAAGCCCAGCAGGAATAAATGAGCCTCCCTTGGCCAATGGCCAGGGAGGATCCAGAGAATGTAGTTCCCCGTTTCGGGCCCCTTTGTTCCCAGTTCCCGGCCAGCCTGCCTGGGCTCAAGTCTGGCCCATCGCTTCCTTGCTGTAGGGCCTTGGGAACAACCTTAACTTCCCTGGGTCCCATTTCTGCATCTGTAAAATACAGATTGTTGTAAGGATTAAATTAGATAAGGCTCATAAAAGATTTGGCTCAGTGCCCAGCATGAACGTTAAGAAAGTGGGAACTAGTACAATTGTTCTAGCCCCAGCCGTGCCACACACTTGCTGTGTGATCTTGGGCAGATTTCTTCTCCTCTCTGGTCCTGAGTCCAGAGACTGGTAGCCCCAGCCTTTGGGTTACCAGCAAGAAGCCAGAAGCGTTGGGGAAGCAGGGGACCTAGAGGCAAACAATGGCCTGTCTTTCCATTTAGGATTGCCTCTGTCTTTAAGGTGACACCCACCAGAAATTTCTGGCCTACTGAATTTCTTCTGTACTTCCTTTCATTTCATTCAGAATTCTGTGACCCAGAACCCTCTTGCAGCACCAGCTATATTATTTATGGGGCCTTCTATTCATAAACTATTAAAGTTCAAATGGGGGGCATAAGAACCAAGTGAGGGTAGGACCCTGTGTGACTGCCCAGATGACACCTCCTGGAGCAAGTCCTGCCTTGGAGCGGTGCATGTATAAGGCAGGCCAAGGCTCTGAGCTGCTGCTACAGCAGCATTAAGCCCTCCCCCCTCTGTCCACGGCCACGGTTTTCTCAGGCCATGTGTATTTGAGACAAGCCGGGGGCTGCTTGCCCACGTGAGCAGCAGCTCACACACCTTTTAGTTGTGCCCTTCCAGACTTCTACCCGTGTGCCTTTGATTGGAAGTCACGTTTGAACTATTGCTTGCTTGCTTTCTTAGCCATCTTAATCTGGGCCAGCCTTTTTCTGGACGGCATTCATACCGCTTTCACTGTTGCGCTTCTTTTTTTGCTGCTTTAAGCATGATGACCTATTTCAGGCCCCCTGAAGGGAATACATCATTCAAGCCGAACTGCTGCTTTGTAAATCACTCCTTTCTAAAGGACTGGTAGCCCTGCGGGGCTGTGGTGAGGATCTGAGCTACCGGATGCCCATAGCAGTGCAGTGCCTACACCAAGGGACAGCTCCTCCTATTACTACCTTGAAATAACAGGACCAGCAGCTGTCAGCCCCTAATCAGTTGATGCCTGAAAGCATGGCCGAGTTTCCTGGTGGCCTAGTCAAAAAAGGGAAAGAAACACATGGAGTTGGTGGGAAACCTAAGAAATCTAGCCCTGTGCAAAGTTGAGTTGTACAAAGGGAGAGAGAAGACTAGAATCCAGCAGACGTTTAGAAACCAGTTCAAGGCTGCAGTGAGTGAGGTAAGAACAATAGAATTCCCGCCGAGGGAGAGGTCTTGAGTGCTCAAGTACACTGAGATGCTGGAGAATGGAAGGATGTGGGGGAGGTGGGGGTGGGTGTATTCATTCCATTCCGGGGCCCTGGCAGGGTCTCTCCTTCTCCTCCCCTCCCCAGATCCCAGGGCGGGGACTGTGGAAGCTGATAAGGAGGGTGACCCTGCCCTGGTCCCCTGGGCCCTTGGTTTGCTTTCATTCTCCGAGGAGTTTGTGCTGTTGGCCGTTCTCACTCCGTCTCTCCCACCTGGGCTCGCCGCCCACTCTGGATTTATTAGTTTGGATGGGTGGAACTTGCTTGACACCAGAGAAGGAAGGATTCCTGGAAACATGGTTTGAGACTAGATTTGGGTAAATTGAACCCATTTCTCGCTTCTCCGGAGTTAACAAAACTCCAAGAAACAATTATGAACCAATAAGAGTCTCCTTCCTAACTTAGGACTATGCAGGTGTGTTTTTTTTTTTTTAATGTAGTGCTTGGGTGCATGTGTGTTTGGTGGAAGCTTCCCGAACATCATGGGCACCTGTAGTATTGTTCTTTGACTTCTCATAGTCACCTGGACCTGACAAGAATCAGGTTCAGCATCTACGTGTCCTCAGGTCACTGTATTTGGCCGGGACGTGCAGGCACATGGTTTTTTTTGGACCCAAGTTCTTGCTGGTTTTGCAAACCAATAGGAATGGCCGTGGCAGGGACGTAGGTACGGGGGAATGGCCAACGGAGGGACCCTGTCTCCACACCTCCCATCTCCCAGGCACACACTACAGTCACCAGCTCTGCCCCTGCCATCCACCCCCCTCGGTGTCCCCCTCCGAAGCCTCTCACAGGCATTAGGCCATTTCACTCCTAAAACAACCCTACGAAGAAGACAAAGTAGGTCTTGTGCTCACGTTACAGAGGCCGAAGAGGCCCAGGTATTTGCCAAGTGCCCAGAATCTGAGCTAAAAGGTGGCATAAGCACAAGAACCGAGATTAAAAAAATAATAATAATTGCTCTATTTCTCTGCCCAATGCACCTCCTGAATTATTTGCTTTTTTCACTTGAGCTTCCATATACTGAGCATGTGTTCAAGTGGTTTTCCCTGGAAAGGCAGTCTGCTTCTCTGGAAAGACTCTTTTCAGCTAGGGTGCACTTGTCCTACTGAGACCAGCGCGTTTCTGCTGGAAGAGTCTAGAACATCAGAGAAGTGCCTTGGAGATCCCTGGGCCCAAATGCTTGATCTCACCGTGGTGAGCACTGCGTCCCAGAGAATTCATGCCACTCGCCTGAGGTCACATAGCTGGTGCTCAGCGAAGTCAGTTGTGCAGCTTCCTGGTCTGACGCCCCTCGGTTTCCACCAGGCACTGCGACCCTGCTCTGTGGGGCCCTTGGTTCTGTCACTAGAGAGGGAGGTAGAGACAGTAGGGAGGGCAGGAAGCAGTTGGTCTGTGTCAGTCACAGCTGCTCATTTGGCTGCGTCTGACTCTCATGCCTTCACCCCATCTCTCTGTCTCTCCATTTTCCCAGACCAGAGCCAGCAACCTTGTCTGTCTCCTGGCCGGAGGGCCAGGGTGCGTGAGCCAGGGGCTCGTTCGTTGTACGAGGCTGAGGGGGTCCTTCCCACCCTGGGAGACGGCTTGCTGGGGTGGGCTGGAGAGAAGGTACTCCAAGGCGGGGAGACGGGGAGTGGGAACTGTGGAACTGGATTAATTCCACCGATCCAGGG
Source organism: Molossus molossus (assembly GCF_014108415.1). NCBI lineage: Eukaryota > Metazoa > Chordata > Mammalia > Chiroptera > Molossidae > Molossus > Molossus molossus. The sequence continues at coordinate 20,827,465 of NW_023425352.1, forward strand.
GACTGGGAAATAAATCATGTTTTAAAAAGACTTTCTTTTAAAAAGACAGGCTCCTTCTGGTTTGCTTCCCATTTTCCTTTGGAGAGAGAAGGGAAGGCCTGCTTGTGGGGGTGAAGGGGGTTGGCATGAGCTCAGGCTGTACACTTCGTAGGGGCTGTTTCCTGTCCATCTGCCCTGTCTGCCCAAATGCCCAAACCCAAGGGCCTGGAAGGGCATCAGACCCTTCAAGATGATTCTTGAAAAAAATGTCCTAGCAGCCAAGACCGTGTGAGCATCTAATCTTTGTGGGTCCCCACTTCTCTCTCCTGGGGTTACGGGGCATCTCTCCCTCTCTGAGGGCTCTCATCTTCTAGCAAAGGGGTTGACAAACCACTGCCCGCAAGCCACGCCCAGCCTACCAGATGGTTTTGTAAATAAAGTTTTACTGGCACACCGCCCACCCACAGGGTTGAGCAGTCTGGACAGAGATCACATGGCCCACAGGCCTAAAATGCGGACTCTCTGGCCCTTTATAGAAAAAGTCTGTCAAATCCTATTCTAGCAGAATAGGCTCCTGGGCTTCTCCAGGCCCCAGCCAAACCATTTCCCTTGGCTCACCGAAAGGGGTTAGCACTTCCCAAAGGGTTTCCTTCTGAAGCACCAAAAGAAACCAAAAAGGAAGGTATGCAAAACACCAAAGCCAGCAGAGATAGAGATACGGTGACCTCTTAGCTGGGTCAGCACAGAGCAGGGTGGAACCCGATGGGGCTGGGGTGGCCTGGCATGGCCTTGCTGGGGGGCAGCCCACTTGGCCACATCTGGGGTACAGTAGCAGGAAAGTATAGCCCAGCAAGAATCGGCAGTAGACAATGAAGTCTCACATTCTGACCGCAGACCCACTTGGCTAACCCAGCGTAGAGCCTCGGAGAGCCTGGGCGCGCATCTACCATCTCAGCCCTCCTGGGACACGAACGCAGGGCCAGCATAGGAAGCTTCCCGCTGCTAGGCCCGCTGGGAGGCTCTAGGCACAGAATGTTCGTCTCTGGGTGCAGCCCCCCTGAGTCCCTCTATCCCCCATTCCAACTGACCTGATGTCTGGGCTTGTCTAAGGGGAGCCATCTGACAGGTACCAGCATTTTCTTAGTGCATCCGGTATAAGCACCGTCTGGTTCTCGTCCCTGCAGCTCCAGGAGTGTGCTTTCTCTGGTGCCCCAGAGCTGATCGAACCAAGCTCATGGGAGATGTCGTGCATGGTGGCTAACAGTCACCATCACTGACTATATAGTAGGCACTGTACTGAGCACTTAATGCCCGTTACCTCTTTTAACCCTCACAGCAACCTCGAAGGTAAATGTATCATTTCATCTGGATTTTCACAAGTGAGGGAACAGGTTCAGAGAGGTTAAGTAACTTCCTCAAACTGGCAGAGCCTGGATTTGAGCCCAACCGGTCAGACTGCAGAGGGCTTGCTAAACCGCTCCCCCGGAGCCCGCTCTGTTGGTTTCCAGTAAGAACTGGAAGGGCTGGGCTGCCAGTCTACGTGGGGGCCAGCCCGCATTGGAAGGCGGCTTGCTGAGCAAGGGAGCGCTGGGTGCTTCCAGTGGAGAGTGGTAAACTTATCGCCTGGCCTGTGTCCCCACGAGAGATGGACACTGTATTAGCTGTGTGACCTCGGGCAAGTTACTGAACCTCTCTAGTTCATTGTTCTCATCTGCGAAGTGGAGGGAATACATGATCATTGTAGGATTATTGTGAAAAACAAACAGTTGCCATGTGTAGTGCTCAGCACGGTGCTCGGTGTACAGTGAATGCTGTGTAAACGTCTGCTGGTGTTCTGATCATGATCCCTCTGTCGCTGGTCAGCCAGCACGCTGGCCAGAGCAGGGTGGGCAGTGCAAGGGCTTTATTTATTTATTTTTGAGTTTTAAAATAAGTTTCTTAAAGAATGTTATCAGGAAGGCAACATTTGATTTGTCTTTTTTAAAAAAGTTCTGTTTCTTCATGCTGCAGAATAAAGGTAATGTGGAGTTACAAGCGTCTCTCTGATCGTATGGCACAGTGTGGTCGTTTCTGCAATGCTAGAATAAATAAAGTCTCTTCTATGCTTCTCTTTAAAAAGTGATGAATAATAACAGAAGACGGCAGAAAAAAGCCATTTTTCTATTCATTCTGTAGTATTGGAGCCAGTACTTTTACCATCACAGGCTACAATTTTTACTTTATCCACTTTACTAAGTTCTGTCACCTCTCTGAATTCAGCATCATTCAATGCAAAAGTCCACACATTATCGCAGAATCTACATGTTTAGAGAGCTGCTGAAATTGACTCTGTTCCTGACCCTCGGAGCCAATGCTGCATTTGTAGCCTTATCAAACCGAAGTAGAACTTGAAGGGCACGTCGGGGAGTGATCTGTTGAGACTGTGTGAGCTCATCGAGGCTTTCCTGAAGACTGTTTCCCGAGGTGGTGTTTGTATAACTGACACGCCGTGGCTCAGGAGGAAGCAGTTGCGTTTCTTATTCAGTCTTGACTGGTGCCCACCTCTTCCCCACCACTTACTTCTTCGGCAGCCGCAGAAGCCACAGAGCCAATGCGAGGGTTTTATATCAGCGTTTGTTCGAGGGTTTGTGTAAGGGTTTGTATCTCAACTTGCGTCTCAGTGTTTCCTCCTCACTGACACGACTGCAGCCAACGCCGGGCTCCTTCGGAAGCGATGAGCAGTTCGGCAGAGAGAGCCCCAGCCAGGGTATTCCCAGACCCAGATCCATTTCTGGCTCTGCCACTCTGTGTTCGTGGGAACTTGGGCTGCTTGCTTCTCCTGCCTGAACTCATATTCCTTCCCTGTGAAGCGGGGCAAGAAATGCATACCCACCTCCAGGGCTGGTCATGGGGAGCGAAGGGGCCACGGTGCACTTTGAGGCGAGTGTCAGTGTTGATGACACGTTGATCCTCCAGAGTGTTCACTCCATTGACTCGGCTAAGAGCTCTCTGCCTTAATGTTATTATAGCGCATCTCATGATTGTATGTTCTTTTAGGTGCTTTGACTTCGCTTCTGCCTCTTGGCAGGAAGAAACCTTTAACCTCATGTCACAGATGAGGAAACTGAGGCCCAGATCAGACATCTGAGCCTGAAATAGAGCCCTTCTCTTCTGATTACTAAAGGTCCCTGACCTTCTGGGTTGGAATTGAGGTGTGAGACACTAAAATGTTCTGCCAGGGCCTGTTTTCCTCCGAGGGTGGGGCTGGAGCAAGGGCTAGAGAAGACATCAAGGCCCAGGGGCGTGGTGCTCCAAGCCTGAAGACTGGCCTTGGGCTCTCCAAACCTGATGTTTGAATTCCTCCTGAGCCTGCTGGCCTGGTGAGGATCCTTGGAGCCACCGAGCCCTGTGGGGCCAGCCACCCGCATGGTCAAAGACAAAGGCCCAGGCTGCCTTCTCCAGGGCAGTAATAACCCACGGGCCCTGTTCCAAGCAAAGATTGTGTGGGCTTCTCTGTGCTCCAAAAGATGCCTGCGTTTCGGCAGACACCTCATTATCCCCGTCCCAGCCGGCTGAGTCCCAGCGCCTCTGTAATCACTCCGGCCCACGCCCAGCAGCCAGCCCAGGGCCAGGAAATCACTCCCCTCCCCTCCCCCGCCTTCCGCCAGCTGCTCCTTGGGCTCCTGGAGCCACTCACCCCTTGGACCTCCTGCCTGCCTAACGGTTCTCTCTCTCATTCTCTTCTGCTGCTTTGCGCTCGGGGACTTGGAAGTGTGGCTCTCCAGCTGGGCTGAGTCTCCCAAAAAGGACGTCACAGGTACTGCCCAGTGTGCATGTGAGTGCATGTGTGTGAACATGTGCGTCCCAAGCACCCGTGTGTGGGAGGCGGTGCTGCTGGCCCCTAGCCGCATGCTTTCCTGAGATGTGTAGCAGCCCTTTGTGGGCACACCCGGCATCCTCTCTGCCTTCTCTTGCCCCTCCGCTGCCTGTACGGTTTGCCTGCCTTTCAACCCTTTTTAGGCCTCAGATCTAGCCTTGGAGCCTTCTGATGGGCAGCGAGCACATAGCTCAGTGTGTAAGCAATGCACCCCGGAACCAGCGTGTGTGGGTTTGAATCCCTGCTCTGCTATGTCGTGGGCTGTGCTGCCTTGGCTGGGTTATGTAAGCTCCCTAGGTGGGTGCAGGGCCACCTCATGGGGAGCCTGGCAGACCGAGTGTCCCTATCATCATCATCTTCAACAATTAATTCAGTGGGCCAGCCAGGGATTATTAATCTCACTCCAGGCAGTTAACCTGAGGCAGAAGCAGAAGCCTGGTTCCCAGTGGTCCTCCCCGGAGAGCTACAGCAGGAAGTGGTCAGTCCTGTGACTGTGATGGAGGTCAGAGCCCCCATGCCCCAGGGGTGCAGAGCCTGGAGCTTCCTCTGGCCTCAGGCTTTTCGGGCTTTGGGCGGCCTGGGCCAGGATGGCCCTCAAAGACGGGCCTGTGCCCTTTGTCTGTCCGAGCAGAGCTGGGCCAGGGGTCAGGGACTTGCCTTTCATCTTTGATCTTACTGGACAACTACAGAAAAACCGGGACAGCAGGGTCTCAGCTGCTAGAGGGAGCTAGTGGCAGGCAGAGGATGGGATTTCCAGAAGGCTTTTCCAGCCCCTCCATTTCTGAGAGTGCTCCCTGACCCCCTCCCCTGCTTCCCCAGCCCAAACCTGAGAGAAGAGGTTCAGGCTTAGAGATTGGGGAACAAGGCAGAAGCGACAGAGGTCAGAGGGAGCTAGGTCAGAGCCCCAGGCCCGGCCCCTCCCCACCACAGCTGTGGGCAGGGAACGGGAGGTGGACATCCCAGGAGGGGGGACCAGAGGAGAAGGCAGCCTGTCTATCCCAAGCCCCTTGCAATCTTCCTTCTGATGTTGCCTGTGACGAGGGCCTGGGCCTGAGCTAATAACTGGGCTCCTGTCCCTTTTTCCCCTCTCCTCGAGCCAGTGAGCCAGAGCCCACTTGGCCCACAACAATACATTTTATTCACCAAACGTATAGCCTGGCTGCCCGAGGCCCTGTGGAGAAGCCGGCAGGACGGGTCCAGCCTGGAAGGAAACAGTTGTGAGGGACTGGAGGGACCTTGGTGGGATGTCCAGGGTTTTGGGGGTGGTCATGGAGAGTTTGAGGAGCCTGGGGCAGGGGCCATCACAGGGCTTGGCTTGTCAGGGTGAGCGCAGCTGTTGGGACGAGAGGCTGAGGGGAGGCAGTTGTGGACTGGAGGGAGGGAACCCAGCCAGACAGAGTCCAGGCTTGGAGTCTGGGGTGAGTCGCCAGGTCCCTCTGGGCCTTGGTTTCACCATCTGGAATGTTGGCGTGTTCGATGAGACAGGAAATTTGGAGGTAAGGGCTGATGCTGGGATCCTTGTAGACGAGGGTCTTTGGGTTGCTTTGCCTGGTATCCCCTTGAGTGGGCCTGGGGGCTCTGATTCGGCTCTCTGGCTGGCAGGTGCCCACTGCCTGCCAGGAGGTGGGGCCTGAGAGGGTCATGTGCAGGGACACGGCTGCAGCCACCTTCTCCTGGCACCTGTAGCCCTTGCCCTGAGCTGCCTGCTGGCTCTGAGGCTGCAGAGCAACCTAAACCCCTCCTGCCCCTCCCCTGATTTCCCACTTCTATTTGCTTTTACACTGTTTACAGTTTACATAGGGCATTAACCCCGTCACCTCATACTGTGCTTGGAACAACCCCATGAAGCAGGTACTGTTACTGTTGCTGTTTACAGATGAGAAGCTAAAACTCAGAGAGGTTAAGTTGTCCTCCGTAGGGTCACAGAGCTGGAAGGGGTGATGCAGACTGGACCTCAGGCCCTCAGACTTCATTGTATGCTTTTGCACCATGAATCTCAGGTAATTATTGTGTCCATTCACATGTCATATGGCACCAGCCTGGGCATCTACTCTCATCAGGGAGACTCTTGTCTAAAGCAGGTGGTCTGGTTGGGCAATAGTGCCACCCAAAAAATTCAGTAGAGGACAGGAGCAAGCACCATGGCTAGAGTGATCAGGCGACTCCTGGAGGGCAGAGGTGGTTGGGGAGGATTGGGGCTGGTAGAGAGGGTTGTGTGTCCCACCGGGTGGTGGGGACAGCTACAGCACAGGCGTGGGAAGAAGCACCTGCCGAGAACTGTGGCCCCCACAGAGTGGTGCCCGAGGCGTAGGTATTGAATGATGAATGTTGCCTGGAACCAGGAGGGTTGTGTGTCAGGGAAATTGGGGAGTTTAGATCGTCAGGAAAGACTGAACTTAACCTCTATCCTAGAGGCCACAGGACCCACTGAAGGTGTTGGAGCAGGGGACTGACTTGGCAAAAGCCTCGTTTAGAAGTTTAAGTTGGCAGCCAAGATCGGGCAGGAGCCAGGGGTTCATCCAGGTGGTAGTTGGAGGAGGGCAGGTGTGAGGCAGGGCTTTGGGGAGCAGCCAGAGCCTTAGCACACTGAGCCAGGGGCTCTGAGGAAGGCACAGAGGCCATCCCTGGATGGGACTCTTACAAAGCCCCCTCCCAACCTGGGAGGGGCTCTCCTCTCTAGAAGGGTCCGTCCCTTCTCCACACTTCTGCCAAACCCTCTTCATCTGAAGACAGGAGTCTCCCTCCACTGCCCCTCCTCCTCTCTGGGGCCAACTTCTTCAACCCCTAATTTCCCGGGCCTTGGCTGGGAGAGGATCCGGCCCCTGCAGGATGACATCAGCCACCGACCCGCCTGCCCAGTAGTTTCTCATCTGGATACCTGCTCCCAGCTCACGCCCACCCGGGCAGCCCTGGGCAGGCAACACCCTAAGAGGCAAATGCCAGAGTGAGCACGCTGGGAGCCTGCATGTGCTGGGGGAGGGGAGGGCAGCCAGGAGGACAGAGTGTGTGTCCATCTGTCCATCCCCCAGCCTTTGGAGTAGCCTTCAAGAAGTCCCACCGCCTGCCTTGCGTATCCTGGAATGCGTGGAGAACATTCCTTACCTTTTCTACCTGTGCCCCGGAGTGTCAGTCTCCAGAAAGCTCAGGCCAAGGGGCTGGAGGAAGGATTATGTAGATTTTCCCCCTCTCTGAAATCTTGTCTCGGATTTCCTTGGCTTGGGTGGAAGTGAGCCGACGTCTCTCCCTTCCCCTGTACCCCGGCTCGCCCTCTCTGGCAGCACCTGGCCACTGCTCTCTGTGCCTGTTCCCGCCTTCTCTTTCTCCTTCCCACAGTTTAGTTGTCTAGTTTCCCCAAATTTCAGAAGTGAGGCCCTGCCTGGTTTATCTGGATTGGCTCAAAACAAACCATTAAGTCACTTCGCGCCTCCGGCTGCCTTTTCGTTCCTTTCACCGACAGCACTGAATGCTGACCACCTACGTGGACACCGGTCTAGTCAGAAGATGTATCACGAGTCAACAAGGAATCCACACTCCAGTCTTCATTAAGCACTACCTGTGTGCCGGGTGTCTGGGGACAGGATGCAGCAGGCCCCTCCTTGGAAACCAGGGATCAGGGGCGCTCGGGCTGGGCACTGTGCAGAAGGTCAGAACACAAGTGCCGGTGTCAGGTGGGCTTGGGTTCAGTCCCAGCCATATGACCTTAGGAAAATCGCTCACTCTCATGAGCCTCAGTCTGCCTGTGTGTAAAATGGGTCTGTAAGAAGACCTGCCACATAGGGTGGTTGTGAGGATCAAAGCAGACAGCGAGATGACGTGGCTGCCTAACAGGCTCGCGGTTAATTCTCGGTATGTTCCAGGTGCTCTCAGGGTTTGGAAGCTCTCTAACCTGCTGCTGGGCCACTCCTCGTCTGTTTGTATCTTGAGTTTACATGAACTGGAAAGGGAGCCCCTCTCTGTGCTGGGTGCCCTTAAGAAGTGCTGTTAGCCACAGAAGCACTGACATCCCCCCAAGGGCCCAATGGGAGGCAATCTCTGTCAACACTGTGCCCTACTGCTGGTAGGGGCAGGCGCAGAAGCTGGCCCTATCTGAGTGCGAGCCAGGCTGGCCCTGCTGGCCCCGTTGGTTGTATTTCTGCCTGAAATACAATCCTGGCTTTGGAGGGGCTGCCTGAGGCTGTGCATGTGCATATTCATGTGACAGGGTCTCAGGTAGGATAGGGTCCCTCTGGGTCTCCAAAGAGCTGAGCTGGGGTTGCAGGGTCCACACCTTTTGGGAAAAAAAACAGCCCGGGGGGATGGGTTTTTCCCTCTTTGTTGCCCTCTACCCCAGGTTGGATCCTCGGCCACAGAAAGACCCAAATATCTAAGCAGTGCTTCTCCTCCCTGGCTGTACATGAGCACCACAGGGAAGCGGGGTGTCTAAAATATACCCCAGACCAATTAATCTGGATGGTGGGGCAGGGGTCTATTCTTTAAAAGCCCCCCAGGCGATTTCGTAGGACCAAGTTGAGGATGACTGTGCTAGGAGAATCAGAAGTCTGGAAACAGTAATCAGGCAGTTCTGTCATAGAAAGAGAGGTGGGCTTGAACCTAAAACACAGTGAATTTGGTTCTCTCTTAGCAGCTATGTGAGCGGGGATAAGCCTCTTGGCTCCTCTGGGCCTCTGAGCTGTCTTTGTGAAATGGAAGGTAAGAAAGTTGTTAGGATAACTTCGGACGGTGTGCGTGCCTGGCACAGCGCGTTGGCCAGGTTGGCCCGGAGCACAGGGCCGTGGCTGCGGGCCGAAGCACCCAGGGGGCCGCGGGGAGCCTGGGAGCCCTCTGAGCTGTTTCTGTAGCCAGACGGGTGGTGTGAAGCCCGCTGCCTTCCCGGAGAGCGGCAGACGTACGACGTGTAAGAAGGGTACTGGGAATTCCTTCTGGTCTGGGAAGGCCTCCCATGGGAGGCAACCAGTGGATCTCTGGTTTGTAGATCCTTTGAGCTCCTTGGCAGGGCATGTAATGTCTCAGGTGTTTCGTCCCCACCTCCACCCTAGTGATGGTGACGGTAACAGTGAGGCGCAGAGAGGTGTAAGCAGCATGTCCAATGCCACACAGCCAGTAAGCTGAGCTGGGCACCCAGTCTGTCCACCTCCTGTTTGCCTAGTGAATGGTGCCTGGTCCTGTGGCTGAGGCGGACGGAGAAGTTGCTTGCTCCTTCGGGCCTGCCCTCCGGCTAAGCCCCACCTTTTGACCCCTCAAGCTTCATAAAACTGCCAGAGAGGGCGGATGGAGGCTTCTAGGAGCCTGACCACAGCCCCCACACTTAAAGGCAGAGGGAGACTGAGTCAGTCTCCATGTGGCCAGTGGGCAGCAGCCAGGCTGGACCAATGCCCCTCTGGAAGCCGGTCGGGAGAGCCGGCGTGAGGCTGGCTCGGGTGTGCCCGGCCCTGGGCTCACGGCAGCACCCTGGTGCGCCCAAGGGGTAGGCAAGGAGCAGAACTTAAGGAAAAGTTGGCGGGGGGTGGGCTGGGCTGGCCTGCCGCTGGCTTTCTTCTTGGGTTTCAAGTAAACAGTCTCGGCCCTCCCCCCCTCCCCTGCCTCCACCCCCGGCTCCTCATTCGATGGGTCTCATGTGTTTCTATTTAAGGGTTGCGAGTAAACCCCAGTGATTGGCGGCCTCAAACCCTCTTGACTTCTCGCCTGGGCCCTGGCTGTGGAGACGGTCTCTCCTCGCTCCCCCTCTCCCTCCTGAGGGGAGGACTGCCGACTCTCTCTGGTCCACAGGGCTGGGGGAGAGGCAGCGCCCTCCTCCTCACCTTGCCTTTCTCTCCCCTCCGCTCTGGCTCCAGCCCTCATGGGCCGCCCGCCCGCTGCCCTCCCTGCAGCCCCTGTCGCCGAGGGGTCTGGAGAGACCGTCCGCCCCAGGCCTCTCTGCCTCCCGCGTGCTGGGCTGTGACTAGCTCATCGCAGCAGCAGCAGCTTTTCCTCTGAGTTTCCCTGGCTTCCGCCTGTCTCTGTCTGTCTCTCTCCTGCCCCCACCCTCCCTCTGTCCCCGGCTCCCATGTCCCCCGGCCCCCGCGGTGCAGCGGGCCGGTGCGGGGCCTTGCTATATGGCCTGTCCTTGGGGCCCAGCGAGCTGCGAACCCTGGCTGCAGGCAGCCCCTCGGAGTGGCGCTGGCGACAGAGCAGCCTCCCCCGAGGCCGATGGACAGGGGGCGCCCCGGCCGCGGGGCCATGGCTGGCCGCTGGCTCACCGCGTGCTTTCTGCCCTCGCCAGGTGCCGACACCAGCGCCGAGCCCATGATCCTGGAACAGTACGTGGTGGTGTCCAGCTATAAGAAGCAGGAGAACTCGGAGCTGAGCCTCCAGGCTGGGGAGGTGGTGGATGTCATCGAGAAGAATGAAAGTGGTGAGTGCCCGGCCATCCGCTCGGGGCTCTGGCCCCTCGGACGGCCGGCTGCTTTTTGTTCCCTTCCTCCTCCCCCACCTCTGCAGCTATACGTTATTTCCATCTGGCGGGGAGAAGGCTGAGGAGGCTGAAGTTTCCCCTGTTGGTTTGGGCTGCAGGCCAGCAGTTTGCCTGGTGGTGGAAGAATGTCTCCACTGCTCGGGGTGATTAACCGGCTTGTGTTAATGCAAGGATGGGGTGGCAGCGTGGGTATAACTGTCCAGCACACGGTGAGGGTCCCCTGCCCTCTGAGCCCCTGGGGAAGGCAGCTTCCAGTTCAGGGGGCACACTACAGCAGCTTCCCCATGTGGGGCCATGTAGAAGCCAGGGTCCAGGCAGGGGTGGGGGAACACAGGCCATGGCGTCACTGTGGGGTCCAGGGTCCTTGGGCCCCTGGTGTGTTGTCTGAGGAAAGGCCAGGCCTGTGGGGGTTGGCTGGTGTCTGGGCAGTGAGCTGACTGCCCCCTGCCGAGCTGAAGGCTGCCAGGACCTGGGAAGAAGGCCCAGGCAGGGGGACGAAGCCAGGTCCTGGGGCCAGGGAGGATCCTGCAGCAGCCGCCCGCCCGGTCACTGGGAGCTGAGGCTTTGTCTTGTCTGGGGCTGTCGGGGGTGGGGGGCTGCTGGTTCCAGGGTTCTCTCCTAGTGCACACAAGTGCCTCCGTGCCCTTGGCAGCAGGGGTCTCTGTGGGTGGAGAGAGGGGTCCAGTTTGAGGTGCAGGCCCGTGTGGCCCCCTGCAGGGCCAGGGACAACTCTGGCCCAGGACAGGCATCAGCAGGTTGCCCAGGGCTTGAATTGGTTCCTGGAGTGTTCTGTTTTGGTTTCAGTTTGCTCTGAGGGAAGGCCCATGCACAGGAGCCTCTCTGGGCTGTGTTTGGAGGACACTTCCAGAGGGGAGGGGCCTGTTCTCCTTTTCCTGTCCTACTCATTTCCCTCCCAGTATTTGAGCTCTGAAGGGAAGACAGACCAAAGGATGACCGTTCCCATTCTATAGATTATCTGACACACAGAAAATTTGAGGAGCAGTGCGTCGTCTGAGGTCAAAAGCAGAACAGGGATGTTCCTGGGCCCCTGATACCTATGCTTGGGGGTAGCAAGTAGCTGTGGAGTTGCTAAGAAAATCCCAGCAGGCCTCCCAGAGGAGGTGAGCTTCGGCTGTGATGCCAACATAGACCTGACTCATGGCCCTCCCAGGTTTGGGGTCTTCAAAGCCTATTCCCTTCTCAGAGAGGTCAGGCTCTGCTTTTGTCCTGGAGTCACCGCTGAGGTAGACGGCAGCAGCGGTCCCCTCGGCAGAGCTGTATCCCTAGCGTAAGGCCTGTCCCTTCACGCCACGTGCCCACACGGGTTTCCCTGCACAGCTTTGCCCTCAGCCTTTGTCCCTGAGCCAGCCCTGTCTCCCGGACCCCAGGGAAGCTGCACTGTCACCGGGACCTGGCTCTGGCAACCCGAAGCACCCGAAGAGGGGCTCTCTCCTGGAGACACCAGCTGAGCAGAGAGAGAGATGTTTGCTTTGGAGCTTGCTCCAAAGGAAGGCGGGCCCCTTTCTCCGTATAAGGTCAAGTCTGCTTAGAAGTAGAGTTCTGGCTTCGGGGCCCTTCTGCCACCTCACTGCCATGGAGCAGCAGGAGGAGTGGGTACTAGCCACTGACCAGGATGGCTCGAGACCCCACACAAAAGGAAGTTAGCCTGCTATATAAAAGACTCCCTGATTCACAAGGACGGTGTGTCCTCTGCCTTCGCATTTCCACATCTGGGACCCTGGGGACATGTGGAGTCCTGCCTAGGAGTAGGGAAGGGAGAACCTGGACAAAATGGGGGTTCTGTATTAGGCACCTCCTCTTCTGAGGGGTTGGATGGCTGTTTGAGGGGCTCAGTCAGCCCAACTCCGCAGAGCAGCCTCTCTGGCACACAGACCCTCTGAGGGAGCTGCTGTTCCTGGAAGCAGGACTCTGCCCACCACCTTCTGGCTTCGAGTCCCTTAATGCCTCTGGGCCTCAGTTGTCCCTTCTGTAAATTGGAGATAATCTAGTGGCTGCCTGGAAGCAGGTCCTGGAGAAGATGACCTACCTGAGCCTTCTCCCATGTCTGGACACCGTGGCTAGCAGGCTCCATAGGGCCTGGGAGTCAGGTGGAGAGAGCCTTCCGAAATGTGGCTTTTCCACTTCTCTGGGAGTTTGTACTTTTACCCTTGGTGGAGACAGCTGCTCGGCAGCAGGTGTTTACACGGGGACCTTGCAGGGCTGTGTTCACCATGCACACCCACTCTGTCTATTGCCATAAAAACCTGGAGGCTTGGCCCTGGCTGGGTGGCTCAGTTAGTTGCAGCATCATCCTGTGTACCAAAAGGTTGAGGGTTTGATTCCCAGTCAGGGCACATACCTAAAGTTGTGGGTTCAATTCCCGGTTGGGGCACATATGGAAGCAACCGATCGATGTTTCTCTCTCACATTCGTGTTTCTCTCTCCATCTCCTTCTCTTTCTGTCTAAAAATTAGAGAAAGCATACCCTTGGTTGAGGATTGGGGAAAAAAAAAAAGCCAGGAGACCTGGACTGTAGGACCAGTTTAACCAGAGAAACTAAGGGGGTGGAGGTGGGAAAGGAAGAGGGCCAAACTCAGATCCTTGGGTGGGTGGTTTCCCAATTCTAGGAAGCTGGCCGGCTGATCGTGGGGGAAGGGAGGTGTGTTGTGCATCCTGAAAGCTGGCTTTGGAAGAAGTGGTGAGGGAGGCTTTTGAACTCTGGAACAAAGACCCAATTGTGATGCCTTTGACCTTGGGACTTGGTGGGTGTGTTGGCATTTGCACTTGAATTGTTGGGGCTGCAGTTCCTGTTAGCACCAGTCCAACCCCCACCCCCTCCCCAGGCCTCTCCCACACTGGGAGCCTGCACTCTGCCTGTGTCCCCTTCTCGCTGGGCTGGCCGATCCTTGAGTAGAGTGTCCATAGAGGGATCCAGCCACCTCTGGCTTCACCTGCTCACCAGAGCCCTCCGCCTGAGTCCTTAGTCACCAAGCACTTTGGAGGTGTGGTTATGCCAGCACTCTGTAATCTTATTGGTGTAAAGATAATTTTATTGGTGTAAAGAGAGATGTGTCTGGAAGGCAAATGAGAGTCAATAAACAGTAAAAACCAGGTTTCAGGCCATGCACTTCGCATGCATCATTTTACTCAACGTGGAGAAGACCCCATGAAGGAGAAAGTACTTGAACCGTTTTGTGGCTAAAGTAACAGGCTAAAATGTGAAGTCATTTCCCTAGAGTCCAATAGCTGAGATCTCTCCCCTCTACAGAGGATGTGGGGGGACGGTGAGAGTGGGCTGATCCTGGGTAGCATCAGCAGCTTGGGGATGATGCAGGTCGGGGAAAGACAAGGGCTGGTTGAGATCCACAAGGCTCCCTGGAACCTTCATTGCAGAAGGACACCTCTGTGTCCCTCCTACCAGCATGGTGCCCGTAGGTGGTGGGAATTCATGTTGTTAATTGTGTCTTTGAACTTGGGGACAGGCAACAGTCAAAAAGATTAGAGGAGGAAGACAAGCCTATTCTAGGGAACATAAGTAGACAGAAGTCAAAGACAGCCAAAATGAGACCCGAGTGGCTTCAGGGAAAGCATTTTTGATCAAGCAGTGGGCCTGGGGCCTAGCCAGGAAAGAACTGTTTTTCTCCATTGATCAACAGAGACAAATCTGGCAGAAAGACTCAGCAGCTTTGTTTGCTTTGCCAACCAGCAGGGCATGCATCCACCATTGTTGTCTTGTCTTTAGAAGCCTCTCCCCTCTTGACATAAACAGTGGTACCCAAGGTGCTTCCTTTGTAAGACATGCTTATGCCTCAAAGACCACATTGGCTTCACCTTCCAGCAGGCGTAATCTGGTCTAAGTTCTGGCAGAATGGTGATGGCAAAGTTCCGGTTGCTTTGATTTCTGTGTTGAGCAAAGCTGCACGCAACGTTCCAGGATTGTTTCTTTCTTGGGACTAGGGGCCAAGGGAGGATGTGGGGATGTGAGTCAACAGATGCTCATTCTTGTCTTGCCTCAGCTTTCCTTCTCAGATTCTTTGCTTTTTTCCTGGCACCAGTGTGATAACACTGGGAGCTCTTATACTTCCTTGGAGGCACATAGCTATATGATCGAAGATCAAAGCATTGTGCTAGCAAGGAATTTGGAACTCCACTGGCCCATCCAAGTGAGAAATTGTGCAGGTAAGAAAACTAAGCCTTGGACAGACATCCACTCAGACTTGCTCATTATTGAAAGGATTATTGAAAAGATGCAGGAAAATCTCACTAAACCCAAGGGTGGGAACTACATCCCAGCCTCACGGGGACTAGGGACTGCGAACCAGAAAATCAGCACGAGCCAAAGCAGCTACTCTTGTGTCCATCTCTCTCAAGTACTGTGTGGATTTAAAGCCTAGCTTTGAGCTCTGCTGACTGCAGATCAGCCTTTCTTGTCTTCCTGTTCACTCATAACAGCAGCCTGTTCTGCTGTTGGTTTGTCAGAACTAGACTCTATATGACTTTTCAACGGAGACAGCCACCACCAATTGACAAAGACCTCTGGTTCTCTGAGTTCAAAATTTGATGTTTGAATCTCATTGGTTCCTGGCCAGCCAATGGATTGACACACCTTAGATCAGGTGTCCAGTCCTGGGCCAATCAGCTGCATCCAGAAGTGGTGTAGGATATAAACATGGCTTCCCAGCCAACTTCTTCAGCTGTGGGTGTTGGACAGCAGGTTTTAAATAAAGGCGATGTAGAGGGGGTAAGGTACCCCAAAACATGTTGGCTGCAACTCTTTTGCTTGTTTTTGTTGCTGTGTGCTTAGTGGAAAGAAGCAAGAATCAGGAGTCTGAATACTAGGTTGGTGTGCTATAAATTGAAATTTATAGCTTAATTTCTGTTTCTTCATAAGTATAAAGGGTTTGGCTCAGCAGTTAGAGCGTCGGCCTGCAGTCCGGAGAGACCCGGATTCGGTTCCCGCTAAGGGCACATACCTCGGTTGCGGTTCTTCCCTGGCCCTGGTTGGGTTTTTCTCCGTCCCCAGTTGTGGTTGTGCTGGTGGCAACCAGTTGATGTGTCTCTCTCACGGGGATATTTCTCTCTCTCTCTCTCTGTGTTCCTCCCTCTCTTCCTGCCACTCTATCTGAAGATAAATGTCCGAGGACAAAAAAGTGTCCCTGGGTAAGGATTAAAAAAAAAAGTATAAAGGGGCAGTGACACATTCTATATGGCCTTTGAAAAAAATGGAATGTACCCATTTGTTATTTGACAAATATCTTTATCACTAAGACAGACTAATATGCTTTCCTCCCAGAGTTGTGTATCATAATGATTATTTTGTGTGGTGAAAAGATAATGCATTCTTCAGCTACGTATTAATTTATTTTTGTTACAGATGTTTCTCCTTTCCCCTCCTGGACACCCTCCTCCTGACCTGACCCCCTCCCCCAATATTTTTCATGAACATTGTTATAACTGGTTCTCCATGGGCTTTTTATAAGGGAGAAATATATCACATATAGTATTCATTCATTTCACAGTTCTCAAATACCTCCTTTGTCCAAGGCCCTGTGCAGATTGGGTTCCTACACATAAGGTTCCTACTTTTATGGGACTTAGACTCTAATTGACTTGAGCATTCTGGGTACTGCAGGCATGGACGGCAATGTGAGGCTGAGGTAGTTTTGCACACTTTCTGTTGTCTTAGGTGGACTCCTGTATATCTTCTATGTCTCTTTGCTTAGTTTATGTGCTTACTGAGGAACCACCTGCTTGCTAATCCAGACTGCCAAGCCACCCCAGAAAAGACAGGATACGCTATTTCTAGAAAGGCAGGTTTATTGCCATCTGCATCGCAGATAAGTGAACTAACACTCTTAACTCTGCAGCAGCCTTTTAATTTAGGTAAGCCTGGTTTTACTGTTGATTTTATACTTCCTAGTAACCCTGGTTCTACTGAGCCAACCCCATTTGGATGTGGTGACTGGCCCCCGTGAGGTCCTGCTCAGCCATCGGAAGCCCTTGGTCTCTGACAACATTTCTTTAAGCGAGCACATGTATGTTCCTGCTATATCAGCCCAGTCAGCAATTCCTGAGTCCATCCTGGTCCAAGACTGTCTTTGGCGGGTACTTGTTGTCCACTCCACGGAGGTGGCTGGAAGGGAAGGGCCACAGGGCACAAATCAGGAGCAGGAATGGGCAGCCTAGTCCCGTCTTGGGCCCCTCGGCCCAGCTTCATTCACACCAGGCTAGAGACTATTTTGAGAATGAGATTGCAGGATAGCCTAGCAATTAAAAATACGGGCTCCAATTTAGGTAAGGCTGGTTTTACTGTTGATTTTGTACTTCCTGGTAACCCTGGGAAAGTCACTTGATTCCTCTAAACATCAGTTTCTTTACCTGTAAAATGGGGATAATTACACCCACAGCTGAAGGTTGGTCAGTGCTGATGCTACAGGAATTCAGTGCTTAGTGCGGGGCCTGGTGCACTCTGAGGGCACAGTGCATGGTAGTCGCTGGTAAGTCTGCTGGACTGGGCCAGCTCTGCCACAGATTGACCTTGGCCCACAGCAGGCCAGCGTCTCTCATGTGGCCAGAAATGGATTGCACTCAGTGGTGTCAGAGGCTTCTCTCCGCCCTGGTGGTTTGTGAGGGGCATGAGCAAGCACAGAGCTTACCACAGGGCGGTGCAGCCAGGGAGCACGCTGGGGACCAGAGCCGCACCCCTGGAGCCCTTGCTTGGCCCTAGTCTATGACAGGAGAAAGTGTGAGACAGAAGTGTCATGTTCCCATTGGTGACCCAGGAGCAGTACCTTTATGAGGTCAGGAGGCTTTGTGCGGGGCTGGGAGAGGGGAGGCACACCTGTAACACCCTCGGTGGCTCTGTTTCATGTCATAGCACTGAGTACTGGGGACGGGTGGGGTACTAGCAGAGTTGGGGAAGGCTGTTGGAGGCATTGAGGTGGGACTTGAAGAGAGAGGAGAGTTAGGTAGGCAGAGAGGGGAGGGAATTCCAGTTCCAAGTGAGTGGGGTGCCAGGTAGCAGGCTCATTGGGGCTGAGACAGCAAGGCAGGTGTACGGTTGCCTCAAGCTAGTGTGTGCTGATGGAGAACGTGAAGCTGGGCAGCCGTGATGGGCCATGGGAAGTGGGGAGCAGGAGTGGAACCTGAGAGCAGTGCTACTTTGAAGTAAGTGGTCCTGGCTACGGGAGGGAGGTGGCAGGGGAACCAGGAGGTGGAAATCGCTCTTGCCTGTAACTGGATCTTCACCAGCTGTTGGTAGGGAAGCCTCCAACGGCGTGTCGGCACCGCACTGCCAGGTAGCGGGGTGGCGCAGCGGATTCCGGGCACTCCCTCCGCCTCGTCTCCGCCTGCTCAGGTTGGCCAAGTGGAGTGACTGGTCACTCTGACCTCGCACTGGCTTTGTGGGCCTACCCTGTCCCAAACTCCTCCTGGGACAGTCATTTCCCAGCAGAAACTATGGCGCTGCAGGGACTTGGGAAATCCAGCCGAAGTGCAGAATGCTCATCCCAGGCTCAGCCCAGGACAACGCCCGCTGCCTTCCTTGTGGGGAGATAAACAAGTTTGCACTGAGTCTGCTCACAGTCACCTCCAAAACGCCCCTTTTCTGGGTTTGAACATCAGGGGCCCGTCGGACCACACACTGCTCAGTCCCCGGCAAGGCCCGTCCCCACGTGACCAGTCGTCACTAAATCCGTGTGACGGTAGTTGACTAAGTGCCAGGCTACTGGCTCATAGGTGACAAAGACCTTTGAAGGGAGCCCCACCCTCTCGGGGCTCCCATGTAGGGAGAGACAGTCACTGGGAACCAGGGAAATTGTTGGAGACTGAGAAATGCAATGCAGGAGATACACAGGGCGCTGACAGCAAATCAGCCGGGAGAAGGGGCTGCAGCGTGGCTAGGGACGGCCTCTGAGGAGGTGCCAGTAAAGCTGAGAGTACATGGCGCCGGGGGCCGGAGGGAGAACCAGAGGCCCGTTGGTCTGGGGGAGAGGGGTGGTGAGTGGGGCAGAGAGGAGAGGCCAGGTGGTGCCAGGCCAGGGCACGTTGTTCTAGGTATGATGGCCTCCACACCCCAGTGGGCGTCTTGCAGAATAGCCAGACGTATCTTAGCCCGAGAGCTGGGAACACTGGAGACCTTCTGTTGATCCCCAACATACATATGGGGCTTTTGTCTGCGGTAGAGGTGACAGGTCTCACCACGAGGCTGAAGGGCAGGGAAAAGATGTCCCGCACACGGTTTCCTCCACTCACGTAGGAGATTTCCACCCTAGAGTCTGCACTTCTGGGGATATGATTTGTAGCATCAGGGAATTCGGGTTGAGAAATTGCCCCTTGTTCTGTCCCCAGATTATCCCGCGGCCGTGTGGTGTTTCACCCCTCGGCAGTTGGTTTTCAGTACCCACCCTGGTGGTGGTGGGGTTACCCAGGGTAATCGCCCTCGCCTCTGTCAGCATCTTTTCAGATTCCATAACCTCATCCTCTGCATTCCCGTGCTGACCTGTGTTCCCTGGCCTCACTGCAGGGGAATGGTCAGGGTGACCCAGTTAACCCAGTTGCCCCAAGAAGCCTGGCGGGAGCCAGTGTTCACTGGGCTCCCCATCCTGGGAGCTGAGCTGTCAAACACCAGTAGGTGGAGGGAAGTTTCTGGCTCGTGTAACCCGCAAGTTCATGTCTGTGTGTGTTTGAAGTATGCTGTATGAAATTATTGGGAGGTTTTGTTTCATTTAATTGCCTCAGCCCCAGCATTTGCATTTCCCTTCTTAGGCACCTCTTGGGCTCATGCAAAAATGCATTTGCCTCCCCTAAGCTTTTATTGGACTGGATCATGGGGAAGTGGCCCAGGCACCACGGGAGGTGAGAGAGAGCCAGACTCAGGGAAAGACTGCCAAGGACTGGCCATGAAGTGAGCGAACCACAAGTGGACTGGGGACGGTGTGCTGTGATAGCAGATCCCTCTCTCCTGTTGTATCTGGCACCATCGGCATTGCACAGTCCGCCCTTGGATCGCCATGTCCCAGAACCTTGTGTTTTAAGGAACGTCCTAAGCCCAGTGGCCTGAAGCCTGCATGTCTGTTTTCTTAGACTCCTGCTGGCAGGTCCTCGGAGAGGTCAGGGCCACCTGGGGAGTGCCTCCTCATGCCAGGCAGTAAGGAAGTTGAGACTTCTTTCAAGGTGACCTCTTTCCAAATCAGAATATTTTGTTTTACAAGATATGTAACTGTAGTTTATAAAACATGTTGGTAAGAGGAAGGGCAGATGTTGACATTCCATCTTTCTGAGGCAGAAATTGAAGCCCAGAGTGGTTAAGTGACTTGCCTCAGGTTGCACAGCTGGGATGTGGGGCATGGGCTTCCAGCACATGCTGTTTGTCCAATGTTTGGAAATGGATGTTTGGAAATCTCTTCCCTGTGGATTTTACTTCTTTGGAATGCCAAACCCAGAGTGTTCTGCTGTGTGGGTTCCCCAGGCCACAGAGCGCAGGGGAGTAGAGGTCAGTCCTGCTGGAGCCCTGGCTGAGGTAGGAGACAGGCTAAGGGGAGTGTCCGAGGGGACGTGAAAGGGAAGGGCAGTGTGCTGACTCAGTTTCCTGCGGCAGAATTGTGTGAGGGCTCCAGCGGTTTGTCATCCAGGCCCATGGGCCAGGCGGACCTCAGGTGGATGATCTCACCAGGGCCTGGCAGGCAGGGCTGAGGGTGTGCGGGCAGAGCCTCGGCTGTGCTGGTCAGCTCCCCGCTCACTGTGCTGTCCCCTTTGTCCAAATAAATTCTGTCCTGTTCCCCTCCCAACCCCACAGGGCCTGAGGAGGAGCTGCCGTCTGCCTCCTTCCCCTCCACCCGTCTTCAGCAGCTCCGCCCTGTCTGAGTGAGGCCCTGCACACAGGGACTGCTCTATAGGTCGCGGGTTACTCATTCAGTCGACAGACGCGGAGCACCTCCTGTGTGCCCTGTGGTGTGCTCAGCACTGGGGTGCAGCAGTTGACAAAAAACAGCTGTCCCCGTCTTCCCATCACTGGAGGGGACAGCATTCCAGCTCTCTCTCCTACCTGCAGGAGAAGGCGAGTCAGTCATTTTCCCAGCGCACCACCACACGCAAGGCGCAAAGCAGCGTTGCTGGGTTGGGTGGTCAGGGAAGTCTGGAAGAGGGGGCCTTGAACAGGGGAGGAACTGAAGGAGGACGCTGCTCCCCGCTGAGTGAACCAGAACGGCGTGCAGAGGAACGGAGCGTGGCATGGACAGGCGACGTCTGGGAACAGTGCCTGGGTTTCCCGACAGAAGATGCTCACCCAGCAGCGCACAGGCTGGAGGGCCAGCTCCGGGGGCCTTGAAGGGCCTCAGCTGTCAGGTGAAAGAGCTTTCCCCTGTCCTTCCTTGCCAAGCCGAGGGAGACATCTGACTGTCTGCCTGAACCCCTTTGTCAGAGGAAGAACGGACCCTGGAAAAGTGAAGCCACTTGCTCAGTGTCACACAGCAAGTTCACGGCAGGGCTGTCGCTGCTGCAGACCATTGGTGCAGAGGTGGCTGTCCTGAGGGCTGCTGGCATCTCTCAGCACCACTGAAGCCTCACCCGCTTAGGGCTGTGTGTACCCCAGCTCGCCCCTGACTGAGAGAGGCCCAGCCCCAGCCCAGGTGAGGGGAGGAGGGGAGCAGACACCTCAGCCCCCGACCCTGGGCCCCTCAGCCTGGTGCTAAAGCTGGAGCCTGGAGACAGGCAACGCAGAGGGGGCCCCAGACTTGGAGGCGCTTCCTGCTCATTGTTCAAACAGACTCCTTTGTTCATACGTGTGGATTTCCCCCTGGAAGGTCATCTTCAGTGCCCCCGATTTGAGAAAGCAGACTCCCCCATTTAGCAACATCACTTTTCAGGGCCAACGTGGGGCTGTCTCCCACTGGCTAGCTGTGGGTCTGCCCCCAGACCAGAGGCTCCGCCTCCGGGCTCTCTTGTTTCTCCCTTCCCCCAGGGAGGTGGTGAGGTCCCTGCTGAGGTTGGCCAGACCTCTAGTCCCTGTGTTTGTGGACTCTGTCTGTCTCATTTATTGTCTGTGCTTCTAGCGGACATGCTCTCAAGGCTCCAGCCTTCTCCCCGCTCATCGTGCACCCCGTCTTTTCCTGGTGGCAGGATTTTGAGCTGCTGCCATGAAGATGCACCCACAGCAAGGCCTGGGATCTCTGGCCCTGCACCAGGGCCTGCGTAGTTGGCTACAGGCTTCTCCCAGGCTTGACTGAGTGACCGCTCTATGCTCTGGGAGGCTTCCTGCCAGGTCCAGCCACCCACTTCTGTTTCAAGGCATTGAGTCAAGGGATTGCCACTTGGCGCCGGGCTCAGGATGGCATCCGGAGGGCAGAGCGATAGTGTGCCCTCGTGGAAGGACTGCCAGGGTTTTAAGAGGATCTCGGTCAGCCTAGGTCCTAGGCTCGGCCACCTTCTAACCAGATGACCTGGTTTACCTCTCTGGGCATCAGCACCCGTAATGCAGAGGTGTGATCAGCAGGAAGGACCGTGACCTCGGTTACTTCCCAGATACCCATTCCCCTCGCTGACCCTTGTGCTTCTAGCCAGGTGAGAAGCTCTCCTTCCACCTTCATGGTTCTGCAGCTCCAAAGATCCCCTCTAACCTCGGGGGCTCTGAGAAAAAGCCAGTGTCAGCTCAGAGGGAGCAGGCGAGGGGAATTTGACCATGTTGGCAAGCCTTCAGCCAGCTCTCCTGAGCAGCCAAATGGGTCACTGGCTGCAAACGTCCCTGGGTGTGTAATGATGATCACAGGGCTCGTGGGCTCCTGGACACCTTTGGAATGGGTTTCGTGAGGCCAAATGCTTCGCAGATTAAATTTCCGGAGAAAGAGCAGCTGAGAAATAGTCTTGAGCTTTGCTAAGCCACTTCTGGGCTATGGCAGCAAAAGGGGCGTGTGTGTGTGCGTGTGTGTGCGTGTGTGTGTGTGTGTGCACGCGCACGCGTGTTCCTTCTCTCATAAAAGGGAGGGGTGTAGGCAGAAAAGGAAGATGGTCCAGCCCCAGCCGCCCTCTCTCCAGTGCAGCAGCCAGCGGCACAGTTGGTGCTGCTGTGCTGTCCAGGATGGTGCCGGTAACACGGAACATGATTAGTGCTGTGGAATTTCATGGTAGGGGTTGGGGGTGGCTTGTTCCCCCCTTTTTAAAATAAAGTAATGTTTTGAAGAGTTGCCCTGGAAAACTGCTGAAAGCAGAGAGGCTGACGGACGCTGTTGGTTATGTCAGACGAGGACAAGATTATCCAAGTGAGTGAGGGTGTCTCTCCCCGTTAGCGGTGCTGCCGGCTTCCAGGGACATCCTGCCAGAAAGCGAGCAAGGGGCCGTAATCACAAACAGGCCGGGATCAGTTACAACCAGAAGTATTACTTTAGACTCTTGGCTTTGATGGGGAAGAATGCAGTTCCCCCTGGCCCCTCCTCCTCCATCCTTCTCAAGTTCAATAAGATCTGTGAAAGCAATAGCTCTGGGGCTTACAGAGAGGCCAAAACTCAAGCCAGCGAGTGGTCTCAAAGGCCCAGCATGGTAGGGCTCCACCAACCTCCACTGGGATTGGGGGTGGGGCTGCCTGGCCCGTGTGCTGGCCCCATTGCTCCTAGGGCTAAACTGAAGAAGCCCATTTCCCAGAGTCTGTCTTGTCTACCTGGGGCCTCCTCACTCCCATCTTGCCCACCAGCCAAGTGCCCCGACCCTTCTGCGTACTTAAGCTGACGTTTTTATGGGTTTGCCATGTACCTAGCACTGTGGAGAGGGGAGCGGAGGTCAAGTGGGGATATAATGAAACCGTCTCAGCACATTGGAGCAGACTGACCCGCCCTTGAAAATGAAAAAATAATGGGGCTCTCACCCCTTTTAGCCCCAACACAGCCCTGGGAGCCCTGCCTCTCATCCCCCTCCTCCACCTCGACCAGCCTCCTAGGCAAGTATCAGATCGACTCCTTCAGGTGCAAACACCACCGCTCCCCAGCGTGTTGCCACTGTGAGGGGCGTCCTTCCCCGTGGCACTGGTAATGGGACAGGACCAGGGTTGGCGAATGCCAAGACCTCCTGGCCAAGAAAGCAAGGATTTGAACTGTTCTTGGAGGAGAGGAAGGAAGTTGACCTCATCATCAGGGCTTTGCATGGGGAGAGTGAGCATCCAGAGCTCCTGCCTCAGTGCCTCCCTCATGAGTGTTTAACCCCGCTCTCCTCCTTCAGAGCCCAGCCCTGTGTCCTGGCCTCACCACGCAGCTGGACACAAGCGCCCTCCTTGGGCTTCTACTTTTGATGGAGCCAGAGTGGCTTGTCAGCACTGATTGGGCAGCTGGGAGAAGGATTCTAGACACCAGGGGCTTAGCTTGCCCACCAAACCCCATCTCTCAGCATCCATGGGACTCACTACCACAGGGCTCTTGGAGGAGAAACCTTATCGAAGTGGTTTCAGGGTTGGGGGCCCTGGATGGAGTCAAAGCCAGGTTGGGTGGGAACCCTGATCCGGAGCCCAGGACAGAGTAGGGATGGAGATATCCACATTGCATTTTAATGGACAGGCCAGAGCTGGGGAGCTGTAGCCAATAACAATATTACTCACTTCTTGGGGAGTAAAGTTATAGCCTGTCATGGCCAAGGGCTGGAACTCAGCTGGAGTGTCTTGGGCCTGTTACTCTGAGGCATACTTAAAGAGGGGGAATCTCCGTGGCCCACCTCAACCCCCAGGCGCCTGTCGTCTTACTCTGTCCAGGCCTCCCCACTTCAGAACCACTTCTGGAATGGAGTGTCTCCTCCCAGGGCTAAGCCATGGTGGGATGACCCCATGGAGGCCGGGAGGTGGGTATATGGAGGGCAGGCAAGATCGGTGACTTCCCAGTGTCCTAGCCCATCTCTCTGCCGTCAGGTATCAGGATCTTCCTACTGATCATAGTGGGCTGTTGATCACAGGCTGGGCCTCATGCAGATGGAGAAAACCTTACCAAGCAAACAAGCGAGTGTGTGGTCAGGAGCTGGGGATCAGGCATCCATTCAGTCCTCAACCTTTATCTCCTGCTGCGTGCCAGGCACCGAGGAGCAGAGCTAAACAAGGAGAGCTTGAACTCCGGGGAACTGGCAGTCTCATGGGGACAGTTACCTGCTTATGACACGGCTGAGGGGACTGCTGTTGATGGTGTGTTTTGAGGCAGGGTGGTGACTCTGCAGACCCCTCCACGCTGGGTATTGGGAGGGCTAGGCACCAGACATCGATAGGGTAGAGAGGGAAAGAACTCCATCACCAGTTGGTGTTCATGAATGTCCGTCACACTGCCTGACCAATTACTGTGACCGTGGCGAATATAGACTGAGGCGTCTGGACTGAAGGTGTGTCTGGTTCAAGTGCGGCCTTTTCTCCTTGGATTGGGATGGGACCTGGACTAGACAGCTCTTGGGAACGAGGAAGACCAGATGGTGTCCAGAGGCAGAAGACACGAAAAGGAAAATGGGGCCGGAAAAGCTCGGAGAGAGAACCTGTGCCTACGTTGCCACAACCCAGCAGGGGCTTCAGGGTGGTTATTCCAGGACCAGGGTATTCAGGGCTCAAATTGAGCCCATCTGTTGTTTTCTGGAGATAATTACTATTAGCAAGAAGGGTTGTTGAAGGGCCTCCTGTGTATCAGACAGCAAGCCCAACAGCCTCCTGTGAAACCACCACTGCCCATATGAAGCACCAGTGGCGACTCCCACTTTCCAGATGAGAAGGCTGAGGCCCAGGGTCCTTCCTCCCGCACTCTGCTGCCTCCGGGTTCACCCCCTGCAGCTCCCTAGGCCCTAAGTGGGGCACCGTGGTGGGGAAGCTGTTTTTGGTGCAGCTCTCTCCCCACCCACCCTCTGGGCACAGGGCTGCTTGTTCCAGAGCTCCGAGCTGCACCCACCAGAAAGGAGGGCTTTGTGGTCCTGCGTGATAAGCCAGGGCACCCGGAGTCCCTGTGGAGGCCTGTGGCCAGCAGGGCTGCTTTGAATGAGCTCGGGGAGCGGCCGCTGGTCCCTCTGCATTCCTCCAAGAACCTCACCCAGGGTGTGGGCTTGTTCCTGGTGCGTAGCCTGTGGGACCTCCCAGGTGTATGCGGAGACTGAGGGCTGGCTGGTGGGAGTGTTCACTTACTGGGTGAGCTCCGGCCAGTTACGCAATCAGCAACAAAACCATCCTGACCTCGGGTCCCTGTGCGCAGGTCCTGGGGAGCTGTGAGTCAGAGGTACCGCCTGCATTTGGGGGGCTGGAGGAGGGAACACTGCCCAGGGGCTGAGTAGCTGCACTGGATTCTAGCAGGGCAGGGGCCCCAGGGCCAGAGCGGTGAGAGTCAGAGAGAATGCCCAATGCTGACCTCGCTCTGACCCCTGGAGCTGGACTCGAGATACTGAGGCAGGAGGGACTGGTGTGGATGGGGGAGCCAGGGAAGGAGGAGGAAGCCTTGCGCTCAGCTGTCGGGGTGTTTTCAACAGCTGCTCATTGAGCCTCCTCTTTGTCTGAAACCCTGAGCCCGGCACGGGCTCCGCAGGATGCCAAGATGAGCAAGACTTGGCGTTTGTCCTCAAAGAGCTCCTGGTCAAGCTGGGTGCAACACTAACCCAAAACTGAGGTCAAGGTGCCAGGGAAGCACAAGGGCAGGAGAGCAGAATCCCAGCAGCTGGGAGACACAGGAACTCGTGGAGGTGGTGGCCTGGAAAGATGAGGCCTGGGCACATTGATGGATCTGAGAGTCCCATCTGAGCCCTGCTGGGTATGCACAAAATTCAAGGCAGAGGGCATCCCTCCTCCCCCAAGACCTGTGAAAAGCTGTTCAAATCCCACTCTACCCCTGAGTAGCCAGTATGTGGTCATTTTGTTCCTCAATTTCCTATCAAATGGGGATACTGTTTTGAAACCATGTGGCCGTTGGGAAAGTTAATTAAAAGAACGTTATCGCCCTGGCCGGTTTGGCTCAGCGGTTAGAGCGTCGGCCTGCAGTTAAGAGAGACCCAGGTTTGGTTCCCTCTAAGGGAGCGTATCTCGGTTGCAGTTTGTCCCCGGCCCTGGTTGGTCATGTGGGTGGCAGCCACTCGATGTGTCCCTTTCACGTCGATGTTTCTCTCTCTCTCTCCCTCTCTTTCCCTCCCACTCTGTCTGAACAAAAAATGGAAAAATGTTCTCGGGTGAGGATTAAAAAAAAAAAAGAACGTTGTCAAGTGGCCTATTCATTTTCTTTTCTGTTCTATAGTACACAGGGATGGCCGCCACCCAGTCTGGGCAGTGAGTTGTATGCAGGGAGGTTAGGAGTCCATTGGGTTCCTGCAATTGCTCAGAATAATAACCCCTCCAGTTCCTTCTACCTAGAACCCAGAGACTTTTCAAAGCATTTCCCCACCGACTATCGCAGGGTAACTCGAGGGACAAGCAGGGCAAGTGGCATTGTTCCCATTTCTAAGAAGAAAATGAGTTTCAGATGGGTACGTGGTATGCATAAGACCTCAGAGCCTGCAGGTGACAAGCTTGGATTTGAACCCTGGGGCTGCATGTTGTTAACCCGAGGCTCCCTCTGTAAGATCCCAGAGAGCAAGTCATACAAATGTCGGTGGACACAGCATTAAATGGCCTTGAATCCCATCATGAGAGGTTTTGTTGTTTTTCCAGTTCTCTTCTCTCCAGGCTGGGTCAAGGGACAAGTCTCCATTTGGGGCTTTTGTGCTATTTACCCTTGATGTTATTTCTTTGTTTGACCTAGAGAAAATCTGGCCCCAGCCTTAGTGTCTTGCTGGAATGTGCCCTAATATCATGTCAGAAGCCTATAGCATTGTTGTCTCAGCGTATGTATTTTTCTAGCTATCTTCTGTTTATGACAAAGGGATACTGATTTTCTGTTTATTGTCGCATAGGAAAACGGCCTTTTGAAATACTAAGGTATTTATGTGTTTTGTTTTGAAATAAAAACTCTAATACAGGTGCTACTTAGGCAGCTTAGTTAGATATCAGGTACTCTGTAATGCCGGAGGTTTGGGAAATGTAGTTATAGGACCCCAGGCAGGACATTCCAGGTGACCCTCCGCCCACGGTCTCCTGGGGTGACACCAGCGGCTCCCATATTCCAACTGGCAGAGGAGCCTGGAAAAGCATCAGCAGCCGTGGCTGTTGCCCACCGCCTGGAAGGATCCACGTTGTCAGAGCTGTTGACGTCAGGCGGTGCAGGATTTTGCAAGGCCTCTATTTAAAATTCCCCAGAAATTAAATAAGGAGGCTTTAGAGGGAGGAATGCCCTAGACAAATTGTGGGGTGGGTTTGTTTTGTTTATGGAGATGGTCTTTAAAGTTGAAATTGCCCCCGTTTTATTTTTGCCCCAATTGAAGAGGGGCTGAACTCAGCTGCAAGGGAGGAGGCGGTTGTCAGCCTCAGGCTTTCTGTCGAAACCAACTTGATTCTGGGGCCAAGACGGCTCCGTTTTTAGCAAAGAAAGAAACAGGAAAAAAACATACCAAACTCATACATGTGTACTTCTCAGGCACTGGAGTAAGCGGATTAAAAGAGAAAGATTAACTCTGTATGTTTCGAAGGACTGGTCTGCTCTTTCCTCCAGACTGGAAATTCAAGGCACCAGACGCTGCTGGGTGCTCTTCGTTCTCTCCTCTTTGATGTCTCATCACAACCTGTGCTGGTTAGTATTGTCGTTTCACTAATGAGGACACTTCAGCCTCTTTCTTTAACCATTTTGAATGGCCAAGTATCGTTCCACTCTGAAGTTGGTTTCCTAAAAATGCAGTGTGCGCCGCACCATGGTCCGTGGCTGATTTTAGATGGACAGCACAGAGAAGCAGTGTTAAATACTTCTGCAACACAGGGAGAAAAGTTTGTCCCATTTCCGTTCTCTTCCAAGCCTTCTGATTTATCTCAGCTTGATGGTCAACTGTCTCCGATCCCTCTAATAAACCTCCCTTTGCAGCGAAGAGGAAGCTGCCTACAGGCGCAGCCTCTGCTGTTGCGTAACTCAAACCGGCTACATTGCTTTGTTCTCTGTAATTTTATGGTTGGGGCCGGTGGTCGTAGCTGTTTATTCATGGTGGCAATCTGGAGTTTCCTAAACAAATTATTTTCTTGAAGTTAAAAAAAAAGGTCAATTGCTTTAAATATATATTTGCTATGTGAACCACAGTGTACATAGTTCAAGGATATGGCAGGAGTCACGCATGGTGTGGAAATATCTGAGGTTTGAGAAATGCTGATCCAAAGTCACTCTCTCCTGGCAAAGCTCTGGGTAATATATTTTGCCAGAAAACTTCGTCAGCCTGGGTGGCCTGCCATGTGGGCTCAGAGAAGGTGAGGGAGAGGCAACCTGGACAGGGCGCCTGCCACCACCTGTCTTGCAGGGGAGGGCACGCGAAGGGAAGCCACTCCCGCGACTTTCCCGAGAATCAGGCCTGCCTTGTAGACAACTGATGGGTGGAGGAGAAGCAGGTGAAGGGACTGGTTTCCTGGCTCGTCTGTCAGATGGGAATTTGGGGAACCTAAGAGAGAGAGCAGGCGGTGCTGGTCTCTTCTTGCAAAGATACAGACAGCTAGAGTCGTTGTTCAGGGAAGCTGCATGGATGTTGTGCCGGAGTCGGCCCTGGCCACTGGTCCTGGCACTTCCCCTCCTTAGCCTGGTACCTTGGGTACGTCACCCAGTCCAGGTGTTTCCTGAAGCAGCCTAAGGTTTCACAGACTTAGGAACAACTTACTGGACTTACAGTCCCCGGACTCTGGGAACCTTCCCATCCTTGCTGCCAGGTATGGTGATCCGTACACCCGGATTGCCCAGGACATGCCCAGTTGGCACCTGGTATGTTTGCAACCCCCATTTATTCCAAAAAGTTTGGATAGTACATTATGCGATCACTGTACTAAGCCATGTCTGTTCAACTCTCCATTTAGTGCTTTTTGTTGTTAGATTTGACCTGTCATTATCATATGTTCAGACCTTCTTTTTTGGCTCCTGATCCTGGCACAGCTTTTGCTAAATGAAACGACGCCACCCCACGGCACCTCTGTCCTCATCCTGGGGTTGACTAAACATCCATTAGGCCAGGTTTCCAGTAAATCCCTGCTCTAGGTTGTGACCAGGGGGTCGTCACACCCACTGTGGATGTGGTCAGCTATCATGGTGCAGCGCTGCGGCCCCAGGGGGATCGTGAGAGCCCAGGGCCTGGATGGCTCAGCTATGACACACATCCCAGCCCCGCCAGCAGTTCGCTCCTTATCAGCATCCAGTGTGGCCTGGCCCCTTCCTTCCTGTGGAGTCTTTCTGTCCAGCATTGCCTTGGGAACCAACTGCTTTCCAGCCTCTCCAGCCTCCTGCAGGGAACCCAGGTGTCGCGTGATGAGGACCAGCATTGAAGCTGCTGGGCTCCACTCTAAAATTCACCTTCTTCTTTGGAGGTTCGGACCTTTGCTCGTTCTGTGTTCTCTGGCCTTGCTCCATATCTGTGTCTCCCAGGGTTTCTCATGGTGGCCTGGTAGGCCCTTGTCCAGTGCGCGCCAGACCTTTTCACACGGCCGGCTGATCAGAGCTCACGCAACGCGGCCCAGGGGTGCTCCCTCCATCTCTGCCCGGGGTCTGTTTGCTGCCACCCTTCCAGCCAGCGCGTTCCTGTCGGACCTGGCCTCTGAGAGAGGGCCCCAGCCACGGACAGGAGTCAGCGGACCCTTCCCCTTCAGTCGGCCTCACAGCACAGCCCTCTCAGTATCTGTCGAGTTCCCTCTCTTACTCTGCCTCTTGCCCAGGCCTCAGGGAAAATGCCCTTTCTGTTGCCCTGAGCATTTCTTTAGGGGTCCACTTATGAGACTGACTCCCCTGACAAGATGCTCTTAGAGCCACACCTCCTTGTCTCTGTTCTTCTTTCACAAGTTCCAACCACCTGCCCCCACCCCGTCCACCTTCCAACGCCTCGCCCGTGTAACCACACCTCCCTGTCGTGTGCATCTCTTACAGTCCTTTGGAAGATACCATTCTGGACCTTCTCCCCCTCCCGAGCCACCTTCTGTTAGGGAATGTGTGGCCACAGGCTCACACCTCCGCTCTGCTTTCTGATGGGGTAGGTTGAGGACAGTGACGGTGAAGGTGAGGGTGCCACTTTAACGTGAAGCATCGTGAGCATTGCTGGTTCGGGCCACATGTACTCCCTCCTCTCTGATGTCCTCTTCCTCCCACCAGATTGCCCTCCCCCTTCCCCAGTCCTTGAAGGGCACTGGTCTTGGCTCCTTTAAAATAAACCGTGGTGTGCACTTAACAACCAATAACAGTTCTGTGGTGCGCCTTGCTAGGAACCGGGCACTATTCTGAGCGCTTTTCCTAGATTGACTCATCTACCCCTTGTAGCGCTATGAGATGTGATTACTACCATAGGTTCGTTTTACATGTGAGGACGTTGAGGCAGTTGCCCAAATTCATGCACCCAGGTAGCAGCAGAGCTGGGATGTAAACCCAGGCAGCCTGGCTCTAGGGTGCTTGCTTGAAACCATGCTTCTTCTCAACCTGTCGTTTCGTCACTTGCCCCTCGCCTGCCGACGCTCATTAGCCAGGCCTTCTCCTGGGTCCTCAGCCTGCCCGGATCCAGTGCTGGGCGTCTGGGCCTGTCCTGTGAGGTGGGCAGGCTGGAGCAGGGTTGGGGGAGGGGTGGCAGCAGCCCAGTTCTTGCTGTCTTCTTGCCATGGACTCCACGGAGCCTTCCAAACTGTGACGTAGCGGCCTGTGCTAATGGTCTTGGAATCCAGGCCTCAGGCGCCGAGGGGAGGTTCTGGGGCCCTGGTGGCCTGAGAGCCCCATCTGGAGGAAAGGGAGGCTGTGAGCAACAGGGATGGGGGTAGGGGCCAGAGGTGGAACGGGTCAGGCAGGAAGGCAAGTGGCAGTGGGGGTGTATCAGGAGAGACGGGGGGGGGCGCTCTCAGCCATTCCTGTTTGCTTTGGACCATGGAGGCCGCGTGCTGTGAGCTGGAGTGTGTCTTGGCAAGAGGCTCGATGACAGAGCCCTCTGACCAGGGGAGGCCTTTCCGAGGGTGGGCTGCCTTTCGTTGTTCTTAAAGGCACAGCGCACTGTGGGCAGCCCGCATTCCCAGTGTCTCTGTGTCCTCTCAGTTGAAAGCCTCAGATGTGCTCCAAGGTCATGGGAAAGGGGTCAGGCTGAGTCCAGGGCAGAGCAGTCCCTTAGGGCCCAGCCTTGTGCCAGGTATGTGGTATGGCCAGGTGGGCAGCACAGGTGACATGTACGTGGCCAGGCCCCTTCAGCCCCCTTCCTCTCAGCATCTCCCCACCTCTGCCATTTGGTGCTCCCAAATTCTCGCCTCACCCTCTCCTCCGAATGCTCCAAGGAAAGAACTTGGGAATGCCTGGACGTGTCCCCTCCCAAGGGGGCCAAGCCTGAGCCAGGGCAAGGCATACCTCACGAATGGAGGCAGGTGCTTGAGGCCTGGGACTGTGCCTCGGCTGGTTGTAGCTCCGTCGCCCACCCTCCCCACCCAGACACCAGAACCCTTCTCAGCGGCCTGGGCAGGTAGCAGCTCCACTGGCTCGGCTCCGGAGTAGCTGGGTTAGGCCACGGGAAGGAGGACCTGGGGGAAAGTCCAGCTGTGAGTTCTCCCAGACTCAGACTCGGACTGCATCCTGCCCGGCACCCTCTGGTGGCCCGGGGCGGGGAGCAAGCTGGCTCTGCTGGCGTCAGTGCCAGTGCACAGGTTGAAGGCGCCTTCCTGTGGGCCCGCAGGGAGGCGGGGAAGGAGCGCCTGAGGCCTGACTGTGTCTCTGCACTGGCCCCTTGCTGGGCACAGGCCCTGGCACGTGCCAGGTGCTCAGGAGGTACTTGGTTGTTGAGAACACTGTAAGTCCCCGATGCGGGGCAACTGCAGGCATAGCATACTCTCCTGGTATGGCGAGGCTCGGGGGGCCAGTGACCTGTTCAAGGGCACCCAGCTAGTACGTGTAGAAGCTGGGATCAGAGCTGAGGTCTGTCTTGGAGGAGAGGCTAAGGTGCCCGTGGGCTGAATTCTGGGGTGAGCAGGGCCAGGATGGGGAGAGGCAGCAAAGGCCTCATGGAGGACAGCACCTCCAAGGGCAAAGTAGGGGGACTTCAGAGGGAGAAGAAGGTCAGGGTCCCCCTCCCCCACAAGCGTCTTTGTCCTAGACTGAGCTGTGACCTCAGAAGCCTTTATTAAGGTCCTAATTGTGTGCAGCTGGTCTCCTCTGGCCCTAATGAGCTTATTATCCTCTCTCATTAAGGAGGCCATTGTGGCCTGGTCACCCTGGGGACAGCAATGGCCTGGGAGTGCCCGTCACTTCCTGCTGCCCTCGGCCAGGCTCAGCCCCCTCCTAGAAAGACTAAGGTCCCCAGCCCCTCTCTCAACCCCTCACCCAGGTCATGCATCCTCTTTCTGCATTTCTGACTCTCTGTCTCTCTGTCTCTCTGTTTCTATCCTTCCCATCCTTCCCCCAACACCAGCAGTGGGAAGCCCTAATGAGAGTCAGTTTGAGAGGACTTTGACATTGGCCAAACAGCTGAAGATTATTATGCTCAGTCTGGAAAGAGAGAGGGTCTCTGGCTCCAGGCCTGAGCATTTTTGTCTGGGAGCTGGAGGGGTCTCTCTTCCCTACCTGGGATGAGTGGCCCCCTCCACTGCCCTGAACTGGAGGTGCTGGTCAGGCTCCCCAGTGTTGCCTTCTCCTTCCCTTGGCCCCTGAGCCATTGTGAAGTGGATTCTTACCGAGGCTCAGTGAGCAGGGCTGGCTGCCGTGACAGGTGACGTTGCTGTTCTTTCTGGGCCTCTGCCTCCTGGAAAGGGCCGGGCCCGGCCTGCCAGCCAACCTGGCCGCGTGACATCCTCTTCTGGCACTTGAAGACGTGGCCCTCACAGGAGAAGCCAGATGCGGCAGCTGTCAGTGCTTGGCCAGTTCGGGGTTCTCCCAGATGGCTTCCCCAGTCTGGGGCTTAGCCCCAAAGATCAGGCCTACACCCCACAAGGAAGGTGTCTCCTGCATGTCAGGGCATGCAACAGGGGTTCCCTTGCAACAGTTTCCCATTCAAAAGAATAGACACGGTCGCCCTTCCTCTCCTGCCCTGTCTGAGGGGCATCTCAGCATAAAGGAGTCCAGATGGGCAGGTCCGCTTGAGCATACTTGCCAGGCCGGGGTGCAGGGCTGTGCTGAGGGGTCTCCCAGCAAGCTCAGCCCCATGAGGGTTTCCTACCATCCTGCTCTACCAAATCCCCCCCCCCCAAAGAGCATGCTCCCTTTCTACCCGGAAACCAGGGTGACTTATCAGGTTTGTTAGCCAGTCGGGAAACAGTCACCCTCATCTGGGCACAGGGGTGGCCACTCGTCAGCCCAAAGCTAACGCCTCTAGTGAAACCGCTGAGTTTCCTCTCCAAGAGCAGAGGCTGGCAGGGTGCAAGAGGAAGGCTAGCGGAGGCCAGCGGGGAGTTTGGTCCCATCTTCCCGGGGACATGAAAAGTGCAGGAGGTGACTCAGGCTGCTCCCTGGGCATCCACAAGAGCTGGCCACCTGGCCTCCCGCATCCTATGACGTTAGTCCTTCATTCAGCAAACTCAGCTTTCCTGTAGTGGGGCCTGCTCCGTGCCAGATCCCATGCGTTGCTCTTTATCTCAGTCAATGCTCATACCAGCCTGCAAGGTAGACAGCAGTCTCCCCATGTGCCAGATTAAGACAAAAACCAAGGCTCCGAAAGGTTAAGTCACTTCCAGAGGCCACAGAGCATGGAAGTGGCTGGGATGGATTCAGGCTCTGTGCCCGTCTCTCGTCTGCCGGCTGCGTTCGGCAAGCTCGGCTCCACCTGGAGACAGTGGACATGGGTGGCACCACAGCCTCAGCGGGACTAATCCTCAGAGTGCACGAGCAGCTGTGAGTCGTGGGGTTGACACTCTGGTCGTTTGGGATTTGAAGGTCGGTTTGGAAGCACCTCCTGGAGGAGGTTAGGACAGGAGAGGGGAGGCTACAGGACCTCTGTCCTCGAGAACTGTGTGAACGGAGGGACAGGAGCCAGACTGAGGATGGCTCTGAGACATGTTGGCAAGGAAGAAAATCCCAGGGACCCCATTTCCCACCATGCTTTGCTATCACACATTGTGTCAGCTGAGGAAAGAGCAAACCATGCTGCAAAAGATAGTGCCTTCCATTCTTCCGGAGCCCCGAAGGCAGCCCACAGTCCATAGGTTAGTGAACGCGGGCACATGCACACGCGGGCACATGCACACGCGCAGCACATGATCAGGTCAGCTGCCCAGGACATACTGAGGACTCCTGATGTGGTCCTCAGGCACAGACACACCTGGCCACCCATGGGGGCTGACTCTTAGTCTAGGAAAATACTAAACCTCCACCACCGCACTGATAGTAGTGCAAGGTTTTTGAGCTCCTACTCTGGGCGATGCCCCAAGCTAAGCTGTTTATATCTCATTTATTCACTTCAACAACCTTGGGAGATAGGCTTCATTAATTACTCCCATGTCAGACAGGGGAGACTGAGGCTCAGAGAGGTTTAGTAATTTGTCCATGATCACATGACTAGGAACTAGCAAACCAGGACCTGAATTTGAGTTGTTCTCCCCCCAGACCCCTTACTGTTACCCTCCACCCTCAGAGGACTCTCACCCTTGCACACAGACACTCAGGTACACGCAGCCCTGCATCTCTACTCACCGTATACATACACAAGGCATGTGCCCAGCGACATGGACGCACCCGCTCACAGACAGGTACATAAAGAGTTCCCACATTCAGGGACACCCTCTCAAGGAGCCACCTCTGCCCTCGTGCACACGGCACACGTGTGCCTTATCCATTTCTGTGGGGGTTAAGACTATGGGTCCTGGAGCCGGGCTGCCTGGGTTTGAAGTCCAGCTCTGCCTCTTCCTAATTGTCATCTACCTCTGCCTCAGTTTCCTCATCTGCAAAATGGGGACAATAATGACAGTAACATTTATTTCACAAGATTCTTGAAGATTAAATACGGTCACATTTGTAAAATTAGTGCCTGGCACTGAGTGCTCTCCTCAGCGTCTGACCATGGTCGTCATCACGTGTAATAAATGCACAGACACACCTTTGTTCCAGGTGTACGTACATGTGTACATGGACAGAACCCACCTCATGTCCTCAGAAATATACAACTTGGTCTACACCTTCCTCGCACACGCTCTCAGCCTCCGCAGGAAAGGACCCCACGTGCATTGGAGGTGAGCTTGGGAGCCCCCTGGGGCTGGCTTACACCTGAGTTCACTTGGTCAGCTGGCCCACGCCCAGGGCTTCAGGCTCTAACTGCTCCTTACTGGAGCAGCGGTGACTTTGGTCAGGATCCTGGTTGCAGCACTGGGCATCTGAGCTGCTGGCATCTGGAACAGGCCTGTCAGCAGCCGTGGGAACCTCCCCAGAAGCCCGACTGTGTGGCTCATGCCAGGGTTCCCAGGAGGTCTGCATGGAGTTGGGGTGGACACCTCTGCCCATGTTCACTCATGGCCACCTGGGCAGTGTTCGAGCCTATCCATCTTTGCTTGGTGACGCCAGTAGCAAGTTCTCTGCGGGACCGGATGCAGGAGTGACCTCAGACTTAAAGACACACAGCCCAGCTCTGCACATTTTAGGGCTGGAGCGTAAGAAGCCCTGGCCAGTGTTCTCGGGCAAGGTTGGCACGGACCACCAGGCCTTGAGGATGATGAGGGTCTCAGCCCCTAGTCTTGGGGGTACAGCAGAGAATGGGATCCTAACTTGCTGTCTGGGGTGGGGAGATGCTCATAGTCAGCTGATAATGTGGTCCAGGCTCCCCAGGAGCTTCTGGTACAGCAGAGATTTTTGAGATGAAAAGGACTCCCAGATGGTCCTGGCACATCCATGGGGCCCCCGGGCAGTGTGAGGTGCCAAGCATCATGCCACCCTACCCATTCGGCCTCTCAGCCACACATTCAGCCCCTTAGCAAGTCTCTGCCCAACTCCCTCTATGTGCCAGGCCCGTGCAGCAGAGGTAGGAGGAGAGCCAGACCCTCCCTTCCCCTGGGAGTCTCCCTGTGCCAACAAGATCAGGTCTGTCTCTGCATCCCAGATTCCTGGCTCCTGCAGGAAGGGGGGGAGCTGAATATGCGTGGACGGGTTCCCAAAGGGTGAAGCGAGGGGGAGGGGAGATGGTGCCACCAGCAGGGAAGAGACCTAAATCCTGGGATTATGAGGCCCTTGGAGCCAGCGGTCAGTTCCCTAGGTGTCCCTGGTGAGTGGGAACTTGGACAGGGACTGGTTGCTTACCCAGAGTGCCTTGGAGGGCTCGATCATCATCTGCGGAGGTCTGGTAACAGGAAACCAGTGGACTTGACTGACAGTGGACCTTCGATCCTGAACCTGGTGGCGGCTGGGTGGGGTGGCATTAATGAGGACAACCTCATTTCCAGTGGTGAACACTTGCTCTCAGTTAAACGGCACAGGGAGGCCACGGGCACATTGGAATTAGGAAGTCCAGCAGGGTGTTCTAGTTGTAAGACATCTGGAATCCAGAGCTCGGAACTGGGTTTCCTCACCTCATGACTTTGCTGCTTCTGTTTTGACTGAACTCTCAGGCCATCTCTTCCCAAATACCCCTGTGACTCCTGGTTTATGTGGGATTTAGGGTTCAGACCACCAAGCACCCATGTCAGTACTTAAAAAAGCCCCGAACCATTACAATGTCCAGGGACATGATAGATCAATCAGAAGATGATTGGCCAGATGTGCCCACTCCTCTGGTCAAGGAGGCAGAGCCACATGGCAGAAAGCCCTGTGAGATGGGGGTCCCTGTTTTATGACCTCCACTTGGGCTCTGTAGAAGAACCCCTGGAGCTGGTGCTTCTTAGCAGAAACTGTTGGGGTTCCTGAAAGTGTTCCCCCAGAGGCTGAGAGAAGGGGGAGGACAGACCAGGCAGAGATCCCTGCAAAGCCCATGCCTGCCCGCTTCTCTGAAGACCATGAGCCACGGCCACACCATGGTGGCCTCAGGGAGCACGGCAATGTGATCTAGGCAGCCCACTCTGGCCGGCGAGTGGTAGGTCCAGAGTGTGCAAGTGGAAGCGGGTATAATGAAGGTGGCCCCCACCGGTCCCATTTGGGGGGAAGATAAGGGAATTGACCTGAGACTGGCAGAGGGAGGGAAGGAAGGCATCTACCCCGGTTCCAGAGGAGCAGCGACCCAGCTACGGTTCTACAGGCCTTGGTCTCTGGAGTCCAGACCCCTCATCTGGGGACCTTTCTTTTTCCTTTCTTTTTAAGACTGTTTTTTTTAGAGCAGTTTTAGGGTCACAGCAAAATTGAGTGAAAGGTACAGAGGTACATGTCCTCACACATGCACAGACTCCCCAGCATCCACATCCTCACCAGAATACGACATTGTCACTATTGATGAACATATATTGATACATCCTAACCACTCAGATCGGGCTTACCTCGGGGTTCACTTGGTTCTGTACTTTCTGTGGGTGTAGACGGATGTAATGACGTGCACCCATCATTACGCTGTCATGGAGATGTTAGGTGTTCCGTGGCTTTGCAGAGCTGCAAGCAGAGTTGTGGAACTCTCCAGGAAGGGTGGGTGCGGTGGGCATTCAGGACTAGATCACAGCCTATTTGCTGTCCCAGGCCTGTCACCCAGATCTCGGAGGTGAGCCTGGGTTCTGGGTCCTGTGCAGTGGTGGGAATGTTTTCCTCGGTCGCCCTCCATGGTCATCACAGCAGCCCTCAGGCAGCCTCCTCCAGCTCCCAGTGCTAAGCCCAGCTGGGAGCGCCTGGGACGTCCCCAGTGTGCCCCTCCTTGGGCAGCCACTCGCTGCCGTGGGCCGTGACCAGGCCTCACTCTGCCCAGGGGAAGCCCTGGGTCTCTTGACAGGGAACAGTGCAGATGAGGCATTGGCGAGCTCTGTTGTGCGCAGGAAAGAATCGATGCCAGATTGCTTTGGGGGCAGGGGAGGATCAGGATGGGATGGGGGCAAAGACAGGATCCTGCGAGAGAACCTTCTAGGGAGGGATGAAGGCGCTTAGCAGACTTTCAAGCCCTGGGTTCTCAGAGTACTTTGCTCAGTCAGTGTTTGTTTGTTTGAATGATGAGTGAATGAACCAACCAATGAAAAAAGAAAATGAATGAGCTTTTGTCCTTTGGCCATGACCGTCAAGGGTCACTCAAGAGTCACTCAAGGGTGCAGTGCCCACTTACTGTGATTGAAATGTCAGCACACTTAAGGGCAGCTGTGAGTGTCACACATGTGGAAATACCACTGACCCATGATGGGGAAAGGTGAATAGTGACCATTAGAAAGTATCCATGAGGCATTTATCCCTCGATGCCTTTGAAGCAGAGAAAGCGACCAAACTCCAAGTCACACCAGTGGTCCTAATTTACAGACCCTAAAGGGTCTCTGGGTTTGGCCTTTCCTGCAAGGTAACTTTCACACGGTGGACATATTGTTGTTTCAATATTTTGATTTTTTTTTTATCAAACATCTGTGGAAGTATGCACCGTAGTCCATCGGACCCTCTTCTCAGGGAGATGTCGGTCTGTCTCTCCTTCCTTAGCCAAGCTCAGGCTCCTCCAGGCATTTGTGGGCTCCTCAGTCGTCTGGCTGTGTGCCTTCCCCTCCTCGTCCAGGCCCTCACCACCTCTGCCATCCCTCTGGGTTCTCATGGCCCTATTCTTTTTGTCCCCTCTGCAGGCTGGTGGTTCGTGAGCACCTCAGAGGAGCAGGGCTGGGTCCCTGCCACCTACCTGGAGGCCCAGAATGGTACTCGGGATGATTCAGACATCAACACCTCCAAGACTGGGGAAGGTGAGGGCCTGCACGGGGTGGGGGGCGGGGGGCAGGCAATGAAGCAGGTTGCGGGGAGCTGGCTGCCCCTGGGATCCCCGGGGATTGGTGCCCACTCCATCCCTGGCCCCAGGAGTGAGTCCAACTCCTCCTGAGGCAGCGTCCCACCTTCTCCCTGAAGATCTCCCGTCAGGACCCCTGAAGAGAGCTGTGCCATGTCCCCCCCACTCTCTCTCTCCAGCCCACAAGCTCACCTCCCATCCCAGGCCTGTCCCTGCAGCCCCAGGTGGAGCTAAAACTAGATGGAAAATTCCCTTGGGGCATGGATCTCAGGGTTTGGGGCAGAGACTGAGAAGAATAGTCTTGGGGCTAGACCCCTCCCTGAAGCTCCTATTCCCCAAGAGGACCCCACAGAGACCCGCTTTTGTCTGCCCCCACCCCACACAACTTCTGTGCATATGTTGTTCTGCTCCGAGGCCCCTGCCCCCATATCTGTCCGTCTAGTTGAGGGCACAGACGCATGGCAGGTCTGTGAGTCATTTCTCAGTGTTGCAGTCACCGAGGGGCAGCTCCAGCCCCTGCAACGTCAGCCTCTTTGGTGAACTCTGGTCCCATGTGATTTTTCTGGGCCTTTCCAGTTGCATTTCAAAGAGCCTGCCCCCAGGCCAGCATTGGCCCCGACAGCCTGTCTGTGGACCCAGGTATTCCCCAGAGCAGGCTGCCAGAGCCCAGCGAGCTGAGGCACCCCTAGTTCCCGGCTGCCGACTTCTGATGACTTCCAGACCTCCCGTGTCCTGGCAGCAGGGACGCTTGCCCTAACGGTCAGTGGGGACCACCCAAACGGGCATGCCTGCGAGCCAGGGGGATGGAGGCCTGCCACCTCCAGGCCTGCCCCTGCCCCCCTGCCCCATTACGCAGGCCAGAACAAGCAGCCCGCCAAGCCCAGCTCTTTATTCGTCCTTCCCCTAAATGTTCGTTACTCGGCAGGCGGTTGGAGCCCCACCCTTTCTCCTGTAATGCTTTATTTCAGTCCCTTGACCAGACCTGCAGGCCCCACGGTGCATGTCCACCTTTGACAGGTTTCCAGGGACCAGGCCCCATCAGGAAGGGCTGCGTGTTCAGGGTGGGTGCTCAGTCCTTCCCAGCTGTTTCCTGAGCCCTGGTGTTGAGCCTGCGCCCATGTCACCTCTGGTTCCATTGGACTTCTGCAGCGGCAGAGGCTCTTGGCCCTGAGCTGGGTCTGGTCTGGTCTGTCTGCAGCCACCAGGCCTGAACTCCTACCCAGTTCCACATCTTGGGGGGGGGGGGACATCCCAGAGCCTCTCAGAAATAACAGTCCCTGGAGTGTACTGAGGTCTGGCTCCCCGGTGTTGGCTGGTGCTTTATATGCCTCCACACTTCCCTGGGAGGGCGCTGTTGGGATCCCCATTTTTCTGATGCTGGAACTGAGGCTTCAAGGTGGGCAGCTTTGTGCTGTCTTCATAAGGCTTCAGCCTGCTTGGCCTTCTTTGTCCCGTGGTCCCCACCGCTGGGCTGCACACCTCTCCGTGGAGCGTTTTGCATGTAAGCAACTCTAGGAGGGTGTCGGTGGGGCATCGGAGCCCCGCCTGAAAAGCCTATGCCAAGAATGTCAGAGCAGAGATATTGGGCAGATGATGGAGGAACAGGACACTGAGTGGGCAGAAAAGTCCAGGGCAGGAAAGAGCCTGAGAGCTGTGTGGGCACAGATGCCAGCCTGGTTGGAGGAGAGAGCGGTGCTTGGCATAGAACAAGCAGTAGCAGTGGTAGAGGATTTTGACTTTGACGAAGATTCAGCCAGCCGGTTGTAGGTCTGCATTCAGAGGGGGGGGGTGTCTGTCCCAGGGTGACCCTCGTTAAAATAGGTTTTTCTGCGTGCTTCTGATAGGACCTGTGTGCCAGTACTCCTGGCAGTGTTTGGGCAGCTGTGAATTCCACCACCACATCCGGGGCATCTCCACCCAGCTCTCGGGAAGGGCTCGGTGCTCAGTACCCCAGCCCAAGACCCCAGCAGCCACAGTGTGTCTGCCAGCGTCTGCGCTTGCAGCCGTGTGGCTAAGAGATTAGCCACCCTGACCCCCCTCCGGCCCTCTGCCCCGGCCTGTTGCCATCCCGCCGCAGGTCCCCTGAGCCATGTGGACAGAAATGGAAAGCCGGGTCCCATCAGAGCTTCCCCAGGAGCCCTGCTGTCCGAGCTCCGCCCAGGCTGATCTCACGCCGGCCCTGACCTACATTCCACAGAGCCGTTCAGTCCGTTGCCTTGTTTCACACCAGGGCAAGCGGTGTCAACTCCAAGGACAGACGAGGAAGAGGGACGGCAGCCTGCCCAGGGTGATGTAGAAACCTGGCAGTCAGGCCTGGACTGAATCCACACCTCCTAACCTTTCGTCCAGGCCTCCTGCTTACAGGCCACTGTCCTCCTTCCAGGAAAGCAAATACTTCCCAAGAAGCTTTGGTGGCCTTTGGCTCAGGTGTGTCCGGGCAGTTTTGCTGTGACTCTGACTGCTGGCCTCCCTTCCCCAGACCTGGGCAGCCTAGCACCCGCCTCCTGCAATGCCAAGACGTGGGGGCCGCTCGGCCCCCTGGAGTCCGGGTCTGGTGTTTATGCACCCGGTGTCTCATGGGAAGGCAGGAGGCATCTAGAGCTGGGCCGAAGCAACCAGACAACCAGCACAGGATGCTGCCCGAGAGGGTGGTCTGAACAAAAGGGCCTGGAGCAGTGAGAAGCCGGGAGGCAGCTTCTGTCATCAGAAATTCAAATGGATGATGTGTGGAGAAGGAGCCGCACCAAAGCCTGTGGCCTCCAGCCCGGGTGCACTTTACTTGGCGCTATTTCTTAGGGATCAGCCATGGGCTCAGCCTTGTGCCGGGCCCTAGGGAAGCAGAGACACAGTCTTTGCCCTCAGCGGCCTCCATCCAGTGGGGATGACTGTGAAAGCAGAGACATAAATGCAGAACAGTAAGAGCTGTGAGCCCTGCAAGGAAGGGACCCCGAGTATTTCCTGGACATGTGTACCCTTTCACACGCGGTGCCTGGCTCATG
Organism: Molossus molossus; assembly: GCF_014108415.1. NCBI lineage: Eukaryota > Metazoa > Chordata > Mammalia > Chiroptera > Molossidae > Molossus > Molossus molossus. Next base: position 20,869,586 of record NW_023425352.1, read on the forward strand.
GTGGCAGGTTCACATGTGGGACTTGGTGGGTGAGTGAATGGCGGGCCTGTAAGCCCCGGTGTGAGGGGGCCCCGCACCACCCCGGAAGCTGATAAGCCCGGCAGTGGCCTCTCCCTGGGGCCGCAGCAGAGGCTCATCCTTGCACTGGCCAGAGCCAAGGACCCTCCTCACCTCCCAGGTGCTGGGATTCTAAATTCTCAGCCCATCCCTGGCCCAGGGGCATAGCCTTCGGCTTTGGTTGAACTTCTCCCCACATGCCAGTGATGTCACTTGTCAGATCTGCCCCATCCAGCAGGTGTGTGCCCTGACCTGGGAATGCGCCCCTTCCCTTCCCTTCCTTCATCCCTTCCCTGCCTCACCCCATCTCATCTTCATCTCCATTCTCTCCGCCGGTTCCTGTTGGTGTGTCCCATCGTCATCCCCCACACCAGTGTCCAAGAGACGCAAGGCCCATCTGCGGCGCCTGGATCGCCGGTGGACCCTGGGCGGGATGGTCAACAGGCAGCACAGCCGAGGTGACCCCGGGAGCCAGCTTCTCTCTGCAGCTGTCGCCTTTCCCTCTCACTGACCTCTCCTGCTCTCTGGGCTCTGCCCGGTGACCTCCTCACCCAGATCCACTGGCCAGGCTTTGCTCTCGCCTACTGGGGCTTTGGGGTGGGGTTGCTGCTTGGGAACTGGGATGGTACTGGAGGTGGCTCTGGCTTCTGTCACTGTCCTGGGTTGGGGGTCATGGGACCTCAGGCACAGCTGCGGGGCAGTTGGACTCTAGGGAAGGCCACATTTGCCCTGGGGACTGCAGCTTAAGAGAACTGATGTTTCTGAACCTGTTCATAGGCCGTTACGCGCGCGCGCGCGCGCACGCGCTTCATTGCTTTCCTCCTCTGAGAAGGTGCTCCCTCGGCCAAAGCTGTTCCAGCATTCCTTAGGGACAGAGTAGGAAGAAGAACCACCCACCACCCACCTCCTTCAGCCAGCTCCCAGGAAACTAGAAAGGGAGCAAGAGCCAGAGCCAGCCTGGCGCCTCTGATGGCCAGGAGCCTCCAGTCACTCCAGCACTAGCCCTTGCTGATCAGCAGGATTCCAGGGAGGCCCGTGGTCTGCCACACCCGCTGATCAGGAGCCAAGACATTTGCAGGTTCAGGGCCTTCCCAACATCCAGGAGCTTGGGACATCGCGGTAGAGGCTCTGAGCAAAACCCTCCACGTCTCCAGAGCCCCCAGGCCGCGTGGCCAGTTTCTCCTGGCTCGAGGAGAGCATGTCGTGTGTGCTGTGTGCTCCGGGCAGTGACGGCACAGCTGAGACGGTGTGTGATAAGCACTGGCCCTTCTAGAATGGCAGGGGTGGCCTGTGACTTGCACCCCGTCCAGAAGCTTGTCCCTGAACAAATATAAGACCATGTTTATAGTATCTGCCCCCAAGTCCCAAGTAGCAGGAAGTCTGGACTCTGGGGTGGCCACTGCCCAGGCTGGTCTAGTGTCAGGCTCAGAGCACTGACCGTGAGCAGCCTGGCTTGTCCTGAGGATGGAGTGTGGGCTGGACTCTGGGGTGGCCACTGCCCAGGCTGGTCTAGTGTCAGGCTCAGAGCACTGACCGTGAGCAGCCTGGCTTGTCCTGAGGATGGAGTGTGGGCTGGACTCTGGGGTGGCCACTGCCTGGGCTGGTCTAGTGTCAGGCTCAGAGCACTGACCGTGAGCAGCCTGGCTTATCCTGAGGATGGAGTGTGGGCTGGACTCTGGAGGCTAGCACAGGACCGGGGGCCAGGTCATGGAAACAGCAGGAACAGGTGGAATGTAAAGCAAAAGCACCCTAGAGATAGGAGGAGTGGAGGGCATTGTTGGGGGGCCAGGCTAGGACACTGACCTGGGAAAAGCAGCAGGGGGAAGGTTTGACCTTCCTCATCCCCTCCAGCATCTGCTCCAAACACCATCACACACAGCCCCAAATACAACTCTGTGTCCACAACCACATGGACACATGCAGCCAGCGAAGCACACCCATGCGCAGCCCTGATGGCCACAGCACACGGTCACTTCCAGCCCCACAGCTGCACATCCTCGGGCCCGTGCACACAGCCACTCAGGGATACACATGCGTAATTCCACCTGTGCAGCCACACGGAGACATTATTTACAGAATCACAAATACCATCCACACAAACTGCTCGTGGCCACACACCTCCAGCCCTGCAGCAACACCACAAGCCCACAGATATCTTCATAGAGTCTCATATACATGACCCCTGTGCCACATATACACAGGCGGTATAGTCACAATTCCAAACATATCCGATACATGTAGACACAAATACCCAGCCAGATATATTATTCTGTGGTCACCCATGAGGATACAAATATAAGCCCACAACTTCTTTCTCTCTGTCTCTTAAATAAGAGATCTAAACAATAGTTTAGCCCTTAGTTAAATTGGGCAGCCAAGAAAAACTTGCAGGAAGTTGGCTAGGAGACACTTTGTTGCGAAGAGCCCAGCCGGGGAGCAGGCGGCGGGTCATGTGTAACTAGACGGGAGAAAGGCGGTGCTTTCCCAGGTCCTCCACTCCCTAGTCCCTCAGCCAACCAGGCCTTTGGAATCAAAAGGCCTCTTGAAGTGGGGTTGGGTAAATTGTGGGGACCGGAGGGGAGCCGGGGAGACTGCTGACAGAGGGGAAAGTGTTTGGAAAGAGGAGGCGTCTGTGGTTTGGAAACTGCAGGGCTCTCCAGCCCCTGACTCCAAAACCAAAATAGGCCTGTCCACCTCCCCACAGCCACCCACCCACTCACCCAGTGGGCGGCCTGGCCAGCCCTTCCTGGGTTGGGATTGCCACCCTCTTTGGATGGCATGTTAGAATGACCACGGCCTCAGTGCTCAGGAGCCCTAAGTGCCCCCCCAGAACTCATAGTCCTCATACCCTCAACTCCAAAGGGGCATCTCTTAGAGACCCTACAACCTGAATCACTCAGCCACCACCCCCTGAGGCCATTTCCATCTGCCCGGGCATCCTCCCATCCGGCCCCCGGTGGGGTCTGGGGGCCTGGTCCTGCAGAGGGGCTAGCTCTGCTGCTTCCTCGGGGAAACCTAGGAGCTGGGGCCTGAGTTCCACATAGCACATGTTCACACGGAGGTAATTCATGCCTTCGCCCTCTGAGCCAACTGTGGCAGAAAACCAAACCCCAGACAGACCAGTTGGAAGCGTTGCCCTGCCTGGAACCAGGGCTCTGAACTTTCATCGCCTGGAACCTGCACCGCTGCAGAGCAGGACGAGCCTCTGGGCAGCCAGATATCTTGCTGCCAGATGTGTTCACGTCCGCCCAGGGCCACCAAGAAAAGGGCCCTTGGCAGGAGCAGCTCAGCTTTACTGGGTACAACTGACCTCCTTGATTCTGCCCACCCCAAGAGGGTCAGCGGAAAGTTGGTGGTTATATGACCCGTGGGTGTCTGTCCTCAACACGCACCCCGGGGTCTGTGGAGGCTGGTGCGTGGGTCCGGCAGCACCAGGACCTGAACCCACGCCACACGGTTTAGGTCTTGTTCTCTGCCCTGCGGCCAGGCAGGCTCTTCTGATCTTCCCAAGAGAGGGACTGTAATTTTTCTCTGCAAAAGCAACTTTGCCTAGGAAAACTTTAATGATGGCTTCCTGCTCGAACCACAGGTTTTTAAAAATAGCCCAGCTGAGCAAAAGCAAAATGTGGAGTCCAGGCCTCGCCTCACCCTAACCTCAGAACTCTAGATTCCCGGGGCCTGGCGCTGCCCCCTGGGCCACTGCCGGGGCCAGGATCTACCGTGCCCCACTGGAAAATGGAGCGGGACCAGGAGCAGGCAGGAGAGTGAGGGTTGGCCTGTAGAACACTGAGCTTCTCAAAGGCCCGAGTCAGAGTCTGGCTGAAGGAGGTTCTCAGGCGGTCTTGGCAGCTCTTCCCAGCATAGCTGCTTCGGAATCCGAAAGCTTCCAGGAGCTCGGCAATGCTGAGGACGGCTTGCAATGGGTAGGAGACTCCCATGGGTTGTCACCCACCTTTTGCCTTTTGGCAGCCTTCGGCCCATCACTCCATCCTCACAGCCTGGCAGGGCAGCTGCCTCCGTCCCAAAGGGAGCTGCTATCTCAGCCCAGGACAGGGCTGTAGACAGGACCCTGATAATCCAGGGAAGAAGGAACAGATGGCCTTCTTTTCACTGGGGCTTGGGGTGGCAGCTGCCCCCTCCCCCCACTGCAGCCAGAGGCCCAGGCAGGCTGCCTGTCAGGGTCCAGCTGAGGAGTCAGGGGTGACTGGCACAGCTGGAAGCCGGGAGGTGGGGGCAGGCGTCTCAGAGACCCATGTTCTGTGCCAGCATCCTGCTATTTTGAGCTCGCTAAAAGCCTCCCACTCAGTGCCCCTGCTCGGCCCCGCCTGCCCCTTCCTCCAGGCACTCCAGTCCACTTGGAGCTTCTGCTGGGTGCCAGGCACTGTCTCAGCACAGGTTCAGGGTGCCCCTCCAGCGGGTGTGGCCAGATGGCCCGTTCCTCCCCACCTATATCTGCTCCTTGTTCTATAGGGTGAGGGTGGGGACGTGTACGACTGGTCCTCTGGGAGACTCCGCCCAGGAGGCAGGGTCTCTGTGGCCAGCCAGCTGTGGGTCTAGCTGTCAGAGGCTCCCTGGAGACAGGCAGAGCTGCTCCAGTACACACAGAAGGATCACCTCCCTGGAAACCTGAGCAAGAACCCACGTGGAGGCAGCAGGGCCCCCAGCCAGGAAAGAGGCGGCGGGAACCAGGGATGGTCCGTGCAGCCCAGCCTCCCTGTGCCTGCCCTCCCGAGCTTTCCTGAGCTCCCACAAGGTGCCTCTTTCCCAGTGCCTGGGAAACCCTGAACGAGGCCCACAGTCCCTCTGAGACCAGGGCTGGCAGCTCCCCGAAGGAATCTGCTGCGCTGTGTGGTCACTCCGCATGCTGTCCCCCAGACGGTACACAGGGACGTTGGCTCACTCGGGTCTCCGTGAGATCCTGCCTGGTTGTGCTGTGCTTAGCGTTACCACTGCTTATTTGGCCATGGGACCTTCATCTTACGAAACACACATAATCTCTCCCATTGAACATGTGTTACCCAGAATCCTCTTGGGGAAGTTACATGATCAGGTGATCAGATTAGTGCTCAGGTAAGTCTTCACCTAGGCTGGTCCTCTGGAGCATTTGGAAGACCAGAGAGGAAAGACTTAAGGGGTTGAGATGGAGAAGGGCTAAAAGAACAAGTCTGGGACACCGAAGTGTGCATTCAGGGGATGCCGAAGGTTGGTCTCAGACTTCTTGTCACAGGCCCCATGAGGGACAGGTTCCTCCTGACTCTCAGGGAGCTTCTTGGGGCCTAAGGACTCCAGACCCTGGTAGCCTGGCTCCTATTACTGGGCTGGGAGGCTGGGAGAGCCTCTGTGTTGCCCAAGGTTTTACAAGACCGTCGGAGGCCCTGGCTGGCTTTGGCACACGGTGGGAGCAGCAGTGAAGCCTGGTCTCTTCTGCCCTTGCCTGGGGAAGCCAGGGGCTGACCCAGTGCACCTTGGCACGGCCAGGCCAGGGGCAGGAAGAGACAGGAAGGAGGAGCTGCATCCTGACCTCAAGTAATTGTGCTTTCTTGCTTTGCCTGCCACCCACAGAGGAGAAGTATGTCACGGTGCAGCCTTACACCAGCCAAAGCAAGGACGAGATTGGCTTTGAGAAGGGCGTCACCGTGGAGGTGATCAGGAAGAATTTGGAGGGCTGGTGGTACATCAGGTAGGAGCCCCAGCAGGGGAGCGAGATGCCCTGAGCAGCAGAGCAGGGAGATACTGCCTGGTGGCCGGGGACACCAGATGGCGAGTAGAGGCTGACAGCAGCTTTGCGCCTGTGGCCGGGGCTTGGCTGCACTGAGTCTGCACAGCTAAACAGCTCAGAGAATGCTCTTCTTGCAGATGCCCTCCTGGGACACGTAAAGCAGAGCCTGAGCTGCAGCCAGCAGGGCACAGGGGCTCCGGCTCAGCTTGCAGGAGGTGGTGCAATCCCTTCCCATGCAACTGCCAAGAGGGTCCAGCACATCTGAATTTGGTTTTCTGTGTCCGGCTTTGGCTGCCTAGTGTGCTCTGCAGCTCAGGCGCCTGGAGCACTGGCATCCACTGGCCTTGCTGAGGTCCCAGCAGGCTGCCCCTGCTGCCCATGGCTCCGTACCCTGGCTCTGTCCCAGGCTGTCCCCTCTGCGGGGTGGCCGAGTGGCTTTCAGAGCTGAGGCAGAAGTGAGGCCTGAGCCAGGCCTGGTTCAGAGGCCTCTTCGGCTGCCCCTCTCTCTCCCAGGGCCCAATCTCCTTCCCAGCTGAGAAACCCATTGAGGAGATTGGGCGGGGGGGGGGCTTTTCTGGTGCCCCTGGAAACCAACAAAACCTGTGGGCTTCACTTGCCTCTCCCCCACCAAGTCCTGCCCGTCCAGTCCCCTCTGCCCTGGTACTTCAAGGCCAGCACCCCCCTCGGGGCCTTGCTCTCAGGAAATGTTTTTGATGATTTTGCCCAGTTTTCCTCTTCTCTGCCCTTAGCCAGGCTGGCAGAGATAGTCCCACATCTGTGTGTTCTGGGGACCACCTCGACAGCCCCCACACCTGGGAACCCTTACCCTCAGAGGTTCTAGGATGTGTGTTAGGCTGTAGCCCACAGTGGGGACAAGATTGACTGTGGGGACACAGGCACTCACGAGATGGGTGCTCAGACCACACCGACCGGCCGGCGCTGATGGTGTCAGGATCGGTCTGTGCTGATGGGTAGGATGAAGGTCACTGGCCTCATGGGGCTGAACCTTAGAGTGACCCGACAGGACCTCGCTGCTCTGGCCCGGTGCATGTCAGTCAGGAGGGCTGAGGTGTCCTTTCTGTCCTGCTAGGTGGGTCAGGAGCGTGGGCCTGGACTTCAGGCCTCTGCCCCTAGACTTGCGTGTTCTCGGCAGTAGGAACAGGAGCCAGTACCAAAATCCAGCGACCACGTGGCTGGCATAGGACGGCCAGCGAACATTCTGGCAGGCTGGTTGCCTCAACCACTTGCCCGGAGGTTATCTACAAAGCTGCTGGCTTTTTGTTTGGTTTCCTTTTTTTACGTTTTCTAAGATGACCAGTAAAGCCACTTTGTGCTGCCGCTTCTAGTCAACTCTTGCCCCATGGTGCAGCCCTGAAGCCAGCGGGAGCTTCAACTAAGAAAACCCTGCTGAAAAGGTTCCACCTTAAGACGGCTGCCAGATACCCCCTTAAATATGCCATTTCCCAACATTCCAGGCTCTGTGTTGATCCTCATTTCCTGTCTTTCTTCTCCACCCCCACCCTCCCACGCACCCCCCTCTCCCTCCATCTCTCCCTTTCCAGTTTGCTTCCCTCTGGAGTCATTCCATGCTCTAGAGCTGGAAAGCAGATGTGAGCAGAGTTGGACCCAGACACACACAGCCGCTCCTGATTCTCTTGCCTCTCTCCGCCTGGGATCTAATTTTATCCATGTAACACCGAAGGAACACACAGGATTTGAAATGGGAGCACTCAGGGCAGTGAGCTGGCCTGACCGGCACTCCCATGAAACCCTGCTCACATCTCCACGGGGTTCTCAGAGGAGCACCTGCAGCGGCCAGCAGGTCCCTCTTCAGCGTTGCTCCGAGACGCAGGAGCACCAGCTTCTGAGCCGGATGCTGCCACCGGCTAGCTGTGCGACCCTCTGCTACCGCTTTGCTTTTCCGAGCCTTTGCTGTTGCCTCATGTGTAAGCTTAGGTATCTTGACTAATTCCTTCCATCTACCCCTGAAATTCTGTGCTTCTGACTATCAGCTCCCCGGTTTCCATCCATTTGTTCACTGATGTCTGCCTTCCAGGCGCCAAACAGGGAGCCAGATGGGTGAGCTGGGGCCAGCCTGCCCCCCGTTCCTGTGATGTGCACATCAGCAGCCCCTACCTGAGCTTTCCAGCAAAGCTCAAGACATGTTGATAGAAACTTGACCGTTCACACTCCCTTTCCTCCCACCTCATGATGCCTGAGATCACGGGCAGATGGAGAGGCAGGCAGGGGGGTTGTCAGACATCTGGCATGGAGGAGCCATTCCAAAGAGCCAGATGTGTCCCAGGAAGCAGACAAGGACATTACAACCCAGACTCGGGGGCACCGACAACTCCTGAACGAGGAAGCGAGCTCCCAGTGGGTTTGGGTGGAGGCTCAACCATGGGGGGAAGGAGGGAAAGCTTAGTTTCAGAAGTCATCAAATCACCTGGATGAAGTCAGCTCTGCCATTTGCCTTTTCTCTTATTTATGGGATTTTGGTTTATTGTCATTTGGCCAGACCAGAGGTTTTCATTTCCTCCAGTCATGTACTTTAGTCTTTTCGTCTATGGTTTCAGCTCTTGGAATCCCACTTAGAAGAGGTTTCCTCAGCCCCTCAAGATTAGGTAAATATTCACAACTTGCATTTTTTATTTTGTTATACCGTGTGAGGCCAGGATCTCACTTGTTTTTCCTAACTGGGGAATCAGTTGTCCCCAGTCACTCACTGAATAATCCGTCCTTGCCCTACTGGTTTAAAATGTCCCCTTAACCTTGGTCTGTTGGTGGACTTGTTCAGTGAACTTGGAACTTGATCCATCGGCTACTTCTGCGTGGTACTGATACTTTCCCCACTCAGTCACTCTTTTTAGAGACATCTTTGTAATTGGTCTCAGTGTGTTCATCCTTCTGGATACATTTTTGCAGTGATTCTGTCCCTGCGTTTTGCTGAAGAGAAAAAAATTGAGCTCTAGGGTAGGGGCTTGTCCAAGTTACCGTAGACCAGGACTCGGGTTTTCTAACTCACCTGGGTTACCTCTTTGCCTCTCTGATAGTTTCCTTTTCCAATAGGACATGTAACTCGAGACACCTTCTCATTTCTAATCTCTAGAATTACCCTCTACTTATTGTGAGGTCGAAGGCTGTTATGAAGTCTACCTTTTGGGCAACCCAGAATTTGAGGAATCTTTTAACCTGAAGGTCCCACACTTGCATGGCTTTGCAAAGTATCCGAACTCACTCCAAGAGGAATCGAGCAGAGATCAAGGAGATGGGAAGACAAGGTGTTCTAGGTGTCTTTCCCACCTGTTCAGTTCCCATTCTCTCCAGAATAGTGGGATTGCCCTGGCCGGTTTGGCTCAGCGGTTAGAGCGTCGGCCTGCGGTCCAGAGAGACCCGGGTTCGGTTCCTGCTAAGGGCACGTACCTCGGTTACAGTTTGTCCCCGGCCCTGGTTGGGTCGTGCGGGTGGCAGCCACTCGATGTGTCCCTTTTATGTCGATGTTTCTCTCTCTCTCTCTCTCCCCCTCCTACTCTATCTGAACAAAATATGGAAAAATGTCCTCGGGTGAGGATTAAACAAAAACAAACAGAATAGTGGGGTTGCCAAGTGTCTGCTGAACCTGGTGGAAAGGCTCAGCTGGGCAAACCCGACGGAGCCTGGGCCTGGGCGAGCTCAAGCCTCAGTGCTCCAATGACCCCTGCCCACTCCTCCCCCGCAGATACCTGGGCAAGGAAGGCTGGGCGCCAGCATCCTACCTGAAGAAAGCCAAGGACGACCTGCCGGCCCGGAAGAAGAATCTGGCAGGCCCAGTGGAGATCATTGGGAACATCATGGAGATCAGCAACCTGCTGAACAAGAAGGCGTCAGGGGACAAAGAGACTCCACCAGCCGAAGGCGAGGGCCCAGAGGCCCCCATTGCCAAGAAGGAGATCAGCCTGCCCATCCTCTGCAACGCTTCCAACGGCAGTGCCCTGGGGGTCCCTGAGAGGACGGTCTCCAAGCTGGCCCAGGGCTCCCCAGCCGTGGCCAGGATCGCTCCTCAGAGAGCCCAGATCAGTAAGAGCCTCACTGAGCCGCGGGTTCTTGTTGTGAAGCAAATTATAGAGTGGGCATGGGGTACAAGGAATACAAAGGGGTATGCAAGTCCCCCCATATCATTTTTTTTTCTTTATTGATTTGAGAGAGAGAGAGAGAGAGAAACATCGATGAGAAAGAACATCGATTGGCCGCCTCCTGCATGCCCGCCACTGGGGATTTGGCCCACAACCTGGGCATGTGCCCCAATCAGGAATTGAACCAGTGACCTCTAGGTGCATGGGTCAATGCTCAACCACTGAGCCACACCCGCCGGGCCTTTTCTTGATATATAGACTGACCCCTGACCCCAGCCTCACTCTGTCAACTTGTCTCATGCTAATTGCAGGAGTGGACAAGGCAGTTCCTCCCAGCTCCTCCACTGAAGATAAATTACCTGAGTATATAAGCTGCCAGCACCCCCTTCCCTAGGGGAGAGCCAGGAAAGCCAGCTCTGTAGACGAGCAGCCCCCCGGGCCATGAACTGGGAGCCGCAGGTGCAAGACTGCTTTGCTGACAGGAACATCTTTCTGGGCCCTCCCCCGCCTTCCCCATTGCCTTCCCTCAGTTACGAGAAACCTGAAAACACGAACGGGGTGGCTCTGCCTCTCTGTGCAAGCAACGCACAGAGGGGCGTCCCTCACGGTGTCCTCCGTTCTTAACAGGAGCGAGGCACTCCGCGCCCTCTGAGCCTGCGCAGCTCTGCTCTCGGCGCCTCTAGTGGGGGTTAAACTGGTCTCTGTTATGAGAGACAAGCTTCTGTGTGTGTCCAGTCAGCCTTAAAATCTGGAGGGAAGCTGTTTTTTATTCTAAACTTGGTTACGTTAGCTCTGTGCCCGAAATCTTTTAGGCAAGCAGTCGGGAAATTCTTTAAGGGCATGTCCTCTTGCCTGGAACTGCGCTCGCTTCTTAGGATTTCGTGGTGAGCACACAGTAGACACGGTCTCTGCTCCAGACTTTGAAAATCTACGTGCTTTGATAAAGCTGTCTACCCTTTCTCCTAAAAAATGCCTCCTCTGTGTCTGTAGTTTTGCAATGTTGCACGTCACTTCAGAGGGTCCGTGGACCCTCTGCACAGCCAAGGAAGCTGAAGGTCTGTGGTTTCCTGTGGAAGACGCCCAACTAGAGCGCCTGTGTGCCCGAGAGCATGGGTCCTTCATGGATGTGGGGCAAAGGCAGGACCTTCCCAGGGAGGGCCAGGAGGCGGTCATACCTAGGGAAGGCAGATACAGGCCACGTTCCCAGTGTCTGGCTGGCATTTTTAAGCCGTGTGTCTTCTTGTAGGCTCCCCGAACCTGAGGACAAGGCCCCCACCTCGCAGAGAATCCAGCCTGGTATGTGTGCCGTACTTCCTCTCCTTGTTTTGTTCCTTCTCTGGGGATGCGCTGCAGAAGCCCCAGTTAATGGGCTGTCTCACTGCAGAGCATATTGGTCCAGAGGTTTCCCAAGGCCCCGCTGGGCCTTCCAGCTTTGTGGGGCTGGGGGCAGAGAGGGAAGCCTGCAGATTCCAACCTTTTGGGGGTCCTAGCTACACAGTTTATAATTGAAAGTGCTCTGCACTCCAAAGCTAAATAAACCCATCCTGGCCACTGCACTGGCAGACATAAACATTTAGACTGGCCGGCGAGAGTGTCCGGCCAGGGCATTGCCAGGGGCTTGAAATGCAGCTGCTGTCCATGTGAGCCTGGACCCCTTTCAACTTTACCTTCCTTGCTTGGGAGTGCCCAGTGGAGGTGGGGGGTGTCAGAGCCAGGAGGGCAGAGGGCAGGCCAGTGAGCATCCTCCAGGAGACGGGTGGATGGCCAGGGCTGGCTTATGCTAAAGCTTAAAGATGCTTAATGCTGCTGGGTGCCTGGCCGCTGTGGGTGGGGCGTCCTGGTATCCAGGCCATCAGGGAGGCAGATGTACACTCGGTGCTGGGCGCAGGCCAGCAGTGATGCTGGTGGCAGGCCGAGGGCCCTAGAACAGAGCCGATAGCAGGGGCAGTGGGATGCAGTGGAAATAATGGGGCTCCGGGTCTTACGGGCACAGACCCCTATTTCACTCTGACACTTAGGAACAGCCACCCCCAGGGCGAGTGGCTTGCCCTCCCCAACCTCAGTTTCTTCGTCTGTAAGTACCAACCATCTCCTAGGCTGTTGTAAGGATGAAATGAGACGAGGGGTGTTGTGGGCACTGGCCATCGGGTTTCCATTTCCTGTGTCAGCGGTGACTGTTGAGGGACTGCCGGTGACACTGTGGAAACAGATTTCTGAAATCACATCTGGGCTAACAACAAGGTTACTGTGATCAGTGACGTCTGCAGTTCCTGGAGAAGCAGGCCTTCAGTAAACAGGATTATTGGAGATTTGGTCCCTGCCAAAGAGACCGTCCTTGCCCTGGCCATTAGCCCCAGTGGAGTTTCTATCTCCCTTTTCCCTGTTTTTTACACAACTAAACGGCGAGTTCTTTCCTGCCATTGCTCTCAGCCCCAGCTAATTATGTGCAGGCAGACTTGATTTTGGCAAGAATGGGGTAATTCCTTCCACACTTACCAAATGCAGGGCTTGCTGAGGCAGGGCTGCTGTTTCCAGCTAGGCCCGGCCGAACCCCACTTGGCCAGGAGTCCGGGCTGGGCTGGGGCCTGGGCCACATCTGCTCACATGCACGGTGGCAGGGCCAGGCACCAAGGCAGGGAAAGTGGACTGAATCATCCCTAGTCCCTCAAAACCAGCTTCCACCCTTCACTCGCCCTGACCCCAGGCATCTGAGCTGGACCTGGCTGGATCAGGACTTGTCAAGCCTCAAGGATGAGGAAGACAGAGGATAGGGTGATGTTTCAGGAGGAGTGTTTAGCCTTGGCTTTTATTTATGGAGCTCTTCCTGTGCCCCTGGCCGGGCCAGAAGTTAGTCCACTATCTCAGTAATCCTCTTAATGGCCCTGCTTTAGTTCTGTTTTATAAGTGAGGAAACTGAGGCTCAGAGAGGTCAAGCCCAAGGCCACGCAGCTGGTGAACTGCTGAGCTGGGATGCAGCCCACATGTTCCCCCGGCAAGGCAGAGGTCCTTCGGGGCTTTAGTTACCACAGTTCCTTCCCCCTCCCTAGTCTCCTACACACACATCCTTATTTTTTTAAATGTTTTGTTTTAACGCCTTTGTGCGATACAAGGACATGCTGGGAACTATGGGGAGGCACAGAGTACTTCTTAGCTGGAATAGCGAACAGAGACAGAACATCTACTCCACGAGGGCAAGGTGGGGGTGGGGGGGCGTTATTTTGGCTCAGTGTTGGACACCCAGGGCCTTAGACCAGTGTCTGACACCCATTAGGCACACAGCAAACACTTATAAAATAAATGAATGAGGCTCACAAGTCATGGGCTGTGGCCAAATTCTAAATGTCCTTGAATGTTGTGCTCAGGTGTTGCCATGGCAGCGTCTGAAGACACTGAGTCTCTCCAGTGTGTTCCACCGCCCGCGGAGCCGAGGGTCCTGAGTGGTTCTCGGTGCCTGCCTGACCTCTGGCAGCATCGTGATGACCCACCAAGGTCTTCTCACCCAGCCCCACCCGTGGGGCGGGCTGTGGCCCTAGCTCTGCCCCTACCGCCGAATGTCACCCCTGCAGCCTCCTCCCTTAGACGTTAAGACGGTGGCTGTCCTCTCCCACAGGGCAGTGTGCACAGACTTTGTTACAATGAATTTTTTGTTTTTTTTTAAATTTTCATGTTGGGACCTAGCTATTGAAAACTGCACCTCTAGAGATAGAAGGGTGGAAATTACTGTTACTAAATGATTGTGTTGAAGGCTCAGACAAGACTCAAGTGAGCCCCAGGTATTCTCAGAAATTCTAGTCAGGTGCAGAGGCCACACTCACTGCCATTCCCATTCCCATCCCCATCCCCATTCCCATCCCCATCCGGTGGGTTCTGCTCACTGAATCCTTCTCTACCTTAGGGGTTCCAGCTGCCGAAGCCACCAGAGCCCCCTTCTGTTGAGGTGGAGTACTACACCATTGCGGAATTCCAGTCGTGCATCTCTGATGGCATCAGCTTTCGGGGTGGACAGAAGGCAGAGGTGAGGCCTGCCGCCCCCCCTTCTCTGTCCTGCTGGCACTGTTCCTGAGGGGCAAGCAGGAACAAGACCCCGCGTGCTCCGCACCTCCCTCGCTGCGGCGTTGCCCAGAGCACGTGGCAGAGCTTGTGAGGAGGTGTCTTGAGACAAAGGGCTTCTGTGGTTGGGTCAGTTTGGAGGGCAGTGGGTTCAACAAAATCTAACCAGCTTTGTTGTGTTTTAACTGCAATACTTCTCAGAGCCTGTGACAGGGAGATGTCACTGTGCAGCTCTCTCAAAGGGGACTGCATTGGGCGGCATTGCCAGGCCCGTCTGGCCCCAGCCCACTTCCTCTCCCAGGACACCTCAGGTGCCAGCACATTAGAAAGTGTGTTGTTGGGAGAATGTGGTCCCGGCTGCTGAAGTAAAATGCTGGGGGGCCAGGTTCTGGCCGTGTCCATGCCACAGGCTCCTCTGGTGTTTGATGCCGTCCTCTCTCCCCCTGAACCCAGGCTTTGGTTATGTCTTTCTGCAAACTGGGGTAGTACCCCCCTGGGAACTCCCTCCTGGTGTGTCTCTAGCATGTGTGTAACTGCTTTGCAGCTGGTGCTGAGTAGCCCTTCCAGGGGACAGAGAAGAGCTGCCACTCTGTGGTTCTTGAGTGGCTCTATGTAGTAATGGAGTTAAGTCCAAGTAATTCATAGAAAACTGCCAGGAGACTAATGGGCAGGCTCGGCCCATGGGAAGTGATATCCACAGTGTGAATGTTTTAAATCACATGTCTGGAAGTTAGAACTAAATTTCCAAAAGAAATCATTCTCTCAGTGGTGCTCAGGTTTCTGGAAGAACCTGCGAAGCTCGTAATGTAACAGAACTATCATACTGAGGGTCTTCCGAAGCTAGACTTTCAGGTATAGGGGTGGGCGAGGACGAAGGGTAGAATACAGTACCCAGGCAAGGAGAAAGTCATTTTTTTTCTTTTGGCTGCGATCGCAGAGGCCTGGTCTTAGGCAGAGCTGCCTACGGGGGTCCAGCCTCTCTCCCTTCCTTGCCCACCCCCAGTGCCGGTGTTTTCATGCTCCCCGCCCCGCTTCAGGACCTCTTCCTCCAGGAGTGCTCCACAATCCAAAATTCCCTTCCCTTTGTGTTCCCCAGGCCAAGGAACCCCAGCACAACCAGTAACCACACAGCTGGCCTTGAGTCAATCTCAAATAGCGGTTAAGAAAGAAGCTCCTTGAACTAATTTATACTAATAAGGAAATGACTGAAAGCCCATCGTCCTTCCCACAGGAAACCATTCAGCCCAAGGAAATCTCTTCAGCTAGTTGGATTCACATGCAGTGAGAGGTGCACAGGCAGTGGGGGCAACACGGCTCTGTAGGGAGGCTCTGGCCTCAGGCCCCGTCTTCCAGCGACTCACCTGCATCTTCCCATTCTCTTCTGACCTCAGAACCCTTTCCAGGGTCACCAAGGGCGGACCCGGACATTGGAGGTGGGAGGAGGGTGGGAGTGGTGGAATGGTAGCTTTTCTATACGTGTGGGGCCTTGACAAGTTGGGTTTTGTAGGGACTGGGATCAGTGTCTCTTCTAAGTGCAGTAATTTAGGGGGCAGAGAAGCAGGGGTCTGAGAGGAGGCCAGCTCCCCCAGGGTGTTGACAGGCTTGGTAGGCCAGGGGAGAGGGACTTGAACAGTAGGAGCCTCCCAAATAGGAGATGATAGAGACCTGGGTTTGAATTCCGGTCCATCATTAACATTGGGCCCTGGGCCACTTATTTGCTCAGTTTGCGCATCTGTAAATGGAGATGGTGTCTCCTAGAGCCAGCGAATGAAGCCCCTAGCCCGGCACATCACAGGGTCCCAGTGATCCTCCAACTCACCGGCCTGTCCGCCCTTCCCCCTAGGTCATCGACAAGAACTCTGGTGGCTGGTGGTACGTGCAGATCGGCGAGAAGGAGGGCTGGGCCCCCGCGTCCTACATCGATAAACGCAAGAAGCCCAACCTGAGCCGCCGCACAAGCACACTGACCCGGCCCAAGGTACCCCCGCCTGCGCCCCCCAGCAAGCCCAAGGAGGCTGAGGAGGGGCCGGCAGGCACTAGCGAGAGCCAGGACTCCCCACTGAAGCTCAAGTACGAAGAGCCTGAGTATGACATCCCTGCCTTTGGTTTTGACTCAGAGCCAGAGCTGAGTGAGGAGCCCACGGAGGACAGAGGCTCGGGGGACAAGCGACCGGCCCAGCCCCACAGGCCCTCGCCTGCCTCCTCACTACAGCGGGCCCGCTTCAAGGTGGGCGGGTCTTCAGAGGATGTGGCCCTGGGAGAGGAGACCATCTATGAGAACGAGGGCTTCCGGCCATGTGCAGAGGACACCCTGTCAGCCAGACGTTCCTCCCGGGACAGTGACTCCCCAGGAGGCTCCCCGCTGTCCCTTGCCAGGAAAAACTCCCCCAAATCAGGCTCCCCCAAATCGTCCTCGCTCCTAAAGCTCAAGGCAGAGAAGAACGCCCAGGTGGAACTGGGGAAGAACCACTCCTCAGCCTCCTTTTCCTCATCCATCACCATCAACACCACCTGCTCCTCCTCCTCCTCCTCCTCCTCCTTGTCCAAGCACAGCAGCGACCTGAAGCCCCGTTCCGCCTCGGACGCAGGCATCCGCGGCACTCCCAAGGTCGGAGCGAAGAAGGACGCTGAGCTGAAGGCCGGGCTGACCTCTTGTGCTCGGGCCAAGCCATCGGTCCGGCCCAAGCCATTCCTGAACAGAGCAGAGTCCCAGAGTCAAGAGAAGATGGACATCAGCACTTTACGACGCCAGCTGAGACCCACAGGCCAGCTCCGGGGAGGTCTCAAGGGCTCTAAGAGTGAGGATGCAGAGCTGCCCCCTCAGACAGCCTCTGAGGGTCCCAACGAAGGGTCTAGGAGAGGCTCAGCTGACCTCATCACCCTCCCAGCTGCCACGCCCCCATGTCCCACCAAGAAGGGACGAGAAGGGCAGGCCACCTCCTACATGACATGCAGTGCCTACCAGAAGGTCCAGGACTCAGAGATCAGTTTCCCTGCGGGTGCGGAGGTGCAAGTTCTCGAGAAGTTGGAAAGCGGCTGGTGGTATGTAAGGTTTGGGGAGCTGGAGGGCTGGGCCCCTTCCCACTATTTGGTGCTGGGTGAGAGTGAACCACCTGACCCCTCTGGCAAGGAGCCGGATTCAGTAACTGCCAAGAGCAAGCAGAAGGAGGGCAAGTCAGACAGCCTGGAGAAGATCGAGAAGCGGGTCCAAGCGCTCAACAGCGTCAACCAGAGCAAGAGGGCCACGCCACCCATCCCCTCCAAGCCCCCAGGGGGCTTCAGCAAGTCTTCAGGTGCTGGGGTGGTGAAGATGAGGAATGGTATTCGGCAAGTGGCAGTGAGGCCCCAGTCGGTGTTCGTGTCCCCGCCACCCAAGGACAACAACCTGTCCTGCGCCCTCCGGAGGAACGAGTCGCTCACAGCCACCGACGGCCTCCGCGGCGTCCGCCGGAACTCCTCCTTCAGCACCGCCCGCGCGGCCGCTGCAGACAAGGGCCGCCTGGCCGAACGGGCTGCCAGCCAGGGCTCAGACACGCCTCTGCTGCCCGCCCAGCGCAGTGGTGTCCCCGTGTCCCCCGTGCGCCCCAAGCCCATCGAGAAGTCCCAGTTCATCCACAACAACCTCAAAGATGTGTATGTGTCAATTGCAGACTATGAGGGGGACGAGGAGACGGCAGGCTTCCAGGAGGGTGTGTCCATGGAGGTCCTGGAGAGGAACCCCAACGGCTGGTGGTACTGCCAGATCCTGGACGGGGCGAAGCCCTTCAAAGGCTGGGTGCCCTCCAACTACCTGGAGAAAAAGAACTGACGGAGGGCGTGGGTCCTTCCAACCTGAGTGTGGATGAGGGGTGAGATGAAGACCACGGGGAGAGGGGAAACGGGAGGGGGGTGGGGGGAGGACATTGAACCCTGCAGAATATGTGACCTCAAGGATACTCCCCTCCAGGCTGTCCCCCGGCTGGGAGGTAGGGTCTGGTGGGGACCCACCTTGAGCAGAAGGCCTGGAACGGCAGCAGGGGAGGCCTGGGACCAGAGGTAAGATAGCTGAGCCCCATGTGTGCGCCTTGGTGACTTCACTGATGGACTTGGCACCATTTGGGACGTGCCATGTGGGAAACCCCAGTTGTGCCTTGGCTGAAATCTGGAAAAGATGTGGTTATAGGGGCTTCCCGTGCCCTTCCCCAGCCTAGCCCAGTTCCAGTTGCTGGCATCTTGTCACCAGAGGTAGCCTTTGTATCATCTTCATCTGTAATTGTGAAATGAGTTAGTTTCCCAGGGATTGCCACCACCCACCACAAGTGGTGTGACAGAAGACATCTCTGGCTGTGGGGCTTGGAGGCCCCTGCTCTGAGCTCAGCCTGTCCCTGGCCAGGCCCAGTGTTAGTGTCTGCTAGTTGGAGAAGCAGCAGTTCCCAGCTGCCAACAAGGACCACCTTTCTTACCATCGCTGACCGCGAGCAGAGCCCACGCTGCCCGGGGTGCCCATGAACCACCAGCCCGACTTACAGGAGGATGGGCAAAGCCGTGGGCCTCTTCACAGTCTTCTTAGACTTTTTTGGGGTATTTTTCTGGGTGGGCAGTTCCTTTGCATGTTTTGGGAGAAGTTTATTGATTTGGGGCTTCTATGTTGGGCCTTGGATTTTGGTGTTATTTTAGGGGTTGTTTGGGGGCCTAAGGATGGTCAGCCTCGCAGGGGATGGGATGGGTAGTGGATGGGCTCTTTTGTTGCGCTCTTGTGGGAGGTTGGTTGTTGTTCGTGTGTCACGTGCTTCCCCTCCAGAGCCAGAGTCATTTCATTTGGTTCCACTGTGTGGATGGTACCGGAACACGGCACTTGACGGAGGCACCGGGGGCTGAAGCCCCAGCTCCCAAGCCCGCAAAGCAGAGACAACTGCTCTTCTGGCTGGTGCCCAGCCCCAGGAGGGAGGAGGGTCTCGTTCGGGAGCGAAGGCGGCTCTTGGGCTGCTGGGTGACTGCCATTCTGTGTATGGTCTCCTCCCTGGGCAGGACCGAAAGCCTGAGGGGACCCCAGCCGGGCCCCCCAGGGCCAGACTGGAGGACACCCCACCAGCTGCCCCCTAGCCTGCAAGCGATGACACAGGTACCCAGGAAGATGGAGGACCCAGGCCGGGAGCTGACCTGGTCTTTCCGAGGGGCAGTGCCCCCGTGAAGAGAGAAGCGAGAGAATAAAGTCCCCATCAACTTTGGGTCTTTCCGTCATTGACATTTCAGAGAGGACCCTCCAGAAGCCAGTGTGGCTTCCCAAGGACTCACCCTTCGCTGGGAGTGGATTTCCACACGTGCCTTTGATTTCAGACAGGTCAGGCTTCACAGCCGCAGATTCAGCTGCCAGAGTCTGGACCACGGCTGGTGCTTCTCCGGGAGGAACGGCCCTCTCTCCACCCTGCTTCCGCCCAGCGAGGACGTGTTCCCCGAAGATGGGCATGGGACCCAGCGTCTTGTGCCTTTATACCCCATCTGCCCGAGGCCTTGCCTGGGGATCCCCCCAGCCCTCCTCCCTCCGTACACTGAAGCCTGGCAGCTATAGCAAACTGCTCATGTTCTCTAAGGGCCGTGGTGAGATTTTGTTTCCTTTTGTTTTGTTTGTGAGTTTGTTTAAAACTAAATTAGTTATTTTCTTCTGCTGGACAGTATTAAATAGAGCAGGATGTTGAGTTAATCTGCTAGACTGCAGTACTAATGGTAGTGGTTTAGTGTCTTCATATTAATATTATTTGGACTTATTTGAACAATAATGATAAAGAAGTGGTTCATTATTTTTTAATTAATGCACTTTAATAAGGTGGAATGGAAAGAAACCCAGAGAGCAAAGTGCATTACCTAAAGATGCAGTATATACTTTTCTCATTTTTAAGCAGCACATATTTATTAAAAGAAAAAGAAGTAATTTATGATTATTTAAAATAAAATTTAAAAGTAGAGTGACCGTCAGGTTAAAGGACCTTCCACATAGCTATCTTCCGGGGGGGCCCAGTGGCCTCGCTCCTCCAGTCTGCACTGAGCCAGTTCAGTCAATACCACGAGGCCAGGCCAGGAAGGAGTGCAGGACGCGCCTGCCAAGCACAGAGCATCTCAGTCGGACTGGCCCACAGTGCTCCCCAGAACCTGCCCTTCCTCACTGTCTGCACTGCCCTGTGGGGCGCTATGCCACCACCAGGGCCCACATCCCCCCAGCCCCCGAAGACCCTCTCTCCTTGATCCCCAGTGCTCTAAGTGATGGTCATTAAAAGTGACCTCAGAGGTCACTCCATCCCCTCCCCGACTGTTATTGCAGCCCAGGGACAGGAAACGACTCCCAAAATCACATGGCTGAGTTTAATGCCAGACCTCCCCGCTGCATCAATCCTTGCACTCCTACCCCCCCCATTATAGTTTATTGTGTGGTCATCATGTTTACATTGTGACATCCAGCCCTGAGGATGGCTGGGAGTTGCTCAGGCATCCAGGAAAAGTGGGGAATGCTGCCACCTGGTGACAGCGTGTAGATTTGGGCAGTGAACAGGGATTGCCATGCCCCATCGTCACACCTCGCCCCTCACCATCACCCCCCAATTCACATCCCAGCACAAACCCTGAAAACCAAAAGAATAGTAATACTTGAAACAAAAAGGGTGCATGCCAGTCCCTCTCAGACATGGCCAGGGGATGCCAGGCCTTGTGCCCCTGGACTCCTAGCCCTACCCAGGGCAAAAGGGCCTTTCCCTAGAGCTACTGAGCTGCTTTGTGATTTTGGAGGGTACTGCTGGCAGCAGGTGGAGGAGGGAGGGGCCTGTGGCTCTGACCCATCTGGAGGAAAACCAGATCGGACTAAAAACAGAAAAAGAAAAAAAATCTCAGCAGTGTCCAAACCTAGTTTTCCATTAGTTGCAATTGAAAATGTGAAATGACATTGTATGGCTGTATACTGCAACTTTAATCATAATGAGCCCTTCTGAGGTCATTATTGAGGTTTATATAATGCCCGAAGACGCATCATTGGTGCTTTTTCTTTCAGTTGAAAGACTTTTTCTTTTATTACAAGGGGGAAAAAATGTCTTCATCTCTCTCCCACTTTATAACAGCGGGCCTGGCTGGGCTTCCTGGCCCTGCCACGCTGTTTCCACTAGGCCAAGGGGCCGTGGGGGCAGCGAGCGGGAGCTGGACGGGGTAACCCTGAGGAGCAGATGGCACATCTGCTCCTAGCTGTGGCCGGGCCCTGCTTTGCCAGCTCTTGGCCCATCCGCCCCAGCCTGGCCCCCACAGCTTCTCTTTGTTTCTCCTCAGTTCTCCATCTTGACGAAGGCATTATATAGAATCATTTTAATCACTTTCAGATGTTAGAGCAGCATATTTTACTGGCATTTATCCATCGCTTTCCTCCGCAAGGCATGTTACTACTCTTATCATCTACGGAAAAAAAGACAAGGGAATTTCGGTCAAGCGTTATTTTCATATTACTAGTATTTGCAGAATAGGCGTAGAACTATTTAAGTTTAGACCTTGGTTTGGTAGTTTGTTTTGTTGTTAAGGGAAAAAAAAAAAGATAAGGTAACCTCTACTTTTTCTGTTTTTGTATTTAACTAATATATTATTTCTTTAAGGTTACTGACTTCCCCTAGTCCCTCCAAATACTTTGCATTCTCAATCGAAAATGAAAACAATCTGAGAGACAGGAAACGTGCAATATTATCAGAGGGATGCCAGGGCTTGTTGAGACGGTCCAGTGGCCCGCCTGTTGATAGAGGGAGGCGGGCTGCTGGAAGTGGGGGCTGAGGAGCAGACAGGTGGCCTTATGGATATTGATCTTTTCCCCCTCCTCCTCGTCCCCCTTTCCTGGCAGGATGGCAGTGGTCCCCACCTGAGGGCAGCCCCTTTTTCTGTTGGGTGTCATCCACCCAGAATAAAGGGATTCAGGGAAGTAGCTCAGGGCTCTGGACCTCCTGGGGCCCCGCCCTCAGAGCACAGCAAGGACATCCGGGAACTGTTCGTTTTCATTTCCGTTGCCAGCCAGCTGCTCAGAAAGACCTGTCCTAAAAATCACTCAGCAGCCCTCTCTTACCCCAGTCTCCTGATGTTTGCGCCATGATCCTTTTGATGGATGTTTGAGTCTTTCTAAAACTATGTAACCTCAGTTCAGTTTATGGGCAGGAACCCTAGATGTAACCAAATCTTTTTTGGGGGATGTGGGTGCCTTCAGCCCTACAGATCCCGGTGAGACACCCATTTCCACAAGCCTGCAGCTGGGCCTGGTGCTAAGCCTGGGCCACCCATTCATCTCAATGGCTTCCGCCGAGGGGCGAGCCTGCCTCCGCTCCACACTCCAACAGTCAGTCCCCAGGGGGTCTCGGAGAAACATCTGAGGGACCTGCTCAGGGCTCTGCTGGTAGAACTGCCCACGACAGGTACCAAAGTGGCCTCCTCCTAACTTGGCACAGGTAGAAAAGGCAGCAGGATGGGAATTCTCTGGGTCCAAGCCCTTGGAGCTCTGCTTTTTGCTACAGGGACGTCCTTGCTGGCTTGTCCCCTCGACTTCCAGTACTGTATGCCTGCTGCTCCAACCCCTCTGTTTGGCGCATGTCTGTACAAATACGGATCTATGTGCCGAGTGGGACTGTGCCCCCACGTGTGGGTGTCTGTGCTTGGAGTGTATACATCTATGTCGATCTGAGAATCTTGACGCAGAGCTCTCTGGAAGAGAACCATCCACGTAGCTAAATTAAAATTCCCTCACTTTTTTGAGGGCTGTGTGTTGTTGAGAGTGTGTTTGAGTGTGTGTGTGTGTGTGTGTGTGTGTGTGTGAATTTCCCACTTGAACTGAATAAAATGGGGTTAGAGAAGAAAAATACTGGGCAAGCTGTCTCCATTGTACAGTCCTTGGCATTGGGCAGGCCCCACGGGACTCACAGCTTCTGGCAGCGTGTGTGTTATTCACACATGAAATTCTGGCTGGAGAGTGCAATGTGTCTTTTTAATTTTTTTGTAATTATTTTATTAAGTATTTAGTTGGAAACTTCACACTGGCATTAACAGATCTAGCAGAAGCAGCCTAGGCCATCATCCCAGGCTCCCAAATAAAGATGTGGAAAAGAGGTGCCGCTGGGTGTGCAAGGCTGAGGTGGTTCACTGGGTCACCACCTGCAGGTGTGCTATGTGCAGGCCGACTCCCACCCATTGCCATGCGTGTCATCGCTGTGGGAATCCCCATATAATAAAGGCGCCGCTGGCCCTCAGCTCGTTCCTGAGGGTGGTCAGGCGAGTCAGGGTGAGAACTTGCACGTGGTGGGAACTTGTGCGAGGCAAGCTCAGCAGACCTGCATGCATGTACATCAGCACCTTGCTCTAGACTTCGGACCCGTCTGACACTTCATGGGAATAGAGTGGAGGATTCTCCCTTGACCTTACTAAGACTTTTGCCTAAATCATGACCCCTGTTTGGGGCAGCTCTCTGCTTCTCATGCTCCATGATCAGAGAAGGATGGGGTGACTGACCTATTGCCTCATTTCAGGAGAAACAGCCCCACTGACCTTAGCTTCCCTCCTGTTTTGTCCTGTGCATCTGGGTCCCTAGGCAAGAAGTTGGATATATTGGTGCTTACAGACTGAGCAGAGGGTTCCACTTTCCATGGCCCAACCTGCCAATGAGGTTGAAATTACCGTGCGATCCCCTGCCCTGATCTTATCTTTCTATTCTTGAGTTTGCACTTGACCTTGACAATCAGCCCCCTCTCCCGTCCCAGTCCTAGAACTTAGCGGCCTTAGAGAATGAGTCCCTGCGCTAAAGGTCCCTCCTTTGCACCCCCACCCTCATCCTGGCTAGTGGGGCTGGACTTCAGGAGGCAAGAGAGAGTGGAAGAATTGTTTTAAAGCAAAAGGATGGATCGAGCATGTTGGAGATGAGCAAGAGGCATGTCAGCAAGATGAGTATGTGCATGTGTGACATGTTTAGGGTGTCTGGGACTCACGTCCCTTCCCAGAAGAGGATGTCTTCTACACAGAAAGGGAAAAGTGTGAGAATGCTGAGAGAGCGTTTGGAGTCTGGAGTTTTGTCTTTATTAGAAAGAAGAGAGAAGTCCATTCTGAGTGTTTCAGGAAGAAGAGAGCAGGTAAGAAGGGAATTTAGTGATTCAACACCCAAGGGTCCAGCCAGATCAGGTTGGAAAAGTCCCAAGATGAGGCCACTGAAGAAGCTGAGTCCCCAGCAGGCTTTTAATGAATGTTCATTGATTTACTCAGTGGAGAGGGAAGTCACCAGCGACAAATTGTATTTGAGTTTGGAGGCCCTGGCTCCAGAAAATTCATCCTCCTGGGTTCCCAGCTGGTTTTGCCCACCGCCTTTTGTCCAGTCCACAGCTAACCTCTCAAATTGCTTGAATCAGATGCTAGTAAACAAATGGGTCATGTAGTTAGAGACCCACCCACCCCCAAATTGGAACCTCAGGGTCCAGATACCATCAAGCTTATCTGGGAGGAAGGGAACTTCATTTGTTCTGTCCACCCCCCGTTCCCCCGTTATTCTCTAGTATCTCTGATGATACATACCTGTGGTTATTCAGTTTGCTGACCCTGCCTCACTGGTATGACTTAGAAGACGGGGTACAATGCACACTCATCCATGGATATGCCCTTTCGTTTTCAGTGGCCTATGACAAGGCACACTGTCTAAAGCGTTTCAGAGGAAGAATGGTAAACAGCCACCGTTCTTGAATCTGCATGTTGTTCTCTGCAACAGGTTTTCTTTCAATGCAGGACACAGGATGGGAAAGGGTTTCACTGCTAGTCACTGAGGTCTGCAGGAAGGTGACTGAGTGATGCACATGTGAGTGGCAGGGCCCTGAAGTGTGGCTTTGCAGACTGCATGGTTGCATGTCAGCTGCTCCAGAACTTTGGGGAATTCCTCACGGTGTCCACTTAACCCCTTCCAGTTCCTAGCGGGCTCTGTGGGGGTTGGGAGGAGGCTGTTCCCTCTTTCCTCCCCAGCAGAGAAACTGAAGAAAAATCATTGAATTGGATGTGTTTGAGTGCTAAAAAATTTCCAGGATCAATGCTGGTGCTAAATTATCTCCATGTTTCTAATATTTTTAATAGTGGGTTTGTTTTTTAATTGTTCTCATCACAAAAATGCAAAATGCAGTGTCCTGGGGGAAGGGACCCAGCCCCTTGGCCTTCACCTTTCCAGGTGTCTATCATTTTTGACGGGACTCTTTGGTCTGCAGAAATACTCTGACTTGGCATGCTTCTAGACTGTAAGATTTGGGTTGTTTTATTTTGTATTTTTGTTTATGTTTACATGCATCTTCTTGTATTTTCCTGAAAATTAAATAAAGTTTTTGGCCTTTTTAACTGAACAGAATCACCTCTTAATTCTCCCTGATGCCAGTAAATCCATCCAACTGAATGGCAGAATTATCCCAGTGTAGAGTGAGCTGCAGGATCTGAGCCTTCGAGGACACTGGGGAGGGGGAGGAGGGGGTAAGTTCCCACCACTGTTGGTGAGAATCCTGCTCAAGCTCCTCCCCCTTCACCACCTCTGCCGTGGGGAAGCTTTCTTGGCAGCCAGAGCTTTGGAAGAGATGCAGATCTTGGGGGCCAAAGACCCACATCTATCAGGCCTAGCTGGTCCCTCAGCTTAGAGCACCTAGACCTCCCTACTTCTGCTGGACTCTAGTAACAGCTGGGTGGCCCTGATGTAGGGAGCAGCCACGGCTGTTCGAGGCCAGGCAGAGGCTGGGCATCCAGAGTGTCCTCATTGTGTCTAGACCCCTTCTGCCACCACCAGCCTTTGCAGCCAGCCACATGCACTCACCTAGAAAGTTTCTCCAGGTCTCTTCCCAGAAGCATCCTTTTTCTGCCCAGTTGTGCCACCCATTTGGTATAGGCCTCAGCACCCACCAATGCTGAGGGACCGTCGAGGGATGGGGAGGCCCTGTGGAGTTCCTCAGAAACTCCAGTCTGCTGACCTGAGGACCTGCGATCCTTTCATTAGCCCCTAGGTGGCGCTGCCACACCACAAGGGTTCCGGGCCTGGTTGGGGCTCCCCTCAGCCAAGAGAAAGCTGAGCAGGCCTCATGGACTCCCACTGCTCTAGCACCAACAAACACTGCTCCTCAGACCCAGGGACCTGAGGCTGCCAAAGGGCAGTGGCTTCTCCCTTTCAACTTACAAGGCTCGCCTGGCATTCTGGCCCTGGCCATCCAAACCTTAGGCCGTGCTCCAGCACCGCACTCTGATTGTTGACTCCCCTCTATACCCAGGACACCTGGCCCTCCAGTGTCAACTCCCCCACCCCTACTCACACACACTGGCGCGCACACCCCACACACATTGGCCCTCCCTCCCCAGCCCTCCATGCTGCACAGCACAGCCTTAGGCTGGTACAAATCACCTTTATTCACAATCACAGCGACCCAAGTTCACAAAGGAGGCAGCAATGACCCCCACACTAACAGAGACAATGGGACAGATGGCTTCCTCTCCCCCTCAGGCAGCAGCCCCTGCACTTAAGACCTACCCTTGCCTCTGAAATGGAACCCTTGGCTGGATGGGGCCACCACCTCCCCTACCCCACCCCCACAGAAGAGGTCACGGGGGTCAGAGACTAGGGAGACCCCTAGCAGAATTATGACTTCTCAAAGGCCCACTGTAAGGCAGGGACAGACACGAGCCCATCCTGGCGTCCTGATCCCTAGTGCTGTCCCACCACGGCACCCCATAGCAGCCTCTCACCAAAGAACTAAGTCACACATTTTACAGACATGGGAGCTGAGGCACAGAGGGGCTCCAACCTGGCCAGGCCACACAACTGGTCAGTTGCCAGGTCCAGAGTCCCATGCTCTGCCAGCGACAGGGAGGAGCAGTCTCTGAGGGGCAGAGGGCTGGGAAGTTGGGGGTACACTAGGCCAAGACTCTTGAGAGCTGGCCCCAGCCCGTGGCCTATCAGGTTGGCGCCAGGGCAGAGATGACTGTAGCCTAAGAGCACGTGGGGGGGCACTCCCTCACCCCAAAACCGGGAATAGGAACCAGAGATGCTGGGACCCAGTCCCTACCCCTCATCTTTCCTGGGGGCGAAGTGCCTTTCCTAAGAACAGGCTCCTGCCTCTACCGTCACTAGGCTCCCAGCCTTCTCCCCTGGCCAGCGAGGCTCTCCTTCAGCCTTCCCAGACTTTTTATGTCCTTTGTGGGGGGGCACTCTTGGGCCTCTTGACGTATTTGAGCCAACTCAGAAACCCTGCTCCAGCCCAAGGAGGAAGGGCACTTTGTGGCTCTGGGTGACCACCAGTCCCAGGGGATCAAGGAGGCTCAATTTGCCTGTGTAAAACGGACACAATTTGCCAGGAGGCCTCCCAATTCAGACCTTTTGCAAGGAGTTCTGACTTATGGTAAGCACAGCTAACTATGGACTTTGGGGCTAGAGTCTGGGAAATGCTGCCCCCCTCAATCTGCACACACCAGGGCAGCATTTCCAGGGGCCTGTGGGTTGGGAACTCACCTCCCCCCATAAAAAAAAAAAAAAAAAAAGAAACCCACAAACCAAATAAAT
Source organism: Molossus molossus (assembly GCF_014108415.1). Lineage (NCBI taxonomy): Eukaryota > Metazoa > Chordata > Mammalia > Chiroptera > Molossidae > Molossus > Molossus molossus. The sequence continues at coordinate 20,897,061 of NW_023425352.1, forward strand.
AAATTAATTAAAATAAAGAAAAGGGCTGGTCTTATTCCAGGAAACCTCCCTGCCCCCGACCCAGGGCCTTGGCCTCGGCCTCGCCTAGGGACGTTACAGCATCTCGGAGCATCAGCCAGGCCCAGGACAGCACTGAGATGTAGGACAGGTCACAGACAGTAGACACAAACCTGTTCCTAGAGACCCTGACAGAAGGCAGACCCTGCTCTCCAGCCACACCAAGGGGCGAGATGATGGGGGCAGAAAGGCTATGACCAAGGAGGATCCTGCGCATCTCTGCCAGGGCGAGGGGCCAGGGACTCAGAACCTGCCGCCTTCTGCAGCCTGTAAGTCCACCCATCCTGGGGGAGAGGGGGGCATGGCATGAAGGCTGCAGCCTGTCTGGGTGAGAGGTATCCACTGGTCGTCTTTCCCCTGCCTGCCAGGCCCAAGGGGCAGGGGAGAGAGGAAGAAGGTGGGTACAGGGCAGAGTAAGGCAGCAGCTCAGGGGCTCCCTGCCCAGGGCTGCTGGCAAGCAGGCTGTGCCCTGCTCAAGGGCAGTCGGCTGAGGGAGCAAGTGGAGGCTGATGTTCAGTCCACACTCCACCAGCCAAGCCGCATGCCCTGGCGCAGGGCCACATCTGCCCAGAAGAAGGGGCACGCTTTCCAGTTCTCACAAAGGTGCCACATGGGCTGGAGGGACCTCCTAGAAGTCGGTCCCAGATGGGGAAGGATGAGGACAGGCTGAGACCCCGATCTGGTCCCTCGGCATGAAAGGAAGGGCTCGGCGCAGAGAAGGGCAGACAGAGTGTAGCCTCTCCCTCCCCCTGCCAGGCGATTGCTTCTGCCCCCGGACCACCCTGCATGATACCCCTGTTCTCCCCAAACCTTCAGGGGCCGCAGTTTCCCATGTTTAATGGAGAAGGGTAAAGAATTTCCAAAATGAGGATGAAGAGAAGGGGCCCGTTGGCTTGCCCCTCGGCTGGAGCTGGGCAGAAGTCCAAGGAGGTGGGCATGAGGGCTAGGGCACCGCATGGGGCTAGGAGCTCCGGTAGGTCTTGATGATGTCCTTGATGGGGCGGCGGCAGATGGGGCAGCAGGCGTGCAGAGACTTCTTGAGGCGCAGACCGCAGGCATAGCAGAGGCACATATGGCCACATGTGTAGATGACCGTGTCCACTGCGTGCTCATAGCAAATGGTGCACTCGTCACTCCACTGGCTCGTGCCTGGGGTCACTGGTGACTCGGGCAGGCTCACCGGTGAGTTGGGAGCTGTCCCTGGGGGTGAGGGGACACCAGTCAAGGGGAGACTTAGTCCAACTCAGTCCCAGGTTCATGGGAAGAGAGGCCCCTGGCCTCTTGCCCCCCTCCCCCCCATTTATCAGATCTGCCTGTTCACTCAGATGACCTGCCTTCCTGGACACGAGGAGAGAGGGCACACTCCGGGAAGTCCCACTGCTGGCCCCTCAGCTCCCAGGAGCAAGGGCGTCCATGCAGCAGCGATGGAGGAGGAGGAGGGATGGGGGAAGGAAGAGGGCCAAACCCTTTAAATGTGGGCTCTGCCTGAGCTATCCTTTGGTGTTCCCTGTGTATTAAAAAAGTCCTTTGGAGAAAGGTACCCAGCTAGAAGACAGAATGAGATACATCCCAGAAATCACCACCCAACAGGGTTCAGCGGGCCCGCTGCAGCTCCTCCTGGGCCCCAGCCTGGATACAGGAGCTGCGTGCCTTCCTCAGCCAGGGCGTCGGGTAGGGTCTGGCACAGACCCATCCACCCGGAGGGGCCAGCCCACTTACCGCCAGCAGAGCTCCCCAGAGGTCCAGAGCTGCAGGTGCTGAGCGAGGGGTCAGAGAGGCGGCTGCCCAGGGCACTGGGCGAGGCTGGCGTGGAGGCAGGAGAGCAGGGGAGAGACGGGACACCCCGCTCTGCCAGGATGGTGGAGCCTGCAGAGGGAGGGAGGGGCGCACTGACCATCAAAGGCTCACTGGGAGAAAGCTCGAGTCTCCGCCTCTCCTGCAGGGTCCCAGGAGATAAAGTGGGTGCCACAGTCTGACCACACAGCCCAGCCACCGGGCTCAGGGCAGGATCCCTCAGGCTGCTCAGCATCCTGCCCCAGCTCTCTGTGCCCGCCTACAAACTGGAGAGCCACCGTGCTCTGGTGCTGCTCCATCAGCAGTCTCCAAACCAGCCCCTGCTTAGGAGCCCACATCCGCTCTTCCCCATGTATCCTTCACCTGCAAGGGTTCCCCAGCCAGAGGACAAACTCACCTTTCTCCAGCCCTGAACGGCCCCTCCAGCCCTGGCCTCACCTGCCCTGTGCCCTCCATCACTGTCCCCAGATATCACCCACTTTCTCCTCTGCACTGGCACCTTTGAAATGCCCTTCACCATCTCCCACACTTCTCTGTCCTACTTTCTTTACCTCCTTCTTCCCCTCACACCTCTCCCTCTTCTCCTTACCTTCCCCTTTCCTCCCTCCTTCCTCCAACAAGCCCTTTCTGAGGGCCTACAGGTACCATACAGTGTGTGTGTGTGTGTGTGTGTGTGTGTGTGTGTGTGTGTGTGTGTGATTGAAAACAAGGCACACAGAGCTCTGGCCCCCAGGTACGATACACTGTGTGTGTGTGTGTGTGTGTGTGTGTGTGTGATTGAAAACAAGGCACACAGAGCTCTGGCCCCCAGAGAGCTAAGGAACAATCCAGGGGCCTCTTGTGGCTGTCCTCAAAACCCCCTTCCGGGCAGCCTTGATACCCCCACCCCAACCACATTACTCTTTACCACTGACCAACCAACCATACACACTGCATGCAAAGGACTAAACAACCACAGATTCTGGGCTATTATCTGTCCTTTACCTAGAAATGCAGCTTTGTTTCCCCAGTTAAACCATGACCGTCCTGAGCAGGAAATCGTACTCATCCGTGACTCTCCCCAGACCTGTACATAGTGTAACGCTCTACACACAAGTTAAGTACTCAATGAGACCTTTTCTACTATTAGTCTTTGCTCTAATCCATTTAGTAGTCACTGTTTCTAGAAATATTCATTCATTAGCTATCCACAGGGTTTCTCTTATTAGTGTTAATAGTTTTTAAGTTAATTATGATCTCCTTCCTCAGAAATTCATACCTCCTATTTGTTTGTCTTGCCTATTGCACTGGCTAGCATTTTCAGAACAATACTGAAAGGCACCCCTGCCATATTTCTGACCCTGATGAGAATATTTCTAGTGTTTCACCTTTAAGTATGGAATTGGCTATTGTTCTGGAGTGAAGGAATAGCCTCCCAGTCTTACCTCGGCCTTCCACGGAGCAAAGCATTCCCCTGTCCGGTAAAGAGTTGCCCTTCATACATTGTCACTGATTTATTTTTCTTTTGGACTCAGTCAGGATCCTCTAACACCAATTTGCTGGTTGGACACCCAATTCTCCAGACAGCTCAGGAGCACTCTATTTAGTATATATAGAGTGTCCCTAAAAAATGTGTATAAGGTGTCTGTAGATTCTATTACACTTTGAAAATGAAATGTATTTTAATAAACACTGGCTTTATAATTATTCAACGTTATGTGTACATTTCTGGACACCCTATATTGAATTCTGAATGATTATTCAACACCCATCTTGGCCTGCTGACCTCTTGGGACATTTAAGCCCTGCTTTGTTTCTAAGCATCTTCTCTGCCCCAGTCTAGTAAGCCTCTTGGGCAACAGAAGCCTCACTGGAAAGCCACTTAGCTATTATTAGATGGTGCTGAGGCAAGAGGGTGCCTTGCCCTGATAGAATCTATTTCATCCGAGGAGCAGTGTCTCCTGGTGAGTGTAGTCAAATATCTTTTCACTTCATCCTGATTTTTTTCTGCACCCAAACCATTTTTCTTTTTTTTTTTTTTTTATTGATTTGAGAGAGAGAGAAGAAGGTAGAGGGAGAGAGAGATGGAAACATCAATGAGAGAAAACATCGACTGGCTGCCTCCTGCATGCCCCACACTGGGAACTGGGCCCACAGCCTGGGCATGTGCCCTGACCGGGAATCGAACCGGCCACCTCTTGGTACATGGGTCAACACTCAACCACTGAGCCACACCGGCCGGGCAAATCCAATTTCTTTTTATTCCATCCTGACTTTTCATCCCCAACTTCTTTCCTTCCTGATGTCTTTTCATCTAGCTTGATTTCTTTTCATTCCTTCCTGATTTACCTTCCCTCAATCCTAACTTCTTAGCATCCCAGCCTCATTTCTTTTCATTCTTTTTAAAATTTATTTTTAACTCTATCTTCACTTGATCTCTGGAATAGAGTAGGAAGTTCTCACTGATTTTAACTGATTTCTGGCACATTCCCACAATCACCAACAGCATTGTATCCACAAATACATGCATGCATTTAGTTACTCACATGTGCTTACATGCGGTATGCCAATCTTAGTGGAACTCATGCTCACTCACATACATACATTATCTTGTCCATGAAGTCTCCTGGGGTGAAATGTAGGCTGGGGGTTATAAGGCCCAGGGGTCTCTAAATTTGTCTATGTAAACTTGCTTTAAAAAAATCAAATGCCTAGGACCTATCCAAGATGTACAGTATAGTCTCTGGAGGTACTCAAGGACCTGCACTTGAGTGAGTTCTCACAGTGAGTCTAATGAAACTAGCCCAGTCTACTGCAGGTGTTGGCGGACCAGCACTCCAAAAGCATGAATGAATACCTGCTCACTCTAGGATAAGAGGTCCCAGGAGATGCTTTGTGAAAACAAGATTTCTGGTTAAATCATTTTGGAAAATCTGTACACCATAAGCATAACCACTCCCTCCTTAAAAACTCACACTGCATAGCAAAGGCTCGGAGAAGTTCTGCAGTAAAGAATCTCCCACTTTTTAAGCTCTGGCTGAGGGGCTCGTTGTCATTCTATACACCAAAAGGTGGCAGGTTCGAGTCCCAGTCAGGGCACATACCTAGGCTGTGGGTTTGTTCCCTAGTCAGAGCACACTTAAATGAGGCAAACTGATCAATGTTTCTCTCTCACAATGATGTTTCTCTCTCTCTCGCTCTCACTCTCTCTCCCTAAAACTCAGTAAAAATATATCCTTGGGTGAGGAGAAAGGAAGAAAAGGAAGGAAGGGGGAGAGGGAGGGAGGGAGGGAGGGAGGAAGGAAGGGAGGGAGGGAGGAAGGAATCCCCTACTTTTTAAAAACTCTGTACTTCCTAAGCTTTCGTGATCCAAGGATCCTTTCTGGATGGACATCTAACCCACAGAACCTAACCCACAGAACACTCTGGGAAACATGGCTGACCCAAGGCCATGTCCAAATCTGTCCATTCAAACCCAGAAAGTAAAGCTTAGACATCTGCAACCCCATTTCCTCCAAGGCCCTCTGCTCAGGGATTCCCCACAGGCCTCCAACCCAGGCACCACCTTGCACAGACACCTGGCTCCTGGCTCCTGACATACCAACCTCTACCTCTTTTTCTTTTCTTTTTTTTCTTAATCCTCACCTGAGGACATTTTTTCCATTTTTTTGTTCAGATAGAGCAGGAGGGAGAGCGAGGAAGAGAGAGAGAGAGAAACATCGATGTGAAAGGGACACATCGAGTGGTTGCCACCCGCTCGACCCAACCAGGGCCAGGGACAAACTGCAACCGAGGTACGTGCCCTTAGTGGGAACCAAACCCAGATCTCTCTGGACCACAGGCCTACACTCTAACCGCTGAGCCAAACCGGCCAGGGCCAACCTCTTTTTCTTATTTGGGCACACAACCACATTAAGAGACAGAGGTCTTTATTCCCATTTGGGAGAGATGGAAACTGAACTCCAAAAAGTTAAGTGCTGATGGAAACAAAATTTTTTTATTTTAAGTGTCCACTGGAATGTGTGTACCTGGACTGTTTATCGTGTATCTGTGGGAATATGGGTTAATCGGATTTGAGAACAATCCACGCTTTTCTCCCCTCCCCACGGTGGGTCTGGTGAGATTTGAGGGCCGTAGAGTCCCGCCCAAAACTCATTTCAGTGTCTGTGGCTCCTTGACAATCATAATGGGGCGGACCCTCTTTTCCCCTACCCAGATCAGCCCCCTCTTCCGGGAGACTGGACGCTGGGTGTAGAGGGCAGCTGGGCCGCCTGGGGTGCTGGGGAGGGGCTGGCACGGGTCGGGGCACTCACCGAGGAGGCGGATCTGCGTGATGGCTCCATGCAGACCGAAGAGCATCCAGAGCGGCTGCGAGGCGTCCACGCACAGCTGCATGCCCGCAGCGGCGCCGTTGTGGCTCAGGTGCAGCTCGCCGTCGGTGTTGACCACCAGGCCCAGAATGTCGCCACTGTGCAGGGGCCCCGGCACGCGGCACACGGCCCAGAACTCCTTGCGGTCCACCAGGGCCTCGGTGCTGAAGGGCAGGTCGGCCGGCCTCAGCGTGCCCGGGTCGCACGTGGTGACCCCGAAGGAGAGCGCGCCGGGCCGCGCGCCGCTGGCGCGCGTGACCTTCACGAAGATGGTCTCGGCCACGCGCACGGGCCGGCTGGTGAAGACGAGGGCGCGGTCGTCGCGCCCGTGCTCCAGGCGCGCCACCGTCTGCTCGTCCAGAATCCGGACGTGCGCGCCGGCGCGCAGCGGGTGGAAGCGCAGGTCGCCGTCGAGCTGCGCGGGGAGCGCGCGGCTGTGCTGCGAGTTGAGCGAGTTCTGCGGGATGGGGCAGCCGGCGGCCGGCGTGACCTCGTCGCCTTCCCCCGCGGGCACGTTGAGGTCGCACAGGCTCACGGAGAGGCGCGCGTCGTCCGCCTCGCGCCGCAGCGACGGCCTCCGCAGGGCGGTGAAGGAGCGCGGCCGCAGGCAGTCTGGCAGCACCAGCTCGCTGTCTGTGGCCAGGGAGGGGAGACACCGGCCACCGTCAGGCGGGCCACGACGGGTCAGTCCCCACCGCCAGGACCCTCCTCCAGCTAGTCTTTAAAGTATGCACCATCAAAACAATGCACTTTTTTTTTCTTTATTGGTTTTAGAGAGAGAGGACGGGAAAGGGAGAGATAGAAACATCCATGAGCGAGAACATCGTTGCCTGCCTCCTGCATGCCCCACTGGGGATTTGACCCCCAACTTCGGCATGTGCCTTAACTGGGAATCGAACCAGAGACCTCCTGGTGCGTGGGTCTTTGCTCAACCACTGAGCCATAGGGGTGGGGCAAAATACCAGACTTTTAAAGGCATCAAAAATGCTTAGGACATTAAGGAGCAAATGGGCAATCAGAGTTGTGCATGCAGAACATCTAAACTATTTGCTTAAACAAAGGGTTAAGGCTGGAAGGAAAGACACTGAAATTGAAACAGAGGGTGTCCTTATGACTTTGATTAAATTTAGCTTTGGATCCTAGCTCTAGAAATCTCTCTACAGCACTCATAGATCTAGCCTCTCCCTTCAACCCCGAGGCAGCCGAAGACAATAGCCAGGACCTGACTAATGGTCTGGCCCTCTGGCAGGCGTAAGATAACATCTTGACCTAAATTATGTTTCAGCTCCTGAACCCCAGGCTACTTTTCTGTGAAACCAGACTGAGGGATGCCGAGGCAGACACAAAGCTGTCCTCAAGATCTGAAGAAATGATTTATTACCCTTATCTCACTTCCCACCAACCAGCTTCCAGCACAATCTGGAACCACCTAAACCCCACCTTCCCGATTTGTGATTTTTGCCCTATATCATCTGAAACCTAGATGCCATTGGGGAGTTCCATCGTTAGAGGATTGGCCATTTCACTATTCAACTTTTTCTTTCTATGCTATGAACTCCTGCTCCAGCATTTCTTTTGGGTCAGTGTGCGCAGGCAAACTCAAATATTAGGGTCCCAGTAACAAAATTAAAAACAAGATTGCTTCTAAATGGCACACTTATAAAAGATATATATATATATATATATATATATATACATTTAAATATGTTTTTATTGATTTTTTTTAGAGCGAGAGGAAGGGCAAAAGAGAAACATCGATGTGAGAAACATTGATCAACTGCTTCCTGCACGCCCCCCACGGGGGATCGAGCCCACAACCCTGGTGGCGCGAGGACCTCTCAGTCCATGGGACAACACTCAATCCACTAAACCACACCGGCCAGGCTAAAAGACATTTTTAAAAATATAACTCCTGAGGCCCTCTCTCTTTATCCTCAGCAGCCAGAACAGCCCCAGCACTTAGTAGACAAGCAGTAAATAAATGTGTTGAATGTACTGCTGACATCCTCAGAACCCTTCTTTGCATAAATTGTCGCATCTTATTCTAACAATTAGCTTTTGAAGTTATTGTTCCCACAGAAGAACAATTTCTTTGAGGCTGAGAGAAATTGAGCAAATGTATCCAAGCTATCCTTTTTGAAAGTGACTTAATAGGAAATCAAAACCTTTTTAATCATGCAAGTCATACAGACTATATTTTGTAGAAAAGACAGTTCAGCAAAAAGAAAAAATAACCACCTGTCATCCTACCTTCCAGAGAAAAATACTATTAATATTTGGATATATGACCATGCAGTCTTTTTTCCAGTATAATTTTTCGTAACTTTTTTTAAAAACAAAAATTGAATCATGCTATATAAACACCAGTAGTTTTTAACCTTGGTAACAAAGGGTAACAAATCCCTTTTAAAATGTGATAACTTTGACCTATCTCCTCCTCAGAAAAATGCACATTCTCCCTAAATTTTGTGAATCATTTTAGGGCATCTGTGAATAAAGCCATCCAGGTCAAACTTTTATTTATAATAAAAGTCACTGTACACGATGAATTGCTCCTACATTTCACCCTTAAAGCTTCCCGTGGAGGTGTTCCCACGGTACAGATAACGCTCAGAGATGCTATGTGACAACCCCAAGTGGCAGATCCAGGTGGAAGCAAGGTCTGTCCAACTCCCGATGCCAGTTTTCGCTTCAGGTCCTCCTTTTTACTGAACCCCTTCTGTGGGAATCCCCAGATTTGGCTAGTGATACTGTAGGCCACATCACGGGCCAATTCCTCCCTGGGAGCCTTTTCTCTGAGCCTCCCCAAGGGAGAAAGTTTTCTCTCCAGGAACTGGGTAAGGATGGCCGGGGTGCTCAGTGAGAGCAGAGCTTGAGGGACTGGACTGGTCTGGCCAGCAGAGGCCAGAATCCAGCTCTCGCTAAATCTATCGACACCGTCCCTAAGCCTCCCTGTTTTTGTTCTCTCCCACCCAGTACCCTACCCCTTCCAGGAACAGTGGTGTTTGGGTGCAGGCAAGGAGAGGGTGCTAGGCCCTCCCCCAAGTCCCCTGTCTCTCTGGAGAAGCCTCCTGGGGCCTGGCTGGTTGGGATTTCCCAGCATTGTGCTTGGCAAGGAGAAGGGAGCCGACCGGAAAATGCGATTATTCCAGGGAATTGACTCTGTGACAGCGATGGTGCAGAGAGGCTGGGGGGCTGTGGAAAGGCAGAGGCGAGGAGGGCCTGAACAGGAGAGGGTGCACAAGAGACAGTGAGGTCCTGGGGAAGGCTGTTTGTTGACCTGGACCCCAGGGAACAGCCCCTGCTCCCCCACTCCTCGGGGTTCCAGGCAGTGGCCTTGCAGATTCCAGGAGGCTGGAGACAGAGCGGGGAAGGACAGCAGGGCGAGGGGGAAGGAGTGGCTCAGAGATGCCCAGCCAGGGCCTACAGGAACAAGGCTTCCGCAGGCCCACACATGTACCCCCACTTTTCTCTCCCCACCCCTCAGACTCGCGGGACAATCAGTTGGAGCCCGTGGAGCTGGGAAGACCCTCAAAACAGATTTCTGAATGGGACTGGATGTGCATTATCCTGGTCTCTGCCCCTTCTACCCGAATAGGGAGTCCTCTTCCACTTGAATATGCCCACTACTGGGTACTCACTACCTCCCGGGCAACCTGTGCCGTTGTTGAGCTACTCTGACTTTAAGAAAGTGTTTCCTTCTCTTAAACTGAAATATACCTCCTTGTATGTATATCCACTACCTCAGCCCCACACTGAAGACAACTCTCCTCAGGGAATACTTAGACTCACCACATACCTTCCCACCTGTTAGACAATGAACAGAACCAGACTAAGTACCCTAGATGTGCCCTGACAAGCTCAAGGCACAGTGTGGTGGTCATCACCTCCCTTGATATGTACACTATACTTCTTATAATGCAACCCAAGAGTAGTTTAGGTATTTTAGTAACAGTTTCCATATACTGGTACGCAAGATAGGAGGATAATTAAGTGTAAGAACTTTGAAGCTATCAGCTTGGGTTTAAATCCAGGCTCTGCCATTTCCTAGCTGTATCACCTTGGACATATAGCTTAACCTCGCTGGGCCTCTCTTCTTCAGCAGTGAAATCAGCATTTACTGATTGGTACAAAATCTGTGTTCTAATATTCCCCTCAGAAGGGGATGCTGTGAAGATGAAGTAAAATAAGATACATAGGGCACCTGATAGATAACCTAGGTTAATATGAGCTTCTGTTACCTTTTACATGCCCCCCTGGCTCAGAAGAAAGTACATGGGCTTTGGGGTGATTCAGGCATGAGTTTCAATGTCTGACCCAGCATTTGTCTGGTGGCCTGTGGGTAAGCAACCTTCCTCCAGCCTCAGATTACTCACCTAGAGAACAGGAGTAACAATATCTGCCTTTCGATGTTGACAGGGTAGAATAGAAGCCACTGGCACCTGGGTACCTGATAAATTCAGATACTAGTATTTGCTCAGGTTGAGTTTGCCAACCAAAGTCTGGCCCACTGGCACTCGGGCAATTAACTTTTTTAACCTAAATGTAGGACTTCATAGCAGTCATGATGGACATCCAAGACATAATCACCGAATGACATCGCTGACTAAAAACCAGGAAGGAGAAGCTACAAGTGGAGATTAGAGGAGAAAGGAGAGAAGGAAGGAGACACAGTGGAGGATAGAGAGAGAGGAGAAGGGGCAGCAAAATGCCCCCGTTGGCCTTGCTTGAAATATTGCAGGAGTGGCGAGATGCTGGGAAACAGCTAAAAGCGGAATCCCTGGGGCCAGTGCCCAGCCCAACCATGTCTCCTCTCCCATCCCCTCCACCCTTGGGGTCAGGAGCAGCTGCAGGCTGCCAGCAAGCTCTAAAATAACAATCCCATCGGTGTGTCCAGCTGTGCCAGGACCCTGAAATAGATGAAACTTGAGATCGAGGAGCTGGTCAGAGCACCCTCCAAAGGAACAGCAAGGGTCACCAAGGGTCACAGCTGGGTGAACTGACATCAAGTCAGAGGTCAAGGAAGGGTCCCTGCTCCCAAAGCCAGGGGAGAATACCATGGGACAACCTCAGCCCAGGACTTAACCCTGAGAGACAGCTTGGAAAAACCAGACAAGCAACCTATAACCCCAAGCAGTGTGATGGCCCCACATTTGGAAGCAACAAGTTATGTAATCTGTGCCTGGGACACATGGCTGCCCACTTTGGAGGTTTTATGATGGGGGAGGGGCAGCACGAGGCCATGGGAGAAGCTGCTAAGCTGGCCCCCCTCTCCTGTCCCCTTTTGTAGGAAGGCATTTGTCAGTCTTCAGCTTCTGCCTGATCTGGTGCCTGGCGGCGCTTTGCAGATCCTCTGGGCTGGGCAGAAACAACCAAGCCCTGCAAAGGGCAGGAAGGCCTGAGCCAGGGGGTTCCTCCCCTCAAGGTGGCACTTAGGGCATCCACTCACTGACCCACTGTGTGCCCAACCCTGGGCAGGGGTTAAGGAGAGAGGGAGAATCCAAGACCTGGGCCCTGGAGAGCCAGCAGCCCTTAGATGGTTTGAAGCTTGGAGGCATGGAAATATTTTTTATTTTTTTATATTTTTTATCCTCACCCGAGGACATTTTTTTGATATTTTGTTCAGATACAGTAGGAGGGCGAGAGAGAGAGAGAAACATCCACGCGAAAGGGACACACTGAGTGGTCGCCACCCGCACAACCCAACCAGGGCCGGGGACAAACTGCAACCGAGGTACGTGCCCCCAGCGGGAACCGAACCTGGGTCTCTCTGGACCGCAGGCCGATGCTCCAACCGCTGAGCCAAACTGGCCAGGGCGGCATGGAAATATTTGAATGCAATTTCATTACAAAAATTCTTAGTGTTTTGGGTTACACGGGACCTTAAAGAAGAAGAAGGAAATCTATTTATCTTTGCCCAGTTCTCACCCAGCTGTGGCTAGTATGCCCCTGGGGATGAGAAGCTCACCACCTTCCTATCCCTGAACAACTATGACTACTAGAAAACCTCTTCTTGCCTGGATTCATGTGTCCTATATCTACTCTTTGGGGCCCCCTTCAGAAGAAGAAAGAGCCTTCGCTTCCTTGGGATAACTATCCCTTGTAAGATAATGCTCTCCAACTGAGGCTGAGGTCCTCCTTGTTACAGAGTGCGTCAGAGACAGCATCTTGAAAATAACAAGATTTGCCCGGGGCCCTGAAGGACAAGAGGGTTTAGACTGACGGACGAAGGGAGAGGCACTCAGGTGGGAACAATGCATTAGCACCTGCCTGGAGAACAGTCTGAGCAAGGCCAGTGAGGAGAAAGGAAGGGAGAGGAGAAGGGCCAGGCACCGGGCACTGGGGCCAGCTCTCACCCAGAGACCCACCAGGCCCTCCCACATTGCCAGCCAGTGCAGGGCACCCAAAGCAAGGCCTGGACACTCATACAGGGGGCCTGCGGGTTGGGGAGGCAGGCGAGGGGCTCCTTTGAAGCAGGGCTTGCCACCACTCCGGTCTTGTTTGTTTAGATTCTCACATCCGGAGCTCTGGATAATCTTTAACCACGGGTCAGCCTGCAGCCTCCAAGCCGGCTGGCGGGTAACCACCGTCCCCTGTTCGGAAGGCACTGCCAGCCCATTAACTGTCTCCATAAACATCCTCCTGCTGGTCTCCATCTGGCACAGGGCAGGGGAAGGAGCCGGGAGGGTGGGTGCATGACTTGGATGGGCCAGGGGTTCTCCACCCCTCTGGGCAGTACCCTGAAACCCATACCCACCTCCACCTTCTCCATGTAAACCCAACCACAAGAAAGCCGGGAGAGAAAAACAAATACACACTTTCTGAGGCTCACAGCGGGAAGGGCAGAGTGTCCCAGAGTCAAAGACTTAGATTATAGCATCTTCAAGCTACACAGAATCTTAGGTGTATGGATTCTCAGAATCATCTAGTCTGGTGGTTCACAAACTTTTTTTAGGCAATGGAATGCTTTTGTCCAATGCAACCAAAAGCTCTGATTGAAATTTAAGAGGGTCACAGAGCCCTGCCACTCAGTCACCAAGGAGATGCCTCTGTGGAACCCCTGTGTTCCAAGGAACCCAGCTGGAGAACCATAGATCTTATTCCAAGAAACAATTTTGATTTTATGGTTTAGACACAGGGACTTGGTTTTAAGGGTCCCTCTTCCAATGAGAGAACTAGCTTGGGGATTCTCTATTTTGGTGATGTTTGAAATTAGGTATTCCCTTTTAACCTAAAAACAATAGCCTTTCCCATTTGTGTAAACACTTACGTATCCACCAGCCTCACGGACTACCTATGAGGTGAATGATGCATAGATAATTATGTCCAAATAATAGATAAGGTGGTTGAGACACAAAGAAGCTGAGACTTGCCCAAAGCTAGTGAGTGGCCAAGTCAAGTCAGGCCTCATCCTTCCGAAATAAGAGCTCTGTCCCCAAGACTACCAGGCCCCTGCTCCTCCCCTACACACACACCCCACCCCACCCTGGGCACCCCAGGTCTCTCCAAGGTCCCCAGAACTATATCTTGGGCCAAAGAGATACCAGGGGGAAACATACGAAATTGCCATTTCTGGACATTAGAAACAATCCAATATTGGCAATTATATATGGTTGTACTTATATGTATTCATTAGAGTGGAAAAGTAGAGTTCACCATGAACAACAGGCCCAGAGAAAGCTCTCAGGAGCCCTCAGAGAGCTCCAAGGCAGGCAGGCAGCCCCCGTCACCGCCAGGTCAGGATGCTGGGCACCCCTTGCCCCTCTTCCCCTCTTCAACCATGCGGGGACCCTGGTGGCCTATCTATTCCCAACATACACAGCTGATCCCTGACGGTTTGCGCTCTCGTAAGCTCTATTCTAAAAGAGAAAGAAGGGCCATAGTCCCCAAACTTGGGGGGAATCCAGACTTAGTAGAGAGATGAGATGGACTCATATTTGGAGCAGTTGGGAAGTCATATAGCCCACACTCCAGGGCTCAAGGTGTAGCTCCATCAGACTGTGTAACCTTGGGCAAGTTACCAGACCTCTCTGAGTCACCTGCTTCCCTATCTGCAAAATGGATATGATGATAACTTACTTTATAATATAAACAAAGAGGATTTATGCTGTCTTCTTAAAGAGCACAATACATGATACAGAACTGCTGATACCACTTTAACCTACATATGCTTCAAACGGTCAGAAGGAGGAAGGAGGAGGTCAAGGAAGTATTCCTGGTAGAGAGGAGGGTTTGGGGTTGGGCCCTACTATAATTGGCAGGATTTAGGGTGAGCAGAAAGAAAGTGCCTGGAAAAGTCTCTGAAGCAGAAGGAACAGCAAGATAATTTGTGAATCAAGAAGAAACTGAAAACTGTCAAAGAGGAAGAAATCGCGATCAGCATCCTCAGCTTTTTTCCCCCATCCCAAGAGCTTGGCTCAGGCTCCTTAAACTAATATTTGCCTCTCAGCCCTTGGCAGCCACAGCTGAAGGTAAATATTGGTTTAGCCTGGGAAGCGGAAGCCCCAGATGGCAGTGTCGTCCTCAGCCAACCAGAGATGGCTCACACTCTTGGAGCTACCAAGCTTAGGCACAGTCTGGAGGGGGACCTGACCCAGGGCTTATCTACGGAGAGGCCCAGGCCTCTCCCTGCAGGGCAGCCAGGCTGGCCCGCCAACCCCAGAGATGGCCCAGCAGCAGCCTGGCCTCAGAAAGCTTACCCTGAGAGTTTTGTACATTTCTCTCCTCAGTAGGCAGGCGGGGTCGTTTACCAAGACTTGGGAACCTGGGCAAATGTTGGAAAGAAGCAAATGCCAAGCGTCCTTGGGAGCCCCCACCTAATGCCCTCCTGGGCTCAGCCCTACCATTTTGATGTGGCAATAAATCATCTAACATTGACCTTGTGCCCAGATCAGCTTGGGACATCTGAATTCCAGGCCCAGCCTGGCTTCTGACTGACTGGGAGAATTTGGACAGGCCCCTCTCCATCTCTGGGCCACATTTCCTCTTACTGAAAAATTTGACAACACAGAAGCTGCTAGAAACTTTCTACTTTCATGGATCACCCACCTGTGCACACCGCTTTTCTACAAGTCACCTACACCTTTCCACTTCACCCCCTCCCTGAAGGATCTGCTCCCTAAAAGACTGCTAATTCCCTGCCTCTAGGCCTATGCACACCCCTCCTGCCTGGCCTAAATTGTTCCTCCTCAACCAGTCCATTCTTTTCACCTCTTTGGTTCCTGACTTAAAACTCGTCTCTTACAGGAAGTCCTCCTGGATTGCTCCCCAGCTGCATTCCCCCACCCCCACTCCAGTTTTGTTTTTTGTTTTTTTATCCTCACCCGAGGACATTTTTTAATTTTTTGTTCAGATAGAGTAGGAGGGAGAGAGAGGAAGAGAGAGAGAGAGAAACATCAACGTGAAAGGGACACATGGAGTGGTTGCCACCCACACGACCCAACCAAGGCCGGGAACAAATTGTAACCGACATACGTGCCCTTAGTGGGAACCGAACCCGGGTCTCTCTGGACTGCAGGCCGACGCTCTAACTGCTGAGCCAAACCGGCCAGGGCCCCACTCCAGTTTTATTCTTCAGCCACACTTAATTGCAGAATTGGATTTAGATCGCCTCAGAACAATATATATGGTATGCTTCCCAATGTAAACACTCTTTAAAGAGAAGGGTTTCCAACTTGTGTCTCCCCCGCCCCTGGACAATGCCTAGGCTGTGGTGGTCACCAAGGGGTGCCCAGAAGCACCCTGTAAGCAGATCTTGGCTCAACAGCTTTCTACCAGGAAACATGGCTCCTCTTCCTGAGCCAACATTTCTGAGAGGAGCAGAAAGAATTTGAAAAACTGGGATAGGAGCTTATCTCTCCAAGTATTAATCACCCCATAAAACGTGTATTTATTTAGTGCTGGCAGGTCCTTCTTCCTGGAGGTAGGAAGCTGTTACTCTTGGAGAACCAGCCAGGCTTGGACCAGAGCACCCAGGGGAAGAGGGTGATCTGCAGAACAGGAGCCTGGAAGGCCTGAAGCAGGCCGGTGGGGGCCATAGCGTGGGCACCAGTGGACTTGGAGGTGTCGATCAGGGAGGGACAACAGTCCTGCCTCCACTCTGTCAGGGAAGATGACCTAACTCTCAAACCTACTATGTGCCAGGTACCCCAGGGTGTCTCTGGTTTGAGGAGCAGACATGGGATAGGTGGGGTTTGTAGGGCTTTGGCCACAGGTTCCAGAAAAAGACAGGAGAAAAAGGGGCAGGCTTGGCAGGAGATCTCTGAAGATGAGACACTGGTTTGGGGGAGAATCACCCCAGGAAAGACAGGCCCGTCCCCAGAGCCACCAATAAAGTGCGATGTCTTTAGAGGAGGGAGGGAAACCCAGAGGGGCCAGAAGCGCCCGGCTGGAGGGCAGGCTCAGGAGGACACAGGTGCCCAGAAGTGGCAGGCACGAAGAGAGAGGGGCATGGGAAGTGGGGAGGAGAGGGAAGAGAAGAGGGAGGAAAACTGACCCTGAGACTACACAGGGCAGTGGGCAGGGCAGCGGGCAGGGGCATGCATAGAGCAGCATGCCCACCACCAAAGATATCTTGGATGGATGGATCTCTCTTTTTTTTGTTTTGTTTTGTGTTATCCTCACCTGAGGACATTTTTGCATTTATCTTTAGATAGAGCGGGAGGGAGAGAGGGAGGAAGATAGAGAGAGAAACATCAATGTGAGAGAGACACATCGAGTGGTTGCCACCCACAGGACCCCAACCAGGGCCGGGGACAAACTGTAACCAAGGCACATGCCCTTAGCGGGAACTGAACCCGGGCCTCTCTGGTCGGCGGGCCGTCGCTCTGACCATTGAGCCAAACCGGCCAGGGCTGAATCTCTTTTTTAAAAATCCATTTAAGAAGAATAAAGTGAAGAGATATTTTAATCTCCCAATTGAATTTAGGGGCCATAATCAGTGTTTGAAAACGCCCAGGGATTATGATGATTTACAGCTGGGACAGGAATCAGCTGGGGCCTCAGCCTTATTGGGTGTACAGAGAGGAGCCTGCTGGGAAATCCAAATGAAGCTGAAAATGCTTCGTAAAAACCCATTTATAGTCAAAGAGGGGGAATGGAGCTGGGCCAGGGCGGTGTCTGGGCTCTGCCCCAGGGTGGGGCCCTTCAGACTACTCTCCAGGCCCCTCCCTCAGCCCTCGAAGTTCCATCTCACCTGGCATGTCCCCTTCATCTCCACTCCCCCCACCTCCTCCCCCCACCTCCTCCCCCTACCTCCTCCCCCCACCTCCTCCCCCCACCTTCCTGGAACTTGAAGACCCAGCGTAAGCCTCCTCTTCCAAGAAGCCTTCCTAGACTCCATCCTCCCCACTGACTTCTCCCTCCTCTGACTTCCTGCCTCCCTTCATGCTTAAACCCACTGGAGGATACCGGGAAAGGCGCTGCTTTGGGCATCAGAACACCCAGTTCAAGTCCCAGTTCTGTCACATCCCTACACAGGCAAGCCAGGTCTTCTGTGGGCCTCAATTCACCCCCAGTCAAATGAGGATCAAACCACTCCCTCCAAGCCAGCTTCTAAGAGGTTAAATGAGATAACTGGAGGGAAACCATTTTGGCAGATGGAAGGGATCCTATGACCACACCATTTAGCAATTTACTGTCTTAGGTTATGCCCTCATGGTGTCTGGAGTGTCTGCCTTGTCTTCCCTGATTTCCAGTGAGCCTGGGGCTGTCTGTGAGCAAGGCTGGGTCTACCTCAGCAGCCCCCACACGCTTGCCCTCATCTAACAAGTCAGCCCATGGGTCCCAGCACTCTCCCATGCCCACCCTGCAAATGTTCCCCAGCATCCTCCACGCGCCCGGCACAAGAGTCCACTCTGGAGAGGAAGCTGGCTGGCTGAGACACGGGTTCCTCCCTCCGAGCCCTCTCCTTTCATGTGGGAACAGACAAATGGATGGACCAAGGTTCAGCCAATGCCTCAGCACTTAGCGAAGTGCAGGTGCCAGGCGGCGGGACACAAGGACAGGAGAAGAGAATCCCACCCCAGAAGGCTTCAGGGAGGAGGTGGGCCTTGAAGCCCGTGTGGGAATCTGATCTTCGGGGGCTGTGAAGAAGGGCATTCTTTGCTTAAGGGAAAGCAAGAATGTTACCCCCTCTTCCTTTACCCCGAAGCCCCCAAACAAACTGACGTTCTAAAAAACTGAGACATCCTTCTGTCTCCCACCATGTGGCCAAGCCCTGGGCTAAGTCACAGTTTTCCTAACCACTTTACAAATGAGAAGACTGAGGCTCAAACAGAAGTGTTGGAGCACAAACTCAAGCTTGGGGAAACCAGTGCCTTGAGGAGTGGGCCCTGAGGATACCAGAGCGCAGGAGGCTGTTCTCTGAGCCTCGGGTTAAGCAGTGCCCACTCCAAGATGAGTGGACAGGACTGAGAGCCACTGAAAGCCTACTGTGTGCCAGCTGCTTCACATAACTCAGCTCCTTGAGCCTTCAAAAGAACCCTGAAAACAGTTATTATTACCCCCATTTTATGGATGAGGAAACTGAGGTCTCATAGCATTAGCTATACTAATAGGGTGAGGCCAGGGTCCATCCTGGGTCTGACTCTCGCCCAGAGCATAACCACTGCCCTCTCTGTGGCTGGCATGTAGGAGCCCTGGAGGGGCCCCACTTCACAGAAGGCATGGAAAGCAGATTAGCCTTGGGCAGCCTGGCTGGGCTCTCTGCTTCACTTGCTGGGCCCCAGAAGAGTCTTAACATGTAAATATAGAAACACGTTTACTGAGCTGAAAACCAGAAAGTTCCCAAACTATTAATTGATAAAAAAAAACAGCCTCCTTGTTTTTGGAACTCAACAAGCAGAAAGGCTTCTGATGACTACTTTTTCTTTGTTTTTACATTCACAGTGTTTTTTCCCATCCTGTCTACTCAAATAAAGGTGCTTCGAAAGGAAGGGCTCCACCGCCTCTGGTCTCTGAAGTCAGGAAGGAAAATGTGTTCCCAGCGCCCACGCTGCAGGGATGGGAGGCGGGAAGAACGGGCACCGGCCGGCCGTGCACTGACATGGTGCCTAGGCCTGGGCTGGGCACTGCACTCACAGCCTGTTCAACTGAATTTAACCTTCCCACCAACCCATTTTATAGAGGAGACAGCTGAGGCTCACACAGGCTCCTTCTGGAGACACAGCCAAGCTGCCACGGGGCTGATCTGTACCCAGAGTCTACGTGCACAAGTGCAGCGAGGTGGGAGGGATCCTGGACCAGGAGTCATGCTGGGGGCCCAGGGGCAGCCAGAAGAGTCTTAGCTCCCCTTCGAATCACAGCCCCGGGAGGTGTGCCCTGCACCTGAGGGGCCGGAGAGAGCGGGCACTCACCAAGCAGCTGGACGCCCCGCGTGAGGCCGTAGACGTCCACCAGGGCCCAGAGTGGGTCGGCTGTGCGGACCCCGTTGAGGAAGAGCATGGCGGCCGAGTCGTTGATGCGGTAAAACACACGGCCCTTCTTGTCCACCCAGAAGGCGATGATGTTGCCCTCGCTGGCAAATTCCTCGGGCAGCGCCTTGGCCCAGAAGCCGCTCTGGGAGACCAGGTCAGGGCAGGCGTACTTGGGCAGCGAGTCAGGGTGGATGCGGGAGGGGTCCTTGCTCGTGAAGCCCAGGCGCAGCGCCCCACTCCAACAGCACTGCTTCTTGGTGATCTGGACAGTAGGGGTTGGCCTCAGACAGCCCGCAGCCCAGCCCAGCCTCTCCCCAGCTTCAGTGAGCCCACAGGGGAAGGAGGGTGCCCTTGTCTACAGACCACCCCCTCGGCAGACACCCACGGAGAGTCACACTGCCCAGCCTGCCCCCATTTTGGGCTCCTTTCCCTCCCCAGGAGCCTTCCCACCAGCCTGGTGAGAGCTAGTGGTCCCCATGGCCACTCCCTACCCCCTTCCTTCTTTGCCATGCAGGGAAGGTTGAGAAAGGAGTAAGGAAGAGGGAACAGAAAGAGGGGAGATGAGGAAGAGCAGAAGTGGTGGAGAGAAGAAAGAAGGGCCGGGTGTAGTAATGGCTGGAACAGAAGGCAGTGACGGGTGGAAGGGGGACAACGTTCTGAAGCCCAGGGGGACGCAGTGACAGAGAGCAGGGAGGGAAGCCCCACCTTCAGCCTAACTTGCTCGTAGATGAGGACCGGGCGGTTACTGAAGGTGATGGCATTGCAGAAGCTGGCCTGCCTCTTGACGGCCTTGTGGCTGAGGTCCATGAGGATCTGGGAGCCCTTGGTGTGTGGATGGAAGAGCAGCGGCGTGGCCAGGAGCACCCCACCTGGCAGCACTGGTGGGCAGTGCTTCTGCTTGTGGTGGCATCGGTGAGAGGTGACAGGGAAGGGACCCCCAATAGAGTCTGCAAAAAAAAATAAAAGACACAGTGTGAGAGAACTTGGCAGCCCAGAGCTGGGCTAGGGTCTCCTAGGAAAGGGCAGATGGATGGGACATAAGCAGAAGTCACCCACCGCCTAGTATTTCCAACATCATAGTATTTCCAGTATTTCCACCACCACTGCCACCTTTTGTCACTATCCTTCTCCTACTCCTATCTACTGCTATTTCCCACTTCACCGTCTACCATCATCTCCCCTCATCCTACCCTTGCCCTTCACCCATCACTTCCAACCACCATCCACCCTCATCCTTCACCCATCATTTCTAATCACCATCTACCCTCATCCTTTACCCATCACCTCCCACCACCACCACCTACCCTTGTCCTTCACCCATCACCTCCCACCACCACCACCCACTCTCAACCTTTGCCCATCACCTCCCACCACCACCACCTACCCTTGTTCTATAGCTATCACCTCCTACCACCATCTGCCCTCATCTTTCATCCATCACCTCCCACCACCCTCTGCCCTCATCCTTCATCCATCACCTCCCACCACCACCATCCCATTGTCTACCCTCACCCTTCACCCATCACTTCCCACCATCATCTACCCTCATCCTTCACCCATCACTTCCCACCACCACCACCTACCCTTGTCCCTCACCCATCACCTCCCACCACCACCACCATGACCAAGGACAACAGCTACCATCCACTGTTTCTTACTAGTATTTATCACCATCTACCTTCCACCATCAACCTTTGTGACAAATCAGCATTTACTACCAGCATCCACCACCATGCATTGTCACTCACTATCATTATCATTTATTTGTTCCAATAAATATTCACTATGTATCTGCTGAATACCAAGCCCTGTCCTAGGCACTGGAGGTATAGGCATGAAACATGTATGGATCCTGTCCTCAAGAAGCCAATAGTCCAGAAAGAGAGATAAGACATGGACAGAAATCACAAGTGGTCGGCAGTGATAAGTGCCAAAAGGACATACAGGCAGGTCACTTCTCAGAGAGGCTTCCTGGAGGAGGGATGGAGGAGGAGGGGTGGAGGAGAAGGCAATGGAGCTGGGACGACAAGACTGGGCTGTAGTGAACAGGTGACCATGGGCTGCCACTGGAGACCACGGAGGTGGGTCAGGCAAGTTCTGCGTCCCTAGGTTCACGCCCATCTCTTCCTTCCTTCACGCCTACTTCTCTCCAACCCAGGTTGCCTTCCTACTTCACCCTGGTTGTGTCTGCACCTTGGACACAGGTGGCCTCTTCACCCAGGCTTCCTAATGGAACTCAGATCCGTCTCAAGAACCTCTGGCCAGGGAGGCTGAGCTCTTTTCTTTCTTCTACAGACAGTTCCACTGTACCCCAAAATGAGATAGAGTATGGGACAGGGCTTGGTCCAGGAAATGGCACTGGAGAAACATGTAAGGTTGGTGTCCAGGAGACAAGGCAGAGAGAAGGAAGAACACAGGACAAGATGTCATACGGTTGGCGTCTGTCACTACTGGCCATGTGACCATGGGGAAGTCACTTCCACTCTCTGACACAGTGGGTGGCCTCTAGCCTGTGGCTCTAAGCCATGTGAATGGACAGATCAAACGTGGTACACCCACACAATGAACCACTCTGCAGTGAAATGAGCAGAACTATGATACAATAAGCAGGAACCTCAAGAGCATGTAAGTGAAAGAAGCCAGGCTCAAAAGGCTACATCGGCCTGATTCCATTTGTATGACATCCTGGACAAAGCACACCCATAGAGACAGAAAGATCAGTGGGGATCGGAGTTTGCTGAAGAGGAAAAGAGTGACTACACAGCAGCAGGGGATGTTTTTATGGTGACATAAATGCTCAATATTCTTATTGTGGTAGTGGTTATTAACTTAAAATTTTGTCAAAACTCACCAAACTATTCACTTTAAAAAAGTTAATTTTATTGTCTATAAATGATATCTCGACAGGAACGTGATGACTAACAAAGCAGGCCTTCACTAAGATGGAAGAAAGGGAGGCTGGAATCTCCGACCAACTCAGCCCCCACCCCCCCTGCAGGCAGTGCGCAGGATTTGAACTATCTAACAGGAGACCCCAGAGCCTGGTCCAGCCTGCCACTCTCAGCCTTAAGAGTGAGGTGGTGTGCTCTCCCTGACCTCTCTGGATATGAGGAGAGGTATGGGTGTGATCAGCTCCCACCAAAATACCGCTGTGGGGATGACGTGAAAATCCTCTCCGTCTTGCTGAGCATCTCCTGCCCATGGACCCTACCTGAACTCCTGACCCTGACCCTCCAGCCCCACCACGCTCCTGGGCCCCAGTGGAGGCCTCGGGCACCCAGCGCCCAACCTGCCAATCCCACCACAGAAATCAACATCCCAGGCTCTGCCCTCTTCTGTCCTCCCTGCTGCCATGGCCTAGCCCAGGCCTCATCATTTCTCGCTGAACAAGAGCCAAGGCCACTGTGTGTAGCCACGTGGGCTCTGCCCTGCTCACCTCCAGGGGACAGCATTCTCATGGATTACAATCGGAATGGTGCCCTCAGAGATGTGCAACATGGCAGCCCTGACCAGGGGGAGCACCACCTCCCCAACCCCTGCTGCCCTGCTTCTGCTATCTGCACCCTCCATCTCAGCTAGCATTGTGATCTGGGGGGAGGGAGGAGAGAACGCAAAATGAGAATCGACCCTGAGAGCAGCTCTGATACCAAGGACCACCTGGGGGCGGGGCTTCTTTCCTGTACCACCCAAAAAGGCTCCCTCCCTCCACTCTGACATACACCATGACCGCTTGAGGTCCCCACTCTGTGGGTGAGTGAGCTGCGATTCAGACTGGTGGGCCAAGTTGTTTGAGATCACACAGCAGTTAAGTGGAAGAGCTGAGACTTGAACCCTGGTCTTCCAATGCCATGGCCAGGGCCCTTTACCCTACTCGGCATCTAATATGAGTGTTCATTTTCCCCAAGTCCAAGATGGCAGGCGTAGTGGGGAAAGGCTGGTGGAGGAGGCGCTGGCCAGTCCCAGCAGGACCTCCATATACTGGGTCTGTGCACAACTGCTCCCCCAGTGGACAATGGTCCTGGGTGGAGCCCCGATCTCACCAGCTGGCTCCCAGTAGAGCTCCTCCTGGGTGCCCCCACCTTAGTGACAGGTTTACAAGCTCCTCAGGAGCCACAGGCCCCCCCCAACAGGCAAGGCTGCTGCTGACACAATGGAAACCCCCCAACAGTCCATTCCTCCTGGGCATTTATGAGTTGCCAGACAAAAACCTGGCAGGCCCTTCAGGTGACCCTCAACCAGATCCAGACCACATTCCTGCCTCTCAGTGGGGTCCCAGGGAGATGCCCAGACACAACGTGACCTCCAAAGTGACCTCCTCACTCTCCCTGCCAAGCTCTGTCCCAGACCATCGGAGCTGGGGTGCCAGGGAGAGACAGCAAGGGAGCAACCCTAATGGCAATGACCAACTTCTATGTGGCTTAAGAGGCAATGTCGAATCTGACACAGGTCCTCAGAAGAGAAGGTACTCACCAAGGTCAAAGTAAAGAGCCCAAATTGGAACCCGGACCTGCTGTCTCCAAACCCAGCAGCTGTCACTAACTGTGAGAACTCCGGGAGACTCACTTTTCTCATCTGTAAAATGGGGGTCATGGCAGACTTCCTTCATAGGATTCTTGGGAAGATTAAATGATTAAATGTATGTAAAACAAAGCCAGTAAGTGGTTGCTATAACAACAATAGTTATTAATAATAATTAACAATTAATATATAATAGTTATTGATAACAATTAATACATTGTTATTCAACCCAGCTGAATCTCCCTGAGTTCAGGATCGCCTTGTTCTGAACCCAGATGCTGTATACCGGTGCTGACCCTCTGCGTCACCTATGAGAGAGGCTTTCTCACTCTCGACAGTGGGGCAGAACAAAGAGCTGGAGCACTGGAGGCAGGCAGTCCTGGGTTCAAACCCTGGCCATGCCACAGACTTGCTGTGTAACTTTGGGCAAGTCATATCACCTCTCTGGGCTTTAATGTGTTTCTCTGTAACACAGGGCCACCATAGCTGCCCTACCCACCTCGCCAAGTTGTGGTGAGGACTCAGTGAGTTCACAGATTCTGAAGAATTTTACAAACTTTAACACCTGATCCCAACATAAGGTTTTATTTTTATTTTACTTATTTATTTATTTTGTATAAAAGCAACCACCACCACCCGAGGAAAGGATCAGCTCACTTCAGTCCAGGCACTTGTGTTTTATCTTCTCCCAAATGCCCTAACCCCAGAGGTCAGGGTGCTCCTGACGTGGCCTAGTTTATGTGCATTCATGGAGCAAGGCTCCCTCTGGTGAAAAGACTTTGGGAGCCAGTGTAAGGGTAGGGGAGCAGGTGGGAAGCGGGCTTGGGTAAGAGGGAGGACTGTAAAACTGGGCAGATGTAAACTCTGGGTTCCTTCAGGGGGTGCACTTTCCTCATCTGCTTCTTGCCTTCAGGCATGGCCCAAGCCCATTTCTCTGCTGGAAACTTTCCTTTTTTCCTTTTCTCTTTTTCTTAATTTATCTTTACTGTTGAAAGTATTACAGATGTCCCTCCTCCTTTTTCCCCCCCTTGGCCTCCTCCTGACCTCCCTCCCCGCCCTGCCTTCAGTGTTGTCTGTGTCCATTGGTTAAATATATATGCATAACAGTTCTTTGGTGTATCTCTTCCTGCCCTCCCACCCCTTCCCTCTGAGGTTTTTCAGTCTCTTCCCTACTTCCATGTTTCTGGATCTATTTTGCTTGTCAGCTTATTTTGTTCATTATATTCCACAAATAAGTGAGATCATGTGATACTTGCCTTTTTCTGACTGGCTTATTTCACTTAGCATAATGCTCTCCAGGTCCCTCCATGTTGTCTCAAGGGTAAGTGATCTTACTTTCTTACAGCTGCATAGTATTCCATTGTGTACATGTACCACAGCTTTTTATCCACTCATTGACTGACAAACACTTGGGCTGTTTCCAGATCTTAGCGATTGTGAATAGTGTTGCTATGAACGTAGGGGTGCACATATTCTTTGATTGGTGTTTCAGGCTTCTGCTGGGAACTTTTCCTTCCTCCTTCTCACTCATATAGATCCAAACCTATTCTCAAACGTCTCCCATCTCAAACAATTCAGTTCTCAACCAAGTTGTTCATGGAAAAAAATGTCTTAGTTGTTGAATAAAATTTCAGTTCTCGACCCAACAACCCTTTCATGCTGATACCAGTATGATCAGTCATGGGTCTCACAGATGACTAAAGAGAGAATGCATGAGTATGAGTCAGTTTACAGCCAAACCTCACATTGTTAACATCTCAGGAATTTGTGCTGTGAATATTTTTGTGGTATTTTTTTTTGTTGCTGTTGTTGCTGCTTTTTTTTTTTTTTTTTCTTTTTTGATATGAGAGAGAGAGAAAGGGAGAGGGAGAGAGAGATTGAAACATCCATGAGAGAGAACATTGACTGGCCACCTCCTGCATGCCCCCCACTGGGGATCAGGCCCACAACCTGGGCATGTGCCCTGACCAGGAATCGAACCGGTGACCTCTTGGTGCATGGGTCAACGCTCAACCACTGGGCCACACCGGCCGGGCGTTGCTGCTTGTTATTATTAGATACGTACAGTAAGTCACCATGGATCCTAAGAAGGTTAGTGACAGCAGCAAAATGAAAAGTTGTGAAAACAACGATAGAGCTTAAAAAAGAAATAATTGCAAAGTATGACAGAGGTGTTCGCATGTCTGATGTGGCTACCGAGTATGACATGGTGAAATCCATGATTAGCACAATTTTAAAACAAAAAGAGGCCATCAAGACTGCTGATGTTGCTAAGGTTCATGAAAGTGCTCAATGAAACAATGATCACAGGCAACTGAGAAAATGTAAAACGGAATCATCTGGGGGTCTAGAATGAATTAATTCAATTTATAGTATTTCAAATAGGGGAGAAAAGCATTCAGTTTTTTAACAAAGCGATTCTCGAACAGACTTCTGGAACAAATTAAGTTCGAGAACCAAGGTTCCACTGTACGCCTTTCTCTCTCTCATCCTTCAGGCTTGGATGGTAAGCCTCACTTCCTCCCAGAAGCCTCTCTGACCCCGGACTAGGTTAGGGACCCTGCTACAGACCCCCAGGGACCGCACACACACCCCTAACAAAGCATCCAGCACCCAAGCAGCCTTTCTCAACTCTGGCTCCTCCACAGAACTAAGCCCAAGTGTCCCGGGCATCCCCTGTATGCAGCGCACTGCCTTGTCTTCTCCATGCCCACATGGTTCAAGCTACGTGCCATCCTGGGACAGCTGAGAGTCACTCAGATCATTCTCTGTGTTCTTCAGTGCAGCTTTCTGGCTAGAAACGCCTTGGAGTTAGTTGTGTGTCTTCCTGGTGGACTGTGAGCCTCCTGAGGACAGAGACCATTGTTTTTTTCCCTCCTGTTTCCCCAGTGCCTAGCCTAGAGCACGTAGCAGGTGCTTAATGAAAGCTATTAAATAAATTGCCACTGTTCAATTCTTCCATCTACTGATCAATTGGCAAGTGTCTAAGAAGCAGAGACTTTGTACCTTTCCCTTTTTGGTGTTCTGTGGAGAAATTCAAGAAAGAGAGGACTAAAGGGACAGCTTCCTTCGCTGCCTAGCACCAAGATCCCACACTACATGCCTGATGACAGCTCAGCCTGCTCAAGAACCTTCAATAGCTCCCACTTGCCTGTGGGGAAAAAGGAGCAAAGAAAGGCCACGAGGGCCGATTTTTCCTTGTGAGTCAGATGCTGCACCAGATGCCTGTCACGTACAACCTTGCCTCATCTTCCCAACCCCTGGAAGGCAGGTATCTGTGGGAAGCAGCCTCAAAGATGGCCCCAGTGATACCCACATTCTCCACCTGGCAGTTGTACCCTTCCTTTTGTAACCCCTCCCCTTGACTGTGAAGTGGATCTAGCTACTAGCTTCTAACAAACTGCATACAGCTGAAATAACCGGCATCACTCCTAAGACTGTTATCCTGTGGCCTCCATCTGGGTTACTCTCTTGTGCCTCTCTAGGGTTGCTCCCTCTGGGGAAGACAGTTGCTATGTCATAAGGTAGCCCTGAGGAGACACCCACATGGGGAGGGACTAAGGACTGCCAATAGCCATGTAACTAAACTTGGATAGAGACTCCCTCTGGGCAAGCCTTCAGATGAGAGCACAGCCTGGGCCAGCAATTTGACTGCAACCTCACAAGACAGGAAGATACAGGCACCTATCTAAACTGTGTCAAGATTCCTGACCGTAGACGCTATGAGATAATTAAATGCTGTTTTAAGCCACTGACTTTTGGGGTAATTTGTTATGCAGCAATAGATACGTTACACAGCAATACAGTACCAATTAGTCCCATTTTATAGATAAGAAAACAGGCTATGAAAACCTGCTCAGGGTCACACAGCTAGTCAGTGGTGGGTTGGCGCTGAAGTCATGTCTGTCTCACCGTGCAGGTGTCCTAACTGGGCCCCTGCTAGCCGGCCAGCAGTTCAGTGCCCTACCCCCTTCATTACTACTGCACCCGAGTCAGTTTCTCCATGACCTCTGCAGCCCCCATGCATACACCTTTTTTTCTTTTATCCTCACCCGAGGACGTTTTTGCATTCATCTTCAGATAGAGCAGGAGAGAGAGAGGGAAGAAGAGAGAGAGAAACATCGACGTGAGAGAGACACATTGACTGGCTGCCACCCTCAGGACCCCAACCGGGACCGGGGACAAACTGCAACTGAAGTACGTGCCCTTAGCGGGAACCGAACCCAGGTCTCTCTGGACTGCAGGTCGACACTCTAACTGCTGAGCCAAACCGGCCAGGGCCCCCATGCATACACCTTTGTCGTTAGGGACAGGGGCCATCCAAGCACCTCGCCATCTCCCCCAGAGGTCTGGCTATGCATACAGCAGGTCCTGCTGCTCCCTGGAAGAATGAACAAATTCACAATGACGAGGTGGGTGAAGGAGAGTGGTGGGGAGTGGGCAGGCTCAGCACCCTCACGGCCAAGTTAATCTCCCCACTGAGCCTCCTGCTCTCACTCTGCCACATCCCAATCTCTGATATTTCCAGCAGCCAGATGTGCATACAGGATGTGCCTCCCAATATCCTCACTGCTGGGAGAGAACCAGCCCCTCCTTCCACTCTCGCATCCCACCCCAAGATGCCAGAAGGGGATTCCAGATGAGAACTGTTCCGGGTTCCGCTCCCTGTCTGTCTTCCCAGTGCCTCCCCAAAGCCGCCAGGCCTGCGAGAATGAGGGAACGTGTCTCAGTCACATAAATCCACATGCCAGGCAGACATCACCCTTAGATCCCCTTACACAAATCCTTACACTCGCTCATGTGTACATGCGTGCATACACACAGCCACTGTGCAAGCCGAGTGGCAGACACAAGCACCAGGGAGCATTCTCTCCTGGGGACCCCCCCCCCCTGGGCTGCAAAGGCAGAAAACACTACCTTGGTCCCCGAAGGCAGCCAGGTGCATGTGGTGTACACACAGATCTGGAGAACCTCCGTGGGACCCACAAAAACACACCCATTTACCAAGTGCTTTTTACGCACCAGGTGGGCACTGAGATTCAGAAAGATGAAGGCACTGACCCAAAGTCACATGACTAGAGAGTGGAATGGGACTCAAACTCTCACTGAGAATACCACCCCTCTTCCCCTTCCTCTCCAGCCTTGCCTGGTCTCAGGTCTCCCATCTTCTGAAGTGCCCTGATGGCTCCATCTCATCTGCCTCCTCAGGCCACCTGCAGCTCCAACTGCCATGCGGTCCAGAGGCCCAGAGACTGTACCCCACACTCTTCCCTTTTACATACTGGCCAAGCAGCTGCTGGTACCCACTATGTGCCAGGCACTGGATGGTTTAAGAGTATACAGAGCCCTGGCCGGTCTGGCTCAGCGGTTAGAGCGTCGGCCTGCGGTCCAGAGAGACCCGGGTTCGGTTCCCGCTAAGGGCACGTACCTCGGTTGCAGTTTGCCCCCGGCCCTGGTTGGGTCGTGCGGGTGGCAGCCACTCGATGTGTCCCTTTCACGTTGATGTTTCTCTCTCTCTCTCTCTCTCTCTCTCTCTCCCTCCCTCCCTCCCACTCTATCTGAACAAAAAGTGGAACAATGTCCTCAGGTGATTAAAAAAAAAAAAAGAGTATACAGAGATGGACCAACCTGACCCCTGCCCTCCCAGAGCCCATAGGCACAAGTGGGATGTGGTGGGCGTGGGTACATATGGTCACAGACGCACCACCAGGGTCACCTTGCCTACCTCCGGAGCTGCTGCCAGGAGACAGGCGGCTCCTTCGGTGCTAATCCCGGGTCTCATACATCCATCTGGTGCCCTCTCCCCTGCTGCCTGCTTGAGAATTAAGGAGCCCAAGCAAAGTAGGAAGTCAGCTGCAGAAGGGACAAGGCCTGGTGTCCCCTCTGGGCCGCCCGCCATTTCCTTTTAGGTCACAGCAGCCACCTCTGTGACGGGACAGTGTGGGAACCAATCTCTCAGTTACCTGCTCCCCAGCATCTAGAGTCTGTTAGTCCAGAGACCAACCTGGGGGTGACATGTATGTCTGGGTGCATATGTGCATGTCATCCACTCTTCACATGAATCCCTCAGTTATCGGTCACTTCCTTGCCCTGGGGGGGGGGGGCACTGAAGGAGGAAGGGAAGGGAAGAAGAGGGGAAAGGAGAGGAGAGCTCCCAGGATTGCAGCTGCCTCCCTCCTTGCTCCTCCTACCCCACCCCATCCTGCCCTCAAGATGGGGGAGCAGCTCTGGAAATCTGCCCAATGAAAGAGATCAAGCATGTAAGTGCCAAAACCATTTTCCAAATGGAAATTAATTTCTCCCAAGGGTCCCCTGCCAGGCTGGTCTCAGAGGAGCCCGACTCCTCACCAGCAGCCCCACCGCGCGCACACACACACACACAACTCATGCAGAAGCAATGACAGCTACGGAATGACGAGGACATGTCACAGGCACAGAGTACCACAAATGTGGCTGCTCACACAAGGAAACGCAGACATGACAACATAAATCCCTAAACATTATGCAGATAAATACACATCACGTGGGTGCACACACACAGAGGCCTAACACAGAGATATGCAATCTGCAGACACCAGAAACACAGCCAAACACGTGCACAAACCCGCACACACAAACAATATGGGGTCACTCTCTGACATCTCCCCTCACCTCTCACTGCAACCCCAGCAATCCAAAATCTTCAGCTTGAAGCAAACCCAAACCCCGTGGCCCACAGTGAAACACAATCGGAAACTCTCTCACCATGTCCTCAGCAGTCAGGCTGCGGGCTGAGAGCACCCCAGGAAGGAACAAACCCCCTGCATCTCCCACTTCCCCCAACTCACCTCCCAGAAGGAAGGCGGTGAAACCAGAGCCAGTGGGACAGCCCATGCACAGGTATGGGTACACGCAGACGTGGGCGAGGACATGTATGCAGGGGTTCTGCGGGTACGGGCAAACACCTCTCCACATCCCCCAACTGCCGCCTCCTACTTGTGGTGATGGCAGGCTGAGGCAGGGGCCAGGGCCAGCCTATCGGGGACCCAGCCTAAGGATGGTGGTCCTGGCAATAGGGTGGGGGCCAAAGCAGATGGGACATTTGACTAGCACTCACCTAGGGCTACGCAGTCTGGATGCCCAACTCCGAGAGTTCTCAGCCCACCCAAGGAACCCTCCTGTCCCCAGGGCAGAGGAAAGGAACACGACCCTAGCCTCAGAATGCCTTTCCAAGCCTTTAGGTTTTCTGCATGTTCGGTCCTTACATTATTTCATGTAATCCTCACGATATTCCTATCGGGAAGGTACAGTTATTAACATCGACAGATGAGAAAACCGAGGCTCAGGAGACACTAGTCTTCACCTCAACACATCTATCTACTCTAGTGCATGAGCTCTTAACGGCCCTATGCCGTCTGATGAGGTCTTGGGGTCCCCACTTCCCTCTGAAGCATGTGCTCCCAGGCACCTGGAGGACAGTGTGCTGTGTCCTGAGCTATCTGAGGGCCTCTCTGTCCTTCCCAGGTTATGGGCTTGCCCAAGTCTGACTCCAGTGGAAAATGCCAGTCTGTCTCCGACCTTCTGCCAACTGGCCCCACTGGGGCCAGTGGGCGCTGAGAGGAGCCCCCGCCCCACAGACAGGCAGGGCCAGGCCCAGGTCAGCCCAGTCCGAGTCTCAGGCCAAGGCCAGGCCACTGGCACTGGCCCTGGCTGGCTCTGGATTACGTGTCTTGCAGGGCCTTCCATCTGTCACTTAGCCCTCCAGGCCCAGGACAAAATTCATTTCCTTTTAGGAGAGCCAATGATTTGCTTTTCCCATGTCTCCTTCCCTGACTTCTTATTTTTAATTAGAAATTACTCCCTCAAAGTCCAGAGCCTAGAAGCGGGAAGCCACCTGGTCACCGGTTTCAGCCACAGCTTCCCACTCCCTCTTCCTCCCTGGGCCTCGCCTGGTTTCTCAGTGCCCACGGGACTCAGCAGATGCAGGCCGCCCTGCTCCATCTGGGGGGAGGAGGGCACGGAAGGGAGCGTGGCAGGACTCCCCAAGGTCAGCGCACTGTTGTGGCACCAGCCAGTTTTATAGAAACCCTGGCTCCTGGGTCACAGTGATGACAAAACAAGTCCCGGGGAAGGCTGCCCCTCCTGGATCTGGTGGCACATCAGCCATGTTACTCCCCAGATCACAGTATTCAAGCCAGGTGGGTAAGGGGACAGGAGCTGGGGCGAGAAGCAGCCCTGTGAGTAGGGAGCCAACTGGCACTCCCGCCGTCCACCCCTTCACCTGTCTGACCATGGACAGGAGCCCCAGGGTCAGAAGTTCGTCCACCTCCCCAGTGGAGCACACACTTCAAGAACGGAGGTCAGGCAATGTGGGGAGCTGTCACCTGCACACTGTGTGCTTAGGACCAGCCGGCACAGGGACACTGCCACAGACACCTCCAATGCGCAGCTCTGAGCAAAGGCACGCACGTACACTCATGCGCACTGCGTGTGCCCACATATCCTCCACAGCTCCACTGAGGAACGCAGCACTGGCCTCCATGGCCCGCAACCCAGGACCCACAAACAGGTCCCCCCAGGTGTCAAATTATGCTTTGCCCCAGTCCTGGGAAAGGGGTTATGGCCACCCAGGACCTCACATCCCACTTGGGGGCTTGTCAGCACCCTGGGGAGATAAGAGGACAAGGAGACTTTGTGGGGAGACTGAGCTGCTTGACTTTCCACTGGTTGCCAGGGAAAGCCCCCCTCTTCCTGCCTTTCCCAGCCACCCTTGCATTCCTCTAACCCAGTTCCTGCCAGCCAAAAGAGCCCCCCAAGGAGTGAGGAGGCAGGGGGATGACCGTGCCTTCAAGCCCCAGTGCCTCTCAGCCCCAGCCTCCCCAGGTGGTCCCCAGGCTGGGAGTGGGCGGCCCCCCAGGCATCCACTGGGGCCTTACCGTGGAGAGTGTTCCGGGTGATCTGGCCCCCCATCACGGGCAGCAGGCAGCACGGCCACCTCCGTTTGGCTAGCTGGCCTCGTCACCAAGCCGCCGGGCTGCTAGTTCCCCTCCTCCTGCCCCTCTCCTCCCCTGCGGCTGGCAGAAGGCATGGCAGGGCTAAGCCTGCCCCTCCTGCGCCCCCAGGAGCTCCCTCCCGCACACAGCGCCTGTGAGGCCAGCCACAGGAGCACGCACACCCCTGTGGCCCGCTCACCACCCTGCTCACCGCTGCCTCCCAGCTCCCACCCACTCCCTGAGCCTCCCCCACCTCCCAGCGCTGGTACAGGCAATGGGATCTGTCATGTTTATTTACATAAGGAGGAGGAGACTGGAGGCTTCCTGAAATAGCCAGCTCCAGAAAGCGCTGGAGATGCCCCAGCCTGAGCACACACACACACATGCACACACACATGAACATTCCCCATCACATACCTCATCACACACTCTCTCTCTCTCTCTCTCACACACACACACACACACACACACACACACACACATCAATTAAGCAGGCCTTCAGCCGTTCACATGTCATTATGCACCTACTACATGCAGACATCAGGTGAGGCAATGATACCATGGGGAGCAAAACAGACACTGCCCCTGCCCTCCGGGGGCTTACAGTCTGGCGGGGGGAGCTTAGTAACACAAAGCTGACACTGCGTCTATCTTCTTCCAGGCTCTGTTGCAAGTGATTTAGGAGTATTAACTCCTTTCATCCCCATGGGCTGAATGATGAGGTCAGTATTGTTATTATTATCAGTAGGTACCATTATTATTATTATCTTACAAATGAAAACACTGAAATAAAGAGGTGACCTACCTAGAAGGTGGCAGGGCTGGGATGCAAAACCGGGCAGTCTGGCACCAGAATTCACACTTTTACCCTCACACCAAACTGTTGCTTTGATCATCAATATTCATAAACACACACCAACATATACAGACCGCACTGCCCATCTACACCACGTTACATGTACATACACACACACAGGCTCACGAGCACTCACAAACATTCACCACTGTGCACACTTAGCCACCTACTGCGCCCCAAACAGACACTCGCCTTGACACACACATATTGTGCAATGTACATACTCAACACGCACATTCCCACGGATCATGCAGTCTCTGGAGAAATCGTGAGATGCGGAACTCGGCACCCACGCTCAGGGGAGAGGGGAGGGTACAGACAGAGGCAGAGGGCAGTGGGGAGGCAGGCCCCTCTAGCTCTAGGCAAGCATGCTGGGAGCCCAAGGCACTGTCAAGAGAATGGCCCCCATGCACTGAGCGCTCACTGCGTACCAGGCACCGCGTGCACTATCTGGTTTACACTTCGGCAGCAGGGCTGCTGTTCCACTTACAGAAAAGGAGCTGGGGGCTCTGAGAGGCTCAGGAACTTGCCCAAGGTTTACCCAGCAGGTCAGAGCCGGACTCAAGCCCAGGCCTGTGGGACAATATCACAGTCACAGGACAGGGGCCTCTCCCGGGAAAACAGAATTGCTCCCCCTTCCCAGGCCCTGGCCAGCTCCCAGCCTCTGTCCTGTGGTTAGGGATCTGGGTTCCAAGAGAAAGAACTGGGTGGGGAAGAAAAAACAGTACGCGGAGGGGTGAGGGCTAGGAAGGAGCTGTGGGAAAGATGGGGGCTGCCCCCCATCAGACGGAACTCAGAAACCTGGACACGGTGAGGGGCTGTGCTGGGCCCTGAGCCCTCAGCTCAGGACCCTGCTGCCACCTCAGCCTGGTCTGGGGGACAGGAGAGGAGGGGAGAAGGGGAAGGGCATTCAGGCCTTATCTAGGGTCACCAGCCAGAGGACTGGGCAGGGCCTGGGTGGGAATGCCCACAAACCGAGGGTGCCAATCCACCTCACAGACCAGGAGTGTGCCTGACACTTCTCCCTGGGAAAAGCAGGGACACACAAGGCTGCCCCTTTCTACAGGCACATGATGGCTCATGACTGCACAAAGCCACGTGGACATGTACACACATGCTCCGTGACATATTCCTCTGGGGGAAAGAGGTTAAGTCAGTTTGGCCAAGAGGAAATAACCCAAACTCCTTTTGTGGGGTAAATAATCATAACAATAGCACACAAGACCTGCCTATGTGCCAGGCAGGTCTAAGCACATTATGCATATTAACTTGTTCAATCCCCACGACAACCCTAAGAAACAGGTTGCTTTTATGCCCATTCTATAGATAAGGAAACTGAGGCAAAAAGAGGCTGCTCTAGAGGCTGTTCTTACAGTAGCAGAGTCACCCACCCCCTAATCCTGCCTGCCTTTTTTTGTTTTGTTATGTTTTGTTTTGTTTCGTTTCGTTAATCCTCACGCAAGGGTATTTGAAAAAAAATTTTTTTTTTCTGCATTGATTTTGAGAGAGGAAGTGAGAG
Organism: Molossus molossus; assembly: GCF_014108415.1. Classification (NCBI taxonomy): domain Eukaryota; kingdom Metazoa; phylum Chordata; class Mammalia; order Chiroptera; family Molossidae; genus Molossus; species Molossus molossus. The sequence goes on from NW_023425352.1 coordinate 20,932,541, forward strand.
ATAGAAACATCGATGAGAGAAAACATTGATTGGCTGCCTCCTGCATGCCCCCCACTGGGGACCAGGCCCACAACCTGGGCATGTGCCCTGACCAGGAATCAAACTGTGACCTCTCAGTCCATGGGGCGATGCTCAGTGCACTGAGCCACACTGGCTGGGCTCGAGAGAAATTTTCTGATGGCTAGCCAAGGTGGGTTGGAGACACACCATTTGGGCCTCGAAGAGAGGGTGAAGAACCTGGCCTTTTTCTGAGAGTGATGGGGAACCCCTGACAGGTTTCAGCAGGAAGCCAAGACGACCAGACTGCATTTCTAAAAGGTCCCCATGCCGTCTGGTGTGGAGAATGCACGGGAGGAGGCAAAGGCACCAGGGCAGACAGCAGTGGCATCCAGCAGGGTTGGGCCTATACTGACTTGCCCATGCTCTCCTTGGGCCTAGTGTCTACACAGGGCAGGGCTCAGAAAGTATCTCACACATGGAACTGGTAGCACAGAATGTTCCAGAAACAGGACTGGGGGGAAGTAACCAAGCAGGGACGGGGCAGGGTGAGGGCTCAGCAAACTGACAGTCCTTCAGGTGGGCACACCTCTGGCCACTTGAGTGAGAATGGAGTAGGGGACTGGATGCAGCCTGGGAAGCCCCTGGGCCTTCAGACCACACTGTCAGCAGACTTCCTTAAGTTCTATTTTAGCAGCAGGGTTTAGCAGCAGACTTCCTTAAGTTCTATTTTCCATAAGCCATTTCCCCAATTTATTTTTTCCTCTTTATTATTTTTAGAGAGAGAGGAAGGGAGAGAGACAGAAACATTAATGAGAGACCATCAACTGGCTGCCTCCTGCATGCCCCCCACTGGGGATCAGGCCCACAACCTAGGCACATGCTCTGACCGGGAATTGAACCAGCAACCTCTTGGTGCGTGGGTCGACTCTCAATCACTGAGCCACATTGGCTGGGCAGCCACTTCCCCCATGTAAATAGGAAATAGCAATGTCCTATGTCTGAGGGCCGCGCCATCATCCCCCCAGAGCAGTGTCTAGGCTCTACAGATGATGTGGCAGCCAGCACTGCATCCCCTCTCTGTTTTATTGCGGCATCACATAAAATTTCATTTGGCCAAAGAATTCTGTCACCTCCATCATTCACTCATTCACTCCTTGAGCATTCACTGAGTACAACTCTGGGCCCCCTTGCGAGCAAGACCCAGCTTCCACCCTTCAGGAGCCAAGCGGGAGCCCTGCTGGGACCAAGGCACAAGGCGCCTTCCGCACTGGCTGGCTCATCCCAGGGTTCCGTTCTGTGGGAAAGGAAAAGGATGGAAGGACACGGAAGAGGATGTGAAAGGATGGAAACGATGTGAGAGAGGAGTGGAGAACCTATATAGGGAAGTCTGCAGGAGAAGCTGTACATGCCACCATTTACTGAACACTTAACTGTGTGCCAGGAGCCATGCTAACTATTTCACACACGTAATCTCACCCAGTCCCACAACATCCCTGCAGGATGATAATCATCCCATCATGCAGGCTACAAAACTGGGGCTCAGAGAGGTTACAATGAAAGCAAGACAAGCCAGAGCCCAATCCAAGACCTGTCTGACATTCAAACTCACACCCTACAAGGGGTGGGGAACATCTGGCCCGTGGGCCGTAGAAGGCCCGCAAAATCAGTACCAGCTAACATCTCACGCCTCACCAAATTAGCCTGACCGAATATAGCAGGCTAATTTTCAAGTTGATAATTTTATATGGCCTGTGAATGACATTATAAATATCCAAATGGCCCTTGGCAGAAAAGAGGTTCCTCATCCTTGCAGGGCAGGAGATTTCTTGCTTGGAGAAGAGAAGACAAGGAGATAATGGACCTTCCTTTCAAGGAATCAGAAGGGTTCTGTGTAAAACAGAGCCTACTAGTTTGCCAGGGGACAGAGGGTGACATCCCAGGGATGGAGTTTAAATGGAGGCAGGGGAGACTGGCCTGGACTAAGACTACACTTCCTGTCCACTCATTGGTGGCCATCCTGGAAATCCTGCAGAAAGTAGACCATCCTTGAGCTGTGTGGAGACAGTAATACCTCGAAGCCTATAGGCAGAAAGTGGGGCTGGGTACTGCCCTGGGGAACACTTGGTCTGACAGAAATCCTGCCAGGCTTTAGGGAAAAACTCCTTACTGGAAATCCCCTGTTGCACCTGCTCTCTGGCCCCATCCAGGGAGCCTCTGCCTCCGGGGCTCTCTGAACCGTAGAGCTCCCAAGACCCTCCCACTACCAGGACCCTCCTCTTCCCACCATCCCCCATCTCCTGACCCCTTTCTCTCTAGGGGACCACCAAAGTCTTCCTGGTGGGCTACCCAGCTCAACTCTCCCCTCACCAAGTCCTTTCTCATCCATGTCCCCCAAGGCCCAGCCCCTGCCGCCCCAGGCTGAGCCTACCTTCTTAGAGCTTAGCCTGGAGCAGACCCAGCAACAGCAAAACAGAACTCGAAACAAGTTCACTGGACAATAGAAACCACTGGAATCAGAGACTCCAAGATCTCTGAGGGAAAGGAGCCTCCAAGGAGCACTGGGCCCAGCCACTGCCTTCTGGCAGCCGAGAAGTAACGTGGCCATTTTACACCTGTCACGAAGAAGCCCTCGTAAGTTGTAGACTTTCCCACAGTTGCATAAGGAGGATAAGGAGGACTTGACTGGTTCAAGTTTAATGACTTCTGGTGCTTAGCATGACATACAGGTCAGAGCATCAGAAGACACGGAAGACAAGACCGGACAAGGAGAGGGGACAACTTCTTTAAGGCAGGCAGAGGGGACGGGGATCTGGAGCAGTCCACACAGGGAGGGCAGGGCGGGGAGGCGGCCCTGCTGGCGAGGAGCTGGGAGAGCGCTCCTGGTTGCTGTCATGTCTTTTTCATCAAGAACAAGGGCTAATTTGATTGAGCTGATGAGTCACATGGCATCTGGGGCTTACGGCTGACCTGCCAGGACCATCCTCCCTGCCCTATTAGACTGGGCCTAGCGCTGGAGAATGAGGAGCAGGGAGCCCACCCTCCAGAGCCTCCTCTCATGCCCAGACCAGGGTAAGAGTGGAGGCTGCTACCGAGAGTCTGGAAGAGAGGGAGATGTGCATGGAGATGAAGACAAAGACACAGAGCGTGCGCTGTGAGCTGCAGGGAAACTGGAGCCAGGAGCCCACAGGGCGTCCTCTGGGGCTGGGACAGGTGCCCCAGCAGTGACAGCTGCCAGCCGCCCAGGATGACGGGAACACAACAGGTGCAGAGGCGGGGGTGGAGACTGAAAGGGAATCTGAGAACACAGCCTGGAGCTGGGTGCCCCTCCCAGGCTGTGGGACCCGTGCCAAGCAGCCCTTTCTCGGACCCTCAGAGACACACACACCTACTCCTGTACCCCAGGTTTCGGCCTCAGAGCCATCCTGGTCAGTCTGGACCACGCAGGGGTCACCATCCACGCCAGGCAGAAAGGACAGAACGAGGAAGAAACCAGGTTTCGATTCCCAGGACAGAGTGTGCCAGATGGAGCCCACACCCACAGAGCCCCCAGCTGGAAGCAAACATTTGCCTGTGATAAGATCTCTGTCTCCAGCCAGGAAGGCTGGTGGATGTGCCCACCCCACCCTGGTGGAGCTTGGGAGCTCTGGTCTTGAGGTCAGACAGGCAAGATCTACTGCCACATGACTGGGCAAGCTTCTCCGTGCTTGGCTGAACAAGTAATAGTAACTACTGCTGTCGATGTTGTTGTCCAGAGACCCAGAGGGCTTGGGAATCCAGGCAAACCCGAGAGGAGCTAAGATCCCTGCCCCAACCTCAGAGAGAAGTGACTTAGGACCCAGGATATGAGTATAGCGCCCGGTGTAAATGTCGCACCAAGGAGAAGGGCGGGGCCAGCTTTAAGAGCTGATGGCCCTCTCACCACCGTGTTTCCACTGCACCAGTCACTGTTCTAGGCTGTGCACGTACTATCGTGTGTGCCTTACGTGCAATGCCATTCCAGGACGCTGGGTAACAGTAGCTTCTTCCAAGTAAGCAGATTAAGCATCGCCCCTTGTCCCCTGGTTAGTGCTCTGTTTTTGTTTGGGGGTAGACTGAATTTTAAACTTGAAGCCAGCCCTTGTCTCAACAGTCGCAAGTGATAAATGACCTGAATTATAACCTTGCTGAGGACGTCAGGCAGGGTAGACAATGAGATGTTAGGGGGGAGCTGAGGGAGAGAGATGAGGAGACCCAGGGTGATGCAGGGGACAGGACATGTGCTGGAACAAGACATGGGCCTCATCCACTGTCCCTCGGAGATGAGGGAACATACTCAACTGATCCTGCTGGGCCTGCCTGGATTCTGAGAAAAGGGGCAGCTGAGAGCAGGTTAAATCTCTCCTCTGCAGGCAGAGACCACCCTCCCGCAACACACACACACACACGCACACACACACACACACACACACACACACCTTCCGGCTCCACAGCTCAGCCAGGACTCCTGGTGCTCACCCCTTCTGGTGCCGACTCCAGCCAGCTGAAATTACCCCCAGTCTGGGAGCCCCCTCCCTCTGAGGAGTCAGCTTTCTCGGGCTCCCCTGCTTCCTTCCCCTCCCAGGTCTGGCTTACTGAGGGATGCAGAGCCCAGGGCAGCTGACTTGACTCCCACCTCTGCTCCCTGGCCCTGCCTCCTGCCCCCTGCTGGAGCCTCTCACTCCAACACTCAGGCTCAGACACTGGGCAGCAGGCACACAAGAGGGCGAGGGTGCAACTGCCTGGAAGGCCAGGCCCTAGGGCTGGGGCACTCCCAGGAGGGCTGCTGGCAGCCACACCCCAGTGAAGCGACACCACCCCCTGCTACGCACGGCCAGCTTTCCAGTGTGTCTACACACGGCGCTGGTGTTGGGTAAGAGCGGGCCCCGAGGCACCTGCCGGGGTTCAAATCCGGTTCCAACACCTCGTCTGTGTCTATTTCCTCTTCTGAAAAATGGGGTTGATGACAACAGTGCCTAACTCAGGGTTGCAGGGGGTAGAGCGAGTCCACGCGTGAAGTGTGCTCAGTGCGAGGCGCACAGCAGTGCTGGTGAGGAGACAGTCCTGAACTTGAGACAGAGGCCCTGGCAGCTTCCGAGCTCCAGGAGCCGGAGCTTCCCCGTGCTCCTGTCCAGAGGCCACGGGGGTTAATACAGGGGGGCGCCAGCTACCACAGGCCCTGACACACAAACCTACAGGAGCTCTAAAAAGAGAAAGGGGATGGCAGGGCACTCAGTTTGACTCTGAAACAGGAGCTTCTGTTCTCACAGAGCAAAAGTGATTGACTGACCTGCGGTCCAACCACTGAACTACGCCAGTTCTGTGCCCACCACCAGGGGCCATGACCTGCAGCACAGTGAACACTGGCTGTGCTGGCTGCAGTCGAGGGTAGACCCCCCAGGCACAGAGGCACCCGTGAGTACTGGGGTCCCCCATTCAGGGCCTCTCAGGAAAGGCCAGTGGCTTTCATGACCACTGAGCTGATGGAGGAACTCTGTCCCCTGCCACTACCCCACCAGCCCTAGGTCCAGACTGATCCCAACCCCAGACAATCGCACCTCACATCTTCAGGAAGCCCCACAAACAGAGGCTCTTAGTCCCTAAGGCCTGGGGACCATGAGCATGTGGCTGGCTCAGCGGTGGCCTCCTCTCCCTCTGGAGCCAGAACTCAGGTGTGGCTGACTGAAGGTGGCTGTTGGGACTGTGATCCTCCTGCCCAAAGGACAGCCCAAGCAGGGCGGCCACACAGGGTGGGTAACTGCAGTGACAGAAAACCCATTTTCCTCCCTGCAGTTGTCCCACCTCCAAATGTGCATGTTCATCTATTGCTCCCACTTTCCTTTCTTCTCCCTCCAGTAACAAATCTCAGGCTCGTCCCCAACAACGCCATATCCTTTGGGACAACTCTCTCCTTTCTTTGCTTACTTCAGCTGCTGGGGCTCAGGGTCAGGCAAGCTGCCAAAGACCCCAGCAATGCACAGGGTGGACTCTCCAATATCAAAGTTCAGAGGACAAAGCCTTCCCTGCAGTCAGGACTCCTGGGTCCCAGGCAGGTCCTGTGGCTTGTGGTCAAACTCAACCAAGGTATGGGAAGGTCTGTGGGGGCCTGTTTGGGTTTGGAGAGACTCAGGAAGGGCAGTTTCTTTTAGTGTCTTCATAAGTTCCTCCGTCCTGGAGGGAAGCGGGAGGTGGTTAGGGCTCCAGGAAGTGGGTTAATGCAGCTCCTGTGTCGGAGCAGGTATAGGCAAATAGAAGCAGGAATTTCTCCCCAGAGCACCCCTTTCCTGTCTACAACAAATGCCCCGCCCCTCACAACCTCAGCCCTGCTCAAACAAACTTACTTCTGCCAGAGGACAGCTCTGTTCTCAGCACCAATTAAGGGAGGTGGGCTACATTAGCCTTTGTGTGGGGGTCTCCTGTTCCTAGTCATAAGCCACTTCCATAATTTGCTGTGTGACCTTGAGCAAGTCATTTTCCTCTATGGGCCACAGTTCTCACATCTGTAAAGTGGAGGCACTGGACTCATGCGTCTTTAGCTCTGAACCAGAAGCTCCCTCAATCGGGGATGTGAGGGGAATCCTGTGGAGAGAGGCAATCAAGAATTTCTGCACTGCCTGACCAGTGTGGCTCTGTGGTTGGGCATCAACCCATGCACCAGAGGTGGCCAGTTCAATTCCTGGTCAGGACACTTGCCCAGGTTATGGGCTTGATCCCCAGTGGGGGGCATGCAGGAGGCAGTCAATCGATGTTCTCTCTCATCAATGTTTGTATCTCTCTCTCCCTCTCCCTTCCTCTCTCCCTCTCCCTTCCTCTCTAAAAATCAATAAAGAAAAAAAAAAAAAAAAAAAAGAGTTCCTACACTGTCTGAAGCAGCAGACTCTTCCTCTCGCCCCCTGTCCACCAAGGTCCAGGGGAAAACCAAAGATGAGCCTACTCACTATGAGCTGGGTGTCACTGCTTCTCAGTCCTCTTCCTGATACCACCCAAAATGGAAATTGCCCCAGGATTCCTCAGCCTGGCTTATACGTTGAATGCTACCAGCCAGAAGTCTGGTGTCAGCCTGGATTCCCTCATCCGAGCAGCCCTTCTCAGATGCATCCCCTGGCTACTCCCACAGTTCAGGCCACAGCATCATCCTGATCTGGACAATTCTTCCAACAGTCTTTGGCCTCCCGTCCCCCTTCCTCAGGGCTGCCAGGCTGGCCTGTCTGCCTGACAAATCCAGCAGGGTCACTGCCCAGCTCAGATATCCTCTGGGGAGCATTTAAGGTCTCCTGTGAGCTGACCTAGCCCATGTGTCTGGCCTCACCTCCGTCCCCAAGTACCTACACTACATGCCCACATCGCACATGTCCACGACTCTCTGAACACTGTTCCTCTATCTGGAATGCCCTCCCCCTACACTGGTCACCGAAAACTTCTACCTCACCTTCACTGCTTAACTCAGAGGCATTTTTCTGGGGTCACTGCAATGCCCCCAAACAGACTAGACCTTCCTTCCCCAAGGCATGTCCAACCCTTTGTGCAGCCCAGCCCTGCAGTGACTTACCGAGGGCAGACGATGTCTTTTTAGCTCTGGATCCTCAGCACCTACCACGGTGGGCACTGGGTAGTGCTCAAAGCATGTGTGTGTGTGTGTGAATGTGTGTGTGTGTGTGTGTGTGTATTTTTTTTTTATCCTCACCCGAGGACATTTTTCCATTTTTTGTTCACATAGAGTGGGAGGGAGAGAGAGGAAGAGAGAGAGAGAGAGAAAAACATCGATGTGAAAGGGACACATCAAGTGGCTGCCACCCGCACGACCCAACCAGGGCCAAAGACAAACTGCAAACAAGGTATGTGCCCTTAGCAGGAATCGAACCCGGGTCTCTTTGGACCATAGGCCGACACTCTAACCACTAAGCAAAACCGGCCAGGGTTCAAAGCATATTTTATGAAGGAAGCAAGAAAATGAGCTCTGGCCGGTTTGCCTCGGCGGTTAGAGCATTGGCCCACAGACTAGAGTCGCAGTTTCGATTTCGGTCAAGGGCACGTACCTTGGTTGTGGTTCAGTCCCTGGCCCTGGTCGGGTCATGCAGGAGGCAACCAATCAATGTGTCTCTCTCACATCGATGTTTCTCTCTCTCTCTCTCCCCCTCCCTACATCCCTCCCACTCTATTTGAAGATAAACAGGAAAAAAAAAATATCCTCGGGTGAGGATTAAAAAAAATAGAAGAAAATAAAAAGAAAAGAAGAGAGGAGGTGGGAGGAAAAGAGGCAAGAGCTGACGATGGGTGGTCTTTACTTGGCCCCCATCTGCCCCTTCTCCAGGCTCCAGGCTTCAGACCCAAGGCATGTCCCAACCACGATGCGTCAGGTCCCCGTGGACCCAGTGGTACCCAAAGGCAACAGACTGCCTCACCCATGACCTCACAGCCCCCCTGAGTGGCTCTCCTTGTTCCCCTGGTACTGCTGCCAGCGCCAGCCAATGCTCACTCAGGTAGAAACGGCCAAGAAGCCAAGCAGCCAGGTGTATCCTGGAACACAGAGGAACTACAGCCTTATCTGACCATCTTCCGTGGAGTCAATGGGAGAGAATCCACCAGCCCCCAACAGTGCTGGATGACAAGGAGGAAATGCTAGAAACACAGGCCAGTTTCCTCCCCTCTCCGGGATTAAGGCAGCAGGGGAAAGAACCCCTCCAACTCATCTACATAAGCCATTTAGAGCAGTACATTCAAACTCACATCATCCAAGAAGAAAATGGCCCACTGCAATTGCCTGTGGCTTCCGAGTCTGTCGTTTTTCCTTCTCTTTCATTTTTTATTTTAATGGCATGAAGTTGTGCTCAAGAGAAATCTCTACTCTGGCTGCTCCTGGCAGCACAGAAGCTAAATTTCCCCTCCAAATTGAAGGATGATGAGCAACTATCCTTCAGGTGCCAATGATTTATAGTTTGCAAAGTCTACAAGCATCCGAGAGCTCATTCAGTCTCCCCAGAAACTGCAGGGGGGAGCTATTGCCAGCCCCCACTTACAGATGAGAAAACCAAGACTCAAAGAGGTGAAGTGACTTGCCAACACCACACAAAACTAGTAAGTAACAGTAATGGACAGGTGGCTGACTCCCCAGCATCTGTTCTACTCCAAGACGATTGCGGTCCTCTACCTTGGCTGCACATGAGATCACCTAAAAGGTTATAAAACTACAGATGCCCAGGTCCCCTCCAGACCAATTAACACGGAAACTCCGGGGCAGGAGGCAGGCCTGGGTGCTTCTGGTGGTTCTCCAGGTGGTTCTAGTGTCCAGGCAGGGCTGCCATCCTCTGATAGAACTCTACCACAAAGCTTCTGTTCCCCTAGCCGGTGATTGAGTCAACAATGGCCATGTGACCCCTTCTGGCCAGGGAAGCACAGTGGGAAATCAGCAGAGACCCCTCGGAGAAACCTTTCCTCGTTCCTGAGAAAAGCACGAGAAAGGCTGTTCTTCCTGTAGATACCGCTGTGTCCGGTTGTGATTCCATGTCACTACCAGTCCAGAAGAGAGCCAACCCATGGTGGCAGAGCAGAGAAAGTACCCCAACCTTGACCTTATCTTAGAGCCCTCACTCAACCAACCCTGAGATTCGCCCACCCCTTTGCTTCCTGTGATCTAAGGTAGTACAGCTCCTCATTGTTTGAGTCAGTCCAAGGCAGCATTTGTTACCTGCAATGACAGCCCTGAGACGGCAGCAGTCACCGTCCTCACATCCCCACCCAGCTTGTCTCCCTTAGATCTTCCACCACGGGGAGCAGAGCTGACTAGAGGGCCCCAGCTCTGGAGCTCTCAGATCTATCCCAGTGTTTGCCTCAATGCCATGCTTCCCACAGCTGCTTCTAGCCCATGACTGGGTGGGGCAGGGATACTGGCACACCCACTCCTGGGGGACATGAGACTCCTCTGACCAGCAACTGGGGCTTGGGCTTGGGGACTCCCCAAAGGCCTTATGGAACTTTCCTTAGAATTGCACTGTAGTCTGAAATGATTGACACCGCTTCTGCCCAATGAACACTGAAGCTGCAGTACCAACTCCACCCACTTCCACAGAGGTTCTTCAATGACAAAGCCTCCCCCAGACTTCCTTTCCTTTACCCCCAATGGAATATTTAACATGAGAAATACATTTTACACATAAACAACCCTCCATCAACAAGAAGTGAGTCCTCTCAGACTGTTACAATAATGAAAATGATTATTATTCACAATAATAACATGAAGAGGGCAATAAAGACAATAAAGGTCAAGATGGTTGTGATGATGGAGAAAACAGTAGTAATGATAATGATAAGTATGAAAAGTAGAGATAAAAAATATTCTAACACTATAATCTCAATTATATAAATATATGTGCAGTAGAAAAGACTTCTTCTTGACCCATTTCTGTATTAACCAAATTCCTTTAGAAATTGCATTTGGTTGCTAGTAACAAATACCAGAAATAACACAGATTTTTAAACACATAAGGTGTTTTCTCTCACGTAGGAGAAATCTGTGGAGCTCTGCAATCATCAGGGATCCAGGCTTCTTTTATCTTTTTACTCCACCATTCCACATGACACTTTGAGATTGCTTCATGATCCAAGACAGCTGCTGAAGCTCCAGCCACATTGTCCACATTCCAGGCAGGAAGCAAGAGGAGCATAGAAAACCAAAATCAAAGCACTTCCAGCTAGCTGCCCCTCTTTAAAGGAGCCTTATGTGAACTGTACTCAACAATTCTAATTTACGCTTCAATGGCCAGAATATAGTCATATAGCTACACCAAGCTGCAAGGGAAGCTGGAATATGTAGCTTTTTCATTGGACACATAGCCACTTCAAATAAAGACAGGGTCCTCATCCATAATGATAAGTTCCATTCCTTCTGGGAAACATTATGACTGATACCCACACCATATAGAATCTTCAAAACTGATGGGGTCGTTCCCACTGTCCCCACATACCCTTCTGCTCCTTCCAGCTGAACTGTATGCTCGCTCCATATGAGAAATTGCCCCTTAACTTGCCTATGACTGGTTGGTATTCCAGAAGACTATGTAATTTATTTAACTATTACACATAAAACATCAAAAATCTTTTTTAAAAGAATGAAAAGCCCTGGCCGGTTTGGCTCAGCGGTTAGAGCGTCAGCCTGCGGTCCTGAGAGACCCTGGTTCGGTTCCCGCTAAGGGCGCGTACCTCGGTTGCAGTTTGTCCCCGGCCCTGGTTGGTCGTGAGGGTGGCAGCCACTCGATGTGTCCCTTTCACATCGATGTTTCTCTCTCTCTCTCTGTTCCTCTCTCTCCCTCCCGTTCTACCTGAACAAAAAAAATAAAAAATAAAAAAATAAAAAAAGAATGAAAAGACAAGCCACGGGACAGGAGAAAATCACTGCAAAGTACATATCTAATAGAGAATCCAGAATATATAAAGAATTCTCAAAACTCAAAAAAAAAAAAAAGACCAAATAACTTAATAAAAAATGAGCCAATGAGAAAGAAGGAAATCCTGCCATTTGCGACAAGTTGGATGAATCTTGAAGGCATTATGCTAAGTGAAATAAGTCAGGCAGAGAAAGGCAAATACAATGTGGTATTACTTATATATGGAATCTAAAATAGTCATACTCAAGAGTAGAGTGCTGGTTACAGGGGTTGAAGGTCAGGAGGAATAGGGAGATATTGGTCAAAGAATATAAACTTCCAGCTATAAGATTAAAAAGTTTGGGGATCTAATGTACAGCATGGTGAGTATAGTTAACAATACTGCATCATATAGCTGAATGTTGCTAAGAGAGTAGATCTTAAATGTTCACACTACAAAAAAAGAAATGGTAACTGTGTGACAGGATGGAGGTGATAGCTAATGATGGTAGTAATCATTTTACAATATATAAATGTATCAAATCAATACATCCTACGTCCTAAACTCACACAATGGTGTGTGTCAATTATATCTCAATAAAGCTAGAAAAAATTAATCGGCAAAAATTTCAACAGACATTTCACCAAGTAGATACACAGATGAAAAATAAGCACATAGCCCTGGCCAGTTTGGCTCAGCGGTTAGAGTGTCAGCCCATGGACCAGATAGTCCACGGACCAGGTTTGGTTCCCGCTAAGGGCATGTACCTCCGTTGCAGTTTGTCCCCGGCCCCAGTTGGGGTGGTGTGGGTGGCAACCACTCAATGTGTCTCTCTCACGTCGATGTTTCTCTCTCTCTCTTCCTCCCTTTCTCCCTCCTGCTCTATCTGAAGATAAATGCAAAAAAATGTCCTCAGGTGAGGATAAAAGAAAAGAAAAATAGCACATAACAAATGCTCAGTATCATTAGTCATTAGGGAAATGCAAATGAAAACTATGATGAAGTACCACTACACATCTATTAAAATGGTCAAAATTAAAATGACTCACCATACCAAGTGTGGTGAGAATGTGGAGAAATTAGAACTCTCATTTTCTACTAGTGAAAATGTAAGCTGTTACAACCACTTTAGAAAAGTTTGGCAGTTTCTTTAAAAATTAAACATGTCAGCCCTGGCAGGTTTGACTCAGCGGTTAGAGCATCGGCCTGCGGTCCGGAGAGACCCAGGTTCGGTTCCCGCTAAGGGCACGTGCCTCAGTTGCAGTTTGTCCCCGGCCCTGGTTGGTCGTGCGGGTGGCAGCCACTCGATGTGTCCCTTTTACATCGATGTTTCTGTCTCTCTCTCTCTCCCTCCTGCTCTATCTGAACAAAGAATGAAAATGTGTCCTCGGGTGAGGATTAAAAAAAAAAAAAATTAAATATGTCCCTACCATATGGTCCAGTCATTTCATTTCTAAGTATTTACCCATGAGAAAAGGAAATCCATGTCTATCCATCGACTTGTATACAAATGTTCTTAGCAACTTCATTTGTAAAGCGCAAAACTGAAAACAACCTAAATGTCCATCAACAAGTGAACAGATAAACAAATTGTATATCTATATCATGGAATACCACTAAGCAATAAAAAGAAATGAACTATTAATACACATTACAATATGAATGAATCTTAAAGTAAGTATACTGAGGGGAAGAAGCCAGAGGACAAGAGAGAGTATATTCAGCACAATTCCATTTATATAGAACTCTAAAACTGCACGTTAATCTACCGTGACAGAAAGCAGATCAATGAGTACTTGAGTGTGGGGGTGGGGAAGGAGGAATGGGAGAGAGCGATTCCTAAAGGCAAAAGGAAATTTTTGACAGTGATGGAGATATTCACTAACCTGATGGTTTCACAAATGGATACATAAGTCAAAACACTTCAAATGTACATTATAAACTGTGCCATATAGTGTATGTCAATTATACTTTGACAAAGCTGTTTTTAAAAAAGATATTAAATACGGGTTTGAGAGGAGGGAATAGAGAAAGAAAATTGTTTCTGTAAAAATCAAGTTGAATTGGTTCTTCAAAAAAAAAAAAATAGAATTACCATGTGATCCAACAATTCCACTTTTGGGTATGTACCCAAAAGAATTGAAGGCAAGGTCTCAGATATTTGTACACCTATATTCATAGCAACAGGATTCACAATAGCCAAAAGGTAGAAACAACACAAGTGTCCATCAAAAGGTGAGTGGATAAACAGAATGTGGTATATACATACAATGGAATATTATTCAACTTTACAAAGGAAGAACATTCCTTTTTAAAAATATATTTTTAGAGAGAGGAAGGGAGAGGGAGAGAGAAACATCAATGTGCGAGAAACATCGGTGTGAGAGAAATATCAATCAGCTGCCTCCTGCACATCCCCTACTGGGGATCAAGCCTGAAATCTGGGAATGTGCCCTGACCAGGAATTGAACCAGTGACCTCTTGGTGCATGGATCAATGCTCAACCACTGAGCCATACTGGTTGGGCAGGAAGAACATTCTGATACGTGCTATAGCATAGATGAACCTTGAGGACATTATGCTAAGTGAAATAAGCCGATCACAAACGGATGAACACTGTATGATTCCACTTACAAGGTACCGAGAGTACTCAGATCCACTGAGACAGGGAGTGGAATAGGGACTGCCAAGGCTGGAAGCAGGAGGAACGAAGAGTTACTGTTTAACAGGTACAGAGTTTCAGTTCGAGAAAATGAAAAAGGCTCTGGAGATGGAGGGGAAGTGATGGTTGCAAAACAACGTGAACGTACTGTACTTAACACCATTAAACTGTACATCTAAAAATGGTTAAGATGGCAAATTTCATGTTAAGTGTACTTTACCACAATTATTTAAAAAATAAAAACAAACTATGTTGAATGCTTTGGAGAGGCCACTAAAGGCTGGTCCCCAGCCCCCCAAAAAGCTGTCAAATTACATGGAGCAAGACAACTGTGAAATGCTACTCAAAAAAAAGAAATTAAGAAAACAATCCCATTTTATAATGTCATCAAAAAAAATTAAATATTTAAGGATAAATTTAACCAAGGAGGTGAGAGATCTGTACACTAAGAACTATAAAATACAATGAAATAAATTGAAGAAGACACACATAAATGAAAAGATAGCTTGTATTTGTGGATTGGAAGAACTAGTATTGTTAAAATGTTCATGCTACCCAAAGCAATTTACAGATTTAATACAATCCCTATCAAAGGCATTTTTCACAGAAACAGGAAAACAATCCTAAAATGTATATGGTCTTCAAAAAACTCTGAAAAGCCAAAGCAATCTTGAGGAAGAAAACAAATGCTGGAGGCATCACACTGCTTTATTTCAAACTATAACAAAGCTATAATACTCAAAACAGTATGTTATTAGCACAGAAACAGACATACAGACCAATGGAACAGAACACAGAGCCTATAGATAAGTCCAAGCACTTGTGGTCAACTGCTCTTCAACAAGGGTGCCAAGACATGCAATGGGGAAAAGATGGTTTCTTCAATAAATGGTACTGGAAAAATATATCCACAGGGGAAGTTATGAAATTAAACCCCTATCTCACACCATGGACAAAAATCAACTAGAAATGGATTAAACACTTAAACATAAGACATAACAATGTAAAACTATTGGACAAAAACAAAAGGAAAAGCTTGAGATTGTTCTTGACAATGACTTTTTTGGATATAACCCAAAAGTACAGGCAACAAAAGCATAAACAGACAAATGGGATTGCATCAAACTAAAACATTTCTGCACAGCACAGCAAAGGAAGCAAGCAACAGAGTGAAGAGACAGGCTATGGAATGGGAGAAGATATTTGCAAACCATATATCAACAAGGGGTTAATATCCAAAATATATAAGAAATTCAAACAACTCCATAGCAAATAATAATACCCCAACTTTTAGAATGGGCAAAGGACCTGAATAAATACTTTTCTTTTTTTTTTTAAACTTATCTTTATTGTTGAATGTATTACAAATGTTCCTCATTTTTCCCCTATTGACTCTCTGCTCCCCATTCCCAATCCCCTCCTGCCTTTCCCCACACTGTTTTCTGTGTCCATTGGTTATGCATATATACATATAAGTTCTTTGGTTTATTTCTTCCCACCCCTCAAACCCCCTTTCCTTTGAGGTTTGTCAGTCTAACAATCAATTTGTACTTTTTAATCCCTTCATCTTTTTCATCCATTCCCCCAAGCCTCCTCCTATTTGGCAAACAACAAAATGTTCTCTGTATCTATGAGAATGTTTCTGTTCTGTTTGTTCATTTTGTTTGTAGATTCCATTGTGGATAGATATGTATTCATTGTCATTCTGTTTGTTCATATTTTTTATCTTTTTCTTCAAGAAGACCCTTCAACATTGCATATAATAATGGTTTGGTGGTGATAAACTCCTTTAGCTTTTCCTTGTCTGGGAAACTATATGGCCATCAATTCTAAATGACAGCTTTGCAGGATAGAGTAATCTTGGTTGTAGTTTCTTGCTTTTCATCACTCTGAATATTTCTTGCCACTCCCCTCTGGCCTGCAAAGTTTCTTTTGAGAAATCGGCTGACAGTCTTATGGGAACTCCCTTGTAGGTAACTAACTGCTTTTCTCTTGCTGCTTTTAAGATTCTCTCTTTGTCTCAAACCTTTTGCATTTTGATGATGATGTGTCTTGGTGTGGGTCTCTTGGGGTTCATCTTGTTTGGGACTCTGTGCTTCCTGGACCTGTATGTCTGTTTCATTCACCAAGTTAGGGAAGTTTTCTGCCATTATTGTTTTAAATAGGTTTTCGATTTCTTGTTCTCTCTCTTCTCCTTCTGGTACCTGCAAGATGCGAATGTTGGCGCGCTTGAAGTTGTCCCAGAGGCTCCTTACACTATCCTCATTTTTTTGGATTCTTTTTTCTTTTTGCTGTTCTGATATTGGGTGTTTGTTGCTTCCTATATTCCAAATCGATGATTTGCTTCTTGGCTTTACCTACTCTACTATTGAATCTGTGTAAATTATTCTTTATTTCAGTTAGTGCCTCCTTCATTTCTGACTAGTCCTTTTTTATGCTCTTGAGGCCCTCACTAAATTCACTGAGGTTTTCATTAAGTTCATTGAGCATCCTTATAAGCAGTACTTTGAACTGCATCTGTTAAGTTGCTTATCTCCATTTCATTTAGTTCTTTTCCTAAAGTTTTGTTCTGTTCTTTCATTTGGGACCTGTTTCTTTGTCTCCTCATTTTGGCTGCCTCCCTGTGTTTGTTTCTATGTATTACTTAATGAGAGGCATGGGGCTAGCTGAGACCAGATGCTGCTTGTTTGAAAGGATTTAGGAAAACCTGTAGCAGGATCCAAGACGGGCCAATCCTATGGTTAAGCAACTAGCAACAGCTTGGGTGGGCATGAAAGTTGGGTGGGGCGGGGCCTCAGGGAATCACCAGGGCGGGGCAAACAGTGTGAGCCAGGTTGCTGGAGTCCCAGATATGGCAGCTGTCTGCCGCCCCAGGGAAGGGCTCACCAAAGGAACAAAGGCCTCTGACAGCACTTCTGTCCAGGAGAAAGCTCCCTCTCCAGCCCTCGCTCCAATGCCAAACAACTCAGTTCTTTCCCCAGTATGTTTCTGGTGCATTTCAAGTTGCCTCCCCCACGCTGGAGCCTGGAGGGTGTGAGTCCGAGTAAGCCTGTGCGTGGGCCTTCTAAGGGGAGCTGCCTGGGGCTCCAGCCACCTCGGCCTCCCTGAGCCTCAGTTCCCGCTGGTTTTTCCAGCCAGAAGTGATGGGGACTTCTCTTCCTGGCACTGGAACCCTGAGCTGGGTGCCTGGTGTGGGACGGGGACCCCCTCAGTCCTCAGGGAGCACCTTCCAAGTGGAGATGTCCCTCCTGATTTTTATCTGCCACACGTGGGTGTGGGACCAGCTAGTCGCTCCTCAGCCCCTCCTACCAGTCTCAATGTGGCTGCTTCTTTAATTCCGTAGTTGTAGGACTTCCATTCAGCTTGATTTCAGGAGGTTTTGAATGATGGTTGTTCTGAAGTTTAGTTGTAACTTCGATGTGGTTGTGGGAGGAGGCGAGATCGCAGTTACCTACGCCGCCATCTTGACCAGAAGTTCCTGAACAGACATTTCCCAAAGAAGACATACAAATGGCCAAAAAGAATATGAAAAGGTGTTCAACATCATTAATCATCACGAAAACGCAAACCAAAACCACAATGACATATCAATTCACACATGTCAAATGGCTATTATCAAAAAGACAAGGGATACATGCTGGTGAGGATGTGGAGAAAACAGAACCCTTGTGCATTGTTGGTGGGACTATAAATTGGTACAGCCACTATGGAAAACAGTATGGAGGTTCATAAAAAAATTAAAAACAGAACTACCATATGATCAAGCAATCCCACCTAGGAGTATATAGCCAAAGGAAATGAAATTACTATCTTGAAGAGAGATGTGCACCCCCGTGTTCAGTCAACATTATTCATAATAGCCAAGATATGGCAACAATCTTAGTGTCCATCTACAGATAAATAAAGACAATGTGGTATATATACAATGGAATATTATCCAGCCTTAAAAAAAGGACACCCTGCCATTTGGGACAACATGGACAAACCTAGAAGATATTATGCTAAGTAAAACAAACCAGAGAAAGACAAATCCTGCATGATCGCACTTATATGTGAAATGTAAAAAAGTCAAATTCATAAAAGTAGAGAGTAGAATGGTGGTTGCCAGAGGCTGATGGGTGGGGGAAATGAAGAGATGTTGATCACAAGGTATATTACTCTTACAATAATTTAAGCAATAAACTGTTATTAAAGCATCTGTTGTTGGTGGCGACAGTAGTTTAAAATGATCACAGAAAGAATGAGGAGGATGCAGTGTGACTTCTGAGACAGGAGGTCCAAAACCACACACAGGCTTAAGGAGGATTTGGGGGTCTTCTAAATCCTTAAGGGGTTCCTTAACATCTAGAGTGGTGAACCAAATCTAAAGAGCCCCAGAGGTTTAACAGGTGGTGCCCTGGAACTGACTCCCAGGGGCTTCAAATAAGGCAATTAGATCCCGGGTTTGTTTGAATTCCACCCATTTTTATTATGCACTTTTGGATAACTAGCCCTGTCCTGGGCACTGAGGGGAAGAATTAAGAGAGGAACCTAACATGTACTAAGCACCAGGCACGACCGCTGGCTATTATATACCAAGGACCTCACTCTTTCCTCCACACAATTTGTCAAGGCAGGCACTTGACTCTGTAGACCACCCTCTCTTTTGGGAAGGGCAGGGATGAAAAAGTTCATTTCTTTATGTTTAAAATATAAAAGCAATACAGGTTTATTATTTTTTTTAAATCTAAAAAACATAGTACCAACTAGTATGGAGTAAAAAATATAAGCATCTCATTCCCCCACACCACTCCATCATCCCAGCCTATGCCCCAGAGGTAGCCACTGGTAACATGGGCAGGCGTCCACTCTGCCTCAGTCTATATTTGTACAGACAAAGGAAAGAAGGACGAGTGATGAGCAGATGTGCAGATGTGTATCAAGGTATCAAACCCCAGGATAGAGAGTTGTTCCTCAAATATCTGCATCACTCACTCCCTCACCTCCTCCTGGCCATTTTCAAATGTTCTCAGGCCTTCTCTGGCCAACTTAAACATCCATAGACCCTCCACCCACCCATAATCCCTAGCCCTGCCACACTCCACGATGTAGTTCCCCTCACAGCACTTATCACCATCTGACACCCCATATGGCACCTTTTTTTTTTTAAGTCTGTCTCTCCTCATAAGAATGTAACTCCATGACTCCGGGAATTTGTTCACTGCTTCGTCCCAGTGCCTAGATAAGTGTCCGGCACTTAGTAGGCGCTGAATAAATATTAGTTAGAAGGAAGGAAGGGAGGAGAGGAGAGGGGAAGGGAATGGAGGGAGAAAAAACAATATTCTAAATGCAAATAGAATCATACCATGCACACTATGCATATCATGTA
This sequence comes from Molossus molossus, assembly GCF_014108415.1. Lineage (NCBI taxonomy): Eukaryota > Metazoa > Chordata > Mammalia > Chiroptera > Molossidae > Molossus > Molossus molossus. The sequence goes on from NW_023425352.1 coordinate 20,951,947, forward strand.
ATTTGCTTTTTTCTCTTAAAATATGGCGGACTTTTTTTTTTTTTTTAATCACAGTACCTCATAATATTAAAAGTGGCAAATTATTTCTGTGTATGGAGGGCCCATCATTGACTTAAATCATTGCCTCCTTCTTGAAACCCCATGTTGGCAGTAAGGGGGAGGGGGCCACAATAAGGTGCCCCCACTGATACTTGGCAATAAGCCTTCTCCAAATTTAGTTTATGAAATTGATCAGAACAGCAAAGTTACCCTCAAGAGATGAAACAGCCCCGGACCTGGTGGAACTTAAAGAAGCCCTGACTGGTAGTATTAACAAATCTAAAGAAAAGATGTGTTGATTGGATGCCAAGGAATCAGGAAAAAAATGGGCAACACTGAGGCAAACTCTGGTGGGGCCATGGGAGATGATGCCCTACCAGGCCAGCCCAAGTGTTGGGTCCACCTGGCAGGCATTTCCCCGCTGGTGGAGTAGACCGGGCAGGGTTCAGAAGGCATTAAATCCTCAGACTGTGTCCCCCAGCACTGGAGTAGCCTCTTGCAGGGACAGTGGGTGCCAACAGTCAGCACTGCCCAGTCTATCTCACAGTAACTCGCTCACTGAAAAGTAGTAAACTGACTTCTGATCTGACTCATGAGTTTTTGTGGGCTTGGTGAGACAAGCCAGAAGCCCCCAGTTCTATCAATTCAGATGAGACACTAGGAGATGGAAATTTGGGGCCAGCTCTGCCAAGGGCCAGACACTGGGCAGAGGAGGACTCCCACTGGCTGACCCATCTGTTCGGTCAGCAGCTTGCCCTGTCCCATTGCTCACCGTCTTCAAACGTTCAGTAATAAACAAGAAATGCCTACTGTTTACTGAGCTCTTGCAATGGAACAGGTCCTGAGCCACAGGACCTACAGGGATGACCTCACTTAATCCACACAATGGCCCTGTCAGGGGGGAACTAGTAGGCCTACTTACTGATAAAGACACTGAGGTTTGGAAGAGCAAGGGACTTGCCCAAGGTCAAGACCCAAGAGTCAAGATTTGAACCCAGATCTGACTGACACCCCAGCTGAGTGCTTCATAATGGGTGGTCCATGGGTCCCTCACACCAGTATCACCTGAGATTCTTGTTGAAAAAATTCAGATCTGCCCTGGCTGGCATGGCTCAGTTGGTTGAGCATTGTCCCATACACCAGAAGGTCACCAGTTTGATTCTTGGTCAGGGCACATGCCCAGGGTGCAGGCTCAATACCCAGTAGGAGGCATGCAGGAGGCAGCCAATCACATTGATGTTTCTCTCTCTCTTCCTCTCTCTAAAATCAATAAAAACATATTTTTTTAAAAAAAGCAGATCCCACAAACTCACCCCCTGGTTTACTAAACCAGATTATCTGGAGGTGGGCCCTAGGAACCTGCATTTTTACAAGCTCCCAGGCAATTTGAAGGCCCATTAAGGTCTGAGTACACTGTGTTATGCCATCTCACGACCTCTAAACTCTACTCCCATGGCCTCTCTGGCCCCTGCCCTTTCTGGGTTCTCCTTGTTCTCTTCTGATGACTTGTTCATGGTTTCATTCTGTCCACCCTGGGACCCTTCATTCACCCTCAAGGTCTAAGTGGCATCCGTTACTGGTAACAAGTGGCAGCCATAACCTCACCCCTAAACTCTGAGCTCACACCAGGTATTAACAACCCAATTTCTCCCCCAGAATGTCTCAGGGCTCCTCTAACACCACCCAAAGCTCAACCTACCATCCTCCCCTACACTACCTGGAGCCCTGATGGAATCACCACCCTCCCAGCCACCTGAAAATCTGGGCACCATCTTGGATCCATCCCTCTCCCTTACCACCCCACCATTCGGTGTCCAGGGCTTCCACGTGCACCTCCTCACCGTCTCCAATGTGTCCCTTCCTCTCTTTCCCCAAAATTATAGTTCAGTCTTTGGCATCCTTCCCCGAGATAGCCACACCCCCATCATAAATGCTCCCATCTTGTCCCTCCGAAATCTGCCCTCCACAGGGCAGCTAGACTGATCCACCCATACAGCAAATCTAAAACCTTCGATGGTTCCCACTGCTCTGAGACACCCAGGGCCGGTGTGGACGTTGGTCCATATATCATCTCCTCCACTTGTTAAAAAAAATTTATTTTAGAGAGAAAGGGGAGGGAGAGAGAGAGAAAGAGAGACATCGATGAGAGAACATCGAGTGGCTACCTCCTGCACACCCGCCACTGGGGATCAGACCCACAACCCGGGCATGTGCCCTGACTAGGAATCGAACCAGTGACCTCTTGGTGCATGGGTTGATGCTCAACCACTGAGCCACACCAGCCGGGCGTCATCCCCTTCCACTTTTAAAGTTGCATTTAGTCTTTCACGAGGTGATGGTTTCCTCTCGGCAATGAGGTGATCTTCGGTCAGTGAATGCCCCCGAAGCGAAGCGCGAAGACAGCCAGTGCACCCTTACGAACAGCACCGCTGCTAACAGCAGTGAAGGGCACATTCCCAGTAAACATCGCAACGTCTCCTGCCCTCACTTCCCCAGCACCTGGGCCTCCCAGTTAGCGGTTCTCAGGCCTGCAGTTTCTAACATCTCTTTCCTTTTCCAGTCTCAGGAATTTCTCTGCTGGTCAGTTAAAGTTTTCTGCATCTCCGCTGGATGTTCTCCATGAAAAGAATGCGTGAATAAATGAGAACTATTTTTTAAAATGTTAAATGGGAACTTTCTCTAGAGAGATTATCTAAACACGCACTTGTTGAAATCTGAGTAAGGGCCTGGGATGGAGCTAAGGAAACAGACAGCCCAAGGCGGGCCTGGAGAAGCTGTGCAGCTCCGAGGTCACCGGCCACCATGCCTGCTTCCTGCCCCCCACTCTGCACTCTATTTATTGGGCACTCAGGTACAGACATTTTGGATACTGAGTTGATGTCATCCTTGCAAAGACCCTCACTGCTCCCTCAAGAGCCCCAGGATTTGGTAAACTGCCCAGTGAGCTGGGTCACACATCCCATCACAGGTAAGACACGCTCCCTGACCTCGGTTCATCGGACACCCACCCTAGGAGATGTGCACAAAAGGCGGAGCCATAGGACAGGTGAGGAAGAAGGCACTTGATACACAAAGTCACAGTGACAGCAGCAGAGTTGGGACCAGAACCCACCTCTCCTGGACCCTCAGCCAGCCCTGCTTCCTCTCCCATGCCCCTCCCCGAGATGCACCGCCCCAGGCCACTGTGCTTGGCCCCAGAAGCCATGGGCAATTCCCAGACTCCGGGTCACTTCCAGCCAGACTCATCAGCCACCCCACCCCCGACCCCACCCCCACCAGCTCCCAGGCCAGAGGTGCCCTGGCACAGCAGAGATCTGAGAGGCAGGGGGCCAGGCGCCTCCATCCGTTTTAACTTGCCCCGTGACTCTGGGCAGGTCCCTTCTCTCCGAGCCTCAGTGTCTCCCCTGTAAAAGGACAGGGTTGGACAACATGACCTGGGGCCCTCTCCATCCCGAAGGCACTGATGTGGCTGGTGTCCTAGAGCCGGCCTCAGTGTCGCAGACACCTTGGAGAGCTTTGGAAGGGCCACTCAGGCCACATCGTGGGGAGAGGGGTCCAGCGGGGCCTCCCCAAATCCCCCCTGTCTCTCAGTGAAAAACTGAATTTCATTCCAAATAAGGAAACTTACAGCACAGTCCCCGCTACGGCCCAGTTCCGGCTGGTTTATGTTAGTTGGACAAGACTAAACAGACCTTCACATTCTCAGTATTAAGCACTAAACGTGAAAAAATGACTGTCTCTGGAGCATTGGCCGAGCGAGAGGCCAGTGCTCCCCGAGGCCCCTCCAGAGCTCAGCACACCTGGGGTTGGGCCACACTCCTGGAGGTGGGGGTGTTTGAGAAGGGCCACTGGGGGTGGGGTCAATAGGCAGCAATGTGGGGCAGGCGTGGGTAATTGTGCCAAGGGGCATGGGGCCTGGGGGCAGAGGGGCAAGTGGTCCTTTGTGTCTGCAGAGGTGGGAAGGTGAGGGGGACCAGACAATGAGAATGTGAAGAGCGAAATGCAGAGAAGCAGCAGGCAGCCAGCAACAAGAAGACTCTCAAACACTCCTTCTTACCCCCACCCCCTGCCAAGACCAGGAGGCCAGGAGGGAGGGAAAAGGGGCGGGAAGGGACTCCACTGTTCCTGCAGTATGGACAGCACAAACCTGAGATAAGAATGTAATTATTTACCAAACAGGGAGCAGGACTGCCTTCCCGTTTTCCCACAGAGGCCCCTCCAGACGGACCTGCCTTCTCGCCTAACCCTGCAGGCCCTGCCCTCCTCCCCTCCATCACCTGGGCCATATGCTTTCACAGAGTTCTTTGTCACTGTGGTCTGACAACCCTGAGTGGCAGGCATCACAGTTGCCATCTTAGAGTGACACGACCTGCCCAAGGTCACTTGTGTATGGACGGCAGAACCAGGATCAGTGGCATCCACAGCCTCTGAATCCACGTTCAGTCAACGCCCTGCATCCTCGGGCCGCACTGTCGTCGGCCGGCCTTGCCTTGGTGCGTGCTCAGGCAGCTCCATCTCCTCCCTCTGTCCCTGCTAACCCCCAAGCAAAAGCCCGTCCATACCTACCCAAACTTCCCCACCGCTGTTCTAAACCAATCCCTCCTCCTAGGAGACTCCCTGACTCCACTCAGCCTAACGACCACCCTCCTCCCCTCTGGCCTCGCTCGGCCCCAGCTATCAGCACCACACGTGCTATGAGGGCAGGGGCATGTCGTCCCCAGAGGCCAGCACAGGCCTGGCACCTGGAAGGCATCCAAAGAATATCTGTACCATCAGGGAATGAACGAGTGAACTAACGGCTCCAATACAGCTCTCAGCTTCTCTTGCCTTGGCTCCATTTCAGCCAAAAAAGAACACGGGTTGTAGCAGCCCTAGAGCCCGTGGAAGAAAAGTTTCATTTTTCCCAGAATCAGTCCCATCTTGCATTCATTTCAAAATATGTGTCAAGTGACTACTGTATGTGCCGAGCACTGATGGTAGTGATACATCGGTGACAAGCTGGACAGTAAACAGGCCCCAACAACTATGATCAGGGCTATGTGGAGAGCATGGGGCAGCACTGGGAGAGGACCCAGAGGCCTCTAACCTAGCCGGGGCGGTCAGGGAAGGCTTGCTGGTGAGAGTGATGTCTGAGCCGAGTCTTGAAGGCTGAACCTAATGATGACAATAGCAACTAGTATTTGTTACTAGTCGAGCATTATCTCCAAGAAGGAATTAGGGCATGGAAAAGGTGAGCCTCTGGCCCCACATGGCACAGGTGAAAAAGACAAAGTCTAGCTCCAGAGCTCACTCCCCAACCACAGTGTCTTCCGCCCTACCTGTCTTTCCTCCTCTCTCCTCATACCCGAGGCACATGTGACCGGCCAGGTCCCCCAAGATGCCCTCGGGAACTCCAGAGGCCACCCTAGAGAGCTCAACATCTGGGTTGGATTTCCATAGTCCAGTAGGGCTCCAAGGCCTCTCAGTTTCCCATGTACCTTGGCCAGACCCAGACAGTGGGGCTTGGGGGTCCCTGAACACCCAAACAGAGCCACCCTACCTCCCTGGGACAGAAAACTTCCCCATCTTCTCAGGTGCCTGGGAGTCCTGGATCACGGGGAAGGGGGGGGGGGGTTCTGTCCCAAAGGAGAAGTTCTGGAACAGTAGGAAATTGCCCGAGCTGGCAACTCCCTGCATGGCCTCGTCCTCACAGCTCTGCTCCATTCACTGCTGTCTCCCATTCGGGTGGAAAAGAGGAACATCTGCCCGCACTAGGGGTGGATGGGGGGGCCATGAGGCGGGAGCTCCCCATTCAAGGCCCACCGGCCAGTGTGTGACCCTGGGAAAGTAGGTTTAGGCAACATTGAGGGTACCCTGGAAATATCCACCCGACTGTACCTCAGGTCATCCCTCCAGGAAATAGGGCCAATACCACCTGTCTCAGTATCCTCTAGGAGATCTGGAGAGAGATCCCAGGTAAGACACGAGTGCTGCACCCAGGGGGACGTCTCTGGGACAAGTGTAATGGAATGTGTTTCTTCCCCGCAACTCTGGCTCTCTGAGAGGGGGATCTACACTGAGGAAATGGGAGAGGGGAACGGGGTGAGGGCCCTCTGTAGAGGGAGATGTTTCTCAGCTGGGTACCAACCAGGCTGGGAGCCAGAGGACACAGCAATCCGTCTGTGTCCCAGCCGCTCCGCAGAGCGCAGAGCCAGGGCCCTTAGAGCACGGTTACCGCATGTCTGCACCCACTGCCTGGGCCATGTGAGAGCTGTTGGCCGGGCCCCGCCCAGCTCCTGCCCACCCAAGCCACATGCCAAGCCCCAGGGACCCAGATTTAACATATCCCACTTAATGTGTGCTCCCTCCCCCCGGGGGTCCCTCAGCACAAGTTAAGATCCGATTGGCACTAACTGGACCAAGCTGACAGTGCCCAGGGCGGCTTGAGCCCTGTCATCGTGGATTTGACTCACCGAGCAAAGGTCGTCAGTGCCTATGGAGCCCATTGCTAGTGTCATTTTGGGAGGATCAAGCGAACTTGGATGGTGCTTCGTGAGTCAACACCACTGCCTGGCCAAGCTTTCAGACCTGGAGCTTACATGTGATTATTCTCAGTCTCACATGCAGGCAGGGCTGAAACCTGGGCTTCCCGACACCAGGAGCCTGTAGGCCTTTTCCTCTGCTGCTGGTCCCAGAAAGTCTTCTCTGGAAGCAAAGGTCCAGTTGTGTGGACATTTTCGGGTACCCTTAGCTCTTCCTTTCCGCCCAAGGTACAAGACCTCCAATTTGATCATCAGACCCCAAGCCCAAAAAGGAAACTTCAACCCAACCTAGAATATGGAGCCCCAAAGTGGACTCTTGGCCCCAAGACTCAAAGCTCAACTGCAATCCCAAATCCTGGACCCTGAAGTGAAAACTTCCCTACAGAAATGGAACCTTCACCCCAGTATGAAACTCAGACCCCCAAAACAGGCACCTCAATACCAAACCAGAATCTTGCCTGCAGAAATGGCACCTTCACCTCAAAACAGAACCTTGTTCCCTGGGAACTGAACCTTAGCACCAGTCAGGAAACCCCCACTTTTAGAACAAGTCCTGAATCTTGGGGAAACTCTTCTCAACAGCTGATCTAGACTCTTCTTAGATTTTGTATCTTTAGCACAACCTCAACTTGGGGATCAGAAAGTAAACTCAAATTTCCTAAACAGTTTCCTTCACATTTTGCAGTGACTTTGATTAAATTTAGTTTTAAATCCTAGCTCTAGAAATCATATATATCTCTCTACCTCTCTCTCTCTCTCTCTCTCTCTCTCTCTCTCTCTCTCTCTCTCTCCCTCCTCCTCCTCCCAGAGACCTAACCTTTTCAGTGGAAAATAAAAGGAAAACCCCCAAGGCAGCAGAAGACAGTAGCTCACCTGGACCTGACTAGTGGTCATATGGTTCGAACCTCTGGCAGGCTTAAGATAACATCCTGACCTATATGTTTCAGCTCCTGAGTCCTAAGATAAAAAGACTCCCTGACTCCTTTCCCAAGAGACAAGACAGAAGAATACTGGAAAAGACCTCAGAACTATCCTTGAGACCTAAAGAAATGATTCATTACCCTTACCTCACCTCCAGCCAGCTCTCAGCATGACCTCGAACCCCTAACCCATGGCACCTTGTGATTTCACCCTATAGAATCTGTAACCCACACACCATCAAGAAGTTGGGGCTTTTGAGCATTAGCTTTCCGTTCTCCTGGATGTCGCCATTCGTCAATAAAATAGCCCATCTTTCTCCACCTCAGTTCTCAGTGTTTAGTGTTCAGCTCTGTTAGCATCAGGTGGATGGAGTCTTTCTGTTCTATGGCAGGGCCACAGGAATGTCATGCAACCAGAGCTCCAGATTCTATGAGAGCTCCACTTTGATGCAGAAACTCCATGTGAGTGGCATCCTGGTCACTCACAGCCTGGTCCCACTACTTCCTTCATCTTCTTGGCTCCACACCAGGGTATGACTGTGTCTGGTTGGTCTCCTCAGCCCCACCGGGTCTGCCAGCCTCAGCCCAGGAGAGGGTACCCACTCTTGCCACTTCCACATAATACTGGAAGTCCTGGGCCAATTAGGCAAGAAAAATAAATACAAGACATTCAAATCAGAAAGGAGGAAGTAAAATTGTCTCTGTTTGCAGATAACATGATCTTTTATGTAGAAAACTTTAAAACTCCACCCAAGAAACTTGATGGAATTGACAAAGTCTGTAAAGTTGCAGGTTACAAAATCATACAAAGGTCACTAACAACAAACTAGCCAAAAAGAAATTAAGAAAACAAATCCATTTATGATAACATCAAAAAATATATATACTTAGGGATAAATTTAACCAAGGAGGTTAAAGATCTATACACTCAAAACTATAAAACATTGATGAAAGACATTGAAGAAGACATAAATAAATGAGAGAGATTCTGTGTTCATGGATTAGAAGAGTTGATATTGCTAAAACATCCATACTATCCAAAGCAATGTACAGATTCAATGCAATCTCTTCAAAATTCCAATGGCATTTTTCACAAAAATGGGGGAAAAAAACTCAAAATTTGTATGAAACCACAAAAGACCCTAAATAGCTAAAGTAATCTTATGCAAGAAGAGCAAAGCTGGAGGCATCACACTTCCTGCTTTCAAACTATATTTCAAAGATACAGTAATCAAAACAGTATGGTATTGGCAAAAATACAGATCAATGGAATTGAATAGACAGTGCAGAAATAGACTCACACATATATGGTCAACTAATTTTCAACAAAGGTGCCAAGAATACATAAAGCAGAAAGACAGTTTTTTTTTTTTTTCCTTAATTCTCACCTTAGGATATTTTTTCATTGATTTTTCTTTCTTTTCTTTTTTAACTTTTTTTCCCTTTATTGATTTTAGAGAGAGAAGAAGTGAGAGGGAGAGAGAGAGATAGAAACATGGATGAGAGAGAACATCAACTGGCTGCCTCCTGCATGCCCCCCACTGGGGATCAGGCCCACAACCTGGGCATGTGTCCTGACCAGGAATCGAACCAGCGACCTCCTGGTGCATGGGTCAATGCTCAACCACTGAGCCACACCAGCCAGACTCCATTGATTTTTCTTTTAGATAGAGTGGGAGAGAAAGTGGGAGGGAGGGAGGGAGAGAGAAAGAGAGAGAGAGAGAAAGAAAGAGAGAGAGACTTCCATGTGAAAGAGACACATCAACTGGTTGCCTCCTGAATGACCCTGACCAGGGCCAGGGATCAAACCTACAACCAAGGTACATGCCCTTGAATGGAAATCAAACCTGCAACTTTGATCTGTGGACTGACACTCTAACCACTGAGCCAAATTGTCCAGGGAGGCAATGATTTTTTTTTGGGATTTGATACCAAATGGACAGGCAACAAAAGAAAAAAATAAACAGGTGAGATTACATCAAACTAAAGTTTCTGCACACCAAAACAAACAAACAAAATAACAAACAACAAAATTAAAAGGCAATCTATGGAATGGGAGAAAATATTTGCAAACCATACATCTGAAAAGGGATTAATATCCAAAATATATAAGGGACTCACACAACTCAATAGCAAAATAATAATAATTCAATTAAAAAATGGGCAAAGGACCTGAATAGTCATTTTTCCAAATAAGATGTACAAATGGTCAACAGGGACATGAAAAGGTGGTTAATGTCACTAATCATCAGGGAAATGCACATCAAAACCACAATGAGATATCATCTCATATCTGTCAGGATGTCTATTATCAAAAAGACAAGAGATGGCCCTGGCCAGTTTGGCTCAGCAGTTAGATTGTCAGCCCACAGACCAAAGAGTCACCAGTTCAATTCCAGTCAAGAGCATGTTCCTCGATAGCAGTTCATTCCCGGCCCTGGTCAGAATTGTGCAGAAAAACCAGTCAATGTGTCTCTCTCACATCAGTGTTTCTCTCTCTCTCTCTCTCCCTCTCTTTTCCTCCCTCCCACTCTGTCTGAAGATAAACAGAAAAATATCATTGGGTGAGGATTAAAAAAAAAAAGACAAGAGATGAACATTGATGAGGATGTGGAGAAAACAGAACCCTTATACACTGTTGGTGGGAATGTAAATTTTAACAACCATTTTAGAAAACACTATGGAGGTTCCTCAAAAATTTAAAACTAGAACTGCCACATTAGCCAGCAATACTACTTCTGGGTATACATCTGAAGGAAATGAAGTTACTCTCCTCTGCATATCCATGTTCATTGGCAGCATCAGTCACAGAGTCAAGAAAAGGTAACAACCCAAGTGTCTGCTGACAGATAAATAAAGAAAATGTGGTATGTCCTGGCTGATTTGGCTCAGCAGTTAGAGTGTCAGCCCGGGGACCAAAGAGTCACAGGTTTAATTCCCATTCTAGGGCACGTACCTGGGTTGCAGGTTCAATCCCTAGCCCCAGTCAGGGTCATGCAGAAGGCAACCAATTTATGTGTCTCTCTCACATTAATGTTTCTCTCTCTCCCTCCCTCCCTCCATTCCACTCTATCTAACAATCGATGGAAAAATATTGTAGGGTGAGGATTCAAAAAAAGAAGAAAATGTGGTATAGATACAATGGAGTATTACTCAGCCATAAAAAAAAGAAGGAAATCTTGTCATTTGCAACAACATGGATAAACCTGAGGGTATTATACTAAATGAAGTAAGACAGAAAAAGACAAACACTGCATAGCATCATTTGTATGTGAAAAGAAGGTTGAACTCACAGAAACAAGAGCAGAATTGTGGTACCAAGGGCTGGTGGGTAAGGGAAATGGGCAGAGGTTGATCAAAGTGTATAAACTTTCAGTTATCAGATGAATAAGTCTGATGATCTAATGTACAGCATGGTGATTATAGTTAATAATACTGTAGTGTATACTTGAAATCCACTAAGAGAGTAGATCTTAAGCATTTTCACCAAAAAAAAATTAAAAGTAACTATGTGAGACTTCTGGTCAAGACAGCAGCATAGGTAAATGCAGTCTCGCCTATTCCCACAACCACATCAAAATTGCAACTCAACTACAGACCCATCATTCAGAACCCTCTGAAATCGAGCTGAATGAAGTTCTACAACTACAAAATTAAAGAAGAAACCACATCGAGCCTGGTAAGAGGGGTGGAGGTGTGGACAGGCTGGTTCCACACCCACGAGTGAAGGTCTTCCCTGAGGAGTGAAGGGTCCCTGTCCCACACCAGGCTCCCCAGCTCAGGGTTCCAGTGCCAGGAAGAGAAATCCCCTAACTTCTGCCTGTAAAAACCAGCAGGAATTGAGGCTGAGGGAGGCTGAGGCTGCTGGAGTCCCAAGCAGTTCCTCTTAAAGGGCCCGAGCATGGACTTACTCAGACTCACTCCCTCTGAGCTCCAGCATGGAGGAAGCAGATTAAAAGGCGCCACAGACATACAGGGAAGAACTGAGTTGTTTGGCATCGGGGCAAGAAGTGGACAGGCTGCTTTTCCCTGAACAGACGTGTTGGCAGAGGCCATTGTTCTTTTGGTGAGCCCTTCCCCCATGGGGCCAGCAGATGGGTGCCATATCTGGGACTCCAGCAACCTGGTTCACTGGTGACTCCCTGAGATCCTGCCCCACCCAACTTTCAGGCCCCCCAACCTGCTTCCAGTGGCTTTACCACAGGATTGGCCTGTCTGGACTCATGCTTCGAATTTTCCTAAAGTCTTTCAAACAAGCAGCATTTGGCCTCAGTGAGCCCCCATACCTCTTGCTAGGTGGCCCCAGGCCCAGCACTAGCAGCAGCCGGCCTTGGTTCACAGCGTGGCTATGACTCGGCACCATTAAGCTCAGCACAAGAAGCAGCCATCTGCAGATAGCTTTGTAGTTTATGCCTGGTGGCCCCAGGTGGAACACAGACAGTAGGTGATCTTGGCCTGTGCCACCCAGGAGGCCCCAGAGCCAGCACACCCAGTGGAAAGCTCCAGACAACATCAAAACACCACCATCCAACCACCTCCACAAGTGACACACTCAATGAGCAGACTCAGAGGGTACTAGAGCCCTGATGAAATAAGTCTTGCTCTGTGTGGTGGGCCCTGTACAGCTGGTCCTCCAAGGTAGTCAGAGGTCAATGGTCAGTGGTCACAGCCAGTCCTTGTAGCTGATCAGCCTGAGTAAATCCCTCCCATTGACATGACAACAGCAACCAAGGCTCAATTATAACTGAAGGGTATACAGTCCACACAGGGGGTGTACCTCAAGCGCTCAGCTGGGTGATCAGGGAGGCAGTGCCACTGGACCCTAGAGGACACCTACTATAATAGGCCACCCTACCAAGCCTGGGAGACATAACAGCTCTACTTTTTCTTTTTTTAAATATTTTTTTCTTTATTGATTTTAGAGAGAGAGGAAAGGAGAGAGATAGAGACATCGATGAGAGAGACATTGATTGGCTGCCTCCTGCATGACCCCCACTGGGGATGGGGCCCACAATCTGGGCATGTGCCCTGACCGGGAATCGAACTGGTGACCTCTTGGTGCATGGGTTAATGCTCAACCACTGAGCCACACCAGCCAGGCCAACAGCTCTACTTAATACATAGAAACAAACACAGGGAGGCAGCCAAAATGAAGAGACAAAGAAATATGTCCTAAATGAAAGGACAGAACAAAACTCCAGGAAAAAAAAACTAAACAAAACGGAGATAAGCAATCTAACAGATGCAGAGTTCAAAACACTGATTATAAGGATGTTCAAGGAACTTAGTGAGGACCTCAAGGGCATAAAAAAGGACCAGTCAGAAATGAAGGGTACAATAACTGAAATAAAGAATAATATACAAGGACTCAATAGTAGAGTAGGTGAAGCCAAGAAGCAAACTATCGATTTGTAATATAAGGAAGCAAAACACACCCAATCAGAACAGCAAAAAGAAAAAAAGAGAGAATAGTGTAAGGAACCTCTGGGACAACTTCAAGCATGCCAACATTCACATCATGGGGGTTCCAGAAGGAGAAGAGAGAACAAGAAATTGAAAACCTATCTGAAGAAATAATGACAGAAAAGTTCCCCAACTTGGTGAAGGAAACAGAAAACAGACATACAAGTCCAGGAGGCACAGAGTTCCAAACAAGCTGAACCCAAAGAGGCCCACACCAAGACATATCATAATTAAAATGCAAATGATTAAAGACAAAGAGAGTACCTTAAAAGCAGCAAGAGAAAAGCAGTTCGTTACCTACAAGGGAGTTCCCATAAGGCTGTCAGCTGATTTTTCAAAAGAAACTTTGCAGACCAGAAGGGAGAGGCAAGAAATATTCAAAGTGATAAAAAAGCAAGGACCTACAACCAAGGTTACGCTATCCTGCAAAGCTGTCATTTAGAATTAATGGACATATAAAGAGCTTCCCAGAAAAGAAAAAGCTAAAGAAGTTCATCACCACCAAATCAGTATTATATGAAATGTTGACGGGTCTTCTTGAAGAAGATGATCAAAAATATGAACAATAAGCCTGGCCGGTGTGACTCAGTGAACTGAGTATCCTCCCATGGACTGAGTGTCCCAGTTTAATTTCCTGTCAGGGCACATGCCTGGCTTGCAGGCTCAATCCCCAGGGGGGCGTGTTGGAGGCAGCCAATCGATGCTTCTCTTTCACGTCAATGTTTCTACCTTCTCCCTTCCTCTCTCTCTAAAAAATTAAAATGTATTTAAAATATATATATGAACAATAAAAGGGCAATAAATACATATGTATCAACAATTACATCTACAAACAAAATGAATAAGCAGAACAGAAACAGATCATAGATACAGAGAACTTTTTGTTGGTTGCCAGATGGAAGGGGGTTGGGGGAATGGGTGAAAAAGGTAAAGGGATTAAGAAGTACAAATTGAGCCCTGGCCGGTTTGGTTCAGTGGTTAGAGCATCAGCCCATGGACCAGAGAAAAAGGTACAAATTGGGCCCAGCTGGTGTGACTCAGCGGTTGAGTATCAACCCATTCACCAAGAGGTCAATGGTTCAATTCCTGGTCAGGGCATGTGCCCGGGTTGTGGGCTTGATCCCCAGCAGGGGGTGTGCAGGAGGCAGCCAATCGATGTTGAAGTTTCTTTTTTTTTTGTTTTAATATTTTTTCTTTATTGATTTTAGAGAGAGAGGAAGGGAGAGAGAGATAGAAACATCAGTGAGAAAGAACATCGACTGGCCACCTCCTGCATGCCCCCCACTGGGGATCTGGCCTACAACCTGGGCATGTGCCCTGACCAGGAATCAAACCTCCTGGTGCATGGGTTGACACTCAACCACTGAGTCACACCGGCCGGGCCAGTGTTGATGTTTCTCATTGATGATCTCTCTCTCCTTCTCCGTTCCTCTCTCTCTAAAGTCAATAAAAACATTTAACAACAAAAAAATATATATAAATTGGTTGTTTAATGAACCTCAGAGGGAAGAGGGAAGGAGAGGCAGGAAGAGATAAACCAAAGAACTTCTATGCATAACCAATGAACACAGACAATAGTGTGGGGAAGACAGGTGGGGGCGTGAGTGGGGAGAAAGGGGTCAATGAAGGGGGGAAAGGAAGTACATCTGTAATACTTTCAATAATAAAGATAAAAAAAAATTTAAGTAACTATGAGGTAATGAATGTGTTAATTAATTTGACTGTGGGCCCTGGCCAGTTTGGCTTAGCAGTTAGAGCGTTGGCCCTTGGACCAAAGACTCTCGGGTTTGATTCCAGTCAAAGGCACGAGCCTCAGTTGCAGTTTGGTCCTCGGACGAGGGCCATTGAGGGAGGCAACCAATTGATGTTTCTCTCTCTCTCCCCCTCCCACTCTATCTGAAGATAAAATGGAAAAATATCCTTGGGCGAGGATTTAATAAAAAAAAAATAAAAATAAAAATAAATTTTAAAAAGTTTGATTGTGGGAATCATTTCACAATGTATAACTATATCAAAACATCACATTGCTCACTTTAAATATATTACAATTTTGTCAAAGACCAGGGGATAAACAGCTTTTTTTCTCTCCTCTCTTTCCCTTTCCCACTTGCTGCCTCATTTCTCAGCCCATTTTTCCGCATTGTTTTACTAGATGGCCATCATTCCAGTCCCTCCTGCTTTTGTTTCCCTTGACAGTTTAATAATTTAACCAGTGCTGAGCCCCAGGGTGAGGGTCTGGGGCTTTGATCTCGACTCTGGGAAAACCAGAGCAACCTTGGCCTGTCCCAGCTGATTTATGGCCACCTTTCATGGTTTGTGTGTGTGCACAGGGGACCTTGCCCCACAGGGAGCAAGGAGCCACCTGAGAGAGCCTGGCTAGGGTAGGACAGAGGCCCCTGGCTCAGGGACCAGCAGATGTCAGGTGCTCATCATACCACAGGTGCCAGGGCCCTGCCTCTGCCCACCCAGGAGCCACCTGTGAAAAGCAGACAGGACATTAATTATTGATGGTGTCCCAAGGGGTAGGGATCGAATGGAGAGCTCTGAGCCAACCCTGACCTGCTCACCTGTCTCTCCTCCTGGCTCTAAGACCTCAAGGCCTTGAGAAGGACCTAGCTTTCAATGGAACATGCACACCCCAGAGCCCCCAAGAGGCTCACCTTCCCAGTGTATCCAAGCTCTTCCATGCTAAGCCACCTAGGTGCCTCAGTGACCACTGCCCCAGAGTCAGAGTCTTCTACAGGCTCTCCCAAAGCAATCTACACGCCTCCCTGCTCATTGCCCCACAATGGTAGGAGCCACACAACTGTCCTCCCCTGGAGGAATGCAGTAGCCTCCTGCCTGGCCCTTCCCCTGCCTCTCTCACAAGACATCTAAGTGATCTTGTCACTCTTCTGTTTAAAGCCCTTCAATAGGTTACCCTCAGGATAGCACATATCACAGTTGGGGTGAGCATCCGTTCCTGTGAATGTCCCAGAGTCGACTTCTTGAGAGCATTATTACCACCTGGTCCAACCCAGCGGTATGACCTTGGGCAAGTCACTTCCCATCCTTGGGGCTCAGAACCCCAGACCTGGGCTGAGAAAGGAGGGAGGACAAAACAATCTCTATGATATATTTGGGGCCCTTCCACCAGCCCCATGCACACACCTGACCACCTGCCAGTTCTCTCCCTCAGGAAGAACATGTTCACAGGAGCATTTGCTGGGAAGATCAGGGAAGAAAAAGGCAAAGAAAGCAGACTCAGATGAGGAGAAGGGCTCCAGGACACTGTCAATACGGACTGATGTCTGAATTGGATGAGGCTGGGCTCTGGGCACTTCAAGGGCAGAGACGATGCTCAGTACTCACCTCTCAGTTCTCCACACCCAGCCCCACGCACAGAGAGGGCACCGAAGCATGAAATGAATTGGCTAGAACATCCTAGCGGTTTCACCCGATGCTGATCAGGGCAAAGTGCCTCCTTGCCTCGCTCTCAGGGCCCCTGGGCACCCCCACTTAGACACATACTCTGGACTGGCCCACCTCCTGGAGAAGGTCAGCCTTTCAGCAGATGTCAGGCAGAGGCTGGGGCAGCCAAGGGGAAAACATGAAGGTGAAAGCCAAGAGCATGTAGAACTGCCACCACCCTAATCCTATGACAGCACCTCCTGGCAATGCTCTCCCTTTGCTGTCCCCACTCCAACCTCTGGAGCAGCCAGAATGGCAGTCTGGGGGCAACAGAGGCAAAGAGGGTCATCCAGGTATGCCAGCAGACGTACTTCCCTTCCCTTCTTCCTTCATCCCAAGCAGGGTCCTCTCTCTTCCTCCGGTCCCAGCCCCACATAGAGAGCCTTTGTGACCAACTTCTTCCATGGACAGAGAGGCAAAGGAGCAGCCGCTGAATGATTTTCTGCTGAAAGTTCCTTGGCCTGAAGGGCTGGGATGACACTGGACTCAGCCCCGCGTACTTAGCAGCAGTGGTGAGCCAGCCCTAGACTCTATTCTCAGGCACAGGGCTGGGCTAGGCCCCTACCAGGAACACCCTTCACCAATGCCCTCCATGCCCAGCTCAACGCTTTCATTTGGGGGTGGTACTGCCCGCTCTGAGGTGCTCATAAAAATATGGGAGAACTGCCAGGCCAGTGTGGCTCAGTGGATTGAGTGTCGTCCCATAGACTGAGAGGTCCAGGTTCAACTCCTGGTCAGGGCACATGTCTGGGTTTTGGGCTCGATCCCCAGAGGGGGGCGTGCAGGAGGCAGCCGATCAATGTCTCTCTCTCACATCTATGTTTCTCTCTCTCCCTTCCTCTCTCTATATAAAAAAAAATCAATAAAAATGTATTTTAAAAAATTGTTTTAAATATGGCAGAGCTATTTTTTTTAATTGTCACAATGACATTTAAGGTGGCCTGTGGCATTTAACAAGCAGGGGTAGGGATGCTAAATGAATATTCCACACCCAACATGCCAGGAGCACCCCCTCTAGGAATATGAAGCTGATGGTCTTCACTTTCAGATCACTTCCCTAAGGAAACCTTCCCAGGCCCTCAAGACCAGGTCAAGTTCCCCCATTACAGCTCCCTAGTCTTCTCTTTCACACCCCGTATCCAAATGTAACTGCTTAGGGGAGTAACTAAAGAAATAGCTGAGTGGGGCAGTTAAAGTAGTGGGTCCTCTACCCTCAGGAAGGTGGAGCATAACTCTCCACCCCTTAAGTGTAGGCTACACATGGGCACTTTCTTCCAAAGAGCATAATGTGGAAAGGGGAGAAACGTGTCGTTTTCACTTTATAATGGAGAAACCTAATAAGCACTACCTCAGCCGTGAGATCAAGGTCAACATCACACATGCACCGTTACTATGATGTGATGAAAATGGCACTTCACCTCTATGGTCTTCCTCTCCAAAACCTATAACCACATCAAGTCATGAGAAGAACATCAGACAAATCCCAACAGAGCAACAGTCTACAAAATACCTAAGCAGTAACCCTCAATGGTGTCATCAAAAACAAGAAAAGTGTGAGAATGTCACATCCAAGAGGAGCCTAAGAAAACATGACATTAGTTAATAACAATGTAGCAATATTAATTCATTGTCACAAATGTTCCATACTAATGTAAGATGTTAATAACGGTATGGGGATATGGGAACTCTCTATGCAATTTTGCAATAACTCTGTAAATCTTAAACTTTTCTAAAATAAAAAGATTATTTCAAGAGAGAGAAAGTGCTCCAAAATCAAAAGGATCTTGACTAGAATCCCAGCTCTACCTCGTACCAGCCATGGGATCCTCAGTTTATCCGTGCATAAATGGGGTTAATAATCGTACTTACTTCACATGGTTGTTTTAAAGAATAAATGAGAGTAGGTGTAAAAGGCTTAGCGCAGGATCTGGAACACAGCACGCTAGCAATCACTATATTCTGCTGCATTTTGTTCATGTCATTGCTGTTCCCATCTGCCTCCCCCACCGGAAGGGAAGCTCCATGACAGAGACCAGTCTACCCTGTGTACCTCTGCATCCTCACGCCTAGGAGAGCATCTGACCCATTGCTGATGCTTAGTATTTGTTTGTTAAACAACAGAATGAGCCCTCTGCATCACAGCATCCCTGGAACCCCAACCTCACTCTGGGAGAACTTTAATCGGGAGCCCAGCACAGAGCCCTACCCACTCCCAGAACTGCAGCTAGAACAAAAAGCCACAGCTGCCACCTGCCTCCTAGTGACTCCCTGTATTCCCTCCTCCTCCTCTCTTACCCTTCTCTTCTCTCAGCCCCACCACCACAGTCCTCAGCACCTGCTCATTTCCTGAAGCAGCAAGAGCCGGGTAATGACCTCTGATAGGCATCTTTTAATAAACCCTGAAGCTGGATCTGTCATCCAGGGCCGCTAGTCTCCCCCTCACATCCTGTTCCCAACCCACCCCCATCTCTTCCCACTTCTTGGGCTGGCCCATTAGAGCTTCTGGCCTCACCAGGCCGGCCCCCAGGGTCTCTGGACTCAGGCTTGCTGGAAAATGGCCATCAGGCAAACCAAACTATTCCACAAACCTAACCCCACTGACAAGCCTGTGTTCTCAGCGGCCTGGCCTGGCTCTGCCTACGCCACCCAGCCTGACCACTGGCCAGTCCACTTCTCTCCATCCCTGCAGGCAGTTTTCCCAGGTGTTACCAAGGAGACCACTTGCATCCTTCCCAGGGTTGCCAAAGCAACCAGTTTCAGTGAAAAGCAGCCCCTCATCCTCTAGCTCCTGGCACGCAGGAGCTAACCAACAGGAAACAGGTCCAGTCAACTGGCACACCAGGATGGAGGCATCCCCTGGGCAGTGACCAGCTCCTGCCTTCCTTCCTCCCCCCTCTCCCTCCTCTGTGACCACTCTTGCTCATCCTGCCTCCATTTTAAGCTCTGTGATCTGGAGCCAACGCCTGGGCCTCAATGTGTACATCTTGAAAATGGGCACCTACCGCCTGGCCAGTGTGGCTCAGTGGATTGAGCATCACTCCATGGACTGAGAGGTCCCGATTCGACTCCCAGTCAGAGCACGTGCCCAGGATGCAGGCTCAATCCCCAGTAAAGGGACAAGCAGGAGGCAGCCGATCAATGTTTCTCTCTCATTGGTGTTTCTATGTCTCTCTCCCTTCCTCTCTAAAAAATCAATAAAAACATATTTAAAAAAAGAGAAAATGGGCACATACCATCTCAGAGGGTCAGGTAAAAGAGAGCTCCCCTATGAAGAAATTCTCCCTAAGACCAATTTCCCCTTCGTGGGTTTTGGTGTCCTGGGTAGAGATCCCAGCTCTGCTATTTCCTAGTTCAGTGTTTCTGGATAAAATTCTTAACACCCATCAGTCTGAATTTTCTCACCTATAAAATGGGAATAATAATACCTACTTCACATAAATTGGGAGGGTAAATGCATTAACCTACATGAATATACTTAGCATAGTGCCTAGGATCAGGATTTGGGCTCCTTAAAAATGTTTTGTTTTGTTTTTTCGGATGCACAATGGCCCTGCCGACCATAGCCATAGATCAGAATGCTTCAGTTCACCCATGGGAAGCCGAGATGAGGTTGTCAGCTTGGCTGCCCTACCCACCGTTTAGCTTGGCCTAAGACAGAAGACTTGCAGCCTCCAGTAACCTCCCAGCAGTTCAATATGCTCCATTCCCACCGCCCCTCAGCCTGTATTCTGCTGCTGCTAGTATTTAAATGAAGTCACTATACGCCTCTGCTCAAAAACTGTCCATGGCTCCCACTGCCTACCAGAGCCATTTTTCTGTCAAAGGCCATTTGGATATTTATTACAAAATTATCAACTTAAAAATTAGCCTGCTAGAGTATAAGTTTTGCTTTAAATCCTCACCTGAGGATATTTTTTTCTTTCTTTTTTTTTGTTCAGATAGAGTGTGAGGGAGAGAAAGGAAGAAAGGGAGAGAGAGAAACATCAATGTGAGATAAGATACATAGACTGGTTGCCTCCCACATGACCCCAACCGGGGCCGGGGATGAACTACAACTGAGGTACATTCCCTTGATCAAAATCAAACCCACGACTCATTGGTCCACGGGCTGACGCTCTAATTGTTGAGCCAAACCGGCCAGGGCTGCAATTCTTTTTAAAAATGTATTTCTAGCCTTGGCCGGTTTGGCTCAATGGTTGGAGCGTTGACCTGCGGTCCAGAGAGACCCGGGTTCGGTTCCCGCTAAGGGCGCGTACCTCGGTTGCAGTTTGTCCCCGGCTCTGGTTGGGTCGTGTGGGTGGCAGCCACTTGATGTGTCCCTTTCATGTCAATGTTTCTCTCTCTCTCTCGTCCTCCCACTCTATCTGAACAAAATATCAAAAAATGTCCTCGGGTTAGGATTAAAAAAAAAATGTATTTCTAGCCCTGGCCAGTTTGGCTCAGCGGTTAGAGCATCAGCCCACCAACCAGAGAGGCCCAGGTTCAGTTCCTGCTAAGGGCACCTTGGTTGTGGTTTGTCCCCGGCCCTGGTTGGGGTCGTGTGTGTGGCAACCACTCAATGTGTCTCTCTCAAATCAATGTCTCTCTCTCTCTCTTCCTCCCTCTCTCCCTCCTGCTCTATCTCAAGATAAATGCAAAAATGTCCTCGAGTAAGGATAAAAACATTTTTAAAATGCATTTCTAAATATTTTATTATTTTATGTTATTGCAAATGGAATTGTTTTTTAATTTAAGAGATTGTACTCTGCAAACTTGCTGAATTTGTTTATTCTAGTAGTTTTTTAGTGGATTCATTAGTATTTTCTGTATGCAAGATTATGTCCTCTGCAAATAAAGATTAAAAAATTTTAAAAATTAGCCTGCTAGCCCGGCCAGTGTGGCTCATTGGTTGAGTGTCGACCTATACACCAAGAGGTCACTGGCTCAATTCCCAGTCAGGACACATGCCTGGGTCGTGGGCTTGATCCCCAGTAGGGGTCGTGCAGGGGGCAACTGATCAATGTTGATGTTTCTCTTTCATCAATATTTTCTTTCTCTCTTGCTCCCTCTCCCTTCCTCTCTCTGAAATCAATAAACATATATATTTTTTTAATTGACCTGCTATATTTGGTCAGGCTAATTTGGTGAGGGGTGTGATGTTAGCTGGTATTGATTTTACGGGCCTTATACTCGCCTTCGGCCAGACCTTTCCCACCCCTGGATGATAAAGTCTAAACTATTCACCCTGACATCCAAGGCCCCCCAGCCTACCTTCAGAGACTGACCTGTTCATCTCCCCACTGGGAACCACATCCCAGGTGGGAAAAATTGCTCACTGTCCCTGCACACACCTTGCATTGTCCTGCCTCTGTGCCTTTGCTGTCACACCCTTGGTGAGATGCCCTTGCAGCCCCATGCCAAATCCTCTCCATCCAACTCCAGGCTCCTCTCCTCTAAGATGCCTGATCTCACCACTCCAACAGTAGCAGAGTGGGTCTGTTCTGAGGCCCCACAGCCTTGATAGTTCTCGGACCTTGGGGTATATTAGAATGACCTGAGAAATCCTGTTAAACATGCAGGTTTGGGGGCCCCCGTCCCCAAAATATTCTAAAACAATGGGTCTGGCCTAGGGGCTGGGGGCATGCACTGCAGATGTGCTTCCAGCTGATGTTGATACAGGCAGTAGAAACACCTCACTTTGAGAACACTAGCCCAAAGAAACAGAAAGTTCCCTTGAAAGTGTCTGACAACTGGCTGACCAGTGTACATGACTGAAACCCTGCAGGGAGGTGTAAGGGGCAGGGGCTGGGAAGGAGCATCAAAAACTCCATGGTATTCCCTCTCCCTCCTCTGGGCTCTGTCCAGAGACCTGGAGATTGCTCCTTAGTTTCTTTCCCACAGTGGAAGACAGAATTCACTAAGACTGAATTCTATGGGGACAGGATAGGATATACACACACACAATAGTGCACTCTAAAGTCAGAGAGACCCGGGTTTAAATCCCAGCTCCATCAATTACTAACTGTGTAGTCTAGGATAACTTACTTAACTTCTCTGAGCCTCTTTACCCCATCTATAAAATGTTGACAATGATACTTTCCCCAGTAGATTTTCAGAAAAATATTAATGCAAATAATCTACATTTAAGTACATGGCACACAATAACTGCCCAATACACAGTAGCTATACATATTGTTACGATAGCAATACAGGGTTCAAAGGTCAAACCAAAGCATGTGGAATAGATGCTAAGGGTTCAATACGGGGTTTTCTCAGCCCAGCCTCTCTGAAGTTTGGGGTCTGTCCGCTGCATCACTTGGGGTGGAAAGCTGGATGAGTTTACCTAATCTATAAGCATCATGACAACCAAAGACAGAGCCCAGAGGAGGGTTGTGGAAATATCTGTGGGCTGGCCAAAGAACAGAGGCCTTGAATATCTGATATAGCAATCTCGGTAGTAACCTTGCTGGCTGTGGCTAGGAGAGGTGCATGACAAAGAGAGTGCTTTCGGCAGATCACTATGGCAGCACCAAGGAGGGACTGGAGGCAGAAAGGCCAGCTGCTGCAATATCTGGTAAGTAGCAAGGAGAATGTGAAGGCTGGAAAAGGGGGAGGAGCTTGTCCTGAGAGGACGCACCCCCTCCTCAGAGAGCAGTGAGGAAGTTCAGGGACTGTAAACAAGTTCATGTGGCTTACTCTGGCCTACCTGGAAGAAGCAAGGCTCCCAGGCCAGCTGACCTCAGAGGCCCCTCCCTCTGCTGGCCAGGAGCTTCAGCCAGCATGGAAAAGAGACTCTGGAAACAACAGGTGACTTGCTGGTGTCATACCCAGCCAAAGCTGGAGAGGGACAATCTCCCTGCGGCTGTTAGAACCAGTAGCTTTGTGACATGTCCAATACAAGAAATATCAGCTTTGAAGGGACGGAAGGTTCACTCCTAGGTATATCCCCTAAAGAATTGAAAAACAGGTGTTTACACAAAAACTTATCCATGCATCGCCATAGCAGCAAAATCCACAATAATCAAAAGGTGGAAACAACTCCAATATCTATCAACCAACAAGCAGATAAACAAAACATGGCATATCTATACAATGAAACATTACTTAGCCACAAAAAGGAAAGATATGCTATAACAAAGATGGACTTGGAAAACATTATTCTAAGTGAAAGGAGCCAGACACAAAAGGACAAATCTAGTATGAATCCATTTATTTGAAATGTCCAGAACTGGTAAATCTATAGACAGCAGGTGGTTGCCAGGGATACAGGGGAGGGGGTAAGGAGGAGCGGCTGCTTATTGGGTACAGGTTTTCCTTCTGGGGTGATAAAAATGTTCTGGAACTGGATAGGGGTGGTGGTTGCTCAACACTGTGAATATACTAAATGCCATTGAATTATACACTTTAAAATGTTAAAATGGTGAATTGTATGTTATGTGAATTTTACCACAATAAATGAAAAAGATGGGAGGTGGCCCATCAAGTCCCTATTTATGGGTGATCACTGGGGCTGAGGAGCCCTCCCCAAAGGTTTTCTAGTTCCTGTTCTCCCAACACTTAGCACCAAGCAGGCAGGCACTTGAAAGAGCTGGAGGAGAAAGATCTTTATTCTCTGTTATGTGTCTCCATGAAGCATGAACCCCCCTGCCCAGTTACCCTATGCCTGTCACTGAGAATATATACATACACTTCCTCATCCCCACCTCCAAGACTTTGCTGTATGTCCCTTTCTCTACATTCCTCCCACACCCTAAGACTTCCACTGTACCCCTTGCCATCTACCCAATGTCTGCATTTCCCTCCATGTCCAGCTCAAATCCTTCCCCGATCTCCCATTGCTGACCTCTGCCCACACACATCTGGCATTTCAACAGTCCACCCAGCACTTGATCACATTCCCGCCCTCAGCCTCGTTGTTTTCAAGTAGATCTTCAGCCTATGAATGCACAGGTATGTCAGGAACCCTCTTCTCTTCACTAAACTCAGAACAACAGCTCCT
The DNA here is from genome assembly GCF_014108415.1 of Molossus molossus. Classification (NCBI taxonomy): domain Eukaryota; kingdom Metazoa; phylum Chordata; class Mammalia; order Chiroptera; family Molossidae; genus Molossus; species Molossus molossus. The sequence goes on from NW_023425352.1 coordinate 20,976,318, forward strand.
CGTAACTGTCTGTTGGTCCTAAGCCCAGAGCTATACCTTGGACCTCTCCCATGGACACTCCTAGACTAACTCGGTTCAGTCTCCAGTGGGACTCGCCAGCAGTGGAATAAGGTCACTGTGTCCCCAGGAAGAAGACCAAAGTCTCCCACCCAATAGGTAATGACCAACAAGCCTTGTTTCATATCAGCCTCACAGCCAGACCAACCTTAGATCTCCAATTAGTCCCAGCGTCCCTATTATACCAGGTCCTTCAAAATTGTTTTCATTAAAATGGTAAGACATCAACAGAGATTGTAATTATAGGTGAGAGAAAAATCAAGAGTTCCCTGCCCCCAGCAAACTTCTGGATGGACACTGCTAAGAATTAGAGCTGAATTCTGTGTGAATACAAAAAGAATCCCAGCAGAACTCTGTGTGGACAGACTTAGAATCACAACCAATATCAAGGTCAACACCAATAAAAGTGGAATGGAATTCTGGATGACCCCTGAGATAACACAGAAGACACTGAGGTCAATGATGATACAGTTAGAAGGGAATGTGGAGTGAACACTAAAACAATGACTCTATTAGGGTGAAGCGAAGTGAGGCTGAGAAGGAGAATCAGTAGACCCTGGATGAAGGATGGAGAGCTCACTCTAATCCTTCATCTTAGGCTTAGAAGAAGCAGAATCAAAATTCTCATGACTACCTCCAACAGGTATGTAGTAGGAGCAGGGGAGAGTAGCTTCTGGTAAATCAAGCCTGAAGGAAGATGGGCTGGGAGAGGGAGACTGCTGGGAAAGAGTTTCTCCACCATTTACTTCCATGGAAGAAGAACTAATCCCTGCAAACCAGGGAGGCAGCAGAAGGGGGGTTTCCCAAGCCAGATAAGTAGGGAGTCAGGCAGAGGAGTAAGCTGCTCCAGGAGGTGAGAGGGCCTCACACCCTCTCCTGTTCATTCCCCCCCTTGCCAAAGACCTCAGCCATAAAGATCTCACATCCCCTCATCTCCAAACTTTTGGTAAAAAGAGGTGCAATTATCAAGGTCTTCTCTGGGCTTCCCTAGGGTCAAAGACGGACCTTTTGGGGTATGTTGTGAGCATTAAAGCACCAACTCAGCTCACTGGCCCCCAGCTAACTTCTGCCCTTGAAAAACTTAGCCTGGTTTTGCCACCTTCTTTTGACTGACCCACTGAGTGCACAAATCACTATACTTTTCCTTCATTCTTCCCACTTGTCACTGAACTGGATGATGTCCACAGCTTCCTCCACCACTAAGAATCTGCTCCAATGCGCAGAAACAATCTTTATGCGTGCTGATACAGCTTATTTCTGATGATAAAAAATATCTGCTTATTTCAGAAACGAGCAAAATATTTCAAAGAAAAGACAAAAATCTGATATGACCCCATTATCTGCAGGAAAGCACTGTTAACCTTTGGAAACTTTCTTTCTATGGTTGAATTTTTTGGCATTTATATCTTTTTTTTTTTTTTAACCAAAATTGGGATCTTATAGTCTATACAGCTGTGTATCCTGCTTTTTCAACTGTCATGCTGTTGTGAGCATTTTCCCAAGTTATCAAATATTCTTCAAAAATCCAATTTTAAAGATTGTATAATATTCCACTAAGAGGATGTACCATGATCACAGACTGTTTCCTTGTTTTCCTAATATAAATAACAATGCCATAAATATCCTAGCCTGGTGCATAAGTATCTGTCTGTATCTCCATTTCCTTAGGATCAATTCCTCTAGGTGGAATCACGAAGCCAATGAATATATTTTAAAAGGTCTTGACATGTGCCTGGCTGGCGTACTCAGTGGTTGAGCGTCAACCCGTGCACCAAGAGGTTACCAGTTTGCTTCCTAGTTGGGACACATGCCCAGGTTGTGGGACCAATGCCCAGTGGGGGCATGCAGGAGGCAGCCAATCAATGTTCTTTCTCATTGATGTTTCTGTCTCTCTCTCCCTTCCTCTCTCTAAAATAAATAAAGAAAAAAAAACTTAATAAAATAAAATAAAAGGTCTGGACATGTACCACCATATGAATTTCCAGAAAGATACAACAAACCCATTGATTTTCTCGGGCCACGTGAGAGCAAAGTTCTGAAAGGACTGGAGTTAGAATGCAGGACAGTGGTCCTGTCTCTCCTCCTCTCCCCTAGTCTTGAAGGTTAACTGTCCAGCAAAAGATAGGACAGAATTCCAAGTCAGAAGATCAGGTCTGCAGCCTAGCTCTGCCTCTCCCTGGCTTTGGGAACCTGAAATGATCATCGGTTCTCAACTGTAAAATGGGTCTGATTGGTGCTGCTGACTCCTCATAGCAGTTTCCCTGATCACATGAAAGTCAATGCTTTTTGTCAAAGGGCCTTATTATTATCCTTCTCATAACCTGGGGGTGCTGAAGAAATGAGTTGTTCTTTGTGAAAGCCCTAGGGCTTCCCTTCCTGGTTCTTAGTCATCAGAATGCCCAGAACAAGTGCTGGCTAGTTCTGAGGGTAAGAAAGCGTCCTGAAGGAATCGGTGGAGTCTGAGGGTCTGGGAGGACCCAAAGGTCAGGGACAGCACTGGAAGCTGCAGGACAGAGAACTGGGCCTAGGGTCTCTCTGAGAGTGCTGGGTGGGTCGGGGACTCAGAGGGCAAAGACTTTCCTGATAAACGTTCCTCTGTGTCAAGGTTCCCAGCCCCTCCTTTCTATGGTTCCAACTGAACATCTGGCCTTTGGGGGGACCAGAAACCAAGCTGATTCAGTGGATGCAAAAAGTCAACAACTGCAGAGGACCCCAGAGGCCATCAGCTCTGGCTTTTTCTTCTAGACTGCTATAAATCAGTCCTGGATCTTTAAGACTCTCCAATTGGAAATGCAACTAGTGCTTCCAGGTTGACCTATCCAGCCCTGGGCAGATGAAAACGGAGACTATGAAATCTCCCTTGAGAAGCACAGCTGTCCCGCCTGAGCATCCTGCCACCCTGACCTATCCACCCCGTAAATGCCCTTCCTCATGATGCTTGCCTGCAAGCTCGGCAAGCATCATGGCCTGAGGGGACTCCAGTGACGTTCCCAGTACTGGCAGGGAGAACTGCGCAGACCCCGACGAACGCCATCCTCCCGATTTCCACCATCACCATAGGCCGCCCCCCACCCCTGGTCCACCTCCATGGCCAGAGAGATACACATTTCCTGTCTCCATATACGCACAACAGGTGGCACCTGCCCGTCCTCCCCAACCACACATCTTCATCTCTCCCTGCCCTCCACCTGCGCCCTAATCCTCCAGCTGCGCCCGGCCCCGGCGGAGGCTTACCTTTGAGGTTTTGGGGGTGGCCCCGCGGCGACCGGCTTGGGTTTCCTCGGGGCAGAGAGGGGATACTGGAGAAGTTGTTACCCATTGCATCCAGCCCCAGGGGGTTCGGCGCTCGTGGGGGGCAGGCGAGGCTGGGCAGGAACCGAGATACTGAGCGAGTGTGTGCGCGCGCGCGGGTGCGCGCCGCCGGGGGAGGGCCCTGGTGAGGCTGCGGCCGGGGGCGGGCGGGCTGCTCCTCTCCTCCCTCTCTCTGGGTTCCGCGGTCCTCCGCGGGTCCAGCCCGCCTCGGGGGTCCTCGCGCAAGCCAGCTACCTGCCTGCCATTGCCTGAAGCGGGGGCGGGGGTCGCGGCCGGGCCCCTGGGTCGCGGCCGGCGGCGCCCGGGACTCCCCCCTTCCTCCGGCTGGCGTTCGGGTTTCGGCTCGTGGTGGGCGGCGCGGTGGCTCCCGCGCGCTCCCCCGGGGCCATAGAGTCAGGGCTCCCGGTGCGGACGCTTAGAGGCTCGGCCTGCCTCGCGGCTCGGCGGCTCGGCGGCAGGCTTGATCCCCGCCCGCGGGGACGGCCGCTGCGGCGACGTGCGTGGCACCCTACCGCCGGAGGGTCTGCATGGAGCAGGGCTCCGTGGAACGCGGAGCGTGGTGGGCGCTCCCGCGGTGGTTGATCTCCTCCGGCCGCCGCGCTCCAGCCGCCGCCGCCCCCGCCCCTGCCCCTCGCCCCTAGCAGTCGCCAGGATTCCCTCGCTCCGGTTGTTATGGTGACAGCTGCGCTGGTGAATGAGCGTCTTAGTGACACGCGCGCGCGCGCGCGCGCGCTCAGCCTGATGTGGCTACGGGGCGCACCACATTCCCGGCTGCCTGGAGCTCTGCGCGGATCAGGGGGAGGGGTTGAGGGGACACCCTTGTGGGGTAAGATACCAGGCAGAGGTTGGGCTGCAGGGTTGGGCTTATTCCTCTCACCGACAGTGGAACGCGGTCTTGAAAACGAGAACCGGTACAGCAAGAACATTGAGCTCCCTGGGTGCCAGGCGCAAGGTGAGAAAGCTCTAATTTACAATTTCCCTACACCAGGTACAGGGCCTGGCATATAGTAAAAGCTCAAAAAAAATTTTGTTTTTTAAATGAGTGAATGGATGATTGAATAAATGAAGTGAGATTAGGAACCCGGCACTTGACCATCTATCCACTCTCAGTCAGATCTGAAGGGGCAAGGGCTCAGAACAAGAACCCTATGCTGTCCAGCTACTGGACACATAGTATTGGGGGCCTTTGGATGAATACAGATCGGACCTAGGCCAAGCTGGGGAAACAGATCTCGGGGACAAATCATCAGAGAACCACTGACTCTGAACTGAGTGGTTCTGTCAGCCGTAAAAGGTGGGGGGAAGGGACTTCTGTGGCCTGTAGCAGTCAATGAAGGCTTGGGGGGCGGGGGGGGGGGCTTCCACAAGTCTTCTGTTCACATAACTCTTCCCTCCTGTAGCTCTACACTGCTACCAGGAAGCCTGCAGGAAGGGAAAAGAAAGTCATTCTCCTCTTACCTGTACATGGGGCATCTCCCTCTCCCAGTCCATCAGGGGTAGGTGAGCCAAGCTCCCCCCTCTCCCCCCAGAGAATCTGCCTTCCTGCCCCTCTAGGTCACCTCTAGCCCTGAATCAGCAAGGACACGAGCTGGCAACAGGCATCTCATCCAACCTGTTATAGAAAGTTCTTCCCTCAAGTCTCCATATGATGGCTCCTCATTATTCAGGCACAGTCCACGTGTTGCCCCCGACCTTCCTCAACTAAAGAACCTACCACTCTGTCATTTTCCATACCAGTATTCTGTTTTATTTTCTAGAGTTAGTTTGAAAGTCGCCTTTCCCCTTGTTTATGTTCTGCCTCCCCCACTGGAACATAAGCTCTGTGAGGGGAGAGAGCAGGTCCACTCCATTCACCATGACACCCCCAGCCTCTAGGAGAGTTCTGGCACATGACAGGCTATCAAAAAATGCTTGTGGAATGGACGAATCTCCCTGTTTGTCATCAGAACTCCACGAAGATCCCTGGGATCTTTATTTCCCTCCCCTGCCCTCCACCCCCACCTCATTGTAGTCATCACTTCCTTAAAGGTCTGAGACTCCAGGTGAGCTAGAAATATCTGTGACAGCTGCTTTCTGGGGTCTGGAGGGAAAGACAGCCCCCTCCCCCACCTCCAGACTCTCAGATGCCCAGGATCATGTGCCCAGCCAGCTGCAGAATGGACGTGGCAGGTCAGGGGCGCTGTCTTATTTATGGGCATATCTTCCCAAGGCTCACGCCCAGCCGATGACTCATGTGTCAGAAATCCATGGGCTCTGAATGGCAGCACACTCACATTTGCACGCACACCTCTACATTCTCTTGCACACTCACTTCTACACAAGCGCATATGCACTCACACACACTCATATGCTTCATGAAGTCTGCTGGAATGAGGTCATTGGGAGCTGCTGCTGGCATCACAATAAATCTGAAGGCTCTGTATGGATGAGACTAATTCCCTCAGAGTGTGGGTGTGAAGTTGAGGCCCTTGGTGGGATTTGCAGACAGTGGCTGAGAGGAGGCCTAGGCGCTCCCTAGAGTCCCACCCTCCCTTCAGGGAGGAGGAGCTGGAACATGGGCCAGGGAATGATGGGGGGTGAGGCCCCCAAGGCAGAGGACAGCAGAGATGTCACAGGTCTAAACCTGGGGCTGTGGGCAAAGCAAGGGAGAGATGGAAAAGGTGGGAGAAACATGAGGGCCAGAGGCAGGTGTTGCCTGCGGAGTCCAGAGGTAGCAACAGGCTCTGCAGCTCCAGGTGGCCCCACAGGAAGGTGAGAGGCATTAGGGACCAAGGCAGAGAGCTTAAAACAGGAAAGAAACTTCCCCTGATCCAAGAGGGTTGAAGAGCTACTGGGAGTATCAACAGGGCTGAGGTTAGGATGAAATGAGCGAGGCCTCTCTGCTGTGAAATGTGAGGCCCAGGCCCTCGGGTCCTGCCATGCCAATACTGCCCTTGCTGAGCCTGAGAATGAGTAATTCTGCGCCCTAGGCCACCTCCCTAGCCTGGCCCTAGCCCTTGCAGGGAGCTATGTATTATAGGAGGGGACACCACTGTCAAGTGTCAACTGGGTGCAAGTCTCTGGCCAGGCCAGGACCTAGAGGAGGCAGTGTGACTGCATGGGCCCCAGAGAAGCCAGAAGTGGCCCCTCTGAGGGGTCCTGTGCCGCAGAAACCCTTTCCTGGCAGGGGCTATGGTTAGACTCAGCTTAGAGAGCAAAGAACTCCAGCACCCTCCTCCCCCCCCCTCCCACACACACACACACACACACTGGGCAGAATCCCAGAGACCTTCAAGCCATACATCGAGGTGGCTGCCAGCAGGCAAGAAAATGGCCTTCATGGCCCTGAAGGCCCTTCCCGGCCCCATCCTGGAAGGGAGGAGGGAAGAGAAACCTGTCTGGGGCTGGATGAAGTCACACTTCTGCAGACTTCAGTGGAAACTATTAATACCCATAAGGTGGTGCTCCAGCACCTGTCACCATGGCAAACCCGCCTCCCCAGTAGTGTGGATTCTGAAGGAGGTGCCCAAGGAAGGAGATGGGTATGAGTGCAGCATGCATGCTTGCGTGTGTGTACACACGTGTCTTGATGTGTGTGCATGTGTGAGTGCTCACACCAGCATGCAGGGGAGGGAGGACCCCAGTGGAGACCCAGAGAGAACTGGCAGGGGCTCCTTCAGCAGCAGCTCTGGCCTCCACCCTTTCTTCTCTCTCCCTACTTCTCTCCCTTGTGGCTGGCTCTGTTCTCCTTCTCTCCCTCTTTCCATCCTCCTTTTGTCTTTCTGCCCTTCTCTGCTTCTCTCCACCTGTTTGGCTGTTTCCTGGCTGTCTCACTTCATCTTTACTCCTTGCCCCCTCCCCTCCTGCTGGTTCACCTCGCTCTTCCCCTTCTTCTCATGCCCCACAGCTCCCAGGTCAGATCAAGTAAAATAATAAAATGTTTGACTGCCAGTCTCCTTTCTTCCTTCCCTAAGCTCCGGGATGCTAAGCTCAGAACCAGACCTGGGGATGATCCCCCCACCAGGCAGTCAAGAGTGGGGTTCATCTAGGCTAAGCTAGACCTCCCCTAAACTTGAGATCACCTAGTCAATAGCATGACACCTCCTTCTGTGTCAAAAAAATAGCCTTAAAATAGGAAAGAGCTACAACCATCCCTAGCCAGAATACAGAGGTCCCCTACCCTCCCACAGTTATCAGTGCATCAAAAAACCTATCCAGGATTGTTCTGCCTGAAGTGCAGGGGGTCCCTAGACACGTTAAGGGGAAAAGTGCCTGATACTCGATAAATATTTATTCAATGAGCCCTGGCTGGTTTAGCTCAGCGGTTAGAGCGTCAGCGTGCCTCGGTTGTGGTTTGTCCCCGGCCCCGGTTGGGGTCATGTGGGTGGCAACCAGTCAATTTGTCTCTCTCACATCGACGTTTCTCTCTCTCTCCCTCCTGCTCTATCTGAGGATAAATGCAAAGATGTCCTCGGGTGAGGATTAAAAATATATATATATATATATATATATATATATATATATATTCAATGAATCAATAAATCAGTGAATTAACCTATCAATACAGCCACCCAGTCAGCCAGAGAACCTTGCTCAAACTAGCCCACCCGGCCAGTTCCCTTCTCAGCGGTACCTCTCCCCCCGTTTTCTCTGAGGCCAGGCCTTCCCTCTGAAGGATGGGAGTCTGTGTACCCATCCTAGCGTGGCAAGGGCACCACACGGCCTTGTTCCCAGGAGCTCTGGAATCTGGCACTGTGTGAGATGCAGTCGCCTTGCCAGCAGCATGGGGAAGCCCGTCCTGCCCTTTTGCGTCCTCCACTCCAGTTTCCCACCTCTCATGGCTAAGGGTAGGGCCGAACACACGGTGGGCCCCAGTATCATTAAGATATCAGTTCTTCCTACCTTGATCTAGAGATTCAATGCATCCCAATTAAATTCCCAGCAAGTTATTTTGTGGATATCAACAAACCGATTCTAAAGTGTGTGTAGAGAGGTCTAAAGACCCGGAATAATCAGCACAATATTGAAGAACAAAATTGGAGGGCTGACACTCAAAAAGTATTATAAAGCTACAGTAACCAAGACTGTGTGAAATTGGTGAAGGAACAGACAAATATAGATCAATGGAACAGAATGGAGGGCCTACAACTAAACCCACATAAAAGAAGTCAACTGAGGGATGGGGGGTGGGAGGGGTAGGAAGAGATAAACCAAAGAACTTACATATATATGCACAACCAATCCACACAGACATTAGGTTGGGGAAAGCAGAAAGGGGTGGGAGTGGGAAGGAGGGGGTCAATGGGGAAGTAAAGGAGACGTCTGTTACATTTGCAACAATAAAAAATTTAAAAATAAAGAAGTCGACTGATATTTGACAAAGGAACAAAGATAATACAATGGAGCAAAGAGTCTCTTCAACAAATGGTACATGACCAACTGGACTTCCAAATGCAAAAAAAATTAATCTAAACATGAACCTTACACCTTTCACAAAAATTAACTCAAAATGCATCACAGACCTAAATGTGAACTACAAAACTATAAAACTAGAAAATTACAGAGGAGAAAGTCTAGATGACCTTGGGTTTGATGGTGACTTTTTAGATACAACACCAAAGGCACAAACCATAGGAGAAAGAATTGATAAGTGGACTTCATTAAAATTACATTTTTCTGTTATGCAAAAGACACTGTGGAAACAATAAAAACACGGACCACAGACTGGGAGAAAATATTTGCAAAGGCATATCTGATAAAAAAAAAAAAAAAGGTACAGCCTTGCCTGGTTTGGCTCAGCAGTTAGAGCATCGACCCACAGACTAAAAGGTCTCAGGTTTGATTCCCAATCAAGAGCACGTACCTCAGTTGCAGGTTTGATCCCCATCCCCAGTCAGGATCTTGCAGAAGGCAAAAGGCAACCAATCAATGTGTTTCTCTCACATTAATGTCTCTCTCTCTCTCTCTCTCTCTCTCTCTCCCTCCCTCCCTTCCACTCTATCTAAAAATCAATAGAAAAATATACTCTCGTGAGGATTAACAACAACAACTATACACACACACACACACACACACACACACACAAAGAACCCTTAAAACAACCTGGCCCTGGTCGGTTTGGCTCAGCAGTGGAGCATTGGCCCACTGACCAATGAGTCTTGGGTTCAATTCGGGCCAAAGGCACATACCTCAGTTGCGGTTCCTCCCTGGTCCTGGTTGGGGTCGTGCGGGAGACAGGCAGTCAATGTGTCCCTCTCACATGAATGTTTCTCTCTCTCTCCCTTTCTCTCCCTCTCTGTCCCACTCTATCTGAAGATAAATAGAAAAATATCCTCTGGTGAGGATTTAAAAAAAACTTAATCTGATTTTAAAAATAAGCCAAAGGACCTTGGTCAGTTTGGCTCAGCAGTCAGAGTGTCAACCTGCGAACCAAAGAGTCCAGGGTTCCATTCTAGCCAAGGGCACGTACCTCGGTTGCAGTTCGTTCCCAGCCCTGGTTGGGGTTGTGCGGGTGGCAACCAATCAATGTGTCTCTCTCACATCGATGTTTCTCTCTCTCTCTCTCTTCCTCCCACTCTGTCTGAAGATAAATGAAAAAATATCCTCGGGTGAGGATTAGAAAAAAACAAGAGCCAAAGGCCCTGGCCACTGGGTTGGAGAGTCATTCCATACACCAAAAAGGCTGCGGGTCCCATTACCGATAAGGGCACATACAGGAGGCAACTGATCAGTGTTTCTTTTTCACATCAGTGTTCCTCTCGCTCTCTCTCTCTCAAATCAATAAACATATCCTCCAGTGAGGAGTTAAAAAAAATTACTGGTCTCAAATTACAATAGAAAATTTTTTAAATCAAATTTATAAATGTTACTTGCCTATAAAACGTAATGTATCAACATCATTAATCGTTAAATGAGTACTCATAAAGACTTCATTATATTCAAAGACAATCATAGGTTTTTCTCACTTGGCGAGAAATCTAACACATGCATGATTGCTTAGAAATAAAACCAGTTGTAAATTCAATTAGTTCCTTGTAGTCCAATGATTCAGAAAGCCAAATTTATAAAAATCCTTTCAAAATGTTTAAGGCAGGAAAATTATGTTTAATATGGGATGTAGTATATTTTAGTATGTTTGACTTGATAGGTTTGGACTCCAAAGATAAGATTTGAGGGGTCCTACAATTGATCCTGGACCTAGGGGCTGCCTCCCAGAGAGTAAGTCTGTCTATGGAGCAGAGGAAGGAGCCGGAGTTCCTCTTCCCTGCACAGCCACCTCCTTGCCCCACCTTTCACTGTGACTAGCCCTGCTTAGGTGGCAGCCTGCCCTGGCCCGCCCTGTGTTGTGTCCAGCTTTCCCTGGGAAGACTTGCAGGCAAGTATCATCCTCTAACTAGAACACATGTTCATATGGAGCCATTTCCCAAAGTGAGATCAACTAATGACCTTCAGCAGATCTAATGAACCCGAGTTTCTTGGGGTGAGGCCTGGAAATCTACGTCATAGCGACAATCTCCCCTTCTCCCCCTCCCCCTGCCCTTGGAGATGATTCTGATGCATGCCAGATTTGATAATCATTAGTCTAGAGTGTGTGCACCTTAGGAGAGGGCAAGATGACCCTTTATTAAAAATGGACATTTTCCCATGTGTTCATTTTCTCCTTTGTTTCTGTTGCCTTAGGTGATGTATCAGTGAAAATTCTGTTGCGTATGATGTCTGAAATTTTGTTGCCTACAGTTTCTTCTAGGATTTGTATGGATTCATGAGTCACATTTAAGTCTTTTATCCATTTTGAGTTTATTCTTGTGTATGGTGTAAGTTGATGGTCTGGTTTCATTTTTTGCATGTAGCTGTCCAATTTTCCCAACACTATTTATTAAAGAGGCTGTCTTTACTCCACTGTATGCTCTTGCCACCTTTGTCAAATATTAATTGAGCATATTGCCTTAGATCCATTTCCGGGTTCTCTGTTCTGTTCCACTGGTCTACATCAAACTCAAAAAGCTTCTGCACAACAAAAGATACAATCATCAAAATGAAAAGGCAACCCACTGTATGAGAGAGCATAATTGCCAATGATATATCAGATAAGGGGTTAATTTCCAATATATATAGAGTGCTCATACAACTCAACAAAAGACAAAGAACCCAATTAAAAAATGGGCAGAGGAACTAAATAGACACCTCTCCAAACAGGACATACAAATGGCTAAGAGACATATGAAGAAATGTTCAACATCACTAATCATCAGAGAGATGCAAATTAAAACAGCAACAATGAGGTATCACCTCACACCTGTCAGAATGGCTGCCATCAACAAATCATCAAACAACAAGTGTTGGCGAGGGTGTGGAGAAAAGGGGACTCTAGTGCACTGCTGGTGGGAATGCAGACTGGTGCAATGACTATGGAAAACAATATGGTGTTACCTCAAAAAATTAAAAATTGAACTGCCATTTGACCCAGTGATCCCACTTCTAGGAATATACCCTAAGAAGCCTGAAACACCAATTATGTTTGTAGCAGCACTATTTACAATAGCTAAGCTATTGTAAACAGCTCAAATGTCCAAATGTCCATCAGTAGACAAATGGATAAAAAAGCTGGAAACAGCCCAAGTGTCATCAGTGGACAAATGGATAAAAAAAAGCTGTGGTACATATACACAATGGAGTACTATATAGCTGTAAAAAAGAAAGATCTCTTATCCTTTGAGACGACGTGGAGGGACCTGGAAAGTATTATCCTAAGCGAAACAAGCCAAGCAGAGAAAGACAAATATCACATGATCTCACTTACTTGTGGAATATAATGAACATAACAGTCTGAGGAACGGGGTAATCTCAGAGACGTGGAAGTGGGGTACAGACTGACAATCCCCTGAAGTGGGGGTGGGGGAGAGATAAACCATAGAACTTATATGCATGTATGTATGAACAATGGACATGGACAACAAAGGTGGGGACAGGGTGGGGAGGGAGGGGAAGGGGTGAATCAGTGGGGGGAAAAGGAGCGACATCTGTAACAAAAATAAATACATAAATTAAAGAAAAAATTAATAAAAGAAAAAAATATTTAAAAAATAAATAAAGAAGACCCTTGTTTTGTTTAGCAAAAAAGAAAGGGACATTTTTAAATAGCAGTTTTAGGTTCACAGCAAAATTGAGTGGAAGGTATAGAGATTTTTTTATATACTCCCCTCCCCCCACACATGTATAGTCTCCCCCATTATCAGTATCCCCCACCAGAGTGGTACATTTGTTACAGCTGATGAACCAACATTGACAATATCACCCAGAGTCCATAGTTTACATTAGGGTTCACGTTTGGTGGTGTGCAATCTATGGGTTTGGACAAATGTATAATGGCATGTATCCTCCACGGTGGTATCAGAGTAGTTTCACAGTCCTATTCATCCTTCCTTCCTGCCGGCTGTTGGCAATCACTGTGACAGGTGATGTTTATGGAGCACTTAATTATATATACCAGGCCTTGGTCTAAATATTTCATCTGTATTAATTCATTTAAGCCTGATAAGAACTCTGTGAGGTAGGTACTATTATTGTTATTATTTTATTATTATTATCATCACCTCCATTTTACAAATGAAAACCCTGAGGCCTTGGCTGGTTTGGCTCAGCGGTTAGAGCGTCAGCCTGCGGTCCTGAGAGACCCGGGTTCGGTTCCCGCTGAGGGCACGTACCTCAGCTGCAGTTTGTCCCGGCCCCGGTTGGAGTCGTGTGGGTGGCAACCACTCGATGTGTCTCTCTCACGTTGATGTTTCTCTCTCTCTCTCTTCCTCTCTCTCCCTCCCACTCTATCTGAACAAAAAATGGAAAAATGTCCTCAGGTGAGGATAAAATTAAAAAAAGAAAAAAGAAAACCCCGAGGCTCAGGGAAGCAAAGACACTTGCCTGGGAGCTGACAAGTAAAGCAGTGAGGTACAGTTCTAGGATGGTCTGGACCAGATCCCTGCAATAGTGTGCCTGCCCCAGCATGAGTCCTGCAAGTGCCCAGGCTGAGGAAGACACCTGCCGCAGGCAAGGTGTCCTCACTGGGTTCCTGAACCAGCCCCTCCTCCCTGGCAGATCCTCAAGATGCCCAGGCACTTCGGCTCAGCTCTCTGGAAGTTAGCCAGGGAGCACACAGTCACTAGTGAACATGAACTAGATTTCAAATAACAAAACTGAAATCAAAGAAGAATGCTGAGCCCAGGCCCATGTGGGTCACTCCACGGGCCATTGGATTTGATTCCTGATCAAGGGCAATCAATCGATGTGTCTCTCTCACATCAGACATAACGATGTTTCTCCCTCTCTCTCTCTCTTTACCAGCACCCCCCTCCACTCTCTGTAAAAATCAATGGAAAAAAAATGCTGAGATGAGAATTAACAAAAAAGAAAGAAGAATGCTGAAAGTGGTGGTAATACCCCGACATCCCTTTTCTCTCATAGATGTTTTAAATGACCTCTACTGGACAAGAAAGCCTTTCTAAGAATGTTACAAAGACCAGAGAATCATAAAGGAAAAGTATGATAAATATGACTCCATAAAAATTTAAAACTCCTTCATGGCAAAAGTTGAAAGACAGATAGGAGGTACCCAGCCAGAGCCACTATCCTTCAGTCACTTCAAATGCCTGTCATCCCCAGACCCAGAATAGGAAACAGACGTTTCCGTTCCTGCTGGCAGGGTAATGTCTCACTTCTATCCACCTTTTCCAAGAGAGGCCCCAGAAGCACTCTCTTGGTCCGACCTTCACCCAAAGGCGCCTTGGGAGGCCTCTCTTCCCAGTGAGGGTAGCTTGTGGAAAGTTTTTTCCCAGCCCATGGTGGGTCCCCAGTCCCTCCCCTCCTCTCCCCTCCCCTCCCCTCCATCTCAATTTCTCTCTAGCCACCACTAGGCAGCGCTAGAGCTCCACTAAAATCACCTCTGTTTCTGGCAAACTTGTTGGGGGAACCTTCAAGTAAATCAAAACACCTTTAGAATGTTCCTAGGTTGCTCTTTTCCTCTTTCAAAACGGAAGAGCATTTGGGGAAAACATATCCTTATAGCTTCCATTGACAACTTCGCTGCAAAGAAAATTTGTCGTTGAGGAAATCAGCCCCACTCTTCAGCCACCCAGATGTTACCTTCTGGGTATATTTGCTTCCCAGAGGCCACCTTCTCATGTCTCATCCTGAAAGTGCATCTCCAGAGGAGTCCTCCCCACCACTGTGGCTAGACCGAAGAAGGTCAAACCCACCAACAGAGATTCTCCTGGGACTGAGGAAGAATCTCCCCAAACTTAAGCCAAGTTGAGGTCCTCTGCCGAACCCTCCAGTTCACACTGAGATGCTCCGCTGTCTGCATCTATACCGGATGTGAGCACCTGTGTGCCCAGCACCAGCCCCTCTGCGGATACCCAGTGGATATCTGTTTCTCTGTGGACAGAGCTTGAGGATGTGTGGTCTAGATTGCCCTTCTGAACACGCGGTTACCCTCAGAGCGGGACTTGCCACAGCAGCCCAGCTCTCCTCCACCATCACCTCTACTCCACCACTCGCATGAGTTGCTGCACGTAGGCCACTGGGCAGAGGGGACCCTGGAGCCATTCTGACTTTGGCATTTATGGAGTAGAAGTGGAATTCAGAAAATCCAGCTAGACGGGTGCTCCTCCTCCCAGAACAGCTCACCTGTTTTTGCCCAACATCCAGTGCTCCACACCAACACAAACAACCCCCCTCAGCAGGGTCTGGAAACCACTTCATTTCAGTTTAGTCAGAAAATCCATGTTTGTAGCTTGTTAGTTATGTTTAAAAAAAAAAAAAAAGAAACTAATATTATAAAACCAGGCTTGTCTCTTCCTTCTTCTGAGAAAGGAGTTAGGAATGTATTATGAATCAAGAAAATTGTTCCACATTCTGTAACCTATGGGGTGAAGACCAAAATCAAAGTGTAGAAGAATGTTCAGGGTTGAATTTGGTCACTTTATTTTTGTAAGTCATAATATTTTAATCTTCCTTTTTTTTTTAATCCTCACCTGAGGATATTTTCCCATTTATCTTCAGATAGAGTGGGAGGGAAGGAGGGAGGGAGGGAGGGAGAAAGAGAGGAAGAGAGAGAGAGAGAGAAACATTGATGTGAGAGAGACACATGGATTGCCTGCCTCCCACGTGGGGGACAAACCGCAACTGAGGTACGTGCCACTTTGGCCAGAATCAAACCCGCGACTCTTTGGTCCATGGGCCAATGCTCCAACTACTGAGCCAAACCAGCCAGGGCTTAATCTTCTTTTAATATTTTAATATCTTAATCTCATGTATCTATTTATATATAGAAATGTATTTTTTAAATTCATAAATTCACTGCTCAGATAACCTTTGTTGATCTTTTGAAAGTAAAATTCATATGTACACATTGCTTGAAAAGTCAATCAACACAGAAAGGTAGAAAATGGAAAGAAAATAAAAGTCCCCCTGCCCAACCTCACAATGGCAGTAACTGTCTACATTTCCTGTGTGTCCTACAAGGGAAAAGTATATGCATAACACTAAAAGTTTTACATATTTATGTGTACTAAATTGTGCCTTCCTAATTTATCAAAATCTAGAGGTTTTCTCATATGAACACAGAGTTTCTCGTTCTTCTAGTGGCTTTATAGATCTCATTTTATGTCAGTGCCATATTTATGTAAGCAATCCCCTTTTGATGAAATGTAGGTTGTTTTCCATTTTATTGCCATCAAAACAAAGCTATAATGAACATCCTTGTTTGTTTATCTCAGCTACTTCTGCATATCTACCCATAGGGCCAATTCAGAGCTAGGTAATTATTAGGTCAAAGGACACGTATGTTTAAACTTTTAAATATATTGCTAGCCCTGGCCAGTTTGGCTCAGCAGTTGGATTGTCGGCCTGCGAACCAGAGAGTCCCAGGTTCGGTTCCTGCTAAGGGCACATACCTCGGTTGCAGTTTGTCCCCGCCCCGATTGGGGTCATGTGGGTGGCACCCACTCAATGTGTCTCTCTCACATCGATGTTTCTCTCTCTCTTCCTCCCTCTCTATCTGAGGATAAATGCAAAAATGTTCTTGGGTGAGGATTAAATATATATATATATGGTCAAATTGTCCTAGAAAAACCCTACAAATTTGTACACTTACCATCAGTGTATGAAAGTGGATGTTCCCCAACACCTCATTGACACTGGGTATTACCAATCTTTTATTTTTGTTTTATTTTTATTTTTGTTTTGTTTTATTTTATTTTATTTTATTTTATTTTTAAGAATAGTTTTTTCGTTTCTAAAGAGAGGAACGGAAAGTGAGAGAGAACCATCAATGTGAAAGTGCAAGGTCGAATAACTGCCTCCTGCACGCCCCCTACTGGGGATCATGCCTGCAACCTGGGCATTTGCTCTTGACCAGGAATTGAACTTACAACCTCCTGGTGCACCAGACAACACTCAACAAACTAGCCACACTAACCAGGGTCAACCTTTTAGTTTATAACACTTGGTGAGTTTAAAAAGGCACCTGGATTTTAAGATTGCACTGAATTATGAATGAAAATTAGAATCTTTGCAGGATTTGGGGCCACTTGTCTTTCTTTTCTGTAAATAACCTGTTGATATCCTTTGGCCATTTTTCTCTAGGAGTAGTCATCTTTTTTATTGACTTCTATGTTCCTTCTACAAATTAAGGAAAATAGGCCTTTGTGTGGCATGTGCATGGCAATACCTATTTCCAGTTTGTTATTTTTACTTTGTTCATTTGCTTTCTTCCCACAGAAGTTGAAGCCTACTTTATCTACCTTCTCCTTCATAGCTACTGACTTGTGTGCTCTGTTCACAAAGGCCTTCCCTAGCTTCTGATTATGAATAAGTTCACCTATATTTTCTTTTTTATTATTTTTATTAGAGATGTCCCTCTTTTTTCTCCCATCGACAACCTCCTCCCCGTCCCTCACCTATATTTTCTTGTAGAATTTTTATGATTTTAATTTTTATGTTAAAGTCTTTGAGTCATTCGGAACTTACTTTGGTACAGAGAATGTGGTAGAGTCAGTTTGAGATTTTCCCAAATGGTTAGCCAACTGTTCCAGTGTCATTTGTTAGGTGACCTCCCTTTCATTGTCATCCTTTCTCCGGTCCTTTAGGGGCCACATGGCTCTATCTAGTCACCAGAGTGGAATCCACTTAAGTGCCACGTTGCTTTCCCCCAGGTCTCCCAGAGACAGACCGGAGAGGCCTGTCACACGGATCCTGCAGAGGCCTCTGTCATCAAGATAGAGGAGAGTCAAGTCTCTCAGAGATGGGAGGCCACCGCTGCCCTGCTGGACACAGAGAACAAAAGCCTCCCAGTCCTGAGAGAGAAGTGGGACACGCATCCAGTGTCTTCCTTTAGAAAGAAAAAGAGAGAGAGAAAGAGAAACCTCAGGGGAGAGTGTACTCACTATAGAGAAAGAAGAGACACACTCATACCTGTATCTCTGAAGACACAACTTATACACATCCTACATACATCCATACCACATGTGCACCCAGAAATACATGTACATCACACCCACCCCGCCCACACATCAGATACTCTGGTTTTCTCCAGTAGGGGGCTCCCCGTCCTAAAAAACCCTCTTCACAGGAACAAGCATGGTAAAGCCAGTGTAATAACCAGACTCCTTTTCAAGGGTAAACAATCTAGATCCCCAAGTATATATATCTATAATACCCCAATTTGAGAAAAAGAAAACAAAGACCGGGTGTCAATGGGGGGGAGGGGAGAAACATGTGTAACAAAAATAAATTAATATAAACATTTAAAATAAACAAAGAGCCGCGCCGGCGGGGGGGGGGAGGGGGGGAAGGGGGGCCCGCGGCCCGCAGCCCGCAGCCCGCTACCCGCGCGCCCAGGGCCCAGCGCCCCCGCAGCCCTTCCGCGCGGGGACCCCCGTCGGGGGTTGCCACGCTCATCGCCAAGGCGATGGACTGTGAGCAGCGCTTCGGCTGCGGCCGCCGCGGAGACACGGACGGCGGCGGCGGGTCCAACCCTCCTCTTCCTCCTAGAAAATAAAAATAAATTAATTAAAAAAGAAAAGACAACAAGGACCTATTTTATAAAGATCTTCCCATTGCTTCCTGATACATGTGTAAAACTGCTAAAAAGATTTGTCATGGGCCCAGTGGATGTGGCTCAGTGGATTGAGCGGTGTCCTATGGACTGAGAAGTCCCTGTTTGATGCCCCATCAGGGCGTAAGCCTGGGTTTCGGGCTCATCCCCAGTGGGGGGTGTGCAGGAGGCAGCTGATCTATGTATCTCTCTCACATCTATGTTTCTACCTCTCTCCCCCTTCCTCTCTTTCTCTAAAAAACTCAATACAAACATTTTAAAAAATTAAAAAAAACAGATTTGTCATCATTAATATAAAATGTAAGTTTTAAAAATTTCCCCAGACTTAAAAGATCCCTCAAGGACATAGCTGCAGACCCCTAGGGTGGAGAAGAGGGTTGAGGAACTCTGGCTTCAGGTAATATCACGCAGTGGATCTACAATGTAATATCTTTACACACACACAAGTACAACAAGTTTTTCTTCTTTATTTTTTTTTTAATCTTTAAAAATTGGTTTTAGATAGAGAAGAAGAGGGAGAGGGAAAAAACACATCAAGTTATTGTTCCACTTATTTATGCATTCATTGGTTGACTCTTGTATTTGCCCTGACCAGGGATCAAACCTGCAACCTCGGTGTATAGAGACCATACGCTGACCATCTGAGCTACCTGGCCAGGGTTCTCCTTTTCTGCCTCTCCTGGTTCAGCTGGTCCAGGGCTCAGGCAGCAAATGCAATCCCCTCCCCTTTTACTTTGTTCCTTAATCTGAGTGTTTCCAGTAAAAAATAGTTTATGGTTTTTACTGGGAATTTTTAAAAAATTATTGTTATAAAAGTAGACAATTTAGAAAATACAGATTTTTTCTTTTTTTTTTATGTGAAGCCACCCCCTCACTCTGAGGTATTTCTTTAAGTTGTGGTGGGCTCCTTCTTGCCTTTTTTGTTGTTTGAGTGTTTTCCAGTAAAGACCCAGCAAGGGCCAGTGCAGTCACACAGCTCACCACCGCTTACCGGGCCCAGGACCTCAGACTGACCTGGGAGCTCTGTCTCACCTGTCAGAGGCTGGAGCTGTGAACAGGTCGGCTGGGGAGACACCTTGTCCCAATTTCCTGTGCTGTTCTCCCCAGAGCAGTGTTTGTTCTTTTCTGGAGACTCCCCAGAGATGAGAATGAGAGAGAGGTGCTCAGACCGTCCCAGCCCTGTTCTCTCTGCCCTCTCTGCTCGGGCTCAGCCCTGTGGTTCAGGGTTGAGAAGCATGGCCTTGGGCCAGGACAGCTCCCTCCTGGCAGCAGTCCAGCAGGTGACCAAGGCACAGAAGGAGAATCCTTCATGCCTGTGATGGCTCTCCCCCTTCTCCGGCTCCCTACTCATTTTCTGTGACGCAGGGAATCCTGTCTTGTAGGACCCAGACTAACACACTAATTAGGTAAAATACAAAGGTATACAGCAGACAGATTTCTCTCTGTTGCTACCTCATCAGAGGTAGTACCTGCACAGATAGTTATGAAGTTTGCAGGACATATTTGGAAGGGTCTGGCTTAAAATACAGGCTATGTGACCTACTCCAAATTTATTTTGCAGGTCCCAGGGGTCCCTCAAACAGCTGGGCTGTCATCCTCAGAGAAGCTGAAACTGAGACACAATGAGAGAGCTGTGTGATGAGTGTGAAGAGAAGGAACAGATATGCCTCCAATAAAAAGTCACACAGGTGACCTGAGCTGCCTCTCCCCTGGGCACCAGGTGGTTCGTTAACAGTGGTTAACAATTCTCCCAAGGAATGCCAGGCAGGCCAGCTGCCACGTGTCTTTGTGGGCCCTGGAAAAATGTGGAAGGACACATATCCTTGCAGTAACAGGAGACTCTCTGGAGATTGCTCTGATGGGGGTACTTTCATGTTCTCTATTTAAAATTTCATATAATGGTGTGTTTAACTGGGGGGAAAATGGAGACATTCCATTTTCCACAAGTCATTTGAGAATATGGAAACAAAGGTAGTCAGTGCAGATGCAGTGGTCCTGGTGAACTTCGCAGAGGTAGCAGGTTAGAGCTGAGCCTCTGAGGACAGGGAGGAGTCAGAAGGACTGTCCTCACTGCTCTAGAGCTTTGAGGAGAAGTTACAGTCATGACCGTGAGGAGCCAGGGTCTGAGGAAAAGACCACTGTGCTGATACACTTAACTAAAACCATCGCTTGGAGTCCAGGATGCCAGTTGGTCAAGGCTGGATGGGGTAGGGGTCAGTGGGGTCAAGGCCACCCCAGTCCCTGAGGTTCTTATCTCAGCCCTGAGCTGGCAGTGAGGAAGCCAGAGGGGTGAAGATTGAGAAAGAGCCTTCATGGTTGGGGCCTGGATACCTCACCTACCCTCATGCTCCAGGCCCAAGGCCCTCTGATCTGTGACTCTAGGAGAGACCCAGGGACTCAGGTGGATGCCTCTTCTCCTCTCCCCAAGCCAGGCAGCCAATGTCAGGCCTTAGGGACAGAATGACAGGGATGCTATAGGGTGGGAAGCAGGGGAGAAGGAGGGAAATGTAGGAAGACAGGAAGAGGTAGCAACACACACACAGATAGGAACACACGGAAGGACTCAGAAACACGCGCGGAGGGACAATGAGTTAGATCTGCATGTGCACACGCACAGAAAGGTCGTTAGAGACAGAAAGAGGGACAGAATGAGAGACAGACAGAAAAGTTAAGGGCAGGACCTACACTCCACTCATTTGCTTCCTAGGAGCAGACAGGACTCACAAGGACAGGTCAAGAGGGAGGACAGAGCTAGAGGTGGGATCTGACACCAACATCGCAAAGAGCAAACACTTGCTGTCACTTGCTAAGTGTTTAGCACTACACTGGATGTTGCAGAGAACAAAAAGGTCCATGTCCCTGTACTAGGAAAGATTACTGATAGGCTGAGGGGGCCTGTCCCAGGGCCAACAGTTGATCAAGGCCCCCACAGAGCTGAGGTCTCCAGGGTGGCTTGGCGACAGGGCTGCGTTGGAGCTGTCTCTTGAAGAGCAGGTGGGAAGAAGAGACACAGGTTTTCAGTGGAGGTGGGAAGACACATCTGGGTACAGTTAGGAGGGCCCCGAATGCCAGGCTAAGGAGGCTGAGGGAGCCACGGTCACACCTGAGCAGAGGAGTGAGGTGGAGGAAGCTGTGCGTTAGGGAAACCCGACCTAGAGAGCAGCGGAATAAAACGGAGCCGAGGGTTGCCAGCACCCACTGACCTTCCAGCCCCCTCTCCTGCCACCCACTGTCTGTCTGCCACTACATTCCAGCAAACCCAAACCACTGGCCACACGGACCACTTCTCACCTCCGCGCCTTTGCTGTGGGGGACCCTCTGCCTGGAAGGCCTTCCCTGTTCAAGGCCTTTCATTACAAATGCAGAAACATGGTATAAGCTCTTCTCGGGTTTTCTCTTCCAGGAAACCAGGCAAGGCAAGGAAGCCCAGCTCCTTCAGTGTGAAAGCCAGTAGGAACTCTCCTCGGGCTCCGCTGAATCAAGTCATGTTTTCAACAAGACCAGGAAATAGAATTGGCGCTATCAGCGTCTTGGCCTTCCTACACCCAGAATTTGCCTGTTCCCCATGGGATACCTCGCCAGCTGTCAGGCCTCAGTATCCACACCCTGAAGAGAGGAAGGAATGGGCTGGGAGGGATGGAGTGACAGGGCAGAGCACATTTGCCTAGAGTTGCTTTGGGCTGGCTGGTCACAGAGCAGTGACTCATTACCCAGAGAGGAGGGGAGTGACACTGGGTGCAATCCAATTGGTAGAGCATTGGAGAGCTGGACCCCAGGGCTGGGGGCTGGTTACCACCTCCTCCTTGTCCCCCAGGCTCTTGGAAGAGAAGAGCCTCCTGGGAGCGGGACTCAACCCCAGCATTGTCTAGGAAGGCGGCTGAAGCCTCACTGCCCCCACCCACGCCGCCCACCCACCAGGCCGGAGCCATGGATAAGTTCCGCATGCTCTTCCAGCACTTCCAGTCCAGCTCAGAGTCTGTGATGAACGGCATCTGCCTGCTGTTGGCCGTGGTCACTGTCAAGCTGTACTCCTCCTTCGACTTCAACTGCCCCTGCCTGGCACGCTACAACACCCTCTACGGCCTGGGCCTGCTGCTCATGCCGCCCCTCGCCCTTTTCCTCTGCGGCCTCCTTGCCAACCGGCAGTCCACGGTGATGGTTGAGGAGTGGCACCGGCCCGAGGGCCACCGGAGGAAGGACCCAGGCATCATCAGGTGCGGTCCCATACCACCCAGAGGCCTGTGGGCATTGTCAGGCCCCGCCCACACCTGCATTGGCACTGCCAGGAGCACCCCAAACTCTGACCTTCCCTGGTGGGCATTGTCAGGGCCCCCCACCTGCACAGCTATTCGCATTGCTCCCAGGTCAACACTGAACACTGACTGGGCACCATGCTCTGTGCCAAGTGCTGTGTGCACACGGCCTCTGAATTCTCACCCGGGCCATGGATCTGCTCCTACGTAGGATCCATTTTTCAGGATGAGAGACCTGAGGCACAGAGAAGTTAAGTAACTTGGCTGAGCTCCCACAGGTAGGAAGAAGCACAGTTCACTCTGCTTCCCTTAGTGTTTTGAACAAAACATCTAAGTGCTCCAGACCTGTGGGCAGTGGCAGGAGGGGCTTGGTGGGTTTTCACCCACTCATGATCTCCTCTTTCACCCTATGCTTTTTTTTTTTTTTTTTAAACATATTTTTTTTATCCTCAACCGAGGACATTTTTTTTATTTTCTGCTCAGATAGAGTGGGAGGGAGAGAGAGGAAGAGAGAGAGAGAGAGAAACATCGACGTGAAAGGGACACATCGAGTGGCTGCCACCCGCACGACCAACCAGGGCCGGGGACAAACTACAACCGACGTACATGCCCTTAGCGGGAACCGAACCCGGGTCTCTCGGGACCGAAGGCTGACGCTTTAACCGCTGAGCCAAACCGGCCAGGGCTCACCCTATGCTTTGATATGGACAACTGAGGTGTCTTCAAGTGTATGTAAGGTAACTTCATGAGAAGTCCTCAGTTCCTCTTTCTAACCGGATTGCCCCCATAGAAAATGCTGGAGCTGCCCCTGCCTACAGTGTATTTGTAATTCACCGCTGGGCAGGCCATGCACACACACACACACGCACACGCACGCACGCACGCACTCACACACCATGCACTATTTTACGTTTGCTACAGTGCAAGTTAGAAACATCTGCATCCTGTGCACACGCAGCCTCTGTTTCATGTTCCTCAGGGGCTCTGTGCTCCCCGTCATCCAGCCACACAAGGGAGGGTCACATGCACTGGGTGTGCCCTTGACCTTTTTCTTTGAGAGCCAGTGATTGCAACTCCACTGGGCTCCCGTCCTGTGACCAACACCCAATGCAGGCCACGAGAGGGGTGGAGTAGGTCAAGGGGAGTACCTAGGGACAGTCAGAGGGTGGGCTCCCTGGATACCGGGGAGGTATTTGAGATGCTACATCTGGGAGGGTTATTGGGCAGGGCTGTCTTCATTTGGGATCCCCTCAAAAGCAGGCTCTGGGAAGAACGTGATAATGAGTGGGCAATTGGGGTTCTGTCCTTCTGGGGACCCCCTAAAAGAGTGGGTAAGACACACCTCAGAAATGTTTCACCGAGGGTCTAGGAAGATAGGGTATTTATCCACTAGACCCTATCCCTCTTGGGTTGAAGGTGATTTGGGGGTTGTGAACTTTCTATTGCTTGCAGCCTAACGCTCAGGCAGAGACTCCTCCAAAGCCCTCAGGCAGAGCCACACAAGTAGTTGAGGTGGTTGAGGTGGGAGGTCCTCAGGCCTCAACATGAATAGGAACTATCTGCCAAAGCTGTAGGTGTCTGGCTGAACAGGGCACCTGCAGAGTCTGCTACAAGGCCCAGAGCAGGAAGAACACCAGCTCCCCAATGTTGCAGTCCTGAAACTCCCAGGGCCCTCAGCCCTCCTTCCTCCTTGCCCTCTGTTGCTGAAACTCCTGCAGTGGAAGCTTCAACCATTCCTTTGATGTAACTATGGATAGTATTTCCCAGCCCTCCTGGGACGTCCATCTGTGCATCTCTCCTGTAGCCTTCCTGTTTCAGCTGAATTCCAGCTGCCCTTTGTGACCCACCTCACCACCACCCTTTCCTCTGCCCCCAGGTATATGTGCTTCTCTGTGCTGCAGAGAGCACTGGCTGCCCCCCTTCTCTGGATCCTGCTGGCCCTCCTTGATGGGAAGTGTTTCGTGTGTGCCTTCAGCAGCTCTGTGGACCCTGAGAAGTTTCTGGACTTTGCCAACATGACCCCCAGTCAAGTTCAGCTCTTCCTGGCCAAGGTGCCCTGCAAGGAGGATGAGCTGGTCAGGGACAGCCCTGCTCGAAAAGCAGTGTCTCGCTACCTGCGGTGTCTGTCACAGGTAATTTGAAAGGTCCTCTCCCAACCCTACCAAATATTCCGCATTCGTTCTGAGGGCTGAGGAGGTACAAATTATTTCCTGCAGCCCCTCCCCACTGCTGGAGACATAACCAGGGAGCAGGTGGTCCCCAAGGGGATCAGGAACATGGCTCATGTGCAGGAAAGTGTTGGGCCTTAGGAAGTGGGTACTTGGTCATCAATGCTGACTCACCCCAGGACAGAGACAAGGTACCCATATCCTCCTGGAGTCAGCTAGGCCCATCCTCAGGAGGTTGGATGGCAGAAAGCACTGGAGATATACTGCTCTGTCTACCCCATACACACATTCTTCCCACCCCCTCAGAAATAATACTAATTACCTTTTATTGAGCACTTATGTGTCAGGAACTGTGTTGAGTACTTCATATGCATTCTTTCATTTAATTCTCAGAACAACCCCATGAAGTAGGTACAGTTGTTACCATCCCATTTTACAGATGAGGAAACAGGCTCTGAGAGTTTAGTTCACTAGGCCAAAGTCACACAGCTTGGAAGAGGCAGGGCAGGGATCTGAATACACATTGTAATTCCTAGCCCTCTTACCCACCTCTCTACAGTGCAGGTTCTCCCCAGATGCCTGGCTCCCCAGAGGGTATCAACTCCATTATCCTGGGAACTAACCCCAGCCCCATTCCCAGCCCAGACTCTAGATTCCACCACCACCACTCCCACAGCCCCAGGCTGGGCTGTGTCCTCCAAAAAGTATTGACATGAACCTATACATGCAGAGTATCACTGGGGCCACAGAGAATAAAAACATGACCCCAGTCCATTGTGGAGCTGAGAGAGGCTGGTGGCTAATGCAGGTCTGTGGTGCGGTGTAGAGAGGACCAGTGGTCAGGACACACTTGATTAGGGTTCAGACCGTGACCTTGGCCATGTCGCTCTCTCCCTGGGCCTCAGTTTCTCCTGCAAAATAAAGGGAGATTTTGTCTCCTTCACCTTGATGGTCCCTGTGGGCCTAAAGTTTAGGCTTCACTAGTTCATTGGAAAGAGTGTGGAATTTTCAATCAGACCGAGGTTTGAGTCCTGACTCAGCTATAAGTTTATCAGGCACATTTAACACTCCTAGAATGTAAAATACTCACACAGGTATCTTAAATTGGTAAGTGGAGAGGAGTCTGTGAGAGGCCAAATGAGACATTGTAAATCACATCTACAAATGATAAGGATTCAAATGTGTCTGTGTTAAAGGAGTGAATTCTCTGTTCCAGGTCCACACAGTTGCTCTGGTCTTCAGCGAGGCCTTGAAGAGACTATAGCTGTGGGTGAGCAGAGAGGAGGGAAGGAGTCAGCCAGATGTGGATTCTGCCTTAGAGAACTACTTCCAGTTGTTTCTTACTCTTGGCCTGGAACACTGTTCCCTTTTTCTATCCTATACAAATGTTACTAATCCTTCAGGTCTCAGCCTAAACCTCACTGTTGCCTGAGCCCTCAAGTTCAGGTTGGGTAAATTCCCATGACTCCCTGGCACATAGCCAGACATCACCTATTAATTGTTTCTTCCACTTAAGTATGAGCTCTTTGAGAGAAAAGATTGTGTCCCCAGTGCCCCCCCCCCCAAATATAGGATAGATGCAGGCGTAGACAGAATGGATAAATATATGTGAGGATAGATGGAGGACTGAATAAAAATGAAAGGATGATGGATGGGAGTGTAAGGAAGACTAAACTTTATCTCTTCCTATCTTAAGGTTTTCCACTGAGATGCTAACAAACAACAACAAAAACAAAACCATTAACAAAATAAAACCAATTTATTAACACATGCAATACACATCATGCAGGAGAAACATAAATCAAAGAGTAACTCAAAGTGGTGGCTTAGAATTCTGGCTTATATAGCATCTTCAACAAAGAGTAATACCTTTGTAGAGAAATGACAGGACAAAGGAAAGCAGTTTTAGGCTTCCAAGGGCAGAAACTGTGGGAAGGAAACCTGAGAGGAAACCTGGAGTTTCTCACTTCTTACTAATAGAGTAAGGCTCGTTTGCACATTCCTCTGGTGCTGTCTCTGGGCTGATAAGAGTCTGTCTCCAGTACAAGGAAAATTTATTTATTTATTTATTTATTTTATTTTATTTTTTTTTATCCTCACCCGAGGATATTTTTCCCTTTTTTGTACAGATAGAGTGGGAGGGAGAGAGAGGAAGGGAGAGAGAGAGAGAAACATCGACGTGAAGGGACACATCGAGTGGCTGCCACCCGCACGACCAACCAGGGCCGGGGACAAACTGCAACCGAAGTACGTGCCCTTAGCGGGAACCGAACCCGGGTCTCTCCGGACCGCAGGTCGACGCTCTAACCGCTGAGCCAAACTGGCCAGGGCCAGTACAAGGAAAATTTATATCTTGCCTTTAGGCAGAGAAGAGAAAAATAGAGACAGTATCTTTCTATGTTTGCTTCTTTTTAATTGTCTTCAGCTCAAAATAATTTTAAGTCGAAGAGGCATATTTTGGGGTTTCCCATATATTCTGGTCTCCAGATGAAAGGTTGGGAGGATAAACGATGGGTGCATGAATAGTTGGGTAGATAAATGAGGGAAGGATGACAGCATCAGAACATGAGTAGATGGGAGGATAGATGGCTAGATAGAAGGATGAGTGACTGACAGATAGAAAGATGGTTGGGAGGATGTCTGGATAGGAATATGGTAGATACATAGTCAGATGAGAGAATGGATTGACTGAATGGTCGGGTGGAGACATAGCTGGGTAGATGAATGGATGCAAGGATGAAAGAATGAATGGAAGGGAGGATGGATGGAGGTGTTTAGTAGGATGGATGACTAAACAGGAAGATAAATAGATCGGAGAAAGGATGGAAGAGATAAATAAAGGGAGAGACTGGAACACCCTGGCCTGCAACGTGCCTGCAACCCCGTACAGCGGTGTGCCCCGCCCGCACCTAACCTCATTCTCCCCACCCTAGGCCATCGGCTGGAGTATCACCCTGCTGCTGATCGTCGTGGCCTTCCTGGCCCGCTGCCTGAGGCCCTGCTTTGACCAGACAGTCTTCCTGCAGCGCAGATACTGGAGCAACTACGTGGACTTGGAACAGAAGCTCTTCGACGAGACGTGCTGTGAGCACGCGCGGGACTTCGCGCACCGCTGCGTGCTGCACTTCTTCGCCAGCATGCAGAGCGAGATGCAGGTGCGCGGGCTGCGGCGGGACTCCGCAGGCAGGGCCGCCGAGCCCCCTAAGATGTCAGAGCCCACCGAGGGCGTGGACGGCGGCAGTGGGAAGGCCCATCTGCGCGCCGTCTCCAGCCGGGAGCAGGTGAACCTTCTCCTGAGCACCTGGTACTCAAGCAAACCGCCCCTCAACCTCCCGCGGTCCCCCTGGCTCGGGGAGCATGGCCTCAGCCACCGCGCCCCAACGGCGGCCCCGGGTACCAGGCTGTCCCAGCACACTGATGTGTAGAGTACCTTCGCAGTGTCCCCACATGAAGTGTCAGTGCTGACCAGGGTCGGGGCTTTCTAGGCTGTGGGAACCCCAAGGCAGGGCAGCCTCACACTTGTTCCCCAAAATAGCCTCACAGTGGCCTGGTTTCTGGGTGTGGCCGCCCCTGTGTTCTAATGCAGTGCTTCACAAACTTGAAGGCGCTCACCATTCAGCTGGGCTTTTGTGAAATGCAAATTCCGATTCTGTGCAGCCAGATGGGCCCGAGACTGCAGTTCTAACAGACTCCCAGGTGAAACTGCTGATCCTGAGTCTAAATAAATCTGCCTTGGGTTCTGGGTCCTAGATGTTCAGATTCTAAGTAATAACAACAACACATGTTTCTATGGCGCTTACTATGTGCCAGGCATTGTTCTAACTTCTTTACATACAAGAGTGGGCAGAGTAGAGTTACAGTTGTGAGTTTATTCTTGTATTATTCATTTATTAATTATTGTGTTACTTGTATTATTTCCATACGAACAACTGTAAACCTACGTTTGCCCACCCCTGTATGTTATCTCATTTTATGCTCATGATCACCTAATGCAGTAGAATGATTATTCACCCCACTTTTTAGAAGAGAAAACTGAGGCTTACAGAGGTTACCTGAAGGTCACCCATGTAAGAGCTGAAATTTGATCGCAGGAAGTCTGGCTCCGGAGCCCCTTCTGAACTACCTACCGCATTAGTCAGCCCTCTAGATAGTTTCATTTTGTGTATTTGCTTTCTGTGCTCTGGTTGGGTTTCCTGCCACTTCCGCCAGGGTTCTCTGAGGGAGCTCTAGCAACCTCTGCTTGTTGAGTTGCTCTTGAAGGGGATGATTACTGCCTCCTACTGGCTACTGCACATGAATAATTTTATATTTTCCTGTTGGCGGGATTTTTTCTTTTTAAATATCAAGAGGACTGACCCTTCCAGCTCCCAACTTCCCAAGCCCCACCAATTCTGTTTCTAGCAGCCCTGCCTTGTGCAGCCCCCTTCAAGGTGCACCCCCTTATGAGATGCAGCTCCTTTCTCAGCCCAGCTTTTCTGCTAGCCTTCAATTAGCTGAAGCTTCCTCTTTCACCTCTCCACTCATCACATGCGTCCTGACACTTGAGCTCAGCACTCTTTGTAAGGCTGTCTCCTTCCTCAGGCATTTCCAGGGCTATCTATCCACTGCCCTCAACAAAGAGCTGGCACCCTGGTGAGGGTTTTCCCTGGTGTGTGGTGTAAGGACCAGATCTGCAAATCAGGGTAGGGGCAGACCTAGACATCTCCACATTGAATAAGATGACTTGGTAAGTTCCAGTGTTTAAGAAACTCCGGGCCAATGTAGATGTGGGGTCTGGCTCTGAGTTGAAAACCCTTGAAACACCAGAGTTAGATCTTGCTGAAAACAACCTGCCACTCAAATGTCTGGTGGCCCTAACAGGAAGTGTTGGGGGAGATGTAGCCTGTGAGCTCCTCTGGGCCCCTGCTCCTCCCTAATGACTCACTCACCACACACATGCACACATGCACACACACACACACACACACACGCACATGCACATTCCCACTGTTGCCTTCATCAGCACAAATGATGCAGACCCATGCTTTTCTAGTCCTCAGGGCCTAGGGGTAGTCCAGGGGTCTCTGGATGCCCCCCTAGAACCCAGCTCCCTCCATATCAGGCTAGCCGTATCTGCTTTCCTGAGCTCTTGCCAAGGGACCTTGTAGGACCAGAAAATCCCTGCAGCTCAGCCTCCCTCAACCTCCCTGCTGTGGTCAGACCATGCAAATATCAGAAATGGCACTGGGGTGGGGCAATATTTAGGCAAAGTGCTAGCAGGGATTGGGTAGGGAGGGAGGGGGGAGAGCTTAGAGATGGCCACCTCAGCACTGGTGAGATCTCATCCTGGGGAAAGAAGGCTCAGGGACCTCACTTTGGATAGCAAATATGCAGCATCTGGACCAGTAAAAAGCCAGTGACTGTCCTCAATACTCTTGCCTTCTTATGCTGTGCACTTACAGAGTACCTACTGCATAGACCACCCTGTACCAGGGAACAGGGAAGAGAGAATACACAGATGATAAAGCCTGCCACCAAAGAACTTGCTGTCTAATAGATAGTGATGGGTACAGAAATCATTATAAACCTAAGTAAAAGGTATAATGATATGAAGGAGTTTATCCTGCTTGAGGAAGTGAAAGCTGGCAAGTGAGCTAGAGAGCAGACATTAGGAGGAAACCACTCTCGCACAGCCGTACAGGCCCTGATAAGGCTTTTAAACTTCAGCCATTGAGCGACATTATGTATGTAGTAATTTAATCAAACGTTCACTTTGAAAAGATCACAGTGGCCGCTGCCCAGAGTGGCATGTGAAGGGGCCAGTGTGAACTGCAGAAGGCAGGCCAGAGTTGATGGAGCCTGGATTGGGGTGGAGATGGAGAGAAGCAGCAGAATAGAGGCATTTAAGAGGCAGGACGGACTCAGTGGCTCTTGTTTATAAGTGTTCTGCATTAAATTTGTTAACACACAGGGAGCAGCCCATCCCATACTAGTCAGGTTAGACCTGAATCTAAATCAAGACCAAAATGTCAGTGCCTTAAACAGCAAAGCTGTATCACTCAGGCAGAGTCTGAGGCAGGTAAACAGGGAGGGAGGTGGGGGAGGAAGGCTCCTCTGGTCACTTGGGGACCCAGCTGGCGGGCGCTCCCCCATCTTGGGGTGTCACCATCAGAACACATGGCATTCCCCAGATCCTGAGACAGGGAAGTGAGTGAGAGTGGACGTTTATGTGACAGTGGCTCCCAGGAGGCCCTGGGCAGGAACAGGGGAGGTCACACTGGGAAGGGACGAAAGGCAGGAGAGGGTGCAGAGCCAGCCAGTCACTGCTAAGGGCAACTCTGAGTCCACATCCCCAAGGCATCCCAGCCCAGGAGGGAGAAAGGTGGAGGGTTGTTACAATCCAACTGTCCCTGGTTGAGGCATCAACTGTGGCACCTCCAGCTGGCCTTGGGCCAAATGCCTGCAGGGTGCCACAGCAGCCTTGGGAAGGTAGAGGTGAGTGTTGATGGGAATGGGTGGAGCATAGCGGCACCTATGACGAGGGTGTCCAGGGTTCATGTGGCAAGGAAGAGAAAGAGCAGGGACAGTGGTAAGAGGTAGTGGTGGTGGGGTCTATGCCAGAACTCAGTCCCGTGGCCCCAATTTACCTGGAATAAGGCCTGAAAATTATAAGGAATCACATGGAATATTTGGTGAGCACTGTTGTTTTTGCCACAGTATACAGCCTCCAATATAGTTTGGCTGATGCAGAAGAGAATAGCACTAAATCCTCCATAGGTGAAGACCTAATACCCCTGGTAACACAGCCTGACTGTACTTGAGCTGCCTTGGCAGCCACATCTCCTTGATGCGGCTGCCTCTTCCTCTGCCCTTCTCTGGGAGCTCCTCCAGCTGCTGGTTGAGAGCAGTTCCCCCGGAGCACCACACACTATGCAAATGGGACATTTTCCTAAAGGGCCATTACCCGCTCCCCAGAGGCCCCCTTTGCATGCTGCTTTTCATGACACTTAACTCCTCCAGCACTAGGGTGGGTGCCAGGACAGCACTCCTGAGGGCA
Source organism: Molossus molossus (assembly GCF_014108415.1). Lineage (NCBI taxonomy): Eukaryota > Metazoa > Chordata > Mammalia > Chiroptera > Molossidae > Molossus > Molossus molossus. The sequence continues at coordinate 21,008,229 of NW_023425352.1, forward strand.
GGAGGCAAAGGGCCCAGTGCACATCCCACATGGCGGCTGTGGGTTTGCTTGCTGTCAACGCTTCTAAAAGTTAGAGTAGGGTCGTGACATCCTGCTTTCCCTCTGCACCCAGTCACGCTCTGGGGAGAGGTGGAGAAGACACAAATGCCCCATGTAATCACTAGTGTCTTTATAGGAGAGAGGCAGGAGGGTCAGAGTCAGAGGAGATGTGACGGTGGAAGCAGAGGTGATGCGGGGCCACAAGCCAGGAGATGTGGGTGTCTTCTAGGAGCGGGAAATGGATTCTCCTCTGGAGCTTCCAGAAGGAAGGCAGCTGTCAACTCCTTGATTCTTAACCCATTGAGACCCACCTCAGGCTCCCAACCCCTGGAACTATAAGAGAATAAATCTGTGTTGTCTTAAACCACTAGGTTGTGGTGATTTTTTACAGCAGCAATAGGAAACTAACACATTTTCAAAGTGCACTACTACAGCTCAGGTGTAGAGATGATAATTTTACCATTACAAGGCTGTAGAAGTCATTCACGGACAGCTCACTGTGGGCCCGGCACTGCGCTGAACTCACTGAATCCTCACGACAACCTGACAGGTAGCTCTGTTATTCTCATTTCACCATGCGAAGATGGTGGCACCCAGAGGTTCAGTTACTTGCCCAAAGTCCCTGGTTAATATGTGTCAGGGTAGGGACATGAATCAGGTCCTTGAGTAGGTTGCTCCTGTTCACTCTGTGACATGGCTTCTTGCTAAGAAGAAAGTCGACTGTTCACTGAAAGAAACACTGAACTAATGGCAGGGCCTTGAAGTGGATTTGCAGCCTTGTGTCCCTTCTGTGGTCACTGACACAGCTCTCACCTCAGCTGCTGCTCAAGAGGCCACCCCACCCCTCCCTCACGGGGCACCTGTGCCTGGGCCTCATCCAGCAGAGGCTGAGGTTTCTAACCTTCATCCCGGTGCTTTGAAACATTGATTGAGACACATGACACCAGGGCAAAGGGAGGGAATTTGGAAACATCTATATAGAGCCCAGTGGAAAAATTATTAAGATTCTTTATCTTATAGAATTATAAGAAAGATGTAGTGTGAAGTATTAGGAAAGATATTAAATATGGACTTGGTATAAAACATCCAAATGAAGTCTCCCAGACTCCTCCTCCTCCTCCTCCCCCTCCTCCTTCTCCTACATCTTCTCTTTTTCTCCTCTTCTTCCTCCTCTTCTTTCTCCTTCTTCTTTTTCTTCTTTTTTTTGAGAGAGAGAGAGAGATATCAATTTGTTATTCCAATTATTGATTCATTCACTGATTCATTCTTATATGTGCCCTGACCAGGGATCAAACCTGAAACCTTGGCATCTCGGGACAATGCTTTAACTAACTGAGCTACCTGGCCAGGGCCTAGATTTCTTAAAATGAGGAACTTGAGCTTACTTCAGTGAGCACAACTATTTAACATTCAATTTTGAAATGACCACAGGCAGGTACTATTCAAGGCTCTTTTTTAATAATTGAGATAAAACTGACATATAATATTATGTTTCAGGTGTACAGCATAATGATTTGATATATGTTTATATAGTAAAATGATCACCACAATAAGTCTAGTCAACATCCTTCGCCTCCCATAGTTACACATTTTTTTTTCTTATGATGAGAACTTATAAGATTTACTCTCTTGCTACTTTCAAATATACAATACAGTATTATTAATTGTTGACCGCTCACGAGTTAACTCGTGTTTGCACTTGCATTAGCTATTTCAATTTTTGAAACTCAGGGTAATATAGGATTATTGTGTTTATGACTCTTTGCCCTGAGGGTCGAAGTTTGTGAAACAGCACACGGTTCTATATTCTTGAAGTAGCTAGGGAAAGGGTATCTGCTGGTTCAAATGCATGCAGCTCAGAACCTAACACTTCTGGTCCTTCTAAAAGAGCTCTTCACTCTGATTCACCTTTAAGGCTTTCAGGGCAACTAAAAGACCATGTTTTAGAAAAAACAGTCACTGGTACAAAAAAATCCAACTAGAACGTGTAAAGTGTATGTTTCAAAAGGTGATTGCTATACAGTGTACCACACCAAAAAAATTACTAAAATATATAATATAAAATATAATATGTAGAAGATGTGTACAAAGTTTCATTTAAATATATTATGTATAAATAAAGTATACTAAAGTTTATTTAGATTGTTTCACTTTCATACGCAATTAAGAATAAATAGCCGGTGACATGAGAGAACCTCTGTGTAAAATTGCTGATCAACAATGTGTTAACTGTAGTCACCATGCTGTCCACTACAACCCAAGACAAGTATTTCATAACTGAGAGTGTGTATCTTTTGACCATCTTCACCTACCACCCACCCCTTCAATGCTTTTTAATAATGATCTCTTCATATGTTTGATAAATACCACCCACAGAAAACTTGGCCCAAGTAGGTGATCAATTTTAAACTAATTTTTACAACAATTGGAAAGTTCGCAACAGTCTGAATGGTATATAAACCAGCACTCGTCCTTACTTTCAATAACTGTAACCAACAATCTTGTAATAATGAGAATAATAGGTTTAGAATCCAATCAAACTATTTCATATCAAGCATTTTAAAATAACATTGAGCCCTGGCCAGGTGGATCAGTTGGTTGGAGTATCATCCTGTACACCAAAAGGTTGCGGGTTCAATTCCAGGTCAGGGAACATACCCAGGTTGCGGGTTCAATCCCCAGCAGGGTGCATACGGGCGGCAACTGATCGATGTTTCTCTCTCTCTCCCTTTCTTTCTCTCTAAAAATCAATAAAAACATATCCTTGGGTGAAGAATTTTTTAAAAATAACATTGAAGTTGGATTTTGCGGAGAGTGTATATGTGGTTGGAGCAGGCACGGTGCAGCATGCTTGGGCACTACTTAAAGGGCACGTTGGCTACAAACAGTGTCCACTAGACAAGACAGAGATTCCAGTGGCTCCCTGGAGCCATGCTCCTCCTGGGCTCCTGGGCTCCTGCACCACCCCAGCTCCCCACTCCCCACCTGGGACTATGCCAAGCTCTGCTGCCACTCAGACCCCTTGTCAGCCATGCGCATCAACTTTGCAATATTTCTTTGTCTGGATCTCCCTCATCCTGCTCTCCACCTGTGGGTGCCCCCTCAGGAGCTCCCAACAAGGGTCCTCCAGAGGCCACCAGCCTAGGCGCTCCATTTGCCACAGGCCCAGCCTGAGGGCTGAAAATATCCTTCTCCACCTGGATCCTATCTGTGGCACTAACTTTTCCACCCAGATTAGTAGTTAAGGAGAAACTGATTCCACTGGAAGAGAAAGGCCATAAAAACACTTTCCCACCCTGCACTCCCACCTAGCCTGGGTTCAAATCCCATTCCTCCACCTATAAGCTGTGTAAACTTGAGCTAGTAACTCACCTCTCTGAGCCTCAGTCCCACCTCTGGAAAATGGGGATAATGCACCTGTTCCACAGGGTTGAATGAGGATTACATGATGTGATGCATGCAAAGTGCAGGCATAGGGCCTGACACAGGGAAGGCCCGGGCAGTGCAAGTTCTTGGTCACACGGAGACACACAGACCACCTGCAGACACACAGACACCGAGGCCCAAAGCCACAGTGAGCACACACGGACACACAGATCTGTGGGCCCTGTGGCGCCACCCTGTCTAGGCTCTTGCTCTGCAGCAGCCCACGCCCCACCCTCTCACCCCAGACAGGAGCCATCTAGTTGGAGCTGGGTCTGACCTGCTCTTCTGGGAGAACAGGTGGGTATCAAAGGGAGCCCTTTAAGCTCCTCCCCATTTTGATAGATGGGGCCCTGGCCTGGTTCCCACAGACACTCTGGAGGCCTGAGCTCCAGGCATGAAACCCCACCACCTCACCCCTTTATCTTTTAATCTGGGGGAGTAGAAATAGGAGGCAGAGCCAGGAAAGGATTTTTCATCCATAATCTACAAACACACAGACACCCACAGAGACATAGAAAACCAGACACAAAAGCTCCATGCCCAGTAGACAGGGGACCCAGCAACCTCTCAGATTTCAATGCTCAGGCTCCAAATTCAGGGCTTTTTACCCTGTGCCATGCCACTTTAGCACTATCTCCACCACCACCACCGCCATCCCACTGTGACCTGTCATTACTAACACTGTCATTACTGCTGTCACCACCACCACCACTGCCATTCCCGTTGTGAGAAAAATCACTACTACCATGACTGTCATACAGCTCTCACCACCGTCACCTTCATCACTGCCACCATCACTGCCATCTCTGCCATCCATGAGTACCATCCCCAACACCAACACTGCCATTACCAGCACCACCACTATCACTACCAGCATCAACAACACCATTACTCCATCAGCACCATCACCACCACCATCATCACCCCCATCATAGCCACCACTGTCATCCATCACTACATCATCATACCATCATTGTCTGAACGGATGGACCTTGATACAGCATGGAGGAAAGACCCAATGGGAAGGGCAGGAGGAGGGTGACACCCTTCTTAGGAGCCCTCTGCAGCAGCCCTGGATTGTCCCAAACGCCAACCCTGCTGGAGACAGCGTCTTTCCAGCCTGTGTTTGCACCTCCTTGCCCGCCTTGCACACCCACAGAGAACTGGTCCCCATCAGGTGTGGCCCTGGTGGTTTCTCTGTGCTGGAGGTGGCTGTAGAGAGGCCTGGGAGGGGAGGGGCAGAACCCTGGCTACACCCACAGGATTGGCCACCGTGTGCCTCTCAGCTAGCACCTGACCAGACGGTTTCTCAAAGAGACAGTGACCTCGGCCACTGCCCTGAGCTCTGCCCATCTCAGCCATGAGGTAGGTACCCAGTGGGCACAGTGGGCTACAGGGCCCATCCTCGAGGCCGCAGTGAGGGGAGAGGAGGCCACCAGGCTCCGTGGGGGGCGCGATGGACAAATTCCGGATGGTCTTCCAGTTCCTGCAGTCCAACCAGGAGTCCTTCATGAACGGCATCTGCGGCATCATGGCCCTGGCCAGTGCCCAGATATATTCAGCCTTCGATTTCAACTGCCCCTGCCTGCCCGGCTACAATGCAGCCTACAGCGCTGGCATCCTGCTGGCACCGCCCATGGTTCTCTTTCTGCTCGGCCTGGTCCTGAACAACAATGTGTCCATGCTGGCTGAGGAGTGGAAGCGGCCTCCAGGCCGCCGGGCCAAGGACCCTGCCGTGCTTCGCTACATGTTCTGCTCCATGGCCCAGCGTGCCCTTATCGCGCCCGTCGTCTGGGTGGCCGTCACACTGCTTGATGGCAAGTGCTTCCTCTGCGCCTTCTGCACCGCTGTGCCCGTGACTGTGCTGGGCAACAGCAGTCTGGCACTCAGCCTTTCCCCGTCCGAGCTCACACGCCTGCTGGCCCGGGTGCCCTGCCCGGAGATCTACGACGGCGACGGGCTGCTGGCCCGCGAGGTGGCTGTGCGCTACCTGCGCTGCATCTCCCAGGTGAGGGGGACAGGTGGCCCTGGGCTGGGTCTCCCTGCACAGACCTGGGTCTCTCTTCAAGGGCCCAGTTCCCTCACCTCTCAAAATGGAGCTTTTTCAGAAACAGTCATGTTTTCCCAACAGACAGGCCCTCCCTCAGATGGAGCTGCCTGGGGCAGAGGCATATTTTCCCAACTGGGGCAGGGGCTGCTGAAGGCCAGTGTCTATCCACAGGCCTCTGCCCTGTCCTGAGGTCCCCAGAGCGGACCCAGGGGCCGCCAGCCCCATATCCTTCATCCTGAGCGCCAGCTTGGAAACCTGGGGGAATTTGCATGCTTTTCCTCTTCCAGGAGGGGGCAGTGGTGAGGCCAGGGGTTGGCCAAGCCATTTGGGTACATTTCCCTGGCAAATGCCCCCAGCTGGTGCCTCTCTGCTTGAGGAGTGAGAGCTGTGGGTCCAGGTGCCCCTGAAGGGAAAGCTTGGGTGACGGGGGTGCGCTGTTGGGATGTGCCCGAAAGGCAGTATTAGAGGGCCCAGTGATGGGAAATCCAGAGCTCAGGTCCTCCCCAGCCGCACTCCCTCGTCCTCTGCCCCTCTGGGCACTCACCCTCCAAGCCCCTCAGGCCTCCCTGCAGTCACTGCAGTGTGGGGAGGGCAACCTGAACAGCATGCCCTTGTGGCCCGTGGACCAGGGGCTGTCGGGAGGGGCTGGGGCTGGGCCTGCCCTGCAAGGGAGAGAGAAACATGTACGCTCTGCTCAGGCAAGGCCAGACACCCTGGTTCTCCCTCTCCAGCCCAGAACTCTCTCTTGGAGGCCTGCCTCACTACCAGACACCTCATGTGAATCTCGTGCTCTGAGTGTCCGATCCAGTCTCTGCTTCCCTCCCAACCTGTGCCTCCTGTCCTGTGAACACTTGTCCCATCATCCCAGGCCTCAGGGGGGCTGTCCCTCCACCTGATCTTAACATCACATCACAAGCTAAAAGGGCTCCCAGAGGACAAGTTGCCTAGCCTATAGACATATTCATGTGAACTTCAGAGGTTGAAAAATTCAATTTTAGAATTAGTTGGCATCATCTATAAAACAAATTTTCACATATGAAGCAGATTTCCAGCTTAATTTGAAATGTCAAGAGATCCAGTCCCCCAGGGCTTGCATTTCCTCATGGAACAGCATGGGGGTGCCTCCCCCAACGAGCATCTGCTCTGAAGCTCCCCACCTGATGTCTGCTCTGCCAGACCTATTATGGACATTGGGTTTGCTCTCCTACCCTCTTCTGTTCTGGCCAGGGCTTCTCTGTGCTGACCCTGAAGCACAGTTTGGGGGAGCATCCTGAGCTGACTCCGTAGGGAGTTATTGGCAGAACAGAGCCAGCCCCTAAACGTCCAGTGCTCTTCAGCACATTGAGTGATTGTCCCATTTGTCTCTGTGACCCCCAGGGCCCAGTTCAGAGCCCACAGAGATGAGGCATTCAGTGCTGGTGACTGAATGGCAGTCAATACTAGGAGCCAATGGAGAGAAACAGAACTCAGAGGAGGAAGGGTCACTTTGGCCTGGGGAGATCAAGAAAGACTTCCTGCAGGAAGAGGCCTGATCGGTGTTGCTATATATACTGAACAACTATATACCAGACACAACAATCCTATGAGATAGGTGCTATCACCAGCCCCATTTTATAGGTGAGGAAACTGAGGCACAGAGGTCACCTTACTCCTGGTCAACTAGTAAATAGTGGAGACAGAATCCAATACATGCAGCCTAACTCCAGGGTCTGCCTAGTTAACTCCTGTGTGTTGAGTGCCAGGCCTACACATAGGGCATTTTATTCACATGATCTCATTTTCATGAAATGGGTATGTCTATGCCTATTATACAGACATGTAAATGGAAGCCAAGAGGTGAAGTCGCTTGCCCCGTTGGTGCTCTTGTTCACTAAAGGACCTGACATAGTGCTATGGCGGGTGTGGGCAGGCTTGGGAGGCCGGAGGGCAGTGCCTGCTGACTCTTTCTTCTCTCCGCTGCAGGCACTGGGCTGGTCCTTCGTGCTGCTGACCACACTGCTGGCATTTGTCGTGCGCTCTGTGAGACCCTGCTTTACACAGGCCGCCTTCCTCAAAAGCAAGTACTGGTCCCACTACATTGACATTGAGCGCAAGCTCTTCGATGAGACATGCACAGAGCATGCCAAGGCCTTCGCCAAGGTCTGTATCAAGCAGTTCTTTGAGGCCATGAACCATGACCTGGAGCTGGGTCACACCCATGGGGTGCTGGCCATGGCCCCTGCTAGCTCAGCTGCCCCGGCTATCACTGACAGTGCCAAGGAGGACAGGGAGAAGCTCCGAGGCATCACCAACCAAGGTGCTATGAACAGGCTGCTCATGAGCTGGCACAAATGCAAGCCACCACTACAGCTGGGCCAGGAGGAGACCCTGATGGGGAATGGCTGGCCTGGGGGCGGGCCCCGGCCTCCACGCAAGGAAGTAGCCACCTACTTCAGCAAAGTGTGAGCTGTGGCCAGGTTAAAAGGCAGGAAGGGGTTCTGAGTCCATGGCCCCTCAGGCCCCCAAAACAGATGGAAAAAATGAAGATTGCAAGTGCTGAGCAGCAGGACCCTGGAGCAGACCCACGTGCCCTGGCATTCACCTGCCTATTTGAGTCTGCAAATTTGGCGCTGGAAGGGGACCTCACTCTTCCAGCTGTCACACTGCCCCAGGTGGCCCCGGAGAAGTGGTCAGTGGAATCACAAACAGTATTAATCAAAAGGTTCAAAACTGGCGTGAAGGGGACAAGCTCCCACTTCCCCAACCCCACCCAGGCCACTTTATCTCTGGTTCACGATCCCCACTCAGGGTGCCATGGACATCCTTGCCCCAGCATCCACACTTGTCCTTGACTTTTAGGATCTCTGTTCACTCGAGGCTCAAGGAGTGAGAGGGCATCCAGCTGGCTCAGTCCTCTGATGTTTGACCAGTCTCCTGAGTGAGGCTGACTGGACCGAGGTGGGCAGAAAGGACACGACACCCAGCCTCACCTGGTGTGACACAAAAGATGTCAGAAGCTAGGTCCATTAGGGAGGAGCCAGGGTGTGTGGTCACCATGGAGTTCACGCAACAATTGTCATGGTGGCTGCTCGCTTATTTTTTTTATTTATTTTTAATCCTCACCTGAGGAAAAGGTGTTTTGTTTTGTTTTGTTTTTCCATTGATTTTTAGAGGGAGAGGGAGAGAGAGAAACATCGATTGGCTGCCTCCTGCACAACCCCCACTGGGGATCGAGCCTGCAACCCAGACATGTGCTCTGACGGGGAATCAAACCGGTGACCTCTTGGCAAGCCACACCGGCTGGGCAGACTGCACATTTATTTAGCACCAAGCACAAAAGGCCTCCTGTCTTGGTCCGTTTGGACTGCTGTAACAAACCATCACAGACTGGGTAGGTTGTACACGAAGGAAATTTCTTCCTCGGTTCTGGAGGCTGGAAGTCCAAGACCGTGGTGCTGGCCCGGCCACGTCCTGGTGAAGGCTCTTCGTGGTTCATAGCCAGTGCCTCCTCACGCTGCTCGCGTGGCAGGAGGGGCTAGGGGTCTCTGGAGCCTCTTTTATAAGGTGCACCAATCCCATTCTTGAGGCTCCACAAAGTCCCCACCTCCTAGTATCACCACCTTTGGGCGTTAGGATTCAACGTATGAATTTTGGAGGGGACCCATGTTTACACCAAAGTATCTCTCATGGTAGAGGTTCTCTCGCTGACTACCCGACACCTCCCTCACACCCAGGACTAAATCAGACCATCCGCAGGCCTTGAGCGTTAGAAACAGAAGCTAAAGCCTTCCCACTTTCTCAAAGACCCCATCTCCTGGGGTGGGGGTTCTAAAGTGCTCAGAGGCTCTGCCCTGGGGGTGGGGGGTGAAGATGGAGGGCTGGAAGGGGAGCTGTCTACAGTGGAAGCAGCTCAAGACTCCAGAGACAGAGCTGGGTTAGGTGCTGGCTCTACCACTTACAAATTGTGTTCCTTGGGCCAGTTGCTCATGTCTGTGCCTCAGTTTCTCATCTGTACCATGGAGATGAGAGCACCTACCGCATGGGGTTGTTGTGAGCATTAAATGAGGAAAGTGTGTAAAGGACACAGCACAGGGCAGGCACTCGGTATGTGTGGCTGACATGTTTGTTGATTTCTGAACCTGCGGACTTAACCTCCTCGTCTCCCTGGACACAAGAGGAGGGGACACCAGGACTGGAGCCATCTCTGTTGAGGAGGAGGAAACAGAACCAAGAAGATGGGCTTCTTCCCCCTCACCTGTCTTTGAGATACAATTCCCACTCATCTAGAACTTCGTCTTGCTCGATCCCTACAACACCGCTTTAACGATTTCCACTCTTCCTTATGCACCTTCCCTCTACTCCATCTGAAAGCCAGCCTCCCTCCTTTACTTATTTGGAAGGAAGGCCATCCCTGTAGGCCAAGCTGGGCTGGAGGCTCCTCCAGGATGTGGGGCTTCATCTAGTTGAATGAGGAGGAGGGTTCAGATGAGTCCAGATCAGGTGTGTGTTGCTGGTAGTGGGCTTCCAATGGGAAAATCCACTCAGGAGGTATCGAGAAGTAAAAATGTGAAGAGCAAAGCTTTGGGCCAGGCAGACATGGGTTCAAATACTAGAGCTGTAGGACTTAGTAAGTCACCGAATCCCTCTGAGTCTCAGTGTGTCTATCTGGGACATGGATATCAAAAGATCCGCCTTCCAGGATTACGGTGAGGATAAAGGGAGATAACTTTTGAGGAAGAATCTGAAATGGTGCTTGGCATATGGTAGCATCCTAAAAATAAACACTGGTCCCTTTCCCTTCACTCCTGCACATGGACAAGTCCAGCTCAGAGGACAGCCCGTCACTCAGCAGTTCTGCTATAGAACCGCAAGCAATACAGAGCTGACAGGGGTCTGGGGGTCTTTCCCTCCATCCTAGGAGTCACCCAGCCTGTCCTTGGACATGACTGTCCTCTTCGGAATTCCTGACCCATGACTTTTCAGCCTTAGCTTGCACACTCCACAGATGAGGGGCTCATGACCACATTTTGGCACAGTCTGGGCAGCTCTGATCATTATAGAGGGCTTCCTTGAAAAACCTGTCTCCTTGTAATTTCCACCCACCAGTCAGAGCTCTGCCCACAGGCCTCAGAGAATCCCTAGACTCAAGTTCACTCATCAGTCCTCTGAGATTTGAAGCAGCACCTGAGGAGTTAGCTGAAATCTGGATAGAAGATCCCAGCTGGGCAAGCATTTGTCCAGGCAGTTGCTGAATGAGCAGGACAAGAAGAGGGATGGGGAGGAGTGGGGGGGGAGGGGGCCTAGCCTTGCATATGCTGCTATGGGTCAGCTTCAGTCTGATGGCATCTCTCCCCTAACCCTGCCAAGGTTTTGTTCCAGCAGCTTCTGTCTAGCCAGAGGGGGGTTGGGGGTGGGGGTTGTGGAACATCAAGCATGGGGGCTGTTCTTGAAATAGGCCAGGAGGGCAGGCTCAGGCCAACTCTCCTGAAGGCCCCCTGCCTGGCCCCCAAACCCGTCCCACCGTCAGATGGGCTCCAAGCAGCTCTGCTCTGAAAGGCAGGCCGCCAGGCGCAGGCCAGGCTGAGAGCTGCTGAGCAGGAGCCCCAACTTCCTCTCCTCTTGCACCGCCCTCTGCTGCCCGCCCCCCCTGCCTGGCGCGGGGGATGTTTTCCACTCGCTGGCGTGCAAGTTCTATCCTGCTGTTTCCCCCCTTTTTCTGGAGTTAAACTTTCCGGAGGACACCACCAGCCCCAGGCCCTGCTCCTGTCCAGAAGAAAAGCAGCGGAGTGAGCCCTTGGAGGACACAGTCAACAGAGGGCACTTCTGCGGAGCAGCTGCCCCACCCCTGCAGGCCCCAGGCTCCCATGTCTGAGTGGCCACTGGGGGAGCCGAGTCCTAAGGAGGCCAAAGCCACTGGTGCCTGCTGCTGGCCCCAGGTAAGGAAGGGCCCCTCCCTAGGGTGTACCAGGTGACAGGGGAGCATGGCAGAGCCCATCTGAGGCTGCCCAAGAGGGAGCGTCCTGGAGAGAGACCCCTAGCTGAGGCCCCCCACTCTAGGCAGGGGCCAGGCCTGCCCCTCCCCCAGCCACCTGTCTCCTATCCTTACTGTTGTTGGAGGTCCCACCCCCAGCCCAGGGGCAAGGTCAGCAGTCTCAGAAGCTGGCCTGGTCCCTCCTCTGCCCAGGGTTCAGGAAGCATATATCCCACTTTGTGCAGTTTATAAACCCAGAGCTCCCCCGCCCACCCCCCCGCCCCGAGTTCATTAGGAACCTTGAAGCCAAGAGGGGAAGAGAAAGAAGGGGGTGCTTTTAACCCGTTCACCCCCAGCAATATTACAATCTTCTTTTTCCGGGGAGTTAGACTGGAGCCCTGGGCTGTGAATTGGGGAGAGTCGGATCCCCCTTCTGCCTCCATCTCCTGGTACCGCACGTGGTCAGCCAGCTCTGCCCTGGCCCGTCTGCCAGCCTGGGCAGAGACTGGGAGGGGTGATGGTGTAGAGGCATAGCAGGAAATATGGACAAGTCACCTTGGTTAGCTGCCCACCCCAGCCCCTACTCCCTGGCTTCTTCTGGCCTAAGGACTTTTGTTTTTCATCCCAGAGATGGGGAGAAGGACACATGGGGCCACACCCTGGCCTGCCTCTGGTTTGTGTGGGTGGAGCCTGGGAAGGGAGCTGAGGCAGAACAAGTCTGGAGCTGAGGCCGAGACCGCTTCCTGGCAGGCTGCCAGTGCTGCTGCAGCCCAGACCAAGGCAGAGCCAGCCGGGGGGCACGGCTGAGCCTTAGCCTTCATCAGCCTTCCTGTGGCTGGCAGGCTCTGTGGTCTGAGTCCAGGGACCCGGGTGGAACAAGGCCGCTGGGAAGCTGCTGGACAGGGACAGGGTAATGCGTGAGGACGGGGAGGTTCACCAGGGATGGACACAGAGCAACGGAGGGCTCAGCTTGACTCATCCTGGTCCATTTCCCAGGCCTTCTGAGGTTGTGGTCAAAGTCCTGCCTGAGCACCTCCACATCTGAATGGCCCCAAGCAAGGTACTTTATTCTCTTTAGGCCTTAGTTAGTTGCCTGATCTCTGCAGGAAGAAAAGTCATCCCACTCTGCCTCACCTCTGGGAGCCACCCCGAAGGCCCAATAGGGTGAGAGGGATGAGGGATAAAGTGTCCTATGTCACACAGAGGACAGTCATCAGGCACTGTGTGTTCTGTTCCCTTCCTCTCCCCCCCAGCATCCCTAAGAAGAGAGCAAGGACCAGAATGATGTATGCTCTTTTCACAGATGAGGACACTGAGGCCCAGAGAACAGTCATGAAGTGTGCTGAGTCAGGATTTTCTAAACCAGTCCAAAGCCTGAGGTCTCCAAAATGAAAAGGTTCTTATAAACTCCAGGAATGCTGAACCAGATTCACTACCTTCTTCTACCCCACCCCACACCACAGGGTCAAGTCTAAGTCCCTTATCCACCAGGACAGCCAGTCTAGCTTTTTTACCCCTGGGGCTAGAAGCCTTGAGAACCCACCCTCCACACAGTCCTAGGTCCCTCAGCACTGCCTGGAATCCCAAAGGGAAAGCCAGTCAACACCCCACATTCCCCAACGCCACAGGGCCATGCCTAACCCCTACCTCGAGAAAACCTCGCAGTAGCAACACGAATCTAAGTGTCGGAGGCAGATGGACTCGAGCTCAAATCTCAGCCACTTATGTGGCCTTGCTAAACCCTCACCCTTCTGTGTGCACACAAGGGACGTGACAGCTCAACGCGGGTCACGATGCTGGGCAGTGAGGGCTGTAAAGCACCCAACATATAGTAGGGGCTCAGTGAAATGTGGCTATTATCATTCCCTCCAGGTCCTGGAGCTCCGCGTCTCCTTCCTTTCTCACCAGCCTGACCACAGAAGACCCCCTCTATCCCCGTGTTCAGAGGTGAACATTTATCAGTTATCAGCTCTTCCGCAGGGAGCACCAGGCCGGCTATTATTCTAGATGATGACGTAACAAGACTGTGCCCTGCCTTCAGGCGCCCACCTGCCCGCACGCCTTCCTCGTCTCGCCAGGCACCATCAATCCCCGTCACCTCCGGTCCCCACCCCTGCAGTCAGTCCTCCGGCTGACCTCACCATGGCAGCTCTCATCGTCGAGAACTTCCGCTTTCTATCGCTCTTCTTCAAGAGCAAGGATGTGATGATTTTCAATGGGCTGGTGGCACTGGGTACGGTGGGCAGCCAGGAGCTGTTCTCTGTGGTAGCTTTCCACTGCCCTTGCTCGCCAGCCAGGAACTACCTGTACGGGCTGACAGCCATTGGTGTGCCCGCCCTCGCACTCTTCCTCATTGGCGTCATCCTCAACAACCATACCTGGAACCTGGTAACTGAGTGTCAGTACCGGAGGACCAAGAACTGCTCGGCTGCCCCCAACTTCCTCCTTCTGAGTTCCATCGTGGGTCGTGCGGCCGTGGCCCCCGTCACCTGGTCTGTCATCTCCCTGCTGCGCGGTGAGGCCTATGTCTGTGCTCTCAGTGAGTTCGTGGACCCCTCCTCGCTCACGGCCGGGGAAGAAGCCTTCCCGCGAGCCCATGTCACAGAAATCCTGGCCAGGTTCCCTTGTGGGGAGGGCCCTGCCAACCTGTCAGGCTTCCGGGAGGAGGTCAGCCGCAGACTAAAGTATGAGTCCCAGGTAAGGATGTGCAAAGGTAAGCTCCTCCTCTTCCTTCCTTAGGAGGTAGCTGGTGGGGAGGTGTCGGGATGGTTCTGTGTTGAAGCTAGAGTTGGTCCCCAGGGGCCAAGTTCTCCAGGAAAACACTCTTTAGATGATCAACATCAGGTATGAGAGCTGGGTAACCCATGGGTTAGTGCTTGGTGGGACAAGGGTCAATTCCAGTCCCAAATAAGTTTTAAATGTTAATGTTCTGACTCAGACTGAGCCTTGATCCCAGTCACAGATTAAGCCCCTTACTCCAGGCAGATGGAGCACAAAGCCTGAAAGCCTATGAAACATTTGCTATGGGCCATGAATTGATAGTGGGGTGTGGCTGGCCCCAGGGATGATAATGTTCCTATCCCAGGCAGGGCCCAGCCAGCAATGAATCAGCCTCAGGCACTGCTGACGTAAGAGGAGTCCTTTGAGCCAGGAAGCTGCTGCCCTGATTCTAGCCTCAGCCTTGGCTTAGTTCTGAAGGAGTGAAGGTTGGTCAGGGGAGAGAAGGGCAGAGACCTGGGCAGAAACAGAAAAGCTGAGCTGGAACCATTAACTTGGAGAAGCAGGGGGTGAGGAACACACAGGGAAGAGCATAAAATTTTTTAAAAGGTCTCTCGCCCACTGCTGTGGCTCAGTGGATTAAGCCCCATGGACTGAGAGGTCCCGGTTTGATTCCCGGTCAGGGCAGTGCCCAGGTTTCGGACTTGATCCCCAGAGGGGGTGTGCAGGATTCAGCTGATTGATGTTTCTCTCTCTCTCTAAAAAACCAATTTAAAAATAAATAAAATAAAAGGTCTCCTCTCAGGTATGTAAGAGATACAAATAGAGAAGCAGGGTTGGAGACAACACCAAAGCAGATGGAGGATGAAACAGAAATAAAATTTATGATCGAAAGCCCACAGGTCTCTGGAATGAATGGGGAAACAAAGGTGACTTCAACTGCTCTAGCCCTCAGTAGGCTCACACCCAAGCGAGTGTTTGAGGCAAGCACATGGGTGATTTCAAAACAAGGCACAGTGATGATGCAGGAAGAACCAGGCCATGGGGGGCTTAGGGAAGGCAAGACTGCTTCCTGGAGGTGGCATGTGGGCTTAGCCTGGCAGTGTGGGCTGGATTTTGATGGGTTGAAATGATGTGAAGAGGGGACCTTGGAGCTAAAGAAATGGCAGCAGAAAAAGTGGGAGACAAAGCCTAAGAACAGAGAAACTGAATTCGAGAGAGTGAGGTAAAAGCGGTGAAACTATAGCCAGAGGTCTGCTTCCCTTACAGAAGCAGGGTCTTCATTCAGGGAGGAAGTGAGAGCCAGTTCTCAGGGGGTTCTGAGGCCCAGGTTCAGCCCAGCCAACCCCTATTTCATCCTGGGTGGGTGAGGGCTCAGGCAGCAACTTGCCCCTCCTCAACCCTGCCCCTTCTCTGGCCAGCTCTTTGGGTGGCTGCTCATGGCTGTGGTGGCCATCCTGGTGTTCCTGACCAAGTGCCTCAAGCATTACTGCTCGCCACTCAGCTACCGCCAGGAGGCCTACTGGGCCCAGTACCGCAACAACGAGGAGCAGCTCTTCCAGCGCACCGCCGAGGTGCACTCGAGGGTGCTGGCCGCCCACAACGTGCGCCGCTTCTTCGGCTTCGTGGCACTCAACAAGGAAGACGAGGAGCTGGTGGCCAAGTTCTCCGTGCAAGGCACACAGCCGCGGCCGCAGTGGAATGCCATCACCGGCGTCTATTTGTACCGCGAGAACCAGGGCCTCCCACTCTACAGCCGCCTGCACAAGTGGGCCCAGGGTCTGCCGGGCAACGGCACAGCCCCGGACAACATGGAGATGGCCCTGCTTACCTCCTGAGGATCCTGTTCCCACACTGCAAGTGACAATCCTTGGTCCAACACTGAACTCCACTGCCTGCTCACATCAGCCTCAGATATTGTTTTAACCATAGCTTTTGGGGAAAATAGACCAAGAGAAAGGAACAAAGTAATCTGGGTACAGAGGAGACAGCTAGTACACAAGGTGGTCAGCTCTGACAGGAAGGCTCTCCGACCTGAAGAAATTCCCTCCTGTCACCACCAGCCACTTGGTCAACGGCTTGGAGGAAAGACCCTTACTCAGAACTGGTCCTTAATTAACTATGTGGATGACCTACGTGGGTGGGACTCTGAGGCTGAGAGGCTCTGGCCAGCAGAGCTAGGCGACAGTGAAACTCACCAGCAGGCTCACTGTATAGGACACTGTGCGGTTAATTTGTGTCTAACTGCGTATGGACACCCAGCTCAGCAGTGCTCAGCTGGGAAGCTGCCCTTCAATAAAGCGAATGGCTTTATTTTATATATTTACAATTTTTATAAAGCTTTCTTAGTATAAAGGACTGTCTTGGTGTCTGCAGATTGGATGAGCCATGCCACAGCAGCCTGGGAACAGGCCTAAATCCCATCCGCGAGGGGAGGGGGACAGAGACCCTGCGAAGGACGACGACGGACAGAGGAGAGCAGGGCAGCAGGGACAGCAGGGGCGCCCACACCCGGGAAAGCTCTGGAGCTGATCTCATAGCAACTGGATTCAGTTATCTGGTCTGATCTGGGGGCGCAGAGATGGCCTGGCCTCTCTCCGTGGGAAGCTCAGCTTAAAGTTCTTGAGTCAGAAGATCTACACTCAGTAGGGAAGATTAGCTCTCATAACCCAGGCCTAATAACCAAGAATCAAGCCCACCCCTGCTTCTCCTCCCTCCCATGCCCGCCCTTGCCTGACAGCCTCCACAGCCTCTAAAACCTTTGATGCCCTCCTGCTTCCTGGCACATGACTCAGTTACTGCCCATGGAAAAGCTGTCTAGTTCTCAGGACATTTAAAACTCTGCCAAAGAAAATTATGAATTCTCTCAAGACCCAGCCAAAAAAGAAGTGGCTTCAACAACAGCAGGGTCTGTGCTGGCTTCCAAGAACTCTGAAACATATAAGATCACCACTTATCAAACGACACAGACTGTCTTTCTGGGACTTTCACAAGGGAGGTGCGGGCCCAGCACCTCTCTCTCAGGACTCAAGGAATAACCATCAAGTCAATCAATGCCCTCCACCCAGCAACCTCTCTCCCCCTAGAGGAGCTAGAAGGGGACACAGAGAAACTGCAAGGTTCTCCCCAAAGCCACGCAGCATGCCAGTCTAGATCCTCACTGAGCCTCCTACCTGCCAGCATACAATATACATGCTCTCATTTCATCCACAAACCCTGCGAGGTAGGACTTTTTAAGCCCACTTCACACACGAGGCACCAATTTGGAGAGGCTGGGTTATCTGGCCCTGGTGGGCTGAGAGGAGAGATCACCACTCAGGTGCCCTGATTTCCCAATTTTCCTTTCTGGGCCTTTGTCCTTCTGTCCCAACTCACAGCCTCCACAAAAGGGTACAAGACTGAGCTGTGCTGAGCTAAGGCTAACGGAATGCCTAGAGACCGCTGGAGCTAAAGGAAGGGGCTGCTCCCTGGACCCTGCTAACCCCTCTGGCTGGACCGAGCCTGCCAGGGTCAAAGTGGGCCCCTGACCACAGTCAGCCCTTCCACTCCAGCTCCCTGGGAACACCCATGAAGGGGAAACCCTCAACTTTTCTTGAACCTGCAAGAACTGAGCAGTCTCAGAAAAGAAAAAAGATGAAATTGGTACTTGAAACAAAATAGGAATTTATAAGAACAAAATAGGAATTTACAAGAAATTTCAAATGCCTCTTTATCCTAACAGGATTACCCCAAGGGTGCTACAAAAAAGCAGCAATTAAATAGAGCCCTCAGGCAACAGTGTCCAGCTGCAGGGTGCCTGAGGTTTGGTCCCACCGGCTCCCTGCTGATGGGCGTCCAGAGCCAGCCTGCAGCTACTCCTCCAACACGGAGCTCTTAGCCTCCACGTAGTCCAGGGCCTTCGCCTTCACTGCCTGCACGTCCTTCTCGGTGCCATGCTGCTTCTCATAGTCCAGGTAGCGCTTGAAGAAGAATTTCATTCGCTTGGGGGCCAGACTCAGGTGAATGACCCGCTCGAAGATGTCCCTGTGAGGAAGAGCAGGGCAGCGTTAGCCTCTTGGTCCCTCGCCACACACCTGGCTGCGTCCACCACTTGCTCCCAGGCTCTGGAGCAGGCTCTCTTCCAGCTTTATTTTTACTATCATTACACACTCCCATCTTGTCCATTGGGGAAGACAGAATACCACCCTTACTTTCCAGGTGAGCAGACAGACACAGATATTGAAGGACTACTGGCCTGAAGTCACAGTGACTCAGGACAAAGCTACTGGGAGGGGACACGCACGAGGCACACATCTGTGAGAAAAGCTGGCTTAAAACTCGCTGCTGGGCTCAGGTGAGGCACTAGTTCTTTCTGGACCTCAGTCTACCCATCTCTGATCCCCCTGCCTGTGGGGATGCTAGCGGACACCAATGAGATTATGCCTGTGAATATTCTCCATGAGAGTCAGGCACAGTGTTAATCATGAGAGAAACCCAAATCTCCTGAACCTCAGGACAGCAGCCAACCTATCTCTCACCCAAGGTTCCAGACAGAAAAAGAAGTTGGAAAAGTGAATGCCAAGCCCTGGCCGGTTTAGCTCAGCGTTAGAGCGTCGGCCCGTGGACCAAGGAGTCTCAGGTTTGATTCCAGCCAAGGGCATGTACCTCGGTTGCTGTTTGTCCCCGGCCCCAGCTTGGGTTGTGCAGGTGGCAACCAATCGATGTGTTTCTCTCACATCAATGTTTCTCTCTCTCTCTCTCTTCCTCCTGCTCTATCTGAAAATAAAAGGAAAAATATCCTCAGGTGAGGATTTAAAAAATAAATAAATAAAAGTGAACGCCATAGGACCTGATGTGTCATGTCAAAGCTGTTTTTCCAGACAGAGTAAGATAACTGGGGATGCTGGGAGCCGCTGTGGTTGCTAAAAGTCAATGTCCCCAACACCCCACAGGGAATTCAGCCCTGGTCTGTCCTCCCCTCTCACCGGACTTCCTTCTGGCTGCCATGCTTGATGGTCATGTCGATGTAGACGGACCAGACATCTGTGCGCTTTGGGTAGGTGCTCAGGGTGTTCTCAAAAATGGCCTTGGCCCGCTCCACATCCCCCAGCTGGAACTCAAGCTGGGCAAACTTGGAGATCACATCCACGTCTGCAGGGAGAGGACAGCTGAGACACACAGAGCAGACAGAGCCCTCACCACAACAGTGTGACTGACTCCCTGCTCGTGCCCCAAGACACAGGCGACGACACAAGGGCAGTGGAGTAGATTAGGGCCAAATACACAAACGGGCACAGAGCTACGACTCCCACTGCAGACACGCTACTCTCTGTGTGCAGGGACAAGAGAATTAGTGCTAACTGCTTTCTGTGCCTCTCTTCAGCGTTTAGCACTCGAAATGCAACATGTATTATGTCCATGAGCATATAATCAGCAGAGAGACAGCTATGTAACCCCAAGGCTTCCTACCACCACCCTCAGATGAGGGGCCCCGCAACCCCCAGGCCCGGACGGGAGAGAGCCTAATGTGCTCAGGAACCAGGCCGACGGCGGGACAAGGCACTCACGCTCTTTTTTAGGCAGGCACTCGAGGGCCCGCTGCATGGCGCGGTGACTGGCCCCAGCCTGGCCCCTCCGCAGAAGAAAGGCGCCATATTTGATCCAGACAGCCTTCTCCTGCCGGAAGCGCTTCAGCATCCGGGTGTAGAGCTCACTAGCTTCCTGTGGCAAAGACAAGGCAAGCTGAGGAAAGTGATGCGATAGAGGGGGAAACAGTAAGACAGCTTCGCTTGTGAGAAGGCAGACTCGGGCTCGCAGACTCCAACCACTGTGCAGGCCCAATTCTAGACAGGGGAGAGGGCAGCTCACAGAGATGAGGCCTAGCACGATGGGGAGCCTCCCTACTAATCCTGTGGCATATGGAGGTCCAAAGACTAGAACTGGACTGAGAACATGGGGATTCTCCGAGACTTCCCTGCTGCCTCTGTGACCCCCAGGAGTACGTTTCTGAGCGGCTAGGGACCCTCCAGCAGCAGGCCACTGGGCCCAGACTCCTACCTGGAACTTCTCTGACTTGGCGTAGATATCAGCTAGCTGGAGAAAGACCTTGAGAGGATCATTGTATTGCACAGCCCGCTCGAAGACCCTGGTCAGTGACTCCTGAGAGCCGTACATGTTTTCTAGGTTCAGCAGTGCCACCCACACGTTCAGCTTCTCCTGTTCCTCTCTGGAGGGAGAGCAGTCAGCACATGAGCTCCATCATCTCAGCCCAAAGAGCCCTGCACGCCTCTCCAGGAATATTGACTAGAACTCCATCCTCCTCCCCAGGCTCCATCCATGTCCTCAGTTCCCACCCTCAAGTGCAGGCACCAAGAGGCCCTGTCCCACCGCAGTTCACACAGCAGCAGGAACCCCAACCCCCTGACTACCGGGTCTGGGGCTCCCACACAGAGGCTCTACCTCCATTCCTAGGAAGGAAGCCTGAGATCTGAGCTGGAAGGAGCAGAATCTCTGGTCTGATTCTCTCCCCAAATGAAAAGAATGAAGTAAAGGATCACCATTCTTCTTCATTAGCCTTCAGGACACTTACTCTACTTTCCGCCTGGAAATGGCTACCTGAGGGGTCTTCACCCAGGTTTGTAGAAAGTTGTGTTCCCTATTTTGCTTCAGTCCCAAGTTGAGTGCCTTATTTACGTTAGGAACTCTTACAAATGTTACCCTTAGCTGTTTCAGTGAAGAGGACTATAAATTATAAATGAGCAGATCTATTTCACAGATGGCGCATCTGTGAGAGTCTGGGAACTCCTGGGGGCCCCTGATGGTGGCCACCCCAACTGCTGCCATCCTGCCAAGGACAAAATGACCCACAGGTGGCAAGCCCTGCAACCTGTGGAGACACCGTCCTTCATGTCAGAAGGCCCCTCTCTAAAGCAGGAGGGACAATGCCCAGACCTGAAGGAGATGGTCTTGAGCGCCCTCTCGGCCACTGCCCGGGCCTTCTCGATCTCCGTGGCCTGCAGGTGGAAGGCCATGTATTGCAGCCACAGGATGGAGCTGTTGGGGGAGCTCAGCACGAGTCGGTCAAAATCATCTGCTGACTCTGGCTGCCGCCCAGGATCCATCAGTGCCTCCTCAATGCGGGACAGCTCTTTCTCTGCCTTCTGCTTCTCCAACTCCCTTTCCTTTTTGCTTTTCTTCTTCTGCTATGAAAAGATAAAAAAAAGGTGAGCAATCAGCTCCTCAGACCCTGGGCAGGTCTATAATGAAGCCACAAGTTGGCAGGGCAGTCCATAAGCTCTATAAATACTCCTTGGCCTGAGACCGCCTCACCCCACTGAAAGAGACACCCACAGGCTAGGACAGACACAGGAGACTGGCACCAACGGGTCCCTACAAAATACGACACCATGGCTTGCTGTGGCTTCTCGTCCTCCTCGCTGTCTGAGCTCTCTCCTCGACGTGGGAAGACCGGCGTCAGAGATTCCAGCCCCACGTCCCAAACGAAGCGGGAAGACAGCTGCAGCCGAGGCATGTCTGCTGGCCTGGTCTGCTTCTCCTGCAGCAGCATGGAGGTGTGTGAGGAAAGTACTCGGCTCAGACTGCTCCCTCTTCCCCAGCCCTGTCCCACCTGGAGAAGCAGGGACTCCCACCATGCCCAGAGAAACTTCCCCTTCTCCCAGGGCCAGACTAGGCCCCAGTCCACCCGGAAAATTTATAGTAGTGACAAAAAACCTTCTTCGCAAATAATTTGGGTAACAAATTTTTACAATACATGTATGCATTTATATGTGTGTCTATATACACACACACAAAATTACACATGTATAAAGTAACAGTCAAGCTAGGACAGATGACAAATGTTCTGAGGGTGGCAGGGACGTGGTACCTCAAGTCAGGAAGCCTTTCAATACCCAGTCCTTAGTTGAAGTAGCTTTGTTCTGACTTTTCAAGGAGGACTCAGGCTCAGGAACGCTAAGCCTCCTCTTTACTTGCCCACCCCACTAATTTCAGTTTTAGTCAATAAATTATAATTTAATCTGATTACAGTTTATTTTAGGCAGCCCACTCTATGGGTAAGACAGAGTCCCTGTCCTCAGGGAGCTGATGACCAACTGAAGAAACCAGCAGCCCCATCTTTTCATATCTTACAGGAAACAAGAAAGAGGATGGTGGCAAAAAGAGGCCGGCTCCTAGGCAGGAGTCAAGGACTCCCTCCCCAGAGCAGCCCCCACTCAATGCTGTCCCTCACCTTGGGCAGCACACTCATCTCTTCGATCTCCTCTTCTCCTTCCCGATAATACACTTCAACACCACTGTCGTCCTCCTCTGCCGGAGCAGCTTTCTTCTGCTTCTTGTTTGCCCCTTCCTGAGATGACAGGTGGGAAAATGCCAGGCCACCCTTCTTACCCAGAAGCACCCCTGGGCATCCCAGGGCCATGTCCTCCCTCTGCACTACCTAGTCAGCGCCCAGCCTCCCAACTCAAACCGTTCTCAGGCTAAGAGAAGGCGGCTGGCTTCTGAACGGCTCTCCCTTCCACAGGCAGGCGGCCGTCCTCCCTGGGGGCGCACCTGCTCTCTTGCAGACTCCAGGCGCCGCTTGCCCTGCTTCCCTGCCTGTGGTTTCTGGGGCTCTTTCTTCTTTTTGCTAGGCAGCTGCGCCTCCTCCTGCCCCTTCTGGTTCCTCTTTGCTTTCCTTTTCTGGGTCTTTTTATCCTCCTTCTCCTCTCCTTTGTGGTCTCTCTCCTCTGCCTCTATTTGCCTCTCCCCTTGCTTCAGAAGTGGCAGTCCTAGGGAGGCAGGAAACACGTCCAGCTCCCCGGTGTCGCGGGGGAGGAACGACAGTTCTGCCAGGTTCTTCTGGTGGTTCACACTGCAACAGGAGAGAGGGCGGTGGGAAGTGAAGACAACAGAAGGTACAGCAGCACAGCAAGCCACCCGCCCTTCCTCCTCATCCACCCACAAAGTTCTCGACCTGCCGCACCCGCCTTGGAATCCATTCAGTTTGCTCAGGAATTATTTGCACATTTCCCGGGCTCAGTAGTAAAATACAGGGGCAGTTGTGATGTCCTCCTACTTTGTCCCCAACAACAGGTGCCTGTGCAGAGAAATGTCTCCACATCTGCTTTTAAGAGCTGACAGAGAAAGTTCCAAACAAAGGGGCTTTATTCACCAGAATACCTGCACTCACCACTACCCAAGCCGCTCTGTTCAAGCTTAACTCTAAAGCTCCTCCCAAGGCCTCAGAGAAAGGAGTAGGGAGGGAAGAGCACCTACCTTAGGACCTTGGCTGTGAGCAGCTTCCCTTCGGGGAGGTATCTGTCATAAAGGGCTTTCTCGGATGGGCTGAACTGGGAGACATGTGGGTACTGGGCCAATCCCACAACCGAGGGGCCAAGGCTGACAGAAGAGAGATGAGGGTCCTGTGGTCACAAATACAACAACAGAGTCCCAGCCACGCCCAGTGCTTCCACTTTCCCAGGGACCCAAGTTGCCACCAAGATTTATGACAGATAAATCAAAAGGATACAGAGGGCTTTGTAAACTGGAAAAAAGTATCAAGCACAATGAAAATGCAACCAGAAGGTACTTTTCACCCCACACCACAGCACCACAGTGTATAACTCACAAACTGCTCGAAAGACGAGAAGAAAATGAGGAAACGTAATAGCAGAGAAGGCTGTAATAGTTGGTGGTTGTGAATATTATATGATTTCACAGAACATTTACAAATCACAATCAAACACTAAGTCAAAGAAAACCCAGACGTATTTAAAACTGAAATTGGACATGCCAATTTTGTCTAAAACACCAAATAAGAATAACTCAAAATGTTTTGTAAAGTAAAAACAACATGGAATTTAAAGGACCGATGGAAACTCATATACATTCCCCTTCTTCCATATTCCCTTCAGAGGTGACTGAGGAATGCAAGGGACCACAACCCAGGGAGGGCACTCAGGTCTGGCCCATGTCCCAGGCTCCATGTCACTCACCCAAAGAGCACGCCGTGTGGCTGGACAGACCTCACATAGCCCCTCAGGAGCTGCCCTTCCTGAATGTCCTGGATGGAGTTAATCTCGGGATCTGGTACTTTGCTTTTCGTCTCTGGGTTTGTCCTAAAGGAATAAAAGGCTTACATACACAACCTCTAATCCCCTTTCCCCACCCTCTCCCTCATCTGGGATACAAACTTTATATGTCAGAATATGACTCTGGACCTGTCAGTAAGATATAGAGCAGTGATTTTCAACCTTTTTCATACCATGGCACACACAAACTAATTACTAAAATTCAGTAGCATACCAAAAAGTGTACTTTTTTACCAATCTGACAAAATAGGTATAATTTTGATTCATTCACACTGAATGGCTATTATTGTGTTGGCTGTTGTCATTTTTTTATTTGACAATCTAAAGGTAAAAAGGTCAGTGCCCATGACTAAATGGTCAGGTGTTGCATGCTTTACAAATTCTTGCGGCCCACCAGTTGAAGACTGCTGACAGAGAGTGCAGCCCTGCTCTCTCCCGCAGTCCTGTCACCGCAGACACGTGTCTGTGAGCTGGCTGTGCAGAGCAGGGAGAGGCTGACCACGCCTCACACCGAAAGCCTTGGCCTTATCAACATCCATTTCCAACCATGGAGCAAGCTGACCTCAGGCCAATTCACTTCATGACACACTCACTTCTACTATGGAAGCCTCGGGACTAAATCATCTCTCACCAGAGCTACCACCTGGCGACCTCGAATACCCACATTTGGATGTGTGAACCTTTCCCTGGGAAAAAGAGCCTAGCAGACAGGTTCTTCCAGCGATCTGAATGTGCTCAGCTTTTCTGGATGAAAACGAGGCGAGGTATAAAGTGGATGAGCAGAGAAGAAAGGTGGAAGCCCAAAGACGACATCAGACCCACAGAGCCTCCCCTCAGTGCCCTAAGTGGGTCCTTCTGCTCTTGTCCCAATAACAGAAACTCACCTGGACGACCGCAGAGACAAAGTCAACACATCGCCTTCAGCAGACAGGACATAACACCTGCAACGAGAGCAAAAGAGAAGGAAACACTGACACTCCAGCATCTCAGGAGACAGCAAAGGACCTCAGCTTCCTCTCCACAAGGCTGACCAAAAGGCAAGAGGAGACATGAGGCCTGAGCTCGGTTCTTCATTCTCTTAAAAACCTGGGAGGGACTCCGGACAAGTCCTGTCACTTCTCTGGGCCTCAGTTTACTAGTCCGTCAGGTAAAAATAACACGACCCGATCTTCTTACCAACAAAGTGCTGAGAGAAGAAAATAAAAGGAGACATGAAAGCCCTCTGGCAGGCACAGTCATGTAGTGAGTGTTTAGGAGATGAGACCAGCCCTACATCAGGTCTTGGGAGAGTATGATCGTGGTGGAGAGACAGCAACCACAGGAAACCTGACCAGGGGACGACCTAGAACTACTGCAGACTCAAGGCAGATGACCAGTGAGGTCTGAGCTGGGGAGGCTTCCAAAAGGTAATCAGGGTTTACCCTCCGGTTGAGTTTCCAAACGCATTTTATCTAAAATGGCAATTAGGCCCTGGCTACTTTGGCTTAGCGGTTGGAGCCTCAGCCTGTGGACTAAAGAGTCGCAGGTTTGAGTCTGGTGAAGGGCATGTACCTTGGTTGCAGTTTGGTCCCCGGCCCTGGTAGGGGTCGTTGGGAGGCAACCAATCGATGTATCTCTCTCACGTTAATCTCTCACTCTCTCTCTCTCTCTCCCCCCCCCCTTCTCTCCCACTCTATCTGAAGATAAATGGGGAAAAAAAATTCTCTGGTGAGGATTTAAAAAATTAAAATGGTAATTAGTAGCCCAAAGTCACAAAGTATAAAATTTAGCAGTAGAAAGGATCTCAGCAATGGTACAGTCCAAATTTTCCTCATGACAGGCACCTGCGTTTTGTAACATGGCATCATAACCTCTAAAGCAGGAAAGGACCTTGAGGGATCATCTACCTTTAGGTAATTAATTTATTACCACATTTGACAAATAAAGGAATTATAAATAAATGTTACTAAATAAATCCATTTAAGTTTGGCTATAAATAAATCTATTTAAAATAAATATTTTGCTAAAACTCACTCCGCATTTTGTAAGCCTTAAGAGACAAAAAGCAGAGATAATCCTGGATTTCTCTCTGTCTCCTTTTTGTCCTTCTCCCAGGCCCTAGGTATTTTTGTGCTGTTTAGCTCTGGTCAGTGGTTGAGAATTCAGGCAGGTGCTGGTGGCTGGGGCATTTGAGATGGAAAAGACAAAATGACTACTTCCCAGTCTCTGCCTCCTGAAGGCATCCACTCCATTGGTAGCTCATTCTGATTCTCAGAAGTTTTCACTGTATCAAGGTGAAATCTGCCTTTTCAATACTAGTTTATTCAGGCTATAAAATGGTTTTAAAACTCTCAGGTAGGCTCATTTTTGTGCATCTAAGAGGTTCATAAATAAATCACCCCTCAGCTGAAAACAATTACTATCCTTTTCTAGAGAGCACCTACAGATTACTGGGTTGTTTTTATTAAAAAGATGAACATTTCAGTAAAAAAATGAGCAAGCAACTTGGATAAGCAAAGCACAGAACAAATGTAAACAGCCAATAAACATGAAAAATAACCATGCGAAATGCGAATTAAAATGGGAGATCAATTTCTGCCTATTCAATTACTAAGATTAAAAATGAAGAATATCCAGTGTTGGTAGAAATGTGAGAAATGGATAGTCATATTTAGTGTCAATGAAGACACAAATTAACACAGTCCTTTTGAAGGGCACTTTGGCAAAAATATAACATCATTTGACCAATTTTACTACTAGCGATTCATTTCACAGATATGCTTATACCAGCAGTGAAATATATATGCAAAAAATATACATTTCAACATTACTGTCCATCAGCAGAAAATTTTATGATAAAGAAGACATAATACTAAAAAAATGTTAAAAATAAGGTAAAAGAACAAGGTTGATTTTGCTATATTAGCATGAGAAAGAAAAAGTCCATGATAAACTGCTATGAGAAAAAAGCAAGATGCAGAACAGTATATAAAATAAAACTCTATTATATAAAGGGACATTATAGCGCGCGCGCGCATGCGCGCGCGCTCTCTCTCTCTCTCTCTCTCTCTCTATATATGTTCAAATGTTGAAAGACAGAGAACAAAGTATAGAATGGTGAAAAGTTGTGAAGAAAAAGAGAAGTCATAGAAGTTTTCATTTTCTATTCAATTTTTTTTCTGGTACATAATCAGTATTACCCTCTAAAATTAAAACACACACACACACACACACACACACACACACACAATCCCACAAATAGCTGAAAAGAAGAAACTGGAGCCTACCTGACAATCTTCTGGGGGGTGAATTCGTCCAGGGGCGCCTCTGAGTAGGAGTCACTCACATGAAATATACTGACTCTTCCAATCCTCCCAAAGGGGAAGGAGACAGTCAGCCCCTTCTTGGGAGTCACCTTTACCACTCGGCCCATGGCCACTTCCCCCTTTTCAAGCTTGTGAGGACCTAGTGGGAGAATGAACCTGATTCAGGGAAGAGGGAATGAGCCAAAAAAAAAAAAAGCTGAAATGCTGCCAACCACAGGCCTAGGAGGGCAGAAGCTGCCCAGACTTGGGTTATTTAGGCTGACTGGACCAGAATGACATTGAAGACCCAAATTGCAATGCCATGTAGTCAAGGATCCCAAGGCCATGTGGCAGACAACTCTTTCTGGGACCTAAGAAAACCAACTGTGTAGGTAAAGGTGACTCAGACAGTAGTGGAGTAACACAAGCCGGAGAGTAAAGCTCCAAGAGAAGAATAGTGCCAAGAAGGCACCAAGACACCAAGCTTTCCAAGGCCCCTAATACCCAAGGCATCCTTCAACCTGGGCAATAGCCTCAGACCCCTTCCCACTCCTTTCCATGCCCTCCCTTCCTGACCAGGTACCATTTTATCACCACACCTATGAGTGAGAGACACAAGAAGGCCTTGGAGGAATCTGGGCCAACCACAGTGGCCTTCAGGGCCTGGCCAATCTGGAACTTCTTATCTGGATGCTTCAGAACCTGGAAGGGCAAGAAAACTCCTCTGATGTTTGAAGAAAGGTCTATCATTTAACTAAACCACACGGCATTTAAGTCTCGATAGCAAGTATCTTCCAAACCAATCCTTGAGTTAAGTGCATGGTTCTTTGTACCAACTGTGAACACACAGCAGACATCGAGCTGAGCTTAGGGAGCCTGGGTTTCCTCTCCAGAGATATCAAGTACACTGACCTTGAAGCTAAGAGAAATGAGCAACATGGGAATTCTTCCCCGGATGTCTGGAGCAATCTCCACCTCAAGCCATTTCTTAATCACATTGTACTGAGAGGAAAAAAACAGGAGGAGAAATGGAATGAGACAGATACAATAATTTCTTCTTTAACCTTCATTAAAATATTTTTGCCTAAAATCACAGGGCTGAAAAGGCCCCAATCCTACATTTTTCCAAGGGATAGGAATCTACCCCTACATCCCACTGCCCCTGCCCAACTTCTCACAGGCTTCACTCGGAGTCTAGCTCAGAGCCTTTGCTGGCCCAGCAGGATGTGCATCCCTCCTGGTGCTCAGCTAATCAGGAGGCAAAAAATACTTTAGAGAGGCTCTCAAGCAGCAGGACCAATCCCTCTGACCTCTGCAGCTTCCACCAAGCTCAGTTCCCAGTGACTGTGAACTAGCTTCAGGGGCCAAAGTCTTATTTCTAAATCAATTTTTATTTTGATCCTTTATTATTTACACAGTCTTCTACCCTAAACATACACCCCAATTTTCAAGTCAATTTAACAAAATATCTATCAAGCAGCCATTATGCACATGGCATGATAGTAATAAATCACAGCCAGGCCCTACCTTCAAGGAGATGACAGTCTACAAAGAATAAGTCAAGTGAGTATGCAAATAACTAGAGCAGCAAGCATCATGGAGGAAGTACAATATGCTAAGGGAATATGTAGGAGAATTAGTAATAAGGGAGGGTTGTCTGTGCTGGACCCTGAAGGACTGTAGGCCATAGAAATAGAGGGCACTCCAGATATGGAAATAAAGACAAAGGAAAACAACAGAGGAAGTTTTCAGTGTGACTGTTACACCAGATTCATGAGATCAGATCATAAAGGCATCGGGGGTTTATGACTGTCTACAGACAACAGGTAAATAAAGGGATCAAGCACCAGTGATGTGCTCAGATAGATGCTTATGGAAGAAGAATCTGACAGCAGTGAAGGAGTTATTCCTCATAGTCAAGCCCAGTCCAACTTCCTCTTCGATATATCCCAACCAGTATAATTCTCACTGTTCTCTTCCCTTTTTTGAACTCCTGTTCCACTGGGGGGTTGGAACATACAATCTGGCACCCAATATCGTTTTGTATCATGTCTGAACTTTATGAAAGGCAAGAATCTAAAATCCGCCTGGCCAGTGTGGCTCAGCGGTTGAACGTTGACCCAAGCGCAAGGGGTCACGGGTTCGATTCCCGGTCAGGGCACATGCCCAGGTGTGGGCCTGATCCCCAGTTTGGGACATGCAGGAGGCGGCCAATCGATGGTCTCACTCTCATCAATGTTTCTCTCTCTCTCCCTCTCACTTCCTCTCTCTCTAAAAAAAAAAATCAATAAAGAAAAAAAATTGTTTTTTAAAGAATCTAAAATCTGGAGAACATTTTCCCTTTACACCAAAGACTACAGACTGCACTTCCCTGGTTGAGCTGAAACACTGGAGATGTCTCCCCAGAACAGAGAAGACCAGCAGGTTGAGAGCAGAGCCCTCTAGCCAGAGAGGCCTGGCCCCAGGACTGCCTCACAGCCTGCTGTATCACTATTGAGCTGTTCCACAGCCTTGCTGTTTTCACAGCAATGCCGAATCACAATGGAGTTCTTTTGCAAGTTTCCTTCTTCATCGCACCCCAAATTGGGAATTGCTGTTGGAATTGAATTGACACCAATGACCACTGTTGGACAGGTGTTATTGACAAATAAAATTTTATATATTTAAAGTATACAACATGATGATTTGCTACACATACTTTGAAAAATGATGACCACAGTCTGGTTAATTAACATATCTTTCATCTTACATGGTTATCTTGTAAAAAAAAATCTAAAATCCAATACTGCAGTTATTTTAAATCTTGCTCTATCATATATTTTTCTTTCCATTTTGTACAATTAATCTATAAACACGTTGAACTGTGAGTTGCTTGCTAGCTGTTTCATAAGCTATAAATTTAGCTCCTCAATTAGACCAGAAAGTTTTCTAGGAGCAAGGCCTTATATTGTCTCCCACAAACCAGCATGAGAGCAAACACAGAAGCAAAGCCTAATGGCCCTTGACTCCAGCTTCTCTTTACCTTCTGAGAAGAGGACAGCATCGCATTACAAGGCATGCACTACTCACCTTCTTCAAGAAGCAAGTCACGATCTGACCAGCCTGGTACTGTTTAATCTTCTCCAAAGGGCTAACAGAGTGAGTGTTCAGAGCAGTGTGGCCATCCTTCTCCAGCTCACTATTTGCAGAAAAGCAAGGGAAAGAGTAAACCAAACCCTGGGTGAGCTTCTGGCTTGAACCAACTCCTCCTTTCCCCAGGTAGCCTTGGATAGATTGCACAGGACTCCCCAACTCATACACACCTTCCCACGCCCCCATTTCTCTCCTTAAAGGGGAAGGTTCACAATACTGGCATGATAGCTAATCTTTTCCATTTCACTCACACAGGTATGAACAAGCTATAAAGTAGGTAGTCTCCAATAATTTTTATAATTTTAGGAAACAAAATTATTTCATTTCTTTCTTGACACTTTAGCTATTGCTTTATAGTTAGCAGAACTGCTTTCACAAATAATCTCCTAATTGTGACAACACTCTCCTGTGTGAATTAGCCAGGGTAGATATTATTAAACTCATTTTACACTATTGAAGCAAGAAGTGAAGTCATGTGTAAGCACTAAACCTCCAGCACCTCAGAATGTGACTGTATATGGAGACAGGGAGTTTAATGAGGTCATTAGGGTTGGCCTTAATCCATTATGCCTGGTGCCCTTATAAGAGCTTAGGCTACACCCAGTAGCAAAAAAAAAAAAAAACAAACAGCCCGGTTAAAAAAACAGGACTTGAATAGACATTTCTCCAAAGATACACAAATGGCCAATAAGCATATGAAAAGGTGTTCAACAACACCAATCATCAAGGACACGTAAATCAAAACCACAGTGAGATATTGCCTCCCATTTGTAAGGATGGTCATTATCAAAAACAAAAAAAGAAAATTAGTGTTGGTGAGGATGTGGGGAAAAAGGAACCCTGCCTTGTACATTGTTAACAGGACTGTAAAAAGGCACAACCGCTATGGAAAACAGTATGGACGTTCCTAAGAAATTAAAAATATAACCACTACATGATCCAGTACTCCCACTCCTGGGCATATATCTAGAAGAACTGAAAGAATTTTAATGTAATATACAGCACAGAGAACATGGTCAATAATATTGTAATAACTACATATGATGACAAATGGTAACTAGACTTAACATGACCACTTCATACAGGGTAAAAATATAAAATCACTAGTTCTGGCCAATTTGGCTCAGTAGGTAGAACATCAGCCTGCAGACTGAAGAGTCTTGGGTTCGATTCTTGGTCAAGGGCATGTACCTGGGTTGCAGGTTCAATCTCTGACCCTGGCCAGAGTGTTGAGAGAGGCAACTAATCAATGTGTCTCTCTGACATCGATGTTTCTCTCTCTCTCTCTCTCTCTCTCTCTCCCCCTTCCTTCTTCCACTCTATCTAAAAATCAATGGAAAAATATCCTCAGTTGAGGATTAAAAAAATAAAATCACTATGCTATACACCTGAAACTAACATAATAATATAAGCCAATTATAATCCAATAAAAATATATATTAAAAAAAGAAAATAGCCCTGACCAGTTTGGCTAAGCGGTTGAGCATCGGCCTGCAGACCAGAGAGTCCCAGGTTCGGTTCCTGTTAGGGGCACGTACCACCAAAAATAAAAAAAATTTAAAAAAAGGAAAGAAAATAGCACTGGCTGGTTTAGCTCAGTGGTTGGAGCGTCAACCCATAGACCGGAGAGTCCTGGGTTCAGTTCCCTCTAATAGCATGTACCTTGGTTGCAGTTTGTCCCTGGCCCCAGTGGGGTCATGTGGGTGACAACCACTCAATGTGTCTCTCTGACATCTATGTTTCTCTCTCTCTTCCTCCCATTCTCCCTCCCGCTCTATCTGAAGAGAAATGCAAAAATGTCCTCAGGTGAGGATTAAAAAAAAAAAAGAAAGAAAGAAGATAGGGCTCTGGCCAGTTTGGCTTAGCAGTTAGAGCGTCGGCCCACAGACCAATGAGTCGCGGGTTCGATTCCAGTCAAGGGCACGTACCTCGGTTGTGATTCATCCTTGGCCCTGGTTGGGGTTGTGCAGGAGGCAGCCACTCAACGTGCCCCTTTCATGTCGATGTTTCTCTCTCTCTCTCTTCCTCCCACTCTATCTGAACAAAAATGGAAAAATGTCCTCAGGTGAGGATAAAAAAAAAAAAAGGATCTCAAAGAGGTATCTGTGCACTCACATTCATAATAGCATTATTCACAATAGCCAAGATATGGAAGCAACCTAAATGTCCATCAGTGGATGAATGGATAAAGAAAATGTGGTATAAACATAAAATGGAGTATTATCCAGCCTTAAAAAGGAAATCCTGCTATATGCTACAACGTGGACAAACCTTGAGAACTTTATGCTAAGTGAAATTAGCCAGTCACAAAAGGACTATGCATGATCCACTTATGTGAGGTATCTAAACTAATCAAATGCAAAGAAACTGTAAGCAGAATGATGGCTGCCAGAGGCTGATGGGGAGGGAGAAACAGAGTTTCAGTCATGCAAGACAACAAAGTTCAAAAGATCTGTTATACAGCAATGTACATGTAGTTAATAATACTGTAATGTATACTTAAAAACTGGTAAGGGTAAGTTTACAGTGTGTATTTTTAACACAATGAAAGAAAAAAGGAGAGGAGATTAAAACACGAATGTACACAAAGGGAAGACCATGTGAAGACAAAGGAAGAAGGATACCATCCACAGTTCAAAGTGAGAGGCCTCAGACGAGCAAACCCTACTGGCACCTTGATATCAGACTTCAAGCCATTAGAAGTATGAGAAAATAGGTGCCTGTTGTTTAAGCCCAACACATACACACACACACCAGGTATGTGTTAACCATTTTCTTTTCCTAAAATGATTTTAAACTGCCTCTCTACAGAAACTGCACACAAAAAAAATAAAAACAAAAAAAGAAGCGCTGGCCTTAATGCTAAGAGAAAACGTACTGACCAGCAGGAATTCCAGATATACATTTTAAGACTGGAACTACTCTACTCTCTAACTCCTACCCCCTACAAAGGAAGAACTGAGTGGGAAGCATCTTATCTTGCATGACCCTCAATAACCCTGAACTCAGCTCTAGTACAGATGGCATTTCTCTGTGCACAAGATCTCCATATATAAGTGGGGAATAAAAATATGACTCTCTTTCCTCAATAAGTCAATGCCACCAATTAAATAAGTGTTTTTCCTCCTGACTTCAAAATATGTATTTTAAAACAGAAGCATTACAGAAATATGGCAATAATTCTACTGTTACATTTATGCTGTTTCTCAGGTCCTTGATTAAAATAAGTAACAACACAACATAGCTGCAGGAGATGGAAGATGTGCTAAAGTTTATCTGTCCATCTTTCTATTATAACGACCATCCCCACTTACTCAATATATGCACTTATTTCCTGGCTTGCCCACCCTGCTACAGCCAAGGACCACCATGCTGATTCATATCAGTCTCCCAAGACAAGAGGCGGACCAACAACAGCAGTGTTAGTTAATAAGAGGGTCAAGAACCAATTAGGATCACAGTGGGTTTTCCCTTGCAGTATTCATTAATTTAGAGCATCTACCCTTAGCTTGAATAAACTACTTGACCTCAACCCTTAATTAAACAAGACATCGTGCCTCCGAGGTGAAGATACTGCATTATAAAATGATTACTATGATGACATCGCCCCCCTTTCTCACAACAAAGACTGGTGGGATACACAATCAAAATCTACAAAACTAAAAGAACCAGAGATTAAATAAATAGGAATGTGTGCTCCACCAAAGCTCATTGTTCTGGAACTAAGGGGCTTACTTTGAAGTTCCAGGAAATGTTACTAGCATTTGGAATTCCATGTTCCAAGAATATTTCCCTATCTCAGACACAAGCCTCCCCTGAAATATTCCACTTCTATTCTGATCCTTTCAGGACATGGACCAAACCTTACCCTGAACAGTTACTTCAGAGGCCCCTCCATAACCCTGGGCACCCAAGATTTCCAGCGTGGATGGCCCCCAAGGCTGCCTGCAGAGCCACTTGCACAGACAGGTACCTAGCTTCGTTCATTAGATGGCCTGTCAATTCTGAAAGGCTGGGCTTTGGTCTGGTTTGGTTTTAATGGAGGAAGCAAGAAGCAGATAGGCTCATGGATCAAAATGCTTAAGATCCTCTAAAAAAATGATCCCAGACAAATTGCACCCACCACTACATGGAACTACTACTTACTTCTCCTCCACCCAGAATCCCTCCTGAACACCCCTCTGTAGAATGCACTAGATCGTGATCTAAAATTCCAGTCACCAAACTCCAGTCATCTTTACTCAGAGAACAGGTATTCTTGGCTACATGTTGTTTATTTAGGGACCTGAGCTGAGAGTAAAATTGTTTCTTTTCGTTACATGCCTACAAACAGAACAGCTAAAGCCTTTAAATGATGCTTAAGCCTTGAACATAGCTTTTACATTAATTTTCATGTAACCTCACTAACTAGCCCTCTGAGAGACAAATATCCCTACTAGAGAAATAAGTCAACCTGGACAGAGAGGCCAAGTCAAGTCATGACACTGGCGGGCTTGAAACTAGGACTCGGGTTCCTGTCTCCAAGGCCCAGAGCTTTTTCCAAGAGACCATACTATTGGTTCCCCTCACCTTGGCCGAATACTCAGCTCCGGGATGGTTCGAATAAATCTGGGATGACTTATTGGGAGAAACCTGGGAATACAAATAAGGTCAAATCATTTCTCTTTTTCTCTGTAACACCACACTCTGCAGATCAGTTTCTTTCTACTCCCCATCAAACCAAGCTTCAAAAACCACCTGCTCTACTGCCACCCCACCCATTGGTGATATGTAAGGCCTGAGGGCTCTCATTCTCATCCTTTGTATCACATCAAAGAGCTGGCTCATCTGATCTTTTAGGATTGTCATATGAAACCCTGAAAAGAATTTTCCTTATAGACTATATATTCCAATTCCTTTATTCTGAAAAGTAGGAAATTGAGGTCTAGAGAGAAAAAATGACTTAGTAAAAATCCCAGTTACTGAAATTAATATGCAAGTTATTGGCTAGACTTTGAAGTCTTTTTGCTTTCCTTATTATAGCAAAGATTTCTGCTACAATAACATATTGTAACAAGTTTTAAAGTAAGTGAGTATAAATAAGGTATACAAGGCGAGATGAATTATAATAACAGCTGATGCTACTGAGCAATAACTATGTGTCAGGCAGCCTGCTAGGCACGTTACAAACTAGCTATTCTCTCAATCTTCACAACATCCCTACAAGGTAGTCACCACCATTACTCTCGCTTTACATATTAAGAAAATAAAACTAAGAGTTAAGTAACTACTTATCTCCTGTCACATATAATCTTAAAGGGCAAATCTGAAACTAGATCTGATTCTAAACCAATACTCTATACTCTAAAAATAGTAAGACACATAAAAGGATTATTTGATGAATGTTTTTGTTAACTAAAAAAAAAAAAAAAAATCTGACTCATTTGCAACTTTTGAAACCTGCCTCTATTCCCATTCCTTCTCCCATAATTACAACATTCTCCCCTCAAAGCCACCCAGCCCCCAAAGCCTCCATACTTGAATGTCTTCATGTCTCTCCCACCAATCACTCGGGCAGTGACTGTCTTCCCAACTTTCAGCTTGGCAGTAGGAGATGTGCCCACTGGAACATCATCTAGAATGTGGGAGGCATGGATACAGCCAATGATGCCATTTTCCAAAGTCACAACCACATGGGTGGGCTTAATGGACTTGACAGTCCCTGTGACCAAGTCCCCAATGGAGAGGGTGTGCTTCTTTAGAGACCCTACAGCCATTGATGAGTCCCCTTCGTCATCCTCGTCGACTGTCTCAGAGTCCTTCCGGGTCTGTCGCATGGTCCTCTTAGCAGCTGGTCCCTCAACAGCCAAAAGAAGACCAGTCACTCCTGGTTCTGTGGTCTTGAGAGTTAGGGAGACACCCTGTCCCACCTGCAACTTCTCCGAGTCAAAGCGGAAAGTGTCATTGAGATGAGAGGTTAGGGAGAAAGCTGCTAGATGGCCAGTCTCTACCAAGGAGGCAATGGCAAAGGACTCCTCCAAGTGCTGCACAATCGCCTGGTGTTCACTGCCTTTCTTCAGCTGCAAAACAGAGCAAATTCACCATCCCCACTTCTTACCACAAGTATTCGTTCATCACCCAATGGGCTATATACCACTGTATATAGGACTGGGGAAAGCCTAGGGGACCCAAGGCTAGTCTGGGTTGTAATAAACTAGCCTTCACTTCCTCGACTTAGCTTTCCCCTCCTGTGCAATGAGGTGACTTGACTAAACTCAAGGTGCCACATCAGAATCCCCTGGCATTAGCTTTTGTTTTGTTTTTACTTCAGAGTCCTAGGTCCTAACCTACAACTAGTGAAATCAGCCAGGTGACCTTTAATGGTTCTCCAGCTTTAAGACACTATGGCTCCTGACTCTCTTAGTCCTACAGCTCTCCCCACCAATTTACTTATTCTTTCATTCAACAAACAGAGCCACTACTGAGGGCTTACTATGTGCAAGGTAATTAGTCTATCTGTCCCCCAAATCCAAACTATGCTCATGCCCTGATACATACCAGCTTCACTTGGATGATAAAATGGAATAAGGACCTGCTAGAACACTTAGTAAGGGGTTAGTATTGTTTTCTATTTCTCTTTGTCTCTCAAAGTCTTAAAATTACAAGCAACTAGAGGTTAAGGATTATTCATATGTAATTCTCTACACCACACTCTACGCAGTTGGGTGCTTATAAGTACTTCAGACAATGGCCAAATATGTTATCTAGAGAGAGATACTACTAATTTTGACAGTTCCCTCAAACGCATTCTTCTCTTAAACACAAGTGTTCAAGAGAGGGTGTTGATGAGTAGCCAGGAGATCAGAACTACCCACAGATATGTTTTGTTTGGGTCATACGATGTTTTTTATTTTATTATTATTATTATTCTTAATCCTCACCCGAGGACATTTTTTCGTTTTTTGTTCGGATAGAGGGGGAGGGAGAAAGAGGAAGAGAGAGAGAGAAACATTGGCGTGAAAGGAATACATCAAGTGGCTGCCACCCGCGCGACCAACCAGGGCCAGGGACAAACTGCAACCGAGGTACATGCCCTTAGCAGGAACCAAACCCGGGTCTCTCTGGATCACAGGCCGACGCTCTAACCACTGAGCAAAACTGGCCAGGGCTCATATGATGTTTTTTAAATGGTTTTCAATCTTTCCCACTCTTATTTCAAATAAAAATCCAAATTCTGCCTTCTCTAAAAACTTAGCCCTGGCCTGTTTAGCTCAGCAGTTAGAGCATCGGCCGGCCGACTGAAGGGTCTTGGGTTCAATTCTGGTCAAGGGCACAAACCTTGGTTGCAGGTTCGATCCCCAGCCCCGGTTAGGGTCAAGTGGGAGGCAATTAATTGATGTGTCTCTCTCACATCGATGTTTCTCTCTCTCTCCCCCTAACCTCCTTCCCACTCTATCTAAAAATCAATGGAAAAATATCCTCAGGTGAGGATTAACAAAAAATTAAAATTAAAATTAAAAATTAAAGACTTAGCAACACCAAGCCTAGATGTTCTGATCCGACAACAACCAGATGGAAACGAATGGTGTCTGTTCCTAGCAGGCAGGGCATGCACTCTGCAGGCTGTCGGAGCCTAACTGCTACCACTCCTATAACCCACGTGGCCCACTTCACTCATTACCTGCTTGGCCCTTAAGACAGGGTGACCATAAAATGTATCATCTGAACGAGAATGAAACTTGGTATTAATAATCACACCAGAATGAGAGGTATACACTGGGAATGACACAGATAAATCCAGGCATAAGGTTACCCTATCTCCAATCATTTGTGTTAGAATCCTTGAGGAAATGTGTAGGATTAAAAGGGTGTATAATGCATAAAACCATGGAAATGAAAGTCTTCAGCAAGCTTACCTTTTTAGCTTTTCTATTCACCAAATCCTGGCAAAGGGAAACATGTACTTCCAACTTCAACAGGTCAACATTTAAGATCACAACCTTCATTTTCTGCCCAGACTCCACCTCCTGCCCTGCAGTACAGAACCAAACACAACATGATCACCTCCCCACCCCCGCCCCGGAGCAGGGGGAAGGGAGACGGCATCGCTTCAAGAGCCTTGCAGGCCCTTGGGCACAAAAACAGAACACATGTCCTGGGTCTGTATGGGCTAGGAAAGCTATGGTCTGGCACCCATAATCCAAGTTCAGGAGTGCCTGACTTTATGCAACCTGATATATAAAAATCCAGATTTACCCAATTATAACAATAAAAGGATTCACATCTTAACCTTCTTTAGAACGCTGTCAGTTGTCAGAATTTGCATTCACACAAGACAGGCATACCAAAAGTTTCTACTGAATCAGCTCATCTACCCTGTTTGGAAATTCTGTATTCAGGAGAGAAAGCAATGGGCAAAGGGTTTTTCCCCCACCAACCATGGTGGGCAAGACCACTCACCTGCCCGATGATATTTGCTGGCTCTCAGGACCAGGCCAGGCACTGGGCCCTCACTGAACACCACAGAGCCATCTTCCAACACCTCCTGCACCTCTAGGTCAAGGAACATCCCTGGAGTCATCTCAGCCAGCGTCTGGATCAACACAGAATCTGCCAGAGACCCAAAGGAAACAGAAATTAGCAAGAAACAACATTCTTACCATTCTTTTCCTCTGGAAATGTGCCGCCACACAGAGGACAGTGCAGCACTGGAACCACCGTGAAGGTAAAATCACTTTTGGCAAAAATGTCCGATGCCCATGAAAAGTCCTGTCACAGAGAGAGACACCTATGCTTCTTGCGAATCCTACCTGGCCATAATTCATGAATATAGTCAACAAATGTCAGTAACACTTGGTTTCTGAATTTCTACTCTTTCTGTTTGGAATCTACCCTCTCAAGCTTCTTATCCCCAAATCCCATCAGGGTTCCAACAATCTACACAATGGTTCAAAACTTAGAAGGGTCAGAAAAATAACCCCTCACTAAGTCTTCTAGTAGGTCCCTGTTCCATTTTATCACCCACAGTATATTTGTCCAATAAGGAACAAAGATCGAAGAGGTGAATGGATTCACAACAAATGCAAACCTGAGTCCACAGAACTAAGGGAAATTTTGACTCTGGACTGGGCAGGAGGAAAGGGGAACTTCTGGGTTGCTGGTAATAATCTTTATCTGAAGCTGGAGGGGGGGCATTAAACAAGGGTTTCATTTACTGAGCTGCACCCTAAATGATCCGTGCACTTTATGTCAGACTCCTATTTTGAAAAATTTACCAAAAACGTTTTCAGTATTTGGGAAGTCCAACTACTCAGGAAAACAGCCGGGCATAACTTACAACACTCGCTCCCCATCCCTGACCCTCATCCTCTGCCCTCCTGCTCCCACCTCGGTTGCTCATGAGACTGCGCACGCCCTGCCGCTCCTCCAGACACTGGCTCAGGAGGAGGAGGCTGGTGGTAGCCAGGTCCCCCAGAGTGCAGTCCGACAACCGCAGAGACAGCAGC
Source organism: Molossus molossus (assembly GCF_014108415.1). Taxonomy (NCBI): domain Eukaryota; kingdom Metazoa; phylum Chordata; class Mammalia; order Chiroptera; family Molossidae; genus Molossus; species Molossus molossus. Next base: position 21,048,380 of record NW_023425352.1, read on the forward strand.
ATCCGCTGCTTCTCCTCGTCCACGTTGGTCACCTTTGCAACCACCGTCTGCCCCTCGACAAAGTGGTCACTTGTGGAGGTCACAAATTTGTCACTCATGATCTAAAAAGAATGTGCAGAAAAAAAAATTTTTTTTTTAAATAAGAAAAGTCTCTATTAAGAGAGCCCACTCCAAGTGCCCACAAAGGGGTTTGAGACATGGGGAGGAGAGATGGGACCTAGCAAGGTCCCCCCCGGCCTCTCTTAGCACAGCTCCACTCCCCTTCCATAAAAACACAGCAGAGGCCCCGGCTGCCCAACCCAGCCTTCTGAGGGCACCCAGCCAAGAAGGCACATTACTGGCAAGCCAGGGGAACACCAAACTGTCCATGCCTCTAACACCCAATGGCAACCCTCTGCCCCTCACTATGCATGTTTCTGGGGTCCTCCCCTCTACTCCTATTTTTGAAACCATTCTGGCAGGGGATGCAAATGAGAGTTGCCAGACAAAATACAGGGAAGACAAATCTATGGAACAGAAGAAATATTTATGAATTACCCATGGCAGGAATGAGCTGTAAGTCATGTGCTTACCACTGTGTTACACTGATGCTGGCAAGACTCCACCCTGCTCTGGTCTGTTTATTCAGCAGGCATTAGGGATTCAACTATGGGATCACTAAGATTTTTTCCAGTTTGAGAAGTTTAGAATTCAAAAACATGGTGGTTTGGGAGGGGGATAATTTCAAGGGTATTCTGGTACTATAACACCTCAAAAACCCCAGGAGGCTGTAACACCTATACCTGGCTGCTCAGGAAAATCAATTTCTATGTCTACCGTGCTGAGAGTATAAAACAAGTTCAGGATCCTCTCTGGAGACCAAAGTCTCAGGACCACCACCTGTTAACTCTGTGCTACAGCGTGAAGTTGAAAAGGTGCTCCTTCCTCCAGGACACAGCTGGGCAGAGGAGCACAAACTATCTCAGCCCCACTCCCCCCAGCCAGGTGCCTTCATGCCATGTCTCTGGAAATCTTTCAAGGGATTAATACATCTTGCTCCTTCCCACAAACCCTCAGGTTCCAAGCCCTGTGCCCCTGTGCATGGAGCTGAACTTACAGCTTTGGGGGCCAGTCCACTAAGACCTGAGGGGAACTGGACAAACACACCATAGTCCTTGATGCTCTTCACAAAACCAATAAGCAGCATTCCAGGATGGATTTCTGAGAAGCTTCTAGGATCCTGGCCACCCTCTACGGTGGAGACCAAAGATGGCTTCCTACAAAGGAGCTAGTGGCACTTCGTCAAGGAATATTCCAGCAAAGGAAGATAAAACGCCCGTCTCCCCCATCTTTCTCCACTATACACCCTCTGTTCTACCATGATTCTCTAAGTGTGCAAACCAGCAGCAGCAGCATCACCTGGAACTTGCTGGAAATGCAAAGTCTTAAGCACCACCCCAGACTCATGAGTTGGAAAACTCTGAGGTGGGGCCCAGAACGCTGTTTGAACAGGCCCTGCACGTGATTCTGATGTGTAGTCAAGTTTGAGAACCACCGTTTTATTCCTTTCCTAACTCATCTCCAGATTACTGGAGAGGACCAAAATGGGAATGGCTCTTCCCTGTGGCTTGGCAGCTGGACTGGCCATGACACAATCCTCACACTAACCAATGCTACTTCACCTCCTCTCTTCACTCCAAGCAGATTTTATGTTCTGTGAGAAAATAGCCAATATTCTCCTTCAAAACAGCCACACCAAGATCAAAGGGAATATTCTGAGCCCCAAATTCCTTTGGGTGGGAGGGGGGAAAAGGAGAAAAGGAGGCCAGCAACTACCTTATTAATTATTCTAACTGGAGGGGTGAGTACCAAGTACCCTGCGAAGGCCAGATATGCTACTTGGAAATATCCCACTGAGCCTGGAAGGCCACATCGCCCCCGAACACCTGGATTCCCATTTTGCCCTGACCACCAGCATCTGCTGGCAGGATTCCAATCCCGCTCTTACTTTCCACCAGGGAAATATAGGGAAAGTGCAGGCTTGCTCACTGGTTTGGTTTTATGGAAGTATTTCTGTAGTCAAATATCCTACTTTTTTCCATAGAGTTTCCAACTAAGCGCACAGCCCAACCCAGAGTTTTCCCAAGAGTGCACGTGGCTCCCCGCCGTCCGTGGCTCCCCAGACACCAGTAAAGGATACAACATGTCTCTCACTCTGACTTAGACACAAGACTCTGTGAAGGGTGTCACCGGCCTGGAGCCAGTGATGCAACAGTGGGCCGTTGGCGACATGGTCGGAGAGATGAGACGTGGGGAGGAAAGCAGGGATGTTGTGGGGCAGTACAGCCACCTCCAGCCCATCTTTGGTCTTCTCTAAAACCTTCACATCCACCAACTACCCGGGGAAGAGAAAGACAAAAAAACAAAACACTTGTCTTAGGCAGGGAGAGCGACCTCTCGTCTAGGTCAGGCAGAGATCAGAGGAATCAAATTCCAGCACCAGAAATCATGAGAAGCTGGCCATCCGGTGTGGCTCAGTGCCTTGAGCATCGTCCCATGGACTGAAAGGTTCCGGTTCAATTCCCAGTCAGGGCACATGCCCAGGATGCAGGCTCGATTCCCATTACGGGGCATGCAGCAGGCAGCCAATTGATGTTTCTCTCTCACATCGATATTTCTCTCTCTCTCTCCCTTCCTCTTTCTCTAAAAATTCAATAAAAGCATATTAAAAAAAGATCAGAGAAGCTGTCTTCCACACCCACACCACCTGCCCCAAAGACCCAGCAGGCTCGCATACACACACACACACACACCAGGACCCATTTGTACATTCACGTCATTCCTCTCCCAAGTCCCTCCACAGGGTCCCAGAGGAAAGAGTCTTGCAGGATGGCCCTAGGGACCAGAGAGGAAAGAGAACAGCAGTACACTGCCAAAGAACCACACCACGACACAACTTTCCCTTCCTGGACAGACTGCATTTGCTCTGACACAAAAGAAAAAACATATGAGGTTCCCCCTCAAAAACCCCAACTCCCTCTGGCCCCAGCATTGTAGCTAGCTACCTCGATCTTTCCCTCCATGGGTTCCTGTACCCCATGTGTGAGTGGCACAGCTCTCAGCAACTGTAAACTAAAATAACTAGTCTGGAGAAGTCCGGGTACCTGCCCAACGTTAACAGCTTTTCTCTTCTTTTGACTGTGTTCCGCATGCTCTTTCTTTGGATCACTCAACAGCTTGAAGGACAACAGCATCCTCTCTTTAGATGGCTCACAGTTCAGCACCGAAACCTTCACCACCTGGTGAGAAACCACACCTGGTTGGCTCACTCCTCTCAGAAGGCCTGTGGGGCCATGGACAGAGGTGCCCTCCGCCAGCGCTGCAGAGGCCTTGGGAGAGCCACCCAGATCCTGGATCAGATCAGAACACAGTGAAAAAAAAATGTACTGAGAGCTACACAGAATCCCCCCGAGTCAGCATTTGCATGAAAGAAAGACATGAATAAATTTTTGGTACAACCTCAAGTTTTAAAAAATTATTTTTCCTAGACAGACCCAGATTCACTAGTTTTCTGACACTGCCCCCTGGTGGTGCATTAGTTTGCCAGCTTCCGGTGAAGACCCTTGAAGGTTTCTTTCTGTTCTGTTCCCATCTCCTACACCAAGCTGGCTCACGCCCACTGTCCCGCATGCTCTCTTCCTCTTCCCTTAAAAAATAGCTCTCCACACCACTCCTTCAAATCTGTGTTCATGGAAACACCAAGGGTAGGGGTCTGCCCAGGGAAAAGATTACCTGGCCAGTGTAAAAGACCCTCTCTGGGTCAGGAACATACTCAGCACTGAGTTCATGCTTGGGTACCAATCCCTGCACATCATTATAAAACTTGACAATGCAGCCATAGTCTTTGACCCTGAGGATAAAGCCATGTGTCTGAAGACCAGGCTTAGCATCGGCATAGCAGGTGATGGCAGGTAGTTTTGACTCAACCAGGGTTTTCTTCAGGGTCATCATCAGCTTCTTGGCTTCAGGGTCACAAAGCAAAACCTAGGGAAAGGATAATGGCTGTCAACAAGTTACCAGTTATCAAGAGAAACACTGAGTTGGTCTCTGCAATCCTCTGAACCCAAAGGTCCTGGCCAGTCCCTAAGAATCTGCTATTTCTTTCCCTCTGAGAATAATTTCAGCTGCAGATCCTCTCTGTTTCCTACTGGATGACAATCTAGGGCATAATCATCTCTATTTCAAATGTACTTCCACCATAAGCTCCCTCCTGGTTCTACAGCAACACTCATCATCTCACTGCACCTTCAGGGTCCTGTGTCAGTTACTTCTACCTGCCTTTGCTCCTTCCTAGACCATTAGCATCTCATGTAATAGAATGAATGACTAAGCCAATTTACCATGTCAACACTACTGTGTATTAGCTGTAAACTAAAACTGAGAGATCCAACCATCTCTAATTCCTCAGAAAATCATCTCCTTAAGGGCAGAGGAATTCCTCTATTTCTAAGCCCCCTAACTCCACAACTATAAAACATTGTGCCAATGGGTAATCAATCTGTTGATGCAAGAGTAGTGACGTAAAATGAAAATAAGAAAATAAGTAGTGGAATAAAAGAAAATCAATGTAAAGCACTGTGTACTATCACATTTAATCTCACAATTTTGTGAAGCTTTTCTTGGGATTCAAGCCTTTGTAATAAACCACTCAGTTTTGCAGCTTTGTTTGGGCTATTTCTGTGACTGACACACCCCTTTGCTCCTCCTCAAACTTCCAAATCCTATCCATCCTTTCTAATTCAAGCCCCACCTCATCAGAAATCAAAAGTGCATTACTGTTACATAGACCTAAAATTGAAAACTGCTTTGCCATTTATTAGCAGTGTGACTTTGGCCAACATGCATGGCTTTCCTAAGTTTTAAATTCCCCTTTCAAAATAAGGATAACAGTACTTACTTCACAAAGTTGTTTTAAGGATTAAATGAGATAATGAACTTCATGTGCCTAGTACAGCAACGGGCACAGAATACATGTTATATGGCGTTGCTATTGCATCAACAATTCTTGCTGCCCCAGCCCACCCTCACGTCCCCTTTCTGATACATGATCACAGAATATATTCTGCCCAAACCATGTGGCAAAAGGTCACACACTGGTCTATTCTCTTTATGCATAAATATTTTAACTCTCAATCCTATTACACAGTTCTCAAGGACAGGAAGCCAGTTTTCTCTTCCTAATGCCAGGCACACCACTGCAGACGTCACATTGTCATTTAGTGCAAAAGAGCAGAAACTTAATCTGAAAAGTACTGCTTTCTTCCCATCTGGCCAAAACCCCAACAGAGACCCTCAGGAGGCTCACCCGGCATGTGACTTCATCCCCAATGTGGTACTTCTTCTCTGGATTTTTCATCAGGATATCAGCCAGGTGCATGGGGGGTACTAGGCCCCTGATCTGCTCGCCCACCTTCACCAACATCCCATACGGCTTTATGGTCAGCACTGTGCCCTAGAAGTCCCAAGAAAAAATGCCATGATGCCTCATGAATGGTTTTTCCTCTACCTCTTAAAACAAAGCACGTCACACCTCTCTTTTGAAGCCCACAGTTCCTGGACTAACTGTGCCTGTTATTCCAGATCTCATAGGGGTGAAGCACACATGCCACACTGTTCTGGGTGCAGTTGGGTTTGTTTATGGAAGCCTTCGCATCTTTTTGTCTGAGCATGTTCTTTCTGTCTGCCATACAAGTACATTCTCTAAAGGAGGGGACTATGTCTCCTAAAAAATAAAGGGGAGCTGCTCAAGTGGGGCTAAATGGTTTAACAGGAGAGGCAACTGGAACTGGCTTCTTAATAATATCCCAGGTAGCTCAATTATCATAAAACTAACTTTTGACTTGATCTAATAAACACCATCAAATTCCAGGGTTTATGACCTACCGCTTCTGTAGTTAGTTGGGTGGTACTATTAAGACCTTATCTTGGGCCCTGGCCGGATTGGCCCAGCGGTTAGAGCGTCCGCCTGCGGTCCGGAGAGACCCGGGTTCGGTTCCCGCTAAGGGAATGTACCTCGGTTGCAGTTTGTCCCCGGCCCTGGATGGTCGTGCGGGTGGCAGCCACTCGATGTGTCCCTTTCACATCGATGTTTCCCTCTCTCTCTTCCTCTCTCTCCCTCCTACTGTCTGTACAAAAAATGGAAAAATGTCCTCGGATGATGATTTAAAAAAAAAAAAAAGACCTTATCTTGGGGCCCTGGCCAGTTTGGCTCAGCAGTTAGAGCGTTGGCCTGCAGTCCAGAGAGACCCAGGTTTGGTTCCCGCTAGGGGTGTGTACCTCAGTTGCACTTTGTCCCCAGCCCTGGTTGGGGTCGTGCGGGTGGCAACCACGCGGTGTGTTCCTTTCACATCGATGTTTCTCTCTCTCTTCCTCTCTCTCCCTCCCACTCTCTCTGAACAAAAAATGGAAAGAATGCCCTCCGGTGAGGATAAAAAAAAAAAAAAAAAAAGACCTTATCTTGAAATAAATTACAAGTTACTCAAGGGAAAAAAAAACAAATTCTAGTTAGAGGCAAGGAATGTGATTTTAAATATATTCACATGAGGACCAATGAGCTGACAATTATCCTGTGAAATAAAGAATGTCTGAAGCAGGGGGAATATCTACATGCTGGAAGTCTTACCTTTACCAATGCCCCGGGTTTGATGTCATGATATCTAAAGTAGTGAGCTTCAATAATAGACCTAGAACAAAAGGAAAATATAAGACTAAATTAACTAGGGCAGAGGTTACCAAAAACTCAGAGCTACTAAAATCATGTTGGCAACAAAAGAAAAAGTCACCAAGCCAAGCCAGGAGAAAATGTGAATGCGCATCAGCACAGGAATGTGCTCTACACCCCCCACATGCTGACAACACTTACGTCCGCAGAGAGAGCAAAGCCAGCTCATCCATTTGGCTGTAGTTGATGATTCTACACTTATGAGTGTTTCCTGGCTTGAAGGCCTCAGGATTGAAGGCTTTCTTAGAATCAGAGAGATGGCTGAGCTGCAAAGTACCAAGTGATTAAGGACAAGCCAGAAACAATAGATCTGAAGCAATCAGACATTAAAACATACCAAGATGACAACACATATATCACCTACCACAGAAAAAGTACTCGGATAATCTGTTAAAATAATTCTTCTAACTAAAAAAACTGCTCTTGCCCTGGCCAGTTTGGCTCAGCGGTTAGAGCGTCAGCCTGCGGTCTGGAGAGACCCGGGTTCGGTTCCCGCTGGGGGCACGTACTTCGGTTGCAGTTTGTCCCCGGCCCTGGTTGGTCGTGCGGGTGGCAGCCACTCGATGTGTCCCTTCACGTCGATGTTTCTCTCTCTCTCCCTTCCTCTCTCTCCCTCCCACTCTATCTGTACAAAAAATGGGAAAATGTCCTCGGGTGAGGATAAAAAAAAAAAAAAACTGCTCTTTACCATTGCAGAATCTCTATGTCAGAGAACAGTCTAGATCATGGGTCAATAAATTACAGCTCACAAGCTGGTGCCTATTTTTGTAAACTAAAGTTTTACAGGAATGCAGCATGACCATTCATTTACATAGTGTCTATGGCTGCTTCCAGGTCATAACAGAATTGAGTAGTTAGGACAGAGAACATATGGCCCACAAGCATAAAATATTTACTATCTGGACCTTTAAGAAAAACTCTGCCAAGCCCTGGTATAGATCCTAATTCATTCTTATACCTAACATCCACTAGGTATCAAACATGTCAAACTAATTCTAAAGCATTCATAATATAACAAACAGGCATTATTTGGTCCCTATGAACAGTCTGACACATTTGGATATATTCAAAAACAGGAAATTAATACCAAGGCACAAAGGAAGAAGTGTTCCAATATCCCTTCTAATGATAAGATTTTGATGAAACAAAGAGATTCATACCCGAGCATAAGCCAGAGACCCATCCTTCAGTCTGAAAGTAGCCCCAGCCTTGCTGAAAAAGTCCTGGACAGGAACGTCATCCATGACAGCTCCCAGGTGCTGACAAGATAGCCGGGTGAGTGGGCGCCCAGACTGCAGGAATATGGGGCGCAAGCTCAGCCGCACAGCTCTCGTCCGAGGATGGACACAGAGGACACAGGCCCTTACCTAGATAAGGGAAAGGAAGGACATGATGAACAGGAGGAGGTGCACAGGAGACAAGGTCCCTGTGGCAGACTTTCAGAGATCAAGACTCTCCATGTGCTGACCAGGTCATGGATATACTTACTAACATTGACCTGTGCATCAAGCAGCATGCAGAAAATTCAAACATAATGTCTCAGATGGCTGACTACATCAAGGCTTACTCAAGGAGAAACATATACCAGGGTCCCCTCAACCCCATGAGGCCAATGATGCACATGTGACAGAAACCATAGGCAGGTGTCACTACATCAGAGGCTCATCTAAAATGCACCTGAAACAGCCCGCTCTGATCCCATGGTTTTAGCATGCAAAATGTCTCAACTCTGTATATAAATATGACTATAGGGAGAAAAAAATTACTAGAAAGAGGTTCACTAAAATGTTAACAATATTATCAGTAGGGGGTGGTAAAGCCTATTTTAACTTTTTTAAAAGATATCTCTATAGCATCCATTAGCATGGACAGAAACAAAAAATAAATCACTTTAGGATAAAAAAAATTCTAAATACTATATATTGGAATTCTCTTCTCAAATATCCATGTTCATTGCAGAAAATCTGAATCTTTAGATAGAGGTAGAAAAACCACCCAGAGTCAATCACTATTAAGACCTGATCACAGTCCTGGCCGGTTTGGCTTAGCGGTTAGAGCATTGGCGTGCTGACCAATGAGTCACAGGTTCGATTCTGGTCAAGGGCACATACCTCGGTTGCAATTCATCCCCAGCCCTGGCTGGGGTTGTGCAGGAGGCAGCCACTCGATGTGTACCTTTTACATCGATGTTTCTCTCTCTCTTTCTCTTCCTCTCTCTCCCTTCTACTCTATCTGAACAAAAATGGAAAAATGTCCTCAGGTGAGGATTAAAAAAAAAAAAGACCTGATCTCATAATCTTTCAGTATTTTAACCAGGTGTACTCCTTAAAATTTTTTTCAAAATTGGGTCTATTATCCTCTAAGCACTTTTAAAATCACATTTGTCTATTTAGACATACATCTTGTTCTCCCCTGTTAAAATGAATCTATTATACTCAGCATTTTTTTAAATTACATTTTTCTGTTTAAACATATCTTGTTCTCCCCTGTTAAGTACTCCTCTGAAACACTTTAAATTATAAAAACCAAAGATTCACTACCAAAAATAAACAAAAACATATGGAAGAATATGAAATAAAAACTAAAAGTTGTCTTCTCCTTTGCAGGCTCCTTCTCTAATCTCATTCCCAGAGATAACCACTGACAGTTTCTTATGATCCTTCCAAATGCTTTTTATTCCCCTCACCTCCTCTCTGCACACCTGTCTGTATACACGCAGTCCTGGGACCTGCCCCAAGGCTAACTGATACTGGTTAGCGGATTGGAATACAACTGGAGTCAAGAAAAGACAGGTGCAACATTACTTACTGCCTGATTTGAGAAGTATGTTCCAGCTTTCTTGGGATCCAAGTGCATAAAATCAACCAGGCCAGTGAAGAATGAGAGGAAGTTTAATGTAAGGCCAAGTGGAGTCACCTAGCAATGAACAGAACATGTTATGAAAAATCTCTGTAAAGGAACCAACAATGTGAAAGTTACTGTTCATACTAAACACTCAATGCCACATTTTCCAGGATAACCGTATATGTCTCCTCCCCCAGCCAACCCTTATCAATCTTTCTTCCTGTAACACTAAGTGGCAGGACAACTCCTGGTACTGGATGTCCCTTCACTCAGTCAGCTCAATCTTCAGGATTTCCCAGTGGGATGGAGGGCACTTTGCTCAAGGACAAATTGTTGCTAATTTAGTGATTTTCCCAGAGTAAGAGGGTAAAACCCAAATACTTGCAGAAGACACTGACCATGAGCAAACCCATTCACCGTACAGAGCCCCCCCCCAAAACTAAGGAATTAGGTGAGAAGCACCTCAAAAGAGAGCAATGAAGTCGACTGAAATCAGGAAATCTCCACAGAAAATGGGCGAGTTCTTTTCTGGGAAAACTATACTAGACTCAAAACACAAGGAGAGCGCAAACCTTGAAATGTGGATTAAGAAAAATTCTGAATATTATATGGATATAGATACTGAAGACATCCAGCCCCTTTTCCCCACCTAGCCATCAGGCAGGCAGGTTTATACCCTCCTGAGTTGATCTTTCTAGAGAACTTGAACATGCCAGAGAAGACTTATAACAATGACATTTAGAGTCTGCCCCAAAAAAGTCCGCTAGTTCCTGCTTCTGAGAGTGAAATCAGCTGGTTAGCAAGTCCCACCCAGACACATAGACTTCCTAACAGTTTTTTAGTGCTTCACTTATACTATGACAGTCAAAACAAAAATTTAATAGAGAACGGGAAGTTAGTTGAGAGACTCTCTCGACCTGGTCAGTGTTGCCCAGTGATCAGAGTGTTGGCCTGCAGACCAAAGGGTCGCAGGTTTGATTCCCGGTCAAGGACATGTACCTGGGTTGCAGGTTCTATCCCTGCCCATCGGAGCACATTCAGAAGGCAACCAATTGATGTGTCTCTCTCACACTGATGTTTCTCTCACTCTCTCTTTCTCCCTCCCTCCTTTCCTTTTCAGTCTCTCTAAAAATCAATGAGAAAAATATTCTCACGTGAGGATTAATAAAAAAAAGAGTTGAGACACTCCCAGAGGCAGGATATAGAGAAATACATGCATATGCCAAGAAAAAGGTAAGAAAGTTAGAGAATTAATCCATGAAGTTCAGCATCATATTAACAGGAATGGAAAGTAACCACTAAGGAGTATAGGGTGTCTTACTGGAGTGATGATAGTGATGATGGCTGCACACCTTGTGAGTACACTAAAAAAACCCTGAGCTACACACTTCAAAATTATATGAATTGTATCTCAATTAAAGTCAAACAAAGAATACGCTCTGTAGGTTAGTGTTATCCCGATACATCAAGGTTGTGGGTTAGATCCCTGGTCAGGGTACATGCAAAAGTCAACCAGTGGCCCTGGCCAGTCTGGCTCAGTGGTTAGAGCACTGGTCCATAGAATGAAGAGTCTAAGGTTTGATTCTGGTCAATGGCACGTGCTTGGGTTGCAGGTTTCCCAGGCCCCAGTTGGGGTCATGCAACCAATCAATGTCTCTCTCACATCTATGTTTCTCTCCCCGCCCTTCCCTGCCTTCCACTCTCTCTCAAAAAAAAGTCAATGGAAAAATATCCTTGGATGAGGATTAGCAACAAACAACAAAAGAGTCAACCAATGAATGCATAAATAAGTAGAACAACAAATTGTTTCTCTCTCTCTCCCCCTTCTTTTCTCTCTCTAAAAAATTAAACTAAAATAATAATAATAATAATGATACAAGAAACTTTCTCAGAATTAAAGGATCTGCATTTCTGGATTACAGGAGTTCAGCACAAACAAATGAAGATCAATCCATACCAAAGTATATTATCATGAAATTTTAAAGTAAAATAAATAAAGACAATATTTAAAAACACACACATACAACCCTGACTGGTTTTGCTCAGTGGTTAGAACGTCAGCCTGTGGTCCAGAGAGACCTGGGTTCAGTTCCCACTAAGGGCACGTATCTCGGTTACAGTTTGTCCCCAGCCCTGGCTGGGTCGTGGCAGCCACTCAATGTGTCCCTTTCACATCGATGTTTCTCTCTCTCTCTCTCCCTTCCACTCTATCTGAACAAAAAATGGAAAAATGTCCTCGGGTGAGGATAAAAAAAAAAAACACACACACACACAAAGGAAATCAAAATAACATCAGACTTTTCAAGGCAACGAGGCCAGATGACGATGGGAATAATGTTTCAAATTCTGAGTTATTTTCTATCTAGAATTCTAAACCAGCCTAACTATCGATCACATGTGAGTAGAATAATGATGATTTTAGATACATTAGGTGTGAAGAAAAGAGTGAACACAGCAGGCCCGAGACTATGATCCTTATGAAAGCCTGCTTCCAATGTTAGCCCTTGGCTGGTATCTTGGGAGCGAGGTTTCAGAAAAGTTCCCACCACTCCCGGAACTAAGTACCTAAAGCAGGCTTACTGTACCTACACTGCTAGTATAAACAATATGGTTTATGCTAAACACTAGCATTCCTTATGAGAGCCTGGAATTTTGGTACATGCCAGGCAGAGGGTACCTACATAACTGGCCCCATTAAAAACCCTCGGGCACTAAGTCTCTAATGAGGGTCCTAGGTAGACAACATAGTCATAATAATTTAAACATTGAATAATGATTTAACAAAACTTTTAATATATCTCTGTTGGGAGGTTAGGGGAGGGGAAGGAAAAATTAAGAGAAGCAAGTCTTCATCTATTTTGATAAGAAATTAAAACTTAAGGCCTCGCCTGGCTGGTGTTGGCTCAGTTGGTTGGGTATCTTCATCCCATGCACCAAAAGGTTGCTGGTTCGATTCTCAGTCAGAGCACATGCCTGGGTTATGGGCTTGATCCCCAATAAGAAGCATGCAGGAGGCACGCAGGAGGCAGCCGATTGAAGGTACTCTCTCACACAGATGTTTCTCTCTCTCCCTCTCCCTTCCTCTCTCTCTCTAAAAATCAGTAAAAAAATTTTTTTTTTTAAATTCAGTTCCTATAATTCATAAACCAAGAGATACCAAATGAAGCTTATTACTTAGAAATATGGAGGTAAATTTCAGAAGATAAACTAAAAGAGTTAAAGATGGGGTTAGGAGGAATGAGATAGTTCATTATAAGCCTTTTAATACCATTTGACCTTTTTGATCAGCACCTACAAGGCACACGTGTAATTTTGTTTTCCAGCAGATTTTTAAAATGGCAAAAAAATAAGTGAAATTTGTTTGAATAATAGTTTATTAAACCCAATATATCCAAAATATTATCATTTCAACATGTAGCACTGGCTACATTCCCAGTGTGTGATAGCCATAAGTGATCAGTGGCTACCTTACTGAATAGCACAATTTTAGACTGTATGCATGTACTACTTTAATAAGAATTATTTTTTTGCCTGGCCGGTGTGGCTCAGTGGATTGAGTGTTGTCCCATGAACTGAGAGGTCCCGGTTCAATTCTGGGTCAGGGCACATGCCCCATTTGCAGGCTCGATCCCCAGTGGGGGCCGTGCAGGAGGCAGCCAATTGATGTTTCTATCTCTCTTACACCCTTTCTCTCTCTAAAAAATCAATAAAAACATATTTTTTAAAATAAGAATTATTTTTATTTTAGAAAGTAGCAGTGACAATGAACGGCTTACCTTCTGTACCTGGGCTTTGACAACCAGTCCAGGTAGCAAGTTATTAAGGGTCCAGTTTTGCTCCTCAGTAGCAATGGCAGCAGACACTTCTAAATGACCAATAGATAGACTAACAACTCCTCCATTGCCTTTCACTTCTTCAATGATGCAGTTCAGGTACTGACCCACCTTCAGTTTAGCACCTGTAAGCCCAGCCCCAACCCACAAAACAAAAAATACCTCTATGAGAAGGACTTTTAACTTGGGTTCAAGCAATACCTGAGATAATCCACGGCCTACTTGCTCAGTTACAATCCACTACTCCCCATAGTCCCAATCTCTAAGGGAACAACTAAAATAAGAGAGTGATGTGATCCTGATATGGAAATTGATCACAAAAAATATGAAAATTTCAAAAAGGCAGGAGAGTGCTGGTTCTGGGACCCTGAAGTCCCAAATTTCAGTGGAATCTTCTAAGTGAGAAACAGTAAAAAAAAAGCCTATCAAATCTTAGTGAGGCCCTGCCACTCCCTGCCCCTCACACAAATTCCCTTTTCTATTGGCTAGAATTAACCACTATCTTAGCAAAGCCTTCAGGGTCACTATTCTGTAATTTACTCACCAAAGTGTCATTTAAATAGTATAATCCCCATACATCCCATCCACTACTATGCACTGGCCCCTTGTCTTCCCCTCACCTTTGTTCTTCTGTCTGATACAGTCCTGGGCTTTCTGCAGTGGCAAGAAAGCTCTGGCCCCACCAACACCGATGTCCACTAGGTAGCCATGGTCTTCCAGACTGGACACAGTGCCTGTGAGCAGCTAGAGGGAGAAGCATTCCCAAAAGTTCAAAAGTCAAAGGTAATGGGACATAGAGCAAACATCCACTACAAAATGCATATGTTCCCATCAATCTTAACACTTTACCACATAATCCCACCCCCTTTTAAATTTAAACCTTAATCCCAGGATAGAAAAGGAAAAGATATCAACTTTAATTCTCCAGGGTTGCAAGGATTTAATGGTTTCCAGACAGTGAGGAGTGCTACACACAGTTGAATAATGGAATGACGGAAAGAAGACTCTCCTCTGGAAAATTTTCAGAAGACAGGAGATATGGCCCAGTAGAGTCACTACCAGCACTACGACTAGTGAGAATACAGAACTACCTGTCTAGCCATTCATAATACCTTTTCTAACCTCCTCCAAGATACTTGTATCTATAATTTTTTTTTAAATCTCATGAACTTCCTTTATATTTCATGGGAAGCAGTATGGCAGTCAAATCTGGCTCTGACACTAATTTGTGTTTGACAAGTCACTTAAACCTTTCTCATTCCATTTTCTCAAACAGAAGGGATAGCTACCTGCCTCACAGGGTTCCTGTGAGAATTTCTTCAGATAAAAGTATCTAAAACTGCACCTGTCATATAGCAGGCTCTCAATACCTGTCAATTTCCTGAAACTTGGCTTACTTTTACTCTCCTTTCTACCCAACGTTCAAGGCCTGAACCAAACTCCACCGCTTCTAACCAAACATTACAAGGTCATATTGAGCTCCTTCCTCTTAATTACAAGAGTATTTAGATGAGTGTAGTTTATATGAGTGTCTTCTACCTAGTGAACTTGGAGGCTCTGAGCTAGGACTAATTTCTCCTGAATCTCCATAGGAGTGGAAGACTCAGTGGTGGACTATCCATTAGAACAGATAATAGACAAATTGCCCTGTCTACCCTGTCTCTTGCTCTTAGAGAGTAGCACTCAAGCATTCCCCACAAATGCCAGAAGGCCTTTGAAAAATACTTAACCGCCCTGGCCAGTTTGGCTCAGCGGTTAGAGCGTCGCCTGCGGTCCAGAGAAACCCGGGTTCGGTTCCCGCTAAGGGCATGTACCTCGGTTGCAGTTTGTCCCCAGCCCTGGTTGGGTCGTGCAGGTGGCAACCACTAGATGTGTCCCTTTCACATTGATGTTTCTCTCTCTCTCTCTCTCTCTCTCTCTCTCTCTCGCTCGCTCGCTCGCTCGCTCTCCCTCCCACTCTACCTGAACAAAAAATAATGTCCTCGGGTGAGGATAATGAACAAAAAAAAAAAAACCAAGAAAGAAAGAAAAATACTTAACCTGCAAAGACGTCTGGGTAAATAAGGCACTTCAAGGAATTCCTTTGCACCATCAGCAAGTCCCTTGCTAAGGCTCCTTGGAGGCTTTTTTTTCTTTGCTACCAGCAAATCTTTGACTTGCTTTCCCTTCTTCCCTCCAAGGTAAGGTAATTAGGTTCAGGTCTTCAATTTCCACTAATTATCCAAAGCACCTTAGAGACCTTCCGCCCTCAGGAAAAGACTCACCCCTGTGTATAACAGTTAAGCTGAAAGTAAAAGGTGGTCTGGACACTCCCTAGGAGACAAGGCAGGGCAGAGAGAAGGCACATTGCCAGCTCCTCTTCCCTGATCTCAGATACATACCATTCCGGGCTTCAGGGCCTCTGCACTCAGTACTTTGTTGACATTTTTGGGGTTCAAAGATAACTTGACACTCTTCTTGCCTTTCTCTGTGATGCCCAGACTGCTGACCACACATCTCACCAGCATGCCAGGAGAGAAGAGTTCAGGCAAGCTGGCCAGGTCCTGCAAATAAACGAGAAAGCCCTGATACACACCCTTCCCCTGAACCAAGACTCCACTGTCCAGCCCCAGCTCAATGATTTCTCATCCTCAGACCCCAAAGAACCCAAAAGGCAAAAGACAGTAACTGCTCGCCCACAAAGGAAGATGGATCTGTGGCCAAGACAGAGTCTTGAATTTCAGAAAAAGCCTCTAAATATCTTGTCAAAACTACTGGTCAGCCCTGGCCAGTTTGGCTCAGCGGTTAGAGCATGGGCCTGCGGTCCCGAGAGACCCGGGTTCGATTCCCGCTAAGGGTGCATACCGTGGTTGCAGTTTGTCCCTGGTCGTGCGGGTGGCAGCCACTCGATGTGTCCCTTTCACGTCAATGTTTCTCTCTCCCTCTCTGTTCCTCTCTCTCCCTCCCACTCTGCCTGAACAAAAAATGGAAGAATGTCCTCAGGTGAGGATAAAAAAAAAAAAAAAAAAAAAGACTGGTCAAAAGAGTTGCCTACGAAGATCAAAGGGATGGTTGCCAGAGTGGAGATGGGTGGGACAATGGCTAAGAAAGTGAAGGGGAATATAGACAATAGTATTGTGGTAAGTTTGCACAGTGACAGATGATTACTAGAATTAGTGGGGTAATCACATTGTAAGGTATAAAAATGTCAAATCACTATATATTGAAACTAACATAACTATTATAATACTGTATATCAACTATACTTAATTTAAAAAGAGTTGTCCATATTTACTATCTCTACTTCTTCATCCCCTACTTGCTCTTCAACTCACTGCAATCTGCATTCCACCCCTCACTCCACTGCTTTATAGCCCAATAAAATTGCCAGTGACTTCCATGAAGCTAAATCCAACAAACCATTTTGCAGTCCTTCTCTATGTGACTTTTAAAAAGAATTAAACACTGTGGAGATCACTCCTTCCTTTATTAAACATTTTCTTCCCAGCTTCCAAGACCCTTTATTCACTGGTTTTCTCTGTCTGTCTGGCCCTCCGTCTTCTGACAGCAACTCTCCTTTCATTCAGCAACTGAAATACAGTATTTACTCCCAGCTAAGTCTTTAGTCTCTTTTCACTGTATTTGCTTCAATTACCACCTACACAAAGAACTCTCGCATTTTTGTTCTGCATCTCAAACCCAACATAGCAAAAAGCAAATCATAATCATCTCTCACAATCCAGGTCCCCTATCAAGATTTCTCTTTCCATAATGAACATAACAGTCTGAGGAATAGGGTAGACCCAGAGATGTGGAAGTAGGGTACAGACTGACAACCCTCAGAAGAAGGGGTGGTGGGGGAGGGGAGAGATAAACCACAGAACTTATATGTATGTACGCATAACCAATGGACATGGACAACAAAGCCGGGGATGGGGTAAGGGGATGGGGAGGAGGGTGTCAATGGGGTAAAAAAGGAGAAACATCTGTAACGAAAATAAAAAAGTGCTAAAAAAAAAAAAGATTTCTCTTTCTCTTTTCTAATCCTCACCCAAGGATATGTTCCTACTGATTTTAGGGAGAGAGGGAGGGAGAGAGAGAGAGGAGACAGAGACATCAATGTGAGACAGAAACATCAATTGGCTGCCTGTCATATGCTCCCCGATCAAGGATCAAACCCACAACCCAGGTTTGTGCCCTGATGGGAATCGAACCTACAACCTTTCAGAGTACAGGACGATGCTCCAACCAACTGAACCACATGGCCAAGGAGGGCCAGGGTTTGTCATCTCAGAATGCCATGGCCATTTGTCAGATCTTGAACAGTAGAAATCTAGGACTCATCCCTGATACTTCTCCTGCTCACTACCCATACCCAGCACATCACTGAGCACTGACTTTACCTCCTCAGTCCTCAGTAAACCCTGAACCCAAGATGCCATCAATCTCAGAGCCTGACTACGACAATAGCCTCCTAATTGGTCTCTAGGCAACTACTTAGGTCTCTTCAATTTATTCCCTATGCTGTCTACATGACACCCACCCAAATGAGAACCTGTCAAGGATTTGCTATTGATTCTAGAATTAAAAAACAATCCTTAACATGGTCTGGCCTCCACCCAGCTCTCCAGCCTCAACCCACACCACTCTCCCTTGCTGTCTCTGCTCTAGCCACTTCTCTCTGCTATGCACCATATTCTTTCCGCCTGAACTTCCTTCTTTTTCTAGTACACCCTCATCCTTTAGACCTCAGTTCAAGCATCTCTTTCTCCAGGAAGTCTTCCAGGCTCCCTGGGCTAAATCAAAATCCCCTTATTAAAAATAAATACTGCCCGGCCAGTGTGGCTCAGTGGTTGAGTGTTGATCCATTCACCAAGAGGTCGCCAGTTCAATTCCTGGGCAAATGTCCAGGTTGTGGGCCAAATCCCCACATCAGGAGGCGGCCAATCCAGGTTCTCTCTCATGTTTCTATCTCTTTTCCTCTCCTTTCCTCTCTCTCTAAAATCAATAAAGAAACTACCAGTCAAGATGGCGGCGTAAGTAAAAGAGGTATCGCCTCCTCCCACAACCACATCAAAGTTACAACTAAACTACAAAACAACCATCATTCAAAGCCGCCTGAAATTGAAGAAGCTGCATCCAGACTGGTAGGGGGGGTGGAGGCGCGACGGGCTGGTCCCACACCCATGTGTGGTGGATAAAAATCAGTCCCCTGAGGACTGAGGGGTCCCCGTCCCACACCAGGCGCCCCACTCAGGGTTCCAGTGCCAGGAAGAGAATCCCCATAACTTCAGGCTGGAATAACCAGTGGGAACTGAGGTTGAGGGAGGCTGAGGCAGCTGGAGCCTCATGCAGCTCCTCTTAAAGGGCCCGCACACGAATTTACTCGGACTTGCTCCCTCTAAGCTCAGAAGGGAAGCAGCTTGAGGGGCGCCAGAGACATACAGGGAAGAATTGAGCTGTTTGGCATTGGAACAAGGGCTGAAGAGGGGGCTTTCTCCTGGACAGACATGCTGTCAGAGGCCTTTGTTCCTTTGGTGAGCCCTTCCCTGGGTGACAGACAGCCACCATATCTGGGCCTCCAGCACCTTGGCTCACACTGTTTGCCCCGCCCTGGTGATTCCCTGAGGCCCTGCCCCACCCAACTTTCAGGCCCACCCAAGCTGTTGCCAGTTGCTTTACCATAGGATTGGCCTGTCTTAGATCCTGCTTCAGGTTTTCCTAAATTCTTTCAAACAAGCAGCATCTAGTCTCAGCTAGCCCCATACCTCTCATTAAGTAATACATAGAAACAAACACAGGGAGGCAGCCGTAATGAGGAGACAAACAGGTCCCAAATAAAAGAACAGAACGAAACTCCAGGGAAAGAACTAAGCGAAATGGAGATAAGCAACCTAACAGATTCAGAGTTCCAAACACTGATTATAAGGATGCTCAATGAACTTAATGAGAACCTCAGAGAACTTAGTGAGGGCCTCAAGAGCATAAAAAAGGACCAATCAGAAATGAAGGAGGCACCAACTGAAATAAATAAGAATTTACACAGACTCAATAGTAGAGTAGGTAAAGCCAAGAAGCAAATCATCGATTTGGAATATAAAGAAACAACAAACACCCAATATCAGAACAGCAAAAAAAAAAAAAAGAATCCAAAAAAATGAGGATAGTGTAAGGAGCCTCTGGGACAACTTCAAGCGTGCCAACATTCGCATCTTGCAGGTGCCAGAAGGAGAAGAGAGAGAAGAAGAAATCGAAAACCTGTTTGAAACTATAATGGCAGAAAACTTCCCTAACTTGGTGAAGAAAACAGACATACAAGTCCAGGGGCACAGAGTCCTAAACAAGATGAACCCCAAGAGGCCCACACCAAGACACATCATCATCAAAATGCAAAAGGTTCAAGACAAAGAGAGAATCTTAAAAGCAGCAAGAGAAAAGCAGTTAGTTACCTTCAAGGGAGCCCCCATAAGACTGTCAGCTTCCCTGGCCGGTTTGGCTCAGCGGTTAGAGCATCGGCCTGCGGTCCAGAGAGACCTGGGTTTGGTTCCCGCTAAGGGCACATACCTTGGTTGCAGTTTATCCCCGGCCCTGGTTGGGTCATGCAGGTGGCAGCCACTCGATGTGTCCCTTTCATGTTGATGTTTCTCTCTCTCTCTCTTCCTCTCTTTCCCTCCCACTCTATCTGAACAAAAAATGGAAAAATGTCCTCGGGTGAAGATTAAAAAAAAAGACTGTCAGCTGATATCTCAAAAGAAACTTTGCAGGCCAGAAGGGAGTGGCAAGAAATATTCAGAGTGATGAAAAGCAAGAACCTACAACCAAGATTACTCTATCCTGCAAAGCTGTCATTTAGAATCGATGGCCATATAAAGAGTTTCGCAGACAAGGAAAAGTTAAAGGAGTTCATCACCACCAAACCATTATTATATGAAATGTTGAAGGGTCTTTTTGAAGAAAAAGATAAAAAATATGAACAAACAAAATGGCAATGAATATATATCTATCGACAATTGAATCTAC
Organism: Molossus molossus; assembly: GCF_014108415.1. Taxonomy (NCBI): domain Eukaryota; kingdom Metazoa; phylum Chordata; class Mammalia; order Chiroptera; family Molossidae; genus Molossus; species Molossus molossus. Next base: position 21,068,816 of record NW_023425352.1, read on the forward strand.
AAACAAAATGAACAGGCAGAACAGAAACATTCTCATAGATACAGAGAACATTTTGTTGGTTGCCATATGGGAGAGGGATTGGGGGAATGGGTGAAAAAGGTGAAGGGATTAAGAAGTACAAATTGGTTGCTAGACTGACAAACCTAAAAGGGAAGAGGGTTGGGGGTGGAAGAAATAAACCAAAGAACTTAGATCCAGACAACAATGTGGGGAAAGGCAGGAGGGGGGCACGAGTGGGGAAGAGGGGGTCAATGGGGAGGAAAATGAGGAACATCTATAATACATTCAACAATAAAGATACGTTAAAAAAATAATAATAATAAAATCAATAAAGAAAAAAAAATCCTGCCCTGGTGACTCAGGGGTTGGGGTGACTCAGCCTTTGGACCAAAGAGTCACAGGTTCGATTCAGGTCAAGAGCACGGACCTTGGTTGTTGTTCGGTCCCCGGCCCCGGTCAGGGTCATGTGGGAGGCAACCAGTCGATGTATCTCTCTCACACTGATGTTTCTCCCTATCCCTCTCTTCCTCCTTCCCACTCTATGTGAAGATAAATGAAAAAAATATCAAGTGAGGATTAAAAAAAAAAATTCCCTATTATAAACGCTCATAACACCTTGTACCTTTCCTTCTTAGCATTCAACAAAGTTGTAATCTTGCATTTATTTGTGTACCACTTATCTCCCTTACCTTCAAAGGTTCTTCTTGCGCCACCTGCTCATTCAGCTTTTTGGTATAAGCATCACAGATTTCAGTGACTTGCACAAACCCCTGGAGGCCATTGGGGAGACTTATCACCAGTTCCAGATCATTTACCTCTTTCACACAACCCAAAATCCGCATCCCCTCACACAGGGACTAGAAGAGAAAAAGTGAAATCAATACGACAGGGAAGAGAACAATAAACGGGGAGGTAAGGGGAGTCTGGCTTTCAGTCTTAACTCTAATGTACAAAAGCTACAGGAAGTATCTATGTGTATATGTCAATGCACTTAATCAAATATCTAACTGAGCACCATAAAAGGTCTAAATTGTACAAGAGTGTTAACAGCACTAGGGTGCTAGAGGGCACTTTCACCTTTTACTTTATCCCAAGCAACCTAACCTCAAATGCCTAACAGGCAGCAAAATAAGGAGGCAGGTCAGTGGAGATAACGGCAGTCGGGAGTGTGCAGGCCACATCTAGAAGTGCAACCTCCACTGAGCTCTATGTGACTACAAACATGAAGGAATGCAAGCTTGTGTTGTCAGCACCTTCAAATTTTTACAAGACAGAAATCACATTTTTATGAAATTTTTTCATTTTCTAATGTTGGTATGAAGTTAAACAATTATTTTTTAAGTATTAACCAGGACAAACAAGATACTTCTGTTCACTAAATCTGAATCTTTCCCTTTAGAAAGATAACTAACATATGTCAGTTATTTTTTTTATATATAACTGACATACATGTTATGTTATTCCTCCTCTTTTATTATAACTAACATATGTCAGTTATCTAAAAATTTAAGAAACCTAAGACCACTTCACTGATTTGAGACAGTTTCTAATTCTATGAAATGAAAGAGTAGAATCAGAATGACTGCCAGTTCTAACCTGTGAATCTATTAAAACACAAGTCCCATAAGCCTATCAGCAGGATGAGATAAAAAGAAAAACAAACAAAATACACGATCCCAGGCATTAGTTAATAATAGAAGAAAATGATGCTCGATTCTGAGGACAAACTGCAAGAATCTCTATAGACACAAGCCATAAATATATTTATAAATGAAAATATTGAAAAAAAAGGAAGCAAGAGAGAAGGAAGAATATACACAAACTTAAGCAACCCAGGTACTTTGTTTAAAACAAAGCCAAACTTTAACAAACCTCAATACTAAGGATTTCAAACTTCTCTTTTACAGACTTGCTGCTTTCTCTCTTTTCAACTTTCAACTTTTTTGTTTTTGCTGGCCCTTTCTGGCTCTTTTTCCTTTTGGTGGATTCCTCTTCAGTAGAAATCTAAAGGGGAGAAAAGATCCCAAACAATGAAAAGAAGAAATCCTGGCTTTTCCCTCCAATTTCGGGTCACCTGTCACCTTGCTCTATTAGAGCTCCACCCCACCCCACCCCGAAGTGTTCCTTAATTCCCTCTTCAATCCCAACTTTCCCATTCTACCTCTCCTGCTTCCTTTAACCAAAATCTGCCCTCTGTGTTCTCAAAAGCCCCTTCTCTCCAGTGTTCTTCCTCCCTTGACTTAGGATGGACACTGGGGTTCCCCAAAATAAGAAGCAATTTGGAACAGTGTATGAATGGAAAGTAGAGTCACCAAGACCAAGTTAAACTCCCAATTCCAGCATAACAATCTGTGTGGTTTCAGCTAAATTACATAACCTCTCTTAGCCTTGGTGTCTCATCATAGAATGGTAATCTCTATTTCATAGTACAGTTGGGAAAAGTATATAATATAGATGTAAAGCCATACAATCAAATGTTAGTTCCCTTCCCTCCAGCATTTAGAGCACAGCCTACTGTATGTAGGTAAAGACTATGAATTATAATGCAAATTCTGATCATTATACATGGCAGCAAGGACCCCATTCAAATATACAATGATCAAATGCTTTCCCTCCATCTTTTATCAACACCATACAAAGCTCCTAAGAATAAAGAAGAGCACTGTAAACTCAAATACTAAATGCCATGCTTCAAAAGACATAGTTTTGTGGTTGGTACGAATTCTCTAACATATTCAATTTACAAACATAAACTTCAATAAGAAACAAATCTGGAAAACAACACTTTTCTCAAACAGGGCTCATTCTTCACAAGAATACTACAGAGAAAGTGTCAGCGAGTCTCAAATAAGCATACCACTTACATCGAATAAGTTGTCTTGTTCAACTGACTGCTGGAAAGCTTTTGCTGGTTTGTGGGTCTTTTTTGTACCGCCACGGGGGAAGCTTTCTTCCATGGTTGCCATGTTTGGGTCTCCTAAAAACAATGCAAAGAGTTACCAGAAGGTGTAACCTTGGTGTCAGATTTCCTAAAGTCTGTGATCAATGGGCAAGAGATAGAGCCTCTAGCACCAGTGTACTAGACAGCACTCAGGATCAAGGAATAGATGGTTTGATGCCAGGTCCCAGATAATCTAATTCATCTTTCCAAAGATCTCTCCTTCAAAAATCTCAAATCCACACATTTTCCTCCAAGGAAAAAAGTTATAGATTCAATGTAGTAATACCATTAAGCAGCTACAGTTAAGTCAGAAATACACAAACAAATATATAATTCCCTACCTTCAAAGAACATGAACACTTTTAAGAAGATAAAACAATTATGCAAATAATTTAAAATACAAATCAGATTATAAACTAGCAACAAAGAGGCAGGAAGTGATAAGGCTTCAATAAAGGAGGCAAGTGTCCTAAAGAAGATGCTTTTGGGCTAACTGTTAAAAGATGGATGGAATTTTAATATGTGGAAAGGGAAAAGCAGAAGGAATGTGAGGAAAAACATCGAAACAGAAATAGCCAATTATTTCAGTGAGAACCAGCAATTTGTGTGTCAGACAACTGCTCAAAAGGCTGTTGTTCCCTTTCTATGAAGGACTGTTCAACTAGATCACAGGAAGAATAAAGCATAATAACTGGAGTTAAATTTTAAAAGGCAGATTAGACTTTTCGTGGAAGACCTTGAATTAGATATGAGTTGTTTAGTGTTTACTTTGGCGATCAGAGCCTTAAGTAGCTAGAATTAGAATGACTGCTAAAGTTAGAAGAAACACAACAGTAATCAAAAAAATATATACTGCAGTTATACAGTGAACAGGAAGAGAGAACTGAAGGAAGGTAAACCGAGTAGGATTCAACTGCAGTAAAACCGAGAAACCATGAGAACCAAAAGTAGATATAAGTGAGAATGTAAGACAGGAGGGACTGGTTCCGAGAGACGTGGGAATAGGAATCTACAAAGGCTTGAGATAGTAGAGGTGACAACCGAGAGGGAGACGAGGATCAGGAAAGGATGTATACTTCGTAGAAACAGTTAAGTGCAGTCTAGTTTGCTGAGAACTTGATCCTTAATCTCATTTCAGACAAGGGGAAACGGGAGCTTCAAAGGCGATCCAGTGTCAGAGCAGGGGCTTAAGCTGCTTCCCAGGGACAGAGCGTGATGCGACAGAGGCCACTGGAGCACAGCCGGCTTCTGAGCCCGGCTGCGGGGGCAGAATCATTCACGCGGCACTGCGGGGTGCATGGCAGGGACCTGGGGGACCTAGCCCTGGCACAGTCTTGGAGGCCACAAGGTTTCCTCCCGTACTGCCTTTGCCCTCACTCACCTGCCTCGCGGCGCCAGCCAGGGAGAACTTCGGAGGCCGCGCCACCGTATCTACACACGCGGAAAGCCGTACACCCAAAGCCCAACGCCGCGCTTCCGGAAGCGTGGGCGGGCTCAACGCCCTACTTCCGTTACTAAGCTGGGTCCTGGCACCGTCTAGAGGGAGGAGATGTAGAGACAGGAAGCGGAAGAACGGGACTTCAAGCCATAGCCAATCGAGGCCGAAGGCTGAATCGCTGAGGCCGGTTGAACGCGTGCGGGGGAGGCGGCTTCTTCCGGCGGGCCGAGAGGTAGCTTCGTACGTTGAAGGACACAGCCTGCGGAGTTGGGATTTTTGCAAGGTGGGTGAGCGAGGAGCCTGGGTTCGGACCTCGCGCCTTAGTTTTGCGGCGCCAGCCTAGGATCCGACCGTTCCTTGTCCGGGAACGCCGCGAGGTCTTCGCTTTGGGGGACGTGGGCGGAGGGGGGAGGGAAAAGGAATTTGAGGTCTGGAGACTGGCGGTGCGAGGGGTCGGACCGTGGTTGGGCAGCCCTGGGGAGAGGCGAGTAGACGCTCCCAAAGGCTCTCCTGGAGCCCGAAGACCCTTAGGTTGCACTTTTCAGTTGAGAAAAATGAAGCCCGCAGCGAAAGGAGTCCCCCAAGGTCACCCGGTGACGTAATATTGGATGAGAACCTGAGCTTCTCACCCCACCTCTGGCCGAATTAATGTCTTTTCCTCCGTATGCCCATAGCCGCTTGTGTCGGTTGAGCTGTGCTAAGGAGGCTTGCCAGCCAGACCTCCTTCAGCGGCGCCGCAGCCTTTGTGTCAGAGCGAGAGGGAGTGTGGCCCGGCCCTTGCCTGTTCAGGCCCGCGGTGAGCGGGTTAGGTTTAGATTCCAGTATGTTCGGGCAACGGGGAGGCCTTTCCTAGGAGGTAGCCAGAACAAAGAAATGTAAACTCCTCGAAGTGCAGTAGGCTGGTTCTGGTACCTGAGCGGCTCTCGCCCATCTTTGCCTGCTTTACTTCGTAATCTCACCGTTCCAGGTAGGTGACCATCCAGACAGGAACACAGTAGCATCGAGAAACGGAAAGTAGCCAATGCAGATAATCACTTTGGGCCTTTTTTGAAATGCCCATTTTACAGGGTGTGGAAGGATTAATTCTACTTGATAGCTATTCGCCAGTTAATTGCAAAAGTGAAGACTCTATTGCTTAGACCTTCCCCCACAGGCTGCTGTTTAACCAAGAATACAATTATTCTTAGGTACTTTTCTCTTTCTTTTATATGTCTTTCTAAACTTAAGCATTACTCGGAAGGAAGGCAAGTTATAGTTCAATTATTCCACAAAGGGCACTCTAACAAAGGTTTCTGATCCTTGCCCAAAAGTAACCAGCATTTTGCAGAAGAGTGCAGAGTGTTTGCAGGCTTCGCTCCCATTGTTTATCTCACTAGCAACATTCCATTTTCCCTGCTCCCACCCAGCCTCTCAAGAGTTTTCCTTTAAGACACAGACTAAATCGCAGTTCCTATACCATGCTCTTAAGTCAGAATTAGTCCTCTGTGGACTATCACAAACATCAGACTTTATCCCATATTGTGTAGAGAGAACTTTAAAACATTTTAAATTGTTTCTGTTGCACACCAGAACATTTTTTGTTAGGCACAGGTAGTGGGGGGTTATCAATTAATAATTTGACACAGTTAAGCCCTTGTTTTCTGAAGGGTTTCTCCTGGAAACCTGCTTGATGCTATAGGAATTAAAAAGGTATCATGAAGGTGAATTGGGGGGGAAAGTATGCCTTTAATAAGTTTAGTAAAATGAAACAGTTAATATAAAAGTTACATCATAAAGGTTCCTTTTAATGGAGATGCTGCTACTTGTGCAGGACAGGCCAAGGCCATCGAGTGGCCCAAGAACATTTTCCTTCATTGCTCCAAGAACATTCTTGAAACAGTCCAAAATTAAAGTTATTTGTCCAAAATTTTCATTGCCAATTCTGTGCACGTGAATGCCTCTGAAGGCCTTTGCATGGTAAACAGGAGAGTGCCAGTTTCCATAGCAATGATTTCCTCATTGATCTCTCCCTCTTCCATTTCATCAAGAGCCAGCTGTATCACTGCCACTGCCTACCAATCTCGACCGGACCTCGACCGGCTCGTCTATGTTGCCAATCGACTCGGCGTGGCGTCGGTCGTGGTAGATAGGTGGTCATACATACGAATTTTGAAGCATTGTTTTGATGACTTTTGAATGTGCCTTTACTATTTTTATTATAAGAGAAATACATGTCTTTGTAAACTACATAGGTACTATAGCTATAACTCTTCTGCAAAGTTTGCTACATATTTTTCCATTGTTTTCTGTTGTGCTGTTTTTCAAATTTGAACGTTTATCAGAAACACCTGGAGAGCGTATTAAAATGAATTGTTGGACCCCAGAGTTTCTGAGTCAGTAGGCTTGAGGTCTTGGGCCTGATAATTTGCATTTCTAACAAGTTTCCAGTTGGTGCTGCTGGCCTAAGGACCAGATTTTGAGAAACATTGATGTGCTCTACAATGTCCAGAAGTAGGATTTTTTTTTTTTTTAATCCTCACCCGAGGATATTTTTCAATCTATCTTCAGATAGAGTGGGAAGGAGGGAGAGAGAGAGAAACATCAACATGAGAGGGACACATCAACTGGTTGCCTCCCACAGGACCCCGACCAGGGCCTGGGACAAACCACAACTAAGGTATGTGCCCTTGACCAGAATTGAATCCTCGACTCACTAGTCCATAGGCCAAATCTCCAACTGACAAGCCAAACCAGCCTGGGTGGATTTCCCCCCTCCCCCCCCAAATTTAACATTACATGGGGATATCTTTCCATGTCAATACATAAATATCGGTCAATATACATTGTATCCTCCAATGGAAACCATCTTTTATCAGTTTCCTATAGGTGGACTTTTAGTTTTTCCAGTTTGCTTTCATAAACAGTATTTCAGTCACCATCCTTGAAATATGTAGCATATTTCCACTTTGTAATATTTCTATAAGGGTAAATTCCTGGAGAACAAATGAACCAGCTAGGTAAAAAGATATACTAATTATTATTTGATAGATATTGCAAAATTGCACTTTACGAAGTTGTCAGTTATACGCGAGGCAACAGAAGGAATGCTTATTTTCCAACAATCTTACTACTGCTTATTATAATTTTTTATTTGCCAGTCTGCTAAATATTGGTCTCATTTTACATTTTTTGATCCTGAGGTTATCTTTTTATGTTTTATGTTTTGTTTTGTTTTGTTTTGTTTTGTTTTATCCTTACCCGAGGACACTTTTGCATGTATCTTCAGATAGAGCAGGAGGGAGAGAGGGAGGAAAAGAGAGAGAAAGAGAGAGAGAAACATCGACGTGAGAGAGACACATCAAGTAGTTGCCACCCACACGACCCCAAACGGGGCCGGGGACAAACTGTAACCTGTGCCCTTAGCGGGAACCGAACCCAGATCTCTCTCTGGTCCGCGGGCCAGTACTCTAACTGCTGAGCCAAACTGGCTAGGACTCTATTTATGTTTTGCCCTTTTGTTCTTTTTTATTTTCCTTCTCTAAGGTGATTAAAATATTTGCCCACGTTTTCTAACGGGATTTTTTTGTTTTCACTATTTTTTTCTTAATTCTCACCCAAGGATATATTTTTTTATTTTAGAGAGAGAAAGGGGAAGAGAGAGAGACATTGATCAGTTGCCTCTCGTACTGGGACCAAACCTGAAACCTGGGTATGTGTGCCCTGACCCGGAATCAAACCCATAACCTTTTGGTGTATGGGACAATGTTCCAACCAGTAGAGCCACCTGGCCAGAGCTTGGTGTTCACTATTTACATTTAAATCTTTTATCTACTTTGATGTAAGGAATAAGGATTCCAGCCCTGGCTGGTTTGGCTCAGTGGTTAGAGCGTCGGCCTGCGGTCCAGAGGAATAAGGATTCCAGCTCCCCACAATAGCTACTATCAACTCCATTTATTATTTTTTTATTTTTTTATCCTCACCTGAGGACATTTTTCCATTTTTTGTACAGATAGAGTGGGAGGGAGAGAGAGGAAGAGAGAGAGAGGGAAACATCGATGTGAAAGGGACACATCGAGTGGCTGCCACCCGCACGACCAACCAGGGCCGGGAACAAACTGCAACCGAAGTACGTGCCCTTAGCGGGAACCGAACCCGGGTCTCTCCGACCGCAGACGGACGCTCTAACCGCTGAGCCAAACCGGCCAGGGCTCAACTCCATTTATTAAATGATCCCTTCTCAGCTTTCCCTTGGAGGTCTTAAATTATTTATAAGAAAAATTGTAAAAGCATGGTTGCAAGTTGAGCTGTTTGGTTGGTGGTTACCCCTCTGAGAATTTTAGAAAAGTTTTATGAGGACTAACTTTCAACTAATCTTAAAACTGATTAATTCCATGTTCATTGTACCATGATAAAGATAGAGTCAGAATTGAACACATCAAGCAATATTGGGTCAGAGAGTGGACTTAGAGACTGTTTTCTTCCTATGCTAAATGATTTGACATATATTCTGGAGTATTAAGTAAAAGCAACCAAGGTAAAGTCCTCCTTCCAAAAGTTTCTCTTATCAACGAGGCTTTTTTCACCATCTTTGCTACTGCTATGTTGGGCGCAACATAAATAAAAATTTACAAGATTTATATGCAGTGACTTTTCAGGTTTAAAAATTTTTTTTTTTTTAAAGTCTTTTTCAAATTGCATCCAAACCAATTTACTGTTGCCTTCTTTCCTTTTTTACAAGATTGAAATCATGGCGGGTGCAGAAACTGATGCCCAATTCCAGTTCACTGGAATCAGAAAATATTTCAACTCTTATACTCTCACAGGTAGAATGAATGTAAGTATTAATGATGCCTTTAAGCAAATATATTTTAGAATTCTATAAGTATGACATCTCCTTTTTAACTTTTTCTGTTCTTTTTCAGTGTGTACTGGCCACATATGGAAGCATTGCTTTGCTGGTTTTATACTTCAAGTTAAGGTCTAAAAAAAACCCAGCTGTGAAAGCAACATAAAAGGTAAGGAATTGACATTTTAAAGTTTATAATTTAGCCATTCTGATGTTACAGTTTTTCTGCCTGGCTATAAAAGTAAATCGTTGTCATTATGCAACATTTATTACACACAAGAAAAAAATAGAGAAACATATTACCATATCCCATTGCCCTGTCAGTTTTAGTTACCATTTTTGTTTGGCTCTTTTTTGTATATTTTATTTGGTTTTTATAGACTATGACTCATGATTGTGTATGGTCTCTATAATTTGAATACATGAGTAGAGTGCTTGTGGTTATATGATTTATTTTACAGAGGAAATGTGTCTCCTATTAGATTTTGTTTTAATATAAGTAACATCATAATCATTTTGAGCATGAAGTGAAGTCTACATCTGTGGTTGTTTCTTAGGCTGAAGTTCTTTCTCAAAGAGTTGTGGGGCACCCAGCTTTGTAAGAGGTTGTCTCTTTTGCCCCAGCCAAAGTTGAATAATGAAGTCGTACATTTTTTTTGCATTTTTTTGCCATTTGTATTTTTCTTAACATTCTTTTCATGTGGTTTTCACATTTAACAGCTGGGACTTTTGTCTTTGTGGAGACCTTATTTCTCTCATATAAGCTTTTTATGTAATAATCATTAACCAATCTTTTAAATGAGTTGCAGATATATCTTGATTTTTGCTAGTGTGTTAGTTTCAAGGTTTTTTTGTGGTTTTTTTTTGTTACTCCTCACCTGAGGGTATTTTTTCCATTGATTTTTAGGTAGAGAGGAAGGGAGGAAGGTGGGGGAGGGGGTATGAGAGAGACACATTTATTGGTTACCTCCCGCATGACCCCAACCTGGGCCAGGGACCGAACCTGTAACCCAGGTACCTGCCCTTGATCGGAAAGTGAACCTGCAACCCTTCAATCTGTGGGCTGATGCTCTAACTGCTGAGCCAGACTGGCCAGGGCTCAAGGTTTTTTGTTTGTTTGTTTTTACGTTTTTTTGTTTTTTTTATCCTCACCTGAGGGCATTTTTCCATTTTAGTTCAGATAGAGTGGGAGGAAGAGAGAGAGAGAAACATCAATGTGAAAGGGACACATCGAGTGGCTGCCTCCCACACGAGTCCAACCAGGGCCAAGGACGAATTGCAACCAAGGTACATGCCTTTGACTGGAATCGAACCCATGACTCATTGGTCCATGGGCTGACACTCTAACAGCCGAGCCAAACCAGCCAGGGCTCAAGGTTTTTTCTTTAATCACTTTTTATTTTTCAATTAAAGTTGACATATAATATTCAGGTATACACCTCATGGGTTAGACATTATATAACTTACTAAGTGATTATTCTGATAAACTTTGTACCTGTCTGACACCATACATAGCTATTAGAATATTATTGACTATATTCCCTGTGCTGTACTTTACATCCTCGTGACTATTCTGTAACAACCTACTGGTACTTCTTAATTCCTTCATCTTTTTCACCCCCCTCCCATCTGGCAACCATCAAAATGTTCTCTGTATCTATGAGTCTGTGTTCTGCTTTTTTATTTTGTTTTTTAGATTCCATCGTTGATAAATATGTGTATATTTCCATTTTATTTACATTTGTTTGTTTTTATTCACATTTTTTATCTTATTTTTTAATTTCTTCTTTTCCTTAAAGAAGACCCTTTAATGTTTCATATAATGCTGGTTTGGTAGAGCTAAACTCCTTTAGCTTTTTCTTGTTTGGGAAGCTCTTTATATATCCTTATATTCTAAATGATAGCTTTGCTCGGTAGAGTGATCTTGGTTGTAGGTCCTTGCTTTTCATCTCTTTGAATATTTCTTGCCTAGCTTTTCTGGCCTGCAAAGTTTCTTTTGAGAAATCAGCTAACAGTCTTATGGGAGCTCCTTTGTACATAACTAACTGCTTTTCTCTTGCTGCTTTTAAGATTCTCTCTTTGTCTTTAATCTTTTTCATTTTAATTATGGTGTGTATTGGTATGTCTTGGTGTGGGCCTCTTTGGGTTCATCTTGTTTGGGACTCTGCACTTCCTGGACTTGTATGTGTATTTTCTTCACCAGGTTAAGGAAGTTTTCTGTCATTATTTTTTCAAATAGGTGTTAAATTTCTTGCTCCCTTCTTCTGACACCCCTATGATGCAAATGTTGGTACACTTGAAGTTGTCCCAGAGGCCCTTTACACTGTCTTCATTCTTTGGATTCTACTTTCTTTTTGCTGTTCTGATTGAGTGTTTTTTGCTTCCTTATATTCTAAATCGCGGATTTGATTCTTGGCTTCATCTGCTCTACTGTTTTTTGTTGTTGTTGTTGTTGTTGTGTTGTTGTTTTTTTGGTACATGCCCCTAGCGGTAACTGAACCCAGGACTCTGGTCTGCAGGCCGACATTCCATCTGCTGAGCCATACTGGCCAGGGCTCCTCTACTGTTGATAACCTGTAAATTATTCATTTCAGTTAGTGTATCCTTCATTTCTGACTGATTCTTTTCTATGGCTTCCATGTCCTTTTTATATTTATTTTTTTAGTCTTTTTTTTTTTTTTTTTAGAGAGGAAGGGAGAGAGAGAACCATCGATCACTTGCACTCCAACTAAGGATTGAACCCGCAACCCAGGCATGTGCCCTGACCAGGAATCAAATTGGCAGCCTTTAAGTGCACAGGATGACACTCAACTAACTGAGCCACACCAGCCAGGGCACCATGTCCTTTTTTTTTTTTTTTTTTTAATATACCCAAGGGTATTTTTCCATTTATCATTAGATAGAGTGGGAGGGAAAGACAGAAACATTGTTGTGATAAAGCCACATCAGCTGGTTGCCTCCCACACAACCCAACCAGGGCCAGGGACGAACCACAACCAAGGTACATGCCCTTGACTGAAATCAAACCCATGACTCATTGGTCTGTGAGCTGATGCCCTAACCACTGAGAAAACCGACCAGGGCTCCATGTCCTTTTTTTATAATGTGGAAGTTCTCACTGAGTTCTTTGAGCATCCTTATGACCAGTGTTTGGAACTCTGCATCTAGTAGATTGGCTGTCCCCATTTTGTTTAGTTTTTTCTTGAAGGAGTTTTGTTCTGTTCTTTATTTGGGACATTTCTTTGTCTCCTTATTTTGGCAGCTTCCCTGTATTTGTTTCTATGACTTAGGAAGAGCTGCTATGTCTCCCAGGCTTGGTAGACAGGCCTTATTTTGTAGGGGCCAGTGGCACAGCCTCCCTGATTATCCAAGCTGAGCACTCTAGGTACACCCCCATGTGGGCTGTGTACATCCTCCTGTTGTAGTTGAGCCTTGATTGCTGTTGGCACATCATGGGAGGGATTTACCCCTAGCCCAATTGGCTATAAGACTGGCTGTGACCATCAACCACCTTTGACCCACCCCACAGAGCAGCACTTAACTTCAGTGGGGCTCTGGAGCCTACCAAGTCTGCCTCTTGAGTGTATCACTTGTGAAAGTGGTTGGGTGGTGCTTCATCATGGTCTGAAGCTGGGTGTGCTGGCTCTGGGGTCTCCAGAGAGGGGCAGGCCAAGGTCAGCCACCACCTGTGTTCTTGGGGTCACCTGGTGTGACTTACAAAGTGTACTGCAGATGGCTGCTACTTGTGCTGGGCCTGGAAGTGCCCATGTGATGCTAAGCTACAAACCAACGCCTGCTACTGCTAGTGCCAGGCCTATGGCCACTTAGCAAGAGGTACAGGGCACGCTGAGGCCAGATTTTGCTTGTTTGAGAGATTTTAGTAAAGTCTGAAGCATGAACCAAGACAGGCCATTTGTAGGGAAAAGCCCCTAAAAAGAGCTTGGGTGGGGTGTGGTCTCAGGGAATCACCAGGGCAGGCAAACAGTGTGAGCCAGGTTGATGGAGACTCAGATATTGCTTGGTTAGAGGAGGGCTCAGAAAAAAAAACAATGGTTTCTGCCAGCACTTTTGTCTGGCAGGTAGCTGCTCCCCAGCTCTCACCCTGATGCCAGACAAGTTACTTCCTCCCTTACGTCCCAGCATGGAGGTCAGAGGGAGTGAATCAGACTAAATTCATGTGCAGGCCCTTTAAGCAGAACTGCCGCCCTGGCCCATGTGGCTCAGATGTTAGAACATCGGCTCATGCACCCAAGTGTCTCAGGTTTGATCCTGGTCCAGGGCACATACCTGGGTTGCAGGTTTGATCTCCAGCCTCAGGGTGCATGCAGGAGGCAACCAATTGATGTGTCTCTCACATTGATGTTTCTCTCTTCCCCCCATACCTGCCTCCCTCCCTTCCACTCTCTTAAATTAAAAAAAAAAAAATCAATGGAAAAAATATCTTCAGGTGAGGATTACAACAAACAAAACAAGAGGAACTGCTTAACTCCCTAGTTGTAGGACTTCCATTTAGCTAGGGTTCAGGCAGTTCTGAATGATGGTTTTCTATAGTTTAGTTATAATTTTGATGTGGTTGGTTTCAAGTTTTTATATAGGTAGTTCTATCTTTTCCTTAAATCCCCCATAGACTTCATTTTCTTCTTATAATGCCCCCAACACCCGTTTACTTACTCCTGAGTGAATAAATATTTGTGTTGGCAGTAAATCATGTGCAGAAAACCCAAAATCCAGATCTTTCTCTAATGTAGCTCTTCACAGATAGAAAAATTTCCCTCTGCTCTTAAGAGTTTTTCCAATCCATAGGGGACTGAATATCCCAGAATGCAAATGTAGTGTTTTGCTCGATTTTCCATATTAGGTACTTCCTAACTTTGGGAAGGTAGTTGTAGCCCTTTACACAAATGAAGAAAGTGTGTCTCAGATATTAAATAATACATACTAGTTTACGTACCTGTTTTCTACTGTTCAAAATGTTACTTTATATACATGATTTTTCCAGTAGGATACATTTAAGATCATAATGAATTGTTGGTAGCTCTTTTGTTAAAGGAGTGTTAGGTTAAATTGTATTAAACTGAGATACCTTAATTGGGGGGGGGGGGTACTGACTCCTTTGAAAATTTGATGAATTTGCATTCAATTTCAGATGTTCATGGATAGTCCTATAATGGTAATTTACTGAATGTCTTAAAAGTAGAGTTGAACATGATTTTATCTGAACTATTTTTGCTTTGTTTATAGGATTCTAAACTGTTCCTCATCTGTTAACTTCCCATGCCTGGAGACGCTAATGTCAACTCATCATGTGATACTCAATTTGTACAATAAATTATGAACCTGGAAAAGCTGGTTGTCTTTATTTACAAGATATCAAAAATATAAAAACTGTACAAAAATGCAACAAAGGCAAAAAAACTGGCAGTGACTTGGTCTGAATTATAGTTTCCCAAAGCAAGGCTCAGTACTGGAGGTAAGCAACTGAAATGTCTGTCTGACTTCAAGTGTGTAAGGTTGTGTGTATAGCCATTTTAGCTGAAGTAGAACATAAAAGCTAAATTTCTTCACCTGATTTAGAGTGTTTGGGTGCACTCAAAATCTAACAGGTGTAAATTCAGATGTCAGTGGCTGGTTGTACTTCATCTAAATCTTAGAAAGGAATCGTAGTTCACCCTACTCAGTTACATACATTCCACTAGTCATAGGCCAAGCAAAAAATGTTAGTAGATCGTTTAACATAGTACTTGAGTGCCATACAGTAACTACATTTTTACAGCAGAAACATGCTCATAGAATTCTTCAGCTAAAATTCAAGATGGTATTATATTACTCAATTTGAATCTTGAAGCAGGACGAATTATTGAAATCAGTTTTTTTTCTAAACATAATAAATTAAAATAGCATTTGAACAGAAAATGCATAGTTTCCACACATTCCAAAGCACCATAAATGTCCCCTCCACAAACATAATACCTCTTATTCAACTAACGGAAATTAGTTAAATGTGGTTGCTGTAGAAACGTGGAACTCTTCTGTTCAGATTTTCCAAGCAGCATACTTCCAGATCCATATAGATAAAACATTCTTTGCAGCTTAAATATTAATCACTGAGGTATTTGCTTTTAGTCTCCCTTTTTCAAACAGTAGCTTCCAAAGGTCTTTAGTACCAATGGTTTATTGCGGACTATAAGCTCCTGCAGCTAGAACCAAGTTTCTTCGAGTAAAATGGAGATGCACAACTGGTGTTGATTTGGTCATATATGTTCCCAACAGTAACTCCTGTGAATTCTCAGGTAAATTTATATGCCCTGTGGCTGTAGTAAAGTCATCAGTCTCTAAATCTTCAAATGCTTTGACAGCATCCCATAACCGGACTGTATTATCCATTGAACCTGAGGGAAAGTCAAAGGAAACCATTTAGTAGTATCTATCATATTTAGCCTCTGACACAGTTTGCCAAGTACTTTATGTATTTATTGTAGATTTCTGGTGAAAAATCTAAACTTGATTAACAACTCTATTCCTTCAGAAATAACATTTCAAGCAATAGTTTAACGTGAGAGGTCAATATACATGTAGAATGATAACTCTGGAATCATGGCTAAGGAGAAGCAAAGCCTAAAATAGCAGGACTTAATTTTGCAATTGTCAACACTCATTGTTAACTTTTTTCTCACACCTGAGGATACTTTCTTCCATTTATTTTCAAGTAGAGTGGGAAGGTGGAAGAAGGGAGGGAGAGAGAGAAACATCAATGTGAGAGACACATTGATTGGCTGCCTCCCACACAACCTCGACCAGGGCTGGGGATGGAACCTGCAGCTCAGGTACATGCCCTGGACCAGGAAACGAACCTGCCACTCTTTGGTCCACAGACTGACGCTCTAACCGCAGAGTCCAACCACCCCAGGCCATAATTGTTAACTTTTAACAGTTTACCCTTTACCACAAAGCCATTTCTAGTCATTTACCTGATGCCAAAATTTCACCATCTCTACTAAACCTAAGTGAACAGACTGTATCAGTGTGGCCTTTTAATTCTCCAACCATCAAACCATGTCCAATATCCCAAAGGAGGACTCTGCCATCTGTTGCTCCTGTAGCCAGGAATCTCCCATTGGGAGAAAATGTCAAGGAATGAATTGGTCCCTAGAAAAGAAGTCAATGGAAAGAATCATTATAGTAGGGTTAAAAATATCTAAGAAAACAAAACAAAGAATTTTTAAGTGTAGTGGAATGAATAGTATCTTTAGAATGAATGTGTCACTGGTTCATTTTTTAAATATTTTTATCTCAAAAGCAACCTTGTGTGCTGGAATCATGAAGGTGTAAAAATACCTTGTGTCCAGTGAAGATCCTTACACAGTTTCCATTTAGGACATCCCAGAGCCGTACAGTTCTGTCTGCAGAGCCCGTAGCAACATAATTAGAATTTGGATGGAATCTGGTACAATTCACATCAGCAAGATGGCCAGCAAATATCCTTAAAGGCTGATAGTGGTCTGTAGCCCAGAGCCTTATTAAAAATTTATTAAAAGCAAAAGATAATTAGTTAACTATGAGATGCAACAGTTCTATCCAAAATAAATATCCATGGGAAATGTTAGTTCTAAATGGGTCCCCTTCACCTGAGACTAAATGACATTCTGAAAAAAAAGAAGTTGATCTGGTACAAACATTTTTTAATTTTATAATTCTTGAGTTCTGTCCTCTCCCCATTCCCCTTCTATCCATCCAACTCCTAGTCTAACCCATAGGAAAGTGTTGGCCACCACATTTCTAACCTGAGCTACCTCATCCTGAACTTTTAAGGAGATGACAGGGAAACAGGTGCTACAGTGGTAGTAAAGGACAAGGTTACAACAACTGATTTAAAAAGAGAGAGAACACATTAAAAAAATAAACCTAAAAAAAGATTAAGCAGCTGAGGGGAGGCAGGGAAAGTGTGTTAAGCTAGCTTGAGAAAGAAAAATTACTCAAAACTTTTCATATAAACATACTAATATTCTTCCCAAATTCATTTTCAAATAACTATAAATACTGACATTCTCCAAAAGTTGATCCTGAATCATAGAAGTGAAAACCAGTTTAGCTAGTGTTTGTAATTCCCAACAAGAAACCATTCTGTTCCTTGAATATACCCAGTTGTAAGATCACAAACGTACTTACCGAGCTACTCGGTCATGGCCCCCTGACACAAAATAATATCCATATGGAGAAAACTGTGTGTCCCAAACTGGATAGTTGTGTCCTTTATATCCAACCAAGCAAGTAAATGTTTGAAGACTCCACAATCTAACAGTTCCATCCTCTGAAGAGGAAAGCAGGTAGTTCCTGAGAAAAGAGAATATATCTGATTCCCAGAATAGCTTTTAGTTACCTGTCCAGGTTCTGTACATTGACTATATTAAATATAGCTGATATGCCACATCTCACTTTTAATTTATACATGGAATTCACAGTAGATAACGAGTAAAAAGTACTAACCAAACTAATATTAGCTATGACATTCTACTAAGCACCTAAGGAATGAGGTTCAATTTTTTTTTTTAATGTCTTTATTGATTTTTTTTAGAGAGGAAAGGAGAGAGAGATAGAAACATCGATCGGCTGCCCCCCGCATATCCCCCACTTGGGGATCGAACCAGGACCTCTCAAGTCCACGGGACGACGCACAATCCACTGAGTCACAACGGCCAGGCTTAATTATTTTTTTAAAAAGAATCTATTAGGCCCTGGCTGGTTTGGCTCAGCAGTTAGAGTACTTGCCAGCGGACCACAGTCCCATGTTCAGTTCCCTCTAAGGACACTTACCTCAGTTGTGGTTCGTCCCCACCCCAGTTCGGGTCATGTGGGTGGCAGCCAGTCAATGTGTCTCTCTCACATCAATGTTTCTCCCTCTTCCTCCTCTCTCTCGCTCCAGCTTTATCTGAAGATAAATGCAAAAATGTCCTAGGTAAGGATTAAAAAAAAAAAAAAAAGAATAGGAAAAATGAAATAAAATAAAAAGAATCTATTGGGGAGGGGGAATCACAATTTTTTTTTTTAAATACTCCCCCAAAGACATTTTTGCATTTTTATTTTCAGATAGAGCAGGAGGGAGAGAGGGAGGAAGAGAAAGAGGGACACACACATCAACTGGCTGCCACCTGCACAACCCCAACCAGGGCCAAACTGCAACCAAGGTACATGCCCTTTGCGGGAACCAAACCCAGTCTGTGGGCCGATGCTCTAACCACTGGGCCAAACTGGCCAGGGCTCACAATTATTTTTAAAAAGTAACACAAAGGGCTAATGACAAAAAGTACAATCAAATAAGGTCAATTTAAAAGGGCTTCTAAGAAATGTAATATGTCACTTAAAACTCAATTTTTTATTTTAAATTGAAGACACTATTTTCCTATCCTGTAAGAATTTAAAAGGGAATTTATCTTTCTGACCCCCACACACATACATGCAAAAACAAAAAACATACAGACATGTGAATAATTACCTTTTTTAGGAATAAATACAAAAGCTGAACTATTCAAAGTACCATGGTTTTCACTGAAATCAAGTTTCCCTCAAGTAAAAATATATCATCTGACTAAACCCCATCAAACAAAAACTTCATCATTCTCAAAGGCTCATAAAAATGAAGATCTTGATGGATTAAAAGCTAGTATCTCATCCTGGCCAGTTTGGCTCAGTGGTTAAAGCATCGGCCTGAGGACCAGAGTCAAGGGTTTGATTCTCAAAGGCATGTACCTGGGTTTCAGATTTGATCCCAGGCCCCAGTCAAGGTCCTGTGGGAGGCAACCAATCGATGTGTCTCTCACATCAATGTTTCTGTTTCCCTCTCCCCTCTTCTCACCCCCCCTCCCTCCCTAAAAAAAGTCAGTGGAAAAATATCCTTGGGTGAGGATTTTTAAAAAGCTACTATCCAAGATATAGATGGTATGAATACAACATACTCTTCCTTCCCCCACTTCTACATAATGTTAGAGATCATGAAAAATACACAAATACCTATTTATGGATTACAAATTTCCTTTTCAGTATCCTCTTAGTTCTTTTGATTGTACACAAATCTTCAATTAATAGCTATTAAGTCTTTAATCTCGGTAATCTTTTTTTTTTTTTTTTTTTTCAGAGGAAGGGAGAGAGAGAGAAACATCAATTGGTTGCCTCCTGCACACCCCCTACTTGGGATTGAGCCTGCAACCCAGATATGTGCCCTGGACCAGGAATCAAACCAGGACCTCTCAGTCCATGGGACAGCGCTTAATCCACTGAGCCACACCAGCCAGGCTAATCTCAGTAATCTTATAAATTTGGAGATGATGGAAGACAGCAGTAGCCACAAACCCAAAGTAGGGACCCAAAGAAGCAATTCAAATCAAAGGTTATACAAAACTAAAAATATTTTTTTTCTTTATCGATTTTAGAGAGAGAGTAAGGGAGACGGAGAGAGAGAGATAGAAACATCAATGAGAGAGAACATCAATTGGCCACCTCCCTTACACCCCACACTGGGGATTTAGCCCACAACCTGGGCATGTACCCTGACAGGGAATAGAACCAGCAATCTCCTGGTGCATGCGTCGATGCTCAACCATTGAGCCACACCAGCCAGGCTGAACTAAAAATTTTTAAAACCAGCAAACCATGTGTATCTTGAGTCTGTAAATTTGGGTATATACTAAGTTGCTATCATATAGTGCCAAGATGATTAGTAAATGGCAATATTCTAAAAGATAAAGAAGGCAACCATGAGATTTTTCTAACAGAGATTTTCCTAATATTTGCATAATATTTCCAGTAGTTAACTTTTATATAATTTCAATATAATACAGCAGTACTTAAATGTTATTGTTTGTACCTTACCTATCTGGACTGAAGCTGGCTCCATAGACAGGCCCACTGTGACCATACAAAATCTTTAACTCACTTGCTGTTTTCTCATCCATGATTCTTTCCAAGACATCATCTGATTCTTTGTCTATGAGGCTAAGATCTAAAATGGTGATTTTTAAAAGTACATTTATTAAAATATTTTAAAGCAATGATTCAGAAAAACTAACGTCTGAACAGTTCCTCCTGCATATTGCCCACTGTGCCAATGCCACTAAATTAGGTTATACTATCCCAATGTATAGCAGAGAAACTGAGGTTCGGAACAGTTAGTAATTTGCCAGAGTGTACACAGCTATATTCACTGTTGGAACTAGGACTGAAACTCAATACTGTATACAATGTTCCACAAAAGTGAAAACTATGGAAATACTAAATTACTGAAAATGTGTAAGTACAACAAGCAAGAAACTCTTTAAAATGAAATCCTGATCTTATTTTTTTCAGCCTTTTTTTTTTTTGGTACGTGCCCCTAGCAGGAACCGAATCCGGGACTCTCTGGTCCACAGGCTGACGCTCCTACCGCTGAGCCAAACTAGCCAGGGCTTTTTAGCCATTTTTTATGGCTAAAACAGAAAGCATTCTCCCACTATTTGCTCTAAAGGTTTTTAAAAATTCATAAGCAATCAATAATAAAATGTTAGATTTTTAACCTTAATTTTCTAGCCTAATCCCTTGATTCTACAGAGGAGAAAACTGAGGCCCAGAGAAATTAAAGTAGTCTAGCACCCCAGTCTCCTGATTGCCACTCTAATATACTTTTCACTATTGGGAATGTTAGCATTTTGAGTTAAAGTAAAATCAAGTGAAAGTCAGCTAAGATCACACACTCTGGTATATACTGCATGGGAATCATGATTGGTGTAAACTAACGAAGAGTTTACATCCTGACAGGTCACCTCAGTTACCTGCTGCTTGTTTGACACTACGAAGCTTTTTGGGAGTCACAGACCACACTCTGACAGTTGAATCTGCAAAACCTCCAGCAATCAAACTAGAATCATCAGTGACATCCACTGCAGTAAGGCCCTGCCAAGAAAAAAAAAAAAAAAGATTTATACTAAACAATACTGTTTTAGGGGAGAAAATTATAATCATATCTTAAATAAATAATGATAGCTATTTTTTTCATATAAAAGATTATTTGAGATTTCATTCTTCTATGGACCCAACTGTTTGAAATCACTTACTTTTAGAACATGTCATCATTTACCCCTTTTTTGCCCTCCAAATTTGGAGTGCATGACATGAAGCAAATGTTAATCATCTTTGCTTTTTTTTTTTGTATCCTCACCCAAGGACATTTTTCCATTTTTGTTCAGACAGAGTGGGAGGGAGAGAGAGAGAGAAACGTCGACGTGAAAGGGACACATCGAGTGGCTGCCACCTGCACGACCAACCAGGGCTGGGGACAAACTGAGGTATGCGCCCTTAGTGGGAACCGAACCCAGGTCTCTGGACCGCAGGCTGACACTCTAACCGCTGAGCCAAACCGGCCAGGGCACTCATCTTTGCTCTTTACTAAATATATTCTCAGCAACCTATAAGGAATCTATAAAGACTAAGTTTATATAAGTACTTAAACTAAGTTCAATAGAGATGAACTACAGTTTCCTCTGCCACAAAGGCTAGCAAAATTCTGATCAGTGAAACCAGGGGCACATCCAGTATTCTGGTATCTACAAGTTGCTAAAGTTCTTTTAAACATTGCCTTCTGTCTATTTATAGCAGTGTCCAATTCTCCTTAATAGCTGTCTTTAAGCTATAGCTATATTTATATCAAGAGTTTAAATAAGAAAAAAAAAGTTTAATTAAGAAAACTCCATTTTAAATAACACATTTCTTTTATTAGTAAATCACCATTTTTACATGATTTTCCAGGAACATGATTTTACCAACCTGGTAAGCATTGAGGAATGTATAGAAACAAATGGAGGGTAAACAGTCTGGCCCAAGGCGTACACGTTTGGTGGTTTCTTTCATATTCATTATCTTATCCAACTTATCTGAGTCTTTCAACTCAGGGAGGGGGATTCTGTGAAAGAAAAACAGACTGGAAACTATTAAGAAACTAGAACCCTGTAAAACCTATCAACGTATACCTCTACACATTTTCCTTAGGTTTTTTTCCTCACCTGTTTTGAGGTGGAGCATTGGGATCTTGTTTTTTGCTTTTGGATCCAATACTATCTTTTTTAGGCTTCTTCTTTTTAGGTTTTCCTTCTTCATTTTCTCCTTCTTCATCCTCATCATCCAAAGGCACTTCAATTTCTGGCTCTTTTAATAAACCAAAAAATACCTGGAAGTCAAAAGAGCCAACATTTAAAAAATTAATCTTTTGTTCATTAATACATCCTTTTCTATCTTGACAGGATGAAGCACAATTACAACATAGTAACTTATACCCTATCTCCCCTTCTTCCTTACTAACAGGACCCTGATTTTGTTGAAGCAGCAATATGATCAGTTAAATAATTTCTGTTCCCAGGCTCCCATGCAGCTAGGAATGGCCATATAATGTCATTCTAGCCAACTAGTGTACACACAAATATACAGGGCAGGGTTTTAGGGAAAAAAAAAAGTTTTCCTGATAAAAAGGGAGAAATTCAGCAGGGATATGCCTTTTGTCCTCCCCCTCTGCCTTCCTGGAATGCAATTGCAAAGCTGGAGCTGCAACAGCCATCTGTGAGCACAAAGAAGAGAGTTACATTCTAAAGATGGTGGAGCAGAAACTAGAAGTCAGGGTCCTTGATGGCACTGTGGAGCCCTCATGCCAGCCCAAGAGGGCCTACCCCTGTAATATCATTTTATGTGAGAGAAAAACCTTTACTTGTTTCATCCACTATAGTCAGGGTTCTGTTAAATGCAACCATTCCCCAATTCTAATGAAACTTAGTATACAGTGTAAAATTATTCCCAAACTAGCTGTAAGAAAAATGTGTAGGTGGAAATGCTACAAAATTTCATAATCTACATTATATAGTTCTTAGGATTATTCCCATACCTTTGACTTGTTTGCCTCTCGTTTAGCCTCTCCTGCCAAACTTCCCACCATCGCATCTATCTGTTGCTTACTACGCGGCATCCCATCAAAGATGTCAATGTAGAGGTGCTCCTGAACTATGTTCCATATCTGATTGTTCTGTTTCTCCTGAAGATGCCTCTTCAAGAGTTGGTACGAGTCACGGGAAATACGCAGAACAAATTTACTTGTTCGAAAATCCAACATGGTCTCATTCCCTTTCATGTGTTCCTTTTTGGTAAGACTAGATAATACTCGTAGGTCATCTTGGTAATAACATTCCTGATCTCCATGGAACCTGTTTCAGTGATTTTAAAAAGTCATTTTTCAATGTAATCATTAAGGGATCTGCCTCTCCCCCATATATTTATAAACATACCAGAATATATTCAACGTGTCTGAATAATCCTGGGCTAAGCTGTAGGATCAGAAATGACTTATTTCAAAATTACAGTTCAGTTTCTGAATTCATCCTATAAAATGACCAATTTAACTTTCTAATGAAATGTATCATAAAAATTTTAAGAGAATTTGAAATAAATAACAAATGAAAGATAAAATGTCCACCATTGGTAGACAGTCTCTTCTGAATGCCACCATTGATAGACATTTGAAAATGTTAGAATCATTGCTTTACTAAATTTTATGTTCTTTCAAAACCCACTTTTAAAAATTTTTTATGAAATATGTCAAACATATGCAAAAGTAGAAATTAGTATAGTAAATTCAATGTACGTATCACCCAACCTCTCAACAATAATCAATATATGGCTTTCTCGAAACAAAACAAACATTTTTTTTGCCTTTGACTGAGAGGTTCCGGTTTGATTCCCAGTCAGGGCACAAGCCCGGGTTGTGGGCTCAATCCCCAGTAGGAGGCATGCAGGAGGCAGTCGATCCATATTTCTCTCTTACATCAATGTTTCTATCTCTCTCTCTAAAAAAAAAATCAATGAAAACATGTTTTTTTAAAAAAAACAAACCACAATTTTTAATGATTTATGTTCTTAGTGCCAAACATATTTGTTAAACATCAGTACTTTAATAATATGACTAAAGAACAAACATTGATACAAAAGAATGAGCACTTCCATTTACTCACCATTACCTAAGGCAATTAAATAAAGCCTACAGCCTTGGTAACAATTAGTAAATTTAAATGTATTTTTGTTTATACAAATCTTAATTTTCCTAAAAAAGTAAAATTGAAGAACATATATTGGGCATTCACTAAGAGTAGCAAGCAATGCAAAAACATTTAGAAAACAGTAATTAAACATAAGATATCATGGCCCTAGCTCTGATAGACACATAGCCAATAAATTCCTAAACTGTTACCTGTGTTACCCTATTATGACCTGTCAAGATATGAACTAAGGGTTTCTAAGATTTAAATGAAATTAGAAATCTCAGCCTCTTAGTGTTTTTCTCAGTCACTGCTCATAAACTTCATCTGAGCATTGGATCCAGGGAAGGACTGAGACTGTTATACAAGGAGACAGGAAGGCCCCTATGATATTCCAGCTTCCTATGTGAGATGGCTATACCATGAGAAAGGAAGAGGTTTATTGATGATACTACTATAAGAAAAGTGAATTTAGTGTGAAGTTCTGTCACCATCAGCCTTAATTTTTTTTTCTTCAAAAACACTAAACTACAGAATGTTTGCTCTATATGCCTTCTATTAAGCATTGTGGAAAAATGAATGAATATAATGGCATAGAAGCCAAGAGTCCTGAGTTTTATTATTCCTCTGTTATCATTACCTGTTATCTAACAAGTCCTGGCTTCTAAGTCTATTGCTTTTACTAAAGAGCTCTCATTTAAACTTTTATGCACTGCCTCCTTCATTTTTTTTTTTCTTCTGGATGAAAACCTTTATATTTCAGTCAGGCTACCGGATTCTCTTATCACCACCTCCCTTAAACACTTCCTTTTCTTTGGCTTCTATAACTCAACACCCTCCTGGTTTTTTTCCTACTTCTCTGGTCTCTCCTTTTATGTCTCTTCTACTTTTATATTTCTTCTACTCCAAATATCAGAGATCCTGAAGGCTCAGGCTTAGCCCTCCAACTGATTTATTTCATACCCCTCCCAGACAATCTCATTGATAACAATCAATATTACACACAATTCCAATTTATGGCTCTAGTCCCTACCTCTCCCCTGAGCTCCAAAGCCTATGTATCATCTACCTATCAACTTGACATCTCTTAAAAAGTCAAAAGGCAGCCCTGGCCGGTTTTGCTCAGTGGTTAGAGCGTCGGCCTGCTGTCTGGAGAAACCCGGTTTCGATTCCCGCTAAGGGCACGTACCTCGATTGCAGTTTGTCCCCGGCCCTGGTTGGGTCATGTGGGTGGCGACCACTCGAAGTGTCCCTTTCACGTCGATGTTTCTCTCTCTCTCTCCCTCCCACTCTATCTGAACAAAATATTGGAAAAAAAAAAAAAAGAAAGTCAAAGGCATATTCAAATCTGAACTTATTTTTCCACAACCTGACAAACCAAGTCCTCTTCCAGGGTTTTCTATCTCAGTGAAGGGCACCCTTAACCAGCCTGGGGGGCCAGAAACCTAGGGGTTATCAATAATACCTTCATCTCCTTCAACTCCATATCCAATCCATCACCAAGTACCTCACCAATATGTCCACTCCCTTTCACCAACACTACCACACCCTAGTCCAATGTTTCTTTTTCTTTTTTTTTTTTTGGTACGTGCCCCTAGCGGAAACCAAACCCGGGACCCTCTGGTCCACAGGCCGATGCTCCAACTGCTGAGCCAAACCAGCCAGGGCCCTAGTAGTGTTTCTCAACAAGGGTGCTACTGGCACTTGGGACAGAACAATTCTCTGCTAAGAGGGACTACCTGCACATATTAGAATATTTGGTATCCTGCTCCTCCCCTCAGTCATAATGACAACCAAAAACACCTCCACACATTTTCAAGAGAGAATATCACCCCCAGTTGAGAACCACTACAATAACCCCCCAAAGTGCTCAATCTATGATCACTCTGTCCCCCACCACCTATTTCCCCACTGCATGAAGTTCCTTTCAAAATGCAAATCTAATATGTCTGACATGGTCCTTCAATGACGTCTGTGGCAGAGATGCCTCACTGTCCCCAAATATCCATTTTTCTTTCTTCCTCAGATCTTACCTCAAGCATCACTTCCTCTGGGAGCCTTCTATGACTTCTCCAACTTGATCAAACCTCCCTCCCCCATTTTAGGTTTTCATAGCACCAGGTACCTCTCCTTCATAAAGTATTTTTTGAGTTAAAATCTTACATTTTTGTGGTCACAGATGAGTATATACATTATATATATATGTATATGCTATATATATAATATATATATAAAAATTCACATACTTTTCAAAGAATGATTTTGCTTCATTCTCATGTTGATTGTAGACTAGTTCCAAGTACATATGTACAAACAGAGGATAAAAGAGTTGGGATAACTCTGCCCGATGGCAGTCCAAGGAACATTCAATGAAGTGTTTCAGTCCACTATAGTATTCTTCATACATTGTGGGGTCTCCTTGTTGGTTGTAAGCTGACAGCACGGCACTGACATCTGGCTGGTCTTCCACAGCTACACTTCCAACTGTTTAAAAAACGAAAAACAGCTTTCAAGAAAATAACCTAATATGCACCAAATGACTAAAGCTGTTGACTAAGATCCAAAGGCGATTGATATTTATCTCTCTCCTCTCGACTCTCTTCCCCAAGACAATCACATAATCTTTTAATGGGGTTTTTACTTTGTTTCAGTCACCCATCCAAAACTCCTTCAGCTTGTCCACATCTTAAAACAAAAACAATTTTTTTTTTTTAGTTTGAGAGTATGTTTATTAAAGCCTGTGACAGTGAGACGAGGAAGGGCTTAGGACAGAAGCAGCAACAGGAGAAGTGGCCTGCTTTGGCTCACTGAAAAGTCAGAGAAAAGGAGGCCTTGGAAACAGGTTCAGGGGGTTAGCCCTAGACAAGCTGCAGCTGAGAACCCTTAGAATTTAGTAGATGTACAGCTGTTGGGGAAGAAGAGAGAGAAGGGGAAAGGCAGGCATGCTCCTGGGAGGGACAGCGCACCAAACCAAATTTTCAAACCAATAATAAAGGATTCAGTATTTTTCCTAGAGCTACCTTATTTTAAAGACAAATTTTATAAAACATCGTATGTGCAAATCAAACAACTATATTAATCTTCTCTAAAAGCTCAGTGCAAATGGCACCCACCACCACCAATTCATGCCCTGTAATAACATTCCCCCTTCTCTGAGCTGAAGTACTTTGTAACTTTCCTGTAACATCCTGTCCTGTGTTAGCTTCATATGTGTACATCTCTAACTCCTGTAAGCATTTTATGGGTGGGAAGGACATGCCTTATTTATATTTCCAAAAGAAATACTTAAAACAATTTCCAGAACCACCATTTCAAGGCAGAAAACATGAGTATTTATTTGTAATATAGCAATACCAAGCAATGACACATGTCAATTGAATCAGAGTTTTATTGTTGGAAATTTTTAAGTTGCAATTATAGTACTGTGAATGCTGTTTACTGCACAAATGATATAAATTCTTTTGGTTACTCTGATGGACTTTTCTCTTCCTCCTTACTGGTTTCTGAGTTATGATCTAAAATACAGATCAAGTTTCTGAAAAGATGAGAGATTGTAACAAAATGACCAACAACAGAATTCATGTATCTTATAGTTCATTCACAAAATTCAGTATTCAAAAAAAAATTCCTCTCAATCACATTTTTGCACATTTCTATTTCTGAATTACAATGCTGTGCAGAGCTGGGAAGATTAAGTCTCACAAATACAGATTAATTTGGCTGGAAGCTCTGCACTGGATCGTTTAATTCAACAAACATTTATTATTGGAAATAGGATCATCTTTGAGGCTTTATATTGCATATGAGGTTTACTGCATGAACTTTGTGAAAGCAGTTGCTGGGAAAAGGAGGGGGGCCCTCAGGTGTCAGGAATGGATACTTAGGCATAAACTTTTCAATGCCAGTCATTTTATATACATTCTAGCTGAGCCTCACAATAACCCACTTGATACAGGAAAAAGACTCAACCTTGGGAAGAATAACTTAATCAGCATCACACTTGTAAAGCAACAGAGGCACAATCTGAACCCAGGTTTGTCCAATGCCTATTCCTAAACGAATGATTCTTAAAACTCTGCCATACAGCAATACCCTTTGGAAGCATTTATTCAAAAATGTAGATTCCCAGATCCACTTCTAAAGAACCTGATTCACTAAGTCTAAAATGATGCCCAGGGATTTGCATCCCCCAAAAGATAACACTCGTAATTAAGTTATATTTTGAGAAAGACTGCCTACACTATGTTCCATCACTCCCTGGCTGTGTAGTCCAAAGCAAATCCCTTGGCTTTTCTCAGTCTGCTTACTCACCTCTAAAGTAGAGATAATGTGTAGCTCACCGTGGAAATGTGAAAATTAGGATATAGAACCTAAAGTATTTATGGTACTTAACGTATGCCAGTACAGAACTGCACAAATATTGTCAGTGTTTCGGGCAGACCTACCCAAGGCTCAAGAGCCCATATAAGAGGAAAAAGACCAAAACCCTGAAGGTCCCCAGCTCCCCGCGCCCACCTTCCCCATACATCCCTCTGCTCAGCAGCTCTCCTCAGCCCCTCGGAGGAACTGACAGCTCTACCAAGAGGGTTTGACTGCGCAGCCGGCGCACTAGAGAAAGGGGCGGGCATGTGGCCCTAGAGGCGGGCCCAGGAAATTCAAAACAAGCCCGCAGAGGTGCAGGCCCGCCAGCCTCGGCATTCTCAGCTAGCTCCCCTTCGTGCCGGCGCTGCCTCCCCAGGACCGGGCGGCTCACCTTTCCCCGGAGCCGCAGGACCTGTGGCTGAGCCCGAGACGGCGGCAGCGCCCGAAGCGCCGGTGCCCGGAAGGTCCGGGGCCGTAGAGCCGGGAGCCGAGGCTGTGACCCGGCTGAGAAGCGCGCTAGCCGCCTCAGCGCTGGCGCCGTCCGCCTCTCCCGGGGCTCCGGAGCCCGCCACTGCCTCCTCCAGCAGCCGGGCCTCACGGCGCAGTGCCTCTTCGGCCTCGCGAAGGTTGCTCTGCCGTAGAAACTGCAGCACCGCCAGCAGAGTCTGTCGGTCGTGGGGAGCGCCGGCCTCCGGAGCAGCGGCGGGCACCGGGGCCGCCCCCGCCGGGGCAACGGCAGAGACAGCCACCGAAGGTTTGGGGGTCCCACCATCCCCGCCGGCTGACGCCGCCGCCGCCGCGTTCCCGCCGCCGCCATTGGGGCCGTTGTTGGTAGTGCCGCCGCCACCCTCGCCAGCGCCGTCCCCCGCTTGAGAAGGTTGCAACGTCGGCGGTCCCTCAGCCTCTAACTTGACCGCCACCTCCGTCTGCTCCTCCGCCAGCGCCGCCATCTTGCGGCTGAGCCACCTTGTGCCGTCAAATGTGATTGAGTTTTCGCCACATGAAGGGCGGGGAGAAGCATTTTACGACACCTCTGGGGGTAATTTACGGCAGTAGGAGGGGCGAGAAAGAAAGAGAAAAGGAATTCGGGTGAGAGCAACTTTCAAAAGTGAGTGACGGAAAGGCAGGAAGTTGGAGTTGAGGACCGCCTATTGCTTTTGCCTGAAAATAATTACCAGTTATTGCAGACCAGCTGTATTCAGGCATAGTGATAGACGGTTTACACTATATTACCTTTAATTCAACAATTTTATAAGATACGATTATCATCACTTGACAGACGGCTCAACCGAGCCCCAAAGAGGTTAAATAACTTGCCAAAGTCACGCAAGAAGAAAGTGTCAATTTTAAAATCCAGGTCTTTAACTCAAGCGTATACCATTTGCCTGAGGGAGGCTTCTGAGATACTGGTAATGTTTTATATTTTGATCTGGGTGGTGATTACTTTTTTTTTCCCCGCAGTTTTTACTTCAGTAAAAATTAATTGAGCTGCGCGCCTACGTTTTGTGAACTTTACAGCACATGTGTTATATTTCAATAAAAAGTTTTTAAGTGCCTGCATTGAAAACTGTGATTGTGAAATGTGTACATTCTGTATTGTGCTATATTATTGTAAGTTGTAAAATTTCTACATTTAAATGTAAATTTTAATATAGTATATGCCATTTTGCAGTATGCTTCTTTAGGTTATAAAACCCTACTGCAGCCCTGGCCGGTTTGGCTCAGCGGTTAGAGCTTAGACCTGTGGGCCAGAGAGTCCTGGCGGTTCCGCTAAGGGCACTACCTCGGTTGTGGTTGGGCCCTGGCCCTGGTTAGGGTTGTGTGGGTGGCAACCAGTCCATGTGTCTCTGTCACATCCATGTTTCTCACCTTCTCTTCCTCCTGCTCTATCTGAAGATAAATGCAATGTCCTCAGGTGAGGATAAAAAAACAAAACAAAACCACCACCCTACTACAGTCTGGTGGGTGTGGCTCAGTGGTTGAGCATGGACCCATGCACCAAGGGGTCACAGGTTTGATTCCTGGTCAGGGCACATGCCCAAGTTGTGGGCCCCATCCCCAGTCGAGGGGCATGCAGGAGGCGGCCAATCAGTGTTCTCAGTTGTTTCTATATCGCCTCCTATCCATTCCTCTCTAAAAATCAATAAAGAAAAAAAAGCACATATGAACCCTACTGCATATTTTATCTCACTTGAATCTCACAGCTGTGGGATAGGTGCAAACAAGAAAAGTGAACTTGAGATATTGAGAAGATCTAGCACAGTTATTCAGGTTGTTGGTTTTGATGTCTTACTAGCTTCCCTTGATCCTGATTACCAGCTGAATGACCTACAGTGGGTTGCTTAACTCACTGTACCCCAGTTGCCCAATTTCTAAAACAAGGACAATAATAGTACTTACCTCATAAAATTGTGTGAGGATTAAATGAAATAGTGTATATATGATACCTAACACATAATAAATAGCTATTGGCTGTCCAGCTGGTGTGGCTCAGTGGTTGAGTGTCCACCCATGCACCAAGAGGCCACCAGTTTCATTCCCAGTCAGGGCACATAACCAGGTTATGGGCCCAATCCCGTAGGGGGCATGCAGGAGGCACCCAATCGATGTTCTCTCTCATTGATGTTTCTATCTCTCCCTCTCCCGTCCTCTCTAAAATCAATAAAGAAAAAAAAAACTAGCCCTGGCCAGTTTGGCTCTGATTGGGGCTTTGGCCTGCGGACCAATGAGTCGCAGATTCGATTTGGGTCAAGGGCATGCATCTCAGTTGCGATTTGTTCCCAGCCCTGGTTGGGGTCATGTGGGAGGCAGCCATTCAATGTGTCCCTTTCATGTCAATGTTTCTCTCTCTTTCTCTTCTTCCACTCTATCTGAACAAAGGTGGAAAAATGTCCTCGGGTGAGGATTAAAAAAGAAACTAATTGGATATACAAAGTAAGATAATGAAACATGGGTTGTGGGGGTGGAGGAAAATGAGCAAAAATTGGTTAGCATTTACTTAGCACTGACCAAGGGAGAGAGAACCTGAATCTGATTGAACATGCCTATGAGATGGGGAGAATCATCCTTTTCCTCAGGATCATTCAACTAATTTTTCTGATTCAGTATTCACTAGTTGATAATTAATTGGTAATTAATTGATTACTTAGATAAGTAATGCCATGAATAACAAGACCAGATGTGTTTACTATTCCCTGGAAAGTTGTTTTACCCCATTATGAATAGTAAATTAACATTCTGATGCATACATTAGTCTCTCGAATCAGGTCCTGGAAACTGGATCCACCTGTACAACTGAAGCCTAGATACTGGACTCACAAAAGTACAGTACCCATTTTCTGTAGGGTCTACCTTTTACCTTACTTTGTCTCTTTCCGAAGAGTCTGGGTTGAGACTTAAGTTGAGGCTTACTCCAAGTGGAGTGGTTTTTCTGTTATACCCACAGTAGAGGTAAGTATATTGAATGCCACAAGGCCCACTAGTAATTTTTTCAGTATGAGAGGAAGGGAGAGAGAGAAAAAAAAACATTGATGTGAGAGAGAAACATCTATCGGCTGCCTCCTGTACACCCCCTAATGGGGATCGAGCCCACAACTCAGGCATGTGTCCTGACTGGAAATCGAACCTGGACCTCTCAGTCCATGGGACAATGCTCACCCTACTGAGCCACAGTGGCTGGGCCCACTATTGATTTTTTATTCTCTTTTTCCCTTCCTTTCTAAACCCTATTACCATTCTCCTCCTACTCTCTTCTTGGAATGCTTTAAGAGGTCTAGTGTCAATCTATATCTTGTTCCTTCATAGAAGAGTTACTCTTTCTCTGGATGTTTCTCTTTCTCTTTGATGTTCTTTCATTTCACTCTAATGTATCTAGAATTAGATTATTTCCTGTGCATCCTGATTTGCCCTTTATGTACCCATTCAATCAGATTTTTTCATTTTTTTATTTTTTAGTTTGGGCATTTAGCAAGCATTATATGTATAAATATATCCTCCCCTCTATTATTTTCCCTAATTGCATTCTTAGGATGTAGATATTATACTTACACTTCTATCTTCTAGGTCTGTTAATTTTAATATTTTAATATTTACCTTTCCCTGATACCTCCTAGAAGAGTTCCATAACCTGATTTTTCAGTGCAGTCAGTCATTCTTGCCCCAGATCCATATTGCTGTGTAATCCATTTATTGAGTTATTTACTTCAACCATTATATTTTTCATAGCATTTTGTGTTTTTTTTTAATCCTCACCCGAGGACATTTTCCCTTTTTTTTTTTTTGTTCAGGTAGAGTGGGAGGGAGAGAGAGGAACAGAGAGAGAGAGAAACATCGACGTGAAAGGAACACGTCGAGTGGCTGCCACCCGCACGACCTACCAGGGCCAGGGACAAACCGCACCCGAGGTACGGAACCGAACCCGGGTCTCTCAGGACCGCAGGTCGATGCTCTAACCGCTGAGCCAAACTGGCCAGGGCATATTTTTTATAGCATTTTAAATTAGTTCTTCATGATTTAGTGTTCCTGCTTCAAATAATCCAGTTGGGTAATTTTGTTACCCCCTTCCTCACCCACCCCGGGGCGGGGGGGGGGGGACATTTGACAAGGTCTGGAGATAATTTTGGTTGTCACAACTCAGGGTGGTGCTACTGGCATCTAGCGGGTAGAAGCCAGAAGTGCTGCTAAACTCCCCACAATGCACCCAACAGCCCCAGCCCCACCACAACAAAGTATTATCTGACCCAAAATGTCAATAGTGCCAACATTGAGAAACCGTGATATAACCAATATGAACTCTTTTTCTTTGAGGATATCACTCCCTGTTTGCTAACCCACGTCCATACACGTACACACACATATCCCCAGGGTCTTCACAGTTTTTACAGGTCTATCCATTTCTGTGCCATCCCTTGGGTTCAGTGTGATGGGAGAACCAGCCAACAGTGTGAGTTTGCCATCTCGTTTAGTTCCTAAGTTTAAACTCACACTGGTGCTTGATTTTAGTTTAATTAATTTTAAATTGACCTTCAGTTTGAAAACCCCAGACTGAACTACTTATTACTAGAAGTATAACTGGAGGAGGAAATGTGAATAAATTCATAAAACACAGGTTTTGGAGACACATGACTTTATATTTAAATTTGGGAGGTGAGGGCAAAGATTGTGGTAAAGATGATTTCCAAGCATTTGGCTTGGGAGACAGAGAAGATGGTGGTATAATTCCCTGAGAATTCAACCTGGTTAGAGAGGAAGACTATAAATTTAGTTTTATGTTTTTTGTTTGTTTTTTAATCCTCACTCGAGGACATTCTTTCTATTTATCCTCAGACAGAGTATGAGGGAGGGAAGGAGAGAGAGAGAGAGAGAGAGAGAGAGAGAGAGAGAGAGAGAGAGAGAGAAACATCGATTGATTGGTTGCCTCCCTTGCGACCCCGACTAGGGCCAGGGACTGAATCTGAATCACAACCAAGGTACGTACCCTTGGCCACAATCAAACCAGTGACTCCTTGGTCCAAAGGCTGACACTCTAATCACTGAGCCAGACCAGCCAGGGCTGAATTTAGTTTTTGACATGTTGAATTTGAGGTCCCTGGAGGTCATACAAAGGGAGCTGGCTGGAAGACAGAAGCGTATACAGTTTAGGAGTAGAGAGAAAAATCTATCAGGAGATAAGAAATTTGGAAATCAGCATGTAAGTGGTAACTGAAGTCATATGAGTGAATAAGATTACCCTAGATAGTGCATAGAACAAGAAATGAAGATCTAGTCTGCCTGGTGTGACTCAATGGTTAAGCGTCAACCCATGCACCAAGAGGTTGCCAGTTCGATTCCCAGTCAGGACACATGCCCAGGTTGTGGGCCAAATCCCCAGTGGGGGGTGTAGGAGGCAGCCAATCGATGTTTTCTTTCTCATCGATGTTTCTCTCTCTCTTTCCCTCTCACTTCCTCACTCTCTAGAATCAATAAAGGAAAAATATTTTTTTTAATAACTCTGAGGAACATGCATATTTAAAACAAATCCAGGGACCACTCGTTTACGTGCTCTTAAAATTATTTTTTCTCTGGAATTTTGGGATTCAAACCTTTTCTTGTTTTCCTCCTACCTCTGACCACTCTTTGACTTTTCTATCACCACTGCCTCCTCCTCTACCTCAACTTTTTTTCTTCCAGATTTAATTTATTTTAAAAAAACATTTTTTAAATTCCTCTCCCAAGGATATTTTTCTACTTATTATCAGATAGAGTGGGAGGGAGGGAGAGAGAGAAAGACAGAGAGAAACAGCAATGTGATAGAGCCACATCCACTGGTTGCCTCCCACACGACCCCACCAGGGCCGGTGACGAACTGCAACCTAGGTACGTGCCCTTGACCAGAATCGAACCCACGACTCACTGGTCCACAGGTCAGTGCTCTAACCGCTGAACCAAACTGGCCAGGGCTAAAAAAATTTTAATTGCCAATTTCAAGTTTACAATGAAGTTGCCAGAATAGTATAAATAATTCTCAGATGCTCTTCACCCACATTCCCCAAATATTAACATTTACTACATATGCTTTATCTTTCTCTGTCTCTGTAGATAGATGATAGATAGATAGACAGATAGATAGATAGACAGACAGACAGACATATAGGGTGGGGCAAAAGTAGGTTTACATTTGTGAGTATGTGAAACAGTTTATTTTATTATTACTTATTAAATATTGTATTATTTTCCATACAAACAACTATAAACCTACTTTTGTCCCATCCTGTATAAAGTTCAGACTTAGTTTAGTTCAACTTACTCTTAGTGGTTCAGGAAAAACTTCTGAACCGCTAAGAGTAAGTTATAACATGATGTCCCTTTTTTTTTTTATCCTCACCCGAGGACATTTTTCCATTTTTTGTTCAGATAGAGCGGGAGGGAGAGAGAGGAAGAGAGAGAGAGAGAAACATCGATGTGAAGGGACACATCGAGTGGCTGCCACCCGCACGACCAACTAGGGCCGGGGACAAACTGCAACCAAGGTACGTGCCCTTAGCGGGAACCGAACCCGGGTCTCTCTGTACCACAGGCCGACGCTCCAACCGCTGAGCCAAACCGGCCAGGGCTGATGTCCCTTTATCACTAAATACTTCAGTGTGTATTTCAAAAAAGGCACTTTTTTTTTTTTTTAACATAACTACAGGATAATTATCCAAGTCAATAAAACTGATATAATACTATATTGTCTCAGTAATTGTCTACAGCCTTATTCAGATTTTTCCAATTGTCCCAATAATATCCTTTATAGCAAAAGAAAATCCAAGCTTAGTCACTGCATGCAGTTGTCATATCTCTATAGTCTTCTTTGATTTGAATCATTGTTTTGTATTTTATAACTTTGATATTTTTGAAGAGTACAAACCAGTTAATTAGAATGTTCTTTAAGTTGAGTCTGTCTCATGTTTCCTCATGGGTAGACTCAGGTTATGCATCTTTGGCAAGAATATTACAGAAGTGATGCTGAGTTCTTCTTAGTGCATCATATGTGGAAGCCCGTGGCTATGCATTACTCCCATTATGGTCAATCTAAATTTTAATAATTTGCTTAAAGTGGTGAATGCCAGGTATCTCCACTGTAAGCATATTATATAGAGAGATTTTGAAACTATGTAAATATCCTATTGCCTCTCAAACTTTTGCTCACACATTTTAGCATCTGTTGATGATTCATGCCTATATCAATTATTAATATGATGGTTAACAAATGGTGATTTTCTAATTTCATCATTCCTTTTACACTTATTAGTTGGCTTTTTATTTTAAGAAAGAGTTTTCCTGCCCTGGCCAGGTAGCTCAGTTGGTTTGAGTGTCGTCAGGATACACCAAGGTTGCAGGTTTGATTTCCGGTCAGGCTACATACAAGAATCAACCAATGGATGCAAAAATGGGTGGAACAACAAATTGATGTTTCTCTTTCTCTCTCCCTTCCTCTCTCTCTGAGATCAATAAATAAAATTTTAAAAAGAGATGTAGCCCGCCCAGCTAGTGTGGCTCAGTGGTTGAGCATCGACCCATTCACCAAGAGGTCTCCAGTTCGATTCTAATCAAGGGCACGTACCTCAGTGGTTCGTCCCCGGCCCTTGTCGGGGTGCTGTGGGAGGCAACCAGTCGATGTGTCCCTCTCACGTCGATGTTTCTCTCTCTCCCTCCCTCCCACTCTATCTGAAGATAAATGAAAAAATATCCGCGGGTGAGGATTTTTTAAAAATTTAAAAAGTAAAAAAATAAAAAGAGATGTATACATTTTTAAAAAAATAAAAATGTATATTCTAAAAAAAAGAGCTATCAACATGGACTGATAGATTCTTAATATATTCAATAAATTAGCATCTGTTTTATCTTTTTCTAAATATTTTTTATTCTTGTCATGTAAAAGAATATTTTTCCATTGATTTTTTTTTTTTTTTTAGATAGAGTGGAAAGGAGGGAGGGAGATAGAGAGAAACATTGATATGAGAGAGACATATCAATTGATTGCCTCTCGTACCACCCCAACCGGGACCAGGGATCTAACTTGCAACCCAGGTACATGCTCTTGACTGGGAATCGAATCCGCAACCCTTCAGTTCACTCTACCAGCTTAGCCAAACCAGCCAGGGCATATTATCATTTTTATTTTGATATTTAGTTTGTCCCAGATTTAGCCATTAGGAGCTCCTTCTGATACCATTATAATAATACGGTTATTATCTAACAGGAAAGGAGTAAAGGGGAGCCTGGATAATATAGGCATGTCACTTATACAGCTTTGCCAGGAATATGCAAGTTAACACTCTCCGGGTCTATTCCCCACAAATTGATGGGGAAAGGGACTGGACAAAGGCAGTTTAGACACATGCCCAGTAAAGTCTGAGTGACATGGGAAGGTATTTAAACTGTCAGTTACACCTGAGAACAAGTCAGTGGCCAGAGTAGGTGTGGCCACTGCAACAGTGTGAAATCAGATACTTAACCCCTGAACAAAGGAAGCTCTCTCTCTCTGGCTGCCCACACCTGAGGGCTTACAGGGCTCCCACACCCTGCATTCGCCCACATGGCCCACAGCCATGTGGGAACCATTCAATGGACTAGTGGACTGAATCTAGCCTGATACTGTACTGGACCTGGCTGCAACATGGAAATTAATCTCTGGACACTGGCCCTACGTCTAGCTTTGCTGAACCCACAGCTACCCCTTGTCCAGGACTGGGTTAAGGAAACTGGGACTTTACAACCCAAGGAATGTAACTCCATGCAAATAAAGTATTTTACCACATCTCATTCTCCCATGGGGGCTTCTGAAAATGCTTATTTCAACAGTACCCCAAGAACCCCACTCCCACTAGTGATGGGGAAATTTGGCCCACTGATTTTGCCTGCAACACTTTGAGCTGGCTTCTGGGTTCTTTTGGCATGGCCCATCATTCTTTGAGTACTTCCTTACTTAGCACAATAAGAGGTTCTAGGTTCCCCTGTATTTTCCTTGCTTCAGACCTGGAGTCAGCCATTTCTCCAAGGAAAATAGGTACCTTTTAGTAGTATTAGAAACCAAGGATAGGGTGTTAAGTATGTCATTGCTTCTAGGCTCTCTCAGTGAGCAAAGCTGAGAATATGTATGCATTTATACACTTATACACATCTATATTCATTTATCCTTGAGTTTACCTTGAATGTTTATAATTCCAATTCAACAAAGCAGAGTTTATTCAATCCTTTCACTTTTCCATATTTTAACACTCTTACAATAGTGAGAAATCTGGCTTTTAGCATTCACAATATATTTACTTATTTGCTCAGTCCTAGAATGCACAGAAAGTAGCTTCAGAATTGCTAACCCATGTCTCTGAGAAAAAGAAGTCTACTCCTGACCCATGTGGCTCAGTGGATTGAGCAGTTGTCCCATGGACTGAGAGGTCCCAGTTCAGTTTCTGGTCAAAGTACATGCCTGGGTTGTGGGCTCGATCCCCAGTAGGGGGCATACAGGAGGCAGCTGATCAATGTTTCTATCTCACATCAATGTTTCTATCTCTCCCTTCCTCTCTCTCTAAAAAAAAAAAATCAATAAAAACATATTAAAAAACAAAAGAAAAAGTCTACTAATTAGAGTTCAATAATTTTTAGAATATTGGCAATTCTTACTTTTACAGTAGTGTGGGACCATAAAAATAATTGTGCAAGTTGAAACCATGCAAAGTAATCTGAATAATCAATGGAAATCTGGCGGTGTGGTTCAGTGGTTGAGCACCAACCCATGCACCAAGAGGTCATGGGTTCAATTCCCATTCAGGATATATGCCCAGATTGTGGGCCTGATCCTCAGTGGGGGGCATGCAGGAGGCGGCCAATCAATGTTCTCTTTCATCAATGTTTCTCTCTCTCTCTCCCTCTCACTTCCTCTATCTCTAAAATCAATACAAGAAAAAAAATTTTTTAATAATAACAATCATTGGGAAACAATTGTTTCATGACCTTTAACATTTTTTGTCAAACTATTAAACACTCTCTTAATGTTGGCTATAAATGAAAAACATAGTAAAACTAATAGTGATTTGGTACACTGTAACTTAAAACTTTAAAAAGATTCAAGATTAAAGTGCTTTAATCTTGCCCTGGCCAGTTTGGCTCAGAGTTAGAGCATTGGCCTACGGTCCAGAGAGACCCAGGTCCGGTTCCCGCTTAGGGTGTATACCTTGGTTGCAGTTTGTTCCGGCCCTGGTTGGTTATGCGGGTGGCAGCCACTCGATGTGTCCCTTTTACGTCGATGTTTCTCTCTCTCTCTCTCTCTTCCTCTCTCTCCCTCCCACTCTATCTGAACAAAAATAAA
This sequence comes from Molossus molossus, assembly GCF_014108415.1. Taxonomy (NCBI): domain Eukaryota; kingdom Metazoa; phylum Chordata; class Mammalia; order Chiroptera; family Molossidae; genus Molossus; species Molossus molossus. Next base: position 21,108,248 of record NW_023425352.1, read on the forward strand.
TAGATAAATAAATTTAAAAAAAATTAAGTACTTTAATCTTTGTTTAAAAAAACAAAACAAAAACTATCAACAGGGTCTGATTGCCCTGGCCGGTTTGGCTCAGCGGTTAGAGTGTCAGCCTGCAGGACAGAGAGACCTGGGTTCGGTTCCCGCTAAGGGCACGTACCTCAGTTGCAGTTTGTCCCTGGTCCCAGTTGGGATTGTGCGGGTGGCAACCAGTCGATGTGTCTCTCTCACTACGATGTTTCTCTCTCTCTTTCTCCCTCTCTCCCTCCTGCTCTATCTAAAGATAAATGCAAAAGAAATGTCCTCGGGTGAGGATTAAAAAAAAAAAAGAGGGCCTGACCAGGTAGCTCAGTTGGTTAGAGCATTTTCCTGATACACCAAGGTTGTGGGTTATCTCTTTTCCTTTCTTTGCTATGCTTTCATCTTTGTTAGCCAATTCCTTGTTTCAACTATCCATTTTTGTAAACTGTCATGTGAGTTTATCATTGGCAGACAAAGAGACAACTACAACTGGTAATGTAAGTTCAGTGACCAATCACCAGCCAAATTTTAAAGTGTGAGGTGATGGTCACTGACCCTGGTGTGTCTCTGTTGTTTACTGTGAGATTTGTGGACTGAAGAGCTGGTAGCAATATTTATACTTTATGCAACTACTCACGGTTAATATGCTGTAGTAACTGAAATTTTAACCTTATTAGGGAACTAGTGTTATTGACCAAACTGTGGTCACTGAAATTCATACATATCAGAACTGAGCAGAGTAGGACTGTCTGTACTTTTCTCTGTAGTCTAAGGACATATGGTCCAAATCCTGTGCTCAGAAGTAATTTGGGTTAGTTCTTCCCCCTCAGCATAGTGGTTATCTTATTTATTGGAACTACAGTTTGGTTCATTTATTTCTCTTTGTATTCAGTTTTAAATGGTTCCCTATCTTTATTGATTTTCTTTGTTTGTTTATGTGGAAGTCAAGACCATACAAAAAGGAATATTCAGGGAAGTGTCATATCTATATCCTCTATTTTTTTCACACCATTCCAGACACACTCAGAGGTTCCAACCACATCCTGCTGGTGGTCACACAAATTTTATTAGTATTTGGTTTATCCTTCTTGTGTTAATTATTGTTCAAGTATACAAATACATGTATATTTTCTTATTTATTTATTTTTAAATCCTCACGGGAGGATATTTTTCCATTTATCTTCAGACAGAGTGGAAGGGGGAGAAAGAGTGAGAAACATTGGTGCGAAAAAGACACATCAACTGGTTGCCTCCTGTACTGCCCAAACCAGGGCCGGAACTGAACTACAACTGAGGTACCCATGACTCTTTGGTCCGCAAGCCGACGCTATAACTGTTAAGCAAAACTGACCAGGGCTATTTTCTCCTTTCTTAAACAAAAGGTGGCATGCTGTAGATCTCTTTGTACTTTGTTTTTTGACTTAACAATGTATCCTAGAAATCACTCCACAACAGGTTTTTTTTTCCAAGTATGTTTTTATTGATTTTTTTTTTAGAGAGAGAGGAAGGGAGAGATAGAAACATCTATGTGAGAGAGAAACATCCATCACTTGCCTCCTGCATGCCCCCTACTAGGAATAGAGCCCACAACTTGGGCATGTGCCCTGACCAGGAATCGAACAGGGACTTCTCGGTCCGTGGGACCACACTCAGTCCACTGAGCCACACTGGCTGGACTCCACAACAGTTTTTAGATAATTTTTTCATTCTTTATTTTAGAGTTACATAGTACTCCATCTTGTGAATGTTCAGTTGTTTATTCATTTACTCTCCTGTGTGTAGGCATTTAGCTTGTTTCTAATATTGTGCCATTACAGTATTGCAGTGCATAACCTTTCATATATGTATTTTTGTATTGTTGGATTATATCTTCAGAATAAATTCTGAGATGAGTGATTGATAGGTCAAAAGATAAAACGCACACGTTGTTTTCCCAGACGTTGCCAAATTGTCCTCCAAATTGCCATAAGGTTTCTATCAATTAGCAATCTCATTAGCAGTGTACAAGAGTGACTATGTCCTCACAGTCTCATGACCAGAATGTTACTTTTTAATTTTTGCCATTCTGATAGGTGACAAATGGCATCTCAGTGTGGTTTATCATCATCATCATGATTTAATTTAAATATAGTAAAATTGAATTTTGTTTTGGCATGCAAGTCTGTGAATTTCAACACATACATTTGTTTAACTACCTCTACACTCAGGATATAGAACCATTCCATCACTCTAAAAACCCTCATGCTGGCTCTTTGGAATCAAGTCCTTCCCCCACCTCTAACCCCATCGATCTCTTCTGTCCCTATAGTTTTGCCCTTTCCAGAATATTATATAAATAGAATTATGCAGTATGTAACCTCTTGATACCAGCTTGTTTTATTCAGCATAATGCTTCTGAGATTCATTTATATTGTTTAGTGTTTCATTTATTTTTATTGCTAAACAGTATTCTATTGTATGGATGTACCACAGTTTATCTTTTCACCTGGTGAAGAATATTTGGATTGTGTTTTGGTTTCCTAGAGGTGGCACACAAAGTGCCAAATTGTTCATGTGTTAGTATATAGCAATATACACACTGCTATTGTATAAGAATAATAGTGATTTTTACATGTTGACCTGGTATTCTGTGACCTTGCTTAAATCACTTAATTGTTCCTAAAAATTTTGTGTGTATTCTTTTTTTTTTTTATTCCTCACCTGAGGATATTTTTTTATTTATCATCAGATAGAGTAGAGGAGAGAGAGAGAGAGAGAGAGAGAGAGAGAGACAAAAAGAAACATCGATATGATAGAGCCTCCTGCATGAACCAACCAGGACCGAGGATAAACCAAAACCAAGGTACATGCCCTTGACTGAAATTGAACCCATGTCTCACTGGTCTGCAGGCCAATGCTCTAACCACTGAGCCAAATGGGCCAGGGCTTTGTGTGTATTCTTCAGTGACAATTATGTCATCTGCAAAAAAATAAAACACTGTTTCTTCTCTATTCTCAACACTTCTGACACCAGATGTGTGGGTTTTTTCCCACACCAACCAATTATCCAACACTAGTTGGGTATTCGACAATTCAGTTCTGACACTATCTATCTATCTATAGTTATCATCAGACCCCACAGGTTTAGGGTTTGGTCTCACAGATATCCTCCACAACTTCAAATACCAATTCCAAATCTAGGACTCCCATATTTCTGACCACTTAGCTATAAATTGGAGGTCCCCTTAACCCCCTACTCAGGCTTGATAATTTGCTAAAACAGCTCACAGAACTCAGCAAAAAGTTTACTTACTAGATTACTAGTTTATCATAAAAGGATGTAACTCAGGAACATCCAGGGAAGAGATGCATAGGGCAAGGTATGGGGGAAGGTGCCTGGAGCTTCCATGCCCCATCCACGGGCAGCCACTGGTCTCAACACCTTCATGTGTTCACCAAACCCAGAGTCTCTCCAATCTCTTCAGTTAGGGTTTTTAATTGAGGCTTCATTATGTAGGCATGATTAATTAAATCATTGACCCTTAGTCTTAGTGATTAACTCAATCCCCAGCACCTCTTCCCTCCCCAGAGGTCAGGTGGGTGGGGCTGAAAGTTCCACACTCTAATCACCTGAGTGGTTCTCTCTCTCTCTTTTTCTTTTTATCCTCACCTGAGGACATTTTTCCATTTTTTGTTCAGATAGAGTGGGAAGGGAAGAGAGAGAGAGAGAGAGAGAGAGAGAGAGAGAGAGAGATGTGAAAGGGACACATTGTGTGGTTGCCACCTGCACGACCCAACCAGGGCCGGGGACAAACTGCAACTGAGGTTCGTGCCCTTAGCCGGAACCGAACCCCGGTCTCTCTGGACCTCAGGCCAACGCTCCAACTGCTGAGCCAAACCAGCCAGGTCTGATTGGTTCTCTTGGCAACCATTCCTCATACTGAGGTTATCCAGGAGTCTTCAGCCATCAGTAATCTCATTAGCATACAAAAAGACATTTATTACTTCAGAGATTCCAAGGGTTTTAGGAGTTACATGCCAGGAAAGTGTGCAACCATCCCACCCCACCACCACCAAAAACATGTTTTTTATTATGTCACAGTATGAGTGATAAGGTGAAAGTAGATATTCTTGCTTTTTCCTTATCTTAGGGAGAAAGCACTTAATTTTTTTACCATGAAGTATGTGGGATTTTTATAATTGCCCTTTATCAAATTAAGTAAATTCTTGTCTGTAGCCTACCTTCTATCCCAAGTCTCAAAACCTGTGGAACATGCATTAGGCTCAGATCCATACATGTGCAGCTTGAGGATGAGCCCAGAAGTTCATACACAAATGTATGGGGCCATTTTATTAATCTAATTAGTCTCTGAACACTTCCCTTTCTGGTCCTCTAGCTAGAAAAGAAAGCGGGCTTTAGTTTCCTTGCTGTGCTGTGCACTCCCTGCGACTGTCTTAAGACTAAGAAAGAGGCAAGAAGATAAGCAGTGAAAACAGCAATGGGATCTTCCCTTGCTCTGGGGATCAGAGTTCTCTGAGTTGTAGGTGCCTGCCTGGCTTCCACAGGACTTGCCTTTGGACTGTGTGGGAGAGACTGGGAAAACAAAAGCAAAGGACATCTGGGATTTTCCTCACTCTCTATGACCTATAGAGGCCCCTTTTCCTGCCCCTCAGACCATAATAGAGGATACTTCTTGGAGTTCTATCTACCACAGCTGGCTCACAGTTCTGAGTTTCAGCTTGTTTTGGGGTCCAGACTAGGAGATACCAGAGGAAAAACAAAACTGGAAATGCAGTGATGGTTCAGTGGTACTGTGAGTTCTGGTTTCCTTCCCCAACCTCCCTGTTACCATTTGCCTTCTAGAATCTTCAGATAGCTGTTCCATGCATTCTGTCCAGAGTTTTTGCCTGTATTAAATGGGAACTACAGAGTAAAGTGCTTTTTATCTTCACCAGAACCCAGTAATATCAGTGTCATTATGATTTCTTTTTTTTCTTATCTGAGAGTTTGAACATCTTTTCATATTTTGGAGCTGTTTTTATAATACTTTGGAGGATTAAGTTTTACCCTTCCCTCCTAACTTAAAATTTTGATCTGTTAGGTTCTCAGATATGTGTTGCAAATATTTTCTCCGTTTGTCCATTGTCTTTTGATGTTGTTTATAATTTGAAAGCCATGCAGAAGTTTTTTTGTTGTTGTTAAGAAGTCAAACTTACGATCTTTATTTTATCGCATCTGGATTTTGAATCACAGATAGACAGCCTCCCCTTTCACCTAAGTTAAAGAAGAATTCGCTCATGTTTGCCTCGCCTCTGGAGCCTGTATAGTTTACAGTTAGCTCTCTAATCTTGTATATAGTATGGACCAAAAAGGGGCCACATACTAAACTTGACAAGCTTAGGGGATGCCCATCCTGCAGGCCTTGCAAACCCAAAGATCAAAAGTGGTCTGAACATAAAAATTCCTAACTAACCCTGGCCGGTTTAGCTAAGTGGTGAGAGCGTTAGCCTGTGGACCAGAGGCCTGGGTTTGGTTCAAGGCCCAGGTTCGGTTCCCGCTAAGGGCACATACCTCGGTTGCAGTTTGTCCCTGGCCCCAGATGGGGTCATGTGGATGGCAACCACTCGATGCATCTCTCTCACATGGATGTTTCTCTCTCTCTCTCTCTTCCTTCCTCTCTCCCTGTCACTCTATCTCAAGATAAATGCAAAAATATCCTCAGGTGAGGAGGAAAAAAAGAAAGAAAAAAATTTCCTAACTAAAAGCAGGTCGTGGTGGGTAGTCACATCATAGGCGTGTAGATTCCTAACAAAGGACAATCTTTAACTTTGAAATTTTCCATTGTCTTTGTGCATCTAAGATGAAATACCTTTAAAATGTCAGAGTAATATTTTTGAGACCCCTGGAAGGTACAACTTCTGGCACCAAAGCAGACTCCATTGTTACCTTGTTGCCCACATACCATCTCTACGTGCTGTAAATCTTCATTGTTAACTATCCTGTTCCCACCAATGTAAAATAAGTATGTCTCCACATTTTATCTAATCTCAGAAATTTTCCTGCTTTGCTGTCTCTCACCTTCCTTATCTACCACCAGTGAACTTCATGTAACCCTCCTCACATTTCCTCCTTTGATTCTAGTGTATAAAATAAGCTGCAAAACTGCCATTATCTGCATTATTTTCTCAATCCATTGAGATTATGCTTCCCAGCAATTGTCATCAGTTTGGCTCAAACTCTTTTTTTATCCTCACTCGAGGACATTTTTCCATTTTTTGTTCAGGTAGAGTGGGAGGGAGAGAGAGGAAGAGAGAGAGAGAGAGAGAAAGACCGACGTGAAAGGGACACATCTAGTCGTTGCCTCCGCACGACACAACCGGGGCTGGAGACAAACTGCAACCGAGGTACATGCCCTTAGTAGGAACCGAACCTGGGTCTCTCTGGACCTTCGGCCGACACTCTAATCACTGAACCAAAGGGCCAGGACTGGCTCAAACTCATATAAGACTTTTTCTTAGGCTGGATGTTCTTTCAACAATGGTCTGAGACGTGGATCCAACCTTATCTTTTTCAAAAGTGTCTCAGAAGTCTCACAATTTTCTCAAGTGTGGCAGTTCACTAAAAGTATTCACAAGACTCAATTGCAAGTTGTACTCAAGGCTAAGGTTTAGCCCTGGCCTGTTTGGCTCAGCGGTTAGAGCGTCGGCCTGCGGTCCGGAGAGACCCGGGTTCGGTTCCCGCTAAGGGCACGTACTAAGGTTGCAGTTTGTCCCCGGCCCTGGTTGGTCGTGCGGGTGGCAGCCACTCGATGTGTCCCTTCACGTCGATGTTTCTCTCTCTCTCTCCCTTCCTCTCTCTCCCTCCCACTCTATCTGTACAAAAAATGGAAAAATATCCTCGGGTGAGGATAAAAAAAAAAAAAAAAAAAAAAAAAGGCTAAGGTTTATTACAGCCTAGGAAAAAGATGTACATTGGGGGAGCCCAGAGAGGCCAAACAGGCACTGCATCTTCCTCCCTCCCTCCCTCCCTCCCTCCCTTCCTCCCTCCCTCCTTTCCTTCCTTCCTTCCTTCCTTCCTTCCTTCCTTCCTTCCTTCCTTCCTTCCTTCCTTCTCTCTCTTTCTTCTTATTCTTTCCTCACCAGAGAATATTTTCCCATTTATTTTCAGACAGAGTCGGAGGGAGAAAGAGAAACATCGATGTGAGAGAGACACATCGATTAGTTGCCTCCCGCACCACCTGACCAGGTCTGTGGCAAACTGCAACAGAGGTACGTGCCCTTGACTGGCATAGAACCTGCAACTCATTGATCCACAGGCCAACACTCTAACTGCTGAGCCAAACTGGCCAGGGAGTGCATCTTTCTTATCTACACAGGTCATGCTTTTTCTCTAGCATCAAACTACAGAGATATATGTGGTATGTCTCTGCCCAGAGAATCTTGTTTGAGTTTTAGGATCTGAGTCTTTGGTGTGGGGAGGGGGATGCTGGTCATATGAGAGTCATATTCTGCTACACAGCCAACCATGGCAACCTAAACTCAGGTCCCCAACAATGAAATCAGGTGCATGCAAATCATTAGTCTTGATGTTTGTGCAAACCAATTTGACAAGCTGGGACAGCATGGTTCATTGCTCCATGTGTACACAGCAAAATCATCAATCGCATAAAAAAAAAATAACACTCTGAGGGCCATATTCCCAGGGGTTGACCAAGGGTCAATCATGGTTCTTTGTTTTCTTGAAGACAGGCAGAAGAAAGCAACCAGACCTGCTATTTTAACTCTTTTCTCACAAAATGACTAACCGATATTCCTAAGCACCTTTATGAAAAAGACTATCTTTGTCTCAGTGATTGTAGATGCCACTGAAGTGGCATTATTTACTAAATATGTAGTTGTTTCTACATATTGTTTCTATATGTAGTTGTTTCTATTTCTGGATTTTCTATTCTGTTTCTGGTTTTTCTGTTTATTCATACAGCAGTACACATAATGTTTTCATTTAAAAGGCTTTATAGTATGTTTAATGTTTATAGAATTTGTCCATCCCTGTAGATTTTCTTTTCCTGGCTAGTCTTCTTTTGTTGTTGTTAATCCTCACCTGAGGATATTTGTTCTATTGAATTTTTTTTATAGAGAGAGAGCAGAAGGGAGGGAGGGAGGGACAGGGAGAGAGAGAGAGAAACCTTGACGTGAGAGAGAGACATTGATTAGTTGTTTCCCGCACGTACCCTGACTGGGAATGGGGATTGAACCTGGAACCCAGCTATGTGGCCTTGACTAGGAATCAAAATCGCAACCCTTCAGTCCATGGGCTGATGCTGTAACCACTGAACCACTCTGGCCAGAGCAACCCTTCTACCTTTCGTCTCTGAAAATTGGACTTCTCTGGAGTAATGGAGTCATACATCTTAGTGGAGTCATTCAATATTTGTCCTTTTGTGACTGGCTTATATCACTTAGCATAATGTCCTCAAGATTCACCCATGTTTTAGCATGTAGCATGTTGAAGCAGTGTTTTAAAAGCATTCCTTCTGAGGGTTGGCTCCACTTGCTGTTGGGGAGCATGTGGGAAGATTTTCTTTTTCTTTCTTTGCTTTTTTAAAAGTCCACCCATGTTTGCTTGGGCCTGGTCACAGGGTTCTTCTTGTGAGAGGTGCACCACCCTCTCCCAAGAGTGAGTGGAAGGCATAGGGACTAGGTGGTGTTGCAGGCTGGAGCTGCAGTGGAAGTCAGAGTGGGAATGGTGGGGCAGCTGCTGGGCGAGGAGAGGATTAACAAAAAATAAAAATAAAAATAAACTCTTTGGTGAGTTATTTATTTATAAACAGAGTACCAGGAAATTATTCCAAGTCTCAAGGAGCATTTATGAACTGCTTGATTTCCCAACTGATTCCACCGTATTGGTCATGGATCTGCTTTAAAATATTTTTTCTTTATTGATTTTAGAGACAGAGGAAGAGAGAGGGAGAGAGAGAAACATCAATGAGAGAGAACATCGATTGGCTGCCTCCTGCACGCCCCCAACTGGGGGTTGGGCCCACAATCTGGGCATGTGCCCTAACTAGGGATGAACCAGTGACCTCTTGGTGCATAGGTCAACCGGTGAGCCACAGTGGCTGGGCTGGTCATGGATCTGCTTTAAAATTGTGGCTCCCGTGAGTAACTTGACTCAGGGGGCTTCACCTGCCCGCCTGCATGCCATCCGCTGCCTAGCACCGCATGTTGTAGGCCTCTGCCGGCAGCAGATGCCTTCCAACGGCCCTAGCTGCGCAGGCCCGGACGCCTCCTCCCCCTCTGCCCCCGCCATGGAAAGTTAAGTTTGAAGAGAGGGGGGAGAGGGAAACATGAAAATGAAGAGGAGGATCCACCTGGAGCTGAGGAATCGGACCCCAGCAGCTGTTCAAGAACTTGTCCTGGACATTGCAAATCAAATAATGGAAAAATTGAGGGCTTAATAACTGAATTTGTGAACTTAGAGTTCCTCAGTTTAATAAATGTAGGCTTGATTTCTGTTTCAAATTTCCCCAAACTGCCAAAATTGAAAAAGCTTGAGCTCAGTGACACTAGAATCTATGCATGTTTGGACGTGTTGGCAGAAAAACTTCCAAATCTCAAACATCTAAATTTAAGTGGAAATAAACTGAAAAATATCAGCACCTTGGAACCTTTGAAAAAGTTGGAATGTCTGAAAAGCTTGGATCTTTTTAACTGTGAAGTTACTAACCTGAATGACTACCGAGAGAGTGTCTTCAAGCTCTTGCCCCAGCTGACCTACCTGGATGGCTATGACCAAGAGGATGGAGAAGCTCCTGACTCAGATGCTGAGGTGGATGGTGTGGATGAAGAAGAGCATGATGAAGAAGGAGAAGATGAAGAGGATGAGGAGGATGAGAATAGTGAGGAAGAAGAGTTTGAAGACAAAGAGGATGACGATGAAGATGAAGACGCAGAAGAGGATGAAGATGACCTTAGTGCAGAGGAAGAAGAATTTAGACATGATGGAGAAGTTGATGAAGATGAAGATGATGACGATGACGATGACGATGAGGATGAAGAGGAGGAAGAAAACGGGAAAGGTGAAAAGAGGAAGAGAGAAACAGATGATGAAGGAGAAGATAATTAAGACCCCAAATAACCTGCAAAAAAAGAACTGTTCAGTATTGGTTGGACTGCTCATATGGATTTGGTAGCTGTTTTGGAAAAAAAAAAAAAAGGTAGCTGTGATACAAACCCCAGGATACCCACCCACCGAAAGAGCCAAAAAATAGTTCCTGTGACATTCTGCCTTCCTCCATTTAGTCCCTTTTGGAAATTCACCACCAAGCTTGGGGACTGCACCCCAACAAAATTGTAAGCGTTGTTAGGTTTTCTTGTAAGACTCTTGCTGTAGTGTGTGGATAGTTGTTATTGGTGAGTCAACCGTCTGTGGCTACCACTTACACCAAGATTGTAACAGCATTTTTACTTTCTGTACAACAAAGAAGCTTTGTGAATAAAATCTTAACATTTAAAAAAAAAAAAAAGGCCCTGGCCAGTTTGGCTCAGCGGTTGAGCGTTGGCCTGCAGACCAGAGAGTCCCAGGTTCAGTTCCCACTAGGGGCATGTACCACAAAAAAAAAAAAAAAGTAATTAGTAGAAGAAATAGGAAGAAAAATATAACCAAACTAAACAAAAATGGCAATAAATAAGTACATATCAATAATCACCTTAAATGTAAATGGATTGAATGCTCCGATAAAAAGACACAGAGTAGCTGATTGGATAAGAAAGCATGACTCATCTATATGTTGTTTACGAGAGACCCACCTCACAACAAAAGACTCACATAGGTTGAAAGTGAAGCACATAGGACATTCTCAAAGATAGACCACATGATAGGACAAAAACTAAATCTCTACAAGTTCAAGAAAATTGAAATCATATCAAGTATCTCCTCAGATCACAATGGCATGAAACTAGAAATCAATTGCAACAAAAACATGCAAAGACATTTGAACACATGGAGGCGAATTAGCATGTTATTAAACAATGAATGGGTTACCGAGGAGATCAAGGAAGAAATTAAAAACTTCCTGGAAACCAATGAACACAACAACACAAAATCTATGGGATGCAGCAAAAGCAGTTCTGAGAGGGAAGTTCATGGCACTACAGGTCTACCTCAAGAAACAAGAAAAATTTCTAATAGACTATCTAACCTCACAACTTAAAGAATTTGAAAGCAAACAAAAAGAAAACCCCAGAGCAAGTGGAAGGAAGGAAATAGTAAAGATCAGAGCAGAAATAAATGACATAGAGACCAAAAAAACAATTCAAAGATCAATGAAACAAAGAGCTGGTTTTTTGAAAAGATTGATGGACCCCTAGCTAGACTCACCAAGAAACAAAGAGAGAGAACCCAAATACACAAAATCAGAAATGAAAGAGGAGAAGTAACAACTGACACCACAGAAATACAAAAGATCATTAACGACTATAAACAATTTTATGGCAACAAATTCGACAATCTAAGCGAAATGGACAAATTTCTAGAAACACATAGTCTCTCAAAACTGGACCGGGAAGAGATAGAAAACTTGAACAGACCAATAACAACTAAGGAAATTAAAGAGGTAATCAAGACTCTCCCAGCAAACAAAAGCGCAGGCCCACATGGCTTCACAGGGGAGTTTTACTGAACATTCAAAAAAGAACTAACACCCATTCTCCTCAAACTATTTCAAAAAATTCAAGAAGAAGGAAGACTTCCAAACTCGTTTTATGAGGCCAGCATAATTCTAATTCCAAAACCAGGAGAAGAAACTATAATGAAAGAAAATTACAGACCAATATCCCTCATGGACATAGACGCCAAAATCCTGAACAAAATACTAGCCAATCAAATCCAGCAATACATCAAAAAAATTATTCACCATGACCAAGTGGGATTCATCCCAGGGACGCAAGCCTGGTACAATATTCGCAAATCAATAAATGTGATATACCACATAAATAAAATGAAGAATATAAACCACATGATCATATCAATAGATGCTGAAAAAGCATTCAACAAAATCCAGCATCCATTTCTGATAAAAACACTCAGCAATGTGGGAATAGAGGGATCATATCTTGACATAATAAAGACCATATATGAAAGAACTACGGCCAACATCATACTCAATGGGCAGAAACTAAAAGCATTTCCCTTAAGAACAGGAACAAGACAGGGATGCCCACTTTCACCACTCTTATTTAACATAGTCCTGGAAGTCTTAGCCACAGCAATCAGACATGAAGGAAAAGTAAAAGGGATCCAAATTGGAAAGGAGGAAGTAAAACTGTCATTATTTGCAGATGACACATAGAAAACCCTAAAGACTCCATCAAAAATATACTAGACTTAATAAATGAATTTGGCAAAGTAGCAGGATACAAAATTAACGTCAAGAAATCGACAGCATTCTTATACACCAATGATGAACTCACAAAAAGAGAAACTGAAAAAATAATCCCATTTACCATTGCGGCAAAAAAATTAAGATACCTAGGAATAAACTTAGCCAAAGAAGTAAAGGACCTATTTGCAGAAAACTACAGGACATTGAAAAAAGAAATAGAGGAAGATATAAAAAAGTGGAAGCACATACCTTGTTCATGGATTGGAGGAATTAACATCATTAAAATGTCTGTACTACCCAAAGCTATCTATAGATTCAATGCAATCCCCATCAAAATACCAATGATGGCCCTGGCCAGTTTGGCTCAGCGGTTAGAGCATCGGCCTGCGGTCCGGAGAGACCCGGGTTCGGTTCCCGCTAAGGGCACGTACTTCGGTTGCAGTTTGTCCTCAGCCCTGGTTGGTCGTGCGGGTGGCAGCCACTTGATGTGTCCCTTCACATCGATGTTTCTCTCTCTCTCTCTCTCCCTTCCTCTCTCTCCCTCCCACTCTATCTGTACAAAAAGTGGAAAAATATCCTCGGGTGAGGATAAAAAAAAAAAATACCAATGATGTATTTTACAGAACTAGAACAAATAGTTCAAAAGTTCATATGGAACCAAAAAAGACCTTAAATAGCCATAGCAATCTTGAAAAAGAAGGACAAAGTAGGTGGGATCACAATACCAGATATCAGGTTATACTACAAAGCCACTGTAATCAAAACAGCCTGGTACTGGCACAAGAACAGGCATATAGACCAGTGGAACAGAACAGAGAACCCAGAAATGGACCCAAGACATTATGCTCAATTAATATTTGACAAAGGAGGCAAGAGCATACAATAGAGTAAAGACAGCATCTTTAATAAATGGTGTTGGGACAATTGGACAGCTACATGCAAAAAAAAATGAAACTAGACCATCAACTTACACCATACACAAGAATAAACTCAAAATGGTTAAAAGACTTAAATGTGACCCATGAATCCATAAAAATCCTAGAAGAAACTGTAGGCAACAAAATTTTGGACATGATACGCAGCAGAATTTTTACTGATACATCACCTAAGGCAACAGAAACAAAGGAAAAAATGAACACATGGGACTACATCAAACTAAAAAGCTTCTGCACAGCAAAAGAAACAACCATCAAAATGGAAAGGCAACCCACTGTATGGGAGAGCATCATTGCCAATGATACATCAGATAAGGGGTTAATTTCCAAAATATATAGAGTACTCCTACAAGTCAACAAAAGGAAGACAAAGAATCCAATTAAAAAATGGGCAGAGGAGCTGAATAGACACCTCTCCAAACAGGACATACAAATGGTCAAGAGACACATGAAGAAATGCTCAACATCACTAACCATCAGAGAGATGCAAATTGAAACAACAATGAGGTACCACCTCGCAGCTGTCAGAGTGGCCGCCATCAACAAATCATCAAACAACTGTTGGCGAGGGTGTGGAGAAAAGGGGACTCTAGTACACTGCTGGTGGGAATGCAGACTGGTGCAGCCACTATAGAAAACAATATGGTGTTATCTCAAAAAATTAAAAATTGAACTTCCATCTGACCCAGTGATCCCACTTCTAGGAATATACCCTAAGAAGCCTGAAACACCAATCAGAAAGAATATGTGTACCCCCATGTTTATAGCAGCACTATTTACAATAGCTAAGATCTGGAAACAGCCCAAGTGTCCATCAGTAGACGAATGGATAAAAAAGTTGTGGTACATACACACAATGGAATACTATGCAGCTGTAAGAAAGAAAGATCTCTTATCCTTTGAGACGACATGGAGGGGCCTGGAGAGTATTATCCTAAGCAAAACAAACTAAGAAAAAGACAAATAACACATGATCTCACCTATTTGTGGAATATAATGAACATAACAGTCTGAGGAATAGGGTAGACCCAGAGACATGAAAGTAGGGTACAGACTGACAACCCTCAGAAGAAGGGGTGGTGGGGGGAGGAAAGAGATAAACCACAGAACTTATATGCATGTACACATAACCAATGGACATGGACAACAAAGCTGGGGATGGGGTGGGGGAGATGGGGAGGAGGGTGTCAATGGGATAAAAAAGGAGAAGCATCTGTAACAAAAATAAATAAAAATTAAAAAAATAATAAAGCTAAGAAAAAAAGGAATATTAAATAAGATTTCAAAGGGAAAAAAACAATGTGGCTCTCACCTTGACCAATTTTGCTCAGTGGTTAGAGCATTGGCCTGCAGTCCCGAGAGACCTGGGTTCAGTTCCCACTAAGGGTATGTGCCTCAGCTGTGGTTTGTCCTCGGCCCTGGTTGGGTCATGCGGGTGGCAGCTACTCGATGTGTCCCTTTAACATCGATGTTTCTCTCTCTCTTCCTCTTTTTCCCTTCCACTCTATTTGAACAAAAAAATGGAAAAATGTCCTCTGGTGAGGATTTTTAAAAAATGTGGCTCCCAAAGACCCTTTATTATTGTTATTTTTTAAACTTATCTTTATTGTTGAATGTATTACAAATGTCTCCCCTTTTTTTTCTCCTTGACCCCCTCCTCCCCACTCCCACTCCGCTCCTGCTTTCCTCACACTATTGTCTCTATTGGTTATGCATATATGCATATTAGTTCTTTGGTTTCTCTCTTCCTGCCCCACCTCCCCTCTTCCCTTTGAGGTTTGTCAGTCTAGCCCTCGCCGGTTTGGGTCAGCGGTTAGAGCATTGGCCCACGGTTCAGAGAGACCCAGGTTTGGTTCTAGCTAATGGCATGTACCTCGGTTACAGTTTGTCCCCAGCCCTGGCTGGGTCGTGCAGGTGGCAACTACTGGATGTGTCCCTTTCACTTCGATGTTTCTCTCTCTCTCTTTCTCTCTCCCTCCCACTCTATCTGAACAAAAAATGGAAAAATGTCCTCAGGTGAGGATAGAAAAAAAAAAAGAAAGAAAAAGTGAGGTTTGTCAGTCTAACAACCAATTTGTACATCTTATTCCCTTCATTTTTTTCACCCAAACCCCATCCCACCTGGCATCCAACAAAAAGTTCTCTATCTATGAGTCTATTTCTGTTCTGCTTGCTCATTTTGTTTGTAGATTCAATTGTTGATAGATATGTACTTATTGCCATTTTATTGTTCACATTTTTTAATCTTCATCTTCTTCTTCACGAAGACCCATCAACATTTTATATAATACTGGTTTGGTGGTGAACTCCTCTAGCTTTTTCTTGTCTGGGAAACTTTTTATATGGCCATCCGTTCTAAATTATAGCTTTGCAGGATAGAGTAATCTTGGTTGTAGGTCCTTACTTTTTATCACTTTTAATATTTCTTGCCACTCCCTTCTGGCCTGCAAAGTTTCTTTTGAGAAACTGGCTGACAGTCTTATGGGAGCTCCCTTGTAGGTAAACTAACTGTGATGTGAATGTTGGTCTCCTTGAAGTTGTCCTAGAGGCTCCTTCCACTATCCTCAATTTTTTTTTAATCCTCACCTGAGGATATTTTTCCATTTATCTTCAGATAGAGAGTATGCGGGAGGCAGGTAGAGAGAGAAAGGGAGAGAGTAAGAGAGAGAAACGTTGACATGAGAGAGACACGCGGATTGATTGTCTCCCGCATGACCCCAACCTGGGGATTGAGCTGCAACCGAAGTACGTGCTCTTGATTGGAATCAAACCTGTGACTCTTTGGTCTGTGGAACTGACGCTCTAACCACTGAGCGAAACTGAAACTGGCTAGGGCCTTTTAATTATTCTTTATTTCAGTTATTGCATTCTTCATTTCTGACTGGTCCTTTTTTATGCTCTTGAGGTCCTCACCAAGTTCCTTGAGCACCCTTATAACTAGTGTTTTGAACTCTGCATCTGTTAGATTGCTTGTCTCCATTTTGTTTAGTTCTTTTCTTGGAGTTTTGCTTTGTTCTTTCATTTGGGACATGTTTCTTTGTTTCTTCATTTTGGCTGCCTCCTTGTGTTTGTTTTTATGTATTAAGTAGAGTTGCTATGTCTCCTAGGCATCAAAGGGTGGCCGATTATAGTAGGTGTCCTGTAGGGTCCAGTGTCACAGCCTCCCTGATCATCCAGCTAGGCCCTCGAGGTGCACCCCTAGTGTGGACTGTACACCCTTCTGTTGTAATTGAGTCTTGATTGCTGTTGGCATGTCAATGGGAGGGATTTACTCAGGCTGATTAGCTGCAAGAACTGTCTGTGCCCACTGACCATTGACCTCTGACTACCTTGGAGGACTAGCTATGCAAGGGCCCACCACATAGTGCAAGACTTACTTCAGCAGGGCTCTGGTACCCACAGAGTCCACTCCTTGAGTATTTTGCTTGTGGAGGTAGTTGGATGGTGGCGCTTTGATGTGGTCTGAAGCTGTCCACTGGGTGTGCGGGCTCTGTGGCAAGGTTGGCCACTGCCTGTGTTTTACATGGGGCCCTGGACACAAGCTACAAAGCGATCTGCAGATGGCTGCTTCTTGTGCTGGGCTTGGAGGTGACCAGGCAAAGCCAAGCTGTGAAACAAGGCTGGCTGCTTCTAGTGCCAGGCCTAGGGCCACTTAGCGAGAGGTATGGGGCTTGCTGAGACCAGATGCTGCTTCTTTGAAAGAACCTACGAATCTCTGAAGCAGGAGCCAAGACAGACCAATCTTATGGTAAGGCCACTGGAAACAGCTTGGGTGGGCCTGAAAGTTGGGTGAAGCAGGGCCTCAGGGAATCACCAGGGTAGGGCAACCAGTGTGAGCCAGGTTGCTGGAGTCCCAGGTATGGCACCTGTCTGCCAGCCCTGTGGGTGAAGGGCTCACCAAAAGAACAGCAGCCTCCACCAGCATGTCTTTCTGGGAGAAAGCTGCCTCTCCAGCTCTTGACCGAATGCCAAACAACTCAGTTCTTCCCCATATATCTCTGGTGCCTTTTAAGCTGCCTCCTCCACACTGGAGCCTGGAAGGAGTGAGTCTGAGTAAGTCCATGTGCGGGCCCTTTAAGAGGAACTGCCTAGGTGTTTAGAAGCCTCAGCCTCCCTCAGCCTCAATTCCTGATTTTTACAGACATTAGTTAGGGGACTTCTCTTCCTGGCACTGGAACCCTGAGCTGGGGACCCTGGTGTGGGACGGGGACCCTTCACTCCTCAGAGAAGAACTTCACAGTTGAGGTTTCCCTCCTGATTTTTTATCTGCCACACGTGGGTATGGGACCAGCCGGTTCATACCTCTGCCCCTCCTACCAGTCTCACTGTTGTTTCTTCTTTAATTTTGTAGTTGTAGGACTTTAATTTATCTAGATTTCAGACAGTTCTGAATGATGGTTGTTCTGTAGTTTAGTTGTAATTTTGATGTGGTTGTGGGAGGAGGGGAGTATCATGTTTACCTGTGCCGCCATCTTGACCGAAGTCCCCGAGATCCATTATTTTTCATAGTCAACCAGCCTCTGCTATGGCCTCTTATTTTATATTCACTTATATGGAGAGAGTGAATTTGTGTATGAATCTTATATAACAATTTTTAGATATAACTTTCTGTTTGAAATACCAACCCCCGCCCCGCCCAAAATAACTCTAGTACTGATGTTCCATCTTTTCTCCAGCATCTCTCTGTCTAATCATGACATGTAGAGTACAATTACTGGTTGTGGTAGATCCACTTTTGTTGTTTTATATTAACACCATTCTAATAAGTTAGCATCCAGGGTGAGACTGAAGGTCTGGCTCAATCTAGGGCATGACTCAATTCTGGTGCTTTGTCTAAGTGTAAAAATCCCTGGTAAGTGCCCAAAAATATAACTTGAATATTGTAATACACATGGATCTCAATGGAGATACATGAAATTCTCATTTTATGAAAGACATGCATTTTCTAAGGCCTCACATATTATAAATATCACATCATTAGACCATTTACCATGTGTATCAGTCGAAGTTTTATTAGAGACAATAACCAGCAGGATTTATTCATTCACTCGTTCATTAAAAATTTTTTTCTCCTTTATTGATTTTAGAGAGAGAGGAAGGGAGAGGGAGAGAGAGATCGAAACATCAATAAGAGAGAACATCAATTGGTCACCTCCTGCATGTCCCCCACAGGGAATTTGGCCCACAACCTGGGCATGTGCCCTGCCAAGGAATTGAACCGGCGACCTCTTATTGCATGGGTCGATGTTCAACCACTGAGCCCCACCAGCTGGGCTCATTCATTTATTTATTTATACATTTATTATAAGGAATTTTCTTATACAACTGTGAGGGCTTGCTAGGCAAGTCTGAAATCTGTAGGGCAGGCCAACAGGCTGGAAACTCCTGGGCAAGAGCTGATGCTGCAGTCCACAGGGAGAATTTCTTTTTTCTCAGTGAAATCTGTTTTGCTTCTAAGATCTTTCAACTGATTGGATAAGGTCCATTCAAATTATAGAGGATAATATATTTTATTTAAGTCAACTGATTGTGAATGTTAGTCACATCTACAAAATACCTTCATAGCCAGACTGGTATGACTCAGTGGTTGAGTGTCGACCCGTGCACCTAGAGGTCACTGGTTTGATTCCTAGTCAGGGCACATGCCCAGGTTGTGGGCCAAACCCCAGCAGGGGACATGCAGGAGGTGGCCAATTGATGTTCTCTTTCATTAATGTTTCTATCTCTCTCTCTTTCTCTCTTCCTCTCTCTCTAAAATCAATAAAGAAAAGAAATTTAAAAACAAAACAAAATACTTTACAGCAACACTTAGTGTTTGATTGAATAACCAGATACTATAGCATAGTCAAGTTGACACTTAAAACTAACCACATCACAGGATTGACAAAGCCTGTATATAATTTTGATTACCAACTAAATTGCCACCACCCAGTAGCAGTAATGAAAGTTCATAATTCACTTAGCTTGCCAGCTTTGAAAATATGCAATCCTTTATTGCTTTTTTTAAAAATTGGGGGATTTTCAATATTTCATATTCTGTACATAAAATAAAAACTTTAGCCCTGGCAGGTTTGTCTCAGCAGTTAGAGCATCCACCTGCAGACCAAAGAGTTCCAGGTTTGATTCTGGCCAAGAACACGTACCTCAGTTGTGGTTCGTCCTCAGCCGTGATTGGGGTCCTGTGGGTAGCAACCACATCGATGTTTCTCTCACTCTCTCTCTGTCTCCCTCACATTCTGTCTGAAGATAAATGTAAAAAAATATATGTGTTGCCCTGGCTGGTTTGGCTCAGCGGTTAGAGCATCAGCCCACGGACCGGAGAGTCCTGGGTTTGGTTCCCGCTAAGGGCATGTACCTTGATTGCAGTTTGTCCCCGGCCCCAGTTGGGGTTGTATGGGTGGCAGCCAGTCGATGTGTCTCTCTCACATTGATGTTTCTCTCTCTCTTCCTCCCTCTCTCCCTTCCACTCTATATGAAGATTAATGTAAAAAATATCCTTGGGTGAGGAGATATATATATTTGGCTCTATCTGAATAAAAAATAGAAAAATGTCCTCAGGTGAGGATAAAAAAAACAACAACCTTATTTATTTTTATTTCATTTAAATAGAGTGGGAGGGAGAGAGGCGGAGACAAAGGTAGAGAGAAAGAGAGAAACATTGATTTGAGAGAGACATACCTATTGGTTGCCTCCTACACAACCCCTACTGGATGGCGATCAAACCTGAAACCAAGGTACCTGCTCTTTTTTTGTTGTTGTTCAGATAGAGCGGGAGGGGGAGAGAGAGAGAGAAACATCGACGTGAAAGGGACACATCGAGTGGCTGCCACCAGCATGACCCATCCAGGGCCAGGGACAAACTGCAACCGAGGCACGTGCCCCCAGCGGGAACCGAACCCAGGTCTCTTTGGACCACAGGCCGACGCTTCAACCGCTAAGCCAAACCGGCCAGGGCCCAAGGTACCTGCTCTTGATCAGGAATTGAACCTGTGACTCTTTGGTCTGGGGGCTGATGCTCAATGCTGAGCCAAACCAGCCAGCACAATAAAATCTTTACTATTAATAATATTATTAATATGTTCAAATCATGCTTCAAAATTATATACTTACAATGCACAGTACAAGCAATTCTTTTGTTGGTAGCTCTTACAATGTTGAGAGAATAGAAACTATGACTTTGTCTAATGTAATTATGTGGAGGCTCTTTCAGTTTTAGGCCTTTGTAGGAGAGGATCTTAGGTGTCTAGGTCTGTCTCAATTTCTCTCTTCAACCATCCTTTCAATATCCTAGTCCCATTTCCATTCTCCTCCCTTGAGGATCTATACTCCTCTGTGTAGGAAGAGACCTTTCCTTCCTTCCATTTCTTCTTGGATCTTGCAAACTTTAGTATCTCAGGTTTGACCAGACTTTGGGGACTGCAGAGGGAGAGGTGAGGTCTAGTCCAGGGGCAATGATGTGCACCAAATCTGGTTTAGTTTAGTTTTCCTCAAACGAACTAGTGACTTGATTTCCTCACCAGTACACCACTCCCAAATTAGCATTAATTTTACTCATTGATGACACATTCTCTCTCAAATGTGATTTCCCCCTCAGCATTATTTCATTAAGGAGAATTTGACTCCCTCCTGAATGTGGCTTGCAAGTATCATGACACTAGCTGGCACTTAGTCAGAAAAGATCAAGTACACCAATTCCAAATCTCTCTCCTAATAAAATTGGGAGGTTGGAGTTTGGGGTGCAAGAGTAGTTCTCAGTTCCTGCTATAGTAGATCTTTGACAAATGTTTGTTGAATTAAATATAATTGACTTTCCTTTATGTGGTGGGGAATTATGGACTGTCTTCGAACAGCGATTAAATGTCCATTCTGTGGCAATACAAGATTTAACTCCTCCAAATAAATAAACTTACATATTTCAAAATAGAACCTGCATACTTCCTAATGGATATAATGCTGGATGAAAGAAATGCATAATTAGTACTCAAATCGAAATCATTATTATTTGTAATGTAACATCATTATAACACCTGTTTCAGTACTCTGTGCATCAGTCATGCAGACTGATGTCTAAAATGGTGCCATTCTCGTCTTTTGTAAAAGGCAGTGAAGAGAGCACTAGCCTTTCAAAAGAAAAATTGGGTTACGTCTCTAAGATGCGGCCTGCAAGCCCCGCCCTAATACCTGAGCGGCTCCGCGTCCATCCTCGCTTAGGTGAGACTTAGTGAACCACATTTCCCAGCGGGCCCTGCAGGTCTCCCGCGCCTGCGCATGGCTGCAAAGGCGGCTGGAGGAACTCCCGCGCTATCCAGCCGCCTGGTCGCTCCTCGCCTGGTGTCTGACCCCGGCATGGAGGGGGTCCCAGTGCTGACGAGGGGCAACGCGGCCGCTGCCAAAGCGGAGGGAGCCGCCGCCTTGCCGCCCCCACCGCCCATCTCCCCTCCTGCCCTCACCCCGGCACCCGCGGCGGGTGAGGAGGGTCCGCCGTCCTTGCCCGAGGCGGGGGCTCCCGGCTGCTCGGGCTCCCGGCCCCCTGAGCTGGAGCCGGAGCGCAGCCTGAGCCGCTTGAGGGGCCGCTTTGAGGACGAGGACGAGGAGTTGGAGGATGATGAGGAGCTGGAGGAAGAGGAGGAGGAGGAGGAGGAAGAGATGAGCCACTTCTCGCTGCGGCTGGAGGGGTGCCGGCCGGAATCGGAGGATGAGGAAGAGGTATTTATAACCCCTGCTGACCACGCTGCGCCAGAGCGGCCTCCGGGACGCAGCCCGCCGCCTCAGTTCGGGCCGAGCCCCCGGCTCGCCGCCGCAGCCTTCGGCTCTGGCGTCGACCGCCACCCCTCCCCACCTTGCCTGCCTAAGCATGTGGCGCGGACTGGCCTTCTGTCCCGCCCGATTCCTTTAGTGCAACCTTATTTTGTGAGGTTCCTGCAGACCCCTTAGGTTCTCTCGGTCAGACTCGGCTCCCAGTCCGACTCGACTCGTTCAGTGAATAATTATCGAAGCTACCGCGTGCCCGGCGCCTACCCGCCGAGGATACCGCGCTCCTGCCACCCAGGAGCTTACAGTTTGCGTGTTGAGAGGATGGTAAACCGTTCCCCACTTCGTCGATCTCTTATTGGGAAGATTTTTTTTTTTAATGTGCTGGTGCATACTTCATCAAATTAGATAATAATACAGCTAGCCAGTCAGAATTACTATATTAAACTTAAGCACCAATATCTGGAAAGTTTGCTCTTTTTTTTTTTTTTAATCCTCACCCAAGGGCATTTTTTTTTTTTTTTTCATTTATCTTAAGATAGAGTGGGAGAAAGAGAGAAACATCCATGTGAGAGAGACACATCCACTGGTCGCTACCCACACGAACCCAAAGGCGGGGGGGGGGGGGGGGGATGCAACCGAGGTCCATGTCCTTAAGGGAACTGAACCCAGGACTTTCCGGTCCCTGGGCCAATGCTCTAACCGGCTGAGCCAAACTGGCCAGGGCGAGTTTGCTCATTTTTTAAGTAATTCATAAAGATGCCCCTCATTTGGCAATATACATATCCAAAAGAATGGAATATATTTGAAACATTGATTTATATCGTGTTACTGTAACTTCCAGTCTTATTTTGAAGTGCTAGAGGTATGTAACATGTTTTCATGTTGCAAAGTAAGTTACATACATATTGGTTATAATGAAATCATGGGGTTATGGTTTTCAAATTTAAGAAGGTAGGCCCTAGTTGGGGTAGCTCACCTGGTTACAGTGTCATCCTGATATGCCAAGGTTTTGAGTTAGATTTACGGTCAGGGCATGTACAAAAATCAATGAATGACCCTGGCCGGTTTGGCTCAGCGGTTAGAGCATCAGCCTTTGGTCCAGAGAGACCAGAGTTCGGTTCCCGCTAAGGGCATGTACCTCGGTTGCAGTTTGTCCCCAGCCCTGGTTGGGTCGAGCTGGAGGCAGCCACTCGATGTGTCCCTTTTACGTCGATGTTTCTCTCTCTCTCTCTCTTCCTCTCTCTCCCTTCCACTCTATCTGAACAAAAAATGGAAAAATGTGGAGTGAGGATTAAAAAAAAAAAAAAAAAGAATGAATGCATAAATAAGTGGAACAACAAATTGATATTTCTCTCTGTCTCCCCTCACCCCTCCTCCCTTTTCCTCTCTCTCTCAAATCAATAAAATATAATTTGAGATGGCAAGGTTTTGTATTTTAAAACTATTTCCATTGCATTTGCAGCGCCTGATTAATCTCTCTGAGCTGACCCCATACATCATGTGTTCCATTTGTAAAGGTTACTTAATAGATGCAACTACCATTACAGAATGTCTTCATACATGTAAGCATATAGTTCACATTTCTGAATAATATATTCAAATTTTGAAATGTCTCGAAAGCATCCTAATTTAAACATTTTCTTTTTCAACAGTTTGTAAAAGCTGCATTGTAAGACATTTTTACTATAGCAACAGATGTCCAAAATGCAATATAGTTGTACATCAGACACAACCTCTTTATAACATAAGGTAAGAAGGCTTTTAGTACAATTTATATTTTAAGTATACTTTTTCTGAAAGCTTGAAGTTGTGTTTTGGGAAATATATTCTTGACCTATCAAAATTAAAAGAAAGGGAACTACCTATTCTTTAAAGAAATACATATAGAGTACTTACTGTGTACCAGGCACTGTGATATCTGCTAGGGACTTAATTTAGAAAAAGAGGCACAGATCTTTTTTCCTGAAGATTTTAATTCCATCACTCAAGTTAATGAGGCCAGTTTAGGCTTGTCATTTTTAGTATATTTAGAATTCTATTTTCTAAAAGCAATACCTGAAACAACTGGCCTCTTTAGAATAGCCTGTCTGTTATAGGTCATTGTGGCTTATTAATCAGTTTTGTTTCATGCTCAGTTTCTTAAGGAAAGAAGAATATTAAACATGGATTGCTTTAATTTGTTCAGCAAATACTATTATGTTTTACTACCTTCATAGACCAGTGCTTTGCAGTTAATACACAGAAGTTCAAAATACAGTATCTGCCTTGAAGCTCACATTCTTATCAAGGAAATAAAAACAGCACACATGGAATAATTAAGCAAACCGTTGAAGAATCTCTGATTACTTATAGTTATGATTACATATAATTACTTGAGGTTCTCTTAGATGAGAGCCATGAGTGCTACCTAATAGTAACACACTTCTGAGAAAGGAGATATCCACTCCCAAGACAAAACAGTACTTATAAAGAGCTACATTCACTCTGTACTGAAATGCATTTTTCTGAATTCTGAGGTATTCTCCATCCTTTCCTTTTATTAGGTTGGACCGACAGTTACAAGACATAGTGTACAAATTAGTGATCAATCTAGAGGAAAGTAAGTTTATTTTATTACATAGTTGTGAATCCCAGAATCTCTGCTGACTCTACTAGTTACATTTTAAGTGTAATTTAGTCTGTGTTTTATCATTTTTTAGGAGAAAAAAAGCAAATGCATGATTTCTATAAAGAAAGAGGTCTAGAAGTACCTAAACCTGGTAAGTTTGGGTGTATACTATAATGTATTTGTAGATTAAAGAACACTAACAATAAAATGTACTCCCCTTAAGGTTTTTTTTGTTGTTTTTTTGTTTTTGTTTGTTTGTTTGTTTGTTTGTGATAGCTGGTTATTTTAAAGAGAGAGAAATATTTTATAGGTAATGATGTAGTGTAATCCAACCTAATTATTTATAAGAATTAAAGAGTACAAGCTCTGGAGCTGGATTGTCTGAGTTTGATCCTAGCTCTACCACTTTAGCTGTATGACTTTGGCAAATTACTTCAATGTCTCAGTTTCCTCAATACAAAGCACTTAAATCAGTGCCTGGAACATAGTAACTGCTCAAAGATTAGTTTTTATGATGATGGTAATGTCACAATATGGAAGTTAGATAGATTTGGGTTTAAATCCTGGTTCTTCCAATTACTATGTGTGTGACTTCAGGTAAATTGCCTAATCTCACTAAACTGGAATCAGTTTCTTTACATTTTTTTTTTTTTAAAGTAGCAGTAGTACCTGTGCCATAGGATTTTAACAAGGATTAAATGAGATGATGCATGTAGAGTGCTGAGTATAAACCCTGAACCCCCAGGTACATAATGCTTGTTAAGGATTATTTACAACTGTTGTTGCTGTTATGATGAACTCTTTCTGTGGCCCTGATAAACTAGCCACACATGTCTGCCTTCCACTGTGGATTGTTCCCCAGGCTTGCGTCTAATTTCACTGGCTGTGACAGATTAGCTGATGTTATTAAGGAAAAGAAGATTGAATGCTTTATGATCTTTTAAGTAGTCGATTTAGTTATAGTATCTGTGCAATTATTTTTCAAAGATCTCAATTTATGAAATTTTTATTCTAACTCAGCTTTTTTATTTGGCTAACAAATAGCTATTCCACAGACAGTCCCTTCAAGCAAAGGAAGATCTAAGAAAGCCTTAGAATCAGTGTTTCGGATTCCACCTGAACTTGATATGTCTTTATTACTGGAATTCATTGGGTGAGTACCCTAAACCTCTCTACTTCTTAATCTTAAAGAATGTTTTAAATCCTAACTGTTATGAAATCATCCTGAACTCAAGTAAAATAAATTTTTTCTGATTTCCTTTTAAAAATTATTTATGAAATATTTCAGACCTAGAAAAAGGTCTAATAACCACTTGTATCTCTACCATTTGACTTAAGAAATAAACCATACTAATATGGCAGAAGCCTTTTGGCTACATCTACCTGTTTACTCTTCCTTCCCTTGGAGTTTAATAATCACACTGCTAAAAGTAATGATTGTCATTCCCCTGCATTTTAAATATATTTACCACAGTGTATCTGTTCCTAAGCAATATGTAGAATTATTTTTGCCCATTTAAAAATTTGAAATGGTATCATACTTTGTTTTCCAACATTTTTGTACATTTATCCTTGCATATATGTGAGATAGTTTAATAGTGTATACAGATTTGCTGAGGCTTAGGATATGTTTGTCTTCAACTTTCTGGGTTTTGTCAAATTGATATCCAAAGTAGTTGGACATCTTTCTAATTCATATAAATTGCTTCATTCAAACACTGTAGCCTTAGCCTACATTATACTGCAACATTGTTATTGTTTTTAAGTTACTTTTTTTATTATTATTTCTTTATTGATTTTAGAGAGAGATAGAAACATCGATGTGAGAGGGACACATCGACTGGTTGCCTCCCGCACGACCCTGACCAGGGCTGGGGATGAACCGCAAACAAGGTATGTGCCCTTGACTGGAATCAAACCCGTGAGTCATTGGTCATTGGTCCATGGGCTGATGCTCTAACCGCTGAGCCAAACTGACCAGGACTGCAAAATGAAATGTCTTAAGTGAAAAAACAAGATGCAGAAAAAACTATATTACATGTGCTCATTTATGTTTTTATACAAAGGGTGGTAGAAAATATGTGTTTATACATTTTTTAAATTTTTATTTATTTATTTATTAATCCTCATCTGAGGATATTTTTCTATTTATCTTCAGATAGAGTGGGAGAGGGAGAGAGAGAGAAACATCGATGTGAGAGGGACACATCGACTGGTCGCCTCCTGCAGGGGACAAACTGCAACTGAGGTACATACCCTTGACCAGAATTGAAACCGTGACTCATTGGTCTGTGGTCCGATGCTCTACTGCTGAGCCAAACTGACCAGGGCTATACATGTTTTTTACATGAACAATGTTCCTGCAAGGACAGTAAGAAAATAATGGCAGTTGCTTCTAGAAAAGGGCACCAGAGTCTGAGTCTATGATGGAGAAAAGTTTTACTACTTTCTTTTCTTTTTTAAATGTTTTATTTATTGATTTTTAGAGAGAGAGGAAGGGAGAAGACGAAGAGAGAGAGAGAAACATTGATTTGTTGTTTTACTTATTTATGCATTCATTGGTTGATTCTTGTATGTGCTCTGACCAGGCATCAAACCCTCAACTTGACGTACTGGGACAGTGCTCTAACTAACTGAGCTACCTGGCCCAGGAAGGTTTTACTTTTCATTGTATTTGTATTTTTACTTTGTAACTTGATTTTTAATCAGTCTAATTAAATTTGAAAATTGAAAGGAATTTCTATTTCTAAAGTTATTTTGCGGAAATGTAATCTTTTCCACTAATGCACAATAGGTCCTGACAGTCTGTATTTTTATACCTTATTTATTTATTTATTTATTTATTTACTTAATCCTCACCTAAGGACATTTTTTGATATTTTGTTCATATAGAGAGGGAGGGAGAGAGAGAGAAATATCGACATGAAAGGGACACATCGAGTGGTTGCCACCCACACAACCCAAACAGGGCTGGGGACAAACTGCAACCGAGGTATGTGCCCTTAGTGGGAACCAAACCCGGGTCTCTCCGGACAGCAGGCTGACGCTCTAACCGCTGAGCAAAACTGACCAGGGCTTTTATTTATTTTTTATACCATTTTTTTTTTTTTTTTTTATCCTCACCCGAGGAAATTTTTCCATTTTTTGTTCAGGTAGAGTGGGAGGGAGAGAGAGGAACAGAGAGAGAGAAAGAGAAACATCGATGTGAAAGGGACACGTCGAGTGGCTGCCACCCGCACAACCGACCAGGGCCGGGGACAAACTGCAACCGAGGTACGCGCCCTTAGCGGGAACCGAACCCGGGTCTCTCAGGACCACAGGCCAACGCTCAAACCGGTCAGGGCTATTTTTTATACCATTTTTAAAAAGTAGCAGGGATTGCCTGGCTGGTATGGTTCATTAGTTGAGCATTGACCTGTGCACCAAGAGGTCACTGGTTCAATTTCCGGTCAAGGCACATGCCCAGGTTGTGGGCCAAATCCCCAGTTGGGGGCACGCAGGGGGCAGCCAGTTGATGTTCTCCCTAATCCATGTTTCTATCTCTCCCTTCCTCTCTCTCTAAAAAATCAATAAAAACGTAAAAATAGAAGAAAGTAGCAGGGATACACTTTTGAAAAGTAGTATTGCAAAGATGTCAAATATGTGATGGGTGTGCCACCATTATCTCTTTCTTTGTTCATAGAAGAAATCAGTAATTAAGCATGGCAACCTTTCCTAATAAGGGAGACTTGGCCACAGTGTTCAAGGCAGTCATTACCATTTGCTAAAGTTGTTACATTATTAATACATTCCCTGCTATAGAAGAAAAAGAGCCCTCACTTGGAATAAGGAGATCTAGATTTAAGTTCTAGCTCCTCTGTTATCTAGCTTTGTAAACTTAGACGAATTGCTTTTTGTTTATTCGCAAAATGTTTATTAAGCTCCTGCCATGTACCAGCATAGTACTCTACTAGCTGCTGTGAATGTAGTTTGAAAAAGTTAGCTATAATCCTTGCCCTCGTGGAACTTATAATTTCTCAGAGCTTCAGCATCCCTATCTGTAAAACAAGAGAATTGAACTTAGTGATTATTATGGGTAGTCTGTCTGCTTTTTATTATGTAGTCCTTTATCTGTTTTCAAATGATAAAGGGAAAGAAAGCTTTCAGTGCGGCAGGGAGTCCTTTTGATAGAGAGCTTCAGTTGGCAAAGAGTTGTTTTTTTTTTATCCTCAACTGGGGACATTTTTCGATATTTTGTTCAGATAGAGTGGGAGGGAGAGAGAGAGAGAAACATCGACATGAAAGGGACACATCGAGTGGTTGCCACCCAAACGACCTAGGGCCGGGAACAAACTGCAACCGAAGTACGCGCCCTTAGTGGGAACCGAAACCAGGTTTCTCCAGGCCGCAGGCCAATGCTCTAACCGCTGAGCCAAACCGGCCAGGGCAGCAAAGAGTTCTTTTGACGTCCCCAGTCCCCAGAATTAAATCCCCACATTTTCACTACATGGGAAAGCGTATGTGTTTCCACAGAAGTCATGCTACTGAGGGTAACCCATAGGAAGCTCTTTCAGGGCAGAGACCAGAGGCAGATGTTTTAACCTGATGTAAGTACAAGGGCAAATTTGGTCCAGCTGGTGACCCTTCCAGAATTGGAAAAGCAAAAAGCTGAGGTAGGTTCAACCTGTGGACAGTGACTTTTCAACCACTGGAACATGAAATTAGATTTCTCCCCTAAATTGGGTATGCATGTTTTGTGATCTTAAGGTAGTCTTGTACTTCTTTCTGCTCTTTGATTTCTGTGGTTAGAAGATTCTAAAAAGAAATAACCTTACACAGGCAGTATAGAATACATAGAGAGAGCATAGGCTTTGAAGAGTCTAACTCAAGGTTTGTAACCCTTGGGATATAGCTTAACTTCTCTGATCATCAGTTTTCATATTTCTAAATTGGGGATCATAAGAGCAATTCACAGGATTGTTGTACGAATCAACATGTGGTAGTCCTAACATGTCTAAACTATTAAACTCCATAAAGTGGTTGATTATAGTTGTGTAGTAATTAAAGACTATGGTAAAGAGTTTCAGGCCAGTAATATTGAGGAGTACTTCAAATGCAAGAAATGAACAAATAAACTTATTTTTTGTTTTTAAAAAATGTATCTTTTAAAGGTTACTATAGAGAAAAAATTAATTAGTTATGATAGAATAAAAAGCAAAAAGAAGTTTTACTTTAAGCTGGAAAATGTTAGAATGCTATGTTTGGGGAAATCTAACTATTAAGAATATCCTGAAAAGTTAAGAAGATTCTCATAAGTAACCATGACTTCCCCAAAGCCATCGGTGCACCATGCAAAGCTTCATTACCTGCCAGATCCAGTGCAAGAACATGTAATAAGACAGTTTTGATATGCCCAAACCTTACAACTTTAATACTTCTGAAATTGGAAACTCCTACCCCAAGAAACTGTTGCATTGTCTAACAGCACAGATCATGGAATGATTTTTACAATGAAAGGCAAAAAACAATGTCCTTTTAACTCCTAGAAGTATATACAGTAGTATGAAATGCTACTTTTCCTTATCACTAGGTGGCAGAAATGACAATTAACTGCATTTATTTCCTAAAGGGTTAGATGACCATGGTTTAAAATTAAATTGATGTTCCTCAAATGTTTATATTCATGTTATTTTTCTGTGTTATGTGATTAAACATAAAATTTAAACTATATTGTTGGTTAATTTTGCTTTCATATTTTAGTGCTAATGAAGGCACGGGACATTTTAAGGTATTTTATTTTTATTTTTTCATTTATTTTACAAGAGACCCTGTAACAAAAATTTAAGAATCATATTACCAATCATATGGAGATTATCTTCAATTACAATAGAGTGTTTTACAAGTAAAAGTTGTTGACATATGAAGTACATTCAATAATGCTCTCTTACAATATGTTTATGAAAAAATAGTTATTAAGTAGGGATTTGTTACTCAGAACAGTAGTCTAAGGAAGAATAAGTGAGTAACTTTTAAAAGTCTAAAGCTAAATGCTGTGTTAATTTGGTGATAAAAAAAAAAATGTTTTAAAACATTTTTTGCATAGTTGGCATATAGAGTTAAACATGAGCTTAAAATTTTATTGGCATGTAACATTTTTAGCTCAAGTTAACCTGTCCCAACTTGTTACTTGGCAAGCTTATTGTTTTTTAAAATTCTGTATTTATAATGGAGTTCTACTTATAGATTTTTATAATTATTCCTCAATATTCTCTACTACTTAAAAAGCTATATTTATATTGTCCTGGCCGGTTTGGCTCAGCAGTTGGAGCATTGGCCTGTGGACCAGAGTCCCGGGTTCGGTTCCCGCTAGGGGCACGTACCAAGAAAAAAAAAGCTCTTGCCCTGGCCGGTTTGGCTCAGCAGTTGGAGTGTTGGCCTGCGGTACAGAGAGACCCGGGTTCGGTTCCCGCTAAGGGCATGTGCCTTGGTTGCAGTTTGTCCCCGGCCCTGGTTGGTAGTGCGGGTGGCAGCCACTTGATGTGTCCCTTCACATTGATGTTTCTCTCTCTCTCTCTCTCCCCCTCCCGCTCTGTCTGAACAAAGAGTGGAAGAATGTCCTCGGGTGAAGATAAAAAAAAAGCAAAAAGAAAAAAAAAAAGCTGTATTTATACCTTATCTTTGAGTTCAAATAAATGTGTCTGACTAGAATGATTCCTGGTTGTTAAGCTTTTCACCATGTAGGTCGGTAGCATGAAAATTATAAACCCTATTTGTTCAATTTAAAAGCATTTCACAAAGCAGTAATTCAGTCTGAAAAAGTTTTAAAACTTTTAATTATGAAAAATTTTAAGCATACTAAAAGGTAGGCAAAATAGAACCTTCATGTATTCATCACCTGGCTTTACCAATAAACTAATGGCCATTTAATATTTTTGGTTTTTTTTTTTGTTTTGTTTTTAAATCCTTACCCAAGGGTTCTTTTTCCATTTATCTTCAGATAGAGTGGGAGGGAAAAAAGGAGGGAGGGAGGGAGAGAGAGAGATACATCCATTAGTTGCCTCCCGCATGACCCTGACCAGGACCTAGGGCCCACGGCCCAGGACTGAACTGCAACCAAAGTATGAGCCCTTGACCAGAATCGAACCCACAACTCTTTGGTCCACAGGCCAGTACTCTAACCGCTGAGCCAAACCGGCCAGGGCAACTAATAGACATTTATTATTTTTTTATTTTATTTATTTTTTCTTATTGATTTTAGAGTGAGAGGAAGGGAGAGGGAAAGAGAGATAGAAACATCGATGAGAGAGACCATCTATTGGCCGCCTCTTGCATGCCCCCCACTGGGGATCGGGCCCACAACCTGGGCATATGCCCTGACCGGGAATCGAACTGTTGACCTCTTGGTACATGGGTTGACACTCAACCAGTAAGCACACCAGCCGGGCCATTAGCAATAACTCTTAAATGCTTTCTGTGTGCTAGGAATTGTTATTTACATACATTATATCACTTTCCTCATGATAATTCTATGAGGTAGATGCCATTATCCCTATCTTACAAATGGGACATGGAGACACAGAAAGGTTCACCAACTTACCCAGAGACTTGCTGCTATAAAATGACAGAACCAGGGTTTATTTTATTTTTTTTACTCTTCACCCGAGGATAATTTTCTATTTATCTTCAGATAGAGTGGGAGGGATGGGGAGAGAGAGAGGATGAGGAGAGAAAAAGAAACATCGATGTGAGAGAGATACATTGACTGGTTGCCTCCCGCATGACCCCAACCAGGGCTGGGGCTGGAACCTGCAGCCCAGATACATGCCCTTGACTAGAATCGAACCCAAGACCCTTTGGTCTGAGGATCAACGCTTTAACTGCTGAGCCAAACTCACCAGGGCTAAACCAGTAAGCCTTTCTATTAAAAAATTGTTAACATACTTTTTAGAAAGAGAAAACTAAGCAGCAAAATAGTTTTTCTTTGATAGCTAAACTAATTCAAATTTTATAGTAATTTTTCATAAATCTGTTGAATCATCTTTGCTATAAAATTGCTTTAGGGTTTATATATTTTATGTATATTTAATCTGAAAATATTTCTTCATTCATTTGTTTATTTTTTGTAGCCATTGGAAAAGAAGTTTGTCCGAGTTTCAGGAGAAGCAACTATTGGGCATGTAGAAAAATTTCTCAGAAGAAAAATGGATCTTGATCCAGCTTGTCAGGTAGAGTACATGTCTGTAAAAGGGCAGGTAAAATTGGGAGATTACCTTTAGAAAGAATTGCCTCTGGGATTTCATGCAGTAGCTTTTGTCTTAATGATATTATAGATGTTGTATATGGCAGTTGATATTGATATACAGTGATTCCCACTCCAACTTCAGTCATATTTGGCTTACTGTCTGTTTCTCCCTGCTATTGATGAGACACCTAGAAAAGTGAAATATCTATCTAATATAGACCCGATTCGTTTTGTAAGGATGAAAAGTATCTCCCATTCTAAGTATATAATATTTTCTTGTTGTTGTAAGATGAAAATCTCAATCCTCATGTATTTTTTAATATAAGTTGTAAGTATATTCACAGGTCTAATAATGCAGGTCACTGAAAATGTACCTTTATATAGTTTTGCTTTTTCATTAGTCAAATTTAAAAGGGATTTAAAACAATTTTTTTCATCAAGTGTAAAATTTCATAGGGTGGTTTTTATTTAAAATGTCTATTTGCTGTTTAGTAAATTAATAGATATTTTAAAGCTGGCTGAAATTTTACTGGTGTTTTTAGTACCGATATCTTTTGGTACTAAATATATATGAAATATCTATTAAGAACAATAAAATGTACCTTCTCTTACTGAATTTGACATAATGCTGGCTGTATCGTCTGGCATCTGAAAGTAGAAATGACTTATGTGTTCCCTTATAGCTATAACTTATTTGAGGTTATATTTAGTCTTTTGTTCAGAAATAGATAACTATTTAGAGACTCCTGGGCAAAGAATTGTGAGTGATTTTATAACATTTTATTATTTCTAAAAGCAGAAGTCACAAGCCCTGAACCTGATTTTATAGAATAACTAACATAGCACCTCAAAGGACTTTTTCTAGGATTATAGATGATGTCTTCTGGCTAGATATTGATCAGAGCACTATTACTATTTATAAGTTTCACATTTGTGTTTTAAGAAGTTGGTTACCAAAGCTCTTAATTGGTTATATTGTTTAAAAATGTGGGTTTATTTTTACCTCATATCATAAAATTCAAGGCTTTTGGCATTTTGAAATAAAATGATAGAAAATTTGTTACAGGCCCTGGCCAGTTTGGTTCAGCAGTTGGAGCGTTGGCCTGCGGACCAGAGAGTTCCGGGTTCAGTTCCCGCTAGGGGCACGTACCCCCAAAAAAGAAAATTTGTTACAACCTTTAATTTTCTTTGTCAACTCTTGGCTCTGTAGATGAATTTCTTTCCTACCCGGGTACTATATAGCTGGTGACATTCATAAATTACTGTTTCACCAAAATTTTAAAATAATAGAACAGAATTATCCAATATGCAGACCTATTAATTTGTGCCTAACATTATTAAACCTTCTAAATACAAGAGAAATTTTAAAAATTACTTCTGGTTTGAGCAAAACATTGAGCTAGTTAATCATTAATCAAAATAAAATTCTTGGTGAACCCAGTCATTTGAGCCTGCTATGCTGACCTTCTTTAAACCAGTTGGTCGCAGGTAGGAAATGTGTGCTTTGTTTACATGACCTTCATATATGGTTATTTACTAGCAGGAATGAATGATTACTAGAGGACTGTTAAATGATGAACTACCTTTAAAGTTATTTGTGGCAGATCAAAATAAAAAAGGAAGACAGTGCCCTGGCTAGTGTGGCTCAGTTGGTTGGGCATCCTCCTGTGCACTGGAGGGTTGCTGGTTCGATTCCAGTAAGGGGCGTACAGGAGGCAGCTGATCCCTGTTCCACTCTCACATTGATGTTTCTCCTCTCTCTCCCTTCCGCTCTCTAAAAATCAATAAAAATAAAAGTTAAAAAAAAAAAAAACATAAAAAAGGGAAGACAGTAATGAAAGATAAAAAATACAGATTATGTGTTCTTAAAAGAGATTTAAGTTAGTTCAAAATCAGAAATCAATAATTATCTGAATAAATTTCTTTCACATAGAGACCCCAGTGCTTGTGAATTACCCTGTTTGATTTATTGGTACTTTGAACTCATTGATGTCCTAATGTATTTTGTTTTATTGTTATTCTTGTGTTCTTTTGTACATTGATCTTCAGACCTTATTTTGCTTGTATGAAGTAAGATTTAAAAAATATATATCACATTAATCACTAAAAATTCTTTATATAAAAGATGTGATATTACATTTGTTGTTAATCCTACCATCCTACCATAATTAATTCCATCTTAAAAGATATTTTCTTTTTACTGTTATTATTTTTTAGCATGACCTTAACCCTACTATTAAATTGTCTTCAAATCATTTTTAATGTATATATTTTTTATTACTGATTAAAAAAATTTTGTTTTAAATTTTCTTTATTGATTTTAGAGAGAGAGGAAGGGAGAGGGAGAGAGAGATAGAAACATCAATGAGAGAGAACATCGATTGGTCACCTTCTACGTGCCCCCATTGGGGATTTGGCCCACAACCTGGGCATGTGCCCCAACTGGGAATCGAACCCGTGACCTCTTAGTGCATGGATCAACACTCAACCACTGAGCCACATAGGCCGGGCAATGTTGGAAGTTCTAAGGTGATCTTGCTTTTAAGAAGATAAGGGTTGCCCTGGCTGGTTAGAGCGTGCGGACCAAAGGGTTGTGGGTTCAATTCTCAGTCAAGGGCATGTACCTGGGTTGCAGGTTTGATCCCTGGCCCCTGTCAGAGTTGTGTGGGAGGCAACCAATCAATGTGTCTCTCATATTGATGTTTTTCTCTTTCCCTCCCTCCTTCCCTTCTACTCTCCCTTCCTCTGTCTCTCTAATATATCAATAAAGAAAAAAAATTTTTTAAAATAAAAATCAGTGGAAAAATATCCTTGGGTGAAGATTAACAACAACAACAAAATAGAGAATTGTAGAACAATAATACTATATGTGACATAATCCAATTAAAATTCTGCGTGCACGCGTAGCATCTAGGACCATACATGTCGAACTGTTAGTAACTGTCCAACCTTTGGGAGTTAAGATTAAGCTGAAAAGAAAAATGTAGTAAACAAATCATGAATGTTGCTGAAGCCTGCTAAGAGTGATGGTCTCTGCATTGCTGAATAGTTAATAAAAAGATAATGATAGTTTCCAAATTCTTTGGTTTTTCATGAATCTGTGTGCAAGATCTATCATTGCTTTCAAGTCATTTTGCAAGCAAGTATTGCTCTGCCTGTTTTAAAACTGGTACGCATAAAGCACAAGGTTGTTGTTGATAAGAGATTGTGCATTATGAGATACCATAGAGGTTGACAAACTATGACCCATGGGCCAAATCTAGCCTGTTTATATACATAAAGTTTTATTGGAACACAGCCATACTATGGCTATAATGGCAGAATTGAGTAGATGTGACAGAGATGCTATGGCTCACAAAGCCTAAAATATTTATTTATTTTATTTTATTTTTTCCTCACCCGAGGCCATTTTTGCACTTATCTTCAGATAGAGCTGGAGGGAGAGAGGGAGGAAGAGAGAGAGAGAAACATTGACGTGAGAGAGACACATTGAGTGGTTGCCACCCATACAACATCAACCGGGGCCGGGGACAAACTGCAACATAGGCACGGGCCCTCAGTGGGAACTGAACCCAGGATTCTCTGGTCCGCTCTAACTGCTGAGCCAAACTGGCCAGGGCCTAAAATATTTGTTATATATCCCTTTACAGATAGTTTGTTGATCCCTGATATGCACTTAGGCTTTGGGGAAGGATAGACCTTGGGACAGACCTGGGTTCAGATCTGGATTTTGCTATTCACTGGCTTTATGACCTTTGGAAAGTTTAATACCTTTACCTCTTAGTATTCCTGTCTGTAAAATGGGAATTATAATACCTAGCTCACAGGAATTTCAAGATTAGATGAGATAACATGTCAAATACATAGTATAACATAAGGTATACATAATGGCTGCTCAGTTAAATGCAACTGCTTTTGATATTCTTCCCCAACCATACTGAAGGTTTTAGGGAAATTAACATGTTGACAGTATATAGGATTTTTAGAGTAAACAGAATTTGAAGGTAGGAAATCTGCTTAGAAGGTGGTTTAAGACTAGGGACAGCATTTCTTTTTTTTTTTTATCCTCACCCGAGGACATTTTTCCATTTTTTGTTCAGATAGAGCGGGAGGGAGAGAGAGAGGAAGAGAGAGAGAGAGAGACATCGATGTGAAGGGACACATCGAGTGGCTGCCACCCGCACGACCAACCAGGGCCGGGGACAAACTGCAACCAAGGTACATGCCCTTAGCGGGAACCGAACCCGGGTCTCTCAGGACCGCAGGCCGCAGCTTTAACCGCTGAGCCAAACTGGCCAGGGCAGGGACAGCATTTCAAAGGATATAAACTTAAGAGGTATAATGACCTAAGAAGCAACGGGACATGGTAACTGATTACATGTGAGAAAAAAAGAAAAGGAAAACTCAGAGTCAGAGGTGATATTCTGCTTTAGAAGACAAGAAGAAATTTTATGCCATACACTAAATAAGGACATTAGGAGATGGAGCAAATTCAGGGATACATAGTAATAAGACTGTTGAGGACCTGATTTCATTTTAAGGCAATGGGAAAGGAG
This sequence comes from Molossus molossus, assembly GCF_014108415.1. NCBI lineage: Eukaryota > Metazoa > Chordata > Mammalia > Chiroptera > Molossidae > Molossus > Molossus molossus. The sequence goes on from NW_023425352.1 coordinate 21,145,711, forward strand.
CACTTAATGAAAGAGAGAGAGAGTAAAAATTTGCTATTCTATCTTAACAAGTAAGTATACTGGAATCTTAATACATTATACTATATAACTGTATACCGATATCATTCTTTCTAGAGCATTCTATATAAAAGTAGATTTTCTTAGAGCTTTGACATTACTAAAGGGCTGAAAAGACCTTTCCATCCATAAAATAGTTCCCTTAGTGTGTACTTTATGTCACTGTTAGACTTTCCACTTGGAAAATGAGATACACCTTGTAAGAGAATTATTCAAATAAATAAGGATTACCTTTTTTAAGCATTAATATCCTTTTAATTATTATTATTACTCTTTTTTAATCCTCACCTGAGGACATTTTTCCATTTTTTGTTCAGACAGAGTGGGAGGGAGAGAGAGAGCAACATCGACGTGAAAGGGACACATCAAGTAGCTGCCACCCGCACGACCCAGCCAGGGCCGGGGACAACTGCCACCGAGGTACTTGCCCTTAGTGGGAACCGAACCCGAGTCTCTCTGGACCGCAGGCCGACGCTCTAACTGCTGAGACAAACTGACCAGGGCTAATTATTTTATCTTAGAACTTTTTAAAAATATACATTTCTGCCCAGCCTGTGTGGCTCAGTGGTTGAGTGTCGATCCATGCACCAAGAGGTTGTCAGTTCAATTCCCCTTCAGGGCACATGCCCAGGTTGTGGGCCAAATCCCCAGTGGGTGGCATGCAGGAGGCGACCAATAAATGTTCTCTCTAATCGATTATTCCATCTCTCCCTACTTCTTACTTCCTCTCTCTTTAAAATGAATAAAGAAAAAAAAATTTTTTAAATATATACATTTCTGCACCTTCTTATGCTAAATACATCAAATGTGATTTAACTTGTTCTCAGAAATTCAAGGAAATCATTTTGAATATTGACTGTACTATGCTGTTGTCCTGCTATGTCCTCTAATGCTCTTTCCATTTTACTTTACTCTCATAAAAACTTTCCAAAATCTTTCTTGAGACTGTTTAATCCATCTAAAATAAAACAGCAAAGTGTAGTCTGAACATAATTATGTTGATTTTTCTTAATTTTTTCATAATGGTTTTTTGAAGCAGTAAAGCGTCTAACATTTTGTTTATTTGTAGGTAGATATCATCTGTGGTGATCACTTGTTGGAGCGGTATCAAACTCTAAGGGAAATTCGACATGCAATAGGTGATGCAGCAATGCAGGTAGGTCTTAGACTTTATCATACTTAGTATCTAATAGGCAAATTATTTGATGAAAGAAAAAAGTTCCATGTTATCAATAAAATTTTATTTTTATTTATTTTAATCCTCACCAGAGGATGTTTTTCCACTGATTTTTAGATAGAGTGGAAGGGAGCGAGGGGGAGAAACAGAGAGAGAAACATCGATGTGAGAGAGACACATCGATGTGAGAGAGATGCATCAACTGCTTGCCTCCCACACGACCCCAAGTAGGCTAGGGATCGAACCTGCAACCCAGGTACATGCCCTTGACTGGAATCAAACCCGAGACCCTTCAGTCTGCAGTCCAACACTCTAACCACTGAGCCAAATCAGCCAGGGCTATCAATAAAATTTTAATAAATATTCTACAACTTTCTTAAAATTACCTGGACTGTAAGTAATAAAGCTAATATTTATTGAATGCTTACTGTGTGTTAAGCACTTTTCTAAATGGCTTATATGGATTAGCTCTTTTATTCCTCATAATTCGATGGTGTAGGTATTCTTTTATTCCTCATTTAATTTTTTTAATAAAATATAATTATTATATACATTACTTTCAGGTGTACAACGTAGTTATTCAGTTATTCCCCATTTTATTTTATTTTTTTATATATACTTTGTTAATTCTCACCTGAGGATTTTTTTTTCTTTATTGATTTTTATAGAGAGAGGAAGGGCGAGGGAGAAAGAGAAACATCGAGAGGGAACATCAATTGGCCACCTCCTGCATGCCCCCCACTGGGGATCAGGCCTACCTCCTGGGCATGTGCCTTGACCGGGAATCAAACCAGTGACCTCTTATTGCATGGGTTGATGCTCAGCCACTGAGCCACACTGACTGGGCTCACCCGAGGATATTTTCTATTGACTTTTAAGGAGGTAAGGAGAGAGAGAGAAACATTGTTGTGAGAGAGGCATACCGGTTGGCTACCTCCCGAACAACCCTGACTGGTGCCGGGGACTATATCTGCAACCCAGGTACATGCCCTTGATCAGGAGTCGAACCCATCACCTTCGGTCTGAGGGCCAATGCTCTAACCACTGAGCAAAACTAGCCAGGGTAATTATCCCCCATTTTAAAGAGAAGGAAGCAAGTTACAGAAAGGACGTGTAATAACTTGCTCACAGTAAGTTAGTGGGTGAGCCACAGCTCAAACCGCAGGCAGTTTGACTCTAGAGGCCTTGCTCTTTTTTCTGTCTAATACTACCATAGAACTTTGAAGACCACTGAGCAAATATACCTGTAAAGACATTTTTGTAAGAAAAATTTGCAGATTCTGCTTTAGAGATTCACATACCATTTCTTGTTTAATAGGTAAAAAGTCATGGTGTAACTATTTTGATGTTTTAATTAGCCTATAATGTGAGTGGGAATATAATGTGAGATAACCTAGAGTCAGGATAAATGAGGAGTTAGATAGGATCTACAATTTTATTTTTATTTTTTTTCTTTATTGATTTTAAAGAGAGAGGAAGGAAGAGAGAAATAGAAATATTGATGAGAGAGAACATCGATTGGCTGCATCCTGCATGCTCCCTCTGGGGATTGGGCCCACAACCTGGGCATGTGCCCTGACCAGAAATCGAACCGGCGACCTCTTGGTGCATGGCTTGACACTCAACCACTGAACCACAAAGCCGGGCTGGGATCTACAATTTTAATGAAGAAAAAAGCAAGACCCACATATTCTAATGTATTACTAAACCTAGAGTGATGAATTGTTTTAAGAGCTGTATGGCTCTGAGAAGCTTATAAAGTACTAGTGAAGACTGATGAGCAGCTCTCAGCTTAAACAAACAACAATTTTGTTTAATTTGTTAGAAATATAATTATTTGCTTTGATGTGATTGCCTATGCTCAGTGAACAACTACTGAAAATAAGATGCAGAATATTCTAAGAATATCTTCTTAGTGTGAATTATAGAGTTCCTGGGAAGAAGCAGAATGAATACACACAAACACTGTTTTTTATCCTCACTCGATGACATTTTTTGTACAGATAGAGCGGGAGGGAGGGAGAGAGAGAGAGAAAGAGAGAGAAACATCGACGTGAAAGGGACACATCAAGTGGCTGCCACCCGCAGGATCCAACCAGGGATGTGGACAAACTGCAACCGAGGTACGTTCCCTTAGCGGGAACCGAACTCAGTCTCTCTGGACCGCAGGCAACACTCTAACCATTGAGCAAAACCAGCCAGGGCCAGGCAAACACTCTTTAAATGCATACACACACATACAGTGGTGGGCAAAAGTAGGTTTACAGTTGTTTGTCTGTCACAATGGCACAGTGCCTGTAGGTACAATTTCTTAAGTGTTCAAATTGCCAGCCTTCATTATTTACACATTCTTGTAGTCTTTTTGCTATATTCAGGCACACTGTGGCACAGAGTTTTGTGTTTTTTTGTTTTTTTTTTAATCTTCACTGGATATTTTTTCATTCATCTTCAGATAGAATGTGAGGGAGAGAGAGAGAGAAACATCAATGCAAGAGAGACATATTGATTGGTTGCTTCCTGTATGACCTTGCCAGGGCCAGGGACTGAACTGCAACCCAGGTATGTGCCCTGGACCAGAATTGAACCCGTGACTCTTCGGTCCACGGGCTGACACTCTAACTGCTAAGCCAAACTACCCAGGGCCAGAGTTCTTTGTAAACCTAATTTTGCCCACTCCTGTATATATTTTAATGATATAAAATGAAATGCATGGATTTTGGCAAAGACATACCTGTTTTAACACAAACTCCTTCTTGAGATTTGGAACACTACTGTCACCCCCAGAGAGTTCTTGCCTTTTTTTTTTAAGTAACAGATTTATTGAGATATAATTAATATGCTGCCATGTAACTCACTCATTTAAAGTATACAGTTCAGTAATTTTTAATATATTTACAGAGTCGTGAAACCATCACTCAATTTTAGAACATTTTTGCCTTTTTTTTCTTTATTGATTTTAGAGAGAGAGGAAGGGAGAGAGAGAAACATCAATGAGAGAGAACATTGATTGGCCATCTCCTGCAGGCCCCCCACTGAGGATTTGGCCCACAACCGGGGCACGTGCCCTGACCCGGAATCAAACTGGCGACCTCTTTTTTTTTTTAATTTTTGTTCCTTTATTGTTTTTACAGAGCGAGGAAGTGAGTGGGAGAGAGAGATAGAAACATCGATGAGAGAGAACATCGATTGGCTGCCTCCTGCATGCCCCCCACCAGGTATTAAGCCCACAACCTGGCCATGTGTCCTGACCGGGAATCGATGTTCTTGGTGCATGGGACGATGTTCAACCACTGAGCCACACCAGATAGGCAATTTTAAAACATTTTTATCACCCAAAAAAGAAACTCCATACCTATTAGTACCCTTCCTCTAGCTTTCATTAACCACTACTCTGCTTTTCATCTCTGGATTTCTATTCAGGACATTTCATATAAATGGAATCATACAATATGTGGTCTTTTGTGACTGACTTCTTTTACTTAGTATGTTTCCAATTTTTATGTTTTAGCATATATCAGTATTTTGTTCCTTCTCATTGCTGAATAATATTTCATTACATGGAAATTCAGTATTCAAGAGAAGGCTGAAACTCAGAAGGGCAGCAATGGAAGAGTTACGAAAGATCACTAGTGAAGATGTGTCATGTAGAGACCAAGGCTAAGGTCATCTGTACTGTCGTATTCCCAATTTCCATGTACAGATGTGAAAGTTGAACAATGAGGAAGGCCGATGGGAAAAAAAAGTTGATTTATTTAAAATACGGTGTTGGAGGCGAGTTCTACAGATACCCTGGACTGTAAGAAAGACAAACAAGTGGGCCCTAGAGCAAATTAAGCCTGAAACATCACTGGAGGCAAAAATGACAAAACTGAAGCTGTCCTACTTTAGTTACATCATGAGAAGGCAGTTCTTTGGAAAAGACAGTAATGCTGGGAAAAATAGAAGGTGGCAGGAAAAGAGGAAGACCAAATATGAGATGGATTGGCTCCCTAAAGGAAACCATAAGCATGAGTCTACAGAGCTGAGCAGGGCTCCTGAGGACAGGACATTGTAGACATCACTTATTCATAGGGTTGCCAGGAGTTGGAGCTGACTCAACAGCATGTAACACACATAAATATTGATATTTTATTAAATCATTCAACAGCAGGTGGATATTTGGGTTGTTTCCATTTGGGGGCTAACATAAATGGTGCTGCTATGAACATTGATCTACGAGTGTTTGTGTGGGTGTTTTTATTTCTCTGGTGTACATCTAGAGGTGGAATTGCTGAGTCAGATGTTCACTCTGTTTACACTATCAAGAGAGAATGGGCCCTGGCCAGTGTGGCTCAGTTGGTTGAGCATCGTCCTGTGCACCAAGAGGTCACTGGTTTGATTCCTGAGTAGAGCACATGCCCGTGTTGTGGGCTCGAACCCCCGTAAGGGGTGGGCAGGAGGCAGCTAATCAATGTTTATTTTTCATCCATGTTTCCCTCTCCCTCTTCCTTCCACTCTCTCTAAAGTCAATAAAAATGCCCAGCCATTGTAGTTCAGTGGATTGAGCATCATCCCATGAACTGAGAGGTCTTGGTTTAATTCATGGTCAGGACACATGCCCGGGTTTCGGGCTCAATCCCCGTTGGGGAGTGTGCAGGAGGCAGCTGATAGATAGATGTTTCTAGCCAATCAATGTTTTTCTCTCACAAAGATAGATGTTTCTATCTCTCTTTCTAAAAAATCAATAACAACATTAAAAAAAATGAAATAAAAAAACACTCACTCTGGTTTTATAGTTAAAAAAGACCATGAATGGAGACATCTAAATATATAATATAAATAATGTTTATATATTCATATACAAATACAACAGACGTATAGATATAAATTTGAATTATAATTATCTGATAAAATGTGGTTTTATAAATGTATTAAAGTTTTGTGGTGGTTTTGAAACAGTTTGTAAGCTGTTCTTTCCGTTTTATATCTCTACATGTCAATATGTTTTGCAGATGATTTCCTTTCTGAAATCTAACTATATGCAAAAATTATTTTTGATGTTGAAGCTAATTTATTTTATTAGCTAGCACTAGATGTAAATTGCAATGTAATGGAATTAATCATTGAAAATGGAGCTATTTTGTTTTCATCTGCTTAATCAATTTGGTTTTAAAGGATTTGTTGTTTTTTTTTTTCAAATTTTATTAATTTATTTCTGTTACAGAAGTTTCTCCTTTTCACCCATATATGCAAACATTATTATCTAAAATATAATTTGTATTCATATAAAATTGTTAATAGAATCTTTCTATTTGTGTTATAATACAAATTCATTTACTTTGATTAGGCTAATTGGTCTAGAGCAGATCTGATGGTCCATGGGCCAAACATGGTATGGAATTATGCTTTATTTGGCTTATTCTGTGTTTTAAATTATTTGAATTTTAAATTATTTTAATTTAAAGTCTCTGGTTTACCACAGGTCTAAACATTCCTTATTGACTTATGTACCTAACTTACATGTTCATTTGTTACTTTCCTAGCCCTTGTGGGCATTTGAATTTGTGAACCTTTTTCTAGAATTCTGGTGAGTTTTCCTTAGAGTTGCCAGGAACAGAAGCCAGATTGCAACGAGTTGAGTAGTGAATGAGAAATAAGGAAGTAGAGCCATGAAAAGAAGAAAAAGAGTAATAGCTAGAGCAGGATTGGAAATGCAGGGCATGTATGCCATCACTCCTCCTCTTTGTTGCTCAAAGTAGGCCAATTGCTCATGGCACACTTTCCCAATGAGTTGTCTTTTTTTTTTTTTTTAAGCTAGTTTCATAATAGATCAGAAAATAGTACCTTTAAAAGGTGGATTGCTTGCTAGATGCAATCTTGGTGAGAGCACAAAGATTTAAGACCTGCTATCAAAAAATGAGATAGACCAAAAAACATCAAAGGACTAAGAAGCACAGTATCTAGAGTCATTTGGTATAGGGTTAAGTTGCTCAACACCCCCTGACTGAGAACATCGCTGTGTTATAACACAGTATAGTTACTGTTCACGATAATGACTCTGGATATCAAAAGTTAAATTGTATAGAACAATCTTTAAGGAGGCAGTAAAATATATAATATATTAAATGGGTAAGAGTTCCAAAGTTTTCTCAATTATAATAGTGGTAAGCTGCATTTATGTGGAAATAAATATTTCATTTCTTAGAAGACCCATGATGCTTTATAATAATTGAGTCTTTTTTTAGGGAAGTCCAATGCCTGGGTGGTTTGTTAAATAGTCTGTACGGAAGGACAGGTGTATCTCTTTTAGTTGTTTTTGGAGAACTGTTTAACCATAAACAAACTGGGCTAACTATGGATACCTAGTAGTTTCAGAATTGTCTCCTGAGAGTTATTAAAAGGCACGTTAACAGGGAATGTTTGGTGATGAGGTGAGTGAATAAGCAAATTTATTTATCTTGGACCCTTTATTCTCTTTAAAGAATTTCACGTTAGTCTTGGGTTATGAAAAACAAACCGTCTTTGACTTGATTATTTATATAACTAGTTTTCAAATAACTGCAAAATACTTTTTTTTTTTTTTTTCAGGATGGTCTTCTGGTCCTTCATTATGGTCTTGTGGTTTCTCCTCTGAAAATTACTTGAAGATTCTAAGAGTATCAGGAGGGAAGAGGGAAACAAAATAAGGTGGCTTCTGCAGGACTGTGTCTCACCAAAGATTTTCACGAAACATAATTGCTACCATTTTGTGCTAAGACATAACATCTATTTTTAGCACCAAGCATCATAATATTTATACATACAACTTGGAATAATGGAATGCATCTGTTTTACTAGTGACTATATATAAAAAGCATCCATAGCTCAGGGGGAAAATGTCAAAGTATTGGATTTTTAAATTCCTTGTGATTTCAAATACTTTGATATTAATTTTGCTTCCTAATCTTTCTTTAATTTTTTTTTATTTTTTATGTTTCTATTGATTTTTTTAGAGAGAGAGGAAGGGAGAGACAGAAACATCGATCAACTGCCTCCGACTGGGGACTGAGCATGTGCCCTGACTGGGAATTGAACTGGGACCCTCAGTCTATGGGATGACGTTCAATCCGCTGAGCCACACTGGCTGGGCTGCTTCCTAATCTTTTATGTAAATCAGTTACTATTTTCTTCATTGAGCCATATCCCTTTTAAGTTGGTGGTTTGGATTCTGCCATCTGCAATGGTATCAGTTGGGCAGGAAAGAAATATGCTTCTGAAATGAAGATTAAAGCCAGTCTTTGTTAAACTATGCAGACTGTACCCCTCAGACAAAGACCTAAACTATGGCCACTTCTGTGTGTTGCCATCCTGTTTTGATCTTGTATCTTTTATTTTTCTTTTTTTTTTTTTTTTACCAGCAACACTACTAAAGAGATGTTATTTGCTTCTAAAAGGAATACATCATCATCATTCTGTGTGAAGAGACTGTCTGCTGTACGGTTTATGGCCTTCCGTGTAATAAAGACTCTTTAACATCTTACAACAAGGGGTGCCTCTTTACAACAATATTTTTATTCCTAGAAAGTTAATTTGATTAAAATTCATTTTATTTGAGTACATAGTATGATTATCAACACCTTGTAATTACACTGCTTCTGAAAGTAATAAAACATTTGAGAAGTTTACAGAATACTTATTCATTGTTTCCTCAGTAAGTCAGTTTAATGTTCATTTTTCCATTACTTTGTCACTGGGATAAAGAATACGGGTGTTTGAGACCTCACTCACTTGGATACAGAGATTTCAGTTTAAAACATTATTTGCCTAAGATTAGCATTTTGATAGCTTTCTAAAATAAATATAAATATTTTGTAGACCCTATTTCACTACAAAATTTCCAATTCTGCATAGTAACAGTTACAATTGGGTAGAGTTTGGCAATTGTTTTATAAAGGATTTGTTAATTGTGTATAAATCTCTTCTAACATTTAATAAAAATTTTTAAATAAAAATTTATTTTAACCTATTTTGAAATGTTTGTGTTTATTGTGAATTAAAAAAACCCCACCAGCTTTGGCCTGTTTTGCTCAGTGGTTAGAGCGTCAGCCCATGGACCAAAGAATCACAGGTTCGATTCCAGTCAAAGGGCACGTACCTCAGTTTCGGTTCATCCCCGGACCTGGTCAGGATTGTGCGAGAGGCAAACCAGTCAATGTGTCTCTCACATTGATGTTTCTCTCTCTCTCCCTCTCTCTCCCCCTCCCTTCCACTCTATCTGAAGATAAATACAAAGATATCCTTGCGTGAGGATTAAAAAACAAACAAACACCAAAACTCTTTTAAGAGATGGGATATTGAATCAAAGTTAAACTTTGCTGTCAAGTAGATATTTTATAAACATCTTTAACTTAACTAATTATACTAGATGCTGTTATTTGATGATGGGCAGAATAGCAACTATGGAATTCATTGTCTCTTAAATGTTTCTTACACAAACTACTTAATATTTTTGTTCTTGTCCCATGTTAACATGTGTGTGTCAGGAATTCCCCAAGACCACCCTCAGGTTCACTGATTCACTAGAAGGACATACGGGACCCAGAAGAGCTATTCATATTTATAGTTTATTACAGTGAAAGGATAGAGATTAAAATCAGCAAATGGAAAAGATGTGTAGGGCAGAGACTAGGAAATACCAGGCACAAACTTGCAGTTGTTCTGTCCCAGTGAAGACGCAGAGATGGTGTTAATTCTCCCAGCAGTGATATGTGACATGTATGAAGCATTGCCAACCAAGGAAGTTCACCTAAGCCTTAGTGTCCAGGGTTTTTACTGGGAGTCAGTCACATGGGCATACAGTGCCCATGTGATTGACTCAACAATTGAGACCCCAGTACTTGCCCAGTGGTCAGACTTACACAGCATGCTCTGGGGCCCAAGGTATGAGAAAGCAGGCAGTCATCATAAATCACATTGTTAGCATAAACTCTCTGGTATGGCCCAAGGTCTCAGGCATACAAAGAAGATATTCCAAGGGCTCAGACCTTATGAATTACAGTAACATGGGAAAATACTTATTTTTAAGTAGAATACTAGAGGTAATCTATAATGAACAAATCAAAAGAATTTATCACTTGTTAGTGTGGGGACAAAATTTAAATTGAAGGAGAGTTCCTTCAAGGAACTCACAGCCTTTGGGTTACACCTCTCAGAGTTTTTAAAAAAAGGCAAATACTGGTAAATACACTGAGTCACAGAAAATTCCACCCTTTTTTCTCATCTATTCTGGACTTGACCTCCAGGAATCCCAACTAAGTTATATCTGGTTGTACCTGGCCTATTATTACTACCAGGCAGTGAACTAAGAATGCTGATTAATTGGCTTACAAATCTGTACCCCCAGATCAATATGATCTTGGGCTATCTCAACAGAAATACAGTTTCGGATCAAGAGACTTAATACTTCTACTCTCCAGTGTCTTATGTGTCTGGTCCTGGGGAGCATACTTCAAAGGTACCTCACAGATGGGAGAGCAATGGGATAGGGAACAGTCAAGGGAGAGACCCAGAAACCAAAAGCACAAGAGCAAGGGTTGAGCAATTGCTTCTGATTAACTTGGAGAAATGAAAACATGGGGATGAGAATGCAATACTTGTTAACTGTCTTTAAACAATGAGAGGGTCAAAGGCTTAGATGAAGGAAAACCACAAGCAAGAACAAACAAATGCCCTGCCTGGCTTTGGGTTAGCCTTGCTGATGCCACCAGCAGCATACATTTAGTTGTGTTGAGATAAGATCAAAGTTTTTTCAAGAGGGATTTTTACTAGGAACATAAGCAGAAACAAAACAAAATTCCCAAATCTACCCAACTAAGAAGAGTATATGAAGTACAGATTCCAGAGCTTAACTTCAATGGCTAAAGACAGATTTGTCTGGCACAAACTGCAGGTCTTGGGTTTTGCGTAAGCCCTCTCTGAGGTGATACTAAGCAAATATGTCCAGAGGGATAGTCTGTGGCAGTTTTAGTTTGGCAAAATGCGTGTATGTTAGGTTTTCTAGTTCCTCCCTTAAATGCCATCCCAATCTTTTGTCTCTAGAACAGGCCCAAGTCATTTCCTCTGATCTTGGGCTTCACTGAGCTTCCCTCTGTTTCCATTGTATTGCATTTTCCTCTTAATTGAGTTAGATACATTCTTTTTTTTTTCCCCATTAAAAAATTTTTTTTTATCCTCACCCAAGGACATTTTTTTTTTTTTTGCATTTATTTTTAGATGGAGCAGGAGGAAGAGAGAGAGAGAAACATCAATGTGAGAGAGAAACTTCGACCGGCTGCCACCCACACAACCCCAACCGGGGCTGAGGACAAACTGCAACTGAGGTATGTGCCCTTAGCAGGAACCAAACCCTGGACTCTCTGGTCCGTGGGCCGACATTCTAACTGCTGAGCCAAACCGGCCAGGGCTAGATTCTTTCTTTCTTTCTCTCTCTCTTTCTTTCTTTCTTTCTTTTCTTTCTTTCTTTCTTTCTTTCTTTCTTTCTTTCTTTCTTTCTTTCTTTCTTTCTTTCTTTCTTTCTTTCTTTCTCTTTCTTTCTTTCTTTCTTTCTTTCTTTCTTTCTTTCTTTCTTTCTTTCTTTCTCTCTCTCTCTCTCTCTCTCTCCCTCCCTCCCTCCCTCCCTCCCTCCCTTCCTTCCTTCCATCCTTCCTTCCTTCCTTCCTTTTTTTTCCTCACCTGAGGACATTTTTGCATTTATCTGGAGGTAGAGAGGGAGGAAGAGAGAGAAAGAAACATCAATGTGAGAGAGACACATCAATTGGTTTCCACCCACACAACCCCAACCGAGGCCGGGGACAAACTGCAACCAAGGTACGTGCCCTTAGCAGGAACCAAACCTGGGACTCTCTGGTCTGTGGGCCTACCCTCTAACTGCTGAGCCAAACCGGCCAGGGTGGCTAGATACATTCTTAACCAGTCTCTGACATTCCTCCTCTGGATTCCAAGCTAACAGGCTTTGTACACACTCACACATTGATTCTCCTACAATGACTTTGTCTTTGATTTCTTGGAAGTAACACCTCTGACCTACTTATTTGTCCTATTTAGCTTATCTAATGATTCAATTCTAGATTAATGTTCTTGTAGGATCAGCAGGTCATAATTGCTTATCAGATGTGTGATGTTGTTGTTTTCTTTAAAGTTCTAATAATTGCTATCTCCATGGTATATTTTTTCATCTTGGTAACAGAAGTTTCAAGCAGATACTGATTCTGAATGTTCATCTTTGTTTTCTTTAGTAGACCATGATCAAAGAGTGAGTTCTCATTTTTATTCTTTTCCAGTACACTGTTGTGTACATGAGTTTGATTATTGGCCTCTCTTCAAAATTGGACTGATGAAATCTAAATTTTATTACCTCTAGAGATTAATAGTCCATTCACAAATGAAATGCCATATTGATCTACTGAAAGCTTGCCAAGTACTTACTTACATAAAATGGACATTATGGTTTGATCTTGACTGTGTTTTGATTTTGTTCTGATGATGTCTGTGGTTTTTACAAGGGTTCTTAGTATGATACTATTTCCATACTAAATTTTTCTAATGTTTTAAAAATATTTTCCCAAGAGAAAAGCTGATTGAATAAGATTAAGAAGACAAAGTTTTCCATGAACAAAAATTTTCCCCCCAAAAAGACAGGCAGTATCATATAGTGATTAGGGACATGAATTGTGAAGCCAGTCTATGTAGCTTTGACTCCAAGATTTGCTACTTAAAAGCTATGTGATCTTGGATATGTTATGTAACTTCTCTGAGCTTTAGTTTTTCTCACCTGAAATGGGGACAAAGGTACCTAACTCAAAGGCTTGTTATGAGAATTAATGAGTATGTAAACACTTAGAATACTGGCTGGCATATATTCTATTATGAAGCTGAAATATGGTCCCTATTGTAGTCAATTTTTAGATTACTTTGCTGAATTAGTTCCTTTTTAGTGAATAAAGGGGGTCCATTAATATTGAAAGATTGATGTTGAACTATCTATTTTTTCCTTTCTTTCTAACTTGTTTTTTTTCTTCACCTCCTTCTATGGATAACCAAGAGAAGGCTTTGAAGTAGGACCTAGATTCTGCTTTCACCCTAATTCTAATCTTGACTTTGCTGCTTCTACTTTGCAGACTGGGTTAGTGCGAGGGCAGATAGTTTCCGTTGCCAGAAAGGAGTTCTTTCTGTTGAGCTCAAGTCTGGCTTAAGATAAGATAAAAGATTATCTTAGCCCTAAAGGACATCAGGAATTCTATATGTCCTGTGTCAATCCTTATATCAGGAAATCATGAAAGATAGAATTTAAACCTCTCATTTATTTATATTTATGGCAAAACAAATGAACCTTAGTGAGTTAAATTTTTTTAAAAGCATTTCTAAGGAAAAAGCCTTTTTCACCCTGTCCAATAATCAACATGACTAGAATCTACTGATTGTATTCCCAAACTCCAGAATTTATGCTAATTATTTTGGTTGCACTCTGCTGAGCATTCTATAAACTCTAAGAGCATGTGACAGAGCTAGAGTGAAATGTCTCAGACTTACACAGAGCAGAGACCACTTGCCTCATCAGGGGGGGATGAGAAGCCATGTGGTGATCTACAGTAATTAATCAATGAGGAAGCGAGCCTGGAGACTCCTCCCAGAGCAATCTTCATTTTTCTTTGTAGCCTGTGCCTTCTCTATTTTGTTTTCTCCTGAATTACTGAAGCATTGTAAAAACATAAATCTTTAAATATCTGCAGTGTGAATCACTGTGTTTTATTACAATCCTGCTGTGTGTGTGTGTGTGTGTGTGTGTGTGTTTCAAGGAATTGTAAGAAAGAATTTATAAATTTTAGCTAGTCCCCACCCCCACCTGCTAAGCTTTTGCAATATCAGCATAAAACATGAGGGCAATCTAATCATCTTCTAGGAGATCGATAGAAGAGGAGAGAAGTCCTTTGATTTACATAGTATAACCATTCTTTTCATCCTTTAAGGGGACATGGTAGGTAGTAAACACAGTCCTTTGTTTGACTGGATTCAGGAGCACTCACCCATTTATAAATGGCAAATCCATGTGAAATATTTGAAAATAGCAAAAGGCATAATGACATTAATCTAACCCAGCAATTTTCAACTGGTGTGCCACAAGAATTTTTAAAACATGCAATACCTGACTATTTAGTCAGGGGCACTGACCTCTTTTTCCTTAGATTGTCAAATAAAAAATGACAACAGCCAACACAACAATAGCTGTCCGGTGTGAGTAAATCAAAATTATACCTTTTATTTTTTTTTTGTCAGAGCAACAAAAAATATATTTCTTGGTGTGCCACAGAATTTCAATAATTAGTTTATTTGTGCCATGAAGTGAAAAGGTTGAAAATCACTGATCTAGCCTGTACATTAAATTTGAACATGCAACAAAGCCAGTAATGTATTTTCTATTTAAAAAAATACAGTTTCACATATGAGTTCTATTTCTTTGTTTTTTATCCTCACCTGAGGACATGCTTAGAGAGAGGAAGCGGGGGGGGGGGGGCAGAGAGAGAGAGAGAAATATCGATTGGTTGCCTTCCGTACATGCCCTGACTGGGGATCTAACCTGAAACCGAGATATGTGCCCTGACCAAAAATCGAACCTGCAGCTTTTTGGTGCATAGGATGACGCGCAACTAACTGAGCCACTCTGGCCAGGCTGAGCTCTGTTTTAAGATCCTACAAAGCCCCCTGTAGAATAGTTTGTTCTATTTTAAATTGCTATGCTTTCAGGTACACCAATATATTTGGTTCTAAGAAAAAAAAGGCATTCTTATGATTTAGGTGTTTTCAGAACCTTAGAGATTTCTGATGATATAATACTAAAAATAATATTGGTTAGAAATCAGAGATGGATGCTCATAGCAAGCAACATTTCTAGTTATTTTTTTCTCTTAATTAATGCTCAAGGAGATTTTGGACTTTTTCTCCAGGCTCTGTTTTAAAATCAATATGCTTATTAGAACTGGCTTCCGTTCTCCTAATGGAATTCTTTCTAACTGGAAATGACCCAGGGTGTTCTGTGCGTGATGGTCTCAGCTGGAGCAGAAGGTATAGTAGACTTTGTAATTACATTTTTCTAATAGTTCCATAAATTCTCTATCAATGGATTTTTTAAATTGAGGTAAAATTTATGTGACATTACATTAATCATTTAAAAGTGAGCAATTCAGTGGCATTTAGTACATTCACAATGTTGTACAGCTATCACCTCTGTCTAGCTCCAACACATTTCCATCTCTCCGAAATAAAACCCCATACCCGTTGAATAGTAATTCCCCCCCTCTCAGCCCTGGCCACTGCCCATCTGCTTTCTGTTCCAGTGGATTTTTAAATACATTTTAAATACTGTTTCAGGTTTGCCTTGAGAGCCAAGGTTCTGGGCTCCCTGTTTGTGTTCACAAGTAAGTTCTAGAAGCTTATCCCCAGGACTATATGTGATTTGCATTATCTCTGGATCTAAAATTTGGAATCTAGTTTCCAGACAATTGCTTAAATTTTGCTCCCTCTTAGTCAGTATAGTAAAATGAATTACAACTATCCTAGATATATGACCTCTTGAGGAATTGTCCATCCTAGGCCCTTTGATAATGAGCTACAGAATTTCTTGCAAAATCATTTTTTACTTTAAAAAAAAAAAAGGTAAGTGGCACCCAATTCTATCTTTTAGCAGCGGCAGAGATGACTCATGGCTGGATGGGCCCAGAGCCCAATTTTAAGCTGCCACCACCTCACTGCAATGCAGGAAGGCAGTAGGCTCAGGAAGTCTGCAAAGTGTAGCAGTTTGCCTATAGGACTTAGTGTTGCCAACGGTTTCTGAGGCTGAGAAACCTTAAGTGAAACCAGTGCAGAAGGGTGAAAAAGAAGATAAAAATATTTCTATTCCCTCAAGTGAGGGAACTTTCTTTTATGTGGGAAAGAAAAGCAAGCACTGCAGAGTCAGAAAACCAAGATTCAAATCCCAGTTTTGTTCCTTACTGTGTGATGTCAGACAAGGGTCTTAACCTTGTCATTCCAAGACTCTGTTCCTTATTTGTAAAACGGATATACAAATACTACATTTAAAGAGTGGTTGTTAGATTTAAATGAGATAATTCTATGTTTACCGCCCAGTACAGTGTCTGATACATAGGTACTGAATAAATTACAGCTGTAATTATAGCTCATAAATGAATAAGTCTCAGGGTACAGAGGACCCCATTATCTACTGATTCTAAAAGTGTTGTTTAGATATCATTAATATGCTTTGCAGACAGGCTTCTTCACAATCTCATAGGGTCACTTTGTTGTCCTGTTCTGTCGTAGCAGTGAATATTGCTTGCTTTCCTTCCCTTCTCCTCCCTGCCTCATGTTTCCCTGTTACTGTGAGCGTTCTGATTTAATAATTTATCAACTCCATAAGATGATTTTAATGTCTTTGTTTTATAAATGAGCTCATGACAATTTGTGGAGACTCATTGAAAACAGGAGATACAAATTAGTCAGAGCCATAGATTGTATAAATGTAATAAAAGGACTCTGGTTTGGCATAGAGAAGGATTCATTAACTAAACAGTATTCTTAGAAGCAGCAGCCAATGTCTATATTGCAAACCCATGTATTGCAATACTATTTTTCCTAAAAGATGCTTTGTTATAAAACTCATTGTTAGAACATGACTACCAGATCTCTTTTCACCAGAAGTACCATTAATGTATCTTTGAGAGGCATACAAGTACCTTAGCCAGATGGACTGAGAATTACAATACTGTGTAGGATTCAGCAAGCTTCAGCTTCACCCACCAGCATCCACTGTGAGTCACAGTCATAGACCCTCTTTTACAGTCTCTATCCTAGAACCTGGCATGGCATTAGTAAATCTCAACTTGGTGTCCATGGACTTCTGGACATCAGAAGTAGATAGTCCTAGAGGAGTCACAAGCCCCTTGATCTGTACAGAGTTTTGCATGTGTATTTTTTTTCTTCTAGGAGAAGAGTTTATAACCTTCTCCAAGGGATCTACAGTCCCAAATAGGTTAAGAATTGTTACAGTAGAGGAAAACTCTATTACTGCTATCCATGTTCTACCTAAATATCTGGGTTCTGAAAAAGTATAACCCCATTTTCAAAGAAGGAAGATTCCTATTGTTTTGAAGGACCTCTTATCATGTGTGTTCTGCCAGTGTAGTCTCGGAAATGTTCACCAAGTTAAGCCAGTTAAATCATTATTCAGGCACAGAATGCAGTGTCTGTCATCAATTGATTTGATTTCCCCACCCCCTGCCATGAATTGTTCACTTAGTGCATTATGTGTTTCAGACCAGACAGTCTGAAACAAATGCAGACTATAGCCTCAAGGCTTTGGCAGGGAAAAAAATAAATGTGGATACACGGAACAGAGAACATACCGTTTCTGAATTATCCGGGAGGCATAGTTGTCTCACTGAACCAAAACAACGCTTTTCTCAGTGGAAGCAAAAGAAACCACAAAACAAGTTATGTTGGTGGGATTCATGTGACTTTTAATTCTTATTTTACTAATGTTTTACAGTAAGTGTGGGGAGTAAAGACAGGATAGAGTGAGGGAAAGGAAGAAGAGAAAAGTATCTTTCGAGTTCCTTAAACTATGGAAGCATGTGCTAGGATAAGAAAGTTCAGTAAAAGCCTCACATCCTTTTCACCACAGAGCTCTAATGGAGAAGTGTGACAGAGACATGGCAACTCGTTAGCTCTGGTGAAGTGACTGCTGGCAGAGAATTAATCCTGCATCAAACTTGGCACACGTGGAAGACTAGGCAATGCAGCTGCTGCAGTTAGGCAGGCGAGAAGTTGATCCTCCAGAACTTACTTCCTAGCATGTGAGTAGGAGCATATGTGTCCCTTATCTGGTCTGGGTGTCTCCTCCTCTCCAGCAGGGAGCCCACCAACCATGCAGCAGTGGGAAAACTGTTGGGCAAGACTCTTTTAGAAAAGAGAAAGATTGCTTTTTTTATATTTGCTGGTGGTATTGATTGACCAGAGTGACTTCTTTTGCTTTGGGGCAGTAGCATTGTGTCCTGGTAATAACATAATCTACACTGAGCACTCTTAAAAGGCTTAAGAGAGTGAAAACAAGGCCTGTTTAGGAACTAGACTGGTAGCAAGGGGGATATGTGGATTCTAAGGATAAGGGCATGAAACAACTAATTCTATATCACCACAAACGAACCGACAGATAAATGAGACCTTCACTTTTTCCATTCGTACAAATATTCACCTCTTCTAGCTTATATTACTAAATCTAAGGTCAGCTTAATCACAGCTTGGGATCTTGGGCTAACTATTACTGTGTTTCTAATATTAAGGTGAAAAGCTACATTCTTAATTGAGTAGGATTTTTTTTTTTCCCTAATTAAATGAATTTGTTAAGCTGAAAAGCCTAAAATCTACAGAGTCTTCATTATTTTATATATTGAAGGCAACCCTTAAAACTTATCACTGCCATTTTTGTTTTAACCTGCAGAATTGGAAGGATATGAAATGGGCAGGGGGAAGTCATTACATGAATCATAGAAATGGTCAACATGCATCTTATTTTACCCATCAGAAAAGAGAGCTAAAGGGGTAAGTTCTTTTGAGGAAAGTCTAAATGTGTTTAAAAGGGGAAAATACTACACTAGCTTTTTTTTTTCTGAATAGAAGAAAAGAATATATGGAATTGAGGGGTGTGGGAGGAAAAGTGTCCATTAAACACCTATCATTTGTGAAACGGTCATATTAGAGTGGTCGGGTGTGGACCATTAGTTTGTCTTTGGCAGTGATCTTATATTTTAGATATCTAGAGTGAGATTATACAGCTGGGCAATGGTTGGTTATAGTGAGTGAAATAGGTTTTAATTTCAATTCACAACAAATGATGATGATCACAGATTTAGCACCTTAGTTTGTACTTCCTCTGTACGTGAATCATCTATCACTGCAAAGCCCGAGTTCTAGGTGAGAAAGCTGTGTTCTTAGATAACTCCTCTGTGATGGCTCTAGGACTGCAGTTTGCTCCAATTTAAGGGTGGTTTTCTTATTAGAGAATGTAAGCATTCGATGCTAAATGTGAGACTGAAGCCTTGAAGACATTTTATAGTGGTGACAGGTGTATTGGGTCAGGAATAGGCTGTTTAACAAGGCAAATGCATATTATCCCCTCTTAAGCGTTAACTCTTTTTAAGCAACAGAATTATATTTTTTGGCTTGAAATGGTGCTTTCTTCTATATTTGATTTCTCGCTTTTCTTAGTAGATACTACTGTCTCCTCCAATATTTCTTCAAAACTTTCCTCTATCTGGGAGGTTTTCTTAGAGACTACCTTAGAAGCCTCCTCTTCCTCCTCCTCCTCCTCCTCCTCTTTCTTAAGAGACAGCCCAGTGGATGACACTTTGGAAGTTGTAGAACTGAGGATTCTAGGCGGGAGCAGATAACCTGGATTGGGAAGTGGATTCAGCCCTAAAATGCTTGATCCACTGGTGCTAAAACGTGTCTCTTCGCCTTCCAGCAGCTTCCTATAAATCAAACAGAAAAAAATAATCTCAGGAGGCCAACTTGCAACTTTTAAAAAACGAACTTAACCCTGCGGCTCCTATTCATTTTAGAAAGATTCTGTAAGACTTCATAGTTTATTCATGAGACTAAGACCAATATTGAACCCCAAGGCTCAAAGGCTTGGAGTTATCCAGCACATGCGTGCATGCTCACTCAAACACCACACACACACCCATCTTCCACACCAACTGTGTTGAGAGCTCTGTCAGCTTTCATCCTATTCACAAATATATTAACAAAGAAAAAACCTACAATTTCCCTTGGCCTCATCACACTCATTTTTGGTACTTATAGTCTACAAACCTCTAGAGAAAAGTAATTTTGCTAATTAACATAATAAGTGCAATAGGATTATGGAGGTGAGAAGTTCACAGAGGAGGAAAGAACTGTCTAATTCTGCCTGAACTTGAGATCTGTACTTTTGCTATTTTTTTATTTTAATTTTAAATTTTTTCATTGATTTTTTTTTTTTTTAAGAGAGAGAGAGATAGAAACATCAATGTGAGAGAGAACATTGATTGGCTGCCTCCTGCATGCCCCCTACTGGGGATCAAGCCCGAAACCCGGGCATGTGCCCTGACCAGGAATCGAACCGGGACCTCTCAGTCTATGGGATGATGTTCAATCCACTGAGCCACACCAGCCTGGCAAGATCTGTACTTTTTCAATGTACAGGAGTACAAACGGTGTGGAACCAGCAATATCAAAGACCAGTGAATGAACCTGTTTCACATCCCAGAATTTTTCTCTGGCTGGTCTAAATGGCATTACAAAAGAGTGGCCCCAATACTTTGTTTCTTATAACTAACAGTTATCATCCTTTCTTTAAAATAAAAAATTCAAGACACTATCAGATACTCTTGAAGCTTCATTTTGAAGTAGTATACATAGTGTAAAAATAAAAAAGAAAGAAAAAAAAATGCTTAGATAGATCTGAGGTTGAATCTGAAGTCTTCCATTTATCAGCACTGTGACTATGAGTGACTTACACAGTCCATGGTTCAAGTTTCCTCATCTGCACAATGGGAATGATAAGACCTGACACCTAGATCATGTATATTGCAGTATCTAATAGAGTGTCTGGCTCATAGTAGTCAGTCAAAACCTTTTATTAGCTGCTGTTAATACATTTTTAAAGGTAAATGTTCACCTGAATTATTACCTTTAGTGGGAATCAGGGAGATACTGCATCTATTAGGACTTTCTATGCTGTATAAACCCTATTTTCAAAGTTAGAGTATGGTGGGTTTATTTCAACCTCTATATACTCACATTATCCCTTTAAATTTTAGCAGAGGTAAGTAGAAAAATCAGGACTAGCAAGGTGGAAATGGGATATAATCAAGTCAAGTGACAGAGGGATCAGTGATATCTTTCTTCATCTTCCCTCACCCATAAGAAATAGGAAAGACTAGAACCTCTTATTTAGGTAATGCTGCCCCAGGAGATTGCACTTGCTTGGGTGAGCATGCCCTTTGAAGTACCTGTAAGCTGCTATCTCAATGTCAAGAGCCATTTTGACATTGAGCAAGTCCTGGTATTCCCGAAGGTGGCGTGCCATCTCACTCTTGGTGTTCCTCAGATCATTCTCCAGTTGCCCAATACTATCCTGAAAAGCAACATATCCAACATAGTTAGGCCAAAACCAGCAGAAATTCATTGAGATTTCCACAAGTCAAGGATTCTTGAACTTGACTACACATTAAAACATCCAGACCTCTCCCCTACCCCTGCCCAGTCAAGATTCTGATTAATTTGCTCTGGGGTGGGGTCCCATCACCTAGATTTTTCCATAAAGGTCTCTAGGAGATTTGGATGCATGGTGAAGGTTAGGATTTTCCACCACAGGGCACATGGTTCTCAACTGAACACTAGGGAGATATATTTTTTCTTTTTTTTAAATCCTTACCCAAGGGTATGTTTATTGATTTTTTTTTTTTTAGAGAGAGAGAAAAAGGGAGAGGGAGAGAGAAAGGGAGGGAGAGAGAGAGAAAAAGAGAGAAAGCGAGAGAGAGGGTGGGGGGGGGGAGAGAGAAACGTTGATGTGACAAAGAAACATCAATCAGTTGCCTCCCATACACGCCCTGACCAGGGATGGAACTCAACTGGGAATCGAACCCACAACTTCTTTGTTGTATAGAACGATGCTCCAGCCAACTGCACCACCCAGCTGGGAGGGAGATATTTTCTTTCTTTCTGTTTGCTTACCATCCCTTCCTTGCTTGTTGTATTTGCTGCTAACTCACTTGTTGCATGTCCTTTCCATAACCCAAAGCCTCAGGTTAGGAGCTTAGATTTAGAAAATTCTTACTGTGGAAAGCACAGAGGACAGCAAATCTTCTCTGCTTCCTTTCATGTTGATGATTTCCTGGAAGTCTGCCACTCAGTCACCTGACTGAAAGCATTTTACTCGACAGATAAGGAGGAAGCAGAAATACTTTGTGGAATTTTTTATCCACATGGCAGATTTAAATTATAATATTAAAAAAAAAGAGAAAGAAACCAGGTTTATGTAATAGTTTTGCTCCAAATTCTTCCAGGTGCAAACCCAGGCATAGAAGAAAAATAGCTTTAAATTTGTGATTCTAGAGCAGCCAGAAGGATCTTTTATTTGTATATATATTTTTAGATTTAATTTATGTTTATTCTTGAAAAGCATTACAGCTGTCTCTCCTTTTCCCTCTGCATTGACTCCCTTCTCCCCATCACCCCTGCCTTCACTGACCTGCTGCCTGTATACATTGGTTATGCATATATGTGTGTAAGTTCTTTGGTTTATCTCTTCTCACCTCCTTCACCCCCTTCCCTCTAAGGTTTGTCACTCTGTTCCCTACTTTCATGTCTCTGGATCTATTTTGTTCATCACCTTATGTTGTTCATTACATTCCACAAATAAGTGAGATCACAGCATATCCTATTGTTTACCTGCTTAAAGTCCTCCAATGCCTGTGGAATAGAGTCCAAACTCCTCAACATGACCTATACTGTCCCCCTTGTTCAACATGCCAGCTACCCTGGCCTTCTCTTTTGCTGCTTTGACCTACCAAGCTGCTGTCCCAGGCCCTTTAGGCTAGCTATTTCCTCTGTTTGGAATGCTCTGGAGTGGGTCTTTATAAGGCCCACTTCGTGTTCATAAGACTCAGTCAAATGTCCTCTACTCAGACAGGTCTTCCTGGCATCCAACTTAGGTATTCTCTCCACACTGATCTCGCACATTATCTTACCTCAAGTCAGGGCAGCTGCTAGCCCATGAAGAAATACTGTGCAAATTAGAAAAATGTGACCTCCCTTGAGAGGACAAATTTTTAAAAAGCACCCACTTGAAAGTGGCCAGTGTGCTCAGCTCTAATCATTATCTGAAATAGTTTCCTTCTTCATTTACTAGTTTACTAATTTAATTCATCACCTTCCACTATAATGGGGTTTTTCAGCCTTGGCCCTATTGACATTTTGGGCTGGATAATGCTTTGTTGTGGGGAGCTGTTCTGTGACTTGTAGGAGATATATATATATATATATATATATATATATATATATTTTTTTTTTTATCCTCACCTGAGGACATTTTTCCATTTTTTGTTCAGGTAGAGTGGGAGGGAGAGAGAGGAACAGAGAGAGAAAGAGAAACATCGATGTGAAAGGAACACATCGAGTGGCTGCCACCCACACAACCGACCAGGGCCGGGGACAATCTGCAACCGAGGTACGTGCCCTTAGCGGGAACCGAACCCGGGTCTCTCAGGACCGCAGGCCGACGCTCTAACCGCTGAACCAAACCGGCCAGGGCACTTGTAGGATATTTAGCAGCATCCCTGGCCTCTACCCACTAAATGCCAGTAGTACACATTCTCCCTCCCAGTTGTGACTACTAAAAATGTCTCTAGACATTGCTAAAAGTCCCCTGGGGACAGATTGCTCCTGTTAGAGAACTGCTCTAGAATGTAATTCCATGGAAGCAGGGACCCTTTCTGTCTAGTACACCCCTGGAAGACGGAGCCTAGCACAGTGCACACTGGAGATGCTCAGTGAATTAATTGTTGAATAATACCACATAAGCACTTCTTTTTTAATGACCTGACAAGGTATAAGCAAATAACCCATATAATTCAGTTGCAACTTTGTCAACATGAAGAGCATTATGACTGAGAATTACATTATGAATCAGTGATGCAATAAACATATCAGAAACCTCAAGAAAGTAAGTGCTGAAGGCGGGGGGGGGGGGGGTCTTGTAATTCCCCTTGTGTGGGGATGATAAAGTCTTGGTGAAAGATAGTATTAACGCCTCAAAGGGTATAATTTCCAAATCAAGAGAATCTGCAGAAAGATTTAAAATTCATACCACTTGCCTGTACTATAGATATTGATAGGAATACCACAAAGGAGAGACTCAATTAAATGATGGCTACAGAGCAAGGAGTGATAAGCAGTGGGGGAAATACATGTTATACTGGACAGCAATGGAAATATTCCAAGGTGTGTTAAGGCATGAGGGTTTATACCCTGGCCAGTTTTGCTCAGCGGTTAGAGCGTCGGCTCACGGACCAAAGAGTGCAACCAGTCAATGTGTCTCTCTCACATAGATGTTTCTCTCTCTCTCTCTCCTTCCCTCCCACTCTATCTGAAAATCAATGGGAAAATATTCTCGAGTGAGGAGTAACAAAAAAATAAATAAATGAGAGAGAGAGAGAGAGATCATGAGGGTTTAAAAGGATTTTTACCAAGAAATTTTACTTAATGGTTGCTATTTGAGGTTAAATTAACCTATAAGCAAGTCTACTAGTGATGCTAGTAAACGAATCAATGTTAACTGTGGTAAGGGGGAAAAGAGTCTAGGTGAGGCTTAAAAAGGAGAAGGTATTCTCATTATGCAAAGGAACAGGAGAAATTCATGAAGAGAAGAGGAGGATTTCATCAGGATCTTTGAGTGGTAATTCATGCCCTGCCACAAATATCTAACATATCTCAGTCAGTTATCTATATTTTTGTCTCTTCAAAACTTCCATTTCTGCATATGGAAAATTGGAAAGTTTATTCCTTACTGAGGTATTCAGAGATTCTCAAGTTGGGATTCTAATTTAATGCACCTCATATTATTACATGCTTCCATTATCTATTAAATTAGATAATAGGCATTAGAATAACATTTGTCACATAGGAACTGCTCAATAAATGTTAGTGGCTTTTTTTATTGTTAATATCATACCATATGACTCTCTACCCTTTTAATCATATCAATAAATTAATCATGATAAATGATTACTCCTTAGATAACTAAGGAAAGCAACTTATAACTTTAATATTGAATAGTCAGAGGCATATCATTAAAGCACTAGTTTATTTTTTTAAATAACAATTTTGAATAAAAATATTTCTGAAGTGGGTTGTACCACTCTTAATTAGGACATTAAACATAACACAACCTTTCTCAGCAACTGCAGGTTATGAAAATGATCAATTATTTTTCTATAATTCTTGATGTCTTTTATCCTTTAGGTCAACTGAGGTATACCAGGCTGCTTATTTCTACCCTAAAGGACTCCAAAGAGCAGTGTTTGAACTAATGTTTGCTACTTATTGGTTTTCTTTGTCTTGAAAGAACGGATCTACTTCTCCCTGAAATGCCTGACTCCAGTGGTCCCTTCTTCTCTATCATGCTGCAGGATTGAAATCCAAACAAAGTGCTTTAGAATTATGTCAAGTAAGAATGAATAGGCTGGGGCATCAGAGAGGTAATATATAATTTAGAGATAGATATTTTTGTCTTGTTAGCAGGTTAATTAGGTTGTTTTATTTTTAAAAATTATTGTTTCACAGTGTGTTTTCTGGAAAAAAAGATTATTGGGGAGTTGAGTTCTAGATAGATGAGATTTCCTTGCACTTTTTATATTGCACATTTCACATGTCTATTTCATGGATCAGAGTAGACAAAAAGCATGACTTTGCTCCTTTCAGAAAGAATTGTGCTGATTGCTGATCATTGCTCTTCAGTGTCTCCTCTCTTTGTTTGCGCTCTTTGTTTCCCTACACCAGGCTGCCTGGCCTCGCCCTTCAAAAGCTCTTCCAAAGATGGCTTCCTGCTCATGAAATCTAAGCAAAGCACTGCAGTCTGCCCCCTCCCCCAAGCACACAGCTGCTGCTGGCTTAGCTTGAGGGAATGGGAGAGAGGCACTCCCAGCTCCAGCTGGGGTCTCTCCTGGAGTCCATAAAACAGGTGCTGAGCATCTTCCTCAGGGCTGAAAGGATGTGGGCTGGAAGTAAGAGAAAGAACTGGCTACACTAGCATCTGCACAGTACTATAGATTTCATCACTAAGGGGCTCTCAGCCAGACAACAGTTACGAGTGTAGCCATCCGGAATTACTACTCTGCATAATAAACTCACATTGAGAGAGAGGAAATTTTTATATATGATCCCCCATGTGCCTTATTCTCCCTCCTGTCTTTGTTTTATCCCCATATTAATTTTTTTTAGTCCCTACCATACTAAAACACCTTGTATTATATAAACTGGTTTACACTAGAAAATGTGGTTTAGGTTATTGCACCCCAAAATCAATCTGAGGAACAACAGGATGCAGTGTTTTTATTGAAAACTCTTATCCTTGGACCACACCTACTTGAACTACTAAATCCATACCATCAGGAGTGGGCTTGAGAATCTTTTCTTTAAGCCCTCAAGTGACCTTGGTCTGTCAATGGTTTTAGGACCCAGTAATTTCTATTTTTTTTTGTAAAGGAGCTATCATGGTGGCCCAAATGACAGTAATACAGTGAGGTAGAGAGGGTCAAGAACAAAACAAAACAGAAAGCATATGGAAGAGTTAAAGACTAAATAAATGTAGCTTTTTTTCCCCTTGAATTCTAAATTCAGGAATTAATCTATCAGACTATAGATTTATATGCAGGCACTGCCACTCCCAATCTCCAAGGGATGAGCCCCTTCCTGCTATTTAATTAGGCGGTATTCCAATTGCATACTGGAGAGAAGAGGGCAGACTTAGCTCCTCTCCCTGGAGAGCATTAAATAATGGTGATCTTGATTGTTCAGCAAGGTCTTTCAAGGAAAGCTTTAGCTTTCCAAGACTGACCATAGTATAGGGCCAGGGACCCAGTACCCTTCAAAAATGTCCTTAAATATCTTTGGGAAAATGGGGGCTCTAATGGTGGTGAAGCAGCTATGCAGGAACCCAAGTCGCCCTGTTTTAGAAATGAAAAAGGCTTCAGCCAAAGAGGATGATCGCATCTGGCTTTTGAAGACAAAAGCTCTAGCTCTTCATCATTTCTCCTGTTGCCTGAGTGGACCTCTCATGCACCACTGTGTACTTACTATGTCACCTTGAATAATATTTACCCTTTCAAAATGTAATAAGCTTTTTCTCCTCAAATAGGCTGTCAGCTCTCTGGAGCAGGGAAAAACGTGACTTTTAATAGGGCCTTCCTTTGCCTCTTGGAGGGTGGCAAGCTTGCAAAAGAAAATGAGCCTACTACTGATCACTGAAGCAGAAGAAAGAGAACAACCTCCCATTACTGCAGTGAAAAGGGAGGGGGGACTGGGTGAGAGGGCAAGAAAACAATGGCTGAATCTCATTGTGCAGAAGGAAGCTTTTCATCTTCATCAGTACTGCTGAGATTGTTAGAACAACCAGAGGATACCCTTGTGGCTTCAGGCCTTTAGGTTTTGTAGGCAAGGATGTGAACCTCTCTTCAGCCTTAGGTCCCAAGGGATAGGAAATAGCTTTCTGTCATATTATATCTTCCACCCCATCAGCAGGTCCACTGAGGCACTGAAAGCAAAAGCTAATGGGGGCAGCACTGCAAAACTGCAGACAAGCCACAGTTTCTGTTTTGTTTTCTCTTGTAGACTATGTCTACATTACCTACTATTGTCTAACACTGAAAGCCTTTTAATGCAAACAAAACAAGCCAAACAATATTGCCACTACTGTTTAGAATGCAGGGGCTATAAAAAGCAAACAGAGGACATGGCAAAGCCCAATTCAGATGGCAGTTGTGGGTAAGTGATCCTTTTTGTAGAACTATCAGGCTAGCCCTTCAGAAGATCACCTAGCTCATCCTTTGAGGCTTCTAGAAGAAAACACAAAGCTTCAATGAACTAAATGTGACTAATCCAGATTTTCTAGAGGGTAGGCCACTAAGTGAAAATTTCAAGTTACAAATCTTGAAGCAGAATATATGTCTTTACTTGAATACTACTGTAATTGCAAACTAACCAAAACAAATAGTCCAAGCAAACTTTCTTCCTTTATCAAAGAAAATAATTTAAAATGAATAACAAATATCTGTACACCAATGATTATTCTTTATCTCCAGATTAAAATCATACTTTTGAGGTTTCACTTCTTTCTTGTATGTATTTTATTAATGTTCCCCAAACCCTATTAATTTAATCAAGTGTAAACTTTTATCTTGGCTAGAATAAATTATTGCAAGTTCTTAATTATTAGCTTCTACCCAATGGAGCTTTTATTGTACCTTGAATCTGAACCACGCTATTTATATTATTTTCTACACTTTTTTCCTGCCTCTGTACCGTTATGGTCATAAGCCCAGAATGTTTTATACAGAAAAATTGAAGATGCAGTGGTCTTTGTTTGGAGAAAAAAAGGGAGGAAAGAGCCAATCACAGGAGCTTAGAGGAAAGGAAAAGATGAAAAATAAGTGGCCTATAACAAAGATAGAACCTATCTCTTTGATTTATCACATTCACTTAGATTGGGAAATGTTAAGAAAATAGGCATTTTCAAGTGGGACTTCACTGCTGC
The DNA here is from genome assembly GCF_014108415.1 of Molossus molossus. Classification (NCBI taxonomy): domain Eukaryota; kingdom Metazoa; phylum Chordata; class Mammalia; order Chiroptera; family Molossidae; genus Molossus; species Molossus molossus. Next base: position 21,174,306 of record NW_023425352.1, read on the forward strand.
TGAGCAGATTAAGTGGTTTTTGTTCAGTGTTAAGCCATCCATGAAAGTGAATATTGATGCTGTCCACGGGGTGACCTTTGATTGCAGGTAGCCAAGACTGATGTGTTGGTGTTGCAGAAGGAAAAAAATATCGAAGCAGTTAATTGCCTAGAGAGTCCTAACTGGGACATGCGACGGGGGAGAGATTTCTGAGATGGGAAGAACTCGAGATCAGCACCGAGGACAGCGCCCCGACCATTCTCTTTTCCTCACTGATGTAAAGCTTTCTTTAGGAAGAAATATCATCAATCGGTCGACAAGGGAACCGTGTGTGTGTGTGTGTGGGGGGGTGTATATGTGTATTGGGGGAGGGGTAGAGCAAGCAAGAACAGGGTGGTTATGCTAGCCTAACCACCCATCTCATTGGTTTCCAATTTTTACTCTTTTGAAGATAAATCTTCAAAGGAAATGGGGTACAACTCTTCCCAGTTCAGTCTAACATTCTTCCCCCAAACCTAGGGCAGATCACACTCTATCAATATTTATTCCCCAGCGTACAGGAAGCCTTTCAAAGTCAACAAAAGAAACCAGAGAGCCGAGACAGCACCGACAACCATGGAGAGGGTGTAACCCACTTCCGTTGGACTCGCTCCTACTTTGGGTGGGGAACTGTTCTTCAAGTCTTACGCGTGTATATTTCCACTTGCTGACAGGGAGGCATGAGTTCGATTTTTGGAATCTGAAGAAGAGAAGCTAAGGGTTTCTTTGTTAGAAGGGCTCGTAAAAGGATGTGAGGGGCATGAGAAAAGGGCGTCCAGGCCCGTAAAATTATCAGTGGAGGGTCCAGAGGTTTGTTTGCCAAGGCATTTAGCCCACGTTCTTCCCTTCTCCCTTGCCCTCCCGTCAGTTCCTTGGGCCACAATTGTGCGGGAAAGCGCAGGACGGGGTGGGGCAGGGCGCCCCTCCCTATACAGCACTCCAGCCCTTACCTGGTAGCTAGCCACTTCAGCACTGTGTCGCTCCTCCAGCTCCAGGATCTGCCTCTCCAAGGATTCATTGGCTCCACGAAGGCCCTCAATCTCGATGGTGCGTGCCTGTAGCTGGCGCCGGTACTCGTGAATCTCCTCGCGGCTGGCCCGGATGGCCTCGGTGCTGCGCGCCGCCTGCTCGTTCAGGTTGGCAAACTTGGACTTGTACCACTCCTCGGCTGATTGCAGGTTCTTGGCGGCCAGGGACTCATACTGGGCGCGGATCTCCCTCAGCGCCGAACTCAGGTCTGGTTTAGCTACAGCCACATCCACCTCGGCCACTGCCTGCGACGATGCCTGCAGCGTGGCCAGCAGCTCGGCCACCTCCTCGTCGTGCACCTGGCGCACGAAGGCCAGCTCATCCAGCAGCGACTCCACCTTTTTCTCTAGGTCTAGGCGGGCCAGCGTGGCACCGTCCACGTCGCGCTGCTGCGCCTTCAGGGCGCGCTCGGCGCCTTCGCGCCCGCGACTCTCCTCCTCACAGCGCGCCCGCAGCCGCTGCACCTCCTCCGCCAGCCCGTCGCGCTCAAGGAGGGCCTGTGCACGAGCCGAGCTCGCCTCCTCCAGCTGCGCGCGCAGGTCTCGCAGCTCGCGCTGGAAGAGCTCGCCAACGCGCGAAGGCTCAGCGTGGCGCTGCCGCAGCGCGGCCAGCTCGGTCTCGAGCGCGCGATTCTGCGTCTCCAGCTGATGCACCTTCTCGATGAACACCGCGAAGCGGTCGTTGAGGCCCTGCAGCTGCTCCTTCTCGTTGGTGCGGATAATCTTGTACTCATTGGTGCGTGCCGCCGCCTGGCTCAGGTCCAGCCCGTCGGACACCGGAGGCCGGCGGTAGGCCAGGCCCAGGCCAAGAGACGAGGCCGAGGAGCAAGCGGCCGAGGAGGCCACATTGCAGCGGGACAGCGACTGCGAGCGGTAGCTGCCCGCGCTGCCAGTCCCGGAGAGGCGCGAGGACAGACGAGAGCTGTCTCCGAACACCTTGCGATAAGAAGAGGGGCCACACAGGTAGTGCTCCGAGCCGAAGTTCATGGTGCCGGGACCAGGGCAGGGAGAGCGACTGCGGCAGTAGGTACAAAGGAGAGGAGAGGTGCGCCAGGCTGGGCTCGGTAGGGCGTTGTGCACCGGATTTTAAGGCGCTGGGGTTGGGGCGGTGCGTTGGGGCGGTGCGTTGGGGGCGGAGCTCCTGCTCCGGGTCTGGCGGAGAGAGGGAAGGGGGGCATCGGGATCGCGGGCGGGGAAGCGCAGTGATTACCGCAGCTGCGCGCGCGACGGTCCTAGGGCGCTGGGACAGAGATATTTGTGTAGGAGCCGCCCCCGTCCACACTGTCCCTCCCCAAGGATCGTCTGACTTGAGTGCAGGGTTGCCTAAACGACTGAGGTTTGTCATCCAGAAACCGCACAGTTCTGTCGCGTCCCTTTACCCTGTCCTAGGGTTTTCTGGGAGGTGTTCCGTACGTCCATTCTCACCCCGGAGCTCCCGAGGATGAGGCCCTGTTTTTCCAGTTAGAGTGGGGACCCAAACGGGAGGCTTTGTCCTTCCCTCAGCCTTTTCGGGGTTCCCAGGGGGGAAGTGGGTCTACGTCAGAGGGCATCTTATCAGCTGTTCCTCTGCAGCTCCTGGGACCGCCAGGGGCGGGAGGCTGCGCGGAAAGACTGCGACACCCCGGGAAAAGAAGGGAAGTAGGTAAAGTGCGCATGGGCCTGAGTTGCAGAGTGGAGAGAAGCGGAGGAAAGAGCTGGGATGGCCGCAATGGGCACAGGTGAGGTGCCCCAACCATTTGTAAAAGTGTGCTGTCACGTTCACCACAGTCCCCACCACTCTCCGTTGAATTTCGCCCACTTTCTTAATTCCTTTACTTTACCTGTCTGGCCCAATAGGCAATTTGAGATTTTAGTCTGTGTAAATCCTAATCTGGTTTGTGGGAACCCCTTCCTGTAGAGATCTCTCTTTGGACAAAAGAGGTCCCTGTAAACAGATCCCCAGGAATGGGGTAGAATGATGGTGCCCTGGCCGGTTTGGCTCAGCGGTTAGAGCGTCGGCCTGTGGACCAGAGAGACCCGGTTCGGTTCCCGCTAAGGGCACGTACCTCGTACCTTGGTTGCAATTTGTCCCCAGCCCCCGTTGGGGTCATGTGGGTGGCAGCCAGTCTATGTGTCTCTCTCACATCAATGTTTGTCTCTCTCTCTTCCTCCCTCTCTCCTTCCCGCTCTATCTGAAGATGAATGCAAAAAGTGAGGATTAAAAAAAAAGAATGATGGTAACTCAGCTGGCCTCATTTACCACGGGAGAGGGGGTACTCAAAGAATGGGATCTGGAAAAGATGAAAGCTGGGAGGAGTCAGTCTGGGATCTGCAGTATGTAGTACTCACCTTCAAGCTTATAATATCTCTCTGGGTGTGGCTATGACTGTGGAGAGAGAGTAGAACTGTTTAGTAGATTCCAGAATTTCAGACTAAAGACATTTCTTGATCTTGGAATCTCAAGGAATTAGCTCTAGAGTAAGTTTTAACTTCATGGGGGGAAATATCACCTGAGACAAGACTGGAGGAAGGGGAAAAGGAGTCCTATGGGACTTTGGAGCATATCTCCTGGCTTTGTACTTGGTCATGGGAGCTGGTCAGGCCTTGTCACAGCCTGTGCCTTGGTTCCTTATCACAGATCAAACCTGAGCTGGAGAGACTCAATTCTGAATACTTTGGGTTCAGAAAGACCTGGTGAGGTAAAGAGTGGGAGAGTGCTTACATCGCTGAATAATATACTTCCTGCTAGTCATTATGCCAAATCTTTTGCATAGGTTTATCTCCTTCTGGTCACTCCTCAAGGTGGTCCTTACCTCTTTCTTACAGATAAAAAACCAGGGCTCAGCTACAGCACTCTGCATGAAGTCACTAGCACCAAACATACATTCTTTCCTCACCACATAATTGTACTTCTTAGATCAAGGAAACTCTTGGTCTCATTAAGTTCCATGTAGCCAGGATAAGGCTAAGTGAGTTTCAGAAGAGTTTTGGCCAATAACAAAGTAGTAGACTGGGTTGTAATTGAAAGAACACTGGATCCAGAGTCAGCGGTGATGGGTTTGAATCTTGGTTGCCACCTACTAAGCATGTGGAGATAATAACACCTTCTTCCCAAGGTCATGAAAGATTTAAGCTGATGCACATAAAGGTGCTTTGTAGGCTGTAAAGGTATGAGGGGCTACTGCCATCATTGTCTTCTTTCAAATAAAGGGGCACTATTTACATATATCAACAGCAGTATACGAGTTGGATTTAGTGGTGGGGTTTCAGAAAACTATACACCACATCCTTGTACAGGCTGCCCTTTGGGAGAGAGAATACAGCCAACCTTGACTGACTGTGGTTCTAGGGGCCAGTGTGAGGATGGCTCACAATCGTTGCCCCACTGCAATGTAGAAACCACAGATAATTAGAAAATCTTACTTCTGGACCATATTTCCAATTTCATTTCATCCATGTTATTCGGGACTACTAAAAATAAGCAAAATGCCCTGGCTGGGGTTTCACCTTTTTTTCTCCTTCCATCCACTGGCAAAACACACATAGAACAGAAGAAAGTATATAAAAGACCCAAACGATCCAGCAAAGGCGTAGTGGTCCTGGACAATCTAGAATGGGCTGCAGTTTGCATTTACTCAACAATTTACCTGACATTCCCAGCTGAGATTCCCCCATGAGACTTATACTTCCCTTTCCTGGCAACCCACCCCATAGGCCCAAGACATTTGGCTTAAATAATTTTAGCCCAAAGCTGTATTACAAAGGAGTGATCTTGGCGGAGCCTCAAACCACAAGGTCTGGCTTGGTTTCCTGAGGGATTGCCCTGTCTTCATCTTCCTCTGATGTCAGACTCAAGCACTGCAGACACAGTGGTGTGTCATTCCCAGGTTCTCCTTCATGCCACATCCTCTGTGGCCTCTCTGTGGCATTTGGCAGGGCTCACCACTCTCCTTTGTTTCAGGGACTTTGTTTTCAGCCTTCTGCTCTTCTCTCATATACTCTTTTTTAAATTATTAGGTCTCCCAGAGTCAGGGAGGCTTCGTGGTCAAGTCTTCTTCCTAAGAGATCTAGCTTTGCATCATGGTTCTTCCTAGTCATTGGACTTTGAATAAATCACTGTTATTTGCTGAACCTTAGTTTCTTCATCTGTAAAATTTCAATAAAACCATCCCCCTGAGTGGTTTCCATTCTGACTACTCATTAGAAGCACCTGGGAACTTAAATTCAGATGCTTAGGCCTTATTCCACACCCACTGAACCTAGGTTTAAGAACCCTTGATATAGCTCTCAGGAGATTCTGTGAAGTTTAAATGAGATTATGTATACAAAGAGGGGGTATCACAGTGCCTGCTATGCCCATGCTTAGTAAATGATAGCTATTAGGAGTATCACCTTCTTATTTTATCTATTCAATAAATATTTACTGAGTGCAAGGCACTGGACTAGGTGCTAGGAATAACGTAGATGTGGACTCTGCCTCCATGAGATTGGCAGTCTAGCAAGAGAATCAGAGGTTACAACACTAATTACACAGTTAATTGTTAATTATAATTTTGATAAGTGCTCTGAAGGAGAGTACACATTTCTGTGGGGCATATAACAAAAGGCCTGACCTATGCTGATGATTCCAAAATCCCTTTTTCCAATTTCCAACCCTTGTTGGATATCTCTTCATGAATGCTTGCTGGTCTTCAAATACTTTATATCCAAGAGTGAATTTATCATCTTCATCTAGCCCCTCCACTCCAGCCCACTTCTTGGTCTTGACTTTTCTTTCTCATCCCTGTTCCTCTGCTGGTGCAATTATTTCTTCCTGGAATTTTCTCCTCTGCCCCTACTACAACTGTTGAATTTTTTTTTTTTTTTTTTTTTTTTTATCCTTACCCGAGGACATTCTCCCATCTTTTGTTCAGATAGAGTGGGAGAGAGAGAGAGAAACATTGACGTGAAAGGGACACATCGAGTAGCCGCCACCCGCACGACCCAACCAGGGCCGGGGACAAACTGCAACCGAGGTATGCGCCCTCAGCGGGAACCGAACCCATGTCTCTCTGGACCGCAGGCCGAAGCTCTAACTGCTGAGCCAAACCGGCCAGGGCAACTGTTGAAATTTTTAAGATTCAAATGCCACTTCCTCCATGAAGCTTCTCCTGCTATTTCCAAAGTAAAGTGATCCTTCCCTCCCATGAATTCTTCTCTTCCTACCCATAGCTATACGTGGCTTATAGTTATCTAGTATTTTCTGCTATAATTATTTGTGTGCTTCTCTAAACTGAACTGGAAGCTTCTAGATAAAAGTTCTCCTACATCTATGTATCTCTCTCAGCATCTACCATAGTGTTAAACACATGTGAGGTGACAAAAAATATGGTTGAAATCTTTTGGGGAAAAATCTTTGGTATGACACCAAAGGTGCGATCCATCAAAACAATGAATAAATTTGACTTCATAAAAATGAAAAAAATCGTTTGCTTTGTAAAAGACCCCGTTGAGAAGATGAAAAGACAAACCACATGCTAGGAGAAAATATTTGCAAATTGCATATCCAACAAAGGATTTGTATCCATAATATATAAATAATTCTAAACACAGCAGTAAGAAAACAAATATTTCAATTAGAAAATGGGTAAAAGACTTGAACAGATAGTTTACCAAAAGGGATATAAAAATTTCAAATAAGCATATGAAAATATGTTTGACATCACCAACCTTCAGGGAAATACGAATTAAAACTATAGTACTGGCCAGTTTTGCTCAGTGGTTTAGAGTATCAGCCCACAGACTGAAGCCTTGCAGGCTCCATTCCCAGTTACATACCTGAGTTGCAGGTTCAATCCCAGGCCCCGGTCAGGTCCCTGCAGGAGGCAAACAATTGATTTTTCCCTCTCACATCAATGTTTCTCTCTCCCTCCCACTCCCTCCCTTTCACTCTACCCAAAACTCAATGGAAAAATATTTTGGGGTGAGGATTAACAACAACAACAACAAAACTACAATGATATGCTCTATATACCTACTAGAGTGGCTGAAAAATGTTGACAATACCAAGTGCTTACAAGGATTCAGAGCATCTGGATCTCTTATCTGTTGCTGGTGGGATTATAAAATGGTACAGCTACTCTGGAAAACACTTTGGCAATTTTTATAAAGTAAAACATACATTTACTGTATGATTCAGTAATCTATCTCCCAGCTCAGTAGTTAGCCTGAAAAAAGAAAACCTATGTTTACATAAAAATCTGTGAGTGTTCAAGCAGCTTTCTTTAACCATATATATATATATATATATATATATATATATATCCTCACCAGAGGACATTTTTGCATTTATCTTCAGATAGAGCAGGAGAAAGAGAGGGGGGAAGAGAGAGAGAGAAACATCGACATGAGAGAGACACATCGAGTGGCTGCCACCCACATGACCCCAACTGGGGCCGGGGACAAACCGCAACCGAGGTACATGCCCTTAGTGGGAACTGAACCCAGGACGCTCTGGTCCGCAGGCCGACGCTCTAACCGCTGAGCCAAACCAGCCAGGGCCAAGCAGCTTTCTTTATAATGGACAAAAATAGTAAACAACCCAAATGTCCTTCAACAAGTGAATGGGTAAACAAATTGTGATACATCCAGTATTAAAAACAATGAACGATTCTCTAGTACACTGCTGGTGGGAATGCAGACTGGTGCAGCCACTATGGAAAATACTATGGTGTTACCTCAAAAAATCAAAAACTGAATTGCCATTTGATCCAGTGATCCCACTTCTAGGACTATAACCTAAGAAGCCTGAAACACCAATCAGAAAGAATATATGTACTCCCATTTTCATAGCAGCACTATTTACAATAGCTAAGATCTGGAAACAGCCCAAGTGTCCATCAGTAGACAAATGTATAAAAAAGTGGTGGTACATATACACAATGGAGTACTATGCAGATGTAAGAAAGATCTCTTATCCTTTGAGACGATATGAAGGGACTTGGAAAGTATTATCCTAAGCGAAACAAGCAAAGCAGAGAAAGACAAATATCACATGATCTCACTTATTTGTGGAATATAATGAACACAACAGTCTGAAGAATAGGGTAGACCCAGAGACGTGGAAGTAGGGTACAGACTGACAACCATCAGAAGAGGGAGTGGTGGGGGGAAGGAAGAGATAAACCACAGAACTTATATGCATGTACACATAACCAATGGACATGGACAACAAAGCTGGTTATGGGGTAGGGGGATGGAGAGGAGGGTGTCAATGGGGAAAAAAAGGAGAAACATCTGTAACAAAAATAAATTAATAAAAAGTTAAAAAAAAATGAACGATTGATGAATATTTGGAAAAACTTGGATGAATTGCAAAGGCATTACACTGAGTGAATAAACTAATCTCAGCCCTGGCCAGGCGGTTTAGTTGGTTAGAGCATCATCCTGTACACCAAAAGGTTTCAGGTTCAATTCCTGGTCAGGGCACATACCTAGATATCGGGTATGATTCCTGGTCGAGGTATTTATGGGCAGCAACCGATTAATGTTTCTCTCTCTCTCTCTCTCTCTCCCTCTCTCTCCGTCTTTCTCTCTCTCTCTAAAAATCAATAGAAACATTCCCTTGGGTGAGGATTAAAATAATAATCAGCCCTGGCTGGTTTGGCTCAGCAGTTGGAGCATCGACCTGTGGACCACAGAGTCCCGGGTTTAGTTCCTGCTAGGCCCTGCTACGGGCATGTACCAAAAAATAAATAAATAAAAAATAATCATCATCATCATCATTATTATCTCAGCATGTTATGTATTATGTACTCCATGTGTAACATTCTAGAAATGACAAAATTATAGTGAGAGAGGACATATCAATGGTTGATGAGTTAGGGTTGTAGAGAGGATATGACTATAAGGGGGTAACATAAGGAGTTTTTTGTGTGTGGTGATGAACAGTTCTTTTACTCAAATCTATACATGTGATAAAATTTATAGAGCAAGAGAAACCTAGTACAATCCAAATTCACATAAGGTATGTAGTTGAATTCATTTGTTGTATCAGTGTCATTTTGATAATGTATTATGGTTATGTAAAATGTTATCATGGAGAGAGAGCTGGGTGAATGGTACCTGGGAACTTTCTGTACTATTTTTGCAACTTGTATTAAACTATTTCAAAGTAAGAAACAGTTCTTTGAAAAAAAAATATTTATTTATAAAATCTGTATATATGTATGTATATAAATAGGCAAATGTTCTTTGGAGTTACACACTGAAGTATTTATTTATTATTATTATTTTTTAAATTAATCCTCACCAAGGATATTTTTTCCATTGATTTTTAGGTAGAGTGGAAGGGAGGGAGGGGAGAGCAAGAGAGAGAAACATCGATGTGAGAGAGACACATTGATTGGCTGCCTCCAGCATGACCCTGATTGGGGCTGGGGATCAAACCTGCAACCCAGGTACTTGCATTTGACCGGGAATTGAACCCACAACCCTTTGGTCCTTGGGGAAACACTCTAACCACTGAACCAAACTGGCCAGGGCCATACTGGCCTATTTAGAGTTGCAATATTGTGGTTTATATAACTTACTCTCAGATGTGTTGGTAAAAACAATGCACACACATAGAGAGGGAGGAAGTAAAGCAAATGTGGCAAAAAATTAACAGTGAATACAGGTGTTTATTGTCCTTGTCTTGTAACTTTTCTCTAGGTTTGAAATTTTCAAAATAAAAAGTTAGGAAAACTTACTAAGATATAAGTAGATAAGTAAATAGGTAAAGTAAGCCAAAAAGAAACATCACCCAAATCTGGTATTGAACCAATGACCTTCAGTCTAACACTCTTCCAGCTTCAACTGACTGTGAAGTCTTCTCACCCCTCTTTCCTGCCCAACAGTAGAAAAATTCTACTTGTTCTGAAGTATTAGAATAAAGTCAGAATTCATTCTCTGTTGGGAGTATTTTTAAGCCAATTATTTTATTGGGGAGACAGATTACTCAAATGTTAATTGGTTATAGACAAAGGAAAGAAACATATTAAAGTCAGGTGTGTTGGTAAAGGAATCAGAGTACTAAAGCCTCTGCCCAACACATATTCTGAATCCAGGTTTTGTATTTCTCCAAGGCTCAATTTGTCACAGGTCACTATTCAAAAGATTCTGGAGACCAAATGAGATAGGATTCTTTCAGTTATCAACCAAGAGTCTTCAGGTCTTCTCTCAGCCAAGGCATCCAGTGAAAGTATAATTTATGTTTCAGATTCCTCTGGAGGATTATGAAGTCTCTTTCGCATTGCATTGCCATGCTCCCTGCTCTTGGTCCTTTTTTCCATGTAGTCATTCTTGAAGCATTTTCTCATCTTCCATTCAAGATCATTGCAATAACCAAAAAAATTCATAATGCTGTGACCATACACAAGAATAAACTCAAAATGGATAAAAGACTCAAATCTAACCCATGAAACCATAAAAATTCAAGAAGAAAATGGAGGCAGCAAAATCCCAGACATCACATGTAGCAGAATTTTCACCAATACATCATATTTTTGTGACATTCCTTAAGTAGGTTAATCAAGATGTTGCATTCTTCAGTGTGCAAGTGTGGAGATAAGTCAAGATGCATCTTTAGGAGGTGATGGAGTATGGCAGAGCAACCAACTCACAGCCACACCAGGGAGGCTGAAGTGGAATTCACCCAGGGAGGCTCCTCACCCCAAGACTGCCTTGCCTGGGCACCAGAGCCAGGGCAGCTCCTGGTAGAGAACATCCCTACACCTCCCACAGCTGACCCACTTACCCCTGTTGGGAGTATTTTTTTTTTTTTTTTTTGTGGTACGTGCCCCTAGCAGGAACCGAACCCGGGACTCTCTGGTCCGCAGGCCGATGCTCGACCACTGAGCCATACTGGCCAGGGCCTGTTGGGAGTATTTTAAGTGCTATTGCAAGTTCTTGATGTTACCATAGTCATCTAAGGGACATTTACTGAACCCTGGCTACATGCCGGCTGCTGGAATTACCATAATAAAGATAGAAGAGATAAAAAGTCTCACTTTCTCAGATTAATTTAAATTTTTATAACTGTAGAATCATATGCATTTTATATACTGTTTTTGAACTTTCTTTTTTCACTTTGTAAATTGTAGCCATTTCCCCATATCAGTAAGATAGACCTGTATATTTATTTTTACAGTTTAGTGCAGTGTTCAGTTGTATGGATGTACCTCAATTTGTTAAATCAGTCTCTTGTTGGACTTTGTGTTATTTCTAATTTTTCCCTTTTAAAAATACCCTAACCCTGGCCAGCGTGGTCAATTGGTTCAGTGTCATCCATCTGGTGCACCAAGAGGTCACTGGTTGGATTCCCAGTCAAGGGTCAGGGCACATGCTTGGTATTGGGCTCCATCCTCAGTAGGGGGCATGCAGGAGGCAGCCCATTAATGTTTTTCTCTCTCATGGATGTTTCCATCTCCTTTCCTCTCTCTATAATCAATAAAAACATATATTTTTTAAAAATTTAATTTTTAAAAAAGAAAATGTATTATCTGAGTGAAATCCAGATTTAATCTCTACTTTGCCTTAATCAACCAACATTTATTGAATGCCTACTGTGTGTTTGATGTTCTTTTTGTGAGAGGAGACATGAGACATGGTCACTACCCGCAAAGGGGCTTAGGATTAGTTGAAGAGTTATGGCTAACTTGAGGTTCTAACTTAAGGACCACTATAAAGCAGTATGTAGTTGATTGCACACCATATATGCTAAACACTCAGAGGGAAGCCCATCCCTGTTATGTGACAAGTTTTAGATTACTTATTTTTTCTTCCTAGTTTTTTGTTTGTTTGTTTTTGTTAATCCTCACTCAAGGATATTTTTCCATTGATCTTTAGAGAGAGTGGGAGGGAGGGAGGGGCAGAGATAGAGGGAAACATCAATGTAAGAGAGACATACCGATTGGTTGCCTCCCGCATGACCCTGACTGGGGCCAGGGATCAAACCTGGAAACTGGCCAGGGCTCTATCAAGCTTCTTTAGCTTTCACTAAAAGATGCTTGCATGAGCATATCAGCAAGGCAAGTGGGAGAGGATCATGGCTCAAACTTTCTTGGGAAGGGGATGATTTTTAAAAAGACATATGAGTCCAGCCGGTGTGGCTCAGTTGATTGGTGATACATCAATCTATGTGGGGGTAGTTTTGCTCATAAGTTTGTGTTTACACAGTTTAGCATTGTGTTGTTTTATGCATAGCCTTTTCTCTCCTTTCACTTGGTCCATATTTTTTCTTAGGGCATTTCAGGTTTCTTGATGACCATTTCTATTCAAAAATAAAATCAAAACAAAAGTTTCTATGTTTTGGCCCTAGCATTCCATCTGTGATTAAGCTTATCCAGGAGGCTCTATGTATCTGTGTGCTTCTCTCTCCTTCTTTTAGCCTTCCATGAATTATCTCTTCATTCACCTCTCCGAAATCCAAAATTAAGCTGAATTGGAGTTGCCAGGGCTCCTGGATTAGGAGAAACAGGAAGGCTTGCCAGCTCAGTAACATTTCAGAACCCTGGACAGCTCCCCAGGCTTCCTAGAGTGAGTGCCTGCTTTTTAGACTTCACAAAATGTCTTCTTGGTAAAGTCTAAAAAGCAGACTTTTGCTGACCCCAGAGAAAAGATTCCAGTCAGCAAATATTTCAGGATTATTAACTGTCTGGCTTTAGGGGTAGAAAGAGCACAGAGGATTCCCTTTTTCTCAGCGTTTGCTCCACCTGCCAAAGCCAAAAAAAAAAAAAAAAAAAAAAAACCTCTTCAGTTCAACTCAGTAAATTTATGTGGATTGGGCTTTTCCCTCCCTGGAAAGAGGAACTGCCTAAATAGGTATACTCTGAGAAGGGGAACAAAGAAACTCCAGTTTGAATGAGAAAATAATCTCTTCTAAGGGGTGGTTTTCATGTGGACTAGAGGAGAGAGCACCAGACCATTGGGGGCCCAAAAGGGGCAGGAAAGGGGATGAGAGGATGGAGTGGAGAAGACGAGCATTCAAGAAAGTCTGGGGTCTCTGAAGTCATAGGAAGTGAGCTTTGTATTGTTCATACAAGTATGCCCTGAGCACAGGCAAAGGAGAAGCCTCATATTTTCCTAAAATGGGAGTACAGAGGCTTAATGTCTCCTCTTCCATATACACATAGCAAGAGTAGCTAGACTCATTTTCAAAACATATACATATATATAATGATTCAAAATACTTGGTCTTTGTTGCTCACAACAAACTTAAGGTTTTATTATCTTCATTTTCTAAGTGAATAAACTGAGACACTGAGAGGCTGGGTAACTTACCTAAAGTGTCACAGCTACAAAACAGCAGAGCTGAGTCTTGAACCCAGCTTCTCTGCTCCAAGCTGGTATTCTTTCCATCATACTATATCCATAATGGAGTCTTTGTGTGTGTGGTGAAATATATATAACATGATTTTTATTTTAACCATCTAAAAGTGTACAATTCAGGCCAGACCAGTGTGTCTCAGTGGTTGAGCCTCAACCCGTGCACCAAGAGGTTGCCAGTTCAATTCCTGGTCAGGGCACATGCCCAGGTTGTAGGCCAAATCCCCAGTGGGGGGCATGCAGGAAGCGGCCAATCGATGTTCTCTCTCATCAATGTTTCTATCTCTCTCTTTCTCTCTCTTCTTCTCTCTCTAAAGTCAATAAAGAAAAAAATATATATTTTAAAATGTTGTATAATCATTACTAATATTTATTTTTTAAACTTTTGTGTCACCTCAAACAGAAACTCTTTATACGTTAATAACTCCCCAGTCCCCCAGCCCCTGGTTTGGTCTTGACAATTTTGGGTACCTCATGTAAGTAGAATCCTACAATATTTGTTTTTTTGTGCCTGGCTTATTTTATTTAGCATAATGTTTTCAAGGGTCATTTATTAGAACTTAATTTCTTTTTAGGTTCTGTTGGGGTGTTGTGGTTGCAAAGGACAGAGATTCTCTCAGGCCACCAAAAGTAATGAGGGGGTATTGTAAGCAATCTTGTCAAATTAAGAAAGACAGACATTTCAGCCACATGGCTAGATGTTCAGAAATAGCCATATGGCTGGACTTATTGTAACTTAAATACAGTTTGGAATCTGATCAGCACCGCTCTAGGGACTAAAATATCTCATTGCCCCCTTTGTGGCACAAATTTGCTGTTTTCAGATAGTCGATCATTTTGCCAACTTAGTGATATTTTGCTTTCACAGCTCCTGTAAGGTTTGGCATTACCAACCACCTACCTCTTTTTCTATCAAAAACAACTCGTAGGCTTTCCCTGACTCAAGCTTTCCATAATTTCAATAATGTGCTATCTTTTCTCCCTCTGTGTCCTTCATCTCCTGCACCCACTGTCAACTGACAAACTCTCTCCAAAAATCTGATTCTTTGTTCTGATTGACCTGGTTGATTGCCAGTCATCTCATATCATACCACCTTATAAGCCACCTGCATTATTAGAAATCAGCTGCCCTTTATTCAAGCATCGTTCTCTGCTCCAATCAGTTATGGTCAGGGTGATAAGTCACATGCTATAGAATATAGCTCTTAATGGTAAAGACCTGCCTTTTTGGGAGGACGTTGGGAGTCTGACAGGCAGGCAGCCAGTTATTGACTTCAATCCTCTACATCAGCTCTGCCACACAGTGCTATGAGGCTGTCTATTGTAATTTAACCCTATGGCCTATATCTGCTTCTGTGATTCACAAGAGCAGAGGTGTGTATATGTCTGAGTTGCGTATTGTGCAGATATTTCTGCATGTATTTTTAGATTATACAGGTGATTGCCATATGATGGTATGTAGTCTGGAGTTGCTTGAAATCCCCAGCTTAACATCAAGCTGCCTACTTACAGTTTCTGAATGGGGTTGTATCTCTTAAGAATGAAAATCAATTTTTAGTTCTCTCGCTAAGTCTGCAGTAACAGGAAAATATTCAGAACATAGGGTACACTGAGGTGTTAATAAATCCATGAAGTGGTTCCATTTCCTGTAAGCATAGGAAAAAGGACTGGATTTTTGGAAACAGGCCATTTTTAGTTCTGTGACTATGACAGAGGATATAGTGCTCACCAAATAGTACATAAATATCTCATACCCACTTTCTTCCTGCTACATTTCCCAGCCTCCCTTGTAATTAGGTTGGGGCATGAGACTAATTCTGCTCACGGGGCTGTGAGAATAAGTGATACATGTTCTCTACACTTTATCTTCCTGGGAGTTATGAGTTGAATTGGTAGAACCCACAATATAGAAGCAGACTGGATCCCTGAGTCATCATTAGGAATGATGCTGTCCTCGGGAGTCTCCTGGCCTGCAGAGGACTTTTTGTGAGTAGGAAATAAACCTCTATGGTTTAGGCCCTGGTTATTGGGGTTTGGTGTGACTGTTACTGCAGCATGGCCTAGAGTCACCCTGATTAGTATAGTTACTAGCTAAAACTGTGAGCTTGGGCAAATAACAGTGTCTTCAGTCCTCATTTTCTTTTGAAACATAAGAGTTTCCCCAGATAATTTCAAAGGTTACCTTCTAAGATTCTCTGATTCCTAATTGACCATTTCCTCTTTACTTTTCTGGGCAAGGTTTTTGTCCACTTCTTTCCATTCTTTCTGTCATTGAGGTATATTATGTCTCACCTGAGCCATTCCAAAGCCTTCTAATTGCCCCCCACCCCCATGTCTCCAGGCTCATGTGTGTCAGCCTTCCCACTTCCTCGGTATAGATTCTGTTATCTTCTTCCTCAGAAGCCTTCACTGGCTACCCCGCTGCTGCTGAACAAAGTCCATGTGATGTCTGACATTTGAGGCCCTTGGTAATCTGTGGTTGGTTATTTGTACAGTGCTCTCTCCTCCCGATTATGCTGTGGACTTCTTGAGGTCCAATACCATATCTGGTTCAGTTTATCCTCCCACACAGCTAATGCCTTTTTAAAAAATTATTTAATTAATTATTTTTAATCTCTCTCTTCCCCTCTGTCTCTCCCAGCTAATGCCTTTTGACGTAGCAAGTCAAATATCACCAAACTAGGAATGAAGCCCTAATAAATTTATAGAAACCACCAAATAAATTGTAATGATTATGTCTGATAGTATTATACCTACCATAAACATGCAGAACACATGTATATTAAAATGTAGAGTATGTGGTCCTGGCCTGTTTGGCTCAGCGGTTAGAGCATCGGCCTACGGTCCAGAGAGAGACCCAGGTTCGGTTTCTGCTACGGGTACGTACCTTAGTTGGAGTTTGTCCCCGGGTGGCAGCCACCGATATGTCCCTTCCACATCGATGTTTCTCTTCTCTCTCTCCCCTTCCCACTCTATCTGAACAAAAAATGGAAAAAATGGCCTCGGGTGAGGATAAAAAAGTAAAAAATAAAATAAAATAAATGTAGACTATGTGTGTGTTAAAATCCACATCTAAGGTTGATTAAAGCCTATGTGAAAGGTCGTTGCACAATAAGGGAGTTACACAGATGTAAGGCAAGGTCCCTGACCTCCAGGGGACAAGGAGTGTGTTTGGGTGGGGGTAAGGGGTTGCAGGAAGCAGTCTACTTAGAACAGCAAAGGATTCCTTAAAGTAGCTTCCTGGGGACAGCAGCAAAAGGAAACTAACATTTACATCTTTTTTTAAAATATGTTTTTATTGATTTTTTATTTTTTTAGAGAGAGAGAGAGAAACATCAATGTGAGTCCTGCCAGTGTGGCTCAGTGGTTGAGCATTGACCCATGTACCAAGAGGTCACAGGTTCAGTTCCCGATCAGGATATATGCCTGGTGGGAGGCATGCAGGAGGTGGCCAATCATTCTCTCTCATCGATGTTTCTATCTCTCTCTTCCTCTCACTTCCTCTCTCTGTATAATCAATAAAGGGGGGAAAAAAGTTTTTTAAAAAAAAGAAACATCAATGTGAGAGAGACACATTGATTGGTTGCCTCTACATGACCCCCCGATCAGGGGCAGGGATCAAACTTGCAACCCAGGTATGTGACCCTGACCAGGAATCGAACCGAGACTCTTTGATCCACAGGCTGATGCTCTAACCATTGAGCAAAATCAACCAGGGCAGTGAGCAAAACTTTAAAGAGAAACAGTATTTGCATAGCCTCAAAATATAGTCTCTAAAATATGTATTAATTATCTTGTTTTTAACATATGTCCAAAAATGCTTTGGTACTCTTCATTCCACAATATGAAGCTTAATTCTCCTCCCCTTCAGTGTGGGCTAGATTTAGTAACATGCTTCTAAAGAACAGAACAGGAGTCAGCAAAGAGCCAAACAGGAACTATATTAGTCTCTGTGATCCATAGTCTCTTTCATAACAGCTCACCTCTGCTGTTGTAGCATGAAAGCAGCCCAAGAGAATATGCAGACGAATGAGTGTGGCTGTGTACCAATAAAATTTTATTTACAGAAAGGCAGTGGGCTAGATCTAGCCTTACGGCTACAGTTTGCTGACCTCTGGGGATAGCAAATGGAAAGGAAAATATTCTAACACTGCAGTGGAGAACCTGGCAGACACCACCTTAACCAAATGATCAAGGTTAACATTACCATTAATAAGTCATATTGAAGTGATGTCAGCAAAATGCAGAGCAACTCCAAGTTCTTTCCTTTAATAACAGTGACACAAAAGGTGCCAAAAACGGCCTGAATCAACTTTTTCAGAAACACTTAACACTAACCAAAAGCCTGCAATGATGAGGGTAATGCTTTCATGAAAAACAAGCTGAATCTGGGCAAGAACAGAAACTTTGTGGTGGTGTAACTTACTCTGGTCCCACTCCCACTTCCCAAAGCTCGAATGTGGCCTTGAATGAGATAGCTGCATTCCCTTTATTGGTACCAGTAACAGAGGGAGCAAAATGTACCTCATTTTCAAGGAAATGTGGTTGTTTATTTGATCTATGTGATGGCTCACTAACACAGTGATTTAAATTTTTTTTCATCTCGTGGCACACATAAACTAATTACTAATTCTGCGGCACACCAAAACATATTTTTTTTGTTGATTTGACAAAAAAAAAATTAGGTATAATTTTGATTCATTCACACCAGACGGCTTTTGTTGTATTGGCTGTTGTCATTTTTTTTTTTATTTGACAATCGAAGGGAAAAGAGGTTGGTGCCCCTGACTACATAATGTTATTATTGCATGTTTTAAATCCTGGCCGCACCCCAGTGTGCTTTGGCACACAGGTTGAAATCGCTGCCCTAAAGGAGGGGCTCAAAGGGTTTGCCTTTATCTTGTATAACTTGGAACTCTCTACTGCTGAGGTAACTATCCAGGGAGCATTTGATGAAAACATTTACAGGCAAATGTTTCAGTCGCTTTTGCCTGAAGCAATGGGGAATCAACTAGTCCAGGGAAACCTGGACTAATCAAATCTTGGGAAGAAAGACTGGGGAAATGAGATGCTTTGGGGAATAAGGGCTTTGAAAAACTCTGAAACATATTCCTGGGAAACTAGGAAGTTTCAAACATACCCAGGGCTATGCACATGCTCAGGGAATACCTAAGAAATTCCCTAAACTCTCACTTCTGGCTGATCTTCAGGTTCCGCACAAGCAGGAGGTGAAAGCTAAGGCAAGGCTGTAAACTGCTTCTCTGGGTGTTGAAGGCATGTATCTTCTTAAAACCATGTTCAGGATAAAGTGGAGTTTCTTCCCACGGACCCATCCAATCTGAGGTAATGGAAGGATGGCAAATACAAGTCTTGTATATCACCAATGACCGGTCTTCACTCTTGGCAGACATTACTAACCAACTCCACCACTTAACCCTCTAAAGCCCAGTGTTTGCAATTCTTTTCCAAGTCATTGTTCCACACAGGTGCTAACAATTGAGAGGAGTTGGCATGGGCAGTGAAATTTATTCTGTGGATTTGTAATCAGGCACATGGAGGTTCAAACACATTCTCTGCCTCTTATTAGCTGTATGACTGTTGGCAAATCATTTAACCTTTCGGAGGCTCAGTTTTGTTATCTATAAATTGAGATATTTAATTTGCAGTGGAGTTGCATTAGAATTATCACAAGGATTGAAGGCGTGTTTATAAAAGTACCCAGTGCTCTACCTGGTCCATAGTAGGCACTCAAAAATATGTCGCTTTTAAGGAATCCCATTGATCATTTCAGTTCATGCCCTGGAGCCCAGAGGAAACATTAAGAAAACCAGGAAATTATCTCAAGGAATCAAAGTTTGGAGAGAACTACACACAGCATATACTCAAAGTATAGACTCTGAGTTCTGCAGAAATTAAAAAAAGGAGTGAGGGAGAGTTGGCTGGTGTGCTCCAGGGTGGCCTTCTGGAGGAGGCAGGGTTTGAGCAGGTTTAAGGGAGACTCAGAGTTTGGATGAACACGGGTGGAGAAGTGGAACAGGAGGAGCAAAAGTGTTAACAGAAATTTAAAAGTACAGAAAGATGACCAGCCCTTCTGGAATGGAAAGTTGAGTTTGGAAACTGTCTGGGGATAATGAGTATTTTCAGGTAAGAAGGAAAAGTCCTGGAGCGGGAACCTTGGGTTCCCCTCTTGTTTCAGGAGTGCCTATCTTTCCGAACCAGCCTCAAGCGTACCTGTGAGAGATGAAGCATGTTTCTGGGCTACCACCAGGGAGCAGTATGACCCAAAAGCTTGGAGCTTCTCGGTTCATTTAGAACTTGTTTTTTGTTCCTATTTTGTACCAGGAACTGAGCTAGGAACTTAAAATATCTATCCACCCACCTAAGGATCTAACATTTGTGGAGGGCTTTGCATGAAGGTATAATGCACTTTTCCCTTGGAAATCTCTTCTACTACCACAACCTTGTGTTATCTCCATGTATTTGTCTCATCACCATGGAGGAACTGATGTTGGGGGTTTTAAGTAAATTACTGAAGTTCAAATGCACTGTGAAGGAATCTGAATTGAACCCAGGGCTGTAATCTCCATCCCGTGCCCTCCATTACAACCTACATAAGAATAATAACACAATAATGAGTTATATTAATAATGATTAAAAAACAATGGCAGCCCTGACCGGGTTGGCTCAGCCTGTGGACTGAAGGGTCTCAGGTTTGATTCCAGTCAAGTGCATGTACCTGGGCTGCAGGTTCGATCTCCAACACTGGTTGGGGGTCATGTGGGAGGCAGATTGATATGTTTGATGTCTTTCCTTCTCTCTCTCTCCCTCCCTTCCACTCTGTAAAAATCAATGGAAACATAGCCTCAGGTGAGGATTAACAACAACAAACCAAGGGCAGAATTTCAGTCTGAGAAGATGAAATAGGTCTGGAGATGGATGGTGGTGATGGCTGCATAACAATGTGAATGTGCTTAATTTCACTGAACTGTACACTTAAAGTGATTAAAATGGGAAGTTTTGTTATATATATGTTACTACAATTTAAAAATGGTACTACTATTTGAAGGACAAAAGGCAGAATCAGAGTTGAATATTTCCGCATCAGTTGTCAAACAATACTTTAAATGCATGATTTTTAATCAGTAAATAGTCATTGATAACTAATAGTTGTTTTTTTAAATCCTTACCCAAGGACATTTTTGTATTTATCCTCAAATAGAGTGGGAGGGAGAGAGAGAGGAAGAGAGAGAGAAACATTGATGTGAGAGAGACACATTGACTGGTTGCCACCCACACGACCCCACCCAGAGCCGGGGACAAACTGCAACTGAGGTACATGCCCTTAGCGGGAACCAAATCCGGTCTCTCTGGACCGCAGACTGACGCTCTAACCACTGAGCAAAACCAGCCAGGCCATGTTTATTGATTTGAGAGAGAGAGAGAGAGAGAGAGAGAGAAACATCAATCAGTTGCCTACTGTATGTACCCTCACCAGAAAGCAAACCCACAACCTAGCAATCAAACCTGCCACGTTTTGGTGTACACACTCCAACAAACTGAGCCACTGAGCCAGGGGAATAGCTAATAGTTTTATTCAGTTTGATGATAATGATAAATAAAGAATGTATCTTTAATTGAAATACCATAAAAAGTGGGATATTAGTGCCTAGAGGTGTGGTTCATTGGATTGAGCATCATCCCATGGACTGAGAGGTCCCCATTCAGGGCATGTGACCGGTTGCGGGCTCGATCCCCAGTGGGGGTCGTGTAGGAGGCAGCTGATCAATGTTTCTCTTTCACATTGATGTTTCTATCTTTCTCTCTCCCTTCCTCTCTAAAAAATCAATAATAAAAAAAATAATAAAAACATTAGGATATTAGAATATTTTATAAATAAGAGCCAGGTTACAGAAATCAGAAGACACTGTGTTAAAGGTGTTAGCAAGAATGTTCACTTTCTAAAAAGTATATAGAAAAATTAAAAACACTTTTCTTAAAATGAAAAAATACAAAATAAAAACGGCAACTACCATATAACATTCATTAATAACAATAATTAATATTAATATTAGTAGCCATCTTTTAAACACACTTATGGCCCTGGCCAGTTTGGCTCAGCGATTAGAGCGTCGGACTGCGGTTCGGAGAGTCTCGGGTTCGGTTCCCACTGAGGGCGCGTACCTCCGTTGCACTTTGTCCCCGGCCCTGGTTGGGCTGTGCAGATGGTGGCAGCAGCTCAATGTGTCCCTTTCACATTGATGTTTCTCTCTCTTTCCCTTCCTCTCCCTCCCTCCCACTCTATCTGAACAAAAATGGAAAAATGTCCTCAGGTGAGGATAAAAAATAAATAAATAAATAATAAACACACTTATGAAGCCCAGCTAGAATGGCTCAGTGTCGTCCTGTGTACCAAAAGGTAGATGGTCTGATTCCCAGCCAGGGCACATACCTGGGTTGTGGGTTGGGTAGTTAGTTGGGGCAAGTAAGGGAGGCAATCACATCAATGTTTCTCTGTCTCTCCCTTCCTCTCTCTAGGCATGTCATTAGGTGAAACTTAAAAAAAAAATTAAATAAGCCCTGGCTTCTTTGGCTTAGTAGTTAGAGCATGGCCAATGGACTGAAGATTCTCAGTCAAGGGCACGTACCACGGTTGCAGGTTCAATCCCCAGCCCTGGTTGGGGTAATGTGGGAGGCAACCAATTAAGGTGTCTCTCTCACATCGATGTTTCCCTCTGTCTCTCTCACCCTCCTCTCCCATTCTATCTGAAAAATCAATGGAAAAATATCCTCAGCTTTGCGCAGTGGCAGTATTGTAGCCAATGAGGTTTATCCGAGGTGCGATTATTGCTAATTGAAAAAAAAGAAAAAGAAAAATATCCTCAGGTGAGGATTTAAAAAAAAGCATTTATAAAGTTATTAATCATTTTTAATTCTCATAACCACCAATTAAGTACTATTACTCCCATTTAACAAATAATTTCATTACTTGGTCTGTCCTTACAACTCCCCCCGACACAACTCTAGTATAGGCTGTGATATGCACCTACCTGGTGCTTGGTTGACCATCCTGTGAAGTGTGACATTGTGGAAAGACCATGGTCTTCGGATCTGACTGACCTGGAGCTGATACGGGCTCTGCTGCTTTACCAGCTGAACGTTTTGGGGCAAGTTACTTAATCTCTCTGTGCCTCAATTTTTTCATTTGTAAAATAAAGATAATAATAGTACCTACTTCATAGGGATGTTGTGATGAACATATACAATAATGTGTATGTAAAATGCTTAGCATAGTGCTGTAACACAGTAAGCACTTGGAAATGATGGCTGTTACTACAGTCAGACCTCGGTTCTCGAATGTCTCCTATTTTGAACAATTCAGTTCTCAACCAAATTTTTCACAGGAAAAATATCTCAGTTGTCAAACAAAATTTTCATTTTGCGATCTGACAACCCTTTCATGATGATATCTGTATGATCAGTCACGCATCTCTCAGGAGAGAATGCCCAAGTATGAATCAGTTTACCACTAAATCTTGCATTGTTAACGTCTCAGGAAACTGTCCTGTGAATATTTTTGTGGGTTTTTTTTTTTTTTTTACTTTTGTTGCTGCTTATTATTATTGAATACGGTACAGTAAGTCACGATGGGTCCTAAGAAGATTAAGGGTAGCAGCAAAGTGAAAAGGAAAGTTGTGAGAACAACAATGGAACTTAGACATGTACTATATATAAGAGAGGTTAAAACAGAATCATTTGGGGATCTGGAACAGATTAATCCAATTTACATTATTTCTAATGAAAAAAATTATTTGGTTTTTGAAAAAATTGCTTCTTGAACAGCCTTCCAGAATGAATTAAGTTCAAGAACTGAACTTGCCCAAGCTCCATTGTATTTGCACATATGTAGTAGAATGCTCAGAAAATAACAAATAAATGGATGGGTGTGTCTTGAGAGTACCTAGAATAGCTCCTGGCCCTCCTGTGGACATTGGAGGAAGGAGTCACACAGCAGAGGATATATGGACCAATCAGCTTAGCTCATGGGATGATAGGGCTGGATAAGGTTCTTTGAGTCCAATTCCATCATTTTTTAAATATGTTTTTATTGATATTTTAGATAGAGAGGGAGGGAGAGAAAGAGAAACATTGATGTGAGAGAGAAATATGGATCAACTGCTTCCTGCACGCCCCTCCTTGGAGATTGAGCCTGTAACCTGGACAGGCATGTGCCCTGACCAAGAATTGAACCCGGACCTCTCAGCCCATGGGACGATGCTCAATCCACTGAGCCACACCGGCCTGGCCAAGCCCATCATTTTACAGAGAAGCTGAAGCCCAGGAAAGGGAGTAAGTCACCTCTTCCTGCCAATCAACCAGGAAGTTACCCTGAGAAGCAGTCTGGTGTGGTGAAAGCCACTCCCCATTAGGGAGTGAGTCAGGCCTGGGTGGCCTCGGATCTGTTCTGAGAGGTTCTCACCTCCACCCTTTTTTTGCAGGAGTGGCCAAGAGGATCATGAAACTGGGAAATCCACAGTTTATCCTAGTTCCTAGGGCAGGGAGTAAGGAGAGGCAAGGGGAGGAGTCCTGAGCACCTAGCCCTAGCACACCTTTGGTTAATATTTATTCTCTCTTTTTCCTCAGCCTGGAAACCAAGGGGAAATAAAGCAGCAGTTTGTGAGGTAAGATCCCAGGGACTCAGAGAGGCTTGTTCCTGTGAGAGATGACTCAGCACAGGCCTCAGAACCACAGGGAGTGTCCCCCAGTCTGGATTCTGCATAGGCCCAGGTCACTAGGTAGGTCACTGTGTCTGTTACTATTCCTCTGCTCAGGGGAGATTCTGTCTCCTAGGAGCCTGAGGATATCCTGGCAGCCCCCAGCTAATGAGTGGGTAATAGTATCAGGGTCCGTGTGGTTTGATCTCTCAATAATACACTTCCCCTTGAAGAGACCTCTCATGTCTTGCCTGGATGCAGTGACTTTCCTTCTCTCTGGACTCTTGTCTATACTACCTCCAGACTAGGCTTTCTAGAACAGATGTCATCAGGGAACTCTCAGTGAGTACCTTAGTACAGTGTGGTCATAACCAAAATTTCTACCTTATCCCAACCCCTTCTCCTTTACTCCACCACGCACCCTATGCTCTAGCTCAGGGCTTCTCAGTGTGGTCTATGGACCACCTTCTTCAGAATCATTGAGGACACATGTTTTAAAATGCAGATTCTTGAGCCTACTGAATCAGTTGCTCCTGGGGCATGGGAATCTGCATTTTAATGATACTGAGGCTGATTCTTGGGCAGAACTGCCATTTAAGAATGGTTGCTCTGCCCTGGCCAGTTTGGCTCAGTGGTTAGAGTGTCGGCCTGTGGTCCAGAGAGACCCGAGTTCAGTTCCCGCTAAGGGCACGTACCTCGGTTGCAGTTTGTCCCCGGCCCTGGCTGGTTGTGCGGGTGGCAGCCACTCGATGTGTCCCTTTCACGTTGATGTTTCTTTCTCTCTCTCCCTCCCACTGTATCTGAACAAAAAGTGGAAAGATGTCCTCGGGTGAGGATTAAAAAAAAAGAATGGCTGCTCTTCCAAACCAGATTGTTAAATTTCCTGTCTCTGGGCCCTCAGTGTCCTTTCTTATGCTGTTCCTCTTTCTAGAATGCCCTTCCTACACTTCCCAACCTGCTGTACTCTGTGTACTCTAAGGTTCATCTCACATGTCAGATCCTCTACACTGCTTCTCTCAAATCTCAATTCCTTTTTGTGTGTGCAGAGTCACACTGTACTTTCTGCCTACCTCTGCTCTAGAATTTTTTGTTGTTAATCCTCACCCAAGGATATTTTTCCCATGAGAGTGGAAGGGAGGGAGGTGGAGAGAAATAGAGAGATAGAAACAGAGACAGAGAAAGATGTGAGAGAGACGCATTGATTGGTTGCCTCCTGCACATGCCCTGACTGGGGTGAGGATCAAACTCAGCAATACTGGCCAGGGCTAGAATTTTTATACTGTGTCAGGGTTGGCTCCTATACTTGTTTGTGAGCTCCATGGAGACCATAGATAATTCCTTTTTTAATTCCCAGGGCCTAGCAAAGTACATGACGGAAAGAAAGCATGTTTGCCTCAGTTTAACTCAGAAAGGTAGATTTAATGCATTTTGTAGCTGACAGAGCCAGGATATATGGTGCAGGTTCTTGCTTCATAGTTTCAGTCTGTTAACTTGGTCTAAATGTTTGGTCTACCCTTGAGGAAACTATGAATTTATATTTTGGCAAGAGGTGTTTAGATTAGCCATGAGTTTTGGCTTAGAATTTATTTTTTGAAATCCCAATGTGTGACTCTGTTAGGCCAAGGAACTGCCTTCTCTTGATCTCTTTGAGCATAGAAACCACCTGACTTTTTGTCCACCTCAGATCTGTTCCCGAGGAACATCCATCTCATGATTCTTTTTTTTTAAATCTTTATTGTTGAATGTATTACAGATGTTCCTCATTTTTCTCCCATTGACCCCCTCCTCCCCACTCCCGCCCCCCTCCTGCCTTTTCCCACACTGTTGTCTGTGTCCATTGGTTATGCATATATGCATATAAGTTCTTTGGTTTATTTCTTCCCACCTCCCAAACCCCCTTCCCTTTGAGGTTTGTCAGTCTTGCAACCAATTTGTTCTTCTTAATCCCTTCACCTTTTTCACCCATTCCTCCAAACCCTCTTCCATCTGGCAACCAACAAAATATTCTCTGTATCTATGAGAATGTTTCTGTTCTGCCTGTTCATTTTGTTTGTAGATTCCATTGTTGATAGATATGTGTTCATTGCCATTTTGTTTGTTCATATATTTTATCTTTTTCTTCAAAAAGACCCTTCAGCATTTCATATAATAATGGTTTGGTGGTGATGAACTCCTTTAGCTTTTCCTTGACTGGGAAACTCTTTATATGGCCATCGATTCTAAATGACAGCTTTGCAGGATAGAGTAATCTTGGTTGTAGGTTCTTGCTTTTCATCACTCTGAATATTTCTTGTCACTCCCTTCTGGCCTGCAAAGTTTCTTTTGAGAAATCAGCTGACTGTCTTATAGGGGCTCCCTTGTAGGTAACTAACTGCTTTTCTCTTGCTGCTTTTAGGATTCTCTCTTTGTCTTGAACCTTTTGCATTTTGATGATGATGTGTCTTGGTGTGGGCCTCTTGGGGTTCATCTTGTTTGTGACTCTCTGTGCTTCCTGAACCTGTATGTCTGTTTTCTTCACCAAGTTAGGGAAGTTTTCTGCCATTATTGTTTCAAATAGGTTTTCGATTTCTTGTTCTCTCTCTTCTCCTGGCACCCGCAAGATGCTAATGTTGGCACACTTGAAGTTGTCCCAGAGGCTCCTTACACTATCCTCATTTTTTTGGATTCTTTTTTCTTTTTGCTGTTCTGATATTGGGTGTTTGTTGTTTCCTTATATTCCAAATCGATGGTTTGCTCTTGGCTTTACCTACTCTACTATTGAATCTATGTAAATTATTTTTTATTTCAGTTAGTGCCTCCTTCATTTTATGACTGGTCCTTTTTTATGCTCTTGAGGCCCTCACTAAGTTCGCTGAGGTTCTCACTAAGTTTATTGAGCATCTTTATAAGCAGTATTTTGAACTCAGGATCTGTTAGGTTGCTTATCTCCATTTCGCTTAGTTCTTTTCCTGGAGATTTTTTCTGTTCTTTCATTTGGGACCTGTTTCTTTGTCTCCTCATTTTGGCTTCCTCCCTGTGTTTGTTTCTATGTATTACTTAACGGGAGGTATGGGGCTAGCTGAGACCAGATGCTGCTCGTTTGAAAGAATTTAGGAAAACCCGAAGACAGGCCAATCCTATGGTTAAGCAACTGGCAACAGCTTGGGTGGGCCTGAAAGTTGGGTGGGGCGGGGCCTCAGGGAGTCACCAGGGCGGGGCAACCAGTGTGAGCCAGGTTGCTGGAGTCCCAGATAAGGCAGCTGTCGGCCGCCCAAGGGAAGGGCTCACCAAAGGAACAAAGGCCTCTGACAGCATATTTGTCCCGGAGAAAGCCCCCTCTCCCGCCCTCTCTCCAGTGCCAAACAACTCAGTTCTTCTCTGTATGTCTCTGGTGCCCCTGGACCTGCCTCCCCTCCAAGCTTAGAGGTAGTGAGTCCGATAAGTCCGTGTGCGGGCCCTTTAAGAGGAGCTGCCTGGGGCTCCAGTTGCCTCAGCCTCCCTGAGCCTCAGTTCCCGCTGGTTTCTCCAGCCAGAGGTTATGGGGATTTCTCTTCCTGGCACTGGAACCCTGAGCGGGGCACCTGGTGTGGGACGGGGACCCCTCAGTCCTCAGGGAGGATCTTCCCAGCTGAGGTGTCCTCCTGATTTTTATCCGCTACACGTGGGTGTGGGACCAGCCCGTCCGCGTCTGCCTCCGCCCCTCCTACCAGTCTGGATGTGGCTGCTTCTTTAATTCCGTAATTGTAGGACTTCCATTCAGCTCGATGTCAGGTGGTTCTGAATGATGGTTGTTCTGTAGTTTAGTTGTAACTTTGATGTGGTTGTGGGAGGGACACGATACTGCATTTGCTTACACCGCCATCTTGACTGGAAGTCCCATCTCATAATTCTTGACCTTTAAACCCTAATGACATAACTGCCACCTCAGCCAGACACACCCTGCACCTGTTATAGTTTATTGGGTACTGGGTTTCAGTTTAGGAAAATGAAAAAGTTCTATCAGTGGTGATAATTACACAACAATGTGCAATTTTTAAAAATCTTTATTGGCCCTGGCCAGTTTGGCTCAGCGGTTAGAGCGTTGGCCTGCGGTCCGGAGAGACCCGGGTTCGGTTCCCGCTAAGGGTGCGTACTACGGTTGCAGTTTGTCCCTGGCCCTGGTTGGGTCGTGAGGGTGGCAACCACTCGAAGTGTCCCTTTCCCGTCGATGTTTCTCTCTCTGTCTCTTCCTCTCTCTCCCTCCCGCTCTATCTGAACAAAAAAACGAACAAATGTCCTCGGGTGAGGATAAAAAAAAAAATTCTCTACAGGTTTGGACGTTCCTTATGTTAATAATATGATGTTCAGATCACAAAATGAAGATCACAGAAATGATTAAACCAGCTACCCTTTATACTTTTTAGACAGGGAAACAATACATTTGTGAAAAATTGACAAAACAAAAATAAATTAGTGATCATTGAAAAGGAATATAAGCAAGGTTTGGGTATTCATTAATGAAGAATTTGAACAAAGTATTAAATTAGAAAAGAGGCTATAGATTTGATTATTCAGACTTTTGGCTCTAAGTTGTTTAGCAATAAGGGGTGTCTTCCCGGTGCAGGGAGGACTCCTTTCACATAGAAGATTTATTTCCTGCCTTCAAAGAAACAAGGGAGGATCAAGGTGCCCTTCTGATACTAGATGTTGGTCTAGAAACTTTTTTAAAACATTAAAATAATTTCTATTTTTCAATTATAGTTGACATACAATATTATATTAGTTTCAGGTGTGCAGCATACTAGTTAGGCATTTATATAACTTATGAAGTGATCATCCTAATAAGTCTAGTACCCATGTGATACCACTCATAATTGTTACAATATTATTGACTATATTCCCTATGTTGTACTTTATTTTTTAAATTTATTGATTTGGGGGGGAGTGAGAGACGGAGAGAGAGAAACATCATTTGTTGTTCCACTTATTTATGCATTCATTGGTTGATTCTTTTTTTTTTTTTTATCATCCTCACCCGAGGACATTTTTCCATTTTTTGTTCAGGTAGAGTGGGAGGGAGAGAGAGGAAGAGAGAGAGAGAGAGAAACATCGATGTGAAAGGGACACATCGAGTGGTCGCCACCCGCACAACCAACCAGGGCCGGGGACAAACTGCAACCGAGGTACGTGCCCTTAGCGGGAACCAAACCCGGGTCTCTCCGGACCGCAGGCCGACGCTCTAACCGCTGAGCCAAACCGGCCAGGGCATTGGTTGATTCTTGTATGTGCCCTGGCTGGGGATGGAACCCACAACCTTGGCATATCGGGACCACAATCTAAACAACTGAGCTGCCCGGCCAGGGTCCATATGCTGTACTTTATATCCCTACTCTATTTTTATAACTGGCAATTTGTACATCTTAATCTTTTGCCCTTTTTTACCCATTCCTCCAACTCCTGTCTCATCTGACAACCATCAAAATGTTTTCTGTATTTCTAAGTTTTGTTTCTGTTTGGTTTATTTTGTCTGACTTATTTCACTTAGCATAATACCCTCTGGGTCCATTCATGTTGCAAATGGCAAGATTTCATTCTTTTTTATAGCTGAGTAATATTCCACTGTATATATGTATCATTTCTTCTTTATCAATCCATCTACTGATGGATACATAGGTTGCTTCCTTATCTTGGCTATTATAAATAATACTGCAATGAGCCCAGCTGTTGTGGCTCAGTGGTTGAGCATCGACCCATGAACCAAGAGGTCATCAGTTGGATCAGGATACATGCCCAGGTTGTGGGCCCAGTCCCCAGTGGGTTCATGCAGGAGGTGACCAGTCGATGTTCTCTCTCATTGATGTTTATTTCTCTCTCTCCCTGTCTCTCTAAAATCAATAAAGGAAAAAAAATTCAACAACAACAAAGAAAAAAATATTTTTTTATTAATACTGCAATGAACATAGCAATGCATATGTTTTTTTTTTATTCTCACCTGAGGACATTTTTCCATTTTTTGTTCAGATAGAGTGGGAGGGAGAGAGGGGAAGAGAGAGAGAAAAACATCAAAACCCTGGTCTCTGAACCGCAGGCCAACGCTCTAACCACTGAGCAAAACCAGCCAGGGCTGCATATGTCTTTTTGAATTTGTGTTTTGGGTTTCTTCAAGTAAATACCCAGAAGTGGAATTCCTCGGTCCTTCTTTGTCTCTTATTATAACCTTTGTTTTAAAGTCTGTTTTGTCTGATATAAGTATTCCTACCCTAGCTTTTTTTCTTTTTCTTTTTTTTTTTTTTTTTTATTATTCTCACCCGAGGACATTTTTTCATTTTTTGTTCAGATAGAGTGTGGGAGGGAGAAAGAGAGAGAGAAACATCGATGTGAAAGGGACACATCGAGTGGCTGCCACCCACACGACCCAACCAGGGCCGGGGACAAACTGCAACCGAGGTATGTGCCCTTAGCGGGAACCGAACCCGGGTCTCTCAGGACCTTAGGCCGACGCTCTAACCGCTGAGCCAAACCGGCCAGGGCTACCCTAGCTTTTTTTCATTTCCATTTTTATGAAATACCTTTTTTCATCCTTTTACTTTCAGTCTGCATGTGTCTTTTGATCTGAAGTGAGTATCTTATAGGCAACATATATATGGTCTTGTTTTCTTATCCATTCAGCTGCCCCATGTCTTTTGATTGAAGCATTTAATCTATTTACATTTAAAGTAATTACCATTAGGTGTTTAGTTCCTGCCATTTATTATTCATATTTTTAATCTTTTTTTTCTCCCTTTTTTTTTTTATCTTCACCCGAGGACATTTTTGCATTTATCTTCAGATAGAGCAGGAGGAAGAGAAGCGGGAAGAGAGAGAGAGAAACATCGATGTGAGAGAGACACATCGACTGGTTGCCACCCACACAACCCCAACCAGGGCCAGGGACAAACTGCAAACAAGGTACTTTCCCCTAGCGGGAACCGAACCCGGGACTCTCTGGTCCGCAGGCTGACGCTCTAACCGCTGAGCCAATCTGGCCAGGGCTTTTTGTCTTTTTTTTTTTTTTAATCCTCACCGGAGGACATTTTTCCATTTTTTGTTCAGGTAGAGTGGGAGGGAGAGAGAAGAACAGAGAGAGAGAGAGAAACATCGATGTGAAAGGGACACATCGAGTGGCTGCCACCCACACAACCGACCAGGGCCGGGGACAAACTGCAACCGAGGTACGTGCCCTTAGCGGGAACCGAACCCGGGTCTCTCAGGACCACAGGCCGACGCTCTAACCGCTGAGCCAAATCGGCCAGGGCCTTTTTGTCATTTTTAAAGAAGCCCCTTTAAAAATGGGCTTGTAGCCTTGGCTTCCACTCTATTTGTAGCCTTGGCTTCCACTCTATTTGAACAAAAAATGGAAAAATGTTCTCTGGTGAGGATTAAAAAAAATAAAATAACATCTCTTGTAATACTGGTTTGGTGATGATAAACTCCTTTAGCTTTTTCTTGTCTGGGATCAAGTATCTTTAATTCAAAGTAATTAATATGCCATTGTGGGATATTTTGGGGCAGTCTGTCTTGGGCTCTGATACTATGAACACAAGTGTATAAATCTGTCTTCAAGACCATGTTTTTAATTCTTTTAGGTACAAAACCAAGAAGTGGAATTGCTGGGTCATGTGGTAATTCTATTTTTAATTTTTTGAGGAACTCTCCTACTGTTTTCCACAGCAGGTGCTCCAGTTTACATTCCTAACAGCAATACAAGGGTTCCAATTTTTCTACACTCTTGCCAATACTTGTTATTTTCTGTGTTTGTTTTGTTTTGTTTTGGTGTGTGTGTGTGTTGCTGTTGTTTTTTAATCCTCACCTGGAGATATTTTTTTCCATTGATTTTTGGAGAGAGTGGAAGAGGGCAGGGGAGAGGGAGAAACATTGATTGGTTGCCTCCCACGTATGTGCCCTTGATTGGGAATTGAACCCACGGTCCCTTGGTCTTCAGGCTGGTGCTAACCACTGAGCAACACTGGACAGGGTTGTTGCTTGTTTTTTTTTTTTTTTTTTAAATAGCCATCCTACTAGCTATGAGGTGGAATCACATTGTAGTTTTGATGTGCATTTCCCTAATAATTAGTGATTTTCAGCCTTTTCCCCTAATGATTAGTGATTTTCAGCATTTTTTTCCTGATGATTAGTGATTTTCAGCATTTTTTCATGTGCTTATTGGCCATTTGTATATTCTCTTTGGAGGGGTATCTAGTCAAGTCCTTTGCCTAGTTTTAAAGTACTTTTTAAAAAATGTTTTTATTGACTTATTTGAGAGAGAGGAAGGGAAAGAGAGAGTGAGAGAGAAAAACATGGATGAGCTTACCCTACCCCTGGGGACCAAACCCACAACCTGGGCATGTGCCCCAACCAGGAACTGAACTGGGGACCCCTTGGTGCATGGGATGATGCTCAACTAACCGAGCCACACCAGCCTGGGGCCTTTGCCTATTTTTGAATCAGGTTGTTTGGTTTCTTTGCTGACAACTGTAAGAGCTCTTTCTCTATTCTAGATAGTAACCCCTTATCAGATACATGATTGCAAATATTTTCTCCCATTCCATGGGTTGCCCTTTTACTCTGTTAATAGTGTACTTTTATGTGTAAAAGTTTTTAATTTGATGTAGTCCATTCTATCTTTTCTACTGTTGTCTGTGCATTTGGTGTCATATCCTCCAATAAGCTTTCAAGCACAAAATTTTAATCATCTGATGGTTCTTTTTTTAAACTCCTTAATGATCTGGTTTCTGTACTTCTTCACTCTCACCTCTTGCTAACAGCTCCACCCAAATGTACTTATCAAGTCATTCTGAATTATTACATAGCTATGAGCATTCACCATGCTCTCTGACATTACCATGTCTTTACACTTGGGTAGTCCTCTCCTTGCTTTTCATTCATCCCTTAAGACTTCTTCAAGTACCTTCTCCTCTGGGAAGATTTCTTTGACTTTTCACAGATTTAGGTGCCTTCCTTGGCCTCCCAATGTTTAGTTTTACTATAATACTTATTAGACTGTGTTTTGACTGTTTCCTGTCCCTTCAAGTAGACTACAAATTCCTTGAAGGCAGGGACCCTATCCCTATCTTGTCATCTGCATGCTCTCAAACTGGGTTTAACAGTTGAACTGGGATCTCTGCCATTGTTTAGTTGCTTTGATCTTGAGCAAACAAGTTAAATTCCCTGGGCCACGGTTTTCTCATATGATTATTGTGATGGTTAATTGAGATGTTTTTCTAGTGCTTGGTGCTTACTCTGACCCAGAGTAAATGCTTAATAAAAATTAGCTGTTATTATCATCAATTTGTTGAGTTGGTATCTCAAACTCTAATCAGTTGTATGACTTTAGACAAAATTCTTAAACTCCCAGAGCCTCAGCGTTTCCTTCTGTA
Source organism: Molossus molossus (assembly GCF_014108415.1). Taxonomy (NCBI): domain Eukaryota; kingdom Metazoa; phylum Chordata; class Mammalia; order Chiroptera; family Molossidae; genus Molossus; species Molossus molossus. The sequence continues at coordinate 21,207,762 of NW_023425352.1, forward strand.
AAATGAGGTATTTGTCTTGGATCATCTATAGCAGTGATTCTCAAGCTAGGCTGCACATCTGAGGAGCTTTAAAAAATACGGTATCTAGCCCTGGCTGGTGTGGCTTAGTTGGTTGAGTGTCATCTTGTGCACCAAAAGATCCATGGTTCAATTCCCAGTCAGGGCACATAAAACATATGAAAAGAAATACGAGCCCTGGCTGGTTTGGCTCAGCGGTTAGAGCGTTGGCCTGCGGTCCAAAGGACCTGGGTTCGGTTCCTGCTGAGGGCACGTGCCTCGGCTGCAGTTTGTCCCCGGGCAGCCACTCGATATGTCCCTTTCACGTCGATGTTTCTCTCTCTCTCTCTCTCTTCCTCTCTCTCCCTCCCACTCTATCTGAATAGAAAATGGAAAAATGTCCTTGGGTGAGGATAAAAAATAAATAACTAAATAACTAACTAAATTAATTAATTAATAAAAACAAATACGGTATCTAACAGAGAACATTTTGATGGTTGCCAGATCGAAGAGAGGTTGGGGAGATGGGTGAAAAAGGTGAAAAGGATTAAGATGTACAAATTGCCAGTTATAAGAACAGTCATGGGGATGTAAAGTATAGCATAGAGAACATAGTCCATAATATTGTAATAATTATGTATGGTGTTATATGGGCACTACTAGACCTACTGGTGTGATCACTTCATAAGTTATATAAATGTCTAATCACTATGTTGTATACCAGAAATTAATATAATATTGTATATCAAGGGTAATTGAAAAAAATTTTTAAATACTGATATCCCCCAAGATTAGGCATGAGGTACAGCTGGGTATGGGTATTTTTTAAAAGCTCCCCTGGTGATTCTAATGTTCTGCCAGAATTGAGAACCACTGATCTAGAGTTTCTTCCAGATATAACACACTGGAAAGTTGAGCTACCAGGATTCCCAAGAGGCTGGGAATGGAATGTGTCCCAGCATTCTTCTGTTGTCATCTTTTGTTAGTTTAGCAAGAAGCATTATCAAATAAGCTCACTAAGCTAGAATTTCAAGAGTATTCATGGATTCCTGAATATTTAATATTTAGTAGCTCTCTCCATTCTGGATAGACCTAGGGGACCTGAGAAATAGAAAAAATTGTCTCTTCCCTACCCCCACTGCTCTAACCCAAGGCCTAGGAGTCTATCCTGGAGTGTTGTACTGTGGACTCCTAGTCAGGCTGGAGGAGAGGATGGAGGGAAGGATCCTTGGTATAAACTTATTAGAGAAACTTGGGACTAGGAGGAGGTAGTATCTGAGAGTTACAAATAAACATTTATTTATAGTACTTTAACACCATATTCATAGCCATCACTTATTTGATTCCTAAAGCAACCTTGAAAAGTACAGAGCAGGTACTGCCTCCATTTGGTAGAAGAGAAAAACAAACCACTGAATGTTTAAGGGTCTCACCAAAATTTATACAGTGAATTAGCAGCAGGGTCAGCACGATAACCCCTGTGTCCTGACTCCCCGCCTGGCCCCTCTCACTTGTCTGGGAAGAAAAACTCTGCACACTCAGTGTGAGATAATAAATATATATATATATTGGTTTCTCTCCCTGGTTCCTGGCAGAGTTCTTTAAACCCTCGTAATTCCTGTGTGATAGGAGCATCATCTAATGAGGTGACTCTGGGTGGGCTCCTGATGAGGGCTGGTTACAGGAAAGACCAAGCCAAGATTAGAAGTTTGGAATTTTCAGCCCTGCCCCTCATTCTCTTAAGAGGAGAGAAGGGCTGGAAGTAAAGTTAATTATATGTGATAAAGCCTCCCCACAAATCCAAAAAGTATGGGGTTCAGGGAGCTTCCAGATTGTTGGACACATCTACATACTGAGAGTGAGGTGCACCTCAAGTCCACAGGGACAGAAGCTCCTGTGCTCAGGATCCTCCCAGATCTTGCCCCATATAACACAGTGGTTACTCTTCATCTGGCTGTTCATCAGTATCCTTTAACAAACTGGTAAACATGTTTCCCTGAGTTCTGTGAGCTGTTCTAGCAAATAATCGAATGCAAGGGGTTGGAAGTCATGGGAACCTTCAATTTGTAGCCACGTTGGACAGAAGATTTGGGTAACCCGGGGACCTACTTCTTGGGATTGGCATCTGAAGTGAGGGGCCTTCACTGACTGAGCCCTTAAATGCCATGCTGGTATCACAGAGAATTGCTTGATGTGAGAACCCCACCACCACACACATCTGATGTCAGAAGTGTTGTGAGTGTGGCAGTAGTAGTGTGAGAGTAAAGAAAGACACAAGAGGAGGACTGGGACTTTTTCTAAAACATCCAGGTAGCTCAGAGTTCTTGTTTCCTTAAAATTGGAGCTTAGAATCTAAATGGCCCTATCAGATGCTATGAGGAACAACTAAAATGATTCCTCCCAATTCCCCTGTGGTCTCTCCACCTCTGAATATAGCAGTGCTCTCTGGGGTCATTACAAATGCCTTCAGTTTTGCAAAGTTTGGGGTGTTTAATACTACCTTTGAGGCTTGGACATTCAGGGAGGTGTTTAGTTATTGTGGCTGGGGTGTCCAGGAACACTCAGAAGGCCACATAGGGCAATGTTAGCCAAATGTTGGGTCATAGATGAAATGGAAAAACCAGAAAAGGGAATGATTTTTTTACTAAGCTCAATTTAATTTAAAGCCCTGTCTTTTATTCTGAAATTATGTCCTTCTTACTTTTCTGGTGTTAAAATGGCCTTTCATGAAATAGCAATGATAGTAGATGGTAGTTTAACATCCCAAATGGCATGGTTAAAAGATGACTACCCTTGCCCTGGCCGGTTTGGCTCAGCGGTTAGAGCGTCGGCCTGCGGTCCAGAGAGACCCGGGTTCGGTTCCCGCTAAGGGCACGTACTTCAGTTGCAGTTTGTCCCCGGCCCTGGTTGGTCGTGCGGTGGCAGCCACTCGATGTGTCCCTTTCACATCGATGTTTCTCTCTCTCTATCTCTTCCTCTCTCTCTCCCTCCCACTCTATCTGTACAAAAAATGGAAAAATGTCCTCAGGTGAGGATAAAAAAAAAAAAAAAAAAAAAAAAAAAGATGACTACCCTGTGTGAATTTGTAAATTCCCAAAATTGATCCAAGAAATCCCAAGTCTAGTAAGCATTCACTATATTGGAGCCATGTGACCCCAGCTCCTCAGGTATATGTGAGACCACAGAGAGAACCTTACCTCAAGAATGGTGGTAAAACATCGAACAGTAAAATAATTAAAGTGGCTGTAATTGGACTTTGCTACCCATGAATTCATGTAGAAGGAAAAGTACCATTGTCATTTTGGTTTTATTTCATAAACATTTATGTAGTGCTTACTAGATGCCCAGCCCTGTCTCAAATGCTGTACAAATATGATCTCATTTAATCTCCATCAAGTCTGTGAGGTAGATCCCTATTATTTTCACCTCCATTTTAAAGATGAGGAAACTAAGACATGAGAGTATTTGAGAAACTTACCCAAGGTCACAGCTAGTTAGCAGCAGGACCTGATGACAAAGCCAGGGAGTCTGGCTCTGGAGTCCATGTTCTTAATCCCTACACCATGCTGTCTGGTTAGAGGCAATTTAAAACTTTCATGGCATGTAATGATCTATTTTTAGCTTCTGATTCCACAGACAGAAGCTGCCTATGGACTAAACTGTCCGATCTGTATTGAGCTGCTCTTTTGAGCTCTTTCCATAATACTGCTGGGAGAGTCAGAGTAGGCAGCTGGCCCTTTGACAGAGCCTGACAAACATGAGTAGCAAAAGCAATGAACTTTGGATAAGGTCAGCAAGCTCTTGTAGCATGGAACCTGAGTCTGTGTAAAGGCCTTCTGAGATGTCTTTTAGAGCCTAAACTGGTAGTTTTCAAACACATTCTTTTCTAAAGCAACCAAACCCTTTTTTGAACAGGCATAGGGGAAGTTAATGCACACATACACACATGCACATGCATGCACACACCTATGTGGAATCACTTCTTAAAACAGATAAAAGCTGAGGTGTGTTGAAGCAGAAGTGGGATCCAGTTGACCTTACTCTATTCCTAATGCACTATTGAAGAAAACAATGTGAAAACCATTGCTCCAGACCAGGGTTTCCTGAAGCATGGCCTATAAAACGTTAGTCTCATAAGATACTTTGTAGAAAAAAAGTTTCTTGGTCAAATACGTTTGGCAAACTCTGGATGTTCTATCTTTGCTTTGAAATTTACAGTTACTTATTAGCAGATAAAGAGCCAGAAGTCCTGGAAAGGGGTGAAACCACTCTTAATCCACAATTTCCCTTTTTAAAAAAATGGACAAGTGCTCGCTTCGGCAGCACATACACTAAAATTGGAACGATACAGAGAAGATTAACATGGCCCCTGCGCAAGGATGACACGCAAATTCGTGAAGCGTTCCATATTTTTTAAAAAGAAAAAAAAAATGGATGAATTGTGTTATACTCACACAATGGAATACTATAGAGCAATGAAAATAGACAAATGATTGCTACATATAGATGCATCTTACAAACATAATGTTAAGTGAAAGAAGCCAGTCACAATAGCATGCACACTGTACGAGTCTATTTACATAAAATTCGAAAACAGGCAAACATACATATATGGACTTGGAAGTCAGAGTGGTCAGACAAAGTAGTGCCTGGGAGGGTGCATGAAGTGGGTTTTAAAGCTTCTGGTTATATTTTATATCTTGATTTGGGTGGTGATCACGTAGGCGTGTTTACTTTGTGAAAATGATTTATGCATTTTTCTGTATACTTGTACATATATGTTATCCTTCATTTAAGAAAAAAGGGGAGCCCTGGCCAGTTTGGCTCAGCGGGTAGAGCGTCAGCCTTTGGACCAGTGAGTCCCAGGTTCGATTCCGGCCAAGGGCATGTTGTACCTTGGTTGTGGTTCATCCCTGGCCCTGGTTGGGTCATGCAGAAGGCAACCAATGTGTCCCTCTCATGTCGATGTTTTTTTTTCTCGCTCTCTCTCTCTTCCCCTCCCACTCTATCTGAAGATATTTGAAAAAATATCCTTGGGTGAGGATTAAAAAGAAACAAGGGGAAAACAAACAAAACACATCAACATTCAAGGGACCAAAAAATAAATGTATATAAAGTTGGCTCTTCAAAATATAATCTGTCCTTTAAAAAAATTCTTTTCTAATTCTGCAGATTTTCTGAACCAGTTTACCTGGTTCAAAGACAAGGCTCCTGGAAGTCTGGAGGTCAGAAGTCTGAAATGGATTTCAGTGTGTTAAAATCAAAGTGTCACAGTGTTGTGTTTCTGTGTTCCTTCCGGGAGCTCTAGGGGAGAATCAGTTTTCTTGCCTTCGCACCTTCTAGAGTCTGCAAGTATTCTTTGGCCCATGGCCATCTTCCATCTTAATAGCTAGCAATGACCATCAGGTCTTTCTCACATCTCATCACTCTGACACTGACTTTTGTCCTTCCCTCTTTTACATTTAAGGATCCTTGTGATTACATTGGATTCACCTGGAAAATTCAGGATACTTTCCTTCTATGAAGTCAACTGATTAACAAACATAATTCCATTTGCTACCTTAATTCTTATTTTCCACATAATTGTAACATAGTCACAGCTTCCAGGGATTAGGTCATTATTCTGTTTACTACACTTGCTAAAGAATTAGATGTATATCCTAGTACTTAACCTAGTCTCTCTCTTGTTATTATGGACTTTCTTTTAGATAGTATCTGACCAAAAAAATTAGTTGAGCCCTGGCCAGTTTGGCTCAGCGGTTAGAGCGTTGGCCTGCGGTCCGGAGAGACCCGGGTTCGGTTCCCGCTAAGGGCATGTGCCTTGGTTGCAGTTTGTCCCTGGCCCTGGTTGGTCGTGCGGGTGGCAGCCACTCGATGTGTCCCTTTCGCATCGATGTTTCTCTCTCTCTCTCTCTTCCCCACTCTATCTGTACAAAAAAATGTCCTCGGGTGAGGATAAAAAAAAAAAAAAAAAAAAAAAAAAAATTAGTTGAAAAGAACTCTTTTGGGGTTTGTTGCAAGTAAAAGTAATAAACTGAACAAACTATCACTCAAATGAGAGATTTATTTACTTTTAACTCAATAGGACACTGATTACAAGAGCTCTATAGATGCCAGGTTAGGGAGAACCCCAGCTTGTAGCAGCCCTAGAAACTGTCTGGGTCTTGGGCACTGCACCCTGCTCACGCCAAGGAAATGCCATCATTGAGGGCTAGTATCTGACATCTGAAGTGGAGCCACGTAAAAGGATTAAGAGACTGGTGTTCTGAAGGTGAGGTGACGTAGGAATTTATAATCCCTGATTCTGCAACCGTGAATCAGTTTCTTTATTTGGGTTAATTGTAGTTTCTGCAGTATCAGAAGGCTGTTGTTCACAGTACCTCCTTGGACTAGCAAACAAGGAAGAGACCCAAAAAGTCAGTTGTTGCCTGGGCAGCAGGCAGCAGGAGGTAGTTCGGATTGGTTACTGCCATGGCAACATTGATTACTGTCACAACCAGGCATGAGGTAGGAAGTTAGCATTGTCAGCGAACACGTGGACCACCTGCATCAGAATTAGCTGGGGAGTTTGTTTCCATTTCAAATTTTCAGGCCACATGGCCAGAGACTGGGATAGATTCTGGAATCTGCTTTTTAGAAAGCTCCCCAGCCAACCCTTATTCCTGGTAAATTTTGAGAACCACCGATTGAAGAAAACAATACATTACTGTTACAAATCCCTATACAAATCCCTTGCAACAGCCCAATCTTAAAAAGACAAAATGGATGTTCAGTATCACTGGGAAGGACTGGGGTGGGATACAAGCAGGGGTCAGCATGAACCAGGACTGGAGAGGATGGCTAAGATGCAGGGCTGAGTCTCTGGTACTACTGAGAAATACTCTTCTCTCTCTAGGAAGGTGCACTGCACAAAGAACATCACCAAGAATTCAGGCTTCCTGATGTTTGTGAGAATCACGGCTGTCATAAGCCACAGTGGCTGAAGAGAGTGTGTTCTTATCCCTCCCATGGGTTAGGAGCAAGTGCATTACTGGATGTGTGAAATTCACAGTGTTGTTTTTGTGTTTCTTTAATACTACTTATAACTAAAATTCTGGGCAGATTCTGATTTGCTAGTTGTAGTGAAAACTCTTGACTGCCTACCTAGCATCCCCTTCTCCCTGTCATAAATCCTAGTTTTGCTCAATTATTCTCTCATCCCCAACCCCAGGGACAAAATAAGATTAATCAGTGTATGAACCTTCCTTGGCAACAACTGTTGGCCCAGAGATTCTGCATGTGTTCTAATTCATCCCAGAAGGACTTAGAGTCTGTGGTGGAGGAGAGGCGTCTGTCTTTTGTTGCCATGAACAAGGAAACTTGCAGCCATTCTACAAACATGAGGGGGAACTATTTTAGGAGGAAGGCAGCCCTGAAGGCAGCAGGTCAGAGAATTGAAACATGTTCCTTATGGCAATGTCTGTTTCTGAATCGTGTACCTTGGAATCCACTATACCCCTGGACTTTCTATTTAAGCCTGTTTTGACTGCTTTTCCTGTTACTTATGGTCATATGTTTCCTAATGTCTACAGACACTGGTTTGCTTTGCACTCTCTGGTCTATGCATTTTATATGTAAACTGTAAAAAAGTTTTTTAAAAAGGAGAAGACTACATCGTGAACTGTAAACTTAACTATACTTATCAGAGAATTGGCTTTCTGAACAGATAAGTAAATGCTTTTTCTCATTCTGACATTAGTATGCCTTAGTCTTCAATGTGGGTGCTGCTTAACCCAAAGACGAAAGTGGGCTGCACTGCTCTAGTATGGGGCTGTCAGTTCTGGAGCCAAAGTGAAGAACTGTTCCATTTTAAGTTCAATAATATCACTCGTTTTGATGGACATTTAGAGACCAAGACTGGAACGGTTAGTGATATATCAGATATACCTGGAAACAAATTATACTGGTGTTTTACTCAGGTTCCTGCTTCAAGAGACTGCTGTTGACTTCACAAGGCAGAGCCCAGCAATGTAAAAATGAGAGCCCTGCTGTGCCTCCTTTAAGAAAAATTTAATCAGCCCTGGCCAGTTTGGCTCAGCGGTTAGAGCGTCGGCCTGCGGTACAGAGAGACCCAGGTTTGGTCCCCGCTGGGGGAGCATACTTCGGTTGCAGTTTGTCTCCGGCCCTGGTTGGTCGTGTGGGTGGCAGCCACTTGGTGTGTCCCTTTCGCGTCGATGTTTCTCTCTCTCTCTCCCTCCCACTCTATATGAACAAAAAATGGAGAAGTGTCCTCGGGTGAGGATAAAAAAATAAAATAAAAAGAAATAAAAAGAAAATAAAAAGAAAAATTTAATCAAACGTACAGCATTGTAAAAAGCATTAAAATAGAATCTACTCACAATCCCTCCTTATATTTACTTAGTTATAAATTTATTTAAACATATATATTGAATCCCTAGTGTACGACCCTGGGCTAGGTGCTGTATCCTCTCTCAGTGGACAAGGCAGACACTGTCCCTCCCCTCCTGATGCCTACAGCCTAAGGAGGAGGCAAATATTAAAGACATGATCACACAAATACGTACTGAATTGTAGCTGTGTGAGTAGAGGGAAGGGAAGGGAAAGGAAGGTACAGGGCAGTATGAAAGTAAATACCGGGCTGGAAGGATTAGGGAAAACCTCTATGAGTAACATTTGAGCTAGGCCCAAAGGAAGAATAGAGTTAAAATGGTGAAAAACTGACCTGGCCGGTTTGGCTCAGCGTTTAGTGTTGGCCTGCAGTCCAGAGAGACCCGGGTTCAGTTTCTGCTAAGGGCACGTACTGTGGTTGCAGTTTGTCCCCGGCCCTGGTTGGGTTGTGCAGGTGGCAGCCACTTGATGTGTCCCTTTCACATTGATGTTTCTCTCTCTCTCTCTCCCTCCCACTCTATCTGAACAAAAAATGGAAAAATGTCCTTGGGTAAGAATAAATAAAATAAAATAAAATAAAATAAAATAAAATAAAATAAAATGGTGAAAAACTTTTCAGGCAGAGGAAACAGTACATGCAGGGCATGAGGACCAGAAACTGAAAAGCAGAATATGGAAGGAGCCCAATGAACATGGAGAAAATGGTCCTATTTATATATCTGAGTCCCTTTTTAAAAAGTGTTTTGAATTTTTTTCCTTTATTGATTTTAGAGAGGGAGAGAGAGAGAGAAATAAACATCAATGAGAGAGAACATCGACTGGTCACCTCATGCATGAACCCACTGGGGATCGGGCCCATAACCTGGGCATGTGTCCTGACTGGGAATTGAACCGGTGACCTCTTGGTGCATGAGTTGATGCTCAACCACTGAGCCACACCAGCTGGACTTGAATTTTTTTTTACTGTGGTAAAATATATATAACAAAAATTAACCATTTTAAATTTTCAAGTGTACAACTCAATGGAAGTACATTCACAATGTTGTACAACCATCACCACTGTTCATTTTCAGGACTTTTGCATCACCCCAAACAGAAAATCTGTACCCATTAAGCAATAACTCCTTAGTCTTCTCTTCCCTGAGCCCTGGCAACCTCTTATCTACTTTCTGTCTCTATGAATTTGCCAGTTCTAGATATTTCACATAAATGGAATCATATATTTGTCCTTTTTATTTGGCTTATTTTACTTAGTATAATGTTTTCGAGGTTCATTCATGTTGTACCAGAATTTCATTCATTACTTTTTAAAGATTTTTAAAAAAATATTTGTTTTTATTGACTTTTTAGAGAAAGAGGAAGGGAAAGAGAAATAGAAACATCAATGGGAGAGAGAAACATCAATCAGCTGCCTCCTACATGCCCCCTCACTGGGGATCGAGTCTGCAACCCAGGCATGTGCCTTGACCAGGAATCGAACTGGGACCTCTCAGTCTATGGGATGATGCTCAATCCCCGGACCCACACTGGCTGGGTTTAAAGATTTTTCAAATAGATTTTTAGAGAGAGAGGGAAGAAAAGGGAGAGAGAGGGAGAAACATTGATATGAGAGCACACATTGATGGGCTGCCTCCTGCATGCCTCTGACAGAGAATTGAACTGGCAACCCCCCTGGTGTACAGACGGTGTTCAACAAACTGAGCCACACACCTGTTCAACCAGCTGAGCCACACTGGCCATGGCGTCATTCATTTTTATGACCGAATAATGTTCCATTAGTATGCCTTAGTGCATACATGTGTGTGCATACATGTGTGCGTGCGTGTACGTGTGTGTGTATCTCCATCCAACACATGAATGGATAATATTTGTTTATCTATTAGTGTGTTGATGGACATTTGGGTTGCTTCCACTTTTTGGCTACTGTGAATGATGCTACTATGATGGCATACAAGTATCTGAGTACCTGTTTTTTATTATTTTGGGTATATACCCAGAAGTGGAATTATACCCAGAAGTGGAATTGCTGGATCATATGGTTACCATGTTTAATTTTTGAGGAACCACCGAACTGTTTCCTACAGAGGCCACACCATTTTACATTCCCACCAGCAGTTCAGGAGAGTTCCAGTTTTTCCCTACAACCTTGCCAACACTGGTCTCCCCTCCCCTCTACTTTTTATGTAATTGTAGCTATCCTAGTAGGTATGAAGTACTATCTGTATGTATCTGATTCTGACTCTATTGTTCCCTTAGGAATCTATCTCTCCTGAAACTCTGAAGCTCTTTGGGGTCATTAATCTGGAATACCTTCATCTTTTACCTGTGTCTAATTTCCAAAAGAGATATTCAGCCCTCTGGAGTAAAGTGTAGCTGAGGGATCAATTTGGATCCCCAATGTCTACCCCCTGGTAGGTGTTACATACATAAAACAATTGTGATAAAGGTGGCAGATATTGTCTCTCTCACTTAGTAAAAACTCAATGGAAATTTCTGATAGGCACCTAAGAAATTTTTTCTTGAGTCAAATAAATAAATTTTCATGAATGTATGAAGCAATCGATTGGTTGGCTACATTCCACTAATTTAAACTGCAAATATGATCCCTGCCCCTCCTCTGCTTTATGCCCTCAATCACTCTCCATGGCACTTAAGGTAAGGCTCCAAATCATTTATATGGTCTACAGTGTCCTGCGAGGTCTACCTGCCTCCTTCCAGGACCATTTTTGGCTACTTTCTCCCTTTCTCTCTAGACTTCTAAACACTCCACAGATATACAAGGCTTTTCGCTACTTTAGAGGTCTTTTTACCTCCTGGTCCCTATTTCAGGAATTCCCCACTCCTCCAAACAAATCCCTCTCTCACTTTTTACTTACATCCTATTCATCCCCCAGGTTTCAGCTGAGAGGTTACATCTGGGAAATGTTTTTCAACCCTCTCCCTACCTCAAAACCTAGCCCCTATTTTGTTCTCCCTCATAGCATCTTTTACTTTTCTTGCATAGCATTTATCAAAATTGTAGTAAAATAATTGTTTAAAGCCCATCTTCCCAAGCAGTCAGAAACCTCCAGGAGGCAGAAACTTATCTCTGTTGATCAGTGTCAGGCACATGGTTAGGAACTCAATGCATATTTTTGAAGAGATGTGGGTGCTCCTAAATCTTTTATGTATTTCTCATCTGTCAGATTAGATTAGATATTTCTGTTTAGATTAAATGTTTTCTGATTATCTCCATGCATAGTACCTGTATTGGCACTTATTACAGTTAAGTGCTGACCTTATGCTATTAGAGAAAGAAGGATAAAAAAGAGGAAAACTTTGAGCTGATTGGAAGGAACAAAGATCAAACACTTCCTGGCAGAAAGATTTTTAGGCAGCTGGAGGCTCTTTCTAGGCCCCAGGCCAGGGTGTTGAGCAATGATTGCATTTCTCTGAGAGCCTCCAGCCAAGAAGCAGAAAACTGATGAGTGACCTGTGAATGTGACTCACATTCTGAGTGACTCAGAGTTTATAGTATTATGGGGAAAATAGTGTTGATTAGAGAAGGACAGCCACGTAGGTGCTTGGGCAGGAAGTTTGGTGAGAGGTCGTCCAGAGCCACAGTGGGATGGCTTCTCTTGCCAAGGCCCAGGCCCTTCAGGCAATGTTAAGTTCGAGACCCCAAGCAAGCTGCTTAAGGCTCCTCATTGCTTCCTCAGGCCCCCAACCCTCTTTTAGAAAGTTGATTCGTAGTTGCAATGGCTTGTTTCACTCTTGAAAGTTGAGAAGTCAAATGTCCTGTTCTTTTGCATAAAAAATAATCAATTTTTGGTTACAAAAGCAGTACATGAATACATTTATCTTCTAAAACATTAAAACTACCTCTCCACATCCCTTGCTGCTGGGCCACAGCCCAGAGTCTCAGGGAATGATCAGCTGTGCTGTTTTCTTCCTCATCTTCTTCTGCTTCACCCCTTTCCCTTTCCTGAATTGTTTCATGGAGGAGCAGTGTAAAGACTTCCCCCTCCATGAATTTGTGGCCCTGACAGGTGCGCTTCTTGCCATCTGCTGCATGATTTTCATGGGCTTTGCAGATGATGTCCTGAATTTGTGCTGGTGTCATAAGCTGTTGCAGCCCACAGTTGCCTCACTATCTCTCCTTATGGTCTACTTCACCAACTTTGGTAACACGACCATTGCGGTACCCAAGCTCTTGTGGTACCCAATTCTTGGCCTTGGGGATCCTGTGATTGGACTTGGGGATCCTGTACTATGTCTACATGGAGTTGTTGGTATTGTTCTGTATCAATGCCATCAACATCCTGGCAGGAATTAATGGCCTACAGGCTGGCTTGTCACTTCCTGCTCCCATCATCATCTTCAACCTGGTAAGCTGCAAGGTGATTGTCAGGATGAGCTTATCTTTTCCCTCTACTTCACGACCCCCTCCCCCATTTTTTTTTTTTTTTTACCACCCTGGGATTACTCTACCATAACTGGTACCATCACGGGCATTTGGGGAAGATACCTTCTGTTACTTTGCTGGCATGATCTTTGCTGTGGTGGGCATCTTGGGACACTTCAGCAAGACAATGCTATTCTTCTTCATGCCTCTGATGTTTAACTTCCTCCACTCACTGCCTCAGCTGCTGCACATCATCCCCTGTCCTCACTACCATATGCCCAGACTCAATACCAATACAGGCAAACTGGAGATGAGCTATTCCAAGTTCAAGACCAAGAGCTTCTCTTTCTTGGGTACCTTTTTTCTAAAGGTAGCAGTGAGCCTCCAGCCAGTGACAGTGTGCCCGAGTGAGAATGAGAACAGTGCCTTCACTCAGTGTAACAAAATGACCCTCATCAACTTGCTACTTAAAGTCTTTTGGCTCATGCACGAGAGAAACCTCACATTTCTCCTGTTGCTGGTACAGATCCTGGGCAGTGCTGTCACCTTCTCCATTCAGCACCAGCTTCTCTGACTCTTTTATGTCTAAGTCCCCTGATCATTGCCCTTTACTTCATAGTCTCCAGGGTTCCTGACTCAGGCCAACCTCACTCCAGACCAAGACTGCCTTTTAGCCCAGGCCTCTCCCACCCTTCATCTTTCTTAGCATTTCCTTTCCCGTGTAATTATTGACATACTGAGCCTTTCTTGCCCTCTAATGATTATTGTTTGTATTTTGCCTATGATTTGGTTCAGTCTTGGGTGACATACTCTAGCCACAATCAAACTGACCAGATGCATTAGGAGCATGAAGATGAAGACCTTTTTAACCAGGGCAAAGGAGAAACAATGGAAGGAATGGGAGATGCTAGTCTGGAATAAGTCCTTGGGCAGAAGTCTTCAAGTACCTGAAAAGTAGAAGGTCAAGAGAGATTAGATCTGTTTGTTCTCTGGGCAAGAGGGTAAAGGTTTCATAGACACTTTTGAACTGGTCAGAACTGCTGAGACCAAGGAATGCATTACTCTGGATAGTGGGCTTTCTGTCATTAAGGAGTTTTCTTACAGATGCAAATGGATGGTGGATGGGTGGTGGGGAGGCCGATAAACATTTCTTGAGTGCTATGTGTGCCAGGACTGTGCTGAGGACCTTTCATTATCTCTTTTGTTAATAATTAAAAAATTTTTTCTTTTTTTTAATCCTCACCAGAGGACATTTTTCCATTTTTTGTTCAGATAGAGTGGGAGGGAGAGAGAGGAGGAGAGAGAGAGAGAGAGAAACATCGACGTGAAAGGATCACATCAAGTGGCTGCCACCCGCACGACCAACCAGGGCCGGGGACAAACTGCAACCGAGGCACGTGCCCTTAGCGGGAACCGAACCCGGGTCTCTCTGGAACACAGGCCGACGCTCCAAACACTGAGCCAAACCAGCCAGGGCTTGTGTGTTTTTTTTTTTTAATCCAAAAAATTTTTTCAATTACAGTTGACATACAATATTATATTAGTTTCAGGTGTACAACATAGTGATTAGACATTTATATAACTTATTATTGTTATTATTTTTTATCCTCACCCGAGGACATTTTTCCATTTTCTGTTCAGGTAGAGTGGGAGGGAGAGAGAGGAACAGAGAGAGAGAAACATCGATGTGAAGGGACACATCGAGTGGTCGCCACCCGCACAACCGACCAGGGCCGGGGACAAACTGCAACCGAGGTACGTGCCCTTAGTGGGAACCGAACCCGGGTCTCTCAGGACCGCAGGCCGACGCTCTAACCGCTGAGCCAAACCGGCCAGGGCCATTTATATAACTTATGATCACCCTGATATGTCTACTACCCATGTGACACTATACATAGTTATTACAATATTATTGACTATATTCCCTATGCTGTACTTTATATCCCTATCCTGTTTTTATAACTGGCAATTTGTACTTTTTAATTCCTTCCCCCTTTTCACCCATTGCCCCCAACCCCTCTCCCATCTGTCAACCATCAACATCTTCTCTGTATCTATGCGTTTATTTGTTTTGTTCATTCATTTTTTGTGTGTGTTTTTTTAGATTCCACATATAAGTAAAATAATATGGTATTTGTCTTTCTCTGACTTATTTCACTTAGCATAATACCGCTAGGTCCATCCATATTGAGACAAATGGCAAGATTTCATTCTTTTTTATGGCTGAGTAAATATTCCATTTTATATATATATACATATATATATATATACACACACACACACACACACACGCACACACACACGCGCACACACACACATACACACCACATCTTTATCCATTTGTCTCTTTATGGACATTTAGGTTGCTTGCTTCTCTATATTGGTTATTTTAAGTCATGTTGCAGTGAACATAGGGGGGTACATGTCTTTCCAAGTTAGTGTTTTAGGTTTCCTCAGATTAGTACCCAGAAGTGAAATTGCTGGGTCATATGGTAATTCTATTTTTAATTTTCTGAGGAACCTCCATCCTGTTTTCCATAGTGGCTGTACCAGTTTACAATCCCACCAACAGTGCATGAGGGTTCCCTTTTCTCCACATTCTCACCAACACTTGTTTGTTGATTTATTGATACAGCCATCCTGAGGTGTGAGTTGATATCTTACTATGGTTTTAATATACATTTCCCTGATGATTAGTGATGTTACACTTATATGGAAAATTAATTGATGACAAAGAAGGCAAGAATATACAATGGGGTAAAGATAGTCTCTTCAATACATGATTTTGGGAAAACTGTACAGATACATGCAAAAGAATGAAACTGGACAAATTTCTTATACCATATACAAGAATAAACTCAAAATGGATTAATGACTTAAATGTTAACACCGAAACTTTCCATAAAACTCATAAAAAAAACCCACAGGCAGTAAACTCTTTGACATTACTTTTTTTATTATTATTATTATTGATTTTAGAGAGAAAGGAAGGGAGAGGGATAGAGAGATAGAAACATCGATGAGAGAGAACATTGATTGGTCACCTCCTGCATGCCCCCCACTGCGGATCAGGCCCACAACCTGGGCATGTGCCCTGACTGGGAATAGAACCGGTGACCTTCTTGGTGCATGGGTCGATGCTCAACCACTGAGCCACACTGGCCGGGCGACATTACTCTTTTTTAAAAAAATGTTTTTATTGATTTTTTTTTGAGAGAGAAAGGAAGGGAGAGAGAGATAGAAACATTGATGTGAGATAGAAACATCAATCAGCTGCCTTCTGCATGCTTCTTATGGGCATGGAGCCCCAAACCCAGGCATGTGCCTGACCAGAAATCAAATCGGGGCCTCTCAGTCCATGGGATGACACTCAATCCACTGAGTCACACTGGCTGGGCTGACATTACTCTTAGCAATATATATATATATATATATATATATATATATATATATATATATATTTTTGTTTGTTTGTTTGTTTGTTTGTTTGTTATGTCTCCTTCAGTAAGGGAAACAAAAGAAAAACTAAACAAATGGGACTACTTAAAACTAAAGAGTTTTTGCATGGTAAAACAAAACAAAACAAAACAATGAAAGGAAAAGACAACCTACTGAATGGAAGAAGATATTTGCCAGTGATACATCCAATAAGGGTTTAATATTCAAAATATATAAGGATCTCAAACAACTTCAACACTAAAGAACCAAAAACTATTTGATTAAAAAAAATGAGCAGAGGACCTGAACAGACATTTCTCCAAAGCGGGCATACAGATGGCCAATAGACATATGAAAAGATGCTCAACTTTCCTCTATTATCTTATTTCATCTTGCCAACACCCTATGATGTAGGTACCATTGTTGTCTATCCCTGTACTATAGATGAAGGACTGGGTATAGTGAGATCAGGTAATCCTTCAAAGTCAAACAATTTGTAGGTGGTGGAACTTGGATTACAATTAGTTCTGACACTTTCCGAAGCCCATATTTTTTGCCATAATGGGATTCAGGCCTGATATGGGGCTCTGGACCTGTGCCGCCTTGAGATCCTTTGGACTAGAGGATTCTGTGGATGGGGGAAAAGATGCCTCTCTATCCCCCTTAAGGGAAAGGTTCACAGTGTAGGTAGAGAAGCTGGAGAAGCGGGTGAGGTAGTCTCGATTGCAGAAGGCCAAGGGATGTAGGCCTAAAGGACATGGAAGGGTTGTCAACGTGCGTCACCCCACAGCTCGGCAACAACTGCTGCCCTGTCATTTGAAGATCTCCAGACCCCTGTGAGGGACGGAGGCGCAGGCCCCCATCGCCGCTTCGCTCGTTGGCCAGGGAGCGTCGAGGCAGCCTGGTTCTGCGTCGGAGTCGGGGGTCGGAACAGCGCGCCGGTCCCTGGCCGGGCGCGAGCTGGGGGCGGGGCCGAGGCGGCGCAAGTAAGGAGGGCGCGCGCCGAGGCGGCTGCGGCAGTTGCGCGCTAGGATTGCTACCGAGCGGCGGGACGGTGAGTGCGGCGGTACCCGCGGGCGGGCGGGAGGGGAAGGAGTGGTCGAGCGAGCTAGGGAGGAAGGAGGGTGCGCGGCCGAGCGCGCGACCTGGGGCAGGGGCCGTCGTCTGCCCGTGCCCCGGTCCCCGTCCCCTGTGCCTCTAAGGCCGCAGTCTCTTACACCGGAGCGCCCGCCTGCGGGCCCCGTGACTTCGTACCCCGATCTCTACACGCCCCGCAGCTCGTGGTCACCCCCGACTCAGCGCAGCCCCTTCCTCCTCGCCACGGCAACGCCCCCAGCCTCACGTCACGCCCGCGCCATTGTTTCTCCGCGGTCGGCTGACTCCGACCCGCCTTAGCCTCGGAGCGCGGCCCTTCGCCTCTTCGTAGGCAGCCTCGCTGCGTCTTGTCCTGCCCTGCGCCCCCCGGCCCTGCTTTTCTCTCTCGGTGCGGGCAGCCCCCGTCCCGCCTCGGGGAGACACCTTTTTACTCAGGTCTGCCTGCTTTATTCTGGCCGACGCCGGGCGTCCTCCTGTCCGCACCCGAGCCCAGCCTTTCCGCCTCTTGAATCCCGCTTCCCACCCCTCGCGCATTCTCGGTCAATCCCAAGAAACTCGCGGCCGCTGTGGCGGGATGCTGGGTGGAAGGCGTTTTAGCAAGAACCCCAAGAAGTTGATAGCCCGCACGCCAGTTTTGTCGTTTGCAGCACTTACTGGAAAGCCCACACGAATGGCAAGCCGCCGTAAAAACATGCTTATTTCCAAATGGTTCCCAAGTCGGGTCAGCTGTTCAGTGGCAGTGTATTCCTTTCCCTTTCTTCGGGACCCCTGAAGCCAGAGGGCCAAGCGTGAGATGTGGATCTGAGGCCTGAACCATTAGCTGTAAGCACGTTTTGGGGGTTTGACTCCAGTAGGCCTCAAGCTTTTAAAAGCAGTAGGTAGAGCTGTGTCGGATTTATTTTTTCCCATGATTTCGTCTTTTGGGCCGCTGTGTTTGAGAGTTGTAAAGTACAGTGCTCTGCAATGACTAGTCACCATTTTAGGGTTTGTGTGGGCGCGCGCGTTTGCGCGTGCCCCGGTGCGGACAGGTTCTACATGTCTGTACATTCACTGTTCGTTTTGTCTCTTAAGGCAGTGGATGAAGACCCTGACAGCTATAATGTGAAAGAGAGAACATTGAAACAGTGCCGTTTACCGTGGCAATTTAATATTGTTGAGGTCTCTTAAATATTTACCACCACACTCTAACACTAGATTTCTCCTGGCCTGGAGAGGTTTATTTCAAGGAGACACAGCTAGTTAGCAATTAAAATCAACTCCACATGCTGGGCTGATGGTAGCACTTTATTTCTGAAATGCATTTCTTAAATTTTTTTTTATTGATTAGAGAGAACAGGGTGGGGGTGGAGAGAGAAATATATATTTATTGTTCACTATCCATGCACTGATTGGCTGAGTCCAGTATATGCCCTGACCAGGAATGGAACCTGCAACCTTGGCTTATGGGAGGACCCTCCAGCCAACTGAGCTACTGGGCCAGGGCTGAAATGCATTTCTGTTGCAATATAAGCCACTGCATTTCAGCAGTATAGGTTTCTGTAGAACCCTCATTAAGCCAGAATTTAGGTTTTAGAATTTAGTAATCAATTAATCTGTAAAGTAAGAGGGCTGAAGATGTGTTCTGCAAGGTGTCATTCGGTTCCAGGATTTGGTTCCACTGTATGAAAATTTACAATCAGCAGTAAGTTCCCAATAGTTTATAATTGTAGGAAGATTTACATAGATACTATTTACTTAAGGAATCTACAAGCCTTAGTACAGTGACATCAGGGGTATATGCCTAAAGAAAGCCAAGTTACAGTGGAATGTTAGGAGGGATAATCATTAATCTGTCTCTAGGTTATTTCAACAGTTTTATGGGGAAAGAAAGCACACAAAATGTGTTTTGTTTTGTTTTAAATACATCTTTTTGTTGCATAACTCTTACCAAAAAGCGTAATTCAATGAAATGGTTAAAAAACCCAACTTTAGCCCTGGCCGGTTTGGCTCAGCGGTTAGAGCATCGGCCTGCGGTCCTGAGAGACCCGGGTTCGGTTCCTGCTAAGGGCACGTACCTCGGTTGCAGTTTGTCCCCGGCCCTGGTCGGTTGTGCGGGTGGCAGCCACTCGATGTGTTCTTTTCACATCGATGTTTCTCTCTCTCTCTGTTCCTCTCTCTCCCTCCCACTCTACCTGAACAAAAAATGGAAAAATGTCCTCGGGTGAGGATAAAAAAACAAAACAAAAACAAAAAAAACAAAACCCAACTTTATCATATTATTTATAATTATGCTCTTCCATTTCTTATCTAAATATAGTTTTTATGTATAGTTGCTCTGTACATACTGTTATTAATTTTGCACTTACCCATATTTCTGGGATGTCCATGTATCTAGAAAATTTATCTACTTTTTATTTGTATGGAGGCTTTGTAACCTGCTTTTATGCCTAGACGTCAACAATGCCTGGCATACAGGCTCTCAGTAAATTTTTGTTGAATGAATGTAATATTTTGAGCTATTTAGACAACATCGATGAAAAAATGTTACCTATCACAGGGAACATGTTAAATAACGTGAGTAGTAAAGGTAGGCAATACTTTTAGCTAGGAGATAGCATCAGATATGTTTCAGGGACTAGATTTTGGAGTCCGGATTTGAGACCTGGCTTGCCACTTAACGTCCGTGCAGCCTTGGAGAACTTAACCTTAGAGAGCCTTCCTCAGTTTCTCTTACCATGAAAAAGGGAAAACTAGAACAAATTTCACAGGGTTATATGGATTGAATGGGATAATTCCATGGAGGCAATACTGGCATACATTAAATTTTCTATACATGTTGGCTATTACTATTTTTTGGTTCAAGGTGGAGTGATAATTGTAGGTTGGTAGGATCAGGGAGAACATACAGAAGGTGGCACTTGAGAGTAAGGAGATGTAAAAGTGGATATATTGAGGGGTTAATGGTATAGCAATAATATGAGATATAACTGGCTAGAGAAATTCTGGTAAGCTGTTTACAAGATGTTCTACACAAATTTCTTGCAGATAGAGCAGAATTAATGAAATAAGATAACTTTTTGTGAGTAGTTGGTATTTTTTTTCCAGTTCAGATCTGAAAAAGTTACTTGCTTTAAGGAAATTAATAGCAAATTATTATGGAGTCCTAAGGTCCTCATCATTTGACACAGTAAATCTTGTTTTACCATTTTAAATTTAATTGTGTTCTTTGGTTGGTCACCAAAGTTTGTGGTGGCTGTTTTTTCTGTCTCATTATATTTTTGTTAATCCTCATCTGAGAATATTTTTCTATTGATTTTTTTTGTAGGATGGAAGGGAGGGAGGGAGGGAGGGAGAGAAAGAAAGAGAAACAGAACCATGGCCCTGGTCGGTTTGGCTCAGCGGTTGGAGCGTTGTCCCTGCGGACCAGAGTCCTGGGTTCAGTTCCCGCTAGGGGCACATACCTCCCCCCTCCAAAAAAAGAAACAGAACCGTGGATGTCACAGCAATTGGTTGCCTCCCAGCCCCAACTAGGGGGCCTGGGATCGAACCTGCGACCCTTTGGTCCGCAGGCCGACACTCTGACCCCTGAACCAAACTGCCCAGGGCTATTTTTTTCTTTTTAATTCCTCACTCGAGGATATTTTTCTTCTTTCTTTTTTCTTTATTGACTTTTTAGAGAGAGAGGAAAGGAGAGGGAGGGAGAGAGAGAAACATCGATGAGAGAGAACATTGATTGGTCGCCTCCTGCATGCTCCCACTGGGGATTTGGCCCACAACCTGGGCATGTTCCTAAACTGGGAATCGAACTGGCGACCTCTTGGTGCATAGGTCGATGCTCAACTCTTGAGCCACATTGGCCGGGCTATAAATGTTAAATTTTAATACTGCCAAATTTTCCCATCTTTTTTTTATGGTTTGTGTTATTTTTTATCCAAGAAAGCCTTCCTATGCCCTGCCTGGTGTGGCCAGGGCACATGCCCAGATTTCAGGCTCTAGCACCTATAGGAGGCATGTAGGAGGCATCTGACAGATGTTTCTTTCTCTCTCTCTCCCTCCCTCTCTTCCTCTCTCTCTCCAAAAATCAATAAAAAATTTTAAAAAAGAGAAATTCTTCTTTGCCTTTATGCTGTTCATCTCTGTTTTCTTCTAAAAACCAAATGGTTTTGCTTTTTATATTTAGGTTTATTTATGCTGTTATTATTTCTTAGCCTACCTTTAATATGGTAACTGTGTTGCACTTTTTTTTTTTTTTTTAATCTTCACCCGAGGACGTTTTTCTATTTTTTTTGTTCAGGTAGAGTGGAAGGGAGAGAGAGGAAGAGAGAGAGAGAGAAATATCGACGTGAAAGGGACACATTGAGTGGCTGCCACCCGCACGACCAACCAGGGCCGGGGACAAACTGCAACCGAGGTACATGCCCTTAGCGGGAACCGAACCCGGGTCTCTCGGGACCGCAGGCTGATGCTCTAACTGCTGAGCCAAACCGGCCAGGGCGCACTTTTTTTTTTTTAATCCTCACTGGAGGATATGTTTATTGATTGATTTTAGAGAGAGGAAGTGAGAGAGAGAGATACATTGATGTGAGAGAAACATTGATCTGTTGCCTTCTGTATACGCCCCAACCAGGTACAGAACCTGAAACCCAGATATGTGCTCAGTCCAGGAATCAAACCTATGGGACAACGCTCCAGCCAACTAAGCCACATTGGCCAGGGCTGTGTTACACATTCTTTTTTCTGTCACTGTTTGTCATAAAATTGTTCCGTATAAATTCATAAGGACAGGACAGCTGTGTTAGATTCTAAACTTAGGCCAAAATAGTATAGAAAGTAAAAATTTAGATTTCTCTATTATAGTTTACGTGTTTTTCTACAGATTTCCATTACTCTACAGTATTTTGTTTAATTTGCCTAGCCCTGGCTTGTGGCTCAGGTGGTTGGAGCATTGTCCCATGTACCAAAAGGTTGCAGATTCACTTTCCATCAGGGAGGGCACATACCTCGGTTTCAGGTTCAATCTCCAACTGGGGAGAAGTATGGGAGGCAGGCAGTAGATGTTTCTCTCTCTCTCTCAGAATCAATAGGAACATATCCTTAGGTGAAGATTGAAATAACTGAATAAATAAAAATAATTTTCCTATAAAGATGAGTATTACATGTATTTTACTAGTTATCCTTGGAAAACATTTGGCAAACTTTAAAAAAAATATATGTTTTATTGACTTTTAGAGAGAGAGGAAGGGAGAAGGGGAGAGAGAAACATCAGTTGGCTGCCTCCTGCCTGCTCCCTACTGAGGATGGAGCCCACAACCCTGGGCATGTGCCCTGACCTGGAATCGAACCAGTGCATGGGACGACGTTCAATCCATTGAGCCACACTGGCCAGCCTGCAAACTTTTTTTTTTATCCTCACCTGAGGACATTTTTCTATTTTTTGTACAGATAGAGTGGGAGGGAGAGAGAGGAAAAAAGAGAGAGAGAGAGAAACATCGACGTGAAAGGGACACTCGAGTGGCTGCCACCCACACGACCAACCAGGGCCGTGGACAAACTGCAACCGAGGTACATACCCTTAGTGGGAACCAAACCCGGGTCTCTCCGGACCGCAGGTCAATGCTCTAACCGCTGAGCCAAACCAGCCAGGGCTGCAAACTTTTTTTAACTAGTCATGTTAGAATCTAGTTAGACATGTGTATCTCTAGTTTATGTTTTAGAGCTGCTAAGTAAACCAGCTAAAAAGTACAGCTCAAACATTCTTTATCAGAATTGTAAGAATTTTAATATATATCTATGGGTTTAATTGGTATCATGCTATAAATATGACCAAGCTGTAACTTAGAGAGTAAACAGAGTCTTTCACAAATCCGAAGTCAATAAATGACATTTTTATTTTTTTTATTGATTTTTAGAGAGAGAAGAAGGGATAGGGAGAGAGAAATAGAAACATCAATGAGAGAGAACATCGATTAGCCGCCTCCTGCCTGTCCCCCAATGGGGACTGTGCCCACAACCTGGGCATGTGCCCTGACCGGGAATCGAACCAGTGACCTCTTGGTGCATGGATCGATGCTCAACCACTGAGCCACACCGGCCAGGCAATAAATGTTATATTTTTAAAGTATTTACCTCTATAATGGGTTGATGAGATAATTTTATGTGGTGCTAAGAGCTTTCAGGAAAAACACACACCTACAGATAGGACATTAGATTTAGAATACTTAGATTGACGTGAAAAAATGTGTGAAATTGTATAGCCCTTGGCACCTAATGGGTAATCTGAAGTTTTGACTCTGAAAGTAGAAAGCTATTATAACATTTTTCCAAACATAAAGTACTGCAGTGTGCAGAGGCTGCAGGTATTAAACACCGTGGGCTCTAGCAGTATAAATAATTTATTAAGGACTATGTGTCAGGCACTATACTTAGCACCTTGCACTTGATGCACTGAATCTGACCATTTTGGAGTAGAAGAAACTGAAGTGATTGTATAATTTGTTTAGTCACAGAGTTTGTTAGTGCTAGAACCAGGTTTGAACCCATACAGTATGGCTCCAGAATCTATACACTTGGCCGCAAGTGTAATTCATTGACGTTGGTCAAATTGTTTAACTTGCCTATGCTGTTTTCTTCCTTGTATAATGAAGATAATAGTACCTAATTCATACTGTTGTTGTGAGAAGTCAATTAGATAAAATATGTATAGTGCTTAGAATAACACATGAAAAAAAAGCAACCACTCTATAAATGTTAGGTATTATTACGATAGCATTAAGGCATTGAATGCATGCATATCTCTGAACTTTTACCATATAAATGAACTAAGCTGTAAATATGAATTTATATATGAAAAGGTGGAAATACTATGGTGATTATTTTTGTCTTTCTGATTTTTCTGTTTTTTTATTTTGTAAGAGGAAAGGTAACAGCGAAAACAAAGTTGAATGGTGAGTAGGAACTTATTTGATAAAGAGAATGAGTTCTTTTTCTAAATAAAGGAGAATTTTTTTTACCTGCTTTAAAAAAAGCAAGAATCATTACTAAAGGCACAAAGTATATATTGGCTGAATGTAAAAACTGGCTCTGTTAACCTTTATGCTTTTGAAAGACCTTAGTTAATTATAGAAGAAGTAGATGGCATGCTACGTATCCTCACAATCTTTTAAAATGTCTTCTTTACATGCTCTCTTATTCCTTTGGGTCAGTATCCATGTTACTCAAGGTATGGTATTACTCAAAACATTCCGTTAGAAGCAACCTAATTATGCTGATGTGGAACAAATAAGTGGCATTTTGTGTGGTATGGTAGAGGTAATGGAATTCTAGAAATAACAGCAGTAGAATGTTAGGAGAACATAAGTTCAGGTCATTTTTATGTAATATTGAAACTTTAGGAAAATAGAAATAAATTTATATTTTTCTAGTTACAATTTCAGATTAGAGATTGGAGCATGTTGTTGCTTGAAGAAGAAAAACAAATTGTCAAGGCAACAGGTACTGCATTTTTTACTTGACAAGATTTCTTCTCAGTTTTATTTTCCATCCGTGAACAAGGAACCTTTTGTTCTAAGGCCTGATGTTGAAATGTTAGCAGCATATTACATTAATCAAGCCAAGAGTCTTAGGCATTTCTGAACCAAGAGTAAGATTTCACAAGGATTCATTTAGAACATTAAAAGAAACTTGTACAATATTCTTGCAATTTCAGGCTTACACAGAATTAGCTGCTGAAAGGCAAGAGCTCAAGCCTAGAGGTTTAAGAGTTCACTTATTTCTGCTCTGGCCGGTTTGGCTAAGCGGTTAGAGCGTTGGCCTGCGGTCCAGAGAGACCCAGGCTCAGTTCCCGCTAAGGGCATGTACTTCGGTTGCCCCCGGCCCTGGTTGGGTCATGCGGGTTGTCAGCTACTTGATGTGTCTTTCACATCGCTGTTTCTTTCTCTCTCTCTCTCTCTCTCTCTCTCTCTCTCTCTCTCTCTCTCTCTCTCCCTCTCTCCCTCTCTCCCTCTCTCCCTCTCTCCCTCTCTCCCTCTCTCCCTCTCTCCCTCCCTCCTGCTCTGTCTGAATAAAAAATGGAAAAATGTCCTCGAGTGAGGATAAAAGAAAAAGAGTTCACTTATTTCTGCCAGTGTGTATTAAACTGTTGTTCAAGGAACTGGGAATATAGTAGCAAACACAGTAAGTCTCACCTTCATGGAGCTTACAATTTATTTATTTACTTTTTTTTTATCCTCACCCAAGGACATTTTCCCATTTCTTATTCAGATAGAGCAGGAAGGAGAGAGAGGAAGAGAGAGAGAGAAACATCGATGTGAAAGGGACACATCGAGTGGCCGCCGCCCACACGACCCAACCAGGGCCGGGGACAAACTGCAGCCAAGGTACATGCCCTTAGCGGGAACCAAACACGGGTCTCTGTGGACCGCAGGCTAAGGCTCTAACCGCTGAGCCAAACCGGCCAGGGCGGAGCTTACAATTTAGAGAAAGGGACTGACAGTACACAAACTGTCATATATTATGTCTGGAAGTGTTAATGTGAAGGAAAAAAAAAGGGTAAGAGGATAGCAAGTGATATGTGTGGGTAGGTAGGTGCGATTTATTAATTCGAATTTGTTAGCTGTCTCCTTCACTTGGTGTGCAAACTAAAGTTGGCCTTTAATAGGAATGTACAGTACAATGTGGGGCAAATGATTCAAAGAACTCTGAATGAGAACAGGGAAATGAAAAATGAAAGAAAAAAACCCCCACCCTGGCCAGCGTCGTTCAGTGGTTAGAGTGTCAGCCTGTGCATCGAAGGGTTGCAGATTCAATTCCCAGTCAAGGGCATGTACCTGGGTTGCAGATTCCAGCCCCAGACAGCCCCATGGTCAGGGTGAGTGCAGCAACTAATCATTGTGTCTCTTTCACATTGATGTTTCTCTCTCTCTCCCGCTCCTTCTCTCCCTTTTGCTATCTCTAAAAAAAAATCAATGGAAAAAAGATCCTTGGGTGAGGATTAACAAAAAATGAACAAAACCTCTTTGTCGTGAACTATTTAAAACTATTTACTTGCTCATGTGTCAAGAACTAAGGTTATCAAGGGCTATGTGTAAAATATGTTTACTTAGTATGATACCAGGCGTACAATTGGAGGATATAGCTTTAGTTTTTCCTCTTCCATAAAGTAAACTATCTTAATATGTGTAATATGCAATTAAAGTTGTATCTCTGAAGACTAAAATGAGCCCTGGCTGGGTAGTTCTTTTGGTTCCATCCTTGTCAGGGTACATACAAGAATCAACCAATGAATACATAAATAGGTGGAACGACAAAATCCATCTCTCTTTTCCACTTACTCTCTCGCTCTCATTTTCTCTCTTTTTCCCACCCCCTTTCTCTCTCTCAAAATTCAATTAAAAAAAAAAGACTAAGTAAATTTCAGATTGGTGAGAAAGTTTGAAGAAACCATTCAGAATTATCCTTTCCATTTGTTTCAGAGCAGCGTTCAATGTTCTTAGAATGAGAATGGTTGTTTATAAAACTTATAGATTCCAAGGTTTATATTTCACAAAATAAATTCCAATGAAGTTCAGTAAAACACTTCAGTGCTCATATTTACTTACTGTTATCATTACTTTATTATCTATATTGACACACTTATTCCATTGAAAAATGAATATTTTGTAGGGCCTCCCCATTGCCAAATGATTGAGAAAATCAGATCAGTGGTCCTCCGGGGTGAAGAAAACATGATTTTCTATTTAGGTCATCCTTTATAAATTTCTGCATATTTATTTAGTAATGTAGATACTATATTGGAGGTACATGCTCAAAAGTTTTCCCAACAGGCTGTTAATGAAAAAAATTTGATAATGCCAAAATATATTTTGTCTGGGCTCTGATCGGGGGCTATTTCACACTACTACTTAAATATGTTTGGGTCACTAAAACAAACAAAAAGAAAAACAAATATTTGATTCAAATTGCCATGTGTTTGTTAAACACTTTGCCTGAAAGACCTTTGTACATATGTTTATGGTGCTACTCACTTCTTTCCAAGTGAATTACTGACATGTCCTGAAACACATTTAAAATGGCTTTGCTAATCAGACTGCAGATTGCTAACCAGACTTACCCCACAGTTTCAGTTACTCTTTGCTTCCTGTTTTCAGCAGTTGCCTGGAGCTGTTGGGGCAGCTGGTTTCCCTTTCTTTGGGGGAGGGTTATGTTAGTGGTGAAGGGAACTGTGTATGTTTTGCGGATGAAGTATTTTTAAAGTGTGAGACTACAATATTTTAAGTGCTTAAGAGTTCATTTCAGTTGTTACTCTTCAGGTACAACTACTTTGCGGCTAGATATTTTATATTGAAACAGTTATCTAACTGTACCACTATTGTTTGAAAGGAATTAATTAAAATCAGAGCTGTTTATTTAGTATTAGTTACTGCAGTACCTTATTGAAAAATTACTTTTAAGCTCAACACTATAAATAGGTGACAAGTGAAATGTGTACCAACTTATTGGAACTTTTTGGGGGGCCAGATGATTAAGAATTTTCTTTAATTTTTATTGTTACTATGAAATGTAGTTAAGCATTAGACTGTCGCTGGATAGAGTTAAGTCTGTCATAGTAATGTTAAGATGTGTTAAGATCATAAGAAAATGTCGTATGAGGAATTGCTTGAAGATAATGATTTAAGATAATCCCACTCCTTTACCTTCACATAATTGTAGACTTCATGGCAGATTTTACCCCATTTTAGTTATAATATGGTTATTTAATTATGTTTAAATTTTTAATTGAATAAAGTTTTGTGTGACCTTTGCTAAGACTATTAAGTTTAATTTTTTTTTTTTTTTTAAATCCTCACCCGAGGATATTTTTTTCCAGTTTTTGTTCAGATAGAGTGAGAAGGAGAGAGAGGAAGAGAGAGAGAGAGAGAGAAACATCGACGTGAAGGGACACATCGTGTGGCTGCCACCCGCACGACCAACCAGGGCCGGGGACAAACTGCAACCGAAGTACGTGCCCTTAGCGGGAACCGAACCCGGGTCTCTTCAGACTGCAGGCCGACGCTCTAACCGCTGAGCCAAACTGGCCAGGGCTATAAGTTGAATTTTTAAAATAAAATGTATTTTGCTTAATCCATGAATGATCCAAGAAAGTCCTTTGAATTTTTCCTGCAAATAATTTGAAGAAAGTAATAAAAATAAAAATATAGGGGAAATCTTTTCTTTGTATAATTACTACCTCTGATTTGTTAGGAAAGAGAAAAAAAAGCCTGACTTAAAAAAATAGTTTTATTGAGGTGTAAATATGTACAACAATCCACATATTTTAGAGTGTACAATAAGTTTTGACATATGTATACACCTGTGAAACAATCACTGTAATCAAGGTAATGAACATATTATCCCCCAAAGTTTCCTTGGGCTCCTTCTCAGCCTCAGTCTTCCACCCTAGGCAACCACTGATCTGGTTTTTTTGTTTTTGTTTTTGTTTTTTTGGTACGTGCCCCTAGCGGGAACTGAACCCAGGACTCTCTGGTCCACAGGCTGACGCTCCCAACTGCTGAGCCAAACCGGCCAGGGCTACTGATCTGTTTTTTGTCATTATAAATTCATTTGCATTTTCTAGAATTTTATGTAAATGGAATCATACAGTTTGCACTTATTTTTGTCTATCTGCTTTCACTCAGCATAATTTTGATATTTATTTAGGTTGTATACCAGTAGTTCATTCCTTTTTATTGTATAGTAGTAGACTATTGTATGAAGTCCATTAACCTGTTGGTAGACATTTAGGTTGTTTTCAGTTTCTGGAGGTTAACAAAGCTGCTATTGAATATTTGTGTATTAATCTTTATATAGATTGATGCTTTCATTTCTCTTGGATAATTACTTAGGAGTAGAAAGGTTGGGACATAGATATAACCTTAACTTTAAAAAAAATATTTTTACAGATGTTTCAGAGAGCAAGGAAGGGAGGGAGAGAGAAACATTGCTGAGAGAGAGATACATTGATCAACTGCCTTCTGCACTCCTCGTACTGGGAATTGAGCCTGAAACCTAGCATGTACCCTGACCAGGAATCAAAGCGGGGCCTCTCAGTTCATGGGACAACTCTCAATCCATTGAGCCACACTGACTGGGCTAAATTTACCTTTCAAAGAAATGGCAAATGTTTTCCAAAGTGCTATACCATTTTTATGTACTCATCAGCAATGTATCTGTGAGTCTGTTTTGACAAACATTGGTATTTTAATAAAATGTTAAAAATTTCTTATCTTTGAAAGGGTAATTTTCATCTTTATTTAAAATTGTTTACAGATGAAAACGTTAAAAATAGAAATGAAACCTAGAACAGTGCCTAGTGTTAAAGTATTTAAGATAGACATTTAGCTGCCCACTTCATTTTAAATGTTCACTCTAACGAGGTGAAATGTTTTAGTTTATTATTTCTAGTTTATAGTCTTTTATGCCAGCTGAAAGATGCTTTTTATATAAAGTATAATAAAATTAGAAATCAAATATTCATTACTTACATTTGTACCACCATTGATTGAGCTTAGTATATTGATTTAGAGATTGTGTACTTTACACATTTTGAAACATTAACTGAAAATTATGTGGTTTTGTTTGGTTAATCCTTACCCAAGGATATTTTTCCATTGAATTTTTTAGATAGAGTGAAGGGAGGGAGGGAGGGAAGTTGGGGGGGGAGAGAGAGAGAGAGAGAAGCAGCCATGTGAGAGAGACATACGATTGGTTGCCTCCTGCAGGACCTTGACCAGGGACAGGGATCAAACCTGCAATGCAGGTATGTGCCCTTGACTGGGAATCAAACCCACGACATTTTGGTCGGCAGTCTGTCGTTCTAACCACGTAGCCATACTGGCCAGGGTGAAAATTACATATTTTTATAATAAATCTGTGGTCTTAGTCCCTTTTCTTGATTTTTGGGATTAAAGTTAGTTGTGCTTTATTATTTTGAAGTGATATATATGATCTTTCTGTATAGAAATTATCATGTGAAACATTTTCCTAAATTTATATACTTGAGAAGTGTCAGCATATATATATATTTTTAATATTTTTTTATTGATTTTTTAGAGAGAGAGGAAGGGGGAAAGAGAGAGAAACATTGATATAAGAGAGAAACATCAATTGGCTGCCTCTTGCACACCCCCTACTAGGGATCGAGCCCGAAACCCAGGCATGTGCCTTGACTGGGAATCGAATCGAGACATCTCAGTCCGTGGGATGACACCCAGTCCACTGACTCACACTGGCCGGGCACATATAAAATATATTTAAATTGATGGGTAGTTGCAAGTTTAGAATTTTTCTAGTTAAAAAAAAAAAAATCAGGTATCAACCCACCCGATGTAGCTCAGTGGTTGATTGTCATCCCATGCATCAAAAAGTCAATGGTTTGATTCCCGGGCAGTGCACATGCAAGTTTGTGGGCTTCATACCTGGTGTGAGGCATGCAGGAGGCAGCCAATTGATGTTTCTCATCAGTGTTTCTGTATCTCTCCCTCTCACTTCCTCTTTCTCTAAAATCAATAAAATGTATTTTTAAAAAAATAAGCGTAGTCCGGCCAGTTCGATTCCTGGTCAGGGCACATGCCGAAGTTGTGGGCCCAATCCCCAGTGGGGGGGGGGGGGCAAGCAGGAGGTGGCCAGTCGATGTTCTCTCTCACTGATGTTTCTATCTATCTCTCCTCCTCCTTTCTTCTCTCTCTAAAAATCAATAAAGAAAAAAAAAATAAGCATAAAGATACCAATATTAAGCTACTAAATGACAATACTGATTTTTTTTCTAGAATTCAGCATAGAATAAAATGACAACCTCCTGGAGTGATCGGTTACAGAATGCAGCAGATCTGCCTGCTAACATGGATAAACATGCCCTGAAAAAGTATCGTCGAGAAGCCTATCATCGGTAAGATTTTTGTCTTTTTAATCCTCAGAACATCTCTATAAAGTGGACACATTATCTTAATTCTACAGATGATGAAATTAATGTACAGGGAAGTTAGGTAATTTATCCTAGATTATATAACAAGTTTATAGTTCAAACCTAGCCCAAAGTCTAGACTTTTAACCACTAGTACACCATACTGCTGCTGCCTTTCTTTTTAAATTTCGCATTGCTGCTTATTAATAAAAAATAAAAGTCCTTAATAGCAGAAAGTCTTCAGCTGCTAGAAAATTGAACCTCACTCAGTAAGAATAAAATTCTTGCCCTGGCTGGTTTTGCTTGTGGTTAGAGTGTCAGCCCTCAGACCAAAGGATAGAGGTTTTGATTTCTGGTCGGGGGTATGTACCTGGGTTGCAGGTTTGATCCCTGGCCCCAGTTGGGGGCCATGTGGGAGGCAACCAATCAATATGTCTCTCTTACATGGATGTTTCTCTCCTTTCTCCCTTCCATTCTCTCTAAAAAAATCAATAGAAAAATATTCTTAGGTGAAGATTAACAAACAAAAAAGAAAAGAATGAACCTTTTTATTAAAAAAAAAAATGTTTTTATTGATTTTTAGATAGAGAGAAAGGGGTGACGGGGGGGAGAGAGAGAAAGATTGATCGGCTGCCTCCTGCACACGCCTGCAACGTGGGCATGTGCCCTAACTGGGAATCGAACCAGCAGCCTCTTGGTGCATGGTTTGATGCTCAACCACTGAGCCACACTGGCCGGGCAAGAACCAAATTCTTTTTTAAAAAATTTTTTTTCTTTATTGATTTTATTTTGTTTATTTATTTATTTATTTATTCTCCCCTGAGGACACTTTTCAATATTCTGTTCAGATAGAGTGGGAGGGAGAGAGAGAGAGAGAGAAACATCAACGTGAAAGGGACACATCGAGTGGTCGCCACTTGCACGACCCAACCAGGGCCGGGGACAAACTGCAACCGAGGTACGTGCCCTTAGCAGGAACTGAACCTGGGTCTCTCTGGACCACAGGCTGACACTCCAACCACTGAGCAAAATTGGTCAGGGCTCTTTATTGATTTTAGAGAGAGAAGAAGGGAGAGGGAGAGAGAGATGGAAACATCGATGAAAGAGAACATTGATTGGCCACCTACTGGGGATTGGGCCCACAACCTGGGCATATGCCCTGACTGGGAATCGAACCAGCAACCTCTTGGTGCATGGGTTAGTGTTCAACCAGTGACCCACACCAGCCAGGCAAGAATGAAATTATTTATACGTTTGTATTTATTTATTTTTTTTTAGAGAGAGAGCAAGGGAGAGAGCAACATCAGTTGGCTGCCTCCTGCACACCCTCTACTGGGGATGGAGCCTTTAATCCAGGAATGTGCCCTGACCGGGAATCAGAGTCCATGGGACGACTCTCAATCCACTGAGCCACACTGGCTGGGCAAGAATTAAATTCTTTTTTCTTTTATCCTCACCCAAGGACATTTTCCATTTTTTTTGTTCAGGTAGAGTGGGAGGGAGAGAGAGGAAGAGAGAGAGAGAGAAACATCAACGTGAAAGGGACACATCGAGTGGCTGCCACCTGCACGACCAACCAGGGCCAGGGACGAACTGCAAACGAGGTACGCACCCTTTGCGGGAACTGAACCTGGGTCTCTCTGGACCACAGGCCGATGCTCTAACCACTGAGCAAAACCGGCCAGGGCAAGAATGAAATTCTTAATTGACATTTACCACAAACTGATTATACTTTTTCAGTAGAATTTTAAAATTGTGCTACTGGGTACTGTGTGTTAATTTGAATGTGGGTATTAGCAATGTTTTCTTATATTAATTTAAGACTTTAAATATTTTTCAAATTCTTTTTTCTTTAAAAGTTTAAAATGTATTTTCGAACACTTTTAATAGATTCAATTAAATGGCTGCTTCTACCTAAATCTTAAGTAGCTAAGATACTTGGAATAGGTAACTGCATTTAGGAATCATTTGTTTTTAGACAGAAATGAGAAGTTTCTACCTTCTTTGATTCATGGGATAGAAAGATCTGGGCCCTACTAGAACTATCTCTGCTCCCATTTTTAAGGAAAACCAGGAGTAAGTAAAAATGCCTGGTGTATTGGTAGTGCTAAAAAGTTGTATGAGAATTCTGTGAAGTCTTCAACAACTCATAATTACTTAATGTGTTTTGGAGCTAGAGGAAAGAGGAAATACTACTTTTAAAATTCTTCTGGAAAGATGTCTAAAGTAGTTTATACAGGTAACAGTAATTCTGACAAAAAATAATTCTGATTCCATTCTCTGTACAAAGCTAGGTCAGAATTAGGTAACATTTTAGTATTTCAGAAGAATTAATATTTTGAAGAGAATAGTTATTTGATATTGAATGATGTAAAAGTTAATTATTGTATTAATAGTTGGTTTTTATTTATTTTTTTATTTTATTTTTATCCTCACACAAGGACATTTTTGCATTTTATCTTGAGATACAGAGTGGGAGGGAGAGAAAGAGGAAGAGAGAGAGAGAAACATCCATGTGAGAGAGACATATCGAGTGGTTGTCATCCACACAACCCCAACCGGGGTCAGGGACAAACTGCAACCTAGGTACATGCCCTTAGCGAGAACCGAACCTGGGCCTCTCTGGTCCATGGGCTGGCATTCTAATTGCTGAGCCAAACTGGCCAGGGCTTACTTTTTAACTTATCTTTATTGTTGAATGTATTGCAGATGTTCCTTATTTTTCCCCCATTGACCCTCTCCTCCCCAATCCTGCCCCAGTCCTGCCTTTCCCACACTATTGTCTGTGTCCATTGGTTATGCATATATGCACAGAAGTTCTTTGGTTTATCTCATCCCACCCTCTCTGCCCCCTTTCCTTTGAAGTTCATCAGTCTAACAACCAATTTGTGCTTCTTAATTCTTTCATCTTTTTCTCTCATCTCCGCAGCCCCGGCCCATCTGGCAGGCGACAAAAAGTTCTCTGTACCTCTGAGTCTGTTTCTGTTCTGCTTGCTCATTTTGTTTGTAGATTCAATTGTTGATAGATATATTTTAATTGACATTTTATTGTTTATATTTTTGTTCTTCTCCTTAAAGAAGACCCTTCAACATTTCATATAATACTGATTTGGTGGTGATGAACTCCTTTAGCTTTTTCTTGTCTGGGAAACTCGTATATGTCCATAAATTCTAAATGGTAGCTCTGCAGGATAGATAATCTTGTTTGTAGGTCATTGCTTTTCATCACTTTGAATATCTCTTGCCACTCCTCCTTTCTGGCCTGCAAAGCTTCTTGTGAGAAATTGTCTGACAGCCTAATGGGAGCTCCTTTGTAGGTAACTAACTGCTTTTCTCTTCCTGCTTTTAAGATTCTCTCTTTGTCTTTAAACTTTGGCATTTTGATGATGATATATCTTGGTGTGGACCTCTTCAGGTTCATTCTATTTGGGACTCTCTGTGCTTCCTGGACTTGTATGTCTGTTTCCTTCACCAAGTTAGGGACGTTTTCTGTCATTATTTTTTCAAATAGTTTTTCAACTTCTTGCTCTTTCTTTTCTCCTTCTGGGACCCCCGTGATGCGAATGTTGTCATGCTTGAAGTTGTCCCAGAGGCTCCTTATACTATCTTCATTTTTTTGAATTTTTTTTTCTTTTTGCTGTTCTGATTGAGTGTTTTTTGCTTTATTATATTCCAAATCGATAGTTTGCTTGGCTTTACCTACTCTACTATTGATTCTTTGTAAATTATTCTTTATTTCAGTTAGTGCCTCCTTCATTTCTGACTGGTCCTTTTTTATGTTGTTGATGGTCTCACTAAGTTCGTTGGAGTTCTCCTTAAGTTCTTTGAAGTTCTCACTAAGTTCTTGAGCATCCTTATAAACAGTGTTTTGAACTCTGCATCTGATTGATTGCTTATCTCCATTTTGTGTAGTTAGTTCTTTTCCTGGAGTTTTGTTCTTTTCTTTCATTTGGGACATGTTTCTTTGTC
Organism: Molossus molossus; assembly: GCF_014108415.1. NCBI lineage: Eukaryota > Metazoa > Chordata > Mammalia > Chiroptera > Molossidae > Molossus > Molossus molossus. Next base: position 21,242,948 of record NW_023425352.1, read on the forward strand.
TCCTCATTTTGGCTGCTTCCCTATGTTTCTATGTATTAGGTAGAGTTGCTATGGCTCCTAGGCTTCATAGGGTGGCCTATTGTTATAGGTGTTCTGTAGGATTCAGTGGCACAGCCTCCCTGATCACCCCAGCTGGGCCCTCGAGGTGCCTCCCTAGTGTGGACTGTACACCTTTCTGTTATAATTGAGTCTTGATTGCTGTTGGCTCATCAATGGGAGGGATTTATTCAGACTGATCAGCTGCAAGGACTGGCTGTGCCCACTGACCACTGGCCTCTGACTACCTTGGAGGATGAGCTGTGTAGGGGCCCAGCAGCTGTGTAGGAGCCCACCATTTACTTCAGCAGGGTTTTGGTACCCACTGAATCCACTCATTGAGTGTGTCACTTGTGGAGTTAGTTGGGTTGTGGTGCTTCAATGTGTTCTAAAGCTGTCCACAGGGTGTGCTGGCTCTGGGGCAAGGTCAGCCACTGCCTGTGTTCTATCTGGCATGGGCTACAAGGTGATCTGCCGATGGCTGCTTCTTGTGCTGGGCTTGGAGGTGCCCAGGAAAAGCCAAGTTGTGAACCATGGCTGGCTGCTTCTAGTGCCAGGCCTGGGGCCACTTAACAAGAGGTATGGGGCTTTCTGCTTGTTTGAGAGATTTTAGGAAAATCTGAAGCAGGATCCAAGACAGGCCAATCCTATGGTAAAGCCACTGGAAACAGCTTGGGTGGGCTCGAACCTCAGGGAATTACCAGGGCTGGGCAGACAGTGTTAAGCCAGGTTGCTGGAATCCCCGATGTGGTAGCCGGCTGCCCGGGGAAGGGCTCACCAAAGGAACAAAGGCCTCCGCCAGCACGTCCGTCCTAGAGAAAACTGCCTCTCCAGCCCTCCTCCAAGGCCAAACAGTTCACTTCTTCCCTGTATGTCTCTGGTGACTTTCAAGCTGCCTCCTCTCCGAGTTCAGAGGGAGCCAAGTCCGAGTAAGTCCGTGTATGGGCCCTTTAAGAGGAACTGCCTGGGGCTCCAGCAACCTCAGCCTCAGTTGCCGCTGGTTTTTACAGCCAGTAGTTATGAGGACTTCTCTTCCTGGCTGGAACCCTGAGCTGGGAGCCTGGTATGGGATGGGGACCCCTCACTCCTCAGGGAAGACCTTCACAGCCGAGGTATCCCTCCTGATTTTTGTCTGCCCTATGTGGGTGTGGGATGCACCTCCACCCCTCCTACCATTCTCTATGTGACTTCTTTTTTAATTTTTTAGTTGCAGGACTTCCATTCAGCCCAATTTCAGGTGGTTTTGAATGATGGTTGTTCTGTAGTTTAGTTGTAGTTTTGATGTGGTTGTGGGAGGAGCCGAGTCCCCGTAAGTCCCTGGTCGGTTTTTAAAGGGATTGGTGACATTTGCCTTTTGGTAGGTCACTCACTGTGTAACTTTTTAAAATTTTATTTACCACAATATTAATGTTTACATTATTTAAAAATATAAGACCCTGGCTGGTTTTGCTCAGCGGTTAGAGCGCCGGCCTGCGGTCCAGAGAGACCCGGGTTCAGTTTCCGCTAAGGGCATGTACCTCGGTTGCAGTTTGTCCCTGGCCCTGGTTGGGTTCTGTGGAAGGCAGCCACTCGATGTGTCCCTTTCATGTTGATGTTTCTCTGTCTCTCTCCCCCTCCCACTCTATCTGAACAAAAAATGGGAAAATGTCCTTGGGTGAGGATAAAAAAATAATAATGTATTATAAGGACAAATATTGTAAGTACTACTTATACTATATAATAGTCTTTTGAAAACTTTTATGTCCAGGGAATAGTTCAAGGTGAAAATTAAATACCGACTTTTTTTTTTTTAATTCCTTACCCAAGGATATTCTTCTTACATTTATCTTCAGACAGAGTGGGAGGAAGAGAGAGAAACATTGATATGAGAGAGACACATCTATCGGTTTGCTACCTACATGACCCCACTGGGACCAGGGACGAACCGCATCCAAGGTACATGCCCTTGGCCGGAATCAAACCGGAGACACCCTGGTCCACAGGCCAACACTCCATCTGCCGAGCCATACCTTCCAGGGCTTAAATACTAACTTTCAAAAGCAAAAGGCTTTATATTCAAATCAATTAATTCATGATATATACAAACTCTGATCCTTTTTATGATAACCTTCCTGCCAAACTGTGTCACATTCTTGGAAGGATGCAAACATTGAACTCTGAACCCCCTGAAATGTGCTAATTTTTGTATTCTGAGTTTAAAACGTATACCATCTTCTCCAAATTCCAAATAATCTTCTTTTCTTCTTTTTCTTTTTGCTTGTTATGTTCTTTGGGAATACTCATAACTTCTACGTTCATGATTTGGTTTGGTCAAAGGGGTTTTATGTTTTCTCACCATTCAAAACAATTTCAAGTATTTGTTGAATGGGTTGAACCAACAGCTTCATGCAGTGGAAGCCATCCTTTTTCCTTAGCTTCGTCCAACAAATATTTATATTTCACATACCCCTGGAGCTCAAGAATGTGACCTAAATTAAAAATGTTGGCTGATGACAAATCTCTGTTTTGACAAGGTAGAAGCTCCATTCCATCCCACTGTAGGCAATATACCCATTTACTTTGTTTTATGGCCTCCAGTTTTCTATTTTGATCACTTAGTGGTGCAGATCTACCAGAGAAAGAAAAATAAGCTATATTTATACTAGTGGTATGTGTCAAAGAACCAAAAAATTTACGTAATTTTAATCATTAAAATCTACAGGAAATGCAATCCACTTTAAAAATGTAAATGTCTTCTCTCTCTCCCTCTTCCTCTCCCTCCCACTCTATCTGAACAAAAAATGGAAAGATGTGCTCGGGTGAGGATAAAAAAAAAAAGTAAATATCTGAGAGATACAGAGTATATTTATGATACATTGGAGGTAGGAACATTAGTGAAGATGACAAAATACAAGATTATGATGCTGTCTCTGAAATTAGTTCTAAGCAGTGAAAAATAAGTAAACAGTTGTCATCAGAGACAGAAGAGCTGGATTCAGGTTTTTGATATTATGATCCTGAGGAGGCCAGTTTGCCTCTCTGGGTGGTGGTTTCTTCATATGTAAACAGATGGGATTATATAGGAAGCTACCTAAGTTTTTTTCCAACTTTAAAAACTATGCTCAGTAATGTTTATTGCAAATTAGTAATTGCTTACTTGGGAGCTTATGATCCACAACTGCATGTTAGAGTCTTTAAATAAACTGACCTACAAGTGAAAATAGGCTGAACATTTCTAGTCACTGGCCCAACAGATCATTATTTCAATGGGTTTCAAACCTCATGACAATTTTCTGTTGTGTGTTTATTCAAAGGAAACAAGGTATTTCATAACAAATTGATCTAACTCTATCAAGCAGAAACATCTGCTGACCTGTGTAGCATTTCTAGGTGTTTAGGCGGTTGTTATTCCTTAAACCCTGAAAAAGTAAAAACATTCCAGGTTTCCATCAAGGTATGAAGACTCAAAATCAGTCAGGGATACTAATGGTTCTCTGCAATGTGTGAGACATGTTGCTAGATGTACATGGAAATTAAAGTATAAAATAGTGTTTATGTATATCTATATAAATAAAATATACATAACTTGCATTTGGGAAAGATTTATATGGAGAGAGGTGTTTTATACTTTCTGTTCAACTATTTGCTTTGTCTTTTTGCTATAAAGTATACCTTTGGGCCCGGTTGGTATGGCTCTGGATTGAGCATCGCCCCATGCATCAAGAGGTCATTGGTTCAGTTCCTGGTCAGGGCACATCCCCAGGTTGCAGGCTTCATCCCTAGTATGGGGTGTGTAGGAGACAGCCAATCAGTGTTTCTGTCTCATTGGTGTTTCTGTCTCTTTCCCACTCTCCCTTCCTCTCTGTCTAAAAAATCAATAAAAACATATTTAAAAATATATATATACATTTGGTTATGATGTAACATTTATCAGTGGAAAAAAGGGTTAGAATTATGCAATGAAGAGAGATCATCTGGTAAACATCAAGTGTCCTAATTGTATTTAATATGTCATAGCCTGAGTGTACTTCTGACTCATTTGGAATGATATTTCCTGGAAGAATTTGGACAGGCTCAACACCCAGCATTCTTTATATAGCTGAGTGCAATCTGAAATAATAGAAATAGAAAAGCATCCTCATGGGTTTGAATTTTTAGATAATTTAAAACTTTTTTTTCTTTTTTTATTGTTGCAGAGTATGCACAACATAAAATTTACCATCTTCACTATTTTTAAGTGTTCAGTGGTAGTAAATGCATTCACATTATGCAACCATCACCGTCATCCATCCCTGTAACTTCTTTCATGTAAAATTGGAACTCTGTACCTATTAAACAATAACTCCTCCTTCTCCCCTTCTTCCAGCCCCTGGCAAGCAACCATTATTATACTTTGTCTTTATGATTTTTGACTAAGTACTTCATGTAAGTGGAATCATACAGTATTTTTCTTTTTGTGACTGGCTTCACTGAGCATACTGTTCTCAAGGTTCATTCATTGTAGCATATTGTAAAATTTCTTTTTAATATAAAAAAATTGGGATTTTGAATTCTTGTGGGTATTTGCTTTTGCTAATTAAAATTTTTCATTGAAACCATTTAGAAGACATTTAAATTTTCTAGTTAAATCAATTTGTAGCGTATTCTGTTTCCAGGGCATTTTCTTAAAGACATTTATTGGAGATGGTAATTTATCATTGGCTAAATTAGGCAGACTATTGTGATCATTTGTCATAAACTGTACATTGTATGAAATACCTTAGAATTCACTTTTTTTTTTAATCCTCACCCGAGGATATTTTTCTATTTTTCTTTAAATAGAGTGGGAGGGTCAGAGAGGGAGAGAAAGGGAGAGAGAGAGAAACATCGACATGAGAGGGACACATTGACTGGTTGCCTCCCGCACGACCCTGACCAGGGCTGGGGACGAACTGCAACTGGGGTATATGCCCTTGGCCGGAATCGAACCTGCAACTCATTGGTTCACGGGCTGACGCTCTAACCGCTGAGCCAAACTGGCCAGGGCTAGAATTCACTTTTAGAAGAAGCTGAATACTTTTAGTTAAGTAAATAAACATCTGACTTCCAGCTTCTTTCCTACTTAATATTAGTCTTTTAAGTTTCTTTTTTTTTCTTTTATCCTCACCCGAGGACATTTTTGCACTTATCTTCAGATAGAGTGGGAGGGAGAGAGGGAAGAAGAGAGAGAGAAACATCAATGTGAGAGAGATACATCAAGTGGTTGCCACCCACACGACCCCAACTGGGGCGAGGCACTTACTGCAGCCGAGGTACAAACCCTTAAGTGGGAACTGAACCCGGGACTTTCCGGTCCACGGGCCAATGCTCTAACTGCTGAGCCAAACCGGCCAGGGCAGTCTTCTAAATTTCAATATGGAAATGATGGTCATGTGTCATTATTAAGAAATTAGCCTTCAGAATGTATGACTGTTGTTCTTCCATTTCCTTATTATAGTTGTTGACTTTTCTAGGCTGTGGATAATTATTAGGCCAAACCCTTATATGTTCTACTATGTGGTCAGAAATAGGCTGAGCTGCTCAGATTTTATAGTGGCTTGAAGAAGGCAGGTTAGTTAATTACCTCTTAAACAGTTTTTTGTTTAACACCTAGATTCTAGTAGTGATCAATACAGATCAGAATTGGTTATCTACCAATCCAAGAATGGAACAATTACATTTTTCATCTGCTTTCCACACTGACTGTGCCCAGGATGCTGAAGTCAGGTATTTGGCTTTATCCTTTTAAAGTTTTGATGATTACAGTACAGAAGAATTTCTATAAGTGTGTTGGCTCTTTCTTTGTGAAAATAGCTTATGAATTCAGCATCTTGAACTGAAATTTGATAGTAATTGGACTTGTGAATTTTTTATTTACTAGTCTTTTGCCTTATTTTAAAAGAAACTGCAATCGCTTTATAGTTAAAGTTCTTTGTATATTTATGTGAGATTATTTTTAAATTAAAATCGAGGCTTCCAAAGCCACATTAGTCTTTTTTTTTTTAATCTTTCTTGTTGGATGTAAAATGTATTACAGATGTTCCACATTTTTCCCCCATTGACCCCCTCCTCCCCACTCCCGCTCCCCTCCCACCTTTTCCCACACTATTGTCTGTGTCCATTGGTTATGCATATAAGTTCTTTGGTTTATTTCTTCCCCCCCACCCCCCCAACCCCTTTCCCTTTGAGGTTTGTCAGTCTAGCAATGGATTTGTACTTCTTAATCTCTTCACCTTTTTCACCCATTCCCCCAACCCCCCTCCCAACTGGCAACCAACAAAATGTTCTCTGTATTTATGAGAATGTTTCTGTTCTACCTGTTCATTTTGTTTGTAGATTCCATTGTTGATAGATATGTATTCATTGCCATTTTGTTTGTTCGTATATTTTATCTTTTTCTTCAAAAAGACCCTTCATCATTTCATATAATAACGGTTTGGTGGTGATTAATTCCTTTAACTTTTTCTTGTCTGGGAAAGTTTTTATATGGCCATCGATTCTAAATGACAGCTTTGCAGGATAGAGTAATCTTGGTTGTAGGTTCTTGGTTTTCATCACTCTGAATATTTCTTGTCACTCCCTTCTGGCCTGCAAAGTTTCTTTTGAGAACTCAGCTGACAGACTAATGGGAACTCCCTTGTAGGTAACTAGCTGCCTTTCTCTTGCTGCTTTTAAGATTCTCTCTTTGTCTTGAACCTTTTGCATTTTGATGATGATGTGTCTTGGTGTGGGCCTCTTGGGGTTCATCTTGTTTGGGACTCTCTGTGCTTCCTGGACTTGTATGTCTGTTTCCTTCACCAAGTTAGGAAAGTTTTCTGCCATTATTGTTTCAAACAGGTTTTCGATTTCTTGTTCTCTCTCTTCTCCTTCTGGCACCCCCAAGATGCGAATGTTGGCACGCTTGAAGTTGTCCCAGAGGCTCCTTACACTATCCTCATTTTTTTGGATTCTTTTTTCTTTTTGCTATTCTGATTGGGGATTTTTTGCTTCCTTATATTCCAAATCGATGGTTTGCTCCTTGGATTTACATACTCTATTATTGAAGCTGTGTGAATTATTCTTTATTTCAGTTAATGCCTCCTTCAATTCTAACTGTGTATCCATGATTTCTAACTGGTCCTTTTTTATGCTCTTGAGGCCCTCCTTAAGTTCACTGAGGTTCTCACTAAGTTCATTGAGCATCCTTATAAGCAGTATTTTGAACTCAGCATCTGTTAGGTTGCTTATCTCCATTTCACTTAGTTCTTTTATTGGGGTTTTGTTCTGTTCTTTCATTTGGGACCTGTTTCTTTGTCTCCTCATTTTGGCTGCCTCCCTGTGTTTCAGTGTATTACTTAATGAGAGGTATGGGGCTCGCTGAGACCAGATGCTGCTCGTTTGAAAGAATTTAGGAAAACCTGAAGCAGGACCCAAGACAGGCCAATCCTATGGTTAAGCAAATGGCAACAGCTTGGGTGGGCCTGAAAGTTGGGTGGGGCGGGGCCTCAGGGAGTCACCAGGGCAGGGCTACCAGTGTTAGCCATGTCGCTGGAGTCCCAGATATGGCGACTGTCTGCCGCTTCAGGGAAGGGCTCACCAAAGGAACAAAGGCCTCTTACAGCACATTTGTCCCGGAGAAAGCCCCCTCTCCAACCCTCACTCCAGTGCCAAACAGCTCAGTTCTTCCCTGTATGTCTCTGGTGCCCCTCGAGCTGCCTCCCCTTCAAGCTTAGAGGGAGAGAGTCCGATAAGTTTGCGCGCGGGCCCTTTAGGGAGCTGCCTGGGGCTCCAGCCGCTTCAGCCTCCCTGAGCCTCAGTTCCCGCTGGTTTCTCTAGCCAGAAGTTATGGGGACTTCTCTTCCTGGCACTGGAACCTTGTGCGGGGCGCCTGGTGTGGGACGGGGACCCCTCAGTCCTCAGGAAGGACCTTCCCAGCTGAGGTGTCCTCCTGATTTTTATCCGCCACACTTGGGTATGGGACCAGCCCATCGCGCTGCCGCCCCTCCTACCAGTCTGGATGTGGCTGCTGCTTTAATTCTGTAGTTGAAGGACTTCCATTCAGCTTGATTTCAGGCACTTTTGAATGATGGTTGTTCTGTAGTTTAGTTGTAACTTTGATGTGGTTGTGGGAGGACGCGATACTGCATTTACCTACGCCGCCATCTTGACCGGAAGTCGTTCCACATTTGTCTTTATTTAAACCTGTTGAACAATAGTTTCTTCTCTAATAAAAATAAATTTATTGTATATGTTCAAGGAATAAAAAGGAATTTGTATAGTTGAATAAAAATTACATTGTAGAACCTGTAGCTTGACACACTAGTAGAATTAGAAATGTTAATGAAATTTTTTAACTTCAAATTAAAAGTAGGTATTAGGAAATGTTTTTCATATTTGGATAGCATATTACACCTTAAGGGACTCTTTTGTATATGGCTTCTTTTATTCACTGTAATGTCTGAGAAATAGATTTGTCCATGTTTTTTAGTGTACCAGTAATTTGTTTTTAGTCCTCACCTGAGGATACTTTTCCATTTATCTTCAGATAGAGTGGGAGGGAGAGAGAGAGAGAGAGAAAGACATCATTGTGAGAGGGAAATATCAATTGACTGTCTCTTGCACAACCCTTACTGGGGTTGGGAACCCAACTGCAACTGAGATACATGCCCTTGACTGGAATCGAACCCGCAACTCATTGGTCTGTGGGCTGATGCTGTAACCTCTGAGCCAAACTGGCCAGGGCAATTTGTTTGTTTTTATTACTGTGTGGCATCCCATTTATATCAGTACACCACAAATAATTTATTGCTTTTCTGTTGATGGACCTTTGGGCTTTTTATAGTTTTTAGCTATTAAGTATAACTACTACAGACTGAGAAAATATTTATAAATCCCATCTCTGATAAAGTACTTGTATCCAGAATTTATAAAGAACTTTGAAAATTTAACAATATGAAAACAACTCAATGAAGAAATGAGCAAAAGACTGACAGAGGATATATGTATAGCATAAAAGCATATGTTTAACATCATTAGCCATTAGGAAATATAAATTAAAACTACAATATATGTGCCTATTACAGTGGCTATAATAAAAAGTACACCACCTTGTGTTGCCAAGGATGTAGAGCAACTGGAACTCTTGTACATTACTGGTAAAAGGCAGAATGGTATAGCCACTCTGCAAAAACAGTTTGGGCCCTGGCTGGTTTGGCTCAGCGGTTAGAGTGTTGGCCTGCGGTCTGGAGAGACCCGGGCTCAGTTCCTGCTAAGGGCACATACCTCGGTTGCAGTTTGTCCCTGGCCCTGGTTGGGTCGTGTGGGTGGCAACCACTCGATGTGTCCCTTTCACGTCGATGTCTCTCTCTCTCCCTCCCACTCTATCTAAACAAAATATCAAAAAGTGTCCTCGGGTGAGGATTAAAAAAAACAAAACAGTTTGATAGTTTTTTATAATGTTAGAGACACCGTATGACTCAGAAATCTTACTCCTAGATATTTACCCTAGAGAAATGAAAACTTATGATCATGCAAAAAAAAGTACATGAATAATGCTTATAGTATTTCTGTTTAAAATTGCCTCAAACTAGAAACAACCCAAATATCCTTCATTGGTGAATACATAAACAAGATACAGTGTATCTACACAATGAAATATAACTCAGGCTAAAGGAACTATTGATATACTCAGCAACTTGGATGAATCTCACAGACATAATCCTGAGTTAGAGAAGCCAGTCTCAAAAAGGTTACATGCTGTATGATTCTATTTATATGACATTCACAAAGTCGAAACTATGGTGATAGAACAAATCAGTGGGTCCTAAGAGTTATTAGAGAAGGGGAAGTGTGACTACAAAAGGAGAGTAGGAGAGAGTTTTTTGGTAGTGATGGAACTGTTTTGATTTCCTGATTGTGGTGGTGATGAAATGAATCTATAAATGTGTTAAAATCCATAGTCATGCCAGGCTGGTGTGGCTCAGTGGTTGAGCATTGACCCATGAACTAAGAGATCGTTGGTTCGATTCCCATTCAGGGCACATGCCCAGGTTGTGGGCCCAATCTCCAGTGAGGGGCATGTGGGAGGCGGCCAGTTGATGTTCTCTCTCATCGATGTTTCTGTCTCTTTCTCTTTCTTTCTCTCTCTCTCTAAAAATCAATAAAGAAAAAAAAATCCATAGTCATGTATACCCTCAGAGTTCACTCTTACTGTATTTTACTTAAAAATGAGAATAATGCTGCTATAAACATTCTTGAACATGTCTTTTGGTGGATATATGCACTCATTTCTCTTGGTGTTTACCTAGGAATAAAATTGCTAAGCCATAGGGTAAGCATATGTTTAGCTTTGGTAGATACTGCAAAATAATTTTTCTAAGTGGTTGCTCTGATTTTACAGTTCTACTTACAATGTATGAGAGCATTTTTAGTAGGAGGAAGAGGGAGGGAGGCGGAGAAAGAGAGAAATTGATGTGAGAGAGACACATCGATTGGTTGCCTTGTGCACCTGCCCCAACCCGGGTGGGGATCAAACCTAAAACCCAGGTTTGTGCCCTTGACCAGAATTTGAACCCGTGACCTTTTGGTGCAAGGGTCAACACTCTAACCACCAAGCCACACTGGCCAGGGCTAATATTACTATTTTTTTAATTGTATGTTTAATTTAAAGGTTACTCTAGTGGATATGTAATGATTTCTCATTTTGGTTTTAATTAGTATTTTTTCTGATGAATAATTAGGTTGAACACCTCTTTATATATTAACTAGCCATTTAGGTATCTTCTTTTGTGACTTGCTATTCAAGTTGTTTGCCAATGGGTTTTCTTTTTTTTTTTTTATTTGTCTTTATATGTATTTTTTTATATATATATTTTAAAAACAGCTTTATTGAGATATAATTTACATAATATAAAATATACTGTCTGGCCGGTGTGGCTCAGTGGTTGAGCACCAAGAGGTCACTGGTTCAATTCCCAGTCAGGACACATGCCCAGGTTGTGGGCCCAACCTCCAGTGGAAGGCATGCAGGAGGCTGCTACCAGTTGATGTTCTTTCTCATTGATGTTTCTATCTCTCTCTCTCCCTCTCCCTTCCTCTCTTTCTAAAATCAATAATGGAGAAAAAATTTAAAAAAAAATATACTCAGAGTTTTTAGTATATTTACAGAGTCATATATCTCATTCCAGAACATTTACATCACCCCAAAAGAAACGCATACCCATTAGTAGTCACTCCCCATTCTCTTCTCTTCCCAGTCCCTGGCAATCACTAATTTGCTTTCTGCCTTCTTGGAATTGCCTGTTCTGGACATGTCATATAAATGGAATCATACAATATGTAGTCTTTTTTTTTTTTTTTTTTTCCTCACCCGAGGACATTTTTCCATTTTTTGTTCAGGTAGAGTGGGAGGGAGAGAGAGAGAGAGAAACATCGACGTGAAAGGAACACATCGAGTGGCTGCCACCCGCACAACCAACCAGGGCCGGGGACAAACTGCAACCAAGGTACGTGCCCTTAGCGGGAACCGAACCCGGGTCTCTCAGGACCGCAGGCCGACGCTCTAACCGCTGAGCCAAACCGGCCAGGGCTGTAGTCTTTTTTTTAAAACATGCTTTTTTATTGATATTTTAGAGTGAGAGGAAGGGGGAGAGAGATAGAAACATCAATGTGAGGGAGATATACATCGATAAGCTGCCTCCTGCACACCCCCTATTGGGGATCAAGCCCACAACTGGGAATTGAACTGGTAACTCGGTCCATGGGGTGACGCTCAAACCAGGCAATACGTAGTCTTTTGTGTCTGGCTTCTTTTACTTAGCATAATATTTTCAAGGTTCATCTGTGTTGTAGCATGCAGTTGTTTCAGTATCAGAAAGCTTTTTTCTGTGTCTATTGAAGTGATCATGTGGTTTTTGTCCTTTTAAGTATTATTTCTATATGTTGAACCAACCTTGTATTCTTGAGACATTATTTTTTATCATGGTGTATAATTCTTTTACTGCCATTAGATTTGGTTTGCTAGTATTTTGTTAAGGATTTTTGCATCTATATTCATAAGAGATACTGTTCTGTATTTTTCTTTTCTTGTGATGTCTTATTTGGCTTTGGTATCAAGATGTAATTCTGGCCCTGGCTGGTTTGGCTTAGCAGTTGGAGCGTTGGCCCGCAGACCAAAGAGTAGCGGGCTCAATTCTGGTTAAGGGCACGTACCTCAGTTGTGGTTCAGTCCCTGGCCCTAGTTGGGGTCGTGCAGAAGGCAAGTAATTGATGTGATCTAACGTCGATGTCTCTCTCTCCTCCCCCCAACCCCCCTACTTTGTCTGAAAATAAATGGAAAAATACCTTCTGGTGAGGATTTTTTTTTTAAAAAAAAGATGTAATTACGGCTTTGTAGAATGATCTGAGAAGTGTTCCCTCTTTTTTGGGAAGAATTCGAGAAGGATTATATTAATTATTTAAACGTTTGATAGAATTTATCAGTAAAGCTATCAGTTCTCAGTTTTTCTTTGTTGAAAAAAATTTTAATTACTGATTTATTGTCTTTACTTATTATAGGTCAATTTAAATTTTCTTTTTCACCATGAGTCATTGTTAGTAGTTTATGTTTCTAGGTATTTGTCCATTTTATCTCAGTTACCTAATATATTGGCAAACAATTGTTTACAGTGTTCCCTTATATTGTTGGCATGCAATTTTTTATAGTAGTATTCCCTTACATTTATTTTTATTTCTGTAAGGTCAGTAGTAACTGTATCTATTTCATTTCTGATTTTAGTAATTAGTCTTCTATCTTTTTTCATCATTATTAGTCTAGCTAAATGTTTGTCCATTTTGTTGAGACCAACTTTTGGTTTAATTGATTTTCCTGCAGGGTTTTTCTATTTTATCTCTGCTCCAGTCTTTATTATAATTTTCTTCTTTGTGTTTGCTTTGAGTTTAATTTGCTCTTTTCTAATTTCTTAAAGAGGAAAATTAGGTCATTGATTTGAGATATTCTTTTTTAATATATGCATTCAAAGCTATAAATTTTCCTCTGAGTACAGCTTTCACTACGTTGTGTTTTTGTTTTCAATTATCTCTAAGTATTTTCTAATTTTCTTTGTTGTTTCTTTTTGAACCATTGTTTATTGAGGAATGTAGTGTTGAATTTACACATATTTGTGAATGGCCCAAATTGCCTTGTGCTGTTGATTTGTACCTCGTTTCATTGTGGTTAGAGAATGTAATTTGTATGATTCAACTCTTTTAAATTTTTTGAGGTTTGGCTTATGAGCTAACATTGTCTTATATAATCTATATTTACTCGACAAGGATGTGTTCTGTTTAATTTGTGTGGAGTGTTCTAGAAATGTTTCTAACCTTACTTCCAATTCTAGTTTATCCCAAGAAGTTTCTTTCTTGTCTGCTCTCATTCCATGTGAGAACCCTGGTTCCCAATAACATCAACATATTTACTCGTTTGCTCTCTAATAATATATCTAAAGTAGTTTCAGAATTGATTCACCCATACCATGACAAACCTAAAAAAAATTAATGATTTGTTTGTAATACTTATACTCTCTTACCCTAGCCTACCAATGACTAAAGATATATAGTCAAATACTGTTGTTTTTAGTTGTTTGGGTTAGTTAATTCTTTTTATTTTTCTATACAGTGTGGTTAGAGGTTCATTTGTTTGTTTGCTTTCAGTTAAGTGTTTTTTCCTTTCCATTCTTACTGATTTATTTGTTGTTATTTAACATAATATGTAACATTATTACATAATACATCCTGTTTTGATAGCCTTATTCTATATATTATTATATATAACAGTAATGTGCTTTCAAAAGTCAAAACCATGCAAAAGGTATATGAGATGTATGACTCTCACTCATATTCTTCCCAACATTGGTAGGTAATAAACTTTGGATTTCTCTTTATTTATCTTGCTTGGGATTCATTGGAGATTCTTGATTCTGTGTTCATCTTTAATCAGTTTTGTAAATTCCCAGTCATTATCTTTCATGTATTGTCCCTTCTCTATTCTCTTCTCTCCTCTGAACTCGAATAAGCATATGTTAGACTTTAGTACTGGGTCCTCTCTTCCTTAATTCTTTCTTTTGTGTTTTCCATAATTTTTATCTCTATGTTACATTCTGGAAGTTTTTTTCGAATATTCTACCAGTTTACTAATTTTCTTTTTAGTTGGGTCTGACCTAAATTTATTCATCACAATTTTAAAAAATAATAATTTTTTAGTTTCAGAATTCCATATGGAAATCTTTTTTCAAATATATTATGTCCCTTTTTATAGTTTTCAGTCATATATTGAATGTTTAATTTTTTGTTGTTGTTAATCCTTACCCGAGGATATTTTTCCATTAATTTTTTAGATAGAGTGGAAGGGAGGGAAGGAGTGGGGAAGAGACAGAGAAAGAAACATCTGTGTGAGAGAGACACATTGATTGCCTCCTGCATGACCCCGACCAGGACCAAGGATCAACCTGCAACCCAGGTATGCACCCTTGACAGGGAATTGAACCTGAGACCCTTCGGTCCCAGGGCCAATGCTCTAACCACAGAACCAAACCAGCCAGGGCTAAATGTTTAATTAAACTTTTTTTTTTTTTTCGTGAGAATTTATTTGAGCCAAGGTGATGACATGCTGGGAAGCAAAATCTGAAATGCTCCAAACAATTTTTTTAAATGTTAGAAATTTCTTTTTTTTAAAAATATGTTTTTATTGATATTTTATAGAGAGAGAAACATTGATGTGAGAGAGATACATAGATAGGCTGCCTCCTACACGCCCCCTACTGGGGATGGAGCCTGCAACCTGGGCATGTGCCCTGACCAGGAATCAAACTGGGACCTCTCAGTTCATGGGATGATGCTCAGTCCACTGAGCCACACTAGCCAGGCTTCTCTCTTTTTTTAATGAACTATTTCTTATAACAATTTTAGATATACAGAAAAATTACAAAAACAGTACAGAGTTTTCATATACTCTATACCCAGTTTGCACTTTTAGAGTTTCTTTAGACACTCAGAAATGTAGAGAGTTAATTAAATCAAGATCCGATCAGCTTCATTTTTAATTTCATAGTTTTTGAAGAAGACATTGGCTTTGAAGTAATAGATGTCTTCATCCACAATATCTGTATCTTTTATCTCTCTAGAGGCAGGTCCTTTGGATTGACTTCTGATAGGCAACAGTGCCATGTTTCCAATAAGAATGGTGTCCCTGTACATGAGAGAAGAGTGGTAAGCCAGCATCTTGGTGGCCCTGAGTTTCAGCTCAGATGAGGAGGATAATAAGGGTTAGAGTATGACGCTTCTGGTCTGGTGGCTGAGGTGTGTGTGGTAGATAGAAGTCTAAATCTTAATTAATGAGCTTTAAGAATCAAAAGACATGAAGTACATTTCTGCCTCTCTTTCCAACTACCTCCTTTTCAAAGCTTTTAAAAAGAGAACTTTATTGCCCTGGCCAGTTTGGCTCAGCGGTTAGAGCATTGGCCTGTGGTCCAGAGAGACCTGGGTTCGGTTCCTGCTAAGGGCACGTACCTTGGTTGCAGTTTGTCCCTGGCCCTGGTTGGGTCGTGTGGGTGGCAACCACTCAATGTGTCCCTTTCACGTTCATGTTCTCTCTCTCTCTCTCTCCCTCTCCCTCCCTCCCACTCTGTCTGAACAAAAAATGGAAAAATGTCCTCGGGTGAGGATAAAAGAGAGAGAGAGAGAGAACTTTATTGTAATTACATTCATTAGGAAGGTAAACCATTTCTGAACATGACTACCATAGATGCAAGAAGTGGAGAGTAATACAATCAATCATCAATCCAAAATTTTAATTGTTTTTTAGATTTTTTAATTGATGTTTAGAGAGGAAAGGGGAGAGAGAGAGAGAAAAACATTGATCTGCTGTCTCCCACACCCCCTACTGGGGATTGAGCACACAATCTAAGCATGTGCCCTGACCGGGATTTGAATGGGCAATCTTTTGTTGCACAGGACGATGCCCAAACAACTGAGCCACAGTGACCAGTGCCCAAATTTTAATTTTTAAAAAAGTGTTTAAAATTATTAGGTAATACATGAGTAAATTTTTATTGTACAACATTCAGGAATGTGGAAGTATTGAGTTAAATGTGAAAGTTCTTCATTTCCCCTTTGACCCCCAGTCTTTTCTTTCTTTCTTTTTTGTTACAGATATTTCTTTTTTTGTTTGTTACAGATTTTTTTTTTAAATCCTCATCTGAGGATATTTTTCTGTTTATCTTCAGATAGAATGGGAGGGAGGGAGAGAGAGAGAGAGAGAGAAACATCAATGTGAGAGGGACACATCGACCGGTTGCATCCCTCATGACCCTAATCAGGGCTGAGGATGAACCACAACTGAGGTACATGCCCTTGGCAGGAATCAAATCCGCGACTCATTGATCTGCAGGCCAGTGCTCTAACCAATGAGCCAAACTGGCTAGGGCCAGATGTTTCTCCTTTTTATCTTTCTTTTTTTAAAATCCTCACCCGAGGATATTTTTCCATTTATCTTCAGATAGAGATCCCCACTCCTCTTTCTTATAGGGTAAAACACCATCAATAGTTTTGAGATCATCCTTTTTAGTCTTTTTTCAATACATTTAAACATACAAGCATGTGTACACTTTAATGTGAACCTCCTAATCATTTCTAAATTCTAATCTTTTCATTCCTGTTAGTACTAGTCCAGGGTCTGGTTATCACTGTCCTGGATTACCATAGTAACCCCCATTTGGTTTCCCTGCCTTCAGCCTTGTCCTCTTCAAATCCTTTAAAAAAAATGTTTTTAGTGATTCTAGAGAGAGAGGAAGGGAGAGGGAGAGAAACATTGATTAGCGCCTCTTACACGTCCCCTATCTGGGATCGAGCCAGCAACCCTGGCATGTGCCCTGACCAGCAATCGAACTGGGATCTCTCTGTGCATGGGACATCACTCAGCCAACTGAGTCACTCGGGCTAGGCTTCAAATCCATTTTTTAAATCATGTTATCACCCTGTTAAAAATCTTTAATGTCATCACATTCAGCATGCTACAGGATAAATTTGAAGCCTTACATAGCATGTAAGGCCCTGTACGATTGATTCTTTTCTTTCTGCTTTCATCTTGAGCAGCTTTCTTTCTCAAACTCTGTATCCATCAGCTCTGAACTGCCTCTGGTTTTCCCCTCACACATTATAATGTCTGTGTCACTTGGCTTTTTGTTCATAGTTCCTCTTCTATTGAAGTGTATTTTCCACCCCTTCTTTTCCTCTTAGCTTGGTTAGTACCTGCAAAACCTTTTAGTGCAGTGGTTAAGAGCCTGGGCCCTAGGGTTAGCATTTTGGATTATTCCATTTAGTTTCTTTACAATCATAGTATGTAAGTTCTGTAAATTTTTGTCATCTATGAAATTGGAATAATTTCTACCTCATACAGTTACTAGAATTAAATGAGATAATAGATATATAAAGTGTTAGCATAGTGTCAATTTAAAAAGAAAAAACAACTTGGCATTCTATTTTTTGATAAGACTCAGCTAAAGGAATATAGATGTACCTCTCTACAGATGTTATGCATACCTCTAATACCATAATTACATACTGCGTTTAATCTGTTTGTGAAAGGGCCTCTTTATTAGATTTTGAACTTACAATCAAGGACTGCTATGTTTGTATTACTGGTACCAGGTACATAGAGATTTAGTAAATATTTCTCGAATATATATATTTCTCGAATGGAGTTTGAAAGAGCTCTTCATTTTCAGACAGTGCAGTATCTTTTGCACAGGAAGCTCATATAAAAGTTTGTATCCTCTATTCGGTGAGAATTTTTGTTTTCTTTTTGTAAGTAGTAAAGTCTTACAATAGTAATTATATATCTTTGCACCGCATTTAGCTGTGATGCACAAGATGAAAATCCAGGGAAGCCATGGAAAATTGGCAGTCTTAAGGATTAGATTATTTTTCCATATTCAGTTTATATACTTGTGTTTATAGAACTTGGTTTGAGGATTGTCAGTGAAAGTCCTTCATATTTATGAACAATTTGAGAATTGGATTTTTAAAAAGTATTTCCCAAGAGCTATATTGATAAAGTAATGCTTGACAATTTAGTTGTTTTTTCTGTACTCCCACCCTCTAAATTACAATAGTTCTTTGAGTGTTTATAGTAAAACCTCGATATAACAGACTAATTCAGGTGAGGGGGTGTCTGTTAAAGCTAAAAGTCCATTATACAATGAAGTAGGATTTCTGAATGAATATATTAAAAAAATGACAAATTAGTTTACCTGTTTACTTATGTAGACACATTTGTGTAATTAAAATTAAGTATGTTTGAAAAGTTTAATTTCACAGAAAAGTTCTCTATATGTATTAGTGTAATTTTCTTTTCTTTCTTTCTTTCCTTCTTTATTTATTTTTATCCTCACAAAAGGACATTTTTCCATACACAGTGGGAGGGAGAAAGAAGAATAGAGAGAGAGAGAGAGAGAGAGAGAAACATCGATGTGAAAGGGACACATCGAGTGGCTGCCTCCCACACAACCCCAATCAAGGCTGGGGACGAATTGCAACCTTGGTACGTGCCCTTGACCGGAATTGAACCCGTGACTCATTGGTTGCGGGCCGACGCTCTAACCTCTGAGAAAACCGGCCAGGACATCTTTACTTATTTTTAGAGAGAAAGGAAGGAAGATGGAGAGAGAGAGAGAAACATCGATTGGCCACCTCCTGCATGCCCCCCCACTGGGGGTTTGGCCCACAACCTGGGCATGTGCCCTGACTGGGAATTGAACTGGCGACCTCTTGGTGCATGGGTTGATGCTCAACCACTGAGCCACACCGGTCGGGCTGTATTAATGTAATTTTAAATTTATACTGAATAGGTCTAGTAAATGGGTGCATTCACCAGTCACGGTTAGTAAACAAATGCACATGGCTGGGGCGAGGTTTAATACACGAATGAACATTGGCCTGCTCAGGTTAAAATTGCTGCAGAGAGTCACCCCACATGACAACAAAACCAATTACTGCTACTGCCCATGATGCTGTGTGATCATGTCCTAACCATTAGCGGAACATTTTTTCAAGTGGTGATTCTTGGATTTAAATATGTAGACTATAGTTGTAGATACATAATATTTATTTATGTCGGTGAAATTACTACAGTGTTTTTTCCAACATATGACCTATTTGATAAATTTGTTAAAAACAACAGTGAACAACAAAAAATAACATGTTAATTTAATTATAAGCAAATCTTGGTTTAAAGCATTTAAAAATTAACAGGGTGTTAATTTTCACATACCACATATGGACTGGAAACTTTGTTCGTTAAATCAAGGTCCATAAAATTGGTGGTTTACTGTATGTATGACAGACAACAACCCTACTAGATATTACCTATGTTCTATAGATTAAAAAAAAAAATCAGGTTTAGGTTAAGTAATTTATTCAAGGTTCCAAAGCCAGAAAGTAGAGGTGCTGGGATTTAACTGTAGTTGTTCATTGCTCATTCTCTTTTCATACTGCTTTTCTAAATAAACTGAAAATAATTTTAGTTTGAGTTTTTTGTTTGTTTTGTTAATCCTCACTTGAGGATATTTTTCCATTGATTTTTAGATAGAGTGGAAGGGGGAGTGAGGGAGGGGAAGAGACAGAGACAGACATCAGTTGGTTGCCTCCCAAATTCACCCCAGTTGGGTTTAGGGATGGAACTTGCAACCCAGGTACATGCCCTTAACTGGGAATCGAACCCAAGACCCTTTGGTCCACAGGCTTATGCTCTAATCACTGAGCCAAACCAGCCAGGGTGAGTTTTGAGTTTTTAGTAATACTTTTAGTTACTTGGTGACGAAACATTTAATAAGTAATAGAAACCTTTTGATAAAATATTTAGGTAATATTTAAAGAGATAAAGTTTATTTATTTATATCGAGTTTTAATTTGAATCACCACTAGGAGGATTTATTTGCCATCTCAGTGTTCTTAGACTTTAGCACACTTGTTTATTTCTTCAGACCCTCTTGCATAATCCCTATGCATTATATTGGTCAGGAGGCAGGAATGTTGCAGATGTTTTTCGTTCAAACCTCAATTTGCTCTGAGATTTGGAATTAACCTTTAAAATGTTCTGGATTTATCTCCCATATGCCAAAGATCTGTACATTTCTTTTCACATGAGCTGAAATTTTCAGGCGATTGAGTAACAGATGTTTTCCTTAAAGGCAGTTAATGATCAGAAAAAATGACCATTGTGGAAATACTTTAGGTTCCTTCTGTAATATGATCTGCACATATTTTCTTCTCTTGTAGTTCAATTGTTCGTTTTCGAAGGGAGGAAATAACTGATAATTAAAACATATATCCTGTTGATTTTTCCCCCCCAGAGTAAACTGAAAATGATTTGGACTGACTAGGGCCGCTCCATTCTGTGAAACTCACATTGTTTGCGTACTGTTGGCGGGCCTCATTAGGGGGTAAATTTGCTTTTTCTGTGTGTTTGCCAGTAACGATTCCTGTCTCTTACCGGAACTTGCCATTTGGATTGTCTCCTTCCTAAACTAGCCATCTTAAACAGTTCAGTTAGTTATTTTTCCTGCTCTCCAGGTTTTTTCTATTATTCTTAGATCCTCAAATATTTAAAGCTGAGGATATTGGTCACTGAGATATTGCCTGGTTAGGGTTCGGCATTGTGCCCGAATTTGTTGGGCCTCTCAGGGCCTGAGTTCTCTGTGCTTTAACAAATAAGCTACAGTTCTCAAGAGATCAGTGAAGCTTGTTTGTTGATCCTGTATTCTCATCCAGAGGAAGTAGATCTTTGAGAATGTCTAAGGAAGGGTAAGTGAGTTTATTATTCTTTTTCCCTCATTTTTCTCAGCAAAGAGATGTTCTAGTTATCTGAGTGAACTAGAAGATTAATAAGCGGTGCTACCAGTCAGAGTGGAGGTAGAGATTGAAAGAAATTCAGCTGAAAGCTTACATTGTTAGTGTTTCACATTGAATATATTGTAAAGTTACTATTGCTATTTTGAAAAAGAACATTGAGGATGGATAATCTTAATAGGAATTTAGTGAGTTTAAAGACCCTGTTTACTCTGGTAAATCATTTTGGTTTTTGATAGAAAGTATTTATGCAGATTGGAAACAATCGGTGGTGTATTACCAAAGAGTTTTACAAAGAAACGAGTGATGTTTAAGAATTCAAAGGCATTATAAAATAAATTGTACCTTTAGGAAATGGTGTGAAAGACTGTGTGAAAATAGCCCATGATTTTGTTTCCTTCTGGGTGTTGTAGACAAAAAATAAATTTTTTGAATCCCCTATTCCTCTTTACAATGTAAAATGGTTCTGTGTTAGGGTTTTTTAAAAAAAATTATTGTTTTAGTATTTCTCTTATGCTTCAGAGTTTGAATTGTTACTGATATTATTTTTGTGATCACTCTAATAGATGACATGTAAATTAATGTCTGCATACTTTGATTATTTTATTTCTAGCCTTCAAGCATAACTAGACTTTAGAGAGACATTTCCTTTGAAATAGGACATAGATCTCTAAAAAAAAAAGTCTTTAAAAATACAGTAAAATTTTGATTTTGTGGAAGCTCTTAGTTTTTTTTTTTCTTCAAGTTTCTTTGTTTTATTAGAAATTTTGGAGTAATTTCAGAGCATTATGCTTGTATTTTATTTAAATCTAATTACGTGTTGATTATGAGCAGAATAAAATTGGCCTGCTTTTCTGTTACTTTAAAATCTCATTATTGGATAAAGAAAATGAGTAATTGTGTTATTTTTAGACCTCTTATGACATCACTAGAATTTCAAGGTTTCTTTAAATGTGAAAATTATGGAAGGACTGCCTCTTTAGGTTTGTATGTTTTTTTACCTTCTAGTACTGGCTACAAATTTGCAGCTGTTAAACAATTTTTATGATAAAGATGATCACAGATGCTGATATATGTCTTAGTCTTGTGCACATGGTTGTTTATAAAGCTGGTTTATAGATTTAAGAACTATATTTCTAGGTGCAGTCAAAATTCTTGGGAAGTAATTGATACTAATTTTTCCCCGTGGTAAAGAGCATATGTTAGAATTGTTTAGAGAGCTTTTTTTTTTTTAAAATCCTTACCCGAGGACATTTTTGCATTTATCCCAGATAGAGCAGGAGGGAGAGAGGGAGAAAGATTGAGAGAAACATCGATGTGAGAGAGACACATCAAGTGTCTGCCACTGACACGACCCCCAACCGGGGCCGGGGCCGGGGCCAAACTGCAACCGAGGTACGTGCCCTTAGTGGGAACCGAACCCGGGACTCTCTGGTCTGTGGGACGATGCTCTAACCGCTGAGGCAAACCAGCCAGGGGTGTGTTAGTTAGAGATCTATATAAACCAAAGGACACTATAAGGACTGAGATATTCTTTTAGGTTTATTTCTAGGAGCCCCTAGGGCAATTCCTGTACCGTCTGAATAGGTAATGAACCAAATGCATGGATTACATAAATGAAATCAGTTAGCTTTTATTCTCCTTTGCTATCTTTAGAAATAAATGGATACATTTTGTACTTTGGAATGAAAAGAATTTTTATATTTACAATTTTTGTATATGTGATATTTTGACACAGTACAGTCTGTCATTTGATATATATGAATTATTTTCTTAGTAGTAGGAAAAGATTATTATATTTGAGCCATATGTAAACTTATGGTAATTGAGACAATGTGGTATTAGTGTAAGGATAGACTTATGTGGATTATGAAACCTAATAGGGAATTTGTAGACCCACACACATAGATTTTCAGCAATGAGGCCAAGTAATTTCATATGGAAAACAAATAAACCTCAACTTTTATTTCAGACCATATACAAATAATGCAAAATGAATCATGGACCTAAATATAAAAGTTAAAAGTAAAGTGTAGCCCTGGCCGGTTTGGCTCAGTGGTTAGAGCGTCAGCCCGCGGACCAGAGTCCCAGGTTCGGTTCCTGCTAAGGGCACGTACCTTGGTTGCAATTTGTCCCCAGCCCCAGTTGGGGTCGTGTGGGTGGCAACCACTCGATGTGTCTCTTTCACATCGATATTTCTCTCTCTCTCTTCCTCCCTCTCTCCCTCCCGCTCTGTCTGAAGATAGATGCAAAAGTGTCCTCAGGTGAGGATAAAAAAGTTTTTTTTATATATATATATAAAATTTTTTTATATATATGTGTATGTATGTATACATAGATATACATACATATAAAAAGTAAAGTGTAGGCAAAAATCTTTGTAACTTTGAATTAGGTAAAGATTTCTAAGAATACATAAAAACATGAAAGACTGAGTTGATAAATTGGGCTTCATCAAAAATTAAAAAACAAATTGCTTTTGAAAGATTCCATTAAAAAACAAACTGGGAGAAACTTTGTGTGTGTGTGTGTGTGTGTGTGTATGTATAAAAATAATAAAAGGCTTATATCCAAAATGTATGAAAATAATAAAAGGCTTATATCCAAAATATATGAAGAATTTTTACAAAACAATAGTAAGGCAAACAACTCAGTTTAAAAATGGGCATAAGATTTGAATATATACTTCACACACAAAATAGGTATGGCCAGCCCTGGCTGGTTTTGCTCAGTGGTTAGAGCATTGGCCCATGAACCAAAGAGTCACAGGTTCGATTCTAGTCAAGGGCATGTACCTTGGTTGCGGTTTGTTTCTGGCCCTGATTGGGGTCGTGCGGAAGGCAACCAGTCAATGTGTCCCTTTCATGTCGCTGTTTCTCTCTCTCTCTCTCCCTCCCTCCCTCCCACTCCATCTGAAGATAAATAGAAAAAATATCCTCTGGTGAGGATTAAAAAAGAAAAAAAAAAGGTATAGCCAATAAGCACTTGAAATGATGCTTTACATCATTAATTATTAGGGAAATACAAATTAAAGTCTCAGTGAGATATTGTACCCACTAGATGACTACATTAACTAGAACAATGATTTTCAGCCTTTTTTTAACTCATGGCACACATAATTAATAAAATTTTGTAGCACACCAAAAAACTTATTTTTTGCCGATCTGACAGAAAAATAGTTGTAATTTTATTTCATTCACACTGGATGGCTATTATGTTGGCTTTTGTAATTTTTTAATTTGACAGTCTAAAGGAAAAGAGGTCAGTGCTCCTGACTAAATAGTCAGGTATTGCATGTTTTAAAAATTCTTGTGGCACACTGGTTGAAAATTGCTGAAGTAGAATGACTGAAGTGAAAAACACTGACCATGTGGAGCAGTTGGAACTCTCCTGCATTGCTGATGAGAATGCAAAATAGAAAACAGTTTTAGCAATGTATTATTCCTAAAGTTAAACATAAACTTACTATATGACTGAGTAATTCCATTTTTAGGTTTTTATTTATCCAAGAGAAATGAAAGTGTTTGTCCACACAGATTTGTATGTGACTATGCATAACAGCATTAATAGTTAATACTGGGAACAACCCAAAATATCCATTAACTGAATGGATAAACAAATTGTGCTATATTCATACAATGGAATACTACTCAGAAATAAAAGAACTAATTATGGTACATATAACAACATAAATGAATCTCAGAAATACTGTGCTAGGAAAAAGAGGTGCAAGCATCAATTACATGATGTTTGATTCCATTTATAAGAAACGTGTAATGACAAACCATAGATTAGTGGTAGCCTGGGGCCAGAGGTTGGGGAGGGTATTGCAAAAGGACATTAAGAAATGTTTTGGGTTGATTGTGGTAATTGTTACATCAGTGTACACAATTGCCAAACTCACCAAACTTTACACTTAAAATGGGTGACTTTTATTTTAAGTAAATCATAACTTGAATAAAGTTGGTGGGGAAATGAGACTTGAAGAGCTCCTCTTCAACTTGCTTATTTAACTTTTTGTAAGCAAAAAGTTATTGTTAATTCATATTTAAGAGAATATATTTGGGGAAATGCAGGTGCTGTAGGACGAATAATGCAGGAAAAAATACACCTTCCTTTCAGTGTTATGATTGAACCCTTAGTCCTCTACAGTTGTTAAAATGCCTTTTAGTACTAGAGCTGCTGTCTTGGGTAAGAGGCCAAAATGAATTTTATCATTTGCTCTTTTAAATGATAAATTTTGACCTCTCTTTTTCACTATAGGCATAGTCAGTTAATTTGTCCTAATGACAACATGTAAATTATGCTTTCTTATCTCATTTTTATCTCATAGAACTCAACTTTGATATTTTACTTCATTTTATAAGTTATCCTCTCTACATTGGTCTTTACTTAAAAAAAAATGGTGAGAAAAGTGAAAAAAATTTACAGGGAAAAGGGATTGAAAAAAGGTCCTTGTTAATTAGACTGCAGTTTTAGAATAGTACATTTATTTTCAGAAGTATTTATCTCTGGTTTCTCCCTTATTTTGTTAGTCCTCTTTTATTCCCCACCATCCTGCTCACATTAATACTGCATGCAGTTTCTTCATTTGAGAATGAAGGTGAAGGAAATAATAGTATCTCTTAAACATTTTAATCTTGTTAAAGTTTGGTGAAATATTTGGTAGAAAGATAGTATGATCATAACTTAATATTTTTCACTTTTAAGATACACATTTAAACATCTCTGGAATTGGCCTGCATCTAGCATTATACCATCATCTTGAATTAAGTTGAGTTCTTTCAGAGAGGATTTCATTTCTTTTAGTCACCTAGTGGAGGCATTATTAACCATCCTAGTAGTGTAAATTCAGACCACAAACCTACAGGACTTCTTGTTCAGACTCTCAGGGGGGAGTTTTTCCCTCTCTGGGCTCAGCATCAAGGCTGAGATGTACAGACTTCCTTTAATGCTCCTTCTGTATTACAGATTTGTTTCTCCTTTATCCTCTTATTATGGATATAGCCCTTTGATATCCTAGCTTTATGAATCTCTGATTTTTCTTTGGCATTCCCTCCTACCCTTGTTTCTTTTCTTTTTTTTTTTTTATCCTCACCCGAGGATATTTTTCCATTTTTTGTACAGATAGAGTGGGAGGGAGAGAGAGGAAGGGAGAGAGAGAGAGAGAAACATCAACGTGAAGGGACACATCGAGTGGCCGCCACCCGCACGACCATCCAGGGCCGGGGACAAACTGCAAGCGAAGTATGTGCCCTTAGCGGGAACCAACCCGGGTCTCTCCGGACCGCAGGCCTACGCTCTAACCACTGAGCCAAACTAGCCAGGGCCTACCCTCGTTTCTTAATAGCATATAATATAGATGAATATTATAATTGATGGCATCTTAAATTTTAGTCATCTTTAATTTTGTTCTGTGCATGCCTCCATACTCACTTCTTTTCACTGGAACTTTTTTTTTCTTTATTCATTTTATAGAGAGAGGAAGTGAGAAGGAAAGAGAGATAGAAACATTGATGAGAGAGATCATCGATTGGCCGCCTCCTGCATGCTCCCCACTGGGGATTTGGCCCACAATCTGGGCATGTGTCCTGACTGGGAATCGAACCATGACCTCTTGGTGCATGGGTCGATGCTCAACCACTGAGCCACACCAGCCGGACCACTGGAACTTTTTATATTGAGTATTTAAGTGAGAAAAAAAATTACTATTATGATTTATGTTTTATTTTAGAAATGAAAATATGCTTGTTGTTCAGACTTTTAAAGCATAGGCTGCTGTTCTCCTGGCACAATCTGATAAAATGTATATTTTCTGAGGCTGTTCTTCAGAGAAAGTATTAAGACAAATTAGTAAGCAGTTATTGGCTGGAATGTATGAAAACAAAAACTGATGCTACTAAATAAAATACTTTTATAATCTAGTCCAAAATTTCTTGCTGTGTCTACATATCCATGGTATTTGAACTTTCAATTTTTAGGAATCCACTTCATAGATTAGGAAGTTCTTACCTTTATTTTTTAGATCACTAAACATACTTGTTACTGGAGGATGAGGACACAAAGGCAAACTTAAGTCCTGCCATTAAGTTTTTAAAATAACAGCTTAGTTGAGATATAGTTTGCATACCATTCAATTCACCTTTTTAAAGTGTACATTGCAGTGCTTTTAGTATATTCAGAGTTGTGCAACCAACATCACTATCTAACTTAAAAACATTTTCATTACCCCCAAAAGAAACTCTGTATTCATTAACAAAACACTCCAATCCATCCTCCCCACACAGCCTCTGGCAACCACTAACTGCTAGTAACTTTGTAGTTTAAGTTTAATTTTTAGTTTAGTTCAACATTGTGTGTGCTTTTTACAAGGCCCTAAACTAGGTATTGGATTACATTTCTTGGAAATCTTTTGATACTCTAAATGAAAGTTACTGCAGGTACAAATATTTACATCTGTTCTGTACTTAATGTTTTTTCCTAATAGTTTTCTGATTTTTGTTTCTTATTATTTTGCTATTTCCTTTCAGGAAAACGTCTAGTTTATTCTCTAGGCCAGTGATTTTCAACCTTTTTCATCTCATGGTGTACATAAACTAATTTTTTTGGCCTATCTGACAAAAAAATAGGTATAATTTGATTCATTCATACCGGGTGGCTATTGTGTTGTCTGTTGTCATTTTTTAAATTTGACAATCTAAGGGGAAAAAAGGTCAGTGCCCCTGACTAAATAGTCAAGTATTGCATGTTTTTAAAATTTTGCGGCACACGGATTGAAAGTCACTGCTCTGGGCTATTCTATATTGTTTTATATACTTTAACAATAACTTGAATTCTCTTTTAAAAAATATCTTTATTGTCACTGATATTTTGTTCTAATAAGTGGAAATGGAAGCATTAAATGTCTTGGTTATGTGATATTTAGCCAATTTTGTATAGTACCTGGCCTCAAAGTTTATAATCCAGTGAAGAATACAAGAACTACTTACATATTTTGTGTATATGACAAAATGTAGTAAGTGCCAAAATAAAGGATTTTGCATATTTAGACCTCTCACATAGATCACAACTTTACAGAATTTAATTGGTGAAATTTCTTTATTTAGATAGAAAAGTAATCTGAAACCCAGAGTCATCACAGTCACATAGCTATGGCACAGCTTGAATAGTTTCTTGAAGAAATCACTTGAGATTGCTGGGTCTTGAAAAATAAGATAGGGCAAACTGAGGAAGACATTTCAGGTATAGGGAACAGCATAAACAAAGCTTCAGCATACCTTTAAAGAATAGCAGGCAGTTCATTTTGGTTATTAGAGCAAAAGGTGCATGATGTAAAGAATGTGAGATAAAACTGATTTTGGAAAGAAAGTGAAAGGCTTTGAAGTCCATGAAGATACAAAAATTTGTAATTTAGTTGGGTAGGTAGTGAAGAATGTTCTAAAGGTTATTAAGTAGAAGAGCAACATGAATGGAACTGTTCTTTAGGACAGTGCTTCTCAAACTGGTGGAAGACTTTTGTTTTTGTTTTTAATTACCCATTTGTTTCAAATCAGTACACTTATAAAATGTAATAAAAATGAAACACTAGAACATGACATAGAAGAGACAAAATGTACATCTGCATTTTTTTTTTTTAATCCTCACCTGAGGACTTCTTTTTCCATTTATTGTTAAGACAGAGTGGGAGGGAGGGAGAGAGAGAGAGAAACATCAATGTGAAAGGGACACATCGAGTGCTGCCACCCGCATGACCAACCAGGGCCGGGGACAAACTGCAACCGAGGTACGTGCCATTAGCGGGAACCGAACCTGGGTCTCTCTGGACCGCAGGCCGACGCTCTAACCGCTGAGCCAAACCAGCCAGGGTTACATCAGCATTTTTTTTTTTTTATCCTCACCCGAGGATATTTTTCCATTTTTTGTATAGATAGAGAGGGAGGGAGAGAGAAGAAGGGAGAGAGAGACAGAAACATCGACGTGAAGGGACACATCGAGTGGCTGCCACCCGCACGACCAACCAGGGCCGGGGACAGACTGCAACCGAAGTACATGCCCTTAGCGGGAACCGAACCCGGGTCTCTCCGCACCGCAGGCCGACGCTCTAACCACTGAGCCAAACCGAGCCAAACTGGCCAGGGCGGCATTTTTTAATTATACATATAACAAGTACAATTTTTCTGTCACTTTGTTATAAAAGTTTTTAAATACTTGCAGTTTCTGCATACATCATGCCATGGATTAGTAACAACTGTACACAGACCAGCATTGGTCTATAGACCACACTTGGAGTAACACTACTTCAAAGCAATTATTTTGGCAATATTGCTTTGGCAAAGCGCAATTGGGAAATTATTGCTAAAGAGTTAATGAGTTGCCCTGGCCTGTGTAGCTCAGTGGATTGCAGCATCATCCCATACACTGAAAGGTCGTGGTGGGTTTGATTACCAATCAGGGCACATGCTCATGTTCTCACTTGCTCAGTCTCCCCCTGCCCCCATCCCTCCCTCTCTAAAATCAATAAACACATCCTTGGGTGAAGATTTTAAACAGAAAAAGTTATGAAGACCTGGACAGATTGTTAGCAGTGTGAATTGAATAAAAGATCTGGATTCCAGAGACATTTCAAAATGTAAATGAAGGCACGTGAGATGATTGAGATGATGTGGATTTAAGGGAGAGGAAAGAATAAAAAAATTTTAACTAGATTTTTAAGTTTAAGTGTGAAAATTAGAGTGCCAAAGCAAAAATAGGAACTAGTTTGGGGATAAAATACTAAATTAGGTTTTCAACAAAAATTTACATTATAACATTTTTCTATTAAGTTAAACACACATATACACAGAGAGACTCATCATTCAGTTTATAATCTCAATTTGCACTCTCAGAAAAGCAGTTGTAACTTTTTCTTTGTAACAGATTAAGTATATAATTATACAAATCTATAACAAAAACATGCCCAAGAAGACTATACTTGTATACTTAGTCTCATTTGTTGTTGCAGTAACTGCTTTGGGCGTTTGGCCAGGAAATTGTGACTCCTAAGCAGTGGGAGGAGTTAGGGATAAAGTTCACCACTGCCAAAGAAATTCTATTCCAAATGGATTTGTGTGGGGCAACAGTGATATCCAATGACAAGTTAAATTAGACACAGAGGTGTTTTCTCCAACGCTGTCCCAGAAGATACATGCTGTTGAGGGCCTGGTTCAGACTAAAAAACTTTGTTTGAAGTTAGGTTAGAGTCATTAAAAAAAATAAATTGTACCAGGGACTTGAAGATTAATTTTGTTATGTGACTTCAAGAACTAGTTGACTCAGATAGTTTCACATTTTGCAAAACGGCAACCAGTGACAGATGAGGTAATGCTGCTTTGAATTATTAGTTAAATCTCAAAACCATTGAGTTTGCTATTTACAGAATTTCAGATTTAGTAAATTGCATGTTCATGGTCCTGAAGTGGGAGAATATTAGATCACTCTTGTTAATGCACATTCTATTAATAATCTCATTTTTATAGTTAATATTTGTTTATTTGTACAAAATTTCTTCAAATTTCATGCCTTATTACAGTGGGATATATGATAGTAAAAGCTGTTACATGTCTTTGTGTTGAAATCTGTGTCTGATTTTATAGTGTTCCTATGTTTGTCTCCTAAAGATTATTTCTCTTATTAATACTCAAATCTCTATCTTGCAGATGGCTTAGTATATATGTAAGAATTTCTGGCTAACTGTGTTTTAAGATTGGATGCTTTAGTTCAGTTAAGCTTCTTAGGGTGGCTACTTTGTACTTTATTTAAAGCATGTTTTGGAAAGTTAATTTCACAAATATATTCAAGTTCTTAAAGATAGAGGTTGAGTATGTTTCACTGGTAAATAATTTAGAAAAGTGACACAAGTAAATTGGCATTGGCAAAGATACAGTCAAGGTCCTGGAACCAATAGAAACTTTGGATTTCCCAAGGCAGGTGTCTTTTTGTTTTAAATGTGTGGTGGGCCAGTGAGTCTGTCTTTTAATTGATATAGTACCTAATACTTTCTTTTGTTATAACAGTAAAGAACAATCATTAGTTTGAGGCCAAGAGATTAGTTTTCCTTGAAGACTGTGTCCTAGAAACATATTATTTCTGGCTCAAGGTTGTTTCTTTGCTGAAGTCGGTGCAATCTTTCAGCATTTGGATGTTTATTTTCTTTGTAAATTTTAACATATACTTTATTATTGCAATTATCTATAATGTAGCTGTTCCATTTTGTCATTATAGCTTTTCTTAAGCACTTTAGATATTTGCACACGAATTAGATTGCGTTCCCTATTGCGCCCCCTCCTTCTATGTTTTGTAGCATAATTAGGGAAAGAACAGGAGAGATGAAGATATATGTAAGGTTTTTCTTTTTGTTTCATAATAGAAATGAATTAGAAGGTGAGATGTGAATGGTTGTTTCTGTTTTAAGTTCAGGAATTGCTTCTGTGGATAAGGGTAACTTATTTTGAATGAAAATGAAAAGATAAAGGATATTTGGTAAAAGATCTTCATAGGAAAAGGTCTCATTTCCTAATTTTAGGCATCAAGAAAGTCTTTCTTAGCTCTGACTATTCCCTGAAGGGCATCTTCTAGAATATATGTCACAAAAATGGTACCTGCTTTGTTGTAGGTATTTAACAAATGTGTTGCTTGCATAAAGTGATCAGAGAGGCAAGAGTGAGATTTGATACTTAGCAGTGGTTATTTTGGCAAAAACGAGATTTCTATGTTACTGATATATGTCATTTCCAGAGTTTGTGTGGATAGTACATAAGGTGCATAACAATGTTTATATTTGTAAAAAAAACACACATATATATATATATATGGTAAGGCATATAGACTTAATTTCTCTTCTGGCCAAGAAAGAAACTAGTAAAGTATCTTGCTGGGTCTGTTGATAGTTTCTTTGTATCTTTAGCACTCATTGAGTGATATTAGCCAAGTTTCTTTTCTCCAGTGATTTTCACTGTCCCTGAAATCAGCTCGTATGATTCTTCTATCAGAATCAAAGCTGTTTTTTTTTACTGTATGGTCCTACATATCTCTCTTGGATTGTATCACAAGGAAGAAAAATCTTCCCAGTCGTCCCTGCCTAAATTCCCACAGAATATTTTAGGCATGTCAGCTGTTTGGGCTCTGAGCAAGGATTTGATCCAGTTGGCCCCCTAGGCTGAATTAAAAGTGTGTTTGAAAAGCTTAAACATCAGTGGTAACATTGTTTCCAGAGTTAGAAATAATACTTTGAGTCTTTTACTCCTGTTGTGACTTCAAAAGGATTTATGTAACTGGGGAAAAATGATAACAAAAAGTAGATGCTCTTTATCAGTAAAAGCAGGGTGAAGTTTGGTAAAGTGCTGGAAGGGTCGTGGTGATATATTTGGGGTTGTGGTATGTTTTTAAAAAGGTTTGGTTGGGTGCCATTTATTCTCCAATTCCTATTGGCCACTCCAGGGATTTTCAGCTGGTGTGCCGCAAGCATTTTTAAAACATGCAATACCTCACTGTTTGGTCAGGGACACTGACCTCTTTTCCCTTAGATTATAAAATAAAATTTAAAAAATGACAAGAGCCAACACAGCAATAGCTGTCTAGTGTGAGTGAATCAAAATCAAACCTTTTTTTTTTTTTTTTTTTTGTCAGATCGGCAAAAAGTACATATTTTTGGTGTGCCACAGAATTTTAGTGATAAGTATGAGGGTTGAAAATCACTGTGCTACTCTTCTCTTCCCCTTTCCTCCACTATTAACCCAAGACAAAGTAAATACTAGTTCTAGACTAGGTTTTTTTAAGGGAAAGTATAAATGTTTTATAGAACATCTCTCTCAGGAACTAAGAGTTTTATAGAGCTCATCGAGTGTGCCTAGCACAGTACACTAAGAGATAAGTAATAATCTTTATATTTTTCAGAAAAGTTCTGAATTCAAGGGCCAACTAACTGATTTTAAGTTCTTGATTAAAGTATTTTAAAGCTAATGTTTGATTATTTTTCTTTACTTAAAAATTGATACATACATTCTGAGATTAAAGGAAATATTTTTTATTAAAATATAAAACAATATATGTGTTGGTGAAGAGTTAAAAAAATGTCAATGCCTAGATCAGTGGTTTCCAAACTCTTTGAATATTTCATCACTTAAAATATGTAACATTCATTCCTATATGTACTTATTTATATATTATATACTGCCCTTATTTATATATAGTAGAAAACATATGTTAGATATTTTTAAATGATGAAATAAATATAAATAAAAGATCTAATATTTTCTTTTTGCACTCCAGTAGAGTTTTCTGCATCCCCTGGTGCAGTTACTCCTCTTTGGAGACTACTGACCTAGATCATTAATGGGGGAATGAAGCCCAGGCATCTTTATTTGTAACAAGTTTCCTAGGTGATTTAAGCATTTGCATTTCTCACAGTTACTTATGAGATAAAGGTGAAGAAAAGGTTTGGTAATAAGACCATAAATCATTCAGTAATTTTGGCCACGAAACTGGGGTTCAGATGGAAAGGGTGTATTTATTTTCAGAAATGATTAAAACTTACTGCAAAATACCTCATAGTGGTGATCTACCATACTATTATATTTTTAATTTTCTCTGTCTTCATAGCGATCTTCCTGGAAATTTGAATCTGATTATTTCATTTTCAAAATCTGATCATTTGTTCTTGCCTGCAGGGTAAAGTCCATGCTCCCACAGCATGCAAAATCTTCATGATTTGACCCATTAGCCTTTTTTGCTTCATAGCTTTTATTTATTTTATTTTATTATTTTATTTTATTTTTGTAGAGAAATAGGAAGGGGGAAAGAGACACACACACACATCAATGTGAGAGAAACATCAATCGACTGCCTCCTGCATGCCCCCTACTGGGGATACCGGGGATCGAGCCTGCAATTTAGGCATGTGCCCTGACCTGGAATTGAACTGGGCCTCTCAGTTCATGGGATGACACTCAATCCACTGAGCCATACTGGCTGGGCTTCATAGCTTTTACTGCCCCTTCCCTCCTCCTCTATTCCTCTAGAAAACCTCATTTTGCTAAAATAAAACAAATAGAAAAACAAAACCAAAGAAAACGCCTCAGCTCCAGCCACGATAAATGTTTTATAGTTCACTCTAAGCCTTGTCATTGTTTGGTTATTCTACCTGGATTGCCTTTCTTGCTTTGTTCTACTGGAAAACTTTCTTATTGTTTAAGATTCAGCTCACAGTGCTCGCTTCGGCAGCACGTATACTAAAATTGGAACGATGCAGAAAAGATTAGCATGGCCCCTGCGCAAGGATGACATGCAAATTCGTGAAGTGTTCCATATTTTTGCAGCCAATCGATGTGTCTCTTTCACGTCGATGTTTCTCTCTCTCTCCCTCCCACTCTATCTGTACCAAAAAAAAAATGGAAAAATGTCCTCGGGTGAGGATAAAAAATAAAAAATAAATAAAATAAAAAGCCCTGGCCGGTTTGGCTCAGCGGTTAAAGTGTTGGCCTGTGGTCCTGAGAGACCCGGGTTTGGTTCCCGCTAAGGGCACGTACCTCGGTTGCAGTTTGTCCCCGGCCCTGGTCGGTTGTGTGGGTGGCAGCCACTCGATGTGTTCCTTTCACATCGATGTTTCTCTCTCTCTCTCTCTCTCTCTCTCTCTCTCTCTCTCTCTCTGTTCCTCTCTCTCCCTCCCACTCTACCTGAACAAAAAATGGAAAAATGTCCTCCGGTGAGGATAAAAAAAAAAAAAAAGATTCAGCTCACACATTTCTTCTGGTCTCTAAATAAGTGGTGCTCTGTTCTTCATGATGTTTTGTAGCACTTACTGACTTGTTATAATTATTTGTTTATAAGTCCTGCTCCTGTTAGTCTGAATTTCTCAAGGGTAGAAATTCTAAGTTAAAACAAGAAGTTCAGTGAGGGCAAGTACTCTTTTATTCACTGCCATATCATATTTCCTAGCATTTAGTAGGCACGCAATAAGTATTTGTTGAATGAATCTATATTTATGTCTTTATTATCTGGCATTTGATAGGCTTAAATGAACCTTATTAAATAAATTAAAAATAAATGAAGGATAAAATCTCAGAAATAAACTTATTTTATAGGGTTATATTTTGAAAAAGTGAATTCTCAGATTTTTACTACATGGCGTTATTAATATCAAAACACATAAGAAAATCCACATATTTTCATATACTCTCTGATTTTACTTAAGGTATAAGAAGGACTTGAATAATTGTATTATGACTTTTTTTTTTTGTACGTGCCCCTAGCCGCTAGGGTCTAGGGGAAACCGAACCTGGGACTCTCTGGTCCTCAGGCCAAGGCTCCAACCACTGAGCCAAACTGGCCAAGGCTATTATGACTTTTCAAATTGGTACTTAAATGAGAAGATGTAGAAAGCCAAATAATTCTGTTTAACTTAATAATTGTTTTGTTGTTTCATTGTTAATTGAGATATCATTTTTTCACTCCTTTCTTTAGGGTGTTTGTGAACCGAAGTTTAGCCATGGAGAAAATAAAGTGTTTTGGTTTTGATATGGATTATACACTTGCTGGTGAGTAGCACTTTTTATTGCTTAAGATCGCTTTGGATATATTATAGTGGGTCTACAGTATGCTATTCAGTAGACACTTCTTGATTTAATCATATATTTAGCTGCCAGGGAGTCTTATTATAAGCTGCTTCTGTTGAGATTTGTGAATATTGAAATGATCCGATATCCTTGACATTTAGTTTGTACAGATAGGTAGGACTATTACTAAAATATTTTAGAGACCCTGGTAAGACATGATATGGTGAAATAATACATTCTGTGTATATTTGGGCACTTTTGGTTTTTATTTTATTAAGCTGTTCTTTGTATCTCTCACTCTATCACAAGGTGAATTTTTATCAGGTAAAATTTTTAATGTTTAAGACAAATGGAAAATGTGTTCATTTTTCATGTACACATACTATGTAAAGACTTTTTAAAATGTAGAGCTATTAGCTTTGTTCAGTATCAAATAGACCTTAAACACTAGCACTGTGCTGTTTTTCCCTTTCTGTCTCTGAGGTATATTTGAAGTAATCAATGCATTAGTCAGTAGTTGTAACATCTTTTCAGAATGTACACAGTTTTTATTAAAATATTTGCAGTCTTGGCCCTGGCTGGTTTGGCTCAGCAGTTGGAGCGTTGGCCTGTAGACCAATGAGTTGTGGGTTTGATTCCGGTCAAGGGCACATACCTCGTTTGTGATTTGTCTCCACCCCGGCTAGGTTGTGCAGGAGGCGACCAGTCGATGTGTCTCTCTCATGTTAATACTTCTCTCTGCCCCGCCCCCCCCCCCCCCCCCCCGCACTATCACTTCCTTCCTCCCACTCGATCTGATGATAAATAGAAAAAAAATATCCTCGGGTGAGGATTAAAAAAAACATTTTTGTAGTCTGATACAAATATTAATGAAAATGTAATGTAATGTAAGAAATAGTAAGGCCCTGGTTGGTGTTGCACAGTGGTTAGAGCATTGGCCCCTGCATTGAAGGGTCACGTGTTTGATTCCTGGTAAAGGGCACGTACCTGGCCTCAGTTGGGGCATATGCGGGAGGCAACCAATTGATGTGTCACTCTCACATTGATGCCTACCCCCTACTGTCTAAAAATCAATGGGGAGCCCTGGCCAGTTCGGCTCAGCGGTTAGAGCATTGGCCTGTGTTCCGGAGAGACCCAGGTTCGGTTCCCGCTAAGGCCGCGTACCTCGGTTGCAGTTTGTCCCCAGCCCTGGTTGGGTTGTGCGGGTGGCAGCCACTCGATGTGTCCCTTTCACATTAATGTTTCTCTCTCTCTCTCTCTCTCTCTCTCTCTCTCTCTCTCTCTCTCTCTCTCTCTCCCCCCCACTCTATCTGAATAAAAAAATGGAAAAATGTCCTCGGGTGAGGATAAAAATAAATAAAATAAAATATACACTGAATTAATTTGAATTTCTCTTTCATTCATATTGTTATTTATTTGGTTTTCTGTTACCTTAAAGTTGTTTTTGCAATATTTTGATTTTCCTAATTGGACAAAGGCACTTTTGGGAGTATTTGTCAGAAAGCAGGTGAAAGCACTACTTTCTTAGTGTAGATCTTGCTGTCCAAATTGGGAGAAAATCCTACAATCTCTCTTTTTTAGAATTGTAGCACTTCATAGAAAGGAATGGCAAGGTAGCTGAAAGATCTTATCTAAGCAGAAATAGAAGTTAATGGGGTCAAAAAGTGTCAAACTTCCCCATTTTGGTTATTAAGACATCCTTACTGAAATAGTTCAATAAGTATTCAGCCCTGGCCAGTTTGGCTCAGTGGTTAGAGCATTGGCCTGCGGTCTGGAGAGACCCGGGTTTGGTTCCCGCTAGGGGCATGTACCTTGGTTGCAGTTTGTCCCTGGCCCTGATTGGGTTGTGTGGGTGGCAACCACTCGATGTGTCCCTTTCACATCGATGTCTCTCTCTCTCTCTCTCTCTCTCTCTCTCCGTCCCTCCCTCCCTCCCTTCCACTCTATCTGAACAAAATATCAAAAAATGTCCTTGGGTGAGGATAAAAAAAAATAAAAGTATTCATTGAAAACCTGTAATGTGCTTGACACATTTTGTTACTAAGCACTGAGATAACTATATATTCCACAGAATAATGAAAAAATGAATTCTCTTATGTGCAAAAGTCAGTGACTGTTATAGTCTAAACTTTAAAAATACTTGATTTCTTTTTATTTGCTTTTTGTTTTTTTTGTACCCCACTTCATATTTTAATGATTACTCTTAATGTAGACTGTGATATACTTTGCTTATATATGGTGGTAATTATTAACATTTATTAAGTACTTATAGGCTATACTCTGTTCTCAGTGTTTTACATAGACGGTCTCATTTAATACATGGATTCTCTCATTTTACATTGCTTATTTAATATTTACAAAAACTCTGAGGAAGATACTGTTATGTCTCTATTTTACAGATGACACTTAAGACATTAAGGACTTTGTCAAAGGACATTTAGCTATGATATAATTGAAAGATTCAAACTTAAGCATACATGTATATAATAAGTGTAAACTATCATTTGAATAGTGACAATTTATAGTGAGATATAATTTCAAAGTAATAAGGCCCCCCCCTTAAATAAACAAACCAGGACTTAACCATTAGAATGGGCAAAGCCCTTTAAAATACAGTCGTCCGTCGCCACTTCGCACTTCAACTTTCGCTGCTTCACTCTATCGCGGGTTTTCAAATATATTCATTAAAAAGTTGATCGAGACAGTGAAAATGATACAGTGCACACTTGGTTGTCTGAGTCAATTATACACCCCTGTTTTACAATTAAAATTACTGTACGTATGGACTATAGGCCTATGTATTTGAGCACCCCTGCAAATCCTTCAATGCCAGGTGCAACTGCTCCACCTCTCCTTGTGTGTGGGTAATAACTGTTTTCCAAAAAATTGGGTGTGGTGAAACCAAGCCAGTCAGAGCATGCTGTTCACTGTTTGGCTATCCTAGCCTCTTTCTATCCTGGCCACTGATTGGCTCAGCCTCATGCAGGTTTGTTTCTCTCATACATGCTTCTATATCGCTGTGCATCGGAAGCGTCTTTGCTCTTGTGTCTGCGATTTCTGAGAACTTTTATCTAAGCCCCACAATGGCTCCTAAATGTGCTGCTTCTTCTAAGCCTTCTGACAATGAAACTAAGCACCGGAGGAAGATGCTTACCATCCAGAAGAAGGTGAAATTTTTGGATATGATCGAAGATGGCAAGAAAATTGTGGAGGTTGCCTGCCATTACGACTTGAATGAGTCTGTCGTTCGCTCCATCCATAAAGATGGAAAGAACGTCTGTGCAACGGCTACTGTCTCTTTCAACAAGGAAGCAAAGTGCGTCATGACAAGTCGTAATAAGTTCATAGTGAAAACGGAGTCTGCCGTAGCTGTTTGGTTCAGTGACAGCTGCAAGAAAAACATTCTGTTGGATTCGCTGGTCATCTGGGAGAAAGCGAGGCAGTTCTATCAGCACTTTATGGCGGACAAACCTCAACCAGGACCCTCTTCTGCAATGTTCATGGATTACACAGTGAGCAAGGGTTGGTTCGAGAAGTTCCAGAAGAGGTATCATCTGAAGAGTGTCGTTCACAGAGAAGCTGCCTCTGCTGACCAGCCTGCAGCAGAGGACTATGTGAACAACATGTTCCAGAAGATTTTTGAGGAGGGCGAATATCATCAGAACAGGATCCCTTAACTGATGAGGATCTGGTGGAGATGACTAAATCTGCGAGTGAGGAACAGGAAGAGCAGCCAGAGGTTCCTGGGTGTCAGGAGGAAATAGGCCTTACACTTGATGTCTCTCGCAAGTCGTGAGAACTATTAAGGTAGTACAGGACAGGATTGGCGAATGGGACCCACAAATGATGCGTGCATTGTGGTTCTGGAATGCACTTGATGGAGCGATAGAACCTTACAAAAGCCTCCTCATGCATATGAAAAGACAGCACCAGCAACTGCCTATCACGATGTTCTTCACCTGTGCACCCAGACACCCACTGCCTACTCCTAGTATTCTTCATTGGAAGAAGACGACGATGCACCTGCTGAAGACTCTCCTACTGAGGATATGCCTTCAGAGGAGCAGTAACCCTGCTCTTTTTTGCTGTGCAGTACATGTCTTCATCTTCATCACTTCATCATCGAAGAAGTTGCACTATTTTCATAGGTTAGTGGTTGTGTGTAAGAACTGTGTGTGTGTGTGTGTGTGTGTAATTAAATGTACAATAATAATATATTTGTAATGTCTAATGTGTCTTATTTTCTCTTGTCTAATGTATTGGGTAATACAAGTGTAATGGTGACTAAAGGGTGTTATTTCATGTCTAGAGGACTCTAATAATGTTAAAAAATGTATTTAGAAGGTCATAAACAGATTTTCTATGCTCTAACTGCGAAAATACTCGATTTATAAATAAAGAATCCTACTTCGCAGAAATTCATTTATCGCAATAGAGTCTAGAATGGATTAACCGTGATAAATGAGGGCCAACTGTAGTCCCCATGAAAGTTTAACATTATTCCAACAATTCCATGTTGAGTGAAAAACATTGTTACTCTTTTTGTGATATTGCTTCCACTTCATAAAGCACACAGGAAAATAGGTTTATTGACTTTATGCTCTCATCTGTTTTCCAGAATGGTATTCAGTAAATTTATCTGTGAATAACTTGGATATTTAAAACACAAACAAACTATATCCTTTAAGTGTTGCCAAGGACTTTTCATCAGAAAAATGTGCCATGAAGTACACAGACAAGACTAAAAGAAGTGTTTTTGTTTGTTGGTTTGTTTTTAAATGCTTTGAGTATTTGGGATAAATATCCCTGGAGCAAATGTAACAGACTCACAGAGTATATTCTTGGAAAGGGTCTGAATTCTTTCTGAAGCATTTCTGAGACATTGTCTTCTCTGTACAATCCTTGGTACATCATTCGCTCAGAGCAATTTATGTGTTACTTGCAGCTTTTGTTTACTTGACCATCTCCCTATTGGCCTGTGAGTTTCTCAAGGGCAAAGACTTTCTTTTTCACATTTATATTGTATGTGCTGCCTGAAGCTTGGAATATAGTAGATGACCAGTAAATATTTATTGAATGAACAATTTGGGTGCATAAGTTTTAATATATCAGTTTAAGAATCAATCATGGTACTTTATCAATTATTCAAGTGAAATACTTTAAATATGAACTTATTTTAAAATTTTTAATAAACATTTTAAAGGAATAAGGTAACATACAATGAAACACATGCATTTTAAGTATATAAATAGAGTTTGACAAAATGTATACACCTGTGTAATCACCACCATAATCTTATGTTTCTATTATTCAAAAAAGTGCCTTAATTGACTTTTTCAAGTCAGCTCTCTCTCCTGTCCCCTTTACCCCAAGGCTTTTTGTTATTATGAACTTTGCCTTTTCCAGAATTCCATATAAATGGAATCATAGAGTATGTACTCTTGTGCCTGGCTTCTTTTGCTTAGCATAATGTTTCTGTGGTTCATTCATGTTGTATCTGTCAGTAAGTAGTTCTTTTCTTTTTTTTACCCCTAACATTTTTAAACTTTTTATTTTGAAATAATATTTTGGCCTACAGAGGTGTTGCAAAAATAATGGAGCTTGCCTTTCTCTCTCCTAATGGTAATACCTTATTTGACTATAGTACAGTTATAAAAATTAAGAAATAGTTTGAAGTATTATGCATGTTTGGGAAGAATACCACAGAAATGATGTGCCCTTCTCAAAGATCATCATACCAGGATGTATAATTTTGATGTCGTATTACTAGTAATATTAACCAGTCAACATTCTGAAATTACCCTCTTTTTCTTTAAACTTTTCTTTTTTTCAGGAGGGGGAATCAAATTGTTTGGGTTTACCACAATTTGTTTATCTGTTGATGGACATTCAGATTGTTTTTAGTTTGAGTCTATTAAAAATAAAACTACTATTGCCCTGGCCCGTTTGGCTCAGCGGTTAGAGCGTCAGCCTGCGGTCCACAGAGACCCGGGTTCGGTTCCCGCTAGGGGCGCGTACTTCGGTTGCAGTTTGTCCCCGGCCCTGGTCGGTTGTGTGGGTGGCAGCCACTCGATGTGTTCACATCGATGTCTCTCTCTCTCTCTCTGTTCCTCTCCCTCCCTCCCACTCTACCTGAATAAAAAAAAAAAAAAAATTGGAAAAAAAAAAAAAAAATGTCCTCAGGTGAGGATAAAAATAAAAAAAAATAAAATAAAAAAAATAAAACTACTATTGCCCTGGCCCGTTTGGCTCAGCGGTTAGAGCGTCAGCCTGCGGTCCACAGAGACCCGGGTTCGGTTCCCGCTAAGGTCATGTACCTTGGCTGCAGTTTGTCCCCGGCCCTGGTTGAGTCGTGTGGGTGGCGGCCACTCGATGTGTCCCTTTCACATCGATGTTTCTCTCTCTTCCTCTCTCTCCTTCCCGCTCTATCTGAGTAAAAATAAAACTACTATGAACATTGGTATATAGGTCTTCTTATGGATGTTTATTTTTAGTTCTGCGAAAATACCTATAGGTGAAATTGCTAGATTATATTTTACCTTGTAGGAATCTGACAAATGGTTTTCCAATGTAGTAATTAATACCATTTAAAATTTTCCACAAGCATGAAAATTTTAGTAGCTCCACTCCTCACCAACACTTGATATTATTAGATCTTTGAATTTATCAATTCTAGTGAATGTGTAACATTATCTCATGATTTTACTTTGTATTTTCCCCTGATAATTAGTGTTTATAATCTTCATGTGATTATTAGCTATTTGTATTTCTTTTGTGAAGTGCCTATTCAAATGCCCATTTTTAATCCTCATCCGAGGACATTTTTACATTTTTTGTACAGACAGAGTGGGAGGGAGAAAGAGGAAGAGAGAGAGAGAGAAACATCGACGTGAAGGGACACATCGAGTGGCTGCCACCCGCACAACCAACCAGGGCCGGGGACAAACTGCAACCGAGGTACATGCCCTTAGCGGGAACCGAACCCGGGCCTCTCCGGACCGCAGGCCAACGCTCTAACCGCTGAGCCAAACCGGCCAGGCAAATGCCCATTTTTAAATTGGGTTGTTTCTAATCTATATATCTTTATATCTTACTTTATTATTATTATTATTTTTTATCCTCACCCGAGGACATTTTTCCACCTTTTGTACAGATAGAGTGGGAGGGAGAGAGAGGAAGGGAGAGAGAGAGAGAAACATCGACGTGAAGGGACACATCGAGTGGCTGCCACCCGCACAACCAACCAGGGTCGGGGACAAACTGCAACCGAAGTACGTGCCCTTAGCGGGAACCAAACCCGGGTCTCTCCAGACCGCAGGCCGACGCTCTAACTGCTGAGCCAAACTGGCCAGGGCTATATCTTACTTTATTAAAAAATTTTTATGGCAGCCCTAGCCGATTTGGCTCAGCAGTTAGAGCGTTGGCCTGTGGTCCAGAGAGACCTGGGTTCGGTTCCCACTAAGGGCGTGTACCTCAGTTGGCAGTTTGTCCCTGGCCCTGGTTGGTTGTGTAGTGGCAGCCACTCGATGTGTCTCTCTCACATCGATATTCCTCTGTCCCCGCCTCTTGCTCTATCTGAAGATAAATGCAAAAATGTCCTCGGGTGAGGATTAAAAAACACACAACAAATCTTCTGTAAAGAAATTCATGCTAGTTTTGCTGTTGCACCTCAAAATGCAAAAGTTATGACCACAGAGTGTGATAAGTGCTTAGTTAAAATGGAAAAGGTAATAAGTTTGTAGATAGAATACATGAACAGAAAATGTGTTCTGATTGACAGCTATATAGGGTTTAGTTTTGTCTGTGGTTTTAGGCATCCACTGGAGGTCTTGTAATGTTCTCCCCACGGATAAGGAGGAACTCGTATAGATTACTCTAATCTTGTTTTATTGTTATTGGAATTAATGCACTCACTTGACATTTAAATGAACATTTTTACATGGTGTTTTGGATCATAGGCCAGGGCACTCAGATCATGTTTATGTCAGCTATTAGATATCCTCACCAAACTTACTGGCATTAGAGTCATTTAAAGGGGCAAAGAAAAACAGTCTAAAGTAAGAAGTACTATACAATATTGGTGTACTGTCATTGAAGACACCTCCAACAAGGTAGAGCACCTTTTTTCCTCCTTTAAAAAAAATTGTGATACGATATACTTGATGTAAAATTTACTATTTTAACTATTTTTAAGTGTATAACTGAGTGGCATGAAGTACGTCCACTGCAGCCTTCACCCACTATCCGTTTACAGAACTCTTCCATTACCAAACAGAAACTCTGTACCATTAAGCAGTGACTTCCCTTTCCCGCCTCCCTCCAACTCCTAGTAATCTCTCATCTACAGTCTGTCTCTGAGTTTGTTTATTCATATAAAATGTGTTCTTTTGTGTCTGGCTTATATCTCTTGGCATAATGCTTTCAAGTTTTGTCTATGTTGTAGCAGGTAAAGAATTTTATTCCCTTTTAACGCTGAATAATATGTTATTGTATGTATAGACCACATTTTGTTATTCATCATTCATCAGTGGACACTGAGCTGCTTCTACCTTTTGGCTATTGTGAATAATGATGCTATGAACATTGGTGCACAAGTATCTGAGTCTCAACTTTCAGTTCTTCTGGATATATACCCAAGAGTGGAATTGCTGGATCAAATGATAATTGTTTAACTTTTTCCAAAGTTAAACTGTTTTCCAAAGTGACTACATTGTTTTACATTCCCACTAGCAATGCACAAGTCTCCATTTCGCCGTATCCTTGACAATGTTTATTTTTAGGTTTTTGTTGGTTTGATATTAGTCATCCTAATGAGTGTGAGATGGTATCTCATTGTGGTTTTGATTTACATTTCCTTAATGTCTAATAAATTGATGATGAGCATCTTTCATGTGCTTACTAGCTATTTGTATATTTAATTTGGAGATAGGTCTATTTAAATTCTTTGTCCATTTTTTGGGGGGTGTTTGTTGTTGAGTTGTAGGAGCTCTCTTTCAGTATTCTGGATATTAGTCTTTATCAGGTATATGATTTGCAAATATTGTCTCATTCTTTGGGTGGTCTTTTCACTCTCTTGATATGCATCTTTTGATAAATAAAAGTTTTAAATATTAATGAGGTCCAATTTTTTTTTTTTTTGGCCTGTGTTTTTGCTGTCACATCCAAGAAATCATTGCCAAAATCCAATATAATGAAGAGTTTTATATCTTATGTTTAGATTTTTTATTTAGATTTTTGTATGTAATGTAAGGGTCTAACTTCATTCTTTTGCATGTGGATACTCAGTTTTCTCAACACCATTGAAAAGACTGCTCTTTCCTTCCTGAATGGTCTTGGCATTCTTGTCCGAAATAATTTGGCCATTGATGCAGATAGGACACTTTTGTTGTTGTTGTTAACTGTTACCAGAGGATATT
The DNA here is from genome assembly GCF_014108415.1 of Molossus molossus. NCBI lineage: Eukaryota > Metazoa > Chordata > Mammalia > Chiroptera > Molossidae > Molossus > Molossus molossus. The sequence continues at coordinate 21,287,844 of NW_023425352.1, forward strand.
TTTTCCATTGATTCTTTTAGAGAGAGTGGAAGATTGGGGGGAAGGGGAGAGAAAAAAAGAGGCGAGAGAGAGATATTGATGTGAGAGAGACACATCTGTTGGTTGCCTCCTGAATGCCTGGTGCTGAGGATTGAACCTGCAACCAAGGTACGTGCCCTTCACTGGGAATGGAACCCATGACCCTCTGGTACGAGGGCCGATGCTCTTAACAACTGAGCCACGCCGGCCTGGGAAGAACTTTTTTTTTAATGAAACATATGAGCCCTGGCCGGTTTGGCTCAGCGGTTAGAGCGTTGGCCTGCAGTCCAGAGAGACCCGGGTTCGGTTCCCGCTAAGGGCATGTACCTTGGTTGCAGTTTGTCCCTAGCCCTGGTTGGTCGTGCGGGTGGCAGCCACACGATGTGTCCCTCTCATGTCGATGTCTCTCTCTCTCTCCTTCTCTTTCCCTCCTACTCTATCTGAACAAAAAATGGGAAAATGTCCTCAGGTGAGGATAAAAAAAAAAAGAAGAAGAAGAAACATATGACATTGTAAACCTTTCTGTCTGTGCTTCAGTATTTCTCCTTAGACATGAGGCTCCTTGCAGAAGTGATGAATTAAATTAATATAAAATATCAGCCGAGTTGAACTTGTTGTGGATTGTGTGTAAACTGGATGCATATATTTGAAGTTCTTAATGTGACAATAGGGTTTCTTAAAGGAGCATATGTTTTGAAAGGTTTTTGGTACAAACCAAAGAAGATAACCTTCATTAAAAAGGCCAGAGAGCCTGACCAGTATGACAGTGGTTGAGTATCAGCCCATGCACCAAGAAGTCGCTGGTTCGATTTCCAGTCAGGGCACATGCCCAGGTTGTGGGCCAGATTCCCAGTGGGGGGCATGCAGGAGGCAGCTAATCCATGTTCTCTCTCATCAGTGTTTCTATCTCTCCCTCCCTCTCCCTTTCTCTCTCTAAAATCAATAAAGAAAAAAAGAAATGAAAAAAAAAAAACAGAATTTCTCATTGTCCCAATTTTTGACACAATGTTCAGGTATCCTCACAACTTGCAAAATGTAGAACTTGCACATTACCTTGCTCCCTAATCCTCCAAACATGTTATCTACTGTATGCAAGAGATTTGGGGGGGGGGGATGGGCACCTCCATATCAATGAAAGTTATTAACCTATATATACCCTCCAACTTATTCTTGAGGGATTTATCAGTTTGTGAGTGGATCAAAAGTATACAATTGTTAAAACAACAATGAGATATCACTTCACACCTGTCAGAATGGCTGCCAAATCATCAAACAACAAGTATTGGCGAGGGTGTGGAGAAAAGGGGACTCGAGTACACTGCTGGTGGGAATGCAGACTGGTGCAGCCACTATGGAAAACACTATGGTGTTACCTCAAAAAATTAAAAATTGAACTTCCATTTGACCCAGTGATCCCACTTTTAGGAATATACCCTAAGAAGCCTGAAACACCAATCAGAAAGAATATATGTACCCCCATGTTCATAGCAGCACTATTTACAATAGCTAAGTTCTGGAAACAGCCCAAGTGTAGACAAATGTATAAAAAGCTGTGGTACAGCCCTGGCCGGTTTGGCTCAGCGGTTAGAGCATTGGCCTGCGGTCCGGAGAGACCCGGGTTCGGTTCCCGCTAAGGGCATGTACCTCGGTTGCAGTTTGTCCCCGGCCCTGGTTGGTCGTGCGGGTGGCAGCCACTCAATGTGTCCCTTTCACGTCGATGTTTCTCTCTCTCTCTCTCTCTCTTCCTCTCTCTCCCTCCCACTCTATATATCTGTGCAAAAAATGGAAAAATGTCCTCGGGTGAGGATAAAAAAAAAAACAGCTGTGGTACATATACACAATGGAGTACTATGCAGCTGTAAGAAAGAAAGATCTCTTATCCTTTGAGACGACATGGAGGGACCTGGAAAGTGTTATCCTAAGTGAAACAAGCCAAGCAGAAAAAGACAAATACCACATGATCTCACTTATTTATGGAATATAATGAACATAACAGTCTGAGGAATAGGGCAGACCCAGAAACATGGAAGTAGGGTACAGACTGACAACCCTCAGAAGAGGGGGTGGGGGGAAGGGAAGAGATAAACCACAGAACTTATGTATACATAACCAATGGACATGGACAACAAAGCCAGGGATGGGGCGGTGGGGTTGGGGAGGAGGGTGTCAATGGGGTAAAAAAGGAGAAACATCTGTTACAAAAATAAAATAAAAAATAAAAAATAATAAAATAAATTTTTTGTCGTTTTTTAAAAAAAAGTATACAATTGAAAATGAAAGGGAATATAGAAATAGGTGTAGTTTGGTAAGTAAAATGCATTCATTATCCCTCTTAGTGGTCTCTTTTTTTCTTTCTTTTAAATATCTTTTTATTGATTTCAGAGAGAGGAAGGGGAATATAGAACATCGATGAGAGAGAAACATCCATTGGCTGCCTCCTGCACGCCACCTACTGGGGATCAAGCCCCCAATCTGAGCATGTGCACTGACCTGAATCAAACCAGCAAACTCCTGGTACATGGGACGATACTCAACCAACTGAGCCACACCAGCCTGGCATAGTAGTTTTTCTTAAAAGCACTTCTGAACTGGGTTTTTGTTTCTTTTTTTTTTTCTGAAACAGTAGAATAAGGGGGTAAACTAAGTGCTTGAACTGAGAAACTAGGGTAACAGATTGTTATTATTTTTAAATCCTCACCTGAGGATATTTTTTCATTTATTTTCAGACCGAGGGGGAGGGAAGAAGGGAGGGACGGAGGAGAGAGAGTAACATCGATGTGCAAGAGACACATTGGTTGGCTGCCTCCTGCAGGACCCCAACCAGGGCCAGGGACCAAGGTACATGCCCTTGACCAGAATCAAACTTGCTACTCTTTGGTCCAAGGACCAATGCAAATAACAGTCTAATAGGAATATATTATGAAGACTCAACCCGAAAAAGAGAATTGTGAAGACAAAAAGTGATAATCTAGTACTAGAGTCCAATTGATGATTTGTATCAAGGATCCAGTTAGAAAAGCTGAACTTGACAGAGCCTAGGGTGGAATGGGTTTACAGCGCTTAAAGGTTCATTTTTTATGTGTTTTTTTTTTTTTTTAATCCTCACCCGAGGACATTTTTTCCATTTTTTGTTCAGATAGAGTGGGAGGGGGAGAGAAAGAGAGAGAGAGAAAAACATTGACATGAAAGGGACACATTGAGTGGTTGCCCACCCGCACAACCCAACCAGGGCCGGGGACAAACTGCAACCGAGGTACGTGCACCTTGCGGGAACCGAACCCAGGTCTCTCCGGACTGCAGGCCAACGCTCTAATCGCTGAGCCAAACTGGCCAGGGCAATAATAGTTTTGACTATAAAGCAGTAAACTTACTTTTATGTAAATCTCCAAAGGGATTTGAGGTGACTTGGAAAATTAAACACATATAAAATGGGCCAAAAGACTTTATTTATTTTTTTATAGAGGAAAGGAGACAGATAGAAACATTGATCGGCTGCCTCCTGCATAGCCCCCACTGGGGATTGAGCCCCCAACCCAGGCATGTGCCCTGACCAGGAACCGAACCGGAATCTCTCAGTCTATGGGATGATGCCCAATCCATGAGCCACAACTGCCAGGCAAGACTAATTTTAATAAAAGAAAACCCTTAAGAAAATATGCTTCCAAATATTATCCTTTATATAATAATTTTGTTAGGGAAAACTTATTCCACTATCACTGTCATTTCTTAGACATTTTAGGAATTCTTTTGGAAGTTTTGTCAGAGCCAGTGTATAAATCTACAAGAAAACCTGCTTTATTGCTTAAGTAGTCATACCTCTGTTTTATCCAGCTTAACTTATTTTTCCTTTTATTCAGTGATTGCTCTGAATGACCCCCCACCCCCGTAATCTGTTGATGAAAAAGTGCCATAGAGAGGGATATCTAAAACAATGTGCTGTACCACTGAAAGTAATTTAAAAAAGAATTTCACATATGTTTTGAGTAATTATTACATTATTGGAATAAGTATTCATTGCCTCAAGGAGTGATTATTTTGAATGGAAGAAGGCTCATTTGGATAAGTTCTATTATGTTTATTTTATTTTTATTTATTTATTTATTTATCCTCACCCGAGGACATTTTTCCATTTTTTGTTCAGATAGAGCAGGAGGGAGAGAGAGGAAGAGAGACAGAGAGAAACATCGATGTGAAGGGACACATCGAGTGGCTGCCACCTGCATGACCAACCAGGGCCGGGGACAAACTGCAACCAAGGTACGTGCCCTTAGCGGGAATCGAACCCGTGTCTCTCTGTACTGCAGGCCGACGCTCCAGCCGCTGAGCCAAACCGGCCAGGGCTATTATGTTTATTTTTTAAAGGCATTATTTGGGGAGAGGAGGTGAAAAAATATAAGGCATTTTATGTTACATCTCATAACAGTTTTTTTTTTCATTTTATAATATTTTTCTTTCTTATTTTGAGGTAGTTTGTCTTTTACAGAGAGAACTTATTATGGAATAAATCTAGTGAAAAATTCTTGTCTATTAATTTGTTTCTTTAACTGAACTAACCTGTTTTTTATTTTTTATTTATTTATTTATTTATTTTTATCCTCACCCGAGGACACTTTTTCATTCTTTGTTCAGATAGAGCAGGAGGGAGAGAGAGAGAGACAGAAACATCGATGTGAAAGGGACACATCAAGTGGCTGCCACCCTCACGACCAACCAGGGCCGGGGACAAACTGCAACCGAGGTACATGCCCTTAGCGGGAACCGAACCCGGGTCTCTCCAGACCGCAGGCCGACGCTCTAACCGCTGAGCCAAACCGGCCAGGGCCTAACCTGTTTTTTAAAGACTAAGCTATTTTTTGTTGTGCCCCTAATTAAAATTTTTTCTTACACGTTTACACTGTTTTATTTTCTTTGGCCCAACATAATCACCTTATGTGTTATTTTGATTTCCTAAGAATATTAATACATGATAATACTAAGTCAGCACTATCATCCTAAAAGACCAGTGCTTTTGGTAGAACTGATTTTCTTATCAAGACTATAAAATCGACAGCCTTAATATATTTAAAACATTTCCGAGCAATCCTTAAAAAAATTTTTTTTTTCTTTATTGATTTTAGAGTAAGAGGAAGGGATAGGGAGAGAGAGAGATAGAAACATCGATGAGAGAGAACATTGATTGGCCACCTGCTGCATGCCTCCCACTGGGAATTTGGCCTACAACCTGGGCATGTGCCCTGACCGGGAATTGAAGCGGTGACCTCTTGGTGCATGGGTCGATGCTCAACCACCGAGGCATACTGGTCAGGCTCTGAACAATCCTTAATTTGAAAGACTTTTATTGTAACTTCATGCTAATAAAAGACTGTTCTAGAATTGCATTGGATTCTAAATGGGAAGGCTATTTAAAGAGTAAAGGGTCACCTGAACTACTTAATATATATAATTCTATATGTGCATATATATGATATTTGTGCACACTTGTGCTATATAAGTATTCTTTGAAAGATGAAAGTTTTAAAATGTTTTGATGTAATAAAAGTTATTTATTTTTTGTTAATCCTCATCTGAGGATTTTTAGAGTGGAAAGGAGGTATGTGGGGGCAGGGGGAGAAAAAGAAAGAGAAAAAAATCAGTGTGAGAGAGAGACATCGATTGGTTGCCTTCCCCAAGGCTGGGGATTGCACCTGCAACCCTTTGGTGCATGGGCCTACACTCTAACCACTAAGCCACACTGGCCACGGCCATTTGGCCATTCTTATTACTTTTTCTTAACTCAAGGATTTCTTACACTACTTTCCTCAGGAAAAATGAAGTACTTTTACTATTTCTGCAACCAAGCGTGCTTTTGAGGTAGACTTTCAATGTTAGGAAAGAATGTAAAAATGAATAGAACCCCATTGTGTTATATTATGGATAAAAGTTCTTTGTATTACTTGAGATAAACACCTTCAAGACTATTATTTTTTTATATGTGTGTATATGTATATGCGTGTGTGTGTGTGTGTGTGTGTGTGTGTGTATATATAAATAAAACTTTTAGGTAGCCCTATTTTATTTTATTTATTTATTTATTTTTTTATCCTCACCCGAGGATATTTTTCCATTTTTTGTACAGATAGAGTGGGAGGGAGAGAGAAGAAGTGAGAGAGAGAGAGAAACATCGATGTGAAGGGACACATCGAGTGGCTGCCACCCGCACGACCAACCAGGGCCAGGGACAAACTGCAACCGAAGTACGTGCCCTTAGCGGGAACCGAACCCGGGTCTCTCCGGACCGCAGGCCGACGCTCTAACCGCTGAGCCAAACCGGCCAGGGCTAGGTAGCCCTATTTTATATATGTAAATCTACACTTAGTTCCCCAGCTTTGATTCCTTTTATGTTATTTCTGTATCCCAGTTTTCACTAATCTTAAATTTCTCTCCAAATTGCAATAATATGTGGTTTGTTCCTAGAGCATTAGGAAATGTAAAAGATTACTTAATAAAACCCAATTCTATCTCCTCCATTTAAGGGCGAGTGAAAGAAATAATCAATTACCAGTGTTTATAATCCCTACTTTCCATTGCTAGTAATAAATGCATCCAAGTGTATGTCAGATACTTTTTGTGAATGTCAGGTAAAAATCATGACTACAGAAGAAATACACAACTTTAACATTGGGCAGTGAAGACATTTCAATTGTTGAAGATTTTGCTTACCTTGTTTCAGTCATCAATTCAAATGGAGACTATAGCCAAGAACTCAAGAGAAGGCTGAGGTTCAGAAGAGCAGCAATGGAAGAATTAGGAAAAATCATCAAGAGGAAAGATGATGTCATTAGAGACCAAGGCTAAGATCATCTACACCTCATATTTCCAGTTACAGAAATACCTCATTTTATTGTGCTTTGCTTTATTATACTCCACAGATCAGTTGAGTTTTTTACAAATTGAACACAAGACCCTTCACCAGTAAAAAGATAATGACTCACTTTATTGTGATCCTTGCTTTATTTCAGTACTCTGAAACCAAACCTGCTATATATCTTAGGTACTGTATACAGATGCAAAAGTTGGTGTGAGAAAAAAATTGGTTCATTTGAAATTTGTCATTGAAAAAGAACTTTATGGATATCCTGGACCACCAGAAAGATGAACATGTGGGTCCTAGAGCAAATTAAGTTTGAAAGAGCACTGGAGGCAAAATGACAAAACTAAAGCTGCTCTCCATCAATTATATCATGAGAAGGCAAGGTTCTTTGGAAAAGACAGTAATGCTGGGAAAAATAGAAGGCAACAGGAAAAGAGGAAGACCAAATATGAGATGGATTGACTCCATAAAGGAAGCCATAGGCATGGGTCTACAGAACTGAGCAGGGCTTTTTGAGAACAGGACATTGTGGACCTCACTCATTCATAAGGTCGCCAGGAGTTGGAGCGGACTCATCGGCATGCAACACACACAGTATTATTAGTTGCAACAGTAAAATTACTAAAATGAATAATTAAAAAAAAAATATTATGGGCTGTTTTCAACATAAACTTGTTTTCAAAATAGTCCTAATGTAATAACTACCTTTGATTATTTCTTTTCTGCTAACATGTTCTCTGAATGTTTGCTTTATCATAGGGATAATGTCCACTAAGAAAAGGACAAATAATAATGGAATCAAGTTGCAAAGCAAAGATTTAGGTTAAACCTTATGTATAAAGCTTGCTGGACATGGAACTCTAATAATGGTTTACCTGACAGATCATGAGATAATTATGATTATTTCAATGCTTGGGAACACTGGCTTGAGTCATGCAAAGGAATCCAGTTTGGATAATTGTTATGGCATTGTGCTAGGGGACTAAATTAACTGACTACATAAAAGTTTATTTTCTGTTTTTTATTCACTCCTTCAATTTTCCCTCGAGATAAATAGAATAACATTATTAGTGGTTATTAAAGGATGGATTTATTTTCACCTGGATTGCCAATTCATTATGTATCTAAATTTTATTACTTCTTTAAGATTCAATATAGAGGACAGTCAGAGTATTTCAGTTAGCTGGGAGAACTTATGTGGAAATATATTATCTGAAGTATACACTAGAGGTTGCACACCGGTGGCCCATGAACCTAACTCAGACCACAGACTATAGTTTGGCTCAAATAGTTTGTTAGTTTTTAAAATTGAGTCAGTAGTTAAAAATGGAGAGATTACAAGTGAAAATATAGGCTATCACACAGTTGACAACATATGGCTCTCATTCCCACAGCTACAGCTGGGTAGCTGATTCTCTGACCCTGATATAGGTGTTTGGAACATATTATCTGAATCTGAACCACAGAAAGTTTGGCTGGTAAGCTTTATGGTACCTTGAGATACTGGTTATAAAAATGAATTGTCTGTATAATAAGCCTGAATAAATCATACATAGATTTTTTTTTTATCCTCATTCGAGGACATTTTTCCATTTTTTGTACAGACAGAGTGGGAGGGAGAGAGAGGAAGAGAGAGAGAGGGAAACATCGACGTGAAAGGGACACATCGAGTGGCTGCCACCCGCACGACCAACCAGGGCCGGGGACAAACTGCAACCGAGGTACATGCCCTTAGCAGGAACCGAACCCGGGTCTCTCCGGACCGCAGGCGGACGCTCTAACCGCTGAGCCAAACCAGCCAGGGCATACATAGATTTTTTGTTTTTATTTTTATCCCCACCCGAGGACATTTTTCCATTTTTTGTTCAGATAGAGTGGGAGGGAGAGAGAGGAAGAGAGGGAGAGAAACATTGACGTGAAAGGGACACATTGAGTAGCTGCCACCCTCACGACCAACCAGGGCCAGGGACAAACTGCAACTGAGGGTACACGCCCTTAGCGGGAACCGAACCCAGGTCTCTCCAGACCGCAGGCCAGTGCTCTAACTGCTGAGCCAAACTGGCCAGGGCTAAATCATACATAGTTTTCAGAAAACTTGGTAACCTAGGTTAATTGATCCCTTTTTCTATCCCTCTGTATCTCCTTAGTCACATTGTTATTGATCTTCTAAAATTTATTATAAATATCTAGTTATATATCTCTCTAGTGCACTATGAGCTTCTTTAGGCCAGGAACCCCCTTGGATACCATAAACCAAGGATGCTTATGTCCCTTATATAAAATGGCCTAGCCCAGGCTGGTTTTGCTCAACGGTTAGAGCATTAGCCTGCGGACCAGAGAGTCCTGGTTTGATTTCCGCTAAGAGCATGTGCCTTGGTTGCAGTTTGTCCCCGGTCCCGGTTGGAGCCGTGTGGGTGGCATCCGGTTGATGTGTCTCTCTCACATCGATGTTTCTCTCCCTCTCCCCCTCCGGCTCTATCTAAAGATAAATGCCAAAAATTTTTTTTTTTTATTTTGGTGAGGATAAAAAAAAATGGCTTAATGTTTACATATAACCTGTATTTGCATATAGGCTACATCAGGGTATGCCTATACATCACTTCATTCTCATGAATTCAGTGTAGTGCTCTGTGCATGGCAAATTTAAGTTTGGGTTTTGGGAACTTTCTGGAATAACCCCCCCCCCCCGAATATTTTCTATCTGTGGTCTGTTGAATCTACGATACAAAACCCATGGATATGGAGAGCAAGCTGTACTTAGTACATAGTAGGCATCCAAATGTTTGTTACATTTTGCTAACTTTAATACAGGCATTTGATTGCGATGAACTGTTCTTAAATTGGGGAAAAATTACATATTAGCTATATCGATTTTTTATTACAATAAGCTCCTTTGGTTAAAGAGCATTTTTTAAAGTTATCTCAATAATTTTCAGTTTTCCTGTTTTAAATTGAAAACCATATTCTATATACAATTTCCTAGTAAGTGTATAGATTCTCAGGAATAGTTGGAGTTAGGTAATTTTTTTCATTTTATTTAAAAATATACATTTCTAATACTCAGGAATTTTTTTTAAAGTCTTTTAATTAATATTTAATTTTGCTTTGTAGTGAATTGTAATTGGCAGTCTTTCAAACTCCACTTGTTTACTTATTTACATATCTACTATTTGGGAGTTATTTGTTTTTTGTTTTTGTTTTTTTATCCTCACCTGAGGACATTTTTGCATTCATCTTCAGACAGAGCAGGAGGAAGAGAGGGAGGAAGAGTGAGAAACATCAATGTGAGAGACACATTGACTGGTTGCCACCCACATGACCCCAACAGGGGTCGGGGACAAACTGCAAACAAGGTACATGCCCTTAGTGGGAACCTAACCCAGGACTCTCTGGTCCACGGGCTGACTCTCTAACTGCTGAGCCAAACTGGCCAGGACTGTTTTTTTCATTTTTATTTTCCTTTATTGGTTTTAGAGAGAGAGAGAAAGTGAGAGGGGGAGAGAGAGAAAAACATCAATGAAAGAGAACATCAATTGGCCGCCTCCTGCATGCCCCCCACTGGGGACTGGGCTCACAATCTGGGCATGGGTCCTGACCGAGAATTGAGCCAGCAACCTCTTGGTGCATGGGTTGGTGCTCAACTACTGAGCCATACTGGCTGGGCTAACTTTCATATTTTAAGTAAAATAGCCCTGGCTGCTTTGGCTCAGCAGTTAGAGCATTGGCTTGTGGACTAATGAGTTGCAGGTTCAATTCCGGTCAAGGGCATGTACCTCACTCAGTTGAAATTTGTCCCCAGCCCTGGTTGGGTCATGTAGGAGGCAACCAGTCAATGTGGCTCTATCACATTGATGTTTCTCTTTGTCTGTTTGTCTTTCTCCCTCCCACTCCACCTGATGATAAAATAGAAAAATATCCTCGGGTAAGGAATAAAAAATAAATAAATAAAATAAAATTGAGATAGTTTTTAGAAATTTTCAACATCTCTTCTTAGATTATTTGTGATCTTGGGTTATAACATTTTTTATTATGTCTGTTACTGTGTTAGGGTCTTCAAATAATTTTGAAAAGCAGAAAGGGTCCTCTAGTATCTGTTTATATGAGAATTGGAAAGATTTTATTTAAACTTCCCGTAATTAAATCTTCTAGTTATAGTCTCAGAGAACCAACATTACATACCATAGTTCAAATAATTAGAGAACGTTGATGTTGATCACATTTATAGCATAAGAGCAAATAACTATTCTTGGGTGGTTGGATTGGATTTTGTTTTTCATAGTGATTGGTGGTGGTGGTTTCTCCTAGTTATAATGTTTTTAGGACTTTTAGACATTATACTTAGTCATTTCTGCTCTTCTATTTAATATCATCTCTCACAAAAATTCAGAAATTGGAGAAGCCTAATGATATGTTGAGCCTAAATGTCTCTAGGGAAAATGACTCCCTATAAAGTTAAAATAATACATATCTTTAAAATGTCAGTATCTGTTGTAAGGGTTCTTCATGTATCTTTGAGTCACTTATTTTACTAGACTGGGTAGTTTCTTTAACATTATGAAAGTAGAATAATATGACTCTACTTACTGAGGGCAAATATCCACTGACAGAATCAAAATTTAAAATTTTTCTTCTATTCCACACTTAGACATCAGGTTAGGTTTTTAGCATCATGAATTTGGTTCTTGTCTATATCACGATGGCAAATTTAGGTGTTAGGGTAGAAGAATAGGTAGTTAGGTATAGGTAGACTTAGTTTAAATGGGTACTTTAAAACAAGATGAGATTGCTCTGGTTTATTCTTGTAATCTTTAGTCTGTTTCAGTTTTAAATACTGCTAATCAGCTGCATTAAGTTTCTACTATATTAACCTGAAATATGCTAGAGAAAATAAACTAAGACAAAATCAATTAATTTTTTTGTTTTTCTTTTAACATTTCAGGGTCATACTTGGCTCAGGGTGCCAGAAAAGTAAATAATGCACAATACTTAGGTTTATTTTCAATACCCTTGTTTTGTTATGGCCAATTAGATGAATTTTAGTGATGATCACAGGCTTCTACATAGGAGGGGGCAGTAACTCCTTTAAATACCAATTTCCAAATGGTGTCTCTCCGTTCCAGCCCATCACAACAGTTTTAAAACCTGTTTTTGTTTTTGTTTTGTTTTGTTGCTTTATTTTGTTTTTTAACAGGAGAGCCAGTGTAACTCCTTCAAGACTGGAGTGACACACTCTGCATCTGCATCTGCCTCATGTGAGTTCTCATTTTGGCAGCAGCACTCTGCTAGGCTGGAACCTCTGTAGAGGTTTGCCCTTTTTTTTTTCCTTCTAAAATCTATAAACTACTACCACAGTGTGTCTTGGTGGCAAAGGTAAAAAGTGCATGAGAATTCCAGACTTCCCTGCAAAAAGTTTTTGGCTCATTCCAAAGGCACTGTCTCCTTTAACCTAAGTTCCATCTTGTATGAACAGCATCTACTCAAAGCTCAGAGCTTTCATCCCCACAGCATGCAGTTGAAATCTTTTGAAGAACTTTTTCTTCTTGGAGATGATGGAGTAAAGAATACCTTTAAATGCTCTCAGTAGCTTTAGCTTTCAAGGCTTTGGTTGTTCTCTTTATAGGCTAGTTACGTAACCTGAGAACACTGTGTGCTGCCCTAGTGGCTGAAGCAGTCCTCTTTTTTGGACTGTAGCCTTTAAATAACTTTTCCCTTTGTCTTTGGATATTGGGTAAATTAGGATAGGACTGAGGACTTTCTCTGGGAAGAAATAAGCAGTACATGTGTGAAGTTATGTTTACTCTGAAGCTATGTTTTGTGAAGTTAGTTGTAAGAATTGAACTGGAAACTATGCATCATTTACTGTCCAGTTTTGCAAGTGAAATTGTAATTAGAATCTTTACAGCTGTGGAGAGGCATAGCAATCTATAGTCAGAGGTAATATGTATGGTTCCCCACATATGTCAAAGCTGGCCTAGTTGTTTCATAGAGGAATTTTTCAAGGAATGGTGGTACTTTGTAGGCTTCAAGAAATAGTCATTTTTGCCACCAGGTCAGAACAAATTGTGATTATTCCCAAGGGACACTTAAAACAAAACATCTAAATTCATGTTCTGTGCAACTGCAATTCTGCTTCTCAAGCCCTGGTTGTACTTTATAGTTCCCTGGCAGATGATTTAATGGCCCAGGAGTTCATGTTACTGAAATGATTATCCGGGAAGCTTATGAGAAAATGTCAATAGCTCGTAGTTCTTACTGATTAATATAGAGCTTAGTGAAATAGATAGTGTTGTCAAGGTGGAGCTTGGACTCGCTTTGCTAAATCCATTCCCGTCTGTGACTAGAGCAGTTTATTTTGGACTAGATAAAAGAAATTGGAGGGATAGTTAGTGGCTTTCAACATCCAAGCTTAAGTTTGGATGGGTTATATAATCTAGAAATTAATTTTTAACAATTGTAGTGTAGTACACCCGACCACAACTTTGGATGAGACTTGGAGGGACCTAAATTCTGGCTTCAGCTGATGTTTGTACTTGCCATATAATATAATTTCAGGTCAGCAAATGGGGAAAATATGTCGTGTTTTGGGGAAGTACTCTAAACTCATTGAGAGAAAGGAAATTTAAAGTATTTATTTCTATAGGTGGAAATTTTAGAAAATCATCTCATTTGAACACTTGAGTTGTTTTGCCCTGGAATATACAATGTGGCAGGTGTATAAGGCTTTGTTTTTTTTTTGTTTTTGTTTTTTTGCTATTCTTGGGTTTGTTCTCGCAAAATGGGGATCTGAGATTTTATTCCATCCCCTCCCCCTGTATTTTTTTCCCCACTTAACATTCTGAATAAATTGATTTGGTTTCAATTCAAACTGTCTCATAGACATAGATTTTAATCACCATTACTCCATCACTCTATAATTATCTGATTCTCTGACTAGGGAAAATTGCTCATTTAGGGTGAGCCTGTATAGCAGTGATTAAGGTTTGTTTGTTTGTTTTGTTTTTGTCTCCCATTCTTAAGGCATATCCAGCAAATTATCATTCTGAAAAATTATTAACTGAAAATACTTGATATGGGCCAAATCTATAAGAATCAATGGGTTACCCAAATTGGTTAGCTATACTGGAATTTTGTTTCATTAACTATTATTTGAAATAAGTGGGGTTTTGTAGTTAGAGAAATAAGTTTTGTTTTAATGGAAATTATGTTAAAATGTTATTTACTTTTCATTGGGGTGGATGTACTGGGTGGGGTGTGAGATGTTATTTTATATTCTCAAACTAATTCAAATTGACGTCAGTGGATACCATGCTTTCCTACTTTTATGATAATACATCTGCTCTTATCCTGTTAGTGTGTACAAATATTTAACACTTCCTTTACCACAGTGTATATATCTATCATCTAGATTTAAGAATTTCACACTTGAGGCTCAAATAGTTTTGTTTTGTTTTGTTTTGTTTTGTTTTGTTTTGTTTTGTGGGGGGATGAGGATGGGGATGGAATTGAGGGGAGGAAAAAAATATAGCCAGTTTTGAAAATGTTAGCTGGGGTTAGCATTAGCATTAAATTATTACCCCTGAGACAACAAAGAAATGATAGCCTTTTAGGCATTGTTCTGATGTTATGAGACTTAGGGCATCTCCTAAAAGACCTTAAAAATTCTAGGCTTTTTAAATATGACAAACATTTATTACAGGACTGTGAATGCTTGCCTTGCTTTTAAAAAGTTTTTATTTAATTAAAAAATATAGATAAATACATTAATATGTTACACATTTTTAAAAGTGCAAAAGAAGGTACATAAGGTCTTCCTTTTTCCTTCCCCTTCTCTTAGCCATTCATCTCCCTTCTGTGGAGGCAACCAGTGTTATAGTCTCTTTTATATATTTTCAGAAATAGTCTAAAGGATTGCTTTTGGAAAGGGAAAGTTGGATTGTACTCATTAAAATATTAGCATTAACTTGGATAGGCATACTAATTGCAATGAAGAACAAATCAGTTTAAGTCATAGGCTGTATGTTAATCACAGATAGGAGCACTGTGATAATGTAATGATAATAGTTGCATTATTATGAGACTATAGGGGTAGAATGAAATTTTTTTTTTTTTTTTTGCCTTACTTGTCATTTAGCAAGATAGCAGGTCTTTTGGGTAGGGTGGAGGTGGGGGTCTTTTTTATTTTAATATGGCTCACCTACTCCTAGACACTGATGGAAGGATGCTTACCTAAATGTTTCATTTGTAAGAAATCCAATTAAAGGACCAACATTTTCTTTATGCTGAACTGCAGTGATGGTTGTAAAAAGTTTTTTGTTTTTTTTTTCATAGAAAATTTCAGACATATACAATATAAGAGAGAAACCCCCATATTCCAAAATCCATTTTATTTCACCTGTAAAAAACAGTATGATTCTTTGGCAGATAAAGAGAGATATATATTTTATACATATACTTGTACATCCCAGTTTTTCCATTATCATATTTAATAAAATGGATCATTATTCTTTAATATCTAACTCCCATTTCACATCCCGATTGCACTAATTATCTCAGACATGTCCTTTTATGGTTGATTTTGCCATAATAGTTTGTAAAATACAGTATTGTTAGGGCTGATAAGAAAATAAGTTAATCCTGACAATTATAGGGTGTCCTCAAACAATGTATACACAAAAATATATAATTATAAAGCCAGTGATTATTAAAATAGAATTCATTTTCAAAATGTAATAAAATCTGCAGATACCCTGTATACATTTTGGGGAGGACACCCTATAGTAGAATGATGCTGCTTGAAAAAGGAATGTAAAACAGCTACCAAGCCAAATAGGAATTTCAAAAACAGAGTGGGTTTTAAAAAGCTCATTTTGAAGGATTCCTACACCAGTGAAGCCTTCAATATATAGACCTCTCTACCTAGTTTTCTATATCACTTATATTCACATTGTTAATATCACAACTGCATATTAGTCCCCCCCCCCCCCCTTTTAGATTATGGGCATGAAAAAAATAGATAAAGAGGAAAACTGTTTGAATTCATTTTCTTAAGAATGAAGGAACTATTCTGAAATGTCTGGTAATTCATCTATTGCTGCTGTTCCTACTATAATATGACCTATTTCCACAGACTAACAGTTGAGTTCTGTGCTTACTTGGGGCAGTACAAAATACGGATTTTGGGTGGAAAAAAAGAAAAAATGGCAGATTTAAAAAGTGGGAGGAATTGGTAGAAATTTAGGAAGATGGAGGAAAGAGTAGAAATTCACTCATTTGCCTTCTATTTTAATTGGCTATTCTTTTAATCAGAATCTTTTCTTTGTGCAGTGTATAAGTCCCCGGAGTATGAGTCCCTTGGTTTTGAGCTGACTGTGGAGAGATTAGTTTCTATTGGCTATCCTCAGGAACTACTCAACTTTGCTTATGATTCCACATTCCCTACCAGGTAATTATTTAAGATTTTTTTGGATTAAGGCTCCTTTATCCTCAAATTAATAATTCCAACTGCAGCCCTGATCAAACATAAAAAATAAAAGTTTTTTTGGTGGGGTTTTTTTTTTGGTTGGTTGGTTGGGTGGTGGTGATTCTAAACTTTGCAAGGACTTTTCATGTGCACTGTATCTTTTATGTTCTTGAATTGAGCTTAGTTTATTGTTTGTGTTTTTTTTAAGTACATTTTCTTTTTTTTTTTTTATCCTCACCCGAGGACATTTTTCCATTCTTTTGTTCAGATAGAGTGGGAGGGAGAGAGAGGAAGAGAGAGAGAGAGAAACATCGACGTGAAAGGGACACATCGAGTGGCTGCCACCCGCATGACCAACCAGGGCCGGGGACAAACTGCAACCGAGGTATATGCCCTTAGCGGGAACCGAACCCAGGTCTCTCTGGACTGCAGGCCGACTCTCTAGCCGCTGAGCCAAACCGGCCAGGGCTAAATACATTTTTATTGATTTTTTTTAGAGAGAGACAAAGGGGAGGGGGGTAGAGAGAGATCAATGTAAGAAAGAAACATAGATAGGCTGCCTCCTGCATGCCCTCTGCTGGGGATGGAGCCCACAACGCGGGTATGTACCCTGACCAGGAATCGAAGCGGGACTTCTCAGTCCATGGGACCATGCTCAATCCACTGAGCCACACTGGCCGGGTGAGCTTAGTTTATTGTTACTGAAGGAGATCCATTTATGGAAAAGAAATTGGATTAAAACTGATGGCCAGTAATTAATCACAGATGCTCCTACCTTTGGTTGTTGGAGAGCAGTTACATGTTTTGCTAATACACTTAATTTGGTAATCAGGAGCATCTTTTTCTTTAAATTTTTTATTTTTATTGATTTGAAAGAGAGAGACATTGATTTGTTGTTTCATTTATTTATGTATTCGTTGGTTGCTGCTTATGTGTGCCCTGTCTGGATATCTAATCGCAGCTTTGACATACCAGGACGATGCTATAACCAACTCAGCTACCTGGCCAGGGCTAGAGGAGCCTCTTGACAATTTGTGTTAATGGATTTGATAGGAAAGGTTTAAGATTAAGAAGGATGATGGTTTTTTTTTTGAGATGTCAACATCATTCATGTCCCATATACAACATCTAATAGAGGGAAATACAAGCCAGTTTAGTTGTCCAAGGAAATTAGAATGGAACCGGCTGTATTAAGAGGAATTATAGTTTATACCTTGTTTGATTAAGCTCTCATTCTTTATAGAAAACAGTTTTGATTATCTAGACTAAGTATAATACTTTTTAGTTGCTCTGGGATTCGTTTTTAAGATTTCATTCACTCACTTTAGCCTCTAGGGTTATGTTGTTTTGGGACATACTTGAGTTTCCATAAAGCTTGAGTAAGAGGAGTTTGGTTCATGGTGATTGAGTAATTAAGATTATTGCCCGTATTACTTTGCATTATTGATAATGTTTTCATTTTCACATAGGGGACTTGTCTTTGATACACTATATGGAAATCTTTTGAAAGTTGATGCCTATGGAAACCTCTTGGTCTGTGCACATGGATTTAACTTCATAAGGGGGTGAGTACAATGATACCATTTAGACTCTTTCTAGAGTTTTTATAGTCAAACAGTATGAAAATGACAATGTCTCCCTGGATTTAATATACTTTTCTATCTTTTTATTATTAAAGAGCAATTCTTTTACATAAGGATACTTAACAATTATTTATTAGGCAGTTAAGACCCAAACTGACTTATAAATATAATTAGCAGTTACATTTTGTTTATTATAAGTGCTTTCTAATGATACAGTATCCAACAAAGCTAATCTTGAAACTTGCCCAAAAAGAATTGTAGTGGCTTTGACTTACTTGAAATTCTAAGATTTTTATTTTCTCCTTTTTAATACAGTTCTCAGGTAGCTGCTCAGAAGAGGTATGTACATAAAAGTGCTTTGAAAAATTTAAAACTACAGCAGTGTAAATGACTAAGATTTTTGACAGCTAATACATTATTTTTTTAATATTCTAATGAATATCTTCAAATATTTGATTATATTAAAAAAATTTTAAAACAGGTTAGAAATGAATACAGGGTGATACTATGTAAAACAAATAAAGATAAGCTTTATTTTCATAATCAGAATAGTTTCACTATTCTTACTAATTTGGATTCTCCACCCTAGTAAACAACAGATAAAATTTAGTGTCTACTGTATTTTGGTGAAACATCCTAATTTTCTCTTTAAAAATTATAATACTGCAATTTGACAACTTCTATAATTGTGGTTTTACAGTTACATATCTTCCTTACTTTTATACTACCTAATTTACCACTGACACTGCATTAATGTCAGAGCAACTCTTAAAACCAAAATAGGTTATATACGTCAGTCTCTCATGTAACTTTTCCATGTATCACTCATTCTCAATGGCAAAGTAGTAAAAACTGCACAGTCTACATCGAAATTGTTAGAGAGATAACGTCTTTTTGATAAATACATTTTGTGATAAGAGGCATAAACTAATTCAA
Source organism: Molossus molossus (assembly GCF_014108415.1). Classification (NCBI taxonomy): domain Eukaryota; kingdom Metazoa; phylum Chordata; class Mammalia; order Chiroptera; family Molossidae; genus Molossus; species Molossus molossus. The sequence continues at coordinate 21,306,691 of NW_023425352.1, forward strand.
ACTGTACTAGAGTTTTCCTTTAAATCTGAAGCCATAGAAAGGCTCTACTTATTATTATTATTTTTAATCCTCACCCGAGGGTGTTTTTACATTTATCTTCAGACAGAGTGGGAGGGGGAGAGAGAGAGAGAAAAACATCGATGTAAGAGAAACACATCAATTGGTTGCCACCCGCATGGCCCCAACTGAGGCTGGGGATGAACCGCAACTGAGGTATGTGCCCTTGGCTGGCATCGAACCCTGGACTCTTTGGTCCTCGGGCTGACGCTCTAACTGCTAAGCCAAACCGGCCAGGGCAGCAAGGCTCTACTTAGAATTGAAGCATCTTATTCAGGAATCTTCAGCTAATATTCCACAGGCTCAAAGATTTCCAAGTATAGATAGTAAGGAAAGTGTGAAGTAAACAACCCCACCTTGACACACTTGGACAGGCCTTTCTTTCACTGTTCCTCTCATGAGGGGTGTGTTCAAGACCCATGAATATCAGGATGCAGGAGTTAAACGCTGTATGACTGAAAGTAGTACTAGCAACCTGAGCTATTTTACATATGGTTGTTGTCACTATAACTCAGAATCCCAGTGAAAATGAACCAATATTCTATTTATTAATGTCTGGAAAGGGATTTTTGTGTTACAGGGGGAGGGGTAGTCAAAGAAGAAAAGGAAAAGAAGCAATTCTATAAATTAGTGTACTACAATTAGATTTACTAACTCAATATCCACAGACCTTCTTTCTTCCCCCATCTAAGCCAGTAAGGTTTCCAAATAACTCCTTTAGAAATACATTTAGCAGTGTTTCAAAAATAAATCATTTATGAGTAAATGCAGAATCATTCAAATCAGCACTTAGTACTCTATAGTCTTTAGAGTCAAAAGGAAAGACTGAAAGAGACTGAGGATGGAAGATGAGGGAGAGAGTTACTGAAGTATATGGTAGACAAAGCTGGAAAGGTAGTTAGGGCTTCTTCAGGCAGCACCTTATATGCCTTGCCAGTGAGTTGGGGCCTCTTTTTTGGACAATGATAACGGCTTTTAAAGTTTTATTTATTTATTTTCTTTATTGATTTTTAGAGAGAGAGAAAGGGAGAGGGGGAGAGAGAGAGAAACATCAATATAACAGAACATCGGTTGGTGGCCTCCTGCATGCCCCCCGCTGGGGATTTGGCCTACAACCTGGGCATGTGCCCTGACCCGGAATTGAACTGGCGACCTGTTGGTGCATGGGTCAGTGCTCAAACACTGAGCCACACTGGCCGGGCCTTTTAAAAAAGGTTTTAGAATAGGATAATATTGAGATCAAATCTTTTTTCTGTGGGTTGCACAAAGTTAGCAGTAGTCTGTATTATATATAACTTTTCCACTCAACTCTATGTCTAACATTCCTTCTTTTATAATACATTACCTTCTCCTGAGTTAATTTTTATTTAAAAGATGTATTAGCATGATTTGACACTTAATTAAAACAAAATGGGATTGTTAACTATATTTATAAGTCAGTTTGCCCTAATAACTGTTAACTATTCCTATGTAAAGGAATTACTCTTTAAAGATGGAGGGAATAGGAAAATATATCTAAGGGAACAGTGTCATCTTACTAAACCTGACTGAGGAAAACATACTATTACTATTCCTTTTCCTCTTAATTTTCATACAAAAAAATCTTGGAAAGCTAAAAATTGAGTTATTCTACAAAGCTATCCTTTATTGGACAGGAAACAGTGTGATTTTATATTCCTAACTAGAGTTTATGCCATTTATAGTTAACAAACCCAAGCAGGAGTTTATCCAGGTTACTCTGAGTATGAACTTTAAATTTGGTGTTATTTAGATTATTAGTTGATCTCCACAAATTCACCATGAGAATTGTGCATTTTTACATTTTTGTTTTTCTCCCTTTCAGTTTCTGTGTGTGTGTGTGTGTGTGTGTGTGTGTGTGTGTGTGTATTTTTTTAATCCTCACCTGAGGATATTTTTGCATTTATCTTCAGATAGAGTGGGGGAGGGGAGAAACATCAACGTGAGAGGGACACATCGACTGGTTGCCTCCCGCACGACCCCAACCAGGGCCCAGGATGAACCACAACCAAGGTATGTGCCCTTGGTCTGAGGGTTGACGCTCTACTGCTGAGCCAAACTGGCCAGGGCTCTCTGTAATATTTTTTATTAATACTATCCCCTTCCTCTTCTTGCAGTGTTTCATTTCACTCTCCAAGGTTCTCATGCATCTTAATAATTTCTATTTTCCTGGCTTTTACTTTTGAACTCTAAATGTTCTCTATGAATATAGTCTCGGTCTTCTCTTTCTCTGTACTCTTATATGGCCTCCTCTGCTCTTTTTTTTTTAAATCCTCACCGAGGATATTTTTTTTCTTTTATCTTTAGATAGAGAGGGAGGGAGAGAGATACATCAACTGGTTGCCTCCTACACCACCCAACCAGGGCCGGGGACAAACTGCAACTGAGGTACGTGCCCTTGACCGGAATAGAACCCAGACTCATTGATCCGTTGGCTGATGCTCTAACCACTGTGAAAAACCGGCCAGGGCCAGACTGAAAACTTATTAAGGGCTGCAATCCGAACTTGTTTATCTTCATATGTAATATTTGGAAATCTGCCTTGCATGTAGCCATCAGAATATTTGAATGATTTTTGAATGATGAATATTTCTCATAGTTATTATAATGTTAGTTTTTGGAGTATTGGTGAATTAAAACTTTTTTCTTTCAGACCAGAAACCAGAGAGCAGTATCCAAATAAATTTATCCAACGGGATGACACTGAAAGATTTTACATTCTGAATACACTATTCAACTTACCAGGTAGACTCATTCTATGCTTATATATACTGATGCTTTCTCGTCTTTCCATGATTGCCTTTGCTCAAGGGAGATAAAGTAAGTTTGAATTATCTCACTTATAGCTTATGAATATATATTCTTCATTTTTCAGAGACCTACCTGTTGGCCTGCCTAGTAGATTTTTTTACTAATTGTCCCAGATATACGAGGTATGTATATAGTATAATTTTTCCCCAGTTGATTTAAAAAAAATTAATGTACAGGGTTTTAGAGAACTGGCCATTGTAGGTCTTTTCTGCTTTTCTGAAGTGAATTTAGTGCTAGTGAGAGATGCCTCATTGCCAGCCTGAGAGATGGGACAGCACCAGCAGCTCCATGCAGGCTCTCACCTCCCCCTCGGCCCCTCTTCTTGCCAGTGTGCTGCAGCCATGTTTGGAAGGGACCACTTCTGATTGGCTTCTCCTGGGAATGAAGACGGCCAGCAGAGGTGCTAATTGTGACAACTGAGTGGGAGGTTTGTGTGATGATTATCTGTCCAAGCAGAATTACACTAAAACCCCCCTACTCATTTCACAGCAGCTACCCAGGAGCCATTCAGGGATGGTTATTTAGTTTCATTCCCAGGCCCAGCAAGATTTGATTGAGGAATAAATACTATTTATCCTCCCTGAAATAAAATTTTGCTTAAGTCTCAAACAAGTTATCCTCACCTTTTTAGTGATTTGCATAACCAGTGCTGAAAGTTCAGCCATATGTGCCAGAGTTTGCTAACTTCCTATCTTCTTTAGGCCTTACCCACTTCAAGGCACTAAATTTGGTAGAGCACTAAGTCACTGAGCTAAATAGAAAATAGGCAATACCTCTGTATCTAGAGATGTTAGAAAAATCAGGGAAGAGAGAACCTAAATTACCAATTTAAGTTTTAAGTGTTTCTTTGATGGGAACCTATTTCTTAAAAGTGATGAATAAAGGAACTTGATATTTTTGGAAGTGGCCTTTCAGCTTTCATCAATATATTCTATCACTTTGTATTTGTTCACAATTATTGTATTCCATTGAACACTATAGTCATCTCTGGTGGTCAAAATGGATTTTCAGTAGGGAGTAATTATTTTCCTAATTAGCCAGCGCCATTATCCATGTGATAATGGAACCTTTGTGTCCCTGAGCAATGTGTGATATTTTATTTACCCTCCTTTGGATTCCCTGTCATGTTCTTTTCATCTTTTTGTAGCTGTGAAACAGGATTTAAAGATGGGGACCTCTTCATGTCTTACCGGAGTATGTTCCAGGATGTAAGGGATGCTGTTGACTGGGTTCATTACAAGGTACCTAGGAGCTGCTGCTTTATCTGCTCACTCACTGGCATGTGTGTTATATTGTGTGACATTAACTTTTCAAGTGCAAATAGAAGGTAGTTTTTCCTCTTTAAAAAATACATAACAGCCCTGGCCGGTTTGGCTCAGCGGTTAAAGCATCGGCCTGTGGTCCTGAGAGACCCGGGTTCGTTCCCACTAAGGGAACATACCTCGGTTGCAGTTTGTCCCCGGCTCTGGTCATTCGTGCAGGTGGCCGCCACTCGATGTGTCCCTTTCACGTCGATGTTTCTCTCTCTCTCTCTCTCTCTGGTCCTCTCTCTCCCTCCCACTCTACCTGAACAAAAAATGGAAAAATGTCCTCAGGTGAGGATTTAAAAAAAAAAAAAATACACAACAGATCTGCCCCCTAGCAGTAGCTCTTTATAATACTTTTTTGTTGTCTTTTTTTTTTTTTAATCCTCACGCGCATTTATCTTCAGATAGAGTGGGAAGGAGAGAGGGAGGAAGAGAGAGAGAGAAACATGGATGTGAGAGAAACGCGTTGACTGGCTGCCACCCACACAACCACATGGGACCGGGGACAAACTGCAACCAAGATGTGCGCCCCTAACGGGAACCGAACCCAGGACTCTCTGGTCTGCGGGCCGACGCTCTAACTGCTGAGCCAAACCGGCCAGGGCTGTTCTCGTCTTTGATTGTCCTGCTTTCAGAGATAAAGCTGATATTTTCTCAATGGTGGTGCTTGATTTCTAGATCTTATTTCAATTTGTATTTCCCAAACACACTTAAAAGAGATTTTAGTGTTACTATTATACTTGCTATATCTTATGGGGATAATTATGGTCCATTTTGGTACTTTCAAATACCTCCCACTTGGCTGATGACGTTAACAAATGCTATATTTACATTTACTGTAAATTGTATTGAGTAAAATATGAAATGCCTTTTGGTTTCTAGCCTAAAATAAAAATAATTTTATATTTTAAATACGTTTTGGAGGCAGAGTTGGAGCAAATCACATCTCCCACTTTACCCTGGCCTTCTCCAGTGCATCCAGTTTTCCATTTTGGTAAATACTTACATGCATCTGGGTTGATAGTAGACACAATTTGTCTTATAAACTGTTAAAGAATGATTTTGTTCTTTTCTTATCCCCCCCCCCCCTCCCCAGGGCTCCCTTAAGGAAAAGACAGTTGAAAATCTTGAGAAGTATGTAGTCAAAGATGTAAGTAATATGGGGAAATCTACATGATAGCTTATTTTACCTATTAGGGAAATTAATAACAAGCCTATGTATAACAAAATACACAAGGGGAAGGTATTTTCTTGTTCTGGCATAATATATGCCAGCTGTAATTACCAAGAGTTTTCAGCCAGAACGTAGGTCTTAGTACAGTTTTTCCTGTTTGTTGATAATCAAGAAGACCTAGTATTCCACTTGTTGTTATAACTCTAATTATAATAGCAGGTAGAGTGGTTACTGTGTGCACATCAATGTGCTGAGTGATTACATGCATTATCCCATTTAATCTTCCATATAACATTGAATTAAGTAATGTTATCTCTGCTTTATAGATGAAGAACCTGAGGAATAAAAGGATTAAATAACTTAACCAAGTTTATGCAGCTGAGAAGTAGTAACCCAAATCATAACCACTATGCTAGATCATCTAAAAAATGTACATAAATGTAACTTATTTAAATTGTCTTTAAACTATCAACAAGAAATAATAAAGAAAACTTTAAAAATAACTTAGAAGACACTAGAGGAAAACCTAATAAAATTCAGCAGAATCTATAGTTTGGTTAATAGTATTATGTCAATATTAATTCTTTTAGTTTTGATAATTGTGCTGTGATTATATAAGATGCTAATATTAAGGGAAGCTGAATGAAAAAGATACGGGAACCCTCTCTACCATTTTCACAACTTTACGTCTAAAATCATTTCAAAATAAAAAGTAAACACACACATACTTCTTCCCTTTTTTACAGAGGAAAGTAGCATATGCACTATTTTCTCAACATACTTTGGTAAAGATTACATATTGATTTTAGTTTTGTACTTCCTGTTTCCCTTCCACTCCCACCCCAGTTCTTGTTGTTTCAAGAAGAACACTGAGGGGTTCAGGAGAAGTCCAGGAGAATTTGAGTAAAGGAACCTGTTTATACTGTGAGAGAAGGAAAATCTGTTTTTCTTTCGGGTTATATGAGGAGTTAGCATTACCTTATGTATCTACAGGTGAGTCTAGGCATTTCTAGATTGTATTCTGCACATGTTATTTCAGTTCAGCAAGGTATTTTTTTAAAAAAATGAAAGTATATGCAATGAAGCTATATCTGATACTCACCATATAGAGGATTTTGCTTGTGATGTTTAAAAGCTTCTCCTGATCACTAACACATCTAATTCACATACTAAGATTACAAAGTAATTTAAACTCTTTCCTGAGGCAGACATGGGGAAGGTAGAGATGTTTTTAATAAGTTTATAATTATATGTATCATTTTATATGTAAAATCTGTATATTATATACAAACGTATATTACATTTGTTAATTCTTAATTTATGCATAGTGATAATGTGGTCTTCTAAATGCAGAAATCTGAAACCATCCAACCAACCCTTAAAGGGCATCCTCTGTTTTTATTTCCGTGGACAAAAGTCCAGTATATGACTATTCCACAGTAAATGAATATGTATTCGTGTTCCAGTGTTTCATTTATTATATTTCAGGGAAAGCTGCCTTTGCTTCTGAGCCGGATGAAGGAAGTAGGGAAAGTATTTCTTGCCACCAACAGTGATTATAAATATACAGATGTAAGTGCTTAATATTAATATTTGTTTATCTATATAGAAGAATTACTTTGGCCTAAAGAACTGTGAAGATAATGGGAAGGATAATAGTTTATTATGGGTAGTTTTTGCCATTTCATTTTGAAAGCAGTGAAAAGAGCAAAAATATATAGCATAAGGGCTGCATCAGAGTGGTTCTCAAATTTTTCTACATATTTCTTTTGACTGTTTTCCCTGGTTACAATTGATTACTTGAACGTTTTAATTTGGGGGTTATTTTAGACATTTGTGCTGATCAGAATGGCTTCTGTCTCTTTGGCACATCATTTATATAAACTTAAGTCACTCCCTTTACTGTGCATGAGCACATGCCCTCCCTGTTGTTGGGAGCCAGACAACAGTAGATGGTGCAAAGATGTTTTATTCTTAGCCATCAAAATTTACTACTGCTTAACATAAATGCTTTTTGCCAGATTAAAGCATGTAGAAAAGCTGATTTAACTCCTTAACCTCATCTTAATTTTGCTAAGACAGTTATAAATTCATAGTACTAGCAAGAAACTCATTATTTCCCAATCCTCTTTATGTAAAATCTTGTCTTAGAAATCTGGTGATTTGGAATAAGCCAGTGGTTCATTGGCTTGGTTGGCCTGTGAAGAGTAGTAAGAAGGCCAAGGTAACGTTATTTCCATGTGAGTCATTAGTTTTCTCTGTGTTCTAACCTCAGAAGACCCTTACCTCCAAAAATGTGTTCCAGTCCACTAGGAGAATTAGGTAGGGATATATGGATGAATCTGGACAAAGATATCTTCTAGAAGAAATCCATGTCCTACTAAGAATGTCAGAAGCTTTTGTATGTTTGTTTGTTATGATGACGCATTAATTTCTGGATTTCATAGCTATGATTTCATAAACTTTAGAGGAAATGAGAATGGGATGAATCCTATATTGAAAAAGACATGTCTTATGAAAAACTTGTGTATGATTTTTTTTTTGGTAGTGTTTTATATCTTTTGTAGAAGTGGTATATGGACCTTATGTTGGATTTTTTTTTTCCCCCCAGAAAATTATGACTTACCTGTTTGATTTCCCACATGGCCCCAAGGTACTATATGTAAATTAATAGACCATTGCTTTAGTAATGAATGCGTTTAATCAGCCTGGAATATTAATGTTAAGGAATTGGTCAGGACCCATTCAGAAATCTTCATTAACATTAGAAGTAATGCAGGTACTGGTGTTATTTAAAGTTGCTAGCAATTTGAAAACTTAGTAGACAGAAGTAAGAGATGTCCATGTGGTATTTAGTAGGATAGGATCAGAGTAATTTTACACCCAGTAACATCTATACAGAGCTAAGTTTGGAATTTTCAGGTTGAGGAAGATAACTGATTAAAAGAAACAGAGAAAATGTGTATATTCTTGACAACCTCTAGATTCTGCTTAGTTATTGATGAGTTTTATACCAAGGGGAGCAGTTTTAGCAGAGAAGTCTTTATTTCTGCAGTATGGCTGCACTTAGATTTAAGTGCATTCATGGCAAGTTAATCACATACATGTGCTATTTCAATCCTAGGCTTTTTAAAATAAGTATCAGTAAATCCCTATTTTGAGATCACCCACAGCACAGTGTGCAGTGCTCTTCAGCTTGACCTTAAAAGGTTAATGCCATGGTTCAGTTTCAGAATGGAAATAATGCTAATGGACATATCTTTTTTTCTTTTTATCCTCACCCGAGGACATTTTTTCATTTTTTTGTTCAGATAGAGTGGGAGGAAGAGAGAGAGAGAGAGAAACATCAATGTGAGAGACACATCGAGTGGTTGCCACCCACATGGCCCCAACCGGGGCCAGGGACAAACTGCAACCAAGGTACATGCCCCTAGTGGGAACCGAACCCGGGTCTCTCAGGACTGCAGGCCAACGCTCTAACCGCTGAGCCAAACCGGCCAGGGCTTGGCATAACTTTTATATTAATGCTGTGGTTAGCCTGCAGTAGGAGCCAAAGACCAATGTGTACCTAGAGCCATCATTCTGAAGTCACAACTAGTACAATTTCCTAATAATTCCAAGCCAGTTTGTATACTTCAGTTCTTATGCTTATCTGCCTCTGTTAATTTGTCTCTTGGGTATGATGTATTGATCTGCATCTCTCTTTAGCCCCCTTGAGCCTCTTTTTGCTTATTTCAGAGTGTGAGCACACTTTTATATATTAAATTTCTGTGAAATAAGTAGTATATGAAATGATTTAAAATGTAGAGATTATTAGTCATTAATTTATATTTTCACCTTGCCTGCTTCCGAAAGTATGTAGCTTACAAGACACAATATATTTTTAATAAAATAGTGGGATCTTCTGATTATACTTAGTATTTCTACATTCCTTGTATCTGAGTGAGATTAAATCTTAGTGCATTAAGGTTAGGAGTGATGTTTCAGCTTTTGCTGTTTTTCTTCTTCATCAGCCTGGGAGCTCCCATCGACCGTGGCAGTCCTACTTTGACCTGATCTTGGTAGATGCACGGAAACCACTTTTTTTTGGAGAAGGCACAGTACTGCGTCAGGTGGATACTGTAAGTTGAGAGGATGTTCTGTCTGCTAGCACATTGTCCTTTGTGTTTCTCCTTCCCCCGCTCCTACTCTCCCTAAGGAAATGAGTATTTTTAACTATTTTAGCTAGATCTCTCTTTTGAAATTATTCAAAGACTTTTGGTTTCAATTGAGGTAGCTGAATAATTCAGAAGTGCCTTTTATTTGGTTGCCTAGCCAAGTAGCATTTTAGGTAGCGATTATGATAGAATAATAAAGTATTACAAAGTCCATATTCTTTTCTCACAGAAAACAGGCAAGCTGAAAATTGGTACCTACACAGGCCCCTTGCAGCATGGTATTGTCTACTCAGGAGGTGAGTTGCAGACTTCCCTTTTTTTAGTGTACATCTTTGCTCAGACCTCACCATGAAGGCATTGATGTCCTCCTAGCATAGTGGCACAAATACCCTTTGGTTCTCCAAAGATGTCATCTACTGATAGTAAATACTTGAGTCACCTACTGATATAATAGTCAGGGAGAATGGGTTTGAGAAGTTTTTTAGTGTGTTCTAATGAATCTTTGATTTTCACTAAAAGGACCTGTTTTCCCCCACTTTCTTTTACTTATCTGAGGCTTTTTCTTATTTTCTCAGTGTCCTGGAATTATTTGGGGTAGTTCTCAAGGGGTCCTCAAGGAACCCCTGTGGACACAGATGCATATTTTGTTGGAGTGAGAAACTTAATTGCAGATCTGTGATGAGAAAAAAGAGGTATTTTTGAGGGTTATAGTCATTACTAAAGCTGAGACAGTAGTTTTGTTGCTCTTGGAATTGGTGATCAAGAGCTGGTCAGCACATTGGAACTGAAGGTGTTGTCTTAGAGGCAATAAAAAGAATGATGAGAAAAAGACAATTATGGGTTTTTGTCTTTAAGGAAGGTGAGCCTTTTTCCTGGTGTGTTCCTCACATAACTGTAAGAATAAAATGAATGACCACAGTATTTAATGGTTATGGTACTGGGAATGCTGATTTTTTAAATATGGGGACATTTTTTTCTCATTGTTTATTCTTTCAGGTTCATCTGATACGATCTGTGATCTGTTGGGAGCCAAGGGCAAAGACATTTTGTATATTGGAGATCACATTTTTGGGGACATTTTAAAATCAAAAAAACGGCAAGGGTGGCGAACATTCTTGGTGATTCCTGAACTTGCACAGGAGCTTCATGTCTGGACTGATAAAAGTTGTAAGGAGCCATTACTTATTTTATAAATCTTTGACATAGCTAGTTTACATAAATGGCCAGCCTGCCAATCAGTCCTCTTTGGTGTACCATTGTATGCAGGGGTCAGAGGCAGTCAAAAGATGGGCCCTGACATTTGCATATAGCTCCTTCCCAGAGCCCGATATTTCACAAAAGTCCAGAATTTGAAGAAATATGAGGTTATCTTGTTCAGCTTTCTTCTTGAATCCCTTCAATTTTAAGTATAAAATGTTATTCCCTGAGTTCTATTACAATAGCAGCTAATCTGTGAACTCCTCTCTCTTCTGAGTCCCGTTTGTCCAACTGTGCTACTAGTTCCATTCTCTCTGCCAGCAGCTTGTAGCTGGGGCATTGATGGCTCTGCGTGTTAATCACCTCCTGATATTTTTTGTTTTTTAAATCCTCACCTGAGGATATTTTTCCATTTATCTTCAGATAGAGTGGGAGGGAGGGAGAGAGAGAGAGACATCGACTCGTTGCCTCCCACGTGACCCTGACTGGGGCCGGGGACCTAATTGCAACTGAGGTACGTGCCCTTGACTGGAATTGAATCTGAGACTCTTTGGTCCTCAGGCCAACACTCTTAACCCTGAGCCAAACCAGCCAGGGCACCTCCTAGTATTTTTTATTTGCTCTTCTGAGAAGGAGAGAATGGGGCCAAATTCCATTCTCCGAACTGAGCTACACTGTGGACACTGAAACATGAGCTGTGGATTTAGTTATGTACAAATGTTTGACACACAAGTTCTTCGACCAGTCCTAGCTATCATTACAGTGTGGTGAAAGGTAATGCCTGCATGCCCTTAGACAGGTTACTGAGACACCCTCTGCCTTAGTTTTCTCAAATGTGAAAATGTGGATAGTAATACCTACCTCATAAAGCTGATGAGACTCAACTGAGGTGAGGTGTGTATAAAGTTACAATTAACAACCCTTCTTAACCAGGGCTCCACCTCTGAACCACAGAACAGAGAATATGATTGAATGACTCTCCATTTTCCCAAAGATGGCAGATAAAATTTGCAATATACAAGATTACATTAAGGCTTACTTCTCTTTGGGGAATCCAGGTGGAGAAAAGCTAGAAACAGAAAACACACAGCAGGTGCTGGCTGTTGGTATTGTTTGTACTTATCAGTGGAATTTTCTGGCTAGCCTTTCATCTACATTTTCAACTTCCCACCTATGAAGTTTTAGAAATCTAGTTGATCTGGCTCTATTTCCTAGACTTGTAACTCTGGAAAAAGTCACCTGTTTTGCTCAGTGGTTAGAGCGTCGGCCTGCAGTCCCGAGAGACCTGGGTTTGGTTCCCGCTAAGGGCACGTACCTCAGTTGCAGTTTGTCCCCAGCCCTGGATAGGTTGTGCGGGTGGCAGCCACTCGATGTGTCCCTTTCACATCGATGGATCTCTCTCCCTCCCTCTCTCTCTCCCTCCCTCTCTCTCACCCTCCCTCCCTCCCTCTCTCCTTCCACCTCTCTCTCACCCTCCCTTCGTCCCTCTCTCCTTCCACTCTATCTAAACAAAAAATGGAAAAATGTCCTTGGGTGAGGATAAAAAAAAATACTTGCTTTGCTGACACACAAGAGATGGGGTGTGAATTGGCACTTTGTAAGCTTAGACTCAGCATCCAGTTGGAAGGAGAGTTGTGGGCAGTGGTATTTCAGCAGGAAGAAAGGCAGTTAGAAGAAACTGTGGTTTCATATGCTGCCAGATTGCAGGCTGAGTAGCAGTGGAGTTTCCTGAAGTGGGTGAAGGAAGTTATTTTATACATTCACCGATGGCTTTACTTTTCAGTCATATCTGCAACCTTTTAATATAGTTTCGGCAGTAATTAAAAACTGGATGCCTTTCACTTGATAAAAGTATTTTCCTTTTCCTTCCAAACCTTAATTAGCACTTTTTGAAGAGCTTCAGAGCTTGGATATCTTCTTGGCTGAACTCTACAAGTAAGTTTTGCCCCTAAAACCCACCTACCTTTTTGAGAGTCACCTAGGTATAAGAGATCTCCTTTCTAGAGGTTTTCACTGGACTTTTTGTGTTGTTTCCAGGCATCTTGACAGCAGCAGCAATGAGCGCCCAGACATTAGCTCCATCCAGAGACGTATTAAGGTATCCAAATGGGATTTGAGAGAAAACTTGCAGTGATTTTCATATTTCTAATTTTATACAGAGACTAGCACATAGCCAATGCACAATAACTATTTTTTAATGAGCTGACAATCTTGTTCTTTGTTTTAGAAAGTAACTCATGACATGGACATGTGCTATGGGATGATGGGAAGTCTGTTTCGCAGTGGCTCCCGGCAGACCCTCTTTGCCAGTCAGGTGATGCGGTATGCTGATCTCTACGCAGCGTCTTTCATCAATCTGCTGTATTACCCATTCAGCTACCTCTTCAGAGCTGCCCATGTCTTGGTGCGTTAATGCAGCTGTAAGCTACTATTTACATTTAAGATACTCAACCAGTTCTGTGGGATGGCACAGGAGAGTTTGGATTATTACATTTTTAAATATGTGCAAAGCCCAAGGGTAGGTTGCACAAAAAAGTCTGAGAAAATATGATCAAGATAGGAGGTTGCAGGGCATATACCTTTACTCTGAAATCTACTCTATTATAGGTTGTTTGAATGGTGAAAACTTTCCTTATGTTAGCACTAAATGAGAGAAATGTGGTTTTTATATTCCTATGTTCAGCTATGTTCCAGGACTGTTTTTGCTGTGAAATAGGAAATGAGGATCTCTTCTCTCCAACCTTAGCCAGTTTCAGGCAATAGTAAACGATCTGGGCATAGTTTTGAGAGTTGAGGGAGAGGCTAGGTAGCTTTAGTGAGTTCCAGGAAGACACTTCAGTATCTGATAGACATCTCTCTGCATGGCCACCTAAAGAGGGAGAGGAGGGTACCTCTGAAGTCACTATGTTGACAGGGAGGTCAGGAGGCTTCCCAGCTCTGAGAAAGCAATCGCCAGCACTTTCCTGGAGAGTAGAGACACATAAAGACTGAGGATATTTTAAAAGAACTCAAATATCAAGAATTAGTAAGCTGTGTGGGCTGAACTACTGCTGAGAATTGTATTCATGCAGTGATGCTCACCAAACAATGAAGTGGAGCTTGTTTTTAACTAGTGAAACAAGTCAAATAGTAAAGCTTCAAGGTCATCTGATTTCTAAGTTAGGAAGAATGAGAAAAACTGTAGCAGTTCACTGTGGAGCTGTACTTTCAGGAAGATGAAATTACGAAGGAACAGCATTAGTTAGGGTTGGAGAAGATGGACAAATAAAAATCGTCAAAGCCTGGCCAGTGTGGCTCAGTGGTTAAGCATCGACTCATGCACCAAGAGGTCACCGGTTCAATTCCCAGTCAGGGCACATGCCCAGGTTGTGGGCCAAATCCCCAGTGGGGGACATGCAGGAGACAGCCAGTCGATGTTCTCTCTCTAAAATCAATAAAGAAAAAAAAAATTTTTTTTTAATCGTCAAAGAATGGAATGCTAAGATCAACCTTAGCTCAGCAAGGAATACCAGTGTATTCAGTAGCGTGGGACCCTGATTCAGAAAAGGTTCTTTACCCAGCAGGCAAGCAGCTGTTTGTTAAGCCTCTTTAACCAAATGCTTAAGTTTTACAGTGGAACGCTCACGATGGCATTATTTTAAAAGTAGATGGGAACTCAGTCAATGATTTAATTTTATCTGCTGGTGAAATCTGTAAATATCACATATGGGCTAGTTATGGCCACCCGCTGTACAAATTCACAGCCTCATAAGCTTCCTATTACCTCAGTTTCCTGGGCTTCAGATGGAGAATTATTTGCTGTTGGGTCATTACAGCACTGGCAGCATATTGCCTGGTCAGTTGATGGCACTCAAATAGCTGGAGCCTGTGGAAATGGATATGCTCTTTTTGCACACATGATAGAGCAATGTAGGGAGTGGGAAATTTTTCAGGTAACACTCATCAAAAGGACTGTGCAGGTTTGTAACATTCTTAATGATGCAGTGGCTTTACTGGAATTCTGTGATAGCATCATTAAAGCATGTTTGAACTATTTTTTATAAGAGGAGGGGGGTTAGAATTTGGGAAGTAGCTATTTTTCCCCACCTGCTTTCTGAACCTCTGACTTGGTTCTAGATGCCTCATGAATCAACGGTGGAACACACACACGTAGATATCAATGAAATGGAGTCCCCCCTTGCCACCCGGAACCGTACTTCAGTGGATTTCAAAGATACTGACTACAAGCGGCACCAGTTGACACGGTCGATCAGTGAGATTAAACCTCCCAACCTCTTCCCATTGGCCCCGCAGGAAATTACACACTGCCATGATGAAGATGATGATGAAGAGGAAGAGGAGGAAGAGGAAGAATAAGGAAGAAAACCAAAACTCTAAGCACCCATTAAACAAGTTCTGGCAGGACTCACAGGAGCATACCATGTCCCTGTTTGGGTTCTAGCAGGAGGGGGGGGCACTCCATCAAAGGTATATCTGAAAAGTTTCTGAAGACCTTAAGATAATTCTAATCATAGGGAGATACTTGTTTTAGTTTTGTGTGTCTACACTCTTTACAGATGGTTCAGAATTGTAATGGCATCTGTATTGGAAAAAAGTAAGGGTAAAGCTGGGCTGAATTGCATGCAGATGGCTCCGTCGGGCCTTGTGACACCGTTTCCTTGTCTAGTTTCATCATCAGTATGTTGAAGGGTCTCAGAGTGGAACAAGGGTGATGATGGAAGGAGGTGATCCAAAATGCTGTTATGTTACAAGTTGTGCTCTTACTCCAAAATCCATCTTTTTTCGTGCATTACATAGTATTGTATATCGGTGGAGAAATATATTGTTTCCATTATCAAATGTAGTCTTCTGTTAAAGTCAAAGTCCCTTTTATGTGTCCTCAGTGACTTAGGTAAGGCTGTTGTCCGTTAGTGGCTTTGCAAAATGTTCTCTATTTGCTGTAGGGCTGATCTGGAATAGACTGCAGCAATTTCATTTTGAGGCAAAAGTCTTCATCTATTTCTGCAGTTCTGTGATTGATACCAAAAAAATCTTGTTTTTTGAAAAACAATCTTTTTTCTCATCTGGGATAAATCTGTAGAAAAAATTTAGCTGAAAGGGGACAAAGGAGGAAGCCCCCAAAAAGAAGGAGGAACTTACTTCTTATATTACAGCATAACTGAGGAAAATTCTTTAGTGTGGGCTCTATCGTGTGGTTCATGCTTTCGAATTCTAGCCTTCTATCCTCTGGAGTTGAATGCTGAATTCCATTGTCAAACAGTAGAAGACAGGGAGCAGGCTCTGTAAGCCAGAACCTTACTACAGCAGAGGGCACAATCAGTGTGAATAGATTGACTTCAGAATCCTAAGTAAAATCACTTCTTGTTGTTTTGAACAAGAATGAATCATTACTGCATACTTTAGGGGGTATTATAACTGCCTCTCAGCACAATGAAAGTTGTTACAACATTTTTAACAGTGGTGTAGACTCTTACTTTAACCTTCATATATTTCTTTCATTCTTATTGTCATTGGTCAAAATGGGAGGGTAGATTAGCTGCTCTAGAATTCAATAAAGTATAATATTTGTAATACTGACTTTGACCCCTTCTGTAGCACAGCTGTAATAACTATTGGGTTTAGGTTTAGCTTAGTGACATCAATTTGACATTCTCTTCTCAAAAGAAGCATAGTTTAGCATGACTAACAGTTAAATTTATAGCACTTAAATAGGACTCAATTTCCTGGGAAGTTTTTTGGTATAGGACTATGAGGTAGGGCTTTTCTCTCTTTTTAAAAAAATCAGCCCTGGCTGGTTTGGCTCAGCAGTTAGAGTGTCTGCCCACGGACCAGAGTCCTGGGTTTGGTTTCTGCTAAGGCACGTACCTCGGTTGCAGTTTGTCCCCCCCAACCCCCCCGGTTGGGGTTGTGCGGGAGACAACCAGTCTGTGTCCCTCTCACGTCGATGTTTATTTCACTCCCTCCCTCCCACTCTATCTGAAGATAAATGGAAAAATATCCTCGGGTGAGGATATAAGTCATATAGGTAGGGAACACAGTCATTTAGCTAAGGCCATATCACCTCACCACTTTCAATATCTATGGCCTTGCACTATGTCATCTCAAGAAACATGCATTCTGCTCGGCCAGTATGGCTCAATGGTTGAGCGTCGACCCATGCACCAAGAGGTCGCCAGTTTGATTCCCAGTCAGGGCACATGCTCAGGTTGTGGGCCTGATCCCCAATGGGGGGCATGCAGGAGGCAGCCAATCAGTGTTCTCTCCATCAATGCTTCTATCTCTCTCTTTCCCTTCCTTTCTCTCTAAAATAAATAATGGAAAAAAAAATGCATTCTAACTGGTATTTATTAGGACTAGGCTACTTTAAAAAAAATTTTTTTATCCTCACCCGAGGACATTTTTCCATTTTTTGTTCAGATAGAGTGGGAGGGAGAAAGGGAGAGAGGGGGAGAGAGAGAGAAACATCGACGTGAAAGGGACACATCGAGTGGCTGCTACCCGCACGACCAACCAGGGCCGGGGACAAACTGCAACCGAGGCACGCGCCCTTAGCGGGAACCAAACCCGGGTCTCTCTGGACCGCAGGCCGACGCTCCAACCGCTGAGCCAAAACCAGGGCAGGACTATGCTACTTTTAAAGTATCACTTTAGAAATGCTATTGCAGATAGCAATTAGGTACCGTCTTGCTTTAAATTTTAGAGACTGTTTATAGTACCCCAGTTATTAATTATTGTCACTCAAAATAGAAATGTTGCCCAATTTACACATAGTCTTAAATTTTCCCAAAGCCAAAGAATTTCTAAGTGAGTTATTATAGTAACTACAGAGCTAGCTTATAATAGTGAATTGACATACCTTCCCTTTTACAGTAAGGACCAACACGAGCAGTTTAATTTACCACAATTTTTGTATTGTCCACATAAGTCTCTTTTTAGTCAGATGTCTCTGGCAGTGGGTCCAAAGACTGAGAAGTGAAAAACACAATAGGAATAAGTAGGAATTCCACTGCTGGTTACAGCTTTCAGGGCCACTAAAATATATTTTCTAAGAGTTCAGATTCCATTAAAGTCTAAGATTCAGAGCAGTGTTACTTCTCTTTATATTATTCCTGTTAGAAGAGTGTCCATGGGCAGCTGCAGCTGGGTTTATTAAAGCATGAATGCAAGTGTCTCTTGCCAATAAAGGAAGCTGAACTTAAAATGTATATGCACCTCGCCCCTGCAGTCGTCCCCCCCCCCCCCCCCCCCCCGTCCTCATTTTTTTGTTATTTTTTAAATCCTCATCTGAGGATATTTTTCCACTTCAGATAGAGTGGGAGAGAGGGAGAGAGAAAGAGAAACATCGACGTGAGAGACACCAATTAGTTACCTCCCTCATGACCAGGACCGGGGACTGAACCCGCAACTAGGGTACGTGCCCTTGACTGGAATCGAACCCACAACTCTTTGGTCTGCAGGTCGATGCTCTAACTGCTGAGCCAAACTGGTCAGGGTGATATTTTTTCCACTGATTTTTTTTTTTTTTTTTAAGAAGAGTGGAAGGAGGTGGGGAGAAAGAGAGAAGAACATCCATTGGTTCCCTCCCACACATATACCCCAACTAGGGCCATGGATTGAACCTGCAATCCAGGTACACCCTTGACCAGGAATCAAACATGCCAACGCTCTAACCACTGAGAACACAAGCTAAGCCCACCCCACTCCTGTGTGTGTGTGTGCACTCCCGCCCCTTAAACCTGAGGCATTTTAGACTGAGAAGACAGATCTCCCAACTCTTTTCAGAATTTCTTTCCTGGGTATTTGAAAAAACAAAATACCAGATACCATACCACTTTTTGGGTACTAAACTCCCAATCTTAGGGCATGTAAGGCTAACAGGGACCCTAGCACACCCAGCAGCTGGTCAGAGGCACAGCAGACCCCAGCCCTGCAGTGTTTTCTCACAAGAAGACTTGCTCCATAACATTCGTCTCTACAAAGATGGTCAGTTAAAGCTCAGATGGTGTATTTCAGAAAAGTCCGTTAAAGCCGAGAAAGTTTAGTGTTCTGTTGAGACTGATGTTCCCCTACCATATGCATAGCACTGCCGAGACCTAAAATTAGGAAGCAAACCCTCAAACTACCCTTTTAAAGATGCTTTTAGAAGTGGTTCTTAGTAGAACTAGAATAACTTAGAGCTACAAATCCTTTAGTCATGTTAATATTGTTTTAAAGCAACCACTTTAAAGCCACTTACAGTGACATGTCAGATTTAAAAGTACTTTGTCCATGTTTAGATATTTCTAAATCAGATTTATTTATTTAAGAAACATTTTGTCAACAAGTTTAAAGCCCTGCAATTTTTCCGAGGCTGCCAAGAGCATTTAAAAATACTCTGCTTATTCACCACAAATAGCCTGAGACAAACAACTACATATCTAAGTCTACATTAAGGGTAGGAGCCTTGTCCGCATTCCATGTTATGGAAACTATTTAATCTTTGTTTGATGGTGGGAAAAATGGTAACTATGATCTAGCTATTGCCATATAGTTACTGGCCCAATTCCTCACTTGGTTTAGTAGTTTATGTGTCAATACTTAGGTTTCTCATGACATTCTTTCTTGGTGACTAGAGCACAGAGCTCAAATGGAACAATTACAAATGATACACAGCTTTAGGAGGCTCTGAGAATGAAATCTTTACCATGGCACTACCTAAGCACCCTTGAAAATCTAAGTAAAACAGTGCACCTCGTCCAACGAGCGGGAGGATGCACACACAGCAAGCGGGAAGAGGAGCCAGGAGCCGTCCAGTAAGCACAGCATCCCATCCTGCGCCTCCACTAACAGGAGCGGCATTCCACTGTCACTGCTGAGCATGTAGAGTAGCAGAAAGCACGTCATAACAGAAGGATACACTTGTTTACGGAATGAAAAAGGCAACTTTTCTACTTAACCTGGTCATCTCAACCATATTCCCGTCCTCAGACTCAATATCTTCATTCCAAGGCCATAACCATCTGACTTGTTCCAACATAGGTATGTAATTTCAAAAATAAGGTATACATGGTAGCTCGGCCAATGTGGTTCAGTGGACTGAGCACTGTCTCATGGACTGAGGTCCTGGTTTGATTCCTAGTTAGGGCATGTGCCCGGGTTGCAGACTCAGTCCCCAGTGTGGGTATGCAGGAGGCAGCTGATAGATATTTCTATTTTTACTTCCTCTCTAAAAAATCAATAATAAAAAATATGTATTTAAAAAAGATACACAGTAGTTAAGTCCTTCTATAGAGCTTTAACACACGAAGTACTCCCAATTAAACACAGAACATTTCATCTCAATCGTGCTGATGCTGGTACTATAAGTTGAAATAATCAAATGACCAATGTTTGGTCTAGTCCCTTTATGTTTTCTTACCACAAAGTAAGCTACCTTTGCTCCATTTTATTACTAGAAAAAAGGTGGATTAGACAGATTGCTTTGTGAACCAAAGGTACAAGTTTGTCCACAAATGCTTGCTCTCCCTTTGAACTTTCCTCCCCAAAGTCATGTGTAGCTAGGACTATAGAGAGTCTGGGCCAAGATAAACTACTCCCCGCACACGCTGAAGCCTAAGCAGCCAAGTGCATGTTCTTCCCATGAAAGAACAACAATCCTCTCAAGTCTTACAAGTTCCTGAGATACTGGGAAAGAGGATTTGCCAACCAGACCCTTCCTAACAAAGAAAAATGCTCATTAAATGTCCAGTTTTGGTTTTTTTGGAGAGGATTCTCACCAGAGGCAATCTTTGATTTGTGGGTGTGGGCATTCTGAAGCAAGTGACTTCCTTTTTGGACCCATTGCCCTCAAAGCATTGATGTAGCAGAATTGTGGTAGGGAAGCTAGCTGAATCTAAAAATTCCTGTCTTGTGTTGGCCTATTGTTTGAGCGCTTTGCAAGCTCTACTACCCTGGCAGGAAAGCACTGTAACAGAATTCTGGCAACTGGGTGTCCCTTGTAGCCTTGGGCCTTACCATCATTCACCAGGGCAGATGGCATGCCCCAGAATGTCACAGGAAAGGGCGCTATAGCCAGTCCTTTGTCCTGAGGTTTCTTGAAAATAAGAGCACAGATATGAGGATCTTGGAGGGGAAATGATGAAAGTTACACAAAAAGCAAAAGTTTACTAGTTAATATAATTCAACTTTTTGACTTGAATAAGGAATCATCTCTCTTAAATTGCTTTCAGAAATCAACTCCAAGCTACAAAAAGGCCAGTTTGTACCACTCACTTTCTCTGCAAGAACCTTGGATAACTGTGTCCTCAGAAGTGCTGAGCTGGGAGTACAAGTTGTTATATGAAGTTGAAACCCTAGAGCTTTTTCCACAATAAAGCTCAGAAATGAACCAACACGTGGGTATTCCACGGATGCAGACAGAAAGCTTAGGCAAATCTCATCTCACAGTAGGAAAATTTGCCTCTATTTTCCTTGGAGAATGTCCGGATTTGAGCTCAGCAATGATCTAGACAAAGTGAGTAAAGCAGGAAAAACTAAGCAGAGCAGTCAACTGGGTGTGGGTGTGCTGGAGAGATCATTCCCCCCCTGGCCCTGTTTGCTTCCTGCTCTGCTCCTGTGGAAAGCAGTCTCCCAAGATGGTAACCACTGAAACACAGATCTACCCTCTACTTTCAATAAATCGGCGATAGCGATCGAGGTGGGATGTGGGTAGGTCAAGGAAGTGTCTCAAGCTTGTCTTGTCAGCAGTTCTTCAATAAAATGTCTTTATCCACAGGATAAATGTTAAGTAAAACAGACCACAAATATCATAATTAAATAATAACGTTGGGCAAAATAAGGGACCAGACATCAAGAGGCTCAATTCTCAGAGTGCTTTCCTTTCTGGAAAGTAAAATAGATACTAAGAGTAGAGGAAACGAGGATTCCAGAGAGATGTGGTCTAGGAATGGATCACAGTGGCTGTGAACCTCGACTAGAAGATCTTCAGGGTCGGGTGATATGAGTAAGGAGGGAAAGAAGAAATAGAAAGACGCTTTGAAGAGAAGTGATGGAAGAGAATGTGGACCCCACACTGGATTACTGGGGAATGTGGGATGCCCAATGAATCCTGAAGAGCATCAGAGCATGACTCATCACACTTATGCTCAGTGTGTTTAACTCAGGTGACCCCTTTCTCCCTAGGCTTCATGTAGCACAGGTGGCCTCACAGCCATTTTCATCTTCGAGAACCGACTCAGAGGTTTGGGTGAGGGCTTCAGTCTCGCCTAGGAAAAAACAGCTTAGATATTTGCCCAGCTAAAATGTGTGTTATTAGTGACTGAGCAGCAAATTTCTGAATACCTAAAATATAAACAGGGGACATATTACAATCCTTGCGAAGGAACACCACCCTAGAATTGGCTGGACCAGGCTGCGGAGGCACAGTTCTACCACCCACTTCTCTTTTAACACATACGTGATATATGTCGGGAGGAAGTACCCTGCTGTGGTACTGTGCTGACAACCAATTTCCAACTTCCCAGTAAAGCGAAACAATTGGGCAGGGGACCCAAGCTGGTGGTGCATATATATGAAAGGAGAAAGGGGAACACACATCTGTTAGAAGGGTGAACAGAAAATCATTTATCTAAATAGAATAGAAATGAACAAAAACCTTTTAAAACAATCACAAAATTTACAAATAAATTGGTACAAAATAAATAGGAGAGATTGCAAATCTACAACATTTGAATTATAAAATGCATTCATTATGACAATCAGCTCATGAAACCTATACATGTCACTTGTGCTTTAGGTTTATGTACACAGCTCTGAATACTGTGTTCAGAAAACCTCACTGCTGAAAGCATGAAATGTACACTATGATACAGCGAGTAAAGGCTAAGGAGGATGAAAATCAGACACAAAGCAAGGTCTTATGTGAGGGCCAAGGCAATATTGGCACGGGGCCTCAAAACCAAGAAAAGGCATATTAGAAGCCCAGGTGGGCAGGCAGCTTCCATGGCCCAGAGAGATGGATTCTATAATCCAAGGGTGGAAACGAAGAGGCCATTACTACTGTAGGGCCAGGCCACTGTCCTGGCTTGAGAGCGAGGAAGGAGGCTCTGGTCATGGTCATGCTGTACCGCAGAGAGAACAGACCCTGTCACCAGGAAACCACCTCTAAAGTATTTCGCAGAGGTACTTGAGGGGCCCTGCCACAGGTAAGAGGCCTACCTTCATCCTCAATCCAAACACTGGCCATAGGAATAGAGGTGGTCCCAATAAAAGGGGCGAGGGACACTAGGACCAACAATAAGGGCAGCAACCTGTTTAAGACAAAAGAAAAACACAATTGCTGCCTTGTCACCCACTTTAAGGGACAACAGGACCCTAGGCTCAATGGATGAGCGGCTCCAGAACAGATCTCTTCTTAGTCACAGACGATGTACTAACAGTAGACGCATATGTACATAATAAATAATAATATAAAATAAAGCATATACATTTGTAGATTTAAAGGACTTCAGAAACAAGAAAGGTCAATGGACTGATACACTCTACCTTCATACACTTTAGACACGGGAGTCAAGAATCAAAAGCTAGGCTGGGGCTCTCTGGGGAGGGAGAGTCCTGAAGCCCTATTCCTCCCCGCTCCTTTCTGCTCTGGAAGCCTGAGACCAGCCGTTTATATCCAAGGGGCCCGGGCCTCCAACACAAAGGGCACCCAAGCCCCAACAGGTCCACATGATAGTTCTCTCCAGGGTGAATCTGAAGAGGAGTCTGGCCCCAAAAGAATCACATTCTAAGTGAATCCATGTTGGGCAGATGTGGGTGGGCAAATGCCAGAAGACAGCCTGCCAAGTGAGGCAAGACAATACTCCCAGTTATTCTAATCTGTTCATGTTTAATATGCCCTGGGTATTAAAACTTGAAAATATATTCACTCAAGTCTTACAGCATGTACCGGCTCAGTGTACATAGGAACCTTGGCACAAACGCCTAGAACTTGACTTTCTTGCCACTAGAACCTTCATTTCCACATTGCTTCAAGAACAGCCTGGTATTTCCCGTCAAAAGAGATTCAAGACAATTCTAGTGAGATGATGTCAGTAGCTCCAGCATATACTGATAGAAAGCATACTTGGGCTGAGCCAACCACAAAGATCTAAAAAGCTAAGAAAGTCCCCAGCCCAAGATGGTGGTAGGAAAGCTGCTTTGCAGGTGTGATCACCTGCCATCTCCTCCCTCCTGTCCTCAGGGCTGACCAGACAGGGCGGAAGGAAAGCCTTCACTGCAGAAGAAGTTTGCCTGTTCGTACTGGAGGGTGAAGGCCTGTGGTCACATCAGCAAGTGGGGCCTGGGTGCAACACTCACCCTTAGATGAATAAACCTCAGCTCAGAATTCTCTGAATTCTCTCTCTCTCTCCTATCAGCCCACTCTAATAAAACAGAAATATGAAGATATAAAGATTTGAAATGACCCTGAGGTATAAAAACTCACTGAGTAGATTGCTCACTGATAAATTTGCATTGGAAGAGTTTCTGAATCCCCAAATCACTCATACTGAACTCTCTAAGTCCCTCCTCATTCTGGGTTAACCTACACCTCCCCCAGACACCCTTGCTGGACAGAAGCACCGCTAGCCCAGAACACAGAATGGAATGAAACTGACCCAGGACAAGAGCTGGTGTCCTCAGTAGGAAGTGAGCACAATGGGGAGCCTCCACAGCTACGCTGCCAGCTCAGCCTGGGAGTTCTCACCCCCTCAGGAGAAATCTGTCTGGGATCAAAGCTGAGGGAAGTTGCTCCCTCTGCCCCTGCCACCAGTGAGCCTGGGTCATGTGATGTGCACTAAACCACTAAACCCGGTGGCCTCTTACTTGAAATTCCGGGGAACAAGTTGAGCACTTTCCTGGGCCAGCCTAGGTGTGTCCTCTGCCTGGGATCACCCCGGGGACACCAGAGGGAGCCTGGTTCCCGGCCCAGGAAAGATGAAGATAGCCACAGACCCCTGGCCAGTTTTCAGAAGATGACAGGGTTGGGTTTTGTTTGTTTCTTCAACAGCCAGGACACAGGCTCAATCAGCCACGGCCTACTTAGGTCTGCTTCTTGACCTGAGAGAATTTGAGGGCAGAAGTTCATGGTCCCTGCTTAGCCCAAATACCTGTTGCTTCATTTTCTAGGGGAAATGCAATTCTACTTGTGTCTATCACTATTTTCCTTGACTTGAAAAAGCTGGCCCTTTAGTCACATGGTCCTGGGGCTAGCACAGGTAAATATATTCACAGTAAATGTTTCATATTAATAGTGTGGAGTTCTGCATTCAACATTTGCACACAAGTTCCTTGAAATAATAGAAAATGGTAAGATGCCCTCCCACTTGGGAAGCCAACTATGTTGGCATGGGTGCTGAGCTATCTCCAGGAAGTGAGGTGAGGAAGGAGAGAAGAACAGAGTTGAAGCAAGGCTTAAGCTAGTTGATTAGCACCCAATAAGGATTTGTTTTCCTAAGAGTTTAAATATATGATTTTGGACTTGCCTGATGAATATAAAAACAGAGAAATAAAGGGAGAGAAGCTCTAAGGCAGGAGGAAAAAAGCCAGAAGGCAGACGGTCCTGGGAACATTTGGGTAATGATCCAGTTCCATATGGAACCTTGGGGATACCAGAGTGGCGCTGAGGAAAAGGCCTCCAGCACAGGCCACGGAGGCCATGGAGAGAGAGGCTCTGGGTCTGACAAGGGCTCCAGCAGAATTCAGGACCCAGGACCTGCCTCTGCCGCACAGCCCTCTCCCCTCCGTGCTCACGAAGCCGCAGCCCCAGGACGACAACAAGGATGCTAAGGACTGGCCACTGCATATCAAGATCTGAGCTACTTGACGGTCTTTCTCTGCCTGACTCCTGTTTACTTATAGACAGAAACCTCACAGACCTTCTAAGCCAAGATCAGCCTCCTGCTGCCCAGAGAAGCAGTGAGCAAGTGTTTCTCCTTCAACAGCCTGAAGTTAGTTTCCAGAGGGAAAGGGGCCTGGAAAGGAAATCTGGTGCTCAGACATTATTTGAACATTCAAATAATGAACACTCCCCAAAGCAGATGTAACTATAGCCAAATGTTAGCCTTCATTCCTTTAGGGACCAGACAGGAATTATTTTGTATTCCCTGTTGTTATAAATTGTGTGAACAGTCAAAGGTAAAGAGTGGTTCATAGAAAAATACAAACTTGGGAGGCTGAACCTCTGTCCTCTGGGAGCCCCACTGCAAAGCCACCCTGCCAACTCCTTTTTAGAAGACAGAAAGCCACTGCACTGAGCAGGTAAGAGACTTGAGAAGCTGTTTCTCTCTGAAGTCCAGGAGGCAGCAGCTAGAACCAATCCTTCCTCCACAGGCTGGCCTCTCACTGAGCTTCAGGATTCACAAAAGGAACAGTGGGGCTCTGAAACAGACCCGACAGTCCCTGATTCCAGGGCTCCTTCCAGTAGTACAAGGCACCCTTAGATGGGCTGTGTGGAGAAGCCGATCAGCCAGGAGAAGCTGATGGGCCCAGACCCCGAAGGCCAGAGGAGCTTCGGCTTGGCAGGCCAGGCTCCACCCAACCACAGAGAAGGCAACTGCTGACCGGCCAAGAGAGTGGCACAGCTGATGGCGAGAAGCCTCCTCCCCCTGCAAGGCCCAGGGTGCCCTTCAGGGAACACTCATTTCTGCACACCCTATAGACAGTCCCAGTTCCTGTCATACTGAGGCTGTGCTCAGCTAGATGCACCTTAAGAAACTGAGATTTAAACTCAGATATGTTTATAAAAAGACTCTCCCACGGTGCAGGGTTCCACTAACGTCAAGCTACATGGTGGGGGCTCCATTCCATGGGGGCAGGTTGGGTGCCAGCAGCAGGCCACTCAGCCCCCTTAGGGGTACTCCTGTGACCCTGCACCATGAGGTAAAGCCAGTACTTCCCACTAGGGGCATGGCACCTTCTGAGGAAGACACTCCAGGGCTGACAACCCAGGGGAAATAGTCGCCAAGCGTGCATATCACACGGGCCACCCTACTGCTGGCCAGCATGTGGCCAGCTGTTCCCCAAGCACAGCTCCCCCGCAGAGCAGCCTGGGGCTGTATTCCTACCTTGAGGGGAGACCACTGCTGCTTAGCCCCGGGGCTTCCCTTCATTCAGTGGCCCAATGGACATGCTCTCTTCTTGGCTAGTAACGCAGCGTGGACTGATTCTATTCGAAAACTGTGGTCAGTACAAATTCACTTCAGTGTACAAATGTTGCAAACAAAATGCACACAACCCTTGGGCTAACACTTAAAACACAGTTAAGATAGTTAAGAATTCAGTCACTCAAGTAATACTTCCTGACATTAATTTCACTACACAGGATGAATTTGGTATTAAAATAAGACAGAGACACACACAAAATGGCCACAACACACATTTGGTTTCTGAATCCCTGTTCGGGGCCAAGCTAATGCTGGCCGCATAGGCCGCCTCTCTGGCGTGGGCCGTGTCTGAGGCGGGAGGCACAGAGGTCCTCGGGTGGGCACACAGCCATAACCAGGCCCCACAGGCCCAGGGACACGGGAAGAGGGACAGTTGGCTCCCTGGACAGAGGGGCAGGGGCTGGCAGTCCCCAGAGTTCCCTCCTTTAAACATCATCTCAGCGTGGAGCACAGAGCACAGATGGAAGGTCCGATTCCTTTTCTGACAATGACACAGCCCAGTGGATGGGGAGGAGCTTGAATCCACACCACGTGTTTACTCAAAAGCCCTGTGGAAGATTTCCGTTTGGCATCTGTGTAGCAGCATCTCCATTAACAGAGCAGGCAGGGGCGGTGCTCTGTGAGCCGGGGCGGGGGGCCTGGCTGCACACAGATCCCGGCTGTGAACATCGGGATGAAGTCACCTTGCCTCTTGCCAATGATAAATCATGGGTTTAAAATTCATTAACATTCATTTTGGTGATAAAAATTCCTTAAAATTGGGAGCAAAATCACATTCCAAGCAAATGTTAAACCTTTCTGAGGGAAAGGGACACAGTTAAACATTGACTTAAAACAACACTGAGCACAGAGGCGACGGCAGGTCCCGTGCAGGCTCCGCCCCGCAATGTGACACACTTGGCAGGTCTGCAACTTCGGTTTTCTTCATTCATTCTTCGTGGACAGTGACACCCCCTGGGGCACAGAGGAAGGTGCCCCTCTCTGGGAGGGCCACAGAGGGGCAAGTCCATCCCATTAGGGTCACAGCAGGGTTCAGGCAGGACAACTTAAAACTGCAAAAGACACTTTTTAGAAACATGATCTCTTGAAAAAAATAAATCCCAACAATTTTCAACTTCATGCAAATCAAGGAAGGAGAATGAATGATAAAAGGTACAGCTGAAAAAATAAACATGATTCTATTTGGGCGGAACAAGTTCATTTCCAAAATCTCGACACCACATCCTAGCCGTCGATTTGCAGCTCTACTTTCCATTCCTGCCTCACCAACCTCCTCTGCTGCTTCCAGGAAGGGGACAAAGTCTTTGGTCTCAGGACGTTGCAGGACGCAGCATGGCACACAAGCTCACACTCATGGGAGTCACTGTCAGACAGAGGCGAGGCCAGGAGGCCGGCCTGGGGCCTTGGGAGTGCGAGGGTGAGGGCCGCAGGCACCCTAGATGGCGCCTTCGTTGTGTAGGCTGTGATTGGCCTTGGTGTGTGTCACACAGTTCTGTTCAGTGAGCAGGTTGGCTGTCTCATCTGGCAACCCGTCGTGCAGCTCCGTAAGAGTCAATTCAATTTTAGTGTTTTCACTGTCTGAAGACTGAGGAGTTTTGTCCATCCGGGATGCCATCAAGGCATTTTGGTATTGCTGTCTTGAGATCTGGGGCCAGAAGATGGTACAAAAAACAAACCAAAATAATGCTTAGTTTTAGGTTCTCTCGTCTGGACATCGTATTATACCTTAAGTCCCCTGAAAGGCCCCTAGTAGTTTCTCTAGGAGAAAGTCATCCTTGAGTACAAACGGAGCCACTTTTTTTAATTTAGAAAGTCACAGAGGTAGAGGAAGTGAACTGTAGAAGGAATGGGCTCAGGAAACAAGTGACAGAGCCCATGGAGCTTAGGAGAGAGAAAGGGAAAGGTCCTGGGGAAGGGGGAGGGGGCTGAGGCACAGGCGGGCTCCCAGGAGGAGAGCTGCTAAACAGCCACTTTGTACAGTTCAAGTTGACTCTGAGAAACAAGTCAGTTTTGTACTGATATAAGCCATTTCTAAATTGTGTCTCAAAGTTTCAGAGACTAGAAAATGGAACTAGGCTTCCATGAGCTAAAGCTGGCTCATTCTCCACAAGATGTCTTTACTTCAGACTAAGAAAAGAACCCTGTCTCCAGGGCAAAAGGTAAGTGGAAGGCTCCTCCCACTCCATCCCGGCCTATCTTCTGAGTCTCCGACCTCTACCCTGTCAGGCCAACCAGAGCCACTGGAGTCCCGAGCTCATGAGGACTTGGAAACGTTGACTCTGTCTTAGGCTCTCCAGCTCTCATTCCCTGACAGAGCCACTCTGATCTGGCAGCTCATTGCACAGAGCCAAGGAGATGGATGTTTTTCCCCACCTGCATCTTGGGCACAGTGGCTGAGGCAGGGTACCCACAAAACAACAAGGGGAAGCTCAGTGGAGAGGCCGGGGAGCCCAAGGCTGGCTGTGATCTGACCTGGAAGTGCCAGGCCCAGCCTCGCGGCTCCGCTCTTACCTTAACAAACTGGAGGTCAGAAAGGGCGCGCACTGAGTAGTCAGGGATGTAGACTTGAAGGAATGAAGAATTGAGCTGATTATTGCTGCTCCCCAATGACGGTGTGATTGCATCAATCCGGTCACTTCGACTGAGAGAGTCTGAGTGATTCAAGCCACATGGGCGAGGAGGTGACTTGTTTTCACCTGGAAGCAAAAAACAAAAACAAAAAACAAAAAAAACAAGCACCTTTTAAGTGAGATAGAGATATCCAATAAAGGCAGCTTTTTATTTTCCAAATAATAAAAAATGTAGTAATTAATAGACAAGCTTAGTCAACTTATGCCAAACTCCTCAGCCATACAGCTCACCATGCAGGCCTCCCACAGGAACTCTGGCTTCCCATCAGTGACGGGCTCCATTCAGATGAACTGCTCAGCCCCGTCCACACGGACTGCACAGGCCTCCCCGAGTCTGACAGCACAAACCCTGGTGCACACCCACGTTGGGAGCATTGCCAAGTGCTGTGAAACTCACAAACCAGGGGGAAGCAAGGCCCAGGCCAGAAGCCAAAGCAAAGTACATACTCAAGGATGTTCATGAAGCACTGTGAGTCCTAAAGGGATCAGACCTTCCCTCCCAGCCAAACCTATTATCTTTGTCTCTGACTCCAATAAACCCCCAGTAGGCAGCCTGAGGATGTCTCAACACTAGGAGACACCAAACCCTTAAAAGGCTTGACTGAATTGCCTCAGGTGCTGTGGTTCCTCACAGAGACTGGCAGTGATGGATGGTGAGTCTAGTGATGTCGCCTTCAAGGCAAGTTTACCACAGCTTCTAACAAATCTCCTCTCAAATAAGAACGCACCCCCTCGCCAAGGCTTCTTCCACTTTTGCTTTTCCAATCAAATCTATTCCACAAATATGAAACGTGTGTCCCAAACTGCATCGTGTCATAGGAAAGGAGAGGACCAACTCCCATCTGATGGTTGGATCCTCTTTGTAGTGTGTCCCTGACAGATGCTCCCATACAAGGGCCGGTCCTTAGCTGGCCCCACCTTCTGGACAATCTACCACAGTGCCCATCAAAATCTGCCTCCCCAACTTCAGAGGACAGTCTCCCCTCCATCCTAAGGGGCTGAGGAAGTTTCATTCCCCTGCTACTTGAAATAGTCCTTAAAAGTTCAAAGATGGTATGTTCCCCTCAAATCTCTTCTCCAAGGTAAGTACTTCAACTGTTCTTCACCTAGCATGTTTACTACCCTTCATCCCATCCTGACCACCATCTGAGATTTCATTCATAAATGTCTCTCCTAAAATGACACCCAGAAGAAACATGGAAGATACTCAAATGAAGAATTCACTTTCTGCTAAAATTTTCATGTCACAACTTTCTCCACAATTTTCCATTTTTAGGTCAAAATTAAATTCAAAGTAGCAATTCCTCTTGCTGTTTCCACTTATCCTCTACGAGAATAACACAAATCAACAATTTATCAGATGTTTCCTGTTTAGCAGAACAGAACTTCCATCAGATGTCCTGAATTTACAGCTTCCTTGCCTGTAAAAGGTGGATAATACCAGTATCCACCTCCTGTGGTCTGATGAAGATTCGAAATGAGATAATGTATAGAGCTTAGCGTAGCATCTGACATCCATTAAACACCTGAAAAATAAGCCTGGGAAACAGCCCATTCTTTCCTGTTCACTTCCTCCCAGACCTCTCCACCATGTGCCTACCTCATGTCAGGCCTTTCCTACATGTGCTAAGAGACCCCACGGATCTTTGAAAGGAGAGATTCCAGTGTCTCCCTGAGCAGTAGCTCCCAATCACATGCCATTTCTACAGATACCTTCAAAATGGTGTTTACTTCTGAGTGTTACAATTTAAAGGTTACAAAAATGAAACATTTAAAGGGCACTTTATTGATCAGACCTTGTGTGTAGGCAGGTAGATAGATGTCTGAGGCCTGAGGCAGTACTTCTGAGTCTCCTGTTCTGTTCTCCTGAGGACTGCAGGGCATTTTCTCTGGTCTTCCAACACATTTCGAAGTCAGGGCCCCTCAACCCACTGCCTGTTCTGTGAGGTGGGCCCTCTCCTTTGCCAGGAGCCCAGTGCCTGGCCTCACAGCCCCAGTCCGGACAGCAGAGCCCGTGTCCAGGGCCCTTGGACAGGCAGCCGGCATGGGCTTCCCTCAGCCTGCAGTGAGTACTACGTATATTCACTGGAAGGGGAATCAAGACTACGTGGCCTCCCCTTAGTTCAGGTCACGTTGCCAAATTAATGAGCCAAAATTTTAGACAATTATGAAAACGACTTTCAATTTTAATTCCTCTTTATGCCTTTTCAGAATTTTTTTTTTTTCTGCTTTTTGTCCTGGCTTTTTAAATTCATCCTACCTAGGAATCCTCTTTTTGCTAGTAAGCTAGACAGACACAATAAAGAAACGTTCCCAGCCTCTCTCTTAAAACCCCAGGCATCTATGGAATAGGCTGGAAACCACTGTCCAGTCCAGCCCATTTCTAGGAGCCACGTTATGGTTCTGCCAGCATCCCCGAGACCTGGACCTGCTACTGGTCAGATGGAGTGGGCAGAGCTGAGAATTCTCTTAAGGGTTATGGGAGATATAAAAGACAAATGATATTTCTGTGAGTTTCATCCAAAAGTCACTCTACTTAAGCTCTGTGAGTTTTTTTTTAATCCTCATCCAAGGATATTTTTTTCCATTGATTTTTAGAGAGAGTAGAAGGGAGGCAGGGAAGGAGACAGGGGGAGATGAAGGAAGAGAGAGAGAAACATCGATGTGAGAGAGACACATAGATTGGTTGCCTCCCACATGTGACCTGATCGGGACTGAACCTGCAACCCTGGTATGTGCCCCTGACTGGGAATCAAAGCCATGACCCTTTGGTACGAGGGCTGACACTCTTAACTGCTGAGCCACACCAGCCAGGACGCTTCTGTGATATTTTTAATAGGTGGCAGATGCCAGAAAATAAAATGGGGAGAAAAAAATCATATATACATATGCATAAATACATACTTATGTGCATATACATATGTGTGCATGTATTGTCTGCCAACTGGTTTGATTCAAATAGCCTTATGAATATCACCTTACCCCCAAATACCTCAAACGCTTCAGAGCAAAGATTTGAGGGAACATTAGTTTCTGAGACAAGTACTGCCTCCTTTACCAAATATCAGCATTTTAGAGTTTTGTTGAAAGTGGCTTATGAAACACAAATTTCATCAGTCAGGTTTTTAAAAATCTAAGCTGTATGAAACAAAATAAATACAGAAAAGTTGTACTATTGAATAGGAAAGTCCAGCAATTTTAACTAAGGAAAGATCAAACCTTTGCCTTTGTTTTTAGCAGCTGGACATGTTAGTCGGGCACAAGCAACTCTCCTGCAGGGCAATCACCAGCAGCTGGTTAGGAATGTGCACAGTACTCATTTCAAAACAAAGAGAGACAGGAGCAGTGGGGCCACCTGCCTGATGGAGGCAGAAATACATGCACCGTCCCATTCACATGGATGCTGGAAGCACCAAAGACAGCAATGCGCAAGTTTAGCAAAAAAAGTTCATAGTCCCTCAGGCTTTTGGTTGTCTATGTTCTGTGGAGGCAGAAATAAATGCACCGCCCCATTCACATGGATTCTGAAAGCACCAAAGACAGCAATGCGCAAGTTTAGCGAAAAAAGTTCATAGTTCCTCAGGCTTTTGGCTGTATGTGTTCTGTGGAAGCATCCCCGGGTTTTGAGGTCCTTAGGACCTGTCTCCACACACCCTGACTTTGCTGAGGTCACAGAAAGAACCAAAAACAGCTGCTTTTACTACCCTGAAAATCCATGGGTGGGACAAGCAGGGAACACTGACCTCCAGGTCTGAATCCTTCTCCCTTTCTGTGTTTCATCACCGTTCATATCTCAACATTCCCTCCCAGTATCCTAAACCCTTTCTGAACCTGTTGTGGGCTCAGATGTTCCTGGATAGCTCCCTATTAAGGCACAGAAATGTGAGCACCAGAGCTTATAGAAGAAAGATGGCTTTCGTGGAAGTCCAGGGAGGCAATCAGAAGAATTATGAAAAGGAAACATGCAGAATTACCTGGAGAACCTGCTGCTAACAACTCTGTTCTGCTGACAACAAAGGTACGAGACAGGGACAAAGGAACTGAAAAATGGAGAAAAACAGGGTGAGACCATATCAAAAGGCAAGAAAGGAGATCTCTATAATCAGGGGACAGGTGTGGATCCTACCAATATGAGCCACTAATTCCAGAAATGGAAAAGCCTATATGACATGATATAAACACACACACGCACGCACAGCTTTCCAGGAAGAGGAACATGGGGAGGCTGAAATCCTATTTACATGCTTCCTTACTAATCTAGAATTCTCTTAAGCCATTAATACCCAATTGAGTTATAGCTCAAAACATGCTCTTCTTAAGGATATAAATCACAATGAGCTGCACAAAAGGGGAGCTCAAGAGCATGACCCAAGCTGCCTATGCCAATACCCTGACACTCACACCCAGCACAGCCTATAGCATCTCTATCAGGGGCGAACAATTCGTTATTCAATTCACTTACATCCTTAATAAGTCTTGTTGTAATTTGGACTTGATGCTTTGAATTGCTCTGGAATACTTTGAAATTTCAAAGTGTTAGAGACAAGTAAATAAAGTAGGTCACACACAGATTTCCTGGGAAAGACAGAATAAAGTTATCCTCATCACTGCTTACTCAGACAGGGAGCTACAGCCATCTAATTGAAAAGCCCAGTCAACATTGCTCTGCTGGGCAGGAATTTTATTTTCTGTGTGGGTTTGTTGTTGTTTTTTTAATTGAGGTGTACCTGACATATAACTGGGCAGATCTTGATAACAGATTACTGTAGGATTTTTCTAGGCAACCAAAATTATTAGAAATATTATTTTTACTGTACCAATTGCATCTCTCAATGAACATACAAAATCCTAAATCCAAATTGTAAAGTCAAGTAAAATACTGGCCTTTGTAATAAGATGCTATGAATGAAATTCCCTTCCTTTCTGATGTTTCCAAACTGGGTCGACAGCCCCACCAGTTTTCTGTGCAGAAGGCCTGCTCTTCTACTCCTTTTCTGAATGGGACTTACCCTACATGAATCCACAGTTCAGTATGAACTGGGCCAGCATGAGCTTCAAGAACCAGTAATCAATAAAAATGTACAATTTACTCCTCCAGCTTTCTTTTCAA
Organism: Molossus molossus; assembly: GCF_014108415.1. Taxonomy (NCBI): domain Eukaryota; kingdom Metazoa; phylum Chordata; class Mammalia; order Chiroptera; family Molossidae; genus Molossus; species Molossus molossus. The sequence goes on from NW_023425352.1 coordinate 21,341,333, forward strand.
ACCCACTTTATAAATTTGATTCTGCTCACCTGGGCTGATTTGAGGCTGGTTGCCAAAAATAGTCGCATTCTCAACACCTGTTACACCAACATATCCTCTTGTGTTTTAAAGGTTACAAAGCATGTGTGAGTATCATCACATTATATTCTTTCAACAATCATAGGAGGTAATCTTACATCCTTTTAATAATGAGGAAGCCAAGAGCCTTTCTCAAAGTCAGGCAGTCATGTATGATGGCACTGAGGCTATCTTCTCGGCCTAGTGAAGAACCTCCGTCTCTTTACAAGCAGTGAAAAGAGAAGGTCACCTCTGAGTTTACAGCAGATACCGACTGACTAAGTGGGGTTAGACAGGGTTATTTATGTTCACACTGGATGTTGATCAGCAGTTGACAATGGGAACACTGGCCTGTGTGACTCCAAAACCTGCCCAGGGAGAGTGAGAAGATGCAGCTGGGGCAGGGGAGGTTTGGAAATGTAGAGAATTCTTGATGTTTCCCTGGCTTTCTAACTGTAACTCTTGGTGCCTGAGACATCGTGTGGCACAGGTGAGGACCAACATCACAGAAACAGACTTGTCTGGAGGCATCTGTCCCCTTTTGAGACTGGTTTTCAAAAGTGACAGGGTTTTTTAGGATGGGCTATTTTTAAATTTGAGGTTTGCAAAAGTTGTTTCCTAGCACAGCATGTCATTTGACATTTTGACCACAAGGTGGCAATACCTGCCTGCCCTGTTCTAGCCTGCATAAGGTAGAAAGGACAGACACATACACACACCACCCCCACCCCCAAGCAAGCAATGCTGAGAGGGACCACTCTAGCCCATCCCAGACGTGAGCCAGGTCTGTGTCCATGTTCCTACTAGGACAGACACCGCTTGCTGGCGCCTTGTGTTTGGCGCACTTAGTTAATGCCCCAAGGCACAGCCACCCCTCTCTGGCTGACAAGTGGCCAGCTCTCTAGATAAGAAGAGCTGGATATAGGCAATAAATATATATTAACAACCTCATTCATCTTCAGGAAAATACAAATTTAAAAACCTCCAGAAGAGTTAACATTTAAATGACTCAACAATACCAAGTGGTGGGTGCAGAGCACCGGGAACCCTCTTGGTACAGATATGAGTGTGAGCTGCTACTGTCCAGCCACTTCAGCAAACTGTTGGGCTGTGGCTACGCAAGCTGAAGATACCCTCATAACCTGTGACCCAACAATCCACTTCTAGATATAGACCCAACAGAAATGCATACACGTTCACCAAAAGACAGGTACAAGAATGTCCACAGCCACACAATCCACAGCAGCCCCGAACTAAAACTACTTTAATGTCCACTAGCAATGAGAAGAATAAGGGCACCATTGTGCAGCCGCCCACAGAACACTACAGCAATGAGAGGAAACAGGGTATAAGGCCCCGACAATGCAGGCGGATGGGACAGCACTGGGTGAAAGCAGCAGACTCAATAAAATGCATCCAGTACAAGTCCATCTCCATCAAGTTCAAGAATAGGCAAAACCGGTCTATGCCCAGAAGTCAAGACTGGTTAATTTGGGTGACAGTGGCTGAAAGGGTGTGTGGTGGTGGAGGATGTTCTGTCTCTGATGTAGGTGTGGTTTAGTTTGTGACAGTTCACAAAAGTATATACTTATGATTTGTGCAGTTTCTTGTATACACGATAAACTTCAATAAAAAATCCAAGAGGTAAATAAATAGGGTTTCTTACAAGCAGGTAGGTAGGGAGGGGAAGGTGACTGGCAAAGGCACCACTTCCTCAAACACAGCCCTGCCCTCAGTGGCGGAGGGCACTCACCTGGAGAGGCTGTGAGGGCCGTTACACCATAGTAGGAAAAAGCACTGGCTTCAAACTTCATCCCTTCTTTCCCAGCTTCTACCTCCACTTTCCCCTGTGAAAAGAAAAGGGGGGCACTTTCAGTCCAAGTACATGAATCCATTTGCAAATCTAGACAGATTTAGTCCTGTCTTAGGTTTTGTTAAAATTCCTTCCCCAGCAATCCCAAGGAAATAAAGCCTCGGATAATCCTTCCCACTTAGAAGAGAGAGTTCATTTGTCTTAAACATGTAAACTAGATTCGGCTGGGGATGCAGAGATAGTGGGGAAAGTGTGATGTTTCTTTTCTCTTGTCCACTTAACATTATCCCAGCATCCTTAGTTTGTGGATTCTTCAGAAGTACTTCATGAAAAAACAATGCTCTTACTTCATCAGTGGGGCAAACACTGAGAAGATGCTCCGTGATGGTCACTGTGCTGTCCTGCAGGAGCTCGAGTGGGAGCAGAGTCAGGGTCAAGGTTCCATGGTCTGTAGCCATGGAACAAAGAGGACTAAACTGGTTCCTGGGGGCAAACTCTCGTCTCATTAGCGTAGTGCACTGACCAACTGCGCAGACATCCTGCAGGCCGATCCCTTGTTCAGACTCCCCAGAGGCACTGCAACACCTAGAACTTTCTCCTCACTGTCTTGGAAAAGCACTGTAAGAAAGTCTCCTTCCACCAGAACAAAATTTCTCCTAAGGTTTTCCCTTTTCTTCCCTTTTTCTAATTTGTCTACAGTGTCTCCACTCTTGTTAGTTCCCCTGGGACAGGATGACTATGCCTTCCTTACTCATCCATAGTGTTGGGGTCCACCATAATCCCTTCGTGGGAGATGCTCAATATGCATTTTCTGGGCTGTTGCACTTCTGGATTCCCAAGCCAAAATTCAGAACAGCTCTATCTGCCTCTCAGTGAGAGGTGACCTTTATGGTGCAACCTTCATAATAGACAAACAAAACCTAAGCTACCATTCATTGAAGAGGAACTGTGCTAGCAATTCACAGTGCTCTAATTCATTCCTTTAATGCTCACAACTCCATGAAGCAGACACAGTTATCCCCCTTGTAAATCAAGAGTGGGGGACTCAGAGGGATCAAGTAACCAAAGAATGAGCTCTTAACCACGATGCTACCCTAAGTCACCCACTAAGGCAAACTCTATTATTTGGATCACTCCCTATTATTCTATAGTAAATTCCCAATTATGGAAGACCTTTCTCAAATCACTTCAGAAAACTATCTGCTGTCTCTCTTTTACCTCAATGGGTATATTATTTTTACCAACCCCCAACCAATTCTTTTGCTATAAGAAAGGAACTGAAAACTTCATCTATAACATGAAAGTCAGCGATACAAAGCAGTCAAGTTCTACATGAGAAAAAAGACAATAAGAATATAAAGAATTCAGAGGAAAAAATTACTCTTTGTTCTTATGTAAAGACAATTTCATACAGGAAAGAAAAATCTAAGGAGGAATAGAATTTGAGCCATGAGAAGGGAACAGTGTGAAGGAAGGTCCGAGGTGGGCGGCAGCACACTGCCAGCTCACTGAGTTTGCACAGGGAAGATGGGCAAGGTGGGTTTGGAGAAGCAGTTTGGAGAGATTACACTATGAGCTCCTTGAATGACAGGTTAATGAGGTCAGGTTCTCGAACAGTGGAACAGGTTTCAGGAAGATCAAGTCTAGACTTACACTAGAGTGGCACCACAGGGCTGGAAAAAGATCAGCATGGATAGGGGATGAAATAATTCGGTGAGACCATCAGGGAGAAAGAAGGGTAAGAGACAGAAGGGGAATCAATAATCACAACAGAAGTTTGCTCTCGGTGAATGAAAAAATGGGACACCATGAGTGGAGCAGGAAAAGCTGGGAAGGGTTTCCATCAGTGATGGGGGCCAGGAGAACAGGACAAATTCCCTTTAAGAACAAGGCCTTTTGAAGAGTTCATCAAAAAGGCTGCAATGAAGAGTGAAGGTCAGGAGAAAGGTCAGACCTGGAGCTGGAGATCTGCGAGTGGATAAGAGAAAGTAAGTGGAAAGAGAAAAGGACCAGATTGCATGCAGCCCATGATCAAGGGCAGGAGGAGAAAGCAGAAAGCAATATGGGACCAAAAGACAAAACAGACAAAAGTAGAACCATACAGGTATGTTACCACAAAAACTAGGACGGAGAAGAACCTCACCAATAAAGGGAGGGTCAGTGCCATGGAGGAGGGAGGCCCTGGTGGCCTTCAGGAGCATGGTGCTGAAGAAATCAGATGGTGGTGGGGAAGGGAGAACAGGTCGGAGAACACACAGGTAGCAGGTCTACAAGGAGAGAAATGGCAGAGGGCAGCTGGGGCTCCATTGAAGGCCATCTGGGATCAGGGGATCCAGAGCACACAGGAGGGCAGTGAGGGAAGAAAGGGCGGAGGGTGAAGTGGTAACTAAGGGAGCAAAAGCCAAAGGCTGGCGGGAAAGGATGAGACACGGGGCAAAGTGACTGACCTCAGAAGAGGCAGGTCCCCTAAGAGAGGAGGAGAAGAAGAGGACGGTGGCTGCAGGACCAGCTCACAGCCTGCATTTCTGTGCAGGAAATTGAGGAAAGGATGAAAGGCAATAGAGCCTCATGATGACTTCCATCTGCATGGAGCCCAATGACCTGGATCATGTGTTTCACAAGTTATAGAACCTTTCGTGTTCTGTGTCCATGCAAATGGGTGTCAGTTCACAGTTCTTTTGTGGCCAACTGTCAGAACCATCGGAGCAACAGTAAATCCCCCAAAGAGACTGAATAACACCACCTGGCCTACCTCTTGTGAAGGACAGTTTCTGAGTAAGAACTTGTGACTCCCATGCTTGGAGCCTCTGTCTAGAAAACTCAACAGCAGAGATTCCCTTGCTGTGCACTGAAAATACCTGGGGATTTAAAAAGCAAACAAAACACCTTCAAAACTGATGTCTGGCTCCCTCTCCCAGGCACCCTGGTTTAACAAGTATGGGGTGCAAACTGGGCAGTAGGATTTTAATAAAGCTCTCTGGGTGATTCTAGCAGGCAGCAAAGTTTGGGGGTCATTGCTTTAAGGCTCTGTGTGTGAACACAGCCCAGCTCTGGAACTTTTGTGTATCCTGTCCTCTCAAGGGATGCCCCCCAAATCATAGCAGCTGTGAGTCTGCTCGTCACACAAGGACAGCTGCACGAAGATGTAAAGCTCTAGACTGCAGCTAGCTCAGCTGCCCGCTCCTCACAGGTGCCCAAGAAGGGGGGTACCAGCTGCCTTCCTCTGGAGTCTACAGCCATCAAGCTACCAGACAGACAGACCCGGTCAGTGGTTCCCAGAGCTTTGCATTCCAAGAACTAGTAAAAATGCACCCCGTCCTCTACGTGGAGACAGAGAGAGGGTCACCAACTTTTTAGTTCATAATATAAATTTTAAAAAACACAGCTGTCTACTGTTATCATTATCACTTCATAAAAGATCAGATATTTTAACCCCAAAATAATTTCAGAATAACTGACAGATTTTTAAGCTGAATACATATAACTTTATGAAGAAATCACAATTGTCTTCATTTTTCTCAGTTTGCCTCAAACTAGTGAAAAGTTTGTCAAGTTTCAGTATTTAGGAACTACTGCACTAGACCAAGTTTACTTCATTTATAAAACTGCAATAGATGAAAGGATTCTTGAAGTTCTTTCGGTTCTAACATTCTATGATTCTACAATTCCCAAATCACCCAACCTACATCCCTCTCTACAGGAGTGAAGCTTTTCTGGCAGGCAAAAGTTTTAGAAACATCCACCAAACACATATTTTATTCATATATGCGTGTCAATGGCTCCAAAAGTGTCCATTTTCAAATAAACCTACCAGTATACAAAATAGCCCCCCTCCCCAGGAAATGGTTTGCTTGGCTCAAAATCAATCAAGTGCCTTCTTAGATAACTTTTTCCATATAAGAAAGGCATTACATATCAATTTTACTTTTGAACCATCCACAAGTTTATGCTAGCTTATCACCAAGAAAATCAGGACAGGACAGATGAACTCCCAAAGGGAGCTAGGGCGGCATGTTGGTGAATTGACAGAGGAGGAAAAGGCCTCACTGTCCCAAGCAAAGCCGGCTTCCTGAATGAAGTTACCATCACAGAATCTGACCTTCCTTTGGGGGAAGGTATCAGATAACTCTCCTTAAAGCTTGTAGGCATCCACAAGGTACTCAGCAGTCTTGGATGTACCTGGCCTCAGGATGAAAGCTATGCTACCCTGGTCGGTGCAAACCAGACCAAGTGATCAGCAGGTGCCATGGACTCATGGAAACTGAGCACGTCCTTAGATCGCATCCACTGAGCACCTATTTGGTCTCCTACTCATTCTTGGGTTCTTTTTCTTCTTTTATTTATTTATTTATTTATTTATTTATTTATTATCCTCACCGGAGGACATTTTTCCATTTTTTGTTCAGGTAGAGTGGTGGGGAGAGAGAGGAACAGAGAGAGAGAGAGAAACATCGACGTGAAAGGGACACATCGAGTGGCTGCCACCCGCACAACCGACCAGGGCCGGGGACAAACTGCAACCGAGGCACATGCCCTTAGCGGGAACCGAACCCGGGTCTCTCAGGACCGCAGGCCGACGCTCTAACCGCTGAGCCAAACCGGCCAGGGCTTCTTCTTTTTTAATCCTCATTTCCATTACTTTTTAGATCGAGTGGAATGGAGAAAGGGGGTGGGAAAGGCAGGGAGGAAGAGAGAGAGATGTGAGAGAGATATGTCAACTGGTTGCCTCCCACATGACCCCACCAGGGTGGGGATCAAACTGGGAACCCAGGTACAGTGCCCTTGACCAGGAATCAAACCCAAGACCCTTGGGTCCACAGGTTGATGCTCTAACTGCTGAGCCAAACCGGCCAGGGCTTATTTTATTTTTAAAATCATCACCGCGAAGTAGTCAGGGGGGCCTGAGACCTGAAAGGAGGTTAATTAAACACCAGGGGCGCAAACACCAGGTTGTGTTCACCAGCACTGCCCAGCTGCCCTAGTAAGAGGGGAGGCAGGGCCCAAAGATGTCTGTTCGAGGCCTCAGTAACAGGCACTAAAACATTCTCTCACAATATTCTTCCGTCTGGAGCCTGCTGGTATAGCCCTGAGACTCTACAAGTTTGCTTCATGTTTAAATTTTTTAAAAAAATCTTTGATGGTCAAAATTAATTTACACATATTTCAGACCATCTTGTTGACCATATTCTAACCAAGTGATCCCACCAGATGTCAGTGCCAGGGTTTGCCTTGGCACTCACAATTACACTGCCAAGCCAAGAAGCTGCCACCTGAATCACCACGGCTAAACCTAAGCCCTGCTACCCACTCATCTGGGAGCTTGTCAGAAATGATGCATCTCAGACTCCCCTGCAGACTTTGCGGAGTCATAGCGTGCAGTTAGCAATATCTCCAAGTGATTCCTACACACAATGAAGTGTGAGAAGCACTGAGCTGAGGAGACATGAACAGAAGAAAACTAAACATGTAAATAATTCAGTCACATCCAGTAGAGGCCAAATAGCAGCACAACATACTGTACAAATATTCAAAGTAGCTCCAACAGAGCAGGGGACGGGGGGTGTCCAGCCATTACTGGGCACACGGAGACCCAGGTGTGCTGAATGCAGAAGAGCCTGCTGACCAGAGCCCCAGCCTCAGTACCAGGACCTAGGCTAGGGCTTTCCCGAAGCCAAATGCCATTTACACATTTAGAACATAATATTAACCACAAATCTGTTTTGGTTTATAGTTGTATGTAAGAGTTCTAAGCAAAAGGAGCTTATACCAAGTTTTAAGTAGAATTTTAAAAACTGGGTCAGGACTGGGTATCCAAGTAATTTTTTTCTTTTCTTTATTGGTTTTAGAGAGAGAGGAAGAGAGGAGAGAGCGATAGAAGCATCAATGAGAGAGAACATCGATTGGCCACCTCCTGCCTGCCCCCTGCTGGGGATTGAGCCTGCAATCCAGGCATGTGCCTGACTGGGAATCGAACCAGCGATCTCTTGACGCTCAACCAGTGAGCCACACCAGCTGGGCAATTCTTTTCTTTAAAATAGGCATGTTATTTGTACTTGAACCAAGATTAAGGATCCATTATTCACTGGGACATCTTTGGTACTGAAGGCTTCAATTCCTGTCCCCAAAGCAAGTGAAATGGTATTCAATATTGTCAAGGGCTGTGGAAGTTTTAAGATGCTACCTGCCCCTTCCACAAAAGAACAGATTTTGCTCCATAAAGGAAATCCCCTTTCAGTCCATGTCAGAAGTCTTAAAAAAGAAAGTATGAATGGGGCCGTTAAATAATAACAAAAAATCTGAGGCATGAAATCAACAAGAAAATTAAGAAAAAAAAAGTTTTCTATTCTATCGACTATACAATAGCAAAGAAAAGAGCTATTCCTTTTATTTTCCTGTTGTTCTTTATATTTACTAAAATCATAATCTGGTTATATGCTATGGAAGAGCAATCATTTTTATTTGCTTATTTAGACATTTTACTCCCCAAAGGACCTTCACTATAAAACATTGACTGTATACATTATACAGTGATCTACTATTATTAGAAAAATGTTTTATAATAGTTATAATGACTGTGCACACACTATCTTTTTTTTTTTAATATGTTTTTATTGATTGATTTTTTAGAGAGAGAAAGAGAGAGACTGAAACATCAATGTGAGAGAGAAACACTGATCGGTCGCCTCCTGCACACCCCCTATTGGGGATTCCGCCTGAAACCCAGGCATGTGCCCTGTCTCAGTCTATGGGACGTTGCTCAATCCATTCAGCCATACCGGTCCGGCTCTTTTTTAATTAGTATATTTTTGTACACATTTTCAGCTTCTTTCATTACAACACGATGATCCTTCATAGTACCTCAATTTGATTAGCTTAGACCTATGGACTGTTTCCATTATTTTATAATAAATAGATTTGCTATAAATATCTTTACATAGATAGCCATATAAAACAATGATTTCTTTAGATACATATGTATGGGAGATTGTATGTATGTATTCCTAAAAGGGGGGTGCCAGTTTAGGAAGATGGTTGGTTTTACAGCATTTGGTCTTTTTTATTCATGGTTCATCATGAATTTTTATGAAGATTTTGTTTGTTGTCCAAAATCAAGAATGGATGCTTAATTTTTGTCAGTTGCCTTTCTATGTATTGATATGAGCATGGGAGTACTTTTGCTTTCTACTCTCCTAATTAACGTAGCATATTTGGGTTTTGTTGTCCTTATATTAACTAACCCCGCATTCCTAAAATTAACTTAAATTCAGTCAGTCATAGTAAATAACTCTCTGGGTATGTTGTTCTCTAACTGCTCCCTTTTAATTCAGGAATTACCACCACTGTTGACAAGTGAGATTGGCCAATAGTATCAGACTTTAGATTAAGCCCATATTGTTCTTAAAGAATGCATTTGACTATTGTACCATCTTGTTCTATTTGTATAATATAAAAATTGAGTTTCGATTCAAGTTTCAATTTTTTTTCCCCAAGAGATTTCTTTGATTCTGTTTTTTTTGGGGGGGGGGGGGGCGGCTCATTTTGGATTTTTACCTTTATCACATTAATTATGTCAACAGAATAATAATTTTGTTAATCTTTTAAGGAACCAATATTGATGTTTTTATGGGTTGTAAGGCTTTTTCATTTAAAAATTTTCATGATGATCTTTATTACTTAATTTGTTCTTTTTTGGTTTGTTGATTTGCTCTTTTTCTAGACAATCATAGACATCTACTTTTTTTTACTAAGTACTTAGAGGAATACAATTTCTTAAAACTTTGACATACAGCACATATGGTGTTAACATTAATAGTTTTTTATGATCTCCTACATATTTTATGACATTCTACACATTTTCTCCCTAATGCAGGTGCTATTTAGGGTTTTTAGTTTGCAACTAATGCTATTTTTAACGATTATTTATTTAAATAAGTAGGACATGCAAGTCGGAAGAAATTCAAATTCTAAGAAGAGATAAGTCTCTCTTTCACCCTATTCTCAGTACTTAAAGTCAACTGCTGTTACCAGTTTCTTTTATTTTTATTTTTTTTTAATTTTTGGCATGTGCCCCTAGCGGGAATCGAACCCGGGACTCTCTGGTCCACAGGCTGACGCTCCAACCACTGAGCCAAACCAGCCAGGGCTGTTATCAGTTTCTTGAGTAACTTTCTAGAAATATTTCATATGCATGTGTGTGTAAAATGAAAAATGCAGCTTTTTCACACAGATGAGAGCATATTATATACTCTTCTGTGCTTTACATTAAAACCTTAGTAAGAGAATTAATCACAAGTTTAAAATGGCTTAGTATGTTTCAGTTATGGATTTTATGTCTAATTTTACTTTCGTATGATCTATGCATGTGGTTTTAAGAAGTTTCTATCCTTATGAATTTACTTGAACTTCCATGTGACATAATAGTAAATGATCACTTTTATGAGTCGCGTAAAACTTTTTAGTAAAAAAAGTTTTTTCCTCTGGCTTTACATTTATTTTTCTCCAAATTTCTGTTAATTTAATTTTATTACTCATTGACTTCAAAACTAATGTTTTTACTTGGTGTGTTTGCTCTTTTTAAAAAAATATGTTTTTATTAATTTTTTTTTTAGAAAAAGAGGAAGGGAGAGAGAGCTAGAAACATTGATATGAAAGAGAAACATCAACTGGCTGCCTCCTGCATGCCCCCTACTGGAGATCAAGCCCAAAATCCTGGCATGGCATGTGCCCAGACCAGGAATCAAACCAGCACCTCAGTCCATGGGAGGACACTCAATTCACTAAGCCACACCAGCCGGGTTGTTTGCTCTTTTATGGAGGTTGAAAAACATTTTCCACCAAAATTATATTCCTGTCCATTTCTATTTTTATGTATGTACTTTGTTACATTATTTAAGGCATGCAGAGCCAATAGTTTTCTTTCACTATTTATTGTGCTTGTATCACTGCCCTAATGGATTCCTCAATACATTTTAGTTTTTTAAATATCTCCTTTTTCAGATAAAACTTAAGTTGTAGCCTTTAATACATATGAAGTAGGAGATATGTGCCCAGTAACTTATATTCTTTTAATTAAGTTTACTTAAATCATTTGCTTTGAGTAAACCAGACTTTATTTCATCTACAGTTTAAACTCAAAGCAATGTGTTTCTATTTATAATTATATTCCAAACATTGATTACTAAAGTGTTTTGATCTAGTGTGCGCAGAAGAGGGCAGCTCTTCAGCACTAGGGCCAGGAAGGGAAGGCAGATACCGCTGCTGTCTTCTGAGTTAATGCCCTTGAAATGCAGTGGGACATGCTCTATAGCCTGCATTTATATTTATAATTGATGTTTTAGGGTAGAACATGCTTTGTAAATGCTGAGAGCTATGCTAGACTAACAGGGCATTTCATTTTGTTAAACTCTGGGTACCTCAGGTAATTGGCTGGCCTGCAAGAACATTATTTTAACCAAGCTATCATTTAAACACCTCCACAGATCCTTTTAATCCAGCACTTACACTATTTATAAAACCTCATGACATCACCAGTTCAACAGTTCACAGAAAATTTGTCACATTTATATAAATATAAACATGACATAGGTATTCCAATGTAGGTACATATACATAAATATCTTGCCAAAAATATCTTTATATCAGAAGATTTATTTGTAAATGGACAGGGATCATGAATTCCCTCTTCCATAAAGTCTCTTTTTAGACTCATCAGCTAGGAAATGGCTTTTTTATAGACCAACAGAGCATTACTGATCACAACTTCATAAACGCTAATTATATAAAAATTGACAATGCCAATCCTTGACATTGTCCTAAATAACCATTTTTAATGCAATTCAAAGTTTCTCTCGGTTTAAGGAATACTCACATCTAGCTTTTATGAGAAACATGAATATTTATTTCCTCGCTGCAATGAATTCCCCATAGCCCCCTAAGGGTTTCGAGCTTGTTCATCTCCCATAAAGGAGAAACACAGTTCAGTATTGAATGAAACCTAGGTTAGTAGAAGAATCAGGTTTGAATTAGAAAACACTGCCAGCATAAGTAACCGAGAAAGGCTGTATCCAAGTGGCATGGAACCAGTTAACCCACAGATTTTTCTACGGCTCCTCAATTCTGCTTCCAGATGCCACAATACTGTCCAAACACAGGACATGAACACAACACTTTCCAGAGTTTCTGACACCTAGATATCTGATAAGAGTTAGTCTCAAATAAAGAGAACTTTCTTAACTCATTTAGATAATTGGGACTCTACTGGAATAATGTAAATTTAGGGCCTACCAAATACTGATTACACTCTTATAATAATACCTCCACTTCATATCTTGGAAGTAAGCAAGACATATGAGAATGCTTCAGGGGCTGGTATTCTTGTATTGAAATAAACTCAACATTTCCTATCAAGTAATTTTTCAATAAAGGGCTATGAGAAGTGAATAACACTAGCACTGTATTCACCGTAATGTTCATCTTGGTCTCCATGCCAAGGACAGTGTTCTACTAAGTCAAACTGTGGTATTATGAGGGCCTCCTGATAACTCAAGTATCAAAGGCCCAAGGAGGGTTCAGACTGGCTCAACCTCCCCACCTTACATAGTGGATTATGTTATAGTGAGAAGGAATCGTTACCATTGCCATAAGAGTCTGTGATCATGATACTATTTCCTCTGTAAAACACAGTCTGATTAGTAATCAGGAATAAAAACAATAATAAATGGACTATTTTTATGGTGTTAAGGGAAGAGATAGTAAGATACCTCCAAAGAAGCTATAAGACAAAATCCTAATGAAGGGATGGGAAAAAATAAGAATAAAAAGAGGACTCAGGGAACTCTAGACACTTAAATTTCAAATGCCCAGCCAAGATTTAGAAATGTACATACAAGTAATTCCCCACAAAGTAAAAAAAATACTCACAACTGAATTCATCATTCTTCATTTGACCCAGGGCCTCAGTATTGGAATTAAGTACCCTTCAGTATTGAAAACTAAAGTAACTAATGACATTGCTTTACAGGGAGATGAAATTCTCCCACGTACATGGCTACCCCAGAAGTTAAGTATGTAAAACCTAACACCCATTCACCTATACCAAATCTCAGAACTTGAAGGATGGGTACTGAATAAGATCAAACAACTACTGAATAATTCTTCTGACCTGCAAAATGAGAACGAAGTAGTCTACAGGTTTGTTTCGCTGGTAGAGGTAGTATTCTGGGGCTTTCTTGTTCTTCTCATCATACTTCAGTTCCTGGATGACATTGGGGTGCTTTAGCAGCCTTAGAAGGATCTTCTCTGACATCTGGGATGGGCTAAATGCTTCTACTTCTATAGATATAAACACAACTTGACATTACACTTCAAATAGATGGAAAAAATTATGCTAGTGATTAAGGTGTTTAGATAATAAGAATATTTAGAATCAAAGTGATATAATATGGATTAACGGGACTTCCATTTGGTGATCCACTGAGGGCAGATTACCTGGGAGAAATTAGAAAATGCTGAATTTTCATATTTGTTCCTTTAAAATTCTTCCTTTTCAACATATCATTGGTTTCAGTTCTTATAAAAACACCCTAATTTTCTGACTGATACAAATGACAATCAACCAGAAGCAGGCTCCTTGACTGTCAGGATGCCCTTCAACAGCCACAATAGTCTGACTGTCCAACAACAGCCAAAGGAGGCAGCAGCGGTCAGGAAGCATGTAGGTGTGGGTTAGTACGAGGCGGACAACACAGTGCCCACTTCTCATTCTCACTCTCCTATTCTACTGCCCTGAGGAAGTCTGGGACAAGGAACACAAAGAGATTCGGAATAAAAGCAAGGCACGTGCACAAATCAACATGCACTCCAACTTGCTAATTAAAAAAAGGTATGTTGGTCTATATGTATAAAGATACCATTTTATTTATTTATTTATTTATTTATTTATTTATTTATTTATTTATTTTTGGTACGTGCCCCTAGCTGCTAGAGCCTAGCAGGAACTGAACCTGGGACTCTCTGGTCCGCAGGCTGATGCTCCAACTGCTGAGCCAAACCGGCCAGGGCCATACCATTTTATTTAAAATAAAAGCCAAAATTACTGATTTAAGGGTGCGATACTGAAACTGGACTTTATAGTATCTCAGAGGCAGAGTAAGATAACACTTAGTTTTAAATTGTGGTTTTTAAATGATAAAGAATATCACAATTAGAGAAAGAATAAGCAAGTTAAAGATACTGTTTATAAGTTTAAAAAAAATTTTAATTATGTAGGAAAAATATAAATTCTGTATTAGCTTCTGTGCTTTTTTGAACTAACAAAATAAGACAGTACATTGAAGAAATTTTGAAAAATACAGAAAAAGATAAAGAGGACAATAAAAAAGTACCTATAAATCAACCACTTGTAACCACTCTGAGTACTTGGTGATGAGCATTTCTTTCCAGTACCTTGCCTAGGAGTGTGTGTGTGTGTGTGTGTGTGTGTGTGTGTGTGTATACAAAAACACAACTATAACCTTCCCATACACACAATTTTATATCCTGTTTTTTTCTCATTTTACATTAAATTATGAGTATTTTCCCATGTTGCAAATATTATATTGTGAGTATTTCCATGATCTGAAAACATGATTTTGAAGTGTGTATAACATCCCATCATGTGGCTGCTCTTGGCCTTCTTTGCAAAATATTTTAAATACACTGCACAAAGTTGAAAGGTATTGAATCTTGGACACAGGTATCTTCTACAGGTCACTGGGTACTTTCAGATTTTCTCACACTTCCCCTGTCCAACATAACTCACCCTTCACCTAGAGAGCCACTGGGGATGTGTGAAGAGTTAGTCAGTCTCTTAAGTCCATTCAACCTTGACCTCCCTGGAGCAGTCAGTGCCAGATGGGTTGGTGGGTTTAATAATGTGCACACCTGCCTTCTAGAATGGGCCCAATTTAATAATCTTATTTGAAGAGGCCATCAAGAAATCCATGTCAAGGTTCTTAGAAATCATGAAAGGTATTTAATTTTGAAAATCTATTTTTCTTCTCTGCAACCATAGCACCTGTGTTATCACTGATATCCACTGTTCCTCCAAGGCAAGGTGAAGTGGGAACTACTCAACCATCCAGCACACAGTGAGGTGGGGTCTGGCTCGCACTGGTAGCCTACTCCGCCAGGTGGCTCTCCTATGGACTTAGCTGGAAGCAGATGACCTGGTCTACTGTTCACATGCAGTGTGGCACTGACATTCATCCTTACCTTTCAGACCAATTTTAAGTTACTGGTCCACCCCTGGTAAATGTCTCAGAGAGTTCATGCCGACACTGAACATAGGAGAGGAGAGAATTTAAAAAGAAAAAAACAAAACTAAAACAAAACAAAACAAAACAAAAAAAAAACACAAAAGTGGCATTACTTTTCACCCCAGTTCCCAGTCTCCACCCCCAGCCCACCCCAGTCAGTGGTGGGTGAGAAACAGGCTCCAGGGTTGGTAGAGATTTCAAACTGTGATAAGCTGCACTTGCCTGTTGCTAGGAAACGGTGCATGGCCAAGAGAAGCTGTGGTGATATTTTAACCTTCATCTCGCTGTCTGTCTGCTTAAAGGCAGAAAAATCTTGCTTTCTTTCACGATGGGCCACTTTCTTTTTCGTTCTGTTATCCGCTGAGGAAAGAATAAAAAAAAAAAAATGTAAGGAAATGCATTTCACTAGATCAGGGCTCTTTTTGAATGAAAATAACTAAATATACTGGAAAGACCAGACTCGCTCTCCAGATTGTGAGCACTCTATGTACAAATACCACATGGAAAGAGGAAGAAAGAATCCTCATCAAATCAGTGCTGCATAATTGTAACACAATCCAAAGTAAATAACAAGCAACCTAATTAGTAGCAAGTATAAATATACCTCATGAAGATCTTTAGAGCCCTTGCAAGTACATTATTGGGCAGCTTCGGAAAAAACCCTCCCCTCACAGAACCTATACAACCACACAGCAACCGAGGATGTAGCCTGGAATGCACACAGAGTCTCCTGTTCCTCAATGTCACCACACCACAGTGAAGAACAATCACTGTGGCTAAAGAGACAAGGGAAGTGTGTCCCTGCCTTTAAGGGGCTCCTAGCCTGTGCTGAAAGAAAAAACAAACACACAAGCAAAATCTCTTAAGAAACAAACAAAAATACTTTCATAGAACAGCTCTTCAATAATAGCATCTGCAACCCTGACCAGTGTGTCTCAGTTGGTTGAGCTTCGTCCCATGCCCTGAAAGGTCTCCGGTTCAATTACTGGTCGAGGTGCATGTGGGAGGCAACAGATCAATGTCTCTCTCTCTCCTTCTTCCTTCCTCTCTCTCTAAAAATCAAAAAGAACATATATGTGTGTGTGTGTGTGTGTGTGTGTGTGTGTGTGTGTATGTGTGTGTGTGTGTGTGTGTGTGTATATATATATATATATATATATATATATATATATTTAAAGTAACATCTGTTGGCTTCATTTCTACCCCAGACCATAAGATCCTCAAGGTCAAGAAAAAATAAAGAAATTGACCCAGAACAGAGGTTAGCAAACTTCCTCTGTAAAGGACTAGACAGTAAACATTTCAGGTTCTGAAAGATCAAGCAGTCTCTGTAAAACTATTCAACTCTGCTGTTTAGCAAAAGCAGCCATATGTGAATGGATTAGAATGTCTGTGTTCCAATAAAACTTTATCACAGGCATGAAATTTGAATTTCATATCATTTTCACATGTCACAAAATAATTATTCTTTTGATTTCCCCTCACAATTTAAAAATTGTTAGCTTGTGAGCCACACAAACCAGGTAGTGGGCACTCATGGGCTGGAGTTTGCCAACCCCCGATCTAGAAGGTGTCTAATGCAAAACCTGTTTTCAAGTATTTTTCTGGACAAAATAATGATCAAGAAAAACACTAGATTAAAGACAAGGCCCCAAATGCTTGCTCGTCTCCCCCAAATCAAAAGTCTTTGCATTACCATTTTATGTCTAAAGCAAAAAGATTGTTTATTAGGCTTGTCTGGGGGAGAAGATGATCACAATTTACTATTTCCTTCTATCTCAAATTCTTTAGAGAACCAGACAGTATAAATCAACACACAAATTTAAAATAATTTTCTAATGACAAAGTCATCATCCTTGATCACCTTTTTAATCAAGAATATATGTGAGCCCTGGCTGGTTTTGCTCAGCGGTTAGAGCGTCAGCCTGCAGTCCAGAGAGACCGGGTTCGGTTCCCACTAAGGGCACATACCTCAGTTGCAGTTTGTCCCCAGCCCTGGTTGGTCGTGCGGGTGGGTGGCAGCCACTCGATGTGCCCCTTTCACATCGATGTTTCTCTCCCCCCCCCCCACTCTACCTGAACAAAAAATGTCCTCAGGTAAGGATAAAAAAAAAAGAATATATGTGAAATCACATGTTCACCATTTTGTATTAGTGACATTAGGCAACACTTCTGTATGAAGTCAGTCTTACTAAGGTTTGAAAGAAGCTCCCCAAAGTACAAACACAAGATCTCATAAATGTCTAAATTATCTTTCTTATGATGAGCACCACCCCTGGGGAAACAGATAAATGCACACATACACACACACTTGGTGTTAAACAGTCACTGTGAGGAACGATAAAAAGAATGTAGACACACGACAATATTCTCTATTATGAGACCTCTGACTACTCTCCAAGTGCCAAAACCACATAGACACTGGTGTTTTTAAGAAAACTATACAGACATGAGGAAAAAATAAGATACATTTTTGAAGCAAGTCATAAGTTAGATGTAAAATTTATTCTTTTAACGGTACATGGAAGACTTTCTCAGTTTTAAAATAAGGGACATTCCCTTCTGGTGAAACTGAATAAAATCACTGTTTTGACCAAGGCAGGCTTTGCCCTGAGTGCCCCAGGCCATTTGAATGATCCATTCCAATCATGTTTCAAAAACCAAATAGGATAAACAGCATTCAAGTGCTCTTTCTCTATCACACCTTTGAGACCCCATTCATCTTGGTCCTTGGGCCATCTTTGGCATATGGAACTATTGAAAGAGGGTAACTTTGCTAAGAGTGAGGCTGGGAAAGGTTTAAGCTCCACAGTCCAACGATCCAGTTGTGAACTTAAACAGAACAGGATTCAGGTTCAACGCTCAGCCCAGGATCTAGCCTGCTCCTGGACAAACAGGTGTGGATACTCCCCTAGCCCTCCCCTGATCCAACCTACTCCCCACCTCACCCCCAAAGAAGGCAGAGGAAGGGGAAAATACATTTTTTGTGTACCCCACCCTGTCCTGCCTCCTATACCCCCACCTCACCATCACTGTCCCAGCAAAACCACACTTGCAAACCTCAGCTCCACCCTGATCCATCAGAGCAAGAAAAATTAAACAGTTGCTATCTACCAATTTAACAACCCACCTCACTTTTTAAGTACTTGAATTATGATCTTAAGTAGAAACAGAAATTTATCTGAAAATAATTTACCTAATTGTACAAAATGGAGTTTTCTAGTCAGGGCAAGTAATGTCCAGATCAGTGGTTAGAAGCAGCTGGCTTTTAAAAAAAAACCTCACGGTGCCAGTTAATATTACAGGACCTGCTCCTGCTTGTCTCCCTCTAGTGAAGGGCCTGGAATACACTGACAGGCTGTATAGCCGACACACAGTGCACAATTGGAAACACTGGCTGCACAGCTGACACACATAGTGCAGAACTAGAAACACTGATAGGCTGCACAGCCAACACACAGTGCACAACTGGAAACACTGACAGGCTGCACAGCCGACACACAGTGCACAACTGGAAACACTGACAGGCTGCACAGCTGACACACAGTGTACAATTGGAAACACTGACAGGCTGCACAGCCGACACACAGTGCACAACTGGAAACACTGACAGGCTGCACAGCTGACACACACAGTGTACAATTGGAAACACTGATAGGCTGCATAGTTGACACACAGTGCACAACTGGAAACACTGACAGGATGCACAGCCAACACACACAGTGCACAACTGGAAACACTGACAGGATGCACAGCCAACACACACAGTGTACAACTGAAAACAGAGGCAACAACTGGGGAGATATCAGATGACTCACTAACCAGATGACCAAAAAAGCAAAGGTTTGGGGAAATTACTCTCAGGCAAAGCTACTCACTGTATAAATCCGTTTCATCTAGAATCTCAGATTTGATGATTTCTTCAATCACATCTTCTAAGGTGACAATTCCCAGAACTTCATAAAATGGATCCCCCTCTCCTTCATTGTTTACTCGCTGCACAATAGCCAGGTGAGATTTACCTTTAAAGAAAAGAAAACAAAGGTTTAGAGGTAATTTTCCGAATTTCCTGAATAAAGTCTTAGGTATGGTTATGGAAAACACAGCAGCAAACACAGATACCAGATTATCAAAATCTGCATTTTAGCATTTTAAAATGGTATGGAAATACCACAAACAGAAGAGGTTTGTGAGCCATCAAAAGCAAGACCCATTAAGGCAGAAGAGCATCACCCTCTACACACACCACACTGCCCCCACATGAACATTTGTATCCTAATGGAATAGGTCCTTAGTGATATCAGTTCTTTCTGGGTGACCTTTTAGCAGCTGCCACTTTATTTTAGGAGAACAGTTCTCCAAATGTGGTCTGGGAACCCCTAGGGATGCCTAAGACCCTTTTATAGGAAGTCTTCAAGGTCAAACTGTTGGGTTTTGAATCAATGGTGCCTGAGCACAAATCAAGGTAGTGGTGGCCAGAAGCACTAGTGGTCACTGGATCGTCCACCCCCACATATAGTAACAAGGGGGAAGTTTATTTCTCTTAAGAATATCCTTAATAAAGCAACAAGTTTTTAATGTCATTAAATCTTGCCCAGAAGTACCTGTCTTTGAATGTTCTAGGTGACAAATGGGAAGGGCATAAAACACGGTGCTGCATTCAGAGTCTGATGAGGTCTGAGGAAAAGCACTTAGGCAATTGTTTCCAGCCACTTTTGTCACTAAACAATTGGCTTGAAAGAATGGCTACCAGACAAACCATGGGATTTAGACCTATTTGGCAGACATTTTCCTAAAGATAAACAAAATGAGCCTGTTATGTTAAGGAAAACAGCAGCAGCGTTTGCTGCCACATGACACACGGTGATGTTCACCTCCACCACCTGGTTATTAAGGCGGTGTACCCAGGTTTCTCCACTGTCAAGGTCCTCATTTTTCCCTTCCCTAATTCTATGTTTTGGAAGCAAGTCACTAGATCTAGCCTACCCTCAGAAAGGGGTGAGGGGTAGAAATTAAACTCTACTTCCTGGAGTGGGTGAGGATTTAAATATATTATTCAGAATTCTTCTATAAGGAAGATTTCAGACCAAAAGATTTTAATGTAACTGCACCCAAAGTCCACTGCATAGTTTCAGATTCTACACTGCAACAAACTTTTAAAGAAAAAAGAAGAAGAAAAAAGACTATAAAGGAAAAAAACAAACAAACCTTTAAGAAAAAGCAACAAAACTTTAAGAAACTATCACTTATGGCCCTGGCCAGTTTGGCTCGGCAGTTAAGAGCGTTGGCCTGCGGTCTGGAGAGACCCGGCTTTGGTTCCCGCTAAGAGCATGTACCTTGGTTACAGTTTGTCCCCGGCCCTGGTTGGGTCTTGCGGGTGGCAGCCACTCGATATGTTCCTTTCACGTCGATGTTTCTTTGTCTCTCTCTCTTCCTCTCTCTCCCTCCCACTCTATCTGAACAAAACATGGAAAAATGTCCTCGGGTGAGAATAAAAAAAAAACAAAAAACTATCACTTATGAACTTTTGGTGTAGTATAAAAAGAGAATCCACGATTACCCAAAAAGGTTATTAAAATAGACCCCCCTTTTCCAGATCCAGATCTGTCTGAGGCCAGATTTTCTTCATACACTTCAACTAAAAGAGTTTACTGCACAGACCTAATGCAGAATAGAACCCAGTTGCCTTCCGTTTAGCTAGATAATAAAGAGATAGATTTAAAAAGGTAGAACAATACACTTCTTAATATTTTTGTTTTGGAAAATAGTGATTTTAAGTTCAATGTTATTTATGTTAACATGAAATGGACTTAATATTGTCCTTTCTAAATGAATTTATAAGTAAATGTTTTAAATTTCTCAGGTTTAATTTCTTTTTAGTTTATTGACCAATTTTAGAGAGGGAGGGAGGAGGGAGAGAGAAAGAAACATGAATTTGTTGTTCCACTAATTTATGCATTCATTGGTTGATTCTTTTTTTTTATCCTCACCTGAGGATACTTTACCATTTATCTTCAGATGGGGGTGGGGGGACATCATGTAAGAGAGACACACGGACAGGCTGCCTCCCACATGACCCCAACCAAGGCCAGGGACACAACTGCAACCCAGGTACATGCCCTTGACCAGAATCGAAACCACGACTGTTTGGTCTACAGGCCGATGCTCTGACCGCTGAGCCAAACCAGCCAGGGCTCATTGGTTGATTCTTGTATGTGCTCTGACCGGGGATCAAATCTGCAACCTTAGTGTATTCGGATGATGCTCTAACCAACTGAGCTACCCAGCCAGGGCCTCAGGTTCAATTTCAAAAAGTATAACCCACAGAAAAGAACACAAGCTCTGAAGTAGAACAGTCCTGGATTTGAATTCCAGCACTGCCAGTTAATTAGCCATTACTTGCTGTGTGATCACGAGCAAACTACCCAACTTTTCTGAGCCTCAGCCTCCTCACCTCCAAAACCAGGCCCACAGGATTGTTGTGAATGTCAGAGATAATGTTGGTACCTAGAGCAAAGGCAGTGCCTGGAATCCAGGGGGTGGATCAGTCAATGATAGCTCCTATTAATTTATCAATATTCTTCCTCAAGCCTAACTTATTACCATCAACTTATTACCAGATTGTGGGGGGAGAACCCCACTATATTAAATGTGCACTGTGATTAAAAGATGTACCCCCTGCCCTGTACCCAGTTTGGCTCAGCGGTTAGAGCGTCAGCCTGCGGACCAGAGTCCCGGGTTTGGTTCCCACTAAGGGCATGTAGCTTGGTTGTTTGTCCCCAGACCCGGTTGGGGTTGTGTGTGTGGCAACCAGTCGATGTGTCTTGCTGACATCGATGTTTCTCTCTCTCTCTTCCCCCCTCCCTCCCTCTCGCTCTACCTGAAGATAAATGCAAAAATGTCCTCAGGTGAGGATAAAAAAAAATGATGCACCCCTCACACCAATATTGATGTTCCCAGTTCAAGGCATGTGAGGCATCTGAAATACATCCTTAAAGTAAGTCAAGTAGATATAGTATAGAAATTTCATGATCAGTTAACATGTATACTGTTTTTTTAAATCACAGGATAGGGTTTGTGGGGGATAGGGTTTGGGAGGGCAGTCCCTTAAATAAAGTTTACTTAAAACTGTGAGTTGATCAAGTTCAGTCAGATACAACCAGCCAAACTAAAATATTCCCTGATAGTCAGGTCTGATCAAGTTCCCAGCGCTCACTCAGAAACTGCCTTTGGTCCTGCAGGTTTGTTGGCCCTTTCCTGCTTTGGCTCAGACCCCTTTAGAGGCAACAATGTCTAGAAGCCTAGAAGGTTAGATTGTTAGACAATTAGGCATCCTAACAATTTTCATCCTTAGCATACTCACACTCAAAGAATGAAAATATTTTCAGCAAATGAGACTAGGAAAAAAACTTATCAGCAATAGATATAAACACCGCATCGGGGTCAAGTCAATTCTAGTCTAGGCAATTCAGTCTGGTGAGTTTCTCACATCTGCTTTCCCAAGAACCCAAACATAAGCAGTTAAAAATTCTTGGTCAATGCTGTCTGTCGAAAGTTAAATTCTTTTGCTATTCCCAGCTTGTGATCATTTAAAAGGAATTTTCCAAAGCAAGGTCTAATATTAGACTCAAAATGAAGTTTCCATTCCACTGAGGCGCTATTCTCACCAAAGTAACTACCACATAATCAGATTGTCTTGGAGCAATTCGTTTAAATGCAGATGGACATACTTGAAATACCAGCTCTATAGCACCAACAGATCTGACTGGGAAGGGCCTTACTCCAGGAGGAACCGTTCATGTGAGTTAGGTTTCTTAGACTGAAAATTAATTTCTTCGGGGCTCCCTTTCACACCCCCACCTCCAATGCTGAAACTTTTGCATCTTGCCTAGAGCCACATTCTTTTAGCTTTTGAGTTCCTGGTGAGAAGTCCTGTTTTCTGAACCTTCTTGCTGGTAAACAGAACAAAAATTAAAAAAGAAAAAAAAAAAGACAACCCTCTTCTCTAATCATGCTTTTGGAGACAGGCAATACAATGCACCTATCCCCCACTAGACCATGCACTGCAGGAGTTCCATCTTCTCATCAACAAAGCAATCAACAGGAAAATGTAAACATGTAGTCAATACAGAAATTTTAAAAACTGAGCTCAAATAGCACCCTTCTTACCCTGAGTCAGGACTGAAAGAAAAGCAATTTTGGGGAAACTAACAAAAAACTAAGTCAAAAACTAAAAATGATTATAAACCAATGTATTCTTAACTTCTAAAGAGAAGAATAAAAATATAGCAATCAGTATAATACGCAATTATGGGCATTAAATAACAAACTTTTACATATACATAAATTAAACAAACTTGATAAACTGTATACAAAACAAATAAAGTAGACATTGTTGTCACAATCAGGGCTGGGAGAGAGCCCTTTTTTGGCTGTAAGAGTCCTCAAAATATTCCTGTCACTATGAACTGTCCTAGGAATGGAGAAAAGGGGAATCACTAAGAGAACCAAAGCAGGCCTGTTTTCAGAGTACGGGGTTCTATGGATACATTTCCATTCAAATTCAGAATCACAAGCAAGTTAATATGAAATGATAACCTGGATTGATCACTTTTCTATAACTGCTATGTCCTCAAAGCAGGGCACTTACACAGATGTAATTAGAACATATCTTCATTATAAGATGAACTAAGTAACTAAAATGATTTATACACAGCAAAATTGGGATCAAATTTCTGCCTCTGCCTGCTTCCATTGCTCCCCAAATCAAAGTTTATTTGCATATCCTCTCTGGATTGGTAAAGCAGCACAGAATGGTAGCAGGTTGGCACATTTGAATGACAGATACCATTTGTATGTTGATGAATTAATCAACTGGATAGTGATCAGGCTGACAAAAGGTACTTGTAACTGCCTGTGGAAAATATGGACTCATTCGTATCTCTACAAGTCTGATGTCAATGAAGTGCCATGGAACAGTAAGCAGACTAAGAGAAGTAGCCAAGGAAGAAAGTAAAGAGGGTATAGGAAGTAGAAGGGAGTTAGGAAGAACCTGACACTGCTGTGCTGATAAAAGTGCCATGCAGTAGTCAGAAAGACCTAATATGTGAGCACAAGACAAACAGAATCCATGGGGTCTTACAATACCACTCAAACAGCAAGAAAAAAATAAACAGAAGATCCACTAATGAGAAACCTAAGCAAGCCCTAGCTGGTTTGGCTCAGCGGTTGGAGCGTCGGCCTGCGGTTCAGAGAGACCCGGGTTCGGTTCCCGCTAAGGGCATATACCTTGGTTGCAGTTTGTCCCCGGCCCTGGTTGGTCATGTGGGTGGCAGCCACTCGATGTGTCCCTTCACATCGATGTTTCTCTCTCTCTCTCTCTTCCTCTCTCTCCCTCCTGCTCTATCTGAACAAAAAATGGAAAAAATGTCCTCGAGTGAGGATAAAAAAATAAAAAAGTGAAAGAAACTGAGTAAAAGAATAAAATTTAAAAAAGAAGAAAATGCTCTGTAAGTCAAAATTTAGGTCCCACATAACTAAAACAAAATGGGATGGACCCTCATTGTTATCTTGTTCCTCAAATGCCACCTCGATGTGCTGTAAATGTTAATTATCACCTATTCTGTACCCACCAAGGTAAAAGAAGTGTTTCTCTATTGTGCTTTTTATCCAAGTCTAGAGATTTCCCCGCTTTGCTCTCTCCTGCCTCCTTTATCTACTACCGGTGGATTTCAAGTGACCCTCCTTACGTCTTCTTTGATTTTAATGTATAAAATACGCTGCAAAACTGCCCATTCTCTAGAGTATTTTCTCAATCCACTGAGATTTTGCTTCTGGACACATCCTCAAAATTAGGCTCAAATAAACTCTTACAAAACTTTTCTATAGGCTGAACATTCATTCATTCAACTCTAGACACACAAATTCATTAATTAATTCATTCAAATACTTACTGAATGCCCACTTTGTAGTGGGCTCATACCTCAGGGAACAAAACAAAGCACTGGCTCACAAGAAACACTCTAGTGGGAAGACATACTAAGGGAAACAGACAATAAAAAAGCATGTGGCCCTGGCTGATTTTGCTCAGTGGTTAGAGCATTGGCCCATGAACCAAAGGCTCATAGGCTCGATTACCCATCAAGGGCATGTACCTGGTTGCCGGTTCGATCCCTGGCCCCAGTTGGGATTGTCTGGGAGGCAGACAATCTCAATCGCTCCCCCCCCCCCCTTGTTGTCTTCCTCCTCCTCCTTCCTCCCTCCCTCCCACTCTATCTAAAACAAAATAAGTGAAAAAATATCCTCAGGTGAGAATTAACAACAACAAAAACACCTGTCAGACTGTGTAAAATCTGTTGTGGACAACAAAACCAGGGGCAGAATTACATTTAATAATAAAGTGACATTTGAGCAAAAATGAAGGACATTAAGGAGCCAAGAAACAGATAAAGGGCTGGGTAGGATGTTTCAGGTACAGGTAACAATCAAGAAAAGCAAGGAGGCCGGAGTGGCTGGAAAAGAGAAAACAAGAGGGAAAAGGCAGAAATGAGGTGTACATGGGGGTGGGGATGGGGGGGGGCAGACAGCAGAGCCTGTAACCGTATAAAGACTTCAGCTTTTTTTTTTATCCTCACCCGAGGACATCCTTCCCTTTTTTGTTCAGGTAGAGTGGGAGGGAGAGAGAGGAACAGAGAGAGAGAGAGAAACATCGATGCGAAAGGAACACATCGAGTGGCTGCCACCCGCACAACCAACCAGGGCCGGGGACAAACTGCAACCGAGGTACGTGTCCTTAGCGGGAACCGAACCCGGGTGTCTCAGGACCGCAGGCCGATGCTCTAACTGCTGAGCCAAACCGGCCAGGGCAAGACTTCAGCTTTTATTCTGAGATAGGAAGTCACTGGAAGAAGGTTCTGAGCAGAAAAGTGACCTGACATGTAGTAAGTTTTAAAGGGTCACTCTGGATGCTGTGGGGGGAAAGGCTTGGCCACTAGTGGGAAGAAGATGTCATTGGGGAAAAGGGAAATCCAGTTGTCACTCCAGTGACCCAAGTGAAAGGGGACAGTGGCTTGGGCTAGTGGAGGTGATGAGGAGTACTGGGATTCAGGATATTTATTTAGATAGACCCAACAGGTTCTGCAGATGGATTGAATGTAGGGCAGAAGAGAAAGAGTCAGAGCTGATGCTAAGGTTTTTGGCCTGTGCTACGGGAAGGACAGAGTAGTCATTTACTGAGGACTGGGGAAAGTACCTGTTCAGAAGGAAAAAAATCAGTTCAGTTTTAGACAGGTTAATTGTGAGATGTCAAATAGACCTCCTAGTGGAAATGTCAAATAGGCAGTTACACACCTAAGCCCAGAATTCAAGAGAATGAGAGACATGTGGGCTACGGATGAAAACTGCCAGAAACCCAATGAGCGCACCTTGGGTGTGGGTGTGGAGAGAAGAAATCTAAGCACTGAGCCTGGAGCATGCTGATGTCTCACAAGTTAGGAAGTTGAGATATAACCAAAAAGGAGACAGAGCAGGACTGGACAGTGAGATAAGGAGAGAATAAAGGAGAATGGTGTACTGGTAGCCAAGCCAAACAAACAAACAAAAAAAAGCCCCACAAACAACTCCCCTCAAAACAAAGTACTTCAAGAAGTCAAAAGTATCAAATGTAGCCAAAGGGTCATGAAAGGTGATTTGGGTGACAAAAGATGCTCCAGATGAGCCCTGGCCAGTTTGGTTCAGTGGTTAGAGCGTCAGCCTGTGGACCAGAGAGGCCCTGGTTCGGTTCTGCTAAGGGCACGTACCTCAGTTGCAGTTTGTCCCCGGCCCCAGTTGGGGTCGTGTGGGTGGCAACCACTCAATGTGTCTCTCTTGCATGGATGTTTCTATCTCTCTCTCTCCCTCCTGCCCTAGCTGAAGATAAATGCAAAAAAAAAGTCCTCGGGTGAGGGTAAAAAAAAGATGCTCAAGATGAGAAAGGTCAGAGATGAGGAATTTAAGGATTATCCATTAGGTGCCACGCCCAAGTTCTGTCCAGCAGGATTTCTACTACATCCCTTCCTGCTTCTAAAGGGAGACACAAACTGGCCTCCTTCTGCCAGGCAGCCTGAGCCAGGGAGAAAGGGCCTGTCATTAGGACAGAGCTGGATTTTCCTCTCTGAAACAACACCACCCTCTTTGAGCACCCACTTCTGGAAATGATACCATTCTATTTCCAATCACCCATGCTTAAAACTCTGAAATCATTATTTCTTCTCTCCCTCATTTCTCCCCATACTATTTTTTTCTTCCTTTATAAGGAAGAATGAATGCATACATACATACACATGCAGTCAGGAACACCTGGGGAACCACCACCCAGGAAGGACTACAAAACATTGGACTACAGGGTGAATGGGCAGGTTGGAGAGGGAGCCAGGCACAGGAAATAATGAACAGAGTGGTAAAGGAAGTGGCCAAAGAGGTTAAGCACATTTCAAGTTCTAAGGTGAATACAGGTCTACCTGTGGCCTCTCTGACAGAAGGGGTTGGGGATAGGAATCCTATTTGTTGAGAGCATGTCCCTAATGGATAGGGAGATCACACAGTGGTCCAGCTACATATCTCATGATGACTAAGTGGCAATACAACCTCAGAACAATGGAAGCAATTCTCCTACTATATCTAGCCATATCTGGAATGTTGTGTTCAGGTCTGTATTTTATGAGACAAACTGAGGAGAGAACTACCAAGACCCTTTAAGATATGCAAACGATGTCACATAAGGAACAAATAGAGAGGACACAGACATTTAGCTAGAAGAGAAACCTGGACAGGGATGAGATGACAGTAGCTTTCAAATCTCTGAAATGAAAAGCAATCATCTGGTTCTTCTGCCTCCTTACCCAACAACTTACCACTTGCACCTGTACAACTGTACCTCGATTTACCACAGGTTAATGGTCTCCCTGATTAGATTACAAATTCCTTGATGACTACTTCCTAGCCCCCAAGTCTAGGATAATACCTAACATTCCAGTCTCTTTCTTATTTCTATATAGACAAAGGAAAATTTACTAAACCACAACATACTCATAATCACTTAAAAGTGTTCATTTCCCATCAACTGGATTAAGGAAAAAACTTCTTAAAGGACATTAGAACCTGGTGCCCAAACACACCCTACTTCCATCCTTCAGTTTCTATATAGCTCTCATGTTTGCACTGTCCAGTCAGTCAAATAACCTGATTTTCTCCAATCATAACCTCCATGGTTTTACTCCCCACAGAAC
Organism: Molossus molossus; assembly: GCF_014108415.1. Lineage (NCBI taxonomy): Eukaryota > Metazoa > Chordata > Mammalia > Chiroptera > Molossidae > Molossus > Molossus molossus. The sequence continues at coordinate 21,369,763 of NW_023425352.1, forward strand.
AGGTAGGAAGGAGTCTCTCCTCCAGGGAAAGGTCAGGAATCACAGTACCCCAGCCCCTTCCCTCACTGCCCTAACCCAACCCACTGGGATGGCCTGCCACTCTGGGAGTGCCTGGGTCTCTACACCACATAACTCTTAATAGTACATAGATCTGCCCTGGCCGGGTGGCTCAGTCGACTGGAAGGTAGTCCTGTATATCAGAAAGTTTCCAGTCCGATCCCCAGTCACGGTGCATGTGGGAGGCAGTCAATCAATGTTTCTCTCACACCAATGTTTCTCTCTTTCTCAAATAAATTATTTAAAAAGACATATTTTTTAAAATAGTAGATAGATCCTTTCTCTACCCATTTCCCTCTCAATTCAACAGTTGCAAAATAAAAAGAAAAATAAACTTTTAATTATAAGACACACTACACAAACACAGAAAGCTATTTTCTCACAGATTCTTGTAACAAGTTCTTATACATGCCTGCAGACTTCTACTGACGAATATGGTGATAGATCTAGTATTATAACATGAGTATAATGGTTACATTTGCTTAAGGAGAAGCAATAGAATGAAATTTAGGGAGCTATCACCTTACTATTTCTGTACTGTTTAAAGCTAAAATGAAAACAACAAACCTCATGGTTTTTTTAAGTACTTATTTTACCTTACCATCCCCATCAGAGCTAAGTGCATTTTTTCCAATTGAATTTTCCCACCATAAAATAGACCAGAAAAATGTGACACAGTTCTTAAAATAGTCCTATATAAACAATACATAGTATATATATAGAAGCACTTGCTGTATATAGAAGTTACTGGCTTTAAGTGATGATAACAGTTGCTATTCTGGGAGACAAAAGTCCCATTTTACCAAAAGGTTTACTATTTCCAAAAATTCCAATGGCTAAGTAAGTGGTTGCCCAAAATCTCCCAAACAAGACAGCTCCTCCACTCCAGGCCTGTGGGAGTCATCTCAGCCATCGACAACCTACTCCTGTTAGGTCTTGTCTACCAGGAGGTTTACTGGGGTGAAATATGGAATCATGGTTTCTTAAAAAGTTAACTTTTTGGTGAAAGTAGGGGTTATTTGATACAGATAATATTTCTTAATAGGACCATTTCCAGGATAGAACCTTGAATTAATCTATTGATATAGTAGATTATAACAGCTTTCAAAGAATGGGCTTTGCTGTTTTGTTTGTTGGCCACTCACACTCTGACAATAAGGAAGTGGCCATAACTAAGATGCTCAGCTTCTAAAGGATTTTTTTTTTTTATAAAGAAGAAGCAAAGCAGATGCCTTCCCCCAAAGAGACCGCAGAGTTCTGGGCACAGTACATGGAGCCCGCAAGAGTCTATGAGTAGGCAGGCAGGTTTACCACAGCCCAGACCGGTGCTGCACCTGGAAGCAATTCTCTCACTGTCTCAGGCTTGCTTCTATTTGCTGTTTCTTAACATTGAAACTGAATTTGTTCCCACTTTCCCATTCTTCTTACTTACTTATTTATTTATTTATCCTCACCCGAGGACACTTTTGCATTTACCTTCAGACAGAGCGGGAGGGAAAGATGGGGGAAGAGAGAGAAACATAGATGTGAGAGAGACACATCGAGTGGTCGCCACCCACAGGACCAGGGACAAACTGCAACCAAGGTATGTGCCCTTAGTGGGACCAAACCCAGGACTCTCTGGTCTGCCAGCTGAGGCTCTGACCACTGAGCCAAACCGGCCAGGGCCCCACTTTCCCACTCTTTTTTTTTTTGTATCCTCACCCGAGGACATTTTTCCATTTTTTGTTCAGATAAAGTGGGCGGGAGAGAGAGGAAGAGAGAGAGAGAAACTTCGACATGAAAGGGACACATCGAGTGGCTGCCACCCGCACAACCCAACCAGGACCCGGGACAAACTGCAACCGAGGTAAGCACCCTTAGCGGGAACCAAACCTGGGTCTCTCTGGACCGCAGGCCGACGCTCTAACCAGTGAGCTAAACTGGCCAGGGCATACTTTCCCATTCTTAACTGAAGTTTCTTATTCTATATCCCTAAAATAGTAATACCTTAAAAAGAGAAAAAGTATATTTTTAGATCATTAATGTTTAAATGAATTATGTTTGTGGGGATCTTTAAAATGTTATATTATAGCTCAGTTGGTTAAAGCATCATCCCAATATGCCAAGCAAGGTTGCAGGTTCAATTCCCAGTCAGGGCACATACAAGAATCAACCAATGAATGTACAAATAAGTACAACTTGATGCTTCTCTCTCTCTCAATTAAAAAAAAAAAATTTAATGTTATTTTATTATTGTTGACTGGTTGAATTTCACTTTTCCATAAAAAGCTCTCATGCAATAAGATCAGAAATATCACACACTGAGAAAATCCAACCCATATTCTCAGATTGTGAGTTGCATCTGTGAGGATTTGGGAAAGGTATGGATGCCTTCAAGGACATCAACATTTACATGTTAGACAAGTTCCTGAACTCTATTAAAGGAGAATATAGATACCTGCTTGGCTCACTGTAGGCACACAAATATTTACTGAGTGAGTGAATTCACAAATTTATCTAAATCCTTTGAACATATTTCATTTGTCCTAAAACTACCTCCTCCACATTTTTAGAGGTTCCCTCTGACATTATTTTTGAGGTTATAACCATATATTTTATCAGTTATCATCATTAGAATGAAGACACCGTCTTTTTACAGTATGCTCAATCTTTCATCTAAGAATTTCACCTTGATTTTTACAAAACATTTTTCTTTTTAAATCCTCACCCAAATATATTTTCCCATTTATCTTCAGATAGAGTGGGAGGGAGGGAGGAAGAAAGAGAGAGAGAAACTGCAATATAAGACAAGAGACATTGATTGATTGCTTCCCAAATGACCCCGACCAGGGCCACGACCAAACGGCAACCTAAGTATGCCCCTGACCAGAATTGAACCAGAGACTCTTTGGTTTAAAGGCTGATGCTCTAACTGCTGTGCCAAACCAGCCAGGGCCAAAACATTTTTATATTAAGCACTATACTCACCTATCACCTGTAATTTCCTCATCAGGCATACTTTCTTCATCAAATATATATTGACTATATACTTTTCCAGCACAGAGCTAGTATATAGATATGTCTACCCCCTTAAGAAAACTTTTTAAAATGAATTATAAAATTATTTATATTATAAACGAATCCCCTGCTTTACAAAATGGATCTTTTTTTTTTTTTCTTTATTGATTTTAGAGAGAGGAAGGGAGAGGGAGAGAGAGAGAGAAACACTGATGACAGAGAATATTGATTGGCCACCTCCTGCATGCCCCCTACAACTTGGGCATGTGCCCTGCACGAGAAATGAACCCGCGACCTATTAGTGCAAGGGTCGATACTCAACCACTCAGCCACACAGGCTGGGCAAAATGGATCATTTTTAAATTAGCATTTTTGTTTTGAGATAATAGTAAATTCTTATGCAATTGTAAGAAATAACAGAAAGATCTGGTGTACTTTAACCCAGTTTCCCTCGATGGTAACATCTTATGAAACTATAGCACATGCCCTGGCTGGTTTTGCTCAGTGGTTAGAGCCTTGGCCCACAGACCAAAGAGTCTTGGGTTTGATTCTGGTCAGGGCACGTATTTTGGTTGCGGATCAGTCCCCGGCTCTGGTTGGGGTCCTGTGGGAGGCAATCAGTTAATGTGTCTTTCTCACATAGATGTTTCCCTCTCCCTCCCCTCCCCTCCTCCTCCCCACTCTATCTGAAGATAAATGGGAAAATATCCTCGGGTGAGGATTTAAAAAAACAACAACTATAGCACAATGACACAGCCAGGACATTGACAATGACCCCCACTGTACCAAACTTCCATCACCACAAGGGTCTCTGATCTTGCCCTTTAATAGCCACACATACTCCCCCCTCAACACCCAAAAACATTTTTTTAAGTCCTCACCTAAGGATATTTTTTTCCATTTATCTCCAGATAGAGTGGGAAAGAAGAGAGGGGGGAGAGAGAGAAATATCAATTTGAGAGAGACAAACCGACTGGTTGCCTCCTGCACGACCCCGACCAGGGCTAGAGACCAAACAGCAACCAACATACGTACCCTTGACTGGAATCACAACTCTTTGGTCCTCGGGCAACACTCTTAACTGCTGGGCCAAACCGGCCAGGGCAGAAAAACATTTTTTATTCAATAAAACCTGCTTTACATGGAAGTTTGAAAGTTTAAAAATGGGGTCCAATCCTGACAAGGCCAGCAAACCAGGCTTCCCTAGTGGAGATGAACAGAGCAGATTGTTACATTAAGTGTGAATGCTCAGATAGGACTGTTTTGGGGGAGCAGCAGAGACTCCAGCCTTGGTATAATAAGTGTCTGCAGAGACACCTCGGTGGCAGTATTATTTTCCAGGCAGCTCCTCTGGCTTCTCACAATGTGATGGATTTCTGATGTGTCAACTGGATAGGTAACAGTCCCCAGTAATTAAGCACTAACCTAGGTGCTGCTGTGAAGGGATTCTGCAGGTGTAAAGTCCCTAATGGGTTAACTTTAAGTAAGAATACCCCTGAGTGGGACTATCTTAATCAGCTGGAAGGCCTTGAAGGCAAAGTGCAAGCTTTTAAAGTTGACTTTATTGGGGTGACATCTATTAATAAAATTATATAGGTTTCAGGTGTACAATTATGGAATATATCATCTGTATGTTGTATTGTGTATTCACCAACCCAAGCCAAGTCTCCTTCCATCTCTGAGGAAGAGAAGTTCCACCTGCCCACTGCAGACCATGCCTATGGGGTTCCAGCCTATTTATGATCTTCCCTTCCTGATGGCCTGCCCTACTGACTTTGGACTTTCTTACCTTACAATTACATACATAAGCTGTTCCTTACAATAAATCTCTTAATGAATGTTGTGTATGTGTCTGTCTTCTACTGGTTTTGCTTTTGAACCATGACTGACGGACTCAGAACCCACATCACAAAGGGATTTAGAAAGCAGACACCAAAAGAAAATGAGGATTAGGTTACATTTTCATCTCCCAAACCCAAGACAATGAATGACTATCTATGAAGACAAGCTAATATATGTATGTATGCTGTGCCAAAGAGACCTGATCAATGAGCTTCCTTGTAGAAATAGCAAGTAAAGTAATCATTTGGAACAACAACAGCAACAACAAAATTAACCTAGACGAAACTGTGACTAGATTTAAAAGACAAAAAGCCAATTTATTTACTTCAGTGCATCCAAGTGCCCCATCCAGTTAAAGACAGCCCTTTGGTCCTCCTACCCAGGTCAGGATTCTAGACCAATAAGCAGTGGATGGGATCACATTCCCACACCACCGCCAGCTTGTTCTCTGTCTTGCATCTTCTAGTCTTGTCATCAGATACCTCAGCCAGAAACCCATGTGAGTCAATTCATAGAAGATTCCTGTCATTATGTGACTTGCTTAATGTCCTTTCCAAGTGATTTGTGAGAAAATCTTGTGAACCAACAGAACAGAAACTGAAGAGTTTTTTCCATTATTCCTCACTCCCAGAGTATTTAAAGACTTGAATTTTCCCATCTTTTGGGGAAATATTTTCTTATAAATAGTGAGGCATGCCGGGCATCTCCACTTCATCTTTTTTGGTGGTCTGTAACTCTCACTGTACACTCACTGGAATGTTTTGCTAGTAAATGATCAGCAATGGAAAACATGGCTAAGACAAAAGATGGCTTTTAGGCTGAGATGATGGGAACCTTATCTTTCCCAAGAGACAGGTAGTTCTATAGAACTGTGGGGTTTATTTTAGAACCAAAAGCCTATTTCTGTCTTTCCTTACTTGTAGCCTTTGTAAGGCTGGAAGACTGACTATACTAGTGAGGTAATAGTCCAAAAGATTAGTAACAGTCCAACATATCCAATAACAGAAGATTTTAAATAGAGAAATGTACTTCTGCTGCTAAGGCTAAATATCAGTGTTTCAATTTTACAATTTGCTCTTCTGTTCCTTCCTCATGTTATAGTTTTTTGACCAATAATCATTTAGAACTTTGTTTCACAGTCCAAAGCTCTTGATTTTCAACTAAACTGATTTCTTGGATGATCTCTACAACACAAGTAGACCAGAGTGGTATTTACACAAAGTCATACATAAAAACCTGGTCCTCTTGTGATAGACACACTGAACAATAATTATCTAAGCCTAGATAATGTGATCACACCACACCATACATTTGCTTTAGGGGTAGACTATTTTTTGTTTTGTTTCGTTTTGTTTTTTTTTGTAATCCTCACCTGAGGGGCGGTGGGGAGGGGACAGATGTGAGAGAGAAACATCCACCCATTCATGCCCCAAATGGGGATCAAACCTGCAGCCCAGGTATGTGCCCTGACCAGGAATCATACCCACCACCTTTAGGTGTATGGGATGATGCTCCAACCGAGTCACCCAGCCAAGGCAGAAGCAAGCATTTTAAGGAGAAGTATGAGGTCATCAGTTACTTTTAAACTTGCTTAAAGGGGAAACTAAGGTGAGTATTACAAAAAAAAAAAGCCTGGTTTTGTTAAAAGAAGACCTTATCCTCTTTTCTCACTCAAATTTCCTCTTTTCACAAAGTTCTTCCTGATGACCTCAAGTTGGAATGAGGACACAGAATTGTCTAAGTTGATAATAATTATATATTATGTTGTTCATAATCATGTGATATGAGGGGAAAGGGCTATTACAATTATCAAAAGTCACTGAGTCCTGGAGTTGGAGGGAAAATTAAAAGTCATCTAGTTCAGCCCTGGCCAGTTTGGCTCAGTGATTAGAGTGTCAGCCTGCGGTCCAGAGAGACCCAGGTTCGGTTCCTGCTAAGGGCACGTACCTCGGTTGCAGTTTGTCCCCAGCCCTGGTTGGTTGTGCGGGTGGCAGCCACTCAATGTGTCCCTTTCACATCGCTGTTTCTCTCTCTCTCTCTCTCTCTCTCTCTCTCTCTCTCTCTCTCTCTCTCTCTCTCTCTTCTCTCTCCCTCCCACTCTATCTGAACAAAAAATAGAAAAATGTCCTCGAGTGAGGATAAAAAAAAAAAAGAATACAAAAGTCATCTAGTTCAAATTCTTAGCCAATGTATTAATCCCACCTATAATTTTTCTGCAAACAATAAACTTGAAAAAAAAAATGAAAGGGGCATAAATATTTTGAGGTTTCCCTCCCAGACCTGAGATAAAAGTCCTAGCACTTTACTCTCCTGTTTCCTGTTTCCTATCCTGGAAACCTTAATCACTTCATTGTCATTAGAGAGGAGAAAAGATGCAATCAGCCCTGGCCAGTTTGGCTCAGCGGTTAGAGCATCGGCCTGCGGTCCGGAGAGACCTGGGTTCGGTTCCCGCTAAGGGCACGTACTTCGGTTGCAGTTTGTCCCCGGCCCTGGTCGGTCGTGCGGGTGGCAGCCACTCGATGTGTCCCTTCACGTCGATGTTTCTCTCTCTCTCTCTCTCCCTTCCTCTCTCTCCTTCCCACTCTATCTGTACAAAAAATGGAAAAATATCCTCGGGTAAGGATAAAAAAAAAAGATGCAATCAGATGACTTTAACAACCAAACATTCTCTATTACAAATTCCTCCATAATCCCTTCTCACCTTCCCATTATCTTCCTTCCCCTCGGTATCTCTGAAAAATGTATAAGAAACAAAAGACAAGTTTTTCTATTTCTATGAGAAAAAAATCACCACCTAAATGTCCATCAATAGAAGTCAGTTAAATAAATTCTAGTATAGTTATACAATGGAATACTGTGCTGTGTTTATAAATATTTTTCTTTATTGAATTTAAAGAAAGAGGAAAGGAGATAAAGATGGAAACATCAATGAGAGAGAACATTGATTGGTCATCTCCTACTGGGGATCAGGCCCACAACCTGGGCATGTACCCTGACCAGGAATCAAACTGGCGACCTCTTGGTACATGGGTTGACGCTCAACCAGTGAGCCACACTAGCTGGGCTGTGCTACGTTTAAACAGAATCAAAGATTGGCCTGGCCAGTTTGGCTCAGGGGTTAGAGTGTTGGCCCAAGAATTGAAGGATCATGGATTTTATTCTGGTCAAGGGCTTGTACCTGGGTTGCAAGTTTCATCCCTGGCCCCGGTTAGGGTCATGCAGGAGGCAACCAATTGATGTGTCTCTCTCACATCGATATCTTTCTGTCTCTCTCTCTCTAAAAAAAAAAAAAAAAGAGAGAGAGAGAAAATGAAAGATCTACAGTCTTTTGAAATGTTTTTCAAATTCACCCAAATACATTAAGAAAAAAAAAACTGGAATAGTTAACATAACATGATCCCATTAGTATGAAAAAAAATAGTTAACAGTAGCATGTTGACTGAAATTTATAAGTTACAAGTTTGTGACTTACAGAGTAAGTCTAATGAAGTCAATTTGTGTGATTCTCATCAAAAAGGAATAAAGAATGTAGATTCCTAACTATCTACACTGCATTCCTGTATGTAATCCTAACCAGAGAGAATGTTTATTTTGATGAGGAATAAATGAGTGTTGAATCTCTGTCAACATTAGATGCTTCTTAAGCACCACCTCAAGGCCCCATGGCTTATTCCTCTCACTACTACAGTGACCAGTTCTCACAGGCTTGGACTGGGTTCCTGCCCAGGCAACCAGTGCGAGTAGCCAGCCAGCCCATGGTATAGCTCACTGTGCTTCTCACTTCTGCCTTGAGACTTCTCCTGAAACCCATTGTGCAGTTAGGCATATGCAATCCAGAAACGGGAGGAATTAATGCCCCCTTTTGTACTCAGACGGACAGTTCTGAGAGAATTTGGTAAGGCTCCGAACCTGTAGCAGTATGCTATCACATCCTGTAATTTTCTTTCCCTCCTTCCCATTTCACTTTCCTTTGTCCTGAGCTCCTACTCCCGGGGTCCCGTTCCAAATAAACTTCTTTACACCTCAGACTCTGTATCAGGCTGAGATAAGATCAAATGAGTGTTCAGTTTTTCTGCCAGTCAGTTTCTGGCTTGTACATTTCATACTCTTCCATTTCCATGATTCCAGCGCCAGATGTGTTAGGACATATTCATATCTTGACACAATGCTGAGTAAGCTGGCGTAGTGGGCAGGAGTATTTCTCAGTGGCATTCCCACACCAGGGTGGCCAGCAATAACTATACACTAGAGTGACTGCAAACCCAGAGTAAGTGTACCCCCAGCTCAACTTCCCAGAATTGCCTGGGACCACTTCAACATCAGACACAAGAACAGTGAGAGGGTAACTTGAAGTGGAAAGAGAGCAATTCTGACCAATTGTTTAAAATATCTGGATTTTGCAAATTTTACAAAAACATAATCATGTAAACACATCTGTGAGGGCCCTTGCATGTAAAGCCCTTAAGGTTAAACTTATTTAGCTTTATAGTAAATCTGCTTTCACTATGTATTAATCAAGTAACTATAACATAAGCAGACATTAACACACAGACTGGAAACACTTAAATCTATATACTAGTACCATCCCCAGTCCAATCTTTTTTCCTAAACTTCAGATATAAAAATAACCCAAATGCCTACTTGGTCCTCTTGACCTACAAGCATCTCAAAATCAACACATTCAAAACTACATCTACAATCTTTTTTACCACACCCGTCCCTCCACCTCTCTCCTCTTGCTAAAGGCACCAGTATACAGCAAATGTGAAAGTGTGAGAGTCACTTTAGATTCCTTCCTCTCCTCTGGCTTCACCCTGCTATGACAAACTGGTTACCAAACACCGTTAAGTTTCAAATTTAAGACTACCTCCTAAATATCTATTGAATCTCTCCCATATTCTCCATCCCCATGACCAGCTCACCTTAGTTACAAGACCTCATTATTTCTCTTCTGAACTGCAACAACTTCTATCTTTCTAACTTTACCAATCTCTTCGAAGTCATTTCACTGATGCCATAGTAATCGTTCTAAAACGCAAATCTGAACATGTTATTCCCCTACTTGAAATTCTTTAATGGCTTTCCATTACACTCAGTACAGTTTAAATGCTTTGGTATGGCCTACAATGTCCATTATGACACAATCCGAAGTTCCTTCTCTAGATTCATCTCCCATCTTTGCTCATTCCGTGCCATACCACACTGTTTGCCATTCTCCAAGCTAGATATACTTCTTCATGGTTCCCTTTACCAAGATCACCTTCCTCCCCTTGGCTCCTTTACTCTTACCCTTCCTTAAAGATGCAATTCATGCCCTGGCCAGTTTGGCTCAGCAGTTAGAGTGTTGGCCCAAAGACTGGAGAGTCCTGGGTTCGGTTCCCACTAGGGGCATGTACGTACGTAGGTTGCGGTTTGTCCCTGACCCTGGTTGGTGTTGTATAGGTGGCAACCACTCAATGTGTCTCTCTCACATGGATCTCTCTCTCTCTCCCTCCCACTCTGTCTGAAGATAAATGCAAAAATGTCCTTGGGTAAGAATTAAAAAAAAAAAAGAAGCAGCAATTAATGTATCCTCTCACCCTGGAAGTCTTCTTGACCTCCCCTATGTTGGCTGGGATTGGTTGTTGTATCCTGTGTTCCCATAGAGCCTTCACTAGCTCTGTTGGAGCATTTATTATTCTGTATTATAATGTGTTCCCTCCTCTACTATACTGTGAGATTCTTGAAGACAAGAGTTCTCTTTCATACCTAAAGCCTCAGAGGCTAGCACATAACACTCTCAATAAATGCTGAATAAATAGCTCGAATTAATCATAAGAAACGGGAAGAGGGATGAAGATTAAGAAAAATAATGTTATCTTTGCAAGATATGTCACAAGAGACTGCTTTCTTCCTGGGACAAAATGCAAAAAGGAGGCCAATCAGTGACTGCCAGTTGTCTGTGATTTTAGCAACCATTTCCCAGAAGAGTGACCAGTTGTTACCTAAGCTAAGGCCTTGTACATAAAAGACTCTCATTTCCTACTTAATTTAACTGTACTGATTTTATTATTTTAACTCCTACTGGCACCAAATTCTAGAAAAATTACAATAGAGTTTGTTCCCAGATGAAGCCAGCTTGAAAAACAAGTAGAAATCAAACCCTGTGCTCCTTCCCGTAGAGCTTGAGAATATCTTCAAAGAATTGTCATTGTCTTCTTAAATATACAACATTAATTCAGCCTGAAAACCGAGATTCAGATATTCAAATACAGTGGCTTGTCAAAAAAAAAAAAAAAAAAAGGTACGCATTTAGCTTACTGAATGAACGAATGTTCAAAAAAATGCAACATTTGCTTATTCATTTGCTTATTATGTAAAGATCTTTAGAAATACACCATCCTTCTGAGGTATTTGCCCCTGGGTAAAAATGACAATATGTCTTAAGCTGTCTGGGAGAAGGTACTTCAACTGTTTAATAAGAGCATCACCTTGGTTCCTGACATAACATTCAGAAGACTAGGTCATCCTTGGTCACTGATCCCTCACCAAAAGTCACAATTTTTAGAGTTCAAATATGTGCGATGGGACCCCAGAGCACACTGTCAGTGTTTAAGGGCTTAAACTAAAATTAGATCTCAGTTTGGATCTTTTGGTTCTGCTACTTACTAGCTGTGTAACTGAGGACAAGTCATTTACCCTCTCTTGTGCCTAGTAAGCAATCAATACATGATAATTATTATATTACTGATAAACTTTGTCCTGGTTCAGGAAGTTAAAAATCATCTTAAATGTACATGTATAATACTTTTTAATAGCTATAGAAACAAGATCTTGGGATCATTAGGATTATTCAGCTACAAGTAGCTTCTTTTAGAATATAGATTATAGGATTCTATCAAAGAGCATAATTTTTATCACCTGGGCATTCAATCCTATGTAGGCTTGTTTTGTTTTCAAGTTCTGCAAGTACAGCAACTCTCCAAATCGTTCAACCTCTTTCTCAACACCAAAATTTTGCCGCTAGGTGGATCAAATGGGTTATGGAGATTGTCCTCCCTCCCCTCTCACCTCCAGAAGTAGCTGCTCCCGCCTACTGGACGAGGCAGTGGGGAGGGCGGCCCATGAAGGAAGCTTGTACAGCCACTGCCTTTGTCATATTTCCTCTGTGAAGAAACAGAAGGCTTCAGTTCCTGGGATTGGTTAAGCTCTAGAATAGAGAACTAAGGACTACTTTGCATTTTCCTAGTACTCTCATCTCTCTTTGTGCACAGTGTCAGTGCAGAAAAACTGTTACACATTTTTTGTATCTTTGTCAGGAAAACGGAATGATAATGAACACAGGTAGCTTGCAATGCACAGTAAGTTGAAGGAAGTTGGCACAGAGCAGAAAAAGACTGAAAGACTGGGGGAATAGAAGAAGCAAAACCAATGAAAGAATAAATTATATGCAATGATCGTACAAACCCTGACGTTTACAAAGATATTGTGAAGATTACTATAAGATCTGAATTTACTTGAGGTCAATATGGTCTCCTCTGGGCTGGTCATGGATTCATTCAATAAATATTTTTACTGAGTACTCACTATGCTAGGCACTGTACTAAACACGAAGGATCACAACAAAAACATACAAATAAGGCTAGTCTTGACTCAAGAAACTAGGAGTCTAGTAAGAAGACAAAGCAAGTAAGATTACAATACAATAGTGACCTCCATGTAACAACATGCTCATTCACTACACTCCATTCTCCCTGTAAAACACAATGACTGCGGCCCCAGCACACTAAGTGCTTTAGTCTAGTAGGCTACTATCTAGTCCTCTGCCTACTCCCATAGATAAGTAGAATGTTTACTAAAAACTGGTCATTTTTGTCCCCAAACCTATTTATGACATCTCTGCTTGATGCTGCAATTATGTAACTTAAATATTATAGAAACTGATAAGACTGAAACAGAGTTGTTGTTTCTATGGAAACTATGGTGCTTTATCTGGAATCAGTAAAAGCAAGTGGCTTAAAAAAAAAAAAAAACTGCCCTGGCTGGTTTGGTTCATCGGTTACAGCATCAGCTTGCAATCCAGAGGGACCTGGGTTTGGTTCCTGCTAAGGACGCGTACCTCGGTTGCAGTTTGTCCTAGGCCCTGGTTGGGTCGTGCAGGAGGCAGCCACTTGATGTGTCCCTTTCACATCAATGTTTCTCTCTCTCTCTCTCTCCCCCTCCCTCACTCCCTCCCTCCCTCCCACTCTATCTGAACAAAAAAATGGAAAAATGTCCTCGGGTGAGGATAAAAAAAACTGCCCTGACCTGTTTGGCTCAGCGAGAGAGCATTGGCCCGCGGACCAGAGAGTCCTGGGTTCGGTTCCCACTAAGGGCACGTACCTCGGTTGCAGTTTGTCCCCAGCCCCGGTTGGGGTGGTGTGTGTGACGACCACTCTATGTATCTCTCTCATATCGATGTTTCTCTCTCTGTCTTCCTCCCTCTCTCTCTCCTGCTCTATCTGAAGATAAATGCAAAAGTGTCCTCAGGTGAGGATTAAAAACAAAAACTGATACTGAATTAGCAGTGGGCAAAAGAATTCCAAAGGAAAAAAATCTAGAAAGATTCTCCACTAATATTGCTTCAGAATGCTTTGTATTGCTTATTCTATTTAAAAAGAAAACTCAATTCAGAGAAGATTTAGAAAATTTAGAGGAGATATATTATGGATGTGGTTCATACACCATTATAGGAAACACCAACCAGTGAACCTGCACTCAGAGAAAATGCTTTGGTCCTACATCAGAAGAATGCCAATACTATTTTCCAATGCCTGATGAAATAAATTAAAGAACATTAATGACTGCTAAAACCATTAGGTAAAAGATTGATAGAGAAAAGGATATTCATATGGTGCCAAAGTATCAATTACTTTCATAATATGTGGAAAGGGGAAAACATATCTTTACAATGGGGACAATCGGCAGTCACCACCTTAACCAAGAGATCAAATTTAGCATCATTAATGGTGGACGACCAGCAACCTGAGGGATGCACTCTAAAGTACCTTTCATCCTCTATAAAATATTCTTGCAAGAAATGTTTAATCAAGAACTTGGATCTAACTTTCAGTATATAGGAAATACAGAAGATAGAGAAATTTAAATGATATAATGAGAAACCATCAGAAACCCAAAAGTAGGACACTCTACCAAAAGAATAGGCTCATTTCTTTAAAAAGTCAATGTCATTATTAATTTTGTTTGGTGTTACTATAACACCAATATGGTTACTAAGAAAATGCCTTTTTTTTTTTTAAGAGAGTTACAAGGTGGTAAAATAATATGATGTCTTGAATTTGTTCTAAAATATTCTAGAAAATGCCAAAATGTTGATATTATTGATTGGTGATGAATATGCTGTGGTTCACTGCCTGTTTTCTTTACTCTTGTATATCTTTGAAACTTACAAAAAATAAAAAACATTCACTGTCATGAAAAAACTGGTGTGGCTCAGTGGACTGAGCATCATCCTATGGACCAAGAGGTCCCAGTTTGATTCCCTGTCGGGCACATGCCCAGGTTTCGGGCTCAATCCCCAGTGGGGGCCATGCAGGAGGCAGCTGATCATGTTATCTCTCTCTCTCTCTCTTTCCTTTCTTCTCTAATAAAATCAATAAAAATATATTTTTTAAAAAAAACTGAGGGGGTTATTCTATCTTAAAAGAGACAACCAAATGCAATGCACAAACCTTGACTGAATCTTAGAGAAACTACAAATAACATTTTGGAAAAATTACAAGAAAATCTGAATATGAACTGGTCAGTAAATGATTTTGGGGGGAACTGCACATTTCTTCATGATCATGGATTAAGGATTATAAATTGGAGAAGTATGCTGAACATTTCAGGGTGAAGTGTCACGATGTCTGTAGCTTATTTTGAAATGGCTCAGAAAAACAAACAAACACTAAGAATGATCAAATCTAGGAAATAGGTATATGAATATTCATTATACTACACGTTTGAATGCTTTCATAATAAAAAGTTTAAACAGTTTGTCAAATGATTGCAAATGTCTTTTTCAAAATAATATATTTAAGGAATATATATGTAATTTTAAAAAATTTCCATACTTCATTTAATTTCGTTGTTTAACGGACTAACTCAAGGTAAGAGGGGAGAGGATCCGAAAAGTGGGATGTTGAGCCCTGGCCGGTTTGGCTCAGCGGTTAGAGCGTCCGCCTGCGGTCCGGAGAGACCCGGGTTCGGTTCCCGCTAAGGGCATGTACCTCAGTTGCAGTTTGTCCCCGGCCCTGGTTGATCGTGCGGGTGGCAGCCACTCGATGTGTCCCTTTCACATCGATGTTTCCCTCTCTCTCTCTTTCTCTCTCTCCCTCCCACTCTGTCTGTACAAAAAATGGAAAAATGTCCTCGGATGAGGATTAAAAAAAAAAAAAAAAAAAAAAAGTGGGATGTTGATAAATCTTTAACAACTGGCTCTTTGGACAAAAACAGCCCTGGTTTGTAGCATTTGCCAATTTCCCCGGTATAAATATCTCTGCCATGACTGATTCCAAGTAACAGGATGTCACTGAACATGGAGTTTGGAAGAGGTAAGTACAATTGGTCTGGTAGGAGCCAGTTCCAGCACACCACTGGATCCAGATCATACAGAGGAACACTTCAGCTTAACAGAATAGGAGATGATTTACAGAAAACAAAGTAAGAAGCAAGGTCATCAGCTGACTTGGGGAAGGAGGGGAGGTTTGAACACAGAATCTTCCCCAAAGGATTGTTATGAAGATTAAATGCATTATATATACAATATTCAGCACAATGTTTACTATACAATTATACTTACTAACTTACTAAGCACATCCTACTATTATTATTTCTTAACCTGACCCATAATCTAAAGGTCAACTCATCTTTTTAGAAGTCATATTATGACGGCTGCCTCTAGGAGGGAAACTGAGTAGCTAGACAACTTGCAGACAGGGCTGGAGAGAGATAATTTTACAGTGCTGAGCCTTTTAAATTATGAAAAATGTTTCCAGGAAACACCCCAAGTGTCCATCAGTAGACGAATGGATCAAAAAGCTGTGGTACATATACACAATGGAGTACTACGCAGCGGTAAGAAAGAAAGATCTCTTATCCTTTGAGACTACATGGAGGGATCTTGAAAGTATCATCCTAAGTGAAACAAGCCAAATAGAGAAAGACAAGTTTCATATGATCTCACTTATTTGTGGAATATAATGAACATAACAGTTTGAGGAATGGGGTAGTCCCAAAGACGTGGAAGCGGGGTACAGACTGACAATCCCCTAAGGAGTGGGGAGGTGGGGGAGGGATGAACCACAGAACTTATACACATGTGTGCATGAACAGTGGACATGGACAACAATCTGGGGAAGGGGCAGGGAGGGAGGGGGAGGGAGGAATCAGTGGGGGAAAAAGGATAAACATCTGTAACAAAAATTAATCAATAATAAATAAATAAATAAATAAATAAAAAAGAACATAAAAAAATAAAATAAATTATGAAAAATGTGAATATGAATCTGCTATTTATTCAAAATATAAATGAAATTAAAATCTATAAATCTTAGGTCATGAGTCTCTTGAAAGAGTTCCACATTTTTCATACCTTGAGCCATTAGCCTGACATGTATGCCGTTATGCATTCTACCCTATCATTCCTAATATAAAAAATTAACCGTGCCCTGGTGGGTTTGACTCAGCGGTTAGAGCGTCTGCCTGTGGACCAGACAGGCCCTGGTTTGGTTCCCAATAAGGGTGCGTGCCTCAGTTGCAGTTTGTCCCCTGCCTGGTTGGGGTCGTGTTGGTGGCAGCCACTCAATGTGTCTCTCTCACGTTGATGTCTCTCTCTCTCTCTCTCTCTCTTCCACCTTCTCTCCCTCCAGCTCTATCGCAAGATAAATGCAAAAAATGTGAGGATTAAATAAATAAATAAATAAACAAACTTTCCCTGTTAAAAAAAAAATCAACTGCAAGCCCATAAGAAGAGCTCCAGATCAGCATGCCCAGCTGACATGGTAAAAACTACAGTTGCACAAGTCTACTTATGCATAAAGAAATCAGAATCTTGGATAACTCAGCATCTACAACAAATTCACATGATGTCTTCAATCACTCAGAATGCCACATTTCATTAAAAAATACATTCATTCGCCCTGGCCGGTTTGGCTCAGTGGTTAGAGTGTGGGCCTGTGGTCCAGAGAGACCCGGGTTCGGTTCCCGCTAAGGGCACATAACCTCGGTTGCAGTTTGTCCCCAGCTCTGGTTGGTCGTGAGGGTGGCAGCCACTTGATGCGTCCCTTTCACGTCGATGTTTCTCTCTCTCTCTCTCACGTTCTATCTGAACAAAAAATGGCCCTGGCCAGTTTTGCTCAGCGGTTAGAGCATCGGCCTGTGGTCCAGAGAGACCGGGGTTCAGTTCCCGCTAAGGGCGCATACTTTGGTTGCAGTTTGTCCCCGGCCCTGGTTGGTCGTGAAGGTGGCAGCCACTCGATGTGTCCCTTTCACGTCGATGTTTTTCTCTCTCTCTCTCTCTCTCTCTCTCCCTCCCTCCCTCCCTCCTTCCCTCCCACTCTATCTGAACAAAAAATGGAAAAATGTCCTCGGGTGAGGATAAAAAAATAAAATAAAATAAAATACATTCATTCAACAAATCTTTACTGAGTACCTTCTATGTATTTGGGCTTAGGAACACAGAGTTGAATAGAACACTCTCTCCAAACTTAGGGTTCTAACTTGGCCTTGCAAGTTTCCTTTATTAGGAATTTATCTAATCTTAGGCAACTCTCTGTAGGCCAAAATTACCAAAACACACACACACACACACACACACACACATAAAATACATATGTATATATACACACACACATAAATACATTAGAAGAAATTCTTACTTAAAGGAACCAGTATTTTCTTATAAATTTCCTGGAAAACATATGAATCCTGGTTTGAAACCATAAATCAAAGGAATATTCTTCTGGGGGGGGGAGAATTCCATAGAAAAAGAATATGATTGCCCAGCTGGTGTGGCTCAGTGGTTGAGCGTTGACCCATGCACCAAGAGGTCACCAGCTTGATTCCCGATCAGGGCATAAGCCCAGGTTGCAGGCCAGATCCCTGGTCGGGGGCATGTAGGATGTTCTCTCTCATCAATGTTTCCATCTCTCTCCCTCTCCCTTTCTCGCTCTCTAAAATCAATAAAGAAAAAAAAATTAAGAAAAAGGATACGATTAACATGACTCTTAGCTGGACTCCATGCCTCCACTGGCAGGATTAAATAATGCAGAAGTCAAGAAGGAACTGTTAAGAGTTGGAGTAAGACAGTCTCCCTACAGTCCTCCTCCATCTTTGAGGTCAAGTGGAAGACCCAGAACTCTGTGTGTTTCTGGCAAAACCAATCCCCTTTCTTCCCCTCCATACCCACAGCCTCTCTGTCACTGTCTGCCTCGGAACCATCTGGACTAATTTCATCATGCCCTTTATAGCAGTCACCACAAGAAACCCAGAACTCCAAAACCATCCCATATTTTCTGCCAGCTTCCAGAGGCTTCCTCACACAGATGCATTCAACAGTACTCCCTCAGCTACAGACTCAGAAAAACCCTCTATAGATCTCTGGAGCTCTCTCTTTCCCAAAATTCTCTGAATTCCAGGCTCGTTTAGTTGTCCCTCCTTGTAATACAAGCTTCCAGTTTGTAGTAAGCTAGGGCAATCATAGGGTTATCTCTTAAGGATCATTTTCCTGCATTGTCCATTGTCAAATGTCTAAAAACTGTTGTTTCAATATACAGTAGGAACCCAAAAAACATCATTTGGTTCAACATCATTTTGTTATAATGTTGATGAGATGCCACAAGGAATTTAACTCTTGTTTATATCAATTAGCCTATGGTAAAACTGGTTTCATCTTAGGTCACTTCCCTTTAAGTTACAGAATCTATTAACAATGTTAAGTGAGGACTTACTGTACTTTGTACAGCTTTCTACTTGTTTAAGGAACAAGGGTAAATCTGTTCCCTGTTACTCCATCAGAGGCACAAATGAAAGTCTGTTAATGTTATTTTCCATACTAACTTAGTCACTTTCTTCCATGGCCACTCCCTTGACCTCGTCATTCACAATAACTGCAACCCTCCCATTACCTCAATTTCCAACATCTCTCAACCACCACCTCCTGTCTTGTAGATCACTCCTGATAGTACCCCAATTTCAACAATCTTTTGCCTCACTTTCAATCCATTGTTCCTACCACCTTCACATCTTCTTTCCCCTCCCTATCTGACTCTAATTCATTTCATTTTCAATTATTTAAATTAGGTCCTCAATTCCCTGGCCCCTCTCACCTCATCTTATTTGACTGCCTAAACCACAACCCGGGTTAAATCCAACTCACTAAGAAATAGTACATATTTGATATTTTTATCTTATTTATTGTCTTCTAGCCCACTAGAAAGCAAGCCCATGAAGGTGGGACTTCTCAGCTACTTTGTTTACTGTTATATTCTCAAAGCTTAAAACACATGGAAGATACTCATTAAATATTTGTTGATTGGTTTAAATAATAAAATCCAATGCTCAAAAGTAAGTATTCAAATGAAAACACTAAAAATGAAATGTTCATGTAAAACATCAAACTGTTTCTTGCTGCAGAAATAATTATCTAATGATGCAGGGAACGTGTATATATGTCCATTCCTATTTTTTTTAACCTCACCTTTACTTATTAAAAAAATAAATGTTATAGATGATTCTGACAAGGTGGCAAACCAGAGTGGGCTCCCAGCACAATCTTGGACATTCCAGGGACAGGTTAAGGAAACTGTCACACTAACATAATGGCTGTGAGAAAAACCTCAGGCAACAGAAGGCAGCCAGGTTCACCTGGGAGGGCAATGCTGGCCCACAGCAGGTGCCATAGAACAGACCAGGTAGGGAAGAGGTCTCTTACGTGTGCCTTTTTCTTTCTCTGTATTTGCTCATGCTTTCTATGCCTCCACTGTTCTCAGCACTCTCCTGCACAGCTGGCATTAACAGCATTATTACGGTACTATGTTCAAGGGGGCTGGGCTGGGTTGGGGACAGTTCAATATAGGTGCAAACCACTGAAACCACTAAGCACACTTTCCTCTCCCTACCCGCCTTCACAGCCAAAGTAAGGGGATGACAGTTGTCAGAGAAAACTCTTAGAGGCACAAGCTAGTGCCTGTTTTGCTCAGTTGTCCAGGGAGCCATCAGCAGATGACATGGCTAATGATCCAGAGAAAATGAACTTAGAGGAAGAGATAAATTATCTTAAGGACACAGCTGCTATAGAAAAAAAAAATCATCTATATTGGCCAAATCAAGTTAATTGATCAATATGAAAATAATAAAGTAGTAAATATATTCAAAGAGATAAGGCACCATAACTGGAAACATGAAGCAAGAACAAGAAGCTTTAAAATAAGAACCAACTAGAGTGCACAGTATGAAAATTGTAAGAGCTGACATAACCCAATAGCTGGACTGAGTAGCCAAAGATCCGGTTGAGAACTCTCTTAGAAGACATTAGAAAGGGATTAAAAAAGATGGAAAATATGAAAAAAATCTTAAGATATAGAGAAAGTGGAAGTGTCAATATAACCGTGTTATAGGAGACCCAGAGGAAAGGGCAGGAGGGTGGGGACAGGAGAAAATATCTGAAGAAATAATAACTGAGATTCCCCAAATGTAAGACCTCAGACTAAAAGGACTCATAAGGGAATAGAAAAGGGGTGGATGACAACAGGTCACAGGACTTGAAGCAAAAAAATAACAACAACAACAAAAATTCCAGAAGTTTACAGAAAAACAAGAATCAGATTGACTCCAGAATTAAGCAACACTGGTTCTAAAAAGTTAATGAAGTGATATTTTTAAAAGTACAAAGGAAAAAACTTCAAACTTAAAATATATTGCGGTTAGAGCACTGGCCTGCGGTCTGGAGAGACCCGGGTTGGGTTCCCGCTAAGGGCACGTACCTCGGTTGTAGTTTGTCCCCAGCCCTGATTGGGTCGTGTGGGTGGCAACCACTCGATGTGTCCCTTTCACATCGATGTTTCTCTCTCTCTCTCTCCCTCCCACTCTATCTGAACAAAATATCAAAAAAAAAAATGTCCTCGGGTGAGGATAAAAAAAATAATCATCATCATCATTGAAGCAATTGGGGGGGGGGGGAGAAAGTGAAAACATTTAATATAGTCATCTCTTTAGAAGTGTGGTGGGGATATATATATATTTAAAGGTTTGGAAAAATCTATAGGAAAAACAAACATAATTACATAGGAGTTAAGGGTCAAGAACTACCAAAAGAATAAAAATAGAGCCCTGGCCGGTTTGGCTCAGCAGAGCGTCGGCCTGCAGACCAGAGAGTCCCGGGTTCGGTTCCCGCTAAGGGCACGTAACTCAGTTGTGCTTTGTCCCTGGCCCTGGTTGGGTCATGTGGGTGGCAACCAGTTGATGGGTCTCTCTCACATCGATGTTTCTCTCTCTCTTCCTCCCTCTCTCCCTCCTGCTCTATCTGAAGATAAATGCAAAAATGTCCCCAGGTGAGGATTTAAAAAAAAAATTTTTTTTTAAAGAATAAAAATAGAATGCATAAATTTCAAACTAGGGGAATATTTGCTCTATCCAACAGGCTGTAGGAAAAGAGGAAAGCAAAAAATAAACAGAAACCCTGATATAAAAAGGCTTAAAAAGTCAAAATACAGATATATTTTATGATTAATATAAATGAGCTCACTAACATATTTAGAATGACTTTTTTCAAAAAGATATAGATAATATAGGCTAATTTTAGAGAAAAACTGAAATCTAGAACACTAGAGTCTAATGAAGAAATTAAAAATCATCCATAATTTTACCTTTTGGACTTTTTTGTCTGCTAAAGTATATTACATATATTTTCAACAAAAATACCCCCTTTGTGCACTTAACTTTTGAAAAATCTTCTCATTTCAATTAATATAGAATCTTATAATGGTTTTTAGTGGCTAAATAGTAGTCTATGCATATTTAACAGTCGTGGCTATACAATAATGCATTTAATTCCTCTGGGATAGACATTTCAGTTGTTTCCAAAATCTCATTCTTTCACATAACATTTGATACTTGCTCATGGTAAAACTACCCTTCCTGAGTGCCAGCTCCACCTTTATAGGATTCAGAGAAGGCCCACAGACTTCTATGTGGTAAGACTACCTCCCCACCCCTATCACTGGGTTCTCCTTCTATACTGGGTAAATCTCATCACCACATTAAAAGCCTAAAATATTTCCCATCTTTATAACCAAAAAACTTCTCCAGATTCCTTATCTCCTTCCTGCTCTCACTCCATTGCTCTACTTCTCTTTATAGCAAAACCTTTGAAAGAACTGTCTCTAATCACTGTGTCCATTTCCCCATCTTTCATTCTCTCCTCCACACGTTCCCAATTAGTCTTGTCCAATGAAACCCTCATGAAGGTCTCCAAAGACTTCTCATTTGGCTATAGCCAATGATTAATTCTTAGCCATCATCTTACTCAGCTTTTGATTATTTCAAGAAAGGAATAATCTCTTTGCTTCCACCACACTTCCTGGTTTTTCTCCTTAATGTCCCTTCTATCTCAACCTCTTTTGCTGGCTCCACTCATCCCCCAGCATCTAAAAGTCAAAGTACTCTTCTTGATCTTCATTGTTGGATCTCTATACACCTACTCATTTGAATCAAGATCTCATTCAGTCTCAAAGTTTTAAATATCATCTATATGCTGATGACCCCTATTTATATCCCTAATCAAATCACGTCTCTGAATTCTAGAATTATATATCCAGTTGCCTACTTAACACCACCCCCCACCAAGGCTGCCTAATATATATATCAAACTATTTCTTTCTCTAAATCTCCTTTGGTGGGGGAAGGGATGTATCAACATTCACCCAGTTTCCGCCAAAACTGTAGGTGTCATCCTTAACTTTTCTTTCTCTCACTTCTAATCCTCTGAAATATATCCAGAATTTGATTGTGTCTCACCCACCCCCCATCTCTACTCACCCATCCCATTCCAAGACACCATTATCTCTCACTTGAATTGCAACAACTTACTAATTGGTCTCTGTCTTATGCTTGTTCTCCACAATAAATCCTTTACAGAAGAGCCAAAGTAATCTTTTTTTTTTAATTTTTTTTATCCTCACCTGAGGACATTTTTCCATTTTTTGTTCAGATAGAGTAAGAGGGAGGGAGGGAGAGAGAGAGAGAGAGAGAGAGAGAAACATCGACTTGAAAGGGACACATTGAGTGGCTGCCACCTGCACAACCCAACCAGGGCTGGGGACAAACTGCAACCGAGGTATGCGCCCATAGCAGGAACTGAACCTGGGTCTCTCTGGACCTCAGGCTGATGCTCTAACTGCTGAGCCGAACTGGCCAGGGCCAAAGTAATCTTTTAAATACACCACTAAAATTCTGTCATTCCCCTGTTCAAAACCTTTCAAAAACTCCCAAACACACCTAGAGTAAAAACAAACCCTTTGCCCAATCGGTGTGGTTCAGTGGTTGAGCGTCGACCCATGCACCAAGAGGTCACCAGCTTGATTCCCGGTCAGGGCACATGCCCAGGTTGTGGGCCCAATCCCCAATGGGGGGTACACAGGAGGCAGCCAATCAATGTTCTCTCTCATCGATGTTTTTATTTCTCTCTCCCTCTTCCTTTCTCTCTCTAAAATCCAATAAAGGGAAAATAAAATAGCCCGGCCAGTGTGGTTCAGTGGTTGAGCATTGACCCATGCACCAAGAGTTCGCCAATTCGATTCCTGGTCAGGGCACATGCCCAGGTTGTGGGCCCGATCCCCAGTGGGAGGCATGCAGAAGGCATCCAATTGATGTTCTCTCTCATTGATGTTTCTATTTCTCTCTCCCTCTCCCTTCCTCTCTCTCTGAAATCAATAGAGAAAAGAAAAAATTTAAAAAAACAACAAAAACCCTTACCAAGATCTGCAAGGTCTTTTGATCCCTGCCACTCTTTGTGACTTCATCGCCCAATCTTCTTGGCCTGGCTTACTCTTCTCTACACAATTCTTGCTGTTCCTTTAAACATGCTCCTGCCTAAGGGTCTTTGCTCTCCTGTTTCCACTTGTGAACCACTCTTCCCTAGATTTTCATGTTTCTTACACCCCCCATCCCCTTCATTCAGGTCTCTGCTCAAATGTCACATTCTCATTAGGCCTTCCCTGACCGTCCTATCTAAAATAACGCCCCTCCTGGCCCTGGCCAGTGTTGTTCACTTGTTAGGGTGTTGGTCCTCACACCAAAGGGTCTCAGGTTCGATTCCTGGTCAAGGGTACATACCTGTGTTACAGGTTCAATTCCCAGCCCCAGTCTGGGTACATGGGGGAGGCAAACAATCGATGTGCCTCACATCAATGTTTCTCTCTTTCTCTCCCCATACCCAATCCCTCCCTCCCTTCCACTTTCTCTAAAAATGAAAGGAAAAAATATCCTTGGGTGAGAATTAACAAAAAATAAAATAAAATAGCCCCCTCCTGTCCCAGTCAACATGCCGTCTTTCTGTGCTATATGTAGCACTTATCAGTACCTGATACTATACTTCATATTTATTTATTTACTCGATGCAGAATTCATGAAGGTAGAGACATTATCTTAGTAACACTGTTTCTTCTATACCTAAACATTGTCTGGAACACTGTAGGTACCTAATAAATCTTTAAGTAATACTGACTGAACATCCTCAGTCATACATCTTTCTGCTATTTGTCTATTAAAGGCTAATAATCCATCTTTTCCTACATCCCTCCCCAAATCAAGAGACTCATCAGACAAGAGCAATGTGAAACATTATTACAAAACATTTCATACAAACAGTATAAAACAAATATCTATATACCTACCATCCAGTTTAAGGAATAAAACATTATAAATATAATTGCCCCATAAATACCCACTCCATTGAGGCAACTTAATATCAGGTTTAATAAAAACCTAAAGGAGATGCAGCTGTAAGAAAGAAAGATCTCTTATCCTTTGAGACTACATGGAAGGACCTAGAGAGTATCATGCTAAGTGAAATAAGCCAATCAGAGTAAGACAGATATCACATGATCTCATTTATTTGTGAAATATAATGAACAAAACAAACTAATTAACAGAATGGACTCAGACATGAATGTGGGGTACAGACTGACCAACCTAAGAGGGGAATGGGGGGAGGGAAGAGAAAGACCACAGAACTTATATGCATGCATACATAACCAATGGACATAGACAACTATGCAGGGGGGGGGGGGCATGGGATCAGGAGGAGGGAGTCAACGGGAGGAAAAGGAGAAGCATCTGTAACAAAAATAAATAAATAAAATGCCAAAAAGGAAAAAAAAAACCACCTAAAGGAGAGAAGAGTGTTTGATTTATCTTTTTTTTTTTAATAAAAAAACGTATTTGACTTTTAGTACTAAAAGTACTTAGAAAAAATAATCCCATGTTACAGTGAGATAGGGTTTTAGATGGAGAAAAGAGAAGGAAGAAAGGAAGAAGCAGAGACGTGGTGTGGTGTTCATAATGATACCAACACGAAGAAACTGCAGACAAAAGGCAGGTGACATACAGAACTGGGGGCTTGATTGTCTGTCTTCCCTACTGGACCTATGATGACAGAATGATTACATATGAAGCCTAGCTGAGGTATACATCCAATTACATCCCAGAAAGTTTGGATCACGCTAATGGAATCACATCGCTGGCATGGCAGCACATATCCAAGTTGATAAGTAAATGTACATAAACAGAGGGAAAATAAGCTGGAGGCTCAAAACATAACAAAGAGATGGAAAAATCTTTCAGGTAGAATACTACTTTATGGATTTAATAAAGTTAGAGTTAAACTGGAAACACCATGACCCATTAAAAATGGATCTTTTGAGCTTTGTCATTAAAGAGCAGTATCTGTAACCCCACAGAACAGTCTAATATAATTGAATCTCTAATATATCTAACAGAATCGAATACTATTCTGCCACCAAAGCCACTGGCTCCATGGAGAACAGCTGATTCTCATGTAGTCAGGAAGAGAATCAAGATGAAGCTAGAATATCTTGTTTTTGCTAGAAAGTCTAGAAAGGAGCAGTTTAAAGGGTCAAATAGCATTCTGGCCATTGATTCTGTAAAAATTCATGAGTCTTAAAAGTACTGAAAAGGATGAAATAGTAGGAGCTATAGGGTACTGTGGTAAAGAGGGCAAGTAGAGGTTAAAAGCCAGCCAAGATTATGAACCTTGAGGCTGGCTAGACCTGGGACTTTTTTTTTTTTTTTTTAATCCTCACCTGAGGATAGTTTTCATTTATTTTCAGACAGGGAAGGAGGGAGGGAAAGAGAGAGAGAGAAACATCGATGTGAGAGAGACATCAATTGGTTGCCTCCTACACGACCTCAACCAGGGCCGGGGATTGAATTGCAACTGAGGTACATGCCCTTGACTAGAATCAAACTCGTGACTCTTTGGTCCTCAGGCCGACACTTTAACCACTGAGCCAAACCAGCCAAGGCCTAGGGCTTTTTTGTTTGTTTTTTTCTGTATTGATTTGAGAGAGAGAGAAAGGGAGAGGGAGGGCTAGAAACATCGATGAAAGAGAACATCAACTCCTAGGGCTTTTTTGTAATTCATCTCCCTACAGGAGCAGCTTTCTCTTAATTCACACAAAAGTGATGCTTGTGCTAGACATGGTCCTGAGTATAGAATAATGGTGTTCCTGAATTTCCAATAATATTTATTTAAAATGTTATATATCAACCCAAATTAATTCATATGATTACTGGACAAAGTTCAATCGATAAATATCAGACAGTAAAGGTGCAATTTGCTTAGGGTCTGCAGAATCCTGTCACCTCTAAAGTAGGTAAAAGACTAAGGTCAAAAATTGGGTAAGTACACCATACAAAGTGAGGCACAGGCATGAACAGTCCCATTTCTAAATAGGGGATTAGGCCAATACAACAAGCCTGGACAGTTACTGACCCAGTCCTATGTCTCCAACCCACAACCATATAGGTTTGAAATGGTAATTCAGTCCATCTTCATTGGAAAAATAAATTTCTAAGCCCTAAATGAAGAAATAGTAGTAATATTTTATGTCATGTTTATAGTAATTTTAATAACTACTATGCTTATTAGTGTATGATTAAAATTATTTAAAATTCTTGAGACTATCCAACTTAAGACTTATCTTAAAGATTTATTTAATTTATTAGAAATTTGAAGTACTCGAAGAAATCAGAGTTATTAAATCTATAAGTATAGTTTGAAATGTTTAAGAAACTCTAATCAAGTTTATAAACAGTACTAATATGGGAATTCCATCTATCAAATTTAAAAGCATTTGAGCATCAATAAAAGAATAAGAAAATTTTAGTGGACATTTTAGGTTTTAAGGAAAAATAAGCTTTAAAAGTCATAATTTTAATAAGTTAAACTCTGACCAAAGTAAAAATAACTCAGGGTCTATCTGGCATAGTAGAACAGAGAGCCTACATTCCAATTCCAGACTTGCCATCTACGTTAGGCAAGTTCCTTGAATTTTTGTGCCTTAGGGTCTTCATCTATAAAATGAAATCATAACAGTACCTGCATCAAAGCACTTGTGAGGATTGAGCTCATACATATAAAGCATTTAAACAGTTATAGAGCAAGCAAATTGTAAGCGCTCTATAAATGTTAGCTACAATTATCATCATCGACTGATATCACCTGACAAGACCAGAGGATAAGAACAATGTCTTACCCATCTCTATATTCCCCGAATTAGCACGCTGCCTGGCACCCAACAGATGCTCTGTAAATATTGCCTCAATTTAACTGACCAGTCTAAAATTCTAGCTATAACATTGTGGGTTGCAAGCTGCAACGCATAAAGGAAACAACATGAAAATGGTGCAAAGATAAAAGGCCCAATAAAAACAAGAACCCCAAATTTTACACAGGCAAAAATATTATTTCTTGCAATGGTTTTTACTTCCTCTATGAGTTTCTCAAGGTCCAAACTGCACTAAGGCAATTTCGATAAGGATTGGATAGTAACATTTGATCAAAATCTAGACCCTAGATCTAGAATTACAGAGATTCGATACAGAATTTTCATTTCCCTTCAATGAATTTAATCTAACATAGTTTACTGTAGAACTAATTACTTTAACTTTTCCAATCACCAAAACTTGCTTCTGAATTAAGGTATAATACAGTCTTAACCCATTCAATACAAGGGTGCCCTTTTATTTTCCATTGCTCTTGGATTTTCCAGCAGTGTGGTCTCATTTGGGTTAATTACCAGTACTCTAGATGGAAAATTTTCCTGGTAGGTTGTTCCATTCAGAGTCATTTAGAAAGCACTGCTTGCGTCAGACTCTGTTTTCTGCTTGGACAAAGGGGGCTGTTACTGTAAACCCAAATTTTTTTGGCATCCCACCGTCACACTTCACTGAGTGTGCCCCGTGCTTGCCTTCTACTAATGACCTTTCAGAGCAAAATGCTTTATCTAACTCACCAAGTTAGGAAATTTACCTTCTCTTAGAGTACAGCTTAAGTTCACGCAGCCTATAATTCCATCAATAGACATCACATGACTGCAGTAATAGTAACAACTCACAATCATTGCAGGCCTGTGTATGCCGGGCACTATATTTGTATATCTCACTTAATTATCCAAGAACAGACTATTATTAATTCCATTTTGTAAATCACAAAATTGAGACCTAAAAATGCTAACATTCCTTGGGTTTCTGTCCTCCCTTCAAAGGACTCTAGTAGCTTCCTCAAAAGTTTTCTTTTATACAATATATAGTCCTATGAATTACTGTCCTTATTTTATAAATAAATAAACTGAAGATCACCCTGGCCAGTGTGGCTCAGTTGGTTGGATGTCATCCCGTGCACTGAAAGGTTGCTGGTTCCATTCCCGGTCAGGGCACATGCCTCAGTTGGGGACTTGATCCCTAGTAGGGGACATGGATGAGGCAGCCAATCAATGTTACACTGTCATATCAATGTTTCTCTCTTCCTCTCCCTTCCTCTCTCTTAAAAAAAATCACTAATTTTGTTGTTGTTAATCTTCACCTGAGGACCCAAGGATATTTTTTCCATTTATTTTTCAGATAGAGTAGGAGGGAGGGAGGAAGAGAGAGAGAGAAACATCAATCTGCTGCATCCCGCAGGACCCTGACAAGGGCCAGGATCAAACCTGCAACCCAGGCATGAGTCCTTGACTGGGAACTAAACCCTCAACCCTTTGGTCCACAGGCTGATGCTCTAACCACTGATCCAAACTAGCCAGGACTCTATAAAAAAATATTTTAAGCCCAGCTAGTGTGGCTCAGTGGTCGGGCATCCACCCATGCACCAAGAGGTTGCCGGTTCAATTCCCAGTCAGGGCACATGCTCAGGTTGTGGGCTTAATCCCCAGTGGGGGTCATGCAGGAGGCAGCCAATCGATATTCTCTCTCATTGATGTTTCTATTTCTCTTTCACTCTCCCTCTCTCTAAAATTAAAGAAAAATTTTTAAAAAAATAAAAGCTCTTTGTAAATTATTTTGTGCTATGATTTGTTTTGCACTTATCCCAATCTGTGGTTGCCTTTTAACATAGTTAATGGGTTGTTAATCTTTTTCTTCATAAATTCTAGATTTTGTGTAATCGTCAAATGACCTTTCCAATGGAGAGTATAAAAATAATGTATTCCACAGTTGATCCATCTTGAATTTGATCTGACACAAATGGCCGCCTGCTTCTTTTGAATGTTCCATATACCCATAAATTCTAAAATCCTAGTACATGTTCATCAAAAAGTCAGTGCGCCACATTCATATTTTTCATGACTTTGTAAAATTTAGTTTTCATATTCTACCCCCATTCGTTGTCATTTGTTTTTCCAGATGGGACTACTTATATTTTAGCCCATGTCATCCTCAACTATTTTAGTTACCCTTTCCAAATCAATCATGTTCTTCTTGTATTACTGCATCCAAAACTTGGACCAACACTTCAGAAGTAACAATACGTGACCAGGATGGTGCCTCTGTTAGGTTCCGATTTCTTCTTGATAATGCCCAGTATTTTACTCACCAAACTACACTGAATCATTCTTTTTAGAATATGGTTTTAAAGTATATCTTAACTTTTATTCCTCTGACAAAAAATATGCACTTTATACTTTTGTTAAGAGTTTGATCACTTACATAGGCACATAAATTTTCAAACGTTATCAACGATACACAGGAAATTATAACACATGACATCTCCAATATATTGCTGGTGGAAGTGTTTAACTACTTTAACTTCACTGGAGGGCAATTTGGCCAAATCTAACAGACTTGCAAACCCAGATGTCCCTTGATTCAGCAAATCTACTTATATAAGTTTACCTCTAGAATAAATTCCTTCAAGTGTAAAATAATGTATGAAAAATGAAAGTCTTTGTTTTGTGTTAATAGTAGTAAAAAGTTTGGAAACTCTTAAATATCCATTAATAAGAGACTGGTTAAATCAATTATGCTATGTCCTTATAATAAACACAATGCAGCCATAAAAAAAAAAAAAAAAAGAATGAGAATGTTCTTTTATGTACCAATATGAAACTATCTCTAAGATATACTGAGAAAAGCAGAGCACAAAAATATGTATATTAAACTATCATGTAAAAAAGGGAAAATAAATTCATATTTTATTTGTGTATTTTCGGACAGAGATATAAGACTTAATAACACTGGTTACAAACAAAACAAAAAGGTTGGTTGCCTCCAGGCAGAGAGCACTGGTAGCAGGGGGAAATTTTCACTATAGATATTTTTGTACTTTAATAATTTTATATGCTACAAATGTACTGTCTGTGCACAAATGAAAAAATAGCAAAACACTGACCACTGCTTTTTTAATGTTCTTTTAAAACTTATTTTTATCTGACAATCACACTTCGTAGCCTTTTCATTTCATTCTCACACTATTTTTCATAACATATCCGTTGCTTAAAATAGCTTATTTTACTTTGCCAATGGTCATGGAATGATTTTATTTAAGCAAAGATAAGATACTTATCGGCACACACCTTTCCTAAGTATGTGCAACCTTTAACTAGGTATCTCCCATATGCCAAGCACTGTGCTAAATGTTAGACATAAAAAGATATACAGTCTCTGCTTAAAGCTATGTCACTATTATTACTTTTTTGCCCCAAAAATAAGTTTTCCCTGATTACAAAGAAAGATATATAGGCTCATTGCTTTAAAATAAATAAATAAATATATATATATATATATGCTAATGGAAAACATAAAAAAATAAAAGTCATGTTTAATCCCACCAAGAGAAAATTATTATTAATATTTCATGTTTATTTTTACAAAGATTTTTTTTTAATTTCACATATATGTTAAAAAACAAAAAGGGGGTCATATTATATGCACTATTTGACTGAATGTCCATTAAAAAAAAGTGTAAGCTTCCAAAATGGTGAACAGCTGTATTTCCCATTTCTTGATTTATCCCTTTTTAGACACTGTGGATGGACTTCAACTCACTATGGATCATTTTCATCATCTCCCATCTCCAGTTCTCCCTTCTCCCAATATACTTTTTAACAATAGTTGCACATTCTTTATTGGTTACTTTCATAACTTTAAGTAGTGTAATTATACCTTTATTTTCTTTTCTATTACTTATAGACAGTATCCTTTGACTTACCACTTTTTTTTTTAATGCTCACCGAGGATATTTTTCCATTTATCTCAGATAGAGTGGGAGAGAGGCAGGGAGGCAGGGAGGCAGGGAGAGAGGAAGAGAGGGAGAAAAAGGGAGAGAGAAACGTTGATGTCAGAGGGACACATCGAATGGTTGCCTCCTGCATGACCCGACCAGGGCAGGAGATGAGCCACAACCGAGGTACGTGCCCTTGACCAGAATCAAACCCACAACACTTTGGTCCAAAAGCTGACGCTCTAACCGCTGAGCCAAACCGGGGGCCAGGGCGACTAACCACTTTCAAGATAACTATACTGGCACTCCTTTTCTATTTAGCTCTTTCCCTCCTTTTCCCCCAACTTCTATCATCTAAATCTACTCTGTATAATAGAGTTAACAACAGCATGTCTAATGGTTGCACCATTTTTTATTGTATGGTTACACCATAATTTACCTGATTAAATATCTACTCAATAGATATACATTGTTCCCAATTTTTCACTCTTAGAAGCAATGCTGCAATAAACATTCTTATATATACCTTATAAACTTCTCCAGTTTTTTCTGTAAAGTAAATTCTTAGAAGTGGAACTTTCTGGGTGAAAGGTTCCTTGGCATAGCCAAACTACCTTGCAGAAAAGATTTACCAGTATGACAGTATGCGGGTTACTTTTAAAGACCAGTTTTAAAAATTAATCAGAAAAATACTTATTCCTGAACTTTCATGTTTTCTTTTCTACTTCTTTTCCCAGAATTGTATTTTATTAAAAGGTCTGGTTCTCATTAACTGTCACATAGTAAAATATATTATTTACTTATATATGTGTGCATTTGAATAATTCCTCTATTCTAGTACATTCTGAAAACAAAACAAAAAAAACCACAGAAATTAAAATGCCTGGGTATATTTATATATTCATAAAGTGGTACTTTTGACAATTTATATGGAAAAGCTACCAAACTCTACCTTTTTTTTTTTTTTTTATCCTCACCTGAGGACATTTTTCCATTTTTTTGTTCAGATAGAGTGAGAGGGAAAGAGAGGAAGAGAGAGAGAAAGAGAAACATCAACGTGAAAGGGACACATCAAGTGGCTGCCACTCGCACAACCAACCAAGGCCGGGGACAAATTGCAACCGAGGTATGTGCCCTTAGCAGGAACCGAACCCGGATCTCTCTCGACCGCAGGTCAACACTCTAACCACTGAGCAAACTGGCCAGGGCCCAAACTCTACTTTTTAAAAAATATAAATCATAATTATATTTCTGATCTAAGGTAGAACATAATTATTAATGCCTAAAATTGGTCTCTGGCCCGGCTGGTGTGGCTCAGTGGTTGAGTGTCGACCCATGCACCAAGAGGTCACCAGTTCCATTCCTGGTCAGGGCACATGCCCAGGTTGTGAGCCAAATCCCCAGTGGGGGTCGTACATGGGGCGGCCAATCGATGTTCTCTCTCACTGATGTTTCTCTCTCTCTCTCTCTCTCTCTCTCCCTATCTCTCTAAAATCAATAAAGAAAAAAATGTTTTTAATAAAATCAATCTCTGTAGAAAACTTCTAAATGAATCACATACTTCAATGAATCACATACTTCTCTAAATTTCAAAATTGATCAGCTAATTAACACACACACACACACACACACACACACAACCATGCACCCTTTTTGAGATTAAGAACACATAGATTTTACCCTAAGGATATTTTTTCTTTA
This sequence comes from Molossus molossus, assembly GCF_014108415.1. NCBI lineage: Eukaryota > Metazoa > Chordata > Mammalia > Chiroptera > Molossidae > Molossus > Molossus molossus. The sequence goes on from NW_023425352.1 coordinate 21,403,118, forward strand.
AATATTGTCTCTAAAACCTAATTACTGAGCAATACCTCCCTGGTTCAATCCCAATTTTTTAAAGTCTACTCAAATGTCATAAACCAACATGAAATTTCTCTTAAGAAATATTTTTATAAGTGGTCATATTTTTAAGAACTTACAAAATGTTCCCATAGTTGAGTATATCAGGTTGTCTAAACAGACAGGCATTTAGCTAATATTATAAAGTGTACATAATTATATATGGAAATTTGAAAAATCTGATTTTTCAAATGCTTGGGAATAGGCATTTTATGAAAGTACAATGTAAACATTTGAAAAATTCCTTTAAGAATTTATTTCTATTTTAACTTCTGATTCAATATTTCCAATTAAAAGCTAATCTAGCCTGGCTGACGTGGCTCAGTAGACTGAGCGTCGTCCCATGCTTGAGAGATGGCAGTTCGATTTCTGGTCAGGGCACATGCCGGGGTTTGAGTTCGATTCCCAGTACGGGGAGTGCAGGAGGCAGCCCATCAATGTATCTCTTACATTGATGTTTCAATCTCTCTCCCTTCCTCTCTCTCTAAAATAAGTAAAGAAATAAAAATATATAACATTTAGCCCTGGCCGGTTTGGCTCAGCAGTTAGAGCGTCGGCCTGTGGTCCCGAGAAATCTGGGTTTGGTTCTCGCTAAGGGTATGTACCTTGGTTGCAGTTTGTACCCGGCCCTGGTTGGGTTGTGTGGGTGGCAGCCACTCGATGTGTCCCTTTCACATTGATGTCTCTCTCTCTCTCCTTCCCACTCTATCTGAACAAAAAAATGTCCTCCGGTGAGGATAAAAACAAAACAAAACAAAAAAACATATAACATTTAAAAGTTAATCTGAATAAACTCAAAATGGATAAAAGACTTAAATGTGACCCGTGAATCCATAAAAATTTTAAAAGAAAATGTAGGCAACAAAGTTTCAGACATCATACGCAGCAGAATTTTCACTGATACATCACTTAAGACAACAGAAACAAAGTGAAAAATGAACACATGGGACTACATCAAACTAAAAAGCTTCTGCACAGCAAAAGAAACAGCCATCAAAATGGAAAGGCAACCCACTATATGGGAGAACATCATTGCCAATGATATATCAGATAATGGGTTAATTTCTAATATATATAGAGTGCTCATACTACTCAACAAAAGGAAGACAAAGAACCCAATTGAAAAATGGGCAGTGGAGCTGAATAGACACCTCTCCAAACAGGACATACAAATGGCCAAGAGACATATGAAGAAATGCTCAACATCACTAACCATCAGAGAGATGCAAATTAAAGCAACAAGGAGGTATCACCTCACACCTGTCAGAATGGCCGCCATCAAAAAATCATCAAACAACAAGTGTTGGCAAGGGTGTGGAGAAAAGGGGACTCTACTACACTGCTGGTGGGAATGCAGACTGGTACAGTCACTATGGAAAACAATATAGTGTTACCTCAAAAAATTAAAAATTGAACTTCCATTTGACCCAGTGATCCCACTTCTAGGAATATACCCTAAGAAGCCTGAAACACCAATCAGGAAGAATATATGTACCCCCATGTTCATAGCAGCATTATTTACAATAGCTAAAATCTGGAAACAGCCCAAGTGTCCATCAGTAGACGAATGGATAAAAAAGCTGTGGTTCATATACACAATGGAGTACTATGCAGCGGTAAGAAAGAAAGATCTCTTAACCTTTGAGACGACATGGAGGGACATGGAAAGTATTATCCTAAGCGAAATAAGCCAAGCAGAAAAAGACAAATACCACATGATCTCACATATATACGGAATATAATGAACACAACAGTCTGAGGAATATGGCAGACCCAGAAACATGGAAGTAGGGCACAGACTGACATCCCTCAGAAGAGGGGGTGGGGGGGTGGTAGGAGCTAAACCACAGAACTTATATGCATGTATGCATGACCAATGGACATGGACAACAAAGCCAGGGACGGGGCAGGGGTGGGGTGGGACGGGGGTGCCAATGGGGTAAAAAAGGAGAAACATCTGTAACAAAAGAATAAATAAATAATAAATAAATAAATAAATAAATAAATAAATAAATAAATAAATAAATAAATAAAAGCTAATCTGTACACAGTGGTGACAGCAGAGCTGGCTTCATGAGCATGCGCAGTTACACAGGGCCCATGCTCAGAAGGATCTCATGCTTGGTTTAATGCTCTCCTGTTGTGTTGAAAGTCACTAATTTTTTAGCATGGTACCCCACATTTTCATTCTGCCATGAACCTCACAAATTATACAGCTGATCCTTCAGTAATTTGAAACTCAGATAAATACGGTTTCTCTCTAGAATTAAATATGAAAACTAGTTTTTTAAAAATCACCCAACATTTCCCTAGCACAAGAAATTATAAATATGTAAGTAAAAAAGCTCTGGAACACACAAAACTCTACTCAGTGGGATTTAGGAGCAATCTCAAAGAAACAGAGCAATAATTTGATTAATATGTTAGTGAAGAGAAATTCAATTATATTATATACAGCTTTATGAATTCAGCTGGCAAGGCAATCCCTTGCAGAGGAATGAGAGGGAAAAAAAAGGTTAAGTCATGCATACCCAGCCATGAATAGTTCATGAGCAAGAATGCCCCCACCATTCATATATCCCTATCGTTGAGGATTCACTGGGTTATCAGAGCTTAAGTCCTCAAGCATCAAAATCAATTACAGTCATGAACCACTTAAAGATGGGGATACATTCTGAGAGATGCATCATTAGTCAATTTTGTTGTTGTGCAAACATGGTAGAGTGCACTTACATAAAACTATATGGTGTAGCTACTAGACTACAAACCCGGGCTATATGGTATTGCCTATTGCTCCCAGGCTACAAGCCTGTCCAGCATGTTAGTGTTCAAAAACCACAAGATTAAATCGGAAGAAAATAATGCCATCAAGAGACGTGGTAAACACGAGATGTATGAAACTGCTACGGCTTGACATGGCACACTGTGTTACAGTAAACTTTTCTTCTTATAAGTAGAATGAGTCCACTCTAATATAACGATAAAAAGTATAGCCTAATACATAACTATGTACTGTACATAATTATAGATGTTATACTTTCATAGGAATGGCAGGTCTGTTTACACCAGTATCACCATAACATGTGAGTGATGCGTTGCACTATGACCTTATGACGTCTACCATGTCACTAGGTGACAGGAATGTTCCAGCTCCATCATAATCTTATGGGACCACCACAGTATATGTGATCTGTTGTTAACCAGAGCAGTGTTATGTGGCACATGACTGTAAATTCCTACTTTACTAAAAAGAGCCATTGCAGGTTTGGTTCCAGAGCACCACAATAAAGTGAATATCTCAATTAAAAAAAATAAAAATAATAATAAATAAATGTAAAGAGCCAATATGCCATAAGACACATTTCAATAAATTTCAAAGGATTAAAACTTTAGAGTATTTCCTTGGATCACAGATTAGAAAAATCCCAAAAATAGTTCTGAATTAACTATAAGAAGAAATCATGAAAATTAGGAAATATTTTAAGCTAACATTAAAAATAAGACATAAAGACGTATAGAATGCAGCTAAAGCTGTGCTTTATAGGAAAATGAAGAGCTTTAAAAGAGGCTGAAAATCAATAATTCGAGTATCCATCTCAAGAAATTAGATAAAAAGCAGCAATTAAACCCAAAGAAACTAGAAGGAAATAGATAAGAGAAAAATGATATAACAGAAAATATCCAATAAAAAACTTAATAAAACCAAGTTTGTTCTTTGTAAAGACAATATAATTGATAAGCACTTGGCAAGACAAATCAAGGAAAAAAAAGAGAAAAATTACCAATATTAGGAAAGAAAAAGGGCCATAACTATAGGTCCTGCAGATATTAAAATACTTAAGCCCTGGCTAGTTTTGCTCAGTCCTCAGTAGAGCATCAGCCCTTGGACCAAAGAGTCACAGGTCCCATTCCAGTCCAGGGCACATACCTGGGTGGCAGGTTCGATCCCCAGACTGGCTGGGGTCATGCAGGAGACAAACAATCGATGTGTCTCCCTTACACACACCTTCTAGTTTCTTTGGATTTAATTGCTGCTTTTTATCTAATGTTTCTCTCTGTCTTTCTCTCTGTTTCTCTCCCCCTCCCTCCCTTCCGCTCTCTAGAAATCAATGGAAAAATTCTTCGGGTGAGTATTAACAACAAAAGAGGTACTTAAGCACATGTTTTGAACTATTTTCAAGTATACATTTCAAAATATTTTCAAAAATACATTTGAAAATTTAACTGAAACATAAATTCCTAGTAAAACACCAAAACTGATGAAAAATAGTATAGTCCTCTATCTGTGAAATACATTAAATCCATAACTAGAAACCTTCCCTCAAAGACAACTCTAGGCCCAGATTTTTTCACCAGTGAACTCTTCCAAACATTTAGAAAAGAAACAATACTATCTACATAAATTCTTCTGGAGACAGAAAAAGTGGAATACTTCCCAATTCATTTTATGAGGCCAGCATAAAATTTGAGAAAGATATAACAAGAAATCAACCAATGAATACATAAATAAATGGAACAAATAGATATTTCTTTCTCTCTCTCTAAAAATCAATAAATAAAACTTAAAAATCAATTAATATAATTCATCATATTAACTGAATAAAGGAGAAAAGTCACATATAATCATGTCAATAAAAAGAGAAAGTTTGACAAAATTCAACAACTAGCCATGATTTAAGAGAGAGAGAAAAAAGTCTTAGTAAATTTAGAATTCGAAGGAATCTTTTTTAACCTGATAAAGGGTATCGACACAAAATCTAAAGCAAACATCATACTTCATGATGAAACAGTGAAAGTTTTCCCCCTGAAATAGGAACTAAGACAAGGATTTTAAGTAGTACATTTAGGCAAGAAAAAGAAATGAAAGTATAAGGTTTGGAAAGAAAAGAAAGAAAACTGTCATTATTTGCATATGACATGATTGTGTTTATACACAGGCAAAAAATCCACAAGAATCTATATATAAACAAAGAAAATTACTAAGTGAATTTACCAATATACTTGATAATGTACAAAAATCAACTGCATTTCTATATATCAGCTACCAAAATTTATTAAATATAAATCTAAAAATAAAACCACTAGCAAATGACATATGTACTTAAGAATAAACTAGCTAAATAAAACCTCTACACAAAAAACTACAAGTAAGCCCTGGCCAGTTTGGCTCAGCGGTTAGAGCATCGACCTGCGGTCCAGAGAGACCCAGGTTTGGTTCCCGCTAAGGGCGCGTACCTCGGTTGCAGTTTGTCCCCGGCCCTGGTTGGTCGTGTGGGTGACACATGCAGTGTGTCCCTTTCACATCGATGTTTCTCTCTCTCTCTCTCTCCCCCTCCCACACTATCTGAACAAAATATCAAAAAATGTCCTCGGGTGAGGATAAAAACAAAAACTACAAGTATGACAAAGAAATTAAAGACCATATCAATGGGGTGATATACCATGTTCAGAGATTTATTATAAAGATAGATATCAATTCTTCTTCACATTGCTCTATAGACTCAATGCTATCCCAGTCAAAATTACAGCAGGTTTTTGCATGTGGAAACTGATACTTCTTATAAAATTTAGATGAAAAGCCCTGGCCGGTTTGGCGCAGCGGTTGGAGCGTCGGCCTGCGGTCCGGAGAGACCCGGGTTCGGTTCCCGCTAAGGGCGCGTACCTCGGTTGCAGTTTGTCCCCGGCCCTGGTTGGTCGTGCGGGTGGCAGCCACTCGATGTGTCCCTTCACGTCGATGTTTCTCTCTCTCTCTCTTCCTCTCTCTCCCTCCTGCTCTATCTGAACAAAAAATGGAAAAATGTCCTCAGGTGAGGATAAAAAAAAAAAAATTTAGATGAAAATACAAAGGTCCAAGAAAAACAGAGATACTCTTGTAGAAATATAAAGTTTGAGGACTTATATTAGCAGATAATCAAGTCATATATAAAACTAAAGTAGTTAAGAACATGGCACTGGCACAGATAGAAAAACTGTTCAATGCAACAGCATAAAAGTCTAGAAACAGACTTCATGTACATAATAAAGGAATCTCATGTGCTGCTAGAAGGAATGTAAACGGACAATTTGAAAACTGTTGGGCATTACACTAAAACTAAGCAGAAATATACCCTATGACCTTGCTAGTCAGTGTGATCCAAATTACATCCTCTTAAGTTTGTCAGAAATGTAGACTGTCAGGCCCATCCCAGATCTACTGGAGTAAAATCTGCATTTTAACAAACCCCAGGTAACTGATTTGCACATTACAGTGTGAGAAGCACTGCCCTAAGATCCAGCAATTTCACTCACTGGTATACATCCATCAGAAACCCATACCGCTGTCCACCAAAGAACATGTTCAAGAATATTAACAGTAACACTCTTAATAACAGCTAAAACCAGAAAACTACCCAAATGCTGAACAGAATAAATTGTGGTATAATCACAAAATGAAATACTACTTAGCAATGAGAAGGAACACTCTACTATTGCAACTAAATATAACAAAGTTCAAAACAAGCAGAACAAAAGAATACATAAAGTGCAAAAACAGAAGAAACAGGCACATCACTCCCTCCTAGTTACTGTTTCTTGATTTGCACAGTTTTACATGGATGAGAAAAATCAAACTGCATACTTGTATTATGTATAATTTTCTGTACATACATTATACTTAAAAAATTCATTAGAAAGTACTGGGAGGTTAAATGGATCAACTGTATAGTATAAATTATATCTCAATAACTCTGTTAGTTTTAAAAGAATGTCCTGGAAGGAAATATACCAAAAGCCTAATAATAGTTATCTCTGGGAGATGAGATTTATAATGCTTATTTTCCTCTGTTTACTAGGAGTTTCTCATTCTTATTATTTTATACTACTAAGGACAGTAATTTTAAAAATGATTTTACAAATTTTTGTGGAGGAAAACTGGAAGATTACTCCTAGTGGTAACTTCCCAAAGGTTTCAGAGAAACTTCTGAATGACACTGGAAACCATTCAAAAACTAAGTAAATTCACCCTGGCCCATTTGGCTCAGTGGTTGGAGCCTCGGCCGGTGGACAAGAGAGTCCTGGGTTTGGTTCCCACTAGGGGCATGTACCAAAAAAAAAACAAAAAACTAGGTAAATTCTTCTTACAACTGAATAAAAGCATTTTAATTCTAAAACCTAACAACTTCTCTACATACAAAGCAAACTAAAACAAAATTTATTCTGTGCATTACCTACTATTTCCCGTTTTCAAAAAGTTCCTAAAGAGAATATGAACCCAGCTAGCTTAGGCAGAGAAAATGCAAACTAAAGTTGTTTGGGAAAAAAAATTAACCAGGAACATATATTACTCTTATATTGTTAAGCTATAGATATCTTTTCATGTCAATATTTTTATCTCTACCTTATCCCACCTTTAAAAAAAACTGCTATGAGACATAATTCACATACCATGTATTTCACACATTTAAAGTATAAACTTCAATAGTTTTTAGTATATTCACATAGTTGCACAACCATCACTACTACCTAATTCCAGAACTTTTTCATCGCCCCAAAAAGAAACCCATACTAGCCCTGGCCGGTTTGGCTCAGCGGTTAGAGCGTCGGCCTGCGGTCCAGAGATACCCTGGTTCGGTTTCCGCTGAGGGCATGTACCTCGGTTGCGGGTTGTCCCTGGCCCTGGTTGGGTTGTGCAGGTGGCAGCCACTCAATGTGTGATGTTTCTCTCTCTCTCTCTCTCTCTCTCTCTCTCTCTCTCTCTCTCTCTCTCTCTCTCTCTCCCACTCTATCTGAACAAAATATGGGAAAATGTCCTCGGGTGAGGATTAAAAAAAAGCCCATACTAATCAGCAGTCACTCTTAGTTTCTCCCAACTCTTTATCCCCACCGTTGGGCAAGTACTAATTTACTTTCTATCTCTATAGATTTGCTTGTTCTGAACATTCAACAATTTTTTTGTAGTTTACAGAGTACAAGTTTTACAATTATTTTGTTAAATTTATTCCTGAGTATTTTGTTCAATTATAAATGAAACTGTTCTCTTAATTTGATTGTTGGACTGTTCACAGCAAAAGTATAAAATACAAGTGACTCCCTTGTACCCTTCCAGCCATATGATGAACTCATTTATTAATTCTAAAATTTTACAGTGGATTACATAGGATTTTCTATATGCAAGATCATGTCATCTGCAAAGACAGTTTTACATCTTCCTTCCCAATCTGGGTGCCTACCTCATCCCCTTTTTAAAGGGCTACATATTATTCATTCCACTATAATAACATTGATGCTTTAAAGGCCATCCTGCCTAGAGGCAAGGCAGTGTTTTTCAATTTTCTTGAATTTGTTCACTTTGAGTTAGCATATATACGTTAAGGGTTCCAAGTTATTTTCTGAAACGAAACAGAAGCTTGAGTACATTATAGTTAATATTTACATAAAGTTACATTTGATAGCCAAAGAAAAGAGTGGAAAGTACTTATCTTTAAAAGTATTGAGTAGCTTGTCAATTATGCATATTGATGTGGTTAGCCAGGCCATTCTAACTTCCTTTGCTACATCACTAAATAAAGCCCTAAAGGGCTTTCTAGCTTTAGGGCAGGTAAAACTGCTCTGCAAATATAAGTATGCACTACCCCATTGCCTGAAATCACATCTCCACCAGGAATAAAAAGGGCACACGTGTGGCTTCAGTAAAAATAAGGGACAATTTCTGCTTTTAAAAAGCAGGATATAAGTATCCATGAAAGTGTTTTTATAAGAGCCACCTAGGTGGGTACAATTTAATGTAGCATCAAAATATATTTTACAAACTCTTCCGAAGTTAATCAGATATCCAAAAACAGGGAGAAAAAACTTGCTGACATAAGGCTATAAAAGGTATGTGTCATATCTACTGCAAGCCATTTTTTGTTGTAGTTCTTGTGAATCCTAACCTGAGGATATTTTTCCATTGATTTTTATTTTTATTTATTTATTTATTTATTTATTTTTATCCTCACCTGGGGACATTTTTCCATTTTTTGTTCAGATAGAGTTGGGGAGAGAGAGAGAGAAAGAAACATCAACGTAAAAGGGACACATCAAGTGGCCACCACCCGCACAACCCAACCAGGGCCAGGAACAAACTGCAACCAGGGCACATGCCCTTAGCGGAAACCGAAACTGGGTCTCTCTGAACCACAGGCCGACGCTCAAATCGCTGAGCCAAACTGGCCAGGGCTCCATTTTTAGATAGAGCAGAAGGGAAGAAGGGAGGGAGGAAAAGAGAGAGCAACATTGATGTAAGAGAGACACATCGATTGGCTGCCTCCTGCAGGATCCTGAGAACCAGAACTGGGATCGAACCTACAACCCAGGTACATGCCCATGACCGGGAATCGAACCTAAGACTCTTTGGTCACTAACTGCTGAGCCAAACTGGCCAGGGATAGTGCAAGCCATTTTATTTTATTTTATTTTATCTTTTTCTTTATTGATTTTAGAGACAGAGGAAGGGAGAGGGTGAGACAGATGGAAACATCAATGAGAGAGAACATGTACTGGTGGCCTCCTGCATGACCCCCTCTGGGGATTGGGCCTGCAACCTAGGCAGGTGCCCTGATTGGGAATCAAAACGGCGACTTCTTGGTATATGGGTTGACACTCAACTATTGAGCCACACCACCTGGGCAAAGTCATTTTTAAAGGAGGAGGAAATGATCTATAAAAGCATGTTAGGACTTCCGGTCAAGATGGCAGCGTAGATAAATGCAGTATCGAGTCCTCCCACAACCACATCAAAGTTACAGCTAAACTACAGAACAACCGTCATTCAAAGCCACCTGAAATCAAGCTGAATGGAAGTCCTACAACTACAAAATTAAAGAAGAAGCCACATCGAGACTGATAGGAGAGGCGGAGGTAGGAGAGGCGGAAGCACAACGGGCTGGTCCCACATCCACATGTGGCAGATAAAAATTAGGAGGATACTTTGGCTGGGAAGGTCCTCCCTGAGGAATGAAGTGTCCCCGTCCGACACTGGGCACTCTGCTCAGGGTTCCAGTGTCAGGAAGAAAAGTCCCCATAACTTCTGGCTGGAAAAACCAGCAGGAACTGAGGCTCAGGGAGGCTGAGGTGGCTGGAGCCCCAGGCAGCTCCTCTTAAAGGGCCACGCAGGGACTTACTCAGACTTGCTCCCTCTAAGCTCATAGGGGAAGCAACTTGAGGGGCGCCAGAGACATACAGGGAAGAACTGAGCAGTTTGGCATTGGAACGAGGGCCAGAGGGGGGGTGCTTTCTCCTGGACAGACATGCTGTCAGAGGCCTTTGTTCCTTTGGTGAGCCCTTCCCTGGAGCGGCAGAGAGATGCCATATCTGGAACTCCAGCAACTTGGCTCACACTGTTTGCCCCGCCCTGGTGATTCCCTGAGGCCCTGCCCCACCCAACTTTCAGGCCCAACCAAACTGTTGCCAGTTGCTTAACCATAGGATTGGCCTGTCTTGGATCCTGCTTCAGGTTTTCCTAAATTCTTTCAAACAAGCAGCATCTGGTCTCAGCTAGCCCCATACGTCTTTTTTTTTTTTTTTAATCCTCACCCGAGGACATTTTTTGATATTTTGTTCAGATAGAGTGGGAGGGGGAGAGAGACAGAGAGAAACATCGATGTGAAAGGGACACATCAAGTGGTTGCCACCCACATGACCCAACCAGGGCTGGGGACAAACCGCAACCCAGGTACATGCCCTTAGCAGGAACCGAACCTGGGTCTCTCTGGACCGCAGGCCAATGCTCTAACTGCTGAGCCAAACCGGCCAGGGCCCCCATACCTCTTGTTAAGTAATACATAGAAACAAACATTGGGAGGCAGCCAAAATGAGGAGACAAAGAAACAGGTCCCAAATGAAAGAACAGAACAAAACTCCAGAAAAAGAACTGAGCGAGACCCGGGTTCAGTTCCTGCTAAGGGCGGGTACCTCGGTTGCAGTTTGTCCCCGGCCTTGGATGGGTCTTACGGGTGGCAACCACTCAATGTGTCCCTTTCACGTCAATGTTTCTCTCTCTCTCCCTCCCTCCCACTCTATCTGAACAAATAACAGAAAAGTGTCCTCGGGTGAGGATAAAAAAAAAAAAAGAACTGAGCGAAATAGAGATAAGCAACCTAACAGATACTGAGTTCAAAACACTGCTTATAAGGATGCTCAATGAACTTAGTGAGAACCTCAGAGTATTTAGTGAGGGCCTCAAGAGCATAAAAAAGGACCAGTCAGAAATGAAGGATGCACAGTCAGAAATGAAAGAGGCACTAACTGAAATAAAGAATAATTTACAGCCCTGGCCAGTTTGGCTCAGCGGTTAGAGCGTCGGCCTGCGGTCCGGAGAGACCTGGGTTCGGTTCCCGCTAAGGGCACGGACTTCAGTTGCAGTTTGTCCCCGCCCTGGTTGGTCGTGCGGGTGGCAGCCACTCGATGTGTCCCTTCACGTCGATGTTTCTCTCTCTCTCTCCCTTCCTCTCTCTCCCTCCCACTCTATCTGTACAAAAAATGGAAAAATACCCTCGGGTGAGAATAAAAAAAAAAAAAGAAGAAGAAGAATTTACACATATTCAATAGCAGAGTAGGTAAAGCCAAGAAGCAAACCATCGATTTAGAATATAAGGAAGCAAAAACACCCAGTCAGAACAGCAAAAAGAAAAAAGAATCCAAAAAAATGAGGATAGTGTAAGGAGCCTCTGGGACAACTTCAAGCGTGCCAACATTCACATCTTGGGGGTGCCAGAAGGAGAAGAGAGAGAACAAGAAATCGAAAACAGACCTGGCCAGTTTGGCTCAGAGGTTAGAGTGTCGGTCCGCAGACCAGAGTCCCGAGTTCGATTCCCGCTAAGGGCACCTACCTCCATTGTGATTCGTCCCTGGTCCCGGTTGGGGTGGTGCAGGTGACAGCCAGTAGATGTGGCTCTCATATCGATGTTTCTCTCTCTTCCTCCCTCTATCCCTCCTGCTCTATCTGAAGATAAATGCAAAAATGTCCTGGGGTGAGAATTAAAATAAATAAAAAATAAATAACAACCCTAGCTGGTTTGGCTCAGCAGTTAACTCATTGGCCCACAGACCAATGAGCTGCAGGTTAGATCCTGGTCAAGAGCACGTACCTCGGTTGTGGTTTGTCCCCGCCCTTGATTGAGTCATGTGGGAGGCAACCAATGTGGCTCTTTTACATCGATGTTTCTATCTCTTTCTCTCCCCCTCCCTCCCCTCCCTCTCTCCCCCTCCCTCCCTCTCTATCTGATGATAAATAAAAAGTACCCTCAGGTAAGGAATAAATAAATAAATAAGAAACAATACCAACTATATACTTGACTACAGAAAATAGAAGTGAAAGGTATACAGCTCAGTACTATGAGACCAGATACCAAAGTCAGACAAAAACTCTGTAAGGAAACTATAGACCGGGGACCCTTACAAACCTACATGCAAAATTCACCCTGGCTGGTTTGGCTCAGCAGTTAGAGTGTCAGTCTGTGGACCAAAGGGTCTCAGGTTAGATTACCAGTCATGGTTCCACACCAGCCCTGGTCAGGGTTCAACCAATCAATGTGTCTCTCTCACATCAATGTCTGTCCCCCACTCCCTTCCACTCTCTCTAAAATATCAATGGAAAAATATCCTCTGGTGAGGATTAACAACAAAATTCCTCAACAGAATATTAACAAATGTCCAGCCAAGCCAGATTAATAATCACTTCTTGGCCTTTTGGCTAAGATCAAGTGTAAACCAGTTCAATAATCCGTTCTGACCACTGAAAATGAATAAGACACACCGCCCTTATAGCAAACTTTATACCACAAGAGTTTCTCAAAGCACACAAATAGTAAACATAACTAACAAAAATTCAAATACTATGGTAGGCTCTAGGGGAACTATGCATCGTCTGCTCATTCAGAGCATTTCCTGAATATCAAGGTCTATAAGCCAGTTACAAAAACCAATAAGACAAGGACCATGTCCTAGTAAAAGCTACCAGCTAGAGAGAAGATACAGATACACAGCATATACTGTTAGTTAAAAAGACCATTTTCAGCCTGGCCAGTGTAGCTCAGTGGTTGAGTGTTGACCCATGCACTAAGAGGTCTCTGGTTCGATTCCTGGTCAGGGTACATGCCTAGGTCGTAGGCCCAATCCCCAGTGGGGGGCATGCAGGAGGCGGCCAATCGATGTTCTCTCTCATGGATGTTTTTATCTCTCTCTCCTTCTCCCTTCCTCTCTCTCTAAAATCAATAAAGAGAAAAGATGGCCATTTTCAGAAAGGCAGATTGTGCAAGGTAGATGATAAACTACCTTTTGATACTGGAAGGAATCATCCATTTGCCAGTATCAAAAATCCCTCCTGGAGCACATATACCTGGTGGGGTTGCAATTATGATCCCCATTTTCTAGATCAGGAAACTAAAGCTTGACGACATTAACTTTATTTGCTCAAGATAAATGGCGTGGCTGAAAAATGGTAGTGCTAAGGTTTAAATCCAGGGCTGACACCATAGCCCTTGCTTTTAACTATTCTGGTAACGATGTGGCAGGGAAAGGCAAAGAAGCACAGACCCACTCAACACAAGAAGGTAGACAGTGCACAGCTCAAGCACCCAGCCCTCCCCTGGGCACATACTACGCCCCCCCCCCCATTCTTAACATTACAAATAGAAAGGAATTGGAGCCTGCTCCTCAAACAAGGCTGCCCCCCACTAAGGTGGGTACTTGAGCAAAGTCTGGCAAATATCTTTACTTTGGGAGCAAGAAGAAGAATGCCAAGGTATCTGATTCCTGCCATCAGAAAGCTTAGTTTAGTTTATACCCAAAGATTATTTGCTCAAATTGTCCACAAATATGTGGTGTGCTCAGGAACTGAAACCCATAGGCACATATAGATCAATGTGTGTGGGTGGCAGATATAATAGTTGTGTGAATGCAATATACAGGGAGCAAAAAGCTGTAGATTTTCTCTAAAAAGAAGTTACTCCTAGTAGCTCCACTTTACTTATTAATAATGAAATAGTTCATATAGGTAAGCTAAATGTACTTTTATCCTACTATGAAGAAAAAAATAAAAGGTTTACTGAATAAAAAGTATAGCCAAAACTTTAAGGATTACAGGTTAAATTACTAAGAACTCTTTCGAAAATCAAATACTTAGAAGTATCCATTCACATGCAAAATTAGAGCTCAGGTAATTACAAAGTCCTTAAGGATCATACTAGGTAATGAATTGTGATTTCAGGGTTTTTGTTTTGTTTTTTATTTTATTATTTATTTATTGGTACATGCACTTAGCGGAAACCGAACCCAGGACTCTCTGGTCCGCAGGCTGACGCTCCAACAGCTGAGCCAAACAGGTCAGGGCTTTGTTTTGTTTTTTAATACTTACCCCAGGACACCTTTCCATTGATTTTCAGATAGAATGGGAGAGAGAGGGAGAGAGGGGGATGGAAACAGAAATATCAATATGAGAGAGACACATGAATTGGTTGCCTCCCACATGACCCCAACCAGGGCCAGGGATCGAACCACAACCGAGGTACATGCCTTGACTGGAATTGAACCTGAGACTCTTCAGTCTTTGGGCCAAGCCTCTTACCGCTGAACCAAACCAGCCAGGGCAATGATTTCAGCTTTAATGTATATACAGGATGGGGCAAAAATAGGTTTACAGTTGTCTGTATGGAAATACAATAATGTAAGAATAAACTGTTTCACATACACCTGTAAACCTACTTTTGCCCACTCTATATATACAAATGAAAATATAACATTCCTTGAAAAATATTTTGTATTTAAGACTTCAAATCAGTTTAGACTAGCATTCCCTCTACTCCCTCAAATATTTCAAGTTAGTATGGCTTTATTGCACATGAGGGAATTTAAGAAATAAATAAGATTCTGAGCCCTGGCCAGTTTGGTTTGGCAGTTAGAGTGTCAGCCTGTGAACCGGAGAGTCCCAGGTTCGGTTCCCACTAAGGGCACGTACCTCTGTTGCAGTTTGTCCCCAGCCCTGGTTGGGGTCGTGTGGGTGGCAACCACTTGATGTGTTTCTCTCACGTCAATGTTTCTCTCTCTTCCTCCCCTCTCCCTCACGCTCTATCTGAAGATAAGTGCAAAAATGTCCTCGGGTGAGGATAAAAAAAATAAAAGATTCTGAGTTAAGCAAATCAAATATGAAAAAAGTGGGGAAACGGCATAATATAGAAAATTGATGGCACAGGTCAAATCCTGAAATCACATATCATAATTTAAAGAGAAAGTAATAAAAAATAAAAATAAATACTCATTTTAATCAATGTCTTATTTTCTTTCATTTATTATTTCCATTCCTTTTACATAGGAAAGATTTCATGAGGGCAACAAAATAAAGGAGATATATTTTAAAAATTAAAGATTTCCTAGATCCACAAAGGAAATATAAAAACTGGGTGTCAATCTTGGAGATATCTTATCTTACTCTCTAATAACGAAAGTTCTCCATTTAGTTGTGGGACAGGGGTAAAAGAAACAAGACGGTACATTTCCCAAAAAAATCTTTAAAGTTCCACACCCTGAAATAACTATTCAAGGCATCACACATTAAGGAAGAGTCAAACACTCTTCCCCTCACATCCCACAAATCAAAAAGGAGGAAGGGAGTAGAAAAGTATCAAAGTTACACTCAAGATTGTGTTACAAAAACTGGTATAGCCCTGGCCAGTTTGACTCAGCGGTTAGAACATCGGCCCACAGTCTTCAGTCTTTGGGTTCGATTCCTAGTCAAGGGCACATGCCTGGGTTGCAGATTCGATCCCCTATCCTGATTAGGATCAGTGGGAGGCAACCGAGTTTCTCTCACATCCATGTTTCTGTCCCCCACCCCCCCAACCCCACCATCTAAAAATCAATGTGAAAACATCCTCAGGTAAGGATTAACAAAGAACAAAAACAAGCCTTGGCCAGTTTGGTTCAGCAGTTAAAGTGTCGGCCAGTGGACCAGAGAGGCCGGGGGTTCGGTACCCGCTAAGGGCACGTTGGTTGCGGTTCATCCCCAGCCCCAGTTGGAGTCATGAGGGTGGCAACGCAGTCGATGTGTCTCTCTCACACCATGTTTCTCTCTCTCTTCTTCCCTCTCTCCCTCCTGCTCCATCTGAAGATAAAATGCAAAAATGCCCTCAGGTGAGGATAAAAACAAAAACAAAAACAAAAAAACTGGTATAAAGCTTCAGTGAGGTGTGTTCTAGATTAGGAATTAGGCTTGTTCTAGCCTTACCTCTTTCACAGGCAAAGCTTAATGGACTTAGACTGTAAGGGGCTATGGGCTGTTACAACTGTTATTAAATGATATTGTTCATACTCTAATTATCTTTAATGAAGCAGAAGCCTTACAGTTTAACAAATGAGTAAAGAGGACATTTAAAAAACCCCAAAGTATCATAAATGTTTAATTTCTTAGTGCAGTTAGCCTTGACTCACTTCAATTAAAAGCCCACATGAAGCAAATATTTTTTCTTCCCTAACATAAAAGGCAAGCCTAAATAAAAATATAACTTATTTGCTAAAGTAGCCTCAAAAAACATAAAAATAAAAATGAAAAGAAAAAGACCACAGCTAAGTTTTTAGAAAAGACAAAAGTTATCCTCTGAACGATGAGTAATTTTCTTTAGGACTGTTCACGATGGCTGAAAAGATAATGGAAGGTTCCCCTGCTCATCCTGATACTTTGGCAGGCCTTAGTAACGAAAGTTTGCTTATCTATATAGACAGAAGTTATTCAATGAAGGGGGTTGTCAAAATTACTGTTTACCTAATAAAACTCAATATTCAGAATTACAATTAGACTTGTCTGGTATATAAAAAAGCCAAGAGAACAAGAAAAACTTGAACTACACAAAATGAACAGTACCTTTATTATAAAACCCAATGTAATTTGACAACCAGGGTTACTATAGGGTATGTCATAGTCTAAATCCTATACCCAGCATCTGCTTATACTTTTAGAAGTCAAAACCATCCCCTTTGAAAGGACTCATTCACAGGTGACTTATAGAGCAACTAAAGAGAAAAAGTTGATCACAACAAGCCATTCAAGTCTGTCCAGTGTGGCTCAGTGGTTGAGTGTCAACCCATGCACCAAGAAGTCAATGGTTCGATTCCCAGTAGGACACGTGCCCAAGTTGTGGGCCCAATCCCCAGTGAGGGGCATGCAGGAGGCAGCCAATCGATGTTCTCGCTCATCGATGTTTCCATCTCTCCCTCCCTCTCATTTCCTGTCTCTCTAAAATCAATAAAGGAAAAACAAACAAACAAACTTTTTTTTAAGTCACTAAAAGCCTCGCTTCCTGGAAAATGTTCTCATTGATCAAATTATCACACTGTTTAGGTGCTGGATTCAAGAATCTTGTCTCTAATAATGAGAATGCCATGACTACTTTTCCTAATGCTATTTTAGGCATAGATGACAACTGCTGAAAAACATGGGGAGAATTTTATGATGGAAGAGAATTTCATTCAACACATTCAAAAAACTTTGGTGAAATTAGCAAATAATGAGCTGAATTCACTGGATGTTCTAGATTGGCTGCTACAAAACCTAACTATTCCCTAAAATTGCATGCAAATTGTGTGTATTCTTCTGCGAAAAGGCCATACCTTTTATAGAATCCTCAGAAAAAAATTAAAAAGTAAATAAAACTTTTTAGCTAGACCAGTGTGACTCAGTTTGTTGAGCGTCATCCCATGCACCAGGAGGTCACTGGTTAGATTTCCCCATAAACCCAGGTTTATGGCTCAATCCCCAGTGGGACCGTGCAGGAGGCAGCCAATCGATGTTTCTCTCCCAATGTTTCTGTCTCTCTCTCCTTCTCCCTTCCTCTCTCTGAAATCAATAAAAATATATCCAAAAAAAAAAACCTTTTAAAGAACTAAAGACCTCCCTGGCTGGTTTGGCTCAGCGGTTAGAGCGTGAGCCTGCGGTCCAGAGAGACCCGGGTTTGATTCTTGCTAAGGGCATGTACTTCGGTTACAGTTTGTCCCCAGGCCTGGTTGGGTCATGTGGGTGGCAGACACTTGATATATCCCTTTCACGTCGATGTTTCTCTCTCTCTCTCTCCCTGTCTCTCCCTCTCGCTCTATCTGAACAAAAAATGGAAAAATGTCCTCGGTTGAGGATAAAAAAAAAACTAAAGACCTAGAGGATTCCTTTGTGGTCAAATGAAAGCATTTTCATAACACATATGCCATTAATGTTCATTTGTACCTGTGAACATTCACAGGTTTCAGTCCAAAAGCATTACTATTACTTCCCATCATAAGAGTTTTAGAGTCCTGTCTTTGTCTAACACCTTTTCAGTTTTCTAAGTCAATTAAGTAAACTGGTGTACACACATAGGTCATAACAATAGGACTCCAGAATGTCTACTGCCAGAGTTCAGGCCTTCACACTGAGGCCTCATAAAGAAGCCAGTGGACTCGGACTTTGGCTTCTTCTCTTAGGAGCCTCAGTGTCCTCTAATTTAAGGAAAATAATCATAATTCTGGCCCCAAATTTTCATACAGTTTTTGGGAATGACAAAGAAGTTCTTAATCACAACATACTGGGTAATCTTGATGCCAGTTTCAGCACAGTGATATACAGTCGGCCCTTGTTTATCTTGGTTAATCAGGTCCAGACTCTACCGCGATAAATGAATTTCTGCGAAGTAAGATTCTTTATTTATATAGTCGTCCCTCGTCACTTAGCCCTTTGACTTTCATGGCTTCTCTCTATCGCAGTAGTGAAGCCGTGAAAGTCAAAGCGCGAAGTGTCGAGGAACGACTATAGCAACACTGTTAACACCTTGTTCCATAAAATTTTAAAAGAAACAAAAACAACCTAGCATTTCCTTAAACGAGTCTTGTGATGGAAACATAACACAATTCAGGGTACTAGTACCAACAAATGCTTTTCCAACATCACATCCCATGAAGTGTCACCCCTCAAGGAAACAGCCATGGATTTCCTCCCCTACTTCTACCCCAACAAATCTGCCTCATCCTGTCAGCTTTTCCCTTCTAGACTAAAAAGTTCATCTCACTACTTTATCCACACTCCTCTCTGGTTCATTCACCACAAACTAGGGTTAATATCACATCCCTGGGTAGGAGGAGAGAGAAAAAGAAGATACTACTATATACTAATAATTTTATATTTTTGCTTTTCACCCTGTCACATGTGTATGGCAATGATCTTTGTAAACTTCTAAAGCATTATATAACTATAGTAAGGTGAATCATCACCATCAATTAACTCATGAATCCTAATAATCCTTCCACTGAAACTCTCCTTATTGTTAATATAAGACAGTATGCACCAAATAAACTCTCTCAAATTCTGTTTTCATATTACTCACATGTTTAAAGACTATAAAGAGGAGATTCTTATTTATCTGATGATAAATCCTGTAGTTTACTATTTTCAAGACTCTCCAACTTACATATACACACACTCATAGCTCAGTCTTTCCCCTTCAGTCACACTTGCCTTAGTCCCATCTGTGTGTGCTCATGCTGAAGCTTTCCATTCTCATCGCAAGAAGAATCTATTTTCTATGTATTCTAGCATGTGTTATACACTGAGATGTTGGGATTGCTTGCCTTCCTCAAAGGAAGGTCTTTTTGAGTCTCTAGCATCTGGCAGAAGCCAGCACTCAGTGACTGTTGAATAGTGAATAAACGTTTACCCACCTCTGAGACACTGATTCATCTTCATCACTCTTTTCCAAGCCTTGGATCTAGATTCATGTCATCTCTGAAGCCTTCTCTGACTAACCTATTCTACACCACTCCCTTGGCTACTAGTCACCACCTCAGCACTCCTTCCTTCAACAGTTATTCACGGAGCCTCTATCCAAGCCAGGCACTGCTCTTGGACCTTGGAATAAAGCAATGTACTAAACAGATTAAAAAAAAACCTGCCCTCATGGACGTTCATTCTAAAAAAAAAAAATGGAGTGCACTGGACATCTCATATTTAGCTTCATTTGAACTTCATTACAATTTACTTGTTTTGATTCTATATTGATTTAAGTATCTGTCTATACTCCTATAGTAGATTATATATGCAAAGACAACTATCAACAATTCCTCCTATCCCTGTAGGATTATGATTATTCCTCCCAGCAAGAGGTAGAATCTATTTCCTCTCTACCTGAACCTGAGTTGGCCCTGTGACTTGTTTTGATCAACAGAATCTGCAGAAGTGACCACTGTGCCAGTTCTGGGTCTAGGCCCTCGGAAGCCTGACAGTCAAGTTACCACATTATTAAATTCAAAAGTCCAGTGTCCATTAAAAAAAAATCATAAGACATACAGAGAAACAAGAAAGTATGGCCCAAAGTCTGTCACCACTAGAAACTCTGTCCCTGAAAAAGACCTAATGGCAAATATGCTAGAAAAAGACTTTTAAACAACTGTCTTAAAGATGCTCAAAGAGCCCTGGCTGGTTTGGCTCAGCGGTTAGAGCGTCGGCCTGTGGTCCAGAGAGACCCGGGTTCTGTTCCCACTAAGGGCATGTACCTCGGTTGCAGTTTGTCCCCAGCCCTGGTTGGTTGTGCGGGTGGCAGCCACTCGATGTGTCCGTTTCACGTCGATGTTTCTCTCTCTCTCTCTTCCTCTCTCTCCCTCCCACTCTATCTGAACAAAAAATGGAAAAATGTCCTCGGGTGAGGATAAAAAAAAAAAAAAAAAGATGTTCAAAGAACTAAAAAGAGAGGTGGAGAAAGTCAAGAAAACAGTGTGTGAACACAATGGAAATATCAATAAAACGAAGACCTAAAAAGAACCCAAAAGAAATTCTGGAGCTCAAAAGTACAATAATTGAAATTAAAAATTCAAGGGTAGCTTTGAGCAGACAGAAGAAAGACTCAGCAAACTTGAAGATAGGGCAATGGAAATAACTGAGTCTGAGGGGAAAAAGAGATTAGAAAAGCAAACAACCCAAGGAAACGGTGGAACACAACCAACCAGACCAACACATACGTCATGGCAGTCCCTGAAGGAGAAAAGAGAGAGAGCGGTACAGAGAAAATGGGAAGAAATCATGGCTGAAAACTTCCCAAATTTAATGGAATACATAAATGTAAACATCCAAGAAGTTAAACTTTTAAGTCTTCACGTAAGAACAACTCGAAGAGATCCACACCAAGACAGGCTATAATCAACTTCCAAAGACAAAGAGAATCTTACAAGCTGCGAGAGAGAAGTGAATCATCATACACACGGGATCATCAATAAAATTACCAGCAGATATCTCATCACAAACTTCGGAGACCATAAAACAGTGGGTTGATATAGTCAAAGGACTAACAGAAAACCAAAACCAAAACGTCATCAAACAAGAATCCTGTATCTGGCAAAACTGCCCCTTCAAGAGAGAAAGAAATCAAGGCTGGGAGACCTCCTGACCACGAGACCGGCATTGCAGGAAACACTCAAGGGGGTCCTGAAAGGTAAAATGGAAGGACACTAGACCGGAAATTGAAGCCATATGGAGAAATAAACACCTCAGTAAAAGTAACCGTAGCGGGCCTTGGGTTAGAGCGCGCGCGGCAGCAGCGAGCAGTTCTCCTAGGCGGTCCACCCGCTGCCTCCGCCGCCGGGCTGCGCCGCTTGAGCCCCGACGCGCCTGCGCGCTCTGCCGCACCCACACCCCGCCGCGCTTCCCCGGCGCTCGGCGCGCACACCCGGACGAAGACTGACAGAGTCCTTCAACCAGAGCCTGGACACGTGGAAGCTCTTCATCGACAACCTGACCCCAGAGTTCCTGGGGCGTACCACCAAGGGCTGGGGTTTAATCTTGCGCTTGTCCCTAGTCTTTTATGGGTTCCTGGCTGCACTCTTCACGTTCACAGTGTGGGTGATGCTTCAGACTCGGAATGATGAGGTTCCAAAATGTCGTGACTGGATTTCTAGTCCAGGACTTAGGGTTTTTCCAAAACCAGTGTCCGCGTTGGAATATTTATCCCTCAACAAAATACTAGCAGACAAAAGTCAGTGATATATTAAATCTACACCATGACTAAGTAGTATTTACTTCTGAACTGTAAGAATGGTTCGACATCAATCAATGTCACATGCCACACAACACAGTGAAGGGAGGGGACCATATGATAATACCGACTGATACAGAAAAAACATTTGACAAAATTCAACACCCTAAAAAAAAAAAAAAAAAAAGAAGAAGCAGCAGCAGCCCTGGCCAGTTTGGCTCAGCGGTTGAGTGTTGGCCTGCGGACCAGAGAGTCCCAGGTTCGGTTCCCGCTAGGGGCACGTACCACAAAAAAAAAAAAAAAAAAAAAAAATTTCAACACCCTTTCATAATAAGAACATTCCACAAGCTAGGAATAGAAGTAAAGCACAACATAATAAAAGCCATATGTGAAAACTCCACAGCAAATATCATACTTAAAGGTACAAGACTCAAAGGATTTCCTCTAAGATCAAGAACAAGGCAAGGATACCCACTTTCAGCACTTCTTTTCAACACAGTACTGGAAATTCTATACCCAGAGCAATCACACAAAATCAGCTGCATTTCTATACACAATGAATAATCCAGAAAACATTACAAAAACAATTCCATTCACAATAACATCAAAAAGAATAAACTACTTAGGAATAAACTTAACCAAGGAGGAGAAAGACTTACACAATGAAAACTACAGAATATTGCTGAGCCCAGCCGGTGTGGCTCAGTGGTTGAGCTGTGACCCATGCACCAAGAGGTCTCCAGTTCGATTCCCAGTCAGGGCCCATGCCCAGGTTGTGGGTCAAATCCCCAGGGTGGGGGGCATGCAGGAGGCGGCCAATGGATGTTCTCTCTCACCGATGTTTCTAGCTGTCTCTCTCTCTCCCTTCCTCTCTCTCTCAGGTCAGTAAAGGAAAAAAAAAAATTTTTTTTTAAAGCAACACATTTAATAGCATAAGAAACAGCTAAAAGAGTTGAAAGTTAATGCTGGGGAGTGGGAACTGGGAGGAAACAAGGGATTGCTATTTTTAAATATATGCCCTGTATCTTTCAAAGCTAAGTATTAATTTGACAAAAATTAATTTTTATCAACTTTTAACCTCATTTGCCTTACTTCCATTCTCCCCAAGTTTCTATTTTCACACCTTAGGTCTAGTACAACTACTCATTTTATGCATTCATTTATTCATTCAACTATTTAATGAGCAGTTACTAATGTCCAGTGTTTTTGATGATAGGAATACGGCATTAACAAAAAACTAAGTCTCTGGTGGGGTGAGGGAGACAAATATATCACACATACAAAATACACACATTTATTTTAGATACATTGAACATAATTATAGATCTGTATGCCAGGTAACATGTGATAAGAGGAAAAATAATGTAAAATAAAGAAACAGAGATAGATAGAAAGGGTTATTTACACAAGCAGACACCTGAATTTAATAAGGGTGCAGGACATGCAAATATGTGGCAGAAGAACAAAGGAGGTAGAGGGATCTGCTAGTGCACAGGCCCTAAGGCAGAACTGTGTTCAGCATATTCAAAGAAAAGTAGAGAGACCAGGTTATATAGTGTCTTATATGTCATTATAAACATTTTACCTGTTATTCTAAGTTGATAAACCTGATGGATTCTCAAACAACAAGTAACAGAAATTACCTTTTATTTTTAAAAGATTGCTTGCTGGGGTACAACCACTTTGAAAAACCGGTAACATATACTAAGGCTGAACCTATACATACCCTACAAACAGAATTCCCACTCCTAGGTATATACCCAGCATAAATGCATACATATATCTGCCAAAAGATATGTACTAGAACATTCACAGCAGCTTAATTCATAATAGCCAAACACTGAGAACTATTTGAATGTCCATCGATGGCAGAATGGATAAACTGTGGTATATTAACACAGTGGAATAGTATACAACAATGAGAAAAAACCAACGTCATACATCATGGATGATTCACACATATAATGTTGCATAAAAGGAGCCAGATTCACAAATTATGTATTGTATGATCCCATTTACATAAAGTAGAAAAATAATCTATGTTCTTAGGAGTCAACACAGTGGTCCCCTTGGGGCAACAGTGACTGGAAGGGAGCAAGTGCTAGTTCTGTACTGTTTCTCAAGAACTTGGATGCTGGTTATACAGGTGTGATCAGTTTGTGAAAATTCATGCAAACTCATAATATGGACATTTTTCTGTCTGTTTAGAAATGTCAGTAAAGTTCTTTTTTAAAGATGAATCTGACTGCTGTGTGGAAAATGGATTCTAAGGAGGCAAGGATGAAACAGCAGGGAGACCTATTAGGAAGCTAATGTCATTACCCAGTATAAGCTATTGGTGGCTCAGGTGGCAGAAGTAGAGATGGTGTTGAGTGGCCATATTCTGGAAATATTTTGAAGCTAGAGTCAGTATGATTTCCTGACAGATTAAGGGTGAGAGAAACAAGGAGGAAAGGATAACACTAAGATTTTTATCCTGACAGTTGAAAAACTAGAAGTGGCTTAATTGAAGAGTGCAGCAAGTGTAGATCTAGAGAGCACGGGAAAACTCAAAGCCTCGTTTTGACCATCTTATGTTTGATTTTGCTCCAAATAGAGCTGCTAAATGTGTGTGTGTGCATGTATGTGTGTGCTTGCGTGTGTGCATGCGTGTGCATGGTGTATGTGCACGTGCGTGTATGGGCGTGTGCACTCATATATATTTGAATATATGAATATGAAGTTCAAGAAAATCTGGGCTGGAAAATAAATCTGCAAGTTGTCAGCACAAGCACAAAGTCGGTTTTAAAACGAAGGGACTGACTACTTCAGTCAAGTGATCAAGGTTAACATAAATAGTGATTAAATGTGGTTGAGAGTATATACTCTTGATATGAGGTGATGAGAATGGCACTTTACTTTGTGGTCTTCCAAACCCCTTAACTCCTGAAAAATCATTCTACCAAATACCTGACCAGTACTCCTTAAAATTGCCAGATCATCAAAAACAAGGGAAGTCTGAGACAGAGTTTAGAATTCTGTTAGCATCACTCCTGTTCACCTACTTTCCTTCCTTCTACCTTCTTCATGTTGCCTTTCAATTCAGTGACCTTCCATTGTTGCTCCCTCTGCAACAGTGCTGTCCAGCTTCACGTGATGATGGAAAGAAAGGTGCTCTCTAATACAGCACATGTGGCTACTGGGCATCTATTGTGACTAGTTACTATTTGGATAGCACAGGTCTAGAGTTCAGGGTCTCCTGTTTGATCTTTTCTTTTCCTGACCTTTTACAAGGCATGATACTTCTGACAATCCACACTTAATTATTTTGGCTCTAGAACTTGGCTCTAGAACATCTTTAAACAATGTCTGAAGCCAAGTTTCAGTATGTCTTGGTTCCTATCTTTCTGCATCTACATGGTATAACTGAAAAGGACAGAGCCTCCTGGTTCAAAAGGTCTCCCCCTCACTAATCTGCCTGTAACTCAGGCCTCAAAGGTCACTAATAGAGATTGATTCCTGTGATTTAAGGATAGTGTTTCTCAAATGTGAAATTTTTTTACAAGAAAAAAAATATTCCCAGCACTGGCCAGTTTTTCTCAGTGGTTAGAGCGTCGGCCTGTGGACCAAAGAGTCATGGGTTCAATTCTGGTCAAGGGCAGGTGCCTCGGTTGTGGTTCGTCCCTGACCCTGGTCAAGGTCATGTGGAAAGCAACCACTCGCATGGATGTTTCTCTCTCTCTCTCTCTCTCCCCCTCCCTCCCACTCTATCTGAAGATAAATAGAAAAATATTTATAAATATTTTTATTTTATATAAATATAAAACCAGATATTAAAATTGTTACAAATTAAATGTAAAACATGCAAATACTCAAATTAATGATATCAACTTAGTGAGATAGGGAATGTTGTCCTGCTTAAAACTAAGCTGCTATTCAGAATGTGAATATGGTACCAACTCATACAGCACATACTCCTGCCACTTTCTTCTATTCAAACAACTGTGAAATCCTCATTTGCACAGTGTGTCTTTACAGTCATTAAGTCTTTTTCTCATTAGCACACAACAATTAGGCAATATAATCTGGTACTGACCCAAAAATGAAACCAGGACCCAGTGATAATGTGATCATCCACAAGATCCAGGGTATATTTACATAAATTTTAAAAGATTATTAAAATAAATATATTTGCAGAGAACTCAAGAATCCTGAGAGGAAGTTTCCAAACCACTAGGAACTCCAGTTTGAGAAACAAATGATTGCCCTGGCTGGTATGGCTCAGCAGTTACAGCGTCAGCACATGGACCGAAGGGTCGAGGGTTCAATTCCCAGTAAAGGGCACATACCTGCGTTGCAGGTTTGATCCTGGCCCCAATCCCAGGTCTGGGTCATGCACGAGGCAACCAATCGTGTCTCTCTCACACTGTTTCTTTCTCTCTCTCCCCACCTATCTAAAAATCAATGGGAAAATATCCTCAAGTGAGGATTAACCAAAAAAAAGAAAAGAAACAAACTATTCCCAGTTGAAATACAAACATCCATGAGAGAATAATAAGAGCTTGTCAAAATTAGCTATCAGATGCTTTCTGCCCCCCAATCAGAAGAGAACAACTCCTTTAAAAAAAAAAAATTTTCATCATGGATTTTAGAGAGAGGCAAGGAGAAGGAGAGAGAGAGAAACATCAACATGAGAGAGATACATGGATCAGCTGCCTACTGCACGCCCCCTACTGGGGACTGAGCCCAAACCCTGGGCATGTGCCCTGACCAGGAATCTAACTGGGACCTTTAAATTCATGGGATGATGCTCAATCCACTGAGCCACACCAGCCAGGCCCAAGATTTTACTTTTTTGTTGAAATATCTCACTATCGCCCTGGCCGGTTTGGCGCAGCGGTTAGAGCGTCGGCCTGCGGTCCAGAGAGACCCGGGTTCGGTTCCCGCTAAGGGCGCGTACCTCGGTTGCAGTTTGTCCCCGGCCCTGGTCGGTTGTGCGGGTGGCAGCCACTCGATGTGTTCCTTTCACATCGATGTTTCTCTCTCTCTCTCTGTTCCTCTCTCTCCCTCCCACTCTACCTGAACAAAAAAAATGGGAAAATGTCCTCGGGTGAGGATAAAAAAAAGCAATATCTTACTATCGACTTACATTCAGCTGTACACCAATGCCCAAAAGTGCTCCTCTAAACCACATGTCCTTCAAAGTCATCCTATGTTTGCTTATACAATTGGTTTTATAAACTAACATAGTTAAACTTCATCTTCTTCTAACCACTCCATCATCTTAGTTTGACAAAAACATGACTGAATTCTAGTTTGGACTTTTCCACATCTCCTGTATCTTAGACCTATTGTATTTTTTGAGCTCTACTCTCACTCTCTCCATCAAAGTGAAAAATTGATCAGGTTACATAGCTACAAGTTCACACACACTGACCCACACATCCCTTCTATCTCTCCATCTCAAGTCAAAAAATATCATTGTGAACACCTTCACCTGGAATGCAGTGCTTCTCCTCCAAAACCATAATCAGCAAAGGAAAAGGCAAGGAAACAATATTACCTTCAATGTCTTTCTTAAACTTCCAGAGTTCCTAAAAAACTCCCCTGTTCTTTTTCAACAGTTATCTTTCACCTCCAGTAATAATCAGCAGCAAAGAGCTGAGCTGTAAAGGATAGGCTGGGGTTAAACAGGCAGAGATTGCGGAGATGGTAGACAGCAACTCCAAGTAAGGAGTTGATAAGCAAATGCAGAGGATGAAAACAAATGGTATATATGACTAAAAATTGGGTAATGTGAAGAAGAGTAAAGGAAGGTGAGAGAAGTAAACTATTTTTTATTTAAAAGGTCTAAAATGCCACGCTAAAAAGTTTGGACTTTCTATTACAGGTGTTTGCTATTTAAATTTACTGCATAAAGTAGTGATTTAATCAGAATCATAGTTTGAAAAATTAATCTGACATCAGAGTATAAAACTAATTACAGGGGAAGAAACACTAGAAGAGACCACTCAGGAACTTGAAAACCAATATTAAAAAAATTGTACTGATGTGCTACAGATACAAAAGTGAAATAGAAAATCATCCATATTTCATTGAATCTAAGATGATACTTTATATACAACTAAGAAATTTTAAAATGTTGCCCCAAAAAATTATGACATGCTATCTTCCTAATTCATAGATGTTAAAATGTGGGGGGGGGGGGGAGCATTTTACAATCAATGAATCATAGCCTCCAGTTTTGGGATTGTTTTAAAACAATTTGCTCAAGATTTTTAAAACTTGATTATTTTCAGGATACAATATATAGCAGTTTTTCTTCTGATCAAGTACATGAAATCCTTCCTTACTAATTCTCCAGATCTGTCATAGGAACTCAATGAATGTAGGTGCAAGTGACCAACTAGCACCACTCCCTTCATTCTCTCAAATAAAAAAAGAAGTCGACTTCACATGCTATGATTTCTTTTTTTTTTTTTAATCCTCACCCGAGGACATTTTTCCATTTTTTTGTTCAGATAGAGTGGGAGGGAGGGAGGGAGAGAGAGAGAAACATCAATATGAAAGGGGACACATCGAGTGGCTGCCTCCCAAATGGACCCCAACAAGGGCTGGGGACAAACTGCAACCAAGGTACATGCCCTTGGCGGGAATCGAACCCCGGTCTCTCTGTACCGTGGGCAGACGCTCTAACTGCTGAGCCAAACTGGCCAGGGCACATACTATGCTTTTTAACCAGGGTTTCACAACAGAATCATGAGGGGAACTTCTTCCTCTCCCTCCAAAACAAAACACAGACCTGTACCCCACACCTGACCTAGCAAGTAAGAATGTCTTAGGTGGAAACCACAGAATATTCACTAAAAAATTCCCCTAAATTATTCTGATGTACCTCTAATTAGGAATCACCTCTAATTAGAAATTAAGAAGTAGTCAACTAAAAATATTAAAATTTAGAAACCCTTTCTAAGCATAACTCCAAACCCAAAAGCTACTAGTAAATACTTGGCAGATTTGACAACAGAAAAAAATATAAAACTTCCACCATAAGGAAAAATTCCACCATAAGTAATACTGGAAGAAAATGATAAATTGTGAGGAAATACTTACAGATGAGTTAATGTCTATAATATATAAAGACTTCCTATCAATTAGAAAATTCAAATAACCCAAAGAAAAAACAGGCAAAGCAATAGGGAATTCATAAAATTACAAATGGCTAAAAATATAATAAAAATGTTCAGTTTCACTAAAGAAGTGCAAATAATAACAAGTTATTTTTCACTTATCAAATAGGCAAAAATAAAGGTGAATATAGACCAGTGTTGGTAAGGCTAACTGAAGCATATTTATACAAGCAAGACCCCAAAACTTCTTCAAAAGTTAAGTAAATTATGGTAGAATCATATAAATAAATGCTACACAGCTGCTAAATAATTTAAGGAAAACCTATTTATATATGCACATGGAAAAATGTCCATCATATACTGTGCCAAGTTAAAAAATAAACACTTCAATTTTAGAACAATATGTATACTATAATTTCATTTTTATAAAAACCACAAAATTCAATTGGGTATGTTTGTATATGTTAAGAAAAAGTTTCTAAAAAGTAAATAGGCCAAACTGTTAACAGTGATGACCAATAAGAGGAAATAGTGGGGGGTGGGGGGTAATGGAGAAACTTAACTCTTAATTTATGTACTTCTATATTGTTTTAGTTTCTACAATAATTTTCTTAATTTCTCAATTAATTAAAAAATATTGGATAGCCCTGGCCGGTTTGGCTCAGCGGTTAGAGCATTGGCCTGCAGACCAATGAGTCGTGGGTTCAATTCCAGTCAAGGGCACATACCTCAGTTGCAGTTCATCCCTGGCCTTAGTCGGGTTGTGCAGGAGGTGACCAATGGAAGTGTCTCTCTCACATCAATATCTCTCTCCCTCTCTCACCCCCCTCCTCTCTCCCTTCCTCACACTCTACCCAAAGAAAAGCAGAAAAATATCCTCAGGTGAGGATTAAAAAAATATATATATTGATTGTACATCATCACTCTCCAAACTTAGTACAAATAATTAACATGAGACCTTTATCCACAAAAGTTCCGTTCCCTTTCCCCTTTGTTTTACGGGAACCTATCCTAACTAGAACGACCAGCCATGAAAGAGCTCATTAGCAAACAAGTCTTTCAGTATTTCAGTCTCTTCCTTTCCAGGGCAACAGTCTGCAAATAAACTTGGGTTTTCCATAATAAACTAGAGAACCCAAGCTAGAATGGAACCAAAAGGCCAGGTCAGTAGTATAGTCTTTTCTGAGACTAGGCAACATATGCAACAGGTGAGAGAGAAATTAGAACTGAAGTCAGCAAACATTTTCTGTAAAGACCTGACAGTAAACATGTTAGGCTTTACAGGCCACGCACTTTGTCAACACTACTCAACTCTTGCCATTATAGCACCAAAGCAGCCATTGAATAATACACAATAGAATAAGCCTGGCTACATTCCGATCAACATTTGAAACTGAAATTTGAATTTCATATAATTTTCACTTTGTTGCTTTTCAACCATTTAAAAATGAAAATAAAATCTTTACTCTGCCAACATACAAAATCAGGTGAGAGGTCACAGGCACTTTGCATTAGAGGATAATTTTACAAGTCTCCAAGAGAGTAAAAACAAGGAAATAAACAGTCTCTAGTAAGCCCTGGCAGGTTTGGCTCAGCAGTTAGAGTGTTGACCTGTGGTCCAGAGAGACCTGGTTTCGGTTCCTGCTAAGGGCATGTACCTCGGTTGCAGTGTGTCCCCAGTCCTGGTTGGGTATTGGTGGCAACCACTTGATGTGTCCCTTTCACGTCACTGTTTCTCTCTCTCTCTCCCTCCCATTCTATCTGAACAAAAAACGAAAAAAAATGTCCTTGGGTGAGGATAAAAAAAAAAAAGTGAACAGAGTCTCTAGTAAAATACTGTATGGATTCATTGCATACAAAAATTATTTCAAAAGCTTTAAAAATATGTTATTAGTGAACCACAGTACCAATTGTCACTATTATAAGAGGAGCTCACTCTCAAACAGCTGACACTTATGATATTAAAAGGGACCCCTGGCCCTTGCCGGTTTGGTGTCAGCCTGCGGACCAAAGAGTCTTGGGTTCAATTCTGGTCAAGGGCAGGTACCTCGGTTGTGGTTTGGTCCCTGGCCCTGGTCAAGACAGTGTGGGAGGCAATCAATCAATGTTTCTCTCTCTCTCCCCCTCATTTTTTTTTATCCTCACCCGAGGACATTTTTTGATATTTTGTTCAGATAGAATGGGAGGGAGAGAGAGAGAAACATCGATGTGAAAGGGACACATCAAGTGGTTGCCACCCACACGACCCAACCAGGGCCAGGGACAAACTGCAACTGAGGTATGCGCCCCTAGCTGGAACTGAACCTGGGTCTCTCCAGACCGCAGGCCAACACTAACCGCTGAGCCAAACCAGCCAGGGCCATTTTTTTTTTTTTTTAATCCTCACCAGAGGATATTTTTCCATTGGTTTTCAGATAGAGTGGGAAGGGAGGAGGGGGGGGGGGGAGAGAGAGAGAGACCTACTGACACATGCAATAACATGGCTGAGCCTCAAAAATATGCTAAGTGAAGGAAACCAGACATAAAAACTATATTATATAATATTCTACACTCAATGCCAATGTGGGGGTTCTCTCCCACACCAAGCAATTCTGACACCAGCTGGGTGTTCCTACACTTCATTTCAACTCTGACATTATCCATCCAGAGATAGCAAGGACTCAGTCCCACAAGACTGCCCCCCACTTCAGATGCCAATGGCAAGTCCAGGTTGTTACCTGTGCTTCTGACCATCTGACCATAAATCAGAGGTTCCCACTACCCCTCCTTGGGTTCCATTAATTTTCCTTAGCAGCTCACAGAACTCAGGAAAGTAGTTTACTTACTCGATTATCGGTTTATTACAAAAAATCTTTAAAAAAATTTTTTCCCTTTATTGATTTTAGAGAGAGAGGAAGTGAGAGGGAAAAAAAGATAGAAACATCGATGAGAGAGAACATCAAATGGCCGCCTCCCGCATGCCCCCACTGGATCGGGCCCACAACCTAGGCATGTGCTCTGACCAGGAATCAAACCAGCGATCTCTTGGTGCATGGGTCGACGCTCAACCACAGAGCCACACCAGCCGGACTATTACAAAGGATAGTTAAGGAGCCAAACCCATAGCCAAGTGAAGAGATACAGTGTAAGGTCACAAACAAAAGACCTCTACTCTGGGGGGGGGGGGGGTGTTGGGACCCCACATAGTGGCACATGGATCCACTCTGGCTCACCAACTCAGAACCTCTCCGGAACCCTCATTTTGGGTTTTATGATGACTTTATCACCTAAGCACGACTGATTAATCATTGGCAGCTGGTGACAGAACTCAATCTCCATCCTCTCTCCCCTCCCCAGAGTGAGGGGTTTGGCGACTAAGAGTACCAACCCTCCAATCACACCTCTGGTGCCCCTGAACCAGCCCCTATCCTTAGTGCTTCCTAGAAGTCACTCATTAACAAACTCGGGTATGGTTGAAAGGGTTCGTTATCAATATAAAGACGCCTTTATCATTCTTACAATTTAGGAAATGCAAAGGATTTTAGTAGCTCATTGCTAGAGACAGAAATGAAGACCAGATATATATTTCTTACAATATATCACATTATATGATTCCATTTATATGAAGTTTCTAGATAAGGCAAAATCTGTAGAGACAGAAAGCAGATCAAAGATTGCCTGTGGCTGGAGGCAAAAGCAGGGATTGACTGTAAATTAGGAGGGAACTTTGTGGGGGAAAAACAAATGTTCTAAAATGGGATTAGGGTGGCAGTGGAACAACTCTATTAATTTACTTTAAAAATCATTGACTTGTACATTTACAATGGGTGCAATTTATGGTATGTAAATTATACCTCAATAAACTTATAAAAGGGGGAGGTAGCCCAGTGGACCTACCAGCTCCCTGCATGCCCCCAGGCTCTTCCCTGATTGTGCCTTTGCTCTGGGTGCTCCTAGAAGACTCCTTAACCAAGTACCCGTCCTGGAAATTTCCCCATCCTGCCTCATTCCCAAGATTGCTTCTTCCTTTGAACCTCCCCACCACTCTGTGCTCAGCACTTTTTATCTTAGTCTCCTTTACCCCTAACCTCCTAATTCTGTGACAAATTCCTTAAGGAAGGAACAGTGTCATTCATCTATCTGTTCTTCATACAGTCTACATATACAAGGAACTCAATGAGTATTTATAATATTGACTTACAGAATTTCCACCATCTAAACAAAACTCTATTCCATATTAGCATGAAGAGTGGTAAAAATCTAAATCTTAAAATGCATACCTCCTTCAACAAACCATTATCTAAATCCCTTCCAATTTTTCAGAAAACATCTGTAGTTCATTCATTCCAGGTTTTTATTTGAGCAACTACAGAACTCACAAACCACATTTCAATGCTGAGCACAAGCAAACTTTTGAAGACTGAGTATGAAATCTCTGAGTTGAAAAGACAGTGGAACTTAATGAGACCCAAAAAAATATGGCTCCATATACCTCAACCAAAGCCAAATTTCAACTGGCATAAAATTTCCAAACTAGAAAGAATATCCTCTCAAAAAACCTTTCTGGTAAAATCCTGGTTAAGACAGAGAACCTCAGCTGTGATAAAGGCTTCCTTTTATCTTAATAAGTCTTAGTACAAGTCACTTGCCTGAAACAGAACACAGGCAAGAGAGAGACCCTGAAGCTTAGAGATGGTCTAGCAACTCTGCAACTTCTCAAATTCTAGACTTCAGGTTTTTTATTTCATAAGTAAGTGACTTCTAACAATGTTTTTGCTCTTATTTTCAGGGAAGGTGAGACCATGCAATTTCTTTTTAAATCACAATTTGCGTCAGATGGAATTTAACTCTCCCCAAAATGATGCACTGAGATAGAGAACGTAAAGGCCAAACACTGATAAGGACAAAAAAGCTGACTCAAAACTTCAGAATGAACAAGCTTTTAAACAGTGAAGCAGACACTATGGGGGATTAAAAGCCATCTACTGGTAATCTTCAGTGAAGAAATCACTGAGACGTTAATAAGTTCAACTTTGAGTGAAAGAGCAAGTATTAATTATTAAAACAGGCTGAAGTGATTACACATCTCTGGGATGAAGGCATACAATTTGCCACTTGTCTTTTGACTCAGACCTGCAAATAATTAGACTTCTACATTAAACATCTGTGATCTGATTAAGTAAAAACCCTCTGATATTAAACATCCGTGATTTTATTAAATCAATATAAACCATCCCAATTTCAGACTAAGAGGTTCATCTTCAAGAGGAGAGAAAAAGAATATTTGAGAGCATTTTAAACTTTTTATCCTTTAGTGGCTGATCCTCCAAACAAGCCCAGACAGGGTGGAGAGGAACCTCATGCTTTGTTACTTATAATATCTCATTTAATCCTCACTGGGATCCTCTAAGGTATTTTAAAGATGAGAAGCCCGCCCTGGCCAGTTTGGCTCAGCGGTTAGAGCGTCGGCCTGTGGTCCGGAGAGACCCGGGTTCGGTTCCCGCTAAGGGCACGTACTTCGGTTGCAGTTTGTCCCCGGCCTTGGTTGGTCGTGCGGGTGGCAGCCACTCGATGTGTCCCTTCACATCGATGTTTCTCTCTCTCTCTCCCTTCCTCTCTCTCCCTCCCACTCTATCTGTACAAAAAATGGAAAAATATCCTCGGGTGAGGATAAAAAAATAAATAAATAAATAAATAAATAAATAAATAAATAAAGATGAGAAGCCCAAGGAACAGAACGGCAAAGTAAAATTTAGCAAGGCCTACAGCTAGCAAAGAGTAGACCCAAAGTTGACGTTTTTCCTTCTCTATCACACCACCTCTCTAGTCTAAGTAGTCTGTACAGTTAACTAGCTCAAAATGCCAGTTAATTAGAGGACACCTGACACCTCTCAATTTATCCATTAAGAACATCTAGCCCTGGCCAGTTTGGCTCAGCGGTTAGAGCATTGGCCTGTGGTCTAGAGAGACCCGGGTTCGGTTCCTGCTAAGGGCGCGTACCTCGGTTGCAGTTTGTCCCCCGCCCTGGTTGGGTCGTGTGGGTGGCAGCCACTCGATGTATCCCTTTCACATCGATGTTTCTCTCTCCCTCCCACTCTGTCTGAACAAAAAATGGAAAAATGTCCTCGGGTGAGGATAAAAAAAAAAAAAAAAAAGAACGTTTAATCAGTCCAATCAAGTGTTTCTGTAAGTAGTTTTGTTGTTTTTTGTTTTTTTTTTTTGTTTTTTTATCCTCACCCGAGGACATTTTTCCATTCTTTGTACAGATAGAGTGGGAGGGAGAGAGAGAGAAACATCGACATGAAGGGACACATCGAGTGGCTGCCACCCGCACGACCAACCAGGGCCGGGGACAAACTGCAACCGAAGTACGTGCCCTTAGCGGGAACCGAACCCGGGTCTCTCCGGACCGCAGGCCGACGCTCTAACCGCTGAGCCAAACTGGCCAGGGCTGTAAGTAGTTTTTAATATTACTTTATTTTATGCATAAAATCACATTTCATTACAGTTGTTAGACTGCAAATTCCTTGAGAATAGGCTCAATAAATATTTGTAGAATATTTTTTAAAAACCATTAAGCCACTCTGAAGTTCATTACTTGCTTAAAGGATTGTTATCCAAACATTTGCCTCTTTTCCTTCACTTATCCTAAAAAATAAAGCATATAAACAATGGTCCATTTCAATTTCTAAAAGAAAACTCAAAAAATATGATTCTATGACCAAAATTAATAATTGCCTTCTTTGAATTTCCATATATTTTGTATCTGTCTCTTTGAGCACTTATCATCTTATATGTGTATTAAAATTATTTCTGGGCATGCTTTATCCTCTCCACCAGACTTGAAGCAACTTTAATATACCCCCATCCTCTAGCACAGCAGATGGTGAATGTTTAAATTTTTAAAAAATTATTTTTGTTCTACACTTCTATTATATAGATGCTCAGAATCAATGTGGTTAATGAAAAAGAAAAAAAGTTCTACAGTAATAATAAGATTCTCCGGGAACAATCAGCCCTGAATCAAAGTTGATTTCTGTCATCAGGTTCTAATTAAGAACGGCAGATAAAGCAGATGGAGAACAGCTTTAATCTTCATGCTAAGTTGATCCTACTCTGGTGAAAACACAGAAAAATTGTTTGGACAAGCCAACTGAACAAACATGATATTGGATGTCTAAAGGAAAGTCATTCTTAAAGAGTCTTCTTTCCACTAGATGGCTATCTGAACTTGAACCAAGAGTTAGTCGAAGGGGGAGGGATCACTTCATGTTACTGTGCTTTCCTGCTAGGCCAAGGAAAGGGGGTGAAGGTAATGGTGGGTTTTTTCTATTTTAAAGAAGTTTCTCTTTTAGGAACTCCTTATTCAGTCCTCTTTCCACTTTACTTGCTTATATCATTTACTAAGCAATGTAGAAGTATTTTCATAGGAATAATGAAACTGTGCCAAAGTTCTTATCAAAGAAATTTATAGTACACTTAAACTGACTTGCCATTTGACTTCTGATTCAAGCTCCCAGAACTTTGTCTTGCGCCCATCTAAATGTGGAAATTTTACCTACAATAAATATATTTTTTAATGGCTCCAAGATGAAAGTAAACAGAATAATTATTAAATGATACCAAGTAATTTTTCCATTAAGTAAAATGTGTTATGATCCACATAGTAAAAATCCTGGCCACCTGAAGTAAACTTATGGCCATTTGTTCAAAATCATTATTTTATATTAATGTTTATCCATGTGTTTTTTTGTTTTTTGTTTTTTGTTTTTTTTTTTATCCTCACCCGAGGATATTTTTCCATTTTTTGTACAGATAGAATGGGAGGGAGAAAGAGGAAGGGAGAGAGAGTGAGAAACATCGACGTGAAGGGACACATCGAGTGGCTGCCACCCACACGACTGACCAGGGCCGGGGACAAACTGCAACCAAGGTACGTGCCCTTAGCGGGAACCGAACCCGGGTCTCTCAGGACCGCAGGCCAACGCTCTAACCGCTGAGCCAAACCGGCCAGGGCTATCCATGTGTTTTTGATCATAGAATAAAAAGCTCATGAAAAACATCTGGGAAACTTTGAAAACACATTTTATTTTGTTTCTCTCTAGTATTAAAAAAATTCTCTATGCAAATATACTAATTATTACAAACTTAATGTAATACTTATATAATATATAGCATATTATGTAAATTTCCCCACATTATTAATTATGCTGTGAAGCACATCATTTTAATAGCTATATAATATTTCATCATTTGATATGTCTTGTTGGACATTTAAATTATTTTCAATATTTTTGTGGTATGAATAATACTTTGATAAATCTCTGTGCATACTTCTATGTCTGAGTTAGACCACGTCCTCAGGAAAGATGACTAAAAGAACAATCACAAGAATCCAAAAAAAATGTTTACCAGAAAGGGTGTGTCAATTCCCACCAGCAGTGAGAGTGCCCATCTCCTCACAACCAGGGTCAACACTGAATTTTACCATTAAAAAAATTTTTTTTTCTAATTAGGCAAAAACTGATTATTTTGGTGTTTTAATATGCATTTCTTTTATTACCAAGGTAGAATTTTTCTTCACTTTTAAAAATTTAAGTGGTTTATTTCAAGTTAGAAATTTGTTTTCATTAATATGATTAGATGGCCTCCTTTTAAACTTTGTACAAGTTTCAACTGGCTCTAAAAACTTTATTCTACAACACCAAGATCTGGCTATTCTTAAACAGATTAACTTCCACAAAGAAAGAGTAATATTTATCTTTAAAACAGAAGTTTCACATACTCTAAGTTAATTTTTTAATTTTACAATTAAAATGCTAAATTGGGTATACTGAATTAAATATAGGAGCTAAACACAATGTAAAATTCCCCATTTTACAAGAAGAACACTTCATTAATGTTTCCTTTGTAAAAATGTAAATATTTCTTTTTATAAGACATACTCAAAGTGAGTTACTAGAGAAACAGCCTCAGCATTGCAAAAAATATAGTTAATCCTGGAGCATAAATAAATGCTTTCCTTTTGTATTCCAAGCTTCTTATAATAAGATGAGAGGAAGAGATCCTAGCTCATCATGAACATTTAAATATCAGTTCAGTAGAATCAAATTGATCAACGGTATATTACCAAAGCATGGTATTGCCTGTTTCAGGTTACAATATTTGATGAAGAACAATAAGGAGGTAAGAATGCTCTGATCCACCTAGTAGGATGTTTCTGTGTAGCCACTAAAAATTATGTTGAGTTCAAGATATAGCATTAAATGGGGAGAATACAACACTATAATCTCAATTATGTATAGGAGATAAATAAATATGCACTGGAGGATAAAAGATATGCCAAAACTTTAACAGTACAGCAGTGCACCAGCTAACAGGAATACGTCCTGAGAAGCACGATTTTGCGATTTTGTCGTGTGGGAACATCACAGAGTGCACTTATATAACGTAGATGGTATAGCCTACTACACTCCTGGGCTAGATGCATGTCGTATTGATCCTAGGCTACAGGCCTGCACAGCATGTTACTATACACAACAACACGAGATTAAACCAAGCGCACAACAGAATGATGTAATCAAGAGCTGCAGTAAACACATAAACACGAGATGTATGAGGCTGCTGCCAATGTAGCAGTTTACAGCAAACTTTTCTTTCTTTTTTTTTTTTTTATCCTCACCCGAGGACATCTTTCCATTCTTTGTACAGATAGAGTGGGAGGGAGAGAGAGGAAGAGAGAGAGAGAGAGAGAAACATCGACAGGAAACGAACACATCGAGTGGCTACCACCCACACGACCAACCCAGGCTGGGGACAAACTGCAAACAAAGCACGCGCCCCCAGCGGGAACCAAACCCAGGTCTCCTGGACCTCAGGCCGATGCTCCAACCACTGAGCCAAACTGGCCAGGGCCAAACTTTTCTTTTTACAAGTAGAAAGAGTCCACTCTAAAATAATGATAAAAAGCATAGTATAGTAAATATAGAAACCAGTAACACAATCATTATCAAGTATTGTGTACTGTATATAATTGTATATTTTTATACAAATGGTAGCACAGTTTACACCAGCATCACCACAAACACATGAGTAATGCATTGCACTATGATGTTATGACAGCTACAATGTCCCTAGGAGAAAGAAAATTTCAGCTCAATTATAATAAGATTGGGATATACGTGGTTTGACATTGACCAAAAACTATATTATGCAGCACATGAATGTAGTTTTATCTCTTTGTGGTGAAAACACAAATGAAGAAAAACAAATGGCATTAACTTTAATACTTAGATATTGGTTGTTTTATTGCAACAACATTATGCATTAAAGTAACAACAACAAAGTAAGATTTCACAATACTTTAGTTACTGTCCCTTCAATAACCTTTCAGTCAAGATTTGCATAGTGCAGCAGGACAGGCTAGTATGCACATTAAAACTGGAAAGTGGTAATGAAACTCCCAATATACAAAGCATCCACCAAGTGAATGAAATGCAAGTAAAAGATCACAATGTTTTTTCTCTCTCTCTCTTTTTTTTTTTTTAATCCTCACCCAAGGATATTTTTACATTTATCTTCAATGGAGGGAAAAAGAGAGAGAAACATGGATGTGAGAGAGACGCATCGCGACAGGCTGCCACCCGCCCAATCGGGGCCGGGACGAACCGCAACTGAGGTATGTGCCCTTGGCTGGAATCAACCCCAGGTCTCTTTGGTCTGCAGGCCAATGCTCTAACCGCTGAGTCAAACCAGCCAGGGCAAGATCACAGTGCTTTTTTAAAACCACTTTTACTGAGCACCTCTATGTCAGGCACTGTGCTGAGCTGTTCACACAATTA
Organism: Molossus molossus; assembly: GCF_014108415.1. NCBI lineage: Eukaryota > Metazoa > Chordata > Mammalia > Chiroptera > Molossidae > Molossus > Molossus molossus. The sequence continues at coordinate 21,443,102 of NW_023425352.1, forward strand.
CTTCACTTAACCCTCTCACTATCCTAGAAGCCATTATTACTATTCTCATTTTAAAGAAGACACTGAGGCTTACAGATAAACTAAAGTAATCTGTCCTGTGTCATACAACTATAAAGCGAAGGAGCCAGGGTTCTAAGTCAGGTGCCTAACACCAACACTCATGCTCTTTAGAGAATGAAACACTGGAATTTTTTTCCCTGATCACCAGCTAAGAGTGAAACTATATCAGATATTTCAGATATAAATTCCAGATACAGACTGCAGCTTCCTGAATTACAAATGCACCACAATTTATTCTTCTTAAATTCTTAAAATTCTATCTTAAATAGAAGTAATATATTTCATTCACTTTTCATGTGTGTGGCACTTTATTGTTACATAATAAAATTACCTCACTCAAAACTTCCAAAACCAGGATAACCAACTCTGCCTCTGAACACACACAGTGAATTCTGGCTACCATCTAAAAAGGGTTTTCTAAAGCACCAATATGAAAAAGTTATCACAAGCCAAAGCACAAAGTCCAAGTTGTAAAAACCGAATACAAGTTGCTGGAATTCAGAACAAGTCAATTCTGACTCAATAGTCTACTTAGGAAAAGGAAATAGTTTTAAGATGAGGCCATGCCAAAATCATCCAACTTCAAATTATATTCATTTTCATTTCGTTGCTTTCCATACAATATTGCTTTTTTAAACTAACTGTACAGGAAAGTCCCAAATTATTCAACATAGGCAGAAAACAATGAAAAGCACACCTAAAATATCACACAATTCAGTACTGCTGTTCAGTGTTGTATTCTAGATTGTGGTAGGTGTAGGGGGATTTATTATAGAGGCAAAAAGTAATGCCAAAGTGGGCAGTCTACCAGTCTAACGTGGTTCAAAATGCAAGATTAATTATTGTATGGCACTTTAAGCTGTATCAAAACCAAACTGAAAAGATTGTTTTCTTCCACTAGTGTTTAATTCCAAGGACAAAAGTCAGGACCTTAGACCTGTAAGAAACTCTGACCTAAAAAACAAACAAACAAAAAACTGTCTTTAGTCCTGGCCTGTTTGGCTCAGTGGTTAGAGCGTCGGCCCATGGACCAAGGGCATGTACCTCGGTTGTGGTTCATCCCTGGCCCTGGTCGTGTAATGCGGGAGGCAACCAGTCGATGTGGATCTATCACATTGATGTTTCTCTCTCTCTCTCTCTCTCTCTCTCCCTCCCTCCCTCCCTCCCTCCCTCCCACTTTATCTGATAATAAGTAGAAAAATATCCTCAGGTGAGGAATAAAAAAAACAACAACAACACAAAAACCTGTCTTTACTGAGAGGAAAAAACCATACAGCCCTAAAAACAGTAGTTTGTTGACTTCCTAGTATAAAAACAGTGACTGAGCATAATAGACACTTGATAAATGTTAATGAAAACATAATTACCTAGTGCATAAAGTTCAAATCACTCATCCTAGACTCAAAAACTCTCACTTTTAATCCAGTTCACCCTTCAACCCAATTCCCACCTCTCTCTTCCTTGCCTTTCTTTTACATTCATCTCTCAAGAGGAAGTGGCCTCTCCTACCCTTATCTCTACCAGCGGAAATACTACTCATCTTTCAAGGTCCTCCTCAAAAGCCAGCTTCTCATTGAAGTTCCCCCCTCCAAGTGATTCTTAATGGCATTCTTTTATCTATCTCAAAGCACCAGCTTATCCCATATCATTGGTGCTGTCTGTTTCCTCTGCCGAGACCCTGCTGCACAACTCTGGACCAAACGGGCCAAGAATGCCTCATCTTTGCAATGTCCATACGAGCCTAGCAGCTTAGTGCACCGCATACAGTCAGCTCAATATGTACTTTTTATTGATGTAATAGGAGACATTAAAATTTTATCTATATCAGGCCCTTACTGTCTTATAAATATTTATTAATTGATTTGACTTATGAATTCACAAAAACACAATTGTTAAAAAACAATTTTACATATAGAATAATACAAGACTACCCCATATCAAGAAATGGAAAAGAAGTATAGACTTTCATGGGAATTCTGGAATACTGGTAAACTTTTATGCCCCATTTAGCAAAATACCTTTGCCTGTTATATTACCTAATGAAGAGACACATGTGGGCCTGAGGAGCCAAAAAACAAGCTGCTTTTTGAGAAAGCAAAAATAGTGTCAAACAGATTAAAGCTTAGACTCTTACAGGTGGGGCTGCCATTTGAATTAGATGTTTCAGTAACCCCAGAAGGCATGGGCTGGGCATCATGGCAAAAACAACAAAAGGAGTGAGTAGCCTTGGGATTTTGGTCCCAACTATGGAAGGAGGCAGAGATCAGACACATCCTGAAAGAACAGTGATTATTGGCAGTGTATACAGACCGCACTTTTGCAGGTGGAACCAGTTATAGTAAGAACCTCCCTTCCCATCAAGGGGTAGATCGACATGTTCCACCAACCAGCCTCTGCCATGGCTCAGACTCCCACACTGACTACATGGTGCACCTATTTATAACAGAGGAGTGCCCTGTCAAACAGTCCTGTCTCTACAGATGCAGCAACTGTTAGGCACTGCTGAACATACAGACCTCCGAATGCTCCTGCCTTTAACCCTGTCCTGTATCAGCCTCTGCAACCTGCAAAGAAGGAATAGGGGAAATTCCGGCTGGAGCTTGGTGTACTAACAGCTCTAGCCAGAGTAAGCAGTTGCCATTCAACTGTCCACTGATACTACTGGGATGGAAACAGGAACAAATCACCAAAGTCATGGGCTGAGTTCACACATGAACCTTGGCCAGTGACCCTGTGTACTGACAGTTGGGCCGTTCTTGAAGGATTAACTCTCTGCTTGGACACTGGGAGGCTGAATGATTATGAACAAACCTTTATATTGGCAAGAGATGTGGAAAGATATCTGGGCTCACCTACAAGAGCCCGGGGCAGATCTCACTGTATTCCATGTCTGTCCATAAAGCCTTTACTCCTGCCAGTAATCAGGAAGTAGATGCTTTGGCAAAAATATGCACTTTAACAACTGACCCGTCAGTGGTTACATTGGAAAAGTGGGCACCATAGTGCCCAGGCAGGGCACCAAATATGCTCTGGTGTGTGTCTACACTACCTTGGTTTAATTCAAGGCTTCCCATGTCCGTGGGCTAACCAGGCTGCTACCATAAAGGGACTAAAACAATAAGTACTCTACAGGGGTGGGGCAAAAGTAGGCTTACAGCTGTTGAGTGTACAAAATAGAGTTTACTCTTGTATTATTATCTATTTATTAGTGTATTGTTTTCCATACAAATAACTGTAAACCTTCTTTTGCCCCACCCTGTATATGGGTATCCCCATAGAATAGATAGTAGTTTGGGAGGGGTATCCCATTTCAAAGGACATGATATACAAAAATGGGGGAAAGAACACAGTTATTAAGTAGAGGTTCCATCTCCCCAAAACCCACAGGCAGCTAGGCTGATTAAAAATATATACTGTATATATACGGTGTCCTTAAGCAACAGATAGAACTGCTAACTAGAAAACCTACCTTGGCTGGGTAGACAAAGGTGCTTTCCCAAGCATTAATACATTTAAGTGACCAACCTGTGGGGTCTATTGCCCCATATGCTAAGAGTAGGAACTCAGACTGAGGCACCCGGTATAGTAAAGGTGTAAAAAACAAAGGACACAGCAATAGTCCAGGTCCTTGCCATGGACTAACAAGCTATGATAATAAGGGTACCAAGCCCTATTGCCGCTGGAACAAGGATCAGTTACTGGAACTGCAGTAGGATGATCTGCTGCCAGAATGGGTCAGCTACTCCACATCCCAAGGTGGAGAGAAACTACTATTTCAATGGGACCGTCATCCTAATGCAGTTGGGACCCATGGACACGCACTCTATGTGGACTGGACACATACCATTGTGAGAAAGGAGAATGTAGGGGTCCTGGTCTGGCATATTCCTCCCCCATTCACCTCCTCATGCCAGAAAGCACCACCTCCCCTGACCAACATGTATGGTTTACACAGCCTGAGCAGATTCCCAAAGCCACAGCTACATTAACATCCAAAGATCAGGCTATGAGTATCATCCTCACAGAAGGAGACTACCCAATTCAAGTCCCCATTAAATATTTATCTTTCTGCCCTGGCCGGTTTGGCTCAGCTGTTAGAGCGTCGGCCTGCGGACCAGAGAGTCCTGGGTTCGGTTCCCGCTAAGGGCACATACCTCGGTTGCAGTTTGTCCCCGCCCCATGGGGTTGTGTGGGTGGCAGCTAGTCGATGTGTCTCTCTCACATCAATGTATCTCTCTCTTCCTCCCTCTCTCCTTCCCACTCTATCTGAAGATAAATGCAAAAATGACCTCAGGTGAGGATAAAAAATAAAAATAAAAATAAATTTATCTTTCTGACCTTAGACTTCTGTTGTTCCTGTGGTATCCAGTTAGAGGGGATACTTGTGCCATCATCCAAACTAAATGTTGTGGGTTTGTTTGTTTGTTTTATGCCAAATGAATCTGCTATTATTTCCTCTTTGCTAACACATAGAAAAGCTCAAGTAACACCCTAAGTGATCCAACCCCAAGTCTAGGCTACCTATTAGCATACTGGTTTGTGTCATGGTGAACATGTGAAAAAAAACTGTTGCTAATACTTAGATTGATTCCTTGTTTTTCTTTGGTCACTCTTCACCAGAGGATATTTTTCCCTCAATTTTTAGATAGAGTGGAAGGGAAGGAGGGAGAGAGGGAGAGAAAGAGAGAGAGAGAGAAAAAAAAACATGGATGTGAGAGAAACACATCAATTGGTTGCCTCCCACACAACCCCGACTAGGGTCAGGGATCAAACCTGTAACTCCTTGACTGTGCCCTTGACTGGGAATCGAACCTGGGACCCTATGGTCCGCAACCCAACACTCTAATCGCTGAGCCAACCTGGCCAGGACTAGATTGCTTCTTTTGTCTTTTTTTCTTGCATGTGTCTATACTGTTGCTGAGGACTGTGTCTGGCTGCCAGATGAGCTACCTCCCTGCTAATGAAGACCCTCGCTGACCACTCAGGGCATCTTGCAGAAGAGGGGGCGGTACATGAGATTGTAAGAGCAAGTCACGAGGGGTGGAGTGTGGAGGAAAGGCTATTCCATGACATGACCACCGCAATCAATGCCGGACCTGCCAGCTAGATCCTGGACAGAACAGAGATTGCTTCCCAAATATCCCCTCAGAGCCTGATGGACCACTCCCCTTTACCCCACAGCATACTAGTTTGTGCTGGTTCCTACAACAGGCCATTGCCCAGCCCTGGGCTAGTATATAAGGCATTTTCCCCTTATCTGGAGCAGGTCAGGCCCCAGTATCCCTATCCATCCTACCCTGTCCTATATGACCCCTTAGCACCTGCCACGTAGCACAGAGGACATCCATAGCATCTCACCACCACCCAAGATGAGCCTCATATATAAGTTCCCTTAATAAACTCTATATATAATGATAAAGTTGTCAGCCTCTTCCTGCGGTCTCTTGGCTCCAGAAATTTTATGTAACAGCCTTGTTCTCAATCAAATAATTAGGGTGCACCCTCATCAGAGGGTAGTAGTGATTAAAATGACATCTAGTCAGCCTGACAAAGCAATGCTCCTTGTCAGATATGAGTTTGTTGCCTAAATTTACTTTAATGCACAGGCACTGATTATTTTAGTTGGTGTGGTGTCAGAGGACAAGTTCTCCAAACTGAAGGTTCTGCTCCTAAAAAGGTGAGTACCATAAAAAAGAGAAGAAGTTTGAGGTCAAACACCTAACTTCAATCCCAGATCTACTTCTGCTTACTCATCACACATGATCTTTGACTCTTTGGGCCTCAATTTTAAATACCCATAATTTGCTCCTCTCTGAGAATCAGTGAAAAGGAGTTTGGTAAAGTTCTGTCATTTTCAGCATCACCAGAATCAGTCCACCTGTCTTCATCTCAACCACCATCTCTTTAAGCCCAGCAGTCATCTCTCACCAGACTTCTGTGATAGTCTCCAAATGCCAATCTCCTCATCCTTTCTCATTTCTCTCCAAAGACTTTCCAAGCAGAAGACAGAAATGTTTTTCAGAATGCATCTCTAATCTTGTCTGACTCATATAATCCCAATACTTCAAAGATACATTAATGACTAGTATCGTCCCTGCGTACATCTCCAGATGCATTTTGTGCAATGCCCTGCCTGCCAACACACACAAATTCTCTGTGTCCAGCCACAATAATCTTCTTTCAGTTCCTTGAGTATACAATGTTACCTTCCACCTTATCATACCTCCCTGTAATATTCTCTTTTCACACCCAAATTTCCCCCAGTTGACACCTACGTATCTGTCAAATCTCAAGTCACTCAAAAGTCATTTCCTTCTCCCACCTGCCAACATCCTCTCACAGTACTAAGCATGTTTGCTCCAGAGCACATCCCATGATGGTGAGATCATTTGTGCGATTATTTGATTCATGTCTATCTCAAACGTCAGGTAACTATCAACTCCAAAAGGACTGTGACAGTCTTACTCAAAAAAGAAATGCAATATATGTCTTAAAAAAGAAATGATCTTTACCCTGGCTGCTGTGGCTCAGTTGGTTGGAGTGTCATCCTGTACACCAAGAGGTGGCGTGTGCGATCCCCAGTCAGGGCACACGCAGAAAGCAACCAATCGATGTCTCTCTCACACGGATGTCTCTCTCTCTCTCTCTCTCTCTGCCTTCCTCTCTATAAAAATCAATAGAAAATTTTTTGTCTTATTAAAAAAATAAATAAATAAATGATCTTTTGAAACTTAGTAACAGAAAACTATGAAACCAGTGGGTTTTTTTAGTATTTTTCTATATTTCTTCCTTTTTTTTTTTAATAATTTTTTTTTTTTAATCCTCACTTGAGGACATTTTTGCGTTTCAGATAGAGCAGGAGGGAGAGAGGGGGGAAGAGAGAGAGAAAGAAACATCAATGTGAGAGACACACATCAACTGGCTGCCATCCACACAACCCCAACCGGGGCTAAGGACAAACTACAACCAAGGTACGTGCCCTTAGCAGAAACCAAACATGAGACTCTCTGGTCCATGGGCCGACGCTCTAACCACTGAGCCAAACTGGCCGGGGCTACATTTCTTCTTTATAAGTATTTCCAAATATTTAAAAGATCCTAGCCAGTATATGAAATCACCGCGATGTGAAACAGTGGAAGACTAATATTCTTTCTAAAACATAGAAACAAAGGCATTCCACATCAAAAGCATTTGCCTGCCTGAACTTATTTGCAGCTTTAGAACATTGTGAAACATAGCTATTAAATATAAAACTGAACCTTTTATAGGTTTATTTTAAAACCCTGGAAATTATAAAAGGATTATAGTACCTATGAAGCAGTAAAAAAACGATTAACAGCCCTGGCCAGTTTGGCTCAGCGGTTAGAGCGTCAGCCTGCGGTCCGGAGAGACCCGGGTTCGGTTCCCGCTAAGGGCACGTACTTTGGTTGCAGTTTGTCCCCGGCCTTGGTTGGTCGTGCGGGTGGCAGCCACTCGATGTGTCCCTTCACGTCGATGTTTCTCTCTCTCTCTCCCTTCCTCTCCCTCCCTCCCACTCTATCTGTACAAAAAAATGGAAAAAATATCCTCGGGTGAGGATTAAAAAAAAAAAAAAAAAAAAAACGATTAACATGTATGCCAGAGAAGGAATTACAAAACATATGACTGGGAATTTATGGCAACGAGATTAGTAACTATAAACTTGTTCAGAGCAAGCTAGTATTTATAAGGAAAATAATCCGGTCTTTAATGGTTCACACTTCCTATCCTACCAACAATTACTGTGAGCAAAATGTTCTGGCATTTGCCCTGGCCAGGTAGCTCAGTTGGTTGGGACATCATACACCAGAAGGTTGCAGATTTGATCTCTCTAAAAATTTAAAAGAACATATCCTTGAGTGAGGATTTTTAAAAAGTTCTGGCATCTGGTGAATAGGTATTCAAAATATAAGCAGAAGTATATTTTAAAGAAAAAATGGACACTGATATATTTAAAATGCATGTATTTAGTTTTTTCTCAGAACAAAATATTATTTTCTCCAAGTTAGTACCTTATGTTAGTGTGCTGCAGAATTTTCTCAATAAATAGCTGGAAAAGAAGTACCTCACTGAAGTCCCCACCCTTTTCTCAATGGTGCTTAAAGTCCCATTCCGGATGTAAATCAAAGTAGTTAAGTAGCCCTTCCAGGCTACAGAAAACAACTAAAAATTCAGAATTAAAGCAATAATGCATCATCCGTTTTCTTTTTGTTGTTGTTATTGTTTTGTTTTGTTTTTTAATCCTCACCAGAGGATATTTTTCCATTTTTCTTCAGATACAGTGAGCTAGAGGGAGAAAGAGAGTGGGAGAGAGAGAGAAACATCAACATGAGAGGGACACATCAACCAGCACGACCCCGACCTGCGCCAGGACGAACTGCAACCAAGGCACATGCCCCTGACCAGAATCGAACCTGAAACTCATTGGTCCAAGAGCCAACGCTCTAACCACTGAGCTAAACCAGCCAGGGCCATCATCTATTTTTAATTATTAATGTACTTCCTCTGAAGCTTAACTTATCTAATCTAAAAGTGAAGGTCTGAGCTCAGAGGGGTTGCAAAAGCAGAGAACAGACCTTTAAAAACAATACTTTAGTTGAAACAACAGCTACCACAGGTGCTTTTAAAAGTCTTCCATGGGAAGAAAAAAAAAAGTCCTCACTGGTATAAATCTCCCCAATAAGAGACTTTTCTGACAAAACAGATACTCAATTAGTATCAATAAATGTACTCTAGGAATCTCTGAAGGCAAAATGGAAAAGACTCAAGACAGCAATCAATATGTACAGAGAACAAACTATGTGTACACTACAGATAGGGCAAAGAATCCTAAAAGCCAGTCAAATCAAGTGCTCAACTTTTCTGATTCTATGCCTTTCCCGAGATTGCTCCCTCCAACTGAAATGCTCTGACCCTTCTCTCAGCCTTTGGCCTCCTTTGAGCCTGCCCTAAGAACAAATCCATCCTCTCACTGCTAAAGCACGTCATAATAGTCCCTATTGCACCAAATTCCTTTTTTTCTTTTTTTATCCTCACCTGAGGACATTTTTGCATTTATCTTCAGATAGTGCAGGAGGGAAAGAGGGAGGAAGAGAGAGAAACATCGACATGAGAGAGACACATCGACTGGTTGCCACCCACACAACCTCAACCGGGGCTGGGGTCAAACTGCAACCGAGGTACGTGCCCTTAGCAGAAACTGAACCCGGGTCTCTCTGGTCCATGGGCCGATGCGCTAACCGCTGAGCCAAACTGGCCAGGGCACAATCAAATTCTTTTTTATAACTAGTCAGGACTTTTCTGCTATACTGCTTAAGTGCTGGCATAACCTATAAAATAGCTTTCTATTTTCTATACTGCCTTGCACATTATACATCAAATATTTACAGAAACTGTAGAAACAGAGAGACTTGGAGGTCTGAGTCACAACCATGTCTTTATGGTAAAGCAATCAAAGACCACAGAGTTGAAACAGCTTCAGTGATAAAGTAAACACTGAGTAGTCTAAGTGGCAAGCCCAGAGATGAACTAACCAAAATTCTTGACCTCAGTGAGCTCACAGTCCAATAGAGGAGAATATAATGGTAAACAACCATAAAAAAAAAAAAAATTCCCATGGTGATATGATGTATGAACAGGGTACTATAATAACAAAAGAGAGAGTTGACTCAGCCTGAAGGTAGATAGTTAAAGATCTCCTCAGGAGAATGCAACTCCACTCACACAAGTCAAAAACAGAAGGGAAGCCCTAGCCAATTTGGTTCAGCAGTTACAGTGTCAGCCAATGTGTCTCTCTCACATCAATGTTTCTCTCACATCAATGTTTCTCTCCCTGCCCCCCCACCCCCACCCCCACCCCACCCCCACCCCCACCCCCACCTCTATCTGAAGATAAAATAACCTCAGGTGAGGATTAAAAAAACAAAAACAAAAGGGAAGTAGAGGACATTGGTCTTGGAAATTATTTTTTTGGAATTGACACCAACAGTGCAGGCAACAAAACCAAACAATAAATTTAAAAAATAGAAGAACTACATCAAACTAAAAAGTCTGCATAACAACAATCAACAAAATGAAAAGGAAACTTATAAAATGGGAAAAAATATTTGCAAACCATACATCTGATAAGTGGTTAATATCTAAGATATGTATATAAAGAACTCAGTAGCAAAAATAAAATTAAAAAATAGGTAACTTGATTTTTTTAATGGGCAAAGGACCTGAATAGACAGTTTTCCAAAGACACACAAATGGCCAAAAGGTATCTGAAAAGGTGCTCCATATCATTAATCATCATGGAAATGCACGTTAAAACCATAATGAGGTATAACCTCACATCTGTTGGAATGGCTATTATCAAAAAGTCAAAAGCGCCTTGGGCAGTCTGGGTCAGTGGTTACAGCATCAGCCCACGGACCAAAGAGTTGCAAGTTTGATTCTGGTCAAGGGCATGAACCTCAGTTGCAGTTCGATCCCTGGCCCTGGTTGGGATCATGTGGGAAGCAACCAATCAATGTGTCTCTCTCACACTGATGTTTCTCTTTCTTTCTCTCTTCCTTCTTCCCTCCCTGGCTCCCTCCTACTCTTTCTGAAAATCAGTGGAAAAATATCCTCTGGTAAGGTTTAAAAAAAAAGTCAAAAGATAACAAGTGTTGGTAAGGATGTAGAGAAAAGAGAACCCTTCTGCACTGTTAGTGGGAATATATATTGGTACAGCCATTATGGAAAACAGTATAGAAGTTTCTCAAAAAATTAAAAATAGAACTAGCATATGATCCAGCCATCTCAGTTCTGGGTATATATCCAAAGGCAATAAAATCACTATCTCAAAGCGATATCTGCACTCCCATGTTCTTTGCAGCATTTTTCACAGTAGCCAAACTATACAAACCACCTAAGTGTCTATCAACACATGAATAAAGAAAATATTATACACATACAGAAACAATGGAATATTATTGTTCAGCCTTAAAAAATAAGGAAATACTGCCATTTACAATAACGTGGATGAACCCAGAGATTCATGTAAGTGAAATAAGCCAGACACAGAAAGACAGAGATTGCATGAACTCACTTATTTGTAGACTCTAAAAAAAAAATATATATATATATATATATATATATATATATATATATGCCCTGGCCGGTTTGGCTCAGTGGTTAGAGCGTCGGCCTGCAGTCCAGAGAGATCCGGGTTCGGTTCCTGCTAGGGGCGTGTACCTTGGCTGCAGTTTGTCCCCGGCCCTGGTTGGTCATGTGGGTGGTGGCCACTCAATGTGTCCCTTTTAAGTTGATGCTTCTCTCTCTCTCCCTCTCTCTCTCCCTCTCTCTCCCTCCCACTCTATCTGAACAAAAAATGGAAAAATGTCCTTGGGTAAGGAGATATATATATATATATATATATATATATATATCTCACAGTAACTGCGTGTAAAATGGTGGTTACCAGAGGCTGGGGGAGGGGAGAAAAGGGGAGATGTTAATCAAAGGATACAGACTTTCAGTTATATAAGTAAGTTCTGAAGACCTAATGTACAGCATAGTGACTGTGGTTTAGTTAATAATAATGTATTGTACATTGAAATTTGCTGAGAGTACATCACAAGTGTTCTCATCATGCACATATGCAAAAAAGGTAACAATGAGAGATGTATTTGTTAATTAATTGGATTGTGGTAATCATTTCACAGTGTATACATATATCAAATCATCAAGTTGCATACTTTAAACATACAATTTTTATTTGTCAAAATAATAAATAAAAATAAAAAAATTTTTTGTTGTTAATCCTCACCTGAGGATATTTTTCTATTGCTTTATAGAGAGAGTGGAAGGGAGGGAGGAGGAGGAGGAGAGAGAAAAACATCAATGTGAGAGAGACACATCAATTGGTTGTCTCCCACACATGCCCCCACTAGGCTGGGGGCTGAACCTGCAACCCAGGTATGTGCTGTTGACCAGAAATCAAACCCAAGACCCTTCAGTGTGTGGGTCGATGCTCTAATCACTAAGCCCACCAGCTAGAGCGGAATTTTTAGTTTTTATAATTTTTTGCTATTTAGTTCCTCAAAAAATAGAATAACCATATGATCCAGCAATTCCACTTTTGGATATACATCCAAAAGAACTGAAAGAGCAGAAGACTTGAACATATATTTGTACACCCATATTCTTAGCTGCATTATTCACAACAGTCAAAAGGTGGAAGCACCCTAGCTGGTTTGGCTCAGCGGCTGGAGCATCAGCCCGTGGACCAATGAGTCGCAGGTTTGATTCTGGTCAAGGGCATGTACCTCGGTTGTGGCTCGTCCCTGGCCCTAGTCGGGTCGTGCGGGAGGCAACCAGTCGATGTATCTCTCTCATGTCGATGTTTCTCTTTCTCCCCCTCCCTCCCACTCTATCTGATGATAAATGGGGAAAATATCCTCAGGTGAGGATTAAAAAAAAAGTGGAAGCAACCCATGTCCATCGATGGGTGAATGGATAAAAAAAGATACTATATACATACAGTGGAATATTATTCAACCTTAAAAAGGAAGGAAATTCTAACACATGCTACAACATGGATGAACCTTGAGGACATTATTTGCCAGTCACAAAAGACAAATACTGTATAATTCCACTCATATGAGGTACCCAGTATAGTCAAATTCAGAGACAAAGTAGAATGGTGGTTGCCATGGCCTGAAGAAAGGAGGGAATGAATGGGGAGTTGTTGAAATTGGTAAAGAGCTTCAGTTTTGCAAGATGAAGAGTTCCAGAGATTGGTTTGTACAACAAAGTGTATGTACTTAACTTAACACTACTGAACTCTATACTTAAAAAATAGTTAAGATGATAAGCTCTATGTTATGTGTAATTTTTTCTTTATCTTCACCTGAGAATATTTTTCCATTTATCTTCAGATAGAGTGAGAAGGAGGGAGGGAGGGAGGGAGGGAGGGAGGGAGGGAGGGGGAGAGAGAGAGAGAGAGAGAGAGAGAAACATCGATGTAAGAGAGACACATCAGTTGGTTGCTTCCCACATGACCCAACCAGGGCCAAGGTATGGCTTTTGGTCTGTTCTAACTATTGAGAAACACCAGCCAGGGCATATGTTATGTGTAATTTTTAAAACATATTGAGATGAGCCTGGCTGGTGTGGCTCAGTGGACTGAGCATCATCCCATGGACTGAGAGGTCCCAGTTCAATTCCCAGTCAGGGCACATGCCCTGGTTGCGGGCTCGAATGCCAGTAGGGGGTGTGCAGGAGAGACAGCCTATTGATGTTTCTCTCTCACACTGATGTTTCTTTCTCTCCCTTCCTCTCTCTCTCAAAAAAAAAAAAAAAAAAAAAATCAATAAAAAAATATATTCAAAAATTTTTTTTCTTTATTGATTTTAGAGAGAGAGGAAGGGAGAGAAAGAGATAGAAACATTGATGAGAGAGAACATCAATTGGCCACTTTCTGCATGTCCCCCAATGGGGATTTGGCCCACAACCTGGGCATGTGCCCCAACCGGGAACTGAACCGGTGACCTCTTGGCGTATGGGTCAACACTCAACCACTGAGCCACACCAACTGGGCAATAAAAACATATTAAAATATATATATATATATATATATATATTAGAAATATACGTGTGTGTGTGTGTGTGTGTGTGTGTGTGTGTGTGGAGAGAGAGAGAGAGAGAGAGAGAGAGAAAGATGAATATCTCTGTGTTGTTAAGTTTTACACGCATTTCTGATTAATTCCCGATACTGGATTTCTGAAAGTGGAGCTAATAGGTGAAAGATATGCAAAAAGCACAAGGTTCTTCAGCATGCTGTCAAATTACTTTCTAGGAAGATTATACCAGTTAACACAAACATCAATATTATAAAAGAGTACTTGTCTCACATCATGCTTTCAATCATTCAACAACATTTATTGAGCACTTATGTGCCAGGCCCTCTCATGGCCCTGGGAATACAGAAGGGAACAAGACAGACAAAAGTCCCCACCTTCATGGAGCATATGTTCTGGTGGGAACGGCAAGCCAAAAATTAAACAAAACAAATTTAAATAAGCAAAAGATATAATATAGTATATGGTGAAAGAGAAAAAAAATAAAGAAGGGAAAGCAAGTAAGTGTTATAAGGGAGGGGCTGAAATTTTAGATAAGAAGGCCACAGACAGCCTCCTGACCTGGTGAAATCTGAGTAAAGATACAAAGGAAGGAAGAGTCATAAAACTCCCTGGGCAAAGGACATTCCAGGGAGAGGGAACAGCAACTAGAAATGCGGTAAAGCCAGAACATGTGCAGAGTGCCCGCAGTGTTCAAGAAACAGCCAGAAGGCCAGTGACTGAAGCAAAGACAGTCAGAGAATAGTAGTAGGAGAGGCAACCTGAGGAGTTCATGGGGCCTTGATAATTGAACATTATCAGTTTTTCTTTTCTTTTTAATTTAATTTTATAATGATAAGGATAATATGAGATCTACCCTCTTAAATTTTTAAGTGTACAATGTTATCTACAGGTAGAAGGTTGTACAGCAGACAGATCTAGATGTTATTCATATTGCTTTTATCATTTTTTTACATCCTGGCTATTTTGATAGGTTTAAAAAAATGAATTAGCCTGGTCAGTGTGGCTCAGTGTTTGAGCATCAACCCATGCACCAAGGGGTCGCCAGTTCAATTCCTGGTCAGGGCACATGACCAGGTTGTGGGCCCAATCCCCAGTGAGGGGCATGCAGGAGGCAGCTGGTCGATATTTTCTCTCATCGATGTGTCGATCTCTCTCTCCTTCTCCCTAAAAATCAATAAAGAAAAAATTTTTTAAAAAGAATGTATTAGTGGGGTTGAGCTGCTATAACAAAATATCACAGATGGATTGTATAAACAATAGACTTATTTCTCACAGTTCTGGAAATTGGGAAGTCCAAGATCAAGGTACTAGCCAAATTCAGTTCCTGATGAGAGCCTTCTTCCTGTCTTGAAGATGGCTGATTTCTCATTGTTTCATCAAATGGCAGAGAGAGGATGATCACTCCTTCCTCTTCTGATAAAGCCACTAATCCCTAACATAAGGGCCCCACCCTCATGACCTCATCTGACCCTAATTGTCTCCCAGAGGACCCATCTCCAAATACCATCATATTGGAGGTTATGGCTCAGCATATGAATTTGGTGGGGGACACAATTCCGTATATAGCAGATAATATCCTTTTTTAATTACAGAAGGCTTTTGATAAACTATTAAGGTGAAAATTATTTTTAAGGAAGATCAACTCTGCAGAGGTATACTTGACAAAATAGACAAAATAAGAGAAACCATCTTGGAAGTTTTACAAAAATGGAGATAGATAAATTGGTTGATTCATTCAGAATGCATTTTCAGAGCACCTAAAACATAGTAGGCACTTAGCAAGGCACAAATCAAAGGGAGTCATAGCTGGAGTAGTAGCAGGGGGAAAGGAAAGAAAACAAAAATGTGTAAGAGGCATTTTCAAAATACTTCAATCAGACTTCCGGTCAAGATGGCGGCGTAGGTAAATGCGGTATCACGTCCACCCACAACCACATCAAAGTTACAACTAAACTACAGAACAATCATCATTCGAAACCGCCTGAAATCAAGATAAATGGAAGTCCTACAATTACGGAATTAAAGAAGCAGCCACATTGAGACTGGTAGGAGGGGCGGAGGTGGACGGGCTGGTCCCACACCCACGTGTAGCGGATAAAAATCAGGAGGACACCTCAGCAGGGAAGGTCCTCCCTGAGGACTGAGGGGTCCCCGTCCCACACCAGGTGCCCCGCTCAGGGTTCCAGTGCCAGGAAGAGAAATCCCCATAACTTCTGGCCATAAAACCAGTGGGAACTGAGGCTTGGGGGAGGCTGAGGCAGCTGGAGCCCCAGACAGCTCCTCTTAAACAGCCAGCACATGGACTTATCAGACTCCCTCTAAGCTTGGAGGGGAGGCAGCTCAAGGGGAGCCAGAGACATACAGGGAAGAACTGAGCTGTTTGGCATTGGAACAAGGGCTGGAGAGGGGGCTTTCTCTGGGACAAATGTGCAGTCAGAGGCCTTTGTTCCTTTGGTGAGCCCTTCCCTGGGGCAGCAGACAGCCGCCATATCTGGGACTCCAGCAACCTGGCTCACACTGTTTGCTCCACCCTAGTGATTCTCTGACCCTTGCCCAACCCAACTTTCAGGCCCACCCAAGCTGTTGCCAGTTGCTTAACCATAGGATTGGCTTGTCTTGGATCCTGCTTCAGGTTTTCCTAAATTCTTTCAAACAAGCAGCATCTGGTCTCAGCTAGCCCAATGCCTCTCATTAAGTAATACATAGAAACAAACACAGGAAGGCACCCAAAATGAGGAGACAAAGAAACAGGTCCCAAATGAAAGAACAGAACAAAACCCCAGGAAAAGATCTAAGTGAAATGGAGATAAGCAACTTAACAGATGCTGAGTTCAAAATACTGCTTCTAAGGATGCTCAATGGACTTAGTGAGAACCTCAGCAAACTTAGTGAGGGCCTCAAGAGCATAAAAAAGGACCAGTCAGAAATGAAGGAGGCACTAACTGAAATACAGAACAATTTACACAGATTCAATAGTAGAGTAGGTAAAGCCAAGAAGCAAACCATTGATTTGGAATATAAGGAAGTAAAAGCACCCAGTCAGAACAGCAAAAAGAAAAAAGAATCCAAAAAAATGAGGATAGAGTAAGGAGCCTCTGGGACAACTTCAAGCGTGCCAACATTCGCATCTTGGGGTTGCCAGAAGGAGAAGAGAGAAAACAAGAAATCGAAAACTTATTTGAAACAATAATGATAGAAAACTTCTCTAACTTGGTGAAGGAAACAGACATACAAGTCCAGGAAGCACAGAGAGTCCCAAACAAGATGAACCCCAAGAGGCCCACCACAAGATACATCATCATCAAAATGCAAAAGGTTCAAGACAATGAGAGAATCTTAAAAGCAGCAAGAGAAAGGCAGCTAGTCACCTACAAGGGAGCCCCCATAAGACTGTCAGCTGATTTCTCAAAAGAAACTTTGCAGGCCAGAAGGGAGTGGCAAGAAATATTCAGTGATGAAAAGCAAGAACCTACAACCAAGATTACTCTATCCTGCAAAGCTGTCATTTAGAATCGATGGCCATATAAAGAGTTTCCCAGACAAGAAAAAATTAAAGGAGTTCATCACCACCAAACCGTTATTATATGAAATGTTAAAAGGTCTTTTTGAAGAAAAAGATAAAATATATGAACAAACAAAATGGCAGTGAATACGTATCTGTAGACAATTGAATCTACAAACAAAATGAACAGGCAGAACAGAAACAATCTCATAGATACAGAGAACATTTTGTCGGTTGCCAGATGGGAAGGGGGTTGGGGGAATGGGTGAAAAAGGTGAAGGGATTAAAAAGTACAAAGTGGTTGCTAGACTGACAAACCTCAAAGGGAAGGGGGTTGGGGGTGGGAAGAAACAAACCAAAGAACTTATATGCATAACCAATGGACACAGACAACAGTGTGGGAAGAACATCTGTAATACATTCAACAATAAAGATAAAAATTTTAAAAAAAGAAAAAACACTTCATGGCCTGGCCGGTTTTGCTCAGTGGTTAGAGCGTCAGCCTGCGGTCCAGAGAGACCTGGGTTCGGTTCCCGCTAAGGGCACGTACCTCGGTTGCAGTTTGTCCCCAGCCTGGGATGGGTCCTGCAGGAGGCAGCCAATCGATGTGTCCCTTTCATATGTATGTTTCTCTGTCTCTCTATTCTCCCCCGCCACACACACTCTATCTGATCAAAAAATGGAAAAAAATGTCCTCGGTGAGGATAAAAAGAAAAATACTTCAATCATATTTGATAATAAGATACAGGATAAAAAATTAAAATTCATATATATTGCAAGTTACTTAAGAGCAGGAAATATAGCTAATTCATCTTTACATCCCACATAGTTCATTATACAATACTTAATAAATGTTTACAAATTAAAGATAAGTAAAGAGAAGTTTTCAAAAGATGGAAAAAGACCATGAAAAGGAGAGCTAAAGAAAAACTGCTGGGGAATGCTCAGTTGGAAACAGAAAGAAGAAATCAAGAATCTGAAATTGAAAAGCAAGGAATCCGAGAAATAGAAGAATCAAGACAGTGCTGTACCACAGGGCAAGAGCCAAGCTAGAAAGAAGGGTGATTCTCATCTTAGTGCCAAAAGCAGCAACAGAACCCGCCCAGTGTGGCTTAGTGGTTGAGCGTCGACCCATGCACCAAGAGGTCGCCAGTTCAATTCCCAGTCAGAGCACATGTCTAGGTTGTAGGCCAAATCCCCAGTGGGGGGCATGCAGGAGGCGACCGATCAATGTTCTCTCTCATCAATGTTTCTATCTCTCCCTCTTCCTTCCTCTCTCTCTAAAATCAATAAAGAAAAAAAACAAAAACCTCAAAAGCAGCAACAGAGTCAAGGAAGCTAGGAAAGATGACAATACTGGATTTGACAATACTGGAATTCACTGCTGTGACAAGTTTGAAGCCAGGTTGTGGAGGATAACAGATGAAGCCAAGGGCAAGAGAAAGGAAGTACATAACCTATTCCTTTAAGGAATCTTAGAGTAAAAGGAAAAAGGAAAAATAAAGATTCCCTCAGACATAGAACTCTACCAGAAATGCCTACATTAGCCTCCGAAAAGTGCAGTGAAGTTAATTAAGTAAGCCTTAGGAAGTATTTACAACATTCAACCTAGTAGGGAGCCTCAAACAACAACATGGGTTGAATGAATATAGGAAGGATTCCTTCTATACCACATATAAAGAGGCAGCAAATCTTCACGTTTACTAATAGCTGGTTTGGAAAGTGGCCTTAAGAAGGTCACAGAGAAAGTAATGACTATTGTAGTAACTGCCAGGCTTTAGCTAATATGAGCTAAACCAGCTTAAGTCAATTAAGGTTCTTTTTTCTGTTTTAATCTCACTATGAGACTATTAGAGGCTCTCCTCAAACATCCAGAAAATAATAAGTTTTAAAAAAACATATCCAAAGATATCAGCTATCCATTCATATTTAAGAGGTGTATGCTTAAATGTTGGCTAGAAGTTCTGCATCAACTGATAAGCTTCACTGGGGAGTAACCATGCCAACATTTTTATACTGCTTTAAATATCAAGGAACTGAGTAAATAAATTCATTTCACTAATATGCATGGGACGATTTAAGAGCAAGTTGTTTGTAATTGAAGCAAACCAATTTATCTTCCTATTATGCTTAGTTTTCTTGGAAAGTTGGATAAAGAACTAGAGGCAAAATCCAATCTCATTATTTTATGTCCTTTAAAAACAGAAAGATACTTAAATGACAGCTAATTGTCCTATAAATAAAGTTTCTGTATACATTCAGGGGGAAGGGAAAAGATAATCACATCTTCTTATCTGAGATAATATATAATAGTTGTATAGTTTTATAGGACTATAATCAAAACAAACAAATATCTGATCCTCATCAAAGTTGTATTGTTTTTCATTTTATTTTAGCAAAATGTATCAGAGAGTCTGGAAACTACTGCACTTCAAGCATGGGTGGTTCCAGAACAATCTTTTGTCTCCTTTTAATAATCCCCACTGATGACTTTCAATTCTACAGATAAAAAGGAAGCATCAGTTTCCAGAACCTCAATGTCCCCAAATAAGAGGTATCTTGGGATTATAGCTTTATGCTAAAAGCACAAATCTAGTTGAAACTCAACCACTTTATCAATATTTTATTTAATAAGAGCAATCAAGTAAGTATCAAACAACTTCATTCTAGGCAGTCCAGATACAAACCTAAACAAACCGGATTTTGTCACTTAATAACATGTTTTGAAAACAAATGCAAGTCAAAAACCTAAATTCTTTTTTTTCACATACAAAATTAAATTTACTAAGCTGTTGTACACACACACACACACACACGTGCATGCACACTCATTTTATGAGCTTTAAAATGCTATTCATATTTCACCCTAAACACTAAGGATTCTTTCTGATGAGGAGACTAAAATGACACAAAAGACAGCATGGCTGCATTATGACAAAATATTCCATATTTCCTAACAAAAAAGGTGAATTTCACCTAAATACTCTAAATTTCACTTAAATACCTAAGTCAGTGGTTCAAGTTACAAAATTTACACTTTTAGTAATATTTTAATCAATTCCCCCCCAAAACTCAAAGCAATACAGAAAAACATACTTTTGCCCTGGTCAGTTTGGCTCAGCGGTTGGAGCCATTGGCCCACAGACCAGAGAGACCTGGGTTCGGTTCCTGCTAAGGGAACGTAGCTCGGTTGCAATTTGTCTCCAGCCCTGGTTGGGGTCATGTGGGTGGCAACCACTCAATGTGTCTCTCTCGCATCAATATTTCTCTCTCTCTCTCTTCCTCCCTCTCTCCCTCCCACTCTATCTGAAGATAAATACAAAATTGTCCTCGGGTAAGTATAAAATAGAAAAACAGCCCTGGCCGGTTTGGCTCAGCGGTTAGAGCGTCGGCCTGCGGTCCGGAGAGACCCGGGTTCGGTTCCCGCTAAGGGCACGTACTTCAGTTGCAGTTTGTCCCCAGCCCTGGTTGGTCGTGCGGGTGGCAACCACTCGATGTGTCCCTTCACATCGATGTTTCTCTCTCTCTCTCCCTTCCTCTCTCTTCCTCCCACTCTATCTGTACAAAAAAATGGAAAAATATCCTCGGGTGAGGATAAAAAAAAAAAAAAAAAAAAAAAGAAAAACATACTTCCTCCCCTAAAACTCACCATCAAGATATGGTCATTACTAGTTAAGATGGTCATTACTAGTTAAGATTTTAGTAAATATTCTTCTCATTTTTGCAGGTAAATGTATGCACCCAGGAACAAGGAAATAAAAATGTTGAAGAAAAAAAACCTAAGCAGATGGCCCATACAATATTATACTATTTTACCTAATTGACTGCTTCTAGCAGAATCTAACCCCCTACCCCAACACCATGCCCCTAAAGCATAACCACTGCAACAAGAAAAATATCTCTATTCAGGAATCAACTCTATAGAGAGCAAATAATTTCCTCCCACACCTTAACTCAAGGAGGTACACTAGTAACTAAAGGAAACAAATCTTTTTTTTTTTTTTATCCTCACTTGACACTTTTCCATTTTTTGTTGGGATAGAGTGGGAGGGAAAGAGAAGAAGAGCGAGAGAGAGAAAGAAACATTGATGTTAAAGGGACACATCAAGTGGCTGCCTCCCGCACAGCCCTGACCCAATCAGGGCTGGGGAGAAACTGCAACCGAGGTATGTGCCTTTGGTGGGAACTGAACTGGGTCTCTCTGGACCACAGGCCGTAGCTCTACCGCTGAGCCAAACTGGCCAGGACTAAAGGAAACAAATCTTGAAGGATATGAGAGAGCATGTTGTCTTGTTCTAGCTGTTTTTAGCATCACCTCTTAAGACCTGCTCAAGTATTTCCATCTCTTGCATGATTCTCAAGAACCCCTAAACTCCATGCTGTTCTGCAGAGACTCCAAGTTGAGTCAACACGTTTTATGACTGCAAATGGGTAAAAAAAAAAAAAAAAAAAAAAAGCTGAGGCTTTGCCTCATTTGATGCCTTCAGTTTGCCTTTGCTAGCATGGGAAAACATTCTCCCTCTCAGATTACCAGACCTCCACACCACCCTGTACAAGGGGGTGCGTGTGCTCGTGCGCGCACACACATTTCATTTTATCTTTCTGGTTACCTGGTACCCAGAAACCTCCAGGAGTATATTGATGAAATGCACAGTGACTAAGAGTCAAGGTTTTTTTCTAGTCTCTGTAAAAATGAACCAAAGAACACCCTTCATAAAATGGCCTAGAAAAGAAAGGCACTACAAAACCATTTAGACATTAAGCAAACATGGTCTTTTCTGTGCTCATCTCCTAGCCAAAATCCTAAATCTGATACAAAGCCACTCTAAATATTAGATAGAAATCGATTATTAACTTTTAACCTCCCAAACTCTAGCCAACTATATTTTTGGTCTCTCTGATATGTTTCAAACAGCCTATTTCTTTTTTCCTATATCTAATTTCAGATAGACCTTACTCTTTCCTATCAAATTTCCCAAAGAAGGACACTCTCAACAACCAATACTGGGTGCTTCACTCCATATGAAAGTGGCAAGTGAAAATGCCTAAATTTTTAAAAAGAAAAAAAAAAAATCTACTACAATCAAATGAAACAAACATAAAATATCCCCCAAAAAACTCATGTTTTTAAAAAGCACTTTCCTATTTTAAGAACCATGTTACCAATAAATGAGTTCAGCAAGGTTGCAGGATATAAGATCAATATACAATAATCAATTATATTTCTATATACTAGCAATGAACAATTGGAAAATGAAATTAACAGTTCCATTTACAATAGCATTAAAAATAAATTTATTCCTAAATATTTTGTTTAACAAAAAGATTGCAAATACACTGAAAACTATAAAACACTGTTGAAGAAGATTAAAGGAGACCTAAAGATATGAAAAGACACCCCATAATAATGGATGAAAGATTTTATATTGTTAATTATGATACTCCCCGAATTAGTCTACAAATTCAATGCACTCTCTATCAAAATTCCAAATGCTTTTTTTTTTTTTTTTGCAAAAACAGACAAGAAAATCCATGAAAAATTCATACATAAATGCAAGGAATCCTGACAACCAAAACTATCATGAAAAAGAACAAAATAGGAAAATTCATACTTCCCAATTAAAAACTTACTACAAAGCTACAAGAACCAAAACAGTATGGTACTAGCATAAGAAAGACATTATATATATACACACACATACACATACATATATACACACATACACATATATGTGTACGTGTGTGTATATATATTTATCAGTATATATACTGACACATATACACATATATGTGTATCAGTAGAACAGAATTTAGAATCCAGAAATAAACCTTCATGTTTGCGGTCAATTGACTTCTAACAAGGATGCTAAGACCATTCAATGGGAAAAGAATAGTCTTTTCAACAAATGGTGCTGAACAATTTTATATCCACATGCAAAAGAATGAAGTTGGACCCCTACCTCATACTATATACAAAAATTAGCTCAAAATCGGACGTCTGGGTGATCTGGCTGTGACATTTGTCACCCAACTGATCACTAGGGTTGATTCAGCTGATCTAGCTGGCTAGTCAGGTATCCCCCTCCTCCCTCACCAATCCATGTGCATCCCTCCGGAAGCTGTGCGCTCAAAGAGGATGACCTTCCTCCCAGAGGAGAGGACTGGTCTTCGGTCAAGGGTATATAAGTAGCTGTGCTCCCCTGCGAGAACCTCCAAACAAGCTCTCCAAAATTAGCTCAAAATGGATTAAAGGCCTGGATGTAAGAGCTAAAACTATTAAAATATTTTTTTTAAAAAACTTAGGCATAAATCTTTGTGACCTTGAATTAGGAAATGGTTTCTTAGATATAACAATAAAAACAAAGCAACAACAACAATAAAGAGATAAACTAAACTTCACCAAAATTAAAAATTCTTCTACTTCAAAGGTTACTACCAAGAAAGTAAAAAGACAACTCACAGAATGAGAGAAAATACTGCAATTCATATATCTAATAAGCTACTAGTATCCAGAATGCATAAAGAACTGTTACAATTCAGTAATAAAAAGACAAAAGCCCAATTTAAAAATGGGCAAGGGATCTCAATAGACTTTTCTCAAATGCCTGGCCGGTGTGGCTCAATTGGTTGAGCATCGTCTCATGCAACCACAAGTCACTGGTTTGATTCTGGCCAGGGCACATGCCTGAGTTTTTGGCTCAATCCCCAGTAGAGGGCATGTAGGAGGCAACCTGTGGGATTGGTCAATGTTTCTCTCTTATCAATGTTTCTATCTCTTTCCTTCTCCCTTCTCTCTGAAATCAATAAAAAAAAAAAAAAAAAAAAAGCCCAACCAGTGTGGCTCAGTGGTTGAACGTAGACCCATGCACCAAGAGGCCTGACCAATTCGATTCCCAGTCACGGCACATACCCAGGTTGTGGGCCAAATCCCCAGTGGAGGGCATGCAGGAGGCAGCCAATTGATGTTCTCTCTCATCGATGTTTCTATCTCTCTCTCCCTCTCCCTTCCTCTCTCTCTAAAATCAATTTAAAAATTAAAAAAAAAAAAAGGTCACGGGTTCAATTCCCAGTCAGGGCACAGGCCCAGGCTGTGGGCTCTATCCCCAGTAGAGGGTGTGCAAAGGCAGCCCATCAATGTTACTCTTTCTCTCCCTCTCCCTCTAAAAAAAACCAAAAAAATTAATAAAATCGTAGTTTTTTAAAAAAGATATACATATGGCCAATAAGCACATGAAGAGATGCTCAACATTATTAGTCATTAAGAAAATGCAAATCAAAACCACAATGAGATACCACTTTCCACATACTAAGGTAAGCTATAATTAAAAGAATAAAGACAGTAACAAGAGCTGGCAAGGATAGGGAGAAATTGGAACCCTCATACATTGGTGGTTGGAATGTGAAATGGTTCAGCCATTTTAGAAGAGTTTGGCAGTTACCATGTGACCCAGCAATTCTACTCCTAGATATATATCCAAGAGAAATGAAAACATATGTCCACATAAAAACATGTAAACCAATATTCATAGCAGCATTATTAATAAAGGCCAAAATGTATGAACAGCCTAAATGTCCATTGACTGATTAATGAATAAACAAAATGTGGTATATTATATAATGGAATATTATTTGATTGTAAAAAGGAATGAAATACTAATTCATGCTATAACATGGGTAACCTTAAAACATTACATTAAGTTTGCCCTGGCCAGTTTGGCTCAGCGGTTAGAGCGTCGGCCTGCGGTCCGGAGAGACCCGGGTTCGGTTCCCGCTAAGGGCACGTACTTCGGTTGCAGTTTGTCCCCGGCCCTGGTTGGTCGTGCGGGTGGCAGCCACTCGATGTGTCCCTTCACGTCGATGTTTCTCTCTCTCTCTCCCTTCCTCTCTCTCCCTCCCACTCTATCTGTACAAAAAATGGAAAAATATCCTCAGGTGAGGAAAAAGAAAAACAAAAAAAAAAAACATTACATTAAGTTAAATAAGCCAGACACTGGCCCTGGCTGGGTAACTCAGCTGGTTAGAGTGTTGACTTGATACACCAAGGTTGTGGGTTCAATCCCTGGTGAGGGCACATACAAGAAGCAACCAATGATTGCGTAAATAAGTGTAACAACAAACAATGTTTCTCTTTCTCTCTAAAATCAATCAGTAAATTTTTAAAAATGTTTTAATAAGCCAGAAATAAAAGGCCATATTGGGTATTATTTCACTTACATGAAATGTCCAGAACAGGCAAATCCACAGAGACAGAAAGTAGATTATGTTTTCTAGGGACTATGCTGGAATGGGGAATGGAGAGTGACTGCGAATAGATACTGGGTTTCTTTTGGAGTAATAAAAATGTTCTGGAAGTAGACACAGTCATGGTTGCACAACCTTGTGAATACACTAAAAACCACCAAGTTCTACACTTTAAAAGAGAAAATTTTATGATATGTGAATTATAAAGAACCATTTACTTCAGCAATAAAATGCTCCTAAGGAGAAATGGAATAATATGCACTCCCTATATATGAGCAAAGGTTAGTTTTCCCAAGACCAGGACTCATAATGTTCTCAGCAGATTTGTACTTTTTCCAGGTATGTTATTGTACAAAGTTAACAACGTGATTTTTGCAAAGACTGGCTATGATAACCCTATCCTAACACACAAACTATTTTCACTTTTTCCAAGTTCCCTTTCAGTCCTTACACATGTATATTTTTACCTATCTATAATCCATGCAAAATAATCTTTATAAATTTTCCCATATTGCTACATGGCCTTCAAAATTATCATTAAAAAGTTGTAATTAGTTGACATCTATAATTTTCTTAATTCTTCCTCTTCTATGCCCTGCCTTGAAGTGTTAGATATTTCTTCCCAATGTTTCATTATATATAATGTTGCAACATACATACAACATGAAAAGCTAACACAGCTCTTTTCTTTCCTTTAATTATTTCCCTGAATAAAGATTTCCAGGGTATGCCTGGCTGGTGTGGCTCAGTGGATTGAGCATTATCCCATGAGAGGTCCCGGTGTGATTCCGTCAGGGCACATGCCCAGGTTGCCGGCTAGATCCCCAGTAGGGGGTGTGCAGGAAGCAGCTGATCAATGGTTCTCTGTCACATCAACGTTTCTGTCTCTCTCTCTCTCTAAAAAAAAAAAAAATTTCCAGCCCTGGCCGGTTTGGCTCAGCGGTTAGAGCATCAGCCTGCGGTCTGGAGAGACCCAGGTTTGGTTCCCACTAAGGGCACATACCTTGGTTGCAGTTTGTCCCTGGCCCCAGCCGGGGTCATGTGGTTGGCAGCCACTCGATGTGTCTCTCTCACATCGATGTTTCTCTCTGTCTTCCTCCCTTTCTCCCTCCCACTCTATCTAAAGATAAATGCAAAAAAAGTGTCCTTGGGTGAGGATAAAAACAAAACAAAACAAAATTTCCAGGGGGAAAAAATTAGTAAACCAAAGGACATTTTTTATGACTCCTGGCTGCCTTCCAAAAGTATTATAAATTTACATTGCCATAAGCAACAAAAAACTTGCTTTTTTTAAACATGACCATTTTTTATGCTTTTGATGTATTCAGTGTTAAAAGATTTTATCAAGGTAATTTGAGATCTTCCTTTAGACTTCGAACGTTGGTTATTCAAGGGCATGAGCCTGCTCTATTTGTCTTAAACTCTGTTGTTGTTTTCAGTCACTTATAGTTAAGGAAAATGAAGAATTTTTTAAAACTCGGTATTCTTCCTCTTAGGCGGATAGAGCATACAATCAATTGTTGTTTTCTTTAAAAATCTATATGCTTGTGGCCATCTTGTCAAGTAACAGCAACTGCTAGAAAAGTAACAGAGACTAAATTTCAATCACAATAAAAGAAAAATTCTACAATCATTAACTACTTGCAAGATTTCAGCGTCCATAACAACTATGAGCACAAGTGGCCCAAGGTGTCTGTCTTGACTAGCAATCTCTACAGAAAGACCAAGAACAATGAAGAGCCTATAGAATTATCAAGATAAAAATAATGGTTAACTGAGCACTAACTGCCAGGTACTATTAGAAGCATTTTTACATCCATTATCACATTAATTCAAACTAAGTATCCTATAAGTTAGAAAATATTCCATTTACTATGAAAAAAAAAAAAAAAACTGAGGCTTAATAAAGAAGGTAAGTTACTTTTCCAAAGTAGATCCAGAAAAGGGCACATTTTTCTTTTTTTTTTTAAATCCTCACTTGAGGATATTTTTCCATTTATCTTTAGATAGAGTGAGAGAGAGAGAGAGAGAGAGAGAGGGAGAGAAACATCGATGTGAGAGATACACATTGATTGGTTGGCTCCCAAATGACTCGGACCAGGACCAGGAACCAACCAAAGTGCAACTGAGGTACGTGCCCTTGACCAGAATCAAACCTATGACTCTTTGGTCCGCTGGCCTACACTCTAACCACTGAGTCAAACCAGCCAGGGAATACATTTTTCTTAATCTTTGCATTAGCAGGAGCTGTCCTCCCCATAGGATGTGAATTCAGAAAAAGAAACATTCCCACATATGTCTGATGCAGGGGGATATACAGTATGAAGAAATGAGGATCTCACCATCATTATAGCAGTATTCATGATCAATGGTAGCACTAACATAAAATAGGGGGAGGATTAGCTCCCCCATTATCTCATCAACCAACCCCTAAAACAGCCTAAAAAACATATCATCTACAGAAGGCTTATTAGTCCCTTAGGTCTTCCTTCCAAAGCCTGCCACCCCTATAGTCCCTCTAAACAGACATGCTGGAATTGCCAGTGGATGTGATGATGACAGAGTGCTTACTTCTACTGTCTCTCCTTTCCTGTGCTGGTAGGATTAGGGGTTCTTATTTGCTCATTCTGAGAAGAAGAAGATGCAAAGACAATACTAAATTAAATTGATCCTAGTTGTCCATTTCCATGTATTTAGTTTAACAAATATTCCCCATATGCCAAGCAAATCTTACAGAAGTTGAAGTTTACTACCAATAAAATACATGCATTTAGAGGAAAGGGTTCTTCAGAAATATGTACGCTACTTTATACATAACTAAAGTAAACATCTGAGTCCAGAGATTTATTCTTTTTTTTTTTTTTTATCCTCACCCGAGGACATTTTTCCATTTTTTGTTTAGATAGAGTAGGAGGGAGAGAGAGGAACAGAGAGAGAGAAACATCAACGTGAAAGGGACACATTGAGTGGCTGCCACCCACACAACCCAACCAGGGCCAGGAACAAACTGCAACCAAGGTACATGCCCTTAGCGGGAACCGAACCCAGGTCTCTGGACCGCAGGTCAATGCTCTAACCGCTGAGCCAAACCGGCCAGGGCCAGAGGTTTGTTCTTAAAAGCTTAAGTAGTTCAAGAGCAAACAGAACCATAAAATATTATGTTGAGTCAGTCTACTTTTTGGGTTTAACTTTGCTAAACCTAATTAAAATCAACTGGTCCCTCACAGTAGTTTGGAATGTTTCAGAATTTAAATAATTCTAGGGCCCTTTGTGAGAGGGGGCAGGTGGCAGGTAATCACCATGAAAACCAAGAGAAAAAGTAGAACAAGGTATTTTCCTGTTTCGTCCAGATCACATTCAGTCAGAGCCAATATTTAACTATGGTGTCTCCAGACCTACAAGGCTATCCTCAGGCTTCTGTGAGCCTATTAACACAAACAACCTCCAAAAATCAGACACGATTCTCTGGAAAAATTTAGGTTACATTACAAAAAGCCTGGAAAAAAGGCACATAGATTCATGAACAGGACACATGCCTCAAGTGCTTTGATGAATATTTCTGTGGAGCTCTCAGAGATTTGTATGTGAACAAAAATTACAAGAGCCAAAGAAGTTGCACCCCATAGTCCCAAATCCAATCTTCATTACTCTCATAGAAGAAACAACCAAAAATAAAACATGATTCAGGGATATCCAAAAGTGAACTCAAAAGAAATATCTGACATTTAACTACCAGAGGCTTCAAGAAATCTAAATATTTCCTAAAATACCCTCCTAGTCTGATCTTAGAGTAAAAAACTCAAAGTAAGCTAAATAAAACCAGCTCAGATTTACTATCTGTGTAACAAAATGCCTGTCAAAGATGTCTTGAATCCAGGATATCAAAAAAATTGACATCAAAATCACAAGAAAATCAATGGCAAACTGGAATATTTGCTTTTTCAATGACGCAGATCCATTTCAGTGATGCCGGGACCTTCAACTTGGGACCAGGAGGCCTGCTTGTTGGAGTGGCAAGAACTCCAGTCTAGTCAGTTCAAGGACATGGGTTCCAGTTTGGTTGATGCTACTAGCTAGGTGGGTAGCCCTAAGCAAGTCACTTAACATTTCCTCTTTCTCAGGGTTTACTTTCCTTATCGAAGAGGTTGACTAGACTAGTATTTCCTAAACTCACCTAATCATAAGAACTGCTTCAGGGTAACTGTTAACACTTTGGATTCCAAGCCCCATTCACAAGAGATTCTGGAATGTTCAGGAAGTCCCTGTGTGAGGCCTAGGACCTTAGGCTTAGTAAGTGATCTAAGTGAGAAGCCAGTAGCACCATGTTTTCTCCAGTGGGCATTGTTGGGGTCTCTGGCTGGGCTGTGAAGCTGCAATGGATCCAAGTTCAAAATATGACAACTTTGAAAGAAATTACCAGGTGACTAAAGTCAATCAAAAACATCCAGACTCTATAAAAATGGTAGCAGCAGCAAAATGTGCCCGAGCTAAGAGGAAGCTGAAAGCAGCTTGAGCATATGGAACAGGACCTTTGGCTCTGTATGAAAAGGCTGACGTCAAGGTGCCTGAAGACAAGAAGAAACCATCAGTGTCGTCAGACAGAGGGCTTTGCGGGGCTATCCATTCTTTGGTTGCTAAACAGATGAAAAGTGAGGTGGCTACACTCACAGCAGCCAGGAGAAAAAGGTAAGATTGTTGAAATTGGTGATAAAATTGGGGGTATACTTCATAGCACTCATTCTGACCAGTTTGTGTTGACTTTCAAAGAAGTGGGGAAAAAATTCCCTTCTTTTGGAGATGCATCAGTCATGGTCCTGGAATTACTAAATTCTGGATATGAATTTGGTTAAGGATCTATCAGCTTTAATTGATTCAGGTCTGTCATCTCCTACAAAACTGAAGAAAAGCCCATCTTTCCCCTTAATACCATTCATTGCAGATGCTGACAGCATAAGTACCTAGGCTGACGTTGATGCTGACATGCTGCAGATTTACCAGGAACACAATCTAGCCAACACCATCAACTAAGAAATCCACCACAAAGCAGTCGATTGAAACACCTTCAGTACTGCAGTTTTGGATTAATGAAAATCAAGTTTCATCCTTAGACAAAGAGGTAAAGGAGGAAAACTCAACCAGCTGATTTTGACTTTAGTTTACTGCTGTCCTGGTCAGAAGAAATTATTGGTCTGCTGTTTAAATTACTAAGAACAGCAAGATAATTGTAAAGTATCCTACAATAAACAACTGACAGTAAGAAAAAAAGTGCCCTGGCTGGTTTGGCTCAGAGGTGAGAGCATCAGCCCGCTGACCAAAGAGTTGCAGGTTCAATTCCAGTCAAGGGCACGTACCTTGGTTGCGGTTTGTCCAGGGCCCTGGTCAGGGTTGTGCAGGAGGCAGCCAGTCGATGTGTGTGTGTGTCTCTCTCTCTCCTTCTCTCCCTCTTCCTTCCTCCCTCCCTCCCACTCTACCTGAAGATAAAAAGAAAAATATCCTCGGGTGATGATTATAAAAACTAATAAAAAAAGAAAAAAAGTGATCCAAGTAATTATCATCTGGTAAGTTTTGCAAACACTGAGCTAGGTGATCCTCAAGCTGTCTGTCCTTCCAGCTCTAATTCTATATTATGTGGATATTTCATGAGGATATTCTAAAAACATGCACAATTATAACAGTTAACATGTGTTATTGGACAAAATCAATAAATATATGAGATCATTGAAACAAATATGCCCATCCCCCAATCCCCAACCCTGTCCATACCTTAAACACCAATACAAACATCCTTCTAGATACTGGGCAAATGGAACACTTTATTTGGTGGGGGGAAAAATTTTTTAATATTAAACTCTCAGCACATTAATATGGAAAGACTTGTGTTATAGGAAGAGAGAACTGTATACCTAATATTTTAAGTGAAAACTATATTGCTTTCTTCCCTTGAAGAGAACAACATTATCTGGTGATTCCACCTGTTCCTAGCTAAGAAAAAGCTAGAAAACTGGCTAAGTCCCTAGCAGCTATAAAATAGCATGCTCTGTAATACTGGAATGCAAATGTTACAAAGCTAAAAGTAAACAACAAAAGCAAAAGAACAATAACTACTTACCAATGCTTCAAATTCAAATGTGGAAACAACTAGGTGGCTAAGAGTCCCCAACCTTTTGTTAGGAAGGTTTGATCAGGTAAATGAGAACCTCTAGATAGTTTTCTGCACACAAAGGTAGCAATCTTTAATTTAGCTTTTCCTATACTATTTTGCTGTAGACCATTTCTCTAAAATTTTCATAATCTTCTAGTGGGATTTACTTATATTCTCTTATTTAAATTTATAAGCAACAAAACAAAAAGAGCCTGACTGCATGGAGCACAGAGGGGCAGAGCTGCAAAGGATGCTCAGGAGAGACCAAATATCATATAGGTGGTTACAAAACATGTAAATAAAGTCAAGATTAAAACACAAAACTGATTTTGAGTTACCCTTGAAACACAAACAGATAAGAAACTAAGAGAAGCCTGGCCGGGGTGGCTCAGTGGATTGAGCGTTGTCCCATGCACCAAGAGGTCACCAGTTCGATTCCTAGTCAGAGCACATGCCCAGGTTACCAGCTCCATCTCTGGTGGGGGACATGCAAGAGGCAGCCAATGTTTCTATCTATCTCTGTCTCTCTCTCCCCCTACCTCTCTCTCTAAAAATCAATAAATTTTTAAATGTTTATTTAAAAAAAGAGAAAGAAACTAAGAGTAAAACATTACTACATACTTTAGCTATTAGGAAAACAGTGCAGAGTAGCCCACTACAGCAGTACATACTAGTACATTAGGTTAGTATAAAACATGTTCAAAATGAATCTTGATGCTTATCATGGAAACATTATTGAGTTAGAGTTAGGACCACACAGACCAAAAAGTGATTTGCTTTCATGGCAAAAGTGGGGACACCAACTGTTATGTACTGTATCACAGAAGCATTGAGTTTAAAACCAGATATATGTTTAGCCCTGGCCAGTTTGGCTCAGTGGTTGAGCGTCGGCCTGCGGACCAGAGAGTCCCGGGTTCGGTCCCTGCTAGGGGCACGTACCACAATAAATAAATAAAGTCAGATATATGTTTAAATACATTTCTGGGTCGGTTGCCAAACAAGCTCTAAGGCAATGTTTTGACCAAACCTCACCTTCAATTAAAATAGAAATGTAAAATTAGGATCCAGGAAGACAGCATAATAGCGTGGTTAAGAGCACACGGTTTGCTGTCACACAGACCTGAATTAAAACCCCAAATCAACAAATTACTGTGTGACCTTGAACAAGTCATTTAACTTAAGTCTCGATTTCCTCATTTGTAAAATGCAGATAATGCTTCACTCAGCTATTAGGAAATTTAAACGAGGTGATTTCATGTAAAGCATTCAGCCCAGTACCTGGCAGAGTAAATAAGTAAGCACTAATAATAAGCTAACTGCAAAATTAGCATGATTACTGTCTTCCAACTCAACTAAAGCTAAGAGTTTCCTGATAGCCATACAAAGGTTCTAATCATTAGAAAAAAAGACATTCACATATACTTATATAAAGGTACCTTTTCATTTCTTTACACATTATGGAAACTTTCCCCCTCCTTAGTAAAGAATACATCAGACTAATGATGTACAACTAAATAAAGGAGAGGCTTCAATGTAGACATTCTTAATTAGAAAGGGTAATTTTCAATGAGATCTAGATTCATGATCTAACCAGTCTGGGGGAGTTAATAGTTGGTATTGTAAGGAGAAAGAGGGAAAGAAGAATTAAAAGCCTTCAAACCAACCCACACACCATTGTTCAATAGAGAAAAACATTGTTTCATAATTGAATTATAGAAAATGTAGAAGCAAAAAATCAGGTTAAATATTTTAACTCATACACACTTGTTAGTAAGGTTAGAGTGACCAAACGCATCAAAAAAAGATCATGAGCCCTGGCCTGTCTGGCTCAGCAGTTAGAGTGTCAGCCTGTGGTCCAGAGAGACCCGGGGTTCAGTTCCCGCTAAGGGCATGTACCGTGGATGCAGTTTGTTCCTGACCATGGTTGGGTCATGCGGAAGGCAGCTACTTGATGTGTCCTTTTCACATCGATGTTTCTCTCTCTCTCTCCCTCCCACTCTATCTGAACAAAAAATGGAAAAATGTCCTCGGGTGAGGATAAAAAACAAAAAAAAAATCATGAAAAGGAAGTGAAAACTCAATTATTCCCAGAGTTTAAGTAACATCCACCCACTCTATCCTCTTAAGATCATGGCTCAAATTTCCCATTTGCAACTGTCTTGGCCTACTCTTTCAAGCATGCCACTAGCTTGAATGTACCTTTAACTTGTACTGTCTCCTTAGCAAGTACATCACTTTGGTTAAGAACAAAAATAAAGCCCTGGCCGGTTTGGCTCAGTGGTTAGAGCGTCGGCCTGCGGTCCTGAGAGACCCGGGTTCGGTTCCCGCTGAGGGCGCGTACCTCGGTTGCAGTTTGTCCCCGGCCCTGGTCGGTTGTGCGGGTGGCAGCCACTCGATGTGTCCCTTTCACATCGATGTTTCTCTCTCTCTCTCTCTCTGTTCCTCTCTCTCCCTCCCACTCTACCTGAACAAAAAATGGAAAAATGTCCTCGGGTGAGGATCAAAAAAAAAAAAAAAGAACAAAAATAAAATCTTGTGCATTATTATTTTTCTATAATTCAAGAAAAAATATTCCTATTTCAATTTCTTAAAGGATATATTTCAAAAGTATTCTGAGAGGTAATTTGTAGGGAGGTGGAGTTCCTCATTAGAATAAATCAGTCATAGGAAAATTGTTCAAGGACAACCAAAACCAAATTTTTAAAAATGCAAATTTTGAAATTTTGAGTTAGGAGCAGGATTAATCAGTCGTGAGGTACAGAACTAAATTCTCAAAGAAAAAACAACATTAGTGAATTAAATGCTTCTGCAGGGAGTATACACTGCTTATCAATCCATCAAATGTGCAAAAATTCTGAATAACAAAAAAAACAGAGAATAAATTATCTGTATCAATATTGGGAAATTTAGCAACAGAAAGCAAATAAAGTATTTCATAGGCATTTTCAAGCATTCAAAAATATCTTCCCTTCCTGTATTACAGATATTACTGCAAAATGAAAGAAGAGACTGGTTAGATGGTCTAATTAACAACTCAGCAGTGAAAGAATAATGACATGGCCAAAAGAAGCTCTGTCACCTAGAGATAATGGACATTTTATTTTTACTGTTTAAGAACCCAGAAGACTCTCCTTCTGCTTTTAAATGCAAATTACCAATCTCAGAAGCACATTCTGCTCTATTCCTTTATCTGGAAATTACTGAAATGTGATCCTGTTCCAGAGAGGACACCATTCAGGCAGGAAAATGGAATTAGGACAACCACTCACTCTGTAAGTATGTTGAGATCATCACATACAGGGAGCTGTCACTCTTACACATGGTCTTTTTCAGTGGAGAGACCACCATCTGTGATCAAAATTCTATTTGAAGAAGAAAACTTAAATTTGAAGACTATCAGGTCTTTAAGGTTTATAGACATTTTAATATGTGAATATCGCACTAGAATCTTAGCAATTTAAAAACTCGACATCCCTGTGTTTTCAAATAACACAAGCTATTTACTGGAAACTTTTTAAAGGCAGAATTTCAGTCATAGTAGTATGAGTTTCTATTTAGCTGTACATTACATGGTAAAAGAAATAAAAAAATATCACAGTGCAAGAAAGGTGAGCACCTCAGACTTCACTTCTCTTCCCTGTTAAAATTCCCTGGAACAATGGATGCTGACTTGGAACCATACTGCAATTTCACGTGCCAGGTGATCAAGGTTAAAAAGAACACTTTTACACCAAAAAAATTCAAGGAATGAATAAGCTATAATAGAGGAATTCATCCCATTGTTCAAGGTTCAAGTTTTCTGCCAAAACCACACATGGTTTAGGAAATTTTATTTGTTGTCAGGTAAATATAAACAAATATTGAGGAACCCTACACAAGTTATAGCCTCATAAAACGTTAACTTACCTCTAGTCTTTCCAAGTTACATATTAATAAAGAACTTTAGTGTTTTTAAAACCCTCTTTTCTAGCTAAGGCAAGTCACATCCAAATGAGCGAATTTTTTTTTTTTTTTTTTTTTTGGTGATACTGGTTCATTCCATCCCCTACCATCAAAGGCTGACCTCAATCTTCCCCCACAGGACACCCTTAACCAGAAACAGTAGCTACTGAAAATTCACTTCCAATCTCTGAAACGTCAGTGAATGTTTAAGGGGGAGGAAAGGGATTGTATTGGGTTTAGAAAAGCTATTTAAATGTTTTCCAAATGCCTACGATTAGTACATGTCAACCAAATGGCAGAGCATGGCATTAGCCCCCCCGCCCCCTTTCATCTACCCACTCAGAACCCCGGCAATGAATGCAGCAGAGCACTCAAGACCAGAGAGCCGGAAAAGTATCATGCACAGAAAATAGTAAGCCTGCATTTTTGATATGGGAAAAAGCAAGTGAGGGCAGTCTTGTGCTTTTAAAGAACCTAGAAGCGCTTACTAGTTCAACCCATCCCCCAAATCCTCGCCACCCTTTCAACTTTGCAATTAAAAGAGAGAAGAAATTCCGGTCAACTCGCCTTGGGGGGTTGGTCAGAGGGTTGGAGGATGGAGAGAGGAAAAGAGCAAGCCAATGAAAGATACCAAAATTTCCCACCTTTCTTAAATTCTTCCAGCATAGCGTCCAACTTGGTGTCATTGAAAACAAAGTGCAAGGGGTGGTTATAAAATTTAGTGATGGTTTTCAAGGGAGTACAGTCATCTGGATCCACGAAGGCCAAGTCTTTGACAAAGAGGAGGTCCACGATGTTGGAGCGCTCCCCCTCGAACACTGGAATGCGAGTGTAGCCACTCTCCATGATCTCCGACATGGTGTTGAAGTCCAGAATGGCTTCACCGGTGATCATGAAGCAGTCCCGGAGGGGAGTCATCACGTCCTCCACCGTCTTGGTGCGGAGCTCCAGCGCTCCTTGGATGATGTTCAGCTCCTCCTTAACCAGGTCATTGTAGGGGTCTGTGACCCGGAGCATCTCCAGCAGTTTTTCCCGGTTATAAACTGTGCCTATCTCCTGGCCCAGGACGCAGTCCAGCAGCTTGCTGACTGGGTAGGAAGCGGGGAAGGTCATCATCATGAAAAACTTGGTGAGGAAGATGGTGTTGGCTCCTACAGCCAGGCCATGTCGGGAGCAGATGGCCTGGGGCACTATCTCCCCGAAGATGACGATGCCTATGGTGGAGACCACCACGGCCACCAGGCCTGAGCCGGCGATGTCGTCGAGCAGGATGGTGAGCGTGGTGTTGACCAGCACGTTGCCCAGCAGCAGCGAGCACAGCAGGTAGTTGCCCTGCCTGCGCACGGGCTCGATGCGCTTGGCATAATTCTTCTCCTTCTCGGTACCGCAGTTCTGCACGATGCGCAGCTCCATCGGGTCCAGGGCCATGAGCCCCAGGTTGAGGCCGCTAAACATGCCCGATAGGCACAGGAGCAGCGAAATAAAGATCACCTGCAGCCAGAAGGGCAACAGGAACTTTTTCTCCTCGCCCACGATCATTTTGGTGTCCTCGCCGTCATGGTAAATCCAGGTGGTCTCAGCCCACGGGGGCGGCGGGAGACCGGCCACACCGGAGCCGCCCTTGCCCCCGACGGTGCCACCCGCGGACCCCGGGCCGCCGGCGCCCAGGGCTGGCGTGGACAGCGATGTGCACAGGTAATAGGACTTGCTCTTCTCCATTTTGCGCAGCGGTTTTATCTCGATCTCAATGATGCCCGACGTACGGCGGTTGAGAATGATATGGGGCAAGATGATGATATCTGATGTGCGGATGCCGCAGCGCTGGGGGCCGCTGTCCGGCTCTGGCGGCACGGGGCCCCCCAGCCCTCGCTCGCCAGGGCTGTGGCGCCGCCGCTCATGCTCGGTGAAGGCGATGCGGGACCACGTCTCGTTGTTGATGTTCTGCCCGTACACCCGCAGCTTGACCCGAGTCCGCTCGCTCACCCGCAGCGCCCCCCCTTCCATGAACGACACGTCGTTGGTGTCCTCCAGCCGTAACCCGATGATCACCGTCTCCTCGTTCTCGCCCGCCGCGGCGCAGCCTCCCGCACCGCAGCAGCAGCTCAGCAATAGCAGCGGCAGCAGCCGTTCCGCTGCCGCTTGCAGTACCCCCCGGCCGCGGGCGCTGAGGCTGCGGCGCGCCGCCATCTTCCAAGTGGGCAGTGCGGCGGATGCCTGCCCGCCCGCCATCTTTACTTCGGGTTCACAAGAGCCACAGCCAATCATAGGGTGGCTGCTCCAGCTGCGGCTTCATCCTTGCCACCCGGCGGCGCGAGTGCAAGCACCGGCCGCTGAATGAAACTGCAACGGAGCGTCTGCACCCACTGCTCGGCAGTCCGCCTCCCTGACTGACACTGACTCGGCCTGGGCCAGCTAAGGAACCTGGAGGTTCGCGGGTGGGGAAAGAGGGAGGAGAGAGCGCCAGCCGCTACCACGAGAGGCAGGCCAACCAGCCAGTCACGAGCGGGCGCCCGCACTCCCAGCCAGGGGGCTGGAATGGGGGCGTGGTCGTGAGCGGAGCCGCGGACCAATGGCAAGGTAAGTGGGTGGGGAGACGAGGGCCACGATCCTCATCAGCACGCCAAGTTTCCTACTGAAAGGCGCGTGACTCTTGTGTATGTGCAAGGAAAGGAGGTGTGGCCAGCCGGGCCCGAGAGCCAGTCACAGATGAGAGCTGTACAAAGGGGCGGAGCCTCCCGTCCGACTGCCAATGAAAAGGGGTGGTCCACGAGTTCGCGGTTCCCTGAGAAGCCTCGGTAGTAGAACCCGGTACTTGGTTTGGCCCAGTTGGACTGAAGTCGTGCAGCTGCAGTCAGCCGGTGTCTCGCTGCACCGCATTGAGAGCTCCCCAGTGCTAGTGCCGGTGAAGAGAGAGTTGCGCCTTCATGCCCCTGGAGCCCACTAGGCACGACCTAAGATGCACATTAGTCTAAAATGTAGCCGGGGCTTCGGCCGCATCCCCCTCCTCTAGTCGTGCGCGCCGCTCCATCCGAGACAGGCGGCAGTCAGCAGTCGGATGGCTCCAGCACCGCACCGACCAGCTTTCCTGCAGCCTCTCTCGCTTCTCCCTCAAGGACGCGCGCACTCTGCAGCTCCCGGTCAATTGACGCCACCTGCCGGCCGCCTGGGTGCTCTGCAATGCCTTTCATGTGTGCCCCAAACCCCAAAGGGTGTGCGGAACACGGGATTAGAGTTGAGCATTTCCCCTATTTTACAGATCATAAGAATCTATCCATATTCTTGCTGAAAGTATATATCCCATGGACCCCATTTCACGATTACTGAAAGTGTAGGACCCAGGAGTCTATTTCTTTTTTTTCTTTTTTTTTTAATCCTCACCCAAGGACATTTTTCCAGAATGGGAGGGGAGAGAGAGAGAGAGAAACATCCATGTGAAAGGAACACGGAGTGGTTGCCACCCGCTCGACCCAACCAGGGCCGGGACAAACTGCAATCAAGGTATGTGCCCTTAGCGGGAACCGAACTTGAGTCTCTCTGGACCACAGGCCACCACTCCAACCGTTGAACCAAACTGGCCAAGGGCCCAGGAGTCTTTTTCTAACAGGCACCGGGCAAGTTTGAGAAATGGGAGGTGGCCAACATTCTAAGCAGACACATGAAGGCTCTTTTTTTTTTAATTGATTTCAGAGATAAGGGAGAAGGGGAGAAAGAGAGAAACATCAGTCATTTGCCTCCCACACACACCATGACCAGGGACTAAACCCGAAACCTGGGCATGTGCCCTAAAGGGGAATCAAGTCAGCAACCTTTCAGTGCAAGGGGCAACACTCAACCAACTGAGCCACACCAACCAGAGCTGAAGGCTCATTCTTACATTGACCAAACACACCTAGGTTCTGCATTTGCGCAGGAGAAAAAAAATCCTAAAGACCTAGCTCCGTAGGATTCCGAAGCCAATTGCATCTGGAGGAGATAAAATGGTGCCAGGGTAACTAACAAATTGATCTTTTTCTTGCAACTTTAACATCTAAAAGATAATTACTTCCTTTTTTCCCCCCCTGTATTCTGTAAGCACATTCTCATCCCTTTTTGTAAACCAGTCAAACATTTCTGATGAATTTCTGGTAAGGATGATTGCAATGGCCTTCTAACTGTTCTCTCCTCTTCTACACCTGCCCCCTTCCCTTCTCAACCCAGCAGCCAGTGGCCTTGTTGAATCAGATGCTGTTTGCTTCCTTGTTTGAAATTCTCTGGACTTCCCATCTCATCATAGTAAAAGCTACAGTACCTACATTATCCAACAAGGCTCTAAAGCTACCTCCTTTTACTTCTCTGACTTCATCACCTGCTGCTCTAGCAGGACCCTCCTAGCTGTTTCTTTCCAGGATGCTCCCTGGGAGTCTGTGCATTTGCTGTTGTTTCCTGTGCCTGGGACTCTATTCCCCCACATGTTAACATAGCCCCTCAATTCATCTCTTTCAAGATTACTCAAAGGCCACCTTTATTGTTGTTATTGTTTTCTAATTGATTTTTAGTGAGAAAGGAAGGGGGGGGGAGAGAGAGAGAGAGAGAGAGAGACATCGATTGGTTGACTCCCATACATGCCCCCGATCAGGATCCAAACCACAACCTGGGTGTGTGCCCTGACCGGGAATCAAACCCGCTACCCTTTGGTACAGGGGATGACATTCCAACCAACTGAGCCACTCTGGCCATGGCCCAAAGCCACCTTTTTTAAACTTGTAAACAAACACCCCCTGTCCTCCATCTCTGCTTTATTTTCCTTAATTTAGTTTATTGTCTGTCTTCTTCCACTAGAACTTGAGCATTCTGTAGGCAAGGATTTTGTCTATTTTGTTCACTGCTATATTATCAGGGCTCATGACAGTGGTAGATGTTCAAAACAATATGTGCAGAGTATTAAAGAAATGAAAGAATTTTTATTCTGATTATTTTTAAAATATCCCAATTCTAGCTTCTAGCTTCCCCACCCCCAATTCTCATACTGCCGCATTAAAAAATAAGTTCAGATGAAAAAAATGGATTCACAGACTTGTCATGCATTTATACAAGGAGCATTATTGAATGTTAGAAGGAAAAAAGTTGAGCTTTTTAAGAATAGCTGACAAAGGTTAAAGATAGATATGGTCCTTCTAAGTCAGCTGATTGAAAATGAAACTGTTTGACTTCATAAAAAGTGTGAGTACAAGTGTGTTTAAGGGAGCTAAGAGGAGAAATAGGATTAAAAGCTCTCAAATGCTGAATATACACTTTTGGAATGAGAGTGTGGAGAATATGGTATATGCGTAACCAATGGACAGAGACAACAATGCTGGGGGAGTGGGGGCGGGGTGAGGAGGAGGTTGTCTGGGAAGGGGAGAGAAACATCTGTAACAAAAATAAATTAATAAAAATTGAAAAAAAACAAAAAGAGTGTGGAGAATGCCCTGGCCAGTTTGGCTCAGCAGTTAGAGCATCGGCTCCGTTGACCAAAGAGTCTTGGGTTCAATTCCGGTCAAGGGCACATACCTCAGTTTTGGTTCATCCCCAGCCCTGATCTGGGTCATGCAAGATGCAACCAATCGATGGGTCTCTCTCACATTGATGTTTCTCTCTCTCTTCTTCCCTCCCACTCTATCTGTAGATAAATAGAAAAATATCGTCTGATGAGGATTTTTTAAAAAGAGTGTGGAGAATGGGGTGGGAGAGAGTTTGCCAAACCTACAGACATTTCCTATGCATTTTAGAGAACCCTAGAATGTCAGAAAAGTGTGGTATTCAGCAATTTAGAAGCAAGTTTGAAATTTAGGGCTTCATAACAAAAACATCAGAAAGGACATTTCACAATATAATTTACAATATAAAATAAACCAACTCAAACTCATACATGGGATTGCTGAGTGATGTTTATACTGGGTAAGGGTGTCATATTTGTCATGTATACCTAAGAAATTTTTCCTTAGCAAAAGGGATCTTCCTTCAAGTTTGGAGGCTATTAAGCTGAAGAAGTGACCTTCTCTTTAGTGAGGAGCTGCTGGTGCAGGCTTATCATGACTTGCGGGGACTTCCAATCTGTCCATCTAGATGAATGGAGAACAAGGGCAACATTTGCTTCTAGGGATCACTTTTTAAATCTGGAAGAAAATAAATACAACAAAAACCTGAATTCTGAACATATTTCACCTACAAAAGGCCCAAGATTGCTAAATAGTTGCTACAGATGTCTAATCTTAGGTAGGTTCTGACTTTGACCTTAAGCAAGTCATGTAGGTGAAGCCAGAACCTCCTAGCAAACACCTTACCTAACATTCTCTCTAAATCTCTCTTCCCTAACCCTCTCTTGCCGGAATCCTTTACTGGATACTAAAGGGAAAAGTGCTGGTCTGACTGTTGTGGCTCAGTGGTTGAGCGCTGACCCATGCACCAAAAGGTCACCGGTTTGATTCCTGGTCAGGGCACATACCCAGGTTGTGGGCCAAATTCCCAGTGGAGGGCATA
The DNA here is from genome assembly GCF_014108415.1 of Molossus molossus. NCBI lineage: Eukaryota > Metazoa > Chordata > Mammalia > Chiroptera > Molossidae > Molossus > Molossus molossus. The sequence continues at coordinate 21,485,115 of NW_023425352.1, forward strand.
CAGGAGGCGGCCAATGGATGTTCTCTCTCAATGACGTTTGTTTGTTTGGGGGGGTTTTTTTGCATTTATCTTCAGAGCGGGAGGGGGGGGCAAGAGAGAGAGAGAAAAACATTGATATGAGAGAAACACATCAACTGGCTGCCACCCACACGACCCCAACCGAGGCCAGGGACAAACTGCAACCCAGCTACGTGCTCCTAGTGGGAACCGAATCTGGGACTCTCTGGTCCTCAGGCCGACGCTCTAACCGCTGAGTCAAATCGGCCAAGGCTCATCGATGTTTTTATCTCTCCCTCTCACTTCCTCTCTCTCTAAAATTAATAAAGGAAAAAAAAAATTATAAAGGGAAGAGTGCTATTCAATTTACTCATCTGCAAGGATAAGCTCCCATGTCCACCGTTCAGGGATCTGGGAATGCACTGCCTCCAGACCTAAAAGTCTTTTAGAGCATGATTTTAAAGATTGCAAGTAAAGCCCTGGCCGGTTGGCTCAGCAGTTAGAGCGTCGGCCTGCAGTCCAGAGAGACCCGGGTTCGGTTCCTGCTAAGAGCACATACCTCGGTTGCACTTTGTCCCCGGCCCTGGTTGGTCATGCAAGTGGCAGCCACTCGATGTGTCCCTTTCACATCGATGTTTCTCTCTCTTTTCCTCTCTTTCCCTTTCACTCTATCCGAACAAAAAAATGTCCTTGGGTGAGGATAAAAAAAATGTTTTAAAATAAACTCTACATCTTATTTCTCACCCTAATTATTTTTTCTCCTTTATTCACTCAATCATTCAATATATATTATATAAAATATATATCAACTAATGTGTTTTATATCTATAGTGTATCTAATAAATTTCAAGCACTGTACTAGGCATTATAGAGCTGTTGCTATGAATCAGCTGTTGCCCCCAAAACGTAACCCCCAGTAAGAGGGTTAGGAAATATACTAAATAACTACATAATATAAGATAGAACATCAGATGCCTTAAAGAGAAGTACAAATAAAGTGGAGAAATTGAAAGTTTTATGGTCTTTGAGTTGTTCCTTGACAAATATGTAGATGTAAAAGCTATTCCAAGAAGACTGTCTTAGTCTGCTTGAACTGCCATAACAAAATACCATAGGCTGAGTGGCTTAAACAACAGAAATTTATTTTCTCAGAGTTCTGGAGGCTGGACGTTCCAGATCAAGGTCCTGCAGGTCAGTTTCTGGTGAGAGAGCTCTCGCCTGGCCTGCAGACATGATCTTGCCTCTGAATGGGTGTGGGGAGAGTACACGCTCTCTGGTGTCTCTTCTTATAAGGACACTAATCCTATTGGATCAGGACCCCACTCTTATGATCTCATTTAACCTTTACTTCCTTAGAGGCCCTATTCCCAAATACAGTCACACTGAGGGTTAGGGTTTCAACATATGAATTGGGGAGCGGGGCACAAATATTCAGTCCATGACAGAGGCATTGAGAGAGAAGAAAGAGGAAAAGGTTTTCTGATGGAAGAAAAGTGTGAGGTGAGGCTGGAAAGTGAGCAGCATTTTTGGAACACCATGTGGTTGAATTTGGTTCTATATGGTCCTTGAAGAGGAACAGCAAGAATAATGTTGGAAAGTTGGTTGGGGTTGATTTGTGGCGGGTTGAATGTCAAGTTTAGGAGTTTAGATCTCATTCTGTAGGCACTAAGGAGGTATAAAAGTTCTAAGTAAAAGAGCTCTGTTACAAGAAGGCACCAATGCAGTGTTGCTGGGCCCTGCCATTTAGGGACTCAGGAAACTCCTGTCACTCCAAGAAGAAAAACACCTTCATGGTTCACAAAGCACTTTCTCATATATTATCTTAGATTGACCTTCACAATTAGGACTAAAGGATACACCACTTCTCAAGACACATACAGGACAAAGAGACAGAGATAACTATCTCCTGCCACAGGAGCCCCAGAAAACCAAGAGTGGACAACATACCCTCTGTCCATGTCCACCTGAATCACAACCACTAACACTGTGGTCTGTACAGGAATCATAAATCTTAGAGTGAACATAAGGTTTCTCAGAATGACCTAGAATCCTAACCATAGGTCAGACTTCCTGATATAAATTTTTAAACTTAAAAAATTTTTGAGATATAATACACATACATAAAAGTGCATAAAACATGTGTATAATAAATAACTCACCATATAATTTATCATCTAAAATAGAGCCCATTTGAGAGTGAAAAAAAAAAGGGTACTATTAATAATTAACCTAGTTTACAGCCTAAACTAGGACAGTCCCAGGCAAACATTAAGTTCACGTTAAAAGAATTTACAGTGGTATAGGCACCACCCCCTAGTTGAGCAGACCCCTATAACATCCCTTTCAGATCACACCCCTCTCCTACACCATAGATGTGACCACTATGCTTACTATTATAATAATCATTTCCCTTTTTATTTCTATATTTTTGAATATAGGAATTCTTGAAGAAGAGCAAGGACAAACCCTATAATACAGTGGGCAAGGAGTCAGAAGACCTAGTTCTAGTCTTGGTTCTAAAACTCAGACTGTCCTCCCATCGTGCAAGTCACTTAAATGTTCTCAGCCTTGGTTTTCTCTTCTGTAAACAGAAAAAACAGTATTGTGAGGGAGGTGTGAGGAAATTATTTTCAATAAAGAAACAACTGGGGATATTTGGCCTGGTTCACATCCACAACGAATCTTCCGCATTACCATAAGAAATCACCATTTTTATTATTATTTATTTATTTTATTTATTTATTTTTTGGTACATACCTCTAGCGGGAACCAAACCCAGGACTCTCTGGTCCGCAGGCCATCTCTCCAACCACTGAGCCAAACTGGCCAGGGCGAAATCACCATTTTTAAAAGACTGCATCAGCCCTGGCCGGTTTGGCTCAGCGGTTGGAGCATTGGCCTGAGGACCAGAGAGTCTCGAGTTCGGTTCCCACTAGGGGCACGTACCAAAAAAAAAAAAAAAGATGTGGTCTAAAAATATCAATAAAAACATATTTAAAAAAAAATAAAAGACTGCATCAGCTTCTTGGGCTTCTGTTACCTTGTTTAAAAACAAAAATAAAAATACCTCCTTCACAATATTTCCCTAGTTAGATCCAATTGAAAGGAATAATAAGGTTAATAAGAAACAGAAAATAAGGACTGTTAATTAAAGATTAACTACTAAGCTGGGTAGTCACACAAGTCCTCCTACCCTTGCTGTGCAAGCCTTTCCTCTTTAGCAACTTGACCTTTTGAAGATTTGCTTTCTTGAGGATGCTCGTTTAATATTCACAAAGAAAGTTATGTGATGGAAGCTTGCTAATTCTGGGAACAGAGGATAAACTGTCCAGGCCACCTCACCTAACACAATTAGGCTCTGAGTTATATGTCAAATTACCATAAGCAGCTCCAGCACTCTGGTTCCCTCCTGCGAGCATTCCCTGCAAAGCTCCATGTGCCCTTCTTGGCTTCTGCTTATAATGAATTAAAGATATAAGTCAGAATCATAGATTAAGCCATTGGCCTGCCATCGTTTGAACTATAATGGAGAAAGAAAAGAAAAGAAAATTCTAGTCCTAAAATAGGGCCACAAACTCAAAAGGTCAGAAAAGTCGACTGGGTGGGGATGGTGATGAATTGTCTAAGGAACATGACCTGCTTGAAGGGGAAGCCGTTACTCTGGCCATGGCAGTGTGGCAGAAATGCAGGCTCAATGATACCAGGCATTTCCAGTTTTTTCAAGAGAAGCCAGCAATTTGTATTTTATATAAAATCTTCTGATTTATAAATGTGGGCAACTAATTCAAACAATTTTTAAAACTCTGGGACCTCTCCAGAATCTAGATCCATAAATCTGTTTCTAAGCCTGGAAGGGAACTTAGAGTATACCGAATTCAAAACCCTCATTTTACAGATAGGGAACGTGAACCCTGAAGCAAACAAATGATCTTCCTGTGGGCAAGTAACCAGTTCAGCAGCAGAGCCAGGTCTAGAAAGAAAACCAGCTTTCTGTCTCCTGCATCCCTTTTCATTCCATGAATGAGAAGAAGATTGATGGCTTTAGGCCTAGTTTTAAAAGCTAGTAGACTCCAGTTTGACTTACAGTGCCCCCGATGTTATTGATTTACCATTCTACATTTTTTATTCTGTCTTCTGGACAATGCAGATGAGGCAATGGAGAAGCATTAGAGTAGAACATTTTTTTGTTCCAAATTTATTTTCCCCTCACCTGGAGCATATCACTGCCCAGTGGCTATGCTACATGAAAGGAGGGGCTAGTGTGCTCCCTTTGGGGAAGGGGATTGGTACCGTAGCCAGTCCAAGACAAGCAAGGCTCACTCAGCAGGAGAAGATTAAGTACAAAACTTACATGCACATAACACTCCCATTAACCTCAGTGGGAGTTGTGCTTACAGGAACTGCAGGATCAGCAGTTGAACAGAGACTGGAATGAAGCAATAAAGCTCAAGTCATAGGTTACTATTAGGATTTAACAAAAATTTTTTTCCTTTATTGATTTTAAAGAGGGAAGAAGGGAGAAGGAGAGAGAAATAGAAACATCGATGAGAGAGAACATGGATTGGCTGCCCTCTGCGTGCCCCCCACTGGGGATTTGGTCTACAACCTGGGTATGTGCCCTGACCAGGAATCAAACTGGTGACCTCTTGATGCATGGGTCGATGCTCAACCACTGAGCCACACCGGCCGGGAACTATTAGGATTTTTAATTCATCTTCCTAGTTGCAAAAGACTTCATCTTTATAACCTAGTGTGATCTCCCTCTACAGAGTCTTGGGGCAGGGTCTACAAAACAACCCTTCTTTAGACCCAAATTGTGGTGTGTGGTTGAAGAAACTTGGCAAATCACAGAAGTTAGGACAGATGCCAACAAAGTTTAGAAAATATGCTTAACCCGGCTGGTATGCTCAGTGGTTGAGCATCGACCCATGTACCAAGAGGTCACGGGTTCAAATCCTAGTCAGGACACATGCCTAGGTTGTGGGCCAAATCCCCAATGAGGGGCATGCAAGTGGTGGCCAATTGATGTTCTCTCTCATTGATGTTTCTATCTCTCTCTCTCCCTCTAAAATCAATAAAGAAAAAAGAAAATATGCTTAGCTACTTTTGTCCCATTGCTCCACAAGGTTGGTAATATTCTGTTGTTAGCGTTCCTGGCCTAGGACACTGCCTGATATACTCGAGTAGATGTTTAATTAACATTCAATGAGAAAATGAAATCATGAATAGAAAGGTTCAGAATCTTTGTCAGATGAATTTAGTCAACCTCCCAACCTAATAAGGCAGAATTACTGACTGTTTTGGCTGCTTCCTTCGAGCCATTTAAGGCCAGGCCGTCAATCAACCAGAGGAGCAGCATCTGTTACTGTCTTGGCACAGAGCCATGCCCTTTTAAGCTGTGCATGGCTGGAGATGCTGGAGGTGGGAATGGGGGTCCTGTTCAGGCTACTGCTGGGCCTAGTCCAGTAGATAAGTTGAAAAGCCTCTGCAAGTTTCCATGATATTTATTTTTGTATTTTATTTTATTTTTTTCTTTATTGATTTTAGAGAGAGAGGAAGGGAGGGGAAGAGAGAGAGACAGAAACATTGATGAGACAGAACATCGACTGGCCACCTCCTGCATGCTCCCCAATGGGGATCGAGCCCAAAACCTGGGCATGTACCCTGACCAGCGATCTCTTGGTGCATGGGTTGACGCTCAACCACTGAGCCACACCGGCCTGGCTCTTCCATAATTTTTTTTCTTTTGGTAAATAGTTTTCATCTTTTATTTTTTATCTTTATTGTTGAATGTATTACAGATGTTCCTCATTTTTCCCCCATTGACTCCCTCTTCCCCACTCCCGTTCCCCTCCTGCCTTTTCCCACACTGTTGTCTGTGTCCATCGGTTACGCATATATGCATATAAGTTCTTTGGTTTATTTCTTCCCACTCCCCAACCCCCCTCCCCTTTGAGGTTTGTTAGTCTAGCAAACAATTTGTACTTCTTAATCCCTTCACCTTTTTCACCCATTCTCACAAAACCCCTCCCATCTGGCAACCAACAAAATGTTCTTTGTATCTATGAGAATGTTTCTGTTCTGCTTGTTCATTTTGTAGATTCAATTGTCGATAGATATGTATTCATTGACATTTTGTTTGTTCATATTTTTTATCTTTTTCTTCAAGAAGACCTTTCAACATTGCATATAATAATGGTTTGGTGGTGATAAACTCCTTTAGCTTTTCCTTGTCTGGGAAACTATATGGCCATCAATTCTAAATGACAGCTTGCAGGATAGAGTAAGCTTGGTTGTAGGTTCTTGCTTTTCTTTTTTTTCTTTTTTTTATCCTCACCTGAGGATATTTTTCCATTTTTTGTACAGATAGAGTGGGAGGGAGAGAGAGGAAGGAAGAGAGAGAGAGATACATCGACGTGAAGGGACACATCGAGTGGCTGCCACCCGCACAACCAACCAGGGCCGGGGACAAACTGCAACCGAAGTACGTCCCCTTAGCGGGAACCGAACCCGGGTCTCTCTGGACTGCAGGCCGACGCTCTAACCGCTGAGCCAAACTGGCCAGGGCGGTTCTTGCTTTTCATCACTCTGAATATTTCTTGCCACTCCCTTCTAGCCTGCAAAATTTCTTTTGAGAAATCAGCTGACAGTCTTATGGGGGCTCCCTTGTAGGTAACTAACTGCTTTTCTCTTGCTGCTTTTAAGGTTCTCTCTTCGTCTTGAACTTTTGCATTTTGATGATGATGTGTCTTGGTGTGGGCCTCTTGGGATTCGTTTTGTTTGGGACCCTGTGCTTCCTGGACTTGTATGTCTGTTTCCTTCACCAAGTAGGGAAGTTTTCTGCCATTATTATTTCAAATAAGTTTTCGATTTCTTGTTCTCTCTCTCCTCCTTCTGGCACCCGCAAGATGCGAATGTTGGCACGCTTGAAGTTGTCCCAGAGGCTCTTTACACTATCCTCATTTCTTTGGATTCTTTTTTCTTTTTGCTGTTCTGATTGGGTGTTTTTTACTTCCTTATATTCCAAATCAATGGTTTGCTTCTTGGCTTTACCTACTCTACTATTCAATCTATGTAAATTGTTCCGTATTTCAGTTAGTGCCTCCTTCATTTCTGACTGGTCATTTTTTATGCTCTTGAGGCCCTCACTAAGTTTGCTGAGGTTCTCACTAAGTCCATTGAGCATCCTTAGAAGCAGTGTTTGAACTCATCATCTGTTAGGTTGCTTATCTCCATTTCGCTTAGTTCTTTTCCTGGGGTTTTGTTCTGTTCTTTCATTTGGGACCTGTTTCTTTGTCTCCTCATTTTGGCTGCCTCCCTGTGTTTGTTTCTGTATATTACTTAATGAGAGGTATGGGGCTAGCTGAGACCAGATGCTACTTGTTTGAAAAAATTTAGGAAAACCTGAAACAGGATCCAAGACAGGCCAATCCTATAGTTAACCAACTGGGAACAGCTTGGGTGGGCCTGAAAGCTGGGTGGGGCGAGGCCTCAGGAAATCACCAGGGCGGGGCAAACAGTGTGAGCCAGGTTGCTGGAGTCCCAGATATGGCGACTGTCTGCCGCCCAAGGGAAGGGCTCACCAAAAGGAACAAAGGCCTCTGACTGCACGTTAGTCCCAGAGAAAGCCCCCTCTTCAGCCCTCGCTCCAGTGCCACATAGCTCAGTTCTTCCCTGTATGTCTCTGGTGCCCCTCGAGCTGCCTCCCCTCCAAGCTTAGAGGGAGAGAGTCCGATAAGTCCGTGCGCGGGCCCTTTAAAAGGAGCTGCCGGGGGCTCCAGCCACCTCAGCCTCCCTGAGCCTCAATTCCTGCTGGTTTTCCAGCCAGAGGTTATGGGGATTTCTCTTCCTGGCACTGGAATCCTGAGCTGGGTGCCTGGTGTGGGATGGGGACCCCTCAGTCCTCAGGGAGGACCTTCCCTGCTGAGGTGTCCTCCTGATTTTTATCCGCCACACGTGGGTGTGGGACCAGCCCGTGGCACCTCCGCCCCTCCTACCAGTCTGGATGTGGCTGCTGCTTTAATTCCGTAGTTGTAGGACTTCCATTCAGCTCAATTTCAGGCGATTCTGAATGATGGTTGTTCTGTAGTTTAGTTGTAACTTTGATGTGGTTGTGGGAGGACGCGATACCGTGTTTACCTACGCCACCATCTTGACCGGATGTCTCTTCCATGATTTTTAAATAAATACTCCCTGTGTGATTTTGAAGCACTGAAAAAACTATATTTGATACAGTAATTAATTAAGAGAAAATCTGCTCCTTAAACTTTTTAAGTCCATTATCTTTTGGAAAGGGCTTGTGGCTAGGAAAGAATTAGCCCGTTTCTGCAACTCGAACGTTAGTAAATATGTTTAAATGTGTAAAAGGATTGCAAAAGGTTAAAAAGTGTGTAATCTAGGTAGTGGGTAAATGGGTAGTCGTTACAAATCTTTTTTTTTTTTTTTTCAAACCTCACCTGAGGACATACTTAGGGAAAGAGAGAGAGAGACAGACATCGATGTGAGAAAGAAACATCAATTAGCTTCCTTACAAGCCCTAACCAGGGATCAAACCTGCAATATAGGTATGTGCCCTGACCAGGAATCGAACCAGCAACCTTTCAATAAATAGGATGACCCTCCAACCAACTGAGCCACTCTGGCGGGCTCGTTACAATTCTTTAAACTTTTCTGTGTATTTGAAAACTGTCCAAAAAAAATGTTTGGGGAAAGTTGCCTGTTGTCAAAAGAGCCACAGGCAACTTCCTAAACCGTGATCTGGCAGCAAAAGGCATCGTGTGCTGGTAGCAACCATCTAAATCTAAACTAACAATAATCTAAACCATGTGCCATGCACTCTTTCAAAGAACTTCATTCAAATGAGGAAATGAAGGCATAGAGATGTGAAATAATTTTCTCAAGGCCAAATGCAAAGTAGCAGAGTTGAAAGGAAAAAAGCTAATGTTGGCATCAGGATTTTGCTCTTAATCATCACTTCATACTGCCTCTCATTTTTGAAGGAGCAGTATTCTCTCTTATAAGGGTTGTACATTCCTAGTTGTCTCTTTCCCTTTTAAATATTTAAATAGCTATTTATGCTATTTTTATGGGCAAAATACATCTATTTTAATTTTATATACATATCTTTTCTAGATTATACATCAAATACAATTCTTAAAATGTATACTTTGTTGGAAAATAATGTATACAACATATTATTCTTAGGAAAAGGACAACATGAATCTCTATATTCCAGCTCCATCTTATCATTCAACATCTTTTTGGGGGAACTGAAAGTTCAGAATGACAAGTGATAGGCTGGTACCTCCTTCCCCCACATTTAGAAGAGTCTAATAAGCCAAATAACCAAAACACTCTTTTTTTTTTTTCATCATTTCTCTCTAGCAGGACCTTCTTGTGCTCATAGATGGTGCAGTATGCTTAATACTAGCTGTATCATTCTAATTAATGCTGTCACCAAAGTAGGTTATGACTGGATAAATATTGAACTCTAACACCAAGAAAGCACTGTTTAAAATCAAGGTCACAGAGATCAATAGGACTTAAAAGATATCACCCAGTACTTCCCTTGGTCAGTAGTATAGTCAGGGTCTATAGTTGAACACACTTAGGATTCTGAGAATTTCTCCATTTTTAACAGCTGCATTAAAAGAGGAGTCTGTCCCTGTGGAATCCATTCCAATGTTTTACAAAGTCTAAAAATTCTCATACCCCTAACAAAAAATTTCTTGGGCCATGCCAGCTCCTCCTTGTATTTGTGCACTGAGCTCAGAGCAACTGGTTGAAATTTTCTTGTTAAAACTCTTCTTCGCTTTAAGCTGTGATTAAAAATGAACCATTAGCTCCTAATGACAAGCCATGGTTATGGCTTATATGATCCTTGTCATCTTTCTGTGTTCTCTGACAAAGTCTTCAAATACAACTGAACTTCAATTTCTTTAATTATTCTTGAGCTGTCCTTAATGTTCTTCATTGCTAATAATGCAATCAGCCTTGAAATATTCCTCAACTATGGAATATCTCTTTAACTATGGAAACTAGAATTAAATCCAATACTTTCCTAAGGTGCCTTATAAAGGAGAAGAAAACCCCCAGTCTCCTAGCTCTTCTTTTTAAAATTATCAAACTTTCTTCCTAACCTGGTTAAGATTTACTATATAGATAGTCATTATGCTGTCATACATTAGGGTAAACTGAGGTCAAAGAAATGTATCATGCGTTTTCTTCATTCAACTGCAAATGTTTTTATTTATTTATTTTTTTAAATTTGTTATCCTTGCCCTGGCCGGTTTGGCTCAGCGGTTGGAGCGTCGGCCTGCGGTACAGAGAGACCCGGGTTCGGTTCCCGCTAAGGGCACGTGCCTTGGTTGCAGTTTGTCCCCGGCCCTGGTTGGTCATGCGGGTGGCAGCCACTCGATGTGTCCCTTCACATCGATGTTTCTCTCTCTCTCTCTCTTCCTTTCTCTCCCTCTCACTCTATCTGAACAAAAAAATAAATAAATAAATTTGTTATCCTTACTCAAGGACATATTTATTTATTTATTTATTTAATCCTCACCCAAGGACATTTTCCCATATTTTGTTCAGATAGAGTGGGAAGAAGAAAGAGAGAGAGAAACATTGACGTGAAAGGGACACATCGAGTGGTTGCCACCCGCTCGATCCAACCAAGGCTGGGGTACGTGCCCTTAGCAGGAACCGAACCTGGGTCTCTCTGGACCGCAGGCCAACGCTCTAACCGCTGAGCCAAAGGACATTTTTGCTGAGCCGAAGGACATTTTTGCATTTACCTTCAGATAGAGCAGGAGGGAGAGAGGGAGGAAGAGAGAAAGAGAATCATTGATGTGAAAGAGATACATTGAGTGGTTGCCACCCACACGACCCCAACCGGGGCCAGGGACAAACTGCAACCAAGATATGAGATATGTGCCCTTAGCGGGGAATCGGCCCTGGGACTCTCTAGTCCGCAGGCCGATGCTCTAACCGCTGAGCAAAACCAGTCAGGGCTCAACTGCAAATGTTTTTAAAGGTGTTTTATTTAAAAGACCAGTTAACCCAAGAGCACTCCTACTAAATTTGATTTGTCAATCTTTTGGCATGATTAGCACAATTTCAGTAGAAGTTTTGTTTATGAAAAGTCTAAAAGGTGCTATGCAGGTCAGAGGACTATGTTTTTCTCTAGACTCTGACAATTATTATTTCTGAAGCCTTGCTTGCCCATTGGCCAAACCTTAAGACTGCGCCTCAGTTCCACTTATGACCACTAGGTGGCACCATAACTTTGAATTACTTGAGAGGGAGAAAACTGCTTAACTGGTCTTTAGGTGATGTGCTATGAACCCTTCCTTAACACCTTCTAAAAAGAATTCATTTCTTTTTATCAGTGATCTAAAATATGGTGACTTTTTGCCATTTATTCTTTCTTATGGTCTGTGCTATGGGGAAGAGCAGGTTAAAAGATATATGTAACTCATTCCTTAGCCTCCTGCCGAATAGTCTTCACAACAGCTTTTCTTTGTGCCTCGGCAGACTCTAGCAACATCAGGAGAACAACCAGGATTCATATTGTCAGAATTTTTTGCAAGTTTGAATGGGTCTGTGATTTGATCCTGTCAAAGACAAACCAAAATGAGAGGACAAGTTAAAGGTGTTTTGATGGACCCAAACACTAATATTTCAGTTTGATTTAGGTTGATTTACCTAGAAGGAGGTAAAACTTTATAATTCCTTGGGGTCCTGGGAGTAGTATCATTCAGTTATAAAAGTGGCCGTCCTTTTCTGAAGATGTTAATCAAGTTATTACCACTTCCAAGGTAAACTTCATCTAAAGCTTCTTAAAGGCAGTCCCTATTGGGCCAGGAGAGTTTATTTTGCTTTGTTTAGTTTTGTGGAATTCCCATTTATATGTGCCGTTTAGCCTTTAGGAACTGAAATACTGAAATGCTGAAACTTCTCTAATCTCCAGGACCATATGCAAGATAAGAAGGGTAAGTCCTACCTACTAGGGCCATCAGCAATCACTGCTGTTCAGATGCTGAGACTGCCAACAAGGCCAGCAAGGTCTCAGGGCAGAGTAAGTAGAGTTTTCAAAAGACAAAATGGCTTCTTTATTGTCTCCTCCTTTTACCTCCAACAGCAGTGTCAGTGAGGGCAGAGAAAAACCAGGCACAAAGGTTAGAAAACCAGGAGCACGTACAAGCTACCTTAAATAATGAAAATGAATTCACTAAACATATATTTACACTCTTACTATTTGTTGTTGGTCACTGCAAACAGAAGGGTGCACAAGACAGGCACAGACCTTACACTCATGGATGGTAGTCTTATGGCCCACTCCCTTCACTGAAGTAACTTACTGGTTGCCTGGGCCCCTATGGCCCTCAGTTTCCCCCTCTCTAAAATGAAGAGGCCTACCTAGATCTGGGCTCCCTAACAGGCAGACTAGCACTCAGCAGGGGACCTCCAAGCCTGGAATAGGGCTGGCTAGGCTGGACGCTGCTGCCAGGCCTCACACCCATTGTCTTTCTTCCTCTCAGTCAGTGCATTGGAATTCCTAGTTGGAAGAGTTAGCCTCTCCTCTTTTTCACCCAGGAAAATGATTTTCCATCCTCTTCTTCCCACTCCATGTCCTTTCTATCAATAGGAAATAGTCATATTAATATTACTTCCAAATGCATGCTCTCAGCCCTAAAAAAGATCTCAAGGCTTGAAGGAAATAGGTGAGACATCTTAATAAGTGGTTCTTTTGAGCACCAAACATCTTGTATGAAAGTATAAATATGGAGAGTTAATACAGCATATGGCAAGCATGTCAGCTCTAGAATCAGACATGGGTTCAAATGCACCACTTTCTAGCTGTGTGACCTTGGATTAGAAAATTCATCTCTCGGGGCCTCAGTTTCTTTACCTGTAAAATGAGGATAATAAGAATTATTGTGAGGACTAAAAGGCATGGTGCCTTGAATATACTAAATATTCAATAAAAGCTAGGTCCTGCCCTGGCCGGTTTGGCTCAGCGGTTAGAGCGTCGGCCTGCGGTCTGGAGAGGCCCGGGTTCGGTTCCCGCTAAGGGCACGTACTTCGGTTGCAGTTTGTCCCTGGCCCTGGTTGGTCGTGCGGTGGCAGCCACTCGATGTGTCCCTTCACGTCGATGATTCTCTCTCTCTGTCTCTTCCTCTCTCTCCCTCCCACTCTATCTGTACAAAAAATGGAAAAATGTCCTCGGGTGAGGATAAAAAAAAAAAAAAAAAAAAAAGCTAGGTCCTTTGCTTTACTACTGCTATTGTTCATGTTCATGGATTACTAACACTACTGTAAGGACAAAATACAAAGCCCTGGCCAGTTTGGCTCAGCAGTTAGAGCGTCGGCCCGTGGAGAACCAGGTTCGGTTCCCGCTCGGTTGCAGTTTGTCTCCGGCCCCAGCTGGGGTCATGTGGGTAGCAGCCAGTCGATGTCTCTCTCTCACATCATTGTTCCTCTTTTTCTCTTTTTCCCTCTCTCTCTCCTGCTCTATCTGAGTAGAAATGCAAAAATGTCTTCGGGTGGGGATAAAAAAAAAGGACAAAAACAAGCTTTTCTTTTTTTATGATTTTTTCCACCAGCACAGAGATTGCTGGTGTCTACAATTTCAAATCACCTTTTACCCAACTTAAAGGGGCAGGAAAGAATATTAGTATTACTGGAAAATGTTAGAAGAGTAAGAAAACTAATCATTGTGGGGTACTAGCCAAAATGTTAATCATCCTTTACAGTGTTGGTAGTGATTGCTTTGTTCTGATTAAAGAAAAGCCCACTCTGACCTGGCTGGGAGGTGTGCGCCTCAGGAATGCTGTCCATCCTCCTAATCAGAGGACAAGGGGGACTACCTGACATCATAGAATGATTAACAACCTGATTATTGGAACACTGGACCCATGACTGCGACTCACTGGCAACCAGTCCCTGGTCCACATTCCTTCTCTCCTTTTTCCCAAGTACATTTTACAAACTAAAGATATGATAAGAAACCTCCCTCCTGCCCTGGCCAGTCTGGCTCAGCGCTTAGAGCATCGGCCTGGGGACCAATTAATCCAGGGTTCGATTCTGGCCAAGAGCACGTACCTTGGTTGCAGTTTGTCCCCAGCCCTGGTTGGGATCGTGTGGGAGGCAACCCATCGATGTGTCTCTCTCATATCAATGTTTCTCTCTCTCTCTCTCTCTCTTCTTCCTTTTCTCCCTCCCGCTCTATCTGAAGATAAATGGGAAATGTCATCAGGTGAGGATTAAAAAATAAATTAAAAGGCCCTGGCCAGTTTGGCTCAGCAGTTAGAGCGTCAGCCTGCAGTCGAGAGAGACCCAGATTCGGTTCCCGCTAAGGGCACATACCTCGGTTGCAGTTTGTCCCCGGCCCCTGTTGGGGTCGTGTGGGTAGCGGCCACTCACTGTGTCCCTTTCACTTCGATGTCCCTCCCTCTCTATTCCTCTCTCTCCCTCCTGCTCTGTCTGAACAAAAAATGTCCTTGGGTAAGGATAAAAAAAAAAAAGAATCCCTGCCCCTCACCGGCACATGGGTAGAGGTGGGGGGACTGTCTCCTAAAGAACCAACAAACCGCCCTGGCCGGTTTGGCGCAGCGGTTGGAGCATCGGCCTGCGGTACTGAGAGACCCGGGTTCGGTTCCCGCTAAGGGCACGTACCTCGGTTGCAGTTCGTCCCTGGCCCTGGTTGGTCGTGCGGGTGGCAGCCACTCGATGTGTCCCTTCACATCGATGTTTCTCTCTCTCTCCCTCTCTCTCCCTCCCGCTCTATCTGAACAAAAAATGGAAAAATGTCCTCGGGTGAGGATAAAAAAAAAAAAAAGAACCAACAAACCAAAACTCCTCAAGGCAACCAACCTCCGGCATCTATGTGACTTAAAATACAACCCCCTTCCAATAAAAGGGCATCTCGCCTATCTTTTGTTGCCCAGTGCCACCCGGTACTCAGCTCTTTCTTTCTCTATGGGGAAAGACAAATAAAATTTCCTCCCTTTTCTCTCTTCTCTCAGTTGTGAATTTTTTCACAAGCCTGCATCACTGGCCCAAACACAACCCTAACAACTACTGTTCATTGAAGCAAGACAATACATAGCATAAGTCCTATTCATACCATTTCAGATTCTGCAGTGTTTTAATAATTAGTTAATAATAATTAAATAATAATAATAATTAGTTCTTTTAATAGCAAAATGAGCTTTGTCAGGATTAAGGAGGAGGAAAGAGAAGAACAGAGAAGAAAGAAAAAGGACTCTGAAACAGAGGCAGCACCTTGCATTCCTTTCTATTACATCAATACACGTGGGAAGACGTAAGTACAAGCAGGACCCTGTGCACTGCCTGCCGTACTGTGCTTGAGGGTTTATCATAGAGGTTTGCCATAAAAAAGATATGAGTGTCCTCCCCCAAAAGCACAAGGTTATATTTCTAGGACACACCAGCTGTTTCATTCTTTAAGTCTTCGTTCCGTGTCAATTATTCCCATTTCAAAAACTTGAAATTGCTCTAAAGACACTGGCACAGGTGTGGGCTGAAAGAAATAAGGCAGAATAGAAAGGAGATTACTGGGATAAACCAGTTCAAATATGAAGAATGTTACAATCCGTATCTGAGGTCAAGGGCCCTCCTGGAGGAAGCCCAGCATGCACACCAGGAGGGAGAGCAAAAATAGCTACGCTTGGAAGAAAATGGTTTTCTGTAGGAGCCAGAGCATACTGGAATGTTGTGGCTGGAGGAAAGACTCCCTTTACGTGTAACTGTAACTCCTGTCAGCTTGTAGAGCCTGTATTCAGAAAACTAGGATACAGGAGAATTAGAATGATGAAAACATTTCAAAATAAACACTGAGCCCTGGCCAGTTTGGCTCAGCGGTTAGAGCATCGGCCTGCGGTCCGGAGAGACCCGGGTTCGGTTCCCGCTAAGGGCACGTACTTCGGTTGCGGTTTGTCCCCGGCCCTTGTTGGTCGTGCGGGTGGCAGCCACTCGATGTGTCCCTTCGCGTCGATGTTTCTCTCTCTCTCTCCCTTCTTCTCTCTCCCTCCCAGTCTATCTGTACAAAAAATGGAAAAATATCCTCGGGTGAGGATAAAAAAACAACAACAACAAAAAAAAAACAAAATAAACACTGATCCCAATCAGAAAGGTTTTGTAATCAGTGAACTCCCAAGAAAATAACATGTTTGTGAAATATTTGCTGGACTGAAAAGTCGGAAGTCAAATTTCTCTACCTTCTAAAAAGTCATCATCACCTTAGAAAAAGAGAAGAGTCACGATAGCAGAGTGCTCAAGATTTTAACAAAGCAACAGACGTAAATCACTCCTCAGCTCTACAGGTGTCTTCTGCGCTTGCCTGGGCTTCACTCATGCTGATGATCGTGGCCAAACAAGAACATATTGGGTTTTTTGGCTCTGGGATTCTTGTCTCTTACGTTTGATTAAACTTTCTCAACTACAAATTTGCCATTTTTTAGAGTGATCTTTAAATAAGTTTTACTCTTAAAGACTGCTTATGAGGTAATAAAAGGAGGAGAAAAAGGCACAAGTTACTTGGATATCAGTACATGCTCAATGTATCCAAAATTACTACAAAATACAAGCAACAGAAAGCAAAAAAATCATGGAGAGAGATTACCGACTTTCTGAACCCAAGATGGTCAGAACTCTAATTCTTAAAACAGAGTCCCAAGCAACCAAGATTCTTAGTAAGTACAAATCCATACTTATAACTGCTTCTCTCTTAAGTATGTATTATGTGCCAGGCATTGGACTAACATTTTACATTCTCATTTCATTTGGTATTTACAACCTGAGGGGGCAAAGTGTTACCTTCCCATTCCACATGAGGAAGCTAAGGCTTCAGGGAGTTAGTGTAACAGTACCCAAGATCGCATGTAAATGACAGAGCCAAGCTCTGAACCTAGTCTGTCTGACTCCAAGGCCCACGTACTGAAACCCCACGCTGCGCCACCATCCACCCACAGCAACATCAGTATATTTCCCTGGCTTCCAGCATTCAGTGCTTTCAAGTGGTAAATGTTAGTTCTGTCAGCCTAAGGAGACTTGACATCCATCACTAAGCCTGTTCTAAGCAATAAAATCTTTTCAATTAATGAATGGGTCAATAAAATAATTATGATAGTATGAATGGAGAAAAGGTAAAAATATATGAGAGAAAGGCAAAGAGGGATGCTAATATCTGTTATGTCTACCTGTCTCCTTTTTTGGGTAGTTGTGAGAACATGCAATAAATTGTGATAAAATTCTATAAAAAATGTTATACCAATATCTCAGTTACTAGAATAATTCTAAATATGAATCAAAAGTATTTTAGAAAATAATTTTAGAATACAGTGGAATACTAGCTCAAATGTACATTTAAGACATTAACATATGATGCAAATTAGCATTTCAAAACAGTGAAGAGATGATGTTTACTTAATAAATGAAATGGGAAAACTTGAACTAGTTAATACTTGGAAAAATAATCACACTCTCACCTCAACACTTATGCTAAAGTAAATTCCAGGAGGATTAAAAGTATAAACATGAAAAGCAAAGCCATGGGTGTCCTAGAGGAATCTAGGCTCGGACCCTGCTGGCTCCAGGACAGCCACAGCTGAGAGATCAGGGACATCTGGGCACAGTGGCAGAGGAGGTGAGCATTTTACCATAGGCCTCTCTGATCTCTTGTCTGCAGGGTTCGACAGAGGTTGGAATGGTGAAAATCTTTTCTAAATTTAGATTAGCAGGAGAACATATTTGTGAAGCTACCTTCTTGGGCCTAACAACTTTTGGGTTTTTATTTTATTTTTTATCCTTTTCTCCCAGAAGGATGATTATTTTGTTCTATGTCTATGTCTTTTATGTCAGTTCATCATAGGAAGGAAATACTAGAGGGATAGAACACAGGCATAGATTACCTATAAGCCTGTTGTTCAAGCCAGCCTCACAGCCTGGGGAGTTAAGTGGTTCTCTCCAGACCAGCATCTGTCCAGAAAAATGTGGCTGTGAGTCTTTGTAAGAAAACCAGATGAGGTTTTTTCCTTTGGTTTTGTTCCATGTCCTAAGAGCTTGGCTTGTAAAAATATTTTATCTCGTCTCCATCATCTGAAAGGTACACTTACCAGAATGCACCTGGTGGCCAATTGAATAGACTGGGGTTCTAAGTGTCTCTTTGTCCATCTGTGCCAACTCTCATGGGAGTCTGTCACAAGGGGCCCTACCTACCCCAAAGGGGGCCTTTGGCATCTAAATCTTTGTTACTTGTTCATAATGAAAGAATCTCATTCCTGTAGCATCTGCCTAGTGCCACAAATTAGCGGGTTTGTGGCTTGAGGCATCTCACATTTTGTGGGAGACTGGAGGAGACACCATATGCACCCACCATCCTGACCACCTGTGTAACAAAGGCCTGTGCAATCTCTGACTTTCTTTGGGAGTGAACTTGCAGATCTATGAGGGCTCTATCCTTTGCACTCTCTTTGTAGAAGCCTTTTTGCTTCCTTGGTTAAGCTGTAAAAGGCTTATTATTGGAGTCGTTATTAAAATCCTATTGTCACTGACCAGATGGTGGATGTTTCGAATTGGAAAAAACCTTTACATTAAAAATTTTAGAGAGCTCTCATATTAGTGTAACTAGCTATTAAGAAAGACACCTTTGCCTGGCCAGTGTGGCTCACTGGTTGAGCATTGACCCATGCACCAAGAGGTCGCTGATTTGATTTCTAGTCAAGGCACTTGCCCAGGTTGTGGGCCAAATCCCCAGTGCGGGGGCATGCAGGAGGTGGCCAAGAGATGTTCTCTCTCATCAATGTTTCTATCTCTCTCTCCCTCTCCCCTTCTCCCTCTCTAAAGTCAATAAAGAAAAAGAAAAAGATAGGGCAGTTCCATTGCCTATATTAAGAAAAAAATAAAGTTCAATCTGGAGATTCCTTATGAGATTCCAGTAAGCAGATTTAAGAAAGCCTGTATGATTAACTGTTATTCTTGTTGTGTTTGTGCAAATAACCAGGCCAAATTGAAACTGGACTTAATATAATAAATAAATAAGTCTTGATTTGGCTCTGATAAAAATGAGGATGATTTTAGGATGAGGGTTGTGTTTCAATAGAAACTATAATACACAGTTGTAGATGTTAGATTCTAGTTCAGTCAACTGTCTTTAAAGTTTTATTTTTCACTTATAAACTGAGCTAGATCCTGAATTTTTCTAATTTTCTTAAATATTTGGCTACAACCCTCCAAACTACTGTTTCATTTTTCTTCCATCCTTTGCCTTGGAATTATTGAGAACTAAAACATTTTTTATGAGACTTGAAATTAGAAACAGCAGCTAGACAACATGATATAAACTTCAGAAAAATCACCACAACAGCACATGCATAAACAATCTCAGTAACTGATGCTGTCCATAAGCCACACAGAGAATTGACCTGAGTACCTAGTGACATCATCAGACATTCAAACTGCAGACCAGAAGAATCTGATGGTCACTGCCTGCCTTCATTCCAGCAAAGAAGCCTTGAGCCTTACATCTAGAAATCTTCTTCTCAACAGTCTTACAGACTCAGAAATCGGTTTCTAATTTGCTCTGATCATTAACCTTTGTTTTTCTCTTTTGTTTTCAGACATACTCTTATTAAATATGATTGCTGCCCTGGCCGGTTTGGCTCAGCAGTTAGGGTATTGGCCCTTGGACCGAAGGGTCACCAGGTTCAATTCAAGTCAAGGGCATGTACCTGGTCAGGCTAGTATGGGAGAGGCAACCAGTCAATGTGTCTGTCTTACTCCCCCTCTCCCTTCCACAATCTCTAAAATTCAATGGAAAAATATCCTTGGGTAAGAATTAACAAAAAATAAATAAAAATAACACCTGATTGCTTCATAACACAATATAGGCAGCCTCACTTTGGATACAGGCACCCTTCTGCATCACCACCTCCTGAAATGAGACTCAGAAATTTAACTGAACTGATTTATTCTCAGGACTGAATGACTGGACCAAAGAAATATGAAGCAATCTAGCCTTCTCGGTTGTTTGATCCATTATCAGAGAGAGATATCAAATTCACATAACATTTATTATAGTATATTGTTATAATTGTTTTATTTTATTATTACTGTTTGTTACTCTCTTACTGTGCCTAATTTAAGTTAAACTTTATCATAGGTATTTATATACTATAGAAAAACATAGTATACATGGAGTTCAGTACTATTGGCAGTTTCAGGAATCCAGTGGAGGTCTTGATTATCTCTATTAAAAGATTAAAAAATATATATGTATAATTTGAATAATTTTTTGAAGGCAGCTCTTAACATTTTTTGAGAACCTAATGAAAGTAATAGATCCTTTCCTCAGAAAATACACATACACACATATAATTTTAAGGGGTTCACTGATGCCCTAAAGTTCTTTCATGGGTACACCAAATTAAGAATTTCTAACCTGGCCCTGGCCGGTTTGGCTCAGAGGTTAGAGCGTTGGCCTGTGGTCCCTAGAGACCCAGGTTCGGTTCCCGCTAAGGGCACGTACCTCGGTTGCAGTTTGTCCCCGGCCCTGGTTGGGTCGTGCGGGTGGCAGCCACTCAATGTTTCCCTTTCACGTCGATGTTTCTCTCTCTCTCTCTCTCTCTCTCTCTCTCTCTCTCTCTCTCTCTCTCTCTCTCTTCCTCTCTCTCCCTCCCACTCTATCTGAACAAAAAAACAGAAAAATGTCCTCGGGTGAGGATAAAAAAAAAAAAAAGAATTTCTAACCTTCCCTGGCCGGTTTGGCTCAGCAGTTAGAGCATCGACCTGTGGACCAGAGAGACCCAGATTCAGTTCCTGCTAAGGGCACATACTTGGTTGCAGTTTGTCCCTGGCCCCGGTTGGGGTCCGTGTGAGTGGCAACCGGTTGATGTGTCTCTCTCACATCGATGTTTTTCTCTCTCTCTCTTCCTCCCTCCCTCCCTCCCGCTGTATCTGAAGATAAATGGTAAGGATAAAAAGAAATTTTAAATAATACTTTTTTAGTAGAAGTATCAATGTATCCTATCATTCAACATTAACAATCCCTTAATTCCATGATACAATTAAAAACTGAAATACTGTTATGTGCACTCCTATTCTTTTCCATCCTGCTTCTCTATAATTCCATTAATTTGATGTCTGAATGATGCTTCTCATAAAAAAATTTTTTTAGGTGTGATAATGGTACTGTGCTTATGTAGGACAATATTTTATTCTTAGGAGATGCATGCTAAAATATTTAAGGGTAAAATGTCATAATGTCTGCAACTTATTTTTTTTTTTATCCTCACCCGAGGACATTTTTCTATTTTTTGTTCAGATAGAGTGGGAGGGGGAGAGAGGAAGAGAGAGAGAGAGAGAGAGAGAGAGAGAGAGAGAGAGAGAAACATCGATGTGAGAGGGACACATCAAGTGGCTGCCACCTGCACGACTAACCAGGGCCGGGACAAACCGCAGCCAAGGTACACGCCCTTAGCGGGAACCAAACCCCCGTCTCTCTGGACCGCAGGTCGATGCTCTAACCGCTGAACCAAACCAGCCAGGGCTGCAACTTACTTTTAATGGTTCAGCAAATACACACACATGAACACCAACACCAGCAAAGTGAAAAGCAATGCAAGGTTAAGAAAAGGACGTGGGAGCCCTGGCCAGTTTGGCTCAGCAGTTAGAGTGTTGGCTTTTGGTCCAGAGAGACCCGGGTTCGGTTCCCGCTAAGGGCGCGTACCTCGGTTGCGGTTTGTCCCTGGTTCCGGTTGGTCGTGCAGGTGGCTACCACTGGATGTGTCCCTTTCACGTCAATGTTTCTCTCTCTCTCTCTTATTCTCTCTCCCTCCCACTCTTTCTGAACAAAAAACAATGAAAAATGTCCTCAGGTGAGGATAAAAAAAAAAAAAAGAAAGAAAAGGACGTGGAGCATCAATAAGAGAAAGAATGCTCAAAGTCATAGCAATTTTTATTTACTTTAAATGTGAAATTCACATCAAATATTAGTTATTTTTCATTACTTGGCATCTTTTGGCTGGTCCTGTCTTAGGAAATTTGAAGAGGAGGAATATTGCAGAAACAAAACAATAGTCAGCTAAAAACTGAATTTACTCGTGGTTCATCTAGCACTTGAACAGTTACTGGGTTGCTCAGCAGATGAAGAGCATACATATAAGGATGATTTTCTTTTTTGCATGCCATCGGTTATCTTTCTGGGCACTTCACTCTATTTATTGACTAACTTAAAGTGCTTTATTAAATACCAAACTTTGGGAGGTTGCCATTAAACAGAAGATAAAAATGGAGGTTTCCAGAGGGCAGAAAGTCTCCCTCAATGAGATCACTCAGTAGACACTAGCTCATCACCAAATTTGAACCATTCAGGGTATAGTTATAATATTCCCTGCTGTTTCTTACTGATTACTCTTTCTAGTTTCTTGTGATTCATAACGCAATTTACAGTGAGCAAATATGAAAGGTGGAATCCAATTTAGGGGACAAGGATGACAGGGTCCTTCCAGTACAAAGCACCACCCAGGCACTTGCCTAAAAAATCAAAAACCACAGACCAATAAATACACCTAGGTATTAAGGGAATTATTCTTCTACGTAATTGATTAGGATATGGTATTAGTTAAAATATAAGTCCTAGAAAGAGGACCTGAGTGTCCTCCACCTGAAGGTCTAGAAAGTCATGGTTAAAACTGAGTATATTAGCTAATGGTCTCTGGGGACCATTTGTTTTTTTGGGTTTTTTTTTAATCCTCACCCGAGGACATTACTCCACTTTTTGTTCAGATAGAGCTGGAGGGAGAGAGAGGAAGAGAGAGAGAGAAACATCAACGTGAAAAGTACACATCAAGTGGCTGCCACCCGCCCGACCCAACTAGGGCCGGGGACAAACTGCAACCGAGGTACATGTCCTTAGCAGGCCGACGCTCTAACCACTGAGTCAAACCGGCCAGGGCTCTGAGGACCATTCTTTAGGACAGTCACTAATGCGGTGACCCCACCCAGTTGCAATTATAATACTCATGTATGTTGTGTTAAATCACATTCTGAAAAGTACTATGCTATGTAAGTAAAAAGAGAACTTACAAAATAGCCTTTTACTCTGGATTAATTTTACAATGATTTGCTACTAGAACAATAACTACTACTAATGCTACTAAGGCATTTTGCAGTGTTTTACTTATTATATCAAATCAGAAACAACCGAAGTGATTGCCAATAGGGAAATAGTCAATTAAGGTATGGTACAGCTGTACAATACAGTTGTATAACAAATATTTAAAACTTTGCCCTGGCTGGTTTGGTTCAGCAGTTAGAGCGTCAGTCCGCGGGCCAGAGAGTCCCAGGTTTGGTTCCCGCTAAGGGCACGTACCTTGGTTGGGGTTTGTCCCCAGCCCTGGTTGGGGTCATGTGGGGGGCAACCACTCGGTGTGGCTCTCTCACATCGATGTTTCTCTGTCTCTCTTCCTTCCTTTCTCCCTCCCGCTCTCTCTGAAGATAAATGTCCTTGGATGAGGATAAAAAAAAAACTTTAAAAAATTCTTAAGCTTAGGAAGTACGTTAAATAAAAGTAGAATACTAAATTCTATGTATAGCATGCTCCCAATTTTATTACACACACAGAGGGGAAAAAAATAACAAAAAGGATATAAAAATTTTAAAGAGGTTATTGGTGGACTATATGATTAGTAGTAATTTTGTCTTTTACTATTTATTTATTTATTTATTTATTTATTTATTTATTTAATTTGTTTATCCTCGCCTGAGGACATTTTTCCATTTTTTGGGATACTGATTTTAAGCTGTTTATTAAGAAACAAGACTCAGGCCCTGGCCGGTTTTGCTCAGTGGTTAGAGCATCGGCCTGCGGTCCCGAGAGACCCGGGTTTGGTTCCCGCTAAGGGCATGTACCTCTGTTGCAGTTTGTCCCCGGCCCTGGTTGGTTTGTGCAGTGGCAGCCACTCGATGTGTCCCTTTCATGTTGACGTTTCTCTCTCTCTCTCTCTCCCTTCCACTCTATCTGAACAACAAAATAGAAAAATGTCCTCAGGTGAGGAAGGGCCCCATCCCCAGTGGGGGGCATGCAGGAGGTGGCCAATCGATGTTGTCTCTCATCGATGTTTCTCTTTCTCTCTCTCTCTCTCTTCCTTTCTAAAAATCAATAAAGAAAAATTTTTTTGCCCTGGCTGGTTTGGCTCAGCGGTTGGAGCGTCGGCCTGTGGACCAGAGAGTCCCGGGTTCGGTTCCCACTAGGGGCATGTACCAAAAAAAGAAAAAAAAATTTTTAAATAAATAATACTACTTTTTTCCCTAAAAATTTCTATTACTAATGGAATATACTTCCCCCAGACTATTTTGGATAAGTATACAAGGTTCCTCTGGGCATGTAGGATATACTAAAGCCTGAGACACCTCAAGGCATTCCTTGCTCCATACATGGTTTTTGCTTGAATCAGCCCTTCATTCATTAACAAAATCTTTCAGGACAGATGTCAGAAGAAAAAAGCAAAATCCACTGAGTCATCATGATATTCAAATACCAGATCAAACCTCTGACCCTCTGTTCTTCCAGAAGAGCCCCTAATTGTCAAAGTTCTCAGCTTCCAGGGCACAGAGCATGAGTGGCACAAACAAGCACAGCCAGTCAGCAGCCTTCTTAAATTCTCCTTGAAGGGTCACATAGGAAACAACTTATCTCTAAAAGAATTCTTTTGAGAAAATTTTCCTCCAAATCATTGTCTCACCTGACCTTCTGTCACATCAATTCCAGTAATATGTCCCTTTTTACAAACCACCTAAATACATAGCAAATCTCTGCTACTTTCACTTCCCAAGTCCAAAATCCAGAAGTTTTTTTTTTTTCTTTTTAATTTTTTTCTTTATTGATTTTAGAGAACGATGAAGGGAGAGAGAAAGAAACACCGATGAGAGAGAATATCAATTAGCCGCTTCCTGCATGCCCCCGACTGGGATTTGGCCCACAACCTGGGCATGTACCCTGACCAGGAATGGAACTGGCGACCTCTTGGTGCCTGGGTCAACGCTCAACCACTGAGCCACACCGGCTGGGCAGAAATCCAGCAGTTTTGATGGATGACCAGAACACAGCCATAATACCTAGGAAATAGAAAATACATATACACATATTTCCCCCCTCTACAGACTAGAAGATGAGTAACCACTAAATCTTATAAATTCTTCCTCATTCCCTTCTTTCCTTCCATCATTCATTCCATTTTGATATAGGCATCTAATCTCCCACACTAAACTGGAAGCACTGTGAAGGCTGGGACTCTGTTTTGTTCACCATTGTATTGTTGGGCACTGTGCCACATAATAAGACAAATAAGCCATCTAAAATATTTGTTGAATAAATATATTTAGGCATTAACTTAGCATCTAATGCAGGTCCAGACTGTGCTAGTTATTGAAGAAAATATGTAGGATGAGATTTCTGTCCCCTAGGTATACTTAACTGGGGCAGTAAACCTCAAGCACAGAAAATGTTTTCCATGACTTATTGACAAATTGGCACAGGCAGTAAGTCCTACAGTGGTTTGGGGAAGTGGGTGCTCAAGAATTGGAGAAATATTGACAAAGTAGGCAGGATATCAGTGAAATATTGCTTGGGCAGGATTTGAAAGGTAGAAAGGAAAGAGAAGGCATTCCAGATTAACTGCATGCTGGCAGACAGAAGTCATCCTGGCAGTTCTGATAGTAGGAGGAAGAGAAAGGTCTGGTTAGAGTAGTATAATGTAGCAGAGGGAAGCAAGGTTGGTTAGGAAGGAGAGCCAAACCACTGGACAGTCTTGAATGTCAGGTCTAGGGAGTGTCACTGTATCCTGTGAGTAAAGGGAGGGGGAGTGAAGTCACTTGAAATTCTTAGAGTAGTAAGATGATCAGTGCTGTGATATGATAGACAAGGCAGGCAGGATGGATCGGAGGAGATGGGTTAATTCCCTAGTGACCAGCATCATTTTCTTTTGAGAAAGCTGTTGTCTAGGGTCTTCATGGGGACAGCACAGGACACTCTACCTCAAGGCTACTTCCTCATATACATTCTGAGGGCTTCCCAGACATGCTTGGGGACCCAGCTAGCTGCAGTGACATGGCATTAGTCTGGAAGTCCACTCATTTCTTTAGCACCTGCCTGTAGTAGGCCTGATCCAAAGATCAAGAGTGGGATGAGTTGGAGAGTAAGAAAAAATACTGAAACTAGTGTCTGCATCCCACCCCCCACCCCCACCCCCACTCATCCAGCAACCAGGCCTAACCAGCCTTTGCTCCCACAAAGCTCTAAACCCGGACTCTGCCCTGCCCCACTCTTGGGGTCAGGGGTGTGGGCCAGGCCTCTCAAGCCTAGGGCTCCCACCCAGCCCAGGCCATTCCCTACCCTACTGTTGTCACCTGCAAGTCCTTCCAGATCCCACCCAGTATGGTGATGGGGGCACTGCCTGGCGGGGGGGAAAAGGTGGCTGAGAGAAAAGGTGCAGAGCACCAGCCTCGGGGAAGGGATAAAAGGGTGGGTTAAGAGGCAGGTGGTAGGTCCTGGTTAGTTGGGGTGGTGGAGGAGGGGTCAGGGAAAGGGCCTGGGGGCCTGGGCCAGGAGGCAAGGGGCAGCACACTCAGTCTCCTCAGTCTCCGGATTTCAGGACTCAAGTTCCCCGCAGCCAGTTCCAGAGACTGAGACTACCGGAGGCCCCATCCAGGGGAGGCACACTTGAGCCAGGTGGGCTTCCAAGCCAGCATCCAGCCTCTGCTGGCCGCCAGTCCTGGTCTGCTTCCAGCCCGAAGCTCCAGCGCAGCCCCACTCCCTGCTCTGGCCCTGCTGGACCCAATGTCATCTGGGCTGTCTTTAGTCTTCCCAACCAGGAAGAGGCTATTACTATTAATTACTATCTTCCTTTATTTCTGTGATTCCCATTTTATAAATCTTGTTTTCTGACTTAAATGAACACCTACATATATAATGATCTTTGCCTATTTTGGGAATAAAATCACCTTTACTCAATCTATTTTTTAAAATCAGATTTATTGAGATATAATTAACATTCAGTAAAATTCACCTTTCTTTGGTATACATTTCTGTGAATTCTTAGAACAGTTCTCTTTCCCAGAAATGTTTCTTCCTGCCCCTTTGTACTAAAAGCCCCTCTGTCAAGGAAGGAATGTCTAAACCTATAGAAAAGTTTTATAAGAGTTTATTTGAGCCATGGTTTTGAGGACATGCCCATAAGCAAGATCTCAAAGGATTGGGCAAATGCTCTTGCAAATGGCAGTTTGGAGTTCCTTTTATGAATTTAGAATCAAAGGAGAGAACTCCGCTCTGGCTCAGCGGTTGGAGTATCAGCCCATGGACCAAAGAGTTGTGGGTTCGATTCCAGTCAAGGGCACGTACCTCAGTTGCGGTTTGTCCCGGCCCTGGTCAGAGTTGTGCAGGAGGCAACTAGTCAATGTATCTCTTTCACATCAATGTTTCTCTCTCCTTCTCTCCCTCTCCTCCCTCCCTCCCACTCTAACTGAAGATAAATGCAAAAATGTCCTCGGGCGAGGATAAAAAAAAAAGCCCTGGCTGGTTTGGCAAAGCGGTTAGAGCGTCGGCCTGCAGTCCGGAGAGACCCGGGTTCGGTTCCAGCTGTACCTTGGTTGCAGTTTATCCCCGGCCTTCGTTGTGTGGGTGGCAGCCACTTGATGTGTCCCTTTCACATCGATGTCTCTCTCTCTCTCTCTCTTCCTCTCTCTCCCTCCCACTCTATCTGAACAAAAAAATGGAAAAATGTTCTCGGGTGAGGATTAAAAAATAATAATAATAATAAAATAAAGGAGAGAACATAAGGAAGGTTCCTGAACTCCATTGGTGGTAGATTAAGGAGTCAGGAGAAAGCAAAGCAAGGAAATCTCTAGACTTGGATAAAAAGCAAAATAGAACCTGGCTGGTGTGGCTCAATGGCTGAACGTCGACCCATGTACCAAGAGGTCATTGGTTCAAATCCTGGTCAGTGCACACGCCCAGGTTGTGGGCCAGATCCTCAGTGTGGGTCATGCAGGAGGCGGCCAATTGATGTTCTCTCTCATCGATGTTTTTATCTCTCTCCCTCTCCCTTCCTCTCTCTCTCAAATCAATAAAGAAAAAAAAAAGCAAAATGGAGAAACACTTCTTTTACCTTGGTGGGTACAGGATAGGTGATAATGAACATTTACAGCACATAGAGATGGGGGGAACAAGATAATAATGAGGGGTTTTATGGTGTCATGCTCTCATGGTCTTGTGCTCTGGTGCCTGCAGTTGTACCTTCAAGAGTCTAGAAAAGAAAATTACTGTGCAATCAAAGGTATGTAATCCCAGATACACAGGAACAGGGCTCACTTAAGGCAAAGATTGATCTTTGCTAAGGAAGCTATAGGCCTGGGATGTGACTACCTCCTATGATATCCAGTTAGGAATGTTTGATCAGACCATGTTGTATGGTTTCTTTTAGTCACTAAGCTTATCAGACCTGTCACGTGCCTCTCCCCCTGAGCTTGCCAGGTTTATCAGATAGCCCCTTTTTCACTCACAACTCCCCTCATCCCCAAAACAACCATAGATCTGTTCTCCCTCCTTTTCCAGATTGCATACAGATGGAATCAATACAATAGTAGCCGTTCCCAATTTTGAATTTTATTTAGGAAAGCAACTTTTGCTCAATTCATTCTTAACCAATAGTCAATTTTAATTGATTCACTTGTATCTATTAGATATTATCATTTCATCTCACAGAGTGTTGCATTTATTATTCTTCCACCCTTATATCTATATATCTTATTTCCTTTTGTGGTTGTAACAAGCATATTGTTTATTAGGACAGTAAGGAGATATAGGATTCCAAGTGAAAGGATATCTAAATGAAAGATTTATTAAATTATACTCATTTATTAAATCATACTCATTTTAATCTCATCTGCTAATTGTTGTCAAATATTAATAGTAAAGTGTTGTGTCTTTATTTTCTAACAAATTATACCCATGGGAAAAAAATCCTTGTTGCAATATTTTTATGTTAGAATATTTCCAACTATGAAGTATGTTAAAAAATGAGTGTTTTTGCCCTGGCCAGTTTTGCTCAGTGGTTAGAGCATCGGCCTGTGGTCCAGAGAGATCCGGGTTTGGTTCTCGCTAAGGGCACGTACCTCAGTTGCAGTTTGTCCCCAGCACTGGTTGGGTTGTGCGGGTGGCAGCCACTCGATGTGTCCCTTTCACGTCGATGTTTCTTTCTCTCTCTCTCCCTCCCACTCTATCTGAACAAAAAATAGAAAAATGTCCTCGGGTGAGGATAAAAAAAAAAATTACTGTTTTTATAGGAATCAGTTTTTTTTGGCAATCATATAATGATGAAATCTCTCTTAGATATTCGTTTACAAAATACTCTCTCCATAAAACTAGTTCCTTCAGAGAAGCAGCCACTGTCTTACTCCTTGTTAAGATGGTATCTTTATTATCTTGAAGGGGCAGATTAGTGGGAGGTTAAGGAAAGGGCTCTATCATTTCCACTTGTTCACTTGTGCTTGCTTTAGTATATTATCTCCAATTTGTGGTTATTCACAAGAATCATTTGATAAGCCTTAAATCCACTTAACCACACACAGATAAACTGTAAAAAAGCAAACCACCATTGACTCAAATTGAGTTCTTCCCACTTTTTCCTCAAGTATTTAATGTGCAGAGCTAATTTTGGACCATACTGCTTGCAAACATCATTCGTTCTGATTGGTCAGTGCCTCAGCCAGTTTTTGTAGATCACTCTACCCCCTAGACCAAATTAGAGCTCTCATATTAAGCCATATTTTAAATATTAGCAAAAGCTCATTTTCTTTAAGATAAAAAATAAACATACATAGAAATTTTCAGTATTTTTTTCCCTCACCTCCAAGGATGGCCTTGTGTGTACCTCCATACATCCTACCTTGGAAGCTACTGGTCTGACAATTACAGGATAGTTCAGAAAGTCAGCGTTTGGTTCAGTACACAGAAACATCTTTCAAGAAATAGAGCTTTCCAAAATGGCCAGCATCTCTAAGTAAAGGATTCCCCAAACACTGGAAGCATTCAAGCAGCAGCTAGACGTCTACTTGCCAGAGATGCAGAGCTGGGACAGAGACTGAATTCAATTACTTCCAAGATCCTTTCCTTTGTATTAAGGTTAAGTACTAGAAATAACAGCCAGCGCCTTTATTTTTATTTATAAGGAAAGTAACAAGTAATAGAGAGCTAGACTAGTCAAAAGACCTACTCAAGCTCAGTGACCTTGGGTAAGACATTTGATCTCTCTCTGGCTATGTTTTTTTTTCATCTGTAAAACATGGGACCAGAATTTAATCACTTTTTGAGGTCCCACGCAGCTCTAATGATCTGGGCTTCTATGATTCTTTCTTCTTCACCAAATATCATATGTCAGTTCTTAGATTTTAAAACATATTTTTAGAAGAAAATTTTTTTAATTTTTAAATAAAAAATAGAAGTTGAATTTTTCAAGTGCCTTTTTGGTGTATATTACAGTAACATATGATTTTGAAAGGGGAAGGAGAGACTGAATAATAGAATAATAGAGAACTAATCATACTGGGGTACTAGCCATAGTTAACAAGGAATATTAAAAAAAATGTTGATCTGTTAATTGTGATTGCTTAATTCTGATTAAAGAAGGCCTATTCTGACCTGGTTGGAGTTGGACACCCTGAGAGTTTACCTCAGAAATGCTGTCCATTCTCCTTATCTAAGAACAAGGGAAAACTGCTCAACATCATGGAAAGACTAACAACCTTGGAGCCCTGGAGGTGGACAACCCTTCCTAGCCCCCAGCCCACATTCCCCAGGCCCGAATTACTTCCCCAAACCTGTTCTGTAACCCTTTTGTCCACTGTTATTCCTCATGCCTATAATCTGTAACTGTTATTTCTTTTTTGCCTACCTACTCTTCCCCACATAGATACCCAATATAAGTGGCTATCCAGGGAGTAGAGAGATTTTTTAGGGATGACCCACTGCTCTCCCATACTGCTGGCAATACTGGAATAAATGCTCATATACGATTCAACCTCGTCTCTGCTTAATTGGCTCAAGTAGTGACAGGCAGCCTAGACCCATTCGTCATCCAGTTTTGATTTTATTGTTTCTTTCTTTTTTCGGTATGTGCCCCTAGCAGGAACCGAACCCAAGACTCCCTGGTCTGCAGGCTGATGCTCCAACCGCTGAGCCAAACTGGCCAAAGCGACTTTATTGTTTCTTAATGTAATATGTGTTGCAGCTGTTATATCAACTTTGTAATTCTGGAATTATTTTAGCAATTATCCAAAATATCTATTAAAATTTTCTAAGATTTTACTAAGATTTTTGCATCTATGTTCATAATTAAGAATCTCCTAAATTTTCTTATGTTATCTTGCTTTTTATTTTTATTTATTTATTTTGCTTTCTATTTTTATTTATTTATTTATTTTTATCCTCACCCAAGGACATTTTTCCATTTTTTGTTCAGACAGAGTGGGAGGGGAGAGAGAGAGAGAAACATCCATGTGAAAGGGACACAACAAGTGGTTGCCACCCACAGGACTCAACCAGGGCTGGAGACAAATTGCAACCCAGGTACGTGCCCTTAGTGGGAACCAAACCCGGGTCTCTGGACCACAGGCTGACACTCCAACCACTGAGCCAAACTGGCTAGGGCGCTTTTTATTTTATTTTATTTTTTTTTAATGAGAACTGCATCAGTTCAGCAAATGAACTGGGTATCTTACTATCATTTTCTATACTTTAGGAGAATTATGGAAACAATTTCTTTGACAGTTTAGAAAAGTCTCAGGAAAACCATCACAAACAAATGACATTTTAATTGATTATTTTTGACAATTTGTGGATTAATTCTCATAACCAGTCTTGACATATTC
Source organism: Molossus molossus (assembly GCF_014108415.1). NCBI lineage: Eukaryota > Metazoa > Chordata > Mammalia > Chiroptera > Molossidae > Molossus > Molossus molossus. The sequence continues at coordinate 21,517,053 of NW_023425352.1, forward strand.
TCTCTGAAATGTCAGTTTTGTAATATTACATCTTTATAAGAAGCCAGACATTTTGATACTAGTAATCAAATTTTTAGCATCAAGCTGTCAGATAACTCTTTCCAAAATTAAATTGGTTTACTTTATATATCTTCTATTCTACAATAAATTTTCTGATTTATATTTTTATTATTGAGCTGACACTTTTTAATCTATAAGAACCAATTAATAGTTTCATATATTTTTCAATTTTTTGTCATTCATGCTTGGTTTTCTTATTCCATTTTGATTTCATTTGTTTTATTTCTAAATTCTAACCACAAATCCCTTTAAAAAAGAAAAAAATGTATTTCTATTCTTACCCCTAATACAGAAATTTAAAGCATAATTTTTTTCTGTATATTACTACTTTGGTATCATCACATAAATTTTCCTGCATAGAATTTGAATTTTCATTAGTTTAAAAATATTATCCCAACATATCCTCTACAAACCAGATTTATTTAAATAAGTAATTTTTTTGTTTCTATCTTTGCTCACCATTTAATTCTATGTCACCTATCTATTTCTGTAAGAAACAAACAAATTATATTTATATTTCAGTCTGTTCTCACTTTTCTGCTTACTTTTCTTTCATGTAGTTTGGCATTATAGTCTTTAAAATGACTAAATTCGATACTACTAGGTTTTGATTATTTAATGTAAATTTTATCTTTACATTAAATTTTATTTACCATTAACATTTTGACTGTGAAATTTATTTTATCAGGTATAATGTAAGCAATCACTGCTTCTTCATATGTGTTCCAGCATGAAAGACCATACCTTTATTTCAATTTGTTTTTCATCTTAAGTAGTTTTTAATTGATTATTTTAGAGAGAGGGGAAGAGAGAGAGAAAGAAACAGACTGATTTGTTGTTCCACTTATTTATGCATTCATTGGTTGATTATTGTATGTGCCCTGACTGGGGATGGAACCTGCGACCTTGGCATATCCGGACAACACTCTAACTATCTGAGCTACCCAGCCAGGGCTTACGTATTTCTTTGCTATTTAAACACTTAGATGGTTGGACTTTTGCTTTCCAAATTGGAGACCATTTTTTAAAACCAGTCCTTGGATTTTCTAAGTAGATAATCCTACCATATAATAATAATGATTTTGTTTCTTCATGGCCAATAGTTACACTTATTTTTAATTTCTGCCCTAGGCATGGCCACCAGCAAAATGTTGAATAGAAACAGTGATAATAATATCCTCAGATATTACTTCAAATGGTTTACTTTTTAAAAATTTCAATATATATATTTTTAAGATTTTTAATTGATTTTTAGAGAGAGGGGAAGGGAGAAGAAGAGGGGGAGAGAGAGAGAAACATCCATGAGAGGGGGAAGCATCAATAGACTGTCTCCTGCATGCAACCTACTGAGGATCGAATGTGCCCTGACTGGGAATCAAACCAGCAACCCTTCAGTGCACAGGACCATGCCCAACCAACTGAGCTATACCAGCCAGGGCTTATCTCTGAACTTTTTATTGGCTTCCTGCCCCTGCCACGGATGCCCCACTTCTGCTGCCTTTAACGCCTCAGAACTTTGGTGTCGTTGACCTCAGACACCACTTTGATGTCCACAATCCTGTAGTGGTGGTCTTTTGGATGGACTATATGGAGTGGCTGTTGTCCAAGACTGAAGTCCTCCCCTTCTTCCAGCAGGCAGTACAGGTGGCAATCTCAGCCTCCAGCTTGACCTTGATATTCAGTAGGGCCTTGTACTCCTGGGTCTGGCGATGCCCCTCTGCCCGGGTCTGGACTATCTCTGACTCCACGGGATCCTGTTGAGCTATTCCATCTGTATGGCATAGCACGTCTCCACCTCCCTCAAGCTGTTTTCCAAGCTGGCCTTCAAATTTCTCATTAAGTCCAGTTCAATCTCCAAGGACGAACAGTTGAGAACGTATGTCTCAACTCTGTGTAATCTTAGCAGCTCCTATCCCAGTGGTCTCTGAGGTGACCACTGTGGTTCTCTCCTCAATCTGCTGGGACCAGTACTTGTTGAGCTCCTCTCAGTTCTTCCAATCCAGCTCATCATACTGGGCATGGACGTCTGCCTTGATCTTACTGGGGTGCTGAGATTTGGGGGCATCCAACTCCATGGTCAACCCAGAGTTGGCCATCTGGTTTTGTAGACCATTTACTTCCTCCTCGTAGTTCTTCTTCTTAAAGAGCAGCTCCTCCTTTTTTTTTTATCCTCACCCAAGGACATTTTTCCATTTTTTGTTCAGACAGAGTGGGAGGAAGAGCGTGGAAGAGAGAGAGAGAGAAACTGACGTGAAAGGGCCACATCGAGTGGCTGCCACCCGCACGACCAACCAGGGCCGAGGACAAACTGCAACCGAGGTACGTGCCCATAACGGGAACCGAACCCGGGTCTCTCTGGACCGCAGGCCGACAAGAGCAGCTCCTCCTTGAGACCCTCATTCTCTGTCTCCAGCTGCAGATGGGTAATATTGGTGTCATCAGTGACCTTTCAGAGCCCACTGATGTCACTCGCCACAGACTGGTGCATGGCCAGCACCCTCTCATACTTGTTGCTGAAGTCATCAGCAGCAAGACCCACACTGTCAATCTGTAGAACGATGTGGGCATTGTCCCCAGAACTTGCAAAGATCTGAGCACTCAGGTCCTCAATCATCTTGAAATAATACCCCCAGTCTCTGACTTAGGGTCCCTTCTTCTCCAGGTGTTCCCAGATTTTGCTCTCCAGTCTCCAATTATCAGCCTCCAGGCTTCTCACTCTCTCCAGGTAGGAGGCCAGATGGTCATTCAGGCTTTGCATAGTTTCCTTCTCATTCTGAATAGCCCTCTATGCCCACCAGACCCCTGGCCATCCCTGCAGTCAGCCACCTAAGCCCCCAGCTGCCCCACATACTACTGGAATGGGACACGGATATCTGGGAGCCCAAGCCCTTAGCACCTGCATAGATACTGGCCGTACTGCTGGCTGGCTGGTCCCAGTGGCTTGGCGACTGCACAGAGCCCAGAACAACTACTGCACTACTCTCCATTAGTTTGTGGAGAGCTGCTATGGGTGCTGAAGCTCATGTTGTTCAAGGAGGAAAGCAAGAAGCCGAGACTCGGGTTCAAGCAGTCAATATTTACTCTTAATATGACTTTTGCTGGAAGTTGCAACCCTTCTTTTTAAGTTAAATTGAGCATGTTTAAATTCAATAACTTGCCCTGGCCGGTTTGGTTCAGCGGTTAGAGCGTCGACCTGTGGTCCTGAGAGACCCGGGTTCAGTTTCCGCTAAGGGCGCATACCTCGGTTGCAGTTTGTCCCCGGCCCTGGTCGGTCGTGTGGTGGCAGCCACTCGATGTGTTCCTTTCACATCGATGTTTCTCTCTCTCTCTCTGTTCCTCTCTCTCCCTCCCACTCTACCTGAACAAAAAAAAAAAAAAATGAGAAAATGTCCTCAGGTGAGGATAAAAAAAAAAAAAAAATTCAATAACTGTAATAAAGGCTTATAGAATAAATGCATAAGTGATTTCCTTCACACCTCATTTGTGTTTTTTTAACCTTAAGTTAACATATATATGTACAATGAGGGATAAATGTAATCTGATATGATTAGTTAATTTGATGATAATATGATATGAATTATAAATTACTCATTTTTTTCTTCCAGTGAAAACTTAATTTTTAAAAAATTATGTTTTTATTGCCCTGGCCGGTTTGGCTCAGCGGTTAGAGCATTGGCCTGCGGTCCGGAGAGACCCGGGTTTGGTTCCCGCTAAGGGCACGTACCTCGGTTGCAGTTTGTCCCTGGCCCTGGTTGGTTGTGTGGGTGTCAGCCACTCGATGTGTCCCTTTCACGTCGATGTTTCTCTCTCTCTCTTTCTCTCTCTCCCTCCCACTCTATCTGAACAAAAAATGAAAAGATGTCCTCGGGTGAGGATAAAAAAAATATATATGTTTTTATTGATTTTTTTCTTTAGAGAGAGAGGAAGGGAGAGGGAGATAGAGAAACATCAATGGGATGGCTCCTGCACACCCCATACTGGGGATTAAGCCCCCAACCCCGACATGTGCCCTGACTAGGAATTGAACCGGACCTTTAGTACATGGGATGAGGCTCAACAAACTGTGCCACATCAGCCGGGAAAAACTTCCATTTTCTTATGTCAACTTTCTCCCAATCCCTTAGTAAATTAAGAACTGAACTGGAACAGGAGAGAGTTCCATTTTAAATCAAAACAAAGTAAAGATATTCAGACTTAACTATAGACAATGGTAATGCCATTTAACAAGATGAATTCCACAAATATAGGTAAATATCTACAAACACAAGGTTTCCCCCATGGTACAATCTTACACTACAATCACTCACAGTAATTCAACTGCCTTCACATTTGATAAATGTCATACAAGTGAATTTGCTGATTACTAGCGGTATTACAAAATGAACACAAGGCCACATAATCAAGAATCACAACAACAAAGAAACCCTAGGAATGCAGGTCAAGGCAGGAGTTTGCAGCTGGGCAGATATGATGAAATTTGCCTAATTTCATTTAGATGTTTGCTATAATAAATAAAATAAATATCCCCTGAGTTACTAGAAAAGTAAACAGGTGTTACCTATCACCATTCTGTGACCAGGAAATTAAAATATTTCCTGAATTTATGATTAAAAGAAAAAATTCTTTAAAAGGAATATTAACCATTCTTCTATGTTCACAATAGAAGCTCTATTTCTGAATTTAAAACACTACTCGATATTTGTTTAAGAATCACACTTAGACAATATGGCTTTTGACACTGAAGTTCTATGGAAAAAAACTAAGACAACTTTTAATTTTGCTTTCATATCAAACCAATAGAACAACTTAAAAATTCAAGAAGAGCATGGGTTAGTCTGATTCAAGAAGTGCTTCCAAATTTAATCACCTAGCTTCTTTTCAGGAGAAACTGTGCATCACCACAAACGTTTTCTAAATTAAATTCTAGAGAAAAAAATAGAAAACAACCCACAGCACAGTGGTTGTGGTAGATATTTCCTCTTCAGCATCAGGCAAAGCCTTCTTATGAGCCATTCTATTTCAACAGATGATTCAATTGGTCCTGTAGGTCTGATGACTGCTCAACACTAGAAATGAGAGAAAAAGTTATCTGGAATGAGCAATAAAGACATCTCTATGCTAATTACTTGTATTTTAATGTCTAAGTACTGTTGAAGCTAAATCAAAATGTATATTTGGTCTACTAGGGTCCCAGACGTTCTTAAACTATGAAGAAAAGGTTTGTAAAGCTAATTAGTAGTATAAAAATATTGAGAGGGACAGATTTAATCCACTAAAAAAAAAAACAAAACATAAAAGACAACAAGGCTGTTTAATAACTTTATTTTCTTTTTTTTTTGTTTAATAACTTTAGCACACTTACTCTACTTAATGATTATCACTAATGTAACTTTAGAAAATTTTTACTAGTAGTGCATGCCTCTGACTTACTGAATGCTTTTAAAATATACTGCATGCTTTATATCCCAAATGAGGTATCTCAGAGTGTATGTCAATTTAAGGGCATCTGTCAACCAGGGTTTTGTATTGATCCCAGGCCCAGCAGTATAATTCCCTCTAGCCTGCTTCAGTTGGCCAACCACTCCCCTACCCAGGGGGTTACTTACTTCTTCTGAATAGCTTCTTGCCTAAATCAGAAAAGAACAGAGGAAAATAAACATAAGAAAATTCAGTGAACTAGTAGAAATATTTATGGCCAGATATTTATTTAGGCAGAACACATTTTCAGCTTATGTCACATTCTTTAATTCTGTCCATTCTATCCTGTTTGTGTTACTGAACCCATTCACGATCTGAGTGCAGAGCTGCTGAAAAGATAGATTCTAGCCCTGGCCGGTTTGGCTCAGCGGTTACAGCATCGGCCCGAGGACCAATGAATCACGTGTTCAATTCTGGTCAAGGGCATGTACCTCGGTGGTGATTCGTCCCTGGCCCTGGTTGGAGTCGTGCAGGAGGCAGTCACTTGATGTGTCCCTTTCACGTTGATGTTTCTCTCTCTCCTTCCCACTCTATCTGAACAAAAATGGAAAAATGTCCTCAGGTGAGGATAAAAAAAGAAGATAGATTCTAAACCTAAAGAGGTAATATTCTATCACAGCATGTAGGATGTGGTCTAACAAACTACATGCATGACTCAAATTCAGTTCACAGAGTATGTGGAGTCAAGTGGTCACATACCTGATATGTACACACCCAAAGAATGAATATTTATTTATTTATTTATTTATTTATTTTTATCCTCACCCAAGGACATTTTTCCATTTTCTGTTCAGATAGAGTGGGAGGGAGAGAGAAAGAAAAAAACATCAATGTGAAAGGGACACATCGAGAAGCCTCCACCCACACGACCAACCAGGGCCAGGGACAAACTGCAACCGAAGTACATGCCCTTAGTGGAAACCAAACCTGGGTCTCTCTGGACCGCAGGTCGACACTCTAACCACTGAGCCAAACCAGCCAGGGCTAGCTATTTAAACATCAAGAGTTAAATTCCCAATTTCCAATAGGGGCATAAGTATAATATCAACTACATAAAATATATATAAAAAAAAAAAAAGAAATAAGATGAAAAGCTAATTAAAATATAATATTATCCAAAATTAAAATGGAGAAGGTGTCTTTACATTTCAAAATACCCTGGATGATTTACTCATAGCTAGGGCTGGGCATATGAAAATGTAGGATACAGGTCACAGTTACACTTGACTCCCCAGTGAAGGAGCAGACTCCCTGGAAGAAAGCTTGAGCATGGACAACAAATACTAATTAAGTGCCTACTGGGTGCCAAGCATGTGTTAGCATGGTCCTGGCATGGGCCCTGCCCTTATGGGGTTTACAGTCCCTTCCTCTGAGTAGCCCTCAAATTAACACAGAAAGGTTCACAAAAGGTGGTCCCTGCTCCTGACCTCCCCTGACCCCTAACTTCTTCAGTCTCGGGCATCTTTTCCAGAGGGAGCTCATCCTTGACCCACCCACCTATACTCCCAACTCTCAACAGGAAAAGAGCTAAAAGCACAAGGCAGGAAGCAGCAGCCCAAAGATGACAAGATTGTAGCAACAGTCAGCAGAAAGGGCATACTCACTGGTACTGAAGATGTGTGGTTATTATTGCCATTTTCCTCAAACTCTAATTTAAAAAAGAGAGAGAAATAAAATATTCCACTTCCCTGTAGCCACACAAACTATGTATAAATAAAACACAAATCATAAAAGAAATGGTTCCTTACATCTTCTGAGTGCAAAATGGCATCTTCCTGTAGTACCATGTTTCGAGCTGCCTGACCTAGCAGCTGGAAGACAAAAATAAAATGGTAATAATCAAAATTTCCAAACTTCTTGTAATCTCTCTGCAGCTGTTCTACCCCTGCCCTCTCTCTTCCCCACACAGTTGTAATGGGGTATTCAACTACAAACACTCTAAATGTAATTTTTGTTCATGCTAAAAATCCATTTCCCTGTCACTGTGGCAGCTCTGGCACGGGTTCGACATCTGTTGCAAAGGCCACTGCCTGAGAAACCCAGTGCTCCGTAACTGCAGAGCTTATTAGTCTAGTGCTGCGAGAAGTCTGCAAAAAAAAAACACGTTTGGCTCCACAAGCCCTTGAGAACCTAACTTTTGATTTTTTAAAGGCAAATTTGAGAGTTGGGGTGGTTTGAGAGAAGTGAGGGAGCAGGACTGAAAAGGATAGAAGGAATGCAGCTCTTTAGAAGTAGAATGAGAGCCTCAGAGAGGAGGGAAAAGCCTGGGAAGACGCTCAGGATTTAAAGTGAGAAACCACCACAGGAAGGATGGCAAGATGGGGGTAGGGAAGAGGAAAGAAAGGAGAAATGTGGAGGCAGATTTTAATGGGTTCACTGATCGCTGGGCTCTGAGCTCTGATTCAGTTGGGTGGCCTGTGGTCAAAGAGATGTGACTCAGCACTGAGAGGCAAGAAGAGATCGACAGAGGTTTCCGACCTCCTTTGCACCCTGATCCTGGCAGACATTGAGTCCAGCCATGTAAAGGGAGCTACTGTTATGTGTGTCCTACCAACCTTCCCTGTTCCCTTGGGTCAGAGAGATGCTAGTAAAAGGGGACCTGTGACCTCCAATTAACAAGGAACACGAACACTGCTACAGCCACCAGATTCCTTCCCTCGTGGCAATCTTTATTTATTTTTCTTTTTAATTTTTAAAATTAATAAATCTTGCCCAGCTATGAAAGGAAGTGGCAAAAAGATGTAAGCAGCCCTGGCCAGTTTGGCTCAGCAGTTAGAGCGTCGGCCTGCGGTCCAGAGAGACCCGGGTTCGGTTCCCGCTAAAGGCATGTACGTTGGTTGCGGTTTGTCCCCCGCCCTGGTTGGGTCGTGCGGGTGGCAACCACTCGATGTGTCCCTTTCACGTCAATGTTTCTCTCTTTCTCTCTCTCCCTCCCACTCTGAACAAAAAACAAAAATATGTCCTCGAGTGAGGATTAAAAAAAAAAAGATGTAAGCAAATATAAAAAAAGGAAATACAGTATGTGTTAAGTATCATGTAAGAGATTCAGTAAAAAGACAAACTTCAGGGCGCACTCTCCCTCCCGGGAGCATACCGGCGCCTTTCCCTTCCCCCCTTTCTTCCCTCTCAGGTGTACATCTCCGAAACTCACAGTCTTGCAACCAGGGAACAGTGGGCAGCGGCAGCTCATCCCAGGCTAACTAACCCCCTGAACCTCTCTCCAAGGCCCCCTTTTCTCTGATTTCTCAATGAGCCAAAGCAGCCCCGCCTAGGCTCATTTCTTTCCTATAACATTTCTAGAGAGCCAAAGCAGCCTTACTTAGGCTCTCCTGTTGCTTCTTCTATCCTAAGCCCTTCCTTGTTTCATTGCCCCCAGTTTTAATAAATGTACTCTCAAACTGCAAACAAACACAAAAAATACTGAACTCATCAGCTGATTTCCCAGTAGAAAGTTTGCAGGCCAGAGATTGACCCAAAATACTCAAAGTGATGAAAAGAGAAGGCCTACAATTAAGATTACTCAACCCAGCAAAGCTACCATTTAGAACTGAAGAGCAGATAGAGCTTTCCAAACAAGAAAAAGCTAAAGACGTGCATTGCCACCAAACCAGGGTCACAAGAAATGTTAAAGGGACTTCTTTCAGAAGAAGAAAAGCAAAAATATGAAGAATAAAAGGGGAATAACTACTTATCTATCAATTACTTTAAATGTAAATAGAGTAAATGCTCCCATCAAAAGACAGATGGAGGCTGAATGGATAAGAAAACAAGACCCTTAACAAATGCTGTCTACAAGAGAGTCACTTCAGAAAGAAAGACACACAGACTGAAAATAAAGGGATGGAAAAACGTTTCATGAAAATGAAACAACAACAACAAAAAAGCTAGAGAAGCAAGACAAAATATAGGCTTTAAAACAAAGGCTATAACCTCTTGTTATAGAGAAGGCCTTGGCCTGGTAGCTCAACTGGTTAGAGTGTCATCCTGATACTCCAAGGTTGCAGGTTCATTCCAAGTCAGGGCACATACAAGAAGCACCAATGAATACACAAATAACTGTAACAACAAATTGATGTTTCTCTCTCTCTCTAAAATCAATAAATTATAATAAATAAATAGCCCTGGCCATGGCTCAGTTGGGTTGGGCATCATCCCATGCACCGAAGGGTCACCAGTTCAATTTCTGGTGAGAGCACATGCCCAGGCTGTGGGTTCCATCCCCAGTGGGGGACATGCAGAAGGCAGCCAATCAATGTTTCCTTCTTACATTGACATTGATGTTTTTCTCTCTCCCTCCCTCCCTTCCACTCTCTCTCTCTAAAAAAAAAAAAAAAAAAAAAAAAAAAAAAAATCAGTGGAAAAATATCCTCGGGTAAGAAGTAACAACAACAAAAATATCCACCATCTAGCCACAAGTCATGGTCCAGTCTCTTTCAGTTAGCTTCAAATAAGGAGTGACCAGTCCTAATGTGAGTAAATAAAATCCACAGGTAACTCCCTAATTTTATTTCCACTAATAGCGTTCCTCTTTAACTTCATCTAACCCTGTACCAGAAGTGCTAAAGATAGCAAAATCACCTGCTTAGAATTTGCTATTTTTGCATCCCCTGATCATCTCCTAGGAGATGCATGTTGAACAATTAAGTGTCAAATTAGCCAAAAGTAATGAGTATAAAGTCAGGAGCCTGGGTGATCATCAGCCAGTCACTAACCAAATGCTAGTGTCACCATCAATCACAGTCTGTTTTCATAACAATAAAACACTTTCACTTTAAATCATGCCAACTTCCTTGTGTTATTTAAACAAGTCAGAGTAAAAATAAATACTCTATTGTTTTGAGGAAGCTTTCATAATGAAATTGAAGGTTCTACAGAAATATGTGCACTTGCACGTCTTGACATATAAATATAATTCTAAATTTGAAATAGGGTTAACAGAAAATACCAGTATTTATGGGGGGGAGGGTGATCCTATATAGGTTTTAATTTTGGGGACATTTTTAATTAAAAATGTATGAAACAGAATCTCTTTCTAAAAAAATCCTACAGATTAGCACTAAGAAGCAAATATGTTCTGTTTAGAATGGAAAGAATTTTGAAGGGAGAAAGCAGATTAAGAGATACTCAGACACCTGCAAGTTGTGAAAATCTAAATATAATTACTAAATTTTATAGTTCACTAAGAACATTTAAAAAGAGATAAAGGTTTTAAATACTATAGAGTGTTGTCTCCCTGGTCTCTCCACTCTTTGTAAATGTCAATTAATGTAAATAATGTAATAAATACTAAATCTTTTTTTTTAATCCTCACCCGAGGACATTTTTGCATTTATTTTCAGATAGAGCGGGAGGGGGAGAGAGAGGAGAGAGAGAGAGAGAAACATTGACACATAGACTGACCACCACTAACACGATCCCAACCGAGGCCGGGACAAACTGCAACTGAAGTACATGCCCTTGGCGGGAACTGAACCTGGGACTCTCTGGTCCACGGGCCCACGCTCTAACCGCTGAGCAAAACTGGCCAGGGCTAAATACTAAATCTTTTGACAAAATAGAATACCCACAAAAATGAGCATTTTTAGAATTTCAGTAACAAATGTAGTTCAGCAATGGAAATATTTTAACTGAATGGACAGAATCAGTCCTAACGTGTGTGTGTTCTTTTTCAGATTTGAAACTAGACTCATCAGTGATTAATTTTCCATTAGTTGGTGTAGAAATCTGGTTTCTTCATCATACCTGTCAGTAAAGATGAAGATTATTGCTCAAAAAGAATACATATTTCCAGTGTTTCTTTTAATAAAGCATGCTACTTGGAAAGCAATATAAAAAAATAAAGAAAATTAGCCCTGGCCAGTTTGGCTCAGCGGTTAGAGTGTCGGCCTGCGGTCCAGAGACCTGGGTTTGGATCCTGCTAAGAGCATGTACCTCGATTGCAGTTTGTCCCCGGCCCTGGTTGGGTCATGCGGGTGGCAACCACTCAATGTGTCCTTTCACAATGATGTTTCTCTCTCTCTCTCTTCCTCGCTCCCCCTCCCACTCTATCTGAACAAAAAAATGGAAAAAATGTCCTCGGGTGAGGATTAAAAAAATAAAGAAAATTATAAAATTATTTTCAAATTTTTAATCATAAAAAATGAAATATCTATATGACAAAGTTTTTTTTTTAAGGAAAAGAGAAAGAAAGAAAGAAAGAAAGAAAGAAAGAAAGAAAGAAAGAAAGAAAGAAAGAAAGAAAGAAAGAAAGAAAGAAAGAAAGAAAAGAAAGAAGAAAGAAAACCAAGAATGTGCCCAAAAAGACAAATCAGAAAAGAATAAATCCATAGACAGACGATGCACACAAGAGGAAGAAACCTGAGATGCTGAGGGCAAAACCATGCGGAATTTGGGGGACGAAAGGGGCAGAGACAACCAGAGAAACAAATGAGGAACTCGTTACTTCATTCATCTTCCTGCGACAATCGCCAATTTTTGAAGCATAATTTTCCATCGTCTCGTTTCTTTCTCCTTCTCTACCTCTAGTCCTCCCAACGACTACACATCCCAGAATGCAACACTTGCCCTCAGCGAACGAGCCTACAACTCCCAAGGTGCTACGCGACCCCCTTCCCACAGCTGAGAAAGGCCGGAGTACCCCGAGGTGTGAGATCCTGTGAGTGCACTACCAGCTCACCTCGGAGCTCCGGGAGCCTTTCAGCACCTGCTTAGTGAGGGCGATCACGTCAGTACCGCAGGTGTTCACCTTCTCTGTGAGAAGCCCCTTCACGGACTGACCGAATCGCGCCTGCGAATCTGGCGTCCCAGTCGCCATCACCGCAGCTAGTGAACGCCTCCGCACGGACGATGGCGAGTCGCCGGGGCCAAAAGAGCTGCAAAGCGGAAGGAAAGGAGGAAGCGTCCTTTTCCCTACCGTGGGAAACAAAAGGGATGCAGAGTGCCTAGCGGAGGTTAAGCTTGGCTAACTTTAAATTCATTTAAAATACTCAGTTGCTCACTGGTTGGTTTGGCTTAGCGGTTGGAGCGTTGGCCTGCGAGTCAGAGAGTTCTGGGTTCGGCCCCCGCTAGGGGCACGTACCAAAAAAAAAAAGGATGTAGAATACTTATTTGATACCTAGAAGAAGACAAATCCCGGGCAAACATCTCTGGAGAGAATGGAGGACAGTTTCAGTAAATCCATAGTTTAAAATTAGAAGGGCCTGATTACAATCCCAATTGTGCCATTGGTGTGACTGCAAATTATTCAACCTCTGCGTCTTGTGTTCCTAGTGTAAAATAAAAATAATGATGTTAAAGTCTCCAAAGGGTAATGAGAATAAATTAAGGTAATTCAGTTCTATTTTAACAAACATTTCATGAATGAAATACCAAACATTGCTGGGCTGAGGATGGAGAAAGAACTAAGATACAGTCCTTGTCTCCAAGGAGCTCCCAGGCTGATGAGGCCTGTAAACAGAGGAACTAAGAAAAACAACCCAATAGAGAAATTGGCAAAGTTTACAAACAGGCAGTTTTTTACTTTTTAAAATTTTTTCTTTATTGATTTTAGAGAGAAAGCGGGGGAGAGAGAGAGAGAAACCTCAATGGGAGAGACCATCGATTGGCTGCCTCATGCATGCCCCCAATTGAGGATCTGGCCCACGGCCTAGGCATGTGCCTTGACCAAGAATTGAACCAGCAACCTCTTGATGCGTGGATAGATACTCAGCTACTGAGCCACACTGGCCAGGCCAAACAGGCAATTTTTAAAAATGTAAATGGCCAATGAATGTAAAAAATTCTCAACACCACTAGTAATTTGTTAATGATAAATTCCCTCTTTGTTCTGTTAAAAGCAAACTGATTATTACCTTGGAAAATAGCATCTGAAATGTTTCATGTAGCTCTGTTTCTTTTTTTAGCTAATGCACAAGAGAGGTGAGAATGGCATATTGCAAATTTTGTTTAAAATCACGTTTACTCAGTATCAACATTACTTTTTCTTCCAAATGCCTAGATTCATTTCTCTGTTCATTCTTTCATTTAACTCTTGTTCTTAATCAACTTTATTAAGGTGTGAAATACGTGCAATGACTACATTTTTTTTCATCCTCACCCGAGGACATTTTTTTTTCTATTATTTTGTTCAGATAGAGTGGGAGGGAGAGAGAGAGAGACAAACATCGACATGAAAGGGACACATCGAATGGTTGCCTCCCACAAGACCCAACCAGGGCCAGGGACAAACTGCAGCCAAGGTACATGCCCTTAGCGGGAACTGAACCCAGGTCTCTCTGGACTGCAGGCAGATGCTCTAACCACTGAGCAACTGGCCAGGGCATGACTACATTTTTTAAAGTGTACAATTTGAGGAGTGTGACAGTATATAACACCTGTGCATCACCATCATTATTAAGATACAGAACATTTTATCACTCCCAGAAGTTTCCAAGTGCCCTTTGTAGTCCACCTGTCCCTTCTCCAGGCAACAACTGGTCTGCTTTCTTGCCTATAGATTAATTTGCATTTCTAGAATGTTATATAAATGGAATCATACAGGAAATACTTTTGTGTGTGTGGCTTCTTTCTCAGAATAATGATTTTGTTGTGTGTATCACTGATATGTTCCTTTTTATTGATGAGAAATATTCCATTGTTTGGATATACTTCATATTGTTAACCCACTCACTTGTTGATGGATATTTGGGTTGTTTCCCCATTTGGGGCTATTATGAATAAAGCTGCTATGAACATCTATATACAAGTCTTTATGTGAGTTGTTTTCATTTATCTTGAATAATATCTAGGAATGGGTCATGTGGTAGGTGTTTAACTTTTCAAAAACTGTCAAACCATTTCCCAAAATTGTTTATCATTTTACATTCCCAACAGTGGTGCAGACAACTCCAGTTGCTGCACACCCATAAACTTAGAAAAGATTGATTGTTGTACGGTCGTGGTAACAAGTAGCAAATTGTTTGCAGATTGTCCACGGACAGCTGGCTTCCATAATCCCCATCTCCTGGTTTTCAAGCCCTTATGTGGTCCCCTTCTCTTACTTGTGGGAAGAAACTGTGACTTGCTTCTAAATAATAGTATATACATGGTGATGGGAGATACATAATTATGTGTACACAATTGTGTGATTACATTACAAAAGATTGTAAGGCCTATTCTGCTGGAGTCCTCCTTATTGGCTGTGAGTAAGCAAATGGCCATGTTGGAGATTCCGTGTAGCAAGGAACCACAGCACCATCTAGTCATTGAGGGCTGAGATTTGTCCCAAGTACCAGGAGGTCACGATTTGATTCTGGTCAGGGCATAACTGGGTTGCAGGCTCGACCTCCAGTAGGGGGCATGCAGGAAGCTGTGGATCTATGTTTCTCATCCATGTTTCTATCTCCCTCTCCCTCAAATAAAAATTTAAGAACATTATAAATTAATAAATAAATAAAATCTGTTCAATCAATGACAACTCACCTCAGTGAATCCTTTCTACAAATCAAGCAATCTGCCCCTCACTTCTTGTATAGATGCTGATGTAAAAAAAAATAATCCATCTTTGTATCCCAGAGTTTTCATGCTATCACTTTTGATCAACATTAATGTCCTTAGTAAAGCATTCCCAAGCCTTCTAGTTGATTACATATTCCTTAAACTGTAGCTATAAATACATTTTTAAAAATATGTTTTTATGATTTTTTTAGAGAGGGACATCCATGTGAGAAACATCCATCAGCTGATTCCTGCACGCCCCCTACTGGGGATTGAGCCTGCAATCCAGGCCTGTGCCCTGACCAGGAATGGAACCAGGATCTCTCAGTCCATGGGACAATACTCAGTCCACTGAACCACACCAGCAGCGCTATCCATAAATACTTTTGTTAATCATGGCTGAGATAGAATGACAACCAAGATAAATATCAAACTGGTCATAGTATCCATTATAAACAATCATCTTTCACAAGACTATCTGGAGATATGGTCCCTGGCCTGTACTGCATTCTTTGTCTTATCAATCATTAGTACTTATGAGTTATCTTAAAAACTAAAAAGCCCAGCTGGTGTGGCTCAGTGGTTGAGCACCAACCCATGCACCAAGAGGTTCTTGGTTCAATTCCCAGTCAGGACACATGCCCAGGCTGTGGGCCAAATCCCCAGTGGAGGGCATGCAGGAGGCGGCCAATCGTAGTTCTCTCTCATTAATGTTTCTCTCTCTCTCCCTCTCTCTCTAAACTCAACAAAGGAAAAAAAAATTTTTTCAAGTACTGTAACAGGGGTCTGTTATCAGAGAATAATTTGCAGAGAACTGCTAGGTCATCTATCTAATCCAAATCTACATTCCTGTAAGTAAATCATAATGAATTCTTTTTTATTTATTTATTTATTTATTTATTTATTTATTTATTTATTATCTTCACCCGAGGACATTTTTCCATTTTCTATCCAGACAGAGCGGGAAGGAGAGAGAGGAAGGGAGAGAAAGAAACATCGATGTGAAAGGGACACATTGAGTGGCTGCCACCCACACAACCCAACCAGGGCTGGGGACAAACTGCAGCCAAGGTACATGCCCTTAGTGGGAACCAAACCCGGGGCTCTGTGGACTGCAGGCTGATGCTTTAACTGCTGAGCCAAACTGGCCAGGGCAATGAATTCTTTTGTATTCTATGGAGTTGCCTGTTTTGTTTGTTGGTCTTATGATACTACTTCTTGCTACGGTGGCCAGTACACCTTTGCCCCACCATCAGACACTTCTGTAAGTCAGTCATTCAGAGACAGATTCATGTCAATAATCACCTCTTACAGTGCCAATCAATCAACAATTGCCTCCCCAAAATAATGTCACTTCTACTGATGTTATCAACCTGCCTATGTCCATCAATCCCTGGAACCAAACACTCAATTATGATCAGCAGTCTACTCTGCTTGGATAGACTGCCTGTTCTTGTTTATTATACTAAACAATTCAGTTTTGTCTTTTTATTTTATATATTGAGTTGTAGTCTTATCACCTTTTGACAGTTCTAGAGGTTCCACCAAGATCATTTTGAAGACCCTCACTTGGCAGCATTCCTGGGACCTCAGATCAACAGGTGCACTCACTGAACCTCTTGTGCCCACACTCTGTCCTTCAGATCACAAGCCACATGAATCAGTCTCAACCAAAATTTGAATTTGAACTAGTTCTGTTGAGTTCTTGTTGCTAAGTTTGTTATCCAATTACATGTAACCAAAATTATCTTTGTATAAGGTCATTAGACTCAGGTCTTTATATAAGGTAATTAATATACAAAGGATCTTTGTATTAAGCCATTAGAACTTTGGGTTTGGAAATGCAGCAATTAGTTATTAATTTTAGGTCTTTGTATAAGATTATTAGATCTTTCGTTTGGTGTTATATTGTTTGATGAATATTTTTGCCATTAACAGGATTATTCTCCTGCAGCTTGCCTTGATTTTGCTGTTGCTTGACTCTATATACAAAGTTCACTTTCAAGAACTTCTGCTTTTTCTAGTTTTTTTCCTAATGTGTCACGTAGGGAAGAGATGGAGTCATAGGCATGATAGTCTATAACCCATTCCAAGCTGGCCCTTGAGGGTTCATGGTTGAGGTCTATTAGACTGAAGACTGGCTAATGTTACCACAAGTAGTAAATCCTTTTGCTAACAGAAACTACCCACATTTTTCTGTTAGTTGATTAACTAATTATGAATTATTGTTACTTTCTTCCTCTCATATTATCATCTACTGGTGTCACTTTCTTAAACCAGAAGCTCTATAACCTTTACTTAATGTAGGAGAATCCTGAGATTGTGTTTCTAGAATTCAAGGAGTGTCTATGACCAGAACAGAACTTTTGGACATGCCAATTCTAAATCTTGATGCAGTATTGTTTGTTGATTGACCTCTTAGTAAATATAAAAAAGTGACAGTACCGAGCTTGATTTGGGAACCCAGTTACTCTTATAAAATTCAATTTCTTACCAGAAGTTGTTCAAATGACTGAACTGTGGCTTTTCTAGGGCATATCAAATCACTCAAATAAAAGAGTAGATATGTAATCTAATATCTGGTATGTCTTAAAATAATTAACTTCTTTAAAAATTTTATTTATTGATTGATTTTAGAGAGAGAGGAAGGGAGAGGGAGAAGGAGATAGAAGTATGGGTCAGGCCCACAACCTGGGCATGTGTCCTGACCGGGAATCGAACTGGTGACCTCTTGGTACATAGTTCGACTCTCACCCGCTGAGCCACACGGGCCAGGCAAAATAATTAACTTCTTTAAAATGCTATTTTAAAAGTGTTTTTTAACTTCCTCAGAAACTCTTTAAAAATAAACAAGTGTGAATTACCTGATGCCTTGATACCACGTAAAGTAGGTGTTGGTCCTAAAGGCAGAGAGTCACAGTATTATACTATAGAAGCTAGCGCAATACTCTAAACATACTTTAAAGATCATCATGTTGCCCTGGCCAGTTTGGCTCAGCAGTTAGAGTGTCAGCCCATGGACCAATGAGTCACGTAGTCACGGGTTCAAATCCAGCCAAGGACACATACCTTGGTTGTGGTTTGTCCTTGGCCCTGGTCGGGGTCGGGCAGGAGGCAACCAGTCGATGTGTCCCTCTCACGTCTATGTTTCTCTCTCTCTCTCTCCCTTTCTCTCCTTCTCTCTCCCTCCCACTCTACCTGAAGATAAATGGAAAAATGTCCTCACATGAGGATTTAAAAAAAAAGATCATCATGTTAGTCCAGCGGGTGTGGCTCAGTGGTTGAGCATCAATCCATGCACCGAGATCACCAATTCAATTCCCGGTCAGGACACATGCCCAGGTTTTGGGCCCGACCCTGCTTCTATCTCCTTCTCCCTCTCCCTTCCTCTCTCTCTAAAATCAATAAAGGAAAAAAAAATTGGGAAAAAAAAGTTATATTAAAAAAAAAAAGATCGTCATGTTAAACAGGCTGCTGTGATTAAAAGTTTGTATTCAAGGACCTCATACAAAACAACAAAAATAATAACAAATTCATGGAGAAATTAGATTCAATCATAAATACACAAAATCTAGCCATCTAAAATCTGAAAAGAAACAAGAGAAACAACTGAGTTTAAGACCCATGAAGATAAGATCTTTCCAAATCAGCAATGTTACCTGGTTGCACCAGATAAAATCTCAAATGGATACTACATGAAGTTCTTCATGAAACACCTCATTCCAGAAAGTACAACTTAGCCACAGTAAAAAAAACTGGGAAATTTTTTCTAAGATAACAGGATGTGGCTAGTTCATACCTCATCTATGATTAAATAAATCTGCAAAAATGTGTAAAGGTATGATTCCAACTATATAGGACTGTGGAAAAAGCAAAACTATAGAGACAGTAAATAGATCAGTAGTTGCCAGGGGTCCGAGACTGTAGAACATAGACTTTGTAGAGAACTGGTATCATTTTTTTTCCCTTACATGTTTGGTGGAATTCACCAATTAAACCATCTGGGCCTGATACTTTCTGTTTTGAAGGGTTATTAATTATTGACTCGACTACTTTAATAGATGTAGACCTATTCAGATCATCTATGTCTCCTTTGTGACTTTTTTAGATTGTGTTTTTGAGGAATTGGTCAATTTCATTTAGGTTATTAAGCTTGTGGACATAGAGTTGTTTGTAGTATTCCTTTATTATCCTTTTAATGTCCATGGCATCAGTAGTGATGGCCCCTATTTCATTTCTGATTATTAGTAATTTGTGTCTTCTCAGGGGAAAAAAAAAAAAAGCCCGGTTTGCCTGGCTTGAGGTTTATCAATTTTATTGATATTTTAGAGAACCAGCTTTTGCCCTGGCCTGTTGGGCTCAGTGGTTAGAGTATTGGCCCACGGACCAAGGAGTCTCGAGTTCAGTTCTGGTTAAGGGCACGTACCTCAATTGCAGTTCCCAACCCTAGTCGGGGTCATGCAGGAGGCAACCGATCAATGTGTTTTTCTCACATCGATGTCTCTCTCTCTCTCTCTTTCTCTCTCTCTCTCTTTCTGTCTGTCTCTCTGCCACCCTCCCTTCGTCCGTCCCACTCTATCTGAAGATAAATGGAAAAATATCCTCGGGTGAGGATTTAAAATAAATAAATAAGTAAAGAGCCAGCTTTTGGTTTTGTAACTTTTTTCTACTGCTTTCCTGTTTTAAATTTTATTGATTTCTACTTTGATTTTTATTACTTACTTTCTTCTGTTTGATTTGAGTTTTTTGTTTTATTTTGTTTTTTGTACGTGCCCCTAGTGGGAACCGAACCTGGGATTCTCTGGTCTGCAGGCCAACGCTCCAGCCACTGAGCCAAACCAGCCAGGGCTGGGTTGTTTTTTTGTTTTGTTTTGTTCAGATAGAGCGGGAGGGAGAAAGAGGAAGAGAGAGAGAGAGAGAAACATCGATGTGAAGGGACACAACGAGTGGCTGCCACCCGCACGACCAACCAGGGCCGGGGAAAAACTGCAACCGAGGTACGTGCCCTTAGCGGGAACCGAACCCGGGCCTCTCTGGACCGCAGGCCGACACTCCAACCGCTGAGCCAAACCGGCCAGGGCTGTTTTTTTTTTTTTTTTAAATATGTTTTTATTGATTGGAGAGACAGGGGAAGGGAGATGGAGAAAGAGAAACATTGATTGGCTGCATCCTCTATGCTCCCTACTGGGGAAAAAGCCCACAACCCCGGCATGTGCCCTGGCCAGGAATTGATACAGTGACCTTGAGGTTCATGGACCATGCTCAACAAACTGAGCCACTCCAGCTGGGCTGCTTGATTTAGGTTTATATTGCTTTTCTTCCTCTAGTTTCCTAAGGTGGCAACTTAGAGTATTGATTTTAGATTATTTTTCTTTTTCTTTTAAATGTGTTTTTATTTATTTTAGAGAGAGAGGAAGACAGGGGAGAGAGAAAAACATCTATGTTGATTGGTTGCTTCCTGCACACACACCAACTGGGGATCGAACTCAAAACTCAGGCATGTGCCCTGGTCAGAAATCGAACAGGATGATGTTCAAGCAACTGAGCCACACCAGCCAGAGCTACATGTTTTCTCTTTTCTAACAAATGTATTCAATGCTATAAGTTTCTCTCTAAGTACTGCTTTCATTGCATCCCACAAATTTTTGTTGTTTTTTTTATTTTTATTTAGTTCAAAATATTTTTTAAATTTCTCTTAAGACTTTTTTCCTTGACTTGTATTATTTATTTATTTTAAAGAAGTTCATCATAGCCCTGGCCAGTTTGGCTCAGCAGTTAGAGCATTGGCCCGTGGACCAGAGAGTCCCAGGTTCAGTTCCTGCTAAGGGCATGTACCTCAGTTGCAGTTCATCCCCGTCCCCAGTTGGGGTCATGCGGGTGGCAACCAGTTGGTGTGTCTTTCTCACGTCGATGTTTCTCTCTCTCTCTTCCTCCCTCTCTCCCTCCCACTCTATCTGAAAATGGATGCAAAAATGTCCACAGGTAAGGATAAAAAAAAAAGAAGTTCATCATATGCATGTATCAAAATGTCATTCCTTTTTTTTTTTTTTACTCCTCACCCAAGGATATTTTTCCATTTATCTTCAGATAGAGTGGAAGGGAGAGAGACATATCAACTGGTTGGCTCCCACATGACCCTGACCGGGGCCAGGGACAAACCACAACTGAGGTACGTGCCCTTGACCAGAATCAAACCCGCAACTCTATGGTCCACAGGCCAACACTCTAACCGCTGAGCCAAACCTGCCAGGGATTGACTCGTATTATTTAGAAGTGTGTAATTTAATTTCCAAATATTTTGGGATTTTCCAGCTATCTTTCTGTTATTGGTTTTCTATTATTATGTCGTCTAAGAACATACTTTGTATGGTTTTTTTGAGGTGTGTTATATGGCCCAGAAAATAGTCTTATCTCGGTGAATGCTCCACATGAGTTAGAGAAGAATGAGTATCCTGCTGTTGTAGATTGAAGTCGTCTATAAATGTCAGTTATCCAGTTGATCTGTAGCTAATGAACACTCATCATCCGAGTCAGGCAACTGCAATGCTGTCCAATTTTGGCTGGAAGCTCCGAGAGAACAAGTATGAAACTTACCTGGATAAATGTCAGTGTTTCCATAAGACTCCTGCTTTTGACTAAGATGGAGTAAAAGAATTGGATTTATACTCACACCTGAAACAAGTATATAAATAAGTTAAAATATATGAAATAACAGCTTTGTAAGACACTGGGCATCAGACAATAAAGGCTAGCGATCTCCAAGGGATGGGAAACAAATGAGATGAGTCGAGTGATTTCTCCAGCCAACTAACCGCCTGAACAAAGTTTCACAGGAAAGGAAAATTTAAGCAGAGCCTAGTGGAGGTGACAAACCTGGGAGAGGAAGAGACAAAGCTGGGAATCTGGGGAGGTCAAGGAGACTAGAGGTCATAGGACAGCAAAGAGAACTTTACAGAGAAACTCTAGACATCTGCAGAGTGGTGCCTTTGAATCTTTAACGTGTCCCAACAGTGGCATTCATGTGTGAAAACTACTGGAGGCCAGTGGAAGAACCACCTGAAAGGGCTGGAGGAAACAATGTTTGTTGTTCCCTCCCACAGGACTAACAATAGTTCCTGTTTCCAACAGCCAGAGTGAGAACTTGAATAATTCATAGGGCACTGCGTAGAGTACTCAGAGATTTTTGCCTTAGTAGTGAGGCAAATTAGCTCTACACTAAATGCTGCTTGGCTTACCCAGCAAGTCAAAAGTAAGACCCAAATGATCAAACCAACAAAGATGATACAATGCAATCATATATATTTGGCAATTTTTGTTTTTATTTTGAAAGTGTAGCTTTATTTTATACAAGTTAATTAAAATACAAATGTTTTAATAAACTAAGTTTTTTTTAGTAATCAGATGATAGGTGTTATCACTGATATCCAAGAATGAAAGTGAAATACAAAGCTGTGTTGTAGCTAGGACTCTTAAATCAGCATGAGTCCACTGCCTACACACTGTTCATGATTATGGAGGGTCAGGTCAAAAAGGAGAATTTGAGCCCTGGCCAGTTTGGCTCAGCAGTTAGAGCGTTGGCCAGCAGACCAAAGAGATGCGGGTTTGATTCCAGTTGGGGGCACATGCCTCGGTTGAGGTTCATCCCTGGCCCCAGTTGGACTCGTATGGGAGGCAGTCAGTCGATGTGTCCCTCTCACGATAATGTTTCTCTCTCTCTCTTCCTCTCTCTCTCCCTCCCTCCCTCCCACTCTATCTGAAGATAAAATAGAAAAATATCCCCAGGTGAGGATTTAAAAAAAAAGGAGAATTTGATTAGTTTAACTCAGTTTGAGAATTTATTCCCCCTCAGCCATATTCTCCTAGTTCAATCAGGGCCACGAGACACAAATGCACAAACTGTGGGTGAAGTGAGATGAGTATAGGGGGCAATGATTGACATCTCTAGTATAAGAGTAATCCATTTATTAACTCTGTGAGGGTCAAGAGCAGTACCTATTTGTTAAGGTTGAATATTGGTGCTAGTTAAAACCTTGAGAGGGGTGAGATCAGCTAAGGAGAATGTAGATGGAGAAGGGCCAAGGACAGACTTGACATTCATGAGACAACAGAGGGAACAAGAGGAGAAACAAGAGAATTACAAAGAATCCAGAGCTACATGATGTTTCATATTAGAGGGTTTAAAAAAGATGAAAGTCATCAATAATGCTAATGGAGAGTTTTTATAAGAGAAGGTCTGAAAGACATCCAATGGATTTGACAATGTGAAGGTCATTGCTGACGTTATTAACAAAAATACCAATAGTGTGGTGGGGTCAGAGGCCAAACTGCAATGAGTTACAATGAATGGGAAATAAGATAGAGACACAATGTCCATTACATCATTTTACCAAGAATTCTGATTGAAAAGAGGAGAGGAATTAAAGGAAAATTAGAGGGGAATGCGGCATCAATGCAGGATTTTATTATTTATTTTATTTTTTATTTTTTTGTTAATCCTCACCCAAGGATACTTTTCCACTGATTTTTATTTGTTTGTTTGTTTATTTATTTATTTATTTATTTATTTATTTATTTATTTATTTTGGTGATACATGCCCCTAGCGGGAACCGAACCCAGGACTCTCTGGTCTGCAGGCCGACGCTCAACCGCTGAGTCAAACTGGCCAAGGTTATTTATTTATTTTTGTTACAGATGTTTCTCCTTTTTTCCTCCCAATCCCCCCTCCCCCTGCAGTCTCCTTGTCTATGCATACATGCATATAAGTTCTATGGTTTATTCTTCCCTCCCCCCACTTCCACCTCTTCTGAGATTTGTCAGTCTGCACCCAACTTCCATGTCTCCAGGTCTATTTTGCTCCTCAGCTTGTTTTGTTCATTATATTCCACAAATAAGTGAGATTATGTGATATTTGTCTTTCTCTGATTGGCTTGTTTCGCTTAGGATAATACTTTCCAGGTCCCTCCATGTTGTCTCAAAGGATAGAGATCTTTCTTTCTTACAGCTGCATAGTACTCCATTGTGTATACGTACTACAGCTTTTTTATCCATTCGTCTACTGATGGACACTGGGGCTCTTTCTAGATCTTAGCTATTGTAAATAGTGCTGCTATGAACATGGAGGTACATATATTCTTTCTGATTGATGTTTTAGGCTTCTTAGGGTATATTCCTAGAAGTGAGATCACTGGGTCAAATGGCAATTCAATTTTTAATTTTTTGAGGTAACACCATAGTGTTTTCCATAGTGGCTGCAACAGTCTGCATTCCCACCAGCAGTGTACTAGAGTCCCCTTTTCTCCACACCCTCACCAACACTTGTTGTTTGATAGTTTGTTGATGGCAGCCATTTTGACAGGTGTGAGGTGATACCTCAGTTGTTTTAATTTGCATCTCTCTGATGGTTAGTGATGTTGAACATTTCTTCATGTGTCTCTTGGCCATTTGTATGTCCTGTTTGGAGAGGTTTCTATTCAGCTCCTCTGCCCATTTTTAAATTGGGTTCTTTGTCTTCCTTTTGTTGAGTTGTATAAGTACTCTATATATTTTGGAAATTAACCCCTTATCTAATGTATCATTGGCAATTATGCTCTCCCATACAGTGGGTTGCCTTTCCATTTTGATGGTTGTTTCTTTTGCTGTGCAGAAGCTTTTTAGTTTGATGTAGTCCCATTTGTTCATTTTTTCCTTTGTTTCTGTTGCCTTAGGTGATGTATCAGTAAAAATTCTGCTGCGTATCATGTCCGAAATTTTGTTGCCTACATTTTCTTCTAGGATTTTTATGGATTCACAGGTCACATTTAAGTCTTTTACCCATTTTGAGTTTATTTTTGTGTATGGTGTAAGTTGATGATCTAGTTTCATTTTTTTTACGTGTAGCTGTCCAGTTTTCCCAACACCGTTTATTAAAGAGGCTGTCTTTACTCCATTGTATGCTCTTGCCTACTTTGTCAAATATTAATTGAGCATAATGTCTTGGGTCCATTTCTGGGTTCTCTGTTCTATTCCACTGGTCTATATGCCTGGTCTTATGCCCGTACCAGGCTGCTTTGATTACAGTAGCTTTGCAGTATAACCTGATATCTGGTATTGTGATCCCGCCTACTTTTTCCTTCTGTTTCAAGATTGTTGTGGCTATTCAGGGTCTTTTTTGGTTCCATATAAACTTTTGAAGTATTTGTTCTAGTTCTGTGAAATACGTCGTTGGTATTTTGATGGGGATTGCATTGAATCTATAGATTGCTTTGGGTAATATGGATATTTTAATGATGTTAATTCTTCCAATCCATGAACAAGGTATGTGCTTCTACGTTTTTATATCTTCCTCTATTTCTTTTTTCAATGTCCTGTAGTTTTCTGCAAATAGGTCCTTTACTTCTTTGGTTAAGTTTATTCCTAAGTATCTTAACTTTTTTGTCACGATGGTAAATGGGATTGCTGGATCCGATTTGCTAGTATTTTGTTCAGGATTTTAGCATCTATGTTCATCAGGGATATTGGCCTGTAGTTTTCTTTCTTTGTAGCATCTTTTTCTGGTTTTGGAACTAGAATTATGCTGGTCTCATAAAACGAGTTTGGAAGTCTTCCTTCTTCTTGAATTTTTTGAAACAGTTTGAGGAGAATGGGTGTTAGTTCTTTTTTGAATGTTCGGTAAAACTCCCCCATGAAGCCATCTGGGCCTGGGCTTTTGTTTGCTGGGAGAGTCTTGATAACCTCTTCAATTTCCTTAGTTGTTATTGGTCTGTTCAAATTTTCTCTCTTTGCCTGGTCCAGTTTTGAGAGACTATGTGTTTCTAGAAATTTGTCCATTTCACTTAGATTGTCGAATTTGTTGCCATATAATTATTCATAATATTTGTTAACAATCCTTTGTATTTCTGTAGTGTCAGTTATTACTTCTCCTCTTTCATTTCTGATTTTGTGTATTTGAGTTCTCTCTCTTTGTTTCTTGGTGAGTCTAGCTAAGGGTCCATCAATCTTGTTTATCTTTTCGACAAACCAGCTCTTTGTTTCATTGATCCTTTGAATTGTTTTTTGCTCTCTATGTCATTTATTTCTGCTCTGATCTTTACTATTTCCTTCCTTCTACTTGCTCTGGGGTTTTCTTTTTGTTTGCTATTTCTTTCGGTTGTGAGGTTAGATAGTTTATTAGAGATTTTTCTTGTTTCTTGAGGTAGGCTTGTAGTGCTATGAACTTCCCTCTCAGAAATGCTTTCGCTGCATCCCATAGATTTTGTATTGTTTTGTGTTCATTTTCATTGGTTTCCAGAAAGTTTTTAATTTTTCCCTTGATCTCCTTGGTAACTCATTCATTGTTTAATAAAATGCTATTTAGCCTCCATGTTTTCAAATGTCTTTGCATGTTCTTGTTGCATTTGATTTCTAGTTTCATGCCATTGTGATCTGAGAAGATGCTTGATATGATTTCAATCTTCTTGAACTTGTAGAGACTTAGTTTGTGTCCTAACATGTGGTCTATCTTTGAGAATGTCCCATGTGCACTTGAGAAGAATGTGAATTCTGTAGTTTTGGGGTGTAATTCTCTGTAGATATCTATTAAATCCATTTGGTCTAGTGCTTCATTTAGCATCTCTGTTTCCTTGCTAATTTTTTGTCTAGAGGATCTATCCAGTGATGTCAGTGGGGTGTTGAAGTCCCCTGCTATGATTGTATCGCTGTCGATTTCTCCTTTGAAGTCCTCCAGATTTTTAATATATTTTGGTGCTCCTATATTAGGTACATATATGTTTATCAAGGTTATATCTTCCTGTTGGATAGATCCTTTCAATATTATGTAGTGGCCTTCTTTGTCTCTAGTTATGGGCTTCATTTTGAAATCTATATTATCAGATGTGAGTATTGCTACACCAGCTTTCTTTTCCTTTCTGTTTACTTGGAAGATTTTTTTCCATCCCTTCACTTTCAACCTATGTGAGTCTTTTGTTGTGAGGTGGGTGGATCTCTTGTAAACAACATATAGATGAGTCATGCTTTCTTTTTTCTTTTAATCCTCACCCGAGGACATTTTTTCCGTATTTTGTTCAGATAGAGTGGGAGGGAGAGAGAGAGAGAAACATCGATGTGAAAGGGACACATCGAGTGGTTGCCACCCCCATGACTCAACCAGGGCCAGGGACAAACTGCAACCGAGGTACATGCCCCTAGCGGGAACCAAACCCGGGTCTCTCTGGACCGTAGGCTGACGCTCTAACTGCTGAGCCAAACCGGCCAGGGCGAGTCATGCTTTCTTATCCAATCAGCTACTCTGTGTCTTTTTATTGGAGTATTCAATCCATTTACATTTAAGGTGATTATAGATATGTACTTATTTATTGCCATTTTTGCTTAGTGTGGTTATATTTTTCTTCCTATGTCTTCTACTAATTACAGCAGTCCTTTCAACATTTCTTGCAGTGCTGGTTTGGTGCCAATGTATTCCCTTAACCTTTTTTTGTCTGGGAAGCTCTTTATTTGACCTTCTATTTTGAATGATAGCCTTGCTGGGTAGAGTAGTCTTGAATTCAGATCCTTGTTTTTCATGACCTTGATTACTTCATGCCATTCCCTTCTGGCCTGTAGTGTTTCTGTTGAGAAGTCAGCTGATAGCCTTATGGGGGTTCCTTTGTAGGTAACCTGTTGCTTATCTCTTGCTGTTTTTAGGATTCTCTCTCTCTTTTTTTTTATCCTCACCCGAGGACATTTTTCCATATTTTATTCAGATAGAGTGGGAGGGAGAGAGAGAGAGAGAGAGAAACATCGACGTAAAGGGGACACATCAAGTGACTGCCACCCACATAACCCAACCAGGGCCGGGGACAAACTGCAACTGAGGTACATGCCCTTAGCGGGAACCGAACCCGGGTCTGTCTGGACTGCAAGTCAATGCTCTAATCGCTGAGCCAATCTGGCCAGGGCTAGGATACTCTCTTTGTCTTTAATTTTTGGCATTTTAATTATTATGTGTCTTGGTGTGGGCCTGTTTGGGTTCTTCTTAGTTGGGGCGTTCTGTGCTTCTTGAACTTGAATGCCTTCTTTCTTCACCAAATTAGGGAGGTTTTCTGTCACTATTTCTTCAAATATATTCTCTAACCCTTGCTCATTTTCTTCTTCTTTGGGGATGCCTATGATGCAAATATTATTACGCTTCCAGTTGTCCCACAGTTCTCTTAAACTGTCTTCCTGTTTTTTAATTGTTTTTTCCTTTTGTTTTTCTGATTGGTTGATTTTTTTCTAACTTGTCTTCTAATTCACTGATCCGATCCTCAGCTTCCTCTACTCTGCTGTTTAGACTTTCCAATGTGTTCTTTATTTCTGAAATGTCTTTCTTGATTTCTTCTTGGTGGTGTTTAATTTCCAGTTGGTTGATTTTCAACATTTCTATGTCTTTACTCACAGTGTTGATGTCCTTACTCATGCTGTTGAGCTTCCTCAAGATCATGGCTCTGAATTCCAGTTCTGTTAACTTGCTTAACTGCACTTCATTTATCTCATTTTCGGTAGGGGTCTCTTGTTCTTTCATTTGGCATTTGTTTCTTTGTTTCACCATTTTGGCTATCTCAGTGGGTTTGGGAGCCTGTCAAATTTTCCCTGTGGGTGTTGGTGTTCTGCTGTTTGTGGCTCCCTCTACTGGGTTTGGATGAGCGTGGGAGGACCCACGTTAAACACCATTGTCAAGTCTTACTTTCCTGGGCAGAGTTGCAAGCCCAGGAATGGTTCAGTTATCCTCTAGCTTTTTGCCTGGAGGCTATTAGTCCCAGTTACTTGAAGAGCCTTGGGTTCTCAGTTGAATAAAAACTCCTTCATCCCTGGCTGGTTTGGCTCAGCAATTAGAGCATTGGCCCGCAGACCAGAGAGGCCTAGGTTCAGTTCCCGCTAAGGGCATGTACCTCAGTTGTAGTTTGTCCCCGGCCCCAGTTGGGGTCGTGTAGGTGGCAACCATTCCATGTGTCTCTCTTATGTCAATGTTTCTCTCTCTCCCTCCCGCTCTATCTCAAGCAAAAATGTCCTCTGGTGAGGATTAAAAAAAAAAAAAACTCCCTCAGGCATTCAGCGTAAGGGGATTTCCTGAGGGTGGGGCAGATGCTGGTTGTTAATGAGCCTCAATTTGCATTTCAGTGGCCCACGGGTGGGGTTGAATCTTCAAGGGAAGGGCTGCCGCCTCTCCCCAGAGCCCTTGGATGGAGTAAGATGGCCACTGATCTATGTGGCCGCAACTCAGCAAAAGCTCTGAGTGCCCTCCAAATCCTGAGTGTCCCCACACAGTTCCAGTCCAGTTCACCCTCCCTCTGCTGGAACCCAAGGTGAGTGGCTGTGGCTATTTTAGTGCCCTGTCCCGGTTCTGCGCTGTGGAGCAGCTTGGGACTTTAACCCCAAGGGCACTGTTCACAGCTAAGTCCACTGCTGTCCGTGGGCTCCCAGTCCCACTCTCGTGCCTCCACAATCCTGCCAGGATTGAGTCAGTGTCCCTGGTTATATGGTCCTCCAAGCTGCTTTTCTGTTGCTTTTTCCTGACGATTTGTCTTTATTTTAGTTGTAATTCCAGTTTGGTCCTGGGAGATGGTCTGTGTAGCTTCCATTCACTCCACCACCATTTTGGAATCCTCCTTTTTCTTTTAAAAAAATTTAACTAAACTTTGAAATGGGTAATGTGTTCACATAATTCAAAATTGTATAAAGGTACAAAAAGGGTATACACTAGAAAGTCTTGTCCGATGGTGGGCAAAAGTATATGGCCACCATAAAGAGAAAGTATCTTAAGACCAACAAAGTAGGCAACTCCATAGAATTTAAAAAATTGACTGTAGGGTAATTTACTTACAGGAATGCAAGGTTGGAGGAAACAGACAACCCAGCAGTTTTGTGCAAGTTTTCTTCACTAACAGATCCCTGTTACAGTACTTTTTTTCTTAATATAACTCAGGTACTAATGCTTGATAAGACAAGGAATGCAGTACAGGCCAGGGGCTGTACCTTCTAGTGGTCTTGTGAAAGATGATTGTTTTATAATCAATATTTTACCAGTTTGATATTTATCTTGGTTGTTATACCATTTCACTTATTACTAACAAAACTATTTATGGCTACATTTTAAGAAGCACAGATAATCATCAACTGGAAGGCCTTGGTATGCTTTGCTAAAGATATTAGCGTTGGTCAAGGGTCAGAGCATTCCAGATACAAAATTGGTTTTGTTTACATCAACATCTATACAGTCTTTCTTCCCACCACTGCCCCAGCTTCGTAATTCTTTTTTCCATAGGCAACCAAATTCAGAAGCTTCTTGTGTATCCTTCCAAGGATATATTATGCATATACAAGCAAAAAAGTACATATATTCTTCTCTGGGGAGAAGAATGCAGTATTCATTACACACTATTCTTGCTTTTGCTTTTTTTTTAATCTAATGTATTTTAGAAATTGTTCCATAATAAGCACATAAAGTGTTTTCTCCTTTTTCTGATTGTATTCCAATCTCTTACTGATGCAGCATATATTACTGGCAATTATAAACATTGCTGAAATTATTTGTTTTGTATATAGAACTGTGAGACATCTGCAGGTTAAATTCCTAGAATTAGAATAATTTATTCAAAGGTATGTATAAAAAATTTTTCAGTCTATATTATGAGAAGCAGAATAGCATTGCAGTTAAGAGCTAAGAGCTCTAGACTGCTTAAATCCTGGCTTCATCATTGACTAGTTCTGTGGCCTTGGGCAAATCCTTCTGCCTATTTCCTAATCTGAAAAATAGAGATGGTAATAATAATAGCACCTATCTTATAAAATTTTTGTAAAGAGTACATGATCTAGCCCTGGCCAACGTGGCTCAGTTGGTCGGGCATTGTCTCATGCACTGAAATGTTCCCAATTCAATACCTGGTCAGGGCACATGCCTGGGTTGAAGACTTGATCCCTGGTAGAGGGTGTGCAGAGGCAGCCAATCAATGTTTTGCTCTCACATTGATGTTTCTCTCTCCCTCTCTCTCCCTTCTTCTCTCTCAAACAAACAAACAAACAAACAAACCCATGAGTGTCTGGCCAGTGTGGCTCAGTGGTTGAGCGTCAACCCATGCATATACCAAGAGGTCGCCAGTTCGATTCCCAGTCAGTACACATGCCCAGGTTATGGGCCCAATCCCCAGTGGGGGGCATGCAGGAGGCAGCTAGTCGATGTTCTCTCTCATTAATGTCTCTATCTCTCTCCTTCTTCCTTTCTCTCTCTCTAAAATCAATAAAGAAAAATTATTTTAAAAAAACAAACCCATGAGTAATACATAGCAAATGCTCAATAAAGTTATTATTCTTTTACCAACTTGTTAGATAGTTTGATTAGAAACAGGAATAGCAATGCTTTATCTTTATGGTTAAGGGAAAAAAAGTGATAAAGTGGAAAGTGGAAATGAAGGGAGATTAAATTTAATGGTCCAGATTCCTTAAGTAAGAGATAAGATTATCTGTTGAGAATGAAAAGAATGGGGTTGAGAATGAGGCTTTAAGTTTGGAGGAGAAATTAAAGTCGAGTGAGGGTGACAATCTTTGGATTTGAGGAGATGAAGGAACTATGATGTAGGGTGTTGGCTGGTCATCCCCCGTGGACTCTGAAGTTATGCAGGATGACAGCAGCACGAAGAGGAAAGGTGTGAGCCTGGTGCCCAGATCCTTAAAAGAATCTTAA
Organism: Molossus molossus; assembly: GCF_014108415.1. Classification (NCBI taxonomy): domain Eukaryota; kingdom Metazoa; phylum Chordata; class Mammalia; order Chiroptera; family Molossidae; genus Molossus; species Molossus molossus. Next base: position 21,548,738 of record NW_023425352.1, read on the forward strand.
AATGAGCCACAGGAGGTCAGTAAGTAACTGCAATAACAAAAATCTGAAACCGCAAAGGAGCAAGAATTTGCACTCGAATGTGGACAAGGTGGTTTGGAGGCTGTGGAGAGTGAAAAGAAAGTCACTTCCATTGCCTAACCTGGACATTAGGTGTGTTCATTCAAAAGGACAGTAAGAAGCCCTGGCTGGTTTGGCTCAGCGGTTAGAGTGTCAGTCTGCCGTCCAGAGAGACCCAGGTTCGGTTCCCGCTAAGGGCATGTACCTCGGTTGCAGTTTGTCCCCGGCCCTGGTTGGGTCGTGTGGGTGGCAGCACTCGATGTGTCCCTTTCACATTGATGTTTCTCTCTCTCTCTCTCTCTCTCTCTCTCCCTCCCACTCTGTCTGAACAAAAAATGGAAAAATGTCCTCAGGTGAGGATAAAAAAAAGGACAGCAGGGAGCCCTGGCTGGTTTGGCTCAGCAGTTGGAGCATCAGTTCGAGGACCGAAGGGTCATGGGTTTGATTCCCAGTCAAGGGCATATACCTGGGTTGCACGTTCCATCCCCAGCCCCAGTTAGGGTCTTGCAGGAGGCATCCAATTGATGTGTCTCTCTCACATCGATGTCTCTCTCTCTCTCTCTCCCCCTTCTTCTCTCCCTCTCTTTCATTCTATCTAAAAATCAATGGAAAAATATCTGTGGGTGAGGATGAAAAAAATAATAATAAATAGAAAAATATCTATGCCCCCCCCCCCCAATGCAATATGGCCTCACTGAGGTTAGAAAAATACATTTACGATTTTAAATTTATTGTTATCTATCCACATTTTCCAAATTTTCTGTAATTCTGTAATTATAACATGATGATCAAAATAGGAAGCAACAATTTTTTAAAATTTCATTTCTTGTTTGTGATTAGGGTAAAATATCACAGAATAACCTTGACATTCACTTCAGAAACAGAAAGTACCCATTTATATTTTTCTACCCGCTGGTTGACCTCACTTAGGGCCATGCCTGGATCACAGGACTCAGGACTCCCCACTTCTCACCCAGCTGCCAAAGTTTACACAGGATCTCCTCATCCAGTCTACCTCCGCACTGATACCAGATTTATCCCTAAAACACCACTGTCCCCTGTCACTACACTGCTATAGAACTTTCAATAGGACCTCTGGGCAAGACGGCAGCGTAGGTAAACACGGCAGTACTCGCCTCCTCCCACAATCACATCAAAATTACAACTAAACTACAGAACAACCATCTTTCAGAACCACCTGAAGTCTGGCTGAATGGAAGTCCTACAACTGGGGGAATTAAAGAAGCAGCCACATTGAGACTGGTAAGAGAGGCAGAGACAAGGAAAGGGCTGGTCCTCCTGGAAGACCCCAGAGCTAGCACACCCAGTGGATAGCTTCAGACCATGTCAAAGAACCACTTCCACAAGTGACACACACAAGGGGCAGACTCAATGGGCAACAGAGCCCCACTGATCTTTCATGGTGGTTGGAGGTTCTGTGATAGCAGTCAGACCTTGCAGCTGATCATCCTGGGGGTAAATCCTTCCCATTGACATACAAAGAGCAATCAAGGCTCAATTACAGCAGGAGGGTGTATACATCCTACATGGGGTGTGCACCTCAAGTGCCCAGCTTAGGTAATCAGGGAGGCTGTGCTATTGGACCCTGCAGATCACCTACTACATTAGGCCACGCTACCAAGCCTAGGAGATATAGCAGCTCTACCTAATACATAGAAACAAATACAGGAAGGCTGCCAAAATCAGGAGACAAAGAAACAAGTCCCAAGTGAAAGAATTGAAAAACACTCCAGAAAAACAACTAACCAAAATGGAGACAAGCAATCTACTAGATGCAGAGTTCAAAACACTGGTTATAAGAACGCTCAATGAACTTAGCGAGAACCTCAACAGCATAAAAATGGACCAGTCAGAAATAAAGGATACACTAACTAAAATGAAGAATAATTTAAAGGGAATCAGCAGTAGAGTAGATGAAATTGAGAATCAAATATTCAATTTGGAATATCAGGAAGCAAAAAATACCATCAGAACAGCAAAAAGAAAAAAGAATCCATAAAAATGAGGATAGTGTAAGGAGCCTCTGGGACAACTTATAGTGTACCAACATTTGCAACATGGGGGTGCCAGAAAGAGAAGAGAGTTCAAGAAATTGAAAACCTATTTGAAAAATGACAGAAAACTTCCCTAACTTGGTAAAAGAAATGGACACACAAGTCCAGGAAGTACAGAGAGTCCCAAACAAGATAAACCCAAAGAGGCTCACACCAAGACACATCATAATTAAAATGCAAAAGGTTAAAGACAGCCCATCTGGCTCAGCAGTTGAAGTGTCAGCCTGTAGACCAAAGGGTCACAGGTTCGATTCTGGTCAGGGCACACACCTCAGTTGCGGTTCAGTCCCCGGCCCTGGTTGTGGTCATGTGGGAGGCAACCAATCAATGTGTCTCTCTCACATCAATCTCTCTCTCTCACCCCCATCCCTTACCACTCTATCTGAAGATAAATGGAAAAAATATATATCTTCAGGTGAGGATTTAAAAAAAAAAAGGTTAAAGACAAAGAGAGAATTGTAAAACCAGCAAGAGAAAAGCAGTTAGCTACCTACAAGACTGTCAGCTGATTTCTCAACAGAACTTTGAAGGCCAGAGGGATTGACAAGAAATATTCAAAGTGATGAAAAGCAAGGACCTACATCCAAGATTATTCTACCCTACAAAGCTATCATTTAGAATTGAAGGACACATAAAGAGCTTCTTCGACAAGAAAAATCTAAAGGAGTTAATCACCACCAAAACAGTATTATATAAAATGTTAAAGGGTCTTCTTTAAGAACAAAAAAAGATCGCCCTGGCCTGTGTGGTTCATTTGGTTGAGCATCATCCTATGCACCAGGAAACTGCTGGTTCAATTCTCAGTCAGGGCACATGCCTAGGTTGTGTGTGGGCTCTATCCCCAGTAAGGGGCATGCAGGAGGCGGCCAATTGATGGTTTTCTCTCATCAATGTTTCTCTCTCTTTCTCCCTCTCTCGTCTTTTCTTTCTCTAAAAAATCAATGAAAACATATTTAAGGCCTGGCAAATGTGACTCAGTGGATTGAGAATAGTTCCATGCACTGGGAGGTTCCGGTTCTATTCCTGGTCAGGGCACATACCTGGGTTGCGGGCTCGATCTCCAGTGGGGGGCATGCAGGAGGCAGACAATTGGTGTATCTCTCTCACATATGTTTCTATCACTCTCTCCCTTCCTCTTTCTCTGAAAAAATCAATAAAAACATATTTTTAAAAAGATAAAAAATATGCCCTGGCCGGTTTGGCTCAGCGGTTAGAACATTGGCCTGCGGTCCAGAGAGACCTGGGTTCAGTTCCCGCTAAGGGCATGTACCTCAGTTGCAGTTTGTTCCCAGCCCTGTTGGGTTGTGCGGGAGGCAGCCACTAGATGTGTCCCTTTCACATTGATGTTTCTCTCTCTCTGTCTCTTCCTCTCCCTCCAAAAAAAAGAATAAAAAATATGAACAATTAACTGTCAATGAATGCGTATCTGTCAACATTTGAATAAAAAAACAACAACAAAATAAATAAAGAAGCAGAAGAGAAACAGACTCATAGAATATTTGATGGTGTCCAGATGGGAGGGAGTTTTGGGGAATGGGTGAAAAAGGTGAAGGGATTAAGTACAAATTGGTGGTTACAGAATAGTCACGGGGATGTAAAGTACAGCATAGGGAATATAGTCAATAATATTCTAATAACTATGTGTGGTGTCGGATGAGTATGAGATTTATTGGGATAATCACTGAGTAAGTTATGTAATGCCTAATCACTGGGGTGTATGCCTGAAACTAATATAATAACGTATGCCAACTGTAATTAAAAAAATAATAATAATATTTAAAAAAAGCTCCTCGCCCTGGCTGGTTTGGCTCAGCGGTTAGAGCGTCGGCCTGTGGTCCGGAGAGACCCGGGTTTGGTTCCCGCTAAGGGCACGTACCTCGGTTGCAGTTTGTCCCCGGCCCTGGTTGGGTCGTGTGGGTGGCAACCACTCGATGTGTCGCTTTCACGTCGATGTTTCTCTCTCTCTCTCTCCCTCCCACTCTATCTGAACAAAATATCGAAAAATGTCCTTGGGTGAGGATAAAAAAATAAATAAAAAAAGCTCCTCACCCGGCCGGTGTGGCTGAGGGTTAAGCGTCAACCCATGCACTAAGAGGTCATCGGTTCAATTCCTGGTCAGGGCACATGCCCAGGTTGTGGGCCTGATCCCCAGTGTGGGCATGAAGGAGGTGGCCAATCGATGTTCTCTCTCTCATCAATATTCCTATCTCTCTTTCCCTCTCCCTTCCTCTCTCTCTAATATATCAATTTAAAAAAATTTTTTTAATAACAAAAATTAAAAGCTCCTCACTCTCCCTATCCTTCCATTTCAGGGCTCCAGAGCCTGATCCAATCTACCTGTCAGATCTTATTCCTCAGGGATCCCCCACAGCACACCTCCTTCGTGTCTGCAGTCAGGACCATCACCATTCCACACATATCATGCCCTTTCCAGCCTCTACGTATTTGACTCTGCTGTAGTCTCTTCTCCCTGTTCTCCATGCATCTGCCTAATAGTCCTAATTCTCTTTCAAGGCCTACCTCAAATCCCCTTCCTTTCATGAAGGCTTCTCTGACTACCCCAACCCATACCTCTGATCATAGTGGTCCTAAAAGTCTGAACCATATTTGACCATTTGGAGTAGTGGACAACCAGACAGCCTGGCTTACAAGGCCTTGCTGGCTCATGTTCATCATAAGGTCCCTACCTGCTGCCTTCCTAACTAAATCCAGCAGCTGTCACACCAGTCTGTATTCCTCAAAGTACAGAAACTGGCAGGTCATCCTCAGAGAGGGGCAGAATGCCATGTCCCACTTTTGTGAGTCTCAGTCCAGGAGTCCTGGTTGCCTGCCTGAGGTTCTACCTCTTCTATGATGACTGATACCAGGAATGCTTACCTCCTTGGGGCTCTGACTTCATTTGATAATATCAAATCATTGATAAATACTGATGAGCACTGAATGCTTCTCTCTATCAGAAAGATCTAATAAGAGCGCAGAAAAACCAGGAGGCCCATTTTGATATGATAATGGTAATAGTAAATATTGAATGAGCACTTACTTCATGCCAGGCAGCACTTTTACATGCATGATCTCGTTGAATCATAGCTCTGAGAAGTAGACTCTATTATTATTCCTATTAACAGAGGAGGAAACTGAACCTTAAAAAGGCTAAGTTAACATAAAATTACCATATGATCTAGTAATTCCACTCCTAAGTATATACCCAAAACTACTGAAAACAGGTATTCAAACGCATATTGTACACCCATGTTCAGAGCAGCATTATTTTCAATAACCAAAAACTGGAAACAACCTAAGTGTTCATCAACTGATGAATGGATAATATTCCATAAAATTCCATTTTATGGAATATTATGCAGTCATTAAAAGGAATGAAGTTCTGATACCTGCTACAACATAGATGAATCTCAAAAACATTATGCTAGGTGAAATAAGCCAGACATGCATACACAGAAAATCGTATAATTCTACTTATGTGAAATAGACATATTCACAGGGACAAAGTAAGTAGATTAGAGGTGACCAGGAGCTGGGTGGAGGGGAAAATGGGGAGTTACTTTTTAGTTAGTACAGTTTCTGTTTGGGATGATAAAGTTTTTAAAGTAGATAGGGGTGCCCAGCTGGTATGGCTCAGTGGTTGAGCACTGACCCATGCACTAAGAGGCTGCTGGTTCAATTCCCGGTCAGGGCACATGCCCAGGTTGCGGGCCAAATCCCCAGTGGGGGAGCATGCAGGAGGCAGCCAAATGATGTTCCCTCTCATTGATGTTTCTATCTCTCTCTCTCCCTCTCTCTTCCTCTCTCTCTAAAAAATCAATAAAGAAAAAAGAAAAAAAACCCACAGAAATTAGATAAGGGTGATGGTTGTAGAACTTGTTAGTATACTTAACACTATTTAATTATAAACTTAAAATGGCTAAAAAGGTAAATTTTATTATGTATGTTTTAATATAATAAAACCAATTTTTTAAAAAAAACATCATATAGCTAGAAAGTGGTCAAGCTAGGATTTGAACCCAAACCTATCTGACTCTAGGGCCCATGCTCTCAACCTTAAGGCTTCACTGCCTCTGGAAAGGACAGTAAAACACGAATCAGGACATTCGGATTCTTGCCTTCACTGTCTTGTGTGACTTGTACAGCCTGACTTTTTAAGGCTTCACTTTCCGTAACTGCTACATAATAAGACTAGATAAAATGTCTTTGACAATTCTTGACAGTCATCTGTTGTGACTTTTTTTTTTTTTTAGATAGAGTGGAAGAAAGAAAGGGAGATAGAGATAGAAACATCAATGTGAGACACATTGATTTGTTGCCTCCCACATGACCCCGATGAGGACTGGGGATCAAACCTGCAACCCAGGTATGTGCCCTTGACAGGGACTTGAACTCTCAACCTTTCACTGTGCAGGTTGACACTCTAACCACTGAGCAAGCAGCCAGGGTGATTATGATTTTATAACTTGGAATGCCCCAAACCTGATTACTGACCAGATACCATTTGCTTTTGGCGCACACTGGGAACAGGGAGGGGGACCAGCTGTCTATCCCTTACTTTGCTCCTCCCTTAGAGAGTTGCCCTGGAGTTGAGCCAGCCCTTGAGGAGAACTCCACTCCCTCTTCCTTTCCCCATTCTGGGAGAGGGCTTGGGCCTGGCTGCACTCCAGGATAAACCTTCACAAGGCAAGAGATAACACAATGTCAAGGTGAAGATCACGGCAGCCCTTAAAAAGGCCTCCTTGCACCCTAGAGTGGCTGCAGCTCTTCCTCTCCAGAACTGTCCACCCTGCCTGCCGGCACCTGGCCACCATGTGGGAGCTCTTGGCTCTCTTGCTGCTCACCCTTGCCTATTTTTTTTGGCCCAAGGTAAAGAGCCCTGGTGCCAAGTACCCCAAGAGCCTTCCATCGCTGCCCTTGGTGGGCAGCCTGCCATTCCTCCCCAGACATGGCCATCCGCATGTGAACTTCTTCAAGCTGCAGGAAAAATATGGCCCCATCTATTCCTTTCGTATGGGTAGCAAGACTACAGTGATGATCGGCCACCACCAGCTGGCCAAGGAGGTGCTTATCAAGAAGGGCAAAGAATTCTCCGGGCGGCCCCAAGTGGTAAGCAGTGCCCATTGTCCCTCCTCTCTCCCACCCTCCTGGGTTTGTTCAGTTCTTGGGCCAAGGCCATGCCTAGAGTGACTCTTTCAGCTCCAACCACCTGTAATTCTTCCCCAAAACAGACTAGCAGGGCTGTGGGTGGGGGGTGACTCCTCAAGGTTCTACCCAGCTTCTAACCTAAGCAGGAAGAATTAAAAGATCTCATTTTCTGCTCAGAAGGTGAAGTGGGGTGGGAGCAGTAGCCTGAGGGGTCAGGGAACCCTCATTCCCACCATCTCACCCTTGAACTGGGTTATGATCTCTCTGAGCCTAAGACTTCCCTAATTAACTTAGTGCATGTAAAGATCTTAGCCCAGTGCCCAGCATAGTAAGTACTCAATAAATAGCTTTATGGATGTTACTCTTCATGTGAAAAGTGGAGATAGTGACTATTGTCCTCTACGGGCAGGTGCAAGGGAGTAGCCTGCTCTGGGAGGGCTGGGGTTGCTGTTTCTCTGGAGCCATCCCCAGCTGCTCCAGCTCACAGGGGGCTGACCCCTGGTAGCATTTCCAGGGTACAGATGATCCATCCAACAGAGCTTTTGATGGTGCTCCTAGGGTCGTGGGGAGCTAACCATCCAGGAACACTGCCAACGCCCCATCCCAGTGCCATGCTGCTGAGTAGTCCCCTGAAGACCCCAGGCAGGGCTTCCAAGCCACTCAACTTTGATTAGGTCAAGGGTTAGTTCATTTTCCCTTGGACAACTCAGCCAAGTTTGTGGCCAGTTACCTCCCTCCCAACTCTACTGAGCTCTTCTCTCCAGGGCAAAGAGGAAGGAGAAGGCTAGTTGGTTGGGGTTTGAGGGTCAGGGGAGAGGAGAGGGGAGGCTTTGGACCCTTATGCTTTTGGGGGTACCTCTGGGAAGAGACAGCTTGACCCAAGTTCAGACTGGGTGGACAAGACATCTGCACTCTTCAGATGTGGCCTGTGGTGGGCGAATAGCCTTGCAATGGCAGGTGACAAAAAGGAGATGAGCTGCTGTGCCCCTGGCACTTCCCAGAGGGTCCAGGGAAAGGCAGAGGTCTGGATAGTCCTCAGTGTCTACAAGCCCCCATCCTCACTCCTGTCCCCAAGAGAGCTTATCCCATCTACAGCTGCCCTCCCCAGTCAGAAACTGATGAGAAAAGAGAGGCCCAGAGGTCACCCTGTCATCGAACTGAACCCCAGAACGCCTGCATTCTAATCGAGCGTTCTTTCTTTCTCTTCACTCTGTCTCTCTGATGGAACTGGATTTAGAAGGGCTTAGGCCCTGACCTACCAAGGCCTCACAGTCATGGTGGAGAGAAGCAGGGATGCCCCACAAGTATGGCAGGAAGCTGCCCTCTCTCTTTCGTCAGGGAATGGGTGCAGGAGACCCAGGGCAAGGGCGGATGGGTGGTGTCTGATTTTTACAGCCTTTCCTGCTTTCCAAAGACGACTCTAGACATCCTGTCAGACAAGCAAAAGGGCATTGCTTTTGCCGACTACGGTGCCGCCTGGCAGCTGCATCGGAAGCTGGTGCTGGCCACCTTTGCCTTGTTTAAGGATGGCAACCTGAAGCTAGAGAAGATCAGTAAGTACCCTGGCAGCGGGGCTCTGGAGGGAGAAAAGGGCTGGGGAGGGGAACAGGGAGGTGGATGGCTCAACCTAGCGTCTTCTTGCCTTCTGCTGCCATCTAGTGGCCATCTTCTACCAGTCCCTGACTAAGATGTGGTGAGGGCGCTGCTTAATTCCCCAATTTCATGTCCCTCTCTCCCCTCAGTATGTCAGGAAATCAGTTCCTTTTGTGATTTCCTGGCCACACATAATGGACAGTCCATAGATTTGTGCTTGCCTCTCTTCTTGGCGGTGACCAACATAATCTGCTTGATCTGCTTCAACACCTCCTACAAAAATGAACATCCTATACTGAAGACCATACAGACATACAATGAAGGCATCATGGCTTCTCTGGGCAAGGAGAGTATGGTAGACATATTCCCTAATTTGAAGGTAAGTATGAGAACAGGCGCCACCTTCAGATCCCAGCTGACCCTGACAGTGTCTGCAATTCTTTCTTCTCACTGTACAGTACCAGACTCACCTTTTTCCTGACCACCTCAGCCACAGTGATCTCTACCTTCTCTGACTCTTAAAATTTTGCCACTTCTCTACACAAACAGGTTTAGCTTTTTAATCATGTATGTTATATTCATAATAATGGCTCTCATTTATTTACTAATTGCCATGTGCTAGTATTGAGCACTCCACATGCATTAATCATGGCATTCCCCGTGGAGGTAGGTTTTACTATCCCCATACAGATGAGAATACAGGCTTTGAGAAGTTAAGAAACTTGCCCAAGGCTTCAGACTCAAGTCTTTCTTACTCTTAAAGTCTGGGCACACAGCAGAGTCTACTAAGTGAACATCAGTGCTTGATGTTTGATTGAATGGGGAGGAGGCAGTGCAGACCACTCCCTTCTCCCTTGTTTGGAATTGTCCTAGTGGTCATTGAGGGTGTCCCACTCTGTGTTTTCTATCTTGCCTTACATTTTGGCAGAAGCTTGGGGTTGGAGTGGGAACTCTCCAGAGACAGAAGGCTGGGATCTACCCCCAGGAGCGATTCTGGTGGCTCTAGGAACAGAAAGCAAGAGGGGTGGATTTGACATTTCTTTCTACTTTCCAGGTGTTCCCCAACAAAACACTGGAAACAATGAAGAACAGTATTAAAATACGAAATGTTTTGCTGACTGAAATCTATGAAAAACATAAGGTAGGTAATGGAGCACAAGAGATTACGAGTTAGGTTGAAAGTGTCACAAGAGCCAGGTTGAGGTCCATTTTGAACACCGTAGGGTCTCCAGAAGCTAGCAGAGAGTCTGGCACATAGTAGGTGCTCAATAAAAACTGACTTAACTAATGAATAGGGGTGGGGAAGTGAGGAATTAAAGAGGATCCTAGAAGGGACCCCACCCCCACCACCTCCACACACATTTAAAGAGGACCTAGAGCTGCCTCACCTCCACAAGCTCACAGGTTCTGACTAGACTTCCTCCGCTCCCACACTATCAAGCGGAAGAAGCCTTTGTATCTCCAGCCTAGGATGGAAGTACGGTAGGGTGATGCAGATGGGGCTCCTTCCTTCTCACTGTTTCCCAACCTTACCCAACCAGAAGAACTTCAGCAGCGATTCTGTCACTAACTTGGTGGACATACTGATTCAAGCCCAGATGAATTCAGTCAATAACAATGCTGGCTCAGACCTGGATTCAAAGCTGCTTTCAGATCAACACATTCTCGCTACCATAGGGGACATCTTTGGGGCTGGTTTGGAGACCACTACCTCCGTGGTGAAGTGGACTGTGGCCTTCCTGCTGCACTATCCTCAGGTGGGCTTCTCCTTACTCCAGTGTTCCCAACCACTCTTGACCCCAACCAGCCACAACTCTGGGGGGACGGTGCGGGGGGACAATACCACAATACTCCCAGGTCTTTTGTGCAGATGACTAGACTGCTCTGTCCTCACCCCAGCAGTGGTTGGCTCTGGCCCTAGGGTGGAGCTGCCTCATCTTCTGGAAGGAAAGCCAAGGCTGCAGAGCTACCACTGGGAAGGGTCTGGGCCAGCTCTTCTAGATGTAACAATGGCTTCTTCTAAATCTCTGCTTTTTCCGGGCTTAAAAGCACTCTGGTCACATCCACCCTTCTCTGGTCCCCAGTTGCAAAAGAAGATTAAGGAGGAGATTGACCAGAATGTAGGTTTTGGCCGCACACCAACTATCAGTGATCGAAACCACCTTGTCCTGCTGGAGGCCACCATCCGAGAGGTGCTTCGCATTCGCCCTGTGGCCCCTACACTCATCCCCCACAAGGCTAACGTTGACTCCAGGTGTGCTTTGCCACCCAATAACATCCAGCTCTAAGATGCATTGAACACTGCTTGCCAGCCCGCCTGGCCCCTCCTCCACTCCCTCAGGCCCTCACCTTGCTGGTCCACCTATAGTCAACCATTACCTATCAATCATCTTACCATGATCCTGTTGATCAATGTGTCCACCACTCACTAACACCCAATGACTAATCCTCAGACATACCTGCCCTCCCTCAGAAGCTGCCTGCTGTCCTGGGGACATGAGGTCTGGGATGAAATACTGGTGCTCTGTGCTCCTACTCAGTCCAGTAGCCACAACACACACACACTGCACCGCTCAAAATGCACACCCATGTGCCCCGATAGACCAAATATCCACGTACACAAGTGTTGATACATAGGTGCTTGTCAGGAAGAGAGGGCTGGAGAAGGGCTGGATTCATACTGAAGCTGAGGAAAAGATGAAGGAATGGGCATGAGGGCGGAGAGGGCTCTTTTACCTAGGGTGGGGGGCTGTGGGGTCTCAGGGCTAAGCAGGTCAGGGAGGACAATACTCCAGACCCACTTTTCCTCTCCCTCTCTGGGGCAGCATCGGGGAGTTTGCCATTGACAAGGGCACCAATGTTGTCATCAATCTGTGGGCACTGCATCACAATGAGAAGGAATGGCACCGGCCGGACCAGTTCATGCCCGGTGAGTCCGTGTTCTGTCCTGCCCCCAGGCCATACAGCCGGCGTGGTCTGTGCTCTGCCACTCCAGCGCCACTTCCCCTGGACCTGAACCTACTGACACCCCCATTCCACCCACAGACTTACCCAAATTCTTCACAGGCGGGTTCCCTACCTTTTCCTTCTACCTACTGCTAATTTACTCTTCTAAGAAGCCCTCTATGCATATGCCCCCATGAAGTTCACTCCGTCTCCCCTCGGATAGTGGCATTTTTCATCAGTCAATACTGCCTCCTTTCTATCCTTCCTGAATATTTCATTTCCTCTGGGTGATTAAGGACTTCTGAGAGCAGGCAGCATCTCTCCTCAAGCTGGGGCTCCTCAGGCAGGGCAGACACTCCTCTACTTTCTCTGGTCCTGGCCCCCACCTGACACATCCCGGTGTCCACAGAGCGCTTCCTGGACCCCACGGGGAGCCAGCTCATCTCGCCATCCTCAAGCTACTTGCCCTTTGGAGCAGGACCCCGCTCCTGCATAGGGGAGAATCTGGCCCGCCAGGCGCTCTTCCTCTTCATGTCCTGGATGCTGCAGAGGTTTGACCTGGAGGTCCCAGATGATGGGCAGCTGCCCTCCCTGGAGGGCATCCCCAACGTGGTCTTTCTGATCGACTCTTACAAAGTGAAGATTAAAATGCGCCAGGCCTGGAAGGAAGCCCAGGGTGAGGGTAGCACCTAGAAGCCATACCTAGTGCTACACCCTGTGTGGCCCCACAGCACAGAATTAGATGCTACTCCACCCCACCCACCCCACCCCCGCCTCCTCCCACCCACTCTGCCTTCCTTTCCAACCTGCAGCCTGACAGTGATGTGCATAAACTAAAGTTTTTCTTAAGAAAGTCCCTGAACTTAGTAAGTACATTCCTTAATATCATCAAATTACCCTTCTATTAAAAAAAAAAAAAAAATCCCTGAGCAGCTGAAGCTCATTCATTTAACTTTTTCACTCATTCTTTCAATAAATATTTTATTGAGCACTTCCTGTGTGCCACTCACTGTCCCTGGACACTCACACTCCCTGGTCTCTTGAAGTTTACATTTCTAGTGAGGGCTGACAAATAAATAAGCATTTCAGAGACTCATAAGTACTTTGAAGTCAACTATACCAGGTGATGGTGACTTGAAGAGAATGGCAGCGGTAGGTGTGGCTACTTTAAGCAAGTGGTCCGTCAGGAAGGTGCGGAAGCCCTGGGGGAAAGGGTCCCCTTGCTGAGGGAGCAGCAGGTGAGAAGTTCTCAAGGTGGGAGAGGTCAGTCTGGCTGGAGCAGAGAAGAGCAAATGAAGGGAAGAGTGGTCCCGGATGAGATCAGATTGGAGACAGGGGCCAGGTCCCAAGAAGCCTTTGAAATCAGCAGGAAGGAATCTAGGTTTTTATCCCAAGTAAGCTAGGAAGGCACTGCAGAGTTTAAACATGTAAGCGGAAAGGTCTCCTCTATATCTTAGAAGTCAACCTGGTTACTGTGTGGGGATTGGTCTGTACAGGAGGTTGCTGTGCTGGCAATAGCAGTGAAGACGGCAAGAAGTGGTGGGATTTAGTTATATTTTGATAGTGGAGCAAGGGATCTTGTTTGCTTTGATGCAAACAGGCACCAGCTGCATGTACCTCAATGTTTTGGCTTTGGGGGAGTGTATGTAATCCACAAACTCAACCCACCAGTACCCATCGCTCTTGTCTTGGTCCCCAGTGACCAGCAGGTCTCCTTTTCCTCGTCCTGTCCAGTAGCCACTGCCAGGATAGGGCTTCCACAGTAGCCTTCTGCTAAAAAGTGTCCAGGCTCTGCCCCTGCTCCCTGCTCTACAAGCCCAGGAAGTCTATAAATGCCTCACTAGAAAATGGAACCCAGCCCTGGCCCATGTGGCTCATTTGGTTGAGATTCATCCCGTGCACTGAGAAGTTGCCAGAGGATTCCTGGTCAGGGCACATGCCAGGGTGCAGGCTAGATCTCCAGTAGGGGATGTGCAGGAGGCAGCCGATAAGTTTTTCTCTCTCTCCCTTCCACTCTTTCTAAAGTCAATTTTTCAAAAATGTTAAAAAAAAAGGAACTCAGACTTCAACCAGCTTCAACCTTGAAACCAGCTTCTTTAAACCTTGGCTAGTCTGCAAGTAAAAGATGTCCTGAGATGCCCCTGGAAAAACTGACCCTGCTCTTTAGCCTAGAGAGAGGCCCCAGCCCCAGCCCCAGCCCCAGCCCCAGCTCCCTGGCGCCAGCCAGACCAGGGTCAGATCTTCAACACCCGGTCATTCCTTTCTGACCAGAGTGGGGCTCCGGAACCCTGCCTGACCAAGTTCTCAGAGAGAAGAAACCAAGGGATCCCTTGAAAACAGAGTGGAACAAGTTTTTCTATTACGGCAACACCTTCTTCCCTCAAACAGCTTTGTAAATCCAGTGGTAGTAGACCATTCCCTACTGTTTCCCCCCAACTCAACCCTGGTCTTCACTGGCCAGTAACCCTGGGGCCTTGCTTAAGAACCCATAGGAGAGTGTGTGGGCAGCTGTGGCTGACGCAGCCCCCATCACAAGCAGTCTGCAGAGATGCGGACACCACAGTGAGTTGAAGGGAAAGGGTTAAACTGGAGATTCCCACCCCCACCCCATTCTAGTGCTAAGCTACCCACACAGCTCAAAGCATTCCAAATTTGCTCAGATTTGGAAAGTGTTTTGCAGACTAGTGTCGAACAGATAAATAACTCGCGGAGGGTCTGTGTCTTCTGTAGAAGCAGTGGGTGAAGGTAACTGGGATGGAAACACCTAGTCTCCAACTATTGAATCAGACAGTAACATTTTCATTCGAAGATGACAAAACTGAGGGCTAGTGGGGTAGCAGAGTCACGGGGGTGGGGATGTGACTTGCCCTAAGTCACACAGCTACTTAGCAGCAGGGCTGCGACTAGAGCCCACGATCAATGATGCAGGATGAGGAAGTGGACGTGCTCTCCTACCTATCCCGTGTCCGTACAGAAGGGCTCTCAGGTCTCTGGCTGGAGAGAGCACAAAGCTGAGTGCCCTGCCCTGGCCAGTGTGGCTCAGTTGGCTGAGCATTGTCCGGCATCAAAATGTTGCGGGTCCATTCCCGGTCAGGGCACATACCCAGAATGCAGGTTCGATCCCCAGTTGGGGCACATGGGAGGCAACTGATCAATGTTTCTCTCCCTCTTCCTTCCTCTCTCTCTCAAATCAATAAAAAGTAAAAAGCTGAGTATTCTTTAAGGAAATGACCTCACAAATTCTGCTTCCTATCCAAACTATCTTTCCCCTGCCTGGAAGGCCTTTTACCACTTACCTGAATCCCCCCACCCTGAGTCTGAGAGTGAAGCCCTCCTCCGGGACATAACTCAAGACTCCCAGCCCACCATGATTGCCCCTTTTAGCACTCAGCTTCTGTTCCTTGGTACTAAATCCCACGTGCATCTGAGCACCTGCTTGGACCTGAAATGGGTATAGTGTCCCCAAGGGACACCGTCCACCCTGTATCTCTGGAGTTAAGGCTGAGCCCTCTCCTGTTTTTTATCCTATACATCGCACCTGACAAGTAGGTTAGTTACACAAGAGGACTGAATCGAATGCTCTAAGTCACCTGGCTAATTGCCCAGTGATAAATAGATTCCATCTCCTTGTGTAGAGGAAGCCTAGATCGTTGGAAGCTCTTTGCCAAGAACCTAGTCACCTTTCGAGCCTCAGGCTGCCCAAACAGCCAGTGCTCTGGTGCTGATGGTGGGGAACTGCCCCAGTCTTTGCTGATGATGTGATGTAAACACTCCCACCATGACCGATTTCAAGCCACCAATAGATGTCACTGACCACAGAGTTGGGAAGAGAGGCACAGCAGCATTATATGCTACTTGCCATTACATTACATTACATAGTAAACACCATTTACTATAGCTCATAAAATTCCTGAAAATTTAATAATCGGCTCTTGTGAGCTAAGAGTTGGCCATCCCGGGAGAAATGAGCTGCCCTGTTCTTCAGAAGAGCCGTGCCCCAGCATCCTCATTCTGAGGGGAGGGACCTCTTCCCTGGCAAGCTTGGCATGGAGTGCGGGTGTGACAGAGCAGGATTGTTCTGGTTGGCCTCTTGTGGCCACAAAACCTGAAGCAAATGAGGGGTCCTCTCTCCAGTCATGCTTGTAGGTGTAAAAACACCCTATAGGACAGGCATCCAATCCCATGAGGAGGACCTGATCACTCAGGTTCTAGTACCCAGACTCCCCGGTTTCTGAGTCCTGGATCTTAGGTCCATTGCTAGCCTCTTGAACTTCACATTCCTCATCTGTCCAGTAGGGTAACTTACCACCTGTGCTGCCCATTGTGAGACTCTGGTGAGGATGAAAAGCACAAAGGGCTGTGTGAGCAGGAGAGTTCCACACCAACCGGTTACAGAAGGTAAGAAGTCAGGCTGTGGAGGCAAGTTCGGTGTCGTCACTTACAGACCGAATGACCACGGGCAACTTCCTTGGCCTTTTTAAACCTGTTTTCTCATCTGTAATATGGGCAGATGAGGTGTGTGTAGAACTAGTACTGCCAACCTCAGAATGTCGCTGAGGACCAAACGGGTCTGTGTAACATGTTCCGTACCTCGATAAACACTGGTTTCATTGTCACTGCCTATATCCAGATTCACAAAATGTCCTTCTCTAAGGCTTTTATGCAAATCTCCCAAAGGTTACCAGCTTGGCCAAGAGGAGCAGGTGTGTCCAGATGGTCCATCCGAAGGACAGGACCTCCAGGAGCCTACCCTGGCAGCCCTGATGGCCCTGCCTGCGGCCCCTCCTCCCTCTGAGCTAGGGCGGGCGGCAGCCGGGGAGTGGGTGGAGAGCCCAGAGAGACTTTTCATGTTCCCATACTGAGGATGTTTTGTAACATTTTCCTGGATTGGGTTTCTTGAGACTTCTTGGTGAGCCAGAAGGTTAAACTGTGATGAGGAGCTGGCTTACACAAAGTGAGGAGCGATTTTAAATCAAACATCCTCTTCTCCCCCTCACAAGCTACCCAAAGCTCTTTATATCTGCAGAGAAAGAGCAAAACACTCTTATAAAAAAAAAAGCTACAAAGACCCAGAGCTTTGACTGCTGAAAATTTTACAGTTTCCAAGAGGTTACACCTCCCCTGTGGAAGTTGACACTGACCTGCAACAGGCACCCCCTGCCTGCCCCAGGCTAGAGGCCACTTCAGCACTGATGGGCTCTGCTAGGGAAACCTGACTGGGTGTGGGTCCTCTGAGGGCTATGACAAAGCAAGGGGGAGGGGAAAAGGGGATAAAGTAGCTTCTTTCACCATGCTACTCCCCTGCTCAATACACCTTCCTTTGGTTCCCTCTCACCTTTGCAAGTTCTTCCCATGACACGAACATGACAAATGTGGGTTCAAATCCGAGCTCTACCTCTCATTAGCTGTGTGATTGCGGACAAGTCAGTCAACAACTCTGAATGCCTCACTCCCATTAATCAAGCGGGAATAATTAGAGTCCATACTTCAACGGGCTATTTTTAGTCTAAAATTTAAAAACATAGGTAAGAGGCTTACTCAAGACCCAGCATTATATAAACAGTCAACAAATGAAACAATAAAGACAAGTTAAATTATTTTTATTACCAGCTTACCTCTCCAGCCTCATCTCCTGTCATTTTCCAGAATGCAATTATCTGGAACGATTAAACTGCTCGCAGCTTTAGACCTAACACCCACACTCTCCTGTGTTAGACCTACGATGCCTTTTCTGTGCTTTTCAGCACTTGGCAGAGTGGACACTCAACAATCTACAGACTGAACATTTACCTAGAATTCCCTTCACACCTTTCTTCACCTGGCAAGCTCAGTTCAGAGGTGTTACAGGAAGGTTGTCCTGAAGCCCCCAGTGGGCACATCCTCTTCCAGTGTCCTGTGCACATGCTTCCCGGTACTTTCCATGTGCTACTAAAACTGTGTATGTACCACCTTCCTCTCTAGAGGAAGAGGAGGCAGGTCTAAGGCACATTTGCATTCCCAATGCCTAGCACATGGTAGGTGCTCGATAAATGCTCAGCTCTTAGGTAAGGCCAGTCCCTTATCCCCAGGGTGGAAACTCGTATCCCAGACACCTCCGAGGACCCACTGCCCTTTGCAGTAGGTTCAGCCAGAAGCAGGTTTCTAGCAGGTTATGCCAATTGTCAGCCAAACCCACTTCCCGGCTCCTTGAGTGAAGCCTTGTTTTTGCCCTCCCCCTAGAGCAGAGGAAACTGGAGAATGGAGAATTTCCTGAAATTCTAGTTCATCAAAGCTCCTCTGCTTTGTGCTTCAGGGCACTGGGACTGTCTCCACTTGCACTTGGTCACCTTGGGGAGGAACTCAGTGACCCAGGAGCCTGGGGTGCTGTGAGGGGGGCCTTACAGGCTTGGGCATCAAGGGTACATGCAGCCTCTGGCACGCAGCCTTGTAAGAATTGTACGTTTTTTTCCACCACTCAAAAATTCGATTAAAGAAGACAGGAAATGTTCTACTCCCCATTTTCCCCTGTGGTTTTAGAGCAAAACTATCTCTGGATGCTACTGTGGCTCCCCTGGGGTTACTTGGAGGAGCCCAGCAGTTTAGAAGAAACTAGGCAGCAACCATCCCACTACAGTCATGGAAGGGCCAGGGCAGTGTCCTCTGGCCCAGGGTCAAAGGGACACAGGGACATGTCTAGTTTACACTGGACTCAGAAACAGTGCTGTCCTGGCCGGTTTGGCTCAGAGGTTAGAGCGTCAGCCCGCAGACCGGAGAGTCCCGGGTTCAGTTCCCGCTAAAGGCACGTACCTCGGTTGTATTTGTCCCCCAACGTGTGGGTGGCAACAACTCGATGTCTCTCTCACATCAATGTTTCTCTCTTCCTCCCACTCCATTCGAAGATACATGCAAAAATATCCTCAGGTGAGGATGAAAAAAAACAACAGTGCTCACTACAGGGTAAACTCGAATGCTCTCTGCCAGCACCCCCCACCAGTGAGTGCTCCATGTGGGGAGGCAGGAACCCCCTCAGGGAGGGTTCCACATCATCTTACTTTGCTCACCTGCAGGCTGCCTAAAAGGAAGTCTTGCTGGGTTGGGCTGTTCCTTCCCTTTGAGGAGGGACTTACACCTGACTCAAAGTTCTAATAGGACAGTCTTTAGAAAGTAGTGTCAATGAGTCCCATGAGGACAGATGTTGACACACCAGTGGCTCTCCCACAGTTTAACTCACTTCTGAGTTCCCTGCCTGGTATTCAAGACCTCAAACTACCTCCCACAACTCGAGTCTCTGAATCTGTACCACTCACTTAATTTCATCTCAATCTACTATATATTGTTAACTATGTCAAATGGTTATGTTTATTGTCTTCCTAACTATAATTTAACTTCCAGAGGACATGTCTTATATATTTCTTTTACATTCTCTTTAGCATCCAGCAGTTCTGGGCACCTACTGGGAGAATCACTAAGACATACATATATATATATTTGGGCTAGAAACATCGATGAGAGAGCACATTGACTGGCCACCTCCTGCATGCCCCCCACTGGGGATTGGGCCCACAACCTGGGCATGTGCCCTGAGCGGGAATCAAACTGGCAACCTTTTGGTGCATGGAGTCTACGCTCAACCACTGAGCCACAATGACCAGGAACTAAGACATATTTTGCATAGTAAATTCCAAGGCCAAGTGGTTAAGAATCTTGAGGTTCGACCCCCTGAAGTCTGAGGTAGAGAAAAAAGGAACAAAATGCTTCAAGAAAAAAGCGCAGCAAAATTTTGGGGACTGATTTTATTTGGGCTTCTCACAGTGGTTAGAGCCACTCTGTCTTCAGAACAATCACAGCACAGGAAATGTGTCACCGAGACTGCCCAGAAAGGTCTGACCAGCTGAATCTTATTGCTTAAAATACAAATATTCACAATAACTGACAAATGATGTGCCTCACGCAGGAATGTGTTACATTTGCAAATCTGACTGTAGCACCAAACCCTCGACCAACCCCTTCCTTCTCATTCACCTGGAAAACCAGACTCAATCGAAATCTCCCTGGCCCCCTAACTAGTCCTTCAACTCCCCATTTCCATCTCTCTGCACTCGGGGTAGCCTCCTGGAGCAGGGGACACTGACTGCTGGGATCAAGCCCCGTTCCCCAGGTTCCCTTATCCTCGTCTCCTGCCTTGAGGGTAGGACGCTGCAGTGAACCTAACACTCAGACCAGCTCCCCACTCTGGTGAGGGAAGGAAACTTGAGAGGGACAGAATTTATCCATTTGATCAGTGAACTGAAGGAGGATCATTTTGGTAAAACTTGATCTCCTTGGAGACACTTCAGTGAGTTGTTGGAGAATTTGTTTTAGCCGTGGAAGGAAAGGCATCTGAGGGCTACTGACGCACTCCGCCCACTCTCGCCGCACACCAGCTTGCTTGCAGAGGGAGGTAAGCCCTGTGGTGTCTGCCAAAACCTCCTGGCAATTCTGGACAGGGCTGATGTCTGGGCCACAGCTAGTCCAAGCTTGTCCCTGAAGATCCAATTAAGCTTCTGTCTGAAGTTCCACCTTCACCTTCTGTCCCGAGTGGTTGTGAACATCCCCAGGGGGCTGACACCAAGGGCCAGGAGCAACCAAGGGAGGCAGACAAGTTCAGAGCATGTTTCCATTTACAAGGAACTGAACACAGGCCTCCGTATGTCCACGGAGCAATGTGCAAATTGCAGTGATGGGTAGAGTAAAACCTCTACTTTGAGGACAGTATCTCTGGCAAACACTGGGGACTGCCGTCGACAATGCTGCTGAATACACGAGTACACAGTCAGACATTTGTTCAGTAAACAGTAAATGCATAAAATAAATTACCTTGAGAGGGCCACATTTGCTCCAAATGTATGGTTAATGTGAGCATAATGGCTGCCATTCAAAGTATATTCACAGGAAAACAGGGCTGGGGCTCACACACAACAAACAGACACACACAGGTTATCCAAAAAGTCATTGTATATGGACTTCACTTTGTTCAACATGGATTTTGGTTTTGTAGTCGCCAAACGCAGGTACTCATTCACCACACAGCCTTGGATTTGTCTATTTTTGTATACGTATATATTTTTTTCCTTTCTTATCATAACATTAATGCCTAGTCTAAATGTCACTGTTCAAAGTGGGGGAAGAACCAAACTCTTCATATGAACAGGGCTGGGCAGGGAATGTTAGTTTCGGCTGTTTGCTTTCCCCATTCAGATTATTCCTCTCAAAGCTCAACTGGTTTTCTGAAGCCAAACTATAGTAATAAGGATCCTGTGGTCCTCTTGACGGCTGCCTTCACCACACTCCCTGGCCCACTCAGACTCTTTAGATAGGCTACGATTAGTTACCCCCACTTACAAGGGGTGGGGGGAGAGCATGAAAACCACAGATAACCAAGGCAATTTTTCCCCAAGTGGTCAGTTAAAAAGAAAAACAAAACTTATTCAGCATCAAGAGAAAAGACTGTGTGAGAGCCAGGCTATGGGGCTGCCCTTCCTCAGGACCCATAGCCTCCTCCTTTGTTCATATAGAACACTGAGACATAAAGGCCTGCAAGCCGTGTGCTGGGTGGGGGGAGGGCCCCGGTCACCTACGGGCACAGACTAAGTGCAGAGAGGCAGAAAGCTGCACTCTATCCACTGCCCGGCTCAGGCCTCCTGTGCACCCACAGAAGTCCCAGGGACAGCCTCCCCAAGCCGGCACACGAAACGTCTGGCTCACTTGCAGCCAGGCTCTTTGAAGGCCATCTGGGGCAAAGCTGTACACTTCCCTTTTCCAGGACAGAATTTTTGCCTGCCCACGGGTAGAGATTTTGTTTATAGCTTGCTTTTGTTCTTTTTCTTTTTAAAAATAAAAACCAGAGAAGGTAGCATAATCTTCCACATCTGAACCAGCCTGCAGCCAGCCAGAACGTGCAGGCCAGGGCCCCTCAAAGATGCAGTGATGCATCGATCTCGTCCCCTACAATTTGGAAATGCAACAAACCCTCACCCACCTACTACACAGCTGCCCATCAGCCCTCATCCTCCCGCAGGATGAGCCCGACTCTGGCTCTGCAGATACTGGCCATGAGGGGTGACAACCCTGGGTCTCTGCAGGTGTCCTTCACCCAGAGCTGCGACCTGCCGCCTCTGCCAGACTGACACAGCAAGGTTCTCTTACACTAATACCAGAGCAAAAACCCACTCCATCACCAAGAGTCACCTCAGGGCACAGTCTCAGCCCCCATCCTTGGGGGTTTCTTAAACACACATCTCTCTGACCCTGGCAGGTAGTGAGATATGACCTGAAGAGGAGAAAAGGGGGACAGGGTGGGGAATGAGGAATGAGTCACAGAACCAACTTCTCAGCCCTCCACAACACTGAGCATCTGTGTGGGGAGAGCATCCACACCCCAAACTGTACCTGGAGATGTAGGAAAATGCAGGAACAAAAGGGGAAAAAGAAAAAAGAAAAAGAAAAACAAGGACCTAGTGGCTGTACCACTTTCTCCGAAAGTCACTTAATGCTTCTCTCGTGGTTCTCCTCTACCCTGGTTGCTTTGCCAAGTTCTCAGGTACAGGCAGCGCCTGCTCTAGCTGGGGGAGCTGCTGCTCTGGGAGTTTGGGGAGTCCTGCTCATTGATGGTGTTCAGCAGCAGGCACGCGGGTGGCCGTGGCACATGGGGATGCCCAAGATCTCGGGCCTGCTCCTCGGAGGGCTGGCAGAGCCCTTCCTCCTCGTCACCAGGGGGCCGCACGTGGCAGCTGTCGCAGAAGTCCAGGGGTCCATCCAGAGCGTCATCGATGAGTGTGTTGAACTCTTTGAGGTCGTCATCATGGTGGCCTCGGTTGCACACACACACCTCAATGCCCGAGTCACCTGTGAAGCGGCGATG
The DNA here is from genome assembly GCF_014108415.1 of Molossus molossus. NCBI lineage: Eukaryota > Metazoa > Chordata > Mammalia > Chiroptera > Molossidae > Molossus > Molossus molossus. Next base: position 21,571,436 of record NW_023425352.1, read on the forward strand.
TCTACCAGGCGTCTTGTCTTTGCTGTCGGGGAGGGCAATGCCCTGCTCACAGCTGTAATCTTTCAGCAGCTCCTCCTTACATTCAGAATCCTTGTCCAGGAAGACCCTCGGGGCCAGCTCCCCCAGGCCAGCCACAGAGCTGTTGGGCTCTATTCCAGGGGCTTTGGTGGCGGCTGGGTTGGCTGGCATGTCGGTGTTGGAGGGCTCAGGGTCAGCGATGATGCTTGGAGGTCTTGTGCTGCTTCTGCTGGGTCCAGACAAGGGGCTACTCTGTACCCCCTGGGAGTCCCTGGTGGGATTGGCGCCTGGGGGGCTGCCGCCTGCAGGGCCACACTGTGCAGACAGCTGCTGCTGCTGTAGCTGGAAGGCACTGTATGGTGGGGGAGGAGTTGGAGGTCGGTTCACCACTTCCTCATAAGGAGGTAGTAAATAGTTTGGCAAAAACCCTAAAATGGGGAGGTAGGGAGGAAATATTACTGCACTGGCAATTGTTCTAGGACAGAGACATTAAACATATGCCTCTTCCCACCCCCAGCATACCCACCGGGTAACAGCTACAGCTCTTGGTTGTGGGCAGAGCAGAGGACTGGGGGAGTAATCTAATTAAACTTCCTGAAACCTGAGAGCCCCTAAAGCTGCTTCATAGGCAAAGGCTTGTCTGGTCTGGAGTGAAGGTAGAGGGTTAGGCAAATGTGATGGATGGCCACAAGATCACTTCTGCTTGGAATGGACCTGTTTCAGGCTGTCCTCCTTCTAAATGCCATAGGCCTCAGGGTCAGGGATCCTAACTTAAGACTCTGACCACTTTTTTTCTTCCCCCACCCTTCCAGATGTACCATGAAAAGGGCCTTTTTCTGGGAGGTTGTAAATCTTTGTTGTCTCTCACTCTAGTGTGGCTGGAATTGGTAGGGAAAGACAAATCAAAACTCATCCTGACTCAGATCAAGAGTGAGCAGGTTACCAGTGAAGGGTGAGGACCTATCATTCAAGGCTTATTAAGAACTTGCCAGGTGAGTTACCTTTTCACTGTGCTGAATGCCTTGAGGCATCAATGATCTAATTATAATACAACAATAACTATTAGCATTTATTGAGCACTTACTATATGCCAGGCACTGGTGCTAAGCACTTAACCCCTCTAAATGTGAAATTCCACATTTGTGATCACTTCTTTTCTATAGAACACACTGTTGTGTTTGGACAAGCTGCACAGCTGGCCCTACACTGACCATACATATGAGAGGTCATATGTATGGAAGCCCAGAGAAGTCAAGTGAGTTCCCTTCAGTGAGTCACCAAGTTTCTTGATTCTCAGGAAGTCCCACTGCCACCCTCCTCACACCTACCCTTTCACGGCAGCCTCTGCCAGCATATCACAAGACAGTGAACAGAATGGGAGGATTTCAGACCACTGAATTGAAAACCTCAACTCACTCACATCATATACCATTCAACTACCTGCCTAAAAAAACCTGCTAAAGACGTAGACACCTGGTCAGAATCCAGCCAGTGTTGATTTGGAATGGCTCAGTGGCTTCAAGGAGGTGGACCCACAGCACTAGCTCCTCTGTGTTAAACGTGACTGCCCTCTTGTTCCTGCACTTTCAAAACTCTGCTCTATGCTGGGCAAGGAGGCAAACCCCTGATGCCCATAGGAGCCCTGGCCATAGATACACACAATCTGTGTGTCCTGGGTTCCTGAGGGTGGAGTTGAGTGGCTCTTGGTGTACGTACTGAAATAAAATGGCAGCGCTGAGTAGTTGTGAGCTTCCCGGTAGGCAATCAGGTTGATTTCATGTTGCCGCTGCTGGGCCTGAAGGCGGTGCTTGGCTCGGCGGTGGTGGCAGACGCAGCAGCAGCTTAGGATGATGATGATGGTCCACACCAGCCAGAACCCTGGGGGCAGGGAAGCAAGACAGAGGCAGGGACACAGTGAACACCAGCCACAGGGGCAGCTCTCAGAACAGGGAGGTTCCTAGCAGTGCCCACCAGGTCAAAGCTGGAACTGTCAGGCCCTGCTCAGTGAAATGACATTCAGAAATTGCATTTGGTTTTCACAAACGTTTGTGCCAGACTGAAAGATATGTGAGATGGAAGAGGGCAGGATTGTAAGAATGACAGTAAAGGAGGTCACTCAGCCCGGACGATGTGGCTCAGTGGCTGAGTGTTGACCCATGCACCAAGAGGTCACCGGTTTGATTCCCGGTCAGGACACATGCCCAGGTTGTGGGCTAAATACCCAGTGTGGGCGTGCAGGAGGCGGCCAATTAATGTTCTCTCTCATGAGTGTTTCTATCTTTCTCTCCCTCTCCCTTCCTCTCTTTCTAAAATCAATAAAGGAAAAAATAATTTTTATAAAAAGGAGGTCACGCAGTCTAGGGAGCCTCCAGGGACCTTGGGGGAAGAAACAAGTGCCAAGGCAAGTCTCCATCACCACTGGTGCTCCCATATTTTAGGTTTGGTCGGCACTAAATATGCTCCCCTTTTAGGACAGAGTATTCTTCCTCTCTTAAGGGATCTCTGAGAAAATGCTTTAGCTGCTCTTAGTGCCCATCTTCTCCCAAAAGGACAGTTCCCAGGCTTACTTCCTGCTGCTGCTGACACCAGGCTGTTCACCAAAATCAAAGAGCCTCTCAAAATCCCTACTACTCAGCTGACTAGCAACTGCAAGGGGCCTCGGAGGGGCTGCCTGGTAAAGAAATTCTTAGGGTTCTCCTGATACCACCAAAAAGATGTGGAGCTTTTCTCTCCCATGTATGCCTCTGTAATAGAAGAGTCCCTAAAGTTAGAGGTGGAAAATTCTAATTGCCTTGGGTCCATCTCTTCCCTAGGGAGTGCAAATGACTTCCTCAGCCCTTGATATAATCCAGTACAATTCCATCTCCTACTCTTACACAAACAATCCATTCCCACCTCCGTCTGACCTGCAGTTGCATTAGACTCAGGGCCATTAGCAGCAACCCCTTCTTCCTCCCTGCTCCAGAGAGGGGTAGAGGAACAGGGAGAAGGCCCACAGCCCTCTTTTCGCATTATTTCTTCTCATTTCCCACTGGTTCTCTTGGATAGTTACCCCCTCTCCAATTTTCAAATGTATGCAGAAAATATTTTAATTAATGAGCAATTTTGCTTTAAAATATATATACATATGGGGGGATAAGGGGCTGGAATGAAAAACACAAAAATAGTGACATATCTTTAAGTAGTGAGATTATGACAAATTTTAATTTTCCCAATTATTTTCTTCTTTCAAATTATAAAAATGAAAACAAAGTAAATAAAAACTTAAAATATCTGTGATTAATTTTATTTTTGCTGGCTTTTACTTTTAAAAGTAATATATTTCTGCCCTGGCCGGTTTAGCTCAGCAATTGGAACATCGGCCTGCGGACCAGAGTCCTGGGTTTGGTTCCCGCTAGGGGCATGTACCAAAAAAACAAAACAAAAACAAATAAACAAAAAGTAATATATTTCTGGATGGGTTTTTTTAATTACTCTGGGGATATATTCATATAATGAAATGATAGGAGTCAGCTCAGCCTGTATGGCTCAGTGGACTGAGAGGTTCCCATGGACTGCGAGGTTCCAGTTCAATTCCTGGTCAGGGCACATGCCCAGGTTGTAGGCTCGATCCCCAGTAGGGAGCATGCAGGAGGCAGATGATTGCTGTTTCTCTCTCACATAGATGTTTCTATCTCTCTAAAAAAAAAAAAAAAGATACGAGTCATTAAAAATTACTCATAGATACTGTTTTTGACATAAAGATGTTTCTAATATTTAAAAAAAGCTGTATAGCCCTGGTCAGTTTGGCTCAGAGGTTAAAGCGATGGCCTGCAGACCAGAGTTGGGGATTTGATTCCGGTCAAGGAACCCTACCTCCATTGCAGTTCATCCCCAGCCCTGGTTGGGGTCACATGGGAGGCAACTAATCAATGTGTCTCTCTCACATCGATGTTTCTCTCTCTACTTCCTTCCCACTCTATTTGAAAATCAATGGAAAAATATCCTTGAGTGAGGAAAAAAAAACGTATATAAAACATCTAGAGGAATGATCAGGAAGTTAATCATGAGGTTATTCCTGGATAACAGGACAACAGATTTTCTGGTACCAGCTCCCTTGTTTTTTGCTTATTTACATTTCCCAATTTTTCTAAGATGAAGATGTACTTCTTTGCAATTAAAAAATTTATCTTAGGGCCCTGGCTGGTTTGGCTCAGCAGTTAGAGCATTGGTCCGCGGACCAGAGTCCTGGGTTCGGTTCCCAATAAGGGCACATACCTTGGTTGCGGTTTGTCCCCAGCCCCGGCTGGGGTCGTGGGGGTGGCAACCACTCAATGTGTCTCCCTCACATCAATGCTTCTCTTTCTCTCTTCCTCCATTTCTCTCCTGCTCTATCTGAAGATAAATGCAAAAATGTCCTCGGGTGGGGATAAAAAAAATAAATAAAAACTTTATCTGAGGAACAATTTTAAGGTGACCTGTTATTTTTTTTTAACTTATTTTTGTTACAATGTTTCTCCTTTTTTCCCCATTGACATCCTCCTCCCCATCCTCCCCAGGTGACTTGTTCTTAAATGAGAATAGACTATATTATTGTTCATCTGTTCTCTATTCCTAAATAATTTCATTTTTTTCCATTACAAATGCTACATCTATTTTTTATTATCTGCTTTGTAATTATAAATCTGTGTTTAGAATCTGTTAAGTATTTCCACATGTAACTCTTGCCATAATGAGTTAACATCATTTTATTGTTTTTATTTATTATCTTTTTATTTTTTTGTATATTGGGCAGGGAGGGCAGGGTGGGCGGACCCAGGAGGGGCGGTGGCCCTGCAGTGTGCATGCCCTTGCTGCCTCCCGGGCACGCGCACACGCACATAGCAGTTGCTCCTCTGCCTCGATTTTTGTTTTTTTTAAAGGCTCCCTTCTCCCTACAGACAGTCTTGTAAATTAATAGAACCTTGATTCCTGACCCCCAATTTGTACCAGAACACAATATTCTGATTCTACTGATATTCAGGGTGTGGCCTCTAGCAATAGCTTCTTCTGTCCCCTAAGGGGTGTCCCCAATGAATCTTCCCACAAAGCCACCCTTACAGGGTGAGACAGCAAGGTGGGGCAGCTGCCAGGCTCTGGCAAGCTGTGTGGCACCTAACTGCTTGCAGTGTATGTCAGTGTTCAATGGAACTGTCTTTGGAGGGCTGGCAACAGAACAGGCGGAGGGCAATGGGTGGAGGACGTTTTCCCCTTTTCCCACCAGGAAATAGAAAAACCTCATTCCTAACCAGAAAACATAAACTTAGGTTGAAGTTAGAAGTCTCCCTCCCCTTCCCAGATTCACTACTGACATTTGCTTAATTAAACTTACATTTCTCTCCTGCTGCTGGCTGACTGAACTGGCTACCTGCTGCCATCCTGTAACATCCCCACCCCACCCCCGATGATCTAGTTAGCTCCTAGTCTCCCAGCCTCTCAGCAGGAGACCATACTGGAGGGAGGCATCACAAATAAGCACAGTGCATTCTGCTAAAGAGCCTGATGCCAAATGTATTTCAAAGTCAAAAAGATCCTGGGCTGACACTCTTTTTATAATACCTATATTTCTCTTATGTTTTCCAGCATAACCTCACAATCCTTCATATTTCGGTGTTGCTTGATAATTTAGAAAGTACATTCTCCCATTAGATAATCAACATTTAATTCTACTATTTTAGATCTCCCGAGTCATTTTTTCCAATAGTTTCTTACCTAGAGGTAAACCAACTTTTAATTTTCATGCAGCAATATATATAACCTAAAGCAGTATTTCTCTGCTTTTATAACAGGCTTTAAAAAAAACAAAACAAAACAAACAAAAAACCATGCTTTTAATAGGAAAAATCTCATGCACTGGTTTTCACACTGGCCAAATAGTTCTGGTTTTCCACCTCTGGGCATGTGGGTAGGCTGAACTTCCTGGCCCCTTTTTGATTGGATGAGGTTTTGATACTGGTTCTAACTTATGAATTGGGAATGGAAGTGACACATGTCTCTTAAAGGCCAGACCATTTCTTGCTGATGTGAAACCCTCCATGAGTCTTCCTTCTGCCATGGCAATTGGCAACATTCCAGAGAGTGACTTCAGGGTGAGTCTGGTCCCAAAGGATGATGAAGTGAAAACAAAGCTCCCAACCAACCTGCAACAGACATACTATAGTGTGAGTGAGAAGTAAACTTGTTGTTTTAGCCCACTAGGATTTTGGACTTCTTTGTTACTGCAGCATAACCTAGCCTATCCTGACTGATGCAGTAAATTTATAGGCTTTTCTTGGTAAAATGATTTAAAGTGGAACCTTGATCCAGAAAAAGGTTGGGATCCACTAAACTAGAAGTATAACAGTAAAAGAGGGCTTTTTTTTAAAAAAGAAAAAAAATTAGGCAGATCAGAAGGGGACTAGGGAAAGAAAAGAGACAACTGGATTATTGTGGATCAAATCTGGAGGGAAACTAACTTGGAAGCAGAACGGGTCTAGTGGTATGATGCAGTATTATTAGTAAAGGTCCAGAAAAGACCTCTAATGAACTGGTCCCACTTAATGGAAGGTAGAGGCATTTTTGCCTGACCCTCACAAAATGGATCCTCCTGGGAGCCATTCTAGTCAAAGCAGTGTCACATCAACTTTAAGGGGGAATATTCAGACTAGTCCCTATGGAGTTGTGCTAACTTTTTATCTTTTTGCTAGATTTCACAAACAAGGAAGAGTTTAAAAAATGAAAACTTAATGAAAGAGACACACAGCAAAAGACAGAAGCATGCCCACCTTTCCAAACATACATCTACCCTGAGATTAAATTCCCCAATGACAACTTTGAAAGTTGTGACCTCGTGGTGGGGAGCATTTGTCATGCTAAGCAAAATGGAAACATGTTTTTAAAAACAATCACAGTCCAATGTAGGCACTGAGTCATGTGTCCCAGAGTTCACAATAAACTTGGGAAAACACCACTCCCCTACTGGCAGGAAATTCCTCATTAGGAAGCCACAGCATACTGTAAATTAGCTCTCCTTTTACAGGATGGTGGGTGACCCCCTGGGCCCCTTATACCTCTCAGCAGGAGCTCCTGCCACTGCCACTGTAGCAAAGGCCTGAATTGGGGAAATGAAGACTTCAGAGGACAGGCAACTTTATCTGAAAGACTGAACAAGTTTCCTATAAGCATGACTGCAAATAGAAAAAAGAAGAGGTAGACAAACTGGGTTCAAATCTCAGCTCACGAAACCATTTCCTAGCTTTGTAACCTTTGTCATTTTTTTTCTTTATTGATTTTAGAGACAGAGGAAGGGAGAGGGAGAGAGAGATAGAAACATTGATGAGAGAGAACATCAACTGGCCACCTCCTGCATGCCCCCCACTGGGGATCGGGCCCACAACCTGGGCATGTGTCCTGACTGGGATCGAACCAGTGACCTCTTGGTGCATGGGCTGATGCTCAACTGCTGAGCCACACTGGCAGGGCTGGTAGGATGTTCTTAAGGTGAGATGAGGCGATGTGCATGAAGACCTTACTTAGTGCCCAGCACTAGGAGAGTTCTATGCACATTAGCACCCTTGTTATTGCCCATTTATTCCTAGTCAAGCCCCAGGGGAAAGGTTAATATTGTGATGCATACTTTGTTCTTTCTCATGGGGCCTTGGCCAATGGTGTTCCTCTGCCTGGAAAATCATTCTACCCTTCTCCATGTGTTTAAACCCTATCTAACTTTTAAGACTCACTTCAAATGCTACCTCTTCCTGCCTAACTCTTGCCTAGCCAAAGCAAACTCTCCTTTTGGACATTTATAGCAGCTCTGGCAAATACATTCCACTCTCTACTTTGCATTACTACTGGGGCATCTTATCTTACCTCCTCTCTCTGCTAGGAGACGCCCTTCTTGATGGCAAGGACTATATCTGCCCAGTTTCTAACACAGAAGATGCCAGGACATCCAGTAGGAACTTGTTAGAATTGCAAATTCTCAGGTCCATCTAAGATCTATTGAATCAAAAAATCTGGGAGTAGGGCCCAGAAAACTGTGTTTTAATGAGCCCTCCAGGAAATTCAGATGCTTGCCAAAGTTCAAGAACCACTGGAATAAGGGTTTGCTGAATGAATAAATGATTGAACAACGACTTAAAGTGCAAGTGCCATAATAACATGAGGGCTGGACCACAAGAGTAATGATCAGGTCCCATAGCCTCAACCTCGGCACTGGGAAAACAGAACCTTCACTTCCTGTCTGATGCAGGCCCAGTACTGACTACTAGCTCAGGTAACAACAGACTGAAAGACGTGGGAGAAAGGGTGCTTGCTGCCTGAAGCTCGAGGTCTGTATGTGCTTGTGTGTCTGACAGTCTTCCACACATAGGAAAATTCAGCTTAGTAGAGGTAAAAGGGTTGGTGCAAATGGTATTTTTTCCCCCTTAAGGCCCTCTGCCAAGGATTTCCTGGCTGAGATGTTTTTCCTTCCAAAGAGACAAAAAGAATAACCCAGAGCCCATGACTTTCACATTTTAGGCAAAGTTTAGAGGCAATTAGAGGGAATAGGGCTCAAGGTCACAAAAAGTGCAGTTCTGATGAGAACTGAAAGGGCTCATTCCAACACTCAACCTCTCTTTATACACATCAGGCGGAGGCCAAGACCCTAATAAGGAGGAAACCAAAGAATTCACAGAGGGGTGAAACACTCACTGGGCATCTCCTGACCAAGAAGCCATTTCAGGGCACAGATGAGAGCAAAGTTTTGCTTTTACAATCTCTGTCCCTACAGAACTTAAAAAGTAAGGGCCAAGTGGTATAACAGTGAGTCTTTTCTCCCCATCCAGACTCTAGTTTCTGTCTGGCCTCCTCCTTTCCCAACTGACCATGACTGGAGAGATAATTGGCCACTCGTGTAGCTCTTTCTCTGGCCTTTTTAGCCCTTGGGGTGAAGTGTCTGGTTCCCAGAATGCCTCCCTGCCATCTGGGTTTCCCTGTCTTGCTGCCCCGTCCTGCTACCCGACCACGCCGCCCTGGCTTCGGTGACCCAATTCTGGTGGCTACTGAGTCTGCTCTGCCAACAGCTCAGTAGACTCTGTCAATCTGAGATGGGGCCATCAACTCCATCCCTTTCCGCAACTGATGCGCCTGGGCCAGGTCCCAGAAAAACAAACTGTCAGCTCTGTGGCTTCCTGGCAGCCCAGCTTCGACTTTTGTTTTAACAAGGGGTGGGAGGGAGAATTTGAACCCTGCGGTTATCTGCATTTTAAAACATTTAAACAGAGTCTGTCCACCTGCTTGGCACTTTATATTCTCTAGTAAGTCCCTCAGCTCCACCCCTTCTAAAACAGCAACAATTCTGGGCCTCTTTGGTGGCTGCTTATATACTTGGAGGACTGGGATGGGGGTGGGGTAGGGATATTCTGAGCCTTGTCCTCTCCTTAGGGGAGGAGTCTGCATTTGACTGCCTCTGGGATTCCTCAGAAAGGCAGACAAGTAGGTCAGTCCCCAGTCCCCAAACGGGAAGGACCACGGTGAAAAGAAGTCCTGTTTGTAAGAACCACTCCCACTGGCTACAAGATCCATTTGCATTTAGACGAGAGTCTTCCCAGCCAAGAGTCTAATTTCCTCTCCACACCAGATAATAAATAGCCCTTCTAGCTGCTCTCTGCCCACATCACTGATGTGGGAGGGAACAGAGAAACCAGAAAGGAGAGAGGGAAAAGGGGGCAGGGGTAATGGTGGCAATAAAGCAATGGTTTGACAAACAAGCCCAAAGCTCATTTCCAAATGGAGTAGTGAGGGGGTGCTTAGAATTATCTGGGGAAACAGTGTATCATTTCCTCTCTCAACAGACAGTTGTGAGAACCACTGAAATGCTGGTCACCTGGGGACTCTGCCCTAAGGACTCTTCCATCTTCCCATTCTTCATTGAGCATCCTATAGTGTCTTGTCTGAGTACCACGAAGATCAGAGTACAAAGTGTGTTAGTGAAGTCTTTAAGCGTGGGTCATTCCCTGAAGACCATAGCAATGTCACCACCTTGTGCAACTCTAGAAGGTGCAAGTGGCCCCAGCCTCAACCAAACCAGTGGCAAGACAAGGGTTGTCTCCACAGGGCATTTAGCTGACAGTAACAGGTTAGGTGCACTGGAAAAGCCTCCAGACACTTCAGCTTGAGAACTGGGGATGAAGCACAGGAGGCTCCCTCTCTCCAGGAGGGCTCTGTAGGCAGGGAACCGAGAAAGATTATCCCTTTGAGAAGGACCATCAGAAACAGAAGCAGCTCCTTGATACTCCACGGGGAGTTCTAAAACCTTGTGGTTCTTACAGAAAAATGGACTTACAGTCATTCACAGAACCAGCTCGGCACTCACAGCAGTTTGGCTGCAACCTCTCTTTGCAAAGATGGCAAGCCTGGGAGCCTGGGATGGCAAATGGAAAGATCTAAGTGGTTGTCACTGCTCAGCACACACTAGAGAGAGCATCAAAGACAACCCAGGCAGGAGTTTCTGTTACAGATCTGGTAACCACAGCCTCTTAAGAAGGCTCAGACCATATTCTCTAGTCTTCAGCCCACAATCCCCAAAGAGTATCAGAGTACTCCTCTTCTACAGAGGAATCACTGCTGGAACCTGGAAACTGATTCTACTTGCTAACACTGCCCCAAGAGAATGAGAAAAACGCTGACCAGTCCAAGGTTTTCCAACAAGCAGAGGCAGTAACCAGCACCCTGGGGTTCGAAGAAACCTCCAGGCAGGGACTTACACCAGAGTTCATAGTAGTAGTTGCAGCACTGAGACTGTCCACAGCAGTGTCCTGTGTCACAGATGTAGCTCTGATTGTTGGTACCCACGCAGGTTTCCTTATCCTAAAAGTAAATAAATAAGTAAACATTTTAGCATATTAAATTACAGTTTTTATTTGTTTTGTTTCTTGCAGATTTAAAAAACTGCCTTTATTCACAATTAAATTATAGTTTTTAAATATCATTTTTTCTCATCCTCCTTTCTGGTCGTCTCCTCACCCTCCACCAAAATGGTTTGTACCAATATTTATTCCATTAAGAAAAAAATATAAAAAAGAATAGAAGATTTAAGGGGGGAGGAAATGGTTTATTAAAAGAAGAGGGCTCGCAGGAGGGATGGCGGCGGCGGGGAGGGAGGCTTGGGCTGCAAAAAAGAATAATAAAAAAAAAAAAAAAGGAGAAGAGGCCCTGGCCAGGTAGGCTCAGTTGGCTGGAGCATCATCCTAATGTGCCAAGGCTGTGGGTTTGATCTCCAGAAAAGGCACATACAAGGATCAATCAATGAATGTATCAATAGGTAGAATAGCAAATCAATGTTTCTCTCTCTCTCCTTACTTCTCTCTCTAAAAATCAATCTAATTTTTAAAAAAAATGTGTACATTTGAAAAAAGAGAGAGAGGTTAGAGGATTCAACATACACAGCTGACTAGTAAAGAGCAGAGTTTTCCTCAGACAGGAAAGGGTTGTCACTTTCTTTATATCCAAGTACAAACATTTGGTGTTCCAGTGTTATTTAAACTCAGTTGGTGACAGTGTGATGACTCTCCTGTAAATAGCAGTGGTTTTTTAAAAATGTTTTTATAGGGAGAGACAGAAACATCGAGTGAGAGAGAAAAATCGATGAGCTGCCTCCTGCACACCCCCAGCAGGAATCAAGCCTGCAATCCGGGCATGTGCCCTGACCAGGAATCGAACCAGGACCTCAAGTCCATGGCACCACGCTCAATCCGCTGAGCACAACAGCCAGGCTAATTAGCAGTAGTTTTAAATAAAGCCGGCTTTTCTGTCAAAGTTCCTGGAATAATTAATGCAATATATATTCTAGGATTAAGATTAGCATCTGGTCAGGCATTCCATCCTCCCTTCAAAACACATGATCCCCAAGGTTAATTAGTGATTCAAAAGAGGGCTAAAATACTTGCTACTAAATTCCTCACCTGAGGATATTTTTCCATTTATCTTCAGATAGAGTGGGAGGGAGGGAGAGGGAGAGAGAGAAAAACACTGATGTGAGACATACATTGACTGGCTGCCTCCTCCACAACCCTACCAGGGCCAGGGACCAAACCACAACTGAGGTACATGCCCTTGACTGGAATCAAACCTGTGACTCTTTGGTCCACAGGCTGATGCTCTAACCACTGAACTAAACCGGCAAGGGCTAAATTCCTCACTTTTAAGAAAAGGAGTGACCGGCTCAAGTGACCTAGTACAATTTCAATTTTCTAGATCTTTTTTTTTGCTTTATCAAATGATCTCTTAATAATCTTGACTGGACCTAGGATTTATACTGTCCCTTGTCAAGGACAGCTACAGAAAGGGTACTGCTGAGTAACCATCTAGCAGTTTGCCAAATTCTATTCACAGCACTAGGGACTGGAGATGGAAGTGGGAAAGATTTTTTACATTTCACACTTAAAACAGGAAATACCCCTTGCCCGGCCAGTGTAGCTCAGTGGATTGAGTGTCGTCCCATGGACTGAGAGGTCGTAATTCAAATCCCAGTCAGGGCACATGCCTCAGTTTCAGACTCAATCCCCAGTAGAGGGCGTGCAGGAGGCAGCCGATCCTTGTGCCTCACATTGATGTTTCTATCTCCCTCTCCCTTTCTCTCTCTCTGAAAAATCAATAAAAACATATTTTTAAAAAATATATGAAATACCCTATGAGCCAACCTCAACTTCAGCCCAAAATATTCTCTGGACTGCAATGTATGTAACGAGACCTATAAGTCACCTGCTCTGTCTGGTTTTCAACATTTCTTTATTGTAAAGAAGTAGCACATGTATTTATTGAACACTGCTTCGTGCCAAGCACTGGGTTAGGTACGAGGGAGATACAAAGATAAATAAGACATTGTTCCTATCCCCAAGAAGCTCAGAGTAAAGAAGGGAATAAACCCTGCTCAGCAAAGAAACTAAAACCACAGTATTGTATTTGCTGCTACTCAGGCTGACCCTGCCCACAGCACACATCCGGGTAGATGCCTGCCAGTGGAAACTTAAGTCACATGGTCGGTTCATCCTCTCTGGGCCTGGCTTTACTAGGCTGTCTACTTGGCCAAGGGTATAAACAAAGCATGCCAGTGACTATCTACAGGGCTAGAGGCAGAGAGCAACAGTACAGGCACCTGAAGCCACAGAGAGAGGACAAGAATGGCTAAAAGCCACTCCCTGGCTCAGTGCAGGTCTCCACCATACATCTTCAGGTATTTCCTGGCCTTTTAAGAGTCTTACACCCCTGTATAAAGGGATTTAGGAAGAAGGAAACATGGGAAAGGCATTTTGTAAACTCTGACAATGAGGGTTTCACAATATTGCAAACATTTCTTCCCGTCTTTGCCTTCCTGTGTACACTGTAGGCAAAATGCAACCACCCAGTGGGTGGCTGTCCAGTGAGATGTTTCCTGTGAGGCCTGGCGTACATGGAGAAAGCAGATCTGTGCTCACTTTTGATAGAACACATGCTCTCTGACTTCAGAGTAAAAAACTGCTTTCATAAGGACATCAAAAAGTTTCTCTTGCCCTGGCTGGTGTGACTCAGTCAGTTGGGCGTCATACTGTGCTTCGTAGGGATGCTGGTTCAATTCCTAGTCAGGGTACATGCGGGCTCGATCCGCAGTGGGGGACATGCAGGAGGCAGCCAATGGATGTTCTGCTCTCACATCGATGTTTTTCTCTTTCTCCCTCTTATTTAAAAAAAAAATTTTTTTTTTCTTTATTGATTTTAGAGAGTAAGGGAGAAGGCAAGAGAGATAGAAACATCAATGAGAGAGAACATCGACTGGCTGCTTCCTGCATGCCCCCCACTGGGCATGGGCCCTAACCAGGAATCAAACTGGCGACCTCTTGGTGCATGGGTTGATGCTCAACCACTAAGCCACACCGGCTGGGCTCTCTCTCCCACTTAAAAAAAAAAAAAAAAATCAATATAAAAATTCTTTAAAGAAAAAAAAATTTTTTTTAAATAGTTTCTCCTGAGTCTATCAAGTCTTGAAATGCTATTCTTCTGGCACTGGCTCACAAGAGCACAGTTCAAGTATTCACAAAGTTTCTAAAAGAGGCTATGCTGCCTACACTCTGACACAATGAAGAACCCAGTGATACTTCTGCCTTGGGAAAATTCACCAGGTGAGGTCCAGGCTCTGAACTCATAGCGGCCAACCAGTCCTAAGTGGAATGGACCGTGTTTGAAATCTAAACAGGTGGTATCCTCATGACCTACTGGTGTCAGCTTTTATCTTGGCTCTTCCATTCCCCGAGGCAGGAAGCCTGATATAAACTCTACTTTTTTCCAGGGAGAACAGAACTGTAGTAGCACCCTTTCATCCAGAGTTCTTCAAATGCTTTTCAATCAGTATATCTCGTCCCCTCTTCTCCCTCTGCCCCCAGATAGAGTCTCCAAGCTGCCTAAGATGGTCTTGATTATGGGAATGGCCATTTTTCTGCTGCAGGACAAAGGAGAGATGGTGGGCAGTTCAGAAATATAAGTATGTAAGTGGGTTCATTGACCTTTATTTAGCCAAAAAAAAAAGTAGATTAGGGGTAGTGAGATGTGAGTGCCAAGGTAAACTCCTCCAGAGACAGAGAGACCTGCTGGTATGAGGAAAAAAATCCAGCCCTGGCTCAGTGGTTAAGAGTGTCAGCCCGAAGACCAGGGTCTCAGGTTTGATTCCTGTTCAAGGGCACGTACCTCGGTTATGGGTTCAATCCCTAGCCCTGGTTGGAGTCATGCAGGAGGCAACTAGTTGATGTTTCTCTCTCTCCTTCCCTCCCTCCCACTCTATCTGAAAATCAATGGAAAAATATCCTCGAGTGAGGATTAAAAAAAAGAGAGAGAAAAAAAAAATCTAGGTGTTTTAAGTTTAGTCAAATAGACCAAATAGAACAGAACTTTGATTCAGTTCCTCAGTGGCCCTAAGACTAATTAAGATGCTCTCTAATGTCCTCTTCAACCCTAAGGCTTTATTATCCTATCCGCCACCCATCCCCTCTGACACAACTCAAGAGCTCCTGAAATCTAGGTCTCCTCCTCTCATTCCAAGAGACAGCAAAGAACAGTGGTGTGCAAACCCTGCTTGGTGCTTTCCACCCTTCCCTGCAAAATGCAGCTTAACAGTAGGTTACCCAGTGGACTTTCACAGACCTCTAGGACCTTCATGTGGCTCAAGATCCACTGTGAAGCAGAAGTGATTAAGGGTCAGCCATCAGTCAGATCTACGTTCAAAACCAAGTTTATTAACTTATTTAGCCCACTATGCTTATTAACTGTGTGATCTTGGGTAAGTTACTTAACTTCACTGAGCTCTTTAAAAAAAAAAATTTTTTTTTCTTTATTCATTTGAGAGAGAGAGGTAGGGAGAGGAGGAGAGAGAGAGAAACATCAATGAAAGAGAACATCAATTGGCTGCCTCCTGCATGCCCCCAACTGGGGATTTGGCCTACAACCTGGGCATGTGCCCTGACTGGGAATCGAACTGGTGACCTCTTGGTGCATGGGTCACAGCTCAACCACTGGGCCACACCGGCGGGGCTTCACTGAGCTCTTAATATCAGTATTATTTTGTGAGCCATTATTGCCAGCATGAAAAACCATCCAAACAGCATTTTGCATTCACTTAAAACTCGTTGAGAATAGCAAAGTTCACTGGCAACGTGGGCTGCTCCAGACACACAAAGAATAGAAAACAGAACTGGAGAGAATGTAATAGAAAGTTCAAATACGGAAATTCTCAGCACCCTTGATGATTATCCTTTGCTTTTCTTCCAAGCATCATCAAGTACTTTACACACATTATGTTGTTCAGGCCAACACTTGAGTAGTGACCAGTAATTATCCCTCCCACCCCCTTGCTCCAGAAGGGAACCAGAGAATGAATTGCACTCTCTCTGTGGGCAGGAGCTCTGTCTCCTTATCCTCCTCCCCCAACCCCAGTATGAGCACAGTGCTTGGTACATAAAGATTTGCTTAATGAAACAATGGTAATGTAATCTCCATGAAGGCAGGACAACCCAGGGTGAATAATATAGCTAATGTGCACTGAACCCTTCCTATGTGTCAGGCACTGTTTTAAATGCTTTCCATGTAGTCCTTTATCTGAACTTGACAGCAACACTGTGAAGTGGGTAGTGTCAGGAAACAGGCCAAGAGAGGCTAAGTAATTTGCCGAGGGTCACACAGCTAGCAAGCAATACAATTTAGTTGGTCAGACTTCAGAGTCTGAGCTTTTAATTATTATTAAGCTATAGCCTCCTTGGTTGAAGTTACACTTCCTTAGCTGCTTAAATAAATCTTAAATCAAATAAAAATCAACATTTTGATTCTGATGGAAAAATAAGAACCCCGCCCTGTGGAGCGCTTTGACTTTGAGAACAGGATCCCTCCTTTTCTACTTGGCAGTGGGGAGGGACAACAGGCTTGGGAATCCTCCCTTCTTTGCTCAAAAGGTCCTATTTTCATATACTGATTTTCTGAACAGCAGAATGGTGTTTCATTCCAGTGTGGAAAACAGGACCTACATTCCTTCCTTCAGCATTGATGGAGTACCCTGCACCAGCCCTGAGCTAGGGGCAGGGAACACAATGGGAAAATGGCTAAAAACAGTCTGATCCCTGTCCTTGAGGAGCTTGCAGTCTCATGAAAAAATAATGTAGTCAGCCCTGGCCAGTTTTGCTCAGTGGTTAGATTGTCGGCCTGCAGTCCCGAGACCCGGGTTTGGTTCCCGCTGAGGGCATATACCTTGGTTGCAGTTTGTCCCCCCCACCCGTTGGATTGTGTGGGTGGCAGCCCCTCAATGTGTCCCTTTCACGTCGATGTTTCTCTCTCTCTCTCTTCCTCTCTCTCCCTCCCACTCTATCTGAACAAAAAATGGAAAAATGTCCTTGGGTGAGGATAAAAAATAATAATAATAATGTAGTCACACAGATTAAAACTGCAACCAGGAGGGAAAAATACACGATTCAATGATAGTTACAACAGATTATGACCCAGGAGCTAGTCAAGTAGGTCCAGACGTTCTCCCTCCCACTCTATCTGAACAATAACAAAAAAAAGAAGGTCCAGAACGGCTTCTAGGAGGAAGGTAAGTTGGAACTGAGATCTTCAGGGAGGTTTGAAACTCAGTGACCAGGGAAGAGGGACAGGAAGAACATTCCAGGCAGGAAAAAGGGAACAAGCAAAGCCCGTTAGCTAGGAATGGTTGAGAAAGTAGGTTAAGAGGGGACCAGACTGTGCAGGGAGGTGACAAGATCAGATTTGCATTTTAAAGATATCTTCTTCCTGGCAGTTTTCATTTGCATAAAACTCTATGGCCAAAAAATGCTAGAAAGGTAAAACAAACGTCACACAAATGAACTTTGTGCAAATAACTTGTGCTTTTATGCCGAGGTCTTTTACCTCAGGGAGGACTTGGTGATGACCATTAGGACCCTTGTGTATTATAGGCATGTGCCTTCAAGTCCTGGTACCACAGTGACCTTCTCCAAGATATATGGCACACATGGTCACTAAACAAAAAACACAGGCACAAAGAAGGAGCAAGAATGACCAACACTGAACTGGAAAGAACATTTTTTACAATGGAAAAGGATGAACAGTATGCCTTTTACACATATGCAAAAAATTATCTCATCTCTTTGGTGGCAGCAAAAACTGGGACTGACAACATTTTCCTTAAGAGTTTCCAGGTCTTATAGTTGCTATTCTTAGCTGAGCCACTGTAAAGGTCAATTTAATGAGCACAAGAATTTTCAAAGTGCCAGCATAAAGAGAGACATTGGGCAGTAACAGTTGCCCACGGATGGTTTTAATTTGCCAATTCATAGAGCTGAAACGCTCTGCTAGCAACTAGCAACAGCATCTTCATGTTCTTCGGAAAGTTTAAAGGTTAAAAAATAGGAAAACTGAAATACTTCATGGGATGCTAAAGCATAGGACACTAACTATTTTGGCTGCTGGATATGAACAAATTTGGAGCACACCCCTGGCTTTCCTTACGGGGAAAAGAAACAGTTTCTAATGGAAACGTCCAATTCCACAAATCAAGTAACAAATATGTATCGATACTCCTTCCCCAGGCTCGATGCTACAGTTACAGCAATGAGCAAGAGATTCTGGGGGAAGAGATCCTGCTTCCTGCAATACTGCCGGGTAGGTAACTTTAAAATTCTTCTCTCAGAACCCCTAGAAATACTGGCTATATAACAATATCATTTAAATTACATAGCTGAGCTTGCAAGAAAACAAGAGGATCCCCAGGAGCCAAAAATGTTGTGGGGGAACTAGAAACTACACTGGTAAATGAGGTCAAGCCTTTCCAGTTGCCTTGGAAAGTGGCTATTTATTGCTCTTGAGCCTACCTGAAACAGGGAACTGGAACTGAGTACCAATTATATAAAGTGATGATCCCCAAAGAGAGAAAGAGTAGACTAGAAAAAAAACTAGCCCATTGGGACCCAGCCAGTGTGGCTCAGTTGGTTGGGCATCAACCCATGCACCAAAAGGTTGCCAGTCTGATTCCTAGTCAGGGCACATGCCCAGCTTGCAGGCTTGATCATCAGCAGGGGCGTGCGAGAGGTAGCCAATCAATTGATGTTTCCCTCTTACAATGTTTCTCTATCTCTCCTTCTCCCTTCTTCTCTAAAAAAAAAAAAAAAACTTTGCCCAGCTGGTGTGGCTCAGTGGTTGAGAATTGACCCATGCACCAAGAAGTTGCCGATTTGATTCCCAGTTGGGCACATGCCCAGGTTATGGGCCCAATCACCAGTGTGGGGCATGCAGAAGGCAGCCAATCAATGTTCTCTCTCACTGATATTTCTATTTCTCTCTCCCCCTCCCTTCTCTCTCTAACATCAATAATGAAAAAAATTGAAGAGAAAAACTTAAAAACAAAAACAAAAAACAAAAAAACCTAGCCCTGAATAGTTTGGCTCAGGGGTTAAAGAGTCAGCTGGCAGACTGAAGGGTCATGGGTTTGATTCTGCACATACCTGGGTTGCAGGTTCAATCCCTGGCCCCAGTCAGGGTCATGCAGGAGACAGCCAATTGATGGGTCTCTCTCAGATCTCTGTCTCTCTCCCCCTCCCTCTTGCCCTTCCACTCTATCTGAAAGTCAAAGGAAAAATATCCTTGGGTAAGGATTAAAAAACAACAACAATAAAACTAGCCCATTGGCACACAGTGACAAAAAGCAATTGAGAGCAAAAAAGTATCTCCGTTTATAATCTGTAACCACAGGCCTTTCCTCAAGCTAACTTCAGATTTGAATTGTTCTACTACATAGTCTGAAAATTCCCAATACAAAAATTTAACACAGAAGTGGCCCTAAACTGGCAATAACTTCTATGACATCTGGCAGAAGAAATGTAAAACTCTGATAAGACCTACCCTTAATCAGGGCATGAAGGATCTCCACAAATAAAGCTCTGTTGAAGATGAACTCACAATACAAAATACAAAAATTTATACAGAAGTACTACACCACAAAAAGACTTGGGAAATTCAACAAATAGCAGGATAAGACTTCCTGGGTCGAAAAAAAAAAGAGAGAATAGAATGACCAGACAAAGTACAAATTACAAGCATGTTTCTTTTTGGTTTTTTTTAATCCTCACTGGAGGACATTTTTCCATTTTTTATTCAGATAGAGTGGGGGGGGGGGACATCAACGTGAAAAGAACACATCCAGTGGCTGCCACCCGCACGACCCAACCAGGGCTGAAGACAAACTGCAACCAAGGTACGTGCCCTTAGCGGGAACCGAACCCGGGCCTCTCTGGACCGCAGGTCTGCGCTCTAACCGCTGAGCCAAACCGGCCAGGGTGCATATTTCAAATTATTATTATTATTTTTTTAATCCTCACCTGAGGACACTTTTCCATTTTTTGTTCAGATAGAGTGGGAGGGAGAGAGAGAGAAACATCGATGTGAAGGGACACATCGAGTGGCTGCCACCCGCACGACCAACCAGGGCCGGGGACAAACTGCAACCGAAGTAGGTGCCCTTAGCGGGAACCGAACCCGGGTCTCTCAGGACCGCAGGCAGACGCTCTAACCGCTGAGCCAAACTGGCCAGGGCTGTTTCAAATTATTAAAGCCAAAAAGAAAGAATGAAAAACATGAGGAAAAAACATACTAAAAAAGAAACAGAAACCAAGAAGTTTGGGGGGGAAATAAAATAAAACATATAGAAAAATAGTTATTAAAACTAAAAACTAAACAAATGGTTATACAGAGATTAGACTAAGTTAAAGAATCAGTGAACTGGAAAACAGATCTGAGAAAATTACCTAACAAAGGGCTTCTACCAATTAAGAGGAAAAATGGAAATGGCAAATGAGAAATAGAAAGCTCAAAAGTAGAGAATGGAGGAGAGGTAATATTGACTTCTTTTTAAAATATGTTTTTATTGATTTTTAGACAGAGAGGAAGGGAGCGGGAGAGATAGAAACATGGATGAGAGAGAAACATCAATCGGCCGCCCCCTGCAGGCTCCCCACTGGGGACCAAGCCCCAAACCTAGGCATGTGTCTTGACCAGGAATCAAACAGGTGACCTCCTGATGCATGGGTCAATGTTCAACCACTGAGCCACACCAGTTGAGCGAGGAGAGGTAATATTTAAAGAGATAACCAAAAGTTTCCCAGAATTGACTAAAGATATGGAACTTATGGACAATAAAGAACTCACATCTGGGCACACTGTATGAAACTGGAGAATACCACAAAGACAAAAAGATCTTAAATACATTCTAGTAAAGAAGACTGAAAATTAACAAGTGAGATTAGAATTTAAAATAGTAATGAGCTTCATAAGGAAAATAAAACAGACTAATAGGACAAAGGGCTTTAGATGGGGTAGTCAGGAAAGGCTTCCCTGAGAAGGTGAAGTCTGAGTGAAGCTCTGAATCATGAAAAAAGCCAGCTTAAGCTAACCTACAGGACCAGTGTTTCAGGCAGAGGGAATGTTAAGTGCGTAAAGACACCACTGCCGGATGAGCTTGGTGTGCTCAAGGGAAAAGACTAGTGTGGCTGAGTACAGTGCATCTCAGGGAGAGTAGTAGTGTGAAAGGAAAGGCTGAAAATTCAGCAGAAGCCAGACCTCAAATGCTTTGTACAACAGTTAAAATAATATCCAAAGTACCACAGTTTATAAATTCATTGTTGGTTAACATAGCTAATTTCTCCCTAGCTGGTGGAGATTTGAATAAATAGCAACATATTTTTGCAATTCATATTTACTTTTCAACTTGGACCTCCTCTTTTTTTCACCCCTGCTATATAAGCTGTGGCTTCTACTGCAGAATAAACAACAAAATCAACTTTCCTTCCATTTTTGAATTAGAAATGACTTTCCAGAAAGTAGACCAAATTCTAGGACTGAACATCTACTAAAGTGGAGTTCTATCTGATTTTGGTAATGTTCTGTAACCAAAAAATAACAGAGTCTTCATAAACAAGACAGATTTGAAATGGCTAAATGAGAAAAGATAGCAAGCAACTTTAACTTAGAATCAGGTATTTTCTTTGTTTTTAATCCTCACCTGAGGATAGTTTTCTACTTATCTTCAGGTGGTGAGAGAGGAAAAGAAAGGGAGTGAGAGAAACATCGATGTGAGAGGGATACATCAACTGGTTGCCTCCCGCATGACCCAGACCAGGGCTGGGAACAACCTGCAACCTAGCTACGTGCCCTTGCTGGACTCGAACCTGGGACTCATTGGTTTGTGGGCAGATGCTCTACCACTGAGCCAAACTGGCTCAGATATTTTCTCTCTATCCTAGATAGAATCTTCAATTTCTGAAAATGCAGCACTTCTAGGTCTTTAGAAAAGGACTTGTAGGTGGTCATAAGAAATATTCTTTAAAGTTTTGTGGATTTACCTACATTTTACAATAAGAAAATTAAACTCACTTTCCCCCTAATACTATTGCTTTTAAGGCTGTTTGAAGAGCTGAGGAAAATAAGTAGAATTGTTCAAGGGCACATATTGTGAACTGGGTGGAAGGTTACAGAAGAGTTGGGAGTAAAGGAAAATAAGCTCTGGCAGAGGAATGATTTGGCAAGGAATCACGGCCTTTCTGTTAGTCTAAACTCCCTCTCTTTGATGGTAGGGATTGTTATATATTACTTTTGCCTCCATCACAATATATACACTATACATGACAATTAAACCTTTAAACTTTACTAGCTAAAGGAGCCCTGATAAAGGGCAGGCTAAGAAGTTAACCAAGACTTTGCTTTGTATGGACCGGGATATTAGAAATGAACTTTTATGCTGTTTGGTTGAGTTCAGTAATTTTCCAAAAGGATAAATAGCCAGGGGCAGGTTCCCTAATCAAGCCAGTAAATCTCATCTGATAAAATTCAGTCTCATCCCTCAAATTGGATAGTGTGCCCTTAAGACCTCTAGACTGCAGCTTCCTGGGCTCAGGAACATCCAGTCTCCCATCCGCTAACTGTAAAAAGTGCCTTTAAGGGTAAAGCCAAAGATTGGAGCTACTGACAGATTGAAGAAAAGCCTAGAACCAATGGGGGCAACTGCTGCTTCAAGATTTGGCTAAAGTGTATGCTGCTGAAGGGGAGTCCCAGGGGACCCTGAAGTAGCAGGGACAGGGGTGCATTTACTTCAACCTATGAGGGCCTCCTGGAACAATTCTATCAATCTTCTCTCAGACTTAAAGAATGACTCCAAGAATCTGAGGAAGGGCAACACAGTGAATCAGAACTAGTTAGGGCATCTCACAAATAAGTGAATATGCCCCAAACGAGCAAGAAACACACTTCGAAAACAAATGCAACAACAGAGAGATGTGTTTCCCATGGGTTTAAAATCACCTGGGGTATAGTTAAGAATGTAGCTTGAGCCCTGGCTGGCGTGGCTCACTTGGTTGAACATGGTCCCATGTACAGTGAGGTTGCTGGTTCAATTCCTGGTCACAGTACATGCCTAGGTTCGATCCCAGGTAGAGAACACACAGGCATGTTTTTCTCTCCCTCCCTGCCCCTTCCTCTCTCTCTAACATCAATAAAAACACAGTAAAAAAAAAAAAAAAAAAAGAGAAAAGGCCCAGGCTGGTTTGACTCAGTGGTTAGAGCGTCGGCCCATGGACCGAAGAGTCCTGGGTTCGGTTCCCACTAGGGGCACGTACCTCAGTTGCGGTTTGTGTGGGTGGCAGCCACTCCATGCGTCTCTCTCATGTGGATGTTTCTCTCTCTCTTCCTCCCTTTCTCTCTCCCTCTCTATCTGAAGTTAAATGCAAAAATGTCCTCGGGTGAGGATAAAAAAGAGAGAGAGAGAGAAAAGAATGTTGCTTGAGAACCTCTTGGGGCAGAGACTGAAGAAATTTGCCTTTAAAACACACTCCCAGCCCAGCCATGATGGCTCAGTGGTTGAGCATCAACCCATGCACCAAGAGGTCGCAGGTTTGATTCCTGGTCAGGGCACATGCCCAGTGGGGGGCATGCAGGAGGTGGCCAATCAATGTTCTCTCTCATAGATGTTTCTATCTCCCTCTCCCTCTAAAAAAAAAAAAAAAAAAAAAAAAAACCAATGAAGAAAAAAAAAATTTTTTTAAATAAAATAAAGTAGCTCAGTTGGTTAGAGTATCATTCCAATACTCCTAGGTTGTGGGTCCAATCCCCCAAGAGGTCACATACAAGAATCAACCAATGGCCCTGGCCAGTTTGGCTCATCAGTTAGAGTGTTGGCCTGTGGATGGGAGAGTCCTGGGTTCGGTTCCTGCTAAGGGCACGTACCTCAGTTGCAGTTTGTCCCTGGCCCTGGTTGGGGTTGTGTGGGTGGCGACCACTCGATGTGTCTCTCTCATGTCGATGTTTCTCTCTCTCTCTCTCTTCCTCCCTCTCTCCCTCCTGCTCTATCTGAAGATAAATGCAAAAATGTCCTCGGGTGAGAGAAAAAAAAAAGAATCAACCAACAAATGCATAAATAAGTGGAACAACAGCCTTGGCCGTTTGGCTCAGCAGGTGGAGAGTCCGCCTGCAGACCAAAGAGTCTTGGGTTTGATTCTGGTCAAAGGTACACACCTTAGTTATGGTTTGGTCCCTGGCCCTGATTAGGGTGGTGTGGGAGGCAACCAGTCGATGTTTCTCTCTCTCTCTTTCCCTCTCCCCTCCCTTCCACTCTATCTGAGGATAAATGGAAAAATATCCTAGGGTGAGGATTAAAAGAAATAATAATATATAATTAATTAAATGAAAAAATAAAAATACTCCCCTGATTATGCTTACACATATATTCAAGTTTGAGAATCACTGCCCTAGATTTATAATAAACATAAAATATGCACAGTTCTTGCCCCCTACAAGTGGAATAGTCTGATACTCTTTTTCTAGAATCCCAAACACATCCCAACAGTTATCCCTAAGAGTAGCCACTTAGAATCAAGCCACATTAAATTATTCATAATCTCTCTGCCTCAATCCATAAAAATATACATACACTATACCACAAACATGTATTTTTTTAAAGTAACATGTCAGTTGGATACATTCCTATCCACACTAGCACCGTTGCTGCCAAAGCTGCATTGCAACTGGATGCTCATTAAATAGCCCCCAAACAGAGCAGCCAGCAAAGAAATTAAAATCCATTTCCTGTGTTGCTATTAGGAACCTGAATAACAAACTCAGATAAAACCACTTGACCCTGGTAGGAAAATCCCAGAGCAAAGACTGAAAGTTGCAACATATCCCATGGTTTTATTAAAGGCTACTTGTCAATGTCTTCCTGCAAGCAGGCCATGCTGGCTGCAGCAGTATAGGACATTAGGTTAATGTGCCATTCTTTCTCTCTTGGACACTTAGAAGAAAAAACAGTCCTGCCTTGAGGTCCCCCCCCCCCCGCCCACTCAGAAATCCCTCATCATTGGTCTCTTCTGTCACAGAATAAATGCACTGAGAAATGGGCATTTCAGCAAGAGCTGGTGCAGAGAACTGAGGAATAAAATATCAGGTAGCATGCGACAGAGCAGGTGGCACTTCGACTGAGCAGGAGTACAATTCAGTTGACTGCCATGTGTCCACAGTTGATCCTATGACAGTAGGATCTAACTGCCTCTCCTGCTTGAAGGCAGGGATTGCAAACTGGTGGCCCTTAGGACACAATGGGCCCACTAATCAGTTCTATGCCCACAAGGTACCTTTTTTTCAATGTTTTAAAAAGTGGAACTGTCTGTCAACATTTTAAAATGAGAACAATTTTTATAGAAATTCAGATTTCCAGCTTCTCTTGAAAACTTAGGACTCATATATTAGGGCCTTAGGGCCATATTAGGCTGAGTCACAGATATTCATGAGCTCTGGCTCTACCACAGCTTCCCCCATAATCCCTACTGTCCTATACCCCATCTACTTGACTCAGGTCCCTGCCTGGCCCCTGTGGGCATCTGATTAGCCTCTCCTGCTCTTAAGTTCAGTAATAGATTGTTCAGAGGCCCAAATATAAACAACAGACATCTGAACTGTCTACATCGAAGCTCAAGAAACACCTTACACACATGTAAAACAGGTATCTGGACAAAGAGAAGGGGCCCTTCTTTCTTGGGGGAAACACCTCTGCAGAATCAGGAAAATCTCCTGCCACAACCCTCAAGCGATGCGACAGAGAACCAAATTCTGCCCAGTGACTGGTAATCAAACATTCGGCTGGGCATTTTTATCTATGTTATATATCCCCCTCTTTACAGGAAACTAGGGAACTGAGGTTCAGAGGGGTCACACAGCTAGAACAAGTATTCTGGACCCAAATTTTAGTGGAAAGAATTTCATGTTTAGGGGTTTTCCTAAACTTTCCTACTAGATGCTGATAAGCACAAAAAAGAACTCATAAGCTGTGAATTTTGCCTTTGAGGAACTTCATAATAACTAAACTGTTACATTAAAAAAAAAGTTTTGTCCAGCTGCTGTGGCTCAGTGGACTGAGTGTCATTCCATGGACTGGGACGCCCCACTTTGATTCCCAGTCAGGGCACATACAAGAAACAGCCAATAAACGCATAAATAAGTGGAACAAGAAATCGATCTCTCTCTATCTCTCTCAAAAAAGTTTACCTTTATCTTATGGATAAGAAACTAACATTTAGCATAAGGCTGCAGATGACAGAACTTGGATCCTCAAAACCCTGTTCTGGTTTTTGGTTCAATATTCTTCCTATGACTGGCTTCTACGTTGCCAAAGTCTTTGTTAGAGCTTGAAAATGGCTCTTGATCAAATAAAATACTTCTCTGAAAGGGATCTGAAAGACTGAAGGTACAAGTTAACTTGTAGTTGATGTGCTTTAAGAGATTCACCAACCCTGGCTGGTTTGGCTCAGCAGTTAGAGCGCTGGCCCATGGACTAAACAGTCAAGGGTTCAATCCCTGTCCCCGGGTCGCGGTTGTGCAGGAGGCAACCAATTGATGTCTCCCTTACATTGATGTTTCTCTTTCTCTTTCTTTTTCCCTCCCTCCCTCCCATCCTCCACTCTATATGAAAAAAAAAATCAGCCCTGCCAGTGTGGCTCAGTAGATTGAGCATTGTCTCGTGGACTGAGAGGTCCTGGTTTGATTCCCTGTCAGGGCACATGCCCAGTTACGGGTTTCATTGCCAGTATCGGGCATGCAAGAGGTAGCAGATTAATGCTTCTCATCGATGTTTCTATCTCTCCCTCCCTTCCTCTTTCTCTGAAAAATCAATGAAAACATATTTAGCCCTGGCTGGTTTGGCTCAGCGTTTAGAGCGTTGGCCTGCGGTCCACAGAGACCCGGGTTCGGTTCCTGCTAAGGGCATGTACCTCAGTTGCAGTTTGTCCCCGGCCCTGGTTGGGTTGTGCAGGTGGCAGCCACTCGATGTGTCCCTTTCATGTCGATGCTTCTCTCTCTCTCCCCCTCCTACTCTTACTCTATCTGAACAAAAAACAAAAAAATGTCCTCGGGTGAGGATAAAAAAACAAAACATATTTAAAAAAACAAACAAACAATGGCCCTGCCCAGTGTGGTTCAGTGGTTAGAGCATCCATTCCAATCAAGGGGATGTATCTCAGTTGCGGTTCGTCCTTGGCCCTGGTTGGGGTAATGCGGGAGGCAACCAGTCAATGTGTCCCTCTCACGTAGATGTCTCTCTCTCACACTCTATTTGAAGATACTGTAGATGGGAAAATATCCTCAGGTGAGGATTAAAAAAAAAAATCAATGGAAAAATATCTTTGGGTAAGGATTAAAGAAAAAAAGATTCACCAGTTTCATTTGACAATGAAGAATACACATTGGGGTGAGGGCGGGTGTCCCCAGAGGCACAGTCCTCATTTTAAGCAAAATTCTAAACTTAAGCCCTTCCCCCTTTTGTTAATACTCACAGGAGGGTATTTTTCCACTGATTTTTAGATAGAGTGGAAGGGAAGGAGGGGGAGAGAGAAAGAGAGACATTGATTGGTTGCCTCCTGCACGACACCTACCAACCAGTGCTGGGTACTGAACCAGCAACTCAGGTATGTGCCCTTGACCAGAAATCAAACCCAAGACACTTAAGTCCGAAGGACAACACTCTAACCGCTGAGCCACACCAGCCAGGGCCAACCCCATTTTCTGCTAGCAGTTCTATCCCACTGCAGTAGGCTTTTGTTGGAAGCTAAAGAAAAATTAATGGGACTTGTCTTATGTGCCTATTTGTCTAGAGACCAGTACCAGAAACCTACTGCCAATAAAAAGTGCAACACTGTTCAAGGAAACCGGTTACTTCTACCTCAGACAAAGGATCACACTGAAAATGGTCTCCCTGCAAACAGATACAAACTTTCTTTTTTAATCTTCAGAATCCAGAGACTCCATTTCCAAATTACAGTGAGTAACGTAAAAGAACTTTCTGAACTATAAGACCTTATATTTAATGATTAGAAGACTCAGAAAAGAAATAATTTAGTATGTTATCAGAAATAGACTACAATAAACTCAAGCCACAGCAATGGGCACCTGGCTTGAAATATGGCTATTATTAAAATAACTGTAGCCTAATTGTTCTTAAAGCTATATAAAGTTATTTGGGCCCTACTGAGATCTTATCTTTGGGGGGTGGGGGGGGGGTGTTGCTTTTCCAGATTATTCAGATCAAGTGATAAAATGTCAGTTCCAGAAGGGCTGAATCTCATCTACTGGCCACAAAAACTAATGCTATACCTATACTGTTCACCAGACATATAGTACCTGATGATTAGGGGCAACCAAGATGTCACAATTCTAAGTCTCTGAGCAGGTAATTAGCACACTGCTTAGAATGCAGTGTCCCTAGCTTTTACTCCATAGATGCAGGTAGCAACACCCTACCCCCCTAGTTGTTAACAGCCAACAATGTCCAAACATTGCCAGATGTCCCCTGGAGAGAGGGGCAAAACTGTTCCTAGTTTAGAACTACTGTTCCACACAAATTTTACCACACAATTTAGTGCAGATCATGTTCCATCCAGTCTTGTTGCCTGATGGCCTCATGGGCTCCTCAACCACTCTATAAATTCCCTGAGAGCAGGACTGATGTCAGTCTCTCAAGTGCACCCACTTGATCCTAGCAAAGGATCAGACATGCAAAACCTTCACAAAGTACTGATCCTGGTGACTCATGGTCAAATAACTCCAGGGACTGGTCCTGCCCCGCACTCCCTGTGCCTCTTAGCTATGAGGCATAGGAAGGGATCCTCAAGGGTTAGGCCAAGGCTATGGTGATGTGATTTCGCATGACCACTGAGAGATTCCATGGCTCTATGGTCATGACAGGTTTACAGTAATCCAGCACCATCTGAGCCTGGCCCATAAATCCGGAACTCCACCCAGAGACAGGCAAGTGATTGCACATTCTACTTTTGTTGGCAGCCTGCCTCCACCTATCCTGGGTCTCCTTACCACACTCCAGAGCCACACCCAGGAGTGGGAGGTCACAGGTATTCACAACACTGCCTGATGGGTAACCAGGGACTTCCACACCTTTGATGAAAACCACACGATAAGTTGGGCAATATTTGAAACCAAGAATGAGACCATGTGTCACAGTTCAGTGGAAGATCCTGAGAGCAGTGTGTTAGCAAGAAAACCAAACAGTAGCACATATTCTAGCCTCCTTGATGCAGTGCCCATGGGAACCAATGTCTTATATGTAACACAGTCCCAGCAAACCCTCGGCCACGTTCAGGAAAAGAAGTTACTGCGCCACACTCCAGCCATTCTCTCAAAGCATGTCTCCCTCTCTCCTCAAATGTATACAGCTTCCCACTGCTGCCTCTCATCTCCCTTTCAGTTAAAAGGAGATAAATCAAGCCAGTCACCTAAGATTGAATCATCAACCCTGGCCGGTTTGGCTCAGTGGTTGGAGCATTGGCCTGTGGACCAGAGAGTCCTGGGTTCGGTTACTGCTAGGGGCATGTACCAAAAATTAAAATTAAAAAAAAAAAAAAAAAAGAATTAATCACCATTTATAGCAACTGGCAAAAGAGGCCTCTTGTGAGGTCCAGGGGCTCAGCCCAGGTGAGCCCTGCCTAGAGAAGCAATGGCTACAGAGGGGCACAGAAATGGCTAAAGCAGGTCAACCTACCGGGCTGTTTCAACTACAGATTCGCATAAACAGCCAAGAAGTGCTGGGGAGGGTAGGGTAGGGAGGGGTAGAATTAAGAAACTAATATCTGGCTGGTAGGGAATTAGGGCAGGAGAAGGAATTTTATAGCCCCCTCCCCTTTTTAAGTAACCCCGAAAGTATTGTTTTCTGGACTAAAATTTACCTCTTCAAGGAAAAGGGGTGGGAGGGGGTGGATCAAACTCATGGGATATCACTGGAGGAAGGAAATGTTTTCTTTGGCTCCATCCCGGATAAAAGTTTCAAAATCAGCAGATAGTCTTCTTTTCCACTAAATTATTGTCCAGTCCACTGGTTTCTCTTTGCTTTGCTTACAGAAAAGTGATAAAAAAAAAAAAAAAAAAAAAAAAAAAGCCACATTCCTCTAAAAAAGTACCTTCTTGTAATAGAGATGGTTGGTGTTTAAAAATTCACCCGAGCCCTGGCCAGCTTGCTCAGTGGTTAGAGCGTCAGCCCTCGGACCAATGAGTCGCGGGTTCGATTCCGGTCAAGGGCACATACCTCGGCTGCAGTTCGTCCTAGATGATGTGTCCCTCTTACGTCAATGTTTCTCTCCCTTCCTCCCACTTGATATGAAGATAAATGGGAAAATGTCCTCGGGTGAGGATTGAAAGAAAATTCACCTGAAAAGGCTTAGATGGCAGCCACCCTTCCCCACCTCTAGGGGACAGGGGACAGTAGGGAACTGAGGTGTTCTGTGGTGCTGTCACCTAAAAGATTTTTACAAATCAGTTCCGATAAGGTTTTTGGCTCCAACCTCAGATAGGACAAACAACAAATGTCACCTTGGCATGTGCTGCACTACATACAGTCAGTTCCCTTCCAAGGAGGGTCTTGCTCAATTTGTCCTGAACCTGGTAGAGAGGCTAAGCACACAAAGAGGGGAATGGTGACTGGAAGTCAACACTCAGTCTTCTGCTGAGCACAGGGCACGCAGGGAAAAGATCTGGCGGCAGACTCTGGTGCAGGTACCATAGCAGGGCAGTATGTAAGAGCAGGACAACACGGAGAAGACCTGGCCCAGAGCAACCATAGCCATCCATTAGCTGTGTGATCCTGAAGAGAGAACTCCTTGAGTTTGTTTCCTCATAGTAGAAAGGACATAAGACCGCCTACACCTCATGGGTGGCTGTCTTGATGAAATAATAAAAGTATCCTGTAAATGTTGACTAATATTCAGAAGTTAAAGGGGTAAATAAGAATTTGGCGCCCTGGCCGGTTTGGCTCAGTGGTTAGAGTGTTGGCCCGCGGTCCAGAGAGAACCGAACCGCGGTTCCCGCTAAGGGCACGTACCTTGGTTTCAATTTGTCCCCAGCCCTGGTTGGGTCGTGCGGGTGGCAGCCACTCGATGTGTCCCTTTCACGTCGATGTTTCTCTCTCCCTCCCACTCTATCTGAACAAAAAAATGGAAAAATGTCCTCGAGCCCTGGCCGATTTGGCTCAGTGGTTGGAGCATCGGCCTGCAGACCAGAGAGTCCCGGGTTCGGTTCCCGATAGGGGCACGTACCAAAAAAAAAAAAAGAAAGAATCAGGCAAATTCCCTCTTCCTAGTCATGGCTCCCACCTTGCAGTTTTAGACTAGCTATCACCACATTTTCAGTGTTGTCCTTGTAAGACCCTAAGATCTCTAACCATCAGGAAGAAACAGGTTTGATACTCTGGTTGCCCTGACAATTAGCATCAGGCCAATCAAGGGCCTGTAGGACCAACGCCCCCTGTCAAGACTGCAACAACCTCTTGGGCCAGGAGTTGGTCCCTCTTAGATGTGCCTATCCATGATAAATTCTAACATGGCAAGGGCACATTGCCTGAGAGGATCCCAGACCTACCCCAGTTTGGTTGGAGCATACTCATTTCTAATTATCAGGGATCATCTCACTTTATAGTGAGGACAATTTGGAGCCCAGTGGGCCGCCCCCACAGAGAAAGGCAACAGTCTGAGGTGCGAGATATAATTACTGTCTTGATGGATCTAGCCTGCATTCATTCCATCACTAGAACATATCTTCAACTGGCCCTTCTACACACCTACAGCGCAACAACTGAGACTACCAGACTGTGCAAAGGGTACTTGCAGAAAGCCATCTCTTCACTCCTCTAAACTCCTGGAGCACTCTGTACCTCTCTAATGCTACTCAGCACCACATGCCGAATGTTCCAGTTACCTGCACGTTTGTTCTACTTCCCCAACCTGACTGTAAAACTCTTGAGGGCAGGGACAGAGTTTACACCTCTTTGTATGCACAACATGTTTTGAATAGAATAGGTGCACAATACTTTTCAGACATAGGAGGTTGGTCATAAGAATCCTTCAGCATTACAAAATCAATGCCTTCTGAATCAAACAGGAAATCGAATTCATGCCAATCAGCAGACCAAACATTCTACTGCAATATTGTTCTCTGGAAATCAGTAATGCATCTGTGAGGTATACAGGATGGATTCTCCCTTAACCAAAAAACTAATTTTCTGTTCTTGCCAGATAATAAAAAGAATAGCACGCTCGCCCTGGCCAGTTTGGCTCAGCGGTTAGAGCGTCGGCCTGCGGTCCGCAGAGACCCGGGTTCGGTTCCCGCTAAGGGCACGTACTTCGGTTGCAGTTTGTCCCCGGCCCTGGTTGGTCGTGCAGGTGGCAGCCACTCGATGTGTCCCTTCACATCGATGTTTCTCTCTCTTTCCCCCTTCCTCTCTCTCCCTCCCGCTCTATCTGTACAAAAAATGGAAAAATGTCCTCGGGTGAGGATAAAAAAAAAAAAAAAAAGAATAGCACGCTCAATTGTATTTTATCTAAAATTTGGTACATGGTGCATTCCCAAAATGTTCAGCAGGTGATGCTCTTCCAAACTTCAGCTCTTCTAAGTACAAAGACTATTCTTTAGTCAACACTATTAGTTCTGTCACACAAAGGACACTGAAGACAGCTCATTGGAAGAAAGCTACAGGCCTATCTGCCTTTTATAGACACTGAATTCATACCACACTCATTTTGACTGAAAGGCCCTAATGTTTTCCTCCTTCTCTGTGACATAAAGGACAGCAATACTTAGTGAGCCAAGGTCTTTAACACCAAGACTCACAGGTGACAGTTTTCCTTTTCGTTCACAGGAGAAAACAAAAACAACACTCCCCAATCTGATCTGTCTAGAATGCTCTTTCCCCAGATCATATGTCTGGTAAACTCCTACTCATCCTTCAAGATTCAGATCAGATATCACCTTCTCAGGAAAGCTTTCCAAGCCATCCCCCACCCCCAATCTGATTTAGATGCTTTTCCACCCTCTACCATTCTAGTCCCTGGGGATTCCTAGTCTCAGCACATTGTCATGTAATTTTTTCCCAGCTACTAAAGATGGGGGATTTCATAGAAATGCATATTCCTGGATCCCCACCCAGACCTACTGAATCTGCATTTTAATAAGCCCTACTCACAGGTGATTTTTGTGCATTTTGAGAAGAATTGCATTAGAGTGTGAGCTCCCAGGAAGTAAGGACTGTGCTTTATTTTGTCTTTGCATCCTTTATACCTGGACTCCGTTCATTAAGTGTTTAAAATCTCCATGCAGTAGCTTTATTCAGTAGATGCTGCATGCCTGAGAGTCTTCACACAGTAAAATGCAAAAGTTCACAAAGAGAAGAGCAGTGTCTTATCTGGTCCCTGGGACACTACTTAGAAACAACCTACAGAAAATATGTAGGAACAAGAAATTAATACTACTCTACTCTCACAGACAATTGGCAAAACAGTCTAGGTAAAAAAAAAATCTTCAGGCGTTTGAATTTAAAAAGCACAAACAAACGAACAAACAAAAATGTTAACTACCATTTCCTTAACAGAACAGAACCACACTACCACCTAAGACAAGGTTGTGAGTTATGTGAATTAAAAAGAGAGAGAAAAAAATATATATATGTATGTGTGTGTGTATATATACATTTATATATATATATTTTGTGTGTGTGTGTATATATATGTATGTATATATATACACACACACATACATAGCCCTGGCTGGTTTGGCTCTGTGGTTAGAGTTTAGAGTGTCAGCCCGTGGACCAGAGTCACGGGTTCAATTCTGGTCAAGGGCACATACCTTGGTTGCAATCGCCCCTGGACCTGGTCAGGGTCCTGTGGGAGGCAATCAGTAGATATGTCCCTCTCACATTGATATTTCTCTCTTTCTGTCTGTCTCTCTTTCCCTCCCCCCAACTCTATTTGAAGAGAAAAAAAATTCATATATATTATGTATGCTAAAAACTAATAGCATATACAGTTTGTCATTTTTTAAAAAACAGGATTATCACCAAGTAATCTTTAGAAGGCTGGCTTTTACATAGGTCCAATAAAGAACATAGTTATACTGTCAGACATAGAAGCTAGAAAGATAGAAAATTATGTAACCCAAATTATAGGCAAGGCCTGAATCACAGAGCCTTGGGCAGAAAGGGCCTTCAAGAGGTTCTCTAGGTTCAGCCTTCTACCAGGAAGCTGTTCAGAAACAAGAGCTCAAGATTCACTTGCTGTTGATCCTCTGAGATGCTCCCCACAACAACCAACCTGGCCCTTTACCTGTCACTGCATCCTCTCACTTAACTGAGTGGCGGGTATTGGAGTTCCCTTTCTTGCCCCCAATACATAAGATTAATAGTATATTGATTGGTACAGTAAGCCATAGCCTCTCAACTCTCAGTCAATGTACAAAGGTAGTCATGCACAATGGTAGTCACCAAATGACCGGTGCGAGAGCTCCTACACCCACCACACCACACTTCAGTAAAGGAATCGGCCTCTAGAGCTTTTCCTTTCTGGCACTCCTGTGGTCTTGCATCCATCAGGAATGAGTAGATAAAAATAATAGCTATGTTTTTAACTAAATACCTCCTCTCAGCCAACCAAGGTGCTACTGGTTGAAATACATTCTTTTATTAAATTCTCCCAATAACTCCTTGAGTAGGTTTTAATATTTCCATTTCAAAGATGAGGTTCAGAGCAGTTCAGCAGGCCTGCCTTGCTGAGACCCCAGAGGAGTCAGGATATGGACACAGGTCTTTCTGACTCCCAGACCTGCGGACCTCTGTATCAGGCACTCTCTTCATCATCTGACCTAGCATGGGATGCTTTATCCCATTCCCAATGCTGCCCAAAAGCCTAACCAGGGCTCACTCTGCCCATAGGTTAAAATGACATTCTTGGAAATGAGAGGAGATGCTCAAATGGGATCTCACTCTCTGCCTATCAACAGCATCAAAGGAACACTGAACATCAACAACAGCAGTAATGGAAGGTGTGGAGCTACTTTAAAAAGCTTACTTTTAAAAGAAATTCAGGCAGCTGAAGGGAGATTTGCTCATCTAGCACTTTTCTGAGTGAGATTAGACCAGTGGTCCTTAGCAGGGACTCTCTAAGACTTCTGTGGTCTGATCTTTTCTGTGGCTTTTCCTCACCAGGAACAGGCAGCAGAGGGCGTGTGTCCCTCCCCACCCCCTCTTACAGCCGCCACGGTTACAGTTACGCATTCTCATACAGACATGCCTTTCAGACCAAGGAGGGGGTGGGGATGGCCAACTCTCAGAAGCCCTGGAACAAACAGTTGGCAACAGCTGTGTCCGCAGCAGACAGCAGTTGGTCGCTCGCTACTGTTTTTTCATCCTAATTAGGTTACTGGCTATATAATGTAGTGCCTCGACTTCAAACGGCGGCCCCCAAAGCAATCAAGTCTCGGCTACAGGGGTCTGTTGGTTTTGAAAAATCAGTCAGGAAGGCCAAAAGGTGGTTGATCCCACCCCCATCCCTCTGCAGTGTCCAGAATGTCCCTCAGGCACACAGCCCTGACCACATGCTTAAAAGAAAAAAGCCTTTGGGAGCCCTTCCTTTAAAAGCAGGTTCCCTCTCCCCACTCAGAAATCTCTTTAGAACCAGAGAACTGTGAAGAAATCTCTGCTAACTAACCAAGTCAAAACGGAGAAGGAATAAAAGTGGTTTTGATCAAGAATCAAACTCTGCTTCTCCCCCTCGCCCTCCTCAACCTCTCCACTGTTTCCTCCAGGCAGCTCTGGGAAAATCAGAATGGACAGAGACTCAGAGTTAAGAATTCGGTGGCTCCAGAAGTAAGGAGCCACCCACAAACAAGAAAGGAAGACTGGAAATTTCTGTATGAGAGCTGGCCTGTTATAACTGCGAGACATTTTCCAAAAGGTTCCCTCCACCCCAAGCAGTAATACCAGAAACAAGCTCCCACCCTTTTCCCCTTCCCCACCCAATCCACGTACAACCAGTTCATTACCTGTCTAAGACCCAAAAGGAAAGGCATCCTGCAAGAGCATCATCCACACTAACGTTTGCAACAAAGGGCTTTTAAAAGTTAAGTTCTTGGAATGAGCATTTCCCCTGGTGGGCCTGTGTGCTCCTCCGTCCCAGTTAAGCAGCCTTCCTGAGCAAAGCAGAGAAAGTAAACAGAGTCCTGGGACCAAGCAGGCACTCTTCCTCCCTACTCCCCACTGCCTGGCTCCGACCCACCCCCACCTTCTCGTGACATATCTCAGACGCAGCAAAGCCCAAGCTGTCTGCCAAGGGGGAAATGACATCAGTTCAGGCACAGCAGAAAAAGCTCCAGACAGCTGCTGTGAAATACTGAGAAGGATGTGCTACAAACCCACGATGGCCAGTCCTGGACCCACCTAGAGTTGGAGCCTGCAACGGAAGACAGAGCTGGCTCCCGCCTGTTTGTCCTCCTCAGGAAAGAAAATCAAGCAAAGTGACTGTCAGTTTCACAGGACCTTTCCACCCCCACTACGGCCAGAGTCAGTGCTCAGTAAATAACAGGCTTTAAGTCTGGCTGTCCCAGCTTTCTCTAGGGATTGAGGCAATTCCAGAGGGCATAGCGAGGCACCTCTTCCCCAGCTAAAGCAGGACATACTACCTTGGACGCTGACCTCTCCAGCCCTGCTTCAACAGGAGAGTTTATATTTCATAAACAAATTGCGCATGTACAGGTGCCAATATCTTTCCTCACTTGTCTTACAAAAGGTACAACAAGTCCCACCACAGCCTCCAAGTTGCCAGTAAAGCACATCATCTATATTTAAACCAACTCTTGCTTAAAAGTTCACCACCTTAGGTTTGTTGTGCCTCTTTCTCTAAGCTCAGTTTGTAGAGAAAATGGCTCTCTAACAGCAAGCTTTGTACAAAAAGCAAAAGCCCTGGGGTTGGTGTCCTGACCTGACTTTTCCTGGTCAGTGGTGTAAGCCAGCTCTCATCTGGCCACCCACCATTCCCTAAACAGCAGGTCACAGTAGCTCTCCCTGACCCAGAATCCTCTACCAAGGAAAACACTAGCAAAGGACAAAAGGCATATGATTGGATTTGGACTTGCAGGGATGAATCTCCGTAAGGAGAACAATCTTCAGAGGAACTTGGTAAACCCAAAGTTACTTTCTACTGACTTCGTAAGGTGCAAATTAGTATAGTTTCCATGACTGAAAGCAAGTATATCTCATCTTCTTATTTTCTGCAATAATTTTCTTTCAGTAATATTTATCAGAGGCCTCCTTGGGACTGTGCTTGGCATGACCCAGGTAAATCAGAAATGATTCTTGCAAATTAGTACCTATCACCCCCACCTAGGACAATAAATTAACAGTACACAACACTTACAGCATGGTGAGTTGCCAAAAGTACTTTGGGATCATTAGTGAATCCAGCCAAACAATGTGCTTGCTGCAGATCCCCCACTGACTGTCAAGGTCACATCATCTTTCCTGACAAGGAAATGAACGAGCCAAGCCAGCTGAGCCATTTCCTTGCTCAGGAAAAGAATGAACTGCAGCCTCACTGCTATGGAGAAGAAAAGAGGGGAGACATGTAGAGGGCAGTGGCTGCTGCTGCTGAAGGTATCTGGGGCCTAAGGAGCCATTCTTTGGCATATATGCATTCTCAAGAGACAGTCATACAGTCTATCCCATACCTTGCTACATGCCAAACTGCCAGACAGGCAGGCCTGGACATGGAGATACAGCCTCCAAAAGGAGAGTGAAGAAGTTGTTTTCAATATCTTCCTTTCATTTCCTTAGTTCCCTGGCAACAGCCGACCACCAAAAACACGGGCATGATTATTAAGTTTGACAGCCAAATTGGAGGAAAGGGCATCCTAAGCCCTTCATAGGCAACTCTGATCTGCACCTACCTAACATGACAGGGTGGCACCTGCAGTTCTCCAGAAGGAGTACCATGGGGTAAGTGTACTTACTCATTTGTTCCACACCTACTGAATGCCCAGTGTGCCAGGAACTGTTCTCTAGGCACTGGGTATACCATCAGGAGCAAAATACCCAAGTACCCTTTCTCTGAGAGTCTATGGAAACATTCCCCTTTCTAAACAATATTTACCAGCAGTGATGAATAAGTGGAATTGCAACACAATTACTAGAAATCCAATAATTTTGTAAAAGTTCAATCTAAATGATCAAAATTACATCATAAACTTCCCAATTTCCCCCTAATGAATCATCCTTTATGGCTGCTACGCAAGACAGTTTCTAGTCAGCATTTTTTTACTTTTTGTTCTACAAGATTATATATTCCTGCTCGGCCACTATGGCTCACTGGCTAAGCATCAACCCATGCACCAAGAGGTCGCCAGTTCGATTCCCAGTCAGGGCACATGCCCAGGTTGTGGGCCCGATCCCCAGTGGGGGGCATGCAGGAGGCGGCCAATCGATGTTCTCTTTCATCGATGTTTCTGTCTCTCTCTCTCTCTCTCAAAATCAATACAGAAAAAATAATTAAAAAATAAAAGATTATATATTCCTGCATGCAAGGCAGCATTAAATCCAAAGCATTACACCTGAAACAATATCAAACACTCTTAACAGAGTTACTGACCATGGCTTCTTTATATTAACCTACTTCTCCTAGCTCCAGCCCCTTGCTGACCAACACTCACTGAGTTTGGGGGTAGAGGGTGTGTGGAGAAAAAGAGGCTGAATTGGCAAATGCTGGCATTCCCAAGAAAGCGACTTCATTTTTTGCCATGCACTGCAAATATCACCACAGCCCAGTGACAAAGTAGTCAGCTTTGGGATTTAAGAGGCAAGATGATCATTAGCAATTTCTGCTAGTGTGAAAAAAGGGTTATTTTATGTAAGTGATCCAGGCTCATACACAGTGGACCAAAGGTAAGTCAAATCCTTTGTCACATAATTGTAGTCATCTGTATGACAATGCAGAATTAAATTTAACAATGAATTCACCAATTTTTTTAAAAAAGGAAGCATCATACTAAAAATGTTGTTAAACATGCTGCAGTTTAAGAACTGTCTATAGTCTCAAGCAGTGTCTGAGATATCTTCACTGATCAGACCTTCCTTCCCAGTTCAGAGAATCTCCAAAGACAGTAATGCTAAAACCCTTTGTATTCTGATTAACTTAGTATTTAAGAAAACATATAGCAACAGCATATACATTCATGGCCAATGGCATTCATTTTTCACTGAAGTTGATTTAAGAATCTTGTGGCAACATTTTTCTAGGCAGCCTATGTATTTATAATTTTTAAGTCTGGGACGGAGGTGAAAAAAGATAGTTATTTGTTCAGTACTGACAATCAGCCAGATTCTGTGCTAGGAACTCCATTTAATCAACAGGTCACAATCCCACAACACCCCGGCCACAACTCCCCCACAATGTAGGTACTATTAACCCTACTGTTCGGTTGCAGAAACTGAGGCACATGGAGACCTTGCTCAAAGTCATGAAGCCAGCAGTAGGAGAGCAAGGATTTATTTCAGTTAAGTCTCTTGCTCCAGAGACTCTTTCCTTTCCAACAATACAAGAGTCATGATATTAGATAATAAGTTACTAATGAGACAAAAAACAGAGTTGAGGGTCAGTTGAACATTGTCTCTGGTCAGTGCTCCAGAACCCTGTTTATACGACTGCCACTTAGACTGGATCCGACAGTGGTGTTCCGGAGTGTGGAATCAGGGCCCTTGGGCCCCAGAACTCCCATTCTGATCCACTTCACAGCCAGAGTTCTGTGAGGTAAATGACTGGGGAAGGCCTCAAGTTCTCATCTGTTCCCAAAACGCAGTTGGTCCCCACACAAGGAGTAAGCTGGAGTGAAAGATCTTCCCATGCCTTGGATCCCAGGTAACCTGGTGACCTGTCCTCACACCCAGGTCATCTTGTCAGCTGAGCCTGCAGGGGGATTCTAATTTCAAAGTCAAGGAGTCTGAAGAAAGAATTTTATCAGAACAGTACAGCAACTTCCAGGCTTCTGGGGTAAGAGATCATTTTCAGATCTAAGGCCATTTTATTCCAGGAGCTTTTGAGTGGAGACTTAAGTTAGGCAGACACAGAACATCTAAGAGACCTTTCTTATTTTTCTCAGGTTGGGTACAGGCACACCTAAATGTTTTAAGAGTTCTGACAAAAACAAAACACAGATGTGAATACTAACTCAAACCCCAAGCAAGGTGAGTGCCACAATAAAAATCAAATTGGGCTTCTTCACATCGTGAATGTGAGGCTGGGCATCAGTAAAAGGATCCTGAAGTAATTATTTTGGGGAATGCCATGGGAAGAATTCCAAACTCTGAACAAAGATTTTTTTCCAGAACTTTGCCAAGTAGAAATGCTAAGGATCAATTAGCACCCAGAAGCCAAGAATACTAGTTTATCTATGTCCTGAGGCTGAACAAAGGCAGACATGTAGCAAACCTGCCGAGGCAAGAAAACACACTGCTCCTGGTTTCTGAGCAGGGCAAGGAGCTCTACAAGTCACGGGGCATATTTTTTCTATACAGACTCCATAAAAACCTATGATGCTTTCCTACAATTGGATCTTCTCAGAAAGAAGCCTGGACATACAACTCTTAAATATATGATGTAATCACTTGCTAAACATCAAATGATATTATTTCAGAGAGAGAGAGAACCCTAACATATGCTGACATCTGACATTTAACAGATGAAAAAACATGAGCTTCAGTGAAGGTAGTTCAGTGTGGTTCAAGGACCAACACCTAGTAGGCAATGGAACCCGCATTTCAATCAGGCCTATTTGGCTCCAAAATGTCTTGAACACATAACAGAGGTAATATTTTTATATTATAATTGATCTGATAATCAGTCAGTCACATCTAGCCATCCAGGATATACCACAGGAATGAGAAGGACGAAGATGAGTTAGCTTTGCCCTGGAGAATTTATTTACTTAACTACCCAGTTAGGGAAAAAAAGACAGCAGATGCAGAAACAAACACAGGCGCTTCATAATAAATGTTGGGGGAAAATAAAAACAGTGTAAGTCCAAGAAATCTTACAAGGGAGGCTTGCAGAGAGATAGAATGGCCAAAGAAAGTTTCATTAAGAAATGGGTATTGCCGGCCAGTGTGGCTCAGTGGACTGCGCATTGTCCCATGGACTGAGAAGTCCCAGTTTGATTCCCGGCCAGGGCACATGCCCAGATTGTGGGCTTGATCCCCAGTAGGGGGAGTGCAGGAGGCAGCCGATTGATGATCAATGTTTCTCTCCATATGAATGTTTCTCTCTCCCTTCCTCTCTCTCTCTCAAAAAAAGATAAAAACATATTAGGAAAAAAAGAGCCCGGCCGGTGTGGCTTAGTGGTTGAGCATCAACCCATGGACTAAGAGGTCACTGGTTCGATTCCCAGTCAGGGCA
Organism: Molossus molossus; assembly: GCF_014108415.1. NCBI lineage: Eukaryota > Metazoa > Chordata > Mammalia > Chiroptera > Molossidae > Molossus > Molossus molossus. Next base: position 21,612,745 of record NW_023425352.1, read on the forward strand.
CATGCCTGGTTGTGGGCCCAATCCCCAGTGAAGGGCATGCAAGAGGTGGCTAATCGATGTTCTCTCTCATTGATGTTTCTATCTCTCTCTCATTCTCCCTTCCCCCCTCTCTCTAATATCAATAAAGAAAAGATAGGAAAAAAAAAGAGAGAGAGAGAGAGATGGGTATTAAAATAACGTGTAGGGCCCTGGCTGGTTTGGCTCAGCAGTTAGAGCACTGGCCTGGAAACTGAAGGGTCTCGGGTTCTATTCCCAGTCAAGGGCATGTACCTAGGTTGCAGGTTCGATCTCCACCCAGTCAGGATTGTGTGAGAGGCAACCAATAGATGTGTCTCTCTCTTGCTTTCTCCCCCTCTTCCCTTCCACTCTCTCTAAAAATCAGTGGAAAAATATCCTTGGGTGGGGATTAACAGAAAATAAATAAATAAAATAGCGTGTAGGGTTTGGGTGGGAAGACAAGCACACTAGAAAGGACCAACCATGGCCAAAATCATGGAAACAAGGACACACAGGAGGACACTTGAGAAAAGCAGAAGAAGATTGCCCTGGCCGGTTTGGGCCAGCGGTTAGAGCGTCGGCCTGCGGTCCGGAGAGACCCGGGTTCGGTTCCCACTAAGGGCATGTACCTCGGTTGCAGTTTGACCCCAGCCCTGGTTGGGTCGTGCGGGTGGCAACCACTCGATGTGTCCCTTTCACGTCGATGTTTCTCTCTCTCTCTCCCTCCCACTCTATCTGAACAAAATATCGAAGAATGTCCTCGGGTGAGGATAAAAAAAAAAAAGAAAAGAAAAGCAGAAGATGAAGCAAAGGTCAGCTGGAGGTAGAATGTAGAGACCCTATACATGTGTGTCTTTACTGAGTATCTTTGACCTGCACATTGTTTCTTTCTAATGACTACAGGAGCGCCAAAAATATTAAGGACAGGAATTTCTAGTTTACTAAGTATCTTAGGCTCTCTTTTTTCCTTGTTTAATTATACTTACTACTAAAATACGATAAATTTTGGAGCTGATTTTGTTGCACTCTGGGTATGAGACAGTGGAAGAAAGATACCCATGTCAATGGTACACCCTCAGTCTTTTAAATAGAGAAATGAAAGTAGCAGAAGCTGGACACAGACAATAGTTTGGGGAAAGCAAGAGGGCTTGGGGGGGGGGGGCAATGGGGGAAAACAGGGGGGACATCTGTAATACCTTCAACAATAAAAATTTAAACAGTAGAAGCTGAAACCAGTTTACAACAGCTTCCTACGGTTTCTGCCTCCTGCTTTTCTGACCCCTAACAAAAAATCCTTTTGTGTTGACAATCATTCCACAATATTTATTACTTTCATAGACAGACACTGCTGCCCTCTCCAGAGAGTATGGGGTCTCTGAAACTCACCACCAACAGTGGGCTGTCACTGATGGTTATTGGGCTGTCGCTGGATCTGCAAATTTAGCTTTATCAAACACAACAGCAGCCTTGTCTGCTTTCATACCAAAACACAACATTCATCTTTCCTATCCTAGAAATAGTTCAACCTCAACCAAACTAGCAAGTAGCTAAGAATTACGTGAAAATTAGCAAGTCACAGCTCAAAGCTGTCCCCAAACACATTCCATGTCTCCTGATGAACTGTTCTTTAAACCAAAGATTGGGGTAACAATAAAAGAAGGGACACAGCAGGTCACACAAGCTACATGATACACACTCAGATGTAACTTGGAAAGAGAAACTTGTTAGGAAAATTAGTCTTCCAGGTCTCCACTGAATCTGATTTCATCTTTCACTTTTATTTAAACTTTGAGCAAAACAAAGAGAGATGCAGTTCATGTTAGGTGGGAATGTGAATGCCGTGGTGGCAGGCACATAGAAAAGACTAACATGAAAGTTATTTTATTAAAAGCATTTCACTCTGAGTCCCTGGGAGTAGCTTTGGGCCCTCTGGGTTTAAGGTCCTAAGAGCAATCATTTGTCTTGTCCAGAGAAAGGCCATCTTGGTTGTGCTGTTATAGGAAAATCCACTTAAATGTTTTCTGTGCTCATAAACTCAGCAAACTTATTTATTTTCAGGCTTCTCTCCTCTTCTGAAGTTCAAGCAATTTAAGGGCATGATGCATAACTTTCACAATACTAAACAATGCCTTGCACAAAACAAGCCCTCAAGAAAAGATTGTTACATGGATGAACAGACTTAATGACTAAAGAGAAGTCTGTAAAAATGGAGCTAACATAGCTGAATCCCCAAACATTAGCGTGGGTAACATTTTCCTGGCCAGACACCTGAAAAACAGCTAAGAGATCAGGAGAGCACCGAGATATTATTCCAAGCTCGTGAGGTTTGATGCAAGCCCTGGGAAAACCTTTGTGAATCTCATTATCTGTACATCTAATTTTTCCACTGAGGGATTTAATAAGGTACTTAAGCCTCCTCAAAAGCAAAAGTCCTTTCTTCAAGGTAGAGCTGGGACATGATATAAAACCCTATCGTTTGTCTTTCAATTATGGCAAATAGGATGAAGCTGCTCCTGGTTTTGTCTCCCAGTCACCACCAGATAACTCCATGACCAACACCTGGAGGTTGCCTTTTCTGCATAAAGAATTGTGTAACTCAGTAAGACCTAGTTGGAAACACAGCTCCCGGCATCATGCTTTCCCTCATTTCCTGGATCTTATGTAAATCAATTACCTCCTCCCTCCTTAGGCTACGTGGTAACCAAATCTACTCCAGCACTAAGATTCATGGTCAAAAACACCAGAAGAAAACATTCAGACAGTTTATCGCTCCCATAAGTTGTAGGAAGTAGGAAAATTTCTGGAATACACATGCCCACACCCCAAGTAAAATGATGACTTAAGGTGGTGAAACTGGAGAGAGTATCATACCAGATGCGGGGAATACTAGTCCTTTCGACATTTAATACTTAACTACAGGCGCCACACCTGAACCCTGTACCCCCTCCCTCCCAGAGCACAGAGTGTAAGGCAACACAGGATGGCAGCAGTAAACCTACTTTAAAAACACCTTGACCTGGGGTCCAAATCATGAAGAAATCACTAGAGCATAGTAGAAGTGGGCAGAGAGATGCTGCCATATAGACATAAGGCTTAGGAAAAAAAACAACTGGAAGTGACTTTGAGAAAACATCTCCCATCACAGCAAGAAGGAAAGTCAGCACAAGCCACTGTTCTTCCCTGAAAAAAAAAAAAATCAGCAGGTGCCAGTATCTTTGCACTTCTATCCATTGTTCCAGAGTCTTTCAGTTTGATCCAGATGCACATTCTGGGTGAGGTATGTTCAATAATGCATGAAAGGTGGTGCTAATCAGTGAGAAACACAATAAATCATCTTCCATGCAGAGAACTCAAGGTTTATAAACTATTTTCATATCCATTTTAGTTGTTGCTTACAGCTGGTGACTGGGCTAGGCAGTTATTACTATCCCCACTTTCCAGACAAGTCTGAAAATGTGAGTGACCCAGGAGTAAGATCTAGGGTTTCTGACTGAATGGACAGAGGTCATCCCAGAAAATCCCAGTGAGTAACAGCCCAGGGCGAAATTTACCTTTCAACTAGACTCTGTCAGGTCTCTGGCACTGTAGACCCACCTATTCTCATGATCCTGAGCCAGTTACTTTACTACTGAGCCTTCATTACTTTTATCAGTATTGTCCAGAGACCACCACCCCAGGCAGCCAATTCTGCAATAAGAGGCCCATGTGGTCAAAGAAGTCTAAGGTAGCCTTTGGAGATTTATGATGCACATGCTCTACAATGAAGCCTTTGAAGAGTCCCACAGTTAAGCCTATTCAGCCCTAAATCTGCCACATTTTGAATACCACAGACCCTCTTTCTTACTGAACTTTATTTCATAGCATCATTATCTCTACAGTGTCTTTCAGCCTCCATATTCTGTTCCTTTTCTCCCTCAGCAGCCTTGAACATCAGCTGTGAAACCACCAATAGTCTATCTTGAGGGCAGGCACAATCAGCCACACATGGAATGGGGCATACAGCTTATGCTCCTGGACAGCAAAAAGAGGAGAAAGTACTCTCATGGTTTCTCTAAACATCTGTGCAATCTCAGATAAGGGGAGGGTTTTTCCAAAAATCTCCCTACACTAGAAATTGAGGACAAAAGTCTTAACTTAATCTTTCACTTTATATACTGGGCAGAAGTTGGAAACGTGTCAAACAAAATGACAAAAAAAGTTTTGAGGGGTGTAAAAAAAGGTTTGGTATGATTGAAACTCCACCTCTAGATCTGTTCAATTAAAAAAAGAGAAAGCCCTGGCTGGTTTGGCTCAGTGGTTCAAGTGTTCGCCCGCGGACCAATGAGTCTCAAGTTTAATTCCAGTCAGGGGCATGTACCGGTTATATGTCCCTCTCACATTGGTGTTTCTCTCTCTCTCCTCCTCCCACACTATCTGAAGATGAACAGAAAAATATCCTCAGGTAAGGATATTTCCCCATTTATCTTTAGATAGAGTGGGAGGGGGAGAGAGAAACATCCATCAATTGCCTCCTATACGTGCCTCAACTGGGTATTGAACCCACAACCTAGGTATGTGCCCTGACCAGGAATTAAATCCACAACCTTTCGGTGTACAGGATGATACTCAAACCAGATGAGCCACCCAGCCAGGGCTGGAGAGTAATGTGTTGTTGTTTTTTTTTATCCTCACCTGAGGACATTTTTCCATTTTTTGTTCAGACAGAGTGGGAGGCAGAAGAGAAACATCGACGTGAAAGGTACACATCGAGTGGCTGCCACCCACACAACCCAACCTGGGCCGGGGACAAACTGCAACCAAGATACGTGCCAATAGCGGGAACCGAACCCGGGTCTCTTTGGACTGCAGGCTGGCGCTCTAACCACCGAGCCAGACCAGACAGGGTAATGTTTTTTAAAGTAGCAGAATACTTAGTGAAGGTTATTTACTTATGAAAACTGAAGAGCTGTCATAATTGGCTGACCTTTTTCATAGTATTTTTACCCCAGGATCTAATTTAAATTGTCCCATGCAATATCTTATCCTATAACATTAAGGAATTATTGCCCATTTTTTAGTGTATGATATGGGAGGTGGTTATTTTGAGGAACAGAATACTTTTATTAGAGATTCAAATTGAAACTACTTACGGTTGAAACAATGTGAAGTCTACCATTTGCTTCAAAATAATTTCACTGCAGATGAATGGAAATGAAAGTGGATATAGCCCAGCGAGTGTGGCTCAGTGGACTGAGCGTCATCCCTTGGACTGAGAGGTCTTGGTTCGATTCCTGGTCAAGGTACATGCCCGGGTAGCAGGCTCCATCCTTAGTAGAGGGCGTGCAGGAGGCAGCCCATCTATATTTCTCTCTCATTGATGTTTATATCTCTCTAAATAAATCAATAAAAACAGTTTTTAAAAAGTGGATATAGCTAAAACAAGACTGGTCATGATGATAAATTGCTGAAGTTGGTGACTGGCACATGGGTTCTTTATTAAAAGAACTAAGGAGGCCGGGCCAGTGTGGCTCAGTGGTTGAGCACTGACCCATGCACCAAGAGATCACCAGTTCGATTCCCAGTCGGGGCACATGCCCAGGTTGTGGGCCCAATCCCCAGTATGGGGCATGCAGGAGGTGGCCAGTCGATATTTCTATCTCTCTCTCCTTTTCCTTCTTCTCTCTCTAAAAAAAAAAAAAAATCAATAAAGAAAAAATAATTGGGGGGGCAGGGGGGGAGGAACTAAGGAGGCCAGGCCAGTGTGGCTCAGTGGATTGAGCATCGTCCAATGGACTGAGAGGTCCCAGTTTGATTCCAGGTCAGGGCATATGCCCAGGTTGCGGGCTCAATCCCCAGTGGGGGGAATGCAGGAGGCAACTAACTGTTATTTCTCTCTCACATTGATGTTTCTCTCTCTCTCTCCCTAAAATAAATAAATAACATATTTTAAAAGAACTAAAGAGCTCCAAAAGCTCAAGTGACACAAACACACAAAAATAAGCTGAACTTCATCAAAATTAAAAAGTTATGCTTCAAAGGATACCACCAAGAACGTGAAAAAACAACATAGAATGTGAGGAAATATTTGAAAATCATTTATCTGACAAAGGACTCATTAGGTTTAACTGTACAGCATGGGCATCTACTGTAGACTTCTTTAACTACATGGGCCTCTTATGCAGATATGGCTGCCTCGGGCGGTCTCCAAACAATGCTGATAGAAGTAATGAAAGCTCAGAAAGGTAAAGCAATTGGCCTAGGGTCAGAACAGGTGGTAGCATGGCCAGAGCCCTAAATCTAGTTGAAAGTAAAATCTCCCCCTGGGTACTCACTCACTGGGGTTCCCTGGCATGACCCCTTCCCCTTCAGATAAGAATCTTTATTTTATTTTTATTTTTAAAATATTTTTTCTGTATTGATTTTAGAGAGAGGGGGAGAGAGACAGAAACATCAATGAGAGAGAACATCAATTGGCCACCTCCTGCATGCCCCTCAATTGGGGATTGGGCCCACAACCAGGGCATGTGCCCTGACCCAGAATCTAACCAGTGACCTCTTGGTGCATGGGCCAACGCTCAATCAGTGAGCCACACCAGCCAGGCCAGATAAGGGCCTTTAAAACAGGCCAAAAATCAAATAAATATTTTCCCAAAGAAGATATACAAATGGCCAATAAGAATATAAAAAGAGGACTTCCGGTCAAGATGGTGGCGTAGGTAAACGTGGTATAGCGTCCTCCCACAACCACATCAAAGTTACAAACTACAGAACAACCATCATTCAAACCCGCCTGAAATCAAGTTGAATGGAAGTCCTACAACTACGGAATTAAAGCAGCAGCCACATCAAGACTGGTAGGAGGGGCGGAGGGGCGGAGGGGCGGTCCCTCACCCACGTGTGGTGGATAAAAATCAGGAGGACACCTCAGCTGGGAGGGTCCTCCCTGAGGGGGTCCCCATCCCACACCAGGTGCCCCGCTCAGGGTTCCAGTGCCAGGAAGAGAAGTCCCCATAACTTCTGGCTGGAAAAACCAGTGGGAACTGAGGCTCAGGGAGGCTGAAGCAGCTGGAGCCCCAGGAAGCTCCTTAAAGGGCCCACGCACGAACTTATCGGACTCTCTCCCTCTAAGGTTGGAGGGGAGGCAGGTCCAGGGTCACCAGAGACATACAAGGAAGAACTGAGCTGTTTGGCACTGGAGCGAGGGCTGGAGAGGGGGCTTTCTCCGGGACAAATATGCTGTCAGAGGCCTATGTTCCTTTGGTGAGCCCTTCCCTGGGGCGGCAGACAGCCGCCATATCTGGGATTCCAGCAACCTGGCTCACACTGGTAGCCCCGCCCTGGTGACTCCCTGAGGCCCCGCCCCACCCCACCCCACTCCACCCCACTCAATTTTCAGGCCCACCCAAGCTGTTGCCACTTGTTTAACCATAGGATTGGCTGGTCTTGGATCCTGCTTCAGGTTTTTCCTAAATTCTTTCAAACGAGCAGCATCTGGTCTCAGCTAGCCCCATATCGCTCGTTAAGTAATACACTGAAACAAACACAGGGAGGCAGCCAAAATGAGGAGACAAAGAAACAGGTCCCAAATGAAAGAACAGAACAAAACTCCAAGAAAAGAACTAAGCGAAATGGAGATAAGCAACCTAACAGATGCTGAGTTCAAATACTGCTTATTAAACATACTCAATGAACTCAGTGAGAACCTCAGTGAACTTAGGGAGGGCCTCAAGAGCATAAAAAAGGACCAGTCAGAAATGATGGATGCACAGTCAGAATTGAAGGAGGCACTAATTGAAATAAAGAATAATTTACACAGCTTCAATAGTAGAGGACGTAAATCCAAGAAGCAAACCATCGATTTGGAATATAAGGAAGCAAAAAACGCCCAATCAGAACAGCAAAAAGAAAAAAGAATCCAAAAAAATGAGGATAGTGTAAGGAGCCTCTGGGACAATTTCAAGTATGACAACATTCGCATCTTGGGGGTGCCAAAAGGAGAAGAGCGAGAACAAGAAATCGAAAACCTGTTTGAAACAATAATGGCAGAAAACTTTCCTAACTTGGTGAAGGAAAAAGACATACAAGTCCAGGAAGCACAGAGAGTCCCAAACAAGATGAACCCCAAGAAGCCCACACCAAGACACATCATCATCAAAATGCAAAAGGTTCCAGACAAAGAGAGAATCTTAAAAGCAGCAAGAGAAAGGCAGCTAGTTACCTACAAGGGAGTTCCCATAAGGCTGTCAGCTGATTTCTCAAAAGAAACTTTGCAGGCCAGAAGGGAGTGGCAAGAAATATTCAGAGTGATGATGATGGAGGCTAACATTTACCAAGTAATTAACTATGTGGCAAGTACCATTCTACGTGCTTTGTAAGTAGAAATTCAATTTACCCTCACAATAATCTTATAGGCTAGGTGCATAGATGAAAAAACTAAGTTAACTAACTAGCCCAAGATTATATGGAGGCAGCCTGGCTTCAGAGTCTGTACTCTCAGCAATGCTACTTCCAAGTGTCCCTTCTTCTATGATAATCACCAGGAACAGGTGGTTGGCTGGGCATGTGATCAGATGTGAACCACATAGCAATTGCACAACAGCTCCAGGCCACCTGCCTGATATTTTTCAGGGGACCACAAACTTCCTTCAGCACCTGGGCAGGCATTTCTACCCTTCTCCAGCTACAGGCTCACTGTCCTTAGGTGAATTCTCCTCCAGAGCAAAGAGAGCCACTGGTTTGCAGACAGGGAGGAGACTGAAAGCTAAGGTAATTAGAGGCGTATGGGCTTCTGAGGAAGTAAAGTGAAATGTCCCCCAGGTGCCGGTGTTAAGAATCAGAAGGCACCTCTTCAAGGATAACCATGAGACATAGGTCAAGAAATGTTGCTTACCCTTTGGGGAAATGAGCCCTTGCATACCTTTGTGATGGACCATAAACTGATAGAACCACCATGGAGAGCAACTTAGCACTAACAACCCCAAATTTCATACCCTACAACCCCATAATCTCCAATGCCACTTCTAGGAATCTAGCACAACTACAGAAAGAAATAAGTACAACAATGTTTACCTGGCAAAAACTTGGACACAATGTATGTTCATCTATAAAGGTGTGGTTAAACAAATCAAGGTCTAATGCAATAACATACAAGCATTTTAAAAACATTAGAGGTGCCCTTGCTAGTTTGGCTTTGTGGTTAGGGTTTCAGACTGAAGACCGGAGGGTCTCAGGTTCAATTCCCAGTCAAGGGCACATATCTGGGTTGCAGGTTAAATTCCCGGCCCTGGTCAGGCCGTGTGGGAGGAAACAAATTGATGTGTCTCTCTCACATCCAATGTTTCTCTCTCTCTCTCCCTCCTTTCCATTCTTATCTAAAAATTAAAAGTCAATGGAAAAATATCCTTGGGTAAGGATTAACAAAAAAAAACAAAAACAAAGACAAAGAGCCCTGGCCAGTATGGCTCACCGGTTGGAGCATTGGCCTGCAGACCTGAGAGTCCCGGGTTCGGTTCCCACTAAGGGCATGTACCTTGGTTGCAGTTTGTTCTTGGCCCCGATTGGGGCCGGGTAGGTGGCAACCACTTGATGTGTCTCTCTCACATCGATGTTCCCCCTCCCCACCCCGGCTCTGTATGAAGATAAATGCAAAAAGTGTCGAGTGAGGATAAAAAAAAAACAAAAACAAAGAAAAATCAGGCCCGCAGGTGTGGCTCAGTGATTAAGCATTGTCCCATGCACCAAGAGGTCACCTGTTCGATTCCCAGTTAGGGCACATGTTCAGGTTGTGGGCCTAATCAGGCATGCAGGAGGTGGCCAATTGATGTTCTCTCTCATCGATGTTTCTATCTCTCTCTCCCTCTCCCTTCCTCTCTCTCAAATCAATAAATAAAAAAAATAAAAACAGCCCTGGCCAGTTTGGCTCAGCGGTTAGAGCGTCGGCCTGCGGTCTGGAGAGACCCGGGTTCGGTTCCCGCTAAGGGCACATACTTCGGTTGCAGTTTGTCCCCGGCCCTGGTCGGTCGTGCGGGTGGCAGCCACTTGATGTGTCCCTTCACGTCGATGTTTCTCTCTCTCTCTCCCTTCCTCACTCTCCCTCCCACTCTATCTGTACAAAAAATGGAAAAATATCCTCGGGTGAGGATAAAAAAAAATAAAAATTAAAAAAATTAAAAAAAATAAATAAATAAAAAACAATCAGAGGTATAATGCGATATGGAAGTCTACACTGTAATAAGGTTTTAAAAAGTGCATGTTGGCCTGGCCAGTGTGGTTCAGTGGATTGAGTGTCATCCCATGGACTCAGAGGTCCCAGTCAGATTCCCAGTCAGGGTACATGCCTGGATTTTGGGCTCAATCCCCAGTGGGGGCTGTGCAGGAGGCAGCTGATTGAGATGTTTCTCTCAATTACATTAATATTTCTATCTCTCTCCCTTCCTTTCTCTCTTAATCAAAATGTTTTTAAAAGTGCATGTTGTAAAATACTGCATATAAATCATCCCATTTTTGTTAATAAAAAATGAAAGAGCCCTGGCCAGTTGCTCAGTGGTTAGAGCGCCAGCCTGAGAACCAGAGTCCCAGGTTCGATTCCAGCCAAGGGCATGCACCTCAGTTGCGGTTCGTCCCCAGCCCCAGTTGGGGTTGTGCAGCCCCAGTTGGGGTTGTGCGTGAGGCAACCAATCAGTGTGTCTCTCTGTATGTTTCTCTCTCTTCCTCCCTCCCTCCTGCTCTATCTGAAGATAAATGGAAAAATATCCTCTAGTGAGGATTTAAAAAAAGAATGAAAGGCCCTGGTCAGTTTGGCTCAGCGGTTAGAGTGTCGGCCTGTGGTCCAGAGAGACTCGGGTTCAGTTCCCGCTAAGGTCATGTACTTCGGTTGCAGTTTTTCCCAGACCCTGGTTGGGTCATGCGGGTGGCAGCCACTCGATGTGTCCCTTTCACATCGATGTTTCTCTCTCTCCTGCTCTATCTGAATAAAAAATGGAAAAATGTCCTCTGGTGAGGATAAAAAAAAAAAAAACGAATGAAAGAAAATACAGAACCCCATAGATGCCACCAATTTTACATTTGTATATAGAAGTTATTTATATATATATGTAAACTTATTATTAAAGGGTCGGGGGCAAAAGTAGGCTGTAATACAAATATGTAATACATTAATTAATAAATAATATAGGAATAAATTGTTTCATGTACTCAAAACTGTAAACTTACTTTTGCTGATCCTGTATGTCTATAAATTGGCATCATAAGCAGAAAACCACCAAAAATACATACTACACCAAACCGCAGACTTTTTCACCTTTTACTCTAAGCATTGTTGTATTTCTGTATAATTTAACACTGTTATAAGCATGTGCTATTTTTGTATAATTAAAAACGGATGTGAAAAGGTAAAAGATACCTTAAAGCTCAAGTAAGAGCAGTAATCAGGTCTAAGGAAGGAAAACAGAAAGCCAAATCAGACCGATTTTTTGCCTCCCCCATTCCTTCAAATGTAGCAAGAAGATATGCATATTCATTTTTTTTCCTCGCCTGGGATATGTTTATTGATTTCAGAGAAGGGAAGGGAGAGAGGGGAGTGGGAGAAAGAAATACCAATGTGAGAGACAAACATCGATCCGTTGCCTCCCTATGCGCGCTGATCGAGGACTGAACCTGAAACCTAGCTATGTACCCGGCCAGGAATCGAACCCACAACCTTTTGGTGTACAGAATGACACTCTAACCAACTGAACCACACAGCCAAGGAAAGAGGATTTGCATATTTAAAGACAAAGGTCTCAAGAAAAAAGAAAGAAGTACACAAGATGAGGTACTCCCACTATTCAATTCTCACACTATCAATTCCTAAGGAGCTACAGTGCTCCAACATCCCAGTGTAAAAAGCCAAATATTAACTTTCTCACCCAAATAAACCACTAAGGAGGAAAATACCGAGATATGATCAGTAAATGAAGCTATGGGTTTTTTTGTTGTTTCTATGTTAGGTTGGTTTTCAGTATAATGGAGTGAAACTGCCAGGTTTAGGTGAGGAATATAATTTAGGAAAGGACAAACAAAAAAGTATGAAAAACATTAATATTTTCTCCATGACCAGATGCCTCTAATCTGAAAGAATGTGTAATAAAACAGTGTTACAACATAAGATCTGTCTTGCTGGATACTAAAAATCAAAAGACATGTTTTTATAACTTCACTCTAAATCCCACCCCTCCCAGCCACAAATATTCTTGCAACGTCTTCCATTCACTTTTACCTCCTCCAAAACTAGTGTTAATTAAATTCTTTAAAACATGTAAGATCTTGAATCAAAACTTAGCTGTGGCCCTCTGAGGGTGATGATGGCACCAGGAACAGAAGATACATACACAGCTCATCTGTTTTCCCATAGAAGAAAGTATGGAAAGAAAACCAAAAGTAAATAAATCAAGGCTATGGGAATGTAGTTGAGTAAGTGAGAACATCCCCAAAACCCAGTTCATGCAAGACTGGCAATCTACAAGTCTGGGAGAATGACCTACTTTAATTCCCACACTGGGAAAGCCCAGAATTGTGTCAACAAGCCACAGAATTCAATAGAATGGGATATGTTTCCCCTCGCCTTATTTCCCAGATTGCAATGCTCTGGATTTATTTGTGTTTCTTTGTGGTTTCCACACAGCAAGCAGTTTTTTGGCCAGACGTTGCTCCACCTAGTGGAAATACAAAGGATGGTCCAAAAGGGAGGTGCATACAGCCAGACATCAGCCTGTCTTTTGCATGCCACCGAGTAGACAGGTCACCACAACCCACTGTCACTGCTCCCTGTCACTCACTGGCTGCTCTTACTGTCTCTGAAGTGACAGTTGGATCAGTGGTCCTGGTAGTGCCCACAACTGGGGTTGTAGAATAAGAAAGAAAACCACGTCATGCACCACCTGGATCCTGATGGCCCCTCAAGGATTCATTAGTCCTAACAATTTAAGGCAGGAAAGAAAGAGGCCCTCTCGAGCAAATGGATGGCCAGGAATTCAAAAGGCAGTTGGACCCCAGTTAGAGCATCACCTGTGGACCAAAGGGTCTCAGGTTCGATTCCCGGTCAAGGGCACATCCTTGGGTTACAGGTTCAATCCGCCCCAGTCAGAGTAATTTGGGAAGCAACCAGTAAATGTGTCTCTGTCTCCCACCTCCCTCCCTTCCACTCTGACAAAAAAGAAAAAAGAAAAAATACCCCCAGGTAAGGATTAACAAAAAAACAAAAACAAAAGACAATTGGAATTTTGAATCCAAAGCATTTAAGGTAGCCACAGTATCTATAAGAGTTGCTGCCCAACACTTACAATAAACTGTATCTTTTTTTTTTTTTTAATCCTCACCCGAGGACATTTTTCCATTTTTTGTTCAGATAGAGTGGGAGGGAGAGAGAGAGAGAAAGAAACATCAACATGAAAGGGACACATCAAGTGGCTGCCACCCGCACGACCCAACCAGGGCCGGGGACAAACTGCAACCAAGGTCCATGCCCTTAGTGGGAACTGAACCCTGATCTCCCGGATCGCAGGCCAACGCTCTAGCCGCTGAGCCAAACCAGCCAGGGCACAATAAGCTGTATCTTGAGGACTGAAAGAGAAGGCTCTCTAGACAGCCTTCCTGAGATCCACAAGAGTCTGATTCCCTCAAGGTGACCCTGAGAATACCTAATAGTTTCGCAGGCTGAGCGTGTGTGAGAACAAACGAACATCCGTGAGGCTGAAAGTGAGAGTAGAGCCAAGACTTGGAATGGGAAGAGGAAAAAGTTCTAAGAACATGACTCAGTTCAGATTGGTATGGGACCATGGAAGACTGAGAAAAGAAAGCAACTGGCCATCAGCTTCACTGGGGCAAAAACAAACACGTTCTTCAAATAAAACCACAAGGGCAGACCAAAGCAAGAGAAAAAAAGTTCAAGATTGAGTGACTAAGGGAGGGCTCACCTGCTTACTAAGCCACAGACTAAAAAAATGTGTTTTTTTTTTCCAAAATGTTTGATGTTGGCTGACAAAATGAGGGCTCTCTGATAATATACACAACAAATCTGAGAGTAATAAAGATTTAGGATGTTAAAACTTTAAATTATCCCACCTAAAATTTGTTGTCAGAGGCCATAACACTTCATAATGCTATGCTCTCTCTTCACAGGAATGCTGACCTCAAATTCTGTGATAAATGAGTAGGTTCTGGTAGGAAACCAGAGTTTGTTCACTTTGACACTACTCACATCTGGGGCCAGACAATGTTGTGGGGGACCATCCTTGTAGGATGTTTAGCAGTATCCTTGACTTTCACTCACTAGATGCCAATAGCACTCCCAAGTTTTAACAAACCAAAAATGTTTCCAGACGCTGACAAATGTCCTCTGAAAGAGGCAAAATTGTCCACAACTGAGAACCACTACTCAGAACACATAGGTTCACTATGAAAAGTTACCTACATAGCTAAAAGATCACAGGGACAAACCTAAACTCAGTGATAGAACAGAATCAAGGAAGTCACTGTCAAATCTCAGTTTCCGAACTTAGCCTGGGAGTTGACACTTCCCTACAATGTACTCTGAGAACCACCAATATTAACAGTAGGGATAACTATTCTCATTTTATAGGTGGGAAAACTAAGGCACAAAGAAGTTAAGTAATTTGCTCAAGGACAGTAAGCAAACTATCCTTTGGAACTCAGGTGGTCTGCCCCCAGAGCTCATGACCTCATCACTGCGTTAGACTATACCCCATCACCCCCACTGGAAAGCTGCTAGATCTATACTGTCTAATAAGAAGTCAGTAGCCACATGTAGCTATTTCATTTAAATTAATTAAAGCGAATATCATACCACTTTGGAAAACAGTCTGGCAGTCCTCAAAAGGTTACATATGACCCAGCAAAAAAGGTTACATAGTTACCATATGACCCAGCAATTCCACTGTTACAAACATACCCAAGAGAAATGAAAACATGTCTACACAAAAACTTGTACACCATGTATGTTCATAGCAGCATTATTCATAATAACCCAGAAGTGAAAACAGCCCAAATGACTGTCAATTTATAAATGGATAAATAAAATGTGGTACATTCAAACAACTGAATACTAGCCAGCCATAAAAAGGAATAAAATACTGACACATACAATGATATACTGATCTATCAACATTGATGAATCTTAAAATATTATGCTAAGTGAAAGCCAGTCACAAAGGATCACATAAGTGTATGATTACATTTATATGGAATGTCCAGATAGGCAAATCCATAGAGACAGAAAGTAGATTAATGGTGCCAGGGGATGGGGGAAGGAGGGGATGAAAAGGGGAGAGACTGCTAATGGCTATGATGTTACTTTATGGGGTGACTGAAAATGTTCTAAAATTAGATAGTGGTAATGGTCACACAACTGTGAATTACAAAAAAGACATTTTATGTACATTTTAAAAGGATGAATCTTTTTTTTTTTTTTTTGGTATGTGCCCCTAGTAGAAACTGAACCCGGGGCTCTCTGGTCCACAGGCCGAAGCTCCAACTGCTGAGCCAAACTGGCCAGGGCTAAACGGATGAATCTTTTGGCATGTTAATTATAGCTCAAGGAAGTTGATATAAAAAACTAGATGTCATGAAATGTCCTCAGTTATCCTGGCCACATTTTGAATACTCAATAGCTTCATGTGGTTAAGTGGCTACCAAAACGAACAATGCAGATACAATTTCCAACATCACAGAACGTTCTAAGGACAGCACTGCCATCAATGAATGGATAAAAGATTTCCTTTACCAGCTAACCACAGTCCACCTTTCAAGTCTCACTACTTTCACCCTCCTCTTCTCACAACCACATACGAAGCTTCCGAAGCTTCCGCCACAGACTATGCACCTCCTCCATTTTCACTCTTTCATCTGGAATGTGCTTTCCTCATTCCTGGTCCATAGACATTCTACTTATGCTTATCAACCTTTAGAGCCCATCCAAATGCCTTTTCCCTAAATCCCCACCTTCCCCTGGCACTAGCAGAATCAGTTGTTCCCACTGGCCTTTGTTTGCATTTCCATTACAACATGATCCCTCTGGATTACAAATCATTGTGTTATATGTCTTTCCCACAAGATTACCAAGCTCCTTGAGGACAAGGATTCTGTTACTCATTTGAGGGTTCCCAATGCCTAGAGATAATGATAGCCTGCTGCAAGAGTAGACATTTCAGTAAATGTTTGCTGAATTCTGCTGAAAGGATTTACAGAAACTCAAGATATTGATTTTCAACAGTTGCCTACTTGGGTGTGTAAAAAAGACTAAAATGAGGAAAAGGATTTGATTCTGGAAGTCTCCTATCCCACTATTCTACAAGAAGGAGTATTGGTGATTGCACTGAAAAGGGGCTTCTGGACTGAAAACTGGGGCAATGGAGGTGAGTAAAGGAGGGAAATTGGGGGGCCAACTGGTATACTACTGAGGGGTGGGAAAAAAAGGAAAGAGCGCCCCCATCCAACTCAAGTTTTAAGCAAGGCAGAGGAAAAGTCGTAACTGCATCTCCAGCGATTTGTGCCCAGGCCATTGGTTGAGTCAATTCATGGAAAAAGACTTTCCTAAATCTTTATTTTAGATAATATAGTCAGATTTTTCTGCTTAAGCCTAACCAAAAGTAGAAAAAACAAAAATACTCTAGGTATTTCAATCATAATTTAACTGGAAGAGACAAATGCCAAGGCCTTAGTATTTGGAGACCTTACTGCCTTTTTATACTTTATAGATTCAAGGACTCATAACTGAGTTGCAGTGACCTAAAGGAGAGTTAAGTCTAAGTTCCTAATCATAGAAGTGAGCTAAGCTAATGAACTTTCCTGGGCCAGGATGGCAAAAAATGTCTGTTCCAGGGCAGAGCTATTTAAAAAAAGCAAGCCACCTAATATTATGTATTTCTGATATTAAATGCATATGAAAAAAAATGGTACTTGATAGAGCCATTTCAAGGGGGGAAATGCAATGAGGTGCCCATACCATTTCAACAAGGTATACAGAATCCTCCTCAATTCAGTTGGCTGGAAGTCACTTGTTGAAATAAGGACAGTAAATACCTGAAGTAGGTCCTATGCCAAAATGGTCTCTGAATTTTTTTTCTTGACTGATTTCTACAAGCCAAAAAATCAACAAACACCAAAGTGGCTAAATTGTGGTGGATTCAGAGTTAATAATTATGTAATAGCTTCCATTCCAAAGGTTAAAATTCAAAACACAAATCTCATTACAGATATATAATAGTCTCTTATAGAAAGAGACAGGGGTATTAGGTCGGGATGGAAGTGTACGGGGGGAGGGGTTAGGAAGAGGGAGACTATTCATTATAAAAACCTTCCCCTTTCTGCAGGAACTGTAACCACACAAAATAGCTGCTGGTCAATGCATCCATCCAAATGGAACAAAGTACAAGAGTCATCCTGTCCCCAAAATAAGTAATGGAAGTGCCAGAGAAATGATAAGAAAATGGCCTGTGCTCAACAAACTACAGTTAGGGCAAGACACTGAAGATTCCCCCACACAATTTTCTAGTCACCTCCCAAGCTTGAATGACATAGAAACTTCCACTTGCCATCTTTCCTCCTGCTAAAGAAATGGATGTTTCCCACAACTGACTAGGAAGTCTGCCATTCCTCTCCAACAGGGTGAAGCAGTCCACAGGCCCTGGACACCCACCTCCAAAGGCTCCAACATTCCTAAATTACCCTTCTAGCAATGTTATTTATTAGTAATTGGGAGCAGCCTTCACAGATACAGAAACAGGTACAAAGGAAAAGCAACAGTTTGTTCTGTTTTGTTCTGTCAGCATTTATCTTTTACCAGTCCAAAGGATTACAAAGTTTCTAATACACAAAATTTATTTCTCCTGCTAGTTTGATTTTTTTTTTCCTTCATCCTCACCCGAGGACATTTTCCCTTTTTTTTTTTTTTTTTTTTTTTCAGATAGAGTGGGAGGGAGAGAGAGAGAGAGAAACATTGATGTGAAAGGGACACATCGAGTGGTTGCCACCCACATGACCCAACCAGGGCCAGGGACAAACTGCAACTGAGGTACGTGCCCTTAGCAGGAACCGAACCCGGGTCTCTCTGGACCGCAGGCCAACGCTCTAACTGCTGAGCCAAACTGGCCAAGGCCATTTTCCCATTTTTTGTTCAGGTAGAGTGGGAGGGAGAGAGAGGAACAGAGAGAGAGAGAGAAACAGTGACGTGAATGGGACACATCGAGTGGCTGCCACCCGCACAACCAACCAGGGCTGGGGACAAACTGCAACCGAGGTACGTGCCCTTAGTGGGAACTGAACCCGGGTCTCTTCAGACCGGAGGCCGATGCTCTAACCGCTGAGCCAAACCAGCCAGGGCTAGTTTGATTTTAATTGGGAAAATAAAGCACCCCGATAAAGCCTAAAACAGAAGAGTTCAGACCTAGAAAAGGGAATATACTGGCCCAGAAAATGAGCTCTGTTACTTTCACATGTTATTCTAAAATACCTAAATATATTCTTGGGCTAAAACAGGACACTTAAACAGATAAATGAATAAACAAATTGTAGTATAGCCACACAGTGGAGCATTATTGAGCCATAAAAAATAATTAAGTACTGGTACATGCTACAACATGGATTAACCTCGGTAACATTATGCTAAGGGAAAGAAGCCAGACACAAAAGGCCACATTGTAGAATCCCATTTATATGAAATATTCTGAATAGATAAATTCATAGAGACAAAGCAGGTTGGTGGTTGCCAGGGGCTGGGTGAAGGAGGGAACAGGGAGGAATTGCTTAATAGGTAGGGGGTTTTCTTTTGGGGTGATGAAAATGTTTTGAAACTGAATAGAGGTGGTGGTTAAATGACACTGTGAATATACTAAATGCCACTGAAATTTTTCACTTTAAAATGGTTAAATGGTTTTAAATAGTTTGTTATATGAATTTCATCTCATTTAAATTGTAAAATAAAGGCTACTAATGAACAAAACAAAGATGTATACAGTATGTGAATAGGCAGCCCCTGAACTCCTAGGGAAAAGATAAGTATTTTTGCTGGGACTGCTTCTACTCTTGACCACAACACAAAGTGCAAGTGCTAAACTGTATAGACTCAGCCATCGTGCGTGTGTCTTTCTGAAAAGACAGGGAAGGGATCGGAAAGTGAAGACAACAGAATGGGAAAGCCTTGCCAAATGCAAGGGAAGGAGGGGTGATTACCCCTAGTGCACCCCACCCAACTTGGCACCAGGAGTAACGCTCCCATTAAGGTTTCGAAATGCCAGCCAGAGCTGGAATCAACACAAACCAGCTTCTCTGCTTGGATAAAAAGCAAGCCACCCAGCAAGAAAAGCTGGGGTGCTTCATTTGCTGTCTGTATTGGCATCAGCACCACCATTTGCTCAAAAGCCTTAGGCTGGCCCAGATCAGCGTCAGCGACTGGCTCTCCCAGGCCAGCCAGCCTAACAGTAAAAGTTTATTAGAGCTCAAGTGTGCCCTCTTCCTGAAGGGTCCCAGTCTACTTCATCCCATCTGCCTTCCAAGAGTCCTTCCTCCAACCACTTAACTCCAACACTATGAAAAATGGTGCCCTCAGAACTTGCCCCCGTTCAACCTAAAATAGCCCCTCCTCTTAGCCCCTCCTCCCTCTCAGGCTAGCTCAGTAGCTCACGTAACCCGACCCACATGGACGTACAAGGGGCACTGCTGCCTTGGGGAACACGAATGCACCCCACATGCCCCAGCTTGGCACCATTATCCAGTCATCCCAGCCTACCTGATCTAACCACCGTCTGTCTCACAAGCTCGCACTAGCTTCGCACCAAGCCTCTGTCAACCTCCCTGACACCAAAACAGGTGTCCCTCAGCTAAACATCGACGCCCCCTTAGATCCTGTCCACTCCACACATGGGTATCCCTCTCGGGACCCCTCAACTCTTGGCAACAACATTCTTTCGGCCCCCTCCAGCTAGCAGCGAGGATATCTCCAGCCTCCTCCAGGCAGGCCTCGACGACCCCCAGGTCCCCAGCATGGCCCGGACGCCCCCTCCCCCTTACCTGCGGGGGTTCAGCCCCGGCTGACAGGGGGCTGGGCAGCACCTGGAGGAGCAGGAGCGCCATGCTACCCAGGAGCCTTCTCCTCTCCATCCCCCCTCCTGCTCCTGCTCCTCCGCCACGGCGCCGCCGCCACCCTCCTCCTCTTCCCTCTCCTCCTCTTTCCTCTTCTTCCTCCTTCCCTTCTTTTCCTGTTTCACTCTCCCCTCCCGCTTCCGGCTCTGCTCCACCCCAGCCAAAACACCCTCCCAGACACTGGGGAGGTTCTCCAGTTCCAGCGCCTTATTGGCCTCTGCCCTTCGTCCATTGATCAAAGCAGCTGTCGATCAAATCTAAGTTCCGCCCCCACGAGGTTCCGCCCCATGAAGACGGAAAAGCAGAAGGATTCAGCCAATTAAAAGTAGGAGGAAGCTGGGCCATCTTGAGTGCTGCAAGCGGGTGTAAATGCGGAGAGTGGCCGAGGTAGCTCCGGCCTGGGGGCGGGGCCACCGAGAACGTGTGGTATGGAAAAGTCTAATTCGGTATAGCCATCCTGAGTGTGGCGGAAGTACTAGATTTCCACAGTTCAGCTAAGAAAGAGAAAGGGTATGGTAATTATAAATGGTGTTGGAAAAAACAAATAAATGGTGTTGGCAAATGTTATGTTTTTAAGGAGGTAACCAGACGCTCCTAAAGAATAAAACAACTGCAATCTAAAAATCTTCTGATATCTTTTGTCTTGAATCACAGCCCCAGTACCAGGGTCCCTCTCCTGGTCTCAAATTGTCCAAGCAGTAGCTTAGGTCAACTTGAATTCCCTATGAGACAGTACCTTTACCTGAGGCACGGTGTTTTGCCACCACAAGTCGCAGGAACAACGTTGTATGGACTCTACCTGAAAAATAGCTCTGAAATCCACCCCAAATGTTTCAATCCATCTTCTCACCTTTTGGCTAAATATAAATGGTCTCATTTCACACACCACAACAAGGGTGCTCTACCACAAACAAAAAACATTGTCTCATGGCTTTCCCTCTAAAAATTCTTCAACTACCGACAGAATATGTAGTCCAAACTTCTCAACATGGCCCTGTGTCCAGGTTCCTGCATACTTCTCTTTATCTCACTGCTGCCCACACGTTCTGCTCACCCTGGACACTTCGGAGATCCCCAATGTGCTGTGCAATATAGTATACTTCATTTACACATTTCACATACAAACTCCTAGTTCCCGTCCCCTTGTTTCTACTTCTGGAGCCACATAACACTTCCCCCACAATATATTGAACTTGTTTCTGTCTGGCTGACCCTTCTTACTAAATTGCAACTTTTTGTCCGGCACACTGTCTTACTCATTTATTTTTCTTTTTTTAAAATATGTTCTTATTGCCTGGTGTGGCTCAGTGGTTGAGCATCGACCTATGCACCAAGAGGTCACCAGTTCGATTCCTGGTCAGGACATATGACCAGGTTGTGGCCTGATCCCCAGTGTGGGGCATGCAGGAGGCACGCCAATTGATGTTCTCTCTCATCGATGTTTCTCTCTCTCCCTCTCCCTTCCTCTCTCTAATATTAATAAAGAAAAACAATTTAATAAGTGTTTTTATTGATTTTTTTTTTTTTTGAGAGAGAAGGGAGAGACAGAAACATTGATGTGAGAGAGAAACACCAATCTGCCACCTCCCACACAACCCCCCCACTGGGGATCAAGCTGGAAACCCATGCACGTGCCCTGACCAGGAATCCAACTGGAACCTCTTGGTTCATGGGAGGATGCTCAACCCACTGAGCCACACCGGCTAGGCCATTCTTTTTTTTTGGTACGTGCCCCTAGCAGGAATCGAACCCGAGACTCTCTGGTCCACAGGCTGATGCTCCAACTGCTGAGCCAAACCGGCTGGGTAGGCCATTCATTTCTTAAGCAATCCCTACAATATCCTGCACAGGACCCAACTATGAACTCATATAGTAAAATGAAATGAAGACCCATGACAGAGAAACCAGCTGCCTGTAGCTGCCAATTTTCTCTCAAAAATCTGCGAAATCATTATACAGCCTGACCCAATCTGGCCCATGGCTGAGCCCACAGGGAATTGTTCTTGTCTCAGTGCAAAGTGGGAAACAGGTAAGAGTGAAGAAAATCAGTTTTGCCCCAACATATGTCCATAGTTCTGCTTTCCCAAGTGCTACAAAAAGTGACAAGTATTTTTTTGCCAATCTCGTTTCTTAGAAATCCATTCACTCCACAATCAAGCTCCATAGGAGACAGATAAAGATTGAGTACTAAGCAAAGGCCCAATTTTCATACATAGGGTCTTAATCCTGGCATCAAAGAGTTACAAAGGCCACATAAAAGCCAGGCATCATCATCATTAGAAAACCCCAATGGTTTCAATTTGGCAGACACAGAGGATTTTGTCCCAACTTCCCTTTCTCCCTTTACCTGAGAGCTCAAACTGAGCTACTGGACAGGACAAACACTAAACCTTGCAGTCTGGACTAGCATTTCCCGCACCAAGAGTCATTCTAACCAACTTTATTTCCACATTCCCCCAGGAGCCAATTGAAAAAAGCAGAGGCCTTACAAAACGGAGCTGAGAGGCAGTATGAGTGAATGCTTTAAAAAATGCCTCTGGCCTGGCTCTTGTGGCTCAGTGGTTGAGCGTTGACCCATGCACCAAGAGGTTGCCGGTTCGATTCCTAGTCAGGGCACATGCAGGTTGTGGGTCCAATCCCCAGTGGGGGGCATGCAGGAGGCAGCCCATCAGTGTTCTCTCTCATCAATGTTTCCATCTCTCCCTACCTCTCCCTTCCTTTCTCTCTAAAATCAATAAAGAAAAAATAAATAAATAAATAAATAAATAAATAAATAAATAAATAATGCCTCTGAACTGTAGCCACTACATACTCCAGACTTTTCCAAAGAGTAATTGTCTATGAAGACAGGAGGAATGCCAGGAGGCTTAAGGAACTGAAAAGGAAAGGGAAATGTTGATTTTTATTTTTATTTATTTTTTTATCCTCACCCGAGGACGTTTTTCCATTTTTTTTGTTCAGGTAGAGTGGAGGGAGAGGAACAGAGAGAGAGAGAGAAACATCGACATGAAAGGGACACATCTAGTGGCTGCCACGCACATGACCAACCAGGGCCGGGGACAAACTGCAACCAAGGCACACGCCCTTAGTGGGAACTGAACCTGGGTCCCTCGGGACCACAGGCCAACTCTCTAACCGCTGAGCCAAACTGGCCAGGGCAGGTTGTTGATTTTTAAAAGAACACCAGTGTCAAACAGCTTCTGAGCTCTGGTAAAGTTTTTCCTATTTGCCTTTGAAGTGGGCAATGTTCATGCTGAAGCCAAATCTCTTATCCTAAAAAAAAACTAGCTCAAAGACACAGACCTTTCTGCTCAGACATCAGCTAAAATCAAAGTGCACAGGTTATATAGCATGTATGAACTTTGAAAACATTATGCTAAGTGAAAGAAGCCAGGTGCAGAAGGCCACATACTGTGATTCCATTTACATGATATGTCCAGAATGGGCAAATATAGAGACAGAAAGTAGATTAGGGATTGTGAGGGGCTGGGGCTAGGGGATGAGGGGAGTGACTGCTAATATGCAGTTTCTTTTGAGGGTAATGAAAAAGTTCTGGGATTAGTGATGATAGTTGTACAACTCTGTTGAATATACTACAAACCACTAAATTAAATTGCAACCAGTACTTTGACCACAGGGAGGAGGCCCTTTCTCATTAGAGCAGTGGTCCTTCAAGTGTGGTACACAGAATCACTGGAAAATTACCAGAAATGTCAAATCTCAGGCTCTGCCTCAGACTCACATAATTAGAAATTCTGGGGGAGGGGGCCCTATGATCCGTGTTTTAACAAGCCCTCCAGGTGATCCCAATGCATATTTTTAGAGCTATTACTCCAGAGTAATTTTTTACTGTAAAGGACCAGGGAATAAATACTTTGGGTTTTGCATGCTACGTACATTGGTTCTCTGTCACATATTGTTTTTTCCATTTTACAATCCTTAGCTTCCAGCAAAGACAGGTGGATTTTTCCCGTGCTATAAGGGAAATGAACAATAGCCTCTGGGCTTCAGACAGATAGGTTTCCCTTAAAGCTGTGATAACCTCCATGCCAAGGCCAAAGTAAGTCCAGATCCAGCTTTCCATCCAGGTGTTAACTCAGACTGCAGACAGTTCATTGTGCTTTTAAGATATTTATTCAATTCACAGTGGTATCTTTGAACAGTCAGTAAATTCTACTGGACAAAACGTATTCAGACATTGACCCCAGGTATGCCACAAGAGTTCCCCAGGGAGCATGAGAAATCACCTACAGCAGCCAAGCTGGAAAGGACAAGTAGCTATGCATTGCTGTGTGTCCTTTAAGGCTCTTTGGTCCTGGTTGATTTTTCTCTTACAGGCGTCCAAATAAAACTTCCCTTTCCTAGTCAATATACACCAGTCTTTCTTTGGTGTTTAACCTAATGGGCTGAGGAAGGGAGGTAGCCAGGAAATTATACCATTACAATGTGTGATTAATGCTTACATACATCATTTTCACTCACAATTAGTGGAATTATCTTTTAAACACATAAGTAAAATCAGACATAACATTAGAGAACAAAGTGTCAACAGACAGGGCTCAAAGAACCATGAAACTCTGCTGCCTCAATGACTCCATTCAGCACCAAGAACTCCCAGGTGCTTGATAAACTCAAGGTTAGCAGCCCTCCCAAAGAACCTTTCTGACAGGGGCAATGAGGGGAATAGGGCAGAGTGGAGACGAGCCCCAAGGTGACACAGACTAGCCACCCCGCTTCCTGCATTTGCTGGAACTGCATGGGTAAAGGTTCCATAGCTTGAGAGATGACACAGAAGGTAAGAGAAAGGAGATGTAGGTGCTTCTCTTTGTCCCAGAGGCTCTTCCCCAATCCTGTCTGGAACCAGAATCCCAAAGTTTTCCTAATTTTTCCAATCGATTTGCTGAGTGTCTGCTCAGGTCCCAGCAACTTATACCTGAGCAGGGGGGGCCTCAGCTCCTGGTTTCCAGGGAATAGGAGTTAAAGGGGGAGGGGGTACAGAAAATTTGGTCTTTCTCCCCTTGTTCACTTTTATCCCCTGGAGCCCAATAAACCTAGTGCCTGGGTAGAAGCAGGAGGCATCCTGGAATCCCCACCCCCAAATCCACCCTAGCCTCAGGCCCTGTTGGTAAAGAGGAATGAAGGCACAGGTGGCTAAGGAGGAGATGGTGAATATAGGTATAGACTGGTCCTTGCTGGAATGGATGGATGGATGGCATGCATTCATTCATTCTACATGCCCCTAGCGGGAACTGAACCCAGGACTCTCTGGTCTGCAGGCTGACGCTCCAACCACTGAGGCAAACCGGCCAGGGCTGGGGTGGGGAATTTAGAGACCCTTATTGAAGTAGACGTAAGGCACAAGTTTTCCATACTTGGCCTTGATGGTGTCTTGGAGCTCCGGTTCCAGAAACGAAACTGGCAGTTCACTGAGAAGAGAGAAGAAGGTTATGAGTATGCCACCTAGACAGCAGCAAATTACCCTTAAAGTCCAACTTAAATGCCACCTCCAAGAAGCCCTCCCTGATTCTTCCTTCAGAATTAGTATTAGCCTCTGTATACCATAATATGTTGCTTTTACCTCTACACAGGCCTGACTTCATTCTCCCTGGTGCTCAACTTCCACCTTCTCCACAAGATTGCAAGCACAGTGCTCAGAACACAGGAGATGTATAACAGGTGACTACTGAGCTGAGTACTAAGGAAGGGGAGATTGGCATCTTCTCTGTATATATTCAAGCTATTGAATACATATATATGTATATATTCAATATATATATTTCCAGGTATATATGCATACCTAGTCTCCTGGAGCTAGTCCTTCCTCCCACCCGTCTGATGCTCTCCTTCCATGACATGCAAGGGAAATGAAGAGGGTCAAGTCATCCACTCTCTGGCAAACATGAGCCAGAATAAGTACCTGCCCCCTTGTTCAATTTCAAAGACTAGACACAGCCAGGGGAAATTTATCTAATAACCCAATCAGCAAAACAGTTTCTTGTTGTTCCTTCACCTCCTCTCCAAGGCAGCCCTTGCTCCACTGGGAGAAAGCAATTCATCCCCTTAGAGATGTGTTCTGGTTTACTATTCATGCAGAGTTAAGAGGCCTAGAGTTTAGGCTGATATGCACTTGTCCTGGATAAATGCTGCCCTTCCTGCCCCTCCTCTTTCCTTTGGGGCAGCAAGCAGGTCAGGAAGAGCAGGGACAGGACATTTGGTAAAACAAGTAATGAATGAATAGCTGATACCATTCCTGTGGGAACAGCCCACATGCGACTGGCACCATGAAGATGAGGCTGGAAAAAAAGGAGAAACCAAAGTGTTAGGGGGCATTTACCCACAGGCCCTCCCACAGATAATCCCTGAGCCCCTTGAAGGATGGGGGAGATGCCCATTCACTTGGCCTGCCTTCCCAGCTAGCTCCACAGCTCCTCTCCCTCCAACCCTTCTCCTGGTCTCTGGTGCCAGGATACTAATTCTGGCATGAAATAAAATCAGCCCACCTCCACCCCCATCCCTTACCCCATCCACCCCTGTGGGTCAAGCTCATGAAGTCACTAGGGCAAGCAGCAGCCCTGAAGACCACATGCATCCACTGATGTGTAGGGAAAGCAGTGAGGGGTGTGAATCCAAAGGTCCTCCTCCTCTATTCATTGAACATCTGCATTGTTGGAGAACAGTAAAGGGCAGGGCTCCTTAAACTTCAATGTGCATAACTGTAGGGCTTATTAAAATACGATGCGAGTTCTGAAGGTCTCTGGAAGGGCTTGAGTATTTATTTCTAACAAGTTTTAAGATGGTGCAGGTACAGGACCATGTCTTACAGGATTGGGGAGCCTAACAGACCTGGATCATATCATACTTTTGACACTTAAAAGTTGTACAATCTGGGGCACATTACCTCTGGGCCAGCAGACGGAGCACAAGAGTGCCTTCTTTGTAGGGTTACTGTGAGGATTCAACAAGATAACCCTTGTATAGCACCCAGTCTGTGGTTAACTGCCCACTAGTGGTAACTCTATGAGCAGAAGTATAGCACATCTGCCAAGGACCAATCTCAGCTCCAGCAATTATCAGCTATAGACCTCTGGGTAAGTGTCTTCATCGTTCCAAGCCTCAATTTCTTCTTTTGTAAAAGACAATGAAAGTATATATACCTCCAGGGCTGAGGGAATTAAGTGAAATTATAGATGTGAAGCATTAGCACAGTGGGCATATTCCATAAATGTTAGTTTTTGCTGTCACTCACCATGCAGCCCTGCGAAACAAGGTTAATGGTAGGACATGGCCAGTCGATGGCAGGCACCTAAGAATGCTGCCATGATGTGGTGGTTTCCTCCTGGGCGAGGCTGGGACACCTAACAGTCCCAGGCTGTCTCATCATTTTTGTCACTTCATTTATTATATCTACTTATTTATTTTTATTGAGATATAATTGACATATAAAAATATGCAAGTTTAAGATGTACAACATGTTGATTTGATACATTCATATATTGCAATATGATTACTTTAGTGTTAGCTAACACCTCTATCATGTCACATTATTATCACTTCTTTTTCATGGTGGGATTGTCTCATCATTTTTGTGTCTTCTCCAGACTTAAGGTCAGAGGCAAGACCCTGGGACAGGAGGGTACCCAAGCACTCCACTTTCCATGCAGATGTGTGCATACAGCCTATGTGCATAGAGCCTGGTTTCTTCCAAAAAGATGAGGTGAGAGCCCTCCAGATGGATCACAGGTGTTCTGAGCTTGGGAACTTTGGAAGTCAGGTAAAGGAGAACATGTTCTTCAACACAAATGACACAAGAGGACAGATCTGGAGTGCCCCAGCCACCACAAAACCCAAACCAAGAAAACATTACTCACAAGCACCCACACAGCATAACCTGCAATGGCGCATGCAGGACCTTGACTTTCTGCACAAAAACAAACAAACAAAAAGACCCACATGGTACTTATATACCTTAAGGTGAACCTCACACCTGCCCCGTGACCAATCAGGCAGCTAGAAGCCCACAGGTGTAAGACGGCTGGCCCTGAAGGGGAGGAGAAGGGGTTCTTCTTGCTCTCTGCAGACAAGGGCAAGCAACTGGCTATGGTGTCTAAAGCGGGCAGCCAGTGAGGACTGGTATGGGCCCTACTTCAGTGAGATGAAGGCTGGGAGCTAGAGGGAAGGATGAGAAAATCAGGAGCTCCCATGCACAAGTGTGGTTGGAGGACCCTGAGAAGAGAACGCAAAAGGGAACCCCACTCACCTGCATGAAGCGCAGTTTCTCCAGCCGTTCCATGATGACCGGCAGTAAGACTGAAAGAAACCAGGGACAAGTTGAGCGGACCTGTAAGACTTTCCCTAAGACCCCCTTTCTGAAGTCAGATCAGGGACTGAGTGATTACCCTTCCTTCCCCAGAAGTCCCAGAAAATACTTTTCATTTGGGAGAATAATAGAAGACTGTAGGCATGACCACTCTGACTTGTCCCTCAAGTCCCAGCAGAAGGGTGCCTCCCAAAGCACACCTGCAATAATAGAATATGTGCCCCAGGTCCAAAGTGTCCTTCTCAAAACTCGAAACTGTCTCTGAAGGCTCATGTAAATAGACTTTTTATCCTTCTCTGTAACATGCCCCTGCTGGAAGCACAACCAGCACAGGGGATTTATTTTCTCTCCCACTGTCTCCCCAGCACCTGCATTGTGTCCAGCACATTGAAGGTACTTAAGAAATATATGTTGAATGGAAAGACCTTAAAATGTCTGATTAATTGATGTACTAAGAACTACACTGTGGTTCTCCTGTGGCTTTCAGCACTCGAGCAAACCAGCAAGAGAAGCTGGAGAAGCTGTGGTCCCACCTCCCACCCAAAAGCTGAGTGTGGCTGAGGCCTCAATCATATGTTCCAGAGGTCCCCAGAGGGGAAGGCTTCCCAATCTTACTCATGCCAGGGGCTGCCATGGTGATCCGAGAAATGACCACTTGGGTAATGCCTATGGCTGCAGCTCTCTGAGGGCAGAAAAGAGCAAGTTGTCAGGAATGATTTTATCCAGTATCCATGGCTAAAGTCAGGGTCAGGGTCACAGCCAAGTATGAGCTGATAAAGGAGAAGGGATGGACCTGCCAGGAACTGAGTGACTTCTCCCAACCCTCATCCACCCAGCTCTTATGGTTTCAGGACTAGAAATGATGGAGAAAGAACATGAGAAATGTCCTAAACAGAGAAATGTTGGGAAAATTTAGGAGAATGAGAGCAGAGTCAGGGAGATAGTATAATGGAGTCCAGGCCTGCTCTGACCACTAAGGACAGCACAGGGTATGAAAGGGAGTTTCCTCCCCCCACCCAAAGGGAGACCTCTGCTCACCCGGGAATGACCAATCTCGTTGTGATTCTTGTCCTTCACACAGATGCCCTGGATGAGTTCCCTAAACACAGACAGGAGTTGCTACACTTGGGAAAAGGGTGTGGAAGCCTGCCAGCAGTGTGACACCCCAGGGAACCAAGGCTAGGGCATTCAAGCTCTAGGAAGCCACATTCTACAGCATTGCCCTATGACCTTCTCTGCACTCCAGTGAGTGGTATCTCTGAAGTGACCTCGGACAGTGGTTAAAAGAACTAGTCCTGAGCCCAAACTGCCCAGGTTGAATCCTGAAACTGCAGAGTAAGTGTCTGATCATGAGTAACTTCCCTAATCCTTCTAAAGACTCAGGTATCTTCATCTGCAAAATGGGGACAATCGTGGCACCCACTTCATAGGACTTGGTGAAGATAAAACAAGATAATGCCTGCAAAGTGTTTAGTCCAGTGCCTGACCCACAGTGACTGTGCCACAAACACCAGCTGCTCTGGTTCCTATTATCAGGCCAGTCTTGACAGCACTCACCCAAAACCAAGCAGGTGGCTGGGACTTATTCATATGATGGCAAGGAGCAACTGCATGGAGGGAGAGAGGAGAGGAGTAATGTGTATGCACAACTATTCTGGTGGTGTGCTCTTCCAGCAAGGGTAAGTGTGATAAATTTCCATTTACTAGTAGTTCCAAAAAATGTGACTTGTAGAAATTGGTGATGATGATGAAGGTGATAATGACAACAGTAGCAGTAACAGTCATCACATGTAGCATTTGTTACATTCTAGGTGCTATTTTGAGAGCTCTATGTACACTACATCACTCAATTTTATAACAGAGAAACATCTATGGTTTCTCTAGTCAAGAAATAAGAATTGTGAGACAAAACAGGTTTCTCCTTTTACCTTTCCTGCTGCAAAGCTTAGAGCCAGGTGCCTGGAAAACATCTATCTACTCTCTGGCTTCTTTCAAAGTTCTTGGCTCTGTTCTATCTTTGGACACCTCGCTCTGCTACATTTCATTCTGTGAGCCAATCCCAGGGCTTTGGAAATAGGCAGAGCTCACAACTTAAATACAGTTGCAGTTGAAAGGATGTGATTGAGAATAATACCCCACAGGTTCACCCTATGTCTCCATCCTACACCATCCAAAAAGTGACTCCCACACACTCATCACAGATTAAAGCTAAATTACCTGTCACTCCTATTGGAGTGGCCATCACTATCGGAGCAGTCAATCCTCAGGGACCCTTCAGAGACACAGCCCAGCAACCTCTCCCAACATCCACCCCAGCTCCAAGAAATCACCTACTGCCTTGGTTTCCCTGCTGACCTCATGGCTTGTAGGGGGGGAAAAGGGACCCCTGCACTCACTGCTGTCGCATCATTGGGATGTTGACACAGTTAGCAGCAGCCACAGCAGCAAAGGGCACCCAGCGGCCCACCAAGGGTGGAGCTTTCTGTTGGGGAAAGGGAACAATGGGAGTTGTTCAAGCTCCCTGAAAGTTGGGAGTGGAGGGACTTAAGGACTACAGAACAAGAAATCAGACCTTGCCACTGCAACACATCCAGACATCCATCTGGGAGCCTAAATTCCCTCAAAGCCCTGAGAAAGACCAACCTGGGAACAGCCCTGCTGCACTTCCACTACTTGGTTGAACTCTGGTTACATTGCAACTCACCCAGACTGGGGAAATGCTAGCTCTCCCTGGATTTTGCTGCCCCCTAGTGGTCACCACGCCCACAGCAGCCCCAGACAGTACCTTTGTCAACATGTTCATGCCCACAGCAGTAGCCACCGCAGTGGTTGTGGCTGTGATGTAGGAAACGGCCATCTGCCTAGTAGAGGAGAGAGATGCTTAAAAGTAGAGAGCCCTTCTAGCTGAGAGTAAGACCATGGCTTGAGTGAGAAAGTCTAGAGACAAGGCTTAATGCCTGAGAAGCTTATGTGATCTGTCCCCAGTGTCATCTTGTGACCTCCGCCCAATTCAAGATGATCCAGCACCCTGGGACTCCTCTTTGTATTTGTTTATTTTAATTCAACAAATATTTACTGAGTGTCTATTACGGGCTAGATATTGTTCCAGGTACTTCCTTTTTGTATTTTAAACATGCCAAGCCTTTTCCTACTTCAGAAACTCTGCACACTGCTGCTCCCTATCCAGGGTATTCTTCCCTGGGCTCTTGCATAGCTAAATCCTTATCCTTCAGAACTCAGCTGAAATGTCAGCTCTCCAGGAAGGACTTCCCTGACCAGCCTATCTATACAGACACCTCTCTACTGTTCTCTATCTTGTCACCTGTGTATATCCTCAAAGGCAGCAATCACAATCTGAGATTATTGTGCTTGTTTTCTTAGAAGACATTAAATTCCACAAAAAGAGGGACCATGCATGTCTTACTCAAATGTATCCCAGCACCTAGAATCATGCCTGGCATATAATACACACTCAAAAACTATTTGAAGAATGAACGTAGAAGAAATATCTTTAGAATTAACAAATTTAGAATTGGTCTAGGAAGAAGATGCTCTCTTAGCCTAAGAAAACACTTCCAAACCCTGAAAAGGGAGACATCGCCACCTGTCCAGTGTGAGCCCCACCCAGGGAGAACTGACAGCCACCTCCTCCAGATCCATGTGGACAGCCTGGGGTTCGGGTCTCCTACCTGACTGACGTGGGGGAAGCCGCATTCCTGTTGGTGTAGTTGACTAAGGCATTGAAGGACTGGTTCACCCACTGCCAGAAGATGACTGCCGGCATCGTCCTACCAGTAATCGAGGCCCAGAGAGGAGAGTAGAATGGAAGGGAGGGCTTGGTATATACACAGGTCAAACCAAGTTAACGGCTGTTGCCCAAACTGTTCCCATGTTCTATGCATCTGGGCTTTTGCAGTCTCGCCCCTCTGCCTGGAAAACACACACACACACACACACACACACACACACATGCTGACACTGACACTGGTTCCATACATGACTAAATCCTGCCCTGCTGAGATCACTTCCTCCTTGGAACCTTCCTGACACTTCCCATGCCCTTCCTGAGACACAGTCATTCCATGCTCCCAGCTCCTCCAACTCCCTATTCTCTCCTCAACCTACCACTTAGAAAGCTGAACTATAACTGTTTACTTCTTGGTCTCTTCAACAAAACTGGGAGCTCCTAGAGGGGAAGGACTAAAGTCTTTATATTCCTAACAGCTGGGGCCCAAGGCCTGGCTCAACAACTGGACAAATTAATGCATGAGGGGGAGGGAGGAGGAAAGAAGGAAGAGAGGAGGGGGGAAGAGTCACACATCCAGCAGCTATAAAATTTATTCTCTTCCCAACTCAGCTGAAAGGGTTTTCCTATTTTCTTCCTGGCATACTGCATTACAAAAATACATTAAATTCATTGTTGACTATAAGCAATTTTTATTTATGTTTTTGTTAATTCTCACCAAAGGATATTTTTCCATTGATTTTTAGAGAGAGTGGAAGGGAGGAAGGGAGGGAGGGAGAGAGAGAGACCTCGACATGAGAGAGACACATCTATTGGTTGCCTCTTGCACAACCCTGGGGGGATTGAACATACGACCCAGGTACATGCCCTTGACCAGGAATCAAACCCAAGACACTTTAGTCCATAGGCCGACGCTCTAACCGCTGAGCAAAACCAACCAGGGTTATAAGCACTTTTATAAAAGAAAATTAGGATAGTTTATTCATTGAGAGTTCTAGAGAGGACTGTTAAAATCCATGTACCAATACTTCCTGGCTGTATAAACTTGGATAAGTTATATAACTTCTCTAGAACCTCAGTTCTCCATCTATAAAATGGAGATGGTAATAGTACCTCTCTGTAGGACTGTTGAGAAAATTAAATGAGGTAACACATGCAAAGAATTCAGCAGAGTGCCCAGTATCTGGTTGATTTCAATAAAGATGGCTATTATTATTATCCTAATATGGATACCCCTCCCACTGCCTTGTTCCCAGGTCTCACCTGTAGAACTGGAGCATGAAGCCTGTGATGATCATGCCGCCGGGAACCTGGAAGGACATCCGTCCAATGATATTCATCTTCTCCCCAGTGTCAGGGTGGAAAGCCGAGTCATACAGCTTCTTGGCATACAGCAGCTGCTCTACTTGGGTGCCTGGGGGCACAACCCCCATCCTGTCACCCAAGGACAATAAGCAGGATTACCTCCCTGTCCCACCACTCCAAAATCATCCTGCTCTAATTTCTTCCTCCTTCCTGAGACCTCTGCCTCGTCTTCAGTTTCCACCTCCTCCCTGGGGGACCCATCAATGTTGCCCCAGTGTCTCCAGCCCCTTCCCCTAACCATTCACCTGCTCTTCTCCACCATCACCTTGGCCCAGTCCAGCTCCCGCTCTGGTACCAGAACAGTGCGGGGGTCCGTGATATTGAAGAAGTGCTTCACCCGCCCCAGGAAAGTGCACTGGTCCCAACGGGGGGCATCGATGTTAAAGCCAGAAGGGTCAGCCTCCATCTTGCTCACACACAAAACTGTGGACTTAAGGAATACAGGAAAAGTGAGAACTGTCCCCCAAACCAAAGCCTGATCCAGAGGCCCTGCGCACCTCCCACTGTGATAGACTGCCTGCTTTCACTAGCCACTGCTGTCATCTCACTCAGTTTGGGAAGGCCTCAGACTGAGCAACTGGCTACCAACACATGTTTCTTGAGTGCCTACTAGTGGTCAGCCCTGTGTCTGATCATGCTGGGGGAGACTAGGAAAAGGAACAACATAGTCCTGTCCTTGGAGAGCTGAGTCTGACTGGGGAACAAGAGCCCACCAGTGGAACAGTATATAATATGTACAGCAACAATAATACAGGAGATGAGTAGAAGCAGAAATGGAAGGGCAGGGGAACACAGTAATCAAAGGGGGCTTCCCAGAAGGGGTGGGATATGAGTGAGGCCCCAGAAGACAGAATATTTATCTGAAGGAGTTAGAAGGCATGGGATCACATTAAAGGTAGAAACAATCACAGATAAAGGTGGAAATGAACATGGCATGATCACTTTCATCATTTCAGTGTCTGTGTGTGGGGTACATGTTGGCCCTGTAAGAGATTCCGGGCCATGGTTGTGAGTGAGGCACCATGTATTCCCTCAAGGAATTTCAAAATAGGAGGTAACAAAGACAGCAGAGCAAACGATGCTATTGACAGACAATGGGAGCAATGGAAAGTCAGAGAAGAGGCATCTAAAACTGAGATGACCACATCTCCCAGTTTGCCTAGGACTGTTGGCCTGGGGTAATTATTAATAGCATCCCCTTTTACTCTCAAGTCTCCCAATTTGGACGATAAATTATATGATCACCTCATCCAAAACAGAATAGGGATTCTGAACACACTTTGTTAGTATGAGAAATAAACAATGTTTTGAATGTACGCATAGAAGTTAGATAGACAGAAGAGCAGTGTTCCAGGCAAAAAGAAGAGCCAGAGTTGAAAGCACACAGTGTGTGTGGAAATGATGATAAAGCTCATACTTATTGAGCTTCTACCTGATGCTAGACACTTTGTTTAGTGCCTGACAGGCATTCTCTTTCTTTTCTTTTTTTTTAAATTCTCACCGAAGGATATTTTTCCCTTGCTTTTTAGATAGAGTGGAAGGGATAGGAAAGAAGGAGAGAGAGAGAAAAAAACATAGATGCATGCCCGGCTGGTGTGGCTCAGTGGCTGAACATCGAGCCATGCACCAAGAGGTTGCCGGTTCGATTCCTGGTCAGGGCACATGCCCAGGTTGTGGGCCCAATCCCCAGTGGGGGGCATGCAGGAGGCGGACAATCGATGTTCTCTCTCATAGATGTTTCTATCTCTCTCCTTCTCCTTTCCTCTCCCTCTAAAAATCAATTAAAAAATAAAAATAAAAACATAGATGCAAGAGAAACACATGGATTGGTTGCCTCCTGTATGACCACCACTGGGGTCGGGGATCAAACGTGCTACCCAGGTACATGCCCTTGACTGGGAATCAAACCCGTGACCCTTCGGTCCACAGGCCTACGCTCTAACTGCAGAGCCAAACAACACAGGGCCTGACATGCATTTTCTTTCTCTTTTTATTCTCACCTGAGGATATTTTTCTATTTATCTTCAGACAGAGTGAGAGGAGAGAGAGAAAAACACCAACGTGAGAGGGACACACTGACTGGCTGCCTCCCGCATGACCCTGAACAGGGCCGGGTTTGAACTGCAACCGAAGTATGTGCCCTTGGCCAGAATCAAACTCAAGACTCATTGGTCTGGGGGCCAACGCTCTACCGCTGAGCCAAACTGGCCAGGGCCTGCCATGCATTTTCTGAATGAGAAAACCAAGGCGCAGATAAGTAACTTTACCAAGTCACACAAGCATTAGCCAGTAGCAGAGTCAGGATTTTAATTCTGCTTGATTTACTTCAGAACTCTTGTCTAGCCCTGGCCGGTTTGGCTCAGCGGTTAGAGCGTCGGCCTGCGGTCCAGAGAGACCCGGGTTCGGTTCCTGCTAAGGGCATGTACCTCGGTTGCAGTTTGTCCCTGGCCCTGGTTGGGTCATGTGGGTGGCAGCCACTTGATGTATCCCTTTCACATCGATGTTTCTCTCTTTCTCTGTCTCTACCTCCTGCTCTGTCTGAACAAAAAATGGAAAAATGTCCTTGGGTGAAGATAAAAAAAAACAACAACTCTTGTCTATACTTGGTTCTGGAATCCATGACTTAAATGCTAAGGCAGGTTTGACATGTAAGGAGCTTAGACATTATCACTCCCATCCTCACAACAAGAAGAAAAGCTGAACAAACTGAAAATCAACAACTCTTCTTAGACACATCAGAGAATTGAGGTCACAGGGCAAACCACTACCCCAAACTTGAAGAGAGTAGCAGGTACAAAGAAACACAGCTCATTGGAGCAGAAGCCACTGCTAGGGCAAGTACCAATGGAAAACTTAAACTGCAATCAATGAGTTGCTGGAAGCTCGGTGTGAATAAGTGGGGACTTAATTTGGGGGGGGGGGGGGTCACACTTCTGTGAGTTTTATCTCCAGAGGCCCATTAGGTTCTCAAGGTGAAAATCAGAAAAACATCCCCTACTCACTAGGGCCTAGTGCTTCTAGCAGGGAGATAGGAAAACAGCCATTTTAAAGCA
Organism: Molossus molossus; assembly: GCF_014108415.1. Lineage (NCBI taxonomy): Eukaryota > Metazoa > Chordata > Mammalia > Chiroptera > Molossidae > Molossus > Molossus molossus. The sequence continues at coordinate 21,649,334 of NW_023425352.1, forward strand.
CACTCAGGGCCCTCTGTTCTTCTTTACAAGGCCTATCCTCAAAGGAAATTGTTTTACCAGTTGGAAAAAGGGAAATCCCCAACCCTGGCCCCTTTTTGTCTCACCTTAAGGGAATGAGAGGAGACTGAGAACCACTTGTGAAGGTCCAGGGCTACAGGCTCACTCAAAGACTGAGACCCAATCTTAGGCCCTATAGAACTACAAGTCTCAGACCTTATTGAAAAAGTCTGTAGAAACTCAAAGACAACAGGGAGACAAAAACAAGGACACCTATCGCTTTTACCCTTTTTTTACCCTTGACACCTATAGCTTCAGGAGATAGAAAACACGGCCTAACTCCTTGCCAGATAAATATAAAACCTCATGCACACCATATCTAGCTTTCAACAAAAAATGACAAGGTATCCTAAAAGGAAAAAACAAAACCACAGTGTGTAGGGACAGAGCAAGTATCAAAACTAGATGGCAAGAGATTTGGGGATTATTAGACTGGGAACTTCAAATAACTATAATTAATATTCTAAGGACTCTCACAGGGAAGTGAACAACATAAAGAACTAATAGATAACGTAAGCAGAGAGATGGGAACTCTAAGAAAGAATCAAAAGGAAATGTTAGAAATAAAAAAATACTGTAACAGAAATGAAGAATGCCTTTGACGTAGACTGGACATGGCTGAGAAGAGAATCAATGAGCTTGAACATATGTCAGTAGAAAATTTCCAGCTGAAAATGAAAGAGAAAAAACTATTTTTAAAGAATACCTGGCCAGTTTGGCTCAGAGGTTGGAGCATCGGCCTGCGGACCAGAGCCCCGGGTTCGGTTCCCGCTAGGGAGGGGCACGTATCAAAAAACAAAAATGTAAACCTTTTGCCCTGGCCGATTTGGCTCAGCGGTTAGAGCGTCGGCCTGTGGTCCGGAGAGACCCGGGTTTGGTTCCCGCTAAGGGCACGTACCTTGGTTGCAGTTTGTCCCCAACCCTGGTTGGGTTGTGTGGGTGGCAAGCACTCGATGTGTCGCTTTCACGTCGATGTTTCTCTCTCTCTCTCTCCCTCTCACTCTATCTGAACAAAATATCGAAAAATGTCCTCAGGTGAGGATAAAAAAAATAAAATAAAAAATAAAAAAGAATAGAATAGCCAAGAACCTTAGGACTATTACAAAGGGTGAGACATACACATAATGGAAATACCAGAAGAAGAAAGGAAAATAAATATTTGAAAAAGTAATGACTGAAAGTTTTCCAAAATTAATGACAGACACCAAACCACAGATTCAGGAGGCTCAGAGAACACCAAGAAAGAGAAATACCAAAAAAAAATCTATACCTAGGTATATTATATTCAAGCTGCAGAAAATTAAGATAAAGAAAACCAAGAAAGAAGCCAGATGGAGGGAAAAACACCTTACTTACAGCAAGGATAAGAATTCCACCAACCCAGCTGGTGTGAGTCAGTGGTTAAGCACTGACCCATACACCAAGAGGTCACCAGTTCAATTCTCAGTCAAGGCACATGCCTGGGTTTTGGGCTCAAACCCCAGCAGGGGGTGTGCAGGAGGCAGCCCATTGATGTTATGCTGTCACATCAATGTTTCTCTCTCGCGCGCGCTCTCCCTTCCTCTCTCTTCAAAATTCAATAAAAACATATTTTAAAAAAATTACATCATGCTTCTCTTTATTTTTTAATTTTTTTAAATCCTTATCCGAGAATATTTTTCAGTTTATTTTCAGATAGAGCAGGAGGGAGAGAGGAAGAGAGAGAGAGCAACATTGATATGAAAGAGACACAATGACTGGTTGCCTCCCGCATGACCCCAACTGGGACTGAGGACGACCGCAACCGAGGACAAACTGCAACTGAGGTATGTGCACCCGGCCAGAATCGAACCTAGGACTCTTTGGTCCATGAGTCGATGCTCAACCACTGAGCCACACCAGCCGGGTGGGCCATGCCTCTCTTTAGAAACCAACCATGTAGGCAAGAGTAGAGTGAAATATTTATATAAAGTGTTGAAAGAAAAAAAAAACATGAACCTTGAATTCTGTATGGAGCAAAATTATCCTTTAAAAATAAAGTAGAGCCTTGGCCAGTTTGGTTCAGTGATTGGAGTGTCGGCCTTCAGACCAGAGAGTCCCGGGTTCAGTTCCCGCTAAGGGCACATACCAAAAAAAATAAAATTAAAATAAAGGAGAAATAAACACTTTCTCAGACAAACAAAATTGAAGGCATTTGTCTCTGAGAAACCTGACTTGCCAGATGTTAAAAGTTCTTCAGAGAGAAAGAAAATGATATAGGTCATAAACTCTGACCTACATAAAGAGTGTCAGAGCCCTGTCAGGTTTGGTTCAGCGGTTAGAGCGTTGGCCCTTAGACCAGAGTCTTGGATTCAAATCCAGAAAGGGCATGTATCTCAGTTTTGGTTTGGTCCCAGGCCCTGGTCAGGGTCATGTGGGGGGCAACTAGTCAATGTGAACCTCTCACATCAATGTTTCTCTCTCTCTCTCTGAAGATAAATGAAAAAATATCCATGGCTGAGGATTTAAAAAAATTAATTAAAAAAATTATTAAAAAAAAAAAAAGAGTGTCAGAGAAGGAATAAATGATGATAAAATCTTTATTTTTCTTATTCTAATTGTTAACAAACAGATAACGGTTTGAAATAATAATAGAAACAATGTCTTCGGTGATTATAACTGTGAATAAGTGAAATGAATGACAGCAACGATCTAATCGATGGGAGGGAGGAACTGGGAATAGTCTATTGTAGCGTACCTGCACTACCAGTGAAGTGGTAGAGTGTTAATTTGAAAGAGGATGTGGATTAGTTGTAAATGTATATTGCAAACTCTCGGGCAACCACCAAAAAAAAATTTCAAAATAGAGCCCTGGCCAGTTTGGCTCAGCAATTGGAGCATTGGCCTGCGGACCAAAGAGTCGTGGGTTCCATTCTGGTCAAGGGCACGTGCCTCAGTTGCAGTTTGGTCCCCGGTTGGGGTCATGGGGGAGGAAGCCAACTGATGTGTCTCTCACATTGATGTCCCCCCCTTCCTGCCTTTCTCTCTCTCTCTCTCTCTCTCTCTGCCTCCCACTCTATCTGAAGATAAATAGAAAAATATCCTTGGGTGAGAATTTTTTTTTAAAAAGTAGTGTACTTTTTTATGTACACTTAGCATATCTAGTAATCTAATGGAATCCTTTTAGGCTAAGAGAATAGAGAAATTGGAGTTATACAAAAAGCTAAGGCTTTGGAACTTTTGCCTAAAAGTTTCAGAAGTCATTAAAATATTTTAAGAGGAGTGACAAGATCAGATGTGTAGTTTATGAAGAACACTCTGGGCAATCATATGAGATAAACATGTGGTAGGACCTCACAGGAGGCAGAGATCAGCTGGAAGGGAACCCCAATAACCCAAGCAAGAAGTGGGGCTTAAATGAACCCAGATGCACCAAACAGAGAGGAGGGCCCAAAAGGAGAGAACCTAAGTGATCAGGTATAGGGGGAATATTTCAGGGTTCAACCAGAGAATCAGGAGATAGATAGATAGATAGATAGATAGATAGATAGACGGATGGATTGATTTAGTACCAAGATTTAGCTAATTGGCTTATGTAATTGTGGGAGCTGGCAAAGTAAGCCTGAGAACAACAGAAGAGGCAGACAGAAAGGGCTGATCCTGGGGCAAAGGGTTACTCCAGGTCTAGCTGTGGCTGGAGTCTCTAACTCCAGGGGGCGCCTAAAAGGATTCCATTAGATTAAGTCAGGCCACCCAGGATAATCTTCCTTTAGATTAACTCAAAGCCAACCAACCCATTGCAAAATCCTTTCACCACAGTCCCTAAATTAGTATTCCATGGAATAATTGGGAGAAGGTGTGTGGATGCTAGGAATGGCTGCATCTCCCTCATAGCCCACTGCAAACATACCAAAGAGTTTTGTTTGGCCTAGTCAAATTGACACATCACAAATATCTAGAGTAATACCTGTGGTTTCTGATCTGGGCAATAATGTACTGACACAGAGAATATAGAAACATAGGCTTTCAGGAAAAAAAAATAGTGAGTTTTATTTTCCACATTTTGAAATAGTGAGTTTTATTTTCCATGTGTTGAGTTTCATGGGACTTTCTTAATGCAATAGTTGCCTGTCACCAGTTTCAGTCCTTTGCAAATACCATTCCCTGTCCAGACTGCCATTCCTCCCCCTCTCTACTAAATAACAGCTACTTACCTTTTTTTTTTTCCCTAATGAATACTTTAAAGATTTAACTTATATCTTCCACTACTTTGTCTTTTTTCTTGAAAATATCATCTTAACTGAGGATTTCCCCCACGTAGAAAATTACAAATTCACAACTTGATGGAGCCCATGGGAAAGCTCTGGGCTCTGCCCTCGGACAGGCTAACTTAGCCTCCTACAGGCTGATTCAAAGACCAAAGGCATTTTACTCAGTCCCAACTGAACCAGGAGTGGGAGAGGGGAAAGAGTTCATCTTCCCTGACCCCAAATGAACCTAAAAGAATTTGGCCTGGACAGCAAATCACACACTGCCTTGGCTTACAGAGACAGCTCAGTAGAGCAAAATGCTATGCCTCCCCCTCAGCGCGCGCATGTGCGCACACACACACACTTCTTGGACATCTCTCTCCACCCTCAACCCAACATTGGAAAGTTCTCTGCCTTTCACAAGGGAAGTTCTTCTACCGTGAAGGGGTAATCATTTGCTAAATTATGCAAGAAACTTTGTGTTCAGTATTGAGGTTAGGAAAGTAACTGTCTAGGTCTTGTCTTATGTAAAAAAAAAAAAATCTAAATTCTATGTATGGAACATCTTCCCCACATCAAAGTCCCACAATGGGCACAGTTCTCATTGACTCCTTCAGGGCAAACTCAGCCCTTCTGTTCAGTACTCCCATAGCATCCTGTCTCCCATAGCAGCATGGTGGGCTTTTGGAATTGTCACTTTCTTATTTACAGTTATTTGTGTGACATCTAACTTCCCTGATAGACTTTAAGGTTCATGCTGTATCTCCCATCTGCCCTCTAAAGACACTTACTGCCTGCCTGAAATGCATTCCAACTTATCCTTAGGTTCTCCTGGCATCAAGGATGTCACCTCTTTTAAGTGAAACTCAGAACTTGCCTTGGTTACTGAAGAGCAGGCTTTGTTTCACAAAGATGCAAATTGTCTACCCCACTTATACTGCATCCATTCTATCTGGTCTCTAAGTTTTCTTCCAGTTACCCTCCCTCTTCCCACAGAGCCACATCTAGTACTCCCCCAAAAGGTCACTATTATGTCCAGAGTGGCCCCACTAATGAATGAATATGGTTCTATTACTAGGAACAAGGGGGGAGATGGAAGTCAAACAGTGTCTGACTGATAACTCCCTTTCCTTCTAGGGTTAGAGAGTGTCATAGTTCAATGACATTAGGGATGGATCCAAGATCTCAGTTTATAGAACAGGAAACCAATACATAGACTGAGCCAGCATGGTGAACATTTGTGGCACACACAGCCCTACACTTAAAACAAACAGATCTAGCCCTGGCCGGTTTGGCTCAGCGGTTGGAGCATCGGCCTGCGGTACAGAGAGACCCAGGTTCGGTTCCCGCTAAGGGCATGTACCTCGGTTGCAGTTTGTCCCCGGCCCTGGTTGGTCGTGCGGGTGGCAGCCACTCGATGTGTCCCTTCACATCGATGTTTCTCTCTCCCTTCTTCTCTCTCTAAAATCAATAAAGATAAATAAATAAATAAATAAATAAATAAATAAATAAATAAATAAAAGAATGCTTAAATAGCTAAGGACTGTTCAGGGAAAATCTGCCTTCATTCTAATGATTTTCACTAGGGAAGAAAACCTGCTGATAGGAAGAAGGCAAAGCCCAAAATCCTAGATGAAACTATTAATATAGTCATGCACCACTTAAAGACAGAAATACATTCTGAGAGATGCATCATAAGGCAATGTCACTGTTGTGTGAACATCACAGAATTCACTTACACAAACCTAGATGGTGTAGCCTACTACACACCTAGACTATATGGTATAGCCTTTTGCTTCTAGGCTACAAACACATATAGCATGTTACTGTACAAAACAATACAAAATTAAATCTAGCACAAGAGAAAATGATGCAATCAAGAGACAGTAAACATGATATGTATGAGGCTGCTCCCAGTGTAACTCAGAATAGTTTTACACAAAACTTTTTTTTTTTTTAATCCTCACCCGAGGACATTTCTCCATTTTTTTGTTCAGATAGAGTAGGAGGGAGAGAGAGGAAGAGAAAGAGAGAGAGAAACATCGATGTGAAAGGGATGCATCGAGTGGCTGCCACCCACACGACCAACCAGGGCCGGGGACAAAATGAAACTGAGGTACATGCCCTTAGCGGGAACCGAACCTGGGTCTCTCTGGACCACAGGCCGATGTTCTAACCACTGAGCAAACTGGCCAGGGCTACACAAAACCTTTTTTTACAAGTATAGAGTATGCCCTAAAATAACAAAAAGTATAAAACAGTAAATATCTAAATCATTAACATAGTCACTTATTATTAAGTATCATGCACTACACATAATTTTATGTGCTATACTTGTATACGACTGGCAGCACAGTAGGTTTGTTTACATCAGCATCACCACAAACACATGAATAATGGGCTATGTTAGGACAGCTACAAGTTCACTAGGTGGTTGAAATTTTTCAGTGTCATCATAATCTTATGGGACCAACAACATATATGAACATGTATCATTGTTGATTGATATTAAGTTGTGCAGGGCATCACTGTAGTAGCTAAGCCCTACTTAGCTATGTGCCAGGCAATGTTCTATAAACTTGACATAATAATTCATATAATCTTCACATTATAATTCATATCATCCTTACTTACCCAGTGAGGTTGGTAAAAGGCACACATGCATGTGCAATCCAGGTGTACCATCCCACCCACACTATATTAGCTCTTAAAAAGTTCTAGGTTTAGCCCTGGCCGGTTTGGCTCAGCGGTTAGAGCGTTGGCCTGCGGTCCAGAGAGACCCGGGTTCGGTTCCCACTAAGGGCACGTACCTCGGTTGCAGTTTGTTCCAGGACCGGTCCTAGTTGGGTCTTGTGGGTGGCAACCACTGGATGAGTCCCTTTCACATCAATATCTCTCTTTCTCTCCCTCCCACTCTCTCTGAACAAAAAATGGGGAAAAAATGTCCTTGGGTGAGGATAAAAAAAAAAAAAGAAAGGGAGAGTTGCTGGGGTTTCTACCGTGCTGGCAGCTTATGTGCTTTTCAACTACTGCCCTTCTTATAAGGAACAAACATGAGCAACCTTGCAAGTACCACTGACGAGGGCCCAGTGTGGACTCCACATTCCTGACCATGACCTTTGCCCAGCATTTCTGAATCCTTTCATATTGTAATTAACACCTACTAAAAGATGTATGGTAACAAAAATAAATAAAGTTCTGGGTTTACATCACAAATATAGGCCACTCTGTTCTTTCTACCCGGACAATACAGAAACGTTTTGGTTTTTTTTAATCCTCACCCGAGGACATTTTTCCATTTTTCGTTCAGGTAGAGTGGGAGGGAGAGAGAGGAACAGAGAAAGAGAGAAACATCGACGTGAAAGGAACACATCGAGTGGCTGCCGCACGACCGACCAGGGCCGGGGCCAAACTGCAACCGAGGTACGTGCCCTTAGCGGGAACCGAACCCGGGTCTCTCTGGACCGCAGGCCGACGCTCTAACCGCTGAGCCAAACCGGCCAGGGCTACAGAAACGTTTTAAAAGCACTTCCTCAAGAGTCACACAGAACCGGGTTCAACTTCCCACTCTATACTTACTAAAATAACCAATTTCTAGGGTTGTGAGAATCAAATGAAGTCTTGTACGAAAAGCATTTCACTAGGAAGGATGTAATTTCCAAGAGGGTACATTTTGTGCGCCGCTGCCTCCAGAGTCTAGAATAAGGCCTGGCTCCTTGCGATAATTCTTCTTCCTGTCCTCTGCAGGAGGGGGTGGGAGATAGCACCTCCCGCTCTTACTTGCCTGGAAGAGCAGGCTCATTTTCTGCCTTCTTGGGGACTGCAGAAGTCGTACCTCCCGGCCCAACTTAACTTAGCAAAACCCGGCCATCCCAAAATGCTTTTCACCCGCGCTGTCAGCTTACTTCATGGCTCAAGGCCAGTCCCTCGGCTGCTTCTTACCTCCGACAGGCAGATTACTACCACTTGGACTCCTTCATCTGGACTTTAACACTGGTGTATAGAGAGAGGTGCACAACGCATAACACCCCCAACCCTCAGACACACAGAGGAAGGCGCTAGAGGCCCTAAGGGAGAGGTCCGGGACAGAACCTGGCCACTCCTTGTGGCTTCAGCAGGTGGAAGCCCAGTCCGCGCTGCAGACCAGCTTGGGCAGAGTCAGAACAGAAATATAAGCTCCCTCCCAGGACAAGGCCTGGAGATAGATACGACGGGTAGCTTCCTCCCAATACCACTCACCTAGTCCCGGGAAGAAGATAAACCAGGCCTGGATGTACCGTGGGACTCCGCCCCGGAAACTCCTCTAGTCCCGCCCCCACGCCTCTCCTTTACTACTAACCTCCGACCCCCTCTCCCACCCGCCGGCCACGTGGGCGAGTTTTCACTATTCCTGAATCTACCAGCCAGCAGCTGCCTCCAGCCGCTCTAGCCACCCGCCAGCGCAGTGGGCGGGCACCTTGGAGCGCTTGCGCACTTTGGGAATAAGCGGAACTGGAACCCGCCCGTTCTGCTGCTTTGCTCCTCCGCTGTGCGTGCGAGGGACGTCGGGGGCGGTGCCGCAGTGGTTGCCCCTGGTAACGGGGGTGGCAAAAGGAGGAGGAGGAGGAGGTGGAGGAGGAGGAGGGACTCGGCGGGAGGATGGTGAGTCTGGGGGCCTAGGGACCTGGGCCCCTCCTGAGCCGGTCGGTGACCCCCCCACACCTCCTCCCTAGGCCCGGGGAGGGGCACTGCGCGTGCAGCCAAGTAAAGCTCAGGTTGCTGTCTGGGTCCTGGATTGTTTTCGGGGGGCGGCGGGGAGCCCCGAGGGTGTGGGCCCTAGAGGGAGATCTGGGCCTGGGGAGGAAGGCGGGGCTTGCACCGGGTCCGAAGCAAGAGGAAGGGGCTGGAAGGGTGCGTGGATGTCCCCGTTGGGAGCCGGGGCTCCATCATTACTCTGGTGACTGGGATCAGCGCGGATCCGAGGAACTGCGAAGAGCAGCCTCCGCTCTCAGGCTTAGATTTTCTCCGGGAATGGGCCTCCTCAAGCCGCAAGAAAGTGGGGTCCGCCGTGGCTAGGCCAGAAGCGGGCAGCAGGGCCGGCGCTACTGCGTTTGAGGTCGTCCTAGCGGTACCGTGGGAGATGGTAGCCTAGCGCTCGTCTTCCTTGCTGTACGGGCGTCTCGGGGGAGGGGTGTAAATCCCTGGACAAAAAAAGAAGTGCCGCCTGGAAGATGTGTCTGGTGTGTGTGTGACCCTCTTGGTTCTGCGGTCATGAGTTATTTGCTGAGTATTCTGCTAGGTCTGGTTGTACGTGATGACCAATCTTGTGTTCAGTACTTAATCCATGTTGATGGAGGCACGTTTGCTAACAGGTCCCTGGTTTTTCCTTTAGAACCTGTTGCAACCTTCTTTTGCGTATGACCACACCGGAACCAAAAGGTCTTAATCTCAGCTCGGAATCTCCAAACTAAAAAGAATGGGAAATTAAAACTAGAGTGTGGTCATCACTTGGAGGCAATCCTTTTCTCTGTCAGACTTAATTAAATCTTTCCAAAACTGTAAATTATTATGTGTGACAGATTTGACTGTTGACACTTTTGAGGGTGTTAAAATGAAATTGAGTAGTTTTAGAGCAAACAAAGAAAAATTGATCTTGAAGCATTTAGGACAGTTTGGTTGGCTTCCAACTGGAAAGAACCAGCACTCAAATTTAGAGTCACTTCCCTACCCCAACTCCAGTCTCTTTTTTACTTTTAGAAATGTTGAACCACTTCTATTGATTTGGAGAAAAAAGCTAGATGTCCACAAGGAAAAAATATGTACCTTTGATCAGATTATCCAATGAATAAATTTTTTTTATCCTTACTCAAGGACATTTGTCCGTTTTTTGTTCAGATAGAGTTAGAGGGAGAGAGAGAGAGAGAAACAGCAACGTGAAAGGGACACATCGAATGGCTACCTCCTGCACTACCCAACCAGGGCCGGGGACAAACTGCAACCGAAGTCCGTGCCCTTAGGGGGAATCAAATCTGGGTCTCCCTGGACTGGCAAGACGATGCTCTAACCACTGAGCAAAACCAGCCAGGGCTAATGAATAAATTTTGATAGAAAAAAATCTCTTGATTTTACATGCTCAGATTGTTAAAGAAGTAGAATTATGTGATCTGAAGTTGCCAATCACATTTCACACTTGTTACATTGCAGTCTTATGAATCTTGGGCTAAACAGATATTTACGTTTTCTTTTTATTAATTGTTTATACATGAGCTATTCATTTAAAGGCTGAGTTTTTCTCAACAAATGAATATTATATAAATATTTACACAGAAAATAACTAGAATTGAAATGAAAAAGGCATGCCAATCCCAATAGAGAATAAGATGGCATCATAAATGGGAAATGCATAAGAGTAGCCTAACCTTTCCCAGTTTGTATATCAATTAAGTGGAGTGTGTAATTTCATGATTGTTTAATTTTAAATTACAGCCTGGTCGGTGTGTTGTCCCATGGACTGAGAGGTCCTGGTCGGATTCCCCCTTGCAGGCTGGATCCCCAGTAGAGGAGTGTGCAGGAGTCAGCTGATGGATATTTCTCTCTCACATCCATGTTTCTATCTCTCCCTTCCTCTCTCTCTAAAAAATCAATAAAGCCCTGGCCGGTTTGGCTCAGCGGTTAGAGCGTCGCCTGCGGTCCGGAGAGACCCGGGTTCGGTTCCCGCTAAGGGCATGTACCTCGGTTGCAGTTTGTCCCCGGCCCTGGTTGGTCGTGCGGGTGGCAGCCACTCGATGTGTCCCTTTCACATCGATGTTTCCCTCTCTCTCTCTTCCTCTCTCTCCCTCCCACTCTGTCTGTACAAAAAATGGAAAAATGTCCTCGGATGAGGATTAAAAAAAAATATATATATATATATATATATAATAAAATAAAATAAAATATCAATAAAAACATATTGAAAATTACAGACCACAATAAGTCAACCACTGCTCAGGTTTCCAGCTGCAAATTGACACTATATAGAACAAATTGACAATGTATGCAACACGGTTATGTACAACTGTTCTATTCAGTGATTAACACAGATTTTCTTTTCCTTTTATCCTAAAATGAACAATAAGAAATTAGGACAAATTATTCTGGCTTTTTTATCCAGTTTCAAAAAAATTTTTTTTCCCTATCTCCAAAAGTGGGAGCTATTCTTAGAACTAAAAGTGGAACATGGAATTTAAATGGTCAGTGGTGTGATTAAGTGTGTCACATCACGTATCCCATGGGCCCCCATGGTAACTATACAACTGAACAGTAAGTCCCAGGTTGTTGGTTTATGGATTTTTTTTTAAACCTTCAGCTATGACTAATACATACTTTTTAAAAAAATTTGTAGAGTACTGCAACAAAAACCCATTGGGGTTTTTCTGAACATTTAGGGTCAGCTATTTTACCACTGACTTACGATTCTAAGTCCTTGGTGAAATAATAAAATGGCAGTAATTTTAGGACATACCTAATAATTATTATTATTATTTTAAAATCCTCACCCAAGGATATTTTTCCATTTATTTTCAGACAGAGTGAGAGGGAGAGAGAGAGAAACATTAATGTGAGAGAGACACATCAGTTGGTTGCCTCCCACACAACCCTGACCAGGACTAAGGACCGAACCACAACCAAGTATGTGCCCTTGACTAGAATCAAACCCGAGACTCTTTGGTCTAAGGGCCAGTGCTCTAACCGCTAAGCCAAACCGGCCAGGGCAGGGCATACGTAATTATTATTATTTAATAGATGATGCCTTCATTCAGAAATTACTTATGAACTACTTTCTACATGTATGAACCTAGTGGTAGTTATTAAGTATATTCAACATTTGAAGATGGTTACCAAGATTGTTTTCTGGTCAGAAATGGTCAGTGAAAAGTAAAAATAAACAAACACAACTGTTTTGAGGGCCTACTATGTGCCATGCTTTACACACATTACTAATATATATATATATATATTAGTCTGTGTGTCTCTCTCACATGGATGTTTCTCTCTCTCTACTACCCAAGATTTGGTTCCCCCTAAGGGCACGTACTTCGGTTGCAGTTTGTCCCCGGCCCTGGTTGGGTAGTGCAGGAGAGAGAGAGTATGTGTGTGTGTGTGTGTGTGTGTGTGTATATATATATAATTTTTTTTTTTAGTATGTTTTATTTATTTTTCAGAGAGAGAGATAGCTGCTTCCCGCACACCCCTCACTGGGGATCAAGCCCCCATGAGGCACGTACCTGACCAGGAATTAAACCAGTGACCTCTTGCCCTGGCCAGTTTGGCTTAGCCATAGAGTGTCAGACCACGGACCAATGAGTCTCGGGTTTCATTCCGGTCAAGGGCACGTATCTATAGCAGTTCGTCCCGGCCCTGGTCCCAGTCATGCCGGAGGCAACCAGTTAATGTGTCTCTCTCACATCCATGTTTCTCTCCCTCTCCTTCCCACTCTTATCTGAAGATAAATAGAAAAACATCCTCGGGTGAGGATTAAAAAAAAAACAGTGACCTCTTGATGCATGGGCTGATGCTCAATCCACTGAGCTACACTGGCCAGGCCACATTACCTTATTACTCTTCCTAACATTTTTTTTTAATATGTTTTTATTGATTTTAGAGAGAGAGAAACATCAGTGTAAGAGAGAACCATCAATCAGTGTCGCAACCGGGGATCGAACCCGAAACCTGGGTATGTGCCATAACTGGGAATTGAACTGGTGACCTTTTGATGCAAGGAATGACTTTCAACCAACTGACCCACACCAGCCAAGGCCCTAACATTTTTCTTGAGATATAAGTATTGTTCCCGGCCCTGGCCAGTTTGGCTCAGCGGTTAGAGCGTCGGCCTGCGGTCCTGAGAGACCCGGGTTCGGTTCCCGCTAAGGGCACGTACTTCGGTTGCAGTTTGTCCCCGGCCCTGGTTGGTCGTGCGGCTGGCAGCCACTTGATGTGTCCCTTCACGTCGATGTTTCTCTCTCTCACTCCCTCCCACTCTATCTGTACAAAAAATGGAAAAATATCCTCGGGTGAGGATAAAAAAAAAAAAAAAGTATTGTTCCCATTTTCTAGACCTAACTGTGGCTGGAGTTACACACATAGGGAAGTTAAATACAAATCTATGAAACTCGAAAGCCCGTAATGTTTTTTTTCTTTTTTGAATGCTCACCTGAGGATATTTTTCCATTTATCTTCAGATAGAGTGGGAGGGAGAAAGAGAGAGAAACATCCATGTGAGAGAGACACACAGACTGGTTGCCTCCCACATGGCTCTGAGCAGGGCCTGGGACCAAACTGCAACCCAAGTACATGCCCTTGACTGGAATCAAACCCGCGACTCTTTGCTCCAAGGGCCGATGCTCTAACAACTGAGCCAAACCAGCCAAGGCCACAATGTTGTTTTCATTAGGACTCTGGTGAAGTGGGAACCCACAATCTTTCTGAAGAGATGCCCATATTTTGTTCCTCAAGAAACATGGTATTTATTTAGTAGAGAGATGAGGAGAAAGAAGACAGAAGTTTGGGTGAAGTTCTCCCTATTAAGGCTATAGGAATTCCTGGAAATTAGTAAGGTCTTGCTGGGCACTACCAGTTTTTTTTTAGATTAAAGAGGTAAAATAAATTGAAGTCAGTTCCATTTAAGTTAGTTATGGGGAGTGCATATACTTGTCAATTAGCTTACTAATTTGAATATTTAAATTTAAGCCGCTCCTTTTAGCCACATATATTTTCCATATTACAACACATTCCTCTTTCCCTCTCTACCAGGCCTGTTTCTGTGAATGACCTAGTTTGTATCATTTTAGGTCAGTGGGCCATGACTGCCAGTAGTTGAGTTTAAGTTGATTTTGAGGCAGGGAAAATGTAGCAGCACGTCTCTTCATGATTTGCTGTAGAAAAGTTTGTTTAAACATTTGTGGCTGAGTCAGACCACTTTTGTCCACCAGAGTACATATAACTTGTATACATGTGTGGTATAACACAATCTACAGTTAACTAAAGTTCTTTCTTCTTAAATTGCCTTTATTTAATGGCATAGGTAGTAGTAAAAATCCTACATAGAGATCATGTCTGTTTTGCTCACTATTGTACTTGAGCACATTATGAGTATTTAATGATGGATGAATGAATGAATGAATATTTTGACCAAAAATACACCTTAAAAATCCATTCCCTTGTATTTATACTACAAAACTTAGCTCCATAATAAAATTAACTTCTAATGTCTGCCTTCCTTCATTTGACATTTAAAATAAAGTATGGACATATATGGATAGAAGCATAGAATAGATTTATTCTGCTCTGTTTCCTCTAGCCTCTTAAATCAGCTTACTCTGTACCTTTCAGGCAGAACTCTATAAATATCCTCTTCCCTATTTAGCAAACCCTGATAATCCTGTGATCTGTCCTCAGCAGTTGGGTTAACATGATGCTGTATTTCATTTGCATTTGTCTTCCCTAGACCATGCTTGAGATGCCATTTATCATTTTTCCGGAAGAAAATATTAGCTGAACTTTCCATTTCTCTGTAATTTCACTTAAAAGTGAAGCATGTGACATCGTTTGCCGATGAGGAGGATAACCTATTAGAAATGTAAAAGTCTGCCCTGGCCTGTTTGGCTCAGCGGTTAGAGCGTCGGCCTGCGGTCCAGAGAGACCCGGGTTCAGTTCCCGCTAAGGGCATGTACCTCAGTTGCAGTTTGTCCCCGGCCCTGGTTGGGTTGTGTGGGAGGCAGCCACTCGATGTGTCCCTTTCACGTCAATGTTTCTCTCTCTCTTCCTCTCCCTCCCACTCTATCTGAACAAAAAATGGAAAAATGTCCTCGGGCGAAGATTAAAAACAAAAAACAAAAACAGAAATGTAAAAGTCTTATTTATTTATTTTATTTTATTTTATTTATTTTTTTATCCTCACCCGAGGACATTTTTTTGTTTTTTGTTCAGATAGAGTGGGAGGGAGAGAGAGGAAGAGACAGAGAGAGAAACATCGACATGTCCGACGTGAAAGGGACACATCTAGTGGTTGCCACTCACAGGACCCAACCAGGGCCGGGGACAAACTGCTACTGAAGTACATGCCCTTAGCAGGAACTGAACCTGGGTCTCTCCAGACCGGCCAATGCTCTAACTGCTGAGCCAAACCCGCCAGGGCTAGATATGTAAAAGTCTTGTTTTTTTTATACCATTAGGTTAATAAAGTTTAGCTCTAGTTAGAGTGGTTTCTTTCTCATCAGTGCTTTGCTTCTCTCCTTTTAAGGTGAGTCGAAATTATATTTTTCTTTTAATTATTCAATTTCAAATAGAATGAATATGTAAAAAGTCTCAGCCTGCAGAATGCAGCATTTTTAAGTACTAATTTTTCCAAAGAAGAGACACATGAGGAAAAGCCTAAAACATTCATTTTGGACCTTGAAACTATTTTGTAGAAAACAGACCTTCTTTCATAATTTCTTCAGTCGTAGATAATGCATGTGAAGAACTGAACCTGTACTGTTTTTTTTTGTTTTGTTTTGTTTTTTTAATTTAATTTAATTTAAGTTTTTTTAATCCTCATCCGAGGACATTTTTCCATTTTTTGTACAGACAGAGTGGGAGGGAGAGAGAGGAAGAGAGAGAGAGGGAAACATCGATGTGAAAGGGACACATCGAGTGGCTGCCACCCGCACGACCAAGCAGGGCCGGGGACAAACTGCAACCGAGGTACATGCCCTAAGCGGAAACCGAACCCGGGTCTCTCTGGACCGCAGGTGGACGCTCTAACCGCTGAGCCAAACCGGCCAGGGCGAACCTGTACTGTTTTTTAATGTACTAATGGGATGGCCCGGTTGGTGTGGCTCAGTGGTTTAGTGTCGACCCATACACCAAGAAGTCACCAGTTTGATTCCCAATTAAAGCACATGCCCAGGTTGTGGGCCCAATCCCCAGTGGGGAGTGTGCAGGAGGTGGCCAATCAATGTTCTCTCTCATAGATGTTTCTGTCTCTCTCTCCCTCTCCCTTCCTTCTCTCTAAACTTAGTAAAGAAAAAATATATTTTTTAAATGTTTTAATGGGATAAGTTCCAGTTGTTTTAGAATTTTATTGGAAAGGTAATGAGAACCTCTAATCAGGAACTCAGGAGTAGTACAATGTGTTTTCCCTGTTCTTAGCTTTTTTATATCACCAGTCCCCTGAGGATCTCAGAATTCTAATTTTAACTGTTCTGAAAGGGGGTATTATAAATGAGTGATTGCAATGTGGCTAACAGAAGCCAGGGAGACTTCTCATAAGTACAGTTTCAAAAAGGAGTGGTATCAAAGTATTTGAGGCCAAAAGAGATGAAAACAAAAGAAATGTCATGCCTATCTTTTTTTGTTTGTTAGTTTCAGATCTAGTCAGCCTCTCTTTCCCAAATCTTTTGGTATAGAATTTGTCTTTCTGTCTTTAACCAAACCTTTCATTTTATTGCTGGAAAAAATTGAGGCATAGAGAGGTTAATGTGGTTCTTTGCAAGTCAGTGCAAATACAGTACTTGAAGTGGTAAACAAAGAGTCTCTGGGAGAAAGGAATTCTTAATAATTATGCATATTTGCATATCATTGTCCAAAGATTCAGTTGTTGAGAATTATTTCTCAGAATTATTATTTGATCTGAGTGAACAAACTGGTTTGAATTATTGCCTGGTGCAATGCAGATAAAAAATATAACCATTTAATATAATTAGAAGACTCAGTTTGAAGGAATTTCTGCTGGAGCTGAAAGATTAGATTAAATGCCCTATAAAATCTGGGATTCTTTGCCTTGGCATTTGGCTCAGCGGCGAGAGTGTCGGCCAAAGGATCGAAGTGTCTCGGGTTCTATTCTGATCAAGAGCACATACTTCGGTTGTGGGTTTGATCCCCGGCCCTAGTCAGGGTCATGCAGGAAACAACCAATCCATGCATCTCTCTCACACTGATGTTTCTGTCTTTCTCCCCTGCCACCACCTCACCCCACCCCTCCCACTCTATCTGAAAATCAGTGGAAAAATATTCTCAGGTGAAGATTTTTAAAAAAATTTAATAAAAAATAAAATCTGGGATTCTTTGATTCTTATTTTAACCATGCATTATTGGAACAAGATTGTCAGCTGCCGGACAGAACAAGTAACTATTGGATAAGATTTTTCTTATGTTCTTATATAAAAAGCAACATGATTTACCATAAAAAAAATAAGAACAAGAACAAGAACCCTGGCTGGTTTGGCTCAGCAGTTAGAGCATCAGCCTGAGAACCATAGAGTTGAGGGTTCAATTCCAGTCAAGGACACGTTCCTCGGTTGCAAGTTTGATCCCTGGTCCTGGTCAGGATGGTATGAGAGGCAACCAATTGATGTCTCTCTCTCACATCAATGTTTTTCTCTCCACCCCCACCTCTACTCTATCTAAAAATCAATGGAAAAATATCCTCAGTGAGGATTAACAAAATAAAAAAACAAATAAAAACAAGAAACAGAAATATAAGTTACTAGTCAAAAATACCATGGTTAAATTTTAATTTTTTTTCTCTTTATGAATGACTTTTAAATTCCCTAACTTCCGTGTTATATTTCTTTGTATAGCACCTTTAAATCTTACATTAACTTGGGTGAAACATTCTATTTAATTCAACAACTACTTTTTTTTTTTTTTTTTTTGGTACATGCCCCTAGCGGGAACCGAACCCAGGGACTCTCTGGTCCACAGGCCGACGCTCCAACCGCTGAGCCAAACCGACCAGGGCTCAACAACTATTATCTAGTATCTATCTAATAAATACCAGGCATGTAAGAAACAAAACCTGTAGTCATCAGCAAGAGAGTTCACTTTAGTAAAGGAGAAAAAAAAAAAAAAAAGTCAATTACCTATAGTCTGATAAGATGAGTGCTATACTCTTGAGTTTATATAAAGGGCTTTGAGAACACGTGTTGGGTAGTAGCTCATACTCCCGGTAGATTTGGGGTGATTGCTAAACTGGATTAATAGGAGGAGCAGGAATAAGCCATGCTATTTATTAAGTTGCTGAATTTTCTGACACACTCCTGCCAAAACTTAGAAAGGGAAAGCAAATGAAATAAATGACATTAAAGTGGAAAAGAATAACTAAGCTCTCCACAACCAAGAAATTTTTTCAATGAGAAGAAGATACTCTGATGTTCAATAATATCAAAGTTAGTGCCCCAAAAGTAATCTTTTTTATGGTTGTTCAAGGGCTTACTCTCAATTTTGCGTAAATTGAAAAGTGCACCAGACCAGGAGGTGAGGCTCCTTCTTCTGGGCTTGGATAATGCTGGCAAGACTACCCTTCTGAAGCAGCTTGCGTCTGAAGACATCAGCCACATCACACCTACACAGGTGAGCACTGTGTTGGCCCCAGATGCTTGTGGGACACATGGAAGATGATAATAGCAATATGAAAAATAAAATGGTAAATACAGTTTTGTCCACTTCTAAGTTTTGTTACTGAGAAAAGTCTATACTGTATAAAAATAATCTGAAGATTTCAAAAATATATCAAGAGATTTCCATTTATATGAGATACTTAGAGTGGTCAAATGCACAGAGACAGAAAGTAGAATAATGGTTATCAGAGGCAGAAGTGGGGGGTATCGGAAATTATTTAATGGGTACAGAGAGTCAGTGTTGCAAGATGAAAGTTCTGCGGATGGATGATGGTGATGGTTACACTACAATGCAAATGTATTTAATGCCAGTGAACTACACTTAAAAATGGTTAAAATGGGCCCTGGCTGGTTTTCTCAGTGGTTAGAGCTTCAACCCTCAGACCAAGGAGTCTCGGGTTCAGTTCTAGTCATTGGCATGTACCTCGGTTGTGGTTCAGTCCCCGGCCCTGGTCGGGGTTGTGCAGGAGGCAGCCAATCGATGTGTCTCTCTTACATCCATGTTTCTCTTTCTCTCTCCCCCTCTCCCTCCCAACTCTGAAAATAAATGGGAAAATGTCCTTGGGTGAGGATTTTTAAAAAAAAAATCCTCATATATTTTATTGTATGTATATCTTATAATTTTTAAATAAATAATTCAAATAAATATATATGTGTATATATGTCAAAACACAATCATTTCCCTCGGATCTAAGTGATTCCTTTTTTGTTGTTGTTAATCCTCACCCGAGGATATTTTTCCATTGATTTTTAGATAGAGTGGGAGGGAGGAAAGGAGGGAGAGAGAGAGAAAAAAAAAAACATAGATGTGAGAGAGACACATCAACTGGTTTCCTCCTGCATGACCTGATCGGACTGGGGATCGAACCTGCAACCCAAGCATGTGCCCTTGAGGGGGAATAGAACCTGAGACCCCTCAGACTGTGGGTCGACGCTCTAACTGCTGAGCAAAACTGTCCAGGGCTAAATGATTTATTTTTTATTATTTTCATTTATCTTCAGATGGAGTGTGAGGGAGGGGGGGGAGAGAGAGAGAGAGAGAGAGAGAGAGAGAGAGAAACATCGATGTGAGAGAGACACATTAATTGGTTGCCTCCCACGTGACTCTGACCAGGGCCAGGGACCAAACTATAACTGAGGTGCATGCCCTTGACCAGAACCAAACTCTTTGGTTCTCTGGCTGACGCTCTAACCGCGAAGCCAAACTAGCCAGGGCTAGATGATTTTTTTTATTTTTTATCCTCACCCGAGGACTTTTTTCCATTTTTTTGTTCAGATTGAGTGGGACAAACTGCAGCCGAAGTATGTGCCCTTAGTGGGAACCGAACCCAGGTCTCTCTGGACCACAGGTCGGCGCTCTAACTGCTGAGCCAAACTGGCCAGGGCTAAATGATTTATTTTTATTTTTATTTTTTTATCCTCACCCGAGGACATTTTTCCATTTTTTGATCAGGCAGAATGGGAGGGAGAGAGAGAGAGAGAAATATCAATGTGAAAGAGACACATCAAGTGGCTGCCACCTGCACGATCAACCAGGGCCAGGGACAAACTGCAACCGAGGTACACCTCCTTAGCAGGAACCGAACCCAGGTCTCTCTGGACTGCAGGCTGACGCTCCAACCACTGATCCAGGGCTAAATGATTTATTTTTAAAAATAGCTTTATCTTCTCTGATTATAAAATTAAGTTATGTAGAAAATACAGAGAAATAAAGCAGAAAACCAAAGAGTACTTTGAGAAAAGCCACTGTTAATATTTTGTGCATAGTTTTTAGACTTAATAAATACAAATATATATAAATTTTTAAAATAAAAGTTACCCTCTGGGCCCTGGCCAGTTTGACTCAGCGGTTAGAGCGTCAGCCCGCAGTCCAGAGAAACTCGGATTTGGTTCCCACTAAGGGCACGTACCTCGGTTGCAGTTTGTCCCTGGCCCTGGTTGGGGTTGTGCGGGAGTCAGCCACTCGATGTGTCCCTTTCGCATCGATGTTTCTCTGTCTCTCTCTCTCTCTCCCCCTCTCTCCCTCTATCTGAACAAAAATGGAAAAATGTCCTCGGGTGAGGATTAAAAAAAAAAGTTACTGTCTGGCCAGTGTGACACAGTGGTTGAGTATCAACCCACACACCAAGAGGTCACCGGTTCGATTCCCGGTCAGGACACATGCCTGGGTTGTGGGCCAAATCCCCAGTGTGGATGTGCAGGAGGCGGCCAATCGATGTTCTCTCTCATCGATGTTTTTATCTCTCCCTCTTATTTCCTCTCTCTCTAAAAATCAATAAAGGATAAAACAGTAACATAGTTACCTATAATTTTAATACAGCCTCATTAACCTTTTTCTTTCCTGAGGCTAAGCAAGCAAAACACAAAAAATAAGGCAGTGGTGGTGCTCACTGTATGGAAGTTCAAAGACAAGTCCTGGTTGGTAGAACTCTCGTCTGCTTTTTTAGACCTTCTTTCCTATTGGACATTCAGAGAAAGCTTGACATTTGGCCATGCCTTTGTGTTTCCTAACTAGGGACAGTCCTGTTGGTCTTAGTCACTTTAAAATGTTTGAACATTAGAGGTTTTAGCAAAACCAGGGTTATTTATCATTTTCTGTCACCATACTGTGCCAAGAGCTTGGTGTCAGGTTTGAATAGCCGTACTGGTGTGTGTACTTCATGGCCTATGAGTCTTACTAATTGAAAACACTTTGCAGAAAAATTTTTCAACTGTTACCAAATGAGCAATTTTATAGCTTCTGAACAAATTTAATGTATAGTATAAGGGAAATACACTACAGTAGTAGAGCCTAGAAGGGTTGAAAACACATATTAGTGTGTGAGGATTTCTGTCAGAAGAAAGGCTAAATTTTGTTTTTGTTTTTTGATTCGTGATAAGCTCTGTCTCTCAAGAGCACCACTAAAATACGGCTTCCATGGTCACAGTTATGGATTCAGAGTTCCAATTCTAACTTTCAGGCTTTGTTTGATGTGTTTAGGTGACTCTGTTATTATACAGGGTAGGGCAAAAGTGGGTTTACAGTTGTTTGTATGGAAAATATTACAATAATTCATAAACAGCACAAGAATAAACTCTTTCACATACAGCTGTAAACCTACTTTTGCCCCACCATATATTATGTCAAGTTTTCATATTTATTGTTTAAAAACAAACTTTTTTTTTTTTTATACTTACCCGAGGACCTTTTTGCATTTATATTCAGATAGAGCAGGAGGGAGAAAGGGAGGAACAGAGAGAGAGAAACATCGATGTGAGAGAGACACCTTGAGTGGTTTCCACCCACACGACTCCAACCAGGCTGAGGACAAATTGCAACCGACGTATGTGCCCTTAGCAGAAACCGAACCCAGGAGACTCTGGTCTGTGGGCCAATGCTGTAACCATTGAGCCAAACCGGCCAGGGCTAAAAACAAACTTTTATTGTGTTTCTGTTTTTATATTTAAAAAAGTAATAGATGCTCATTATAGTAAATTTAGAAAGCATATGTAAGTAAAATTGAGACACTAAAAATCACCTATAATGTCCATTTATACATGACCACTGTTAATATTTAGTGATATATCCATTCAGTTTCTTTTCTATGCATATATATGATAGGTATATTTAAAATAAATTAAAAAGTCTTATGGAGAATATGCTGTTTTGCCTAGACGGTGTGGCTCACTGGTTGAGCGTCAACCCATGTATCAAGAGGTCACGGGTTTGATTCCCAGTCAGGGCACATGCCCAGGTTGAGGGCCAGATCCCCAGTGAGGGGCATGCAGGAGGCGGCCAGTCAATGTTCTCTCTTATCGATGTTTCTGTCTGTCTCTCTCCCTCTCTCTAAAATCAATACAGAAAAAAAAATGTTTTTTAAAAGAGAATGTGCTGTTTTGTATCATCTTTTTCACTTAATAATGAACATTTTCTATGTTGTTATAAATACTAATGCAATACACATCTCTAAATGTTTATGACCACTCATTATCTCTTTAGAATGATTTCTTAGTTAGATGTATTGGGTCTGATGACTTAATAGAATTTTAAGGCAGCTGATACAAATGGTTGAATTCCAGGATTTACTCTTATTTATTCCCTGCTTCATTTTAGAAGGATTTGATATTACTGGGTTTGACATTTAATAATGTAGTTATGTATAGAATTTTTAAGCTCACAAAAGTGGTTTTGTCAATGAGTCAGAATGAAACAGTCTTTTACAATAAGCTTAAGCCACTTCCCTGTAGAGTTCTTAAACTTCTCATTTATTCAGTCGTTGGCATTTTAGAGAAGCTGCAATCAGCATCATCCCGTTATTCTCTGGTGACTATTTATCCTCAGGGGAAATTGGGTGGTAGTGTTTCTGTGCTACTGCACTGTGCCTTGTCTTTCTGTGCTAGGCGGTAGTGTTGACAAGCTGCCAGATGAGGCAACCATGTATGGAGGCATCCTAGATGCACTTAACTCCTGTTATTCTGGATGAAATGTCACTTCTGTGGTAACATGCTGTCGGTTAGATTTTTCAAATCCTGATTTCCCCATATCATTTTTGCAAGAAGATTTTTTTTTATTCTTGCTCATAAAATGCCTTCTCTCCAAACCCCAGAGTTCTTGTTAATTTGTTTCTCTGCACACTAGCTCCCAGCTCACAATTCTGCCTGCCTCTGATTTGCTCACCTTCCCCAAGTTCCCACCTTGAGTAACTGTCCTGAAAATGAATACTTTCTTTTCAGGTTCATTAGAGATACCTAATAAAGAACAGTTTCAAATGCCTGCTTGTTTGTTTTGATCACTGCCTGTAATTGAGGGCTCCACTTCAGAGTTTGAACATGCTGTGCCAGCAGGCCCTACCTTCCTCGCTGGGCTCCTAAGCCAGTTATTAGCCAACCTCTCCCATAGTGTCCTGAGTTCAGCTCCTTCCTTTTCCTAAGTAATCCACATGAGGAAATTTCTTTAATTTTGAACTGCTCCTAAAGAATCCAATCTTCGCCCTGGCCGGTTTGGCTCAGCGATTAGAGCGTCGGCCTGCGGTCTGGAGAGACCCGGGTTCGGTTCCCGCTAAGGGCACGTACCTTGGTTGCAGTTTGTCCCCGGCCCTGGTTGGGTCGTGTGGGTGGCAACCACTTGATGTGTCGCTTTCACGTCGATGTTTCTCTCTTTCTCTCTCCCTCTCCCTCTATCTGAACAAAATATTGAAAAATGTCCTCGGGTGAGGATAAAAAAAAAAGAATCCAATCTTCTAGATTGTAGCTTTTGCCTCTTTTTAAATGTAGCATTTGTTCTGTTCTGTTGAATCTTCAGATTCAGATTCGTGTTTTTTTGTTTATTTTTTGTTAGTTACATGTAATGTCCTATTAAATTTTACCATCCTGAGGACACATCAGGGGTGTGGTCTGTATTATCAGAACTATTCTTATATCAAGTTGTCCTCAGCAGTTTGTGTGTTTGTGTGTGTACATGTGTGTATGTGCACATGCTCATGATAGAAAGCACATCATGTTATCCATGACATTAGCAACACTGACTCCACAACATGAATGAAGGAATCATGTATAAATATATCACTTTCTTCCCCATTATAGCAAACTGTTTTCAGTATTACCAGTGTCACATCTGGCAGAGTACCTCAGAATTAGTAAATAACATAGCTATCAAATGTAACTGTCAGAATTATGATTTCAAAGTGTAATAAAACTTGATGTTTTTGCCTTTCCTTGTTGCAGGGTTTTAACATCAAAAGTGTACAATCACAAGGTTTTAAACTGAATGTATGGGACATTGGTGGACAGAGGAAAATCAGACCATACTGGAGGAATTATTTTGAAAACACTGATATTCTTGTAAGTATTCCTTCTGATGCATTAATTCATAGTCTTTTCTGCCAGGTTAGGAACATTAACATTGTAATGTTCTTGTCTGCCAGTAATTCTATTTCCATAACATTAATCACTGTGAATTTAGGGCTAGCAGAAGGATCCAGATCGTGGGGGAGAAACATCTTTGTATAACTTGTATAAGAGGTTTTGCTGCTGCTCAATAACAATGTCGTACCTACACCCACCTTGGCAAATAAAGTATTTATTTATTACCATAGTGATTTGAACAGCAGAAGGGAAATCAGAAGATTGTGCCATTAACTCTGTCATTCCAAGGATATCACAAATCAAGTGTATCCCAAACTGAGCAATCAAGATAGTGAGTCCTAGAAACAATGATGTCTAAGGAATGGTTGAAAGACCTGATGGTGTCCTTCCTGGGAAAGAAAACACTTGGAACTGTCTTCAGATGCATTAAGAACTATCTTAGAGAGATTAGCTTCATTGTGAATATTTCTAAAAGACTGGACAAGGAACAGTTTGGCAAGTATTAGGTGGTAGAGTTTAACTCAGAGTAAGGAAGAAGTTTCCTATAATCGTAATTGACCAGAATTATAAGCTGCCTCATACATTGGGAATTGCCTAGTTCAGGTGGCCTTTGTTCAGGCAGAGGCTAGGATGTTAATTCCCAGCTCACTTTCACATTCTTTAGGACTACTGTTTCAAATTCTTAGAAATTTCACTATCCACATACAGTCATCCCTGGTTTATCGCAGTTAATCTGTTGTAGACTCTAGCGGTTGCTCCTGGCGTTGAAGGATTCCTGGGGTGCTCAAATACATAGGCCTACAGTCCATACGTACAGTAATTTAAATTTTAATTGTAATACAGGGGTATATAATTGACTCAGACAACCGAGCGTGCACTGTATCATTTTCACTGTCTCGATCAACTTTATTTATTTATTTATTTATTTATTTATTTACTTATTTACTTATTTTTATCCTCACCCGAGGACATTTTTCCATTTTTTGTTCAGATAGAGTGGGAGGGGGAGAGAGAAAGAGAGACATCGACGTGAAAGGGGCACATCGAGTGGTTGCCACCCGCATAACCCAACCAGGGCCGGGGACAAACTGCAACCGAGGTACATGCCCTTAGCGGGAATTGAACCCAGGTTTCTCTGGACCGCAGGCCGACATTCTAACTGCTGAGCCAAACCGGCCAGGGCTCGATCAACCTTTTTTTTTTTTATCCTCACCCGAGGACATTTTTCCATATTTTGTTCAGACAGAGTGGGAAGGAGAGAGAGAGAGAGAGAAACATCGATGTGAAAGGGACACATCAAGTGGCTGCCACCCACACGACCATCCAGGGCCGGGGACAAACTGCAACCGAGGTACGTGCCCTTAGCGGGAACTGAACCCGGGTCTCTCTGGACCGCAGGCCAACGCTCTAACCGCTGAGCCAAACTGGCCAGGGCTTGATCAACTTTTTTTGTTTGTTTGTTTTTTGTTTTTTGTTTTTATCCTCACCCAAGGATATTTTTCCATTTTTTGTACAGATAGAGTGGGAGGGAGAGAGAGGAAGGGAGAGAGAGAGAGAAACATCGATGTGAAGGGACACATCGAGTGGCTGCCACCCGCACGACCAACCAGGGCCGGGGACAAACTGCAACCGAAGTACGTGCCCTTAGCGGGAACCGAACCCGGGTCTCTCCGGACTGCAGGCCGACGCTCTAATCGCTGAGCCAAACTGGCCAGGGCTTGATCAACTTTTTAATGAATATATTTGAAAAAACCATGATAGAGTAAAGCCGCGAAAGTTGAAGCGCGAAGTGGCGAGGGTCGACTGTATATGATTTCTCCAGCACCTCAGCCTCTCAGTTCCCGCTCCTCCCTTCCAGTAATCTTGTTATTCATCCTATCTTACCCACTCACTCTCCTGATCATACCCTAAAACCAGGGGTCTCATGATCTTGGGTAGAAAAAAGTGCATATTATTTTCATTAACCTCTAACCGAAAGTTGGTATTTGTTTTAATTATGACCATAGATGAAAATCTACAATAATATTAGCCATTTTGATGTCTCATTGCTAGTAGGAATCATCTTGCATCTCAAATAGCTTCACTCTGCTGCTGCTTCCTACGTGCCCCTTTCTACCAGATCGTTTCTGTCAGCATGTACACATACTGGAGTTTCTCTTGTTTAAAAACGAAAAAATTAGCCCTGGCCGCTTTGGCTCAGTGGTCAGAGTATGGGCCCGTGGACCAATGAATCATGGGTTCAGTTTTGGTCAAGGGCACATACCTCGTAGTTGCGATTCATCCCTGGCCCCGGTGAGGTTGTGCGGGAGGCAACCAGTCACTATCGATGCTTCTCTCTCTCCCGCTCTCTCTCTCCCTCCCTCCTACTCTATCTGATGACAAATAGAAAAATATCCTCAGGTGAGGATTAAAATAAATAAATAAATAAATAAATAAATAAACAAACAAACAAACAAACAAACAAACAAACATAAAATAATAAAAACAAAAAACGTGCCCACTTGGTGTGGCTCAGTGGATTGAGTGTTGTTCCCTGGACTGAGAGGTCCCAGTTCTATTCCCGGTCAGGGCACATGCCTGGGTTGCAGGCTCAATCCCACAGGAGGTGGTCGATCAATGTTTCTCTCTCATATAGATGTTTCTGTCTCTCTCTCCCTTCCTCTCTCTCTTAAAAAAAAATCAATAAAAAGTATTTTTAAAAAGTATATAAATTTTAGACTTTTAAAAACAGATGAAAAACTCTTGTCCCAAGTCTATATTCCCCTCTAGATACTGTCCCATTCCTCATCCTCTCTACAACAAAATTCCTTACGAGAGTTTTTTTTTTATCCTCACCCGAGGACATTTTTCCATTTTTTGCACAAATAGAGTGGGAGGGAGAGAGAAGAAGAGAGAGAGAGAGGGAAACATCGATGTGAAAGGGACACATCGAGTGGCTGCTACCCGCACAACCAAGCAGGGCCGGGGACAAACTGCAACCGAGGTACATGCCCTTAGCGGGAACCGAACCCGGGTCTCTCCGGACCGCAGGCGGATGCTCTAACTGCTGAGCCAAACCGAGTTTTTCATACTCTCTGTCTTCACTTCCTCTCCTCCCAGTCACACAGAACCCTCCATTTTGGCTCACAAGGAATTCCACATTGCTAAGTCCCATGTTCGGTGTTCAGTGCTCATCTTACTTGACCTATCAGCACATTTAACAAAGTTGATCACGCTGTCCTGGAAGCATCTTAGTTGGCTACTCCTCCTTAATATCTATTGCTATATTTTCTCTTGTCTCCTAACCTCCAAATGTTGGAGTGCCCCCAGAGTTCAGGCCTGTGCTTTTCTTCTCTTAAATCACTGTTTAGGTAACCACCTCCACTTTCAAGGTGCTAATCACCACCTACCTACATGTTGATAAATCCCAAAATGTTAGCTCCAACCTGGAACTCAGTCTCTCCCTTTTATTTTTTATTTTTAATCCTCACCCAAGGATATTTTTCCATTTATCTTCAGATAGAGTGGGAGGGAGGGAGAAAGAGAGAAACATCTACGTGAAAGGAACACATCGACTGGTTGCTTCCCACAGAACACGGATCAGGGCCAGGAATGAACTGCAACCGAGTTACATGCCCTTGACCAGAATCGAACCCAAGACTCATTGGTCTGCCAGCTGACGCTCTACCCCTGAGCCAAACCGGCTAGGGCTGGAACTCAGTCTATTATAGCTAGTTGCCTATTTGACATCTTCACTTCAGTGGGTAGTAAGGCTCTTCAACCTCAACATGTCCAAAATAAAATTCCTATCTTCAGCCACCCCTGCCCCAAACTCCTCCTCCCAATCTTCTCAGTAAAAGACAGACTTGTTCATCCAAAAGCACTGGAGTCATTCTTGGCTCCTTTTCCTCTCATTCCCCTCATCTGACCCATCAGCCAATCCTGTCTGAAGGTAGCTTCAGAGTATTTCTAGCCTCTGATTTCTTTCTATCTCCATTGCTACTGCACAATGATTATTGTAGCAATATCCTAACTAGTCTCCTTACTTCAACCTTGCCTCCCTGAAGACTCTTCTCAATACAGCAGCTGTAGTGATCCTGTTAAAACATATGCATCCCATCTCAGAATAAAAGCCAAGGTCCTTACAGAGGCCTACATGGCCCCCTACCTTGTGGCTTTTCTTACTTGTCTGACTCATCTTTCCCCTTTCTAGCTCAGTGTCAGCTACAAAGGCTCCCACCTTGGGGCCTTTGTCATAGCTATTTCCATGCTAGAATTCTTTTTCCCTAGATATTCTCATGCTTATTCCCTCACCTCCTCAAGTCTTTGCTCACATTACCATGAGACCTTCCCTGATTACTATATTTAAAATTGTGACCTTCATCCCCACCCTTCTGGCACTATGATTTTTCTATGCTCTTTTTCTTCCTTCATTAGATCTGTCTATTTAAGAATCATGGTATCTATCACTTCAAACATATTTTTATTTATTAACTTTCTCACCCACTGGAATGTAAGCTCCATGAAGACAGGAACTTTGCTTTTTTTTTTAACTACTATATTCCCAGTACTGAGAAAAGTATGGAATAAATTAAATTGTTAATTGTTATAGATGGATTCTGACACTAGGTAGAATGTAGAATTCTGTAACTTCTAAATTACCTTCCAACTCCGAGGTTCTTTTTTTTTTTTATCCTTACCCGAGGACATTTTTCCATTTTTTGTTCACATAGAGTGGGAGGGGGAGAGAGAAAGAGAAACATCGACATGAAAGGAACACATCGAGTGGTTGCCACTCACACGACCCAACCAGGGCCAGTGACAAACTGCAACTGAGGTACATCCCCTTAGCAGGAACCAAACCCAGGTCTCTCTGGACCACAGGTGGACGCTCTAACCGCTGAACCAAACCGGCCAGGGCCACCATGATTCTTAAATAGAGAATAATACCAAAATATAAAATTGTACTATCATCAGATCAGTAAATACATTTGAGATCCTGAGATGGGCATCACACAGACTTATCATATTTTTGGCTCTTGGCGAAGTATATATTATGCCCGATTAAAGATTTAAATGGATGAGAAGAAAAAGATGAAACACATGATTTCATCCATGAATTCATCTATTCAACCAGTTATTCTTCCAAAATGTATTATATACTTTCTAAGAGACTAGAAAAGAAATGTTGGGGGAAAAGAAAAAAATCTCCCTTTCAGATAAGAAAACACTTCTGTAATCTCAAGTCATTTGTTCATTCTTGAAATATAATTTTTTAATTTTGGAAATTTTCAAGTTTATACAAAGGTAAAAAAATAGTGTAATGAAGCCCTGACCAGATAAGTTCAGTTTTTTAGAGCATCGTCTTCATAC
Source organism: Molossus molossus (assembly GCF_014108415.1). NCBI lineage: Eukaryota > Metazoa > Chordata > Mammalia > Chiroptera > Molossidae > Molossus > Molossus molossus. The sequence goes on from NW_023425352.1 coordinate 21,679,191, forward strand.
GCTAAGTGGGTTCGATCCCCAGTCAGGGCACATACAAGAATCAACCAATGAATGCATAAATAAGTGAAACAACAAATCACAGTCTCTCTCTCTCTCTCCCTCTCTCTCTTTCCCTCTTCTTCTCCCTCTCTCCCTCTTTTCTTTCCCCTCTCTCTCTAAAATCAATCAATTAAAAAAATTGTGTCCTGGCTATTTTGGCTCAGCAGTTAGAGCATCAGCCTGTGGACCAGAGAGACCCGGGTTCGGTTCCCACTAAGGGCATGTATCTCGGTTGCAATTTGTCCCCAGCCCGGGTTGGGGTCATGTGGGTGGCAGCCACTTGATGTGTTTCTCACATCGATGTTTCTCTTTCTCTCTTCCTCCCTCTCTCCCTCACGCTCTATCTGAAGATAAATGCAAAAATGTCCTCAAGCGAGGGGGAAAAAAATTGTTTTTTAAATAGTGTAATGAAACCCCATGTACTACCCATCACCAGCTTCCTTAATTTCAGTTTAGCAATCTTGTTTCATCTTCACTACCACCACTTTTTAAAAGTATTTTAAGCAAATCTGAGCCATCAGATTATTTCATTCACAAATACTTGAAATGTAAAATTTGAAGGTTCAGTCTCTAAATTGCAATATGAAACTACACGTTAGCAAAACTAGAGACATAGAGGTAGGGTACAGACTGACAAACCTCAGAAGAGGGGGTATTGGGGTGGAAGAGATAAACCACAGAACTTACATGCATGTATGCATAACCAATGGACATAGATGACAAAGCTGGGGATAGGGCGGTGGGGATGGGGAGGAGGGTGTCAATGGGGGAAAAAGGAGAAACATCTGTAACAAAAACAAATTGATATAAGTAATTTAAAAACAAAAAAACTGACCATTATAAGTCTTTCAAATTCCAAAAATCAAGTAAATTTCTGGAACTAGTAGGTGATTATAGCAAGTTTGTAGTATATAAGGCTAATATACAGAAGTCAGTTGTTTTCCAATATACCAATAATGAACAATTGGAATTTGAAATGAAAAGCAAAGTACTATTATTTTTTAGCACCCTCCAAAAACAAAGTCTATATGAGAACAACTACAAAACTAATAGAAGAAATGAAAGAAGATATAAACAAATAGGGAGATAGTACATATTCATAAATTGGAAAAGTCAATATTGTTAAGATGTCAGTTCTACCCAATTTAATCTATATATTATATAGATCAACTATAGATTCACTGCAATCCCAATAAAAATCCCAGCAAGTTATTTTATGGATATTGATAAACTGATTCTAAGGTTTATATGGAAAGACAAAAAATTCAGAATAGCCAACACAATATTGAAGGAAAAAACCAAAGATGAAGGACTGATACTACCTGACTTCAAGATTTTTTATAAAACCACAGTAATCAAGACAGCATGTATCTGAAAAATAATAGATGAACTGATCAGCTGAACAGGATAGAGAGCGCAGAGATAGACCAGCATGAATATTGTCAACTGATATCTGACAAAGGAGTAAGACACTTCAACAGAAGGATAGTCTTTTCACCCAATGGTACTGAAACAATGGACATCCATATGGGAAAAGAAAAGAATGTGAACATAGTCCTTACTTTCCCTTTTCACAAAAATTAATTCAAAATGAGTCTTAGACCTAAATGTAAAACCTAAAACTATCAAATTTCTACAAAATAAATAGGAGCCCGGCCGGTGTGGCTCAGTGGTTAAGCATCAACCCATGCACCAAGAGGTCACCAGTTCAATTCCTGGTCAGGGCACATGCCCAGGTTGTGGGCCAAATCCCCAGTATGGGGCATGCAGGAGGCAGCCAGTCGATGTTCTTTCTCATCAATGTTTCTCTCTCTCTTTCCCTCAGCCTTCCTCTCTCTAAAATCAATAAAGAAAAAATAAATAAATAGGAGAAATATCTAGGTAACCTTGGGTTTGGTGATAAGGTTTAAAATAGAACACCAGCCCTGGCCAGTTTGGCTCAGCAGTTAGAGCGTCACCTGTGGACTAATGAGTCTTGGGTTTGATTTCGGTCAAGGGCACGTACCTTGGTTGCAGTTCATCCCGGCCTTGGTTGGGGTTGTGCGGGAGGCAGCTACTCGATGTGTCTCTTTCACATCAATGTTTCTCTCTCTCTCTCTCTCTTTCTCTTTCTCCCTCCCATTCTATCTGAACTAAAATGGAAAAATGTCCTCGGGTAAGGATAATAAATAAATAAATAAATAAATAAATGAATAAATAAATAAAAATACAACACCAAAACATGACTCATGAAATAAAGAAAAAAAAATTTAATTGCACTTTGTTAGAATTTAAAATTCTGCTCTGAGAAAGTCACAGTTAAGAAAATGAAGAAGGCAGCAACAGACTTGGGAGTAAATATTTGTGAAACATATTTGATAAAGTACTTGTATCTAAAATATACAAAGAACTCTTAAAATTCAACAATAAGGAAAAAACAACCCGATTAAAAATTGGGCAAAAGAGCCCTGGCTGGTTTTGCTCAGTGGTTAGAGCGTCGCCCAAGGACCAATTAGTCTCAGGTTGGATTCCTGTCAAGAGCATATACCTGGGTTGCAGTTCGTCCCCTGCCCTGGTCGGGTCATGTGGGAGGCAACCAGTTGACTTGTCTCTTTCACATCAATATTGTTCTCCCTTCCTCCCACTCTATCTGATGATAAATGGAAAAATATCCTCAGGTGAAGATTAAAAGGAAAAAAAAGGGGCAAAAGATCTGAACAGCCCTGGCCAGTTTGGCTCCGCAGTTAGAGTACTGGCTCACTAACTCAAGGGTCTTGGGTTCCATTCTGGTCAAAGGCATGTACCTGAGTTGCAGGTTCAGTCCCCAGCCTGATCGGGGTCATGCAGGAGGCAACTGGTTGATGGATCGCTCTCTATCCCTTTCCCCCCCACCCCCGCCCTCCCACTCTGAAAAATCAATGGAAAAATATTCTCAGGTGAGAATTAAAAAAAAAACAACAACAATCTGAACCGACACCTCACCAATAAAGATATACAGATAAGCATATGAAAAGATGTTCCGTATGATATGTCCTTAGGGAATTGCAAATTAAAACAACAATGAAATGCCACTACATGCCTGTTAGAATGGCTAAAATCCAAAAACCTGACAACACCAAAAGCTGAGGAGGATGTAGAACAATAGTAACTCCTATTCATTACTGGTGGAAATGCAAAATGGTACTATGATGGAAGCCAGTTTACAGTTTCCTAAAAGGCTGAACCGTAGACTTATCATACTGTATGATACAGCCATCACTCTTTGCAGTGGTACTCAACCTGTGGGTCGCGACCCCTTTGGGGGTCAAATGACCCTTTCACAGGGGTCACCTAAGACATAACAGTAGCAAAATTATAGTTATGAAGTAGCAACGAAAATAATTTTATGGTTGGGGGTCACCACAACATGAGGAACTGTATTAAAAGGTTGCGGCATTAGGAAGGTTGAGAACCACTGCTTTAAGGAATCTACCCAATTAGTTGAAAACTTATATCCATATAAAATCCTGCCCTGGGCTCTGTAGCTCAGTTGGTAGGATCATCATCCTATACACCAAAAGGTGGTGAGGTGGTGAATTCAATTCCCAGTCAGGGCACATAACCAGGTTTCGAGTGCAATCCCCTTTCTGGGTGCGTATGGGAGGCAACTGATTGATCTCTCTCTCTCTCTCTCTCTCTCTCTCTCTCTCTCTCTCTCTCCCCCTTCCTCACTTTAAATATCTTTTTTTTTTTTTTTAAATCCTGCATATGTATGTTTATAGCAGCTTTATTCATAATTGCCCAAAACTGGAAGCAACCAAGATGTCCTTCAATAGATGAATAAACAGTAGTAGCCACAGAATGGAATATTATTCCGTGATGACAAGAAATGAGCTATCAAGCCACAAAAAGACATGAAGGATCCTTATATACATATTGCTAAGTGAAAGTCAACCTGAAAAGAATACATACTCTGTGTTTTCAACTATATGTATGACATATTTAAAAAGGCAAACTATAGAAATTAGTAAATATCTCTATAAGTTAGTTTTCAGAGTGCTGTGCGGAGGGAGAGAAGGGTTGACGAGATGATATGTAGGGGTTTTTTTAAGTGATGAAGTTATTCTGTATGAAACTATAATGATAGATACATGTCATTGTGGGTTTGTCAAACCTGTGGGACAGTGATTTTCAACTGGCGTGCTGCAAGCATTTTAAAAACATGCAACACCTGCCCTGGCCAGTTTGGCTCAGCGGTTAGAGCATCCGCCTGCGGTCCGGAGAGACCCGGGTTCGGTTCCCGCTAAGGGCATGTACCTCGGTTGCAGTTTGTCCCCGGCCCTGGTTGGTCGTGCGGGTGGCAGCCACTCGATGTGTCCCTTTCACATCGATGTTTCCCTCTCTCTCTCTCTTCCTCTCTCTCCCTCCCACTCTGTCTGTACAAAAAATGGAAAAATGTCCTCGGATGAGGATTAAAAAAAAAAAAAAAAAAAAAAACATGCAACACCTGACTATTTAGTCAGGGGCACTGACTTCTTTTCCCTTAGATTAAAAAATGACAACAGCCAACACAATAGCCACCTGGTGTGAATGAATAAAAATTATATTTTTTGTCTGATTGGCAAAAAAAAATGTTTTTTGGTGTGCTGCAGAACTTGAGTAATTAGTTTATGTGCCGTGAGATGAAAAACATTGAAAATCACTGCTATAGAACTTTAAAACAGCGAATGAACCTAATATATCAATATGGGTTCATTAATTGTAACGAACCACACTAATGCAAACTGTTACTAGGGAAACTGGGTGGGTAAGGGTGCAGTATATGAAACTCTCTATGCTATCTCTTCAGTTATTCTGTAAATCTTGTTCGCTCTCGTCTCCTTCTGGCACTCCTATGATGTGAATGTTGGTACACTTGAAGTTGTTCCACGAGCTCCTTGCACTATCCTCATTTTTTTTGGATTCTTTTTTCTTTTTGCTGTTCTGATTGGGCATTTTTTGCTTTCTTATATTCTAAATTGATGGTTTACTTCTTAGCTTCACCTACTCGACCATTGCTTCCCTGTAAATTATTCTTTATTTTAGTTACTGCATCCTTCATTTCTGACTGGTCCTTCATTAAGCTCTCGAGGCCCTCACTAAGTTAATTTAGCATCCTTATAAGCAGTGTTTTGAACTCTGCATCTGTTAGATTGCTTATCCCCATTTTATTTAGTTCTTTTCCTGGAGTTTTGTTCTGTTCTTTCATTTGGAACATGTTTCTTTGTCTCCTCGTTTTGTCTGCCTCCCTGTGTTTGTTTCTATGTATTAGGTAGAGTTGCTCTGTCTCCTAGGCTTCCTAGGGTGGCCTGTTGTAGTAGGTGTCCTGTAGGGTGCAGTGGCCTCCCTGATCACCTAGCTGGGCCCTTGAGGTGTACACCTTATGTGGACTTTACACTCTTCTGTTGTAATTGAGTCTTAATTGCTGTTGGCATGTCAGTGGGAGAGTTTTAGTCAGGCTGATCAGCTGCAAGGATCAGCTGTGCCCACTAACCACCGACTTCTGACTACCTTGGATGATCAACTGTGCAGGGGCCCACCACACAGAGCAAGACTTACTTCAGCAGTACTTTCGTACCCCCTGAGTCCATTTCATGAGTGTGTCCCTTGTGGAGGTGGTTGGGTGGTGATGCTTCAACATGGTCTGGAGCTGTTTACTGTGTGTGCTGGCTCTAGGGCAAGGTCAGCCACTGCCTGTGTCACAGCCAGGGCCACCAGGCATGAGCTACAAAGCAATCTGCTGATGGCTGCTGCTTGTGCTGGGCTTAGAGGTGCCCAGGTAAAGCCAAGCTGTGAACCAAGGCTGGCTGCTTCTAGTGCCGGACCTGGGGCCACTTAGTGAGAGGTATGGGGCTCGCTGTGGCCAGATGCTGCTTGTTTGAGAGAATTTAGGAAAATCTGAAGCAGGAGCTAAAACAGGCCAATCCTATGGTAAAGCCACTGGAAACAGCTTGGGTGGGCCTGAAAGTTGGGTGGGGCGGGGCCTCAGGGGATCACCAGGGCAGGGTAAACAGTGTGAGCCAGGTTGCTGGCATCCCAGATATGACCGCCCTCTGCCTGCCCTGTGGGGGAAGGGCTCACCAAAGGAACAACAGTCTCCGCCAGCACATCTGTCCAGGAGAAAGCTGCCTCTCCAATCCTTGCCCCGATGCCAAACAGTTCAGTTCTTTTCCATATGTCTCTGGTGTCTTTCAAGCTGCCTCCTTTCTATGCTGGAGCTCAGAGGGAGTGGGTCCTAGTAAGTCTGTGCACAGGCCCTTTAAGAGGAACTACCTGGGGCTCCAAAAGCCTCAGCCTCCCTCAGCCTCAGTTCCCCCTGGTTTTACAGCCAGAAGTGATGGGGATTCTCTTCCTGACACTGGAACCTGAGCTGGGGGCCCGGTGTGGGACCAGGACCCCTCACTCCTCAAGAAGGACCTTCACAGCTGAGGTGTCCTGATTGTTATCCACCACACATGGGTGTGGGACCAGCTCATTCAAGTTTCCGCCCCTCCTACCAGTCTCAGTGTGGCGGCTGCTTTAATTTCGTAGTTGTAGGACTTCCATTCAGTTTGATTCCAGGCGGTTCTGAAGGATGGTTGTTCTGTAGTAATGTTGTAATTTTGATGTGGTTGTGGGAGGACGTGAGTACTGCGTTCACCTATGCCGCCATCAACAGGAAGTCCTTTTTTTTTTTAATCCGCACCCGAGGACATTTTTGCATTCATCTTCAGACTGAGCGGGAGGGAAAGAGGGAGGAAGAGAGAACGAGAAACGTCGATGTGAGAGAGACACATCGACCGGTTGCCACCCACATGACCCCAGCCTGGGCCGGGGACAAACTGCAACCAAGGTACGTGCTCTTAGCAGGAACCAAATCCAGATCTCTCTGGTCCAAAGGCCAACACTCTAACCGCTGAGCCAAACCAGCCAGGGCCCTTTTCGTTTTTCTTTTTTTTTATTCTTTTAATCAATCAATGTAATACACTCTATTAACTATCTCTTTATTTATTTATTGTTGTTTTTTTTTTCTTAATTGATTTCTAGAGAGAATGGAAGGGAGAGGGAGACAGATAGAAACATCAATGAGAGAGAACATCGACTGGCTGCCTCCTGCATGCCCCGCACTGGGGATTTGGCCCACAACCTGGGCATGTGCCCTGACTGGGAATCAACCAGCAACCTCCTGGTGCATGGGTCGATGCTCAGCCACTGAGCCACACCAGCCGGGCAGAAAAAGATTTCTTGAGAGCATGAAATGGTTCCCTAGGGGTTTGAAAGAGTCAGAGCAACTCCTAAAAGTGCCAAAGTTATTCTCAGGGATGATAACCTGAGAACATCTGACTTCAGTTTTATTGATTTTGGAAAGGTGACTAAGAAACCTGAGGTATGGGAGAAAGGAGAGGATAGGCTGTCTTCATTTCTTTCAGACCAGGAAATAACAGCCTTTTAATAAAAATACATAAGTTGTTCATGGTATATTCATATAAACTATTTCATATTCATATACAGCTTCATTTACTTATCAGTTTTGTGTTTAAATACAATATAATGTCAACAAAATAACTTTGTCATCATTTCCATATCCAAAGTGAGATCTCAAACAACTGTCTCGTGCATTATTTCCGTAATGTCACTCACACTTGAGTATCGATACTCAAGTACACATAATCACTGCAGCACACATAATTGAAAACAAGTTATCCAGAAACCTTATTTATTAGTTTCAACCTCCTTGTTTACTTTTACTCAAGCTATCAATAAAAAGCCACACCCTGGCTGGTTTGCTCAGCGGTTAGAGCCTCGGCCTGCGGTCCGAAGTGACCCATGTACAGTTCCCGCTAAGGGCAAGTACCTCGGTTGCAGTTTGTCCCTGGCCCTGGTTGGTTGTGTGGGTGGCAGCCACTCGATGTGTCCCTTTCATGTCAATGTTTCTCTCTCTCTCTCTCTTACTCTCTCTCCCTCTATCTGAACAAAAAAATGGAAAAAAATGTCCTCGGTGAGGATTTTAAAAAAACCCACACATTTTAGTGTCATCTCTTTTCTCTGCCTGCCCCTCTAGTGGAGAAATACTTAGGAGCAATAAAATGACCAAAAGGTGGCAGCAGGAGGGAGGAGGACCAGAAGCAAGAGGAGAAACAAAGAGCCCTCCCTTCAGACAATAGATAGTCAGTCTCTGGATAATCCAGAGTGGGCTGAACTTCCATCAAAAATGTACACACATTGCCCTGGCCGGTTTGGTTTAGTGGTTAGAGTGTTCGCCAGTGGACCAAAAAGTGACTGGTTGAATTCCGGTCAAGGACATGTCCCTTGGATATGGTTCGGTCCCTGGCCCTGGTCAGGGTCCTGTGGGAGGCAACCAACTGATGTGTCTCTCTCACATCAATGTTTCTCTCTCTCTCTCTCTCTCTCTTTTCCCTACCCCCTGCCCTCCCTCCCTCACACTCTATCTGAAGATAAATGGAAAAATATCCTTGGGTGAGGATTTAAACACACAAACACCTCTTTCTCTAGCCCTTCGTCCCACAACCAAATAACAATCTCAAAGCAGTTGCCAAGGAAGATGTGAATTGGCATTGCTTAAAGCATCATTCTGATCGCCATGGATAACTGTGTTTTAGAATAGGTTTATGAAACTTGGTTTTTGAGGTTCCATAATAGTTTAACATCAGTCAGAAGCACTATAAATGTTTAACTTTATATAATACTTTCTAAGTATTTTATTGATTATTAATTTTTTTTTGGATTTAAAAAGTTTACAACTAGACTAACAACTATATTATTTAAAAAAAAAAAAAAGACAAGAGACTCTCCTTATCTTTATCTTTTGACCAGAAGAAAACAGTTCTTGGGCCACACTGGTGTGGGAAGCCACCAGGAGAAGCATATACCAATGCAGAAAAGCAAATTGGTGTATCACCAGACTAGCTTGTGCTTGTGACTTTTCCATGTGGCCCATAACAAATGGGGCAGTTGTCTTATAGACTTCTTCCTGGAGTTATTGTGTGGTAATCATCAAATTTTATAAAAAGTATGCTAAATGTTAGGAAGAATATATGTATAGTTTAGGAAAACCCTCCTCTTGGATCTTTTAATGGAAGTATTTCCTATGAAAGTTTATGTCTAAGCAATAAATAGCAAGTAATTTGGCAAGTAATTGCAAGTAAAAGTTAAAACTTTCTTGTCATTGATCTTCAGCCTCTGGGTTCTCTGGTATCATCTCTCTGGTGATTAAAACTCTTCCCATTCGTTATTATCCTCTCCCGATTGTTTTCATCATAGCAAACATTGGTTTCTTAACTGTATATTTTGTTTTCAGCCTTGTCTCAGCCTCCTCTTTTCTACCCTTAACTTGTTACTCATAGCCTTTGCTCCCAGGCACATTTTCCCTGCTTTGTGATTCCTTTCTTGCCCATTGACCTGTGCACAGCCTTCAGGAAGCCCTCTAAGCCCCAGATACCCTCCCAGTGTTCACCTGACGCTCTCCCCTCCTTCACATCTTCTTGGGCTATTGTCTGAGTGAAAATAATCCTAATCCACTGTAGATTCCCAGTAATTCTAATTAGGTCTTTTATAATGAGGTTTACTCTCCCATTATATTTCGTCTTTCTACACATCTACATTTACACTGTGTCAGCTACTTTAAAAATGGGAGCCTCACTGGTGGAAAACATTATGGAATTTTGGGTTATTTGTGGTGTGCAGAACCCATTAATGTATGTATTGACATCGAGTCAAGAGTAATATTAACAACAATGTTAATAAGGCCACAGTAAAAAATACTGAGGCCAAACACATCCATCTTCTTCCTTTATGATTCTCCATGAAGAAACACAGGTGGAAACTTGGGGTATTCTTCAGAGGAAAGGCTGAACTTGGCTCCTGGTATATTTAGCACTAGTGATTCTAAATGAGAGTGTATTAAACTAAGGAATTTTAATTTTTTTCTTTCAAAAGAGAGCAAGTTTTCAAGTAGCAGAATTTAACCTGCATACAGAAATGCTTGTATACATTATAGTATATCAGTTTATGTAATTTAAGGCTGTAAACGTGAGAGTTGTTTTTCCTTAAAAAAAAACAACTTTTTTTTAGCCCTGGCCAGTTTGGCTCAGCGGTAGAGCATCAGCCCACGGACCAGAGTCGTGGGTTTGATTCCGGCCAAGGGCACATACTTCCGTTGCAGTTCGTCCCCGGCCCTGATAGAGGGGTCCTGCAGGAGGCAACCAGTCAGTGTGTCTCTTTCACGTCGATGTTTTTCTCTCTCTCTCTCTCCCTATCTTTCCCTCTCTCTCCCTCCAACTCTATCTGAAGATAAATAGAAAAATATCCTCCAGTGAGGATTAAAAAAAAAACTTAAAATTTTTTTTCTTTATTGATTTTAGAGAGAGAGGGAGAGAAAGATAGAAACATCAATGAGAGAAAAATATTGATTGGCCGCCTCCTGCATGCCCCTGCCCCCCACTGGAGATTTGACCCATAACCTGGGCATGTACCCTGACTGGGAATCAAACCGGTGACCTCTTGGTGCATGGGTCCACACTCAACCACTGAGCCACACAGGCTGGGCTAAAAATACTTTTCTTGATTTTATTTTTTTGGAGATAGAGCAAGGAAGAGGAAGAGAGAGAGAGAGGGAGAAACATAGGTCAGCTGCCTCCTGTATACCCCCTCCTGGGGATCAAGCCCACACCCAGGCAGGCATGTGCCCTGACCAGGAATTGAACCGGCAACTGCACAGGATGATGCACAACCAACTGACCCACAATGGCCAGGGCGTTTTTTTGTTGTTTTTCAATGAATACAGCAGGTCATCAAATAATGTCATTTTGTTCAACATTGTTTCATTATAACATTGATGAGAAGCCATAGGAACTCTTGTTTATGTCAATTAGACTATGTTAAAATTGGTTTTGTTATATGTAGTTTAAAGTTGCAGAACCTATCCAAGGACATTAAGTGAGGACTTACTGTATATTCTATTTTTTTTTTTAACATTTTTTTCTTTATTGATTTTAGAGAGAGAGGAAGGGAGAGGGAGAGAGAGACAGAAACATTGATGAGAGAGAACATCCATTGGCTGCCTCCTGCATGTCCCCCACTGGGGATCGGGCCCACGACCTGGACATGTGCCCTGCCTGGGAATCGAACTGGCAACCTCTTGGGTCGACGCTTAACCACTGAGCCACACCGGCCAGGCCACTGGATGTTCTTTTAAAGGACTGTTTCCATTTTACCAGTAGTTTAATAACAGTTCTGAATTCTTTAAAGGAAGTTAGAAAATTTGATAATTTTTAAGATTAGCAACTAGGAAAACATTTAATATATCATTCAACTTTTTTAAAGGACTACAAAATTATATCTAATTTTCTTTTTAAATTTTCATATGAAGAAGAATTAGATGAGAAGTTTTATAAGAAACTAAAATAATATTTTGGGGTTCTGTAAATATAGGTGATTTTCTTTTTTTGGTCTTCCCTTATTTCCTTTATTGTTATAGGATGTTATTTATGCAATAAATAAAATTGGGTGATGGAAGACAAAGCTTGAAATTTGTAATATGATGAAACTTGACTCCTCTTACTCTGGCAAAGGCTATGTATGCTTTTGCTCTTTGCTTACAACCTCCTAGCAGCCTGTGAAGGTAGGAATGGGGTGGAGATCACTGGGTCTCCTGCCTCAGTGCATGAAATCAGTGTATAGTTAATACTGCAAATGATACTTTCAGAGTGATGATGTTCGAAGACTAGGATTTGTAGATGTCTCGAAACCCCATCCCTCTCAGACAGTTGGGGCTGCAGTATTAGCAGAGTACCCAAGAGCCCTGGGTTTACTGTCAGGTATGCTTGAATTGGAATCCCAGTTTTGTCAGGTACCTGATGTAACTTGAGCAAGTTACAACTTCTTTGGGCTTGTGTTTATTTATGGGAAAGCAATGCAATCTATCTCATAGAGTTGTAATGAGGATTAATTAATGTGTTGAATCTAGCAAGACTATTTAGTGAATACCCAGTAAATGTAGCTCTTTTCATCCTGCTTGGCTCTACTGACTTTACTTTGGAGCTTTGCTGAAGGTATTTGGGGGGCATCCCCCATTTAATTAATTTATTAATTAATTTGTTTATTTTACATCCATAGATGAGGTAATAGTTACCAGTTCAATTTCCATTTGCTGTGCTAATGTGAAATTGGCAGACAGGATCATCTGCTCCTCCCATAAAGGTGCCCTTTTGTAAATCTGCTAATTGAAATAATCTTCTTCTTTTACTTTACAGATATATGTAATTGACAGTGCAGACAGAAAAAGATTTGAAGAGACGGGTCAGGTAAATAATTCTTCTGTTGAGCTATTTCCCAAATAACTGGGTATTCATTAATCTGCCTTGTAAATATATGAGAGTGAGAGAGGTATTTTTTTTTGTTTGTTTAACCTTTGCAGTTTAAACAAGACAATCATTCTGGCAAGCAGGCAAAGATACCAGTTGCCTAAAAAGAAATTAGTCCAAAAATTTTTAAACAATTTATTTGATTAAAGCCTTTTAGGCCTTTAAAAGCCTTTAAAGACTTATTTTTTGAAGTCATAATAAATATTAGCCTGCAAGAGCAGTGCTAAACAATCACAGTTGTAAACTATGCTAAGTAAGAAGACTTTACTGTGAAGCTTTACATGTCCCAAAATTATCTATGTTTCCAGTTTTTGAAGTGGTATATTAAGGAGTGTAATTCTTTTTTTTTTTTTTTTTATCCTCACCCGAGGACATTTTTCCATTTTTTGTTCAGATAGAGTGGGAGGGAGAGAGAGGACGAGAGAGAAACATCGATGTGAAAGGGACACATCGAGTGGCTGCCACCCGCACGACCAACCAGGGCCAGGGCCAGGGACAAACTGCAACCGAGGTACATGCCCTTAGTGGGAACTGAACCCGGGTCTCTCTGGACCACAGGCCGACGCTCTTACCGCTGAGCCAAACCGGCCAGGTCAGGAGTGTAATTCTTAAAATATGGTTTTGGGGGTTTTTTAATTGATTTTTTAGAGAGAGAGAGAGAGAGCCCTGGCCAGTTTGGCTCAGTGGTAGAGCGTCGGCCTGCGGTCCAGAGAGACCCGGGTTCGGTTCCCGCTAAGGGCATGTACCTTGGTTGCAGTTTGTCCCTGGCCCTGGTTGGGTTGCGCGGGTGGCAGCCACTCGATGTGTCCCTTTCACATCGATGTTTCTCTCTCTCTCTCCCCACTCTATCTGAACAAAAAATGGAAAAATGTCCTCGGGTGAGGATGAAAAAAAAGAGAGAGAGAGAGAGAGAAACATTGATTGGCTGCCTCCTGCACACCCCCTACTGGAGATCAAGCTCGAAACCTGGGCATGTGCACTGACCAGAAATTGAACTGGGACCTCTCAGTCCATGGGATGACGCTCAATCCACTAAGCCACACTGGCCAGGCAGGAGTGTGATTCTTTTTTGGTACGTGCCCCTAGCGGGAACTGAACCCAAAACTCTCTGGTCCACAGGCCAATGCTCCAACCACTGAGCCAAACCGGCCAGGGCAGGAGTGTGATTCTTAATTTGTCTTTCTATCTGTCACTAGGGTGTTCATGCTGGATAAGTTTTTGTTTTGTTTTGATGTCTTAGACCATCCTATATTTTACTCATCCCATAATACGGTTTTTTTTGTTGTTGTTTTTTGTTTTTTTTTTATCCTCACCTGAGAACATTTTCCCATTTTTTTGTTCAGGTAGAGTGGGAGGGAGAGAGAGAAACATTGATGTGAAAGGAACACATCGAGTGGCTGCCACCCGCACGACCGACTAGGGCCAGGGACACACTGCAACCGAGGTACGAGCCCTTAGCGGGAACCGAACCCGGGTCTCTCAGGACCACAGGCCGACGCTCTAACCGCTGAGCCAAACCGGCCAGGGCCATAATACGGTTTTATGCAGAAAGATTAAAACTATGTAAATGGTTTTTCTGGAAATTATTGGTTATAATTATACATATATATATATTTTTTTATCCTCACTTGAGGACATTTTTGCATTTATCTTCAGATAGAGTGGGAGGGATAGATGAAGGAAGCGAGAGAGAAACATCAATGTGAGAGAGACACATTGACTGGTTGCCACCTACACGACCCCAGCCGGGGCCGGGAACAAACTGCAACCGAGGTACATGCCCTTAGCAGGAACTGAAACCGTGACTCTCTGGTCCACAGGCCAATGCTCTAACTGCTGAGCCAAAATGGCCAGGATTGGTTATAATATTTTATAGGGGATGGAATGGCACCTTTGTTTATAGGACAACGTCTTTAAATAAAGTAACATTTCCAAGTCAAAAACCAAGGGGGGTGTTTAAGTTTTAATCAAACTGAATAAACAAGTTATAAGCAAACGGAACTTACCACCATGCCCAAAAGCTCTCCAGGTTTCTTCCCAATCCACGTAGAAATGAACCCAGAGGAACAATTCACTATTATTTTTATGTATGTTTTTCAATATCAACTTAATTGATCCAAAGTTAACTTTAACAAATTCAAAGAGATAGGAAGAAATGTGCAAGCCAAGACTAAGCTACTCTTGTTTCTAAGCCAAGAGATAGGTAGGTATACTTTGAACCCAAATATGGCTTCAAATGCAGAGTACATGTCAACAGATTACACAGCGCAATTTGTGTACATAGTTTTAAATAGTGAAGCAGTGGGCATAGACCATTTTACCGAGTACGCTGATAAGAAACAAGGAGTAGAGTGGACCTCTTTGGAGAAGCATGATTACATTTTATTGCAGAGTCCTTGGCTTGTGTCCTAAATGATCATAGCCTTCCAAAGGCAGCAGTCCCTAGGTTTATGTTCCTTTTTCCTGGAAATTAGTTTGAGAACTCGTTTCCAGACTCTTGAAGATAACCCTATAATACCTTGGTGATTTCTGGATCATTACTCGTGTGATCTAATGCTAAAGATGAGTTTGAGGGTGAAGGGTATCATATAACCATCTTCTTCTTGAACCATCTAGTTCTCTTTGACAGCCCAAGTGTCTTAAGTAGAGTTAAAATGGGGGTTTAATGGGGAGAGGTGGGCCCTCGTATTTAGGTAAGTATACATCCTCTCCTATGCTTATTGCAAACAGAATCAACATATTATTTAGACCCCAACCAATAGCCTAAGAATCAGAGACCTTGCCAGATGTACTAATACAGTTATTTTAGGATGTGGGTTTGATGAAGTGTAGTGCATGTACATGTTTTGGAGACAAAGATTGATGAAACAGAATTATAGTCTTTTTTTTAATCCTCACCCGAGGACACTTTTCCATATTTTGTTCAGATAGAGTGGGAGGGAGAAAAAGAGAGAGAGAAACATCAATGTGAAAGGGACACATCGAGTGGCTGCCAGCTACACAACACTTCAGGGCCGGGGACAAACTGCAACCGAGGTACGCGCCCTTAGCGGGAACCGAACCCGGGTCTCTCTGGACCACAGGCCGATGCTCTAACCGCTGAGCAAAACCTGCCAGGGCCAGAATTATAGTCTTTAAAGCAATTGTCATTTTCAGTTTATATTTTAAAATATGTGTGTGTGTGTGTGTGTGGATATATATATATATATATATATAATTATTTACAGATAACAGTGGCTAAATTTAAAATTTCTAACCACCATTTGTGTTCTCCTTTGAACACAAAGTATGTGTTTCACAAAGTATGATTTATGGATCCCTACAGCAGAACTACTATAGGGGAGCTAGTTAAAAATAAATTCCACCTGGAGAGTGTGGCTCAGTGGTTGAGCGTCGACCTGTGCACCGAGAGGTCATCTTCGATTCCCACTCAGGGCACATGCCCAGGTTGTGGGCCAAATCCCCAGTGGAGGGCATGCAAGAAGCGGCTAGTCAATGTTCTCTCTCATCGATGTTTCTATCTCTCCATACTTCTCTCTTCCTCTCTCTCTAAAATCAATAAAGAAAAAAAAAATTTTTAATGCAAATTTCTGGGCCCTCACTTAGACTTTCCAAAGTCAGCATCTTTGGAGTAGGCCCAGCAATCTGCCAGGGTGTTCCACAGGCTCAGGTTTGAGAACCACTGCCCTTGAAAGTTCCCAGTTGATCAGCTTAACTGTTTTGTTTTTTTCTAACTAGAAGTGAATGGTTAAATATCATAGCTTTCATTTTTCTTTCCCCATCCATTCTCAAAATGATCCAGGAACTAGCTGAATTACTGGAGGAAGAAAAGCTAAGTTGTGTTCCAGTGCTCATCTTTGCTAACAAGCAGGATTTGCTCACGGCAGCCCCTGCCTCTGAAATTGCAGAAGGACTGAACCTGCACACCATCCGTGACCGAGTCTGGCAGATCCAGTCTTGCTCAGCTCTCACAGGAGAGGGCGTTCAGGTGAGATTACCAGACGACTTGGTCACCTGGCAACATGAGAGCCAGCCTCAGTAGTCTGTTTCATTGGTTGAACTGATCTAGATAGGCAAGATATGAAACAAATAGCCTTTGATTGGCAGATGAACAACCCAGAATGTGAAGGGCATGGAGAGTTTAGTTCTTTTCTAGTTATCAACCAATGTGATATCATTAACTGTTCTAGGAAAGACAAACTACCCCATTAGATAGGAGGTCAGAACAGAAGACTTTCTAACTCTAGGATTCTTTGATGTATGGGTTGGGGGCTTTGTGTTGTGTCTCATATTGTGGACGCTAAATACTGTACTCCCAAGGTAACAGCCATCGACAGTTATGCACACTAGTTATCCTATAGAAGTGTTTTGTTTTTTTCTGTTGGCTGTCTCCGCTGCCTTCAGAGTTGGTGTCTGTTTCCTGCTACTTCGGTTTGGTTTCCCACTGGGAGGCTTCTGCTCACAGGGCCCCATGTTGTATACTGAAGAACTAACTATATACCAGAAGAGTAGGCTCCCCCTCATTTGATATTAATTTAGGGCAAGACAACCAAGAGGTTGTATCCTCAAAGAATGATAAACAGGTTCAGCTCTGATGCTTCCTACCAAGCAGACGCAAACCAGGTCACACTTGGAGTCAGCGCTCTAGGACTTCTTTACTCCAGAGCCCCAGCTTGCTCACATGCCTCATTTGGAACATCTGGAGGACCTGCCAGGGAAGTGGACCAGGCTGTGAGAATCAGATAGTGCTGCTCTGGGATGCTGTGGGGGGTCAACAGCATCTAAGGAAATGGTGTCTTCCCTCGTTGCCATATGGCATGTGTCTCTAATGGCATGACCGATTTGCTTTTCTCTGAACTTGGAGTGTTGGGGTACGAGCCTGTGATTTGATTCTCAACTGTTACCCTGCAGCCTCTTTCCATTTCCTTTCTAATACTCTCCTTCCCTCTCTCCAAAGGCATTTGACATTGATTTGTCTTAAAACTGCCTGACTACTTTTATTTCAAGAAAATAGTCACCTCCTAGAATTATCCCACTTGTTCCATCTGTTTGCTGCTTGGTTTTTTCTTTTTGTTAAACAAACAACCAGGGCCTGTTTCTGTGCTTGGCCTTTCGATCTGAGAGCAGAGCAGTCAGCACAAGACAAGCACTCCTCCTCTACAGTCCTCAGTACCTGCACCCTCCAAAGCTCTTTGTGCATGTATGTGTGTGGTGGACCCGAAAATAGCCAGAGATGACCTCAGCTACACCTCCAAAATAGATGCTGGACCTCTGTGGGTCTCTCTGTGAGGTTTCAGTTTAGGGAAGGGGCAGGTGGTAAGTCTTATTTATTCCCTTCTTCCTTAGAGTCTGGTTTATAAAAGTAATATATTCTCATTGTTAATCATATGAAAGTATATATAATTTAAAACTGTAAAGTTCTTTCCTCTCCCTTAATCGCACTTGACAAAAGACCTGTCATTAATAGTTTTATTCTTCTTAAGTCTCCTCTATAAAACTATAATCACATATGTGATTATAGGTCTATTAGGTTTCAAATTAACTGCATTTTTCAGCTTAAGTTAGGCTGGTCTAACAAGTATACTACAACCCAGAATGTTTTTGAATGGGTAAATGCTAATAATTTTTTTCCAAAAATTTGTTTTCTTTATTGATTTTAGAGAGAGAGGGAGAGAGAGAAACATTGATGAGAGAGAACATTGACTGGCCACCTCCTTCATGCCCCCCACTGGGGATTTGGCCCACAAACTGGACATGTGTCCTGACCAGGAATAAAACTGGTGACCTCTTGGTGCATGGGTCAGTGCCCAACCACTAAACCACACTGGCTAGGTGGTAAATGCTAATCATTTTATTTAGCTTCTCCCTTTTTTAAAAAAAAATCAAGTTTTACCTAAGGTTTTTCCCTAGATTGTACATAAGATGGCCTTCATGATGCTTAAGGTGATTTGGGTGTGAATGAAGCCTTCTTGTGTTTGTACAAACCACTTCAGCAGGAGAACTCAGCCTGTCTAAATGGTTGAGAACACAAACATGGAGAGGAGAGAATATCTCGAGGTTTGGGCTGTAAAGGCGGGACTAAAAAAAATAAACATATTTTGTGTGCCTGCTTCTAAGAAAGTGGGAGTTGGCAGTTCCATAATCTTTTTTTCACTTGGTCAGAGTGTTGAAAGGAAGAAAAAGCAAAGCTGGAATTAACAGTGCAGTCCTTGTTTCTCCAGCTAGCCTTAAGCAGGGACCAGAGTTATCTAAAATCAGCATTTTGAGTAGTGGCATTCAAGTCAAGGACTTCTTCATAGGAACCTGGAGGTTCGGAGGGAGCTCTAGTCATTGTCTTGCCAGCCCTCAGCCCTCCCCCACCACCTGTCAGGGGGAGTTACAGGGACAGAGCTCTATGTTCCTGGCTGTGTAACCACCATAGAAGTGGAGTTCCCTTAAAATCACAGGATCTTTAGACCAAAAAAGAAGCAGTGAGCTATCAGACAGTTACAGGATGGGGGAGGGCTTTAAAATCAATCAATTTAGCCCTGGCTGGTTTGGCTCAGTGGTTAGAGTGTCAGCCTGTGGACCAATGAGTCGCAGGTTCGATTCCGGTCAGGGGCATGTGCCTCGGCTGTGGTTCCTCCTGGCCCTGGTCGGGTCAAGCGGGAGGCAGCCAGTCGATGTGGCTCTATCACATGATGTTTCTCTCTGTCTCTCCCTCCTTCCCACTCTATCTAATGGTAAATAGGAAAATATCCTCAGGTGAGGAATAAAAATAAATAAATAAAATCCGTTTAAATCAAGTGAGACAACCATGTATGGTTTGATTTTGTTAAAGTTCTTAGATCAGGGACCTTCAGCAACCATATTCACAGGAAATTATATCAAAGGCATCTAACAAAAAACTGTGAGCAAAAAAAAAAGATTTTATATGGAGGAGAAATAGTTTGAAGGTCACTTAATTAGTTTAGTAGCTACCATGGTGTATAGAATTGGGTAGTTAAGACTGGGATTTCAAGGTTAATGAGATTAGATTATGGTTAATAGAATGATATAAATTTAGAGAATTTAACCATTATTTGAAATGAGTTATTTAATAAAAATGTTAATTAAGAAGGGAATCTGCTATCTATTGTCCTTTAGTGGTAACCTTTGGGGACTGCAGAAAGGTCGTGGAGTTTTCTGTGGAAGCATTTCGTTGTGAGGCACCAGCTGACCATGTCCCTCCCTCAGGTGGTGCCTGTGGCCTAAGCTCTTGCCCACTCAGCCAGTATCTTGGTTTTTACTTTAAAAAGAGTCACTTAGGAAGAATTGTTTTCCTGCATTGCCTAGTTCAAGTGCAGGCCTTTAATGAATGATTCTTACTAATTAAGGTTTTAAGTATTCCTAGAAATGAAAGACTTCACTAGGAAAATGTCCATAAGATCACTTTCAGACATGGATACTGTGTAATAATTACTAAAACTCCCTAAATTCTTATTTCATCTTCCCTCTCCACCCTCCCCTCCTGCTGAGCTGGTCAATAATGGGCAAAGCTACTAAAATAATCAGACATCAAATGGGTCAAATAACATTTGGCACCATAGCTCTAATGACCCTGAAAGAAAAAATGTACAAAGGTAAAAAAAAAAAAAGACCTGGATTTTCTGTTACAGTTTCAGGTGTTTAAAGACTGTCTCTATTTATATTGTGTTTGTGTGTATGTGTTTGATCAGAATGTTTGAGAGACCCGTCTTGTACTGATAAATAACACCTTCAAGTCAGTGAGCCAGGGGAATAGCCACAGATCCACTAGATGGTGAGGTACACCTTCTGGACTCATCAGACAGGTGTATCACTTCTTAGCTGAGTAACTTAAACACATGATTTAAGGTTATGGAAGTTAGTGATTCCTGGGATGGATTTTAGATTCTTGTTCTATCTGATGTTCTGAAGACAAATATGTGCAGTCTTTACAAGGACAGGCAATCCCATATGTTCAACAGCCCCTGTTCTGGGTGTGGAAATTGACTTTTGAGGGCTTCAAGAGAGTACAGAACAGGTCTTTCTTTGCCTGATTGATGGTGACCAGGAGACCAGCCCATCATGTAATTAAAGCAGGTTTTCATGGGAAACTGTCAAGAGCAGCATAGGTAAAGGGCACTAGAAGCTGAAGGAGAACATCAATCTTGGAAGCCCTGGCCTGCTGAGAGGCCCAGAGTCCACAGGAGTGATCAGAAGAGACCCAGTTATGTCAAGTAGATAAAGGCAGAAAGAGGAGAAACTGGAAAATGTCTGGGAGGGAAAACCTGCAGCCCCTTAGCGACTGCTTTAGAGACATGGTGGTTGTCTCCCTCTGCACCCTCAGGGCTGGGCCAGGGTTGCTAGGGCCTCTCCTAGTGTGTAACATCTAGCCCTGGGACTCTCTTCTCCTCTTTCCTGAGTGTCTAGAAAACAGTGAACAAAGGATCTGACTTAGATGCAGAGAAAGGTAGAGAGAAATCAACCTCTCTTCTCCCTACAGACCTGAATTTGAACCCCAGGCCACAGCTGTCCTTTGCTGTTGTAGTGTCAGGTATTTGAAGACATTTTCTCTCTAAAATATCGTATGTGTGCGCGCACGTGTGTGTTTAATTAAAATTGTACTGGAATAGAATTTCCTTTCAGTGCAGAGATCAGCAGTTCCAACCTGGTCTCTAGCCTTAGTCATAACAGAGACCTCCTTACACCAGTAGCTTTGAACTAACAGAAAGTTCTTTTGGGTATTTCTCTTCATTCACCCACGTCACACGCACCTTTTCTTTTCACATCTCTCCTATATTCCTTGTCTTCCTTTTCTGAATAGGAGCAGTGGTCCGGCTCATAGTAGTCTCACCTACCTAGAAAGGACCACTAGCAGTTGGAGCGTGGTGTGTGAGCTGTATGTCAGAATGTACCTTGCAGATGAACACTAAACATTTGCTAGCCCAGCTTCTTGTTTTTGTTTCTTTTTCCTTTGTCTAGGGGACTTTTTCCCTTAATATACCAACAGAATTTTGGTATTTTTAAATATGACATTTACCACTTCTTTCTAGGGCTGGCATCAGTTATTTTTGACTCCAAATGTACATGGAACTGCTTATCTGCAAGTCAGACCTCAGATTTATTTTTAAATTTTCAAACCCCTCTATAGACTAAGGAAGCAAGCTCAGGACATGTGATTTTGGTACTTCTCTGTTGCAGTACCCTTTGTCACTAGAAAAATGTTAATAGCAATAGTTACGTGTGCTGCATCCAGCTGCTCCTTGGCCCCGAGGCCGGTGGCACAATGGGATAGCCCGCATCACTAAGCCAGGGCCTGAGTTCCTCCTCGTCTTAAAGCAGTTACTGTTGTGACATGTAGTCCTCATGGCATTAAAAACCAGACGCTAGACCTGGCCAATTTGGTTCAGCGGTTGGAGCATTGACCCGAGGACCAAAGAGTTGCAGGTTCAATTCTGGTCAAGGGCACGTACCTCGGTTGCGGTTTGTTTCTGGCCCTAATCAGGATCGTGCGGGAGGCAGTCAATCGATGTGTCTCTCACATTTATATGTGTGTGTGTGTGTATGTGTCTCTCTCTCCCTCCCTCTCCCCATCTCTCCCTCTCCCTCTCCCTCTCTCCCCCTTCCACTTTATCTGAAGATAAATGGAAAAATGTCCTCTGGTGAGGATTTAAAAAAAACAGGCCCTAGGCTCACCCAACCATGGCTGCCACTGCTTCCTTCCAACCATGGAGCAGTGATGGATACACTGTAGAGTGATCAAATTAAAAAGAGCAGTGCAGCCCTGGCCAGTTTTCTCAGTGGTCAGAGCGTAGGCCTGAGGTCCAGAGAGACCCAGGTTTGGTTTTCGCTAAGGGCATGTACCTCGGTTGCAGTTTGTCCCCGGCCCGGTTGGGGTCATGTGGGCGGCAGCCAGTCAATGTCTCACATTGATGTTTCTCTCTCTCTTCCTCCCTCTTTCCTTCCCTCTCTACCTGAAGATAAATGCAAAAATGTCCTTGGGTGAGGATAAAAAAAAAAAGCAGTGCAGTCAGAGTCCATTCTTTCCATAGAAAGAGGCATCATGCCTTTAATCCTGGACCACTGAGATCTGTGATGAGTAGATTTCCACCTCTATGGTTAGGGGCAGCCTTATTTTTCCCAGCGGTCATATTAGGGGATATAATGACATAGCAACATTTATTTCCTCTCCACGAGGCCAAACAAAGCTCAGTATTTGAGGCTCAGTGTCTCTCTTTAGTCTCTATTATTGAACTAAAGCTAATCAAGTTAAATTCTGTTTCAGCAAGGTTGGTGGAGGGGGGTGTGTGGTGGAGGCAAAAAGGGGAGGACTACTCATGCCATAATATTGTCATCCCCATGACGAAGATCAAATGTGCAGAAATTTGGTCAAACCAGTTTTAACAATAAAGGTTCAACCATTAAACAAACCTATGAGTTCATTTCCTTCTTTGGAGGCGGAGCAGTAACCTACTTCAAGTAACTGATCATTTTTTTCTCAGTCATCTGTTTTAAAAAACAAAGCCTTGCCAAATTAAGGTAAGAGTGATGTGGAGCACTAATTCACACAGGAGAAGCAGACGGTTCCACCTCTTGCTATGATGTTATCTCTAAATGTAGAGTTTCCACTGGAGTTGGTGGTCTTGGTGGAGAATTAATATACTAGGACATGAGAAAGGTAAATATTGCAGCTTCCACGTGGAGACACCTGGCAGCCCTGGAATCTTGAGAGTTGGGTGGCTGAAAACAGCCTCTGGTACCTTCAGAGCTGCAGCCAAGCTATGCACGAACTTGGCCTAGGGCTACCCCAGTCTCATGCCCCTGTAGTCAGTTGGGAGTCCTAAGGAAGAAACAACTGAAATTGCTCTTTCCCAGCTTCTCTCTAAGCTGGAGGCCAAGCTCCTCCCTCCAGCACTTGCCCACATTCATTGAGAAATGGTAAATGGTTAGAGTATGGGTGCTGGAGCCTGGGTTCACAGCCTGCCTCTGCCACACACTGTTCTGTGCTCCTATTTCTTCATTCGTAATGTGGAAATTGTATTTGCTACTTCCCAGGGTTGTTACAAGGATTAATTAAAAATATATAAATTAAGTACTACAGGCCAGACACCCAGCTAGGTTCTGTAAACACAACCTCAAGCCAGTCTGACATGGACCCTCCCCTCAGGGATCTTGGACAACACTACTATCTTTCCTTTCCCGTGGGCAACTTGGCAGAACTTGTCCCTGGTTTGATTAGAGAGGTATTATCCCTGTTGACTGTTGTCTCCTCCACAGCACCTCACCTCCAGCTCCCGTTCTCCTCTTGGTAATAACAGGAAAGGTACAACTCTCCAACCCCCAAACACTTCAGATCAGGGCAGAGCAGCCACAGAGCTTGGCCCCTATTAAATCTACCTGTGCTTCCCACACTCCAGGTTGCTGGAGGCAGCTGCAGAGGCTCAGGGGCCAGCAGGACAGCAGGACAGCTGGTGGGTACTGACCTCCGAGCGCCCTCTGTTGGCAGGACTGTGGCTGGAAGGGCTTTGCCACTGCTGGCCCTCACAGACATCTGGAGGACAGGGCTCCTTAGCAGGGCTCCCCCCCTTCATTCATTCATTCATTCATTCATTCATTCATTCATTCATTTTGGTATGTGCCCCTAGCGGGAACCGAAGCCAGTACTCTCTGGTGAGCCAAACCGGCCAGGGCAGGGCTCCCCCGTTTAAATCCCCTCTGCCTCCATAACAGATACCAAGGAGAAAGCTGCCCCTCACCCTCCACATTCTGCTTTGGGTTCCTGCAGCTGAGTAAATAATTTTTTTCTATCTCTTTGACTGTATTCATGTTTAGTTAGTTACATATAATCAAAAGAACCCCCACCCCGTAATCAGCCATAAAACAAGGGGGAACCAGTATTCATATAGTGTGGAAACACTGTTCTTGATTTCTCTGAGAAGATGATTTGGTAAAATATCGCAAGTGTCTATAGAGGAAAATATATTGAGGTGTGCACCTTTGATAGTGTTTTTGCGGGGTCCTGAAGATGGAAAGTGCTACATAAGTGCTGAGCTATTAAGCTTCGAAGGCAAAGAGAAGATGGTTATCTTATTCATCCCTCTTTTATTTATAAAATCTTTTTTGTCTCCTGGCAGGTGATCATTTTTTTTCCTGGAAACCAATTAGCTACTAAAATTAAACATGCTTCTCTTTAAATGAATCCTTTTCATAAAATGGTCTTAAAATTGGCCTCAGCTTTTCAAGTCAGTAGCTGACCCAGTTGTAATTGGAGAGGTATGTGGAGGCCACCTTTCTCCACCTCCACGTCCCACCTCCTTGTCCCCGCGCTGCCAGGTGCTGTCCACCTTCGGGCTTTCAGCCAGGGCCAGCCTCATCTTGGCAAACGCCCTAAAGTCTGCTCTGGAACAGCCATCAGATTATCTAGTTCTCCTGCCCAAGTGTCCTGATGGCAACTGGTGGAGTTTTAATCACTGTAAATTCAGGTTATGGTCAGATTAGCCAGGAGATAGGATGCCTGCTGGTTGTTTTGCGGTGATGTATTGTTTATGGGATTAATGCTCCGAATGGCCAAAGGTGTCAGCTGATATTTATTACTTTAAGCTGGCTCAGCTGTTCAGGTTCAACCACTAGCTCTGTGGTCACAGGAAATGCAGGGCTCTTCATGTCATGTATGCCCTGAGATGTGCAAATGTGACTGGGACCTCAGCAAGCATGTGCTACAGATGCAGGTGGAAAGGGATTCGTTGCAGGATCCTTCTTTGATTTTGTTCTGGGCTTCCAGGGGAACTCTGCACACCCCTGAAGGTCAGAGACTCTAGGGAAAGGGAGAGTTTTCAGGGGTGGCTCCAGTGGGGGGTGAAAAGGAGGTCATCTTTGGCAGGCCTAGCATCCAGGAAAAATCATGCCACCTGCCAGGTGGCTGTAGGCATTGTGTGGTTTTTACCTCTGTCCCTCTCCAGCCTTCTAAGAGAGGACACTTTCAAGGTCACTGTGCCTTTAAGTGACCCTTCTTTCTAGTCCCACTACTTGGTAGTGCTTAAAATTACAAGAATCAGACCAGGCCCTTCCAAACCTCTGTAGTGCTGCACAAAGAGAAATAAATGCACATTGCCTTAGTGTGTGTCTAGTAACACACACTGCACTTGGTTTGTTTTTCCAAAAAGAAATTTAATTTAACCCAAGTGTACACTGCCACACTGTAAACACACCAGGGCACCAGAAGCGTGGCTTATTGAATTTAATGCCCTAGTAAAGGTCAGCTTTTAGAACAAGCCAAAAATGGCTGGAATCTTTCCTGATAGCTCCTCAATCAGGCCTTGGATCCAGGCAGATGTGTTTATTTTTTCAAAGGGAGTTCATGAGGACCCATCTCAAGTTCAGACACTGGGCACTCCCCCTCCCGTCTCTCTCCTGTCTCATGCTCTGAAGCCTCCCTCCTCCTCCCCAGGAGGTCACTATCCCTGGTCACCCAGGTGGGCCCCTGGGGCAAGGAAACTCCCTGGAGCTAGTGGTTGGGGAGGGTGGACCCTAGACCCCTACTGGGTGTATAATGACTTTCTTATAACTAACACTGCATTTCTCTGCCCATTTCCCTCAAAGGACGGCATGAACTGGGTCTGCAAAAATGTCATTGCAAAGAAGAAATAAAATCTAGACGAATGGAGATGCAGGAGCTTCGGGAGCTGAATTCTGTCCTGAAAAACACTAATTTGCTACTTTCTGACCAAATGTTTCTCCATCTGTGTACAGCTACAGCTGTTTGAAGAGAGGGAACAACACAGTTTAAAAAGAATCCCCATTCCAGCAGTAGATTTAACTGATCTCTGAGGTTCAGTATCATTTTTCAAATAAAGGAATTATATTATTTCCTCTGCATAATTGAAATAGTATTAAATGTCTCAAAGCACATGATTAGAAAATGAGATCTTTTAAATGAGCAAGAGATTGCATTGCAGCTCAGACAATTCCAGTGGGCTTTTTTTTTTCTTTTCAAAAAAAAGGAAAGAAAAGGAAAAGAGGAAGAAGCAGCTTATGCTGCATTCATTTATTTACTGACCTGTCCCTTACATTCTCCCCATGGCTTTGAAAGAACAGACAATGTTTGCTGGTGCTGGTCAGTGATTTTTACCATCACCACTGAGCCAGGGCTGCATTCCTTCCGGAGGGAAGCTGCTGGGGGGGGGGGGGAAGGGGAGGAAGAGCAGATGATTAAACCATCTTGTCATGCAGGTAGGAGACTGTGTATATAATCCTCACCCTTTGGAAAGGGAAAAAAATCCTTTCTTGCAAACAAGTCACCACATAAACATACCCCCATCTCCACCCTCCCAGCCAGTTACACAGGGAAGCAAATTCTTATGACTTTTGACTGTAATGACATCTGGAATGTAAGGAGAGGTGGGAGGTTTAATTCCAGAAAAATTACAAGGTCCTTAGAAAGCCCTCACATGGAGGGCTCAGGCTAGCGTAAACAGGCTTTCTCCAGTTCAGTGGAGCAGGGAGCAGCCGACTCTGAGATTAGCTGGCTTCTCCATGGCAGTCCTATAGAAGGGATTTCTAAAGCTCAAAGAATTCTGTGTTTAAATGATCACAATAGGCCGTTGCTATCAGATTTTAAAAATAAATGCAGCTTTACCATGAACCTGCTCCACTGAGAAAAGGCAGGCAGATCGATCTTTAGAGGAGATCAATTTTTACAGTGCTGACAATGGCGGTGTGGGATGTTCATGGGTGGAGAGGGTTTGCTACTGGGTAGACATGTGTGATTGTAGGGGCCACTCCCAGGGAAGCCAGAGTCACCCCAGCTGCCCATCTCCCCTGCCTCTCCAGCAAAATGTGTCCTCTGTTGATTGATTGGAGAAGACTGGAGGGAGACTTCCCCTGCTCCATGTTGCAAAAAGAGCTTGTTTTCCCAAGTCTTAAGAAATCCCCAGCTTCAAACGTGAAAGCCAGCCAGAGTATCACCCAGCTCCTGAATTGAACTCTGTTCTGGTGCCTGAGCTGAGGGGTTTTCGGAGAATGAATAAGAGACTGTCCGGTGGCTGGCTGGTGGGCCTCAGAAGGCCAGCTGCCTTCTCATCCCAGGAAATGGCCCTTCCCAAACCCACCAAGGCATATGAGCCGAACAGAGGGGCCACTCCAGCCCCTGGCCTTCTGTGCCCAGCTTTTCTGGACAAGGTTGTGCAGGTGAGGCTGAAGCATGTCCAGCTTCAAAGGTGTTCTGGGGTGAAAGTCATTAATGCAGACAAGAAAAGGTGCCTCAGGGTTGCTGTGGACAGATCTGTAAGGACTTGTAAAACAAAAGGTGAGGTGTTTTAAACCACTGAGCTACCTGCTTCCTCCTACCTCCTCCTCTGGCTTCTCTGTCTCACCCAAGGGCCTGTCTCACTTTGAATAGAGGCAAACAGAATCACAGGGAACCGAAATCCCCTGCCGGCAGGCTGGCATGTGGCTCTAGCACTTGAAAATGTGTTTTCCCCCCAAATAATGCGCTGGGGGGCAAATGCCTGCTTTGAGGTCTGTAATTTTGGAACAACGTAATATAGAACTTTGGTTCAGACAGTGGATGGTCTGCAAAATACTTTTGTTCTTTTACCACCAACTTAGGAAGCTGTTTGCAGGAGTCCTCCCCAGGCCCCGCCAGCCAGCAGAAGCCACTCCCCTCCTCTGATAACAGTCTCTGAATGTTCAGATTGGCTTTTCAGCTAAAGACACAGTGACATGGTGGATGTCACAAGCTTTCATCTTCACTTTGAGCTATGCTGAACCTTCCTGGGGGCTCATGGGGTAGATGAGAAAAGCCTGAAAAATGCAGACTTTGAAAGCTTCCATTTGTAAAAACAAAATACTTCTAAAGTCCCCTTTCCTCTCCGCAGTCCCACCCCCACCCCCTGTGGCCATGACCTGAAGATAGAATTTGAAGCTAGAACGGGATGCCAGGCTTGCCACCCCCTCCACCCCAGTGAGTCTGGGGGAGACTTGCTCTGTGCAGAGGGCATCTGAATGTGCAGGGAAGAGGGCTGGGGCCAGAGGGCAGACAGGCCTGGAACAGAGGCCCCGGGTGTGTGCTCAAACCAGTTGTGAGAAAAACTCCCTTCTCTCCTACTGACCTTCCCCATGCAGCTTCTCTGGCTGGATCCCCGCGCCCAGTGCAACACACCCTTTCCCCTTCACTCTCCCTTGGTTACTATGGAAACGAGGGTGTCATTGATGTGGGCTGAGCTGGGGAACATGTCTGTGCACAGCTGAAAGTCAGCGATTATGCCGGTGGGTAGAAATGTGCCAGGGTGAAAGAAGTCCGCAGCTCCCGAAGCTGCTGGAAGGACACAGTCCTGCCCTCTTCCTTCCTCTCTCTACTTCTCTCTCCTGGCTTTTGACAAATTTCTTTATTCCCCTCTGAGCTAAAGTAGTGGCTATTTTTGTGCCACTCTGTACCTCACTGTTGGCAGCTCCTTATCCGGGCCTGGCCTGGAGGGTGACACCATGTCACCCTCGCCAGGACTCGTCCCTTGATTCCCATCAGAGTTTGCTTTGATTTCTCTTTCCTTCTCAGGGGCCAATTCTTACCTCCTTTTATTTTTAGCTCTGCACTCCATGTGGTTTCAGGGTTCAGTCTGATCCATCAAAGTTTCTTTTTTTATAGTCCCTTTGAAAATGATAAAGAAATGGACGTGGTATTTGATCATGTGGAAAATTCAATGTATAATTTAGATGTCTGTCAAAAATCCAACAAATAAAATTTAGCTGAAATGAAGGCAGCCTGGAATGTGTTGTCTTCGCTGAGGCTCAGAAAGGGCCTGAAAGCAGTGTGTTATGTCGGAGGTTAGCATTTTTCAAGGTGTTTTATTTCAGAAGGATATATATTAATACTACCAATAGCAAAAAATAAAAATAACCCTTTAGTAAGCTCCTCCTACATACCTGACACTTTATATACATGGTGGGACAGCATTAGCCCTACTTCACAGCTGGGGAGACTGAGGCCCTTGCCTGGGATAAGGATTTTGCTCAAGATCACAGCCTTACCCTGGCCGGTTTGGCTCAGCAGTTAGAGCGTCAGCCTGCGGTCCAGAGAGGCCCGGGTTCAGTTCCCGCTAAGGGCCCGTACCTCGGTTGCAGTTTGTCCCCGGCCCTGGTTGGTCGTACAGGTGGCAGCCACTCGATGTGTCCCTTTCACATCGATGTTTCTCTCTCTCTCTCTTCCTCTCTCTCCCTCCCACTCTATCTGAACAAAAAAAATGGAAAAATGTCCTCGGGTGAGGATAAAAAAAAAGATCACAGAGCCTTGACCTGGCTGGTTTGGCCCAGTGGTTAAAGTGTCAGCCTGCGGTCCCGAGAGACCCAGGTTCAGTTCCTGCTAAAGGCACCTACCTCGGTTGTAGTTTGTCCCCGGCCCTGGTTGGGTCGTGTGGGAGGCAGCACTTGATGTGTCCTTTTCACGTCGATGTTTCTCTCTCTCCCTCCCGCCCACTCTATCTGAACAAAAAATGGAAAAATATCCTTGGGTGAGAATTAAAAAAAAACAACAATCACAGAGCCTTTAGTGCAGGAGAGGCCTGGAACCTGGGTCGGAATGCTATAGCCCGCTGCCACCTCTGGGGGATAAAGCCAGTACAGCTCACTTCCCAGTAGCCGGAGCCTCTAGCCTTCCACGACCACACCATGGGTCTCACCTTGAGTCTCCTCTGACCATCACTGCTCCACTGGGGGTTTCTGTCCCAGGTGTTGGGTGTCTTCTGTCCTCACAGCAGTATAACCCTATATTTTGTACCATCCTTTGCACAGATGGGGACAAGGGAGAAGATATTAGGAAAGTTAGGGCTGATGAGGGTACCCGCAATTACCTAGTACCTGATACTGGGTCTTCCTTTTAGAGAGGGTTCAGAGAGGAGGGGAGACCTGCCCAAAGTCACACAGTAGGTAGTAGAGTGGGCACCAGTCCAGGGTTCGGCCCTTCTGAAGAAGGGGAACTTACCTTCTTCAGTCTGGAGACACACCCTCACGGCTGGTCCCAAGGGCCCACCTTTATTTATTTATTTATTTACATTTTTTTCTTTATTGATTTTAGAGATAGAGAAGGGAAAGGGAGAGAGAGAGAGAAACATCAATGAGAGAGAACATCGATTGGCTGCCTCCCGCATGCCCTCCACTGAGGATCGGACCCACAACCACAACTTGGGCATGTGCCCCCACCAAACCTCGTGGTGCTCAACCACTGAGCCACACCAGCCAGGCCCAAGGCAAACTGTTGGCAAAGTAGAGGGGAACTTGAGGCAGGAGGAGAGAGAAGGTCTGGTGTTGCCAGATAAATGACAGGATATTCAGTTAAACTTAAATTTCAAATAAACAAGGAATCATTTTTAATATAAGTATAGCCCATGCAATATTTGGGACATACTTATAATACTTTTTTTTAAAAGTCTTTATCTGAAATTGAAATTCAAATTTTAACTAGCCATCCTAGATTTTGGTTTTTGTTGTTTTGCTAAATCTGGCAGATCTATCCAGAATGCCCAGCTCCAGGACGATGTCAAAGTGTGTTCTCTGGAGTTACAGAGACTCGGGGCTCAATCCTTGCTTATCTATAAATTGGCTCTGTGATCTTGGGTAAATTGGTTTCTCTCTTGGAGTCTTGTCTTTTACTCTGTGGAATGGGACTAAAGTGGTACGGAGATTGAAAAGAGATGAAATAAAACACCTAGACCTAGGCGACAGCTAGCATGTAGTAGGTACACTCTGTGCCTCGCTTCTTATCTGCAAAATGAGGTAATAGTCATCTACCTCATGGTATTCTCCGGAGAATTAGATGAATCTATGGCTGTCCAGTGTGTAATAGGTGCTAAATCATTGGTAGCTATTATAACTGGAAGAAATTCTGGAGTCCAGGCTTTCCCAGACCCCCCAGACCTCTGCCCTGCCACCTCCCCTCCCACTTGGTTAACTTTCCAGGCGACCAGCAGCCTTCCCAGAGAGGCTGGCAGCCCCCTCCTTACGGGGCTCCCAGGGCCACCCCAGCCACACCTCCTGCAATTAGATTTGTAAGTGGGAACATGCTCTTGTCAGAGGCTTCTGATTGGCTCCAGGCAAAAACACAGTTTAGTACTCAGTCAAGCTGCATTCTAAGGCCTCTGTCTCCCTCTCCCCCCTTTCCCCCCTTAATTGCAATCTGTTCAGTAATTTCCTTTTCCAACACTGCAGAATACAGAGAAGCCTCAGCACCAGGAGCTGGGCGGGGAGGAGGGAAGGAGAGCTTGGGCTCCCTGCAGTGAATCTGCTGGTCCAGCACTGTGTCAGGGTGTGTGTGTGTGTGTGTGTGTGTGTGTGTGTGTGTGTGTGTGTGTCCAGAACCAGCCACACAGGCATGTGGAGATATGACCAAACCCCTGGGGTCAGTCGACAGGGGCAAATTGTTAAGGGGGCGCCCATTTGTGTCAGGTGCTTCCCAATTATCATTTAATCCTTGCCGCACTATTAACTGTAGGTATTAACTGTAGGTTTGGAGATAAGGCTTACAGAATTTGACTCACTTGCTCAAGATCACACAGGAAGACCAAGGCAGAGCCAGGATTTGAACCCACGCCTATTTGACTGCTGGTTTCCAAGTTCATACCCTGGAATCTTTTTCCTTTTAGGCTTCTAAGCCCAGAAAAGAGCTAAGGAATCCTCCTGCACAAAGGAGCGTGGAGAGGTTTCTGTTCCCAGAATGAAGAGCAGTGTCCCAGGGACAAAAAGCCTTTGCTAAAGAAATGAAATATTAATGACAGGATTGCAGCAAACCAGCTGAGTCTAGGAGGGGCAGGGTTTATAGAACTTACTTGGCTACCTGAAACTGAAAGCTAGAAGGGTTGGGGGCAGGACTGCCCCTTAGCTAAGCAAACTGCTACTCTTGCTAATCATTTGCTGGTCTGATCCTTTGATTGTCCCTACAAGATAACCGTTCCTATTCCTCTTTCCCAGTTGTGGAAACCAAGGCCCTCAAAGGTTAAGTCACTTGCCTAGAATCACACAGCTAGGAAATGGCTTGGCTGGGATTCCTGATGACTGGAAAGGCCGTTTTTCTCCAGCACACTGTCTTGACTGAATGCAAGGCCATGACCTGCTGGGAGACAGGCTCCAGAAAACAGGGAGGTGGGTGGGCGAACCACCTCCTCTTCAGGATCAGCACAACCCTTCCCCAGAGTCCCAGAGGTGACTGCTGCTCTGGAGGCCACCAGCAGAAGGGGCAGGAGGTCCCGGCCCCACCTTGACAACAAAGGAACGAGGCTGGATGGCTGTTGCCCAGGGCTCAGCAGCCCCACTCCAGCCCTTACAGCCCATTTAGACTACTGCAGGAGAAAGCCAGGGGCCCACTGCAGACAGATGCTTGAGGCCACTGCCCACCCACCATCTTTCTTTGCCTTGTTAATGGAATTCATGTTCCTGAGACTAGACAGGCTTGGCACCTGGGCCCCTGCTGACCCATATGGGAGAGGGTGCTCACACCAAGGTGTAAAGCTTGGCACTGGCTGAGGACCCCTTAATGGCATGTCCTTGTGGAGGGGAAAATCTGCACAGCCATTTTTGGTGGCCCTGACTAGTACACCAACGAGACCTCATCCTGGGCCTGGCTCTCAACACTCACCCCCCTAACCCAGTCCTCACTCCCACCTGGGTGACCTGCTCTGGGCAGTTGGAGCCCAGCAGTTGCTGCCAATATGTCAGAATCACATAAAATCATGCTGGCACACCATCCCCATGCCCTTGGAATCTGTCTGGGGCACAGATCGGATCTAAGCCTTTCAAACATGAATGGGGCCTCCCTGGAGCCTCCAGATTAAAGGACCAAAACATTTTTCCTGCCTGGATGCTACAGATGGCTTTTGGAAATAAGGGGATAAGGAGCTTTGGTTTGTAAGCAACAGCCCATCCTGGGGCCAGAGGATGCAATCTAGCCCAACTCTTCCTTCAATTCCCCCAGCTCTTGTGGGGATTCAGCCAACTTCCTAGGCCCCTTTCCCACCCTGAGACCCCCAAATCTGCCAGAGTGGTGAGTTGGAAGGAAGGAAAAGAGGGAGGGGGGCATTGAAGGGCTGGGATGTTGCTCCAGGCAGGGGGGAGGTATCAGCACAGCTGCAAGCAGTCCCCTACCCAGTTTCTGAATGGGCACATTACCCCTCCAGCCCGCCTGCCACTGCTCCTGAAACAGTTGGTCCTAATGAACGCGAAGCAGGCAGGGCAGCTGTGTGCATTATCCATATGCATGGGGAGGTGTATATTTATCCTCACATCCCACCCCACCCTGCAGCTGCTACCATCCCCTGTGCCAGGAGGGTGAGTGGGCACAAGCACCCAGGCTGCTCCCAGCCTGGGCCTCCTCTCCTTCCAGCCCTCCCTCTCCAGCCCACGCCCACAGCCTTCACTTGACCCATTTTGGAGGCAGAAGTTTGTGTGTGCAGTTGAGAGAGAAAGAGAGAGTGCACACTTCATTTCCCCAGTTGGTGCTTTTGATTTCCTCTGAAGTATCTTGATTGCGGACGTACAATGGCATCTTGCTGCCAGTGCTCCCTCAGCAGCTTCTGGCTCTGAGCCGCCTCCTCCCCAGGGCCGGAGTTTTCTGCTGACTCCGGGGCCCATGGCTGGCTGGCAGGGAAGGAGAAGGCCTGATCTGGGCTTCCATCCCTTTGCCTGAGCAGCAGGACCTGCCACAGTTCTTCCTGGTCCTTGGGCTGGAGCCAGCTTGCCCCCTGCACCCCTACCTCCTCCCTCACTCGGATTTGCTGCTGCCTCCAAGCTGGCCACCATGTCCCCCCTGCCTGGCCACTCAACCCCCTTTGTTATGAAACACAGTTCTCCCACTCAGATGCCTTCAGAGGCCCTGCTGCTATGGGACACTCAAGGCCAAACTATTTATCCTGTCATTCAAGGCTCCTTTGATCTGACCCCAAACCTTTTCATAGACCTGTCAATCATGGACTCTCACACATACCCTGAGCTTCAGATGAGCTATCCTCTCTGTTCCCCAACCTCAACCCACAATTTTATTTCCCCACCTGGGCTCATAGCCACATCCTCCCTGCGATGTCTCCCTCCTCTTTTGTGCTTTTCTTACCACTTCTTCAGGCCATGATTCAAGTTCTGTCTCCTCAGGAAGATAGCCTGGTACCCTCTAGCCCACAGGGCTCCTCTCTATGAAATTCCCAGAGCCCTGACAACCTAGGCATTTGGCATTCGTTCATTCATTGTTCATTCACTCGTTTATTCAGCAAATCTCTCTTGAGCAGAGGCAAAGCACGTACAATGCTCATGCCCTGGCCCTGTTCCATCACGCCTTTCTGACCTCATCACTTACTGCTATGCCCCTCACTCACCCTTTCCAGCCACACTCACCCTCTTGCTGTTCCTGAAACAAGTGTCATCTGCCTCAGGTGACACTCCCTTCTTCCTGGAACACTCCTGCTCCAGAGAGCCCCAGTCCTTGCCTCCTCACAGTCTGGACTCTGCTCAATGTCATCTTCCCTGACCACTTTCCTATGTAAAAACTGCCATGCCCCCTCTCTGTCCTGACATGCCCTGCCCCCCGCACCTTGTTTTACTTCCTGCATAGTAATTATCAACAACTCACATTTATTGATTTATTGTTTGTTATCTCTCTCTTCCTCACTAAATTATCAACTCCAAGAAGGCAGTTTGTCAGTTTTGTTCACCAAAGTGTCCCCAACTTTGGAACAGTGCCCAGCATTAGAAGGACCTCAATAATTATTTGTTGAATGACTGAGTGAATGAATGGAACAGGTACTGTGCTAGGCTCTGAAAAATCAAAGATGACTAATATTTCATGTCTTCCAGAAATACACAGGCTAGTTGGGCATGAAGCTATGCAGTTTGTGACCTGTAAGTTAAAATACCAAGTAAGATCATTAAGTGCATGGGAGCTTAATGCACTTAACTAATTAAGTGCATTAATTGAACTTAATGCAATTGGCTCAAAAGAACATACACATTGTGATAGCTATCAATGCCCGAAAGCAGACCATGCCAGCACCAGACCTGGCACTTTACATGCACCATTTCATTATTCCTCATTCTGGAGAGGGTGGAGAGGGGTGCACAGGGGAGGCAAGACTCTAGGTAGACAATCAGGCAGAGGGATCAGAAGACCCACTAGGGCCTGAAACCACATGGGCTGCTGGAGGACTGACTCTAAGCATGCAATTTTGATGGGCGGAGCCCATGTAGCTGCAGCAGGTAGGGATGGCATTTGGTGTGGCTGGAGAGTCCCTATCTGTTAGACCTTGAGCAGCCAATTTGCATCGATGGTCCCTCCCTCCTCAGTGCCCTACAACATGGAGAGTGTCTGATGACAACACCCAATTGACAACCAGGGAGCCAGTGAATCGTATGTCAAATGACTAACCTTCTCAGTCCATGGGATGACACTCAATCCACTGAGCCACGCCAGCTGGACAACCAATTTTTGAAAAACTGGTCATGCCCTGGCCTGTGTGGTTCAGTGGATTGAGCATCGGCCTGTGTACTGAGTGATCTCTGGCTCTTTCCCGGCTCTGGTCAGGGTCTGTGTGGGAGGCAACCAATGGATGTGTCTCTCTCACATCAATGTTTCTCTCTCTCTCTCTCTTTCTCTCTCTCTCCATCCCTCCCTCTCTGCCACTATCTCTAAAAATCAAACAATATCCTTGGGTGAGGATTAACCCCAAAATAATCAATTAATTAATTAATTAAAATGAAAATGAAAAATAGTCACCTGTGGAGGAAACATTCAGACTCCCAGTGAAGAATTCTGGGTTCAGTCCAGCCGGGGTGGCTCAGTGGTTGAGCATCGATCCATGCACCAAGAGGTAGCAGGTTCGATTCCCGGTCATGACACATGCCCAGGTTGTGGATCAGATTCCCAGTGGGGAGCATGCAGGAGGTGGTCAATCGATCTTCTCTCTCATCGATGTTTCTATCTCTCTCTCTCCCTCTCACGTCCTCTCTCTCTAAAATCAATAAAGAGGGAAAAAAATTTGGGAAAAAAAAAAGAATTCTGGGTTCTGTCCATTGCCAAGTCCCTGCATCATAGATGCCAGGGACAGGAGATTTTAGGGAAGAAGCTCTGGGCTCTTGAAGGCTTCCCTCACGTAGGGGTATGATTCCCATACACAGTGGAGAATATGATTGAGACCAAAGCTCTATTCATGAGAATTCTATTTGTTATTTGTACAAGCTTTTACTGCATAAACAGCATCTTGAGGTTGTGAGTTCTCTGTCACTGGAGGAATTAAAGCAGAGGGTGAATACACCCTCCCCTGGAAGAGAAGAAAGCCTTTGGGGTGCAGGCGGAAAGAGGGGAGTGTTGGGAGAAGAGAGAGAGAGAAGCTGATGTTCCTAAGATCAGCCCCCTGCTGGTTCAGGTCTCTAGAGCCTCCCACCACTAGCTTCCTCTGCCCCACACTCAGATTTCTTTTCTATCCCCTCAACCTCCAGGGAAGTTTCTAAGATCTAGCCCTGAATCCCAGGTCCTTGCCTCCGCACTTTTGCTGAGTAGAGAAGGGGCAATCCAAGAGTGCCCTCAATTCCATTCCTTGCCCCTTTCACTCACAGAAAAGGGACTCCAAGGATTCTAGAACCAGTACTAGGATCCCTGTTTCTAGCGACCACTGTTTCAAAGCACGTCCAAGTAAGTTTTCCAAAATCATACAGAGAGATCCTCATTGTAGAAGAGGGGCTAAAATGTGGTGGGGTCTGTCCAGGGATACTCAGTAATCCTTTTCCACTTTCCTTTTTATCCCACAGCTCCAGTAAGAGCAACATTCCCCCTTTCTTTGTAGGCCTAGAGCTAGGTAAGACGTGACCTAGACACCCCCCCCCTCGCCCCCGCCCCCGCCCCCGCCCCCGCCTCCAGAATTTACAAGCTGAAGAGGTGGAGTAGGGAATCCCCCAGGGAGCCAGGTCTAGTTCTGAAAGTGTTCATCGGTTCTTCCCCACCCTCAGATGGGAGAAAATGAAGGTGTCTGAGGAAAGAGCATGGTGACAGCGATAGTAGCTGAGTGGGTGGGTGTGAACAGGGCCTGGAAGAGCCCAAAAGTGAGTTTAGAACGTGGGGTCTCGGCTTAGAAAGAGAGGCCTGGAGCACTGACTCAGCGACTTCATGGTTCAGGGTGTTCCTGGATGCCCCACCCGCCTCCGCCGCCCCCAGGGTGCCCTTTGAAGCCGGGAGGGGGCTTTGATCTGGGGTCTGCCGGGCTCTCAGCTGGCGGGCCCAGATGCGCGGGGGGAGGAGCGGAGGAGCCGACCAGCTCCCCCAGGCCTTGCCCTCCCCTGGCCCCCTGCACCGCGTCCTGGGCACAGACTGTTTCCGGCTGTTGCAAGGGGCACCCAAGCGCCCCCCCACACCGCCTTGCAGCTGTTCCCCAGCTGCCCAGCCCCACCCCAAAGACAGCTGGGAGAGAGGCTGGGGGCGGGGAGCACAGCGCAGCTGCTAGGCTCGGGGCAGGGACCCGGGAGGGCAGCGACATGAAAGAGCTAGGGCTAGCGGGGGTGGCTGGCTCAGGAAACCCCCCGGTGGTCGCCTTCCCGCCCCCCCCCACATCTGGGCCACAGGAGCCGCAATCCCCCCGGCCCCCCGCCTTCGGTGGGGTGGGGTGGACACGCTCCTAACACCCAGCCCTTCTCAGAAAGGTTCCTCTCTGGGGAAGGCAGGAGGGCATCGCCGGGGGTGTGAAAGCCGGTATCTCTGAGTCGTTAGCGAAATGAGGCACAAGGTGTGCCTGTGGGTGCAAGAGGTGCCTGAGTGTGCACACCAGTGCAGGGTGTGGAAGCTCCCCCCTACACATACACACAGCTTCTCCAGCAGGCCACGTCCTGGGGCAGCTTCAGCTCTTTCTGGGCCTCCTCTGCCCTGACCCTTTGGGGAGGTGGGTGACAGCTGCTCTGACAAAGCTGGGGACAGCTGGGTAGCTGGGGACAGCTGGATGGGGTTAGCCTCTCTGCTTCCCTGGCTACCCAGGCACCCCTAGGCCATACTCCAGGCAGCTGGCTGTTTTGCCCACAGCCTGAGTGTATAATTGTCTGGGGTAGGCTTTCAGAGCTGGAACCTGTGTGGGGGCTCAAGCCAATCCCACTGCCACCTGAGTCTCCTTCCATATCCCAATCTGATTGATGTACCTGGAGAAAGGAGCCCTCCCATCAGCTAAAACAAAACTAGGCCAAGTGGGAAAGA
This sequence comes from Molossus molossus, assembly GCF_014108415.1. NCBI lineage: Eukaryota > Metazoa > Chordata > Mammalia > Chiroptera > Molossidae > Molossus > Molossus molossus. The sequence goes on from NW_023425352.1 coordinate 21,717,768, forward strand.
AACTGGACAGCTTTCTGTCTTGGCTTCCCACTCTTGGTACAGAAGATGTCCCAGGGTTCCTGACTAGACAAAGGGGCAGTGAGACAGGAACAGATTGAGTGGAGTTAAACTTCTGTCCACCACCACCTGCCTCCAGGCATCCTTCCACCCTGGGCTGGAAGGGTACTGTGCTCCAGCCATCTGCCCCCCTCTCTTTAGCCCTGAACAGGTGCACGGGAAGAGAAGGGGCAGGCTAGCTGTTGTCATCCTGCTCTTGGCTCTGGGCCACAGTAGGAATGGGGGAACAATGCAACAAGGGTCCACCCACCCCAGTCATTTTGTACTCCCATAGGAGGACAGAGGTACTTAGCAAGACCAAGACTGGTTTGGTCTGGCCAGGCAATTGGCCTATGTCCTCCAATCTGGGTCCCTTTTTTTCTAAGAGGGGTGACTAGGAATCAGTGTGGCTTGGACCCCTGGCACAGGACTTATACATGGCTTATTCTAGGCTTCCTGGGCAGGGTGCACTCAAGCCAATTCTACCTCAGAAGCTACTATATGGAAGGGTACAGGCTGCTTTACGACCCAAGCAGATCCATGGTGTCAGGCAACAAACCAGAGATCTTTTTAAAAGAGGTCAGCTCCCTTGCAGAAGGCCTTTGGTGTGCCCCATACCCTCCTTCCATCCCAGGGGTCCCTCTGGCAAGCAGGACCCTGGACAGTCCCTCATGGCTGCACTTCTGAAACCCAAGGATCTGTCAGGATTACTGGGGAGTTAAAAGTACAGATTCCTGGGATCTCAGTGATTCCCACTGAGTCTAATTGGGGCTCCAGGAATCAGCCTTTTAGTAAGCTCCCAAGACGTGCTAGACTGAGCTCTGCCAAAGGAAATAGAAGTAGGATGTATTTTTCACTTTGCTATTCTACTTCCATGCCTCCCAGAGCCAAAGATTCTCCTGCTGCTCTTCTTCCACCAAAGGTAGCATGAGGGGCAAGGCCCAATTAGACTAAATTTCAAGACAGGGTCTTGCTCTGCTCAAGTAGTGCCTAGCACTTAGCAAGTGCTCAATAAATATTTGTAAACGAAAAGGAGGTCAACTTTGCAAGACTCATAGCAAAGTGTTTCTTCCTTTATTTATCCTAGCTAAAAGCATGTTAGCAGAACCTCAAAGAGATGCCAGGGCCCATGCAGCAGAGAGTTGGGCCTGCAAGACCCTCAGCAAATATTACCCAAATAAACCCAAGGCTGAATATAGTTAGTGCCTTACGGGTTGACATTCACAGGCCTAGAACAGGCTAGACCCAGAAGAGAATCAAGGGAAGGAGGGCGGGGCTTTTATTCCTAGAGGGCCCATACCAGTGCCTGAAGACCCCAGGCCTAAGGGAGATGGGGTTAAGAGGCTGCGAGGCAGGGAGTGGGACTGCGCCATTATGTTTATTAGAAGTCGGATTTCGATGTGTGCTCTAGACAGATTACAGAATAAATACCTGCGCCTTGAGAACAGGAAGTCCACGATTCATACAAAGTGCTCACTACAGGAAGTTGCTGTGTCAAAATCCAGGCAAGGACCCAACTCAGGGCAGCCCCTCCTTCTCCACTGACCTCAACAAGGGCTGTGCTATGTTTTTTTATTTAATTATTTTTTTATTTCTCTTTATTATTATTAATATTATTATTATTTGCTTTTGCTGTGGTCACTATTATTGGCAAAGTTCTTTTTTCCCTTTCCTGGACATGGGGTTCCTGTCTGTAAGATTCCACTCTGAGGCTGAAGGTGCCAAAAGCTGCTTGAGAAGTGGCCTTTGAACTCCATCTGGGAGGATGGTGAGAAGAAAAAAGCAGGAGAAATCATTCTTGGTTTAAAAAAAATTAAAAAACAAAAGCCCCACAATCTACAGGCCATTCCTTACTCAGTCAGTGATCAAACTGCCCAAAAGAAAAACAAGAGAAGCAGGCCAGTGGGCACTGGTCCTTCTTCCCAGGGCTGGGTGAGGAGTTTGCCCCCCACCACACCCCCAAGGCTTTAGGGAAAGCTGAGGCTCCTTCCAGCCATGGGGGTGGGAAGGGGAGGAAGAAAAAAAGAGAGACAGAGAGAGAGCTCAGAGCCTTGAGGAAGATGCTTTCCCAACTCCAGGGCCACCTGCGGCCCCGGCCCAGGCCAGTTCCCACTGTCACCTCCGCGTCCAGAGATTCATTAAAAAAAAAAAAAAAAGAAAACAAAGCCCAAAACAAAACAAAATCCAAAAGGACAAGACTTGGGGGAATGAAGGAGGAAGGGAAGGAGGACAGGAAGGTAGAAGGGCAGGTCTCTGGATGCATAATTCCCGAGCCACTGGGGGCTGGGGGGGAAGATTCCCCAGCGCCCCGCTGCCCGCGTGGCGTTAGCTCGTCACGTAGTGTTTGGTGGACGGCTGCCCATACACCCTGTAGAAATCCTGGTGGCCAGGCTGCTGGGAGGCGTCGAGCCAGTCTCTGACCGCCAGGCCAGGAAGGGACTGGGGGACGGAGGGTGTGGGTGGGAGCGGGTGTGAGTACTCCTGCGAGGGCACTGTCCAGGGAAAATGGCCGGAGCGGGGGTAGGGCTGGTGGCCGCCATGGTTGGCCACGGAAGAACAGTAACAGTTGTCCACAGAACAGACGAGAATCTTGCGGCCGCCATACTGGGGGAGCATGGGCTGCTGGGCGCCAGAGCCATTGGGATACTGCGATGGGGGAAACACAGGACTTGAGTGCACTGGTTGGGCACCGCCTGGCAGGGCCACCAAGTGCTGCGTGGAGCTGCAGGGCCCCAGGGGCTGCCCTGACTGGCCCTCTCCGCTGGCTGTGCCCGCTGCCCCATACTGGCTGCCCACAGGGCCCGACGACGTCTCTAGGAAACTGGCCTCAGGGAAGGCCATTGAGTGCTTGCGCTTTTCCGCCCCAGAGCTGCTCACGCCACAAGGGTACAGGGGGACGCTTTGCAGGAAGGGCACCGGTGTGCTGAAGGGGCCTGTGGAGAGTTTGGGACAAAAGACACTGAAATTCATATCCGAAACAACCAGACCTCCTCTTCCCTGGGACCTTTCTCATCTATAGGACCAAGACTACATCATACATCAGTTTGGTCCATGTTCTCTTATCCATTAGCGGGTACTCATACTATTATTATTCCCATTTTACAGCTAAAGAAAGGCTCAGGGAGGTAACATGGCTTGCCCAAAGTCCCACTTCTAGAAGTGGCAAAGCCAGGACATGAAGGTTAGACCTACCTAACTAGGCCATGCTGCCTATCAGAGGGAAGGCTCTGGCATATACCCCTGCCCAAAGAGCTCTCTCCCTTCCATTGAGGACCCCCCATCCTCACCTTCTAGCATCTTCCGAAGCTGCTTCTCCTTCTTGGCCACCTCATTCAGGAAGAGCTTGGAGTTCAGGTGGCCGATCTTAGGGGGAGAAAGGCTGCTGCCCGTGCAGGTCTGGGTCCTGGGGGCAGTGGACGGGGCATCTGCTGTGAGGAGGTATCACCAGTGAGCCCGCCCTACCTCCCCCTGTGTGGGCCTGGCCCTCTCTACCCTCCCAAGATGTGTTCCCCTGAGGGCCTATGACCATCTGCTCACCTGTCCATTAGGATTTTCACAGACTTGGTGTTCTAGGGAAAGAGAAAAGTTTTAGTCAGTGGAAAAAGCAGAATGGGAGGGGGGGAGACAAAAGCTGCCCCTCTCTCCCTCCCCCTAGGCAGGGCTGACCTTAGCTGCAGTGTGGCCAGGTGATGGAAGGATAGTGGTGGTGTCTCCATTTTTAAAGATAAGAATAGCTAACATTTATTGAGCACTTAGTATCTGACAGACAACACTGCAAGTGATTGTTATACATCCATCATTTTATCCACACAACTACCCTAGGAGGAAGGTTCTGCAGGCACTCAATCCTCTATCTGAAATCTTTGGGGTCAGATGAGTTTTGGAAAGTAGAATTATTTGGATTTCAGAAGGGAAATATAGTACCTGTACCATATATTACATATCACCCCCAGTAGGTACCATAATCCAATATATCAATGTTTCTGTAGCAAAATGTTTGAATATTTGGACCAGGTTAGATAAATAAAGACCACAAATTGCCAATAGCAGTTCAGGTAAATTTTTGCTGTTAAATGAGTTGCCAGAATTTTCTTCTTTGAGTTTGCAAAGATTTTTAAAATTTGAAACTGTATTATCAATCTCATTTTATAGGTGAGAGAACTGAGGCATAGGGAACATATGTGACTTGCCCAAGGTCACAAAGCTGGAAAGAATAGGGTGGTTCCAAAGCCCTGTGAGCACACTGTGGAGAAAATTGGTTGGGGAATAAAGAACTGCAGACTCCAATTTAAGAATGTCCTGCCCTGGCCAGTTTGGCTCAGCGGTTAGAGCGTTGGCCTGCGGTCCGGAGAGACCCGGGTTCGGTTCCCGCAAAGGGCACGTACTTCGGTTGCAGTTTGTCCCCGGCCCTGGTTGGTCGTGCGGGTGGCAGCCACTCGATGTGTCCCTTCACGTCGATGTTTCTCTCTCTCTCTTCCTTCCTCTCTCTCCCTCCCACTCTATCTGTACAAAAAATGGAAAAATATCCTCGGGTGAGGATAAAAAAAAATAAAAAATAAAAAATAAGAATGTCCTGGGCCCAGCCCACCTTCATGAAGCTGACATCCTCTGTTTTATCGAAGAGCAGCTGCAAGGAGCCCAGCAGCTTCTTGGCCTCCTGCATGCGTTCCCCAAGGTGCAGCGCCTGCGCTGCGTTCTCACTGCAGAACTTGGCCTGGGCCTTGTCCAGAACCTCCACTGTCTGCCCCAGGTCTTCATCCAGCAGCTGGTGCAGCTTCTCATACTGCAGCCGCACTTCTTCCTTCAGTTGGCTCACCTTCTCCTGCAGGCACAGGGGGCAAGAGTGGGCAGGCAGTTGAGCACTGGGGACCTCTGGCTGCCACTTCTGCCTGTCACACATCCTAAATGGTAGAGTATGGGACCCCAACCCAGGCTGTCCAGGGTTTCCAAGGGCAAGGCTGACCTGCTGGTAGCACAGGGTTCTGTGCCAACTACCCCTGGCACCAGCAGCGCTCATCTACTAATAGTTCACTGAATGACTGACCAAAGGGTTCTCCTGGCACCGAGTTGACCACGCAACCGATCCTAGCTCCAGGAAGGAACCAGCCCAAGGCCCTGCACCCAAGCCGCCCCACCCCACATCATGAGCTTGGGCTTAGTTACCTCCACCAGGCGCTTGTCTGACTCAAGTTTGTACAGCTGGTCCTCAATGTCCTGCTCTCGCTCCTCCAGCCGGTCCTGCTGCTTCATCAGCATCTTCTGCAGGGGCGGTTAAGACAAGGGCCTCAGAGGGGGCTGCAGCTCCACCCCTTACCAAGGATGGGTGAGCATCAACCTTGCCCCTATAGAACAGACTCATCTTATAAGATCCTTTGACCCAGATGACCTAAAATTTCTGTCATCCAACCTCTTCTGGCCCTCATGCAATCCCAGGGGCCTGGTTGGTGACAACTGTCTGGCCAGCCTGTTCCCAGGAAAAGAAAACCTGCAACAACTTCTCACACATACCTAAACCATGAGCTTTCCGATGGCAGGGTTAGGCCAGCCTCTGTTCTAAGCACCTCCCCTCCCAAGATGAACCTAATCATGCCAATAATGTTATAAGTATTATTATCCTCAGTTCAGGGAAGAGGAAACCAGGGAGGTTAAGTAATTCATTCAAAGTACACAGCATGTAAGTGGCAGAGCTGGAATAAAAACCTAGATGATCTGGTAGTAGGGTCTGTTATTTTTAAATTTAATTAATTTGTAAAACAATAGTTTATTGATTTTTAGAGAGAGGAAGGGATTGAACCTGCAACCCAGGCATGTGTGCTGAGGGATTTGAACTGTTAACCCTTCGGTACCCGGGACCACGCTCAACCAACTGAGCCACTCCGGCCAGGCAGTAGGGTCTGTTCTTATCCAAGTCATGCTGCCTCTCTCTGAGAACCCTGTCTTAGAGATGAATACTCTAAGATGCAGAGGGTCAAACAACCTTACACTTGGGAGCATCAAGCCAGACATGGTCACCCTTGTTCTTGATGCTGAGAGTTAGGCCTCTCAAGTCCTTGCTAGCTGCCTCAGCCTCTTAGTTGGGCCCAGGTGGAAAGGAGACACTGGCTCTCTTAAGACCTGAGGTGAGTTTGCTGGAAGGTGCTGGACCAAGCTGCTCATTTTAGCCCTTAATGTCCTACCCTCTACAACCATATCTTCCCAGCCCTGCCCATCCCAGCTGCTCCATCTACCCTGTCATCCCCCCTCACCAGACAGGGTCTTGCTTCTGCTCAAGAACCCTCAATGCCTCACTCTTTCCAAAAACTCAGCATGATAATGAAGGCTCTCTTAAGACCTGATAGTATCCTGTCCCCAATACTCTGCACATTTGAATTCCCTGCACCCTATGGATGGTTTTCTGCAGTCCACAGTGCCTCTTTCCTCTCCCTTTTTTTTTTTCTTTTCCTTTATTGATTTTACAGAGAGGAAGGGAGGGGGAAAGAAAACTAGAAACATAGATGAGAGAGAACATCAACTGGCCACCTCCTGCATGCCCCCCACTGGGGATCAGGCCCACAACCTGGGCATGTGTCCTGACTGGGAATCGAACCATTGACCTCTTGGTGCATGGGTCGACCCTCAACCTCTGAGCCACACTGGCCGGACCCCTCTGCTTGACTTTACTTCAAGGCTCAACCTAAGGCCCCATCTTCTAAGAAACTTTTCATGGCCCCTGCTCAGAGTTTGTGCAGGTTCCTCCCTGTCCTGGCCATGCAGTGGCTGTCACATTCTGCCCTCCCTCTATAGCTGTGCTGTCCAATATGGTAGCCACTAGTCACATGTGACTATTTAAATTTAATTTAAAAAAATGAAATTAAACATCAGTTCTTCAGTCAAACCAACCTCAGTTTAAGTGCTCAGTAGCTGCCTGTAGCTACTGGCTAATGTATTGAAAATTAAAGATACAAGACATGCCATCATACTGAAAAGATCTCCAGTATACACTATTGTGTATTTTGTCTCACAAACCATGGTTTGATCGCCTTACAAAATTCAGGGCCCCTTGAAAATAGGGCTTTGCTGCTTTTCCCACCTCCCTTCTGAGCCAGGCCACACAAAGGCCCCAAGCACCCTACAGATGTATAACATGTTGACTGCATAAACCCATGGGTCTTACACATAAAATATGGTTTTAAAAGCAAATTGCACAGAGCTTAACTCACAGTGAGTGTCCATTCAACAAAGAATTATTATTTTTCTTCCTCTGTGTGGGTCTCAGAATGATCCTAAAGTTTGACCCTATGACTCCCACCCACACCCAGCTGGCTTCCCAAGCTGCTACCAGTATCTTTCTCACTCTCCCAACCCATTTTACATATGAGGAAAACAAGGCCAATAAGGAGTTCAGTGATTCTTTTTGTGTTGGTGGCTAAACAAAACACCAGGACCCTGAGGAGAGGAGGAGGTGGGGATGAGGCTCATAGCTAAGCTGGGGAAGCCTGGGGAACACCCCCCACACACACTTTAACCTTTCAATGACCTCTAAGAACTAGCCTCAGGAGACCTTGCCCTGCCCCCAGCACCTTGCCCTTCCAGAAGGCTCCCCACCTCAGCCCAACATGCACAGGGATCTATCTGTTGCCAATCTGAGATTCAGCATGTTAGAAACGCTGCTAGGTGGGGGGCACGAATAGAAGTTATGAATACTCCCCACTTGTGAATCTTGCCACAGTTATGTGAAGAGGGCAGGCAGCACTTTGCAGTATTGCCCAGATACATGTATACAACTGCGCGCACACACACACACACACACACACACACACAAACTGCCGCTGGGGCCTTGCGAATACCTCATGCACAGTGTTGTACCAGCTGCACATGTACTTGCATCCAACCCTCTGTAGGGTGAAAGCCGGACCTCCCGAAGGCCCCAGACAATTGAGGGAGGCCGCCATAGAGGCAAGGTGGTCAGGACAGCCTCTCAGGAACATTATGCCATTTTACCTCCCCTGTAGCAACTGACCCTCAGAATTTTGCCTACTGGCTACCTTGTACCCACACTCGGGTGGACAGCTCCCTGCCCCCCATCGCATCTCAGACACCAGGCCACTCATGCCTTCCCAATGCCCTGGATATCTGAAAGCCCAGGTCCCATGCAATACCCCTCTACCCCCTGCCACACAATCTGTGCACCACAGACTCCCTGCTCAAACCCACCAGTATCTGATTACGGGTGTACCTGGGGCTGAGTCCCCAAATGGGGGAGGAAAGGGCAGTGGCAGGTGAGTTCCCAGCTGTTTCCCTCCGAGGATAGGAATGGGGCTGCTCTACTGCACTCCTCCAGACCAGTGAGAAGCCCCTTCCCTGCCCCCAAAACCCCTTCAAGGAATTCATGGCTGACCCCTCAGGGTAGAGCCAAGGGAGGCACCTCCTGTCCAGTACTGGGGGAAACTCAGCCCTTTCTCTTCTTCTAGGCTTTTCTCAGAGCAGCATTTTCACCCTGGGACCCGGCAGCATCTTCCCTTAGCTTTACCAGCCTCAGGTCCTGGTTCCTGCCTGCCCAGAGCCCTCTGAAGTGGGAGCCCAGTCCAGGCCTAGCAAAGGCAGTGCCACACTCCCTAGTAGGTGGCTGGGGTTTTCATTCCCCCTCCCCCAGTTTAGAGGCTCCTGGGCCCCAGTCTCTGCTGCAGGGGGAAGAGAGGGGGCCCATGCTGGACAGCTCACTTTTATAGGGATTGCTCTCCCTGGGGCCAGGTGGTCTTAATCCTGCCACAGACAACACCTGGGGAATGTAGGGAGTTGAGGGGGACTACTGCCACCTCAAGCACTGGGAAATTGGGAGGATGGAGGGAAATTTCCACTTGCTGCCCCTTCATTACCCCTCACCTTGGTTACACCAGACGCCTGAATCAGGCTGCTGAGAAGCTAGAAGATAGGGAGCAGAGGAAGCAAGGCCTGGACCCCTTTCCACTACCAGCAGCCTCCTTTCCATCCCAACCCCCAGGGAATTGCTGAGAGCTGAGACCCCACTGCCCATCTGGGAAAAACACACAGCTGAGATAGGACCAGATTTCCCACCTTGATTCAGAGCAAGGACTCTCAATGTGGGGTGGGGGGGGCACTTTACAAACTGCTCCCAGGCCACAGTAAGTCACCTGGACTGCGGCACACCTCAAGGTGCAGGAGCAGAGCAAAGTGGGGAACCACGGTCTAGAATAGAAGCATGTGAGGGAACAGGCTTTCAGCAGGAGGAGGGGCGATGTGAGGCCCAGCCCCACTCAGCAGCCGCTGGCCCAGATGGGACCAGCTCACTCCTGTCCCTGTCCCTGAGGACCTAAGGCCTTCCATGTCTGCTTCTGAATCTGTGAGGGCAAAAGCATCAGGAAGGCTTGAGGACACTTTATTTCCATTTTTCCAAGGCCCCAGAATATCCTGCTTCTCACACCTGTCACCCAGCACTCTAGACTCTGACATGAACAGCTCTCTCTGATGCCTCTCCCAACCGGAAGAAGGGACAATTGTAAGCCCCTTACATTCCTGCCCTGGGAAAGCCTCATATCCCTCTAGAGCCTGACTGGCCAGGCCCAGCTGCCAATTTTGGTGCCAGACTGGACTGGGCAGACAGGTGAGGTTGTGGGGACTCTAGGCTGTATAAAAGTTAATAAATAATAATGAAACCCACAAGTCAACCTTGAAGAGAAGCAAGGTCAGGAGGGAACAGGGCCCCAGGGGCTGGGCCAGAGGCAGGCCCGAGGTTTTCAGACAAAGCCAGGGCTGGGTCTAGCAGCCCTTGTGGTGGGAGGGTGGGGGGCAGGAAGAGGGAGCTAAGCCACTCAAGACCCCTGCCCAGATAACTCTCAGGCCAGCTCCAGCTCTGGCTGCAACCCCTGCTCCAAAGCTACCCTATCCTAACCTCTTCCTCTGCACCCAAACCTACCCCCGACTCTCCCACTTAAGACCTCATCCCAGGAGTATGTTAGCTTCCTGTCTCCCTGAACCACAGCACTCTGCCCTTGTTTCAGAGCAGCTGTTGCCTCTCCTAGATGCTTCTTTCCATGCCTCAGCTCCTGCCTTGGGCTATCTTGTGAACCCCCAGGTTGGGGCAACCACAGACCCTGAGAGAAGAGGTTACAGGGCAGGAGCCAGGGCAAGGAGAGAGACAGCACCTGGGAGCAAGCCCCAGCAGACCCCAGAGAGGGTTTCCCAGCTGCAGAGTCAAATTAGCTTTTACCAGGCAGAGAGCAGCACTCTGGGGCAGCAGAACAAAGAGGAGAGAGAGAAAGCCCCCCTTTGTCTGGGTTTGAATGCCAGTCCAGGAAGGAAGGCTTTCCCAGAGCCAGCGATGAGGCCAACCAGGCCCGCCTGCTCAGTCCAGGGTAGGGGCCCAGGCGGGGCTCACCTTCTTCCTATGCCCACCCAGAGTGCCCCTAAGGCAGCATTGCAGGATCCATCCAGGCTGCTACCTCTGATACTGCCACAGGCAACAAGCTCACACTAAAGTGAATCCCATCTTCCCCTTCCCTCCCCAATTCCTACCCCACCAGGTGAGAAAGCTGCACAAGATTCATAATCACCAACGACAGCCTTGAGCAGGCAGCACACTGGCAGTCCTGCTGACCATCACGCACATACACTCAACTTCACCTCACAAGTGTATAGCATGCTTTCTCTCTCACGCACATCTTTCTGACCCCACACCACACATACATAATTAGACAACTACATAATTAAGTCAGTCACTCACATTATACCTTCTCAGAGATGTACAACCAGACATGCTGGCTACACACACACCTGCAGACTGATACGAATGCACAGCCACCCAGAGAGCAGGAGGCAGAGGAATCAATAAGGCGTGCACGATAGGCGCCCGGCTGTGTCAGCAGTATCTTGGGGTGGAGATGGCAGGGTGGGCCTCTGCCTGGGGTCTATGGAGGAAGGCCAAACCAGTCTCCCTTCTGTTCAGACTCAGGATGGTTAAGGAAGAGGCAGTTTTATGACCTTCACACCTTGAATACACACAGCCTCCTCACCCCAGCTCCCACCCTGCCATAGGAGTGCGGTGGGGGAGGAGGCAGCAGTGGGCTCTGCACTGCCTGAGTGGGCTAGACCAGGGCAGTCCTCACTCCTACAGCCTACCTGACACAGACACATGGTGTAGAGACCCAGGATTCCCTCTAGGGTCCCATGCAACCCCTCCAGCCAAAGGCAAGGTAGCAGCAGAGTAACCTCACCTCAAGCAGCTGGAAACCCCAAACTGGCCCAAGCATCCAGGCAAGGAACATTTCCAGCCTTGATCTGGGGTCCTAGGAATGACACAGAAGCATAACTATGACCTGAAAAAACACACACATACACCTTGCATAGCCCCTCACACACATAACTGGGTTATCTTTCTATCTTGATGGGGTCATGAGAAAGAGGTGCTCCCAGCTCATACCAGTCCCCTGTTGATCAGAGAAACCCCTAAACCTAGGGGCTGAAAGAGGGTTTGAACACCAAGGTTGTCTGGCTTGAGCCTACCTAAAAGTCTTAATCTTAGGACCTTAGCCTCCTATAGCCCCAAGGGAGAAGATAGTAAAGGTCTAGGCCAGTGGTTCTCAACCTGTGGGTCGCGACCCTTTTGGGAATCGAACAACTCTTTCACAGGGGTCACCTAAGACATAACAGTAGCAAAATTACAGTTATGAAGTAGCAACGAAAATAATTTTATGGTTGGAGGTCACCACAACATGAGGAATTGTACTAAAGGGTCGCGGCATTAGGAAGGTTGAAAACCACTGGTCTAGACACACTCCAGAGAGTGGCCTCTGGGGCCCATGCAGTGGGCAACCAGGCCTCAGGGCAATGTGGCCTACACACTGGCTTCCCAAGGGCAGAGTAGGCCACTGACTTCACAGGCCTGACTCTAAAATCCCCTGCTAGTCCCCAATACTGAATGAAGACCCTACTTGCCTTCCTGCTAGGCCCTGCTCCATGCCTGGCCCATGCACGTGTAAGTGCTCTTGAATAAGTAGGGGCCACCAGGGAGAGGTTGATCAGGGTTTTCTAGTTCTAGCCAACAGGGCATTTTAGCAGCCGCCCCCTCCCCTCTCCTGGGAGGACAGAAGCACAAGAAGCAGAGCTACATTTTAAGGAATGTGCTAGGTCTCTATGCTTCTGCTCCTATCCAGGAGAATATTCTGTTGCCCTAATCCATGGTACTATCAGAGGTCCTTTAGGACTAATTCCCAAAAGAAGAGGCCCAGGAAAAAGCCCCTCTCCCTGTGGCCCAGAGAGGATGGAGAGTGAAATAGGTTCTTCCATTCAGGTGCCCCACCCCCCTCCCCGCAGGGTGGGGCCCCCCCCTTCTTCCACATTCAGTAAGTCCAACTCATACTGAATGTGGTTAGCCTACTGAAGGGTTTTCAACTCCAGTACCCTAAGGCACCAGAAAGAATCCTGAGGGCCTAGAGTGGGGGAGTTGGAGGGGGTTGAAGGGGATGAAACTCATGCTGGGGGGCACAGATGCTGAGCAAACAGAATTGCACATCTGGCCCCATGCAACCTACTACTTCTGAGCCTGCCCACACCAGGAACAGGAACTAACACACACACACACACACACACACACACACACACCTACTGACAAAGTTCAGGCTGCTCCCATCCAGTTCCTCCCAAGAGCTGGGGATCTGGGGCTTGCTGGAAGGAACCCCAGGGTGAACTCTGCGTGCATGCCCCACCCCTCCCCCACCACAACTACACAACCAGGAGACAGGTGCCTTTGAGGGTAAGACAGAGTCTCAAAGACACAAACACAGACACATATCTAGAGCTACCTTCCTACTACCAAGTTAGGTACAATTATGTTTTCTCCTTGACACAAATTAAAGACACCCCTAGCACTCAGAGACACAGCTAAGAGCAAAACCCCAGGTGGAGGCACACACACACACTCATCACCCTGTTTGCTGCCTCCTCCTCTGTTCCTTTCAGCCACATCTTGGTTTTTCCCCTCCTCTCACTTTCCACTGCCAATCCCAGGACTGAGAACTGGACAGCCCTCTTTCTCCTGCCTCTGCCCTTTCCCAGCCTCCTCCCCCAAGCCCTTCCATCTTTATTAATAGCAGCAGCTTCCCAATACTGGGGAAAGTCTGGGCTCTGTCTGCCCTGGGGCTCATCTGCTTCCCCTAGGCTTCTGCCTTTTCTAACCCTAGGGAGGGAGGGGGAAATGGCTTCTCTCTCCACCCCCCAGACTTCCTTTAAGAAACCAGAGGCCCTGTACTGGCACAAAAACCAAGAGCTAGCCCATCAGATTGGAAACTAATTATATAGCAAATTTTATTTGTTGTCCCTGCCCTCAGCCTGTGGCAGCCCTCCTGCCTTTTGTTAGTTGTCTGTGTATGTTTTTTAATGGCTAAACAGTGACTCATTCTGACTGGTCCCTCCAAAGGAAACAGCCCCTGTCTACAACCATCCCCTGCTCCCTGCTTCCTCATACCCAAGCTCCCCACTGGCCTCAACTAGCCTCCAGGGGCCCCCACCCAGAAACACTCCCAGTCCTACCAAAGCCCAACCTCACCCCCAGGCCCCAAGCTGGGCTTCTGAAATGGCTCAGACAGTCTCAGGCCAACCCCCTTCCTTTGGTATGACTCAACCCTGAAAGCCAGGGGACCAGGGAGGGACCTAGGAGGAGCCCCCCTCCACGGAAGGGTACGGAAGTATTGCCTCAGTCCAGCTCCAAAGCCAGGCCCAGAGGCCTGAGGGGGAAGGCGGTTTTGACATTGGCCGCTGCTGCAGGGTGTATACAATGGGAGGGGATGTGGTTCCGTAATCACTCAGCAGGCAACCCAGGGGAGCCAGCTGCCTGAAACCAGATTGTAAGGCGGCTCAACCTTAAACCCACAGGATTCTTTTTCCATCTTCTACTTCCCCTCCCCAAATGTGGGAGGGCTGTGATACAGGGCTGGGCTCAGAGCAAAGGGCTCAGGGTGATGAAGACACATACTTTAAGGTTTATTCATGCAGCAGCGTTCAACACACAGGCACACAGAGGGCAGCGATTCTCACATATGGAGAGTGGGCTATCTGGTATAATCCAAACGGTTGAGACACTGTCCCATGATACCACTGGCTGTCCAGGGCTTGTCCACACAGATACTCGGAATTCTGCTCTCCCTCCCGGAAGCTCCCCACCACCCCCTAATGTGTTTCCAGTAGGGCTTGAAACTAACATGGCTGCTTTTGTTTACTTCCTCATTGGTATGCCAACATCATGGATCATGTCAGCCACAGCAGCGGCACCAGGACACTCACTCATTACATAAACAGCTGCTGGAGATGCAGAACCTGGGTCACTGCCTTGGTGACTTCCTGTAGGGCTTACAGAAACAAGGCCGGGGGAGGGAACTGTGCGGAAAAACGGAAAAGCAACACCCAAACTCTACCTCTGACAGCCTCAAACCTCAGTTCTATAAATGACTCACAAGATGAGCACTCTGAGCACAGGTGCAGGAATGTATTAAGTAGTCATAGGGGACCCCCTCTTCCCGGAACCTTGCTCCCAAACCTTCGTAGTATTAGAATTTGGAAGGGAGCCTCTGGCCTGATGTCACAAGTCACCCTGTCTGGATGGGTGGTCCCCGGGAGGTAGGAGGTATGTGTGCGAGTGTATGGTACTTGCCCGGATCTCATTCCTCCGGATCTCCACGTCGCACACCGAGTGTCCCTGATGCGCACCGCTGTAGTAGCAGCAATACTGGCACACGGCCACCTGCTCGGCCTCACAGTGGTAGAGGCGGTAGGCGTTGTGCTGCGGGCAGCTCCAGGCCCGCACGTCGTCCGCCTCCACCAGGAGGTGCCCGCGGGCGGTGGAGGGCTGCTGCAGGTGCGTCTGCACGTGGGACTGGCAGCAGGGCGCCTCGCAGCGCAGGCAGACCTTCTGTGCAGGCAGCGGGGGGCCTCGGCGGCAGAACACGCAGTGCAGCGCCGTGGGAGGCTTCTCCACGTGCAGGGCGTTGAACTTCTCCACAATGTTGGTGAGCTTCAGATTCTTCTCCAGGCCGGGCTTCTGGTTGTAGGCCTGGTTGCACTCCGGGCAGCGCACCAGGCCGCTGTCCTTGGCCCACGCCTCGCCGATGCATCCCCGGCAGAAGTTGTGTTTGCACGGCAATTGCACCGGCTCCACGAAGACATGCAGGCAGATGGGACAGATGAGTTCCTCCTCGAAACAGTTCTTCCAATTCTCCGCCATGGCGGCTGCGGGCAGGGGGCCCGGATAGGCCTTCCCAACTCCCCAACCTTGGGGGTCCGGCCGGTACCGCTGCAGGCCCACAGAGCCCGGAGCTCCGGCCCCAGGAGTCCCCGACAGTCGCTCAGTCACCAGCGCCTTCCGCGCGCCCGCCCCCCAGAGGGAGCCTTGGTCCTCACGTCGCGCGCGCAGCCGGTTGCGTTTTCTCCTCCCGAGCGCCTAGCGGGAGGTGGCGGACTGCGCCAGGGCCGCAGCCGGGGCACCAGCCCTGGAGGGGAGCGCCGGAGTCCAAATTCCATATAAGAGGCCGCCTCCCTGTCTGCGCGGCTAGGGCAGCAACTGCCCGCGGCCTGGGTTTGGCGCCCCAGCTGACATTGGGGCGCGCCCCACGGCAAACAGAGTCCGGGAACCGCACACTTCCTCTAGCGACGACGGCAGCGGCAATGGTGGCTCCCTCCCAGCTCGCCTGCGCCGCGCTTCCCTCGCCTCGTCCAGGGTCCGAGGGCCGGGGGAGCAAGTGCGGCCGCGCGAGGGCTGTTAGATCCGGACCCGGCGGGCAAGGCGAGCCGGCGGTCTCCGGGCGGTGGCGCGGGCGCCCCCCGGCTCGCCGGCCGTCTGCGGGTACGGGCTGCTGGGCGCAGGCGGGCCGACTCCGGGACGCTGCGTGCGCGCAGGGGCAGTCATTCAGATGAAATTCCAGTCCCCGGCCAGAGACACCAACCCGCCTCTGCCTTCCTCCTCCCTTCACAAATAGAAACGGAAGGGGGAGGGAGAGAAGTGGGGAAAAAAAAAAAGAAGCCAACCAGAAAGGGAGGGAGGAGAAGCCCCGGCGGTGCTCCGGCCTGACCTCCTCGTCGCTACTTCAGCGCTCCCCCGAGGCCCAGCGCCGGGCGCCCCCGCCGCGGAAAGACCCCGCTCTGCGTCTCCGCGCTGGGCGGGCGCCTCGGCTCTGCCGAGAAAACAAGGATTGATCAAACTAGAAAGGAATTTTTCTCAACTGCTAATGAACTGGAGGCTCGGCTCCCGTCCCTCCCCTCCCCTCCCCCCGGCCTGGCCCTCCCCCTTCGCCACCCCAGCCTCACCCCCCCCCACCCCACTTTCTTTTCTTCTCGGCCTCTGCTCTGGTCTGGAAGGCTCCGGGGCTGCGGTGTAGTCGGAGCCAGCCCGCGGCGGCAGGGCCGGGCCAAGCCAGCCGGGCCAGGCTGCCTCCCTCAGCACCCAGCCATCTTGGGCTCCTGCGGCCGCGGCCCGGGCGCTCACTTGAGGGTCCTGCAACGTTTCTCTCTCTCTCTCTCTCTCTCTCTCTCTCTCCCCCCCTTCTCTCTCCTCTCTTCTCTCTCCCTTCCTCCCTCTCTCTTCTTTTTTAAGGGGAGAGCTGGCGGCTTCCCTCAAATTAGGAGAGAGAGAGGGGAGAAAATGCCAAGTCCCGATTTCTCTCCACCTCTGCTCCACCCACCCCAGTCCTTTCCAAAAAATAAAAAAAGATTAGAATTGGAAGAAGTCGGCAGAAAGGCGAGCGCAGGCGGCCCCCGGCTGCTGCCCAGGCGACGCGTCCGGGGCGGGCCCGCGCCAGTCGCTCCGTCGGTGGGTCCGTTTGTCCTCCCGCAGCTTCTCAACTGAGGGGAGGGCACTCTGGGCAGGGTCTCCGCAGCGGCTGTCGCCTCAGAGCTTTATCCTCAGATCAAAAAAAAAAAAAAAAAAAAGGAAGGGAAAAAAAACCCAACCCCAACACTCTCATCACAGCCACCTTCAGCCATCTTGCGCGTATTATTATTATTTTAGGAATAATCTGTTTAATAAAAATAGCTGAGTCTCTAACCCCCTCCCCCGCATTCTGGGCTCCCCACCCCCTTTTTAATGATAATCTCGATAATAAAAATGATCTGCGGGCCGGGCAGTCCGCGGCAGCCTTTTCCTGCCTCGGCTCGCTAGGGCTCGGGCTCTCCTTCCCCCAGGAAGGGGGCGCGGTGGGGGGATTCGCCGCTGGGGCTCGGGAAGGGGCGCGTCCCTGTTGCCCGCCAGTTGGCCTCCGCCTCCGCTGGGAGGGAAGGACGCCCTGGCTGATACCGCGCGGTAGCGATGAGGGCGGGCGAGGGAGGGGCCCCGGCTCGCGGGACCGGCTGGAGGGGTGCCCAGGGGTCCCGGATCTTCCCACGATGGCCCGGCCTTGGAGTCTGCCGGCGGTGGAGGGGGATACAATGGGCTCCCCCGCCGCAGAGTGCGGCCGGCAGGGTGGGGACGCAGGCGGACAGGGGGCTGCGGTGAGCCGAAGTCCTGAGCTAGGGCGGAGAGAGGCGGAGGGTGGTGATCCTACATCACGGCCGGTCCCGCTACTCGGGAAGGGGCGGGGAAACGGAGAGGGGGAGGAGAGGAGAAAGCGGCAGCGCAACCGCGGCGCCTTTAAGCAGCACCCGCGGGTTCGGCCCACCCAGCACTGGAGAAATAACTGGACAGGGGAGGGGGAGCGGAGGCGGAGCGTTTTTCCGGAAGTGCTGTTATAGCCGCTGAGTTGCCCGGCTCCTCCCCTTTTCCCTGTCTGGAGTTGGAGGTTGTTTCGGAGGTTGCTCCTGCTATTGGGTCCCAAGATGAGGCCCCGCCTCTTCAAGGCGGGGCAAACCAGAGATCCTCACGTGACTTGCACTAACTTGGGTATGTTAAACATTGGGATGGGAGGAGCGTTGCGCGCTTCTTAAAAGGGCGATGATGACCACCTCTTTCTGGCCCTTTTCACCCCTACCTCTTTTTACCTGAGAGGGAAAGGAGGGTTGTTAGCTCAGCTGTCTGATGGAATTGAGCAGGGAATTGCAAAGATTCACTGTAGGGCAAAACAGTCTTCCTATGTCCTCATTACTTTCCCCCCCATTTCTGATGCTTAAAACTATGGAGCAAGTTAGGAATTACATCTCTAACATTAATGAAGAAACGGAGGCTTTAAGAAGAGATCAATCAGTCAACAAATATTTAACAAATATTTAAGAAAAGTCTTTATGGTCCAGGCATTTTTCTAGGCCCTGGGGATTCCTCAGAGAACATATACAAAGCGTTTTTGAATATATAGGATAATTTCTGTATTAGGGCTCATACAGGGCTCTCCAAAAAAGTGACATTTGAACTGAAACCTGCATATTTAGGAGGAATCAGGCAAATGACAACCTGGGAAAAGAGTGCTTTCGTCAGAGGAAAAACAAATGCAAAAGCAACAGATGAGGCATGTTCTAGGGCAGAATGAAGGCTGTGTTGTGAGAGAGAAGACAAGTAGAGGCTAGAATACACAGGACCTTCCTTGTAGGTCATAGACTTGAAGCTGGTTGTTAGAAGCTGTCAGATTTGGGATGTATTTTGGAAATAGAGCCAATAGAACTAGGTAAGGGTTAGATATGGGGTGAGAGGAATCAACACATAGTAGTAATGGAGTAGGAATGGGATCAAGATGTGCTTATCACTGTATAATAGTATATCCTTCTGAACTTCATTTAAAAATGTTTTTTCTTTATTGATTTTAGAGAGAGAGAAAGGGCCCTGGCCGGTTTGGCTCCGCGGTTAGAGCGTTGGCCTACAGTCCAGAGAGACCCGGGTTCGGTTCTCGCTAAGGGTACATACCTCAGTTGCAGTTTGTCAGTTGCAGTTTGTCCCCGGCCCTGGTTGGGTCGTGCGGGTGGTGACCATTTGATGTGTCCTTTTCATGTCGATGGATGTTTCTCTCTCTCTCTCTCTCCCTCCCACTCTTATCTGAACAAAAAATGGAAAAATGTCCTCAGGTGAGGATAAAAAAAAAACAAAGAAGAATATAGAGGGAGAGAGAGAAACATTGATGAGAGAGAACATCAACTGGCTGCCTCCTGTATGCCCCCCACTGGGGATTAGGCCCACAACCTGGGCATGTGCCCCAACGAGGAATCGAACTGGCAACCTCTTGGTGTGCGGGTTGACACTCAACCACTGAGCCACACAGGCCGGGCTCCTTCTGAACTTTAAAAACATTTTATATATATATAAAAAACATGTGGCCCTGGCCGGTTTGGTTCAGCGGTTAGAGCGTCGGCCTGCGGTCCTGAGAGACCCGGTTCGGTTCCCGCTAAGGGCGCGTACCTCGGTTGCAGTTTGTCCCCGGCCCTGGTTGGTTGTGCGGGTGGCAGCCACTCGATGTGTTCCTTTCACATTGATGTTTCTCTCTCTCTCTCTGTTCCTCTCTCTTCCTCCCACTCTACCTGAATAAAAAATGGAAAAATGTCCTCGGGTGAGGATAAAAAAAAAAAAAAACATGTGATGTGTGTATTCCCCCAAAAAATATTTAAAATAAAATAATTCCTAGGATTTGTGCCTCAACAAGAGGCTGAATGATGGTGCCATTTACTGAGGAGAGAATTAAAGAGGGTTAGGTAGGTTTGAGTGGGGAGATTTTTAGTAGTTCTGTCTAAGTTGGCTCAGATATCCCAGTGGAAATGCTGAGGAAGCAATGGTACATACAGACTCAGAGGGAAGGTTTTTGCTGGAGATTATGGATTTCGGAGTCATCAGCAATTACATTCTAAATGATATAACAAATTCAAATCCAGTTCTGTATGACCCATGGGGTGCTGTTCCTTCCATAAAACCAGAGGGCCTCTCTACTCCAGAACCTCTATCTCCTTATTCCTGATGTGAGGGCCAATGTGGGCCTTTCGAGGACAGAGCCTATATCTTTATTTTTTGTATCCCCTCACATGCTGAAAAAATGAAAAATTAATGAATACATGCATGACTGAATGAACAAACAAGGAGAAAATGGTTTTCAAGCCCTAGTCCTTAATTCCATACTCTATAGATAGTGTAAAGAAATAACAAGATCTAGCCCTGGCCAGGTGGCTCAGTTGGTTGGAGTGTCATACTGATGTGACAAGGTTGCAGGCTCAGTTCCCAGGTCCCTACACGGCATATGCAGGAATGCACCAATGGGTACAATGGGTAGGTGGAACAACAAATGTTTCTCTCTCTCCCTCCCTCACTTTCTCTCTAAAATCAATAAAAAACAAACAAACAAACAAACAAAAAACAGAAAACCCCCCAAGGTCTAGCTTGGAGCAAAGGGTCCTTTTGTGGCCTCCTCACCAATGACCCCCAGGATAAGACATCTAAAGAATTCCTCTCGCCCTGGCTGGTATGGCTCAGTTGGTTGGGCGTTGGGCGTTGGCCCATGCACCAAAAGGTTGTTGGTTCGATTTCCTGTCAGGGTATATGACCGGGTTGTGGGCTTGATCCCTGGTGGGGGCATGTGGGAGACAGCCCATCGATGTTTCACACTCACATTGATCTCTCTCTCTCTCTCTCTCTTTCTCTCTGTCAAACAATTATTTAATAATAAAATAAAAAATAGGGATTCCTTTCTTGTCTCATCTTTCTAGAATGCTCCCCTTGCTTGTAAATCATCATACTCTTCTAGTTTTATCTTTCTTACATAGACTTCTTTAATTTCCGTCTCATAAATGCTTGCTGTCTTTAGAATCCTGCCCTCCATTTTCTTCTCTTACTAATCTATACCTGCTTCCTGGGGCATCTCATTTACTCCTAAGGCTTTATTACTGTCTATATACTGATGACTCCCTAGGCAGTATCCTCAGTCCAGTTTCAATGTATTAGAAACTAAGCTCTTTATCCTTTTCACATTCCAGCCTGTTCCCCTTCCACTGTGATCCCCATCTCAGTCAGTGGACATGTCAGCTTCTTAGTTACCAAACTAAAAATCAGGGAGGGAGGCAACCTTAATATCTCCCTCAACTCTCTTATCTATTCAATCAATCTTCAGGTCCCATAGAGCCTACTCTTAAATATGTTTCTATTGATTTTTTTAGAGAGAGAGATGAAGGGAGAGAGAGATAGAAACATGGATGTGAGCCCAGCTGGTGTGGCTCACTGGTTGAGCACAGACCCATGCACCAAGAGGTCACTGGTTTGATTCCCGAATCAGGGCATATGCCCAGGTTGTGGGCCTGATCCTTCGGTGAGGGGCATGCAGGAGGCAGCCAATCGATGTTCTCTCTCATTGATCATTGATGTCTTGATCTCTCTCTTCCTCTCTCTCTAAAATAAGAAGTTATTAAAAAAAGAAAGAAAGAAAGAAAGAAACATGGATGTGAGAGAGAAGCATGTATTGGCTGCCTCCTGCACGCCCCCTACCGGGGATCAAGCCCCAAAATAAGAAGTTATTAAAAAAAAAAGAAAGAAACATGGATGTGAGAGAGAAACATGTATTGGCTGCCTCCTGCACGCCCCCTACCGGGGATCAAGCCCCAAAATAAGAAGTTATTAAAAAAAAAAGAAAGAAACATGGATGTGAGAGAGAAACATGTATTGGCTGCCTCCTGCACGCCCCCTACCGGGGATCAAGCCCCAAGCCTGGGCATGTGCCCTAACCAGGAATTGAAACGGAACTTCTGAGTCCATGGGAGAGTGCTCAATCCACTGAGCCACACCGGATGGACTAGAGCCTACTCTTAAATCTCTCTCTGATAGTTTACTTGTATACTGGTTACTCACTTAACTTTTTCACTTGGAGGTACAACAAACATCCCAAACTCAACATGTCCAAAACTATACTAATTTCCGCTTCCCCTAAAACTGTTCCCACTGTAGTCTTCTGCTTCTCAGCAAACATCCCATAGCTAACTCAGCAAATCTTGACTTCTTGCTTTTTCCTTGTTATTATTATTATTTTTAAATTTGCCTTTATTCTCTTGACTACTTCTTAACATCTCTATTACTTTATTATAATCTGTAGCCTGGATTATTTCAGTGGGTCCTAGTTTCTCTGCTTTTGCCCTTACTTACTGGAGTCAGTTCTCAAGAGAGAAGACAAAGTAATTATTTTATAATATAAATCAGATTGTTCTGACTGGCATGGCTCAGTGGATAGAGCCTCAGCCCATGCATCAAAGGGTCATGGGTTCCATTCCCAGTCAAGGGCAAGTACCTGGGTTACAAGTTCTATCCTCGGCCTGGTTGGGGCATGTGTGGGAGGCAATCAATCAATGTGTCTCTCTCACATCAATGCCCCCCCTTCCACTCTTTCTAAAAAATCAATGTAAAAATATCCTCAGGTGAGGATTAACAACAACAAAATAATTAAAGAGCTATGAATAAAAACATGGGTCTTTAAAACAAGTAAAATATAAATCAGATTATGTCAATTCTCTGCTCAAAATTTTCCAATCTTCTCTGAGAATAAAAATCAGTTTTAGCCCTGGCCGGTTTGGCTCAGCGGTTGGAGCGTCGGCCTGTGGTCCTGAGAGACCCGGGTTTGGTTCCCGCTAAGGGCATGTACCTCGGTTGCAGTTTGTCCCCGGCTCTGGTCCGTCAGTCGTGCGGGTGGCAGCCACTCGATGTGTTTTTTTCACATCGATGTTTCTCTCTCTCTCTCTGTTCCTCTCTCTCCCTCCCACTCTACCTGAACAAAAAATGGAAAAAATGTCCTCTGTGAAGATAAAAAAAAAAAATCAGTTTTATAATTATCTACAAGATTCTACACAATCTGGCCTCTGCATAAGTAATCGCCTATCATTTCTCCTCTCTCATTCTGTTCCAGCCACACTGGCTTCGCTGTTGTTCCTCAAATACACCTGGTGCGTTTTGCTTTTTCCCTACCCTACAAGGTTTTTGTAGTTACTCTTCACTTTGCCTGGATCATCCTTCCCCCAGATATCTCTACTGCACACTTTTTTCTATCATTGAGATTCTTTGTTCAAATGTCACCTATGCAGAAAGGCCTTCCCTAACCTCTGTAAAGGGAGAGATTTTCTTTTTTTTTTTTTTTTATCCTCACCCGAGGACATTTTTCCATTTTTTGTTCAGGTAGAGTGGGAGGGAGAGAGAGGAACAGAGAGAGAGAGAGAAACATCGATGTGAAAGGAACACATCGAGTGGCTGCCACCCGCACAACCGACCAGGGCCGGGGACAAACTGCAACCGAGGTACATGCCTTTAGCGGGAACCGAACCCGGGTCTCTCAGGACCGCAGGCCAACGCTCTAACCGCTGAGCCAAACCGGCCAGGGCAGGGAGAGATTTTCTTTATGCTATATCCCCAGTGCCTAGAATGGAACCTAGCACATAGCAAGTACTCAATCATTATTGACTCAATGAATACATCTTATTTTCTCCATCCCTACCACTTCTACCCTAATCCAGGATTGACTGGTCACTTTGCCTCCAATCTCACTCTCTTTCAAAATGTTCTCCAATCCTGGCCGGTTTTGCTCAGCGGTTAGAGCATTGGCCTGTGGACTGGAGAGTCCCAGGTTCAGTTCCCGCTAAGGGCACGTATGTACCTTAGTTGCAGTTTGTCCCCGGCCCCGGTTGGGGTCATGTGGGTGGCACTCGATGTGTCTCTCTCACATCAATGTTTCTCTCTCTCTCTCTTCCTCCCTCTCTCCCTCCCACTCTTTCTGAAGATAAATGCAAAAATGTCCTTAGGTGAGGTTAAAAAAAGAAAACAAACAAAAAAAGTTCTTCATTCAGCAGACAGGGATGGTTTTAAAATGAAAGCTTGATGCCTTAAACCGTATACTGTAGGCAATTTGGACTCTACAGTTCCCAAGAAGAGTGTTGGGGTTTTGCTCTTGTTGTTCTGCCTGCAAGGAGACCTTTTGAAAATGAAGCACCTCTTCTTTTGCTCAGTTCATCCTTAAACGTCCTTCAGGTTTTTTTTTTTTTTTTCTTTATTGATTTTTAGAGAGAGAGGAAGGGAGAAGGAAAGAGAGATAGAAACATCGATGAGAGAGAACATTGATTGGCCTCCTCCTGCATGCCTCCCACTGGGTTCGGCCCACAAAGTGGGCATGTGCCCTTACCGAGAATCGAACTGGTGACCTCTTGGTCACCATGGGTTGACACTCAACCACTGAGCCACACTGGCCAAGCCATCCTTCAGGTTTTGACTTAATGTCATTTCTTTTGGAAAGCCTTTTAAAAATCTCCCTAGATTGTGTTGGGCATCTTTTCTGTGTGTATACCCTAGCATAACCTTTAATAAAGGGTTAATACAAATTGAGCAATTACTATGTGCCAGGCATCTTGTGCACATTCTCTCATATAATCCTTGCATTGATTTTTTTTTCTTTTAGATTGAGTGGGAGGGAAGGAGGAAAAGAGAGAGAGAAACATCGATATGAGAAAGACACATCGATTGGATGCCTCCTGCACGACCCCGACCAGGGCCAGAGATCAAACCCAAAACCGAGATATGTGCCCTTGACTGGGAATCGAACCCATGACACTTTGGTCTGCGGGCTGTTGCTCTAATCATTGAGCCAAACCAGACAGGGCTCACATAATCCTTGCAAAAACTCTGTGAAATAAGTATCGCAGATGAAGAAATTGAGGCACAAGTTAGTTAGCTTGTCTTAGTCACACTGACAATTGGTGAGGCTGGGATAGGACAAAAAGCAGCTTCGTCCTTCCTCTTTTATAGCTCTTCCTTGTAATTGTTCCTTGTCTGTTTTCCCTCACGGCATTATGAGCTCCTTAAGGCTAGGCCTGTGTCCAGCCTCCCAGCATATAGCAGAGTGCCTGCTTCAGGTTTGTTGAAAGAACAAGTGAGTGAACATATTTTCTAGTTCTTACCCTTCCCACAGTGGTATTGTAGAAGCTCAACAATACACAGATGGCCTTCCCCTGTGTTATAAAGGCTGCGACCCAGAAGGCCCATTCTCTTTCCTTTCAGGACTCTCAGTACTGAAATTGGGTATGAGCTGGCAGTGGGTGAAATTGGAAAAACAAAGTAACAGGGGTACTTCCCTCGGTTCTCTGGCCTCAATAAGGCTACTACTGTCATCACAACCCTCTCAAAGTCTCCCTTGCCCCTCAAGTTACTCAGAGAGCTATGTCACAAGAACTATGGACACCCACCAGCGTCATCATGCTCCTTCCTCCATCTTGCCCTTAGCTCTCTCCCACAGGATTCCTGGCACTGAGAGGTGGAACTGGGTCATTCCCACCATACCTCCATAGAAGGGTCCTGGAGATGGTTGCTCCTCCCAGACCATATCCTGACCTATCACTGCAGTCATGGGACACACCTCCTGCCCAACAAATCACTCCCCTCACCCCACCCTGGCCTCCCCACCTGCTCCCCCTCTGAAGCCTGCAGCTGCCTCTGCGTGTCAGGCTGGGTTGAGTCACTTCCAGCATGCATTCGCCTTCTGGTCAGGCCAGTTTGACAAATCTCTCAGGCTCCCCAGGCCCTGGCCCTGGAGCTTGTGGGCACCCCCCCCAAACCAGGGATCCATATCACCCTACCCCACCCCCAGGAGCCCTTCTCTTTCCAGAAACAACCCCAGCCTAGTCCTGTCTCTCCTGGAATCACCTAAGCACAGGATCTTGCTATTCTGTACTCTTTGGAGCAAGAACCTCACTCTGACCCTGGGTCCTTCTAGGCTAGTTAGACAAGGAGGGTTAGATAAGCACCCCCACCACCAGTCTCCAAGGAGAAAGGGGAAATGGTATGGCCTGGGCCATCTGGGATTATTAGCCTGGCTCCAGACCCTCCCAGTTCCCTTGCTCTGACTGCCAGAGGGACTGAGGGCCCTAGATGGGAACTGCTCCACTGTGAACTGGGGGCCAGCCACAGTTCAGTGGGAGGTCACAGGCCGAAGGAGGAGAGCTGACTTCCAGCTGGGTAAGGACCCCAGATATGGCTAGTTTTCACAGCAGACAGGGAAGAAGCTAATAGTCTCTTCATAGGAGCTGACACCCTTCCTCCTCCCCTCTTGTGATGCCCCCAGCATTTCTGCCACTTGCCCCAGGAGAACCCCCTGGGTACTACAGCTCCATCCCATCCCCAGGACCAAGAGAAAAGGCCCTGCTACTACCCAAGCCTAGCAGGAAGGGGAAAAAATGTGTGAGGACCCAGAGTAGTCCTGCAGGTTCCAGAAACCCTGTCTCAGTGCAGACCCTTCCTGCCTGTCTCTAAGTTCCCAGGCTGTTGCTGTCTCCCTCATGGGCATTGAACTCCGTGTTTCCACACCATGTCCTGAAGAGACATGAGCTGGACATCCAGGGAAGGAAGAGCCACCCACCTCTTCACCCAGATCAGGTCCAGAGAAGTTGATAGTAAGGATGGGCTGGCCTCAGTGTCACCCAGTGGGTGTGCTGGCTCTGAGGCTGCTCCTCCATCCTGCCCCAGGCTCTGGATTATGAGGATAAATGCAGAAGCCCAGTGAGGGGAGTGGCTGACTCTTGGCCCCAGCTGGAAGTGGGAGCAAGGACGCCAAACTGAAGGTGAAGGAGACCCATCTTCCCAAGGGGAAAGAGTTTTTTGGTGAGAGGAAGATAGAAGAGGAATGAAGGGTCTTTACCCACCCATTTATCTCCCCAGACTGTGTTCTATGCTCTTACCCCTTTGACCTTATAGGAATTCAAAGCCATTAAAAGAGAGACTGTCCCCGCAGAGTCATTTCTGCATGACTGAAGAGTCACCAGCTGCATGATCCTGTTCCTTGCCCCCCCCCCCCCCCCCCGGCCCCAGTAACAGTTTTCAGGAACTTTCCCTACCCCGGCTTCTTATTTTTATTTTTAAAATTTGAGAGTATGTTTATGAAAGCTGGTGACAGTGAAACAAAGAAGGGCTCAGGACAGAAGAAGCGATAGGAGAGCCTAGGCGGTTGCTTTGGCTCACTGAGAAGTCAGGGAAAAGGGGGCCTTGGAAACAGGTTCAGGGGGCTAGCCCTGGACAAACTGCCACTGCCCGTTGCTTCCCTGATTTCAAATCCCGTGGGGTCACTTAGAGTTTAGGAAATGCGTGCCTGAGAGGAAAGAAGAGGGAACAGGAAAGGTGCGGGTGTGTTCCTAGCTTTTTCTAAATGGTCGAGTCCAACCCACCCCGCCTGGGCCCCGGGCTTCCCACTCCCCCACTCCGGACAGCCAGAAAGTAACACAAGACCCAGCACTTCTGCAAATACATTTAATGCACTTAGATTATACAGAGGAAGAGGGGGCAAGAAGGAAATGACGTCAAAGTGAGTCACCCAAAATTCTTACAAAAGTTCCTGGCTGGCTGCAGCCCCTAGGAACTGAGTCGCCATTGACATTAGAAACCAATAAAAAATTTTACAAAATCTGCTCGTTGCAGCATTCAGGTACTTGTACAAAAGAAGGGCTCTCTCTATAGAGCTCCTGATTTGTAACAGGGACCCAGGTAGTACCTCACCTGGCATGAAGGACCTGGAAGCCAGAGAGGAAAGAACCAGATACAAAAAATACTCAGAAATCCCTTGATTTCTTTACTGGTCTGCCCCATAGGGGCACCAACTTTCAGGTTTTTTCCCTGCTCTCAACTCAATCTCAAAACCCAGTCCCAAGACCCTGTGTTTGTTTTTAAAAACACTCTAGCCCTTTTAGACTCTCCCCAAGGCTTCCCAGTCCCTGCCCTGGAGCCTGGCCTAGGGGAAGAGAAGGGCAGGAAAAAGTACCAGCTCCCCAGCCAGACCTGAGACCTTACATGAGCCTCCCCATTCCCTCCGAATGGCAGCTGGGTCTGTGGTCCTCTTGCCACCTACTGGATGCGAGGAGCCACAGGAGTCTGCCTCATGTAGCATGGGAGCCCCTTCCTAGCACCAGGGACCTGGAGGGTCGGGTAGGACCAGGCAAACTTCAAGGAAGCCTGTGGAAGAGGCATATGAGGGAGGGAAGCTTACCTCCCCACTCGCTATGAGATCAGGGCTCCCAAAGGGGTGCAGGGAGGGAAAGAAGGGATTTATTTAGCAAGCACCCACCATGGTTCAGGTGCTGTGCTAAGCACAGTACATGGTCAGCCTTGCTTATTCCCCAGTGAGGTCCCCTCTCACCAGCCAGCTCAGTGGAGAGCTCCTTCCACAAAAACCTCTGGGAAGGCATCACTGCACGAGAAAGTTTTGGTGAGACAGCGGGTGCCCTGCCACTTCCCCAGAGCCAATGCGCCATAGGGAAAGGAAACGAAGGCCTTGCCCCAGCATGACCCTGGAGGTTCCTGACATGGTGGGGCAGGAAGGGGCTATAGGCTTCACAGGCTCATCATCTCAGAGCTCACCTACTTCCCTCCTGCCTCCCATATTGATGACAAAGCTTAAAAAATACCTTCCTCCCCACTGCCAAGCCAGGCAGGTGGAGGCAGGGTCCCAGAAAGAGAACTTGGTGGAGAGGCAGGGTGGCAAGGAACAGAAGAAAGGTGATGGCACCTCTCTGACCATGAAATGTCAGAAGACAAGAGCTTCAAAGGCAGGGAGGGATGCTGTGGTGGGCAAAGGCCAGAAAATGTCCTTTTCAAGTTCTCAGAGAAGGCACAGCTGCTGCCAACATCAGGTCCAGAGGGTTCCATCTTGGCTAATGGGAGCCTAGAGTCCATCTCTCCCAGTATTCCAGGCTGATCTGCCTTGAAGCTCCGAGTTTGATGGAGTTAACCAACTAGACCTGAGGGTGTGTGCAGAGAAAGGGCCAGGCCCCTTCGAAGTCCAGCTGCTGCTCCCTGGAGAGCCCAGTCACTGCCTTCATGGCCCCTGGAGGCAGCTTTGCCTGGATCTCTCATCAGAGGGGTCCTGTACCCATGGGTCTCCTGTGGCACTTCTGGTGGTGGTGATGCCTGTGTGTATGGTGCTGTAGGTAGGAGCAGAGCATGGTCTCTAGTAGACAAAATGGCTTGGCTTTGCACAGGCCTGAAGGGTGATCTTGAAATAGCAGTCCCTAGAGTCGGGGGTAAGAGGGCATGAAAGGGGCTTGTTGATTGCAGGGTAGAAGTGGGAGATAACCCAAGAGGAACCCCCAAACCATAGGCCAGAGATAGGCTGGCTTCTGGGAGGAAGACCATGAGAACTGCAGCACTGGAGCAAGGGACCAAAGACCACAAGAGGCCCACATGCAGGACAGGAATGGGAAATGAAAGATGAGAAATGAGTGGACGCAGGGAGGATAGGAGGGCAGGAGAGTGCAGTGTTTGCAAAATCAAAGTGAAAGACATGTTTGAGGCTTAATTTTTCCATTTTTAATAAGCCAGAGTTCTGTAGCCTAGAGGCTGGGAGGCCCAGGGGATGAGAAAATGGGACAGGAGTGGTCAAAGAGCTGGACACCCAGGCCCTGAGTGGCAGGTGGGAATGATCAGCGAGGTGCTGGGCCTCACCTTCTTCTAGGCAAGCCTGGTTGTGTGGAAAAGGCCTGGAAGATGAGGCTGAGGCCACAGTCTCTGAGACCCTGATGGTCCTTGAACTTTGTGGGGCCCAGTCCACTTGGGAACCAGCAGCATCCCTTCTTGGCCCCAGCTAAATTGGGCTCAAGGCTTCATGGGGGAGTGTCTCGCTCTCCCCTGCCCCAGGCTCCACCCGGCCCATCTGGGAAGGAAAGCCTCTTTCTGAAGCTGGCTCCTCTGGGCCCTGGGTTGGCGGGCGAACACGGAGCACCGGCACCTCCTCTGGCGGCAGTTCAGGGGGAGACGGCCCCAGGCCCTTGTCTGAGAGAATGCAAAAGTTCATCTGGGAATAAAGTTCTGTTTAAAAAACATTATATACACAGCTTCTGGACATCTTTGAAGAGCAATAAAATACCATCAGTTTCTACAAAATAAAATAGAGGAAGAAAATAAAACACAATCAGAGGAATTGTTCTGTGGCAAGAAGAGCTTGACTACCAAAGGCTTCCCAGAATTGAGCTGGGCAGTGAACCCACAGGGCCACTCCACCTCCTTCCTGCTGGCTGTAAGGCAGGGGTAGGTGAGAGGGAGGCCTGAGACCCAGGGGCACAGCAAAGGTCTAGAGTCACTTCTCAAACCAGAACTTGTGGCGGCAGCAGGAAAGGAAGGTTTGCATTTGCCCACTCAGTGTCCAGTGGGATCAGGGCCTAGTCATGTGGGCTTGGCACTGCAGGTGAGGTGGAGGTCAGCTGCCCATGCCCAGCATCCCATGGGGCTGTAGGTGCGTGACTGCTCAGTCATCCTCACGTTTGTCCTTTTATTGGTGGGACTCTCTTACACAGCTGTTACAACGGAAGTCACTGGGGAGCAGCTGGGCTCTCTTCTGGCCCCTGCAGGGCCCAGCCCAGGCTAGTGCAGTGGACTGTCGAACACCACATCAGGTAGGATGGAGACTTTCAGCTTCTTTTCGGGCCAGCTGTACTCTTTGGGAAGTTTGAACTGTGGAGGGAGCAAGCACAGAGGCTGAGTGCACATGTTAGCAGACCCACTGCCTTCTTCCCAGACTGCCTAGAGTGGCCAGGACCCTCACCAGGCCCATCCCTGGGTGCTGGGGCAAGATGGGCCACTGGTTGCCTGGCTTCAATCTCAAATACTAGACCCAGGTAGGTGGCTGAAGTCAAGCTGCTGGAGTTCAGTGACCCCTTCTTCAACTACCCTGGCCGGGACAATAATTAACCCCAGGTTGGAGGAGGGATGTTTTCTAACTCCTCCTTGACCGTGCTGACCTCCCTCCAGCTCACTTCCTTGGTTCTGCCTCTGGCCACAAGCATGTAAGGAATCTGTTCCCTGAGGCCCTGGGACTGGAGAATGGGGGGCAGGGGGAGGATGTTGATGCTACAGAGAAATGGCTTGAGGTCTAAAACTGCAGATTATCCCTGCCATGGCTTCTCTTTTGAAGGCTGGTGCAGAAGTTATCCTGGAACCTGCCTTCTGCAGCCTTTGCCAAAGGGTCCAAGGGAAGGAGGTCTTGCTCGGCTTCAGAGGGAGCACAGGAGCAGAATGAGTATGGCAAGAGGGGAGTTCTTGGGTCTGGTTATCCTGAGGAGGAGCAAACCCTCCACCCTGCTCCCCTGTTCATTCTCATCTGCTTTCCAGGGTTATCAGCTTGAGAGTGGTCCCAGTGGTGGCTAAGGAGAGTCCACTGTCTTCCTGCCCCACCTTGGGAATCACTGACTTGCTTAGTTTTATTTCTAGAGCTTCTGGTGGGGGTAGGGGGGAAGAGACTGACATATCTTATTCCCTTTATATTCTAGGAGCCTGAATGTGGTCTGGCACACAGCTGCTGCTCAAGAGATGTGCACTGACTTAGAAATAAGGCCTGCCTTTCATGACTCCCACTGTCCTGGGGCTAGGTGAGAAGTCAGGCCGGGCTGGACAGGAGGGAAGAACAGGGCCTCAGTCTGCCTAGAGCTGAAGCTGGAAGTGAAAAGGCCTGATACTTCCTGGCTGGCTCCCTGTCCCTCCCTCTGATGGGGGACTGTCCAAGCCAGGACTAAAGTGGAGAGTGGTGCAGGGTATGGGGACAGCCTCTGGACAGGAAAGAAAAAAAAAGTCATTTTTAGTGACCTACTTTCCTAAGCTTCCCTTGGCTCCTGTCCCTCCTGCCTGGACTGTCCCCCTCTCACCCCCTCAATATCTAAGCTCAAAGCAGCAGCCTGGCGCAGAGCCATCCCAGTGCTACATGGCCTCTCCGGAAGCGCTTCTGGGCAGCTGGCTCTGGTCTGACTGAATGGGAGCTGGGCCTCAGGGACCAGTGGCTTGTGGGGGTTGATTGGCTGGCACAGACTGGGTGCTTGGTGACTTCTGAATGTATAAATGAGTTAATTTATCAAGCTGTATCCCAGAGGATAGAGAAGACAGTATCCTATTAGGGGTGACCTCAGGCTCTGAGAAGTTTCTGTCCACCTGGAGACCCGGACAGGACAGTCCTGCCCTGTGCACTCTCCTCTACCCTGTGGATGTTGGAGGCCACTGTGCACTGTCTGATGTGGCTCTAGGAGTCCTGGCAGCTGGGAGCTCCTGGCTCAAAGCGAGTTCCTGCCTGGCCTCTCTTTGCCTTGAAAGCTTGGCCTGGGAGGTGAAGGAGCTCTCCCCCAAAACACACTTCCCAGCAGAAAAGGCAAGGGAAGGGCCTGTTTCTTCCACAGGCAGGGGAGGGCCCAGAATAACTCTCTAGAGGCTGGAGGCCAGCTTGCTAATGTTCTACTAACCTATCGGGCATCAAGGCCAGGAAGGCTCAGATCCCACTGGGGTGCTGCTTAGTAGGAGGCCAGGGGAGGGGAAGGGACTTTCCAGGATGAGGTAAGTCCCTGCAAATGAGGACGCCGGGAACGAGGAAGAAAAACAAAGGGGATTATGGGCTCCAATCCTGTACCCTAGAGGAGTAGCCAAGGAAAGCACAGTCCCCACCTGGCCTGCCAGCTCCTCAGGCTCTGGGCTAGGGTTGGAAGAGGCAGACCAAGAGGGGAGCGCTTATGGCTGAAGAAGGCAGTTAGGAGAGTGGCTGCTGGGTGGCCTGAGGCGAGAGCAGAAGTCCCTTGCTGCCCACCAGAATTCCCCAGTGGAATGTTCTCTGGCAGCAGGCATGAGCTCTCTGTTCAGAACCTGCCAGGAAACAGCAGGGGCCGGGGAGCTGACTCTTCAATGAGGTTCTCAGGAGCCGGCAATTCGGTTTGCTGGATATCCTTAAGAGAGCTGGGGGTGGTGGCAAGGCAGAGAGAAATAAAGCTGTTTAACATCTCCAGGGTCTCCTTTCCAGCCTATCCTGACACCTGAGAGAGAAAGAGGAGGGAGGAAGAGAAGGAGGAAGGAAGGGAGCGAGGGAGAAAGGGGGCACTGTGAGGGGCGGGGCGCGACAACTATGGACCTGCACGCACACACGCTCTTGGAGACCTAAACCCTTTGTCAGAGAGAATCAAATAGGCTTACTTCCTCTGGAGAAGTCAAATCTTCTAAGTCCTCCAACATTTTCTCTACAAACTCTTCAGTCAACAGAATCTGGGAAGAAAGCACAAGACAGGCTTTTATTTTTTAAATATATGGCGTTTTTGCCAAATGTTAAGATATGGGACCTTCTCCTGGCCATGGAGCAGATACGAGCCGATGGTGATCCGTTCTAGGCACAGAGGGAAGTGCGGGAGGCCTGGCCTGACCGTCACTTGCCCCTCACCTGCAGTATCAGAGGAACCAGGGTAGAGAAGGAAGGGCCTCAGAGCACAAAGGGGAAGCAAGGTGGGGACATCTGGAGTGTGGTAGTGCTGGTCCCAGAAGGGATATGGAAATGGGTGGGAAAATGCTGCTTTTTGGCAGTTCGGGCCTCTTGCATGTTTCAGAGCAGTAGAGGGGAAACAAAAGCCAAGGGGCAGAGAAGAGTTATTGCCAACATCCTTCTTGCCCAATCAGGTCACACGTCACCTTTGCCCTCAGTTGGTAGGACAAAAAGAATCTGTTTGGATTTGGAATACAAGCCCTGTCTGGAATCTGGAAATGCCCTGGAAGGTACATCCAAGAATGTGCTAGGGAATTCAGAGATTGCGCACCAATCTCTCATTTTACAAATGGGAAAGGGACTCTCGACTCCAATTCCTATCTCCAGTATCCACATTCCCTCAGGCCGGAAGGTCCCAAATTCCTGTCCTGCCAGCCCCATTCAGCCACTGAGTTCTTCAAAACTTCCTTTGGGAACCCTCTTTTCCAGCTCGCCTCCCAGCTGTCCCACTTTGCTGCTCCAGTCTGATGCCTTGTCACTTTATGCATCAATGTCTAGGACAGCCTGGCCCCACTATTCAGCTGGCACAACTACCACCCTCAGCCCCTAAAGAAGTTTCACAGCCTATAGGAATGCCCAAGGGCACTCAGGCCTTCCTACACCGGATGGGCCATTTTCCTGCTCAGGCGGACTCTGCAGAGCTAGGCCACGCTCACTTAGGCCTGTACACCAGGCCCAGGCTGAGGATGTTTTTCCTCTTCCCGAACTGTCCCCTTTCTCCACCCTTCTGCTCCCTATGTTGGCCCATGGGGCATTCTGGCCTCTGCACGCCAGGCTGTGGCTCTACCTGCCACTGCTTTGCCTCCTCCAGCAAACTTTGAACATCTTGGGTGGGGCACAGAGGAAGAAAAACAATGGGTGAAGACCACAGTGAAAGGCTCCTCTAAGGGAAAACCCCCTATGAGAAGAATGGGGATCAAGAACTCAAGAAAATACCCATCAGTTTTCCCCTGGGAGTTGTACACTCTGATAAGAACAGTTTCAACATTTAGAATATAGTCAGTTTGTGAGATGAACGGAAATGACAGAGAGAAGCAGCAGGGTCACTAGGGTCCACACAGGATGGAGGGACTGTGAGGAAGTTGATGAGGTGGCGGTAGGAGCAAGGAATGAGAGAAAACTATCCCAAGTGAACACATCAACCAGGCATCCTGCTAAATGCTCATCATCTTATCTCCTCAGTCTCCTTATAGACGAGGAACCTGAGGCACAGAGAGGTCATGCAATTTGCCCAACACAACACAGCTTGTGAGTAGCTGAGACAAGACCATATCCCAGTCATGTCTGGACTCTGAAGTTAGTGCCTGAAGTAAGTACTGCTTCATTTCAAATCCTGAACTCTTAACCTCATGACGCTTATGCATTTGTTCATTCTCATTTGCAGAGCAATCTCCATGATTCCATCATAGCATTCCCTGGGTGCTTCTGCTAGGCCCAGCCCTGGGTGGAGCCCCAGGGACACAGGAATGAAGACAGTCCATTCCACACCTGGACATGCCCTCACCCTTGGCTGACAGGGAGCCAAAGGATGTCTCCTTCCCAGGCTGCAAGCCCAGTCAGGAACAAAACAGCTCCAACCACTGGCCCACATCTCCTCACTAAAGTTTCTGTTTGAGGAGCTCAGGCCTCGAGAAAAGACAGAGATAAGGGTCCGACAGGCAAAGCTGGTCTAGGGAACTGGCCTGAGGTACCCCTCCCTCCCTGTTCTTCCTCCAAGTTCCCCACAGTGGCTGACTTCCTCTCACAGACTACAGTGACCAGTTCCCAATCACACAGTGATCCTCCCACAAGGCTTCTGCTCCTTGCTCCTCGCTCCTCCTCCTCTTATCCCATGGGTCCACCCCTCCCCCCACAAGTCCAGAGTTTCTCTACCAGTTATCACCAGTCTGCTTGAGTAGTACAAAAGTCACATTCATATTTTTGGCATTTCCGGGACTTGTTGCCATCTCTTCAAATGCTAGCACAAACACAAGCATACCTAAAACCCAATTCTATTACAATGGCTCCAGTCTGGGACAGGCTGGGCTGATTTCTAACCCGCAAATAACTTGGGAGGGAGAGACATTTCTGCCAGAGGTAAATAGGTCTGGGACTGTAACTAGTTCTGGCGGTGGGATGAGGTGGGGGAGGGCTCACAGGGACTATGGCCACCCAGTGCGACACCAAATAGCTGTTTTTCAACAATGGTAAAGATAACCCCACCAACAATGAGTTCAGTCCTAAATCAGTTCCTCTGACAAAGGTTTGGAATTGGTGGCGGAGAGAGGATGGGTTATAGTGGCTTTTAGTAGAACTACCAAGGGTGTAGGGTACCATCTGTGTGTGGAATCTTCTGTATTCTGCTGGGGAAGGGGATGGCAACACCGAAAAAGGGGACCAATCCTAATTGCTGGTCAATTTTCACTTTTGGTGATTTGCTGGTTCCTGCTGGAAAGTTCACATTATTATTATTTAAATCCTCACCTAAGGATATTTTTCCATTTATCTTCAGATAGAGTCAGGGGGAGGAAGAAACATCGATGCGAGAGAGATACATCGATTGGTTCCCTCTTACATGACCCTGACCAGGGCCAGGGACCGAATCGCAACTGAGGTACGTGCCCTTGACTGAATTGAACCTGCTACTCTTTGGTCCACAGGCTGACACTCTAACCGCTGAGCTAAACCGGCCAGGGTGAAACTTCAAATTATTTTAAAGAAACTAAACAGGGTAAAATTATACATGAGATCTGCATGATATTAAGGGTGACATTCCCTGCAAAGAAACACGACAGACTGTCATAGCTCCAGGCACCTAATTTAATTTCCTTTGGGAGTTAAACCTTAGAGGCTTGAATTCAACAAAGACCCTGTTCTTTGTATATTTCAGACCTGGAGCTGAGAATGTTAACAGATCTTATCAACAGGACACTGGAGATAGACAGCTATGATGGAGCACTCTCACGAGTAACAGACTCCCTGTTGTGATACAACTGTGGGAAAAGCCTGTGCAATTCTGGGGCTTGGGTTCTTCAAGCTCACTGGGTCCCTATGGAGCTGCCTGGCTCTGCCACAAATAATAACAGGAATGGTTATGACAATAACAGTAGTAATGACAACACCACCAATAGCAGGAGCAATGCCTCCTCTGTGTGCCAGGCACTAGGCTTAGTGCTTGACCACCCTGAATTTTTAGGGTGGTCCTGCAAGGGAGGAAACTATCATCTCCATTTTGTAGACAAGCAGGTCAAGAAGAGATAAGTCTCCTGGACTTTACTTATTTTTTTAATATGCTTTTTTATTGATTAAAAATTTTTTTCTTTATTAATTTTAGAGAGAGAAGAAGGGAGAGAGATAGAAACATTGATGAGAGAGAACATCAATTGGCTGCCTCCGTATGCCCCCCACTGGGGATCAAGCCCACAACCTGGGCACATGCCCTGACAGGGAATGGAAGCGGGATCTCTCAGGCCATGGGACAATGCTCAATTTACTGAGCCACACCAGCTAGACGATTTTTAAAAAATTATCCAAACAAATAAACAAAAAAAGAATAGTGATGTAACCTTATGGTAGTAGAGGATGCTCTTTTCCCATCTGGGGAAGGTATTCTGATTCTAGAAGCCTCGTATACCCAAAGCTGACTCCTCTCTCTCCTCTGATTGGGGAGATGAAGATGACTTTTGTTTGGACCAATGGCCTAGAAAACCAACAGTCCCAACCCCAATCAGCCATATATCTCCTGGCCAGTTGCTTAGTTCAAAAGGGCTGGAATCCTGAGAATCATAGACATAGGGCTGTTCAAAAACCAGGTTGGTCAACTGGAAAGGCAGGCAAACCATGCCCAAAGATGGTTTCCAAGTGGGCACAAAAGGGAAAATTTTCAAGCCAGTTGGAGAATATATACATCAGGTAAAAGTTACTCTGGCCCAGAAAACAGCAGTAGAGAGTAATAATAATAATGATGAAAATTATAATAGCATTCACCAAGTGCTGAGCATAAAATGCTTACATTTGTGCACAAACAGTCCTAGAAGGTAAAAGACTCTCTAGTGAGAGGGGAAAGCCCCCCAACCAAATTCCCCTGGGAAATTTTTGAAAATATGAAGACTAAGTCCCATCCAGACCCCATGAATCAGAATATCCTGGGCAAGACCAAGGCATATACATTTATGAAACACCCTGGCCGGTTTGGCTCAGTGGTTAGAGTGTCGGTCTGTGGACCAGAGAGTCACGGGTTTAGTTCCCACTAAGGGCATGTATCTCAGTTGCAGTTTGTCCCCGGCCCTGTTGGGGTCATGTGGGTGGCAACCACTTGATGTCTCTCTCACACAGCTGTTTCTCTCTCTCTCTCTTCCTTCCTTTCTTCCTCCTGCTCTATCTGAAGATAAATGCAAAAATGTCCTCGGGTGAGGATAAAAAATGAATAAGTAAAAATAAAAATAAAAGGCACCCCACAAGATCATGGTAGGGGGAGTGCTAGGAATACTCAGGCTCACAGGGGAAAGGCTTAACCAATGGGAGTGAGTTGGTAGCTGTAGCTCCCTGCCCCCATTGCACCCCACCTTTGGTCAGGGAGGGGGGTTTGGAATCTAGGCCAGAAACTTAGTCCAAGGTGGTCACACAAGGTGCCTTAGGATAGCCTGGCTGGTTGGTGAAGAGGGACGACTGTCAACAACGACCCAATTCCCTAGGCCCCAGCAATTTCAAAAGGAACTAAAAAAGTGATCTTCTAGCCCTGGCCGGTTTGGCCCAGCGGTTAGAGCATCGGCCTGCGGTCCTGAGAGACCCGGGTTCGGTTCCCACTAAGGGCATGTACCTCGGATGCAGTTTGTCCCCGGCTCTGGTCAGTAGTGCGGGTGGCAGCCACTCGATGTGTTCCTTTCACGTCGATGTTTCTCTCTCTCTCTCTCTCTTCCTCACTCTACCTGAACAAAAAATGGAAAAATGTCCTCGAAAAATGTCCACGGGTGAGGATAAAAAAAAATAAAATAAAATAATAATAATAATAATAAAAGTGATCTTCTGTCAGTGCCCTCCTTGGGCAGGCCTGGCTATGCTGCAGGCAGAAACCCAGATGCTGCAGATCTGGTTCAAATGTCTGTGGTCAATGATATTTCTGAGTCTGCAAATAGTGCTGACAATGCCCACTCCTTCCCCTTGGTATGACAATCCACACTTTGTCCAGGGCCTTGTTTGCATTTCATGTTGACGCATTGTTCTTGCTTCCCAACAAGTTTGGCTTTCTTTTTCCCTCTCTTTCCTTCTCTGAGGGAAGGAAATGTGTTGTTTACAGGGTAGGGCCTGCCAAGGAGCTGCTCTGGCACCCACGATGGCAGTGGGGGAAGCAGGGATGAGGAGGCAGTCCAGTCTGTGTCCCCCTCACCCCAACAGGCCAGCACAAGCCAGAAAACAGCCTGGAGACTCTAGGCTCAGGGGCAGAGGTGTGTGTGG
Organism: Molossus molossus; assembly: GCF_014108415.1. Classification (NCBI taxonomy): domain Eukaryota; kingdom Metazoa; phylum Chordata; class Mammalia; order Chiroptera; family Molossidae; genus Molossus; species Molossus molossus. The sequence continues at coordinate 21,756,398 of NW_023425352.1, forward strand.
CAGGTAGGGCCGCGGTGGTGGTAGCACAGCGAGGCCTCACTCATTTCCTATTCTCGGTGGGTGGTGAGACGTTGGCTTTGGTGGTCAGGAGCAGGCTCAGACTCCTCCTGCTCTGGCTGTTGGCTGGTGAGGGCACAGCAGGCCATCACAGTCATCGCCTGAAAGGGAAGGTGGTGTATTTCCCCAAGCACAGTGCTGGGATTTAAACCCTAATGAGCGTACCCCTGGACAATGTCACCATGACAGCCCAAACAAAGGCTTCCAGGGAGAACAGGTTGTGGCCAGGTTCACCAGTGGAGGGAGAACAGTAGAGGCACTGAAGAGGAGCTGCCCAGGACCTGGGTCAGGGATTGCTAAGTGTCTTTCACACAACATCTAAGTGAGTGAATAGGGACAAGAGAGGGCAGGGGCTTGTCCTTAGGACAATGGTGAGTCAGAGGAGGAGAAGCCAGCAGTGAGTCCTGAAACCTGGCTTGGAGTGTGGAGTCCACTTTGAATAGCTGCTAGGTGTCTTCTCCCAAGCCTGGGGCCTCCCATCAGGGCTGGTAGGTGATGGCTGGGAATGGGAGCTCCACCTGAGTGAGCTGTCAGACACCACACAGCTGAGAAAGCATTGCTGGGCTTAAAAATAATATTCTCATATTTGGTGATGTGACCTCTATATAACCTCTGGGGCCTACTTCTCCCACTTCAGATCAATCCTGACTAGGGACGGATGAATGACTTAGCTCTGGGCTGGGCTCCCGCTCACAGCACTAACAGCATGGTGATGATAGACTCAAGGGAGAGGGCTTGTTTAAGCCACTGGGATAAGGAATGCTGAGGGAAGGTATGCAGGAAAGGATGCTGGCAAGCCTCCCTCAGTCTGAAGACCTGCATGCAAAGCTCCAGAGGTGACTGATAGGCTTTACCATCTCAGTGAGGATGAAAACAGCAGATGGTAGGGCAGAGGGAATAAAGGTGTCAACCTCTGGAAATAGAGAAACCTATGGAATTGGAGCAGGATTCCTGTCTCTCCAGTTCCTCCGGGAAACAGAGTGTGTCCACACTGTGCTCACCCTGGGGTTGCCGGTGGCCTTGACTTTCCTAGGGTGAAGAGAGACAGGGAGAAAAGACACATGGAGAACAGGTGCAGGCCCAGCAGTAGGAGAGTGTGGAGGCCTGTCTGGGGACACTCCACAAGCTCCAGAAAGGGCCCAGATTCCCTCATCTTTTGCCTTTTTTTCTTAGCCTCTCCTTTGTCACCCTCCTCCCATGTGGGGTGTCATTGCCATGCCGTTTCCCCAAGAGATAACAGGCCTGGGCTGGCAGCCAGAACAAGGTGCCAGGGCTGGGAATGAGGGCTTCCAAGACTGTTGAAGGCTGATGCAAGAAAGTCATCCCAGCCCCTCCCGATTCAGCTGGGACCAACAGGGTGGTTCAAGCAGCAGCCAAGAAAACAGAAGTCTGGGTCTCTTGCTCTCACTGGTGACAAGCCTAATCCCAGGCCTGTAGGAGGTCCTGCAGACTCCCAGGGAGACAGCTAGCCCCAGAAGGAGACCTAGAGGCCCACAAGTAATTACATGCCCAGGTTCCCACAAGCTAGTGAGCTGCCTGTGACCACAGTAGCAAGACCCTAAAGGGAAAGCAGGCTGGCAGTCAATTGCAGAAAATGCTGACTGCTTTGGGGGCGGGGAGGAGGACTGGTGTGGGTGTTGGTCGTACAGCTGAGGACTGGCTGGGGGCAGGGCAGAGGGTTTCTCAGGACTTGTTGGAAAGGGCCTGAGAAACCCCTTGGTAAGTGAGGGTGCATGCTTGGGGAGTGGGGCCCCAGCCAGCTTTCCTGGGAGCTCCCCTGTGACTTGGCCCCTGTGGTGGACCACACTAATGAGCCCATAACACAGGCCTTTGATTAAGCAGCTCTCAGCACAGCAACTTTATTGAAACATGCCGAAGCCAGCAGCTGGTTCCCACTGCTCCCGGTTCCCCAGGCAACAGTGCATGGGAGGGGACCATGTGCATGGGAGTCAGCAGCGCCCTACCGCTCAAGCTCACTGAGGGGCTGCTGGCGAAGCGAGGGGAAGTGGAGGTGGACTCAAATGCCAGCAGCCAGGGATAAGAAGCTTGGGAACTGGGGTTGGGTCCAGAACTTTGGGGGAACAGAGGAGCAACATGGCATCTGCTGAGTCCTGGGGGTGGGGGAGGCAAGGTCCCCAGGCTTCTGAGAACTGGAGATGCTGACCACCCCCTTCCTCAGGTCAAGATGTTCCAAGGGGGAGGTGGGACTGGAGAAAGAGGTTCAGAGTTGAGGATGTAAAATGTAACAGTGGGGAGGCGGGGATTGGGGGGGTGGGGCAAATTTCTTCTTGAGTTTTGGGAGACCCAAGTCCCTACTTTCCCAAGAACATGTGCTTGAACCTTCAACACACACAAATGTTATCTGAGGACACTGCTGCTGAGACCTGTCAGCACTTGGGCATCTACTGGGAATGATGTCCTGTGAACTCTTAAGGACTGGGGTCTCCGACACAGTCCCCACTTTCTTCCTCTTTACTAGCTCTGCCCAGGTAAGAGGCCTGGTCCCTACCTCTGTCCACAGAGGGAGCCTGCTGGGGGTGGGTTGGGGAGGCCCTTTCCACTTGTACTAAGCTAATTTCAAATGTTTCACTTCAAGCTTTTGCTACAGCAACTACCAACACCACATGGACAGAAATCTAATGTTACCAAGAGGGACTTTTAAAATGTATTTATAACTTTATGGTTCAAAGTAATTTTGTTATGAAACAATGTAATAACAACAGTGGAAAAAAGCAAGATAATTTATGGAACACAATATCCCTAAAGCACCAGCTTCCATTTCTACCTTGGCTGAATCTGGGGAGTGTGGTTGGTATCCTTTGTTTGCTGTTTGTTTTAATTAAGGGTTAGTATCTTCGGGGGAGGGGGAAGGAGTACTGGCCTAAAGGAGGAGAAAATCAGCTGCAAGACAACACATACATGCAGACAGAAAGCATGCCTGCATCAATAGTATATATGCTTCACAGACCCCCGCACCAGATTGTGTTAAACCCACACAACTCTCTTCCCCTCTACTGTAATCTCCTGCGCCACCCTCCCCACCCCTCAACAAGGCAGGTCACCTTTTGGATTAGGGTCAAATTCCCTTTCTTGATACTCCTGAGAGAGGTAAACAGAGTGTCCCTCCTCCCGCACCACAAACAATCAAACAAACAAACAAACAAAAAAGGATGTTGCTCCTCTAATACATCTAGGAGTGTGCTGGACCAGGCCCAAGCACCTATGAGGCCTGCAAGGAGGTCTATGGCTTTCAGGCCCCAGCACCCCACTTGGCAGTGGCTCTGAAGCTGTGCTCCAGCCAGAACAAAGTGTTCTGGACAAGCCAGCAGGTTTCTGTGCAAAGAAGCTGGGTCTCCATCAGGAGGAATGGGAGAGCCACTAGATAAGGGGCGGGGGAAGCTCTGCCTGCTGAGGCCTGCCCATCCCAGCCCCAGGTCCACATGCCCACTTTCTAGGAATTCTGGTGGGATTTCCATAGGCATTCCAGAATGGCCTCCATAAGCTCTCCCATTCTGTTTCACCCTTGGTTTCCCCAGGGTGCAGAACGTGACACATTCCTCAAACATGGATTTCCATGGCAAACAGAACTACCAATGGCCAGGGCCTAGAGAGTTATTGCTTGTGTCTCAAGTGATAGAGGAGAGGCCAGGAAGTGCTCCTGAAGCTGACAGGATGGGCAGCAGCAGCCACAGTCTACTTGGCTTCTCATAACCAGCCCTGAGGAAGGGAGCCACCAAGAGCTGCCAAGGGAGGAGAGGAAGGGGACGGTGGGGAAGAGCCTATGTAAAGGAGGTGGGAAGAAGAAAAAGAGCCTTCTCACTTGTAACCAGGGTCCATGAGCTGCGTAAGGGTGCTCCTCAGTGGCAAAGGCGCCTTCCACTCCCGTGGAGACGAATGTGATGGCCATGTCACCTGTGATACTTTTATATGTAAAGTGCCGTCCATGCAGGAGCCTGCCCCTGGGGGTGGGAACATGGAGACAGTGAGCAGCAGGCCTGGCCGAGGCTCAGGGACTCTGGGGACTATGCTCCCCGGGACAGGATGCCTGGCAAATACCCTCCTGATTGCCCAATGGTCCACTAACAGGGGACTATAACTAAACATGTTCACTTCAACACCTTCCAAGACAGGCCTCTCATGATTTCTCTCCTGGCATTTCTTCCAAAGTGCTCAAAACTAGCAGATACACTAGATCAGCACTGAAAGGGCCTGCAGGGGTCATCGAGTCCATCTCCTTCATGTCCTGGTGAGGTCAGAGAGGGCAGTTAGCAATGTGCCTAAGGTCATGTCCAGAGCTAAGGTGGGGGAAGGAATCGTAGCCCCTGTGTTTAGAGGATGGGGGTAAAGTAGTTCCTAATTTCCCACACTCCTGGATGCTGGTGGAGGTCCTTCACAGCACAAACCCTGTGCCCAGAATCTTCCACCTCTTATGCATCCTTCCACAAGATTTAAATGACTAGCCCCAAGGTGACAAGTATATCCTAAGAAAGAGAGAAAGAAAGAAAAGCTGAAGCTAAGTGGGGTCACTCTGAGAGAGCCACAAGAAGTTACTGTTAATCCCCAGTCTGGAAATACGTCTGGGGGAAGGGCAGGCAGGAGCAAGGAGTAGGGCAGAGATGCCAGTCAGCAAAGGAAGCAAAGCTGCTCTTTGCTTTCTCAGGCTCCCCAGATTAACCCTTTCCTAGTCTAAAAGCCCTTGAGCCTGGCTCAGGGAGGAAGCTGGGGAGAAAATGGCTGGGGTTCTGGCAGTGTTTGTGTGTGCGTGTGCGTGTGCATGTGTGTCCCTGCCAGCCACCATTCATCCTGACTAGCAGCTATCTTTGCCCTGCTAACCAGGGTGGCTGGCCAAGGCTGGTCACTATCCAAGCTCCTTCTCCAGGCTCTAGGGACAGTGTGGAGGGTCCAAACCAGTGCAGATCTGGTTCTAAAGCCCTCATCTTTGGCCAACACTCTATATAAACATTTATGTCACAGTGACTTGTTCTTCCCTATGACAGCAGCAGGAGCTTCTGGGGTCATTCTTCCCCTGCCCTTTCTTCCTTGTCACTGTTGTCTGAGTTTCGAGTTATTCTTATTGTCTCTCCTGCAATAAAATGAGGTTGGAACCCCTGAGAGCTGTGGCGGAAGCCAGCTGCAACAGATTCAGCCCAATGCAGCATCCCCAAGGAGAGAGCTGAATTCTGGACACAGGGCTGGGTTTTTGGCACTGTGGACAGTAGCAGAAGGGACACAGCTGGGCTTTCTGGTCCCTGAAGGAGTCTGCTGGGCTGGCCATTGAGTTTGAAGAACTGAGTGTTTTGCATGGGAAAAGCAGCAAGCAAGAGAAAGCAGAGCCCAATCCACCAGAGCCCCTGGCCTACTACTCCAGTGCTATGGGGACCCTGCCACCCCTAATTCTGGGTTTGGGGGAGAGCAGGGGCATCTGAGACGCCCTAGGTCACGGAACCTCTCCCTAAAGGAGCAGGGATGAGGAACACTTCTATGGACAAAAGAGAGTTCTTCAGTACACTGGGGCTACTCGCTGGCTGAGTCCACAGGCTCCCCCACTGGCTCCCATGGAGCTGCCTGACTAGTTCTCCTCCCTCCCTGGGCCCCAAACTCCAACTAGGTGTGGGGGAAACGGCGAGCATGGGCATGGTGGCCCCTTAAGGCCAAGTTGGGTGCTGTGGGACTCTCACCTTAGGCAGAGAGGAATGAGGGCTCCTGACTCTTGGTTGAATTTCAGATGTACGCTCTCGAGTTGCCTTGTGCGGATCAGCTCATGGGGAATAATGGCCGTGGAGCTGTCGCTTTCCAGGCTGTCTTTTCGGCTCCTGTGAAGCAAGCACAGGAACAGGTTCTGACCACAGGAAGAAGCAAGATGGCAATAACAGTGACGATGACAATGATAACAACAGCTACCATTCATAAGAACTCGCCAAGCAACATCACAACACCCCATGAGGTGGGCAGTATTATTCTACTCCTTTCACAGATAAGGAACCAAGGATCAGAGAGAGTAAGTAACCTGTCCCGGCTGCACAGCCAGGGAGTGTGAAGCTGGAATGTGGTCACAGGTAGATCTGCTTCTAAAGCCCGCATCTTTGGCCGACACACTACACAAATGTTTATATCAAAATGATTTGTTCTTGCCCTGGCCGGTTTGGCTCAGCGGTTAGAGCGTCGGCCTGCGGTCCTGAGAGACCTGGGTTCGGTTCCCGCTAAGGGCACGTACCTCGGTTGCAGTTTGTCCCCGGCCCTGGTCGGTTGTGCGGGTGGCAACCACTCGATGTGTCCCTTCACATCGATGTTTTTCTCTCTCTCTGTTCCTCTCTCTTCCTCCCACTCTACCTGAACAAAAAATGGAAAAATGTCCTCGGGTGAGGATTAAAAAAAAAAAAAAAAAAAGATTTGTTCTTCCCTATGATAGCAGTAGGAGCTTCTGGGGTCCTTCCTCCCAAGCTCTGGGGCCTCAGACTGAGTTCTCACAGCTGGGATACTAGAAAACCAGGAGATATGGCACCAAGAGCTTCCTTCCAGCTGACCCTGAAAAGGCTGTGATATCAGAGCAGGCTCTAAGTTTGCACACTCTTGCTAATGGCCAGGAGCTGCAGTGACATCCACGTCCTTTGTCTAACCAGGAAATGATACAATCCTCAGGCAGGGGTGGAAACCAGGCTCTCAGTAGTCAGACCAGTGAGCTTGGATGGGCCACAAAGCCCTGTATCAGTCTTTTTGATGGTGGCCTTGGCTGCAGTGAGCTGTCACTGTTGCCTCATACTCCCTCCTGTCCTGTTTCCCACCAACCGATTGTCCCACAGCTAGGCCACAGGGTCTCTTTGCAATCTAAGATTTGCTTTTTCAAATTCAGCTGCCCTCACTGTAATGTCTCAAATCTGACTCAGCCAGAAATGAGGGTTACCCACTGATCCCATTCAAAAGGCCGGATCCTGGTTCGGGTTTTGAGTCTCAGAACAATTCCCCAGTGTCCATCAAAATACTGGTGAGAAGCTCTAGTTATTTATAATTCAAGTGGCCAAAGCCACCCAGGATGTCTGGGCCGGACAGGCAGAGAGCCAGTGAAAGGCAGGACCAACCTCCTCACATACTGGAAGGCTGAGCCCTGGGGCCTGTGGCCAGTAAGGCACCCTGAGAAGCAGAGAACCCCCGTAGAGGGAGGGTGTGAGGTCAGCAGGCAAGAGGATGGAGGGTGACATTGGTTTGTAAAAGCCCCTGAGGTAATGGGGACCCTTCCCACCAGCTGGGTGGACCCACCCAGATGTACGTGACTGCTCTTTCACAAAGCATTCCCTTCCTCTGGTTTCCCAAAGCCAGTTCTGAAACTGCCCTTTGCTCTAGCTTCTCTTTTGACAGACCCTTTCACAAGACCCGAGAAGAAGACAAATGCTCTGGCCAAGAGGGTCACAGAATTTCAGCAGTGGAAGGAAACTCAGGTTGTTTAATCTACCTCTTTCCTTTATAAAATAGATCCAGTCACATGTCTGAGGACACAGAACTGGTCTGTGGCAGGCCGGTGTGGGAGCCTAGTACCTCTGACCAGCTCTTTCCCTTATACCCAGCTGCTAGGCCTTCTGCCTCCCTTCCCAGGAAAGGAGAGCTACACCAAACACCACCTTTCAGCAGACACCCAGATAAGGGCAGGGCTCAGGAGAGAGCAGCTCTCCTTTGGTGAGCTTCTACTCTGCTCCAGAGTAAGGAGTCCATAGATTTTCCGGGTCTTCACATCAAGCACCCGTGTAGATTCACGGTTAACCCTACTTTTACAGATGCGGAAACTGAAGCTCAGAGAGGTGAGGTGGCACAGAGTGAGTTTAAGTGGAAGAGCCAGGGCGTGACTCTGACAGTTACTTCCCTGTGCCATCTCTGACAACAGTCCACACATACATACACCATCATGCTCCCAAAAGGGGCCACGGCCTGGCTGCCAGGCAGGGCCTCTGAGCCTTCAGGGCCTGCTAGAAGGAGGATCCTGGCCTCTCTGGCACAGGCAAAAATGCTGATGAATAGCAACAGGGGGTGGGGGTGGGTGGCTGGGAGAGAAGAATCAACAGCACACAGGACTAGAGACATCTCAAGCTGGAGGGAAAAATAAATTGTTGAAAGTCAGCTAAAGTCACCTTGGTAACTGCTACAACACACTCAACCCTGAACGAGGACATCAAACCCAACTGCAAACAGCTTTAAAGAAATGGAAAAGAACTTAATCATCTGAAGAATTAATGTGACAAGTGCCCACATTTACACCTCCCACCAACCTTCAATCATTTGAAAACGTACTTTAATCTTTTAAGAGAAAAAAAAATTGCAAAATGCTGGATCTGCAGTCCTGGAGCTTGGGTATTTCCCGCATGCTGCTTCAATGGAAATGCGGCTACTCCACACACACGCAGGAGCCCAGCTTTTTGCTGATTTGTTTTTTCTGGACATCGATGCAGAAGCATGAATTATTTGTGTGGGCTGGGTGAGGTATTAAATCTGCAGCCGACACAGGTTTGCAATGTTTTGCATGGTTGTCAGCTTAATCTTAGTCATAAAAAAATAAGTAGTGTGCTCATTGGCATGGCCTAATTTTTCAGCTGGGTTGTCTTCTCCCTCTGTTCCCAGTGGAGGGGAACACAGAGGTTGGGGGTTGGACGGGAGAAGTGCTCCCAGGAAGGCATGGTCCACACTCACTGGAACTACTAGGGATATGGGGCAAGGGGATGAAGGATCACTTACTGCCCCAGGAGGCAGAGTGGCTAATAGCACTGGTTCAGGCAAATGACTTAACTTCTCACTAAGCTTCCATATCCTCTCGATAGAAATAAATAACAATACTCCTTCTTTATAGGATTAAATGAGATGACCCAAGCTAAGCATCTAACAGCGTCTGGGATGTATTAGGTGCTCAAAATATATCTGGAATGCATTAACAGGATGTTAGCTAGCTGCCTCTAGAAGTCTATCTGCTCCTCCTGCAAGAAAGTTGACAGCTTAATACAGACTTGTTTGCCTTTACCCTGGGCCCATAATCCAACTGCCTCTGGCCAAATCATTCCCTCTTTCTGAACAAAGGTCCTGCCGAGTTTGGGAGAGGGGAGTTCTGAGATGGAGCTTGAAAGGGCTCCTGGCTCCCTGAGCAGACATCGCAGGCCCTGGGAAGGCCCAACTACAGACCAATGAAAACCCTTGAGGCCTCTGTTCTGTGGAGGGAGGAACAGTCAGGGCCACCTTCCTTCTACAGAGCACAATTGGCCTACCTGTAATTCTTATCTACTGATCGTCAAATTGCCCGGAAGTAGTTGAATCCACCCTCCACCAGAGCCTTTCAAATCCCTGAAGCTGTTCTCACTGTCCATCAACAGTTTCTCTTTTCTAGAATTTGTGCCCCAACTTTAACTATATATATATTTTTTTCTTTATTGATTTTTAGAGAGAGAGGAAGGGAGAGGGAGAACAAGACAGAAACATTGATGAGAGAGAACATCGATGAGAGAGAACATCGACTGGCCGCCTCCTGCATGTCCCCCAATGGGGATTTGGTCCACAACCTGGGCATGTACCCTGACCAGGAATCAAACCAGCGACCTCTTGGTGCATGTGTCGACACTCAAGCACTGAGCCACACTGGCCAGGCTCCAGTATATTTTTAAGACAAGGTTCTGGAATCTTCCATCCATATGTTACTCTCCTATGAATTCACTATAGCTTGTAAAGTCAGAGTGTCATGTTCAGAAGTAAAAGGTCATGTGTGGAAGTAAATATACAATGTGGCCTGAGCAGTGCAGATCACAGAGGGACTATGAGCTTTCTTGTTTGGGGGATATAGATATCTATCTATCTATATGTGTGTATTTTTTAATTGATTGTGTGTGTGTGTGTGTGTGTGTGTGTGTGTATTTTTTAAAATTGATTTGTGTGTGTGTATTTTTTTTAATTGATTTTTTTAGAGAGAAAGGAAGGGAGAAAGAGAGAAACATCCATGTGAAAGAGAAACATTGATCAGCTGCCTCCTGCACGCCCCCTACTGGGGGTTGAGCCCTCAACCCAGGCATGTTCCTTGAATGGGAATTGAACCAGGACCTCTTAGTCCATTGAATCAGGACGACACTCAAACCACTAAGCCACAACTGCCAGGCTGGGATATTTTATTTCTATTAAAACTGTCATCAAATTATTATTCCTTACAACCTTATCGCACTAACAGCTCATATTGCATTCCCCATCAGCAAACTCTCCCTTAGGCTTTCTCCCATGGGCTGCACTTAGACCTCTTCACCCCCATCTTGTAGGTCCTGTGGATTATTTGGAGCTAAGAGCAGAACTCCGCATTATCTGGCTAGTGTTTCAAGCATTTCTGAAACCTGACTCTGGCATATATCATATCAGCATTCCCTTCTGACTTCACCTTACTGACAAAACTAATAAACTGCCATTGATGTTCTCATTCCAGGCTTTGACTAAACAGTGAGCAGGACAGGACCAGGCAAACAGGCTGCTAGACTGACATCAGAACTCTGGGTACGCTCACCCAACCAATTATAAATCAACCCAACCATCCTATCACCAAGCCCCTCACCCTCTTGGATGCTCTGTGGATATTTCTCTGTCTTGCCAACAATGATATCAGAAGACATTCTTGAGATGTTTTACTAAACCCCACCTATATAAGGTCTACAGTATTTCCTTTGTCTAACAGGTAGAAATAGGTAACTTATTTCTAAAAAGGCGGTGAAGACGGGCCTGACAGGTTTGACTGTTCATGAGTCCATGCTGATTCTCGGGGCTGTTTCCCTTAAAAAGTGTTCACGGCCTAAGTGCTGAATAATCTAGTCTAGATTTGTTCCCGAGAGTTGACACCAAGTTCACTTGTCTAGAGAGTCAAGATGCTTTTTGCATCTTGAAGCGTCTGGGTGCTTTCAGTCTACCAACACCTCTCCCACTCTCTCAAAGATTTCTGACATCAGCCTCATGAATCTCACTTGCCAATTCACCTGGGATTTTGGGACACAATACATGTGGACCAGGAGATCTGAAACCATGACTTCAATCCTCTTATGCCTGTGTGATAACCTTCCTGTCTGATAACACTCCCTTTTGACATGGAAGCATAATAGACTCACTCCACTCGAGTACATTTTGCTTTCTTTCTGCCACTGATTAACTCGAATCTGTCCAAAAAGGAGGCCTACATTTTTATTCTTCTTATTTCAAACATAAGCACAAAAATTAAAGTCCTTTTTACTGGTCACAACATTTTTTTGCAAGGCTCAGTTCTTGAATTTCAGCTTTGTTTTGATCCTGTTCCTTAAAGTCTATGCTGGTATAACATACTTCTCCTTTCAGCATTTGCTCAAATTTTTCGAAAAATTTGCGTTATGCCCTGGCCGGTTTGGCTCAGCGGTTAGAGCATCGCCTGCGGTCCAGAGAGACCCGGGTTCGGTTCCTGCTAAGGGTACGTATCTCAGTTGCGGTTTGTCCCCGGCCCTGGTTGGGTCGTGCAGGTGGCAACCACTCGATGTGTCCCTTTCACATCGATGTTTCTCTCTCTCTCCCGCTCCTACTCTTATCTGAACAAAATATCAAAAAATGTCCTCAGGTGAGGATAACAAAAAATAATAAGAGGTACCTTTTAATGAGTGCAGACTAAGGTGCAGTTCCTATGCTAAATTCTTTAAATACTTTTATTTCCACAACAAGCCTACTATTTTTCCCATTTTAGAGATGAACTGAAACTCAAAGACTCAAAGAACTAACCCAGCGTCACACAGTGAGCAAATAAAAGGCTGAGGCAAAATCCCCAGGTATTCCTGACACCAGCTAAATATGTAACCACCATATTTCTCCTTAAGAAGCTCCCATTCCTTTGAGTGGTCTTTCTTCTGGGGGTTTCAAGGCCATGAAGACACATGTATTTTTTCCCCTGAACTCTTAAAAGAACTGCTTCCTAGAAGTCAGGGCAGGGCTTCCCAAAGGGTATTTGATGGAATTTTAATTTAAGAGAAGCTTCTAAAAAAGCAGATGTGGCGAGGGCTGAATGTAATATGCTGCATCTCAGATTAGAGACTCATAAAATGTTGGCATTTTGAAGACTCTGAGGAGGGCTATAGAAGGTAAACAAACTGGTTTCATTCTGTATATGTCAGCATCTTCTAGAACCCCCTTTCACTTAACACCCAACAAAAACCCCTAAAACGCTGTGGGGGCCCTCCCTCTGGAGACCACTGACTGGCCAGGCAGTGCTGACAGGGCCTGAACTCAGTTTCACTCCTGAACTCAGCTCTGCCCAAGATGCTTTCTCCCAAGGCCCTGTCACTTCTACTCCATCAACCTCTTTGTTGGTCAGAGTTAGGTGCACAGACGAGTGTCCCTCATCATTTCCTTTACCCCCAAACACTCTTAGGAGGCCTTTATACACTACTCACTTTCAGCTCTCAGCCCGATGCCAGGGAAGCTGAAGTTCCTCTACATGACCAGGGCTTGCCTTGGTGCCAACTTTGTGACTTTTTCCCCTGAAAACTGCCATCCTTTCTTTTTCCTGGGCAGGGCAAGCTATAATAGCTGCTATAACAACATTTCTTTGACTTGTTTTTCTTACTATATTTTGTAAAGTTTAAAAAGTGAAATAGTTCTTTCTATAAGGTTAATTGTAATAGTCAGTAGTCTTCCCACTACCCCCTCCTCAGGAACAATCACTTTCACCTCTGTTTGCTGTTTCTTTTGGTATTTTCCTCAATATTTCTAATATGCCTTATTTCTATTTCCAGGTATTCCCTTTTCAGGCCTTATCTATTGACGTACCACTATGGAAGATGAGCTTTCAGTACCCTTCCAACTCCCTTCCCATCTTCCCAAGATAAGTATATTATAATTTTGTTTGAATCATTATTAAGTGTTTACAGTATTATACTATACCAAATGCTATTTACAACTGAGCCATGTAGTATACTATAATTACTCTTCCTTGCTGGTGTAATTTTCTATTTTTCTTGGGTTTACTATCTTGGTTTTCATTGTGTTTACCACTAATTCAATCCTAAACCAGTGGTCTGCAGATTCTCCCAAGACATTCAAATACATTGAGTATTTATCAATAATATCTTCTTAAAGACATTTCTCCAGAGGATCTCTCAAACTACTGCAGTCCGAACTGGTTGCCTTCCATTCTTATAGCACAGCTGTCACCATGGGATCACTTTTACCTTCACCCTGGTGACTCCTTGTCTCTTTCTTGTTGGATCCCATTTCTTGTACCTCATATGTCTTCCCCACTCATTTTGATGGAGCATATACTCTAGCAGATTTTACTTTATTTTTTAGTATGTTTCTCTCATCCAAATGGTCCCCTCTAACCTGCCACCCCCTTGGTTTCAGGCAAGTTAAAACACAGATTTACTCTGGGCAATTGGTATGTAGACTTTCATGGTCTTCTTTCCGGTTATTTTTTCCTTGGAATTGGCAGGCACCTAACTCCACACTTTTACAGGCAGTATCCAGTGATGAAGAGGCCTGGATCTGGAGTCAAACAATCCAAGGTTCAAATCTTGGCTCTAACACTTATTCCCAGTTTACTGACCCTAGATGAGCTGCATAATACAGCTAAGCCTCCATGCCCTAATTTGTAAAACGGAGACAACAGCAGCCCATGAACCACAGGGCCTGGCACATGGTAATGCTCAATAAACACTGCCTGCTTGGTCACAAAAACCTGTCTAGCCTAGGATTCTTCCTGTATTGTGAGCACCAAGGGGTGGTTTATGAGATAGCTTAGAGGCACACCCTGGTAATTCAGGAATTGATCTAGATCTTTCCATTTATTTCTCCTTTACCACCTGTCTACATAACACATTCTATATTTACACTTCCTACTGCATAAGGTGACTTTTTACATATCCAAAAATACTATTTCCTTCCAGTGTCAAGATAAGACTCCTGATTTCTAGTACTGCATCACTGAATGCAAACTATTTTCTTCTCCTAATTAATGTTCATGCCCGTTCACCCTACCCACACTCTACAGACTGACCTTTTCCATTTTCCCTTCTATCCTGGTCTCTTCAGATTGAAAAGTCTTAATTTTTCCACTTCAGCCCAAGGGTATTGGTTATATTCTATCAATGGCAGCAGGCGTGGAAAGGAGAGGAGCCTAACCACCAAGACTCCTTTTAGCCACAACCCCAGTCCCGTGACAGTGGTGATGTATGCACTAGCCACACAACTTAGAGCCCTATCCTTGCGGATGCCCAGCAGCGGGGACCAGGGCATCAGGTTTGGCAACTATTCAGAAGTGAAGTGGGTTTGGCCTGCTGAGCCCAGCCCAACCTCTGGATTCTGCCTCTAGTCTGGGAGATTATTCCTTTTGCTTTCAGACTGCTGACAAAAGATCTGAACTTTCCAGAGAAAAAACTGCTTGTAGGCCTGCCTTCAGGGTGGGATTGGAACACGGTATGGTATGAGGGCACTAGCTCACCTCTGTAATTACTGTAAGCAAAAGGCTCAATCACCTAGTCATTCTGAGAAATTCTCTGATGGGGACAAAACCAGGAATAAAAGGCAGGGTATTGGTAAACCAATAACCGAATGATAAAAAGCAGTCTTTTCATTGTGACTATTCCAAGGATGGGATTCCTTAACTAACAACCCCCCTGGGCACCAAAGACCTCCGTCCTCAGCCTGCACTCTGACTTGAGTGGGCAAAGAGGCTTCCTGCTTTCCTGAAGGAGCCCACTCTAGCCAGAGCCCTTGGCTTTCCATTTGGTGAGATACTGAGTCATTTCCTCTCTCCAGCTTTCACCTTCAAGCCTTCCTTTTCCCTTCTCTGGAGAAGTAACTCACTGCTCAAGTGTTGGGTGACAATGAATATCAAGGATGGGAAATAAAAACACTCCTGATTGTGCAACTTGAGAATGAGGGGATATATTCTGGGTGGAGAATTCAACATGCTGGCCATGAACTCTCAGGCTGGGGTGTTAACAATGGCCATGGCTTCATCTCTTTGGGGAAGTGGAGCAGAGAACAGAGTTCAAACAGAAATTCACTGAGTCGGAGCTGCTCTGGAGCCCCTTGTTTTGTCCTTTCAAAGGTGTATTTCTGAGAAAAGCACATAAAGGCAGGGACTCAGCACGTGAATCAGAGGCCTGGGTCCTTCCTCCTCAGGTCTGTGGGGCCTGGCTGAGGCCCTGATAGAAGGCCTGTTTTTTTTTGTTTTATCCTCACTCGAGGACATTTCTGCAATTATCTTCAGATAGAGCGAGAAGGAAAGAGGAGGAGAGAGGGAGAAACATTGATGTGAGAGAGACACATCGACTGGTTGCCACCTGCACGACCCCAACAGGGCCCGGGGACAAACCTCAACCGAGGTACATGCCCTTAGCAGGAACTGAACCTGGGACTCTCTGGTCTGCGGTAGGCCTGTTTCTTTCTGGGTTTTCTCTCCTGTGGAAACAACCGTATTCTCCAGCGTGGGAGGATGAGGGGAGCCAATGTGACAGATACAGGCTCTGAGCTGGCCACTGCACTGATGCCACAGACCCCTTAGAACGGTTCCCGAAGACAGCACTGCATGCAAATGGTGATGGCAACAGCCCAGCTGTTTTCCCAGATGGAAACTCACCTTCCTTCACCCAATTCACTGGATGCAAACTATTTTCTTCTCCTAATTAATGTTCATGGGCTTCAAGGATAAGCAAAACAAAACACAATTTTCTCTAAATGATGACTTTCTAGCCAGGTCACAAACTATTCAAGATTCGGGAAGACAGGCAGCAAAGTCACCCCATCCAAGAGCCCCCCCAAAATGGGAGCAGAGACACTCATAAAAGTAGAGAGAAATCTATGTGTATGTACATGTGTGTGTGCTGCAGGGAGGGTGCAGCTGAGAATATCACAACAGAATTCAAAACCTTAATTCTGGGAAATTAAGACAAAAAGAAAAAAAAAAAACACAAACCTTAAAAGCTATGGTACACCCTGGAGGGTTTGGCTCAGCGATTAGAGCATTGGCCCGCAGACCAATGAGTCACGGGTTCGATTCCCGCCGAGGGCATGTACCTGGGTTGCGGTTCGTCCCTGGTCCTGGTTGGGGTCGTTCGGGAGTCAACCAGTCGATGTGTCTCTCTCACGTCCATATTTCTCTCTCTCTCTGTCTCTCCCCCACTCTATCCGAAGATAAATAAAAAAATATCCTTGGGTGAGGATTTAAAAAAAAAAAGCTATTGGTACAATTCCAGAAAACCGAGAAACTCAGATAGTAAGGACGGTTGGTTTGTTTTTTAAAGGTGCTTCAATTACTAAGAGATTTTTCCACAGTCAGGAACTTTCTCCGCCAACACATGTGTATACACATGCACCTGAGCCCTGCCCTCTCTGGGAGGGTACTGACCCACAGAGCTCCTGAAAGGTCCCCCAACCCAGTCACTGAGTCACTGGCAGAGGGAAGAGGAGGCCTGGGACACTGTTGCAATTTCCCAGTACCGGAGCAACCTCAGACAGAGAAGATACCCAGTGACTTTTCCCCCCAGGTCCATACAAGTGTTGGCAGGCGCAGTCTCTAAACCAGGCTCTCCTCAGTGGCACAAAGGCAATGCTTCCCATGCTTCGCAAACTCACCCGGGCAGGCAGTGGGAAGGAAGGCGCCAGCCAAACCTAAGGAGGCTTTTCTCAACTGATCATCTTGGGAAAAGCCAGATATAAATTTCACGAATGGAATGCTAGGGTTGTGAAATGCTGGAAGAAGCCCCAAAGAGGGCCTAGGACTCTCCTTTCGGGAAGGCGGTGGGCAGAGGGCTGGCAAGGGTTAGTGGGAGAGGTACAGGTTGCCCAGAGGTCTGTCTTCCTGGGAAGCGGGAAGTAAAGCCTCAATTAAGAAAGAAATCCCAAACCTCTGAGGTGGTCGAGGGGCCAGAGATAAGGTTGGTTTTATTTCTGAACATGAAGAAAACAAGGCTCTGTGTCAAAAAGTAGTTCTGGTATAAATGAGCCAATTATGACACAGACACAACTCGTTATTTGTGGGATTTGGAAGCATGATGCTGACAGCATGTCCTCTCTAGGGTTAAATATGCACAGTGAGTTCTAACACCGGGCTTTAGTCTTGTCCTTGATGTCATGTGAAAGATCTCTATTCATGCGCCAACTAGTTAGATGAGACCCACTAGTGAGGGTTATTACCATCTCAGAGACACAGTCTTGTGTGTCCCTCCTAGGGTCCCAGATCATGGGGTAAGGAAGATCACACCGTGTTAATGGTTAATAGCCTGATGTAAGTTCCACCCTTTTCCAATCTTGAGCAAGTTGCTCATTAGCCTCTCTGTACCTCAGTTTCCTCATCTATAAGATTATCTACTTCATAGAGTGACTTTGAGGATGAGCTAAATTCACATGTTATAAAACACCTGGAACATCACCTGGCACATATTAGGTACAATTTAAATGTAGTGATTGAGGTATAAAAAGAGCAAGTATCTGATTCCCCAAGTAGGCCAGAGCCCAGCTGCTAATGTCCAGGCTCCATCAGCTCCTCTGAACTGCAGCTTCCTCAGGCCACATTCAGACCCATGAAGCCCCATGCGTCCGAGTGCCCAGCCCAGAAAACCTGACTACAGGAAAATCAGACATGTAGACACAATGAGGCCTGTGCTGGTTGCTCCCCACAGGGAGAGGAGTGGTGCCAGCACACTTGGAATTGGCTTTTTAAGTTGCAATCCATGTGGTTTATCTGAAATGAGGTCAAGTCTCAGAGTGGAAAGCACAGATATTACAACTGTGCTTGCTTATCTGAACTGAGTCCATTGTCATCGATCTTGAGATAATAGGGAGCTGGAGTCTTGAGAGACTTGAGGGGTATGTTGGAAAATGTTCTTGGCAAAGGAGGAGGAACCATTTCTCAACCAATTGCTAACAAATTAGTAACCAGCACTGAGAACCTCAGAGGAAATGTTCTGATGCCCTCCAAACTGCAGATCCTGGCACTTGGGAGACCTGACAGGGTACCTGAGCTGCAGGGAAGGGAGATACTACAGAGGGCTGGCTCCTCTGGTCTATTCCCACCCATCTCAGCCAGCGCAGGCCAAAGGGTGGAGGCTCTAGCCTCTGCCTTGTGTCTACAGACAGCCCTAAGACGGGAACTGGTGGTCACTGCCCAGTCGGAAGGAGCTGTATGTGTGCATCCAGAAACCCAGAGCCTTGTGCTTGCAATGTCTGGGGGAAGGGGGGGGGGGGCGGTTAGCAGCTGGAAATATGCCCAAGATGGAGTGAGACCTCAGATCTATATCAGATATACAAGAGGGGCAAGTGGGGTGTGTCTCCATGGAAGTCCCTGCCCTTCTGCCCAGAAAGCCAGACCTTCCAGAGCTAGAAGGGCCATCTGGACTAAGGCTGTATGCAAGTTATAGACAATCTGCTTGAACCTTTAAATCTCCCAGTACATCCTGGCCTATCACCAGTGCTAACAAGGCCTAGAGAGAGAAGCCAAGCTCAGGGCACAAGAAGGAGTGTGGCCCTGGGACAGGGTCCAGATTCAAAGGTGGAGAGTCTCCAGATGCCCCACAACCCGGTCTGGCCATATGCTGCTGCCAAAGGATGATCATGGTGCCTCAAGCCAGCTACCTCAAGGTAGCTGGATGGAGAAACTCCCTGGCTGGAGCTGAAAACTGCTCTGAGGCAGCAGTGGAGGCTTCTCTGGCTCTTACCAAAGAGCTCAATTCTCATGGCTTCTGCCAGTGAGCCCTCTTGGGCGGGCCAGTCCCCAGAGTAACTCTCCCTACTCCACAATCTGCTCCCAGGTTGTAGCATTAACTTTAACCAGCTAGACCTCCCTGTTCCATCCTTGTCAGCTCCTTCCCTGACTTGTTACAATTCCAGGGTGCCTTCAGGGTCCATATCTCATGTTCTTCCTTCTCTGAGAGGCCTTCCCTAACTACTCCTGATCACGCTGACTTGTCTTTTCTGCAGTAGATTAAATCACTACCACTTCTGGGGCTTGTGGATGAGCATATGGAGCTACAATTGAAAGCAGTAGCTATTTCCAAAAAATTGCATCTACAGCCAGACTCACATAAACTAATTAATAGTTAACGTGCCCGCAAAAGAGCCTACATCCTAGATGGACCTCTGGGTCCTGAGCCTGCCACACAGCAAGTGTGTAATAAAGGTTTTTTAGAAGGATGGATCACACTGGTCTTGCAGGAATGAGCTGCTTCCTTTTTAGTCCAGAGCACAGCAACTTCCTCCCTGGCAAGCAAGGTTCCTGCTCTGGCCTGCCAGCTCCCAGGTATCCCCTGCCAGCAGCTATTCCCTAGAGCTGCTCTGGGACTAAGAGCAGAGGGGGCTGCCCAGCTCCAGCCCTGCCTACCATTTGTCCCCTAACAGAGGAAAAGAGGTCAGCAGGAAACGGATCTGACCTTGCGGTGGCCACAGTCTCTCCCAAGGGCTATCGAGGCCCCTGGATAGGCAGCAGAAGCCTGCAAGGGACTTCCCTTCCCTGCCCTGGGCCCCATGGAAAGGAGGCAGGAAGAAGGGCCTCAGTAGCAGGCGTCCAGTATGGGGCTGGCCAGACAGTGAGGCCCCTGGGGTTACAGCTATCAGCCGGAGACCAGGCTCCAGGAAGGAAGGAAGGGCAACTCTGGTCGAGGCCGAGATAAGAAGGGGAGCCATGCTCAGCACAATGGCCTTCCACAAGGCTGGGAGGCCCCAACTCAGATTTTGCCCCAATCTGGCCTCGGATCTGCTCACACAACCCATGTAAATATTTACTAATGTTTATATCCCTGCTCCACTGGGTCCCCTCTGAAGCCCTTTCCTATCTATGATCCACAGATCTGTGTTCACCAGACCCTGAGCCCATCCAGCAAGGGCTATTGGCATTGTTCTCTCTCATGCAAGCCACAGAAATAGGCCTTTCAGATAAAACTGTCCCCTTGTCCCAGCCCTGCGACACTGCTGTCAGGAAGCTGTGCTAACTCCCTTTGTGGGTAGGAAACTTACGGGGCTCGGTCGTGGGTGAGGCCATTCTGCCGCTGCGGGTTGATTGGTGGAAGGACGGGTTTGCTGTTGATCTCAAGTCCTCTCCTCAGGGTCTCCCGGATCTGTTCCGTGTCTGCAATAACACCACTAAGTTGTCTGGAGGCCCTTTGGGCTCCCAGCATCCCCCAGCCCTGCCCTTGGAACCTGGCTCTGCTGACGTGCTGGGGAAAGGGCCCCATGAAGGCCTCCTGGGCCTGCTCTAGGCATCAGCTGTGAGATCTGAGTACAGTGTGAGGACTCAGGGCTGATAAAGAATCATGCTCTCAAGAAGCTTCTGGTCTAAAGACTGCCATTCCTGCAAAGACAAGGAATGGCCCTTGGATTTTAGAAGGGCGCCCCCCAAGGCAGAGCTCTCCTCCACTGTGCTTTCCTTCCTGAATCAAAGGCCCCAGCTTTAACTTTAACATAGTTCCAGACAGGACTGCCAAGGCCTTTCCCACTGCCCAAGACCATCCACAGATTCTGCCCACAGTAAGGGCTCCAAGTGCCCTGCCATGAATGGTCAGGTATCTCTCACACAAGTTTCTGGGTTCTGGGTGGCCAGCTAGTATTTGGTCCTGCCACTCCTTCCCTGTGGGCTGGGTCAGTGAGATGCTGAGGTCATCTCCCCACCATGGCCCAGGGTACCCTGCCTCTCCATGGGTCTGGCATGGGCCAGGAAATGAGAGAGGAGTCCCTTGGTGGGATTATTTCTTTGCAAGGTACTTTGCTGGTCTTTGGGTGAAGCCTATTAGGCTGGTCCCCTATATTGAAACTTTGGTCTAAGACTTACCTCCACAAACTGCAAACACATACAAAAAAGCAAAACATTAGTTGCTCAAAGGATGGGCTGAGTGAATGATGGAGGGAATTATTAACTCTACTGTTTGACTTGTTACAGTAGCATAGGTTCTTTTTTGTAATTAAAAAATATTCAATAATGGTGAAATTCCTCCTTAAATTTCCTCTTTTGTCAAAAGCAACTAAATGATTCTCTTGGAACCTCCCATGGGCTTGGCACACCATTAGAACAAGCCGGACAGAAAGAAAGAGGTCAGATATTTGTGCTAGGGGTTTAAGTTGTCCTTTAAGGAAAGAGAAAACCTTTCATAAATACTATCACATATATAAGCATTTTATTCAGGACTGTAGGTATCTTACTCTTCAAAAACATGAGAAAAGATGAAGGAATAGAGAAAGGAAACAGAAAAAGAAGCTGTAAACACACATATGTGTAAATGGCTGTTTTTTTTTTAGTTATGGATGCCCTTTGCTAAAACCACAACTGTTTCTATAGCCAAGATCAACATGATGAGCTTCCAACAAGAGAGCCATATCCTCCTTCTCCAAGGTCTGACCCGGAATGCAATGGGTACAGGATCCCCTGCCCACAACCTCTAACACTGTATCTGCAGGACAGTGGAACAGAGAAGTTTGCAAGCTGGCCTTAAACTCAGGCCTCTCTTGTCTAAGGCCTGGGAGGGCCCAAGGCCAGAGTGATCCTTGGGTCTGGCATGGCTTTCAGGCCAGAGCTGGGCCCTGTGTCAATTCTGTGGGTGGTCGACGCTTGTTCCCTTGTACTTGGGTGGACTGTGGCCTTTTCCTGTAACTGTTCTATCGCGTCCACTCACCTTCATGACCTTAGATTGCAAGGGATAAATCTAAAACACAATGGTCACTGCTGGTGGTGCATTTGGAATACACACAGGAAACACAGGAGAAATGGGTCAATAAAGCTCTCTTAATTCCACCCTGTTGGAAGGCTTCACATGCCGTTTAAATCCTACCAGGAAAGAAACTATTGAATGGGCTGTTTATGTTAGAGAACCATCCTATAGAGCCTGAAAAATAGACCCGGGGAAAGGGAAAGAGGAAGGCAGGGTGACGGCTCCTACCTTTGCCAGAGAGCCGCCGGTGCTGAGTGCCTATGCAGATGCTCCGGCTGTCTTCGTCATCCTCAGGGGGCCGGCTCAGGTCATCCCAGGCACACTTGGCACTGACACCACTTAGATTAGAGCCGTCCGTCTCGATGCCTTTGTCAACTCTCTCCTGCTTAGAAAGAACCAAAGAGCCAGAGTTCCTTCAGCGAACTGGTGGCCCAAGGTCAACACCACCTTTCCAGTATTTACTGAGCCCTTGTTGGTGCTGAGCATGGGACGAGTGCTAGAAGAGCAGGACCTCTGATCTTGTTCTACCCTGGCTATTAACAATGAGTCCAGCTACTGGACTCCTCCTGGGATTAGGGGAAGCCAGGAAGAAGAAAAATCTCAAGGGAAGCTTCTCTATCATCAACCTTCCAGTAAAATGACCTTCATATGTTTCAGAGCCTTGGCTCTGCTCACCCCATGTGGGCCTGTGTTGCTGATACTTTCCTGAGGAAAAGCACAGTCCTTCCTCTCCTCTCATCATTTAGGAAGAACCTCCCCAGTTGCTGCTACAGAGGACAGGGTGGATGCTGACCACAGGTGGAAGAGGCCAGGACTCAGACCAACTTCTCCCTGGCACCACATCTGCAGTTTCCTCTTCTAACAGCAGGGGGTGTGGTCACACAGTGAAGCACCACAGAGAGCTGAAGGGCAGGACTTCCTGCACTGCTAACTTGTTTAGCAAAGGACTGTGGATGGAGTTTCTTTTCCATTTGTTGGAATGAAATGGGGGCCTGGAGGGCAGTGACCATCTGCAGACCCCACCTGAGGCCCTGCCTTCATGCAGACCTTGGCACTGTTGAGTCCAAACACTCTCCAAATGGCCTTAAGGAAGAGCTGTACCCAAACACCCGTGGGGTTTCTGGTAAAACATAGTTCTGTGATGTTGGATTAAAGGTCATCTGGAAGGCTCTAGTAACCTTGTTCATAAACAACCACGTGGGCCAAACAAAGCTCCTGAGTGAGCACCTCAATAAGAGTCTGCACACCCTTCTCCCCACGCCTTCACAGGCACCAAACTGGCTGCTGGTCAGCCAGGGAGCCTACCGGGGAAAGCGCATAGTAAGCTTACATAAGGTCCTCATTTCTTGAGACCAGGCCTTGCCCTGGATGCCTCCTTCTCATCAATCACACTTCTTCCTTTCTAGTACTACCATTAGCCTGGGCAAAGCTGGGCTTTTGAGCAGTGACAGGGACAGGAGCAAGTAGGCCCTAGTTTGTTCAGGGTAGAAACTAAATTTTTCTCTCTCAGGGGCCACCCTGAGGCCCCTCACTGAAGCAAAAAGCTAAGAACACCTCTTGGCTCAACTAAGACCACTTACTTTATAAGTAAAAAAGAAAGAGTTAAGACCCAGAGAAGTTAAGGGACTTGTTTAGGCACACGGCTAGCCAGTGGCAGAGGATGGGGCAAAGGAATAGCATCAGCTCTAAGATGAACTGCTTACAAGCAGGCCCCAGACTGGCACATGTGAGCACAGAGAAGTCCCACTTGGAGCACAGAGCCACCAGGAAAGAAAGCTGGACTTTCTCAGCAAGGTCTGCCTGCTTTCTTTTAAAGACCACTAGGTGCTCTTAGTCCTGCTGGCTGGTCTCGGGGGAGCCTAAAGATTAGGAAGAGAACTGTTCTTGGCATGCAGAGAAAGAACAGGCTGCTTACCCTACTAATTCAAAGGAACAGGTCTTTCTCAATACTTGGCACTTATGACAGGGGCAAAACAACAACCCACAGTGTCCCATGCTGAATTCCAGTGTGACTGTAAAACAAGGGCTCAGGGACACGTACCCTTGGTGTAGTTCCTGGTTCTTGTATAAGCAGAAACTACAAAGAAACCAAGTTTAAAGTAGAGATAACAGAGGATCCTGGCAGCAATTTGAAAACTTCAGTGTTAAAGGCACTAGGAAAACAGAGGAGCATCATCTGTGAATGGGTAGGATTCTACCCAAGAACTCACAGGTTTGCAGTAAAGAATGTAGGGACTGCTGGCTATGTGTCTACCTACCACCTCCTCCCTGCCACCTCTTGCCCCTTCTAAAAGACATGTAACTCCTGACAGCTATCTGTGTCCTACCAGATTTTTACAGGGGCATAAAAGGTTCGGAGATGCCAATGACCTGCAATTGGCAGGGGAAAAGTAGAGGCAGATTATTAGTTGTCTGCTGCTCCTGCTTCATAAGCAGCCTGTGAGAAAGGAAGCTATGCTTGCCCAGCCGGTGTGGCTCAGTGGACTGAGCATTGTCCCATGGACTGAGAGGTCTGGGTTTGATTCCTGGTCAGGGCACATGCCCAGTTTGTGGGCTAGATTCCCAGTAGGGGAAATGCAGGAGGCAGCCAGTCAATGTATCTCTCTCATATCAATATTTCTCTTTCTCTCTCCCTTCTTTTTTAAAAAATCAATAAAAAGAAAAAAGAAAGGAAGCTATGCTCTATGTGGCTTTCACAATTCACTTACATGCAAAAAGAGTGCTTCTAGTCAAAAATCAAAGGTGACACTGAAACTCTATACAGCTGGGCCACACGAGTGGGTGACTGCAGGTCTTTAGCCAT
Organism: Molossus molossus; assembly: GCF_014108415.1. Lineage (NCBI taxonomy): Eukaryota > Metazoa > Chordata > Mammalia > Chiroptera > Molossidae > Molossus > Molossus molossus. Next base: position 21,780,905 of record NW_023425352.1, read on the forward strand.
CAAGACTTCCTGCCCTGACAGTTTTGCTCAGCGGTTAGAGCGCTGACCCACAGACCAGAGTCACAGGTTCGATTCCGGCCAAGGACACGTATCTTGGTTGCGGTTTGTCCCTGGCCCTGGTCGGAGTTATGCGGGGAGGCAACCAATCGATGTGGTCTCTCACACGTTGATGTTTCTCTCTCTCCCTCCCTCCCACTCTATCTGAACATAAATGGAAAAACATCCTCGGGTATGGATTAAAAAAAAAAAAAAAAAAGACTTCCTTTACACATCAAGAAATGCCAACCTACCCAGGGACGGAGCTTGGTGCCTGAATGCTCAAAATGAAAATGTATCTAAAAGGGGGATAAGACTACTAGATCAGCCCTGGCTAGTTTGGCTCAGTGAGTAGAGCATCAGGCTGCAGACCAGAGAGACCCAGGTTCGGTTCCCGCTAAGGGCATGTACCTCAGTTGCGGTTTGTCCCTGGCCCAGGTTGGGGTCGTGTGGGTGGCAACCAGTCGATGTGTCTCTCTCACATTGATGTGTTTCTCTCTCTCTTCCTCCCTCTCTCCCTCCTGTTCTATCTGAAAATAAAAATGCAAAAATGTTCTCGGGTGAGGATAAAAAAAAAAGATTATTAGACCAATCAGGGCTCCCCACTGCAGCTGGGCTGTGAAGTCAACATCACCTATTCTGTCTGTTACAGGGTGATGGCAGCAGTGGTGGGATGGCTCCCTGAAAGAAACTCTATGTTGCTTTTTATTGTTGTTGTTAATCCTCACCAGAGGATATTTTTCCATTGATTTGGGGGAAGGAAGGGAGGGAGGGAGAGAGAGAGACACACACACACACACATCAATGTGAGAGAGAGACATTGATTGGTTGCCTCCTGAAGGTCCCTGACCCGACCCCGACCAATGCCAGGGCCAAACCGGCCAGGGCAAAAGTCTATGTTCTTTATAGAAGGGGGAAGATGGAGGGTGAATACTGGACAAGCAATATCAACTGTATTGATTTAGTTGCTGGTGATCTTATTTTTTAAAGTCAGGTTTACTGATATATGATTTTCATAGAATAAAATTATCCTTTTTAAATGCAAAAATGCATGCATCTAAGACCAGTTGTCCTGGCCTGAAATCTGCCCCATTATGCACTCTGCAGAATTCAGGGGACAAATTCCAAACCATACCATATTTCTACTCACTCACAAATAAAGCTCCTCTTTTTCCAGGATGAAAGCCAGTGTTATTTGGAAGAAGCCTAGGTACAGTGTGCTAGAAAGGTTTTCCTCACTCAAGACATACTTGCAGGTGTGGATCGATCTCAAATATGGTCTCTCCCCTCCGCATGTCAGTTATCAGCCAAGGGCCGCCAGCGCTGTGGACAAAGAAAGGGGGCAAGAGGGTCTGGGCTGGGCCTACAGCCTGCTCTGTTTGTTGCCCCAGGCCCAGAACACAAAGGAGTGGTTAGTGGTCGGGGCCATCAGGGAACGAGTTGTCAGGATGCCCTGATGTGATGTGGAAAACCAGTGACTGAACAGTAATGTAAGGGAAAGCCCTCATATGGGGGAAGGAGGGAGTCCCGCCCCCAAGCCTGGGAAGCCAGGCACCTACCTGGTAAGGAGGGGGTGTACTCACATGGGCACTGTTCGCAGCAGCTCCAGGATGCCCTGCCCATTCCACTGCTGGGCTGCATGGAGCTCCTCAGTGCAGACACCAACAATCTGAGACCCAGGGACAAGATGCCATAGTGTGTTAATGGCCATTCCTCCTACCCATCCAGAAGGTCTACCACCCAGGCTTTGTCAATGTCACCTCAAGTGATGGGACTACGGGTAGAATCTCTGCTCAGGGGCTGGTGCCATCCAAAATGGGATAGTTCCCTTAGGAGGAAACATTGACCTGGCCAGGATATCGATGGGTCCACAGATGTGGCACTGAGGCCTGATTTTTGCCCTGCTGTGATAGGTCAGGTGTCTGGTGACACAAAGTCTAGCCCTAGACTGCGGGAGAGAAATCAGGGCCCTGCCAACTCAGGAAGAGTCCCCAGTCCATGTCCCTGGAAGCAGAAGAGGCCCAGGGAGATGTTCCTGCCAGATCTAGGATCGTAGGGAATGTAAACAGGAGATTTTGAGGCTTTTCAAGCTCGAAACAACAACCAAAGGGCCCAGTAGCTGGCAGAAAATTTCCCTTCCTTATCAGGGGCTGAGCCTTTAGTAAATGTCAAGGGAAACAGACCCCATCAGGGTCACAAGGAGGCCTCTGGGGAGATGCGTATCCCAAAGCCTGTGGCTGCCTGGCTTTAACTAGTTCACAAAAATACCCTCCCTGTTACCCCCTCAGCTACAACCATTCTACCCAATGGTCCCTTTCCTTTCCCCAGTCTCCCATCTCAGCAGGTTAAATCAGACCATCGGAACTGACTCGACAAACAACCACAGAGAGTAGACAATGAGAGAAGACCAAGGAAATCTCCTGTACCTTTCAATCTCCCTACCTAAGCCCTCATCCAACCTGTGCCTCACCTGGAGGAAGGTAACTACCCCAAAGGGTGTCTGCACGGGCTGCATCTGCGGGTCCTCTGTTAGCAGCATGTGCTGAATTCTTGACTCACTGTTATCCAAAGGGCTGTGCCAAGACACATGGTCCCCACTGCAGAAGGTGTTCTCTGTGGGAGAGACAGGAGGATCCTCGGTGTTTGAGGCCCTGCATCCAGGCCTAGAAGTCAACCTGGGATCTGAGCAGCCCAGGCTGGAATGCTCCCCAGGCTTCCGAGGTAGCCCCTGTGAAGGAGGGGAAACATTCACGCAGATGAGAGCAAAGAGTGTAGACATTTTCCCCAAAGCCAAATGCTGGCCAATGCTGCCAGACTTCAATAGAAAAGGACAGGCTGCTAGTGTGCATGCTCACTTGGCCTCGCAAGTCCAAAGACTTCTGGCATCTGCTCCACTTCTGTAGCACCTTCACTTATTTGGTGATGGTAGTGGTGGTGGTGGTGGTGTGTGTGTGTGATGATTGGACCTATCAAGAAAGCATAAAGTGCTTTATTGTGGGGCCACCTGAAGAGAATTCCACAGGGAGACTAGAGGGCAGTGAAAGCCTTTCACTTTGGAAAAACAGACTAGGGTTTATGTGCTGCTGAAAATGCTCAAAAGAGAATACCTAACCTTGAAGGGCCTTTGAGATCTGTCAGCAGTTCCCTCAAGGTAGATGGATTTAGACAATAGTTCATCAGGGAGAAACACTGGAGGCTTGAACTAAATGGAGGTCTGAACTGTGCCTCACACACTTCGGCAGAGACATACAGCCAGGTGGGGTGGCTGTTTCCCCAAGGATACATTGTGCCCAGGCTGCCCAACAGAAACATGTGCAAACACGGCCAACTCACTGACTCTTATCTTGGGTGCCCTTCCAAAGGAACTCTACATTTACAGGCCTATATGCATCTATAGGTTCTATTTTTTCTTCTTCTAACACATCTGGCTGCGTACCATTTTGTACATTTCATATATCTTGGAATCATTTCACATCAACACATAGAAAGCTACCTCATTCTTTAAATGGCTGAATGGGGTCTATCACATATGATCTGGGAATCTCAAGAGCTGAGGTCCCTTTACTTTTTATTAATATTTGAAGCAAGGCAAAAACACACACACAGAGACACACACTCACATCCACCCCGTTGCTTAAAGTCCTGAGAGAGTTTCTGCTCTCATTTATCTTGGTGTAAATGCTAACTCCCTCCTGTGTCAGGTGATGTTACACACCACTTTTTCTAAGAGACAGGGTTGGGTTATTGGTCCTAACCTCAAACGCATTCATTCATTCAGGAGGGAGAAGAAAGACTTCTTCCTCTAAGAGATATGGAATAATAAAGGGGAGAGAGGGGCATGGCTCCAGGCAGGGCCAACTACAAACCCCCAACTTTGCAAACTCCTGCTGGACCCACTCTTCCCAGATCCCCTCTCCCTTTATAGAAGTGCATGTCTATAAGTAGCTTGCATTATCTCCAAGTTAGAAACAATGTAACAAGGAAAAAGACTGAATTTGTAATTAAAGGCTTCCTCCACAAAAAAAGGTCCAGGGCCAGATGGCTTCACTGGTAAATTCTAACTAACATTTACAGAAGAATTAATACCAATTCTTTACAAACTATTCCAGAAAATAAAGAAGAGATAACACTTCATAATTAATTCTATGAAGCCAATATTACCTTAAGACAAAGGTGCTACAAGAAAAGAAAGCCATAAATCAATATACCTGATGCATTAGACACAAAAAAATCCTCAACAAAATACAGGCAAATTGAACACAACAACATACAAAAGGGTTATACATAATGACCAAGTGGGATTTAAGAACAAAAAATGCAAGGTTGGTGTAACGTAAGAAAATCAATGTAATATTGATATAATATAGCGATAGAATAAAGGTTTCATAAAACACATGATCATCTTGATAGACACAGAAAAACATTAGGCAAAATCCAATACTTATTCATGATAAAAACACTCAATCTGTTAAAGGACTACAGCTAACATCATACTTGATGATGAAAGACTGAATTATTTCCCCTTAAGATCAGGAACAAGACAGAGATTCCCACTCTTACCACTTCTATTTAACACTGTATTAAAGGTTCTAACCAGGGCAATTAGATAAGAAAAAGAAATAAAAATCTAGGTAGCTTAGAAAGGAAATAAACTATCTGTATTTGCAAATGACATGATCTTGTATACAGGAAACCCTAAGGAATCCACTAAAAAAACTATCAGGATAAATGAGCTCAGCAAGGTTGCAGGGTACAAGAATAATGTATGAAAATCACTTCATTTCTTAAAAAAAAAAATCCTCATCAGAGAATATGTTTTTATTGATTTTAGAAAGAAGAGGGAAAAGAGAGAGAGAGAGAGAGAGAGAGAGAGAGAGACATTGATGTGAGAGAGAAAAACTGATCAGTTGCTTCACGTAAGTGCCCCAATCGGGAATTGAACCCGTAATCATTTGGTATACGGGATAATGCTCCAACCAACTGAGCCACCTGGGCAGGGCAAAAATCATTTGTATTTCTGTACACCAGCAATAAACAATCTGAAAATAAAATTAAGAAAACTTCCATTTACAGTAGAATAAAAAAGAAAACAATGCTTAGGGTATGTGCTCTTGGCTAGAATCGAACCCACAACTCATTGGTTTGTGGGCCGACACTCTAAACACTGAGCCAAATCGGCCAGGGCAATAGTAAAACTAAAAAAAAATATTTTAATCCTCACCCCAAGATATTTTTCCATTTTTATCTTTAAATAGAGTAGGACGGTGAGGGGGGTAGAGAGAGAGAGACAGAGAGAGAAACATCAATGTGAGAGAAACACATCGATTGGTTGCCTCCCAAGACCCTGATCAGGGCCAGGGACCAATTGCAACCGAGGTATATGCCCTTGACCAGAATAGAACCCGTGGGTCTTTGGTCTGCGGGTCAACACTCCAACTGCTGAGCCAAATTGGCCAGGGCAAGTAATACAATTTTTAAATGAACAAAGGATCTGAATATATATATTTCTCCAAAGAATATATATAAATAGGCAATAGGTACATTAAGAGATGCGCAACATGATTAGCCATTAGGGAAATGCAAATCCAAACCACAATGAGGTGCCACCACTTCACACCCATGAGGATGGCTAAAATAAAGAAGACAAGTGTTGTGAGGGTGTGGAGAAACTGGAATGATCATACGTTGCTGATGGGAATGTAAAATAGTGGAGCTGCTTTAGAAAAGAGTTTCATGATTTCACAAAATGTTAAATGTGGAATTACCACATGACCCAGCAATTCCACTGCTAGGTATATACCTAAGAGAAATAAAAACATGTCCACACAGACTTGTACATGGATGTTCATAGCAACATTATCTACGATAGCCCAAAGATGGAAACAATCCAAATATCCATCAACTAATGAATGGATAAATAAAACATGATGCATTCACACAATTAAATGTTTGGCAATAAAAATGAATGAAGTACTGATATATATATACTTCATAAACCTTAAAAACATAACACTAACTGAAAGAAGCCAGTCACAAAAGTTCACATGTGATGCCATTTATATAGAATCTCCATAATAGGCAAATCTATATAGACAGATTAGTGGTTGCCTAGGGCAGGCATGCTTAGGGGAGAATGGGGTGTGACTGGTATGAGTTTGCTTTCTGGCGTGATAAAAATATTCTAGGGTTCATTGTGGTGATGGTTTCACAGCTGCAAATACTACAGTATGTGAATTATATCTCAATAAGGATGTTAAAAAGAAAGAAAAAAGGGAAAAGAAAGGAACCTGGGGGAGAGGCAAAGTGTATGAAGCAAGGTCAAGGCCCTGAATTCCTTGTTACCACCTCCTCAGGGTAACCAGCCCAGCCTGGGAGAAGCCTGACTTATACTGTCCAGACATCACAGCATATTATATATAGGTCTGTGTGACCTAAATGATCACCTAGTCCAACATTTTCATTTTCTACAAACAAGGAAAGGATCCTCAAGACTGCCCAAGGTCATGGGGCAGGTCAGTGATGATGGGCACAGTGTAACATTTCCCAAACTTGTGAGTCATCCATAACATTGTCAGAACCTGTACTATTACCTACCTCTGATTTCCCCCCTAAAATTGATTCACTTTTAAAACCTAAACAAAGTTACTTTAAATGGAACCTTCCTATCACAACACTAAATAGGGAAAATCAGTGTTGCTTACCGTGAAGTAGAAGATAATTTGATAACTCCAAAATAATTGAATGAAAACAATATTTTAAATCTCTAACAGATACTGTTGCTTACCTAACATTGTTAAAACTAAAATGAACAAGGGTTAAAGAGCTATTAAAGGTTTAAAGAGTAAATCAGATTGAACTGACAAAATCAGCAGGTTCGAGTCAGAAGTCTGAAGAGGGAAGACAGTCCTCACTATTCATGGTATTGAATGCCTTGTCCAGTTACCACCTCAATCTCCTGCTGGCTTTGGCAAATCATGCTTTTGTGGTTAATTTTGCAGTTGGGAAAGCCCTGTTCCTATTTGTCCTTGCCCCTTATTAGTTGTGACCCTGGGCAACCACAACTTCTAAGCCTGTTTCCTCATCTGTAAGCAAGAAATAGTGTTCCCACTCAGACTGCTTTCCATTGCTGCATATTATTACACCTGTTCTGGAATACACTACAGCTACTCCCACCCAGGTCCTAGTCACTTCACCAGGAAACAGGACCAGCCACAGAGCCTGTAGCTAACAGCAAGTACCAGTAGGTGGCACCATCACTCCTGATTTAAGAAAGAGCTGGGCCAGTTTCCTCCAATGCCTCAGGTCTAGCTGACATCTGGTCTGTAGAAATAGACCCAAAACACGAAAGGGACTTAGGCTGGATACAGGGAAAAGATGAAAAAGGTTTGGAGCCATGACCTTTTATTAACCAGAACTGACATTTATTTAAAAATGAATGTTGTGCAAATCTAAACTGTTTAAATGAAGAATGACCAAAAGATACACTTAATTTGGTAAGGAGTGCAATTCAGACAGCTGGGAGGGGACACCCTAGAGCAGGAAAGGGAGACAGACCTAGTTGCTGCTCTAGAACCAACCCACCTCCCTGAGTGTGCATGATCAAGATCTGGCAAAATGTACTAGTGAGTTAAAGGGGGGCAGGTGAGGAGAAAGCATAACTACCCACAGAAAGGTTTAGAGAGCAGGAGGTGAACAACCTTCCAGCCCAGGGTGGGTTTCTTTCCTTAGCTCTGCCTGATGGGAGAACTAGACTTATTAGCTCTGCTGTGACCAAAAAAGTCTTTCTTAACAATGAAAGAGCCTTGGTCACAGTTTTCAGGCCTGGGACAAAGCCACAAAGGGCTCATTCTCGAGTCCAGTCTGGTCTTTATTTCTGGATGCTCGGCCCCATTCTGTGTGGAGCCACCACAGATCTCAGCACTCAGGCCCCAGTGCCCACCCCAGGAAGCTCCCAGTCCCCTTCAGAGAATTTTCAAATGCAAATGATGCCTCAGTCAGAGACCCAGCTGTTTCATCCAGTGGTTAGGGGAGCTCCTCCCTCTCCCTTCCTCTCTGGCTTCCAGAAGCATCTTAACCAAGAAATTAGGATGTAAATCTCTGGGACCCCTACCCACACCCACAAGCAGAGGGGCCCTCTGGGGTCTGAAGGCAGGCCGTTTCCCCTTTCCTCTGAGCTCTGCCTCTAGTACCGCCAGTAACCTCCCTCAGCTGCTGCCTGTTTGGCAAATTCACCAGAGGGGAAATACCACTCCAAGGTGGCAAAAAGAATCCAGAAACTGCTAGGTACAGTTCTGCCCTTGCTTAATTGACTGAAAGATTTCATTACTCTATGTCTCTTTCCCCATTAACAAACAACTCCCTACCAAGAAGTCTTTAAAATGTTGGGGGTAGGGGGGGGTGCAGATTCTAACTGGCCCCTCAAATTGACCCTACCCCCATCTCCCAAACATGGTGGTTTGAAGTTGGACTGTGCAGATATAAATTAGCAAAATGTAGGGAAATGGGTTCCAGAAGAAAACAGCTATTGTTTGCAAAATAATTAGTGCTGCCTTTGAAATACTGAGAAACAAATATATTCTCCAAGAGTTCTTAATTCATCCCAACTCTGGAGAATGGCTGTCTCCTTTCTATGTGAAAGGACAGTCCCAGTGATGTTCTACACAATAGCTGAAAAAACAATGCCCCCTCCCCCCCCATTCCCCATCCTAGTGGTCAAAATTAATATGCTTGGTCGGAGGAGAGCAGGTTAATGTTGTCTTTTAAAACCCAAGAGTGGATTTCTCATGGCTGAAGCTGGGAGCCCAGGAGTCAAGGCCCTTTTGAGTGTTCTGAGATATTACTCACTTTCTGAGGACAGAGGGCAGGGGCAGGAATTCCTGCTGAATAGTGTCAGGTATCAAATAAGTGGCTGGTCTGCAAGAAGTGTTTTAGAAAGGCCAGGGAAATAGGAGGTGGCCCAAAGTAGGCTGGCAGAGTAGTCTCCATCTTTGCCTTCTTGGTACTCACAAATTACTTTGACAACCAGGGCCCAAGTATCCTATATGAAGACAGAGTTGGTTCTTAGGAGGGCTTGGCAGTTCTCTAAAACACCAGATGTGCTCAATACACCCTCAGCCACAAGACTGCTGATAGGGAAGGTCAGATAGCCTGCCCTCCTGTCTCCAGAAAGTTCCAGGACAAAACCAACACACATGGGGAGAATCTGGCAACTGCCTAACTCCACCCTCCTTCCTGAGAAGATCTAAGCTGCTGCTGCAGCCACTGTGGGCTGCTCGGTGGAGCTGGGTCCAGAGAAAGCTTCCTCTGAAACTGGAAGAGAACCCCATAACATCAACTGAAGGCCCACAAACTAAAATATGTTTATGGAAGCAGAAACACAAGTCTGCACAGGCCCAGGCAGCTCATGACCCCACAGTGAGAGGAGACAACCTGGAGGCTTTGCTAAATGAACCAGCTCTGGCTGAGGCAGTGGAGGAGATAAAGTTCAAAGTCAGTCCAGCTGGCCTCTGCCCAGCTCAGGTGCTTCTAATTAGAGCGACTTAGTCTGCCCACTGTCCCCACTGGATCCCTCACATAATCTTATTCCAATTTTTTTTAAAAATATGTTTTTATTAATTTTTTAGAGAGAGAGGAAGGGAGAGAGAGAGATAGAAACATCGATGTGAGAGAGAAACATCGATTCGCTGCCTCCTGCGCACACACACACCTACACATCCACTGGGGATCAAGCCTAAAACCCAGGCTTGACTGAGGATCGAACCAGGACCTCTCAGTCCATGGGACGACACTCAATCCACTGAGCCACACCAGCCGGGCTCTTACTCTAATTTTTTTTTTTCTTTATTGATTTTAGAAAGAGAGGAAGGGAGAGAGAGATGGAAACCATCGATGAGAGAGAACATTGACTAGCTGCCTCCTGCATGTCCCCCACTGGCGATTTGGACCACAACCTGGGCATGTGCCCTGACTGGGAATCGAACCAGCAACCTCTAGGTGCATGGGTCAATGCTCAACCACTGAGCCACACTGGCCAGGCTCTTACTCCAATTTCTAAAGCCCAGGGCCTTTCTCCTTGCTCTAAGTCAAGCTGGGTGAAAGGCAGTGAGGATGTGTATGCCTAGTCTATTTGTTTCTTAGTACATTTCCCCAAATGAGTAGGTCACAGGATGTAGGACATCCTGATGTCACTGGCATAGATTACATTTCTGAAGTCCTTAACACAACCATGAGATGCTATGCTCATTCTGGTGTGTGTGACCTCAGGAACTATAAAGGGCACTGCCCCCAGTGTCCTAGCACTCTAAGACCCAGAGCCCCTCCAGGCCTCTCCCTTCACCTGACAGCACCCACCATAGGAAGGCCACAGACCCTCTTCTCACTGGGGAAGATAAGCACTCATCTTTTTCTGGTAACACCAACTCTCCTCCCTCCAGGGATCCAAATAAAGCTGTGAGTGAGTGCTTCCCTGCCTACCCAGCCCTACTCCCATTCTATCCCCAAGCCAAAGCTATAAGCCTTCAGTGAGGTAAGGCCTACCCTAGAAACTCTGACAGCAGTTGAGAGCAATGATATATGCACATCACTGGGGAGCAAAAAATAATCGTGTCCTGGTAATTCCCCTTTAACATCTGAGCGCTGCAAGGAAAGGGTAAGAGTGGGATACTCTGGAGCTGAGAGGCTTCGATTGGTACAAACCAATGGAATTTGGCACCCCTGCTCCTCTCCACACACATGAACAGCAGACAAGATGCTTGCAGACAAGGAGATCCCACAAGCATAATTGCACAATAGCCCCATTGCAGGTTTTCAAATCAAACTCCTCCTAAGAAAGGCCAATACAGAAGCCCTTCTTTAAGAAAGAAAAAATAACAATAAAACAACAAACCATCTATGGCAGAGGGAGAGAAACATTCTCTGTACGTACTATGAGCTTTTGTGGCTAGCATTCAAAGTTCTTCATAGCTGGATAGTGGCCAATTGTAAAGTTTTTCCAACTGGTCAAGAGGAGGAAGCAAGAACTAACCCCCCTCCCACCTTTTTAAAGTTCTGAATGCAGTTTCGTGACATGAAAAGTTAATTTTAATGTTTGGTGAGAGAGTGTCCCTCAACTAATTCTGTCTGATATTAATTTGGCTAAATGTGGTTGCAAGATACTGTGTGGGAAATGAATGTGCTGTACCACTTGATTAAATAAAAAAGAGCGAGAGGAGACATGTTTGTTCTTACAAAACTGAAAGGAAACATAAAGGATATTCCTTCTAGGTTTTGCCTAGAATCAAAGGGATCGCCAAGGATTAGAAAACTAGTCAGAGGAGACTCAAAATTGTTTCCCTATGTATTTTCTCAAAACCTCTGGCTTTCCAGCTTCCTTCCTCTCCTTCAAAGCCACAATCATAAAGGCAAATAGTGAAGTATAAGGAAAATCCCTTTTTTAAGCACAGAAATTCAGCAAACTGGAATAAGGTTACAGCAGGGAGGTAGGAGGCTGGCGAGGTGCTGGAGCCCTTGGGACCCTCACCCAAGAGCGAGTCTCTGGGGGAGCCGCAGGCCTTTCAGGACTGACTCACTACCCGGCAATGGTGTGGTTTCCCCAGAAGCAGACTGTGGATCCCAGACACTCAACCTGTGTCCGCACACACAGGGCCATGGCAGGACAACCTCACTCTCTCAGAGGTGAGGATGAGTACCTCAACTGCAAACAGAGCTCAGCAGTGGTTTACATACCACAGCTTGTAGCTGTCACCAGTCAAATCCTATTCATTCATCCACTATGTGGCCATGCCCTTCTGTAAGGAACACAGGTCCTTGCTCACCACTTCAAGAGAGCCTTGGGTACTAAGCTGGCAGGAGCTTTCACTTTTTTTTAAAAGTAGCTCCATCTATTTAGACACCTGTCAGTATGAGGAGGAAGAGTCTTCTGCCCAGAGGCTTGTAACTGGGCAAAACTTGCCCTTGCTGCTCTCTCTCTTCTTAACCGGCACAGAGGGCCACCACCTACACGCAGGTCAGATTCCAAGCCCCTTTGTTCTTAAAGCTGAAGTGACTGAGGAGGTTTTTAATTTGCAGTCCCTTTATACACCTCCCTCCCCCACTCTGGCTCCAAATGTCAGGAGATTCTTTGAAGCTTTAAAATCAAGCATATGCTTCTACTCCTTTCATCTTTTTCCTGAAGAGACTAGTTAAATCTACAATGAAAATCCATGTAGCTGCCAGACACATGTAAACTAGCACAGTCACTTTGGAGGGCCACATGGCAGAATCTATTAACATCAAAGGTACGTTCCCTTTGACCTAATCCTTTACTTAGTGTCCACTCTAGAGCAAACCATGTTTGCAAGGAGGAATGAACAAGGATGCTCACAGCATCTGCGCACTGCTGGCAACAGTGGAAAAACAGAAACATCCTAAATGTGCACCACTAGAAGTATGGTTAAATTCTGGCTTAGCCACACTATAAAATCATAGGCAGCAGCAAAAAGAATTAGAGAAATATTTATATATTGACATAAAAAAGATCTCTAAGACATACTGCAGAGGAGGTAGGAGGCTGGTAGGCTGCTGGAGCTTATTTTAAAAATCCAATTGGGAAGGGCAGTACAGTTTCACTTACATTACAGAAGGGAAAAAGAAAAACCCAAACTATTTCCATAGGTACCTAGAAGAAGGTGAATATATAGAAGAAAAACCTGGATGGTTGCAAGGACCCACACCAAAGGATCAAGTGGGTCCCTTAGGGAGGGGCCTGATACTGGGTCCTATGGTCATGGAGAACTTTATCTGTAGTTTATATTACTGCATACTTAAACACTTAGGAGAACCCCTCCTCGATATCTCTTAAGTGCAGCAGGAACTTTTTTAGCAGCTCCTACAGCCATCACATTGGCCACCAAGCCATTCATTCTGAGTGAAGCAAGGGAGAGAAAGGGGCCAGATCTGACCACGCCAGATATTGAGGGGACCATCCTTGGTTCACATCTAAAATGTTACCAGTGGCTGCCCGGCTGTATGGGACAGTGGTTGAGCATCAACCCACGAACCAAGAGGTCACCGGTTCAATTCCTGGTCAGGGCACATGCCCAGGTTGTGGGCCCAATCCCCAGTGAGGGGCATGCAGGAGACAGCTAGGCAATTGGTGTTCTCATCGATATTTCCATATCTTTCTTCCTCTCTCTCTAAAATCAATAAAGGGAAAAAAAATTTAGAAATAAAATGTCACCAGTGGCACTTCCACCAGCTTAGCTTTTAAATTCTTGAACAAATGCCCCCACCTTCTCCTAAATTAACCAGACAAATGATGGTGGTCCTCTTGCCACAGACTTCAACCTTTTCCATTTTTCTTTTCTTGGTTATGGTCAGTTACATAAAAACCATCCCTTTCTCTCCCTTGCAATTTTTGTTCCTTTTATTTTTATATCCTCACCCGAGGGCATTTTTTCATTTTTTGTTCAGATAGAGTGGGAGGGAGAGAGAGGAAGAGAGAGAGAGAGAAACATCGACGTGAAAGGGACACATCGAGTGGTTGCCACCCGCACGACCCAACCAGGGCCAGGGACAAACTGCAACTGAGGTACATGCCCTTAGTGGGAACCGAACTCGGGTCTCTCTGAACCGCAGGCCGAAGCTCTAACAGCTGAGCCAAACTGGCCAGGGCACAATTTTTGTTCTTAGTCCTATTTCTATACACTGTACATTGTTTCTTATTAGCACTCTGAGCATTTTTGCTGCTTTTCAGCTTAGGGTTAACACTGCCCTTACAACATCTTAAATCTATGATCAAAATGATAAATACATTTCCAGGCCAACAATCAGACAGGCCCAGGTGAAGATACTGCACCTACCTGCTATTCCCATTTGTCGGGAGGGAAAGAGGGAGGAGCCGATGCACTTTTGCTGTGGAGCAAAGCTGCATTTGTATCTATGAACATTTCCAAGTCAAAGAACTTTAGCATAGTCTTTGTTTTGCCTAAATTCCAAAGAGGAAGGGCATCTTGCCCCACAGAAGTCTGGGAATCAGGAGGGATACATTACTCTAGGATAAACTTTTTTGCTTTGTTTTGTGTTTGTTTGGGGAGTGAAGAGAGTTGTGTTTTTGGCACTTCTAGGCTAGGGTGGTGCAGACAAAACAAGCATCTTTGTTTCCCTTCAGAAGAATGGATGAGGAGGCCAACAAGTGGCTCTGGCACTTTTCAGGAGAAGAACCTGGTTCTGCCCTAGCCCTGTGTGCATCAAGCATTTGGTTTCCAATTAATATGAAGAGAGAGAGAAACTTTCTGGAGCCAGGTAAGGAGTTAAGTAGGTAAAAAAAGGAATTCTTAATTCAAGTGCAGTCCTCATTACAGAAAACATGTCTATCTTCATCCAGACTACAAGTTCACACATAACCAAGAGTGGAACCAGTACCACTGAATGGCAGGCCTGGTGTGGAACTCAGGGTTGCACCCCAGCATTCTCTGGAAGAAGCCACTGCTAAGTGAGTCACTAGACTAGGTTTGGCAGCAGAGAAAACTGGATGAATCAAGCAAACCAAACCAACAAATCTTAATCTTTCTTCCCAACCATACTGAAAAAGTCTGAGGAGGAAGGAAAACACATGGTATGGAGGGACATGAGCAATGGAGAACCTGGTTTCCAAATAATTCTTTTTCATTTAATCCACTAGACCTTGGCCAGCCCACCATACAGCACACTGTACTTCAAACTTTTCCAAAGCACACTTAAAAAAAATATTTTTTTGCTCTTGGTCTGAAGCTTAGGCTTAAGAAATAAACAAACAAAACAAATAACTTGTTATTGGTGAATTTTAAAACAAAATAGAGAAAATACAATGAACTCCCATATACCATCACTTGCCTTCAATAACGATCAACTCACAATCCTGAATCATTTATAACCACCACCACTCCAACTTCCCAAATAGTCACTCCAAATATACTTATTGCATTTACCCTCATGTCCAAGGTAAAAAGACCTCAAGTGAAGTCTTCATGAAATGGCATTTCTCTAGGCTTTATTCTCTGATGCATTTTCTTTTACTGTATGACTTTAAAACAAATCACTTAATTTCTCTGTGTCTGTCTTTCTGTGTATCAAAACATGATGATGCTACTGTCTACCTTGCAGGGTAGTTTTAGAATCAAACAGAATAATTAAATATGTAAAAATTATCTTGTGTGCTGAAAGTACTATACAAATTAAGCAACTATTACTTTAAAAAATATATATGTTTTTATTAATTTTTTAGAGAGAGAGATAGAAACATCGATCGGCTGCCTCCTGCATGCCCCTTCCTGGGGACCGAGCCTACAACCCGGGCCTGTGCCCTGACCAGGAATCGAAGCAGGACCTCTCAGTGCATGGGATGACACTCAATCCACTGAGCCAACACCGGCCAGGCAAACAACTGTAACTTATTTAAAAGATTCTACCACTAAAAAGCATGGCCACTCTTTACAGTAAAGAATAAAGGCAGAAGGGTACAGTGGGAGCTGAGACACATAAAGTCCATCCATAGTGGCACAGCAGACAGCTTCCACAGGGATCCAGGATTCTAATTTTTGACTTAGGAACTTAAACCCCCCCCCTCTTCCTGCTTTAATTTACATCAAGAAACACAATGACAGCCCAGCCGGTGTGGCTCACTGGTTGAGCATCGACTCACGCACCAAGAGGTCACCGGTTCGATTCAGGGCACATGCCCAGGTTGTGGGCCTGATCCCCAGTGTGGGGAATGCAGGAGGTGGCCAATCGATGTTCTCTCTCATCGATGTTTCTGCCTCTCTCTCCCTTCCTCTCTCTCTAAAATCAATAAAGGAAAAATATTAAAAAAAGAAACACAACTACAGTGTTTATGGGTGTTTCCAAAGATCACCCAACTGAGTCAGACCTAGAAGGGCCTGGGACAGAAAGCAACAAGGGGAAGGAGGCAGACTGTTTGCAGGAAGCCAGACTGGACCCAGCAGAAGCGGTTGTAAGTGTGCTGGATTAGGAGAAAAATAAGCATGTATTAGGTGGCCTCTGGGTTCAGTGGGCTGAGCTCCTAAACCAGCTATAACCAGCACTTAAAGCCCTTCTACAAAGGCCTGGGCCAGCAGCTGCCCAGACCTTACTAGACCAACTTCAGAAGTAGTGAGTGTACTGTCTCCTGAGGCCTATCCATGTTAAGAAGTGCTTCCACCTCCCAAAGAATAGTTAACAGCTTTCAAGTTCTCTCCTCTGGGTAACAAAGAAAAAGTCAAATTCCCCTTCCATATGGCAAGACCGCAAGTATTTTTAAAACACCTGTTGTGCGTCATAGTTCACCAGTACTCACACCTCATCCCAAAGTCTTTTCTTCTTCAGACCAAAATGTTTCCAGCTCCCTCAGTTTTAAAGCCACTCCTTCCCGACCACAGTTTAAAGAACTTTTGCCAGTCTGAAAGCCACTCTTGTTTGGCTATGCTCTGAGTCGTCAATACCCCTCATAGAATGTGGCACCCAGGAGGAGCCGTTGGGTTGGCAACGGAACATGAAGCAGACACTTACTTCTGAGTATATGTGTCAAGATCAGACCCCCAGCTGTCTATATATCTGCCCGTGTACTTCCTATCCAGTCAGACACAGAAAGGGGTTTAGGGATAACCAATTTTGGGTGACCGGGTTATAGGAAGAAACAGCAGTGAACCACGAGTAATAACATTTGGTGTTTAGGCCAGACTCCTGGCAGGACATTTCTTCCTGCTCGGAGGGATGGTGTAGGGACTGAATTGTGAGGGTAAGCTTGGAAGTGCATTTAGCTGGGCTTTCTCAGAACCATGCAACCCACTTAGCTTATAGCCTTCCAATCCTAAAGAACTTCCTTGACATTGGAATAAAGCCAGCCTTAAATTTACCCCAAACTGGAAGACTCTCATGACTCACTTTGTGGACTTCAAAGGCTGCACAGTGCTTCCTCCGTGCCTGGGCTGCAACTGGCCACAACTATGGGTGAGAGCTCTGTGGCTGTCATGGCCAAGGGCTGCCTCCGGAATCCCCTTCATGGAGGACAACTGGGCATATATACCAAACTACAAAAGGAACAGACCTCGTGAGCCAGCATCCCACTTTAGAAATGTATTCTGAGATAACTGAACATGGTTGCTAACATGTACATACATGAACATTCCTTGGAGTGTTGTTTAAAGTGGGGAAGACTGGAAACTATCTGAAAGTTCATCAAGAAGGGTCTGTTTATCCTGGAGGTGGTCTGTTATCTTACTGTGATATTAATAAGAAATATGTATTTTGGTCTTTTACCTCAGCTCCTGGTCAGAGCTCAACAAACCTTTGTAATTTCCTAAGTGATAAAGGTGCTAGGAACATGTTTAAAAAATGTTTTTATTTATTTTTTAGGGAGAGATAGAAACATTGATGTGAGAGAGAAACATCAATTGGCTGCCTCCTATACGCCTCCCACTGGGGATCGAGCCCACAACCCGGGTATGTGCCCTGACAGGGAATTGAACCAGGACCTCTCAGTCCATGGGATGACAATCCACTGAGCCACACAGGCCAGGCACTAGGAACATTTTTTGTTCTTGGTCTTTGACTCTGGATCTTAATATAGAGCTCCTAAATCTCTTTAAATGTCCTAAATGATAGGAGCATCTTTTGAGGCAATTCCTGGTGGGCTCCTGGATAGCTTCAGGATGGGGACTGGTCACCAGAAAGACCAAGCCATGATTAGAAGTTGGACTGACTGTTCAGCCTCTCCCCACCCTCCAGGGAAGGAAGAGGGGCTGGAGGCTGAGTTAATAATCAATCGTGCCTACATAATGAAGCCACCATAAGGACCCTAAAGTAAGAGGATCTCTAAAGTACGAGTCTGGTGAACACAAAGAGGTGGGAGGGTGGCACAGGAGCTGGGAGGGAGGCACAAGGAGGTGGGAGGGTGGCACATCTATAGAGGACGCCTCTGGTCACAGAAGAGAGTAAAGTGGTAGAAGAAAATAGTGCCTTTTCCTTTCAACATCATACAATGCAACACCTTATGACCATTACTAACATTGGTATTAATCTCTATTTTCTTAGTTAGAAAGACTTCCATGACATGATGCTAGGTGAAGAAAGTATGCTAATATGTGCAATATTAAGTTAGTAAAATTGTCTATTTTAAGCACAGAGACATATCTAGCAGGATGGCAACCAAATGTTAACAGTGGCTATCTTAGGGGTGAGATAATGTTTATTTTTCATTTTCAGTTATATAATTATTTAAATTACAAAGTAAAACAAGTTTATTATAAGAAACTCAAATAACAGACAAGTGTATAAAGTAAAAAATGAAACTTTTCCCACATCAGTCCCATTTTCAGATATAACCATTGTTAATGTTTGACATGCATTCTTTAAGATTTTCTTGTAAGCATATATAATCAAATTCATATTTTTTCTTATTTTTTCAAGTAAAAATGCAACCTCACTTCTCACTGTTCTGTTACTTGCTTTTTTTTCATGTTTTTAACATAGCTTGTTTTTTTTTAAGCATCTTTTTTTTTAATCCTCACCCGAGGACACTTTTCCGTTTTTTGTACAGATAGAGTGGAAGGGAGAGAGAGGAAGAGAGAGAGAGAGAGAGAGACATCGATGTGAAAGGGACACATCGAGTGGCTGCCACCCGCACGACCAACCAGGGCCGGGGACAAACTGCAACCGAAGTACGTGCCCTTAGCGGGAACCAAACCCGGGTCTCTCCGGACCGCAGGCCGACGCTCTAACCGCTGAGCCAAACCGGCCAGGGCTAAGCATCATTTTTTTATAACTGAAAAAACAATAGTTATTTTTGTTGGGGAAATAAAAGTATGTCAGGACAGAACACAATGCATGTGTGATCTGAGAGTGGCCCAGTGAAGAGAGACATAAAACAAAGTGTTCTTATGTTGAGGTCACCATGCTGGTGGGGATCCAGACATGCCCAGCTGGTCCATAAAGTTGGTAAGTTCTGTTCTCCCTAACTCTTCAAACCCAAAGAGGGACTGTCAGAGCTAAGCCCAGGGCTCAGCAAGGCTGGGACACTGGGCTGCAGCCTGAACCAGAGATGCCTCCCTGCCCATAGTGTCCCAGGTATGCAGCTTCCACTGGGCCAAGCAGGACAAGGCCAAGGAAGGCAACCCCACTGATGGGGTTGCTACATGTCAGCAAAACAACTTCCCACTGCCGGGGTTTTCTGAAATCCTTGAAAAGTACCCGAGTTCCTTTGTCTTTCCATTCTCCTCTGGTTCTAGTTTCAACTGTCATATTCCTGGAGAAGGAACTCTGTGAAGAGCCCCACTGCCAGGGAAGCCATTCATTTTCCACTGATAGATATGAAGAAACAGAGCAACAAAGCAGGACCCCTCGCACTGGTAGATCGCTGCAAGGTGTTCAAAGTTGTCCTAATAGCTGCACCAGAGAGCACACCTCGAGGTGGTGACTTGTCCTGTGGTAATGGCCTGGGGCTGCTTCTCAGGGCTCACTGTCCTGTCCTTTGGGAATTTCTCTGAAAAATTCAGAGAAAAACCTTTTGGGTTTTCTTTTCTGACAATAAAACCCATGTTCTGTACAAAAAAATATTAAATGGCAGTAAATTATCAAATGGAAAACAATAACAACCCTAATCCCATCACCCTAAGATGGCCTCTGTATCTTCACATATCACTTCCAGCCTTTTATGTGGAAGCATAATATTGTTAACAGTATTAGGGCCCAACTTTATACAGTGTTGTAATATGCTGCTTCTTTTTTTTCTTTTCTTTAAAGCCTGTTTCCTTTTTTTCTGAAATATGTTTCTTAAATGACAACATAAATAATATTAATTACTTCCATGTATTATGCTACTAAGAGAAGTAAATATATTACTATCGTAGATATTACTATTACTTCATTTCATGGAAGAAGTAGAAACCAAGTCATGGAGATGTTCAGTTTTGACCCTAGGTCCTACAGGTCCCCCATGGCCAAACTGGGATTTGAACCCAGGCAAACTGCCTCTTGGGTTTCTGCTCTCATCCATGCGGTTCTCCAGCCCTCTTCACTGAACATCCATCTCGAGCCATTTCAGGCTACCAAAGGACTTTGCCTCCTGCAGAGGTGCTGGGTCTGTCTACTCTAAACTTTCCAGGGGCTCAGCTAGGCTAGCCAGAGGCTTCCACGACCCCCTGCAGGGAGCATCCCTGAAATGCAGGTGTACTAGAAACAAAGGAATCACTGAAAGAGCCAACCAATTACAACTCCACAGGGGGCCAGAGATGGGCAAACTAGCCTGTATGAAATAGCCCTTTCTACTAAGAAGCTCAAAGCATTTTCTGCAATACTCCAAGTAAGATACAGACCCATGAAGCAAAAAAAGAATTTGCCCCAAATCAAGCAGCAGCTCAGCAGGAGATGCATTTGCCCTCCTCCAACAAACCTCTCTCATGATGATCCCTCTATCACCGGCCAGGGCACAGGCCCAGCTAAGGCAATTAATTTCGCAAGGCCTCTGGATATCTCAGAGATTTAAAGATGGCCACCTCTCCACTTGGGTTGTTATTCAGAAGTGGAAAATACTCCCTAAGTCAGGGGTTGGCAGACTTGTTCAGTAAAAGGCCAGCTATCAAGTATGTTAGGCTTTGAGGGCTGTATGATCTGTCATAACTACTCAACTCTGCTGTTGTAGCACAAAAGAAGCCACAGATAACATGTACCGGGGCATGACTGTGTCTAATAAAATTTTATTTACAAAAACAGGTGGCCGTCAAGATTTGGCCTGCAGGCTGTACTTGGCCAACCTCTGCTCTTAGGGTTAAAGTATTCCCTGAAAACACCCAGATTTAGATACTGGCTAGACTCTAATTTACATGCAAACCACTTAGAGCCTAAGCTCACTTCTGAAGGGCTGACCAGTTCTTTTTCAGTGGAGTGGGAACACAATCTTTCAACTATTAACCTAAAGTCTTGGGAAGTGCAGAGAAATCAGGGTTTGTTCTGCTTTATAGTTGTGGTCAGTATTACTAACAGATGAAAGGGAAAATATTTTACAGATCCATAGCAACCAGAAAAGAAGATAAATCAGGCTGAGGGAAAGAAAATGTCAAGAAAATCAAAAAGAATATGAAGAAGAAAAATGATACCAGGCAACTCCATTTGGCTTCAGTTAGTTGACTGGAGCAATGGGCAGCTTATCCAACCAGGAAACAAGAGAACTCGACAGCTCTCATTGGAGTGATGAAGCATCTCCTTTCAGAAAACTTTACTTGAGGCAAAGATACTAAGATCATATACACTTGGAACATCTAGAGAGAAAAGCCAGGTAAGCTGTTGATGAGAAGCTGAACTGCAGCCTAGCCATAACTCACACCCTGGGATATGCTCTAAGCTCCTTCCTCAATCTTCCTGACTTCCTTCACTTACCTGCAGAGCAGGGATGAGGAAGCAAAACCCATTCTACCTCCAGGATCTGGAAAGAGAGCCCGGTGGTGTGCTGTTGAAGGTATGTGGAGGCTAACACCTCCAAGAGAGAAGAGGGGTCCCTCTCTAGACTGGAGAGCCTCAGGGGAGGCATGCTGAGGGCAGGATTGTACTGAGTTAAGGTTCCAAGGATTAGAATGAGAAGAGAACATTCTATGACTCTAGTGGCTATGTTCCAAGTGCTACAACAGTTCCAGCATCTTCTGGGGAAGAGCCACTCTTAAAATGCAAGCAGGAAAGTCTCAAGATCTCAAATCCAAGCACATCTTAATATACTTTTTTTTTTTATCCTCACCCAAGGACATTTTTCCATTTTTTTGTTCAGATAGAGTGGGAGGGAAGGAGAGGAAGAGAGAGAAAGAGAAACATCGACGTGAAAGGGACACATCAAGTGGCTGCCACCCGCACGACCAACCAGGGCTGGGGACAAACCGCAACCGAGGTACGTGCCCTCAGCGGGAACCGAACCCGGGTCTCTCTGGACCACAAGTCGACGCTCTAACCGCTGAGCCAAACTGGCCAGGGCTATACTTTTTTTTTTTAAAGGAGGTTTTTCACTCCCCAAATTGGTCACTTTGCCTTCCTCCTTAAAATGCTTTCACAGCTTTCCACTGCCCTCAGAATCAAATCCAGACTCTTCACATGACCCGAGTGCAAGTGCAAGGCCCAGCACGTTCCCATGCCTGCTAGGCCTCCAGCTTTCCCTGAGCTCTTTCCTCTCCCTCACCCCCCTCCAGTCATGAGCCTTCTGCCAGTTCCTCATATTCCCCAAGCTCTTTCCCTCCTCAGGGGCCTCCACATGCTGTGCCCTCTGCCAAAAACATTTTTCTCTTTGCCTTCAACCTTGTCCTTGCCCGACTCTACAATCTAAAAATGAGTCTACCAACTTATTCTTTTGGCGCACCCTGATCTTTTCCATTCAGTGATCTATGGAATCAAATATTTGTCTGTGTTTTCAGTGTCTCTCTTCACTGCCTACGGCAGGGATCAGATCTGTGTGACAGAGTCCTTGACATGTAGCAGGCACTTACATAAACATAAAACTAATGAAAAGAGCTCCTTTCCCCCAAGTCCTCTCTTCATTTACAATGGATCGCCCTTGTGTCTCTCTTACATCGATGTTTCTCTCTCTCTCTTCCCCCCTCTCTTCCTCCCGCTCTGTCTGAAGATAAATGCAAAAATGCCCTCAGGTAAGGATAAAAAAATTAAAAATAAATAAGTAAATAAATAAAATGGATCGCCCTGGCCAGTCTCAATGGTTAAAGCGTTGGCCCTCGGACCAGAGAGTCTCAGGTTCGATTCTGGTCAAGGGCATGTACTTCAGTTGTGGTTTGGTCCCCAGCCCTTGTTGGGGTCGTGTGGGAAGCAATCAATCGATGTGTCTCTCTCTCATCAATATTTCTCTCTCTCTACCTCCCAATTCTGTCTGAAAATAGATGGAAAAACATCCTTGGGTGATGGTTTAAAAAAAAAGGGGGGATCCTTAGAGGCTCAGAGGCTATATAGCATGCAAACCAGTGTGATTAGGGTATTCACTCCTGCCACTCACAAGCTGAGGGCCATCACCTCTCTCCACCCATTTTCTCATCTGAAAAGTGACAGTATCAGCATCTTCCTCATTGGGTTATCTACTACAGAGTTAAAATAAGAGAATGTAAGTGACTATGATAGCTTGGTGCTCAATAACTATTGCTTTATTTACTTACTTTATTTTTATTTTTATTTTTTTATCCCCTCACCCAAGGACATTTTTGGATATTTTGTTCAGATAGAGTGGGAGGGAAGGAGGGAAGGGGGGGGGGGGGAGAGAGAGAGAAACATCGATGTGAAAGGGACACATCGAGTAGTTGCCACCCGCACAACCCAACCAGGGCCAGGGACAAACTGCAACTGAGATACATGCCCTTAGCAGGAACCGAACCCGGGTCTCTCGGGACCGCAGGGCGACGCTCTAACTGCTGAGCCAAACCGGCCAGGGCTGCTTTATTTATTTACTTACTTTTAACCATAAAAACAGCAACTTAAAAAAATAAATAAATAAAGGCCTTGCCCTGGCCGGGTAGCTCAGTTGCTTAGAGCGTTGTCCAGATATGCCATGGTTGTGGGTTCGATCCCCGGTCAGGGCACATACAAGAATTAACCAATGAATGCATAAATAAGTGGAACAACAAATCAATGTTTTTTTCTCCCTCTCTCTCCTTCTCCCTTCCACTCTCTCTCTAGAAAAAAAAAATCAATTAAAAAAATTTATTTAAAAAGGCCTCAACAGAAAAAGACTGAATTGCATGTGTAATTTCAGTTAGGAAAAGTAGGAGGCGGCAAAACTCAAGAAAACTTCACAATTCATTGAGATTCTTTATATAAAACTTGACCTGTTGTCAATATCTGAAGGAGTCTCTGACTTGAGGCTAGAGGCTGTGTCACTCACCACTTCCAACTTCAGAGACAAGAAACCTGATGGACGGGTTCCTGTGCTAAATCTAAACTGCAGGAGACACTGTATAAAGGCTTCCTGTCTTTCCTAATGCCAAATGTACGCCACTGAACATAACTGTCTCTCAGGCCAAGTAATTAAGAAAGGGGACCAATTCTCAAGGACTCAGAAGAGGACTTTGTTGCTATAAATATAATTTTATACAACAATCATTCTTTTGTTTGTTGAAAACAATTATAACATTTACTGAATGATTACAACAGTTATTATTATATAATATAATCATTCATCTGCAATGGCTATTACATGTAAAATGTTTATTATGTTCATTTCCTTTAACCTAGAGATCTTATTTCTGGGAATTTATCCTATAGAAATACTTAGGCAAGAGTGCAAAAATACACATATACAAGGATGCTCACTGTAGATTTGTGGTAGGGAGAAATTGGAAATCACCCAAACGCCCAACAACAGGGGGGCTGGTTAAATAAAGCATAGTGTATCTTGATGATAAAAAAGTGTACAATTAGCTGCCCTTGCTGGTTTGGCTCAGCGGTTAGAGCGTCGGCCTGAGGTCCAGAGAGACCTGGGTTCGGTTCCCACTAAGAGCACGTATCTTGGTTGCAGTTTGTCCCCAGCCCTGGTTGGGTTGTGCAGGTGGCAACCACTCAATGTCTCCCTTTCACGTCAATGTTTCTCTCTCTCTCTCTCTTTCTCTCTCTCTCTCTCCCTCTCTCTCCTTCCCACTCTATCTGAACAAAAAATGGAAAAAATTTCCTCGGGTGAGGATAAAAAAAAAAGTGTATAGTTAGAAAGAACATATTGATATGGGAAGATGTCCAAAAGATAAGAAATAAAAATTTTAAAAAGCCAGCTGAAAAACAGTTTGAAAAGCATGGTCCATTTTTATAAAATGTTAATTCTATATATAGATATATGCACTGAAAAGAAAATCTGGAACTAGAAACACCAACCTTTTCCCAATGGAGGAATTAATTATAAAGGATTTCACTTTCTGTGTCTCATAGTTCCACATTTCAGATTTTGTAGAGAGCAAGTATTTCTTTTATAAATGACAAAAGGAAAAACATGTAAAATAAAATCTCTGTTGGCGCTAGTCTATCAATACCACAGAATTTAATCAGCCACCAGCTCTGATGGCTCAGGATGCTCACACAGTGACACCGTCTCCCTTCTTGGGCCTGAATCACAAATTGAGCCAATTCAGCGCATGTCATGAGGTTGCCATTAAACAGCAGCAAGCAAAGGCACTTGAATTTCTACAGTGTCAGTTACAAGGTTGGGGGGCCATGTTTCTCCTAAAA
This sequence comes from Molossus molossus, assembly GCF_014108415.1. Lineage (NCBI taxonomy): Eukaryota > Metazoa > Chordata > Mammalia > Chiroptera > Molossidae > Molossus > Molossus molossus. The sequence goes on from NW_023425352.1 coordinate 21,806,141, forward strand.
CTCAAGTGAAATTGCCTTGGAATTTGTGGTTAAGGCCTACCAATGGCAGAACTGAGAACTGACAGCCTCTCTAGCAGAATTCTAAAGCGCAGCTGAGAAATCAAGTCGTGCTGAGTTGGGGAATGGTTTCTTTCTAATGAAACCCAGAGGGTGGAGGGCAGGGGAGCAGTCACTGGCAATCTGAGAAGAAAAAATAAGCTGATCATAAAATTAAAAGGGAATGGAGAAGTAAGAGAAACTAGCTTCAAGGTAGGAAGGAAAGTTGGGTGCCTACTGGTGGTCACTGATGTATTTACTGCAGAGCTTTCCAAATGATTCATGCCAGAGGCTGTATCTGGTTCTAAATCTGCTGTAGCAGGTGAAACAATGACAGCCACCCCATCCTCATGACTAGAACATTCTCTCTCCACTTAACACTCATGTACTGGCCTAGCATCCTGATCAGTATGCAAGGTTCCTTTGACTCCCCCCACCCCCACCCCCCAGGTAGGGCTGCGGCTTCTTGGGTGGGAATACAGATACTGTTTTGCCCACCTGGTGGTCATTCCCCTCCTTATTAATAGAACCCGATTTTCTTTCTCTGCCTTTCATTGGCTATGACCTTCAGGAAACCAGGGTCTATCCCCAGCCTTAGGAAGTAATTACTGATTAGTAAACAAACAAGACTGTCTCACTATCCTAACATAACTCTAGCCAATGAGATGCAAGGGGTGATCAATGAGGGCAGTTATGTGGAACGGAGTTTTTTGTTTGTTTTATTTATTGATTTGAGAGAGAGAGAGAAAGGGAGAGGGGGGGAGGGAAAGAGAGAGGGAGAGGGGGATGGAGAGAGAGAGAGAGAGAGAGAGAGAGAGAGAGAGAGAGAGAGAGAGAGATCAGTTTGTTGTTTCACTTATGTATGCATTCATGGGTCAATTCTTGTATGTGCCCTGACTGGGGATCAAACCTGCAACCTTGGCATATCGGGATGATGTTCTAACCAATGGAGCTATCCTGCCAGGGCCTCTTTGGCGGTTTTGATTGGTCTTTAAAACAGATAAAGTATAGCCCTGGCCGGTTTGGCTCAGCGGTAGAGCGTTGGCCTGAGGACCAAAGAGTCGTGAGTTTGATTCCAGCCATGAGCACATGCCACTGTTGCAGTTTAGCCCTGGCCCTGGCCAGGGTCGTGTGGAAGGCAGCCAGTCGATGTGTGCTTCTTGCGTCAATGTTTCTCTCTCTCCCTTTCTCTCCTTCTCTCACTCTCCCACTCTTTCTGAGGATAAATGGAAAAATATCCTTGGGTGAGGATTAAAAAAAAAGAGACAAAGTACAGAAGTGCCTCTTTTAATCCTGGTAGACTCTGTCAAGTGTGATCCCAGAAGGCTAGGATTTATAGCAGTCATCTTTGGAATACGAGGGAACCAGTTTAAAAAAGATAAGTCAAGTGCTAAGGAAGACAGAGCAAGAAGTTAGAAAGAACTCAGGTCCATAATAACATTGTTGAACAGTTGACAATCAATCCTGGAACTGCCCCACTTCCAAATGACTTGCTATGTCAGCTAAGTGCCCTTATTGTTAAGCCATTGTAGTCCAGGTGTTCTGTTACGTGGGAGTCAAAACCATCCAGCATATGCAAGACAGAACAAAAGATGCCTGCTGTCTAAGCATTCTCTAATGATTTGACTTCCAAGCATAACTGCACAGCTGGATTACTGGGGTATTAGATTCCCCTTTGGCCCTGTAAGAGCAACTGATTTTGCCTACCCAGAACTAGACCTATTCTTTTTCTGCCAGCAGTTACCCTTTGCTTTAGAGGACTTCTCTCCTACTCCATGTGGTTAGAAGTGAGGAGTGGGGGAGAACTTTAAACATAAAATCTTGGTGCTCCATCTGGACCACCACCACCAATCAGGGTGGTCACATGACCCAGGCAGAACTAATCAGAGTCCTTCCCCAGGATTAATGTAGGAATGTTGGAAGAAAAAGCCTTCTGCCTGTTGGGACTATAAACTGAGAGAACCAGAAACTCTAACTGGGGCATTCATCCTTCCTGGCACACGGGGAAAGCGAGTCTGCATTACACGACCAACGCATGAGTCAGAGCCCTGAGGACACTGTTTGAACACACAGATCAAACCATGCCTAAAACCCTTAACGTTTTACCCAGTTACCTGAGCCAATAAAGTCTGTTATTAAGGTAGTTTGAGTTAGGTTTCTGTCATTTTCTTCTAATTAGAAGTGTCCCGACTAAAATAAACACTGACTGGCCCCACCCCCACTTGTGAATCCTTCACCTTCACTGGATATTCTTCTTTCCCAGGCCTCTCATTTCTGCTTCCTTTTCTCTATCTATAGCCAGTTTCCCACCTCTGAGCAAACCAACCAAGAGGTATCCATCTTCCAGCAGGTTGTGGCTAAGTTACAGGACCCTTCTGAGTCATTCCTTAGAGCAGCCTTCAGAGGCAGCCTCACACGGCCCCATAGCTGGGTGTGGGCACCCCCCCATCCCCCACTTACCCCTGCCGCTCCAGAGTCTCATAGTCCTCCTTCCCTTGCCTCCCACTTCCCTGATGCTATTTCCAAGCCTGAATGGTAAAGCTGTGGGTGCCTTTTAGTTCTGGAAAAGCAGGTCTAAGTATTCCACTTACTTGATAACACTGCTCAGCATTTTCTCACATGCAAATGGATGAAGCGTGCCACATGAAGTCACTGAGTTGAAGGTGGATAGCACAAGTGAGGCAAGACCATCAAACAGAATTACACTGCTAGTTACACATGTGGGTATATCTATGTATACATGAAACATAAAACACATGTTCTGTATAATAACATTAAACCTTGTAGAGTGTAACCAATCAGGGGCAGGGCAAGGTCTACACATCAAAAGGGAGGTTTTCTCTGCAGAATCAGGGGTATACCCTGCTCTGAGAAAACCTGAAACGCCTAAGTCCAGTCTTACAAAAGTTATAATAAGGGGCAAATATTCGCACTATAAAAAGATTCTTCATACCCCCACGTTCATAGCAGCACTATTTACAATAGCTAAGATCTGGAAACAGCCCAAGTGTCCATCAGTAGACAAATGGATTAAAAAAGCTGTGGTACATATACACAATGGAGTACTATGCAGCTGTAAGAAAGAAAGATCTCTTATCCTTTGAGACAACATGGAGTGACCTGGAAAGTATTATCCTAAGTGAAACAAGCCAAGCAGACAAAGACAAATACCACATGATCTCACTTATTTATGGAATATAATGAACATAACAGCTGAGGAATAGGGTAGACCCAGAAACATGGAAGTAGGGTACAGACTGACAACCTTCAGAAGAGGGGGTGGTGGGAGGAAGGAAGAGATAAACCACAGAACTTATACGCATGTATGCATAACCAATGGACATGGACAACAAAGCTGGGGACGGGGCGGGGGGGATAGGGAGGAGTGTGTCAATGGGGTAAAAAAAGAGAAACATCTGTAACAAAAATAAAATTAAAAATTAAAAAAAAAATAAAAAAGATTCTTCAGCCTTGGCCAGTTTGGCTGGGCAGTTAGAGCGTCAGAGTCCCGGGTTCAGTTCCCGCTAAGGGCATGTACCTCGGTTGCAGTTTGTCCCTGGCCCCGGTTGGGTCGTGTGGGTGGCGGCCACTTGATGTGTCCCTTTCACATCAATGTTTCTCTCTCTTCCTCTCTCTCCCTCCCACTCTATCTGAACAAAAAATAGAAAAATGTCCTCCAGTGAGGATTAAAAAAAAAAAAAGAGTCTTCACCTTATAAAAGGATTTCCTACAAGGTCCCACTAAAGCACCTGGGCTCCACTGCAATTAGAATAAAATTTGATTTGTACAAGGCTTGACAGGCACTGTCAACTACATAAATCAAGGAGCCACAGTTGAACTGAATTTTTTTTTTTTTTTTTTTATCCTCACCCGAGGACATTTTTCCATTTTTTGTTCAGATAGAGTGGGAGGGAGAGAGAGGAAGAGAGAGAGAGAGAAACATCGATGTGAAAGGACACATCGAGTGGCTGCCACCCGCACGATCAACCAGGGCCGGGGACAAACTGCAACCCAGGTACGTGCCCTTAGCGGGAACCGAACCCGGGTCTCTCTGTACCGCAGGCCGACGCTCCAACTGCTGAGCCAAACTGGCCAGGGCTGAACTGAATTTTTTGTTGTTGTTATATAATGTGATGAACAAAACAAGGTACTTTCTTTTTTTAAATCCTCACCTGAGGATATTTTTTCATTGATTTTCAGAGTGGGAGGAAGGGAGAAAGAGAGAAACATCGATGTGAGAGAGACACATATCAATTGGTTGCCTCCTGCATGATCCCAACCAGCAGGAACCAAATGGCAACCAAGGTACGTGCCCCTGACCGGAATCGAACCCGCAATACTTTGGTCCATGGGCCGACACTCTAACCGCTGAGCCAAACCAGTCAGGGTAAAACAAGGTAATTTTATTGGTATCACTATTATTGATTTTTCTGTGTGGGATAAAGATGATAGCACCAAATGCCATCATATCAGTTGAGGCAGGCATCTGATTCAGGGACAAGCAAGGCATTTCCTTCCTAATAGGGTTTTATTGTTAAGTGGAGTATTTGTCACGGCAAAAGAAAAGAGAAAGTAGTCACCTTCTTGATCCATACAAAGTTTTAAAAGACTGAATAATAGTAAAAACTGCAGGTAATATTATATAGTTCTTACTACATAACTGTTCTAAATTTTGGACAGGCATTAACTCATTTCATCCTCTCAATAACTTCATGTGTAGCTACTATTATTATCCCTGCTTTATAGATGAGTAAATGGATTGCATTGTCCAAGGTCAGGAGGCAGCAACTGGCAGAGCTGAGATAAAAATGCAAGCAGTCTGGATCCAGGGGCCATGCTCTTAACCACCATACTATGCAGCTCCCTTGATCTGGCAGTCACATGCAGGATGGCAAACAGTACAGGGAGAGGTGTGGAAATGGATGCTACTTAGCCTATTGCCAACAAGTTCAGACACGAGGTGTTGAGGACCTGTACTAGGCAGTAAAATAGGGGGGAAAAAGAGAAGGAATGATGATTAAAAGGAGGTAGCACAAGGGAGGTTTCTGAAGAATGAGCCTGTTGCCTAATTTGGTTGCCGGTTGTATGAGTGCGTTCGGTTTGTGAAAACTCATCAAGCTGTACTTTTTTTTTTAATCCTCACCTGAGGACATTTTTCCTTCTTCTTCTTTTTTTTTTTTTTTTTTTGTTCAGATAGAGTGGGAGGGAGAGAGAGAAAGAGAGGGAGAAATATGGATGTGAAAGGGACACATCGAGCCCTGGCCGGTTTGGCTCAGTGGTTAGAGCGTCGGCCTGCGGTCCAGAGAAACCCAGGTTCGGTTCCCGCTAAGGGTGTGTACCTCCGTTGCAGTTTCTCCCCAGCCCTGGTTGGGTCATGCGGGTGGCAGCCACTCAATGTGTCCCTTTCACATCGATGTTTCTCTCTCTCTGTCTTCCTCTCTCCCTCCCACTCTACCTGAACAAAAAATGGAAAAATGTCCTGGGGTGAGGATTAAAAAGAAAAAGAAAAAGAAAAAAAAAGTGGCATTAAGAGCTACACGACCTGGGCTCAAATTTTGCCTTTGCACCTACTAGATGTGTGATCTTGAACATGCTACTTCTCCCCTCTGTATTACCTTGCTTCTTGCAACTGTAAAGCTGCTATAATACAGTGTCTAACTCCCATGGCTTTACTGCGTACTAAACACTTACAATCATGCCTGGCATGTAGAACACTACTAAATGTTAGCTCCTGTCCTCACCATTTAAGGCCCACAGCCATAGTCTCCTATCTCATATCAGTTATTACATACTTTTCTTTATCATTTCCTTTACTATTGAGATAATTTATTATTATTCCCTGCCATGTTCCAAAAAGAATTTAGGTAGATTTGTTTAGCTATTATTTAAATAATACAACCATATTACAGAAAATCTGGAACACAGAAAATCAAGTATTATACTTTTAGGAGTGTGGTCATCCTGCTGCTTCTGTGAAATGCTTGATGTGATCTGTAGGCATGAATCATAGCTGTCACAGTAGAGCCACCATGAAAGGGCCATTGGTGAAGAAGGGAAGATAGAACACAAATCAGTCAACAGTCACTCACAAAACAGCCACAATTTTTCATTTTAAAAATCTAGAAGATTAGAACAGTACAAAATGCTCTTCACCTAGATTCACTAGTGGTTAACATTTTACCACATTTGCTTTCTCTTCTCTCTGTCAACACACAGACACTTGATTTTGCTGAATCGTTAGAAAATTAGGCTGCAGCCCTGGCCAAGTAGTTCAGTTGGTTAGAGTGTCATTCCCATACGCCGAAGTTGCAAGTTCAATCCCTGGTCAGGACACATAGAAGAATCAACCAACGAGCTCGACTGGTGTGGCTCAGTGGATTGAGCATCATCCCATTGACTGAGAGGTCCTAGTTCCATTCCTAGTTCCACTCCCGGTCAGGGTACATGCCCAGGTTGCAGGCTTGATTCCCAGTAGGGGGTATGCAGGAGGCAGCCGTTCGATGTTTCTCTCTCATGTTGATGTTTCTATCCCTCTCTCCCTTCCCCTCTCTCTAAAAAAACAAAAAGCAAATCAATAAAAAAATATATTCTTTTACTCAACTAACAAATGCATCAATAAGTGGAACAACAAATCGATATTTCTCTCTCTCCTTAAAATCAATAGATCAAAAAATAAAATAAAAAATAAAAAAGACTCAGCCCTGGTTGGTTGCTCAGTGGTTAGAGCACTGGCCTGCAGACCAAAGGATCACAGGTTCAATTTCAATCAAAGGCATTTACCTGGGTTGCAGGTTCCATCCCTGGCCCCGTTCAGGGTCATGCAGGAGGCAACTGATTGATTTGTCTTTCTCACATTGATGTTACTCTCTCTCTCCCCTTCCCTCCTTCCCTTTCACTCTCTTTAAAAATATCAATGAAAAAATATCCTCAGGTGAGGATTAACAAAATAAATGAATAAAGTAAAAAAAATAATCATTAAAAAAGGACTTAGAAAGAAGACACCAAATGGCGGATGACACCAGTGCTGTGGGAGGCCCGGGAGGCCCTGGAAGCCCCGGGGGCTCTGGAATGGGAGGCTGTGGAGGCTTCCGCGGATGATTTGGCAGTGGCATCTGGGACTGAGGTAGTGGCCAGCTTTGGGGTAGGGGCCGCAGCCACGCAGCTCATGGAGGGGCAAGGCAGAGGACAAGGAGTGGATTTCTGTCACAAAGCTGGGCCACCTGGTCAAGGACATGAAGATCAAGTCCCTGGAGAAGATCTATCTTTCTTCCTTGCCCATCAAGGAATCTGAAATCTTTGACTTTTCTTGGGGGTATCCCTCAAGGATGAGGTTTTGAAGATTATGCTTGTGCAAAAGCAGACACGAGCTGGCCAGAGGACCCAGTTCAAGGCATTTGTTGCCACTGGGGACTACAATGGACATGTTGGTCTGGGTGTTAAGTGCTCAAAGGAAGCAGCCACTGCTATCTGTGGGGTCATCATCCTAGCCAAGCTCTCTATTGTCCCTCTGCAGCGAGGCTACTATGGGAACAAGATTGGCAAGCCCCATACTATCCCTTGCAAAGTGCCTGGCCACTGTGGCTCTGTACTGGTGTGCCTCATCCCTGCCCCCAGGGGGATAGTCTCAGCCCCTATACCCAAGAAGTTGTTGATGATGGCTGGTATCAATGACTGCTACACCTCCGCCAGGGGCTGCACTGCCACCCTGGGCAATTTTGCCAAGGTCACTTTTTATACATCTCTAATACCTACAGTTATCTCACCCCTGATCTTTGGAAAGAGATTGTGTTCACCGAGTCTCCCTATCAGGAATTCATTGACCACCTTGTAAAGACCCATACCAGAGTTTCTGTGCAGAGGACCCAGACTCTAGCTGTGGCACCACATAATTTTATATAAGAAAAAGAAAGTGAATAAAGCCTGTTAGTTAATTTTTTTTTTTTAATCTCACCCGAGGACAAATTTTGCATCATCTTCAGGTAGAGTGGGAGGGAGAGAGGGAGAAAGAGAGAGAGAGAGACATCGATGTGCGAGAGACACATTGAGTGGTTGCCACCCACATGACCCCAACCGGGGCTGGGGACAAACTGCAACTGAGGTACATGCCCTTAGTGGGAACCGAACCCGGGACTCTCTGGTCCACGGGCCGACGCTCTAACTGCTGAGCCAAACCGGCCAGGGCAGTTAAAACTTTTTAAAAATTAAAAAGAAAAAAGGACTTAGAGGAGCCTATGAAATTTTTTTTGAGTTGCAGATATCATGTCATTGCATTCATAACTACTTCAGCTTTTATCTCTTAAGAACAAGGTCATTAACCATAATACTATATGTATTATACCTAAGGAATTTCTAATGTACGATCTATATTTACATTTTTCCAATTGCCCTAAAAATGATCTTATTTTTTCAATTTAGGATCCAATCAAGGATCATAAGTACACTCAAACTGTCATGATTCCTTTAATTTAGGACACCCTCTTACCCTTCCCTTTTTATATCTTTCATAGCACTGACATTTTTTTGAAGAGTCTAGGGCTGTCTTATAAAATGTCCCACAATCTGGAGTTGTCAATTCAGGTGAAACATTTTTGGAAAAGTGCTACATAGTTGATACTTTATATTTCATACTGCAACACACAAAGAGGTACCTAATAATAATATGTTCCATTATTGGTGTTGCAACATTTGATCATTTGATTAAAGTGATATGCACCCAAATCTTTTCATTGTAAAAGAATTCTTTTTCTCTTTGTAATAAATAAGTAATCTGTGGAGGGATCCTTTGAGTCCTTCTGAATATCTTGTGACCCAACCATATTTTTATCCAATGGTTATAGCATCTATTGATAATCTGCCTGAATCAATGATCACATTAGTATTGCAAAATGGTCATTAGTGATGTTTACGGTGTGGGTAAAGTGAACCCTTGCAAATCAAATCCTATTTTTTCACTCACCTACATTATTATTTCATAATTATAATATCAGAACCATTTCAGAAATTCATCTGATTGACTCCTCCTGACAGTTGATTCACACCTACCTGTCTTACATTTCTCTGATCTCTATCCACCTGAGCAAGTACATTAAGTAGAAACAAACATGTAAATGCATTGTCTTAAACAGTGGGCAAGGAGATACCTGTCTATACAAGCAAGAGGTTGTCTAGTCTTTAGAGCCCTCTTTCCGATAGCAGATCAAATTCCACATCAAGAAAAGTCTATTTTTCCAAAGGTGGTTTAGGCCACTAGCAGCAGGGAGCAAGGGCCATGCTAATTATGGAAAATGGGGCAGACAGAGAAGAGCTAGTCAGTTCCATGCCAAGTTGGCCTTTGGCTCACTGGGACTCAGAAACATGGCTGGAAGACTGAAACAAGGGCTCAGGATATCAGAACAGCAGCATGGACTCTCTCTTGCTGCCAGAGGTCACAGCGGAATATCCTTGTCTCCCATGGCCCAGGTAGCTTTCCATTGGAAAACACCAGGCAAAACAAATCATTCTCATGATACAGATGGGGTATAGCACTCCTAGGAAAGGTCCCTCTGCAGACATTAAAACATACCTGCGAGTTTCCAAAGCCAACCAAACTCATGACAATAAAACCACCACATCAGTCCGCTCTTGGGGCTCTTACCTGACTGGAACACGTATCTGGCCAAGCCCTGCATTAACTCTGCAGGCCATGTTGGGGGAGCAGACTCCCCTGTTTCTCTCTTCAGACGAAATGTCAACTCAAAGCCAAATCCACTAGGTCCATCTGTTCCTGTAAATCTGAAAGGGATAAAAAGCAAATGTTTTTAGTTCAACTATTTAGGGAAAAGAAAAACACTGGCCCTGGCCAGTTTTGCTCAGTGGTTAGAGCGTTGGCCTGAGAACCAGAGAGTCCTGGGTTCAGTTCCCGCTAAGGGCACATATCTCAGTTGCATTTTGTCCCCGGCCCCAGTTGGAATCGTGTGGGTATCGACCAGTCGATGTTTCTCTCTCACATTGATGTTTCTCTCTCTCTCTTCTCCCCTCTCTCCCTCCACTCTATCTGAAGATAAATGCAAAAAAATGTCCTTGGGTAAGGATAAAAACACAAAGAAAAACACTGTTTTGAAAGTCTAATTAAAGTTCTCCCTTATTCCTGGTGGCCTTAGCATCCAAACCCCTTAGAGGGATCTGCCAGTGCATGAGCCTTGAGGGGAAAAGGGACCTCAATAGCGTATAAGGAACCAGAACTCTAGCCTCACCTTCCAGCCAGCTACAGTACGTGTGTATGACAAATTCCCTTGCTGGTACCCTGAATTACAAGTTCCAAATTCAGAAACATTCCTTTCTGTGTGATTGACGTCTATTACTGAACATCTTCCCTATTCATGCTCCATATTCCTTCAAGTAGTTAATACGCACCTACTAAGTTGGCTAAGAATATAAGTCTTGCTATATGGTCTGTGAGGATGAGATCCTTCTCTGCTCCCACCTTCACCCTGGCCCACAAGGGTGCAAGCCTTGGGTTGGGCTGGTTGGCCTCCAAACTCAGCATTTGCAGATAGGTCCCAGGGTAGATTCCAAATACTGGGAGGGGCTGTATTTTTCCTGAAATCCAGCACTCCATGTGCATTCATCAATCAGCACATATAATTCCTAAAATCTGGCACCCCATGTGCACTCTTCAGTCACTGGAACCTTGAGAAAACAAGGTTTGTCCTCCCTTCCCATAACCAGGTGGCCCAGAATGATAAAAGTTACTATCTCTGTAGCCACACTCATCGCAGTGACAATGAGGCAAGGAATGCCTGCCTCCCTATCTGCGAGGAAATGCTCAGGAGCCCCAAGTCTTTAAGGAAGTCCCTGAAATGGACTTCTGCTAGAGAGGGAAATGAAATGGGTAAGAAAGCAAGGCCTGGTTAGGGAAGGGAGCATCAGAGAGAGTTCCTAAGAGCTCAGGAGGAATGCCAGCATGGGAAGGGTTAAAAGTTAAAATATGTTCATGATATAATTTTCAGTAATTATATCTTGTACAAACATGAGCCACAATGATTATACACATGTAAGCTCCTCAGCATACAAACCATAAACTAAGATGACAGCCCACAACTCCTTGCCAGCCAAGCTACTGGAACAGGCAGTTGGGTTGGTCAGAGGGGAGAATTCTGAAGGGACAGTGATGCCCAACCCTGGAATTTCACAAGGCATTTTTTCTTCTTCTTCTTTGTCACCGTCACCATCATTGTCGTCATCATCAATCCCAACCTGAAGAGGCCAGGCCCAGAGACCAGACAGAAAGATATTCAAAGTCTCAGAAGCTCTGACACCAGTCCTAGCCCTACTGTGTGCCTGAGTGAATTCAGGCTTCCTGTGCTTGCTGTGGTGGGGAGATCACCTCTCATAGCTAAGTTCTCTAAAGGACTGAAAACGAATGCATCCTTTAAGTCACGATGGTCATACCTGATTATATTCAAAGGAGGTAACCACAGTTTACATTTACTCTAAGCATCTAACAATGTGGGAAACTCAATACATTTTGAGGGTACACACCTAGAATTTTGGAGACCACACTAGAAGAAGGACACAGTGCAAGCTATTTTCTTTCCCTGCTGAACTGCCCTGTTTGGGGGAAATTCCATTAAGGGAGGCTGAGGAAATAGCTAAGCAAACTGAAGCTAGAAGAGCTGCCTCCCCAGGGCTGCAGGTATGATAGGAGTGTGAAAACCTGGGGTCATGCAAGATTGACTGGGAGCTAAAATTCTACAAAAGGAGATGGGTCACTAGGTGAAAGGGAAGATTTTAAGCAGCACCAATTAGAGGCAGCTCTGTAAAATGTATTAGATTATTACTCCAGGGCTTTCATCTTGGGCCAAGAAAAATACATGATTTCTAACCACAAAAACTTGAGAAACAAACTAAAAGAAACACATTCCTCAGGATGCACAATGGGGGAAGAACCCTTGGATGCAGGGGGAAAAAATCATATGCAACCAAGCAGCACCACCTTTCTGAGGAGGGCAGTGCACACATGCACACGCATGTATGAGTGTTCATGCACGCACATGTACACCATCTGCCTCCATCCAGAGTGCTTTCTAGGCCAGCTCTGTGGTGGGCAGGCCAGCCTTCATAGAGCTGGCTGGGAGGGACAGGCCCAGCCAGATGGTCTCCACCTGTGTTTGATTACCACCCACCAAGCTGGCTGGACACAACCTCTAAACTCTGAAATATGAGTCTGAAATGGCCCAGCCTCAGGATAAACACACAACCTGGAGCCTGTCAGGTCTCTTTTTCAAAGCAGATTGCTCAGGCAATAGCCAAGTGACAGGGTCATTCAGTCTTTAAAGTCCCCTAAAGGGGCCTGGTTTGGTCTGGACTTCCCCAACATAAGAGGTTCTCCAGCCAAAGTGGTTTGTCTGACCAGAAGATGAAGCCCCTCCTAGGGAGCAGCTGTCTCTCATATCTTCCAAGAAAGAAAAACATGAGAAGAAATTGGCATGTATGACAGAAGGTGGAATTTGGGTTACAGAAAAGAATTTTTCTAACAGAAGACTGCTAAAATACTGGCTGGTAGGAAAGGGGGCCATTGGGATTTCTTCCAACAAGTATTTTTAAAAACACACATTACAGATTCTCCCCAGTTTGGCAGGGAGGAGTTAAGGGGTTCTAATTGTTTTGTTGCAGAAGGATGAATGAGATGGCCTCTCAAAATTGTTTCTAGCTCAAGAACTTTTGATCCTGCTCACTGAGGTGCCTAGAGGAAAGGCTGGCTTTATCCCAACAGTTTGGTGACCTATGAATGGATGTGCCAGCGTTAAGACAAACTTGCTGACAAACTCAATGTGCCTTGAGTCCTGGACATAGCTGTCCGACTCCTGGGAACTGCCCAAAGGTCTGTCTCAAAATCAAAGCATCTAAAAAGATGTCTCTTGGCCTCCAAGAGGCCAAAATGACCGCTAACTTCAGGCAGAAGATGAATAGAAGAGATTTTCTGGGGATGCTCTAGCTCGTGACCTAGATACTAAAAAGACTGCATCATGGGCCCCACGACTCTGGCATTGCTTAAGTAGAATGACCAACTTGTCCTTGTCTGCCTGGGACTTCTCAGGCTTTAGAATTGAAAGTGCCATGTCCCAGGAAAGCCAGTAGTCTCAGATAAACTGGAACAGTCACCTGACACTGAAATGTCACTATCTGGTCCACACAAAGCAAAATGTTGCCACATTTAAAAAACAGCAAATATGCATCAAGAGCCACCAAAATGCCAGCAGTGCAGGAGCAGAGTCTCTAAGGTCAAGCCACCTATGCTCAAGTCTTGGCTCTGCTACTTCCTGGTTATGTGACCTTAAGCAAATCACTTATCCTCTCTGTGCCTCAGTTTCTTCATCTGTACAAAATGGAGATAACAAGAGTGAACCCTAAGGTAAACCATGGACCCTGGGTGATGATGATGTGTCGATGCAGGTTCATCAACCATAATAAATGCACTGCTCTGATGCCTGATGTTGCTGGGGGGAAGGCTGTGCAGGGGCAGGGGATACATGGGAACTCTGCACTTTCCACTCAATCTTGCTGTGAACTAAAACTGCTCTAATGAGTTAATATGTATAAAACACATAGTGCCTGGAACACAGTAGGTACTATTTAAATGTCCACTATTATTTATAGTAGGATTTCCCAGTTCTGGGAATTTACCCTAAGAGAATAATCTTGTATTTGAAAAGGCTTTTGCATAAATACATTCAGTTGTATTTATAAGAGGAAAAAAAATGTAGAAGAAATATTACAAATTCTGCTGCATTGTGTGGTGGGACATTATACAGTCATTAAAAATGGGAGTTCTAAAAGCAGGGCTGATTTCTGAACATTGAGAAGCAAAGGTCTTTCCAGCTGTAACTGGTGAGAAGAAAAAGAAAGTTTATGTCAGCACCCCACTCTACAACCTCTATTGTTTGCTGTTCACCTGTTGTTAACTATAGGACAAAAATATAAACAACTCTTTTATTATTATTATTATTTTTTTTTTCACCCAAGGATAGTTTTCTATTTATCATCAGATAGAGTGGAAGGGAGGAAGAGAGAAAAGACCGATAGAGAGAAACATCGATGTGATAGAGCAACACTGACTGGTTGTCTCCTGCATGACCGGAACAGGGCCAGGGACAAACTGCAACCGAGGTATGTGCCCTTGACCAGAATCAAACCCACAACTCATTGGTTCATGGGGTGATGCTCTAACCGCTGAGCCAAACCAACCAGGGCAACAACTCTTTTTTTAAATAGTCATGAAAATTAAAACCCTTGTGCATTGCTGATAGAGATGTAAAATGGTGCAGCTGCATAGCAGTGTGGTGGTTCCTTAAAAAATTAAACAGAGGCCCTGGCCGGTTTGGCTCAGCAGTTAGAGCGTCCGCCTGCGGTCCCGAGAGACCCGGGTTCGGTTCCCGCTAAGGGCATGTACCTCGGTTGCAGTGTGTCCCTGGCCCTGGTTGGTCATGCGGGTGGCAGCCACTCGATGTGTCCCTTTCACATCGATGTTTCTCTCTCTCTCCCTCTCTCTCTCTCTCTCTCTCTCTCTCTCTCTCTCTCTCTCACCCTCTCTCTCCCTCCCACTCAACTGAACAAAAAAGTGTCCTCGGGTGAGGATTAAAAAAAAAAAAAAATTAAACAGAGATTTATCATAGGATTCAGCAATTCCACTTCTGGGTATGTACCCAAAAGAAATGAAAACTGGATGTTAAACAGATACTTTACACCAATGTTCATTTCAGCATTATCACAATAGTCAAAAGTGAAAATACATTCAAATGTCCATGGATGAATGAATGGATAAACAAAATGTTATGTCTGTACAATGAAAAAATTATTCAGTCTTAAAAAGGAAGGAAAGCCATGGCCAATATGGCTCAGCAGTTAGAGTGTCGGCCCTCAGACCAATGAGTCACGGGTTCGATTCTGATCAAGGGCACGTACCTTGGTTGCGATTCGTCCCGGGCCCTGGCTGGGGTAATGCAGGAGGCAGCCACTCGATGTGTCCCTTTCACGTTGATGTTTCTCTCTCTCTCTTTCTCTCTCTCTCTTCCTTTCTCTCCCTCCCACTCTATCTGAACCAAAATAGAAAAATGTCCTCAGATGAGGATAAAAAAAAAAAGGAAACTGACACATGCTACAACATGAATGAACCTTGAAGATATTATGCGAAGTGAAATGAGCCAGACATAGGACAAACACTGTATAATTCCACTCATATGAGGTACCTTAGAGTAGTCAAACTCATAGACACAGAAAATAGACTGGTAGTTGCCAGGGATTGGGGAAGGAGTATAGGGAGTTTTGTTTAATGGGTCCAGATCTTCAGTTTAGGAAGATGAAAAGTTCTGGAAATGGATGATGGCGGTGTTATCATAACAATGTGAAGGTACATAATCCCATTGTACATTAAATATGGTTAAAATGGTAAATTTCACATCATATATATCTTACTACAAAACAAATGGTGATGACAAAGCATGAAACAAACTTAATATATAGTTCAAAATATTTGTGTATTCATCTACAAAGTAAAAATATATGAGAAAAAATATATATGAAAAGAAGACAAGGAAATTGCAATAAAATCACTATATTGGCTTAGTACAACCTTTTATTTTCAAACATCTTTGTATTTTTCAAATTTTCTACTGTTTATAATCTCTGGTCTAAACCATAAACTTTTTACAGGGCAGGATTATGTCTTGCTCATTACTGTATCTGCAGGTCTAGCCTCCAGGCTTCTCATAGAATCTATTGGCTGAGTGTACCTATAGGATGGACACTCAGGGTATGACAAGAGAAGTCCATGGTCATTGCCCCTTTTCTCTAGGGGTGGCCTGGATACTTTCATTATTATCTGGAGCAAGGAATGCTGGGCCAGCAAAGGGTGCTGCTGACTTTGAGATACCTCTAAAGTCAGGTCCATGGGGTGATGCTCTAACCGCTGAGCCAAACCAACCAGGGCAACAACTCTTTTTTTAAATAGTCATGAAAATTAAAACCCTTGTGCATTGCTGATAGAGATGTAAAATGGTGCAGCTGCATAGCAGTGTGGTGGTTCCTTAAAAAATTAAACAGAGGCCCTGGCCGGTTTGGCTCAGCAGTTAGCCACTGTTCTGCCCCTTACACTATGCAGATAATAAAAAGCTGCCTGGCAAAGGGAGGGCACCACTAGAAACCATTTCACTAGGGAAAACAGAATGTGAGCATTCCCCAGTGCATGGCCTCTGCCTCCACCCTAGGGGACTAAGTAAAGAACGAGGGACAAAAGCCAGAGCCCCATTTTCTCCTGGGCCCAATCTATCTCCTTTCCACACACGGTCTCTCCAGATAGCTACCAATTGGGTTCAGCCAGCAGGAGCTCCAACAGGAAATCAGAGGGAGGGAGGAGAGAGAGGCTAGAGCTCCCTCCCCAAGGTGGGCTGGAGTTGACTGTGCCACTCAATGAAAGGTCACTGTGGTAGGTCGCTCTGGACAATGACACTACACAACTCTTTCCTTCTAGGTTCCCAAATCTCACTCTGTCCCCTGGTCCCTTTAGCACTGGGAGAGTAGCAACAAAGCCAAACTACTAGATTTGTGTTACTGCACTATCATTATAGTGCTGTTTCTTTTTTTTTTTTTTTTTTTTTTTAATCCTCACCCGAGGACATTTTTCCATTTTTTGCACAGACAGAGTGGGAGGGAGAGAGAGGAAGAGAGAGAGAGAGAAACATCGACGTGAAAGGGACACATCGAGTGGCTGCCACCCGCACAACCAACCAGGGCCGGGGACAAACTGCAACCGAGGTACATGCCCCCAGCGGGAACCGAACCCGGGTCTCTCTGGACCGCAGGCCGACGCTCTGACCGCTGAGCCAAACCAGCCAGGGCTATAGTGCTGTTTCTTTATAAACAAACTCTTCTCCAGTTATTCTATTTTTTTTTTTTTTATCCTCACCTGAGGACATTTTTTGATATTTTGTTCAGATAGAGTGGGAGGGAGAGAGAGGAAGAAAGAGAGAGAGAGAGAAACATCGACATGAAAGGGACACATCGAGTGGTTGCCACCTTCACAACCCAACCAGGGCTGGGGACAAACTGCAACCGAGGTGAGGTACGTGCCCTTAGTGGGAACTGAACCCGGGTCTCTCCAGACCGCAGGCCAACGCTCTAACCGCTGAGCCAAACCGGCCAGGGCCAGTCAGTCTATGTTTAAGATGCCAAACTTCCTTGTTGAGACCGTGTCAGAGTTGCAGGTCAATCCCCGGCCCTGGTGGGGTGCGTGTAGAAGGCAACCAATTGATGTGTCCCTCTCACATCAATGTTTCTCTCTCTCTTTCTTCCCCCTTCCACAAAAATCAATGTAAAAAATATCCTCCAGTGAGGATTAACACAAAAAAATAAAAGTTGGTTTGTGAGAACTTAGGAAAGGAGGTGTTATCACTAAGATCTAGCTGCTCGCTTGCTTGTGTGTGTGTGTGTGTGTGAGTGTGTGTGTGTGTGAGAGAGAGAGAGAGAGAGAGAGAGGTGGTATCATAAATGACTAACTTCATTCTCCAGAACACGAAGCAGGCCAGAGGTGTGGGACATTTCTGATATTGACCTGCCTTTCCACTCTTAGGTCCCACTATACCCACACCGTTATCAACCCTGTGCTGTGACCCCCAGCCAACCCCCATTCCCCAAACATGTCCCCTACCCCATGCCATGACTGCTACTGGCCCCTCGGTCTAGAAGACCCTTCTAGTTCAGCCTCATCTTCCCAAGTTCTCTTTTCAAAGCCCTTCTAACGACCATATCTATAAGTGAAAGTATGCTCGCTTATCACACCATTTCTCTCAAAGTACTGTATTCTCTCTGTAACGTAGTACTTCATGTGGGCTCCATTACATTTGAAAGAGGGCTCTCTCACATCATACTGTGGATTCTTGCCATTCTTTTTTTCCTTCGTAGTCCCTCAAAATGACAAACACTGAACACAGAACAATGCTGGACACTTAATAGGTGCTCAATAGCTATCAATTGATTGACTATCAGTGACATGTACATACTGAGGCTAAATAAATGTTTATTAACTAGACTAAATCTGAGAAAAGAGGCAAAGTTTTACAAGATACAGAATGATGGGGAAGGGGTAAAGAAGTTAATAGCAGCCTAAAGTTATGGGCCAAAGTCCGGGCTTAGGCAGAATGCTGAGCATTGCAATAGTACAGAGAAGCTGTAAAGTAAGTAAGGTAGACATCAGAGATTCTTAGTCTTGGGCTCCTTGAACCCTTTGGATGTGTCAGGGTAGACTTAGGGTGAAAACTGCTTAAACTTAGAGGAGTCCACTGGCAAGAATAGAGATAGTGGAGGTGGCCAGAGCTAACACAAACCCCAGCTGCACCTCTCTCTAGCTGATTCTTGGGCGAGTTAACTCCCATGTGCGCTGGTTTCCCCATTTGTTAAACTGAGATAAGAACACTTACATCACAGGGTGACTGGGAGGCTTCTATGGCATGCCACAGTGTCTAGCACCCAGCAAGCACCCATACATGGAAGCAGTATTCATCTTCCTTTGTTTAGTTAATGCTCACTAGAAGTAGTTCCTGCTCATCACTTCTCCCTGAAAACATCAGCAAATGCCTCAAGCTTCTCTACTTCTGGACTCTGGAGCTTAATCAGCCCCATTCAGCAAGAGCTACCCACATCTTCCAGCTTTGCCCAAGTTCCTGACCTTGGATCCCTCCCAGAATCCTCAAACCATGCCTGAGATTCTTCCTGACTGCTACCAGGCCTTGAGTGACAGCCATCACAACAGAATTCAGTAAACATTACTAAATAAACATTTGCAAAGATGATGTTTTTATTTTGAACAATTCCCCTTACTGATACTTCATTAGCTGTTCTGAAATGGTGTTTGGTAACTACAAAAGTACTACAGCCCTGGCCGGGTTGCTAAGTGGTTAGAGCATCGGCCTGCGGTCCAGAGAGACCTGGGTTCAGTTCCCGCTAAGGGCGCATACCTCGGCTGCAGTTTGTCCCCGGCCCTGGATTGGTCGTGCGGGTGGCAACCACTCGATGTGTCCCTTTCACGTTGATGTTTCGCGCGCGCTCTCTCTCTCTCTCTCTCTCTCTCCCTCTCCCTCCCACTCTATCTGAACAAAAAATGGAAAAATGTCCTCGGGTGAGGATAAAAAAAAAAAAGTACTATATACGAGGTATAAAACTGTAAAACTCTTTTGAAATGTGTTTATATGGTAATATTCTGACATAACTAAGATTATTTTTTTTAAACTTCCAGCTATATTATATTAATTTTGTATAAAATTTTTAAAAAAAGAATGTGTCCTGGCTGGTGTGGCTCAGTTGGTTGGATCATCGTCCCAACAATGAAAGGTGGTGAACAATAAAAGGTGGCGGGGTTTGATTCCCAGTCAGAGCATGTACCTAGATTGCGGATTCGATCCTCAGTAAGAGCACATTTGGCATGCAACTGATCAATGTTTCTCTCACATCTCGCTCTCTCTTCCTCTCTCCAAAATCAAGTTAAAACAAAAGAAAGAAAGAAAGAAAGAATGAGGCAATAAGGGTGTTTGGGGGCTGGGAAGAAAGGGATTAAAAAGTACAAATTTATAAATTGGCATTTAAAAAATAGTCACAGGGATATAAAGTACAGCATAGAAAATACAGTCAATAATATTGTAATAAGCCCTGGCTGGTTTTCTCAGTGGTTAGAGCATCACCTGCAGACCAATGAGTCGTGGGTTCGGTTCCAGTCAAGGATGCGTACCTCAGTTACGTTCATCCCTGGCCCTGGTTGGGTCGTGCAGGAGGCAACCAGCTGATGTGGCTCTATCATGTCAATGTTTCTCTCTGTCTCTCTGTCCCTCCCTCCCTCCTACTCCACCTGATAATAAGCAGAAAAATATCCTCAGGTGAGGAATAAAAAAATAATAATAATAATATTGTAATAACTATGTATCAGGTGGGCACTTGACTTATTAGAAGGATTATTTTATAAGTTATATAAATATTTTATCACTATGCTGGGCACCTTAAACTAACATCATATTTTTTGAAAAAAATTTTTTTTCTTTATTGATGTTAGAGAAAGAGAGGAAGGGAGAGAGAGAAATAGAAACATTGATGAGAGAGAATATTGACTGGCTGCCTCCTGCATGGCCCCCAATGGGGATCAGGCCCAAAACGTGCCCTGACTGGGAATCGAACTGGTGATCTCTTGGTGCATGGGTCAATGCTCAACCACTGAGCCACACCGGCCGGGAAAAACTAAC
Source organism: Molossus molossus (assembly GCF_014108415.1). NCBI lineage: Eukaryota > Metazoa > Chordata > Mammalia > Chiroptera > Molossidae > Molossus > Molossus molossus. The sequence goes on from NW_023425352.1 coordinate 21,826,438, forward strand.
ATAATATTGAATGTCAACTGTAATTTTAAAAACTTTTTAAAATTAAAAACAAGAAAGAAAAGAAGAAAGAGCCCTGGCCAGTTTGGCTCAGCGGTTGGAGCGTCGGCCTGCAGACCAGAGAGTCCTGGGTTCGGTTCCCGCTGGGGGCACATACAAAATAAATAAATAAATAAATAAAAATAAGCAACATTTCTTTTAAAAAAAGAAAATAAAAAAGAGTAAGCAAAACCCCAACAGCTAAGACTCTGCACCCTGACAATGAGCTGGGAGTCCAGAGAGGCTACAGTGCAGGGCAGACACTTTTGAGTTTGTTTGTTTTTTTACCCTCACCTGAGGACATTTTTCGATATTTTGTTCAGATAGAATGGGAGGGAGAGAGAGAGAGAAACATCGACGTGAAAGGGACACATCGAGTGGCTGCCACCCGCACAACCCAACCAGGGCCGGGGACAAACTGCAACCGAGATACGTGCCCTTAGCGGGAACCGAACCTGGGTCTCTCCAGACCGCAGGCCGATGCTCTAACCGCTGAGCCAAACCGGCCAGGGCCACTTGTTTTTTTTTTTTTTTTCTTTTTTCTTTTTTTTTTTTTAAATCCTCACCCGAGGATATTTTTCCATTTTTTGTACAGATAGAGTGGGAGGGAGAGAGAGGAAGGGAGAGAGAGAGAGAAACATCGATGTGAAAGGGACACATCGAGTGGCTGCCACCCGCACGACCAACCAGGGCCGGGGACAAACTGCAACCTACGTACGTGCCCTTAGCGGAAACCGAACCCGGGTCTCTCCGGACCGCAGGCCGACGCTCTAACCGCTGAGCCAAACTGGCCAGGGCCCAGGGCCACTTTTGAGTTTTTAACTCTTGAGTAGTAGATGCTCTTTTCCCTACACACCACCCAACCAAATTCGGGGACTGCTTTGTCTCACGCAAGTAGGTTTCTTGAGGTCTTTTGCTGGGTAGGTTTCCTGAGATCCCTTGCTGGGTAGGTTTCCTGAGATCCTTGCTGGGAGCCAAGGAGCACATTCCCACAGCATTGCTCAAGTGTAAAAATAGTAGCTCCCAGGACTGATTCAGCTGAGAATTCAGCCAAACAAACTCACCTGGCTCCCAACTCTCAGGGTGGCTTAACTCTCTCCCAGTGAGCAATGAGCTTCCCAGACTGGGACACTAAATTGAGCAAAAGCACCAAGCCCAGAGCAGCAGACCATTTCTCTGCAGGGTGGTGAAAACTCGGTTCACTCTCCCTAGTGGAGACTTACCGTACCTTCTTCTCTCTACTCCCAACCACCACCAAAGAATCAAAAGGTCAGTCAGTCCCCTGGGGGATTCCAAGCCAGACTGGTGCTCCCTAGGAATTCTGAGCCAAGGAAGAGCCTGGTGCCTAGGTTTCTTGGCATCGTCATGACAGCTGCCACTCTTGGCTTTGGTGTAAAGCAACATCTATACAAAGATCTTTTTAAAAATAAAAAGAGACTGGCTAGGCCAATGGCAGGAAGATCAGTCTGATTTGGGAAGTGAGGGGCCATCTGCATGCAGGTGTACATACAGCTTGGGGCTTCCTAAATAAACAAGAGCCAGGCATTCTGCCCAAGGGCCTTTTGTCCACCCACTATCCTCCAGGACTCTGGGAAGCCAGCCACCCCAGAAGATTAAGATATCTGAATAAGGGTAATGGGAAGAAACTAATCTTTTCAGCATCTCAGTTCCCCAAGGACTGTACTTTTGTGTGTTCTGTACATGAGCACATCATGTCACAGCTGAGCAAATGCTAAATGGTAATAATATTCCCACTGCCATCCAAAAAGATAATCAGGCTGAGACATTCAAATACAAGCAAGATAAAACAGTATTAAAAAGCAATGAGTCTTCCTCTCAGTAATTATCAAAGTCAGATTCAAATATCTTAATGGTGTTTCCTTTGAGCCACTTTTGCTGTTGTTTCCTTTTTTAGGGAAATAAGACCATCACTCAACTCTATTCTCTTGCCTTTGTACCAGTGCTGAGGTCCCGTATTACTGCAAAAGTTTCCTAAAGCCTCACTCCTGCCCTCCATCGCATCATCCCTTTGCTTCCCTTCCCAGTCAACAGATAACTTGTTAAATGTCACTTTCTTTCCATTACCTTCCAACTCTCCAGCCTCACATTGCTCCACTGCTCTCCTCTCTTACCAAGCCCCAAATATACTGGCCTTCTTTCTGTTCCTTGGGCTCCTTCCTACCCCAGGGATTTTGCACTAGCTACTTTCACTAACTACAATCTGCACATGGTTGAACAGAGCATTGTACAACTTCAGGTAGCACCAACTGCACAGAAAGCCACTGGATGGTTCTGTGCAGAGGAGTGACATGCATGAGATACTGGACACAGAGCTAGCACAAAACTAAGGGACCCACATCGCAATGCTCCTGCAAAGCTCCAACCCCAAAGGTTCCCTTGCTCAGCTACTGCCATCCTTCTGGGCCCTTTCTCTGTGCAAAACCCCTGGCTACAGGAATGAAATTTCCACACTGATCCAATATACTGAAAAAGCTAGAGCAAGAAAGAGAAGGGGTTAGGGCAAGCCACAGTGTCATCTGTCAGGTTCCACTATGTTTTTTCCTCTAACCACCAAGTTTTTCAGAAGCATTTAAGAGACAAATCCACCAAAGGCAGAAAGCACATCCAGCCAGCTTGACCCCCTGGGATCGGGAGCCTGGGCCAGGCCCCATTCTCTAGTACTTACCCCTCCCCACAGGCATGGCTCCTGAGTTCCTGAAAAGCCTAAGATCAGAGTAAGGGAAACTGGTGGTCAGAGGCAGGGCTCCAAGCACCCTCAGGGTCAGCACTGTAAAAATAAAATATCTCTCTGCCCTGGACAGTTTGGGTCAGCGGTTAGAGCGTCGGCCTGTGGTCCAGAGAGACCCGGGTTCTGTTCCTGCTAAGGGCGCGTACCTTGGTTGCAGTTTGTCCCTGGCCCTGGCTGGTCGTGCGGGTGGCAGCCACTCGATGTGTCCCTTTCACGTCAATGTTTCTCTCTCTCTCTCTCTCTCTCTCTCCCTCCCTCCCTCCCTCCCTCCCTCTCTCTCCCTCCCACTCTATCTGAACAAAAAATGGAAAAAAATGTCCTCAGGTGAGGATAAAAATAAAAATCTCCTTGACTGGCCTTGTGGCAAAGCTGGTTCTATGACTCAGGATTCAAGAAGCCTGAATAACATGGGAGAATGGGAGGGAGTAGGAAGGTAGATCTTTGAAGGCCATTAGCTTTTGCTAACATGATAGTAGAGGGCCTAGAGCCCATTAAACCACATCTCTCTGAGAAGCTGCTATGTAAACCCATATTCTCACTGACAAATGGGCAACTGGCCTAGCCCCAAACACAGTTCTGACCTCGGTTCTGGTTCTGAGCCTCAGGACTTCTGCTCACAAAGAGCCCTCCACCAGGCCTGAAGGCATGGACTGCAGTAAAGGAGGCAAGGAGGTTCTGCATGATGACCTAAGTCTCTGAAGCTGTATCAGGCCCACCTCCCCACAATGTTTTCCAGTTAAAGGACCCTTCAGCCAAAGGATTATAGACAACATGAAGTACAGAACAGGAGTATGCTATTTGTTACTATATACCTCATGCCCAGAACTGTCCCAACAATGACTTATCACTATAATGAATGAATGGCTGACCCTTCAAATGAAGAAGAGAGGCCAGTGATTAATGCTGAATGAGAACCAAGTATACCACCCAACATCCAGTAGACCCAGTGCCAGAGGACAGCGGACTACCCGTTTTCCTAGATCCATTGACCAGATCCTGCTGCATACATAGAGTGTTAGTGCATTATTTGATTCCTATGTATGGCAGAAAGCCTCACAAGCCTGAAATGATAACCATTTATTTCAGGCAGATGCCTGAAAAGTATCTCATTCATTTCTTGGCATTTGTGCTTATACTGTGAACCTTCTGTATACTTTGGGTATCAGGAACCTGGGGTACTCTGTAAGCCCAGTCTCACATCTTCTGCATCCATACACCCAAGAAAGGGAGAAACAGGAGTCTCGTGGTGTTCACTTCCAGGTAACAATGACCACCAAATCTAAACATTGATCACCTTTCTAAGAGGAAGTCAACAAAGTAACTACACACAGCCTCAGGACTATCACCACCAGGCATGCTAATCTGTAGTTAAAGAATCAAGGTATTAACTGAGAAGTGGGCAGCCAGCACAATAGGTACATCACCTAAACTGCTCTTCACTTCTATGAGAAGTCAAGCAGTAGAAAGTGGACGCAGTTAATACAGCATGGCAATGGGCAGGAGCCATCTTTCCAAATAAATGTGCTATTTTCAGTATCGAGAAACTCTATCTAGCAGGCATGAACCAACAGAATTTAGAAGAGTGTTAGGCCCTGGCCAGTTTGGCTCAGCGGTTAGAGGGTCAGAGTGTCGGCCCACGGACCAGAGAGACCCGGGTTTGGTTCCCGCTAAGAGCACGTACCTCGGTTGTAGTTTGTCCCTGGCCCCGATTGGGGTTGTGTGGATGGCAACCAGTAGATGTGTCTCTCTCACATCGATGTTTCTCTCTCTCTCTTCCTCCCTCTTTCCCTCCTGCTCTATCTGAAGATAAATGCAAAAATGTCCTCAGGTGAGGATTTAAAACAAAAGAGTGTTAGCCAGGTAGTAGGAAAGCCTTGAAAGATGTTAAGTCCCAAACTGAGGGGACTCATACAAGACAGAAGCCTTACACACACACGTGGGAAAGCATCACTCATGATTAATTGCTTACAGAAATCATCATGAGGACATACACAGGATCGCAAACAAAAGGTGATAGGATTAGGAGTGATTTTTTTCCACACCCTTCTCTAATTTCTAACATTCTTGTTAAAACGGTCAACTGTCTTTATAATAAAAAAAGCAAATTTAGCCCTAGCCAGGTAGTTCAGTTGGTTAGAGCACTGTCCTGATATGCCAAGGTTGCGGGTTTGATCTCCAGTCAGAGCACAGACAAGAAACAACCAATGAATGTATAAAGAAGCGGAACAGCCCTGGCCGGTTTGGCTCAGCGGTTAGAGCATCGGCCCATGGACCCAAAGAGCTGCGGGTTTGATTCTGGTCAAGGGCATGTACCTTGGTTGCAGTTTGATCCCCAGCCCTGGTTGGGGTCATGAGGGAGGCAACCAGTCAGTGTGTCTCTCTCATATCAATGTTTCTCTCTCTCTCCCTCCCTCCCTCCCTCCCACTCTATCTAAAAAAATCAGTGGAATTTCTTCCTGAAAGCGGTCAGAGGTGACCTCTGAAAATAATTCACTATTCACTTGATGCAGAAAACCCCACAAAACCATGCAAATCAAAGGGTTCAAATCTTTGTGTTCACTTTAAGAATACTCGTGAAACTGCCCAGGCCATCAAAGTATGCATATTCAAAAAGCTATCAAGTATCTGAAGGATGTCACTTTACAGAAGCAATGTGTGCCATTTCATCGTTACAAAGGTAGAGTTGGTAGATGTGCCCAGGTGAAGCAGTGGGGCTGGACACAGGGTCGGTGACCCAAAGAGAGTGCTGAGTTTTTGCTGCACATGTTTAAAAATGCAGAGAGCAATGCCTAACTTAAGGGTTTAGATGTAGATTCTCTGGTCATTGAGCACATCCAGGTGAACAAAGCTCCCAAGATGCAGCACAGAACTTACAGAGCTCATAGGCAGATTAACCCATACATGAGCTTTCCCTGTTAAATCAAGATGATCCTCACTAAAAACGAGCAGATTGTTCCTAAACCAGAAGAGGAGGTTGCAGAAAAGAAAAAAATATCCCAGAAGAAACTAAAGAAAAAAAACTTATGGCCCAGGAGTAAATTCAGCATAAATAAATACTAATAAAGGTAAAAGTAGCCCTAGTCAGTTTTGCTCAGTGGTTAGAGCATTGGCTCACGAACCAATGTGTCGCAGGTTCGATTCCAGTCAAGGGCACATACCTAAGTTGCAGTTTGTCTCTGGCCCTGGTCAGGCTCGTGCAGGAGGCAACCAGTTGATGTGTCTCTCTCACATAAATGTTTCTATCTCTCCCTCTTCCTTCCTCTCTCTCTAATATCAATAAAGAGAAAAAAAATTTTTTAAAAAGTAAAAGCAGAGCCCTGGCCGGTTTGGTTCAGCAGTTAGAGCGTCGGCCTGCGGTCCCGAGAGACCCGGGTTCGGTTCCCGCTAAGGGCGCGTACCGGTTGCAGTTTATCCCCGGCCCTGGTTGGTCGTGAGGGTGGCAGCCACTCGATGTGTACCTTTCACGTCAATGTTTCTCTCTTTCTCTCTTCCTCTCTCTCCCTCCCACTCTACCTGAACAAAAAATGAAAAAATGTCCTCAGGTGAGGATTAAAAAAAAAAAAGGAAAAATATCCTCAGATGAAGATTAAAAAAAAAAAAGGGGAACAACAAATCGATGTTTCTTTCTCTGCGCCCTCCTCCAAAATCAAGACAAGTTCAACCAGTGTGGCTCAGTGGATAGAGTGTCTTCCCATGAACTGAGAGGTCCCAGTCAGGGCACATGTTGCGTTGTGGGCTCGATCCCCAGTAGGGGGCGTGCAGGAGGCATCTTGGGAGCTTTGTTCACCTGGATGTGCTCAATGACCAGAGAATCTACATCTAAACCAGCATTGTTCTCTGCATTTTTAAGCATGATCAATGTATTTCACATCGATGTTTCTATCTCTCGCTCTAAAAAAAAAATCAATAAAACATTTTTTAAAAATCATAATATTGCCCTGGCCAGTTTGGCTCAGTGGTTAAAGCATAGGCCTGCGGTCCAGAGAGACCCGGGTTCGGTTCCAGCTAAGGGCGCATATCTTGGTTGCAGTTTGTCCCTGGCCCTGGTTGGGTTGTGCAGGAAACAGCTACTTGGTGTGTACCTTTCACATCAATGTTTCTCTCTCTCTCTCTCCCCCACTCTATCTGAACAAAATATGGATGGGTGTCCTCAGGTGAGGATAAAAAAATAAAAAATAAATAAATAAAATTTTTTAAATCCTAATATTTTCTAACAATCAAGAAGGGAAAAAAAAGCATATTTATAACTGAAAAGTGACAATAATAATGAATAGAACAGGAAAAGTACAAGCCAGGAAATTTCTGGATTCTGGAAAATCCTCTTGATCTTGTCCAACCAAGACAGAGAGTTTGAGGCCTCAATGAGCCTGGTGTACTCATTTCTCATCTAAGGCAAGGTTAAGCTCACCAGGGTCCTCAGTTGACAAGTTTGCACACCAGCCTTTCTACAGTCTATACTGGAGGACACAATCAATCATGAACCTTGGGAATGAGGTTTTAGGCCCCAGTACCAGCTACAGACTTTACAGAAGATACCAGTGTTGGGGAAAAGAAGGTATAGAACTCATGAGGCCTCAGCCCCAGTTAAAACTAAGAGAGACAGAGGAATTCAGATGTGGACCTAGCACCTACTCAGGGGAACTAACTCACTTAATAGCTTGAAAAGTGACCAAAAGGAAAATATGCCAGAAAACATAATTAGCCCCACTCTCTAAACTCATGATATGAGAAAAAGAAGTATATGTGGTCAGGGGTGGAGTGGGTATGGAAGAAGGAGAGAAACAAAAACAAAGATATGTCACCAAAAAATAGATACAGACAGTGGACAAGCATATGAAAAGATGTTCAACATCGCATGTTATTAGGGAACTTCAAATTAATATAATAAAATACCACTCCACCCCTATCAGAATGGCTAAAATCCATAAACCAACAATACGAAATGCTGGTGAGGACACAGAATGAGAGGAACTCATTCACTGATTGTAGGAACGCAAAGGTAAAGTCCCTCTGGAAGACAGCTGGCAGTTTCTTACAAAGCTAAACACAGTTTTACTACATGACCCAGCAATTTAACCCTAATGAGTTAAAAATGTGCTCGGTCGGTATGCCTCAGTGGTTGAGCGTCAACCCATGCACCAAGAGGTTGTCAGGTCAATTCCTGGGCGGGGCACATGCCCAGGTTGTGCACCCGATCCCCAGTGGGGGCATGCAGGAGGTGGCCAATCGATGTTCTCTCTCATCAATGTTTCTCTCTCTCTCTCCCCCTTCCTTTCTCTCTAAATTCAATAGAGAAAAAAAAAGTTAAAAATGTATGTCCACACAAAATTCTATGTATGAATGTTTATGACAGCTTTATTCAAAATTGCCAAAAACTGGAACCAATCAAGATGTCCTTCAGTAAGTGAATGAATAAACTATAGTACATACATACAATAGAATATTATTCAGTGATGAAAGGAAATGAGCTATCAAAACCCAAAAAGATATGGAGAAACCTTAACTACATATTGCTTAGTGAAAGAAGTCAGACAGAAAAAGCTGCTTACTGTATGATTCCAACTATATATTGTTTTGGAAAAGGCAAAACTAAAAAGACAGTAAAACAATCAGTGGTTGCCAGTGGTTTGGGAGGAGGGAGAAAAGGACGAACAGGCAAAGCACAAGTCATTTTTAGGGCAGTAAAACTATTCTGTATAACACTGTAATGGTGGCTATAAAATATGTATTTGCTGAAACCCACAGTACTACATAACACAAAAGAGTGAACCCTAATATAGAGACATTAGTTAATAAAAATATATCAGTACTGGTTCATCAATTGCAACAAGTATAACACACTAATTCAAGATATTAAATAATAAGGGAAACTAAAAGCAGAGGAGAGAGTCCAGCCAGTGTGGCTCAGTGGTTGAGCATCGACCCATGCATGAAGAGGTCACCGGTTCAATTCCTGGTCAGGAGACATGCCCAGGTTGTGGGCCTGGTCACCAGTGGGGGGCATGCAGGAGAAGGCCAATCGATGTTTTCTTTCATCAATGTTTCTGTCTCTCTCTCCCTCTCACTTCCTCTCTCTAAAAATAATAAAGAAAAAAAAAGTTTTTACAGCAAAGGAGAGAAAGGGTATATGGGAACTCTTTATACTATCTTTTCAATTTTCTGTAAACCTAAAATTGCTCTAAAAATAAAGTCTATGAATTTTAAAAGCCATTACAGAAACTAAAATGTTTTTTAAAAAGTATTATGAACCCTGGCCGGTTTGGCTCGGTGGTTAGAGCATTGGCCTGCAGTCTGGAGAGACCCGGGTTCGGTTCCCGCTAAGGACGCGTACCTTGGTTGCAGTTTGTCCCCGGCTCTGGTTGGGTTGTGCGGGTGGCAGCCACTCGATGTGTCCTTTCATATCTCTCTCCCTCTCACTCTATCTGAACAAAATATTGAAAAGTGTCCTAGGGTGAGGATAAAAAAAAAAAGTATTATGAGCCCAGCTGGTGTGGCTCAGTGGTTGAGCGTCGACACATGCACCAAGAGGTTGCTGGTTCAATTCCCAGTCAGGGCACATGCCCAGGTTGTGGGCCAAATCCCCAGTGGGGGGCGTGCAGCAGGCAGCCAATCGATATTCTCTCTCATTGATGTTTCTGTCTCTCTCTTCCTCTCTCTCTAAAATAAATAAAGAGAAAATAAAGAAATAATATTAAAATCTGCATTAATACTAAGGACAGAAGGAAAAAATATCCTCTGCAGGATGTCAAGACATCTTTTTTTAAAAATACATTTTTTATTGATTTTTTAAAGAGAGGAAGGAAGAGGGAGAGAAACATTGTTGTGAGAGCTAAACATCAATTGGCTGCCTCCTGCAAGCCCCTACTGGGGATCAAACCGGCAAACTGGGCATGTGCTCTGACCAGGAATTGAACTGGGAACCTTTTGGTGCATGGGACAACACCCGACCAACTGGGCCACACCAGCCAGGGCACACATCTATTTATCAGAACAAAAATCCTTCGCAGATTGGCATTGCAGACACCTTAGTTAGATGCTGTGAGTACTCTCTGCTTCTAAATGTCCCTCATTTCTGTATGCTCTCCCCAAAGAGAATGATCAGATACTCCACACATCCTGGTCAAGACATGCTCTCGGGGCCTCACTAGAAGCATACTGACCACACAAGAAGCATGATCATGTGAACTTGGCATCTAAGCAAGAAGTACCACCTTGGTTCTTTTGTTGTTAATTCTCACATGAGGATATTTTCCAATTGATTTTTAGATAGAGAGGAAGGGAGGGAGAAAGAGAGAGACACACATCAACTGGTTGCCTCCCTCATGACCCCAGCTGGGGTCAGGAATCAAACTGTAACCCATGTACACGCCCTTGACCAGAAATTGAACCCGTGACCCTTCAGTCCTAGGGCCGACACTCTAACCACTGAGCAAAACTGGCCAGTTTTTTTAAGAGTTGTAGACTTTCTTGACCTGGACTTAGATGACACAGGATTCTGTCGCCTACTCCCCAGTTCTACCCTTTTGCCATTACCCAGCAGGACTCTTTCTTCTCTATAATAAAGTTCAACATTTCCAGCTCAACATTTCCCCGGCAAAGCATTTCCTGCTTAACTATTCATACTCCATTAACCCCAGATACCTTTGAACTGAGGTGCATAATTGTAAGAGTGGTCTCCAGCCTCACCTCCCCATTTGCACAGGTAGAGGAAGGAAAGGGTGAGAACTGCTGGAGCAGGACTGCCTGGGTGTATAGCCCAGCTCCAGCATTCATTGGTTAAGTATGGAAATTCCTCAACATCTCTGTGCCTCAGTTTCCTTGTAAAGTAAGATTAATAAGCCCTATCCCAAAGTGCTGTTGTAAGCATTAAATGAGTTTATATAAAGAACTTAGGCCCTGGCTGGTTTGGCTCAGCGGTTACAGCATCGGCCCGCGAACCGGAGAGTCCCGGGTTCGGTTCCCGCTAAGGGCATGTACCTTGGTTGCAGTTTGTCCCTGGCCCTGGTTAGGGGTGTGTGGGTGGCAACCAGTCGATGTGTCTTTCTCACATCAATGTTTCTCTCTCTCTCTCTTCCTTCCTCTCTCCCTCCCGCTCTATCTGAAAATAAATGCAAAAAAATATACAGTGATACCTCGGTTCTCGAACATAATTCGTTCCAGGAGGACGGTCGAGAACCAAATTGTTCGAGAACCAAAGCAATGAAACCCAATAGGAAATAATGGAAACTGGATTAATTCGTTCCAAGCCCCAGAAAATGCCTATTTACTGGCCTAATTTGTATATAATATGTAGAAAAACATAAGTCTCAACAAGAAATTTTTAAAAGTGTACAGTATGTCTAAGGGTTAAATTCAGTGTAAAGCGTGACTCTCTCCACAAAGCGTGACTCTCTCTGCACTCACACTGATGACGCAAGCAAGGCGCGCTGGGCAGAATGAACGCCATTCAGCTCAACTCGGCTCATCTCGGAAGTTCGAGTTCCAAATATTTGTTCGGATTCCAAGACAAAAGTTTCTTGAATCTCCTGGTCGAATACCGATTTGGTCGAAATCCGAGGCGTTCGAGAACCGAGGTATCACTATATATATATATATATATATATATATATATATATATATATATATATATATATATATCTCTCTCTCTCTCTCTCTCTCTCTCTCTCTCTCTCTCTCTCTCTCTCTCTCCTTGGGTGAGGATAAAAAAAAAGAACTTAGAATGGTGCTTATACACAGTAAGAGGTGTGTTTCAATTATTATTACATTTTTTTAAGTCTCTTGAAGCACTGAAGATTATACAGGGTGAGAGGAGACAGCTTCAAAGCCACAGAAGTCAGGTAAAGCCAAAAGCTGCTCCCAGCCCCAATCCTCACTATCTTCTTTGCCAGCGACATTGCCATTGCTATTTCTTTTTCTTTTTTTTTTATCCTCACCCGAGGATATTTTTCCATTTTTATCTTCAGACAGAGTAGAAGGGAGGGAAAGAGAGGGAGAGAAGGAGAGAGATAGAAACATCAATGTGAGAGAAACACATCGTTGCCTTCCGCATGACCCTGACCAGGGCCAGGGATGAACTGCAACCGAGGTATGTACCCCTTGACCAGAATAGAACCCGCAACTCTTTGATCTGCGGGCCAACGATCTAACTGCTGAGCCAAACCGTCCAGGGCAACACTGCCATTTCTTAGCAAGCAAATGTTGGGTTTTTCCAAAGACTGGAGTTAGATATAACTTTCTCATTGTCCTCCAACCCCAACATATCATCTCTAATGATCTGCCTGAATAGGGGACTTGACATGGCTTTGCTGATGGGGTGTGCTGCACAGTCCAGTGCTGTGTAGGAGAGCTCGGCAGACAGGTCAGTGAGCTATAGAGGTGTGTACAGGGGGGAAAAGACTGTTCCTATGGTACTCAGGACAGAGAATAAGATTACTCCACACACATCTTGGGACCAGACATCGGAACTGAGGTACTGAAACAAAAACGTAGCTGAGTGGGATACCTCAGAGGGAAGACAGAGGAATGAATTTAGGAGTCAAAGGTCCAAGTCCAGAGTCAAGACCTCTGGGTCAGAATGCTGGGCAAGGGAGATGCTGGTATATCTAGACCTAGAACATGGCAGGTGTGAGGGCCAGAATTCAATATGGAGATGGGAGCCTAGAAGGATGGGCTGAAGAGGGAAGAATCCTAGGACTGAGTCTGCCTCTCTCTGCAGGAAGAGAAGGAAATCCCCCAGTGCCGACCAGCCCAGGGCACCACTCTGAATGGCAGTCACTTCCCAGTAGTCAGGCCTCTTGGATTTCCTTTAAAAAATTTTAACTGACACAAAGTATTATGTTAGTTTCAAGAGTACAACATAGTCTTTCAACATTTACATACCTTACAAAGTAGTCACCACAATAAGTCTAGTAATCATCTCTTCTCAGACTTTTTGTTGTTGTTGTTAATTCTCACCCGAGGATATTTTTTTCCATTGATTTTTAAAGAGAGTGGAAGAGAGGGAGTGAAGGAGAGGGGGAGAGAGGGGGAGAGAGAGAGAGAGAGAGAGAGAGAGAGAGAGAGAGAGAGAGAGAGAAACCGATGTGAGAGAGACACACTGCACACTGATTGGTTGCCTCCAGGACATACCCCAAGCAAGGCCGGGGATCGAACCTGTAACCCAGGTATGTGCCCTTGTCCAGGAATCAAACCCATGACCCTTTGTTGCACAGGCTGATACTCTAATCACTGAACCACACTGGACAGGGCTCCTCTTGAACTTTCTAAAGTGAGTTTGACTGGGCCAGTTCAAGGAACCTCTGTTCACTGTCCCCTTATTGCTAAGGGGCTCTGAATTGGACAATTTGGAATCCCTACCTCAGGGAGGAAGAGCTAATCCATACTGCAAATCAAATGCTTTACAAAGAATGAAACCACACACCTGAATAGATCTGCTGGGAGCCCCACAATGCCTTAGGTGTTCCTGTGGTTACAAAAGAAAAGAAATTCTCAACATTTCAAAATTCAGAGATCTGGGAACTGAAATCCAACCCAGAGTGGTAGTTTAAGCTTCAGAAAGTGCTCTGGCTCCACTGCGGGCCCCTACTCCCACCCTGGGCTAAAACCAAGGATGCTCTGCTCCTTCTAGGTAGCCCAGATCCCCTGCCCTTAGCAGAGAGCAGTCACCATGTCACACCAACAGTCATCCCAAAACTAAACACCTCTGAGATGAAAGGCAGTGGGACCAAAGCTTCAGGGAAGCCTGCCTTCCAATGAGCCTACACTGCACGTCTTCAGCCTGCCTTCCAATGAGCCTACACTGCAGCTGGGGGTATGCCCAGCTGGGGGGTAAGGCGGGGACCTGCCATCAATGTGTGGTTTACTGAAGCATTCCAGTTGTCAGCCTCATGAGAGCTTTGGGATAAAAACAAATGCCCAACCAGAGAGGAAGCTATATGCTCCCAGGACAGAGTGTGTTATGGCAAAGGCAGGATTTCCACTGGAAACCCCAGGGGATAAAATGGCACAAAGACTTCTTGCAAACTAAGCTTCGAAGAGGGAAAATTAGCATTTTCCATCTGTAGGGGACCAAGACCACACAAAACAACGAGTGAAAAAGTTAATCTGTATCCAGTGTTTTAATAAATAACTCATTCCCTGCAGAGCTCAGCTGAGAGGGACCTGAAGGGAAAAGGTTCTCCACCAACCCAGTAGAGGCAGCCACAGAAAACCAATCACCAGCAGTTCCAGTCCCTAAGGAGGGCAAGAACAACTCTAAACTCCATGGACATACCTGCCAAAAAGCCAGTATTTGTGGGGGAGAGCCCGCATCAGCCATGCAGTGGAGGTGTGGACTCTACCCTGTGGAGTTGCCACCCTTTGGGCCAACACCACACAGTGGCAGTCTTTGGAACCAACCTGACATGTACAGCAGATGACCTGCCCAGTGGAATCTCATTAGTAAAGTCTGCCTGAGATCACAAACACTCTACACCTAGCCAGACACTTACATAGTGGTTAGGCCCGGCATGGTCTGGGTCCAGCCAAGGCTGCTGGCAGCACCAGGGGCAGCCCAAAATCTTCACAGAGAGCCACCTCTTGCATAGTCCCACAAATCCCTACATTCCAGTTCACAGCTGCCTGGCCACAAAGGGAAGAGGCAGAGTTGCAGGCTTCCGACAAGCATTTGGCAGCTGAAACTCAGCTGTCTCACACCTCCCAAGTCCAGGCAAGAGCAACAGGACAGTCTCTGCTGCTGAAGTCAGCTGGGAGTAGCCTTAGGGTCTGTAGAAAAGCACTCCATTCTCCCCCGTGGCTGCCCTGAGCTGGAACTTGTTCCATCTCTCCAACTTCAAAAATGGCCTCTTAAAAACCTTTTAATCCAAACAAGTGCTCTCTTGTCCTGTTTCCTTTAGTGAATGTAAAAAAGGGAAAAACTTGGATGGAACTGGCCATCCCAGAGCTTATCCAATCAGTTTACTATTCACCCTTTTTAGGTTTACCAGGATGAGGCTCCTCTCCTGCCCCCAAAGTAAGCCTGCCACGGGCAAGAAGAAATGCAGGGAACCCCTGGGCTTCTGTTTGTCCCCATCCTCAACAAGTTGCGAGGAGAAGGAAAGATCTTAATGGGAGGAGGTAACCAGTAGACATTTAATAAATGTTGTACACTAATTAAAATGGAAAGGCAATATAGCACAGTGGCTAAGAATATAGGCTTTAGGCCCTGGCCAGGTGGCTCAGTTAGTTGAATCGTTGTCCTGTACACCAAAAAGGTTGCGGGTTCAATCCCCAGTTGGGGCACGTACAAGAGGCAGTTAATCGATGTTTCTCTCTCACATCCATGTTTTTCTCTCTCTCAAATCAATAAAAACATATCTGTGAGTGAGGATAAAAAAAAGAAAAAAAATACAGGCTTTGGGATCCCTAGACCTGGCGTCTAATTTACCACTGGTACAGTAAGTTCTCTGAGTCTAAATTTCTGTATCTATAAAGAAGAGATAAAAATTCTTTAGCCCGGCCAATGTGGCTTAGTGGTTGAGCATCAACTCATGTACCAGGAAATCGCTGGATCGATTCCTGGTCAGGGCACATGCCCAGGCTGTGGGCCCAATCCCCGGGAGGAAGCATGTAGGAGGCGGCCAATCAATGTTCTTTCTCATTGATGTTTCTCTCTCTCTCTCCCTCTCCCTTCCTCTCTCTCTAAAATCAATAAAAAAAAATTTTTTTTAAGAATTCTTTGTCATAAATTATGAGGATAATATAAAATGATAATTTTATATTAAGAACTTAGCACTAACCTGGAATATGGTAAAAACTTAAAAAGTTTGCTTATATTATCATCTTAAAGACAAACAACATCCCATATACTCCTTTCTCCCAATCATGAGAGAGAGCATAGAACAGTGAGGATATTAGGAGATCCTGCTGCTCTTATTACCTTGCTGAATAGCCTTTGGCAGGCTGCTGGACTTCCCTCAACTGTACAATTAAGGGAGATGGACTAGATCAGTATTTCCTATTTATCAGTGACAATAAATAATGAGTCATATTTTTTTAACAATTCTTGTTAATCCTCAACCGAGGATATTTTTTCCATTGCTTTTAAGAGAGGGTGGGAGGAAGGGAGAAAGAAGAGAGAGAAACATTGATTGGTTGCCTCCAGCACACACCCAGATCAGGGTCAGGAATCAAACTTGCAACCCAGGTACATGCCCTTGACTAAGAATCTAACCTGTGACCCTTTGGTCCAAGGGCAGACGCTCTAACCGCAGAGCAACACCAGCAGGGCTAAATCATATTTTTTTTTAAAGTTCCCTTTTTGCCCAGCCAGAGTGGCTCAGTGGACTGAGCACTGTCTCATGGACTGAGAGGTCTTGGTTCAATTCCCAATCAGGGCACATGCCTGGGTTTCAGGCTTGATCCCCAGTAGGGGGCATGCAGGAAGCAGTCAACCAATGTTTCTCTCTCACATAGATATTTCTGTCTCTCGCTCCCTTCCTGTCTAAAGAATCAATAAAAACATATTTTTTTAAAATAAAAAAATAAAAAAGTTCCCTTTTCAATTCTCTTTCAGTTTTTCTAATCATGTCTAGGGTCATGTTCTACTTGTATTAGCATATCTTTTTAACAACTCTCATACTTTTTTTTTTTAACTTTATTTATTTATTTTTATCTTTATTGTTGAATGCATCACAGATGTCCCCTTTTTCTTCCCCCACTGACCCCCTCCTCCCTAATCCCACCCCTCTTCTGCCTTCCCCATCCTATAGTTTGTGTCAATTGGTTATGCTTACATGCGTAGAAGTTCTTTGGTTTATTTCTTCCTGCCCTCCCTCCCTCCTTCCTTTTGAGGTTCATCAGTCTAACAACCAATTTGTACTTCTTAATTCCTTCATCTTCTTCACCCAGCCCCCACCCATTTGGCAAGCAACAAAAGTTCTCTGTATCTATGAGTGTGTTTCTGTTCTGCTTGCTCATTTTGTCTGTAGATTCAATTGCTGATAGATATGTATTTATTACTATTTTATTGTTCATATTTTTGTTGTTGTTCTCCTTCAAGAAGACCCTTCAACATTTCATATAATACTGGTTTGGTGGTGATGAACTCCTTTAGCTTTTTCTTGTCTGGGAAACTCTTTATATGTCCACCAATTCTAAATGATAGCTTTGCAGGATAGAGTAATCTTGGTTGTAGGTCATCGATTTTCATCACTTTGAATATCTCTTGCCACTCCTTTCTGGCCTGCAAAGTTTCTTTTGAGAAATCGGCTGACAGCCTTTTGGGAGCTCCTTTGTAAGTAACTAACTGCTTTTCTCTTGCTGCTTTTAAGATTCTCTGTCTGGCCCTGGCCAGTTTGGCTCAGCGGTTAGAGCGTCGGCCTGCGGTCCTGAGAGACCCGGGTTCGGTTCCCGCCAAGGGCACGTACTTCAGTTGCAGTTTGTCCCCGGCCCTGGTTGGTCGTGCGGGTGGCAGCCACTCGATGTGTCCCTTCACGTCGATGTTTCGCACTCTCTCTCCCTTCCTCTCTCTCCCTCCTACTCTATCTGTACAAAAAATGGAAAAATATCCTTGGGTGAGGATAAAAAAAAATAAAAAAATAAAAAAATAAAAAAGATTCTCTGTCTGTCTTTAATCTTTGGCATTTTGATGGTGATGTGTCTTGGTGTGGACCTCTTTGGGTTCACCTTATTTGGGACTCTCTGTGCTTCCTGGACTTGTATGTATGTTTCCTTCACCAAGTTAGAAAAATTTTCTGTCATTATTTTTTCAAATAATTTTTCAATTTCTTGCTCTCTCTCTTCTCCTTCTGGCACTCCCATGATTCGAATGTTGGCATGCTTGAAGATGTCCCCGAGGCTCCATACACTATCCTCATTTTTTTGGATTCTTTTTTCTTTTTGCTGTTCTGATTGGGTGGGTTTTTTGTTGTTGTTGTTTGGGGGGGGGGGGGAGTTTTGCTTCCTTACATTTCAATTCGATGGTTTGCTTCTTGGTTTCACCTACTCCACTATTTTTTTTTTTTTTCATCCTCACCCGAGGACATTTTTTGTACAGCTAGAGTGGGAGGGAGAGAGAGGAAGAGAGAGAGAGAAACATCGACGTGAAAGGGACACATCGAGTGGCTGCCACCCGCACGACCAACCAGGGCCGGGGACAAACTGCAACCGAGGTACATGCCCTTAGCGGGAACCGAACCCGGGTCTCTCCGGACCGCAGGCCGACACTCTAACCGCAGGGCCAAACTGGCCAGGGCACCTACTCCACTATTGATTTCCTGTAAATTATTCTTTATTTCAGTTAATGCATCCTTCATATCTGACTGGTCCTTTTTTATGTTTTTGATGTTCTAAGTTCCTTGGAATTCTCCTTAAGTTCTCTGAAGGTCTCACTAAGTTCTTTGAGCATCCTTATAACCAGTGTTTTGAACTCTGCATCTGATTGATTGCTTATCTCCATTTTGTTTAGTTCTTTTCCTGGAATTTTGTTCTGTTCTTTCACTTGGGACATGTTTTTTTGCCTCCTCATTTTAGCTCCTTCCCTGTTTGTTTCTATGTATTAGGTAGAGTTGCTATGTCTCCTAGGCTTCATAGGGTGGCCTATTATTGTAGGTGTCCTCCTATAGGGTCCAGTGGCACAGCCTCCCTGATCACCCCAGCTGAGCCCTCGAGGTGCACCCCCAGTGTGGACTGTACACCATTCTGTTGTAATTGAGTCATGATTGCTTTTGGCAGGTCACTGAAAGGGATTTACTCAGGTTAATCAGCTGCAAGAACTGTGCCCACTGACCACTGGCCTCTGCCTCCCATGGAGGATCAGCAGTGTAGGGGGCCAACACACAGAGCAAGACTTACTTCAGCAGGGCTCTGGTACCCACTGAGTCCACTCATTGAATATGTCACTTGTGAAGGTGGTTGGGTGGTGGTGCTTCAATGTGGTCTGAAGCTGCCCACTGGGTGTGCTGGCTCTGGTGCAAAGTCAGCCTCTGCCTGTGTTCTACCCAGGGCCACTTGGCATAAGCTACTAAGTGATCTGCAGATGGTTGCTTCTTGTGCTGGGCTTGGAAGTACCCAGGAAAAGCCAAGTTGTGAACCAAGGCTGGCTGCTTCTAGTGCCAGGCCTGGGCCCACTTAATGTCTCTCATACTTCTTGCTAATCTCTTGAACAAAGAGAAAGGTGGCTTCAGGCTTAGAAATTTCTGTGATAGGCCAAAGTATTAAGCAAGAACTTAACACTGCTGCCTGGCCGATGTGACTCAGTGGTTGAGCGTTGACCCATACACCAAGAGAGCGTCAGTTCAATTCCCAGTCAGGGCACATGGCCAGGTTGTGGGCCAAATCCCCAGGTGGGAGGCATGTAGGAAGTGGCCGATCAATGTTCTCTCTCATTGATGGTTCTCTCTCTCTCTCTCTCTCTCTCTCTCTCTCTCTCTCTCTCTGCCCCCTTCCTCTCTCTCTCTAAAATCAATAAAGAAAAAAAGTTTAATTGAAAAAAAACATAACACTGCTTTGTTATTTCATGTTAATTTCCACAATTACCTTTAAATTACAGCAAGTGATACTAGTTTCCATATATAATAGTGATTTAACTTTTTAAAATTTATATAAGTTTTTATCTATTTATTTTTTATTTATTTTAATCCTCACCTGAGGATATTTTTCCATTTATCTTCAGATAAGAGTAGGAGGGAGAGGGAGAGAGAGAAACACACAAGGACATGAGAGGGACACGTCAACTGGTTGCCCTTCTGCACAACCCCAACCAGGGCCGAGGACAAACTACAACTGTTATATCAATTTTTAAAATGAGGATTAAAGAGAACATACAGTAGATAATATACTATAGGTGACAAAAATTATGTAGGTGGCACTAGAAGTTTGGGAAACATGGGGCTAAAAGATTTTTAAAGCCTCTCTCAGTCCTAAAAGTGAATATTGGTGTCCGAAAGTGTCAGGTGCATACCTTACTCCAACCCCCTTCTTACAAGATTCCTCTCAAACTTCACCTCTTCCCTGCAGCTTCTTCTGATCCAGCAGCCTGACTAACAGTTATTCGCTCTACTCTGCTTCCAGTGCATGCTCTACATCCATGGATTGTAGCTTTTATTACTCAGTACTATAGCCATCTCTTTAAACTTATTTCCCCTCAAGAACATGAGTGTGAGACAGGAATTATGTTTTGGCATTTTATTCCCAACACATCTATTATGATGTTCTGTATCCACTGCAAAATAGGTGCTTAATGACTATATGCTGAATAAATGAACCAATGCTTCTGGCTTTTCTTTTTACTGAATGAAAAAACAAAAGACAGTGGAAGAAAGACATCGTTGACAGAAATTCACTTTCCAGAATTCCAATTTAACATCTCTTAGCATTTATGCTAGAAGACAAAAGATTCACTTTTCTGACCTCAGCTTCAAGCCCTAAATAAGAACCCATGAATCTATTTCAAAGAGGCCTCACTACATGAAATGTTTGGAAAAAGCAAACTTTTCTCCAAGAAACTTACCAGAATTGAGAAGAGACCAGTCACACCAGCACAAGGCCAATTACAAAGGTACTTTTAACTAAATTCTGCAATATAGACCAGAACAGAGCCAAGAACATCCCACCCATGTCCTTTTAGTGGCAGGATATAATACCAGAAAACACTAGGTTTGAGTGGTGAGGTGAAAGCCCAATGAAGGTCTCACTATTGTCATAAATGACATGAATATCAAAGTGCTTTAGAAATATAGAAATGACACACATGTACAAGGGTACTGTTAAACTAGGAAAAACAGTAAGGAAGACCCTCTTTCAAATTGAGGTTACCCCTTCTGAAATATGGAGCTTTCTCAATTATGTTCTTTATATCATTTTGGGCCTTGGATTCCTACCTGATAAGCAGGTAGACTGTAAGAATCTTTAAGCCATATAGGAAAAAGCATTCTTTTAACTATTATAAATGTGTCAACAAAATGATACAGGGTAGTTGCACTAAATACCTTCTGCAGGTTCTTGTTAAGAGTATAAATTTAGCCCTGGCCGGTTTGGCTCAGCGGTTAGAGCGTCGGCCTGCGGTCCAGAGAGACCCGGGTTCGGTTCCCGCTAAGGGCACGTATCTCGGTTGCAGTTTGTCCCCGGCCCTGGTTGGGTCATGCGGGTGGCAGACACTCGATGTGTCCCTTTCACATCGATGTTTCTCTCTCTCTCTCTCTTCCTCTCTCTCCCTCCCACTCTATCTGAACAAAAAATGAAAAAAATGTCAAGTGAGAACAAAAGAACCTAATAAAATTGTAAAGCATTGGACACAATGATATGAAGGATAGTAAGAAGTAAACAAAGCAAAACAATAAAGACTATTATCATCTTCTTCATCATCGTATCACCATTATCTCCAGAATCAGCCTCTAATGCTGAGGCAGAAAGAGCCCTGGTATTCTATTTTTTCAACCTATTGAAAAAATAGGTTCTTTCTTTCAACCTACACACACTAAGCAGCCACCACCAATACACTAAAAAGATAGTTTAAGAGGCAAAAAATAGCATGAAAGCAAAAAAGAGGATATGATAATAGAAATAGAGCCAACTCTTGATTAATCATGCTAATGAGGGGGAGGAAAGACGGCATTTAAATTGAAGAAAAGAACCTCTCCCTCAAAAGAGTATAGATGAAAACAAATGTTTTTTAAAACTTAGAGAGAGTAGCTTATTAGAGTAGATGATGTAATTGTTTAAGAGGCAACAGATGCCCTGGCCGGTTTGGCTTAACAGTTAGAGTGTCGGTCCACGGACCCGAGAGTCCTGGGTTCAGTTCCCGCTAGAGGCATGTGCCTAAGTTGCGGTTCGTCCCCGTCCCCGGATGGGGTCGTGTGGGTGGTAGCTGGTTAACGTGTCTCTCTCACATCGATGTTTCCCTCTCTCTTCCTCCCTCCTTCCCTCCCGCTCTATCTGAAGATAAATGCAAAAATGTTCTCGGGTGAGGATAAAAAAAAAGAGGCAATAGAGTAGAGCCCTGGCCAGTTTGGCTCAGCGGTTAGAGTGTCAGCCCGCAGACCAAAGAGACCCAGGTTCAGTTCCTGCTAAGGGCATGTACCTGGGTTGCAGTTTGTCCCCAGCCCCGGTTGGGGTCATGTGGGTAGCAGCCAGTCTATGTGTCTCTCTCACATCAATGTTTCTCTCTTTCTCTTCCTCCTTCTCCCTCCCGCTCTATCTGAAGATGAATGCAAAAATGTCCTCAGGTGAGGATTTTAAAAAAAAAGGCAAAAGAGCACAGTCATAAGAGTATGGACTGTGGAGCCAGACTGCCTGCATTAGTATCCTGGTTATACCACTTCCAAGCTGTGTGACCTTAAGCAAGTTATGAGGCAAACATTAGTGCCTATACCGGCATTATACAGTCATGGCGAAAATAAAATTAGTTAATATATATACACACATAAAGTGATTAGAAGAATGCCTGGCTCATAATCAATGCTTAGTAAATGTTAGCTTTTACTATTATTACTATTGTTGTTTTAACTGATTTAATACTAAGTTGATTATGTTTAACTTAACATTAAAATTTGTTTAAATTTGGAGATTATAGAGGGAAATAAGGGAGGCAAGTAAGATTTAAGCTTTTTTTTTTTTGTACTTGCCCCTAGCGGGAACCGAACCTGGGACTCTCTGGTCTGCAGGTCAACGCTCCAACCGCTAAGCCAAAATGGCCAGGGCTAGGATTTAGAAGTATACAGGGCAGCAGGAAGACAGCCCCCGCCCCAGGATAAAAAAATGTGCTGTGGCCCTGACCGGTTTGGCTCAGCAGTTGGAGCATCAGCCTGCAGACCAGAGAGTCCCAGGTTCAGTTCCTGCGAGGCCTAGCAGCTAGGGGCAAGTACCAAAAAAAAAATGTACTCTGGCTAATCTGAGCACAGATAACTGCAGATTAAGAGGAAGCAGATGGATGGAGGGACAGAGATAGACACAGAGGTAGATATTTTTGTGATAAAGCAAACAGAGTAAAATGTTAATGGTAGAATCTAGGTAGTAGGTATATGAGTGTTCAATATAAAATTCTTTCAACTTTGCTTTAAGTTTAAAATTTTTCATAATAAATTAGCAGGGGAAAAAAAAGCAGACTTAAAAGCATCAACACAAGTTCCAGTCATAGCTATGCTGCCTGTCCTCTGAGCTCAAACATCAGAGCAAGCTTGGAAAAACCTGATAATTTTAGAACTCATCAATGACACATTCCTGCAACAGATAAGCAGAGCTCAGGTGCTGACCTGGACCACATTGACACAAGTAGATACAGGCAAAGAATAGAAAAATCAACCCCACAGGGCTATGACATCATTACCCCTGCAAGGAAAAAAACCTCAGAAAAAAAGGCTCAAGGCTAAGAAACAGGCAGGTGAAGGGTGAGCAAGTGGCACACACTCACTCATGAACTCTGTTGTCACCATAGAGATCGCTTAGGCCGAAGCTGATGTAGTGCCAGTGCTCGGGGATGTTGGCAGATGGGCTCCCCACATTCCTGTACATGCTAACATAGTCCAAGGGATCTGGGCCACCCAACCTGCAAAAGACAAAACACAGAAATGTCAGTGTGAGCCTGAAAGCAGACAGTGTGAAGCTAAGAGGTTCTGCCTTACAAACTAAAATGCCCCAAACTGGCCCTGGCCGGTTTGGCTCAGCAGTTAGAGCATTGGCCTTCGGTCCAGAGAGACCGGGGTTCAGTTCCCGCTAAGAGCATGTACCTCGGTTGCGGTTTGTCCCCGGCCCTGGTTGGGTTGTGTGGGTGGCAGCCACTCGATGTGTCCCTTTCACGTTGATGCTTCTCTCTCTCCCTCCCTCCCACTCTATCTGAACAAAAAATGGAAAAACGTCCTCGGATGAGGATTAAAAAAAAAATAAGCCCTGGCCGGTTTGGCTCAGCGGTTAGAGCGTCGGCCTGCGGTCCAGAGAGACCCGGGTTCGGTTCCCGCTAAAGGCACGTGCCTCGGTTGCAGTTTGTCCCCGGCCCTGGTCGGTCGTGCGGGTGGCAGCCACTCGATGTGTTTCTTTCACGTCGATGTTTCTCTTTCTCTCTCTGTTCCTCTCTCTCCCTCCCACTCTACCTGAACAAAAAATGGAAAAATGTCCTCCGGTGAGGATAAAAAAAAATAAGAAAGTTTAAAAAAAAATAAAATAAAATGCCCCAAACAAGAGGTGAAAGATAACTAAAGGGAGGCCACACCTCTCTGGGATAAAACCAAAAGATGGGTGGCTAGAGGCTCCTTTCTCCTATCCCCAACAGGTAGGACCCCTCTTAGAAATAAAACAGACTGGATGGTTGCCTCTTTTGCTTCCTACTGTTTCAAATTACCAATCCTAAATGGGATTCGCAGGGATTATCTCTATTCCATGGTGCCTGTAAATATGGCATGCTTCAAGGCAAGAGGTGCATCAGTCAATCTATTGGCCTTTGTTGAAAGACTATTCTAAGCATTTCCAGTGGGTATTGTTCCTGGAAGCAGAGGCTCAGCTCCACTCTTGCCTCTTAGACATCTAACTCCTGAAAGACTACATTGTGCCCTATGTTAATTAGTTTGTTCTAAACAAACCCAATGCCTCCAGACCCATGCCCACACCCCACAGACCAAAGCTGGTCTTTTTTTTAATCCTTATATAAGGACATACTTCATCAATTTCTAGAGAGAGGGAAAGGGAGACAGACAGAGAAAGAGAAAGAAACCAGGCCTGGGGATCAAACCCAAAACCTAGGCATGTGCTCTGACCAGGAATTGAACCCAAGACCTTTCGGTGTATGGGACAACATACCTACCAACTGAGCCACACTGACCATGGCCCAAAGCTGACCTGTTATCATGCAAGTAACAAAGGCCACACTTAGGCTAACTTAGCTCTGCACAGATAAAGATAACTGTAGAAGCCAGGCTGAGCCCTGTGAGCTCCGGAATCTGGAAGATGATCCCAGGAGACTACCATCTCAAAGATAGAGCTGGGACATTAAATTATCTGGGGCCTCTGAGGACCACACTAAACTTACTGCATAATTCCAACAGAGAGGCAGCTGAGAAAAAGATTCAGTCATTACCTCATTCTGAGGATTTAATTCAATAAGAGTTCTCCTTAGCCCTGGCCAGTTT
The DNA here is from genome assembly GCF_014108415.1 of Molossus molossus. NCBI lineage: Eukaryota > Metazoa > Chordata > Mammalia > Chiroptera > Molossidae > Molossus > Molossus molossus. The sequence continues at coordinate 21,851,317 of NW_023425352.1, forward strand.
GGCTCAGTGGTTGAGCGTCGGCCCGCAGACCAGAGAATCATGGGTTCGATTCCCGCTAGGGGCATGTACCACAAAAAAAAAAAAAAAAAGAAAGAAAGAAAGAAAAAAGAGTTCTCTTTAGTAATTAGTGCTCTTTTTTAAAAAATCCTACTTTTCTTCAGAATGGACAATGGGAAACTGGTAGACTTGAGAAACAGACGAAATGAAAACCACCAGTAGAAGTAAGTCTGCATTTAGCCCACAAACACTGCATTTGAGCTGCCTCAGATATCTGACTATTCCACAGAGTGAAAAAACTTTACTGCTCCTGGGACACTCTGAAGGTGTGCACTTTGCAAGTGGGATTGCTAAAGGAACACTAACAACCAAATAAAAACATGTTCGGTGTGATCCCAGCAAGCATGCCAGCACCATGCAATTAAAACACTATTTAAAACCAGTAGATATGGTTTCATCCTTTTTTGCCAGGATATTATTTGCTTTCTGTAAAAATCCTTATTCTCTGCTAGGAAATGCTAAGTTATTTTTATTATTATTATTATTTTTTTTAACCCTCACCCAAGGACATTTTTCCATTTTCTGTTCAGATAGAGTGGGAGGGAGGGAGGGAGAGGAAGAAAGAGAGAGAGAGAAACATCAACATGAAAGGTACACATCAAGTGGCTGCCACCGGCACAACCCAACCAAGGCCAGGGACAAACTGCAACCGAGATATGTGCCCTTAGCGGGAACTGAACCTGGGTCTCTCTGGACCGCAGGCCGATGCTCTAACCGCTGAGCCAAACCAGCCAGGGCGTAATGCCAAGTTATTTATAGAAGTTATTTATTTATTTATTAAGAAAGTAGCTATAGTCCTGGCTAGTTTGGCTCAGCAGTTGAGCGTCGGCCTGCGGTACAGAGAGACCCGGGTTCGGTTCCCGCTAAGGGCATGTACCTCGGTTGCAGTTTGTACCCGGCCCTGGTTGGTCGTGCGGGTGGCAGACACTCGATGTGTCCCTTCGCATCGATGTTTTTTTTCTCTCTCTCTCTCCCTCCCGCTCTATCTGAACAAAAAATGGAAAAATGTCCTCGGGTGAGGATAAAAAAAAAAAGAAAGTAGCTACAGCCTTGGCCGGTTTGGCTCAGAGGTTAGAGCATCGGCCCGAGGACCAATGAGTCGCAGGTTCGATTCTGGTCAAGGGCACCTATCTCAGTTGTGGTTCATCCCTGGCCCTGGTTGGGGTCATGAAGGAGGCAGCTACTTGATGTGTCCCTCTCACATCAATGTTTCTCTCTCTCTCTCATGTCCTCGCTCTCCCTCCCACTCTATCTGAACAAAAAATGGAAAAACTGTCCTCGGGTGAAGATAAAAAAAGAAGAAAGTAGCTACAAACAGCTTAGAATCTCAGTTGAGTGGATTAGGAAAAAGGACAAATCTCCATATCTTTCCTTAACTTGAATTTTGCCAAATCATTTGACTAATTCCACAACAAAATGGATTTAGGACTTGTTGGGGAATGGAGGAAAGAAAAGGGTAGCTATTTCTGAAAGGACCCCATGATAGCTGCAGAGCCCAGGAACAAATGGAAGTGACTACAGGCTCCATGTTGGCTCCAGTGTCTTGCTGCAAATTCCCAGTCCTGCCCCTCCTTCAGCCTTGGTCCACTCAGCAACAAGAGGCAAATTTACATCCACAGTTCCATGCTACATCTGCCACTCCACTGCAACCCTCTTTCTGCCAAGTTTCCCAGGAAGTATTGTACCAAGGAAAGACTTAACCTTAAAACTCAAACTGCATGCAGGGAATGTCCAAGAGTCAGACCAAATGAACCTCATCCCTGAGCACCGAGTTATGTTCTACTTACTCAGAGATCTGATGAGAAGCAGATGACTATGTAGAAATTTTTCATATTTTGCACTTAGAAAAAGATGTTATCCAAGGACCCAAAGCATCCCTCAACTTAATTCCTTGAACACTTGACTTCACTCTCCAGGGCAACTGCAGGACTGGAGTGGTCCCAGAGCACAGGCTCTCCCCCTCTGCTTCTGATCCCTGCTTACTTAAGTCTCAGCTTTCAGCCAGGATGTCCTTGCTGACCAGGGTCCTAGACAAAGAGCCATCCTTCTGTACCAAGAAAAGGAATCCCAAGGTACCTCAGGCCACAGCCAGACCCAGACAGCCCCAGTCAGTCATTCTGCTATGAGAACTGAGGAGGCCTTGCGGAATCCCAAATGTGAGAGAAATCCATGAACTAATTTCAGGATTTTTTTTTTTTTAAGAGAGAGGAAGGGCTGCCCTGGCCAGTTTGGTTCAGCGGTTAGAGCATCCGCCCATGGACCAGAGAGTCCCAGGTTCGGTTCCCGCTAAGGGCATGTACCTCGGTTGTGGTTTGTCCCTAGCCTTGGTTGGGGTCATGTGGGTGGCAGCCACTCAATGTCTCTCTCACACGTCGATGTTTCTCTCTCTCTCTTCCTCCCTCTCTCCTTCCCGCTGTATCTGAAGATAAACGTATAAGTGTCCTTGGGTGAGGATAAAAAAAAAAGAGAGAGAGAGAGGAAGGGCCCTGGCTAGTTTGGTTCAGCAGTTAGAGCGCTGGCCCATGGACCAAAGAGCTGCAGGTTTGACTCCAGTCAAGGATGTGTACCTCAGTTGCAGTTCGGTCCCCAGCCCTGGTCAGGGTAGTAGGGGAGGCAGCCAATCAATGTTTCTCTCCCTCCCTCCCACTCTATCTGAAAGTCAATGGAAAAATATCTTCGGGTGAGGATTTTTTTTAAAAAGAGAGAGAGAAAGGAAGAGGGAGAGAGATAGAAACATCAATGTGAGAGAGAAACATCTATAGGATGCCTCTGCATGTTCCCTACTGGGGATCAAGCCTGAAACCTGGGTATGTGCCCTGACTGGGAATCCATCCAACGGGGACCTCTCAGTCCATGGGATGACATTCAATCCACTGGGCCACACCAGTCAGGCTAATTTCAGGATCTTATTAGTGTAAAATCCTTCAAATCTTAGAAAGAACTAGTAACTGAGCAGTTCTCTCTTATATTTTTCTGCATCTAAGTAGCATTTCTAATTTCACAGAGTTCTATACAATCATCTTTTTTCATCATTACATATTAGTCCATCTCTGAAGATAAGTCCTGCCTGGTTAACAAGCTTGCAGCAGGAAGGAAACAAAAAGTTGCCCAAACCAGTCTTAGTCCTTTGCCTGTGCTTTTTAATACCTTTTACACACAACGCTATCCTTCATGGCCACTTGGTGACAAAAACAGTTGCCCAAGTCTTTGTAGGAATTTCTCCTTACACTCAAATGAGACCTTAACAAACAGCATGGCAGAGCCAGGCCCGCTTTTCTCATGACACAATCTAATAGAGTTCATCACAATACATATTTAAGCATACAAGTGCAATTAGAATGGGGATTAAGTTATCAAGAGCTGCTTTTCATTCAGAAGCTCTCTTCAAAAACTCCTCTCAACCAAAGAACAGTTTGCTTGCCAGAAAGAATTGTACCAGTGGCCACACCTCCTCCTGGCTACCGGACACAGGCAGGGTGCTCCAACATGGTCTTCCCTAAGGAGCAGGTGGCTGGTCCTCCACACTGTCAGCCTCTTCACATGCTCCCATCAACCCAGGGTGCTGGTCTCAGAAGCTACAGAGCCTAGCTTCTGCCATTTCTTTTATCCTCACCCGAGAACATTTTTCCATATTTTGTTCAGATAGAGTGGGAGGGGGAGAAAGAGAGAGAAACATCGACGTGAAAGGGACACATCGAGTGGCTGCCACCCGCACGACCTAACCAGAGCCGGGGACAAACTGCAACCGACGTACGTGCCCTTAGCGGGAACCGAACCCAGGTCTCTCCGGACCGCAGGCTGACGCTCTAACCTCTGAGCCAAATCGGCTAGGGCGCTTCTGCCATTTCTGAAAGAAGTAAGACATTGTCCTGGAGGAGAAAGACTCAATCCCAAAGGGAGAGGTAACCAGAAAAGACATCCACTCACTTGGCCCTTCAGATCTACCTGCCTCTTTGGCCACAGCCCAAACAGCTGCCTAAATAGTCTTTCAGGCCTCAATGAAGGGGCCATCTAACCCAGTGCCTGCAAGAATGTGGTTCTGGACAGATTCAACCAATTTCTCAGTCAACTTTTGGTCCTGAAAAACCATGAAGATAGCCTTTTTCTTTTCCACAGTCCCCATAACTCCAGTTTTGCCCAGAGGCTGCAGGATGAAACAGATTGCAAACAGGAATGGGAAACTAGAAAAGACCAATCCTACCCCAAGGACAGGTCTGATCCTTAACAAAGAGAGCTATTTGAGGGTTACTCTCAGCTTCCCTGAGAAACTGCTGCCTAAATCCTGAAGCTTGTGGCTAGGAAGCTCCTCAACAGCTCACTGCCTTCTTTCCACCGTGTCCAAGTTCCAGGTCTTCAATATTTACTGTGGTCCCCCTTCCATCCTCAGCCATACCATGGATCTCCCTGACCCCTGCCTCTGTTATAGCCAATGTCTTAAAGCAAAGCAGCTGCAGAGCTAGAGGAAGCTCTGCGCGAAAAAGAACTGAGAAGAGTAAGCAGAAAGTTTATCAGGAAAAGTTGTTTCGTGAAACTTCGAACACAAAAGCATTGCACTGATACGATTACTTTCAATAGGAAAGTATCAAAAGGGTGACCTCTTCTCTTCACAGGCACGACACTCACAACTTGCTCCGCTCCTACATCGGAGCCCAGGTCCCCAATCCCGCCTCCACCCAGTCTCGTGCCCTCGGAGCTTCTCCAGCCACACTCCTCCGAAGCCTTCTCAAATGCTCCCCAGGCCCCGCCTCGCCTCCCCCGGTCCCAGCTCAGCCGCACCCCCCTCCTGGCTTGCCCTCGCCCACTAATGACCCCCTATAGGCGCCCCCTCCTTTCACCACGTTTACAGTTCCCTCTCTCCTATCGATTCTCGCTCGACTCCTACACCCCCCCCCAATTCACTCAGTTCTCCTAATCCCAGTTAACCCTTCAACCTCCCCACCCTCGTTAACCCTTCGCTACCCACAGTCTTCGTTAACCCCTTTGTCCCCATTCCCAACCAGAGCCTTAACTCCTTCCCTCGCAGCAGGAAGCCCTCCTTACAAGTGCTTTAACCATTCTCCTTCTCCCCCTCCTCCCCCGCAAATTACTTCGCCCCGGGTGCTTAAACTCTTCCAAGCCCGCCGCGTCGCTCTCCCCGCGGCCCAGGGCATACCAGTACTTCACGATAGCTGTAACCTGGAGCGGATTCGGCTGGTCAGGGTAAAGACGGCGGCACTCTCCGTAGATGGCGTGCAGTCCCGGGGGGAAGAGCGAAGCGAAGGCCGGCGGAGCAGCAGGGCCAGGGGCTGGGGGCGCGGTGGGGCCGGGGGCGCCGCTAGGCCGCAGCTCCGCCATCCCGGCGCGTAAGGCGCTGGGAGGACCCGGGAGGGCGGACGAACCCGAGAGCACTGACACGCCAGCGGGCAGACCCCGTAGGTGCAACTCCCCGAGGCGTTGGGGGCTGCAGCGAGGTCTAAGCTCCGCGCCTGCGCACGGCGAACCGTCCGCCCAGGCCGTCGCCGCCGCAGAGCGGGCCAGAGGGTGCCTCGGGGGCCGCGGGCCGCTCAAGGGGGCGGGGCGCCGGCGCGCCCTATCCCGGAATCCATTGGCTAATGTCCGTGCCACTCACGGAAACGGCGTGACTTGGCAATAGGTCCCGCCTCTCTTTCCCTATGTTGGAAGCTTCCCAAAGCTCTTGGCCTCCCTCTAGTGTTAAGAGGAACCCTAGTTTAAATAGAGAGATGTAGGCATCCTTCTTCTGAGGTGCTAGGGTCCCACGAAAGCACTGGGAAGTTCGTCCACAAAGGACTTGTTACTGGTTTGCTGACACAAATGCTAACAAGGATTTAAACATACATCTGGCAGTATTGATTCATTTGTCATGTGACATTAGTTTTGATAGATTATAAATTTGAATGTTTCCTACATCTTTGAATGTCCATTGACCGTATTGACTGACATACCGCCAAATGCAGACATACCGTCATATGTCAAAATACCTATTTTGGAGTTCTGTCAGAAAGTAACAGAACTAGGTATACTAGAATCAATTTTTATTTTTATTTAATTTTTTTTCTTTATTGATTTTAGAGACAGAGGAAGGGAGAGGGAGGGAGGGAGAGAGAGAAACATCAATGAGAGAGAACATCAATGAGAGAACAACAACATCGATTGGCTGCTTCCTGCCTGCCCACACTGGGGATTGAACCCACAACCTGAGCATGTGCCCTGACTGGGAACCGAACTGGCGACCTCTTGGTGCATAGGTTGATGTTCAACCACTGAGCCACACGGGCCAGGCTAGGATCAATTTTTAAAATGATAATTATTTAGCCCTGGCTGATGTGCTCAGTGGTTAGAGTGTCGGCCTGAGGTCTGGAGAGAGCCGGGTTCAGTTCCAGCTGAGGGCATGTACCTCGGTTGTGGTTTGTTCCTGGCCCTGGTTGGGTCGTGTGGGTGGCGACCACTCCATGTGTCCCTTCCATGTCAATGTTTCTCTCTCTCTCTCTCTCGCTCTCTCTCTCCCTCCCTCCCTCCCTCCCTCCTTCCCACTCTATCTGAACAAAATATCAAAAAATGTCCTCAGGTGAGGATAAAAAATAATAATAAAATAAAATAAAATGATAATTATTTAGCCCAGCCAGTATGGCTCAGTGGATTGATCGCCATCCCATGGACTAGGAGGTCCCCCTTGGATTCCCAGTCAGGGCACATACCAAGGTTTTGGGCTTAATCCCTGGTGGGGTGCATGTAATAGATAGCCGATTCATGTTTCTCTCTCACATGGATGTTTCTATCTCTCTCTCTCCCTTCTTCTCTCTCTAAAAAAATCAATATAAAACATTTAAAGCCCAGCTGGTGTGGCTCAGTGGTTGAGCGTCGACCCATGCACCAAGAGGTCACTGGTTCAATTCCTGGTCAGGGCGCATGCCCAGCTTGTGGGCCTGATCCCCAGTGGGGGGCATGCAGGATGTGGCCAGTCGATATTCTCTCATTGATGGTTCTGTCTCTCTCTCCCTCTCCCTTCCTCTCTTTCTAAAATCAATAAAGAAAAAAAATTTTTTTAACATTTGAAAATAAATAAAAATATATTTAAAACAATAATTATTTAATCAATGTTTTTAGTGATGACAATCTCTTTGTTGTGTTTTAGGCAGATATGTGCAGATTGCCTTGAAGAACACCAGTATTCATTATCTAGCATGGGCCTGCTCTTCCCCATTACCTTGACTCTCTTTCTTAACTGAGAGAATTTTTAATTCCTAAGGCACTGGGTTGGGAATTATTTTCCTGTTTACAATAACTTTTTTTAAAGTACTGCCTTACACTCAATGATCTTTAAGAAATTCCAAGAGACAGGGATAGAAGGGAGTCCTGACTACCAGTGCTATTGACTAAAAGGGTTCCTGCAACCTGAAGCAGGGAGGAAACAACCTAGAGAAAAATGCACTGAGCTCATTTGAAAGCAGTGACACATAACCTCTCTTCACCCCATATTCTCATTTATCAGTGTCAATTCTGTACCAGTAATTCCAAATGCCATTCTTCACACAAATGTTAGCCTATTGCAAAGTTTACACCTATCCAGGAAAAAATGCAAAAAGCAAAGAAAATGTACTTTTTTTTTCCTAAAAGGCAAATTTTATGCAACTTAAATTATTTCCCTTTGTTCTGGGACTATATCCTTCCTTATGTGTATGTATTAAATTTTTTTATTAGAGTGTGATGGTGATAGATACTTATTAATGTCTTATGGACCCAAATAAAAACATAGTAACCTTATTCATCCAGGAGAAGTGATGGGGAGTGGCAGGGCAGATCTGTAAAATCCAAACATCCAGCCCTGGCTGGTTTTGCTCAGTGGTTAGAGCAAAGGTCCACAGACCAACGGGTCAAGAATTCGATTCTTTGTCAAGGGCATGAACCTGGGTTGCAGGTTTGATCACAGGCCCCAGTTGGGGTCGTGCAGGAGACAAACAATCCATGTGTCTCTCTCACATCAATGTTTCTATCTCCCCCCACCCCACCATCCACTCTATCTAACAATCAATGGAAAAAGATCCCCGAGTGAGGATTAACAACAACAAAAAATCTAAACATCCACAAATTACTGACCAATCCAAAGCAAACTTCAGCATGCATTGCAAATCTCTACAAGGGACTACAGATCCAAGCGTGCAATACAATCATCAATCTATGTCCCCTTTGAAACAGAAGGAAAAATAAACAAATGGGACTACATTAAACTAAAAACTTGTTGCACAGCAATGGAAACCATCAATAAAATAAAACGACAATCCACTGAATGGGAGAACACATTCACCAATATATCTGATAAGAGGTTAATCACCAAAATTTATAAAGAATTTATAATACTTGCCCTGGCCAGTTTGGCTCAGCGTTTAGAGCTTCAGGCCGAGGTCCAGAAAGACCCGGGTTCAGATCCCACTAAGGGCACGCATACCTTGGTTGCAGTTTGTCCCCGGTCCCAGTTGGGGTCATGTGGATGGCAGTCAGTCGATATGTCTCTCTCACACCAATGTTTCTCCCTCTCTCTTTCTCCCTCTCTCCCTCTCACTCTATCTAAAGACAAATGCAAAAAAAAAAAAAAAAAGAATTTATAAAACTCAACACCAAAATAAAACAAAACCAATCCAATTGAAAAATGGGCAAAGGACCTAAATAGACAGTTCTCTAAAAGAGTACATACAGATGGCTAATAGACATGAAAAGATGCTCAAGGTCACTAATCATTAGAGAAATGCAAATTAAAATCACAATGAGCCCTGGCCGGTTTGGCTCAGAGGTTAGAGCGTTGGCCTGCAGTCCAGAGAGATCCTGGTTTGATTCCCGCTAAGGGCATATACTTCGGTTGCGGTTTGTCCCTTGCCCTGGTTGGGTCGTGTGGGTGGCAGCCACTCGATGTGTCCCTTTCACGTCGATGTTTCTCCCTCTCTCTCCCTCTCTCTCCCTCCCACTCTGAACAAAAAGTGGAAAAATGTCCTCAGGTGAGGATAAAACAAAACAAAACAAAACACAATGAGCCCTGCCAGGGTGGCTCAGTTGGTTGAGCATCGTCCCATACACCAAAAGGTTGCCAGTTTGATTCCCAGTCAGGGCACATACCTGGGTTGTGGGTTCGATCCCGAGTCAGGGAGTGTATGGAAGGCACTCAATCAATGTTTCTCTATTGCATTGATGTTTCTCTCTCTCCCTCTAAGCATGTCCTCAGGTGAGGATTTAAAAAGAAACAACCAGCCCTGGCCAGTTTGGCTGGGCAGTTACAGCATTGGCCCGCAGACCAGAGAGTCCTGGGTTCGGTTCTCCCTAGGGGCGCATGCCTCAGTTGAGGTTTGTTCCCGACCGCTATTGGGGTCGTGTGGGTGGTGACCATTCGATGTGTCTCTCTCAAGTCGATGTTTCTCTCTCTCTCTCTTCCTCCCTGTCTCCCTCCTGCTCTATCCGAAGATAAATGCAAAAAAAAAAAAAAAAAATGTCCCTGGGTGAGGATAAAAAAAACAAACAAAACAACCACTGCCCTGGCCGGTTTGACTCAGCAGTTAAGAGTGTTAGGCCTCTAACCAATGAGTCGCCGGTTCAGTTCTGATCAAGGGCGTGTACCTCAGTTATGGTTCGTCCCTGGCCCTGGTTGGGGTTGTGCAGGAGGCAACCAGTCAATGTGACTCTCTCACATCAATGTTTGTCTCTCCCTCCCTCCCACTCCATCTGAAGATAAATGGAAAAATATTCTCAGGTGAGGATTTAAAAAAAAAAAAAAAAAAAAAAGACTCACCACAATGAGATATCACCTCACACCTATCAGAATAGCAATCATCAATAAATCAACAAACAACAAGTGTTGGCAAGGGTGTGGAGAAAAGGGAACCTTCATGCACTGTTGGTGGGAATGCAGGTGGTTGGTGCAGTTACTGTGGAAAGCAATATGGAGTTACCTCAAAAATAAAAAATGGAATTTCCTCATGACCCAGCGATTCCACTTCTGGGAATTTATCCAAAAAAATGCAAAACACTAGTTCAAAAGAATATGTGTACCCCTATGTTCATTGCAGCATTATTCACACTAGCCAATATTTGGTAGCAGCCCAAGTGTCCATCAGTAGATGAGTGGATAAAAAAGCTGTGGTACACCCGGCCCGTGTGGCTCAGTGGTTGAGCGTCGACCCATGCACTAAGAGGTCACTGGTTGTTTTAAATATTTGTTCTTTAGCCCTGGCTGATTTGGCTCAGCAGTTAGAGTGTTGGCCCGCGGTCCAGAGAGTCCTGGGCTCGGTTCCCACTAAGGGCACGCACCTCAGTGTCAGTTTGTCCCCGGCCCTGGTAGGGGATGTGTGGGTGGCATCCAGTTGATGTGTCTCTCTCACATCAATGTTTCTCTCTCTCTCTCTTCCTTCCTCTCTCCCTCTCGCTCTATTTGAAGATGAATGCTGCCCTGGCCGGTTTGGCTCAGCGGTTGGAGCGTCGGCCTGCGGTCCAGAGAGACCCGGGTTCGGTTCCTGCTGGGGGCATGTGCCTTGGTTGCAGTTTGTCCCTGGCCCTGGTTGGGTCGTGTGGGTGGCAACCACTCGATGTGTCGCTTTCACGTCGATGTTTCTCTCTCTCTCTCTCCCACTCACTCTATCTGAACAAAATATCGAAAAATGTCCTCGGGTGAGGATAAAAAAAAAAAAGATGAATGCAAAAATGTCCTTGGGTGAGGATAAAAATAAATAAATAAATATTTTTCTTTATTGATTTTAGAGAGAGAGAGGAAGGGAGAGGGAGAGAGAGATAGAAACATCAGTGAGAGAGAACATCGATCGGCCACCACCTGCATGCCCCATACTGGGGATTTGGCCCACAATCTAGGCATGTGCCCTGACTGGTAATCAAACTGGCGACCTCTTGGTGCATGGGTGGATGCTCAACCAATGAGCCACACCAGCCAGGTGTGGGTTGCAGTTTTGATCCCCAGCTCCGATTGGGGTCATGCAGGAGGCAACCAATCAATGTGTTTCTCTCACACGGATGTTCTCTCTCCCTCCCTCTCTTCCACTCTATGTGAAAAATCAATGGAAAAATATCCTAGGGTGATGCTAAAAAAAAATAATAATAAAATAACTTATTTTTAAAAAGAGAAAAGGAAATCTTATTGTTTGTGATAGCATGGGTGGACTTCAAGAGTGTTATGCTAAGTGAAATAAGCCAGTCAGAGAAAGACAAGTACCATATGATTTTACTCATATGTGGAGTCTAATGAATGAAATGAACTAACAAGCAAAATAGAGACAGATTCAGATAGAGAGCAGGCTAACAGCTGGGGGTGGCAAGGGTGAGTGGAAGGATTGAGCAAAAAAGGAAAAAAACTCATGGACACAGACAACACTGTGGTGATTGCTGGGGGCGGGTTTGTGGAGGATGGTATAGGGATAAATGACTTGGAGTGGTGAATACACAATACAGTGTACAGATGATGTGTTGTAGAATTGTACATCGGAAACCTGTATACTTTTGTCACCTCAATAAATTAAAAGGGGAAAAAAAAAATCTTCGTCCTCCTCTATTTATCTACGGAGACTACAAAACCCAGGGTACTGTGCCTGGGGAAAGCGACGCCCAGTCTCTTAAAACTAGGCGTGGCTCGGAAACAGCCAGGACTTCTAATTACAGGTGCAAGGCATGCTGGGGGTTGTAGTTCCTCAGAGGTGAGGCCAGGCCGCTCCCTGGTCGCCCTGCACCGGCGACTAATCTGCGCATGCGTGTCAGTGGCTTTAGCAGCGGACCCGGCAGGCAGTTCCTTCCTCGGAGGGAGAGATTCCTCTGCCATGGAGTCCTACGATGTGATCGCCAACCAGCCTGTTGTGATCGACAATGTGAGTTGCATCTTTCCTATCTCTGGAGGGACTGACGCTCTCCTCCCCGAAGGGATCGCTTCCCGGTTGCAGCCTGGATCGCAGACTCTTTGTCAGTGGCCCGGCCTGTCAGGCGGGTTCAGCCGCCGCTGCCTCCGTCCTACCCCCTCTCCCCTATAATCCGCAGGCAGGGTGGCCGGCCGGCCAGCAATTATGGGATGGAGAGCTTTGGAGTGAATAAGGGGAAGACTTTATAGTCCGAGTGGGGTCCTTGGGCCCGTGGCTCGAGGGGCCTTAACCGCTCTGTGAGCTCCCGGCACCCTCCCTCCCCAGTTTCCGATAACTCTAGTGGCTGCTTTGGCTGTCTATCTTGACCGATGGCCCGCCTCTGAGCCTTGCCGGATGAGGGCTGCCTTCTGCAGTGATTGGCTTGCGCCTTTGCAGTTCTTCCCGGCCGCCTTAGTCTTTCTCCTCTCTAAGGGGCGGGGCGGTTCACGAGGGCAGTGGGGATTGGCTTCCGGAACTGTCAGTGGTGAGGGCCTGATGGGCTAGAGCCCGCCCGCGGTTGGAGAAGGGCTAAGTTTCCTTCGGTCGGGAGCTGGTCGGGAGCCGGCCGGGCGACTTGGCTGTGCCTTTGGGTGGGGCCCGAGAGTCTGGTACCGGAAATGACCATAGGATTTCATTTATTTCTGTGATTCTAAATTACAGCGTTAATAAAAGTTGAGACTAAAGGAGTGACAAAGCAAGCAACGTAGTTGCTGGTGAAAATAATAACATAGTATTTCCCAGGCTCTCTAGCGCTTATTCAGGGGTTTCACTTGCGTTCGAGTGTGATCCTCACAAAAACGGTGAATGGTTAAGGCAGGGAGTTTAATTCTCGTTTTATAAATAAGAAAACTGAAACGCGAAGAGGTAAAGTGAGCCCAAGGTCGCACAGTAGAGGTTCTCTAAGTCTAGTGCTTTATCCATTATTCCTCTTGCTAGTATCCCACAAAAATGTATAGTGACATATGTAATCTAAACACTGCTCTCATTTTGGGCAGAAAGGGACAATTGTAAAACAACTGCATTTCTGTATTCCACTGGAAGGTTTAGCCTCACCGAGACTGAGTGGCACCTTTTCTGTGTCCCCTGAGGCAAAACTGCTAATTCCTTCTGTCCTAAACTGACTGTAAAATCGCTCTGTTAATCCAGCCCTTGGGGATTTAGTCATGTTAGAAGGTCCTTTCATTTGCATTATCTCATTCAAGCTTCTGCTCTGGCAAGTATATGGGAATGACTATCCCCAGTTTATGCAGGAAAATGAGGCCTGGAGAGGTTAAATAACAATATTCAGACCACCAGGTTCTGAGTTGAGCCGAGAATAAAATTAAGATTGAGTTCCAAATTCCTCACTTTTTTTCAAGGAAAGGTGTTTTGTTGTTGTTAGTTTTCCTTCTCTCACACAATCCCTAGGGCTTGGCACTACTTAGTACTCAATAACTGTTTTTTCATTGCATTGATGGGTGGGTGGATGAATGACTGGATATCTCTATCATAGTAACAAAGATATTTCTAAATAAAGAAAGGATGGAGGACCCCTAGTTAGTTACTTCAGAGGGTTGAGTAGGACTCCTTGTTCTTGATGTTGGTTTTCAGAAAACACTACTATTTCTGTCTTTGGCCAGTTTGTGTGTGCTTCATCTGCCTTTCTCATAGTTTTAAAATAGAAAAAAATAATAGGAATTATCAATTTTCTTTTTTTCATCACCAATGTAGAAGATGCACTCTGTCCATCCCACCGGATCCTTTGCTTCTTGGATTGTTGGGCAGAAGTCCCATCACCAAGCTTTTTCTTTAATGTCACTAAAGCTAATAATGCTTCTTAGTTTTTCCTTTCTCTTTCTTGGTAGTATATTTGAAATGCATCAAAGCAGTGGTGCATTTTCAGTTTTAAGATTTAAAGAATTGACTTGTTTTTTTCTCTGGGAAAACATTTCCTTTGTTATGCCAATAATTCTGCCAAAAGGTGAAGTAGGAGAAACTTAATTTTCCCATTAGGATTTACAGAACATCTGCCACATTTTAGATTTGGGGCCTAAGAGAGTTCTCGCTGTTTGACATTTGGAGAGTTTTGTTTTACAGTGAAACATGGGTAAGAAACATCATTTGAAATATGTGAGCCAAGTTTGGCTGGTGTGGCTCAGTGGTTGAGCGTCAGTTGATGCACCAAGAGGTTGCCGTTTGATTCCCATTCAGGGCAAGTGCCCAGATTGTGGACTTGATCCCCAGTGGGGGGCATGCCGGAGGAGGCCAATCGATGTTCTCTCTCATTAATGTTTCGATCTCTCTCTTCCTCTCACTGTAAAAAAATTATAAAGAAATATGTTAGCCATCTTTATGAAAATAATGTGTTTCTAGCAGACTAACAGCTCCATAACTTATAGTGTTGCTACAATTTTATTTCTGGGCTAAGAAGAGGGTAATTAAAAGAAAGGAAAACAAAGTAGGGAAAAGAGGACAGAGCTTTATCATTGGTTCACAGCCTTACCCAGTATTAAGACAATTGTTGACCACTCTTTTCATCCTATTCTGGCACCAAACCAATTCATCAGAATTTAATGAGGAAAATGGAGGGGTACGCGTGTGGAGGTTGTGTGTGGGCTCATGCCTGCATATGCCTGTACTTTAATGACAACAATAAGTGGTAGATATTTTTTTTGGTAGGTTTATTTAATTAATTTATTTATTTTTAATCCTCACCTGAGGATATTTTTCTGTTTATCATCAGATACAGTGGGAGAGAGACACATCGACTGGTTGCCTCCCACACGACCTGACAAGGGCCGGGAACAAACCGCAACTGAGGTATGTGCCCTTGACCAGAATCGAACCCACAAATCATTGGTCTACAGACCGATGCTCTAACCACTGAGCTAAACCATCCAGGGTGGTATTTTTTTTTTATTATGTATATACTTTATTATCTATCTTCTACTAAAGTATAAGTACCCCCAAGATCAAGGATTGGGTTTTTCTTTCTTCATTCTTTCATTAGTATATCTCAAGTACTTTATAATTTATTTTATTTTATTGTTGACAGTATTGCAGATGTCCTCCAATTATCCCCCCTTTATCCCCCCTCCTAGCCCCTGCCCCCACCCAAGTCCTTCACCACACTATTGTCTGTGTCCATTGGTTATGCATATATCTATATAAGTTCTTTGGTTAATCTCTTCCTGTCACCCCCCCACCCCCCAATCCCTTCGAGATATATCACTCTGTTCTATGCCTCCCTGCCTCTGGACCTATTCTGTTCAGTGTGATAGATTTTTTTTTTCCTCACCAGAGGACATTTTTCCCTTTTTTTTGTTTTTTATTCAGATAGAGCGGGAGGGAGAGAGAGGAAGAGAGAGAGAAACATCGATGTGAAAGGGACATATCGAGTGCTGCCACCCGCATAACTCAGCCATGGCTAGGGACAAACTGCAACCGAAGTACATACCCTTAGCGGGAACCGAACCCGGGTCTCTCTGGACCACAGGCCAACACTCTAACTGATGAGTCAAACTGGCAAGGGCATAGATATTTTTAAAAATCAAACATAAGCCCGCCTGGTGTGGCTCAGTGGTTGAGTGTCGACCCATGCCAGGAGGTTACCCATCTGATTCCCGGTTGGGGCACATGACCAGGTTGTAGGCCAAATCCCCAGTGAGGGGGCATGCAGGAGGTGGCCAGTCGATGTTCTCTCTCATTGATGTTTCTATCTCTCTCTCCCTCTCCCTTCTTCTCTCTCTAAAATCAATAAAGAAAAAAATATTTTTTTCTCCCAGCATCTAGTATAAACCTTGTACATAAAGTACTAAAAACATGATTGATAAATAAAGGGAATCAATGAAATAGTAGCCCTGTATTTATAAACTGCTATAACTATGAAATGTAAGGTCTTATTTAATAAAATCAACATATGATATTAAGCTTAAATGAATAGGTGCTTGGGTTTTAAAGAAAAATAAAAAAATACAATCAGTTAAGAAAAAAATATTTTTTAATAAAATAAAATCCAAACATAAGTTATTCTTTCAAAAAGCATACAGTGCAACACAATACAATGCAATGTAATAAATACAATAGTAATACAAGAGGGGGGCAGGTCCCAGGCAACATTTTGAGGTCTAAAACACTTTTATGAGATTATTGTGTTTATTCCAAAGCTTGAGTCTTTGCTAAGATCTTCAAGGTTAAATTCTGTCCTGAAATAGATCAACTTTCTGGTCAATCTTAAAACTGTCTTTGTGACTATGGGGGCCTAAATGCAGGAGCAGTATCAGATCTTTACAAATTCATCAATAACATGAGTTTCACTGGTTTGGAGAATGTTATGCTGCTTCAGCCCCCTTTTTAAAAAATGAGAGACATTAAACATAAAGAAAAATTCAGAGAAGTACATAATGAACACCCACATAGCATGTGTCTACCACCCATATTTAATAAATGTTTATACTTGCCATATTTTCAGGAATGCAGGCCCAGTGTTGCCAGATCTGATTTTTTCAAGAGAAATTGAAATTTTATTTTATTTATTATTTTATCCTCACCTGAGGACATTTTTTCATTTTTTTGTTCAGATAGAGTGGGAGGAAGAGAGAGAGAGAGAAACATTGACATGAGAGAGACACATCGAGTGGTTGCCACCCACACAACCCAACCAGGGCCGGGGACAAACTGCAACCGAGGTACGTGCCCTTAGTGGGAACCGAACCCAGGTCTCTCTGGACCATAGGCCAACACTCTAACCACTGAGAAAAACGGGCCAGGGCGAGAAATCGAAATTTTAAATGTCATATGAGTTTTCAATTTTTTTTTTTTTTTTTATCCTCACCCGAGGACATTTTCCCATTTTTTTGTTCAGGTAGAGTGGGAGGAAGAGAGAGGAACAGAGAGAGAGAGAGAAGCATCGACGTGAAAGGAACACATCGAGTGGCTGCCACCCACACGACCGACCAGGGCCGGGGACAAACTGCAACCGAGGTACGTGCCCTTAGCGGGAACCGAACCCGGGTCTCTCAGGACCGCAGGCCGAAGCTCTAACCGCTGAGCCAAACCGGCCAGGGCTGAGTTTTCAATTTTTAACTGACAGAAGTTAATGTAAAAGTAGTTTGTGGTCTAGAGATACAGAAAGTATATTAGTGGTTGCCCAGGGCTGGGAGTAGTGGGTAGGATGGAGAGTGACTGCTAATGGGTACAGAGTTTCTTTTGGGGATAATGAAAAATTCTAAAATTAGATTGTGGTGATGATTGTACAACTCTGTAAATATACTGAGAACCACTGATTTATACACCTTAAATGGGTAAATTGAATTTTATCTCAATAAAGTTTTTTTGTTTTTTTTTAAGTACTTTGTAGGCTAAATATAATATGTTTTTGGGCCATATTGGGCCACCAATATCCTAGAATCTGAGGGTCCACCTCTCAACATCCTTTTCCCACTTGTAAAATGGGAGACAATTAGCATCTTCCCAGCATGTCCAGAATAATCAGGAGAGCTTAGGATAAAAGTTGCCCAAGCCATAAGGCCAAGAACCAGCAGGTAGTGGGAGCCTTGCTAAGGGATTTACTATTTGTTTGCTTGCAGCAGAAGGAGAATGAATGGTCAGAAGTGGCTGGCAACAGATCTGAGTCCTCAAAAATCAAATATTTAATGAGACTACTTTTTCAAGAAGCCTCTACAAGGCATTTGTTTACTTGGTTTTGCCACAGTGAATAACAGAGAGAGTGGCAGCCCATTTGCCAGGTGTACAGTTTCTAGTTATAAATACTGTTAAGAGAAATTGACATTACCTTTTTATAGGTAATAAAGAGATGGGCCATCCTGGTGCCTGACTCTGGCAACACAGAAGAAGGAAAACACCTTCCTCATCCCCACCCATTCTTCTCCCAACTGCTGACCTAGCGGGCCAACCCATGAGGCTTCAAGGACAAGCTGGGTCTGGTTCCTGGGTCTTGTGCATCATTTCCAACACCGCCTTGGCCTTTCCTGCACCACCTCTGCCTGGGGCCTCTGGCATTCTAGTTGCTCATTCAGGTTTCATATATTAGACATTATCTGCCAATCATTTGAGCTTTATTTTCATTTCAGTCAGCCAGCATCTGTTTGAGTACCCTGCACATGCCAGATACTGCTGATATGTAAAGGCTCTGACCTTGAGGAACTTGGGCTAAAAAGAGACAAAAATGGGAAGCATAAAGTCAAATAGAGAGCAGAATGAAATGCATCTACCTAGTCATACAGGTAATGGTGATTTTGTGAGATAATAGGAGGAGAATAATTAATTCTACCTAGAAACTGTTCTTCAGAAGGAAGGCAGTGAATTTGAACTGATAGTCTTGCTAGAAAGGACAGAGAGGTAGAAATGAACCTAACATCTTAATCTGCCTTGTCACTCAGCCTCTAGTCATTTTGCTAGTAAACTCAATCAAATATCCAAGAAAATATTTAGAGTCTGAAGTACAAGTCTCATCTTTACTCTTCTTGTTTTCAACTTGTGCCAGGAGATCCAACGAGTCTGTTGGTATCACCCAGATGAAGGCAATGAGCAATTATAGGAAGCTTGAGCTTACAGGCTCCCGGAGTTCTCTTGTACAGTGCTGTTCTCACTATCCATGCCGCTGTCCCAGAGCCCTGTGTTTGCAGTACGATAATTCTTCCTCCTTCCCAGTCTTTCAGCTCAGTGTATAGCTGCACCTTTTCCAGGCTTCTTGCTTTTCTGTGCAGGCCAGTGAGTTTGCACTTATCTCCCGTTTTCTCTTTTCTGTTGGCAGAGGTTCCTGCTGTCTTAGAGAACTGGTTTGCCCTGCTCAACTTACTGCTTTCCCTGTCCTTCAACCACTTCTTTTTTTTATTTTATTTTTATTTTCTTTATTGATTTTAGAGAGAGAGAGAGATAGAAACATCAATGAGAGAGAACATCAATTGGCTGCCTTCTGCTTGCCCCACTGGGGATTGGGCCCACCACCTGGGCATGTGCCTTGACTAGGAATCGAACTGGCAATCTCTTGGTGAATGGGTCGACGCTTAACCATTGAGCCACACCAGCCAGGCTAACCACTTCTTCCTTCCTTCCTGTGTTGCCAGAGCCAGGCACCAGGATGGCTCATCTCAACCCCTTTTCCCATACAAGAGCAGGAATAAGACACAGGGAAGGAACCAGGGGTGTTGCTGGGAAGCCTTTGGTGCAAAGATAATCATGGTATTTAGTGTCTCCTAATATGTTTACAGCTTGCTATGGGGGTTCTGGAAATATCACACTCTGCCCCAGGAGAAGTGGTTGGCAGGCAGTAGGAAAAGGTTTGCCCCAATTAGCTGTAAACTGTGGTGGGCTGGACGGACGAGGGTATCAGCAGTGGTGGCAAAAGGGTTAAGAAGGAAGAGAACAGGTTTTATCTTCTTCAATAGCTGCCCTGCATGGAGTTAGTATCTGTGTATAGAGTCCGTGTTTACTTTGGTTGGGCCCAGGGTGGTATCAGAGATGCTGGTGGGAGCCCCACCCAACATACCAAGTATTGGAGCAGCAGGGTTGTAATGTTGGGTCTCTTCTCTTCTCAGACAATGCTTTAGGGTTTCCCTGATCCTTGTCATCAGGAGACCTATGAGTTAAACAAAACATAATAGAAAAAAAACAAAACAATAACCACAAACCCCCTACAAAGCAGAGTGTCTGCTCCTACAGTAAGAAGATAGTGTGTGTTCCTGGGCAGATGTCCCATGGTGGTATAACTGAAAGAATCATGCACTCTTCCCACCTTGTTTGTGTTCTTGAACTTGGCTGCTTTGGTGCTTCTAGCAACTTTACTCTTTTCTCCTCAGGTTTTCTCTTTGTTAATATTTTGGTGAGGGGATGTGTCAAACCATTTAATTGAGGGCCTTTAGAGGAGGGTCGAAGTGCTGGGAGGACAGTGAGATCTGATGTTCTGGGCCCGGCCAGGATCTCCCCAGCTTCACGGCCGCCAAAAAGCTATTAGTATTATTTAGAATGCCAAAAGTAAAACATGTTCAATGTAGAAAAGTCAGAGAACACAGAAAAATCAAATAATAGTTTAAGTATACAGTGAAAGTTCTCACCCTTCTCAGTCCCACTTCCTTCCCTGTGGCATGAATTCACCATACAAGTGCTTATATAAATAAATATATTACATGCAACTATAAAGTCTCTCTCTTTTTAAATAAAAATGGAACCATATACATATTGTATGATATAATCTCCTCTTATTTTTGTGATATTCCTAACTTTTCTCTCCTCTCTCCTCAGGGATCTGGTGTGATTAAAGCTGGTTTTGCTGGTGATCAGATCCCCAAATACTGCTTTCCAAACTAGTAAGTTATTCTGTAGCTTCGTCAGAAACTTGAGAAGCTTGTTTGCTTTGTTACTGGCTCAGTCCTCCATCTTTTAGGGAGAAGGGATCTGTCATTCAGGTCAGCCTTGTATCAAAACAATAAGCAAAAGACAGGAGCTGGCTTTTGGAAACAATTGCCTACATGGTACAATTTGATAGGCATTGGCAAGAGACCTCTTTTTTTTTATCCTCTCCTGGGGACATTTTTACATTTATCTTGAGATTGGGAAGGAGAGAGGGAGGAAGAGAGAGAGAGAGACATCAATGTGAGAGAGACACATCAAGTGGTCACCACCCATACAACCCCAACTGGGGCCGGGACAAACTGCAACTGAGGTATGTGCCCTTAGCGGGAATCAAACCGGGGTCTCTCTGGTCCGTGGGCCAACATTCTAACTGCTGAGCCAAACCAGCCAGGGCAAGAGACCCCTTTTTAAAATTTTATTTTATCTGATGCCAAAAATGTTCTCATCAGTAACTCATTGCTTTGAGTGACTGCCTCTTCATGAAGCGCTCTTTCTAAAAAATCACCTATCTCCCAAGATGGGGTTTAACCATTAAACCATACCTACCATCTTAGTGAAGATGAGTTCTCAGCACTTTCCTCCTAAGGCAAAGAGACTGGAGGCAGTAGAAGGGCATGGGTGCCTGGGAAAGGAGCTTAGAGCAGGAGAAAAAGAGAGAAGAAGGCCATCTGCCCTAGCCAGGTAGCTTGGTGGTCTAGAGTGTCGACCCATGCACCAAAAGCTTATATGTTCCATCCCCGGTCCAGGTGCATTTGGGAGGCAACTGATCGATATCTCTCACATCAGTGTTTCTCTCTCTCTCTCAAAAAATAAAACATATCCTTGGGTAAGGATTAAAAAAATAAAGAAAGAAAGAAGGCCATCTGTTACTGTTACAACAGCACAGTTTTACTTAGTAGAAGGCCTGGACAGGGGGCTAAGGAGACTAAATCTTTTGAGTTAACCATTCATTTAGAAATTGTTGTTTCCTTGTCTCTCTTGGTCTGCACATACATCGAGGAACTAGAAGAACTAGAGGTATTGAATCCTCTAAAATTTGTTTTAATAACTTATAAAAGAATATAAATATAATAATAATATACGAATAACTTAATACATTGTCAATGTAGAAATTGTGGGAAGTGCAGAAAAGGAAAAAAAACAAAAATCAAAATCAACTGTAACCTCACTCCTTAAAGATAATCACAGTAGGATTGAATATATTTCTTCCTAAGTATGTGCCTCTATACATCCTTCCTGTGTTCTGCTCTGCGTTCTGGTGAAATGAAAAGTGATGGTCCTCCCCACTCTCTTTTGTAGTGTGGGCAGACCCAAGCACGTCCGTGTCATGGCAGGAGCCCTCGAAGGTGACATCTTCATTGGCCCCAAAGCTGAGGTAATTCTCAGTCCTCAAGCCAACAGAGGACCTTCTTTAGTCCCCACTTGGACAGTGTCCCAGCAGTGGGACATAGCCATGTATAAAATCTCTCCTTTGTTTTTTTCATCCTAGGCCTCATCAGTGTATTTCTGCCAGGAACAGCTCTGGTTTTGGAAAGAAAATATCAAACCCTAATTTGGGGAACAGAGAGCAGTCTAGGAAACAGGGCTCTGCCTTCCTTCCTTTTGTATTCTGTCACTACAGTGCCAATGATCAAATTGACTGGCTTGGTCATTTTTTGGCAAAAGGGATTGGGGATAGGTCCTGGCTGGGGTACTCTGGGGATGAGTTAATTAGCACAGTTTGGCAGAGCCCTCAGGCAGCCTCTGGAAGCAGAACAACAGAATCATAGTTGCCAGCCTTGGCTCCAAGTGCTGAGGCCCAGAGATGGGAGCCAGGAGATTATGTCCTGGGATTAGACAGTGAAGAGGGTATCTCCTGTCACTTGCCCTAAGGGCACCTAATGGCCCATGGAAATGCAGAAGCCTTCTACTTTGCCCGCTGATTAGGCAGTGAGAGCAGTTTGCAGATGCATAATGGGAGACTTTGAGAATGAATGGGTGCCCACCCTTAGCCCTGGGTAAGGACTGTGAGGTGAGAACTCCCAGTCCTGGAAGAGCAGGGTCCACCAGTCAGCTCAGCTGAGAGACTGGCTGCTGCTGTAAGTCCTGCTCTCTGCCCCCAGGAGCACCGAGGGCTGCTCTCCATCCGGTACCCTATGGAGCATGGCATTGTCAAGGACTGGAACGACATGGAGCGCATCTGGCAATATGTCTATTCTAAGGACCAGCTGCAGACTTTCTCAGAGGAGGTGAGAGTCTTGTGTACAGGGCAGCCCTGCGTGGTGTGCAGAGCTGGTCAGAACCCCTACCCCAGAGATGAGGAAGATGACAATAACTGCCAAGAGTATCTGAGTCATAACTGTGTGCCAGGCACCACACCTTGTGCTTTTTAGACATGTTTGCATTTAATCTTCACACCGTTTCTATGAGATGTAAGTAGTATTATCCTTAGTTTACAAACAAGGGAACAAGTTCAAAGAAGCCAAGTAGTGTTTCCAAGATCACTTAGTGAATAAAGTAAAGCTGGGATTCAAACCTACATCTTTCAGACTTCAGAGCCTATGCTCTTTAACTTCTAAGGAGAACTCTCCACTCAGAAACACCAAGGAACGTGCACACTAGGTGTATCAGAATTTCCACGGAAGGGATATGTTCTAGTTTTTTTTTGTTTGTTTGTTTTTATCCTCACCCGAGGACATTTTTTCGTTTTTTGTTCATATAGAGTGGGAGGGAGGGAGAGGAAGAGAGAGAAACATCAACGTAAAAGGGACACATTGAGTGGTTGCCACCTGCACGACCCAACCAGGGCTGGGGACAAACTGCAATCGAGGTACGTGCCATTAGCGGGAACCGAACCCAGGTCTCTGGACCGCAGGCCGATGCTCTAACTGCTGAGCCAAACCGGCCAGGGCTGTTCTAGTTTTTAAAAGTACATTCAATATTGGAATTTAATTTTCTGTTTTGAAAAAAATTTTAAACTATTATTATCATAATAATTCTAAGACTTTATTACAAAATCTTGACAATTGGAGATATGTAGTACATATAGAGATCTATATAAAAATGTTAGAAGAAAATGAGGGGAATAAAGGGGTGGCGGTAAGGACAGAATGAAACTTTAAAAGGGGCATGATTTTGGAAAGTTAAGAAACTGACTCAGGCAGGGGTGATAGACTCAGCTTGCCTTTTTTGGAGGGAGACCAACCATGAATGTCCCCTGGCCAGCCACACACAGGCTTCTCCCCCAGTGCTAATGAGGGGTGGGAATCTGGCCTCACCCTGATTGCTGTCTGGGCATTTTTCACCAGCATCCTGTGCTCCTGACAGAGGCTCCTTTAAACCCACGGAAAAACCGAGAACGAGCTGCTGAAGTTTTCTTTGAGACCTTCAATGTGCCAGCCCTTTTCATCTCCATGCAAGCTGTGCTCAGCCTGTGAGTAGCAGCCTGGCTGGCTAGCCTGGCCCCTCGAGGGGAAAGCAGTCCTTTGGCATTCCTATAGGGCAAAGTACCAGCTCAAATAAGCTGCCATTTTAGAGTTTGCTAGCTTCATTTCACCACCATTCACACCAGTCCTTGTCCTCCGAACACAAATGCAGAGTGTCAGTTGCTATTCATCAAACATTGTGAGGTATTTCTCCTCATACCACAGAAATGTATGTCTTTCCCCTTGTCTCTACCAAAAGAGAAAAAACTAGACCTAGAGAGTCATATGGGGGAAAACTAGTTTTTTTGTGGAAGTGAAAATATTCTTATTTTCCTTACTCATTTACTTTTCCTGCCTAGTCCCTGTAGGCATTTGAGTTTTTTCCTCTTGTCTAGAGAGTGAAAACTGCCTCTCAGGCTGGGTCCTTGAAATGGTTTTAGTCCAGGCCATCTCTTGAGATGGGAAGGCCTGCTTTTTTGGGAGTGGGAAGGGAGCTTGGAGAGGTTCAGCGCTTGTCATTCAGATTTTTCGAGGCTTGCTTCCGTGCTTAGGTGTCCTTAGTACTCAGTCTAGTCTCAGGCCCCTGAAGAAAAGCAGGCCCCAGCTTTAATTTTGACACTGAACTCTAAAGGAAGTGAGTTTTTTCCTAGAGTGAGGAGGCAGGGGTTAGTGATGGTTTGCCCCCTTTGTTTCAGTTATGCCACAGGCAGGACCACAGGTGTGGTTCTGGATTCTGGGGATGGCGTCACCCATGCTGTGCCCATTTATGAGGGCTTTGCCATGCCTCACTCAATCATGCGCATCGACATCGCTGGCCGAGATGTCTCTCGCTTCCTTCGCCTCTACCTGCGTAAGGAGGGCTATGATTTCCACTCATCCTCGGAGTTTGAGATTGTCAAGGCCATAAAAGAAGTGAGTGCTGTCCCCTGGGCCCAGGGATGGGATAGGGTATGGGAACAGAGCATCGAGGACCTCCATGACCTAGAGTGAAAAGAGGTGAAGCTCCTGTCCTAGGAGTCTGGGTCAGGCATCCTGGCAGCTGTAAGATCTCCAGCTGGGCCCCCTCCCACTAACAGACTCACCTTCCCAAAGAGCTACCTTCTTGTAGGGGAAAGGGAACTGTTTCTATTTCTTAAGCTGAGTGATGGGTACACTAGTGATCATTAGGTTTTTCATACCTTATGTACAAATTGCATATGTTCTTTCACATCCTTGAGGAATTCAAAATACATTTTTCTTTCTAAGTAAACTGAATCCTCCTGTCACCTGTGGCAGTAGGGTAACCTCTGAGTAGGTAGTGGGACCCAGAACCATATGAGCAGAAGAAAGATGCCTGAGCCTGGACTAAAATTAGTTTGTGGTCTCAGATCCAGAGAGCCACGTTAACACACTTGCCCACCAGGAAAGTGGAATAGGTGGGAACTCATATCCTAAATGCCAGCCAGTGAATGCCGACAGAAATCTCCCGCTCCTGCTTTAGGGCAGCAGCTCTAACGACCATTAGGGCAGTCATGGGATGGGCAGGTTTCTGGGGGACTTTGACCTGGTAGGTGCCAGGTGTCCTACTTGCCTGACTCATGCTTGGTTCTGCAGAGAGCCTGCTACCTATCTATAAACCCCCAGAAGGACGAGACACTAGAGACGGAGAAGGCTCAGTACTACCTGCCCGATGGCAGCACCATTGAGGTAGGTGACTGGACTGTTCCCCTCAGTGCCCTCAAGCCCCCAGAAGCTCTGGGCCCAAACAACTCCCCATGGGAAGGCTGGAGTCAGATGTACCAGTCCTTTCCCAGTCCCTGCCTGGGGCAGTAGAGCTCTTAAGCAGCACCTTCTCCTGCCCAGTGAGGTGTGCCAGGGATTTTGCTTCTCTTGTATGGAGGAAAGGGGTCACCAGAGGCATGTTCCTAGGTCAGGATAGGGTTGGGAAGGGGGGTGGTTAGTGCTGTCCTTAACCACTTGAGCACAGCATAGGCTGAGTTGCCTTTCCCCAGACCTCCATTGATAGAAAGAGGTTTCCATGATGAATGAATCCATGTATTAATGCTAGAGGTCTCTTGGCTGGGAAATGCCAGAGCTAAGATTAAGCATAGGCTCTTCCTTTCGTTTCCTGGGAGCCCTGTTTCTTTTTGTTCCCTATTTGTTCCCAGGAGCCCTATCTTTGTTCCTGGAGGCCCTTGACATCTGAGGTCTTTCCTAAGCCACCTGGTTACTAAGAGGTGGGCACAGGGATCGTTTCCATCCCTATTCCCAAAGGAACCTCGGCCCCAGCCCCATCCTCTGAAGCTTGCCCTCCACCCTGCAGATTGGTCCTTCCCGATTCCGGGCACCTGAGCTTCTGTTCAGGCCAGACCTGATTGGCGAGGAGAGTGAAGGCATCCATGAGGTGCTGGTGTTTGCCATCCAGAAGTCTGACATGGATCTGAGGCGCACGCTTTTCTCTAACATTGTCCTCTCAGGAGGCTCCACCCTGTTCAAAGGTTGGTCCTTGCTCTTGGAGCCCTTCCCAAGGAAGCTTCCAGATCCTGCTAGGCCTAAATGGCCAGAGGACTGATTTGAGATTCTCCTTTCCTGCCCATTCAGGTTTTGGTGACAGGCTACTGAGTGAAGTGAAGAAACTGGCTCCGAAAGATGTGAAGATCAGGGTAGGAACATGGTGTGGGCTAGGGCTGCGTGGAACTGGGCCTCCAAGGGTCCGAAGTGCCATCTGGTGTGGCCTCCTTTCCAGCTCTACCCAAGCTTTTCAGGCAGCCAGGGCTCTACAGGTGCCGCCAGATGGCTCCCACTTCCACACTGACCCTGAGGTCAGCCAGAGTGGAAGACCCTTTCCCATTCCATCTTCACAAAAGGGGGACAGTTCTAGTACCCAGATGTGGTGGCAGGGTGCTAGGCTGAGGGCCCCACGTGTGGTCTTTCAGGTAAACTATATCATTGATAGGAGCTTGACTTTTGCTACTACCCTCTGATACATCTTAGCGGCTGCTGAGGGGAGCTAGCCTGCCTGAAAAAGGAGGGATTCTAAGTGAAGGAGTATGGTTCCTGCCATGGGGGTCTGCTTCCCACTGACCCCCAACAGAGCCAAACCTTGCCCCCAGATAGATACAGCCTTTCTGGAAATTGTACTTAGGGTTGCTGGAAACCTGCTTCTCAAGATGAGTGTCAGGCTAGCCACAGCACCCCAGAGGCCTCAGGGTCCAGCAGGGACATAACTTTGTTGTGTGAAATGCATCCACTGCCTTGGGTGGAGAGAACTGGTCATAAAGAGGAGAGTTGGAAGGGGAAGTGAGAGGGGAAATGAAATGTCTCAGATTCCTCTTTCCACTCACCCTTGCAGATATCTGCACCTCAGGAGAGACTGTATTCCACGTGGATTGGGTGAGTAGTTCTTCTGGGAATGAGAGTGGAACAGAAAGTGAAGCCCCACGCTCTCTTTCTCACAATGTTCCTTTGGATTCCCTCTACTCCAGGGGCTCTATCCTCGCCTCCCTGGACACCTTTAAGAAGATGTGGGTCTCCAAGAAGGAATACGAGGAAGACGGTGCCCGATCCATCCACAGGAAAACCTTCTAATGCTGGGACATCATATTCACCTTCTCTGAAGTTAACTCCACTTTAAAACTCGCTTTCTTGAGTTGGAGTGTTTGCAAGGAACTGCCTGTGTGTGTGAGTGTGTGTGTGGGTACAAGTATGTGCACCTATGCGAGTGCCCTGTGGCCTAGGGATCCCAGGGTCCAGAAAGGACGATGAACTACCCACGATGGTGATAGCCTGAGGCCTGGGGTTGACCACTAACTGGCCCCTGACAGGGAAGAATGCTGGCAGAGAGCCCCACTCCTTCATCTGCTGGGCCTCTGTCTGGCTGTGTGGAACTGTGTTTACTACCATAGGGACACAGAGGGAGGTAGATCTAACCCCCGGGAGACCTTGCTGCCGCCCATCCTACACTGGCAGAGCTTCGTCCTTACCCCACCCCCAGTGTGCCCTGAGGCCCAAGGCAGCTGCTGCCTTCCTTGCTCATCATTCTGTTTTTGATGCCTCTTGATCATGGACTGAGGCCACATGGTTGAGCTCTGTCTGGTTTTGATTGTAGTTTGGGTTTGGAAGGCTGGAAAGGCTGTTACTGAGACTCCAGGGTCAGGAGAGGGCAGGATGTTCTTAACTTTACCTGGGGGCCAGAACCACACTGGGCATTTGAGGACGGCAGGAATAGTGCTACTTCTGATTGGCAGCAGAGTTAACGTTCCAATCCCAATCCCCCATCCAGGGGGTCTCAGGAGAGTTTAAGGAACCTGTTGGCTCCAGGCTCTGTTACTTTTCATCCATCCTTGGGCAATGCCATCTTCAAACAGTTTTATTTATTGAAGTGTTTGTTCAATATGGGAACTGGAGAGAGGGAGCTCATTGCCTCCTGCCCACCAGTCACCCTGTTCACACTAATGTTTACAGCACCTAAGTTTAACGTAGCCTCTAGGGTCCCACCACTCCCTGCTAAGGGTGAACTGACAGTATCCATAGGTTGAGGCCATTTGGGATCTGAGGCTACACTCCAAGTCACTCCCACCAGCCTCTTTCTTTCTCCCTCTTCTACTTGCTCACTGCCCTGGAATCAGTAGGCTGGTTGCTGGTTGGATTTTCTGAAACAGGCAGTAGAATCACTTTTTGGCAGAAGCCCTAGCAAAGGAGGGGTGTTGGGGATCTAGCTCCCTTGGGATTGGAGAAAGGGCCGCAATTAACCACATTGCCTTTTCCCACTCTAGCTGACCTGAGGCGCTAGGTTGTAGAGATGAGAAGGGCCCCTCTGAGCTGATTTTGTGCCATTATTGACTTTGGACTTGTTTAGTGAGAGAGGGTGGAGGCCAGATCCAGGTGCCAGGAGCGGGTGGGCTCAGGCTTATCTCTGGTCCAGTGGGGCCAGGCACCTACCCTGGACTGGGCTGGCCTAGCAGTGGTCCAAAGACCCTTCAGCCCAGACGGTACAAAGCTGGGGCTAGCAAATGTTCACTGGCACCCTCACCTGACCAAGACCTGCCCCAATCCCAGATTCAGGCAGTATTCCCCCCATGCCGTCCAACAACCAAAGGCTCTGCTAAGTGTGGGCCACAGCAGCAGGTGTGTGTGAAAGCGATGTGGCAACCCGCGGACTACAGTGTGCTTAACCAGCTCACCTCCCTTCTCTTAGCCCAAACCTGTCCCTCGCACAGCCTCGCACAAACCACGTTGCCTGGTGGGGCCCAGTGTACTTAAATAAAGTCCTTCCAATAGACACGGTAGCTGGGCCTCTGTCTGTAGTCAGTGCTGGGTGGGAAGAGGAAGGAGCTGTGGGCCCTGAATCTGAGGTGGTGACTGGGCCTAGTCCATCCTCTAGAGGGCACTGTTGCACCAGCCAGACTAGGCCAGCCTTAGAGCAAGTGCCAGCCCATGGGTGAGATTCCACCCAAAAGAAGGGAGCAGCATTTGACATCCCTGAAGTCAGAGGCTCTCAAAAATTTCATGTGTATAAGAAGCTCAAGAGCTTATTAAAATGAATTTCCTGGGGCCCATGCTCAGATATTCTGATTAATCAGTTCTCCATTTTAAACCTATATATTTGGTTGGGTGGGGAGGGAGATTGCCAGGCACTTTACAAGTGTTCACCCATTTGGCCCAACAACCCTACACAGTGTATTTCTGTTATCCACTTTAGAGTTGAGGAAATAGAGCCACAGAGAGAGCACGTAATTTCCCAAAGTTCTGCCCTTTATTAGCTAGGATTTGAACGCAGGCAATGTGGCCCTAGAGCCTAAGTTCTTAGACACTATGCAGATCCCTCAACAAACCATTGGCCTAGAGCAGGAGTTCTCAAAGTTTTGCTCCCCGTATACATTTTCCAATGCCTGGAAACATTTGGTTGTCACAACAGGGGAGGAAGGAGCTGCTATTGTCATCTAAGCAGAAGCCAGGGGTGCCAAGGCTGAGAAACTCTGGCTTAGAGCAGAGGTAAAATCACCATAGAGCTTTTCAAAACTCCAGTGCCCAAGTCGTACCCCAGACACATGGAAGCAGAACCTTGGGGAACAGAACTCAGATGTCACCTTTTTTTTTTTTTAATCCTCACCTAAGGACATTTTTTCATTTTTTGTTCAGATAGAGCAGGAGGGGGAGCGAGGGAGAGAGAGAGAGAGAGAGAGAGAAACATCGACGTGAAGGGACACATCGAGTGGCTGCCACCCGCACGACCAACCAGGGCCGGGGACAAACTGCAACCGAGGCACGTGCCCTTAGCGGGAACCGAACCCGGGTCTCTCTGTACCACAGGCCGACGCTCCAACCACTGAGCCAAACCGGCCAGGGCAGATGTCACCATTTTTTAAAGCTTCCTGGTGTCTCCAAGGACCTCTGGCCTAAGAGTGACTGCTCTTCCTTGACCACCATGCACAGCAGTGGTACAAGGAAGTGCACTGGGGCTACAGCCACAGGTCTGAAAGCCTTTTGCTCCCAAGTGCCCATGCAGTTACCGATCCCCTTGTTCTCCCTGGTACCTCCGTGAATCTGACGTGGGTGGCCCCCCAACTCATCTTTGGAAAAATGTTCCAAGTGCTTTTCATACTAAATGAGGAATCTTATTCACCAGCCCACCTCCCCCCCACACAGCACAGACCTCAGGAATGGGAACAATGACTTTAATCCATTTGTGATGAGCTGAACCTCTTTGGAGGCCGGGGGTGGGGTGGGGTGGAGAAGCCCTGCAACACTGGGGGCATGCTACTTCAGGCACAGCTGAAGCAAAGAACGCAGAGAAACCACTGGAAGGGTGGAGAGGGGGTGGGATTTACAGTCAACTTCCCCTGACTGAATGAAAGTATCAAAGTGGTTCCTGAGCACACAAGAAGGCCCCAGCCTAGGAGTGGGATAGGCCTCTGTGCCCTGTGGCAACCCCATGTGACCACACAGCATTCCCATCCCTTCTTGGTCCTTTTCTTATTCCTGTCCCATACAGGGAAGCAGGTCCCTGAGCAAATTTGGCCCAGCCCTTGCCCAAGCTGTGCCAGACAGCCAAGCAGGATATTAGACCCAGGAGCTCCCTTTCTACCATCTGTCCTTCAGGCTGCACTCAAGGGAGGCAGGGGAGCAAGACACCAGGCTGGCAAAAGTGGCTCCTGCCCAGAGTTGTGGGCATTGTCCTCATCAGGGTGGCCTTGCTGCACCTATCACACTGTCTTAATGTCCAGGGTTTGGGCTTGTGACAGATTCTGGCGCTGGGCTTTTACCATGCGCAGGCGTCTCCCATGCAGTGTGAACTTGGACCAGGTAAACAGTTGCAACAGAGCACAGGTGATGGGCACCAGCACCAGCAGGTAGAAGCAGCCCTGGCGGAGTGATGGGGCTTGAATCGAGGGTGGGGCCGGGGGTTCTGGCCAGGGTTGGGCACTCCCCATAGGGGTCAGTAGGGGCTGCTGGAAGAGATCATGACCTACAACAAGAGAGGGTACAGAAAGAACAGAGTCAGCCCTGGGCTCTTCCCAAGGCCACATCTCAAATGCCACGCATATACAACCAAAACAACTTTTGATTCTTGCCCCAACCTTGCTTTTCTCCTATCCTTTACTCCCAGCAATGGGCCGAAAACATTAGTCTTCCTAGATTCCTTGGTTAGCACTCTCCAACAGCCAATCCTTCACCTCTACCAAATTCCGAAACACATCCCAAACCCAAATACTTGTTTCCAGCCTGGACCACCCTGGTCCAAGCCTCTGTTGCCTCTGCCACAGCCTTCCTACAATCCATTCTCCATACAGCAGCCAGAACCAGCTCTTAAAATCATAAACCAGACCATGCCACCCTCTGCTTAAAACCCTTCTGATAGCTTCTCTGAGAATAAAATGTAAACCCTGCCCCACTCTCCAGAGCCCTCATCACTTTTCCAGCTTCATCTAACCACTCCTGATACCTTGGGCTTTTGCACTTGTCGCTTCTCTGTCTGGGATTCACTGAGATCTTTGTGGACTAAATTCTTCCCATTCAGTTCACATCCTGGGTGTCACCTCCTCAGAGAGACCTTCGCAGACTACACTAAGTAACTTTTCAGTCACATTACAGTAAATCCTCACTCAATGTCATCAATAAGGTCTGTGACTTTAAGTGAAACAAGGTATAACAAACCAATTTTATAATAGGCTAATTGATACAAGAGTTAAGTTCCTGCCCTGGCTGGTTTAGCTCAGCGTTGCAGCATCGGCCTGTGAACCAGAGGTTCCCGCTAGGGGCATGTCTCCCCCCAGCCCCCCCCCCCCCCAAAAAAAGAAAAAACAAGTTCCTACAGTATTTCATCAACATTCCAATGAAACAATGTGGAACAAAATCACATCTATTGAAGATCTGCTGTGTTTTTACCATCGCACTTATCTGCCTATCTGCTACTTTTTTGTTTTGCTGTACATCACCACATTCCCTCCTCCCCAACCAGAATATAAGCTTCATGATGGCAAACACCTTGTATGTCTTCTTGTTACCTTCCTAGCGTCCAAAGCAGCACCTGACAGAGATGGTACTTTATACATACTTGTTGAATCAAGTAATGAACTCTTTCTCTGATCCGTGGACTGATGCTCTAACCGCTGAGCCAAACTGGCCAGGGCCAATTAATGAACTCTTGAGAGAACAGAATCAGAGACCTAGTTTTTCTACTTATGTGGGGAGAGGCAGAGGAGGTGTGGCAGCCCAGGGTGGCCCAGACCTAGCCTGTGTCAGCCAGTTGCCATTTTCTCCCTCTCTGGACCTAGAGCCAGACTTGTCTATTGGTATGCCAGGTAAGCTGTGCCCCCCAGAGCCTTGAGAGCCCCCTGCCAGCCCCTGGACCCTCACCTGTATAGAAGCACAGTAGCCAGGTACCCAGCAGTGGGGCGAAGGTTTGGCCTGGCTTGGTCACCAGGGCCACCATGCCAAAGAGGAGCGCCGAGGCTGCCTGCTTGCGGTGGTTCAGCACCAGGTCCTCATCCACCAGGTCAGTGACCACCAAGGTCAATAGCTTACAGGTGCCCTCGGTGAAGACACGGTTGCTGTCAGCAGAGAGAGCAGGCAAGAGTGAAGGGGAGGGACGGAGGTGTGGGGGTGTGGAGGGGCAGGGCATACCTGGCAATGAAGAGGCAGAGCAGGCCAGGGCGGTCGGGGCCAGCCAGAAGCATGAGCAGGCTCAGGCCCAGCTTAAGCAGGAAGAGCCCCCGCACCACAGTGTAGACGCCCCAGCGCCGGCACAGGGGCAGGAAGTAGAGGTTGTTGAGATGGGGAGCCACGTAGGAGATGCCTGAGGAGAAGGGGTGCAGCCTTGTCAGTGTGCAACTGCAGCAGCTTCCACAGTTTTCCACATTTTAACAGGATCAGAGTTTGCATAGCGCTATGCCAGTCTCTGTGCTGAGAGCGAATCTGCATCCTATTATTTAATCCTCACAGCCTTTTAAGGTAAGTATTATTATTCCTACTTTACAGATGAGAAATGGAGACCCCAAGAGATGAAATAAAACACACCCAAGGCCAAACTAAATAAGCACAGTCAAGACTCATACCCAGGTCCAGCACACTATAGTCCTTGCTGTTAACCAGCCACTGTGCAGCATTGCCTCTGGGTGACACCATCACCAAGAGGACCACCATGAGAGGCCCTACCCCGTCATACCCACAACAGGCTTCCACCCCTTCCTCAGGAAAACAGAGCTGGGGGCCAGAGCTGCAACCCCACAGCAGATTCTGCCCTCCGCCACCGAGACCCCCGCTGCGGAGGTGGCTATGTTTGCAGCTGGGCTTAGGAGTTCTAGGGTGCAAGCCTCTGTCCTTCCAGCCTGCCTGAGACACCCACTCACCCAACAGAAAGGAGCCCGTGGAGAGGGAGATGTGGTCTGACAACAGGTGCTCCAGGAAGAGGGGGAAGAAGTTGCTGTTGAAGTGGCAGTGAAAAACCTGCAACCCAACAGGGGCAGTGAGGAGGTGGCTGGAGTGGGAGGGGAGCCAGGGCACGAGCAGTCATTTCCCCATGTCCCTCAACATGGAACATGCCAGAACAAAACCTAAAACCAATTCCCATTGCTTATCTAATTTTGCTAAAGGAAGGAATGCTAAATTGTCATTAAAACAATTAAAGGATTTTTCTTTTTAATTGAAAACACTTTAGTAAAACAGGCTTAATGACATAAAAACTAGCTAGTTTATATACTAACTGTGTTTTAGGAGTGGCACTTGGTGTTTTAAAAATATTTTCACAGCCCAGCCAGTGTGGCTCAGTGGATTGAGTGTCGTCCCATGGACAGAGGTCCTGGTTTGGTTCCCAGTCAGGGCACATGCCTGGGTTGTGGGCTTGATCCCCAGTGGTGGGCATGCAGGAGGCAGCCGATTAATGTTTCTCTCTCACATCGATGTTTCAATCTCTCTCTCCTTTTCTCTCTCTAAAAAGTCAATAAAAACATTTTAAATAAATAAAAATATTTTTTTCAGAGAGTCCCCAGAAGGGTGCCTCTTTTTCATATCCTCACTTTGCAGGACATGGCTGCCCAGAGAGGCTGAGTTTTGCCTAAGATCACACAAAGTTAGGAGCTCAGACAGTGCTAGAATCCAGGTCTTCTAACTACCCGGCCCATGTTTCTGCCTTCAAATCACTCTGTAGTCATCAGTCAAGGCCCAGAACTGATTTATCAGCTTTTGAGAAGTCTGTTCCCTTGAGCAAGGCATACTCCAGCCATCCTGGGAGGGGTTACTGCTCCCATACCTGCACCAGATCCATGCCCACGAACCACAGGAAGTTCCGGTGATGTGCCAGCTGCCAGAGGTACTGGCCCAAGGTGACACTGCCTGCTTCCTTGCCGCTCACAAGTAGCTCCTCTCCACACAGGCTACAGGGCAGAGGGGAATCAAGAACAGCCTAGGGCTGGGCCAGAGCCACCCCCCACCCCAGGGCAGCCACCCATCAGACAGGGGACCCAACACTGAAATCAGACTCAGAATAGTGCTGGCCACTCACCCACTATCCACAGCCAGGTCTGGACACCCTGGCTCCCTAATAGCCTCAACCCGCCGCCTCAGCAGCCGTGTGGCCCCCACAAAGCCTAGCCCAGAGCCAGCGGCCAGTGCCACACAGAAGGCGCGGAAGGAAGAGAAGTCCTCCTTGTTCCAGAAGGCGTAGGAGGCAAAGACAGAAAGGGAGCCAGCTGCACTGAAGAGGGAGCAGTAGAAGTTGAGGTGGGTGCGGTCGTGGGCTGAGAGGGCCAGGTCAGCCAGCAAGGCATGATGGTGCAGGTCCACGAGCGTCAGGAAGCCATCATAGAGGCACAGGCACAACAAGAACTGCAGGCCAGCTGGGGCCCAGGGCACCCAGAACACCAGGAACGACAGTGCCAGCAGCGGCCCCTGCCAGCCAAGTGCCCGCACCCGTGCAAGCACCACGGCCCTCGAGGAGAGCCCAGTGCCTGACCTGCCAGGGAGAGGAGGGTTGTTGGGAGATGCCGCCCTTGCCACCTTGGGCCCCAGTTTCCCGTGCCCAGGCCCCAGAAGAGGGACAGAGGCCCAGAGGGTGGGCCCACTGAGCTTTGACTCCTCAGGCTCCAATTTAGGAAACACAACTCACCAGTGGGTACTCTCACCTCTGCTTCCTTGCCAGCCTACCAGGGCTGAGGGTCAAAGGGGGGTGTGATACCATTTTTTTCAGGGTTGGGCAGTGATGGGCTGAAGCAGGGAGGGGGTAAAGGCACATGCCGACAGCAGCAGTGTTTGTGGGCCAGACAAGTGGAGCTGTGGTCAATCTCTCCCCCAGGTGATCAAGGCCAAGTTAGTCACGGCCACTTCTCCAACCTAGACAGAGTCTACTCTGATTTGGGGAAGGAAGGAAGCATGGACAACTGCTGAAAATGTTCTCCCTTTCTTTCCCCACCCCAAACAAAGGTGGGAGTCCTCCAGTCCGGGGGAAGGGTAGGGTGGGACGGGACCAGCAATGAGCCTTCCCCAAGACACAAACCAGGGCTGGGAGCTGAGGAACTGACGATCACTCAGCCAGCCGAAGAGGGGGTCGTTGAAGCTGTTCCACAGGAGAAACACCGTCTGCAGGCAGAGGGAAGATGGGTTGGCTCCAGGCAGCCTCCTCTCCAGGGCTTTCCCTGCCCAGCCTGCTCACCAGCCCTTATAGATGACACCAGCTTTCCTGCCTGCAAACTTGACTCAATCAGTCCCTCCGCTAAAACCCACTCTGTAGGCCACTGCCCCCATCAAATTCCCACCCATCCAGGGCCCAGCTGATAAATTAATATATGAATACATAAAACAGTCCCTGGCTCATAGAACAGTGGCCAGAGCTGGTGTAATCCCCACTGAAGAGTCATAGGCCTCCAGCTCCAGCTTTTCTTTTTTTGTGCCCACACCAGATCCAGCTTTTCTTGCCGAGTCTTGGTGGGCAGCCTGGTCTGCCCCACATTGCTGGCTGGGCAGGACCAGCATTGCAATCTGCCCAGCTCCCACTCCAGCACTGGCCTACCTCTCCGACCCAGAAGGCAGCTTTGCTGATCCTGTACACTGAGACAAAGGTGTCCACATAGTAAAGCAGGAACACGTTGTGCAGAATGGAGATGAAGAGGGCTAGGGAGCCATACACCACGGCCGTGGGCAAGCCCAACAGCCAGGCCTGGGGCCCACCCAGCCCCATGGCTGGCAGCCCAGGCTCAGCCTGAGAGCACTAAGAAGCGCTCATGGCCATAGGCAGTCTGGCCATCCTTGTCCCTGGGGAAAAAGGAGCCAGTTAGCTGCAAAGATCAGAGCCAGTTTTGCTCCAAACTGACCTGTGGGTCATTTAAAAACTCATTTCCAACTGGAAGAAAGTTTGCATGTAAAATAAAGCTGGGGAATCGTTAATGACATACAGCTGAAACAATGCTGGGCTAGCTACCATACCTAGGAGTAACCCGAGGAAATTGATAAAGGTGTGGTAAGCCAAGGCAGGCGTCCAGCAAGTGCTGAACCAGGTCAGCTGTGCTCAGGCTGTGTGCTCAGTATCTTCTTTCATCTGCACTCTCTGACCTTAATGGACTGGACATTACAACCTTGGGATTGGGCGCATAATGTACCTACCTAATCCAAGCCTCAGTTTCCTCTTCTGTAAAGGGTAAAGGAGCTCTGGCCGGTTTGGCTCAACGGTTAGAGTGTTGGCCCACGAACCAGAGAGACCCAGGTTCAGTTCCCGCTAAGGGCACATACCTCGGTTGCAGTTTGTCCCCGGCCCTGTTTGGGGTCGTGTGGGTGGCAAGCAGTCAATGTGTCTCTCTCCTGTCAATGTTTCTCTCTCT
The DNA here is from genome assembly GCF_014108415.1 of Molossus molossus. NCBI lineage: Eukaryota > Metazoa > Chordata > Mammalia > Chiroptera > Molossidae > Molossus > Molossus molossus. The sequence continues at coordinate 21,888,295 of NW_023425352.1, forward strand.
TCCTTCCTCTCTCCCTCCTGCTCTATCTGAAGATAAATGCAAAAATGTCCTCGGGTGAGGATAAAAAAAAAAAAAATTAAAAGGATAAAGGAGATGATCATGGCTACTCTGCAGAGAAACTTAAAAGATTAAATGAGGCTCTGGCCAATTTTTCTCAACAGTTAGAGCGTCAGTCCGTGGACTGAAGGGTCTCAGGTTTGACCCCCGGTCGGGATTGTGCTGAAAGCAACCAAGTGATGTGTCTCTCTCACATTGATGTTTCTCTCTCTCCCTCCCTCCCTTCCACTTAATTTTTTTCCCCTCCAATTTTTATTAATTTATTTTAGTTACAGATGTTTCTCCTTCCCCTCCCCCAGTCCACTTTATCTTTTAAAAAATCAATGGAAAAAATATCCTCAGGTGATGATTTAAAACAACAAAAAAAGATTAAATGAGGTAACTCACAGAAAGTGCTCAATAAATGGATGTTGGTGACATCGTTATTATCTTTATAAAATCCTTACAAAGTGTATAGTAGTATTACAATGTTATAGAGCAATGCCATGCTCAGAGATGTTAAGTTATTTGCCCAAAGTTAGACAGCAAAAATGTAGATTTGAACCCTGACCTCTCTGGCTCCAAAGACTTATCTACTTCTTGACCTCCCAAATCAGGTTCCTATGAACTGCTGGATAAAATGGTGTCAAGTTCCATAAAGAGTGATAAGATATAATAAGAGTCCACAACTGCCCATGAACTTTGATTCCAGAAATTCCACCTCAAGGAACTAACCCCAAAGAATGTGTATAGAGATGTTCATGGATGCCACATTTATAAACAACAAAAAATTGGACACAGTCCAAGTATACAACAAAGGAACAGGCTCAGCAAGGTGATGTGCTCCAGAAAGCGGAAGCACACGGGAAAACTTGACACATGGAAGAGAAACTCAAGAACATGTTACATGAAAAGACAAAACAGCCCTGGCCGGTTTGGCTCAGCAGTTAGAGCGTCAGCCTGCGGTCCTGAGAGACCCGGGTTCAGTTCTCACTAAGGGCATGTACCTCATTTGCAGTTTGTCCCCGGCCCTGGTTGGTTGTGTGGGTGGCAGCAACTCGATGTGTCCCTTTCACGTCGATGTTTCTCTCTCTCTCTCCATCCCACTCTATATGAACAAAAAAATGGAAAAATGTCCTCAGGTGAGGATTAAAAAAAAAAAAGACAAAAGGACAGTGTGGATGCCTGGTTTCCAACCAGGCTGACTCGTGCAGACTGGCTGGCTAGACTGACCATCATAGGTAGGAAAGAAAATAAAAGTTGGATTTTTAATAGAGTGCTGCTTCTCAAACTGTAATGTACTTTCAAGTCACCTGAGAACTTTGTTAAAATGTAGATACTGACTCAGTAATTCTGAGGAGAAACCTAAGATTCTGAATTTCTAACAGGCTCCTAGGTGTGATACCATGCTGCTGGGCCGTGACCACACTTTTTTTTTTTTTTTCCTTTATTGATTTTTAGAAAGAAAGGAAGGGAGAGGGAGAGATAGAAACATTGATGAGCGAGAACATCAATTGGTCGCCTCCTGCATTTCCCTCACTGGGGATTTGGCCCACAACCTGGGCATGTGCCCTGACCGGGAATCAAACCGGCAACCTCTTGGTGCATGGGTTGACACTCAACCAGTGAGCTACACCAGCCGGGCTCATGACCACACTTTAACAGCAAAGCATTGCTCTGGCCACTTTGGCTCAGCAGTTAGAGTGTCAGCCACAGACCAAAGAGTCACAATTTTGATTCCAGTCAAGGGCACGTACCTCTGTTGCAGTTTGGTCTCTGGCCTGGATCGTGTGGGAGGCAACCAGTCGATGTGTCTCTTTCCCATCGATGTTTCTCTCTCTCCCTCCCATTTTTTCTGAAAATAAATGGAAAAATATCCTCCGGTGAGGATTTAAATAAATAAACAAACAATGAGGCATTAAGTTAGTCTTTTTTTTTTTTAATTGTTCACCTGAGGAATGTTTCCCCTTATTATCAGATAGAGTGGGAGGGAGGGAGAGAAACATTGATGTGATAGAGCTACATCGATAGATTGCCTCCCGCTCGACCCGACCAGGGCCAGGGTAAAACCGCAACCAAGGTATGTGCCCTTGACCGAATCGAACCCACGACTCATCGGTCCATGGGCCAATGCTCTAACCACTGAGCCAAACAGGCCAAGGCAAGTCTGTCTTTTTTTGTAGGCTCAAAGTTGCTGTTCTTTCCAGAAAAATAATCCCACATGTGCCTGTCTCCCAATGGGAAGCTTTGGGGGCTTCCTTCTCTCAAACTCCCTGTTGTGAATTAAATTGCATACCCCAAAGAGAGATGTTCAAGTCCTAACCCCCAGTACCTGTGTGACCTTATTTGGAAATAGGTTCTTTACAGATGTAACCAAGTTAAAATTAGATCATACTGAATTAGAATGGGCCCTAATCCCATGATTGGTGTCCTTACAAGGAGATGGAAATTTGGACACAAAGACAGACACACACACAGGGGAGATGCCAAGTGAAGATGAAGGCAGAAATTGGATTGATGCAGCTACAAGTCAAGGAATGCCAAAAATTGGGGGCAACCACCAGAATCAGGAAAAGGCAAGGAAGGATTCCTTTAGACCATCCTTCCAGAGGGAATGTGGCCTTGCTAACACCTTGATTTTGGACGTCTACCCTTCAGAACTGTAAGAGAATAAGTTTTGGCTGTTTCAAGCCACCCAGTTTGTGATAATTTGTTACCACAGCCCTAGAAGACATACTTACCCTCAGGAGCTGATCCTCTGTGAGTCCTTGTGCCCCAAGCCTGTCCAGGGGCCTCATCTATATGTCCTTGCACACACATGCACACAAAGAGCTAAAATTTCTGTTTCCCAGCAGGGTCAGGCCCTGGAGAGCCAACTTCAGCCCCAGTCCAACAGTAATGACCCCACAGGACCTATCCTTCCTCCATTACCCACCATTGCTCCCTCTCCCTGCCCAGCCTTCAAGGGTCTCTGCTGTCTGGTCTCTCCCAGCCTGTCCAGCCTGGCCTGCCTTGGATCTTCAAGCCACCTTCTCTGGCCAGGCCTTTGTTCTTGTTGGAGCCTCCCACAAGAAGCACTCTCCCCACCTCCCCATCTCCATCTCCCCCATCCTGTAGGAGCCAGCACTGCGTCCAGGAGACCTTCTCCAACTCCTCAGGCCCTCACTGATGCCTTCTGCCCCTGCACAGCAGACTCTCCTGCCTGCCCCCACTGCAGCCTCACTGGGGGTTTCGAGGACAGGGCTTATGTTTTCTCCCTCTAGCTCCCTCTCAGAAAGAATGGGCTGGATTCGACCATGCTTGCTCTGGAAGTGACTGGTAAAGGGAGAGGCTCTGATTCTCAGGAGAGAATCTCACTGGGGTTATTTTCAGGCTCATTAGAAACCAAGTGACAATCACTCAAGAGATCTGTGTACACCCCCAACTCCATGCCAACCTACTGCCAATCTATGCCTAGTGGTGGAGGAATGAGAGGAGAAGCCTGAAACCAGCCACTAAGTCTATGAGAATCTCTCCCAGGCCACAGTGATCCTACCTTGCCCCAAAGCAGGAAGACAATAAGGTGACTTCTCTCTGGAACCTTGAACTCCTGAAGGAATGGTAGGTGGGAATGCTTTTCTTTTTCTTTTTTTCACAGCTTTATTGAGGTATTATTGACATACAACAATCTACACATATTCAAAGTGTACAGTCTGATCAGTTTTAACATGTATGCACCTATGAAACCATCACCACAATTGAGATTATGAACATATCTGTTACCCTACAAGTTTCCTTGGCACTTTTTTTTCATTCCTCACCTGAGGATACTTTTCTATTTGTCATCAGATAGAATAGAGGGAGGGAGGGAGAGAGAGATAGAGAGGAACATCGATGTGATAGAGCCACATCGACTGGTTGCCTCCTGCATGACCCGACCAGGGCTGGGGACAAACTGTAACCAAGGTACATGTCCTTGCCCGGAACCGAACCCACAACTCATTGGTCTGCCGGCCGACGCTCTAACTGCTGAGCCAAACCAGCCAGGGTTCTTTGGCACTTTCTAAGTAACATAGCTGAAAGAAGACACACTGGAGGTCTCCAATGTCCTAACTCTACCATTTAGTTCCTGTGTGCCCTGGAGTAATTTGCTTAACCTCTCTACGCCCGTTTCTTTTCTTTTCTCTTCTCTTATTTCTTTTTAATTTATTGATTTTAAAGAGAGAGGAAGTGAGAGGGAGAGAGAGAGAGAAACATCGATGAGAGAGAACATCGATTGGCTGCCTCCTGCATGCCCCCATTGGGGATCAGGCCCACAACCTGGGCATGTGTCCTGACCGGGAATCAAACCAGCGACCTCTCTGTTAATGGGTTGATGCTCCACCACTGTGCCACACCAGCTGGACTATGCTCCTTTCTTGATCTGCAATATAGGGCCAACCTTCCTAAGGCTATTCTTCCTAAAGTCAATGAGAAAAGATTCTAAAGCATTTAGCATGGTAAGTGTGGTGAGCACTACAGAGATTATTACTATTGAACCTCTAAAGCCTTCCCTACCACCACACAAGGATGGGGTGAGGATTAATCTGAAGGTGCTTTGGGGGCTATAAAGTACAATGTACACTATCCTTAACCCGGAACACTTTCTCTGATTCCCCTACCTCACCTCCAAAGCCTTCATCCCAGGGATTGAAGCTCCCCTTTTCCACCCAGATGACCTGCCCCAGTTGCCAGAGAAGGTAAACCCTGCAGATAAGGTCCTAAGCTCTGGACATCCGCACTGGGGCAACAGCAGAAGAAAACTTCAGAGGGGGTGAGATGGAAAGGCTATGGCTGTGCCATCAGCAGGGCCTGGGTCTAATATCAACTGCACTTCCTACTAAGAGTGTAACCTCAGGCAAGTCACTTAACCAGTCTGAGTCTTGGTTTTCTCACCTGTAAAATGGGGTAATAATGCCTATCTTCATTTATAGAAGGCAAGGGAGATTAAACTAATGTCCCGAACACCACATTAGTCACATGGAAGATGCTCAGAAACTGGCTTTTTCTTGGGCTCACTTATAATAGTTCAGGGTAGCAGCAGGGCAATATCCTGGTAATCAGGCCTCATCTGGTGATGGTAAGGGAATTGGAATGATCTAAAAAAGTCAGAAGAGGAGGACCTGCAATGAGCAGGAACTCATACAATGTTCAGGAGTGCCAGAGACAAACCCCCACACAGGGCAGAGCTAGAGGCAAAACAGCCTGTCCAAGTAAGCCTGTACCCAGAAGCGGAAGCTGAGAGGGGAGTCTGCAGGGTCACTAAAGGGGTTTCTCTTCCAGATTCTACTCCTCCATCATGAAATGCCTTCCTTTGCGAGCCCTCCCCACCCTTCAATCCACCCCAGCAGAGAACAACAACCCTGTCTCCCCTAGGGAGGAACAGCAGGAGCCCACCCAACCTATTACATAACCTGGGTGACATATCCTGTCCCACCCTTGGCACATTGTGGGAGAGCCTGCTGGAGGCACCCACAGTCTATCTCTGTCCCCTGCTGGTATGGCCCCAGTTGTATGGTCTTGAGCCCACCACTTCCTTTCCTGGCCTCAGACTCATCTATAAAGTAAAAATAATAAAGCCAACCTCTTAAATTGCTGCGGGCTGAAATGCAAAAGCTATGCACAGCACCAAGCACAATGTCTGGCACATAGAAGACTCTCAATAAATAGTAGCTATTATTACTTTTTTTCATATCTCTGAAGTTTCATAATCTTTAAAGGGTTCTGCCAAACCCATGATTGAAATAGTCATTCTAGCACCTAACATTGATTCTTCTCCCCACCTGGTATATACTGCTGTCCCTCAAATTCTTTTTGAAATGTCACCTCCACACCTTTCTTCATGCTGTTTCTTCCACCGCACTACCCTACCTGTAACTATATACCATTTCTCAGATGTATAGGATTTGCCTGGCTTTTACAACCGTTATCATGAATCCTTACAACTCTGGTTACTAGCTCCATCCTCATTTTGTAAATGAAGAAACCAAGGTTCAGAAGGTTAAATAAGTGGCCCAAAATTACAGAGGTATTAAATGCTGGAGCCAAGATTCAAAATAGGTGTTTTTGACTAAAACATCTCAGCATTTCTTATATCACTATGCCTACCTCCATCTTATCGAATTTGCTGATTCAAGACCCAGGTTAGTGGCACCCGCCTTCTCGAGGACACCTAGTCAGGTGTTCTTTCCCCTTTGTAGACCCCTTGGCTCCTGTATCCGGATCCAAATGCCTCCCTTATCCTCCTTCAGCCCCCAATGGGGTCCCTAGGGCAGGGCCAGGTCAGACCCACCTGTGATTTCTGCTCCCTGCCTCCACCAGGCTCCTTCACCACAGTAAGTGCTCAATTAATACATGTAGGGTCAATTTGCCCCTAAAAGGTCAATATGAGCATTCTCCAAACCTAGGGAAGAGCAGTAGCCATATGAGGAGTATCACCCCCCAGATCCCATTGTACCACTCAGCTCTGCCTTCTGCTTGGCTATAGGGAGTCAGAAATTGGCAACCTTGGGAGTCCATCAAGATTATTATGATGTACCCTGCTGAGTAAAACAGGTATAGCAAGACAACAGGGGCACAAAGAAAACTAGTGATAACAAAAATTAACATTTATTAAGCTTTTACCATGTGCCTAGCACTATGCTAAGAAACACAGAAATAATATGGAAAGAGAGTTCAGAGCAGGGAAGTAGACAGACACTAGATCAAGGTGTGGTAAACCACACACAAGATTCTATCCTGAGGACAATGGGTTAGGGGACTGGGGGTGATGATGCGACATAATTAGATGTTTGGAAAGACCCCCCCCCCCATTATGTAAAACTCTCCCCTCTTCACCTTATCAGGTTTCTGGGAGATAAAGAACTAGAACAGCCCTGGCCAGTTTGGTTCAGTGGTTAGAGCATCGGCCTGCGGTCCAGAGAGACCCAGGTTCGGTTCCCGCTAAGGGCACATACCTTGGTTGCAGTCTGTCCCTGGCCCTGGTTGGTCGTGCAGGTGGCAGCCGCTCGATGTGTCCCTTTCACATCAATGTTTCTCTCTCTCTCTCTCTTCCTCTCTCTCCCTCCCACTCTATCTGAAAAAAAAAAATTGAAAAATGTTCTCAGGTGAGGGTTAAAAAAAAAAAAAGAACTAGAGCAGGCCCTGGCCAGTATGAATCAGTTGGTTGAGCATCCTCCCATGCACCTAGAGGTCAATGGTTCAATTCCCAGTCAGGATTCCATCCCAGGTAGTGGGCATGCAGGAGGCAGCCTATGTTTCTCTCTCCCTCTTCCTCCTATCTCTCTAAAATCAATAAAAACATAGTTTTAAAAAAAGAACTAGAAAAGGATGAAAACAGTAGCATCTCCCTTGGGTAAATGGTGCTGATGGATTTGGTGGAGAAAACCAAGACTGCCCAGACTGGGCCCCTGGAGTGGGTGGTATCAGAAGGAAGGTGGATGTTTGCTTCTGGACTAGAGACTGTATGAGAAGCAGTTAGTGCAGAAAGAAAAGCTAGTTAATAAGCAAAATTTGAAGTTGGGGGCCCTAGTTCAGGTCTGATTTTTTTTAAACTTATTTTATTCTTGTACAGTGGTCCCCCATTAAATGAAACAATGCTTATCTAACTAGGTCTGAATGTTATCACTAACTAGCTATCTGGGTTTATTACTACGTCTATGAAACAGGAGAAACAAATCCATTCCCAGTCTTTCCTGGGGGGGGGGGGGTATCAACAGAAACTGAAAGGTATAATGCCCTATGCAAATATTAGGTGTGTCCTTTTCTCAACAAAGGGCTGACCTCAGAATTACCTGTTTTGTTTCCTGTTTCACACTCAGAGCCTTGCCTCCCAGCCCAGGCTCCCCACAGCAAGCCCTCGCCGGCCAGGGCTGTTGGAGGAACTCACACAGGTGGGACTGCCCTCCTCCTCTCCCTTCCCCGCAGGGGCTCTTTACGCAGGAGCAGGCTCAAAACACGTGGTGGTTCTCCAGCCCGTCGGCACGTTAAAATCACCTGCTCAATAATATCCAGGCCCAGGCCTTACCCCTGACCAATTAGATCGGAATTTCTAGGGATGGAGCCCAGTACTGTGTGCTCCTAGAGCTCCCCAGGTGGTTCCACTACGTCACCTGGGTTAAGGGCCTTCACGTAGGAAATGGATCCGGCCCTGAAGCATGCAGCGCACCAGCCCTAGGGAGCCTGGTGCAAGGATGCCACCCTCACCTCAGGAGCCCAGGCTTCTCCCACCGTGACCCTAGGGCTCTCCCAACCCACAACCTGATCGCCTCGGGGACCCCCGCAGACCGCCCCCGGGACTCCCAGAGTGGACTGCATTCCCGTCCCCCTCCGTCTGTCTTTTGCGTCTGATTGGCCCCAGTCCCGCCCGCTCCTGCCCCTGAGCCCCTCGGCGGTCAAGCCCTCACCGCAATCGTGGCAGCCGAAGCCTATTCCGGGCTGCCCGGAACCAGGTGCCAGCCAGTGTTCCTGCGCGCGCAGGGCTGCTTCCCCAGCCTCCGCCTCCGCCCCGCCCAGCGATTGGCTCTGAGCAGTTCCGGGGATCGGGTCTGGCAGGTAGGTGCCCGCGCCCGAGGCTGCGGCCGCCATGTTTGTTATGGGCGCATGCCTTTGGGGACCAACAAAGAGAATGTGGGTGCTACCAAGAAGGGGGTGGGTTGCCGATTCCTGACCTCCTTATCCCCTCCTCATAGCTTAATGTCATTTCAGTTTGAGGAAAGAGTACAGAAATAAAATGGGAGTTATTGTACTTAAACTGCTAAATTACCAAAATCAAAGTAGGCTGAGGCATGAGGAAATGATTTTGTTTTTGCTTTAACTAGCCTGGAAATTTAAACCTTTTCAGTTGTGCATCAGTGCCGGGAGATATGTATATAAATCTGTAGATAACCCCTTAAGATACTAGGAAAGAATGTTCAGTGTCCAGACCACCTGACATCTGGAAGATTACTATCTTGGACCAATCCACAGGCTAAGACCAATCAGTGCAGTACTGATTCTTCTCAAGAATGTACTTTTTACTCTAAGAACTCTCAGCTTTTCTCTCTTCTTTGGAAGACTCTGAGTATTGCCTAGTTGTATTTCCCATTTGCAAATCCCAAGATCATCAAACAAATCTTTATTATTTATTTATTTAAAATCCTCACTCGATATTTTTCCATTTATCTTCAGATAGAGTGGGAGGGAATGAGAGAAGGAGGGGAAGAGAGAGAGATGAGAGAGACATTAATTGGTTGCCTCCTGCAGGATCCTGACCCTGGCCAGGGGCCAAACCAAAACACCTTGACTCCAGTCTCGGTCTCGCTTTAACCTCTCAGCACCTTCCTTCAAGCGGTGTTGTCTGACTGGATGGGCAGCTGACACAGATAAGGAGATGGCAGTGGCACCACCTTCGACTCCCTAATGCTGGGTTGTGAACCCCTCAAGAGCAGATGGACCCAGCTGGAGCTGTGGGCTCAGGTGCCAGGCCCTAAGAGAGCAACCATGCAGCCCAACCTCCTCCTGTTAATAATAGTAATAAAATATAAGGAGAAATGAGCTCTCACTTTGTGCCCTATACTGTGTCAAGAATTCCATGTGCATTCTCTTGCTGAGTCCTCACATTATTCTTTGGAGGTAGGTGCTATTATCCTCATTTTACAGATGAAGAAACTGAGGTTCAAAGAGATTCGATGACATTTACACAATAAGCAATAGGTCCAGACAAACTATAACCCAGCTCTCCCGATTCCCAGAACAGGAGTCCTTCCTCTTCTTACCCCTGCAGGCCCTCAGAGTTTTGTCTTGCTCAGTCTAGTCTGGTGAGGATGCCCTATGTCTTTTCCTAACAGGCCTGGTAAACCAAGTTAGTGAAAGGGTTAGTAAAGTTTTAAAGGATCAAGACAAGCTTGCAAAAGGCAGCAACTGAGAAAAATGAAAAATGCATAGCTTAAATGACCTTTGCTCAGCCTTGAGTATGGATTATCCGCAAAACAGTGAATCGCTTGGCAGATGCAGGATGTAATACCAGACCAGTGCAACTGCAAAGTGGACAATGGGCCAATCAGAGTATGTCACCAGGAACTGCTGGAAGGTAGAAGTAGAGTATATAACTATACCCCCAACTATTATTCGAGACTGACCCCTTTTAGGGCTCAAGCCTGCCTGTACCCAGGCACATGCAATAAAATCGTTTTGCTCTACATTGGCCTTGCATTGTGGATGTGATTGCCCGCGGGCTCAGACCTTTTAGTTAGGTTTCCAGGCAGTCAAATGGCACATGCTCAAGATCTGCTGTTTCCCTACCCTGGGACTGAGGAGTTGTTAGGTAGGAGGAAAACATAGTGGAACCTAGATCAGAGAGGTCGGAAGCTAACGAAGGAGATAATTTCTTTTTTTTTTAATCCTCACCCGAGGACATTTTTCCATTTTTCACTCAGATAGAGCGGGAAGGAGAGAGAGGAAGAGAGAGAAACATCGATGTGAAAGGGACACATCGAGTGGCCGCCACCCACACGACCCAACCAAGGCCGGGGACAAACTGCAGCCAAGGTACATGCCCTTAGCGGGAACCGAACCCGGGTCTCTGTGGACCGCAGGTTGACGCTCTAACCGCTGAACCAAACCGGCCAGGGCACGAAGGAGATAATTTCAAGAAGAGGGAGTGTATCTATCTGTCCCAGGATCCAAGGACTCTGATATCACTCAAGAAGTCAGGCAGGCTGCCCTGAATGGTTTTGCTAAGCGGTTAGAGCACCAGCCCAAGGACCTAAGGGTCTGGTCTCAGGTTCGATTCCCGGTCAAGGGCATGAACCTGGTTTGCACGTTAGATCCCCAGCCCCAGTCGGGGTCCTGGGGGATGCAACCAATCAATATGTTTCTTTAACATGAATGTTTCTTGTTCCCCCTTCCTCCCTCCACTTCCACTCTCTCTAAAAACATACCCTGAGGTGAGGATTAACAAAAAAAAGTCAGACAGGCAATATGACTGTCAGTCAACGCCCCATTTTCCCTCCCAGTTAGCTCTGTGCTTGGCAACCAGGAAATTAAATCAGAGAAAATCACAAGGTCCAACCCTGGTGAAAACACTAAAAGGATAACTGGTTACATTGTCCGTAAAACCAGAGGGCTGAGGAGCCTCAGAGCATTAAGTGCAATGTAGGGGCCAAAGTCTTTCCTATTGTTTCACATCTAGTTCTGGCCCTTTGGCCTTCTTCCCCATTTCCCCAACTGGACACCCAGGCAGGGCTAAGTAAAGACTCAGGGTTTGCTTAAAATATAGGCACATGCTGACCAGAGATAGAAAGGTTTTCTAAAGGCAGAGGGACTCCCTAGCCCATGTGGCTCAGTTGGCTGGGCACTATCCTGTGCACTAAAGGTTACTGGTTCAGCCTGGCTGGTGTGGCTCAGTGGTTGAGTGTTGACCCATGCACTAAGAGGTCGCCATTTCGATTCCCAGTCAGGGCACATGCCCAGGTTGTGGGCTCAGTCCCCCGAAGGGGGCATGCAGGAGGTAGATGATCTATGTTCAGCTCTCACGTTGATTTTTTTTTTCCTCTCTCTAAAAATTAATAAAAAATACTTTTTAAAACTATAAAGGTAACCCGGCCGGTGTGGTTTAGCGGATTGAGCATTGTCCCATGGACTAAGAGGTCCCAGTTCAATTCCTAGTCAGGGCACATGCCCTGGTTTCGGACTCGATCCCCAGTAGGGGGCATGCAGGAGGCAACCAATCAATGTTTCCCTCATCACAGATGTTTCTATCTCTCCCTCTCTCTGAAATCAATAATAGATAGAGAGAGAGGTGGAGGGACTGAGGAGAAGTTGTTAGATAGGAGGGGGAAAAAGAAACTTGGCTTGTATAATTTTAAGTCCAGGATTCAAACTATATCATTAGGACCCAATTTCTCTCTCTGTCCCTTGGCTCCACTTCTGTGGTTTCATTCTCAGACAGGTCTTCACCTATCCATGCATTCTTTTCACATTTCTGTCCAGGGGTAGCACTTCCCTCTACCCAACAGAACAAAGTTCTGGGCTTGACTCCCACTGGCCCCAAATGAGTCTAAACCAATTACTATGGCCAGAGGGATGACAGTGCTCAATGGTTTAGCCCTATAGCACCTGTAATTTAAGGATGGAATAGAGCCAACTCCCCCTCCATCAAACACTTTACTAAGAGTACAGAGGAACCAAAAAAATCTGGGGGCTGTTAGTGGAATCAGGGTGAATGAATGCTGAGAAACTCACAACTTGGTCCTTATTTTTCTCATTTTGCTTAAAAGCTTCCTTCCTAGACCAGCAGAGGTCTTCAGTAAGCTTGTAGGAAGGAACCAGTATTAAAATGCAGGCTTCTAACCTTTCCAGGCTATAACTTGAGCTTGGTTTCACAATCGCCCTACCTCCCACGCCGGTGTGACCAGATCCCTATGGGGGAGTGGGAGCAGGTGGAGAAACTGGCTAGTCCCACAGGGTCCATCATTGAACTCCAGGCTGGGATGAGGTCAGTCTACAGGTAGTCTTGGACATTCCTCAGGTGCTGGGATATGGAGGAAGGACCAAAGTTATAAATAGGAGTAGAGAGGTGTATTAATTTCCTATTGGTGCTGTAACATATTACCACAAACTCAGTGTCTTAAAACAATACAAATGTATTATCTTATAGCTCTGGAGGTCAGAAGTCTGAAATGGGTCTCATTGACTAAAATCAAGGTGTTGGCAAGACTGCATTCCTTTCTGGAGGCTCTAGGGAAGAGTCCATGTTTTATTTGTATTTTATTTATTATTTATTTATTTAGCATTTTCCAGCTTCTAAAAGTTGCCTGCATCCCTTGGCTCATGATCCCCTCCATCTTCAAAGCCAGCAGTGTCTGGTCGATTCTCATATTACATCACTCCAACTCTTCTGCCTCCCTCTTCCATGTTTAAGGACCCTTGTGATTACCTTGGATTCACCCATATCATCAAGGTCAGCTAATTAATAATCTTAATATCATTGTAACTTTAATCCCCCCCACCCCTTTGCCATGCAATATATTCACAAATTCCCAGGGATTAGGCCATGGATATCTTGTGGGAAAGAGGGCGAATATAGGAGACCTTCCCAGAGGGTAGCTGGGCTTTGAGGGCTAAGAACCTATGAGAATGGTGGGAGGGGCACTGGTAATGCTGTTTGAGTCAACAGAAGTGGGAAGGAAAGTATGATGGCCTGGCAGCCCTGTAGCTGGGAGAGGGCACCAGCTACCACCCACCCCACTGGAAAAGAAAAAGGTGTTGGTAGTGACCTGTAGCAAGAGAGGACTGGAACTCAAGATGGGGCTCACCCCATCTAGATGAAGCAATCTTTCTGGCTTCCCCCTACTAGCTTCTGGGTTTTAGAATCAGGGTTCAAATCCTACTGTGCTACTTACAGACTGTGACTCTGGGGAAATGGCCTAACTTCTGAGTTTCTGGTTCCTTATTATTATTTATTTAATCCTCACCCGAGGACATTTTTTGATATTTTGTTCAGATAGAGTGGGAGGGAGGGAGAAGGAGAGAGAGAGAGAGAGAGAGAGGGAGAGAGAGACATCGACGTGAAAGGGACACATCTAGCGGCAGCCACCCACAGAACCCAACCAGGGCCAGGGACAAACTGGAACCGAGGCACATGCCCTTGGCGGGAACCAAACCCAGGTCTCTCCAAACCACAGGCCAACGCTCTAACTGCTGAGCCAAACCAGCCAGGGCTATTTTTTCATTTATTTACAGATAGAATGGGAGAGAGGGAGGGAGGGAAGGAGAGGGAGAAACAGAGAGAGAGAAACAGAGAGAGAGAGAGAGAAACTGATGGGAGACACATTGATTGGTTGCCTACCACACAACCCCGACCAGGGCCACGGACAACTGCAACAGTGGTTCATGCCATTGATTGGAATTGAACCCGAGACTCTGGTCAGCAGCTGACGCTCTAACCACTGTGCCAAACTGGCCAGGGTGGTTCCTTATCTATTAAATGAGAATGATATCACCATGTCTGCACACAGCTAATTAGAACTAGAAATTCTTATGTAACATTTTATTTATTTATTTTTTAATCCTCACCCGAGGACATTTTTTTTTGTTCAGGTAGAGTAGGAGGGAGAGAGAGAGAGAGAAACATCGATGTGAAAGGGACACATCGAGTGGCTGCCACCCGCACGACCAACCAGGGCCACCAGCCAGGGCCGGGGACAAACCGCAACCGAGGTACGTGCCCTTAGCGGGAACCGAACCCGGGTCTCTAGGGACCGCAGGCTGATGCTCTAACCGCTGAGCCAAACCAGCCAGGGCCTTATGTAACATTTTAGAGCAGAAAGACCGTGAGATAGCCTGAAAGAAGCCACAGCATGGCCTTGAGACAGACACCAGGTTGGATTTTGCCCTTACCGTAAATGGTTGTGTGAGTCTGAGCAAGTTGTGGTGAGGGCATCACTGAGCACAGGGCTCAACATCTTTGGTACAACCAGCAGGCTCATTCAGTGTAGACTAAGGCTAGCTGGCTCCTGGCCAGCTCAAGGTGTTTCCCTTTGCCTGGAAACGGGGAGGTGTGGCTGAGGCAGGACTTGGAGAGAAGCAGCTCAACTAAAAAGTGGTGGAGAGGAGCCCCCGCACTGGATTTCTCTGGCTCCCCCAAATGCCAAGGACCAACTCCCCCCTGCTGAAGAAGATAAGTGAGTGGAAGGGCTGAGGGCTTGAAAAGGAACTGGGTCCTTATTGTGTGCTGGGAGGTTAGGGATCTGGCCCAACCCTGGGACAGGAGGTGAGGTAGGAGCAAGAACCTTAGGAAGGGCTCCCAAAAGCCAGGAGGTAAGCTTGGCCTCACGCTATGAACCAGAGCCCTAGATTAGTAGGTCCCAGGGCCGGGCGGTATTAATAAGAACACAGTGTATCCACACACACCCCACTACAGGTCTGAACCAAGACCAGGACCCGGCCCCAGTAAAAATGCCTGCCGCCTGAGCTTCCGATCATGTACACATACAGTTGCCTGGTGCCGGGGGAAGGCGGCTGGCCTCCACTGCAGCCCCTCACCTACACCTACCTGCCTGGTCCCCTACTGCTGCCCCCCATCCAGGCCCACAGCTTCTGCAGTCAGCCTCCAGTCCTGAGCACCGGCGACTGGATGGTGTCGCGGGAATACCACTGTTTCCACAGCCCGGGCGTCTCCCTGGGAGCCGCGCCACCCTGGTGGGCCTTCCCGCAGGCTTACGCCGCAGCCCTGTGCCCAACGTTCCCAGCGCCTGGCTACCCCGGGCCTTCCCTGCAGGCGCCCGCGGAGGCGGAGGCGGGGACCGCGGCGGCCGAGAACGGTACGCCTTGGCCGGAGGGCAGCAGCCTGCAGGCTGAGCTGCGCTGGGGCCTCGTGGAGCGCGCGCTGGGCCCGCGCCTAGACCTGCCGGACTCTGTGCGCCGGGAGCTGCGGCGCGCCTACGGCACGTACCCGCACACTGACGTGCGCATCACTTTCCGCGGCGGCCAGTTCCTGGTGCAGGCTGCTCCGCGCGTCGGCGAGCCGCAGTACCGCGTGCATAGGCGCCTGCTGCGCCCGTCCTCCAGCAGCAGGGGCGGGGGCAGCAGCAGCGGGGGCGGCGGCAGCAGCACCGCCAGGGAAGCGGCAGGACACGGCCACCGGAAGAAGAGGAATGGCCTGGGCTGAGGGCGCCTCAGGGCCGGAGGCTGGCCCGGGGGAGCGCTCGAGTGGTTCTCCTCCCAGGCGAGGAGAGAGACCTCAGTTTTGTGTGGGGTCTGGGTGCACCTGTCATCTGTCTTTGCTTTTTTACCAAGACTGCCTGCTGCCCACCTCCTGCACGTCTTGATTTCTCTCGTGTTATTGCTGGATGGTGGGGGAAAGGCGAGAAGGGATCTAGGACATCCCTGGGTGGGTGAGTGTCCTGTTACTCTGTCCTTTCTCTTGGGCTGGGGAAGCCTAGGTGTAGGTGAAAGAAGGGCTTGGACCCTTTGTTTCCTCTCTCCCTCCTCTTCCCCATCTCTTCCCTTTAGAAGCCTTCCCCTTTCTCTTCTCCCTCTAGCAAAGTTCCCCGAATTTCCCAAAGTGGGGGGCCCACCTATCTAGAGCTTGTAATGAAGTCAATAAATAAGCGAAATGTATACTGGGAGATCATTTTTATATTTGGGAGTGGGGGTATTTCCTCATCTGTGTAATGTGAGCCTTAGTTCCCTGCCTGGGGCTCAAGGAGCTGAGAGGGATTAGAGTGGATCTCTGAAAAAAATGTGCCTCCTCACTGGCTATGCCTACTCCCCTCTTCACTCGCCTGCACACCCTCCTAGGTCCTCCAACCCACCACCCACAGAGATTCTGAGGGCATAAGCCCTTGTTGAAGCATAGGTATTAGGCATGGCTGGAGAAGGGTCCTCTAAGAAATACAGAGCTGGGCCCTGGCCGGTTTGTCTCAGCGGTTGGAGCGTCCACCTGCGGTCTGGAGAGACCCTTGTGCGTTCAGTTCCCGCTAAGGCACGTACCTCGGTTGCAGTTTTTCCCCCCGGCCCTGGTTGGTCGTGCGGGTTGGCAGCCACTCGATGTGTCCCTTTCACATCGATGTTTCCCTCCCTCTCCCTCCCACTCTATCTGTACAAAAAATGGAAAAAAGTCCTCGGGTGAGGATAAAAAAAATACAGAGCTGGCGCTGACATTTTCTAGTCATATAACTAGGCTCTCTGAGCCTTCGTTTCTTTGTCTGTAAAAGAAGCATAAAACCAACTCATCCTACCTGGAAAATTCACTAGGGTTGAAATTTCAAATGAATGTCACTTCTTGTCTCCTGATTCTTGCTAATAGTATTTAATAGGTTGAATTTGCAATAACTGTGGGAGTTTGCTGGAGAGTTAGGCCACACATCCAATTTAAACTATAGGTCTAGCCAGACCACCTTATCTGATACACAGGCCTTTATAAATTTGGTTCCTTGTGGAATTGCTTTTACTGAACTTTCATTTGTAAGTGGCCAACAGCTACGGGGGTATACAGCTATGCTATTGAAGCTGTAGACCATTTGATTGAACCTGCTGTGTTCATGAGCTTCATGGAAAAGTTCTCTCAAACTTCAGCACTTGGGAAAGGCGTTTCTCATGGTAATTTTTTTGTTTGTTTGTTTTGTTTTTTAAATCTTTGAAGCACCAAGGATTTCATAACTGATCATATTTTTCTCTCTGCCCTCGTTTCTAGGGAGCTCAGAGCCAAATTTGCTTAGCATCTTTAGTGCAAAGTCTGATCCTAAATTGTTCCCCTAGTTTCATCTTATTTTGCTTTCCTTTTTTTAAATTATAAAAACACAGGAAGGTGTAGTGTGATGGGTCAGCTATGTGACCTTAGGTGAATTATTTAATGTTCCGGAACCAATTTTATCATTGCAAAGGAACCTGCAGCCCTTTGGTGCGTGGACCAACACTCTAACCACTGACCCACACTGGCCAGGGTTGATTGTTGTTGTTGTTGTTTTGGTTTTTTTTATCCTCACCGAGGACATTTTTTTCCCATTTTTTTTCAGATAGGGAGGGAGGGAGGGAGAGAGAGAGAGAGAGAGAGAAACATCAACATGAAAGGGACACATAGAGTGGCTGCCACCCGCACAACCAACCAGGGCCAGGGACAAACTGCAACCCAGGTACGTGCCCTTAGCAGGAACCGAACGCAGGTCTCTCTGGATCGCAGGCCAACACTCTAACTGCTGAGCCAAACCGGCCAGGGCTGATTGTTTTTGTTTTTGTTTTTTGTTGTTGTTTTTTTTATCCTCACCCGGGGACATTTTTCCATTTTTTGTTCAGATAGAGCGGGAGGGAGAGAGAGAAAGAGAGAGAGAGAGAAACATCAATGTGAAGGGACACATCGAGTGGCTGCCACCCGCACGACCAACCAGGGCAGGGGACAAACTGCAACCGAGGTACATGCCCTTAGTGGGAACCGAACCCGGGTCTCTCCGGATCGCAGGCCAACACTCTAACTGCTGAGCCAAACCGGCCAGGGCTGATTGTTTTTTTAATTAAAGTTTGCAATGCAGAAATATAGAATATAGGAAATTAAAATCTTTAATAATATCTCTCACTCCCAAATGATCATAGGAAAATGCAAGTGGAGTAGTGGAACTTAACTAGAATAAGGTAATCAGGGAAGGCTTCTCTGAGAAGGTGACATTTAAGCTGAGATCTACAGAGTATGAAGAAGCTAGCCATGCAAACAGAAGGGTGAGGGGGAAGCCAGGCAGAGGGCATGGTGGGTGCTAGAGCCCCAAGGAGTGAAAGTTATCTTCATTCACTCAACAGGCATTTGAGAGCCTACAATATGCCAGGCAGCATTACAGGGGCTAGCCCTGGCCAGTTTGGCTCAGCGGTTAGAGCGTTGACCTGCGGTCTACAGAGACCCGGGTTCGGTTCCCGCTAAGGGCATGTACTTCGGCTGCAGTTTGTCCCCGGCCCTGGTCAGGTCGTGCGGGTGGTGGCCACTCGATGTGTCCCTTTCACGTCGATGTTTCTCTCTCTCTCTTCCTCTCTCTCCCTCCCACTCTATCTGAACAAAATATCGAAAAATGTCCTCGGGTGATGATTAAAAAAAAAGAAAGACAGGGGCTAGAAGAGAAAAGTAAATAAGTCCTTGCCCTCATAGAGCTTACTTTAGAGAGAGAGAGAAGCATTGATGTGAGAGTGGGACATCAATCAGCTGCCTCCTACATGCCCCCCACCAAGTATCAAGCCCCCTAACCAGGCATGTGCCCAACCAACTGACCCACACTGGCCAACTGACCCACACTGGCCAGGGCTGAAAAAGTGACTCTTGAGTGGACACAAAGAACTTTACAAGTCATTTGACTACCTGGGGGAGAAAAGCAGGTGCAACAACTCTGTGGCTGCAATGTTCTCTCCTGTGAGTGAGTAAAAAAGTGGTAATGAGCCCTGGCTGATTTGGCTCAGTGGTTAGAGTGTCAGCCTGCAGACCAATGAGTCCCAGGTTTGGTTCCAGTCAAGGGCAGTACCTCAGTTGCAGTTCGTCCCTGGCCCTGGTCAGGGTCCTGTGGGAGGCAACCAGTCAATGTGTCTCTTTCACATTGGTGTTTCTCTCTCTCTCCCTCCCCCCGTCTTTCCTTCTCTCCTTCTCTCCCTCCCTCCCACTCTATCTAAAGGTAAATAGAAAAATATCCTTGGGTGCAGATTAAAAACAAAGGTAACGAGTTAGAGATGAAACTAGATCCTGTGGCACCTTGAACCACGTTGAGAAGTTGGGACTTTATTCTTAGGGGGAGAAGGGTTATAAGCAGGAGAGAACGTGATTGAACTTTAAAAAAATTATTCTGAATGTTGTATGAAAAGAGACCATAGAGGGGCCATTGTAGAAATAGGGAGACCAGTCCAACCAGTGTGGCTCAGTGGTTGAACGTGGACCCATGCACCAACAGGTCGCCAGTTCATTTCCTGGTTGGGGCACATGCCCAGGTTGTGGGCCCAATCCCCAGTGGGGCATGTAGGAGACAGCCAATCGATGTTCTCTCTCATCAATGTTTCTATCTCTCTCTCCCTTCCTCTCTCTCTAAAGTCAATAAAGAAAAATAAAATAAAATAAAAATGACTTGTTCTATTGAAAGAAAGAAAGAAAGAGAAAGAAAGAAAGAAAGAGACAAAGAAAGAAAGAAAGAGACGAAGAAAGAAAGAGACGAAGAAAATAGGGAGACCAGTTAGGAGGCTTTTGAAGTAATACAAGCCAAATAACGTGATGGTGTGATCATATTTGGAAGTAGTAAGGGTGATGAGAAAACAAATATCCTTGAATATTCAACTTTGTTCACAAACACAAGTGTTAAATTATAGATTATAAAGTATTAGAATTAGAAATCAACTCATTGAACAATGACACTTTAGTAGCAACAAGCATAGCCAGCTCCCAGATCTCTGGTTCTAAATTCCATTCTCCACTAAAAGGATCCAAGCCCCTTGGAAAATGGCTCATTCCAAGGCTGTGGCAAAGAATGTAGAAGATGAGCCTGGAACACTTGTGCCAGAAAATAAAGGACTACGCAAAATTGTCAAAAGGCCTGGCTAGTGTGGCTCAGTGGATTGAGCATCGTCCCATGGACTGAGAGGTCAGAGTTCAATTCCCAGTCAGGGCACATGCTTGGGTTTCTGGTTCGATCCCCAGTGGGGGTGTGTGCAGGAGGCGGTCGACTGATCGATGTTTCTCACATCAGTGTTTCTATCTCTCCCTTCCTCTCTCTCTAAAAAAAATCAGTAAAAACATATTTTAAACAAATGTCAAAAGAACAAAGGAGCCAGTTTGAAGGGACTTCCACTAGCCAAATCAGAGACACTTTAAGCATCAAAACAAATAATCACAGGAATAGATGATAACCTGAATAAAATAATGATGCATAAGTCTATACTAATATTATCTAAATAAATAAATATGAAAGAAAAGCTCTTCCTGCCTGGCCGGTGTGGCTCAGTGGTTGAGCATCACCCCATGCACCAAGAGGTCACCTATTCAATTCCCCATCAGGGCACATGCCCAGGCTGTGGGCCAAAGCCCCAGTGGGGGGCATGCAGGAGGCAGCCAATCGATGTTCTCTGTCATGAATGTTTTTATCTCTCTCTCCCTCTCCCTTCTTCTCTCTCTAAAAAATCAATAAAGAAAAAAAATATTTTTAAAGAAAAGCTCTTCCTTACAGTAGAAGGAATAATGAAATTAGAAAATTGCCTTTCTCAAACATCACAATAATTGATTCAGATGAGAATCATTCATGAATACTAAAACTAATGGGTGAAAGTTTGATGAGAAACATGATACTTATATAGTTTAAAAGTATTTTCCATTAAGGTACTTATTAATTACAAAGTAAATAGTAACCTAGTAGTATAGTAGGGAAACTGATGGATAACACTTTAACCCCATTGCAGTACTCTTTCTTGGGTAATATCTTTCTTTTTTTTTTTTTTTTTTTATCCTCACCCGAGGATATTTTTCCATTTTTTGTACAGATAGAATGGGAGGGAGAGAGAGGAAGGGAGAGAGTGAGAAACATCGACGTGAAGGGACACATCAAGTGGCTGCCACCCGCACGACCAACCAGGGCCGGGGACAAACTGCAACCAAAGTACGTGCCCTTAGCGGGAACCGAACCCGGGTCTCTCTGGACCACAGGCCGACGCTCTAACCGCTGAGCCAAACTGGCCAGGGCAAGGGTAATATCTTTCTTACTGTCTTTAATAACAGTGTCTTAGCCCTGGCCTGTTTGGCTCAGTGGTTGGAGCATCAGCCTGTGGTCCAGAAAGACCTGGGTTCGGTTCCCACTAAGGGCGCGTACCTCGGTTGCAGTTTGTCCCCGGCTCTGGTTGGTCGTGCGGATGGCAGCCACTCGATGTGTCCCTTTCACGTCTAAGTTTCTCTCTCTCTCTCCCCCTCCCACTCTATGTGAACAAAAAATGGAAAGATGTCCTCGGGTGAGGATAAAAAAAAAAAATAATTAAAAAAAAAAATAAGTGTCTTGACATTTTTTTTATTTTTTTTTATCCTCACCCGAGGACACTTTTCCATTTTTTGTTCAGGTAGAGTGGGAGGGAGAGAGAGGAAGAAACATCGATGTGAAAGGAACACATCAAGTGGCTGCCACCCGCACAACCAACCAGGGCCGGGGACAAACTGCAACCGAGGTACGTGCCCTTAGCGGGAACCAAACCCGGGTCTCTCAGGACCGCAGGCCGACGCTCTAACCGCTGAACCAAACCGGCCAGGGCTTTTTTTTTTTTTTACCAGAGACAAATCCACATCATGTGCCTTCTGACATGTTAAAATGGAAAACACCACATCAATTCAGCAATCACACATAATCATGAGGAAATATCAGATATAAACCTAAAGTGAGACACAACCCCATTGGTCTTTATTGTTTAAAAAAATGTCATAGAGCCCTGGCCGGTTTGGCTCAGCGGTTAGAGCGTCGGCCTGCGGTCCTGAGAGACCCGGGTTCGGTTCCGCTAAGGGCATGTACCTCGGTTGCAGTTTGTCCCCGGCCCTGGTTGGTCGTGCGGGTGGCAGCCACTCGATGTGTCCCTTTCACATCCATGTTTCCCTCTCTCTCTCTTCCTCTCTCTCCCTCCCACTCTGTCTGTACAAAAAATGGAAAAATGTCCTCAGATGAGGATTAAAAAAAAAAAAAAAAAAAAAAGCAAAAAAAACACACTATTAATTCAATGTAATCTTCACAAAACCTTGACGTGGATATAACTGTTATTTCTACTTACAAATGAGGAAAATGAGGCCTACATAGGTTAACAACTAACCTATGATCACACATAGAGAATGCATCTGGAAAATCTGACTGTAGCCTTAACCTCTAGGCCAAACTGGATCTTTATACATGAGACACACTCAGCAAAATTTAAGGAACATTTATTGAACAGCTACTATGTGCAGAACACTGGACTAGATACTAAGGGGCTCATGAATTGAGCTGTGTTGGAGGGGAGTGTAGAGGATTTCCAGGAGATCATATGCACCATTGGAGAGTTGAGAGAGGCTTCTTGAAAGAGGCATCTGACAGAGGCTTTGAAGGATGTATAGGATTCCAACAGATACTGATGGGATGAAGGGGTCCCAAGAAGCACTGAGGAGGGATCAGCATGAGTAAAAGCACAGTAGCAAGAGCAGGAGGCAACAGGGTTTCACTGGAAGATCAGGCTGGAAAGCCAAGTGGAGGCCATACTATGAAAGACTTTAATTGCAAGGTAAGGAGTTTTGAGGGGACATTCAAGTCTTTGAACAGAACAGAAGCCCAAGTTAAAGATGAGCACCTGGCTGGGACACTGGGAGCCTGAGCCAGCAGCTTCCCCATGACCTCAGTATTGGTAGTGTAGTACAGTTGGGCACCAGAACCGAGTCCCTAGGGCATTTATTTGCTCGCAGCCTATGGAATTCAGTTTTCAGAGCCAGGTGGCCAAATTCTCTCAGCTTTGATGCTGCCTTACTATGCTCACTTCTGTGAATTTTCCCCCTTTCCGAGGATGGGTCAGATAAGGAACATGGGATCTCAAGATTCTTCCTATCCCAGGGAGGGTCTACCTTGGAGCTGAAAATAGGGGACCATTGCTAGGGAAAGGGGCAACAGATCTTTAAATTTCAAAAGGAATTGATGTAAGACATGAAGGGAGGGGACTGAGAGCTGTGGCAAGAATTCTGTGGGTACTGCTGAGTCAATCCCATCATCTCATGCCCAGATGGGCTCTTCCTAGTGGGACCAGATGTGAAGTTGGATGGGTGAGGGGTTGGGAGAAGAGCCAGAACATATATACTGAGAAGGGCATCTCTCTAGAGACTAAGGGGCTTCCTGAGCCAGAGGAGATCCCCAAAATGTGGATCTCCACACTAGGGGCCCAGGAGTCCCAGCTCCCTGAAAATCTCATCTGAAGTACCCTAAAGATAGGAGAGTTGTAGAGAAAGATTTCCCTGAAACACACTTTCACTTTCTAGAGAGTTAAACTGAGGGCTGGGCACTACTCCCACTCATAAGGCACAGCTACAGCCCATCCCAGGAGAGGGAGAGGCAAGCCAGCAGGCTCAGGAGCCACCCTACCCTCACCCTGCTTGAGTTGAGAGAAGGGGGCAGCACTTACCCATGAAGCCTCCTCTCTATCTCCAGAAACTGGATCTGCAGTGATGCTCTTTTTGAGAGCTCCTTAAATATAAGGCCCCCACTCTGCCCTAGCCAACTCCCACCGCCCCCCTCCCCCATCCTGGCTCTTCTGAGAAAGGAGGAAGGTGTGGGAGGGTCAGGCACACTGCCCAGAGAGCCCTTTCTGACCTCAACCATGAGTGGGGACACCCCTTCTGCCCCACCCCCAAGCATCTCCTTCCTCAGTTCAGTCTCTGACTGAGTCCCTCCCGGCCTTTGATACCAACCAGCTGGGTTCTGTCTCTGTTCTTAATGTCTGGGAAATCTGCCCTTTATGCCTAATTCCTCAAATATAGGCTTCTAGCTTTTCCAGTCAGCTAAGGAGACCCAAGCACCAGCTGCAAAATTCATTTGAGGGAATGGGGTAGAGGAGGCATCACTCTACCTCCTTTCAACCTGTGTGGCTTCAAAGGGCAGGTGGAGTCTGTTCTCATCTTGGGGAGGAAGCGACTGAGAGAAAATAAGATTCCTAAGGTCTGGCCAGCTGTGGAATGCTGAGCAGGATAAGTGCTGCTTGGAACCCCTACTTTATAGTTTGTGTGTGGCCTTGTGTCTTTGGACCTTCTGTCCTCTGACCCCAGCTTCACAGAGTTGGCACTCTCCAGAGTTTGAACTGGGAATTAAGGGGCTCCCCCTATGAGGTCTTTCCCATCATCCTTCCCTGAAAGCTCAGGCAGTTCTTTCCGATGATGCTATCTAATTATATCCAAATGCCATCCAAGAAAAGGCGATGGGGGAGGGGAAAAGGCACAGTATCAGGGATGGCTTCAGGGGTCTTGGGCCAACTCTACCGAGGAAACCTGACAGTTCCTGTAATGGGGGTAGTAGGGAGAGAAGTCGTCATCAGTATTGTGCAATGGGGGGAGGGTAGGGCCCAGCAGGGTGGATGAGGGATTGGGGTAGGGGAGAAATGGTCAGTTTTTGGAGGACTGTCAATAGCCTGAGGCTGATGGAGCTACCTATCAGTTCCTTTCCAGGGGCCTTTCAGGCCAGAGTTAAAAGTGGTTGATAACACACACCTCATTAACCCCAGCAGCGCCAGACTGGCAGCAGCAGTGCTTTTATGGGAGACTCAATGCCAAATGTGCTTCCTCCTCATTCCCTCCCGTTTTCTGCCCCCCTTTCTCCAGCAGCCAACATCTTGCTGTTTTTGAGGCTAGAGCACCCTGGTAGGGTGGTGGGAGCTGCAGTGAGAAACAAGGCTGGAAGAGGGAGCAGTTGTTCTCCCTTTTCTCTATGTTTTGATACTGCCCCAAGTCCTTAGGAGAGAGGAGAGAATGACTTTTACCTTGGACTGTAACTACTGAGGGCAGGGACAGCCTCTGGGTCCTCAGCACCTGTGCAAGGGGACTAGCCCTGAAAAGGGGCTCATCCCTGCTGATTGGGGATGGGTGAGCTCATTCTTGAAGGGAACTCTTTCCCTCATGGCCCACTCTGGGGGGTTTTGGGGGGTGATGGCTGTGGGCTTCCTTACAGGGTAACACCAGGAAGCTGAGGCAGCAGGAACAGAAAAAGGAAGCCGAGGCCTTGCTGGGTCCTGGAGTTCAGATGGCCAGTCTTAAATGAGAAGCCCTGCCAACATGGGCATGAAGGCACTGGCAGTAAGCATGGCCTGCAGGCTGTCCTGAATCTGAGCTCAGGTCAATCCTCACCCACAGCACGTTCTTCCTACCCCAGAACCCTGCCCAATCCAAACCAGGCTCCGCAGTCCTAAGACCCAGACCCTGTAACCCGCCCTAATCTTGGGGAGAGCTTTCTGTTAAAGGAATGCAAAGGGGACAGATATGGTGGGAAAGTCAGCACCTAAAAATTGATTGGGTGACAGGGCTTGAACCTGGACTAGACACGAAGGGAACGGGACATTGGGATTTGGGCAAGAACACTAGGTCTGGGAGAAGTGGCCACCAGATCCAACCAGGGAGCCACGGCTCTGTGGAAGGACGGGAAAGACAAGGAGAGAAGGAAAAAGCTGGAGGATATGAGGGTGGAGACTTTGTGGCAAATAAATAAGGCGAATGGGAAGACACTGGATGGGATCCAAAGGTTCTCGGTCTTTTGTAAGATGACCGGGAACTAGGTAGTGATACAGTCAGACACTGCGACTCCACCCACGGGCGGGACCTCCACGTTCAAATCCTCCCAGCCCGCAACAAAAATGGCCACTGCTGCAGCCCGTCCAAAATCCTGAGACAAACCAAAATGGGAGCAGAAGCCACGCCCATTTATGGGCATCTGCCCTTCTCAAAAATGGTTACCGCGGCGCTTCTGGAAATGAGCCGCTCTGGGCCCCGCCTTTGATCTCGTTGGTGGGGCTGGGGGATGAGAGCTGCACCGCGCGGGACAAGTCGCCGGCGGCGCCCGACGGAGCAGGTGATTTCCCCTCCAGCCCCCGGCCCAGGGCTAGGAGAGTCGCAGAGAGCGTTGACCCAGGGTGCCTGTCCTGCGTGTTCCCCCACGGTTACCCCGGACCCCCATTCCTGATTCTCGCCGTGGCCCTGTGTCAAGGCACAGCCCAGCTTGCTCATTCCTCCTTCGTTATGTGTCCTCCCAGGGCCGCAACCGCATCCCCATCCCCATGCCCTCTGGCCCACTATTCTGTATCCTTACGGGTACCCTGCTAGCTTGTTTAGGGAGCTCCTGCTTCAGGGTTCGGCCATCATTGCGGTCCCACTTCCTGTGCTGTTCCCTTCACCCGTTTGTGCTCCCACCTGACTCTGAATGCCGGAAACCCTTGTACCCGTCAGTGTCCTTGGCGCCTTTAAGACCTGACTTGGGGTTGAGGGGACAATGATGTCCTCTGGAACCTGCGTTGTGGAACTAGGGACCCAGGAGCTGGGCTTCATAGGGGCTGGGAGAAGAGTGAAGACCTCCCTACTAGACCCTCTGAGTGCTGCGGGACTTCTTCCACACTGGTTCCCAGGACTCTTCCTACCACATGGCCTTCAGTTCTCCCCCCACTTTGAGCATCTCCCCACCCCAAGGGAACTATGCTCTGTCCCCCAGGCTCACTTAAATTTGTCCAGAGTGTCTGTATGAGCCTCTAGAGAGTCCAGGCCTGTGCCTGGTTCTGGGGATGCTCTCAGGCCAGCTGTAGGCAGTGAGGATGGGGCAATCAGGGTTAGCTGCAGGGAGGAAATGAATCCTGCAGAATGAGAGGCAGAGGGAAAGATGTTGTGAGTGGGGAGAACGGTGTGAGCAAGTATTGCGAGGTAGGCAAGAGGACCAGCCCAGCAGGAGAGAAGGATTTACATCATGAGATGGTGTAGTGTAGTGATTAATGGTGAGGATTCTGGAGCCATATTGCCATTTACTCACTATGTGACCTTGGGCAAGTTACTTAACCTATCAGTTCCCCATTCCTTTTTGGGTAAAATGAGATAATATAATAATATTGGTATCTATATGTTAGGGTTATTGTGAGAATTAGGTAAGTTAATTCATGTAAAATGCATAGAACAATCCCTGATAAATTGTAAACAGTCAGTAAATGCTAACTATTATTATCTTTATCAAAGGTGTTTAAATAGGACTCCAGGACGAGAGCCACATTTCATTTTTGCCATTAACCAGTGAGTCTCGATTTAGAGCTCCGAGGAGTAATGGGGTTCTGTAGGCTGCATGTGAAATTGGAAGTCTTATGAGAAATCATGTTCTTAATCTGGAGAAGGCTGGCTGCCCAGGCTGCAGCTTCCCCAATTCAGGAACTACAGAAGAGAAATATTAGGAGAAGCCTCTGGGCAGGAAAGAAATGAGGAAAGCTAGGGGGATAGAGAAGGGTGAAAGAAAGAAGTGGCAAACTTTGAAGGCTGGGTAGAGCTTGAGCAGCTCAAGAACAGGAGGAGGGAGAATGTTCCTTTGGGAGACAAGCTGGCATAAAAGCTCAGGGGAGGAAGACATTTAATTTGGGCACAGTGATGAGTCTCCCAATAACAACTTCCTGGCTCTCAGGCGTTGGTTAGAAACCTAGAGGCATCAGACACATCCCTGACAGCTTCTTCCCTAGAAATTGGGCTTTCATGCAGCATCCATTGGCCTTTGTCACAGAAGAGGTTGTCAGGCAACTGACAATAGCCATGATTTGATGTGACCCAGGGTAGATGTGGTCTCTGTAGTGGGCTGACCACTTGCATGAGGGGATATGGTATGCCTGGTCTGAGAAGTTCTGCTCCTCCCAAGGGCCCATGCTAAGGTCCCCCTGGTAGGCTAGGGCTTCTCAGTCCTGCTGTCCAAAGTGACCCCTGTGCTGTCACAGCAACTCTTATGTTACATACAAGGGACCAAGAAACTGATCATAGATGGTAGACCTATCTCAATCCACCGAGAAGTCTTGATATCCTCCTATCTCCAGAGTAGCCCCTAGAATATACACTCAGCTAGGCAACCTGGAATTAAATATTGACTACCACAGTCAAGCCAGGTGAGTTTGGGCAAGTAATTCAACCCACTGAGCTTCAATTTCTTTACCTGTAAAGCGGGCAGTAACTTTATTGAGTGTCTACTTCACAGGAGTTATTGAGTATACATTGATGAATAAGCCTGGTGTGTAGTCCCTGCCCTCATGAAACAACTGGAAGAATTAAACATTGCCCAAATAGCTTTGAAAAATGCTGCTAAGTGAGGAAAAGGTAGTCTGCAAAGAGGGTGCAATATAGAAGGACCCAACCCAGTTCTAGAGGGTCAGGGACAACATCTCTTGAAGAAGGGAATTTATTTTAATTATTTTTCTTTATTGATTATAGAGAGAGGGAGAGGGAGATAGAAACATCAATGAGAGAGAACATCGACTGGCCTCCTTCCTCCTGCCTGCCCCACACTGGTGATTTGGCCCACAACCTGGGCATGTGCCCTCACCAGGAATCGAACTGGTGACCTCTTGGTGCATGGGTCGATGCTCAACCACTGAGCCACACCTGCCTGGTGAGGAAGAGAATTTAAAACTGAGAACTGAAGGAATTAGACAAGTGAAGGGGTGGAAGTGGAAGATTGCCTAGGCAGAGGAAACAGGCCCTTGCCATGAAATAATCTGAGTGTTGGCAAATTGAAAGAAAGCCAGAATGGACAGGAGTGATCCAGGTAGGGTGTGGTGTATGGTGAGGCTAGAGAGAGGTAGGCAGGGGAAAGGCCCTGAATCAAAGGCTACAAACAGAATTCTGGACTTACCTGAAGGGAAGTGGGAAGTCACTGATAGATTTCAAGCAAGAAAAACATTTTTTTTTTTTGTAAAGGTCATGCAACTGTGATTTTTTTTTTATTTTTATCCTCACCTGAGGACATTTTTTAATTTTTTGTTCAGACAAAGTGGGAGGGAGAGAGAGAGAGAGAGAAACATCGATGTGAAAGGGACACATCGAGTGGCTGCCACCCGCATGACCCAACCAGGGCTGGGGACAAACTGCAACCGAGGTATGTGCCCTTAGTGGGAACCGAACCCAGGTCTCTCTGGACCACAGGCCAATGCTCTACCCGCTGAGCCAAACTGGCCAGAGCTGTGATTTTTGTGGAGACTAGATAGTTGGGGGAAAGATGGTAGTGGGGAGAAGTGTGAGGAAGCTCTTGCAGTTAAGAAGAGATGGAGCAGAGTGGGAGTAGAGATGCAGAGAAGTAGATGTGTTGAGAGAAAAATGGTCAGGGCTTGGTGACAGATTGGATGTGGGAAGTGTCAAGGGTAATTCCCATACTTGTGACAGGAACATCTGGGTGTGTGGACATGCATTTACTGAGGACAGCTTTGGAGGAGTAAAATACTTGGGTGTGCTGCAGAAGAGGAGACTGGACTAGAAGATTGGACATTTGGGAATTGGTCACATGGAGCTGGTACATAAAGATGTGTGTCCAGTTGAGATCCTCCAGAGAGAGAGAGAGAATACAGAGTGAGCAGAGAGGAGGAGCGGCTTTGAGCCTGAGCTTTGCTCCATGTTTACCGGGCAGCAGAGGGGGACTCTGGGAAGAAATGGCTAGAGAGGTAGAAGGGAAACAGTAGAGTGTGATGTCTCAGAAACCAACACTGATGCTGCTTGAAGGGCACATATCCTTTCTTTTTATTTTGTAAATCAAAAACAGGCAATATTGGCAAGCTCATATAGTTCAACTTGATAAGAGCAAAACCTGAAAAAATAACTCATGACCTTAGCCTAAGAAATGTTGGTAGAGCCCTGGCCAGTTTGGCTCAGCGGTTAGAGTGTCGGCCTGCAGTCGGAGAGACCTGGGTTCGGTTCCCGCTAAGGGCATGTACCTCGGTTGCAGTTTGTCCCTGGCCCTGGTTGGGTCATGTGGGTGGCAACCATTCGATGTGTCCCTTTCATGTCGATGTTTCTCTCTCTCTCCCTCCCTCCCACTCTATCTGAACAAAATATGGAAAAAATGTCCTCGGTGAGGATAAAAAAAAAAAAGAAATGTTGGTAGAGATATTGGAGCAGAAGCCAGACTGGTTGGGGAGAAGTGAATAGAATGGAGACAAATAAGGGAATAGAATGGACAGGACTTGGTATTGATTGAGTGCAGCAGTTGGGGTTGAGAGAGGGAGAAATCAAAGGTAATCCCCAAGTTTCAGGTTTGGCAACTGAGTGAGTGGGTGGTGTATAAGGAGAAGGTGCATATTTGGAGAGGGAATGTACACAGATTGGAAGGATATAGTGAGTTTGGAGTAGGTAGAATTTAAGGTGCTTCTGAGTCTTCTGACTCCCAAATACAGACTTGGGAGTCAAGCCTATGTATGTGGGAAATAAGTCAGTAAGTATTCATTGAGCACCTACTATGTGCAGGCATTTTTCTAGATGTTAGGGTTACACCAATGAATAAGACAAAGTCTTCTCCACCTCCTTTCCTTGGAGCTTACATTCTATGGGAGAAGACAGACAATAGGCAAATAAACATAAAATAACATTAAGCTATAGTAAAAGCAATGTAGAAAATAAAGCACGGTAAGGAATTAGGAAGTAAGGAATACATATTTTGGTAAGTTAGACAGGGAAGGTCTCTCTGAGGAGGCATCATTTGAGCAGAACCCTAGAGTCAGTGAGGGAATGATCCATGGATATCTGGAGGAGACAGGAAGAAGCTGGGCAAGTTTGCCCATCCAGTGTGGCTCAGTGGTTGAGCGTCGAGCCATGCACCAAGATGTTGCCGGTTGGATTCCTGGTGAGGGCACATGCCCAGGTTGTGGGCCCAATCCCCAGTGTGGGGGCATGCAGGAGGCGGCCAATCGATGTTCTTTCTCATCGATGTTTCTATCTCTTTTTCCCTCTCCCTTCCTCTCTCTCTAAAATCAATAAAGAAAAAAAAAGCTTGGTAAGTTTGAGGAACAGCAAGGAGGCTGGTGGGGTGGGAGTGGAGTGAGGAGGGAGTGGGGAGGTTGGAGAAATAGGCAAAGGCCAGATTTTGTAGGGCTCCATAGGCCTTGGAAAGGAAGACGGAAAGTCCTTTGTGGATAGTCCCAAGCTACTAAAAGGGCAAGGATTGGGTCAGGAAGAGAATTCATGGGAGACTACCCCTTCTATCTGGGCCCTGCAGCCAGAAAGTCCCTTTGTGCCAGAAGGTGGGTGGCTCATTCTGAGGGGCAGGGGGAAAGGCTATGCTTGGTCCTTAAGCCTGTTCCTTGGGTGGGGCTGGACAATGGGCCCCTTGTGGTTAGACTTGGGGGCGAAGTGGCCCTCTCAATGATGGGATTCCTCAGCCAGGAGGCATGTGACGCTAAGACCTTGGCTTCTTGCCAGAGGGTCTGGGCCTGCTGCTGGGAAATGGAGTGGGGAGGTGGAGAGAGGTCAGGGGGAAGGGCAAGGGGAACTGTCACTCTGGAAGCCTTCTCTTGACACAGTATCCTGTCCTGTCTCAGGCTGGAAGAGGTGGGGAGATGGGCGGGGAGAGGGCTGTGGCTCTGCTTGAGCTAGCAGGGGGAGGGCTGGAGAGCTGGAAGCTATGGGCAACATAAACAAATGGTTTCCACAACAGGGCAGGAGGGAGGAGCTGACCACCCTTGGGCCTAGTGGGTAGGGGCAGGCAGGAGAGGGCCTGATAAACCTACATCTGTGTCCCTTCAGAAGAGGAGAGAGAATGGAGCTGGAGAGGATTGTCAGTGCAGCCCTCCTTGCCTTTGTCCAGACGCACCTCCCAGAGGCTGACCTCAGGTAGAAGCAGCTCTCCTAGAAGAATCATGCTAGGGCCAGGGCTGGAGCTGCCTGGCAGTATCTGGGCCATGGCTAATGGAAAGACTGGGATGGGAACACTCAGCCCTATTCCTGAGGTGGGGGAGGGCTGATTATGATTTGCTGGTATGGCTTTACTTCTTATCCTCCCTGTCACCCTTGTTGGACAAATGGGAAACCAAAGCTCTGAGGGAGGGTGGAATATTCTCTCGCCTCAAGGCTTGAGGTCTGGCTCATGGACCCCATGAAGCCGAGGGCTGGAGCCTTAGGCTAGGTGGGAATGCTGGAGGTATCCAATGTTTTACACATGGCTTGTCCTGTCCCCTTCCTGCAGTGGCTTGGATGAGGTCATCTTCTCCTATGTGCTTGGGGTCCTGGAGGATTTGGGGCCCTCAGGCCCGTCAGAGGATAACTTTGATATGGAGGCCTTCACTGAGATGATGGAGGCCTATGTGCCTGGCTTCGCCCACATCCCAAGGTG
The DNA here is from genome assembly GCF_014108415.1 of Molossus molossus. Taxonomy (NCBI): domain Eukaryota; kingdom Metazoa; phylum Chordata; class Mammalia; order Chiroptera; family Molossidae; genus Molossus; species Molossus molossus. The sequence goes on from NW_023425352.1 coordinate 21,920,631, forward strand.
AGGCCTGCCTGGGGCCAAGAAGAGGGGTGCTAGCTGGTTGTGGAGGGTGGGCAGAGTTGTCCTCTTACCACCCTCATCTTTTCAGGGGTATAATAGGGGACATGATGCAGAAGCTCTCAGGGCAGTTGAGTGGTGCCAGGAACAAAGGTGAGTCTGGGGATCAGGCACTTGGATGACTCATAACCCCCGTCCCCAAAGTTTTGGCAAACCTGGTGCTCTCTCTGCCTTTTTAAGAGAACCTGCAACCACAGATTTCTGAGGTCCAAGGTCAGGTGCCCATCTCCCCAGAGCCTCTGCGGCGGCCTGAAAAGCTCAAAGAAGAGACTAGGGCTTCTCCTGCTGCTGGAGACAACCAAGATGAGGTTGGTAGAGGAGGGTATCAGGAGGGAGCTAGGGGGCAGAAAAGGAGGAAGTACTGCCTTCTGTCAATATTTATGTCCACAGGCAGCCAGTGCTGAGGAGGAGCTGCTGCCAGGGGTGGAAGTTCTCCTGGAGGTATTCCCTACCTGTTCAGTGGAACAGGCCCAGTGGGTGCTGGCCAAAGCTCGGGGGGATTTGGAAGAAGCTGTGCAGATGCTGGTAGAAGGGAAGGAAGAGGGGCCTCCAGCCTGGGATGGCCCCAACCAGGTATCTTCTACTATAACCCCCTTACCCATGTACCCCCAGCTATATTCCACCTTAGTGTTAAGCCCCCTCCCCTGGCCTATTGCCATATGCTTCTCTTACTACTGACCTAGGGTCTAGACTAGGCTTTCCCCTCTGCAGGACCTGCCTAGGCGCCTCAGAGGCCCCCAAAAGGATGAGCTGAAGTCCTTCATTCTGCAGAAGTGAGTCTGGGTTGGGCTGGGCTCTTAAAGGGTTTTCCCAGGATGGCAGGAGCTTCCTTCACCCATCCAGTTTTTGGCAGGTACATGATGGTGGATAGTGCAGAGGATCAGAAGGTTCACCGGCCCATGGCTCCCAAGGAGGTGAGAGAGTTGGGGCTGCTAGGGTGTGGATTGGGTGGGATTGTCTCCTGGCTTCTGCAATTCACTGACTGATTGCCTGACAGGCCCCCAAGAAGCTTATCCGATACATCGACAACCAGGTAGTGAGCACTAAGGGGGAACGATTCAAAGATGTGCGGAACCCTGAGGCTGAGGAGATGAAGGCCACATACATCAACCTCAAGCCAGCCAGAAAATACCGCTTCCACTGAGGCATTCGCTGGACTCTGCTAGAGCCTTCTAGGCTCAGATCCCAGAGGGATGCAGGAGCCCTACACCACCATACAGGGCCCACCCTAACTCCTGACCCCTTCTCAACATCTTCTCTTACCTCCTTGCCCCACCGTGTTAACCTCTTGGAGCTGCCCATGGGCACAGTAAAGGTGGCCCCAAGAAGATTAGTGCATTCTGATTATTTTTGCCCCAGAGCTGGGGTACTGTGTCCGTCTGACCTCTTACAACCTCACTTCCCCTTTCTCCAACAGGGCAGTGCCAGGTCTGGGGGGCGGGGCAAAAAGCTCTTTATTTGAAGTTCCAGGGTGGGGTAGGGCATTGGCCTCTCACCAGAGGCCCCCACAGTCATTTCCCTACAATTCATAGTCAGGCCCAGACACACAGTCCAGCTGTGCCTCATCAGTGGATGGATCAGACCTGCAGGTTGACAAAGGGTGCAAAGCCTGCCATGTCCTGTAGCAGCACCAGGGCCTGATGCAGCGGGGGTTCCACGTCGATGTCCACACCACGCTTCCGCAAGCGGCTCAGGCTGGGCTCAGCCACATGGTGGCAGTGCCGCACTCGAAGTGAGCGTAGCGCCGGGCAGTATTCCGCCAATGTCCTGGGGGAGGAGTGGGGTGAGGCTGAGGACAGGAAACCGCTACACCCATGGTAGGGGAAGCCAGCAATGCCCCTATGTATCCCACTATCTCGAGGCAAACTTTTTTCTTACATACACGATGGGAAGGGGGTCTGGGACAGGGCCATATGCTTAACGCCTCCAGTGAACTGGAGACTTACTGTCTCTTAAAGGGGTTACTGCTCCTCGGCTCCCTGGTTGAAAAAAAGCCAGAAATCTATGTACATGAAAACTGCCAGTGTGTAAGTGCTGGTTCAAGAAAGTTTCTAAATGGTGGGCTCTCTGGTCTAGGCAATCCCAGAGTATTTTCCTGTTCAGAATGGGGGTGCCATGGTAGCAGGACGATCCAAAAACCCCAGTTTTGCCTCTTGACTTCTGCCCACCCCTACCCCCAGAGGCTGACTGCCCTTCTCCCATCCCACTGACCCCAGGCCCAGGCACCTGACGCCATCGCTTCCGACTCGGAGGCAGCCTGTTAGGTCGAGGTGCTCGAGTTCCGGGCAGTTCCGAGCCAACTCCTGGACGGCGGCGTCCCCCACATTGGCGTTGACCGCCAGAGAGATGCTGCGGAGCCCAGCGCCGCGCCTTTGCACCAGGTACACGATGGCCTCATCCTTGAGCTGACGGCAGGCGGTGAGATCAAGCTCCTCAAGGGCTGGACAGCGGTCGGCGAGACCACGCAGCGCCAACCCATCTACCCAGTCACAGTGTGCAAGCGATAGGCGCTGCAAGCGGGGGCAGCCCTCCGCCAGCGCCCCCAGCGTGCGGCGGCTTAGTTGCCCGCAGCCAGCCAGGGCCACACTCCGCAGCTGCGGATTCCGCGCCAGCACGGGCACCAGATCCTCGTCCGACAACCATTCATGACACGGCGCCAGTGCCAGCTCCTTTAGCCTCTCGGCGTCCCGCAGCAGCCAGGCCAATGCGGCCCGCGGGATCTGCGGACCCACCTGCGGGCGGGGAGGCACCTTAACTCTTAGCTGGTGCCGGGGACGGGGCAGGCGCTGACTATCCGCCCCAGATGAGATCTTTTCTGGCAGCAGCCTGCCCTCAGGGGCTTGCGACCTGCCCTCCCAGGAGAGACCCTACGCGCTCTTTGGGTTAATACCCGGTACTCGTTCTTTGAGAGTACTTCCCGCTGGATGCATCGCTTCCCGGATACTCCTGGAGGGCCAAGGGGGTCGGGAAGGGCAGACAGGGGGACTGGGGACTGGGCTGGAGGTGGGGTGGGGGCGGTACCCAGATGGGGGCGGGGCTCCAGCCACCGGCTCACCTGAGCGGCGTCGAAGCTGCGTAGCCCCGCCAGGTGCAGCTGCACTAGGGCCCGAAAGGCACGGCTGACGCGCTGCAGCCGGAGCAGCTGGCACAGCGGAACCCGGCTCAGGACGTGTGGGAGCAGCACGTCTTCCCAGGGCAGGTCCAGGAGCCTGTGGGTAAAAGGGCGTTGGCGGCGGCGTCCATGGACTGCTGCTACCTACGAGACCGCCTCCGCTGTGCTCCTGCGCCCTGGCTCCTAAGAGCGACCCCCAAGCCGGGTCCCGGGTCAGCTTCTCTTCCCCAGGTCCTTTTCACTCTGTCGGCCCCTCCGGTGCTAGGTACCTGACGGCTCCGGGCTCTTGCTCCCCTCCGGACGGCTCCATCGGTGGCTCCTTCGGCTGTCTATTGCGCGTGCGCAGTAAGGTCTCGCTTTGACTTAGGAGCAGTGGCTGTGAACCCGCCTCCTTGGGCTGCAGTGACAGACCGATTCAATCGAGTGCCGTCTCACTGAGGATTCTATCTGAAAGCATTCCGGATGGATCCCGAAACTGAGGGTGGAACAGACCGTGTAATCTTAGATCTCGCCTTCTCCTCTGCAAGGCTTGAGACCGGAGTCTAAAGAACCCGACGATGCAGCAGACTGGTTTCTTTTACTCTCTGGGGCCTGTGGACCGCTCTGAGTGAAGTGGTGATGGGAGGAGCAAGAAAGGCCAAACGCAAAAGGGGCGGGGCCAGAACTCCAGGGTTCTAGGCTTACCCTCTGCCCTATGGTCTCTTTGGGGGACTTTGAAAAATGGGAAGAGACCTGGCCGGTATGGCTCAGTGGTGAGAGCATCAGCCCGCGGACCAAAGAGTTGCGGGTTTGATTCCGGTCTAGGGCACATACCTTGGTTGCAGTTCGGTCCTGCCCTGGTTGGGGTCGTGCAGGAGGCAACCAATCTGATGTGTCTCTCTCACATCAATGTTTCTCTCTCTTTCTACCCCTCCCTCCCACTATATCTGAAGATACATGGGTAAATATCCTCCAGTGAGGATTAAAGAAAAGAGCCCAGCTGATGTGGCTGAGTGGTTGAGTCGACCCATGCACCAGGAGGTACCCATGCACCAGGAGGTCGCCAGTTGGATTCCCAGTCAGGGCACATGCCCAGGTTGTGGGCCAAATCCCGGGGCGGGGGGGGGGGGATGCAGGAGGCGGCCAATTGATGCTCTCTCTCATCGATGTTGCTATCCCTCTCTCCCTAAAATCAATAAAGAGAAAAAATATTTTAAAAGAAAAATGGGAAGAAACTATTTAGGCTCTTACTGTCTGGCACGTAGTAGGTGCTCAATAATCATTGAATGAATTGAACAAGCGAAGCTAGAATTTTCTTCATCAAGCAAACTTGCCTAAAGCTCCCATTCCTGGTTAATTGTGAAGTATAGAGCTTTCCAACTCCTTCCACTCCCGGACGATTTGGAATAGGTTTACACCTGAAAGGAGAGATGTAGGACAGATTAAGAAGGACTACATCTGCTGCCGGGTCCCTTTCCTTCCCCAGGAGGTCCAGAGCCTTGAGAAGAATGCGTGCTCAGCTCAGCCCGCCAGGAGTACTGCTTCTTGGGGCAGAGGTGGGGGTTAATCGTGGGGTCTGGGTGTGGACTGCCCTGGTGCAGTGACACCTTTGAGCTCTGGGCTCAGACTCTGGGCCACCCTCTCACTGCGTCCCCAGGTGCTAGTTCCAGAGTCCGCTTCCTGGAGCACTGCTTTCTCATCACCCATTAATTAGTGGTGAGGTTGTGAAGGAGGCCGAGAACTACTGTTGTTGCTGAAAGTTGCCCCCCAGCAGGGTTGCCCTCTCCGTGCAACCTCTTCACCTGCCCCTTTATAATGAGAACTGCTTCCCATCCATTATCTCATCAGGGTTTCGGGCACCTCTGCAAGGTAGGCAAGTCTTGTGTTGTCACCCCACTTTAAAGATGAAACCAAGTCCCTAGGGAGGAAGCGCCTTGTCCAGGGTCAAGCGAGTCGGGATTAAAAAAACAAAAGCATCCTGGTTTTCCCAGAATTCTTTCCACACTCCTTCATCTCTCAGAGCAGAGCAAAGAGAGAAGCCAGTAGCAGGGAAGGACCAAAGAGGGTCAGCTTGGGTGAGGGACTTGCTTCTTCCTCAGCCTGCTTGCGGAGGGTATAGCTGGAAGGATCCACCTCTGCTAAAATAGAGCTACGTGGGCACCACCACCCCGGACAGCGCGCCTTCTCCCCCTCCCAGCTTTGTTAGCGCCCCTGCGCCTGCGCAGTGCGACAAATCTGGCGCTGTCCTTTTCAGCACCACGCGGACCCGGCGCCGCCCCTCCCAGCGGTGAGCCCCGCGCGTCCCTGCCTCGCACGTCCTCGCGCCCCCAGACCACCCAAACAGACCCCTTCTTCCTTCCAAGATCACCATCTGCCTGCCTTGGCTTTCCCTAGGAGAGCAGGTGCCATAGTAACTCTAGCTGTGCTTCCTTAAAAATAGGTGGGCCCCCTTTTACCTTGGCCAAGGGCACAAGTGTTGCCTGTCCCCACTACCTTCAGTCCTGGTGTCATCCCCTCTAACCTCTTACCCTTAAAAAGGCACCTAACTCAGGCATCAAGGAAGTTCTTCCTTAAGTCTGACTAATATCTCTCCTACTGCATCCTGGGCGAGTGGTCAGGGTTGCGTCTCCTGGGTCTGAGATTCAGAACCCTGAAGGGTTTGAGGTGGTGTACCCTAAGTCTCTCTTCCATATATCGATGGTCTCCTGGACTTAGGGGGCGGGTCCGGTCTGCACCTATACCGTGTGCTTGGCGCAGCCGCGTTCTCGTGGGGGCGGGAGCGCGTGTGGCATGTAACAGGTCATGTGGCAACCTCTTAAGGACATGCGTGAGGTCTGGAGCGGGACACGCGTGTGCAGCTGGGTCCTGCATGTGGCTCAGGGGGCAGTGGGCAAGAGGGACATGGACACAATTGGGATGGCTATGTGAGGGTTGGGGAAGAGAACCAGGGGTCCATACGTACCCCCCCGCCACCCCCCCCCCGTCAGGGGCGGGTCTCAGGTTGGCGGGAGAGCCCAGTGGGGACCTAACATCGAGAGCGGGGGCAGCTTCGCAGGCTCAGGGCACTGGGAGAGGGTGGGGGTGGGGGGATGGGGGTGGGATTAGCTCAGCCGGAGCCGGGCGTAGTGGGGAGGAGGGGGGACTGAGACGCGGGCAGGCCTGGAGAAAGCGGGAGAAAGCGGGAGCCAGCGGGAGCCGTGCTGCCTTCACAGCTGAACTGGGCCCAGCCTCTCCCCTCCCTCTGCTTACCCCAGCTCCAGGCCAACAGCGGTAAGTACTGAGGTGGCTGTAGTCCGGGCTGCACTAGGGATATGCTGGGCCTCAATTGAGCTCCAGGAACCAGACTAGCAGGGTTTCTGCTCCTGACCTCTGCCCCTACCCTGCATTACCACCAGAAGCCCCTTTAAGGTCCCTCCTGGGCTGCACAAGATCTGTCACCCCTGTGGGGAGAAGGGGAGGAGAGGATCTGGTGCAGCCTCCCCTTCCAGAGACCAGTGACTGGTGGGGGTTGGGAGAGAGGGTGTGTGTCCCTGCTTAAGTATGGGTGTGAATATGCATCTGTATGTGTAATTGTGACCAGTAGGTCTCTGTATCTGATATGCTTGTGTGTCTGTGAGCATTGGAGAATGAGGGTCCCTGTAGGTGTATTTGGATATCTCTTTGCGTGATCCTGTTTGATGACAGTGTGTGTGTAAAACAAGCATGTGCCTTTCCATTACACACATACTTGTTATGACTGTGAAAGTGTGTGAGGGTGTGTCTTTGAGCAATATGTATGTGTGCCTGTATCTGTGTGTGCTGGAAGGTGCAACCTATGAATGTGTTTAACTGCTACTGACATATTTGTCCTTAAGTATGTGTGTGTACATGAGTGTGTGTACTTGTATTAAGAATAAAAATGTCCCTTTCCCATTCCTCATGAATGTATTAGGGGTAGCAGCCTCTGTTTAGGCCTTTTTTCTCCCCTTCACCCTATGCCTCTCAGCTCCTTATGTTCCCTTCTCCAATTCTTCTTTTCTCTCTTTCCAGGGGGCCTGAATTGGGGCCTCCATAAGAGGAACTGTGGGGCACTCATGGCTACATAATAGTGATGGCTGGCTGACACTCCTGGTACAGAGGGTGGGGTACCAGGTCCCCACCCCCAAAATGCCACAGGGACTCTGGGCTCACTCAACTTCTGAACTAGTTTCCGCTCTCCTCCCAGGGTGATGCTTAGGGTCCCCAGGTAGAAGGAGAGGATCTAGGGGCTGGTTAGGGGCAACAATCTTTTCTCCTCAGGCCTCCATGGAAGTAGCCCAAGCAGGAGGCCATATTCCCAGGGTGGGCTAGGCCCCTGGTGCTCAGTGGCCCCAGTCAGCTTTCCCCTCCCTGTCTCTGCTCTCCAGCCCATCCAACTCCCTGGCAGTTCACCCCCTGCTCCCCTTCCTCTCTTGCAGGCCTGTCTGAAGAGCATGCTGCCCCCTCACTCCCTGCCTGGCCTCGCCATCCCTGCCCCCCCAGCCTGACCCCCGGCCCCAGCATGGCCCAGGGTGCCATGCGCTTCTGCTCGGAAGGTGACTGTGCCATCTCCCCACCACGATGCCCACGCCGCTGGCTCCCCGAAGGCCCTGTGCCCCAGAGTCCCCCAGCCAGCATGTATGGTAGCACAGGCTCCCTGTTACGGCGGGTGGCAGGTCCAGGTCCCCGAGGCCGGGAACTGGGACGTGTGACAGCACCATGTACGCCCCTGCGTGGATCCCCTTCATCTCGTGTTGCTCCCTCACCCTGGGCACCCTCTTCACCCACTGGGCAGCCTCCACCAGGGGCCCGGAGCTCTGTCGTCATATTTCGCTTTGTGGAAAAGGCCAGTGTAAGGCCACTGAATGGGCTACCTGCTCCTGGAGGCTTGAGTCGGAGCTGGGACCTGGGTGGGGTCTCTCCTCCCAGGCCCATTCCAGCCCTTGGGCCTGGCTCCAACCGGAAGTTGCGGCTGGAGGCGTCCACTTCAGACCCACTCCCTGCTGGAGGAGACTCAGCTCTCCCTGGCAGCCAGGGCCTTTTACATGGGCCACCAGCCCAACCTCAGGTTGGGGCCGATGGCCTTTACTCCTCTCTTCCTAATGGGCTGGGGGGGCCCTCTGAGCACCTGACCACACTGTTCCGAGGACCTGCTGACACTGGACTCCTGAAACAGGTATGCAACCTCCTTTGGGCTCCCTGGAACCCCAGAGTCCCAGTGAAGAGGAAAAACTTGGCTCCTCGGCAGTTTTGGCCCCATGGGCTAGACATTGAATCCAATTCTATTCTAAATCTGTCTCTTTCTTTCCTGCTGTGCTTGTTCCTGTCTCTGCACCTCTATCTCTGTCCCTGTGTGTTTTTCTTTCCTGTGTGTTTCTAACCCATGTCCTTTTGTCTTTGTATGTATGGCTTTATTACTGGGTGTCTGTGTCTATCTCTCCCTCCCTGGCTTAGGGGGACACCTGGTCCTCACCCCGGGAAGTCTCCTCTCATGCCCAGAGAATTGCTCGAGCTAAATGGGAATTCTTCTATGGCTCCTTGGCCCCCCCCAGCTCAGGTAAGGCCTGGGACAGAGGCAAGGGGAACAGGAGCAGTCCTCCACAGCAGCTGAGGTGTAGTAGGGAGCCTTCCTTTAAATCTCCCCCAGTCCTTTCCTGGGCTCTTGAGTCAGCCAGTGCTTCTCCAGGCCTCAATCTTTCCATCTGTGTTAGGGTGGAGGGGCTGGGGGATGGCAGCTGGGTTGGGTACCTACAGGAAGCTGGGTAATGGAAGGAGGGGATGGCAGGATATCAAGGTTCAGTCCTTGAAGTAGAAAAGAGACTGATCTCCCTCGGGCCCCTCAAAATTGTCTGACAAGAACTTAATTTGAAAAGAGCGCCACTGGTACCAGAAACAAGCTAAGTTTGTAGCAGGAGGAATGGTGGCTAGATAGTAAAAGAACTTCCTGCCAATATGAAGCAGTGGGGGTGAGGTCCTTCCTAGAACAGAGTCAGAACGGGAAGCTGACCTGGATAACCTCCTGACCAGGATGCCTGTGCATACTGCAGGTGCTAAGCCCCCAGAGCAGGCCCCCCCATCTCCACCTGGGGTGGGCTCAGGGCAGGGCTCTGGGGTGGCTGTGGGGCGAGCAGCCAAATACTCTGAGACCGACCTGGACACGGTGCCTCTGAGGTGCTACCGAGAGACCAACATCGATGAAGTGCTGGCTGAGCGAGAGGAGGCTGACTCAGCCATCGAGAGTCAACCCAGCTCTGAGGGCCTGCCTGGCACTGCCCGCCCACCTGCCCCACGTCCTGGCCCATGCCTTGGCCCTTGGCCCAGCCTGAGCAGTGGCAATGAGGAAGAGGATGAGGCAGGTGGGGAAGAGGATGTGGACGACGAGGTGTTTGAGGCCTTGGAGGGGGCCTGGTGAGTGGGGGAGTGGGAGAGGAAAGTGTCTTGCTCCTTCCCACTGGCCCAGAGGCAGAGCTGGGGTCAAAGGGACTGAAATAGAGATGAGGGTGGGACTGGGAGGGTCAGGACCAAGCTAGTGGTACCAACAGGGTGGTGTGGCAGGAGATTCTGGACAAAGGCCTGAGGCCTGGCAGAATACTGAGGACATGGGGGGCATCATCAAGAAGCCAGAAGGAGTAAAGGGAAGCCAGGATAGAAGAAGAAAGGGGTTCTAGTGAAGAACAGGGCTGAGTCAGAAGCCAGAGGCCAGAATTGAGCCTGGGGGTGTGGGAGCATCAATCCAGATTCTGGATCCTGGTGGGAGTGTGGGGGAATGTGGGGGTTTTCCTCTCCATCTCACACCACACTGCAGCCTGGAGCCTCATCTTCTTCTAAGATGTTGCCAGAAATAGAAATGGAATGGCAGGAGGGGAGAGGATCAGGGAGAAGGAGGAGAAAGGGAGATTAGCAGGGAGGGGGAGAGGAAGAGGATTGGGTGCTGGGGATGGATAGGGATGACATACCCTAGGGGCACTAAATAGCTTGGAGAACCTGTGGTAGGGAGCCCCTCTCCAGACGGCTTTTTAAAGGGGGTTGGGGTCCTGTGAAAAAGAGATGATAATCCCTTTCATAGAATCAGTATGAAAGTTCAATGAAATGCTACCTGAGAACTGTCCTCTGGGCCCCTGATCAGAGATTCTCCTTGTCCCTGCAGGCCAGGCACCCGGATGCCTCACCCTGGGCCTCTCAAGTCACCTGTGCCCTTTCTACCTGGGACCAGCCCCTCAGCTGATGGGCCTGACTCCTTCAGTTGTGTGTTTGAAGCCATCTTGGAGTCACACCGGGCCAAGGGCACCTCTTACACCAGCCTTGCCTCACTGGAGGCCCTGGCCTCACCTGGCCCAACCCAGAGCCCCTTCTTCACCTTTGATCTGCCTCCCCAATCCCCCATTCCCCAGCTTAATCCCCCTGCTCCAGCTCCCCTTGCCCCTCTTGAACCGGATTCTGGTACCAGTTCTGCTGCTGATGGGCCTTGGACACAGAGAGGGGAGGAAGAGGAGGCAGAGGCTGCAGCCAAGCAGGCCCCAGGGAGGGAGCCCCCTAGTCCCTGCCACTCAGAGGACAGCTTTGGGCTGGGGGCAGCACCCCTGGGCAGGTGAGTGATTCCTTTGGTTTCTCAGACCTAAGGCCCCGAGGGCTCCAGGAACAGCTGTTCCAAAGGACAGAGAGCCTGAGTGTGAAGATGTAGTTTATATTCCTGAACCCTGATAGGGGTGGACAGGGGATGCAGATGCCCTGTTTTCCCACTTGTAGGACTTTCCATTGGCTGTGATAGGTAGCCCCTTACAACCCACCACCTTGGTCTCAGATCCAATAAATTGAGAAACCACAATTCAAAATTGAAGGATGCCCAGGGGACACCCTTGTTTCTCTCCAAGAGGGCCCTTCCCTCCCCAGACAAGGCCTACAATCAGCCTAGAATTTTTGTGACCTTATACCCATCCAGCCTGGAGGCTTCTCCCAAAGATGCAACCACCAGCCTCTCCTGCTGCCTCCCTCCCATGCCACCTCCCCCTCCATGCAGGAGTCTCTCACCTTTCTCCAGGAAGTCCATTCATCAGTCTAACCTTTCTGCTCTCCCCTCTGCCAGCTACCCTCTCAATCATGGAAGCCATGGCAACAGGAAGGGGTGGCCAGGGATACAGAGTTGCCTAGCAACCAGGAGTTTCCAGCCTCTGTCTCTGGGTGACAGGTGGCTTTGCAAGTAGAGCAGCTGGGGTGGGAAGAAAAGGAGAGGAGGAGACAGGAGATGAGGGGGAGCACTTTGACCCATAGTCCCCTCTATCCCAGAACCTGCTTCTTTGTGAGTAGAACAGAAGGACTGAGGAGGAGGCTCCTCTCCCTAAAAGGTGGGAGGGGGAAAGACATAGGGTGGGAAGGTGTCCCTGTTGCCCTCAAATCTTTGACCATCTACTGTTCCTCCCTGACAGCCTATCTGTGCCACTCTTGCCCTTATCCTTAGTGATAGTAGACTATATTCTGAGTAGGACCAGTGTGGTGATGGGGAATCTATGTGGAACAGTAAACTTAGGGAGCTTTGGGGAAGCAGCCAGAATTCCTACAGGAGCAAAAGGGATGTGGGTTAGACCTGAGGCAGGACTTCCACATAGAGGTAGTAATGATGAAGAGAACCTGCACAATCTCCTTTGAAGAAATGAAAATGTCTTCCCCATGTCCCAGTCTCTTTTTCTCTGTCATCCTGGTCCGGAGGCAGAGGAAGGATCTGGATGGCCCCTGAGAATCTGCCCCACCTCTGAGCTGGTGTTCTACCCTGGCAGTGAACCACCCTTGAGCCAGCTGGTATCTGACTCAGACTCAGAGCTGGACAGCACAGAGCAGCTAGCCCTGGGAAGCACGGACACCTTGTCTAACGGGCAGAAAGCAGATCTGGAGGCTGCGCAACGTCTAGCTAAGAGGCTATACCGACTAGATGGCTTCAGGAAGGCTGATGTGGCCCGGCACTTGGGCAAGAAGTAAAGCCACTGGGTTGCAATTGAGAAGGGGGGGAGGGGAATGCATCTTGTGGGCATCACCTCCACATCCCCTCTATCTAATACCCCCAGGTTTCTAGGTAACCCCCACCTGGCCCCTTGACACTTCCTCCTGAGAATCTACCTGTCTCTCTGCCCTGCCCACAGCAATGACTTCAGCAAACTCGTAGCTGGAGAGTACCTCAAATTCTTTGTGTTCACTGGCATGACTCTGGACCAAGCTCTCAGGTGGGTGTTCAGCTTTCTGAGGGCAGCCCCAGCTCTCCCTGCCTGGTGTGCAAAGCCTCAGCTATGCCTCATCTGAGCCCCTGTACCTCTCCTAAGCTGCCCTGACATCACCCTTCCCAAGAACCAGGGCTACCTGATAAGAGGACCTTGGGTGGGGATGACATGCTCCTTCCCTCCTCCCCAGGGTGTTTCTGAAGGAGCTGGCCTTAATGGGTGAGACCCAGGAACGGGAGCGCGTGCTGGCCCACTTCTCCCAGAGATACTTCCAGTGCAATCCTGGAGCTCTGTCATCAGAGGGTGAGGAGGCCAGTGGCTGGTCACTGAGGCAAATGGGCACTGTGTGTGTGCATAGGAGTATGTGTGCAGGAATGAACCAATGCACGAGTTTGCAGGCATGGGAAAATATATGTGTGTAGACAATGCTGACATGGCTACATGGATGTGGAACTGTGCATGTGGGCAGGCATATTGTTAGGGTCTAGCATGTGTTGTGAATAGGCAGGTGGTAGGTGTGTTTGCATATTGTTGTTCACATATATGTGCACAACAGTGCTTGGCTTGAGTGGGGATTCTGTTTGGCTGCACTGGTCAGTATAACTGTGTGAGGGCTACTTGTTTGTTTAGTGCAGAGACAGAGGCATTTGGGTGTTGCCAGGCAAGCAGTGGACAGCCCCCAGCACCTGAAAGAGCTAGGGAGGGTGGCCTGAGAAGAGGGTGAGGTCGCTTCTGAGAATCTGCTAGAAGAGAGAAATTTTTGCTTGGTGAATGGTTCACTAATAAGCTGCAGGATTTATAAAAGTGTGGTTTTGGGCCAAAGGGGTCCTCAAGGGGACAGGGGATGAGCTGGAAGTCTGAGGAAGTGAGCTGTGGGAAGTCTCTGGGAGGTGGTGGAGGCTGAATGTGAACTGTACCCTAGATGGTGCGCACACGCTGACCTGTGCCCTCATGCTACTGAACACCGATCTCCATGGCCACGTGAGTGGGGTCTGGCGGGAAGGAACCCAGAAAACAGGCCCTGTCCAGAGACTTCAAGAGCCACCCAGATTCACAGGCCTCTGTTCCCTCCCTTAGAACATCGGGAAGCGCATGACCTGCGGAGACTTCATCGGGAACCTTGAGGGCCTCAACGAAGGCGGCGACTTCCCCAGGGAGCTGCTCAAGGTGGGGGGCGGGGCAGGGTTCAGGTAACTGGAGGGGAGGGATAGGGGATCTGTCGGGGAGTGTCAGAGGAGCCAGCCTCTGGAGCCTGGGCTCTGGTGACTCAGCCTGTGTACCGCCCCTTCCCCCTAGCCTCATAGGCAGGCTCTCCAGAACATGCGCACTGGAGTGCATTCCGGGCTGCAGAAGGCTCTCTTAAAAAATGCTCCATCTGGCGGCCCGGGACCCTGCATTTGTCTTCATCAGTGCCCTCCTCTTGTGTTCACTGATGATGGGAGGAGTCCCTGCGTGGGGGTGAGGGGTGGGGTATGCAGGCAGGCATACTGCTTCCCTCTTCCGCCTCCACTCCCCTACCTCAGGGTTTACTGTCACAAAGGCCATTCTGGTACCGCGGCACAGGAGGCGGAGGTGGTGGAACCTGAGAGGGACAAAGACTTTTCCACGTTCTGGCAGAGAGTTAGCGCCAAACTGGAACTAGACATTATACTTCTGGCTATTTGGTGCGAGGGCCTGAGCCCAGGCCCCTTGAGGGGTTAGTTACCGTGGGGCTGGTAGGATGGGAGGAGGAGGGGTATCTGGTCCGTGGGTTCACTCCTCTCCCTGATTGGTGAAGTTTCATCCAGGGAGGCTTGGACTCACTTGAAACCCCCAGGGCTGGCAAAGGGGTCTCTGGGCCACCACAGAAATATGACTGCACAGGAGTATCCTTAGGCTTGGGCTGTGCTGGATTTCTGAGTTTGGGAATGTATCTGAGTGGGGGTATCCATTGGGAGTTGGGGGAATGCTTGAGTTGAGTTGTGTATGTATGATTTAGGGTGTCGGTGAATCAATGGGCTTTGTCTGATTTGGGGTATGTTTGTGCGTTAGGGCTTATGTATGATATAGAGTGTGTGTCTGACTTGGGGTGTAAGTTGGGTATTTATGTGGTTGGGGTTTACATCTATGAATTGGCGGTCTGATTTATGACAAGTGTCCATGAGTAGAGGGTATATGTTTGTGAGTTGATGATAGTAAATTTTGAGGTTTGCATCTGAATTTGTAGTGTCCATGAGTTGGAGTGAATGTGAATCGGTGCGCCTGGTTAGTTAAGGTGTCTGTCTGTAAACTGGTGTGTGTGTACTTGAGTTGAGGTATACACACGGGTGTTTGCGGTATCTGCAAATCGGTGAGTTGGATGAGGCCAGTGCGATTCCCAGGCTGCTTCCATCCTGAGCGCCTTCTCGCTTCCGGCTCATTAAAAAAAAAAGAAAGAAAAGAAAAGGCAGCCAAGAGGCGTTTGGCGATCTCTCCTCCCCCCCCCTCCCCTCCCTTCTCCTCCCCTCCCCTCCCTAAACCTGACGAGCCTGCAGAAGGCTCTAGACCCTACGGGGTCCACCCACCTTCACAGCCGGGGGCCTCGGGGCTCCCAGTGCCGCCCCCACTCCCCAGAGCAGCCCGCCCCCACGCAGGTGCTCCTCACTGGCCTCCATTTTGTGCAGTCCCCGCCTCAGCCCTCGCCCTCCCTTCCCCCTCGGCGGCCCCCTCCCGCTCGCCAAGCTGCGGAGTCGACATTGCCGCCGCCGCGGTCGTGTGTCGGTGGGAGCCGGGCCGGCCGCTCGCGCCGGCTGTCGGCTGTCGGCTGTCGGCTGTCGGGGAAGCCGTCCGCTGGCCGTCCGGGCCGAAGGCGGGCGGGGGCATGGCTGGGGGCCACGGCGCGCCGGCCGGGCCAGCATGATCGGCGTCAACAGCATCCACAGCAGCGCCGGGCGGCTGCGCTCGCGCTCGCTGTGCTCCGTGCGCTACGGGCGCACCCACCGCGGCGCCGAGACCCTTTGCTACGGCTGGCCGCAGCGCTCGCGCAGTCTCAAGCCCGTGCTCTACACCGACCTGGTGGTCAGCCGCCTGCAGAGCCGCAAGAAGAAAAAGGCGGTGAGGGCGTCGGGGCTGCGACCCACGTCAGGCTGGGGGACACCGAGGAGGGGGTTGCTAGGGCGGTGCCGCTGAGGGGGCGGCTGGAGGGAGGCACCTTAGGCAGCTCGAGCTGAGGGGGGCATCGTTGAGGCCGAGAGGGGAGCCTAGCAGGGATGGAGCCCATGGGTAGCCAAGGGCGGGCATGGATTGGACGAGGAAGAGCACAGACCCTCTGATCACGGTGGACATCTCAAACTAAAGGGACTTTTGGTCCTTTAGACGGGAGCATGACTTGGGGCTCACGGATGTGGTTTAGGACTTAGGCAGGAAGATGTGGTTGGGGGCCAAAAGGGGCAGGGGATTAACTGGAAAGCTGGAGACAAGGATTTTAGGTTGGATGTCAACGGCCACTTCAGCCTCCTGGCCAGGGAGTTGGAGAGTGAGGGTTTAGAGTCCAAGCTATGCTGGGTTTGGGCTGGGTGTGTGCTGGGAAGCTACGTGTGCATAAGCCTGGATTATGCTGTGTGGGGGCTGGAGGCTGTTTACTGTACCCTGGACAGGATGTGCCCATGTGGGCTGTTTGGCATGGCCGTGGGCAGTGAGAGAATTAGAGACCACGGTGTGTTGGAGGGCGGTTGTGTCCCATTACAGAGAAGGTGCCAGCGTCACCACTGCACCCAGCTCACACGCAGACAGCATCACACGCCACACACTTAGTCTAAAACGCACATGCTGGGGACACACCCACTCACAGACACTAGGTTGGAAGCACCCCCGACGTGGGAGGCCCTAGTGTCGACCCATGTTGCAGGCCACTCCCAAGAAGAGGGGTCTCCCACGCTGCTCCTATAGCCCATTCTCTCCTCTGCCCATCCCAAGGCCCCCACCTGATCCCCCAGGCCAACTGTACCCAGGGAAATTGACTGGTTAGAAATTGACAGGGAGTTTGGGGTGTGCAGGGTTTGGAAGCTAAAACTACTGCCTTTTAAACTAATGTTCACTCCCCAGTAACATGAAGTGTGGGAGTGGGCTGGGGCTGGACCACCTTGGCATTTGGCTTGGTGGGGTAATCTGAGTTTGGGGAAGGTTTCAGCTTCCTCTGGAGTTGGGAGCCATCAGAGTGTGTTCTCATTAGCCAAGGAAGGAAGTGATGGTGAGTTCCCATTCCTGGGCCTCAGTTTCCCCCTATGCTCTGTGTGATTTTGTCCTGTGGAACAGGCCCAAAGCACATGTTTGGGAAAAGGGGAGCTTCTTGGGCTGCTCCTTTCCATTTCCTCCAGAGCTGTGCTTCTCCCACTCAGGATCTGAGCAGGATGATCTCTTAACAATAACAACAGTAAAGATAATAATAGCAGTTGCCATTTATTGTACATCAGTTATATGCCAGTATTCCCTGTGTTAATTGCTTGCCCTTCATTAAACATGCGGTACCATGTTCTTCCTCATGGATACTAGTTTAAAGTCATGCAGCTGAAATGGCAGAGCTGGGCCCAGGTCCTAGCACTGTTCCAGAGCCTGTGTTCTTGGTCATTACATCCTGCTTCCCTCTCCCTCAGTTCTGTCTTTTCCCCCAGGTTGGGAGGGAGGGCTCTGAGCTCTGGCACTAGGGTACATGGTGTACCTTCCGTTAGGATTGACCCACACTGCCCTGATTTGTTTTTCCTTTCCAGGCCTTGTACAGCTCCATCAAGAATGAAAAATTGCAATGGGCCATGTGAGTCCTGGGGCTGTGCAGTGGGGGTGAGGATGTGGGGGTGGGGAAAGGTCTGCCTGGAGGGGTGGAGAGAGCTAAGATGAGCCCTGTGAGTCTTAGGGCTGTGGAACAGGGGAGGTGGGTAAGGCCATGTGAGGCAGTGAAGTGGCCTCACTTCCTTCTTTGGAGATGCCTGCCTGGACTTGGAGTTCTGTCTTGTCTCTAGTTGGGTTGTTATGACAAACTGAGTTGGGGTAAGTGGCCACAGTCAGTTGGCCTGGGAGGAAGGGTGCAGAAGGGAAGGTCCCTTGGCAACCCTAGTGGGAAAACAGGTCTCTGGAGGTAGGAACTTGGGCAAGTAGCATGAGAGCTCTCTCGTGGGTCCTAGGGAGCCAGTGTCACAGAACAAGGGACCACATTGTTTACTCTTATAGCCCCAGTGGAAACATAAACTCAGAGTAATTCTTGGAAGAGTCCAGTCTGAGACAGAAGGTCCAGTTTTAGCTTAAGGCCCCCAGTCTGAGGGTAGAGCCCTTAACTAAACAGTCAATAGATCACTCATTTCTGGTATCTCCTGAGAGTCCAGTCACTGGTCGGTTTAGCTGGGAGCTCCCAGTAGGTGGGAGAGAATACCTCAGAGGGGGCAGAGCTCAGGACTGGGGTGCAGGGAAAGCTTCTTGGAGGATTGGGACTTGGGGGCAAGCCTTGAAAGAGGGGAAGAGAAAGGGGGAAGTTGATATTTGGGAAGCAAATATGTGGTGGCTGAAATGAGTATGGGGTGGGGAAAGCAAGAGGATTGGAGAGTGGAAGGAGAGTGTTGGCGGGGATGTATTATAAGCTCCATGTGGGAGGCAATAGGGAGCTTGCAGGTTCTTGAGCAGGAAGTGGCCAGACAGAATCAGACTTTTCAGATGATACCTGATAGAGCCTGCAGACTAGGATGTACTAGGGGACTACTAGGAAGCAGCTACTTCTGCTACCATTTAGCCAATAAGCTGTGAGCTGGTGCTGGGTGTGGTTGCGACAGCTGATTCAGACATGTGTCTGTCCTGATAAAGAAGGGCGTGAGGTTTGGGGGTGTTTGTGTGTGCAGAAGTGGAGAGGATGGGGTTTGTTATATAGGAGAGGAAGAAGGGACAGACATGGCCCTACCCTTGGGGCTCTAATCTGAGGGAGGAGCCATGCTGCCTCATGGAGCCCTGATCTAAGTGGAGAGACATAGCTACCCTCTGGGGAGACCTGGTCTGAGGTGGGAGCCATGGTTCAAGGTGCCTCAGGTTGAGGGAGCAACACCCTTTGAGAGCAGCAGTCCGTGTCCCCCCCCTCCCCATCTCGACAAACACTGGAGAGGCTTTTTCTGGCTGGGTAGAGGCCAGGATTGAAAGAGGGGGGTGTGTGGCTTCATGGCCAGCCCCCTCTGAGGTGATCACACTTGCAGAGACGAGGAGGAGCTGAGACGCTCTCTGTCTGAGTTGGCCGACCCCAACCCCAAGGTCATCAAGAGGGTCAGCGGGGGCAGTGGCAGCGGCTCCAGCCCTTTCTTGGACCTGACTCCAGAGCCCGGGGCCGCCGTCTACAAGCACGGGGCCCTGGTGCGAAAGGTGCACGCAGACCCTGACTGCAGGAAGAGTACGTGGCCTGGTGGAAGGGTCTGGGGAATGGATGGGAGTGGGCCTGTCCCAGTCCTTCTGTGACCTGTATTCCTTCTCCCCAGCACCTCGGGGCAAGCGGGGCTGGAAGAGCTTTCATGGGATACTCAAGGGCATGATCCTCTACCTGCAGAAGGTTCGGAGCCAGCCCAAGGGGTGGCGGCTGAGCTGGCTCAGGGGAGTGGGGCTGGGCTGGGCCAGGCTACAACTGTGGCCAGGACAAGATGGGCACTCCTGCAGGAGGAGTACCAGCCTGGGAAGGCCCTATCAGAGGCAGAGCTTAAGAATGCCATCAGCATCCACCATGCATTAGCCACTCGCGCCAACGACTATAGCAAGAGGCCCCATGTCTTCTACCTGCGCACAGCTGACTGGCGGGTCTTCCTCTTCCAGGCTCCGTGAGTGTCTTCCTCCTGCTCATCCCAGACCCCTTTTCTCTACTCCCAGTTCACTCCCCTCCCTTGTTCCTGGATTGATTCTTTCCTTCTCAGGTCACATCCTGAGCCAGGACTGGTACTCGTGGATAGGAATCTAGTGCCCAGGTCACAAGTAGCTGTGCTGTCTTCTCAGGAGCCTGGAGCAGATGCAGTCCTGGATCACTCGCATCAATGTGGTAGCTGCCATGTTCTCTGCACCCCCCTTCCCAGCTGCTGTTAGTTCCCAGAAGAAGTTCAGCCGCCCTCTGCTGCCCAGCGCTGCCACCCGCCTCTCCCAGGTACTCCCAGCTCTGCCCAACTGGGCAGTGGGATGGAGTAGGGCAGGCTCAGGCCAACTGCAGTCACAGCTGCTGGCTGTGATTATGTAAATGTCCACTGCACCAGGACACTGGTCATGGGCGGGGGTTGAGTGGAGGCTGAAACCCAGCCTCCACTCCACCTACTATGCTGTGAATCCAGACATGGTACTTTGTTCATCCTAAGGAAGGAGTACTTTTTAAATAAACTTGTGCAAAGGCACTGTATATTCTAGAGTAACCCTGACCATGCTCCCTCTGGCCTCTAGGAGGAGCAGGTGCGGACCCACGAGGCCAAGCTGAAGGCCATGAAAAGTGAGTTGCGGGAGCACCGGGCTGCCCTACTGGGCAAGAAAGCCCGGGGCAAGGAGGCTGAAGAGCAGCGACAGAAGGAGGCCTACCTGGAGTTTGAGGTGAGCCTACTGGCCCCGGGCTCCTATGTGCTATCTATTTCCGTTAGCAGGACCTCTGTTTCCCAATACAGACTCAGTCTAGTTTAGTTTAGGGCATGGACTTCTAAGAGTGGGACCAGCTGGTGACCTTGGGCAGATTGCTTAATCCCTCTCAACTTTAGTTTCCTCTTCCCTGGGACAAGGGGACTGTTCTGTACTCACTAGGGTAATGAAGTGAGATGTCTGTCAAGTGCTCAGTTTTTCCAACCCTGGTAAAGACTTAAGAAACATTGGCTGTTACAAATGGCAATCTTGAGAGCCCATAGAGGGTCACCAACCTACCATGGGATCATGTCAGAGTCCTTGGGGGCTTTGGGGGCTACAGAAGTGGGCAAGAACCTGCCATCTCCTAGCCTTCGTTGGTGTCCCTCCCTGGTCCAGATGGGGTAGAGATGAGGTGGGATGGGCAGAGGGTGGAGAGTCGGCTCACAGCCCCTGCCCCTCTGCCTTAGAAATCCCGCTATGGCACATACGCAGCACTGCTTCGGGTCAAGCTGAAGGCGGGCAGTGAAGAGCTGGACACGGTAGAGGCAGCATTGGCCCAGGCTGGGAGCAGAGAGGATGGAGTCCCCTCTCCTCACTCAAGTCCCTCCCTGCAGCCCAATATCTCCAGCCAGCCCCGGGCTCAGTGTCATGGCTCAGAGCCTCAGGCAGGGGCAGGCAGTGGGCGTCGGAAGCCCTGAGTTGGGGGTGAGAATGTGTGTGGGGGGGTGCCCGCTGGGCACCTGCATGACATAGCCCTGCCTGAGCCCGGGCCGGCCTCGGGCGACCCCTGAGGGCCCCTCAGCCCAGGGCCCTACCGCGCCGGACGCGGTGTCCGGGGCAGTGCAGGGCTAGGGCATGGGCCTCAGGAGCCTAGGCTTAGGGCCCCTCTGAGACCCCCATTTTGTGATAATGTTTTGCACTTTTTCGTACTGGGGGCTGGGGTGGGAGGGGCCAGGGCCCCTGGACTTTTGATGCTTTTTTTTGTGGGGGAGGCCTGACAACATTTCCGCTTTCTGCTGAGACCACCCCCACCCCTGACACCAGCAATCCTCCTCCATCCTGGGGCCTGGCTCACACAGAGGCCAGGAGTTGGGGGTGAGCTGGTTTTCCTTTCTCCTGAGGGCTCACCTTCTCTCTTCCCAGAGGTGGAGGACGGGTGTTCATGCCCAGGTCCCTATACACAGGCCAGGGACAGCATGGCCTTGCTTTCCCTCCTTCAGTGGGCCCTGCCCTTTATACAGCCTCCATCCCCATTAAAACTGCTCTGGACTTGCTGGCTGGACCTCCTTTTCTCTCCAGTGCTTAGCTTGGGGCCAGGGTAGGACAAGTCACTCAAGGGCTACCATAAGTTGGGGAGGGGGCCAGGCCCCCTTCCTTTCTCATGAGAATCCTTTATTTATCCCAACTGAGGGGTGGGCATGGAGTGTTAAATAAGGACTAGAATAGGTGGGGATGCTGTACAGAGAGGCCCAGAAAGTGGGCTGGTGAATGATCAGTTCAGTGCACCTGAGGCTGGGGGTGCCCGTGGCAGAGCCCTCCTGGTAGCTCAGGGGGTGAGCCGAGCTTCTCGGCCTCCTGTTCCACTGACTGGCTCCCATATGCACTGTCCTCTTTCACTTCTGCTGGGGAAGTAGACAGAAGGATGGGGATAGGGGAGAGTCAAAGCCTTAGGCCACCCACCCTCCAAGCCTAGATGATTTTCTAGGTAGGACCCTTTTACCTGTGCTGGGCAGTTTGTCTCGGGCCTCGGGACTCCTTAGCAGCCTCACTCCTTCCTCTAGGCCCATGTCAGACAGAGCTTCCAGCAGGCCTGCTAAGTCCCCACCAGCCAGCTGGAGAGAAGGAAGAGGTATGAGAACCTGAGTTTAGTTAGGATGTGGGGTCAGGAGCCCTGGGGCCAAGGAAGCACCTGGGATCTGAGACTGGGGAAAGGAAGCTAGGCATGGGAGCAGGGGACAGGGCCAACTGACCTTGTAACTGCGCAGGAGGCTGCTGCTGGGTGAGGCTGTCTTTCGATATGTGTCCACCAGACTGCGCAGCCCCAGCCGTTCTGCCAGCTCTGCCCAGCTGCCCTGAGCTTCTGGCCCATCTAGCAGATGCTCCAAGTTCTGCAGGACTGATTCCTCAAGTGGCAGCTCTGGCCCTGAGCGGGACATACTCACAAATGTGTCAATTGCCTCCAGAGATGGGCACAGGCACAGGCACCATTTTTCTCCCATGGCAGAGGAGAAGAGACCTCTGTGAGCATGGGGTTGGGGGCTGGGAATGAGTGAAGAGATCTCACCTGCAGGGCTGGGTGGGGTCAGGGGCGGTGCCATGGTGTCCTGAGCAGCATTTAGCAGCAAAGTCTTCACCTGGAGAGACAGCCTCAGCCTTGACTACTCCCATCCCAGTCCTTAAGCCCAGGTACTAGATACTTTGGACCCCATTTCTAAGCCCAGACACCCTGTTCCCTGCTACTTCTCGTCCCTGCCAGCCTCACCTTGGTGCTGCGTGTGAGGTCAATAGGTGTGTGGCCCCGGAAGCTGCTTCGCGTGTCCCTCTCAGGCTCCTCAGAATCTGAGTCGCTACCAGAGGTGGGAGGTGAGGGCAGTGGGCACAGGGGCTCCTCATTCTCTGCATGGATGTTAGCACCTAGGGGAGGGAGGTGCAAAGGGAGCCCACATTCAGGATTGCAAAGTGGGGAGCCTGGGAGGTGCCCCTTTTTCTTCTCCCAGTCCTGTTTATATGCCCCTGATGGTGAGACTAACCAGCCTTTAGAAGGAGGCGGGTGAGGGTTGGGGATCCCAGTCCAGCTGCCAGGTGTAGGGGTGTATTTCCCGCAAAGGTGCGAGCATTCACGTTGGCATGGAGCTGTGGGGTGCAAAGGAGTGGTTGATTACAGCACCAACTGACTTTCCCTCTCCCTGCATCTTGACCATCCTTGGTCCCTCTACAGTTCTCATTCCCACCTTGGTGACCAGATGGGTGACCATCCCCAGCTCCTCCATTTCTGTGGCTAAGTGCAGAGCTGTTCGACCCCCCTGCCGCTCTGCAGCCTCCACTTCAGCCCCGTTGTCCACCAGCAGATCCAGGCACTCGGGGCTTCGTGCACGGACTGCCAGGTGTACTGGATATAGCCCTAGGGACACAGGATACTCAGTCTGCAGCTGTGAACCCAATGTGGCCCCATGACAAGCTGACCTTTACACCTTATGTCCACTCTAGGCATGCACCAGTTACCCTCCCTGGTCCCCACCCTTGCCCTGGTCTAGAAGAGGTGAAGAACTCACCCTCAAAGTCTGGCACGTGCAACAGTTGTGGCATGGTGGGAACCCCACTCCGCAGCAGTGCACCCAGCAGGTCAGGGGCACTGGCACCTGCCCGCAGTGCCAGGTGCACTGCAGAGTCTCCATGCCGATCCAGCAATGCCGGGTCTGCGCCTACCTGCAGCAGGAAGCTCACCACGCTGGTCTGCCCCGTGATCACCGCCAGGTGTAAGGGCGTCTGGGGACACAGGCAGAGTGAGCCAGGCCTGCCCCTGGCCAAGACCCACTTGCCTTCCTACCCCTATCCCCTAACAAAAAGGTGCCCCTCACCTGGTGCAGGTGGTTGGTGAGGTTGACCACACTGAGGTGCCGAGCATGATAGATGACATGAGCTATCTGCTCCATGACACTGGTCTGCCCGTGAATAATGGCCAGGTGCAGCGGCCTGGGGATTGGGGAGCAAGACTCTGGCTTAGCAAGCTCAGCCAGTCAGAGCATCCTCTACCCTCAAAACTCCACAGCCTCCATAATTTGCTGCACGGGCCTGTTGAGCCCAGATGTTTCCAAGGGCAATGCAGCACCTTAACTTAATCCTTCCTGAGCACCTTGTCAGGTAGATAAGTACCTTTAACAGTTGACATAACTGGAGTATAGAGAGATTAAGTACCTTGAACAGAACTAGTATATAGCGAGCTCGTACTTGAAAGCGGGTCCATTCAACTCCAGAGCACCCCACCACCCTCCGCGGGATGCCGAGTCCCGAACCCCCACCCTGGAAGCCCATCTCCCCGCCGCCCGCCCACCTACGTGTCTCCATTCTCGTCCTGCGCTGTCAGCAGGTGGCGCTGTCCCGCCAGCAGCGCGCGGGCGTCTGCCGTGATGCCGTAGTCGAGCAGGGCTCGGGCGCTGCGCTGCGCCAGGCCGAACAGGCGCTCATTGTACTCCAGGGCTGGGGGCGACAGGGGGAGTGGGCGCGGGTCAGATCCGCCACCCCACCCCGCCCCCGACCACCTGAATTCCGGGGTGGGGGTATACCTCGCTGCAGCAACTCCTGGGTTTGCGATTTGCCGTGGGAATCTTTGGCGGCCGCGCTTGGTTCTGCTGCTTCCTCCTTAGCATCTCCGCTAGGCGCCCCATCGGCCATCTGCGCCCCGCCACTGCCTCCTGGGTAGCAGCCCATTGGTGCCGCGCTGGACTGGTAGGGACTGTAGGCCAAGGAGGAGGGGAAAAAGCCGAGGCTGCCACCTGTGGAGACAAGCAGCCAGTGGGGAGAGGGCACCAGCCTGAACTCTTCCAGATTACCTCCCCCATAACTTCTCTCCCCTTTACTTCTCCCTGCTCCATAACCCTATGCACCGCCAGCACCTCCTCACCTCCTCCTGCTCCTCCATATCCCCCTGCCGAGCCCCCAGAGCCTCCACCCATGTGGGAGCCACCCCCAAAGGGCTGGGAGAAGGTGGGCAAGGCTTTCCTCCGCTTCCGTTGCACCTCCTCCTTGTCTGGGGGCAGAGGGAAATGAGAGTTAGAACCCCAACTCATGGGCCACTCGAGAGCCCTGTCCCAAGGATGGTAATGACCCAATCCCCTAAAGCCCTCAGGCTGGCTTTTAGGACCACCTTTTCTGGGACCTTCCCCACTCCTAACTTGACTCATGGGTACCCTGATCTAATTCTTGGGACTTTCCAGCCCCCACCCTCCAGCCCCCACCCTCCAGCCCCCTTGGGATCTTCAGGCCTGCTCCACCTTCCACCAGAGGGTAATAAGTGAACTGTTTGGAGTCAGAGACATCTCCCCCACGCTTGCGCTTCAGTTGCAGGAACACAGTTACAGGACGCTCAATCTTCATCTTATGGTAGGGAGGCGTCCGGAACACAATGGCATACTGGACAAAAGGAAGACATAAGGTGTCACTGAGGCCTTGGCGTAGATGGGCCCCCCAGCCCTGGCCAGGGAGTGTCCCTAGAGTACCTGTTTATGAACATCTGTGGGAGAGAAGTCACCAAAGGCCTGCCATCCGTTCTCATCATCCTCATAGAACCGAACCTCGATGTCATCTACAGGGAAGATGGAAGCTTGGCCACAGCTCTTAGTGGAATCTTCAGGGCCATTTGTCCTGAAGTTGCCCTGGCCCCTAATCTTAACACCCAGCATGCTTAGCTCCCAGCATGGGCTCCAGCCTCACCTTTCTGCACCTTGTCACAAAGCAGATAAACCTCATCTCCACCCCGCACAGAGCCAGCTGTCTTGTCCATGCGAGAAATCTTCAGGTTTGAGGCCCCAGGAGACTCTATGGGGGTGGGATATTAATTACTTGAGATGATATAAGAGTCATGCCCTATTTATGGAGCCAAGTGCTTTACAAAAGGAACTACTAGTATCTTCATTTACCCAAGACAGAACCCATACTCAGAGAGGAAAAATTACTTGCTCAAGATCACTCAAGTCATATGTGTCAGGGCCAACTTCAAACCTAGGCCTCTCTGATTCCACAGCCTGAGCTTGCTTCTCATACTCCCTCTGACACCCAGGTTGTGCACCCAAGATACTCACTGCTGTCATGGATGGGCTGGGAGATAACGGGCTTTAGGGGCAGGGAGAAAGAGCCATCACTGGCTCGAAGGAAGGCGGAAAAGCGCAGTCGCACAATGCTCAGATCCATCACCTTCTTCAACTCCTTGGCCTCCTGCTCCAGCTCCCGCCGCTCAGCCTCTGGGCAGTGGGCACAGTGTGACCTCTGGACTCCTCCTCCTTCTCTACTCATTCCA
Source organism: Molossus molossus (assembly GCF_014108415.1). NCBI lineage: Eukaryota > Metazoa > Chordata > Mammalia > Chiroptera > Molossidae > Molossus > Molossus molossus. The sequence continues at coordinate 21,946,558 of NW_023425352.1, forward strand.
TGACCACCACCCATAACTCCCTCCCTCCCCACCATACCAGTAAGGCCCTGGGGCCTGGAGCGGAGTCTCTGCCTCTGAAGTTTTTGTATCATAATCTCCATCATGTTCTTCTTGGTCACATGCAGGACGCCCAGGTTGTTAAATCTGGATGGGGGAGGGAGAGTCAGAAGTATTGCAGGCAGTTCTTTCCTCTTGGGGCACCCATCCCACTGCCAGGGCTCAGCAGCTTAGCCCTACTTCCTCTAGGAAGCTTTTCTACTTGGGACCTTGGGTTCTAGGGCCAACTTAAGTCTCTCCCTAGAGGTGGGTTGGGGCCTAGGACTGGCAGCCAGTGGGGGCCAGGGGTAAGGGGCACCTACTGGGCAGTCATGTCCTTGGGCCCCACAGACACAGCGCAGACCCCCAGTTCCGAGCATTGCTTGCCCACCAGGCTGTGGGCGTGAGCACGAGGCGGGTCACTGTGTGTTACCAGGTCCACCTCGATCTTGGCTGGTCCCTCGTAGTTACAGATCTGGGAGGGTTGAGGGCTGTTAGTAATACCCCTGAATACACTGTCCACTAACTCACCCTCAAGCACCATCCTTGCTCACCTTGACAGTGGGATAAGTCTTCCGGCCCTTCTCACTGGAGGCACCTGGCAGTCCTCCATGGGAGGGGCCTTCACAGCCATACCGAAATCGGAAGCCTCGCTGAAGGTCCCAGAGTAGAGTGACATTGTGACCAGGAGAGACCTGCGCCCCCACTCCCCAGAGCCAGCTATACTCCCTGCCAGCAGTGACCATAATGGCTGGTAGTGTCTGCCTGAACCACAACTACTCTGATCAGCAGCAGCCAACCATCCCAACCCGAAGTGGTTTCTGTGGTCAGCGACCCTCCCCATGGCCACCTAACTACAACTACCTCGTTTACCCCCAAAGCTGTAGCTGTCCCATCCCATTCCTTCCATTCACTTACCTGCTTAGGCTGTTCCACGATCACCAGGTAGGGGCCATCAGCTGGGGACAGAGAGGCCTTGCTGATCCAGGATCTCTGAGCCCATCTCCAAGACAGAAGGCAACCCCCCCTCCCCCCACCTCCCAAAGACAAGGGGAGGTTAGAAGACTTACTAACCTGTTTCTGGGGCAGGCTCCTTAGGCTCCACAATGGAAGGGTTGAATTTGAAATCATCATATCCAATTATGCCATCCTAGTTTGGAGATAGACTGGGGTGGCAGCTGATTCTGAGCCACCCCCAGGGCCCTCCACCTCCCAGCTCTCTAAGCCCTCAGTAATCACCCCCTCTTCTGCTCATGCTCATAAAAGAGCTCCCTTTGGAAGTAGTATGCAGAGAGACAGACTAACCGGCAGACTGAAATAATCTGAGGCATTACAGGTGTAGGGGAGCAGAGGGGGGCAGACAAAGCAGACAAACTGGGGCAGCCGGCCGGCTTTGGAGCCAGGCGGAGTGACTCACTGGGTCGTAGCAATTCTCCATGTCTCTGGGGTAGGCCCGGTTCTGTCTGGTGGCTCCGGCCGGGTTCTCTTTCCCAGAGTTTCAGGCGCCCGCCTTAGGTTGGGGGAAGTGGGGCGGGGGGGAGACACAGATCAGGACCGGAGTGAGGGGGAGAGGGAGGCCCAGGTTTGGGGGAGGGTCGGATCTCCTCCAGCCACCCGTCCGGGTGTGGCGGGAGAGATCCGGTGGAGGGCGAGATCCGGAGCTGGGCTGGGCCGGGCCGGGGAAGGGGCAGGAAAGTTAGAACAGCTTAGGAAAGTCCCGAAAATACCAGGGGGCGGGGCGGGGCTGGAGAGGGCGGGCCTGGAAATGACGCAATGGGCCACGCCCCCGCCGCGGGAGGGGCTCCAGGTCTGCACTAGCCTGGGGACGCTCGCAGCCTCTGTGGACAGAGGGGCAACCAGACTCAGAAAAGCCCCCGTGGGGGTTAGGCTCCCCCCTCCTCCCTCCAGGGCAGGTGCGGGGACTAGAGGGGGTCTTTCAAGGCCTGGGGAGGCTGCTAGTTGAGGGGCAAGACCCGTCTCCCACCCTCTTCCCCTCCCCCAACCCTGGAGCAACCTTGGGATTTTCTACCCAAAGGGAGGCCACGGCTGATTCACCCGGGGGCTTTTGGGGGGACATTCCTGTTGTAGGAAGGCCTCCTCCTCCGAAGGCCTGTAGGCGGAGGCTCTTCCCATTCCGGGGCTCCGGGGTTCTACCCCAAGAACCGGTTTCTTAGGGCCTTGGGGCGGAAGGAGGAAAGATGTCTCCCCCTTTCCACGAAACATCTTCGGCAGCGGCTGATTCTCACACCGCACCGGCTATGGGTGCCCACACTCCTGCCCTAGTCCCATAGCCGTGTATAATACGTGTGTGTCTCCATCACAGGTATAAAGGTGTATTTCAGCCCATGTGCTGGCGTGCGTGTGCAACAGGTGAGCGTCCTTAAAATTCTCAGTGTGGACACACGTCTGAGTTTGTGTTGATAAGTAAGGGCACAGGTGAACATATCTTTGAATTTGTGCGTGAAGGGTATGGCTCCAGGCACCAGTGAACGGGTCAACATGTTTGCGTGTGTATGTGTGTGCGAATCTGAGTACGTGGACGACTTTGTGCACTCGCCGGCATACGTACGGGTCCGCGTGTCTTTGTACAAGAATGTCGACGTGTATCCGAGAGTCTTGTTCGTGTGCGTGCTCTGCGGGTGTGTACATATGCCGCTTTCCAGTCTTGGAGCTCCATCAGTTACGGGTTCTCCTCCCGCCCTTCCCCGTGTCTCGGCCACCCAGAGATCTGAACCCGGCCACTCACCGCGGCGGCGGCTTCGGTTCCGGCTTCTCTCCTGGCCCGACCCACCTCGGACGGGTCGCGACACCTCTCCAGCCACCAAGGCTCCAGCGGGGAAAGCCCCTTTTCCGCCCCCGGGAGGGGGGAATTCCCGTGACGTTTCTGTGCGTCACGCCCCATGCCCTTTCTCATTGGCTGAAAGTTTAACTCCGGACTCCCACAGCCAATCAGGAGCGAGTCAGGCGTGCCTCTTAGGGGGGAAATACTCGCGCGGCGCGGGGAGGGGGGATGATTGTCAGCCAGGCAAGGGCTCTACCGAGTGGACCTGCCAGCGGCGGGAATCGTGAAACGAGCGCCATCCCTCGGCCGAGGGTATCCTCACTCAGGCCTGCCTCAAACAGCTGGCATTTCCCGCTGCTACTCGGCTTTTGCTGTGCTTAACGCTTGGCCACCTCAGAAGCCGGGGAATCCCAAGGGGAAGGTAACCGGCCCCAGCCCTCTGGTCACCCGCCCAGAGCGGGGCCCCGCTGCCGGGAAGAGTTAGGGGAAGAGGAAGGAAGTTGATCTTGCAGTCGGCCCCAGGGCGCCATCTGGCGGCCTCCACGGAGCCTCAAGGAGACTGTAATTAACCCTGTTTCTAACTCATTCTCCCCTGAAGAGACAATCTGGACCTAAAATTTATTCTATAAATAGCAGGTTCATTAGAAGGCCAGAATTTCAGACCTGACTGAGCTCGGGAGCTCTGCGCCTAGAAAGGCTGTGCTCATCCATCCCTGAGATTTGGAATATTTAATTTTTTTTTCTTTATTGATTTTAGAGAGGGAAAGAAGGGAGAAGGAGAGAGAGATAGAAGAATCCATTAGAGAGAACATCGATTGGCTGTCCCCTGCAGGTCCCCCACTGGGGATCAGGCCCACAACCTGGGCATGTGCCCTGACGGGGAATTGAACTGGTGACCTTTTGGCGCATGGTTCGAGGCTCTACCACTGAGCCACACCGGCCAGGCTGGAATATTTGAATTAAAAAGATATCCACAGCCCGGCTGATGTGGCTCAGTGGTTGAGCGTCGACCTATGCACCGAGAGGTCATTGGTTTGATTCCCAATCTGGGCACATGCCCAGTGAGGGGCATGCAGGAGGCAGCCAGTCGATATTCTCTCATCCATATTTCTATCTCTCTCTTTCCCTTCCTCTCTCTCTAAATCAATAAAGAAAAATTTTAAAAATGATATCCACAATCTTAATAGTCCAAACTTTCTCCGATTTAGGAAATTTTCTTTTATACAGTTTCCAATATCTGTTTGTATGCTTTTAGTGGCAGCAGGATCACTATAGGATTTCACAAAGTACTAACTCTGAGGCTGGACATCTCTGCTTGGTAGTTTCTCTTTAGGAGGTACCATGAGTAACCTCCATTCCTGGGTTCCTCCTACCTTAGGCTCACAGTTGAACACAGGCTATTTTTTCAGACCTTTCCTGCAACTTACCCCTGACCTTCTGAATAATGGAATTACAGGTCCACACTAGCTCTGCATAAAGGAAGAGTATTATGGCCCTTGATTTGAGTTCTCTATTTCTTGTTACTCCTTTTTCCTCTTCATGTTGCCCACAAATGGAATGTGCCAGGTACTATATTAAGGTACTTTAGTATAAGTTCTTGTTCTTCCTCCCAACAACCCTAGGATATAAATATTACCTTACTTTACTGATGAAGAAATTAAATCTTAGAGAGGCGTAGTAACACAGCTGGAGAGGGACAGAATGAAAATTCAAAGCCAGTCTGTTAACTCTAGGATGAAGCTCTTTTCTTACAAATTCGTATAAAACATAAAGAGTGCAGAGAATAGTAAAATGAACCCCTATTTACCTATTAGTCAGCTCCAACAATTCCAATGTCGGCCTAGAAATTTTAACTGACTCAAAGTTTACTGTTTACTCAGTTGCTATAGCCTCATTTATCTGGTCTTAAGAAACCTTTTCATTGTTCTACCAATTTCCAACCTAATAATTATCTGTTTGTACATAGCCCTAGCACCTGGCCCAAAGCAGAGACACCATAAACTCATTCTGTTCATTTACTAATAAATAGTGAGGGCCTACTCTAGAAAACAATGTCCCTGTTTGCAGATAAAAATCAAATGGAAGTGTAATGTCAGTTGGTGATAAGTGCTATGGAGAAAAATAAAGTAGGTAAGGGGGTAAAAAGTGATAAAAGTTTTGTATGTAGCAGGCAGGGAAGGCTTCTCTGATAACATTTAAAAAGTGACTTGAAAAAAGTGAGGGAGTGAATTATGTGAATATCTGGAGGCAGAACACTCAGGTGAAGGGACTAGCAGTGTAAAGGTCTGATATGAATGTTTGGCATATTTGAAGAACAGCAAGAAAATTAGAGATAAAGTAAGAATTTTGGATTTTATTCTGAATGAGATGGAAAGCCACTGGCAGGTTTTAAGCAGTGGAGTAAAAATATGAAAATATGCCCTGGCCGGTTTGGCTCAGCAGTTGGAGCGTTGGCTACAGACCAGAGAGTCCCAGGTTCGGTTCCTGCTAGGGGCAGGTACCAAAAAAAAGGATAAAAGAAAAAGAAAGAAAATATAACAGGTTTTTAAAAAGATCCATTTGGTGTCAGTGTGGAGAGTATAGAGATCATGGGACTAGAATGCAGAAGGGTGACCAGTAGACCAGTGGTGGCTTAGACCTGGGTGGTAGAGAGTGAAGACGGTGAGTAGTCACATTCTAGATAGATTTAAAAGATAGAAGTATCAAGCTTTGCTGTAGAATTGGATGTAGACTGTGAGAACAGAGGGGTCAGTTTGGCATAAGAACCTAGAAGAATGGAGTTGTCTTTTAGCCAAGTGAAGACTATTTTAAGGAGGGAGTGATAAACTGTTTACTTGAACTCAAGTTCCTTCTCTTAACTGAAGCCCAGGGGCTGAGGGGTTTTGCTTCCTCAAGGCCATTCAACTTCCAAGCAATGAGCCCTAAGCAAAGGTAAATATCCAAGGGGATAGCCACATTTTTTTTTAATCCTCACCCGAGGACATTTTTCCATTTTTTGTTCAGATAGAGTGGGGGAGGGAGAGAGAGGAAGAGAGAGAGAGAAACACCGACGTGAAAGGGACACATCGAGTGGTTGCCACCCACACAACCAGCCAGGGCCGGGGACAAACTGAAACCGAGGTATATGCCCTTAGTGGGAATCAAACTCTGGTCTCTCTGGACCGCAGGCTGACACTCTAATCGCTGAGCCAAATCGGCCAGGGCGATAGCCACATTTTCTGTCGTTTCTGGCATTTGGGGTGAGGGGAGGTGTGTGTTCTTTGGCGCTAATTCTGTACAGTTTACCCTTGAACAATGTAGAGGTTAGGGGCACTGACACCCCTGCAGTCAAAATCTGTGTATAACTTTTGACTCTCCCAAAACTTAGTGATTCATTCTTTCTGTTATCATTCTTTTTTAACATGTTTTAAAATTTTAATTATTTTTAGCCCTGGCCATTTTGGCTCAGCGGTTAGAGCGTTGGCCTGCGGTCCGGAGAGACCCGGGTTCGGTTCCCGCTAAGGGCATGTACTTCGGTTGCAATTTGTCCCCGGCCCTGGTTGGTCGTGCGGGTGGCAGCCACTCGATGTGTCCCTTCACGTCGATGTTTCTCTCTCTCTCTCTCCCTCCCACTCTATCTGTACAAAGAATGGAAAAATATCCTCGGGTGAGGATTAAAAAATAATAATAATAATAAAATTTTAATTATTTTTAATAATCCTCACATGAGGATATGGTCTTAAAACATTGATTTGAGCCCTGGCCGGTTTTGCTCAGCGGTTAGAGCGCCAGCCTGCGGTCCTGAGAGACCCGGGTTCGGTTCCCGCTAAGGGCATGTACCTTGGTTGCAGTTTGTCCCCGGCTCTGGTCAGTCGTGCGGGTGGCAGCCACTCGATGTGTCCCTTCACATCGATGTTTCTCTCTCTTTCTCTCTGTTCCTCTCTCTCCCTCCCACTCTACCTGAACAAAAAATGGAAAAATGTCCTCGGGTGAGGATAAAAAACAAAAAAACATTGATTTGAGAGAAAGAGGAAGTGAGAGGGGGGGATGGAGGGAGGGAAAAATATGCCGGGGACAAACTGCAACCCAGGTACATGCCCTTAGTGGGAAATGAACCCGGGTCTCTCTGGGCCGCAGGCGAACGCTTTAACCGCTGAGCCAAACCAGCCAGGGCAAACCCACAATCTTTCTGTGTACAGGATGACTTTCCAACCAATTGAGCCACACTATTGACCTAGGACTACTTATTGATTTTAGAAAGAGAGGAAGAGAGAGAGAAAGGAGAGAGAGAAAAACATTGATCAGGTGTTTTATTTATTTATGCATTCATTTGTTGATTTTTGTATGTGCCTTGACTGGGGATTGAACTCGCAACCTTGGTATATATCAGGATGACACTCTAACCAACTGAGCTACTTGGCCACAGCCTGGTATCATTCTTATGTGCTTAAAAAATTATATTCATCCTTGGTTGTGCACATCTATTTAGTTTTCTAGTGAATTCTTAGCTCACTAGGTAATAGCCTGTTTCTTCAGATGCTCAATTTTTTTTTTGCTTTATTTACTTATTTATTTAATTTTTTATCTTCACCGGATTTTTTGTTCAGATAGAGTGGGAGGGAGGGAGGAAGGGAGAGAGAGAGAGAGAGAAAGAGAGAGAGAGAGAGAGAGAAAGACACATTGAGTGGTTGCCACCCATATGACCCAACCGGGACTGGGGACAAACTGCAACCGAGGTACGTGCCCTTAGCGGGAACCGAACCTGGGTCTCTCTGGACTGCAGGTTGACACTCTAACTGCTGAGCCAAACTGGCCAGGGCTACAGATTTTTTTCTTTCAAATTTTTTTTTTTAATCCTCACCCGAGGATATTTTTATATCTATCTTCAGACAGAGTGGGAGGGAGGGAGGGAGAGAGAAACATCTATGTGAGAGAGAGACATCGATTGGTTGCCACCCGCTCAACCCCAACCGGGGCTGGGCACGAACTGCAACCAAGGTACTTGCTCTTGGTCAGAACTGAACCCGGGACTTTTTGGTCCGCAGGCCAACTCTAACCACCGAGCCAACCGGCTAGGGCCAGATGCTCAATCTTTTGTTTCTCATGAAAGGCTACATAAAATTATATAGATAGTACCGACTTACAATGGTTTGACTTAAGATTTTTCAACTTTCTAGTGGTTTTAATGTAATATGCATTCAGAAGAAATCATATTTTGAATTTTGAATTTTAACCTTTTCCCAGGCTAGCGATACACTTGCTATACAATACTCTCTTGTGATGCAGGACAACAGCAGCAAATCACGTGATCACGAGGGTAAACAACCAATACTCTACAGTGTATTCATTGTGTTAGATATTTTGCCCAACTCTAGGCTAATGTAAGTGTCCTGAACACATTTAAAGTAGGCTAAGGTGTGAGGTTTAGTAGGTTAGGTATATTACATGTACTTTCAATTTATGATATTTTCAACTTAAGGGTTTATTAGGATGCAAGCCTGTGGTAAATGAAGGAGCATTGGTGAGTTTGGAGGGTTTCCACCCACCACTTTCAAATTTAGGAATTGTTATAGGAAAGACCATGAGGTTTAGAGAGAGAGAGTCCTGGGGTTGAGTCCCAACTCCTTAACTTCCCAGGGACTTGGTGTCTCTGAAGCCATTGCCTCATCCCTAAGAGTAGTATATACCTCTACAAGGTTGTGTGAACATGCACTTATATTAACACATATAAGTGGCTCCAACAAAGTCACTGCTCCATGGTAGGGTCTCTACCTTTCCTCTTGTTGAAATCTGCTATCCCAGAGTTCTTACAGGAAACATCATTAAGACCAGCATTTCCCTTCAGATTACTACTTTGTCACTTTCCCATAAGGTTTTTGTCACTTCCACATCACCAAGCCATTCTTCCTTGTTGGTCAGAATTAAGACCTGAGTATTAGCTTTTCTTGTAGCTTCCTTTACCTTCTCAGATATAACATTGTCAACAACACAAGGCATGTATATGTCAGCTGATCTTTCTGTAACACAATGAGACTCCCAACAAATGTTTCTTTGCTACCCAGCAGGGAGAGGGTCAGTTTGCAATCACTCCAGCTTCTTTCCTAATATTTGCAGACCAACTGAGGAACACAGACTTATCACATTCCTTTGTTCATAGGATGGTTTTTAGGTTTGTTTGTAGCAGCCAACATTACCTGCTTCCCTCCCCCACCTCCCAGAAACACATGTAAGCTTCTAAAGGCAAAGCCTGTGGGTGAGGCTCAGATGGTAGAACAAACATCATAGCTGTTATCAAGCCAAGGGCTCTAGTGTCTACCTGACTGTAGATCCTGGCTTTTCTGCACTCATACAGAAAAGTGCAGTCATACTGCTAATGTTCCCATGGGCAGGGTTGGGAAACCAGGGATAGTCTGGACTACTTGGGGAAGAAGGTAAGAGGAGCTTCAGGTGTCATATCAGTATTTTTCACATCAAGCTCTTCCCATTTCGAAGTGCCCTTTTCTACACCCGAGGGAGGCAATTACAGAGGTCCAGACTCCCAGCAACATCTACGTGGCTGAGCTGAACAAAGGGAAGCCCCAGATACTAATGATCACATAGCCAACTGGGCCCAAATGAAAAAGGCGAGTGCCCCTAACTCTCCGTGAGGAGGTCAGCTGGTAGTAACAACAGGGTACCACACCCTCCCCATCTTGGGGAAGGGACCATTATGGAGGAGGAAACCAAGATGATGTAGATGTTTCACTTGGGAAAGCTTAATACATAGCATTCTGCATGTCACCCATAGTACCTAAGCGTTGCAGGAGCTACATAGCTTGCCCCATTCACACTACCACCTGTCTTACCCTGATGCAACAGGAAAGAAGGGGGAGGGGTTCTCCAATCATGCTTCAGTGACTGGGATGGATGGAGGCAGTGGGGTGAAAGAAATTGCCCCTCCTCAGTTTTGGGTCAAAACGTACGTCCTGTGCCAATACACACTATCGCAGCTGTGGGCAAGATAGCCCCCCCTCCTATGCCCCATAGGCTCCTTGGTGCTCCTGGACCATGAGGCACATCAGAAGGAAGACTTCTGAATAACTACAGCTCAGCTCTGGTTTCCCTTACCTCAGTCTGTGTTGTCTCAGGTGTCTCCCTTGGAGCAATTAGGGAAGAGGACAATTGCCCAAACCCCTGGCACATCGCTGCTGGCAAGAGTGCATTGCTGTGCTGATGGTGGTCGTTAAGCAGCAGCAGTGGTAAAGGAATCCTGACCTCAGCCCTGGCATCTGGCTGGCTGGTGGCCAGGGGCCACATGAACCAGACTGTTGGTAGCCTCAGTGTCACTTCTGTTCATGCAAGGTCCAAACCCTGGGTATCCTAATAACATGGTGCCCACAAGTTCAAAAAGGAAACCAGAGAGAAAGGCATTGATGTTGGTATTGAGACATTTATTACATCATAAAAAGTCCACTGTTGTCCTGTTTTTCCGTATGTACATGTTCCTGTGGGCAGTCCCCCTGTCCAGCTCCATCTGCCCACCCTCCATGGTGCCAATCAGCTCTCCAAACTGACCAACAAATTAATAAGAGGAAGAACTGGAGAAGGTGGGCAAGGGCTGATGGGTGTGGGGATGGGAGAGGGAAACAAAGTGCAGAGTGGTTGGCTTGGCTCTCAATGCCTGACCACGGGCAGGAGGGGCACACGGGTGGGCACTGCAGAGCTGGCACAGTGATGCCTCCCTAGAACTACCAGGCTGCAGGTGATACCTGAGTGTGCTCTCAGGTTGGACCCCCAAGAATGGAGAGCAGAGGAGGAAGAAAGTCCTACAGCCTGATTGTGGGTCCCAGGAAAGGCTATAAAAGTTCTCTTTTTCAGGTCCCCATACAAGTAGCAATGACAGCAGCTTGGGCTGGGCCTGAAGAGTTTGTGGCCCCTGGGGCAGCTGGAAGAGGGGAGGGGCAGGGACAGCCTGGTAGTCCTGGTCCTGATCTCTGAGGGGCCTGTTTTAGTTGACCTCAGAGGTGGGCATGGGGTCTGTGGGGCGGGGTGTAGCCAGGAGGGGCACTGGTGAGGTGGCTTCAATGAGAGCAGGGTTGAGGATGATGGGCAGAGTCATGGGTGGTACGCCCACCTGCAGTGGGGAGGCCAAGGGTTGCAGGATCAATGGGGGCTGAGTCAGAGGTGGAGGCCCGTCTGGGGTTGGGCTCAGCCTGCTGGGGCTAGATGCCACTGGTGATCCAGGGGAGCTGCTGTTGCCAGGTTGGGGACACTCAGGCTTCTCAAAGTCTATAGGGAGAGCAAGGTGGCTGCAGTCAGACTCCCTCATACTAATCTTTGTTCCTCTTCATTTCCATGGGCAAAATGACTCCTCCCAGGCTAAATAGTTGGGAGTCTCCCTTGAAACTCATTCCAATGCCTTATCTCTATTCTCTACCTCCTTTGCCATACTTCTAGTCAGGTTAATTTTGGTCTGGTCTTTGTTAGGATCCCTGAAGGGCAACCTTTGCACATTCTCCAAGTCTCAGACCCAGCTTTCTCTTCCCAAGCCAGAAAATCTCAAGCAGCTAGCTCATTATAGCTTATTTGGTCCTGCCATTTCTGATAGGAAGAACAGACAAACAGGTTTCTCTGGTTCTCCCCTTCCCCTGGCTCACAGCCCATGCTCAGCAGCAATCCCAAGCTACCCTGGGTCTCCTTGTAGGCATCCTGTTTCCTGCTCAACACCCAACAGGCTGGCCCAGAGGGACTCACCACAGGCCCCCAGTTCAGAGGGCATCTCTGGGGGAGGTGGATGTCCAGATATCCTGGTGTCCACAGCAGTAGGAGTCAGGTGGGCTGAGGCCAGAGGTTTTTGGGCATGAGGCTCCATGGGCATGGGGTCTGGAAAGGGCAAAGAATCTAATTGGCAGCTCTTAGTGCTTTCTTTCAAGAAAAGCCCTGACTACCCACCAGTTTTCCCACCCTCCTAGAGCATAAAGAACTAGTGAGCTCCAGATTCTTTTTGATGAACCTGGGCTCAGCCTCCTACCCTGGATGACAGTCTGCTTGAAGAGCTCATCTCGTAGGTGGGGCAGAAAACAGTCAATACGCTCCCAGGTGATCTCCCAGAGGACTGAGGGGCTGCTTCCTCGGGCATCTGCACTGTGGAAAATCTCCGCTGTGTCCATCACCAGGAGCATGTTCTTCAGAGACTCAGGGATGGCCTCTGACTATAGGTGGCAGTGGGAATGAGAATAGGAAAGAGGGCATGGGAGAATATGGTAAAGAGGAGGGAGCCATCAAGGGGGAAACAGTAAGTCTTCCCAGCAGGTGGGAGAGGAAGCAGGTGGCAGGAGTCAGGCTGAGGTAGAACATACCAGTAAGTCACTGGAGCCTGCATGCATGTACTTGTCCATGAAGTCCAAGATCGTCAGCCAGAGGGCCGCAAAGGTAGAGAGTGACAGCAGTGGAGACAGGTGCTGCAGGAAGACCTATGGCCCGCCGGCCCCTTTCAGCCGAGGGTAGGGTAGGAGCCTTCTATACCCCTCTCCAAGGCTGGGAGGCAAGCCTGCCCTATCTTGCATGGGAATCTTAGATTAGAGATTCTTCTGAATTCCAGAATCCTCCCAGGCCCCTAAGTCCCTCTGATTCTCCATAGCTGGGGTCCTGAGCATCTACATTGCATCTCTAGGTCCTACCAGAAGCCTTGGCTTCCCTTCTTGGCAAGAGGCAAGAGAGTGGGTGGGTGTAGGGTGGTAAGCAGTACCTTAGAAAGCAGTGTGGAAGCCCTCATCCGGGTCTCCTCCATCCCACCCACATCTGCAGGGCTGATGTTCTCCAAGAGCTTGGTCAGTAGAGGAAACAGCACCTAGTGGGTAAATAGCCAACATCTCCTAGCAGGGTCAGCTGGCGGCCTTGCCCCAAGGAAGCCAGGGGCTGGGGTGGATGGGTACTGAGCAGAAGGGGAAGGTATGATGCAAGCTGAGGACTGACATTAGAGGCTCTTCAGGCTGCCTTGCCCTCCTTATCTTAAGGATTTGAACTTTGTGTTAAGACCAGAGGGAAGTACTACCTTGTTAAAACAGGACTCCCATTCCAGAGCATCTAGTTTTTGCAGATCATGTACCAGTAGTGCTCGCTGCAGATAGGTCAGTGCCTGCATCCGCACCTGGCGCCGGGCATCACAGCATAGGCAGGCAATGCCTGAGAGTGAAAACAGGTTTAGGATCCTTCAGGCATCCTGATCCTGGTACTTCCTAAACTCCAGGTTCACCTCTGCCCCTGCCCTGCCTGTTCCCCAAAGTTTACCCTGCAGTAAAGGGCACCAGCAGTGGGCCCACAGGGTGCGTGAATCTGCTTCGATCTTCCGGCCACTTGTCTCCAGGTGGCGCTGCTCCTCTGCCCATGAGCTGTAGATAGAGGCCGCTCGAGTGTGCAAGGTGTGCATCAGGTCTAGCAACTGGGGTCACAGGAGGGGCAGGACATGAGTGGGATTAGGTCTGGTGAAAGCCCACCCCCTACTGTCCCTGACTGAGTCTTCAAGGGAGCCTCCAATACCAATCATGCCATACTTCACCCCTCTCACTGCTCCCTTCTCGACTTTATGAGCTAGTTGCCTAGTCCTGGCCAGTGTTTCCCAAAGTTGAATATTACTCCTACTATAGGAGACTTGAGGAAGGGTGTGAACTAAGAATTTAAAAACATTGAATCACACAGTGAGAAATCTAACTTTCTTTTCAATTCTCTTTCACACCTGATTATAGATAAAACCTTATCATGTTAATCTTATTTTAAAAACAGAAACACACCTAGGCTCAGAGGCTTTGATGGGTCATAGTGTCTGGCCAGATTTAATAATTTGTTTTCATCATTTTTCTAAGGCCATTCTATTTTTTTTTTTTTTTCTTTTATTATCTTCAGATAAAGTGGGAGGGAGAGAGGGAGGGAGAGAGAGAAACATCGATGTGAGAAAGACACATCGAGTGGCTGCCACCCACACGACCCCAACCTGGGCTGGGGGCAACTGAGGTTATGTGCCCCTAGCGGGAACCAAACCCAGACTCTGATCTGCAGGCTGAAACTCCAACTGCTGAGCCAAACCGGCCAGGGCTAAGGCTATTCTATTTAAGGCAATTAATTATCCATTTATTTAGTTATATAAATTCTGCTCATAAAATAAATTTTATATGCCTTGAGTAGACATAGAATAACTCCTGGAAGGATAGACAAGAAATTGGTGGCAGTGGTTGCCTCTGGTGAGAACTTAGTGGCTAGGGACAGGAATGGAATGGGATTTTTATGTGTTTACCCTTTTGTACCTTTTAAACTTTGTACCATGTGCACGTATTACCAATTCAAAAAATAAACCTTAGTTCAAAAATTAAACAAAGATTTACAGGTGGGAACACTGTGGAGGTGGTAGCTGAGGGTCTGGGCCCTTCCTCTCAGTCCTGGCTGTCCCTGGCCTTGCCCATGCTCCCAAAGTCAGGTGCAAGGAGAGAAGAGGAAGTAAAGGGTGCCATACTTACGTCCTGACTGACCTGTAAAGACACCGTATGGTAGCTGACGGGCACGCCTTCATCCTCCTCATCATCACTATGCCCACCCCGAGTAGTATGTTGGTTGGAGGTTCGAGGCCGCCGAAGCACTGAACCCTCCTTGGATTTCTTCTTGAAACGGTTCCCTTTGCTGTCATATTTGTGACTCTTGCCACGTTTCTCTTGGGACTTGCACCCTGAGCAGAGCCAGATCCAGGTCACGTTTCCACACCCATAGGCACAGATGGCCTGCCTTCTCCTCCCTGTCCCTGCTATATTTACATGGCTACTCCCCAATTGCCCCTTCATCAGGTGACCCACCGCCATTAAGACTGGCCTCCACAAAGATGCGGAGAGTCTTGACGCAGAGCTCAAAGTTGTCGGGTGTGATGTGGGCAGCGTCACGCACGATGAAGGACAGCGATTCCACACACTTAAGCAGAGACTTAGTGTCATGTGGCCCGAGATCTAGCCCCACTGTTAGACTGTACTGATTGACCAGGGGTGAAGGGCCAGGCCGGCTGGGCCCAGTCCCGAGACCTGGCTTGGAGTTATCGATGTCATCCTTCCCCACCTGTAAAGTACACAGAGGAGCTGGGAACACAGGCTTGAACCAGACCTTCCCTTGAATGCCCTCTCAGGGAATCAGGAATCTTTCCCACAGGTCAAGGAGGGAAATCTCACCCACTGTCCATATGCTCACTCACCACTAACCAACCACTGTTGACCACATCAGCATCTGTAGCTGATCGGTGGATCTTGCCAGGCCTGCCATGGTCAGTGTAGACCTCCGAGTCAGAAGTGTACCCTCGGTCCAGGCTCACATCATTTTGATGGTAGGATGGGAGTTCACTGTCTGATTGGGCCCCTGAGCCAGCAAAGAGAAAGGCAGAGTCAAAGTGAGGATGGAGACATGGCGTTGAGGGAATAATTTCAGCTCTCAGAAAAGAAAGGTGGTGAAGGCTGGCCTCTCCTTTCTTTTGGACTGGCTTAGTTTCAGCCCTGTCACCACAAGGCTGAAGGATGGTCTGGACAGCCTCTCTCTTGACCAAAATGGGCAGCAAGCTAATTTGTGTTCCTGATGAGATCTAGGAGCAGCTATCAGGGGAGGAGGGTGGCAGTTTCTCAGAGTTTCTGAGAAAACAGTCCTCAGGACAGGAAACTCTAGAAACAGATAGCAGAAGCCACAGGTATTTAATCTGCTGAATGTAATAACCTGTTTTGTTTTCCTGTCTCAGCCTCTGGAGCCATAATGGTTTATCTCCCAGTGTGGGACTCCCTGGGAAAGGGCTTACCAGCATCAGGTCCATCGGCCCTGGCTGTGACCTGCAGGGCAGCTGGAGGCTTCACACCTGAGCCAATGCACTCCAACAATGTGAAGAGGGTGGCCCAGTCATCACCTGAGTGGATGTTGGCTGCGTTGGTCTTAAGGAGTTCATGGAGCCCAAAGGCTACCTGGTGACTGACTCGAGACAGCACGCTGGGCTTCATTAATAGCAAAATGCGTAGCGAGAGCAATACCTGGGTAGGGGTGGGAAATGGGAAGTGTGCACAATTCTTGTCTAGTCTCCCTTCCCACCAGTCTTCTTAGGCCAGGAAGGACAGTTTGATTAGGACCCAACTTAGAGTATAGTCACTAGTCTTTGCTTTTCTTTCAGTTTTTTTTTTTTTAATTACAATTTTTATTGGGATAATTAGAGGTTGATATGTAGTATAAAAAATAACCCTTATACACTTTGTTCAGTTTACCCTCCAATGGCAATATTATGCAAACCTATGGAATAATATCATAACCAGAATACTGACATTTATACAATCCACTGATTTATTCAGATTTCCTCAGTTTTACTTCTACTCATGTATATTAAGTTCTACATAATTTAATCACTTGTGTAGGTTTGTATCCATCACTAGTCAAGATGCTGAATAGTTCCAACACCACAGGATCCCTCATGTTATCCCTTTATAATCACACCTGCCTCTTTCCTGAGACCATCCCTAAACCCTGACAATCTGTCCACAACTTCTAAAACTGACATTTCAAAAATTTATATAAATGGAATTATATAGTATATAACCCTTTGGGATTGGCATTTTTCACTCAGTGTAATTCCAAGTTGTTGCGTGTATCAACAGTTTGTTGCCTGTTTTTTTATTTTTTTGGTACGTGCCCCTAGCAGGAACCAAACCCTGGACTCTCTGGTCCGCAAGCCAACGCTCCAACCACTGAGCCAAACCGGCCAGGGCAACAGTTTGTTGCTTTTAATTGCTGAATAGTAAGTACTCCATGGTATGTAGGTACTAACGATTCACCTGTTGAAAATCATCTGAGCTGATTCCAGTTTTTGGCTATTACAATGAAAGCTTCTATGAACATTCATCCTTAGGTTTTTTTTTGTTTGTTTGTTTGTTTTTTCATTTCAGATAGAGTGGGAGGGAGAGAAGGAGGAAGTAAGAGAGAAACATCCATGTGAGAGAAACACACATCAAGTGGTTGCCACCCACACGACCCCAACCGGGGTGGGGACAAACTGCAACAAAGGTACGTGCCCTTAGTGGGAACCAAACCCAGGACTCTCCGGTCCATGGGCTGAAGCTCTAACCGCTGAGCCAAACCGGCCAGGGCCATCCCTAGGTGTTTATGGGAAAGTAAGTTTTAATTTTTCTGGGATAAATGCCCAAGAATATAATTGCTGGATTGGGTGGTAACTGCATATTTAGTTTTAGAAAACCCTGCCGACAGAGTAGCTATACCGTTTTGCATTCCCACCAGCAACATGAGTGACCCACAACCTTGCCAGCATTTGATTTAAAAAAAAATTTTTTTTCCGTTATTGATTTTTAGATAGAAAGGGAGTGGGAGAAAGAGATAGAAACATCGATGAGAGAGAACATCAACTGGCCACCTCCTGCATGCGCCCCCATTGGGGATTTGGCCAACTTGGCCATATGCCCAGACTGGGAATTGAACCGGCGACCTCCTGGTGCCATGGGTCGACACTCAACCACTGACCCACACTGGCTGGCCAGCATTAGATATTTTTACTTTAGCTATTCTGATAGATGAATAGTGATATTGCAGCTTTAATTTACATTTCCCTACTGGTTAATGATATTGAGCATCACTTACTGTCCTCATGTGCTTATTTACCATTAGTATATCTTCTTCATTGAAATGTCTGTTCAGATCTTTTGCCCATTTCCTAATTTTTTTTTGCTGTTGTGTTTTCAGCTCTTTTATATTTTTGATACCAGTCTTTTTTCCATACATGTGATTTGCAAACATATGTTCCTTATCTTTTCATCCTTTTCACATGGGCTATTACAGAATAGAAAATTTTAATATTAACAAAATCTAATTTATAATTTTTTCCTTTTATGGGTAGTTCTTTTGGTGTCAAGTCTAAGAACTTTTTGCCTATCTCCTAAAGATATCCACCCATGTCTCTTCCTAAAGGTTTTATAATTTTATATTTACATCTATGCTTTTAAATTAAATTTTAAGTTAATTTTTGTTTAAGGTATGAAGCTTTGGTCAAGGTTCATTTGATTTTCCCCACTGTGGATTTCAATTGCTTTGGCAATCGAAAAGTTATCCTTCTCACATTGTTGTTTTTAAAAATATATATATTTTAATTGATTTTTTTTAGATAGAGAGGAAGGGAGAGGGGAAGAAGGAGAGAGAGAAACAATGATAAGAGAGAAACATTGATTGGCTGCCTCCTACAGCCCCATACTGGGGATTGAGCCCACAACCTGGGCACATGCCCTGACTAGAAATTGAACTGGCAACCACTTAGTGCATGGGACCACGCTCAATCCACTGAGCCACATCAGCTGGGCCCACATTGTTTTTTGTACTGTTTTGTATTGTTTTCTTTTCTTTTATTCATTCATTCATTCATTCATTCATTCATTCATTCATTCATTTATTATTCTTACAGTTTTATTTTTGTGTACACTTTTGTTTAACAATCACTGAATTTCTAGGCCAGGTTCAGGTAACTGAAGAGCCTTTATAAGTAGTTTATGTTGTCTAGAACTAAGGTATGCTGCAAACCCAGTCTGGAGCAAAATGGGAAATAACATCTTTCTAAAGATAGGCTTAGAAATTCTGGTCTAGTAGGTTAAGATGTTTCCTCTCTCTGGTAGCAGGGCTGAGGTACACCTGGCTGCTAGGCCACCATTCACAGGTATAGCCAAGAAAACAGGGTACAGACCACCAAAAACAAGTTCAATCAATCCAGCTTGTGTTATAGTACAGATTTCACAATTCAAATCACATGTATTCAATGGTAAACTTATAAAACCTCTGTAAGATATGTCTGCTGTCAAAAACGGGATCACTACCATTAGTAAAGCAGCAGCTATACGAGCCTGTGTCACATTTAAGACGTGCCGAAAAAGACCGTTTGCTACTAGGCCACTGAGAGCAGCATTAAATCCAGCATATGTTGATTCATGTTCAAGTAGATTCCTTTCTGCTTCTGGAAGTTGGTTAATTTTTCTGGTTATGATATCAAAAAGGTTTTCCTTGACAATATCTGGTTCATGATTTTCCATCTTGAGCCTTATGCTCTCCTCCCAGCAGTCACTGCTTCCTCTGATTTTCCTCGGCCCCTAAGGCTCACTCTTCTTTTCTTTTTAAAAAAAATTGTTTTTGGCCCTGGCCGGTTTGGCTCAGCGTTTAGAGCGTCAGTCTGTGGTCCAGAGAGACCCGGGTTCAGTTCCCGCTAAGGGCATGTACCTCAGTTGCAGTTTGTCCCTGGCCCTGGTTGGGTCGTGCGGGTGGTAGCCACTTGATATATACTTTTCACGTTGATGTTTCTCTCTCTCTCCTTCCCGCTCTATCTAAACAAAAAATGAAAAAATGTCCTTGGGTGAAGATAAAAAAAAATTGTTTTTATGCCTTTTTCAAAAAATTAATTGAGCATCTTTGTGTGGGTCTATTTCTGGGTTCTCTCTTCTGTTCCATCCATCTATGTGTCTATCACTCCACCAAAAATACCACACAGTTTTGATTACCAGAGCAATATGGTAAGCCTTCCTATCACTTTATTCTTCTTAAGATGTTTGGCTATTATAGGGTCTGTGCTTTGCCATCTAAATTTTAGAATAAGCTTGTCTATGTTTACAAAAACCCCAGCTGGCACTTTCATAGGAGTTGCATCAAAGTTATAGATCAGTTTAGGGAGAATTGAGATCTTTACTACGTCCAGTCTTCCAATCCATGAACATGGTATGTCCCTTCATTTATTTAGGTCTTCTTTGATTTCTTCATTAGCATTTTGTAATTTTCAGCATAAAGATCCTATATGTGTTTTATTAGGTATATATCTAAGTAATTTTTGGGGAGCACTTGTAAATGGTACTGTGTTTTTGGTTTTATTTTCCATATGTTCATTGTCAGTATATAGAAATGTGATTAATTTTTGTGTGTTCGCTTAATATCCAGGAACCTTGCTAAACTCACTTACTAGTTCTACGCTGGTTGTCTTTTATAGTTGGGCCAGGTCTCAGGAGAGTCCTAAGCATTAGAGGTAACCAGGTATATGGTGGGACTACCACAGAGCAGCAGCCTCTGGCCATCAGAGCAGATTTATAGGAGCTAGCAGAAGTGCTTTATATCAGCTTTATACCTAAGGGCATTCCAGACTCATCCCCACTGCCACCTGTTCGAGTCCCCCAGACCACATAGTTGGTCACTGGCTCATTTTATGGGGCACTAAATTAACTCTCAGTATCAGACCATATCCACAACTGACACTGTAACTTTAGTCCCTTGCATATCTTTCTGCCCTCCCATCTGTAGTCTGCTTACCTGGCCACTGATTTCTTCTCTCCGGAGTAGCCGAATGGCTAGGCGCAGTAGCCCCACCACTGCCCGATCCACAAGGAAGCAGAAATCCTGTGCCTGGACACACAGGTGGTATAGATGGTCTCGAACAGTCTGCCACACACAGCCCACACGGTCCCTTAGGAACATAAGGGATGAGGACAGTCTCAGCTAGAGACCACTGGGCAATAAGCCTCCCTTTCTCATTCACGTTAGGCCTTTTGGGGCTCACTGGTATTCTACCCTAAGCAGACAAGTATAAAGAGCAAGCTTCTCCTCCACTGCCTACAGCTTCATGTGCTTCTTGCCCCTGGAGTCCACTCAGCAAGTTGGCTCCAGGCTTCCATCCCTTTGGAATAAGCCCAGTGTGAGGGCTGCCTAAAGATGGCCTTCTACCTGTTCTCCAGCACAATCCTCAACAGCATCTCCAGGCAGAAAGCAGCATCCTCCTCATCATATGTCTCTTCGTCTGGTGTCACTGAGACAAGAGCCTATAGGAGAACAACAGCAAAAAAGCAGGCAGCCATTGGCCCGGCCCTGATAGAAACTGAAGTATACTCTACTGTCCCCATCTCCCTTTCTAGACTCAGCCAGCCTTTCCTTTTCTTTCCTCTTTATTCTGTACCTTCATGAGCTCCTGCAGTGACTCCAGCTGGAGAAACTTGCTTTCTGTGATCATCTTTTCTGGGTCACATTGCTGGAGGGGGCACAAGAGAAAAGGAAGGGGTCAGTGATAAGGGCTAGAGGGAAGAGAACTTTCCCAAGATCTAGGGAAAGAGAACAGAAGTCAGTCCTGGTCACAAGCACTGGATGATTCCATTCTTCAGTTCACAGGGCATCTGTCCAGTGGGGAGGGGTCCAGGCTTGTTCACCAGGAGTAAGCAGGCAAGTTACCTTGATACACTCCAAGGCCACTCTCTTAGCCTCCTGGTTCTCAGTGGATGGGCCCCGCATGCTAGACTGCTCAGTACCACTTAGTGTCAGCCAACTCACGAAGCTCAGCATTGTTGACTCTCCTCTGTAGAAACAGAGTACAGACCCTGGTGAGCTCCAGAGTCCTGACCCTCTCTCCCCAAGGCCTTTAGCCTCTCTGATCTGCCCTTACCGGTTTGATGGTGTCTCCTCCCGCAGTAGAGAGATCTTGCCATTGGGATCTACAAAATCTTCTACCTGGAAAAGCAGGTCAAGAAAATTTCTTTTGGATTTCCGGTCAAGATGGCAGCGTAGGTAAACGCGGTATCGCATCCTCCCACAACCACATTAAAGTTACAACTAAACTACAGAACAACCATCATTCAAAACCACCTGAAATCAAGCCAAATGGAAGTCCTACAACTACGGAATTAAAGAAGCAGCCACACTGAGTCTGGTAGGAAGGTAGGAAGGGCAGAGGCGGACGAGCTGGTCCCACACCCACATGTGGCGGATAAAAATCAGGAGGGTACCTCAGCTGGGAAGGTCCTCCTTGAGGACTGAGGGATCCTCTCCCATACCAGGTGCCCCACTCAGGGTTCCAGTGCCAGGAAGAGAAGTCCCCATAACTTCTGGCTGGAAAAACCAGCGGGAACTGAGGCTCAGGGAGGCTGAGGTGGCTGGAGCCCCAGGCAGCTCCTACTAAAGGGCCCGCGCACGGATTCACTCCCTCTAAGTGTGGAGGGGAGGCAGCTCAAGGGGCGCCAGAGACATACAGGGAAGAACTGAGCTGTTTGGCATTGGAGTGAGGGCTGGAGAGGGGGCTTTCTCCGGGACAAACGTACTGTCAGAGGCCTTTGTTCCCTTGGTGAGCCCTTCCCTGGAGCGGCAGACAGCCACCATATCTGGGACTCCAGCAACCTGGCTCACACTGGTTGCCCAGCCCTGGTGATTTCCTGAGGCTCCGCCCCACCCAGCTTTCAGGCCCACCCAAGCTGTTTGTTGCCAGTTGCTTAACCATAGGATTGGCCTGTCTTGAATCCTGCTTCAGGTTTTCCTAAATTCTTTCAAACAAGCAGCATCTGGTTTGAGCTAGCCCCACACCTCCTTAAGTAATACACAGAAACAAACACAGGGAGGCAGCCAAAATGAGGAGACAAAAAAACAGGTCCCAAATGAAAGAACAGAACAAAACCCCAGGAAAAGAACTAAGCGAAATGGAAATAAGCAACCTAACAGATGCTGAGTTCAAATACTGCTTTTATAAAGATACTCAATGAACTCAGTGAGAACCTCAGTGAACTTAGGGAGGGCCTCAAGAGCATAAAAAAGGACCAGTCAGAAATGATGGATGCACAGTCAGAATTGAAGGAGGCACTAATTGAAATAAAGAATAATTTACACAGCTTCAATAGTAGAGTACGTAAATCCAAGAAGCAAACCATCGATTTGGAATATAAGGAAGCAAAAAACACCCAATCAGAACAGCAAAAAGAAAAAAGAATCCAAAAAAATGAGGATAGTGTAAGGAGCCTCTGGGACAACTTCAAGCGTGCCAACATTCGCATCTTGGGGGTGCCAGAAGGAGAAGAGTGAGAACAAGAAATCGAAAACCTGTTTGAAACAATAATGGCAGAAAACGTTCCTAACTTGGTGAAGGAAACAGACATACAAGTCCAGGAAGCACAAACAAGATGAACCCCAAGAGGCCCACACCAAGACACATCATCATCAAAATGCAAAAGGTTCAAGACAAAGAGAGAATCTTAAAAGCAGCAAGAGAAAGGCAGCTAGTTACCTACAAGGGAGTTCCCATAAGGCTGTCAGCTGATTTCTCAAAAGAAACTTTGCAGGTCAGAAGGGAGTGGCAAGAAATATTCAGAGTGATGAAAAGCAAGAACCTACAACCAAGATTACTCTATTCTGCAAAGGGGTCATTTAGAATCGATGGCCATATAAAGACTTTCCCAGACAAGAAAAAGTTAAAGGAGTTCATCACCACCAAACCGTTATTATATGAAATGATGAAGGGTCTTTTTGAAGAAAAAGATAAAATATATGAACAAACAAAATGGCAATGAATACATATCTATCAACAATGGAATCTACAAACAAAATAAACAGGTAGAACAGAAACATTCTCATAGATACAGAGAACATTTTGTTGGTTGCCAGATGGGAGGGGGGTTGGGGAATGGGTGAAAAAGGTGAAGGGATTAAGAAGTACAAATTGGTTGCTAGAATGACAAACCTCAAAGGGAAGAGGGTTGGGGGGTGGGAAGAAATAAACCAAAGAACTTATATGCATAACCAATGGACACAGAGAACAGTGTGGCAAAAGGCGGGAGGAGGGTGGGAGTGGGGAGGAGGGGGTCAATGGGGGAAAAATGAGGAACATCTGTAATACATTCAACAATAAAGATAAAAAAAAATAAAATAAGGAAAAAAGAAAAAAGAATAATTTCTTTCGCCCTGGCCGGTTTGGCTCAGTGATTAGAGCATTGGCCTGTGGACCAGAGTCCTGGGTTCGGTTCCCACTAAGGGCAGGTATCTCGGTCGTAGTTTGTACCCTGCCTCGGTTGGGGTTGTGTAGGTGGCAACCGGTCAGTATGTCTCTCTCACATTGATGTTTCTTTCTGTCTCTTTCCCCCTCTCTCCCTCCTGCTCTATCTGAAGATGAATGCCAAAGTGTCCTTAGGTGAGGATTAAAAAAAAAAGTAATTTTTTTCTACATGCTCTTTGCACTTCCTGCTCCCCCATGCAAAGCTCTCTAGCTTTCTTCTTCTTCTTCTTCTTTTAATCCTCACCTAAGGACATTTTTTTCAGTTTTTGTTCAGATAGAGTAGGAGGGAGAGAGAGAAAGAGAGAGAAACATCGACATGAAAGGGACACAATGAGTGGCTGACACCCACACGACCCAACCAGGGCCGGGGACAAACTGCAATCGAGGTACGTGCCCTTAGTGGGAACCGAACCCAGTCTCTCTGGACCCCTGGCTGACACTTTTAACCGCTGCGCCAAACCGGCCAGGGCTCTCTAGCTTTCTTCTTACAGCTCTCTGCCCGACACTATTGACTGGGGTCCCTCCATATGGTGACTGGTAATGGCTTTTACCAGTGTTCCTTGACAGCTACCCCCTCACTCAAGATCTATGGTGTACATGTGGTAAGCTTCAGCAGGCATCAGGCCCAGTGTTAACTCTCAACCAGTTCTATATATCAACAGCATAAAATCTTGGAGCTCCTGCATTGTTACTATTGATTAGTCTGCTACCAAGAATTACCTCCACCATAGCCTTGGGCAAGAGTTGTGCTCGGAAGAGCTGCAGCATGGCCTCCATGATATTTTTCCAGCCCTCTCGAAGGATGTCGCCATGTCGATGGGCCAAATGGAATACTGTCTTGGCTGCAATGTGGGCTTTAGGGTTGCTTCCAAACACACTGGGCAGGTTCTCAATAGACTGGAAAAGATGAGAAGTTTAGGTCCTGGCAAATGTCTGAAAAAGAAAACCTCTTAGGCTTCAACCTATGGTTTTTTTTTAAAAGATCGCATGATATGTTTTTTTTTCTTCAGCTTTATTGAGGTATAATTGACAAACTCATTGTGTATTTATTTTTTTTAATTCGGATAGAGCAGGAGGGAAAGAGGGAGGGAGAGAGAGAGAGAGAGAGAAACATTGACGTGAGGACACATCTACTGGTTGCCACCCACACAACCCCAACTGGGCCGGGGACAAATTGCAACCAAAGTACATGCCCTTAGTGGGAACCAAACCTGGGGCTCTCTGGTCCGCGGGCCAGCACTCTAACCGCTGAGCAAAACCGGCAAGGGCAATCTATGGTTTCTTGAGGGTCCTTCTGCTGACTCTCCTTCAATCCCCAATAATACTAGTTGGCAGGGCTAACCTGGATAAGAACTTCCCCACTATTGCATATCCTCGCCCATCTTCCTAGGGAGTGCAAGACAGAAAAGGCCCAAGTTTTACTATAGTCAAGTGGGAGGTGAGGAAACATACTGAGGGAAACCAGCTCTGAAGATGAGAATAATCCATGGCTAAAAGAGAGGTCCTCCTTTGGAACTCTAGGTACATATTTCCTGCCCCCCTGCTCACCTCACTGCTGAGAGCTGTGAACTTGCACAGAGAGATGATGAGATTGTCAAACACATCGCTGAGACCATAGTGGGCGGAGATCATGGCGCACTTCCTGTAATATCACCCCCATGCCCCAGAAACAGAGTCACTGGAAGGCTGGGCAGTCCTTCCAAGTCCCTGAGGAGGCTTGCTTGAGATTCTTTCCCAATCAGTCCCAGGAGGAAACCTTTTACTCTTAAGTCTGTTTAAGACTGAGCTTTCCCAAGCTTCAGCCTCCTTCCAAAAACTCAGGAAGAACCCACTCTAAGGAAAATAAGAGTAGAATTCAGAGAAGTTAGCTCGGAGAAGTGGGAAGAGGTCAATACCAAGGCCAAAGGTGAGCTACCTGAAGCCTGAGATGGCTTTCTGGATGATTGTCTCCTCAAGGCTTTTGTCAAAGACATAAGAGAGAGCAGCAATAGTGGGGCCCCAGGTCATGGTGAAGAGGTCAAGATCGTAGCTACCAGCAGGCACACGTAGGAATATGCCCTCTGGGGTGGCACCTCGATGAAGCAATACATTCCATACATAGTTCTCTCGAACCAAGCCTGTCTGCTCCTCAGGCATCACAATTTCCTCATTCCTATTGGGAAGTAAGGGAAGGAGTAGGTGCACTGCTGTGAACCTGACTGCTCCCAAGCTAGGACAAGGGGCTTTACCATGGCACTCTCCATCAATGAGAAGTCATCAAAACTGAAGTGCAGTGGTCTGCTTCCCACTCACCAGGGGGAAAGGAGAGAGGGATCCCATAATTCCCCATAATCTCAAGGACCTGTCTTAAAGTACCCAGAGTCCCAATATTGTTCAGGATTCTTTAAGAAAGAAATGAGTTGGGAGAGAGGGGGCTGCCCAGCTAAGTCCCAAGGCTAAATCCAGGGCATAGAGTCATTGCAGCTTGATGTGACTCTAAAATCTGGAATATGGAGCAGTGTGCTTCTACTTAACAGAGATGTTACACCATCCTACATACATACTCACTTGATGGCATGGTACATATCTTCCAGGATGTCTTGTTCAAAGTCCTTGCCTCCATTCACACCTTTTAGGTTTTTGCGAAACTCCTAGAGACAGACCAATAAGCTTTTTCTCTCGTGTTAATGCTGAAGCCCCACCCAGAAACCCCTGGGTCTGTGGTAAACAGGACTTAGAAAACAGTAGTGAAAGAACCCACTTCCCCACTCCAGTTCCTCCTCTGGATTGGCCAGCCCTCCCTGATTCCCCAAACCTGGTCGGCTATGCCCACTGATATCCCATGTCATTTCTGCTATCTACAAAGCTTGCTGGATCTTCTCTGCCTTGGCTTACCTCCAGGGTCATGGGTGCATTCTGTTTGCGAACGTTGTGGTTGTGCTGGTCAGTATTAAGCATGATGACAGCATAGGCGAGGGCAAAGCAGGCATCGCTATTGGCAAATGGGGAGCCATTACAATTCTGAAAAAGCAAAGACCCACCTGTATCAATGCTCTTCTCTGGCCCATTAAACCCTCACCACCAACCCACTGGTCAGTGCTGATACAGAAGGCCGGTACTACCCAGAAAAGAGCCAACTTCTTGCCAACTCCTTAAATAGAAGCTGGACTCTATGGAAAACTCACTGATGATGCTCTCAGACTTCTTAGGAGACAGTACCTGGGTTCTTCGGTTGGAACCATAGAAACCCTCAGTCAAATTAACTTGAGAGGCTAGGCTCAGCTCCTGCCACTCAAACTCACCCTCCAATGCTCTGTGAATGCCTCTAGCAACCTCTGGATGACTGGTGCTTCCCCAGGCAAGCGGAAAGCTTCCAGGTAGAGGCGAAGAGCTTCATCCAGCCTAAGACCCTGAAAGCTGAAGGTGCTATAGGGAAAGGAAGAAAGATGAAGATGCTGAAGATATGTAAGCTGCAAATGTTGAGCTCTCCATTAGCTATAATTCTTCTAACCTATCTTACTGGAAAAAAGTAGGCTGAGGGATCTGGCAAAGGGGAGGTTTCACCTGACCATTTCTAACACAGACCAGAATCTGGCAACTCTTAACCTTAGTACTTTTCCCGTTAGCACAATCTTGCCTTTCTTAGAAACCTCATTCTCTGGAACCCAGAACCTATCCTATTCTCAAGGACCCTCCTCCACCCTGGATCCCAAAGCTATCTTGCTGGACACTCATGTCCAACAGATAAAAGTGATAGGAAGAGGGCCCTGGCCAGTTTGGCTCAATGGTTGAGTGTCGGCCTGTGGACCAGAGAGTCCCAGGTTCGGTTCCCACTAGGGGCACATACCACAAAAAAATAAGTGATAGGAAGAGGGTCACCAGCAAGAACTCACTGAGCCTGCTTTAAGGGAAGGATGCTCTCCCCAAATGCTCACCAACTATGTCCCATATTTCTTACAGCTTCCTCACCTCACAAAGCTCTCCAACAGGTCAATGTTTTTGCGGTCACTCACAAACTCTCCAATCATTTTCTTGTCTAACCGAGGGTTTTCTCGAAGCCACTGGGCTACCTCTGTGTTGTCCATTGGGATGGTGAGGAGGCCTTTCTCCTGTAGAAACTGGATCCCCTTCTTTGGTTTCTGGTTGAACTGCTCTGTGCCAGTGATCAGAAGCTGGAGAAGAAATACTGGAGATGTCAGAAGCTGCTCTGCCCCTAAACCAGACAAAGCCAGGCTGGACTTCATCATAGTCTATACTTATCACCTAACAGTCTCCTAGAACGTGGTTCTAAATGACTCTAGGACAAAGGCTGGAACACAATGGCCCTAGCTTTCCTCGATCTTCATGTCTCATTAGACTTGGCTAAAGAGCTCCTTTTCACTCCTTCCCTGAGTACTCAAGATGCATAGAACAGCCCACTCTACTCCAACTATAGGATTATGAAAAAAGCAGAAGAAAGAGACTCGAGTTTTTCTTCTCTACAGTTTTACAGCCATCCCTGACATCTGTTTATAGCCAGCATCTTGTTTATAGCCTAGCTGTCTTTAGTTTCCTAGCTCGTGAGGCCCTGGGGTTTGAAGGATAAGGTGAACTAACTGTGATGATAGCTTAACTTTTTGTCTGTCTAGTCACAGCTTTGCAATCAAGGGCACACATAAACCAAAGTCATTTAGGCTAGCAGTAAGAGGAAGAAAGGGTTAAACAGAAGGTTTTCTTTGTGTTAAGAAAACCAAAACAACACAGTTATTTGAACTTTACTAAAGCACCAGAATTAATATCAATTAATTCTCTTTACTGTCAATCATCATCCCAGAGCTCAAGATGACTAGACCAATAACATTCAGTGACCCACATGATAC
Organism: Molossus molossus; assembly: GCF_014108415.1. NCBI lineage: Eukaryota > Metazoa > Chordata > Mammalia > Chiroptera > Molossidae > Molossus > Molossus molossus. The sequence continues at coordinate 21,975,002 of NW_023425352.1, forward strand.
CAGCTCCCAGGGCTCTTGTGACCACCAGTAACACTTGGCTCTCAGTTAGAGCAGCAGTTATCCAGGAGCATACAATAGGGTATGACTAAATACATGGCTCTGGAGTAAGAGAAGGGCTTTAAAGGAAACTGGGGGATTGCTAAAGTCCAAACAAGCCCAAAGATTAGCCTTAGGAAGCTGTACCGAGCTGCTAGACTGTCTCTCATCCTCTGGGACAGAAACACTACAAAGAACACTCAGACAGAGATGGGTAGAGACTGGGCTCTGGGGATATCTTTATGTACCTTCTTTTTGTTTTTAATTTCAATCAGTTCCCGTGGATCTGGTAGGAGACAGGAAAATCGAGGTGGCTTCCGGGTAAACTTTTTGTCAGCTAGGGGTGGGAGGAAGAGAGGGAAAAACCCTTAAGACCTCTTTTACCAGGAAGTGACTTCTGGAAATTGTTGATATATTCTATAGTGAAAAAGAAGAATGCCTCAAAAATTTTCTTGTTCTCATCCGTCTTCCACTTCCCTAAAGGTCCTATCTTCTAGGGCTCCAAATGTCTTCTTTCCTTTCTCTGGGTTTGAAGGCATGGTAAGCAGCTAAGGTTCACTCAGGTACTGCCTTAGGGTGTATCTGCTCCCCCACATCTGCTCTCCACCAGACCCCCCAAGTTAAGGAGGCTTAGGATTACAGACATCCAGTACCCACCCCCAGAGTCACCAGCTTCCTCCAGATCACTGCATCCTGGCTTCCCATGTTCTGCTGGTAGTCGGCCTCCGCCTAGAAGATGCAGGCCTAGGATATCTGGGGCCATGCCTACAGCTTTCCCATCGCTGGCTGCTCTCTCAGCTGGTAAGAGAAGAAGATAAGTGAAGATTTATGGAGTAGGAAGCCAAGTAGAGCTGCAGAGGAAGCCAACTCCCTGGCCAAGGAGACCTGCATGCTCCCATGTAGGTTGCCAGCCCTGAACAGGACAAACCTAAGCCTGAACAAGCAGTCACACTATCCCAGGTCAGCCAAGTATTAGATTATAGAATTTGATAAAGAGATTGCCCAGTCACTCTCCTTGATCTTCTGCAACCTCAATCTCAAGTGGAAGTTTGAGAAGATTAATTAGAGTGGAGGCAGATACTGGGGGTAGAGGAAGATAGGAACTGGAACTTTTAGGAAAAGAAGTCCTTTATCCTTTAATATATGTTTTTCCCCCTCCCTCCATAAATAATTCCGTAAAAAAGCCAAAGTGTGGAGGAAGAGAAAGGGCAAAGTTCACAAGTCCTACTAACCTGCTTGCTTGTCTGGTGAGTCAAACCACAAACCTTAAAAACATAGAGTTGGGAGTACCCCAGAGGAATTGAGATAAGAGCAGGAAAAGGATTCAGAGTAGAGGATGGATAAGCATAAAACCCTGGGATCCTTGAAGTAAGAAATGCCTCTTACTATTGCTGACTTCTCGGGTACCATCTACTGCCTCATAGTTAGGTCTGGCTGCCTCTTTTTTCTCTTGCTGGCTAAGGTTGTTGAGGACTTTAGCCTGGCAGTGGGCCTCAGTGCTGTCAATCACTGTCAACAGGGCATCAAGAGACAGTAGGTGTGTCGTATAAAGCTGACCAGACACAGGGAAGGCATTCTGAAAAGTAAACAGATTCAGTAGACTTGAGGTTAGAATACTTTACACTTAACTGATCCTTTTCCAAAAATCCCCAATTTCCTATACCTTCTACATTGCCCTGTGAAAACAACCTTTCTTCTTCTTCTTCTTCCTCAATTCTCAAGTGTCTCCCTCCCTGCATGTAGCATCCTTACTACCACCAGAGAGATTTCCTTAATACGGCCTTCTTTCTAGAAGCCAGTAATAATGCTCAGCACCTTGGACAGCAGCTTGGTGAGGTCTTCGAAGAGGTTGGAACAGTAGTAGTCACAATCATAGTTGATATAGAGCTCAGTGACAAAGCTGGGGATGTGCCAGAGCTGCACAATAGCCTCCAGTGCCATCTCCTTCATCTCATAAGGCATCTTGGGGTTCTCCACAGTGATGATCTCCATAAGCTTTTTGATGTACATCTGGCAATAACCCATTAATTGCCATTTGGGTGGGTAAAGGATTCAAAATAGGAAGAGACAAAATTTGACAGAAAAAACATTAAACAGGAAGCAGAAGCCCTGCTTAAGAGATACTTAAATGGTGAACACACAATATGGTATACAGATGATGTGTTGTGGAATTGTGCACCTGAATCCTGTATAATTTTGTTAACCAGTGTCACCTCAATAAATTCAATAAAAAGTAAAAAAAAAAAAAAAAAGAGAGAGAGAGACATTTATAGATAGCCCATCCCCTAAATACATCCCCTCTTTGGCCTCCATGTTGGGGGATAAGGCCTGGCTCTCTATCTCATGCCTGATCCAAAACAAGTTGCCTGTTGCCCTTTTAGTGCTCTGTATGTGAGCCTGACCTGGTTCTATTTAGAGTTCCTTTTTGCAATTTAGTGGCAAAGCATGCCTGTGTTGCAGAGGAGCTGCTAGGCAGAAGAGCTGTACCAACTCATGGTGAGATTACCTGCTAGTTTTCATATTTAGGTTCTCTCACGTTATAGCCAGCCAATTTCCTCCAGGCTCCTTTTAACTTCACTAAAGAGGTCAGCCAATGAGCCCTGGCCAGTTTGGCTTAGCGGTTAGAGTGTTGGCCCTTGGACCAGAGTCCCGGGTTTGGTTCCTGCTAAGGGCACGTATCTCTGTTGCAGTTTGTCTCCGGCCCCGATTGGGGTCGTGTGGGTGGCAACCAGTCTATGTGTCTCTCCCACACGGATGTTCCTTTCTCTCTCTTCCTCCCTCTCTCCCTCCCGCTCTATCTGAAGATAAATGCAAAATGTCCTTGAATGAGGGATTAAAAAAAAAAAAAAAAAGAGGCCAGCCAATGAACCAAACTATGGAGGCTAGAAGCACTCTCCTACAGGAGCCCCTAAATCCCACCTGCAGCATGACAGAGCTAGTCCCACTGAAGATGCCATACATCTTCCTACATTTTTTTCTTCTTCCAAGATTGACAGACTCACCTCCAACTGAAACTTGAGGTGCTCTCTCATGCTCTCAAACAGTAGGAAGCATACCCGCAGGGAAGCAGCATAAAGGTTCAATCGCTCTATGCTGAGTAGCTGGAGATCAGAGAAGGGTAGGCCATTAGGTTTCTGAACCTGACTGGTTCAATCAATAGAAAAGCAGGAGAGCAAACTGTGTGAAGTTTCCACTAAGGTCCTGTGCTCTGAGGGGGTTCTATATTTAGCCATTCTTATATTTCCCTTTGGCTGCTAGAATCCCTGGGAATTAACCAAGTCATCTTGACTATGACTACTGGTCAAATGGGGAGGGAGGTTCTTTCCTGGGTCCTATACTCTCCTCATGCATCAGTCAAACCTCCCTGTGCTCCCCTACCCTGTGAGAGACCCAGAAAAACAGCCAGGGGCTCTAAGCCCCTCTAGAAACCCAATCTTACCTGGAATAAGTGGCGGCACATCTCATCCTTAATGAGGCCCAAGAGGGTTTGGCACTGGGCTACAGGGGCTGACTCAAGAGCCACTGTCAGCAAATGCAGTCCCATGTGGATCATAACCTCTGAGTTGTGGCGGTCATGTGGATGGGTGAGGGAGATGAGGAAGCGGAAGAGCTCACGGATGCAGGGAAGACCATAGGGGACCAAAGCTGTACCTGGGGAAGGCCAGGAGGGAAGTGGGACTCCTAAGAAACAACTGGCTTGATAGCTTGGCCTAGCTTGCCCTGTATTTTACAAGGCAATTTCAGATTAGTGATTTTCTTCAAGAAAAAGATGTTTTCTTTTGGGAAAGTAAGGAGACTGGTCTTATTTATTGAAGGGAATCAGAATTGATGATCCTACCTCTCTGTTAAAAGTCCCAAGCTCTCTATCCTTCCTTTCTCTTATTTTCCACCAAACTTCCTCTCTGTATAAATTAGGAAGGCTCTATCCATGCCAATAGCCCTCTGGCTTCATTCCATTTCTTGACTAGAACTTGAACTAGCAGATGCTATGGGTCCAAGACAGTCTAGGCTCAGGCACCTTATTAGATTGGATGGGGGAGGTGAACAAGCAGGCCTGCTTAAGAGTACTTACCTTCTTTCTGGGAGGACTGTGTAAAGCGCACGCCACGGGGATTGACATAATCCATGTCATGGACAGAGGCAGAATCAGAGTGGTCAACAGGGGATGTACACTCTTCTAACACTTCAGGGATAGATTCCACAGATGCTGATTGAGCCTGTTCCACATGGGCCCCTTCCTGTTATGACCAATAGCAGGGGGATATAGAAAGAGGGATGAGGCAAGAGCAATTTGGAACTTATTCCCCTGAAATATCTGTCCTCCAAGTGTCTCTAATAGACTGCAGGTGTAGGGCCAGCTCAGTAGGCTATGACTCACTAGAAGAAGTATGATGAAGGACTCAGAAAACATATTCTGAGGCATCACTGACCTAATGACTCGAACCCTAGAGGCAACGGAGGTTCTTATAGACTTGGGGATTTAGATTATAACCTTCCAGAAAAAGCCATGGCCAGATTCCTAACCACTGCCGAGTACTTACTATCTGTATGCATAACTTAATAAATCCCATGATCTATCTCTCACAGTGAGTCATGCTGTGGGTTTTCTAGGCATCACAGCTAATACTAGGAAATGGGGAAGAACCCACCCTACCCCAACCATCTTTTGGCCTGGATAAAGGATCCAAAGGATCAAGCCAATTCCCACAGTGGAAGACTGGAGAGGGGACTTTATAAGTCAAAGCCATACCTGGGGGTCAGCCTGCTCAGGAACCCCTAGCTCACTGATGCCAGGCTCTGTAGCTGTGCTGTACCCTGAAGAGCCAGGTTGCTCCAGGTCAGTGAGATCCTCCTTAGAAGTGGTCTGGGAGGAGAACTCCAGGCCACTGTCTGTAGAGGGGCTGACCACTGCTGAGGCAGCTTCTGAACTTGCAGAAGAGATGGGAGTGGGCACATCAATGAAGGGCATCCCACCTGCCAAGCAAAGTAAGTAAGGCTTAAAGAAGAGAGACTCTGTGGAAAGCAGATGCCCTTTATGGTAACAGAACTATTTCCTAGACTGCATATGAATCTCTGTGTACACTAGTCTCTAAAGTAGCCAGAGTCCTCTGGAAGGAAAACAACCTTAACTCACTGCAGAGTTTCTAAACGGTTACTGTCTGATCTAACCTGGAGTTTCCCCTTTTTGCTCACAGCAGAAAGAAACCAAAGCCCCTCAGTTGGCTGGTCTTCAATGTCAAAATCCTTGAGTGAGGAAGAAGCTTTTCTTCTCTCCATTCTAATCAGAGGAAGCAATCCAGGACACTCACCAGTGAGGTTAGAGGATAAGGTGGTTCCATTGGAGGTGGACAGCTCTGAACCTGGTATAACTTTGGTCATATGGTGTGGGGGTCGGGGGGATCTCTTCTGTTTCTTCCACTTGGATGAATCACTCATGCCTCCTGCTCTCATTTTCAGCTGGAAACATCACACCTCATTAGCACTGGTATTCAAACTAAAACTCTATCCCTAGAAATCTCCCTTCTCTTAGTTCTACTCGTCCTTAGAAACAGCTTATACTTTGCATCTGTGCCAAAGGGACAATCTAGACCATAAGAGCACATTCCTACTCCTCTAATTTGGCTTCTACATTGGCCACTTTACAGGTGAACCTGACAGTCTCCATTCTGCTTTTAGGCTGGTCACTGATAGGTCTCACACATCACTCTGCTTCTCTGGGTGGCAATCCTGAGACCTGTATATGGTGCCTGACCCTCCTGCAGAAAGGGTAAGGGAAAGGACTCTTCTGCCTGGAGCTTTAGATCTACAGATCCTGGACTCTTGGGCTTTCCTTCTTAACTACTTGCAGAATAGCTCCCTATTCCTAATTCTTATCCAATTACAAAAGCCTACTCCTTCCTAGACAAACTCTTAGTTTTCCTACTGCTTCATGAATTAGGCCATACTGTCTGGAATTTCTACATCAAACTGGTTAAAGGCTTATTCCTTGGAGTTAAGGAAGGAGTGGCATCTCAGTTGGTTTGTGGAGTTAAGGATGGTGGGTCATGTCATACTATTGCTCTGCTCTTTGCTGCTCCCAAAACTTGTATATCAGTGGGACCTCCTGTTTTTCTCACTGTGGGTTCTTTCTAGATGAAATTTTATATTTTCAGATGGTAAGGCTACTGATTTCTTAGACCTTTGCTCCATTCCATTTCCCACTCTCTTGCTGCATTTCTATTTTTCCTATAGCGTCCTTTTAGTCACAAAGGAAAATTTCTATCATCTATTGACTACTCTAGGATACACATTTTTATGCATTTTCTACACCCTAAGTTCACAGTGACTTTGTTTAGGTCCATTTTGTTTCCCTAGTCATGATGCCTTCTCAGTTAAGATTTGTAACCAGTCCCTCTGTAGAGTTACACCAAACTATTCCTAGACTGATGGACCATTCCTGGATTGGGCAACGGCAATTATCTTCCATGAATCATCAGAATGACTCTCAAGACAGTAGAAGCACTTTTCCTTCCTGCCTCTTTCTAAAGACTGAATAACCTATATTATCCTTGGCCCATTCTGATATTTGGGGAATAGGCTCCCTTCCTCAACCTCCCTCAAATCCTCTAGAACCTGGATAACCTTTGATCCCTTACTTAGAAACTACATAATTCTTCCTTACCTACCCATAGCTCCACCCATTAAGGAGAGAAGTCCAGGAACTGAGCTCTGTCCCTAGCTTTTAGTAACATAGCAATAGCCTTGCATGGTCACTTCTTGTTTATCCATCCAAAATGCCTGCAGTTATATGCCTAGAATGGAGCTTCAAGTACTCTGAGCACTGTGGCTAAGCAGGAAATAAGATACTCTCTCCATGAACCACTGAGGCTCACCTGAGTCAAGTTCATGAAAAAAAAAAAAAAAAAAGTTCTGGAGGTAAGAGTCAGCCAAACATAAAGACAGGTAAGAAGTCCAAGAAATCAATGAGGGAAACAAGACCCTCTGGCTTTATTGGCAACTGTCACTGAGCTCCAAAAAATACTGACATCTGGATCTACTTTTATGAGATATCCTTTCTCTCTAGGCAGCTCCCCCTAACCACTTCAGGGACTCTAGGCTCTAGGTAGTCCTACTTCCAGTGAGAAGCCAGTCACTCATTAAGATTCATTCCCACACTAGGATCAGTCTTTCCTGTTTCCTTCTCTATCCTCAGCAAAGCTAGCTCCAACCTGATCATTTCAATGGTTGTTCTCTGCCACCTGGCTGAAGTAGGGACCAAGAGGCTGCCAGTTCTCACAAATGCCCTTAAAAAGTATAGCCATGCCCCCTGTCCTAAGGTCCTAAGGTGGGGGTGGGCAGATGTTCATGGAACCCTCACTGCCATATTCATATAACTCTATATTTCCAAAGTACAGTATAAGCTTTACAAAGAAAGGGCAGGTCCTAGATTAATAATCATGACAAAATGCTGGGTAGCCATTGAAGAGACCTGCAACTTGAGATTAGGCAAGCACACAAATGGAACTTCAGGCAATGCATGCAAAGAGAACATAGGCCTATGGACTATCCAGCTAGGTGTACACACACACACATGCACACATTTCTTTTTATCTTCAGTGACCTGGATATCCAATACCATATTGCTAGCATGCACACTATTGTGATAGATAGCCTAGACAGCCCATACCTCCTTCTCTCTCTCTTCCTCCTAAGGCAGGAATATGGGCATTAATCTTTGGCTTGAGCCTCTACACTAAGCTCCTGTACATCTTGACTTTTAAAGGATAGAGGGCATCTCTGCAGATTCCAAAGTTTTCCCAGTGTCCTAGGCTATCCTGGCACCAGGCTCCTTTTCATACATCTGGTCTTAAACCTTGGAATAACCTCTTTGATGGTAACAACAACAACAACAACAACAACAATAACAACAAAAAGACCCCAATTACATGGACTATCCTTTCCCTCCAAACCCAGTTCAGGTATTCAGATAGAGCCAAAGACTGTGCTTAAGCTCTCTATGCCATCTGTGAGACAGAAAAAGGGTTGAAGAGTAAAAGGTCTTGCTTTGAGGTCCCTCATAGTTCCTCTAGAAATTGCAGATATTAAGCCTCCCCACAATATGTCAGTAGGACCCAAGCTCTCTATCTCTCTAAGCTCACTATATGACACATCACCAGTTCAAGGATTCCTTCTGCCTCCAGGCAACTAGATGCCCCAGGAAAATGATCAGTACAGCAAAGCTACAAATACATGCAACTCTTCCAAAGCCATGCTGTTTTACTCGGGAGGGATAAGTTGTGTTCTACACAATAGAAATGAGACCCAGATGTTACATATAAAAAATAAACATTTAAATAAATAAATAAAAAGGGGGGAAAGGAGAGGGAGAGGGAGAGAGACCTTGAGGTTCTTAAAGAGCAGTACCCTCTCTAACTGGTTCAGGGCTTTGGTCTGCTCCCCACTACTTAGCTCCAGTTTGTTGAGGAGACATGGAGAAATCTGTGAAAGACAGGCAAACGAATGATTTAAACAGAGTGAAATAAACTCAGACACAAGCCAACAGGGCACAGGGCAGGAATGGGGATGGATGGCAGGGGAGAGGGGAAGGTCAGGTCATGCACCAAACAGCTAAGGGTCATCTCCATGGGCAGAACCTCTTTGGGCTGCAAGCAGGATCTTCATGAGAGGCCTGTGAAGTCCAGGGCTTCCATTCAAGATAGAAAGAGGCTATTCTTCTGACCACCATTCTTCTAGCAGTTTGAGAACCTTCTGATCTGGAGTCAGGCTTGATTTGTCTTGTCAACAGACACTAACCCAAGCATGAACCCAGTCTAATCCAGCATTAGTGTGGGATTTGGGGCATCACTCTCTAGGCCTCCTACCTGCTGAAAAGGCTAGGCCCTGAGGGGATGGCAGGTCTTTCACCTTTATCAACATACATTTTTAGCCCATCCTGATGAGCTTCATCCAGTTTTTTTAGGAAGGTCTGGCTTACCAGCTTAATGTAGTGGGTCAACAAAATAGGCTGGAAAGAAAAGATTGGGGAAGGAGAGGTATCTGGGAAAGAATAAATTTCTCACTAAAGTTGTGAAAACTATTTCTAGATTCCAAGCAGACCCGTCTAGGCCAAAGCATGTTTTTGCTAAGCAAGGGTATCAAGAAAAATCCCCATAGCACTGACGGTGGGAGGTCAAGGTTTGGATGAGAGACAGCAGGTCATACCTTCTTCATGTTGGTCCCCACATAGTTCTTGGGTTCTTCTTTAAACTGAGGTAACCTATAGTACAAAGAATCCCATGGACTGTCATTAGGGATAATAACAAATCTCCCCCTCCATGCCAGCCACAGCCCAAAGATGCTCTGGGACAGAGCATGCCTGTCTCTTAGAAATAGCTAGGAAGGAAGCAGGCTAATTTCACCCTTTTCAGAGCTTCATCAAAGAGCCATAGAACCTGAGGGATGTATGACATAGGCACCTTCTAAAAAAGAAGGTAGACATCAGCGCATTAACTAAGTGCCCTTGGAGTGTAAAGCTTCCTTTCATCTTTATCCTCACCCGAGGATATTTTTTCCATTTTTTTTTTTGTACAGATAGAGTGGGAGGGAGAGAGAGTGAGAAACATCGACGTGAAGGGACACATCGAGTGGCTGCCACCCGCACGACCAACCAGGGCCGGGGACAAACTGCAACCGAAGTACGTGCCCTTAGCGGGAACCGAACCCGGGTCTCTCCGGACCGCAGGCCGACGCTCTAACCGCTGAGCCAAACTGGCCAGGGCGCTTCCTTTCATCTTTAAACTGACTTTCCTGCTTTACTTGGCAAGTATTGCTGAAAGCCACAAGATGGGGAGAGGGCAGTCAATCAAAACCCCACAAGACTGGGCATAGGATGAAAAGTAAAAGGCAGGTTGAAGTTGTTGTTTTTTTATCCTCACCCGAGGACATTTTTTGATATTTTGTTCAGATAGAGTGGGAGGGGGAGAGAGAGAGAGAGAAAAACATCGACATGAAAGGGACACATCGAGTGGTTGCCACCCACACGACCCAACCAGGGCCGGGGACAAACTGCAACTGAGGTATGTGCCCTTAGCGGGAACCGAACCCGGGTCTCTCCGGACTGCGGGCCGATGCTCTAACCGCTGAGCCAAACTGGCCAGGGCAGGTTGAAGTTTTAAAATCAGAAAATTTTAGCTAGAGGAGTAAGAAACTCTTTGCAGCAGAGTCCAGGGGCAGATCTAGTCTTTAGATAATAGGGATTATCATTTATAAATCTGAGAACAAAAGGAAATCTCAGGAAGAGGCTTTAAAAAGAATAGACTATTTTTTAGAGGAATTTTAGGTTCACAGCAAAATCAAGTGGCAGTTCCACTGATTTCCAGTATAACCCCTGTCTCTACATGCATAACCTCCCCCATTATTGATATTCTCTGGGCGGGGAGGGGACTTTAAAACCCTTGCCTCAGCTCTTCTCAAAGTTAGTCTATTGAAAGGAGGTACAGGAAACAGAAAGTTAAAAATAGTATGAAAAGGTCTCTTAGAACCTAAGTTGAGGACCTTGACTAGCGTAACCAAGAGTGTTGGTTTGCCTGAGACTGAGGGATTTGTGGGGGATGTGGGACTTTCAGTGCTGAAGTTGGGATAATTCAGGCAAACAAGGATCATTTGTCACCCTAGCCTTGGTTCTTTTTCACAGAAATGGGGCTGAACTCTAGGGCCTCAGCAATCTGTTCTAGGCTCCCTTGACTTTGGTTTCCTCTCTGGGTTCTCTTTTCCAGCTGCTACCTGTACAAATCAGACACAAATTTGGGAAGCAGAACAAGGTTGTCGGCCTAGATCAAATAACCCTCTGCCTCCTCCTGAGGCCAAGCTGGTTCCTTCTTCCTTCTCCCTTGACTGGTAACCCTGAGCCCAGAGAAGTATCCCCATCCATAATCCCATTGGCCTCTAATGTGGCTGTGGGGTTGGCCAGGTCCCTGAAGTGGCTACATGGAAGCAGCCAGGCTCAAGAGGCCTGGGCAGCAGGGCTGAAGCAAACAACAGCAGGTTTACCTTGTGAAGAGCAGCTGCACCATGTCTACGAGAGTGTGCTCTGCGGATTTTCTCAATAACTCTGCACAGGCAAAAACAAATAACACAGGTGTCATTACTTGCTGTGCTATTATCAGGAGGCTTCTCAGAGCAGACTCCCCTCCAAACCTTGTTTACCAAGGATTATGCCAAACTTATTAAAACCAGCTCCATCCAGCTCAGCATAGCAGCCATAACTTTACTGGCCCACTAGGTGGCACGACTGAGTCAGAAAAAAAAGGGTTGCAATGATGTGTTCTTAGGGGTTGTAGGCTAGTGTCAATCCCAGAAACCCCAAAGGAGGGAGATTTGGTGCCTGGACTGAGTTAGGCAGGGATCTATTCTAATTCTTGCCCTGGCACAATGGACTAAGTTCTCTATTCTAGCTGCACAACAAACAGTCAAGTACAAAGAGAATTCTAGACACCTATGGCTCCACAAAGTAGGTGATAGAGAAATCCTGAGTTTTCCATCTCTCTGGGTTCAAGGGACAGCATCCTATATTCATACTCACAATGGCCCTAGGAAAGGTGAAGGGCCCAATATTCAAGCACCTACCACTGAGCCTCATTTCAAAGCAAATCCGGAAGCAAGACTGCATAATCTCACATACAGATTCATTGGTTAGGTGGGCACCCACTGGGGTCAGCAAGAGAGTCCTCAGCACCTACAGGAAGAAAGAGGAGATACTGTGATAAACAAGGCAGGCCAGGTGAAGAAGGAGGTACCTGAGGGGAAAGAAGCTGCCTCCTGTTCCTCTAGTCTCCTACGAAAGCACTTGGGGTGAGAAAGAGAGGCTAGCAAGAACTCTGACCTTGCTTCAGTTTGGCAGAGGGTGGGGTGTCTCCCAGAAGCTTGTCTTGGGAACTGTGTCTTAACTCTGCATGGCCCTGACATAGTTCAGCATTCTTTCCAGCCCTAGCCCAAAAACCCAACAGATGGATGGCAAAGATACAGACTGCCAGAGGTCCAAGCGTATTAAGGTATTTGATATCAATTCATTTAAAGCTTTTAATTATTTTCCTTAGCAAAAGCTTTTACTTTGGGTACCCGAGCTGCTTGTTTGGAAACAAAGTAGCTCCCTAAGCCCCAGTGGAGTCAAAACACAGCTTCATGCTGCCGGCAGACTGGCAGACTGGGGTAAGTAGGGCCAGCGGCATCAGCTCCTGGCTATTAAATTAGCCTAATTGTTCTTCGTTTCCATTTACCTGAAGGATTTTCATCAGGACAACCTCATCACTGGCAGGATCCGTGCCCACAAAACGGGCGTGAGTGACAGCATCTGCCATGTTCTCCATGCCCTCTGCTGTGCCCTCATGAGTGGGATCTGCTCCAGTGAAAAAGGAAAGACTAAATGATGTAGAGAAGAGAGAGAAAAAGCAAGACATCCTGTCTAGGAACTACTTTGAGAAACTTTGGTTTTCTCCTCTCCAATTCCCTAACCATGGTTCCTTGGGCTCCCTGAGATTTTTAGCCTATAAATGACTTTAACAAGTTCCTCAGCACAAACTCCACTGTGTAAAAACAGTGGTTCTCCAACTTAAGCATATATCAAATCACTTGGGAGGGCTTGTTAAAAATACAAATTACTCGCCCAGCCGGTGTGGCTCAGAGGTTGAGCATTGACCCATACACCAAGAGGTCGCCGGTTTGATTCCTGGTCAGGGCACATGCCCAGGTTGTGGGCCAAATCCCCAGTGGGGGCATGCAGGAGGCAGCTAATCAATGTTCTCCCTCATCGATGTTTCTCTCTCTCCCTCTCCCTTCCTCTCTCTCTAAAATCAATAAAGAAAAAAAATTTATAAAAGAAAAAAACAAATTACTGGGCCCACTCTCAGAATTTTTGATTTAGCAGGTCTAGAGTGAGGCCTGAGAATTTGCATTACTAACAAGATCCCAAGTAACATTAATACTGCTGGTCAGGGACTCACTGGTGTAAAGCTACTTATTTCATAGAGAAATGGCCTGGAAATATAAGTTTTTGGCCCAGAGTAGGGTAAGACCTTTGAATGCCACGGTTGCTGCATTTCTTTTTTCATGTGTCCTCCTTCAACACATCCCTCTCTGGTTGCTTTTGGAATTTTGTGTTCAAACTTCCTTCCCTAAAGAAGGGAAGGAAGGGGAAGAAATGGACAGTCCCTGCTGCCAATGCTCATATCTGGGTGCCACATTACAGCCAATCAGAGACCTTTTCTTGCTTTGGTTTCATTCTTATTTAAAACAGTATGACACAAATGGGGGACCGACCATCTGCAATACTTTCAACAACAAAGATAAAATTTTAAAATAAAATAAAACCGTATGAAACAGAGCAAGAACCCTGTTACCAGCTTAACTAAATAAGAATTAGGAGAGAAAAGGGATAAACTAAATAGGACTGGGAGCTGGCTACTTGGGGAGTAGGAGGGAGGGAGAATTTCAACTGTGAATAAGGTAAGGGGAGAAGCTAGAGGTCAGACAATCAGCACCCTGCTGGAAGTTAACACAAATGCTGCCAAGGGGGAAACTCTGCTCCATTCATGTGTTAAAAATATCCACTAGGAGTAGCCAAAGAGGTGGCCTTCCCAGGGTCTATAAGGGTTCTGAGAACTATCTGGATTGTCCTTGAATGGGGAGCATAAGTAGGAAAAAAAGGGGTAGGGTCATGACAAAACTTTAGGACTGACAGAAAGTTGTTCTAGAGGTAGCATGGTATAATACAGGAGCACCTTCTAGGTTTTTTTTTTTTAAATTATTATTATTTTTTAATCCTCACCGGAGGACACCTTTCCATTTTTTGTTCAGGTAGAGTGAGAGGGAGAGAGGAACAGAGAGAGAGAGAGAAACATCGTTGCGAAAGGGACACATCGAGTGGCTGCCACCCGCACAACCGACCAGGGCCGGGGACAAACCGCAACCGAGGCACGCGCCCTTAGCGGGAACCGAACCCGGGTCTCTCAGGACCGCAGGCCGACGCTCTAACCGCTGAGCCAAACCAGCCAGGGCTTTTTTTTTTTTTTTTTTTTTTTTTAATATATATATTTTTTTATCCTCACCCGAGGACATTTTTTGATATTTTGTTCAGATAGAGTGGGAGGGGGAGAGAGAGAGAGAGAGAGAAAAACATTGACGTGAAAGGGACACATTAAGTGGCTGCCACCCGCAGGAGCCAACCAGGGCCAGGGACAAACTACAACCGAGGTATGTGCCCTTAGCGGGAATCGAACCCGGGTCTCTCTGGACCAAAGGCCAACGCTCTAACCGCTGAGCGAAACCGGCCAGAGTGAGCACCTTCTAGTTTTAAGTGGTGGGAATTATAAGAAGTTCTTACCATTTTCTCTTTCCTGTTATCTGAAATTAACAGAATTCTTGAGCCTAAAGCTCAGGGAATGGCTGAGAAATCAGAACATTTCTCTTGCAACAATGAGACAGAAGACTTTCATTAATTGTGAGTGGTTTTCATCTTTCTTTTCTGTCCTGGTTAGTCTCTGACATTTAGTCAGACTGTTTTTGCCCTACTTACAACATGCCTTTACTCAGCTCAGGAGTGGCTACTTTAGATGTCATGCAGAAGGAAGCCAATTTCATGATGACATACAGTATATGGGTGAACCACCTCCTCTGTCACCTCAACTCTCCTTGTTTCTCCCAATCAACACAGAAAATCCTATATAGGCAAACCTTGCCTTATTGAGTTTCACTTTATTGCACTTCACAGATGCTGTAGAAACTGAAGGCAAGACCCTCCACCAGCGAAAATTATGACTTGCTTTATTGCAGTGGTCTGGAATCAAACCCACAGTATCTCTGACGTATGCCTGTACTCTCAAGGCCCTTGCCTGAATCCTCTCAGCCCTGCCTGACAGTCCTTTTTCAGATCTCCACAGACCTTTCCTTGAACAGGAAATCTAGGTCCTTTTCAGTATTGTATGGTGTTTTAGAGCTCAGTGAATGGCAGCCTTGCTCCTACCTCACAAGGTTCCTGGGGGCCCATTTCTTCCCCTCCTTCAGTAATCTCCCTTATTAAAGTAGTTTAAGGTCTTATAAAAACATATCTAGCTATCTAAAGGCAAGTAAGAGTGACAGGTCTTTAGAACTATATATAGATAGATATGTTTTTATTAATTTTAGAGAGAGAGGAAGGGAGAGGGAGAGACATTAATGTGAGAGAGAAACATCGATCCATTGCCTCCCGCACACACCCCGATCTGGGACCAAACCCACAACCTGTGTATGTGCCCTGATGGGGAATGGAACCGCAACCTTTTGGGATGATGCTCAACCAACTTAGCCACACCTGCCAGGGTGCTACTGATCTTTTAAAAAAAATCTTCACCAGAGGACATGTTTAGAGAGAGGAAGGGGGGCGGCATCGATGTGAGAGAGAAATATTGATCAGTTATTTTCTGTATACTCCCAGACTAGAGATAAAACCTGTAACCCAGACTTGTACCCTGACTGGGAATCGAACCAGCAACCCTTTGGTACGTGAGATGATGCTCATGTACCAAATGGTACATGAGATGATGCTCAACCAACTTAGCCACTCTGGCTGGGCTCTACTGATCTTTTTGTAGCTTATCCTCTGAGCTTGAATGAAGTAGCAAAGTTAATTTTCTAAAAAGGCAGGTAAGCCCTGGCCGGTTTGGCTCAGCGGTTAGAGCGTTATCCTGCGGTCCAGAGAGACCCAGGTTCGGTTCCCGCTAAGGGCATGTACCTCGGTTGCAGTTTGTCCCCGACCCTAGTCGGGTTGTGCGGGTGGCAGCCACTCGATGTGTCCCTTTCACGTCGATGTTTCTGTCTCTCTCTCTCCCTCCCACTCTATCTGAACAAAATATGGAAAAATGTCCTCAGGTGAGGATAAAAAATTAAATAAATAAATAAAAAAAATAAAAAGGCAGGTAAGAGTGACAGGTCTTTAGAACCATAGGCATGGCCCACAAGCAAGCCATGCAATCAATGGCACAAACTCTGGTCTGGCAGCTGTTTGAGGCCAAATAGAAGACTGGTCTTTGGAGTAAGACTTAAAATAATCCTAGAAGCCTTGGGTCACAGGGTTGAAGGGTGGGAAGTACTGTCTTCTAGAAAGGCAGCCTAAGCAAAGAAGTGTTTGGCTTGGACTCACTGAGCAGACCTTGTGTTCCCCAGGACCCTTAGAATGTCCTCCTTTCTTGGCCACTCTGGAGCTGACTTTAGGGAAATTTGCCAATTTCATCTCCATTGCCTTCTGGCTTTCATATACTCCTTCCTGCTCCTTTTCTCATGCCCACTGCAATCACCACCTCCAGCATTTTCTTTTCCCACCACAGGAAACTCCAATGACCAGCTGGCTTGAGGTCTCCAATGACCAGCTTGTCTGCCAAGTCCAGGAAGGGGAGAGAGTGACATCCACAGGAGAGCAGAGGGAAAAGACACACACAGAGGGCAGCTGCTGGAGGCTGTGAAGAGAGATGACCTGCAGGTGGTGCTCAGGACAAGGCTGGAAGTAGCTGGGCCTAATTTTTGCTTATGAAAAGTACGAAGCTAGGACTAGGGTGCTTGGAGAGGCTGGTGCAACTATTTAAAACTAGCTGGCACCAAGGATTCCTGCTCAGGATCCTGAATACATCAACTAAGCAAATCCAACTTTCTAGAAAAGATAAACAATTTTCTTGCCCTAAACTGAAGGACATTTTTCCGTCTGGCTAGCTTTAGTCTGAGCTGCTTCTTTCTTGTCTCCCTTCTTAGAAACAAAGACAGCTGCCTGTTTTCTATGTTCCTTACCCTTGCACATGGGCTGTCAATAGGGGAAAAGGAATTCAGGATTCCGAGTGACAAGGCCAATGAAAAAGGAATTCAAAAGAAACACCATAAACAAATTCAGAGATAAACAATAGACTGGATAAAATATTTGGGCTACACTGGGAAAAAATATTTGTAATACATTACTATTCCCGCTATACAAAAAACTCCTACAAGCTGATAAAAAAACAAAAACAACTCAAAATAATAGGCAAAGGAAAAGAAATTCAAATGTTCAACCTTAAAGAAATAAAAACAACAAAATACCAGTTTTCACCCACCAAATTAGCACAAATAAAGAATATTGATAATATTCAGTGCTGGCGACAGGATGGGGAAATGAAAACTCTCAGACATTGCTGTTGGAAGTACATATGCTATACTCTTGGGAAAGCAACCTGGTAGTACTTATGAAAATGTAATAAGCACAGGGCCTTTTAATCCAGAAATCTTTTTCTCTCTCTTTTTTTTAATCCTCACCCGAAGACATTTGTTCATTTTTTGTTCAGATAGAGCAGGAGGGAGAGAGTGGGAGAGAGTGGGAGAGAGAGAGAGAGAGAGAGAGGGAGAGAAACATCGACATGAAAGGTACACATTGAGTGGCTGCCTCCCACACGACCCAACCAGGGCCAGGGACAAACTGCAACCGAGGTACATGCCCTCAACAGGAACCAAACCCGGGTCTCTCTGGAACGCAGGCCGACGCTCTAACCGCTAAACCAAACCGGCCAGAGCTAATCCAGAAATCTTAAGTATAGGAATCTGTCATACAAAAGAAAATTAATAAATAGGATATATGAACAAAGATGCTTATTTCAGCATATATAATGGCTCAAGATAGGAAACAACCTAAATAGTAAATATTAATTAATAAGATAATGATTGAATGGACCATGTTATATCTATACTATGGAAAGTATATGGCTACCAAAAAAAAATAATAATAACAAGAAATTTTACCAGGGCTGAGGAGAAGAGAAATTTCTTTCTGGGGTGATGAAAAAAGTTTAGGAAACAGATGGTGCTGATGGTTGCAAAACATTGTGAATGGAGTCAATGCCATTTAGTTATATACTTAAAATGATTTGAATGGCAAATTTTATATTATATATATTTTAAGATAATTAAAAAAAGAATATACAAACTTCCAATTATAAAATTAATAGGTTTTGGGGATATAATGTACAGCATGGTCACTATAGGTAACAATACCATATTGTATATTTGAAAATAGCTAAGACAGCTGGGTTGGTGTGGCTCAGTGGTTGAGCGTCGGCCCGTGGAGTGATGGGTCTCGGGTTTGATTCCTTGTCAAGGGCACATAGCTAGGTTGCAGGTTCAACCCCTGGCCCCGGTATGTCGGGAACATGCAAGAGGCAAACAACTGATGTATTTCTCTCACATCAATGTTTCTTTCTCCCTTTCTCTCTCCCCCTCCCTCCCACTCTCTCTAAAAATCAATGGAAAAAATATTGAGTGAGGATTAACAATAACAACAATAAGACAGTACTCTCTATTTATTTATATTTGCATAGAGAAAGAAATAGAAAGATTCGCCCAGCTGGTGTGGTTCAGTGGTTGAGTGTCAACCCATGCACCAAGAGGTCGCTGATTCGATTCCTGGTCAGGGTACATGTCCAGGTTTAGGGCCAAATCCCCAGTGGGAGGCATGCAGAAGGCAGGCAATCGATGCTCTCTCTCATTGATGTTTCTCTCTCTCTCTCTCCCCCCCTCTCCCTTTCTCTCTCTCTCAAATCAATAAAGAAGAAAAAAAGAAATAGAAAGATTCAAACCTAGTTTGTTAACATTATTTACCTAAGGAAGGAGTAGCTTTGAGAAAGCTAGAGGAGAGTCCATTAACTTTTCTTTTAAGCATCTCTTTATTATCTTCTTAAAATAAGCAAATATTACATTTAAAAAATAATTTAAAAAATAAACCAAATCAAACCTCCAAGGGCACCCACCATACCCTTAACTCCCTCCAAAGCACAAAGAAATCAGAACCCCAAGAAACCTCTCTTCTCTCCCCACTCTGCAAAACCTGAGTCAATTAGCATAATGAGTAATTAATTATCCTATTTCTCTTCTACAAGGAATCAGATGGCTGGAAAAAACTTTCCAGTATTACCAGCTCATTGCCTAAATTTTAGGCCCTAAAGCCTGACCAGCCCAGGAAAGGCAGGAAATGAAGTGCTTATGGTCATCCAAAAGGCCTGGGCTCTTACCTATGAGTGCATAGGACAGGAACTTGTTGACAGAGGTGAGCGCCAGTCCAGTGATAGGCCCAGTGGTATCTTCAGAGCGAATCACTTCCAGAAATGGACGAAGGAACACATTGGGCTCAATTTCTGAGAGTTCTGCAAGATAAGAAACAGGAATGAATGGGTGTCACCTAACAAAAGGTTAAACCCTAGAAAAAGTTACTTCTTATCTGTGTCATGAGGCTTGAGTTCTTAGTTGCTGGATTAATCTTCCTCCCTCTGTTTTACCTTGAATCAAATCCTCAAAACTATATCATTTAATCTGTGAAATTTTTAGTATGTAGCTCTAAAAGCGTAAAAAAACCAGAGACTCGTTATCCTGGTTTAAAAATTAACAATAGCCCTGGCCAGTTTGGCTCAGCGGTTAGAGCGTCAGCCTGCGGTCCGGAGAGACCCGGGTTCGGTTCCCGCTAAGGGCACGTACTTCGGTTGCAGTTTGTCCCCGGCCCTGGTTGGTCGTGCGGGTGGCAGCCACTCGATGTGTCCCTTCGATGTTTCTCACTCTCTCTCCCTCCCACTCTATCTGTACAAAGAATGGAAAAATATCCCCGGGTGAGGATAAAAAAAAAAAAAAAAAATTAACAATAAAATGATTAAAATAGATTTTATGTTATGTATTACCACAAAAAAACAATTCTTTTTTTTTTTTTTTTAAATCCTCACCCGAGGACATTTTTTGCATTTATCTTCACATAGAGCGGGAGAGAGAGGGAGGAAGAGAGGGAGAAACATCGATGTGAGACACATTAAGTGGTTGCCACCCACACGACCCTAATCAGGGCCAGGGACAAACTGCAACCGAGGGATGTGCCCCCTTAGCAGGAACTGAACCCGGGAGTCTCCGGTCCACGGGCCAACGCTTTAACTGCTGAGCCAAACCAGCCAGAGCACAACAATAATTTTTTTTTATTTTTTATCCTCACCCAAGGACATTTTTTCCATTTTTTGTTCAGATAGAGTGGGAGGGAGAAAGAGAGAGAGAAACATCGACGTGAAAGGGACACATCAAGTGGTTGCCACCCGCACGACCCAACCAGGGCCAGGTACAAACTGCAACCGAGGTACATGCCCTTAGTGGGAACCAAACCTGGGTCTCTCCAGACCGCAAGCCGAAGCTCTAACTGCTGAGCCAAACCGGCCAGGGCACAACAATATTTTTTTAATGTCATTAAATATTGCTGAGTCAATTTTCTTTATTGATTTTAGAGACAGAGAAAGGGAGAAGGAGAGATAGAAACAATGATGAAAGAGAATGTTGACTGGCTGCCTCCTGCATGTCGCCCATTGGGGATTGGGCCCACAACCTGGGCACGTGCCCTGACCAGGAATCAAACCAGCGACCTCTTGGTGCATGGGTCAATGCTCAACCTCTGAGCCACACCAGCCAGGCTGCTGAGTCCATTTTCAGTGTCTATTTCCATGTCCATCCTCCCTAGTAATACGCAGTAAACCTCGTCTTGGGTACAGCCACTATGGTCAAAGGGTGAGCTGCTATGTTTGTCTTTTGCTGTTATGATCACAGTAACTTCTCTTAGAGATGAAGAATTCAGCACATCCCAGGAAGGTGAGGGGAAACCTTGAGGTTTATAAAACCGTGCTAAAACAATAAACCTAAAAAGAACAAAAGGTACATAATCCCTACCCATGGAGGCAATTTGTAATTCTGGAAGGTCCTAACCACTCTCCAACCTCCTTACTGCCCTGAGATGAAGGGGCAATTCATAATATTTATTTTACAGATGACAGGAACAAGGCTCAGATAAAATACATGACTGGCCCCAAATTATATAGCTAATAAGAAGCAGTGCTAGGATTTGAACCCAGTCTATATAGTATATGGTTCCAAAACTCGTAAAACCATTACATTTTTTCTACCTAATTACCAGCACATACTCCTAAATTTAGAAGGTCTAAGAAGTTACACTACACTGGACTTGCTCCCTACCTTACTTTGTCCAGGGTTTAATTTGTTTTTCTAGAGTATGCCATGCTTTTAAGATTCAGAGACCAGCTCCGAGAAAGGCTTCCTAAACAGGCCAGAAAGATTTATGGACAGGATTAAGTCTGCTCACCTTTGGAAACAAAAGGAAGCTAGGTTTCCTAAAACACCTTCATTTTCATGCAAATGCAGGGAGCTTCCCACTCAGTCCACCCACCCCCACCCACCCCCACCCCCCGTGTAAACACTCCCTGGGCCCCGGCTGCTCCTCAGATTAATGCTTTAATTAATTGGCAGATTGAGTAGCATTTTCCAAGCTTGTCTGTACAGTGATCACATCAGCTGTATAAAACCTGCTTCTCATCCCCTACTACCCCACCTGGAGCAGTACAATTTGCAAAAACTGAAAAATATAAAATATTTTTTTCTTATCTTAATAGTCTTAACATTTTAAATACTTTTAAAAAAGCACATTAAAACACTTAAAAGTCATCTAGTGTTGCTGCTTTAGGAACACAACTGTATTACATACAATTTGATCTGTCATTTAAAAAATGGTCATATTTGGTTTATTTGAGATAGAAAAGTCTAGATGGAAAAAAGGCTCTGAGAGGTAGGACAGGGTATAGATCTTCTGAGCTTTCATACAATTGCTACTACTGTACTCGCTTCATGTCTTCTTTTATGGTAAAAGACCAGGGCAATTTTATAGCCATGGTTTGACACTTTCAGGGCAATGTACATTCTGACTCTTTAAAAAAATTTTTTTCAGTTTAGTAAAACTGCCTCTTTTGGTATAGAGTTCAATAAATTTTTTTTCCCCAATGATTTTTAGAGCAGAAGGGAGGGAGGGGGGAAGGAGGAGAGAGAGAATGAGAGAGACATATCAATTGGTTGCCTCCTGCACCCACCCCAACCAAGCTGGGAATTGAACCCGAGACCCTTTGGTGTGTGGGACGACACTAACCACTTAGCTACACTGGCCAGAACAAGAGTTCAATAAATTTTAACACATATATAGATCCCTGTGACCACTGTGGCAATCAGGACACAGAAAATCTCATCACCCAGAAAACTTGTTACTCCTTTGTAGTCCAGTTATACCCTCCCCCACATCCCAAACCTCTGTCAACCACTAAACTCTTCATCACCATAATTTTATCAAGAAAGACATATAAATGGAATCATACAGTATGTAACCCTTTGAAACTGTTTTCTTTCATTCAGCATAATGCCTTTCCGATTTGTCTAAACTGTTGCATAGATCAGTAGTTTGTTCCCTTTTTATTGCTAGGTTGTATTCCTTTGTATGTATGTCCCACAATTTGTTTACCTGTGGGGAATGTTGGGGACATGGGCCATTTAAGGCCCGTGAAATCAATACCAGCTAACACCACACGCCTCACCAAATTAGCCTGACTAATTATTAAGCTGATAATTTTGTATGGCCTGAGAATGATGTTATAAATATCCAAATGGCCCTTGGCAGAAAAAAGTTTCCCCACCCCTGCTAGCTGAAGGACATCTGGCTTCTCTAGTTTGGGCAACTATGAATAGAACTGCTATAAACATTTGTGTACAGGTTTTTGTGCAAAGACCACTGGTATCTCTGTGTGGTTTAAGTGTGCATTTCTCTAATGGCTAGTGACATCTTTTTTGTGTGCGTATTTGCTATCCATGCATCTTTTTTTGGTGACAGTTCTGTTCAAGTCTTTTGCCATTTATTTATTTATTTATTTATTTATTTATTTATTTATTTATCCTCACCCGAGGAAATTTTCCCATTTTTTTGTTCAGGTAGAGTGGGAGGGAGAGAGAGGAACAGAGAGAGAGAGAGAAACATCGACGCGAAAGGAACACATCCAGTGGCTGCCACCCGCACGACCCACCAGGGCCGGGGACAAACTGCAACCAAGACCCGGGTTCGGTTAGTGGGAACCGAACCCGGGTCTCTCAGGACCACAGGTCGATGCTCTAACCGCTGAGCCAAACTGGCCAGGGCTATTTATTTATTTTTTAAACATTTTTTTTCTTTCTTTTAAAATTTTTTTTATTTTTTTTAATTTTTTTTTTAGAGAGAGAGAGTAAGGGAGAGTGAGAGAGAGAAAAAAACATCTATGAGAGAGAACATTGACTGGCAGCCTCCTGCATGCCCCTCACTGGGATCGGGCCTACAACCTGGGCATGTGCCCTGACCAGGAATCGAACTGGTGACCTCTTAGTGCATGGGTTGACGCTCAACCACTGAGCCACACCAGCTGGGCCCATTTTAAAATTTTTAAATCCTCACTTGAGGATATTTTTCCATTGATATTTTTCAGATAAAGTGGGTGGGAGGGAGGAAGGGAAAGGGAGAAACATCGATGTGAGAGACACACATTGACTGGTTGCTTCTTGTGTGACCCTGACCATGTCTAGAGATCAAACCTACAACTGAGGCATGTGCGCTTGACCGGAATCAAAACCGCGACTCTACGGTCCGTGGGCTGATGCTCTAACTGGCTAGGGTATCTTTTGCCCTTTTTTTTTTTCCTTATTGATTTTAGAGAGAGAGGAAGGGAGAGGGACAGAGATAGAGACATTGATGAGAGAGAACATCGATTGGCCACCTCCTGCATACGCCCCACTGGGGATTTGGTCCACAACCTGGGCATGTGCCCTGACTGGAATAGAACCAGCCACCTCTTGGGTCAACCATTGAGCTACACTGGCTGGGCATCTTTTGTCCATTTTTAAATTGAATTGTTTCCTTACTGTTGAGTTTAGAGACTTCTTTATCTATTCTGGATTCAAGTCCTTTACTGACAATACAATTATTTACAAATATTCCTCCCAGTGGTCTTTTCAATCTCTTAATAGTCAGTTTCACTCACAGAGCAAACATTTTTACTTTTGATGAAGTCCAGTGTGTCAATATTTTTTTTCTGTGCATTGTGCTTTTGGTACGCAAGTACTCTTTGCCCAATGCCAGGTTACAAAGATTTTTCCTGTTTTCTTCTAAAAGATACAGATTTATGCTTTTCATTTACATCTATGATCTACTTTAATTTTTATATAACGTGTGCGTTTTAGATTGAGAGTTTATTTGTTGCATATAGATGTCCAATTTTTCCAAAACCATTTATTGAAAAAATGATCCCTTCTTAATTGTCTTTGCAACTTTGTAAAAAATCAGTTGTCTATATTTGTGTGAGTCTATTCTGGGTTCTCTATTCTGTTCCATTGATTTTTGTGTCTAACTCTGTGATACTACCATACTGTCTTGATTACTATAGCTGAGTATTCTAATTCTTTTTTTTTATCCTCATCCGAGGATATTTTTTCATTTATCTTCAGACAGAGTGGGAAGGGAGGAGGAAGGGAGGGAGAGAGAAAAACATTGATGTGAGAGAGATACATGACCCCAATCAGGGCTGGGGATGAACCGCAACAGAGGTACGTGCCCTTGACTGGAATCGAACCTGAGACTCATTGGTCCATGGGCCAACACTCTAACCACTGAGCCAAACCGGCCAGGGCATGTATTCTAATTCTTAAAATCAGGTAGCATGATTCTTTCAACTTTATTCCTTTTTTTCAATACTGTTTTCAGTATTCCAATTCCTTTGCCTTTCCATTTCAATTAAAAAAATTTTTTTTAGCCCTGGCCGGTTTGGCTCAGCGGTTAGAGCGTCGGCCTGTGGTCTTGAGAGACCCGGGTTCGGTTCCCGCTAAGGGCATGTACCTCGGTTGCAGTTTGTCCCCGGCCCTGGTTGGTTGTGCGGGTGGCGGCCACTCAATGTGTTCCTTTCATGTCGATGTTTCTCTCTCTCTCTCTGTTCCTCTCTCTCCCTCCCACTCTACCTGAACAAAAAAATGGAAAAATGTCCTCGGGTGAGGATAAAAAAAAAAAAAAATTTTTTTTATTAATTGATTGATTTTAGAGACAGAGAGGGAGAGAGAGAGAATATCAGTTTGTTGTTCCACTTATTTATATATTCATTGGTTGATTCTTGTATTCTTGTACACACCCTGACCGGGGATCAAACCTACAACTCTGGCATATAGAGACAATGCTCTAACCAACTGAGTGCCTGGCCAGGGCTTTCCATTTCAATTTTAAGATAAACTTGCCTATGTTTACAAATATATCGCTGGGTATTTGATAGGAATTGCATTGCGTCTATAGATCAGTTTGGGGAGGAATGACACCTTTACTATGTTGTACCTACCAATCTATGCATGGTATGTCTCCATTTATTTAGATCTTGATTTCTTTGATCAGTGTATTGTAGTTTTCAGCATACAGGTTCTGTATATGTTTTGTTAGATTTATACCTAAGTATTTAATTTTATTGGACATTTAAATGGCATTTAAAAAATTTTAGTTTCCAGATGTTCACTGTTACTATACAGAAATGTGATTGATTTTTGTGTGTTAACCTTGTATCTTATGACCTTACTAAACTCACTTACTAGTTCTAGAATTTTTTTTTTTTTTGGTAGATTCCTTGTGGTTTTCTACAAAGATAATTAAGTTACTTGCAAATAGTGACAGTTTCATTTCTTCCTTTCCCATTTACATGCCTTTTATTTCCTTTTCTTGTTTCAATGTACTAGCTAGGACTTCCAGGATTATAACATCTTGCCTGTTTCCAATTTTAGGGTAAATACATTGTGTTTCACTGCAAAGTATGATCTTAGCCATAACTTTTTTGTAGATGTTATCATTAATGTTATATTTTGTCAAGTATTTTTTCTCCATCAATTAATAAGATCATGTGGTTTTTCTTTTTAGAATGTTAATATGGTAGATGGATGTTCAGACAGTGAATCAGTTTTGCATTCCCAAGATAAACTTCACTTAGTTTTGGTATATTATTCTTTATATATATTGCTAGGTTTGATTTGCTAATCTGCTTCTTAAAATGAAAGGGCTCAATATGGCATCGAGAGGCTTGGAGGGGACAGGAGTAACACCATATAAAGGCTTGGAGAAAGTCCCATGGAGAACTCTGGAGGCTCTGGATGTGATTCTCATACAGTATACAATCCAGTTAATGGACAACATATCATTAGTCTCACTCCTACCAATAGCCAGGCATATTATATCCAAGCTCATCTGTCAAATTAGGTAGCTAGGATATGTGATTGCTAAAATACATTAATTCTGGTGCTGGGAAAACTGAACAGCTACATGCAAAAAATGAAACTAGGCCACCAACTTACACCATACACAAGAATAAACTCAAAATGGATAAAAGACTTAAATGTGACTCGTGAATCCATAAAAATCCTAGAAGAAATTGTAGGCAACAAAATTTCAGACATCATACGCAGCAGAATTTTCACTGATACAACGCCTAAGGCAAGAGAAACAAAGAAAAAAATTAATACAAGGGACTACATCAAACTAAAAAGCCTCTGCACAGCAAAAGAAACAAGCATCAAAAATGGAAAGGGAACCCACTTTATGGGAGCATAACTGCCAATGATACATCAGATAAGGGGTTAATCTCCAAAATATACAGAGTACTCATACAACTCAACAAAAAGAAGACAAAGAATCCAATTAAATAATGAGCAGAGGGCCCGGCAGGTGTGGCTCACTGGTTGAGTATCCACCCGTGCACCAAAGGGTCACACTTCGATTCCTGGTCAAGGCACATGCCCAGGTTGTGGGCCTGATTCTCAGTGTGGGGCATGCAGGAGGTGGCCAATCGATGTTCTCTCTCATCGATGTTTCTGTCTCTCCCTCTCCCTTCCTCACTCTCTGAAAATTAATAAGAAAAAAAAAATTTTTTTTAATTAAATGGGCAGAGAATCTAAATAGACACCTCTCCAAACAGGACATACAAGGAGACATATGAAAAAATGTTCAACATCGCTAATCATCAGAGAGATAGATGCAAATGAAAACGACTATGAGGTATCACCTCATACCTGCCAGAATGGCTGTCATCAACAAATAATCAAACAAGTGCTGGCAAGGGTGTGGAGAAAAGGGGACTCTAGTACACTGATGGAGGGAATGCAGACTGGTGCAGCCACTATGAAAACAATATGGTGTTTCCTCAAAAAATTAAAAACTGAACTGCCATTTGACCCAGTGATCCCACTTCTAGGAATATATCCTAAGAAGCCTGAAACACCAATCAGAAGGAATATATAGACTCCCTATGTTCATAGCAGCACTATTTGCAATTGCTAAGCTCTGGAAACAGCCCAAGTGTCCATCAATAGATGAGTGGATAAAAAAAAGCTGTGATACATATACACAATGGAACACTATGCAGCTGTAAGAAAGAAAGATCTCTGCCCTGGCCGGTTTGGCTCAGCAATAAAGCGTCGGCCTGCGGTCCAGAGAGACCTGGGTTTGGTTCCCGCTAAGGGCATGTACTTCGGTTGCAGTTTGTCCCTGGCCCTGGTTGGGTTGTGCGGGTGGCAACCACTTGATGTGTCCCTTTCACGTCGATGTTTCTTTCTCTCTCTCTCTCTCTCTCTCTCTCTCTCTCTCTCTCTCTCTCTCTCTCTCTCTCCCTCCCTCCCTCCCTCCCTCCCTTCCTCCCTCCCTCCCCACTCTATCTGAACAAAAAATTAAAAAATGTCCTTGGGTGAGGATAAAAAAAAAAAAAAGAAAAAGATCTCTTATCCTTTGAGATGACATGGAGAGTATTATGCTAAGTGAAATAAGCCAATCAGAGAAAGACAAGTATCACGTGATCTCACTTATTTGTGGAATACAATGAACAAAATAAGCTGATGAACAAAAGAGACCCAGAGACAGACATAGTAGTAGGGTACAGACTGACAAACCTCAGAAAAGGGGGATGGAGGGAAGGGAAGAGATAAACCAAAGAATTTATATGCATTTATGTGTAACCAATGGACACAGACAACTATGCTAGGGGGTGGGGTGGGCTGGATCAGGAGGGTGTCAACGGGGAAAAAGGAGAAACATCTGTAACAAAAATAAAAAAGTATATATAATATAAATAAATAAAATAAAATATAATAATTCTAGCACTTCCATTTTATGAAAGTACTAGAAATTTAGTGATAGAAAACTGGAAGGGCTGGACTCTTTTTTATCCTCATCCGAGGACATTTTTTCATTTTTTTGTTCAGATAGAGTGGGAGGGAGAGAGAGGAAGAGAGAGAGAGAGAGAGAAACATCAATGTGAAAGGTACACATCGAGTGGCTGCTACCCACACAACCCAACCAGGGCCGGGGACAAACTGCAACTGAGATACATGCCTTTAGTGGGCACTGAACCTGGGTCTCTCTGGACTGTAGGCTGATGCTCTAACCACTGAGCCAAACCATCCAGGGCAGGGCTGGACTCTTTAATGAGCTCACCAGGAACCTTCACTATTACCCTCACTCTCCCACCCCTCCAAAAAAAAAAAAAAAGTATATAAAATTAACTTTCCCAAGAGAGTTTGATCTAGGCAGATTGGAATTTTGCTCTCTAGGTTCAACTGCTGATTGCCAGGAACATCAGAGAAGTTCTAACAAAAGCAACTCCTGCAGCTTTTGGTGGTGGTGGTAGTGAGGGGCATGGTAGGGGAGGTTGTGGTTCTAGCAGGACACCATTATTAAAGACATTTCTAATTTAAGGGGTACCTCGTTGTAAACATGTAATTAAAAAAAAACAAACCTAAAATTCTATTCATAATCTGGTAAGATGTTCAGATGACCCTCTAGAATAGTGCTTCTCAAACTATCTGTGGTGCAGGGCCAGTTTTTTATTTTCTTTTTGTTTTAATATGCTTTTCATTGATTTTTTTAGAGATAGGAAGGGAGAGAGAGATAGAAACATTGATGTAAGGAACACAGATTGGCTGTCTCCTGCATGCCCCTTACTGGGGATCAAGCCTGCAACCCGGGCATGTGCTCTGACCAAGAATCAAACCGGGACCTCTTAGTCCATGGGACGATGCTCAATCCACTGAGCCACACCGGCCGGGCTTTATTTTCTTTATGTAGTCCATTGCAGACCTATAGTTTCATAAACTACAATAAAATGAATTACTAGAAAACAAAATTTAAAAAACAAAAACATATGCAAACTCCACTTTTTTTGTTTTTATCCTCACCTGAGGACACTTTTGCATTCATTGTCAGCAGAGCAAGAGGGAGAGAGGGAGGAAGAGAGAGAAAGAAACCGATATGATAGAGACACATCAGTTGGCTGCCACCCACATGACCTCAACCAGGGCTGGGGACAAACTGCAAGTGAGGTACATGCCCTTAGCGGGAACCAAACCCAGGTCTCTCTGGACCGTGGATGGATACTCTAACCGCTGAGCCAAACCGGCCAGGGTACAAACTCCACTTTTTAATTATTAGTGTCAACATACATAAAGTTAACTCTGTCAAGATGTTATAAAAATTTCTAAGTGCTTTCTCTTAATTTCTGTATATATCTCATGTGTACCAAGCAGCAGAAGCAGCAATTTGTGAACCTGAAATAGTTTACAAGTTATACTTTGATTAATAGTGCTCTACATAAATAAGCTCTAATTTTCAAGTAGCAATTGCAGAAACTCCTCCAAATCCTAGGATATTACAGTTAAAACAGGCCCTAACAATAATCTATAATGGAGGTACTTAAGATTTAGGGAGATTAGCCTGGCTGATGTGGCTCACTGGTTGAGTGTCGACCCATGCACCAAGAGGTTCCGGTTTGAGACTTGGTCAGGGCACAAACCCAGGTTGTAAGCCCAATCCCCGGTGCAGGGCATGTAGGAGGTGGCCAATCGATGGTCTCTCTCATCAATGTTTCTCTCTCTCTCTCTCTCCCTCTCCTTTCCTCTCTCTCTAAAATCAATTAAAAAAAAAATCTATGTTGAAAAAAAAAGAGAAAGAGAAAAAAAAAATATTTAGGGAGGTTAAGTATTTTGTACAATGCCCAAAGCCAGTTAGTGTTGGAACCAGGACTGGAAGTGGAGGGCACTTGATAAAAACATGGGCTTTGCCCTGGCTGGTTTGGCTCAGCAGTTAGAGCGTCGGCCTGTGGTCCAGAGAGACCTGGGTTCGGTTCCCGCTAGGGGCGCGTGCCTCGGTTGCAGTTTGTCCCCGGCCTTGGTTGGTCGTGTGGGTGGCGACCACTCGATGTGTCCCTTTCACATCGATGTTTCTCTCTCTCTCTCTCTCTTCTTCTCTCTCCCTCCCACTCTGTCTGAACAAAAACTGGAAAAAAATATCCTCAGGTGAGGATAAACAACAACAACAACAACAACAATAACAAACATGGGCTTTAAGTAGGGTTCAAATCCCAGTTCTGTCATGTAATGGCTGTGTGTATAAAGATAGATACTGCCCTAGCCAGTTTGGCTCAGCGGTTAGAGCGTCGGCCTGCGGTCTGGAGAGACCCGAGTTCGGTTCCCGCTAAGGGCACGTACTTCGGTTGCAGTTTGTCCCCGGCCCTGGTTGGTCGTGTGGGTGGCAGCCACTCGATGTGTCCCTTCACGTCGATGTTTCTCTCTCTCTCTCCCTTCCTCTCTCTCCCTCCCACTCTATCTGTATAAAAAATGGAAAAATATCCTCGGGTGAGGATAAAAAAAAAAAAAAGCAGCCCTGGCCGGTTTAGCTCAGCGGTTAGAGCGTCAGCCTGCGGTCCACAGAGACTCGGGTTCGGTTCCCGCTAAGGGCACGTACCTTGGCTGCAGTCTGTCCCCGGCCCTGGTTGGGTCGTGTGGGTGGCGGCCACTCGATGTGTCCCTTTCACATCAATGTTTCTCTCTCTTCCTCTCTCTCCTTCCCGCTCTATCTGAGTAAAAAATGGAAAAATGTCCTCGGGTGAGGATAAAAAATAAATAAATAAATAAAGATAGATACTGAGAGACTTCCGGTCAAGATGGCGGCGTAGGTAAACGTGGTATCGTGTCCTCCCACAACTACATCAAAGTTACAACTAAACTACAGAACAACCATCATTCAAAACCGCCTGAAATCAAGCTGAATGAAAGTCCTACGGAATTAAAGCAGCAGCCACATCCAGACTGGTATGAGGGGTGGAGGGGCGGAGCCTCGAGGGCTGGTGGCGAGATGGGCTGGTCCCACACCCATGAGTGGCAGATAAAAATCAGGAGGATACCTCGGCTGGGAAGGTCCTTCCTGAATACTGAGGGGGTCCTCGTCCCACACCAGGTGCCTCACTCAGGGTTCCAGTACCAGGAAGAGAAGTCCCCATAACTTCTGGCTGGAAAAACCAGCAGGAACTGAGGCTCAGGGAAGCTGAAGCGGCTGGGGCCCCAGGCAGCTCCTTAAAGGGCCCGTGCATGGACTTATCGGACTCTCTCCCTCTAAGCTTGGAGGGGAGGCAGCTTGAGGGGCACCAGAGACATACAGGGAAAAACTGAGCTGTTTGGCACTGGAGCGAGGGGTGGAGAGGGGGCTTTCTCCGGGACAAACGTGCTGTCAGAGGCCTTTGTTCCTTTGGTGAGCCCTTCCCTGGGGCGGCAGAGAGCCGCTATATCTGGGACTCCAGCAACCTGGCTCACACTGGTAGCCCCGCCCTGGTGACTCCCTGAGGCCCCGCCCCACCCAACTTTCAGGCCCACCCAAGCTGTTGCCACTTGCTTAACCATAGGATTGGCCTGTCTTGGATCCCGCTTCAGGTTTTTCCTAAATTCTTTCAAACGAGCAGCATCTGGTCTCAGCTAGCCCCATACCGTTCATTAAGTAATACACAGAAACAAACACAAGGAGGCAGCCAAAATGAGGAGACAAAGAAACAGGTCCCAAATGAAAGAACAGAACAAAACCCCAAGAAAAGAACTAAGCAAAATGGAGATAAGCAACCTAACAGATGCTGAGTTCAAAATACTGCTTATAAGGATACTCAATGAATTCAGTGAGAACCTCAGTGAACTTAGTGAGGACCTCAAGAGCATCAAAAAGGACCAGTCAGAAATGATGATGCACAGTCAGAATTGAAGAAGGCATTAACTTACACAGGCAATAATTTACACAGCTTCAATAGTAGAGTATGTAAATCCAAGAAGCAAACCATCGATTTGGAATATAAGGAAGCAAAAAAACACCCAACCAGAACAGCAAAAAGAAAAAAGAATCCAAAAAAATGAGGATAGTGTAAGGAGCCTCTGGGACAACTTCAAGCGTGCCAACATTCGCATCTTGGGGGTGCCAGAAGGAGAAGAGTGAGAACAAGAAATCGAAAACCTGTTTGAAACAATAATGGCAGAAAACGTTCCTAACTTGGTGAAGGAAACAGACATACAAGTCCAGGAAACACAGAGAGTCCCAAACAAGGTGAACCCCAAGTGGCCCACACCAAGACACATCATCATCAAAATGCAAAAGGTTCAAGACAAAGAGAGAATCTTAAAAGCAGCAAGAGAAAGGCAGCTAGTTACCTACAAGGGAGTTCCCATAAGGCTGTCAGCTGATTTCTCAAAAGAAACTTTGCAGGCCAGAAGGGAGTGGCAAGAAATACTCAGAGTGATGAAAAGCAAGAACCTACAACCAAAATTACTCTATCCTGCAAAGCTGTCATTTAGAATCGATGGCCATATAAAGATTTTCCCAGACAAGAAAAAGTTAAAGGAGTTCATCACCACCAAACCGTTATTATATGAAATGATGAAGGGTAAGAAAAAGATAAAATATATGAACAAACAAAATGGCAATGAATACGTATCTATCAATGGAATCTACAAACAAAATAAACAGGTAGAACAGAAACATTCTCATAGATACAGAGAACATTTTGTTGGTTGCCAGATGGGAGTGGGGTTGGGGAATGGGTGAAAAAGGTGAAGGGATTAAGAAGTACAAATTGGTTGACAGACTGACAAACCTCAAAGGGAAAGGGGTTGGGGGGTGGGGGTGGGAAGAGATTAACCAAAGAACTTATATGCATAACCAATGGACACAGACAATAGTGTGGGAAAAGGCAGGAGGGGGGCAGGAGTGGGGAGGAGGCGGGCAATGGGGGAAAAATGTGGAACATCTGTAATACATTCTACATTCAAAAATAAAGATTTTTAAAAAAAAGATACTTAACTTTTCTAATCTGTATTTTATCACCTGTAAAATGTGTGTTAGAAAACTAAAATAAATTACATTTAAAAATAAGTAACAGCTACCATTTATTGAACATATACTATATGTCAGGCACTGTGCTCAGCAATTATATACATTATCTCATTTGATGCATGTTAAACATGTGGTATAAATACATGGAATAAATTAATATGCAATAAATATAACTTAGATATTATTATTATAGCTTTTTAGCTCTAGAATCCAATGTTCTTAATACTGTAAGGTACTATAAGTTCAGTTTATTTCTTAAGATTTAATTAAATACCAAAAACTTCAAAGGTGAGACTTCTACCTTTGATTACTAAACCTTAAAAGGGATACAAGTTAAGGATGTTATTTATATATGGTACAATTTGAAATAGCTCTTTTTCCGTCTTCCTATGAAATTTATTGGCGTGACACTGGTTAATAAAATTATACAGGTTTCAGGTGCACAATTCTACAACACATCATCTGTACACTATATTGTGTGTTCACCAACCCATGAAATGGCTCTTTTAATTTCTGAGGGTTTCAGTTTATCCAAGGTATACATACAAGTTGTCAGAGAAAGGAATAGGCTTCCTTTTTTTTTTTTTGTATCCTCACCCGAGGACACTTTTTCCATTTTTTGTTCAGATAGAGCGGGAGGGAGAGAGAGGAAGAGAGAGAGAGAGAAACATCGACGTGAAGGGACACATCGAGTGGCTGCCACCCGCACGACCAACCAGGGCCGGGGACAAACTGCAACCGAGGTACGTGCCCCTAGCGGGAACCGAACCCGGGTCTCTCTGTACCGCAGGCCGACGCTCCAACCGCTGAGCCAAACCGGCCAGGGCAAGGCTTCCTTTTTTTAAATGAATGACTAAAATATTTATCCTCCTTTTAGAATAGAGATAATTAGCAGCTGCCATTCATTCTTTTGCCATGTCACGTGCTAAGCAGTTTATATACCTTCTCTATTCATAATTATCCCCAATTTGAATATGAAAATGAGACTTAAAAAGGATAAGTAGATCTACCCACTAAGATCATATAACTAGCAAGTGGTGAAAATGGGAATCAAATCCAGCTTCATCTGACTCCAAAATCTGTTTTCCTAGCTAATCAGCTCTACTGCTTCCTTATGAAGTCAGAACAGAAAAGTTTCTGGTTTCTACCTCCTGGCTTGGCCTGCCTGGGGCTGAGATTCAATTGTCTTGATCTTGTTCAGAAGAGCAAGAAGAGCTGTCTGAGTTCTTCTGGGGAAAGGTGCCATGATGCTGCTCATAGTAACGAGGCTGAGTAATTTCACAACCAAGGAGACATCTGACACCCCTGCCAAGCAGCCAAACTCCCACCCTGGAAGGCTGTCAACCTCAAGGCACAAACAGTCCAGGACACAGAGAGTGCAGATCAGGTAGAGGGGTACTCCGAAGGTGACTGGTTCATGTTCCAAGATGGGAAGGAAAAAAAGGAATGGGTACAAAAAAAGAGTAAATTAACTTTTTATCAGAGAAAGGATACTTGGGATACTTTAGTACTAGGCCACCTGCTTCTAAAATCAAATCCAGGTCCAACTTCTGACTAGTCAGTGACAAATAAGAATAATTACAAGAATTATTAAACCATTTCTGGAGAAGCTCATAGGCTACTTAAAGCAAAGTAAAAGCCCTTCAGAGATGTCTTGGTGGTGTTCTGTTCAACACCAATGAGCAGGGAGCTCAACTCCCTTATTACATTAAAACAGAGACGTCTATGTTTGGCCCAATGTCAGTTTCAGAATCTGCAGATGTCCCTTAAATCTCCTGTCTTCTCAGATGATGAGGTGACCTGTACAGAGAGGATGAATCCTGACACTGTTTTCTCTTTTCACGTCAGAGCTGCCACCCTCTCCAATAATCTGTCAAAGGCCTTACCACGTGGCATCAAACACTGTCCTTAGACAAAAGGGAACACTCTCTTCTTAGCCTGCAGGAGGGCAATCATCATCCTCCCAGGAGGATTGTGTTCTCCAGCCTGCAGCAGCCTTTTCTCATTTGGCTAGCATTGGGCTGGCACATTCCTGAGCCAAAATGCACACATAAGCTGCTTTCCCTGGTAGTGAGGCTCTTCACTCCTGAGCGACTCTTTATCAAGGGTGGTTGGGCATTCTCAATTGGATTACGCTGACAAGGAAAAAGGCCTGTGGTATATTATTTCAACACCATTTGGCTCCAGAAATGCCTGTCTCGACCCTTTTGCCCTCAGCCTACTTCTCCATTCTTGCTTTCTAGAGGGTCATCAGCCTGCTCCCATCCTAGCTTTTCATCCTGCAAATATTGGCTCATATTCCTGGAGACAGAATATCGTCATTCACAAAGTGTCATGTGTAACAGACTAATAAATCAGAGCATGATAAAAACAGAAGCCTAGTTCATTTATCCCTCTTGACATTTCTGTATCGAAAGATATAGAACAAAATTATTTGAGCACAAAAAGCTTTTTGGTTTTTGGCTTTTCTGTCTCCACATTCCACTTTAGGAGAAAGTGTTAGGTCCTCATGTTCTACTTTTCTGACTATGCTATACCCAGAAATATTTATTGTAAAGGTAAGATTGAGAACTATCTGTAAATGGAATTTCTGAGATACTGTAAGTTTAGTAGGAAGAAGCTGTGTACATTTTGGTCACTAGGGGAAAGGATGAGCAAAACGAAACTTGGATGAAGGCAGAACCCTCTGGACTATGCCACACCTTCCATACCTTTATTTCCAGACCTTGAATGGTCAGATGGGGATTTAGGATTGATCTCTAAATCCTAGAAACTAACTTGAGAGAAGAATGCCAAAGGGCAGCTTTCAGAGAAATGTTATCACCTAGTGGAGGCTTAAGGGTCAAACCCAGACAAGCCTTTGCAACCCTGCCTTATATAACAGGAGAAATGAAATAAAGAAATGCACTAGGCCCAGTCTTGTTCTGACACTAATTATGTGACCTTGGGAAAAACACTTCACTTCTCTGGGCCAGTTGCCTCATTCATAGGATTTCCTGGGGAAAATGATGGTGGTGGATGTTAAATCAAATTCTGTAAAGCTCCTTTAGATCCCTAAAACTTATTCTAAATGCAAAGCACAGTTTGGTAGTAAATGCACAAGAATGCAGACAGTCTGTTACAAAGGTAGCCTGGGGGGGAAGCAACCCAGTTTGTTTGTCTAAGCTCTTGACAGTGGACCTCTTTTTTCAGCTATCACCCAACAGTTTCCCAGGTTTGTTTCTTTCCTCAAACACCTGCTTAGTTTCACCCTGGCTGGTTTTGCTCAGCGGTTAGTGTCAGCCAGTGGACCAGAGTCACGGGTTTGATTCCAGTCAAGGGCACGTACCTCGGTTTGGTCCCCGGGCCTGGTTGGGGTCCTGTGGGAGGCGACAGTCAATGTGTCTTTTCACATCAATGTCTCTCTCTCTCTCTCTCCCACTCGTCTGAAGAGAAATGGAAAAAAGTATTCTCAGGTGAGGATTAAAAGCAAACAAACAAACAAACAAAAAATATGTGCTTAGTTTCTTAAGGCACCTTTAGAGAGGGAAGGGGGCAGATTTTTATATTATCACCCTTTAAGAAACAAAATAAGGCCATGGCTTAATCACTACCATATCCAGCCACAAGGTGGGTCCAGCAGTAGAAGATAATGGTACCAACCACCTTACACTAAGAAAGACAAATTAGACTGGCTGGTGTGGCTCAGTGGTTAAGTGATGACCCATGTACCAAGAGGTCACCGGTTCAATTCCCAGTCAGGGCACATGCCCAGGCTGTGGGCCTAATCCTCAGTGGGGGTTATGCAGGAGGCAGCCAATCGATGTTTTCTGTCATCGATGTTTCTCTCTCTCTCCTTTCCTCTCTTTAAAGTCAATTAAAAAAATTATTTCTAAAATTTGATCATTTAAAAAAATCTTTAAATAGAAGTATTTATTTTTCAGACTGATCTATTCCTCAAAAACCAACCCAACCTGCTTTTAATAAATACAAAAAAATTTAACTTTCTCTCTGATTAGACATGAGCAATACCTGTACTTAATAGAACTTGGGGTTTTATTGAAAGTCTGAAAACCCCAATGATTAGAAATCACAATTTCACATTTTCCCCTGAATTGTCTTTGATAAGCAATTAATAAAAAAGTCATGTTCAAGAGGTCCCAACCTAAGCCAGAGAACTCCTCCTCCCTAGATATATCTGGCCCAAAAATGTTCAAGATGACCAAGAAAGAAAAGGGTATTTGGCATTTACATGTGCTTTCTGGCTCAAACACTCTGTCAGGACCTCTCTGTGCCCATGCAGGTCCACCTCTCCTTAAGGAGAGGATAGGAAGATTCCTTTTTTCAGGATTGAAATCCCTGGTAGCATATACAAGCAGATTACTTTCAGTAAATATCTGCTCCTGAAATCTTCACTTTTGCCATCTCCTTCATGTTGAATAGGGCCACCCTCATCTGCCTGAAGTCAGAGTTACCCTTCACTTTCAGAATATAAGACAAACACTTATTACTATTATTTTTTTAATGTTTTTATTGATTTTTTTTTTTTGAGAAAGAGAGGAAGGGAGAGAGAGAAACATTGATGAGAGAGAAACACTGATTGGCTGCCTCCTGCATGCCCCCTACTGGGAATTGAGCCTTAAACCCTGGCATGTGCCCTGATAGGGAATTGAATTGGGACCTCTTAGTCTATGGGACGATGCTCAATCTACTTAACCACACTGGCTGGGCTAAGACAGGCACTTAAAGGCAGCAAACACATAGGAAAATTAGTTTGTTGCATGACTTTCTCCAATATGATGCATGAGTTCTGACTGGAAGAGAAATGAGTATCCCACCTTTGGATTCCTGCTAAATAGCCAGTTTAGCTTGCTATTAGGAGCTGCCCTACAGGAAGAATCCCAGGCCCTGGTTGGATAACTCAGTTGGTTAGAACATCATCCCGATATACCAAGGTTGCAGGTTTGATCCTCAGTCAGTGCACATACAAGAAACAACCAATGAATGCATGAATAAGTGGAACAACAGCCCGGCCAGTGTGGCTCAGTGGTTGAGCGTCAACCCATGCACATGAGGTTGCCAGTTTGATTCCCGGTCAGGGCACATGGCTAGGTTGTGGGCCAAATCTTCAGCGGGAACATGCAGGAGGTGGCCAATCTATGTTCTTTCTCATCAATGTTTCTATCTCTCTCTTCCTCTCCCTTCCTCTCTCTCTAAAATCAATAAAAAAAAAAAATAAGTGGAACAACAAATTGATGTCTCTCTCTCAAATCAATTAAAAAAAAAAAAAAAAAAGAGCTCTGGCCAGTGTGCTAATTGGTTAGAGCATCAGCTCTCAGACCAAAGGGTCATAGGTTGAATTCCCAGTCAATGGCACATACTCCAGTTGCAGGTTCGATTCCTGGTCGTGGTTAGGGCTCATGCAGGAGGCAACCAATCAATGTCTCTCTCTCCTCCCCCTTCCACTCTCTAAAAATCAATGGAAAAAATATTCTCCGGTGAGGATTAACAAAAAAAGAATCCCATTCTACTGCCCAGAATAAAAACCTTAATTTGCTTTAGACATCAGCAACAGATACATAGGTTTTTCAGTGTAATTATTATATATAATTTATTTTATCATTCCAATAACCCTGAGAGATAGCATTATTGTTTTCATTTTACAGATAAGGAAACCAAGCTCTAAGAGGTTAAGTACCTTGTCCAAGATTACACAATAAGTATGAGAGGTAAAATTTAAACCCAGGTCTGTTTTGGATTTCAAAGCCCATGCTCCTAAATACTGCATTATGTTCTTAAATATCATACTATGCTATTATTATAGGTTTACTACTAGATATATTAATTGCATGACGTGGATGGTAAATAAAAATTTAAAACTCAACTATCCTAGAATTGAAGTTCCTTTTGCACCTTTCCTCCTCCTAACCCATGACTAAACACTGCTTTTGATTTTAGTACTGCCATACAAATTAATCCTCAGGTTTGCCCAGGTTCCCTCCTAATCCAAGAGGAAGAGTGAGGGCCCTTTAACAAGGCCAGCAGGGCTAAATGAGGCCCACAGGGACTGGCCTCAAACATATTGCCAAGGCTCAAGGACAGACTGATCCATGTGTCTTACTGAGAGCACAAGTTTGATGTGTATCAACTCTAAACACTAGTTTCCTTCTAGAATCTAGAGGAAACTGGCACATATTGAAAGGAAAGCAATTAGGTTGTAACATACAGGCAAACCAGAAGACCTGTGGTTCTTTACTCTGCCTTGCCTTTTTCTGTGTGCATTGTATAAGACCAAGCCAAAACTTAAGCAGGCAATTTGAAAGCCCAGGAGAAATTAAAAACTTCTACTGTTATACTTTAAAACAAAACAATTCACTCCAGCTTTATGCATTCATTACACTTGCAGCAACTTTTTCAATCCAAATTCCTCTCACAGTCTAGTAAAAAATTTCATTGTTCAACAACAGCAAGAAGAGAAGACAATTATAGTTTTATTATCAATTACCACTCTGTCAGATCTCCCCTAGGGGCCCTGAAGGAAAGTAAGAGGAAATAAGAAAGAACTAAATTCTAAACTGACATTAGCAAATTCTATAGATTATAGAAAAGACTGAAGGGTCAATAGCCAAAGCTTTTAAAGAATCAGAGATCCCCCAAAGAGTATCAATTATGGGACTAGTAAGTAACCTTTCCCTATCCCTTAAATGTACAGAATCCTACTTATTCACCTTTCTCTAACAGCTTCAAATGGTTCCTACAACAGTATATAATACAGTCTTAGAGACACTAAGACACTAAGAGTAGGAATCTTGCTTTGTGTCAGCCAGCCCTTATGCTAATGGACTCAAGTACTTTATGATAAGGGACATTTCCCATTTTCTGATGAGAAAACAAAGGCATCACAAATGTAATCCAGCCTGACCGGTGTGGCTCAGTGGTTGAGTGTTGACCCATGCAACAAGAGTCACTGGTTTGATTCCTGGTCAGGGCACATGCCCAGGTTGTGGGCCAAATCCCCAGTAGGGGGCATGCAGGAGGTGGCCAATTGATGTTCTCTCTCATCTCTCTCTCTCCTCCGTTCCTCTCTCTCTCAAGTCAATAAAGAAATAAAAAATTAAAAAAAGAAAAAAAATGTAACCCATAACCAGCCAGGACAAGTGTTCCAAACACTTGCCTCTAAAGACATGTCTATGAGTTGAAGAATGAACAAATAAATTATGAGAGCAGCAATACTCTGAGAAGTCACATTATTTGCTCTGAAAGGTGCCCAGAGATCCTTTAAGACAGCTGAATCTGGAGGAACATCATGAAAAGGTTGAGAAACAACTTCAGAAAACATGGGACAGAATCCAGGTTCAGCCAACACCTGTTTCTCCAACAATATCTGTCTCTCTGTCTCTCATTTTTATCCCACTGTCCACAATACAAAAACTGCATTATTCTGGTAAAGTGGCATTCTAGCACAGGAGATACAGTTAATGTTTTTTACAGCCCACTTGCTCCTGTAATAGATGGCCACTTTATAATAAAATATTTTGTACTCAATCAACTTACAAATAATGAGTGCTCCATTACATGGCATTCAAAACAAATCCAAATTCAGAAAGACCCAGAAAAGAACAAGGTACAGGAACAAGGTTGATTCTTGGAAAGAAAGGAGGAACCCAAGACAGAATCTTTTATAACTCCCCTTCATTCCTAAAGAAGGCACTGTCCTAAGGAGAATTTCGTATCTAAAAAGGTACTAATTTCACCCTGACTGGTATGCAGTGGTAAGAGCATCGGCTTCGAATCGATGGGTCTTGGGTTCAATTCCTGGTCCGGTTGGGGTTGTGCAGGAGACAACCTATCGATGTGTCTCTCTCACATCGATGTTTTTCTCTCTCTCTCCCCCTCTCCCTTCCACTCTATCTAAAAATCAATGGAGCCCAGCCAGTGTTGCTTACTGGATTGAGCATTGCCCCTTGGACTGAGAGATCCCAGTTTGATTCTTAGTCAGGGCACATGCCTGGGTTGTGGGCTTGATCCCCAGTGGGGGGGGGGGTGCAGGAGGCAGTTGATTGATGTTTATCTTTCACATTGATGTTTCTCTCTCTTCCTTAAAAAAATCAATAAAATTATGTTAAAAAAATAAAAATCAATGGAAAAATATCCATGGGTGAGGATCAACAAAAAAATAAAACGATTGGCCCTGGCTGGTTTGGCTCAGTGGTTGGAGCGTCGGCCTGCGGTCCAGAGAGTCCCAGGTTCGGTTCCCGCTAGGGGCATGTGCCTTGGTTGCAGTTTGTCCTCGGCCCTGGTTAGGTTGTGTGAGAGGCAGCCACTTGTGTGAGAGGCATCCTTTCATGTCGATGTTTCTCTCTCTCTCCCTCTTCCTCTTTCTCCTTCCCACTCTATCTGAATAAAAAAATGGAAAAATGTCCTCGGGTGAGGATTAAATAAATAAATAAATAAAAATAAAATGCCCGGCCGGTATGGCTCAGTGGTTGAGCATTGATCCATGCACTAAGAGGTCGCTGGTTCAATTTCTGGTCAGGGCACATGCCCAGGTTGTATGCCCAATCCCCAGTGGGGGGCATGCAGGAGGCGGCCAATCGATGCTCTCTCTCATTGATGTTTCTTTCTCTCTCTCCCTCTCCCTTCCTCTCTCTCTCTCTAAAATCAATAAAGAAAAAATAAAATAAAATAATAAA
Source organism: Molossus molossus (assembly GCF_014108415.1). Classification (NCBI taxonomy): domain Eukaryota; kingdom Metazoa; phylum Chordata; class Mammalia; order Chiroptera; family Molossidae; genus Molossus; species Molossus molossus. Next base: position 22,016,762 of record NW_023425352.1, read on the forward strand.
AGGGCACTAATTCCAACAAATGGTGTTGGAACAAGAGCACATCCATATGCAAAAAAAGAACCCTAATCTAAGCTTCACACATCATACAAAAGTTAACTGAAGCCCTGCTGGTTTGGCTCAGCAGTTAGAGCGTCAGCCTGTGGACCAAAGAGTCGTGGGTTCGATTGCAGTCAAGGGCACACACCTCTGTTGCAGTTCAGTCCCTGGCCCTGGTTGGGGTCATACGGGAGGCAACCAGTCAATGTGTCTCTCTCACATAGATGTTTCTCTCTCTCTCTCTGTCTCTCTCTCTATCTGATGATAAATGGAAAAAAATAAATTAAAAAAATAAACCACACAGAGATACCAATGTTCTTCACACAAAAACCTGTACACAAATGTTTATAGCAGCTCTATTCATAGTTGCCTCAAAATAGAGAAGCCAAATGTCCTTCAACTAGTGAATGGATAAGCAAACTGTGGTAAGTACATGTAAAGGAATACTACTCTAGCAATAGAAAGGGAACACATTTTTAAAAATACGTTTTTATTGATTTTTAAAGAGGAAGGGAAGAAAGAGAGAAATAAACATCGATGAGAATGGGACATAAATTGGCTACCTCCTATATGCCTCCTACTGGAGATCAAGCCCGAAACCCAGGCATGTATCCTGACTGAGAATCGAACCATGAACTTCTTTGTGCATGGGTCGACGCTCAACCACTGAGCCACACCGGCTGGGCTACGCAACAGTTTAGACAAATCTCAAAGGCATCAGGCTGAATGAAGAAAACAGTCTCAAAGGGTTGCATACTGTATGTTTTCTTTGATATGACCTTCTTGATAAAACTATGGTGATGATGCCCATCCAGTGTGGCTCAGTGGATCGAGCATCATCCCATAGACTGAGAGGTCCTGGTTCAATTCCCGGTCAGGGCACATGCCTGGGTTTAGGGCTCAATCCCCAGCAGGGGGCATGCAGGAGGCATCAGACTGATGTTTCTTTCTCACATCAGTGTTTCTACCTCTCCCTTCCTTTCTCTCTAAAAAATCAATAAAAACATATTTTTTGAAAAAACTATGGTGATGGAGAAAGGGTCAGGGATTGACAGAGGTTAGGGGTGTAGGGGAGGGTGTGACTGACTACAAAGGGATATAACAGAAGGAGTTTTCTGGGTAATGAAAGTGTTCTGTGTCCTGATTGCCAGTGGTTAGAGAGATCTGTGTATGTGTTAAAATTCACAGAACTGTATATTTTACTATATAATTAAAAGAAAAAAAGTATTGAAAAAATCAATCTACAAATCTCAGACTATTCATACCAAGAAGAGCATCCACATAATGCAATCCAATACAAGGCTCTGTCTCCCAAGACTGAAATCTAAAGACATCCAGATTAGGTTTTAAGGGAAAGGCCAGCTATAAGGTAGTCTTGAATTAAGAAGAAGGAAAACCTGAATTTAGAAATGCACTTCCTCCTCAAGGGTTTGTGGAAAGGCTAGACTGGCATGGGGAGCCTTTTTCATATTCCCTGGGCCCTTCTAACCATTAGAAAAAATTTGGAAATTGAACCTTGTCTTTTAACATCTTTAGTTGAAGAAGTGCTGTAAAGACAGATCACATTTCTATCAATTTCAGTCCCACTGAGCATGGTTAAAGAAACTACTGCTTTGGTGCATTAAGTTGTTTGGCTTTGGGAGCCCACACTCTAACCTTCAGTTTCTTGCTTTAACCTCTGGCCCATCAGAATTAGTTCCCCAAAGGCTAAAACAGAGGCATTAAAACTATAGAGAGCCCTGGTTGGTATGGCTCAGTTGGTTGTAGCATTGTCCTGTATACCAAAAGGCTGCAGGTTCGATTCCTAGTAAGGACACATAGCTAGGTTGTGGGTTCAATTCCTAGACAGGGTGCATACAGGAGGCAACCAATCCATATTTCTCTCATACATCTATGTTTTTCTCTCTCTCTCCTTTCCCCTATCTCTAAAATTAATAAACATATCCTTGGGTTGGTAAATATATCCTTCGGTGAGGATTAAATTAAATGTACATACACATATGTATGTATATGAAGAGAGAACGAATGTACCAGTGAATAATTTATCTCCCATAATAGTTGACATACAGAATACCAAATCCTACCTGGCTATTCTTGGCAATATTAATTTCACTAAGTGAAGTGCTGACATCTACCGCATACAGCTTTAAGGAGGAAAGGAGGTAAGAAGGAAGAGTGGTGAGGGGCTTTCATATGGCACACAGACTAATTGCCCCATGCTCAAGAAGCATTTGGGCCCTGGCAGGTTTGGCTCAGCGGTTAGAGTGTCAGCCTGTGGACCAAAGAGTCAATGGTTAAATCCTCATCAAGGGTACGTACCTGGGTTGCAGGTTCAATCCAAGGTCCCAGGCAGGGCCGTGCAGAAGGCAATCAATCGATGTGTTCTCTCACATTGATGTTTCTCTCTCTCTCTCTCTCCCTCCATCTCATTCTATCTAAAACAATCAGTGGAAAAATATCCTTGGGTGGGGATTTTTTAAAAAAAGAAAGAAGCCCTGGCTGGCTTGGCTCAGCGGTTAGAGTGTCAGCCTGCGGACCAGAGAGTCCCAGGTTCAGTTCCCGCTAAGGGCACATACCTTGGTTGCAGTTTGTCCCAGCCCCGATTGGGGTCTGTGTGGGTGGCAACCGGTCGATGTGTCTCTCTCACATCGATGTTTCTTCTCTCTTCCTCCCTCCTTCCCTCCCGCTCTATCTGAAGATAAATGCAAAAATGTCCTCAGGTGAGGATATGAAGGAAGGAAGGAAGGAAGGAAGGAAGGAAGGAAGGAAGGAAGGAAGGAAGGAAGGAAGGAAGGACGCACACGGGCCACCAAAGGCCCCTCTCCTAGATGAAGAGGTTCATTTACCTGCTTCAAACGTACGAAGTCACAGTATATACATTATTATGTAGCCATGTCCTAAAAGTCCCTAATCCAGCATCCATTAGATTAGGTCTAAATTCTGTTGGCTAAGTCCCAGCCTGCCAGGGGGCTGGCATCAAATACGGAGGCTGGAGTAGGGTTTCAAACACCTGTTTCAGTTTTTTAAGTGTCCGATTCAGGCCACTGTGCTCTGGCAGCAGGAACCCTGATGATGTGCATTTTCTTCTCCTGCCAAATCCTCAGAGAGCCTTGCCCCTAACGGGAGGAAAAGATAGACTGCGAGGTACAGCCACTTTGAAGAGCTGTTTCTTTTAAAGTTAAACACACATCTACCTATGACCAGCAATTTCACTCTAAGCATTTATCCAAGAGCAACTAAAACATACGTTCACAAAAAGACTTACAGTATATAGAAAGGTTTAGAGCAGCCTATTCATAACAGACAAAAACTGGAAATAATCCAAATGTCCTTCAATGGCAGAATGAGTAAATTCTCTTACAGTTTATCCATTTAACTGAATACTACTCAATAACAACAAAATAAAAAGAAATAGTGATACATGCAACAAAATGGATAAATTCCAAAAACATGCTAAGTGAAAAGAAGCTAGATACGAAAAAGTATACCCCGTATGATTCCACTTATATAAAATCCAAAAACAAAACTAATCTTAATAGAACACAGTTTTGTGGTTTTGTGTATGTGCATGTGGGATAACTTAAAGGGAGCACGGGAAACTTCTGGGTTGAAAAATGTTCTGTATCTTTTTTTGTGGTGCTTACATGGATTTATACAATTATCAACATTTATCAACTGAACAACCTAAAGTCTGTGAATTTTTTGTGTGTATTAATTAAACCTCAATTAAAAAAAAAAAACAGCCCTGGCTGGTTTGGCTCAGCAGTTAGAGCGTTGGCCCACGGACCAGAGAGTCCCGGGTTTGGTTCCTGCTGATGGCATGTACCTTGGTTGCAGTTTGTCCCGGACCTGGTTGGGGTTGTGTGGATGGCAACCACTTGATGTGTCTCTCTCACATCGATGTTTCTCTCTCTCTCTCTTCATCCCTTTTTCCCTCCTGCTCTGTCTGGAGATAAATGCAAAAGTGTCCTTGGGTGAGAACAAAAAAACAAACAAACAAAAAAACCCAGTCCTGGATGGTTTAGCTCAGTAGTTAGAGCATCGGCCCATGGACCAAAGAGTCACATATGCAATTCTGGTCAAGGGCATGTACCTCGGTTGCATTTTGGTCCCTGGTCAGGGTCGTGTGAGAGGCAACCGATCAATGTGTTTGTTTCTCTCACATTGATGTTTCTTTTCTCTCTCTCTCTCTCTTCCTCTTCTTTCCCTCTCTCTTTTCTTCCCACTCTATCTGAAGATAAATGGAAAAAAGTATCTTTGGGTGAGGATTAAAAATAATAATAATAATAACAACAACAACAACAATAGAAAACAGAACTGGGGACTTGGGGTAAGCCACCCCTACCTGGCATTATTTAGAGAATGCAGTTATAGAACAGCAGAAATAACTTTACTTCCCAAATCACCATTCTGGGAGCAGAGGCTCAAGAGCCAACTGAGCTGCCACCTCAGTGCCACTTGGGCAACTTTGGGGAAAGAAGAGATATTTAGGTGGTAACAGATATACCCTCAATGGAGCCCTGTTAATCCCCAAAGAACTGTCACTGAAATGTCTTCAATAGTATTTAGTTTCCTATTGCTAAAAGTATAATCAGGGTTCCAATTTAGAAGAAGAAAGTTCACATATAACAAAAGCTAGTCCCACCCTGGCTGGGTAGCTCAGTTGGTTAGAGGGTCATTCCAATACACCAAGGTTACAGGTTTGATCCCTGGTCAGGGCACATACAAAAAGCAACCAATGAATGCATAAATAAGTGGAACAACAAAATGGTATGTCCCTCTCTCTCTCTCAAATCAACAAATTAAAAAAAAAAAAAAAAAAAAAAAAGCTAGGCCCTCAGGATTTACAACTTGGATAGTCTTCCAAAACATTAAATTATAACCATAGTACTAGCCAAGTGAGTCAGAGCTCTACTTCCAAAACTGCCACTAACTACTCTGTCATGAGGCCTTACACAGGACATGAACTCTAAAAGTCAAAATTTTTTCTCTATAAAATGGACAAGATGACCTCTATGTTTCATTTTAGCTCTACCACTATATGATTTTATAACTCTTATAAATTCATATGGCCTCCAGGATCAGATGAGGAAGACAAGCTTTGTGATCCTTTTCAGCACTGTTACAGAGACTCTTGCTTTAGCTTAATGAGAACCCCCAGAAGGATTCTGCATATCATGTGGAATGATTTCTTTCCTCTAACACACTTGTAAGAGTTAGATTCAGGGAGAAAAGCAATAAATCTGAGATTTGAGAAGATGCTTACAACACAAACCCAAAGTATCACAGGATAAAAGAAGAATAGATATCCTAAAAATCCAGTGAACACTGAAGAAGAAAACAAATATATATCAAATGCCTATTATGTGCAAGGTATGCATTGTATTAGGTACCTTGCACACATCATATCATTTAATCTTCACAAGAACGCTATAAGACAAGTTTTTATCTCCATTTATGATGAAAAATGGAGGTTCAAATAGGTCAAGTAACTGCTCAAGACCACCCAATGGTAGAGATGAGATTTAAACCCAAAGTTATGCCTTTTTCCATGACCATTTGGCAGGAAATATGTTGGAGATCCTACATCTCAAAGGGGTCCTGTGAAATCCTAGAATTTTATTCTTGCACTACACAGAAGAAAGGGTTAAACCTACAGTTAGGAAGAGGAAATTCTCTGGAAAATTGAAACACATGCTGTGGCTCTGACTAAATTTCACACCCGTTCTGTTGAGCAACATCCATAGTGTGTGAGAAAAGATTCCTTCCCCCTCCAGCACCCTTATCCTTTATGCATTCCATCACCTGTTGCCTTCCTTCAGACTAAGCTGAGGGGGAGGAGGGCAGGAAGACTATACATCTTTGCTTGGTGCGTATTTAAGCCAGACGTTAATAAACCAAGGGTAGAAAGAAATACTATATGAAAAAGGAAAAGGAATAACACTTTCTCATTTCTACTTGGACCAGCATAGGAGGGAGAACACCTTGACAAGCCATAAATGAGGGAAGGGGTTGAACTTTGGCTGGGGAGGAAAGGTGCAGACTACCCTTCCTGGAGAGTAGGCAGAATTCAGGAGAACAAGGCCAATTTACAACTGTCCCCTTGTCTGGATTTCTGTCCAGGAGAGCAAATGGGAAGGCGGAAACATCAATTTTTTTTTTTACCTCTGCTACCTGCCTTCAACCAGATTCCTGTTATAACAATGAATATAGTGACTTGGTATTGGAAGTTGACTGGATAAAAGATACTTGTGGGAACCTAAGAGTCTAGGGTGCTATTCGGTATAAAAGAAGGGAGAAAAGGAAGAAGGTAAGGACAAATGAGCAAATAAATGCCTTTATGATAATTATTTATCTTCAAAGACAGTCCCACACAATGCCACCCCTGACATGCCTCTTCTCCAATTAAGAGGTGGAGCTTCTGTCTGCTCCCCTTGAATCTGGTCTGTGACTGTTTTGACAGATATAATTTTTTAAAAAATATATATTTAATTTCACTGACTGCTAGCGACGGCTAGTTGATTCGGCAGGTAAGTTGTTACACACTCCTTAGAGGATTCCGACTTCCTTGACAGATATAATTTAGAGGAAGTAACAAACTGGGACTTCTATACCCAGGCACTAAAAACGCTTTGAAGCTTCTATTTCTTTCATTTTGTAGATCTGAACTGCCATATACAAACCTAAGCTACCCTGTAGGGAAAAGAGGTTATGAAGTAAAGCCCTGGAGACTCAGGCTTCACCTCAAAAGAAGTTACATGGTGTCAAACATCCAAGCCACAGCCACAGTTGACTGCAACCACAGGAGAGACCCTAAGTAAGACCATTAGAAAAACTGCCCAGCTGAGCCCTAGTCAGCCTGGAATTGTGTGAAACATAAAACGGTTGTTTTAAACACAAGGTTTTGGAGTGGTTTGTTATGCAGCAGATAACTGCAACAGCTGGCTTTTGTTAAAAATGAAGCTAATAGTTCTTTTGTCCTAGGCATATAACATCCACTGTATTGTAGGAATATAGGATAATCAACCCAATATTAAAATAAAAGAAATTTATCATGGAAGGAAATCCCATTCCATTAGCAATTAAAAATTTTAAATGCGCCCTGGTTGGTTTGGCTCAGCAGTTAGAGCATCGGCCTGAGGTCCAGAGAGACCCGGGTTTGGTTCCCTCTAAGGGCATGTACCTCAGTTGCAGTTTTTCCCCGGCCCTGGTTGGGTCGTGCGGGTGGCAACCACTCGCTGTGTCCCTTTTACGTTGATGTTTCTCTCTCTCTCCCACTCTATCAGAACAAAATATCGAAAAATGTCCTCGGGTGAGGATAAAAAACAAAAAACAAAAAAATTTAAATGCCTAAGAATAAACCTAAGAAGTTTATAGTACATAAATGGGGTCGGGAGGAACAACAAATTTTACTAGAGCTACAAAAGAAGACTTAAATAAATAAAGAAGCTATAACATGTTCTGTATAGGGAGGCTAAATACATTATAAAGATGTCAATTGTCCCTGTATTAACTTATGTTTTTGAATCAAACTCCAATGGGAAATAATAATTAAAAAAAAAAACCTTGAGTAACTATATTTCATGTGAAATAATAACCAGATAAGGATAGCCAGAATATTTTACTTATTTATTTATTTTTTTCATCCTCACCCAAGGACATTTTTCCATTTTTTGTACAGATAGAGTGGGAGGGAGAGAGAAGAAGAGAGAGAGAGAGAGAAACATCGATGTGAAAGGGACACATCGAGTGGCCGCCACCAGCATGACCAACCAGGGCTGGGGACAAACTGCAACCGAGGTACATGCCCTTAGCAGGAACCAAACCCGGGTCTCTCCGGACCGTAGGCCTACACTCTAACCGCTAAGCCAAACCGGCCAGGGCCAGAATATTTTTTATTTATTTTTTTATCCTCATCCGAGGATATTTTTCCATTTTTTGTACAGATAGAGTGGGAGGGAGAGAGAGGAAGAGAGAGAGAGAGAGAGAAACATCGACGTGAAGGGACACTTCGAGTGGCTGCCACCCGCACGACCAACCAGGGCCGGGGACAAACTGCAACCGAAGTACGTGCCCTTAGCGGGAACCGAACCTGGGTCTCTCCGGACCGCAGGCCGATGCTCTAACTGCTGAGCCAAACCGGCCAGGGCCAGAATATTTTTTAAAAATAATTTTTCTTGATTGATTTTAGAGAGAGAGGAAGAGAAATAGAGAAGATATCAATGAGAGAGAACACTGACTGGCTGTCTCCTGCACACCCCCCACTGGGGATCGGGCCGACAACCTGGGCATGTGCCCTGACCAGAAATTGAACTAGTGACCTCTTGTTGCATGGATTGATGCTCAACCACTGGGCCACGCCAGCTGAGCCAGAATTTATTTTAAAACAACTAATGACAGAAAGTTTGCAATATCATTTAAAAATATATTATAAAGCTAAAGCGAATAATTATGCTACTAGCAAAACAATAGGTAGGACAGCCCAGCTGGTGTGGCTCAGTGGTTGAGCATCGACCCATGCACCAAGAGGTCACAGGTTCGATTTGCTGTCAGGGCACATGCCCAGGTTGTGGGCCAAATCCCTAGTGTGGGACGTGCAGGAGGTGGTTAATCGATGTTCTCTCTCATCGATGTTTCTATCTCCCTCTCCCTTCCTCTCTCTCTAAAATTAATAAAGAAAAATTATTTTAAAAAAGAAAGAATAGGTAGGATGATATATGACAAAAGAATATTTAACAAAAGTTTAATTATTAGGGGTAAAGTTAAATTCCGATCACATTCCATTTGACAAAATAAATCCTATTTGATTAAAGAAAGATACTAATTAATTCACTCTAAAAATATTTATGAGCACCAACTTTGTGCAGTAACTAAGCTAGATAATAGAAATATAGTGGTAAATAATGCAATGCAATCCCTGCCCTCATGGAGTTTTCTGTGTAGTGACAGAGAACAACATTAGGCAAGGGCTCACACAAGTATTAAGAAGTGCAAGGTGATAAGGGTTTAAGAGTTAAACATAAAGACTGAAACATATAATAAGTAAAGTGACTTTAGGTGGGGAGAATGTAGTGAACAAGATTCATCAACATATTTTTTTTTTTTAATCCTCACCCGAGGACATTTTTTTGTTCAGATAGAGTGGGAGGGAGAGAGAAGGAAAGAGAGAGATAGAGAGATAGAGAGAAACATCGACATGAAAGGGACACATAGATTGGCTGCCACCTGCATGACCAACCAGGGCCGGGGACAAACTGCAACCGAGGTATGTGCCCTTAATGGGAACCGAACCAGGGTCTCTCTGGACTGCAGGCCAATGCTCTAACCGCTGAGACAAAACGGCCAGGGCTCATCAACGTATTTTTAGCAGAAGAAAAGGATATGGAAGCAGAGCTGAAAAGACTGAATACCAAGTGCCTTCAGAGTTCCCTCACCAGTGAGAAATAAGACCAATTCAGAGGAAAAAAAATAGAAGAAGGGAAAATAACTGAAGAACTAATACACAATCATCTCCCAAAGTCAAATGATATACTTTTCTAGGTCGAAAGAACTTAGCATAATGAATGAAAGGAGACCCACACCAAGTGGTTTAGAATACCAGAAACAAAGAAATTGTATAAAACTTCTACTTCAAATACAAATGACAGAATCAATATGGCACCAGACTAGTCAAGATCAACATAAAAAATGAAGATGACTTCCGGTCAAGATGGCTGCACAGGTAAATGTAGTATTGTATCCTCCCACAACCACATCAAAGTTACAACTAAACTACAGAACAACCATCATTCAAAGCTGCCTGAAATCAAGCTGAATGGAAGTCCTACAATTACAGAATAAAAGAAGCTGCACAGAGACTGGTAGGAGGGACGAAGACGCGAGGGACTAGTCTCACACCATGTGTGGCGGATAAAAATCAGGAGGGTACCTCAGCTGGGAAGGTCCTCCCTGAGGACTGAGGGGTCCCCTTCCCACACCAGGTGCCCCGCTCAGGGTTCCAGTGCCCCATAACTTCTGGCTGGAGAAACCAGCGGGAACTGAGGCTCAGGGAGGCTGAGGTGGCTGGAGCCTCAGGCAGCTCCTCTTAAAGGGCTCACGCACCGACTTGCTCCCTCCAAGCTCAGAGGGGAAGCAGCTTGAGGGGCGCCAGAGACATACAGGGAAGAACTGAGCTTTTTGGCATTGGAGTAAGGGCTGGAGAGGGGGCTTTCTCCAGGACAAATGTGCTGTCAGAGGCCTTTGTTCCTTCCTTTGGTGAGCCCTTCCCTGGAGCAGCAGACAGTCGCCATATCTGGGACTCCAGCACCTTGGCTCACACTGGTTGCCCCGCCCTGGTGACTCCCTGAGGTCCCGCCCCACCCAACTTTCAGGCCCACCTAAGCAGTTGCCAGTTCCTTTACCATAGGATTGGCCTGTTTTAGATCCTGCTTCAGGTTTTCCTAAATTCTTTCAAATGAGCAGCATCTGGTCTCAGCTAGCCCCATACCGCTCATTAAGTAATACACAGAAACAAACACAGGGAGGCAGCCAAAATGAGGAGACAAAGAAACAGGTCCCAAATGAAAGAACAGAACCAAACTCCAGGAAAAGAATTAAGCGAAATGGAGATAAGCAACCCAACAGATGCTGAGTTCAAAACACGGCTTAAAGGATGCTCAATGAACTTAGTGAGAACCTCAGCAAACTTAGTGAGGGCCTCAAGAGCATCAAAAAGGACCAGTCAGAAATGAAGGAGGCACTAACTGAAATAAAGAATAATTTACACAGATTCAATAGTAGAGTAGGTAAAGCCAAGAAGCAAACCATCGATTTGGAATATAAGGAAGCATAAAACACCCAATCAGGAACAGCAAAAGAAAAAAGAATCCAAAAAAATGAGGATAGTGTAAGGAACCTCTGGGACAACTTCAAGTGTGCAAACATTCGCAACTTGGGGGTGCCAGAAGGAGAAGAAAGAGAACAAGAAATCGAAAACCTATTTGAAACAATAATGGCAGAAAACTTTCCTAACTTGGTGAAGAAAACAGACATACAAGTCCAGGAAGCACGAAGTCCCAAACAAGATGAATCCCAAGAGGCCCACACCAAGACATATCACCATCAAAATGCAAAAGGTTCAAGACAAAGAGAGAGGGTGTGGAGAAAAGGAGACTCTAGTACATTGCTGGTGGGAATGCAGACTGGTGCAGCCACTATGGAAAACTGTATGGTGTTACCTCAAAAAATTAAAAATTGAACTGCCATTTGACCCAGTGATCCCACTTCTAGGAATATACCCTAAGAAGCCTGAAACACCAATTATGTTTGTAGCAGCATTACAAATGTCCAAATGTCCATCAGTAGACAAATGGATAAAAAAAGCAGGAAACAGCCCAAATGTCCATCAGTAGACGAATGGATAAAAAAGCTGTGGTACATATACACAATGGAGTACTACACAGCTGTAAGAAAGAAAGAGATCTCTTATCCTTTGAGATGACATGGAGGGACCTGAAAAGTATTATCCTAAGTGAAACAAGCCAAGCAGAGAAAGACAAATATCACATGATCTCACTTATTTGTGGAATATAATGAACATAACAGTCTGAGAAATGGGGTAGTCCCAGAGACGTGGAAGTGGGGTACAGACTGACAATCCCTTGAAGAGGGATTGGGGGGAGAGATAAACCATAGAACTTATATGCATGTATGTATGAACATTGGACATGGACAACAAAGCTGGGGACAGGGAGGAATCAGGGGGGTGGGGAGGAGAAACATCTGTAACAACAACAACAAAAGAAGACAGAGAGAATCTTAAAAGCAGCAAGAGAAAAGCAGTTAGTTACCTACAAGGGAGCCCCCAAAACACTGGCAGTTGATTTCTCAAGAGAAACGTTGCAGGCCAGAAGGGAATGGCAAGAAATATTCAGAGTGATGAAAAGCAAGAACCTACAACCAAGATTACGCTATCCTGCAAAGCTGTCATTTAAAATCGATGGCCATATAGTTTCCCAGACAAGGAAAAGCTAAAGGAGTTCATCACCACCAAACCATTATTATATGAAATGTTAAAGGGTCTTCTTGAAGAAAAAGATAAAATATATGAACAAACAAAATGACAATGAATATTTATATATCGACAATAGAATCTACAAACAAAATGAATAGGCAGCACAGAAACAAAGAAACATTCTCATAGATACAGAGAACATTTTGTTGGTTGCCAGATAGGAGGGGCGTTGGGGAATGGGTGAAAAAGGTGAAGGGATTAAGAAGTAAAAATTGGTTGCTGGACTGACAAACCTCAAAGGGAAGGGGGTTGTGGGGGTGGGAAGAAATAAACCAAAGAACGCATATGCCTATATGCGTAACCAATGGACACAGACAACAGTGTGGGGAAAGGTGGGAGCGGGGTAGGAGTGGGGAGGAGGAGGTCAATGAGGGAAAAATGAGGAACATCTGTAATATATTCAACAATAAAGATAAGTTTTTAAAAAATGAGAAGAAAAAGAAACAAAACCAGAAAAAGAATAAAAATAATTTCCAAACTAAAATTCTATATCCTGTTAAATCTTCAGTTGAGAATCAGTATAGAATAAAAATAGTTTCAGATATGCAGGATCTAAAAAATTTATATCACAGGTGTCTTTTCTTAGGATCCTTTGATCCTAAGGACATTTTTTTCATTTTTTGTTCAGATAGAGCAGGAGGGAGAGAGAGAGAAACATCGATGTGAAAGGTACACATTGAGTGGCTGCCACCCGCACGACCCAACCAGGGCCGGGGACAAACTGCAACTGAGTTACATGCCCTTAGGGGGAACCGAACCCAGGTCTTTCTGGTCCACGGGCCAATGCTCTAACCGCTGAGCCAAACCGGCCAGGGCCAAAGCATATGCTTTTAAAAGGGAGGAATATTTGATTTGGTGGTGAATAACACTTAAGATCTTTTTCTTTTAAGTGTCTTTTCTTTATTCATTTTAGAGAGAGAGGAAGGGAGAGGGAGATAGAAATATCGATGAAAGAGAACATTGATTGGCCACCTCCTGCATGCCCCCCCCCACTAGGGACCTCTTGGTGCATGGGTCGGTGCTCAACCATTGAGCCACACCGGCCAGGCTATTTAAGATCTCAATAATGTAAAGACTGAGTATTATTATTTTTTTTTATTTTTATTTTTTATCCTCACCCGAGGACATTTTTCCATTTTTTGTTCAGATAGAGTGGGAGGGAGAGGAAGAGAGAGAGAGAAACATCGATGTGAAGGGACACATCGAGTGGCTGCCACCCGGACGACCAACCAGGGCCAGGGACAAACTGCAACCGCGGTACGTGCCCTTAGTGGGAACCGAACCCAGGTCTCTCCGGACCACAGGCCGACTCTCCAACCGCTGAGCCAAACCGGCCAGGGCAAGACTGAGTATTATTTAACCAATTGGAGAGAGAACTATATTGGGAGGTTGGAGGGAAAGAAAATGGGAACAGTGAATACTATAAAAATGATATTTATATTTAGGAGTAGGAAGTCAATAGACATTGCTTTGAATGTAAAAATTCTATTTTAAAAAAAGGTGGTATCGCCTTGGCCAGTTTGGCTCAGCGGTTAGAGCGTCGGCCTGCGGTCCGGAGAGACCCGGGTTCGGTTCCCACTAAGGGCACGTACTTCAGTTGCAGTTTGTCCCCGGCCCTGGTTGGTTGTGCGGGTGGCAGCCACTCGATGTGTCCCTTCACGTCGATGTTTCTCTCTCTCTCTCCCTCCCACTCTATCTGTACAAAAAATGGAAAAATATCCTCGGGTGAGGATAAAAAAAAAAAAAAAAGGTGGTATCAGCCATGGCTGGTTTGGCTCAGTGGTTAGAGCGTTGGCCCACGGAACGGAGAGTCCCGGGTTCAGTTCCTGCTAAGGTCACGTACCTCGGTTGCAGTTTGTACCCGGCCCCGGTTGGGGTTGTGTGGGTGGTAACCACTCCATGTCTCTCTCTCACACTGATGTTTCTCTCTCTCTCTCTTCCCCCCTCTCTCCCTCCTGCTCTATCTTAAGATAAATGCAAAAATGTCCTCAGGTAAGAATAAAAAAATAAAAAAAAGTGGTACCAGTATATTGTTTAGAAATATAAAAGTAAGTGTCTGAACAAATAGCTAAAAGAGTTTAGGGAGCGGACCCTAAAAGGGGGGGGGGGCAGGCATTGGTTATATGCCTCACAATGATTTGACTTTTTATTTATTTATTTATTTATTTATTTATTTATTTGTTAAATCCTTACCCAAGGATATTTTTCCATTTCATTTTTTCAGACAAAGTGGGAGGGAGAAAGAAAAGAGGAAGGGAGGGAAAGAAAGAGAGAGAGAGAGAGAGAGGCATGGATGTGTCACATGGATTGGTTGCCTCCTGTATAACACTGACCAGGGCCAGAACTGAACCGCAACAGAGGTATGTGCACTTGACTGGACTCAAACCTCCAACTCTATCTGCAGGCCAATGCTCTAACCACTGAACAAAACCGGCCAGGTCCAATTTGACTCTTTTTTTTCCCAGATAGAGTGGGAGGAAGAGAGAGAGAGAGAGAAACATTGATGTGAGAGAGCCACATTGAGTGGTCGCCACCCACACAACCCTAACCAGGGCCGGGGATAAACTGCAACCAAGGTATGTGCCCATAGCAGGAACCAAACCTGGGTCTCTCCAGTCTGCGGGCTGACGCTCTAACCGCTGAGCCAAACCGGCCAGGGCCAATTTTACTTTTTAAAACTATCTTTTTTTTTTTTGATATTTTGTTCAGATAGAGTGGGAGGGAGAGAGAGAGAGAGAAACATCAACATGAAAGGGACACATCGAGTAGTTGCTACCCGCACAACCCAACCAGGGCCGGGGACAAACTGCAACTGAGGTACATACCCTTAGCCGGAACTGAACCCAGGTCTCTCGGGACCGCAGGCCGACGCTTTATTGCTGAGCCAAATCGGCCAGGGCCAATTTTACTTTTTAAAACTATTCTTTTTATTCCTATTATTTAAATAGGAATAAAAAGAATATATCACAAGGAAATAAAAATGATAGGTAAAGAGGTTGTATAAAGATATTTATACTAAATTGATTATAATATTGAAAAACTAGAAATAATGCAAATAACCAATAACAAGAAACTAAGTAAATTTTGAAACAGTCATACAATAAGTATCATTAGATCTTGTTTTCTAAGAATATGTAATGATGTGTGAAAATATCCATAATACCTGATAAAGCAAAAATATATAGAATGTGATCCCAATTTTGCTAGAGTATTATTTGTATATATGCACAAGAAAAAATATTATTATTTCTAGGTGACTAAACTATAAATGGTTTTTATTTCCATCTGTTTATACTTTTCTATTTTCCAATTTTTTTCTACATGAAATATTATATTATTTATAATTATTGAAAATTATTTTTAATATTTTATAAAAAGCTAGTTGGAAAAAAGGGAGAATTAGGCAGCCTAAATCACAGAGTCTGATGGAACAGTATCACTAAGTTTTTTTGTTTTTTTTAATCCTCACCTGAGGATATTTTTCCATTACTTTCTAGACAGAAGTGGAAGGGAGAGAGGGAGAAACAGAGAAATATCGACATGACAGAGACACACGGATTGGTTGCCTCCCACAAGACCCCCCACCAGGGCCAGGGATCCAACCTGCAACCCAGGTATGTGCCCTTGACCAGGAATCAAACCCACAACCGTTTGGTCCGCAGGCCGACCCTCCAACCACTGAACCAAACTGGCCATATCACTATATCACTATAAACTATATCACTAAGTTTTAATAAAACTGTCATGCCCGGCTCAGTGGCATGACACTATGGCTCAGTGGATTGAGCATTGTCCCATGGACTGAGAGGTCCTGGTTTGATTCTCTGATCAGAGCACATGCCCAGGTTGCAGGATCGATCCCCGGTAGGGGCGTGCAGGAGGCAATAGATAGATGTTTCTCTCACATTGATGTTTCTCTCTCTCTTTCCATTCCTCTTTCTCTAAAAGAATCAATAAAAACATATTTAAAAAAATTAAAAACACAAACAAAACTGTCACCCAAAACTTAATATGAACATTGATTTTGTTGTTTATGAGTAGCTTAGAATGATTTTTCACTATAATAGTGTCTCCATTTTTATTTAATTTTTGTTAATCCTCACCTGAGGATATTTTTCCATTAATTTTTAGATAGAGTGGAAGGGAGGGCGAAAGAGAGAGAAACATCGATGTGAGAGAGACACATCAGCTGCCTCCCACACAACCCTGACCAGGGCCGGGGTCTGAATCACAACTGAGGCATATGCCCTTGACTTGAATCAAACCCTCGACTCTTTGGTCTGTGCACCAACGCTCTAACTGCTGAGCCAAACTGGCCAGGGTAATAAACACATATTTAAAAAGAAGAAAAAGAAAGAAAAAAAGATAAAAAATATGAAGGCTCAGCGGTTAGAGCATTGGTCTGCGGACCAGAGAGTTCTGGGTTCGGTTCCCACTAAGGGCACGTACCTGGGTTGCAGTTTGTCCCTGGCCCTGGTTGGGGTCATGTGGATGGCAACCAGTCGATCAATGTTTTTCTCTCTCCCTTCCTCCCTCTCTCCCTTCCACTCTATCTGAAGATAAATGCAAAAATGTCCTCGGGTGAGAATAAAAACAAAATATATACATACTATCAATAATTATTTTAAAATTTATTAATTTTAGAGAGGGAGAGAGAAAGAGAGAAAAACATTAATTTGTTGTTCTTTTTTTTTTCCAAATCCTCACCCGAGGACATTTTTTATCCATTTATCTTCAGACAGAGTGGAAGAGAGGGAGGGAGGAAAGAGAGAGAGAGAGAGAGAGACATCGACTTGAGAGTGACACATCGCCTGGCTGACCAGGGCCCAGAATGAACCTCAACAGAGGTATGTGCCCTTGATCGTAATCGAATTGAGACTCATTGGTATGCGGGCCAATGCTCTAACTGCTGAACCAAACTGGTCAGTGCTGTTTCACTTATTTATGCATTCATTGGTTGATTCTTGTATGTGCTCTGGCATATTGGGATGATGCTCTAACCAACTGAGCTACCCAATCAGGGCCAACAATAACTTTATATGTCTTTATTGATTTTTCTTTTTTTTAAGAGAGAGAGTAAGGGAGAGAGAGAGAGAAAAATCAAAGTGAGAGAAACACTGATTGGGTGCCTCCTGCACGCCCCCCACAAGGGAATCAAGCCCACAACCCACTCGTGTGCCCTGGCCATGAACTGAACCAGGACCTCTCAGTTCATGGGATGACACTCAATCCACTGAGCCACACCAGCCGGGCCCAACAATGACTTACTTACTTTATTTATTTATTTATTTCCTCACCGGAGGACATTTTTGCATTTATCTTCAGATACAGCGGGAGGGAGGGAGGGGGAAAGAGAGAGAGAGAAACATCGATATGAGAGAGACACATCGAGTAGCCACCACCCACATGACCCCAACCGGGGCCAGGGACAAACTGTAACCGAGGTACGTGCCCTTAGCAGGAACCGAACCCGGGACTCTCTGGTCTGTGGGCCGATGCTCTAACCGCTGAGCCAAACTGGCCAGGGCCCAGCATTTACTTTAAATGCAAATAGATTAAATGCTCCAATCAAAAGACATACAGTGGCTGCATGGATGAACAAAACAAGACCCTTACATATGCTGTCTATAACAGACTCAATTCAAATCAAAAGACACACACAGACTGAAATTGAAGGGATGGGAAAAAGATATTTTATGAAAATGGAAACAAAACAATGCTTATACCAGACAGAACAGACTTTATTTATTTACTAATTATTTTTAATCCTCACCCAAGGATATTTTTCTACTTACCTTCAGATAGAGTGGGAAGGAGAGAGAGAGAAACATTGACATGAGAGGGACACATCAACTGATTGCCTCCCGCATGACCCTGACCAGGGTCTGAGACGAACCATGATACATGCCCTTGGCTGGAATTGAACCGGTGACTCATTGATCCACGAGCAATGCTCTAGTTGAACCAAACCGGCCAGGGCCAGACAAAACAGACTTTAAAACAAAGGCTATGACAAGAGACAATGAAGGACCCAGCAATTCCACTTCTGGGTATTTATCCAAAGAAATCGAAAAGATATATGTATCCATATATTCATTGCAGAATTATTTACAAAGCCAAGACATGGAAGCAACATAAGCACCCATCAATAGATAAATGGATAAAGAAGAAGTGGTGCCTATATACAATGAAATATAATTCAGCCATAACATTAAAAGAATGAAATCTTGCCATCTGCAACAGCATGGATAGACCTACAGGGTATTGTGCTGAGTGAAATAAGTCTGACAGAGGAAGACAAATGCCATATGATTTCACTTATGTGTAGAATCTAATAAAATAAACAAGAAAGCAGACCAGAAACAAACTCATAGATACAGAAAACATTTTGACAGTTGCCAGATGGGAGGAGAGTTTGGGGGGATGGGTGAAACAGTGGAAGAGAGAGTTGCCGGAGGGGAGGGGAGTTTGGGGGGATGGGTAAAAAAGTGAAAGAGATGAAGAAGTACAAATCGGCAGTTACAGAACAGTCATAGGGATGTAAAATACAGTATAGACAATATAGTCAATATTGTAATAACTATGTATGGTGCCTGATAGGTATTAGATTTATTGAAGTGATCACTTCATAAGTTATATAAATGTCTAATCACTGGATTGTATACCTGAAACTAATATAATATTGAACATCAACTGTAATTGAAAAATAAAAATTATTACAAAAAAATCTTAAAAACTTTACTCTTGTAAGATCACCGAAATAATATTGGCCTTTCTAGATTCAAACCTCTGCTGTGGGACTGGCCCTATGTTAGCCTTTAAAGATACAAAGATGAATAACCCATTGTCCTTTTTTACAGACTACAGATTACACTAGCTTATATACAACCATGGCCAAACTTCAGATTTTCTGGGTCTTACTTTATCAGTTTTTCTATCTATCTATCTATTGATTATCTATCTATCTATCTATCTATCTATCTATCTATCTATCTATCTATCTATCAGAGTGATTTTCAACCAGTGTGCCACAAGAGGCATACTGGTGTGATGCAAGCATTTTTAAAATATGCAATACCTGACTATCCAGTTAGGGGCACCGACCTCTTTTTCCTTAGATTGTCAAATTAAAAAATAACAACAACCAACACAACAATAGCTGTCCAGTGTGAATAAATCAAAATTATATCTATTTCTTGTCAAATCAGGAAAAAAAAAATTTTTTTAATCCTCACCTGAGGACAATTTCCCATTTTTTGCTCAGAAAGAGTGGGAGGAAGAGAGAGAGAGAGAGAGAGAGAGAGAGATATCGACATGAAAGGGACACATCAAGTGGATGCCACCCACACAACCCAACCAGGGCCGGGGACAAACTGCAACCAAGGTACACGCCCTTAGTGGGAACCAAACCCGGGTCTCTCTGGACCACAGGCTGACACTCTAACCGCTGAGCCAAACTGGCCAGGGCAGAAAAAATAAACTTTTTTTGGTGTGCCACAGAATTTTAGTAATTAGTTTGTGTGCCATGAGATGAAAAAGGTTGAAAATCACTAATCTGAAAGGATATCAAGTGCCATGGCCAGATAACTCAGAGCATCATCCTAATACATCAAAGTTGCAAGGTTGATCCCCAGTCAAGGCACATACAAGAATCAACCAATGAATGCACAAATAGGTGGAACAACAAATTGATCTCTCTCTCTCAATCAATAAATAAAAATAAAAAAGTTTATAAAAGGATAGAAACTGAAATGACTATACAGCTCTAAAATTAATGACTATGATTTCTAGTTGTTAGGTATGCCAAGTGTTCCTACTTATTAACTGGAGAACAGTTTTAAATCTGTAGTTCACATAGTACCTAAATGGTGGTCCTGTTCCTAACGCTTGTTGAATAGTCACTAATACTGGGATGATAGAGTTAAAGAAAGGGGAAGGAGAAGAGGATAACTGAAATTACCAAGAAATATAAGCAGGGCATGTCCTCACCTAAATTATACTTAGTTAAAAACTAGAGAGGTAGTGCCCTGGCCAGTGTGGCTTAGCTGGTTGGAGCATCGTCCCGTATACCAAAAGGTTGCAGGCTTGACCCCTGGTCTGGGCATGTATGGGATCAATGTTTCTGTTTCTGTTTGTTTGTGTGCTCTCTCTCTCTCTCTCTCTCTCTCTCTCTCTCTCTCTCTCGCTCTCTCTCTCTCTCTCCTTTTCCTCCTTCCCCTAAAATCAGTAAGCATATCCTTGGGTGAGGATTTAAAACAAAACAAAACAACTAGAGAGGTAGATAGAGCCTCTCAAGAATATATATGATCTAAACATAATATAAATGACTAGAGACTATTGTCCTCATTTGGATCTCAATTGGTATGCCACTTTGAAAAATAGTGGGAAAATGACAAAACTGAGGAGTACAAGCAATAAAGAGGATTACTACTGCCCATCTTGCAGTAAAAGTAGGAAGCACTATTGCCACCATGAAGTGTCAAGATCCCTATTCTGGGTTAGTTCTTATCTATTGGTTCAGGATACACAAGGTCTCTGCTTTGAAGGCAGTAACAAAACCAAGATTTCCCCAAGAATCTAAGCCTGGCTTTCCCACTACTCACTTTCTTGATTTCAGCAAAGATACCTATCTTTGATTTCTTTCTACCAGAATTAATCTCTTTCTTCTTGGTACTTCTAGAGTGATGTTGCTTTAGTATAGCATATTCTGGTTTACTGAATAGCAAACTGTAGTTTATCAGCTCCTGAAAGGCAGAGAGGGACAAAATTTCTTTGCTTCTTTTTTTATTCTCACCAGAGAAAATTTTTCCATTTTTTCTTCAGACAGAGTGGGAGAGAGAGAAAGAGAGAAACATCGACATGAAAGGGACACATCGAGTGGCTGCCTCCTGCATGACCCCATCCGGGGTGGGAGACAAACTGTAACTGTGGTACATGCCCTTAGTGGGAACCAAACCCGGGTCTCTCTGGACCCCAGGCCGACGCTCCAACCACTGAGCCAAACCAGCCAGGGCACAAAATTTCTTTGCTTTTGTATTAACTACAGTGTTTAGTTGAGGACCATGAACATAGTAATACTCAAACAATACTCTGGAATTAGTTGAAAAAGGCCACAGGGAAATACTAGAGAAATCCATACCCTAATTTTCCTATCAAAGAGTTTTTGTTATTCCAGGAAAAACTAGTAAAGAGTAATGTTTACATGGACTAGGGCAGCACCTGAATTGAAATTGCCCTCCATATATGACCAATGGCTGTTGGCCAAGAGTGAAAGTTTAGAGAAGTTATATCTCTGAGAACAGCCTGCCAATGGTGATAGAAAGCAACCTAAACTCTGAGGTGGCTGTATTGAGGGGAGATGGAGGAGAGGCCATTCTGTGCTCTTTGGGGAAAATGTTAATGAGAGGTTTCACAAATGTCAGACTTGCCTGATTAAGCAAAGCCAGCTAGGTACATGTTTTTCATATTAATGCCATCTCGGCTAAAAGAGCAGAGGGAGAGGAAAAGGTTTGAGAAAAGAAAATGATAACCTCAATTATTTACAAAAGAAATTATGCTTCTGCTAGGTTGGGCAAGGATATCAGAGAAGACAACTGCTGTCTAGCGGGCTTGGCTGCTCTTCCTCCTTGCCCCTCTCTTTTCTTTTTTAAATCCTCACCCGAGGATATTTTTTTTTCCATTTATCTTCAGATAGAATGGGGGCTGGAGAAACATCCATGTGAGAGAGACATATTGACGGGTTGCCTCCCGCACGACCCCGACCAGGGTTGGGGACTGAATGGCAACAGAGGTACGTGCCCTTGACCAGAATCGAACCCGAGATTCTTTGGTCCACAGGCTGACGCTCTAACTGCTGAGCCAAATCAGCCAGGGCTACCTCCTTGCCCCTTTCAAAAAGAAAAAAAATTAAGCCCTGAAGCCGGGAGAGAAGATAGACCAGTGTGCCCAGTGTTTGCCTTGGGTATCTACTAATTAAGAACTCAAAGAATCTAAGCAAGTTAAGTCATAGACAAAGTTCTATTTTAATAGTTATTCTTAAAACCTAAAAGAAGAAAAAAATGTAGAAGGAAAGTCATTCAAATAATTGACATGTTCAAGGAATTTCTTCCTCCTTAGTTTGGGCCTACATCTTTATAGAGTTTTTATCATTTCTGCCACTTAAAGGCTAAGGGTGGGCAAATGGCTGTTGATTAGAGAATTCTGCCTTCTTTTGCTCTCGTTTCTCCCCAGCCCAGCCTGCAATTGTGTCCCAATCAACCAGCATTAATACAGATACAACAGAGGTATTTATTTGCTGCTGATTCTGCCTGGCTGTATTCAGACTCGAACTCCATGTGTATTTAATAAATCACACTAGTTAGGTGGACAGGATTAGTTCCAAGTCACCTAATGACTATATCATGAACTGCAGCATTAGAGGGATTAATACTAATCTGAGCCGTTGCAGTTCAGTGGGAAAGGCCATCCCGTTCTCCAACAGGAGCTCTGGCCGGCAAGAAATCCTCAACAAGACCAGGAAGATTAATGAGGGCTTCTACATTCGGCCTGCAAATCTTCACCTACCATGGTGTAGGGTAGTGAATCCCAGCCCAGACAAGCTCATAAATAACAAGCATTTGGGGCAGCTGAGCCCCAGCAACGGAGGGCCAGCTAGCCTTCTCCATCTTCTCCTCCTGTAACCCACACCACTAAGACGACACAAGAATTTTACAGGCCCATACAGAGGCCGGTTTTGTTTTCTTTCATGTAAGGGCCCACACCTCATAAATCATTTTCTTATTTCAGGAAAAGAAGAGTACTAACTGCAGTTTGGACTTGTGTGTACTCAGAAGAACATGAAGCTTCTTGGTATAGTGTCACTTCCACAAAATTGGGAAAATAACCTGGTCTCCACAATATAAGGAGCCTGCTTGCAAGTCATGAAATCTTTCCTTTGCCCACTGGCACAATTCCTCTTCATTAGCACCCACAGTATGCCACTCTTGTACAGGCCTCTGGAGTGCACATTCAGAATTACTTTCCTGACAAATGAGCACTGACTAGGAAGAACTACATCCACAAGACACAATAAGAACCAGCATTTCCTTGTGCCTTGGCCCTAATTTTACCATTAGGAGACTACCAACATGAATCTAACCAAGGCTCAGCTCTCCACAGGAAAGGCACATATTTGCTTTAACTGGCTTAGGAAGCAAACTAATGGTGCCACTGAGATGTAGGTAGACAAAGAGAGCAATAGGCCACAATTAAACTCAATTCACTAGAAACCTGTTTATTCCTCAGTTACTCTGCAGGTACTTGAGGAAAACACCATACACAGTTGTTTCTGCTGGAGACACCAAACTGAAACATCTGTTTCTATCTTGTAGTATCACAGCTTCTTAGTCTAGAAACACTGAAAGAATGGTTTTACTTCAACTAAAGACCCTTTAAACTGCATAGACAACAGTGGATCAGCCGCCAGGATTCTCTTGCAATGGGTAACATTGTTAACTAGAACAGTTAGGCCTCTGTGAACTAAAAGCTAAACTTCAATAGCATTAATGTAAGTGAACTGAGGGCTTGGTGCTAGGTTATCCAGTTTATAAATGCTTGCTAAGCAACCCAAGCATAAAGCTGCCATGGCTGCAGCTGAGAAGGAAAGATACCCATTAAAATGTATTATGTATGCCTCAACCTCACAGCAGAGTAGGGGCAGAGAGAGCTTTAACATTTTCTAAATTTATAAACATTCCACCATAACAAGGAACCATGTTTAAAAGTGGGGCCCACTCAACTTCTTCATTAAGTAAAGGAGGAGCCGAGGGAACTGTTAAGGCTGGATCTCTGTTTTACAGTTAAGATGGAAGGGGAGAAAACTCTCATTTGCTGGGAAAATGCCTGATAAACTAGGGAACCTATAAACTCTCAGTTCCACTGGAGAGTTCAACTTGGGGAAATTCACAGGACACAGGAATTGTTGGTTCTACAGCCAACAAAGACAGTTCACATGAGTGGGAACAGAAGAAAACTAGACCCATATCCATAATTCATGTTTTCCTGATAGCCAGGCTGGTTAGCATGAAGTTCCCAAGGGATTGCTGGGGTTAAGTGATAGGGGCTTTATCATCCTAACCAAACTAAAGCTCGAAAGTTCCCATCATGCCTCATTCTCCACAAGACAGATACATTAGAATTGCAACCCAAGACCATACTGGAGATGGGTATGTGCATGAACCTTTCTTGATAATGGCAAAAGGTTCAATTCTCTCCCTCTACCTCACCCCCTATACCATTTCTTCACCTTCCCATCCCCTGCAGTCTCTCTCCTGGTTCCAAGAAAATTAACCACCCTACAAATAGAGTTCAAAGCCCTCTTTTCAGCCAATCAGCCTGGCTTAAGGCTCAAGCCAGTGGCCTCATGACAGCTAAGGTCATTAATCAGAAGTGTTACCATGCTAAGATCATGTGTATACACCACAGCAATCTGCTTAGAGCTTCAGCCCCAATACAGAATGACTAGGAGTATTTATAGTACTTAAGAGCTCCTCTATCTCTTGCCAGACATTCCTGTCCTTCTAACAAATAAGTCTTCAAACCATTAGAGGAAAGATGCTCCCCAGACCAAAGGAACCTATGTTGCATAAGTCTATGGGACTGGGACTTCTATAAGCAGCAGCAAACTGTCTTTCCTCAAAACACTCTAAAAAAGAGCACCCTGCACACTATTGAGTCTCCAGGCCATCATATACACAGGAACAGTGACATCCAGCAGGACGCATCAAGCTCCAGGAATGCTGAAGTCTACATATTTGCCATTCAACACCAAAAAGGCTTTTCAAGTTCAATCAGCTATAAATGTTGCTTTGTTTTAATTTTCCACTGAACTTCCTGGAACCTATTATCCAACTGTCAGGGATGTATATTTAGCAAGAGCAACATGGCCTCTTTGCCGATGCCCCACTGCTCATGTCACCTCTAATAAACAGAAAATCAACCCCTTCCTCAACCCCTGTGGCTTGGGGCTGATAAAGAACCGTCTTGGTGTAGAAGCCACAAACTAACCAACCTCCCCACTTCATGGTTACCTGAAAACCCCAAATATCTCCTAGGTTAAGGCTCTTACAAGGTTTTCTAACAGTCTCAGGAAAAAACCCTAGTGCTGCCCTGGCCAGTTTGGCTCAGCGGTTAAAGTGTCGGCCTGCGGTCCAGAGAGTTCTGGGTTCGATTTCCGCTAAGGGCACGAACCTAGGTTGCAGTTTGTCCCCGGCCCTGGTTGGGTCATGTGGGTGGCAACCACTCGATGTGTCCCTTTCACGTCGATGTTTCTCTCTCTCTCTCTCTCCCTCCCACTCTATCTGAACAAAAATGGAAAAAATGTCCTTGGGTGAGGATAAAAACAAAAAACTGCAGGTAATATTATATAGTTCTTACTACATAACTGTTCTAAATTTTGGACAGGCATTAACTCATTTCATCCTCTCAATAACTTCATGTGTAGCTACTATTATTATCCCTGCTTTATAGATGAGTCCCTTTCACGTTGATATTTCTCTCTCTCTCTCTCTCTTCCTCTCTCTCCCGCGCACTCTATCTAAACAAAAAATAGAAAAATGTCCTCGAGTCAAGATAAAAACAAAACAAAACAAAAAACCCTAGTGCTTATACTCACTAAAATACAAGCATGTACACATGCTTCTATATTAGGGGAAGCCAGTAGTAGAAATGACCTAACAAAGACCAGAAATCTAACACAGATTAATAGGAATCTCAACCAATACAAGAATAACTGCCTTTGAAATATTCAATGTTAATATAATATTTAATCAGGAAGATTTGAAAAATTAAAATCAGGGCTAAGAAGAATCAGCAGGGCAGATGTATGACTTCAATTTCATCTCAGGAAGCTAGTTTGAAAATATAACCTCTTGGTTAATAGAACACCAGGCACAACTTTTTTTATTCTATTAGAATGCTTTTGCCTTTTTAAGCTACTGACACTTTTTACTCTAACAGTAACAATAGACTAGATCTGAATGAGAAATATGTGTACGCTACCACTTTTCCAATTCACCATTTCTATCAACTATAAATTCACCTAAATCCCATAACTATCCATGTGGCCCCTTTCTAGTTTCACAATATCCAATACAGCTCCTTAAGCCCAACAGAAAAGATAAGGCCTATATATATTTAAAATATAGGTGTTCATTCTTTCCCAAATAAAACCAAGAATCATAAAATGAGATTTTTCTATAAGCCAGAATTAAACTAGAATTGAAAGAATTTCTAAGCCTACCCTAAGAAGCCTGAAACACCAATCAGAAAGAATATATGTACCCCCATGTTTGTAGCAGCACTATTTACAATAGCTAAGATCTGGAAACAGCCCAAGTGTCCATCAGTAGACGAATGGATAAAAAAGCTGTGGTACATATACACAATGGAGTACTACACAGCTGTAAGAAAGAAAGATCTCTTATCCTTTGAGACTACATGGAGGGACCTGGAAAGTATCATCCTAAGTGAAACAAGCCAAACAGAGAAAGACAAGTATCATATGATCTCACTTATTTGTGGAATATAATGAACATAACAGTCTGAGGAATGGGGTAGTCCCAGAGACGTGGAAGTGGGGTACAGACTGACAATCCCCAGAAGAGGGGATGGTGGGGGAGAGATAAACCACAGCACTTATATGAATGTATGCATGAACAGTGGACATGGACAACAAAATGGGGACAGGGCCGGGAGGGAGGGGGTGGGGGGAGTCAGTGGGGGAAAAGAGAAACATCTGTAACAAAAATTAATTAATAAATAAGAAAAAAAAAATTTCTAAGCCTAACTCAGCATCACTAAATTAGCTTCTGATTAAAGCTTTATGACCGCAGATCTAGAATAGGGAGAAAATACAGGAGAACAAAATAGATCTTACCTTTCATTCCACAACTAATAATGAATCAAGTTCCAGATTCACAAACAAGGACACATAAAAATCATAACTAGAAAGACTAAAAATTCTCAGAAGACTAAAAAATCGTAGCCTAGTTGGATCAATGTGGCTCAGTGATTGAACAGTGACCCATGCACCAAGAGGGCTCGATCCCCAGTGGGGGACATGCAGGAGGCGGCCAATCAATATTCTCTCTCATTGATGTTTCTATCTCTCTCTCCCTCTCAGTTCTTCGCTCTCTAAAATCAATAAAGAAAAAATAAATAAATAAAATAGTATACAAAAATAATCCTACCCTAATCTGAATAAATATAGTGCACCAGAGTTGCTTATCAGCCATGGAAGGTGGGCAAGCAACATCTTACAAATAAGGATAGTGAGGCAAAACTAAAAAGTCACAAACTGAGCTGCCTAAAGAGAAAGAGCAAGCTTCATATTTACCTCTGAAGCCTGACTCTGACTAGAGGAAAAACCAGTGTTATCAGGGGAAATAGCAGACCTCCTCTTGCCATTTCATTTTAGTGATCTTACACTTATTTCCCCAAAGGCCATCTTATCAGTATTGATGACCAAAATAATATATACCCTTGCATCCAAAGAGTTAATATTTACTATTTCAACTATTTAAGAGTGACTCTGGCCCTGGCCAGTTTGGCTCAGCAGTTAGAGCGTTGGCCTGTGGACCGAGTCCCGGGTTTAGTTCCTGCTGGGGGCATGTACCTTGGTTGCAGTTTGTCCCCGACCCCGGTTGGGGTTGTGTGGGTGGCAACCAGTCGATGTGTCTCTCTCACATGGATGTTTCTCTCTCTCTCTTTCCCCCTCTCTCCCTCCCACTCTATCAGAAGATAAATGCAAAAATGTCCTCAGGTGAGGATAAAAAAATTTTTAAAAAAGAGTGACATGGCCCTGACTGGTTTGTCTCAGTGATTAGAGTGTCAGCCTGTGGACCAAAGAGTCTCAGGTTTGATTCCTGGTCAAGGGCACGTATCTCAGTTGCAGGTTTGATCCTCACCCTAGTCGGGGTCATGCAGGAGGCAACCAATTGATGTTTGTTTCTTTCTTTCTCTTTCTCTCTCTCTCAATCTCTCCCCCTACACCCTCTCTCCCTCCCTCCCACTCTCTCTAAAAAATCAATGGAAATATATCCTTGGGTAAAAAAAAAAAATCTTCCCTGGCCATGTAGATCAGTTGGTTCGAGTGTCATCCTGATACGCCGAAGTTGTGGGTTCGATCCCTGGTCGGGGCACATACAAGAAGTAACCAATGCATGAATAGGTGGAACAACAAATAGATGTCTCTCTCTCTCTCTCTCTCTCAAATCAATAAATAAAAAATAAATAAACAGAATTCCAACTGTTAAAAAAAAAAAAGAGTAACTCTTAGGATCCAAGACAAATTGTAATTAATAACCTTTCTGAGACAAAAGTTCAAATACTGCTCTAAGGCTAATTTTTAGCAGTCAGTTATTTACCTTGCGAGTGAACCTGGATAATTGCTCAACATCTGCAAATTTAAGCCTGCCCTCCACATTTTAGAAAACTGTTAACATACATCATTAAATATACAACTCAATGAATTTTTACAAACTTAACCACCCATGTCACCAGCACCCAGAACACTATTAGGACCCAGAATTCCCTATCACAATCCCTCCAAAGGTAACCATTATCTTGATTCCCTAATATCACTGATTTGCTTTGCATAATCAATGAAAACATTTAACATATAAATGATATCATGTAGTATGGACTCCTCTGTGTCTGGCTCCCTTTACTCAATATTACACTGAGAAAAATCATTTGTTGTAATATGTTGTAGTTCACTAAATTCTCCTTGCTATGTAGTATTCCATTGTGAGAATATACCACATTTTACTTATCTATTTTACGTTTGATGGAAATTTAAGCAGTTTCCCCTTTTCTGACTTCTGTGAACAGCACTGCTATAAACATTCCTATACACATATTTTGGTGAACATACGTATAAGTCCCTAGGAATATGCCAAATAGGAACTTATTCAGGGTAAGGGCATATTGGCTCATTTTATTCATTCTGTTCTATGCGTAGTAGTATTCCATTGTGGTTTTGGATTTCTCTAATGACTAATGAAGTTGAGCGCATTTTCTTATGTTTACTGACTATTCAGATATCCTCTTCTATAAGGTATCTGTTCAAGTCTTTTGCCAATTTTTCTGTTGGAAAATCTGCCCGTTTCTTATTGATTTATACAAATTCTTATAGAGACTTTTTTCTTTACCAAGTTTGATGATTTGTGAATATCCCTAGAAATATTCCTCTCAAAAATCAGAAGTGTACTTACTGTATGTCATATATGTCTCTATCATTCTCTGGATAAAATTCAAGGCCAATTAAGCTCATATTCCAATTTTGAACCAGCAGTTACAACCTCTGATTCTATCATTCTGAGGCTCTTGGCATCTAAGAATAGCAAGAAGCACTAAAGTGCCAGTCCCAATAAGAGCTGCAAATCATCTTCCCAATATAACTGGGAAAAAGTGAGGGGAAAGAGGAAGAGAGAAAGCAACACTTTCCCTGGGATGAAAGTCCATACAGCACACAGGCCTGATTGGTAAATGGAAATTCTAGATCGTCTCTGAATAGAATATTTTTCCACCTTTCAAATAATTTGCAGCTTAATGTCAGCTAAACTTAGTAACTTCTCCCATTTGTCCATGGCAAGGAGATTCTTGGCTGGCTTTCCATGGTCATTACAGGACTTTTCATAGATCCCTGAAATATGATGTGGCCATCAAAATGTCAGCACTTACCTGCTGCCCACACTCTGGACATATGGTCTAGCTCACAAGTCAGAGACTGATAACATGAAGAAACAAGACTAACCAGATCTGATTCAAGAACAAACACCTGATAATTCCCATGTTCTTGATAATGTAAACTAATAATGATAACGCCAACTCCTTGACCACATCAAGAACTATCTAAAGTAACAGTACCTCCAGAACAATCACATAACAGTGGAAGCAGCAGCACTAATAAACAGGAGAATCCAAGCAGCAAAACAGCAGTAATTCTGCTAATAAAAATTATCATGCTAAGAAACCTTCAATGATTTCCCACTTCTAACTGAATTAAGGAGAATAACAGAATATTAGAGATATACCATGAGGCTGCCTGGTATTTTTTAGAGAATTTTGTCAGTGTATGTATTGAAACTCAAGTCAAGATAGATTAAGTCACGTACCCAAGATCACACATATAATTATGACAAAGGCCAGTCTATATCTCAAATCTTCAGATTTCCAGTTAGGTCTCTTTTTAATTTTTTTATTTTATTTGTTAAAAAAATAAAGGATGTATTTTCTACTGATTTTTAGAGAGTGGAAGAGAGGGGGAGAGAGAGAAAAACACTGATGTGAAAGAAAAACATTGATTGGTTGCTTGCCATAGGTGCCCCGAACAGGCTGGGGATTGAACCTGCAACCCTTCAGTGCATGGGCTGATGCTCTAACCACTGGACAACATTGGCCAGGGCCAGTTTAGGTTTCCTTTCATTATACCTGGAGGCCTCCCTCAGTTGGCAGTTCAGGCCCTCCATAACATGAATCCAACCTACCTATCACCCTTCTCTCCCATTGGATTCCTTGCTCTTGCCCACACCCTGGACTGTCCTACCTCTATCCTTTTGGCAGGAATGCTCACCTGACCTGGCCAGTGTGGCTCAATTGGTTGGGGCATTGTTCTGTTCACCAGAGGGTCACAGGTTTGATTCCTGGTCAGGGCACATACTACCTAGGATGTGGTTTTGGTCCCTGATCAGAGTGCATATGGGAGGCACCGATCAATGTTTCACTTTCCTATCGATACTGTTTTCTCTCTCTTCCCCCCTCTCCCTTCTTCTAAAATCAATTAAAAAAAAAAAAAAAAAGCTGGTTCCTCTATGCCAGTTCTCAAAACGTAGGAGGAAATTCTGGCATGGAAAGCTCCATACAGCTTGTAAAACCCCTGTAGCCTAAGGACGTTATGCTGGATGCCATTGAGGACCCTGAAGGATGTAGAGGGGCAAAGAGGGGAAACAGCCTGACACTCCTCCCCAGGGGATGTCAGGACCAAGGCCTATCGTCCTGAGTGGACCTTCTGGGGCCAGGAAGGGCACCATACTCAAGAGACTCCTGCAGGAGCATGGCAATATCTTCAGGTTCAGTGTGTCCCACACCACTAAGGACCACAGGTCCTAAGAGGAGAATGGCAAAGATTACTACTTTGTTACCAAGTTGGTGATATAGTGGGACATTGCTGCCAGGGACTTCACCAAGTATGCCAAGTTCTAAGGGAACCTGTATGGGACTATCAAAGTGGCTGTGCGTGTGGTACAGGCCATGAACTGAATCTGCGGGCTGGATGTTGACCTCCAGGGTGTGCGCAACATAAAGAAGACTGACCTCAGGCCCATCTATATCTTTCGGCAGTCACCCTCACTGGAATTTCTTGAGCACAGATTATAGCAACGTAATATAGAGACAAAGGAGAGCTTGGCCAAGCAGCCGGCAGCTGTCGAGATAGACATGGAAAGCAGCAATGAGCGGAGCCTGTTTAACCTGATCATCATCAACAACAACCTAGACAAGGCCTATAGGGCCCCAAAGGAGGCACTCTCTGAGGAAAACAAGAAGGCTCAAGGGACTGGCTGCTCCTGAGGATGCCAAAAGCTGTGTCTTCCCTGGATAGGACCCTGTACCCACCCTGGTGGCCATGGTATGCCTGTCAAGGTGCCTCTGCCTGTCTCTTGCCTCGATCCCCATGCCCATTTCTGGGTGCCCCTGATAAACCCCCCTCTCCTGTGTGAGCTGGGCCAGCACCCTAATAAAGAGCTGTCAGTAGATTCGGCGGCAGTCACTGAGCAGATCCAACTCCTCTAGTTTGTGCACCTCGCTCGGCTTCTTCTGCAATCATGTCTGACAAACCCGATATGGCTGAGATTGAGAAATCTGATAAGTCAAAATTGAAGAAGACAGAAACGCAAGAGAAAAATCCGCTGCTTCAAAAGAAACGACTGAACAGGAGAAGCAAGCAGGCGAATCCCAATGAGGCACGCACCGCCAATATGTACTGTACATTCCACAAGCATTCTTATTTTTACTTCTTTTAGCTGTTTAACTTTGTAAGATGCAGAGGTTGGATCAGTTTAAGTGACTGCTGCCCCTTTTCACATCAGAGAACTAATGACAACCAAGGCCGCACCTGCCTCTCCCATCTGCCTGTCTGGCTGTCAGGGAAGGAAAAGAACTTGCATGTTGGTGAAGAAAGAAGCTGGTGGGAGGACAGTGAAATCTAGAGTAAAAACCAAGCTGGTCCAGGGGGTCCTGCAGCCTGTAAAATGCAGTTTAATCAGAGTGCCATTTTTTGTTGTTGTTCGAATGATTTTAATTATTGGAATGCACAATTTTTAAAAATAAGCAAATAAAGTTTTAAAACCTGAAAAACAAAAAAGAGCTGTTAGTAAAATTTAAAAAAAAAAAAATTATGTTCCAGAATTCTAATATTCCAAGACTTGAAAGTTCCTTCTTCATTTTACTTTACTCTTCTCTGAATAATTTTCAGATTTCTCTCTCTTTCTCTCAGATGCTGCAACCAGATCCACAAGATATTCAAGGTGTTAGCATGCTATAATTTTGTTTTCATAATCATGTAGGATAAGGCCCACCATTGTAAGGACCTCTTTAGCAATACAGCAAATCAGAAGCCAATGTATTCCAAGAACGGTCTACATTCCCTTTCTGGGTCAGAATATAGACTATAAAAGGTCAATGAATCTTAAATATAGTTTAGCACTGGACAGTTTGGCTCAGCCGTTAGAGCATCAGCCCATGAACCGAAGAGTTTCGGGTTCAATTCCAGCAAAGGGCACGTACCTGGATTGCAGGTTCAATCCCCGGCCCCTATTGGGGTCCTGTGGGAAGCAACCAATCAATGTGTCTGTCTCACATCAATGTTTCTCTCTCTCTCTCTTTCTTTCCCTCCCTTTCACGCTCTCTAAAAATCAATGAAAAAATATCCTTGGGTGAGGATAAATAAATAAATAGTATAGTTTAGATTTCCCCCTAAGCATATATTGGCTTAAACGTAAATCTCGTGTACCATTTTTCTGTTTACATATATTATTGCAGTTATTTTATTCCCATTAGAAGAATCAATTTTATGTGAATATGGAGAACTCATATGCTCTATAAAGGCAATAGTTTTGGAATAAAAAAGACCTAGATTAAAATTCCAGTTCTGGTGCAACAATGGCAAATAAACATCTCTAATGCTCAGTTTCCCCATCTGTAAAATGGAGACTTTTTTTTTAATCCTCACCCGAGAACATCCTTCTACTTATTTTTGTTCAGGTAGAGTGGGAGGGAGAGAGAGGAAGAGAGAGAGAGAGAAACATTGACGTGAAAGGGACACATTGAGTGGCTGCCACCCGCACAACCAACCAGGGCCGGGGACAAACTGCAACTGAGGCACGTGCCTTTAGCGGGAACTGAACCCAGGTCTCTCTGGACTGCAGGCCGATGCTCCAACCGCTGAGCCAAACTGGCCAGGGCTAAAATGGAGATTTTAATAAACCTAACTCATAAGCTTGCCTCAGAATTAAATAAGATAATGTATATAAAATATTTAAATAAGGATAAGAGAATTTTTGAAAAAGCTAGGTACTGAGAGGGTATTTGCCTTATATATTAAAATGTATCATAAACAATAATAATGTCAGACAGAATTCAGAGTACTTGGTAAAGAATTGGATCAAATGATCATTAGGATCCTTCACAATTTTTGTTGTTGTTATTGTTGTTAATCCTCACCTAAAGACATTTTTTCCAATGATTTTTAGAGAGAGTAGAAAGGAGGGAAGGAAGGGAAGGAAGGGAGAGGGAGAGATAGGGAGAGGGAATGGTAAGGGAAAAGAGAGAGAGAGAGAAAGAAACATTGATTCGTTGCCTCCTGCACGTACCACAACCAGGGCCAGAGATCGAACCTGGAACCCAGGTATGTGCCCTTGACTAAAATTCGTGGGATGGTCGGTACTCTAACCACCGAGCGCAACACCAGCCAGGGCAGGGTCCTTCACAGTTTTAATGTCACACCTTAGCCTGGGAAAACCTGAGGCTGCATGGTATGAGCTGCCAGAATATATGACAGGAGGAAGCTTAGAGACATCCTAACCCTTAAAGCGTTTTCACTCAGGTGTAGTAGCATCCGTATGGAAACACCAAGTTACTCTTTAGATAGCTGAAGCAATACAGAATCATCAAGATTATCTATAACTTCAGGGAGGCTGTGTAAGGCTTTTTTAGGAAAAATCTGATAGATATCAAAGTCATTTTATACCAGAGTCAATTTGACAATGTGTACAGAATAGTCTTTTTAACAAATGATGTTGGGGCAACTAGATATTTACATACAAAAGAATGAAATTGGACCCCTATCTCACACCTTACACAAAAATTAATTCAAAATGATCAAAGACCTAAATTAAGTGTAAAAGCTAAAACTTTAAAACTCTTAGAAGAAAACACAGGTGTAAATTTTACACTAGAGTTTCTCGGCCTCAGCACTATAATCCTTTGTTGTGGAAGAATATTCTGAGCATTGTAGGATGTTTAGCAGCATGCCTCCTGATCTCTACCCACTAGATACTAGTAGCACATCCCTCTCCCCATTGTTGACAACCAAAAATGCCTCAAGATATTGCCAAGATTTCCCTTGGGAGGCAAAATTGCCCAGTTGAGAAGCACTATTTTAGATTAAATAATGCTCCTTATCCTCCTCCCTTGCAAAATTACCAGTATCTACTCCATGATTATCTGAATGGTTATTTCCTTAGCAGACCAACTCAAATAACTGTTCAGAAAAGTTACTTAATATTCCATAATCCATCATTTGTGATGATCTCAGGACCCTAAGAATTTAGTCCCATTTTGAAAATAATCCCATTTTGAAAAGTTCTTAGTCAAAATCCTTCCATTAAAAGGTCACAGATCAGGCTCTGGTCAGATGGCTCAGTTGACTGGAGCATCGTCCCATACACCAAAAAGTTTGGGTTTGATTCCCAGTCAGGGCACACACCTAGGTTGTGGGTTCAACCCCCAGTCAGGGCACATACAGGAGGCAACCAATCAGTGCTTCTCTCTTATACAGATGTATGTCTCTCTCTCTCCCTTAACCCTCCTTCCTCTCTCTAAAATAAAAAACAAAAAACAAAAAAACCAATGAGATCTGGCTGGTGTGGCTCAGTTGGTTGAGTGTCATCCCATGCACCAAAAGGTTGCTGGTTCAATTCCCAGTCAGGGCACATGCCCAGGTGGTGGGTTTGATCCCTGGTGGGGTGCATACAGGAGGCAACCAATCGATGTTTCTTTCCCTTTCTCTCTCTTTCTCTTGCTCCCTCTCTAAATCAATAAAGATATATATATATATATACACACACACATATATATATATTTTTTTTTTAAATCAATGAAAAGTACATATCCTTGAGTGAGAATTAAAAAAAAAAAAAAAAGGTCACAGATCAGTATATTAAGTTGTTTTGGTAACGGTTTTACTGAGATAAAATTCACATACCATATAATTCACCCATTTAAAGTACAAAATTTGCCCTGGCTGGTTTGGTTCAGCAGTTGGAGCATCAGCCTGCGGACCAGAGAGTCCCGGGTTTGGATCCTGCTAAGGGCATGTACCAAAAACAAACAAAAAATTAATTTTTAAGCCCTGGCCAGTTTGGCTCAGCGGTTAGAGCATCGGCCTGCAGTCCAGAGAGACCCAGGTTCGGTTCCCGCTAAGGGCACATGCCTCGGTTGTGGTTTGTCCTGGCCCTGGTTGAGTCGTGCGGGTGGCAGCCACTCAATGTGTCCCTTTCATGTCAATGTTTCTCTCTCTCTCTTTCTCTCTCTCCCCCTCCCACTCTATCTGAACATCTGAACAAAAAATGGAAAAATGTCCTCTAGTGAGGATAAAAAAATAAAAATAAATAAAAATACAAAAATAAAGTACAAAATTCAATGGTTTTTTTTTTTTAGTAATTCAGAGTTGTGCAACTAAGCACAGTGATTTTTAAAATTACTGATCTTCTCATTTTATTTTTCATTTCAGAGAGAGAAAGGGAGAGAGACAGCGAAAAGCATCAATCAGTTATCTCTTGCACACACCTCGACCGGGGATCAAACTCACAACCTGAGTGTGTGCCCTGACCAGGAATCAAAACCGCCACCCTTTTGGTGCACAGAGCCATGCTCCAACCAACTGAGCCACACCAACCAGGGCCTGATCCTCTTATATTTTAAGCCACTGTTCTAACCAACCACTCAGCATAACTCCCAAGGAACTAAAAACCAAAACCAAACCAAAGCAAATCAACAGGCTAGTAGTCACCTTGGCATTATCTCCTCACAATCTAGAAAAGAGTAATGTTCCTTTTATAGCAATCAATGACTTAGCCACACATATACAAAAAGACAAGCTATGAAAGAAACAAATCAACCAATAAAACTTTGCTTGAAATTTAGTGTTAATATTGTAAAGAAATTGGGGGGGGGGCACTCCTATACAAGTCCTATACCAAGAACCCCAAACATTTCATTTGTTTGTTTCCTGAATTCTGGTGTCATTAGCTAAAATGAATATAATTCACAGACCAGTAAGTGCTAGTAAGACTAATAAGTAACTAATATAGCAGGTATTGTAAAGTCGGAATGATTTTTACTATCAATTCAACTTGCTTTAACTTAGGTTCTGAGCTCTTGTACAAGATAACCAACTTACATAATGAAAAGGCCAAGGTTTCACTTTAGAGACTCTTTTTCACTGCAAGTATAACTACAATGCCACTTTGACCTTAACTATTGTTTTAGCTCTTGAATAATGCTTGCCCTGCTACTGTCACTATCTAATCCAGAGACTGGCTGGCAGGAGGAAATGGCTTTGGAAGCCACAGCTGTTATACAGACTAGTTACCATCTTCCAAGTATGAGAACCACTTCCAGCTCCTTTTTTGATCAGTTTGCTCAATCAAAATTTCAGATCTGATCTGAAGCCAGTAAAAGGAGCTGTGTTTTCCAAGACCAAAGCTATTTTGTTGAAGAATAATATCAAGGGAACTGTATATACAGCCAGCTGCAAGATACTGCAGAAATACTAGATCTAATCTTCCTCTACTTTCCAGAAGACCTCAAGTCCCTTGCTGAGTCATGTGAAAACACATATTCCACCTGACACATGATTACTCATTTTTCTCACTATTTACTAACTGTACCCATGCAGTGTGACAGTTTATTCCATCGTCCTTACAATGAATGTCACTAAATTTAATATCATACTTTTAATGATAAAAATAATGATAAAACAATGTAGTTATTGTGTACTACATACCAGGTACAGTGATAAACACTTTAGTTACATTATCTCTCTTTTTTTAAAATTTTAATCCTTACCCAAGAATATTTTTTCCATTAATATTTTTTTTAGAGGGAGTGGAAGGGAGGGAGTAGAAGAGAGGAAGAGGGGGAGAGGGAGGAGGAGAGGGGGAGAGAGAGAGAGAAACATCGATGTGAGACAGACACATCAGGTGCTTACCTCCTACATGCACCCCAACCAGAACTGGGGATCAAACCTGCAACCCAGGTATGTGCCCTTGACATGAATCAAACCCATGACCCTTCAGTGCACGGGTCAACACTCTAATCACTGAACAACATCGGCCAGGGCACGTTATCTTTTTAATTTTCACAACGATACTTTGAGAAAGATTTTATTACTATCCCCATTTTTTACTTTTATTTTTTTAAATGAACATACAGTAAATTGACTTTCTTTCTTTCTATTTTTTGGTGTACTTTTCTATTAGTTTTACCATAGAAAGAGTCATGTGACCATCACAATGAGGATACAGAAAAGTTCCATCACCTCAAACATTCCCTCTACTGCCTCTTTTTGTCCCCACTTCTAACCCCTGACAATGAAAATCTGTTCCTCGTCTCCACAGTTTTGCTTTTTCCAGAATACCATATAACTGAAATCATTCATTCAGTATAATAGCTTTGAGATCTATCCACGCTCTTATGTGTATCAATAGTTTATTCCTTCTTATTGCTGAGTAGTATTCCATACTGTCCTCATTACAGATAAGGCAAGTGAGGTTCAGAAAAGTTAAGTAATCTATTGAAGGTCACCAAGGTGGGGCTAGAATTCAAACCCAGGTCTGTGTAGCTCTAGAACCCATATTCTTAACCTCAGTGAACTTGGTGAGAGCCTCAAGAGCATAAAAAAGGACCAGTCAGAAATGAAGGAGACACTAACTGAAATAAAGAATAATTTACACAGATTCAACAGTAGAGTACATAAATCCAAGAAGCAAACCATTGATTTGGAATATAAGAAAGCAAAAAAACACCCAATCAGAACAGCAAAAAAAAAAAAGAATCCAAAAAAATGAGGATAGTGTAAGGAGCCTCTGGGACAACTTCAAGCCGGCAAACATTCGCATCTTGGGGGTGCCAGAAGGAGAAGAGAGAGAACAAGAAATTGAAAACCTATTTGAAACAATAATGACAGAAAACTTGCCTAACTTGGTGAAGGAAACAGACATACAAGTCCAGGAAGCACAGAGAGTCCCAAACAAGATGAACCCCAAGAGGCCCACACCAAGACACATCATCATCAAATGCAAAAGGTTCAAGACAAAGAGAGAATCTTAAAAGCAGCAAGAGAAAAGCAGTTAGTTACCTACAAGGGAGTTCCCATAAGACTGTCAGCTGATTTCTCAAAAGAAACTTTGCAGGCCAGAAGGGAGTGGCAAGAAATATTCAGAGTGATGAAAAGCAAGAACTTAAAACCAAGATTGCTCTATCCTGCAAAGCTGTCATTTAGAATCGATGGCCATATAAAGAGTTTCCCAGACAAGAACAAGTTAAAGGAGTTCATCACCACCAAACCGTTATTATATGAAATGATGAAGGGTCTTTTTGAAGAAAAAGATAAAATATACGAACAAACAAAATGGCAATGAATACACATCTATGGACAATTGAATCTACGGACAAATGAACAGGCAGAACATAAATATTTTCATAGATACAGAGAGCATTTTGTTGGTTGCCAGATAGAAGGGGGGTTGGGAGAATGGGTGAAAAAGGTGAAGGGATTAAGAAGTACAAATTGGTTGCTAGACTGACAAACCTCAATGGGAAGGAGATTAGGGGGTGGGAAGAAATAAACCAAAGAACTGTCCTGGCCGGTTTGGCTCAGCGGTTGGAGCATTGGCCTGGGGTCTGGAGAGACCTGGGTTCGGTTCCCGCTAAGGGCATGCACCTCGGTTGCAGTTTGTCCCCAGCCCTGGTTGTGTCGTGTGGGTGGCAACCACTCGATGTGTCCCTTTCACATCAATGTCTCTCTCGCTCTCTCTCTCTCTTTCCTTCCCACTCTATCTGCACAAAATATCAAAAAAAAGAAGAAGAAAGAAATCAAAGAACTTATATGCATAACCAAGGAACACAGACAACAGTGTGGGGAAAGGTGGGAGGGAAGCGGGAGTGAGTAGAAGGGGGCCAATGGGGGGAAAATGAGGAACATTTGTAATACATTCAACAATAAAGATAAAAAAACAAAAACAAAAAAAAACAAAATTACAGCTAAACTACAGCACAACCATCCTTCAGAACCACCTGATATCAAGTTGAATGGAAGTCCTACAACTATAACATGAAAGCAGCAGCCACATCGAGACTGGTAGGAGGGACGGAGGCACTGACAGGCTGGTCCCACACCCACGTGTGGTGGATAAAAATAAGGGGGACACCTCGACTGGGAAGGTCCTCCCTGAGGACTGAACAGTCCCCATCTCACACCAGGTGCCCAGCTCAGGATTCCAGTGCCAGGAAGAGAAGTCCCCATCACTTCTGGCTGTAAAACCAGCGGGAACTGAGGTTGAGGGAGGCTGAGGCTGCGGGAGCCCTAGGCAGCTCCTCTTAAAGGGCCCTTGCACAGACTTACTCAGACCCGCTCCCTCTGATCTCCAGCATGGGGGAGGCAGTTTGAAAGGCACCAGAGACATACGAGAAGAACTGAGCTGTTTGGCATCAGGGTGAGGACTGAAGAGGCAGCTTTCTCCTGGACAGACATGCTGGTGAAGGCTGTTGTTCCTTTGGTGAGCCCTTCCCCCACAGGGCCAGCAGGTGGCTGCCATATCTGTGACTCCAGCATCCTGTCTCATGCTGTTTGCCCTGCCCTGGTGATTCCCTGAGGCTCTGCCACACCCAACTTTCAGACCCACCCAAGCTGTTTCCAGTAGCTTTACCATAGGATTGGCCTGTTCTGGCTCCTGCTTCAGATTTTCCTAAATTCTCTCAAACAAGCAGCATCTGGCAATAGCAAGTCACATACCTCTCACTAAGTGGCCCCAGGCCCAGCACTACCAGCAGCCAGCCTTTGTTCACAGCTTGGCTTCGCCTGGGCACCTCCAAGCCCAGCACAAGAAGCAGCCATTGGAAGATCGCTCTGCAGCTTATGCCTGGTGGCCCCAGGTAGAACACAGGCAGTGGCTGACCTTGTTCCAGAGCCAGCACACCCAGTGGACAGCTTCAGACAACATCAAAGCACCACCACCCAATCACCTCCACAAGTGACACACTCAAGGAATAAACTCAGTGGGTATCAGAGCACTGCTAAAGTAAGTCTTGCTCTGTGCAGTGAACCCCTGCACAGCTGATCACCCAAGGTAGTCAGAGGTTAGTGGTTAGTGGGTACAGCCAGTCCTTGCAGCTGATCAGCCTGAGTAAAACCTTCCCATTGAAATGCCAACAACAATCAAGACTCAATTACAACAGAAGGGTGTAAAGTCCACCCGAGGGGTGCACCTTGAGGGCCCAGCTGGGTGATCAGGAAGGCTGTGCCATTGGACCCTACAGGACATCTACTATAACAGGCCACCTTAGGAAACCCAGGAGACATAGCAACTCTACCTAACACATAGAAAAAAACACAGAGAGCAAAATGAGGGGACATAGAAACATGTTTCAAATGAAAGAACAGAAAATATTCCAGGAAAAGAACTAAACGAAACAGATAAGCAATCTAACAGATGCAGAGTTCAAAACACTGCTTATAAGGACACTCAATAGCACTGGCCGGTTTGGCTCAGAGGTTAGAGCGTCGACCTGCGGTCCAGAGAGGACACTCAATAAACTTAGTGAGAATTTCAAGGAACTTTGTGAGGACCTCAAGAGCATAATAAAATACCAGTCAGAAATGAAGGCTGCACTAACTGAAATAAAGAATAATTTACAGGGAATCAATAGTAGAGTAGATGACGCCAAGAAGCAAACCATAGAATCAGAATATAAGGAAGCAAAAAACACCTAATCAGAACAGCAAAAAGAAAAGAGAATTCAAAAAACTGAGGATAGTACAAGGAGCCTGTGGGACAACTTCAAGCGCACCAACATTTGCATCATAGGAGTGCCAAAAGAAGAAGAGAGAGAACAAGAAATTGAAAACCTATTTGAAACAATAATGACAGAAAACTTCCCTAATTTGGTGAAGGAAACAGACATACAAGTCCAGGTTGCAAAGAGAGTCCCAAACAAGATGAGCCCAAAGAGGCCCACACCAAGATACATCATCATTAAAATGCAAAAAGTTCAAGACAAAGAGAGACTCTTAAAAGCAGAAAGAGTAAAAATGTTAGTTATCTATACAAGGGACCTCCCATAAGACTGTCAGCCGATTTCTCAAAGAAATTTTGCAGGCCAGGACGGAGTGGCAAGAAATATTCAAAGTGATCAAAAGCAAGGACCTACAACTAAGATTACTCTATCCTGCAAAGCTGTCATTTAGAATCGATGGCCATATAAAGAGTTTCCCAGACAAGAAAAAGCTAAAGGAGCTCATCACCACCAAACCAGTATTATATGAAATGTTGATGGGTCTTCTTGAAGAAGAACATAAAAAAATGAACAATCAAATGGCAATAAATACATCTACAAACAAAATGACCAAGAAGAACAGAAACAGACTCATAGATACAGAGAACTTTTTATTGGTTGCCAGATGAGAAGGGAGTTGGGAGAAAAAGATGAAAGGATTAGGAAGTACAAATTGGTTGTTAGACTGATGAACCTCAAATGGAAGGGGGGAAGTGGGGCAGGAAGAAATAAACCAAAGAACTTATATGCAATATATAGTGTGGGGAAAGCAAGTCGGGGGCAGGATTGGGGACGAGGGGAGTCGGGGGTGGTGGTGGAGAGGGACATCTGTTATACATTCAACAATAAAGATAAGTTTACAAATAAATAAATAAAGTTCCTGCCCTGGCCGGTTTGGCTCAGCGGTTAGAGCATCGGCCTGTGGTCCCGAGAGACCCGGATTTGGTTCCCACTAAGGGCACGTACCTCGGTTGCAGTTTGTCCCTGGCCCTGGTTGGTCGTGTGGGTGGCAGCCACTCGATGTGTCCCTTTCACATCCATGTTTCTCTCTCTTTCTCTGTTCCTCTCTCTCCCTCCCACTCTACCTGAACAAAGAATGGAAAAATGTCCTCGGGTGAGGATAAAAAAAAAAAAAAAAAAAAAAAAGTTCCCGACATACAATATTATTGTCATATATTGAATAGAACCAATAAAGTCATGCCAAGCAAAATACCTACTAAATATACAAGTCAGTATTTATTAAGCTCTGAAAGATGAAAAAGGTATGGCCCCTAAATACCAGCAGTATATATTCTAGCTCAAGAGACGAACACTTTCCTCTAAACAGAATCGATGCTATTATATATTAAATTGAATGGCCGAATCTATAAATAAAATAGTATAGAGAAAAATGTAATTTAATTCTAGCCAATAGCTTTAATTTTCTATTTAATTTTTTTCATTTTCATTTTAATTAATCAATTTATTTATTTATTAGAGAGACAGAAATATTGATGTGAGAGAGCTACATTGATCAGCTGCATCCTGTATGCCCCCTACTGGGGATTGAGCCCGAAACCCAGGCATGTGCCCTGACCGGGAATCAAACCAGGACCTCTCAGTTCATGGGACATCACTCAGTCAGTCCACTGAGCCATACCAATCGGGCTCTATTTTATTTATTTTTAAATTAGAATGAAGACTCAGGTATGGAATCTTTCTGTCTTCTAGTCTAGAACAATCCTTAGGCATAAGTAAGGGCAAAGTCTTTACTAATCAATATCTAGTTCCAACTCTTTCAATCCAGGTATCTGTATCAATTTCAAAATGGTATTTGTCCTAATAATTTTTGATACCTAAGAAGAAGAAAAATACATAAAAGCCTGAGTTCTATGACACTTGATAAGTGACTGGATCTTTAGAAAAACAGGGTATGTTTCAAAAGGGTATTGAGCCCTGGCCATTTTGGC
The DNA here is from genome assembly GCF_014108415.1 of Molossus molossus. Lineage (NCBI taxonomy): Eukaryota > Metazoa > Chordata > Mammalia > Chiroptera > Molossidae > Molossus > Molossus molossus. Next base: position 22,060,172 of record NW_023425352.1, read on the forward strand.
TCAGCGATTACAGCTTTGGCCTGTGCACCAAAGGGTTGCAGATTCAATTCTCGGGCAAGGGCACATACCTGGATTGCAGGTTCAATCCCCTGCCCTTGTTGGGATCATGTGGGAGACAACCAATCGATGTGTCTCTTTCATTCTGATATTTTTTTCTCTCTCTCTCTCTCCCTTCCACTCTATCTAAAAATCAATGGAAAAGTATCCTCAGATGATGATTTTAAAAAAATCATCAGTTAGAGTATTGGTTTGATTCAGCAGTTAGAGTATTGGCCCTCAGACCAATGAGTCCCAGGTTTGATTCTGGTCAAGGGCATGTACCTCAGTTGCAGTTCATCCCTGGCCCTGGTTGGATTGTGTGCGAGGCAAACAGTCGATGTGTCTCTATCACATCGATGTTTCTCTCTGTCTGTCTGTCTCCCTCCCTCCCACTCTATCTAATAATAAGTAGAAAAATATCCTTAGGTAAGGAATAAAAAAAAAATTTTTTTTAAAAAGGGGGGGCCCTGGCCAGTTTGGCTCAGCAGTTGGAGCGTCAGCCTGTGGTCAAGAGAGACCCGGGTTCGGTTCCCGCTGGGGGCGCGTACGTCGCTTAGTTTGTCCCCAGCCCTGGTTGGTCGTGCAGGTGGCAGCCACTCGATGTGTCCCTTTCACACTGATGTTTCTCTCTCTCTTTCTCTCTTTCTCTTTCTCTCTCTTTCTCTCTCTCTCTCTTCCTCTCTTCCTCCCGCTGTATCTGAACAAAAAATGGAAAAATGTCCTCGGGTGAGGAAGAAAAAAAAAAAAAGAATACAAATAAGTATTTAAAAGAGTACACAATATTTAACAGAATACACTCGACAAATAAATATTTATAATAGTAAATAAATAGTTATTTAACTGAATATACTACAGACAACCTTTAAACTACCTTTATTCTGGATTCCTTTCCTCCTCATTCTAATACGCCTCTACTAAAGTGATCAGGTTCTGACCTATATAACTTTCTAACATTTACTATATTTTCAAAATTATATAAGAGGAAACAGACTAGTATAATAAAATTCCATGTACCTCAAACCTATTCTCAATAATTAGCAACTCAAGACTAATCTTATTTTTTATTATCCCTTACCACTCCCATATTACATTTTTCTATTTTTTTTTTGTTCAGATAGAGTGGGAGGGAAAGAGAGAACTGTCGATGTGAAAGGGCCACAATGAGTGGTTGCCACCCGCACGACCAAACCAGAGCTGGGGACAAACTGTAACCGAGGTACATGCCCTTAGCGGGAACCGAAACCAGGTCTCTCTGGACCACAGGCCGATGCTCTAACTGCTGAGCAATCCGGCTAGGGCTCCCGTATTATTTTGTAGCTAATCCTGTACATCACATCATGTTATCTATGTTGAACATAACCATACGCTCATTATCATCACATCTAAAAGAGTAATATTACTTTAGTATCAAAGTTTTAGTGCTCAATTTGCAACTATTCAATTTCTATAATTGTCATAAACTTTGTTTTATGTTTGTATGTATGAATCAGAATCCAAAAAAGGTCCACATATTGCAACTGTTTGATACGTGCAGTTAAAAACAGAACTGAATGGATCTCCAAGGGAGGGGCCGCTGCTTCTTCCCAGAGCCCTGGGAAGGAGCAAGATGGCCACCATCCTGTGTGGCTAAAACTCAGCAAAAGCTCTGAGCCCCCTCCAAATCCCGAGTGTCCCCACACAGTTCCAGTCCAGTTTGCCCTCCCTCTGCCGGAGCCCAAGATGCAGGGCCAAGTCTTTACCTAGTGAGAGCGTCTGGCAGTTTACCTTTTACTCAGGCATCTAAAATGACCTGGAATGCCTCTGTTGATTCATTCATATGCTGCGGAATTGTCGGCCAGCCCCTTACCTCAGCATCAGGCCTGGTCCAATCAACTACCAGACTAGGATTTAAACTCTCACTGTTGTGTTTAAGTGTTGTGGGACTGAACAAATGACAGCACAGCCGAGGCGACCCACAGGCTTCATCACCTGTTCTGTGCTCTTGACACAACTTTTCTAGGCTTCAGTTTTCACATCTGTAAGATAAAGTTGATGAAGCCAGCGCTTTCAAATTTCACCAACTGGGTTTTTTTTTTAATGAAAATCCAATAAAATAATATGCCTAAAACAACAAACAAACAAACAAAAAAAAACAGAACTGAATGACTTTAGATGGGGTAGCCTTCCAGTTTGCCACAGTACACACTGCTCCCTATTGTCGTACTCATTTAAGTTATCTGCTAGGCCCTGGATGTTTTTTGCGTTTGGGTCTCTAGAGGATCTCAAGTCTTCCAGTTCTAAGATACTGTGATTCTTGTAAACATTAACAGAGATAAAATAAATGAGTGAAATGTCATACTTAAAACTGAAAAACCAAGAAGTAGCAATATAAACTTGTTACTTAGAAATGTAGAAGTCACCCAGCCGGTGTGGCTAAGTGGATTGAACGTTGTCCCATGGACTGAGAGATCCAGGCTTGATTCCCAGTCAGGGCACACGCCTGGGTTGTGGGCTTGATCCTGAGTGGGGGTCATGCAGGAGGCAGCTGATTGATGTCTCTCTCTCACATCGACGTTTCTATCTTTCCCATCCTCTCTCTCTCTAAAAAAAAATCAATAAAAGCAAACAAAAAAAGAAATGTAAAAGTAAATTCCAAAAGATCTGCCTGCTAAAAGAGAGGAAAGGGGCTGCCTCTTAGGAGCAGTCTAGGATGGAGAGATTAGGTATCAAGGACTCCTATTCCATATCCTCATACCTACCTCAGAGATTGTTGTGATGATTAACTGAGATATATATATTCATATATAAAATGTAAGGTATTTTATTTATGTTTATCTTTATTTATTTTGAGAGTGAGAGGAAGAGAAAGGGACAGAAAGACAGAAACATCAAGGAGAGAGAATATCGATTGGCCATCTCCTGCATGCCCCCCACTGGGGGTTTGGCCCACAACCTGGGCACATGCCCTGACCAGGAATCAAACTGGCAACCTATTGGGTGTATGGGTCGACACTCAACCGCTGAGCCACACTGGCCAGGTGAAATGTAAGGTATTTAATGAGTAAAAAATTTTAAATCAAAATAGAACACATTCATTTGAAACACAGGCAATTAATCTATTTTCAAGAATTATTGAAGCCCTGGCCAGTTTGGCTCAGCAGTTAGAGCATCCGCCCACAGTCCAGAGAGACCCGGCTTTGGTTCCCGATAAGGGCACATACCTTGGTTGCAGTTTGTCCCCGGTTGGGTAGTACGGGAGGCAGCCACTCGATGTGTCGCTTTCACGTCGATGTTTCTCTCTCTCTCCCTCCCACTCTGAACAAAAAATGGAAAAATGGCCCTGGCCGGTTTTGCTCAGCGGTTAGAGCATCGGCCTGCGGTCCAGAGAGACCTGGGTTAGGTTCCCATTAGGGGCGCGTACCTCAGTTGCAGTTTGTCCCCGGCCCTGGTTGGTCGTGCGAGTGGCAGCCACTCGATTTGTCCCTCTCACGTTGATGTTTCTCTCTCTTTCTCTCTCTGTCTCTCTTCTTCCCACTCTACCTGAACAAAAAATGGAAAAATGTCCTTGGGTGAGGATAAAAAAAAAAAAAAAGGAAAAATGTCCTCACAAGAAGATAAAAAAAAAAAAAAAAGAATTTTTGAAAAATTTAAAAGATACAAAGATCTTGGAATTATTTGCCTAGAACTAAATGGCCATTATAAAATTACACAAGTTTGAAGCATAGTTTATTTGAGAAGTGACCTAACTGGATAATAGCAGGACACAAGGAAATTGAAAAGTTATACTACTTCAAAATTCATAGAGGTAAAAAGTGTATATATTTTCTTCTTTAAATTATCTTCTGTAATATTTCCTTTTTTTTTTTAAATCCTCACCCAAGGATATTTTTCCATTTTTCTTCAGCTAGAGTAGGACTTTAGGGATATTAAGAGATCATCTTGTGTACTTTTCTCATTTTAGAGAAGAAAATTGACAGCCCAGAACAAACACTAGAAACTAGGGTCTTAGAAAAAGTTCGAAGAGTCTGGACCTCTAACTCTCTGCACAGACCAAAGATAATGATTAGGCATGGCAGTCTATAATAGAGGTTAAAAAAACAAAAACAAACTTTGCTCAAGGTGAAAAAATGACACACTGGATTACCAGCTCCACCTTTCACGTGGTCAATACGTCCCAGGCATGGTGCCATGGCAAAGGGATATAGGGCCTTTCACTATTTAGAATTCCACTTTCTTACTTAGGAAGCTGGGTATAGCATCTAATTAAACAAATCCCCAAACCCAGACTTTTCATTCAGTCATCTCACTCTAAGAGAAATGAGAAAATAAGAGGCAGAACTGACCCATATCAGCACTTTTCACTTTCTGAGAGCTCAAAACAGTAACCTTTTCTCCAAAAATCCTAATGCCTCCTCTTCATGGTCAAACAGTAAATAACTTGGGGAAGACAATAAAAGTGAGCTAATTCCTATTTCAAAGCACAAAGCTAAACCTTAGATTATTTATAGATCTGGTGTCAGCCTTGTCCTCATCTCCCCTCCTTATACCTTGGATTGCCTACTCTCCACACAGGGAGGCTCCCATGCACACTCTGAGCCAAAGGTTCTCACAGTACCTCTCATTTCTACACTTCAAATGCAAATAAACTAGTTGATACCCAAGCACCTCTCTGTAAAAACTAAAAATACTTCTACCTACCTAGGTTTCAAATAGTCCACAGTAATGGGGGGGTAGGGGAGAGACACTGGCAACAAATATGAAAAGATAAAAAAAGCATTATCTAGCCCGGCTGCTGTGGCTCAGTGGATTGAGTGTTGTACCATAGACTGACTGAGAGGTCCCGGTTCAATTCCCGGTCAGGGCACATGCTTGGGTTTAGGGCTCAATCCCCAGTAAGGGCATGCAGGAGGCATCCAATCAATGTTTCTCTATCATATTGATGTTTCTATCCCTTTCTCCCTTCCTCTCTCTAAAAAAATAAATAAAAACATATTTTTTTTTAAAAAGCATTATCCATGTATAAAAGTTGTTAATACAAATCTGAAAAGATACTGTCCAATTTCTGTCAAATAAATGGCCAAGAATTAAGAACAGATTATTCACACAGGAAAATATCCAAAGAGTAAAACACTTGAAAAAATGTTAATAATTAAAGAAATGTAAAACAGCCCTTGCTGGTTTGGCTCAGCAGTTGGAGTGCCAGCCTGAGGACCAAATGGTCTTGGGTTTGATTCCTGGTCAAGGGCATGAACCTGGGTTGCAGGTTTGATCCCCAGTCCGGGTCAGGAGGCAGCTAATCGATGCATCTCTCGCACATCAATGTTTCTCGCTCTCATCCTCCCTCCCTCTCTCTTCCACTCTATCTGAAAAATCAATGGAAAAATACCCTCGGGTGAAGAGCAAAAATAAATAAGTAAATAAATATAAAACAAATTATAAGGTTCATCTTGTCAGCTAAATTAGCAATAATAAAAAAGTTAGAAAACTCGTTATCAGATATAGCACAGCAATAAAACTCAGTCATCCTACTATTGGGACTATTATTTCATGAAAATAATTAGAAAGAGAAATAATCTTATAAATACAAAGATAACTGAAGTCCACTATAGATAATAAATTGAAATTTTAAAAAGAACAGTTGACCTACATATGGCATTCTAATTTGATGTACTTTTATAGTGCTGTTAAAGATGATAAACATAGCCAGGGCAGTGTACCTCAGTGGGTTGAGCATTGTCCCATGCACTAAGAGGTCACCAGTTCAATTCCCAGTTGGGGCACATGCCCCAGTTTCAGGCTCCGTCCCTGATGTGGGGTGTGTGGGAGGCAGCCAATTGATGTTTCTCTCTCATCAATGTTTCTATCTCTCTCCACCTCTCCCTTCCTATCTAAAAAATCAATAAAAATATATTTAAAATAATAATAATAAAAGATAAATATATAGGTAAACGAATGGAAAATTCTGTATTAAATTATACTAAATGAATAATAAGAAAAAAAATATGATTAAACTATTAAAATTATGTGCATAGCCTGGATGGTGTGGCTCAGTGGTTGAGCATTGTCCCATGCACCAAGAGGTCCCTGGCTTGATTCCCGGTCAGGACACATACCCAAGTTGTGGGCCAAATCCCCAGTGGGGGGCATACAGGGGGTGGCCAATCAATGTTCTCTCTCATCAATGTTTCTATCTCTCTCCCTCTCCCTTCTTCTCTCTCCAAAATCAATAAAGAAAAAATATATATTTTTAATTATGTATATATAATGATAAGGATTAGAGGAGGTCAGAGAGTTAGGTAAATGATTTTATAGAGCAACGTTTTTTGTTTTGTTTGACTACTTTGTTACTTTTGTTTATAATTTTCCATAGACATAAACACAATTTTGGATCCTCTCTTGTTCTGTAAAGCCTAAGCCAAAAAAAGTATTCAATGGATTTTCCCAGGTATAAATTTGCTACTAGGCCAGTCAATGGTAACAGAAATATGAGACCAGAGTTCATTCACGGTTTCAGGCTTTCCTAGGAAGCCAAAGATTCTCTGGAATTTTTGAGAAAGAAAACTAATTTTCCATTTTAACTCTGTAAAGGATGAACAAGTTCAATTACACAACAAAGATTTCTGTTATCAGGCATAGAATTTAGAATATACCAAGGTGGGAGAAAGATGTCAACATAATAGCATAGCTTGCATTGTCACCAAACATGCAGGACAGCGTCCCTGGTTACCCTCATGATCACCCTATGCATTCTTCATCACTGAGACTATGGACTTGCCTGTCCTAGAAAAGTGAAGAATATCAAATAACTCTTCAGGCTCTTTTCCGATTGGTATACAAAGGATCAAATGAAACCATCAAGTAACAGACTAATAATTTAGTTTTAAAATATCTCCCATGTACAAGGCCTTTATTTCCATTTCAGAGCTCCTGGATGGGATCCAAGAAGAGCTTATATCATTCTACATCTCAGTCTGGAAGCTCAATGGTGGCCCCATAACTCTGGTCACACTAGTCAATTTGCACCAAATTTTAGAGGTCAATGGTAAGTGGGTTGAGGAAACAAAAAAATTCTTGAATTCAATTGAGGGGTTCTCATGAGAAGAGGGCTCCTTGGACCAGCTGCCACAAATACCCTCTCAAAAGGAAAAGAAAAAGAGCAGGTGTGGAGGGAGAGAGAAAGTTTACTGGCTTGCTTTAGGAAAAAGAAAAAGAAAAGGTTTTTATTAGTGCTTAAAGCTGAGATGGCAATGGAAGAGGAGGAGATTCACACAATGAAGCAATATTCACACATATTTATTTGCCACTTTGGATAATTTCAGAGACATGAGAGTTTGAGAAAAGGCAGGGGGCGGGAGGGCTGAGTGAGAGAATGTAACTTTTCAGGGAGAAAAAAGTCAATCTTTAAGTCCAAGTGAGTATCTTCCTGTGCAGCCAGCCTCCAAGACGACTCCCAATGACAATGACCTTTGCAATCCTCTCCCACACTGTATCAGGGTTGATCTGGATGACCAATATAAAATGGCAGAAGTGATGGTATGTTACTTCTGAGACTAGGTCAAAAAAGATAGTGTGGCTTCTGTGCTCTCTTGGATCATTCACCTAGGGGGACGTCAACTGCCATGTTGCAAACAGTTCTATGGAGAGGCCCACATTGTAAGTAACTGAGGCTTCTGGACAACAGCCTGTGAGAAACTGAGGCTTCTTACCAATAGCCACATGAGTGAGCTTTGGAATGGATCCTCCAGCCCAGCCAAGCCTTCAAATTATAGCCCAGGTGGGATGACCATCTTGAGAGAACCTAAACCAGAACCATTAACTAAGTGGCTCCGAGATTCCTGACCCTCAGAAACTGTATGAAATAATAATAAAAAATTTAAACAACTAAGTTTTAGGGCATTTTGTTATATAGCAATAGATAACATAACCTCAAACTAAACAAGTGTGATGACAAACTGTAGTAGATGGTAATATCATGATTTCATCTACTGGGTGAAAAAAAAATCACCTTCAAATTAAAAGTGGTCTGCTCCCCAAGATACTACTAAAAACCAAGTAAGGCTAAAGGGGTTCTACTGGAGGGAATGAATTGTCCTTCTCCTTCAACACTAATCTAAGGATTGTCACAGGCAAAGAAGCCCCATCAGAAGAATCCAACACAACTCCCTCCCACAAATTATATCATCTACCTACCTTACAGCCATAGACATGAGGTTAGTAAAAGGTAAGCTACACATGCTAGTCATTGTAAGGGTGTTGTCCCATACCAGAGTAGTCAAGGGTTAAAGTTGAGGCAGCAAACATATCCCCAGAGATATATGCCTGGCACTAAACTGAAATTCACAAGATTCTCCCTGAGTTTTCCTTACCTCTAAACGCTGGATAACTGATGCTCACTGAATGCTGATATTTGTATGAATAAAAATGAAGGGATTTAGCAAATCTTGTTCCTGCACACAGTTGTCAAAAAAAATCTGACCTTTACAACAGGAAAAAGAAGGGGGATTTAAAGATTTAAAAAAGAGGCAGTGACTGTCTAATGTATAACAAACCTTTGAAAAATTATGAAGCAGTGAAAATCCCCTACAGGTCCCAACAAAATGTGTCCAATTTGCATTCCAGCAAAGCTTTCCATACATACCATTTGGCTCCTGTGTGTACTTCCAGGCAAATAAATCCCGAGGAATAATCCCACTGGGACCTAAGTCTGATCTCTGATATATTACAGCTCCACAACTCCAGACCAGGCTCCACAAACTGCCTTTTTGGTTCCAAATAACTAAATCAAACTCATCCTGATAAGCTTTGAAAACAGGCAATGTGAGGAGTGGTTTAATAAATGTTACAACTCAACCTATTATAAACCACAGTACATTATTGGAGAAGAGAAAGGAAAAAAAAAAACCCCTCATACTTGTACATCCCAAATCTCTCAACACCAAATCCAGACATACCTGTCATTCAACCCCACCTGACTATAATATAAAGCCTTATTCAAAGCCTGACTTTGATCAAATGGTTAGGATGCATTTGCAAACCTAACACCAGTGTGTGCTGGGGGTGAGGGGAAGATACCGTAGAGACTACAATTTTTTGTTTACTTTAAAAACTGATCCAAACTCATTAAAAAAAAAAAAGCAATCAATGGAAGCAATAAACACTGAAACATATTGACTTAAAATAATACAAGGAAAAAACACAGTAAACAGTACAGTAGCAAAACAACTTTTTTTTAGAGGTCAGAAAAATCGGCCACCCAACACAGAAACTAGACAGCAATGTTCCTTACTTTTTTTTTTTTTTTTTTTTTTTTTTTAATCCTCACCCGAGGACATTTTTCCATTTTTTGTACAGATAGAGTGGGAGGGAGAGAGAGGAAGAGAGAGAGAGAGAGAAACATCAATGTGAAAGGGACACATCGAGTGGCTGCCACCCGCACGACCAACCAGGGCCAGGGACAAACTGCAACCGAGGTACATGCCCTTAGCGGGAACCGAACCCGGGTCTCTCCGGACCGCAGGCCAACGCTCTAACCGCTGAGCCAAACTGGCCAGGGCTAGACAGCAATGTTAAGAAAAAAAGGAAAACTAGATTTATAGAGAAAACTGAGAGAACTAGAAGTTCAAGTATCCCAGATCCCAGCATCAATTTTCTCCTTCCACAAGAAGAAAGTAATCTTCACAAAAGAAAAATAAATTTAGATAACACATACTAAAACATTAACCATAGTGACTACTATTAGATAAATCACAATATATAGACACAAGAAGTAGAAACTGATGGCCTAAAAAAGAGAAAGTAAGAAAAAGGCATTTAGGAACTCAGTAATTTGATGCAGGAGACATCAAAATAAGAAAATATCCTGCCAGATAGCAAAAAAAAAATGGGAACATTAGAGTTTTAATATTTCTATGTAATCTCATACAAGTAGTAATGGAATAACAATTGAAAGCAGTTTCTGTAACACCCTCAAAAGAATCAGTTACTCAGGAATTAAAGTTAAGTCCTTTTCCAGAAGGTTATTCAGCAAGTAGGAAAATAAACTGGCAATCTGCAAGCAAACTGAGCCTCCTGTATCATCAGCAAGACCCAGACTGGTCAGGAGTCCCACAACAGATGAAACTTGAAATACTGCCATCTACTCTCGAGACCCAAAATGTAACCAATACTTTTTTTTTTGCAAATCAGATTTCAGCCCTGTCTAGGCAACCCATATTAGCTGTGATCATCACTATGTTTGCTGCAGATTTTAGAAGATTCTTCAGCACAAAGCTAGAACCACAATGCCTTAATTGGCCTAGAAGGGCCATCCAGCTATTTCTTTTCTTTTTTTTTTTCTTTTTTGAGAGAGAGAAAGAAACATCGATTTGAGAGAGAAACATCAATCAGCTGCCTCCTGCATGACCCTCACTGGGGATTGAGCCCAAAACCCGGCCACATGCCCTGTCTGGGAATCAAACTGACACTTCTCAGTCCATAAGAGGATGCTCAATCCACTCAGCCACACCAGCCAGGCCCATCCAGCTAGTTCAAGAGAATATGCTAGGAGATTCATAAGGACTGGAAGAAGTTTTATCACCACAGTCCTATCCGGTCTCAGATTTTGAAGCTAGTCCAGCCAGTGTGGCTCAGTGGATAAGCATCAGCCCATGCACCAAGAGGTCGCTGGTTCGATTCCCGGTCAGGGCACATGCCCAGGTTGTGGGCCGGATTCCCAATGGGGGCATGCAGGAGGAGTCCAATTGATGTTCTCGCTCATCAGTGTTTCTATCTCTCTCCCTCTCCCTTCTCTCTCTAATCAATAAAGAAAAAAACTTTAAAAAGATTTTGAAGCTATAATAAAAAATAAATTTAGCCCTGGCCAGTTTTCTCAGTGGTTAGAGCGTCGGCCCGCGGACCAGAGAGTCCCGGGTTTGGTACCTGCTAAGGGCATGTACCTCAGTTGCAGTTTGTCCCCGGCACCGTTTGGGGTTGTGTGGGTGGCAACCAGTCAATGTGTCTCTCTCACATTAATGTTTCTCTCTCTCTCTTCCTCCCACTCTCCCTCCTGCTCTATCTGAAGATAAATGCAAAAATGTCCTCGGGTGAGGATAAAAAAAAAATTTGTTTAAACTGGGAAATCGCAAGTGATGGTGAGGATGTGGGGAAACTAGAAATCTCACACATTGCTGCTGGGACTGAAAATGGTTCAGCCACTGGGGAAAACAGTTTGGCATTTCCTCAAAAAGTTAAACATAGAGTAAGTAACCATATGATCCAGTAATTCCACTCCTAGGTATATAATTTAAAAAATTGAAAACAAGTACTCAAATATACTTACATACATATTCCTAGCAGCACCGTTAACAACAGCCAAAAGGTAGAAATAGTCCAAATGTCTAACAGTGAATAAATGGAAAAACAAACTGTGGTATATGTACACAACAGAATATTCAGCCATAAAAAGGAATAAATACTGATTCATTCTATAATGAAAACACTATGCTAAGTCAAAAAAGCTAGATACAAAAGATCACATATTATTCTATTTATATTAATGTCCAAAATAGGTAAATCCATAGAGACAGAATACAAACTAGTGGTTGCCAGTGTTTAGAGGGAAGGGAGAAGAGGAATCAACTACTTAATGGATACAGGCTTTCCTTTTGGAGTGAAGAAAATGAATGTACTAAATGCCACTAAATTTTCCACTTTTTGTTCAGATAAAGTGGGAGGAAGAGAGAGAGAGAGAGAGAAACATCGACGTGAAAGGGACATATCGAGTGGCTGTCTCCTGCACGGCCCCAACCAGGACCAGGGACAAACTGCAAACGAGGTATGTGCCCTTAGCGGGAACTGAACTCGGGTCTCTCTGGACCGCAGGCTGACACTCTAACCACTGAGCAAAACTGGCCAGGGCATATAACTTTTTTTATATTGCTTTACAGTTTTTACTTTTTCTTTATTGATTTTTAGAGAGAGAGGAAGGGAGAGGGAGAGAGATAGAAATATTGATACGAGAGAACATCACTTGGCATGCCCCCCATTGGGGATTGGGCCTACAACCTGGGCATGTGCCCTGACCAGGAATCAAGCCGGCAACCTCTTGGTGCATGGGCCGGGCTGACGCTCAATCCACTGAGTGACACGGGCTGAGCTTTATATGACTTTTACCCCAATTTTTTTTTAAAGCTCTTGAAAATAAAAGTAAAGATTTTATCTCTAATTCTACTCTATTTTTCTAAAGTGCTTTAACAGGATATGGGCTTTGCTTCTGGGAAACCATAAACAAATTCCATTTAAAGGCTGTGGTGTCTCCTCTGAAGCTTTTGTAGTGACAAATAGTCACCTCAGCCCATGGTGCAAAGGAAATCATTCTGGATTCTTGCAAAAGTGAAATAGACCTGGTAGCTTTCTACTCAACAAAACTGGTTGCCCTGAAGCAGAAATGTCAGTGAGCCATCTCTGTCTGTACTCCCACTGGAGGCTTACTGAATCCATGCTGCTTCAGCTAGCCACAATCTCCTCCTTGGAGACTCTACATCTGCTGAGACTCATGAAGATTTTACATTATACAAGACCACAGCAAGGAATTTCCCCCTCCTACATTACAGCTCAATACAGAGTTCTCTGGAGACACAGGTACTTCATCTCTTATCTTGCGTTCTGAACAAGAAATTCTCTCCCAGTCTTTTCCCCTACTAAATTTCACCAATGGAAAGGATTTTCTGGTAGAAACACTTCAAATAGTTATTCTTTATATTGCCACTTTGTCTTTCATATTTTTTCTTTCAAATTATTAAAGCAAAGCATTTTCAGAGCATGAGGTCCATCCTGTGATGTTTAAAGATTCCTATAATTGGTGGCCAATGTGGCTCTGAGGTTGAGTGTCGACCCATGCAACAAGAGGTTCAATTCTTGGTCAGGGCACATGCCTGGGTTGTGGGCCTGGTCCTCAATGGGGAGTGTGCAGGGGGCGGCCAATTGATATTCTTTCGCATCAATGTTTCTATCTTTCTCTCCCTCTCCCTTTCACTCTCTCTAAAATCAATAGAGAGAAAAAAATTTTTTAATTAAAAAAATATATATATATATCTACCCTGCCTGGCTGGTATGGCTCAATGGTTGAGCCCTGACCATGTCTTGTTAGATTTTTAATTTTTCTACTACCTCTCAGTGCTACAGTTCTGAGAACTCCTAACCATTCCCCAGGACTTCAGCCTGTCCAACTAAACACCAAAACTAAAAAATTCATGTACGTTTGTCCCAGATAGTTACCTTCACATATGCCAAAAAGAGCCTGGTTGTGTTAGTGTATAGGTCACGCTTCCAGTGGACCTTCTTATTGAACGTGGTTATCTAACAACAGGGACCCGTGAGGCAGCCTAAGGTCTGCTGCCAGAGAACAAGGTAACTAAATGGGCAGCCCAGGATTCTCTGGGATTCGATTCTTTGGTAGACAAAGCAGAATTACAAAGAGAAATGGTATTTGCCATGGAATTTTGATTAAAAGAATAATGTTGCCCTGGCCAGTATGGTTCAGTGGTTGGAGCATCGGACCAGAGAGTCCTGGGTTCGGTTCCTGCTAGGGGCACGTACAAAAAAAATTAATAATAATAATGTTAATATATATCTAGGTAAGACATAATTGTCCAGAAACAAGCAAGCTATATTCACCTCTATCTCTTGTTCCTCTTCTGCAAATGGCCCACCTGAAAGCTACAATTCTGCTTTCATCCACATAAAAAACAAATGAATAGCCCTGGCCGGTTTGGCTCAGCGGTTGGAGCATCCGCCTGCGGTCCAGAGAGACCCGGGTTCGGTTCCCGCTAAGGGCATGTACCTCGGTTGCAGTTTGTCCCTGGCCCTGGTTGGTCGTGCGGGTGGCAGCCACTCGATGTGTCCCTTTCACATCGATGTTTCCCCCTCTCTCTCTCTCCCTCTCTCTCCCTCCCACTCTATCTGTACAAAAAAATGGAAAAATGTCCTCGGGTGAGGATAAAAAAAAACAAAAAAATAAAAAAAAAACAAAAACAAATGAATAGCAACCTCATTGCCTTTTTTCATATATCATAATCACATTTTAAAAAAAGTTTTTACTGCCTTGGCTGGTTTGGCTCAGTGGTTGGAGTGTCGGCCTGTGGACCAAAGAGTCATGGGTTCAATTCCGGTCAAGTGCACGTAGCTCAGTTGTGGTTCAATCGCTGGCCCTGGTTGGGGTCATGTGGCAGGCGACCGATCAATGTGTCTCTCTTGCATTGATGTTTCTCTTTCTCTCTCTTCCTCCCACTCTCTCCCCATCCCACTCTATCTGAGGATTGATGGAAAAATATTCTCAGATGAGGATTAAAACAATTAAAGAAGAGCCCGGCCAGTATGGCTCAGTGGTTCAGTGTCAACCCATGCACCAAGAGGTCACTGGTTCAATTCCCGGTCAGGGCACATGCCCAGGTTTGGGCCTGATCCCCAGTGGGGGGCATGCAGGAGGCGGCCAATGGATGTTCTCTCTCATCAATGTTTCTATCTCTCCCTGTCCCTTCCTCTCTCTCTAAAAAAAAATCAATAAAGAAAAAATAAAGAAAGAAGCTTTTATTAACTGTGTAACCTTGAACATGTCACTTAACCTTTCTAGAGCCCGAGTTTTACTTGTTAAAGGGGGATAGTACTAAAGGCCCAGTCTATTTTATAGGTTATAAAATTTAAATAAAAAAAAAAAAGTGGCCCTGGGTCAGTCTGGCTCAGTAGTCAGAGTATCAGCCTGCAGAATAAAGGGTCTAAGGTTCGATTCTAAGTCAAGGGCCCGTACCTCAGTTGCAGGTTCAATCCCCAGCCCCAGTTGGGATCGTGCAGGAAACAACCAATCTATATGTCTTTCTCATATTGATGTTTCTCTCTTTTTTTTTTTTACATCTTTATTGTTGAATGTATTACAGATATTCCTCATTTTTCCCCCATTGACTTCCTCCTCCCCATTCTCGCCCTCCTCCGCCTTTTCCGACACTGTTGTCTGTGTTCATGGCTTATGCATATAAGTTCTTTGGTTTATTTCTTCCCACCCCCCAACCCCTTTCCCTTTGAGGTTTGTCAGTCTAGCAACCAATTTGTACTTCTTAATCTCTTCACCTTTTTCACCCATTCCCCCAACCCCCCAACCATCTGGCAACCAACAAAATGCTCTCTGTATCTTTGAGTATGTTTCTGTTCTGCCTGTCCATTTTGTTTGTAGATTCCATTGTCCATAGATATGTATTCATTGCCATTTTGTTTGTTCATATATTTTATCTTTTTCTTCAAAAAGACCCTTCATCATTTCACATAACAACGGTTTGGTGGTGATGAACTCCTTTAATTTTTTCTTGTCTGGGAAACTCTTTATATGGCCATCGATTCTAAATGACAGCTTTGCAGGATAGAGTAATCTTGGTTGTAAGTTCTTGCTTTTCATCACTCTGAATATTTCTTGCCACTCCCTTCTGGCCTGCAAAGTTTCTTTTGAGAAATCAGCTGACAGTCTTATGGGAACTCCCTTGTAGGTAACTAACTGCTTTTCTCTTGCTGCTTTTAAGATTCTCTCTTTGTCTTGAACCTTTTGCATTTTGATGATGATGTGTCTTGGTGTGGGCCTCTTGGGGTTCATCTTGTTTGGGTCTCTCTGTGCTTCCTGGACTTGAATGTCTGTCTCCTTCACCAAGTTAGGCAAGTTTTCTGCCATTATTGTTTCAAATAGGTTTTCGATTTCTTGTTCTCTCTCTTCTCCTTCTGGTACCCCCAAGATGCGAATGTTGGCACGCTTGAAGTTGTCCCAGAGGCTCCTTACACTATCCTCATTTTTTTTGGATTCTTTTTTCTTTTTGCTGTTCTGATTGGGTGTTTTTTGCTTCCTTATATTCCAAATCAATGGTTTGCTTCTTGGATTTACATACTCTACTACTGAATCTGTGTAAATTATTCTTTATTTCAGTTAATGTCTCCTTCATTTCTGACTGTGCATCCATCATTTCTGACTGGTCCTTTTTTATGCTCTTGAGGCCCTCATTAAGTTCACTGAGCGTCCTTATAAGCAGTATTTTGAACTCATCATCTGTTAGGTTTTTTATCTCCAATTTGCTTAGTTCTTTTCTTGGGGTTTTGTTCTGTTCTTTCATTTGGGACCTGTTTCTTTGTCTCCTCATTTTGGCTACCTCCCTGTGTTTGTTTCTGAGACCAGATGCTGCTTGTTTGAAAGAATTTAGGAAAACCTGAAGCAGGATCCAAGACAGGCCAATCCTATGATTAAGCAACTGGCAACAGCTTGGGTGGGCCTGAAAGTTGGGTGGGGTTAGGCTTCAGGGAGTCACCAGGGCGGGGCTACCAGCGTTAGCCAGGTTGCTGGAGTCCCAGATACGGCGACTGTCTGCCCGCACCAGGGAAGGGCTCACCAAAGGAACAAAGGCCTCTGACAGCACACCTGTCCCAGAGAAAGCCCCTTCTCCAGCCCTCACTCCAGTGTCAAACAGCTCAGTTCTTCCCTGTATGTCTTCGGTGCCCCTAGAGCTGCCTCCCCTCCAACCTTAGAGGGAGTGAGTCCAAGTCCGTGCACGGGCCCTTTAAGGAGCTGCCTGGGGCTCCAGCCACCTCAGTCTCCCTGAGCCTCAGTTCCCGATGGTTTTTCCAGCCAGAAGTTATGGGGACTTCCGTTCCTGGCACTGGAACCCTGAGCGGGACGTCTGGTGTGGGATGGGGACCCCTCAGTCCTCAGGGAGGACCCTCCCAGCCGAGGTGTCCCCCTGATTTTTAATCCGCCACATGTGGGTGTGGGACCAGCCCATCTGCCTCCGCCCCTCCTATCAGTCTCGATGTGGCTGCTGCTTTGATTCCGTAGTTGTAGGACTTCCATTCGGCTTGATTTTGGGCGGTTTTGAATGATGGTTGTTCTGTAGTTTATTATTTTTTTTTTTTTTGGTTTTTTTTTATCCTCACCCGAGGATATTTTTCCATTTTTTGTACAGATAGAGTGGGAGGGAGAGAGAGGAAGGGAGAGAAAGTGAGAAACATCGACGTGAAGGGACACATCGAGTGGCTGCCACCCGCACGACCAACCAGGGCCGGGGACAAACTGCAACCGAAGTACGTGCCCTTAGCGGGAACCGAACCCGGGTCTCTCCGGACCGCAGGTCGACACTCTAACCGCTGAGCCAAACTGGCCAGGGCTGTTCTGTAGTTTAGTTGTAACTTTGATGTGGTTGTGGGAGGTCACAATACCGCATTTACCTACGCCACCATCTTGACCCTCTCTCTCTCTTTTTCTCTCACTCTTTCCCTTCCTCCCTTCTACTCTATCTAAAAATTTTACATTGGTAAAAATATCCTCAGGTGAGTATTAACAAAAATAATAAATAAATAAAAATAAAATTAATATGTATATTAATCCCAAGGGAAGCCTAAAAACACATGACAACTAGTCCTGGCCGATTTGGCTCAGGGGTTAAAGCATCAGCCTGCGGTCTGGAGAGACCTGGGTTCAGTTCCTGCTAAGGGCACGTACCTTGGTTGCAGTTTGTCCCTGGCCCTGGTTGGGTCGTGCGGGTGGCAGCCACTCGATGTGTCCCTTTCACGTCAATGTTTCTCTCTCTCTCTTCCTCTCCCTCCCACTCTATCTGAACAAAACAAAAAAAAATAGAAAAAATGTCCTCAGGTGAGGATAAAAAGAAAACACATGACAACTAAATGTAATCTGGTATCCTGGATGTAATACTAAACAGAAAAAAAACCATTATGTAAAAACCAAGGAAATTTGAATAAAGTATAAACTTTAGTTACTACAACACATCACTATTGGTTCTTTAATTGTGACAAATGTAGCACACTAATATAGAACGTTAATAATAGGGAAAATTTGTTGTGGGGAACACGGGAACTTCTTTACAACTTCTCTATAAATCTAAATATATTCTAAAATAAAAAGGCTATTTTAAAAAGTTTTTTTTTTTTTTTTAAAGCAAAAGCACTTTATAAATTGTGAAGTTCTAGTCAGTTGTAAAATACCACATAATTTAATGGGTAGATATAGTCTTTTATGTAGATTATTGATAAGTAGAGAGCCATTTTAAGTAGCTCAGATAACAGAGATAGATAGCTTGTAGAGTTAAGTTCTAGTGTGGAAGAGTCTAGCCCCCAGAAAAATCCCAGCTGTTTCCTGCCAGCTGGTGTCTCATGTCTGACTTTCAATAGAGTTGATTTTATTTGTATAATTATTTTTGTCTTTCAACCTGTCTGTATTGCTAAAAGAATCATTAGTTTTTTTAAAAGAGGGTTTTTGTAGGTATGTGCTTTAATTTAAGGCTGTAAAAAGTGAACTGTAAGTCATGAGTATAGCTATTTTATTGAGTCCATTTCTTAACTGGCTGAAATGATCTACTTCCAACTTCAAATGTCTCAGACAGACACCCAGAGATAGAATAGGGCAAGTATACCCAACCCCTGCCAGCTCTTGTTCTGCCTTGAAAAAAAAAAAAAAGGAGGAGGAGAAAGCAAGAGCCCCAGAAGTGCAGGAAATTGTTTCTCAGACGAAAGACAACACTTCCTTTCCCAGAACAATCCATCTCCCACACTGACATCCTGCTCCTGCTATATTTACCCAACCCAAATCTGCCGATGATATACTTCCAGCTGCACTCCTGCCACATGGTCCTGTCACTCAGCCACAGAGCTCAGAAGGGAATTTGTCCAGAGGATGGAGCCTAGAAATCACTACACACTAATCCATGCTTCCTCTATCAGTAGCCTTCAGAGTAAAGTGAGACAAAATATGGACAGTATTACTCCCTGTTTATTTTGGAAGTGACTGGGGAGACAAGAGGTACCTCGTTTTATATAGTTGCTAATTTTGACTGCTCTCATGGTAGCCAATGGAGGAGCCTGAACAGTGAAGGGACTGAAATGGGAAGTTAAAAATAACTGTTAATAGTAGCTACCCAAAAAGCATCACTTAATAGCCTCTTCCACCCCAATCTACTAGGATCAGGCTATCAAGTCACCTTATTACAGGGTAAATTCTTCAGTTCTGGGTGGATGGATCCAAGGAGAGGAGTCAAGAGAGGGACCATTTCATTCACCTCACCTCACACTACCTCATAGTACACTCTATTGAAAGGGGAAAAGCCCAAACACTGGACTGGGTAAAGAAAAATGTTGGAGCCCTGGCCAGTTTGGCTCAGTGGTTAGAGCGTCGGCCTGTGGTCCAGAGAGACCCGGGTTCAGTTCCCGCTAAGGGCACGTACTTCGGTTGTAGTTTGTCCCCGGCCCTGGTTGGTCGTGCGGGTGGCAGCCACTCAATATGTCCCTTCACGTCGATGTTTCTCTCTCTCTCTCTCTTCCTCTCTCTCCCTCCCACTCTATCTGTACAAAAAATGGAAAAATATCCTCAGGTGAGGATAAAAAAAGAAAAAAAAAGAAAAATGTTGGAGTTGTCTTCCATTTTCCTATTTTAGCAGTTCTGTATCTGTGGTCTTTCCCACCCATTTCTCTACTCCCAGTCCCAAGTCCTTTTCGTCTTCTCCTTTCTGTTCATTTCTCCATACTTCCTGTCTCTCTGTTTGCTTTGCTTTTCTCTTCTTTCCCTACTTCTCTCTCTCTCTCTCTTTTATCTATTTATCATGGGCAAGGTTCCCTCAACAAAACATAATGATAGCTGACAAACCTTAATTAGTAATATCATATCTTTAGCCTGCTCTCCACAGTAGTAACAGCAAAGAACCTGAGACTCAAGAGCAACACCCCTGTCTCTCACCATTTTTTCTTTAACTACTACAGATGTCCCCATTTTCCTCGACTTTGCCCACATCCACCCAGCCTCCATCTCCCCCCCCCCCTTCCCTCTGACCATCACCACACTGTTATCTGTGTCTGTGAATTATGCATATGTATTCTTTGGCTAATCCCTTCACCTTCTTCCTTCCAGTCCCTCTCACTCCCCCACCCCCTGACAGCTGTTAGTCTGTTTCATGTATCCATGACTCTGCTTCTATTTGGTTACACAATGAAATACTATGTGGCTATAAAAAAGAAAACCGTACCTTTGCAAAGGCATGATGAACCTGGAGATTATTATGCTAAGTGAAATAAGCCAGTCAGAGAAAATGACAAATACCGTATGATCTCCCTTATTTGTGGAATCTAATGCACAAAATAAACTGTTGCCTTTTCTTTCCTTTTCTTAAGGAGGCAGTCATGCATATTGATCAGATCCTTCAAAGCAATGAAAGGAAAGGCAAAAAGGAAAAATGTAGATAAAAAAGGAGAGAAAAGAGTGATAGTAAATAAGAATGGGGAAACGTTCTTTTAACCAATTCTCTCTTAAAGCTCTTGGACAGTTAAAAATTACAGACTTAAAAAAGCTAAAGTAGAAATTCTTAATGAGCCCAATCAGGCTTTTAAAATAGATTTGAGCCCTGGCTGGTCTGGCTCAGCGGTTAGAGCGTCGGCCTGTGGTCCAGAGAGACCCGGGTTCGGTTCCCGCTAAGAGCACGTACCTCGGTTGCAGTTTGTCCCCGGCCCTGATTGGTTGTGCAGGTGGCAGCCACTCGATGTGTCCCTTTCACATTGATGTTTCTTTCTCTCTTTCTCTCTCTCTCTCTCTCTCTCTCTCTCTCTCTCTCTTCCTCTCTCTCCCTCCCACTCTACCGGAACAAAAAATGGAAAAATGTCCTCAGGTAAGGTTAAAAAAATAAATTAATTAAATAAATAAAATAGATTTGAGCCCGGCCAATATGGCTCAGTGGAATGAGTATCGTCCCAAGCACCAGGAGGTCACTGGTTTGATTCTGGTCAGGGCACATGCGGAGGCTGTGGGCTCCATCTCCACTAGGAGGCGTGCAGGAGGCAGCCAACTGATGTTCTCTCATCGATGTTTCTCTCTCTATCTCTCCCTAACTCTCTCTATAAGAAATCAATAAAAATATTTTTTTAAATAACAATAATAAAATAGATTTAAGAATAAAAGTTGAAATATGATGATGAATTCATATTGCTATCCCACTTATTAAAAGGAAGTTGAAGAGCCCAGGCCGTTTTGGCTCAGTGGTTGAAGCATCAGCCTGCGGTACAGAGAGATCCGGGTTCGGTTCCCGCTAGGGGCACGTACCTCGGTTGCAGTTTGTCCCCGGCCCTGGTTGGTTGTGCGGGTGGCAGCCACTCGATGTGTCTCTTTCACGTTGATGTTTCTCTCTCTCTCTCTTCCTCTCTCTCCCTCCCGCTCTATCTGAACAAAAAATAAAAAAATGTCCTCGGGTGAGGATAAAAAAAAAAAAAGGAGGGAGAAGAGAGAGAGAAGGGAATCAGCTTTAGGAGGCTGTTCCCAGTCTGGCTTAGGGAAGTATTCATGCTGTTGGTTGGGTGGAGAACAAATTTCAGTTGGCTAATGTTGCCATATTCTAGAAGATTATCAAGCCCTCAGTCAAGCCCGACTGAGATAAACATTTTTCAATTTTCAAAAGTTACCATATCTCAAAATACAGTCACCACAGGCATAAAGAAATATAGACCTTTAGGGCACACAATGGTGTTTCTTAAAAAGAAGAGAAATTCTTAACACAAGAAAGATGGGAAGACAGTTCATGTCCATGACGAAGAACAAATCTTTTAAAAACACGTAATTTAAGCAATCATTCAAAATTCACCATCACTGCAACATGAAAATAGTTCAGGCAAGAATCATCAAAGTCAGCTGATTTCTCAAAAGAAACTTTACAGGTCAGAAGGGAGTGGCAAGAAATATTCAGAGTGATGAAAAGCGAGAACCTACAACCAAGATTACTCTATCCTGCAAGGCTGTCATTTAGAATCGATGGCCATATAAAGACTTTCCCAGACAAGAAAAAGTTAAAGGAGTTCATCACCACCAAACCATTATTATATGAAATGATGAAGGGTCTTTTTGAAGAAAAAGATAAAATATATGAACAAACAAAATGGCAATGAATACATATCTATGGACAATGGAATCTACAAACAAAATGAACAGGCAGAACAGAAACATTCTCATAGATACAGAGAACATTTTGTTGGTTGCCAGATGGGAGGAGGGTTGGGGGAATGGGTGAAAAAGGTGAAGGGATTAAGAAGTACAAATTGGTTGCTAGACTGACAAAACTCAATGGGAAGGGGGTTAGGGGGTGGGAAGAAATAAACCAAAGAACTTATATGCATAACCAATGGACACAGACAACAGTGTGGGAAAAAGCAAGAGGTGGGCAGGAGTGGGGAGGGGGTGAGTGAATGGGGAAAAAATGAGGAACATCTGTAATACATTCAACAATAAAGATAAATATAAAAAATAAAAAAATAATAATATCAATAAAAAAATCATCAATGTATGATAAACTATATGTATATGAGGGGGGGCATTTAAAGAGGAGCAAAGTATGGTCTTAAAGTGTCTCCCCATGTATTGTTTACGAGTTCCAAAGAAAAAATAGGCTGGCCGGTGTGGCTCAGTTGGTTTAGTGTCATCCCATGCACTGAGAGGTCGCTGGTTCTATTCCCACATGCCTGGGTTCTGGGCTCAATCCCCAGTAGGGTGTGTGCAGGAATCAAATGATCAATGTTTCCCTCTTACATCAGTGTTCCTCCCTCCCTCTCCCTTCCTCTGTCTCTCTAAAATCAATAAAAAGACTTTTTTTGTTGTTGTTAATCCTCACCCAGGGGTATTTTTCCACTGATTTTTTTAGAGAAAGTAGAAGGGAAGGAGGGAGGGAAGGACAAACATTGATGTGAGAGAAACACATTGATTGGTTGCCTCCTGCATGACCCTTATGGGTGCCAGGGATCAAACCTGCAACCCAGGTACATGCCCTTGACCAGAATCGAACCCACAACTCTTTGGTCTGAGGGCCAATGTTCCAACCACTGAGCAAAAATGGCCAGGACAAAAGACACAGTTTTTAAAAAAAGAAAAACTGGCTTGTGTTCATAAAAAATGTCACCGTCATGAAGAATAAAGAAAGGCTGAAGAACTATTTCAGATTAAAGGAGACTAAAAAAAATGACAACTAAATGCAGTATGTGATCCTTGACTTCAGGGGGAAGTTGTTTTTAGGTTTATTATTGGGATAATTGACAAAATTACAATATGAACAGTAAAGTATTGTAACAATATTAAATTTCTTAAATTTTTTTGTTTTGTTTTGGTACGTGCCCCTAGCAGGAATCGAACCCGGGACTCTGGTCCACAGGCCAATGCCACAACCGCTGAGCCAAATCAGCCAGGGAAATTTCTTAAATTTAATAACTGTACTAAATATAGATTATGTAAGAGAATATCCTTATTCTTAGGAAATATACACTAAAGTATAAGGGTGAAAAGGTCAAGATGTATATAACTCACTTTCAAATGGTTTGGAAAAAATTGTATATATGTATATGTGTGTGTGGAGAGAGAGAAAGAGAAAAATAAAAACAATTCACAAAAGGTTATATAAGAGACCTCTGCATTATTCTTGCAATATTTCTGTAAGTTTGAAATTACTTCAAAATAAAAATTCAAAAAATTCACCATGAGTTGACCTAATTAAATGTCCTGACATCAATTAGGTAAACAGGAAATGGGGATGAACTCACAGTCTAAATAACACTAAAACAATCTCTGGTAGGGGAGCAAGTCAACTTTTTCCTTTCCTAGGAGCTTTTAGAGCAGTGGTTCTCAACCTTCCTAATGCTGCGACCCTTTAATAGAGTTCCTCATGTCGAGGTGACCCCCAACCATAAAATTATTTTCATTGCTACTTCATAACTGTAATTTTGCTACTGTTATGTCTTTGGTGACCCCTGTGAAAGGGTCGTTCGACCCCAAAAGGGGTCAAGAACTACAGATTAAGAACCACTGTTTTAGAGGAAGGCTATTATCAACATAAATACTATACCAATTCCCACTTTCTGCCTTCCGTTACTGCATGCACACAACCCAGTTTTGTTGACTCTAGCCTGTAGCAATGTCTCCCATTCTCTAAATACCAAAGAGTTCTACAGACCAAATGCAGCCACTGCTCATTTCTTTCCTTATAATGAACCTAAAGAACAGAATGAGTCTTTAAAACTTCTGAAATGAGACTGATTAAGATGCTAACCTTGGCCCAGCCAGTGTGGCTCAGAGGTTGAGCATCAACTTATTAATCAGGAGGTCTCCGGTTTGATTCTCGGTCAGGGCACATGCCCAGTTGCAGGCTTGATCCCCAGTGGGGTGTGTGCAGGCAACAGATGTTCCCCTCATCATTGATGTTTCTATCGCTCTCTCTGAAATCAATAAAAATATATATTTTTAAAAAGATGCTAATCATGCTCTGGCCAGTTTGGCTCAGCGGTTAGAGCATCGGCCCTTGGACCAAAGAGTTGTGGGTTTGAGTCCGGTCAAGGGCATGTGCTTTGGTTATGGTTTGGTCCCAGGCCCTGGTCAGGGTCATGTGGGAGGCAGCCAAACAATGTGTCTCTCTCACAGCGATGATTCTCGCTCTCTCTCTCCCACTCTATCTAAAGAGAAATAGAAAAACGTCCTCAGGTGAGGATTGAAAAAAAAAAAGCGAGCCTGGCCGGTTTGGCTCAGCGGTTAGAGTGTCGGCCTGCGATCCAGAGAGACACGGGTTGAGTTCCCGCTAAGGGCGTGTACCTCGGTTGCAGTTTGTTCCCGGCCCGGTTGGGTCGTGAGGGTGGCAACCACTCAATGTGTCCCTTTCACATCAATGTTTCTCTCTCTCTCTCTTTCTCTTCCTCCCACTCTATCTAAACAAAAAATGGAAAAAATGTCCTCGGGTGAGGATAAAAAAAAGATGCTAATCTTGGGCTCACTTGGGAGTATTAATGAGCCATATTTGGATTCTGGCCACATAAATCCATTTCCCTTGACTACTTTCCCCACCATGCTTCTGTCCAGGTGGGCTGAACCAAGAACTTCTCTTCCTGGGTCAGAGAGAAGCAGGATCCTTTTGTCACCAGGCTCTGGTCACAAAAAGTATTTGGCTATATAAGTAGTAATGAAATATCTTGTATTTCCATTGATGTAGACTTGTACCAGAAAAAAGAGGCAAAGGAAAAAGAAATGCACTTTAAATTCAGAACACAATAAGCTATTAACAAAATCATAGGTCATAGGTCTTTTTTGGAATACATTTATATACTAACATCCACTCCAACTTTCTCTCTTAGAACAATCTTAACCACTACTTAATTGCTTTACTGCCTCACTGTCTTTTTCCACCCTTGAAAATCCTAGGAATACTTTTCCAAAGGAAAAAGGGCATTCTTTTTTTTTTTTTTTTTAATTTTTTATTTATTAATCTGTTTTTGTTACAGATGTTTCTCATTTTTCCCCCATTGATCTCCTCCTCCCCTTCCCCCGCATCCCATTCCCAGCTTTGTTGTCTATGTTCATTGGTCATGCATACATGCATGTAAATTCTGTGGTTTATCTCTTCCCTCACAACACCCCCACCCCCCCCACCGAGGCTTGTCAGCCTGTACCCCACCTCCATGTCTCTGGGTTAATTTTGTTTAGCAGTTTGTTTAGTTCATTATATTCCAGATATAAGTGAGATCATGTGATATTTGTCTTTCTCTGCTTGGCTTGTTTCACTTAGCATAATACTCTCCAGGTCCTTCCATGCTATCTCAAAGGATAAGAGATCTTTCTTTCTTTCTTTTTTATCCTCACCCGAGGACATTTTTTCATTTTTTGTACAGACAGAGTGGGAGGGAGAGAGAGGAAGAGAGAGAGAGGGAAACATCGATGTGAAAGGGACACATCGAGTGGCTGCCACCCGCACGACCAACCAGGGCCGGGGACAAACTGCAACCGAGGTACGTGCCCTTAGCGGGAACCGAACCTGGGTCTCTCCGGACTGCAGGCGGACGCTCTAACCGCTGAGCCAAACCGGCCAGGGCAAGAGATCTTTCTTTCTTAAAGCTGCATAATATTCCATTGTGCACATGTACCACAGCTTTTTAATCCACTCATCTAATGATGGACACTTGGGTTGTTTTCCAGGTCTTAGCTATTGTAAATAGTGCTGCTATGAACATAGGGGTACATATATTCTTTCTGATTGCTGTTTCAGGTGTCTTAGGGTATATTCCTAGAAGTGGGATCACTGGGTCAAATGGCAGTTCAATTTTTAACTTTGTGAGGTAACACCATAGTGTTTTCCACTGTGGCTGCACCAGTCTGCATTCCCACCAGCAGTGTACTAGAGTCCACAACCTCGCCCACACTTGTTGTTTGCTCATGGCATTTTTTTTCCCCCCTCACCTGAGGACATTTTTGCTTAGAGCGAGAGGAAGAGAGAAAGAGAGAAACATCGATGTGAGAGAGACACATCGACTGGTTGCCACCCACATGACCCCAACCGGGGTGGGGACAAACTGCAACCGAGGTACGCAACCCTAGCGGGAACCAAACCCAGGTCTCTCTGGACCGTGGGCCGATGCTCCAACCGCTAAGCCAAACTGGCCAGGGGGGCATTTTTTTTCTTTATTGATTTTTAGAGGGAAAGAGAGAGAGAGAAAAACATCAATGTGAGAGGGACACAATGACTGGTTGCCTCCCACATGACCCCGTCTGGGGCTGGGGACAATCGCAACTGAGGTACGTACCCTTGACCGGAATCAAACCCGCAACTCTTTGGTCTGCGAGCCAACGCTCTAACTGCTGAGCCAAACCAGCCAGGGCGGGGACCACTCTTTTATGAACTTGGGAGTCCACTGGAGGAAATTGAAAGATTTAAATGTAGTAACTTTTAATCAGCTGAGTTATGGCAGTCTGTCATTGGATGACCTATTGCTGTGTAAGGAGGAATCTTTTCTTCCTCCTGATGAGGTAATGTAGTATCATTCCCTGTTGGAAAGGCAAGGTACATTTCTTCCTGTAGGGAGTTAGTACTGTGTGAAGAATGACACATGCATGAGAGTTCTCTCTTCTAGCCCCCCATTCCATTTGTTGTTGTTTTTTTTTTCTTTATTGGTTTTAGAGAAAGAGGAAGGGAGAGGGAGAGAAAGATAGAAACATCAATGAGAGAGAACATCGATTGGTCACCTCCTGCATTCCCCCACAACCTGGGCATGTGATTTGGCCCACAACCTGGGCATGTGTCTTGATCAGGAATCGAACTGGCAACCTCTTGGTGCATGGGTCGATGCCCAACCACTGAGCCATATCGGCTGGACGCCCCCCATTCCACTTTAAATAATATTTCTGTTTATCAATTTTCACAATATCTTATCCTGTGGTATAATTTTAGTCAATTCAGTTCTGAGATGCAAAGACTGACTAATCAAAGGTGGCTATAAATGGACTAAATTGAGCCTCAAGACATCCAAAGCTCTTAAGCAGCTAATGAAATTGCCATGCACTCAGTTACTACCAGGCAGCCAGGGCTAGAGCAGAAGGTAGGGATGGGATAGACAATGCACACAAATAGCAATACCATTCTTCAAACCATCCTAGAACCTCTTTCAGTATACAGGGCATATAACAATTTCCTGAGGTCACATGTGGAAGCTGGGCAGACTTCAAACCAGTGCCCAGCTATCCACTCAAATTCCAAAGCTTCTCAAATCACCAGCCCACTAGACCATAAACTTTATGAGGATAGGAACTGTGTCAGTCTCCTTGAAAATTAGGTCCCTAGCCCGGCCGGTGTGGCTACGTGGCTAAGCATCAACCCATGTACCAGGAGGTAGCCAGTTCAATTCCTGGTCAGGGTACATGCCCAGGTTGTGGGCCAAATCCCCAGTGGGGGCATACAGGAGGTGGCCAATAGATGTTCTCTCTTGCCGATGTTTCTATCTCTCTCTCCCTCTCCCTTCCTCTCTCTCTAAAATCAATAGAAAATAATAATAATAATAATAAAAAAAGATAAGTTCTGGGATCTGATATATAGCATGGTGACTATAGTTAACAATACTGTATTATATACTTGAAAGTTGCTAAGAGAGTAGATCTTAACTGTTCTCATACCACCACCACCCACATACAAATTGTAATTATGTTAGGTGATTAATGTGTTAACTGACCTTATTGTGGTAATCATTTCTCAATATATATGCACATCAAAGCATCATGCTGTTCACTTTAGTCTAACACAATGTTATATGTCAATTATACTACAATAAAGCTGGGGAGCATGAAATAATATGTAATAGTAAATCTCTAAATAAATAAATGATTAGATAGAAAGAACTGCTTTACGGAAATCAAAGATGGGGATGAAATCCAGATGTAATAGTTCACTGGTTCCCAAAGGTCAAGGAGGCTAGGGCACCCTCACAGAGTCCTTTGCAGAATGCGAAGAATATGGTGGAAGAGTCACCTTGACTCAACACCCTCATTGACTCCTTTCCCAAGAAATAGCACTGCAGAGAGACAAATTCAAACCAGTGCTAGAACAGGAATAAATCACAAGTTCTCTCAACTAGGAATTTCAAACTTTTTCTTTATCGTGACCTTTAGAAAGAAATACAATTTACACTGCAACCCAGAACATACACACGTTTCTAATTGAAACAAAAATTTCCCAAAACAATACTTATCCTTATGTGTGATGCACTGATACTTTCTATTCTATTTCATTTTTTTCCCCTTCCTTAATGCCTATATCTTGTACCAGAAAGCAAGAAAGTACTCAAAGGGGTCATATCAAAGGAACAATGGAACTAGTTTGATGGAGTTCTCACTGGCCAAACTTGGAATGACTGAGCACCAAACTAATCATAAATGTAATTAATTATAAAACACGGAATAAATAAATATTCACAAGCCCAAGAAATGGGGGAACCCCTCATTTACCACTATTAGTGGTCATTAAAACTAACTCTTTACTTTGAAAACTGGCGATAAAAGGGAAAGAATTAAGTATTTCCCCTGCCTTTTTACGAGAAACTGTGGTTCATCCTCTAGTGTATGAAGCAAATAATTCCTTACAAAGAATGCCAGCTGCCCTGGCCGGTTTGGCTCAGCGGTTAGAGCACTGGCCTGCAGTCCAGAGAGACCCAGGTTCGGTTCCCGCTAAGGGCACGTACCTCGGTTGCAGTTTGTCCCTGGCCCTGGTTGGTTGTGCAGGTGGCAGCCACTCGATGTGTGCCTTTCACATCAATGTTTCTCTCTCTTTCTCTGTTCCTCTCTCTCCCTCCCACTCTACCTGAACAAAGAATGGAAAAATGTCCTCGGGTGAGGATTAAAAAAAAAAAAAAAGAAGAATGCCAGCTAATAAATGTAGAATGTCAATTAGAACATCATCATTCTGCCCTGGACGAAATGCAGATTCAATTCCAGTCAAGGGCATGTACCTCGGTTGCAGTTCATTCCTGGCCCTGGTCGGGGTGGTGTGGGAGGCAACCAGTTGATGTGTCCCTCTCATGTCGATGTTTCACTCTCTCTTCCGTTTTCCCCCTCCCTCCCACTCTATCTGAAGATAAATAGAAAAAAAAAAAAATCCCTGGGTAAAGATTTAAAAAAAAAGAAAATCATCATTCTACAACCTGTACTGAAATAAATTATTCTGGCAAAAATTCATCAGTGGATGATCATTAGGTAAAAGAATATTAAAGAACAGGATATTCAGAAGATGCCAAATTATTACTTCATAGGTTCCTTACTAACTGCAAAGTGAAAAATAAATTTATTTTACAACAAGGAGATATGGCAGTCGCCACCAGAAGAAAGTAGTCAACCTAATACCACCAATAGTAGGAACAACCTGACAGTATGTGATTCCTGTGATGATGTAATATGAAGTACAGTACACAGTATCACCTAATGAAGTATTCTTGCCAAAAATGTTTAACCTAAGTCAAATTAAGCCTTTAATCCTAAATTCTGTAATACAGGAAATATATGGGAGCCCTGGCTGGTTTGGCTCAGCAGTTAGAGCGTCGGCCCTCGGACCTAGAAGTCACGGGTTCGATTCTGGTGAAGGGCACGTACCTCGGATGTGGTTCATCCCAGGCCCTGGTCAGGGGCGTGTGGGAAGCAGCCAGGTGATGTGTCCCTCTCACGTCAATGTTTCTCTCTCTCCCTCCCACTCTATCTGAAGATAAATAGAAAAATATCCTTGGGTGAGGATTAAAAAATATATATATGGGATAGAGAAACAAGTAAAATGACACCACAATAACAAAGACAAATCCAGAATATAGAACATTCTAAAAATAAATGCCTTGGTGTCTTCAAAAAGTCAATGCCAAGAAAGGGGGAAAGAGTGGAGAAAACTGTGTTAGATTTTAAAAGTCTAAAGAGATATGACTATCTAATGAAATGAGAATTTTGCTTGGCTTTTGGTTTATAAAGCTAACTACAGGTGTAAAAGAAAAAATGGGGACAAATAGGACAATTTTAATATGGACTACATATTAGCTAATATTGGTAAATTATTGTTGCTTCTTAGGTATGACAACGGTACTATAATCATGTTAGGCAATCTCCTTATTTAGGATGCGTAGTGAAATGTTATCATGTCTGCAACTTATTTTCAAATGGTTTATGAAAAACTACACATATATATATAAATAAAGCAAATATGGCTGTTAGAATTTTTATTTTTTTATTATTTTTTTCAGACAGAGTGGGAGGGAGAACGAGAGAGAGAGAGAGAGAGAGAGAGAGAAACATCAGTATGAGAAAGACACATCAACTGGTTGCTTCCCGCACGACTCCAACCAGGGCCGGGGACTGAACTGCAACCAAGGTGCATGCCCTTGACCAGAATCGAACTTGTGACTCCTAGGTCTAAGGGCCGACGCTCTAACTGCTGAGGCAAATGTTAAAAATTTTACTCTAAGTATGGGATGTGGTATGTTTGAAATTTTTCATAATAAAAAACTGAGGAAAAATGCTGTGCAACCCTTTAAAAGGGCATCACAATCCACTAGTGGAATGCAACTTACAGTCTAAAAGATATCACTTGTAGTCCATGATAGGGCAGTCATAATATCTTAGTTCTCACATTATTATCAATTTGAAGCCAGTTTTCTTTTTTTCTTTTTTTAATTGTCTTTCTTAAGAACTGTGATTTTTATTTATTATTATTTGTTTTCATCTTCAAGGATATTTTTCCACGTTTTTGCTCAGATAGAGTGGGAGGGAGAGAGAGGAACAGAGGGAGAGAGAGAGAAACATCAATGCGAGAGGGACACATCGACTGGTTGCCTCCCACATGACCCCAACCAGGGTCCAGGATAAACTGCAACCGAGGTACGTGCCCTTGACCAGAATCGAACCTACGACTCATCGGTCCACAGGCTGATGCTCTAACCGCTTAGCCAAATCGGCCAGGAGTAGAGCCAGTTTCCTTAAACCTGTGTTTGCCCCCAAAAAAGAATGAACCTTCATGAAAATGCTCATGTGGGATAAGGCTTTCTTATTCTTCAACCCCTTGTCAAGAGTCTCCCAAGTTTTATATTTTTTTCTGCAAATGAATAACTTGCTTTATTTGAAAAGTAAGAATAATCTGTAGAAAAACTTCTACTAATGTCATGGAAATTTTATTTGTCCTTTTACTTTTAAAGACTTTTTCCCAATTCAAGGCATATAACATTGAAGTTCTTTGATCCTTTTACTCTACAATTAATGTCCCCAATTACCCTTAGCCCCCAGTTCCCAAGCAGCTTTCTAGGACACCTGGAGGCAAGCTGCATGACTGGCTGCAGAAAAACCCTTGCTCCCATACCACATCTGGCCCTGCCTTTCCACCAAATCAAATGCCAATTTATTGCCCTCTGATATACAGTCTATCAGGCCACTTCCTGGATGCCCCCACTTCACACTGGGCCAAAAATTCAAGGCAATAATATGAGTTCCACAAATGGGCAAGTAATCGCTCAATAAGCATGGAACAAGGAAAGGTCAGTTGTGATGTGTACACATGTGGCAGCCCTTCACAACTCAACCTACAGTAGTATGAGTGGTAACAGAAGGCTGGTGTTACAGAAGAGGCATGCAATGAGAAGCCAGCCAGAAGGCAGCCAGGAGTGCTTGTCCATCTAAGTCCTTCAGGATCTCTCAAGACCAAAGTAAAGAAACAAAGACCGCAAAACTGGTAAGAAGCATCTTATCACCTAGTTTCCAGAAGCAAAATAGAGAGCTGAATGTAGTTACTGCTCTCCATTTACCACCCTTTTTTAATGAGTGATCTGAGCTGAAATTATATAATCTCCATATTGCTGTATACCCAGCTCTACCTTTTAATGGATACCTGGAGAGAAAAGACAAATGCATTCACACTTTCCATAAACATATTCAATATCATTTTAGAAACTGAGGTGACCAATTAAGCACCTATGAACATAAAGAAGTGGTTAGAGGGGGCCAGGCTGAGATAAATAACTCTTTACTATCTCTCCTAATCAAAACCACACATTGAATTTCAAACATTTGGCTTCTTCTGAAACTGTCTTGGCACTTGCCCTGAGTTTGAGTGGGAGAAAAAGAAGAAAGGGACTCTGCCTGCCTCCTTGTTAAAAACAAAGCAGCAGCTGGCTTCTCCTCTTTTTATTCATCTGATTGCTGTCATAGGAAGTTGGGCCTATACCCAGAGAATAATTTCAGGCCTCTTAAGAGGTAGCTGTGCTAAAGAGTACAATGGCAATGACAGCACTACCAGCAACTTTGACACTAACCACAGACGACACTATCACACCATCCCTAACCTCTATTAGAAATTTGAGAGCCAAGCTATTAAGAATGTCCCTTTTTTGGCCCAGCTTGTGTGGCTCAGTAGTTGAGCATTGACCCATACACCAAGAGGTCGCCAGTTCAATTTCCTATCAGGGTACGTGCCCAGACTGTGGGCCAAATCCCCAGTGGGGGTCATGCAGGAGGCAGCCAATTGATGTTCTCTCTCATCGATGCTTCTCTCTCTCTCTCCCTCTCCCTTTCTCTCTAAAAATCAATTAGAAAAAAAAGAATGTCCCTTTTTTTTACAACCCCTTTTCAGATACATGTAGTGAAAAATGTGCCAGCAGACTGGTTCTGTTGGCTACATATGTTTGAGTATTAGGAAGATAAAAGGGAAAGCTGGACCCATAAGAAGCCAGACTATGCAGAGCTGCTTCTTCTCAAGAAAGTCTTCATTGTCTAACCGCAAGGACAAATAAGTTTGGAAGAACTTCTTGGTTTAGAAACATCAAATGAAGAGGGTTCAGATCAGCTGGGGAAGGCCCCAGTAAAAAGAAATGACAAAGTAAAGTTATCAGAATACAGGCCTTTTAAAGATAACTTATTCACATGAATATTCCCTGGGGAAAAAAGAATCACAGTATTTTTATTTTCTCTAACTGTATTGAAATGCCCACAAGTCTGAAGTCAATCAAACTATCAAGATTCTAAGATGCCAAAGTCAGTTAGACGCAAACTCAAGTCATATCCTAATGTGTTGCTCAATAATCTCCTAAATAACATAGTCTTTTTTTTTCCTCACCCAAGGATATTTTTATATTTATCATCAGAGAGATGGGAGAGAGGGAGAGAGAGAGAAACATCAATGTGAGAGAGACACATCGACTGGTTGCCTCCCGCATGACCCAACCAGGGCCAGGAATGAACCACAACCGATGTACATGCCCCTGACTGGAAGCGAACCCGTGACTCATTGGTCCACAGGCCGACACTCTAACAGCTGAGCCAAACCGGCCAGGGCTATAATCTTATATTTTATTATAAAACAAGAAAGTCAAAAAAGGGCACTGGAAATAGATACTTATATAAGTGTGTCCAACCTTGCCTCTTTCAACACTCAGCCCATTACACAAATTTGTCTGCCAAATTTTATTACACTTGGTTCTTTCAGCCTCCATTTAGTCAGGCCTTAAACAATTCACAAGCTCAGTTCTAAGTGGGACAAAGCTAATGTCCCATTGAATGACTCATTCAACCTTCTTCTCATGCTGATTAATGACAATATATTGTTTACTACTCCCCAAACCATAAGCCCCTACAAAAAATAAAATAAAAGTATGCATTCAGTATGGGAGATAATAACTCTAGCAAAATGTTTGTTTTTTCAAATAATGTATCCTGACTCAATCTTTTTCCTGACAGTGACTACTAAAATTTATTTTTCTTATACCTCTCTACACCTCCTGATCTACCAATTAAAACATTAAAATTGAGGTCTAAGACATCCTTGGACAGTTTCACTTCTATTTAGAAGGCTATTTCTAAGATGCCTAGGCCAAACAAATGTTAAATATTAGTTCCTCCCGGGCTGGCTTCTGGATCCTGTTTTATTTATCTATCTATTTATTTATTTATTTATTCTTTATTGATTTTTTTTTTTTTATCCTCACCCAAGGACATTTTTTTCCTTTTTTTTTTTCAGATAGAGTGGGAGGGAGAGAGAGGAAGAGAGAGAGAGAAACATTGACGTGAAAGGGACACATCAAGTGGCTGCCACCCGCACAACCAACCAGGGCCGGGGACAAACTGCAACCGAGGTACACACCCTTAGCAGGAACCGAACCCAGGTCTCTCTGGACCACAGGCCGACGCTCCAACCGCTGAGCCAAACTGGCCAGGGCTCTTTATTGATTTTTAGAGAAAGAAAGGAAGGAAGAAGGAGAGAGAGATAGAAACATCAATGAGAGAGAACACTGACTGGCTGCCTCCTGCACGCCCCCACTGGGGATCTGCCCCACAACCTGGGCATGTGCCCTTACTGGGAACCAAACCGGCGACCTCCTGGTGCATGGGGTCGACGCTCAACCACTGAGCCACAACAGCCAGGCCAGACCCTGTTTAAATGTTCTATGTAAACTTCTGGAGTTTACATGGATTCAAACCTCCTAACTCAGACTCTTAATTCACAAAGTTTAAGACAGACAGTACCCTACTGGTGTGTTTGCCTAGGATAAACTATATTTAAATAAATTCCTAATATGTTCACTTTCTCCAGGCACCTGCTTCTCCCTCTTAAACTGAAGTACACTATATCTTACTGTCCAGGTAAGCTCAGTAAAGAAATAGCTTGTCTCTCAGAGTTACTCTATGCAATCCACCAATGTCTTTGAGAATATCTAAACTCTGGCAAGAATGGCTTTACATGAGAAAATCAAATTAGCAAATGCATAAGCTATAATTTTTGTTCATTTCTTTGGCTTGTTTTGTTAGCAAAGATAAGAGTGAGAATAATAAAAGATGGCAATAGTCCGGTTGGTGTGGCTCAGCGGTTGAGCGTCAACCCATACACCAGGAAGTCACCAGTCTAATTCCCGGTCAGGACACATGCCCAGATTGTGGGCCAAATCCCCAGTGGGGGGCATGCAGGAGGTGGCCAGTCAATGTTCTCTCTCATCAATGCTTCTATCTCTCTCTCCTTCTCACTTCCTCTCTCTCTAAAATCAATAAAGGAAAAAAAAATTTTTTTTAAAGACAGCAATATATTGCTCTCATTCACTATCATGCATTCTATGTCTGATAGGAACTACACAGCACAGAGTAGAGGACACAAAGGTTAGCCTTGAAATGGTCAGCTAAAGCCACTAGTCCTTTTTTTTTTTTAATCCTCATCCAAGGATATTTTTTCATTGATTCTTCAGATAGAGTGGGAGAAAGGGAGGGAGGCAGAGAGAGAGAGAGAGAGATTGAAACATTGATGTAAGAGAGGCACATCGATTGGTTGCTTCCTGCATGACCCCAACCAGGACTGGGAATCAAACTGCAACCAAGGTACATGCCCTTGACTGAAATCGAACCCGCAGGCCGACGCTCTAACCACTGAGCAAGGCTAAAGCCACTAGTCTTATAAACCAGTGGCTATTAGGGCAGGAAGAAAGTCTGCCTGTTTGTCTAGCATGACAGACCCAATGCCTGAGTGCCTAAGCAAAATGCCTAGCATAAAACAGATAGTTAATAAATATTGGTTAGCCCTGCTGGTGTGGCTCAGTGGTTGAGCACTGACCCATGCACAAAGAGGTCACCAGTTCGATTCCTAGTCAGGGCATATGCCCAGGTTGTGGACCTGGTCCCTAGTGAGAGGTCTGCAGGAGGCGGCCAATCAACGTTCTCTCTCATCATTGATGTTTCTCTCTCTCACCCTCTCCCTTCCTCTCTCTAAAATCAATAAAGAAAAAAAATTATTTAAAAAAAAACTGTTTAAAAGATAGATAAATAAATAAATATTGGTTAGAAGCAAGTCAATAAGCCATACCCAGAAGGAATCCAAATCTTGGTGAATCCCAGAAAGAAAAAGTCCAAGAAGCTAAAACAGTTCCATAGTTACTACATATGCTTATACTGGACCTCAAGACCACCTTAGTCTTATGTTAAATACCCTCATTCCTCAGAGGTCCTCAAAATTTAAAAAGTCGGGGGTTAAATCTCCAAAGGCAAACTCACTACCCCACCACCACCACCACTACCAACATACATACCTCTAAGTAGTCTTCCTCAAGCCCTGGCCCTGAAGGCTTTAAAGTCATTAAGAGGTGATTCCTTAAGAGAAAATTCTGGTTGTGATTTTTAGACTGTTTAAATTTTTAGACCTTTTAGATGTTTCCTCCGCTGTAAACCAAAAATTTTCTGGAAAAAAATCTCTTTGTAATGATCTAAGTTTAAAGACCAAGGACAAGCAGAAAAAGACAAATACCACATGATCTAATTTATTTGTGGAATATAATGAACATAACAGTCTGAGAAATAGGGTAGACCCAGAGACGTGGAAATAGGTTACAGACGACTGACAAACCTCAGAAGAGGGGTGGTGCGGGTAGGGAAGAGATAAACCACAGAACTTATATGCATGTACGTATAACCAATGGACATAGACAACAAAGCCGGGGACGGGGTGGCAGGGATGGGCAGGAGGGTGTCAATGGGGAAAAAAAGGAGAAATATCTGTAACAAAAATAAAAGTTATAAAAAAAATAAAAATAAAAAAATAAAGACCAAGGACAAAGGCAGCCTAAATCTGGACGCAAACGACCACAGCCAAACACCACAAATCACAAATGAATACAGCCCTTTCCATGAAGCTCACTGGATGAAGGGTACTAAGGCTTGCAAAAATTTGTCCAGTCTGGGAACAAAGAGATCAATGACCACAGACCATGTCATCTAGAACGATTCTTCTAAACTACTCTCTTCAGACTTAAAACTAAGAGCAATATATCAAGTATCCTGATAGTTCACTTTCCCTTCTATCTTTTACCCCATGCCACAAATCTTACCACACAGTCTAGCTACAAGACTGAAGATATCTCTAATATGCAAGAGCCCCCACAAAATCTCTAGAAGGATAAAAGGAAATGTGTCTTTGGGATCTAAGCCCATGCCTGGGCTTAGGCAAATGTAAGGGAGAGGCAGTGGTCCTTCTGCCCCTAAGGCCAGGATACCCCAAACCTGCAGAGAGCATAGAGTTAACTACCCACCCGCTTTGAGAAGCACAAAGGTACATCACTGCAACATGCCTAACATTTACATTGCCTCTCTCTGCTCATTAAACAGGTTTTGGTTAAATAATGAACAAACTGTATTACAGACTCCGATGAGAATTCCAAAATTATAAATCAACTGGGAAAGCCCAAAGGGGCAGACAGACAGGGAGGGGGTAGAAAGAAAATATTGACTAATATAAAGGGCGCAGCTTGACAGTGGATATTCCTGCCACACCTGATCAAACACACTCTGTTGGGGGAAGGGAAAGAGAGCAAGAAAGGGAAGATGGGACAAGACAGACTGAAATTTGCATCCGGAAAAGATTAAAACGGATTCTTTGGGGACAGAGAAAATACATAATATATATTACTATAAATGCAAAACTGTACTAAAAGCTAACTCAAATGTCAAAGATTACAGCTTGAATAAATTTAAATATAAAAGCCATGTGCTTCTGGAGTTAATGAGAGAGACATAAAAGCACAAACTGGGCCGGGAGGCTGAACAGAGCCTTATGCTGCCTTTGCTGGACAATGGGTTCAAAGCACAGCAAATACAGTCAGAAGCTTCCCTCCACAGCTCTTAGAAAGAACTGGCAAACCCCATCATTTTTCCAACCTACATTTGCTGTTTTTTTTAAAGATATAATTCACATTCCATAAAATTCACCCTTTTAGAGTACACAGTTTAGCCCGGACAGTGTGGCTCAGTGGATTGAATGTCATCCCATTGACTGAGATGTCGCCAGTTTGATTCCTGGTCAGGGCACATACCCTGGTGGTGTGCTCAATCCCCAGTAGGGGGCGTGCAGGAGGTAGCCATTCGATGTTTCTCACATCAATGTTTCATCTCTCTTCCTCTCTCTCTAAAAAAATCAATAAAAACAATATTTAAATATTGTAAAAATTTTTTACAATGTAAAAAATATTTAAATAATAATAATAAATAAATAAATAAAGTATACAAGTCAGTGGTTTTTAATATATTCACAGTGTGGTATAACCATCACCACTATCTAATTCCAGAACATTTTCATCACCCCAAAACAGAAACTTGTACCCATTAGCAGTCATTCCCCATACACCTTCCCCACCCCTGGCAATCATACATCTGCTCTCACTTCTTCAGAATAACCTCCTAAAAGGATTCCTAAAATGGGCAGCAGTCAAGTCTCACTGGTGGTGAACTAAGGCTTTATCCAAAGTAGAAATATACAAACTTTGCTCTTAGGCACCCTGTATCTTCCAAGTGCAACCTTTCTTTAGATCTGGTATTAAAATATTATATTACTCAAAATGCTACAGAGCATGAAGTCATCATGCAGTTTAGGCAAATACTGATTGTAAATGTGGTCCAGAGATACATAGCTGTGAGAATAACAAGTATGAACTTAGCCAACCTTACTAAAGACAATGGACTTATTTCCTTCACAATGCTCAGACAATACTCCTGGAGGATAGTGTTTATGTATATAAATGATCTTCTGACCATTACAAGAAAAGAAAAAAAATCATTTTGGTTTACTGACAATGTCCAATGAACCACCTATTTCCAAGAGTGATATTCTTAACCAACTAAGCCAGCAGAAAATCTAGAAAAAAGAATGCAAATGGAAAGCCTTTGTAAAAGAGACCAAGCCCAAGTCAATTTCATGAATTAAACAGAGTGGAAGTCCTAGAATTCCTGCCATACCTCCTCCAATCTAAGTGGTACACCATTTCCAGTCACGTGGCAAGGGCAGTCTCTTTAGTTTCTCTCTCCAAATTCAAAACTCTTTCCCAGCCTCCTACCATTAACAGGCTTCCAAGAAAACAGTCCTGCTGACACTGCCAATCAGAAAAATCTGTTTGTTTCAGTAAAAGAAACAAGAAATTGGTCATGGATTGCAGAGTCCAGTACCACAGGGGCAGCTAACCCATAAACCTACTCCTAGAAGCCAACACTGTCTGTGGGGGGGAGGTGTCAGAACCAATCAGAAGACCATGAAATGCTCTACTTCGGGTCCACTCTGTCATTTTCTCAGGTAGGTAATATGCTAAAACCCAAGAACAATGGGGCAACCGTGCAGGCACCATTTCAACATCTGCCACAACTGTTGATCCTTAGAAAATACTAGCACATTTTTCCTTCCTCCAGAGGAAAGCTTGGTAACACCCAGGTACATTCCTAGTACCACTGACAGAACTAGCTCCTTGGCACATTCTGGTTTATTAGTTTCAAACAGCAGATAATCTGGATTCCTAACCCAAGGGTGTAACAAAATTAGGCAACAGACTCAACTTTGGTAGCTCTTACATGGTCTAGAGACCCTCAAGTCCTGAACTGCACCATTCACCATAGATATGGTCTCTGAGCTGAAGTCTCAGGATATGTAAGGATAGAGAAAACAAGTACAAGATATGGATTGGGTGGCAAGCAGAAAATATGGCTGTCAGGATAGCAGCACCACCTCAGCTCCACAATGCTCACAGAGTGTCCAAAAGGCCTACAAGGCTACTCCAGTCTGATCTCTGCCATTTTAGGGTGTTCCCAACCAAAACAACAATCCCATGCTGTGTTAAAAAATGTTGGCCAGCACTGGCCAGTTTTGCTCAGTGGTTAGAGCATCAGCTCGTGGTCCAGAGAGATCCGGGTTCGGTTCCCACTAAGGGCACGTACCTCGTTTGCAGTTTGTCCCCAGCCCCAGTTGGGGTCGTGTGGGCAACCACTCGATATGTCTTTCTCACATTGATGTTTTTCTCTCTCTCTTTCTCCCTCTCTCCCTCCTGCTCTGTTTGAAGAGTAATGCAAAAATGTCCTTGGGTGAAGATAAAAAATAAATTAAAGAAAAAAATGTTGGCCAGCCTGGCTGGTGTGGCTCAGTGGTTGGGCACTGACCCATGGACCGGCAACGTCTCCGGTTCGATTCCTGGTCGGGGCACATGCCCAGGTTGTTGTCCAGGTCCCCAGTGGGGGTATGCAGGAGGTGGCTGGTCAATGTTCTCTCTCATCGGTGTTTCTATCTCTCTGTCCCTCTCCCTTCCTCTCTAAGATCAATAAAGAAAAAAAATTATAGCCCTAGCCGATTTGGTTCAGCGGTTAGAGCGTCGGCCTGCGGTCCAGAGAGACCCAGGTTCGGTTCCCACTAAGGGCATGTACCTCAGTTGCAGTTTGTCCCCGGCCCTGGTTGGTCGTGCGGGTGGCAGCCACTCAATGTGTCCATTTCACGTCGATGTTTCTCTCTTCTCTCTCTTCCTCTTTCTCCCTCCCACTCTATCTGAACAAAAAAATGGAAAAAAATGTCCTCGGGTGAGGATAAAAAAAAAAAAAAAAATTTTATAAAAAAAAATGTTAGCCAAATGTTTCCAAATATAGTCACTTGATTAATACTCTTAATATCTCTTAGAAAGACAGTACCCTGAACTCTGACCCACCAAAAAGAGTTGTAAATATCTACTCACTATATTTTCTTTCTTATTGGGATATGTAAGTTTTATCTGTAAAGTAAAAAAAAAAATCTGTGCAAGCAGCGAACTCTTTCTGAAGCATGGAAGTCACTTACAGTACAGGTCATGAAATAAGAACCTACCATCTAGTTGCAACATTCACCCTGCTAACTAACAACCACTTCCTCTATACTTGATCCTTCCTGGCTAACTTATCCAATGGTTTTCAATAGAGTGGAATTTGCCCCTTTAACAACATATAGGAAATTCTTAGATAACTTTAGCCCATGTTCAGGAAAAGTAAAAAGAAATCTTTCTCCAGATATTCTCCTACATTCCTCATAAAAGGAGGAAATGTATTTGTTTATTGTTATGTAATTTATATAAGCCTAAAAAATTATTTCAGTTATGGTCTTAGACATGTTACTAGCTAAAGCCATTCCAGGGATATACATTGCAAATGTCCTTTACAGTAAACAGAGCAACACAGCTCTGAGGCTTTCTCCCTTTCAGTCTTTCTTTTTTTTCCATAAACCCTAAACCCTAACCCTAATCCTAAAACTAAATCTACCCTAAATCATAAAAGTAACTGTAATTTTAATCCTAACCATACCCTAATCTTTTAACATAACCCTAACCTCTAACACCTAATCCTATACCTTAAACTTTAACCCAAATCCTAAACCTTGACCCCACCAACCAACCATTAACCAGAACCCTAATGTTAAACCCTAACTCTAAACCCTAAGCCTACTCCCTTAATTTTAAACAATAAAATTAGTATCTAACCCTACCTTAAATGCTGAAAACTAAACCTAAACTCTAACACTAAATTCTAAATCATACTTTTAACTTAAGTTATTTATTTGTTAGTCCTCACCCGAGGATATTTTTTTCCATTAATTCTTTTATTTTTATTTTTATCTTTATTGTTGAAAGTATTACAGATGTCCCCCCATTGACCCCCTCCTCCCTTTTCCCATCCCCCATCCCTTTCGATTTTTATCACTCCTCTTGAAAAACCCAAAGGTGTTGAGACTTGCCTCTCCACTGACACACACATATAGGCACTTCCTGTGTACATTCTTCTCTAGTTGCATGAACACAAGCAATACAGAACAGGGCACTAAACCAGGCATCAGAGGCCAGAATTCTAGTTTTGATTCTGCCTCTTAGGATTACTGTGACCTCAGCTAAATCACTTAAAATGTCTCTTCAATTTCATTCATAAAAAGGAACAATATAGCCCTCGCCAGTTTGGCTCTGTGGTTAGAGCGTCGGCCTGTGGACCAGAGTCGCAGATTCAATTCTGGCCAAGGGCACATATCTGGGTTGTGGTTTGTCCCAGGCCCTGGCTGGGGTCGTGCGGGAGGCAACCAGTCAATGTTTCACATCAATGTTTGTCTGTCTGTCTGTCTGTCTCTCTCTCTCTTTCTCTCTGTCTCTCTCTTTCTCTGTCTCCCTCCCTTCCACTCTATCTAAAGATAAAGAAAAAAATAAATAAAGATAAATGGAAAAAATATCCTCAGACGAAAATTAAAAATCAAAAACAAACAAAAAAAGGAACAATATATGCCACGCCTCCCTTACAGAGTTGTGTAAAAGTTCTAAAAGGTAATAAACATGAAAGTGGATTTAAAAGTTCTAAACATATAAATATTATATAAGCTTATTATGATTAGGGAAACCTGGTGGAAAAAAGATTCTGGGACTATGTGAAGATTGAAAGAGCTACATTACAGAGAGCTAAGGCCCTAAAAGCAACAATGACTTTCTAAAAGAGAAAGGTTTTGTTGCAAATACTAAAAACTTTGTGTCACCAACTTCCTACCTCATGGCATGCATTAGGTAGACAAAGAAAGTAGTTAAAACCAAACCAAACCAAAAAGATAACCAAAATAACTTATTTATTATTCAAACAATGAAGGAAGCTTATAACTATATGAATACTGATTCCCCACTAACTGGGATGCCCTTCTAGGAACTCTAGGAAAAGGATCAATAATACAATAAACCAGCCCTGGCCAGTTTTGCTCAGTGGTTAGAGCGTCGGCCTGCGGTCCGCAGAGACCCGGGTTCGGTTCCCGCTAAGGGCACGTACTTCGGTTGCAGTTTGTCCCCGGCCCTGGTTGGTTGTGCGGGTGGCAGCCACTCGATGTGTCCCTTCACATTGATGTTTCTCTCTCTCTCTCCCTTCCTCTCTCTCCCTCCCACTCTATCTGTACAAAAAATGGAAAAATGTCCTCGGGTGAGGATAAAAAAAAAAAAAAAAAAAATAATACAATAAACCAAAGACAACATATACCCATGACTCAAACCTGGCTTGCAATCTGTTTTTTTAAATAAAATCTGATTTATCACTCATTAATTTAAGTATTATCAATGTCTGCTTTTGAGCTACAGTAGCAGAGTTGAGTAGTTGCACAGTTGCTATGGTCTGTAAAGCTTAAAATATTTACTTTACAAAAAAAGTCTGTCCATCCCTGCAATAGTCCTTTACAGAAAAGTTTGTCCACCCCTGCAGTAAATCAAACAGGTTTTTTTTTTCTTTATTGATTGTTTTTTTAGAAAGAGGGGAAGGGAGAGGGAGAAAGATTGAAACATTGACGAGAGAGAACATTGACTGGCCGCCTTCTGCAGGCCCCCCACTGGGGATTTGGCCCACAACATGGGCATGTGCCCTGACTGGGAATCAAATCGGCGACATCTTGGTACTTAGGTCAACGCTCAACCACTGAGCCACGCCAGCCAGGCAAACGCGTTTTTTTTTTTAAACCAGGATAAATAATCCTACATAGATGTGAGGACTTACCTGTTATATTGTTTAAAACCTCCTTTAGATGACTGAAACTATGCAACAGAGGATCCCGTTCTTCATCCTGTAACACATGGATTTTTTTTTTTAAGTCATTATCAGACAAAGAGAAAAAAGAAAATAAAGGACAGATCAAGGGCTCTTTCTCTGAATTCAACCAGAAAATCTGGTAAGTTTTTCTTCTTAGGAAAAGAAAGTTAGCTATACATTTTTCCAATTCCTTAATCTCTTAATTCATAGAGGTCCTATTTTACCTAAAATAGTAAATCCTGAAGTATTAATCTATACCATGACCACAGCACTCAAGCTACCATAGATTCTCAGGTCTTTTATATTTGCTATGGTGTGAACATTTGTGTTCCCTCAAAACTTACATTTTGAAATACTAATGCCCAATGTGATAGTATCAGGAAGTGGAAGTCTTTAAAAGATGGATGATTAGATCAGGAGGACAGAGCCCTATAAAAGAGGCCCAATAGAGTTCCCTTGCCCCTTCCACCATGTAAGGACACAATGAGAAGTCTGAGACCCAGAAGAAGGCCCCCACCTGACCATGCTGGTATCCTGATCTCAGACTTCCAGTCTCCAGAATTCTGAGAAATCAATTTCTGTTGTTTATAAGCCACCCAGTTTGTTGTATTTTGTTATAACATCCCAAATAGACTAAGACATGTATTATTCTATCTCTTCTCCTTCTTCATACTCATTATGTAATCACAGACATTCATTTCAAAGACATTTATATTCTATTCTCACTTCTAAAACAACCTATTTTTATAATTGAACATGAGAAATTTCCAAATGCAAAGCTGGAATGTTTAAACTTATTTTTACAATTGTGTCAAAAATTGTTTTATACAACTGTACAAAAAATGTCCTTGAACATATGTATGCAACAAAGAAAGCCAACTTTACAACAGGTAAGTTTCTTATTCATCTGACTAGCGAGATATGTCCTGCTCTATATATAGAAGCTTGTTGAACTCCCAAGGAATACCATCACCAAGCCATACTCCCTGTATAAGTAA
The DNA here is from genome assembly GCF_014108415.1 of Molossus molossus. Taxonomy (NCBI): domain Eukaryota; kingdom Metazoa; phylum Chordata; class Mammalia; order Chiroptera; family Molossidae; genus Molossus; species Molossus molossus. The sequence goes on from NW_023425352.1 coordinate 22,104,821, forward strand.
CTAAACTAAATTAATTGGATAACCCTAGGGAATTAGAAGATAAGGAATCTTTCTGACATTTTTAGGCATTTTAAAGAGGTCCCAAGTACTAGCTTAAGTTGTTTACAAAAATAGTTAGAAGAGCCCTGGCCAGTTTGGCTCAGCGGTTAGAGCGTCGGCCCGCGGACCAGGGTCCTGGGTTTGGTTCCCCCTAAGGGCACATATCTTGGTTGCAGTTTGTTCCCAGCCCCGGTTGGGGCTGTATGGGTGGCAACCACTCGATGTGTCTCTCTCACGTGGATGTTTCTCTCTCTCTCTCTTGTTCCCTCTCTCCTGTTCTATCTGAAGATAAATGCAAAAATGTCCTCGGATGAGGATTAAAAAAAAGAAATGAAAAAAAAAAAGTTAGAAGAATGGTACCATTTTTTGGGCCCCAGAGACAAAAAGCCAGCCTGTAAATTTGACACTAGTTTGAATAAAACAAACTAGTTCTTGATATCAAGAACAACTCTGAATTCCTACTATTCTCATTATTATTGGGAATTTTTGTTTTTTTATCCTCACCCAAGGACATTTTTTTCCATTTTTTGTTCAGATAGAGTGGGAAGAAGAGCAAGGAAGAGAGAGAGAGGGAGAGAAACATCGATGTGAAAGGGTCACATCGAGTGGCTGCCACCCACACGGCCCAACCAGGGTCACGGACACACTGTAACCAAGGCACGTGCCCTTAGCGGGAACCAAACCCGGGTCTCTCTGAACCGTAGGCCGACGCTCTAACCACTGAGCAAAACCGGCCAGGGCATTACTGGGAATTTTATTCTTGTTTTAACCATGCACAGATCCCCAACAACAAATCAGTGACCAAGCTTTCTGCCCATTCCCCACTTACCAGTGGAGTGTGGGTGCTCCATCGGGCATTTCGTTTGATGGCCCCAACCACAATGTTAATCTCCCCTTGAATGATGTAAATATTCTTATCCACCATCCTGGCAAACCTACCAAAACAGTTAAGAAAAACGTCTAGTTAATATTGCTTACCCAGGGCATAGCCATGCTTAAATCAGTGCCTGGTAAGGTTAGAATTATAATTTAACTTTTCAGTACCAAGATTTCTAAAAGTTCAACATACAATTCAAAAAACATCAACCCAGCCCTGGCTAGTGTGGCTCAGTTGGTTAAGCACTATCCCATGCACCAAAAGGTTACCAGTTCAATTCCTGGTCAGGGCACATGCCAGGGTTGCAGGCTCAATGCCCAGTAGGGGGTGTGCAGGAGGCAGCCGATGGATGTTTCTTTCTCACACTGTTTTTCTCTTTCTCTCTAAAATCAATAAAAACTTTTTTTTTTTTTTCAAAAAAGGATCAATCCAGAAAATTCTTCAAAGGTACCTCAACAATCTCTAGCAAGCATGTCAGATTCTTCAAAGGTGGGGTAGGGACTGGGCAGAGAGGGAGGAAGGGGGGAATTAGGGGACATCTATAATACTGACAACAACAACAAAAATCTCTCCTATGAGGCCTTTAGGTATGTAAATACACTCGTGTTGCTAGTTTGTTAAAGACATATTTCAACCAGGCCGGTGTGGCTCAGTGTTTGAACGTCAACCCATGCACGAAGAGGCCACCAGTTCAATTCCCGGTCAGGGCACATGCCCAGGTTGTGGGCCAAATCCCCAGTTGGGAGCATGCAGGAGGCGGGCAATCGCTGTTCTCTCTCATCAATGTTTCTATCTCTCTCCCTCTCCCTTCCTCTCTTTCTAAAATCAATAAAGAAAAATATATATTAAAAAAAATATATATATATATATATATATAATCTTAATATATAATATATATATATATTTCAGACCTGGCCAATTTGGCTCAGAAATTAGAGCGTTGGCCCACGGACCAAAGTCGCAGGTTTGAGTCCAGTCAAGGGCATGTACCTCAGTTGGGGTTCAGTCCCCAGGCCTGGTGCAGGAGGCAAACAATCAATGTGTCTCTCTCACATCCATGTTTCTCTCTTTCTCCCTATCTCTCTCTCTCTACCCCCAACACCTCCTACTCTATCTGAAGATAAATGGAAAAATATTCTCAGGTGAGGATTTAAAAAAAAAACAACATATTTCGGATCTTCCCCTTTTCTTTTTTGTCCACTTAATAAAGTAATAATGAAGGTTCAAGTTAAAAGAAAATAAAGGCTGTTACAAAAATAGCCTTGGTTTGAAACTACAGTTACGTCAACTTACAGATTACATCCATTCTGCCAACTCAGCTCCATAAAACTGGACAGTAGCAGTGATACAACCTTTAAAAAGTCAAGTTCACTTGCTTATAGCAGGAAATCTCTAATAACCATACTGAAAGGTAGACTTAAAAATTTCTTTTTTTTTTTACTTTTCTGATTTTGAGAGAGGAAAGGAGAGGGAGAGAGAGAAAGAAACATCAATGAGAGAGAACACTGATTGGCCACCTCCTGCATGCCCCCCACTGGGGATTTGGCCCACAACCTGGGCATGTGCCCTGACTGACAATGGAACCAGCGACCTCTAGGTGCATGGGCCCAATGCTCAACCACTGAGCCACACCAGCCGGGCTGAAAGGTAGACTTTTTTTTTTGTTCAGATAGAGTGGGAGGGAAAGAGAAACCTCGATGTGAAAGGGACACATCGAGTGGCTGCCACTCGCACGACCCAACCAAGGCCGGGGACAAACTGCAACCGAGGTGCGCACCCTTAGTGGGAACTGAACCCGGGTTTCTCTGGACTGCAGGCTGACGCTCTAACCGCTGAGCCAAACCAGCCAGGGCAAGGTAGACTTTTTTAAAGCTGCTTCTATATGAATCCCTGAAGTGAAGCTGAAATACTATTTTAGTATTTTAAGTGTTCCCAACTTAACTAACACTTAACTACCATTTTCTCTGCTGCCTAGAACAGCACTTAGAAAATATATATTTTTTTATCCTTACCCAAGGACATTTTTCCATTTTTTGTTCAGATAGAGTGGGAGGGAGAGAGAAAGAGAGAAACATCGACGTGAAAGGGACACATCGAGAGGTTGCCACCCGCACGACCCAACCGGGGCCAGGGACACACTGCAACCGAGGTACATGCCTTAAGCGGGAACCAAACCCAGGTCTCTCTAAACCGCAGGCCAACGCTCTAACTGCTGAGCCAAACCGACCAGGGCTAGAAAAGATATTTAATTCTCTCTCAATGTGAAAATATTTATTAAAAATAGAATTTCTTCTTGGCATAGAGAAAACTCTAGGAGTATGTAAAACCAACTTACCACTTCCTGTTATTTAGAAACCCTCCTCAGCCCTGGCCAGTTTTGCTCAGTGGTTAGAGCATCGGCCTGCAGACTGAAGGGTCTCAGGTACCTGGGTTGCAGGTTTGATTCCCGGCCCCAGATGGGGACATGCAGGAGACAACCAATCAATGTGCCTTTCTTGCATCAATGTTTCTCTCTCTCTCTCTCCCTCTCTACCTCCCTTTCACTCTATCTAAAAATTAATGGGAAAATATCCTCAGGTGAGAATTAACAAAAAAATTTAGAAACACTCCTCAGAAAGACAAAGGTGGGGGTACTGATGTATACAGTTAGACAAACATTTACATCAGGCTAAAGGAAAGTTAAACAGTACAGCTATTAGGGTAAGGGAAGAAGAAATTCCAGAAATATTTACTTGACATCTAATTACGCATAAGGCATCTTACAGAGCGCTAAGGATACAAAACAAGACACGGAAAGAGCTGTCAGACATTGTGTGTCGCCACGTAAGTAAAAACCAACCCATCTTACACAAAATACCAGATTTTTGTTTTTAAAAATATGCAATATTGTCCGGCTGATGTGACTCAGTGGTTGAGGGTCGACCCATGCACCAAGAGGTCACTGGTTCGATTCCCAGTCAGGACACATGCCCAGGTTGTGGGTCCAATCCCCAGTGAGGGGCATGCAGGAGGCGGCCAATCGATGTTCTCTCTCATTGATGTTTCTATTTCTCTCTCCCTCTCACTTCCTCTCTCTCTGAAATCAATAAAGGGGGAAAAAAAAACTTTAAAAAAATGCAATATTTAACACAGTAATATATAAAGGGTAACATAATAGTCAGTATCCAGATTAAGAATAGCACAACTGAAGTCTCTGTGTGTCCTCTCTAATCATAGCCTCCTCTCTTTCATCTATAGGTCCACTATTCTAAATCTGACGTTTATTAAACTTTTAATGTTGTTTTATACTTGGTATAAAACATTGTTGTTTTATACATTGGTATATATCTTTAAACAATATATAGTATTATTCTGCATACTTTATACTTTATGTAACTAATACATTGTATATATTCTGCAATTTTCCCTTTTCCCTTGAAACTTTATGTTTGTGAGTCATCCATGTTGTTAAGTGTATTTAATATATTTTACAGAGTTATATGTAGAGAGATATAAACACAGAGTAAAAGGTCTGAGAAGATGTAGCACAAATTCAATAACTATAGTTATCTCTAGAGAAGGTACTTTGAAATCTGGGTATAATCAAAGAATATTTTAGCCTTATCTACAATGTCCTAATATTTTATAAGAATGTATTACTGTACATTTCTGCCTATAAGGCATTTATATTCAGTGGGATCTAAGAGAAAACTGAACTAGAGACATAGAGAAAAAAATGAATCCTACAAGTAGCTCTATTTGCATATTTTGCCCAACACAGGTTCCCCAGAAAGTCAGAAATATGAAAAACACTACAATAAAGAAAAAAAGAACTGGTACAAATTTTGTCCAGGCCCATAACACCTCCCCCAATTCATAAGGGAATCCAACATAAGTCAAAATTTATTTTAATGACAATTTACATAAATAACTAGGTTAGTCTCAGACTATCTGCTTTCCAAATGGTCTAGACACACAACAATGTGAGATGACTCAAAGATGAGAACATACAATAATATTTTCTTCTGAGGAGAAGGGGAACCAAGAACAACAACAAATTGGAAAATAATTTAAAAGATCAGTAATAATAAAATCTCTAGAATCTCTCTTTCCTCAAATTATTTAGACATGATGACTATGGTCTACATCTCTGGAATGATTTATTTTTAAATATGTTTTTATTGATTTTAAAGAGAGGGAGCAAGGGACAGGGGGAGAGAGAGAGAGAGAAACATCAATGTAAGAGAGAAATATCAACGGACTGTCTCCCACACGCACCCAAACAAGGGATCGAGCCCAAACCCTGGGGATTAATCTGGGGACTTTCTGGTTTAAGAGATAACACTCAACCAACTGAACCACACTGGCCAGGGCTCTCTGGAAGGATTCTTAAGAAAATGCTGCCCAGCCAGCCAGTGAGGCCAGTAGCTGGGCATCAACCCACGTACCAAAAGGTAGCTGGTTCGATTCCAGTCAGGGAACATGCCTAGGTTATAGACTTGGTCCCCAGTGGGGGATGCGCAAGAGGCAGCTGATCAATGTTGATGTTTCTTTCATTGATGTTTCTCTCTCTCTTTAAAATCAATAAAAACATATTTTTAAAAATTTGAAAGAAAAAACGGGCCCTGGCCCTGGCCGGTTTGGCTCAGCGGTTAGAGCATCGGCCTGCGGTCCGGAGAGTCCCGGGTTCGGTTCCCGCTAAGGTTATGTACCTTGGTTGCAGTTTGTCCCCAGCCCTGGTTGGTTGTGCGGGTGGCGACCACTCGATGTGTCCCTTTCACATCGATGTTTCTCTCTCTCTCTGTTCCTCTCTCTCCCTCCCACTCTATCTGAACAAAGAATGGAAAAATGTCCTCCAGTGAGGATGATTAAAAAAAAAAAAAATTTGTAAAAAGAAAAAACAGGCCCTGGCTGGATTGGCTCAGCTGTTAGAGCATCAGCTTGCACACTGAAGTGTCACAGGTTCAGTTCCTGGTCAAGGGCACATACCTAGGTTGGAGGTTTGATCCCTGGCCCTGAGTGGGGTATTCGTGTGGGAGGCAACCAACTGATGTGTCTCTTTCACATCAATGTTTCTCTCTCTCTCCCTCCCTTCCACTCTATCTAATAAATAAATAAATAAATAAAGCCCTAGCTGGTTTGGCTCAGTGATTAGAGCGTCAGCCTGTGGTCCAGAGAGACCCGGGTTCGGTTCCTGCTAAGAGTACATACTTCAGTTGCAGTTTATCCCCGGCCCTGGTTAGGTTGTGCGGGTGGCAGCCACTCAATGTGTCTCTTTCATGTCAATGTTTCTCTCTCTCTTCCTCTCTCTCCCTCCCACTCTATCTGAACAAAAAAATGGAAAAATATTCTTGGGTGAGAAAATAAAAAAATTAATGGAAAAATATCCTCAGGTGAGGATTAACACACAAAAAAGAAAGAAACTGCTAACAGAGGTTGCCACCAGAGAAAAGAACTGGCGAACTGCAGAACAGGGTTGATAGGAACTTACTTTTCTCTGTACATTACTTTGTACTTTGTTTTTTCCTTTATTAATTTTAGAGAGAGAGAAAGCGAGAGGGAGAGGAATAGAAACATCAATGAGAGAGAACATCGACTGGCTGCCTCCTGCATGCTCCCCACTGGGGATCGGGCCCACAACCTGGGCATGTGCCCTGACCGGGAATCAAACCGGCAAATTCTTGGTGCATGGGTCGACGCTCAACCACTGAGCCACATCGGCCGGGCACTTTGTACTTTTTGAATTTTGTGTCACATACATATATTGCCTCTTATCTATTTTTACATTTTAATTAACTGGTTTTTTAAATGAGTAGACTCTTTAGAAAGTAGTTTTATTATTTTATCTGTAAATGAGTAAGAGAAGCAATCAAAGTTAATTAATATTTACTCGGTCAATTATACATTCCTTAGCACATGCTAAGCAAAATGCTAAGCATAGTCATACAGAATTGTCCCTGTATTGTGACCAACACACAAGGAATTTATAATCTAGTCAATTAGATAAAACACATACATATACACACAAACCTATATAATATGTCCAATATATGAGCGATACACAGTGTCAAAGTAGTGAAGCAAAGAATATTTCTGGCAGAAGCCATAGAAAGGTGACTAAAAGACAAGGTTCAAACAGTCAAAAATATTAAGAGAGAATGGCATGAGTAAAGGCTTATTTAAGGTAGGAAAATTCAGTATGTATTTAGGGGATCATAATTATTCCAGACTGGCTGAAACATTATTCCTAGGGAAATAATTGGAGGTAAACCTAGAAAAGCAAATGGGGGCATGTTACAGAAGGCCTTCAACATAAGGTTATTATTCAATATGTATACTGAATACTTATCATTATAAAAATATTTTGGGTGGACCTTGAAAAGGAACAATAAAATAAAAATACTTAATTTCTCTTTCAAAGAACTAAGAGAATGAAAGAAAAACCCATACTGCAAACAACAGCAACAAGTCAACAACAACAATATACTACTAATAGCAAACAAAAGTGCCAATGGGACTAATTGATAACTTAAAGAAACTAGATGCTATTTAGGAAGCTTTCTGGAGGAGATAAATTTGGAACTGGGATTCAAACTGAAATAATCAACCTAACATTTGATCAAAATTCATTAGGAATCAAAAACTAACAACTTTCTAAGCTAGGAAAGATCTAAGCAACGAATCATTGTCTTAAACTTCTTTTCTTAGTAAAAAAGAAACATCTAGGGAATAAAGAGGGATCATTTTCAAAGATTATGCAGAGTTGCCTAATCTCTCTCCAGGCTTCTGAGTATTTGTCTCCTCACCCAGAGAACCTACCAAGGGGATCAATCCTTCAGCTTCAAATGGGGAGCTCGGATGAACCACTTGCTGTCTGGTACCAGATGGCTTAGAATCCCTTGTCACAAGAAAGGCCTGTGAAGACCTCATGTAAGTATTGTATAAAAGAACTTAAGATTCCTGGCTGGTGTGGCTCAGTGGTTGATCATCGACCCATGCACCAAGAGGTAACTGGTTCGATTCCTGGTCAGGGCACGTACCCAGGTTGTGCACCAAATCCCCAATAGGAGGCGTGCAGGAGGCGGCCAATAGATGTTCTCTCTCATCAATGTTTCTCTCTCTCTCCCTCTCCCTTCCACTCTCTCTCTTAAATCAATAAAGAAAAAAAATTAAAAAAAAAAAAAAACTTAAGCCCTGACAGTTTTTCTCAGTGGTTAGAGCATCAGCCTGCAGACCAGAGTCTCAGGTTTGATTCTGACCAAGGGCATGTACCCTAGTTGCAGTTCATCCCCAGCACTGGTTGAGGTCCTGTGGGTAACAACCAGTCAATGAGCCTCTCTCACATCGATGTTTCTCTTTCTCTTTCTCCCCCCCCCCCCCCACTTTGTCTGAAGATAAATGTAAATATATCCTCGGATGAGGATTAAAAAAAAAAGAATTTAAGATTTATCTTGTATCAGAAATAACATGAGAAGAAACAAATAAAAAAACACACACCAACTAACATGCCCAGCCAGATAAGCCACTGGCCCAAAGACTCTGAGCAACATATATCCTTTGAAAGTCCTGTCTGTTTAAAGCTGTGTCTATAGCATTCAGTATGATGTTTTGCAGCATCTCAGTTACTCACCCAAGAGGATCCAAAAAGGAGTGACTATATCAACTGGCAACTCCCTCTAATTCTAAACAAAAGCAGAAGAAACAGAAACAATAAATTGGATCCTTACCTCATGGAATTCCAAAAATTTTATTTCAAATGAATTAAAGACTTAAATGTTAAAAAAACAAAAAAGAGTTGCCCTGGCTGGTATTGCTCAGTGGTTAGAGCTTCAGCCTGTGCAACAAAGGGTTATGGGTTCAATTCCCAGTCAAGGGTTCATACCTGGGTTGCAGGTTCAATCCCTGACCCCAGTCTTGGTGCATGCAGGAGGCAACCAATCAATGTGTCTCCCTCACATCAATGTTTTTCTCTTTTTCTCTCTCTCTCCCTCCCTCAGAAAAAATATCCTCAAGTGAGGAATAAAAACAAAAACAAAAAACCTATAGCCCAGCCGATGTGGCTCACTGGTTGAGTGTCAACCCAAGCACCAAGAGGTCGCCAGTTCGATTCCCAGTCAGGGCACATGCCCAGGTTGTGGGCCAAATCCCCACTGGGGGGCATGCAGGAGGTAGCCATTCGATGTTCTCTCTCATCAATGTTTCTGTCTCTCTCTACCTTTCCCGTCCTCTCTCTCTAAAATCAATAAAGAAAAAAAAATTAAAAAACAAACAAACAACCAAATATAAGAACAGACATATAAACCCTCCCCAAACTAACAAGAGACATGAATAGGCATTTCACAGAGTATGGAAAATAAAAACAGTAAATAAATATATAAAAAGATTAGCTTCATTAATAATCAAGAAAACTACAAAATAAGACTATAATGAGTTACCATTTTACACCCCCAGAATAGCACAAAAATTTTAATCTGACAGTACTAAGAATTGGTAAAAATGTAGATCAAGTGGCTTGGTAAATATGTAAAATTTGATACAACTCATTTGGACAATAATTTAGCATTATCTTGCAAAACTGAAAAACTTCATATCCTAAATTTCGGCAATTACACTGCTAAGACTACACCCCTCAGGGAAACTTACAACAATTTTAGAATAGTGGCTGGTGGGAGAGGGATGTGATGGTCAGGAAAAGGCACACATGTGGCCTTAGTTTTGGTGATGTTCTGTTTTTAAAACTGGTGAAAGACACTGATGTATGTTAATATATATTCTTTGTATATATAAAAGACTTTCAAAAGTTCCTTCTTTTTAAAAGTTATGGCCTTTGCCCTGGCCAGTTTGGCTCAGCAGTTAGAGTGTCGGCCTGCGGTCCAGAGAGACCTGGGTTTGGTTCCTGCAAAGGGCATGTACCTCGGTTGCAGTTTGTCCCCAGCCCTGGTTGGGTTGTATGGGAGGCAGCCACTCAATGTGTCCCTTTCACGTCGATGTTTCTCTCTCTCTCTCCCTCCCACTCTATCTGAACAAAAAGTGTAAAAGTGTCCTCGGGTGAGGATTAAAAAAAAAAGTTATGGTCTTTGCTGTCTCTCTGCATTTGCACATGCAGTTACCTTTTGTTTTTTTTATCCTCACCCGAGGACATTTTTCCATTTTTGTTCAGATAGAGTGGGAGGGAGAGAGAGGAAGACAGAGAGAGAAACAGCTATGTGAAAGGGACACATTGAGGGGTTGCCTCCTGCATGACCCCAACCAGGGCTGGGAACAAACTGCAACCAAGGTACGTGCCCCTGATGGGAATCAAACCCGCGACTCATTGGTCCATGGGCCGACGCTCTAACCACTGAGCAATCGGTCAGGGCACATGCTGTTTCCTTTCTATTTGGAATATTTTTCCCCACTCTTGTCCACTTGGTAAAGCCTTACTCATTCCATCCAAAACTCAATGAAAGAGTCAAAATACCACAGTGCTTATAAGAACAAGCTTCAGAGTCAACACAGATTTGAGTTCCAGTCCTGTTACTACCTATATGAACTTAGCCAAGTTTCTTAGCCTCTCTGAGCCCCAGTTTACAGTTCTCAATTGCAAAACAGAGATAGTACCTCCTCATGCATTTGTTGTGAGGCCTAAATAAAAAACCTATAAAGCAATAGCATGACACCAGGGATATTAAAACCCAAAAAATGTTAGCTATTATGATAATGCCTGCTCTGTGAAGTCTTCCCTAGCTAACCCACTCACCCAGACAGTATTAGTACTCCTTGTCACCCCATAACATTGTACATAGTTCTATTTAAACACATCTTATACTGACTTATAATTATTTTTTCTGTCTCTCCCATGAGTCTATGAGCATCTCAGAAGGAAACCATGACTTATTCACCTTTTTATTCCCAATATCTAACACATAGTAAGGAAAACAATAAATAATGAATGAAATGAAAAATGCATGAACTAACACCAAGACTGACTCTTCATTGTGGTGCAGCTACATCTACCTCTTTTGAAAACAATGACTTCACAGAAGACAAGGACTCTAAGCCAGGCAAACAAACCTTCTTTCTGAATCCCACATTTGTTTCTGTATCAGAAGTTATAAACCTTCCATACAGGCCACCCTATAGACAAAAAAAAAGCCACATTTACCCATCAGCCACATCATAATGCTTCTATTCTCACATCTATCTTCCTGAAGTCTCCTCAAGTGCTATTATTTGCATGTTCACATTTCTTTTTTTTCTTTATTGATTTTTAGAGAGAGTGGGAGAAAGACAGAAACATCGATGAGAGAGAACATCGATTGGCTGCCTCCTGCATGCCATCCCACTGGGGATTTGGCCCACAACCTGGGCATGTGCCCTGTCCGGTAATTGAACCAGCAACCTCTTGGTGCATGGATCAATGCTCAACCACTGAGCCACATCAGCCAGGCACATGCTCACATTTCTTAGGTGAAATATATAATTCTTTATATAATTGTCAATTCTTCATATATGCATATATATTATTTTCTTTGGTTTTAGCTGTTACTAGTACACCGTACACAATTATTTCAGCTATTTTTTCTCAACTGCTTCTATTTTATTTTTTTAATGCAGATTCCCTAGCCTGCATCCCCAGATATTTTCTTTTTTTATATATTTTTATTTATTTTTATAGAAAGAGGAAGGGAGAAGGAGAGACAGAAACATCCATGAGAGAGTATATAGACTGGCTGTTCCTACATACCCCCTACGGGGGATTTGGCCCACAACCTGGGCATGTGCCCTGACCTGGAATCGAACTGGTGACCTCTCAGTGCATGGGTTGACGCTCAACCACTGAGCCACACTGGCCAGGCTCCCCAGATATTTTCATTGCATGGTTCTGCAGGGCTGTCAAAGCCTTCCTTTTCTTTTCTTTTTTTTTTTTTGGTACGTGCCCCTAGCAGGAACCGAACCCAGGACTCTCTGGTCTGCAGGCTGAAGCTCCAACTGCTTAGCCAAACTGGCCAGGGCAAGGCCTTCCTTTTTCTTTTTTTTTTTAAATCCTCACCCAAGGATATGTTTATTGATTTTAGAGACAGGAAGAGAGAGGGAAGGAGGGAGGGAGAGAGAGGGAGAGGGGGAGAAAAGGGGAGAAAGGGGGAGGAGGTAGAGGGGGGGAGAGAAGGAGAAAGAAGGGGGGGGGGACATCAATGTGAGAAAGAAACACTGCCTGGTTGCCTTTTGTACACACCCCAACTGGGGACTGAACCTGCAACCTGGGTATGCACCCTGACTGGGAATCAAACCCATGACTTTTCCCGGCCAGGGCTTAACTGCTTTTAAAAGGTGACCTTAGCAAATTAGAAATTATATATAGTCTTTTCCAATGGAAAAGACTCAGTTTTGTTTTGTTTTTCTTTTTCATGATGATTTGGTGTCTAGTACAGAGCTCTGCAAACCAAGAGACCACTATGGGTTTTCTGTGAGGGAGCTGAACAACCCTCAACTGGACCTTCCAAGGTTTATCTTCACTCAATCTCTCAAACATTCCAGAGGAGTACTAAAGATGCAGAGCTTACAAGGTTTCCAGAGCTGGCCAAGGAACACCCCATAGTTGTGCTTTATTGAAAGTGACCAAGAATTACTGTACTAGTAAACAACTTACTGGACTCAAGAAATTTACTCAAAGGGTGGAGGTAAGAGAAAGTCAAACCAGGAAAAAAGCTGGTGCCCTGACAGGACACGACTGGAAAATCCTCCCAAACCTGATAATCTGGTGACCAGTGTACCGCAGGTCTGTCATGGCACCTCCTCCCCCTGGAGTTCATTCCAAGAACTATATGCAAGATGAGCCACTAATATATGTCCAAAGCTGTTCAAAGATGTTTATTTGCCAGGTAGGAGATGAAAAATAAAACAAGACTTCTCTCATCTTTTAACCACTCAGGGCATCCAAGGAATAAGGGTGACACAGTTGGCAGAATAGGACAAAGATAAAAAGTTAGTCTGTGTGATTATACAGAAAGAACCAGTCTCATAAGTCCTGCCTGTCTTGTATATTAGGGGTCATCGTTCACTGTCATGGGGCAGAATCCATATTTTGTTCCACCTGCAAAGGTTTAAAAAAAATTAACTAGTTGCCAACAGTTAATGATCTTTAGTTTCAGTTTCTGCTAAAAAATAGAAAAACTGGGCATACTGTGCCCATATTCCAGTATACCACAGTACCCACTACATTCTAATACATTCCCACCTGGCTCACTTCACTTATTTACATTTACCTGCTTGATACTCAGGCATTTGAGTTTGTAATCCCTTTTTTATCTAATGGCAACAAATCATTACTTCCATGATCACTTCTACTTCAATTGGGACTCCAAATCCCCACACTGTTCTATTATATTTCATTTAATTAAATAATCACTGTTGAACATACTGACAGAAAAGAAGAACAATAATAGCTAAACCGCTGCCAATTATATTTACATAGCTCTTCCAGCCTGAGGGTAAAATGAACTCTTCCTTCTCCTTCAACTCAACTCCACCCCTACCCCAACAACAGAATCATTCTAATCTGTCACACTGAACCAGACTGTGATCAATCATTAGAAGTAGTATACAAGGCTAGGATAATCCTTCCAGTGAGTGCTGTATAAATATAGCGGGTCTCCTCAAAAGCAGGAGCTATGTCTTTTTCCACTCTTGCTGCCCACAGTAGCCAGTCTAAGTACCCTATCAATTAAGTTATTATCTAAAAGTGACAGTCATTCTGCCTTCTGGAACACAGGGAAGTGAAATAGTTGTGGAACTTTGAGAAATACAAGTTCATCTGGAATTGGTGCCCAGCCACACATGAGAAGTGTCTACAAGTTGAGTTTCTGCTGTGTCAGTGAGCATCACTATAAAGATTAGAATGTGCAGTCTACAGTCACCTTTAAAAAGCAGCTCAAATTCCCAGCCAGCCCTGGCCAGTTTTGCTCAGTGGTTAGAGAGTCAGCCTGCGGTCCAGAGAGATCCGGGTTCGGTTCCCGCTAAGGGCATGTACACCTCGGTTGCAGTTTGTCCCTGGCCCTGGTTGGTCGTGCGGGTGGCAGCCACTCGATGTGTCTCTTTTGCATCGATGTTTCTTTCTCTCTCTCTCTCTCTCTCTCTCTCTCTCCCTCCCTCCCTCCCTCCCTCCCACTTTATCTGAACAAAAAATGGAAAAATGTCCTCGGGTGAGGATACAAAAACAAAATTCCCAGCCAGTGTGGCTCAGTGGATTGAGTGTTGTCCCATGGACTGAGAGATCCAGGTTCCATTCCCAGTCAGGGCACATGCCTAGGTTTCAGGTTCGATCTCGAGTAGGGGGGCATGCAGGAAGCAGTCGATCGATATTTCTCTCTCAAGTCAATTTTCTATCTCTCTCTCCCTTCCTCTCTCTCTCTAAAAAAATCAATAAAAACATTTTTAAAAAAGAAGAAGAAGCAGCTCAAACACAAGTCTTGAAAGAAGCACAGATTTTCTGATTAGGGGTTGGGGCTGGGGGTAAAGAACTATTCCTATGTAGAAAATGACTTTTTAAGTAAAGAAAGGGAATATCTTTGATGCCTGAGTCAGCTCCAGGCCCAACTGAAAAGATGCTAGATTGGTCACATTATCTACCCAAAGACTAGACTGCCTATTATTCAAAGCATATCAACTCAAAAGGACTCAACAGGGCATATCAACCCAGATGAGCAAGGAAGGCCCATCAAATTTAGATACTTCGTGGGCTATGTCATTTCATTAGCCACTTTCAACTTTTTTTTAAATTCTGCAAATTAGATCATGACATTAAAATGCAAATAGTTGCCTACACCATTTCCATCCTACTTATTTTAAATCAATAAATGTTATCCCAACACACTCACACACACACTATTTCAGGAGGGCAGAGGGCATTAGGTAGAAAGAAACAGTTTAGTCACTCGAAATTCTAGATAGTTTTCCTTCTAATAGAATGAGGTTTTGTTTTTTTAAAATTGATTTTAGAGAGAGAGGAAGAGAGATAGAAACATCGATGAGAGAGAAGATTGACTGGCCGCCTCCTGCATGCCCCCACTGGGAATCAGGCCCACAACCTGGGCATGTGCCTTGATCAGGAATCGAACTGTTGACCTCATAGTGCATAGGTTGATGCTCAACCACTGAGTCATACTGGCTGGGCTAAATAAGGTTTTGACTCTCCTTGTCACTACTAACTCACCACTGCCAGGACCAGAACCATGCTACAACTTAGGATCATGTACTAAAACTAATACTAGGGGCCCAGCTGGGTAGCTTAGTTGGTTAGAGTGTCGTCCTGATATGCTAAGGTTACAAATTCAATCCCCAGTCAGGACACACACAAGAATCAACCAATGAATGCATAATTAAGTGGAACAACAAACTGATGTGTTGCTCTCTCTTTCTCTCTCTCTCTCAAATCAATAAATTATATATATAATATGTATTATAATACATATAATAATATCACATATTATATATATTATATATAATATCATATATATATAAACTAACACTAGGTACAGATAACATTTATCGAGTGTCCACAACATGCTGAAAGATATTAGGATAATACTGCTTTATCCCTACTAGATGCTCTAACTAGGCCACTACACATATATGGTACTGCTTTTAAGAAGCGCATAAACCACCCGGCTGGTATGGCTCACTGGCTGAGCATCAACCCATGCACCAAGAGGCACCAGTTCAATTCCCGGTAAGGGCACATGCCCAGGTTGTGGGCCAAATCCCCACTGGGGGGCATGCAGGAGGTGGACAATCGATGTTCTCTCTCATCGATGTTTCTATCTCTCTCCCTCTCTCTTTAAAAATCAATAAAGAAGTCCTGGCCGGTTTGGCTCAGCAATTAGAGCGTCGGCCTGCGGACCAGAGAGTCCCAGGTTCAGTTCCCACTAAGGGCATGTACCTTGGTTGCGGTTTGTCCCCAGCCTTGGTTGGGGTCGTGTGGGTGGCAGCCACTCGATGTGTGTCTCTCTCACGTCAATGTTTCTCTCTCTGTCTTCCTCCCTCCCTCCTGCTCTAGCTGAAAATAAATGCCAAAAAAAAAAAAATCAATAAAGAAAAAAAATTTTAAAAGAAGTGCATAAACTGAGCAGAGCAATCCCAAAGCAGATCTTTTCATTTGTATCTTCCACAAGGCCCAGAAGAGTGCCTTGTGTACCTGAATTAAAGGAATACAATTTTTTTTTTTTTTTTTATCCTCACCCGAGGACATTTTTCCATTTTTTGTTCAGGTAGAGTGGGAGGGAGAGAGAGGAACAGAGAGAGAGAGAGAAACATCGACGTGAAGGGACACATCGAGTGGCTGCCACCCGCACAACCGACCAGGGCCGGGGACAAACTGCAACCGAGGTACGCACCCTTAGCGGGATCCGAACCCGGGTCTCTCTGGACCGCAGGCCGACGCTCTAACCGCTGAACCAAACCGGCCAGGGCAGGAATACAATTTTCTATGTTGTGTATTTAAAAACACTATCTAGCCCTGGCCAGTTTGGCTCAGTGGTTAGAGCATCAGCCTGCGGTCCCGAGAGACCGGAGTTCGGTTCCCTTTAAGGGCACGTAACTCGGTTGCAGTTTGTCCCCGGCCCTGGTTGGGTCATGCAGGTGGCAACCACTCGATGTGTCCCTTTCACGTCAATGTTTCTCTCTCTCTCTCTCTCTCTCTCTTTGGTTGGGTCGTGCAGGTGGCAACCACTCGATGTGTCCCTTTCACGTCAATGTTTCTCTCTCTCTCTCTCTCTCCCTCCCTCCCTCCCTCCCTTCCACTCTATCTGAACAAAAAATGGAAAAAATGTCCTCGGGTGAGGATAAAAATAAATAAATAAAAATAAAAACACTATCTACACTATTCCTCATTTCTGAAGGCACTGTTTACCCTTTGGGAACTTTAAGGTTTGCAATACGGCAATTTATCAAATGTTCACAGTGCCATAAACTACAATCTTTGGGATTATGTTGCATTATTCACTCTGCTGCCCTGACGCTACACTTTTAAAATAGTTGAGTATCTCTCATGACTCTTTTTAACCACTAAAAATAATAGGCCAAAAGTACTAAACTTCATCAGCCTTCAAATTCTTCTCCGTTTCTAGCCAATATATCATAAAAGAGTGGTTTCCTTGTGATTGAACCTCACCTCCTTAGGCCAAGTGAAGAGAAGACCCGGGGGGAAAAATGCCAACCAAAAAACATACACCAGGAGACAATTCTGTAAAACAGATTGTATAAAGGAAGAAACCAGCTCAGAAGATAAATCCAGAGTTACATACAGACCCAGACTGGCAAATGAGCTGCCCTATAAGAGGAAAGCCTCTCATAGCCCAGGTCCTCACACAGCTGCTCAATCCTTCCACGCCTCCCCTCACTACCTGACTCCAGGTTACACTAGTTCATCCATCATCCAGTATTAACGAAGCAGTCCGGCTATGTTAATGGGGCAGTCACAGAGAAATGAATGCTATATACAATCTGAAGACACTTTCATATCTAAAGCCTAGTAATCAACCCTGAAAGGTAGACACAATGCTCTTTAGGTTTGCTTTCAGCTTTTGAGGAATGGGCTCTTTAGGATGCAGAAAGCTCCGGAAGAAAAAGGACCTAAAGGCCAGGTTAAGTCTGGGAACACAGAAGGCTTCAGGCACCTGCAAGGGATCAGAAGTCAGAGCAGAACTCGCCCCTCCTGCGGCAGGGGCCTGACCTTTGCCCCCTACTTCTTCCCAGTTGCCTTCCACAACAATCTCTTCCTCGTCTTATTCCTGCCCCTGCGCGCTTAATCCACCGGGCTCGTCCAAAGTAAGGGCCCTCCTCCCCTTATTCCCTATCGCGATGTCAGAGCAGCCTTCACGACCCTGGAACTCTAAGAAGAGACTTCGCTGACCTGTCAGCGGATCCAAAATGGCGGGGCCTACTCCCAGGACCGGCAGCCGCTGCTCATGTCCAGTCCGGGCCCGAAGGCGTCTCTGAGCGGTTCTCCCGGCTCTGGTGGCAGATGGAAGAAGGGAAGTAGCCCTTTTCCTGGAAGTTGAGGCCGTAGTCAAGGACTGCACAGCGGCCGGGAAGAGTCGGCCGGAACGGGCGGTGGAGCCGGCTACCTTGCCTGTCAGCTCACTGACGTGGTAACTAGCCTCAGTCTAGCCCGCTGCCTGGTAACTGCGCGAGCCTTGACGCGCACAGCCAATCATAACTTTGCACCCTGAAAAGTGGCATTCCAGCTATCCAATCGAAGAAAGGAAACTGGCTTCGAGCAGTGTGTTGCGCCTGAAGAGGCGAGATTACAAGAAAAAGAAAAGGGTAGATAAGGACAACCAACGAATACAAGGACTTTCTGAGTGACAGTAATAAAAGCCAATAACAAGGGAGAAATAGTGCTGGGCGGTTGGAGAGGTGGAGTTAGCTAGAGTTAGGTTGCAGTGTGGCTTGGAAGTGTCTGCTGGGCATTATGGGGAAGAAAGCTATGATTTGTTGGAAAGGGGGCGGAGTTCATTTTGAGAACCTGAGCGGACAACTCTGTTTCTTCCTCCCTGCCCTGCTCAGGACACTCCCTATCAAAATCAGCCGGACCAAAACCGTGCCTCTTGAGGGAACACTTCCACTGGAGGCAGCTTCTGGGCTCCCTGTATCCTGGTAGCAGTCCCACAGTGTAGTCCAACCTCCCCTCCCCCACTCTCCCGTCTGCCTGCCCTGTCTGGCTTCTCATAGATGTGATTGTCCCATCTGTTTCTTTGCCTTGTGCCCCATTCCAATCGCAAAAATACAAAAAAAAAGAGAGAGAGAGAGAGAGAGAGGGAGGGAGAGGGAGGCGGTAAAAACCTCGGGTATCTAATTCAGGCCTCTTCATTTTACAGAGCAGAAAACTGAGTCCCAGAGTGGAAAGATAGCCCCCACTTTGCATAACTACTTATTGGCAGAGCAGAAAGACAAACCCAGATGTCCTCACTCCCAATTCAGTTTTCTTTTTCACTGCCCTTTACTGACTCTTATGCCCTGGCTTAGTCTATCATCAGGCTGTGACTCCCAGCTCTGCCCCTCATACTAAGCTTTGGACACTCTTTACCCACCTGGAACAAAGCTAATCAAATGAGTTAGTCCACATCAGTGACAGGAAACTGAAGTTTACCTTTAAAATACTAAGAAGTCTAAGGGCTAGATGCCCACCCCTCTTCACTCTCCTGGCTCCAGGTGCCTCTCCTCTTGCAAGAGATGATAGAGGTTGCTAGTATATTTACAATTACCTAAAAAGTGAGAGTGTGCAGGAAGAGAACAGGAGGGTGGGTTTTCTTCTTGCAGATTGACTGGTGGAATTCCCAGCCTGTCTTCTGAAGTAGAGTCCATCCCTGGCTGGTTTGGCTTAGCGGTTAGAGAGTCAGCCTGCGGTCCAGAGAGACCCAGGTTCGGTTCCTGCTAAGGGCACGTACCTTGGTTGCAGTTTGTCCCCAGCCCTGGTTTGGTTGTGCGGGTGGCAATCACTAGATGTGTCCCTTTGACGTCGATGTTTCTCTTTTTCTCTCTCTCCCTCCCACTCTATCTGAACAAAACAAAACAAAACAAAAACCAAAAAAAAGGAAAAATGTCCTCGGGTGAGGATAAAAAAAAAAAGAGAAACAGAGTCCAGGTGTCCCTGCAGACCTGAAGAGACTGCTGGGAGGCTGTGAAAAAAGATAACTCTCTCCCCATTTCCTCCCATTTATGGATGACCCAAGTTCAGGGAAGCGCTATACGTAACCCCATAGAAATGTGGTCTCAAAACTAGACATCCAAAGGCCATCCTCATGCTAAGATTGTCTAATCTGAAAAACCCATCAGACCTGAAGAAGTCCTCAACAGCTCCCTGCATCTGCACATTGGGCTCTTTCCACAGTACCTCTGAGCCATTTTCCAATTTCATTTGAAAACTGGGATTTGGTCTCTTGGGTCCATCTCAGATTGAGAAGTCCTATATAGACAAAATTTTAAAAATCCTCCAGGCGGGTCTAAATTTCCTACTCCCCCATCTCCACTCCCACATACCTCCAAAAATTAATCAACCTAATAGAATGAATGGGATTGTGTGTTAGAGATGAAGAGGAGAGAGATGACAATGCCCTAGCCCCTCCTAACTTCCATCATCTTACCTGGCAGAACATCTCCCTCTTAGATTTCAGGATTGAGTTTCTACATTATGCCTAGGAATAGAAACATGAGAGAGACATGGTACTTGCCCTCCTAAATCTTAGCATCATAGGGGACAACACATAAGTTGATCCCTTCAATATAGTGGGTGGGGTAATAGAGGGTATACACAGGAGGGTTGTGGGAGCAAGAGTCTAGACATATGGCTAACCCAGGAGTTCAGGAACAGCTTCCCAAAGAAAATGAGGTCTTTGAGTGGAGCTTAGGAGGATGAGTAGGAATTGACAAGATGAAGATTGGCTAGAAATATGTTACTGTCAGAAGAAAGGCCAAAGGTGCTCAGGAAACCACTAGGAGATTGGAGACTAAGACAGGGTCAGATCCTAAAAGTCCTGTATGCTAAGCAAGAGAGCTTGTCTTTCATCCTGAGGGCACTCAGGAGCCATTGAAGTGTTTTAGGCAGAGACGTGACTGGTCAGATTTATGTTAGGAGCATATTGTATAATAGAGCTTAGGGTCCTCAAGTGGCACCCAAACAACTCAACCTGATTCCACACGTTCCTTGGGACATCTGTCCTTGCAACTCCCTAAATTAACAAGCACTAAGGAAGGCCACACCTTGCCCACAGAATTGGACCTGGTATCATCAAGGAGAAGCTAGCCCTGTAAAGGCTTAGAGAGCATAGCCTGGGCAAGCCAAAAGTGCAGACTAACAGGTGAACTGCCCAGGCCTCTGAAGAGTGCCCAGTCCATGCCCTGAGATTCAGGGAGAGACTCCTTAAACTGTTTTGGGTAGGTGGGGGGATAGGGAGAAAGAGTTCAGTTACTTGTCCAAGTTCACTCAGTGAGGGTGTGGTTGGTGGCAAGGTTAGAATGATGCTTTGGTTTGTCTCATTTCAAACTCTACTTTCTCCACGAAGCCACCTTCCTTGGAGGAGAGAAAAAAGGGGGAGAGAGGACGCGAGAAAGCCAAGAAGAGGAAGGAGAGAAAGATGTGAGGAAAAAGAGGAGCGGGGAGAAAGAGAAATTAATCTTTCAAAGTGGCAGAGGGAGAAGAGGGACAAACAGCAGAAGCAAAGTGGTGGAGGAGAAAAAAGAGGAAAGAAAGGCGAGACGTGGGAGAACTGGAGCAGACACAAAAGAGCAGAGAGACAGACAGCGACAAGTGGAGAAAATCGCAGAAACTTGAGCGGCAACAAAGTCTGAGCTTTGAAAACCAGCGGCCTCTCTAGGCCCGTGCGCCCTCCCACCTGGCACCCTGGCAGCCCTATCCCCGGCACCGCTCCACTTTGCTCGGGATGGCGGCCTGGCCCCACCTCGCCGCTGGTGGGCCCCAGCTCGGTGGGGCCACACAGCCAGTCCTACGCTGGTGAGTTAGGCTCTGCCAAAGCATTTTTGCTGGAGTGCGGTTTCAGCCACGTGGGGAGGGGAGTGTCCCAGTTGCTGAAGAGTGCCTCCGATTGGTCAGGGGGCGGGGTTCTTGGCGGCACGCCGGCCAGACCCCACCCCCAAAGGCGGGACCTGAAGATTCACAGCTGGAAAGGGTGGAGCCCGGGAAGCGCAGCTGGAAGGGGGCGGGCCCTACAAGCGAGGCTCACCGCTGCGGGCTGGGGGCGCCCTGGGCTGCCATAAAGTGAATGGGCGCCGGTGGGGGGTGGCAGTTTGCGGCGAGGCTCACTCAATCCCTCAGCTCCTGGGAGCACCCGAACAGAGCTGCGGCCCGGGCGCAGGGGGGTGGCCCCCACCCCGGCCGGGTGCCTGGCCCCTGGCCCCTGCCTGCCCTCCAGACTGCGGCCGCCGCCGCCGCTGCCGGGAGTCTGCCTGCTGCGGGACTCACTGTGAGTGCTTTACCATGCGGGGGACAGGGACTCAAGGGGCGAAGGGGCCATGACTAGACTTTGGGATTCCTAAAATGGGACTTTGGTCGGCTCAACTGGGTCACGGTACTTGGGGGGACAGTCGAAACTGGGAGGGCGGACTGCAGACCCAGGACCAGGACTTAGGGAAAGGAAAATTCAGCGTCAGAACTCAGAGGACAGAAAAGGGGAAGACTCGGGGGATCCAGAGGGAAACGAGACATGAAGCCAGCATAGGGGTTCCTCGAAGTGGGGAGTAGAGAGCCGGGAAACCATTACCAGAAAGCACCTTGGAATCCGAGGGCGCGGAGCAGACAGCTAGGGAACGAAAGGGGTTGCTGAAGCCCTAGGCTGGGAGCTGGCAACGGCTGCCCAGTATAGGGGCAGCTGGCGGCACCCGACGCCCCTTGCCTGGGGCCCGGATCAGACTCCAGGGGCTGGGAGCAGGAGTGCGTCTAGTCGCATACGCTTCTCTTTTCAGCTGTGATAGGAGCCTTGTAGTGAGAGGCTGGCTGCGACCGGGTCAGATGGCCGCTGTGCGGTCGGTAAGGCAGTGGCTTGGCCGGGCAGCCCGAGTCACAGGCAGTGGATCTGGAGTGTCCGGCTTGGGGTGTCAGGGTCCGCATGGGTTCCGGCCTGGGGCCGCCACAAAATCGGACAGAATGTCCGCAGCGCGCGGGGCTGGAAGCGGACAGAATGTCCGAGACGGTGAGGTGGGTCTCTCTGGAGCAGGCGCTGTGTCAGGCAGCGGTGGACAGAATGTCCCTGGCTGAGTGGCATGTCCATTTACCCGGCAGCGCCTGTCCAGCTGCTGCGTGTACAATGGGGTTCGCTATGGTGGGTCGCCTCAAATCCCACTTTGCAAACTTGTTTCTGCTCCTAGGGACTGTGAGGCTCAGGAGCAGGGAGTGAGAGTAAAGCCTGCAGCCTGGCCTTGGGGCTGAGTGATCGTGGGAGAGATTTCCTCTCCAACTCAAACCAGATCCAAGCATCACATGGACTTACAGAATTCAAATCTGAGCAGATTTGGTGGGACTGTTAGTGGGAATCAAGACCAGAAAAAAAAAAACCCACAAAGAGCAATGGGAGGGCAAGAACGAACCCAGCACAAGCCCCTGCTAACCTCAGTTCCTCACAAACTCAGAGACAACCCCTAATTTTAATACAGCTGATCAGACACCCCAAAACTTCTTGCCTGGGTGTCAGCAGGCTAAAGGTGCCTTCTCTGCAGGAAGCAGGAGCCCAGGCCTGAAGAGAAAACTGCAGCCATTTAGCAAAGCAAACCCTGTGGTCTTGTTTCTCGTTTTGCTCCCTCAGCCCCACCAATCTCAAAACTACCCTGATGGCTGAGAGGAGGTAGGAAGGAGAAAAGTAGAATCCAGTCTGTTCGGCCCAACATGAAACCTATATAGCTCCCAACTCTGGTTGGGAAGGAGGTCTCAGCCCTACCCAACTGCCCTGTGTGATTTCTCTGTAGCTGAGGGAGGGCCCTGATTCTTTGGACCCCCTACAATAACACCCACCCTGACCCCAGCTGTTTAACTAGACAGACACCAGTTAGGCTGAAGAGAACAGAGTAGAGAGACTCTCTCAGTCTATGTTAGTGAGCAAAACAGCCAGGCTGGATACTGAGTTTTCATGGGGGTAAGTGCAAGGTGATGTGTTTAGCATTGAGTAAATAATCTAAACAAGTGGGTCTCAACCTTTCTCATCCTCTACCCATGAGTGTGACATACAATACATATTCCCCTCACTCCCACCTTCATTCCTCAATTTTAAAGCTTGCATATGACCAGCTAGAACATTGTTTCTCAACCTTTTTTGTTCCTTGCCCCCTTTTGATAAATATAGAGTCAAACCCCAAAATCCCCACCACATTCTGATACCCTTTTCAGGGGTTTATGCTCCCATCACCTTGAAATTATGGGGTTATGGGTGATGAAAGATTCTGAGTCAGGAAAGGAATAGGGAAAGCACTACTGATGGTTCCCTGAAGACCTGAGCCCAAAGTTCTGCTTTTGCCAAAAAGGCCAAAAAGCAATGGCATTTATAATGAAGATGACTGGAAACAGAAGGCAGAACCTTCTCCCATCCTTGCATAAAAGCATGTAGCTGAGTGCATGCCCGAGTCACTGGCTTTATGGGAGAATGTCATGGGCCTAGAGAAGTGTCAGAGAATATTCCGAATAATGGGTAGCTAATGGCTGCTGGAGAGAGCAAACTTCAAAGTTTAGGCCTCTGGATAGTGAGATAGGGTGGAAAACCCACAAAATAATGAAAGGCATCAATAAACAGAAGACTTATTTGCTCCCCAAATTCTGAAACTGGAGATGAGGGGGCCTCTTAGGACTGGAGTGATGCAAACACAGAATGAATAGGAAAATGTTCCTTGGCACACAGAGCTCATTTCCAGAGAGGGAATAGAGGCAGGAAGTAGAAATAAAATTCTTTGGGGCTTGGGAGGATCAGTGCATGTCAGAACCACAATTGGCTGCTGGCATAGAGGGGGCAAAGAGTGAAAAGAACTCAATCCCAGGTCTTCAATCTATGTAACCTTGGACAAATTTGTCTTCTTAAAGGTGAAATGGGAATTGTCATTCTTGCCACTCACAGTTGTAAATGTTAAATTAAATAATATATATGAAAGCCCTTTGCAAATGGAAAAGCACCACAGAAACAAGCATTATTGCTATTGTTATGCCCAAACCATAGAATCTTTGCTTGGAAGGGTGATATCTCAAGTCTTAAATCAGCCAGAGAGCAACCCTGATCCAGCCACAGGAAGATTCTCAATGATAGATGAAACCTATCTCAGGCTTCAGATGCCAGCCATTACCCCGGCCCCTCTCCAAGAAGAGTTCAAAGGAGCTCCCCAAGTGCTTAACTCCTCTACCAGGCCAAATATTCTGATCTGTTCCCTGCCTGTCTGCTGCTTAAGGATGTGAATGTGGACCCAAGACCCAGGTCCAGGAAGGGAGGGCAGAAGAGGCAGACCAAAGCTAAGCTGGGGTGGGCATGAGAGAAAGAAGGAGCCACACAAATCTTTTCTTCTCCATTTACTCTAAATGATGCTTCCTGGAGTGTGGGGGTGGGAGATGGCAGCTAACCTGAAGGATCCATTAAGTCCATGGTCACCAAACAGGGACCCGTGATAAGAGTAATGGGGGAGGGGAGGAAAGACAGGTGGTGGGATGAAAAAGAACTGCTTTCAAAGAGCCCCTTATCTATCTTTCCCCTGCCCAATCTATTCTGCTCACCAGTGCCAAGTAAAGGTCCCAAATATGCTACTTTTATGTCACTCTCCTGCCTATAAGCCTTCAGTGATTTCTACTGCTTGTAGCAATGCTTCTCTTTAGGGGGCTGGGGTGGGAAAGGGTAGTAGAGGAGTGGGAGGAGAATGACTACAACTGCTGCTGCGGGCTAAAAAAGGCCCATCTAGCTTCCTGGTGTGATGATGTCACTCAGAGATTTAGAGAGAAAACTTTTTTTTTAATCCTCACCTTAAGATATTTTTCCATTGATTTTTAGATAGAGTGGAGGGAGAGAGAGAGAGAAACAGCCATGTGAGAGAGACACATTAATTGGTTGCCTCCCACATGACCCCAACCAGGGTCCAGGATTGAACAGCAACCAAGGTATGTGCCCTTGACCAGAATCAAACTCAAGACTCTGGTCCACGGGTCGATGCTCTAACCACTAAGCTAAACTGGCCAGGGCTATTTTATATTAAAATAAATATAATGATTTTATGGAATAGGATATAAAATTTGCTTTAATTTTTAACATAAGGCTGGAGATCTCAAAGAAATTTCATACTGGTGGCAGCTGTTTTAGGTTGTGCCCCTAGTTCCCCAGGATGATATTCTCTTTCTAGTCATAGTGAGTTTTTTTAATGGAAAAACCGAAGATGTTCTCACCTAGATTGTATCAAACCTGAACCACCACACCTTGTCCCTCATTGGAGACCCCACCAGCCTGACCCATTTTTCTCTGATGACCTCTCATTGCCCACACTGAGACCCTGGCCAAGCTAGGCTCCATGTTGCCTTCTGAACCAGCCAGCTCATTCCTAATCCTGCTCTATTATTTAGAAGCCCCTGTCCCTTCTCTGCTTCCCCAATTCCCAGTTATGTGCTACAATGTCTGAGCCCCAAAACATATCACCTTACATGGGCTTCCATTTCTTTCTCTCCCATAATTTGAGGATCAGACCCATGCAGCCCATCATTTCATCCTGTGCTCTGTTTGCCTCCCTTGGGGATCTGTCTTAGCACCTAATGCTTGCTGAAGGAAAGAAGGAAGAAAGAGAGGGAGGAGTGTGGAGGTCCATTTCTCTGATCCCTGACTTACCCCTTAATAAATTAAGTGCATCAAATTATTGCTGCCTCCACCTGAGTCTTAGGGTTTCCTCTTGAAGCTGTGATCCTTCTCTACAGCTATCTTCATTTGTTCCCATTTGTCACTGCAGTTCAGCAGACCAGAGAGTTTGAGTGCTCAGCATCACTAATGAACGTGAGGCTATGTGCTCTTAAAGACCTCACTTGAGTTTTAGGTTTACTGTACAGAATGGTTTAGGGCCCTGGTTTACACCTGTTCACAAACTTGCTGCTGGCTGAGCCACAGCATCACAACTCCATCCCCTCTATCTTCCTCTTCATTCTGGCCCTGCAAGAGAAAGTTCTCCTACTTAAGTTCCAGGGTGTGTTTTCTGCCTTAGGCATTATTGTTGCAACTTCTTTGGGGCTTTCACGCTGTGGCCCTGATTTATTCCTTTGCCTTCAGGACAAAAGTGGGTACACATGGCAGTTACCATCTTGCCATGAACTTGTGTACCTTGGATAAACCATGGCCTCTGTGGCCTGTGATAGTCTCTGCTCTCCACCTTACTATATCTTGGATATTTTATTCTTGCTTTAGTTTATGACAGCTTCCTATAATTCCAGCCTGTACTTCAGAATCAGAGCACACCTGCAGGCCCTCCCTTTTCCTTAGGGCTAGGATTGCCACCCTGATACCAGTCGGACCTGGGCCACACATCCCAGCAGGGGATGTCAGAAAGGCTGGAGATGAGACAAGCAGTTCCTCCCAAAGCTGGACTCAGCACCACTGTTATCTCTGGCCTGCCTGGTATGTTCTACCAGTATCAACCAAACCTGTGGGTCCCAGACCTACTGCTTGTCCCTGTCCACTGAGTGAGGTGAAGTCCCTGGCCTCAGTCTCAATTTCTCAGCTTCCTGACCTCCAGTAGTTTGGGGGAGCTTAATCCTCAGCCAGACTGTCTCCAGCTCAGACAAACACTTGGCGCCCCCAGCCTCTGCCTGACCAGCCCACCAGTGCACAAATCTGCTAAGAGGCCTATGCCCCCACCCTCTATTTTCCTACTGCCTGGCTGGCTTTAGTGTTCTTTTCAGTTTCACAATCAGGGCCCTTCTCAGCCTCATCCCCTCTGTCTTCCATTACTAACCTCGTCAGGAGCCTGAGGCTTCATTCTTTCCTGTCCCTGGTCCCCCAAAAGACTCCCAACTTGGGTTACTCTATCCATTTTGCTGTTACCTTATTGACTGGGCTCTCCTTTATGTTCAGGACAGAGTGCTCACAACACACATTTGCATCCCTCTCTAAATGCAGCATACTTTCCTCTTTATTTGCCAGAGAACTTCACTGGGAGATACAGGGTCTAGGGAGGTGAACCACTGAAGCAAGAGCAGAGATGAGGATGAGATCTTATTTACCACTCTATCCTTGGTGCCTTACTCAATGCCTAGCTCATAGAAGGTGCCAAATAAACATCTCTTCAATGAGTAAGGAAAATATATACTTGGATAGAGTTGTACCCCTATCCATTTTTTTACATATTATGTTTTATTTTAACCTTATAACAATACTGAAAGTAGGTAGGGAAGGGATTATAATCTCCCTTTTTGAGATGAAAAAATATGCTCAGAGAGTCAAATAATTTGTCAAGAACACATAGCTAGTAAGTTGGGGAGCCAGGACATGGACCAAGATCTCTTGACTCCAAAGCTAATTTTTTGGGGCTATACCAGATTACTTTCCTAAAAGGGACCTGGGTAGTTTCTGTTCCCCACCTCTACCTCATCCTCTTCCTCTCGAATTCTCCTACCACCTCCCCACTCAGCCAAACAGGCTCTCTCCAGCAGCCACTTGAGTGTAGACCACTCCCCTGGCCTCTTTGGCCTCCTCCTCCCCCACAGAATCCTTAGTTTCTAGGACTGAGAGCTGAGGTTCAGAGGGGCCAGGAAGGAGAGGGGGGAGGGTAATGACTAGCTCCAAAACAGCCAAGGCAGCTGTCCCTGTCACAGAGAGAGGAGACTGTGTGACAGTGTGGGTCTGTCTGTATGAATGTGGGAGCACATGTGTGGGAGAGTGTGGGTTTGTATGCCTCTAGTTCCAAGTCCAAGTGCTTATTTTGTCTGAGTGGGGGCCTGTGTGTGTCTGCATGTGTGTCTGTCTGTCTCTAGGAACTGAACTCTGCTTTCTCAGCTTCATCTTTTACTCTGGCCTTTATCTCTCCTCACCCTGCCTCCCTCTGCTGAAATAAAGGGTGAAACCAAGACCCAGGTATGAAATGCTGGGGGAAGGGGAGTTCAGAAAATTAGAAGTCTGGAGCCAAAGCAGAATGGAAGGATAAATGGCAATGGTGGGATTTAACTTTCCCTATAGGCAAACCCAAATGTCTCTTTTTCCCAATTCTTTGTTGCTCCTGTGGCCTCTGGAGAAATCAGAGGTTTTGCATTTAATAAAAATATAATTTTTATTAAATTTATTGGGATAACATTTGTTAATAACATAAATTTCAGGTGTGCAACTTTATAGTACAACATCTGTATACTCTATTGTGTGCTCATCACCCAAAGCCTAGTCTCCTTTGTCACCCCCTTTACTTTCTTCATTCTCTTGGGTATAAAGTAAAAGGAGATTTCAGAGCACCCCTTTTCCCAGCTTTCAGTTCTATGCCTTTCTAGCTATTTGGGAAGAGCTACTAGTCGTGGCTGTCATAGGTGCCTCCCAGGGGCATCTCCCTTCCACCAGAGCATTGTTGAGCCAGCCCCAAACCTCTGAGTCCTGACCTCACACTTTATTTTTTAATTTATTATTATTATTATTATTATTATTATTATTATTTTTATCCTCACCTGAGGACATTTTTCCATTTTTTGTTCAGATAGAGTGGGATGGAGAGAGAGGAAGAGAGAGAGAGAAACATCGATGTGAAGGGACACATCGAGTGGTTGCCACCCGCATGACCAACCAGGGCCAGGGACAAACTGCAACCGAGGTACATGCCCTTAGCGGGAACCGAACCCGGGTCTCTCTGGACTGCAGGCGGATGCTCCAACCGCTGAGCCAAACTGGCCAGGGCCTGACCTCACACTTTAAAGAGGAGAGGTAAGCTGAGCACCCCTACCTCTGGCCTGACTTCTCTCCTCTCTTCCCGGATTCCAGATCCCAGCCCTGCTTCTTTGACTTTAGAAAAAAGTCCAAGGTCGCCCTGGCAGGTTTGGCTCAGCGGTTAGAGTGTCGGCCTGCAGTCCAGAGAGACCCGGGTTTGGCTCCTGCTAAGAGCACGTACCTCGGTTGCAGTTTGTCCCTGGCCCTGGTTGGGTCGTGCGGGTGGCAACCACTCGATGTGTCCCTTTCACGTCGATGTTTCTCTCTCTCTCTCTCTCCCTCCCACTCTATCTGAACAAAAAATGGAAAAACGTCCTTAGGTGAGGATAAAAAAATAATAAATAAATAAATAAGAATACTATTAAAAAAGAAAAAAAAGTCCAAGGTCTAGTCTCCTTTGCCTGTGGAAAGAACACGGATTGTTTCTCAAGTCCTGCCTTGACCTCTGTCCCACCCCAATCTTACTTGAGAAGTGGAGGCAGGGGCCAGTTATCCTCTCTGAGCTGGGTGAAGGGGGTATTACCTTGTGCAAATACAAGCCACTGCCCATCTGCGCCTCCCTGAGAAAGGCTCCTAATAAGTTCAGAGCCGCCAAGTGACACACATCTCAATTTAGGCAAATCTACCACATTAATGCACCTTGCATAGCCTGTATTAAGTCCCTGTTAATAAGGAGGCAGATGGACCCCTCCCACCCAGCTCTTCATCCTTCCTCTGTCCCTAGCCTTCTTTGGTTCTCCTCTAACTTAGAGGCATCTAGAGTTCTTGAGATCCACTAGTGTCCTTTTCCCTTCATCCTACCAGAGGGGGCCTTGGAAAGCCAGCAGAAAATAGAAACCTGCAGGGGAGACTTGAAGAGGGACCCAGGCAGCCTACTGGGCAATGACAGGCAAGATTTGGGAAAAGGAGTAAGGGTAGCAAGGGGGTTTTCAGAAGCTTACATCTGCCTGGGGTGGATCTGGTAGAGGCCGTGTAAGAGAGTGGAACAGTGACTGGTAGGATGTAAAGTGTGTATGGGCAAGCACAGAAGCAGACAAAGCCGAATGCCTAGTGATTTTTTTTTTTTTTTTTTTTTGGTGCTACGTGCCCCTAGTGGGAACCAAACCCGGGACTCTCTGGTCCACAGGCTGACGCTCAACCGCTGAGTCAAACTGGCCAGGGCTGCCTAGTGATTTTTAAACATGTTTTTTATTCTGGAACCCTTTTTTCAAGTGAAATCTCTCCAGAAAGCATAAACAAAACAGACAAAAGCAGGGCTGCCTTAGATAAAGCAGATCAAAGAGAGGCCAGGCTAGGGTTCCATCCTTGAGACTAGTCCTGAGTTCCAGTCCCTTAGTGGGGGTTTCTGGGTAGGGCCCTAAAGAACACAATTTGAAAAAGCAAATGAGAAGAATCATTAGCTTAGGAGTCTCCCAGACCCAGTTCAGATCCCAGTTCCACTACTTACAAGCTCTGTTACCTTTAATTATTACAGTCTCAGTTTCCTCCTGAAAAAGGTGATTATACCTAATATTGATGCATTCTTGTGAGGGGAGAGAGATAACAAAATAAAGGCACACTGTAAGTACTCATAATTGATAGCAGTGATTTTCCTTGTGGGAGAAATATTAGGTCTGGTTCAAAATCAAATCTGTCCCCCTGGAGAGGAGAGTAACAGAGGTTTCAGCTATGTCTTAGGTGTGATTGGCTAAGGGTCATGTATAAGTTTATGGGGATATTGGACATTCATGTGGAAAGGAACTGAAATTTTTTATTTTATTTATTTATTTACTATTTATTTATTTATTTTATCCTCACCCGAGGACATTTTTTCCATTTTTTTGTTCAGGTAGAGTGGGAGGGAGAGAGAGGAAGAGAGAGAGAGAGAGAGAGAGAGAGAGAGAGAGAGAGAGAGAGAGAGAGACATCGATGTGAGTGGCTGCCACCCGCAAGACCAACCAGGGCCTGGGACAAACTGCAACCGAGGTTCGTGCCCTTAGCGGGAATCAAACCCGGGTCTCTCAGGACCGCAGGCCAATGCTCTAATTTGCCAGGACCTGAAATTTTTTTTTTTTGTACAGATAGAGTGGGAGGGAGAGAGAGGAAGGGAGAGAGAGTGAGAAACATCGACGTGAAGGGACACATCGAGTGGCTGCCACCCGCACGACCAACCAGGGCCCGGGACAAACTGCAACCGAAGTACGTGCCCTTAGCGGGCACCGAACCCGGGTCTCTCCGGACCGCAGGTCGACGCTCTAACCGCTGAGCCAAACTGGCCAGGGCAGGACCTGAAATTTTTGAGGCTGTGGTATTTGGCATGTGGCATGCAATCATTGTGGTTTTCATTAATTTATAAATATCTATTGAATACCAACTGTGCAATAGGCAGTTCTAGGTGCCCAGCAGTGAAAAAAACAAAGTTTAGTGTGTATATCTGTGCATAAAATTTTTGAGTATACAACTTTTTCCCCTTAGGTTGCTGTTTCCCCATTCTATCCTAGGGCACCCCACACAGGGGTAGCTTTTTTTTTGGTGGCTGAGGAAGGTGACAGTAAACCTGTGGGGAAACACTTCTGGAGATTTTATCCCCATTGACGTGGTCTGTGTGTCTTCTCTTCCCTCCAGAGTCTTCTCTCCATGGAGTTCGGCCTGCTCAGCGAGGCGGAGGCCCGGAGCCCGGCCCTGTCGCTGTCAGACGCGGGCACTCCCCATCCCCCACTCCCAGAACACGGCTGCAAGGGCCAAGAACACAGCGGTGAGCACGCCCCCTCCTGGGTGTAGGGGAGATAACTCAATCCCTAATTGGGGTGGGGCCGGGGTGGGAGACAAGGGCTGGTGGAGGAGGTACCCCAGCCAGGAAATCCTTGTGACCTGACCCAACCCGGCCCCAGACTCGGAGAAGGCTTCGGCTTCTCTGCCCGGTGGCTCCCCCGACGACGGCTCGCTGAAGAAGAAGCAGCGTCGGCAGCGCACGCACTTCACCAGCCAGCAGCTGCAAGAGCTGGAGGCTACCTTTCAGAGGAACCGCTACCCTGACATGAGTACGCGCGAAGAGATAGCCGTGTGGACCAACCTCACCGAGGCCCGCGTGCGGGTATGACGCTCCCAGAACCTCAGCCCCATCCCGGTCTTCCTCTCGGACTGCTTAGCGAGTAGCCTAGAAGCCTACAACTTGTGGTTCTGCCCTGCCTGCCCCATCCTCGGATCCGACACCCGACGTCCCAAGGCCCCGGTCCGCTGCCCCACAAGGCCTTCTTTCCACCAACCTCCAATCTTACTCCACCCTATCACTCCAGGCCGCGCGCTTCTTCTCCCCCTGAGACTATCCCTTGTTCTCCTCTCCACCTCTTCTTGACCCCAAACTACTGCCCCCAGCCCGCCCCGCCGTCGCCCTCGACTCCGTTCTGCCGCCCACTGCTTCTGTTCTCAGCTTTCTGACTGCGAGCGCTCCTCCACGACCCCATTCCCGTCTTCAGCCACCTCATCTTATTTACATTCCGAACGGCCCGGGCTTGAACCCCTATCTGGGTGACCCGCTCACCCCCGTTCGGCTCCCAGCCCTGACAGCCTTTTCTTCCGCGCCCGCAGGTGTGGTTCAAGAACCGGCGCGCCAAGTGGCGGAAGCGCGAGCGCAGCCAGCAGGCGGAGCTGTGCAAGGGCGGCTTCGCGGCGCCGCTCGGTGGGCTGGTGCCGCCCTACGAAGAGGTGTACCCCGGATACTCTTACGGCAACTGGCCACCCAAGGCCCTCGGCCCGCCGCTCGCCGCCAAGACCTTTCCGTTCGCTTTCAACTCGGTCAACGTGGGGCCTCTGGCTTCGCAGCCCGTCTTTTCGCCACCCAGCTCCATCGCCGCCTCCATGGTGCCCTCGGCCACGGCCGCCCCGGGCACCGTGCCAGGGCCCGGGGCCCTGCAAGGCCTGGGCGGGGGGCCCCCCGGGCTGGCTCCAGCCGCAGTGCCCTCCGGGGCAGTGTCCTGCCCTTACGCCTCAGCCGCCGCAGCTGCTGCTGCTGCCGCCTCCTCCCCTTACGTTTATCGGGACCCGTGTAACTCGAGTCTGGCCAGTTTGAGGCTAAAGGCCAAACAGCACGCCTCTTTCAGCTACCCTACGGTACCCGGGCCGCCCCCGGCAGCCAACCTCAGTCCGTGCCAGTACGCTGTGGAACGGCCCGTATGAGTTGCCCGGCCAGTCTATCATCCCCAAGGATGGGGTTGATAAAATTCACATCCTCCCCGAACTGGGGTCATCTTGACTAGTTTGATCCCGCCCCGGGGTCTCAGAGGGATGCTGGGGCAGCTGGTGGGAGGGAGGCGGCCAGCTCCAGAGACAGCCTTCCCACTTCCAGCCCTGAGGGGTAGCCTGGGCCCTACACACAGTCCGCGCCCCTGGGACTAAGGCCAGGAACAGGGACCAGTTCCCCGGGGGCCAACTCACCCTTGGCCCACCCCGCCTTCTCCAGACTCCTCTCCCATTTATCATTTTCAAAGATAAATTAAATAAACGTGCGCGGACTGTCAAAGGCCTGATGATTCAGAGTTGCGGTTGAGCCGTCTCCCCTCATCCTCCCTCATGTCTAAAGGAGAGCTGGGTGTTCAGGAGAGGTGAGGGTCCCAGTTTCTAGGGCTTCAGTCTCCCTTAGCCGCTAACACCAGGATAGAAAAGCTGGGGGATTCCTGGAGCAGAGGGGCTCATGCATGCTTGCGTGTCTGTGTGGATGGCTTGGGTACTAGCTGCTTGGCCGGCGTTGGCCAAAGCTGGTGCTGCGGTGCCACCTTGTGGTCCCATGGAGGATAAGTGGAAGATCTGGTATGAAATGCAGGTGTCACTTTTACAACTTAGGAAGCCTATGACCTTAGATAACTTACTCCGCCTTTCTGCACCTTTTTCTCACTGTTTCAATGAGGGGCTTGGGCCTCTAACAGCAATAAAATTCTGGTCTGTAACAGACATTTATTAAGTGCCTACCAGACCTAGGATTCTTATTGAGTGTCCGTGTGTGTACCTCTCATCCTTCCACACATCCCCTTATACTTCTCACCTATTGATCATCCCACTGCCAGCAACCATCTCCCATCACAACAGACCCCTTCTTTCCCCAAATTCCCAAAACCCAAAAGTCTTGTTGAAATATTTAATTAAAAATAGAACAAGAAGAGAAAGGTTTCTATATAGAAATATGAATAACTTGGCTCTGGGGATCCTTCTCAGTCCCAGACCCATCCCAGGGCCTGCTTAGCATTCACATTAGAAACAGAAACCTCAAAGTACTAGATCACATCCCTTTCCCAGGGTTGATGTTTCTTGTCTGTCATAACTTCCTGCCGCCGTGGGGCACACATCCTGTGGGGAAACCATGCAGGGGAGGCATCCTAATTATTCTCCCAAACCTAAACCAAGCCCCTCAGTGCCCTGAGGGAGGACAGAACCTGGAGCTTCTTCTTTTTCTCCAACCCTCTACTTGCTCTTGGCCTTGGCTTTAACCTTGGGCACTATGTAGGTTCGGTAGAAGAAGTGGGAAAAGAGGATGAAATAGGTCATATACACCACGGAGGACCAGAAGATTTGTTCCGTTGTGGTTTGGCATCCCTGTTCCTGTTTCCAGATGTAAGTCAGGATGGTGACATTGATTCCCATAAACATCTGCAGGATCTGCAGGGTGGTGATGAGCCTGGGAAACCACATGGGGGGCTTCACTTTGGCAGCCTTCAGAGCGTAATAGGTATACATGAGGGAATGCACACCATAGTTCATGGTCATGAACCAGCCGCCTGTAGCCAACCTGCTCTTGAATCCAAAGCTTGTGAACACTAGCACTGTGCTGTGGTGGTACCAGTGCACAAAGATGAGTGGCCGCTTACGCAGGATGATGAAGGCCGTGTCTCCTGGGAGATGGGGAGGCATAGCTGGCATACCACCCAGTGTTGAGACCATCCTCTGCACTGAATGTGGGGATGCAGGGGAATTCTCAGGGTGGGTAGAGGGGTCTTTGTGGCAGAGAATCTGGAGAGGGGCTTGGGTGAGAGGTGTTGTTAGGACCCAGGGATGGGGAAGGGACTCGCCATGTGATGGATGAGAGGGGCCCTGAGGAAGGGTGTAGTTGACTGGGTGCCAGAGAGACAAAGCCTTGCTACTCACCAAATTCAATGATCTTGCTGAGAACAAAGAGGGAGGACCAGAAGTTGACTACAGAAGTGTTGATGAAGTTGCTGTAGCACACAGTGTGCTTTAGGCCATACCTACGTATCAAGATCCCCATTAGGCTCCACGTCCTCAGTGCCCCTAGGATACTGAAATGGGACAGAGGAAAAGGGTATAAGGTCATTCCCAGACACCAATTCACCCTTCCCCCTCAGCCTGGTCACGTCATTGTCCCAAGCTCCGCCACCTTCCCACCCTTCCGGGGGTCACGGCTCCTGAAATCCCGATACCAACCAGTAATCTAGAGGAAATGAGGGCTGGGAAAGGACCAGGGAACGCTGGAGGATGGGACTGAAAGCTGACTTAGGGAACAGAGTTCTTGGGATGGGTAGGAGCCTATGAGGAGATGGGTGGCAGGATGGGGGATATCCATGGGGGAAGAAATATTGGAAGGAGGGGGTAGAGAAGTTATTGGCGAGTCTTGGGAGAGGGTATTAGAGTCTGGAGAAATTTGTAGGAAGTACACAGACTCCATGAGCACAAGAGGACTCGTGAGAGAACAGAAACTGCCAGTCTGGAGCCTGGGGAAGAAGAAGGGAAGCTGGGAAGAGAGCTAGAGCTGAGAGAATGGGATAGGGAGAGCTGGGGGGGGGGGGGGGCGCAACTTGGGGTATTGATGCAATTAAGGTTTCTAAAAAGCTTTTAGGGATATAGCGAGGTGTTCAAATAAGCAAGGAGTATCTTACCTGAAGATTGCAAGGCAAAAAGACCAAAGGAAGAGAGGCCCCTGCAGATTGAAGCCCTTCCGTGCCTTCATGTAGTTGTGCCCCACAAAGATGAACAGCAGGTAGATCAGAGCTATGGGAAATGAGGCTGCCCTGGCAGGCAGAAGGCAGAGGGGATGGGCTCATGGGTGGGTGCTGATTAAAGACAAGCCCGCTCATCTCTCCAAGTGAGTGCTGTGGGTTGGAGTTCCAGCTCAGCCACCTACTAACTTTGTGACATTGGAAAAACTACTTAGTTCTCTAAGCCTCAATTTCCTTATTTGTAAAGGGGGAATAATACTCCTCTCCTGACAATGTTAATATGTAAATTACCTAGCACATTGCAGGGGCTGTGTCCAAGGTTTTTGTGATTATTGCTCTCTCAGTGGGGCTGGAAGTGGGTAACAAGTGCGGGTCCACGCCTAGAAGCAACACAGGGCTACAGGTGTAAGATGAATGTGGCAATAGCTTCCACCTAGTTTGGTTGGTGTACAAAATCAGAACACAAACTCCTCGGAGGAGCCTTAGGGCAAGGCCAGAGAGCCTGGGGAAATCTTGAAGAGCTCTCTGACTGCCTCCTTCTCCACGGCAGGGACAGATGGAACACTTGGAGAACAACATGAAAATTATGAAGGGCAGGCTATCTCTGGGCACCTGCACTATGTACATGGGTGCACACAGCCACACAAGACCACAAAGGACAAAGAAGAATCATATGTAGGGTGGTGGGACTAGTAGTTCCAATCAACCCCATTCTTCAGAGACTAGTTCTCACTATACTTTTTCTCCTTGGTTTCTGTCTCCTCTCAAATTCCTCACCCCATACTTTTATATCTGCCTCTTTTTCTCTTTCTCCCCCACCCCCTTTCTCTTTTCCATATCTAATCTCTTTGAGGTACCACACTATCTGCACTTTCGACAACGGAAATGTGGAGCCAGTACAGGAATGCCCGATACCTTTGCTTTTTAAGGAAAATCATTGCGGGCAGCGTCTCTACTATCCCCATCCCCACCCCCAGCCCCAGCCCCACCCCCACCCTCCTAATTGCAGTCAACAGAATCAGGCCTCTGGCATGGCCCTTCCCCTTCCCCAGGTCTCACCAGTACTTCTCCAAATAGGGTCTCATGTACTGTAACCCCTCGAAGTTGTAGGGTTGGAGCAGCTGCTCTATTTCGTCTGAAACATTCTTGACTGTGCCCATTTTGTTCTGCAGACGTCAAGGTCGGGAACTTGGGGAGCTGGGCGAGAGGGTGGGGAACCGAGGATGGAGCTAACCTGGAGGCGGGACAGAACGGAACTCCGCGGCGAGCCCTGGACCGTGGGTTTCAGGTGCGTGCGCTGCGATCCGACCCCATTCCTCCGCAGCCGCCACTGCGGTATATAACACGGATTTGCAAAGCGGCGGGCCCAGGTGGTGAGTGGCCACCTCCTTGTGCCCGGCCGTTATCCAATCTCTACCAAGACATGCTCCTGTCCCGCCTCTGGGCGGCAGCACGCTCTCTGATTGGTCATCTTTCCACACATACGCCCACCTCAATACCTTTTCTATACCCCTCGCCCGCCTTTCCCATCTTTTTCTCCCCCCTACATCTCCACTCACGCATGAATTAGCCTGTCGCCTTTGCCTCAGTTTGTTTTAATTCTGACCTACTTGGCAGTGAGGAGAGAGTGGGGGTGTCCTCCAGCCTCTAGTGCCCTGACCCAGAAATAGGGATGTTAGTTTCCCAGCTTCCCTGATACCCTGGAAAACCCAGGCTGCAGTTGAGGATGAATCAGGATGGGAAAGCAGCAGCAATGAGCCTCTCCCATAGTCCTATCTGCCTCCTTCAGGTCTGTGGTTGTGGGTGGGAAAGAGGTAAATTATAATGAATTTTATTGTTGAGGTTGTTGATGTTGATGTTTGGGAAGATGGTTGTTGAGGCTGTTGGGGTTTCTTTATAATTTCCTGAATACCTAAACTGCCCCAGCCTGACACCCAGTAATAATCCTGGGGAGGAAATGGGGTCACCCTCTGGGCTTCTGAGATTATTGTTTTAGGGTTTCCTGGAGGCCTCCTAGGGTTTATAGATGCCCTGCCTCTCCCCAGTCTCCTGTTCTCTCCCCCAATCTATGCTTATCTAATCAAATCTACTTTTTCCTTGCCTGTGTACTCAACCCCAAAGAAATACATATTTTAAAACTTTTAAGGCCTCACCTGGCCAGTTTGGCTCAGCAGTTAGAACACTGGCCTAAGGACAGAAGGGTCTTGGGTTCGATTCCAGTCAAGGGCAAGTACCTGGGTTGCAGGTTCGATCCCCAGCCTTGGTCAGGGTTGTGCGAAGGCAACCAATTAATATGTCTCTCTCACAGTGATGTTTCTCTCTCTCTCTCTCTCTCTCTCTCCCCCGCCCTCCCTCCCACACTATCTAAAAATCAATGGAAAAATATTCTTGGGTGAGGCTTAACAACAACAACAACAAAATCTTGTAAGGCCTTACTTGTCTGCCCCTTATTTCTCTCCTAGGTTTTATGGACGTGAGGAAGAAATACAAGGTTCAATGGCAGTTTTCAATAAGATGGAGATTTGCAAAACAAGTGCTAAGATAACAAAATATACAATATTTATAATCAAGATGTGGCTATAAACAACTATATACAGGCTCTGGAGCCAGAGGACCCAGGTAGAAATCCCAGCTCCACTTTCTTAACCTCAGTCAACTGTCTGGGGAAGGGTCAAGTGGGAAGTACTGCTATCTAAATGACTCTCAAGTGCATTCCTTTGTTTCTGTACCAAATCACCTCTCACCTGACCACTACACCCACTATCTTAGTCACATTAACTGGTTGCATCACCTCTAATACAGTGTTTCTCTCTCTCTCTCTCTCTTTTTTTTTATCTTCACCCGAGGATATTTTTGCATTTATCTTCAGATAGAGTGAGAGGGAGAGAGAGTGCTTCTCTCTCTTTATTGCATTAGAACCAGAAAAGAATTCCCAAACCTGGCTGAAGGTAAGATTCCTGAGCCCCAATTCCAGAGATTCTGACCCAGTAGTTGGTCCCAGACCATACTTTGAAAACCACTACTCTCTGTCCTCTCATCCAGAAGAGGGTTCTAAAACCTAAATTGGATTGTGCTGTTTTCCTGATTAAAACTCTGCAGTAGCTTTTGATTGCTTCTTACATACCTTGAAACTCAGAAGGTGATCAGCACATTTTTGATGGATGAATGAATAAATGAAAGAATGAATATTATAAGGATAATACCATGTAGGTGTTATTAGGCCTGGATTCAGACCCCATATCCATTATTAACTAGTTCTGTGATTTTAGGCAAGTTACCTAAACTCTCTGACACTCTCATTCTTCATCAGTAAAATGTAGGTAGTCATATTTGCCTGCCTACCTCGCAAGATTGGGGTCAGTATACAAGTCAGATAATGTCAATGTAAGGGTATTGTGGACTAGACACAGAATTATCAGGATGAATCATTTTGAAAGGTTTACAAATGTATATAGAATATGTATACTCAGTCTTGGGTTTCTCTCAAATGACATTTTACATTATCATTCCTTGTGAAGTTTAATGGTGAGGCTTGGGGGCAGAGTGTGTGAAAGAGAACAAGAAAAATCTCCAGAAATTATTTCCTAGGGAAACTTTCCCTGACCCTTGGACTTGGTCTGGTATCTCTATTATATAGAGATTGTTCTCATTACATGTTATTTCTTTTCTTCAATGAGAGTTTATAATTACTTTATTATTTGTTTTTTGAGGAGGGGGGTTCTTGATTAATGCCTGTTTCCTCCACTAGCCCTTGAGCTCCATAAATGCAGGCAATATGTCTATTTTGTTTAACATCATTCTCCTAACACTGGGCATATAGTAGGTACTCAGGTAATATTTGTAGCATGAATGACTGAATGGATGAAATCCTCAGCCTTTGTTTCTCCAAGATAAACACACCAAGCTTGTCCGGTCTTTTTATCTCTTGGCCTCAGCTTTCTAATCTATGAAATGGGGATGATATCTACCTCAGAAGCATGTTAATGAGGATCAAAGGAGAATTATGTTAAATATGTTAAAGAACATTATGCAACATAAAATGTTAAGCAAACAATAGAAATTATTACCAAAAAAAGTGAATTTGTACAAATTTAAACTTCCTTTAAATAAAACTCAACTAATTAAAAAGGAAAGCCACGATCTGGTGATTGGTTGTACAATAATGTGAATTTACTTAACACTAATCAATTGTACACTTATAAATTGTTGCCCTGGCCGGTTTGGCTCAGCGTTTAGAGTGTCGGCCTGAGGTCCAGAGAAACCGGGGTGTGGTTTAGGCTAAGGGCACGAACCTTGGTTGCGGTTTGTCCCCGGCCCTGGTCTGTCGTGGGTGGCAGCCACTCGATATGTCCCTTTCACGTAGATGTTTCTCTCTCTCTTTCTTCCTCTCTCTCCCTCCCATTCTGTCTGAACAACAACAACAACAACAACAAAAATGGAAAAGTGTCCTTGGGTGAGGATAAAAAAATAAATAAATAAAATAAATTGTTAAGATAGTAGGCCTGGCCGAGTATCTCAGTTGGTTGAAGTGTCATCCCTGAACGCCAGGGTTGCAATCAGGCTGGGCACATTCGAGGGTTAACCAGTGCGTGCATGGATGAGTGGAACAGCACGTCAATGTTTTTCTCTCTCACTCTCACTCTCTCTCCTTTCCTCTCTCCCTAAAATCAGTAACCAAACTTTTAAAAAATGGTTAAGATAATAAATGTTATGTATATTTTACCACAATTTAAACATTTTTAAAAATGGAAGCCATGAAATGGGAATATAGTTTTAAGTAAGACATATAAAGAGTTTATGTGCATACTACACAAAAAGCTTATCCTTAGTCCTATCTCTCTGACCCTTAGTAAGTGGCTAAGAACACAGATAGGCTCATTTTATAACTCCAGTATCCCCAAATCTACCTCTCCTTTACTGGCAGGAAGGTCTTTCTCAAACACAAATTAGCTCATGTCATCCTTTTTTTTTTTTTCTTTATTGATTTTTAGAAAGAGAGGGAGAGAGAGAGAGAAACATCAATGAGAGAGAACATTGATTGGCCGCCTCCTGCATGACCCCCACAGGGGATCTGGCCCACAATCTAGAGGTGTGCCCTGGCCAGGAATTGAACTGGCAACCTCTTGGTGCATGGGTCGATGCTCAACCACTGA
Source organism: Molossus molossus (assembly GCF_014108415.1). Taxonomy (NCBI): domain Eukaryota; kingdom Metazoa; phylum Chordata; class Mammalia; order Chiroptera; family Molossidae; genus Molossus; species Molossus molossus. The sequence goes on from NW_023425352.1 coordinate 22,146,180, forward strand.
GCCACACTGGCCGGGCATGTCATTCCTCTTTAAGAACAACAAAAGACCTGGCCAGTTTGGCTCAGCGGTTTGAGCGTCAGCCCACAGACCAGAGAGTCTGGGTTCAGTTCCCACTGAGGGAATGTACCTCGATTGCAGTTTGTCCTCCGCCCCAGTTGGGGTCGTGTGGGTGGCAACCAGTCGATGTGTCTCTCTCATGTTGATGTTTCTCTCTCTCTCTCTTTCACCTTCTCTCCCTCCTGCTCCATCTGAAGATAAATGCAATAATATCCTCGGGTGAGGATAAAACAACAACAACAAACTTCAGGACAAAGGTCAAGTTCTTGAAGCTAGCCCTGACCCAATATCCATCATCCTTTAGCCCCAGCATTTCACATTTTAGCTATAATGAAACAGTCACAACTCCATAACACAAATACTATATTTTTAGTTTTTTTAACCCCCTTTACCTCTCTCCCAATTATTCCTTCTCCCCAGACATTTTTTTCTCACCTGGACAAATATTACCCATTGTTCAGCCGAAGCTCTAAAGTCATTTGCCTTGCAAAAGCCTAATCTGTTTCAGAGAGGATCAACTTCTTCCTACTTTGTCTTCTACCCACGGGACTTTGCCCAAACTGCCTGTCAATATTGTGCTTCTATTGATTGAGTATAGTTAGTCATTTATTTTCTTTCTTTTTAAAAAATATTTTTTTAACCCTCACCTGAGGGTATTTTTCATTTATTTTTCAGACAGAGCGGGAGAGAGAGGGAGAGAGGAAGAGAGACAAACATCAATGTGAGAATGTCACATCGACCAGGGCCCAGACCGGACTGCAACCGAGGTATGTGCCCTTGTCTGGAATCAAACCCTCGACTCTTTGGTCTATGGGCTGATGCTCTAACCGCTGAGCCAAACTTGCCAGGGCAATCATTTATTTCCTATACTATCCTGGCTCACCTACCCTATCCCAAATGGTCATTTTTTTAGGTTGCTCATCTTTGAGGGAAGCACACAGCACTTGGCACACAGTGGGCAGTCAAAATATGTTTGTTGTTTTGAATTGAATAGGCATCTAAGAGGAAATACCAACAATAAACATTTATATTTTTAAAAGACTCAACTTCCTTGGTAATTAGGGAAATACTAATTAAAGACTGTACGTATAGTGGGGTCCCAATTAACAATCATTAAACCGTGTTAAAATTAAATACCCAACGCTAGTCAAAGCTTTGGGAAACAAATACATTCACACCTCATTAATGTCCAGATAAACTGTAATAATCCTTCAAGAAGCACACTTAAGTAACACTTAGCAAGAACCAACTGATATCCTTTGACCCAGTCCCTCACCTAGGAATTTAAAACCCACTGAAATAGGCCAAAAGAAAAAGAAAATCTGTATATAATAAAATACTTAAGTCAATGTGACTTAAAATAATAGAAACCTACCAATAAATGATTAAATTATTAGATACTAATATTACAAAACAGCTTGCAGATACCATAACATAAAGAAACATGAAACCATGTTTGTAAAATAATGTGAAAGAAAAACAAACCGTACCCATCCCATTGCCTCAGTTATCCAAAAGTGATGATGCCCCTGAAGTTTAAAGTTGAAAATAAACACTAAAATGTGAAATCATTCGATGGAGTAAGTGAGATTATAGCAAATAATTTAAAGTGTTTTACATTTTCTTTGAATATTATATATATATATAATCTTGTTTTTATAACCCTCATTGGAGGATATGTGTTTATTGATTTGAGAGAGAGAGGAAGGGAGAGGGAGAGAGAGAGAGAAACATCCATGTGGGAGAGAAACATCATCAGTTGCTTCCTGCAGGCATCTCAATAGGGGAATCAAATCAGAAACATAGGTATGTGCCCTGTGGGAATAGAACCCACAACATTTTTGGTGTACAGGATGATGCTCCAACCAACAGAACCACTTGGCCAGGGTCAAATATCATCAATGCATAAAAAGGTATGTTTGTATTTATCTTCTTAAAGTGTAGCATATTTTCATATTATTTTATAGTTCCTTTTATTTTTTTAAATCAAGTCTCAGACTTTTTTGTTTGTTTTTAAAAATAAAATATGTTTTTATTGATTTTTTAGAGAGAGAGGAAGGGAGAGAAAGAAACCTTGATATCAGAAAGATACATCTGTCAGCTGCTTCTTGCACACCCCCTGCTGGGGATCGAGCCTGCAATCCAAGCATGTGACCTGACCGGGAATCTAACCAGGACCTCTCAGTCCATGGGACCACGCTCAATCCACCGAGCCACACTGGCTGGGCTATAGTTCTTTTTATTTATTTATTTATTTATTTATTTATTTATTTATTTATTTATTTATTATATTTTTAAATCCTCATGAGAGGATATATATATATATATATATATATATATATATATTTTTTTTTTCCTATTTATCACCAGATAGAGTGGAAGGGAAGGAGAGAGAGGGAGAGAAAGAAACATCAATATGAGAAAGACACATTGACTGATTTCCTTTTTGTTTTTGTTGAGTAATAGGAACATGAGACATCATATAATGAAACAGTATATATTGTGTTTTTTTCTTTCTGACTGTAAAGGTAGAAATTTTTAAAAAGGCAAAAATCACTTCAAATATTGTTACCATTATATTTTCAAATATTTCCTTCTGGATTTCTATATAATTATTTTAAAATAAATCTTTTTAAGGGCAGACCACTACCCCAAAAACTGGAAAGACAGGCAAATAAAGAAGATGGCAGCTTATAGGAAGGAGAAATCACTGAAGAGGTACTAGTAGGAATACATAAACAGTAATTAACAAATGCCTGGAGGCTGAGTGTGGACTCACCACAGTCTTTTTTTCTTCCTTTTGTTAATCCCCACCCAAGGATATTTTTCCATTTAGAGTGGAAGGGAGAAAGGGAGAGAGAAAAACATCAATGTGAGAGAGACATAGTGATTAGTTGCCTCCTGAGTGACTTTGACCTAGCCAGGGATCTGAGCCTGCAACCCAGGTACATGCCCTTGACCAGGAATCAAACCTGTGACCCTTTGGTCCTCAGGCTGACGCTCTAACTGCTGAGCCCAACCTGCCAGGGCTATTTTATTTTAAGAAACTCTTCATTTTCCATCAACTTTATTTCCATTTTGTTTAAGAGTTTGTGGAAGAATAGCTAAAGACCACTCAGTAGATGTTCCTACCCATTCAGTGGCCTGAGCAGTGGGGGTTGCAGACCAGTCTTCAGTGGCAGGCTGAGTGCTCCAGTCTTCAGTAGGATCCAGGGGCCCGAAGGTGGGTAAGGCGTCAGCACTGGGAGACAGATGACTACACGACTCAGAGGCAGTGTGACACTATTCCGATTTATTGCAAGTTTCTATGTGCTTATATAATTTCTTTTTTTGGCATGAGTTTAACATTTGCGGTTATAGAAGCAGGGAGTTTCATTCCATAGTACCAGGATATTAGTTTCATTTTTGTCAGAATTAATTTATGACCTTTTGTGTTTATTAGATATTGTTAAGGAAGGGAATAGAGTAACCTATAAGGTGATATAGACAGAGTTATGTAGACAGAGTTCTCTATAGGCCCTTTATCTGAAGTTAATAGTTGACCTTTATTTAAAATCTAGTTTTGGGTTTTTAGATCAGCTAGTTTTTTATTTACTTCCCTAAGTAATTCAGGACAGCATTTCTTATAAAATCTATTCAATTGCAATAATTGAAATTTCTATTGTTCCTTCGTGTGTAAGCACCAAGGGGGACCTTGGCATGCCAATTGTTCCATGAAGGTAAGCTTGCCTAAGGAACATGTAGTCCGTAGTTGTTAACTTTTCTTTCTTTGTTTCTTTCTTTGTTTCTTTCTTTGTTTCTTTCTCTCTCTCTCTCTCTCTCTCTCTCTCTCTCTCTCTCTTTCTTCCTCACCCGAGGACACTTTTCCATTTTTTGTTCAGATAGAGTGGAAGGGAGAGAAAGACAGAGAAAGAGAGAAACATCGACATGAAAGGGACACATGGAGTGGTTGCCACCCGCACAACCCATCCAGGGCCGGGGACAAACTGCAACCAAGGTACATGCCCTTAGCGGGAACCGAACCCAAGTCTCTCTGGACCGCAGGCTGACGCTCTAACCGCTGAGCCAAACTGGCCAGGGCTTTAACTATTCTTATTCCATCTTCATTATATACTCCTGTACAGGGCAAAGGAGGGTCAGGAATCCTTTGCATACTTCTAGCCCCTCCAAGTGGAACCATAGTTTTCTTTTTATCCAATAAGCTATATAAGGAAACCCTTGAGCAGTGGGTAGGGGTCGATACAATTTTCTTTTATTCTCTAGAAATACTCTTTCTATCTGAGGAGGAGGCACAGGAGTATAAGGTGCCTCCATTAGTTCTACCTGTTATAATTCATCCATGAATTGTTTATTAGGGACTTTCGGGGGAAAATTTTACCTAATTGAATTAGTAAATAATTAAGACAGTCTGGACATGCAGTGGTGACTGTTTCAGGGGAAGCTGGAGTTTCTTCAGAATTTAATTGAAGAGGCATGATTTCAGATCTCTTGTTTGCTATTCCCAGGTTAGTCATATAGTAAATTAAAATAACAATTCAGTATTATAATTCCCATAATACCGATTAATCCCACCCTTATGCTACATCCTCTTCCTAGAAGATGCATTCCTTGAAGCTTTCCTCTCCATATCCAGACTTAGTCAGACAATATGGTTGGAAGAGGTCGCAGCAAGTAGGAAACTGCTGAATTGTCACAGAGGGCACCTACATGCCTTCAGACCAGCCTGCAACCTCAGGCTGAGCAGCATTGAATCCGAGAGCGGGAGCAGTCCATTTGCCCTGTGTACTAGCCCCAGTCTTAAGGGGTCCAAACATTTTCATGAGTTTCACTTCCAGGATCCTACCAGATTCTCATGGTGAAGATCAGAGAAAAATAGCCCATGCTTCTGGCAGGGAAAAGCAGGAAATTACCATTATAAAATACCCTCAGAGAAAAAGTAATCATTTTGAAATATGCCCATAGCTTTCTGTCTTCCAAAGCAAAGGTCTGTCTTCCCAGGAAATTACTTTACCAGAGCTTCATGTGACCTAAGAAAAGGGCATTGGAAAACTTCAGCCCCCTCTAGTCTTCCTGCTTCATATTAGGGAAGAGGGAAAAATAAAAAGAAAGTCTTCTGAAGGTTACAGCCCAGGAACTCAGGCCCACTGTGAATACATTGAGATTAAAACATAAGACTATGGAACACTTCCCTTCCCCCCAGCACATGACTACCACATCAACAGGGCTCCATTATTAATGACAGTGACAATTGAGAGAGCTGCAAGATGCACTCTCTTTAGAAGGAATTTCTAGGGAAACCCAAAGATAACAGAGAAGACAAAAACAAGGACAATAAAAGCAATGGAAAATTCTGACACCTACAGCTACAGCAAGCATTAAAAACAGACTAACTCCTATATGAAAAAATTTAAAGCACTAATTCAAAAACATAAAAGGCACCCCTATGTTCATTGCAGCATTATTTACAATAGCCTAGATATAGAAGCAACCTAAGTGACCATCAATAGACAGTTGGATAATGAGAATGTAATACATATATGCAATGTACTATTACTAGGCCATGGGAAAAAAAAAAAAAAAAAAGAATAGCCCTGGCCAGTTAAGCTCAGCGGTTAGAGCCTGGGTCTGTGGACTGAAAGATCATGGGTTCAGCTCTGGTCAAGGGTACGTACCTGGGTTGCAGGTTTGATCCCCAGCCATGGTTGGGGCCTGGGGCACGTGCAGGGGGTAACCAGTCAATGTGTCTCTCTCACATCAATGTCTCTCTCCCCTATCCCTCCCTTCAACTCTCTCTAAAAATCAATGGAAAAAATATCCTCGGGTGAGGATTAACTGAAAAAAAAAGAAAGAAAGAATGAAGTCTCATCATTTGTGACAACATGGATGGACCCCGAGGGTATTGTGCTAAGTGCAATAAGTTAGACAGAGAGACAAATACCATGTTATTTCACTTATATGTGGAATCTAAAGAACAAAATAGCCCTGGTCAGTGTGGCTCAGTGGTTGGAGTGTCAACTCACAGACCAAAGGGTCTTGGGTTCAATTCCCAGTCAAGGGCACACACCTCGGTTGCAGGTTCGATCCCCGGGCCTGGTCTGGGTACATGCAGGAGGCAACCAATCAACATCGATGTGTTTGTGTCTCTCTCTCCCCATCCCTCCCTTCTACTCTCTCTAAAAATCAATGGAAAAAATACCCTCAGGTAAGGATTAAAAAGAAAAAAAGAAAGAAAAAAATAAATGAACAAACAAAATAGAAACAGAGTTATAGATACAGACAACAAACTGATGGTTGCTAGATGGGAAGGAGGTTGGGAGGGTGGGTAAAAAAAGTAAAGGGATTATAAAGTACAAATTGGTAGTTACAAAATTGTCACGGGGATGTAAAGTACAGCATAGGAATACAGTCAATCATATTGTAATAACTATATATGGTGCCAGGTGGATACTAGACTTATCCAGGAGATCACTTGTAAATTATATAAATGTCTAACCACTATGCTATACACTTGAAACTACTGTAAACTATAATCGAATGTCAACTGTGATTGACAAATAAAGAAATAAAATAGCCCTGGTCAATTTGCTCAGTGGTTAGAGCATCGGCCCACAGACCAGAGAGTCCCTGGTTCAGTTCCCGGTAAGGGTATGTAACTTGGTTGCGGTTTGTCCCAAGGCCCTGTTGGGGTCGTGTGGGTGGCAACCACTCAATGTGTCTCTCTCACATCGATGTTTCTCTCTCTCTCTTCTTCCCTCTCTCCCTCCCACTCTATCTGAAGATAAATGCAAAAATGTCCTCAGGTGAGGATAAAAAAAAAAAGAAAGAAAGAAAGAAAAAATAAAAACAGCCCAAATCCTAGCCAGAGAAACAGAAAAATTTTTCACAGTGAAAGCCTACTTATCTCAGTGCCTCTACCTGACACATCATGTTTGGCTTTCAACAAAAAATTACAAGGGATAGTAAAAGGCAAGAATACACCACCTGAAGAGACAATACAAGCATCGGAAACCAACCCAGATATGGCAAATTTTGGACTAGGAATTTAAAATAACTTTGATCACCCTGGCCAGTTTGGCTCAGCAGTTAGAGTGTTGCCCAGTGGACCAGAGACACCTGGGTTCCGTTCCCATTGAGGGCATGTACCTCAGTTGCAGTTTGTCCCCACCCCAGTTGGAGTTGTGTGGGTGGCAACTAGTTGATCTGTCTCTCTCACATTGATGTTTCTCTCTCTCTTCCTCCCTCTCTCCCTCCTGCTCTATCTGAAGATAAATGCAAAAAATGTCCTCGGGTGAGGATAAAAAACAAATTATAAAATAACTTTGATTGCCCTAGCTGGTTTGGCTCAGTGGTCAGACCCAACCAAAGGGTCTCAGGGTCTCAGGTTTGATTCTGGTCAAGGGTACATACCTGGGTTGCAGGTTCAATTCCCAGTCCCAGTCGGGGTTGTTTGGGAGGCAACCAATTGATGTCTCTCTTTCACATCAATGTTTCTCTCTCCCCACCCCACCCCTCCTTTCCACTGTTTCTAAAAATCAATGGAAAAAAATATCCTTGGGTGAAGATTAATAAAAATAAAATATCACTACTAAAAAATAAATTAAATAACTTTGATTAATATGCTGTGTAAACATATGAAATGATATGCAAGTAAAGGTAGATAGTATAAGGAGAAAGATGGAAATATTAAGGAATAATCTAAAGGAAATGCTAGAAATAAAAAACATTGTAACAGAAATGAGGAATACCTTTTATGTACTCATCAGTAGGTGAGGCATGGCCAAGGAAAGAATCAGTGAGCTTGAAGATATATCAATAGAAACTTTTCAAAATGAAATTTAAAGGGAAAAAAAAAAAGAAACAGAATATGTGGGGAAATAAGAAAAGGTATAACATTCATATAACAGGAATACTAGAAAGATCTTTAAAAGGAGAGAAAGGAGAAGAAATATTTGAGGTAATAATGGCTGGGAACTTTTCAACATCAATAACAGAACCAAATCACATATCCAGAAAGATCAGAGACCACTACACAGGGTGAATAGCAAAAATTCTACTCCTGAGTATATCATATTCAAACCACAGAAAACCTAAGACAGAAATATATATATATATATATATATATATATATATATATTGAAAGGAGCAACAGGGAAAAAAATAAACCACCTTACATATAGAAGAACAATGACATTGAACTTCTCTTTAGAAACTATGCAAGCAAGAAGAGTAGGTTGAAATATTTTAAGTTTTGAAAAAGAAAATCCATCTACCTAAAAATCTGTATTCAGAAAAATTAAAAGTGAAGGATAAATAAAGACTGTTCCAGAAAAAAAACTAAGGGAATTTGTCAGAAAAGGACCAATATTGTTTGGTTTCACTTATATAAAATATCTAGAATAGGCAAATTCAGAGAGAGGAAGTAGACTAGAGGTAATCAGGAACTGGGGGAAAGGGATAATGGAAGTTATTGCTTAGTAGGTACAGAATTTCTCTTTGGGGGTGATAAAATGTTTTGGAAATAGATAGTGATGATGGTTGCACACATTGGGAATGGAATTAATGACACTAATTTATACACTTAAAATAGTCTAAATGACAATATTTATGTCATATATATTTTACCACAATTTAAAAAAATAATAATGTAATATACCAAAATCCATTGAATTATACACAGGGGCCAAGGAATATACCTCAAAGAGGGAAATTGACTTCAGAGAGGGAAATTTCTTCTAGTTCTGTCAGCTGAAAAGACCTAAGATCCATGACCAATCCAGTACCAATGAGCATCTCTAGCACCCAGACTGTTGTTTTAAATATAATTTCCTGATAAAGGTAACCTGGACTCCTTGGAGATAGCTAATTCCAGGTCTGGGCCAGACACTGTGGAAGATGATCCTAAAATATCGTGTTATATCAGGAAGCAAAGAAGTTAAAGACAACTGATGTGTCAAAAGGACTCAGGAGCTAACCAGGCCAAAAGTTGTACCATTTGAACAAGAGCAGTGGCTGCAATGGATTGAAACCAAATTGGATTAAATTGTTTATTCATAATAGAACTCATTTTATTGGTCACTTTTGAAGGATGTCAGAAAGTCCATTTATAGCCCTGGCCGGTTTGGCTCAGCAGTTAGAGAGTTGGCCTGAGGTCTGGAGAGACCCGGGTTTGGTTTCTGCTAAGGGCAGGTACCCTTGGTTGCAGTTTGTCCCCGGCCCTGATTGGGTCGTGTGGGTAGCAACCACTCGATGTGTCCCTCTCATGTCGATGTTTCTCTTTCTCTCCCTCCCACTCTATCTGAACAAAATATCAAAAAATGTCCTTGGGTGAGGATAAAAAAAAAAAAAAGAAAGAAAGTCAATTTATATTTTGAAAACTGGTAAAGATAAAATAATGAATATTTGTTATGCTTTTTTTTATACAAACTGAATATTTCAGGGTAACTAAATAGGTGATAAGAGGAAGTTTCTCCTTAGAGAAGCATTCCAACTAATACATAATAGAAATGATAGAATGTAAAACAGTAGAAATTAAAACATCACCAGTTGCAACCACTAATGAACTAATAAATCTAGGAAAAAATCATCAATAGCTGGTAACATTGCCAAAAAGAAAAAACGGACAGGGAAATTATGTTCCTTCTGATAGAACCATGCAACATCATTTATCTGACTCTAACCAAGCCTTTAGTTGTAACTATTAGTTTAAAGCAAATACAAATGAAAGAGGAACATGTTAAATGATGCCATGGGGATGCAATCAGCAAAATCTGTACTATGGGAAACTCAGCAAAACAAATGACTGAGCACACATATATACACACATGCACAGATATATTGGTGTTTTTGTTTTTGTTTTTCCTTTTTATTCAACTTATCGGGGAGACACTGGTTAACAAAATTATACAGGTTTCAGGAGCACAGTTCTACAACACATCATCTGTACACTTTATTGAGTTCACCACGCCAAGTCAAGTCTCCATCACTATTTAACCCCTCTCCTCCACCCACCTCCTGGCAATCACCACACTGTTGCCTGTATCCATGAGTTTTTTTCTAACTTTTTTTTTTTTTAATCCTCACCCGAGGACATTTTTTCGTTTTTTGTTCAGGTAGAGTGGGAGGGAGAAAGAGGGAGAGAGAGAGAGAGAGAGAGAGAGAGAGAGAGAGAGAGAGATCGACGTGAAAAGGACACATCGAGTGGTTGCCACCCACACGACCCAACCAGGGCTGGGGACAAACTGCAACCGAGGTACGTGCCTTTAGCGGGAACCGAACCCAGGTCTCTCTGGACCACAGGCTGACCCTCTAACCGCTGAGCCAAACCAGCCAGAGCCATACTGCTATTTTTTAAGTATAACAACAACAACTAACATTTACTGAGTTTGCTATGTGCTAGGCATTGGCTAAGAGCTTGATAATAAACAACTTGAAACATACAGAAGTTAAGTAATGGGTCTGAGATCTTACAGCTGGCTAGAAGCTGCAAATGTCTAAAGGCTATCTGGATAGTTACAGCATGAAAGGGAATAAATTAAGTGGATGAGTGTTTCTTGTGAGAGTAAAGTAAGAGTAACAAGAAAAATGAGTTTATGGTACTGGCATACCCACTCAAAGGGCCTTAGTCTGAAAACTTGGGCTGAAATGACTAGCAGGCCCCTGAGAACTGACCCAGGGGCCCAAGACCTAAGGATTATGTGTGGGAGTTACACCTCAATCAGAGTGCTCCATATTGCATCAAAGGGAAATAAGCCAGGCAGGACATTTTCTCTCTGACCCAGGACAACTTGAAGTGTGTGGGTAACACCTCAATCTCAGATGCTCTGCCACCTGGCAGGGATATAAGTTTTATGTATGCCTTTCAAGGGCTGGAAGAGCCAGGGTGGAAGAAAGGTATTCAGGGAGAAGAGGAAAAGTGGGGAAATAGTTTGAGGGTATAAATTGTGTAGGGTCTGTGATGGAGAAATCTCCCTCATTCTGTCCTATGTATGGTTTCAGGGATGACATAAGCACAAGAGGACAGCTGCTGATCTAACAGGGTTCTTGCTCCATTAACCCTGAGGTCTGAATATCTCCACAAACTGCTGTTCCTATTTATCTCCAGATCACCTGGTTGGGAGACGACCATTGCAAACCAGTGTCTGAATCTTGACACTGAATCTTCACCCAATTTGTTAGACATTTTTCCTCGTATCATTTCCCAGAACTCTATTTTCTCTGCTTCTTTGGGACACCCCACTTTTCTAATCCCTCTGTGGGAACCAACCAACCCTCTCCAATTTCTCTCCTGCATATCTGAGAGCTTGGAGAAAGTAAATTCTGTCCCCAAGGCAGGGCAGTAGATGGATTAGTAAGTACACTGAGTAGCTTGTTCCAGTCACTTTGGAGCCAGACCATAATTAGCTGGTATGAGTCTGAATCTTGTGGGTTTCTTTGTTTGGTTTTTTTTTTTTTTTTTTTTTTCTGAACTGTGTGTCCTGTCTTACCCAATTTATGAGAACTTTTCTTATAGCCAGGGGCCATATCTGACACAGCATCCAACATATCAAAACCTCAGGGCTCTACCTCCAAATATATCTATTAGAGCTCCCTTTACTACACCCACCCCCATCTAAAACAGAAAACTAATAGCACATTCAAATTGGGTAATTCTAGGAAAGTTTAATAAAGGAGCCATGAAAGTGCCCTGGTTGGTTTCTCTCAGTGGTTAGAGCATCAGCCCACAGACCAAAGAGTCGCGGGTTCGATTCTGGTCAAGGGCACGTACCTCGGTTGTGTGCGGAAGGCAACTAGTTTTTGTGTCTCTTTCACATCAATGTTTCTCTTTCTCTCTCTCTCTCTCCCTCCCACTCTGTCTGAAAATAAATAGAAAAAAAATATCCTTGGGTGAGGATTTAAATAAATAAATAAATAAATAAATAAATAAATAAATAAAAGTAACCATTAGAAAAATAAACTGGTGTAGGGAAATACAAGTGCACTAGTGATGACCACTATGGTCCTAGAAGGAATGGGGGAGGGAATCATTATTAGAATAGAGACAGTTCTAGCCCTGGCCGGTTTGGTTCAGCGGTTAGAGCGTCGGCCTGCGGTCCTGAGAGACCCGGGTTCGGTTCCCGCTAGGGGCACGTGCCTTGGTTGCAGTTTGTCCCCGGCCCTGGTCAGTTGTGCGGGTGGCAGCCACTCGATGTGTTCCTTTCACGTCGATGTTTCTCTCTCTCTCTCTGTTCCTCTCCCTCCCTCCCACTCTACCTGAACAACAACAAAAAAAAAGAATAGAGACAGTTCTGGCCAGTTTTGCTCAGCGGTTAGAGCATTGGCCCGTGGACCAGAGAGACCCGGGTTCGGTTCCCGCTAAGGGCACGTACCTCGGTTGTAGTTTGTCCTCGGTCCTGGTTGGTCGTGCGGGTGGCAGCCACTCAATGTGTCCCTTTCACGTTGATGTTTCTTTCTCTCACCCTTTCTCTCCCTCCCACTCTACCTGAACAAAAAATGGGAAAATGTCCTCGGGTGAGGATAAAAAAAAAAAAGAACACAGAGACAAAGAGAGCTTTGTGGAGAGGGCTGTCTGACAAGAGCTGTAAGCTTGCATCAAGAGATATAGGTGTCACAGCAACCCTGAAGCTTGGGAGCCAGGGGAATACCCTGATCTCACTTTCTTCATACCCTCTGATCTCTTACCAGTGCTCTACATTGACCAAGTTCAACCAGAAAAAGCCAGAAGGTTTAGTCAACACAGGTCAGCTTCCAGAAGCACAGAGCAGGGTTGAGAAGGACAGAGTAAACCCGGAAGGATTAAACAGAACATCATCTTTAACCTGGATTATGGCAGTCACCTTAACCTACCGTCTGATTTCTTCACAGCTGCCAGCCAGTTGTTGTTTTTTTTATTGTGACGAAATATATATAACATAAAATTTGGCATTTTAACTATTTTAAGTGTACAATTCAATGGCATTAATTACATTTAAAATGCTCTGCAACCACCCTGATCGATTTGGCTCAGCGGTTAGAGTATTGGCCTGTGGACCAAAGAGTCGCAGGTTCGATTCAGGTCAAGGGCACATACCTCGGTTGTGGTTCAGTCCCCAGCCCTGGATGGGGTCATGGAAGAGGCAACCAGTCAATGTCCCTCTCGCATTGATGTTTCTCTCTCTCTCTCTCTCCCTCCCTCCCTCCCGCTTTATCTGAGGAGAAATGGAAAAATATCCTTGGGCGAGGATTTAAATAAATAAATAAAATGTTCTGCAAATATCACCACTATCTATTTCCAAACCTTTTTTCATAACCCCAAACAGAAACTCTGTACCCATGAAGCAACAATGTTTTATTCCAGTATCATAGGAACATGATACTGTAATCACAAATCTACTTTTAATCTCTGAATCTACTTTTCATCCTAGAGATATTACATATAAGTAAAATCATGAAATATTTATCTGTTTATATCTGGCTTCTTTCACATAGCATAATGTTTTACGAGGTTCATCCATGTTGTAGCTTGCATCAGACTTCATTTCTTTGTATGGTCGACTGATATTCCATTGTATTTATATAATACATTTATTTATCCATTTATCTGCTGATAGACATTTTGGTTGTTCCTACGTTTTGGCTAGAATAATGCTGCAATGAGCATGAGCATACAAGTATTTGTTTGAGTCTCTATTTTCAATTCTTTGGGGTATATATAAGAATTTCTGGGTTATATAGTAATTCTATGTTTAACTTTTTGAGCAACCCCAATGTAACCTTTTTTTAAATTTATTTCCTTTTCCCTTTATTGCTTTGAGAGAGAGGAAGGGAGAGGGAGAGAGAGAGAAACATCAATGAGAGAGAACATTGACTGGCTGCTTCCTGCATGCCCCCCGCTGGGGATTGGGACCACAACCTGGGCATGTGACCTGACCAGGAATCGAACCAGTGACCTCTTGATGCATGGGTCAATGTTCAACCACTGAGCCACACCAGCCGGGTCCAAAATACTATTGTGTAAATTTATTATTACACACATAAATTAGCAAATACAAATTAACAATGAATATTGTTTTTGTTTTTGTTTTTATTGTGTGGTACATGCCCCTAGTGGAAACCGAACCCGGGACTCTCTGGTCCACAGGCCAACACTCAACCGCTGAGCCAAACTGACCAGGGGTGAATATTGTTTTAAGGTTGGATTGAAAACCCTTTAGAAGCAGTCAACACTGGAAAGATTAAAATGTTCCTTCCTATCTCTAAATAAAAAAAACAGTCCGGCTGTTTTTTTATAGGCTTATATTTTTATAGGCTAATTTTACTTTTCTTTTCTTTGTATGATAGGGGAATGGTCCTTTGCCTGTCCTATATTTTGCAAATATTTTCCCATATGTCTTATGTCTTTTTATTTTTAATCCTCACCTGAGGATAATTTTCCATTTTTCTTCAGCAAGAGTGGGAGGGAGGTCAGAAGGGAGGGAATGAGAGAGAGAGAGACAGACAGAGAGAGAGAGAGAGAAACATTGATGCGAGAGAGACACATTGACTGGTTTTCTCCCACATGATCCCCACCAGGGCTGGGGATAAACAGCAACTGAGGTACATGCCTTTGACCAGAATTGAACCCAAGACTCATTGGTCTGCTCTAACCGCTGAACCAAACCGGCCAGGGCTTATGTCTTTTTTTTTTTTTTTTTAATGTTTTTATTTATTTTTTTCTGGGAGAGAAGAGATAGAAACATCCATTGGTCACCTCCTGCACACGCCCCACTGGTGATGAAACCTGAAACCTGAGCTTATGCTCTGACCAGGAATTAAACTGGGCCCTCTCAGTCCATGGGATGACACTCAATCCACTGAGCCACACCGGCTGGGCTCTTCTGTCTTTTTTTTTTTTTTTTTTTTAATCCTCACCCGAGGACATTTTTGCATTTATCTTCAGATAGAGCAGGAGGGAAAGTGGGAGGAAGAGAGAGAGAAACATCGATATGAGAGAGACACATCAACTGGTCACCACCCACACAACTCCAATGGGGCCGGGGACAAACTCCAACCAAGGTACGTGCCCTTAGTGGGAACCGAACCCGTGACTCTCTGGTCCGCGGGCCGACGCTCTAACCGCTGAGCCAAACCGGCCAGAGCAGGCTCTTCTTTCTTTTGACTCTGTTTTCTTCCCCCCTTAGAAAGATATCCTACATTTTTCCGTAGTCAAACTTGTCTTTCCCCTACCCATGGTTTATGAGTTTGATATTATGTTTTGAAAGGTCTTTCTCATTCAAATATTATAAAATATTTCATGTTTTACATTTAAATCTTAATTCCATCTGAGGTGTTTATTTTGGTGTAAGAAGTGAAGAAGTCCTTCATAACTTGCTCTTGGTTCTTTAAAATGGTGCAGGCACTTTGAAAAGCAGCTGACAGTGCCTCAATATCTTAAACAGAGAATTAACATATGACCCAGCAATTCCACTCTTAGGTATATGACCAAAATAAATGAAACTAACAATCTGATATGATCCAGCTCTATCACATCACTGGATGGATTACAAAGGAGTATAAGAAAATTATCATTTTAATTATCTTGATTGTGGTAATGATTTCAAAGATGTATATATTTGTCAAACCTCATAAAATTTATACCTAAAAAGTGTGTTTATTGTATGTCAATAAAACCTCAATAAAGCTGTAGCCCTGGCCAGTTTGGCTTAGTGGTTAGAGCGTCGGCCTGTGGTCCAGAGAGACCTGGGTTTGGTTCCCGCTAAGGGCACATATCTCAGTTGCAGTTCGTCCCCGGCCCTGGTTGGGTCGTGCGGGTAGCAGCCACTCAATGTGTACCTTTCACGTCGATGTTTTTCCTTCTCTCTCTCTTCCTCTCTCTCCCTCCCACTCTATCTCAACAAAAAAATGGAAAAATGTCCTCCGGTGAGGATAAAAAAAACCAAAACCTCAATAAAGGTGTGGAAATGGTAGAGAAAAGTTAACTGACTAAAGCAAATATAATAACAATGTATTTTTTATTTTATAACATGTTGAGGTAAAATGTATGATAACAATACATATTATTATAAAAAATGGTGTGGGAGTCCTGGCCGGTTTGGCTCAGCGGTTAGAGTGTCGGCCCGCGGTTCGGTTCCCACTAAGGGCATGTACCTCTGTTGCCCTTTGTCCCACCCCGGTTGGGGTCGTGTGGGTGGTGACCAGTCGATGTCTCTCCCATCGATGTTTCTCTCTTTCTCTTCCCCTGTCTCTCCCTCCCACTCTATCTGAAGGTTAATGCAAAAAATGTCCTTAGGGCAAAAAATGTCCTGGGGTGAGGATAAAAAGAAATGGTGTGTGAGAAATGGAAGGTTTTCATATCATACATTAATTAAAAAGTAAAATGAAAGAGTAAATGGAATAATAAAAAGAAGGCTGCAAGACTTCCGGTTAAAATGGCAGCATAGGTAAACGCGGTACCCGCCTCCTCCCACAACCACATCAAAATCACAACTCAACTACAGAACAAACATCCTTCGGGAAACTGGAAATTGAGCTTAATGAAGTCCTACAGCTACGGAATTAAAGAAGCAGCCACATGGAGACTGGTAGGAGGGGAGGAGGCATGTACGGGCTGGTTCCACACCCACATGTGGCGGATAAAAATCAGGAGGATACCTCCACTGGGAAGGTCCTTTCTGAGGAGCAACGGGTTCCCGTCCCACACCAGGCTTCCAGCTCAGGGTTCCAGTGCCAGGAAGAGAAGTCCCTATAACTTCTGGCTGTAAAACCAGCAGGAACTGAGGCTCAGGGAGGCTGAGGCTGCCGGTGCCCCAGGCAGCTCCCCTTAAAGGGCCTGTGCACAGCTTGAAAGGCACCAGAGACATTCAGGGAAGAACTGAGTTGTTTGGCATCTGGGCGAAGGCTGAAGAGGCAGCTTTCTCCTGGACAGCCCTGCTGGCGAAGGTTTTGTTCCTTTGGTGAGCCCTACCCCCACAATGCCCACAGACGGGCGCCATTCTGGGACTCCAGCAACCTGGCTCTCACTGTTTGCCCCTCTCTGGTGATTCCCTGAGGCCCCGCCCCTCCAAACTTTCAGGCCCACCCAAGCTGTTCCCAGTGGCTTTACCACAGGAATGGCCTGTCTTGACTTCTGTTTCAGTTTTAAACTCTCTCAAAAAAAGCAGCATCTGGCCCTGGCCAGTTTGGCTCAGCGGTTAGAGCGTCGGCCTGCGGTCTGGAGAGACCCGCGTTCGGTTCCCGCTAAGGGCACGTACTTCGGTTGCAGTTTGTCCCCGGCCCTGGTTGGTCGTGTGGGTGGCAGCCACTCGATGTGTCCCTTCACGTCGATGTTTCTCTCTCTCTCTCCCTCCCACTCTACCTGTACAAAAAATGGAAAATGTCCTCGGGGAGGATAAAAAAAAAAAAAAAGCAGCATCTGGCCTCAGTGAGCCCCATACCTCTCTCTAAGTGGCCCCAGGTCCGGCACTAGGAGCAGCCAGCCTTGGTTCACAGCTTAACTTTGCCTGGGCACCTCCAAGCCCAGCACAAGAAGCACAAGAAGCAGCCATTTGCAGACCGCTTTGCAGCTTATGCCTGGTGGCCCCAGGAAGAGCACAGGCAGTGGCTGACCTGGCCCCAGAGCCGGCACACCCAGTGGACAGCATCAGACCAAGTCAAAGCACCACCACCCCACCACCTCCACAAACGATACACTCAAGGAGTGGACTCAGTGGACACTAGAACCCTGCTGAAGTAAGTCTTGCTATGTGTGGTGGGCCCTACATAGCTGGTCCTCCAAGGTAATCAGAGGTCAGTGGTCAGTGGGCACAGCCAGTCCTTGCAGCTGATCAGCCTGAGTAAATCCCTCCCACTAATATGCCAACAGCAATACAAACTCAATTACAATAGAAGGGTGGACAGTCCACACAAGGGGTGCATCTCGAGGGCACAGCTGGGGTGATCAGGGAGGCTGTGCCATTGGACCCTACAGGACACCTACTACAATAGGCTGCCCTAGGAAGCCCAAGAGACATAGCAACTCTACCTAACACATAGAAGCAAACACAGGGAGGTAGCCAAAATGCGGAGACAAAGAAATGTCCCAAATTAAAGAACAGAACAAAACTCCAGGAAAAGAACTAAATGAGATGGAGATAAGCAATCTAACAGATGCAGAGCTCTATCCTGCAAAGCTATCATTTATAATGATGGACATATAAAGTTTCCCAGACAAGAAAAAACTAAAGGAGTTTGTCACCACTAAACCAGTATTATATACACTGTTGAAGGGTCTTCTAGAAGGAGAACAAAAATATGAACAATAAAATGGCAATAAATACATATCGATCAACAATTGAATTTACAAACAAAATGAGAAACCAGAACAGAAATAGACTCATAGATACAGAGTACTTTTTTTGCTTGCCAAATGGGAGGGGTTTGGGGGGGATGGGTGAAAAAGATGAAGGAATTAAGAAGAACAAATTGGTTATTAGATTGATGAACCTCAAAGGGAAGTGGGAAGGGAGTGTGGGAAGAGATAAACCAAAAATCTTCTATGCGTATATGCATAACCAATGGACACAAACAATAGTGTGGGTAAGGTAGGAGGGGGGCGGGATTGGGGAGGAGGGGGCCAATAGGGGAAAAGGGGGGGGGGACATCTGTAATACATTCAACAATAAAGATAAGTTTAAAAAACACAGCCCTGGCCGGTTTGGCTCAGCGGTTGGAGCATTGGCCTGTGGACCAGAGAGTCCTGGGTTTGGTTCCCGCTAGGGGCATGTACCAAAAAAAAAAAAAAAACAAAAATAAAAAACACAAACCTATAACCAAGATTATTCTATCCTGCAAAGCTATTATTTAGAATCTATGGACATATAAAGAGTTTCCCAGCCAAGAAAAAGCTAAAGGAGTTCATCATCACCAAACCAGTATTATATGAAATGTTAAGGGTCTTCCTGAAGAATAAGATAAAAAATAAGAAGAAAATGGCAATAAATACATATCTATTGATAATTGAATCTACCAACAAAATGAACAAGCGGAACAGAAACAGACTCATAGATATAGAAAACATTTTGTTGGTTGCCAAATGGGAGGGGAGTTTGGGGGAATGGGTGAAAAAGGTGAAGGATTAAGAAGTACACATGGGGCCCTGGCCGGTTTTGCTCAGCGGTTGGAGCATTGGCCCGTGGACCAGAGAGACCCGGGTTCAGTTCCCGCTAAGGGCACGTACCTCGGTTGTAGTTTGTCCACGGCCCTGGTTGGTCGTGCGGGTGGCAGCCACTCAATGTGTCCCTTTCACGTTGATGTTTCTTTCTCTCACCCTTTCTCTCCCTCCCACTCTACCTGAACAAAAAATGGGAAAATGTCCTCGGGTGAGGATAAAAAATAAAAAAAAAGAATACAGAGACAAAGAGAGCTTTGTGGAGAGGGCTGTCTGACAAGAGTTGTAAGCTTGCATCAAGAGATATAGGTGTCACAGCAACCCCGAAGCTTGGGAGCCAGGGGAATACCCTGATCTCACTTTCTTCATACCCTCTGATCTCTTACCAGTGCTCTACATTGACCAAGTTCAACCAGAAAAAGCCACCAGAAGGTTTAGTCAACACAGGTCAGCTTCCAGAAGCACAGAGCAGGGTTGAGAAGGACAGAGTAAACCCGGAAGGATTAAACAGAACATCATCTTTAACCTGGATTATGGCAGTCACCTTAACCTACCGTCTGATTTCTTCACAGCTGCCAGCCAGTGTTGTTTTTTTATTGTGACGAAATATATATAACATAAAATTTGGCATTTTAACTATTTTAAGTGTACAATTCAATGGCATTAATTACATTTAAAATGCTCTGCAACCACCCTGATCGATTTGGCTCAGCGGTTAGAGTATTGGCCTGTGGACCAAAGAGTCGCAGGTTCGATTCAGGTCAAGGGCACATACCTCGGTTGTGGTTCAGTCCCCAGCCCTGGATGGGGTCATGGAAGAGGCAACCAGTCAATGCCCCTCTCGCATTGATGTTTCTCTCTCTCTCTCTCTCCCTCCCTCCCTCCCGCTTTATCTGAGGAGAAATGGAAAAATATCCTTGGGCGAGGATTTAAATAAATGAATAAAATGTTCTGCAAATATCACCACTATCTATTTCCAAACCTTTTTTCATAACCCCAAACAGAAACTCTGTACCCATGAAGCAACAATGTTTTATTCCAGTATCATAGGAACATGATACTGTAATCACAAATCTACTTTTAATCTCTGAATCTACTTTTCATCCTAGAGATATTACATATAAGTAAAATCATGAAATATTTATCTGTTTATATCTGGCTTCTTTCACATAGCATAATGTTTTACGAGGTTCATCCATGTTGTAGCTTGCATCAGACTTCATTTCTTTGTATGGTCGACTGATATTCCATTGTATTTATATAATACATTTATTTATCCATTTATTTGCTGATAGACATTTTGGTTGTTCCTACGTTTTGGCTAGAATAATGCTGCAATGAGCATGAGCATACAAGTATTTGTTTGAGTCTCTATTTTCAATTCTTTGGGGTATATATAAGAATTTCTGGGTTATATAGTAATTCTATGTTTAACTTTTTGAGCAACCCCAATGTAACCTTTTTTTAAATTTATTTCCTTTTCCCTTTATTGCTTTGAGAGAGAGGAAGGGAGAGGGAGAGAGAGAGAAACATCAATGAGAGAGAACATTGACTGGCTGCTTCCTGCATGCCCCCCGCTGGGGATTGGGACCACAACCTGGGCATGTGACCTGACCAGGAATCGAACCAGTGACCTCTTGATGCATGGGTCAATGTTCAACCACTGAGCCACACCAGCCGGGTCCAAAATACTATTGTGTAAATTTATTATTACACACATAAATTAGCAAATACAAATTAACAATGAATATTATTCTATCCTGCAAAGCTATTATTTAGAATCTATGGACATATAAAGAGTTTCCCAGCCAAGAAAAAGCTAAAGGAGTTCATCATCACCAAACCAGTATTATATGAAATGTTAAGGGTCTTCCTGAAGAATAAGATAAAAAATAAGAAGAAAATGGCAATAAATACATATCTATTGATAATTGAATATACCAACAAAATGAACAAGCAGAACAGAAACAGACTCATAGATATAGAAAACATTTTGTTGGTTGCCAAATGGAAGGGGAGTTTGGGGGAATGGGTGAAAAAGGTGAAGGATTAAGAAGTACACATGGGGCCCTGGCCAGTTTTGCTCAGCGGTTGGAGCATCCACCTGCAGACCAGAGAGTCCCCTTTGTTCTGCTAGAGGCACTTACCAAGAATAAACAACCCTGACAAACCTCAAAGGGAAGGGGGGAGGAAGTATGGGGGGAAAAAACAACAAAGAACTTACATGGTATATGCATAACCAATGGACACAGACAATAATGTGGGGAAAGGTAGGAGGGGGGCGGGAGAGGGGAGGAGGTGGTCAGTTGGGGGGAAAGGAAGAACATCTGTTTTTATTTTATTTTATTTTTTTTAATTTTTTATCCTCACCCGAGGACATTTTTCCATTTTTTATTCAGATAGAGCGGGAAGGAGAGAGAGGAAGAGAGAGAAACATCGATGTGAAAGGGACACATCGAGTGGCTGCCACCCACACAACCCAACCAGGGCTGGGGACAAACTGCAGCCAAGGTACATGCCCTTAGCGGGAACTGAACCCGGGTCTCTGTGGACCGCAGGCTGACGCTCTAACCGCTGAGCAAAACTGGCCAGGGCAAAGGAAGAACATCTGTAATATATTCAACAATAAAGATAAGTTTTGTGGTTTTTTTAAAAGGCAGAATAGATGAGACAAACAGAAAATACATAGTAGAGTGACAGGTTTTAGCCCAACTGTACTTATAATTATATTAAATATAATTATAATGTTCTAAGCACATCAGTTAAAGGGCAGAGATTATCAGATTGGATAAAAACACAAGGCAATGTTGTTTTTTGTTTGTATCCTCACCTGAGGACATTTTTCCATTTTTTGTTCAGATAGAGCGGGAAGGAGAGAGAATAAGAGAGAGAGAGAAACATCGATGTGAAAGGGACACATCGAGTGGCTACCACCCCCACGACCCAACCAGGGCTGGGGACAAACTGCAACCGAGATATGCGCCCCTAGCGGGAACCGAACCCGGGTTTCTCTGGACCGCTGAGCCAAACCTGCCAGGGCGACCATGTTGTTTTTTTTAAAAAACCTACTTTAAAAGTAAAAGAATAGGACGAGATAATACTATTCAAACACTAACCAAAAGAAAACGGAGATGTCTATATTAACATCAAAGTCCCCACCCCACAAGCTCCGCCCCTCATCCAGAAGCCATCGCATCGCGGGGCAGGCCTGATCATTTGTGGTGTCGGGACTGTGGCTGCGCTGGGCCTCGGAGGTCGCGGGTTAGAGTCGTGGTCTCCGCCTCGGCCCTGGTGGGTCCCGCAGGTGTGGCCGTTGCTGGTGGTGCAGCGAACCTGCCGCTGCGAATCGGAGGGCACAGCGGCAACGGCGGAAGAGGCCTCGCAAAAGTCTGGCCGCAGGTGTGGCCGTGGGGCAAGCGGAGCGGCCGGAGCGGCGAGCATGATGGGCATGATGGGCCGCATGGGCCGCGGCTGTGGCGGCACTGACATTGAGTGGGACGCGGCGCGCCGCGCCGCCATGTGCACCGGGTGCAGCTCGGTGCTCGAGGACATCATTGTGCCCGAGGTGCAGTTTGTGGCGAACAGCGGGGGTGGCTCATCAGCTGTGGGCCAGTTCGTTTCGCTGGACTGTGCTAGCAAAACCCTAAGCCTCAGCGGTGGCTTCCACGTGAACCTTGGAAAGGAGTCCAGAGCGCAGGCCCTGCAGAACGGGTGACGCCAGAACCACCACCTGGGGAGCCAGCTGCAGCTGAACCAGCACTGCCTGGACACGGCCTTCAACTTCAAGATGGCAGTGAGCAAACACCTGACTCGCAGCCGGAAGATGGCCCACTCGCTGCCTGCCTCTACCTCGTGTGCCGCACATGTTCCTCGACCTCAGCGACCTGCTCCAGGTGAATGTGTACGTGCTGGGGAAGACGTTCCTTCTGTTGGCAAGAAAGCTCAAAGCGCTGGCAACAGACCCATGCCCCCGCTTTGCCCACCTGCTGGAGTTCGGCGAGAAGAACAATGAAGTGTCCATGAGAGCCCTGAGGCTCTTGCAGAGGATGAAGAGGGAATGGATGCACACCAGCCGGTGCCCCTCAGGCCTCTGCGGGGCAGCACTTATGGTAGCAGCCAGGATGCATGATTTC
The DNA here is from genome assembly GCF_014108415.1 of Molossus molossus. Classification (NCBI taxonomy): domain Eukaryota; kingdom Metazoa; phylum Chordata; class Mammalia; order Chiroptera; family Molossidae; genus Molossus; species Molossus molossus. Next base: position 22,169,490 of record NW_023425352.1, read on the forward strand.
CGAGAACCCTCAAAAAGGTCATCAACGTGGTCAAGGTGTGCGAGTCCACGCTGGGGAAGAGGCTCACAGAATCTGAAGACACCCCTACCAGTCAGCTGACCGTGGACAAGTTTATGAAGATTGACTTGGAGGAGGGGGTGTGACCCCGCGTCGCACACGGCTGGCCAGAGGAAGCTGCGGATGAAGCAGCTTGAACAAGTCCTGTCGAGAAAACTGGAGGAAGTCGAAGGTGAAATATCTGGCTACCAGAATGGAATTGAGACTGAGCCCGAAAACAGCTGGCCAAAGGCCAAGGGCGCCCTGGCCAGCCTGGCGAGAGATGGCTCCGTCGAGGACACCATGGCTAGCTTGTTTGGCGAGGAAGACGCCAAGGAGGAAGAGCTGGAGGCCGCTGCCAGTCACCTGAACAAGGACTTCTGTCGGAAGCTGTCTGGCAGTGTTCCTGACAGCTTGGAGACTTGGGACAGCCTGCCAGGGGGCAGTCCCCCTGCCCTGGAGTTCCTGCTCTGGCCTCTGCCCTCGGCGGCCAGCCTAGGCATCTCAGATTTCATCCAAGAATGCCATCTCCTTGCAGATCCAGGAGCCCAATGCTTCTGGGGAAGGTGAGCTGGACCTCAGCTGCATCGATGACCTGGGGAGTTCGACAGGTACATCCTAAAGGAGGTGAGAAGCCCAAGTAAAGGCCAAGCTGTGGATGTGGGAGACTGCCAAGTATCCTGCAGGAGCAGAGGGAGAAGGAAGCTCGAATTGCAAAGGAGACAGAACTAGGGATCTACAAGGATCAGAAGCAAAGAAGTCCTGCAAGCCCAAGGAGCTGATCCAGGCCAGCACAGTGGGGGAGGCCATTGAGAAGATGCTTGAACAGAAGAGCATCTCCAGCAAAATCAACTACAGCGAGCTTAAGGGCCTGGACAGCACGGGTGGGTTTGGGGGTGGGGAGGATTTGCAGCAGGCAGAGTCGGGATGTGCAGCCTGAGGACAGGGCCAGTGCCAGGAAACTGCCACGGAGGAAGAAGCCAGCCAGCAGGAGTGGGGCTGACCTGGTGACCATCCTGGAGAAAAGGTGGAGGCCAACAGTGTCCACACGGCTGGCTAAGAAGGCGACCACGGGACAGACCCTGCTCCTGAGCCCCTCCACCCTGGGTTCTGAGCCTGTAAGACCCTCAGCTGTTGTGGTGGAGTGGACCTGTGTCATACCACCCTGAGGAGGAGGACCCCGATGAGGAGGACGGGGAGCTCTGTGTCAGTGCCCTGCAGATGATGGGCGACAACAATTACAGCTGTGTTGGTGATGGTGACAATGACAATGGCTACTGAGGTGTGATCTCACAGCGGGCAGTATCCTGGTTATTGACCCTGCTGGTGTCTGTGATGAACCAGACAGGGTCTCTAGGGCCCACGGCCCACAGGTGTGAGTGCAGAGACTCTTGCAACAAGAGGGTGCTGCCCTGCCTGCTCCGCAGCCTTTGTCTCACAGCTGTTTGTGACATCCATGGTATTTGCTGCTGGCACCATATCTTGAGCAATGTAAGGCATCTTTCTGTCCACCTCGGGGAACTGGACCAATCCCTGCATGTGAGAGGTCAGGCGTGGGTCTGATGGCCCAAGAACCCTCTGCAGGCATGACAGTCATGTCTCCTATAAGGAAACAGGCACAGGAGTCCCAGTTGCTTGTCCAAGTGAGTGGAGGGCTGGGTGGGCTCTGGGGCCCTGCGGTCTGCCTCACGTGGAGCCAGGTGCCCTGAGCCCTCCCATCCTCACTGTCACCAAGAAGCACTGTGGCCAGCCCTCCCTTTGCTGGTCCTGTACCACCAACTGCAGTCCTTAGCCAGGCACTAGTCTCCCTCCTGCTGCCTGGGCCCTGGGCCCATGTGGAGCTGCACCCATGAGCCCATAGGGTCTGCCCAGGGGAGTGGTGGGCACTCCTGTCTGAGCTGGGACCTGGTTCAGCATCCTAGAGGAAGGGAAGGCAGGGTTCCCAAGCCTGGCTGCTCTGCTCTAGAGTTTCCACCACACTGAATGTCCCTAGGGGCCAGGCCTCAGCATGGGAAGGCCTGAGGCTATTGTCAGGGTCTTAGTTCAGGCATTGCTGCTCTGGGAGTGCCCTTGGAGGCCAGGCCTTGGCCCACAACACACACCCCTCCTAGGAGAGGACAAGCTTAGTGGCAGACCACCCACACTGCCTTCCCCAGCCCAGCACTGGGTCTCCTGGGCTGGACTGGGCTGGGCCCCTCCCAGAGTGCAGCAGAGCCTGCAGGTCAGGACTTGGAGGCCCGGTGTCTGTGCCCCTCTGCCAGCTGGCATCCTGGGTCTTCTGGGAGGTGGGTGGAGGCTGAATTCTGAGAACAGGAAAATGTTACTTGAGCAGAAACCCACTGAGGCTGTGGTCTGTGATTATGTGTGGCTCTGTGGCTCCATGGCCTGCCCCAGAGGGACCTGGCCCGAGGAAGGCTAAGAGGGGCAGGTGGAGCTGGGACACCCCGTACTGGAAGCGTGTTTGGGGGCGGGCAGTATGGCCCGGTGTGTGTGGCTGAAGCAAGAGTCAAGCCTGAGGGGGGAGGGCCTGGTGAGGAACAGCTGTGTCCTGAGGGTGAGGTGAGGAGCAAGGTCCTGGAGCAGTGGGGACCCGCACACGCAGACATGGGATGATGGGTGGTACTGGAGCCACGTGCTTTGGTGGTGGGTGGCTGACCTGTCAATGGGCAAGGTCCCAGGTGAGCGGCCAGCAGCTGGCAGGGTGCCAGTGAACTGGAAAGTACCCGATGTGCAGGTCATCACTGCCACATGTATGGGCCTAAGGGGGACAAGTTGCATGTCCACATCTACATGCTGCCCTCCCAACTCCCAGATGACCTGTTCCATCAGGCCCAGGGTCTTGGGGGCAGGAGAGAGGGGAGAGGCAGGGTGGTAGCCCCCAGCTCTCACATGCTGTCTGGACATCTACCCTAAAGCCAGGTCCCTCCAGCTGCTGGCCCAGGGGTGGCCTGGGGAGTTGGAGGAGCTCCACCTGCTGTTCTGAGCATCCTCCATTGGGGGATGGCACAGGACACCCCCGGAGTGAGGTGGGCTCCAAGAGTGGGCACCACAAGGACTCAGAGAGGAGGCAGGGCCCTGGGGCCTCCTTGTCCCTTGCTGAGCAGAGCCACCACTCTAATGTCTGGGGGTCAAGGTCAGAACAAGTGCTGGAGGTAACTCATGGGCTCCCCAATGGCTCCTGGCAGGTCTCAGGTGAGGCCAAAGGCATGGGAGCTTGAGTGGCCACCCCAGATCACCTAGCTGGGCCCACACACCTGCCTGTTCCTGCCACCGCCCACGCCCCCAGGAGCCCTCACATGACCCCACAGTGGTTTCTGGATTAGGTCTCCAAGCCAGCCGCAGAGCTAATGGCCACTGGTGCTACCAAGACCACCTGAGGGCCTCTTGAGAGGAGGACAGATGCTGGGCAGCCTCTGAGGGCCAAATCCACTGATGCCTCTGCCTCTCACAGCCCAGCCCTAGTCCCTGCGAACCCTGCCTGCCTGCTGTCACTCTGTCCTTCCCAAGACCAGGCCACCGCCTCTCACCCTGCCCACTGTGAACCCCTGCAGGCTGAGGCACTGACGCAGCAGGCTGCACCTCTTTCAGGCCCCCTGTTGCTCCCTAGTGCTGTAGGGTGGGCAAAGGTGGGTTCAGGTGGGCCGGTGGCCAGGTCTAACCCAAGAGTTGCTGTGTGAAGAAGGGCCAGCAGGCTGGGTCCAGGAGTGAGAGCTCTCATCACTGGCCAGGGCCTGGATGTTCTGCCAGGATCAGGACCAGCTGGGCCTGCTGCCCACTGTGCTGTTGAGGGGCTTAAAGGCTGGGAGGGGTATGGAATGCTCCCCTGCCCCCACCCCAGAGGCTGGGGGTGGGAGGTTAGGGGCCCTAGGGTCACAGCGAGTCAAACCCAGGAACTCATGCTGGCTGTTCGTGAACTCGCAGAGGGACCAGGTACCCAGGGATCTGCTCGCTCATGTCCCACAGGGCAGCCACGATGGAGAAACTGGGTCTTCTGCTCTGCTCCACCCCACAGCCACTTGCCTACTCCCTGGTGGCCACCTCGGCACAGCCTGGAGACAGGGGCAAGCATTGACCCTCTGCCCAGGATGATCCCCACCAGTCTTCCTGTCTTCAGGCCCCAATCAGGGCCCCCTGCACCCAAGGACACCCCATTCCCTGAATAATAAAAACCATGACCCTCAAAACCACGGGCATGTGGGGGGAGTAAAAACAAAACAAAACACAAAGTAGTTAGTGTGGCTCAGTGTTTGAGCGTCGACCCATGCACCAAGAGGTCACTGGTTCAATTCCTGGTCAGGGCACATGCCCAGGTTGTGGGCTCAATCCCCAGTGGGGGGCATGCAGGAAGCAGCCAACTGATGTTCTCTCTCATCGGTTTCTATCTCTCCCTCTCCCTTCCTCTCTAAAAATCAATAAAGAAAAAAATTTAGCCCTGGCTGAAGTGGCTCAGTGGTAAGAGCATCGCCTGCGGACCAAAGAGTCCCAGATTCAATTCCTACCAAGGGCATGTACCTCGGTTGCGGTTCATCCCCGGCCCCAGTTGGGGTTGTGTGGGTGGCAACCAATCGATGTGTCTCTCTCACATCAACGTTTCTCTCTTCCTCACTCTTTCCCTCCAGCCCTATCTGAAGATTAAGGTAAAAATGTCCTTGGGTGAAGATTAAAAAGAAAAAAAAATTAAAAACAATATTTACAGCCCTGGCTGGTTTGGCTCAGCGGTTAGAGCGTCGGACTGCGGTCCAGAGAGACCTGGGTTTGGTTCCCGCTAAGGGTGTGTACCTCGGTTGCAATTTGTCCCCGGCCCTGGTTGGGTTGTGTGGGTGGCAGCCACTCTATGTGTCTCTTTCACGTTGATGTTTCTCTCCCTCTCTCTCCCCCTCCCACTCTATCTGAACAAAATATGGAAAAATGTTCTCTGGTGAGGATTAAAAAAAAAATGTTTACAGAGGTGTAGGTAAAGGGGAATATAAGGACAGTGTTATGACTGGGAGCTAGTAGCAGCAGGACGTTACCACACTTGGGCAAAAGCAATGAGATTAAAAAGGAGGCTCAGGATCTCTGAAGAGAAAAATCTGTAGAAGAGAACTCTTGGATTGAGAACCCAGCATATTAGAGCTAGGATAAAGAAATACCTAAACTCATTCTCTACCTTTTTCTGATTTCCTGCTGGGGCACCCCTTTGGCCAAATCCAACCAGAAGTCAAAGGGCACAAAACCCAATAATGTAGTTCCTAGAGGTCAACCTCCCCAGAGAAACCATGGAGAAAGGTAGAAAGTGTATATGAAGAAGCAAATAAAAGATATCTGGCATATCTCACTAAATAGAAAGTAAACTTTCTGTTTATTAAAAACAACAACAACAATACACAGCCCTGCCAGTGTGGCTCAGTGGATTGAGCAGGGTCCCATGGACTGAGAGGTCCTGGTTCAATTCCTGGTCAGGGCACATGCCTGGGTTGTGGGCTCCATTCCCAGTGGGGGCATGCAGGAGGCAGCCAATTGATGTTTCTCTCTCTCTCTCCCTTCCTCTCTATCTAAAAAAATCAATAAAAACTTAAAAAACAAAACAAAAACACATACACACACAATGAAGAAAGTAAAGCAAGACAAAGAACTGAACAAAATATTTACACAGCATAAAACTAACAGAAATTGGCCCTCACCTGTTTAGCTCAGCGGTTAGAGCATTGGCCCACAGAGCAGAGTCTCAGGTTCGATTCTGGTCAAGGGCATCTCGGTTGCGGTTTGTTCCTGGCCCTGGTCAGGTCATGCGGGAGGCAACCACTTGATGTGGCTCTATCACACTGACGTTTCTCTCTGTCTCTCCCTCCCACTCTATTTGATTATAAATAGAAAAATATCCTTGAGGGATAAAAAAAAATTATATATCATTGCCATTGGTCAAGTAGATTCCAGATTCCAGAAAGTCTACCACTACTGTCCATCCGATCTACAGATGTGGTGGATCAACGAAGGAACCGTTGAAATTTTTGAGAAGGAGGCTGCTGAGATGGGAAAGGGCTCCTTTGAGTATGCCTGGGTCTTGGATAAACTGAAAACTGAATGTGAGCACTGTATCACCATTGATATCTCCCTGTGGAAATTCAAGACCAGCAAGTATTATGTAACTATCATCAATGCCCCAGGACACAGAGGCTTTATAAAAAACATGATTACAGGCACATCTCAAGCTGACTGTTCTGTCCTGATTATTGCTGCTGGTGTTGGTGTCTCCAGGAATGGGCAGACCTGAAAGCATGCTTTTCAGGCTTTCATACTGGGTGTGAAACAGCTCCTTGTTGGGTTAAAATAGATCCTACTGGGCCACCCTAAAGCCAGAAGAGACATAAGGAAATTGTTAAGGAAGTCAGTACCTACATCAAGAAAATTGGCTACAACCTTGACACAGTAGCACTTGTGCAAATTTCTGCTTGGAATTGCCACAACATGCTGGAGCCCAGTGCTAAAATGACTTGATTTAAGTCTTGAAAAATCACTCATAAACATGGCAGGGCCAGTGAAACCATACTGCTTGAAGCTTGGGATTGCATCTTGCCACCAATTCATCTAGCTGACAAGCCCGAGTCTACCCCTCCAGAATGTCTACAAAATTGTTATTGGTGCTTGTCCCTGTAGGCCAAGTGGAGACTGATGTTCTCAAACCCAGCATAGGGGTCACCTTTGCTCCAGTAAACTAAAGTAAGGTCTGTTGAAATGCACCATGAAGCTTTGAGTGAAGCTCCTCCTGGGGACAACGTGAGATTCAATGTCAAGAACATGTCTGTAAAAGATGGTCATCATGGCAATGTGGCTGGTGACGACAGCAAAAATGACCCACCAATGGAAGCAGCTAGCCTCACAGCTCAGGTGATTATCCTGAACCATCCAGGCCAAATCAGTGCTGGATATGTACCTGTGCTGCCTTGTCTCACAGCTCACGTTGCTCGGACAAGATTGAGCATCATTCTGGGGAAAAGCTGAAAGATGGCCCAAAATTTTAAAAATCTGGTGATGCTGCCATAATTTATATGGTTCCTGGCAAGCCCATGTGTGTTGAGAACTTCTCTGACTATCCTCCTCTGTGCTGTTTTGCAATTTGTGATATGAAACAGACGGTTGCTCTGGGTGTCACCAAAGCAATGAACAAGTAGGCAGCTGGAGCTGGCCAAATCACCAAGTCTGACCAGAAAGCTCAGAAGGCTAAATGAATATTATCCCCAATACCTGCCATCCCAGTCTTAATCAGAGGTGGAAGAACGGTCTGTTGTCTCAACAGACCATTTAAGTTTAATAGTAAAAGATCGATTAATGATTACAATGCATCGTAAAACCTTCAGAAGGAAAGAAGAATGTTTTGTGGACCATTTGGGCTTTTTTTGTGTGTGTGGTAGTTTTTAAGTCATTAGTTTTTGAAATCAGTATATTTTAATGGAAAAAACTTGACCAAATATCTGTCACAAAATTTTGAGACCCATTAAAACATTTAATTTTTTAAAAAATCTATCATCTATCTACCTATCTACCTAGCTATCTATCATCTATCTTTTGGGCCTTTTAACTAAGATCCAGTGTAGTATCTGTTCTTACCAGTTTAATATCTGATATGTAAAAAAAAAAAAAAAAAAAAAAGAGGCACTCTCCCTCAGGAGCACGCCAGCGCCTTTGCCTTTCCTCTTCTTCCCCCAGGTGCATTACCTTCGCCTTTCTCTCTCCAAAACTCCAAGGGCCCCCACCCTTTTTTTTTTTTTTTTGCTTTTGTAACTTGTTTCCAATGGGAAGGGGGTAGGGAAAGGTATAGGCTGGCGTATTAAAGATGAAACAAGCTAGACACTAGATCGATAAAAGCTTGATGAGAAGAAGGGTGTTTATTATACTATTTATTCTCTTTACTTTGGTATATATTTGAAATGTGAAGTTTTCCCTAATAAAAAATTTTAAGACACATACATATATACTGAATACTTGTGTTTCATAAATGTGATGGTAGCCCAGCTGGTGTGGCTCAGTGGATTGAACATTCTCCCATGGACTAAGCGTTCCTGGTTCGATTCCCAGTCAGGGCACATGCTGGGGTTTTAGGCTTGATCTTCAGTGGGGGGCATGCAGGAGGCAGCTAATCGATGTTTCTCCCTCACATCAATGTTTCTATCTCTCTCCCCCTTCCTCTCTAAAAAATCAATAAAAACATTAAAAAAAAAAAAATGTGATGGTTTGAGGAGGTGGGGACTTTGGGAGGTTATTAGATTTAAATAAAGTCATGAAGCTAGAGCCCCCACGATGGGATTAGTGCCCTTATAAAAGGAGATCAAAGAACTTGCTCACTCTCTCTGCCATGTGAGGCTGCAGTAAGAAGCTACCTGCAAGCCAGGGTAGAGAGCCCTCATCAGGAACCAAACAGACCTGCATCTTGATCTTGGCCTTCCCAGCATCCAGAACTGTGAGAAATAAATTTCTGTTACTTAAGCCACCCAGTCTATGCTCTTTTGTATGTTAGCAGCCCAAGCTAACATACTCAGACACTCTTTAATACTTCCCATTGCCTTTAGAATAAAGACCAAAATCTTAAACATGCCTTATAAGGGCTCTGAATGCTCTGGTCCCTCCCTACTTCTCTAGCCTCATCTTACATTGTTCTTCTCCTCCCTCAGACTTTCAGCTTCATAGACCTTCTTCTTTTTTGTTGTTAATCCTCATCTGAGGATATTTTCCCATTCATTCTTAGGTAGAGTGGGAGGGAGAGAGAGAGAGAGAAACATTGATGTGAGAGACACATCGACTGGCTGCCTCCCACATGACCCTGACCAGGACTGGGGATTGAACCTGCAACCCAGGTACATGCCCTTGACTGGGAAATGAACCCCAAACCCTTTGGTCCAAGGGCCAATGCTCCAACCACTGTGCCAAACCAGCCAGGGCCATAGACCTTCTTTTAGTTTAGAGTTTCCATCAAGCTCCCCTCACCAAAAAGCCTTTAGATACATGCTATTCCATCTAGCTGGAAAAACACACAGGCCTACTAATTCATCCTCGCCACCTTCACCTAAGCAGTTCTCACCTTCAAGTCTCAGATGAAACATTACTCAGTAAAGATTTTTATTATGTCCTGGCCAGTTTGGCTCAGCGGTTGAGCGTCGGCCTGTGGACCAGAGAGTCCCCGGGTTTGGTTCCCGCTAGGGATACATACCAGAAAAAAAAGATTTTTATTATTACAGTGACCATGTCCTGACTTGCTTAGGACAGTCTGTTTACCCCCGTTTGTCTCAGCTGAATTATTAACAGCTCTCTCTTTCACTCTCAAAAGCATCCCAGTTTAGATGATAAATTACATGGCCACCCTATCCACAAGGAAGTCCTATCATCACATGGGTCACGTGTGACCCAAGGACACATGGGTCAGTTGCCCTGTTACATGTTCTCATAGCTCTTTGCACCTTGCTTTCATTGCACTGAAGTTTACATTTACACATTTATTTGTGAAGATTAATCTTTGCCCCTCATTAAACTAGATAAACTTTGGTCACTGGGACTGTCACTTTTTTTATTCATTCATGATTGTGTCTTCAACATCTCTCACACAAAATATATGGTATGTGTCTGGCACATAGTAAACACTCATATTTGCTGAATGTATGAATTTCTGTGTCTAGCAAGTTAACTTACTGAAATACTGTGCTCCTCCCACCCTTCAATCCACTTCCAAGGTGGAAGCCTGGTGTTTGTTCTCAATCCTGAGCTCCATAAGAGGATTATGTTGGGAGAGCAGGGGAGAGAGGGAAGACGGGAAAGTGCCAGGGCCTCTGAGCACCCAGACTTAGGAAGGACAGGTCTGCAGCTTACATAAGCAGTGGAGACCTTGTGGGAACTCCAGTGCCCTGTAGAACCTGAGGGGAAAGTTGGAGTTTCCATGGTGAATATCGTCTACAAGCCAAGTTGCCTGCCATGGGCTGTCAGGCAACAGGTGACCTCTCATGGATAACCAGGACTAGAAGGGCCTCTTCTCCACTCTGAACAAGGGTCTTCAAATGAGGGCCTATGTCTTATTCATCTCGTGGCTTATAGCCAAAAGATCACAGCAAGTTCTCTCGAGTTTGTTGAATGTAACTGCAATTACAATGTCAGGCTTCAACTAAAGTCCAGTTCAGCTCTTTGTAGTGGGCAAAAGCGCCACCTACTGGCCTCTTAAGTAACTGCAAACAGCTTAAGCAGGCTCTGCAGGGAGTAGAGAACTGTCAGTGATCAGTAGGAACTTTGCTTTCCTGGCAGCTGTATTAGTATCAGGGACACTGCACTGGACTATCAATTCCCTAAAATACTCAGGGGGACAAAATAAAGTACTAACCCCTGACTTGGCTATTGGCATTGAACCCTCACTCAAGACTTTGTATTATCTTTTTTTTTTTTTTTTTAACCCTCACCTGAGGACATTTTTTTCCATTTTTTGTTCAGATAGAGTGGGAGGGAGAGAGAGGAAGAGAGAGAGAAACGTCGACGTGAAAGGGATACATCGAGTGGCTGCCACCCACACAAACAACCAGGGCTGGGGACAAACTGCAACCGAGGTATGCACCCTTAGTGGGAACCGAACCTGGGTCTCTCTGGACCGCAGGCCGACGCTCTAACCATTGAGCAAACCGGCCAGGGCCGACTTGGCATTATCTTGCCCCTACCTTCCACACACCCTCTTAATCCATCCTAAAAGGCCTCTCCCACTGGAAACATATCATCTTCCTTGCATGGTAATGTTTTGTTACTCAGAATCTTGAGCCAGTCAGTCAACTCTTTTCTTGCTTGTCCCCTTTGGGGTACTACTCTGGCCCTTGGTGACAGGACTCAGCACACTGCACAGAACTGTTCCCATGTCTACCTGCCCCCATTACAGAGTTCTCTCAAAGTTTTATGGATGGTATATAAGTAAACAATGTTGAATAGATAGATTTTCAGACAGAGAAGGACCTGGGTTCTTGTCTCAATGTGCCACTAAATTGCAGTTTTATCAGCCCTAAGTAAATCACTTGATACTTAGCTATTTCTTCCATAGTTCTTAACTAGGGGCAATTTGCCTCCAGGGGATATTGGCAATAGCACTTTGGGTTGTCCCAACTGGGGAATGCTACTGGTATCTAATAAGAGGCCAGGGATGCTGCTACATATTAAAACACACAGGACGGCCCTCCACAATTATCTGGCCCCAAATGGCAATCAATGATGCTGAGATTGAGAAACCCTGATTTAGCTAATACCCACCTAGCAGGGTTCGGTTGCAGTGAGGCTATAACCTACAAGGCACAAACCTACTAAAGGGTGTAGGTCCGTATCCTGCCTTGTGTCATTTTATGGTACACTGCAGAGGGGGAACATGAACCATGTGTGTGATTCACAGAATTTATGGATTTTAGCAATAGTGCCAGATCCCATCAGCAATAGGTGGGAATTCCAGATCCCTCACACAATTAGTTTCTAAAAACAGGCTCAATTCTGCATGTCAATCCTTGGCATCATGAATAAAAATGCTAAACAAAAAATTATTGCCAATGACTCTAACTCCAATTTGGGCCTTTGTTGAAATGGCATGTTGTACATCACAAGGACACCAATGAAAGTCATTTCCAAAATCCTTTTAATGTGCAAGTGCAGTTATGGAGTGCTTACAATGTGCCAGGGACTGTGTTCAGCACTCTAGATAAATTCTCAGTCCTTACAACCCTGTATAGTCAGATTTTACAGATGAGAAAATATTCTCATTTTATTATTTATTTTTAACAGTTGAGATTTTATTCTAACAGCTATAATTATAGTGCTTGTTTGTCAAAATTCCTCATTTTAAATATGAGACCTGGGTTCAGTTCCCGCTAAGGTGCGTACCTTGGTTGCAGTTTGTCCCTGGCCCTGGTTGGTCGTGTGGGTGGCAGCCACTCGATGTGTCCCTTTCATGTCGATGTTTCTCTCTCTCCCTCCCACTCTATCTGAACAAAAAATGGAAAAAAATGTCCTCGGGTGAGGATTAAATAAATAAATAAATAAATAAAAATAAATATGAGACTCAGAGATGTTAAGTAATTTCCTAGTAAGTGCTGTTAGTTTGCTAAACTGCCTCATTTGTGTAATACATTAGCTGCATATATGTAGCAGGTTCAGATTCGCAAGGCCTAAGGGGGAAAGGAGGTCTGGTAAGGTAAAAAAAAAGCAAACAAGACTGGGGAAAGTTATTTATAAAATGCAGAAGAAAAAACAATAAGCCATAGTTTTAAACAATAAGCAGTAAATTTACAAATTATTCATTTAAGGAGAAAAGTTAATGGATGTATATTATATTCCATTTTAAGATGAAAAATACCTTAAAAACCCCCAAATATCTGCAATCTACAATGTGGGCAAAATACTAAAATAACCTAACCATGTGCCAGTAAGGTACTAGTTTAAATATTTTTATACTATTTCCATACAATGGAGTACCATGCAGCCATTAAAAATGAGTTGTGTTATGAAATGAGCTGCAAAGTTATGAAACCACATATAGCAAGCTACCCCATTTGTGTGAGGGAAAAGGTGAGATGATGTAGAGTACATACAGAGAAACTCTATACAAGATATAAGAATCAAGTCCCAGGAAACGGAGCTAAGAGGAGATGGAAGTTTAATTTTAACTTTATACAGATTTCACAAGAACATTTGAAAATGGAACCATAAGGAACAAAAAAAAATATCAATTCGTTTCTTTTCAAATACCCTTAGATTAGTGGATTTCAACACTGGTTGCTTGTTAGAATCACCTGGGAGCCAACACTCAGGCCTCACCAGAGAACACCAGTGTCTGACTCAACCAGTGTGGGAATGGGCCCCTGGATATCAGTGGTTTTAGAAGTGCCCCAGATGATTCTGATTTTCAGCCAGCATCATGAAGTCACTGATCTATACCAAGGGTTAGCAAACTTTTTCTGTAAAGGGGCAGATAATAAATGCTGCAGGCTTTGTAGGTCCCACGAAGTCTGTCATATTCTTTTTTTCAAGCCCTTAAAAAATGCAAAGACCGCCCTTGCCAGTTTGGCTCAACAGTTACAGTGTTGGCCCGCGGACCAAAGAGTTGCGGGTTCGATTCCGGTCAAGGGCATGTACCTTGGTTGCGGTTCCTCCCTGGTCCTGGTCAGGGTTGTGTGGGAGGCAACCAGTCGATGTGTCTCTCTCACATTGATGTTTCCCTCTCTTCCTCCCCCTCTCCCTCCCGCTCTATCTGAAGGTAAACAGAAAAATGTCCTCAAGTGAGGATTAAAAAACAAATAAATAAAAATGTAAAGACTGCCCAGCCAGTGTGGCTCAGTGGACCATGGACTGAGAGGTCCTGGTTCAATTCCCAGTCACAGCACATGCTCGATCAAGGGTTGTAGGCTCAATCCCTTGTAAGGAACGTGTAAGAGGCAGCTGACTGATGTTTCTGTCTCTCTCTCCCTTCATCTCTAACAAAAAAAAATCAATAAAAACATATTTTAAAAAAATAAAAAATAAAAATGTAAAGGCCATTCTTAGCTCCTAAGCATACAAAAACAAGCCATGGGCTGGATCTGGCCCATAGGCCATTTTACTAACCTCAATTTAGACTACACACTGACTGGACTATTGCCTGGAAAAGGCACCAGGAGACAAGATAAGGCCAAGAAGAGTCAGCAAGCTGCTGCCAAGAAGATGCAGCAGTGAACCCTCAGGTGTGGACCTCAATCCTCTAACTGGCAACCAAGTTCTGGTTTGAACAGGAGGTAGGAGGACTTAGGACTCACAACAAAACTACCAAGACATATTAGAAACCAACCAATTTATTTTGTAGTAAGCTGTATAACTTTTACCATGCAGACTGAAACACCTATGTCAGAATGAACAGTGCATTTCCTTCCTAGAGGCAGTTACATGGAAAACCAGGTTGTTATCAGGTTATTTGGTGAGTGTGGAATCCAAACAAGGAGAGGTTAATTTTAATACCTACACCTTATCCATGAAACTGGAACATACCTTCCCACACAGGGACAGCCCAGCCTCTAAGTTTGTTGACTCTTCCTTTCTCATTGTGCTCTGGCTGAGCACTGCCATGTCCTATAGCTTTATGATCAGCCAGCTTAGCCTGGGAGTCAGAGCTCTGCTCACTGGTTATTGATACCAATAGTTAAAGTTCTGAAGGGGTCACATCAATTGCTCCCATGTACCAACTACAAGACACAACAATCCTGTTAGGATGCTTTCCCAAACCCACTCTATTCAAGTTTTACCAGATATGCTTTGTAAGGGTTCTTCCCATCTCCGTTAGCACATACATAGGTGACCTATAAATTTACCTGACTAATGTAACCTAATTCCTACTGAGGATTGAGGTTATTATAGTTTTTCTTCTTTTACTTTCTTGATCAGTGATTCCCAACCATGTAGATAAAGTTATAATTGTGTCAACACTGCTACCAAGACAGACATACCAAGTGATATGTACTTTCCAGATTACATTAATGTTATTTTGTTCTCTAAAATGTAAAACAATCAGATGATGCAGTTCTCAATTTAGTACTCAAGACTGTTAAGGTCATTAAAACGAGTCTTTGAACAATAGAAAACTTTATGCTTTCAAATTTAAAAACATGTATTGCAAATATCATTATGTAATAATGATAAAATTACAGAAAATAAATATTCAGACTGACTCCACAGCATTCACACCACACCATAATTTTGCCTGTAACCAAACAGTGAAGTTTATCTCCCAAAGTAGCTACATCCATGCTGGCTGAAAACTTCAGTCCTAGACCACATGAATGAGGAAGAACTACACAGTTAGTGCATGCTTAACAGACATATACATTAACCATTCTCAACTGCCCCTCACAAGGATTGAGGGGTAGGAGGGATGAAATGTGGACATGTGCACTCACCTAGGCAGAATTCTCCAATTATAAAAATTCACACATGTGACCTTTGCTATGTCTTGGGCAATAACTTTTATATGTGGGAACACATCTCTGAAAATCACAACAAAAATTAATAGGAAATGATTCAATAGAAAATATACAAATTTCTCAGTATGAGGACTTCCACAGAACAGGGAGAAGGGGATGACAACTAAAACTAATTTTTTTCTTTAAAAAGAACACTCCCCTTACCTTGTCCTTGCTACTCAACACTTGAAAACAAATCTGTACAAAACTACGAACACAGAAAGGGACCAGAGAGGATGTTCCGATACAGTCTTCAGACCTATTCTAGACTGCTGTCCACACCTCGCCTAATAGAGCTGAGAGCTCCCAGGTCCACTGGGGAAAGTAAGTAGTTTCAGATCATCACCCTTGCTTTACTAGGATAGCCCCAGGTTACTCGCTGTCAAACTTAATTGAATTAACCTGGACAGAGATGGAGCCTCCCCTGTAACTGCCCCGTTTCTTCTTGGTCTTCTCATGTCGGAAGGATTTGCCTTTGGTGAACTTCAGGACCTGATTGGCTCGTTCCCCCCAGTCTCCGGCTGCACCTCGCTGGTGAGTAGAGAGAATTGGTTAACACACAGGACACCAGAGCCCTGTCACATTCTTTTCACTGCTCAAGGCAACCTCAACCCAGAGAGCTTCCCACCAATCTGAAGCAAAAACTGTCCCCTCTTCCACCCAACCCCACTCAAGAATGGTGAACTCCCTCCCTCTTCACCTTGGCATCAAAGGAATTGTCTGCCACTCGAGCATCCACCTCAATTTCCTCCTCCCTGATCCTTCGGAATGGGGATGATGCCCTTTTTTCTGCCTGAAGAAGAATGCAGTATCAAATTAAAGACAGGAAGGTCAGATAACAGAAGAGCCCTCCTAAGCTACATGTGCCTGGCCAGGCAGAGGTGTCAAGATGATTTCAGATTCTTCTTTCTACTCTTTAATTTTTTTTTTTTTAAATCCTCATCTGAGGACAATTTTCTGTTATCTTCTGATAAAGTGGGAGGGAGAGAAAGAAAATGTGAGAGGGACACATCAACTGGTTGCCTCCTACACAATGCCAACCAAGGCCAGGGATGAACCACAGCCAAGGTAAATGCCCTTGGCCGAAACTGAACCCGCGACTCACTAATCCGCAGGCTGACGCTCTACCGCTGAGCCAAACCGGCCAGGGCTTCTTTCTACTCTTCATTCTCACTTTGGAAATCTAATACCCCATCTCCCTGCTTTCTCCTTTGTTCAAATATGTCTTATATATCCAATGTTGCCTCATAGTCTTCAAAATTTTCATGCACATGTGAATTGCCCATGCACCTGTATTAAAATTTTATTTCACCAGCGGTGTTGCTCAATGGATTTAGCGTCATCCCATGGACCGAGTGAGAGCTCCTGGTTCCATTTGCGGTCAGGGCACATGCCCTGGCTGTGGGCTCAATCCCCAGGAGGGGGTGGGGAAAAGGCAACCAATCAATGTCTCCCTCTCCCCCCTCCCCAAAATTCAATCAAGACATTTAAAAATATTTTTTATGTCTTCTTGTTTAAATAAATAAATGAACAACTAAATAAATAAAGGCTAGCTCCTGAGAGGAAAGTAAGACAACTTACTTTCTTCCTTTTTGGAAATGTGTTGGGGGTCTGAGGCTTTATCTTCTTGGCTGGACTCGGAGTCTCCGCCTCTGTGGCAGACTCATTCTGCTTTCGCTTCTTTCCTGAACCTACAAAACAAAAAACCAGACTCAGGGGACCAATTTTCTGTTCCTCTGCTCAAGTTGCCACACTGAGGACCTGCAATTAGAACCTAGTCATTTTGCTCTTCTCTCTACCCCATCCCCCAAGAGTATATATCCCCCATCCTAATTTGGGGAGGGAAACCCAGGGGGCAGCTTCTTTGGATACGGACCTGGCTTAGAAACTGCCACTGCTGCCTTAGTCTTTTCTTCCTCTTCCTCATTGCTGTCACTATCTGCTTTTCCATTCTGGGCAGTCAGTGCAGAGGTGCCATTGGTTTTAAGGACTGGTGGTCTAGGAGTACCCTTGCCCTTGGGCTTCTCCTCCTCCTCCTCACTGGAATCATCAGAAGAACTGCTGCTGCTCTCAGACTTGACTGTCTTTGTGGAGGCTGGCTTGGAAGGGGCTACAGCTCCTGCTGTCTTATGTGGCTTCTTTTTAACTAAGGGTTTAGATGTCTTCTCTTCCTCCTCTTCCTCATTGCTGGAGCTGTCTGAATCAGAGCTGCTATCCCCAGCACTCTGAGAGGCCTGTTTGGCAGGAAAAGATAGAGCTGCTTTGGCCATCACCTTGGACTTTGGGGTGGCCACAGTCTTCTTTGCCTTCTCCATATCCTCCTCCTCCTCCTCACTAGAACTGCTCTCCTCCTCACTGGAGCTGCTATCAGCCTTTCTGGCCAGAGGCTTCTGGCCACTGCCTATAGGCTGTTTGAGAGTTGTGGCTGGTTTAGCTGTAGGCTGCTTGGGAGTGGCAGCTGGCCTACTTGAAGGATTCTTGGTGGCACTGGCGGGCTTGGCAGAAGCTTCATCTTCGGAACTGTCAGAGTCTAGACAATAAGAGGATAGAATGAACAGCTCCTCAAATTAGACTGAGGAGAGCCCCTGGGACTCCCACTGCCTGGAGGGCCTCCATATGCCTTACCTGAGCTGTCTGAAGAGCTCTCTGCTGCCTTCTTTGCTGGAGCTGGTTTAGAGGCAGCTTTAGAGATGACTGGCTTAGCTGGCAGTTTCTTTTCTTCTTCAGAGCTTGAATCTGGAGAGAACCTAAGGCATTAGGCTGGGCCCAGAGTCCTAACCCAAACAGGAGCAATAAAAAGGATGCATAGACCACAAAGCTTTAGTAAAAAGAGGGACAGAGCATTTTCATCTTCCTAGTCCTCAAACACTTCCCAGAACCCACTCACCAATACTGATGACTCACCAGACTCATCACTACTGTCGTCACTGCTCTCCTCAGGCGGTTTCTTCTCTGCAGCTTTCTTGGGAGCCTGGGTTCCCAGGGACTTCTTGGGTGGGGGAGCAGAAGGTGGGGGGACTGAACTATAGGGACCTGTTTAAAGGAGAGTGCAGTGGTTTCAAAATATTTACATAAATCCTTTGATACTTCTCTCTAGAAATGGAGCTTAACCCCTTCCCTTGAGTGTGGGTTAGAATTAGTGACTCATTTGCTACAAACAGAAATATAGCGGGGATGCTGACATGTCATTTTTTAATCTAAGTTATGACAGATAATGTGCCCTCCTCCTTTCTCTGGGAGAAACTAGCTGTCGTGTCAAGCAGTTCTATGGAGGGTTCATGTGGTGACTACAGAGGTCCTCCTGCACGTGGGCCCTGGTAATAGTCATGTAGCTTGACTCCCCATGTCTAGTCACCTGGTTTTGTCTTCACGGGCCTTTTCTGCTCCTCCTCATCCTCCTCACTGGAGGAGTCCTCACTGCTGGAACTCTTTTGGGTAGGGGTAGCAGCTGCTTTTACTGGAGCCTTGGAAACTGCCTGCTTCTTAGGTACAGTCTGCATCATACAGTAAAATCAGTTACTTCAAGAAAATGTTATCTAACCAATCCTGCTAGAAAATGGAGACTGTCCCCTTCACCCCCAGATCCCTCCCTCTCTTCCCTGGTAGAAGTTTCAGCCCAGACCTTCTTAGAGATGGTTGCTGCCTTCTCCTCCTCTGAGTCATCACTGCTGCTGCTGCTGCTGCTGCTGCTACTACTGCTGCTACTGCTAGCTGCTTTGCCATTGGCTACTTTAGGTGCTACTCGAGCAGGTGCACCTAAGAAAAAAAAGAAAGTGTAAGAAGTATCAGTAAGTTAAAGGACCATAAAAACCTCCTTCCGGTCCGGTTAGCTCAGAACTTAGGAGTCTATGAATTCTCTTGCCTTTAGAGCAGGCATGAAAGACACTGCTGTTGTTTATTGTATCAAAGGATATCCGCCCTGGCTGGATTGGCTCAGCGGTTGGAGCGTCGGCCTGTGGACCAGAGTCCCGGGTTCGGTTTCCACTAGGGTCACATACCAAAAAAAAAAAGCATATCCTTTGCGCCCAATTTCAGAAATAAAACTATTCTATCTTTAAAAAGTGGTATGAGCACCCTGGCCAGTTTGGCTCAGCGGTTAGAGCATCGGCCTGTGGATCAAAAAGTCGTGGGTTCAATTTCGGTCAAGGGCACATACCTTGGTTGTGGTTCGTCCCTGGCCCTGGTCGGGATCATTCAGGAGGCAACCAGTTGATATGTCTCTCTCATGTTGATGTTTCTCTCTATCTCCCCCCCTCTCTCTCCTCCTCTATCTTAAGATAAACAGAAAAATATCTTCAGGTGAGGACTTAATAAAAATTAAAAAATAATATGAGCCCTGGCCAGTTTTGCTCAGTGGTTAGAGCATCGGTCCTCGGACCAAAGATTCACAGGTTCAATTCTGGTCAAGGGCACATACCTTGGTTGCAGTTCCGCCCCCGGCCCTAGTCCGAGTCATGTGGAAGACAACCAGTTGATGTGTCTTCCTCACATCAATGTTTCTTTTTCTCCCTCCCTCCCACTCTGTCTGAAAGTAAGTGGAAAAATAGCCTCAAGTGAGGATTTGAAAAAAAGATAAAAATGGTATGATGTACTCTGTCTGGTTTGGCTCAGTGGTTAGAGTCAGTCTGTAGAAGGTTCCATTCCATCAAGGGCACAGACCTAGGCTGTTAAGTCTGATCCCCGGCCCCAGTCAGGGCATATGCGGGAGGTAACCCAATCAATGTGCCTCTCTCACATCGATATTTCTCTCTCTCACTTCACCTCCCTCCCTCCCTCCACTCTCTCTAAAATCCAATGGAAAAAATATTCTCCAGTGAGGATTAACATACAACAATTTTTTTTCCTTGCTGCAAACTGTTTCTCTAGTTATTAGTCCCTATAAAATATTTTACTCATTAAAAGCCTCTTTATAAAAATATAACACTCAGTCCAGCTGGTGTGGCTCAATGGTTGAGCGCCGACCCATGCACCAAGAGGTTGCCTGTTCGATTCCGGTCAGGGCACATGCCTAGGTTGTGGGCCTGATCCCCAGTGGGGGGCATGCAAGAGGCAGCCAATTGATGTTCTCTCTCATCGATATTTCTCTCTCTCTCCCTTCCTCTCTCTCTTAAATCAATAAAGGAAAAATAAAATAAAATAAAACACTCAGCCCTGGCTGGTTAGAGCGTCATTCCAATATGCCAAGTTTGTGGGTTTGATCTCGGGTCAGAGCATACAGGAAGCAACCAATGAATGCATAAATAAGTGGAATAACAAATCAATGTGTCTTTCTCTTTCTACCCCGCCCCTTCCTCTCTCTAAAAATCAATAAAAATATAACACTAATCAATACCTCTAGTTCAACAACCAGTACCATTTCACCCCTGAGCTGAATAAGCAATTTATTTATTTATTTATTTTTTATCCTCACCCGAGGATATTTTTCCATTTTTTGTACAGATAGAGTGGGAGGGAGAGAGAGGAAGGGACAGAGAGAGAGAAACATCGACGTGAAGGGACACATCGAGTGGCTGCCACCCACACAACCAACCAGGGCGGGGGACAAACTGCAACCGAAGTACGCGCCCCTAGCGGGAACCGAACCCGGGTCTCTCCGGACCGCAGGCCGACGCTCTAACCGCTGAGCCAAACTGGCCAGGGCTGAATAAGCAATTTAAACACCCATTCCTGCCGTGGCCGGTTTGGCTCAGCGGTTAGAACATCGGCCTGTGGTCCAGAGAGACCTGGGTTCAGTTCCCGGTTGAAGTTTGTCCCGGGCCCTAGTTGGGTCGTGCGGGTGGCGGCCACTCGATGTATCCCTTTCACGTCGATGTTTCTCTCTCTCTCCCTCCTGCTCTATCTGAATAAAAAGTGGAGGAATGTCCTCGGGTGAGGATAAAAAATAATAATAAAATAAAATAATAAAGAAATACCCATTCCCAGAGCAAGCTGGTCCCTGGCCAGGACTTTTGGAAACAGAAACAGTACCTGGTTTGGTGGGGACTTTAGTCTGAGCTTTAGCTGTCACAGGTGTTGTCTTTGGCTTCTGGTTCTTTGGTGCCTCATCCTCTGAGCTTGAGTCCGAATCAGAATCAGAGCTCTCCACCTTCTTAGGAGGAGCTTTGACAGCCTTGCTTTGGGGCTTAACTCCCTTCTGTGAGAAAGCACACAATGAGGAGACTCAGCAAGAGCTTCTGGGTACCCAGAGGCATCCTAAGCAAAAAGCTTCCTAGGCTCCTTTTCTTTTTTAGGGGCTAACAGACCAGTAGGGGTGAGGGAAAGCTAATCAGGACAGCACATGAAAATGACAACAAACTCTTAATAAGAAACAAAAAGTTCAGACACATGATTCACTGTCCCTGTCCCTGCCATTCCCTGTCTGGAGCTCCCAACATCTGTATACAAAACACACTCTCCTACTCCTAGAGTCCTAGACAGTGTTCCATAGAAATCCAATACCTCTAGGGAAGCAGAATGGGTTGATTTCCTCTAGATTCAGCATCTAACTTCAACCTCACACTTCTACCACATCTCTGAAAGTCCCAGATTTTCTGCCCCATAATCACCTGCCCACCACCACCTCTTGGTCATAGCTAGAAGCCAAGATTTTAGGTTTCATCTTTCCAATCCTTAAACAACCCTTTTCCTTCCCAAGTTGCAAACCTGGACAAGTTTTTTCTTTTTGTCTTCCTCCTCATCATCACTGGATTCTTCACTGCTGCTGCTCTCTGATGCTTTGGCTGCAGCCTTTCCAGGTTGCTGAAGCAGACAGGCACGCTTGGGAGGTACAGCTGAAGAATAGCACAGGTCCCACTAAGAATCAGCTATGCAGTATAGACAGACTACAAATCCTTTTCCTGGAACTGTTAACCCCAACTCCTTGCCCCACCTTACCAGCTTTCCTAGCTGGAGGACCTTGGGCTTTTTCCTCCTCACTGCTGTCTTCACTGCTGTCACTGGATGAAGTCTTCTTCTTAGTCTTCTTAGGCACTGGCCCGTTTGCTTGTAACTTCCGTTTTGGAGCCTTGGTGGACCTGCTGAGGTAGATAAGGCTGACTTCTGGGTTACCAAAACCTCCCCAAACCAAGACACACAGCCCAGTCAACTTGAGGGGAGACAATAGCCACAGTGGTATATGGAAGACTTACTTGAGCCAAAAACTATAGATGTCCAAAAGAGAAGAGGCATTGGCATCCTGCTGGGTCTATAGGAGAAAAGATAAAAAGTCGGTAAGAAAATTTTATTCTGGTTACTTTAGGGGAGATCAAATTTTGTGTTACTGTCTCATTAAAAGTGATCTGTTTTGCCTGGCTGGTGTGGCTCAGTGGCTCATTGGAATGAGCACCATTCCATGGACTGAGGGGTCTTGGTTCAATTCCCAGTCAGGGCACATGCCCATGCTGTGGACTTGATCCCTAGTAGGGGGCATGCAGGAGGTGACTGATCCATGTTTCTCTCTCACATCAATGTCTCTATCTCTCTCTCCCTTCCTCTCTATAAAAAAATCAATAAAGCCCTGGCTGGTTGGGTCAGTGGTTAGAGTGTAGGGCCGCGGACCAGAGAGTCCCAGGTTCGGTTCCTGCCAAGGGTACGTACCTTGGTTGCAGTTTGTCCCTGGCCCCGGTTGGGGTTGTGTGGGTGGCGGCTGCTCGATGTGTCTCTCTCACATCGATGCCCCCCCCACCCTCCCCCGGCCCCGCTATATCTGAAGATAAATGCAGAAGTGTCCTTGGGTGAAGTTAAAAAAATAGAATAAAAAGTGACTTGTTTTATACCTATTATAGCCCTGACCGGTTTGGCTCAAGTGGTTAGAGCATCGGCCCATGGACCAATGAGTCGCAGGTTTGATTCCAGCGAAGGGCATATACCTCAGTTGCAGTTCGTCCCTGGCCTTGGTTGGGTCGTGCGGGAGGCAACCAGTCAATGTGGCTCTATCACATTGATGTTTCTCTCTGTCTCTCTCTCTCTCCCTCCCTCCCACTCTATCTGATGATGAATAGAAAAGTATCCTCAGGTGAGGAATAAAAAAATATATATATAGAGAGAGCTCTTCCTCCCAGGAGGGAGCACACCAGGGCCTTTATCCTCCCCTCCCCAGCCCTCCCCTGCTCTCTCCTCCCCTCCCCCTAAAAACATACACACACACCTACTATCCTTCATATAAATGTTACAGCTTCATATGACTTCTCCTACTTGCACAGATTAGAAAATAAAACATTTTACTTACGTATTACCCAATATCTGGCATAAGAAACGGGTTATTCCTCACCCTGACCGATTTTGCTCAGTGGTTAGTGTCAGTCCACCGACTAAAGGGTCTCGGGTTCAATTCTGGTTAAGGGCACCAAACCTGCATTGCAGGTTCAATCCCCACCCCTAGTCAAGGCGAATGCAGGAGGCACCAATCAATATTTCTCTCTCTTCCTCCACTGTCTCCCTCTCTTCCACTTTCTTTTCTTTTTTTTTTTATCCTCACCCGAGGACATTTTTCCATTTTTTGTTCAGGTACAGTGGGAAGGAGAGAGAGGAACAGAGAGAGAGAGAGAAACATCGATGTGAAAGGAACACATCGAGTGGCTGCCACCCGCACGACCGACCAGGGCCAGGGACAAACTGCAACCGAGGTACGCGCCCTTAGCGGGAACCGAACCCGGGTCTCTCAGGACCGCAGGCCGACGCTCTAACCACTGAGCCAAACCGGCCAGGGCCCTCTCTTCCACTTTCTAAAAATCATCGGAAAAAACATTCTCGGTGGTGATAAACAAAACAACCTTGGGCTATCCCTATATTTTCTGACACTATCTATCCCCACATGTCAATCCTGTTTATCAAAGACTCTTTCATTATTTATTTGACTAATTAATTTTTTGTTAACCCTCACCCGAGAATATTTTCTCATTAAATCTTAGATTAAGTGGAAGGGAGGGAGGAGAAAAGAGAGAGAGAAACATCAATGTGAGAAAGAGACATTGATTGGTTGCCTCCAAGAAGACCCTGACCGGGGCTGGGAACTGAACCAGCAACCCTTTGGTCCCCGGGCCTATGCTCTAACCACAGAGTCAAACGGGCCAGGATGCAAGCCTTTAAAAAAAAAATTTGGGGGGGGGGGGGTATGTGCCCCTAGCAGGAACCAAACCTGGAACTCTCTGGTCCGCAGGCCAATGCTCCAACCGCTGAGCCAAACTGGCCAGGAAATTAAATGGTTTTTTTTGTTTTTTGTTTTTTTCTTTATTGATTTTTAGAGAGAGAGAAAGGGAGAGGGAGATAGAAACATTGGTGAGAGAGAACATCAACTGGCCACCTCCCACATGCTCCCCACTGGGGATCTGGTCCACAACCTGGGCATGTGCCCTGACTGGGCATCTAACTGGAGACCTCTTGGTTCATGAGTCGATGCTCAACCACTGAACCACACAAGCTGGGCTCAAAGCCTTTTTAAATGTGCATTCCTTTTACCTAGCAATGTATTATCTAGGAATTTATTCTTACCTATGAAACAAGGGCACAAACATTTATACTACAGAGCTTGCTGCAATGTGGTTTATAATACCAAATCATTGGAAGCCAGCCTCCAAAAGAAGATTGGTAAAAAGCTATGTCATGTATACAGCGCAAAATTGCATCCAGCTACTAATTACACTGATATATATTATTAATCGGTGCGATAAAAATGGCAAGACATTACAGTAAACACAAGAGCACAGGGTCAGAGTTAGATGAGTCAGACATAAAATTCACCTCTACAGTTATTACTGGGCGACCATGAGCAAGTTACATAATTTTTCTCATGGTTTTCTTCTCTGTAAGATGGAAATAATACTATACATCCTAAGTATTGAGAAGATAAGAGATAAGGCATATCAAGGGTTTAGCATCTGGCCCTTACTAAGCCCTTCACAAAGATTAGTTTTTGCCACATTAAAAAAAAAACACCCTGATTCTGGCCAGTTTGGCTCAGTGGTTAGAGCGTCGGCCTGCAGTCCAGAGAGAACTGGGTTCAGTTCCCTCTAAGGGCACGAATCTCAGTTGCAGTTTGTCCCAGGCCCTGGTCGGGTCCTGCGGGTGGTAGCTACTTGATGTGTCCCTTTCACGTTGATGTTTGTCAATGTTTCTCTCTCTCTCTCTCCTTCCCACTCTATCTGAATAAAAATGGGAAAATGTCCTCGGGTGAGGATTTAAAAAAAAAAAGTGACCCTACTTAAAAAAAACACAAACAACAACCCTGATTCTGCCCTGGCAGATTTGGCTCAGCGGTTAGAGCGTCGGTCTGCGGACCAGGAGAGTCCTGGGTTCACTTCCTGCTAAGGGTACATATCTCAGTTGCGGTTAGTCCCTAGCCTCAACTGGGGTTGTGCAGGTGGCAACCAGTCGATGTGTCTCTCTCACGTCTATGTTTCTCTCTCTCTCTCTCTCTCTCTCTCTCTCCCTCCTTCTCTCCCTCCCGTTCTATCTGAAGATAAATGCAAAAATGTCCTTGGGTGAGGATTAAAAAATAAACAAAAAACCTGATTCTGAAAAGCCCAATTTCATCCAGCCCATTGTGGAAACACTCTTTGTAGATTCCTTACAGTCAATTCCAAACAGTTCCAATATAAAAAGTTATAGCTGATCATATAGCAGGCAGCCCCAGCTTGTCTTTCCTGAGTTTGATCTGAATCTCTTCTTGTGCAGCCTGATTCTGCCACTAAGAACAAATCTATCTTCTTAATCAAAGACCAAGATGCCAAAGACCCTCTACCCTCTCTCAAGGTGTTTGCTCATGCAATTATGTCTGCTTTTCTTGAGATGTAGATTCCAAACCTTTCACATTCCTAGTCATCTTCCTTTTACATGTCTGCCGAACATACTAAATTACCAAAACTATGATAACAGCTTTCACTCACTGTTGAGCACCAGGCACTGAGATCGCCACTTTCTCTCTGTCTTTGTGAATACTGAAACTATAAAGTGGAAGATGATATCCCCATAGAAAGAGAAACACTCAGTTTAATTAAGCTGCCCCGGTCACACATCTTTAAATGAAGGCAAAGCCTGGTCCCAAACCTGTATTTGATTCCACAAGTGAAAGATCAAGCTCACTGCTATGCCTTCATGTTAGGACTATGATGCTACCTCAGTGTAACTAAAAGCAGAACCCCTGCCTCTACTCTCGTTCATTTTCTTCTTTACTAAAGTCCATCCTTCTAAAGCAATTTTATCTTTGAGTCCCCAGCAACTTCGATTGAGAGTTAAGGTCGTCACGCTTTGCACCAGTCAACGTAAAGCCAAAAGAAGGAACCAAGAGCCTCCAATGTCTCCGGTGGGGCTGGGTGCTCTGTCTTCGCCGCACTCTGCCAGCCACGTGATCTGGGCCACGCGGGTCCCACGCCGGTCCCACGCTGCCGCCACTGCACCGCTCACCAGAATAAAAGCACCAAGACTCAGCACTATCTAGGCAGACCTCGTGGATTTCAGGCTTTCTCAGGTCACCGCCGAGAACTCGGCACAAAGGCCCCGCAGAAACTGGGCTGGCGGAAACCTAAGCACGTCTGGGCCTGGAACCCTGTGGTCAACCCACCCCGGCCCATGCCCGCAGCCCGGGACTCACAGCGCCTGTTGCCTTGGCGAACTTATTGGCCACCTCCGAGAGCTGGTTATCACGCAGAAAGCCGAGCACGAGGGGATACAGGTCGCTGGGAACCACGCGGCGTAAGCCGGCGTCCGCCATCGTCAGGACAATATGCGTCACTACCGCTGCCGTTGAACACGACTCAGGAACTCAGAAACCCGGAGAGGTGAGGGCGGGTCCGTGTGACGTCATCGCGCGGGCGCACAGCGGAAGGGGCGGGCACACTCCGCAGGGCAGTACCGCCTCCACCTCGGTTGAAGGGTCTCATCTAGGCGAAATCTGTAAACTCTTTCCGTTCCCACGAGCGTCGCCATCTTGGTAAGGGCGGAGCCCGCCGTCTGCCACTTTGCGGAGCTTGACGTCAGGGGCACGCCCTCGGCGGTGGCGGGAAAACTCCAGACTTCCCGCGCGCCCTACCTTTCTAGGGAGGCACCTTTACTCCCAGCAGCGGTTTCCAGTTCCCTACCTGGGATTTACATTTCAGAGAAATGAGTGGACCCGCGGGCCCGAGCTGTCTGGATTCTCTAGACTTGGTCACAAGATCTCCCGACCGCCCCTATCCGCTCTGCCACTGTGTTCCCACCCTTCATCTTCACTGCCTCCCACACCTACAGCGACCCTTTCTCAGATACCACCCCAGCCTCCTGGACTCCCACTTTCACTGCAGAAGATCTTTCAGATAATCTCTGGTAGAGGTAGGACAAACCGGCCAAACAGTTTACAACCTAGACGTCTAGCAAATGGCAAAACCCTATCTTCCCTAAACCAAAGACTCTTAACAGTAAATAGCTTACACTTCTCTCCAACCTGACGGTAAATAGCTTAAATCACCCCACTCAGTGAGATAACAGAAATCCAATTAGTGCCGTTTGTGCTAACCACAACCAAGGACATATGAAGTTAAAGGAATGAATCTAATTTTGGCACATATCAGCTTAACACTGATGGATATTCTATTGAGATCATCCCCTAACACCTCCCTTAAACTGTCAGCCTTTAAAAACTCTCAAAATGAAGGTCCTGCCCTGGCCAGTTTGGCTCAGCGGTTAGAGCGTCGGCCTGAGGTCCGGAGAGACCCGGGTTCGGTTCCCGCTAAGGGCACGTACTTCGGTTGCAGTTTGTCCCCGGCCCTGGTTGGTCGTGCGGGTGGCAGCCACTCGATGTGTCCCTTTCACATCGATGTCTCTCTCTCTCTCTCTCTCTCTCTCTCTCTTCCTCTCTCTCCCTTCCACTCTATCTGTACAAAAAACAGAAAAATATCCTCGGGTGAGGATAAAAAAATAAAAAAAAGAAGGTCCTAGCCTGCACTCTCCCTCCAGGGAACATGCCTGGGCCTTTCCCTTCCCTCTTTACCCCCCACAGGCATGCATCTCCTAACTCTAAGGGACCCCACAAGACTTGCAACAAGGAAGCAATGGGCAGTGGCAGCTCTTCCTGGGGCTAACCCCTGAAGCTCTCTGTCCCTAAGGCCCTGGTTTCTCTGACTTCTTAGTGAGCCAAAGTAACTCAGCCTAGGCTCACTTTCCCACCTGGTCTCTCTCCTGTTGCTTCTGTCTTAGGCCCTTCCTTCTTTCACTGTCCCAGCTTTAATAAACATCCTCTAAAAATCACCTGGACTTGTGTTCTGAAATATTCCCTGCACAAAGTAAAAAACCCACACACTATCAGCAGGCCCTAGGTACAGCTGCTCTGGGCCAGGCCCCCTTTCTAGTAACAAAACTGCGCCTTCCCCATGAAAACCTATCCTCCACTTATTTTAAAGGGTAGAATTAGCCTGGCCAATGTGGCTCAGTGGTTGATCCATGCAACAAGGTTGGATTCCCAGTCAGGGCACATACCCAGGTTGCAGACTGGACCCCCAGTAGGAGGAGTGCAGGAAGCAGCCAATGGATGTTCTCCCTCATTGATGTTTCTATCTCTCTCCCTTCCTCTCTCTAAAATCAATAAAGAAAAAAAGATATAATTAATATTTTATTGTCATTTATAATCAGATGGCAGTTGAGTATATAGTCTCTATGCTTGATCTTTTTTTTTAATTTTTTATTTTTTTGTTACAGATTTTTCTTTTTTACCCCATTGGCACCCCCCTCCCCACCCCACCCCCGCCCCAGCTTAGTTGTCCATGTCCATTGGTCATGCATTCATGCATATAAGTTCTGTGGTTTATCTCTTCCCATCCCCCCACCCCCTATGCTTGATCTTTTTTGTAAATAAAAAAATTACAAGAGCCGATAGCTGGTTGTTTTCAGAAAACATGATTAAACTAATTCATTGATGGTGGCTTCAAGGCTTCAAGTTTTTCCTTATTAGCTCCAGAAAATTCACTTTTATCCTTTTTTTTTTAACTGGAAGGTTGGCCCTGGCCAGTTTTGCTCAGCGGTTAGAGCATTGGCCTGTGGTCTGGAGAGACCCGGGTTCGGTTCCCGCTAAGGGGCATGTACCTCAGTTGCAGTTTGTCCCCGGCCCTGGTTGAGTCGTGTGGGTGGCAACCACTCAATGTGTCCCTTTCACGTCAATGTTTCTCTCTCTCTTTCTCCCCCTCCCACTCAATCTGAACAAAATATCAAAAAATGTCCTCGGGTGAGGATAAAATAAATAAATAAAACTGGAAGGTTGGCATGCATTTGACTTCACTCTGCAGCAACATTCGTAGTTATCCACACCTACTTCAAGGAATACCACACTGGAATACTTTTCAGAGAGGGAATGAAAGACAGGCTTGATCATTTTGCAAGGACCACACCACATGGCCAAGAAGTCAACTAACTACAAGTTTATCTCCTGCACTGTTCAAGGCTTCCTCAAAAGCATATTGTTCTTAATGTGTTTCACCATTTTGGCATCTGAGGTCTGAAGAACAACCACTAAGAACCAATGGAAGTTGCCTGGCTGGTGTGATTCAGTGCATTGAAAGGTCCCGGTCCAATTCCCAGTCAGGGGCATGCCCAGGTGGCAGGCTTGATCCCCACTGGGGGGTGTGCAGGAGGCGCCTATCAATGTTTTTCTCTTACATTGATTTCTCTCTCCCAAAAAATCAATAAAAACATATTTAAAAAAAACAAAAGAACCAATGGACGTGGATGCAAAGCAGGAGGCCAAACATGGAAAGCACACTGCCTGCCTTCCCTTTATAGTGTCTGGGGAGCCTGGGGAGCTGGGCCCCCCACTTACTTATTCAGTTTTAAGTCAGCTCCAAAGGTAAGGGGTTGTGCACCAAACCTGAGTGACACAGCAGCAATCTCTTCAAACTATAATCCTGACAGTTCATACAGTGAACTCTCCCTGTGAGACAACTAGAAAACCTCCCAATTGCCTCCCCCTTCACCATGAATATTCAAATACACAAGCCTGCCAATTCAATTTCAAATTCAATCATATTTCAGTTCACATTAGCCGCAGCCAAGAATCCCTTCAATCCTACACACTGCCCCTTGACTACTTCCCATTAATATCCCTCAGGAAGGGTAAGGATGCACTTTTTCAGGGGACACACTTCTTTGCCTTTCTCAAAATAGGTATTTCCCTCTCCTAGATTATAACTCCTACACCTCCCTCTTCCCCAGAAGTCTATCCACACGCATGAATTCTTTATATATCTGAGCAACCGCTGTGTGCCAAGCATTGTGCTCAGGCTAAATGGTATATATACATCTAAGTATCAGTTTTATTTTTTTAATCCTCACCCAAGGATATTTTTCTATCTTCAGATAGAGGGGGAAAGAGGGAGAGAGAGGATCCATGTGAGAGAGACACATCGACTGGCCTCCTCCTGCATGACCTGGACCAGGGCTGAGGACGAACCACAACTGAGGTATGTGCCCTTGACCAAAATCAAACCTGCGACTCTGGTCTGTGGGCTGAAACTCTAAACGCTCAGTCAAACCGGCCAGGGCTCTAAGTTTCAGTTCTAAAAAAAACTTTATTTGGAACAAGTGTGAGCTTCCCCTAGGTTCTTGGTATTAAAACCCCTTCCAAAACCAGTAACATCAGCATCCACTTATTTGAAATGTAGATTCTCAGGCTCCATTGCAGAAGTCAAAACCAGCTTTCTAAAAAGATCTCCAAATGATTCAAATTCCCTTTTATTTTATTTTTTCATTGATCGAGAGAGAGAGGAAGGGTGAAACATTGAGGTGGGAGAGAAACATCGCTCAGTTGCCTCCTGGACGCTCCCAAAACCCAGGCATGTGCCCCGACTGGGAACTGAACTGGTGACCCTCTGGTGCACAAGATGACTGAGCCACACGGTTCAAATGCCCTTTTAAAATTTGAGAAGCACTGCCCTAGATGAGTGATTTCACTGACAACACTTGAGGAGACAAGTTTTAAAACCAATAGGATTTTACACCTGACCAAAGAAGAGTCGTAGGAACTCAATGTACTGAGGTAGACATGACACTCATTGTGTTCAGAGAGGAAAAGTATGTCTGGCACTAAAACCATAGAAAGAAAGAAGCACAACAGCACATGGAAGTTCTCTCTAGTTTATGTTTATTATTACTCTGCATAGTGACTTAGGTCATCCAAACACTGGGGGAACCCCTCAACTTCATCCATCTCACATAGGAATGCAAATAACTTGTTTCAATGCCTGTTATAAAAACAAATACCCTTTTTAAAAATCTGATTTAACACATTTTTTATTTTACTTTTTCCATTTCTTTATAAAACAGTCATGTCTTCACTAGCAGCTTTCTCCCCTAGAGTGGGGGAGGGGGGTGGAGATGGTTGGACACCTCCAGAGAAAAGGATGAAGGGGAGAAGGGCCCAGGGTTACCTCCTGAGGTTCTTCTGGGCCTGTTTCAACAATGTGTCAAAGTCAAGAGAATCAAATTTGCTCTTTACAGGAGCAGGGTCAAAATCCTCTCGGTTGGAATCTACAAAGGTAGAGAGAGACAAACATCAAGTTTTCTGACCACACTTCCCAACCACCGAGTCCTCAAATGGCCAGCCACCTCCCATCCCAATAATGACTTTAAGTCATCCCTCCCCTTAGGTTCCTTTTCGAGTGTCAAATGAAGACAAGTCTGCTGAGCCCACTCTCAAAAGGCTGGGAACACTTCTGGGGAAATCAAGTACATCATGGCCTCCCTCCACTCACCAAGATCAGAATAGCTTCTCTTGCAGAACTGCCTACGGCCCCCAAAGCAGAGATCAAAGGGTTGCTCATCTGCCTGCCTCAGCTTGTGGCCACTCTCAATGGCTGCAAATGCTTCCTCAGCATAGCGGTACGTAACGAAGCCATAGTTGTCACTGGTGGGAAGGATGAGGCAGAAGCTGGCTACATGGGCACATGCCATGGAGAAGAAACAGCCCCCCAGGGTACAGAGAGGGACTAGAGTGATTCTTCTCATTCCCCAAATGGCCAACCCTCTGAGTGAAAAAAAGAAGTTGTTCTATGCCTAGCCAGTGTGGCTCAGTGGTTGAGTGTCGACCCATACACTAAGAGGTCGCAGGTTCGATTCCCAGTCAGGGCACATGCCCAGGTTGTGGACCCGATCCCCAGTGCGGGGCATGCAGGAGGCGGCCAACTGATGTCCTCTCTTATCAATGTTTCTTTTTTTTTTTTTGGTATGTGTCCCTAGCAGGAACCAAACCCAGGACTCTCTGGTCCACAGGCCAATGCTTCAAACTGCTGAGCCAAACCAGCCAGGGCTCATCAATGTTTCTATCTCTTTCTCCCTTTCCCTTCCTCTGTCTCTAATATATCAATAAAGAAAAAAAAAGAAGTTGTTCTAGCCCTGGCCAGTCTGGCTCAGAGATGGAGTGTCGGCCTCCAGACCAGAGAGTCCCAGGTTCGGTTCTCACTAGGGGCACATATCAAAAAAAAAAAAAAAAGGCCCTGGCCAGTTTGCCTCAGCGGTTAGAGCGCCAGCCTGCGGTCCAGAGAGACTCGGGTTCGGTTCCCGCTAAGAGAGAGTACCTCGGCTGCAGTTTGTCCCCAGCCCTGGTTGGGTCGTGCAGGTGGCAACCACTCGATGAGTCCCTTTTGCGTCAATGTTTCTCTCTCTCTCTCTCTCTCTCTCCCTCTCACTCTATCTGAACAAAATATCGAAAAATGTCCTCAGGTGAGGATAAAAAAAAAGTTGTTTTATATTGACCATCACACCAGAGCAAGGGGAAAAAACAAAGAAGCATCAAGGTACATGAATGAGTCAGAAAGGACATCCTGACCTTAGAGCCCAAGCTTACCCTTGGACACGGAAGTGGATGGTGCACTCCTCAATCTCTCCGAAAACAGAGAACCTCTGTTTCAGCTCTGAACGAGTCATGCGGCCAGGTATCTTCCCAATGAAGACCACTCTTCTCTCTTCCTATATTGAGTCAAGGAAAATTTACATACCATGAGCCAGGGCCAGAGCTGCAGATGACTCTATAAGTTCACGACTCAGGGGCAAACTCCCAGTTCCCATGACTTGTTCCTCTACTCACTATTGCACGCTCCTTCTGCAGCACTCTCTGCCTTTGGTAATGGTCATGTGATCGATAAGAGCTGTACCTGACAAAAAAAAAGATGCCATCAGCCCAACCCAGGCATTAAACAGCTCAAGTCTCAGAACTCTCAGGCACTTGCACCCCAGATGCACTGACTCCCTGAATACATGCTCACCGCCGCCTCCTGTCACTTCTCCGGCGTGGGGATGGGGAGCGGGACCGGCTTCGGGAACTAGATGATGAGGATGAGGAGGAAGATGAGGAGGAAGATGAGGAAGAGGAAGAGCATCTTCGGGAACGTCCAGAGGAACTGCAACTGGACCTAGAGGATAAAGGGGCAGGTAAGAATGCTGGAAATGGTCCGGGTATATTCCACTTACTTCACCTTGGCTGTAGCCCTGCCTCCCTGTCAGGAAACTCAGGACCAAAGGCAAAGGAAACCTGAAGAAGTCTAGAAAACTCTTCACAGATGACCAAACAGAAGCCTTGATGAATTTTAAATGTACCGGGAATGTTTTAGAGTGTTTTGGCATAGGTCATATTTATTTTTCAATTAGGCAATTAAAATTTTTCAAATTTTTTCAAACATTTAACAGATCAGAAAAGAAAAACGAAAGAACCAAAGAGATGAAGGCCTCCTTATCTAAATGGAAAATTTAGATCTGATAATGAAAAAAAAGTACTGCCAGGAAATAGATAAGGCCACAGGGATACCCAATGGAACTGTCCAGACTCTTTCCTCAACAGATTAAAAGGACTGTCTACCATTAACAACCCACAATCCCACCTTCCCACATACCACCAGGAAAATATCAGAAATGAGAACTGATACAGTATTTGAAGGAGTCATCATGGTCAAGATCAAACCCTAATGGTCTCCCCAAGGTAGGTCTCAAGGAAGCAGAGACCTCAGGGATACCCTAAACTCCAAACAGAGGACAGAAGCTATCTTCTCAGCTTGCCTCCAACAATCCAGGGAAGGGGGAGAAGACAAAAGCCAAAGACAGAAATAGAAGCCTTAGTGCCTGACAGAATCAAATTCAACGTGCAAAAAAGTTTTCAAAATAAACCAGAACTTCCTAAATGGACAGGACCTAATAGACAGACCATCAGAGCTCACCTTCGCCACCTCTTGTGTGGGGGGGAGAGGGGCCTGGACCGGGACCGGGATGAAGACGACGATGAGGATGAGAAAGAAGATGCTTCACTGGTCCGGTTAGACCCAGAGCTGACAGAACTGCTGCGGCCACGGCAGCCCTGCCAACCACGGCTTGGGGGGCTGGCTGACCTGCAGGCTTTTCGATAACAGCGCATTGACCGCTTGGCTGAGGGCTCAGAAGGAGTCCTAGTGTTCATGTCATTCCGGCACGGTGAGGCCTCAGGGGACAGCAAGGCAGATGGAGCAAGGCAAGGGGTTGGGGGATCTGCCTGCTCTTTGCTAGTCCTATGATCAAGTGGCTTTTGGGTGGCAGCTGTGCCTGGGGGCAGTGGGACAGCTGGGCCCAGGGACAAGACAGGTTTGATGGTGATATCCTGATGGCGTTTGACATTCCATCGGGAACCTGCCTCTGGAAAGACTAGGGCAGGAGTCTTTTTTGGGGGGGTCCTGCTCCGGACACAATAGTCATGATCCCCAGAGCCCACATGGACAGGACTAGGGCCATGGATCCCTTCTTGGAGGCGAGTTGCAGCTGGATGTTTGGCCTCTGTAACTCCTTCAGACTTCAGGGTTCCCTCCTGGGTGGTGGACTTAGGAGATTTGACTTTGGCCAGCAGGGAAACAGCAGCCAAAGGCTTCCATAACTGGTGGGGAGGGGTGGCTGGAGGGGTGAGCCCTGTGAGGGGAGGGAGGATGGAGATAGCAGGATGAGATCCGATTCTACACTTCCAAACACTGTGTAAACAGGCTCCAGAGACCCCCACTTCATCTCACAAAGTACACCAACAATGGTCCACAGCCCAACTTCTCCCACTGTTGCAACTACTCCTTCCCCCTAGATCCCCAGTTTGGAAACCAACAATAGAAATCCCATCAGCCAAGGTCTTCCTGAATCTCTCAACCATTTGCTGCCTAAACCTAACTGGTGACCAGGTCCTGCCTGGTCTACCTCTCCATTCCTAGACCCTTCCACATTACTCCAACACTGCCTGATTTCTGACTGCATCATGCCTAGACTTAAAATCATCTCCTCTGATGATCCCCTACCTTGGACTTCACACTTGTTCACCTGTCTTCTACATTCCTGCTGCAGGAAGCACCCAAAAACCAATGTGGTAAATTAGCTTTTTAAATTACTTCTTCAATACATAAGATAAAGTCCAAATAGCTTACCATTACATTCAAAGTTCCCATAATCTGACCTCCTACTTACCACTCCAGCTTTATTTCTTGCTTTAGCTCTGCCCACTGCCCTGATGAGTGACTATACCACAGCCAGACTGAACCACTTGCAATTCCCCAAAACATACTAGGCCAATTTTATTTCTTCAGTTCACTCAAGATGTTCATCTACCTAGAATGCTCCATCCCCTAAACCTACCTGACTGGTGTCAGTAATTTTCTCAAGCCTCTGCTTGGGGGTTTACCTTCCATACAACCCTTCCCTGACTGTCCCCCTTCAGACCCCACTATAACCTACACAGGCTTCTTTAACATACAACCTCTAATACTCAACAAACTCATTTTACACACTGCCCCTGGACTGTGAGAACCTCAAAGATGAGGATCAGATCTTGGCAGAATGGGCTCTACAAACACTTGCTGCATAAACTAAACAAAGGCAGAGTTCCCCACTCTGAACCCACCTGCCACGTTGGCCAGTTCTGGGGCTTGTAACCGGTCTAGGGGCCTCTTCTCCTGGGGAGGGTCAACGCTGCTGGCGGGGGGGAAAAGGGAAAGCCTGGTTCATTGCCTCCTCAACAGCTTGTACATCTGCTTTCCTCACAAAGCAATGGGAGAGGGGTGTGCACAAAAGGGGTCTTGGTGACTGAACTGGAGGTTAGGTCTCACTTCAGCTCTGCCCAATGCCAGCAGGCAAGCTGACAAGCTGACTATGGTCTTGAAAACCTCCCACCTCCTTCAAGACAGGAGCCTTACCTGCCCAGCTCAAACTAACCCAAAATCAATGTGGAGAGGAATATACTTGCCAGAACTGCATGGGGTACCGTGTAAAAAATGAAAAAACGCCTCTCAGTGCTGTAAGTCTGGGGAACAAGGAGGTCCAGGATACCTGTGTTCTTCAAGGAGTCAGGGAAGCCCTAGCCATGAACATCTTCCCCCACTTATCTTAAACTATCACCAGTGTTGAAATAAGTTTAAAACTTGTTAAATGAAAAACCCCCAAAAGCCTGACTTTCCAGAAGACAAAAGCATCTCCAGGACACTTGGAACCCCAGAATGGAATCAGCCAAAGTCTGGTACACATCTTCCTACCTCACCAACCAAGACAATGTCCAATAGTAATGGGCTGAGCATGGGGATGGGGACACAGGAAAAGACTCTCGAGCTGACTAAATGTCCCTGCAACAGAGGCATTCAATGGATGGTCCTGGAGCACCAGCCAGCTGCTGACCAACAGCTGTAGGATAACTCACGTGTCTCCATACTTACCCTGAGTTTCCTACAGTCAAGTTGTCAGTAGAAGCCGGGGGAGGGCACTCCTTTTTGGCTGCAGAGAAACGGTACTAGTTAAAAGCCTAATCAGATGTTCCAAACTGAGATGGTGTAGAAGGGCTGGCTTCAAGACCCATAGGAAGAAAATTCACTTTGCCTACATATTCCACTGGTCTCTCCCCAGAAAGATCCATTCTCCTCCAGTGGGTATCCGAGTACTATTTTTAATCATGTCTCTTCTCTGCTCGGAAACACCCACACTCCCTGTTGAATCTGAGATGAGTCCAGACTTCTTAGCCTAGCCCTGGCTGGTATGGCTCAGTAGTTAGAGCATCGGCCTGCAGACCAGAGAGTCCCGGGTTCAGTTCCCGCTAAGGGCACGTACCTCAGTTGCGGTTTGTCCCTGGCCCCAGTTGGGGAGGCAACCACTCGATGTGTCTCTCTCACGTCGATGTTTCTCTCTCTCTCTCTTCCCGCTCTCTCCCCCTCCCTATCTGAAGATAAATGCAAAAAAAAAAAATGTCCTCAGGTGATAAAAACAAAAAACTTCTTAGCCTAACGTTCAAGGTTTTACATGACCTGCCTAACCTCCTAGTCTTATAGTCTACTCATTCTATACGTATATTTTATATTTTGCCTTGAACTGTATATACCCATTACTAATTTCATATTTTCCTCCCAATTAGACCATAAGCTCCTTGAGAACAGGATATAGTATCCTCCACAGCACCGAGAACTATGCCTTGCAATAAAAAAGCTAAGTTATCCACTGCCTTCTAAAGACACTACACTCACCCTGGCCAGTTTGGCTCAGCGATTAGAGCGTCAGCCTGCGGTCCTGAGAGACCCAGGTTCGGTTCCCGCTAAGGGCACGTACTTCGGTTGCAATTTATCCCCAGCCCTGGTTGGTCGTGCGGGTGGCAGCCACTCGATGTGTCCCTTCACGTCGATGTTTCTCTCTCTCTCTCCCTTCCTCTCTCTCCCTCCCACTCTATCTGTACAAAAAAAAAAAGAAATAAGGAAAAATATCCTCGGGTGAGGATAAAAAAAATAAATAAATAAAAATAAAGACACTACACTCAGTCATTCCTATACCTCTGTCTTTATTCACCACACACTTTCTATGAAATCCTATCTTTCAAGACCTAGCTAAAGAGCTACCTCCCTATAGAAAAATGTCCACAAACAACTCAGTCCATATGGATCTCCCCATTAGTATACTCTTTACCATGCTGTACCCTTTCCCTGGCTTAGACTGCATCACAGTTGGATCTTGTCTCCCATTCCAATTAGGGGGCTGCTCTAGTGGCTGAGACTGCTCATCCCCCAGTATAACTAACTATAAACTGTACCCAAAAGAAATATCAACAAAAAGAGGTTGGAGCAAAGCGACCCAGGTTCCCTCACCTTCTGATTTCTCAAACTGCTCCAATAGACTGGACAGGTCCGATGCCTCAATTCCTGTGGACATACAACACAGGATTGGAAACCAGCTCCTATCAACTGAGTACACAGGCCCCAAAAAGTCCTAAATCACCTTACTTCTCCCTTTATGCTCCCCTTGCTCACTATACTAAATAAACCAAGACAGCAACACAAAGTAGTAAAGAATTAAACAAACCCACCTCTCAAGAACCCTCCAAAGAAATCCAAAGGCCAGCCCCCCATTCAGGTGCTTTATCCTGATCTATGGAGGACATTCCCCACCCAATCCCCATTCCCTTCTTCACACCAGCTCAACAGTGTGGCACTCACCAATCTCACTGATGAAAGCCTGTACCACATCCTCAGGACCCTGGATACGTGGGGTAGGCATGAAGGACAGTTTCCTTAAACGGGCTGGGTGGACAGCAGGCGACTTGGTGACAGTGCTCTGCCTTGGTGGGGATGTGGGAACAGCCTTGGCAATAGGAGGGGGGGTCTTCTCCCTGGACCTGGTCTCCTGGGTCTCAAACTTTAACCTCTCTGATGCAGGTTCCTCAACAGGCACACTCTCAGCAGACAGATATGGTGCCGCCTTATTCTGTGGGCTTTCCATTGGGGGGCTCACCTTGTGTTTCAGATGGGGAGATGCAGGGACTGGCTTGACCTCCACCTTGGTGGGCTCTGTCTGTGGAGCTCCCTGACCAGCTGACCCAAGACTGAGGGAAGGAGCCATCGGCACAGAAAGTACATTTTCAGGAGGGCCAGCTGAGATGCCACTGGGCTCCACCTTGGGTGGGGGAACAGCTCTCCCACCAGAGGCTAGAGGCAAAGGTGGTGGGGGCACAGTAGGCCAGAATAGAGGGTGCTGCAGCCCTGCACCCCATCCCAAGGGCCCATAAGTACAGCTAGAGTTGTAAGGTGGGACTGGGGCAGGAGGGGGTACCCAAGGCACATTGCAAGTAGGGGAAACAGCATAGGCGCCAGGGGTACCAGACACTAGGGGCACTGTTGGTGGGGGGGGCAAACAAGGATAGCCAGAAGGAGACACTGGGGGATAACAAGGCCAGGGTGGCATGGAGGCATAGTGAGTATAAGAATCAGGTGGCACTGGCCCCACAGACATTGGAAGACTAGGAGACTGTAAGGGTGGTGGGGGCAGAACGGGGGTCATGCCCAGCCCACCCAGTGGAAAAGGCAGAGCAGTGGGAATTGTTGGGGGTATGGACTGCACAGAAGGAAGTGGAGGTCTTGCCGGCAGTGGCGTCTCTTTGGATGCCACCTGCTCAGTGGGAGCTGAAGCCACAGATTTGCTTTCGGCTGGCTCAGGACTAGGAGAAGCAGGGCTGGGACCCACAGGCACAAAGCAAGTCTCAGAGCTTCTCTGCAGAGCTGTCTTCTTGGCTAAGACTGGTGGGATGACAAGACAAGGGATGTCTGCCAGCCTTGTGGGGGTCTCTGGGAGGCTGGGCCACTTCCCAGATGGGGGCTGGGAACTCCTTTCTTCTGCCTCTGCTTGGCGCTGCTGCCTTCGTCGCCGGTACTCAGATAGGCTAAGAGGTCGAGGTCTGGTTTCCTGGGATGTGGCATTGGTACCACCTTCCATCTTCAGAGGATCCACAACCTCCTTGACTTCAGGAATGATGGCCTTTGAGGGTTCCAAGGACTCTGACTCCATAAGGAGCTGGGAGGCTGGACTCCCCAGGGCTGATGACACTGCACCACGTCTGGGATCAGTTGGCCTAGACTTAACTAGCACAGGATTAACTGGAGCCAGGTCATCAGGAACAGAGTCAACTGGTGCTAGGTTGGCCAAGACAGGGTCAACTGGTGGCAAGTCATCTGAGATAGGAACAACCACTGCAGGGTCAATTGCTGCTGAGTCCGCCAGGACTGGATCAATCAACACTGGGTCAGCTGGGAGAGGGTCAACCAGCTCTGAGTTTGCTGAAGTAAGGTCAACCAATGCAGGGTCAGGTAGAATAGGGTCAACTGCAGAGGGATCAGCTTCAACAGAATCGAACGGCACGGTGTCAGCATGAGCAGAATCAACCAATGAGAGATGGGTTGAAACAGGGTTAACTTTGATGGTGTCACCCAGGTTGGGGTAGAGGTCGAGAGGACCCTCTTTAGCAGGACTAGCTTGTCCAGCACTACTCTCCAAGTTCCCAGAACGAGGCTTCTCCAAGGCACCTGCCCAGGCCCGAGCCCAAGCCCGGGGCTTCCCTTTACCATGGGGAGGCCCAACCTCTCTTTGAAGTTCCTCCTGAGGCAACATGCTTGCCTGAGAGATCACCTCTGTAACCATGGCAGGCTGGCCACAAGAGGATGACCTCAGCCTCCTGGCATAGCCCTCTGGACAGGCTGCGGGTTGTTCCTTGTTCTTCTTCCTCCTACCCTTTCGAGCTTTCTGGGAACTCAGCACTGTACTGGCTGGTGGGTTCTGAGACCCCTTGGGTACCAATGGCTCCATGACCTCCTTGGGCTCCAACAAGGGGGACTCCAGCTTTTCCTCTGAGTCTAGTGACAATTCCTGCCTCTTAGGGCAGGGGGCTTCCTTGGGCACAGCAGCCTCTGTCTCTGACTCAAGTGTAGGCAGGAGCAGTTGCAAGGCCGGATTAGCCTCTATCGAGTCATCCAGGAGCACAGGCTGGGGTCCAGTAGGGATCTGCCGAACCACAACTGGGATCTCCAGGTCACTGCCAGCTGTGGCTGCCTGGCCCACAATCTCCAGCACCACACAATCCTCAGGCAGTGTCAAATCATCTGGCTGCTCCTGAAGTTCATTCTCGAGTGCTGTCAGGTGGGTGAAATTGGGCAGGCAGTATGGGTGCATGGCCCGCACCAGCTCACTCAGGGAAGAGATGCTCTCATCACCAGCTGCCTGCACTGCCATCTCTGCTGCTGCTGTTTTATGTTCCTCTTCAGGGCAGGCCAGATGCATAGGAAAGTCTGGGATGCTGCTCAGGGAGTTATGCTCCCCAGCAAGCATCTGGCCACTGAAACTGGCCACCTCCTCCTCTTCTTCCCCATCACTACGCTGCTGGGAAGAAGGAGACTGGCTCCTGCGGGGTCTGGATCTTGGGGGTCTCCAGCTAGGAAGTTTAGGGGAGGAGGTCTCCAAGAAGGAGGGTGGGGAGAAGTCCCAAGCAGAATCTGTGAGAGACATCTCAACCTACAGGAGAGAAAAAAAACCACAGGAATTTTCTCCAGGAATGTATTTTTCTAGAACTGTCCCCACACACTCCTCCCATCTGGGATTCCCTAAGGCTCCTTAGGTCAGCCTTACCCCAGTAACTCTACTACTGCCTGTACTGGGCCCCAGCGGATCAACTGAGGTGATGAGGTCACGTTCTGAGGGTGTCCGAGTGAGGGTGAGCAGCTTGTGCAGCTAAGGGAAAGAAAAGGACCTGAGATGAGTTTGTGCTTCAGAAGTATGTGAGTAGGCCCATCTATATGGTTCTAACCTTTGCACCAACCATACAGCCCCTTCACCTGGTCCCACACTCACAGAGGAGGAGCCCTCCCGAGGTGACACAAGCAGCTCGGAGTCAGGAATGCTGTCAAATGGAGACAGGTTCTCGGAATCAGCATTGTCCAATATCTCTGTCAGAGCTGTGAGCAGTGACACTTCATTCTGATCCTCCAGAGACAACCTGCTCTGCTCCAGAAAGACAAGAAGGTCCCACACCATCACCCCAAATGACCTGCTGAGCCACTAAGAACTGGATGTCAAGAGAATCAGTCTTCCAGGCTCTCAGTTCAGCTCAATTTGCCAGAGACAAAGTTGAGTATCAGAAGTCATAAGTTCCAATCTCAATTCACTACCATCCACCACCTCTCTAATGTCAAAAGAGCTGTCAAAATTGAGTCTTAAACTTATGTTTCAAACAGTCCCTTCACCCTCAAGAAGTGGAATGCACCCTGGCTGGTTTGGCTCAGAGATTAGAGAGTAGGCTTGCGGACCAAAGGGTTGAGCGTTCAATTCTGATCAAGGGAATGTCCCTGGGTTGCAAGTTCAATCCCTAGCCCTGGTCGGGGTCATGCAGGAGGCAACCAATTAATGTGTCTCTCTCACATTCATGTTTGTTTCTCTCTCCCTCCTCCCTTCCACTCTATCAAAAATTAATGAAAAAAATAGCCTCAGGTAAGGATAAACAAAAAAGAAGAAAAAGAAGAGGAATGCTCAGCAAACAACCCTTGGCTAGGCTGAAACTGGGCTCAAAACAGGGATGAGAACCCTTTGGAAATGTAAGTCAGGGGCCCAGGCAGGAGAAAAGGCCTTGGACTATAGTCTAAGCCTGCTAGGTCATCCTTCAATGGGACATAATCTGGCATCCTACAGCCCAACTCTTACTAGAGACAAAAAACTCAGGTTGGTATTCAGGAGTCAAGTTCTGGAAGAACAGAGCCACTGAGCCATAACCTCCGATGCAAAGCTCCTGTCTGAAGACCTCCAAGCCCAGCTCTAGCTCACCTCTCCAAGACTTCCAAAATCCTCGATGAGGGAGATGAGGGAGGCATCCATGTAGCTCTGCATGGTCCCCAGCAGTGTTTCATCCTGCAGCATCAGCTCCTCCATTTCCAGGTCCTTGTCTTTCAGACAGGGGCCCAGCCGAGAAAGACTGACAAAGCCAGAATCATCTACCTCTTCATGCAGCAGCACCTAGGGCAAAAGGGAGGAAGG
Organism: Molossus molossus; assembly: GCF_014108415.1. Lineage (NCBI taxonomy): Eukaryota > Metazoa > Chordata > Mammalia > Chiroptera > Molossidae > Molossus > Molossus molossus. Next base: position 22,212,236 of record NW_023425352.1, read on the forward strand.
TCAGAAGGGCATGGTGAAGGCTGCAGGACACAGACCCTCTGGGGCAGCCAGTTCATATACTCTGCAAACCAGGTGCCCAGCCCTCCACCAAGAGCCCCAGACTCAGCAGGAACCCCATCACAGCCAAACCTTCAGACTTGCTGGGCAGAGAGAAGCACAACCCATGAGCCAAAGCCTCAAACAAGATGGCAGTGTTCAAGGACCTTCTAGGCAAAAAAAAGTTTGGACTCCATACAGAAACAGTTGGAACCACAACAGTTTTTTTTTTTTTTTAAGTAAGCTTTATTATTATTTTTTTAATCTTCACCTGAGGGTATTTTTCTTCTTTTTTTTCCTTTTTTGTAAGAGAGTGGAAGGCAGGAAGGAAGGGGGAGAGAGAGACACACACATATCAAGTGGTTGCCTCCCACACACGTTGTGGCTGGGATCGAACCTTCAACTCATATACATGCCCTTGACTGGGAAATGAACCCTCAACCCTTTGGTGTGCAGACCAAAGCTGTAACCACAGAACCACAAGATACTATTAAACCGGGGAGTCAACGCCCAGCTGGTGTGGCTTGGTGAACTGAGCGTCATCCCATGGACCGAGAGGTCCCAGTTTGATTCCCGGTCAGGGCACATGCCCAGTTTTCAGGCTTGATCCCCAGTAGGGGGTGTGCAGGAAGCAGCCGACTGATGTTTCTCTTTTATATGGATGTTTCTATCTCTTTCCCTTCTTCTCTCTCTAAAAAAAAAAAAAATCAATAAAAACATATATATTTTTTTATCCTCTTTATTTTATTTCCTTTATTGATTTGAGAGAGAGAGGAAGTGAGAGGGAGAGGGAGATAGCAACATCGATGAGAGAGAACATCAATTGACCGCCTCCTGCATGCTTCCCACTGGGGATCTGGCCCACAACCCAGGCATGTGTCCTGGCTCAGAATTGAACCGGCGACCTCTTGGTGAATGGGTCAATGTTCAACCACTGAGCCACACAATAAAAACATTTTAAATAAATAAATAAATAAACTGGGGAGTCAAAATATCTAGAGTGTCCAGAAGAGATGTTGCTGGCAGTGTGATGGCAGGCGATCTGTAGGGCACACCAAAGAAGAGATCAGCAAGCAGGCAATTTCAGCTACCATCACCTCACCTCCCTCAATCCCTCTTAGGCCTCTCTTCCCTGCTTAGCTCAAATCCCACCTTCTTCAAGATACCTTAAAGATAATATCTCCCCTGAATTCACAGGTTTCTGTACCACTGACTTTTCTAGCAATCACATCATGCCCCCTCCCCAGCCCAAAACATTCTTTACATCAATACTAAAACTACATTCCAAGTTCCTTTGGGGTAAATAACCCTTTGTATCCTATTATCTTCCTGGCTCATACAAGGGTTTAAACTATACATATACTTCCTGATCATCCAAGGTGCCTAGCACAGTGTCTTATACACAGTTAATAGTCACACTTACTTCACACTTTTATTTTGAAGGCCCTACAGTGTGCCACCCAACTTCTCAATGGTAGTCTCAAGAGAAAAAAAGTATCTTCCCGCCCTGGGTGGTTTTGCTCAGCGGTTAAGAGCGTTGGCCTGCGGTCCAGAGAGACCCCGGTTCGGTTCCCGCTAAGGGCGCGTACCTCGGTTGCAGTTTGTCCCCGGCCCTGGTTGGTTGTGCGGGTGGCAGCCACTCGATGTGTTCCTTTCACGTCGATGTTTCTCTCTCTCTCTTCCTCTCTCTCCCTCCCACTCTACCTGAACAAAAAATGGAAAAATGTCCTCGGGTGAGGATAAAAAAAAAAAAAAAGTATCTTCCCTACCCCTACCAAGTGAGAGCAAATGATGAGAGAGTTTGATTCTGAAGATGGAAAAGCCCCACCCTACCTCTTTCCTGAGAACTAGCAATGTCTTCAGCCTTGTTGGGCAGGGAGCCACCCGTCCAGGCCTGTCAAGCATGTGGGTGTGGGCAGAGACAGAAGTGGCTGGAATGGGGCTGGCAAGGCCAGAGGCCAGTGCCACAGGTATCTCCACTATAGGAAACATATGATGCAAAGGCCTGAGAAAAGGAACAAATATGGATAAGCCAGTCCCCCTTCTCCTTCTGCAAAGGGAAACTTTGCACCTCATCCAAGAGAAAAAAAAAAAAGCAACAGGTGTAACCACACCCCATATCCACCCTCCTACCAAGTTGAGGATACCCTGGAAAAGGAAAGACTAGATAGGAATATTTCAGGAAGCCAGGTCCAGAGATAAAGTGAAAGGTGGCAGGTTTTAGGCACTAACTCCTCCCAGGCCTTCACAATCCTGTAATTACAACCAGCAGCTGAATAGCACCTGGCTCAGCAAACACTCCTAGGTGAGCAAGGAGGCTGCATCTCAACTTGCCCTGCCACCTACCTGGGCCAGCCACTGGGCCAGAGTCTCAAGATAATGCCCAGCTCTACAGACCTCTCATCACCACCTCCAACAGACAAGTACTGGAGCCCCAGTCAGAGACAACCCACTCTTCACTTTACTTCACCCATCACTCAATCCTCAAATAGGACAGCTCCCAGAGTACCAATGTCATCTAGGGGTTAAGCCCAGGCTAAAAGTGAGCCCACATCCAGTTTTGTCCCTGCATGGTTCAAAACCAACTACAAACTTTTTAAAATAAGTCTGATCGCCCTGGCCGGTTTGGCTCAGCGGTTAGAGCATCAGCCCACGGACCAAAGACTCGTGGGTTCAATTCCTGTAAAGGGCAGGTACTTCGGTTGTTATTCAGTCTCCAGCCATGGTCGGGGTCATGCAAGAGGCATCCAATCCATGTGTCTCTCTCATATCAATGTTTCTTTCTCTCTCTCTCTCTCTCTCTCTCCCCCTCCCTCCCTCCTTCCCTCTCCCACTGTCTGAAAATAAATTTAAAAATATCCTTGGGTGAGGATTAAAAAAAAAAGATTAAAAATAAGTCCAATCACTTCCAGAGATCCTCCCTAAATCCTTCCAATGGTATCTTACTGCTCTTGGAATTAGGTTTAAACTCCTTAATATGGTTTACAGGAGTGGTCCAGGTCTTCCCCACCAGACTCTTCTACTCCAGTGTGTCCCTCTCACCACCCTGCCTATCTCTTTACACACCAGCCATACAGGTCTCTCAGTCTCAGCTTAAAATGTCCTTTCCCAGACCCTGCAAAGTAGATTACTACGGTTATTATATAATCTCAAATATGCATTTTCTTTATTGTCTGTCTAGCCTGATAAAAACATAAGATCCTATAGGACAGGGGCCATGAGTGGTTTATCACAGTATTCCCTGTGTCTGAACATAATACTATCTCAATAAGTAGCTGGTTGACTAGCTTCCACATACCATTCTTGAGAGGAGGGATGAACAGGACAATCTCCTCCATGAGACCCTCTTCAACCCCAAATGACCACACAACTTAGATTACATACAGCTGGATCATGAATCCTTCCTGACTCTCCCCCAAAGGGTTGGCAGCACCACTCCCACAAGATGTGACCTCTGAGAAAATGAGGGAAGAGGGGATGGCAGCTCCCAAGTTAGGAACCCAGAAGCCATCCTCCCCTGGGCAAGGGCCTGGATTAGTCTGCGGGTAACTGACATTACCTCTCCTAGCCTGCAGTCCAACTCCCACCTGGAGAAAACAACAAAAAAGCTTTCAAGGACTCAGTTTAATTACTAAAGAGAGAGTTCAAACCAAGTCCTGCCAACCTCCACTCTGGGTGGGAACTTATAAGAAGTCCTGTACTGAGGAATAAGAAGAGAACACTTTTAAAGTATGGGGAACTGAAGGCCAAGAAAAAATAATGACAGAAAGAATCTGCCCCATCCAATAAAGGTTCACTTGGTGTTCTCAACTTGCCTCCAATTTTTCCCGTCCCCCGCAAAAATTCCTGATAGCCTTAAACACAGACCACCTCAATTTGTCACTTCACAGGAGCAGACCCCAGCTGCCTCCTCAAAAGTGGTGCTGGAGGAAAAAATGAGAGGTGAGAGGAATCTCTTTCCCTTCCTTAAGCCTGTCCCATGTACATGTTGACACTCCCCATTCCCCTTGAATCAAGAATGAGGCAGGGCTGCAGGCAACCAAAATACCAGTGCCCATGACTCACAACCCACCCCAAGCCGGTCAGGCAGAAGCCGCCACAAGCTCACTCCACAGCCCTTCAACCTCAGCCCTCTACCCTCCCCAGCACACTCGGCCATCTGCAGGGAACAGACTTCCCGCACATCTGGAAAGTCCTTCACCAATCGCTGTCTAGAGGCGCCGCCGACCAAAGCAGGAGGAAAAACTCCCAAAGCTCTGAGCAAAGTCGACTCTTGCGGCCCTTACCATCCTTCCCGGCCAGGGGCCCCCAACCCGGTTGGAGATGGCGGGACCCGCCGCGACACACCCAGTTCCCGGGCTCCAGCTCGGATACGAGATGCCCCGGGCAGCCTGAGGCGGGAGCCACGTGGACATCCCCTCCCCGCCCCCACGTGGACCCGCGGCCCCCCCTAACCCTGAGCCCAATCCACGTGGGTGCCCGAGCGGTCTAGAGGGGGAGGGGAAGCAGACAAGTTCTCTGGGGAAAATCGCTCCCCCCGCTCCACGCGGCTCGGAAAAGACACTGCAGCGCGGGGATAGAGGCACCCCCCCACTCGGCATCCTTACAGGGAGGTCTTAGCCCTCGACTCCAAGTCCGAATCTCCCTTCCCCCCAATCACGGGCCGCGTTTCCGACACAGGGCTGTGCCTCTCCAGCGTTCCGGAGATTGGCCATAGGGTCCCCGCCTCTGCCCGCGTCCCACCAGCAAATGGCTCAGGTCCACTCGGCCCAAAGTGTCTCCCACAGCCACCCGGCATCGACTCCGGAGCGCTTCCTCCCTTTCCTGTGGCGTCCACGTGTCACCGCCCGGCACACGCCGCTTTGCTGCCAGCCGCGGGCCGCCCGCCAGCCTCTCACCTGCTCCCCGCCGCTCACAGCGCCCACAGTCCCATACGGCGCTTGGTTCCAACACCCCCTGCTGCTGCCGCGGACTCCACCGCCAGGGTCGGGGCCCGGGCTCCCACTCGGAGGCGGCACGACTCGGTCTCTCCGTCCCCGGCGCGCCGCCATCTTGGCCCCTAAACGCCCAGCGCAGCTCTGATAGCCAGCACCGCCTGCGAGTCGCCTGCCTCGCCCAGCCGATTGTGGGAAGGGAACTACAACTCCCGGAAAACACCGCAAGACTACGAATCCCAGAAGAGCACGCGAACGCCCCCACCCCCCTTCCCAACTTGCACCCGGAAAGAGGGCACTGGCCTCGCAAGGGAGCCTGGGGATAGTAGTCGCTGCAATCAGAGCTCCTGTGGTAAATGCTATAGGCATGCTGTAATGTTTAGTTTTTTGTTGTGTGCGAGACACAGGTGGGGAGCAAGAGGAAATAAGGAAAGAATTAACATTTGTGCACTCTTTTCCCCCTAATTTGTCCAACTGCCAGAACACCCTCTTTGTTGTTTACCTGCTATACCGTACAGTGCTTTCACCTAAATCCAAGTGGGCCCATGTTTCGGAACAGCACCCCCTAGTGGGGACGCGCCCTCCAGGCTTTAACCCTCACCTAATCTTATTTATAATGCAGCACTACAGGGAGTTTGTTTAATCCTAAAACACTGCATTATCGGCGTCTATCTCGGACGCTGAGAAAACCCAGGTTGGCGTCTCATTGCCAGATGTCCTGCTAATGCGGACAGATCACCTTACTGTCCTCCAAAGACAAGAGGTGTTTGCCTGCCTTGGTTTTTCTCTCTGGAATACTCGAACCTCGAAACATCTTTCATACCTCATTTTATCCAGGGAAGCCTTTTTGATCGTCCCAGCGATCCATCACTACCTCTACTTCATATTGTTTTCCAACTTTTTTATTTTTATTTTATTTATTTATTTATTTATTTTTTCTTGTAAAAAGGCATCTATTTGGCTTTTAATACAAAATGACTCACAGAAACACAAAGAAAATATACAAGCTAGTTACTGAATTAAAACAAAAAAGTCCCACAAACACATTTCAGTCATATCCCTTGTCTTCAGTCTGGATTAGAAAACAGGAAGCTACAAACCAACCAATGTCTGTCCCTTTGAAGGAAAAAAAAAAAGTAAAGAAAAAAATACCAAACAAACAGTCCCTGAAATCTGGCAGGTGGTTTTTGGAGGCCACTGTAAGCTTTCCTTAATCATCTCGGTGAAATGAGATACATATGGTTGGAGTATGGCCGCCTCCTACTAGCTTCTTGATCTTCATCTGAAGGGAGGATGCTGGCCTGGGCACCACTTGATGCCACTGGTGCAATCTGAGGTCAAGCAGCCTTGGAGTCTTCCATTCCTCGTCTTCACTGAATCTCCCCCATATACAGTCTCTTGTCACTGGATGCTGAGAGAATGATGGGCTCGTCAGGGTGGAAAGCCACTTCATTGATGGAGCCAGCGTGGCCGGGCAGCTTATACAAAATTCTCCTGCTTGTGGTATCCCACACATACACAAACCTGTCGGCTGAGCCAGCTGCTATCTTGCTTCCATCAGGTGACCAAGAGCATCTCAGAAGATTCTTTTCAAAGTTGTGCACATTTCCTTGAAATATCTTTACACATCTCTCTTTGGGAGCAAATGGCCGGACATCCCAGACTCGCACTGTATTGTCCATTGCATTGGACAGGAGATAAGAGCCTTCAGAGCTTAAACTCAGGCCAGTCACTGAATCTGCATGGCCTCTCATCGTGTAGGTCAGCTTGTTTTGGCGCAGGTCCCAGACCTTGATATCATTGTCTATCCCACCAGAAATAATCTGGTCACTTGTGTCATTGAAGGTCACAGCTAACACCTGATAGGTATTTTGAAAAGTCTGGATGGCTGCTTTCTTCCGGATGTCCCAAAGCTTAACTGTACCATCATCACTGCCGGTGCAGACAAGCTGGGGGCCCCTCCTGGCTGGATAACAGGAATTCACAAAGGAAGTATGTCCCTTCAGCCTTTTAACCCTCTCGCCTGTTTCACTATCCCACACTGCCACAGTTTTATCAGTGGATGCTGAGAAGAGCATACTGCCATCTGTGTTATAATGCAGTTCCATCACTGCTCCACTGTGTCCCTTCAACGTTGCATAGTTATCACAGTCACCATAGACATTCCACAACAATATAAGACGGTCAAATCCTGCAGATGCTAAGGTGGATCCATTAGGGTGAAACTTGCAGCAGTATACTTCCCCTTCATGTCCTGAGAGCAGCATGATTGGGGCTTGCAGGGAGGAACACCTTGGAGGCCCCGCTTGCAGCAAAGCTCCCGGCGCCGCCTGCTGCTGTCCGGCTCCGGGGCCCGACCCCGCCGCTCCCAACAGCAACTCATGCCGCTGCCTCTTGACTGGAACCAGTGGCAACTCTGGACCCTTACGCTTCTGCTGTTCTATCATGGCGGTAGCCGCTCTCCTCCTGTTTTCCAACTTTTTTAAATTGATTAATTTGTTGTTAGAGATGTTTCTCCTTTCCCCCCATAGATACCCTCCTCCCGATCCCACTCACGCTCCCCCGCCCCCCACCAGCATTGTTGTCTATGTCCACTGCTAATGCAAATATGCATATAAGTTCTTTGGTTTATCTCTTCTCTTCCCACCTCATCCCCCGCCCTTCTGTTTCTCTATTTTTATTTATCTAATATTTATTTATTTATTTATTTATTTATTTATTTATTTATTTGGAACGTGCTCCTAGCGGAACCGAACCCGGGACTACTGTTTCGCAGGCTGACACTCCAGCTGCTGAGCAAAACTGGCCAGGGCATGTTTTCCTAATTTTAAATACATTTTTTTATTACAGCCCGGTGGTGTGGTTCAGTGGATTGAGTTTTGTCCCCTTGACTGAGAGGTGCTGGATTCCCACACATGCCCAGGTTGTGGGCTCCATCCCCAGTAGGGGGTGTGCAGGAGGAAGATGAATAATGTTTCCCTCTCACATAGATGTTTCTGTCTCTCTCCCTTCCTCTCTAAAAAATCAATAAAGACATATTTTATTTTTTATTGTTGAAAGTATTACAGATGTCCCTCTTTTTTCCCCATTGACCCCCTCCTTCCGGCTCCCACCTGCCTCCTGCCTTCCCCAGCCTAGTTTTTGTGTCCTTTGGTTGTGCATATATGCATATAAGTTCCTTGGTTTATCTCTTCCCTACCCTCCCTCCCCCCAGCCCTCTGAGGTGTGTCAGTCTGTTCCCTACATCCATGATTCTGAATCTCCTTTGGTTGACAGCTTATTTTATTCATTATGTTCCACAAAGTGAGATCATATGGTACTTATCTTTCTCTGACTGGCTTATTTCACTTAGCATAATACTCTCCAGGTCTTTCCATGTCATCTCAAAGGGTAAGAGATTTCTCTTTCTTACAGCCACATAGTATTCCATTGTGTAAATATACCACAGTTTTGTTTTGTTTTTTTTTTCTGTTTTGTGGCACGTGCCCCTAGCGGGAACCGAATCCAGGAATCTCTGGTCCGCAGGTCGACACTCAACTGCTGAGCCAAACTGGCCAGGGCTACCACATTTTTTTGTTTGTTTGTTTTTATCTTCACCCCAGGAGAGTTTTCCATTTATTGTTCAGCTAGAGTGGGAGGGGGAGAGAGAGAGAGAGGAATATTGACATTGTACACATTGAGTGGCTGCCTCCCGCAAGGCCCAAAGCAGGGCCGGGGACAAACTGCAGCCGAGGTACATGCCCTTAGCAGGAACCGAACCCGGGTCTCTCTAGACCACAGGTGGACACTCTAACCACTGAGCCAAACCGGCCAGGGCTACCACAGTTTTTTTATCCATTCATCTACTGATGGGCACTTGGGCTGTTTCCAGATCTTAGCTATTGTAAATAGCACTGCTATGAACATAGGGTGCATATATTCTTCCTGATTGGTGTTTCAGGCTTCTTAGGATATATTCCAAGAAGTGGGATCACTAGATCAAATGGCAGTTCCATTTTTTATTTTATGAGGAAACACCATGTTGTTTCCATAGTGGCTTCATCAGTCTGCATTCCCACCAGCAGTGTGCTAGGGTACCCTTTTCTCCACATCCTCACCAGCATTTGTTGTTTGAGGATTTGTTGATGACTGCCATTCTGGCAGGTGTGAGGTGATATTTCATAGTAGTTTTAATTTTAATTTGCATCTCTCTGATGATTAGAGATGATGAGCATTTTTTCATATGTCTCCTGGCCTTTTGTATGTCCTGTTTAGAGAAGTGTCTATTCGGGTCCTCCGCCCATTTTTTATATTTTTTTATCCTCACCTGAGGACACTTCAGATAGAGCGGGAGGGAGAGAGGAAGGAAGAGAGAGAGAAACATCAATGTGAGAGAAACACATTGAGTGGCTGCCACCCACACAACCCCAACCGGGGCCGGGGACAAACTGCAACTGAGGTACATGCCCTTAGTGGGAACTGAACCCAGGACTCTCGGGTCCGCAGGCCGACGCTCTAACCGCTGAGCCAAACCAGCCAGGGTATCAACTTTTTTTAAATATTTTTTTTCCTTATTGATTTTAGAGAGGAAAGAGAAAAAGAGATAGAAACATGGATGAGAGAGAACATTGACTAGCTGTCTCCTGCGTGCCCTCCACTGGAAACCAGGCTCACAACCTGGGCATGTGCACTGACCAAGAATTGAACTGGTGACCTCTTGGTGCATGGGCTGATGCTCAACCAGTAAGCCACACTGGCAGAACTCCATATAAACTTTTAAAGTGTTTGTTCTAGATCTTTGAAATATGCAGTTGGTATTTTAATAGGGATTGTATTGAATCTGTAGATTGCTTTGGGCAGTATGGACTTTTTTTTTTTTTGGTACATGCCCCTGGCGGGAACCGAACCTGGGACTCTCTAGTCCACAGGCCGTCGCTCCAACTGCTGAGCCAAACCGGCCAGGGCGAGTATGGACATTTTAATGATGTTGATTTTTTTCAATCCATGAACATAGTATATGTTTCCACTTATTTGTATCTTCTTCTATTTCTTTTTCAATGTTCTGTGGTTTTCTGAGAATAGGTCTTTTACCTCCTTGGTTAAGTTTATTCCTTGGTGGCTTCTTTTGTTGTTGTTGCAATGGTAGGTGGGATTTTTTTTTGTTTGTTTGTTTCCCTTTCTGAGTGTTCATTATTGGTGTATAAGAATGCTGAGGATTTCTGGATGTTAATTTTGTATCCTGCTACTTTGCCAAATTCATTCATTAAATCTAGTAGATTTTTGTCCGATCAGTGTAGCCCAGTGGTTGAGCATCAACCCATGCACCAAGAGGTCCCTGGTTCGATTCCCAGTCAGGGCATATGCCCAGGTTGTGGGCCTGATCCCTAGTAGGGGGCATGCAGGAGACAGCCAATCAATGTTCTCTCTCATCAATGTTTCTATCTCTCTCTCCCTCTCACTTCCTCTCTCTCTAAAATCAATAAAGGAAATAAAATAGATACAAATAATTTACTTAAAAAAATATCTAGAAGATTTTTTTATTGAGTCTTTAGGGTTTTCCATGTACAATATCATGTCATCAGCGAATAGTGACAGTTTCACTTCCTCCTTTCTGATTTGGATTTTTTTTTTATTTTTTCTTCTTGTCTAATTGTTGTGGTTAAGACTTCCAGTACTATGTTAAATAAGAGTGGTGAAAGTAGGCATCCCTGTCTCATTCCTGTTCTTAAGGGAATGCTTTTAGTTTTAGCCCATTGAGTGTGATGTTGGCTGTAGGTTTCAATAAAGACATATATTTTGCCCTGGCCGGTTTGGCTTAGCAGTTGGAGCGTCGGCCTGTGAACCAGAGAGTCTTGGGTTCAGTTCCCACTAGGGGCACGTACCAAAAAAAAAGACATATATTTTTTGGCCCTGGCCAGTCTGGTTCAGCTATTAGAGCATCGGCCCATGGACCAGAGAGTCCCAGGTTCGGTTCCTACTAAGGGCACGTAACTTGGTTGCAATTTGTCCCCAGCCCTGGTTGGGTCGTGTGGGTGGTAGCCAGTCAGTGTGTCTCTCTCACATCAATGTTTCTTTCTCTCTCTCCCTCCCACTCTATCTGAAGATAAATGCCAAAATGTTTCGGGTGAGGATAAAAAACAAAAAGACATATTTTTTTAAAGTTTTTTATTACAAAGTTAACATTTCAATGAGTACAAAACTATATAAAGTAAAAAATATACTAGGGCCCTGACCAGTTTGGCTCAGCAGTTAGAGCGCTGGGCTGCGGTCCAGAGAGACCCGGGTTCGGTTCCCGCTAAGGGCACGTACCTCGATTGCAGTTTGTCCCTGGCCCTGGTTGGTCATGCGGGTGGCACCCACTTGATGTGTCCCTTTCACGTCAATGTTTCTCTCTCTCTTCCTCTCTCTCCTTCCCACTCTGTCTGAACAAAAAATGGAAAAATGTCCTCAGGTGAAGATAAAAAAATATATGTATACTTGGCCTGCAAATTCCACTTCTCCCAGATTTAACCTTTGTAACCTTCCATGTGTATTCATCCACACTTTTTCTTTTTCTTTATTTTATTTTTTTATCCTCACCCGAGGACATTTTTGTTGTTGTTGTTCAGATAGAGAGGGAGGGGGAGAGAGAGAGAGAAACATCGACGTGAAGGGACACATCGAGTGGTTGCCACCCACACGACCCAACCAGGGCGGAGACAAACTCCAACCAGGTACGTGCCCTTAGAGGGAACTGAACCCCGGTCTCTCTGGACCGCAGGCCGACGCTCTAACCGCTGAGCCAAACCGGCCAGGGCCATCCACACTTTTTCTATGAATATAAAATTCTAGCCCTGAGCAGTGTGGCTCAGTCAGTTGGGCATCATTCTGTGCATCCAGTTTGATTACTGGTCAGGGCACATGCCTCAGTTTCCAGCACAATCCCCAGTAGTGGGGCATGCAGGAGGCAGCTGGATCGATGTCTCGCTCTGGCTCTTCCTCTCTCCCTTCCTCTCTCTAAATACAGTAAAAACATATATATTTTTAAATCAATAGGGTTGCCTGGCCAGTGTACCTCAGTGGTTGAGCATCAACCCATGCACCAGGAGGTAGCCAGTTCAATTCCCAGTCAGGGCACATGCCCAGGTTGTGGGCCAGATCCCCAGTGTGGGGCATGCAGGAGGTGGCCAATCAATGTTCTTTCTCATCAATGTTTCTATCTCTCTCCCTCTCCCTTCTCTCTCTAAAATGAATAAATAAAAATTTTTTTTAATAAAAATTAAAAATCTATAGGATTGCATATTGTTCTTTTTTTTTTGGTTATTCAAAAATAGGACCATTCCACACAGCCAGTGTGTCTCAATGGACTGAGCATCATTCCATGGATTGAGAGGTCCAGATTTGATTCCCGGTCAGGGCTGGTGCCTGGGTTTCAGGCGTGGTCCCCAGAAAGGGGCGTGCAGGAGGCAGCCAATTGACGTTTCTCTCACATAGATGTTTCCATCTCTCTCTCCCTCCCTCTCTCTGTAAAAAAAAAAAAAATCAATTAAAACATATTTAAAAGACTTCCGATCAAGATGGCGTCGTAGGTAAACATGGTTCTCACCTCCTCCCACAACCACATCAAAATTACAACTAAACTACAGAACAGCCATCCTTCAGAACCGCCTGAAATCGAGCTGAATGGAAGTCCTACAACTACAAAATTAAAAAAGAAGCCACATGGAGACTGGCAGGAGGGGCGGAGGCACAGACGGGCTGGTCCCACCCCCACATGGGGTGGATAAAAATCAGGAGGGATACCTTGGCTGTGAAGGTCCTCCCTGAGCCTTGGCCGGTTTAGATCAGCGGTTAGAGTGTTGGCCTGCAGTCCAGAGAGACCCAGGTTTGGTTCCCACTAAGGGCATGTACCTCGGTTGCGGTTAGTCCCTGGCCCTGGTTCGGTCATGCCGGTGGCAGCCACTCGATGTGTCCCTTTCACGTTGATGTTCTCTCTCTCTCTCTCTCCCTCCTGCTCTATCTGAATAAAATGGAAAAAATGTCCTCGGGTGAGGATGAAAACAAAGAAGAAGAAGAAGAAGGTCCTCCCTGAGGAGTGAGGGGTCCCCCTCCCACACCAGGTCCCTCAGCTCAGGGTTCCAATGCCAAGAAGACAAGTACCCATAATTTCTATCTGTAAAACTAGCACGAACTGAGCCTGAGGAAGGCTGAGGTTGCTGGAGGCCCAGGCAGCTCCTCTTGAAGGGCCCATGCACAGACTTACTTGGACCTGCTCCCTCTGAGCTCCAGCACAGGGGAGGCAGCTTGAAAGGCACCAGAGACATATGAGGAAGAACTGAGAAGTTTGGCATCGAGGCAACGGCTAGAGAGGCAACTTCTTCCTGAATAGACCTGATGGTGAAGGTCCTTGCTCCTTTGGTGAGCCCTTTCCCTGCAGGGCAGGCAGAGGGCTGCCATATCTGGGACTCTAGCAACCTGGCTCATACTGTTTGCCCTGCCCTGGCGATTCCCTGAGGCCCTGCCCCATCCAACTTTCAGGCCCACCCTGAAAGCTGTTTCCTGTGGCTTTAACATAGGATTGGCCTGCCTTGACTCCTGCTTCAGATTTTCCTAAATTCTTTCAAACAAGTAGCATCTGGCCACAGCGAGCTCCATACCTCTCACTAAGTGGCCCCAGGTCACAGCTTGGCTTCACCTGGGCACCTCCAAGTCCAGCACAAGAAGCAGCCATTGGCAGATCACTCTGTAGCTTATGCCTGGTGGCCCTGGGTAGAACACAGGCAGTGGCTGATCTTACCCCAGAGCCAGCACACTCAGTGGACAGCTTCAGACGATGTCGAAGCACTACCACCCATCCTCCTCCATGAGTGACATACTCAAGAAATGGACTCAGGGGTACCACAGCACTGCTGAAGTAAGTCTTGCTATGTGTGGTGGACCACTACACAGCTGTTCCTCCAAGGTAATCAGAGGTCGGTGATTAGTGGGCACAGCCAGTCCTTGCAGCTGATCAGCCTGAGTAAAATCCTCCCGTTGATGTGCCAATAGCAATCAAGACTCTATAACAGAAGGGTAAAAAGTCCACACGAAAGGTGCACCTCAAGGGCCCAGCTGGGTGATCAGGGAGGCTGTGTCATTGGACCCTACAGGACACCTACTACAACAGGCCACCCCTAGGAGGCCTAGGAGACATAGCAACTCTACCTAATACCTAGAAACAAACACAAGGAGGCAGCCAAAATGAGGAGACAAAGAAACATATCCCAAATGAAAGAATAGAACAAAACCCAGAAAAAGAAGATAAGCAATCTAACAGATGCAGAGTTTAAAACGCTGCTTATCAGGATGCTCAATGAACTTAGTGAGGGCCTCAAGAGCATAATAAAGGACCAGTCAGAAATGAAGGATGCACTAACTGAAATAAAGAATAATTTACAGCCCTGGCCAGTTTGGCTCAGCGGTTAGAGCGTCAGCCTGCGGTCCGGAGAGACCCGGGTTCGGTTCCCGCTAAGGGCACGTACTTCGGTTGCAGTTTGTCCCCGGCCCTGGTTGGTCGTGCGGGTGGCAGCCACTCGATGTGTCCCTTCACGTCGATGTTTCTCTCTCTCTCTCCCTCCCACTCTATCTGTACAAAAAAAAAAAAAAAAAGGAAAAATATCCTCGGGTGAGGATTAAAAAAAAAAGAATAATTTACAGCCCTGGCTGGTTTGGCTCAGCGATTGGAGCGTCAGCCTGTGGTCCGGAGAGACCCAGGTTTGGTTCCCACTAGGGGTGCGTACCTCAGTTGCAGTTTGTCCCCAGCCCTGGTTGGGTCGTGCGGGTGGCAACCACTCAATGTGTCCCTTTCACGTCGATGTTTCTCTCTTTTTCTCTCTCTCCCCCTCCCACTCTATCTGAACAAAATATCAAAAAGTGTCCTTGGGTGAGGATAAAAAAAAAAGAAGAAGAAGAATTTACAGGCCCAGCTGGTGTGTCTCAGTGGTCGAGGGTTGACCCATGCACCAAGAGGTTGCCGGTTCAATTCCCGGTTAGGGCACCTGCCCAGGTTGTGGGCCCAGTCCCCAGTGGGGGCATGCAGGAGGTGGCCAATTGATGTTCTCTCTCATTGCTGTTTCTATCTCTCTCCCTCTCCCTTCCTCTCTCTCTAAAATCAATAAAGAAAAAAAATTTTTTTAAAAAGAATAATGTACAGGAAATCAATGGTAGAATAGGTGAAGCCAAGGAACAAACCATTGATTTGGAATATAAGGAATAAAAAACACACAATTAGAACAGCAAAAAGAAAAATGAATCCAAAAAAATATTAGTATAGTATAAGGAGCCTGTGGGACAACTTCAAGGGTACCAACATTTGCATCATGGGAGTGCCAGAAGAAGAGGGCAAGAAATTGAAAACCTATTTGAAAAAATAATGACAGAAAACTTCCCTAATTTGGTGAAGGAAACAGGACATACAAGTCCAGGTAGCCCTGGCCAGTTTGGCTCAGCGGTTAGAGCGTCAGCCTGCGGATCAGAGAGTCCCGGGTTTGGTTCCTGTTAAGGGGCAACGAACGTCGGTTGCAGTTTGTCCCCGCCCCAGTTGAGGTCCTGTGGGTGGCAGCCAGTTGATGTGTCTCTCTCACACTGATGTGTCTCTCTCTTTCTCCCTCTCTCTCTCCTCCCACTCTATCTGAAGATAAATGCAAAAATGTCTCGGGTAAGGATAAAAAAGAAATGAAAAAAGAGTCCAGGTAGCACAGAGTCCCAAACAAGATGAACCCAAAGAGGTCCACACCAAGACACATCATCATCAAAATGCAACAGGTTAAAGACAAAGAGAGAATCTTAAAAGCAGCAAGAGAAAAGCAGTTAGTTACCTACAAGGGAGCTCCCATAAGACTGTCAGCCAATTTCTCAAAAAAAACTTTTCAAGCCCTGGCCGGTTTGGCTCAGCAGTTAGAGCGTCGGCCTGTGGTCTGGAGAGACCCAGGTTCGGTTCCCACATACCTTGGCTGCAGTTTGTCCCCGGCCCTGGTTGGGTCGTGAGGGTGGCGGCCACTCGAGGTGTCCCTTTCACATCGATGTTTCTCTCTCTCTCTTCCTCTCTCTCCCTCCTGCTCTATCTGAATAAAAAGTGGAAAAATGTCCTCGGGTGAGGATAAAAAAAATAAATAAATAAAATAAAAATAAAAAACTTTTCATGCCCTGGCCGGTTTGGCTCAGCGGTTAGAGCGTCGGCCTGCGGTCCTGAGAGACCCGGGTTCGGTTCCCGCTAAGGGCACGTACCTCGGTTGCAGTTTGTCCCCGGCCCTGGTCGGTTGTGCGGGTGGCAACCACTCGATGTGTCCCTTCACATCGATGTTTCTCTCTCTCTGTTCCTCTCTCTCCCTCCCACTCTACCTGAACAAAAAATGGAAAAATGTCCTCGGGTGAGGATAAAAAAAAATAAATAAATAAATAAAAATAAAAAAACTTTTCAGGCCAGGCGGGAGTGGCAAGAAATATTTAAAGTGATGTAAAGCAAGGACTTACAACCAAGATTACTCTATCCCACAAAGCTATCATTTGGAATCGATGGCCATATAAAGAGTTTCCCAGACAAGAAAAAGTTACGGAGTTCATCACCACCAAACCAGTATTATATGAAATGTTGACGGGTCTTCTTGAAGAAGAAGATAAAAAAATATGAACAATAAATGGCAATAAATATATATCTATCAACAATTGAATCTGCAAACAAAATGAGCAAGCGAGACAGAAACAGACTCATAGATACAGAAAACTTTTTGTTGGTTGCCAGATGGAAGGGGAGTTGGGTGAAAAAGATGAAGGACTTAGGAAGTACAAATTGGTTGTTAGACTGATGAATCTGAAAGGGAAGTGGGAAGGTGGGGCGGTAAGAGAGAAACCAAAGAACTTCTATGAATATATGTATAACCAATGGACACAGACAATAGTGTGGGGAAGACAGGAGTGGGGGTAAAATTGGGGGGGAGAAGGTCAAGGGGGGAAAAAAGGGGACATCTGTAACACATTCAACAATAAAGATAAGCCCCGCCCTGGCTGGTTTGGCTTAGCAGTTAGAGCATCAGCCCACGAACCAGAGAGACCCAGGTTCGGTTCCCACTAAGGGCACATAGAGAACCTCAGTTGCAGCTTGTTCCTGGTCCCAGTTGGAGTTGTGTGGGTGGCAACCAGTTGATGTGTCTCTCTCACATCAATGTTTCTCTCTCTCTCTCTTCCTCCCTTTGTCTCTCCTGCTGTATCTGAAGATAAATGCAAAAATGTCCTCAGGTGAGAATAAAAAAAAAAAACCCAGAAAACAATAAATATAAGTTTTAAAATAACATATTAAAAATTTTTTTTAAATAGGACCATTCCAGCCCTGGCCAGTGAGCTCAGTGGTTAGAGTGTTGGCCTGCGCACATTGAAGGTAGGGGGTTTGATTTCCAGTCAAGGACATGTACCTGAGTTGCAGGTTCCATCCCCACCCCATTCAGGTGCATGCAGGGGACAACCAATTGATGTGTCTCTCTCACATAGATGTTTCTCTCTCTCTCTTTCCATCCCTCCCTCCATTTCACTCTTTCTAAAAATCAACAGAAAAAATATCCTCAGGGGAGGGTTAACAACAAATATCTCTATCTCTATCTATCTTTTTTCCCCCACAAACAGTTCATGAGTGAATAGGACCTCTGTTATGGACTGAATTGTACCCGCTCTCACCGCTGCACCAGGCAAACTCTACCCCCAATATGACTGTATTTGGACACAGAGAATTTAAGGAGGTGAAGTTAAATGACATCATAAAATTGGGGGCCTAATCCAATAAGACTGGTGTCAGAAGATGAAATACCTGCAACACAGGGAAAGAGGTCTCACCAGACACCAGCCCTGCCAGCACCTTGATCTTGCATTTCCACCCTCCAGAACTACAAGAAAATAAATTTCTGTTGTTTAAACCATTTAATCTTTGGTATTCTGTTATGGCAGCCTGGGCACATGCCGAGGTTGTGGGCCCAATCTCCAGTGGGGGACATGCAGGAGGTGGCCAATCGATGTTCTCTCTCATCGATGTTTTTTTTGTGGTACGTGCCCCTAGCGGGAACCGAACCTGGGACTCTCTGGTCCACAGACCAACGCTCAACGGTTGAGCCAAACTGGCCAGGGCTCTCATCAATGTTTCTATCTCTCTCCCTCTCCCTTCATCTCTCTAAAATGAATAAAGAAAAAAAAGCCACCAATTCAGCCCTGGATGGCATGACTCTGTTGGTTGGGCATTGTCTCATGCATGGAAAGGTTGCTGGTTTAATTCCCAGTCAGGGAACATGGGAGGCAGCTGATGGATAGTTTGCTCTCACATCGATGTTTCCGTCCCCCTCTCTTCCTCTCTTCCTCAAAATAAAAAATTTAAAAGCCACAAATTCAGCCCTGGCCAAGTAGCTCAGTTGGTTAGAGCATCCCAATACGCCAAGGTTTCGGATTTGATCCCTGGTCAGGGCACATACAAGAAGCAATCAATGGCCCCAGCCAGCTGGCTCAGTTTGTTGGAGTCATCCCCTTCATCAAAAGGTTTCCAGTTTGATTCCCATTGGTCTCCGGACACCTGGGAAGAGGGGACCACTGATCGATGCTTCTCTTTCTCTCTCTCAAGTCAATAAATATATCCTTGGGTGAGGATTTTAAAAATGTTTTTAAAACAGAAGGAACCAATGAGTACATAAATAAGTAGAACAACTCTAAAACAAAATAAAATAAAAATTTAGCCCTGGCTAGTTTGGCTCAGCGGTTAGAGCGTCAGCCCTTGGACCAGAGAGTCCTGGGTTTGGTTCCCACTAGGGGCGCATACCTCAGTTGAGGTTCATACCTGCATACCTGGCCCCAGTTGGGGCGGTGTGGGTGACAGCCAGTAGACGTGTCTCTCTCAAGTCGATGTTTCTCTCTCTCCCTCCCTCTCTCCCTCCCCCTCTATCTCAAGATAAATGCAAAAATGTCCTTAAATAAGGATAAGAAAAAAAAAATTTAGCTTGACTGGTGTGGCTCAGTGGTTGAGCATCGACTCATGCACCAAGAGGTTGCTTGTTGGATTCCCAGTCACGGCACATGCCCAGGTTGTGGGCCAAATTCCCAGTGGGGAGTGTGCAGGAGACAGCCAATCGATGTTCTCTCTCATCGATGTTTCTATCCCTCTTTCCCTCTCCCTTCCTCTCTCTCTAAAATCAATAAAGAAAAAATTTTAAAATAAAATATAATAGTCCTATGAGTGTAACAATAAAGTTTATTTCCATTAAACTTAGAAATAATTTGCCTAAGAGAAATCAGTAAGAACCAATACAGGACAACACAATTCTTCCTCTGTGGAAGAAACATACTCTAAGGAATGCCTTGTAAATGTAGGTGATTTGGGCACAAATTATAATCATTATTATGGTGATTAGGCTTTGGGAAAAAGATTATTATTAAAGAAAGCAGAAAATTGTGCCATTTTTGCTTTGTTCAGCATCTGACAAAATAATTTATTCAAGTAATATGGTGTCTGAATGGAATCTACTAAAAAATATAAGAATATATCTCTGCATCTTCAGTGCCCCCGAGACAGAGGTGGTGTCACGGCTACCAGTCTCCACTGATGCATTCCTAAGGGCCATGAAGGAAAACCTCAGAGACATAGGCCACCAAATGCTGGAACCTCCAATCACATGTCCTTGCCTGATTCTATGCTCACCAAAAATTCATCTGATTATAATAGCTAACTTCCCATATCTCTTTTTTCTTTATTATTTTATTTCTTTATTTTTTTTGGTATGTGCCCCTAGCAGGAACTGAACTCGGGACTCTCTGGTCCACAGGACAATATTCCAACTGCTGAGCCAAACCGGCCAGGGCTCTTTATTATTTTATTTTTAAAATATATTTTATTGGGGGGGGCGGGATGGGAAGGACGGTGTCTGGGGAGAAAAAGGAGAAACATCTATAATAAAAATAAATTAATAAAAATTGAAAAAATATATATTTTATTGAAAGAGAGGAAGGAAGAAAAAGCAACATGGATGTGAGAGAGAAACATCGATTGGCCACCTCCTGCGCACTCCCTACTGGGGATTGAGCATGCAACCTGGGCATGTGCCCTGACTGGAATCGAACTGGGACCTCTCAGTCCATGGGACAACACTCAATCCACTTAGCTACACTGGTTAGACTCTCTTTTTCTTTATTTATTAAAGAAAGAGAGAAGAGCTCTGGCCAGTTTGGCTCAGCGGTTAGAGTGATGGCTTGCGGTCCAGAGAGACCCGGGTTCAGTTCCCACTAAGGGCACGTACCTTGGTTGCAGTTTGTCCCGGCCCTGGTTGGGTAGTGCGGGTGGCAGCCACTGGATGTGTCCCTTTCACATCGATGTTTCTCTCTCTCTCCCTCTCACTCTATCTGAACAAAAAAATGGAAAAATGTCCTCGGGTGAGGATAAAACAAAAGAAAAGAAAAGAAAGAGAGAAGAGAAACACTGGTTTGTTGTTTCACCTATTTATGCATTGATTGGTTGATTCTTGTATGTGTTCTGACCAGGATCAAACCTGCAACCTTGATGTTTTGGAATGATGCTCTAACCAAGTGAGCTACCCAGCCAGGGCCCATGTCATTTTCTATGGGGAGAAAGAGTGTTGGTCAAATAAGACAAAATGCCCAGTTCACATAATCTATATTTGTCAGTATGAATTAACAAATCAGCATTCTGGTTTATTTACTGAGTGTCTACTATTTTGCTAGGCTCTGTTTTAGGCACTGCAGATACAGCAATGGCAAAACAGACCAAAAAACAAAAGTTAAAAACCCAACTGCCGCCCTGGCCAGTTTGGCTCAGCGATTTATAGCGTTGGCCTGCGGTCCGGAGAGACCCGGGTTCGGTTCCCGCTAAGGGCGCATACCTCGGTTGCAGTTTGTCCCCGGCCCTAGTTGGGTTGTGCGGGTGGCAGCTACTCGATGTGCCCCTTTCACGTTGATGTCTCTCTCTCTCTTTCTTTTCCTCTCTCTCCCTCCCCCTCTATCTGAACAAAAAATGGAAAAATGTCCTCAGGTGAGGATAAAAAAATATATATATATACTAAAAAAAAACCCCACCTGCCTGGCCGGTGTGGCTCAGTGGATTGAGTGTTGACCCATGGACTGAGAGGTCCCAGTTTCATTCCCAGTCAAGGCACATACCTGGGTTGTGGGCTCAATCCCAGTAGGAGGCATGCAGGAGGCAGCCAATCAATGTTTCTCCCTCACATAGATGTTTCTCTCTCTTTCCCCTCCTCTCTCTAAAAAGAAAGAAAGAAAGAAAAGAAAGAAAGAAAGAAAGAAAGAAAGAAAGGAAAAAGAAAAAAGAAAGAAAGGAAAAAAGAAAGAAAGAAAGAAAGAAAGAAAGAAAGAAAGAAAGAAGGAAAGAAAGAAGGAAAGAAAGAAGGAAAGAAAGAAAGACATATTAAAGAAAGAAACGCACCCTACTGAAGCTCACATTCTAGATGGGAGACAATCTCCAAGTAAACAAAATAATTTCAGAGAGCCTTATTTATATAAGTACTATCAGAAAATAAATAGGATGGAGAGGCCCTCCTAGCTGAGTAGCTCAGTTGTTTAGAGTATTATCCCCATATGCTAAGACTGCAGGTTTGATTCCCAGTCAGAGCACAAATAAGAATCAACCAATGAATGCATAAATAAACAACAAATCGATGTCTCTCTCAAATAGGATGGAGAATGTAAAAGGTAAGAGGGAACAACTTTATATGGTGTGATCAAGTAAGGCCTCTGATGGGGAGGTATTTGAAGAACTAAATCACAAGGCAGACCTACCATTCAAAGGACATTCTGTGATAAGAACAGCCAATGCATAGGCTCTGAAATAGGAACACATCTCTCGTGGTAAAAAAAAAACACCAGTTTAACTAAAGAGTTCTAGAAAACAGGGAGAGGGAGAGTAGTACCAAGATAATGTTTCATGTATATTGCTTAATTTGTATTTAATTTGTGTGTGTCAGTCTCCTGAATGTGATGAACTCTGATTCACTGCCTAAACTGAATCTCTAGACCTGCAACACTGAGGACCAGCCCTGGTGTGGTTGGAAACCCCAAGATGGCCCCAAATAATCTCTGCTTCCTGTTAGTCCCACTCATTTTTTTTTATCCTCACATTTATTTTTTCCATTTTTGTTCAGATAGAGTGGAAAAAGAGAGGGAGAGAGGAAGAGAGAGAGAAACATTAATGTGAAAGAGACACATTGACTGCTTGCCTCCTGCACGACCCCAACAAGGGCCGGGGACAAACCGCAACCCAGGTATGTGCCCTTGACCAGAATCAATTTTGCAACTCATTGGTCCGAGGGCCCACACTCTAACTGATGAGCCAAACGGGCCAGGGCTTCACACTCTTTTTTTTCTTTTTTCTTTTTTTTTTTTGAGAGAGGTAGAGGCAACTGCGGAACACCCATGGGCTTCCTGCATAACCCCTACAGGGAGAGGGAGCATCCAGCCCCCAAACAGGGCATGTGCCCTGACCCAGAATTGAACCAGCAACCTTCCAGTGTACAGGATAATGCCCTAACAACTGAGTCCCACTGACCAGGGCTTATTTACACTCTTATGATAGTCCTCCCATATTATATACCACGGTTGGTCTGTGTGACCAATAAGAGAAGGCAGAAGTGATGTTATATCACTTCAAAGTTGAGGTTATAAAAAGACTGAGGCTTTAGGCCCTGGCCAGGTAGCTTAGTTGGTTAGAGCATCATTCCCATATACCAAGGTTGCAGGTTTGAGGGTTTGATTCCCATTCAGGGCATATACCTAGGTTGTAGGTTCAATCCCCAGTCAGGATGCATCGATGTTTCTTGCTCTAAAATATAAATTAAAAAAGAACAAAAAACTGGCCCTGGCTGGTTTGGCTCAGCCTTACAGCATCAGGCCTTGGACCAATGAGTCATGGGTTCGATTCCGGCCAAGGGCATATACTTAGGTTGTGGTTCGTCCCTGCCCTGGTTGGGGTCATGTGGGAGGCAACCAGTTGATGTGTCCCTCTGGCGTCAATGTTTCTTTTTCTCTCCCTTTCTCTCCTTCTCTCTCCCTCCCACTCTTTCTAAAGATGAATGGAAAAATGTCCTTAGGTGAGGATTTTTAAAATAATTAATTAGAAAACAAAAACAAAAACAGCCCTGGTCAGTTTGGCTCAGCGGTTAGAGCGTCAGCCTGTGGTCCAGAGAGACCCGGGTTCGGTTCCCGCTAAGGGCGCATAACTCGGTTGCAGTTTGTCCCCAGTCCTCATTGGTCGTGCGGGTGGCAGCCACTCGATGTGTCCCTTTCATGTCAATGTTTCTCTCTCTTTCCCTTCCTCTCTCTCCCTCCCACTCTATCTGAACAAAAAATGGAAAAATGTCCTCAGGTGAGGATAAAAAAAACAACTGAGGCTTTCAGCTTAGTGCTTGTACTCATTCCCTCCCACCCCCACCCCAACTCTCTTCCTCGCTCTCATCTCTTACTCTACTACTCTACTGAAAGCAATGTGCCATGTTATGAGCAACCCAATAGAGAATCCCATGTAGCAAAAAAAAATGAAGCCTCAAAAATAAACACACAAAAAATGGGAGCCTCTATCCAACAGCCTTTGAAGAACTGAGGCCTACCAACAACCATGAGAGTGAACTTGGAAGCAGCTCGTCATACCTTGAGACTATAGACCTGGACAACTGCTTGACTACAACCTTGTGAGAGACCCTGAGCCAGGACCACTCGCTCAGTCACTCCTGAATTCCTGATCCTGAGAAACTGAATGAGATAATAAGTTTATTGTCTTAAGATGGTACTTTTGAGGGTAAGTTGTTATCCAGCAAAAGATAACTAATATACCTAGAATGCAGTTATTCTAACAGGTAGCTTCAACCTTACAGCAATGTCCTCTTAGTGCTTTGCTTTTAGGTTCAAACAAACCACATTGGAGGTATGGTTTACAGTCCTCAGCTTGTTGTCACACATCATGGAATCCTTGCACTATCCCTGGAGAAATTAGAAAAGCAGGGGTTCCTATTCTCATTATTCTGAAGAAATTGGGACTAAGAAAGGGTTAAGTCATTTGCCCAGGGGCACACAGTGAGTATTGTTTTCTTTGGCTCTTAGGTTCCTACAGGGTGTATCCTCCACTGTACGAAGCAGTTGTTTATGGAAGGAGAGGCTAATAGGTTTTGTCCAGTTGGTGGGAATGTCCTGAAGGATAGAAACCCTTTTAGAAGTAAGAACTATTCCTAAATATCTTCATGCACAAGAATAATCTGAAGAACTTTAAACTGCAGATTCCTAGATCCTTTTCTGTCTCAAGAGATAAGATTTCTTCCACTGGTCTGAGTGACTCAGTTGGTTAAGCTTCTGAGCTTTGTCCTGTGCACAAAAAGATTGCTGGTTTGATTCCAGGTCAGGGCATGTTATTCTTTCACAATGATGTTTCTCTCTCTCTTCCTTCCTCTTTATAAGTATGTCCTTGGATGAGGATTAAAAACAGAAAGATTTCTTCCATCTGAGGATGGGCCCTTCTACATACTTAACAGGTTTCCTGGGTGTTTCTTACACACTTTGAGAAACTCTTTTGGCAAAGAAAGGAAGGAATGGTGGTGGTAAATGGTGATGGTGATGATGATGGTCAGTGGACAAGAGGAGGAGTCATGTGTTGAGGCAGGAGAAGATTAAATCCTGTCATATAATTCTTATCATTTAACAAATATTATAGGACACATACTATGTTCTAGGAACCCTGTTAGGTGCTAGGGACACAGCCATCATCAATAAGGCAAATATCATCTACTACTTTGATGGAAAAATAATATGCACCCTTGAAAAAGCAATGCCAATAAGTATTTGAGAAAGTTTCAAGGATAAGAGAAAATGGAGAAGGCCAAGGTCAAGGTCAGGAGGAGTTGGATAGAACAGGTGCTAGGGGCTGGAAGAAGCAGGAAGCCCACCTCTCCTGGAACTAGAGCCTAGCCAGTTGCTTCTGCTGTCTGCCTCTCTGTGGGGCTCCTCTTCTCTTCCCATTTTTCTCACCTCACCTCATCTCTTCTCAGTACTTCTCACTTTGCTTCATCCTGTGTCTACAGTCTACCTTACACTAATGACTGACTTAAAAAAGAAATAATGAAAAAAAAAAAATACTGGTTTGGCTCAGCAGTTAGAGCAGTCGGCCTCCAGACCAAAGAGTCTTGAATTTGATTACCAGTTAAGGGTTCTCGCCTCCGTTGTGAGTTAGATCCCTGGTCCCTGTTGGGGTAGTGCAGGAGGCAATCAATTAATGTGTCTCTCTCACATTGATGTCTCTCTCCCGCTCCGTCCCTATCTAAAAAAAAAATCAATGAAAAAATATCCTTGAATGATGATTAACAACAACATGGTTATGTGATTTCACCTCAAAAAAAAAAAAAGAAACCCCCAAACTGGGTGCTTATATCCATCTACCCAAATCAACTAAGCCTGCCATCCTCTAGGACATGGTAATTAAATTATAGACTCTCTACATAGGCTCATCACTTCCCTACCACACCCCAGGCCTATCTGCCAGGCATCCATTATTTCTTTTTCCATTTTTGACTGCACCAAAATTCCTTGAGCTGCCCCAAAGATGTTCTCTCCTTCCAAGGGTCTAGTCCAAACTAAAATTTAGGCAGGAAGAAGAGCTTAGTACTTAGCTGTGTGACCTTAGGCAAGTTACTTAACCTTCATTTTTATAAATTTTATTTATTTTTCATTTATTTTATTTTTTTTATCCTCACTCGAGGACATTTCTCCACTTTTTTTGTTTGTTTGTTTTATCCTTACCCGAGGACATTTTTTTTGATATTTTGTTCAGATAGAGTGGGAGGGAGGGAGGGAGAGAGAAACACTGATGTGAAAGGGACACATTGAGTGGCTGCCACCCACACGACCCAACCAGGGCTGGGGACTAACCGCAACCGAAGTACGTGCCCTTAGCGGGAACCAAACCCGGGTCTCTCTGGACCGCAGGCCGATGTTCTAACCGCCGAGCCAAACCGGCCAGGGCTATTTTTAATTTTTTTAAAATCTTCACTCGAGCCCGGCCAGTGTGGCTCAGTGGTTTAGCATCGACCCATGCACTAAGAGGTCACCGGTTGATTCCCAGTCAGCACATGCCCAGGTTGTGGGCCAAACCCCCAGTGGAGGGCATGCAGGAGGTAGCCAATCGATGTTCTCTCTCATGGATGTTTCACTCTCCTTCTCTCTTTCTCTCTCTAAAATCAATAAAGGAAAAAAAAATTTTTTTTAATCCTCACCTGAGGACATTTATCCATTTTTTGTTCAGATAGAGTGGGAGGGAGAGTGAGGAAGAGCGCGCGAGAGAGAAACACTGACCTGACACATCGAGTGGCTGCCACCCGCACAACCCAGCCAGGGCTGGGGACAAACTGCAACTGAGGTATGTGCCCTTAGCGGGAACCGAACCCGGGTCTCTCTGGACCGCGAGCCAATGCTCTAAACTCTGAGCCAAACTGGCCAGGGCAAAAAAAAATTTTTAATAAAATAAAAAAATAAATCCTCGCCCAGCAGGTGTGGCTTAGTGGAGCATCGACCCATGCACAAAGAGGTCGCCAGTTTGATTTCCAGCCAGGGCACATGTCCACGTTGTGGGCCAAACCCCCAGTAGAGGGCATGCAGGAGGTGGCCAATTGATGTTCTCTCTCATTGATGTATCTCTCTCTTCCTCTCCCTTTCTCTCTCTCTAAAAATCAATAAAGAAAAATAAAATAAAAAATAAATCCTCACTCAAGGATATTTTTTCCATTTATCTTCAGATAGAGTGGGAGGGGGAAAAAGAGAGAGAAACATCGATTGGTTGCCACGATCAGGGCTGGGGACTGAAACAAAACTGAGGGGGCCCAAACTGCAACTGCAACTGCAACTGCAACTGAGGTACGTGCTCTCCACCAAAGTCAAATCCAAAACTCTGAGGGCTGAGGGCTGAGAATCCACTACTGAGCCAAACCGGAACAATGCTCTAACCAACTGAGCTACCCCTTCCAGGGCTGAGATGATATTTCAGCTGGAATGGGAATGGAAAGGGCATATTCCTAGAGATGAAGCTGGAACTGAAGTTTAAATGAGGCTTTAACCAGTTAGTACACAAAGAGGAATAAGAATGTTTTACAGACAAGTCATATATAGTAATCTCTCTAAACCTCAATTTTCTTGTTCAATGGAGATATAGCACCTTCTTCCAACGGTTGTCATGAACAGTAAATGAGATGTCAGTGTAAAACCTAGCACAGCGCCTGGAACATAGTATATGCTCAAAATATGTTGTTTTTTCTTCTTTGCCTTCCACCTGTGTACCTAGGAGAAGGGAACCTCAAATTCAGAGAAGCAAAGTCCCCTACAGGATGGGTTGTATATCTCTTTGTCCAACCAGGTAATTGGTGATTACTATGGAATCTGGTCAAGCTAGTTGTTTGGAATGAGTGGCCTTAGGGGTAAAGTGGTCACAGGATTGGGGGAATGCAAATTTATGAACAGTAGAGAGTGAAAGTGGTCAAGGCAGGTAGTCCCTCTCCTCCACTCTATCTATAATCCTCCTGCCAATCCAGGGCACTCTTGACATTTTTGAAATAACAGATAACCTCAAAGAAAGCAGAAAGGGGCTAATGTATATTGAGTACTGACTACATGGCTAGCACTGGGCTAGGTGATTGGGCATACATTGCCTAGTTTCATTCTCATCAATTACAGAGGATTAAAGCTAAAGGGTAAAGCTTAGAGTGGGGAAGTCAGTTGTCCCAGGTCATTTGCTAGTGAGGGGCAAAGAGAATTCAGCCCTAGGTATCCAAAATTCCAGGTGAGGGTTCTGTTGCTTGAGGTTCCCTTTCCTCTCTCTAGTGCTGACCTCTGCCTGGGGGAATGTGGGGAGGAGGTAGACACAGGCAGGAGATGGTGTCAAGGATACCTGTATAAGTGTGGATGACTTCAGTCCCTGCCCCTCCCCCGTTTCCTGTCCCTTGAAGGTGGTGATAGGGAAAGCTGGGGGTGGAGGAATCCATAATGTAGATGAGAATGCTGGTGTATGTGACTGCTCACAGCTCCCCTCCCCAGCATTCTCCTAGCACATGGGAGGAGGTCTCCATTCCTAAGAAGGCCCTCTTCTCAACCCCCAGATCCTCATCCTCCCATCATTTCATGTTCCCTCAGCAAAAGCTAAAGTGGAGAGAAGGGGTCTCATAAACACTTAAGCCTCCACATCTGTAACCCTCCCCCACCCAGTCAAACCAGCTGTGCAGACTCTGGGTAGGAGGGAATCTTCACAATCAATCCCCCGCTAAGTAACAAAGGGGAAGAGGACCCCCTACGCAGTCAGAGCCAGATGCCCTAGGGAGGGGGGCACTAGCCCAGGTCCCCAGCATCTATCTACTCCTGGAGCCCACCCTGAAGCTTAAGGAAGAGAAGCTAGCAGCTGGGGACCCCCCAGAAGGGAGGGGACCAACTCTCTTTTCCAGACGGCTCCCCTCCCTCCTGCTAATAGGTATTTCCTGTTTATGAGGCAGCTAAGGCTAGGCTTTTGGGAAGGGATGGAGATGGAGGAGATGGAGCCCCCCTCCCTCCTACGGCTGGGCTGGGGAGTCCTTGAGAAGTGCCTGAAGGTTGGGAGGCTCCTCCCTGGGGAAGGAGTGTTCCTTACATTGACCATCCAGATCATCCTCCCTCCCACCCCACTCCCACCGTGGCCAAAGCCCCTACGGGTAGGGGGACACTGGAAGGGTCTGCTTCCAGTTCTCCCCAGTCTCCAGGCCCTCAAAGGAGAGCAGCTTTCAGGCGAGGGGCGGGGGACAGGAGGTGGGGGAGGCCGGGACTGGATGCAGAAAGGGGGAAGGGAAGAGAGTGTCTTGACTGATGAGTCAGAGAGCCTGCAAGGGGGAAGGACAACGTGCGGATTCCCACCTTCCCAGTCCAACCAAGCGGTCATTCCGCTGTCCCCCCTCCCCCTAGCTAAACGCTGATCCCAGGCCCTTAGGCAGGTGAGGGCGGGGACCCCACTTAACCCTTTTAGCTCTAGTCCCAACTGGTTTAGCAGGCAAGGGAGGGGTGGTTAATTTAGGGAGGAGGTGAGTTGAAGAATTGCTACTAGAATTAGGATAGTGCTTCCTTTCTTCACCTAGGTTGAGATGGGGGGCGCGTACCAAGGGGCCTCCAGAGTAAGACTGGGGTCTCGACAAGGAGCTTGGGTGGGGGTGGGGTCCGGGTCAGCAGTCCCTTTTCACTCCCAGTTCGCGGCCGGGGTGGAGAAAAAGCTACACCTCACAGCCCACCCTGGCTCCGCCTCCTCCAGTCCCGGCTCCCGCTCCGGCTGGTCTACGGCTCCCAACTCCCCGGCGCCAGGACGACCGATACAGAGTGTGATGCTTCGCCTCTTATCCCTCCCCTTCGTCCTCCCTCTCCCGGGTCTCTGCCTCCGTCTCCTTTTTTAAAAGCTGCGTCACATGCTTGCCTTCCCTGAACGCTCCCGTCCCCTCGCCGCCCGCCCGCCGCGCGGCGCACGCACGTCGTCGCTCGCTGCGCGCCCGTCCGGGTCACTTTGACACAGCTCTCTCCTCCCACTAGCAGGCAATTAGCATATTAATAAAGCCCGGCCCAGCCCAGCTAGGGCCGGAGAGCGGGCGCCAACGCTAGCTGGAGAGAGGAGGAGAGGGAGAGGGGGGCGAGCGGCGGCGGCGGCGTGGGCGGCGGGGAGGGCGGCGGGAGCGCACAGACACGCACACGCGCACACACGGACACACACTCGGGGGACGCACACTCGCGCACACACACGCAGAGGCAGCTCGCTTTCCTGCCTGGCTTCCTTCCTGTCTGCTCCGCGCCTGACAGGCTCCTCGTTGCAACCAGGGCCCGCCCGCACCGGGCCGAGGCCGGGCCTGGCCGGGCCGGCGGCGAGGGCAGCGAGGGCAGCGGGGGCTGCGGGCGGCGGCGGCGGCGGCGGCTCATGCCCGGCCTGTCCCCGCGCGGGGCGGGCACCGTGACTCGGCTGGGCCCCCAGCGGCGGGCGATGTGAAGATGTCAGTGGGCTGTGCCTGTCCTGGTGAGTGGGGCGCACAGCCACCCGGCCCCTTCCTCCCCCTCTCCGCGGATCCCTCACCCCTTGTTTGGCGAGAACTTGTGTGGGGGGCGTCGATGGCATGGCGGAGGTAGTGGGCTGTGAGGGGTATGCAGATCCTCAGTCCGAAGGAGGGTTTTTCTCAACTGTGTAAATGCGCAGCAGCGGGCAGGCGCGGGGAGGGCATGCTGGGGGTAGCTTGTGTGTAGGGGTTTTTTGAGGGTGGGGGAAGAGGCTGCTTGGGGAGAGGTTGGGGGGGCTGAAATTCCCAGAATTCCAGGGTATTAGCCAATCAGAAGTGAGTCTGGACTTTTGACCCCCCCCTCAGGTCATCATAGAGTTGTGATTGGCTGGTTTGGGTTGCCCCCCCCATTCCCTGCTGCCTATTCCTTCTTAATATACTGTGACACCCCCTCTCCAAGCTGTTTCTGAAGACCTTGTTTGGGTGGAGGGATTAATTGAGGCCCATCTTGCCCCCCTCCAAATTTCCCTGCCTGTTGCCAGGGAAGGCTGGCTGTCCTGAGGGACAGGAGGTACTCCTGGCGGGGTGGTCAGATAATTGGGCCCTGGGGTCTGGTCCTCGTGGGAGGGGGAATGTGGCAACCCCAGGCAGGCTAGGAACTAGAGTGATTTGTGAGAATTGAATTGAGGGGAGCAATGCTTAACTCCAAAATGAGAACTTGAGAAGAAGTTAGGCTCAGGTCCCTGCCTCCCCAAAACAAGGCTCTTGCCAGTGACAGCCTGGATCTGAGTTCTTTCTTGGGGAAGGGAAGGCTCTCCCTCACTGCCAGGTGGAAAGAGAGGCATGTGACTGGAGAGGTTGTCTTCAGAGAGCCTCAGTACACTGTCTTGTCCACATCCCCAGGACTCCCCAGAACCCCATGTTCTTGAATTATTTGCAAGACCCCCTCCTGTCCCAGGCTGGAGTTAGCTTTCTTATGAAAGTCAGGTGTCCCTGAATCTAGTCTGGTTTGGGTCCTTTGCTCCTCTAGATGCCCCGTTTTCTGGGAGGCCCATGCCCCACAATTACTCCCCCTCCAGTCCCCAAAGGAAACTGCCAGTGAGGAAGCTTCCTTGAAAATCATGTGACCCAGGCCAAGCTGGGCTGGGCACACACTTAAAGTGCCTGCTGAGGCTTACTTTTAAGGGGTCCAGGGCCCAGAGGGAGGACTAGTAGTGTCTCAGAATCCTGGAATATCCAGGTGTAGAAACCCCTGGCTCCTGCTGCCTCTAAAGGGTGAAGGAGTGGAGAGGAAAGAGCTTACTAAGCTGGAATCCTGCCTGGTTCTGTCATTCCTCCTCCTATCAGCTTGGTGTGCATATTTGTGTGTGTATTTTCTTCTTTATAATTGCCCCATGCTGGATACCTTGTTTGGATCCATTCATGCTCTGAGTCCACCCCATGGCCTTGATCCTCCATTGCTGCGCATGAGCAGAGCAGAAACTAAGGCTCTGGACAAGCTAGAGGGCTTTTGATTCTTAGTTCCTACAAATAGTGGGTAAGAGTTGGGTATAGAGAGGTTGTCAGGCTGGAGGTAGATGGGAGGTTGGCCCTGAAGTTGGGGCAGGGTGCCTGGGTCCAGTAGAGAAGGGAGAAACTTTCATCCTCAACCTGTCTTGTAGCATTATGGGGACAGGAAGAGGACTCATGCACAGGGGTGTGTGTGTGTGTGTGTGTGTTGGGGGGGCATCTTCAGTCAGTGCCCCAGAATGTCTGTTCCTTTTGTGTATCTGGTGGTGGCCTGGTTGGGGGGTGGAGAAGGGGCAAAAGATTCCTAAGATTGTGGAGTCTTTTTATGGAATGTGAAGAAGTCTTATGGATTGATGCCACAGAGGGTGGAGGGAGGTTAGACTTAAATGAGAACCACATACACAGGGGTTTGAGAGTGGCCTGGAGGTGGGGAATGGTAGGAGTTGGGGTAAGAGAGGGGACCAGGCTTGTATGGGTGGGTGGGAGCACATGGTTGAACACAAGAGCATTGCTGCAACATGTACAATTCAGATTCAGAGACCCCCACTGCCACCACCCAACCTGAGCAGCCCCAGGGTGGGGGCTGAGGCGCCTTGGCAGGCCGCCTGCCTGCTGCCTGCCTGCCTGTCTGAGTCTCTCCTTTGTGCTCTGCTGTCTCCCAGCTCCTCCTCCTCCCCCAGCCCAGCAGAGACAGCACATGCCCCACACATGTGACTGAGGGAAGCCAGAGCACACGCAGACCCACACACATGCACACGCAGAAGGAAACACCACAAGATACACACATACACACACACCCAGCTCCCATAGTGCTCCTAGGGTGGTGAATAGCTCCTGGGGCTTTGGTCAGGAGCAGGTAGAACCACTGCTAAGGGGCATCACCCTGGGCAGGGCAGGTTGCTGAAGGAGCCAGGGCCTGTCTGGGGCAGCATGTGGCTCAGAAGGGTTAAGGCAGGGAGGAATAGGGGGAGGGGAGGAGGCAGCAGTGGTGGCGGCTGGGAGCCAGGAGAGGAGGATGGCAGAGCGCCAGGCCAAGGGGAGGCCGGGCACAGACAAAGGAAGGGGGGCAGGCACACTGGAGGCCTGGGTCAGGGAGCCCCAGGGGCCCAGGCAGGGGGCAGTGCTGGTGCCTATCCTGTGGGCTGAGGTAGGCTGCTGCCCTTCAGAGTCCTTACCTCCAGTAGAGGTGCTCTCCCTCTACTCTTCCCTCATCACCTTTGTCATTCTTTGCTGCTCCTTGTTCATCCCCACCCCAAATTTTAGGGCCTTCTAATTCAGACTTACTCTCTTTAGCTGGACCTCTTCTGCCCCTTTGCAAGTAGGGGAATTAAGTCATAACATAGAGAAGAGTAGACTTGGTTAGAGAAGGAACTAAGAGGGGGCCCATTTTGAATTATAAGCCAGAAGTCGGTACATCTTGGTATTTAGGGGCTCTTCTCCCTAAAATTTGAGGAGACAGACTGGGTGGGGGTTCTGAGCTCTGAACTGTTGGAACCAGAGCACACACCTATATCATGTAGACAGTCATTTGGGGCTTGGAGTGGTCGTTCCTTGGTGTGGGAAGAGAATAGGAAGGGCTGTAAGCCCCAGAGCTGGGCTTGGGTGAGTGGGGTTAGAAATCCAGGATTCCAGCCTCAGACTCTTCTGTCTCATTATAATCTGTTCTAGTTAGGGTAATATTTGGCCCTGTGTGCTATTGAGGTACTATCTATGAATGCAGTTTGGAAAGTTTAAAGTCATCAAACAAATTACAGGAATTGTCAGTAGGGAGGAGTGTGGTTATCCCAGAGTTGAGCTCTAAATATGGGAGTCAGTGGAAATGTCTCAAATTCTGGTGTAGGTAGTATTTTGCAGAATCTGGTTGAATGTCATAGATTTTGATATGTTTGTGAAAGCTGAGGTGTATCATGGCCAGGCCATGATGGAGAATGCAGTATAGGTTTCAGGAAATGTGGTTTATGAGTTTCATCCCTGGACAACAAATGGTCAGGATATGTATATAGAATAGTCTGTTGCAGGTTTAGGAGGTATATAATACATTTTTGGTGTGTATATTGGGGTTGGGGGAATGCATGTCACTAGTCTCAGTGTGTATGGAAGTCAGTGTCTTTAATAGACTGTGTGCATCTTGGGTTTGGGTTTATTTAGGGTTTGAGGTGTATCACTGGTTGATCTGTGTCAGGTACTGATTTATGTGAAAGTGAGATATATTATTTATGTGTGGAGTATGTTCACAGAGTCAGGTGCAATATTACTACTGCACAATCAACTGGTGTGTATGTCATGAGAAATCCTATTGTGAGGCTATGTGTGAATATGGTGGTGGGGGGGTAGGGAATAGGGAGCAGCGACTCAACCTGCAGTGAAGTAGGAGGTCAAACTTTGCCCCCTCCCAGCATGTGTGTGTGTGTGTGTGTGTGTGTGTGTGTGTGTGTTTCTTTTTTTCTATCTGTCCAGGGAGTAAGGTCTGGACCACTACCCAAGTTTTAGAAACATCCCCTCTCTTGGGATTACCCTCAGCATTGGAGAACAGGCTCTACTCCAGTAACCATATACCTCTTTTACTGGGGTGGTGGGAGAATTCAGCAGCAGACTAGGCCCCTTCTGTGGATCCTTGGTTGGGCAAGGCTTCCCTGGCTCTAACACCATCTCTTCCCCTGCACCCACGTGTCTCCAGTGGTGGTGGTGTGGGGGAAGGGCTTTCTGCTAAGGCAGATCTAAGCAGGGCTTGGAACTTAGCTGGGTTGGGGGCCTAGGAGCCTGGAATGTCCCCCTCCCTCCAATCGGTGTTTATAGGCTGAAGTCAGAGTGTATCTCTGTCAAAAATACTCCCCTGGAGTCTCCCTCCGGCTAGCTGCTCTGGGATTTCACTAGGGGCTGGAGCCCAGGGTGGCAACCCAGACCACCTTCAACCCTAGAGATCACAGAGGAGAGGAAGAGAGATTTGAGGCACTTTTGGAAGGCCCTAAAGGTTTGAAGATAACTGGGAGTCTCCAGAGAGGAGGGCACCTTCCTCCATCCCTGCTTGTGGCTTTTGCTCCCCTGCTTACCCCTGAGCACCACTCCTGGGGCTGGGGGATGGGGTGGAGCATTTCAGTTCCGGGCCCTCAGACCTTCCCTCCATCCAGGTATCTTCAGGCCCATACTGTTTTGTTTCCATCTCTTCATCCCAGTCTCTCTCAGTCTCTGTCTCTCTTTTGTTTTTCTCAGCAGTCTCCCTGCCTGCCTGCCTGCCTGCCTGCCTGCCTGCCTGCGTCCCTTCTCCCTCCCTCTCTCCCTCTCCCTCTTCCTCTTCCCTGGCTGGGAGGGGGCGGGGCCGGTGGGGGCAGCTCCACCCTCTGCCCGCCCTGGGGCCTCATTCTGAGCGAGGCTCCGAGAACGAGCAGGGAGGGAGGGAAAGAAAGGGAGAAAAGGCTGGGAGCTGGTGGGCGCTGCGTGTGTCTGTGCTTGTACAATTGTGAGTGAGTGTGAGTGCCGGGCCCTGCTTCGCCTGGTGCCCGGGCAGAGGGGCCTGGTGGCCTGGGGAGGGCGGGTGGGCTGCTCGGAGGCAGAGGCAGCGAGAGGCGGTAGCGGGTAGAGCCGAGGAGGAGGAGGAGGCGAGAGGAAAGAGCGGAGCAGCCATTGTTGAGGGAAACCTTGCAAACAAAGAAGGCTCCGGACTCCCCGCGGCCCCCCGCCCCCCAGGCCGGCCCCCTGGCCCCCCGACCCCCGGCCCAGTGGCCATTGTAACTTTCCCCCGGGGCTGTGGCCGCCGCGGGGCAGGCCAAGGCTGTGCGTGCGAGTCTTTGTGCGGCCCAAGGAGTGGAGCTCCCGGCCAGGCCTGCCCGTCCCACTTGGGACATGAGCGGCTGAAGTTGGTCCCCCTTCAGTCCTCACCCCTGCCAGGGCCCTGGTGGGCTTCCAGTCGCTCCCCGCACCTCTCCTGGCCCCCTCAGTTCTCCCAGGTAAGTCTGGGCACCTTGCAAGCCTGTAGGGGGTGGGTAGAAGGTCCTGGGTCTGGCCCTGGCCTGGTATGTTGGCTGGGGGAGAGGTGCTTCAGCTCACAGGGGCCAGGGCTTCCAGGCCTGCTGACCTCTGGTCAGCCCCAAAGGGAGGGAGCCTGCCCTAGGTCAGGCTGGTTACTATGGAAATGCTCAGCTGGAAGTGCCCCCCCTAGCCCTAGGATTCAGCTTCCATCCTGAGAAAACTTGACTAGTTCTGGGCTCTTCCTCTCTTCTCCTTGCTAAGGGTTCCCAGATTGCTAGAGGTGGAAGCGGGCTATGTCTGACTCCAAGACTGGATGACACATCCCCTTCACCCCCACCCCCACTTTGCTCCCTCTACCCCTGCTGCTGGGGACAGGCAGCAACAGGGACAGATGGTCTGGGTGATGTTCCCTCCCCTTCTCTTCTCACTCTCAAGCCGTTGTGCTGGGACTACTGGTAGTTGCTATGCCTCTGGAGAGATGCTGAGTTTTTTTGTGTGTCCATTCACTGGAGGTATAAATAGAGGCCACAGAGCTTTTACTTTTCCTTCTTCAGAACTGTTACCCAGCCCAGACAATGCCTGTCAGTTCACTTGTGAGAGAAATTGAATCTCTGAAACTTTTTTCAGAATTAGAGAGGAAACCAGGTATCCTGCCTCCCTTCTTATTAGGGTCTTGAGCTGACACATATCTCCAAGTGGCCCTGAAACTGAGGAGCAAGGGCAGTGATGTTTTTTGAGGAAGGATGGCCTAGTTAAGCCCAGGCCTGGCCTATGGTGAACTGTGTGAGCTTTGGCTTCCTACGATGTGGCTTTGGTTTACCTGCCTGTGGAGTGAGGAGACTTGGGGCTGGGTGGGACTTGATTTTTGAGAACACAGGCTCCTCATGAAGTTCAGCAGGCATGTGAAGGCTGTGTGTGCTGTGCTGGAAGCATATGGACATGGTCTGCGAGAGCTCATGCATGGGGTGAGGGCCTATTTTGGGCACACTGATCCTGCCTGGGGCTGCTGGGTTCCAGCCCTTGGTAGGCATGTTGGGGCGAGCTGAGGGTAGAAGCCTGCTAGGCAGGATGAGGCACACGTGGGTGCAGGCACACACTGGCTCTGACTCTTGGCCTCTTCGGGGACGGTATAGTGTAGGCCCCCTTGGGACCCATCTTTTGCCTATATTGTGAGGAAGGTTCCCTGGGGAGAGAATTAAATGACACACATTGGCACAGGGTCTTTCTTTGTCTCTTCCCCCCAAGGAGCAAAGTAGATTTTGTGTTTAAATTGTGGAGGAGGCTCAGACACAACCAGTACAGCTACCCTTCCAAATACATCAAGTTTAGGGATGTGAGGAACCAACTATAACTGGGGTCAGGACCTTTAGAACAGTGCCTCAGTTTCCCCTCATCTTGTAGGGAGGGGAAAATAGCATTGCATGGGTGGCTCATACCCAAGTATGAATATAACACTTTTTCCAGTCAAGTAATATAGTACCAAGAACTGAGTGCTGCTGGGTGAGGTGGAGAGGGGACACGTGCACATGCACAGGTACAAGTAGAGATCCCTGTCTAGTTACCACTTTCCTCCTAGACTGAGCCCCCTGAACCTAGGCTCCTTTCTATACCTCCTCTTCCTTTTGTAAATAGAGTGAGAGCCAGTGGAGGCCCCTCTACCTCCCTCTTTGACTAAGTCTCAGACGACAAAAAATGGGTTGAGGCTTTGGGTTTCTGGTTTGGGTTTGGGTTTCTAGACTAGTGATAGGTGTGAGGGAGGGGGCTGGGTTGATAAGGGAGTGGCTGTTGGGGGGGCGGGGCAGAAGGCCCAACTGGTTATCTGGTGGGTGGCACCCCCCCCCCTTATCTTTTCATCCCCTGTCCTCCTGAGACCCTGGGTGTGGAGAAGGAGTAGGGAGTTAGCCAAATTACCCTTCTTTCTTCCACAACTTGGTCTCCAGAGGGCAACAGAAGGGTAGAAATACTGCAGGATAGGGGGAATCAGAAAATCTGGGCTCAAGTTCTAGCTCTATGATATTGGCAAGTCCCCTTGAGCTTTCAGTTGCCTTATCTGTAAAATGGGAATGTTACAGTTGACCCTACTACCTCACCCAGTACTTGTGATTGAACAAAATAATGTAGTTGAAAAGGGGGGTTATCAAAATTAGATTCTAATGTTTGGGTGTTTATTTATTTTGTGGTATTGACATTTCTTCCCAGCTTCAGTTCTATCATTCAGGCCTCAGCCACATGAAGAAATTAGGCCTTGGGTATTGGGGCTGGATACTTGTATCTTAATAAAACAAGATTGGAGCCAGATTTAAAAGCAGAGATAGGACCCTGGCCAGTTTGACTCAGTGATTAGAGCATCGGGTTAGGGTTAGGATCAGGATCCTGACCTTGATCCTGATCCTGATCTTTCTGTCGGCAGGATTCATTCCTGGTCAAGGGCATGTACCTGAGTTGCATGTTCAATTCCCGCCCTCATTGGGGTTGGGAAGCAACCAATCAATGTGTCTCTCACATTGATGTTTCTGTCTCTTTCTCTCTCTCCCTCCCTCCCTACCTTCTACTCTATCTTAAAATCAATAGAAACTTATTCTCTGGTGAGGATCAACCAAAAAGGAAGAGATAATAGTCTCCCTTCCCTAGTTCACTTTGGTGGCTCCAGAAGACAGTCCCTGTCCACACAGTCTAGAAACTTCAGGAGAGCTCCCAAGCGGGTCTCAGAGCATTCCTTCCTTCCCTTCTAGGTTGTTCCTCAAAGTCATTCAAGCTGTACTCACCGAAGGAGCCCCCGAACGGCAACGCCTTCCCTCCCTTCCATCCCGGCACCATGCTAGATCGGGATGTGGGGTGAGTCTTGTTCACTTCTCAACCTTTTTCCAGATGGATCCTGCCTGAAAAGGGGAGGGAGTGACATCCCCCAATAATTCCTATCTTCCACCCCCATTCTCATAGCCTCTTCCCTTACACAGCCCAACTCCCATGTACCCGCCTACATACCTGGAGCCTGGGATTGGGTAAGTGGAGTCTTCTGGGGTGGGAGGTACTTTCCATTGCATGGGTGAAGGCAGAAGTTGGGGGGTGGGG
The DNA here is from genome assembly GCF_014108415.1 of Molossus molossus. Lineage (NCBI taxonomy): Eukaryota > Metazoa > Chordata > Mammalia > Chiroptera > Molossidae > Molossus > Molossus molossus. The sequence goes on from NW_023425352.1 coordinate 22,250,757, forward strand.
AGGCTCTGCCCCTATTAACCTCCCTTCTTCACTTATCCCAGGAGACACACACCATATGGCAACCAAACTGACTACAGAATATTTGAGCTTAACAAACGGCTTCAAAACTGGACAGAGGTATCCAGGGGAAAGAGGAGGGGAGGGCCATCTGCGTACCCCTGTGGTATATCTTCTGATACACACACAAATACCTCTCCCTGTGCTCTTAGGAGTGTGACAATCTCTGGTGGGATGCTTTCACAACTGAGTTCTTTGAAGATGATGCCATGTTAACCATCACTTTCTGTTTGGAGGATGGACCAAAGAGATATAGTGAGTGGCCTCTGGGGGTTCTGCCAGTTCTGCTGTGGGAGTGTATACCTCCTGAGTCCTTCTAAGGTCTGGGAGTGGGTATTTGTCCCAGGGTATCTGTTTTGGCAGGGGCGGCATCTACCTGATCCTTTTTGAGGTCCTTCTGTTCTGAAGAGTTTGTCCCATCTTTACAGCCATTGGCCGGACCCTGATCCCACGCTACTTCCGCAGCATCTTTGAGGGGGGTGCTACAGAGCTGTACTATGTGCTTAAGCACCCCAAGGAGGCATTCCACAGCAACTTTGTGTCCCTTGACTGTGACCAGGGCAGCATGGTGACCCAGCACGGCAAACCCATGTTCACCCAGGTCAGCAATCCAGCTAGATGTGAAATGCTGAAGCACCTGAATTTAATTCCCTTCCTCTTTCCCAGAACATACTCAGCTATTCCCCGAGGAGGCATAATGGGGAGTGGCCAGATAAGAAGGGAGGGCAGCATTCAGCAGACATTTACGAGCTTGTACTTGACTGTATTCTGGGCCACAGGGGTACATACACCAGTGAACAAGAGCCTGCCCTCATAGAAAGCATATAGCAGATGAGCGTATCACTAGCTACATGGGAGAGTAGAGGATCACTTAAGCATTTCTACTGTGTAAGGGTCAAGGGTGTGACAGGTATGGGAAGGGATGGTCCATGTCATTTATACACCCAGATTTAGGTGCAGGTGGCAGAAGTATATGCAGTGGGGGAGTTGTGAGCAAATAGGAGAACAGGTATACTTTCAGGTATGGGGAGGGGGCAGAGCTGTGACAATCTTGTCTCCAGGTGTGTGTGGAGGGGCGGTTGTACCTGGAGTTCATGTTTGACGACATGATGCGGATAAAGACGTGGCACTTCAGCATCCGGCAGCACCGGGAGCTCATCCCCCGCAGCATCCTTGCCATGCATGTGAGTGTGGGCAGAACCCAAGATGCAAGGGAGACAGTGGGAAGGGTGGGATAAGTTCTGCCATTTTCTGACAGTTACCTTCAAGGATTAGTTTCTCCACCTGAAAAATGGATTTAATAATAGCCCCTTTTCTCTTTCAGGAGTGTCACAGGCTCAGATGATAGGGCTGGTGAGCAGATGCAACCCAGGTGCTAGTGTTCTTATCTTTCTCCCCCTCTAGGCCCAGGACCCCCAGATGTTGGATCAGCTCTCCAAAAATATCACACGGTGTGGGCTATCCAATTCCACTTTAAACTACCTCCGAGTGAGTCTGATCACCCAGTCTTTGCCCCATCCCATTTGGTCTCAGCTTCATGTCTCTCCCCTGAAAAGCCCCCTCCTTTCTCCCCACAGCTCTGTGTGATACTTGAGCCCATGCAGGAGCTCATGTCCCGCCACAAGACCTACAGCCTCAGCCCTCGTGACTGCCTCAAGACCTGCCTTTTTCAGAAGTGGCAGCGTATGGTAGCACCCCCCGGTGAGTGCCTTTTGCCTGCACCTGCTCTTACCAGGATTTGATGCCATCTCCCAAGGCTGTATCTCTATCTCCTCATGAAGCCCCTTCCTTGCTCCTGGGTCTGCAAGATTGGCATCAGGGTAGGCTCAGGCTCCTTAGGAGCCAGAATGGGGAACCATGGGCCCAGGACCCTGCCCCACCTGAGTCTTCCTTTCACTGGCACAGCGGAACCCGCCCGGCAGCAGCCCAGCAAACGGCGGAAACGGAAGATGTCAGGTGGCAGCACCATGAGTTCGGGGGGCGGCAACACCAATAACAGCAACAGCAAGAAGAAAAGCCCAGCCAGCACCTTCGCCCTCTCCAGCCAGGTACCTGTAAGCATCTCGGCTTTCTTCTCTCTTCTGGGCTGCCCTACTGCTGATCCCTGACCCTTGACCCTGTCCCAGTATGAGCTCACTAGCAGGCATAGAAGCAGAGACAGTTTTTCCCAGAGTACTCTGCCAATATGGGCTGACTCCTATCACTGATGAGAATCCCTGTTAGTCATATGCGTGGTTGTGATCACACAGACTCAGACATAGCAATATAGGTATAAAGGGGGAGAGTTAACCATGAGAACATATGGACGTTCAGAACAGACAGCTTGGGGGGCACACAGACCATCAGAGACATACACATTCACACTGATAGAGGGACACACAGCCTCAAAATGTGAATCTACAATACATAGACATGCACATTCACATGCACATACTCCCCACATTGGTGTTTTTTATCTGCTCCCTCTCTTACATGTGGACACTTTAGGAGCCCCCTAAAATTTTGGGGAGATGGACTAGAGAGCTAGAGGAGTAAATCGACTTCCCAGAATCTAGTGGATGTGGGTTAAAGGGTGTGATGCTCTGTAGTCCTTCAGTGGGAAGGATTCCAGGGGCTGAGGGTGTCAGAGCAGTTGATGTTTTAAATTGGGATATGAGAAGGGGGTGGGGGTGTTGAGTTTCTTGGGTGGGTATTGGGGCTCTGGGGGTTTCTGTCGCCCTGGGCCGGGCGAGCCCCTGCCCCGATTATGTTTGGGGACCTCCGCCACTCTCAGGATGTGATGGTGGTGGGGGAGCCCACCCTGATGGGCGGGGAGTTCGGGGACGAGGACGAGAGGCTCATCACCCGGCTGGAGAATACCCAGTTTGACGCGGCCAACGGCATTGACGACGAGGACAGCTTTAACAACTCCCCTGCCCTGGGCGCCAACAGCCCCTGGAACAGCAAGCCTCCATCCAGCCAAGAAAGCAAATCGGAGAACCCCACATCACAGGCCTCCCAGTAAAGGCCTCACCAGGGCCACCTAGTGCTCTGCCTGCCTGCCCCACATCCTTGAAGCCCCAGGGAACAGAAGACAGAATGAGAGACTGAGCATCTAAAATGGGCAGCCTCCATCCACCACTTCAGGGAGGAACTGGACTCGCTGGGGGCAGGTGCCAAGATTTGCCCCGCAGTGGCCCTGGGCTGGGCCTGGCCTCTGCAGAGCCTTTTGGGAGAAGGGGGTACTCATGTGGATGCCTATGTGGACCCTGGGCCTCTGAAAAATGTTCTGACCACCCCTCCAGAGCATTTGCCTCCATCCTTACCCCAGATTCTGGGTTTCCCATCCTCCTGACTCTACCCCCTTTAAGCCTGGGGTTGTTTATACCCACAGCTCTTGGGGACTTAAAGTTATGGGGCTTGGTTGAGTGCCCCTACCCTAGGCTCTCCCCCTAGGTGGCTGGTAGTAGAGGGGTAAAGCTCTGGGCTCCTCCCTTTCACCACCTATCCCAGCTTCCAAGTTTTTTAAAAAAAATAATATTAAAAATGTAAGTTTTAAAAAAAATCACTCATGTTCCCCCTCTTCCCCTTATTAAAAATCCAGCTACCTCCCTATACCTGGCAGATGGGGGGCTTAGGGCCCAGGTGGAGGTGAGTGTGTGGGTAGGGTAGGGGGGTTATACATTATCATTTTATATAGTTTGAGAGCTTCAGACCAAGGAGACACTTTGCCATCTCTCCCCTTTTCCTCGGGGGTGACTGGAGTTGGGGAAGACACGCCATGGGGTAGGGGCCATTGATGGCTTACCTTTGTAACAGTTCCCAGCTGTTGTCTGTCTCCTCATCCTCCAGGACTCTGGCCTGCCCTCCTAGTGCTTGTGACTCCCTTAATCCCAGCCCTCCTCTCCCCCATGGTGTCTATATTCTTTACAAATCCTCCACTAGAGCAGCTGTCTTGGATGGGAGGAGGGGGAGGCTCCCTCCCTTAGGGAGTATTAAGGGAAAGGAGCAGCCTTGTTTGTCACTGTGTTTTTTGTTTTGTATCAGTTGGACAGGCATGGGATGGGGGAGGGGTGCATTCACACTCTCCAGTACTCTTCCTCCAATCCCTCAGATTTTATATCTAGTCCTCCCCTGCCCTAGAGGTGAAGGAGCCACTGAGGATATCTATCCCAGCTCTAAGCTCACCAGGGAGCAATCGGCCTCAGTCGTCAAGCTGAAGTAGAGGGTCTTCATCTCCCAATGTCCCCTCTAGACCCTGATCTCATAGAAGGAAGGGGAAGGCAGCCAGGATCCTTAGTTCTATTTCATCTGGACATGTGGAGGCTCTGGGCCCAGGGTGAGGTCAAAAGCAGGGTCCCATGAGTCTGGGCCCAGCTCTGGCTTTGCTGCCTTTTCCTGAGGCCTGTTCCAGAAGTGTTAGTACCACCTCTCTTCCCACTCTACCTTCTGGATTCTGGGGCCCTTTACACCCTGTGTCCTTCACTCTAGCTGCCACTGTTGGAAAGGTATTGTGTCAGGAGCTAAGGGAAGTGGTGGGGAAGATGGTGTCCCACCCCAACTGTAATATCTTTTTTTTTTTTTTTTTTTTTTTTGGCCATTTGAGTCATGTATGGTACCAATCAATAAAGAGACTTTTCGGTTTGAGTGTGTCTTGGTTTGTTGATGCCCAATAATGACTCAGCCCAAGATAGTGTTTCCCTCCTTCCTGCAGTTCTAGGACTAGTCATTGGGGAGGAGGTATGAATTGGACTTGTGGATTTCCTTTCATTTCCATCTCACATTTCTCTTCATTCTTTTGGTGAATGAATGCCCCTCCTCCCTCACAATTACCAGAAGATCGGCAAGGCTGCTCTCTTCTCTGCATAGGATGGGACAGTCACCACGTGTCTAATAAAGCTCTTTAAAAAAAAAATGGCGCCCTGGCCGGTTTGGTTCAGTGGTTAGAGCGTCGGCCTGTGGTCCTGAGAGACCCGGGTTCGGTTCCCGCTAAGGGCGCGTACCTCGGTTGCAGTTTGTCCCCGGCCCTGGTCGGTTGTGCGGGTGGCAGCCACTCGATGTGTTCCTTTTCACATCGATGTTTCTCTCTCTCTCTCTGTTCCTCTCTCTCCCTCCCACTCTACCTGAACAAAAAATGGAAGAATGTCCTCGGGTGAGGATAAAAAAAAAAAAAAAAAATGGCAAGACAGGGACACCCTAACTGGATTGGGAATGGGGTCTTAGCACCTACAAAGCCCCTACCCAGTTTCCCTCATTTTCATCCTGGGCAGGGGAACCTGAGGCCTCATACTATTTCCTCACTAAGATCTCTCTGGATCTGAAGTAAGGTCTCATGGACCTGTGCCTCTACCCTCACCTTCCAGCTGGCAGAAGAAACCAGAGGACAGCACTTCATGGCCCACCCTGCCCCCTCTCCAATTTATCAGTGACGTTGGCCCCCTGCCTTGCTGCCAGCCCAGCTCCTTCTCATTGCCCCAGTACCACAGGATCAAGCCTGCATTTGCACACACACAAACATAGCCCTCCTCTGCAGGCCTGACCTGACAAGGACATTTGCCAGTCAGTTGCTACCACCAACACACCTAAGTAACACCTACTTGCAGTTTGGTACTAGCTGTATATCTGACCTTTTTGCCTGAGTGTGTGCCATGATATGTATGTGACTGGTGAGGTGGGAGAGGGCTTAGATATGTGAATGTAAATGGAGCACATGCATGTGTGAATATGAATGTGGAATAGTAGATGCATTTGTTTATGGTATGTGTCTTGGAGGATTCATTCATTAATATTCATTGAGCTCTTTTCAGGTTCCAGGCCCAACTCTAGATGCTAGGGATTAGGTTCTGGAGAAGGCAGCACTGCTGAGTGTGAGCGAGAGACTACAAATACAGAAATGAGAATGTGTTGTTGAATTCATGGCTTAGTAGCATGATTGTGTTAGGTTTGGGGGCCACTGGGGCAGCAGTTGTGTAACTGGGTTGGGCATATGAAGGCTCACAGCGTGCGTGTGTGTGTGTGTCTGTGTGTGTGTGTGTGTGTGTGTGTGTGTGTTGGAGGGGGTGAGAGTCAAAGAAAGGTGAATTGCCAAGCTTGAACTCTGCCCTGCTTGGGGGATGAGAGTGTGTCAGAGAGACCAGGGGACCCACTTTTTGAACTCAGGAAACTTAGTGGCCAGCAACTTCCTCTGGAGCCAGAGATCTGGCTCCTCCCTGTTTGCCCTAGCAATCTCCCAGGGAAGGGCCCTGGGTCAGAAGGAATTGCTGGGGTAGGGGAAGGGAGAGTCCCTTCAAGGCCCTATTTCCAAGTAAGTACAAGTGAGGGCCCTGCCCCATTCCCAACATGATAACTGAAAACCTTGTTTTAACCCAGCCAAGCCCCACTGCAGAGGCACAGGCCCTGAAACCCCAGGCTCCCAGTTCAGCCTGGGCTCAGTTCCTTCCCCATGGTACCTATTCCAGCCAATTTCAGCCTGGCCTCTAGCCCCCTTTTTTAGCACTCCACAACCTCCAGCCCTTTTTTTTTTTTATCCTCACCTGAGGACATTTTTTAAATTTTGTTCAGATAGAGAGGGAGGGAGAGAGAGAGAGAGAAACATCGATGTGAAAGGGACACATCGAGTGGTTGCCACCCACACGACCCATCCAGGGCCGGGGACAAACTGCAACCGAGGTACGTGCCCTTAGTGGGAACCGAACCCGGGTCTCTTCAGACCGCAGGCCAACACTCTAACTGCTGAGCCAAACTGGCCAGGGCCCTCTAGCCCTTCTTAATATCCTTAGCCCAGCCAGCCTAGCCCAGTTCAATATGACCTCAAGACCCATCCCCTAAAGTGAAAAGTTCTAAACTACCCTCCCAAGTTCCCCTCACTCCTGCCCCGCTCTGTCCCTTTTTTCACAAAGTAGGGCCTTATTTTGGGGGTTGGCAGAAGTGAAAGTATAGGATTTAAGAGCTACAGCTTGGCCCTGGCTGGTTTGGCTCAGTGGTTAGAGCTTCAGCCTGTGGTCCAGAGAGGCCCAGGTTCGGTTCCGCTAAGGGCACGTACTTCAGTTGCAGTTTGTCCCTGGCCCTGGTTGGGTCATGCGGGTAGCAGCCACTCAATGTGTCCCTTTCACGTCGATGTTTCTCTCTCTCCCTCCCACTCTATCTGAACAAAAAGTGGAAAAATGTCCTCAGGTGAGCATAAATAAATAAATAGGAGTGCCCTTTAAAAAAAAAAAAAAAGAGCTACAGCCTGAATACTATGTAGCCAAAAACATGTAAAAAGTATGTTAGAGGTGGGTGTGTCAGATATTAATTAATGAAATGCTATACTGTTTAAAAAAAAGAGCACCTGGCCAGTGTGGCTCAGTGCTTGAGCATCAACGCTTGAGCATCGACCCATGCATCAAGAGATTGCTGGTTACAACCTGGATAAAGAAGGGACGGTAGGGTACTGAGGATGGCCCAGGCATGTTCTAGGCAAGGCTGAAAGGAAAGGAATGTATAAAAATAAGTTTTGAGTCAGTGGTCCCTACTCCCAAGCTGAATTTCAAAGATGTTTGTTTTGGCCCCTGCTGGTCCCAGCTTCTAGAGTGCTTACAACTACTATCTACCATGTGGTCACAGTCTCATTCTCTCAGGACCTACATATGAAACTCCTCCCCACCCCCACACTGCGGTCTTCAATGAAGCAGAACAGGAAATGGGTGGGAGACTACACACCCTGCAGTTCTTAACCTGAGGACTGGGGAAAGCAAAATGGGAATGGAAGCTGACCCACACTTCTAGGTTCCTACTTCAGCCTTGGGAAGGGGCCATTTCCCCACCAATGTTGGGATCCTTTTCCTGGAGTAGCCAAACCCTGGATTACTCCTCTTCCTGCTCTGCCACCAGGTCACCTCTCTAGAAGGAGAACCTGCAATTAGTCCCAGAGAGGGATGGGGGAGAAGAGTCTTTTCCCATTGCTCCCAAACAAATAAAGCTATCTGGAAGAGGTAGGCATAGTTTCTCTCTCTTTCCTTTAATGGATGTCAGGGTACACAGAATAAGATTAATCATAACCTTGGTTCATGACACATTCTTTTCATTGCTCCATGCACAGGACACATTTATTTACTTATACTACTATCATAAGAACTCTTCAACCTGAAAGCTAGGAATTAGGCAATAACTAAAATCTAACTGTGGTCCATCCCTATTCCATCCATTCCCAAGGTATCCATCATTCTATTTTCCTTCTTCTTTTATTTATTTTTTGTTCAGGTAGAGTGGGAGGGAGAGAGAGGAACATCGATGTGAAAGGGACACATCGAGTGGCTGCCACCCGCACGACCGACCAGGGCCAGGGACAAATTGCAACCGAGGTACGTGCCCTTAGTGGGAACCGAACCCGGGTCTCTCAGGACCGCAGGCCGACGCTCTAACCGCTGAGCCAAACCGGCCAGGGCTATTTTCCTTCTTTCTTAGTTTTTTTAATGTGCTCTAACTGGGTACAGAACCCACAACCTTAGTGTATCAGGATCATGCTCTAACCAACTGAGCTACCTGGCATTTATTTTAGCTACATGTACTCCTAAAAACTTACTTTTTATTTATTTTTTTTATCCTCACCCGAGGACATTTTTTTCCATTTTTTGTTCAGATAGAGTGGGAGGGAGAGAGAAGAAGAGAGGAGAGAGAGAGAAACATCGACATGAAAGGGATGCATCAAGTGGCTGCCACCCACGCGACCAACCAGAGCCAGGGACAAACTGCAACCGAGGTACATGCCCTTAGCGGGAACTGAACCCGGGTCTCTCTGGACCGCAGGCTGATGCTCTAACCGCTAAGCCAAACTGGTCAGGGCAAAAACTTACTTTTTAAATTTTAGTTATTTTTTTACCTTATAAAGGAATATGCCATATGTACTTTTTGATGGCTTATTATTTTTACTTATATTGTATTATTAAGATTCATATTGTTACATATTGCAGCAATTCATTCATTTTGAGGTCTGTGTAATATTTATTTGTGTGACTATACCATAGTTCTTCATTCTCCTGTCACTGAACATTTTTTTTTTTTTATATGCCCCTAGCGGGAACCAAACCCAGGAGTCTCTGCTGCAGGCCGACACTTCAACCACTGAGCCAAACCGGCCAGGGTCTTTTTTTTTCTTTATTGATTTTTAGAGAGAGAAAGGGAAAGGAAGAGGGGGGGGGGATGTCGATGAGAGAGATCATCGATTGGCCACCTCCTGTATGCCCCCACCAGGGATTTGGCCCACAACCTGGGCATGTCCCCTGCCCAGGAATCAAACTGGAGACCTCTTGGTGCATGAGTTGATGCTCAACCACTGAGCCACACCAGCCAGTCTAGATCTGGGTTTTTTAAGTTTTTAATTCATTGATTTAGGAGAGAGAGAGGAAGGGAAAGAAAGAAACATCAATTTGTTGTTCCACCTATTATTGCGTTTATTAGTTGCTTCTTGTACATACCCTGACTGGGGATCGAACTCATCACCTTGGTGCATCACATGGTGTACAGGATTAGAGAAGAAATACCATTTAGGAGGCCATGAAGTCCATGCAGCTAGTAACTTAGAAAATCAAACCAAAAAGATCATAACTGTTCATAAAATAAATTGTACAAGCCCTGCCTGTGTGGCTCAGTGGTTGAGCGTTGACCCATGCACCAAGAGGTCACTGGTTCGATTCCTGGTCAGGGCACATGCCCAGGTTGTGGACCAAATCCCCAGTGGGGGGGCATGCAGGCACCAGCCAGTCGATGTTCTCTCTCATAGATGTTTCTATGTCTCTCCCTCTCCCTTCCTCTCTCTCTAAAATAAATAAAGAAAAAAATGTTTTAAAATTATCTTTAAAAATAAATAAAAAATAAATTGTACAAGATTAGAGAATTAAATGTATGCCCTGGCCTGGTAGTTCAGTGGTTGGAGCATTGTCCTGATACTCTAAGGTTCCTGGTTTGATCCCTGGTCAGGGCACATACAAGAATCAACCAATGAATGTAGAAACAGGTGGAACAACAAACTGATATTTCTCTTTTCTCTCTCTAAAAATCAATAAATAAAACTTTTAAAAGAATTAAGTGTAAGCAAATAAAATTAGAAGAAAATAACATGAAATATTATTCACCAACTTTCTAGGAGTATGTGTAGGAAAGACAAACTCGAAAGTTTAAATACCATATTCTTTTTAAAAAAAAGTGAATTTCACCTCAATAAAAGAAGAAAAAAAAAAGATTAATCTGACTACATACAGACTAAATTTACAACTTCGATAAGAGTGTGTGTGAATAAAAAATAGCCCTGGTTGCCCTGGCCAGTTTGGCTCAGCGGTTGGAGCCTTGGCCTGAGGACCAGAGAGTCCTGGGTTTGGTTCCCGCTAGGGGCACGTACCACAAAAAAAAAAAAGAAAAAAGATTTCTACTGCCACTTTCCCCCTGAAAAAGGCAGGTGCATTGGGAGATACATTTGCAGGAAATATGAGTTATAATCTTTTTATGTAACTAATTCATGCAAAATAGGTTTGAAAAAGGAGGCTCTTCAATAGATAAATGGGTAAAGGACAATTTCAGAGGAGGAAGTACTAATAATAACATAAACATATAGTAAACAGGCCCTGGCTGAGTAGCTCAGTTGGTTAGAGCATTGTCCTGATAAGCCAAGGTTGCAGGTTCAATCTCCAGTCAGGGCACATAAAAGAAGCAACCAATTAGCCTGGTTGGTGTGGCTCAGTGCTTGAGCATTGACCCATGCACCAAGAGGTCGCTGGTTCGATTCCTGGTCAGTGCACAAGCCAGGTTGTGGGACAAATCCCCAGTGGGGGGCATGCAGGAGGTGGCCAATTGATGTTTCTATCTCTCCCTCTCCCTTCTTCTCTCTCTAAAATCAATAAAGAAAAAAAAGAAGCAATCAATTAATGTATAAATAAGTAGAACAAAAAATCAACATTTCTCTCTCTCCCCCTTCCACTCTCTACATAAATCAATTAAAACAATTTTTTTAAATCCTCACCCAAGGATATTTTTGTATTTTATGTTCAGATAGAATGGAAGGGAAGGAGTAAAAGGGAGAGAGAGGGAGAGAGAAAAACATTGATGTGAGAGGTACACATCAACTGGCTGCCTCCCACACGAGCTGGACGAAGGCTGAGATGAACCACAACCGAGGTACATGCCCTTGGCCGGAATCAAACCCTTGACTCATTGGTCAGCAGGCCAACGCTCTAACCGCTGAGCCAAACTGGCCAGAGAAAAACATATTTTTAAAAAAGTGTTTTGCCCTAGTCAGTTTGGCTTAGCGGTTAGAGCTTCAGCCCACGGACCAGAGAGTCCCGGGTTCGGTTCCCACTGGGGGCACATACCTTGGTTGTGGTTTGTCCCCGGCCCAGGTTGGGGTTGTTCTGGGCTGTGTGGGTGGCAGCCACTCAATGTGTCTCTCTCACATATATATATATTTTGTATTCCCATCAGCAATGTGTGTGTGTGTGTGTGTGTGTGTGTGTATATTTTATCCTCACCTGAGGACATTTTTGCATCCATGTTCAGACAGAGTGGGAGGGAGAGAGGGAGGAAGAGAGAGAGAGAGAAACATCTACGTTAGAGAGACACACTTAGTGATTGCCACCCACATGACCCAACCAGGGTAATTGAGGTACGTGCCCCTAGCGGGATCCGCTGGGACTCTTGGGTCCATGGGCTGACGCTCCAACCCCTGAGTGAAACTGGCCAGAGCTGTTTTTATTGTTTTTTATAGAGGAAGGGGGAGAGAGAGACAGAAACATCAATATGAGAGAGAAACATAAATCAGCTGCCTCCTGCACACTCCCCATTGAGCATTGAGCCCGAAACCTGGGCATGTGCCCCAAACAGGAATGGAACCAGGACCTCCCAGTCCATGGAACAACGCTCAATCTAATGAGCCACACCAGTTAGGCTAAAACAATTTAAAATTTTTTTTTTCTTTTCCTTTATTGATTTTAGAGAGAGAGGAAGTGAGAGAGAGAGATAGAAACATTGATGAGAGAGAACATCAATTGGCCACCTCCTGCATGTCCCCCACTGGGGATCAGGCCCACAACCTGGGCATGTGTCCTGACCAGAATTGAACTGGTGACCTCTTGGTGCATGGGTCGACGCTCAACCACTGAGCCACATTAGCCAGGCTAGATACATATTTTTATTTTTCATGAATATATACCCAAGAGTGGAATTACTGGGTCATATGGTAATTCTATGTTTAACATTTTGAGTAACTGCCAGACTGTTTTCCAAAGTGGCTGCACAATTTCGTATTCCCATCAGCAATGTATGAAGACTAATTTCTCTATATCCTCCCCAACACTTGTTATTGTCTGCCTTTTTTATTATAGCCACCCTGGAGTATTGAAAGTGGTATCTCACTGTGGTTTTGATTTGCATTTCCCTGATGACTAATAATGTTGAGTATCTTTTTATATCCTTATTAGCCATTTGTATATCTTTGGAGAAATGTCTGTTTCAGGTCCTTTGTCCATTTTTACTTTATTTTATTGAATATGTTTTTATTGCTGCTCGGCTGGCATGGTTCAGTAAATTGAGCATTGTCCCAGGGATTGAGAGGTCCTGGTTTGATTCTTGGTCAGGGCACATGCCAGGGTTTTGGGCTTGATCCCCAGTAGGGAGTGTGCAGGAGGCAGCCCATTGATGGTTCAATCTCTCCCTTCTTTTCTCTCTAAAAAATAAATAAAAAATGTATTTTTTAAAAAATAAATAAAATAAAATGTTTTTATTGATTTCAGAGAAGGAGAGGAAGGGAGTGGGGGAGAGAGAAAGAAAAAGAGAAACATCAATGTGAGATTGGTTGCCCTCCCCACGTGCCTTTTATTTTATTTTATTTTATTTTATTTTATTTTATTATTTTTGGTACGTGCCCCTAGCGGGAACCAAATCCGGGTCTCTCTGGTCCGCAGGATGATGCTCCAACCGCTGAGCCAAACCAGCCAGGGTGACATGCCTTGATTGGGAATTGAACCCACACCCAAGGTATGTGCCTTGACCAGGAATCAACTGGCAACCTTTCAGTGTACAAGACAATGCTCAACCAACTGAGCCACTCCAGTTGGAACATTTTTTTAAAAAATTTTATTTATTGAATTGAGAGAGGAAGGGAGAGAGAGAGAGAGAGAGAGAGAGAGAGAGAGAGAAACATTGACTCAAGAGAGACAAGTTGATCAGTTGCCTTCCCCACAACCTGGACCAGGGCTGGGGATTGAACCTGCAACCCAGGTATGTGCCCCTGGCCAAGAATCAAACCCATAACCCTTCAGTCATTGGGCTGATGCTCTAACCGCTGAGCAAAACCAGCCAGGGCCATGGTTGATTCTTGTAAGTCTTTTATCAGATATATGATTTGCAAGTATTTTTTCACTCTGTGGGTTGTATTTTAACTTTTTTGAGGGGGCCTTTTGGGACACAAAAGTTTAAAACTTTGAAGAAGTCCAAATTATCTAGTTTTTCTTTTGTCACTTGTGCTTTTGGTATGCTTAGTAAACTTTGTATTGAAGTATAACATACAGAAAAGTGCCCTGGCCTGGTAGCTCAGTTGTTTAGAGCATCAACCCTGTATGCCAATGTTGCAGGTTCTATGCCCTGTCAGGGCACACACAGGAATCAACTAATAAATGCAGAAATAAGTGGAACAACAAATTGATGTTTTTTTCTCTCTCTCTAAAATCAATAAATAATTCTAAAAACATACAGAAAAGTAGACATATAATAAATGTACAAGTTGACAATTTTTTTTCAATCCTCACCCAAGAATATGTTTCTTTCTTTTTTTTTCAAATGTCTTTATTGATTTGAGAGAGAAAGGGAGAGGGAGAGAGAGAGAAACATCAATGAGAGAGAACATCGATTGACCGCCTCCTGCATGCCCCACACTGGGTATTGGGCCTACAACCTGGGCATGTGCCCTGACTGGGAATCGAACTGGTGACCTCTTGGTGCGTGGGTCGATGCTCAACCACTGAGCCACACCAGCCGGGCAAGAATATGTTTTCTTTTGTATTGCTTTTTAGAGAGAGAGAAGAAGGGAAAGAGAGAAAGAAACATTGATACAAGAGAGAAATACTGATTGGTTGCCTCCTACACACACCCAACCATGGATTGAACCTGCAACCTAGGTATGCACCCTGATGGCGAATCAAACCCGAAAACTTTTGGTGTACGGGACAATGCTCCAACCAACTGAGCCACCCAACCAGGGTACAGCTGGACAAATTTTCTAAAACTAAACATACTCTGACACCAATATTAAGATCAAGAAGTAGAACATTACTAGCACCCCAGAAGTCTTCTTCATGACCCTTCCCATTCATTTTTTTTTCCTCCCAGGGTAACCGCTGTCCTGATTTTTATTTTATTTTTAACTTTTTAGTATTACTTTTTAATTCTCACCAGAGGACATGCTTTTGTAAAAATTGATTTTAGAGAGAGAGGAAGGGAGAGGGAGAGACAGAGAGGGGGAGTGGGAGGGGGAGAGAGAGAGAGAGAGAGAGAGAGAGAGAGAGAGACATCAATGCAAGAGTGAAACATTAATCAGTTGCCTCACTCACGTGCCCAACGAGGGATCAAACCCAAAACCTGGGTATGTGCCCTGACTGGCAATTGAACCCATGACCTTTCAGTGTATGAGAGGATGCACCAACCAACTGAACCACATCACCAGGGCCTGATTTTTATTTTTCAAATTTATTGATTGATTTGAGAGAGAAACAGAAAGATTTGTTGTTCTACTTATTTATGCTTTCACTGGTTGATTCTTGTATGTGCCCTGCCCAGGGATAGAACCTGCAACCTTTGGGTATCGAGATGACACTCTAACCAAATGAGCTACCCAGCCAGGGTACCACGGTCCAGATTTTTAATACCACAATTAGTTTTGCCTGTTTTTTATGTAAACAGAATCATACTAAAGAGGCAAAGATTCTTTTTTCTTTTTTCTTGAATTTTTTTGGGTGACATTGGTTAATAAAACTATATAGTTTTCAGGTGTACAATTCTATAATACATCATCTGTATATTGTATTGTGTGTTCACCACTCCTAAGTCAAGCTTCCTTCCATTACCATTTACCCCCCTATACCTTCTTCTACCTCTCCTCACCTCCCAAGATGCAAGGATTGTCAATGATCCTACCCAATTCTGGGAAGAATGTGACTAGAATCTCTTACACTTTGAGTAAGGTAATCTCTCAGAAAAGCAACTTGTATTAATGTGCACACTAATTGACCCACCAATTTCATTTCTGGGAATCACAGCATTATTTATACTACAGAAAATTTGGAAACTCCAGAATGTGATGAATAGGAGAATGGCTTGGTTAACTATGGGGCATCCTAACAATGGAATGCTACGCAGCCATCAACATGATGTTTGCCAAGAGGTTAAAAGAATGTGAAAAGCCCTGGCTGGTTTGGCTCAGCGGTTAGAGCGTCGGTTTGTGGTCCAGAGAGACCTGGGTTCGGTTCCCGCTAAGGGCACATACCTTGGTTGCAGTTTGTCCCCGGCCCTGGTTGGGTCGTGAGGGTGGCAGCCACTCGATGTGTCCCTTTCACATCGATGTTTCTCTCTCTCTCTTCCTCACTCTCCTTCCCATTCTATCTGAACAAAAAATAGAAACAATGTCCTCAGGTGAGGATTTAAAAGAAAAAAAAAAGAATGTGAAAAAACACTTAAGATATATGTTAACTGAAAAAGTATGATAAGTTATATGAAATGGCTGCAATTATGTAAAGGAGTCTATTCATAGGAAAAAAATACATAGGAAGAAAGGACAATGGTGGTAATAAGATGATTGAATTCTAGGTAGATTTTTCTTTGCCCTTTTCCAAATTTTCTTTAATGTACTCATGCTACCTTTATAACAACAAACACTAAGCATAAAAATTAGAGAATCCTGGTGGAAAGTAACAAGGCCTTTGTGGTGGGTCTGGGGAAAGAAGGAGGAGAATAGATACAATTTGGCAGCTTACTGAATCTGGAGAGTGAGTGGGTGGGAAGGATAAAAGGCAATGTTGAGATTTGGAGGAACTGAGAGGGCACTGGTGCTGTGAACTAAAATGGGGATCCCTGGAGTAATCACAGCACAATGGTTCAGAGCATGGGCTGTTGCTAGGTACACCCTTGTTTTGAATCCTGGCTCAACCTTTCACAGTTGGGTAACCCTGAACAACTTATTTAACCTCTTTGAGCTTGTTTCTCATCTCTAAAATGGGATAATAACAGCACCTGTCTTACAGGGTTGTTAGGAGGATGAATTGACAATATAGAGTTTAGAAAGTCCAGAAATAGTCCCTCTACCTTTCCCTTCCAACCAGCTCACTGCCAGGAGGTCACGCCAGGGGATTCCCCGAGGCCCACAGGAGTGGGAATGGATGGAACCCTAAAGTGGAATGTGTGGGAGAATTGGAGTAGAGGAATGGAGGGTTAGGAACTAGGAAATTGCAAAACAAATAGGGTAGTCTAGCAGCAAAGCAGAGAGGCTCTGGAGCACCCTATCCATGTAGGTATATCAGGATGCTTTCTGGATGGTGTAGGGTGGGAGACTGCCTCTGCTCAGCAGGTGCTGAATTGGGTCTATTCTGCCTTACCACTCTGCCTCCTGCCCCACCTTAATCTAAACTTGCTGAGAGCATAAAAAATAAGGACAGCTAGTGGGACAGCTGCAAGAAGATAAGGGAAATTCTGTTTGCTGGTCTGGCCTCCAGAAGCCACCTCTATTACTGCCCCTGCCTGTCCTACATACATAAGGGGATAGGACGTGTGAGTAGTTAACTGATGTTTGGCTGAAGCCTCAGACCATATTGCCTCCTGCCCCACTCCCAGGTCTTGAAATATGAGGCAGGCTACAAAATGGTGCCTAGTGTGCCTCATTTTTTATCAGGTGCTCTTCCTGTCTGGCCTCAGCCTGTACAACTGCCTGTGTGAGTTCTTCAGAAGCTATTAGTTCCATCAGCCCAGTTCCCAGCACCCGCCTACCTGCTTCCTGCTAGCCACGGCCATACTCCTCCTGTATGTTGACCTTCCTCTACCCAGTGCCCACCCCTCATGTCTGAAAGCTGGTCCCTCAGGCTGGGAACCATCTCTGGTGTCATCAGGAAGATCCCATCCTAACCTGTGCCCCCTCTCACCTGGTGTAACTTGCTCCCCACTTTGACTGTCTGGGCCCCATGCCTCCAAGAACCATCCCCTTTCATTACCCATAATTTCCCAAACCCAATCCCTGTTCATGCCCTGGCTCCTCTCATCTGCCCCTGACAGCTCTTCCATTTTCCTCTCTCACTCCTGACTACTCCCCACACACTTCCATCCATCCCCTCCTAACTTCCACACCTCCACCTCTTCTCTACCCCATTCTCCTTTCCTGACTCTCTTGACCTCTCTCCACATTCTGACCTGGCCTTGATTCCCTACCCTTTTCCCTCCTGCCTTGTCTCCCCAGGAGCTGGAACATCTACAGTTTCATAAATAAGCAGCTGTATGAGGCCATTTGCTACAGCAGCTACTGCCTCAGAAATAACAAGTACAGCCCTGGCCGGTTTGGCTCAGCGGTTAGAGCATCAGCCTGTGGTCTGGAGAGACCTGGGTTTGGTTCCCGCTAAGGGCACGTACCTCGGTTGCAATTTGTCCCCGGCCCTGGTTGGGTTGTGTGGGTGGCGACCACTCGATGTGTCCCTTTCACATTGATGTTTCTCTCTCTCCCTCCCACTCTATCGAACAAAATATCGAAAAATGTCCTCAGGTGAGGATAAAAAAAAAAAGAAATAACAAGTACAACCTTCTCTCCTCCCTTAAGTTCATCCTCCAGGTACCGAGAGAACTTAACTTTCCCTCCACCCTGGTAATTTCCCTCTGAGCCAGACTCAGATCCCATTCCCACTCCAGAATCCCAACTTCCCAGAGAGCCTGGGTCAGACCCACAGGAGTGTCAGATTCCAGGCATCATAATCTCTTTCTTTTTGCTGTTGATGTGAGAGAGACACAAAGTGCTCTTGACTGGGAATCAAACCTGTGACCCTTCAGTCTGCAGGCCAACACTCTAATAACCACTGAGTCAAAACAGCCAGGGCATCACAATATCAGACGATTGACCCCAGTCTACCCAATCTCATTTCTCTGTCCCTTCTCCCTATGGATCATTTCTGGGCCAAAAAGCCCCCTTCGCTCAAACTTTCCCTCACTCCTAGTATCCTGATCCTGCATCCTCTACTTCCCAGGACATGGATATAAACACTATCTATGGATAGAAGCTCATGAGAAAAATCCAATCCAAACTGCTGGATGAGGTGGAAACAGCCTGCAGTGGGAGAGGTGGGGAGCTCTGGCGGTTTATTATCCTGTTTCCCCCAGACTTTAGGCTCTTGCTGGGAATCAACATGTGTATTGCCCTCCATCTCCATTGCATTGTTTTCCACACCACCAAGCAATTCTCTGACACCAGCTGGGTGTCCTACAATTCAACTCAATTCTGACACTATCTACCTGGAGAATAATGTCAGATCCCACAGGTTAAGGGTTCTATCCTGCAAGACTGACCTGTACTTCAGACATGAATCATAGGTCCAGGTTGTTACCTGTGCTTCTAACTGACTGGATGTAAATTGGACATTCCCATGACAGGGAGAGATGTCCCTATCATTTGATTAATTTGCTAGGACAGCTCACAAAACTCAGGAAACCAGTTTACTTACTAGATTACCAGTTTATTACAAAAGCTATTAAAGGATACTGTTAGAAAGAAACAACAGGCCCAAAATGGAGTCACTTGTGCTAAGTCCCACACCAGCAAACTTAATTGCAGTTTCAACCTCTTCTGGAGCCGGGGACAAACTGCAACTGAGGTACGTGCCCTTAGCAAGAACCGAACCCGGGACTCTCCAGTCCACGGGCCGATGCTCTAACCACTGAGCCAAACCAGCCAGGGCAGGAATGTGACTTTTAATTAGTCAGTTTGCAATAACCTAATCAGGACTAGTGAGGTAATCTGCATGATAGACACCCACCTTCCCCCAAAGGAAGGTGACCTTGCTTGAAATAATCTTTGTTTGTTTGTTTGTTTGTTTGTTTAATATGTTTTTATTGAGTTTTTAGAAAGAGAGGAAAGGAGAGAGAGAGAGAAACATCAATCAGCTGCCTCCTAACACCCCATACTGGGGATTAAGCCTGAAATCTGGGATGTGCCCTGACAGGGAATCAAACTGGGACCTCTCAGTCCATGGGACAATGCTCAATCCACTGAGCCACACTTGCCGGGCTTGAAATAATCCTTTCTTTTGTTTATGACTCCTTGTCCCACCCTTTCTGCCTATGAAACCTTCCATTTTGTTTTTGTGTTTTTCTTTATTGAATTTAGAGAGAGAGGAAGGGGAGGGAGAGAGAGAGGGGTGAGAGAGAATATCAATTGGCCACCTCCTGCATGCCCACTGGGGATCTGGCCCACAACCTGGGCATGTGCCCTGACCAGGAATCTAACTGGCGACCTCTTGGTGCATAGGTTGATGCTCAACCATTGTGTCACACCAGCTGGGCTCTCCTCTTGTTTTCTTTTTCTTTCTTTCTTTTTTTTAAATAATTACTCGAGGACATTTTTTCATTTATCTTGAGATAGAGCAGGAGGGAGACTGAGAGGAAGAGAAGGAGAGAGAGAAACATCAATGCGAGAGAGACATATTGAGTGGTCACCACCCACACGATCCCAACCAGGGCTGGTGACAAAGTGCAACCAAGGTACGTGCCCTTAGCGGGAACCGAATCCGGGCCTCTTTGGTCCGTGGGCCAAAGCTCTAACCGCTGAGCCAAACTGGCCAGGCCCCCCCCCCTTTTTTTATCCTCACCTGAGGACATTTTCCATTTTTTTGTTCAGATAGAGTGGGAGGGAGAGAGAGAAAGAGAGAGAGAGAGAAACGTCGATGTGAAAGGGACACATCGAGTGGCTGCCACCCGCATGACCCAACCAGGGCCAGGGACAAACTGCAACCGAGGTAACGTGCCTTTAGCAGGAACCGAACCCGGGTCTCTCCAGACCGTAGGCCAATGCTCTAACAGCTGAGCCAAACCGGCCAGGGCTAGGGCCCCTTTTGTTTTCTTGATGACTCCTCAGCTGTCCCCACCTATATGACCTCTTGGAGTTCTGCTTCCAAAAAAGAATTATCCACAGAGGAGAAATGGATTGATCACAGATTCTCTTCCTGGCTCTCTTTGAGTTAAAGGTCAATGACAAACAAGGCCAAAAAAGTGTCAGACATGGAGTTGAGTCCACTCCCAGCTCCCGTTAAACTTGTCATTAAAAAAGAAAACATGCCTGCCCTGGCTGATTTGGCTCAGCAGTTAGAACCTTGGCCCGCAGACCAGAGTCCCGGGTTTGGTTCCCACTAAGGGCATGTACTTCTGTTGCAGTTTGTCCCTGGCCCCAGTTGGGGTCGGGTTGGGGTCGTGTGGGTGGCAACGTCAATGTGTCTTTCTCACCTCGATGTTTCTCTTTTTCTCTCTTCCCCCCTCTCCATCCCGCTCTATCTGAAGATAAATGCAAAAATGTCCTCGGGTGAGGATTAAAAAAAACATGCCCCTTCAAGGTCTCAGTAGAAAGAACTTTTGAGGACACCTTGGAAGGTGTACATTCTACAAGAAGAAACTATCTCTCTCTCTCTCTCTCCTTTTTTTTTTATCCTCACCGAGGACATTTTTCCATATTTTGTTCAGATAGAGTGGGAGGGGGAGAGAGAGAGAGAAACATCGACGTGAAAGGGACACATCGAGTGGCTGCCACCCGCACAACCCAACCAGGGCCCGGGACAAACTGCAACCGAGGTACGTGCCCCTAGCGGGAACCGAACCCAGGTCTCTCTGGACCGCAGGCCGATGCTCTAATCGCTGAGCCAAACTGGCCAGGGCAAAACTATCTCTTTTATTAGAAAATTCCCAAAGGTTTAGGAAATCCAACTAGTCTTACCCATGCCATTTTTCTGACTCCCCTTCTCTAGTTTGATCCCTCTTGGCCATCTACTTCAAATTTTCTACTCTGGAGCTATTTCTGTCCCCTCTTCTGAAGCAGGAAAGATCACTTTATGATGCCTTCTCTTCCCCAACATTCACAGGGAAGACCTACTCACCGGGGAATTCACTAAGCCCTGACCGGTGTGGTGGAGGGAAGAAGTAGTTCAATGATGTGTCCTTCTTCTCTTGTGTAGGCTCCAAATAAATCCCTTTCCTACACTGACATGAGGCTATTCCCAAAGTGGATATGAGAACAATGAGCCAATCTAGTCAGTGATGAGTGGACACTTGATTTTCCTTCTGGACAGTGATCTCAGTGATACCCAGTGCTTAAAGTGGCCTGGGACACTGATTTGGCTGTCTCTGGGTCTCCCCTGCCCCTATACCTCCCCTCAGCCGTCCCTTCCCTTCCCCCACTGTGATTACCAGAACACTGTGGTAGCCTTCCTACCCCCAGTATCAGGGCTTTCTTTGTCCACCTCTGTTGGGAAAACCCTGTCCCTAGTTCTGAGGCTCCAGGCCACTCCCTAGAGCCTACCTGGGGTTGTTAGGAGTGGGGGCAATGCCCATTTCTCCCCACTGTTCCTCAGTAAGCACAAAATAAAAATAATAGAGACTCTCTGAGAAGACTGCACATCACCTTGGAATCTGAAGGACTGCCAGAGCCGGAGGACCTGAAACCTATGAAAGACCAGGACGGTATGCTCAGGGAGGCCCAAGGTGAAGTGAACCACCCTCATTCTTGGTGAAAGCCACCTCTCACTCTCCTTTCCCCTCTCATCCCCCCTTCCCTCCATTTCCTCCTCCTCTCTTGTCCTCAAAGAACCTTAATTTATCACCTCCAGAGGCTTCCTCTGTCGTTAGTTAAGAAATGATCAAGTATGTGTAGATTTGAAGGTAGTGGGTACACATAGCAAAGACAAGGGGAACCACTAGGGGGAGCCTGTGCCTAGGAAGAGACTAAGTGGGGACTTAGGAAGCCACTTCAAGGATATTTCTTCCCTTCTCTCCAGGGCAGTAAAGGTGCCAGGCATTCCAGCCTGGGGTGGCTCCCTGTGGAGCCGAGGTGTGTGTGTCTAGATCTGCTCCTTCCTCACTCTCTGAAGCGCCCTATCTTTCCCTACCCAGCCAGCGCAAATTTCAGCGCATGTGAATGCTTTCTGAAAACATGTTCTCTGACAGCTGTATTGAACATGGAGATCAATCCTCACTCCTTTGACCTCACCCCAAACCTCCCACTAGCCTCTTCTACCTATCCCTCCCTTATAGCTTCACTGACCCAGGCTTTCCAATCCTTGTCTCCTGGTTTGGGGATCAGGGGACTCTGGGTAGTGCCAGTTATGTCCATTCCATCTGCTTCCACCCCAGCTCCCAAGATGTCCCTGGCTCAGAAGCTTCCTCACCCCCACCATTGTGCCAGGTGGGCTAGTTCTTCCTTTAGATCTAGCTGACCTACTTCTATCAATTCCTGTTTGGGTCAACCAAACAGTGAGTCTGGCCTAAGGAAAGACGGAAGAAAGCCAGAGAATCCATAAAAACCCAAAACCTAATCCCTCTCATTCCAGGCCACAGGGACCAGTCAGTTCCTGTATCTGCAATAATAATTGAACCTATTATGACACTGGTACTGTGGTACATGCTAAGGATACAAAAATAACTATGGCCCTGGCCGGTTTGGCTCAGCGGTTAGAGCGTCCGCCTGCGGTCCAGAGAGACCCGGGTTCGGTTCCCGCTAAGGGCATGTACCTCGGTTGCAGTTTGTCCCCGGCCCTGGTTGGTCGTGCGGGTGGCAGCCACTCGATGTGTCCCTTTCATGTCGATGTTTCTCTCTCTCTCTCTCCCTCCCACTCTATCTGTACAAAAAATGGAAAAATGTCCTCGGGTGAGGATAAAAATAATAATAATAATAAAATAACTATGGTCTTTGTTCTCAGGAAATTTGTTTACTGAACATGGAGAAAAGCAAATAAATAGGCAATCACAACCTAACTTCATAAATACTGATTTAGAGGTATGCGCCAAGAACCGTGGGATAACAGAAGGTGCAACTACATTTTTGGGAAGTCTTAGGAGAGGAGATGACATTTGAATGTATCTTAAAGGGCCTGGCCGGTGAGGCTCAGTGGTTTAGTGTTGACCCATGCACCAAGAGGTCACTGGTTCGATTCCCTGTCAGGGCACATACCCACTTTGTGGGCCAAATCCTCACATGTAGGAGGTGGCCAATTGATGTTCTCTCTCATTGATGTTTCTATCTCTCTCTTCAAAAAAAGAATGTATCTTAAAGGGTTTAGGCCAGGCAAAAAAAAAGTGGAAAGCATGCCAAGCATAAGGTACGGGGATGAGAAATCTAGTGAATTCAGGGAACCACAAAGTAGTTCAAAGTGTAATATATCCTTCAGAAGGTGGGAGAAGGAAGAATGACTGGAGAGAAGACTAGAAAGAGAGGCAGGTCCAATCATGAAGAGATGTATTTGTTGAGAATTTGACCTTTACCCTGAGTAGTGAAGTAGGTGCTGAACTTGATCAGATTTGTTTGTTACAATACTCTGGGTAAGCAAGGTTAGATTTGTGAAGACAGGGATACCAACTAGGAACTCACTGCAACAGTCTCAATGACAGGTGGCCAGGGCCAGGCCTAGGCCTGGGTCAGGACATGGGAGGAAAGCAGGGCTGGTTTGGACACTGGCCTACCCTGCTTCCCAGAGGCCACATTTAGAAGAAGGGGAGAGACTCTGATCTCTCTGTCCTTTGCAGAATGGTTGCTGTAGTCCTGTGGTCCAGTCATTGGGTGGCATTGAAACTATGATCTGGCCCAGCCAGTGTGGCTCTGTAGATTGAGTGTCATCCCAGGGACTGAGAGGTCCTGATTCCATTCCCAGTCAGGGCACATGCCCAGGTTTCGGGCTGGATCCCCAGTAGGGGGCATGCAGGAAGCACCTGATCCATGTTTCTCTCTCACATGGATGTTTCTATCCCTCTCTCCCTTACTCTCTCTCTAAAAAGTCAATAAAAACATATTTAAGCCCTGGCTGGTTTTTCTCAGTGGTTAGAGTATCGGCCTGCTGTCCAGAGAGACCAGGGTTCCGTTCCCACTAAGGGTGCATACCTCGGTTGCAGTTTGTCCCCGGCCCTAGTTGGGTCGTGCGAGTGGCAGCCACTCGATGTGTCCCTTTCACATTGATGTTTCTCTCTCTCTCCCTCCCACTCTATCTGAACAAAAAATGGAAAAAAATGTCCTCGGGTGAGGATTAAAAAAAACAAAACAACAAAAAAAACATATTTAAAAAGAAAATGTGGTCTGTGTTCAAACAGCAGATTCCTTGGTAAAGTTCGGAGTCCTCTGACTTAGGTGGACCACACTGGGCCATCTTTATGATGGCCCTCTCACACACTCCACCAGAATCCAGTCACATGATGATATCTGCATGCGTGAGCTATTCACCAAAGTCCTGAGACAAGTTTGGGGTCACTCCCACCCCCCACAAATTAGAGGTGAGGCATTAGCAAAGATGAGAGCAATCGAGGTCCCGGCAGGTGAAAGTTTTTTTTTTTCTTTTTTAATTTTAATTTTGTTACAGATGTTTCTCCTTTTTTACCCCATTGATACACTCCTCCCCACCCCCCCACCCCATCCCCAGCTTTGTTGTCCATGTTCATTGGTTATGTGTACATGCATATAAGTTCCGTGGTTTATATCTTCCCTCCCCCCTCCACCCCTCTTCTGAGGGTTGTCAGTCTATACCCTACTTCCATGTTTCTGGGTCTACCCTATTCCTCAGACTGTTATGTTCATTATATTTCACAAATAAGTGAGATCATGTGGTATTTGTCTTTTTCTGCTTGTCTTGTTTCACTTAGGATAATACTTTCCAGGTCCCTTCATGTCGTCTCAAAGGATAAGAGATCTTTCTTACAGCTACATAGTACTCCATTGTGTATATGTACCACAGCTTTTTTAACCATTCGTCTACTGATGGACACTTGGGCTGTTTCCAGATCTTATCTATTGTAAATAGGAGCAGGTGAAAGTTTCTGACTCAGCCCACCTGCTCCCCTGAGAGCTGCTAGCTGGGTCATTCCCCACCTGAAGGCTCTACTAGTGGGTGGCCTTGAAGAACTTCCTTGAGACATACAACTCCAAGGAATAACCTGGTCCCTTTCTTTTCCCCATGCCCCAGGGGCCCACTGAGTATAGTTCCTCTCTGAGCACAAAAGGAGCTCTAAGGCAAATCTCAGGCAAAGAAACAACCACAATTCAGCAAGATCACAAACAGGAAGCAGATTCCTGCTTTTGTTGATCCCCAGCTTCCCAATGAGGAGCCATATTGGGCCCAGCCTCAAGACCAAGAAGAGGGCCAGGCCAGTATGGCTCAGTGGATTGAGTGATGCGCCACGGACTGAGAGGTCCCAGCAGGGTTCCTGGTTGGGGCACATGCCAGGGTTTTGGGCTCAATCCCCAGTAGGGTGTGTGCTGAGGAGAAGGCTGAGTGATGATGGACCACCTTTCCTTAGTTCTAGGCCTCTGGGAGGAGGAGTAGCTTAGGGGCTAGTTGCATGACTCCTGGTGTTGGTAGATAACCAGGATTGAGGGCCAGGACAAGGGCCATCCAAGTCCTGGACTGAGGCCAAGATATCGTCCTTAGACCTCAGTGAGGCTGAAGAACCACCCCAGGTTTTGGCCATGCAGATGAGCCACTTAGGGACCTCCATGAAGCTGAAGGGTAACAACAGGTCTTGACAAATCTGAGAGGCTGCCCCACTTCATTAAGAGATTGAAGAACTATCCCTAGTCCCATATGAAACTAAAGGACCACCTTAAACATAGGGTGAGGCTGAGCAAAATCTAGGCTGTAGGTATCAGCTGAGGACAAAGCTGAGTGGCAGTTTATACCTTTGTCCCAAGTCTTGGACAAGGGATAGCTAGGGGCCCAGGATGATGCTAAGTAGCAGTAGCTGGGGTTCTACCCTAAACCCAGAAACAGGCTGAGGGATCACTTGGGTAGAAGTGGGCATAGGGCCAAGGTCTCTTTGAAGGTGGTCTTACTAAATTCAGAAAACAGAAATCTGTGTGAGATGCTCTTGTTTCTTGGCCTAGGGAGTCAACAGGGATGTGGGGTACTCCAAGCAATCCTGCTCAGGTAGCTTTCCTGTCTGTGGCAAATCTTCACTCAACCAGGGGCTGCTCCAGGAATCCTGAAGGAGAAAAGCATGGGCCCAGGACACATCACAGTTCCTACATGGGAACAGAAGAGTCTTGAGGAAAGGGTGTAGCTCTGCAGATCCTCCTCCTCATAATAGACTAGAGAAGCTAGCATTGATCCAGGAATAAGAAGTTCATTCAAGCCTAAGCAGCTAGCAGCTACTGGGCTGTACAGTAAAGTGGTTCAAATCTTAAGAGTTGCTACTTTCTGGTTGACTGACCTTGGTCAAGTAATCTTTCTAAACCTCATTTCCTGTTTCTAAACCTATTTCCTCATCTGTAAAATGGGGATAATATTAGTACTTTCTTGATGGGGTTATTAGAAGCATTAAATGAGGAATTATTAAAGACCAGCAGAGTGCCTGGCACATATTAAATACTCATAAGTGTTAATTAATTTTATTATTGGAAATGGCCGCTTTAGCCAACAGATTTAGGTTCATCTCCCTCTGTAACACACAATCCTGAGATCCTTGGCTGTTCAAAAACACACAAACTGTGTATATAATTCTGGAGTATTTTCCAACACCAACAACCAGTTCTCTGTGGACTCCAACTGGGTGTCCTACAACTCAATTCAATTCTGACACTAACTACCTGGAGTTAGTTCAGACTCAACAGGTTAAGGGCTCAGTCCCACAAGACTGCCTCCATTTCAAGTGCCAGTCACATAAAAAATAAATACAAATAAAATCATATATCCCTGGCTGGTGTGGCTCAGTTGGCTGAGCGTTATCCCATGCACCAAAAAATGTTGCTGGTTTGTTTTGATTCCCTGTTGGGGCACATGCCTAGGTTGTGGGCAAGCAGGAGGCAGCCAATCTATGTTTCTCTCTCTCAATGATGTTTCTCTCTCTCTCTCCCTCTCGTTCTAAAATCAATAAAAACATATTTAAAAAAAATATAGATTAAATTTATTTATTTATTTATTTATTTATTTATTTAAATCCTTACCCGAGGATATTTTTCTATTTATCTTCAGATAGAGTGGGAGGGAGGGAGAAACATCAATGTGAGAGGGACACATTGACTGGCTGCCTCCCGCAGGACCCCAACCAGAGCTGGGGACAAAACCGCAACTGAGGTATGTGCACTTGACGGGAATTGAATTAGAGACTCATTGGTCTTTGGGCTGACGCTCTAACCGCTGAGCCAAACTCACCAGGTCTAAAATTTTTATTTCTTGATTTTAAATAAATAGAGAAAGGGGGAGATGGAGAGGGTGAGGAAGAAAGAAACAGAAACATCGATTTGTTGTTCCACTCATTTATGCATTCATTGGTTGACCCCTGTATGTGCCCTGACTGGTGATCAAACCCACAACCTTGGTGTATGGGAATGACACTCTAACCAACTGAGCTACTTGGCCAGGGTTAGAACATAGACTTTTTAATTTTATTCTATTGAACATAGACTTTTTATTTTTATTTTTTAATTTATTTTTTATCCTCACCTGAGGACATTTTTCCATTTTTTTTATTCAGATAGAGTGGGAGGGAGAGAGAGGAAGAGAGAGAGAGAGACATAGACGAGCAAGGGACACATTGAGTGGTTGCCACCCACACGACCAACCAGGGCCAGGGATAAACTGTAACCGAGGTACATGCCCTTAGCGGGAACCGAACCCAGTTCTCTCTGGACTGCAAGCCGACACTCTAACCACTGAGCCAAATCGGCCAGGGTGAACATACTTTTTAAAAAAAATCCTCACCCGAGGATATTTTTCCATTGATTTTTCAGATAATGGGAGGAAAAGAGGTAGAGGCAGAGGAAAACATAGATGTTAAAGAGACACATCAATTGGTTACCTCTTGCACTATCCCTACCAGGGCCAGGGATCAAATCTGCAACCAAAGTTCATACCCTTGACCAGGAATCAAACTCATCTCTTTAGCCCATGGGCCGGTGCTCTAACCACTGAGCAAACTGGCCAGGGCTAATACAGATTAAAACATTTTTTTCTTTTTCTTTATTGATTTTTAGACAAAGAGGAAAGGAGGAGAGAAAGAAAAATTGATTGGCTGCCTCCTGCATACTCCCCGCTAGGGCTTGGCCAACCTGGGCATGTGCCCTGACTGGGAATCGCCTCTTGGTTCATGGGTCAATGCTCAACCACTGAGCCACACCGGCTGGGCCAGATTTTTATTTATTTATTTATTATTATTATTTTAAAATATTTTTTTCTTTATTGATTTTAGAGAGAGAGGAAGGGAGGGGGAGGGATAGAAACATCGACGAGAGAGAACATTGATTGGCCACCTTCTGCACACCCCTTACTGGGGATCAAGCCTGTAACCTGGGCATGTGCCCTGACTGGGAATTGAACTGGGACCTTTCATTCCATGGGATGATGCTCAATCCACTGAGCTACACTGGCTGGGCAACATTTTTAGATTTTTAATTGATTTTTAGAGAGAGGAAGGGAGAGCAGAGAAACATCCATGTGAGAGTAAGACATCTATTAGCTACCTCCTACATGCCCCCTACCAGGGATGGATCCTGAAACCTGGGCATGTGTCGTCATAGAGAATTGAACTGACCACCTTTCAGTGCATGGTATGACACCCAACCGAACCACACAAGCCAGGGCTAAAATGATATATGTCTTAAAAAAATGTGCCCTGGCCAGTTTGACTCAGCAATTAGAGTGTCAGCCCGCAGATCAGTAAGTCACGCGTTTTATTCCAGTCAAGGGCATGTGCCTTGGTTGCGATTCGTCCCTGGCCCTGGTTGGGGTCGTGCGGGAGACAGCAACTTGATGTGTCCCTTTCGTGTCGATGTTTCTCTTTCTCTCTTCCTCTCTTTTCCTTCTACTCTATCTGAACAAAAATAAAAAAAAGTCCTCAGGTGAGGATAAAAAAAAAAAGAAAAAATGCCAGTTGCAAGTCACTGGTACTTCTGACTGACTGATTATAAATTGTAAAATTCCCATGTTATAAATTGGTTTGATAATTTGCTAGAATGACTCACAGAACTCTGGGAAATACAACTCAGGAAAAGCCAGGTAGAAGAGATGCATGGGGCAAAGCATGGGGTGGGGGTGTGTGTCGGTAGCTTTCATGCCCTCTCTGAGTGTCACCTTCCAGCACCTTGATGAGTCCACCAAGTTAGAAGCTCATCAAATTTCCCTGTTCAGGAGTTTTTACAGAGCTGTCTCTAACCCACTGCCTTCCCAGGAGGTTGGGGATTGGGGCCACACTCCATTAGCATAAAGGCAGGTGTGATCTAAAGGGGTTTGTTATGAATAACAAAAGACATGCCTATCACTCAGGAAAGTCCAAGGGTTTTAGGAGAGCTCTGTACCAGGACAAAAACCTGAGGATAAAGACCAAACATATTTATTACACCACAATATTTAACATACATATATATTTTAACATTGCTCCAGAAGTGAGAAGAGAATTGCACACACAGGTCCCACTTTGGCCCTGTCCATCTCCTAGGCATCCTTCCCTTATCACAGTAGCGATTTTCAGCTTGTGTCAGTCACACAGAGGCCCTGTCCAGATGGTGCCCAGGCCCCTGGCCCTGGGTGGTCTGATGCCTGGAGGGCAGTCACAGATCCCCGAGGTGGGGTGGGGGGTGGAGTGCCTTGGTCCCAGAGCATGTCCTCATATAGGCTTAGAACTGGACCCGAGGGCCGTCCTTGAGCCCCAGTCTGCTCCAGTAGAACTCTGAGCAAGCCCACTGTGAGAGGGGGCTTTACACCAGCCTCAGGGAATGGAGTAAGGGGCTCCGAATCATCTGGGAGGTGTGTCTGCAGTAGCAGCAGGAGCTCAGCTGGAGCTAGGTCTGGTGGGCACAAGCGGCACAGGAGGGGGAGGTGAGCATCCAGCCCGCGGTGCCGGGCAAATTCGGCCAATAGCATTTTAAAGATCTCACTTCGAAGCAGGGGGCTGGAGGGGCCCAGGGCCAGGCCAGCCTCTAGGGCCCTCTCCCATTGCTCCTTTTGCACCAGCTGTTCCACAGCTTGGAGCACAGCTTTGGGCCGCCCACTGCCCAAAAGCAGCTCTAGCTCTAGTGCCTCAGGCCTGGTCCCCTCCTTACCTAGTATTGCCAGTGCTCGGCGATACAGGGGGAGCCCTGGGCCCCCTGCCCCCCAGCCAGGCCCACCCTGCTGCTGTGCCAGCTCCACAAAGGGTGGCAACCATCGTGGCTCTAGCTGGCAGAGGCACTGGCACAGGAGTTCAAAGGGGGGCAGTACTCCATTGGGAGGTTCCTTTCCAACAGCTGTACCCCCTAGTACCTTCTTCCACACATCAGGGGGAGCTTGGGACCTCAACCTGCCATTCCCATCTGGTTGGAGCTGCAGAGCCCTGAGGATAGCACCCCAGGCTGCTGTAGGAAGGGCTTGGAAAATGGTGTTGAGTTGGGCCAGCTGGTCTCCCATCAACTCAGTCCTCAGCAGACGTGTGACTTCCTGCTCTGCCAGCTCCGTCCAGCCAGTCTCCTCATCGTCCCCAGCCACCAGCTGGGCTTTGAGTTGCTCTAAACTCCGGTAATCCCGAAGCTCAGCCCTCAAAGTGGTCAACAGTGTAGATGGGGACACATGGCCCTGGAGGATGGAGGCCAGGGCCTGAGGTGCCCGGAATATGTTGTTGTGTCTCAGTTCCTCTGGCGTGAGCTGAGCACCCCGCAGGCTCCGCCGTTGGTAGTACTCACAGGCTTCCTCAAACACCAGATCTTCAGCTGAAGGCAGCTCAAGGCTCTGTGGGACTTCCCACCCTACTTGAAATAGACCCAAGGCTGAAAGCAAACGAAGGCCCCCTCGGGTCTCCATCTCTTCCTTATCTTTTGTGCCAGGAGCTAGGGGTTCAAGCAAATGTACTCGGTCTGTACTGAGGACCTTCCTCTCCAGCAGCTGCCCACTGCTCATGTCCAAGAGTTCCAATGTGGAGCCCAGCACACAGGCCAGAGTGCCATGAAATGTTCCCAGTGCTGCAGACCCTGCTAGGCCTAAAGGTGCCTCCTGCAGGGTGCCCACAGCCCGGGTACCACCGTGGGACTGCACCAGGCTCACAGTGCCCCTGAAGTCAAGCAACAGCAAGCCCTGGGGAGTTGGGGCCCAGGTATGTACAGTCAATGGCTGCCTGGGGCACAGCAGTCCAGGAAGGCCTCGGAGCAGGGTCCGGAAGTCCCATGAGTCCCCTCGTCCAGGATTCAGGCTCTTACTGTGGGAGAGGTGAAGACTTGGGGCAGCCACCATCATCTTACCCTTACCTGGACTCCAGATGAGCAGAATGTGGTCCACGCCAGGCAAGGTGGTGGTAGTGGGCACCAGGAAGAGGTCCTTGCGGGAGGCCAGTAGCCTGAAAGCTGGGCAGTGGTGTAGAAGGATGTGCGTGCGGCCCAGGTTGGTGCCGGCCTCCCCGCTGGGCTCCAGGGTCCTGACGCAAACGCAGTGGCTGAAAGCGGCGGAGGGCGGCCGTAGCCGGCCCTCGGCATCAACCTGTCGCTCCTCACACCACACCAGGCGGCCTCGAGGTGCCGCCACGGCAACCACGCGGGATCCACCGTCCGGACACAGTTCGGTGCTCTGAAGCAGCCGCCAGCCAGGCCCCATGCCGGAGCCCCACACCTCCGCTAGTCCACTCTCCCATACCAAGACCAGCGCGGGTCGCACGGGCCACGGCAGAAAGAAGGCGTCTAGCGGTGAGGAGTGGCCCGCCGGCCAGGCACGCTCCAGCTCCTCGCCGGGTCCACGCACTGCGACCAGCAGTTGCGGGGCAGGCGCCCCCGGGGGTCGGAGCAGCAGCAGGTGGCGTCCGTCCGGGCTGCAGCGGACTCGGACCGCTGGGTCCGCAGCCAGAAACTCCCGGAGCCGGGCAGCGCCGCTGAAGTTGCTCAGGTCCGAGAGCAGGCGCAGAGTCGCCGCACGCTTCATGGTGCCGCCTGCCCCGGAGCACGCTCAGGCCCGGCCGCCCTGTGGGGCGAGGCCCGGCTCTGAGTCCGGGATTCCCAGGGGCGGTCGACAATGGAGCTAAGACTTCCGTCCCGGGTCGATGAGGTGAGCTGAGGCCCGGCCTGAGAGTGGGCTCCGCCCCGCCCGCCCCGCCTGGCAGGCTCAGGGCTTGCCCCTGGTCACGCCCCGCCCGCGCGACGCGGCTCGCTAGGGGAGGAGCCACAGGAACCTCGCGGGGGCGGAGCTTTCGGAGCACCCTCTGGGCAGTGCCTCTGACCTCGCAATCCTAGGGACGCTCTCAGAACCCGGGTGTAGGCCCACTGCCCCAGGTCGTAGGAAGCCGCGGAATGGTCGGAGTCTGACCCAGGAATTTCAGTTCAGTTGAGCCCTGAACTGAAAGCTTCCTTCCCAAGGCTTTTCTACCCTCAAAACCTCCCTCTCTCACCTACCGTATACACTCATTTATTAATGAAATTTTATTGAGCACTTACTCTGAGTAGACAGACTTGAACAAAGTAGAAACCCTCAACCTTATAGAGATGACAATTTAGTGGAAAATAATTATAATAGCTAATACTTCTATACAACAAACCCTTTTTACAGATAGGGAAAATAAAGCACAGGGAGACTAAGTAAATTGACCAAGATCACACAGCTATTAAGCAGTACATACAGGTAAAAGTGGGTCTTCAACCACAGGTAATCTGAGTCCAGAGTCAGTGCACCAAACCACTTTACTTTGTTAACAATTCATCACCAAAACTAAGAGCTTGCTAGAAAACAAAATTAAAACATAATTTAGAAGCACTGAGTCTGTGAGTAATTTCTCCAGCAACAGTGCCAGTTGATATGCAGGGGTTCTTTACACCCCCGACTGCTTTCCCTGAAAGTCGAGTCCCTCTTTGTGTGGCCTGCTTTTCCCTCTCTTCCCCCACAAATTCCCTGAGACCCTGCATCCATTTCTACTTCATCAGTTTCATTCTGTCCTCTTGCTCTCAGCATAGAAACACCTCCGTTTGTCCTGTCTTAGAAGTCACTCTTTCATCATCTCCCCACCTCTAGCCCTATTATTGCTCCTTCTCCCTTTCCTTTCAGCCAAGTTACTTGCAAAGATCCTCAAGTTTCTTGCAAAGATCCTCTAGCTTTTCCTGCCTCCACTTCTTCCATTTATTCCAAACCACTTACCTGAAAGTCCCTCCTATGGTTCCATGGCATCTTTTTCCTCTTTTCTAGATAATACTAACTTTAGAATTTAGTTTGCTGTTCGTTCATCTTCTTCCACCATCTTTTTTTTTTCTTTCCCCTCAGTAGAGGACACTTTTGCATTCATTTTCAGATAGAGTGGGAGGGAGAGAGGGGGGGAGAGAGTGAGAGAGCCACATCAACTGGTTGCCTTTCCACACCACTGGACTAGGGCTGGAACTAACCGCAACTGAGGCAGGTGCCCTTGACCAGAATTGAACTCATTGTCCGCAGGCTGACGCTTTAACCACTGAACAAAACCAGCCAGGGCTGGACCTGTTCTTGACAAAAATTTTTTGTCTTTATTGATTTTTAGAGAGAGAGGAAGGGACAGGGAGAGATAGAAACATCAATGAGAGAGAACGTTGACTGGCTGCCTCCTGCATAGCCTCCACTGGGGATTTGGCCCACAACCTGGGCATGTGCCCTGATTGGGAATTGAACCAGCAACCTCTTGGTGCATGGGTCGGCGCTCAACCACACCAGCCGAGCTGGACCCTATTCTTTTTATTTTAAAAATATTTATTTATTTATTTATTTATTTATTTATTTATTTATTTATTTATGTTACAGATGTTTCTCCTTTTCCCCCCATTGACACCCTACTCCCAATCCCGTCTCCCACCCCCCCACCCCCAGCATTGTTGTCTATGTTCATGGTTATACATGCATATAAGTTCTGTGGTTTATCTCTTCTCTCTCTCCTGGCCCCCTCTTCTGAGGTTTGTCGGTATGGACCGTACTTCTATGTCTCTGGGTCTATTTTGTTCATCAGCTTGTTTTGTTCATTATGTGCCACAAATAAGTGAGATCACGTGATATTTGTCTTTCTCTGATTGGCTTGTTTCACTTAGGATAATATTCTTCAGGTCCCTCCATGTCGTCTCAAAGGATAAGAGATCTTTCTTTCTTACAGCTGCATAGTATTTCATTCTGTATATGTACCACAGTTTTTTTATCCACTTGTCTATTGATGGACACTTGGACTGTTTCCAGATCTTAGTGATTGTAAATAGTGCTGTTATGAACATAGGGGTACATATATTCTTTCTGATTGGTGTTTCAGGCTTCTTAGGGTATATTTCTAAAACTGGGATCACTGGGTCAAATGGCAGTTCAATTTTTAATTTTTTGAGGTAATACCATATTATTTTCCATAGTGGCTGCACCAGTCTGCATTCCCATCAGCAGTGTACTAGAGTCCCCTTTTCTCCACACCCTCGATAACACTTGTTGTTTGATGATTTGTTGATGGCAACCATTCTGGCAGGTGTGAGGTGATACTTCATAGTTGTTTTAATTTGCATCTCTCTGATGATTAGTGACGTTGAACATTTTTTCGTATGTCTCTTGGCCATTTGTATGTCCTGTTTAGAGAGGTGTATAGTTAGGTCCTCTTTTTTATTTTTTTATTTTTTGGTAAGTGCCCCTAGTGGGAACCGAACCCGGGACTCTGGTTCACAGGCCGACGCTCCAACCGCTGAGCCAAACTGGCCAGGGCTAGGTCCTCTTTTTTAATTGGATTCTTTGTCTTCCTTTTGTTGAGTACTCTGTATATTTTGGAAATTAACCCCTTATCTGACGTATCGTTGGCAGTTATGTTTTCCCATATAGTGGGTTACCTTTCCATTTTGATGGTTGTTTCTTTTGCTGTGCAGAAGCTTTTTAGTTTGATGTATTCCCATGTGTTCATTTTTTCTTTTCTTTCTCTTGCCAGTGAAAATTCTGCTGCGTGTGATGTCTGAAATTTTGTTGCCTACATTTTCTTCTAGGATTTTTATGGATTCACAAGTCACATTTAAGTCTTTTATACATTTTTAGTTTATTCTTGTGAATGGTGTAAGTTGGTGGTCTAGTTTCTTTTTTTTTTTTTTTTGCATGTAGCTGTCCAATTTTCCCAACACCATTTTTTGAAGAGGCTGTCTTTACCCCACTGTATGCTCTTGCCACCTTTGTTAAATAGTAATTGAGCATAATGACTTGGGTCAGTTTCTGGGTTCCTAGACCATTCCTAGACCATTCCCTCCCTTCTCGTGGCTTGTACCATTACCACTAAGCTAATAAATCCAAAATATTTATCTCTGCTCAGTTTCATAAAGTCACTGAAGTCACTGCCCATGATATAATTTTTGTTTTTTAAATCCTCACCTGAAGATATTTTTTCTTTTCTTTTTTTTTTTTCCGAAGATATTTTTTCCATTTATCTTTAGACAGAGTGGGAAGGAGAGAGAGAGAGAGAGAAACATCAATGTGAGAGAGACACATCGACTGGTTGCCTCCTGCAGGACCCGGACCAGGTCCAGGGACGAACCACAACCGAGGTATGTGCCCTTGACCAGAATCGAACCCACAACTCTTTGGTCCATGGGCCGACGCTCTAACCACTGAGAAACCGGCCAGGGCATTTCTTTTTAAAAAAACGAATTAATTAATTAATTCATTTTTTTAATCCTCACCCAAGGTCATGCTTAGAGAGAGGGAAAGAGAAACATTATGTGAGAGAGAAACATCACTTGGTTGCCTTCGTGACCCGACCCAGGATCTAACCTGCAATACAGGTATGTGCCCTGACTGGAAATCGAAAGTGCATTGGACAGCACTCAACCAACTGAGCCACTCCAGGTGGGCCCAGCATATCTTCTTTAATCTTCCATTTTGCATATGAGAAAACACTCACATTACTTGTCAAGTTAACACAGCCTTAAACGGTGCTTTGCACATAGTAGGCACACAATACATATATATATTTTTTTCTTAAAATATGTTTTTATTGATTTTTTTTTTAATTTTTTTAGAGAGAGAGGAAGGGAGAGATAGAAACATTCATTAGAGAGAAACATTCATGGACTTCCACCTGCACGCCCCCTACTAGGGATCCAGCCAGCAACCCAGGCATGGGTGCGCTGACAGGGAATGGAGTGGGCACCTCTAGGTCCATGGGACCAAGCTCAATCCACTGAGCCACACCTGCCGGGCCACAATACATATTTGTTAAATGAATGATTTTGTTTCCAGTCTTTCACTTACAAAGTTGCCATAAAAACTTGTAATATTTATCTTACCAAATTCTGCCAGTGTATTGCCTTGTTCAGAGTCGGCCATATTTAAAAACATTGCTATTGCAACTTGCATCCAGTAGGTCCTCAATAGATGTTTCTTTTGCTAATTTTTTTCGCGGTGCATTTCGGGAGTTGTCTGTGATGCTTGCTGGGAGTCGTGGTCTGAGCCAGCCTCAGGGAGTGGATGAACCTATTACGTGGCGGGCTTTAGGACCCAGCGGGTCACTGTGGGTCTGGGGAGGTCGGGAGCAAGGCCGTGAGCCTGGAGCAGCGGCGGCGACGGTGGCGTTGGGAGCGATCGTATTTAGGAGCCGTGCGGGTGGTGGAGGAGGAGCCCTGGGCTCGGTAAGCGGCGCGGGTCCGGGCCGGTCCCCGAACCTGGCGAACCCCTGCGGGTCCTGCCGTACTAGGCCTTGGCCCCGAGGCGACTCTGGGGGCGGGGCCTGCGCCTGCCTAGGGGACGACGGGGGTGACTGAGGGGGAAGAGAGGAGGAAGGACAGCTGCTGAGGCGGGCTCAGGCTGCTGGAGGAGGGGAGGCTGGGCCCGGGGCCGCGGAGCAGTGCGAGAAGCGCCTCCCTTCTCCAGCAGCGGGTCCCTCTCCCTCGGAACATCCGGTACCTGTCACGTCCCTCCAGCCCCCCGTTGGCTCTCCTGGCAGCCGATCTTTGACCCCAACACGAGGCTGATCCTGACCCCTAAAGCTGCCTCCCCTCCACAGATTTTTCCAGCCCTTGGGTGGCCTTCAGCCCAGCCTGGCCCTGGGTTGAGGGTTTGGGGCCAGACCTCTGAGAAGGGCTAGGGGGAGGCCAGTCTTCAGGTATCCCTGAAGGGCTCCATCCTGTCCCTCATTTTAGTCTTTGACCTACGGGCTTCAGCCCACCCTTCACATAAAATCAATGAAGCAACTGTGTATTCTCTGAGTTACTTGTTTCGAACCTGGGAAATGAACCCATTCCCAGGCAAGTGTGGGGAATAAACTGAGAAAGGAGAGCTATCAGAAGAAGCTGTGGAGTGCTGCCTCTGCATAATGGGGAAGTAGAAATTTGGGCCAGGCCCAGGTAAATGGTTCTTGATCATCAGACCCTCCTCATTTATTCCTCTACAGAAAGTTTTGAGCTGAGTGAGAGCTGTTTCTTTGCTATTCTGAGCTCTCAGTGACTTTGTAAACCAGGGCAAATATGATTTGTGTACCTGCCTAGCACAAGTTAGTTGGAATTATTTGGGTGTGCCTTCAGTTGGATTTGTGTGCACAGTACTTCCTATGTGAAGGCTTTTCAGATAATCAGTCTAAAGGAAGGTGGATTCTTGTTAGAATTGTAAAGGAGGAATTACCATTCTTTTAGTGAATAGAGGAGCCTTTAAAGTGTTTTATCTGGAAGTTTAGGCATTATAATGTATTCACTTGTTCAACATTTGTATAATAATTTTAAAAAACTTGAAAACTCAAAGAATTTGTTATAAAACTTGAAATTTCACAGAATCAAGTTAAAGAATTCATAATATTTGGGGAAAATATTCAAATCAATTAATTCAGCATATATGAAGGTGAACTGTTTATTCAACATACATTTATTGAGCACTTGCTATGTAATTGGCCCGGTCAGTCAGTTGGTTAGAGTGTCATTCCCATACTCCAAGGTTGCAGTTCGATCCCACTCAGGGCACATATGAGAACAACCAATATGACTGCACAAATAAGTGGAACAACAGATCTATGTCTCCCCCCACCCCATCTTTTCTCTTTCTCTCCCTCTCCCCCTTTCTCCCTCCCACCTTACCCCTCTCTCCATTCCTCCCCCCCTTCCTCTTTCTCTCTAAAGTCAATTATAAAAAAAGAAATATGAGTATCTTTCCTCAAGGACATCAGAAAGACATATGGAAATTGAAGTTCTCTGTGTTACATATCCTTATAGAGGAATTTATACAGTGAAGGGACAACTGCCATTGCCTGGGAGAATGAGGGAAACCTTCACAAGGGGGAGATACTTGAGTTGGGTGATGGAGGATGAGTAGGAGTTTGCACAAGTAAAGGAAGGCATTCTAGTTGGAGAGAACAGTATGTACATAGAAGTGGTGATAGTGTGAGGAAAAAAAATAGCGTGACGTTCAGTTGTCAGAAATTTGTCCCCGTCAGGATGTGTGGTGGGGAAGTTGTCAGGAGGTGTTTTTTATGTTAGAGAGTGACGGAAGTGCGGATTAATGAGAAATGAGGCAGTGAGACTAATTAGAATTGTTGCAGTTGAGTGAGAGTCTGAGTAGAGTGTGGCAGTGGGAATGAAGAGGAGGGGAATTGATTTTAGAAATAATTCGGAGATAGGCAACAGGACTTAGTGACTAGAGAGAGAGCGAGGGCTAAGGTTTCTAATTTGGGTGAATGGAAATTCCATTGGCCAGGGTACCGGCTAGAAAAAGTAGAGCAGATTTTTTGAAGAATTGCGGTGGCTATGCAAAGAGGTATAGGGGAGATAGTCTGGTATGCTGAGATCAAGTTGCTTGTGGGATGTGCACATGGAGATGTTAGTAGGCAGCTGGAAGTAAGGAGGCTTGATGAGCTTAATATATTGACAGTAGCTCTGAGTAAGTGAGGGCATATATGAAAAAAAATCCTAGCAAAAATATTTGTTTGTTTTAAAGAAGTATTAGAATATATACTCTTCCATTTAATAGTGAGCTTCTCAAGGCAGGGACCATAATGTAATTTTAGGTCCCTTTTTTGTCTTCCACTATGCCCATGTTATTATAAGGTATTGATAAATGTTATTAAGTTAGCACGAAATCAATTTACTTTGCAAGGTTGCAGTTACCTTTTTGGGCTTTCTTTAAGAGGATTATGGGAGACTGTCTTATAATTTTCATTTTATACTTAGGTGGTATTCATGAGACTTGTATGGTTCAATAGGAAAGGAAATGAAGAACACATGAATGACATTGTGCTGCTTGAGGAAGTTCAGGGCTTGAACAGGAGATAGACAGTATTAATTTACAAGAAGCTCCTGCTCATTGAAAAGAGAATCTTACAATGAATTTTCATTCTGGGAGATGTCAGAAAAATGTGATTTTCAATCAGAGTTTTCTGAACTCCTTTCAAGTTGGAGTTGGTTCCTCCTTCTGAAGGTGCAAGTGCATTCCTTCTTGCGTAAAGTAATTTGAAAGGGAACCTGAGGTAGTCATGTTTATTTAAACCTCTTTGTCTGTATTAGTAGTTGATGAAAGTAGGCAGATTCAGTCAATTCTGATGAGACTGGATTGAATTCTGTGAAGCTAGCTCACCTTTAGCAGGTATAGACAGTAGTTGATACCTAAAGTGGAGATTGGGAAATTCCTGGTTTTGCCACTTACTGCTTAGTCTTGGAAAAATCCCTGAATTATTTCCACTTTTAAGTATAGGCTAAACACTCACTCTGAGGTGAGCATTGCCCAGCGCACACAAAAGATATGGATGCTGCCCCATAGTGGCTCATGTACTTAACTGAATCAGGCTGGTTCTGGTTTAGTATCTAAAAAGTAGGGATGATGCTTGTCAGACAATATCTTGAGTTGACTTGGCTTTTCTTGGGTCAAGTGGGAATGTTGAGATTATGGGTTGGGTATCAGTTTGGAGTTTCAACAGAACTTTAACAGAATCAGGACTTTGGATGTTTTACTAGTCAACACTTGAATTTTTGCACTAACAGGGTATTCTGATAGGGAGAACAGCCATCAGAGAGAAAGATTTAGTGGCTTTACCACTTACTAGCTGTGTTAACTTAAGCAAAGTAAAATCCTCATTGTAAAATTATGGTACTAGTACCTATTTCATCGGGTTATTGTAAAGATTAAATATAGTATATTTAAAGCACTTAGAATAATAGTGCCAGGTGTATGGTGAGTACTCAGTTGTGTTATTTATTATATATCACTCTGATGTGCTTTGAAATATTTGGAGGAATAAGGGATGCATTCCATCCCCAGGAGTTAAAAAAAGAAAAGTGGTAAAATAAGGGGATGGTGGCCTGTCCTGGAGCTCTCTCCATGAAAGGAGGGAATCAGAAAGGTGGCTTCAAGAATGCAGGCCTGACCTGGTCAGCGTGGCTCAGCAATAAGAACATCGGCCTTCAGAACAAAGGGTTGAAGGTTCAATTCCTGGTCGAGGGCACGTATCTGGGTTGCAAGTTTGATCCCTGGCTCCAGTGGGGATCGTGTGGGAGGCAACCAATCAATGTCTCTCTCACATCATGTTTCTCTCTCTTTCCCCCTCCCTCTATCCCTTCCACTCTATCTAAAAAGCAATGGAAAAATATCCTCCGGTGAAGATTTAAAAAAAAAAAAGAATGCAGTCCTTACGAATGCCATTTGGAAGATATAAAAGACCTGGAGTGACTAGCATTAAAAATCCATTAAAGCTCTGGCCGGTTTGGCTCAGCGGTTAGAGCGTCGGGCAGGCCCGGAGAGATCCGGGTTAGGCTCCTGCTAGGGGCACGTACTTTGGTTGCAGTTTGTCCCCGGCCCTGGTTGGGTCGCATGGGTGGCAACCACTCGATGTGTCCCTTTCACGTCGATGTATCTCTTTCTCTCTCTCTCCCTCCCACTCTATCTGAACAAAATATTGAAAAATGTCCTAGGGTGAGGATAAAAAAAACCCAAGAACATTAAAATGGAAAGGCGTTGTATGCTTGTTTTAGAGCCAGTCAGTGAGGTGTCCTGTCTATTGAAAGATGCTGTGGCAAGGAACCATGTGGAATAGTAGCAACACAATACAGTGCCCACTGTATGTCTGGAAAGTGAATTAAATACAGATTCAGACAAAGATAAATTTAGAAGGCCAATCTGGATCAGGTGGACCAGCAAGTGAGGTAAATCCTTGGGGCCTTCAGAGATGAAGAGGCAGCTGGCTGGAGTGGCTCAGTCGGTTGAGCACTGTCCCATGAACTGAAAGGTTGCCTATTTTGGGCTTGATCACCAGTCCAGGAGTGTTCAGAAGGCAACTGATCAGTGTTTTTTTCTCTTTCTCTCTCTCTCTCCCCCCCTTCCTCCCTCCCTCCCTCTTCCTTCTTCTCTCTAAACATGTCCTCAGACGAGAATTAAAAAAAAAAAGAAATGAAGAGACATATTAGAAACTAGTTTGAGAAAAGAAGAGTTGAGATTTGGAGGAATACCCTGTATTCTCTCTCTCTTTTTGTTAATTCTCACCCGAGGATATTTTTCCATTGATTTTTATTAAAAAAAATTTTTTTTTTCTTTATTGATTTTAGAGAGGAAGGGAGAGAGAAATAGAAACATTGATGAGGGAGAACATCAATTGGCCGCCTCCTGCCCACCCCTCACTGGGGTTAGGTCCACAACCTGGTCATGTGCCCTGACCAGGAATCAAACTGGTCACCTCTTGGTGCATGGATTGACGCTCAACCACTGAGCCATACCAGCCGGGCTCAGGTGTACATCTTGATGATCTGATATATATTGTGAAAGGATTGCTGCAATATGGTTAGTTAACACATCCATCACCTCATATAGTTACTTTTTTTTGGTATGTCGTTAGGACATTTAAAATCTACACTTTTAGCGACTTTTAAGTATACAATATAGTATTGTTAATTATAGTCACTATGGTGTACATTAGATCACCAGAACTTATTCATCTTATAATTAGAAGTTTGTACCCTTTGACCAGTATCTCTCCATTTTCTCCACCATTTAGCCCCTGGCAACCACCAATCTACTCTCTGTTTCTATGAGTTTGGCTTTTTTAGAGCCCACATATAAGTGATATCATACAGCTTTTGTCTTTCTCTGTCTTACTTCGATTAACATAATGTCCTTAAGATTTATCCATGTTGCCCTGGCCGGTTTGGCTCAGCGGTTAGAGCATCGGCCTATGGTCCAGAGAGACCCAGGTTCGGTTCCCACCAAGGGCACGTACCTCGGTTGCAGTTTGTCCCCGGCCCCGGTTGGGTTGTGCGGGTGGCAACCACTCGATGTATCCCTTTCACGTCGATGTTTCTCTTTCTCTCTCTCTCTCTTCCTCTCCCTCCCATTCTTTCTGAACAAAAAATGGAAAAATGTCCTCGGGTGAGGATTAAAAAATAAAAAGATTTATCCATGTTGTTGTGAATGGCAGGACTTCCTTCTTATTTTTATGGCTGAATAATATTCCATTATATATACACTACATTTTCTTTATTTAGTCATCTATCTTTGGACACTTAGGTTGTTTCTATGTCTTGGCTTTTGTGAGTAATGCTGCAGTGAACATGGGGGTGCAGATATCTCTTCTAGATAGTGATTTTATTTCCTTCAGTTGTATACCCAGAAGTGGGCTTGCTGGATCTTATGGTAATTCTATTTACACACACACACACACACACACACACACACACACACATATTTGTTTTGATCCTCACCTGAAGATAATGTTTCATTTATCTTCAGATAGAGTAGGAGGGAGAGAGAGAGAAACATCGATGGGAGAGACACACATTGATTGGTTGTCTCCTGCATGACCCCGACCAGGGCCAGGGAGGAACTGCAACTGGGATATGTACCCTTGACCGGAATCAAACCCAAGATGCTTTGATTTGTGGGCCAATGCTCTAACCGTTGAGAAAAACTGGCCAGGGCAAGACTTTTTCTTTTTAAAATTTTATTTATTTACTTATTTATTTTAATCTTCACCCAAGGATATATTTTTATTGATTTTCAGAGAGAAAGGAAGGGGAAGAGAGAGAAACATTGATGTGAGAAGGAAATATGAATTGATTGATTGCCTTTCATATGTGCCCTGACTGGGGATTGAACCTGCAACCCTGGTATGTATCCTCACCGGGAATCAAACTGCCACCTTTTGGTGTACGGGACAATATTCCAACCAACCCAGCCATCCAGCAAGGGCCCAAGACTTTTGATAGATTAACTGTGGCAGCTCTCTCAAAATCAGAGTGAATTTCTATTACATTAATTTTGAGCTCTTGCTGGTTTGGTAGAATGTTGGCCTTTGGACCAATGAGCCGTGGGTTTGATTCTGGCCAAGGGCACGTACCTCGGTTGCGGTTCATCCCTGGCCCTGGTCATCCAGGAGGCAACCAGTTGATGTGACCCTCTCACATCGATGTTTCTCTCTCTCCCCTTCTCTTACTCTATCTCCTTCCTATTCTATCTGAAGATAAATAGAAAAATATACTCCAGTGAGGA
Organism: Molossus molossus; assembly: GCF_014108415.1. Classification (NCBI taxonomy): domain Eukaryota; kingdom Metazoa; phylum Chordata; class Mammalia; order Chiroptera; family Molossidae; genus Molossus; species Molossus molossus. The sequence goes on from NW_023425352.1 coordinate 22,294,379, forward strand.
TAAAAAAAGTTATTTTTGATTCTAGAGTTGGCATATATTGTACTTATGAAGACAAAATAAATGAATAGCTAAGTGTAACTAGCATTCTTTGCATATCAGACATTGGAAGAGTTGGCTTTAGGTTTTAAATCTGGATATTTGGCTTTTTCATCCTGTAGGAATGTGAAGTGATGCATATTAAGAAGTAGGTGGGCCCTGGCCGGTTTGGCTCAGTGGTTAGAGTGTCGGCCTGCGGTCCGGAGAGACCCGGGTTCGGTTCGCGCTAAGGGCACGTACCTTGGTTGCAGTTTGTCCCCAGCCCTGGTTGGGTCGTGTGGGTGGCAACCACTCGATATGTCGCTTTCACGTCGATGTTTCTCTCTCTCTCTCTCTCCCTCCCACTCTATCTGAACAAAATATCGAAAAATGTCCTCGGGTGAGGATAAAAAAACAAAACAAAGAAGTAGGTGGCCCTGACTGGTTTGCTCAGTGGTTAGAGCGTCGGCCTGAAGACCAAAGAGTCGCAGGTTTGATTCTGATCAAGGGCATGTACCTCAGTTGGGGTTTGGTCCCTGGCCCTGGTCGGGGTCGTGAGGGAAGCAACCAATCTATGTCTCTCTCGCATTGATGTTTCTCTGTTTCTCTCTCCTCCCTATACTATCAGAAGATAGATGGAAAAATATCCTTGGGTGAAGATTTAAAAAAAAAAGTGGCTGGATTGCTTTAAGATACAGTTCTTAAGCTTGGTCGGTGTGGCTCAGTGGATTGAGCATCAGCCCATACATAGACTGAGAGGTCCTGGTTTGATTCCTGGTCAGGGCACACTCCTGGGTTGTGGGCTCAATCACATCAATGTTTCTATCTCTCCCTTCCTCTCTCTCTAAAAAAAGAAAAAAAAATCAATAAGATAGAGTTCTTAAGAAGTTGCATGACTTGGATCTTCAGAGAGAAGCTGTGCTGCAGGTCATGGGACCAGCAGTCCTGGAGGTTTAGGAATAAAATACTTAATTTATTTACTATTGAGTTGGGGAAATCTGAAGCCATTCCTAAGTTTGGTGGTAAATGAAATTAGTATTAAAAAGTTTCCTGGTTCTCTTTTATTTCTGAGAAGTTGTATTAAGCCTAAAATGGTATTTCTGTGGGATTACTGTGGCTTTGCTGTATTTGCTTTTCACCACAAGGATTTAAAAGCCTGAATCAACGAAGATCATATGTTTCTTTCCCTTCCTGTGTTCCCGTAGCTTTTTTTTGGTACTTTTACTCTATTTGTATCTCATTATTTACCTTGTGCTATGCATTATTATGTGTCTGTCTCTGTCAATAGATAGCTCCCAGAGGATCAGGTATGGAGTTTGCTCTTTGTTTTTTTGGGGTTTTTTGAGAGTACATGCCCTTAGCCGACACCGAACCCGGGTCCCTCTGGTCCGCGGGCTGACACTCTAACCGCTGAGCCAAACTGGCCAGGGCGGAGTTTGCTCTTTGTAACCCCCTAGTGCCTAAACTAGTGTTTTATAATATTTAGGTGTTCCTTATGTGTTTATGGTATTTAAGTGATGCTGAGAGAATCATTAGATGATATGTCTAGTCCAATCTCCTTGTTTTACTTGTAAGGAAACTGAGAAGTACTTACTCTATCATCTGGTTGGTTGGGAGACTTGTGTTCTAGTCTTGGTTCTGCTGGTTGGTTGTTCCAATTGGCCTTGCTGCTCCTCAGCTGGTACTGATTCTCTCTACAACAGAGGAGGATTGTGAAAGAGGAAAAAAGCACAGAGAGGATGTAAACAGATTGCACCCACATTACTGATGTGTTGCAGTTAACTGCTCTACCAGTCAGATATTTCACTTTCAAATTTAGGAGCACAGGCTTAACTTCTGAGACACCTCCCTCCCCCACCCCCCCCAAAAAATTCAACAAAAACTTCTATAAGAATTCTACATTTCTCTCAGTCCACCACCCTAGACATATCCTAGACATATCCTTTTTTGCTTTGTTTCATGGATAGAAGTGCTGGAGGAGGAAGAGACTTTATGTTGTTGATTTCAGGTCACATTTTTGACAGCCTGGGTGGTAAATTCCAGTTGCCTGTGATGATGACAGAGAGTAATGAGTTGAAGCCCTTGGTTGAATTTTCCCCCTGCTCCCAATTGAAGGAGAATGATGAAAAGAATTTAATTTCTTAGGAAATTTGGTATTTTGGATTGGGATTGTTTTTCCCTCCTCTCCTGTTCCCTTTTGCTTATTAGAAAGTATTGATTCTGATATAGAGAAAGTGAGTTTATTAGATTTGGGGTAGATATTGATTAGCTGTAACCCAATTATAAATCCTCAGCGGGAGATATTTGTAAACATGTGCTTTTCACATCCAGGAACTCGTGGTTCCCGCTATTCCTGCTAATCAACTGGTACTAAGCTTGGAATAGCATTGCTTTTGATTTATTTTAATAGGATCTTCTTGATTTCCAATTTGTTTTCTCCCCTATAAAGACACCTTTCTCTTGACAGCCTATTTAAAAGACACAGGAATGTTTTGAACAGAGGCTGTATTTCATGCTTTAAGGCAAAGGCATGATCAATATAAAATAATTGCCCACAAGAATCTTTTCTTTGTTGTTGGTATTTTTCCCTTGTTTTCGGTAGACTATAATGGAATTTGAGGGCTTAGTGAGGCCTCAATAAAGATAGGTCTTACTAAAATTTTATGTCAGATCTAGTACTTTTCAGGTCTCCCCTCACCTACCTCATTTCAGAATCAGTCAGTGATGAGCATACACTATACATTTACCATGAGCCAGAGGCTTACAAAAAAAGTATAAGATGTACTCCCTTTGCTAAAGATTCCTAATATCTACTTGGGCAAATTTTATGTGCTTTGTGTGTTTTGTGTTCAGAGGTGAATCTCTTTTTTTGCTATGTGTATTAGAAAAAGACAATGTCTGAGATATAATCTTTTATGCTATTTGATGTATCTGTTCCTTAAATAAAATTTTTATTTTTATTTGAAAGGTATTGCATATTTTCCAAAAGTTACTGAACAAAATTAATTTTGTTCTGCTGCTTCGGTTTTGTCTGGAAGTAAAAATCAGGCTCCTTGCTCTGGCTGCCGGTTTGGCTCAGCGGTTAGAGTGGCAGCCCGCAGACCAGAGAGTACGGGGTTCAGTTTCCGCTAAGGACACATACCTCCCTTGCAGTTTCTCCCCAGCCCCGGTTGGGGTCTAGTCGATGTGGGTTGGCAACTAGTCGATGTGTCTCTCTCACATCAGTGTTTCTGTCTCTCTCTTCTTCTCTCTTTCCCCCTCTCTCCCTCCTGCTCTTTCTGAAGATAAATGCAAAAATGTCCTCAGGTGTGGATAAAAAAAAAAAAATCAGGCTCCTTGCTACCCCCCATACTTACCATTGGTTGAGATTGTTTTACAACTAGAGTCTAGAATTTAAGAGAGACAGGAATTTGGTCTCTTCCAGGTAGGAAGAATCAAGGGAGTAAGGGAATATGTGTAAATCCACAGTGAAATCCTGTTGGATTTCAAGCTCTTATTTAAAAATCTGAGAATTCCTATTCCTGGCTTGGTGGTTTAGTTGGTTGGAGTGTTGTCCCGTACACCAAAAGGTTGTGGGTTTGATTTCCAGTCAGGGTACATACCTAGGTTGCAGGTTCAATCCCTGGTCAGGGTGTGTAAGGGAGGCAACTGATTGATATTTCTCTCTCACATGGATGTTTCTTTCTCTCTCTCTCTCTTTCTCAAATCAATAAATATATCCTTGGGTGAGGATTAAAAAAAAAAAAAAAATTGAGAATTCCTTGAAGCAAGATGGGGAAATTTGGGCATGATTCATGGAACTGTTTTTATATAGAATTGAAAAATACATTGAGGTTTGATCTGAAACCGTTTGTATATATACATGTATAACTAAATTCTAAAGGAATGTATTGTTATATTCAGTTATTTTGAAATCAAGTTAAATTTTTGGTCTTTAACTGCTGTTTTCTACCTTGGGTCTCTTTCCAGAGGAATTTCTGAAGACAGTCAAGTGCATTGTGATTTATGAGGCAGTGAAGGCCTTGCAGTGACGAGAACCTACTTACTTTGGGGAAAATCAATGGAGCACATCAGTCTGCAGCACACTTCCTGTCTTAATGGTCCTAAGCTTGATCAATACTTGAAATTTAACTTTACCATCAGTCTGGGGCAGTGTGTACTTTGCAGCCTTCCCTCCATCAATCTCAAATATATAGTCAGACCTATTACAGATGGAGCTAGTTACACTTTCCTGCTTGGTTTTGGATCTGCATTAAGTCTTGTTCACTGGAAAATTTTAAGGATGTGAAATGTGTTGTGCTGTAGGCCAGTAACGATTTAAACCTTGAAATTACCTGGTCAGGGGAGCGGGTGTTGAAACAGATGTGCAAGACCTATAGCATGGCTGTTTATCATTTCTTTCTAAAAAATTTCCCATTTAGCGGTATTTCAGTAGAGTCTCTAGAATCTTGGAGAGTGTTTCTGGCACTAACTCTGGCATTCTTTTCACAGATTCTATAATCATGGCACAGGTTGAGAAACGGGGGGGTTTGCTCCGGAAATCTTCAGCCTCCAAAAAACCACTGAAGGAAAAAGTGGTACTGATGTATGATGAGATCTTCATGGTAAGGCCTGAAGCCCTGATATTCTGCATGGCTTGATTCCTTGGTTTCTTGTTCCAAAATGAAAGACAACCTCACCTCTGCCTGCTACCTTCTAGTTCTTCAGAGGGTGAAAGAGAAAGAGCAAGGATGAAAATGAGCTCTCTCATAGTAGAAATTATGATCATGTATTAGTTAATATAAATTGTTGCCATAAGCTGGGTTAAACAATTGAAAGGAGGAAGGGAAGCTGGGGAAGCTTCTTTTCTGAATATCTTTAAGACTTGTCTTCCTTATGAACCCTTCTATCCTAGATGTCTCTTAAAGTTCCTTTTGGCTCTACAATTCTATACTTCAGATATTTTAAAAAGTTGCTATATTATATTCCATCTCAAGTTATTAGTAGACAGAACAGTTGCCTAATTAGATGATCTCATTCTCTATATGAGTTAACTGAAGAATATTAGCAGTTGGATTTCTTTGGGTCTTCATAACTGCTGACTGATCATATTCCAGGCCTCTGTTGTAAAATGTACCCAGTCAGGGAAAGTTAGATTAATTAGATGCTTTGCAGGGGTACTTGCCTTCTGAAGTCTAGGTCATAAGTAGAACATGTGAAATAGAAGAATACCTTTAATAAGAGTTACTGTACATTGAGTTTCTACTATGTGCCTGGCATTACTGTAAATGTATCACTAAATACACTAGCTTTAATTCTGACAAGAATAGTGCAAGAGGGCCATGTTTTTTATGTATGTCAAGTAAAAGATCATGTTATAGATGAGAACACTGGGGATCACAGCTAGAAGGTGATTTGAACCCTAGTGTTTGACTCTAGAGCCCTTACTTGTTTAACTTTGCCACATGGCTCAGGATAAATAATTCAGTCAAGTAAAACATCTAACTCTTGGCAAAGCCTTAGAGATAGAATTTGACATGCAGAACATTAATACAGAATTGCCCAGGTCAGTATAGGTGGTTATACAGAGAAAATGAGCAGGTACTAGGATTCTATTAGGGCTCTTTCTATGTTAAGTAAACTTGGTATACATATGATTCCTGCTTGAGTGAGCTTTGAGGATGGGAAGTGCTAGCTCCATTAGTCCCCTGAGTTTCATATATAGACAACAAAATGACATTACAGAAATGTGAGGGTCAAAGTGTGACCTCTCCTGTGGAGTAGGACTTGAGAGAAAGAGACTAAATGAGGACCTTATGAGAAGGCCAGAAATATTGCTTCTCTATGTCATCCCCAATTAAAAATCCAGAAGAGATTCCTAGTATATTTTCTTATTAGACCAGGAGTTCTTAACTAATGAAGACATTAGTTCTTGATAGTAATTTTAATTTATGTTTATTTTTTATCCTCACCTGAGGACATTTTTGCATTTATCTTCAGATAGAGTGGGAGGGAGAGAGAGAGGAAGAGAGAGAGAGAAACATCAATGTGAGAGAGAGACACATTCGTTGAGTGGCTGCCACCCACACGACTCCAACCGGGGCCGGGGACAAACTGCAACTGAGGTACGTGCCCTTAGCGGGAACCGAACCCGGGACTCTCTGGTCAGTGGGCCAATGCTCTATCCGCTGAGCCAAACTGGCCAGGGCTTGATAGTAATTTTCAAAGGTCAACTTAAGCCCTGGCTGGTTTTGCTCAGCGGTTAGAGCATTGGCCTGTGGTCCAGAGAGACCCGGGTTTGGTTCCCGCTAAGGGCATGTACCTCAGTTGCAGTTTGTTTGTCCCCAGCCCTGGTTGGGTCATGCGGGTGGCAAGCACTCGATGTGTTCCTTTCACATCGATATTTCTCTCTCTCTCTCCCCCTCCCACTCTATCTGAACAAAATATGGAAAAAAAGTCCTCGGGTGAGGATTAAAAAGAAAGGTCAACTTAAGCCCAGCTAATGTGGATCAGTGGTTGAGTGTTGACCCATACACCAGAAGGCCCTGGGGTTGATTACCAGTCAGGGTACATGCTCGGGTTGTGGGCTCCATCCCCAAACTTGAGGCTTGCAGGAGGCAGGCAGTCAATGTTTCTCTCATTGATGTTTCTATCTGTCTCTCCTTCTTCCTTCCTCTCTCTCTAAAAAAAAAAAAAAAAAAAAAAAATTAATAAAAACATATTAAATTTTTTTTTTTTTTTTCATCCTCACCCGAGGATATTTTTCCATTTTTTGTACAGATAGAGTGGGAGGGAGAGAGAGGAAGGGAGAGAGAGAGAGAAACATCGACGTGAAGGGACACATCGACTGGCTGCCACCCGCACGACCAACCAGGGCCGGGGACAAAGTACAACCGAAGTACGTGCCCTTAGCGGGAACCGAACCCGGGTCTCTCTGGACCGCAGGCCGACACTCTAACCGCAGAGCCAAACCGGCCAGGGCAATAAAAACATATTAAAAAAAATAAAATAAAAGGTTAACTTTAGGTAAAGTGATAGTAGACAATCGATCTACTGATTTTTGTTGTTAGCTTTCCTGTAAAGTGGGGTTTGGGGTTATCTTTTTCTTATTTCACTCATTAACCAAAAGCCTCTGACTTTCTAGAATTTCTGTTTGAATATAATTGCTGAGAAATTTTGTATCTTAGCACTATAATTTTGCTAAACTTTTAGAACAATTTAAGGAAAGAACATATTAAAAACTCAGTATAGCCCTGGCCGGTTTGGCTCAGCGGTTAGAGTGTCGGCCTGTAGACCGGAGAGGTACCTGCTGGGGACATGTACCTCGGTTGCAGTTTGTCCCTGGCCCTGGTTGGGGTCATGCGGGTGGCAATCAGTAGATGTGTCTCTCTTGCATTGATGTTTCTCTCTCTCTCTCTTCACCCCTCTCTCCCTCCCGCTCTATCTAGGGATAGGTGTAGGAAAATGTCCTGGGTGAGGATAAAAAAAAAAACTCAGTACAGAGGCCCAGCTGGTGTGGCTCAGTGGTTGAGTGCTGATCCATGCACAAAGAGGTTGCAGGTTCGGTTCCCAGTCAGGACACATGCCCAGGTTGTGGGCCAAATCCCCAGTGGGGAGCATGCAGGAGGCGGCTAGTCGATGTTCTCTCTTATTGATGTTTCTATCTCTCTCTCTCTCCCCATTCCTCTCTCTCTCAAATCAATGAAGAAAAAAACCCAAAATCAACACAAAAACTCAGTAGAGAAGACTAAATGCATATATGAGGGCAAGTAGAAGTAGTCAACACAGGATGTTGTAAAAACCATGGCAGTATTACTGAGATGATTTGGATTCTGGCTCCTGCACTCATGATTTGGGTTTTGGCTCCTGCACTCCACTTAACTTTGTGGATCCTCTTTCCTAAAAGGAGGGTAGTGGTTATATCTCACTGGGTCATTATATTTTATGTATGTGAATGGGCTTTGAAAACTGGACATGATACAAATGCAATGGGGACATATTTGACTTATTTATTTAGATGATTAGGTTCACTTCTTGTAGAAGAGAAAGATTTGAGGGAGATTCTTTGAGCCAATATTTAACTTTTAGTTCAGGGAATATATATATATGTAAAATGCCTTCCATTTGGGAAAAAAATCTTGAAAAACTGTTGTTCCCCATTACAGTAGTTTATACTGACCAAGCTAAAATTTAATTTTGATCCCAGCTAGTGGGGCTCAGTGGATTGAGTATTGTCCCATGGACTGAGAGGTCCTGGTTCGATTCCTGGTCAGGGTACATGCTAGTTGTGGGCCTGATCCTTAATTGGGGACTTGCAGGAGGCAACTATCTCTAAAAAAATCAATGAAAACGTATTTAAAAAAATTTTTTTTTTGTATTCCTCACCCGAGGATATTTTTCTACTTATTATCAGATAGAGTGGGAAGGAGGGAGAGAGAGAGACAGAAACATTGATGTGATGATAGAGCCACATCGACTGGTTGCCTCCCATATGACTGGACCAGGGCTGGGGACAAACCGCAACTAAGGTACATGCCCCTAGCGGGGGCTGAACCCGGGTCTCTCTGGGCCGCAGGTCGATGCTCTAATTGCTGAACCAAACCGGCCAGGGCTTAAAAAAAAAATATATATATATATATATATACACACACACACACACACACACACACACACACACATATATACATATATATTTATACTTTTATCCTCACCCAAGGACATTTTTCCTTTTTTTTTTTTTATCCTCACCCGAGGACATTTTTCCATTTTAGTTCAGGTAGAGTGGGAGAGAGAGAGAGAATGAATGAGAGAGAGAGAGAGAGAGAAACATCGATGTGAAAGGGACACATCGAGTGCCTGCCACCTGCATGACCAACCAGGGGGCCGGGGACAAACTGCAACTGAGGTACATGCCCATAGTGGGAACCGAACCCGGGTCTCTCTGGACCGCAGGCCGACACTCTAACCGCTGAGCTAAACCAGCCAGGGCCATTTTTCTTTTTTCTTTTGTTCAGATAGAATGGAAGGGAAAGAGAGGAAGAGAGAGACAAACATTGATGTCAAAGGGACACATTGAGTGTCTGCCACCCGCACAACCCAATCAGGGCCGGGGACAAACTGCAACTGAGGTACGTGCCCTTAGCAGAAACTGAACCTGGGTCTCTCAGGACCGCAGGCCGACTCTCTAACCGCTGAGCCAAACTGGCCAGGGCTTAAAAAATATTTTAAAAGTTAATTTTGAAAGATTAAGTATAGTGACCTTTTCAAATGTATTCTTTTTTTTTTTTTTAATCCTCACCCAAGGACATTTTTTCTATATTTTGTTCAGATAGAGTGGGAGGGAGAGAGAGAGAGAGAGAGAGAAACATCAACGTGAAAGGGACACATCGAGTGGTTGCCATCCACACGACCCAACCAGGGCCCGGGACAAATTGCAACCGAGGTACATGCCCTTAGTGGGAACCGAACCCGGGTCTCTCCGGACTGCAGGCCGATGCTCTAACCGCTGAGGGCTCAAATGTATTCTTTTTTTTTTTAATCCTCACCTGAGGACATTTTTCCATTCTTTGTTCAGATAGAGCGGGAGGGAGAGAGAGGAAGAGAGAGAGAGAGAGAGAAACATTGATGTGAAGGGACACATCGAGTGGCTGCCACCCGCACGACCAACCAGGGCCGGGGACAAACTGCAACCGAGGTACGTGCCCTTAGCGGGAACCAAACCCGGGTCTCTCTGTACCGCAGGCCGACGCTCCAACCGCTGAGCCAAACCGGCCAGGGCTCAAATGTATTCTTAATGATTTGGTGTTTAGTTGCAGATATTGAACCTGCTTATCTTGATTTCAGACAGAGGATCCCAGTAAGTGCAGTCCTCGATTTTGGGAAGAGCTCTTCCTCATGAAGGTAAGACTTGGTGACATCTGTGGATTTTCCTGGTAACTGAGATTGCCTTCTCATGTGTTCTAGTTGCTGTACTAAAAGTGAACTCAGGCCCTTATTGTTTCCTTGGTAGGTTAATTTAGAGTACCTAGAAGGCAAGCTGGAATCTCTTGATGGTGAGGAGTTAATGAAGATCAAGGACAACATTAATTGTTTATTTCAACACTGCATCCAGGCTCTGGGAGAGGAACATCCAATTCGAGTTGTCAATGCATTACAGGTACCAGGCTGGGAGACTGGGAAGTCTTGTTTGACAGGAGAGAGAAATTGTAACACATCTGTTGGGACCTGAGGAACCTAGAATTGCCCTTAGATGTGAGGTTTTCTATTTTCTTTATTTCTTTTTTTTTTTTTTTTTTATCCTCACCGGAGGACATTTTTCCATTTTTTGTTCAGGTAGAGTGGGAGGGAGAGAGAGGAACAGAGAGAGAGAGAGAGAAACATCGATGCGAAAGGGACACATCGAGTGGCTGCCACCCGCACAACCGACCAGGGCCGGGGACAAACTGCAACCGAGGTACATGCCCTTAGCGGGAACCGAACCCGGGTCTCTCAGGACCGCAGGCGGATGCTCTAACCGCTGAGCCAAACCGGCCAGGGCTATTTTCTTTATTTCTTTAAGTAATCAAATGTCTGTGTCATACTTGTTTAGTCATCTTCCTGGTTAAACAAACTGATGCTTATGGTATTACTCTTGTCTATTTGTATAACTGATCTAGTGCCAAGGCAGATTGTTTGATAAAATTCTTAATATTACTTAAGGAAAGGAAGAGATAGAGAGGAAACTGAGGCAAGGTTGCTTAGTCTACAGCAAAAATCAGAGGAGATTCTTTTTTTTAAAATCCTCACCTGAGGACATTTTTGCATGTATCTTCAGATAGAGTGGGAGGGAGAGAAGGAGAAACATTGATATGAGAGAGACACATCGAGTGGTTGCCACTCACACGACCCCAACCGGGGCTGGGGACAAACTGCACTTGAGGTACGTGCCCTTAGTGGGAATCAATCCTGGGACTCTCCGGTCTGCAGGGCAATGCTCTAACCGCTGAGCCAAACCGGCCAGGGCTATATATAATATTTTATGTGTATATGTATAATCTTTTTGGAGCGAGGGTTTTCATCAGATTCTTAAAAGGGTCTGTAACTCTGAAAACATTGTTCTTAATGCTAGGTGGCATGATTATGAGGAAGATTCACTGAACAATTATTTCTTGGATGACTCTTATGTGCCAACCATTGGGCTCATGGGGATACATTGTACGCTTCCTGAGGGCAAAGACTCTGATAGTTTCATTCAAAACTTTGTTCCTAGTGTGTAGAACAGTGCCTGGCAAATAGCACTCTAGAAGTAAATTTTTATTGAATGAATGATGGGCAGAGTTTCTTTTTTTTAAAAAATATTGTTTCTTTATTGATTTTAGAAAGAGATGAAGAGAGAGAGAGAGAAACATCCATGAGAGAGAACATTGATTGGCTGCCTTCTTCATGCCCCCCACTGGTGATTGGGCCCACAACCTGACCATGTTCCCTGACCAGGAATTGAACTGACGACCTCTTAGTGCATGGGTTGATGCTCAACCAGTGAGCCACACCAGCCAGTTGATGGGCAGAATTTCTAAAGTTTATGTCTAGTAGTTCCAAGGTTAGCCTTTCTAGGGCTGAGTACTTAGGTCAGTGATTGACAGACTTAGGGCAGTGATAGACAGCATAAAGGATTTTATTGGAAGTTTCGGTTGATTGGGTTTAAGTTTCCATTTTGCGAGCCCCAGTTTTCTCATCTGTAGAATATAGAAATTACCTCTTGAGTTGATGCCCCAGAAAGAAGGACTATGTTTATCCTGTAACTCTTTTAATCTTTGGCACAATAAATTCCACAGTTGTAGGGGCTCATTGAAAGTTGAAGTGAAAGTCGAAAAGTGTACTTCCGTAATTGCAGTGGTTCACTGTTGGGGCATGAATTGTAAGCTGTTTTTAGTTCAGTGGAAATAAATTGACATTAGTCACTTGGTGACCAATAAAAATATAGTATATTATTGTAATAGCTTATACTTATTGAACTTTAACAACATTCCAGATACTGTTATTGGAACTTTAACAAAGTTCCAGGGACTGTTCTAAGTGCTTTATGGTATTAATTCCCATCGTTGTCACAACATTCGTGTGAGATGGGTGCTATTATTGTCATTCCCCTTTTTTTTTTTTGTGGTACGTGCCCCTAGCGGGAACCCAACCCGGGACTCTCTGGTCCACAGGGTGACGCTCAACTGCTGAGCCAAACTGGTCAGGGCGTCTTTCCCATTTTATAAAACAACTGAGGCACTGAAAAGTTAACTAATTTGTCCAGGCTCACACAGCTTACAAATAATGGAATGTAATGAATTTAAGATTTGAAGCAATTGGTTGTTATCATATAGGGACTTAAAGAACTTGTAGTTATTAAAAATAATTACTAAAAATGATAAACTATAATGTAAATACTAAAATTAATTTTAAATATAGGATAATTTCAGCAATTTCACTACACAACCTCAGGAACTGTTTTTTATTTTTGAATATCACCTCTTAGTCTTTGTCTGCAGTGTAGTTTTAAAAAAGAAGATGGCAGCCCTGGCCGGTTTGGCTCAGCGGTTAGAGTGTTAGCCTGTGGTCTGGAGAGACCTGGGTTCGGTTCCTGCTAAGGGCATGTACCTCGGTTGCAGTTTGTCCCCAGCCCTGGTTGGGTCATGTGGGTGGCAACTACTCGATGTGTCCCTTTCACAATGATGTTTTTCTCTCCGTCTCTCTCCCTCTCACTCTATCTGAGCAGAATATCGAAAAATGTCCTCGGGCGAGGATAAAAATAAATATATAAATAAAAAAGAGGATGGCGCCCTGGCTGGTTCGGCTCAGTGGTTGGAGTATCAGCCTGCGGGCCAGAGAGTCCCGGGTTCAGTTCCCGCTAGGCCCTATCGGCTAGGGGCACGTACCAAAAAAAAAAAAAGAGGATGGCTGAAAAGCAACAGAAAAAGAGGATAACAACAATTTTAGTTGCTGTTCCTCTTGATTTCTGGATTTTGTATATATTAATTCTCAGACTGAGTTTTGGAGCTCAAGTATGAAAGCACTTGAATGTCAGCTGTGCAAGTAGGAGGTTCTGAGGTTGCAATGTGAGGCTATAGATCCAGTGCCCTTCATTTTGAGACTTCCTCTCTAGAATGAATTCTTTCTCTTATCTCTGCAGACCTTGTGTGCACTCATTCGAGGAGTACATCAAAAGAATAAGTCTACCTCTGGGTTTGACATTATCAACATGCTGATGGGCTTTGACAAGGCGGAGCTGTGCATGAAGGTGAGGCTTAAGCTGCAGCTGTACCTGTGTATGGATGCTTCTGAGAGCTATTCACGGGTGCCATCTGCAGACAGTTAAATGTACTAGAAGATTTGGACTCAAATAGAAATAAATGATTGAATTTGGCCTTGAATTTGGATGTTTTTATTTTACAGATTTGGTTTATCTGAATAAAGGAAAATTTGAAGTTCAAATTTGAATTCAGCCATCCTTTCTCTGCAGGATAAAGACTGAGCAGTTTATTGTATGATTTATATCATATGATCATACAGTCTTAAAAACATTTATGAACTTAAATAAAATGTAATAAAACATACAAGGGTAACTTTAGTTCTAAGCTTTAAGCTTTCTTATTTAACACAATGACTATCAGAATTTTTATTTCTGTTTGATACTTTAAAAAATAGCAGCTTTATTGATGTATACTTTACATATCATATAATTCACCCTTTTATTTATCTTTTTAAATGTTTTTTCTTGATTTTTTTTTTAGAGAGAGACAGAGAAACATCAATGAGAGAGAGAAATATCGGTTGGCTGCCTCCTGCACGCCTCCTATTGGGGATTGAGCCAGAAACCTAGGCATGTGCCCTGACCAGGAATCAAACCAGGACCTCTCAGTCCATTGGATGATGCTCAATCCATTGAGCCACAGCGGCCAGGCTGATTCACCCTTTTAAAGTGTGTCATTTAAGCCTTGGCTGGTTTGGCTCAGTGGTTAGAGCGTCCGCCTGCGGTCCGGAGAGTCCCGGGTTTGGTTCCCTCTGAGGGCACGTACCTCGGTTGCAGTTTGTCCCCGGCCCTGGTTGGTCGTGCGGGTGGCAGCTACTCGATGTGTCCCTTTCACATCGATGTTTCTCTCTCTCTCTCTTCCTCTCTCTCCCTCCCAATCTATCTGTACAAAAAATGGAAAAATGTCCTCGGGTGAGGATAAAAAAAAAATAAAATAAATAAAAAATAAAGTGTGTCATTTAAGGGGTTTTTAGTATATTCATGAAGCTGTACAACTATCACTGCTTTTAATTTCAAAACATTTTCATCACCCGCAAAAGAAAACATATACCCATTAACAGTCATTCCTCATTTCCCTTCTCTGTAGCTCTGGTAACCATCAGTCTGCTTTATGTATCTATGGATTTACCTGATCAGGACATCTAATATGAATGTAATCATATGTGGTGTTTCTAGCTTCTTTCACTTAGCATGTTTTCAAGGTTCATCCATGTTATAGCATGTATCGATACCTCATTCCTTTTTATGTTTTGTTAATTCTCACTTGAAGATGTTTTCCCATTGATTTTTATTTTATTATTATTATTATTATTATTATTATTATTATTTTATCCTCACTCGAGGATGTTTTTACATTTATCTTCAGATAGAGTGGGAGGGAGAGAGGGAGGAAGAGAGAGAGAGACACATCGAGTGATTGCCACCCACTCGACCCCAACCGGGGCCTGGGACGAACCACAACCGAGGTACGTGCTCTTAGTGGGAACCAAACCCAGGACTCTCTGGTCCATGGGCCAACGCTCCAACTGCTGAGCCAAACCGCCAGGGCCCCGTTGATTTTTAGATATAATGGAAGGGAGAGAGAGAAATATCGATACAAGAGAGACATCGATTGGTTGCCTCTTGCATGACCCTGACTGGGTTAGGGAATCAAACCTGCAACCCAAGTATGTGCCCTTGACTGGGAATTGAACCTGTAATCCTTCTGTCCATGGACCACGCTCTAACTGCTGAGCCAACCCTCCAGGGCTTATGGCTGATTAGTATTCCTTTGTTATGAATGTACCATATCATTTTATTTATTCATTCATCAATTGATGTACATTTGGGCTATTTCAACATTTTGACTATTATGAATAATGCTGCTATGAACATTCATTTATGTTTTTTATATTTGTTTTGTTCCCCGCACCATTTGCCCCCTTCCACCCAGCCTCGTGTATAAGATTATTTGAAAAAATCTTTTTTGTTGAAAGTATTACAAATGTCCACCCCCGCATTGATCCCTCTTCCCCTCTCCCACCCCCCTCCTGCTTTCCCCTCATGTATAAGTTGTTGCGTGGACATATGTTTTCAGATGTCTTGAGTATATATGCAGGAGTGGAATTGCTGGGTCAGATGGTAACTCTATGTTTAACATTTTGAGGAACTGCCACACTATTTTCCAAAGTTGCTGTTCCATTTTACAGTTTTACCAGCAATGTATGAGGGTTCCAGTTTCTTCACATTCTCGTTAACAATAGCTTTTATTTGTTGTTTTTATTTTTGAGAAAAGGCTATTAAGATCCTTTGCCTATTTATAGATTGATTTATTTGTCTCTTTTTATTGTTGAGTTGTAAGAGTTTGTTTTGTTTCTTTTTTTAAATCCTCACCTGAGGATATTTTTCTACTTATCTTCAGATAGAGAGGGAGGGAGGGAGAGAGAGAGAGAGAAACATCAATGGGAGAGGGACACATCAAGTGGTTGCCTCCCACAGGACCTGACCTGGGCCAGGGACAAACCGCAACTGAATCGAACCTGCGACTCATTGGTCCTCGGGCCAACGCTCTAATCGTTGAGCCAAACCGGCCAGGGCATAAGAGTTCTTTTCATATTTTGGATATAAGTCTCTTATCAGATATCAGATTTGCAGTGTTTGACAATATCTTGAATGAATGTTGTTTACAATGTGAACAACATATTTGAGGAACTAGTCTTCTGTCACTCAGTAAATTTAAAATATAAAATCTGTGTGCCAAAGAATCCTTATAGTGATTAAGTTATTTTAAAAGGTTATGAATAGACAATTATGAATACACAAAGATTTACTACCTGGAATCATTTTTTAAATTCTAGCCTATACAGTTTATGTATGTATCATAGTAAAATCCCATATTTCTCTTTCATTGTCATCATTCTAACTACTGCGTGTATACTGCTGATTACTAAGTCTCTAACTTGAGTTTTAACATTCCCTCATGAGTCTGAGTTGTATATGTACTGTATAAGCACTTGCTGAATATACTACTTACACATCCCTAAATATCTGTTGCTTAACATATTCAAAATGGAACTCATTGTTTTCCTGACATCTGTTCTTCCTCATTCATTCCCTATCAGAATAGGGGCACCTGTCTTCTCAGTCCCTAAAGCCAAAAAGCCTGGGAGTCATCCTTGACTCTTTCCTCTTCCTCATTTTTCATTTCTAGATGATCACCAAGTTCAGCGAATTTTACCTCAGCTCATATTTCTCATACCTTCCCCCTCCCCTCCACCCCCCCTGTTGCCAGTGTCCCCATTATCTCTCACTTGAACTGTTGCAGTGATGCCTACATTCATACTTTTGACAAACATTTGTTAGGCTCCTGTGTGCCAGGCACTGAGGATACAGAGGCAAATAAGACATAGCAACTATTTTCTGAAAACTGATAGATTAGTCCTCATTTGTCTCCATTCCTCCAGGCTTATCATCTTTAAATCTGTCATCCACATGGACACCAGAGGTATTGTATCTTACACTCAAATTTTTCCTGCTTAAGACCCTTCATTAGTTTCCTATCACTAATAGGATAAAGACCAAACTCCTAGTTAGCCTTTTAAAACTTGCATGACCTGCTCCTTGTTTATTTCTCTAGTCTCATCTCTCACCACTGTTTCTCACTCATTATTCCATAATAAAAAACTAATTGTATTCCAACTTTGTATTCAGAGCTGTTTCATTCCTCCTGTGTCTTTGATCATGCTAATGCTTGTCTAGAATTTCTTTCCTCCTCAAGTTTTAATTAATTCTTACTAATTTTTCAAAATACAACCCAAACTTGAGGAGTCCTAGAATAGGTGACATCTGAACTATTTTCCTTCCTCCATGTATATTTCTGTTATAGTAACAATTACATCAAAATTGTTTTCTTATTTTTCTCTCCCATTAGACTAAAAACACCTTGAGAGCAAGAGTCATTGCCTTATTATTATTTTTTTTAATTTTAATAAGTGTTTATTTGAGACAAAACTGACAATGCCAGGAAGCAAGATCTCAGAAGTGTTTTTCTTATATTTTTTAAAAAATATGTTTTTATTGACTTTTTAGAGAGGGAGGAAGGGAGAGAGAGAGATAGAAACATTGATGTTAGAGAGGAACATCGATCAGCTGCCTCCTGCACACCTGCCATGGGGGATCAAGCCTACAACCTGGACATGTGCCCTGACTGGGAATTAAACTTGGAACTCTCAGTCCATGGGATGCCGTGCAATCCACTGAGCCACACCGACCAGGCTTTTTTAGTATTTTTTATTTTATTTTTAAAAATATTTTTCCTTTATTGATTTTTAGACAGAGAGGAAAGGATAGGGAGAGAGAGATAGAAACATCGATGAGAGAGAACATCGACTGGCTGCCCCCTGCATTTCCCCCACTGGGGATCAGGCCCACAACCTGCGCATGTGCCCTGACCAGGAATTGAATCGGCCATCTCTTGGTGCATGGGTCGATGCTCAACCACTGAGTCACACCGGCTGGGCTTTTTTTTTTGTATTTTTGAAAGCACAATATTTAGCATATAGTAGACCCTCACTACATATTTGTTGAATTGAACTGAAGTAGCTTATTTTGAACCTTCACTTCTCAGCATGCTAAACTCTTATTCATTTATTTTCTTTCTTCATTTAATGTAAGATACTTCTTTTCTTCTTCCTTCTATTGTAGTATCTAAGGATTTTATCTTTTGATTACATTGTGTCTAACAGCTGGTTGTTAGTATAAGTGATAAACTCCACTCACATTATCTTGTGGAATTGACCAGGATGGACACAAGCTAGCTTTGTTGCATAACTATGCCAGTGATAGCCAGTAGTGTTACTGTCTCAGTGTTGCTTGTTCAGTGTGCCTTTCTCAAGTGATATATTTTCTTTATCAAATAATGAAACATATCTAGTTATTGAACTATTATTATTAACCTTGAACTTAATTATTTTATTTATTATTTTAATTTATTAGCTTATATATTATTTCATATACTTATTTAATTTAACCATTATTATTGATCTTTTAAAAATTTACTTCATTCTAAACTAAAGGTTTATATGAGGATGACAGGCTAGAAATATTTACTTGGTAGAATAGTGAATTCTATTATTCTATATAGTTGTTCTAAAGCATTTTTCCAAAAATAGCTAGACTTAGAAGTCTTCCTTTACTTTGTCTAATTTTGTAAGGCCTGGGCCTCAGGGAATGATATGCTTACTTCATTGTGTGTTAATTCACTTTACACTGTGTAACATAACCCAGAATTGGGCAGACACAGTGCAGATATTATTTGATATGGTTTAACACTTAACCATTCCTTTCTCAGAACTTGATGGAGAGTTTGGATTCGTTGCTTTGTGCAGAAGGTTCTGAAAGTCTGAAGAGTTTATGTTTGAAACTTCTCCTTTGCTTAGTGACTGTAAGTAACTCATTATATATTTCTTTTTCAAGGATATTAATTGACAGCAGGGGCAAACTTATTTGAATACTTGAGCACAAAACTAGAGAGGAATAGAGAAAAATAAATCATCTATTGGGGCATTACATCATTCTGTTGTGTTTGAATGTGTAGGAGGAAGTTAGTTGCATGAGCTTTTGTTTCCTGGAAGTTGCTGTTTGGAGAAACTCCTGGCACTTTAGCCTGTAGGATATGGAATATTTGTTACTCTAGAGGTACCATTCCTGGAGATCTACTCTCTTCTGGATTAGCAGATTTGCCCTTCTCATCAGGTCTCATTTGGAAACAGTTTCTGTGATTCTGAATGTTTTTGTTTGTTCTGACTTAGATTTTGTAGCTTGAAGCTGGCCTGTGCCTTCTGGTGGGAGGAGGGCAAGGTATTGTTCATTTACTTCAGGTGGTTGAACCTTTCCTTGCCACCACTCAAAGACTTCTGGATCATAAACTTCTTCCTATGCCATTTGAGGACTGATACCCAAGAAACTGTTAAGCAAATGCTTGTGTTGGCTATGAGAGGAACTATGAGAAGTTAAAAAATTTAGGGAGTTTCCTCCCTGGCATTAATTGCTCAGTGGTTAGAGCCTTGGCCCACACACCGAAGGGTGACGGAATCAATTCCTGGTCACTCCTTCTCTCTAAAAATCAATGCAAAAATATCCTGGGGTGAGGATTAATAAAAACAAACAAACAAAAATTTAGAGATTTTTAATTTGCTAATTTCTTACCCATCTAATGTCTGTTTTAGTCTAGTGTCTATGTAGGCTGTGGTGGCTTTGAAGGAGATTATAAAAGGTCTGGTAAATATCTAGTAGAATGTTTTAACATTTCTGTTTCTCTCAGATACTAGTGGAGGAGATATATGTTAGAGTAATGTTAGAGTATCTCAGTATAGTTTTTAAAAAGCTTTTTATTGCACTCAGGTGACAGATAACATCAGCCAGAACACTATCCTGGAGTATGTAATGATCAACAGCATATTTGAAGCAATTTTACAGGTTGGTCAATTCCCTTGTCACCTCTTTCTTCTTTGGGTAAACTACCTCCTCAAATACTCTTTGTCTGCCTTCCTAGGAAGTAGGAGTTAGCACTCTCACACATTTCTGGTTCTTATTATAGATACTCTCCCACCCCCCAAGTCGTAGGGTGCATGGGTATGATGCTGTAGTCCTCTTGGCTTTGCTGGTCAACTACAGAAAATATGAGGTAAGTGGGCCCTTTAATTGATAAGTTGTTATCTTTCTATTATCTTCCTACATGTGGCTACTCCTAGAAGACTTTTTTTTTTTTTTTATCCTCACTTGAGGACATTTTCCCATTTTTTGTTCAGGTAGAGTGGGAGGGAGAGAGAGGAACAGAGAGAGAGAGAGAGAAACATCGATGTGAAAGGAACACATCGAGTGGCTGCCACCCGCACGGCCGACCAGGGCCGGGGACAAACTGCAACCGAGGTACGCGCCCTTAGCGGGAACCGAACCCGGGTCTCTCAGGACCGCAGGTCGACGCTCTAACTGCTGAGCCAAACCGGCCAGGGCTAGAAGACTTTGTTTAATATGGAAGACATGCTCTTGGTAAATGGTATATGGATTTATTTTGATACACCAAATTCTAAAAATCCGATATAAAATGCATGGAGCAGCTCTGGCAAGTTTAGCTAAGTGGTTAGAGCGTTGGCCTGCGGACCATAGAAACCCAGGTTTGGTTCCCGCTAAGGGCAGGTACTCAGTTGCAGTTTGTCCCTGGTCCCGGCCTTATGGGTGGCAACCAGTCGATGTGTCTCTCTCACATCGATGTTTCTCTTTCTCTCTTCTTGCCTGTCTGCCTGAAGATAAATGCAAAAAAAATGTCCTTGGGTGAGGATAAAAAAGAAAAGAAAATATGCATGGGGCAGATGATACAGCTGTTTTTTTTGTTTTTTTTTTTCTTTTAAATTTTTTTAAAGAATAGCAACATTATTTATTTATTTTTATCCTCACCCGAAGACATTTTTTCCATTTCTTTTTTATTCAGATAGAATGGGAGGGAGAGAGAGGAAGAGAGAGAGAGAAACAACAATGTGAAAGGGACACATCGAGTGGCTGCCACCCGCACAACCAACCAGGGCCGGGGACAAACTGCAACTGAGGTATGTGCCCCTAGTAGGAACCGAACCTGGGACTCTCTGGTCCACAGGCCAACGCTCTAACCACTGAGCAAAACCGGCCAGGGCCCCTCTTTATTGATTTTAGAGAGAGAGGAAGGGAGAGGGAGAGAGAGATAGAAACATTGATGAGAGAGAACATCGATTGGCCGCCTCCTACATGCCCCCCACTGGGGATTTGACCCACAACCGGGGCATGTGCCCTGACTGGGAATCAAACCGGCTACCTCTTGATGCATGGGTTAATGCTCAACCACTGAGCCACACTGGCTGGGCAGGAACTTTTTATTTATCTTTTTATCCTTACCCGAGGACATTTTTTTTTTTTTTTTTTTGCATTTATCTTCAGATAGAGCAGAAGGAAGAGAGGGAAGAAGAGAGAGAGAGAGAAACATCGACGTGAAAGGGACACATCAAATGGTTGCCACTCACACGACTCCAACCAGGGCCAGGGACAAACTGCAATTGAGGTACGCGCCCTTAGCGGGAACCGAACCCAAGACTCTCTGGTCTGCAGGCTTACGCTAACTGCTGAGCAAAACTGCCCAGGGCCAGGCAGGAACTTTTTATTTATTTTATTTATTTATTTATTTATTTATTTTTTTATTCTCACCCGAGGACATTTTTTCATTTTTTGTTCAGATAGAGCGGGAGGGAGAGAGAGAGAGAGAGAGAGAGACATCGATGTGAAGGGACACATCGAGTGGCTGCCACCTGCACGACCAACCAGGGCCGGGGACAAACTGCAACTGAGGTACATGCCCTTACCGGTAACCGAACCCGGGTCTCTCTGTACCGCAGGCCGACGACGCTGTTGGAGCCAAACCGGCCAGGGCCAGGAACTTTTTAAAAAGAAGAAATTTCTGGGCTTTACTCTCAACACACTGAGTCAGAATCTTTTGGGGGTGGTACCTGGGAATCTGTATTTTTTTAAGATCCTCTATTGAATATGATGATTTGCCAGGATTGGGAACCACTGACCTAATGCATTTGTTTTGAAAGATTGGACTTTTATATGTTGGGTTTTCTTAATGTATCACTGTTGGTCTGGAAACTTTCTTATTTTAATGGAAATTGAAGACAAACTTATTTGTGTTAATTTTGGAGTTAATTTTGCCCCTGAATTAACTAGGGACAGATTTATAGGTTTTTGAGATGAAGAGCAGAACTCAGAGAGATTTCTACTTGGGTTGGTGTGTCTACTTGATTCCCCTCAAAAGGCAGAATACATGGAAAAGGAAGAGGGCCAGCCCTGGCCAGTTTGGGTCCGTGGTTAGAGCGTCAGTCTGCGGTCCAGAGAGACCCGGGTTTAATTCTTGCTAAGGGCATGTACCTCGGTTGTAGTTTGTCCCCAGCCCCGGTTGGGGTTGTGCGGGAGGCAGCCACTCGATGTGTCCCTTTCACATCGATCTCTCTCTCTCTCTCGCTTTCTCTCTCTCTTCCTCTCTCCTTCCACTCTATCTAAAACAAAAAATGGAAAAATGCCCTTGGGTGAGGATAAAAAAAAAAGAAAAGGAAGGAGTCCAGTTAGGGAAGACCAGAACCTTATTGGGGATAGCTTTGGAGTAATAAGGAGCATTTAGCACTCAGTCCTAGACACTAGGAGTACTTTACTAAACCCAGAAGTCAGGAACTACATGGAGGCAACCTGACTTTCCTCACTTAATAAGTAGCAATGCTAGGAAAAGTGGGCCAATTGGAGGGAGGATTGTCATTTCTGAACTTCTGGATCCTTGCTTAGTGATGTTTGATATGATTCCTAGCCAGGTCAAAAGTGATGAGTTAACAAAATCTGGAGCTTATTCTTACACAGAGTGATATAGAAGAAGGGGAGGCCGTGAGAAAGGAATACTTAAAGGGGAATTGGAATATGTGGAGCAACGTTAATGTGTTATAAATCCTAGGAGCTGATCGCTTTCATTGTCTTGGAGGAACTGATGAATGGCATTTAGAGCGACTAATAGATATGTAATTTATCACCAACACCTGTTTTACTGGTAATCTGGAGGGGTTGGCATGGTAGCCAATTTTATCTCTATCAAGTATAATAGCCTCTGGGGCCTTATTACAAAAGCAAAAAAAAAAATAGCTGAGGAAAAATGCTGAAGATACTTAAAGAGAGTTGAGTTATATGTGATAGGAAAGCACCATCATCAGGAATGAATATTTTTGGAACATTCTGTTGAATGCAGGCCACTCTGGGGCAGTGGCTTGGCTTTTCTGAATGTGAACTGAAATCTGGCTCAGCCCAGTAGGGCTCTCTGAAATATCAGCCTGAAAAATTGGATGTGGCCAAGGAATTGGAGAAAATAATATTTCTGGAGTGAGGCATGTATCTCTAGTTTGTCAGAAGCCCCAGAAGAATTAATATAGTAGGCAAGGTCAAGCTGGTGGGCATAATTTATCTGGGCTTTGCAGCTTTTGATATAAGTCACTCACCAGAAAACATTAAGGAATCCTGGTGACCATGGAGGAGGTAGGTTTTTGAAGAAACATGAGGAATTCCAGATGAATAGCAAAACCAAAAGCTGGTAAAATTTTACGCAAACTAGTATGAGAAGGTGTGTGCTGCGGAGAACAGAATTCTAGCTATACTGCAATCAATCCCATGACCCAAGCAGTAAGTCGTAACCTTTCTAGAAAGGTGCAGAGGACACCAGAGAGGCTGGGTGTCTAGCTCAACACAGAGAAGTTAAATAAGGTATTGGATTTAAGAAATGGAAGTGAACCCTGGCCGGTTTGGCTCAGCGGTTGGAGTGTCGGCCTGCGGACCAGAGAGTCCTGGGTTCAGTTCCCGCTAGGGGCACATACCAAAAATAAAAATAAAAAATAAAAAGAAATGGAAGTGATAGAAAAGATGTCACATGGTAAATATAAAAAATAGTTCTTGCCCCGGCCAGTTTGGCTTGGTGGTTAGAGCATGGGCCTGTGGACCAATTAGTCGCGGGTTCGGTTTCAGTCAAGGGCACATACCTCGATTTTAGTTTGTCCTTGACCCTGGTCAGGGTCCTGCGGGAGGCAGCCAGTCAATGTGTCCCTCTCCAGTCAATGTTTCTCTCTACCGCCCCTCCCCCCAACCACTCTATCTGAAGATGGATGGAAAAATATCCTCGGATGAGGATTAAAAAAATATGTATTTATATATATATAAAATAGTTCTTCCTCACCTCAAATAATGCATTCCATTTAGTCATTTTATCTAAAGAGATAGAGGAGGCCAAAAAAAAGGTCTAAGGAAGTGCATTGAAAAATGGTAAGTATGGAATGATTTAGATCAAATAGAGGCAGGATGCTATTTGAGTGATCTCGTGATGGCTCACTGAGTTTGTAATTCTGTTTTGTGGCTGAAAGTAGAATGCCTCTAGTTTTAAAACGTGACCAGCACAACAGGTACATGGTGCTAAGGAGTATCAGTATATAAAGAATAAAAAAAATTTTTTTTTTAATCCTCACCTGAGGACATTTTCCCATTTTTTGTTCAGATAGAGTGGGAGGGAGAGAGAGGAACTGAGAAAGAGAGAGAAACGTCAACGTGAAAGGGATACATCGAGTGGCTGCCACCCGCACGACCAACCAGGGCTGGGGACAAACTGCAACCGAGGTGCCCTTAGTGGGAACCGAACCTGGGTCTCTCCGGACTGCAGGCCGACGCTCTAACAGCTGAGCCAAACCGGCCAGGGCAGAATAGAAATTTTTACAGCATTAATATCCTGGCCTTCTAGGTTGGCCCCATCTCCTGAAATGAAGTGACTCACTCCCCAACTGCTGCTAGTTGAACATGACATTTTTCAGAAATTACAAAGTTGTTTATTATGTCCAGTTTCAAGTTGTTCCCTTTCTTTCTCTCTCTTTTTTCTCTTTCCTAAAGAACTTCCTTAGAATGTGATAAAAACGTCAAAGGAGAAAAAAATATAGTTAACAATCATTGAGCCCTTACCATATGCCAGATACTATGCTAAGAATTTTCCATCATATTTCACTTAAGTGTCATAGAAACCTCGAGGAAGAAAATATTATCTCCATTTTACAGATGAGGAGATTGAGCTCATGTGAATTAGTGTGCCTAACTTACCACAATTAATGAGTAGAGGAGCTAGAATTCAAACTCTTGCTTTTAGCCACCTTGCCTTCCCCGCAACTGCTGCTAACGCACAGACTATTCTTGGTAATCAGATGATCCTTATTACCTAGAGCAGTGTACTTTTGGGAAGCTGAGTGACTAGGACTTTAAAAAAGTATGCCAAGAAACAGTGGCCTTTTCCTTCTAGTGTTCTCATCATGGTGGCATATCTAGGTTAGCCTCTTGCTGATTTTCTTTTTCAGACATTCACTTGCTTTGGATCTTATCTGAAGTCTGTAGCATCAGCAGGATTTGACTGTTGGTTATAGGAAGAAGTGTTGTTGAAAGCTTTCCTGTGTTAGATCAAGTAACAAATGGGGAGTAGATTTTACCTCCTTGAGTTGTGTTGAGAAAACCTTATAAACATTTGGACTGTTAAGAAAGCAAAGCTGTCTCTTTCTCCATTCCCAGTTGACATTCGAAAAGATGCCCTCAGAAACTTGATTAAATAAGGTCTGTGTGGGGGGTTAGCCTTTTAGTTGGGTTTCCAAGTTTCTCTGTAATGAGTTTTCTTAGTTGCTCTAAAAACTGCCAATCTGAGAACTATTGTTCCCTGCTTGCCTTGGGTTAGAATTGGTGCCTGATCTACATGAGGTCTTTCCTCACATCCCATGAGTGGGATGTTTTCAAGGTGAGCAGGTCATTGGTTCTCATCTCACCAGTAGGAGATGGCCTAACTGCTTAATGAGTTTAAATATATGTTCATTTCCATATGCTGCCCAGCTGAGATTGGGTCTGGAAAAACTCAGGAAATCTTCCAATGCTATAAGTGATGGGACAATCATTAAATCCCAGCGTCCTGGCCAGATTGTAGTTTGGGTAATTACATCATTTTTTTTTTTCAGTTCCCCTGCAGTGTTATTTGGGTATCGGATCCATAAATGGCCTCTCTGGCTGTTAAGCAGCTGCCACTTTCCACCCCCCAGGTGGCTTTGTTTTACGGGTGGGTGAATCAGTCCTTGCATATTGTTTGTGGAATGGTTAGGGAGCCTTTGGGATGAGAAAGTAAGTTAGCAACTTACAAATTTGTACCTTATGGCAAAGAAGCTTTTATATCCCCCAAAAGACAGTCGTCCCTATGGACTCAGTAAATTGTTGGCAGGATAGGACAAAGTGAGTTTTGTGGAGTGTTCACTTATGTTTTAGAAACAAGAGGGAAAGATGGAAGAAGTGGCAGACATAGGCTTGAGCTGATTCAACCTAGAGGAAAATGCAGGAAGAACAGAATTTGTGTATGTTGTGCGCTTGCGCGTGCTTGGTGAATGCCCATGCACTTTGAGAGACTTACTGGAAATGGGGGCAGTCATTCTGCAAGATGGGTTGGGTCTGGGTAGTAGGAGCATTGCCATAGTGAGAGGGCCTGATAGGTGTGTTTTTGTTAACACTTTGTTAACTAGTTAATGGGTTCTTCTTATTTTTTAATCCTCACCCAAGGATATTTTTCTATTTATCTTCAGATAGAGTGGGAGGGAGAGAGAGGTAGAGAGAGAGAAACATCTACATGAGAGAGACATATCAACTGGTTGCCTCCCGTAGGACTTGGACCAGGGCTGGGGATGAACCACAACCGAGGTACGTGCTCTTGGTCAGAATCGAACCTGCACGACTCATTGGTCTGTAGGCCGATGCTCTACCGCTGAGCCAAACTGGCCAGGATGTTAATGGGTTCTTAAGTAGGTCATACTCACCTTAAGTCTCCTCTCTTCTTTAACAGTCTGTGAATCCTTATATTGTGAAGCTGTCTATTGTGGATGATGAGGCCACGCTCAATGTGAGTATCTGGATCTTTGTGTATTGTTTTGATGACTTACTTTCAGAGGACTTACTTGCAGTGGATATTTAGAAAGCAGAGAGCTTTTGTGTTAATTTCATCTGACTATAAAAGAGGGAATCGGTGTTTCTTTTTAGAGCATTACTGAAACTATCTTATTGTATTCTATCTTCTCATATCATGGAAGGAAGGTTTGAGCGGACATTTGCTTGCTAATCATGATGAAATAGTTGGTTATATTTTATGTTGTAGTGTGCTGAGGTTGACTGTCCTACAGAGTCAATAAGTTACATTTCCAAGAATAAGAAGACTTAGATGATATATCAAAATACTATACTGTATACTATAAATAGCTTATAATTTTATATGTCAATTATATCCTATTAAAGCTAAAGTTAGAAAATAATAAAGAAGGCTCAGGTGACTAAATGATAGGATATTCCTTCTTATAGAACTAGCTAGATGATATTTATAACTTGACTTGGTGAATCTGAAACATGGATGATGGTATATATCTGCTACAATATATCCTTGAAAGTTTGGGAAATAACATCTGATCTCTGAATATAGGGAGGAGAAAGATGACCAGGTGTCTGGTTTATTCTCTTTCCATCTTGTCCTCTTCATTCTTCTAATTTCCCTTATGAATAGATGTGCACATGATTCATCTTGTGGCCTTAATTGATCTTTGTGTTGTGCTTAGCAGATTCTGGAAGGAAAGTTGATAAGTTACTGTAACATTTATTGGATGCTTCTTCTCATCATACTCCTATATTCCTGTGGCCTGAAAGAGAGTGACTTGTCTATATGCACCTTCATTTAGCATGGGACTCATTGTCACTTTTATTGTGGTTGTTTTAGAGACATAAAAGTTTTTTTGTTTGAAGCCTCTAACTCAGTCTTCTCTTTTGAGATGAAAATGAACCCAGTGAAATTGTTAGTGATCTGGACTTGTCTGTTTCACCCCGTTACTCTATTAAGTAACAGTAAGATAATTAGATCAGAGAGATATCTCCAAAGAAGTTCCTTTTGATGCTTTGGCAATGCCTCTCAGAATTTCTGTCCTCCTTGCCAGCTTTCAGGTAGAACTTATTGGGCTTGGATCAGGGGGATGTAATTAGTGTTTTTCCTGGCCTAATCATAACATCACCACCAGCTCCTTATTTCACCTGTGCTGTCCTTTTTCTTTCTAGGGAATGGGGCTTGTGATTGCTCAAGCTTTATCTGAGTACAACAGGTAAGTCCACCTTTCCAGAAGAGAAGGGTTTAATTTTCATTTGAATTGGTTGAGTACGAAACAGGTTTGTTAGAGTTTGGGTGAACTTGGCTTACCTGTGTTAGAAGAGTATTCAGAGGTACAGCTGCTGGTAGATGTCTTTGCTGTAGCTTGGCTGGATGGCTTTAGCAGGGGTTGTTTCTGATACTAGGAGAGAAGCCACCAGGTTAGTGTCCATCTTTTCTTTAAACAATTAGGCACACTCTTTGCAACCTTTAGTATTTTGTTGTAGAGCATTTTAACTGGTATTTCATCCACAAGCAGGCTCTTCCATTCAGCCCAGCATGTCACACAAATATCATTTTCTATGTAAAAAAAGTTGTGAAGCCCTGGCCGGTTTGGCTCAGGGTTAGAGCGTCGGCCTGAGGTCCTGAGAGACCCGGGTTCGGTTCCCGCTAAGGGCATGTACCTCGGTTGCAGTTTGTCCCCGGCCCTGGTTGGGTCGTGTGGGTGGCAACCACTCGACGTGTCCCTTTCACGTCGATGTTTCTCTCTCTCTCTCCCTCCCACACTCTATCTGAACAAAATATAGAAAAAATGTCCTCAGGAGAGGATAAAAAAAAAAAAAGTTGTGAGGCACTGCTTTTTTTGTATGCTTAAAAAAATAAATAAAAGGAGAAAACATTGAATTAGGTCTGATTTGCCAGATGCTTCTTTTTCATCAGGGATCAACTGTGGTTTCCTGGAGTCCCTGTCTCTACTGGGGGCTGTCTTCATTGGTGTTTGCTTTTCCTCTTGTTGTGGATGGGGAAGGATATGATAATCAATGAATGGAAACCAGAAGTGTCCCCAGTCCTAGCAAGGGCCAGGCACGATCTTTCTTGCTTCTTTCCATACTTTCCTCACACATAACTGGATATTGGAATTTCAGATCTGTCTCATCTCCACAAATAGTTTAGCTCACAGATTTCATCCATCCTCTTCCTTCAGAAACAAACAAAATTTTCACTGTTACAGTCTTGAAGTAATTTCACTGTCAGACTTTTCAAGGAATAGTCTGTTTGGGAAATAACTGGATCAGCCATATGTTAGAGCAGTTTCACACTTTTGCAGCTTGCTTTCTAAGTCTCTACCAAAGTAGCCAGGCACTTTGGTACACACTACCTCAAGAGCAGATGCGTGCCTCTTAGTTTACAGGGGAAACTGCAGTGACTAGATTGTCATAGTGTTTTTGTTTTCTGGAGTCAGTGAATTCTATGAGTCCTCTGCCCTCATTACCTAGAATGCTAAGGACAAAGACATACTTGATAAATAATAGTAAAATAATACTAAAGTTTAATTTAATTATTTTTGTTTAGGCAGTATAAAGACAAGGAAGAAGAACACCAGAGCAGTTTTTTCTCTGCCTTAACAAATATGGTAAGTCTTACTTGTTTTTTCTCTCCTGCTCAGAAATGTAAGAGATCTGTAGAGGTAGACAAATCTGGACTCAGAAGTTTAGATGTTTGAGGTGATGGTATGATGAAGGGAGACAGAGAGGGTTGCTTGGAGCAGATTTTTGCTATTTTTTAAAAATATGTTTTCATTGATTTTTTTTTTTTTTTTTTTTTTGGAGAGAGGCGGGGGTGGGGTGGGGTGGGGAGAAACTTCAATTGGCTGTCTCCTGCATGCCCTGTACTAGGGATCAAGCCCGAAACCCTGGGCATGTGCTCTGACTAGGAATCGAACCAGAACCTCTCAGTCCACCGGACAATGCTCAGTTCACTGAGCCATACCGGCCGGGCAGAACAGACTATTTTATTTAAAAAATTTTTTTTTCCTGTATTGATTTTAGAGAGAGAGGAAGTGAGAGGGAGAGAGAGAGAGATAGAAACGTCGATGAGAGAGAACATCGATTGGCTACCTCCTGCATGTCCCCCACTGGGGATCAGGCCCACAACCTGGGCATGTATCCTGACCAGGTATTGAACCGGTGACCTCCTGGTGCATGGAGTCGACATTTAACCACTGAGCCACACTGGCCGGACCAGAACAGATTATTTTGAGAGCTATATCTCTTTTAGTGATTTTCAAACCTAAGTGAGATAGGGGAAAGGAGAGCTCTGATTTCTCTGAGACAGATTTTTTTCAAATTAATTCATTTCGTTTTTAAAGGCTACAATAAAGGTACATATTAAGTTAGATTTCTGCTTTCTAAAGAGCTGGCTTTGTGCCCTGGCCGGTTTGGCTCAGCGGTTAGAGCGTGGACCTGTGGTTCTGAGAGACCCGGGTTTGGTTCCCGCTAAGCGCATGTACCGCGGTTGCAGTTTATCCCCGGCCCTGGTTGGGTCGTGCAGGTGGCAGCCACTTGATGTGTCCCTTTCACATCGATGTTTCTCTCTCTCTCTCTCCCTCCCACTCTATCTGAACAAAAAATGGAAAAATGTCCTCGGGTGAGGATTAAAAAAAAAAAAAAGCTGACTTTTTTAGAGGACTAACCCTATGGAACGCAGAATAGGAGGGTTTAGATCTCAATCTAACACTCCTTGGCTGTCTGCTGTGGCCACTTGTTTCCTCATAGCTGGTCCTGGATTTGAGGGATTGATGCAGGGGATCTGAGTTACTCGTCTAAAGGCTTAATGGGCTGAGAGGTCTATTTGTCTAGGAAAGTTATTGGTTCATTTTGTCAGATTGCTGAGCAAGGTTTCTCAACCTTGGCATCATAGGCATTTTGGGCCAGATAATCTGCAACTAATTTTTAAGAGGTAAATATAGCAGATCTTAGAACCTAGGCAGATTCAGAAAGTCTTCTTGGGTGTTAGTAGTTAAGTTATCAGCACTAGGGCAAAATCATTTTGAGTTCATTGCAAGAAACAGTCATCCCTCAACTCCCCAAAAGGCAATTTTCGCCCCCAATGCCTATGCCTTTTCTCCTCCTCCTTTCTTAGAGCCTACTCTCAGGATGGGCTTGATAAGCTCTTTAACTCTGAAACATCAGTAACTAAAGTCTCTCAGAGGTCAGAGCAGTATGAACGCTATATTGGTTTTTGGTTAAATGACTTAGATATAAATATGTTGCTCTCAGGGATCTTTGCCTTTTATCCAAGAAGAAAAATTTTGTAACAAACAAATGACGCTCCAGCTGCATAGTTTTGGATTGGACATCAGTAAATAGGTGGAAAGGTATTTTTAGAGGGATGGGCATCTTTCCCAATGCTTCTTCTTTTCTTTTTATTATCCTCACCCGAGGACATTTTTCCATTTTTTGTTCAGATAGAGTGGGAGGGGGAGAGAGAGAAACATTGACATGAAAGGGACACATCGAGTGGCTGCCACCCGCATGACCCAACCAGGGCCAGGACAAACTGCAACCGAGGTATGTGCCCTTAGCGGGAACCGAACTTGGGTCTCTCTGGACCCCAGGCCAACGCTCTAACCGCTGAGCCAAACTGGCCAGGGCTCAGTGCTTCTGATATTATACATATTGGAGGAAACTTTTACTTATTTGGCTGTCCTGCCTCAGACACAAACTAAAGATTTTGTGATCTGAAAGATGGACAATGGATTGCATATAGACAGTTCTGAGCTGAAATTCAAGTATTCCCCTGAAGACAGCTCTATGTTGGATGAAACTAGCCTACTTTCTGTGATGTTCTTTTTTAATAAGTTTTTTTACTTTAACAAAGCAACTTTCAGGAAAGATGCAGAATGATGAGGATGCCTAGGCTAACATTAACTTGTTGTCAGCGATTACTAAACTTACCCATTGAAAAGGAGAGCTGGACAAAAGTACTAGGATTGTTTTTAAGCTCCTTTAAGAAGACATGATTTAGTGCAGTTCTCATTATTTCAGTTATTACTTATGATTCTTTTAAGATCTTCAAAGTGGGCTGATTGTGGTGTGAGTGTGACTGGTGGGCCAGAGTTCCAAATTCCCTTGGGTAGCAAATAGCTTGTTTTTTACTGATTAATGGCTTCTTAGGCAGAGTTCCTCTTGTATTTTCCTGCTGTAAGTGTGCAATTCCCCTTTTCTTCCACAGGTGGGCAACATGTTCATAGCAGATGCTCATGAGAAAATCTCAGTACAGTAAGTGCCTGATATTTTTGTACAGTGGTGACTTGAACTTAATGTGGGCTCACCAACTGGATATGAGAGTGTGAAATGTTACCTCTTGTTAATCTTTTACAGATTCAAACTTTTCTGGTGATAATATCAAATGTTTCTTGAGAATAGGCTCTTAGAAACTTCTACTTTGGTTTTGTGTATTGAGCCCCAGCTTTGGAATGTCTTTCCTCTTTGCCTATATCACTTCATTTATTTATTGTTAATCCTCACCTGAGGATATTTTTTCCATTAATTTTTAGAGACAGTAGAAGTGGGGATTTGGGGGGGGGGGAGAGAGAGAAACATCGATGTGAGAGAGACACATCGAGTGGCCACCACCCACATAACCCCACCCAGGGCTGGAGACAAACTGCAACCAAGGCACGTGCCTCAGCAGGAACCAAACCCGGGACTCTGGTCCGTAGGGCGAAGCTCTAACCACTGAGCAAAAGTGGCCAGGGCTCTTTTTTTTTTTTTTTTTGTACATTTTTTTCTTTGTTGATTTTAGAGAGAGAGGAAGGGAGAGGGAGAGAGAGATAGAAACACCAATGAGAGAGAATATCAACTGGCCCCCTGCATGCCCCCTACCGGGGTTTGGGCTCACAACCTGAGCATGTGCCCTGACCGGGAATTGAACCGGCAACCTCTTGGTGCATGGATCGATGCTCAACCAGTGAGCCACGCTGGCTGGGCTAACTGCTTTTCTTTCTCCCAAATCAACAACAGTTTTTCTACCTCTTCAGTTGCCTGTGATCACTGTTTCTTTCACATCATTATCAACATTAGCACTTTTTTTATTTTTATTTTAATTGATTTTTAGAGAGAGAGGAAGGGGGAGAGAGAGACTTCAATGGGCTGCCTCCTACACAGCCCTCCCACTAGGGGTCCAGCCTACAACCCCTGGAAACCTTTCAGTGCACAGGGAAGATGCCCAACCAACTGAGCCACACAGGCCAGGTGCATTAGCACTCTTGATGGCCTCTTTATGTTTTAAAATTGGCATATTTGTCCAGTTCACCAGTAACAAAAGCAAAATACACAAAAATATTCACAGCACAATTTCCTGAGATGTTTAGCAGTAAACTGACTCATACTGGTGCTTCTCTCCTATGTTTGTGGCCTGAGAGATGCTTTTTGTCATGCTGATGTATCAGCATGAAAGGGTTGTTAGGTCAAGACCTGAAGTTTGTTCAACAATTGAGACATTTTTTCCATGAACAACATGATCTTTCCATGAACAACTTAGTCGAGAACTGCATTGTTCGAGATGGGTCTCGTTTTGGAGAACAGAGGTTTGACTGTAAAGGAAGCATTAGAAACTTAAAAGGATTGATAATGAGCTGGTGTGAAATCTTATCTTGATGGTTATATTGTTCTAACTCCTCCACTATATGAACCTCTTCAATTTGTTCTCTTTTTCTTTAGAACCAATGAGGCTATCCTTCTGGCACTTTATGAAGCTGTTCATTTAAATCGCAACTTCATCACAGTGTTAGCTCAGGTTGGTTATATTAAACACTCCAATCCTTTTTCTTCCTGAATTTCATACAGATTCACTCCCTTGACAAGCCTTCTGGCTTTGCCCGTTTAAGCCCTGCTTTGCATTGGTAAGTGGTGGTAACGAAGAGTTGCATCAGTTGCCTTTGCTTCATGCTGTTCTCAAATATGTATGTTTCCATCTGGTGCAAAGTGGGTCTGATAACATGTAAAGTTAATAGTTTTGACCAGTTTACTGATTCTATTAACCCAGATGAGTTGAGATTACTTCATTTGGCTCCCTGGAAATCCCTTGGTATTATCTACCCATATGAATTTTTTAAAAAGAATGGTTACTTTTGAGAGAGAGGAAAAAGGAGAAAGAGAGAGAAATATCGATGTGAGAGCTTAACATCGGCATGTGCCCTTGATGGAGACTTGAACTGGCAACCTCCTGGTGCACAGGATGATGCCCAACCAACTGAGCCACACCAGCCAGGGCTGCCCATATGAATTTTTATATCAGTCTCTCTGCTTTCTAAACCACTGGAATTACAACTGGAGATAAAATAGGTCAAGTCACTTACTGTTTTACCAATTTCTAGAGAAGAAAAGTAAAAAAAAATATCCTGTTTAGCATATGGTTAACTATTAACAGAAAAAATGGTCTACAAATATAAGCAGGAAGTCAATACTGAGTGCTGGGTCATTTGCCTAAGAGATAGCCTCAGTAGTTGGAACAGAGGGGACTGAAATAGGCTGAGAACCCAAGTGCTGTACATGAAAGCTGTCTTAAAAAATTGATAAAGTGTTTTCATTTTAAAGCCAGACTGCTTAAAATATGTATTAGGTTTCTTTTAAAGGAAGGTTTGCTTATTTATTTTATTTTTTTTCTCAAAGGGCAGATGTGTATGGGATCCACAGATTGAGTTTAACAAAGTCATGCTTAAAAAGCAGTGTGCTGGTGCCCTGGCCGGTTTGGCTCAGCGGTTAGAGTGTTGGCCCATGGACCAATGAGTCATGGGTTCCATTCCAGTCAAGGGCACATACCTCGATTGCTGTTTGTTCCTGGCCCTGGCCAGGGTCATGTAGGAGGCAGCCAGTCGACGTGTCTCTTTCACACTGATGTTTTTCTCTCTCTCTTCCTCCCTCCCTCCCACTCTATTTGAGATAAATGGAAAAATATCCTTGGGTGGGGGTTAAAAAAAAAAACATTAAAAAAAAAGCAGTGTGCTGATTTAGGGTCTGCCTAGGAGGACACATAATTTTTCAGACCGATAACCTAAGAGACTTAATTTACTATTCTCAATATGTTCCTTGTCCACTTTCTGAATTCTGTAACTGATTTTAAAGGAAGATAAAAGGGAGGTAAAGCTTTTAGGGAGGAGGAGGGAGTAACTTCCACTCAGCTTAATTCTCAAGAGCTGATGTGGCAGGGATGGCTAAAGAAAGTCAGGGACAGAGGAGCCATCTGTTTTGGTCCCCAGTGGATGTGTACCCCATGTCTTTACCTCCCCATCCCACACACTCTTGTTTGTTGTGGAACAGGAAGGCTGTCATCTGCATAGCTCTTTTCATAGTACCTGTTATCCCATTGACTCACCTGCATTTGTTATCAACTGTGTGGTCATCAGAATAGTCTGTAGATGAGGTTTATCTGATTAGAGTATTCCTTTCCCAGGTTCAGATAGGACTGCAAATGCCTCCCCCTTTTTTGTAGAATAATCCTCTGTATTTGTTCAGTGCAATTTTTTATTTGTATGGTTCTGCAGAAAAAAATTATATGAGAACTTAGTTGCTTGGAAAGAACTAGCCCACAGAGCTTCTTATTAGTGTTTAGCAAGCATCAACAGTAATTGGTAGTCATGGGAACTAAATGTAGAAGCGGTCCTTCCTCAGTGAGCTTTCTGCCTCTGAGGCCAGGGATACCAGAAAGGATATTAATCAGGATACTTGGAACTGGATTTTCTCTTTCCTTACCCATCTGTGTTCTTTTTCAGAGTCATCCAGAGATAGGCTTGGTGACAACCCCTGTCAGTCCTGTTCCAACAACCCCAGTCACACCACTTGGTACCACACCGCCCTCCTCTGATGGTAAGCCTACAGCCTCTTTTGTTTTATTGATTAATATGGTTATGAATCTTTCAGGGTGAGCATAGTTGTGTTGAACAAAGAACACAGTTGTCTATTCTTTCAATTAAGAAATTGTCTGAAAAATACTGTCCTTCAGGACTCCTGAAGCTCCATAGAAGACTTTGGAAAAGATAGTTAAGTACTTTTCTCTGTATAAGAAGCTACATAATTACAACATATCCTCCTCAGGAAAAGGTTGAATCATAAAGTGCTAGATCTTAAAAGGACCTCAGAGGTCAGTGATGCCTGTCCTGCCAAACTCTCAGGGTACTTGTGAGGCTCAGATGAGATAGTTTATTAATATCTCACTAACATAAATGTAAAAGAGTAATGTTATCTCATGTTACCATTTGACAAATGAGGGAATTGAGGCCAGAGAAATAAGTGGTTTGTCTAAGGTTAATGAGAGTTGCAACTAAGAACCAAGACATGAATCAGAGCAGGGAACCATGTCTATTTCTATCACTACTATCTGCCCAGCATAGTACCTGGCTTGGTCATTGCTTAGTAAATATATGTTGAATAAATGAGAGAGTGAACCTGGGATTTACTCACTGTTATGTGTCTGTTAGCCACTCCCACTTAGAAAATGACAAGCTTTAAGTGTATTATCATTGGGAGTTTGGTGGGTATTTAAGACTTCTCCCCTGAAAAAATAATAACAACAAAAATGTCCACTTTATAAGTCTTATGGCTGTAACTTAAGAACAAGGTAACAGAAAAGAAACTGAATTTTGTCTAATAAGATTTGTGTCACCTGAGCTGGTTCTACTATAAGCTGAGTATGTTTGATAGAGTACCTTAACCAAAAAATAATCTTTGTTAATACTTGATGTTTTACCTCAAATGTTGACCTCATTTTGGGTAAAGAAATACAGGAAATCTAACTTTCATTGTGCCTCCCTACCATCTGTATGTGAAATGACCTTCTTTGATCTTTTTTTTTTTTCATTTTGGACTTGTGGCAATAGCATTTCAAGGTAGTA
Source organism: Molossus molossus (assembly GCF_014108415.1). NCBI lineage: Eukaryota > Metazoa > Chordata > Mammalia > Chiroptera > Molossidae > Molossus > Molossus molossus. Next base: position 22,331,033 of record NW_023425352.1, read on the forward strand.
CAAGTGGTATTGGTACAGAAGCATGACAAGGAGGTGCCGGTGATATTCAGGTCTGTGGTAGCAAATTGGACCTGTTTAAAATTGAAAGACAGACCTGGCCGGTTTGGCTCAGCAGTTAGAGCATCGGCCTGCGGACCAGAGAGACCTGGGTTCGGTTCCCGCTGAGGGCACGTGCCTCGGTTGCAGTTTGTCCCCGGCCCCGGCCCCGGTTCGAATTGTGTGGGTGGCAGCCAGTCGATGTTTCTCTCTCTCTCTTCCTCCCTCTCTCCTTCCTACTCTATCTGAAGATAAATGCAAAAATGTCCTCGACTGAGGATTAAAAATAAATAAATAAATAAATAAAATTGAAAGACAAATTCCAGATTATTTTAATGAGAAAGAACAAGTAGTGAGGATTGTCTACTTGTCTGTGCTTATTGAGGTCACTGAGTAATCCAATGGAAACACTCTTCTTTCTCTTTAAGGATAAAGCCTGCCTGGTTACCATGGACACACACACACACACACACACACACATCTGAGTTCCATGTGATATAGGGTTTTGGATGCTTCAGAGAACTGCCTTTCAAACTGTTCATTGTGAACACTTCCACCCACACACTTGATTATGCAATGGCAAGATTTGTGCTTACATACCTACAACTAGTGAGCTTTTGTTTTTTCTTGTGGGAAGATGGAGTCAGCCCACTTTCAAATGATTGTCTCCCTTCACAAAGGCTGCCAGGAAGAATTATGAAGCCAAAGATCAAAGAATAACTTCCTTAGGAAGGAGATTTTCATTTGTGAGGGATTTTATTCTCTCTCTTTTATTATGTTCTTTTCCCCCCTCTCCTAACTCGTTTCCTTTCTGTAGGGGTCCTGAATATTATAACCTTATTTTCAGGTTTTGGTTTTTAATTATAGTGGTGCTTAGTAGCCCAGTTATATTTAAAGGTATATCACTGAAAGCCAACAGTTTAGCTGTAACATTTTTTTCTCAGCTCAGACTTGACATTGGACAACTCAGCCTTGGAATAAGAGGACTTTCTGGTATAGTCAAAATACATATACTTTTATATCTCTACATATCAGATAAGACTGTTTTTCAGTTATTGTTGTGTGAGAGTAGGGAAAAAAGTTCCACCTACCAGTTAGATGCCTTTCTGCATTGGACAAAAGAATAATTATGGGCTCTAAGCTTCAAAATAGGCTGTAGTAGTTTGAAATGACAGTCTCAGGTCATTTGCCCATAGCATGAATTAAGAACTTTTAGTATTTCAACATGAAAATATATTTGTCTTTTATTAGTTCTTGGGAGCTGGACTGTGGGAAAACAGCCAGGGGTTGGGCATGCTGATTTCTTCTCATGAAGCTTTTTGCTGTGCTTGCTGTTTATTATAGATCCATAATATTCAAACGTTTCCCATTGTTAATAACTGTTCTCTGCATATATCATAATAACTCCAGAGGGACCCATTATGGTATGAATACATATTATGAATAATATCCCAAACTCAGCTGAGTCTTCATGGGTGGAAATACAGCAGAAAACTATAGATTCTCTAGCTTGTCTGGGCCATTATGAGCCTCCTTTTGCTTATATATTATGTCTTAGACAGTGTAAAACACTTAAAAAAATGTCTAAGTCTAATTTAAAGTACTAGAAACTTGGGGAATCTATGTAAGATTGTTCTGTGTGTGTCAGCCCTGTTCTGGTCCCTCACTGTTCATTGGGACGGTGCCTTAGAGAATGGGAGCCGTGGCAGGGTAGTTTCTGTTGGAAACAGCAAGTAGCAGGGTATATAAAAGTCAGTTCCCAGGCTGTCCCAGACAATAATGTCCTCCTATTTTCAGTCTGGTATTTCTTTTATTTATTTATTTATTTTTTTGGTACGTGCCCCGAGTGGGAACCGAACCCGGGACTCTCTGGTCCGGAGGCCGATGCTCCAACTGCTGAGCCAGACTGGCCAGGGCTATTTCTTTCTTTTCTTTTTTTATAAATTTTTTTTTCTTTATTGATTTTGAGAGAGAGGAAGGGAGAGGGAGAGAGACAGAAACATCGATGAGAGAGAACATCAATTGGCCGCCTCCTACATGCCCCCCACTGGGGATTGGGCCCACAACCTGGGCATGTGCCCTGACCAGGAATCAAACTGGCGACCTCTTGGTGCATGGGTGGACACTCAACCACTGAGCCACACCAGCCAGGCCAGTCTGGTATTTTCTTTTAGGCTCCCTTTCACTAAAAGTAAGGGACTAAGGAGTACAATTTGAATGTAGTTCTGCCTTAACTTTTTTCCCTTCTATTTTGGGTATTTCCAGCCTAAAGGCTTATTCTCAAAATTGAGCAAGATTTTTCCTTATTAGGGATGAATTGTCATTTATTTTAAGCAGGAGACTCATCAAAGCAAAACTCATTTATATGGAGTACAGAAATTTTCCTTAGGTACACATTAAAGTGCCTTTAGGAAGGACCCTGAACCTTTTTGGGTTATTTGGAGCTAGAAGTGGAATCAAAATACCCTTTTAGTACTGGCAATATCAGGGGGAATACTTTGTAAAGTAAACGATTGTCTAACCACCGTGCTGTGTACCTGAAATGAATACAAAATAATATTGAATATAAACTGTAACTGAAAAAAAAACACCACCACCCTGCCCTGGCCAGTTTGGCTCAGTTGTTAGAGCATAGGCCTGCAGCCTGAAGGGTCGTAGGATCGATTCTGGTCAAGGGCAGGTTTGATCCCCAGCCCTGGTTGGGGTTGTGCGGGAGGCAACCAATGTATGTGTTTCTCTCACATTGATGTTTCTTTCTCTCTCTCTCTTGCTCTTTTCCTCCTTTCTATTCTATCTAAAAATCAATGGAAAAATATGCTCGGGTGAGAATTAACAAAAAGAACAGAAAAGAAAAGAAAAAATACCCTTTTTAGGATGTTGGGTGAAAAGCAGTGTTTCTGGAGACTGGCTCTCCTAGATGTGAGAGAAGGCATTGGACTTAATCTTGGAAGTAGGAAGGCTCCAGGGGCCTAAGAAGACTAGATGAAGGTTTTATGATAAGCTCTTGGTCCTCCCTCTGTTGAGGAAAAACCTTATTTAGTGATTTCCTTATCTGCTGGCAAATTGGCTTTGGAGATAGAAGTGTTAAGTAGTATAGGCTAACTGCATTTTATTGTTCTATTGCAGTTATAAGTGCTGTGGAACTCCCACTGGATGCAGATGTACAGACCAGTAACCTGCTAATAACCTTCTTAAAGTATAGCTCGATTGTCATGCAGGACACCAAAGGTAAGGCATGCTACTTTGGGGGCTCAGGAAGCAGAATGTGTGGCAGGCAGCTGCTTAGCTAGAATCAAGGAGCAGCATTAATATTTTGAAGCTTCCACAAGATGAACTACTGGGGCCTCCTGTGCAGGGTGATGGTCCTGATTATTGGAAAACTGATTTCTCACTGCCAGATTGCAGTTAGGTGGTGTTGGGAAAACCTGGAGCTGGAGTGCTCCAAAATAGAACAGGAAAAAAATGGCCTCTACAAAAACTAGCAAGTCTTCTTAGCAGATTTTGGTAAGTAGATGCAAACTCTCTTGTGTGGGAAGTGAAGGGATTAGCATGCGTCAGGGAATTCCCTTTTGAGGACAAGAACTGAAAGCACCAGCTTGTGGTGAGAATTAAAGGACTGTTGCACAGAGTACAGTAGGAAGAGGTGAGATTCAGAGGGACTGTGTTCCTTGACACTTAAAATAGAAGTGTCAGTACTGCCCTGGCCGGTTTGGCTCAGCGGTTAGAGCATTGACCTGCGGTCCGGAGATACCTGGGTTTGGTTCCCACTAGTGGCACGGCACGTACCTCGGTTGCAGCCACTTGATGTGTCTCTTTCACATCGATGTTTCTCTTTCCCTCTTTCTTCCTCTCTCTCCCTTCCACTCTATCTGAACAAAAAATGGAAAAATATCCTCGGGTGAGGATTTAAAAATAAAGAAGTGTCAATACCCATCCCAGAAATGCAGAGTGGAAGGTGGGAGAAAAATGGATGATGAGGAAGTTTGCATTAATTCTGTTTGGGCTCCTGTTCTTCCTGTTTATGACTTTTCTGTGGTCTTTTTTTTAAATCCTCACCCGAGGACATTTTTCCATATTTTGTTCAGATAGAGTAGGAGGGGGAGAGAGAGAGAGAAACCTCGACATGAAAGGGACACATTGAGTGGTTGCCACCCTCACGACCCAACCAGGGCCGGGGACAAACTGCTACCGAGGTACATGCACTTAGCAGGAACCGAACCTGGTTCTCTTTGGACCGCAGGCTGACGCTCTAACTGCTGAGCCAAACCGGCCAGTGCTCTATGTTCTTTTTTTTGGGTACATTCCCCTAGTGGGAACTAAAGCTGGGACTCTGGTTCGCAGGCCGACGCTCCAACCGCTGAGCCAAACCGGCCAGGGTTTTCCTATGGTCTTTTAATTGGTGATAGGGTAGTAGAATATTTGGGCTAGGAGTGAGAAGGGATTGGAAGGAAACCCAGAAAATTCTATTCAGTATATATCTGTTTGTCTTTTTTTTTTTAACTCAGTCTTTTCTTTTTCTTTTTTTTATCCTCACCCGAGGATATTTTTCCATTTTTTGTACAGATAGAGTGGGAGGGAGAGAGAGGAAGGGAGAGAGAGTGAGAAACATCGACGTGAAGGGACACATCGAGTGGCTGCCACCCGCATGACCAACCAGGGCCGGGGACAAACTGCAACCAAAGTACGTGCCCTTAGCGGGAACCGAACCCGGGTCTCTCTGGACTGCAGGCCGACGCTCTAACTGCTGAGCCAAACCGGCCAGGGCTCAGTCTTTTCTTTATACTAGATATATCTGTGTTTACAATTTTTATTTATTTCTATTTTTTTATTGTAGTAAACATACATAATATAAAATTTACCATTTTAACTATTTTAAGTGTACGGTTCAGTGGCATTAACATTTACATTGTTGTGCAGCCATCACCACCATTTCCCAAGCTCGTTTCATCTTTTGAAACTGAAACTTTGTACCCAATAGACACTAACTCCCCACTCTCTCCTTTCTCCCCTTTTCTTAGCCCGTGGCAACTACCATTCTACTTTCTTTTGGGTGGGGAGAGGTTCTCACACATCAGAAACTCAGTTCCCACCATTTATTTTATTTTATTTTTTCCTATCACTATGTATCCCCTCTATTCCCGCTCCCCCTCAGCCATTCTACTTTCTGTCCTTAGAAATTTGACTACTCTAGGTACCCCATATAAGTAGAACATATCCCAGTTTTAAGATTCTGTGGAAATAGCCCTGGCTGGTTTGGCTCAGTGGTTAGAGTGTTGGCCTGCGGTCCGGAGAGACCCGGGTTCGGTTCCCGCTAAGGGCATGTACTTCGGTTGCAGTTTGTCCCCGGCCCTTGTTGGTCGTGCGGGTGGCAGCCACTCGATGTGTCCCTTTCACGTCGATGTTTCTCTCTCTCTCTCTCCCTCTCTCTCTCTCCCACTCTATCTGTACAAAAATTGGAAAAAAAAATGTCCTCGGGTGAGGATAGAAAAAAAGATTCTGTGGAAATAAACCTTTTAGGTAGCATTTTTCCTCCAATTTTTTAAAGTGAAAAAATTCCAATATACAGAGAAGTTAAAAGGATTATACAGTGATCACTCATATACCCATTAACCTTTTGCCATATTTGGTTTGTCTCTAAATTTCTTTGTGTGTTATTATTTTGGCTAAATTGTGTTTTTTGTTTTATTTTTAATTCTCACCTAAGGATATTTTTTCCATTGGTTTTTAGCTAGAGTGGGAAGGAGCAAGGGAGGGAGGGAGATAGAGCAACATTGAATGTGAGAGATGCATTGATTGATTGCCTCCTGCACAACCCTGACTGGGGTCAGGAATTCAACCTGCAACCTAGGTATATGCCCTTGACTGGGAATAGAACTCACGACTCTTTGGTCCACGGGCCAGTGTTCTAACCACTGTGCCGGACTGACCAGGGCTGGCTGAATCGTTTTAAAATAAGTTGCAGAGCCCTGGCCGGTTTGGCTCAGCGGTTAGAGCGTCGGCCTGCGGTCCCGAGAGACCCGGGTTCGGTTCCCGCTAAGGGCACGTACCTCGGTTGCAGTTTGTCCCCGGCCCTGGTTGGTCGTGCGGGTGGCAGCCACTCGATGTGTCCCTTCGCGTCGATGTTTCTCTCTCTCTCTCTTCCTCTCTCTCCCTCCCTCTCTATCTGAACAAAAAATGTCCTCGGGTGAGGATAAAAAAATAAATAAATAAATAAATAAATAAAATAAAATAAAATAAAATAAAATAAAATAAGTTGCAGACATCACTCTACTTCACACCTTAAGCACTTTGTTATGTATCTCAAAATTAAAGATATTTTCCAATATATGCATTATTATAGCTAAGAAAATCAACAGTAATTCTCTAATATCATGTAATAGTCAGTCCACATTTAGTTTTTCCTAGTTGTCCCAAAAATATTTTTCATAACTGCTAGTTCCTTAATCACACCTAGCATTTTTAAAAAAATCTTCACCCAAGGATATTTTTCCATTTATTTTCAGATAGAGTGGGTGGGAGGGAGCGAGGGAGGGAGGGGAGGAAGAGAGAACGAGCGAGAGAGAGAGAGAGAGAGAGAGCGAGCGAGGGAGAAACATTGATGTGAGAAAGACACATTGACTGATTGCCTCTCTCATGACCCTGACTAGGGCTGGGGACCAAACTGCAACCAAGGTACGTGCCCTTGACCAGTATTGAACCTGTGACTCTTTGGTCTGCAGACCCATGCTCTAACCACTTAGCAATACTGGCCAGTGCACCACACCTAGCATTTTAATGACTATTCAGTTAGCATTTTATTTAGTACCTACTGGTTGATTCAGTGAGCTTCTCCCATTTACAAGAATTTTTTTCCCCTAACTACAAAAGTAATTGGAATAGTATTTGTTCTAGCAGTGTTTAACTAACAAAGTGAAATTTCTTTGGAATTAAGCTCTTTAGAATTAATTATTCTTAACAATTTGGTGTATACTCTTTTTTTTTTTTTAATAAGCCTTTCTTGTAAGAATCTTTAAATCCTATTTTAGAAACCAACTGTTCTTCTCAGTGGTTAAAGTTTGGGTTCTTAAATTATGGTCCATGGATAAGCTTCAGATTCCCAGATCTTAAAAAAAATCAGTTCCATTTGAAAACAAAATTGCTAAAATACTATTGCCTTTGTCACTTTACTCTCTGTGAGGAGAGACTAATGCTTTGTATGTAGTTTAAGATTCCCTTAGGCATAAAGTATTTGCCAAATGGGCTGGGCAGGTTTCTGGTATGTATAAGGATTTTCAGGAATTCCAGAATAGAGCTACATAAGAGGGTAAGACCAGAGTATGGGGGTTTTTGGAGTTGGAAGGAAATGGTAGACAGAACTAGAGAACCTAAAGATAAATACAGGAAATAAATTGCCAGAGTTAAAAGGAGGCTGGGTGGGCAGAATCTAAATCCTGTTACACTCAGACATACTGCATTAGCTCTTGGAGATTACTGCCTTACAAACTTAGACTTTTTTCTTTTATGCCTTGTGAGTGTGCTCTTTCAAGAGAGACAGTTATATACAGGGATGAGATAGATGCTAGTAGTCTGTGTCACAAACTCCTAACATAGAGCAGTCCATTGGGAGCTCCAGCAATGGTGAACCTCTGAGATTTGGTAAGTGAGATTAGGCAGGCAAGGATAATAAGAGTCCTGTGTATCAGTGTTTCCTGAGGCCATTGCTTCTCCTTTTTGGAAAGGGGTAACCTTTTCCTTTCTCTCGACATATCGCAACAAAGAGAAACTGTAGATGTGACCCTGAAAATGATCTTTTAGCTTTGCTTGATATAACACAGTGAATGGAGGCCCTGGGAACTCATTTTTAGCTTTATAAACCTCTTTGTCCTGGTCACTTTGCTATTCATAAAATGGAAGGCAAAATTGAGGGCAGATTAATTGCAGTATGGGTTGCCTCAGTCTGTCTCTCATAAACAAGCTAGATTAGGTCTTTGTCAATGTTCAGCCTAAATAAGGCAAGGGGCAAGGTTAGGTATAATGGAGCATTAATTTTTTTTATCCTCACCTGAGGACATTTTTCCATAAGTTTTCCAAATAAGTTTTAATGGTTCTGGTAATTGGAGGGGATGGAGTAGCTTTCTCAGTCACGAGTGTGGGCTTTGAGTCCTACTATCAAGGTTCTTTTCTTCTTTTTTTATAATTAGAATGTGATTTCTGGGAGACCAGGATCCTTTGTTTTGTTCAGTGCCCAGTGTAATGTCTGCTTTATAGTAGGTACTAAGTAAGTATTATAGAGTGAATAACTTTAAATTTTTTTTTATTTTTATAGTTTAATGTATTTTATTTTATTTTTTATTTTATTTTTTATCCTCACCCGAGGACATTTTTCCATTTTTTCTTCCGATAGAGTAGGAGGGGGAGAGAGAGAGAGAGAGAGAAACATCGACGTGAAAGGGACACATTGAGTGGTTGCCACCTGCATGACCCATCCAGGGCTGGGGACAAACTGCAACCGAGATATGCGCACTTAGCAGGAACCGAACCCGTGTTGCTCTGGACTGTAGGCTGATGCTCTAGCCGCTGAGCCAAACTGGCCAGGGCTAGTTTAATGTATTTTAATAGCAAACTTACAGGAACAGCACAGAAGACAGACAATGTTAAAAACATGTACTTGTTGCCCTGGCCGGTCTGGGTGAGTGGTTAGAGCATCATCCCGTGGACAAGAGAGGCCCGCATTCGGTTCCTGCTAAGGGCACATACCTTGGTTGCAGTTTGTCCCTGGACCTGGTTGGGGTCGTGTGGGTGGCAGCCACTCGATGTGTCTCTCTCATGTTGATGTTTCTCTCTCTCTCTCTCCCCATCTCCCTCCTGCTCTATCTGAAAATAAATGCAAAAAAACCCCCCCAAAAAAACATGTACTTGCGCCCTGGCCAGTTTGGGTCAGTGGTTAGAGCATTGGCCCGTGGACCAACGAGTCTAGGGTTTGATTTTGGTCAAGGGCACATACCTCGGTTGCGATTCGTCCCCGGCCCTGGTCGGGTCATGTGGGAGGCAGCCACTCGATGTGTCCCTTTTGCATCGATGTTTCTGTCTCTCTCCCTCCCTCCCGCTCTATCTGATAATAAGTAGAAAAATATCCTCAAGTGAAGAATAAAAAAAAAAAACAATAAACAAAGAACATGTACTTGCATGTAGGACAACTCAATTGGGAAAGTATAGTGAATGGATAGAATCTACTGTATGATAAAAACTCTACAAACACCATTTAGTTGCCATCAATAAGAAATTTACTTGTTTTAAAAAAATCCAAATGCTGGCATTGTCCAGACAAATTTAACCGGTTTATTTATATTGTTATAAAGTTGAACTGCTGAAACTTGTTCACTGAAACATTTTGACTTGCATTAATGCTTTATGTCCCCGCATTTATATTTAAAAAATTCATACACAAATGAAAATGGAAAAACTGCCAATACCTGATTTCTGCCCCCTATTTTCAACTTGCAATCATATACTTAGGTACCTTTTGACCCCATGGAAAAAAATATCTAACGTTCAGAACTACCAAAAACAGGAAGAAGAGATTTTTTTTTTTAAAGAATGAAATGTTTCCCATCATAGTGGATTTTTAAGCATGTTTTCCACTTATGCGGCATGCTAGCTGGATGTCTTTTGACATAATTGTTACACGTTTGGCATGGATAGCACACAGGTTGGTGTCTTCAAAAAGGCCAACCAGATAGGCCTCACTTGCCTCCTGCAAAGCACCAATAGCTGCACTCTGGAAGCGCAGATCTGTTCTGAAGTCTTGAGCGATTTCTTTCACCAGACTGGAAGAGAAGTTTGCAAATCAGAAGTTCAGTGGACTTTTGATAATGTCTAATTTCACGAAGTGCCTTGGTACCGGACCTGTAACGATGAGGTTTCTTCACCCCTCCAGTAGAGGGCGCACTTTTGCAAGCTGCTTTGGTAGCCAGTTGTTTCTTCAATCCTTTACCACTGGTGGATTTGCGGGCAGTCTGCTTTGTAGGAGCCATGGTATAGAGACCTCTGTACTTACCCCACTTCTGCTTCAGCTGGAGCTCACAAGCTGGAGGCGGCGTAGGTGTTAGAGAGCTATGGTGGCTGTGAACAACATGACTTTGTTTGGAAAGAAGAAAAATGATCAAGAGTTCACAGCTTTCCTGTTTATAAATGATGTGCACAATGCAAGGAGAAGCATGGGCTGGACCCTGGTCTCCAATTAATTTCTTTCTGATTCCATTGCCAATTTGCTTTGAATAGTTAGGTGGGTATAGATGGTGGTGCTTATAGCAGGTGGATGAGGAGGGTTTAGAAAGGGAATGGATCTGACTATTGAGAAGCAAAGGGCTGATACGGAAGCAAAGGGCATGGGTATGATTTGGGTCATGACAGTAGAATCATTACAGTAATTAGATGGTTCTCAGGTAGGTAGTTAGCTGTCCATCAGACTACCATAATATTTAAGAAAAAAAAATTTCTGGGGGAATTCTTTTGCCTAGAAGAAAAGCAAGAATTATTCTAGTAGAATCTTGATTTTCATTTATGAATTTTTTTGTTTTGTTTTGTTAATCCTCACCTGAGGATATTTTTTCATTGATTTTCAGATAGAGTGGGAGGGAAGGGGGGAGAGAGAGAGAGAGAGAGAGAGAGAGAGAGAGAGAGAGAAGCATTGTGTCACATCAATTGGCTGCCTACCACATGACCCTGATCAGGGCCAGGGATTGAACCGAAACTGAGATACATGCCCTTGACCAGAATTGATCCAGGGACTCTTTGGTCCTCAGGCTGATACTGTAACCACTGAGCCAAACCAGCCAGGGCTCCTTTATGAACTTTTGTGGGGAAACAAAGTGTGAATGTTCTTTTTGATGATACACATCTTTATTCTCTTCTAACAGAAACATGGTCTGTATTATTTAGAGAGAAGGCTTTTATTTTTATTTTACAGATGAGCACCGGCTTCATAGTGGCAAACTCTGTATGATTATCCTCACATGTATTGCAGAGGTAGGTCTCACCAGTCTTCTGGTATTAGCTCACTCCTTACAAAGTATGTCTTTTTCTGCGTTTCTTGCCCAATTCCTGACTTTTAGAGTCCTAAAGCTTGGGAGAGAAAATATGTCCCCTTTGTATTGTCTGTTTCCTTTTGTTAGAATGTAAGCTCTGATAGCAGATATTTTGTCTCCCTCACCAGTCTATTCTCAGTGTCTGGCACATAGTAGAGGCTTAATTAATATTACTGCATGAATTAATGAATTATGATATGATAACTGCTATAGTTGAGAACTGGAAGATTCTAGCTCTTAATAGTTTGAGATCTAACTCTCCTTAGAAAAAATAATCCTGCCCCCCGCCCCCGTTTAATTGATATTTTAGAGAGAGAGAAGAAGGGAGAAAAAGAGAAACATCGATGTGAGAGGGAAGCATCTCCTCTACATCCCCTACTAGGGATCAGGCCTGCAACCTGGGCATGTTCCCTGACCAGGAATCGAACTGGGACCTCTCAGTCCATGGGATTACATTCAATCCTCCAAGCCACATCAACTGGACTAATCCTACCCCTTTGAAGTTGTTCATGTTGAGTCTTTTCCACTTCACAAAATGAAAAAAGGAATTCAGGTTTTCTGTGGGGGGAAGTGGAGAGAAAAGCCAAATACGGTAATTGGAAAGTGAGTGAAGTTGGGCTGAGTGCAGTTTGGTGAACAAGAGCCTGAGGAGTTAACAGGTGCTTTCACTTTGTAAAGAGTAGGTTAATTAGGCCTGAACTCATTCTGCATCTTGGTGGCAACACAGGTATGGCAAAACTTGAGTCAGTTTAGATCTAAATTTGTAGCTTTAACCACCCCCTTCATTAAAACATTAAAGGTGGTCTATGTGAAGTTGAGAGAGATCTCTATCAGTCTTTTCCCTTTTATGTTCACTGTGAAAAGATGACCTACTTTTTCCCCAGGTTAGGGGTAGTTGGTTATAGAGCTGCTGATTAGCAGTGGGCCTGGTGTAATTGCTTTTCAAAAATCTTTCTAAGGAAATATTTAAAGGAGTTTTTTTTTCTCACAAATTGTAACAGTTCTTAGTAATTGGAGTCTGTTGTCATGTCAGATCTTCAGCTAAGTTGTTGGGAAAGGGCCAAGGGATGTTTCTTACCTGTCCATGGTGAGAAGATTTTTATTTCCATTGGTCTTTAGTGAAGCCAGAGATAGATGGGGTCTTGCCTACTTCCATGCTGCCTGTGCAGTAGTTTTCTCTTGCTCTGCCAAGCCCATTCCTGGTGGACTGCAGACCTTTCTTCTCAACTATAGATCCTCATGAGGAGCCTGCTCATGCATCCTGCAGCCCCTATGAAAACCTTCAAGCTGTCACAAACAGGGCAGGTTCCTTGAGCAGATGGTAAGGAAGAGAGAACAGGAAAACAGATTCCTCTCAGCATTTGCTTCAAGTCCCTGTGCCTTAATTTTTATTGTTGATAATTTGCTTGGAGATTTTGGACCACTGAGAACTACTCCAAAGTAAAATCTCATTGCTTAAGTAGGGCTTGACATAAAGGCTCTAGGCTCATCCTTTTACCTCTCCAACTGGTCCTTGAAAGTAGTTCTTAAGTTGCTCTCATTTCTTAGTTTTCTCTATATTTTTATTTTTATTAGGATCAGTATGCCAATGCATTTTTGCATGACGACAACATGAATTTTCGAGTAAACTTACATAAAATGGTAGGTATAACTTTTGTATCTTTTTTTTTTCTTAGAGGAAAATTTTTGTGTATTGGCAGGATCGGGGTGGATGAAATTGATCCTACTTAGAACAAATGTGGGTGGAATGTTGTGCTAACGGGCTCTTACTTAACTGCTGTTCACAGACCCATGCCTGTTGTTGGGAACTTTTTATGTATCATGGAGCTTACTTAAGAGAGGATGGAAAGATCCACAAATATATACCCATGATAGTAATATTAGAATGTATCTGTAACATAGATTTTAACAGGGAGGTGGGCCTAAGCCTTTTGTTTTCAAAATGTAGTATGGTCTTTGATTAGTTAAGACTAAGTACTGCTTTGTTTATTCATCTGAGTAGTGGGGGAAATAGAATATAAAGGATAAGGAAATTTCCTAAAACTTGGAGGTATGTTAGAAAATATCACAGAGGTTTATATCTGAGACTTTTGTTTTTTGTACCTGCCACTGTTGCTGTGTTTACACAGTCACTTTGTCCTCTTTTTTCTCCTTTATTATTTTATCAAAGAAAAATACTAGTGTACCTCTTTTGTTGTTAGTAACGTCACTTTCATCGATAAAAGTCTAAGTGAAATACAACAGCTTTCCCATTGTATAGTATGCTCCAGCACCCTTTGGGGCAGTTGTCTTGCTGTGAACTGTGTTTTTGTCACAGGCTTGCACTGATAACTGAGAAGCATTTACAAGTCCTCCCTGCCCCACACCACCCCCACCTCTAGAAAAGGTAGCATCTCTGTAGTAGTGATGTTATTTACATGAAAACCATAGTGATGAGCCACTGGATGTCAGTTCAGGTGCCTGTTTTATTTCTTTTTTGTTTGAAGCCTATGCGACACCGGAAGAAGGCAGCAGACAAGAACCTTCCCTGCCGTCCTTTAGTATGTGCAGTCCTGGGTGAGTATCATCATAATTGGCATTTTTCTCTGTCAGTGACAGGTTTTTATGATTAAGATGAGGGATAGATCCTGGTTGATATACGTCTTCTGCAGAGAAGTTTTAAGTAGTAGTGTTTCTTCCCTGGCATAAGAAACCATGTTTTTTGTTGAGTTTGGTAAAGCAACTCCAATGAATAAAATGCTTAATTAAAGGGTGCTCTTGTTCAAAGAAAAAAAATGAAGGAGACAAATGGCTAAGTCTAAGCTTGGTACATGATTTACATTTGTAAAATATCTTACTCTTGATCAAGATTTCAAATTCTTCTCTCCCTTTCTTTTTTTTTTTTTTTTTTGATTCCTCACCCGAGGACTTTTTTTTTTTTTGTATTTATCTTCAGAGAGAGAGAAACATGGATGTGAGAGAGATACATCAACTGGTTGCCTCTCAAATGACCCGGACCAGGGCTGGGGACCTAACTGAAACCAAGGTTCATACCCTTGACCGGAATTGAATCCTCGACTTTTTGGTCTGTGGGCTGATGCTCTAATTGCTGAGCCAAACCAGCCAGGGCTTCCCTCCCTTGCTTTGTTTATTTAAAAAAAAATTTTCTGTATTGATTTCAGAAGAAGAGGAAGGGAGAGGGGGAGAGAGATAGAAACATCAATGAGAGAAAACATCGATTGGTCGCCTCCTGCATGCCTCCCACTGGGGATTTGGCCCACAACTTAGGCATGTGCCCTGACTGGGAATCCAGCTGGCGACCTCTTGGTTCATGGGTTGACACTCAACCACTGAACCACATTGGTTGGGCTTTCTTTCTTGGTTCAAATTATGTGTAAGCTGGCCAGGAGGCTTGAAGTTCAAGTTCAGGCATGCAAAACTTCCTCGAGTAAATTAAGCTGAGATGCGGCTGACAGAGCTGACAGGTAGGGGGCTTTATCTTAGGTAATTTTGTCAGAGTGCTGCATTTTCCTCAGGGGAATGATCTGAACTCTTAATGCCATTTCATATGGATATTTAGCCCTAGTTCCTAAATCTACTTGATTTTAGAAATGGATTAAGACTATATCATAAACTTCTATTGACCCAAAGCCCCATAGACCATTTCAGTCAATATCTGTGAAACTGAGCATGATAGTGAGATGAAATAGACCGACATAGAGCTGAGTCTCTGTTTACATGGATGTAATCCATAATTTCTTCTCTGCTTTCTTTATCACTCGGTTCTCAGAATATGATTCCCCTCTAGCATTTTGCATTAGTACCATGATATGAAATACCTGTGCAGTGAAATCTCCCCTGTATCTGAATTTATTGACAGGTCAAGGCATCCATCTGGAAGTTGGAGAGTGAACTGATTTTCTTGTTACTTTACAAGTGGCAGGGGGTGAAACGTGTTGTAAAAGTGCCTTATATAAAATAAATTTAAACGCTTGTGAATAAGATGTGCTTAGTGGATGTCATTCAGCATGAGTGCAAGATGTACTCAGATGTTTTTTTCCAATTCAAAGGCAAGGGATGAATTTCATTCTGATTGATTTGATTTTTCTCCTTTCCCGATTCAGACCTGATGGTAGAGTTTATTGTAACACACATGATGAAGGAGTTTCCTATGGATCTTTATGTGTAAGTACTGTGGTTCATTTAACATGTGTAAATCTATTTTATAGAGTTGAATGATAAGAAATTTATAGTCACCTCACTTCAGGGAAAACAAATTTGGGTGTGGAGAAGTGTCAGGGAGCATTTTGTGGCCTGGCTTTATATTATATGCCTTTCCAGAAGGGGGAAAAAGTACAACCACAATTTGGATTCTGCACATATCTTCATTATCACTTGTAGGTACATTGTATGAGGTTGATGCATTGAAGCAGTGATAATGGGTGGCTGTTTTAATCCAAAGGTATGGAATACCAGTAGACCTCTTAGTCATCCCTGGGCTTTGGCATCAAAATGGTCAGCAGTAGTTAGAAGGTAGAGAAAGGCCAGAGGGATAGAGTTTCTTGTTCACTCAGCTTACATTGTCCTAGCAGCCTAGCCAGAACTCTGCTAACTAGACAGATTATGTATATAGTGGGGCAGATTATGTGTATAGTGGCCTGGCTGGAGATTCCTGCCCCCTGAGGAGATCTTTCATAATTCTTGACAACCAGTACAACTAGAGGCAATTGAAAATCATATTTTAATAAAGTTTAGCCTTAAGGTTTTCTTTCGCCTTTCCTGTCTCTGCCTTCTTTTTTAATTTTTAATTTTTGTTATTGATTTTAGAGAGAAAGAGGAAGGGAGAGAAACACTTTCTTTTTTTAAAAATTTTATTTATTGATTTGAGAGAGAGAGAAACATTGATTTATTGTCCACTTATTTATGCATTCATTGGTTAATTTTTGTATGTGCCCTGATTGGGAATTGAATCTGCAACCTTTGTGTATCTGGACAATGCTGTAACCAACTGAGTTACTTGGCCAGGGCTACCTTATTTTTAATTCCCAAGAATAGCTGTGCCACATTAGTGTGATCCCAAATATGTATATTATCTTTTCCTTAAAAAGCATCTGAATTGAGTCTGACAACAGAATTGGTGCCTCCATTTTCTTGAGCAAGAGAGCAATTTGGTGCACAGAAAGGAGGCTCAGTGGACCTCATTCTAATGCCAGGCCTGCAATCTAGGGAATATAAAGGATTTTGCTCAGAATAGAGTAGACCTGATTCTTTTTTAAAATTTTATTTTTTTATTATTCTTTACTGGAGGACATTCTTCCACTGATTTTTTTTTAGATAGAGTAGAAGGGAGGGGGAGAGAGAGAGAGAAACATTGATATGAGAGAGACAAATCGAAGAGACACATTGGTTGGTTGCTTCCCACACAACCAGGTCGGGGATTGAACCTGCAACCCAGGTACATGACCTTGACCCAGAATCAAACCCACAGACCTTTTGGTCTATGGGCCAACACTCTAATCGCTGAGCCAAACGGGTCAGGGCAGCCTGATTCTTTATTTCAATTCAAAGATGATGAAAAGCTGCATTTCTTTCTTTTTTTTTTCTTTTTTTAAAATTCTTACCCGAGGATATTTTTCTATTTATCTTCAGATAGAGTGAGAGGGAGAGAGAGAGAAACATTGACAGGAGAGGGACACATTGACTGGTTGCCTCTCGCACAACCCCAACCAGGGCCAGGGATGAACCGCAACCAAGAAACATGCCCTTGGTTAGAATCGAACCCAAGACTCATTGGTCCGAGGGCCAACACTCTAATCACCGAGAAACTAGCCAGGGTGTAAAGATGCTTTTTATAACACTTACAAGATGAGTTTTCTGTTTATTTTAGATGGGATTTCTGAACCTCAGTACCTTAGGAATCAGATTTGTTTTGCTAGATACTTTATTTCTATCTTGATTATCTTATGTTCTAGTTTTAGGATATGCTGCTATTTACTTTGTAGTATATTATTATAGTCTCAGTTTTTTTGTTTTCCAAGTAAGAAAACTCAGACTTTGGAAATGCTTTGCCCAGGTTCATTCTGTTAGTAAGCATCATTGCCTAGACTTGAACCCAAATTTTCTTACTATAAATTCTAGTCTGTTACCATCCTTTCTCAGGTATTTTAGTTATCTGTTGCTGTGTAACAAACTACTTCAAAACCTGGTGGTTTAAAGCAAACATGTATTATCTTGGTTTCTGTGGTTTAGGAATATACGCGCAGCTTAGCTGGATAGTTTTTAGTATAGGGTTTCTCATGAGGCTGCAATCAAAGTGTTAGCTGGGGCTGCATGCATCTGAAGCTCTATTAGGGTTTGAGGATCTGCTTCCAAGGTCACTTAATGGTTGTTGGCAAACTTGTTTCTTGCCACTTGGGCCTCTCTATAGGGTTGCTTGACATGGCAGCTGGCTTCCTCCAAAGCAAGTAATCCAAGAAAGAGAGAGCCTAGGATGGAAGCCACAGTGTCTTTTATAACCTAATCTCAAATGACATGCCATTTCTGTTTGGCACACAGACCAGCCCTGATACAATGTGGGAAGGGACTAAATAAGGATTTGAATGTCAGGAAGTGGGGACCATCTTACAGGCTGGTTACCACAGTTGTACACCTAGTGAAGTCGTATCCCCAAGATTGAAACTCAAGTCTCTCTGACCCCAGAGGCTGTACTCTTAACCACTACTGTGATAAGGGACAGAGGGTGACTAATGCTGACTGGGGCATCAGAAAAGATACCTAAAGGTGGTTGCATTTGACCTGAGTCATAAAGAAATAGTAGGAGTTTCCTATGTGAGGGAGTGGGAGAGGGACAGACCGAGCAAGAGACCAACATGTTCAAGGGTTTGGAAGTGTGGCATATTTGGAGAGCAGAAAGTAATTCAGGATAGTTAGAGTGTAGGGTGCATGGAAGAAGGATAGTAGAGTAGTAAAAACATTGCCTGAGATTAAATGGATGATGGGGAACAGTTGAAGATGGGGATGACATGATAAGATTGTATGTTCAATACATAGAATTGCAGGTATGTATCTGTCCACCCAAACCTTCACATCTCCAGCCAGTAAACCTGGTCTACACTAAATACTTTAACACCCACTTCCCGCTAGTGCCTAACTTTTTCTGTATTGCCTTGCTTTTTCAGTTACTTTTTCCTTCTGCTCCCTAATTTAATATCCTGAGGTTAGGGAAGATGGAGAAGATAATGAGGCATCAAGCTGACAGAGGCTGAGCAGAAGGTCCCTCCCTCAGGCTGAATTCACTTTCTTCATTACTACCTATGGGCGTATTTCCAGATCTTCCTCCCCCCTTTCAGTCCTCTTTCCAGTTTTTGGCATTTGGAGCATCAAGTCCTTTTTAGGCGAACTTATCTGCTCCCAGCTGGGCATCAGGCCAGGTTGTTGCTCTACTTTTCATCATGTACTGCTTTTCAGCAGCATACGGCAGAATGAGAAGTTGAAAGCAAAATGAATTTCAACCATTTCAGATAAGTTTATAATCCTCCTGGTGAAATATGTAGAAATATTGAGTGTAGAAAGACTTAATACTCAAAGCCAGAATCTGGGTCAGAAACAAAATAATTTCATATCTGTGTATAAATGCTATAGATAAGGCAATAATGAGAGAAGGTATGTATACAGGAAAAAAAGAAAGAAAGGAAGGAAGAGCAAGGGGGAGGCGGGGAGAAAGAAATTAAGGAAGGAAGGAAGAAAAGAAGAGAGGAAGAAAAGAGGTGGGAAAAACCAACCAGTTTCTACTCTTGGCTGCACTGTTTTAAAATTTTTTTTTTTCTTTATTGATTTTACAGAGAGAGGAAGGGAGAGGGAGAGAAAGAAACATTGATGAGAGAGAACATTGATTGGCCGCCTCCTACATGCCCCCCATGGGATTGGACCCACAACCTGGGCATGTGCCCTGACTGGGAATTGAACTGGTGACCTCCTGGTGCATGGGGTCAATGCTCAACCACTGAGCCACACCGACCAGGCTGTACTACTTGATTCTTGCTGTCACCTCCACTGCTGCCATAGAATTTGGGATTGAGGGGAAATAATCTTTGAGGAGTAAACTCTCCTTTAAATTACTCTTACATGGGAAACTTGGACTCTTTCTAAATCAGAGACTCCCAAATCTATGGGTAGGCACCAGAATAAAGTAGAGATTTCACTGGATCCCACAAGAAAATTTCAGATTAAAGTGGAAATATCTTGTGTTGAAACATGCATGAAAGAAATTTGGAGTCATTCAGCCAGTATATAATTTTAAGATTGTAACAGTGTTAAAATTTTCATTCTGCTTGGTAAATAGTGTAAGTTGAGACCACAAGGCTAATGGTGTCACTTGTTGGGTAGCTGCAGATGCAGGAACAGAGCCTAGGAACAGTGTAGGAGTGGATATCAATAGCCTTTAACCAGAGGGTGGTGGCAGCAGGGGTGGGGGACATAAGTAGTTTCTCACTGCTGCTCCACAGTGGCTCAGTGTTGGGATGGCATTGTCAAAAGAGGCAAGGTGCAGGCAGGCTGTCTGGATCTAGGCCATGTGAGAAGTGCTGGCATCTAGGAATGTACTATTCATGGGTTGTTATACATTGGCAGCATCCAGCCACCCTGCTGGCTGCAGCAAAGCTTTCAGCACCAGGGACCTAATGACTATCAATTTAATGGGGAAATCGATAAGAGAGTTTGTTTGTTCCTAAGTTAAATCATGGCTCAAATAAGGGCTCCTGTAGCTAGTGACAACTGCATAAACAGGAGATCACATCACAATTTCTAAAACTAAACAAGTGATTTGGAAACTATTACAATGATTTACACTACAATTTTTATCTCTTGATAAGTAGTTTTGATATAGTTTGTTAAAGGAATTAAAACTTTATTATTATTTTTTGAAAAATTTTTTTTTTTATCCTCACCTGAGGACAGTTTTCCATTTTTTTTTTTTGTTCAGATAGAGTGGGAGGGAGAGAGAGGAAGAGAGAGAGAAACATTGACATGAAAGGGACACATTGAGTGGCTGCCACCCGCACGACCCAACCAGGGCCGGGGACAAACTGCAACCGAGGTACGTGCCCTTAGCAGGAACCGAACCCAGGTCTCTCTGGACCACAGGCTGACATTCTAACCGCTGAGCCAAACCGGCCAGGGCAGGAATTAAAAATTTTTAATGTATATATTTCTATATTAATTTATATTTCTGTATGGCTTGCAAAATATTATTTATTTATTTATTTATTATCCTCACTCAAGGACATTTTTGCATTTATCTTCAGATAGTGTGGGAGGGAAAGAGGGAGGAAGATAGAGAGAGAAACATTGATGTGAGAGAGACACATTGACTGGTTGCCACCCACATGACCCCAACCAGGGCCAGGGGCAAACTGCAACCGAGGTACGTGCCCTTAGCAGAAACCAAACCAGGCACTTTTTGGTCCGCGGGCCAACGCTCTAACCGCTGAGCAAAACCGGCCAGAGCTGCAAAATATTTTTAATATCACTCTTGAAGATACTGAAGTCTTTCAGGAAAGGTCTGTTATATAGTTCTCTCATAAAATTATATCTGAAAGACTCCTGCTTAGAGCTAGGTCATGGGAAGAACAGAGAGATGTGACTAGGGGACAAGGAGAATAAGAAGTAAGGTAGCAGTGTAGGTCCATTATTGGGAATATTTTGAAAACTTCTAGGATTTTAACTCACAAATTTAGCTTACTTTTATTTGTGTCTTTGATATGTCATTTCCCTAGCTAATGTCTTTGGCTCTCCACAGAGGAAGGTTTGTAGTGTTTTTTGTTGTTTATTTTCTGTTTTGCCTTTTTTCCCCCTCTGCTAAGGGTCCAAGTAATGAGCTACCCCCATTTTGCTTGATTCCATGAACTCTCAGATCAGTACCCTAAAGATTGATATAGTTTCTGCTGAAGTTATTACTGTAGTAGGATCTCAGGATACTCTTTGTCTCAGATTAAAGCCATAGAAGCTGAGAGAGTCTCAGTCCCGCCTCCAGAAATATTCTTTACTTGAAGCTGCCATTTAGTTGAATTGCAACTGGGCATATTAGGTGGAAAGGAGCCACTTTTTGCTATGCCCTTTTGCATTGCTTATTTTGTCTCTTGTATTTCTTTTCTCTGCCTAATTCTTTCATAGCAGAACAGTTTCAAGATGAAGAGTCTTTTTCATTTGCCTGAGACTAGCAGATTATCAGCATTCAGTTTCCAGGAACTTGATAATTCTGGGAAGACTTTCTGTGTCCAGTTTCTAGGAACTTGACAACTTAATTCTAGGAAGACTTAAGTACTAGATGTTTAGTTGGTTTATAGTCAGTATTTGTTGAATAAATGAATAAATGATAAGTCTGACAATTTCTTCTTTTTAAAATTTTTATTGATTTTAGAGAGAGAGGAAAAGAGAAAGAAACATTGATTTGTTGTTATACTTATTTATCCATTCATTGGTTGCTTCTTGTTTGTGCCTTGACTAGGGATCAAACCTGAAACCTTGGTGTATCAAGGCACTCTCTAACCAGCTGAGCTATTGGGCCAGGGTGACAGTTTCTTCTTCTTTTGTTAGGATTTTTAAAATTGATTTTCACGGGGAGGGTGGAGGAGGGGATATCAGTGGGGGGAAAAGGAGAAACATTTGTAACAAAAATAAATTACTTAATTAAATAAAAAAATAAACTGATTTTCAGAGAGAGCAGAAGGGAGAGAGAGAGAAAAAAAACATCCATGTGAAAGTGAAACACTGTCTGGCTGCCTCCTGTATGCCCTCTTCTTGGGGATCAAGTCTGCAACCCAGGCATATGCCCTGACTAGGAATCGAACCAGAAAACTTTTGGTGCACAGATGACATCCTACTAACTGAGCTACAAGGGCCAGGGCAACTTTACCGTCTTAAAGGCCTTATATCCAAACATAGTCCCATTGGGAGTTAAGGCTTCAACATGTGAATTTTGGAATGTCATAATTTTTTTTTTTTTTTTTTTGTTAATCCTCACTCAAGGATATTTTTTCCATTGATTTTTAGAGAGAGAGTGGAAGGAAGAGAGGGAGTGGGAGAGAGAGATAGGGAGAGAAACAAAAAAACGTGAATAAGGAGGCACCGATTGGTTGCCTCCCACATACGCCATGACTGGGACCAGGGATCAAACATGCAGCCCAGGTATGTGCCCTGATCAGAATTCGAACCTGCAACCCTTTGGTGTATGGGCTGGTGCACTAAACCCTAACCAGGACTGGAGGGTCATAATTTAGTATATAACATGTGTAACAATTTATTTTCTATTCTCTCAGTATTGGATGTTTTTTCCAAAGTTGTCCAATTTTCTTTTATTATAAATAAGATTATGATTAACATATTTTTGTATAAAGCTTTTTTCTTTTTTCCATTCTGACTTAAAACTAAATTCTCTGGAGTGGTATAAGTGGGTCAAAGGATATAAACATTATAAGACTATTGATAGAGCCCTGGCCGGTTTGGCTCAGCGGTTAGAGCGTCGGCCTGCGGTCCGGAGAGACCCGGGTTCGGTTCCCGCTAAGGGCATGTACCTTGGTTGCAGTTTGTCCCCGGCCCTGGTTGGTCGTGCGGGTGACAGCCACTCGATGTGTTGCTTTCGCGTTGATGTTTCTCTCTCTCTCTCTCCCTCCCACTCTGTCTGAACAAAATATCGAAAAATGTCCTCGGGTGAGGATAAAAAAAACTACTGATAGAGATTGCCAAATTGTCTCTTAAAAGGGCTCTGTACCAGTTATACTTTCTCTAATAATGTATGAGAGGCTATTTTGCTATATCTTTGTCAGCATTAAAATCTGTATTTGCTATGCAAAAATAGAATCTTGTTTTAATGTTATTTTTAAAATGAAATTGAACATTGTAGAAAAATGTTAACTGTCCATATTTTGCCTCTTTTATGGGGTTGGGGGAATTCACTGACCATTTCTTTGCCCATCTTTCTTATTAGGAATATTTATTTTTTCTTTATTAATTTGTATAAATATATATATAAGTATATATATTAAGCAGAGTAACCCTTTCATGTTTTTGCTGCAAATATAATTTTCCATATTGTTTGGCTTTTAATTTCATTAAATTTTTTTTCGAAAATATGTTTTTATTGATCTTTTTAGAAAGAGAGAAACATCAATTTGAGAGAGATATATTGATTGGCTGCTTTCTACATGCCCCCTACTGGGGATAGATCCAGAAACCCAAGCATGTTCCCTGACTGGGAATTGAACCGGGATCTCTCAGTCCACGGAATGATGCTCAATCCACTGAACCACACTGGCTGGGCTAAAGCTTTTTTTTTTTATCAAATGAGATTTTTTATTTTTAGGAAGTAAATTTCATTGGTACTTTTTTTGTCTTTTTTTTGGTACGTGCCCCTAGTGGGAACGGAACCCTAGACTCTGGTCTGCAGGCTGATCGATGCTCCAACTGCTGAGCCAAACCAACCAGGGCCATTGGTACTTTTCTTTGTACTTTCATCCATAGCTTTTTAGCTTTCAAAACCCTTCCCCAGAGATGAAAAAACATTTTTTTGTTAGGTTTATAGTATTTAAAAATGTCTTTCATCTCAACTTACTAACTGCTTATTTGAAATATTCTAAAAAACATATATATTGTTGGGATGTGAATCTTGTTGAATATTCCTATGATCTAGAACAGCACTGTCCAGTAGAATTTTCTTGTGATGATAAGAAGGTTTCAGATATCTGTGCTGTCCAGTATGGTAGCCTCTAGCCATAGGTGGCTATTGAGCACTTGATATGTGGTTAGTGAAAGTGAAGAAGTGAATTTTTAATTGAACTTTTAATGTAAATGAAATTTACATTTTAATTAATTTGTAATTAACTTAAATTTTGTTTAGAATTTGATTTAAATGTAAAACATTTAAATAGCCCTGGCCAGTTTGGTTCAGCGGTTAGAGCGTTGGCCTGCGGTCCTGAGAGACCCAGGTTCGGTTTCCGCTAATGGCGCGTACCTCGGTTGCAGTTTGTCCCCGGCCCTGGTCGGTTGTGCGGGTGGCAGCCACTCGATGTGTTCCTTTCATGTCGATGTTTCTCTCTCTCTCTGTTCCTCTCTCTCCCTCCCACTCTACCTGAACATAAAATGGAAAAATGTCCTCGGGTGAGGATAAAAAAACAAAACAAAAACATTTAAATAGATCTAAAGATTTATGGTCTTTAATGTGATGTTGCATCCTATGTTTGCGACTTTGAATGGATGGAATAGTCTTATTCTGGTCCACTGATGCATTCTTCTTCCAAGGAAAGATATTCAAGGGAATAGTATCAGTAGCGCCTAATTGACTATTGATCTATATGTGGTTATAGCCCTCTTTTCCTCCTGATAAGGGGAATTAGTACAAGCAGTGTTTATATTTGTGTATGTGTGGTGGGGAGGGTGTCACGGATATTTATCCACCTTAAGGCTGCAGGTAGAAGTTCCTTTCTTTTGCATGTGTACAGATTCATATCCAGCATCTTTAGTGGCCTTAGCAAAGCTGCCTCACTAAAGAAAGGTTATGTTTGATGAGTTGTACCATATTCTTAGGCTTATTCCAGTTTTACTTTCTCTGTTACAGACGCTGCATTCAGGTAGTACATAAGCTACTTTGTTACCAGAAGAAGTGTAGAGTACGCCTACATTACACCTGGCGGGAACTCTGGTCAGGTAACTTTCAGTCTTTAATTCATCCTCTTTTTCTATATCTTTTATGAGCCCTTAGGCTGGGGCACAAGATGAATTTTTTTTTTTTAATTTGTTTTCCCCTTTATTGATTTTAGAGAGAGCAGAAGGGAGAGGGAGAGAGAGAGAAACATCAATGAGAGAGAACTTCAATTGGCTGCCTCCTGCATGCTCCCCATTGGAGATCTAGCCCACAACCTGGGCATGTGTCCTGACCAGGAACCGAACCGGCGACCTCCTGGTACATGGGTCAATGCTCAACCGCTGAGCCACACTGGCCAGACCACAAGATGAATTTTTTAAAAACTTTTTAGATTGCTTAGGATGCTTCTGTTTTCATTTATATTTTTTGTCATTTTTTGTTCTAATCCAGACTTGAGCATGTCACATATCTAGTCCATATTCTCTTGTTCCACCTCTTCCCTGAATATATATGTATATATATATTTTTTGTCTGCTCTTAGAAACAGTTGAATATTTCTTGGGTTCCAATGCTTCTTCCTTTGAGTAAGAGAGTAGTCAGTTCAAACTTGGATTCTCCCTCAATTCCATTTGGTAGCAGCATATGGACTATAGGGAGGCTTTTGTGTGTTTCTTCACGATGAGTAATCTCAGGAGAAATGTCATAGGGAGAGGGGGTGGAGAGATGGGGGAATCCTATTCTTTCTGTTACATCTGGTGTTATAACTGTTTACAGACAGTGTCAATTGTACCACTCCCCCTGTACCAGAGACAAAAACAGCAAATTACAGTGTTTACTTTTGTCTTTGTATCCTTTTGGTAGCCCAGTAAAGTCACTGCCACCCCTGCAGGCGGGAAGTGGCTCTTCTCTAAGGGTATAATTAATGCTGGCTTGCCACCCCTTTCTTTGGTGCAATTTAATTGGAGCTTACAGGAAAACAGAGAAGAGACTTGTTCCCTAAGGCATTCATTTGCTGATAGGTCCTGTGGCTTTCATGACCTGATGGTACAATAAAGTCTTCTCCAGATAATTATAGTGATGAATGGTTACCCCACCCATGGGAGAGCTTCTGTGTATTCTCAGCAGAGGGGTGTGTGTTAGTGTCAGAGGCTTTTTAAGAAAAGGGCCAGTAACCCCACCCCCTTCTATGGAATTCTTCTCACTTGTTGTGACTTGTTGTTCCTTGGTTTCCTCCCAACCCAATTTGGCTTTCTAAATTTAGTCCTCCATAATGGGAAGTAGAGATCTTTAATTAATGGATTAGCAAGATCTTTGCAGTTAATGCCTATGGTGGTGAAAGGGGAGTAGGAGAATAACACTAAATGGCAATAGTAGCATTTTTGTATTTTATAAAAGAGTGATGATTGTGTGAGAGTTTCAGAATGTCAGAAGAGCTAAAGAGAGATCAAAAGATATTGAAATGACTAAAGTTAGTAGAATTTCTTAGGTAGGAATAGTTCTTTTTAATATAAAGGACTACTATGGTTGCCTATGAATAGTTAGTTATATGATTATTAGGCTCTAAAAATTTAGTTTTAGAGAGAAACATGAAAATGATGCAAATCTGTGGATGTCAGTACAGTTGTAGGATTTATAACAAGTACATATGGTTTATGTATGTACCTATGTAGCTAAGATGAAGTTATATATTATAGTACTAAAGAGTTGGTGGTATTGATTGTTTCTGCTTGCTTCTGATTCTCTTCTGGTTTTATTTTCTTTCATTCTATTTTCTTTCCTTTCTATCCTAGCTGTCCCATCTCTGGCCCCTGGGATTTCTGTGGCTTTTCTCCCATCCTTATCATCTGTTGACTTCCTTCCTCATTGCACTGTTCACATTACCTTTTCCACATTGCCTTCTGCTGTTCACTCTGACTATCTTCCTGGGGCCCTGAGCTTCCCATTGCTCTCCTATCTCTCGACCTTATATCCTATCCCTTGTGCTGTTGTTGTCATACATCTTACTTTTACATAGGTTATGAACCCCATAATGCATTGCCCTCATTTTTTGTTTAAAGAGGCAGTTATCTTTTAAAAAAAATTTAAAATGTCTTTTATGGCTCTTACATTTCCCCATCTGGCAAGGGAATTGTGGGGCAGGAGACCATTCTGTGTTAGCCAGTTGACTTTGTGTCTTTGAGTACTTTCAGTGATGTCAGCTCTGTTTGTAATTATGAGCCATTTCAGAACTGATTGATTGGCATTCTAAGACCCTTGATAGATTGAGAGGAGTGCCATTAGTGAGGCCTGGATGACTGCTTGCTTCTAAGGCATAGGCATTTGTGCTAGAGTTCTTTGCCAAATGAGGTTAGCTCCTTTTCCTATATAGACTGGATGGGCCCTCCTGGAACTCTGGCTTCATGTGTTCATACATGAAGATTACAGTGAGATGTAGAACATCAGGTGTTAAGGAATGCTGCAAAATATTACACTACATATGCATCAGAGCCCATAATAATGTATAATATTGCAGTGAATGAATACAAATGTAACTGTGGTGGATCCACCTACTTATTGGCTGGTGCCACCTCTCATATGATGGTATGTCCATGTTTTCATTCGTTCTTTGCCTTCTAGACTTAGGGATTTGAGGGAGCTATTAAAACTCATCATGGCAAATATGCTTACATGTATAGATGCTTGCCCATACATGTGTTGCAAACTTTAATTGAATTTTATTTATAAATAAGACTGGTAAGGCATATGTATTGTTAGATTGGACACACAGAAGTCCTTGGGTGTCTAGGAAGCAGTCAGCTAGGATCCAAATGCTTTTTGTCATTTGGAATGTGGGTGTTTAATATCCCTGCACTTTGAGTGGTAATTTTTATTTCTATACTGTTCACTGTGGTAGCTTTTTATTTATTTTTTTAATTCTCACCCAAGGATATTTTTTTATTGTGCTTTAGAGAGAGTGGAAGGGAAGGAGGGAGGGAGAGAGCGAGAGAAACATCAATATGAGAGAGACACATCAATTGGTTGCCTCCTGCACGACTCCAACCTGGGCCAGGGATTGAACCTGCAAGCCAGGTATGTGCCCTTGACTGAAATTGAACCCGAGACCCTTCAGTCCTAAGGCAGATGCTCTAACCACTGAGCAAAACTGGTCAGGGCTATAGTAGCTTTTTCTTATTGGGGAAGTAGCCAAAGGTCCCCTTCTAAATTCTTATATGGAATTCCCAGGCTTTGTCTAAAGGACAAGAAGTCAGTTGTGTTAGTTGAGGGTTTAATCCTGCCTGATAGGTTGGTTTTACAGATACTACAAGCCCTGACCTACTCCCTGATACCACTGTCTATTTATATGATGCCTGTCACCATGGTATCTGAGTATATGGGAAAATATATTTAGGCTAACTTCAACTGCAATATGGAAAGGACTCTCTCATTGCCCTCTTTTTCAGCAATCACTATTTTTTGCCAAGTTATGGAAAGTTCAGAAGCTCTTCTCTGACCTCTAGGCTATCCAGATCTCTTATTTTGAGTAAAAGATTAGGTCTTAAAACTTCTCTAATAGAGATAGAAAAGTCATTTTTAGGATAAGATCCTAGTGAAATAGTTCTTTACCTTTGAGAATGTAATGAAAGATAGCATCTTTGTGTCCAGAAAAATGTCTGTATGCACATACATATTATAATTTCAGAGGTAATGTCAGGGAGTTCATGGACCTTCTGAGAGCCCCTCCGTGATTCCATGTTAAGAATCCCTATCTTTGCCCTGGCCGGTTTGGCTCAGCGGTTAGAGCGTCGGCCTGCGGTCCAGAGAGACCCGGGTTCGGTTCCCGCTAAGGGCATGTACCTCGGTTGCAGTTTGTCCCCGGCCCTGGTCGGTCGTGCGGGTGGCAGCCACTCGATGTGTTCCTTTCACGTCGATGTTTCTCTCTCTCTCTCTGTTCCTCTCTCTCCCTCCCACTCTACCTGAACAAAAAATGGAAAAACGTCCTCGGGTGAGGATAAAAAAAAAAAAAAAGAATCCCTATCTTTCCCTGGCCGGTTTGGCTCAGCAGTTAGAGTGTTGGCCCACGGACCACAGAGTCCCAGATTCGGTTTCCACTAAGGGCATGTAACTTGGTTGCAATTTGTCCTCGGCCCGGTCATGTGGGTGGCAACCAGTTGATGTGTCTATCTCACATTGATGTTTCTCTCTCTCTCTCTTCCTCCCTCTCTCCCTTCCGCTTTATCTGAAGATAAAAGCAAAAATGTTCTTGGATGAAGATAAAAAAAATAATAATAAAAAATGAAATAAAAGAATCCCTATCTTGCCCTGGCCAGTATGGCTTAGCAGTAAGAGTGTTGCCTGGGGACCAAAGAGTCCTGGGTTCGATTCTGGTCAAGGGCACGTACCTTGGTTGCAGTTTGCCCCCGGCCCCAGTTGGAATTGTTTGGGTGGCAACCAATCCATGTGTCTCTCTTACATCAATGTTTTTCTCTCTCTCTCTTCCTCCCTTTCTCCCTCCAGCTCTATCTGAAGATTAATGTAAAAATATCTGCCCTGGCTGGTTTGGCTCAGTGGTTAGAGCGTCGGCCTGCGGTCCCCAGAGACCCGGGTTCGGTTCCCGCTAAGGGCATGTACCTCAGTTGCAGTTTGTCCCCGGCCCTGGTTGGGTTGTGCGGGTGGCAACTACTCAATGTGTCCCTTTCACATCGATGTTTCTCTCTCTCTCCCTCCCTCCCACTCTATCTGAACAAAATATCAAAAAATGTCCTCGGGTGAGGATAAAAAAATATATATATATCCTCAGGTGAGGATTACAAAAAAGAAAAAATCCCTATCTTAATTTTAGGTTCCATGGACTCCGAATTAATTCTGTTTTCACAGACCATCTTAATATCTGGTTAAATATATTTTCTGTATGTACTGATCATATTGCATTTCTCCTGGGAACTTGAGCTTAACAGTCTCCTCTCTGAACTTCTTTAACAATTTTTAAAAATTGACTTATAAAGAGGAAGGGTGAGGGGAAGAGAAAGAGAGAAAGAAAGAAAGAGAGAGGAAAAAGAGAAAAACCAATTGGTTGCCTCCCACACAGTCCCTGACCACATGCACCCTGACCAGGGATCAAACCTGCAACCTAGGTATGTACCCTGATTACAATTGAACCTTTTTGATGTACAGAATGATACACTACCCAAATGAGCCACAATGGCCATTTGGTTAAAGACCATGTAGGTTACTATGCTTTATTTCCTATGTTTTCCTGTAGCAGTTGGAGCTTCTATTTTAGCATATCACATTGTTTTGCTGTGTTTGTATATGTCTATACAATGATTTGTTTAAATATCTATATTCTTTAAAAAGTTCCTGGAGGGCAAGGTATGTGTTTTAATTATTTTTTCATCCCCGGTAGAGTACTTGGCTTATGATAGGGGCCAGAAAACATTTGAAAGAATAAGTAAATGGATATGTAGAATTTCCATTAATGATGAATCAGCATTCTCTTAAAGCAGCAGTGTTGTGTTTGGGCCTCAAAACAATACCACCACCAATAGTAATAATAACAACAGAACCAAGTGGGATGTTTGTTGTCATGTTTCTGTTGAGTTGACTTTATCACCTTTTGAGTTATTGATGTTTAAGGGAGTGGTGGGTAATTACTCTTTTCTTTGTCTGTTTCTTCCTTACCTACAGATACATGGATTGCATTTTACCAAGTAAAAATGGTTTCTAAGCCATTGACCAAAGAATGAGTAGAATGTTTAGAGAGAAGCATATAGTTGTTGGAGAAGGAAATTTTTGAACAGAGTTTCTAGGAGTCACCTTATTTTAGTACCACTTCAGGCAAAAGGGGCACTGGGGAGGTAGCCTGCATTAAAATACGTAGCTTTCGGCCTGCCTGATGTTTCTCAGTGGTTGAGCATTGACCCATGCACCAAGAGGTCACTGGTTTGATTCCTGGTCAGGGCATATGCCCACGTTGTGGGCCAAATTCCCATTGAGGGGTATGCAGGAGGTGGCCAAACGATGTTCTCTCTCATTGATGTTTCCATCTCTCTCTCTCTCTCTCTCTCTCTCTCTCTCTCTCTCTCTCTCCCCCTTCCTCTCTCTGTAAAATCAATAAAAGAAAAAATAATAATGTAGCTTTCCAGTCTAAAAACATGGGTGGATAGAAAGGCAAATTTATACTGGCATTTTATATTTGACATTTATCTATGGATCACAGTCCTTCTTACTCTTTCACTTTGCTACATCCCTAGGTGATAAGTCATTATTTTTATCACCATTTGTTGGGGAAGGGAGTGGAGGTATAGAAGGGTAAATGACTTGCTAAGGATCATGGAACCAAGACACTAAAACACAGAGTCATGATCAGAACTTAAGAGTTCCTGACTCCTTTGTTCAGACGCAGATCATTAGGCAACATTTGCCTCCCTGCAGGAAGAAAGGCCTCCAAAGCCCCCCAAACAATCTGTTCAGTTCCACTGTGCTAAATAGCATCCAAAGCATTCACAGCTTTATGGCAACGAGAAATTGCCTGACCTGTGAGAAAATGGAAAACCCAGAGAGTGTCACAGTTTTCTGGATCCAGTTAGCTCTCTCATCACTGGCAGAAGCCTGTGACTTCATGGTTTAGGTATACCTAAGACTGGAAATTGAGAGCGTTTTGTTGGAACCTTGTTATACTGTAAATGTTGTCATATGGGACTAAACATTTTCAAGAGAAAGAATGACCTGAGCCATAGATTTATTTGGTAGGTATAGCTTTGACTGGTAGCCCCTCCTGACTTTGGGAAACTATCCTTTGAACTTTTAATTGTCTGCTTCTTTTTTAAACTTTTATATTGATATAATTATAGACTCACAGGAAGTTGCAAAAATAGTATAGAGAGTTTTTATGTCCTTCACCCAGCTTCTTCCAGTAGTGACATCTTATATAACTACATTATTGCTTTTTTTAGTTTTGAAGAGGGTATCCAGGTGGGAAAGAACATAGCAGTAAACAGCTAAAGTATATGGGAAAAGGGATTTTGGCAACTGCTATTGCTATTTTGTATTTAAAATTGCTTTTTAAATGGTTTTTCCTCTTCCCTCCCAATTTTCTCTGATTTAGGGGAATATGTTACATGATGTATGCTAGGCTTGTTGTACCTAATTAAGACTATTGTACCTAATTAAGACTAACTTCCATGTGCAAAAAGATGGAGGCTTTTATCTTCTGTGGATAATCAGTTCTTCTCAAAGTTAGAGTTAGAGTGTTCTAATGTAGGTCATTAGAAGGTATTTCTCTGTTTCCATAATTTTGTTGTGAAAGATTCTGTACAGCAGTGTAGAAAGCCCCAGGACTGGAAAAGAATGCCAGGAAACTCCTTTTTTCCCCCTTCCAATCACCAAATTTGGCTAAATCCAAAATTTACACTATTTTGAATCTTTCATCTCCTCAGAAACTTGGCAGAAGAAAAAGATAAGAATTTCTAACAGGTTTTGCCTGTTAGAGGGAGAAAAAGATACCCACCTAAAAGTCCCTAAAAGAGTGAGCAATCTCTGTTCTTTTCTCTGCACATGAAGTCACTTCCTATCTGGAGGCCCATTAGCATCTTGTCAGCTTAAAGAAACAGAGGAAGGAGTAGTTATGCTTTTGTTGCTTTGCCAATTCTAGTTCTAAAGAAACATATCATTTGATTTTCATTGATATCTTTGTTCCCTGGATCTCGGTGAGCAGGACAGGTCTGTTATTGGTTTTCATTCATTTTGGTAG
Organism: Molossus molossus; assembly: GCF_014108415.1. Classification (NCBI taxonomy): domain Eukaryota; kingdom Metazoa; phylum Chordata; class Mammalia; order Chiroptera; family Molossidae; genus Molossus; species Molossus molossus. The sequence continues at coordinate 22,363,479 of NW_023425352.1, forward strand.
AAAGTAATATTTTTAGATCTATTTCAGACATGGGGTCTCATTGATTATTAGATTTCTTTTTTTATTTTTTATTTTATTGATCTTTTAGAGAGGGAGGAAGGGAGAGGGAGAGAGATATAGAAACATTGATGAGAGAGAACATCAATTGGTTGCCTTTAGCATGCCCTCCAACTGGGGATTTGGCCCACAACCTGGGCATGTGCCCTAACCTGGAATCGAACCGGCAACCTCTTTCTTATAGAATGATTTTGGCTATCAGTTGGGCACTGATGGCTTCTGAGCATGCTTAGGCAGCTACACAGGAATGAGGTGTATGGGATCCTGCATGTCCCAAGAGTCTTAAGTTTCATATGGAAAAATTAACATAAAAGCTCATTTTCATGATAAAGAAGAGGGTGGGTGGTAACTATGAGGATTGTGGTATTCCAAGTAAATGGGAAGTTGGAGGTAGTTGAGAACCAACCATATTTTTCCCGTTTAGCAGATACACTTCAACAACCAGGAAAATGGTAAGACAGAACCTAACTTCCATTTTAAAAAAGGATTTGTTATTTTTTCAGTTCATCTAGAGGCATGCAAAGCCTTTAGGCAGAGTAGCCTGTTTATGCTGTTTATATAATGACCTTCTTTTTGGTGTGTGTGTTTGTGATAAAATGCACATAACATAAAATTTACCATTTTAGCCATTGTTACTGATTTTTTTTTTTTTTTTTTGAAAGAGAGAGGAAGGGAGAGGGAGGGAGAAACTTCCTTGATTGGCTGCCTCCTGCACACCCTCAACGGGGCATGTGCCCTAATCAAGAATCGAACCGCTGACCTCTTGGTGCATGGGTTGACGCTCAGCCACTGAGCCGCACCAGCTGGGTTTTAGCCATTTTTAAAGTATACAGTTCAGTGATATTAAATATATTCACAATGTTATGTGGCCATCACCACCATCTTTTCACATAACTCCTTTCATCTTGTCAAACTAAAACTCTGTGCGTATTAAACAATAACTCTCCATTCTTTCCTTCCTTTGGCCTCTGGCAACCACCAGTCTACCTTCTAGGTCCCCATACAGTATTTGTCTTTTTGTGAGGCTTATTTCACTTAACATAGTGTCCTCAAAGTTCAAGAAATCAGATTCTGCCCCTAACTCAGAATTTGCTGGTTTTATTATTGTTTGTTGCTGTTGTTGTTGTTTTATTGTTGTAGGCTGTCTGTGTTAGTCTTCTTGGGTCTCTTCTGAACCTTTTCTTGGGCATGTGCAGTCACTTTCTAATTTTCCTTATATGTGCAGTTTTTATTTTTTTTAAGTTCTAGTCTTTAATGTCTGGTTTTCTAAAGGGGAAATGTGAAAACTGAAGGGGGAGAAGAGGTACTGGCTCTTTAAATCTCTTGGAAGTAACTTATCTGGAGGGGGAAGGTCTTGCAACAGTGGAGAGGTACAACAACAATGGCTGCCCACTTCTTTGCACCCCTAGGATCAGAAGCATCAATCAGCCATCAGAGCACATATCCCCAACATTAGGAGGACAAGGTCATTTTTGCCCACTCTAGTTTCCACAAGATGTGTGCAAGCTGCTCCAGGATCAAGTGCACAGTCCTTGCCACATGGCTGAGGGTGGGGGATGGGTAGCTGCTACTGTGCTAAGAGTTGAAATTGACCAAAATTGACCAAAATATACCATCCAAGTCTTCTGGAAGCTTCAAATTTCCATCAGAGTCCAGAGTTCCAAAATAGTTAATCAGACAGATTCTGCCAATGCAATTATTATTTAGGTAGGGAGAGAGCGGCTTGGTGCTTCCTACTCTGCCATCTTCCCAGAATCTTCCCACCAGATGTACTGACTTTTGTACAGTCTTCATCAGGAGAAGTTCATAGCTTGCAACCAAAGCCATTATATTTTCTGGTTTGATTTGATGGCCTCTGTTTCAGGGAGGTGCTTGGGTTTGCAGTCAGACAGATGCCTGAATTCTGAGAAGCCACCTAGTGTATTTTTAAATTATTCTACTGGTAGGTGCCATTTTGATGATTGACAGTGAGCCTACTGATTGCTGGCAGTGTCCCTGGTTAATTGGTGATTTTGTCCAGAGTTGCAACAATTGGCTAAAGTTTATAGTGCCCCTGGGGTTTTGGAGGCTTTGGCTTGTTACACTAGTGTTATTTTTTGTCTGTCCTTTGAGTTCATCTACCTCTCTCCTAAGCAAGTGAGTTGCTAATATTTTTCTCCTATCAGTCACTGTGATATTATTTATCCATTTCCCCTAATGAGCGGATTTTGATTTGGAATCTGTGGCATCTCATCCTAGCTCCATGCCAGGCCACAAAATAAGGCCTGGCAGAGTCTTGTCTTTGCTTTGTATCCCTTTCTCTTCATAGCATGTAAAAGCTGTTCAAACAGACAGCTCTCTCTGGCCTGATTCTTCTGAGACATTTATTTGTGCTCTGCTGGAGGCTCTCTGTCTCCTTCCTGTTTTTAATCTTATTTAAATGTCATTCACTTGGGTTTGTAATTAAACCTCCCCTCTGGTTCTCTGAGGCAGGCATCTGAGGTACCACTTTATTGTGTCTTTCTGTGGTTGGCTTGTTCCTCTGTGCACCTGGTTTACCTCAATGTGGGGGACAGATTTTAGTCCTGGATAAGTTCCCATATCCAATATTCTACTTACCTACATGACAACACAATTTACTGGAACCTTCTTTCCCTCCCCTTGAAATAAAAGCAGGATAAAATCTGCGAAAGTCTTCATGATGTGGGGTAAATGCTAGGAACAGTTTGGCAAACAAGGTTCCTTGTGGGCTGAGGGGGACCTTATTTGTAGGGTGGCAGGATTCTCAGATGATGGTACTGAACTCTTGCCATTTGAAAAATAGATTGGTTGTCTCTGGGAATTCACTTGGGACTCCGGGAACCATCAGGGTACCTGTTCCAGGCTCAGCTTCCCTGAACCTTCATACTATCCTTTATTCCACCTGTGTCTAATGTCAGAACTGCTATACACTGCTGCCATACTTCATGCACAAGATTCCCCAAGGAAAGCAGCTTGGGCCAAAGCTAAATGTGAGACTGACAGTTGCCTCCAGTATAGAGTCAAAAGAGGCAGCAGTTGCAGTCAATTTGTAGTTCCTGAGAAAGAGCCCAGAAACTGAGTTTTCAAAGAGTCTATGGAAAGAAAAACATTGACCTCTTGTTTTTTTTTTTTTTAAACAAACAAAAAAAATTTTTTTTTAATCTTCACCCAAGGATATTTTTCCATTGATTTTTTTTTCCCCCCAGATAGAGTAGGAGGGAGAGAGAGAGAAACATTGATGTGAGAGAGACACATCGATTGGTTGCCTCCCGCACAGTTCCGACCAGGGCTGGGGATCAAACCCACAACCGGGGTAACAGGCCCTTGACCAGGATTCAAACCCGAAACTCTTCGATCGGTGGGCCAGTGCTTTCTCAAACTGCTGAGCCAAACTAGCCAGGGCTTAAACAAAATTTTTAAGTGTGCAGTTCAGTGTTAAATACACTCACATTGGTGTGCAGCCATCTCCACCTTACATTTTTAGAATGTTTTCATCTTCCCAAACTGAAACTCCAATAACTGCCCTCTCTTCTCTCCCACCCCTGGCAACCACCATTCTACTTTCTGTCTTTACATGGATATACAAATACTTGTTTTGAGTCCTCGATTTCAGCCTCTTGTTTTGAGAGTCTATAGGTTAAAGTGAGCTAGGTCAGTGTACTGAAATCTTGAGATATTTACAAGAGATGGACTTGAACTTATAGGATGTTTTTGTTGGTCACTTTGCTATGTGAGGATCTGATTAGTGGAGTTCAGACTCAAATTAAGGTTTTGGTAGCAAAATAGGTATTAGCCCTAGATAGTTAGCCCCTCCACCCTCAACAAATGTTTTGTTGTTGTTGTTGGGTTTTTTTTTTTTTATCCTCACCCAAGAACATTTTTGCATTTATCTTCAGATAGGGAGGAAGAGATAGAGAAAGAAACTCAATGTGAGAGAGACACATCGACTGGTTGCAACCCACACAATCCCATCCGCGCCGGGGACAAACTGCAACCGATGTACATGCCCTTAGCGGGAACCAAACCTGGGTCTCTCTGGTCCTCGGGCCGACGCTCCAACCATTGAGTCAAACTGGCCAGGGCACTAATGTTTTTTATTTAATTGAAGTTTAGAAGGAACTAATACAGCTTCATAGACCTCAGCAGGAGGAGTTTATATACCTTCTTCCCAGTGTGTTGCCCTTGATGGGGTTTAGAGCAAGTCACCCCAAAATATGCCATTTTAGCATATTGATTATTTTGAATAAAAGTTACTTGAGAAACAGTAGATGCAAGAACACTCTGACCTGCATTTGTCCCTCTGAAAGTAGGAAATAAATCTTCCATATGAAGGCATCCTCTTTTTACTAGGAGGACAGAAGGCAGCCTTATTGCCAAAGATAGGGAATTCAATTTTTTTTTTTTTTTTTATCCTCACCCGAGGACACTTTTCCATTTTTCACTCAGATAGAGCGGGAAGGAGAGAGAGGAAGAGAGAGAAACATCGATGTGAAAGGGACACATCGAGTGGCCGCCACCCACACAACCCAGCCAGGGCCGGGGACAAACTGCAGCCAAGATACATGCCCTTAGCGGGAACCGAACCCAGGTCTCTGTGGACCGCAGGTTGATGCTCTAACCGCTGAGCCAAACCGGCCAGGGCAGGGAATTCAATTTTTAAAAAATTGGTTTTAGAGAGAGAGAAAGGGCAAGAGGAGAGTGAGAAGCATCAATTTGTTGTTACACTTATTTATGCATTCATTGGTTGAATCTTGTATGTGCTCTGACCTGGGATCGAACCCACAGCCTTGGCATATCAGGATGAAGCTATAACCAACTAAGTTACCTGGCCAGGGCTAAACAAACTTCGTTACTTCATTAATTTGCTGTTCTAAGCAAAAACTCCTTTCTTTTCTCAAATCTTTGTAAGTAACTGTTTCTTTGTGTAAAAAAGTATAAAAGCTGCCTGCCTTGGTCACTTCTTAGAGCTTCATATCTCTGGGGTTTCCATATGTGTTAAATTAAATTTGATTGTTTTTCTCCTGTTGATCTGTCTCATATCAATTTAATTATTAGACTAGCCAAAAAGAACTTAGAAGGGTTGAGTAAAATTTTGCCTACTCAACATCCTTAATGCCATTTAGCTCCAACTAGCTTTGTGGCTTTGGGTAATTTATATAACCTTTCTGAATTTCAATTTGGTCACTTGTAAATTGGGACCAATAATACCTTCTTTATTGGCTAGTTAAGAGGATTCAGTGAGAATAATGTACTTTAAGTGCTTTACATAATGCCTTGCATCTAGCAGGCATCTAATAAATGTTACCTCACTTGCCATTTATGCCCATTGTGTTTCTCCCTTTGAAAAGAGATGAATGCAATTTGGGGGAGGTGATTTCACACAGGTATTAACTTGGAGTTGTTGTCACACAGCAAGAAGATATGATGCATTCCTCTATATGTTATGTCTGTCTGGCATTGGTGCTTTGGGGCAGCCTACTTCTAGGGCTGTGGAGGATGAGGGCCAGTGAGAATTGTCTACTAAGGTCTGGAAGGTCTCATCCACCAAGGTAGTCCTCATCCAAAAGGACGCTGTCTGTAATAAGCTGTGCCATTCTGATTTGTGGGGATGAGCAGGCATAGCTCACCTAATGGGCAAAACTGGTTACACAGTATTGAGTTTCTATAACATAGGCTATTCTTCTTTGGAAATATGTCAGACTAAGGGTCAAGTCTTTGGTGAGGAAGAGTTTGTATTAACTTCTTCTCCCCTGTTTCTTTTTTAGAATTATTCTTTAAAAAGTTGGAAACAATAAATCAAGTGTTCAAATATATATATATGTATACACACACACACATACACACATATATATTTTTTTATTGACTTCAGAGAGAGGGAGGGAAAGAGAGATAGAATCATCTATAAGAGAAACTTTGATCAGCTGCCTCCTGCATACTCCCTACTGGGGATCGAGCCCACAACTTGGGCATGTGTCCTGACCAGGAATTGAACCAGCGGCCTCCTGGTGCATGAGATGATGTTCAACCCCCTGAGCCACACTGGCTGGGCAGAGGTTTAAATTAAAAAGAAAAAAAGCACATCCTGCCCCTCTTCTCTTTATTTATTTATTTTTTTAAAAATTTTTTCTTTATTAATTTTTAGAGAGAGAGGAAGGGAGAGGGGGAGAGAGATACATCAATGAGAGAGAACATCGATTGGCCACCTTCTGTATGCCCCCCACTGGGGATTTGGCCCACAACCTGGGCACGTGCCCTTACCAGGAATCGAACTGGTGACCTCCTGGTGCAAGGGTTGATGTTCAACCACTGAGCCACACAGGCTGGACCCCCTTTTCTCTTTTTAATGACTACTTGTACTTGATGCCAAATTCTTTTAGGCATATGACTAATTAACAATACTATGTTTAAACAACTAACTCCTTATCTATTATAGTTATCTTAACTCTTGCCTCTATGTACTGCTACTTCTGTGACTATCTTTGGAACAGTTTGGCTGTAATGTACCCAGATGGCACCAAGTAGACAAGTGGATGAAGGGCAGTTTTCTAAAAATGTGTGTGTGTGTAGTGGTGAACCAGGAGCCAGGCAGAATGAACTCTGTGCTACTTGTGTGTTGGCACTGAGATTCTTAGTGCCAGTTCTCTGCTGTCCTTGAACTTTCCCCTGACATGAGGCTATTCTCTATTTGTGGCCTGCAGTCAAACCCTATGCTGAGCTCTATACCATAATAGCTGTGAATGAGCCTGGCTATTAATCGTTTTATACCCACTTTGTGTAAAGAAAGGGGTACCTTGGCTTCCTCTAAAATCTCAAACCAATCACATTCCATGTGCAGTATATACTTTTGAAGGTGATAACCCTGAGTGAGGGAAATAGGAACAGTTTTAGTTGACAGTTATCTGCTGTTTTTTTGTTTGTTTTTGTTTTTTAAGATAATAGTAGAGGAAACAGAAATGAGAGAGGTATGTGAGAGGTGAGATAAAAAGGAGAGAGATGACAGTAGCTATAGAGGGCCTGCTGAGGTAGTTTATGTTGAGAAAAGCTACTGGAAGTCTTTGGTGTTGAAAGTGCGGAGTAGAAAGAGTTAATAATAAGGTATTAGCTGTGCTAGTGTGGTTCAGTGGTTGTGTCAACCCATGCACCAAGAGGTCACCAGTTTGATTCCAGGTCAGGGAACATTCCCGGGTTGTGGGCTCAATCCCCAATAGGGGGAGTGCAGGAGGCAGCCAATTGATGTTTCTATCTCTTTCTCCCTCTCCCTTCCTCTCTCTCTCTAAAGATCAATACAAATATATTTTTTAAAAATAATGAGGTATTAAATACCTGTACTCTAAACAGTTGAGGACTAAGGGGGACTAAGGGAAAAAGGAAACCAAATACATGAAAATAACCTGGAGCAGCCAGTAGGTGGAGAAAGTTATAAACCAGAGTCCAGAGAACAGTAGAGTCAGCAAGTCTAAGCATATCATTTATAGGTAAGCTTTTTTTCCCTTTAACAATCCATCTGGGCACCTTTATTTGTTTAAGCTTGTCTTAATGGAATGGTAGGAAGAATGCTGAACACGAGACCAAGTTGTAGTCCTAGTCAGTCACTAGCTCGTTAGGATTTTAGGGGGAGAGGGAGTGCCCTCTAATACAAAAGTGCAATAATTGGATTAAATTACTTTTAGTGTCTTTTCTGGCCCTAAAAAAAAATCTATAATCAACTGTGTTGAAGCCTCATAGACTTAGAACTCTCATCACATCAGGTCAGAGGATAGAAGACAATGTATGTATGGTGATGCATAGGACACTGAATGGTTGATACAATGAGTACCATCAAGGAGATGACGAAGGAAAAAAGCACTATTTCAAGGGATATTTTGGGCATTCTCTGTTGGAGAGGAATTGTGGTCCCTGATGTCAGAGGCTTGTGGAAACCAATTTTAAGACTACCTTGTTCATTTTAGCTGCCTATTAAATTCCCTGTGGAGAATGGCTACTTCTAGGTGATAAAACCTTGGCTTTTTTTGGAGGGGAAGAAGGGGGTCTGACCTAAATTATCAGAGGCAGAATACAGGTATCCTCTGGCACTGACTCTCAGTATTACAGTGCCACTCTCCTTCTCACTACTGATGACTTCTCACTACTTCTCTGACTCTGATCATGTCTCTTGCAGTTGAGACACCGGATGCCTATTGGATTGTGCCAGAATTGCTCTCTTCCTCCCCTAATATTTATCACTTTGTCATCCCTGACTCTGAATTCCAGAGATCAAGACTAACTGGGGTCCAGCAGAGGGGCAATAAATCATTGTTTCCACTTCCTTTTCTCCAGGTTTTGTGTCCCATAATGATTATATAACCACTGCTGAAATTGCTTCTTTGCGTTGTGTGTGCTGGGGACAAAAGTCCTCATTGATTGGATTTGTGCAAAAGCTGCTTTGTCTCCCTCTAGCCATTATGTTTTGTAGAGTACCATGTGTGCTACCCGTCAATTCCTCTTTTCTCCTGTGAGTTTATAGAGTATAGTTGTCAGGTGATCTATCAACAGAGCTTTTCTAAGCTCTCGGGTAGAGGGTGGAGTGAGCAGCCCTTAAATAACTGACCAAAGTGATCTTCATTAATGAGAGAGGTTTGGTCTGGGTTAGTTTTGTATGAATTTTAGCTAGTCCCCCTCATTATCTGAGCTCCTGGTAGGAGCTTAGCAGGTTGTGTGATCCAGAATGGCCTCCCATGGAGCTTTTTCTCTGTCCAGTCCAACAGATCACTTGTTAACAGACCATATCAAAAGGGCCAGCTGCCTATCATTTGTCTTTCCATTATGAAACCTCAAAGAATTTGAGTTGGGTCAGGAGTGAAGGGTTCACAAATGAGGATGTCTACCTCCCTCGTTCCTAGCAAGGCTCTTGTGCTATTTGAAGGGAAGATTCAGGCTTTAGAAACAGAATGTAGACAGGCTCTTGTACTTTTTCTTGCCTGCTGCTTCTTTAGTGAACCTGTGCTTTTAGAGGATTTGAGAGTGAGGGATGTTGTGTGGCAGGCAGCAAGTGTTCAGAGAGTTTTACTCCTACTCATTGTTCCCTGCTATTTCAAATCAAAGCCCATGTCTGTTTTCTAAGAGTAGTAAACTTCACACAAAGCTCAGACAGCATGGGAGAATGGACTTCTTTGCTGGCAAAGAAGCAGATATGGTCTTAGAAAAGGAGAGGTCAAGCCTTTTTTTGTGTCTATGGAAGTGAGGATGGTTGAGGAAGAGAAGACAGGAGGACCACCGATTGCTTGTAGCTGCCGAACCCCTTATTCTTTTTTTTTTCCCTGAACCCTTTCTTTATAGCTTCCCATCAACTAGGTCTGCTAAGACAGGGCCAGTAATCACGAGGGGCACAGAAGCAGGATTAATTTCACAGCCCTTGGTGAAAGAGTACAAGACAGTGGATAATTTCTTTTACACTTAATATTTATTTATTTATTTATCTTTAATGTTGAATGTATTACAGATGTTCCTCATTTTTCCCCCAGTGACCCCCTCCTCCTCACTCCCGCCCCCCTCCCACCTCCCTTCCGCTTTTTCCCACACTGATGTCTGTGTCCATTGGTTATACATATAAGTTCTTTGGTTTATTTCTTCCAACCCCTCTACCCCCTTCCCTTTGAGGTTTGTCAGTCTAGCAACCAATTTGTACTTCTTAATCCCTTCACCTTTTTCACCCATTCCCCCAACCCCCCTCCCATCTGGCAACCAACAAAGTGTTCTCTGTATCTATGAGAATGTTTCTGTTCTGCCTGTTCATTTTGTTTGTAGATTCAATTGTCGATAGATATGTATTCATTGCCATTTTGTTTGTTCATATATTTTATCTTTTTCTTTCATCATTTCATATAATAACGGTTTGGTGGTGATGAACTCCTTTAACTTTTTCTTGTCTGGGAAACTCTTATTTATTTATTTATTTTATTTTATTTTTTTTATCCTCACCCGAGGACATTTTTTCATTTTTTTATTCAGATAGAGTGGGAGGGAGGGAGGGAGGGGGAGGGGGAGAGAGAGAGAGAGAGAGAGAGAGAAACATTGATGTGAAATAGGCACATTTAGTGGTTGCCACCCACACAACCCAACCAGGGCTGGGGACAAACTGCAACTGAGGTACATGCCCTTAGCGGGAACTGAACCCGGGTCTCTCTGGACCACAGGCCGACGCTCTAACCACTGACCAAAACCGGCCAGGGCTGAGAAACTCTTTATGGCCATCGATTCTAAATAACAGCTTTGCGGGTAGAATAATCTTGGTTGTAGGTTCTTGCTTTTCATCACTCTGAATATTTCTTGCTACTCCCTTCTGGCCTGCAAAGTTTCTTTTGAGAAATCAGCTCACCGTCTTATGGGGCTCCCTTGTAGGCAACTAAATGCTTTTCTCTTGCTGCTTTTAAGATTCTCTCTTTGTCTTGAACCTTTTGCATTTTGATGATGATGTGTCTTGGTGTGGGCCTCTTGGGGTTCATCTTGTTTGGGACTCTCTGTGCTTCCTGGACTTGTATGTCTGTTTCCTTCACCAAGTTAGGGAAGTTTTCTGCCATTATTGTTTCAGATAGGTTTTCGATTTCTTGTTCTCTCTCTTCTCCTTCTGTCACCCCCAAGATGTGACTGTTTGCCCGCTTGAAGTTGTCCCAGAGGCTCCTTACGCCATCCTCATTTTTTTGGATTCTTTTTTCTTTTTGCTGTTGTGATTGGGTGTTTTTTGCTTCCTTATATTCCAAATCAATGGTTTGCTTCTTGGCTTTACCTACTCTACTATTGAATCTGTGTAAATTATTCTTTATTTCAGTTAGTGCCTCCTTTATTTCTGACTGTGCATCCATAATTTCTGACTGGTCCTTTTTTATGCTCTTGAGGCCCTCACTAAGTTCGCTGAGGTTCTCACTAAGTTCATTGAGCATCCTTATAAGCAGTATTTTGAACTCAGCATCTGTTAGGTTGCTTATCTCTATTTCACTTAGTTCTTTTCCTGGGGTTTTGTTCTGTTCTTTCATTTGGGACCTGTTTCTTTGTCTCCTCATTTTGGTTGCCTCCCTGTGTTTGTTTCTATGTATTATTTAACAAGAGGTATGGGGCTATCTGAGACCAGATGCGGCTTGTTTGAAAGAATTTAGGAAAAACCTGAAGCAGGATCCAAGACAGGCCAATCCTATGGTTAAGCAACTGGCAACAGCTTGGGTGGGCCTGAAAGTTGGGTGGGGCGGGGCCTCAGGGAATCACTAGGGCGGGGCTACCAGTGTGAGCCAGGTTGCTGGAGTCCCAGATATGGTAGCTGTCTGCCCCCCCAGGGAAGGGCTCACCAAAGGAACAAAGGCCTCTGATAGCACAGTCTGTCCTGGAGAAAGCCCCCACTCCAGCCCTCGCTCCAATGCCAAACAGATAAGTTCTTCCCTGTATGTCTGGCGCCCCTCGAGCTGCCTCCTTTACAAGCTTAGAGGGAATGAGTCTGATAAGCCCTTTAAGAGGAGCTGCCTGGGGCTCCAGCCACCTCAGCCTCCCTGAGCCTCAGTTCCTGCTGGTTTACCAACCAAAAATTATAGGGACTTCTCTTCCTGGCACTGGAACCCTAAGTGGAACGTCTGGTGTGGGACAGGGACCCCTCAGTCCTCAGGGAGGACCTTCCCAGCTGAGGTGTCCTCCTGATTTTTATGCGCCACACATGGGTGTGCGACCGGCCCCTCTGCCTCCGCCCCTCCTACCAGTCTCCATGTGGCTGCTTCTTTAATTCTGTAGTTGTAGGACTTCCATTAGGCTTGATTTCAGGTGGTTTTGAATAATGGTTGTTCTGTAGTTTAGTTGTAGCTTTGATGTGGTTGTGGGAGGACGCAATACCGCATTTACCTACGCCACCATCTTGACTGGAAGTCTCGAGGGCATTTCTTAATATTTATTTGTAAAATGTCTTTAAAGCTGCACTGCTAACGTAGGGACTTGGCCATCTCTACTGAGATTGCTTGGGTTTTGTCAATCTCTCCCCTCAATAAGGAGTGCCAGGCAGAAAGAGGACCTTTTTGGTAAATGTTGTCAAGGTTGAGAAAGGACAATAGTTAGAACAGTTAAGGGCTTTTTTTTCTTCCCTTTATGAGCTCTCTTCCTGTCCTGAGCTGAAGTCCAGGTGTAAGTTCTACACATCTGGTAACCAGTTAGAATTGAAAAATATCCCTCTTAGCAGTGATGTTTGAAACAGATACATAACTAAAACTTGGTGACATGAAATGCTGGCAGTCTAGTGTGAGAGGGGGACCCTCATTTTGACTTGTAAATTGAGCAAATTTGATGAGGAAATCACCATGTGGGAGTAAATTTGGAATACTTAAGATGTGTTTTATAGTCAAATTTCTGAGCTTAATTGTTACTTAAGAAGTGGCAAAAAGGAGTAGATTTTTTAAAACCTTCTTTGGGCATATAGACATGTGCTTGGGAAGGTCAATACTTTCTTCAAATATACCCACCTTACCTGCTTTTGAAAAGTGCTTAGTAGCTGTGATTTACTCATTCTAGTCCTATTTGGATTTCTGTAGAGCTAGCTGATTTCATTGCTTTCATTTAACTTTATTGATTATGCTTTGAATAGCTTGTTGATGTCTTTTTTGTTTGTTTGTTTTTAAGCCTTGATAAATTTGCTGAAGTTCCTTATGTCAAATGAGACCGTACTTTTGGCCAAACACAACATTTTTACGTTAGCACTTATGGTGAGTAACCAAAAAAATATTTCTTTTTCTGAAAATATACCTTAACTAAGGCAGAGATGGGCTGGTTTGAAACGGGAGCTGGGTTCTGGAGACTAAGCCATAGGGGAACCAGGACTTTATTTTTCTTTTGGACCAGAATCTCCATATTGGTGCTCACTGTTGTCACCTACGTCTTTGGCGAACCTGGGACTCTTTCTCTCTTTTTTAAAAAAAATCCTCACCCAGGGATATGTTTTTATTGTTTTGAGAAAGAGAGGATGGAATAGGGAGGGAGGGAGAGAAAGAGAGAGACACTTCAATAGGAGAGAGACATTGATCAGTTGCCTCCCATATGTGCTCTGACCGGGAATCTAAACCGCAAACTGGGTGTGCCCTGCCCCGGAAACAAATTTGTGACCCTTTGTTCCAACCAACTGAGCACTGACCGGGGCAGGACTCTTTCTCTTTCATGAGAGTATGTTGTCTGGTAGGGGCAGGTATAGGTCAGATCTCTGTGTATGAGTAGAGCCTTGGTCCCAGTTGAGAGACTGTACAACACTGCTATAGTATCCATGTCGGTACAAAGCAAAGCCTAGTCTAGAGGTATCCCAGCCAGATGAGTGGTTCCATCATGGCTTCACTTGGTTTCTGAGGGACATTGTTGATCCTGGCTTATCTGACTGGTTATTTGGGGTAGTAGGAGTGCATTGTGCCTTTTTACTATATTCTTAGGATATTACCCAGGGTGTTCATAAATATTTAACATTTTTGGGGAAAAGTCCTGATTTACATCTTTTGTTGATTTCCATGGTAAAACTACACCCACCATGGCCAATTCCAAAGTTATTAAAATGACACCATTGAATGCGGAGTTGGGAAAAGATGAGCAGTAACAAACACATCATTACATGATATTCCCACTACACCAGATGTAAGAGATGTAAATTAATCTCAAGAGCATAGATGATACTAAAAGATAGAAAGTAATTAGGAAGTGGTGAGTTTTTAGTATTTATTACCTTCATTTGAAAATAATTTGCTGAATTGTTAAGTTTATATAAATTATTTTTTAATAATGGCTATTTTTTTTTTTAATTTTTATTTTATTTTATTTATTTATTTATTTTATCCTCACCTGAGGACATTTTTCCATTTTTTACTCAGATAGAGTGGGAAGGAGAGAGAGGAAGAGAGAGAAACATCGATGTGAAAGGGACACATCGAGTGGCCGCCACCCACACGACCCAACCAGGGCCGGGGACAAACTGCAGCCAAGGTACATGCCCTTAGCGGGAACCGAACCCGGGTCTCTGTGGACCGCGGGCTGATGCTCTAACCGCTGAGCCAAACCGGCCAGGGCAATAATGGCTATTTTTTTAATCCTTACCTGAGGATATGTTTTTGTTTATCGTCAGACAGAGTAGGAGGGAGGGAGAGAGAGAGAAACATCAATGTGAGACATCGACTAGCTGCCTCCCGCATGACCCGACCAGGACCGGGGACGAACTGCAACCGAGGTGCATACCCTTTACTAGAATCAAACCCGTGACTCACTGGTCCGCGGGCCGATGCTCTTACCACTGAGCCAAACTGGCCAGGGCAATAATGTTTTTTTTTTAACAACCAGCTCACAAAATTCCTGAAAATTTTACATCTAGCAAGCCAATAAGAACTGACTGCAGTATATGACTGATAATACCTTTCCAGTCTTCATAGTGTTAATACCTGTATATGGGCTTTTGCATCTTTTTTAGATTGTGAACCTATTTAATATGTTTATCACATATGGTGACACATTCCTGCCCACCCCCAGCAGCTATGATGAACTGTACTATGAGATTATCCGTATGCACCAGAGCTTTGACAACCTATACTCCATGGGTAAGCTGTCTTTTATTTTTACTCCTTTCTCCCCTTTTCTTTTTGCTCCTCTCTCTGCATCAGCTATGATTTTTAGTATAAAGAGGAAAAGACTACAGAAGATTCTGTAGTTGCTTAGTGCCCTTGCTTGGCATAGAAATACAGTAGTCTCTTCTCAGGCAATGGAAAGAATATGTGGACTTTTTTTTGCCTCAGGAACTCAGAATTCATCTCAGTAGAAAGCTGGTTAGCAGCCCTGTAGCCTCTTTCTTGATGTTTTTGAGAGAATAGGGAGGCTTGTGGATTTAGTGAATGCAGTGAAATGGGAGTGAAAGAGTGGGTGGGAATTGACAGCGGCAAATAGAAGAGCTTGGATCCCAAAGGAAGAACATTGTGTGATTTGAGAAGGTGCAGGATTTTAAGGCGTTTTAATATACCATGTATTTTTAGCATAACTTACAAGAGGAAGTGGTCATTAGATAGAAATCTTTTTTGCAAACCTTTTGGTGATTGGCTTACTGAAAATTTACTCTTTGGCTATAGTGAGTATAACTATAGGATGTGGCAAAGTAGGTTTACAGTTTGTATGGAAAGTAGTACAATAATTAATAAATAATAGTACAAGAATAAACTCTGTTTCATGTACTCACAACTGTAAACCTTCTTTTGCCTCACCCTGTATTTCTTTTTTCTTTCTTTGTTGATTTTTAAAGAGAGAGGAAGGGAGAGGGAGAGAGAGAAACATCAATGTGAGAGAGGAACACTGATTGGCTGCCTCTTGCATGGTCCCCACTGGGGATCTAGTCCACAGCCAGGGCATGTGCCCTGGCATTCTGGGTGACCTCTTGGTCCATGGATCAATGCTCAACCACTGAGCCACCAGTCAGGCCCACCCTGTATTTCTGAAAGAGGTCACGTGTCACGTATCCTTGTAAATTTGAGTAGAGTAGTCAAATCTGCCTGGAGTTTGAAAGGTCAGGAAAGATTTCTATAGATTGCACAGAAACAGAAATTCATTAGTAAAGCTGTCTATTAAAGTCCCCAATTTATTAGCTTTATTGAGGTGTAATTGGTATATAATGAACTACAGTCATTTAAAGTAGTATACAATTTTTGATAAGTTTTGACATGTATATGTACGTTAAGCTATCACATGCATATATATTCCAGGCTTCAGCATACATTAAAAGATGAATAAAGATGTCCTTCAAGGAAAAAAGAGAGTTGAAGTGGGGGAGATATTTAATAGAAACCTGTCATACCTGCTTAACCGGGCCATATGCAATGTCAAATAAGATAAGCCCTTGTAGCTATAGCAACAAGAGAGGATATCTGGGAATTCTCAAATCTGCCAAGGGAATTAAAATGTTAACCTGGAGCCTGGTGGTGTGGTTCAGTGGTTGAATGTCAACAGGATGTTACAGAGAAATAATCCATGGACTGAGTAAAATACCTATTTGAGGTAAGGACCGGAAAATTCAGTTCAATTCTCTGTTTAGGTTTGCACCATCAGAGAACTTATGATGAAAAAACAAACACATCTAGTTTTCACAACTGAGTTGAAAAAATTAGTTCTGACCTGCTGAAACAGTTTTGTTTTATACTTGAATACATTTCGGTATTCAAGTACACTGGATGAAACCTGAGTTCAGACTGTAGAGCTCTGACTTGGAACTATACCAAGTTCCTCTGCACTAAATCTTATAAATTAGAAAAGCAGCACTTTGATAATATGTTTTATTAAGGCTTCTATCTTCTCTATTATAAAATTGCATGAATTTATAAAAATGATATTGCTAGAACAGATGGAGAGCAACCACATGAGTTTTCTTTCCGTATTACAGCCATAGGCCCTCCCTCTGATAGAGCTGCCACTACTACTGTTCTTGGTAGAGGAATACTGATCAGGAGCAGATACTGATGATACTCAGATATAAAGTTCCTATGCAAATTGGTTACACATTTCTCAATGTTAGTTAAGCTCCATTTTCCTTCCTTAGGGAAAGTCTAAGGTTCATTCATTCATTTGTTTAGGAGGCAGTCTATTTAAATTAATACTAGCTAATACTTATATAGCATTTATTATATGTCAGGCACTAATCTAAGGCTTAATATATATTAACTTATTTAATTTTCACAGTAATCCATTCATATAAGTGTTGCTGTTTATTCTCTAGTAAGTGACAGGGGTTGGACTTGGACCCTGACAGTTGGCTTCAGAGTTCATGCTCTTAACCACTCACTCTATAAATATAGACTCTAGAGTCATTCCCTCCAGGTTCAAATTTCAGCTCCATTACTTATAACTATGTGAATGACCTTGATCAGTTACTTGTCTCTTCTGGCAGTTTTCTCATCTGTATGCTATATTACATATAACACAACTTTGTCCAGTTCCTGGCACATAGTAAACTCACTACATATTTAGCTCTTATTATCTATTCATTCATTAAAAGCATATACTTGGAGTACCCACCATGTGCTTGTTCTTTCAAGGAGCATTGCTGGCTTGTCTCTTTTTTAAAATGGTATGGATATTATAATGTTTGGTCCTATAGCTTATAGCTGGAAGAGAATGTTCTATATTTCTGTCATCTCTCCTCCTGTGGGTAAGTGTAGAAAAGAGATAGGATTTAGTCAGAGAAGAGAAGAATATTCCTGTTGATTCACATTGCAGGTCACACAATTAAGTCATGGGAGCTAAAACTGGATACTTCTTGATTAAAACATAACCATCATCTATCTGGCAAGCTTATTTGTCCTGTTCAACTCAGCTTAGACCTTTAGGAGAAAGATATATATGGAGCAGGAGAGGACTGTTAACTCAGTTGACCAATAACACTACATCAGCCCTGGCCTTTAGGGAAATGATAAATGTGGCAGCCAGTTTATCTTCATATCACCGACCCAGTATAGATTATAAACGAATGCAAAAACTAAGTGTGGAAACCTTTTAGCAGGGAGTGGAGGGGGACAGGGAACCCAAGGCAGAGAAATGGTTTGATAGAAAGTGAAAATAGTTGAAAATAAGCCCTTATATTTTCCTCTAGGACAGTGATTCTCAACCTTTTTCATCTCACAGCGCACATAAACTAATTACTGAAATTCGGAGGCATACTAAAAAATATATTATTTTTTTGCCGATCTAACAAAAAAGAAGTATAGTTTTGATTCATTCACACCAGACAGCTGTTGTTGTTTTGGCTGTTGTCATTTTTTCATTTGACAATCTAAGGGAAAAGAGGTCAGTGCTCCTGACTAAAGAGGTATTGCATGTTTTAAAATTTCTTGCAGCACACTGGTTGAAAATCGCTGTTGTAGGATGAGGTCATTTTAAACAGAAGATTGGCACAGGCTCTGTTTGGTTATTGTAATAGTGCTATTCTGACGTATATCTTCATCTTCATATTTGTGTTTTATACCAGGGGTCTGACAGATCTTTGTTCTTTCCTTCTGTATAGTCCTGAGGCTTTCTACCAATGCAGGCCAGTGGAAAGAAGCTGCTAGCAAGGTGACCCATGCATTGGTTAATATCAGGTAAGGAATGAGATTTTCTCTCTTTCAGAGTTTCTTGGCTCATCTTGAGGTTTGTTGTACTTTTCCAAGTACAGTGTGTTGAACACCACTACTATTTTAAGCCCCGATGTCTGTAGGAGTGGAAGAAATTGGCATACTTGATCAAGAAAAGCAGGAGTGCATGAAACTTTCATTTTGTCATATTCAAAAAGCTCACAGTGCTGTTCTATGAATTTTCTTATCCAGCGATGGTTGCAAGGCCTTTTCAGGTATCTTTATTGCCAAAGTATTTTTTGTGTATAGGCCATCTGAAAGCTTTTCTCTGAATATTTTTTCTGCCATTCAGTTCAAAGAATGACTCATGGGAATCTAGAACTTTGACATTTTGCTTTACATGGTTATTTCTGTTTGTGGTAAACAGGCAAATAGGCTCTGCTGGTGTGGCTCAGTGGTTTAAGGTGTCATCCTTTGGGCTGAAAGGTCCCAGTTTGATTCCTGGTCAAGACACATCTCAGGCTCCATCCCCTATAAGGGGCATACAGGAGGCAGCTGATGCCGATGATTCTCTCTCACATCGATGTTTCTCTCTCTCCCTTCCTCTTGCTCTCTCTAAAAAAATCAATAAAAACATAAAAAGAACAACAAAAGAAAGAGGCAAATGGAGCTTGTGGGGCTGTCATTTTAGGTTCCTTATGAAACAGCAAGACATTTACAGAATGCTGTAGGTATTGGATAAAACTGAGTCATACATGGAGTTGGTTTAGGGTCTTAAGGAAATACCACACATTCACTGGAGTGAGCTGTTTGTAAATGGAGAGAGTGTGCTTTCAGCATTAGGAAACCTAAAGCTGACTTTTCTTATATTCCTTGCTCCCTTTGTGCCTATCATTTTCTATTTTCGCAACAGTTATTAAATTGTTCTTTCAGACAGTTGAAAAATTAACATTGAGTGGATGAGGCAAACCCAACAGATGGGGAAACTTGATTTAGCTCCAGATGTAAGCCTTGCCAGACATTCCCAGTAATAGTAGTATACATTTACAACTTAGTATAGTCTAATGTGTGACAGAGCTGGGAGTCAATGTTTGTTTCCATATCTTTTTTTTTTAAGTAAAATGTCCTGTCCCTGTAGTGATTTACTGTAGTGTTTGACACATCTGGGAACAAAAGGAAAAGTGTGAAATGTGTGTTGGGAGGGCTAGGATGAGGGAGCATGAGGGTGAGATGTGCTAACAAGATTGCACTGAAGGTTGATCTGCCTTACCTGACCCTAGAGGCATTTTGTAGCAAACACAGTTTTATAAATATCACAAATAAATATATATCTGCACCTAGCAAATAAACCAGATACGGTAGTGAGGTCCTATGATAAATGTGATTTTCTGTAAGAATCGGGAATAACAAAGTGCCTTATTCCAAATGTCCCTTTGTGACCCAAGGGCAGTATGAAAAATGTGGGTATTTGAAAGAAGCACTAGATTCTGGGTTAGGGTATGAAGTGCATATGGGAATAATTTATATTGTATTTATTTATTCATGTATTTACTTAGGCTTTCCAGGCAGCTCCTTTTCACCTGGGGCCTGTTTCCTTGATCACATCCCTTTATGCTTGCTTTATCTCCTACTTTGTTGCTTTTCCTTTCAGTGGCTTCTGGCTTGGCTGCTGTCCTTATTCTTTTCAAGGGCCATCAAACAACTGATTTAAGATCTTGGCCTGTCCTTTTTCTGAATAGACCAGAAAAGTCTGGGCCAAGTTTTTAGCAGATACCCATAACCAGGACTTCTCTTTGCAAGTCTTTTTTAGTCCTATACTCCATTTTCATTCCTAAAACTTTTTTGATGAATTTGCTGCAGAGAATAATTATTACATCATCTCTACTGCTGCTAATATATTAGACTCAGAGTATGTGTCAAGCGTATCAAAGATGCAGTCAGTTTTCTCAGGAGATTCCTGGAAAGATGTGTTTGAATGTCACTTATCACACTAAGGCCAGATCAGGGGGAAATATTGGTGATGCTAAGCCAGTAAAAGCTTACTTCTTTTTTTCTGACATTTATTTTCACTTAATAAGTTCTGAACTTTGTTCTGCTCTTTCATATACTGTCTTCTTAAATCAAACTCTAAAAAGTAGACTGTGTTATAAACTTTTTAAAAACACACTTTACCAATGAGGAAACTGAGTCTTAAAGATATTGTGAATGGCAGAAAGTCCCACAATTGTTGTGTGGCAAAGCTGAGAATTAATCATAGGTCTTCTAACTCCTAAGTCCAAGGCTCTTTTCTCTATACCATAATGCCTCCTTCCGTAGAGTTGCATCAAAGTCTTCCATGGAGGTAAACAGAAAACTCAGCATGATGTATTGAAAGGAATATGAAAATTTGAGTTAGAGAAACTGGATTTTTTTGTTTTTGTCTTTTAATGTATGACCTTGAGCAAATGATTTAGCTTCTCTGGACCTCTTTCCATTACCTGTAAAATGGAGGTCCTAACAATATCAACTGTTTCACAGGGAAATGGTTGTGAGAATTACATGATATAATGTATGTGAAAGCACTTAGTAAACTATAAAATACTGGTAATTCTACTTGGCCTGATGTCTTTAAGGTTTATTTCTGTTGTAGCATGTGTCAGAATTTCCTTCCTTGTTAGGCTGACTGATATTCCATTGTGTGTGTATATGCCACATTTTGTTTATTCATTCATCCATTGATGAAACCCCAAGTGAGTTGCTTCTACCTTTTGGTTATTGTGATTTTGGTTATTTGTGCATGGATGTACAAACATCTGTTCAGTCCCTACTTTTACTTCTTTTGGGCATATACTGAGCAGTAGAATTGGTGGATCATATGGTAATTATTTGTTTAATTTTTTTGAGTAATTGCCATACTATTTTTCAGGTTTAGCTTTTTGAGCCTTCCTTAGAATATTTCCTAAGAATGTCTTCATTTGTCCTTTCTATAAAAGTTAAGATGTTACCCTTAGCCTTAAAAGATATTTTGCTTGATTTTGATGCTTTGTATAAGGGTGGTCCAGGGAGTTTTCTTTTCTCAGCGTTAGTGTTTTCTCAGCTGAGGGCAAAAAAGTGGTATGCCTAAGAAGTCTGTGTTCCACTGAGACAGCATTAATAAGTGCTGCATTTTTATACTCCTTTGCTTTTTTCTAAGAGCTTGTGTTGTACATCCATGACACTATTAAATTTGGATGATTTAGAAAACAGGAGACTGTGTCAGAAAATTGGTCCTCTGGGTCTCCCAGGAATACTGTGAGATATTTAACTATTGGCCACCAAGTTGATTATCAAGGACAGAGTATATAAAGGCTTAGCAGTAAAATTGTGATGGTATGCAACATTCACTTCTGTTGTTTATAAAGATATTTGTGCTGATCCGACACCTGGAAAGGATTTCTAAGGCAGAGCAAACAAACTCTTATACAATTCTCCTGTAGTATGTTCCTTGATAGCCATGGGAAGAGATTGGGTTGCATATGAAACTTTCAGACACCTAACAGCTGGGAGGGCCTCTGAGAATGATTTGCCAGGTGATGATGGCTACAAATTATGCCTTTGGGATCTTCTGGAATGCAGTACATCTAATGGCAACCCTAACAAAGTATCTCGCCAGCATGTAAAAGGCAGCAGAAAGGCTGCAGACCTTTTTTCAGTCCTTTGGGGTTTAGATTGTGATAGTGAAAATTAAAAGTACTCACACATGTTGGGGTCCTAAATTTGCTCAAGTGTCAGACTGTTTGCTTTTCACTTGTCTTTCCTGGCTTAGTCATGCTAGCTCTTTAATTGTCAAAGGTATTTGTATTTAAACAATTTGTCTCTCTCTTCCTGCTTGATCCTTCAGAGATATTTTTAAAATGCAACTGCTTAGAAACTGCTATTTTTGTTGGAACACCTGATGTCATTAACATACAGGGCCCTATATTTGTTCCTCCCCATAGAAGGGTTGTTCCATTGCTTTACCATAAGAAAAATAAAATATAGCTCCACCTTTAAAATTCCACTTGATAGAATTGTTACTGCAGCTGCCTTCACAGATCTACTAGTTCACAAAGGAAGAATATTGAGGGGTGGGGTGGGGCGCATGTGCAGGGATAGAAGGAGAAAGTATTTGGGAAGTTTTGCTTGGAGACTCTATGCTAAATATATCTTGCCATTACTTAGCAGGCTCTTCCAGTGAGGTCCTTGTAGATGTCTGCTAACTGTTAAACTAATGAGTCAAAAATGAAAAAGAAAAATGTTAGACTAAAATCTGACCTTTATCTAATCAAACTACTTTCAAGGTAAGTAATTTGAAGTCCTTATTGAATCTCTTTAGGTTAACATCTTAATGCTTTTCACTTAATGAGCATTTTATTAGTACCAGATTCACAATCCTATTCTCTGGTTGCTCATAGAAGTGGTGGCTGAATCACTGCAAATATTTCTTTTTCCTGATCTGTAATTACTTAAGTCGGATAAAATTTGAACTCTATGATTAATATATTAATTTTTCTCTTTATTTGGAATGCTTTAAACCTAAGTTTAATTTTTCTTCTAGAATGACTTTTTGGATGTAGCTATGGTTAGTGGCAAGCCTAGAGTTTGAAATGAAACTTTAGTGCATTTCTTTGTAAATCTCTTAAGCGTTCACCTAGATGAATTTGCCTCTTGTCCCCCTGCTTGCTCCATGGTCTCTTTATTCCAATGCTAAGGTTGTCCACCCCACCCCATTCCTGCTTATTTGCTTTTGTAGCTATTTCCCTTTACCCTAAAAAAATATTCCCTCAAAAAAAAGGAGAAGAAGAAAAGCTTTAAATGTGCACTGTGCTGGGGAGGCAAAGGAACAAAAATAGCTCTCAGCAGCCTTGAGATAAGGGGGTTCATTGAATTTAACACCTTTTGGAGCAGGTTGTGCATAGAGTTCTGAATGTCACAGAATAAAAGACCTCAGGCAGTAATCAAAGAGAGTACACCCACTGTTGATGGCCACAGAATGAAGGTTGGAAAGGGAATGTGAGGTCTCAGTCACTCAGAGTTCCCCCAGAATCCCTTGTCCATGCACCTATTCAGGCTACAAAATTAGTCAGTTTTCTGATTAAAATAGATACTGATGAATTGAGAAGTGGAGTAGTTTGATGCCAGGCACTTCAGCTGAAGGTTGCAATTTAATCTAGTGAAAAGTGAATATGGACTAAAGTGGATTGGAGCAGAGACATTGGACTGATGACTTGAGTAGCAAAAGGTACATGAACATAATCTTCTAGTCAAGTTGTGTGTTGTAAAGTGGCAGACAGGCTCAGATTATCCCCCGGGTTAGAATCTGTCAGTAATGCCCTTTCTTTTGTTAATCAGATCCACTGATCTCCTGTTACAGAAAATGAAAAGCATTATGCAAATTAAAGCAAAACACTGAAATGAGGCTGCTATATCGCTTCCCCAATGACTAGGAGCATTACATATTATTCTAACAGTTGCTATTCCCTAATCTCTTAAAACTACAGCTAGAAATGAAAAATCAAACACTGAATCTCATGTGGCTAATCTTCTGTTTTGCCTTAACTTGGTTGATGTTACAAAGTGAGGTTTTGCATTAGGTCATAACTGGGCTTGGTGAATTGCAGTGTAGTAAAGCAATCTTGGTTTAGGAGATTCAGATATTTGTTATAAAATATTAAGATTTCTAATTGGGCCTAACATGATTTTAGGTGAGTGTAACTTTAGCATATGAAACCTGCTTACCTCAACCTGAAATTCCATTGGGATATTTTCCCACTTTTATTTTATATTCTTTTTTTTTTTTTTTCTTTTTTTGTTACAGATATTTCACCTTTTTTACCCCATTGGCACCCCCCTCCCCACCCCACCCCCGCCCCATCCCCGGCTTAGTTGTCCATGTCCATTGGTCATGCATACATGCATATAAGTTCTGTGGTTTATCTCTTCCCACCTCCCCCCACTCCCTCTTCTGAGGGATGTCAGTCTGTGCCCTGCTTCCATGTTTCTGGGTCTACCGTATTCCTCATACTGTTATGTTCATTATATTCCGTATATAAGTGAGATCATGTGGTATTTGTCTTTTTCTGCATGGGTTATTTCACTTAGGATAATACTTTCCAGGTCCCTCCATGTCGTCTCAAAGGATAAGAGATCTTTCTTTCTTACCGCTGCATAGTACTCCATTGTGTATATGTACCACAGCTTTTTTATCCATTCTATTTTATATTCTTAAGTGTGGGAAAATATACATAACAAAATTTACCATTTTGACCATTTTTAAGTCTACAGTTCTGTTGCATTAAGTACATTCACATAATTATGCAACCATCACCACCAGCCATCTCCAGAACTTTTTCATTTTCCTCAACTGAAACTCTGTTCTGTACTCACTAAACAATAACTCCTTATTTCCTCCTTCCCCTAGCCCCTGGCAATTGCCGTTCTGCTTTCTGTGCCTATGAATTTGACTATAGGAAATTCATGTAAAAGGAATTATATAATATTTGTCCCTTTGTGACTGGATTATTTTACTTAGCATAATATCCTCAAGGTTATTCCATGTTTTAGCATGTGTCAGAATTTAATTCCTTTTTAAGACTGAATAATATTCCATTGTATATTTATACCATATTTTGTTTGTTCTTTTATCCACTGATAGACACTTGCATTTTTTCCACTTTTTGGCTATTGTGAATAATGTTGCTGTGAACACAGGTGCACAAATATTTGAGAACCCGCTTTCACTTCTTTTGGATATATACCTGTAAGTGAAATTGCTGGATTATATGGTAATTCTATTTTTAATTTTTTGAGGAATCAATATACCTTTTCCATAGCAGCTGCACCATTTTACTTTCCCACCAATGATGCACAAAGCTTCCAATTTCTCCATATCCTCACCAATATTTTCTGTTGTTTTGATAATAGCCATCCTAATGGGTGTGAAGTGATATCTTATTGTGGTTTTGATTTGCATTTCTATAATAGGTACCTTTTTGATGTGCTTGGTGTTGAATATCTTTTTATGTGTTTGTTGGCCATTTTTCATCTTTGAAGAAATGTCTATTCATGTATTTTGCTGATTTTTTTTTTAGTTCCTCGCCAGAGGATATTTTTCTACTTATTATCAGATAGAGTGGGGGAAAGGGAGAGGGAGAGAGAGAGAAAGAGAGAAAAACATCAGTGTGATAGAGCCACATCGACTGGCTGCCTCCCGCAAGACCCAGCCGGGGCTGGGGACAAACCGCAACTGAGTTACGTGCCCTTGACTGGAATTGAACCCGCGACTCATTGGTCCACAGTCCGACACTCTAACCACTGAGCAAAACCGGCCAGGGCCTTTGCTGATTTATAAATTGGGTTGTTTGGGGTTTTGTTGTTGCCTTTTAGGAATTCTTTTTATATTCTGGATCAGTCTCCTATTGGATATATAGTTTGCAAAGATTTTCTCCCTTTGCATGGGTTGCCTTTTCATTCTGTTGATAGTGTCCTTTTTTTATCCTCACCCGAGGATATTTTTCTATTTATCTGGAGGTAGAGAGAGAGGGAGAGAAAGGGAGAGAGACAGAAACATCAACAGGGGAGGGACACATTGACTGGTTGCCTCCCACACGACCCCAACCAGGACCCGGGATGAACTGCATCCGAGGTACATGCCCTTGGCTAGAATCGAACCCGCAACTCATTGGTTTGCAGGCTGTTGCTTTACTGCTGAGCCATACTGGCCAAGGCTGATAGTGTCCTTTGATGCACAGAAGTTTTAAATTTTATGAAGTCTGACTTATCTATTTTTTTCTTTTATTGCCTGTGTTTTGGGTGTCATATCCAAAAAATCATTGCCAGTCCACATCATAAAGCTTTCTATGTTTCATTCTAAGAGTTTTATAGTTTTAGGTCTTACACTTAGGTCTTTGATCCATTTTGAGTAAAGTTTTGTATATGGTGTAAGGTAAGGGTTCAAATTCAGTTTTTTACATGTAGATCCCCAGTTTTCCCAGCACCCACTTTTGCTTTTTTAAAATAACTGTAGGTCTGGCCCTGGCTGGTTTGGCTCAGTGGTTAAAGCGTTGGCCTGCGGTCCAGAGAGACCTGGGTTCGGTTCCTGCTAAGGGCACGTACCTTGGTTGCAGTTTGTCCCTGGCTCTGGTTGGGTTGTGCGGGTGGCAGCCACTCGATGTGTCCCTTTCACATCGATGTTTCTCTCACTCTCTCTCTCCCTCCCACTCTCTCTGAACAAAAAAATAAAAAAATGGGAAAATGTCCTCAGGTGAGGATAAAATAAATTAATTAATTAATTAATTAATTAATTAATTAATTAACTACAAGTCTGATTTCTTAATTTGAATCAGGCTGATTTTGGAACTTAACTGATAAGGTCTAGAAATGGATACTTCATACTTTTTCTGTATGCGCTTATTTTTTGTTTATTTTTTTTTGGTTGTTCATTGCTCTTTTTGTTTAAGAGATAGCATAATATTATACTTAAGAGCAAGGACTTTAGAGTTAGATTGTATGAGTTTGAGTCTAAGCTCTACCACTTACGCCCTGGCCAGTTTGGCTCAGCGGTTGGAGCGTCGGCCTGCGGTACAGAGAGACCCGGGTTTGGTTCCCGCTAAGGGCATGTACCTAGGTTGCAGTTTGTCCCCGGCCCTGGTTGGTCGTGCGGGTGGCAGCCACTCGATGTGCCCCTTCACATTGATGTTTCTCTCTCTCTCTCTTCCTCTCTCTCCCTCCCTCTCTGTCTGAACAAAAAAATGCAAAAATGTCCTCGGGTGAGGATAAAAAAAAAAAAAAAAAAAAAAAAAAAAAAAAGCTCTACCACTTACTTTGGACAAGTTATTTAACAACCCTTTGCTTGAGTTTCCACATCTGCAAAATAAGGATAATAATGGAACATGTCAGTGTTGAGATTAAATGACAATATGTATATAAAACTTAGAATAGTGCCTGGCATATAGTGCTATATAAATGTTCATTATTATTATCTATTTTATTTTATTTTTTTAATCCTCACCTAAGGATATTTTTCCATCTAGTTTCAGACAGAGTGGAAGGGAGGGAAGGAGGGAGAAGAGAAAGAGAGAGAGAGAGAGAGAGAGAGAGAGAGAGAGACATCAGTTGTGAGAGAGGCACATCGATTGGTTGCCTCCTGCACGACCCTGACCAGGGCCAGGGTCTGAACCACAACCGAGGTAGCTGCTCTTGATCAGAATCAAGTCTGCAACTCTTTGGTTTGCGGGCTTATGCTCCAACCACTGAACCAGACTGGCCAGGGCTATTATTATCTTTTTAAAAATTGTCCTCAAGGTGCAAGTCTGGGGGTTTCACCAGACTTGGTTCTGATGATGTATAGGGCTTCATTCTAGACAAGCAAGTCCCTTCCATGTCCAACTTTGTTCAGTTCCCTTGGCCCCACTCATGGACTTAGAAGGGACAAAAGATTAAAAAATGATATTATTTATAAGCTGACAGCAGGGGCAACACTGTAACTTAGGCTGTCAGCCTGTGTCTTGGCATCATTTGTGGGAAAACAGTTTGGATAGGGAGAGCTTATGTTTTCTATCACTTCCAACTCTTTGAGGAGATGTTTGACCATAAAACTTTGGCTTTATTATTTTCAGAGGAGCAGTCTGCCTTCTTGCCATCATTGTGTTTACCACAATGTGCCCAGAATGAATATGTATACACATAACTGAAAGGATACTAACCAATGTATTCTTTTCTCTGGTTGGAGGGATTATAGGTGGTTTTAAATTTTCTTTCTTATATTTTAATTTATTGAAAACATTTAACTAGCTTTTCTGATAGATGTCGTTTATTAGACTAAGTTCTCACCCTGGCGGGTTTTGCTCAGTGGTTAGAGTGTCGGCCAGTGGACCAGGGAGTCCCAGGTTTGATTCCGGCCAAGGGCACTTTCCTTCATTGCAGTTCATCCCCAGTCTTGGTTGGGATCGTGCAGGTGGCAACCAATCGATGTGTCTCTCTAATATTGATGTTTCTCTCTCTCTCTCTTGTCTTTCCCTCCCTCCCACTCTGTCTAAAGATAAATGTAAAAATATCCTTGGGAGAAGATTAAAAAAAAAAAAAAGACTAAGTTCCCTTTCATTCTTAGTTTGAGTGTTTTGTTTTGTTTTGTTTTGGATTTTGTAAGATGCTTTTTTGGCATCTGTGGAGACAATCACGTGTTTTTTTTGTTTTTTTTTATTGTTATAATTGTACCACATTAGATTTTCAGATGTTAAACCAACCTTGCATTCCTAGGATAAATCCCACTTGGCTATGATGTATAATTCTTTTTCTGTGTTGCTGAGTTCAAATTGCTAGTATTTTGCTGATAATTTTTATGTTCATATTCATAAGAAATATTGCTCCATAGTTTTCTGTTTCTTGTGATGTCTGTCTGGTTTTGATATCAGGGTAATACTGGCCTCATAGAATGAGTTGGGGAAGGGGTCCCTCTGTTGTTTGGAAGATTTTGTGAAGGTTTGGTTTTAATTCTTCTTCTTTTTTTTTTCATCCTCACTCGAGGACATTTTTCCATTTTTGTTCAGATAGAGTGGGAGGGAGAGAGAGGAAGAGAGAGAGAGAAACATCAACGTGAAAGGGACACATTGAGTGACTGCCACCCTCACGACCAACCAGGGCCAGGGACAAACTGCAACCGAGGTACGTGCCCTTAGCAGGAACCGAACCTGGGCCTCTGTGGGCCGCAGACCAACGCTCTAACCGCTGAGCCAAACCGGCCAGGGCTTAATTCTTCTTATATCTTTGGTACAAGTCCATCAGTGAAGCCTTCAATCTGGACTTTTTTTTTATGGATACTTTTATAAAATAATAATTCAGTATCTTTGCTTATAGGTCTGTTCAGATTGTCTATTTCTTTTTGAGTCATTCTCATTAATTTGTGTCTTCCTAGGAGTTTGTCCATTTCCTCTAAGTTGTCTAATTTATTGGCATGCAATTGTTCATAGTGTTAGTTTATAATTCTGTGTATTTCTTTAAGGTCAGTAGTACTGTTATCTCTTTCTCTTTTTTTGTAGTAATTTGAGTTTTCTCTCCTTTTTTCTTTGGCAGTCTAACTAATGGTTTGTCAATTTTGTTGATCTTTTCAAAGAACCAGCTTTTTGTTTTATTGATTTTTTCCCCCTCTTTTCTTTTTCCTATTCTCTATTTCATTAGTTTCCATAGTTTTTTTTATTATTTTCTTTCTTCTGCTCACTTTAGGTTTAACTTACTCTTTAATAAAATAAACCACAATAAATTTTAAATAGTAGAAATAATACTAGGGATATTCTCTGACTACAATAGAATGAAATTAGAAATTAACAACAAAGAAATTTGGTCAAAGAACATACTTTGTATTATTTTTAGCATTTTAAATTTATTGAGGTTTGTTTTATGGCCTACCATATGCTCTATCCTGGAGGATGTTCCATATGTACTTGAGGAAGATATATATTCTGATATTGAGTATACTGTTTAATAGGTGTCAGTTAGGTCTGATAGATTCATAGTGCTGTTTAAGTCTTCTATCTTCTGGTTGATCCTCTGCTTAATTGTTCTTTCCATTATTAAAGAATGGGTATTGAAGGCTCCAATTTTTATTATTGAATTGTCTCTGCCTTCATTTCTTTTGTGACATGTCTTTTTTTCATTCTTTTATTTTAAATCTATTTGACTCTTTGAATATAAAATGTGTCTCCGGTAGATGGATCTTGTTTACTTTATCCAGGCTTACAATTTCTGCCTTTTGGTTAGATTGTTTATTCCATTCATATTTAATGTTATTGATATAATTGGACTTATGAATGCCATTTCACTTCTAGTTTTCTCTGTGTCTCTTGTTCTTTTTGTTCTTCTGTAATTCCTTTATTGCTTTCTTTTGCAATAAGTGAATATTTCCTTTCTCCCCTCCCCTCCCCTCCCCTCCCCTCCCTCCCCTCCCCTCCCCTCCCCTCCCCTCCCCTCCCCTCCCCTCCCCTCCCCTCCCTCCCCTCCCCTCCCCTCCCCTCCCCTCCCCTCCCCTCTTTTCGTACCTGCCCCTAGTGGGAACTGAACCCAGGACTCTTTGGTCCGCAGGCTGACACTCCAACCACTGAGCCAAACCAGCCAGGGCTAAGTGAATATTTTCTAATGTAGCACTTTGATTTCCTTAATGATTTTTTTCACTAAATGGTTTCTCTAGGGCTTACCATATACATCTTAACTTATCAAAATCATATTTATACTATCTTTTTTTAAAAAAATATTTTCAATTGAGTTTTAGAAAGAGAGGAAGGGAGAGGGAAAGAGAGAGAAATATTGATTGACTACCTCCTGCACGCCCTACTGGGGATTGAGCTTGAAACCCAGGCATGCGCCCTAACTGGGAGTTACACCAGCTACCTTTTGGTGCAGGGGACGATGCTCAGCCAACTGAGCCTCAATGGCCAAGGCAAAAACATTCTTACATAGCTCTAAATAAGTTACATTCACAACACTCACTTTAGTAAACTTTATTTGTCCAAAAAAAAAACACACTAAACAGGAGAATTTAATATATTTTCTGAGAAAATGAGGATGCATTAGAAACAGGACCTTAATTTTGTCGATATCATATTTGGAGATAGGACTAGATGATAGTGGGGGAAACATCTATATTTAGAGTTTAAATACATATATTTTCTTTTTTGAGAGGTTTTCTCACATGTAGGTATTAAACACAGCATTCTAGATCCTGCTCTATTTTTTGGCAAGCTAAAAGCACACAGCAATTTCTTTTCCTTTACTAATGTGAGCAGTCAGAGCTCATGGCTCTTGATGCCTACACGTTGAGTTTTATAACAAAAGAAAGAATATGGGTACAAAAGTAATAGGACAAATTGGTGAATAATTGTTTTGGAGGTATATAATTTTGAGAGGACACAGTACTTTGATGTGGAGTGGTTGAAGGAGTTGTTAGGTGTGTTCTTTTATGTCTGGAGTCAGTGTTGGTTTGTGGAAGATATTTTTATCCTATCCCATATCTTTAACATCTCATTTTCTCCCAGCAGAGTAGAGGCTGTTGACTGTGGCCTGTTTTTATTGGCTCAGATAAGGGACTATTTCTGGAGTATGGCTCTTAGGAGGAAAGGAATCAGCCGTGAGCAGCCTAGCCCACTGTCCTGAAGCACACTACTGGACTGTGAAATAGGATCTCCTTAGTGGGTTCCAGGTGCATGCTCTGAGAGTGTCATCTGAGGCCTCCTAAGTGTGGAGCTTCATTCTTTGTAAAAGCTAGGTTTTTATAGGGATGTGAACCGCCAACTTGAGGAACCTTGTAATTGTGAATTAGTTGGGAAAGACCTTGTGTGTGTCTGGTGACCTTGCTTTGAGTGTTGTTTTGGCAAACAACTACACTTTGCTTGTTAATTACATTGATACATTTCTTTTTCTTTTTTTTTTTTTTTTTTATCCTCACCCGAGGACATTTTTCCGTTTTTTGTACAGATAGAGTGGGAGGGAGAGAGAGGAAGAGAGAGAGAGAGAGAGAGAGAGAGAGAGAAACATCGACGTGAAAGGGACACATCGAGTGGCTGCCACCCGCACGACCAACCAGAGCCGGGGACAAACTGCAACCGAAGTACATGCCCTTAGCGGGAACCGAACCTGTGTCTCTCCGGACCACAGGCCGACGCTCTAACCGCTGAGCCAAACCGGCCAGGGCTACATTTCTTTTTCTTAATGAATTATACCAAGAACTACTAACTTGAGCCTTTTGAGGTGACTTGGAGGGACTGGACTGAGCCAGTGATAATGGAGTAGCTGTTTCCTGTCCACGAGAGGTAATTAAGAGTCCCTGGGTCTTGAGGTAAGTTGGAAGGGTTTTGTTCTGAGCAGACAGTTGCAAACGAAATTGCTGAGAGCACTGTAGGAGAAATGTATGATTGGCATTTTCCTCCAGAATGTGAGTGAATGGCCCCATGTGAGAGGAGACGAAATTCTCTCCTCTCTCTTTAGGTCCACAGTCTCACAACATTCTTTGTTTCTGTGAATATCTATTTACATAGCAAAGTCTTTGGTTTGCATTTGTCCCATTAGTAATTAATTGGATATCCTACCTATAATTTTATGGTGTGGTAAATTAACTTTCGGTTTTTAAATTAGCATTAACTTTTTTTTTTGTCCTCACCTGAGGACATTTTTGCATTTATCTTCAGCTAGAGCTGGAGGAAGAGAGGAAGAGAGAGAGAAACATCAATATTAGAGAAACACATCGAGTGGTTGCCACCCACAAGACCCCAGCCGGGGCCGGGGACAAACTGCAGCCGAGGTATGTGTCCTTAGTGGGAATGAACCCAGGACTCTTTAGTCCACGGGCCGATACTCTAACCGCTGAGCCAAACTGGCCAGGGCAAGCATTAACTTTTTAAAAAAATACCTTTTTACTTATTTTTTTAGCAAGAGAGGGAGAGGGAGAGAAAAAAAAAATCAATATGAGAAAGAAACATCAATTGGCTGCCTCCCACACGCACCCTGACTAAGGATTGAGCCTGCAACGTAGGTATGTATGTGCCTTACCAGGAATTGAACTAGCAGCCTTTCAGTGCACAGGAGGATGCTCAACCAACTGAGCCACACCGGCCAGGCCAGCATTAACTTTTTCATGGGTATCTAAGATGAGCCATCTAATGTACATCCTTTATTCTGCTGATCTTTTAATCAACAGGAACTACTTATCTTATTTCCAGTTTCTTTAGGTAAGCATCAAAAACCTGGGAAGAGAGAGAAAGATAATGAATAAGAGGAAGTATGGTGTGTTTGTGTGAGACAGATCTGGGATCCTTACTTTAGAATCCTGTGGTTTTTAGGAGCATTTCTTTATTCTGCTTGTCACTGCTTCCTTATCTTTACAACTGTTTTTAAATACTAGGAGTTGAAAACTAAGGGGCAGTCAAGGTAACCTAGAATTGCTTCTCTGTTTTAGGAGGTCAGGAAGAAAGTTATTTCCAATCGACTCATTATATAATGGGGTGATAGTGGTTAGAAGGGGCCAGAGTCTACAGTAGTCCAAAGCCTATCATTCCTGGGCCTTTGCTTTTTCCCAGCCAGCTCTTCCCATCCTTTGGCTCTCTGGAGACGGCCTGCTTTTGCTGGTACAACAATCCCTGGTCTATTAAGGGATGTGCTGCTCTCTAATTATTGATCCCAAGGTAAGAAAAAAAGTTTTGCTTTTATATGAAAAAGGTTGCTTTTTTTAAAAAAAAAATGTAGGAAATACAGACATTTAATCATGGCTTAGTTCACAAACTGATGGTTTCTAGTTGTAACTTACAAAAAGGCTAGCCACAAATGGGATCAATAGGCTTCATTTAGGTCCATAATTTTATTTCTTTTTGCATCTCATATCTAGGGTACTTTATAAAATAGTCTTTTAAAACTGTGGGCTGTTCTTCATCTTACCCCTTATTTTCACCTCTCTATTTATCTTTTCCAAAAGTCAGACCAGAACTCTGGTCACATAATTCAGGTATTATAACTATGTTGAATAGTAGACTATTAATCTGCTAATGGGAGGAAAAAGCCATTACTATTGGGTAGCAATATATTATCCTATCAGCAAACCCAAACAGGCATCAGCAGATGAAACTTTAGATGTCTTTGGATTATTGTGAACAAAAAGAGAAGTGTTTTGGGCTCCATAGAAGCTTAATCATTCTAAATTCTCAGATTTATACCAGAGTGGCTAAGGTACCATATCGCCTCTTTTTTAAAAAAATTTTTTTATCAGACTTTCATCTTGCAGATTAGCAGTGCCTGGATCACAGTACCTTAAAAATTGAAAGAACCTAGGAGGCCATCTACTCTGGTCTCCTCAAAGCTGTTAGGTAATATCCAGCCTCTACTTGAACACTTAGTAAATCAGTGCTTAATACTTGAGGCTCTATTCAGTTCAGTTTTTTAAGGGATGGGAATCTGTTCCTCATTGGAATTTTCCTTTTCATAACCTGAATCTATTGATTCTATTTCTATCTTCAGATGCAGCACAACCATTTTCCTGTCTTCTACATGTGAACTTCTTCAGAGAGCTAATATGTATATGATTGCCATTCTGTAGGCAAAACATCCTTTCTTCCTCAATTGTTCTTCCTATGACATAGTTTCAAAATCTCTGGCTACTGTGACTGTTTTTTTAGATATATTCTAACTTCTCAATTTACCTCCTAAAGTATGGTGTTAGGGTGTGCCTTATAACAAATAAGCATTCAGTAAATGTTGATTAAATTGAATGACATCTAAAACTGGATCCAAATGTAATCTGAGCATCTTAAATTATAGGGAAACTATTAGTTCCTGGTATATGGACATATTTTATTTGCAGCCTCCAATTGCATGAGATTTTCAGCAGCTGAATTACATTGTTGCTTCAAAACAAGCTTATGTCCTACTAAAACATTCAAATCTGCTTGCAGTGGTTCTCAACTTTCCTAATGCTGCGACCGTTTAATACAGTTCTTCATGTTGTGGTGACCCCCAACCATAAAATTATTTTTTTTGCTACTTCATAACTGTAATTTTGCTACTGTTATGTCTTAGGTGACCCCTATGAAAGGGTCATTTGACCCCCAAAGGGGTTGTGATCAACAGCTTGAGAACCGCTGGAAGTGACCTATTATCAAGCTAACTCTCTCCCATCCTGTAACTTTTCAGTTGGTAATAATGTTTTGCTTTGTATTAATTTGTTTTAATGATATAGAAATTTTAAATAATGCAGAAAAGTACAAAGAACAAAATAAAGTAAGTTCACCTAAGATTTCACCATTCAGAGATCACTACTATTACTATTTTGGTGAATCTCCTGAACATCTCTAGTTAATTTTTTTTCTTTAAACCAACCTTATTGAAATTCTGTATTCTTATTAAATATATCTTGTTTATTGCAACCTATCATTCTAGTTTATTAGGAGATATATATATATATATGTATATATATATATACACACACACATATATATAATTTTTTTTTAATCTTCACCCGAGGATATGTTATTGATTTTAAACAGAGAGGAAAGGAGAAAGAGAGAGAGAAACATCAATCGGTTGCCTCCTGTGTGAGCCCCAACTCACAACCTGGGTTTGTGCTCTGACCAGAAATCAAACCCACAACCTTTTGGTATATGGGATGATGCTCCAACCAACTGAGACACACTATCAGGGCTATTAGAATATCTTTTGAGGCCTGATTATGTCATTTTATATATTGGTTTTCCTTTGAGCTTTGTATCATCAGCACTTTTGATAAATATACCTTCTAAATTCTTGTCCAGATGCTTTCATCTAATCCTAACTCTGCTACTGATTTGGTGGATGATTTGAGAATAATTTCTCCCCTTCCTGGGTTTTGGCTTGCTGCTCTTATATAAAATGGACTCAAAGACTGAAAAAAAATTCCCTAGGAGTCAACTGCAAAGCTCTTTGTAAAGAATAAATTTGCAAAGCAAAAACTGTGGGTGGAGAATCATCAGCCAGGGCCAGGCTAGAAAAATAAAATCTTTTTATAGAGAAATCAGAGACGTCAACCTTCATAAAGTGGTTCATATCTTTCTCTATCCTCCTACTCTCCCAAAACCCCTCCAGAAAGGTTTGCTGTTTGAAATATTTAAAAAAGAAGAAGAAGAAAGAAAAAAGATTGTAGCTAGTATTAGTTCTTATATTGAAAAATTAGAGAGGACAGGTGAAGGATAGTGAAAAGGCAGTTTGGGTGAGAGTGGGTGGGAGAGCTTTACTGAGAAAGAAGATGCTCTTTACTGTTTTCTCTTTTTATCAGTAGTAAGCTTGGTGGTCACAATGAAGTCTCTTCTGAGTTGGGGTCCATTGGGAGGGAAAAGTGTGGTGAAGCTCACTGCTGCCTGCTATTTCTCCCCTAAACAAGCCTTGCCTTGTGCATCACATTTCCCCTGGGTTTTTAAAGAAGGTGTGTGATAATCTGGAACTAAAACTGAGGCAGCGTTTTAAGCAGGCAATTAATGACATGGTAAGAATTTTTAGCTCCAGTAGATTAATTGTTAAATGAATTGTGTCTGCATTGTACTGTCATTTTACTGTGATATCAGCCTAATTATAAATGTAGTGTTACATAGTAGAAGATAATAATAAGAAGAATTATGCACTCAGTGATCAGACTTCAGGAATTTCTAACACTGAGGAAAGATTTTCTTCTTAAACTGTCTCTTGCTGTTCTTTTTATGTAGGTTTTGATTAATTTTACCTCGATTATACATTTCTCCCTGGAGCCCATATATTGTGCATGCTTTAGCAAAGTGTGCTCCTGTTGTAAGAGCTTTAATGAGATTTTTGTGTTCTAATTGGTTTCTATATAATTTCTTTTAAAACCAATAACATGAGTGGGATGTCAAACACAGGGTGTGCTGA
The DNA here is from genome assembly GCF_014108415.1 of Molossus molossus. Taxonomy (NCBI): domain Eukaryota; kingdom Metazoa; phylum Chordata; class Mammalia; order Chiroptera; family Molossidae; genus Molossus; species Molossus molossus. Next base: position 22,399,976 of record NW_023425352.1, read on the forward strand.
TGTATTTTCACTATCCTGTACACCAAAGAACATTAATTTATCTCTCATTTGACACTATTTTCATATGATGAAAATTCTCAGTCTCAAGGAAGCTCCAGAGACAGTTGGTTCTCATTTGTCTCTCCTTTTCTGCATTCAACTTGGTAATGCCTCTGAAAAGGCAGCAGGAATAGCCATCTGTAGTTGGAGCTCATTCTGGGTAGAAGGGGGTGGAAGATTTTTGAACAGGGTTTTGACTATACCTCATCTTTCTTATGGAATAATTTACTAGATAGGATTTAGATAGGATAGATTAAAATCTGTCCCTTTGGTCATTTAATCTGAACTAATTTTCTCCTTAAAAATAGGAACTATTTGAGCCCTGGCTGGTTTGGCTCAGTGGTTAGAGCGTTGGCCTGTAGACCAAAGAGTCTCAGGTTCGATTCCAGTCAAAGGGACATACCTCGATTGCGGTTTGGTTCCTGGTTCGGTCAGGGTCATGCGGGAGTCAACCAATTGATGTGTCTCTCTCACATCAGTGTCCCCCCCCACCTCCCCCAAAAAAGATCTGTTTGATAAATTCTAAAGAGTGCTTTATATTAATACATATTTGTAATAAAGCTTGATCCTAAAATGAGCCAGTGAACCACTCACCTCAAGAAATAGAATGTTGCACTGGCTGGGTGGCTCAGTTGGTTCATGCACCAAAAGAGTTGCAGGTTCAATTCCCAGTCAGGGCACATACCTAGGTTGAAGGTTGGATCCCCAGCTGGGGCAGTGTTTCTCTCTGTCTTAAAAAAAATGAATAAGCACAGCTGGTGTGGCTCAGTGAACTGAGCGTCATCCCATGGGCTGAGAGATCTCAGTTCAATTCCTGGTCAAGGTACATGCCCGGGTTGCAGGGTTGCAGGCTCGATCTCCAGTAGGGGGTGTGCAGGAGGCACACATTGATTGATTGCCTCCGGCACTACCTCAACCAGGGCCTGGGATGAACCGGAACTGAGGTATGTGCCCTTGACCAGAATCAAACCCGTCACTCATTGGTCTGTGGACCTATGCTCTAATTGCTGAGCTAAACCGGCCAGGGTGGCATTTTTTTTTTTCCCAATTACAGTTTACATTTAATGTTATTTTGTATTAGTTTCAGATGTAGTAGTTAGACAATCACATACTTTCCAAAATGTTCTCCTCGCCTTGGCCGGTTTTGCTCAGTGGTTAGAGCGTTGGCCTGGAACCGGAGAGTCCCGGTTTGATTCCCGCTCAGGGCAGTTACCTCGGTTGCAGTTTGTCCCTGGCTCCTGTTGGGGTTGTGCAGATGACAGCCAGTAGATGTATCTCTCTCACATTGTTGTTTCTCTCTCTCTCTTCCTCCCTCTCTCCCTCCCACTCTATCTGAAGATAAATGCAAAAATATACTTGGGTGAGGATAAAAACAAAAACGAAACACCAAAAAAAACAAAACAAAAACAAAGTGTTCTCCTCAATATCTCCAGTACCCACTTGACACCATACATAATTATTATAATATTATTGACTATTTTTCATATGCTGTATTGTACATCCTCATGACTATTTTGTGACTACTAATTTGTACTTCTTAATTCCTTCACTTTTTTTTATCCAGTTGCCAACCCTCTTCTCCTCTGAACTATACACTTTTATGACTTCTGTCACCATAAATTAGTTTGCCTGTTCTTCATTTTCTTTTTCTTTTTTTAATCCTCATCCGAGGCCATTTTTCCATTTTTTTGTTCAGATAGAGTGGGAGGGAGAGAGAGGAAGAGTGAGAGAGAGAAACATCGACGTGAAAGGGACACATTGAGTGGCTGCCTCCCGCATGGCCCTGACCCAGCCAGGGCTGGGGACAAACTGCAACCGAGGTACGTGCCCTTAGCGGGAACCGAACCCGGGTCTCTCCGGACCGCAGGCCGACGCTCTAACCGCTGAGCCAAACCGGCTAGGGCTCACTAACTAAATTTTTAAAAATAATAAAGTAAAATTGTTTAAAATATATTGTACATGTATTTTCTTTCTTGTTTTTTTTGATGCCACAATTTTTCCTGTGCCCACCTTCACCGCACTGTCTGTGTCCACTGGTTATGCATATATGCATATAAGTTCTTTGGTTTATCTCTTCACCCTCCACCTCTCACCCCCACTTCCCTCTGAGGTTTGTCAGTCTGTTCCCAACTTCTATGTCTCTGGATCTATTTTGTTCATCAGCTCATTTTGTTCATTGTATTCTACAAATATGTGAGATCATGTGATATTTGTCTTTCTGTGACTGGCTTATTTCACTTAGCATAATACTCTCCAGATCCCTCCAGGTCATCTCAAAGGGTAAGAGATCTTTCTTTCTTACAGCGGCATAATATGCCATTGTGTAAATATACCACAGCTTATATATATATATATATATATATATATATATATATATATATATATATATTTTTTTTAGAGAGAGGGGAAGGTAGACAGATAGAAACATCAATGTGTGAGAGAAATATCTATTGGCTGCCTCCTGCACGTCTCCCACCTGGGATGGAGCCCGAAACCAGGCATGTGCCCTGACCAGGAATCAACCGGGGCCTCTCAGTCCGTGGGACAATGCCCAGTCCACTGAGCCACACCAGCTGGGCAACCACAGCTTTTTTATCCACTCATCTGTTGATGGACACTTGGGTTGTTTCCAGATCTTAGCTATTGTAAATAGCCTTTAAGCCTACAGTCTTGTCATTTTCTCTGCCTCTTTCTCTCTTGAGCTCCTTCCTGTGCTTGTCCTCTTCACTGGATTCCTCAACACCTGCAGAGTAAAAATTAAGTTTATAGCATGGCATCCAATTCTACTCTTAATATGCTTTCTGGAATCTCTGTCCTTACTGCAGTTATGCCAGACCACCTCCAGTTCTCTGGAGAAACCAGAGATACTTAGAGTTTTCTGAACAAACTGTTTTATACTCCTGACCCTGTACATATGTCATTCCTCTTTGCCTTGAATTTCCTTCCCCAACTTGTCAGCTTACCTCCTGAAATAGTACATGTTGAGCATCACTTTGTTCTTAGAGCCAGGCCTGGCCATACTACAGTAGTAACTGCTTTGTCTTTTTGTCTTCTTTACTAGGTTGTGAGCTCTTTGAAGGCAGGCAGCATCCATGCCTTACTCTTCTAAGTGACACAGTGCCTGTGTTCAATGAATGTTTGTTGAACATAGAGTTCTGTTCTCTTAGACAAGTGGGGATTCAGGATACTGGCTGGGCCTGATCTGGAATGGGCTAGGAGTAAAAGCACTTCCATACAGTTGGGCTGATAGAGGGGGCCCATAAGGGCAATTCAGAGACAGCCTCTCAGAGAATCACTGAACAAAAATGCCAGGCAGACTTCTCAAAAGAGAAATGGACTGAAGGGCCAGGCAGAGTGAAAGTGTTCAGATATAAGTCATTGGTATATGCCAAGGATAATAGAGCAAAACGGTTTGAAGGAGGGCAAGGGTTAAAATCTAGAGGAAAATGCCCTGGGCGATAGCTTTTCTCAAATTGTAAACACAGTCAGGGTGGAAGTGTGAAAAACACATCTTTCTCTTTATAGTTGAATAAATATTGAATGTTTAGGGGACCCAGCATTGGAGATCTAGCAGGTCAGTAAAGAGAAATCCACTTTGGTTGCAGCCAGCAGATGCCTGGGACTCTGTCAGGTGCTTTAATTCTGTAGGAGTTTGCTAAAAAAGAGAGAGAGACAGAGAGAGAAAGGAGAGAAGGAAAGACATAGCCTTTGAAGACCAGTACATAGAGAAGAAAACGTCAGCAAGAGATGGGAATATTAAAGGCTTATAAATGCCATTAGCTTCCTTGGTCCCCCCCTCCAAAAACAAAACAAAACAAAACAAAACAAAACAAAACAAAACAGGGGAAGGGTACAGTTCAAATATAGCTAAGCCGAGAGGGAAGAAGGAGTTATGAAGATAGCCTCTTGTACCTTCTTAGCTAACATGTGTTATTCTATCTTTGAAAATTGAGGCCATTTTAAAAATCAGCCTGCTGACATTCTTCAAACTGGTAAAGTTACTGGGGCTCAGGGAAAGTGGGTCATTGTTTAAAGACAGAAGAAAAGAGTACAGGAGATTTCTTTCCAAAAAATTTTTTTATTGATTTTAGAGAGAGAAGAAGGGAGAGGGAGTGAGAGACAGAAACATCGATGAGGGAGAACATCGATTGGCCGCCTCCTACATGCCTCCCACTGGGGATCGGGCGCATAACCTGGGCATGTGCCCTGACCAGAAAACGAACTGGCGACCTCTTGGTGCATGGGTGGATGCTCAACTACTGAGCCACACTGGGCGGGCAGGAAACTTAACCTTTTGAGTTAAATTTCACTACATTGAAATGTATACCCCTACGCCCCCACCCCTTGTTCTGAAGCTCAAAAGCTGTTTTACCTCTGTTGTCAGCTATTGAGGGCCCTCCCTTTGGAGTTTTGGTAATATTTGGGATGTATAATAGTCATTCCTAATGCTAAGCATTTTTTGTTTTTGTTTTTCCCATGAGTCATTTAGCAGTTATCTATAGATAACTGACCTAGATTTAGAACTCTTGAGGTTAAGACCTCCATGCCCATTGCCATGTACATCTGCCCTGTAACCTTAGCTCTTTTGTTGCTCGGGGACTGTAGCTTGATTTGAAAAGCTCAGTGTTCTTCTTTTTCATCAGAAATCAGTGTTCTTGTAAGGCTGACAATTCATTGTCTCCTGGACAATTTTGAGTCGGGATAACAAATTAGAGTTTGGGATACGTTACAGATGATAAATGTGACTTCCTTAAAGGGAAATCCATTTGTTTTGCTTAGTGTTTTTGTGATTAATTACTTGCCATATTAAATTGCTTCATAGAAATGCATAGTATTTTATTCGATTGCTCTTCATGGTGATTAATTAGGCCATACTGTTGCTTTGTGTGTTAATTATGGTGACATTTTTTTCCTCTTCTCTAGTTTAATTAATACAGCATTTACTTGAAAGACTGTTTTTAGAGTGGGACACTGTTTTAGCAGGACAAAGCTCAATGTTGCTTTTAGGCAGGAGTTAGAGAATAATAGCTCCAATATTTGAGTATGTTCTGTATTGGTTGTTGTCTGTGTCTATGATGTGCAGAAAATAAACTAACTGCAAATGAATTGGGGAAAGCTCTGGTTTTCCTGTAGTTATTAAAGGTGAGCGAATTGAAAATTGATTAAGAATATAGAGGAGAAGCTACTGATGCAATGTGTGCTATAAATCAGGTGTAAAGTAAATGGTAGTGTGTGTGGGTTGGGAATGAGGGTTGTTTTATAATATGCTGCAGGGTGTTAAGGAAATCAGGCATATTTAACATTTTTATTAATGATTTAAGGCTGATGGTAAACAAAGTGTTAATGAAGTTTGCAAGTGATAATGATTTGGAGATGTTTCTTATACCCAGGAAGGCAAAAAAATGATATAGATGGACCAGGAAGAGAAGCATTACAGAAATAGCATCACAGATATTCCATTGGGAAAGTACCTAACTATTGTATAGAAATAGCATACATAAAACCAGGCAACAACATAGATAAATTCAGTTGGGTTATGTAGTATGAAAGAAACCAGACTCAGAAGGCTACATAGTGTATGATTCCATGTATATGACATTCTGGAACTGGCGAAATTGTAAGGACAGAATTCCTATCTGCTAGGGGCTGGAGTTGGGAGGAGTGGCACAGGGAAGGGAACTTTATGAGTGATGGAACTGTTCTGTATCTTGATTGTGGTGTTGATTACATGACTGTATGCATTTTTTCAAAACTTGTAGACTGTACACTAAAAAGGGTAAATTTTCCTGCAAATGAATTTTACCTGAGTTTAAAAATTAGAAAAAAAATATGTCTTCACATGGAAAGGTAGGAAATTCAACTTTTGACCATCACTATCATACTTTATATCTGTCAAGTTTTTTTTTATCCTCACCCAAGGACATTTTTTAATTTTTTAATTTAGATAGAGTGGAAAGGAGAGAGAGGAAGAGAGAGAGAGAGAGAGAGAGAGAAACATCGACGTGAAAGGTACACATCGAGTGGCTGCCTCCCACACAACCCAACCAGGGCCAGGGACAAACCGCAACCTAGGTACGTGCCCCAAGCGGGAACCAAACCCGGGTTTCTCTGGACTGCAGGCCTACGCTCTAACCGCTGAGCCAAACTGGCCAGGGCCATTTTTTATTTATTTTATTTTTATTTTTGCATTTATCTTCAGATAGAGCGGGAGGGGGAGAGAGAGAGAAACATCAATGTGAGAGAGACACATCGAGTGGTTACCACCCACACTACCCTAACTGCAACCGAAGTACATGCCCTTAGCGGAACCTAACCCGGGACTCTTTAGTCCGCGGTCCGACACTCTAACCGCTGAGCCATACTGGCCAGGGCAACTTTTTTTTTAATCCTCATCTGAGGAAATTGTTTTTCCATTTATCTTCAGATGGAGTGGGAAGGAGGGAGGGTGAGAGAGGGAGAGAAACATTGATGTGAGAGAGAGACATCAACTGGTTGCCTCCTGCATGACCCTGACCAGGGCCAGGATGGAACCGCAACCAAGGTATGTGCCCTTGACTGGAATCAAACCTGTGACTCTGGTCTGTGGGCTGATGCTCTAATCGTTGAGCCAAACCAGCCGGGGCATATATGTCAACTTTTAAAAAACAATTTGAGTGCCCTAGCCGGTTTGGTTTCTCTCTCCCTGCCTCTCTCCCCCCCATCTCCCACTCTATCTGTAGATAAATGGGAAAATATCCTCGGGTGAGGATTAAAATAATAATAATGATGATAATTTGAGTAACAGGAGCTAGAATTGGAGGAATTGGAGGATTTTCCTCATGTTGCTTACAAATTCCAAGGTTTTTGTTTGTTTGTTTTTTGTTTTTTATTTTTCTTGAGTGGAAGCAGAAATGGGAGGGTGGGTTGTGGTAGTTTTTCTTAGGTGTCAGTGTTATATAAACCTATGTACTGATGAGAGGGTTATTTTAAGAAGAAAATCACAGTTAAGGAGCTCTTGGACCTTGTTAATAGCCATCAGACATAGACAAGAGGATCATTTCCCTAATTTATGATCAAATCCAATTAGTTGGGTTTCTGTGGATTTAATTTTTGTTTTAAAACTTTGTTTATTTCTTCTGTCTGGTCCCTCCCGCTGTTGAATTGTTATAAGCCACAGAGGAATGCCAGGGATATTTGTGTCCCAGAGCAACTTCGGAGACAACTTCTGTAAGTCTCTGCATTTGGACTGGAACAAAAAGTTTGGTCACACTATGGGTGTCTAATTCAGGTTTGCACCATGTCGGGGACTCGTGGATAGGTGAACCGCCAATACTAAACCAATGCTGATAGCTGCTGTGCCTCTTTGCCCCTCTTCCCCATGTCTTCAATGATCTAAACTGTGTGTATGTATAGTGCTTGCTTCTCATGTCTACCTTGAAGCACCTTCCTGAATGCCAAACTATTCAGTCTCTCTAAAAATATTTCAGTGGGGGCAATTGTATGGTGGTTGTATTATACTACTTGCAGCAATAATATTCAGTATAGCTTTCTGGCTGCAGCTTAGTGTGCTGACTACCCTGAGCAGATAGATGTGTAGCCATCATTCTGACCCAGACTGGAAAGATTACGTTTAGCATGATGCTGATTTCCTGAGTGACTTGCTGATCAAATGTCTCTGGGTATTTCAGTGTTTACAGCTGAATGATTTTCAGTACTGGACCTAAAGGGGCTGCTGTGGCCCCCAACCAAGACTCCATCTGGTTAAAACCTCATATTGATTTGTATTCCTATTTACAAAAATCTATCCCTTCTTCTCCTTCTATTGTGATAAATAATGCAGATATACTAGATGAAATCTACTATCGGAGCAACACTTTAATCATTTTGCTCAGGGCTGAATTAAACGAATTTAATCAGAAATTGGACTTTCTCAAATAGCCATCTATATCAAGTGGCATATTGTTTTCTTTTTCTGACTTAACATGTTCACTAATACTTGCAGGGTCTAGTAAGTAGTAATTAAAAAGCTGTAATTAACCTTGTTAAAAATTATGTTTTATTAGGGAGAGAAAATATAAAATGAGATTTAAAATTTTTGACTGGATAAATAGGTGATAATGAAACACTGTGAGGTAGGTAAGGGCTTATGTTGGCAGTGTATCATATCTTAATCCTATATTTTTATTCCCCTCCTACCCAGAAGAGATTTAAAGTGAAATGTACTGACTGTATGTAGTAGACCTACAGCATTTCATCCAGCTGGGAAATGCAAGTCCATCTTGGCTCTTTTTTCCTAAGGATGATTTTATTTATTTTTTATTTAATCCTCACCAGAGGATATTTTTTCCATTTATCTTTAGATAGAGTGGAAGGGGCGGGGGGGAGAGAGAAACATCTATATGAGAGAGACACATCGATTGGTTGCCTCCCGCACGACCCTGACCAGGGCTGGGGACAAACTGCAACTGAGGTACGTGCCCTTGACTGGAATTGAACCCGCGATTCTTTGGTCCTCTGGCCGACACTCTTAACTGCTGAGCCAAATCGGCCAGGGCCATCTCGGCTAACTCTAAATTAGTCAGTAATTACTTATGTATTTCCTATGTACCAACCCTGTGACATTAGCCTCTGACCTGCATTGAGAGTACCACATGGCAATATTTCACAGGGTAGAGTACCATTATAATTAAGACTTTGAGCCTTGGCTGGTTTGGCTCAGTGGTTAGAGTATCAGCCCTTGGATCAAAGAGTTCAATTACCGGCCAAGGGCACATACCTTGGTTGCAACTCCATCGGGGTCATGTGGGAGGCAACCAATCTTTGTCTCTGTCTCTCACATTGATGTTTCTCTCGTTTCCTCCCTCCCTCCCTCCCTCCCTCCCTCCCTCCCTCTCTATCTAAAAAAATAAAAAATTTAATGGGAAAATATCCTTTGATGAAGATTTTTTTTAAAAGACTTTGGAAGGACATCTGAAGGCCAGGGTCTAATCATGTTGTACCTGAGGTAGGATGTTCCCACTATAGCTCCTTTGAAAAGCTCCAGGAGATGAGGAGATGAGATAATCACCCATCATTTGCTTCTGGATAGTTTCTGAAGTGTTCCCTCCCTCCTGTGATGTCATGGAGGTCACTCTAGGAAGGAGGAGGTTACTTTAAGTACTAAACCAAACAATTCTCTTGAAAATATTTGCCCACCAGAGTCTGGGGCGTTTCTTGACTTTAGCTAAAGTTGATGTTCTTCCTTCTATCTGACCTTTCAAACAAGGGCTTTCTGCTAGAGCAAGAATTCCTTCCCCCACTACCCTTTTTGGATGGTCTTCCAGAGATAATGTGTACGTGTGGAAGTATGCTTTGTTTTGGGTTTTTGTTTGTCAGTCATTTAGGAAATTCAGAATTTGACATCTAATGTTTGTTATTATTGTTAATCCACACCCAAGGATATTTTTCCATTGATTTTTAGATAGGGAGAGAGATAGAGAGAAACATAGATGTGAGAGACACACATCAATTGGTTGCCTCCTGCATGACCCCAGCCGGGGCCGGGGATCAAACCTGCAACCCAGGTATGATGCCCTTGACTGGGAATCAAACCCGAGACCCTTTGATCTACAGATTGACACTCTACTTGCTGAGCCAGACCAGCCAGGGCTTCCTCCCTCTCTTTAGAATCAACAACAAAAACATATCCTGGAGTGAGGATTTTTTTTTTAAAAAGCACCTTTTCATATATCTGGAAGAGCAAGGAGTTCAAAACACAACAAATTATAGAACTGCCTGAGTAGAATACACTCAAAGGTGTGAAGGCATGTTTCCTTTGTCAAAGAGGAAGTCAGGTCAACTCCTCTTTGATAATAACACTTAAAGCACAGCTTGGTAGCCTTTTGAGGTCTAGTGTTATAAGGCTGTCTTCTTTCATCCCTGCTTGTTCCATCTTAGGCTGAAGGTTTTATTTTAGACAGGTGGAATATTATATATAGAGTTAGTTTAAGGGGAGTGAACCTACTTTGTTTCATGGGGCATATAACTGACTTTTTTCCCCCTGGAATAGAGAAACTGGTGTTAACTAATGAAAGTGCTGTTTTATTTATCTATCATCCATCCATCCATCTATCTATCTATCTATCTATCTATCTATCTATCTATCTATCTATCTATCATCTATCATTTTAATCCTTACTCAAGGATATTTTTCCATTTTTGTTCAGATAGAGTGGGAGGGAGGGAGAGAGAGATTGAGAAATATTGATGCGAGAGGGACACATCGAGTGGTTGCCTCCCGCATGCAACCGAGGAGCATGCCCTTTACCGAAATCAAACCCGGACTCATTGGTCCATGGGTCGATGCTCCAACCACCGAGCCAAACTAAACAGGGCCTCTTTATTTTTTTTCTTAACTGTTTTGAGCCTGCATATCTAATTTGTCATTGCTCCCTAGATAAACAAGCTTCAGTTTTTTACTACCAGCATGGTCTTGCTTCTTGAACTTCATCCCCTACGTAGATGTCCCACAAGTACCTCAAACTTGATATTCCAAGGAATATACCTATTGCCCTCACCCCACAATTTAAGAAGCATCTCCTGCTATGTTGACTATCTCAATTAATGGGATCATCATCTGTTCAGTTACCTAAAGTAAAAGTAGAAATCTCAGTGTTGCTTTAGAGCCTTCTCTCCTTTACCCAATTAGTTGGTAGGTTCTTTCAGCTTTAACTCCTAAATATTTCTTCAGTACTAAATATTTCTAAATTCTTCTCTGTTTCTACAACCACCATGTTAGTTCAAAGCCTCATAACCTCTCACATTACAAGAGCCTTCTAACTGTTCTCTACCTCTAGTCTTTTCCTTACAGTTTATTCAGTCACTAGAGTTGAATTTCAAAAGCATAGGTTTTTACGCTGCTGGTGAGAGTATATGCTGGTACCATCATTTTGCAGGCAATTTGGCAAAAATCTAGTCAAGTCCAAGTTGCCCAAACCTTATGACAATAATTTCATTCCTAGGTATATTTCCAGAGACACTTTCCCAAATGATCAGAAGGATATATAAATAAGAACATTTATTCAATATTGTCTTTTTTTTTTAAAGTATTTAAAATTTTTTTCTTGAATTTTATTTTATTTTTTTAACTTTATTTTTGTTACAGATGTTTCTCCTTTTTTTACCCCAATGACATGCTCCTCCCCACCCCACCCCCCAACCCTGTCCCCAGCTTTGTTGTCCATGTCCATTGGTTATGCGTACATGCATATAGGTTCTGTGGGGTTTTTTTGTTTTTTGTTTTTATCCTCACCCGAGGACATTTTTCCATTTTTTTGTTCAGATAGAGTGGGAGGGAGAGAGAGAGAGAAACATCGACGTGAAAGGGACACATGGAGTGGCTGCCACCTGCACGACCAACCAGGGCCGGGAACAAACTGCAACCGAGGTACGCACCCTTAGCGGGAACCGAACCCTGGTCTCTCTGGACCGCAGGCCGATGTTCTAACTGCTGAGCCAAACTGGCCAGGGCAAGTTCTGTGGTTTATCTCTTCCCACCACCCCCTCTTCTGAGGGTTGTCAGTCTATACCCTACTTCCATTTCTATGGGTCTACCCTATTCCTCGGACTGTTATGTTCATTATATTCCACAAATAAGTGAGATCATGTGGTATTTGTCTTTTTCTGCTTGGCTTGTTTCGCTTAGGATAATACTTTCCAGGTCCCTCCATGTCGTCTTAAAGGATAAGAGATCTTTCTTTCTTACAGCTGCATAGTACTCCATTGTGTATATGTACCACTGTTTTTTTATCCATTCATCTACTGAAGGGACACTTGGGCTGTTTCCATATCTTAGCTATTGTAAATAATGCTGCTATGAATATGGGGGTACACATATTCTTTCTGATTGGTGTTTCAGGATTCTTAGGGTATATTCCTAGAAGTGGGATCACTGGGTCAAATGGCAGTTTAATTTTTAATTTTTTGAGGTAACACCATATTGTTTTCCATAGTGGCTGCACCAGTCTGCATTCCCACCAGCAGTGTACTAGAGTCCCCTTTTCTCCACACCCTCGCCAACACTTGTTTGATGATTTATTGATGGCAGCCATTTTGACAGGTGTGAGGTGATACCTCACTGTTGTTTTAATTTGCATCTCTCTGATGATTAGTGATGTTGAGCATTTCTTCATATGTCTCTTGGCCATTTGTATGTCCTCTTTGGAGAGGTGTCTATTCAGATCCTCTGTCCACTTTTAAATTGGGTTTTTTGTCTTCCTTTTGTTGAGTTGTATAAGTACTCTATATATTTTGGAAATTAACCCCTTATCTGATGTATCATTGGCAGTGATGCTATCCCATACAGTGGGTTGCCCTTCCATTTTGATGGTTGTTTCTTTTGCTATGCAGAACCTTTTGAGTTTGATGTAGTTCCATGTGTTCATTTTTTCCTTTGTTTCTGTTGCCTTAGGTGATGTATCAGTGAAAATTTTGCTGCATATGATGTCCGAAATTTTGTTGCCTACATTTTCTTCTAGAATTTTTCACATTTCAGTCTTTTATCCATTTTGAGTTTATTTTTGTGTATGGTATAAGTTGATGGTCTAGTTTCATTTTTTTTCATGTAGCTGTCCAATTTTTCCAACACCATTTATTAAAGAGGCTGTCTTTACTTGATTGTATGCTCTTGCCTCCTTTGTCAAATATTAATTGAGCATAATGTCTTGGGTCCATTTCTGGGTTTTCTGTTCTGTTCCACTGGTCTATATGCCTGTTCTTGTGCCAGTACCAGGTTGTTTTGATTACAGTAACTTTGTAGTATAACCTGATATCTGGTATTGTGATCCCAACTACTTTGTCCTTTTTCAAGATTGCTGTGGCTATTCGGGGCCTTTTTTGGTTCCATATGAACTTTGGAAGTATTTGTTCTAGTTCTGTGAAATATGTCGTTGGTATTTTGATGGGGATTGCATTGAATCTATAGATTGCTTTGGGTAATATGGACATTTTAATGATGTTAATTCTTCCAATCCATGAACAAGGTATGTGCTTCCACTTTATAGTAAATATAAAATATTTATTTTCTTAATTTTCAAATCTCTTTAAAAGATGATTGCCCGGCCGGTGTGGCTCAGTGGGTTGAGCATCGTCCCATGAACTAAGAAGCCAAGGTTTGATTTCCCATCAGGGCATATGCTTGGGTTGCTGGCCTGATCCCCAGTAGGGAGAGTGCAGGAGGCAGCCAATTGATGTTTCTATCTCTCTCGCCCTTCCTCTCTGGTTACAGTTTCTCCCCGTGCCCTGGTTGGGTCATGCGGGTGGCAGCCACTAGATGTGTCCTTTTCATGTCGATGTTTCTTTCTCTCTCCCTTTATCTTGTAAACGTCGCCTTAGGTGCCGCTACCAATGCGCTGAATCAGCTCAAAGTCCTCCTGCAGGTTCCAGCGAGACAGATTGAAGCCGGGGTTCATGGCGGCCCCGGGTGCCCCCTGACTCCCTCCCGGGCAGGGGAGGGGGTGCGCCCAGAGGGCCACACGGAGAGTGGGAGCCGCGGCCGCTCCCCCTGCTCCCCGGGAGGTCACAATCCCGTGATTCCACGCTGCGGCCGCCTCCCCCCTCACGCCTCAGCAGCCCAGGCTAACTGTCCCCGCCCCCCCCCTTCCACTTTTTCATGTCTTCCTTTATTTCTTTTTTCAATGTCCTGTAGTTTTCCGCAAATAGGTCCTTTACTTCTTTGGTTAAGTTTATTCCTAAGTATCTTAATTTTTTTATGGTAAATGGGATTGTTTTTTCAGTTTCTCTTTCTGTGAGTTCATCATTGGTGTATAAGGATGCCGTCAATTTCTTGACGTTAATTTTGTATCCTGCTACTTTGCCAAATTCATTTATTAAGTCTAGTAGATTTTTGATGGACTCTTTAGAGTTTTCTATGTATAATATCATGTCAGTCATCTGCAAATAATGACAGTTTCACTTCCTCCTTTCCAATTTGGATCCTTTTTATTTTTTCTTCACGTCTGATTGCTGTGGCTAAGACTTCCAGTGTTATGTTAAATAAGAGTGTCGAAAGTGGGCATCCCTGTCTTGTTCCTGTTCTTAAGGGAAATGCTTTTAGTTTCTGCCCATTGAGTATGATATTGGCTGTGGGTCTTTCATATATGGCCTTTTTATATTGAGATATGATCCCTCTATTCCCAGATTGCTGAGCATTTTTATCAGAAATGGATGCTGGATTTTGTCTAATGCTTTTTCAGCATCTATTGATATGATTATGTGGTTTTTATTCATTTTATTTATGTGGTGTGTTAATTTATTGATTTGCGAATATTGTACCATCCTTGCATCCCTGGGATGAATCCCACTTGGTCATGGTGAATAATTTTTTTGATGTATTGCTGGATTCAATTTGCTAGTATTTTGTTCAGGATTTTAGTGTTTATGTTCATCAGGGATATTGGTCTATAGTTTTCTTTCTTTGTAGTGTCTTTTTCTGGTTTTGGAATTGAAATAATGCTGGCCTCATAAAACGAGTTTGGAAGTCTTCCTTCTTCTTGAATTTTTTGAAATAGTTTGAGGAGAATGGGTGTTAGTTGTTTTTTGAATGTTTGGTAAAACTCCCCCGTGAAGCCATCCAGGCCTGGGCTTTTGTTTGCTGGGAGAGTCTTGATTACCTCTTCAATTTCCTTAGTTGTTATTGGTCTGTTCAAGTTTTCTATCTCTTCCCAGTCCAGTTTTGGGAGACTATGTGTTTCTAGAAATTTGTTCATTTTGCTTAGATTGTTGAATTTGTTGCCATATAATTGTTCATAGTAGTTGTTAACAATCTTTTGTATTTCTGTGGTGTCAGTTGTTACTTCTCCTCTTTCATTTCTGATATTGTGTATTTGAGTTCTCTCTCTCTGTTTCTTGGTAAGTCTAGCTAAGGGTCCATCCATCTTGTTTTTCTTTTCGAAAAACCATCTCTTTCATTGATCCTTTGAATTGTTTTTTGGTCTTTATGTCATTTATTTCTGCTCTGATCTTTACTATTTCCTTCCTTCTACTTGCTCTGGGGTTTTCTTTTTGTTTTCTTTCTAATTCTTTAAGTTGTGAGGTTAGATAGTCTATTAGAAATATCTCTTGTTTCTTGAGATAGGCCTGTAGTGCTATGAACTTCCCTCTCAGAACTGCTTTTGCTGCATCCCATAGATTTTGTGTTGTTGTGTGTTCATTTTCATTGGTTTCCAAGAAGTTTTAAATTTCTTCCTTGATCTCCTTGGCAACCCATTCATTGTTTAATAACATACTATTTAGACTCCATGTGTTCAAATGTCTTTGAATGTTTTTGTTGCAGTTGATTTCTAGTTGCATGCCATTGTGATCTGAGAAGATGCTTGATATGATTTCAGTCTTCTTGAACTTGTATAGATTTAGTTTGTGTCCTAACATGTGGTCTATCTTTGAGAATGTTCCATGTGCACTTGAGAAGAATGTGAATTCTGTAGTTTTGGGGTGTAATTCTCTGTAGATATCTCTTAAATCCATTTGGTCTAGTGCTTCATTTAGAGTCTCTATTTCTTTGCTAATTTTTTGTCTAGAGGATCTATCCAGTGATGTCAGCGGGGTGTTGAAGTCCCCTGCTATGATTGTATTGCTGTCAATTTCTCCTTTGAAGTCCTCCAGAAGATTTTTTATGTATGTTGGTGCTCCTATATTGGGTGCATATATGTTTATCAAGGTTATATCTTCCTATTGGATAGATCCTTTCAATATTATGTAGTGGCTTTCTTTGTCTCTAGTTATGGCCTTCATTTTCATATCTATTTTATCAGATATGAGTATTGCTACCCCAGCTTTTTTTTCCCTTTCTGTTTGCTTGGAAGATTTTTTTTCATCCCTTCACTTTCAACCTAAGTGCGTATTTTTTTTGTGAGGTGGGTCTCTTGTAAACAGCATATAGATGAGTCATGCTTTCTTATCCAATCAGCTACTCTGTGTCTTTTTATTGGAGCATTCAATCCATTCACATTTAAGGTGACTATTGATATGTACTCATTTATTGCCATTTTAGCTTAGTTTGGTTATATTTTTCTTCCTATTTCTTCTACTAATTACAGCAGTCCTTTTAACATTTCTTGCAGGGCTCGTTTGGTGCTAATGTATTCCCTTAGCCTCTTTTTGTCTGGGAAGCTCTTTGTTTGACCTTCTATTTTGAATGATAGCCTTGCTGAGTAGAGTAGTCTTGGATTCAGATCCTTGTTTTTCATGACCTTGATTACTTCATGCCATTCCCTTCTGACCTGTAGTGTTTCTGTTGAGAAGTCAGCTGATAGCCTTTTGGGGGTTCCTTTGTAGGTAACCTGTTGCTTATCTCTTGCTGCTCTTTGGATTCTCTCTTTGTCATTAATTTTTGGCATTTTATTTATTTATTTATTTATTTTTTAATCCTCACCCGAGGACATTTTTCCATCCTTTGTACAGACAGAGTGGGAGGGAGAGAGAGGAAGAGAGAGAGAGGGAAACATCGATGTGAAAGGGACACATCAAGTGGCTGCCACCCGCACGACCAACCAGGGCCGGGGACAAACTGCAACCGAGGTACATGCCCTTAGCGGGAACCGAACCCGGGTCTCTCCGGACCGCAGGCGGACGCTCTAACTGCTGAGCCAAACTGGCCAGGGCAATTTTTGACATTTTAATTACTATGTGTCTTGGTGTGGGCCTCTTTGGGTTTTTCTTACTTGGGGTTCTCTGTGCTCCTTATACTTGAATGCCTCCTTCCTTCACCAAATTAGGGAAGTTTTCTGTCACTATTTCTTCAAATATATTCTCTAACCCTTGCCCATTTTCTTCTTCTTTGAGGACTCCTATGATGCGAATATTATTATGTTTCCAGTTGTCCCGCAGTTCTCTTAAGCTGTCTTTCTGTTTTCTAATTGTTTTTTCCTTTTGGTTTTCTGATTGGTTCATTTTTTTCTACCCTGTCTTCTAATTCACTAATCCTGTCCTCAGCTTCCTCTACTCTGCTGTTTAGATCTTCCAATGTGTTTTTTATTTCTGATATGTCATTCTTCATTTCTTCTTGGTGGTTTTTCATTTCCAGTTGGTTGATTTTCAATATTTCTATGTCTTTACTCATGGTGCTGATGTCCTTACTCATGCTCTTATGCTTCCTCAAGATCATGGCTCCGAATTCTAGCTCTGTTAACTTGCTTAACTGCTCCACATTTATCTCGTATTCAGTAGAGGTCTCTTGTTATTTTATTTGGCTTTTGTTTTTTTTGTTTCACCATTTTGGCTATCACGGTGGGCTTTGGAGCCTGCCAAAATATTCACTGTGGGTGTTGATGTTCTGCTGTTTGTGGCTCCCTCTCCTGGGTTTGGATGAGTGAAGGAGGACGCACATTAAACACCACTGTCAAGTCTTACTTTCCTGGTTAGAGTTGCAAGCCCAGGAATGGTTCAGTTATCCTCTAGCTTTTTGCCTGGAGGCTATCAGTAGTGGTTGCTTGAAGAGCCTTGGGTTCTTAGTTGAATGAAAAACTCCCTGAAGTGCTCAGTGTAAGGGGATTTCCGGAGGGTGGGGCAGATGCTGGTTGTTAATGAGCCTCAATTTGCATTTCAATGCCCCACCTGGGTGGGGTTGGATCTCCAAGGGAGGGGCTGCTGCCTCTCCCCAGAGCCCTGGGAAGGAGTAAGATGGCCACCATCCTACGTGGCTGCAACTCAGCAAAAACTCTGAGTGCCCTCCTAATCCCGAGTGTCCCCACACAGTTCCAGTCCAGTCTGCCCGCCCTCTGCCGGAGCCCAAAGTGAGTGGCTGTGGCTATTTTAGCATCTCTCGCAGCTCTGGAGTGTGGAGCCGCTTGGCAGTTTAACCAGAGGGCACTGCTCACAGCTAAGACCACTGCTGTCTGTGGGCTCCCAGCCCCCTTCTTGTGCCTCCGCAATGCTATGAGGAGTGAGTCAGTGTCCCTGGTTATATGATCCTTGCAAGCTGCTTTTTTGTTGCCTTTTCCCTACAATTTGTCTTTATTTTAGTTGTAATTCCAGTTTGGTCCTGGGAGACGGTCTGTGTAGCTTCCATTCACTCCACCACCATTTTGGAATCCAAAATTTTTTCTTTATTGATTTTTTGAGAGAGAGGAAGGGAGAAGGAGAGAGAGATAGAAACATCCTTGAGAGAGAACATTGATTGGCCACCTCCTGCATGTCTCCCACTGGGGATTGGGACCACAACCTGGGTGTGTGCCCTGACCGGGAATCAAACTGGTAACCTCTTAGTGCATGGGTTGATGCTCAATCTCTGAGCCACACTGGTCAGGCCAATATTGTCTTTAATAGCAAGAAAATGAGAAACCACCTACATTTCCATCAACAGAATGGATTGTGGTGTATTTGTACAATGGAATATTATACAACATTGAAGTTGGATTAGAGCTACACAAATCAATCAAAATCTCACACATATAATATTGAATAAAAAAGTAAGTTGTAGAATGTAAAATAATGTGCACAAAACGTTTAAAAACACAGAAACGGTAATGTGTTATTTAGTAAAAGAATAAAACTGTATATAGGAATGATAAATAACAAAATCAAGAGACTGTTTACTTCTGGAAAGAGAATGACAGATATGCAGTCAAGAAGAGGTTGCCCTGGCCAATTTGGCTCAGCGGTTGGAGCGTCGGCACGCAGACCAGAGAGTCCTGGGTTTGGTTCCAGCTGAGGGCACATACCTCAGTTGCAGTTTGTCCCCAGCCCCAGTTGGGGTCATGTGGGTGGCAACCACTCGATGTGTCTCACACATTGATGTTTCTCTCTCTATCTCTCTCTTCCTCCCACTCTATCTGAAGATAAATGTAAAAAAAAAGAAGAAGAAGAGGTATGTGGAGGGTTTGAAAGGTAATTATAATGGTTTCTTAAAGTGGATATTGGGTATACAAACATTCAGTATATTCTTTTCTGCACGTTTTTCTACACATCTGAAATATTTCATTTTAAAAATCACTAGATTTTAAATCTTACATGATTCCCTGTCTTTGACAGGGAAAGGATAATGTCTGGAAGCTTCTTGCCTGGCCAGTGTGGCTCAGTGGCTGAGCATCAAACCAAGAGGTTGCTGGTTCGATTCCCAGTCAAGGCACATGCCCAGGTTGTAGGCCCAATCCCCAGTGGGGGGCGTACAGGAGGTGGCCAATCGATCTTCTCTCTCATCAATGTTTCTGTCTCTCTCTCCCTTCTTCTCTCTCTAAAATCGATAAAGAAAAAATATTTAAACTTCTTCACATGACATCTTGACTTCAGTCTACCTTTCTTTCTAGCTTTATTTACTATCACTTTCCCATCTGTCCTACCATTTGGCCAAGTTAGAGTCGGCCACAAAATCTCAAATGTCATACCTCTGCACATGCTTTTATCTAGAATGTCTTCCCATTCTTCTTTTCACCTAGCAAAATCCTGTTTATGCTTTGAAATCTAGCTCAGATGTCACTTTCCTTGAAAGGCTTCTGGATTCTTTGAAGCAAAATGATTCCCACTTGTATTACCATAGGACTTCTTTTATATTTTTCTCTCTTAAAGCACTTGTCACATTGTGGTATGGTCATTTACCTGTCTGTTCATCACTAGATGGTGAGATCCTAAGAACAGAAACTATGTTTTGTTTTACTTCTATAATCTGTCCGTAGCATAGTGCAATATGGTACAATAGAAGAATGAGTGGATGGCTGGAATGAATGGTTTTATCTTTCAAGGCCTTCTATCGCCACCATTGTCTTTAATAGCAAGCAAATGAGAAACCACCTACAGAGTCATCAGCTGACCTGAGGTCCTACACTAGGGAAGTGGATATTGAGATTCCTAAGTGTTTTCAGGGGTCCCCTTCTGATTATGTCTGTGGAGCCCCATTATAAAAGAGTGCTTCAGATCTTTTTTTTTTTTTTTTAATCCTCACCTGAGGATATTTTTTCCATTTATCTTTAGATAGAGTGGAGGGGTTGGGGGGAGGGGGAGAGAGAGAGAGAAAGAAAGAAACATCGATGTGAGAGAGACACATCGACTGGTCACCTCCTGCATGACCCTGACTAGGGCCGGGGACGAACTGCAACCGAGGTATATGCCCTTGACTGGAATCGAACCCACAACTCTTTGGTCCACCTGCCAGCGCTCTAACTACAGAGCGAAACCGACCAGGGCAGTGCTTCAGATCTTAATAGATGTTATGCAAAGTGCTGAGGTCCCAGAAAACCTCAGCGTATTGTTTGTGGATTCCAAAGAAATAACCTAGAGGACTGGCTGTGAGAGACATGGGTTTATTAGGACTTATGTGTGCATCAGTGGCGGCCAGCTGGTGAAGTTTACTGGCACACTGGCTGCCACCAGTGAAGTTGTCCTGCTAAGTCCCATCCAGCCTGTAGACAGGCTATACCCAGGGCAACTGACCAGTGCTATTGTTTTGCTGCACCCAGACTTTCCCAACACAAGGTTCTATAGAGTACAGAAAACAGAGGAAAATGGCATGCAAGGGTAGGGAGATGTGCATTGTGAGATCAAAACACTATTTGTTTACAACCCAGGCTCACATCTAGAAGCAGTTTCTCTTTGGCCTTTCTTAGACCTAGTTGCTGGTCAGGTTCTCAAGTTCTCACAGTCTGCTTACAGGTGGCCTTTACTATATTTCCCACAGAGTGGGAGGGGGCCTGTGTTCCCATTTATCATACAATAGACAACAGGAAGTACATTCATGGCAGTTTCTGAATTAATCTAGTATAGCCAGGAACTATGCCTTGGAATTATCAAAAGAGTCCCTTTTCTCATTGATGAGTTGAGTTGTTTATCCCGACACAGTAGAATTTACTGACTTCTAATTCCTTCCAGGGTAACAAGAGGACAACAAAAAGGTTTCAGTTATCTGGAATGGGGCTTTGAAACAACCAAAGCCACTTTGAAGTGAATTATTGATAGCATTATGCATTGTTTTTCCTCTCTGTTTAAAATTTTTTTTTCTTTATTCATTTTAGAGGGAGAAGAAGAGAGAAAGAAAGATAGAAACATCCATAAGAGAGAACATTGATTGGCTGCCTCCTGCATGCCCCCCACTGGAGATTTGGCCCACAACCTGGGCATATGCCCTGACTGGGAATCAAACCAGTGACCTGTTGGTTCATGGGTCAGTGCTCTACCACTAAGCCACACCAGCCAGGCTTCCTTCTTTTTTTAAATCCTCACTTGAAGATGTGTGTGTGTGTCTCATATGCGCCTCAACTGGGGACCGAACCTAAAACCTAGGTATCTTCCCTGACCAGGAATCTAATCCACGACCTTTTGGTGTACAGGAAGACGCTTCAACTGAGGAAACAGCTAGGGCTGTTTTTCTTCCTTTTTTAAGTAACAAGTCAAGGCAATTAATGCTTTTTTTATCTTGCAGATCTACTGAATTTAAAACTTGATTTTATAAGGATGCCTTTAAAAAACAACAACCCTCTCATTGGCTGAGTGATGGGTTGCTGTCATTTATGTAAACTAGAGACCCTGCTGAAGGAATCTGTGTGTTCTGATGCTGGTTCACGTGCTGTTGTTTTAGTTGTTTGGATGCCTTTCTGCTGTTGGCAGTAGGTGTTTTTTCAGGCTCTTTATAAGGTTAAAGGTTCTCTTATGTATTTCTTATTGAGAGCCTTCCCAATGTATATTATTGTCTCATAAGCCAAAGAGGACCAAGGAGGCTATTATAATTAACGGGCAGCTGCAAAGCAGAGCCATTTATTCTCTTCATTGCGGTTTGGTAGAGATCAGAGACTAGAGGCTTTAGTGTGGCTTTAAGTGAAGCAGCTGCATCACCAGCTGGAGACTGACACACTGTAGAGGGCGGGCACAGCACAGCTGAGATCCATTCACTCCCATATGAGATGAGATTGAAAGGCCTGCCTTTAGCTTGGATAGCTGCTTTGTGTTTACAGTTAGTTTTGGGTGAGAGGAATTATATAACCTGCCATAGCCTATCTCCATGAGCATCTTTGAGCAAAAAGGTGCAAATAGGATCCTGGCAGGCTGGTGGCTTGCACAAAGGTATCCTGCTGCGACTCAGCTGGAAAAGCTTTAAAATAATACTTGACTCAAGTACTATCTCCTTCAGGATGCCTTTTCTAAGTCCCCGGGTAGGGCTAAATACTCCCCTACCACCACCATGTTCCCATGATACCGTTTGTCTGATTTTTGCTTGTCCACCCCCTTACCACATCATAATGAAATTTCCTGTCTGTGGCATATGTCTTTTTCACTAATCTATATATTCCTTGCTATTTGGGATCAAATTTCATTTGCCTCTTCCATTTCCTAGCATAGTACCTGCACATAGGAGATATTCAGATGTCTGTCAAACAAACTGAACTATCAACAGTCAGTGGCTGTACTAGCAAACCCTTAGCTTCAGAAACCATAGAACTTTCTTCTAGGCATAGAGTGTTCCTTCACTATATGAGAAAGTAGTCATCACTTCTTGGCATTTTGGCTAAGATCAAGTGGGGAAAGCAGTCAATTTGCAGAATAAGGGAGGAAGAGAAACCATAGAAGTTCTCTCTTTCTAAAATGGTGCATGGTAATATAAAGTTCTGTAGTCACTTTAAAATGAAATCTCTCCTTTAGGTAGGGTCTCCTTTTCAGGAAGGGAAAAACTTACCACTATTTCTGGTATATTGGAGAGAAAGCAGCTAATAACCTCTTCGTGAGCATAAAACAATTATACCCAGCCTCCTGTAGAGACAATCTGCCATAGCCAACCGCCTCACGCTCCACACGGGATTCATTTTCTTACTCCAGAATTTCATAGACTCTCCCCCAAAGACGTTCATCTTGTTGCACTATTATGATGAATGTTTGGTGCTGGCTCTCACCCCTGCTTTACCAGCTATTACTGGAGGTGCTGTCAAAGAGTCAGGCCCTAGATTTATCCTCCCATTAAGTCTTCTCCTGGGCAGTGCTGCTTGGTTCTGAATAATAGACATCTAGTCTCCCCTCCTTTTCCCACCTCCCACTGCCTTTGAACGTATGGAAATTGCAGGCCTCATTGCAAACAAAGCTCTGTGATAGAAAGTACAGTTGCAAATCATCATCTACCATAGCTCTTTTGTTTGCTATTGTTCTAGGCCTAGAGAGAAGCTCATATGTATGAGCACCTATACGTGTATTTGTTGTGAGACCTCCATCAATTTCAATCACAAGCCTATTTCATGTCATTTCTTTAATTGGCTGATCATGTCTGTCTCCCAGCAATCTCTATAGGATCTCTCTATAATGAGTTAGAGATTTATTGGTTTCTGAACACAGGAGCCTTACCTACCTACCTGTCTACTCTTACCTTTTCCTCTGAGTGATAGACACATAGCCTTTGATGAGTTTTTTAAATGTTGTATGATTTATTCATTTGTCTCCACAGGTACACCTATAGTGTTCCTCTTGTGAGTATCCTGACTTAGTGGGCTGCCAGTTAGGCAGTTTGGGGCTTTCATTTTGTTTCTCATAATTATTTTCAGAAAGAAATAGGGCCCAAAGTTGTGCCAGGTGCCATTTGTAAATCTCAGGATAATTGATAAATACCCATTTTACTAGCAAATAATGCATTTTGTTCAATAACAGATACTGATTAGGTTATTAAGAAAAATCTGCCCTGGCCAGTTTGGCTCAGCGGTTAGAGCGTTGGCCTGCGGTCTGGAGAGACCCAGGTTCAGTTCCCGCTGAGGGCATGTACCTCGGTTGCAGTTTGTCCCCAGCCCTCGTTGGGTCGTGTGGGTGGCAGCCACTCGATGTGTCCCTTTTACGTTGTTATTTCTCTCTCTTTCTCCCTCTCTATCTGAACAGAAAAAAAGGAAAAATGTCCTCGGGTGAGGATTAAAAAAAAGAAAAGAAAAATCTGACCCTTTAGCTTTGGAGCTAACTCATTAATAAGCTGATACTGAGTCTGCCATTAACATTGGAAAAGCAACATGCCTCAGTAGTATTTTTTTTCCTGTAGAGAAAGTATATTGCAATGAAGTTTTACTTTTTTTCCTATCTAGTGAGAGAGATACTATCAACTTCACCTAAGCAGAATGGTTCAATACTTTGAGCAGCTTATTTATTCTTCATTACCTTTTTTTAAAAAGTTATTTTCTTCTTTAAAGCAGTGCTTATTTTATTTTATTTATTTGTTTACTTATTTATTTTTAGGTTTACATTTTTTAATTAATTTAGTTTTATTACAGATGTTTCTCCTTATTTATTTATTTATTTATTTTTAATCCTCACCTGAGGATATGTTTAGAGAGAAGAAGGGAGAGAGAAGAACATCTATCAGTTATCTCCCATACACACCTGACCAGGGATTGAGCCTGAAACCTTCTGATATACAGGCGGTGCTCCAACCCGCTGAACCACACTGCCCAGGGCTTCATTTACTTCTTGATATACTAACCTATCCCGTTTTCCTTACCTTACTAACTGAACTACTACCCAGCTCCCCTGGTCTCTCCCATACCTCTACCTCTCTATCTCTTAAGGCTTCTCCTTTCTCTAGCCAACCACATCTCTTCCCTCCAATATTTATAGCCAGGCTTCTTACATCAAACCACGAGTGCTAGGGCCTCTCTGTAGGCAACATAAGTCACTTCCAGAGCAGGTGAAAGCAGCCTGCTTTTTCAGAGCTGACAAGAAGGGCAAAGCTCTCCTTCACGGTGGGTGAGCTAGCAGACAGGGCCAAGTAGTGCCACATCTCAATGGTTAGTACCTGCAGGCTCAGAGCTGACAGTGCACTGTAATAAGATTCATCTCTGTTCACTTAACTAATGTGGGCTTTATGGTAAATGTTCGCTTGCTTAATTACTTTGGCAGACTCGCTGATTGCCTTTCCTCAGGAGTTCCAAAAGGTACCCCTGGGATGAAACATAAACCTCTTTCTGTGTCTTTTAATTTCATTCTTTACTTAGAGTACTTGGAAACTGGTATGTGATCCATATGTCTACCATCCCTTCTCTGCTGCATGAACATCAGGACCTCTCCTGTCTAGTATGGTGTCTGTATGGCCCACACTGGACCACTCAGCAATATTGACGACAGCCTTTTTCACCTCCTCTGTCCACATGAGATCCCATTCCTCCTTCACCACCACTGAGGGATGTGCACAGCTCTTCTAATTATTCTGAGATCCATATACCTTTTTCCTCTAACTAGTATGGGATCCACAGACAATTTTCCTCTCTCCAGTCCAGCATGTGATCCACTAAAATAATTTACCTCTATTTTTGAAGTGACAAGAAAAAAGACTAATTAAGCCAATTGCTAATTTTTTTGCCCTCCTGCTTAAAGTGAAATGTCTTACAATAAATTAATGTGCTCGTGGGAATGAGATATATTTAACATATTTTAGATTTTTGGCTTATGGCAGTTTAAAAAAAATTTATTTATTTTTTATCCTCACCCGAGGGCATTTTTCAATTTTTTGTTCAGATAGAGTGGGAGAGAGAGAAACATCGATGTGAAAGGGACACACCCAACCAGGGCTGGGGACAAACTGCAACCAAGGTACGTGCCCTTAGCGGGAACTGAACCCGGGTCTCTCTGGACCGCAGGCTGACGCTCTAACCGCTGAGCCAAACCGGCTGGGGCAAGTTTTTAAAAAGTTTTTGAGTCACATTCAGGGGATTGGAATGTTCACCATTAATTAAAATTAGATTACTTCTTGGGGTTTTGAGCTGATCTCTACTGCCTGAGATGTCTTCCCACATATGTACTAGGATTTTCTTGTGCCCTGAAGTGGGACAGAAAATCTAATAGACATTTTCACATGGCCCATTGTGTTCCTTTGTATTCAGTAGATATTTTTGAGAGTTTAGAGGGGCCTTGCTTCTGGAGATAGGAAATCCAAGGCCAAACTAATTACAGAAGCTATCAAAGGTTTGCATTCGTACTCCCAGGAACTCTGCCACCAACACCTGTCCTTGGCCTGCCACTGGAGGCAGAATAAGGGAAGCTGAAGCACAGAGCAATGGGATCTGAGCAGGGATAGGCTAATTTTTTTTTTTTTTTTTTTGACAGAGAGAGAAAAAACAACACATCGATTTCTTGTTCAGCCTATTCATGCATTCATTGGTTGATTTTTGTATGTGCCCTGCCCGGGATCAAACCCACAATCTTAGTGTATCGTGTTGATACTCTATCTAACTGAGCTACCCAACCAGGGCCAGGTATAGGCTAATCTTGTAGATGTTTTATCCCTGGGAAACTTTTATCCCTGGGAAACTTTTGGAGCCTCTGTTCATTTTTTGAGAGATAGCTTTAATAAAAGTAGACATTTCTGTCCAGCTGGTGTGGCTCAGTGGTTGAGAGTTGACCCATCTACCAAGAGGTTACCAGTTCAATTCCTGATCAGGACACATGCCCAGATTGTGGGCCTGATCCCCAGTGGGGGGAGGGGGGGCATGCAGGAGATGGCCAATTGATGTTCTCTCTCATTGATGTTTCTATTTCTCTCTCCCTCTCCCTTCTGCTCTCTCTAAAATCAATAAAGTAAAACATTTTTTCATTAAAAAAATAGTAGGTGTTTCTATGGGGAATGAAGTAAGTAATATATTTTATGGAAATATAGATGAAACATTTGACTTTTGTGGTCCTTCAACCCCTGTGGTTTATTTTCCATTTACATTCATTGTGATTACGTAAACAGTGAAAAAATGTCAGGTTGGTATCTAAAAAGAAAGAATTTTATCCTTCTCTTATGGCAGTGCTAGAGGAGATAATTTAACCAAAGTGTAAAGCCCATGGCATCTTACTTGGCTTAAATATGCGGTTTGGGGCCACAGTAACTAGAAATTGACTCATTTTTCAAGCAAGGTAGCTATAACCAATTGCCCAGTTTCCTGCAGGTGATGAGGTGGAAACCTACAGTGAACAAAGTCATGCATCAAAGTAGAAAGCTCAAACTGCCAAAATGCATAGTGATGCACATAGCTTCAGAAAATGAGGCAACTGCCTCTCAGGCTGTGTGCATGTATATTTCATATACATTAACTCTTTCCTGTTTCACTTCAGTTAATGAATTCTGAGCCTTCATTGGTCCAATGCAAGTGCCTGGATGAAAATGTTGTCCAGTGGGTGAATAACTCACCTGGTGTAACCTGTGTTTCTCACCTAGAAATCAAGAGGAATGCTGACTCAAATCATTCCCCAGGTTAAAATATGAGGGTTCTGTATTGCAGTCAATGATATACATTCTCTGTTCTACTCCCTTCAACCAGTAAATTTGTGTACACAAATGAATCAAGTTCTCTTTAGTAACTGGGCCAATTTACATAGTTAGATCATTGAGTAAAGCAAGCAACTAGATATACTGGCCAGTAGCTCATTCTTCCTGATGGTTGTCAAAATGGCTTCTACAGTAAGGTTCTATTTTTGTGTCTTTGGTCCTAAAATGAATGGCCACAGAAACAGCAGTATAAGAAAGGAGATACTTGGCATGAAAGGGTTAAGACCTGATACATAGGGAATAAGAGGAATAACCCTAACAGGTCAGTCACTGAAGTTTTGACTAGATAGTTTCAAAGTGAAAAGGTTAGAAGGTAATTCTTATTTGAGGTTTTATTTTGTTTAATGTTAATTAGCAGAGTCTCTGAGGCTTGTAATACACTGCTGTTAACAGGCGTCAGGGGAAATTGCTTTTTTGTTGTTGTTGTTGTTGAATTGGATGGACTGAAGATTCATTGACTCCATGAAGAAGGAAGCTTATTACTGCATGAAATGGGAGTATGTTGAGGCAATTCTGAAGATGAAAAGAAATGTTAGTTTGGAATTAAGTAACTCAACCTCAGATGAACCATTTTAAACACTTCCACATACTACTCAGTCATACTTTCACCCCTTCTCCAAAACCAGTCTTTTTTTCTTTTAATCCTCACCTGAGAACATTTGTACATTTATCTTCAGATAGAGCGGGAGGGAGAGAGGGAGGAAGAGAGATAGAGAGAAACATCAATGTGAGAGAGACACATCAACTGGTTGCCACCCACACAACTCCAATCAGGGCCAGGGACAAAGGAGGTACGTCCTTAGCAGGAACCGAACCCCAGTCTCTCTGGTCTGTGGGCCAACGCTCTAACTGCTGAGCCAAATTGGCCAGGGCCAGAGCCAGTCTTTTACTTGTATGTTTGAAGGTTTCCCAGGTAGAAGCAATTATGAATATGATGGTTTCCTTTTTTTCCTTTTATTGATTTTTAGAGATTTTTAGAGAGAGAGGAAGAGAGAGGGAGAGAGAGACAGAAACATCAATGAAAGAGAACATCGACTGGCCGCCTCCTGCATGCCCCCCACCGGGAATCTGCCCCACAACCTGGGCATGTACCCTGACTGGGAATCGAACCGGTGACCTCTTGGTCAATGCTCAACCACTGAACCACACTGGCCAGGCAGGTTTTCTTGTCTTTAACTCCAAATTATCTGAGAATATACTCTGGTATAGATCACTGGACTGCTCTTTTGGGTCTAGAAAAAGGGAAGCTACTTTGGGGCGGGGTTCCCTTTAGCTTATGTTAGATTGTATAGGAAAACACGAAAGCTTTGGAAAGGAAATTCAACCAGATGAAGAAACTGGTACTCAGAGAGGTTGTTCTCTTGCCTATGGTCACACAGCTTAGAAGTGGAGTAATCAGGATTTTAACTCAGATCTACTACCTCTAAAGCCTTGCTTTTTACATTTTATACACACACACACACACACACACACACACTATGTTGTTCAGGGAAGCAGTGGTATTTTAATGGAGTCTTCTAGGAAAAGTAAGATTTAGGCTTTTGAGTGGTGATAAAAGAGCATTCCATGTGAAGAAGACCATGTAAACAAAAGCATGACATCCAGTTGTACATGTTTAGTAAGTATTTAAAAATATAGGGCCGTAGCTCTTATGAGTTTGAGGCTTGAGATCCAGATTTATTTTTTATCAGACTTCAGATATTTACTCATAATCTCTTTAATGTAAATCTGGTAACCTTATAGGAGTAATTTCAGGGTGAAACATTTAAGAATCTTTTCAGTATGCACCATGTTAAGTATACCAGTTATGTTTCTTCCCTTGGAATAAGAGCTATAAAACCTTTTCCTGTAAACAACCTTTTCCTGTTTTTTTCCTTTCGTTTTTTTTAAATAACATATATATTTTTAATCCTCACCTAAGGATATATTTATTGATTTTATAGAGAGGAAGGGAGAGAGAGAAAGAGAAACATTGACGTGAGAAACATCAATCTGTTGTCTCCTATACGTGCCCCAACCAGGGATTGAATCCACAGCCTATGTATGTGCCCTGACTAGGAATCGAACTGACAACCTTTTGGTGTATATGGAACAATGGTCGAACCACCTGAGCCACCTGGCCAGGCTGTTTTTCTCCTTTCTGCCTGTACGATTTACATAGGCAGCTTTCAGACACAGCTTGCTTCATTCAAATAGCTTAGTTAGGAAACCATCACCATGTTCTGGGCTCCTGAATGAAACTATTATTTATTTATTGTTTCATAAAAGACCCTTAGATGCTTCCCTTGTCTGTGGGAGATAGCTGGTATTGTGAAAAATTGCATCTTTGGAGGATTTGTTTTAGATTTACATTGGATATGAGGAAAAATCCACATTTTCTCTTAAGCTACATTGCCTACATTGTTAATGCAACGTTTCCATGCATATCTTGGGTAAGTTGGGCTTTAACTATGTGTTTTAGCCATCATCCATCCAGCACTAGGGAAAAGAAAGCTGCTTTGCAGAGTCATGAGTCAGAGAGAATAAGTTAAAAATGGACCAAGAAATCCCCAACTTGGCCTTGCTATTCCATCTGTCCACTTCATTTTGCTTCAGTTTGTATAAGTGACCCCTGTCTTCAGCAGTCAGAAGTTGACAGTTGCTTGAAGGGTGGCCCAGATTCTTGCCATTAAAGGTGTTTGGGTGCAGAGTCATCCCTCACTATGGCTGGCTTTCACAATTTTCCTTGATTATGCTACTGTCTTTTTCTTTTCTCTTTCCCCTTTGTGACTAATTCAGTTGCACTAGGAGACCAAGTACCAGAGTGTAACACACTCCCCCACTGCTCTCCCACTTCCCACCCCCAAATAAACAAAAACTTAGGCTTTACTTTTAGAAGATACTAGATTAATAGGAAATGCCAGAAAGTTTTTCTCTGGCCTCCTGGTATGACTTAAAATGAAAAACCTTTACTGTCTTTAGTGACAACTTTTGTTACTTCTTTGGAATACAGCTGTTCATGTCTGAGACACCTTTTCACCCAGGATGGGCATAAAATATATTTACTGTTATTTTCATACTTTTAGAGAATATCTGGTGATCATGGACCTCCTTGCTTGTGGTGAGACTGGACAGAAACCTTCTTAGACTTGCATTCATTTGTTTAACTTTAAAAATAAAATATGTCAGTATGCCAGGCATTTTGCTAAAGGCCTGAGAATACTTTGGTGAGCAAAATTAATTTGGTTCTTGTTCTCATGGAACATTTAGTTCCACTTTAAGAAAAGCTAGAGCCCTGGCCAATTTGGCTCAGCAGTTAGAGCATTGGCCGGCGGACCAGAGAGTCCCAGGTTCAGTTTCCGCTAAGGGCACGTACCTCGGTTGCAGTTCGTTCCTGGCCCAGTCATTGTGTCTCTCTCACCATCGATGTTTCTCTCTCTTTCTTCTTTCCTCTCTCCCTACCCCTCTATCTGAAGACACATGCAAAAATGTCCTTGGTGAAGGATAAAAAAAGAAAAGAAAAGAAAAGATGCCCTGGCCGGTTTGGCTCAGCGGTTAGAGCGCCAGCCTGCGGTCCGGAGAGACCCGGGTTCGGTTCCCGCTAAGGGCACGTACTTCGGTTGCAGTTTGTCCCCGGCCCTGGTTGGTCGTGCGGGTGGCAGCCACTCGATGTGTCCCTTCACGTCGATGTTTCTCTCTCTCTCTCCTTTCCTCTCTCTCCCTCCCACTCTATCTGTACAAAAAATGGAAAAATATCCTCGGGTGAGAAAAAAAAAAAAGAAAAGCTAGAAGTTTGGTTAGAAATTATATCCCCCTTTGTGCACCAAGTTCTGCCCCCAGAATCCTTTCCCTTTTCTTGGGCCTTCTTTCTTTTTTTTTTTTTTTAATCCTCACCCGAGGACATTTTTCCATTTTTTGTTCAGATAGAGCCGGAGGGAGAGAGAGGTAGAGAGAGAGAGAGAAACATCGATGTGAAGGGACACATCGAGTGGCTGCCACCCGCACGACCAACCAGGGCCGGGGACAAACTGCATCCGTGGTACGTGCCCTTAGCGGAAACCGAACCTGGGTCTCTCTGTACCACAGGCCGATGCTCCAACCGCTGAGCCAAACCGGCCAGGGCGGGCCTTATTTCTTTAAACCCTCTTCGTAGTCCTGGATGGATGGCTCTCTGAGTAATGTAGGCAGCTTCAGCCATTTCTTTCTCTTTTTTTTAAGTGGTCAAGAGTGTTAAAAATAAGAGGAAGGGTGAGGGAGAAAGAAATAGAAAGAAACATTGACAAGAGAGAATATTGATTGGCCACCTCCTGCATACCCCCCACTGGGGATTGGGCCCACAACCTGGATATGTGCCCTGACCAGGAATCAAACCAGCGACTCTTGGTGCATTGGTGGATGCTCAACCACTGAGCCACACTGGCTGGGCCAAAAGTTACTCTTTATCCATCATCAGCCAGTCTTCATTTTTCCTCTCACCTTCCCCTCAGCCTCAAGCAACCACTAATATACTTTCTCTATGTATAATAATTTACCTCTTCTGGACCTTTCCTATAAATGGAATCATATAATATGTGGCCTTTTGTGTCTGGCTTCTTTCACTTAATATTGTCAAGGTTCATCCATGTTGTAGCATTTATTTTTATGGCTGAATAGTATTTTATTATAGTTATACCACATTTTGTTTATCCTTTCTTCAGTTTACCGATTCTTCAGTTATCCATTCATGGATATTTGGGTGTTTCTACTTTTGGGCTATTATGAATAATGCTGCTATGAACATTTGTGTACAAGTTTTTGTGTAGACATAATGTTTTTTTTAATTGATTTTTGAGAGAGAGAAATATTGATTTGTTGTTCCATTCATTTATGCATTCATTGGTTGATTCTTGTTTGTGCCCTGACTGGGGATTGAACCCATAACCTTGGTGTATTGGGACAATGCTCTAACCACTGACCTACCGTGCCAGGGCTCTCTATAGACATAATGTTTTTATTCTTTTGGGTATGTACCTAAGAGTAGAATTTCTGAGTCATACAATAACTCTATGTATTAACATTTGAGGAACTGCCAAATCATTGTCCAAAGTAGCTATATCGTTTTACAATCCTGCCAGCAATGTATGAGAGTTCTGATTTCTCCATGTCCTTGCCAACACTTGTTACTGTTTTTTTATTATTGCCATTCTACTGGGTGTGAAGTGGTATCTCATTGGGTTTCTTTATCCAGTGTATGATGTCCAAATATTGTCTCCCATTCTGTGGGTTTTCTTTTCACCTTCTTGATGGTATCATTTTAGTTTGACCTACTTTTTCTTTGTCACTTGTGTTTTTGGTGTCCTATCCAAGAAATCATTGCCTAACCCAGGCTTGTGAAGATTTATTCTTATGTTTTCTTCTAAGAATTTTATAGTTTTTAGATCTTACATTTAGATCTGTGATCTATTTTAGAGTTAATTTTGTATATGGTGTGAGGTAGGGATCCAGCTTTATTTTTTTGCATGTAGCTACCCAAGTGTCCCAACACTGTTTCTTGAAAAAAACTATTATTTCCTTATTTAATTGTCTTGCCACCTTTGTCAAAGGGAAGCCTTAATCTTTTCATAATGTCTATGTTTAATGATTTATTACCCACTCAAATTTCTTCTTCTGTCTATTCCTCTTCTTCCCTTCAAGTCTCCCTTTTCAAAATATTCTTTAACATGAAAGTTTTTGACTGGCATAAATTAGGTTTTGTTTAAATACCTGAAGGGCTGAGATTAGATGAAAAACAATCTTAAAATGCAAATAAAAGGGAAAATGCGCATCTCTTTACCATGTATGGTGATGCCCAGACATGCTGTCCTTTCAGGCATTATCTCTGTTCTGTGTGTGTGTGTGTGTGTGTGTGTGCGTGTGCACGCGCGCGCAGATCAGTTCCCAACCTTTATGATCTCATTTAACCTTAATTACTTCAATAAAGGCCCTCTCTCCAAATACAGTCACATTGGAGATTAAGCCTTCAACATATGAATTTGCAGGTGGGGGGGCAAATATTCAATTTATATGAATTTAGTGGGGAATGCCCTGATAGAGTCTGCCCTAGTCTCCTTCGCATGCAAGACTCCTCTTCCTGGTCTCTTCAACTACCTTTTCTGAGCTTTATTTTATACCAGGCTAGTCAGGGACAAGGAACTTATGTCCTGCTTGAGTATTCACCTTCTCTGAACCTGCCCTTTTTGTAGAGTGGAGGTTTGAGTAGAATGGGTAGGAGGGAATTAAATTCATATTCTGCTCATTCATTTTTAGAAAAAAATGTCCTTTCTTCTGTGCTGAAACACTCAAATTTTAGACTTTAGCTCTGGACAGTTGCTGTCTGTCAAGTTTTGATCAGTAAAAATGAGAGAGCTACTATTAGAATCTTTCAGGAGACCCCTCACCCCGCACAGTGTTCAGAAGAGATGGTAGTAAATTCTTTTGGAGGTGATATCAGTGGGAAGGAAATCCTTAAAAAAAAAGAGAGAGACTGCTCCCTCATTCATAAATCTGGTACCTCATCTTTCTTCCATTGAGAGCTAGTCAGGCATAAGTCCCAGTCTAGGGCCACCGCCAGGTGGGGGCAGTGTGGAATCACAACCCAGGTGAGCCCTAGTAGCCTCCAAACTTCCTGGGGAAGGAGAAGTAAGTATTTCAGTCACTGCAAAGGCATGTATCAGTGTTTGGGATGACTTAGCCTGGTTTCAGTGTTTTGTCATCTCTCTGCTATCTCAGACATATTTCTGTTTCAATAGTATGAAGCTCCCAAGCCCGCTATCAAATTCTTTGCCAAAGAATCTGAAGGGAGAACAGCCAGTGTCAGGCTATTTTTCTTACCTCCTAAGCCTAGTGCCCTGTACCTGGCATTTCTAGTAGTTCAGATTAGTATTCAGATATTTCAGGTAACAGTCCCAAAGAAACAACAAGAAAAGTAAAGCAGAGACATACACTCTATGCCCTTTGTGGGTATTGAGTTAGAGACTACTAACTGGATTAAGACTGTTCCATATCTCTCGGGTTTCTAAATAGTCCCTCAGATTGCCTGGTGGAGACCTTAATCACCTGGTGAGAGCTGAAGCTCTGGGATGAGAATGTCACCAGGCAGGTTGGAGAATGATTTTATCTTCATTTCAAATATAAATTCCCAGAGTGGGAAATCTGTCATACCCTCTGCCAACAGTATCAGCATATATGCTCTGCAGCATAAAGCATAGGGCCATGACCTGTTTCTGTCATATTTAATTTATCCATTGAATATTTATTGAGCACCAGCTGTGTGCCAGGCATTGTGCTAGATGTTTGACATTGCCTTATATAAATGTTACCAGAATCCTTTAAGATGTTACTTTTTCAACAAACATTTATTGTATGCCTACAATGTATTATTCCTAGGTACCTTGCTAAGTGCTAAGATAGGTATTATTATTCCTTTTTTTCCCTTCTAGTGAAACATATAGCTTCCCCCAAATCATTCAGAATCATAAGTGGTCAAAATAGGATTCCAAACCATGTTTTTTTGTGAAGTTTCTGGTTTATACTTTTATTACCTCTATTAGATTAAATGGTTCTGTAATTCTTGACAATAAGTTATATTTAAAGAAAACATTGACTTGTATTATGCTATCACACACACATGTTTTAATAAACTTTTTATTTTGCAATAATTTTAGAACTACAGAAAAAATGCAACATCTGCCCCTCAACCTAGTTTCCTCCATCTTACATTACCATGGTACACTTACCAACAGTAAGAAACTGGCATCAATACATTACTATTAACTAAACTCCATATTTTGTTTGGATTTCCTCAGTTCATCCAGTAACATCCTCTTTCTGCTCCAGAATACAATGCAGGGTATTACATTGCATTTATTTGTATGTCTCCCAAACGTCCTCTGGTCTGTGACAATTTCTCTGTTCTTCACAACCTTGACAGTCTCCCCAAATCTGTGTTTGTCGATGTTTTTCTCAGACTGAGGTTATGGGTTTTGGGAAATACACAAAAGAAGTGAAGTTCCCTTTCTCATTCGATCATACTAGGGGTTACCTGACATCACTGATGATGTTCACCTTCATTTCTTGGTTAAAGTGGTGTTCTCTAGGATATTTTACTGTAAAGCTAACTATTTTTCCCTTTTGCTACTATATTCTTTGGAAATAAGTCACTAAGTCTAGCCTACTTTCAGTGAGAAAGGGAACTAAACTCCACCTCATAAAGAGGATATGTTATATACACATATTATTTGAAATTGTTCTGTTTGAAAGATTTGTCTCTTCTCCCTAATTATTTAATCATTTTCATAACAATATGGACTCATACTAAACTTAGATCTAAAACCTGTGTTTTTCTGCTACACCAGACAAGAAACGACAAGGACCTATGCCAAGGCATTGGTTTCAGATAAATTTCTTTCAGATTTCAGAGATTTCTTAAGAGAGAGATTTGATAAGACTTGGTGATCTTGAATGTGAGGGAGTAAAGGAGAGGGAGCGTTTGAAAATGACACTCAGATTTTGGTTTCAATGGCTGGAAATAAAATTTTGATTTGAAATATTAACTAACAAGTATGAAGGTTGATTCTAGGCTTTGACAAAGCTCAGCTTCTTCAGAGACCATATTTAACGTACATGTAGATCCTAAGTGCCCTGTTCTCCCAAGTCAGAGCCGAGCAAACTGCTTTTCATTCTGACTGAAACACCACGGCCCCCTAGTGGACAGCTCACTGGGTCCTGTTTTTGTCTGAAGGATGCTTGGTTTTGTTTTGTTGTGTTGTGAGATTTTCTCTAGTTCATTTGCAAAGCAGAAATGCTTAATTTTGTTGTCTCTTATACATTATTAAACCCTTCTCACTTCAGAGTTATTAGTTCACCCCCATGTGATCTCATGTTCAGTAAGAGGACAATTACCCTCTGACAATCACTCCCATGCACTGGTACTCTAAACCGGAGAGTACACAATACTTGTTTTTAACCCATTTCTTCTTTTTTTCGATCTGGTGTTATATTAATATTCTTTCTTTGTTTCAGAGCCATCATCAACCACTTTAACCCCAAAATTGAATCTTATGCTGCTGTGAATCACATATCCCAACTGTCAGAGGAGCAGGTAAGCCAATACTCTCTCCAGAGTGACTCTGCTTGGTGGCTAGGATCAAGTAGTTGCCCTCTTTTTAATAGCAGAGTGATTCTGTGACTGAGCTTCTAGTGGGAGTGGCAAGAGCAGGCTGCTAAAAGGAATTAGTAAGGGATTTGTTGATAGTACTTTAAATAGTAATGGCTTTGGCTTTTGTAACATATGAGAGGTTTGTTTAATTATATAGAAGATATGTAGGTGAAAATTTGGAGAATTCTTATTTTAGAGTGGGTGATAAGGCATTTCTTTTTTTATATTTTGGGCAGAGAGTCATTTTGATTTTTGAAAATAAGAAATGAAAACTTAGAAATGAATGAAATTGCCAGTTAGAAAAAATCCTGAGTTCAGCTTAATTTGATGCTGTTGGCCTGTTAAAACATGAGCCCTCATTGGGTAGATTCTCCTTAGTAATTGAGTTCTGTTTGCCTCATTTATTTCTGAGTAGGCTTTTCTATAGTATGGACTGAATTGGAGATGCAGATAGCATTGTGTGTTTGTTTTCCTTGAGTCTGGCCTGATTTCCCCATCTCCCAAAGTGCCTGCACTCGGCTCTGCATTATATAAAAGTAGAGATGGGACTTTAGTTCATGGCATGGGCTTGAACTTGATGTTTCAGAATGAGACTCTTGAGTCCTATTTTTTAAAGCACAAAATGAGGGCCAGAGTATTCATGAGAGTTTAGGTATACAGGCTCCAAGCCTACTTTTTTTTTTAATCCTCACCCGAGGATATTTTTTCATTGATTTTCAGATAGAGTGGAAGGGAGAAAGGGAGGGAGAGAGAGACAGAGAGACATCGATTGGTTGCCTTCCACAGGACCCCAACCAGGGCTAGGGATCGAACTGCAACAGGTACGTGCCCTTGCCTAGGATTGAGTTCCCACAACTCTTTGGTCTGCGGGCTGGTGCCCTAATCGTTGAGCCAAACCAGCCAGGACTCCAAGTCAGTTTTTAAAAGCCCACATATACTCTGCTCTGCCTTTTTTGCCAGTGCATCAGTGTATCCCTTCTTTGAGCCAGCTACCATGTGACCATGTGTTCCAGTGTTCCTAAAAGCTATTCCGTTTTCCCAGTGAAGCACCAAACAAACCTTTTTTCCTAACAGACAAGCTTCTCAGTATACCCACCAGTGGCTGTTTCCTCAGCCAGATAGATAGGACTCAGTATATCAATTGTTCCCTTTGACATATTTGTTCTCTTTTGTGAGAACCACATGTGAGAATTCATCCTCTTATTTAAACTATCTTTATAAATGGCTTCATTTTCTTTTCTTTTTTTCTTTCTTTCTATTCTGCCTATGGAGCAGTCCTGAATCCTGTTCTTTGATACCACTGCTCTCAGTAAGATGCTTCAAGATGCTACCTTTTTTCTAATAGACCAATTCAGATCGGTTTTACTATACCATTTTTTTTAACTAATTTTTTTTTTTTTTTGTATGTGCCCCTAGCGGGAACCAAACCTGGGACTCTCTGATGCGCAGGCCGATGCTCCAACCACTGAGCAAAACCAGCCAGAACACTATACCACTTTTATACAAAAGAATTCAGCATCTTGAGTTTGTTCAGTGAGAGAAGGGGTGACTTTCCTACCACAGTGAGCTCTGGTTAGTCTAAAAGCTTTAAAAAGAAAGGAAGACACATTTTGCCTATCAGCCACATGCAGTATTCATCCCCCAGCAGCTTGGGAAGGTCAGACTGAAATCTTTCTACAGCAGTAGCAGCCACAGACCAATAATAAAAATCCATTCTGGTGCATGAGGCAATCTGGAAAAGGATAATTAGCAAGCACATGTCCTCACCCTCCTCCAACTTCTTTCAAAGTTAAATGAAGTGATGAAAGTGCCTCTCAGAAAGAGTCCACAAACCAGAGATGAGACAATTTCTATGGAGCGGGAGAGTAGACAGTTCTGTTTGAGAAAGGGGAAAGGGTAACAGCTATCAAAGATTTATTTAGTCAATAAATAATTATAGGTCTGCTGTATACGAGGTATGTTGCTGGGTAGTGGGAAACAGTGGTGATTAATCTAAGTGTAGTCCTTGTTCTCATGGTGTTTTTGTACACTCGTTACCTCTCTTACCAGTCCTTTTCACTTGGGAAGTGGGGGAAGGGTGATACTATTCTGGGACCCTTTGCAAAACTGCTCTCAAAATAGTTGTTGCTTCTCTTTCCTAACTGACTTTGAAGGGCACTACATGACAGTTTAGGATACACTTGATTTTATTCTCAGCACTATCAGATTAGAAGTATTTGACTGCCTTGTTAATCTCCAACATGTGTTGGAGCACTTCTCTCCCTTCACTTATAAACATTAATGCGAATATCACTTAATGTTAAGTGTATTCACAGCTTCCCAAAAAGCTGGCTTTGAGATGCAGTAGGGCCCTGCAATTGTTAGCAGCAAACT
Organism: Molossus molossus; assembly: GCF_014108415.1. Taxonomy (NCBI): domain Eukaryota; kingdom Metazoa; phylum Chordata; class Mammalia; order Chiroptera; family Molossidae; genus Molossus; species Molossus molossus. The sequence continues at coordinate 22,438,750 of NW_023425352.1, forward strand.
AAGTAGAAAGAAAAAATCAGGAACTAAATCCCTAAGTAGATTCTAAAGGACTCCTACAATAAAACCTAAAGACCATAAATAGGTGTTAACTGGAATCTATGGCACCTAGTAAGATAGCAGACCAGAGAGGGCTCTTTGTTAGATCTGCCTGCCCCGCCTGTCACTTCTTCTGGCAAGAGATTTGTGAGTTTTTGAGTTCTGACAGCCCCCAGACACATTCCAGTCTCTGAGGCATTTCAAGGTGATGCTTATAAATCTATTATTGCTTATTAGACAAAGTCCATTCTTTCACATGGGTTTTTTTTTGTTGTTGTTGTTGTCCAAAAGATAGACGACATTTTTCTGTTATTTCTCATTGGCGTCATGGAGGGCAAAGCTTTTTAATCAGTTAATACCCTCAGTGTGACTGAATGGTGTGCATTTACTAATGTAATGAAGTGCATGCATTTTTATACTGTATACACAGGTGTCATATTTGTCTGAAGTTGATTGTGAAGCTTGTTCATTTTAACTCCTTTTTTTTGTGCATGATAAAGTATGTGTGAATTGCCAGGCCAGTTTGGCTCAATGGATTGAGTGTTGTCTCATGGACTGAGAGGTCCTAATTAGATTCCCGGTCAGGGCATATGTGGGGGTTTCAGGCTCAATCCATGGGGTGGGGGGGCATGCAAGGGGCAGTCAATCCATGTTTCTTTCTCACACCGATGTTTCTATCTCTCTCTCTAAAAATTTGATAAAAATAGCTCTGATGCCCTGGCCAGTTTGGCTCACCGGTTAGAGCATCGGCCTGCGGTCCGGAGAGACCCGGGTTCGGTTCCCGCTAAGGGCACGTACTTCGGTTGCAGTTTGTCCCCGGCCCTGGTTGGTCGTGCGGGTGGCAGCCACTCGATGTGTCCCTTCACGTCGATGTTTCTCTCTCTCTCTCTCCCTTCCTCTCTCTCCCTCCCACTCTATCTGTACAAAAAATGGAAAAATATCCTCGGGCGAGGATTTAAAAAAAAAAAAAAATAGCTCTGGCTGGTTTGGTTCAGTGGTTAGAGTGTCAGCCCGTGGACCAGAGAGTCCTGGGTTCAGTTCCCACTAAAGGCATGTATCTTGGTTGCAGTTTGTCACCGCCCCAGTTGGGGTTGTGTGGGTGGCAGCCAGTCGATGTCTCACATCGATGTTTCTCTCTCTCTCTCTTTCTTCCTCTCTTCCTCCCACTCTATCTGAAGATAAATGCAAAAATGTCTTAGGGTAGGATAAAAAAAAATTGATAAAAATATATTTATTATGTGTGTGTGTGAATTTACCATTTTAACCATTTTTAGTGTACAGTTCAATGGCATTAAGTACATTCACATTTTGTGCAACCATCACCACTATCTATTTCCTGAACTTTTTCATCTTCCCAAACTGAAATCTTATAACCATTAAATAATAACTCCCCATTTCCCCTCCTCCCAACCCCTGGTAACCACTGTTCTACTTTCTGTCTTTATATATTTGAATAGTCTAGGTGGCTTATATAAGTGGAATCATGCAATATTTGTCCTTTTGTATTGGGTTTATTTGACTTAGCATAATGTCTTCAAGGTTCAACCATGTTGAAGCTTGTACTGGAATTTCATTCCTCTTCAAGACTGAATAATATTGCATTGTGTGTGTGTGTGTGTGTGTGTGTAGAGAGAGAGAGAGAGAGTGTACATTTTGTTTATTCATTCACCCATCAGTGGACATTTAGGTTGTTTCCACCTTTTGGCTATTTAAAGAATGTTGCTATGAACTTCGATGTGCAAATAGCTGTTTTGAGTCTCTGCTTTCAGGTCTTTTGTATATACATCCAGAAGTGAAATTGCTGGATCAAATGGTATTTCTATGTTTAAGTTTTTGAGAAACCACCATATGGTTTTCCACAGTGGTTGTACCATTTTACATCCCAATTTCTCTACATCCTTCTCAACACTTGTTTTCTGCTGTTGGCTCTTATATATATAGCCACCATCACAATGGGTGTGAAGTGGTATCTCATTGTGCTTTTGATTTGCATTTCCCTAATCATTAATAAAGATAAGCGTCTTTTCATGTGCTTATTGGCCATTTGCCTATCTTCTTGGAAGAAATATCTGTTCAAGCCCTTTGCCCATTTTTTAATTGTGTTGTTTGTTTTTTTGTTATTGAGTTCTAGGAGTTCTTTCTATATTCTGGATATTAATTCCTCTTCAGATATGTAATTTGCAAATATTTTTTCTCATTCTGTGGGTTGCTGGTTTACTGTGTTGACAGTGTCACTTGATGCACAAAACTTTTTAATTTTTATGAAGTTTTACTTGTCTGTTCTTTTGTTGCCTACCCTTTTAGTGTCATATATAAGAAACCATTGCCAAATGCAATGTCATGAAGCTTTTCTCCTATGTTTTCGTCTAAGAGTTTTATAGTTTTAGCTCTTATATTTAATTCTTTGATCCATTTTGAGTTAATATTTGTATGTGGTGTTTGGTAAGGGCATTTGACCTTTTTGTATTTCACATACATTTATGAATAAAGATTATTGAGAAGATACAGCTTGTTTTTCCAAGAACTATGAAACTACTCCCAGTTTGTTCCCTATTGGGTTTGCTTGTCTCTAGTACATCTTGTAAAAATTGCCCTTCAGGCTCCTTGCCCACCCTCAACTGAGCTTTAGCTCCTTTCTCTCCCCAATATGGCTTGTTGGTAAGGACCTGTCCCTAGATAGAGAATCATTTGATATGCTCCTCCCCCACCAGTGGCCTGCACCCTGATTTTCATTTCCTAGGATAGCTGAGTCATACAACCTGTGTTTTATAAATAAATCCCAGTGACCCTTTTGTCTGTACTAAATAAATGTAATGTAATAAATAAATGTAGATGGAAAGTATTTAAGAGAAACTTTTGACCCCAGGCTAAGTCTTGGGTTTGGATGCTTTGAGGACATCTGTCTTAGTGATGCAATGCTCCCTTCATAGAACTATGTTGAAATAAAAGAGCTCTTCAAGAGATGTTTCTCTCTCTCTCTCTCTCTCTAAATCAATAAAGAAAAAAATTTTTTTTAAAAAAACCCTTCTCTGAGCACCTAGTTCCTTAAGCTTTCAGTCACATTCATGACTGGTTTTGCTTCTTTGAAATATCCCACTGGAGCCCTGGCCGGTTTGGCTCAGTGGTTAGAGCGTCAGCTTGCGGTCCAGAGAGACCCGGGTTCGGTTCCCGCTAAGGGCATGTACCTCGGTTGCAGTTTGTCCCCAGCCCTGGTTGGGTTGTGCGGGTGGCAGCCACTCTATGTGTCCCTTTCACGTCGATGTTTCTCTCTCTCTTCCTCTCTCCCTCCCACTCTATCTGAATAAAAAATGGAAAAATGTCCTCAGTTAAGGATTAAAAAAAAAAAAGAAATATCCCACTGGAAAGCAAGTAAATGATTGGCCCACTCTTCCTTTCGCACCTTCATTTGGGATCAGTATTGTAGCTTTTAGTGCCTGTTGTGTGCTTCAGAAGATTGTGATAGACATTTGAGGGATACATTTTTAAAAAAATTTTTGTAGAAAGCACTTAACAGAATTTACCATCTTTTTTTTTTCTTTTTCTTTTTATTGATTTTAGAGAGAGAGTAAGGGAGAGAGAGATAGAAACATTGATGAGAGAGAACATTAATTGGCTGCCTCCCGCACGCCCACCACTGGGGATTTGGCCCACAACCTGGGCATGTGCCCTGACCAGGAATTAAACTGGTGCATGGGTTGATGCTCAACCACTGAGCCACACCGGCCGGGCAAGAATTTAACCATTTTAAAAAATTGTGGGCCAAATCCCCAGTGGGGGGCATGAAGGAGGCGGCCAGTTGATGTTCTCTCTCATTGATGTTTCTATCTCTCTTTTTCTTCTCCCTTCCTCTCTCTCAAATTAATAAAGAAAAAAAATTTTTTTAATAAATTTTAAAAATAAAATAATTTTTTTTTCTTTATTGATTTTAGAGAGGAAAGGGGAGGGAGAGAGAGATAGAAACATTGATGAGAGAGAACATCGACTGGCCGCCTCCTGCATGTGCCTCGCTGGGGACCTGGCCCACAACCTGGGAATGTGCCCTGACTGGGAATCAAACCTGTGACCTCTTGGTGCATGGGTCAGTACTCAACCACTGAGCCACACCAGCTGGGCCATCTTAACCATTTTTAAATGTACAGTTAGTATTGTTAATATATGCACATAGTTGTGCAGTTCATGTCTAGAACTTTTTCATCTCACAAAATTGAGACTATTCATTGAACATCTCCTCCTCCCCATCACCCCCTCTTGCCTGTGGCAACCACCATTCTTTCTGTTTCTAAGAGTGGTCAAATCTGTCTTGGAGCTGGTTTCCTTTCAATCAGTGGCCTGCTAGAAATTTATCTATGTACACATTTAGAAATGTTCTGGGATGATCAGAAGGTGGTTGCTGGTACCCTTGTATGTCAAGGACCGTAGGACACTGTATCCAGATTGCAAGGGTTTCTACATTAGGAATTTTATGCAGTTTCACCTCCCATTATTTCTTTAAGTCTCCAGCCTTACTAGAGCTTTGGATTTTGGATTCAGAGGAGGCCTATATAGTGTTATATATTATAAGAGGTATCTTCAAAAGTATTATGACAAAGCAGAGTATTGTTCATTTTGGGGAGTAAGTTAAAGAAAATTAGAGAAACAAATAAAAAATGCTTCACAGTTAAATGAGTGTGAAGGTTGCCTTGGAAGCTAAGTATTATTTTCATCTGTTGGTAGTCTTTTTATTTATTTATTTATTTATTTATTTATTTATTTATTTATTCATTCATTCATTCATTCATTCATTCATTCATTCATTCATTCATTTTTATCTTCAGGTAGAAAGAGAGGGAGAGAGAGAGAAACATTGATATGTGAGGGACACATTGACTGGTTGCCTCTCATATGACCTGACCATGGCTGGGAATGAACCACAACCGAGGTACATCCCCTTGGCCGGTATCGGACTGGACCTGGGACTCATTGGTCCGCGGGCTGATGCTCTAACCGCTGAGCCAAATCAGCCAGGACTGTTGGTAGGTTTTTGTTTTGTTTTTTTAGAGAGAGAGGAAGGGAGCAGGAGAGAGAGAGAGAAACATCGATGAGAGAGAACATCAGTTGGCCGCCTCCTGCATGGCCCCCACTGGGGATTTGGCCCACAACCTGGGCATGTGCCCTGACCAGGAATCACACCAGTGACCTCTTGGTGCATGAGTCAATGCTCAACCAGTGAGCCATACTGGTTGGGCTGTTGGTAGACTTTTTTATTTTCCCCTGATCCTAAGATAAGAGCCACTACAAATAACTACTGTGTTTACAAATCCTAATGAAACCTAGCCTTATCTTCCCAGTGAGGAGTGATATATGAGTAAGAGGAGAGCCCTAGTTTGTGGGGCAAACATTGTTAGGGGCCCTGGGGGCACCTATTACTTGGTAACATCTAGGAGAAAGCCCAGAAAGATCTTGGAGAAATATCCTAAGAGCTTCCAGGCTTATGAGAAAAATGGAGCCTGATACTTCAGCTTTAGAGTTGTTGGCCCTAGGCATGCTAGTAAATATTTAAACTGGTAGAGGAGGTGAGTGGCAGGAAGGGAGTGATTTGTAGTGTTGTATGTGAATGCTCCCACCGTGGCAACCAATGTGAAGCCAAGTGGCTCTCACAATGCTTGAAAATTAAACACTCAGCTCTCACAGGCCAAGTGCGCACGAGCCAGCTCCAGCACACCACTGGTGGTTCAGGAAGACTGGGAGAAGAGGGCAGTAAAACTGTGAGTTAGGGATTTCTGAGCAGGAAGGTGAATATGGTTCACTTTCCCCAAGGGACCCAGCCAAGTAAAGTTCTCTCTCAGGCAATTTAGGCCTCTGAGCAGCCCACTCCGAGAGCCCTATGATGTTTTCTCATCCTAGAGCAGCTCTTGGCAGAGACATCCTGGAGAGCTGAGATTTCAGACACCCACGGTAGCCATAACTCAGTTTCCTGTATTTGGCATCATGTTTTTCTACAACAGTGTAAACAGTGTATAGTTTTGCACTGCCTCTCTGTAACCCTGAGTAATGGTTGCTGTGGGAACTCTTACAGAGTGCAAGCATGTGACACAAGTGTTGGCTGTCTGACCCTGACTTCCTTTTTGACTTTGTTTAGATTCTGGCATTTCACTTCATCTGTTTGGCAGAAAAAAAAGCATGATGTGACTTGTTTGTTCACTGGATCCACTAAAGCAAGACAGGCACAGAGTCAGAAGCAGAGGGATTTTCATTTCCCTACAGCTGCTTAACCTTAGAAATCAACTTTATGTGAAATAGGGCATCTTGAGAATGTTCATGTAATAGCTGATTATGTGCTGCTCAGGATGGCCACTTTCTTATGTGGACCAGGAGGTAAGCAGTACTACCAGAAATAGGGGAGAAGTATCTTGGATTTTAAAAAGACAAAGAGATCAAAGGAAAGGAACAACTAGTGGTTATCAAGCTAGGCACTTTTACATAGCTTATTGACTTAATTCTTACATCAACTATTTAAGGTAGGTACCATTATTCTCATTTTATAGATAAGGATACTAAAGAGACTAAGTATTTGTACAAGGTCACACAGCTATTAGTGCTAAAACCATAATGTGAACCTAGGTTTGTCTGAAACCAAAGTCTGAGTTTTTTTTTCTCTTAATCCTTTCATCTTGTTCACCCAGCCCCCTTCTACCCTCCCCTCTGACAGCTATGAATCTGTTTCTGTTTTTGTTTGTTTGTGGGTTTTTTTTTCCATTAGATTCCACATATAAGTGAAATCATATGGTATTTGTCTTTCTCTGACTTTTTTTTTCTTAAACCAACAAACTTAAGCTAGTTTTTATTTACTGAATCTTAGATCACATGAACTTGAAAAGCATTTGAGTTAGCTTCCATATTTCTAAGAATTTTAGAATACCCAATTCTTACAATCCCTTGCCTTTATTTATTTTTTTATCTTTGTTGTTGCAAGTATTACAAATGTCCCTCCTTTTTTCCTCCATTGACCCCCTGCTCCCTGCTCTTTGACCAACTTATTTCACTTAGCATAATGCTCTCTAGGTCTACCCATACTGTTGAAAAAGATAAGATTTCCTACTCCCCCCCCCCCCTTTTTTTAATCCTCACCCAAGGATATGTTTATTGATTTTTAATTATAAATTTTGGATATTAACCCCTTATCAGATGTATCAGTGAATATGTTCTCCCATTTAGTGGGTTGTTTTTACATTTTGTTGATGGTTTTCTCTTGTGCAAAAACATTTTAGTTTAATGTAGTCCCATTTGTTTCTTTTCTCTTTTTTCCCTAGGCTGAGGCATGTTTGACAAGCTGATCTTGACAGGTATCCTGAAGGAAGAGGCTAGTCAGGGATAGGAAGGTGGGTGGAGAAGCAGGGAGAGTGAAAATAACAGGGCTCATTCCTGGGAGATAGGGAAAGATCCTGGTTTAGGAAGAACTTATTCAGTTGAGTAAAAAAAGCACTGAACACAGGGTCTGGAGAGTTTGCTGCCATTTAGGCAGAAATGCCTTCATAGAGGCTCCTGGCACAGTATGATAACTTTGTAAGTGAGGGAAGAGTCTCTTTATTCAATCTAAGCATGCCAGGAAGATCACTAATAAGAAATAAAACTTTCTCACACATCAAAGGAACATGGTGATTTTTTAAAAAATTTTTATTTATTTTTTTAGTAGATAATATATGTGTCAGAATCTAAAATATTGCTCACTGAATTTTAATTGTTTTTAAAGTAGCTCCATTTTAAAAACTTTTTTAAAAATATGTTTTTATTGATTTTTTAGAGAGAGAGGAAAGGAATGGGAGAGAAAGATAGAAACATTAATGAGAAAGAAACAGAAACATAGATTGGCTCCCTCCTGCATGCCCTCTACTGGGGATCGAGCCCGAAACCCAGGTGTGTGCCATGACTGGGAATCAAACTGGCAACCTCTTGGTGCATGCGTTGACGCTCAATCACTGAGCCATACTGGCTGGGTCCATTTTGTTTTTTTTTAGTCCTCATCCAAGGACATTTTTTGATATTTTGTTCAGATAGAGTGGGAGGGAGAGAGAGAGAGAGAGAGAAACATCGACGTGAAAGGGACACATCGAGTGGTTGCCACCCACACGATCCAACCAGGGCCGGGGACAAACTGCAACCGAGGTACATGCCCTTAGCGGAAACCAAATCCGGGTCTCTCCGGACTGCAGGCCGACGCTCTAACCGCTGAGCCAAACTGGCCAGGGCCCATTTTGTTTTTTAAAAAGGCAAAATGAAGACTCTCAAAATTAATGTGATATGTTTCCAAGGAAAGAAACCTCATGTGGGGAGAACAGAGACATCTGCATCTTGGTTTGAATTGGGCAGAGTATCCCCCCTGCATTAACCACAGAGAATGAGAAGGCCTGATGTGATATTAGTGTTATGCTCTCCCACCCTCATCATCTTGGTTGTCTCTTAGTGTGATTACTTACCTTGCTTGTGCAGGGTAAGGACCTGGGCATGGTGGATCTGTAATTAGTGCAAAGAAAAGCTTCACTAAGGGTGTCTAGGGCTTCAACCAAATAAAGTCAGAGAGGTGGGGCAACTGCCCGGGGAAATTAAAGAAAGTCACTGTCACTACTACTTGAACCAACTGATGGCCTCTCACTAATCACCCACTGTGAGGTTCATTATCTGGTCCACCTTGCTGAAGGGCAGAGCCAGTCTGTCAGATCAATAAATCTCAGGGCATTGGAGAGCCCTTTGATAGCAGGATTGAAAGACATGGATGGACTGGGAGAACTGAACAACTTAAATTGGTTCTGAAATTGTGTTTGGTCCTGAAGTATATGAGATGAAAATAGAAAGGGAAAAAAACTTCTGCATGTTATAGTAGGGTGCCTGTATAGAGGAAACAGTTACCCTTGTAAAGGGTATTATATTTTTTAGCTTAAGAGATGTCCATATTTTAGATCCTTATTTCCAAACAATTATATTGGATAATTGTGCCCTGGAAAGATATGCAGGTTATCTTGGACAGAAAATCACTGAAAGCACCCACTGGAGGGAGGGATGCTCACTCAGTGAGGTCTATGATTTTGTTATCAGATTGCTATTTGTTCTGATTTCTGTGCTATTGGCTTGTTTTCTTTTTTCAATCACCTTGTGCTGATTCTGAAAAAGAACCAATTCTTGCCCCCCAAGGAGTCTCTCAGAACCCGCTTTGATCTGAGAATTCTCTGCTTCTGAATGTCCTTAGTTAGTGCAATAAGACAAGGAATAATGGGTGCCCTAGCTTCAAGTTCCCCAGATTTTATTTTATTTTTTTCTGTGCATAAGAAATATCTGCTGTGTGCCAAGCCAGGAGCTATAAAAATACAAAAATCATACCTGCCCAACCTTGAGGACTTCACAGTAAGAATCAGGATCACTGCTTTCTTGCTTAGACCTTTGCCTGTGTGTTCCCCTGTAGACCTCGCTGCGTGATGTATTTGGCATGCTTGCATTAGCCCCACGTGACCCTTTACAGGTCTAAGGAGGACAAATAAACCTCCCTGTTCTCCTTGTACTTGTACTCTGGTGAAATACTGCCTCATTATAAATCCATAAAAGGTTAGCTAATGACCCTTATTTGGAGTGAATCTCCACATGGAGAGCTATGATCATCTCATATCTTTTATCCCTGCCTCAGTTTCATTAAAAAGGCAAAAGCAGAATCTTCAGTAGATGTCCATAATATAAGTCCCTAAACTTGGCAAATGTTTGAGTTTGCCAGAAAGTCCAGGTTAAGTGTACCCACTTAAAAAAAAACTCATGTGGCTAGTGCCCGGCTGAATGTTATTTTAAATATTGTTGATTGCTACCCCAGAGTCCATTTAGTTTGTCAGGGAAGAATGCCAGTGGTGGAAGAGTAGAAGGGAGGAGAACCATGAGGGGAATTCTTGGCATTGTTGAAACACTAAGCACTTTTAGCTCAGAGTGACTGGCACATCAGTATGAATCATTCTTGCCCCAAAAATGAAATAGTAAGACCAAAAAAAACCCATAAGCTTATTGCCATGGCTATATATTTTTTTGACTAGTCATGATTTACTGGACGTATGTGTTTATTTTTTAATCCTTACCCGAGGATATATTTTCATTGCTTTTTAGAGAGAATGGAAGGAAGGGAAGGGGGAGAGAGAGAGAAACAAACATTGATGTGAGAGCGACACATCAACTGGTTGCCTCCCACATGACCCTGACCAGGGTCAGGATCAAATTGCAACCAATGTATGTGCCCTTGACCGGAATCAAACCCGTGACTAATTGGTTCAAAGGCCAGTGCTCTAACCGCTGAGCCAAACTAGCCAGGGCTTATTTTATTTTTAAGTTAAATTTATTGGTTAATAAGATTATATAAGTTTCAAGTGTACATTTCTATGATACATGATCTGTATAGTACATTGTATGCCCGCCACCCAAAGTTAAATCATCTTCCGTCATTTATTTGGCTCCCTTTACCCTTTACAACTCCTGTAACCCCCTTCCCTTTGGTAACCACCATACTGTTGTCTATGAGTTTAACTTTTATATCCCACATATGAGTGAAATCAAATGGTTCTTAGCTTTTTCTGACTGATCTATTTCAGTTAGTATAATATTCTCAAGGTTCATCCATGTTGTTGCAAATGGCAGTATTTCATCTTTTCTTATGGCTGAGTAGTATTCCATTGTATATGTGTACCACATCTTCTTTATCCAGTCATCTATCAAAGGACACTTTGGTTGTTTCTATTTGCTGGCCACTGTGAATAATGCTGCAATGAACATAGGGGTGCATATATCTTTGCAAATGTTTTCAAATTTTGGGGGTAGATACCTAGAAGTGCGATTGCTGGGTCATATGGTAACTTTATTCTTAATTTTTTGAGGAACCTCCATACTGTTTTCCATAGTGGCTGTACCATTTTACATTCTCATGAACTGGTTTTTCTCCACAACCTCTCCAACACTTATTACTTGTCTTGTTGATAATAGCTATTCTTACAGTTGTGAGGTAGTATCTCATTGTAGTTTTCATTTGCATTTCTCTAATAATGAAGTTGAGCATCTTTTCATATATCTGTTGGCCATTTGTATGTCTTCTTAGGAGAAGTGTCTGATCAGGTCCTCTGCCCAATGTTTAATTGGATTGTTCATTTGTTGGGTGTTGAGTTGTATGGTTGTTTATATACGTTGGACATTAACTTCTTGTCAGAGCTGTTGTTTGCAAATATCTTCTCCCAGTCAGTGGTTGCCTTTTTGTTTTGTTGGTGGTTTCTTTTGCTGTGCAAAAGCTCTTTAGTTTGATATAGTCCCATTCATTTATTTTTAGCTTTACTTCCCTTGCCTTTGGGGTCAAATTTATAAAATCTTCTCTAAGACCAAGGTCTACAAGTTTAGCACCTATGTTTTCTGCTATGTAATTTATTTCAGAGCTTATATTTAAGTCATCGATCCAAATGGAATTCATTTTTATACATGGGGGCAAACTGTAGTCTAGTTTTATTCTTTTGCACGTGGTTTTCCAATTATCCCAGCACCATTTATTTTTTTATTTTTTTCAAATCTTTATTGTTGGATGTAAAATGTATTACAGATGTTCCACATTTTTCCCCCATTGACCCCCTCCTCCCCACTCCCGCCCCCCTCCCACCTTTTCCCACACTATTGTCTGTGTCCATTGGTTATGCATATAAGTTCTTTGGTTTATTTCTTCCCACCCCCCCAACCCCTTTCCCTTTGAGGTTTGTCAGTCTAGCAATGAATTTGTGCTTCTTAATCCCTTCACCTTTTTCACCCATTCTCCCAACCCCCTTCCCAACGGCAACCAACAAAATGTTCTCTGAAGGAGCTTTCTTCTCTCAACTGTATGTTTTAGACTCCTTTGTCAAAAATTATTTACCCATATACATGTGGTTTTATTTCTGGGCTCTTAATTCTGTTCCATTGGTCTTTGTGTCTGTTTTTCTGTCAATACCATGCTGTTTTGATTATCATTGTTCTGTAGTATAATTTGAAGTCAGATATCATTGTTTTATAGGGGTTTTTTTTGTTTGTTTTTATTTTTCTTTATTGATTTTAGAGAGAGAGGAAGGGAGAGGGAGAGATAGAAACATTGATGAGAGACAACATCAATTGACTGATTCCTGCATGTCCCCGACTGGGGGTTTGGTCTGCAACCTGGGCATGTGCCCTGACCTGGAGTTGAACTGGCGACCTCTTGGTGCATGGGTCAATGCTCAACCACTGAGTCACACTGGCTGGGCTCATTGTTTTTTTTGTTTTGTTTTGTTTTTCTGTTTTCTATTATATTGATTTATATTACTATTTTTGTTATTTCCTTATGTTTGATTTGGTTTAATTTGCTCTTTATTTCTTTTTCTTTTTTTTTTTTATCCTCACCCAAGGACAATTTTTTGTTTTTTGTTCAGATAGAGTAGGAGGGAGAGAGAGGCAGAGAGAGAAAGAGAGAAACATCGACATGAAAGGGACACATCAAGTGGCTGCCACCCGCAGGACCCAACCAGGGCCAGGGACAAACTGCAACCAAGGTACATGCCCTTAGTGGGAACCGAACCCGGGTCTCTCTGGACCACAGGCCAACACTCTAACCGCTGAGCCAAACCAGCCAGGGGTCTTTATTTCATTTTTTAGATGGTAACTTAGTCATTGACTTTAATTAATATTTTCTAATATAAAATTTAGTGCTGTAAATTTTCCATGTTAGCAACATCCCACAAACTTTGGTATGCTCTGTTTTCATTTTCATTCAGTTAAAAAATATTTTCTCATTTCTTTTGTGATATTTAGAAGTGTATTGTTTTGTTTTCATTATTTGGGGATTTTCCAGACAAATTTCTGTTACTAATTTTTTATTTAATTTCCAGGTATGCTGAAAAAATATACATTTTCAGTTATTTTAAATTTATTGAGATTGTTTTATGGTCCAGCATGTAGTCTGTCTTATTTAACGTTCTATATAAATTTTAAAATAATATGTATTCTTCCCAGCTGGTGTGGCTCAGTGGATTGAGCGTCAGCCCACGGACTGAGAGGTCCCGGTTCGTTTCCTGGTCAGGGCACATGCACGGGTTGTGGGCTTGATCCCCATTGGGAACCATATAGGAGGTAGCCAATTGATGTTTCTCTCTCTCTTTTTCTTCTTCTCTCTCTGAAAAATCACTACAAACATTTAAAAAAATAAATAAAGTAATATGTATTCTGGCCCTGGCTGGTGTGGCTCAGTTGGTTAGGTATTGTCCTGTGCACCAAAAGATTGCTGGTTCGATTCCTGGTCAGGGCACATGCCAGGGTTTCGGGCTTGATCCCCAGTAGGGGCGTGCAGGAGACAGCTGATGGATGTTCCACTCTCACATTAATGCTTCTCTCTCAGTTTCTCTCTCTCTCTCTTTCTCACCCCTCCCTTCCTCTTTCTCTAAAAATCAATTAAAAATCTTATTTAAAAAAATTTTTTTTCCTTTATTGATGTTAGAGAGAGGAAGGGGGAGGGAGAGGTAGAAACATTGATGAGAGAGATCATCGATTGGCCGCCCCCTGCATGCCCCCCACTGGGGATCAAGCCCACAACCTGGGCATGTGCCCTGATCAGGAATCGAACCAGTGACTTCTTGTTGCATGGGTCAGTGCTCAACCACTGAGCCACACCAGCTGGGCCAATTAAAAGATCTTTAAAAAAAAAAATAGTATATGCATTTTGCTATTGTTGAGTAGAATTTTCTATATTTATGCCTTTAGATCAAGTTGGTTGATAATATTGTTCAAATCTTTTATATATACTGATTTTCTGTCTAGTTGTTCTGTCAGTTACTGAGAGAAGTATTGAGACTTACAACTCTAATAGACGTACCTATTTCTACATTCAGTTCTGTCACTTTTGATTCATTCAGAATTTTGAAGCTGTGTTACTAGGTGTACATACATACATATAGATTTGTTTTATTAATGGAATGACCCCTTTATCATTGTGAATTTTCACTCTTTATTCTTGATAAATTCTTTGTTTTGAAGTCTCCTTTGTCAGATATTAATATAGCAAATCTTTCTTTCAATTAGTGTTTTATAACATATCTTTTAATCTTCTTTTACTTTTAACATACATGTCTTTATATTTTACATGGATTTCTTTTAGACAGCCCGTAGTTGAGGTGTCACTTTATATCCAGTTTAACAATCTCTGCCTTTTAGTTAGAATGTTATATTCAATTTATCAATACACTGAGTTAAAATCTGCCATCTTGCGGGTTTTTATTTTTTGTTTTTTGGGTTGTTTTTGCTCTTTCTCCATCTGTTCTTCTTTCTTTTTGATTTTGATTTTCTGCCTTCTTTTGGATTAACTGAATTTTTCTTAGTACCCATTTTATGTCCACTATCGACTTTTTAGCTATACCTCTTCATTTTATTTATTTTTAGTGTTTGCCCTAGGGCTTACAATATGCATCTTTTTTTTTATCTTCACACGAGGACATTTTTCCACTTTTTGTTCAGATAGAGTGGGAGGGAGAGAGAGGAAGAGAGAGAGAGAGAGAGAGAAGCATAAACGTAAAAGGGACACACCGAGTGGCTGCCACCCGCACGACCAACCAGGGCCGGGGACAAACTGCAACCAAGGCATGCGCCCTTAGCGGGAACCGAACTCAGGTCTCTCTGGACCGCAGGCCGACACTCGTAACTGCTGAGCCAAACCGGCCAGGGCTACAATATGCATCTTTAAATTTATCACAGTATACCCTCGAAAATAATGTTATATGACTTCATGTAACATATAATAACCTTGCAGTAGTTTATTTCTATTTGCCTCCCTCCTGTCCTTTGTACTAGTGTTGTCATACATTTTTCTTCAAGGTTTGTTATAAATTTCACAGTACATTATTATTCTTTTTTGCTTTAAAGAGTCAATTATCTTCTTTCCTCAGTTTTAAATTTAGAAAAGTTCCTCACTATGGCTATCCAACCTTGATGTCAGAGGTTGGATGCCCTGTGCCTAAAAAATTGCATAGTCTCAAATCTCTGTTGGACTGAATTCCCAGCAGAAAGAGAATTAGGGGACAACTAAGTAAAAGGATGTGACCTGACAGCAAGCTTGTGTTCATTTCCTTCTTCTCAGTTTGATCTGACATCTACAGTATAACCTATCTGGGGAGGGTATTTAAGGCTGCTACCAGCCCACTCCCAGTCCAGACAACATGTATGGCTTTCTATGCCAGGCTGCCAAATGAGGATGAAACCACAAGGTACCAATACAGAAACTTATTGAGACTTCTTATAGAATAGGAAATAAATATGGAACATAACAAGAAGACTGTAGTGGGATGTAATGGAAAAGAGGCCCTGGAATTAGAAACCTGGGTTCAAATTTTGACACCATCATTTACTAGTTATATGACCTTGAACTGTCTGAGCTTTAGTTTCTTATCTGTAAAATAGTTGTCATCATCATAAATTTTTCAATAATATTATGAAGATTAAAGATAATATATGACCTGGCTGGTATGGCTAAGTTGTTTGAGTGTCATACCATGCACCAAAAGGTTGCCTCTTCAATTCCCAGTCAGGGCACATGGCCTGGGTTGCTGGCTCGATCCCCAGTAGGGAGCGTACAGGTGGCAGCTAATCTATGTTTTTCTCTCTCATATCCATGTTTCTCTCCCTCTCCCTTCCTCTTGCTCTAAAATCAATAAAAACATTTTTAAGAAGAGAAAGAATATACAAAATAAACATAAAAATATAAATGATACTATCTAGCAAATAGAATATGCCAATTGAATGAAGGCTATTAAGATGGAATCAAAAAAGAAAAATGGAAAGAGAAAGTATTTGATGTAGTCAAATAAGATGAATCGGATGGTTAAATAGTGGCCAGGAAAGTATGAAGTTATCGCTAATATTTGAGGATAGGGACATGGAAGGCAAGCATACTTCTTTTTGGCAGAGTGTTACATAGGGATAAAACCATTGAAATAATAGTTCTGCAAGGAACCTTTGAAATCACTTACTAATCCACGGCCCTCATTTCACATAGGAAGAAACAGATGTCCAAAAAGATTATAAACTGCCCAAAGACACAAAGCTGAAATTAAAAAACAGTTTTCTTACTCCTAATCCAGGGCTGTTCCTGTACTGGCAGCCTAGGCACATCCTTAAGTTTACAGACTAAACTTGATCTCTCAGAGAACAAACATTCAAGGAAATCAAATTCACTCCTAGGAAGTGGAAGGCATGATCTCTGGAGAGCTGGGAAAGGTTGGTTTGATGTTTGAGCTTTAATGATTTCGAGGTCCTCAGAGATCCAAGGATTGTCAGTTTCCACCAGTAGCAGGTGAAGACCCTGTCCTAGTTGGTGTAAACCACCAACAAAACTTTCCAGACCACTCCAAACTTATTATTAGCAAAATCTGGTTTTAATTACTGAATACCCTTTTAGGAGCTTGAAATTCAAAGGTCTTTAATCAATTGGGATTCTTTGGCCACAGCTGTCAGGTGATCTCTAGGCTTGGGTGGGTGTTAAAAAGATTCAATGAATCCATTCTACAAGGAATGCTCATACCTCAGGGCCAACTTTCCATTCTCCAAAAGAGACTATAACTACTCTGTTCACACTTTAATCCAGCCAAATTCCTAATCATAGAAAAATGAATCTCTGGATGATTTGAAACAGATATAGTAGTGTAAAGGAAGGAAGAAGATGAAGGCTTTTTTAAAGGATTTTTCATGATCTCCATCTATCTCTCCCACTGGCCTTTGGTCATATGATCTCTTTCAGATGTTTATTCACTAATTAGAGATTATGATTTTTGGCCCTATTTCTTCCACAAAGCAGGAAAGTACAATTTGAGAGATTAAGCTCTGAAACTACAAACAAAAACATCACCAGTCATAAGTCTAGACATTGCCTTTGCTCCTTTCTCCCACCAGTTAGAGTGAGCTGAGTGGGTACTGCTTATTCTGCAGGCTGATGATAGAGAAAATAATAAAAGATTTTGTTTCATAGAAAGTTGTTGGGGCCCTGGCCGGTTTGGCTCAGCGGTTGGAGCGCCGGCCTGCGGTACAGAGAGACCCGGGTTCGGTTCCCGCTAAGGGCACGTGCCTCAGTTGCAGTTTGTCCCCGGCCCTGGTTGGTCGTGCGGGTGGCAGCCACTCGATGTGTCCCTTCACATCGATGTTTCCCTCTCTCTCTCTCTTCCTCTCTCACCCTCCCGCTCTATCTGAACAAAAAAAAAAAAAAAAAAAGAAAGTTGTTGGGAAATGAAGTTCGTCCCTCACAATGATTCCAGATTTGGGACAAACTTATCCTTGTACCCACAGAACCAAGGTCTGAATTGGCAGGTTTCTTCCCTGTGCCATCCCTCTAAACTGTTTATTGCTCTAGCATAATGTTCTGTCTATAGAAGAAATAGTGCTGAGCACAGAGTAGTCCTTCAATAATGGTCAGTGGCAAATGGGACTGCCAGAAAGGAGAAGATCCAAGTAGCTGCAGGCAGTTTTGATGGTAAATGCAGACCTAGATCTCCCTCGCATCATCTGTGGAGGAACAACATAAGTCAGATGTACCTTTTCTCAGCCAGGAAAACAAAAACCTTTTTCCTTCTACTACCTGGTAAACTTCCTCAAACTCAAAAGAAGATAACTTTTCCTATAAAAATGAGAATGACTTACTCAGGGCATTGCCTAACTGCCTTCTCTATATTTGTTATAGGGCTGAAATGCTCTATAATCTTGACAAGAGACTGAAAAGAAATTAGAGCTCTGGTCTTTCCTTTTCTCTGAAGGGATCTAATCTAGCCTCCCACCTTCCTTTACTTAGCCAAAACCAGACCTTCCCCAGAACTGGTTATGAGGAACAATGAGGAACAATCCTCTTTTCTTCCAGCAGCAATAAAGGTCTGTCCCTAACGTAATTTCACCAGTCTAAGGATGGGCTGTCAGTGGCATTCTCACAACTAAGTTAAGTGGTCAGGTATTGGACAGCTTGGAAGGGAAATTCTGATGACAGAGAAGCAAAAAGCCAATTCTTCTTTCTCCATGATCTATATTTATTCCTCCAGATTCAGAACTAGTTAAAGCTAAACAAGAAGCACTGCAGCCCTGGCCAGTGTGGCTCAGTTAGTTGAGTGTCATCTCATGCACCAAAGGTCACAGGTTCAATTCTGGTCAGGGCACATGCCCAGAGTACGGGTTAGATCCCCAGTCAGGGTGCATACAGGAGGCAGTCAATCAGTGTCTGTCTGTCTGTCTGTCTCTCTCTCTCTCATCATCATCATCATCATCAGTGAAAGGCATATCCTTGGGTAAGGATTTTAAAAAAGCACTACAAAGAAAAGATGTTTTCCAAGTAAAGACCTTGGTGGATCACTGTTAGGTCTAGTGCCTGGACCCTGAGAAAGAGTTTCAACCAATAGCTAGTAATTTTTAAGATAACATAGTTCATGATGTGGCTCTAGAGTCAGCCTTCCTGAACTCATATCCTATCTCCACCACTTACTAGCAGGGTGAAGCTGGGTGACCCTCAGTTAACTCATCTGTAAAATGGGGATAATAATGTTTATCATATAGGGCCAGTAGTGAGGATTAAATAAAGTATTGTATATAAAGGGTCAAGCATACTGCCTAATAAAAAAGAAAGTGCCTAATAACCTTAGCTGTTATTATTATCTCTTCCATTTTAATATGACTGCATGAATAACTGCTTTCCAGGACCTAAAATGCTAACTCCTGCCATAAATGAGCAAATGCTCTTCTCCCTGACTTTCTGGAAGAGACTTGTCCTCTACAGGCTTACCAATGAGGGATTTACTGTGGAGAAAAGAACACACTGCTTTATGGTTTATACATTAGCAAGTGTAGACAGGCAGAGTAGCAGGACCTCTCCTGGAGAAACAAACATGGTACTATTGATTTCCTTATTGTGTTACACCTTTATTCTCAGCACTTTGAGGAGAGACCCACTGTTACATTATAGGTTTCTCACAATGCCTACCAGAGTCCTAAGAAACAGTAAACATTCAACATGCTTGTGGACTAATTTAGTAACACTCAGGTCCAACTAAAAAGGAAAGGAATCTCTCATCAAGGTCACACAAAAAGATTAGAGTTAGGCTATTACAGTACACCCAGCACTGTTCTCAGCACTCTGATAGGTTTCTAAACCTCTCAGAGCCAAGTCCTGCTTTTAAGGAGTTAAAAGCAAAATAGGGAATCAAGATAAACCACCATGAAGGGCATACCCACAGATGTAAAGCACATAACAGGGTTGAGCCAGTAGCATGAAGTGTGATTTGGAGTCAGTTGCAAAACTAACCAGTGAGTGGGCAACCAGGTTGAAATCATGTCACACCTTTTAAGGCAGGGAAAATGAAGAAATTTAAGGTCTCTACTATTTTGTCTACCACCTCCTCCACTTTACATTACTGTGTCAGTTAATTCTGAAAGCAGGGCCCCTGAGACAGCAGCTGTGGCGAGGGCCACTACCTCTGACAGGTCTGTGACTCTGGCACTGACAGTCTAGGCTCCACTTCAAGGGCAGATTGTTCAAGCTCAGCTCTGATGCTGACAATAAGTCCTACAAAAAGGATGAGCAGCCCAGCTGGTATGGCTCAGTGGTTGAGCGTCGACCCATGCACCAAGAAGTCACCGGTTTGATTCCCGGTCAGGGCACATGCCCAGGTTGTGGGCCTGATCCCCCGTGTGGGGGCATGCAGGGGGTGGCCAGTCGATGTTCTCTCTCATCGATGTTTCTTTCTCTCTCTCCTTTTCCCTTCCTCTCTCTCTAAAACCAATAAAGAAAAAATATTTTTTAAAAATATAAAATAAATAAGAACAAACATACAAAAAAAGAAAACTGAGGCTCAAAGACATTAAGTAATATGTATATGTTTACATAGCTAATTAGTGTCAATGGGACCAAAATTGAGGTCTTTCTGCCCTTGCCCTCAAGTGACCTCAGGGGAGGGATTTAGTTTTACCCCATCCCCCAGTTTGTTTCTCTAAACTGAGGCCATTTGTGCCTTCCACCTAAATCCAGAAGATGTTCCTTTGTGGTGAAGAATCATTTATGCACGTAAGATCTTTGAGATAGTTTGAAATGGGCTGTGAAGACGGTTACTCTTGACTCCCAAGAGCTGTCCAGGTAGCTGTTTATCCATTGGGATGATAATGTATCCATTAATTGTATGTTACTTTCAGGAACTCAAAACTTTTATTCACACGTCATTTTAGGAAGACGAATTCAAGTTCAGTTTTATAGAGAGAAGGGCTAAGGCTCAGAGAGTTTAGGTGAATTGTTTGAGATCCCATAGTAAGAGTGGGAAATCCCAGTTCCATCCTATCATGCCCCTTGCCAGGACCCATTTTCCTGTCTGGTAAGGGTCACAGGGGCATGGACTCCTTAGAGAGCATATGACTTATGGGTGATTTACTGACTTGGGAGCCACCTTGAGCTGAGGTGGTGGGCATGGTCCTAGGAAGCCCACAAGCCCAACAGCTGATGAAAGAAGGTAGGCTTATACTTGGAAGATAGACTGTTACCTGTGGATTAGGGAGGGATCTCAGCCTAGGTGGAGCCAGGAAGCTAGAGAGTGATGTTGAAAATTATGGTAAAACCTAAGGCCGTTAGGCACAAGGGCTCTGGGAGATTGCCCTCTAACTGCTGCCCTTGCCACATCCCAGGCCAGTGTTGAATGTGAGGCCCAAATGGGACATGTTCCTAAAGTCTGAAGCTACAGAAAGCAAAGCAAACTATGAAAGTACCCAGTGCTCCAAAGTTCTAAATGAGCCAGAGCCCAGACCTGAGCTTAGAATGTCTTCTTCTTTTAGGAATTTAAGAGTAATGATGAGGCCCTGGCCTGTTTGGCTCAGTGGTTAGAATGTTGGCCTGCGGTCCAAAGAGATGTGGGTTCAGTTCCCGCTAGGGGCACATACCTCGGTTGCAGTTTGTCCATGGCTCTGGTTGGTCGTGCGGGTGGCAGCCACTAGATGTGTCCCTTTCACGTCAATGTTTCTCTCTCTCTCTCTTTTCCTCTCTCTCCCTCCCACTCAAACTGAACAAAAAATGGAAAAATGTCCTCGGGTGAAGATAAAAAAAAAACAAAAAGAGTAATGACGAGGGCAGGAGGTGGCAGAGGCTGGGTGAACAGAAGAGTAACTTACCCCTGGGTAAAACAGAGCAAAAGGAAGAAAGGTCTGGACAGAGGAGAACTAAGATCATGCACTAAGTCCAGTGAGGCCTGTGGTTTTCTTCCAAGGAGCTGGTAGCGTAGGGGCCTTCTTTGCTTTCACCTCCCTGCAAGAAACTGAACTAAGCTGTTCTGGCAAAAGTCAGCTTTACTGGGAAAGGAAAATCCCTGTTCTGAGTGAGATCTTAGACCTTCCACTCTGCCCTAGCAAGAAGAGAAAACCTAGGTGATCAAGGCAGCCTTGCTTGAGACCTGAGACTCTCGGGATGTAGCATCTCTTGACATGCTGCACTTATCTCAGAAATTGACTTTAGCATGGTATTTGTCTTTTGGCACCTGGAACCCCTCAGGGAAGGCTGAGCCCACATTGTTGGGCCATAGACATTGCTGAGGCTGCCCATTATTCATAGTTTTAGAAGGCATGTATTCTATTCTGCCTGGGTTCTGGGAGCTGGTTCCATCTTGGAGGAGCTTTGCCTTTTTCTGGGCTTGAGCCATTGGCTTCTGAATCAAGACCTTGGCTATAGATATTCCAGCCATGAGCACAGCCCAGGTGCATAAGAGGACCAGATTACTCTGTAGATGACTGCCATTGCTGGGTGCCAGCCCATATTGGGGTCTTGGGATACAGTCAGGCAAAGTCACTTTGAGGAGTTCAGTGTCTGGAGGTAGTGAACCCAGAGCCTGGGTCAGACTTTTGCCCTACCTATCCTTTCTCCCAAACTTGGGGTCACAGCCTTCCCTGTGTTCTCCATTTATACTCTCTCCTCAGGAATTCTTGGCAGGCAGAAGTATTTGCTTCTAAGTGAAGTCTGCCCTGGCACAAGACTGAATTGGTGAGAACAGCCCAGAGGCACCTTTGCTCCCCTCAGGAGTTCATCCTCAATCTCTCTGACCAGTCCTGACCCTAGTTTACCCTCTTCACACCTACCTGCTGTTAGAGCTAAGCCTCCCTCATTCCTCACTTATCTCCTAAGCCCCCTACTGAGCTGGGAGCTCTCCATGACATTTTAGACTTCCCTCTCAGGTTTTTGATCCCTGGCCGGGGTCATGCAGGAGACAACCAATCGATGGGTCTCTCTCACATCCATGTTTCTCTCTCACTCCCCCCACCCCCACCCCTTCCTTCCACTCTCTCTAAAAATCAATGGAAAAATATCCTCAGGTGAAGATTAGCAACAACAAAAAAAAGCTATCACCCAGATTATCAGAATGAACAGTAATTCCCTTTCCTGATCTCTTCTTTCTGCCCAGTCAATCCCTCTCTTTTCTGCCCAGCTTATTTTTTCTAACTTTATATAGTCCCTCTCTTCCTAATTGTCCTTGCTTTTAATTCATTGTCTTATAAACTGAAGTCACATCAGGACCCTTCCTTTTGGAACCATAGAAATCCAAGGTTCCTGGAGTCATTGGAGGTCTGAATCTCCACCATAGAAAATCAGAAAGAGGCATGGTGGGGGAGAGACAAAAGATAGATTACCTCTAACTTAGTCTAGAAAGTGTTCCCTACACCCCAAGACTGGGACACCCAAAAGTTCGATCCAGGCCAGTATAGGAAGACTGAGTTGGCATTGAGAGATGTAAATAAATGGCAGATGGTGCTGAGGAACATCCCAGGACTAAAGAAATATGGTTCCCAAAAAGGAAAAAGGAAGGAGACATTGGGCAAGTCTTACTGAGCAACTGTTACAGCCTGGCCAGAGAAAGTTGTAGGATATGGCTGAGAACACTTTTGTGGTATGGGGACATTGGTGAGCTTAGACACTCACTATTTGTCACCTCTTCTCACACTCTTTTACCATACTCAGAGTAAATATCCTTGGTGGCCAGGCTGGACTAGGAAAAGTGGGGAATAGGAGAGATTAGAAAGGGATCGCAGAACCCTGAGGAATTGCTCCCTGTGGACAGGGGGGTGGTTTGTGTGTGTGTTTGTTTTGGGTGATAAGTAGTGAGCAATATCTCTTGAGGGTATTGCCCCAGACTATATTCAATGCAGTAGGGCTGCAGGAGGAGCACAGGTGGGGCAGTGATCTATAGTTTGCCTAGACTAAGCCCTGCCTGGCCCTTGGCCTCCCCAGGTGCTGGAGGTAGTGCGAGCCAACTATGACACACTCACACTGAAGCTGCAGGATGGCCTGGACCAGTATGAGCGCTATTCGGAGCAGCACAAGGAAGCTGCTTTCTTCAAAGAGCTGGTAAGTCTGCCCCGCCTCCATCTCTACCTGTGTCTTTTGGGACCCTTTCCCAGCCACTGGGTTCTACTGTTTAGGTAGGCATCTAGGGAACAACTGCAGTTCGCCAAAGGCTGATGAAATACGATTTGAGGGGTCTGCTGGGATTGGGTGTGCAACTTCTCTCCCAAAGCAATTCAGGACCAGGCGGTGAGAGAAGATAGTCCCCAGGGTACTGGTGCCAGGTTGGAAAGGATGAAAAACCTGAGGCAGCATTGTCCACGTCTCTTTTGTAGCCATAGAGACAGCCCTTGCACAGCTCCAGCTGGACCTGGGGTTTGACATGTGTTCCCAGTGGTAGCTCTGGCTGGTTACTCCTTATCCTGTCCTCAGAGCAACTAATGAGAGTAATTGATTCTTCTTCTCCTTCTGCAGTCACTTCTAGATTCCTAACTGGCTCCTTGTCTGTGCGATCCCTCCTCCCCCCACCTAGTTCTCCAGTCTTTGCTCTCTGTCCCACTCCCACTTTCCAATTGCTCAGCTTCCTGCAGCCTCCACCCTTGGCCACTTGGAGCCAGTGAGCATTTGCTCTGCCTCCTACTCCACCTCCCACTGGACTCTCCCTGTTGATGGTCCCTCTCCTACACCATGCTCAAGGCTACTCTCAGGAAAAGCTCAGCCTCCATGTAGTCCTGCCACTCCGCCTGCCTGGTTGTACATGAACGTCCTGGCTGGGGGCTGAGACCAGGACACACAGGCCTTTGTACCTACTTCCCATGTCCTCAGACCTCCCACTTCTGGGCAGAAATTATGTCATCTCTGCCAAGTCTGAGATGAAGGTGCTGGATTTTAGCTCATCTGTCTTGTCTTGTGCTAAACACAGCCCATCTCTGACCCTGACATGATCTTCCTGGGACTTTGGACTTCCCCAGGATGAGGAGGACATCCTCTGGGTTGAGTTAGTTGAGAAAAGGGAAGCCATTAGTGTAAGAAGACAGAGTATTTTTATGGGTGATTGGCAAGTCTTTAGGGTAATGTGGGGGAATTACTGGGGGCCCAGACTTATCGAAGAGAGTAAGTTATTGGGAGATGAAGATGGTCGTGGAGGAGAAAGTTAGAGGCTCTTTGACCCTAGCTGCTACCTCACTCAGTTCTCCTTACATCTGTACCTCTGGCATAGGGGAGCAAAGAGGGTCTGGTTAGGTTTGGAGCTAAAGAGCTTGAGCTGCCTGCTGTTCGCCAAGCTGCCCTTTCCTCTGGCTCCAGCCCGACAGCTTCATTTACTTTCCCATAGCAAAGAAGAAATTGAAGGAAGACACGACCCCCTGGACCTTGGGGCCCAGCACAGATACACACTCTTTTTCTCCTTCCTGGCCCCCTCCCTTTTCTCTCATACAGCAGTCCCATCTATATCCTGTGAATGAATCTCCCCCTCTGCTGGATTCCTCTTAGAATGCACTCAGAGTAGGGAGTTAGGCCCTCTGACCCCTTCTCCATTGATCTTTTTCCCTGTTGACACAGGCACCACTTCCTGCAAGGTTCTGGGTCTGTGGGTAGAAAATGTGAGGTGAGCAGAAAGGACACAGCAGGGGTACACCCCAGACTTTCTTCTAAAGTAGGGAAGCGCCCTGGCCGGTTTGGCTCAGCAGTTAGAGCATCGGCCCTGCGGACTGGAGTTCCCCCTAAGGGCACATACCTCGGGTGCAGTTTGTCCCTGGCCCGGGATGGGGTCATGTGGATGGCAGCCACTCGATGTCTCTTTCACATCGATTTTTCTCTCTTCCTCCCTCTCTCCCTTCTGCTTTATCTGAAGATAAATGCGAAAATGTCCTCGGGTGAGGATAAATAAATAAAATAAAGTGGGGAGGCATATTTGTGGTTTGGAAAGAGTGCTGGACTAGGAATTAAGAAACCTGGGTTCTGTGCCCGGCCTGGGACTCAAAAGCTGTATGACCTGATCCTGGTCATTGTTCTCCTTAGATCATACTCCTGCCATCTATGCCAGACAAGGGCTGTGTTTCTAAACGTTCTTTCCAACGCAAAATAGTAGGTAAATAAAAAGGGAGAGAGGAGACTAGAAACACATCCAAAGGGAGGTAGCTCCACAGCGTGAGTCCACTAGCATCAGTTTTTTCTTCATCAGACCACTGACCAGACCAGTCACCCTTGAGCACTGCTGAGGCAAGGACAAAGGCCTGCCTCGCCCTCCTTCCATGTCTGTGCTAGCTTCTACCTATTCTGTCTCTCAGCCCCTCCTCTTCCCACTATCACAGAACTGTTTGCTCATTTGCCTGCAGGGATAGTGGCTGTTAAGGGTTCATTCCTGTGAGAAACTTCTAGCACTGAATCTTGGCCTTGTGCCTCAGGCACTGCCCTCTACTGTTTGTAACGGGTCTCTCCTCTCTTTTCTCTGCCTGTGTTCTCCCACCTTTCCCCACCCTTTCCCAGGTTCGCTCCATTAGCACCAATGTCCGAAGAAACCTGGCCTTCCACACACTCAGCCAGGAAGTCCTGCTCAAGGAGTTCTCCACTATTTCCTGAGGCCACACCAACTTCAGCAGCCACTGACTGCCCTTACCCATGAAGCTTCTGGGCTGGAGAGGGAGAGGGGAGTGAGGGAGAAGGGGCTGTCCCCAGCATTGGAGAACAACACAGATACTGAGTTCTCTCAATGAAGGCCGAACTTCAGTGGAGCTTGGACAGGAGGGGCACGCCAGGGATAGTCTTTTGGGGAGGGGTGGGTGGGCATAGAGAGAAGCCTTCAAGAATGTAGGGATGTCCAGGGTGGGCTCCCTGGATGTCCCCTCACATTTCCAACTACAATTACAAGTTGTGGCTACTGACTAATTTTCAGGGTGTTGGGGTAAGCCTTAGGGTGGTGCCAGCACCCTGAGGATCGGTGGCTCTCCTAGACTTCTGAAAACAGACAACTCTCAGATGTAGGTGGAACTAATTCTGCTTTCTTGGCCTGGGGCTGAGCTGGGCTTGAAATCTATCTCCCCTGTTCGCACTGTCACTCTGTCCAGTCATTAGGACTCTTAGCTCAGGTTTAGGGTAGGGTAGGAATGGAGTACTTTTTTTATTTTCTAAATCCAAAGTTGACTTCTCTGGGAGACTGAAGATTAGAATCCACCCAGTGCTCTGCTGTCTGGCCACCACTTTCTGGATTTGATTCTTGGTACCAGGAGTATCTGTTAGCTTTTTCTTACCTTCCAACCCATTGATTTGTCAGCACTATAGGGTCACAACTTTAGCTTTTCACTTTCAATCTGGTTTAAACTGTCTTTAGTGTGTGTGTGTGTGTGTGTGTGTGTGTGAGTGAGTGTGTGTGTGAAATAAACATTGACAGGTTTTTGAAGCCCTCAGGTGCCTACTTTGCTGGTTCACTTTCCAGCAGCTTCCCCACCTCCCTAGCCACCCCCTCCTCTGGGAGCCTCTCCTGCCTCTGCTGAGCTCTCCTCCATGAGTTCCACCCCCTCACTCGGCTGTTGTTTACATCCAGCCTGCCTGAGAATTTCCTCTGGGGAGGAATCTGTTCCTACTGTGGTTTGGTGGCTGGGAAGGAAAGAACCTGCTGGGGGCAGAGTACCCTTCATCTGAAGGAGGCCAGGTGAGCATCATGGAGAGGCCATTCCATCCACCTATATTCTGGCTGCAGCCATCAGCAGATCTCCTGACATTTGAAATTCGGCCTGTGATTCCTCCTCTGGACAGCCTCCATGGGACTACTGTAGGCTTTCCCTACACTACAGTTGCCTCCTAAGTAGCTGCTGCTCTGAGATTCTCCCTTTCTAAAACACTTTCTAAAGCCTCGGTATGGTAGGGAGCAAGCAGCACAGGAAGTCTAGGAATAAGTGCAGGAATCCAGCAGTGAGAGAAGGTTGGGGATCTCCCTGGTTGCTGTTCCACTTAAGCTTCAAAGGAGAGATACTTGCCCAGCCTTGGAACCAAGGTTCTGGCTCAAATATTGGACAGATATGCACTAGTACCAGAGAATCCACCAAAATGCTGCCATGGACAGATGTAGATTAAGAGATCAGCAGCTGGGTCACCTCTGATCACTAGATGGATCGCTCAACCTGGGGCATTTAGTATTTTTCATAGTGATAAATCCTAGAGGAACTGGACCTGGAAGCTGGTGGCAAGCTGAAATGATTAAAAATTAATTGTATGGGACAGTCTTTTTAGTGTCTTTTTTTCCCCCTTAATCTCTTACTTAGAACTCATTTCTCAAAGACAGAGTTAAGGTAATCTTCCAGGATCTGATCCCATCTAGCTAGGGGGGCCCTGCCTGTCCTTATAGGCTCTCATCTGGAGTCTCCTGGCCACAGAGGAAGCAAATTCGGTTCAGAGAGGTGTAGTCTCCCTTGCCTTCTGGGTGAAAGGAGAGAGAAGAAAGTTCCCTTATCTCCAAACTTGGTATTGAGGAGGACAGCCAGCCCATTTGGGATGCTTATGGATTCCTGCTAGTCTTTCCTATGAAGTAAATAAGGACAGGTCAAGAGCATGAGGTAATAAACAAAGGATTCCATTGTAAAGGCCCATCTGTCGCTGGCCTATACACCTTATTCTAAGAACTCTAAACAGGAGTCCGATCCCTTCCTAGAATTGAACCTCAAAAGAAGCTGCCCATGTTCTGTCCATTTCCCACTGTTTCTGCCAGGTCTGCGGAGGACCCTCCAGAGCCAGGGGAGAGAGAGGAGCAGGATATTACTCCTAAAGACAGCTGTTCCTTTGGCTTCTCATGCCTAGTTTTCCACCATAATTCTTGCTGGGTTAATTTAATCAAATACTTGGACATTAAATCCAATTGAAGAAATTAAATGTGTCGGGGTCATTTCTTTTTTTGTATTTTATTTTCTTTTAATTTTTAAAATTAATTTATTTTTGTTACAGATGTTTCTCCTTTTCCCCCCATTGACATTAAGTTGGGGTCATTTTAGCTGAAGTTTTTAGTCTCAACAGGTCATTCCTCCAAAGGAGCTATTGGGCAGGCAGGATTACCTGGAATACTGCCACCATACCATCCAGACCCATCAGACACTGCCCAGTCTTCCCTCCATCCTCATGAGGGCAGGGGGCTCTTGGACTAAGAGCCAGGCAGCATCTTGGGGAAGATCAGGCAGATAGGCTCAGTCATTCAGGAGCCATTCCTGGGAGCCAGAGGTAGCCCAGCTCTCTGCTAGCCTCTGGCTTCAGAAAAGTAAGGGAACGGGGCTCATAGCAAGAGCATTTGTTCCCCACTGTGGGTCCCCACCTGGATCCCCAAACCTTCAGTTTACCCCCCCCCCCAATCTTGTGGGAAAACATAAGGAATCTAGGACAGAGCAGGTGATAGACAAAGCCAAGAAAGTTGAAGGGAAAAAAAAAAAAAGAGCAAGTCCAGCTGGTGTGGCTCAGTGGTTGAGCATGGACCCATGCACCAAGAGGTCGCTGGTTTGATTCCCAGTCAAGGCACATGTCCAGGTTGTGGGCCCAATCCCCAGTGGGGGGCATGCAGGAGGCAGCCCATCAATGTTTCTATCTCCCTCTCCTTTCCTCTCTCATTAAAAAAAGCAAGAAAGAATTGAAAAACTGACCTGTTTCACTTTCTTTTCCTTTTCTCCCCAGTTGGCCAATGTGGATCATTAGATCAGGAAAGAAGGCACACTGAGAATGAATGGGGTCCAGAGAAAGGGTCCTGGAGTGCTTGAGGGTTGGGGTACTTGGGAGAGAAGAGAAAATTGTCTACTAGCCTGAGATAAACCTGTATTAGAGGCCAGGTTGACAGCTCCTCCGCATCCCCAGCCCCTTCAAGAAGGGTGGGCACGGGGGGGGGGGGGGGGGCGGGGGGGGGGCGGGGAGCGATGCACAGAGACCCATACATGGGAAGAGAACAACAGAGGAAAATAGGGGCTACGTGGAGGCTGACTGACAGGCAACTCAGACAGAGACTTACCCCAACCAGTGCTGGCGTTGCGGGGGGGGGGGGGGGTGCCAAAGAATTGGGGGCGGGGTTTTCTCACTGTAAGGTCTTTCTGGTCCTGCTCTCTCCTTCTCCCCCAAGACTCTTGACTTCAAGTTCAGGGGGTAGTGTTTCTAGAGAGCTAGCCGCCTTCCCCGCACTTTCCAGCTCACCCTTTCACCGGGTGCCTCCCCTGAGCTGCAAAGAGGAGGGGGCGGGGGTAGGGGGAGCCAATCCCGGCAGCGCCAAAGGGGGGAGGCAGCGGTGACAGCCGCTGGGAGGGGGCGGGAGGAGAGAGGCGGCTCGGCTTCAGCTCTGCGCTCAGCTCGGCTCTGCCTCAGCACTGCCCAAGCCTCCCTTCTGTTCCTGCCCCAGGACCCCTGGGTGGGCCCTAGACCACTCCGGGTCCCCAGACTCAATCTTAGTCCGGACTCACCTGGCGCCCAGCCCCGGCCTCGGGCTTCGCCGCCAGGGGGCGCCGTGTGAGCGCCCTATCCCGGTCACCGGGCGCCCCCTCCCGTGGCCCAGGTGGGACGGGAGGGGGTTGCTGGGGGCCATGCGGGGCCAGGGTCGCAAGGAGAGTTTGTCCGATTCCCGAGACCTGGACGGATCCTATGACCAGCTCACCGGTGAGTCGGTGGATCGGGGTTTGCAGGAGGGAGGGTCGATTCCATCCCTCCAGACCCTTAAGCCTCTGACCCTAGCCAAGCCCTTACCCACACTCTGCCCCATTTCCAGGCACCCTCCTGGCTGTTTTGGGCCCAGGACACGGGGGTTCAAAGCCTTGGATCCCACGGTGGTGTAGGGCGGGCGGGGGAGGGGAGGAAAGCAGGTGGGCAGGTGGGGAGAGGCAGCAGGTGTGGGCCGGTATGACACAAGGCGAGGAGGGTTCTGGTGGGAGGTGTTACGTGCGTGAGCGCCTGTCATTCTTTGTGTGTGTCTGTGTGTATGTGTGTGGCCTCCCACAGCTGGTTGCCATGTGCCCTGAGCTTGGTGACAGATGGCCAGGGTGAATGTGATTGTATGTGGCTTTGGGATTGTATGATCTCGTCAGATGTTTGAGTGACGTTGTGTAGTACCCTGATTGTGCTAATGAAGTTGTTTGACCATGTCTTTCTGTTTTATGTGCTTTGAGTGTGTGATTCTGTATGAAGTGGCATGTAACTACCAGAACGTGTCAGGGCTTCACTTTATGGTGGTATGTCTCTTTGTAAGACTTTGTGAACTTCCTGGGGCAAGCATTTGTTAAAGTGGGTTGTGTTGTGATTTGTGATTGTGAGACTACATGGGTTATATTGGCATTTGATGCTGATTGTGTACTTTGATGTGGTGGTGTCTTTAGTGGGGCTCTGTGAGTGTCTATGACGTGTGTTACCCTAGCTGCCTCTCTAGCTTCCTGGCGCAGAAGGGGATCTTTAGTACACACCACTGCTTCCCCCACGTTTTCCACAAATAGCTCAGATGGACCCAAGGAGGGACTCTAGTGTCCAGATGCTCAGCCTGGCTTCTAAGAGCAGCACCTGGCCCCTGTCCATGGGCTTTGTTTAGTGTTTGGTGAGACCCCCTATCTCCCCATGAAGCATTCAGAGATCATTCTTACAACTGAAGCTCTTTCAACACCCAAAAACCCTCCTAGAATGTCACCCTAAACCAGAGGAAGAAACACTCCTTTGCTTCCCTTCCAGACCCAGAGATAGAAGCTCTAGGTCTGGGAGGTGCCATGTGACCTCCCCTTATAAGTGTCCCCCAAACCACTTTGCTGCCCAGATATCCCCTCTATTTCCCATTGGGGAGGCATGAGAGGCCCAATACATCTGTGCCTGTGCCCAATCCTGGGTTTGGTAGGCAGATCCATGTGTTTGTGTGGGTGACACCTTGTGTACATTTCCATGTACATGTGTGTTTCTGTCTCTCATTGTGCAGACTGCTCAAGAACTCCAACAGAGAATGGGAGGAGGGAGACTGTCTCCCATGTGTGTGAAACAAATGGGACATGAAGGAGGCCATGATCCTTGTCTGTCCCTAGGGGAATGAGGTCAAGACTTGGGATGGGGGAGAGGACTAGAATGTAATACCTTTAGAAAGTGTCTCTTTGACTCACTGACCCTGCGGAGGTCCTAGTCCCTAAGCCAAGACTCCCAGAAGGGGAAGCCCTTCCACTCAGGCAGGCCCCAGGTGTGCCCTAGATGTGCCTCAGACTTGGATGGAATCCAAAGGTCCAGCTGTCTATTTCTGCTTTGTACTGTTCTCACCATCTCAGGACCTTTGAGAGTAGTAGGGGCCCCAGAGCCCTCATTAGCACTACATTAGTCAGTGTTTGCTTCCTGCTTTAATTGATTCTCCCCTTCAATGGAATCAGCCCCTCCCCACTTGGCTATTTGAATCAGAGATTGATTGGGTGAAGGTGGGGAAGCACTTGTACTAGAAGGTGCAGGAATGGAAGTGTGAATACCAGCTATGTATGATTTTGCTCTCTCTGGGCCTCACTTTTCTCATCTGTAAAATGGGGAATACTACCTCCTGCCTATCAGCCTCCCAATAGAAATAGGATCAAATGTTGGCAAACATCAAGAATTATGTTCCTTGTCATGAGCACCCTCTCTGTAGATAGCTATACACACGACTTGGAAAGAGAAATAGGACTACCAGGAGCTCTCCTTTCGAAGGACAGCTTATCTTGTGGCAGGAGACAAATGGGTTTTTGACACCCTCTGTGTTAAAGCACTGGGTGCTTGGACAAGTCTGAGCAGACTGAGCAGAAGCCTCAAGGGGAGTCGTTGTCCGCGGTGCTGAAGAACTCGCCGGAGGGAGGTGTTGCCGGGCCATCCGAGTGCCCAAAGTATCTTCCCTGTGCAGTCAGCGAAGACTTTCATGGGGCCGGGGGAGGTCTGAGAGTTATCCTGTTCCACATCTAATCCCTCAAGCGGTAGGTCCCGGCCTGCTTGGCAGTGCGGCGGGAAAAGTCAGTGATCAGCGGCGGTCCTTTCCTAGCTAGAAGCAAATAAAGGACTGAAGAACATGAGGAGAGAATTTGGACCTGGCTGGCCAAGACCTGAGCTCGGGTCCCTGGGCCTACGATCTCCCTTCATGCCATAATATTGTTCTTGTCCTTCACGCTATAAATATGGTTCCCTGGACTGGGGCGCCCCCGTGTGGTAATAAAGGAGCTATGCTTGCGGAGCTGATCCTACTGGGGATGTCACCAAATCAAGGGGCAAGATTTGCATGGAATTCGGATGTGACTGTCGTCTCGTAAATGTTATATTTTCAGCTAAAAAATACGGGATCCAGTCGAAGGACTGGAATTATGTCCCTTCTGTAGGCTGTCCTAGCAGTTTGAAGAAATAGTGGGTGATGGAAAGGGCTTACTTTGGCATGGGGATGAATCCAGGAAAGAGATCAGGACCGGGACTGGACTGAGAAAGGGGGGGGGGGGGGAGCGCTTCTCCTGATATACTTGGCTGGCAGCCTATGATGGGAGAATCTGTGAACCCGCTGGAACAAGGGGACACAAAACAGGAACACCTATGAGAGAAAGGGATTTGGAGACAGGAGACAGACCAGTGGGGGCACATCCCTGCCACCTCTTCTTTGCCACTCCAATACACTGGCCAGTTCCTCCTCCTCCCTTCTGCTCTCTCTCCCATTGGTCCAGGAAGTATGGAAGTGTGGGAAGTTGCCATGACAACTATGTCCTCTTACCTCTTACCCCTTCTTTTTTCTGCCAAAATGCAAAGAGGAGGGGTGTGACAAGTAGAGGAGGGGCTGGAGAAGGGCAATGAAAGATAAGGTTCATTTCCCCCCAACTCCGTTTTCAAAACCCGTGGGTGCCGCCCTTCCCCAGCTGAAATCCAGAAAATGTTCCCAAAGAAGGCTATAAGGAGAGTCCACGCCGGGTCTCCACCCCACCTTCCCCTTCAGCCTCAGTCTAGGAACTTTGGGGTCCAATGATTCAGATGCTGGTCCAGGGCCCGTTCCCTCGTGCGGTCCGGAGGAGACCTGGAGTGGAACGAATCTCTGCGGTCTGAGGTCCTGGTCCTGCAGGTCTGGTCCTTGGCGCCGCCCACACAGGGCCCACTAGGGTGCGCGGTGGAGACCCGACCACCTTGGGGGCGGAGCTTGGCCACTGGTGCTCTCAGCGGAATCATGAACCGTTGCTCCCGCAGGTGCAGGAGCCCACTGGGGCAGGCAGCGCGATCCCTCTACCAGCTGGTGACTGGGTCGCTGTCGCCAGGTATGAGGAAGGGAGGAAGGGGCTGGACCCCTAAAAAAGTAAGCGAAGTGGGATAGAAGCCTTACAAAGGTAGGGAGGGAAAGGGCTCCTCACAGATGGAAGGAGCAGTATCCCTCAAAAAAAAAAAAAAAAGGTTTAAAGGGCAGTACCCCTGACAGAGTGGAACTAAGGATAGGGTTCCTTACAGAGGACGTGAAGGAGATAGGGGTCCTCAAGGAGGAAAGGAGAGGGGCATCATGGTCCTTCACAATGGTGGAGGAGGGGGCCTCAAGCCGGTGAATGTAAGAGGCAAGGCCCCTCACAGGGATAAAAGGAGGAAGCTTGCAGCAGAGCAGGGAAAAGGCACAGCCCTTTACTGAATTGTTTAATTTACTGGGATCTTAAAATAACTGGGTTGAGTGTCCAAAGGAAAAATATCTGAGGTAGGACTGGACCAACATGAACTAAGCTAGTGAGCTCATGCATGATGGGATGGATAAACTTGTGTGGCACAAAGATTTTATGTCACTGTTTTGTCTATCTTTAGGAGTCTGTATTAAGAGGGTTGTGCATGCGTCACTGAGGTTGTGAACATCGCTGGGGCTGTGTGTCCCTTGGGTTGCATATCCCTGGGATTCTGTGATAGTGAAACTGCATGTACATGAGTTTTATGCATTAGAGTTGGGTTGGGGGGTTCCTGAGTCACACTAAGTTGGTTGTGTAGCCTTCACAAATTTATACTTTTGGTGTGGGATTTGTGGAATTTATGATATGGGTATTATGGATATCATATCATGGCACTGCTATTTGTGCACACTTTCACTTGGGTTTCCTTAGGGCTATCTGGGCAGGCCCCACAGAACCCAGCATCCCCTCCCAGATGGCCTGGGGAGACCCAAACAGCCTAGCCCCGCTGTTCTCTGGTTCTCTCCATGGTATCCACTTGAGCCCCAGGAGTATAGGCAGGCCTCTCCTTGCCATGAACTCCCCAGAAGGAGGGGAGATGGGGCTGAGCCAGAGCCATACTTAGAAATCGCTTGGGGAGCATGCGTCCCCCAAGCCCACTGCTTGGGCCTGTCTCCAGTGACAGATAGCTAGAGCCAGGCGGGGCCAGCTCTCAATCATAGCAGGCATGACTTCCAGGCCCCAAAATAGCCCTAAGGCCTAGGAAGTTCATTAATCACCTGATACAGTTGGGGGTTGCTGTGTCTTCTGGCCTGGCTGGGGGAGACTGGGGTCGGAGGACTCAGAGAGAATGACTTGGGCTCTTCAGTGGCTGGGATCTTCACTGAGGGAGCAAGGATAGATGGGAAAGTGGGACAGTTACACAGGGTGGGTCCCCCCATAAAGTTTGAATAATTAAATGATAGGAGTATCTCTCTTGAGATTTAAGAGACCCAGGGAGGGTCCACCTAATGCTTCGAGAAAGTTTTCCCTTAAGACTTCACTCTGCCTGAAGTACTTCCATTAAGACTTCACTCCTTTGAGCAAAGAGCTAAGTGGCATGGGCGTGATAGAGAAGGACAGATCTGGGCAAATTTCTCACAGGGCCCTGAGACTTGAGAGGTCTCTGAGTAGGGAGAAGGAAGAACCTGAAAAACACCTCACTCTTTCACTTTGACAGATCTTCCCACCTTGAGTTCCTGTGAGGGTCAAGGCTTCTGAAGGTTGAGTGAGGGAGCGGGAGAGGGAAATGGAGGGTCAGGGACAGGATGATTGGCTGCAAGGTTGTCAGTTTGTCTGTGAAACAGCATCAGAGATCAGGGAGATGTTGCTGTGCTGCCTCTTTCAATCCAAATAATCTGGCTTAGCATTCAAGGCTCTGTGGAATCTGACTATTTTGGTCTTATCACTTTTAGCTCCCCCTAGGTAACTAAGCTAGTCACCCAGGACTCCTTGACACACCCACATGTGTTGGAGAGACAGCCTGAGGGAGTCCCTGGATCTTTGGTTCTGGTTCAAGTTTTGATCCATTCCTGTACTGTCTTGGGAAAATCACTTCTCTGAGCCTCAATTCCTTCATCTGCAAAATAGGTATATTACTACTCACTCTGACCATGTAAGCTATAAACACAGGAATAATAGATCCTACCTATCAGGTTTATTATGAGGAATCAGTTAGGTAATATATATATATAGTATCTAGGACATATGTGCTCAATAAATGTTGATCTCTTTGTTAAGATGGACTTTTGACATTTTAGCCATTCTCTAAGAGTCAGCTAAAAAAAATACCTTCTCCCTGCCCTGGCCGGTTTGGCTCAGCGGTTAGAGTGACAGCCTGCGGACCAGAGAGACCCGGGTTCAGTTCCCCCTAAGGGCCCTGGCCGGTTTGGCTCAGCAGTTAGAGCATCGGCCTGCGGTCTGGAGAGACCCGGGTTCAGTTCCCACTAAGGGCACGTACTTCGATTGCAGTTTGTCCCCAGCCCTGGTTGGTCGTGCGGGTGGTAGCCACTCGATGTGTCCCTTTCACGTCGATGTTTCTCCCTCTCTCTCGTCCTCTCTCTCCCTCCCACTCTATCTGTACAAAAATTGGAAAAATGTCCTCGGGTGAGGATAAAAAAAAACAAAAACAAAAACAGTTCCCCCTAAGGACACATACCTACCTCATACCTGGGTTGCAGTTTGTCCCAGCCCTGGTTGGGTTGGGGTCATGTGGGTGGCAACCACTCGATGTGTCTCTCTCAAGTCGATGTTTCTCTCTTACCCACTCTCTCCCTCCCACTGTATCTGAAGATAAAAAATGTCCTCGGGTGGGTGAGGATTAAAAAAAAAAGCCCTGGCTGGTTTGGCTCAGCGGTTAGAGCGTTGGTCTGCGGTCCGGAGAGACCCGGGTTCGGTTCCTGCTGAGGGCGTGTACCTCAGCTGCAGTTTGTCCCCGGCCCTGGTTGGTCATGTGGGGGGCAGCCACTCGATGTGTCTCTTTCACGTCGATGTTTCTCTCTCTCACGCTCTTCTTCTCTCCCCCTCCCATTCTATCTGAACAAAAAATGGAAAAATGTCCTCGGATTAAAAAAAAAAAAATACCCTCTCCAAGTTTTGCCTGGCCTCCCACTTAGAAAGTTTTTACTATAGCTCATTTCATGGCTTGCCTAGAACAGTTCCTACCATGCAGTGGGCATGCAACAAATATTTTTTGAATGAATAGATGGCTATAGTTCTCTCAGTGGGCAGTCTCTCCCTGCCCAGTGGAAGCCAGAGCCCTGTTTGATTCACCTTTGTTCCACAGGCTCCAGTTCAGAGCCTGGTATTCAATTAGTATAGGTCCAATTTTTTTTTTTAAACATTCTTGCACCCTAGGAACTTGGAATCTACTTGATGAAGCAGGATTGATCCAGAAATATCGGGGTTCAAATCTGCATCATTTAACTAGGTGAATTTGAGCAAGTCCCTTTATCTCTCTGGCCCTTGTTTACCTCATCAGTAAAATGGGCACAACACTAGTTACTCTGCCTACCTCATGGGGTCGTCATGAGAAGCCACTGAGAGAACAATATGGAAATGCTTTGTGAATTGTTAAGAGCTATAGAAAAGTAAGGGGGCATGTTATTAATAATGGTTGCAAACACTTCAGCACTTACTCTGTGCCAGGAGTTATTCTATCAGCTTTCCAATTTTAACTTATTTACTCCAACCAGCAGCCCTATGAGATGGGAAACTGAGTCACACATAGGTTGAGAACTTGTCCATTTAATTGCAAATTAAATTAAGTGGCAAAGCTGGGATTTGAACCCAGTCTAGCATGCTGGCCCACACTATTACCTAGCATGCTAGGCTGTCTCCTTTTATTGTTCCCACTAATACTATTACAAAATTGTGTGCTGAGTTTTGAGGGCCCAACATTGAATTCAGTAAAAATTCAGGCACCTGGGCTGGAATCTCTGAAGGGAAAGGAATTTTAGATGCCTCCAAAGGGTAGTTAAGAACTGTAGGACAGAGGGAGAGCAAAAGGGAAAGGCACAGAGATAGCCAAGTTTGGTGGATTTAGGGGACAGTGAGGAGGCCAATCTGGCTGAAAGAAAAAGGGATCTGCTAATGAGGGTAAGGGGGATTTACACGGTGATGGGAAGGTGTTTGCTGGTTTCACCTGTTAATCTGTAATCTCTAAAGCGTGAGAATCTGAAAGCAGTCTTCTTGGGGTAGGGGATGAGGGGAAGTAGAGGGTCAAGCCTGCCTGAGGCTACCCTTCCTTCCCAATCCTTTCAAAACCTTCCAGGGATGTTGGGTGGGGTAAAGTAAAGGGGTAACATATGGCCTGACCCCCAGTGGTGGCCTATAGAACTACAGATCGGTGAAACACAAATGTAGCCATGGGACCAGCTCCCACCCAACCCCCACCCCACAAATGGGGCTCAGACACACTCATCCCAGAGCTGGACCAGGAAGGAGGGCTTCCTCTGGGGGTCCATCACCCTAAATTGGCCTCCTGGGTGGGCAAGTTGTCTAAGAAGGGAGCCAGTGTAGTGGTGTAGTTTGGAGCGCAGCAGGCTCACAGTTAGACTGGTTTAAAATTGAGGCTCTGATACTGATCTTACCTCCCTTTGCCTTAGTTTCTTTCACTACCTGTAATGTGGGGATAATAGTACTGCCTTCACAGGTTTATTGTGAAAATTCAAGATGATAATGTCTATAAGCATGTAGTATTCTTTCTAGCACATAGTGAGTGCTCAGTTAGCATTAGTCACCTATGCAGTAACTCAGCAGCTTCAGTCTTCTAGCTCACTGCCTCTGTGGGCCTTCCCCCCCACCACCACCACCATCACTAACTGAGACAGAACTGGGAAGATAGGGGAGGAGGGTCCAAGAACGTTCCAGGGGGTGGGGTGGAGTGGCGCCCTCGGAGGGTTCAGATTTCTCTTCTCTCTGGGCTTCTCCATCTGCTCAGTAATGGTTCCCTAGGAGCAGACAGGGCTTTGGCAGCTCCTGGGCAAGGCCCCAGCCAGGAGGAAGGGAAGAGCACTGTTCCTCCTCCTCTCCCAAGAAACTTGTATCTTTTGGTCCCAAAGGCAGCCGAAATAAGTTTCCTCCCCAGAGGGTCCTGATAGGGCTAAGCAGACTTTTTCCTGTACAGGCTATTGGATCTAATTCTTCCTCCCTGGGCCTCAGTTTCTCTATCTGTGTCCTGTGGGAAGAGAGTGCTTCCCTCCTCCCCACAGTCTCCATGGCAACTGTAGATCAATGTTGGTAGTGTCCTCCTGACTGGAGAGGTCACTGCCTTCTTCCCTCTTATATTCTCATACAGATTCAATTACACAACCACCAGAGACAAGTACTCCTAATTATAGGACGCATCCATATTGCCGGTCCTCAGATCCACATCCCACAATCCTACTAAAACAAAGACACTTCACACCCCATACAAACTCAGAAGTACTCTAATACACTCTAACACACACACCATAGACACCCCGTCACAAAACCCTATAAACAAGATACACACCTAATAGGTGCACAATCACGTGTAAACACACAGACACATATTCTCCATACAGACAAACATAGAAATATACAAGCAAGAAAACACCCAGACACCCATAATATATTCTGACCCACACATCTATTCCTTATATATGTGCAGCTCATAGTTTCTCATACACACTGCCCTTCCCTGCCTTTTCCCTGAGCTCCTCCCTCCCCCCTCCCTTTGGCACAGAGTAGCCACAAGGTGTCTGGGGAAGCTGTCCTGGGGACAGAGACAGGTCACTCCCTCCCTCCTCTGGCCTGGCAAGGCCTGGCCCATATCCGTCACACCAAAAGCACCCGAGAAGATGCCAGTCCAGAGGCTGAGGTGGCCTGTGAAGAGGAAGAGGCTGTGGTTGGGAGGTTGTGGCTGGGAAGCGAATGGGGCAGGGGCGGGGTAAGGGAAGTGGGGAGAAGGAGGAGATCCAGGGAGGGAGAAGGGGAGGGAGGCTGCAGGCATCCTACTCAGGTTGGGAGCCTGAAGGGGAGGGCTGGCAGGCTTGTCTGAGTCTCAGCCATTGGGAGCCATGCCCCAGGTCCACCATGAACCTGGAAGGGCTGGAGATGGTTGCAGTGCTTGTGGTCCTCGCTCTGTTTGTCAAGGTCCTGGAGCAATTTGGACTCTTTGAGCCTGTCTCCTTGGAAGGTAACCCAGGTGTCTGGGCAGGTCTGGGCTGCTGGCTGGAGGGACAGCTGCCAGCAGCATTGGGGAGGGGCTACTCTGACTTTTATGACTCAAGCTGAGGTGAGTGATGGGATTAGGACATCTCCGGGAGATGAGGAGAGTGCTTGGGAAACAGGACATGAGGAGAGGTAAAGAAGGGGACTCTGGGGTAGGGCATCTGGGGAGGTGAGGGGGGAATCTAGGGGACTGGGTATCTGAGGGAGTGATGAGGATTACAGTGTAGGAGGACTGGGGTATGGAGATGAGGGGAGTCTGGGAGACATGAGGAGAGATCTGGAGATAGGCGGGGGTATCTGGGATAGAGGAAGGGGGTTCTAGGGGTCCTGAGATAACGCTAGACTGCTGGGGAGTCCCTTTTGGGTCCAGGTGCCCAAAATGGCTCTGAAGATGATGTGTATGACTCCCCACATCTCCATCTTTACAGGTATAGGTTACAGAATGTGTGTGGACTCAGTGCATGAGAGATATAGGGGGTGTGACTGTGTGTTCATGTATGTGATGAGAAAGGACAAAGTGTGTGGCTGTGTAAGCCTGTGTATGTGACAGGGATGTGATTTAATGTGTCAGAGTGACAGGGTTTGTGGCTTTGTTGGATGGTGGATGTGACTGTGCCTGAGGGGACAGGGTGTGTGGCT
Organism: Molossus molossus; assembly: GCF_014108415.1. Classification (NCBI taxonomy): domain Eukaryota; kingdom Metazoa; phylum Chordata; class Mammalia; order Chiroptera; family Molossidae; genus Molossus; species Molossus molossus. Next base: position 22,479,067 of record NW_023425352.1, read on the forward strand.
GAGCCTCTCTAGTTATCAGATTGTGTGCCTGGCTGCTCCCAGAGGTCTTTGAGACTATACTAGCTCTATACCCAAGACTTAGGATGTAGGTAGGTTCTGGAGGGACAGGAATAGTAAGACTGTGAATGAGACATTTATAGATCAGTTCTGGCAGGAGGGTGAGGGACCCTGGGTCAGCTGAGGGACCCTGCTTCCAAAACCTGCATTTCTTCTCAGGATCTAAGGGTAGAATGGTCTCCAGGTCCTAGACGTTGGAGGTGGGAAATCAATTTTCCACTCTACTCCAAAGTCAAGTGGGGAGAGTGATATTGGAGGTAGAGAGGGGAATATGTTCTGCCACCCCTGGAGAGTTTTGGCCTCTCCCTCCTCTTTACACCAAGAACTAACTGTGCAGCTTCATAGCATGGCTGCTCCCCAGTTTCACCAGGATCAGGAAAACAGGCAGAATCATGATAGGAGGACTGCAGGGGAGAACAAAAAAGATGTGAAAGGAGCTAAGGACAAGAGGAAGGTGCATGAATCGTCTGCTCTAGTGTTCAGTAAGAGAGGAAAACTAGCCCACTCTCCATCCTCTGCTGTATTTATCGGGATGGGGTGAGGACCAGGAACTGATCCTAGATGAACTAGGGTTCATCCAATCTTGAAAAGATAAAATCAGCTGAGCTCTAACTTGCCATCCCCTTTGGACTATTTGGTAGGAAAAGAGGTCATTCAGGAAATCCAGTGTCCTGTAAGCTGAAGGCAGTCCCTTTCTCTTTCTACCTTCAGAGGAGCATAGAGGAGATTGAGTCCTGGGGACAGGTAAGGAGGATGTGTGAAAAGGAGGTGGTTGGAAGAGGGCAGGAGCTGCCCCCCAGTCTGGTGGCAACTCTACCACCAGAGGCCCCAGGTACAATCTGGCTTTGGGAAACCAAAGTCCAGGCTAATGGAGCCCTGGGCAAGGGTCCAGGCCGCCATTGATCCCCCACCCAACCCACAACCTCCTTCCCACCTCCCCATAGCTCCTGCTGCAGAGGACGGAGAGAGGACATAGTGGAGGATGAGAAGGCTATAATTTCTGGCAGTTACCTCCTGGGAGCAGGGCCTTATCTGAGGTGGAGACTGACTTGGGAGGGCAGTGCCTGTGTGGGAGCTAAAATGCCCAAGTAACCTACAACCAAAGGAAGTTGGGCCCCTCCAGGAATGGACTGAGGTCAACCTCATTCTCTGTGCCAAGACCTGTGGGCACTGGCCCTGGAATCTGGAGGTTGGTGCAACTGGAAGACAGACACACATGAATGTGGAGGGTCTCCTTAGGATGCAATTAGAGTTGTAGGACATATGTGTAAATAAGGCGAAGGGAGAGGAATTGTAATAGCCCCACATTACATCAAAATACTCAAGTTCTGTTATTGCCTCAAAGTTCCCTATCATTTCACCTTCAAAGAGTAAGCCATATCGGAAAGGACTGGGAAGGGACACTTTTAGGGTGGATGTGTTAGATGATGAGGACTTCTGGACCGATTGGCAGGAAGATTTGGTGACTTGGAATGAAGAGTTGTAGAACAGAAAGGTGGGCGTACCCAGGAAAGATGAAGGTTATATATGTGAGGTGCAGCCTTAGGTATCTGGGTGCCATTGGTACATCACATAGGTCACAATATGATAATAGGTATGTGACATGGTGACCTTGATATGTGTCATAACATATAAGGTTCTAGTATGTCATTAACACATTGTGTCGTGATGTCCCAGGGTCATTGTGTGTTTTGATCATGCAGTGTGTAAGATGGCCTGTAGAGGTCCTCATGTATATGTGTCATGTTTTTCCTAGGTCACATTTGTATATGTTTGTATTAAGGAGTTTTAAGGCATTGTGTGTGTGTGTGTGTGTGTGTGTGTGTGCGCTCGTTCGAGCATGTGTTGAAAAATGCTTAATTATCCCACCGGGTGTGAGTTACTGGGTATCAGGCTGTCACTGTGTGGCAACCATTACTCTGTGATTTATCATTCTGTGTGTCACTATACATGCCTATCTGTGTGTGTGTGTGTGAGAATGGTGTTCATAGCCAGCCAATCCTTGGGTTGGACATCACCCTCAGAGGTCCAGCCATGACACCGGAGGCCAGGGCACTGGGTCAGCAGACACTGAAGCCATTGCCAACCCCCCCACCCCCAGCCTCACTGTCCCCAGCTGTGTTTTATTATGCAAAGTGCCCAATCTGTCTGGGGTGGGGGTGGGGGGTCCATGCCTCTGAAACCCACTGCACTCCCCTAAGCCAGCTCCAGCTACCCTGGCAATCTCCCCTCAATCCTCCCCCAACACCTGCCCCCAGCCGGGGTTAATTTGTGATGGTGGGAAAGGGACAGGGAACGTTGGGGCAATGGGGTTAATGTGCCTTCCTGGGTCTTCTCTCTTCCCAGGCCACCCTCCAGGGCCTACTAAAAAAGCGCTGAAGCAGCGGTTCCTCAAGCTGCTGCCGTGCTGCGGGCCCCAAGCCCTGCCCTCAGTCAGTGAAAGCAAGTGCCGCTCCTGTATTTCCGGGGGCGGGGCCCATTGTGTGGGATGGGACCAGTGTGACGGGGGCGCGTGCGTGTGTGCGTGTGTGCGTGTGCGTGTGTGTGTGTGTGAACAATGTGTTGTGTCCACTGGTAGGGTGGGCACTGGCTGGCATGAGAGTGAGCAGGCATAGTAGCTACTGCTCTCAAAGGAAGCCGAGTGTTGGGGTGTGGTCCGTTTGGGGGCGGGTCCCTAGTGTCTGTGGGCGTCGCCAGTTTGAGAAATAGGCGGGACCTGTGTGTCTGGGCGCGGCTAGTATGGTAAGGCTGGGGCTGGAGCCCAGTGCTGTGGCCACTGTGGCAGGGCGGGGCCAGGCGGCTGTGAGGGTCTGTGCGTGGCTTAGCTGGGTTAGTATCTGCGACTCTGGCCTCCTGCCCTGTCCCTGGGCATATTTTGGTTGTCGAGATGTATGTCACCCATGCGAATGGAGCCCGCCCACCACCAGATGCCAGGATGCTTGGATTTTCTGGTGGCAGCCTGGTTCCCAGTTGAATGACCTCCGTTTGTCTCAAGGTCTATTTCCTCAGTTGGGCCTTGTCAATGTCATAGGATCATACTCCATTTTTCAATCTATAAAGGCCCATTTTGTAGTTATTTGAGAGTATTTGTTTGATACTGGATTCCACTTGGGGGGGAGATTCGGAAAAGGGACAGGCGTGAGTCCCTCAAGGAAGCCGAGAGTGTGCGTGGGGTCCATTTCGTGTGTGTCTGTGCTCGTTTGTCACGTGTGCTTTTGCGCGCGGGCCTTGGGTGTGTGCATTGTAACACGCAGGTCTGTGAGATTTGCAGTGAGTGTGAGGAGCGAGGTGTGTGTCTGCAGTTGGCCAGGTCTTCAGCTTTCTCGGTGACAGTTCACTCCCTTCAGCATTAGCCGCCCCAGCCTCCCTACGCCCCCACAGACCCCGCCCGCTGGACCCAGGTGACTTACTCTCCTGGTGGGGGCGGGGGCGGGGAGGGGGGGACTTCGGGAGCACGGGGTGGGGGTCACTTGCCTGGGGACTGGATGTTGGGGGCTGAGATGGGGCCATGGGGTGGGGCCTTGGCTAAGGCTAACCTGAGGTGGAGGCAAGGGTGGGGTCTGGATGGGGCTTGGCTGGAGCTGGGCGGGGCATGGCTCAGGCATGGCTGGGGTAGGCGGGGATTAGCGGGAGGGATGGCTCTGGGAGAGGCAAGACCTGGACTGGGTGGATCTGAGTTGGTCAGGGAAGGCCCAGAGCTGGGATCCACAGATGCCTCTTCTTGAGCCTGTCTTTATTACTCCAACTCCTTCAGGGATGAAGATGGGCTTGAGGATTTCTCTCCAACCAGGGACCAAGGGACCAGGGACCAGGGCCAAGTGGGATCCCTGGCTCTGGAGCCAGACCTGTCCTTGGGCCTGGCCCGCTGATAAATCTTGAAGCTGACCAGCATCTTCTCCCCTTGCCTTGATGTACTTGGCTTGGGGTCAGTGAACAGCCAGGCTGGTCTCTAGTGTCAGAGATAAGGGGGATGTATGGGTCCTGAGGCGTGGCTCTCCCTCCCCTCGCCCCACCTCTAACTCCCGCAGACAGCGTGGAGGATGAGTTTGAACTGTCCACCGTGTGTCACCGACCTGAAGGTCTGGAGCAGCTGCAAGAGCAAACCAAGTTCACTCGCAAAGAGTTGCAGGTCCTGTACCGAGGCTTCAAGAACGTGAGTGCAAACCCAGGCCAAACTGGGAGAGGGGTGGGACAGGTGGGGCGGGACCTATCCAGGACTTCTCAGAAAGGTGGCCTGGCTTTGGGGTGTGAGAGGAAAGGGGGGGGGAGGAGAAGGGAGGAAACCCCACCCCCAACCCCACCACTCCCCTCCAGCAGACCGAACTTCTAGCCGGAGTTCTGGCCTGTTTGAGATGGGGCGGAGCCTGTAGACTATCAGGTTAGTTCTGTTTTTTATTTGTGCACTGGGAGAAGTTTTGCCTTCCATTAGAAGAGCTACATGGTGAGCCCCCTGGAGACATGAAGATGTCCTTCTCTGAGAATCTCTGGGCGAGGAGGGGAGAGGGGTATGGAAGGGGAGTAAGTGGAAGTGGGTTTTAGCTCTGTCCACAGTATGGTCTCCCCACTTCACAGGAATGTCCCAGCGGAATTGTCAATGAGGAGAACTTCAAGCAAATTTACTCTCAGTTCTTTCCTCAAGGAGGTGAGGGGACAGGGCCTGAAAGGAGCAGCTGTCCATGTCTAGGTTGAATTAGAGAGACATTTCTGGAGGGTCTGGGAATGCCAAGTGATAAGAAGTATTTGGGGAGACCCATAGAGGTAGGAAATCCTTTGTGATCTGGAAGTTAAGCTTACTGATCCCCACTTATTCTACAGACTCCAGCACATATGCCACTTTTCTCTTCAATGCCTTTGACACCAACCATGACGGCTCGGTCAGTTTTGAGGTGAGCTGGAGGAGATGGGCCCGGGAGGCCTGGGGCTTCAGGGCCAGAATTTATAGAACAAACCCAGAGAGGAGGTTGGGTGAAGGGTATCTGAAGATACATTCCCCCCCTGCCTCCTTCCCAGGACTTTGTGGCTGGTTTGTCAGTGATTCTTCGGGGAACCATAGATGACAGGCTGAACTGGGCCTTCAACCTGTATGACCTCAACAAGGATGGCTGCATCACCAAGGAGGTGTGCAGGGCAACTGAAAAGCTGGAGGGGAGGTGTAAAAGGCCCATAGGAAGGAAATGTGACCCACATATGCATCACCAGCAGGGTGATGCCTGCCCTAGGCCCTATGCCTCCTGGTTTGAAGGCTGGAGGCTCTGAGGAGGGATCCTCTTCTTTCTTGGCCTAACAGGAAATGCTTGATATCATGAAGTCCATCTATGATATGATGGGCAAGTATACGTATCCTGCACTCCGGGAGGAGGCCCCAAGGGAACATGTGGAGAGCTTCTTCCAGGTGCTTGGGACTGCGTAGGCTGGAGGGTCCTGGAGTGAAGGGAAGAAGGTGAGGTCCCAGTAGAGAACTTACCTGAATTCTACCTGCCTCTCTCCTGCCGTCCCTCCTGTTCTCCCTCCCCCCGACTACCTTTTTGCAGAAGATGGACAGGAACAAGGATGGTGTGGTGACCATTGAAGAATTCATTGAGTCTTGTCAAAAGGTATAGGTCCCCACCCTCCACATTTTTCTGGTCTGGACTCAGGGCCTAATTCAATGATATAGGAGAAGGCTCCTTTGGGCAGAATGTCATCTCCTTAACTCACCCCCACTCCCAATCCTTTTCCTTCACAACTGGGGGAGGCCTGTCATTCTTCACCTCTGGTCTCTATGGGTGTCTCCTTCCTTGTTGTTACCTCTCTGTGTCTCTGAATGTCCCCATTTATGACTCGATGTCTCTCTCCCTGTCTCTGACCAGCTCTTGTTTTTTCTTTCTCCAATTGCCTCTCTTATACCATGGCTACAGGATGAGAACATCATGAGGTCCATGCAACTCTTTGACAATGTCATCTAGCTCCCCAGGAGAGGGGATCAGTTGTCCAGGGGGGACATGCTCTAGCCCTAGTCCAGTCGGACCTCATCCTTCTCTTTCCACCTCTTTCCTCATCCTAGCCCTGCCCTAGGGCCTTTAGGAATACAAGAGCCTGGAGATTCAGTGGTTTAGATCATTGGAGCTGAAGAGGCCAGGGGTGGGCTGAGTATATCATCTGGGTATTCCCAACTCCCAACAGCTCCCACTCCCTTCCTGACATTCATTGCTAAGGGTGCCCCTGCTATAGGAATTAAGTGGTTTTCCACCTCCCACCCCAACTCTAGAAACCACAACACTAGACAAATTTTTCCTGCTATGGTGCTTCCCCTATCCCTGATCTCATAAACATTTTTCCTAAAGTCCCTTCTCAAAGAGGCTGTTCTGTCCTTGGCACTAATTGGCCTTTTAGACCAGGGCCTTTGAGAGCTCTGTAAGAGAGGGACAAGAATGTAAAGAGAGAAATCTTGGGCTTGAGCCAGTGGTTAGGTCCTAGGAGGTAGCTGGAGTATAGAGCAGAAAGGCCTAGAGATTGTGAGAGCTAAGGCATGCCAGGCTATCACTCTGAGCTCCACAGGTCTACCATCAAGCAGTCAGAATATGAGTTTCCAGGCTTTTCAAAGACTTTTTCTCCTTGGAAATACCCCAGAAATTTTCCATACACTGCTCAGTATCCCAAGAGAGTCTGGGGTTGTGAAGTCTGGCTCATCCCTAGAATTTTTTTCTTTCCTTCCTTTTTGTTTGTATGGCAGCAGGAGAATATGGGTGGGAGACGTCCTGGCTGATTCCTATCAAAGGTTCAGCCTACCAGCATGGAATGAGTCAGGGACCATCCAGTGGATGCATTAGAAGAAAAGGAAAGGAGGGAGGCAGGCATAGCATCTGAACCCAGTGGCATTCATTAGAATCTTTATTCTACCATGGCATTATTTCAACCCCCCACATAGCCTCCTCAATTCCCACCTAGGGTCTCCTCTTGCTCCATTAAATCTACTCTGAGATGCCCCTGAACACACCTAGAAGGCAGGAACCGTAGGATCCAGGTCCCACGTCATCATCAGCAACTCTGCCATGCTGCCACTCCTTAATATAACTGCTTATCCCATTAGCCATGATCTGAGGGGAAGGGCCCCCAGGAAGCTTTCTTTCCCATCAGAACACTGTTGACTGCTTTGCATTTTTGGCTCCTTTGTATATTTTGTAAAATAAGAAATACACCAGATCCAATAAAACACAATGGCTATGCACAGGCTGTTGTCTCCACCTTTTTGTCCCTCCTACCCACACATACCTCACAATCTCTAACTCATGTACCTGCAGCCTTGTCGATCCCAAAGAAAGTGCCTCTCTTTCTCATAGTATGGCCAACTCTTGGCAGGAAACCAAGGCACAGGTTCTGGAAGGGTTGGAAACCTACCTGACCTCAGAGAAACACCCATGTGAATCTCTCCCCTTAGAGGATACAAAGAAGAGACAGGATATTGATGTCCTGAAGATTGTGCCAGACCAGCTGTCTTTTGTCTAGACATTACAAATTGAATCAAGAATTTCTAATTTATAGACATCAGTTAATCTCAAAGTGCTTTCTTTTAAGGTGGAGAATTCCCTTTAGTTTCTAATGAAAATTTCATCATGTAAACATCCCAACCATGCCTCCAGTATGGACATACATTTGTGTCTATACTCTAGCCAAGAATGATGGGGGATCAGATGGAGTGGATCCAGGGAAGGCTGCCATGGAGTAGGTGACACTAGGGTACTAGAGACTTCTTGTGTGGGGTGGGAACCTTTGTTTTGTTCCTGGAGAGGTAGCCACCAAAGGTAAGTTCCTCCCATCCTTTCTCAAGGGTACCATTATATAGTGACTAAGCTTAACCATCCATAAAAGGGGGATCAGGCCTTCTATTACTGTATACACTGAAAAGGTCAAGGGAGAGGCATGGTGTCCAAGAAACAAATACTTCCACAGTACATCATTTTGTCATCTGTCCCTGATCACATTACACAATTATCTACTCCTTACGCCCTCGGGTTTCTTTAGGTCACAACCCCTCTGAAGGACCTGATTAAAACCTTGGGCCCACAGTCCAGGAGGAAAAAATGCACACTATTTTATTTATTCTTGTATCCCTGAAGCCCATCCATGGGCCCTAAGTTAAGAATCTGTGATCTAGTCTACCTTTCAACCTTCCATTGTACAGAAGAGGAACCAGGTACATTTTTAAAAAATGTTTTTGTTTTTATTTTTATTTCAGAGAGAGGAAAGGGGAGAAAGTGAGAAAAACATCAGATGTGAGAGAGAAACATGTATTAGCTGCCTCCTGCACACCCCCATGCTGGGGAAGGAGTCTGCAACCCTAGCAATGTGCCTTGACCGGGAATTGAACTGGGACCTCAGTCCATGAAATGATGCTCAATCCACTGAGCCACATTGGCCAGGTGAAACAGGCACATTTATAGGATTGAGACTAGACCCAGTATCCCAAGTCTCTGTTCAGGGTGGCCTTGTGACAAAGTAAAGATTTGTGTGTGAATGATGGATTTTGTGCCTGTCATGCATAATCTAAAGATTACATTGTGACAGGCTCTCATGGTTCCCTATACGTTTTCTTCATGGTGCTTCTCAGTTTGTAACTACACACACACACACACACACATACACACACACATTTTAAATTTATTTATTTTTATCCTCACTCGAGGACACTTTTTTTTTGCATTCATCTTCAGATAGAGTGGGAGAGAGAGAGGGAGGAAGAGAGAAAGAAACATCGATATGAGAGAGACACATCAACTGGCTGCCACCCACATGACCCCAACTGGGGCAAGGAACAAACTGCAACTGAAGTACCTGCCCTTAGCGGAAACTGAACCCGGGTCTCTCTGGACCGTGGGCCGACATTCTAGTCGCTGAGCCAAACTGGCCAGGGCTAAACATGTTTTATTGATTATTTATTATTTATTTTGAGAGATAGAAACATTGAGGTGAGATACATTGATTGGCTGCCTCCTGCATGCCCCCTACTGGGGATTGAGCCCACAACCCGGGCATGTGCCCAGATCAGGAGTCAAACCAGGATCTCTCAGTCCATAGGATGATGCTCAATCCTCTGAACGACACCAGCTGGCTTGTAACTATGTACTTATTTAAGTGATAATTTGTCTTCTTTGATACACTGTAAACTCCTGAGGCCTCCTCCCATCTTATCGTTGAGGCCTGGCAAATAATAGGCATTCAATAACTGTATAATTGGATGAATGAGCAGGGTGAGTATGTGTATATAACTTGGTTAAGTATGGAGATATTCTCTATATTTTAGGGCAGATCCAAATTTAAGGGAAATTGAATTCTGAAGTTGAGAATTTTTAGTGAAGTAGGAAGTGTCACACAAATGGGAACCAGAAAAAAACAGGTTAGTATTCTGATTTTTTTTTTTTTTTTTTTTTTTGGCCATTGGTTGGACTCTGAATGTTGTCAGCTGCTCCATCTCAAAATACCCTCCTTTCTTGCCTTCCAGTATTTTATTGTTTTTCCTTTTACATCTTTGGCTGCCCCTTCTAACCCCTCTCTTGCAGACTCATTCTTCTCAACTGGAATTTCAAATGTCGGGCCCCACAAGCTCAGACCTGAGCCTCTTCTCCAAATCTAAACCCCATGTTTTAAATACCATCTATATGCAGAGGACTCCTAAGTTTATAGCTCCAGAATTGTCAGAGCCCCAAGACCCCTATATCCAACTGCCTATTTGACATATTCATGTGGACCTGTAATGGTCAAACTTCGCATATTCAAAATGGAGCTTTGATTCAAGCTTTCCTAGTCTTCCTCATTTCAATAAATGACACCATCCACCTAGTTGCTCAGGTCAAAATGTGTAAGTATGTCTTCATTTCTTTCTCTCCCTCTACCCCCCTTTAATCAGTCACCAATTCCAACACCAAAGGTGCAACACCTATTCCACTGCTGTTCCCTAGTCAAAGCCACTGTCATCACTCACCTGGATTACTATGTGCTCTTCCACCTGAAGTTGCCCCTCCTTGCTGTGGTTATGTTTTTTATCACATCTCTCAGTTTCTTCCCTTCATATTACTGATCACAAACTGAGTTCCTATGTATGAATTTATTATGGTCTGTTTCCTCAACTAGAATGTACACTCTGTGAGAGCAAGGCCCTATTCCATTTATTACACAAATATTTATCATAGGCCTATTAAACTTTGGTTCATATTATAGGTATAGTATGGAAAGAAAGTGTGTGGAAAGAACTGTCCTTCAAGTTTGAGAGGTACAGATATGGAAAATGGGCAACAGACCCCAGAGTCTGAAGTGTGGAGAGTAGATAAAATTGTGGCTTCTGACTTGCTAGCAGAAGTGAGGTGTGAGGCAAAGAGGAAAGTATCATGAGACTAAGGGCTGGGGTCGGCTGGAATGACAGCACCAAATCCCCCAAGTGATCATAGTATCCAGTGAAGTTGCTTATGAACCCCATTGTCATCACAGGAAGTCCCCTAAATGCTTGCCCTTAACCCCAATCTCAACACTCTAGGACTGAAAAGAAGATGGACTATAAGAGTCCCTAAAACTACAAGTTGGGCTACCACTGGAGGAACTGAAGTGAAAGAGGACAATACGAAGCCTTACTAATCGGAAAGACTGAGATGCTTATTTCACATTTGTACCTCACAATTCAAGACATCTTCCAACATAAATGTAAAAGTGCATTATACTCTGGCTGGTGTGGCTCGGTGGTTGAGCATTGACCCAGGCACGGGTTTGATTCCCGGTCAGGGCACATGCCCAGGTTGTGGGCCCGATCCCCAGTGCAGGGCATGCAGGAGGCGGCCAGTCGATGTTCTCTCTCATAGATGTTTTTCTCTCTCTACCTCTCACTTCCTCTCTAAAATCAATAAAGGAAAAAACATTTTTTTACAAGTGCATTATAACAGGACTACAGGGAGCTCTGACGTTTATGCCGAGGCCCAATAGATCTCACTTCTCCCTCACACTTCATGCTCCCCATTGCCAAACAAGCCAGGCCTTTATACCCCTTCCTACAGTTGTACCCTGTTCCTTTTGCCCGGAGTGTTCACTTCCCTTCCTCAGTACTTACTCTGGCTAACTCCTACTCATCCTTTAACATCCAACTAAAAAGCAAAACCATCCATAGACACTGCCTCTTCTCAAAAGAGGATTAAATCAGGTCCTTCTCTGTGCTCCGGCAACACTTGGATACACCTTATGGGGAGTATGTGTGTACTTGCACTTGGTTGTCTTTACCACTATACTGTGAGCTCATAGTGGCTCAAGAGCCCAGTCGGCTGAAGGAAGGAACGAATGATTGAATTTTTTAAAGGGGTAGTGACAAGCTGGGGGTAGGGGAAAATGATTCAAGACACAGGGGTTAGCTGAGCTCCTTGTAGTGTTGTCTTTACAGAACCAAGCCTGGGTCAGGCCATCATAATGAGCCAACCTGTTGGAAGAATTTCAATAGAAATAGGTCAGTTCCTTCCTACGTCTTTAAGAACTAGAGGCTTCGTTTCCGCGCCTGCGCATTGAGAGAGTCAATATCTCTCTTTTCCCTTATCCCAATTGCCCCAACCGACTGCTGCCTCCTCCCATAGTCCCTTTCTTTGGGTGGGGTAATGGTACGTCCCAGGGCGCCTGGCTCGTTCTGGAGGGTGGCGAACATAAATGGTACATCCTATTGCTTTCATTATCTTCCGCTTTTCGCGTCTCCTCTATTCTACTTCTCCCTACCGAATGAAGCTCAATAGGCTGGTCCTAAATAAGGAGGGGGAGCCGGGCTAAGGGGACCGGTCTGAGCCGGTCTCCAGCGCAGGCGCAGTGCGGATAAACAGGAAGCTGGTGATAGAGGCAGGAGCAGAAGAAATCTTGGGGTTTCGGGGGGAAACAGCGGAAGAACTAAGATAATAGAGAAGGCAACAGAGGCTAACTGAGAACGAGAAAAGCAGCTTTTGCCATCTGCCTCCAAGGAACGAGAGGTGCAGCTTCGCTCCTGGCTTAGGCTTCCTGCTCACCACCTTAGGCTGAGGCTGAAGCTGACAAAGGACTCGCTCCGGTGCCGCCCTTCTCATCCGGGCATTCGGGTCCCTGCGGAGTGGGAGGGGGGAAGGGCAGAGGGGGAAGGGCAGGAGCAGGAGCAGCGAGCTCTTGGAGCCGAGGCCCTCTCCAGGGCTCTGGGCCTACGGCCCAACACGCGGAGGCCGAAGAGGACCTATAGAGGTGGCGGCGGTCGAGGGCAGGAGGATGGTGCAGAAGGAGAGCCAGGCGGCGCTGGAGGAGCGGGAGAACGAGCTCAACGCTAACCCTGCCGCCTCCGCGGGGGCATCGTTGGAGCCACCGGCAACTCCGGCCCCCGGAGAAGACAACCCAACGGGGGCCGGGGGAGCAGCAGTGTCCGGGGCGTCAGGAGGGGCTCGGAGGTTCCTGTGTGGCGTGGTGGAAGGTGAGCGTTCTGGCGCGGGCTGGGCAAGAGCTTTCTCCCTCCCGCCTCGCCCCAGTCCTAACAGGTTCTGTCCTCTTGTGGGGGGTGGCGGCGGTGCTGGGGGAGGGGGGAGCTCTAAAAAGGTGTTACACCCTTGGGTTTGAAATTTGACCCTGCTAACACGAGGGGAGAGGCGAGAAGGTGGGCAAGTCTTCCCCTCGTTATTAAATGGCGTCGAATTCCCCTCTGGCAATTAAGCCTGACCCCACCCGCCTAGGGCTTGGAGCCAGGCGTTCTCCTGTGGAGGCGTCAGTAAGGAGCCTGGTGCTAGGCTCTTGAGTTGTATTTACGTGTTTGTCCCTTGAGACGTTATTCCCTAGGGTAATAAGTGTTCAAATGGAAAAATGTGTATAGTGGTGCTGTCGCCACTCTTCGGGAAAAAATATATGCTTCTTGTATTCCTGGAGTGAAGAGAAGCACAGAGGGGCTATAGTTTTACTATTTCCTCTTAGCTTAGAAATTTTTTTGCTGGCCAATCACCACCTCCCACCCTTTGAAGATTCATTTGCGCTTGAAAGTTGCCTTTTGCCAGCTACTGTGCTTGGCCCCGGAGGGAAGAAGCTTTGACTTTAATACCTGAGATAGGTAATTTTAATTTTTGTGACTGCAGAAGAGGTTTAAAATGCCCTTCTTGAGATTCCATTTAAAAGGAATGATCGACTTTTTGGGTAGTTGGGGGAAATTACTAGAACATTGTATCACAATTTATTAAAATAATGGACAAATATCCGGCCCTATATTCTATGGAAGCATTAATCAATTACATTGTTACTGTTTTTTGGAGTACAGCATATACAAATGTATTTTAGTTTTCTGAAGTATTTGTGCGACCCAGGGTTTCCAAGCTGTCTGCTTTAGTCTATCCTATATGTAATGGTATGTATGGGAATAAAAGTGTGTAAAAATTAGGCTTTATAAAACCAAAAGGTATGGAAAAAGAAAGAAGAGTTGCCCTGCCAGTTAACAGTATATAGAGCAGTGTTTTTCAGACTTTTTCATCTCATGGTACACATAAACTAATTACTGAAATTATGTGGCACACCAAAATATATTTTTTTGCCAATCTGACAAAAAAAAAAAGTTTTTTATTTGACAGTCTAAGGGAAAAAGGGTTATTGCCCCTGATTAAATGTCAGGTATTGCATGTTTTAAAAATTCTTGTGGCACACTGCTGGTGTGGCTCAGTGGTTGAGCATCAACCCATGCACCAAGAGGTCGCTGGTTCGAATCCCAGTCAGGGCACATGCCCAGGCTATAGGCCTGATCCCCAGTGGGGCACATGCAGGAAGCAGCCAATTGATGTTCTCTCTCATGATGTCTTTATCTCTCTCCCTCTCCCTTCCTCTCTGAAAAATTACTGGCATAGTGTATTCATTTGAAAGATGGGTGATACTGTATTTTAGGTAAATTGTTGGGCAGAACAGACTAATTTTCAGTAAGGAGTGAAACAGTTCAGCAAAGTTGCAGAATTTGGGGGAAGTCAGAATGGAAAACTACTTTTTTTTTTTAAATCCTCACCCGAGGACATTTTTCCATTTTTTGTTCAGATAGAATGGGAGGGGGACGGGGAGGGAGGGAGGGAGCGAGGGAGCGAGGGAGCCAGGGAGCGAAAGAGAGAAACAGAAACATCGAGGTGAAAGGAACACGTCGAGTGGCCGCCTCCTCCGGCCCGACCCAACGTGGTGGGGGGGCGGCAAACTGAGGTACATGCCCTTAGTGGGAACCAAACCCTGGGTCTCTCTGGACCGCAGGCCGATGCTCTAACCACTGAGCCAAACCAGCCAGGGCAAGGAAAACTACTTTGGTATTTGACTGGAGTTAAAGTTTATGAAAACACAGTTGCTTTGTGTGACTTACCATTGATATATTTATTGGCATTGTTTGAGTGCAGATTCTAGAAAAGACTAGAGTAAGTCTAAGGAAACTTGCCTTCAGTAATTATGGATAAAAACTTGTTATAGTTGGAATAAATTCATTTGTTTTTCAGAATGGTATTGAAAGGGAACTACTCCACTTTGAGAGTAGAATTATCTTGTCTCTTATGTGTTGTCCCTTCTCCATTTTATTCCTTCCTATATTTTCTTGGTGGCATCTAAACACCTGATTTTTTTCTTTTTTGTGCTTGTAAGTTGGCACCATTCCTAAAATGAATGAGGATAGAATTACTATAGATATTGCTAGGATTCCTTTTTTGTTTTCTTTCTCTTGCAAACCTTTGTTGGTTTTACCTTCTGTATAACAGCACTGCTTCCTCTTTGTTATGCCAATTAACCAAAACCAGTCTGACTCTCAAAGAGGATTATAGAGTTTCTGAAAATGATTCTTTTATGTATTGAAGCAACTCTAACGGGATATTGCATGCCTCTCCTTTAAGAGAAAAATGATAATGCTTAAGTGTTTAAGAAAGCTATGAGGCCTTGTATAAAATTTACCTACTATTTTAGCCTTGCCCAGTGTGGCTCAGTTGGTTGGGTGTTGTCCTATACACCAAAAGGTTGCTGGTTAGATTCCGATCCAGGGCACTTGCCGAGGTTGTGGGCTTTATTCCCAGTGTGGGGCATGCAGGAGGCAGCCAGTCGATGTTCTGCTCTCTCTCCATTCTTCTCTCTCTAAAAATCAATAAAAATATTTTAAAAATTTTGCCTACTATTTTAGGCAAGATCACCTTAAGAGACTGATCACCAACCTGTAAAAGGGTAACACTGAATTATCAAGATTGAATACATTGTCATATATTGGTATGTAATGAATTTTTCTTTGGTCTGCCGTTGTCCTTTTTTGTGGTGCAGAGTAACCATGTTGTCTAGATAATGGAATTGAATACATTTTAGGAATTTTCGTTTTAAGTTAGTCTTTTAGGTAGGTAGACTGTGTGGATGCGGGTGCACACATGCGTGTATGTGTGTGGAGACCATTTTGTATTCAAAATGCAATTATAACCATCTTCATGGTACTTGTGAGAAGTTGTCCTTACCTCTTTCAGATGAATTAGATTGAGAGAAGTGGAAAAGTGTGATTAGGCAAGCAGTAAAGTGTGATTAGCACAACAGTGAGCTCCAATACCAGTTTGGTGCTTATACCACTAAGTAAGTCACCAGTGTGTATGTTTGCTTCCTGCATGTGCAGTACTAGTGCTTTGTGCTCCTTCAACCCTCTCCTGGGACACTGGAGCAAGTCATGTTCTTGAATTGTCAGTTATTCAAACCTTTGCTTTGGAACTGAGATTGCTTGAGACCTTCCTGTTGGGCCAGTTCCATTGTTGAATTTGTTGTGAATATAGTTTAAGGTGGTTTTTTTTGGTCCTTTTTATTAAATCGGGAACTTAAAAAATGTGATTATGAAGTTAGGTCAATCAGATTCTTTTCTAATTCTGTTCTTGGTGTCCCCCCCCCCCCTTTTTAAAAAAAATATGTTTCTATTGATTTTTTTTTTTTTTTGGAGAGAGAGGAAGAGAGAGGGAGACAGAAACATCAATGAGAGAGAACATTGATTGGCCGCCTCCTGCATGCCCCCACAGGGGACTGGGCCCACAACCTGGGCATGTGCTGTGACCAGGAATTGAACCGGTGCATGGACCTCTTGGTGCATGGATCGTGGCTCAACCACTAAACCACACCGGCCGGACCCCTTCCTTGTTTTTTTTTTTTTTTAATCCTCACCTGAGGATATTTTTCCATTGGTTTTTTAGATAGAGTGGAGTGGGGAGAGACAGACAAACATCAAAGTGAGAGAGACACACTGGTTGCATCTCCCATAGTCTCAACCAGGGTCAGAGATTGAATTGCAACCAAGGTACATGCCCTTGACCAGAATTGTGCCCTTGACCAGAATCAGACCCACAACTCTTTGGTCCTTGGGCCAGTGCTCTAACTGCTGAGCCAAACCAGCCAGGGCTTCCTTTCCTTCTTTAAAAGCTGTTTAACTCCCTTCTTAGGTAGTAATTGTTATTAATAGCAGTGTTTTGGATTGCTTTCCTTCCCCTTCCTCCATTGTAAGATTAAGATTATTTTTTAAGAGTTAGATTTAATTATATTTGGTCTTTTTCTGGCAGTGAAAAGAGACAATGTTTAGCTGTTTTTATGTTTGTTTGTTTGTTTTTTAAGATTTTTAAAATTGATTTTTTGGAAAGAGGGAGAGGGAGAGAGAAACATCACTGTCTCCTGCTCGCCCCCTACCGGGGATGGAGCCTAGCATGTACTTTGACTGGGAATCAGCCGCCAGCCTTTCCATGCATGGGATGATGCCCAGCCAACTGAGCCACACCAGCCAGGGCTGTTTAGCTGACTTAAAATAACTTTATGAGTAATGTGTTCATGGTAGAAAAATCAGAAAATTTGCCTAAGCTAAAAGGGAATAAAAATCCCCTTATAGTATCACCACCCAAAGACACCTTAGTGTTTTACTTACTAAATACACTTCAGATTTTGGTATTAATTATACACATTTTTACAAAATGGGATTGTATTGTATGTTTTGTAACCTGCTTTTCTCAAACAGTTTAACACATTTTGAAACTTGAAAATAATTTCATTCTTGCCTTGAATCCAGGATTTTATGGAAGACCTTGGGTTATGGAACAAAGAAAAGAACTCTTTAGAAGGTACATTTTTATTTTATGATGGATAGTCTTAAACTGTTAACATTTCCTTCTTTTGTTTGAAAAAATACTAACAATAGGCCAGGTGCAATTTGATGGTTTCTCAGTTGCAGAAGTTAGTCTTTTACCTCTTCTAAACTTAGGCCATTGGTTTTCAAACTTTCCTGGGGAAGCTGAGTAGGTTTTGGACTTCACCTGCCTCACCCAGAGCTGTGTTTTTAGTTAAGACTGTTTAATATGCTGACATTGTTTAATATGCTGACATTTGTTGTAATATTTTTTTACAATTCCACCGGATTACAAAAAGGTTAAAAGCTACTGCCCCAGAATGTTATTAGCTTTTTAAGAGATACAGATGCTTTAGAAAAGGGGAAAAATTAAGATTTACAGCCTTGTATGTTGCCTGTTTATGTATAATGTAATTTTCTTTCCCCTTAAGGCTCCAGAAATGGGAATTAAATACATACTTGTATGCTCCAAAAGATGACTACAAACATAGGATGTTTTGGCGAGAGATGTATTCAGTGGAAGAAGCTGGTAATTTTTTTCTTTTTAATTCATAAATTCAGAATATGTGAAGAAAACAGTTTTGTTTTTGTTTTTTTTAATGTAGTGGTACAAGAATTTTATTCAGTATTTTATTTTCACTGTAGGTAGTTTCCTTTTCTTCTATTTGGTAACTACTAGAGTTAGTGCAGATTGAAAGAGGAGTGCTAACAATTCATAGCCATGGTGTGATTCATGGGTATGCTAGTCTGTCTCCATCTGTTCGGTGGTCATAAATTGTACATTTTAACTTCTGCCAGTGGTCTAATAGTGGGGCGCTGGATGAAATAGGGCTAGGCCTAGGGCCAGGGAAGTGAGACACCCATCTCGGGTGCAAATTTTATGGAACTAAAAAAAATAATAATAATAATAGGGATAAATAATATTTTATGCAGTTTTTTAAAACCAAGGTTAATGCAAAAAAAAGAAAAAAAAATCCATGAACAAAAATACCGAAATTGTAAATAAAGACAGGATCAGTATTATTTGATCCTTTTGCTTTAGGCTCAAGTGTGTTTTGGTTTTGACCACTTGACTACTATTATTAATCCTGTCTTTATTTAAAATAAAGACCTCACCCTAATTCAGGCTTGTGCTGAAGTGAAAAGCAATCTTAAACTATCCTTGTTATGTGTGTGCTTATGTTGAGTTAATTATATAAAATTAGTAAATAAAGTAGTACATCACAGAACCTCGTTGTAAATTAGACAAATGGTGCTTTTGGGGCGGTGGGGGGGAGGACTTGAGTGAAGGGGAAAACATTTTTATACTTGCAATTAAATGATATACACATGTAGCTAACAAGATGTTTGGTTACAGAGCCAAGCCAAGGCACTGAAGACAAAGTTTTCTTA
Organism: Molossus molossus; assembly: GCF_014108415.1. Classification (NCBI taxonomy): domain Eukaryota; kingdom Metazoa; phylum Chordata; class Mammalia; order Chiroptera; family Molossidae; genus Molossus; species Molossus molossus. Next base: position 22,497,587 of record NW_023425352.1, read on the forward strand.
AATTATGAAGAAGCAGTTAAAACTTAATCCCATCTCCATCGAGTGTTGTTTACTACTTTATATAAGTGTGTCTTCAACTTAATTGTTTTCTGGAGATGCTGGTAATGAATTTTAATGTGATCCATAATCAAAATATATTTTGAGATACTACTGAAACTTATTTAAAGATATATCGTGTTATAGAAAGGTATTTCAGTTTACTCAGGAAAACTATCATGTTTTAAAAACTTAAAATCTGTAATGAAATCTGTAGTTACAAAGATGAGGGGTCAGGATGTTAAGGCCATGACTTAACCCTGGTTTTTAAGAAAACATTTTTCTTTTATTGTCACATTGAATGTGACACTTCGGTGAAATTAAGGGACTCCCTTTCTTGACTCATTATAAATTGGAGAAAATGACCTCATTTGAAAGGTGAGGTTCTTTTAGTTTTCTGTGCTACTTTCTAAAAACATGGACTCTGTTCTTTAGAACAACTTATGACTCTCATCTCTGCTGCACGGGAATATGAGATAGAGTTCATCTATGCTATCTCACCTGGATTGGATATTACCTTTTCTAATCCAAAGGAAGTTTCTACATTGAAACGCAAGCTGGACCAGGTAAACTTCCTTAACTTTTTTATTATTTTTCTCTGAAACAGTACCTGAAACTAAGTTTTCTGAATTGCTTTTATGATTCTAAAAGGAATTTCTGTACAGATTTTTTGCTTTAATGTTTTTGATGGAGGGGTATTTTCTAAAGTTTACTGGAAGTATCAGTGCTTCTCAAACTTTATTTTGCATAAGAACTTCCTTAAAAGAATGCTTACAAGTGATACTTGAAATAATTCTGACTAATAGATTTTTATACTGATTTGGGATGGGGAGTTATCTGAGTCTAGGTGATTCTGCAATAAGTGGTCCAGAATGACAGTTTGAGAAACTCTGTATACATACTATTGGGTGCTTGACTGAATTTGTGACTGAGTATGAAACAGAGGGTTTTACCTGTTAGACATCAGTTTGCTCAGTTATGTGGACAAGAGAAGTAATTCAGTCTGGAAATGATTAGTTTCCCAAGATGAGAAGAAAAATAGACTAGGTAAACATGTAAGTTGTTGGTACCAGATTGAAGTCTAAATTCTACTTAACATAAAAGCTGTGCAACTTTTTTGTAAAGTAAGTTCGCAGATACATATATTTGCTGAAATATATATTAGACAAAGGTTTATGCTATTTGTGACATTAAAATGGCTGGTAAAATTTTAAGGTAAATTCCATGAATGAGCTTTAAGAGGTTATTTCCCTATTTGATCAAATTCTGTTGTGATGATCTTTCTGATTCATGGCCTTGTTAAAGCTTATGTGCAGAGATTAATTAGGATCAATGTGTCTTTCGGGACTAGAATAGGTATGGGTTTTTTATGTGTTGAGTTTACTTATGTTTTTGTATTTTTCTGAGAGTTTGGTCTTTTATAATTAGTAGTTAAGGGGGTAAATAGACCACATAGTTACACCTTTGTTGGATCATATTGCATTCAAATCCAAATGAAAAAAGTGGGTCCCAAAACTGTGTAGCTTTTTAACATAGAAAATATAAAAACAATAGGTTTGGCTTTGAACATTTTACTAAGGAAAACATTTGACTTCTAAATATAACTGTTAAGTATATACTTTAACTTTTGGAATCCTGTATTTTTTACTCTAAATGAGCTGGTAAGGCCTTTTGCTTTTTTCCTTTTCTAGGTTTCTCAGTTTGGGTGCAGGTCATTTGCCTTGCTTTTTGATGATATTGACCATAATATGTGTGCAGCAGACAAAGAGGTGTTTAGTTCTTTTGCTCATGCCCAAGTCTCCATCACAAATGAAATTTATCAGTACCTAGGAGAGCCAGAAACTTTCCTCTTCTGTCCCACAGGTATTGTATATAATAGCTTTATATTTAACTAATCTTGAAATATATAACTTTCAAAGGACCATATGTGGGCTTTATTGTGCCATTCCCCTCTCTCTTGGATGTATAAAGGTAGGAATACTTTTTCTAGAAGATATTTCTCAAGGTCTTAAACTGGAGAAATTTTAGGGCCTAATAAATGACAACAGAATAGGCAAAATATTTTATGTATTTTCTAGTGCTGGAAATACAGTAGTTGTCCCTCCACCGCCCCATCCATGTTTTTGATTTCTTCAGTTTCAATTATCCATGGTCGGCCACAGTTGGAAAATATTATATGTTACCCAGCTGTTAGTTACTTAGCTATCTGATTGTCAGATTGACTGTGGAGGTATTGCAGTGTTTGTGGTCAGGTAATTGTTATTTTACTTTTTTACTTAATAATGGCCCCAAAGGGAAAGAGGAGTGATGCTGGCAGTTCAGATATACCAAAGAGAAGCTGTAAAGTACTTCCTTTAAAGCGAAAAGGTGAATACAGTACAGTAAGATACTTTGAGAGACCACATTTACACTTACTACAATATATTCTTATAATTCTAATTTGTTATTAGTTGTTAATCTCTTACTGTGCCTACTTTATAAATTAAACTTTATATAAAGCATAGTATATTTAGGCTTCGGTACCATCTGAGGTTTTAGGCATCCACTGGGGTCTTGGAACAGATCCTCCAGCAGATAAAGTGGGGGTGGGGGTGGCTACTGTATATGAACATTACATATTATCAAAATGAAAATGAGAAAAAAGCAAATTTACATAGCTTTTAACCTAATCATTTTGCATTTCCTCCTGCTTGTTCTTTTTTTCTGCCCATGCACCTGTGTCCTTTATTGCTCCTCCCATTTCCTCCTGGGCTCTTACTTTCAGAAGTCAGCATATAAAACTTAATAATTTTTTCCACTTTTCCTCCCCTTTCCTTTCCTAGTTCCTTCCATTGAAAATATTTTAGTCTCTTTTTTAGTTTCTTCTCAAAATTGAGCTTATAAGAAATTTTAGAAAATTTATTTAACTTTATATGTCTGTCTTGAGTATTGTGAGCCATGAACCTTATCTTGGTGGTCTATACTACATGAGTACTCAAATAATGTTCAATAAGATTATACTGGGAATTACTTAATTCATATATTAATTATGATTTAGTTGCAGTTGAGTACTAATAGCCATAGTGTTGCATTCTTTGTTACGATGTTATCAATTCAGTCTATTTGGCCTCTGACTGTAACTCAAGAAATGTAGACAAGTTAGAATTATGTAGAAAATGCTAACATTTTAGATGATTTCTTTAGTAAACTTGAGTGATCCTAGGATTGGTCTGTACTCTTGGAGGAAGAATATCAAATTTTATGAATTGACCTTTTTTTAAATGAATTGATTTTTTTTTTTCATCCTCACCCGAGGACATTTTTGCATTTATCATCAGAGCTAAAGAGAGAGAGGAGGGAAGAGAAAGAGAGAAACATCGACGTGAGAGGGACACATCAACTGGTTGCCACCCACACAACCCCAACCAGGGCTGGGGATAAACTGCAACCAAGATACATCCCCTTAGTGGGAACCGAACCCGGGATTCTCTGGTCCACGGGCCGACGCTCTAACCGTTGAACCAAACCGGCCAGGGCTAATGAATTGATTCTTAACTGAACTTTCCACTTGTGTTTCCTTCCTTTGGGGCATAACACAGAGGCCTTTTATCATTTGGTTGAAAAGAATTTAGAGTTGGTAGACATTTCCCCCCCATTTAAAAACTCATGACCATTTTACTCCTGACTATTTTACTTATGTTTCCCTTTACATTCAGAATATTGTGGCACTTTCTGTTATCCAAATGTGTCTCAGTCTCCTTATTTAAGGACTGTGGGTGAAAAGCTTCTACCTGGAATTGAGGTGCTTTGGACAGGTAAGTGTTTTAATTGTATACAGTGAAACTTTTATTAACTAGGACCTAGAGAAGTTGGTTGTTCTAGTTAATTGGATACTTTTTAAAACCTGAGCCTTAATGAGGAAACCTTGTTATTAAAATTCTCTTTTACAAAGTATACATTCTTCACTTAGTATAGAAAATAACCTGAGGATTTCCAGTGACCCTAAATATCATTTACTGATAAATAATCTATAGGGAACCAGGTTAAAGGGTATTGGTACCAGCCCTAGGAAACTGTTTTTTGTGTGTGTGTGTGTGTTTTTTTTAAATCCTCACCCGAGGACATTTTTCCATACTTTGTTCAGATAGAGTGGGAGGGAGAGAGAGAGATACACAAATAGAGAAACATCATCATGAAAGGGACACATCGAGTGGTTGCCACCTGCACGACCAACCAGGGCCAGGGACAAACTGCAACCGAGGTACATGCCCTTAGCGGGAACTGAACCCCAGTCTCTCTGGACCGCAGGCCAGCGCTCTAACCGCTGAGCCAGACCGGCCAGGGAGAAACTGTTTTGTTTTATAAAATGAAAGCTGTCATGCTAGATTGACAGCTAATAATCAACAGGCTGTGTTAGTTTTTCCTAAGAACTGAAGTCAGAAACCCTCCCAGAGTTTAGGTTAATTGGGATCTAATTAAGGACATACTGTATTATAATGGAAAAAGACATTGTTTACATGAAAATTTGTTTCTTATTAACATCAGTTTGAGGCAGCTTGCCCAAACCTTAAATATTCATACCTTTTTGACTAATTTTGTGTCTAGAAGTCTGAATATTGGGGGTTGGGGGGGTGAATAAAACCGAGTAAAAAGACATATTGCTATGTTAATTTATTTACAAAAACATTTTTTCCTTATTGATTTTGAGAGAGAGAAGGGAGAGGGAGAGAGATGGAAACACCGATGAGAGAGAACATCCATTGGCTGCCTCCTGCATGCCTGCCACTGGGATCGGGCCCATAACCTGGGCATGTGCCCTGACTGGGAATCAAACTGGCAACCTCTTGGTGCATGGTTCGATGCTCAACCACTGAGCCACACCAGCCAGGCAGTATTAACATACAAAGAAAAATTGTTAGCCCTGGCTGGGTAGCTTACGTGGTTAGAGCATTGTCCCACTATGTCAAGGTTGCAGGTTTGATGTTCAGTTGGGCACATACAAGAGGCAACCTATGAATGCATAAAAAGTGGAACAACAAATAAATGTTTCCCTCTCTCTCTCTTTCTCTCTTTCACTCTCACTCTCAAATCAATAAAATGAATAAAAAGTTGTTAGAAAGTATACAAATAACAAAGAAAACACAATAAAATATTGTATGCAGTATCTTTTGAAGAACCATGAGAGTCTTTTAACAAAAGGTGGTCATTATTTCTAGGTCCCAAAGTCGTTTCTAAAGAAATTTCAGTAGAGTCCATTGAAGAAGTTTCTAAGATTATTAAGAGAGCTCCAGTAATCTGGGATAACATTCATGCTAATGATTATGATCAGAAGAGACTGTTCCTGGGCCCATACAAAGGAAGATCCACAGAACTCATTCCGCGGTTGAAAGGAGTCCTGACTAATCCAAATTGCGAATTTGAAGCCAACTATGTTGCTATCCATACCCTTGCCACCTGGTACAAATCAAACATGAATGGAGTGAGAAAAGATGTAGTGATGAGTAAGTAGACTACTTAACCCTTGACCTTGGGAGAAGAGCTGGGGTTAACTAGAAACATTGGCAAGTAAGTGTTCATTATCACAATTTAAGAGGTATTTTTAAAGGTGTGTTATTTAGTTCTATGAATGAGATGTGTACATAAATGATTGAAGAAGGGCTGAGTCGCTTTAGACAAGTTACTTGATGATAGTCCTCTTGAGGAGTTTTAAAATGTGACTTAGCTTTTGTCTGACTGTTAGACTGACTAGTCATTTAGTGTTCATGTTATCCTCAGAATTCTGATTCAATTTGTGTTTTCAGGTTATTTTTATTAAATGGGATATTTTATTTATTTTATTTTTATTTGTTTGTTTGTTTATCCTCATCCGAGGACATTCTTCCCTTTTTTGTTCAGATAGAATGGGAGGAGAGAGAGGAAGAGAGAGAGAGAGAGAAATATTGACATGAAAGGGACACATGGAGTGGCTGCCTCCCACACGAGGCAACCAGGGCCGAGGACAAACTGCAACCGAGGTACGTGCCCTTAGCGGGAACCGAACCCGGGTCTCTCTGGACCACAGGCCGACACTCCCAACCGCTGAGCCAAACCAGCCAGAGCTAAATGGGATATTTTAGATGACTAGTTATTCTTATCAGAGTTACTTCGTATATCATTTAAATTAGCTTACTTTTATGGAACATATTCTCATTTTTAATTTTTTTGTATGTATTGATTTTAGAGAGAGAGGAAGGAAGAGGGAGAGATAGACACATTGATGAGAGAGAACATTGATTGACCACTTCCTGCATGCCTCCCACTGGGGATCAAGCCCACAACCTGGGCATATGCCCTGACTAGGAATCAAACCAGCGACCTCTTGGTGCATGGGTTGATGCTCAACCACTGAGCCACACCGGCTGGGCGTGTGTGTGTGTGTTTTAATTGGGGTTAATTGGTTAATAATATCATATAGATTTTAAGTGTACATTTCTGTGATACGTGACCTGTATATTGCGTTGTGTGCCCACCACCCACAGTCAAATTATCTTTGTCATCATATGTTTGGTATATAGTTCTGTACCTCTACTTCTAATTTTTTTTTTATTGAATTACTGCCTCCCTTTACAGCTCAATCATTGTTACCCTCTCTCTAACCAATAAAAAACACAAAATTAGGGATATAATCTCCATGCCTTCTGTATTCATGGCACTTGGCTCCTGTCTCTTTTAAGGTAGGGCACGACGCATGTTGAGGAGTAATAGACATTAGCCAGACTGGGCCATGTACAGGGAAATCAGGAGGAGAGCTGAGAATAGAGGGTTTGAATACCAAGCCAGAGTTCAGACTTAAGTTTTTCTACCACTATCCTGGTTCAGAACTTTATTATTTGCTTATTTTCTGTACTCATATGTGAGCTCTGTAATTGATTTTACTCTTTCTTCCCAATGCATTTATTAATTTGTCCATTATTTTTTCATAATTATTTGCCCACTATGCTATAAACCCCTGAAGGGCTAGGGAATGTTTTCTTTATGAAAAGCATAGTGCCTTTAACCTTGCATTCCCAATAATTCATACTGGACATTTAAGAATGACTTTTCCCGTATATCTAAAATTAGTGTTTTTTATTTCAATTGGGATTTTACATTTAGCAATACATTTACCGTACTATTCTAGGTAAAGTTGTTTATTGAAGGGTCTTGGTCACATTTGCATTTTTATGTTTAAGGTTCTTGTTCTATATCTTTGCTTCTCTGGTTGTACTGTAACAACTATTGTTTGCATTTCTACCCCTCACTTGTCAGGAAGCTTTTGTAATCAAAACTGTTTTTGTGTTCTTTCTCTTTTTTGCAGCTGACAGTGAAGACAGTACTGTATCAATCCAAATAAAGTTAGAAAATGAAGGCAGTGATGAAGATATTGAAACTGATGTACTTTATAGTCCACAGATGGCTCTAAAGTTAGCTTTAACAGAATGGTTGCAGGATTTTGGAGTGCCTCATCAGTATAGCAGTGAGTTTTGATCATTTTTTGTAAAGGGGGTTGGATCATATGTTGAGTCACAAAGTAAAAAAATTTGTGATGTGCTTTGCTGTAGGCCCACTGAACAAAATGATTAGGGATCTAGAGAAAAGTAAGATTTTAAATCTTATTTTTGGTCTTAAATAGCTTTTATCTTGATGGAATGCTAATTTGTTTTTAAAATGTTTATTTTGAAATAGTCATTTAACTGTTTTTAAATACAGATCTTCAAAAGAGAAGATAATAGGTGTTAATATGTTTAGGAATGTTTATCATCTGTTTCTTCTTTCCCTACTTCCCTGGTGATTTTAGAAAAATTGTGCTTTTCTCAGGGCTCATATTATTTGAAAGCTCAAATTGAGGTTCCAGTTACAGATATAATAAGAAAACATTTCTCTAGATCTAATTTGTTCTGTTTCTAATTCTGGTTATTTTTGTGGCAATTTGTTTTTGTAGGTAGGCAAGTTGCACACAGTGGAGCTAAAGCAAGTGTAGTTGATGGGACTCCCCTAGTTACAGCACCCTCTTTAAATGCTACAACTGTAGTTACAACAGTTTACCAGGAGCCCATTATGAGCCAGGGAGCAGCCTTGAGTGGCGAGCCTACAGCTCTGACCAAGGAAGAAGAAAAGAAACAGCCAGATGAGGAACCCATGGACATGGTAGTGGAAAAACAAGAAGAAACAGACCACAAGAATGACAATCAAATATTAACTGAAATTGTAGAAGCTAAAATGGCAGAGGAATTGAAACCAATGGATACTGATAAAGAGAGCCTAGCTGAATCAAAATCCCCAGAGATGTCTATGCAGGAAGATTGCATCAGTGATATTGCCCCTATGCAGACTGATGAACAGACAAACAAAGAGCAGTTTGTGCCAGGTCCAAATGAAAAGCCTTTGTACACTGTAGAACCAGTGACTCTGGAGGATTTGCAGTTACTTGCTGATCTATTCTACCTACCTTATGAGCATGGACCCAAAGGAGCACAGATGTTACGTGAATTCCAGTGGCTTCGAGCAAATAGCAGTGTTGTCAGTGTCAATTGTAAAGGAAAAGACTCTGAAAAGGTGAGTATGCTTAATTTCCCTGCTTTTCTAGCCTGGATGGGTCCCCAAGTTGATGTTATAGAGGAAGTATTAAATGAGTATACTGGTAACTGGCAGAAAATTGACCAGATCTTAGAATATGTTCTGTAAAGTGGATGTGGACTCTACCAAATCTGGTACATACATAGTTTGACCATAGTTTGACCTTACAGTTAGGAATGAAGGAAAATTAAAGTTGATTATTTTAGGAATATTTGTCAGTTTGAGCAGACAAACTTTTATTGCTCATCTAAAGAGTTTAAGCTCAGTGATTCTCTAATGGTTAGGGTAAATTGCAAGCACCTGATAACAAGCCGCTTCGTTTATAATTATGCTTTAGATTATTTTGTTAAATGTGCAAATTTTTGAGTCTTTTTATTGATCCTCAATAGATTGAAGAATGGCGGTCACGTGCAGCCAAGTTTGAAGAGATGTGCGGACTAGTGATGGGAATGTTCACTCGGCTTTCCAATTGTGCCAACAGGACAATCCTTTATGACATGTACTCCTATGTTTGGGATATCAAGAGTATAATGTCTATGGTGAAGTCTTTTGTACAGTGGTTAGGTAGGTGCACCAGGAATAATGTCTTCTCAGATAAATTGTCTCCTAAAGAAAAAAGACAGATTAACCCACAGGGAGAAAAACATTTAGGGAATTTGCAAATTTCAGACTCTTTAAATTCTTTGCCTAGAGTTTTTTCAAACGAGTAGCCTTTGTTGCATACTTGATGTGCAAGTCTCAGTAAATACATCGAGCACATTGATTTTTCTCCCTTGGGGTAATTCAGCATACATATTTTGAAAATGTGTTAGAAAGTACTGACTTTAACTTGCTCTGACTGAATGCTTCCTGGATGGAACCCTTTATCCCACTTGTGTTTGATTTGGAGATGAGACACTATGAATTGTGACTCTGTAAGCTCTCTGCTGCTTGCTGTGTCTTGATAACATTAATGCTGTTTAACAGAATTGCCTAAATGACCTAAGGGGCCTGGCAAGAGGAAGCCATCCTCCCAGCCCTGTGCGCATGCGAGCTTTAGTGGTGGGCTATTCTGGTGCTACTTAGTATTATTTCACATGGCTTTTTCTTTATTTCTGTACCAAGTAATTGGTTTTAGCAGGGGATGAAAATTATAGTCCCCTAAAAACTTTCTGTTTATTAAATGGACTTTTGTATGTCACCTTTGAAAACAGCGATTTAAACAATTTTTTTTATTTTGGGAAATGTTCAAACTTGGTAAAAAGCACCAGCATGGCCAGGTTTCTCTAGGGACCTCATTTCATTTCCAGGTTATCAAGCCAGCTGTAAGGAATACATAATGGACTTACAATACAGCACACAGCAGGCAGCAAGGCTAACTGACGCGTCATGGTTTTCATAGTAGTCACAAATACTGTGATGGGCTACATGGTCTTGGTTGTTAAGTAGATGTGTAAAACACTGTGAACTTAGATTAACTAAGGAGTAGTAGCAATGAGATTTCTCACTTTCTGCCTATATACTTTGGGTTCCTTTTTTTTTTTTAATCCTCACTCAAGGATATTTTTCCATTCATCTTCAGATAGAGTGGGAGGGAGGGGGAGAAAGAGAGGGAGAGAGAGAAACATCAACATGAGAGTGACACATCAGCTGGCTGCCTCCTGTACAACCCCAACCAGGGCTGGGGATAAACTGCAACTGAGGTACATGACCTTGACGGGAATTGAACCTGCGACTCATTGTTCTGCGGGCTGATGCTATGACTGCTGAGCCAAACCGGCCAGGGCTATGCTTTGGGTTCTTAAATATTAAAAAATAATAGTTTCCCTGTGATACAATTTATTAGCAGCTAAGAGTAGTCTCTAATTATTAATTTGAAAATATAGACCTTCGGGTTCCTGTATATTTAGTACAACAAGTAGAAGAGAGAATTTTGACCTTTTGTTAAAAGGCTCCAAGAGATACCTGTATTCTGTGATAGATGTCAGCTCTTAGGCTCAGGAAAAACCTCTATGTTGGTTGTTTGATGAAAGCAATTGCCTTCCATCTAGGCTTCTGGCCAGAGATTTATAGAAATTTAAATCTTAAATTTCCACTCTGAAATCTAGATTATAGAGTTTGAGAAAGTATCTCTTAAAATCTTTGATACTCAGCTTTTACTTCAAGAATTATTAAAAATTCTTTTTTTTTTTTAAATCCTCACCCGAGGACATTTTTCCATTTTTTGTTCAGACAGAATGGGTGGGAGAGAGAGGAAGAGAGAGAGAAACATTGACGTGAAAGGGACACATCGAGTGGTTGCCACCCGCACAACCCAACCAGGGCCAGGGTCAAACTGTAACCGAGGTATGTGCCTTTAGTGGGAACCGAACCCGGGTCTCTCTGGACCGCAGGCTGACGCTCTAACCGCTGAGCCAAACCGGCCAGGGCTAAAAATTAAATTCTTGATTATATAGATACTGTGTTTCCTCTCAGACTTTACCTTTGTACTTTGCAATTATGGGGCAGCTTTCCAAAATTGAATAGATAGCTGTTGTATAATCTCAAGGTCAGAGCATCTTAGAAGTTTTAAATTATTATCTTTTCATAGCTTACAAAAAAAGCTCACGACGAGAGTATTTTCATGGTTCTAGAGTGATTTCAGGGAGTTACTGATTAGAACCCTTTGTTTTCCTCTTCTCTCCAGTCCAGCTGGCATTCAGTCCTTTAAAAAATGTGGCTATGCAGTACTTTTGATTACTAATGACTTCTATTATCTTCTTCCCCATTGTGTACAGATGGGAGAATCCTCATCACAAGTGTCTACTACTATTGGATGGACAGCGGCAGATGTTCACAGCGCGTCATGATTAATTAGTTTAAATTGAAAGGTTCTATCTGTGAGGTAGCTCAGGTAGATTTAAGGGCAATAGACATGAACTGAAGTCACGTTCGCGCAGCGACTGAGGCATTAACCATGTTTTCATTTACACAGCTCTTCGTATATGCAGCTTTTTATTGTAATAGTTGGAAGTGCTAGTTATGTTGTAGTCTCAAAGTGGGGGGTAGGGGAAATTGGCTGATCTTAAAGTTCGAGAGGTAATAGTTTTTTCCTGCAGTGTAAATTTACACTGAGCTATGGAATGGGGCAGGTTCTCTTCATAACCTAAATTTTGACCCTATATCATATTTATTTTACAAATATTACACTATATATGTTTTTTTTTAAGTACCCCTACCTCTACAAAATGACAAACCTGGATATAACCTCTTAATGGGCCTGAATTGTCAATAAAAAATTTGGTTTGCTTTGGGACTGTTTGACTAGCACACTATACCTTGTACTGATGAGACTGTTAACTTGAACAGGAGGTAGAATGCTGTCTTCAAGTGGAAAAGAACTATATTGCGCTGCTTATCTTGTCAGAAGACTAGGCAGGTGATTTTGATTTGGCCTCCAAATATTTGCCTTTAATTATCACTTACTGTTAACTGTCTTTATTGCATATGACTATGAAGTTGGTTAAGTGGTGAACCTTAAAGTTGCCTTCTAGACCTCAGAGCCTGCTACTACTTCATGTATGTGTTCAGTGCACTGCAGAGATCATAATGGTCAATCAGAGGAACCAGATACTGTCATACTTGTAAGAAAAGTATGTCTTAGCTCTGGACAAATTAGGAGCATCAGTTGGCTCTCCTTAGTTGTTGGTTTCTATCAGGCTGGTATTATTACTAGCCCAGTCTGAATTTGGATTGTCCTTGTTAGAAAAAAAATATTGTTCTCATTGTGGTCAGCTTGGTGAACAATTTATTTATTTTGCTGATCTTAGTCTTCTGACAAGATTAACCCCTTTTCTTCCCATTTCCCCTTTCCTGTACCTTTTCTCAAAATGTAAAATGTGACTTCAGACAGGTTTAATTCCTTCATGGGCTGTGATAATAAAATGTCTCATTATCTGTCTCATTCATTTCACTTTATATTTACTGTAATTTCACTACAGAGCAAGCAACTGACTTGATTTTTATAGCTGTTTGTTTGGCCCAGACAAACTTGAGACTTGCTTTCCTTTCAACAATGAAAGAAAGGGTGGAACTCTTAACAGTGATTATTTGTTAATCAGAAAAAGGAACATCAGTATTGAAATTCCATTTTGAATTAAAAAAAAAATTATTATCACAGCCTTGTCCTGAAACCCTGGATTGTTGTTAGAGAGCTATTTCCACAAAGTGTTTGTTAGTTTTTTGGACGTTTGAGACCCCAGGAAATCCCCTTTTTCGTAACATTCTCCGCTTGGATCTGATCTCAACAGGGTGTCGTAGTCATTCTTCAGCACAGTTCTTAATTGGAGACCAAGAACCCTGGGCCTTTAGAGGTGGTCTAGCAGGAGAGTTCCAGGTATCAATATGAATTCACAACTGAATTGACATTTTCTTTGTTTTATGAGAAACCTTATGTTGCGCATCAGATGGCTGGAAGGATTGGTCTGCCGAAGGCTTTCTAGTCCCAAATTCAATTTAGTTACATAGCTGGATTTTAAATCAAATTTTCCTCCTCTTTCACAGTAATTTCTGAAGGAGATGCTGCCAATTCCCCCCGCGCCTGCGAAGCGCAGCGGCTCTAGGTGTACACTTCACATTGTTTCTTTGCAGGTCGCACAGCATTTTAATCTGCGCCCGCAATGCACAATGCGCGCATGCTCGTCTGCCAGTGGAAACTCCATGAGCAAAAGGGATGAACAATTGTGCAAGTGAACGGTGAAAGGGCTTTTGGATACTTTCGCAATTTTATAAATAAAACTTATACTCGAAAGAACAGACTATTAATGAAAATGTGAACAAAATATAAAGCACTTTGGTATCAGAATTTGTTCATGGACTTTTCAGGTGCTCTACTTTTCTCCCCTCAACAGGTGCTCTGCTGCGCACAGCAAACTGAAGCGCATTGCTTTGGGAATAAAGCGTCTCCTGGACAGATAACCCTCTTCAGACCAAACCTCTCCTTCTGACATTCTGTTCTGCCATCTTTTAGTAGAAAGATGGTCTATATGAGATTGGTTTTAAAAAAAAAAGAAATTTGTCCATAATTGGAATTGATATTTATTTATTTATTTTACTGTAAATTTAAATCCCTATTAATAAGCCTCTAAAACTATGTAACTCAGTTTGGGTAATTTCTATTCAGAAGCACTCCCCTCCCTCAGCAAAGAGTGTTTATATTAGTAAAGCATAGTACACCCCTCTTCTTTAGGTCTGCCTGCAGTAGCCAGTTAATATTAAGTTGGTAATCTGCAGTGCACACTCATGTAAAGAAATGGATATCTTCTCAACACTAATCCATCTCCTTTTTTTTTCCCTCCCACAGCGTTTGCTGCCAATTGATGGGGCAAATGATCTCTTTTTTCAACCACCCCCCCTGACTCCTACCTCCAAAGTTTATACTATCAGACCATATTTTCCTAAAGATGAGGTAATTGTTTGTCTACCTACCAACCCGATTGTATGACTGGTGCACATTGGTACTTTTTCTTTGATCTTCCTGGTTAAAAGAATCAGTTCTATCTATCTTAAAACACAAACTTCAGATGGAGTTAACTAAACATTGATCATGGGGGATGGGAGATATTTAAGGAAAAACCTGAGGAGTTCAGACTCTTAACATCTTGTGCTAAATTTTTTAATTCCTCCCTTAAAAAAATCAGATGAAATGTATTCAGAGTTGAAATTACTAAACAGTCAGTGTGTCTAAATGATATGTTGTCCTTGGCTGATTTTCTCCAGCGTGTTACTATTCTGTAATTTTCAGTTGGAAAGTGCCTACAGGCTATTGACAGCTACAGAGAAAAGCAAGCCTGTTTTAAAGACCATAACATCGTTAAAACATGTCTCAGAAAACGGAGACAGTCTTAGAGTTTGCTGGATTTTGAATCCACTACTTACTGCCTATAACCATCCCCTGCAAAGCACTTCTCAGTGTTTACTATATGCTGCTTTCAACTGTTTTTACAACTATGACTCAATAAGTAAATCTTTATTTAACAAAGCAAAGGTGATAATTATGACAGGCCAGACATTTTGTTACTTCCTGTACTAGAAGTCCAGTCTGACTTATGAGTCACATTGTCACTAAATTCTGTTGCCATATTTCTTGATCTGTTACTTAACTAGATTATATTTTCAGGCTTCCGTGTACAAGATTTGCAGAGAAATGTATGACGATGGAGTGGGTTTACCTTTTCAAAGTCAGCCTGACCTTATCGGAGACAAGTATGTGATGAAGTATTTGGGTTTGTTGGATTTGGGAAGTAGACATTTCATAGCCAGGTTTATCAGATTGAGGGGAGATTATGATTGGAAATACAGTTTTTTAGAAATCCCACTTTACTTTTTTTTTTAATCCTCACCTGAGGATATTTTTCTATTTATCTTTAGATAGAGTGGGAGGGAGAAAGAGAGAGAAATATTGATGTGAGAGACAAATCGACTGGTTGCCTCCTGCTTGACCCCCAACCAGGCTGCAACCAAGGTATGTGACCTTGACTGGAACTAAACCAGAGACTCCTTGGTCCAAGGGCTGGTGCTCTAACCATTGAGAAACCCGGCCAGGGCCCACTTTTTAAAAAAGTTTTTCTTTATTGATTTAGAGAGAGAGGAAGGGAGAGGGAGAGAGAGATGGAAACATCAGTGAGAGAGAACATTGGCCGCCTTCCACATGCCCCCCACTGGAGATTGGGCCCACAACCTGGGCATGTTCCCTGACTGGGGATTGAACCCGTGACCTTGTCGGTGCTCAACCACTGAGCCACACTGGCTGGGCCCTACTTGACTTTTAATAAATTCTGAATATTAATATGTATATTTCCAGTTTTTTCTTATACCAAGTGTAGTTTCCATAGGTTGTCATTCAAGTGCTTTGGGCCTTAACATCACTGAGGTCTGCATTTTGTGGTTAGTAACATATTAAACTCATTCTGGCCTCTTTTCTTCTGAGCAGATTAGTAGGAGGGCTGCTTTCCCTCAGCCTGGATTATTGCTTTGTCCTAGAAGATGAAGATGGCATATGTGGTTATGCCCTGGGCACTGTAGATGTGACCCCCTTCATTAAAAAATGTAAAATTTCCTGGATTCCCTTCATGCAGGAAAAGTATACCAAGCCAAATGGTGATAAAGAACTCTCTGAGGCAGAGGTAATGCACAAGTTTAGAATTATACAATAGTAATTTTTATTTAATAAGTACTTAAAAACCAGATATTTTTAAAGCAGCTACTTCTTAAAATCTCAGGGCTTTCTGAATTTCTTACAGAAAAGAATTCTCAAGGCTTATTCTCAGCATGCTATTTTCCACTGTTCCCTCAGTGTTAGGAAGGATAGTTTTTTATTTGGAAGCATTGTTGTAATACTTTCTTGAGTAAAAACACAATATAGACTATTAAAGGACCTTTCTTT
The DNA here is from genome assembly GCF_014108415.1 of Molossus molossus. Lineage (NCBI taxonomy): Eukaryota > Metazoa > Chordata > Mammalia > Chiroptera > Molossidae > Molossus > Molossus molossus. The sequence goes on from NW_023425352.1 coordinate 22,513,599, forward strand.
TTTCTCCCTGTTTTGAAGCACCAAACTTAAGAGCATTAATGATCTCTTTTCTGGGTACTCAGGGCAAATGTAGTTGATTAAAATCTCATTTACTTGGTTGTCAGGCTGCTAAGTTGGTTTTCTTAGTAATGTTTTTCTCATTGTAATTAAACAACAGTAGGGGTGAGCTCTGAGAGTCTGCTTTCTTATAGAAGCACTCCTCGTTATATGTCTGTTCCAACTTCAGTGAATCTTTCCTCTTTAAAGTGTTTTGCCCCACATAGGTCAATTAATGCTTATTTTGGTTTATACATCACATATGCTTTTTTTGTTGTTAATCCTCACCTGAGGATATTTTTTCCATTTTTCTTTATTTTTATTTTTTACAAAAAATGTTAAAGGTTTTTATTGTTTGTAACATAGGCACAACTATTTAAAGTTAATAAATTTTTAAAAAATGTTTTTTAGATAGAGTGGGAAAGAGAGAGAGACATCGACACAAAAGGGACACATTGAGTGGCCGCCTCCTGCATGACCCAACCAGGGCCAGGGACAAACTGCAACCGAGTTACATGCCCTTAGTGGGAACCGAACCAGGGCCCTCTCTTTACCGCAAGCTGACGCTCTCTAACTGCTGAGCCAAACCGGCCAGGGCTAAAGTTAATAAATTTTTATGTAAGGAATTTCACATGCTTTGAGTCCTTCCACACACTGCCTTAGTTTCTCCGGAGTTTGACTCTTTGATATCTTTTTTCTTTTTTTCTTTTTTGCTCAATCCAGTTGTCATTTCAGTCAGTCCTATATAACAGGAACAGAGATAATCATGTGATCACAAACTATCTGGTTACTAGTAACCTAGAAGGATTAGCTAGACAGAGGACATCTGTAAGACTCCAGAGATCTAAGGCAGCTGTGTCAAAGTCTTACTGATTACCAGTGGCTATTACAAAATCACATATAGCTTGTGTTATATTTATATTGGACAGTGCTAATCTAGACAGTGAAAATAAGGGTTAAGAAAATGTCCAGGATTTAAAAAAAAAAGCCCTGGCCAGTTTGGCTCAGCGGTGAGAGTGTCAGCCTGCGGTCCAGAGAGACCCGGGTTCAGTTCCCCCTAAGGGCGTGTACCTTGGTTGCAGTTTGTTCCCGGCCCTGGTTGGATTGTGCGGGTGACAGCCACTCGATGTGTCCCTTTCACGTCGATGTTTCTCTCTCTCTCTTCCTCTCTCTCTCCCCCACTCTATCTGAACAAAAAAATGGAAAAAATGTCCTCAGGTGGGGATAAAAAAATAGAAAATGTCCATTGATTTTTTTTTTTTTTTTGAGAGAGAGTGGGAAGGAGGGAGGGGATATGAGGAGAGAAGAGAGAAAGAGAAACATTGATGTGAGAGAGAAACATCAATTGGGTGCCCCCTGCACATGCTCCAGCTGGCAGGGGATCAAACATGCAATCCAGGTACGAGCCTTTGACTGAGAATCTAGTCCGAGACCCCTCTGTGCCCACCGTTGCTCTAACCACTGAACAACACTGGCCAGGGCGCATTTTTTTTTTTAATGCTATTTTACTTACATCTTCACCCATAATTAGCATTAGTCTCACAACATCGCTATTTTAAACTTGGTTTGAGAGAGAGAGACATCGATTTGTTCCACTTAACTTGTTCAGTCATTGGTTGACTTTTTTTTTTTTAATCCTCACCCGAGGATATTTTTCCATTGATTTTCAGATAGAGTGGGAGGGAGAGAGAGAAAAACATTGATGCGAGAGAGAGAGAGACATTAGTTGGTTGCCTCCTGCACTATCCCACTCAGGGCCAGGGACCAAACCGCAACTGAGGTACATGCCCCTGGCCAGAACTGAACCCACGATTCTTTGTTCACGGGCCAGTGCTCTAACTGCTGAGCCAAACCAGCCAGGGAAGCATGTGTATTATTATTACTTTTTCAAATGAGTTAAGTTTAATTCCAGATGGTATAGAATTCCAAATAGAACAAAGACTGAAGAACGCACTTGGGCACGATTCTGAGCTGGGTTTACTCTGACCTTACAGCTAAGGTTGAAATGGCAGAGTGAAGAGATGAGCCAGTGCATGATTATTATTACTTTTTTTTTTTTTTACAAAAGTTAAATCTTTTTTTTTTTTTTTTATTCTCACCCGAGGACACTTTTTCATTCTCTGTTCAGATAGAGCAGGAGGCAGAGAGAGAGAGAGAGAGAGAAACATCGATGTGAAAGGGACACATCGAGTGGCTGCCACCCGCACGACCAACCAGGGCCGGGGACAAACTGCAACCGAGGTACATGCCCTTAGCAGGAACCGAACCCGGGTCTCTCCGGACCGCAGGCCGACGCTCTATAACTGCTGAGCCAAACCAGCCAGGGCCAAAAGTTAATTCTTAAATGTACAACAGGCTCCAAGACAACACTTCATTCTAGCTATAGATGGCAAGAGATGTTATGGCAGGGAATCCAGATGTTAAAAAAAGGAATGGAATTAAGGATCACCATTGCCAGGCACAAGAAACAGCTCACTTTTTGCCAGGTTTCTTAATTTCATCTGTGGCTAGGGGGCCCTTCCCCGCAGCCTTGAAGGCTTTTAGTTCCTCAAGTTTCTTCTGCTCCTCTTTCTGCTGCTGCTTGAATTGAATGCCTTATCTTTCTCGCCCATCTCCTTGGCTTGCTTCTTGGGCTGCTTCAGGGGCCTCTTCTTGCCACCTTCGCGGCCGGACATGGTGCCTCCTGCCCCTTCCTCCAGCATGTGTATTTTTTAAAAACAGTTCTTAAGAACAATTTTTATGTTTAATAGATACTCTCAGGTATATATTTGGATTCTTACTTTGCTCCTCTTCTCCTTTTCTGAAATTCTCTACCTCTCTCCCCACACTAGTAGACTCACATTCTTTATAGTTTTTTAAATTATTTTTTTACCTTCTCCCCTCACCAGATAGATGGCTATGTAATAAGAGGCTTGTTTGGAATGGCCTCACTAAGGGATTCCATTGACACTGACTGTAGCATGCTGGTGATTGAGCTGTTAATGTGTTGCTGTTCCATATCTGACAATTAGTTTTTAGCATAGAAACATAAAGAATGGACAAACTTTCTTTTAGTGGTAAAATAAACATTACATGTAAGTTATCTTAACCATTTAAGTACAGTTCAGCAGTGTTAAATACATGTACAAGCCATACAGACTTTAAAATTTTTATGTTGAATAATTTTAGTTTTTAAGAAGTTACAGAGATAATCCAGAGTTTTGTGTATATCCCTTGCCCATTTTCTACATTTGTTCAAGTCTAGCAACTCTGTAAATTTTACTGTTTACTTACCAGTTTTTCCACTAAAGTCCTTTTTCTGTCTCAGGATCCAATCCAACATATACCATATATTTAGACAAAGTTTTTAAAAGTGAAAACGCTTCAGCTCTAACTAGAAGCTAATTAATTCTGTGTGATAATTATATGACTGGAGGTGTTATTGAGTATTATTTTCCTTTCCCATTACTGAGTTCTATAGTTTGGATATAGATGTATAATGAGTGGTAGTTGAAAGTCAAAAGAGATTCTAATTTTTAGAAAATTCTAATTTTTAGAAAATAATGTTGAGTTTCCATGAAGAGCAGGAAGTGTTGCCGGAAACTTTCCTTGCCAACTTCCCTTCCCTGATAAAGATGGATATTCACAAAAAAGTAACTGACCCAAGTGTAGCCAAAAGCATGATGGCCTGCCTCCTGTCTTCATTGAAGGCTAATGGTGAGTATGTGTTTGTGGAGTTAATGTTGTTTGGGTTGGTGGGGACAGGACTGTATTTTAGGATAAAAAGTGAATTGTAGTGAATTTACATACCCTTTCCCACCATTTATGATTCGGCTTCTGAATTATTGTGCAAGAATTGCATGAGTGTTTTTTTTTTTTTTTTTATCCTCACCTGAGGACATTTTTCCATTTTTTGTTCAGATAGAGTGGGAGAGAGAGAGAGAAAGAAATATCGACGTGAAAGGGATACATCGAGTGGCTGCCACCTGCATGACCAACCAGGGTGGGGGACAAACTGCAACCGAGGCACGCGCCCTAAGCGGGAACCGAACTCGGGTCTCTCTGGACCGCAGGCCGACGCTCTAACCGCTGAGCCAAACCGGCCAGGGCTTGCATGAGTATTAATCATTGAAAAATGCTGCTCTTTTACACGGTGAATGCTTATTTTGAGCCTCAATTAAATGAGAAGTGAACACATGGGGTTATATTTATTTTGCCAGGAAACTCATAAATGATAGTTGAAAATTAAATGAACTGTGGGGAGAAATTTTATTTAGGAATGCAGAGTCAGCAGTTTCTTTGAGTTTATCTAAACTCAACCTTCAAAAATACTTGTCTTTACATTAGTATGGAGACTTTTTCTGTGAAGGGCCAGATACTAAGTATTCTAGGCTTTAAGGGCCACATAAGGTTTCTGTTGCAGTCTTTTTTAATTAAAAAAAAAATCTTTTTTTTCCCCTTTATTGATGTTAGAGAGAGAGGAAGAGAGAGGGAGAGAGAGAAACACGGATGACAGAGAACATTGATTAGCTGCCTCCTGCATGCCCCTCACTGGGGATCAGGCCCACAACCTGGGCATGTGCCCTGACCAGGAATCAACTGGGGACCTTTTGGTCGACTCTTAACCACTGAGCCATGCCATCCTGGCTAATGTAGGCATTTAAAAATTATATTTTTAAAATGTAAAAAACAGTTCAGCCTTTGGGCAATACAAAAGTGGGCAGCTTTTTGAACTCTCATTACAGCAGCAGTTCTCAACCTGTGGGTTGCGGCCCCTTTGGGGGTCGCCTAAGACCATTGGAAAACACTTATTTACAATGGCGATTCATAACAGTAGCAAAATTAGTTATGAAGTAGCAACGAAAATAATTTTATGGTTGGTGGTCACCACAACATGAGGAACTGTATTAAAGGGTTGCAGCGTTAGGAAGGTTGAGAACCACTGCACTAAAGGAATGTTGATACATGAGAGTGCAGTTGTTGCATTTTTGTGTCATTTGAGTCACTGTTCCTTTGTGGGGTAATTTGAACAGCTCTGCATAATTCTTAGTGCTGTGCTTGGAACTGAATCACGCAGGTGGGTATGTGAAGTATGTCTTAGACTATACACATTCTGGTTATATTGGCTTATGACACACGCTGGAATAGGTTATGCTCTGTGAGCCCCTCGGAGGTACTTTATATTAAAACATTAAACAGGTACTCTGCTTTGAGATTTTTTACAGCCCTTCTCCAAAAGGTTTTCTTTGTGGAGAAGAGTTTCACTGATGGTTGAATTTTTTTGAGGTATATTTTGATTTAAGAATTGTATATATTAAGGTGTACAATTTGATGATTTGAAATACATTGTGAAGTAATATCCACATTCAAGCTAGTTAACATAATCATAATTTAAGATAGTTATTGCAATATTTAATGATGGCTATTAATATTCATTTAATATTAATACATATTTAAAAAGTTGTGGTATGAAATTTAGGTCCTGGTATAGACAAGCTCCCACTGTGATCTGTTTGAAATATATTAAAGATTAGTCACAATTTATATCCATAATTCTACTAATTAACATTTTGATTATCTGTTTTTATTTCTAGGCTCTCGGGGGGCTTTCTGTGAAGTGAGACCAGATGATAAAAGAATTCTGGAATTTTACAGCAAGTTAGGCTGTTTTGAAATCGCAAAAATGGAAGGATTTCCTAAGGATGTGGTTATACTTGGTCGGAGCCTGTGACATTTGTTGGCACTATGAACTGTCCGAAAATCTCTTAACTTCACCTGGTGGGTGGTGGTTGGGGTCTTCATACAGTTCAGCCTCTGGAGCGGCCACAGATCAGCCAGTTGGGATTGGAAACAAAGAAGAGACAATGTAAAATTCACTCATCATACTTTGAGACTACTCACTGGTTTGGAAGATAGTACTTCTGCAAATCCTATGTGATATAGAGATATGGGCCTCCTTTTTGGGTCTTGTGTTAGGTGTTAAGACGTCTTACATGGGCTTATAGGGAGGGGTCTTTAATAAATGTAGTCAGCACTGTTTTCTGCATCCAGTGTGGTTGCATTTCTCACCTTAATCAAAATCATTTGTCATCCTCCTTGGCATATTAAATGAAATGTCTCATTTTTTGGGGACATGGAAGAGATGATGAGAAATATTTAGTGGGTTTCAGAGGCATCAGGGTGGAAATTCCAAGTGGGATGGTTGTGGCATAGTTTAAGCTGAATAAATGCTTTCAATTTGGGGCAATTTTTCTGCTATTTGTAAAGCCATGGCCAGTTGTCTCCTGTAGTGATGATTGGGTCAGGCATGTTGTGCTTTGTAGGGACAAATGTGCACTTGTTGGTGGCAAAAGCCTAAAAATGACAAACCTGTAAATTTTTGTATATAAACTAGCTGTGATCTGCCTACTTTATGTTTACTGTTTCGTAATTTTTTTTTTCATTTTGAAAATTTCTGAAAGGGTGTGATTCAGGATGGCACTTTCAATAATGTAAATCAGTGAAAGGTAAATTTTTCTTTTGTCTCTGGTTTGTTTTTGTGTGTGTGGTTTTTATTTTTATTTTTGTTTTTTTTAGAAGTTTTATTTTTAAAGTGCCTCCCACCTAGGGCTAGGCCACAACCACTTTGGGTACAAGAGCCTAACTTCATAGGACTCAATCAATCTGTTGCAAGTGCAGTCACTTCTAGAAATTAACCTCAATGGAGGTCAGCATGTGTAATGTTAGTTTGACATCTGTCAAGTAGGGTTCATGGGCTGATTGGTCCCATTTGCCCTCAGATCAGTTGTCCATTAATTTCAAGACCTGTTACTACTGGTTTTATTAAATCAGAGTCTAATTCTTGCATGTTTGTATCGAATTTTTAAGAGACAAAGAATGAGTATACTTTAACCAATGACTTAATGATTTTTTTTTTTAACCACAGATTCTGAAAGCTTCATGTATTTTAATTTAGATTTGGTGTATTTAAGGGTTCTAAGCATGAGGCTGGCAGGTAATCTGCTGGATTCTTTATTTTTTTTCATCATAGCTGGCTGACTTCTCCATAGATTCATAGCAGTATTTTATTATCAGGTTCCCTGTAGTTTTGTGTCAGCTGTTTAACTTTGAGCTGAGAGAGAAAGGGCAAGGAGAAGGAAACTTGAAACATTTTCCTTCATAGAATTCCATCAGGGTGTGCTTTGAGAGTCTTAAGAGTGGTACGTACCTAGATTGGTACCACTAGTGACTTTTAACTAAGGCCCATGAGTATATACTGAATAGGTGAGATGAAAGGAGGGAAGGAAGGAGGCCACCTCATTTTCAGGGTAGAAACCTCTAACTGATAGAATAAGAGTATTGGAAAGCTTGGACCAAGTTTGCATTTTCAAGGGCTGAGGTGTGAAAGGAATATTTCTACAAGATATTGTTTTAAATGGCTTAGTGTCACTTGGTTTTTCTCCTTGAATACATTTTTTACATTAGTGGACAATTGTGGCATTTTATCTGGAGGACTTCAGGGTCAACCTCCTATGGAATCAAGATTTTTAGCATTGCTTGTAGCTTTTTCTTGGCTTTTGATAACTTTGGCTGGTCTTCTGGTCACAGATGCTAACTGTGAAACAGATGTCTAGGCCTATACATTCATCACTAGGATTGTCAAGTGCTATGCTACCTTGTATGGTTATGAATATTTATTAAGGTTGGAATGGCATTTCCTTGATTGTTTAGATCACAGCTCAGTTCCTGTAGAAAATGGACTGTAAATTATCTGAAGATCATGCAAGAGGCAAAATAAAACTTGAAGTGAATGTGTGTGGTGTACTGTGTAAACCTACTTCCTGTTTCTGCCTCCTGCCTTTTCTCCTGTCATGCCTCACCTACAAGCAAGTATTCCTCCTTTTCACAACTGTTTGAAGTTAGGGACTGGCTCTTGAAGGCAGTCCTCTTCCCCTCCCACCGCCAATAAAATACTTTAAGGTTTTCCTCAAGGCAGGGCCCAAGATAAGAAAAGTAGACTAGTTCTTGGCCTAGCCACCCTTTTGCCAGTTACAACTTGGGTGTAAATTGGGGCAACTCGTTTGAGTGAGTTCCTGCCATCAAATAGGTTCTTTAGTCAAACGTTAAAAGACTGGGGGAGAAACCCAAATTGTGACAGTGGAGTCCAAGGTGGAAGGATGGTTCTGGGCTGATGGGGAAGTACCAGCTCGGAAGCTTGTGTCTGCCAGGAACAGGAATTGGTTCTCTGCTATCAAGCACCAGCATGCAGCCAGCATCTGAAGCTCAGTGAAGATATGTCATCTGGATAGTAAGTTGCAAGGTCCTTGGAACAGGAAGCATATCCAGGAGAGGATGGAGTGATTAGGGAACAAGATTCCCGGAGCTAAAAGTCACATCAGGCTCCCCAGCTCACTTGGAGCAAAGACAAATCTGAGTGCCCCGCTGGTGTGGCTCAATGGTTGAGGGAAGATCCATGCGTTCAAGAGATCGCCGGCTTGGTTTCCAGTCAGGGCACATGCCCAGGTTGTGGGCCCAAACCCCAGTGAGAGGCATGCAGGAGGCTGCCAATTGATATTCTCTCTCATCGATGCTTATGTCCCTAAAAGCAATAAAGAAAAAAAAAAAAAGTATATATTTATATGTGTGTGTGTGTGTGTGTGTACATATAAACCCAAATCTGAGCGCATTTCCTTTGCTTTTATAAAATTTCTGCCCTGTAACACGTTTGCTGGGGGAATTGGAAAGGTTTCCATTTTTATACCTAGTTTCCCTTTGACGGAAGTTTACCCTGGGTTGGAAGAGAGGGAGACACTAGGTGTGAGGAACTGGAGAAAGTAGAGGTAGGGGCCGCCCTCTGAAAGCGTTGGTTATTATAATGAGCAAGAACGGGACATTAATCCCAAAGCCATGCTTCTGCGATCTCGACCCACTGGTCTGAGCAGAGGCCACGGGATCCTGGGCGAGGTTGGGCACAGAAACCCTGGGCCTGCGGTGTCTCGGATTCTCTTTCAATGGCTAGCGTTCCCTTTAATAGGCGGGGCCAGAGCCGGCCGGAGTTCCCTCCTTTGTACGTGTCGGAGGCGGAGTTCCCAGGCGGACCTTGCAGCATGGCCGCCGGCGCCGCCGCCGCTTTAGCGTTTTTAAGTCAGGAGAGCCGAGCCCGGGCAGGGGGTGTTGTGGGGCTGCGGGCCCCAGCTCCGGTCACTGTGGACAGTTTTTTCTTCGGTACTGAAAAAGGAGGGGATGAGGGTAGTCCTGGGGCGGTAAGAGGAAGGCCCAAGCAACAGGAATGCAGATGGGTACACGACGTGGGTGGGGCGGAGGAGGGCTCGCACGCGGCAGCTGGAGCGGAAGTGGGGGGTGAGACCCTTGCCCCAGATATGCCGGGTGGGGCTCAGGGCTTAGCGCCCCATGTGTTCTGGAGAAGTGGGCGTGTAGATAGATGGTGGTCAGCCCATGGCCACACGTGATGGAGTTTCGGTGAAACGCCCCATTTCCCCCCACATACATGCACACTCACATCTAGGTACACTCCCTATTCTCTCTTCCAGGCTGTGAGCTCTCAGGCCACACCCGTTCTTTCACCTTCAAGGTAGAGGAAGAAGATGATGCGGAGCACGTGCTGGCTTTAACCATGGTGAGGGGTGGGGAAGGGGGTGGCGATGAATAGCTTGGCCTGAGCAAGGCAACTGGTGGGCCTTTTCCTGTTCTTGGTCCCCAACCTCTCCTTTACTGGGAGTCACCTCCTCTTCCCAAACCCTCTGCCAGGTAGTTCAGAGACCCCTGAGGCTGGGCAAGTTCTAGGGTAGATGCCTCTACTGTGGTGTCAACACTTGCTTGGGGAGACCTCAAGGCCTTGTGTACCTTTCCCAGCTCTGCCTCACCGAGGGGGCCAAAGATGAATGTAATGTGGTAGAGATTGTGGCCCAAAACCATGACCACCAGGAGATTGCAGTCCCTGTGGCCAACCTCAAGTTGTCGTGTCAACCCATGGTGAGTTCCCTGGCCATACCTTGGGGGGAGAGGGAGGGAAAAGAGGAGGGCAGGAGTGGGCTAGGCCTTCATCCTTGTCTTCCAGCTCAGTTTGGATGACTTCCAGCTCCAGCCTCCTGTAACCTTCCGCCTGAGGTCAGGTTCTGGTCCTGTGCGGATCACTGGCCGGCACCAGATTGGTGAGAGTCCTCTCCTTTGCCTTCTTCAGTGGACTCTCTATCAGGGCCCCCCCACCCCCCACTCCACACTTCTGCCCCATCCCAGCCTTATCTCCCAGTGTAGCTGCCATACAGGTTCTGCATGATGTGTCCTCCACTCTCTGTCCTACTCATGCCTACCTCCTTCATGGAACCGTTTCCAACTTCTTCAGCTCCAGTGATGTGTAATCCTTTGGCTCTTTGTCACCCAGTTTAGTATCTGAGGTTCTTCCCATCTAGACCATTAACTCCGGCGGGGGGGTGAGGGGTGGGAGGGTGTTCAGGGAAGCCTAGCACCACAGTGCATGAATAAATGACCTGTGGTATGAAAGAGATCTGGCTTTAACCCTCTCCCTTCCTTTACTACTTGTGTATACACCAGTTACTGTAAGCAGTGATGTTTCTGAGGAAGAAGAGGGGAGTGAAAAGGCGGAGGAAGCTGAGTTGTGCCCCATCCTGCCTGCTAAGAAGCAGAGGGGCAGGTCCTAGCCCTCCTTGGTGAGTGGGAGGGCAGGGTGCCCAGCAGGGTCTGGGAGGCCCGACAGAGTGGATAAGGACCTAGATGCTGATCTCTTCTTTGCTCTCCTCAGGTCAGCTAGCTGCCTGCCATACATGCCATGCACCACGTTGCTGTACAACTATCAAGAATTTAAAATGTCTTCATTGAAGAGGAGGGGTGGGGTGGGGGCAGAGTCTTGGGCTAGGAGAAAAGGGAGCCATTCTCCATATGGTCCTGGTATAATTCTATACCATGCCTAGGGCTTCCCTTTTCTCCAGGAGTGGGAGGAACTCTGAACTGTCCTGACCTCTCTCCCTACTTGCCTTTGAGGTTGGAGGTCAGCATCTGAAGCTCAGGACTACACATTTTAAACACTTATTACATTTTGGGATAAAGGGTGAAATAAAGTGGTGTAGAGTTTTTTTTGCAACTATTTGTGTGGCTTCTCTCCCTGCTAGGGTGGCATTCCCCTAGGGACCACCAGGTGGCACTGTGGCAGCACTGAGGGTGGCCCCAGGCCTGGGGGAGGGTGAAGAAATATAGGATCCTGCTCAGGCCAGGCCTAGGCCCAAACTGCCTTGCTAAAAGAGGACCTCCCAACACCAAACCCATTCCCAGTTACTACAGGTGGGGGAGGGCAATCCCAGGAGGTTATCAGCATCCAAACAAGGGGTCTGGGCCTCTGTCAGCACTCAGGCTGATGGGCAGGGGACAGATAAGGGGGTTTAAGCAGCCCAAGGAATGTGCATCTCTAACCCCATGAAGAGTCTCAGGGTAGGGAGGAGGCCAGTCTTTGCTCCTCCTCCTAGTCTTGCAGACTGTCTCTGTGCTGGTCTGGGCCCTTAGAAACCTGATTCCAGGGACCAGATGGAGGGGGCTGGCCAGATTGGGTGACAGGGAAACCAGAATCCGGGTGGCCTGGCATATGGGGGCAGAGAGGAGCCCCTGGGATTCAGCCTCCTGGGTTAAGGAGTTTCTGCCCCCCCCCACCCCCAAACACACACACACACACCTGGTCTGGGGTCTCTGGTTCTGGGGCTTGGCTGCTGATATGCCAAGGAGAGAGGGATGTGCCTGATGTGTAAGTGACTAACTCTGGGGTCAGTAGTTCAGCAGCTGTGTTGATGGGGTGGGGGTGTCTCAATGCCCACAAACAAACAAACAAATAAAAGGTTACCTCCTGAGATATCCTGGGGCTAGACATGCTGAGGATGGACAGAGAACAGTGTCTGGTAGGGCCAGGCCCTCTCCCTCCCACAAATGAGTGAGCAAGTAAGAGGGGTCCCTAGATAACTTGGAGGGGATGGTATTGGGCCAGCTGAGGTAAGCTTTGGAGAGTATGTCTCTGGAAAGCACTCCCTCTTCAATATCCCTAGAAGGAGTTCCCCCCCCTCTGTGGTGAGGAGAAAAGAGGTCCATTTTTTAACCTCCCTTTTTCCTCAAGTTGAAGATAATGGAAGATGATTCCTCTGTGTTTTGTAGTGATCGGGGTCGCAGGCCCCTTTCTCCTCCCCAGAAGGACTTTCCTGAAGTGCTTCCACCAGGAACCAGGGTGGAGGGGCTCAGCCAGGCTTGAGACCAGTCACCTTCCCGCAGCACGGGGTAGAGAGGAAGGGGGAAGGGGAAGCTGGTGCCCTCTGGTGGGCGAGATTGAAACCGCCTGTGGCTGTGTTGCTACCCCACGTCTCCTCTTTAAGGGGCTTTAGGCGTGCAGAGGCCACGTGCCTCACAAGAGGTCTGGGCCGCCGAAGTTCAGCGGGAAGGCGAGGGAGTAACTTACTAAGGCCGACTTCATTCGTTTGTTCATCCATCATCATTCACTGGAAGAGCTCCTGTTAGAGCTCAGAGCTCTTCCCTACGGCCTCCAAAGCCCTCCGCATGTGAATGGTTGGAGGCGCAGGATACCCGCTGGATTCTGGGAAAAGTCATCTCTTGGGAGTGGAAAGGGAAGGCTGACCCAGCCTACCCCCTGCGTGTGGCTCCACTCAAATATTTATCTCCTGCGACACCGCTGGTGGCTCATTGTGTGCCTTGACTTTTGTCTCTGGATCTCCGCGAGTGAGTTTCCTGCCCGCGCCTAGCGCACTCCTGCCCGCAGTGGGGGCCCAATCCACATCTGCCCCTTCGTCCAGGAGTTTCTCGGCTGGCCAGGTGCCCCGCAGATAGAGCTAGGAATTATTTTTTCATCCTCCTCCCCCAGGTCTCTTCCGGATCCCCCTTTCTGCACCCTCGGCACACAGTAGGAGCGCTGCCAATGCCTTCCAGCCCCGGAGCGCTGAGGGATGAAGGCTTACACTGGGGTCTGCAGACCACTGGAGGAAGGGCAGGCCTGCCTTTGGTGGGGATATGGGGGACGACTCTCAGTGTCCAAGGTGCTTAACCCAGTCTCGACAATTTGCATTTGAACAGTGGGCAGAGAGTCCGCGGTGCTTTGAACGCAGGGCACAGGAGGCACGCGATGGAGCTAGAGTCAGTAATACTGGCCGCCCGCTCAAACTGGTGTGGATCTGAGGGTCTGTAGTGGGCTCCGGGGTGAGGGATAAGTTTGGAAAGAGGCTGAAGGTGTGTGTGTGGGTCTCCGCGAGGGCGTGTTTGCGAGAGAAGCTGTTTGTGTTGGTGAGGAGTGTGTTTGTGTTTGTAGGAGAGAGGGGGGGGGGGGGAGAGAGAGAGAGAGAGAGAGAGAGAGAGAGAGAGAGAGTATTTGTGTTTTCGAATTGTGGGGGCGTCCGGGAAAGGTGGCGGGGCTGTCACTCAGCGATCAGGTTGACAGGCGCTCCCTCATCAGGGCCAGGGAGCTCTGATTGCAGATTCGAGGAAACAAAATAGCAATTGTAATTACGGGGCTTTGATAAGATAAAGGAAAGAGCGAGCTGGCTGGGAGGCAAGCAAGGGAGTGAGGGAGGGAGAGAGTGCCTGCTGGGACCCAAAGGAATATTTGCATCTGTCACTCACAGAGTGTGCTCAGGCAATACCAGGGGCCTGGTTAGGATGTGTCCCTATCTGCCCCCCTCTAGAGACACAGACTTTTGGGGAGATGAGATGAATTCCCCCAAATTGAGGAGGACAAAGTTCAGGGGAAGTTCTCCAAATATAAAGGAATTCTGGTCCTGTAGAGGAAGGACCTTGGTGGAGGGTTAAGGTGTAGGACTAAAACCCTGATCTCCACACTTTTAGGCCCCAGATGCCCATCTTGGGGGGGGGGTGAGTTAAGATCACTGAGGCTCAGCCCAGGGCCTTCAGAACCTCCTGAGGACTCCAGAACCCTGATTACACCCTGGCCTGAGCCAGAAGCTCTGGCTTTCACCCCCATACCAGGGAAGGGCTGGTGCCCAGAGTGCCTCTGGTTGTGACTCCTGGACTATGCACAACACACTAAGGATGGACTGGATGCCTGGGTTCTGCTCCCTGTTCCCATCAGACTATTTTCAGAGGGCTGAGTCCCTGGTTGGGAGAAAGCCCTTCTCATCCTCTGCTCTCCATCTCTCCACTCATTCATTAATTGATGTATGCAAATAAACTTTATCAAGGACCTACTATGTGCAAGCATGAGGTTAGAATGGTGAGTATCATGCCTGCTTGAAACAGTGCAGCTGGGGACATAAACACTAAACAGGTGTCCTGCAGGCCTCTAACAGGGAGGAGTGAAATAAAGAAAAAGGGCTGGTCTGGGTTGTAGGCACTGGAGCCCACCTCACCTGTCTCCCTACTCAATGGGACCATCTCCCAATGGGGTTCAGAGGAGATAGAGCAAGCCCAGCCTTTAGCAAATATAAGCGCTCAATAAATGGTAGTGCTTATGATTATTAACCTGTTGGGGCAAGGAGCTGCAAATTCTGAGTTAGTAGGGCATGGTCTTTGCCTGGAGGTCTGGGCAAAAGCCAGCTGAGTGAACAGAGGGGGTAAAAGGTGGGCTCAGGAAGTCCACTCCTCTGAGGAGGGATGAGATCTTGGGACAAGTCCTCTGACTCTGTTTTCCCATCTGTACATTGCTCATTGTTAACATTATGGCTGGGAGTGGGGGGAAGTAGGGCAAAGAAAAAGGGGAGGTAGGCAGAACTTGGCTGTGCTGTTGGAAAGGGGCCTGCTTACTTATTGCCTCTGGCCTGATGGCTTCCTGAGACCACCCAACCCCTCCAGCCCAACCCCCAAGGACATGAAGGGGCCAGTAGGGCAGGGGAGGTGTGGTCAAAGGCAGCACCTTGGCTGGGCATCAGCAGCTCCACCTGCTCTTCAAAAGTACCTATCCTAGGGCACCTCTGCCCACCCAAGCTGCTTCCGAAGAAGCACTATGGCTCAGGGTTTCCAGAAGCTCCCCACCTCTGCCCCAGGGAGGGGAAAGCAATGAAGGTCTGGGAAAGGCTTAGACAAGTCCATACCTCCTCTTTTGGCACTTCCCCTGCCCCAGTTGACACAAAGCACCAGACCCTGTCTAGTATACAGTAGGTGTGTAAATTACCTCAAGTGCACAAATAATGGGACTCGAGAGAAAAGCTAGCGGCCTGGATGAAGTCTCTCTTCCCCAGGAAAAGCCGCTGAGAGTCGTTATTTTTGACCCATATGCCTGCTGCATTGGGGGTTGGCAGAACCCCGGGGTCCCTTGCCAGGGACTTCTGGGCTCTCCCACATAGGTGGCTCCTGGTTCTTCCCAAGTTTCAGGCTAGCGTGGGTGTGTATCTGTATGGGGTGGGGTGGGGGAGCAGGGGCTGAAGGGGGAGAAGGAGACATTTCTCTCTCAGGGTTTCTTGGAGACTGAGCGAGACAGGAGAGACAGGCAAGGCGGGGTACTTGGCAGGAGGATGGGTGCTTGATTCCCCGTCGCACGCGCACACACTGTCGGCAAGAGCCGAGTTCACAGCCTTTCAGTCCACTGTCAGCGGCCACTTCCCAGGGACAGGCCAGCAGGAGCGCACAGTAGGTGGCTCAGCTGCATAGTCGGAGGCATGAGTGTACCGGGCCCCTCGGTGGAGCCCTGGCACCTTCCAACTCAGCCACACCGGCGGTCCAGGAAGCCCCTGCGGAGGGTCTCAGGACCCCATGGAGCGGGCACCCGAGGCACCACCCCCATCCCCGTGTGTCCAGACTTAAAGAGCGAGCGCGCCCGCGCGAGGGGACAGGCCTGGGATGGGTGGGGGAAGCGCCCACTCCTGTCGCCCACGCCCCTCCGGCGGGTACCCAGACCCCTCCCCTGGCCCAGACCCCCAATCCCAGACCCGCCGGCTGCCCCGCCCCGGCCGCCCCGCCCCTGCCCCGGGCTGCGTCCCGGCCCCAGCTCCCAGCCGGGGCTGCGGGCTCCGGCCGCCCGCCCCATGCTCCCCCCTTGCGCCCGGTGCGGCGCCCCCCGCCCCCACCCCTCCCCCCCTCCCCTTCCCACCTACCCACCCACCCTGCAGGCCCGTTACCTTCCGCCTGCTCCGGCTCCTGAGTAGCCAGCGGCCACCGGCTCCGGTAGCGGCGCAGAGCGACTCGGCGCGGTCAGCTCGACCTTCCACGGGATCCGCGGAGCCGAGTCGGCATCGCCGCTGGGCTCCCGCCCTCGAGCAGTCCTCACTCGCTGCCACTCTTGGCTCCTGCGCCTGCGGGCCGGCGTGATCCCGCCGGGGCTCCCCGCGCTCCCCGGGCCGCGCGCCATGGGCAGCCCCCGCTCGGCGCTGAGCTGCCTGTGAGTACCGCCGCCCCGTCCCCGCCGGCTGCGCGCCGCGCCCCTCGCTCACCCTGCGCCCCTCTCTCTCCCGCCCGCTTTTGTCTCCCACAGGCTGTTGCACTTGCTGGTTCTCTGCCTCCAAGCCCAGGTAAGGCGCACTGCGTGGAAGCGGGGACCGGGGGCAGGGGGCTGGCTGGCCAGGTTGGGTAGGGGCACCAGGACCTACGCTGCGGCCAGCGCGGCAGGGCTGGAAGGAACCTTAGAAATCCAACCCTGAACTATCCCCATTCCGGGAGCTAAGGAACAGAGACATAGCGCCCAGCATAAGGTCACACAGCCAGTGAGTGGCGAAGCTAGAACCCAAGGCCTGAGTCCAGCACTGTCTCTCACGCATTCTAGCCAGGTTAGGGGTGAATGGGGAACTCATGGGCACCACACCTGGCCGCCGAGGAAGGGGGCAGGCTGGGGCTAGGGGGCATTCGTTGTCAGAAGTCCCCGTGACGGACATAGGGACCCTCTCCACCGGCTCTTGGGGGAGGCTTGTGGCAGGTCTGGGGGAAAGATCAGGTGCCTAGGCCCTATGCGCTCTCAACATTTGCTCCGTAAATTTGTCTTTATAAATGTCAGGGGTCAGGCAGCGCTGCCTCCCTACTTAAAAGCGCCCTGCTCTTCTAGGAAGGCCCGGGCGGGGGGCCTGCGCTGGGCAGGGAGCTGGCTTCCCTGTTCCGAGCCGGCCGCGAGTCCCAGGGTGTTTCCCAACAGGTGGGTCCAGATCCTTCCCCATCCCCGGGCTCATCCATATTAGGGCTGGGTCTGTCCGACTTTCATGGGTGGGTGGTGGTGGCCTGAGCTGGCATGTTGGGGGGACCCCCATCCCCTGCCAGCTGCTTGGGGCAGTAGAGGGGGGTACAGGGCAATGGGGGCCACTTGGGCCCCTGGGCAGAGTAGCATTATAATGGCGTGTTGTGTATTTTTCAATTTCCTAAAGGTAACTGTTCAGTCCTCACCTAATTTTACACAGCATGTGAGGGAGCAGAGCCTGGTGACCGATCAGCTCAGCCGCCGCCTCATCCGGACCTACCAGCTCTACAGCCGCACCAGCGGGAAGCACGTGCAGGTCCTGGCCAACAAGCGCATCAACGCCATGGCAGAAGACGGGGACCCCTTTGGTAAGGCGAGCTGCACTGTGGTAGGCTAAAGGTAGCTTGTGAATATGCCCCCTTCCCCAAGCTTGCCTGCTGTGACTGGAACCGCCAGCCCCAACTGTGCGGACCAGGGGCCTGCAGGCTCCCCAGCTCAGAAGGCAAGGGGTTAAGGCAGAAAAGTGTTTTGGGGGTCATCTGGAGAAGAGAGGTCTGGGGAAGGGACCTTGGGGAGTACTTGGCCCACAGGTGCCCCTTCCCTGCCCAGCAGATGAATGAATCCAGGAATTTCCCTTTACACCTCCCCCTTTCATACACCCCTCCCCAGCTGCAGGTGGAGGCAGAGGGTTCAGGAGGAGGGGGGCCAGGTTTAAGGGAAGCTCTTGAAAGAGGATATGTCGCCAGGGCCCACAAAAGGAGAGTGGGAAAGAGAAGGGAGAGAAGTCCCCCCAACTCTCCCAGCTTGGGATGGGGGTGCTGTGAACCTTTAAATGTTTTGATCAGAAGGGTCAATTACACATGGGGACTAGGCTCGGGAAGGGGCCCTCCCTGCTCCACTTACCCAGGAACCCAGGTGGTGGGTCAGAGCTGACTCCCGGTGGGGTGGTGAGTACAGGGAGCTACTGCCGGGTGGAGAGGCTGAGGACTGATTGATTTCTAAAACATTCAATATTCCTGCCTTGAAACAAGGCCAATTTCCAGAGTCCTGATGTACCCAGAGAAAAGCAAGCCCTCTGGGCGGCTGGTGTTGTTTTTAGAGAGCGATTATTGTGAGTTTAAAAACCTTTAAATAATGACCAAGTTAAACAAGCATGAAAGGAGAGGGGAAGACTCTATTAAAATGTAATAAAAAGGTGAGGCATTTTAAGAGCTAAGAAGAAAAATGAAGAATGATATAAAACAGAAAAAGAACGAGTCTTTTTTCAGATGTGGAGTTTGAAAAGAGTTGCAAGTCTGTAAATGTTAAAAAAAGAGGTTCAAGATTGTTCTCTATGAATCTCTGGAGAGACCCCCGCGTCTGGCAGAGCGATTAAAACTCTTCTTACTTTCACCTTTTTTAACATTTCCTGAATACTTTCTCCTCTTCTCGAGCCAGTTTGGGGGATCGAGTATGTCTCGCTGCATTTTTTCTGCGTCGACGTAGCTGACTTCCCTTCAAAGCTGGAGAAGGAGACATAATTTTCCTGGGATAAATCTGTCACTGGGTGGAAGAATAGGTTTGAAAATGTTAAGCTTTCCAAAAGCCTGGTCGGGAAAGCCGCTGTAAACTGCAGCCCCAGCTCCCCAGAAACATCCAGGAAGGAGAGTGGGGGCTCTTGATGGTGGGGGTGGGGGCAGCCTGCACTGCACGGTGGCCGAGCTCCCCCACTGGGCTGGCAGGGCCAGCCTATCAGCCCTTTGTCCTTCCAAAGTGGCTGCTAGCTGCCCTTCTCAGCTTCCAAGGAAAGGGAACGAATGCCTGCCTGGCTCCTTCTAGGTTTACTCCATCAGAACAAATGGTCCAGCATCCTGGGTTTTGGGGAGGGAAGAAGAGGCTAAGCTGGCCATAGAAGAACTCATCTTCAGACATCAAAGGTCTGATGACTACTTCTTTCCTTAGATTTATAGGAGGCTTCCCAGGTTCCTTGGTCCCTACCTGCCCAACAGGAGTAGAAGCTGGACGGCCCAAGAGCAGAGACTTAGGGTGTGTAGCCAGGACAGGAAGAGTCTGGAAAAGAACAGCAGAGAAGTCTTAGCTGCTTTCCTATGGGCCCTAGAAAGTGACAGAGGGGCCTACTCCATTCCTATCTGTCCCATTTAGCCAGAATCCTCTGAGTGGGATTCTCTCTTGTCCTTTGCATGTCAGTGTCCTTCATGGCCCTTAACAGCAGCCACTCCTTGCTCTGGAAGGCAGACCAGGAGGAGATGAACAGACTAACTGGGTCCAAAAGGAGATGGGTGGGAGGAGAGGTGACAGCTGCATTTCCCCTAGCTGACTTGGAGCCAGACTGAGGACTTGGCCGCTGGGTCCCAGCTCTGTGCTTATGTGAAGGGGGTGGGTAGTCACAGGCTGAGCCTTGAGGTCTGTCTTGCTGACCTTGATGCCCATCTTCCCAGTAGTTTTGGAGCAGAGGAGGTGCCACCTTGTCCGTGTAGGCTGGGAGGCAGCTCTGGGAGTCCCAGGACTGCTTTCTCAAGGAGGGAAGAGGCTGGGCTCTACAGTAGGGAGGGCAGGAGACCCAGCCCCTTCTGTCCCAAAGGGCTAAGTCAGCCCTCACTCCCTTCTTGGGGACAGCCTCAAAGGGAGGAGTTATGCAGAGAATGGACAGGAATTGGCTTCTGTGGCAAGTTGGCTGTCTGAGGGGAAGGAGGAGGGGGAAGAAGGCACAAAATTCAGCTCTATGTTTCCTCTCCAGACTGAGGCAAGCATGACTGATTTTCTCCCTCCACACCCCCAGAAAGGGTTGGGTCACTGGGATAGGAAGCCTAGCTGTGATAGAGGTTGAAAGAGGAAAGATCACTGAGTTGTTGATTTCTGGACACTGGGGCTGGGGACTTCAGTGACTGGGAAGCATGGGGAAGAGTCAGAACCCTCCCAGCTGGTGTCTGAGTTCTGGGAAAGCAGCTGGCTAGGGGATGTGTTAGGCAGAACTGTCCCATCCCTATCACCTTCTCAGCAGAGCAGCAGTGAAGGTGGGTAGGTGGTTGGCCAAGGCTGTGAGTTCAAACCTGAGGTACCAGAAACAGGAGAAAATGCTTTGATGTTTAGCCTCAGAACTGGAGGTCACAACTGCACCCAGATGTATCTAATGATCTGTGAGTGCATACTATTTTGAGTTGGAAGGATCCTCAGAGATCTCTTGATTAGCAGGAAAACCCTAGTCATGAAGTCTTGACATAAAAGTCATTACTATCTGGTTTTAAAAGAGCATCTTTTTAATTTGATAGCCCAAGACCCCTCTGCAGAATCCAGTTGGTACACCATGATCTTATCCATCCCCTTCTGTAAACCTAGGTGAGGGGCCTGGGGCCCAGAAGGGGGATTTGACCTTACTAAGGGGGCCGAAGCCTACCTCTTGGGTACCTGAACCTTGGAGCAGTTACTGCTAGGATGTGACAAGTCTGTGAGCCAGCTGGGGTGAGGACATGGAACAGTGGGGGTCAGGGAACTTCCAATAACTTTCCTCCTCTGTCCCCTCTGGACAGCAAAGCTCATTGTGGAAACAGATACCTTTGGGAGCCGGGTTCGTGTTCGAGGAGCTGAGACGGGCCTCTACATCTGCATGAACAAGAAGGGGAAGCTGATTGCCAAGGTGAAGCCCCAGAAGGAGAGGAGTCCAGGGAGGGGGAGGGCTGGGGCCTGGGGAGTGGTCTGGGCTGGCTGAGCTCCTGCAGGATATCAACAAAGTGGGCAGAGAGACACAGGGCCACCTTGGGGTTACCTAATGATTGGGAGGGAGAGGTGAGAGAGGAAGAAACTGCTTGAGAGATGAAAAGCTATAAAGGCAAAGGAGGAAGAAGGAAGGCTAGGAAAGGGGCTGGGGGGGAGGTTGGTAAATTCCATATATCTTTTTAACAAATCGCCAAATTGCTTTGCTATTATGTCCAATTACATGGTACCAGCATTTGGAATGTTCAGTAAGCCGCAGGCCCAGCCCCTCGGCCTAGCTCTGAAATGGCCCCATTAGTCACGGCTCCTCTCCAGCCTCGAGCTCCCCGATTCCTGGGCTTCTGGGGCTTGGGGCTCAGCGCCTCCTCACAGGCCTCCCCTCCCCCATAAGGTGGCTGCCCAGGGGCCCTGGCCCTGGACTCCTGAGGGGCGCAGGTGGGGAAACGGGTGCTAGCAGCGCAGGCCAGACTGGTGGGCAGGAGGCCAGGGCAGGCAGGGTCTGGGCCCCCTCTCTGCCTCTCTGTGTTGGGGCCCAGCCCTTTCAGTAGATAGCCATGTGTCACTGCTGCCCAGGAGGACAGGAAGTTGCCGGGTGGGCTGCGGGTTGTGAGGGATTAGAGAGCGGGTGCCCAGGCAGGGGGTGGGGCTGCAGCTCCTGCCCACCCTGCCATCTGCTGGGATGCCCACCTGCTGTCTGGGGCCGCCTGCCCTCTGCCTCTGATGGGGGGGGCTCCGGAGAGAGCCCAGTAACGCTGTGTCTGGCCCCCCTACCTGCAGAGCAACGGCAAAGGCAAGGATTGTGTCTTCACGGAGATCGTGCTGGAGAACAACTACACGGCCCTGCAGAACGCCAAGTACGAGGGCTGGTACATGGCCTTCACCCGCAAGGGCCGGCCCCGCAAGGGCTCCAAGACGCGGCAGCACCAGCGCGAGGTTCACTTCATGAAGCGGCTGCCCCGCGGCCACCACACCACAGAGCAGAGCCTGCGCTTCGAGTTCCTCAACTACCCGCCCTTCACGCGCAGCCTGCGCGGCAGCCAGAGGACTTGGGCCCCTGAGCCCCGATAGGCGCCTGCCCGGCCCCTCCGGCAGCTCCCAGCGCAGAGATTTCCATTTCGGGGGAGCACACACACAGAGAAACTCGTGCAAGATGAGGTCTGCGCTACTGAAGGCTGGGGAGGAGCTGGGGGAGCCCGGGGTTCTAGTTGTTGATAATTGTTTGCTGTTGTTGTTTTTTTTGTTTGTTTTTTTTTAAACAAAAGAGAGGCTCTATTTTTGTATTCCACCTGGCTGTGGTGTCTTCTTAACTCTCAGGAAGGCCGGTTAGTGGCCAAGACTGGGGTTAGGGGAGGGGGGTACCCGGGACTTGGGAGCTTTTTCTAATCCAGTAGGGGTGCTCCTGAGCCCCCAGTACCTGCAGGGCAAGCTGGCCAGGCAGCCAGGAACTCCACTGCACCCCCAGGTGGGGGCGGGGAGGAAAGGGTAGGGATTTAGGTCAGGTGTTTTAAGGGTGGGTGTCAGGGGGGGTGGGGAGGTTGTGTATTAGTTGCTATTAAATGACTGAAATATTTAACTTGCATATTAAAAATGTGTGTTGGAGGGTGAGTCCTGCTGGGGTCAATCTCCCTCCCCCTGCCCTGCCCCAGCTGGTGGGGGAACTGAGAGATGCAGTGAATCAGGCCCCAGCTCTGGCTATAGCCTCCCTTTAGCCTAAGGACCCATGTCTGTCACTGTCCCCATCGTTGTCACTGGAGGGTTTTCCTGGGAGGACAGGAGCAGGGAAAGGAGCAAGAAGAGGCTCTTAGCTGGTTCTGGGAGACATGAACTTCCTAGCTTTATTTTTTAATTTTTTTTTTGGTGCCCTGACCAGTAATTGCACTAGCAACCTCTTGCAGTGCATGAGACGATGCCCAACCAACTGAGCCATACCAGCCAGGGCTGTACTTCCTAGTGTTCAACAGGAGTTATTGCTAATACTTCCCCAAGTCACCTTTGGGACAGAATGATGACTCTACTAGGACCAGAGTTGTGATAATAGATTCATTGAGTCTAAAAAGAAGTGCCTCTCTGTGTGCCTAGGTCTGCGAAGGAGACAGGAGATGCCAAAGTTCATTCTTTCTGAGTATCAGGTTCTGGAAAATGAAAGAAAAGAGCAACTGCCAGGGTCCCAGGTGGGGGGCATGTCAGACGGGGGACCTCCAAGGCTGGTGTTGACAATTGTGACACAGAACAAGTGTTAGCTTGGGGAGATCTGGTTAGAGAGCTGTGAATAGAAGGTGCTGAGCTCAGGTGCTGCAAAAGAGCCCAGGGGTCTGTGGTTTAGGGAGAGGCTGCCCCCCTGGGGGAGATGGAGCCTGGAGGGAGAGGAACTGGGCATGGGATGGAATGGGAAGCTCTTGGGTCAAGAGCAGAACTCAGGCTGGTAGAGCAGGTTATGGGGGGTGGAGAGGTGTGTGTTTGGATGTGGACTGGTGACACTGGCATCTATCACACCATTGTATGGTGTGATGAAGAGCCCAAACCCAGAAGCAGCAGGTCGTCTGAGGGCAGGGCTGGCCCAGTCTTTGTAACTAAGGGCTCTCATGCTAGCTGCTTCTGCTGCCTTCTTTGAGGGTGCCCAGTTCCTAGGCCAATCCAGAAACTTCTTCCCTCTGGGCTTCTGTTCTTTGGTACCTCCTTTGGGAGGGGAGCACCCCAAGGCTTTCTAACCACATGGGCCTCCCAGAGTTGCAACTGCAAGTCCCAGGTTCAGGCCATCCAGGTGGATCAGGAATTTCAGGCCTCAAGCCTTGGAGTTGAGGGATTTGGTATACCCTGGGGTTTGTCCACGTCACTTCTTCTAGCCTGCTGTGAGGGTGAGGGGTTCTGGATAGAGTACGTTTCTCCTGGTTCATAGATACCGTGAGGTTGGGGAAGGGGGCTCTGGACATCTCTCTTCCAGTTCCTCCAGCTCTTAGTGCCTCCTTCTCTGCTCCATCCCTTCCCCTCCCCCTTTAATTAATTCTGGGTGAGCAGCCTGGCTTTATTGTGCAAGGAGCTGGGGTCTCACTGTGGGAAAAGTCACACCTTCTGAGCAGCTTCTGATGCCATGCAAATGAAGAGACCGTCCAGGAAATGCTTTCATCTGCAGGGCCGCCTGTCCAGCCCCTAGCCCAGTAATTACCCACATTTCATTTGTTTGAGAGCAATTCTGGGGGAAGCCACAGGATAGGAGGGACTATGGGGTGGGGTGGAATGCCAGGCTCTCCCTGCCTGTGATCCTGGCCACAAAGTAGAGCCAGGCTGGGCCAAGGCTGGTCACTGGCTAGGCCAAAGCTACCTCTAAATCCCCTAGGCTTGTGATGCCTGAGTACTCCAGAGTGGTGGGGTAGAACTGTACCATGGTTCAGATGAAGGAGAAGAGGTGGGCTGTTCATAGAGCTGGACTTGCCTATAGGGAGGAGGGAGATGATAATGGGGGTGGGGGAGAGTAGAGGTAGACAGGACGGTGGGTATCTGGTCCATGAGGCTGCCTGAGGCTTTGGGAAGGGGTTGAATCCTAGTAGGACCTCAGGCCAAGGTGCCATTGGGCAGAGCCCAAAGCAGTGGGCTAGGCTGGGCTAGAGCACCCACCACCTTGTTTATCTTTGAGTTGCTGCCTCCACAGAACCCTCGCTAATGGAGTTTTACGGCCCACTCAAGCTGCAACTGGCCAAGAATCAATCATTACCGGCACTTAGTGGTTTGATAGTTAACAGCCTGAACTGAAGCCAAACTGGTTGTTAACTGTGATAACAACTGATTTCAAGGGGTTATTGCCGGCCCAATATGCTCAGCCCATTTATTTCGGGGAAACAAGCAGGGAGCTGTTGCAAAGCCCAAAAAAGGGAGGAGGGCTGGGCTTTCCTCAGCCAAAAGGCCTGCCACTCTGTCTTGGAGTGGGTGCTGGCTCTGAGAGTCTTGGGGACTGGTTGAGGTCTGCATGGAGGCTTCATCTGGCAGAACTCCATTGAAAACCAGTGTGCGGGCCCAGGTGATCCACACAGAAGGCCCTTTCCAGTCATCCCTTCTCAGTTCTTACCCATCCTGATTTCCCACCTCCCCTTCTCCTCCTTTTCTTATAGCAGCACTTCCTGTGAGGCCCTCACAGGGACAGATTTCCCATGAGGAGGCGCCCTGGCCTAGTGGCCAGTCCTATGTCTGTCCCCACTCAGCAGGTGGGGCTGGACCCCTCACCTGTTCTTCCCTAACTAGGGCACAAAGCCCGAGCCAGACAGAACCTTGCCTCTCATTTCAAAGCCATGAAGACTCCACCCAAACCTTGACTAGAAAGGAGCGAGAGTTCTCCCCCTTTACTCCAACAGGTTCGGTCCATCCCTGCCTTCTACCCTCAGCCAGATGGCAGCAGGCGGTCTATGGCTAAGCATCATTCTAGAATGCTGCAGCAGCCAAGGACCAGGAGTTCTCCACTGTGTACAGATAGAAAATGTGAGGCCCACAAGTCACATAACTAGTGCCTGAGCGAGTACCAGAAATCATGTCTTAATTCCCAGATCCAGGCTGCTTCTTGAGGACTAAGTCCATTCATTCATTCACTATTTACTGAGTGCCTATCATGGACCAGGCTCTGCTCTGGGTAGGGGGGACAAAGCAGGGAATACGAGACAAAAGCCCTGTTATTAAGGAGCTCATATTCTAGTTCTGGGGCAGGGGGTGGGGGAAATGCAGAGCAGACAGTGTGTAGTATAGCAGACACTGCCAACCCTAAAGAGAAAAATGCCGAGAAGGGGCTGAGTGTGAAAGGTGGAGTAGGGTAGTAGCAATTTTAAATAGGCTGGTCCAAGAAGGACTCACTGAAAGCTTAATGTTGGAGCAGACAGCTGACCAAGGTCAGGCATTCAGATATCTGGGGGAGAAGCCATTCAGGTAGAGGGAACAGTAAGTGCAAAGGCTTATTACATTAGGGGAAGAGGAGGGAGGCCAGTGAGCCAAGTGAAGGGAGGTTATGAGAGAGAGAGAGAGAATAGTGGGAGGGGTGGGTAAAGGTACAGAGAATGATAGAAGCTGAGGTGAGGCCTGAGAGATAAAAGAGGTTGGGGTGGAGGGCAGATTATGTAGGGCCATTGAAAAGACTCTAGTCTTGACCCTGAATGAGACAGCAGAACTTTGGGGGGTTTTGAGCAGTAGAGTGACATGATCTGAATTAAGTTTTATCAAGATTGCTTTGGCCGTTGTGTGAAAATTGTAGGGAGGCAAGGGAGACCAATTATGAAATTATTGCAACAATCTAGACAAGAGATAATAGTGGATCAGAGGTGACAGAAGAGACTGGAATTTTGGACTTTTGTTTTTGGCCAGTAGAGATGACAGAATTTGCTGATGGATTAGCAGGGTTTCCAAGGTTTCTAGCCTGAGCGACTGAAAGGATGGAGGGGCCATTTCCCGAGGTGAAGAAGACTCCAGGAGGGAGATTCTGAGGGGAAGAGTAGGTATGGATGGCCATGTTAAATCTGAGCTGACTGAATATTCAAGTGGAGATGTTGAGTAGGCAGTTGTGTATGAGCCTGGAATTCAGGGGAGAGGTCTAGTGTGAAGATATAAATTTGGGAGTGTTCAGCACACAGATGATTTTTAAAGCCAAGAGATGGAATGGATTACCTCGGGAGTGGGCATAGATAGAGATAGGAGAGCTCCAAGCCTGAGGTATACTCTAAACATTAGAGGTCAGGCTGAAGGGGGAAACCGGCAAAGAAGGTTGAGGAAGTGTAACCCGTGAGATAGGTGGGAGGAAAATCAGGAGAATGTGTTGTCCTGGTGATATAGGACAAAGAACAATCTCTGAGCATGAAACTTTTAAGTGAGCTTAGGGTGAAGTTTTATTGTCATCAACTGTCTCCCTTCCCCCTACTTCCACTAACCCAGGGCCAAGAGAAAGCAGCCAACAAAATAGACTTGGTTTAACCTGAGAGTCTCTTTGACTCTTCTCTCAGCCTCCCCTTGCCTCCCTGCTGCCTTTACCTCCAGAGCAAATCTCAAATTCAATACATTTAGCCTTCTACATGACTGCCACCACCCTCTCCAAGCCTTCTTCAGTTCTTGTTTGGTTTATGGGAACAGCTCCCTAACTGCTCTCCCTGGTTCCTCTCTTAACCCCCTACAATCCTTTCTGTACTCTGCACAAATTTTAAAACATAAATCTAATCATGTTACCATCATATCTAGAGGGGTTGAAGGGCTGTGACTGTGTCTTTTAGAATTGAATTCAAATTCCTTTCCATGGCCTATGTATCCTGTCTGCCCTAACCTTACTCCTTGGCCACTCTCCCACTCACCTGCTGCCCTCTGGCCACACTGCCCTCCAGCTAAAAAAACCAGGCCTTGCTCAGCCGGTGTGGCTCAGTGGTTGAGCGTTGACTCACGCACCAAGAGGTCGTCAGTTCGATTCCCGGTCAGGGCACATGCCAGGTTGTGGGCCCTATCCCCAGTTGGGTACAGGCAGGAGGCGGCCAATTGATGTTCTCTCTCATCGATGTTTCTATCTCTCTCTCTCCCTCTCCCTTTCTCTCTCTCTAAAATTAAGAAAGAAAAAAAATTAATAAAAAAAAGAAAACAGCCAGGCCTTTGCATTTGTTCTCTCTGCTTGGAATGTTCTTCTAGGTAATTGGATGGCTGACTGTTCATTATGTAGATTTCTGCTATCCCTCCCTGCTTTATTTTGTTTATTTTATTAATATAATATAATAATATATATTAGTAATGTGAATCACATGATTACACAGACCATTACAGAAAAGTCTGTCATTGTTTTCTTTTTCTTTTTTGTTGTTGTTAATCCTCACCCAAGGATATTTTTCCATTGATTTTCAGATAGAGTGAAAGGGAGGGAGGGAGAGAGAGAGAAACATTGATGTGAGAGAAACACATTGATTGGTTGTCTTCCAAATAACCCCAACCAGGGCCAGGGACCAAACCTGCAACTTAGGTACCTGCCCTTGACTGAGAATCAAACCCAAGAGCCTTTGGTCTGAGGGCCAGTGCTCTAACCACTGAGCAACTGGCCTGGGCTGTTTTCTTTTTCTGTTTACTCCTGAGATAGTGGCTTCACCACTATCTTATTTATTTATTTAATTAAAAACTTTTTAAAAATTTCCATTCTCTCACCCCCTTTGTCAACCATCAGCTTCTTCTCTATATCTATGGATCTGTTTCTGTTTTGTTTTATTTATTCATTTAATTTGCTTTTTGAAGTTTCAAAATAAGTGAAATCATATGGTATTTGCCTTTCTCTGTCTGACTTATTTCACTTAGCATCATAATACCCTCTAAGTGTGTCCATATTGTTGCAAATGTTTATCATATTTATCACTATCTGATATTATCCTGTTATTTATTTATATACTTGCTTTTGGTCTCTGCATCCCTCCCAAGAGAGTGGGGACTTTGACTTGCTCATTGATGATTATCCAGTGCTTAGAACAGTGCCTGGTATATTGCAGGTGTGCGGTCAACATTGGTCGAAGCAATAACTAATAAAATGTGAGTAGACTCAGAGGTTGTTGAGTGGAGGAGGTGGTTTGGGAGTTCTTTGTAACTAGGACTTGGGTCAGGCTTTAGGAAATGCTGGAAGGTCAGGGGAGACTTAAGGATAGTCTTGGGATGGATGACCCTCTGAGCCCATCTAGACATGCATACTTTTACTAAAAGAAGGTCCAGCCCTGGCCGGTTTGGTTCAGAGGTTAGAGCGTCAGCCTGCGGTCCGGAGAGACCCGGGTTCGGTTCCCGCTAAGGGCACGTACCTCGGTTGCAGTTTGTCCCCGGCCCTGGTCGGTTGTGCGGGTGGCAGCCACTCGATGTGTTCCTTTCACATCGATGTTTCTCTCTCTCTCTCCTTCCTCTCTCTCCCTCCCACTCTACCTGAACAAAAAATGGAAAAATGTCCTCGGGTGAGGATAAAAAAAAAAACAAAACAAACAAAAAAAAGAAGGTCCAGCCCTGGCCAGTTTGACTCAGTGGTTAGAGCATCGGCCTGCGGTCCGGAGAGACCCGGGTTCAGTTCCCACTAAGGGCATGTACCTTGGTTGCAGTTTGTCCCCGGCCCTGGTTGGTCGTGCGGGTGGCAGCCACTCGATGTGTCCCTTTCACGTCGATGTTTCTCTCTCTCTCTCTTCCTCTCTCTCCTTCCCACTCTATCTGTACAAAAAATGGAAAAATGTCCTCGGGTGAGGATAAAAAATAAATAAATAAATAAGAAGGCCCAAAGCTGTCTGACCAGGCTCACCCCCATTTCTTCAACTGCAATAATGTTTCCAAAACCTGGACAAACAAATATCTAAGTAGGGACTGTTGGGATGGACGTCTTAGAACCTCCCAAAATTCTGCTTCCTTCCCTGCCACTGGGTTTCCATAGTAACCAGGGGACTTCAAAAGAGAGAGTGAAGGGGAATTAAGAGCCAAAGAGAGCAGAGGAAAAAGGCGGAGTAAGAGGTAGCAAGACAGATGGGGAGCTGGCAGGAACTCTGGGGGGATCCCCAAGTCCCACATTACTGTGGAGCATTGTGCCATTAAGGTCCCTTTAGTTGCCCCCTGCCCCATCTGAATCTCTTGCTGACCCTCAAGAATGAACTGTCCATCTGAGCAGGACCCAGAGCTGACCCTCACGCATGTCTCCCATCTACTGGCTGGCAGATGCTGAGAAGGGCTCAGGCTCAGTCCTACAGTCCCTTCCCCCTGCACAGTCCCTCTCTCAGCAATAGCGAAACAAGCTGGAGCCCCTGGCTTGCTTTGGGAGCTGCATTTCTTGTCCTTGCTTCCCTCAGTTGTGGATGGTGCACTGGTAGGTTGGGGGAGGGCATGAAGAGGAGGGGAGTCAGGGGATTAGCCTATGTCAAACAAGGTCCCTAGCTCTGGCACTTGGGGATAAGGCCCCTAATCATGAAGGATCAGGTGGACTGTAGTGTGGGGCCTGGCTGGAGGTGCTCAGAACAAGGGCTCAAGACTGACACTGCTTGGAGAGGGCAAGTCCAAGCCCGCAGGTTCTGTGTGGTTGTGCCTCCTGCTCCCTTGAGCCCAGAGTGCCAGAAAGCGCCTGGGAGAGGCAGCATGGCAAGCCCTGGAGGAGCCAGGGCACTGGTCCTGAGACCCCAGCCAACTGCCCAGAGAACCCGCCAGTGAGTTTCAAGGGTGGGAGTGGCCAGGGCCAACACCAAATTCCAGCTGTCCTTCTGTCTGCCCACAGGCTCACAGCTCCCAAACCCAGGCTTAAAACCTCTACCTTCTTGGACTGCTTCTTGTTTCCAGCCACCGACATTTAATCATTTCAGTTGGACAAACACCACCAACTCTTGCTAAATCTTTCTTTTTTTATTTTTATTTATTTTTTATCCTCACCCGAGGATATTTTTCCATTTTTTGTACAGAGAGAGTGGGAGGGAGAGAGAGGAAGGGAGAGAGAGAGAGAAACATCGACGTGAGGGGACACCTCGAGTGGCTGCCACCCGCACGACCGACCAGGGCCGGGGACAAACTGCAACCGAAGTACATGCCCTTAGCGGGAACCGAACCCGGGTCTCTCTGGACCGCAGGCCGACGCTCTAACCGCTGAGCCAAACTGGCCAGGGCGCTAAATCTTTCTTCACAGAGAAATCCCCTTTCCCATCACAACCTACTCCCGGCCATTTACTGTGCTCCCACCTCGTCTCCCTGCCCAGTGTCTCAGTGGGCGGTTTGGTTCCCCTCCCCTTCCCCAGCTCCTGCAGCCAGCAGTAATGAAGAGCACGCTCATAAAACATTCATCGTGGGTAATACACCATGTAGGGTCTGCCAGATCTCTGTTCCGATAGGAGAGGCTGGGTCAGAAGGATGCTGGGTCTTAGGCTTCTAAAGGTTTGTGCTGACTTCTCCATTTGGGCTCAAGTTCCAGCCACTTCCATTAAGCCAAGCCTGACCCTCTCTGGTGGGGTGGGGCCTGGGATTCCTGAGGAGAGGTGCTAGCAGCCCAGGGAGGGAGAGGTGGTTTCTAGGGGTGCTTCTAGGTGAGGCACGACTGGTAGTCGGGGCTCTGAATAAAAGAGGGAAGACAAGGTGAAGCCATGACCAAAGGCTAAAGCCCAAGGTTGCTACTGAGAGTGAGGAGGGTGAGAACCCTAGCACGGGTGTCTGGAATTGTGATTTTTGTCCTGGGGACCTTGGTGAGATGGGAGTGCGCACAGGTGTGTGAGGGAGGGGAGGGGCTGGCGTTGGCCGCAGGTCCTCTTCCAGGAACCTGTCCCAGGAAGCAGGCCTCCGTGGGGACACTTCCATCAACCAGTAGTGTGGGTGGACAGAGGGAAGGGAAAGGGAATCTTCATTACTGTCCCCAACACCCCTGAACTTTGCAGTGACATTAATGTGGCACCTCCCAGGCCTCAGCAAAGTCAAAGAAGGAATTCAGAGAAATGACTACAGGAGCAGCCAGAGGTCAGCTCCGGCTCCGCAAGGTGGTTAAAGGCTTTTGAGTCAGACAGAACTAAGCTTGAATCTTGGCTCCCTAACTGTGGAAACTGTGAGTCATTTCACCTCTCTAGGCCTCAGTTTCCTCACCTGCAAAATGGGATGCCCACCCTACCCGATAGAGTTGTCATGGAGGTTAGTCTCCAGGAGAATGAACGGTGTCTAACAGAGGGCCTTAACAATTGCTAACAAATGGTGGCTACTGTGGGGAGGGACTCTGGGGGGTGAGGGCAGTTGAGCTAAGTCCCTGCAAGCCCAGGTTTGCTTAGTGGTCATTCAAGTGGCACCCTGAGGAGCCAGGAGGAAGGCAGAGTCTCCAGGGAGCAGTTTTCCAAGGAAACAGCTCTGGCTGCCCCAGGGCCTGAGGTAGCTGGGAAGCTGGGTGAGATAAAGGGCAAAGTCCATCATGTTCTTAAAGCCCCACTTCATCCCAGCAGGTGTGGCAGCCAAAGACCTGAGGCCCGGCAGGCTTGGGAGACCAGAGGGGGCAGATAGATGGTGTTCTGCAAGGGGAGGGGCTTCCTGCTCACTCTCAGAGGCCAGGATGCAGCTCCTTACCACTCTGTTCCTTAGACCTGGCTTGGTTCCCCCTCTCCCAAACCCCAAAGCAGTCTACACAAGTTGGGGAGAGAGTCAAGTCTGGGTTGTCTGGAGCTGGAAAGAATGGAAGGAGAGGAGCACAGACAACAGAGTCAACTTCAAGGCTTCTTATCTTTCCTCCCAGCCAATGCCAACTTTTTCCTTTCCCTAGGGCCTTGCGCTAACGTGAGAAATTCACTGGGCACTTCCTCTATGCCAGGCATTAAAGAGAGTGTTGGGAAGCAAGGGTGAACAAGCCAGATAGACCCCTGACCCCCAAAGCTTCCCATCCAGTGCAGATGGCCCCAGTTTGAATGAAGTGTGGGACAGGCTGAGACGGGAGGAGAAGGGTTGTGTGAGGAAGGGCTCTAGGGGAGGAGGGCAGCCGTGCTGAGTTAAGGCCATGCTGGCTCTGAGGCAGCCTGAGGGGGTGAAGGACCCTCTGCTGGTTCTGATGGAGATCAGCCCAACTCATCTCAGTCCTAACTTCATTCCGTGCACGCCGAGTATTGAGTTATTGGAGATAAAGGGGAGACAAGGCAAGGTCCCTGACTTCGGGTGCCTCATGTATTGGGGTTCACAGACTATAGCTGTCATACCACATGGTGTGGGCAAAGGGCGGGTTGGCACCAGGTATTCCCATTGACCGAATCATAAAGGCAATCACAGAGAAGACAGGAGTTGAGAATGAGCAGCTGTGGAATCCTCAGGGAAATTTATCTTTCCTGAACCTTAACTTCCTTATCTAGAAGGTGGAAGGTTTGAACTAGATTATTTCTTTTAAAAAAACATGTTTTGACAACAGAACCTTATTTCAGGAAGAAAACCTGTATAGAAGCCTAGTTCATAAAATAGATGTAAACACTGGCCCTGGCCAGTTTGGCTCAGCAGTTAGAGCGTCGGCCTGCGGTCCGGAGAGACCCGGGTTCGGTTCCCGCTAAGGGCACATACTTCGGTTGCAGTTTGTCCCCGGCCCTGGTTGGTCGTGCGGGTGGCAGCCACTCGATGTGTCCCTTCACGTCGATGTTTCTCACTCTCTCTCCCTTCCTCTCTCTCCCTCCCATTCTATACAAAAAATGGAAAAATATCCTCGGGTGAGGATAAAAAAAAAAAAAAAAAAAAAAAAAATAGATGTAAACACTGTTTATCCCAGCCGGTGTGGCTCAGTGGCTGAGCATCCACCCATGCGCCAAGAGGTCGATTCCCCATCAGGGCACATGCCCAGGTTGTGGGCCGGATCCCCAGTGGGGGGCATGCAGGAGGTGGCCAATCGATGTTCTCTCTTGTTGATATTTCTATCTCTCTCTCCCTCTCCCTTCCTCTCTCTCTCAAATCAGTAAAGAAAACAAAAATAAAAACAAAAAAACACAATGTTTGTTTGGGTGGGCTCAGGGATTGGGATCCCCTCAGCTCCTTCCTTCGTGTCTAACATCTCAGCTGGGGCAGATGGTGAAGGAGGTAGAGCGTCTGAGCCCTTCAGGGTTCACTCAGGCATCCAGGGTAAGGTGATGGCAAGGACCTTCCAGAAAGGAAGGGCTGGGTGGGCTCCAGGACCCCTGTCCAGGGCCACCCCCTTGGCCCGGCTGGGAAGGTGCCTCCAGGATGAGCAGCTGAGCCCGCTCCCTCCTCAGAGCACCTGGACAAGTAGGGCTGTTCCCACAGCTTCTTAGAGAGGCTCCTGTCTCTTCCTGCACTGACCACTCATACCCAGGGATTATCTTAACCAGAAACTTCCATTCAGAACAAAGCTCCCAGGAATGAAACCCGAGCTGCTCCCAGGCTGACTGGGAAGTGGCTGGGAAAGGGAGGGAAAACTTCCAAAGCACTGGGAGCCTCAGGGAGGCCATGAAACCCGAAGACAAACGACCAGCCAGTGGACTGGTGCTGTGGAGCTGCCACTGCCTTCTGCAGAACCAAAGGCTGGGCTGAGTGGAGTGGGAAAATGAGGGGGAAGTGCACCCCCCAGGCTTTTCAAGGGGAGAGTAATTGGTGCACCTGTGGCCAGGGCCAATATCCCCTGTGAGGCCCTCAGGGCTGGCCTGCAGTCACTCAAGCTGCCCCCTCCCTTCCCCTCTCTCCCCACCCCCTCCCAGCTGCTTCCCCTTACTCCAGTGGGCTGCTGGAGCGGTCAGTGTACCCAGGGGAGGGGAGAGAAGTGTAATAACCATAGGTTCCATTTACCGAGCACCCATCACATGCCAGGTGCTGCACAGATCGGTTCTAATCCTCATGACAGCCCTGCACGGTCCGTGCTCCTGGTCCTATTTTACCGATGGAGAAATCAAGGCTAAGGGAAGTTAAGCCATTTGTCCCCAGTGATAGAGCTAGTTACTGGTAGACCTAGGATCTGAACCCAGGGCTTTTGGACTCTGAAGTACTAAAGTGTTTTCTGCCACTCCATTCTCTGCAGTCTTAAAATCCCTCCTTAGAGCCCAAGGGCCTTAGTGAATTTCCAAATTAACTCTTTCTTCCTCTTTAAACCATGTTGTGAGACAAAGGAAATGCTATGAGTGGTTCTTTCTTTAGCCTGGACCTCTGTGACATTGTGAGAGCAATTTCACTTCTCCTGGGCTCAGTCTCCGCATTTGTAAAAGTGCCTACTTGTAGGTGGAGGGCCAAAGAGACGACGCATGTATTTATTTATTTATTTTTTATCCTCACCCGAGGACATTTTTCGATATTTTGTTCAGATAGAGTGGGAGGGAGAGGGAGAGAGAGAAACATCGACGTGAAGGTACACATCAAGTGGTTGCCACCCACACGACCCAACCAGGGCCAGGGACAAACCGCAACCGAGGTACGTGCCCTTAGCGGGAACCGAACCTGGGTCTCTCTAGACCACAGGCCAACGCTCTAACTGCTGAGCCAAACCGGCCAGGGCTATGTAGAGTATTTAGAACAGTGCTGGGCACAGAGGAAGCTCTCAATAATGCTCTTATTGTTGTTAGAAGAGTTCCCTTTCCCCTTCGCCCCAGGAGCTCAGAGCCCTGAGAAAGACGCCCTCAGCAGGCCAAGTAGGTTATCCTAAACTCAACGCCCTCCCTCCCTGCCTCTAAGTATTCAGGTGTAGATTAGAAGGCCCCTCACGGGGCTAAGGCCTTTGAGATGTTCTGGAAGCCCACAGGGAACCTCTGCTCCCACCTCCAGAGCAGTTCAAGGCCCTCAGTGGCTGAGCCACCACGTCCTCCATGTAAGGGAGGCAGGCGCTGAGCTGAGCTACTCCGCCCCCCTCCCCATCACTGAAGGCTGTCAGTCCCAATCCAGCGGAATGCTCCCTTTTGGAGGATCCTTGGAGCTGAGCAGACCTGAGAAAGGGGCAAAGGTGAGGTGGTAGGGCTGGGTCTCAGGACTGGGCTGTTGTCTAAGAGTGGGACTCCCTGTAGTACTGCTAAATGGCGTGTAACTCTGGGCTCTGGAAAGGAGTAGTTTGCTGTGCCAAAGGCCAGGAGCTCAGCTAGAGGCTGTGTCCTGCTGCCTCCTTTCACCTGCAGCCTCCCAAGCTCAGGCTTCCCAGCCGACTCCTCTAGGACCAGCACCAAGGACTGGCTCTGCCCCACAGGTACAGGTCCTTCTGGCTCCTGCTCACTTCTTCTCAACATCTGGCTACTTGAAGACCTGGCTTCTGGCTGCCATTAGTGACTAGGGCTTGGGTTTAGAAACTAAGGATACCACATTCAAAGACAAACTTGAAGTCAGTGTTTGTGATGTCTATGCTTGAGCCTGTGCAGTCAGTAGAAGGTGGCAACTGAGAATGAGTAGCAGGCTAGGCAGAAGGGCAGCTCCCTACTGGGGGGCTGGCCCCCTGTGGAATGTGGGGCTTAAATATGATTTTTCCACCTGGCCAGTGTGGTTCAGTGGATTGAGCATTGTCCCATTGACGGAGAGGTCCCAGTTTGATTCCTGGTCAGAGCACATGCCTGGGTTGCAGACTCAATTCCCATTGGGGCGGTGTGCAGGAAGCAGCTGATCGATGTTTCTCTCTCACATCAATGTTTCTATCTCTCTCTCCCTTCCTCTCTCTCTCAAAAGTCAATAAAAACATATTTAAATAAATAAATAAATAAGATTCTTCCCACTGCCATGCACCAAGCTCTGGGCTCCACTTCACTTCTTATCCACAGGGAAAGCAATGCTTTTGTTCCTGTTCTGGGAAGTTTGCAGTCTAGTAAGAGAAACTACATACACAAATGACGGTTGGATATCAATTGGGCAATCACGAATGGGTGTACTTTTTCCTTTTATCCCACCTATTCAGTGCAGATTAATCAGATAGTATCACTAACTTTTAAAGATAAGAAAATTAAGACATACATGCAATGTCAATATTGATACTGAGTCCATACTCATAAATGTTTTAAGTGCTTAGGTACCAAGACTACTGTGTGTGTGTGTGTGTGTGTGTGTGTGTGTGTGGTACGATCACATACATATTCTTTTGTGAGTGCCTTATATTTAGTCACTGTGTTAACATACATTATTCCAGTATTCCTTCTATTGACCTTCTAATGATCCAGTGTGTTATGTTTCAATATTCTATATTTACAGAGGAAGAAATTAGAGGTCAACAGGGTTAAATAATGTCTCCAAACCGCACAACTGGCAAGTGGCTGAGCCAGGATTCTTTCTTTCTTCTTCTTTCTTTCTTTCTTTCTTTCTTTCTTTCTTTCTTTCTTTCTTTCTTTCTTTCTTTCTTTCTTTCTTCTTTCTTTCTTTCTTTCTTTCTTTCTTTCTTTCTTTCTTTCTTTCTTCTTTCTTTCTTTCTTTCTTTCTTTCTATCTGCTTTTTTTTTTTTTTGCATTTATCTTCAAATAGAGCGGAAGGGAGAGAGAGAGAAACATCAATGTGAGAGAGACACATCGAGTGGTTGCCACCCACATGACCCCAACCAGGGTGGGGACAAACTGCAACCGAGATACATGCCCTTAGCGGGAACCGAACCCGGGACTCTCCGGTCTGCGGGCCGACGCTCTAACCGCTGAGCCAAACTGGCCAGGGCTGAGCTAGGATTTGAAGCCAGATCTGCTGACTCTAGTCTTTCTACTCTGCAAGCACACCAATGACTAACAATACAGCGCAAATCTAATGAAAAAAGTGACCTAAGACAGGTACCAACATGATGCTAGGGGATTTCGGAGAGGGATGTTTGCTCCAGTCGAAGGGGAGAAGCACTGAAGAATAGAGACTTACTTGCCCAAGGTCATACAGCTGATTAATCTGGAGTCGGAGGTAGAATTCAGATGTCTACAATCTGAGATCAATATCAGTTTTGAATACTACTGACAATGAAACTTTGAGAGAAATCCACCTCAGCTCTGTCTTGTTAAAGAAAAAATTCTGAAATCTTTGAAGTCCCTTAGAACCTCCGTGAAATTTGAATGAACTAGAGGCACGTGCAGGAAATGGAGAAAAAAACCTTCTCTCTCTCGGGGGACGAGCAGCAGCAGAACTTTCTCCACTTTCCTTGTGGACCAAGACCTCCTCCCCTGTTCCCAAAGATTGGGGCTCATTCTTCAATCTCTCCACTACAAAGCAGCCAGAACAAAAATTTCTAAACAAAGCTGAAGATTTTTTTTCAAGTCATCAGCATGCTCAAAATCTCCATGGTTCCCCCTTGACCACGGGATAAAATTCAGATTCCTCAGCTGGGCATAGGAGGCCCTTCTCAGTCCGGCCACAATGTTCCAAACTTATCTCTTTCAACTTTCCTGGGAGATTCTAAGTGATACATCTCTTTTTACCATTTCCCAAATGCCCCATGCTCTTTCATGCTTTTATCTTTTCACATGTTGTTGCCTCTGTCTAGATGAACTCCTATGTACCCTTCAAAACCTGTCTTCTCCCCATTGTGTCTCCCATGCAATCCTCTGTGGCCTCGCATATTATTCTGTTTATAACACTGAGTTATAACTACTTATTGATAACTAGAATTCTTCAAGTTATCTTGGAATATAGTAGGTATTTCATAAATTTTGGTGAATGAATA
The DNA here is from genome assembly GCF_014108415.1 of Molossus molossus. Classification (NCBI taxonomy): domain Eukaryota; kingdom Metazoa; phylum Chordata; class Mammalia; order Chiroptera; family Molossidae; genus Molossus; species Molossus molossus. The sequence goes on from NW_023425352.1 coordinate 22,551,464, forward strand.
AATGGAGTCCAATCTGAATGCCTTAATGCTTGGTCTTGCCATTATGGGGCAAATAAGAGGGCTGTATCCCTGGCCAGTTTGGCTCAGCGGTTAGAGTGTCGGCCTGCAGTCCAGAGAGACTCAGGTTCGGTTCCTGCTAAGGGCACGTACCTCAGTTGCAATTTTTCCCCGGCCGTGTGGGTGGCAGCCACTCGATGTGTTCGTTTTGCGTTGATGTTTCTCTCTCTCTCTCTCTCTCTCTCTCTCTCTCTCTCTCTCTCTCTCTCTCTTCCCCTCTCTCCCTCCCACTCTATCTGAACAAAATATCGAAAAATGTCCTCGGGTGAGGATAAAAAATAAATAAATAAATAAATAAATAAATAAATAAATAAATAAATAAATAAAGGGCTATAACCATGATTAAGGAGACTTGACCAACAATCTCCAGAGTTTTGGACCCTTCGAAATTAGCGGTAGTTTTAAAAAAGAAATAATAGTAATAGCTGCTCTTTACTAAGTGCTTACTATCTACCAGGGACTATGCTAAAGCCCCTTACATGCCTCATTTCATTCCCACAGTACTCTGTGGTAGTTGTTATCCTTGTGAGGATTTTATCCCCTAATTAAGTTGTTATCCCTATCTTACAACTGGAGAAACAGGTTCAGAAAAGTAATGGGATCTCTTCCTCCCACAGTTATGCAGCCAGAATTTAAACTCAGATCTATTGGCCTTTCAAACTCAGGTTCTTTATTTTTATATTTTTTTGTTAATTCTCACCCAAGGATATTTTTCCATTAATTTTAAGAATGGAAGGGAAGGGGAGAGAGAGAGAGAGAGAGAGAGAGAGAGAGAGAGAGAGAGAGAGAGAGAATCATACTGATCGGCTGCCTCCTGCAGGGGATCGAACCTGCAACTCCAGATATGTGCCCTTGACCAGAATTGAACTCGTGATCCTTCAGTACATGGGCTGATACTCTAACCACTGAGCAAAAACATCCAGGGCAAAAACCCAAGTTCTTAATTTCTAAGGTTTTCTGCCTCTGACTCCCCCAAGTATAAACTTTTTCTTCTGTGTGAAAGGGAACCAAACCCCATTGTTTCTTCTGCCTAGTTAGAAACACCACTGGCCTGTGCGTTCTGAGCTGTAGGGCATACAGACTGGGGTTGCAAAGGCAGGCTATGAGAGATCAGAAGTCCCAGCTCGATGTTTGTCCTGAGACCTTGACATGCACCCCTGGAGGAAGGTCACTAATCATTACTTATGACCCTTGGAATGGCCTAGGCTGACAGCTCAAATAAAAAAAAAGGAAAACAAAACTAAACTAAAAACTGACTTAGGATCGACTGGGGATTCCCTCTTCAGGTTACAGACATTGTGTTAGAAAAATAAAACCCCTCACTGGGAGCTCAGAAGGACTTCACTTTGAGGACTGAACCTGGGTTCTAGCTTGGCTTTTGTTACTAACCAGCTGTGTGACCTCAGTCAAGGAGTTTAACCTTATAAGCCTTTGTGAGTGGGTAGAAAAATGGGCAAGAACACAATGTACTTAGGAAGGAAAGATCCAGAGAATGGGAGTCTGAGTTGGAGCATAGGTCACCCTGGAAAGAGACTCCAGGGCTGCTGGTGGTTGTGTCCCCATGTGCGGCTGGGGCTGAGAGGCAGTTAGGAGCAGGAACCAGGGCGAATGGGACAGGAAATCAAAGACAAAGAAAGCATCCTTTTTTCTCCTGTGGAATGCCCAAAGAAGGCCCCATCACAGTCCTGGGAAGTCAAGCAGTGGGCATCTAGAAACTCCCAGCTTCAGAAAAACAAACTTCCTCTTCTTCGGGCCTCCCAGTACCCAATACACTCTTCTATCTCAAAAATAGTTGCTCTTCCTTTTACCTAAATGTCTGCCTTCTCAGTAGAAAGTGAACTCCTGGGGGGAAGGAAACTTGACTTCATCTATAAGTTCCTCAGCCCGTATACTGACTGCCTGGCACAGCAAGCATCACACAATTGTCTGATAAATGAAAAAATGGATGAATGGATAAGTCTCAGGTGAGTGGGAAGAGGTCCAGTATCACAGAGTGGAGAAACCTTTAAATCTTATTACAAAAGAGGAGGTACATTTAAGAGGAAATAGAATCTCAAATGTCTTGGGAGATTTAGGAGCAGAAAAGCTATGAAGAACTGAGAACACCAATTCATATGGTCTCTGGGGCTGCCAGTGGCCACAGAATTCTTGACTGGGTAGACTCTAGGCCATTCTTAGGTTCCTTGGAGAAGATGTAAAGGCAGATGGCATGCAGAGCTCAGGTTCATTGTCTCTAGCTAGAGTGACCATATGTCCTCGTTTATACATACGGGGTGGTACAAAAGTAGGTTTATAGTTTGTTCGTATGGAAAATAATACAATAATAGATAATAATATTAAAAAAAACTCTTGTGTTTTGCGTACTCACAACTGTAAACCTACTTTTGTCCCACCTTGTATTTTCCTAGGGTAATTATTAATAGCTCAAAAGTGTCTTGGTCCTGGCTTGGATGACAAACTTTCTTTTTTAGGTAGTATTCACTGCTTACCCCCAATTTTTGTTGTTGTTGTTGAGATATAATTCACATACCACAAAATTTACCCCTTTAAAGTGTACAATTCAGTGGCTTTAGTATATTGACAAAGTTGTGCAATCATCACCACTATTTAATTCGAGAACATTTTCATCACCCTAAAAAGAAACCCTTACCTGTTAGTGGTCATTCTCCATTCTCCCTGCCTCACGTCCCAGTCCCTGGAAACTTCTAATCTACTTTCTGTCCTTATGGATTTACCTATTCTGGACTATTCATATATTAGGATTCATACAATATGTGGCATTTTGTGTCAGGCTTCTTTTACGTAGCATAATGTTTTTAAGATTCATCCATGTTGTAACATGAATTAGTACTTTGAATAATAAACTACTCAGTCACTCTAAGCGTAGCTGTTGATATTGCAGCTATTGCATTGTGGGTGTTCTCTTGGAGTCAAAGAGGAAATGAGATAGAGGAGCCAGGCTAATACTGTCTTACTGGAGAGGCCATTTTGTTGGCTCAAGGCACAGAAACACTGAGGGGGGATAAGACAGAGAAGGAGCCTCAATTAGGATACTAGACTCTCGAGTTGGCATTTTTATTGGCTTTGAGGTCCTTGACTCCCTGAGAGCCATATCTATACCTTTTTTTTTATATACTCACCTGAGGACATTTTTGATTAGTTACAGAGAACTGGCAACAGCCTAATCTATTGCCAGCTTCTTGGAGAAAAACAGAACTTAATGAATTAAAAAAATGAACCAGCCCTGGCCAGTTTGGCTCAGCAGTTAGAGCGTCAGCCTGCGGTCCGGAGAGACCCGGGTTCGGTTCCCGCTAAGGGCACGTACTTCGGTTGCAGTTTGTCCCCGGCCCTGGTTGGTCGTGCGGGTGGCAGCCACTCGATGTGTCCCTTCACGTCGATGTTTCTCACTCTCTCTCCCTTCTTCTCTCTCCCTCCTACTCTATCTGTACAAAAAATGGAAAAAATATCCTCGGATGAGGATAAAAAAAAAAAAAAATGAACCAGAGCCCTGGTCGGCTTGGCTCAGCGGTTGGAGCGTCAGCCTGCGGACTAGAAAGTCCTGGGTTCGGTTCCTGCTAGGGGCAAGTACCAAAAAAAAAATGAACCAGGGGAGAAATTAATCCCAGGCTTTGGATTTGTGCATTTGCTCAGCCACTGGCTATGCACCATCTTGAATGGGTCCTTCTATTTCTAGTCTCTATAAAATGAGCACCATGATAAGGAAAATCCCAAGCTATTAGGTTTTAAGACAATTCACAGAATCTTCCAGTATTCTCTAGGCTGTTCTGTAGATGTGTAGTGCTAAGATCCACATACTTAGGGCAGGATGGGCCTTTTAAAAGGTGTGTGTGTGTGTGTGTGTGTGTGTGTGTGTGTGTGTGTATATATATATATATATATATATATATATATATATGGCCCTGGCCAGTTTGGCTCAGCAGTTAGAGCGTCAGCCTGCAGACCAGAGAATCCTGGGTTGGGTTCTAGCTAGGGGCATGTACCTTGGTTGCAGTTTGTCCCCGGCCTCGTTGGGGTTGTGCAGGTGGCAACCAGTCGATGTTTCTCTCTCTGTCTTCCTCCCTCTCTCCCTCCTGCTCTATCTGAAGATAAATGCAAAAATGTCCTCAGGTGAGTATGAAAAAAAAAGTATATATATGGCTCACACTGTGTGTGGTTTTGAGCACTCCAATCAGCTGGGTAGTCTGTGTGCTGGGCAGTGAGGTCAGAGTAGTTTGCGTATACCTCACACTGTTTTAGCAGCAGAGGGTTCACAATGAGAAAATGTTATGAATGTTTCTGCGGATGCAGGCCTACTTGTCTTATTTCCCCTAATGTCTGAGTCTCCAGGGCCAAGGGCCAATTTTTATCCAGTTCTGTCTCTCCTACGATACCCAACACAAGACCTTACCCAGACAGGAGCCCCGTGTGTACAGGAAGGAAGGGAAGGGGAGGCTGAGCAAGTAATATTTGTTAGCGTGTGGAAGTATTTCCTCATCTTTAGGGGACTGATTAACAATCTGCCAAACACTCGGCCGGGAAAACTGAGGAGGGCAGGGTGTGCTAGCCAGGCCTACCACGCTGAAAGCAGCAGACGGGTAATTTCCAAATGACCATTTCAAAGGAAGGTTGAATTTCTCAAAGATAAGAGGGAGAGCAGAGAGCATGCCTATATCTCTAACCCCCTAAGCTCACGGCCGTGATAACAGCTGTGGGGTTGGAAACCTAATGCTGATGAAAGAGTTAAAGGGTGGCTGCGGGCAGCTATCGGTGACACCGCTAGGAATTGAGCATGCTCCTGGAGCGCGGCTGGGGACTGGTGTTACTCCATGAATAGAGGCCACTCTCAGGGAGTTTTTCCTGGAACAGAATGGGGTCAGGGAGCCGCTTGGGGAACAATGGTTGCCACCGACTAGCTGAATTTCTTACAATCACACACCATACCCCCTGATCAAATAGCTCCTTTGTCCGGCTGATATAAAAACATGTCATACAATGATGATTTGGAAGAATGACACGGGTTTGCCTTTCACAGAGATCAGAAGAGCTTGTTGTGCAGCAGGGGGAAAAACATCAGAGTCAAGGAAAACCTGGAGAATAAAAGGAGCAAATGGAAACAGACAGCCACAATAAGAAAGGGCTGGGTTGCTCAAAAGGCGAACAGGGCTTGGTTACCAGCAGGGAGACAGAGCAGCTAGGCAGCTCCCTGGAAGAGCCTGCTGGTGGCCCGGTCATCATTTCACAGCGCCCCCTTGAAACTCTTGAGAAACTCAAAGAATTAGAGAACTACAACTTGGAGGAAGAAATGGTCCAAGGTAGCTGATGTACACAGGACTGTGGACAGAGACCAGAAGGAATGCGAGTGAATTTCAGCGATCATCCTACTCATACTGTTAATTTACAGATGGGGAAGCTGAGATCGCGGAGGGATGGTGGCTTAGTTATTTACTTGGATTGTCTAGGTTACAGCTGCTTCTCCTAGTTGCCTGACTTTGAAGATAGAAATGTAGAAGCTTCTCAAGCATTCACTGTTCAGAAAGTAGAAGAGATGAGCTTTAGAGGTAGAACTGGGAGTCCTGCCTGAACCAGTGATTCATTACATAATGGAACTCATGCAAGGCAGTGCAGTTTTGTGTGCCTCTGTTTTCCTACCTATAAAACGAGGGCATTCCCGAAACCAGCTAGGCAGTCACCAGTTCAGCCATCATATTTTAAATACCTGGTGTGCATCCCACCCTGGGCGAGGGCACTGGAGAAAGGAAACAAGGAGAACCTCATTAAAAAATAAGTCACAGTCACTGGACCCAGTTAGGCAAATACTGTCTAGATAGACTGTGTGGACACCAAACCCTGCTTCTCAGTTGAGACCTGTAACTGAGGTGGGCAGGTTTCCTGTCTGTTTCACGTAGGTCAGACTGAGACTTTGTTCTTCAAAGAAAGGAGGCTCATATAGCAAGATTCCTGCAGCTCCCAGTCATCAAGTAGGTTTACAAAGAAAATGACAATTGTCAATGTCACTAATTAACATTCATCTTTAGTGCAGCAACTGTAAATGGATCTGAAGCCTTTATATTAGATTTCCCTAGACTATGTGAGGTTTAAAAGCAGGAGTATTTTGTGTTAATATATTCTCTTTCATTCCCAGATCCTGAAATCCTTTACCAATAGATAGCCAGTTCTCAGTGCTACCCTGTGGGGAATGTGGCAAGTGCTGCTCTCCTCATTCCCCAGCTGGGAGGCCTGGGTCACAGAAAGGTTCTATGCCCTGCAGTGGGGAATGGAAATCAAGACTTTCACCCTCTTGTTCACTGCTCTGGTTTTGGACTAAAGAGCAAGGAATTAGAAAACAAAACTGGAGATTAAACCAACCGTGGATCTGGTATACCTCTGTTATAGAAAAGCAAAATGCTTTTATATTTTAAAAATTTATTTGCTTGAATAGATAATACATTTATGTGGTTCTTCAAAAGGTACAAAAGAATAGAAACTATGTCTTCTGCAACCTCTGTCTCTACACACATCATTCCCAGAGAGGACCAATGACCAGGTTCTTAAGAGCTAGTCTATGCATATATGAAAATATGCATAATATGTTTTTCCTTTCTCATATTTGATATAGAAACTATTCTATAATACAGACCATGTAAAAATGAATATGAAACGAACAGATGATCAGTGCTGGGAGGACTCTAAGAACCCGAATGTTGTGACCAGGACAGTGCCCCGCAGTCTTTAGTTGAGCTGCTGGCTTCCTGCGCTCTGCTTAGGAGGGAGCAGTGCAGAATGTGAGAGGCAGGAATAGACGTACCTCTGAACTACACCATAATGTGGCTAGCTGTGGCCCCACAATAATTTTTCCACATAAAAAATGGAAAGTTAGCCAAATTTGAAAAATAAGGGGGCACGGAAACCCCACCCCAGAGCCTTGTACTAAGAGCCCTTTGATGTGATGTGTCCCTATAAGTTTAGAGCTGACATTTGAGTGCTTATTTTGTGCAGGTTCTTACAAAGTAATGAGCACTTTTTATACATTATTTTTGCTTAAGCCTCATTGCTTTATCTCCTCCATTATGCCTCCGAGGGAATGGATGCTTAACTAATAAATGGCAGAGTTAGGAAAACTGGACCTTAAGTCTGTATTCTGTTTTCATACTTACTGCTGTGAGGTTCTTACTTCTGTCTAGTACCTGAAGAATCAAATTCAAACTCCTCACCTGGAATTGAAGCCCCTCTACTATCTGTACCAATTTCTTCCCTAGGTTTATCTCTTCTGAGTCCTTGTCATACGTCGCATGCCTGAGTTACGCCACATCACTTGCTGATACTGGTCCTTGCGCTCTCCCAGGCCGTTGCACAGGCTGTTTCTTCCACAGAGAATCCTCTTCTCTCCCCTCTGCCTGATAAACTGCCAAAGTGATTTTTTGAAAACTCCATCTAACTGTGTCATTTCATTTCTTATAACCTCTCTGAGTTTTTTCATCACCCTTGTAATCAAGACCAAGTGCCTAAAGTTCAAACAGAGGAGCTTCATGTTCTGGGTCCTACTGACCTCCAGGCTCACTTCTCCCACTTCACCTCCTACTTAATGTTCCACACCCATGATCTATTTACAGTTCCCTAAACATTCCAGCACTTTCCAGGCCTTTGCATTTGCTGTTCCTTTTCCCTAGAACACTCTTCCCATCTTCTCCTGTACTTGGCTGATTCCTACTTGTCCTTCTGATCACTGCTTGAACCACATCTCCTCAGAGGTCCTTTCCCTTACCCTTCCAGGATACCTGTCTCCTCCCCCTTCCCCAGGATATATGTTTTAAAGTATCTTTTTTTTCTATACTATGTATTCCTCAAGGTCAGTAAACAAATTAACTAGTTCTGGGCTCCCCAGAGCCTCACATAGGGCCTAGCACCCAGGCCATCTCAAGAAATAAGTGATGAAAGAATTGATGAATGGATGGATGTAAAAGCTAAAATTTAGAGTCCCTGAATGGGGCCTAGGCACTCGGTCTGACCTTAGACCCTTCCTTTTTTTGCCAGCTGCTGCCTGATAGTCTTGCAATTATTCCCATTCTTTGGAACCTCTTCGCTGCAATGTGACCTTGTTTATGTGAGTCTACCTCTTTGAGACTCAGTTTCCTCAAATGTAATATGAGAAGGTAGGAGTACATGATCCCTACTGGCCCTTCCAGATCAAATGTTATGGGAATCCATGCTGCTTGCAAAGGAGGAGTTTTCCAAGCACTGTGTGCTTGTGTGTGGGGAGAGCACCAAAGGTGTTGCTGGTTGCAAAAGATTTTCAGAGACTCCAGCCTAACTCTCTAATTCAGAGATGGGCAAACTATGACCCACTGGCCAAATCCCTCTCTCTGTCTGTTTTTGTATGGCTCACAAAATAAGAATTCTTAAAAACATTTTTAAATGATTGAAGAAAAACATCAGAATAATAATATTTCATGACATGTAAGAATCATATGAGTTTCAAATTCCAGCATCCATAAATAAAGTTGTATTGGAACGCAGCTACTCATTTGTTTACGCATTGTCTGTGCTGCTTTTGCACTACATCAGCAGAGATGAGTAGTTGTGACAAGACTGTAAGGCCCTCAAGTCCTAAAATTTACCATCTGGCCCTTGATAGAAAACATTTGCCAAACCCTGTTCTGACTTAAAAGCCCTCAATGGCTTCCCACTATCTATAATAGTGCTGTCCAATAGAAATATGTGAGTCACATATATAATTTAAAATTTTCTAGTAGCCATGTTAAAAAGTTATTTTTAAAAGTAAGGTTAATAATATATTTTATTTAACCCAATATATTAAAATATTATCATTTTGACATGTAATCAATATAAAAATTATTAATAAAATTTTACATTCTTTTGTTTATATTAAGTCTTCAAAATCTGGTGTATATTTTGTACCTACAGCGCACTTCAATTTGGATTAGCTACATTTTTTTTTTTTATCCTCACCCGAGGACATTTTTCCATTTTTTGTTCAGGTAGAGTGGGAGGGAGAGAGAGAGAGAGAAATACCGACGTAAAAGGGACACGTCTAGTGGCTGCCACTCGCACGACCAACCAGAGCCGGGGACGAACTGCAACCGAGGTACACGCTCTTAGGAGGAACTGAACCCGGGTCTCTCTGGACCACAGGTGGACACTCTAACCACTGAGCCAAACTGGCCAGGGCGGACTAGCCACATTTTAAGTGCTCAGTAGCCACATATGGCTAGTGGCTACTATATTTGACAGCTCAGAGCTGTAAGATCAAGTTTAAACTCTTTGACATGAAATTCTAGGCCCTTTGTTATTAGGCCTCAGCTTCATTTCTAACTGCTTCCTTAAAACCAGCCAGACGGATTCATTCTATGCCCCCTAAATCAGATGCAATACTTTTTGCTTCTACTTTTTGCTCTCTCTTTCTTTTACAGATTTATTCTGATATAATTTGCATCCATACAATCCACCATTTATAATGTACAGTCAATGGTTTTTAGTATATTCAGAGTTGGGCACCATCAACACAATCAATTTTATTTTTATTTATTTTAATATGTTTTTACTGATTTTTTTAGAGAGAAAGGAAGGGAGAGAGAGATAGAAACATCAATGTGAGAGAGAAACATCAATTCAGGACTGCCTCCTGCACGCCCCCTACTGGAGATAGAGCCTGCACCCTGGGCATATGCCCTGACCTGGAATTGAACTGGGACCTCGTAGTCCATGGGATGATGCTCAATCCACTGAGCCACACCAGCTGGGCAACACAATCAATTTTAGATCATTTAATCACCCTCAAAGAAACTCCATACCCTCATTCCCCACATCCTCCTCTAGGCCTAGGCAATCAACCATTAATCATTTTTCTGTCTCTGAATTTGCCTATGCTTGACATTTCATATAAATGGAAGCATAGAAATATGGTCCTTTGTCACTGGCTTTTTTCACTTAACTAATGTGTTCAGGGTTCACCTATGTTGTAATATGTAACAGTTCTTCATTCCTTTTTGTTGCTGAATAATATTCCATTGCTCCTTTCTTTCTGGTATGCTCTCTTCCTCTAATAACTTTCCCTCAAGAGATTAAACCCCCAGGTTTCCAGCAAAAACCCAAGAAGAAAAATAAAAATCTGTCCTTTTTTGTTCACAATGTTTAAAATCAAACATAAAATCTGTTCAGATTTTTTTTCTTTATTGATTTCTAGAGAGACAGGAAGGGAGAGGTAGAGAGAGACAGAAACATCGATTAGAGAGAACATCAATTGGCTGCCTCCTGCATGCCCCCCACTGGGGATTTGGCCTATAACCTGGGCATGTGCCCTGACCAGGAATTGAACCGGTGACCTCTTGGTGCATGGGTCAACACTCAACCACTGAGCCATACCGGCCAGGAGATCTGTTCAGATTTTTAGAGGAAAAAAAGAAGATAAAGACTCTGTGAAATCATACATTACAAACAATGTATTTAATAACAAAATACATCCCCCCTCTCCCCGCCAAACCCACTATATGGTCCAAAGATAAAACTTCAGCTCAGATTGATGACTAGAATAGTGTATTGGGTGAGCCCATTTGATGCACCAGTAAAATGAATATGGCAACTCAGCCTCAGCTAAGAGACCCCCACAACACAGACCATAAGATGTCTGACTTCAGTGCCAACTTCATACCAACTGCCACTCTTGCTGAGCTGACTAGTCTGTTGACAGCTCCATGGGCAATGATCCCCACGCTCCATACTTTCACAAGGAAAAAAGAAACCACAAACACCTACTAAACTCCAACCCTTGTTCCTTCAGTTCCTAGGATTATGCTCCAGGTGATTCTGACTCCTCCAGGACCCCACCCGCACTTGCCGCTCCCCCTTCCTCTGGTTTAACTCCGCCTTCTGCCATGGCTTCTTCTTTTCTTCTTCTCTTCCGAAGCTTCCTTTCCTATTGCTACCCCTTAATTCTTTCCTTTCCTTCTCATTCTCCATCCTTTACCAGTCTCTTCTCCTTTTATCTCTCCCATTCTCAAACTCTTCCCTTCTTTTCCACACCTTGGTTGCTCCCATCTTCCCTCATCTGCCCCACTGCCATCCCTTTTCCTCTTTCCCTGTCTTTTCTCTCAGAATGCCCCATACATGTAGGTGAAGCTGGGAAGGCCCTTCGTCCCATCTCGCAGGAAACAGTCGAGGATCGAGGAGTCATATCTGAGATTGAAATCTGGCTCCATCACTTAATAGCTGTAGAACTATGAGCAAATGATTCAACCTCCCTCATAGGATTAAAAGTATATAAAGTGGCATCCAGTGTGCTCTCAAAAATCACTCTTCATCCTTTGCAAGCCTGCACTGGAGAGGAGGACACCCTTCCCCACAGCTCCCAGAAACACCAGTCACCTTGGTGATCTTTCCTTCACACCTTCTCTTCATTTCGTTCCCTCCCACACCCCACACCTATTCTAATGCTAGAGGCCACCTTTGCTGTCTCCCCGTCTTTGCTCTCCTCCCAAACTCTCTATAGCTCTGCTGTTCTCCTCTTCCGCTCCCACTATGCAAACTCTTTTCTGAGTCCATCTTTAAGCCAGAGCCTTACTGTGCAGGCACCAGTGGGACCCGGAACCACTTTCAATCACCTAACTCTGCAGGGCCCAGGGTCTCCCAACAGAAATAGCTGGCTCACCTGAACACCTTCTGATTGGCTGGTCTTCTCAGCCAATGATTTCTTGGTTCCACTGCCCCCTGGTGCACAAGTGCATCTCAGTCATATGGTACTGTCCCATGGTGCAGTCTTTTGAGGCCTGGGGTCAGTGTTTTCTGATAGGGCTGAGCTCAGCTTGAGTTTTAAAATTTCTCCTCCTCCACTTCCCCTGCTGTTTGTTTTCCATGTTATTCTGTCACTAGTCACTAATGCTTGTATAAACTTTTGCAAGTACATTAAAGTGAAAACAGGCAATTTCTTTTCATGCTGCCCCTCCCTGATCCTAGTGTCTAGGTGGGAATGTGAGCTTACACATATTATTGTTAAACCATTGAGATCCTGCTGTAAAAATAGAAGTAGTGACAATAATAGGTATAGTTATTAATATTTTCTACATACACTATGCTAGTGCTTTTTAAATTAAGCGCTGGCACTAGCATTCTTCCCAATCACAGATGGGTAACTGGCCTTACAAAGCTAAGTCGTTTGTCCTAGATCTTGCAGTTGGTACATGAGTGGTAGAGTCAGGATTTGAATCTGAGTCTGACTCCAGAGCTGGTTGGTGTACAGCCTCTTCCTTGTACAGGGTGCTTTTTACATACAGTGTCTTCTCTCTCTCTGCCCTGGGAACAATTCCCCTAGACGTTACCTCTCCTATCATTGTGTGTGTGTGTGTGTGTGTGTGTGTGTGTGAATCCTCACCCGAGGATATTTTTCCATTGATTTTTAGATAGAGTAGAAGGGAGGGAGGGAGGGAGAGAAAGAAACATCCATGTGAGAGAGGCACATCAATTAGTTGCCTCCCGCATGACCCATACCAGGGCCATGGACCGAACCTGCAACCCAGGTACGTGCCCTTGACCGGAAGCTGAACCCATGACTCTTCAGTCTGCAGGCTGACACTCTAACTGCTGAGCCAAACCAGCTAGGTCAACTGTCCTATCATTTTATAGCCTGTGTGCAACATCTCCTGTTGATGGATATCTAGGAGCTGAAAATGCCAAGTGCGGACTGGGTTAACGCCTTTGGAAAAGGCCTATCAGGCCTGACTGAGAGCCAGCCATCCTAACCTGTCTCCAGGGATACCAAGGGCTGGACCACAAAGAGGCTGCCCCTGAGGATGAGAGGCTATCCTGGGAATTAATGACCCTGTAGCCACAGCTGCAAATGTATAACAATAATAGTGACCATCTGCAGGGTTTGGGTTTGATGCCAATTTACAGACATTATTTCAATCAGTCTTTACAATAAATCTACAAGGTGGGTGAAATGATTAGCCCAAAGTCAGTGTTGTTAGAACTCAGGCCCAAGTCTGTCTGATGCTGGATGCTGTGGTATTTCCATCTTGCTCTTTGCTTTCCTGTAAAAATGTAACAGTCACAAAGAGTAAGCCTCTGTTACATGCCAGGTACTCTGCTGGGTTTCTTACAAACAGGGTGGGGCAAAAGTAGGTCTGTGAGTATGTGAAACAGAGTTTATTCTTGTATCATGTATTAATTATTGTATTATTTTCCATACAAACAACTGTAAACCTACTTTTGCCCCACCTTATATATTATATCCTTAAGTCTGCACAATAAGCCTTTCAGAAGGATATGATTTCCCTTTTACTGATGAAGCTGAGGTTCAGAAAACCTCAGTAACTTACTCAAGATCATACAGAAGTAAGAAGGGGAAACAATATTCACACCTTGATTAATTGACTCCTAAGCTCATACCCCATCGGCTGCCCCATGCCAGGGGGCAAAAGTTTGATCTGGATTGAGGATTTGGACTAGAGCTGGCTTCATCCTGCACAGGCATTTGTTTAGGAAACCAGTAAAAGCTAAGATCTGTTTGAAATTTCTTCAGGACCACAGGATGTTCCTCTGACACCCTCTGTGGGGTGAACCAGAGTAACGCCCTGAGAGGTGGCAGCTGATCCTCTTTCTGTGAGGGGTCACCAGGAAACTGTGATGTTTCTATTATGGTGTGTTCACTTCCCATCCCATACATCTGGGTCCTGCTGAGGCTTTGGCTCTCTTGATTTTATTTAAAAGAAAAGTACCCCATGCCACAGACTTGCGGGAGTGGAAATGACTTTGAAGGACTTATCACACAACCTTCTGTTTGACATTTCTGTGCCCCAGTTCCTTCCTCTCTCTCTCAGGATTTCACAAGGTCTTGGGTAGAAGAGGTAAAATAATGGAAGTGGTAGCATAAGAACTGAAACAAATAGTTCATGGTTCTGAACACTTTAGATCAGCAATTCTCGGAGTATGATCTGGGAATCCCTGGGAGTCACCAAGATCCTTTCAGGGCTCTGTGAGGTCAAACTATTTTTATAATAATACTAAGACGATATTTGCCCTTTCCACTTTTATTCTCTCACAAGTAGACGGTGGACTTGTGCAGGAGCTACAGAATATAAAGCTTCTGGAAAAGCTTCATTCAATGCTTTCATGTTGTTGCATTCATTGCAACAGATTGAATGAAGAAGGAAATATGAGAATCATGTCATCTATGAAGCCAGAAATTAGACAGATTTGCAAACATGCAAAATAATCCTTTCTTATTCCTAATTTTCTGAGAAAATGTAGTTATTTTTATTTATTTATTTCTTTATTTACTTTTTTTTTTTTTTTTGCATTTATCTTCAGATAGAGCAGGAGGGAGAGAGAGGGGGAAAGAGAGAGAGAAACATCAACATGAGAGAGACACATCGACTGGCTGCCACCCACACAACCCTAACCAGGGCCAGGGACAAACTGCAACCAAGGTATGTGCCCTTTACGGGGACCGAATCCGGGACTTTCCAGTCTGCGGAGAATGCTCTAACCACTGAGCAAAACCAGCCAGGGCAAAATGCAGTTATTTTTAATAAAAATATGTTATTTATGCCATATGTAACAGATCTATTATTTTATTTATTTATTTATTTATCCTCACATTCCATTTTTTGTTCAGACAGAGTGCGAGGGAGAGAGAGGGAGAGAAACATCGACGTGAAAGGGACACATTGAGTGGCTGCCACCTGCATGACCAACCAGAGCTGGGGACAAATTGCAACCAAGGTACGCGCCCTTAGCGGGAACTGAACCCGGGTCTCTCTGGACCGCAGGTCAACGCTCTAACCTCTGAGCCAAACCGGACAGGGCCAGATCTATTATTTTAAAATATAAATTAACTATCTTTAAAAATTTTGTTTTAATTTTTAATATGGTAAAGAGACCCCAATATATTTCAAGAGTGTAAAAGGGACCTGAGACCAAACAGTTTGAGAACTGCTGCTTTAGGTCATCATTAGCAGCACACAGACATTCTACTGGGCCTACTTGTGAGTGGAGCCAAAGAATTTCTAGAACCACAGTTCTGACTGACTGGAATTTTCAGTGAGAAGAGTCAGTAACAGCTAGGTCCTCTCAACAGCACCCAGACACCACAGCATACAATCCGAACCAGTCAGGCTAAGCCCTATGATGTTGATTATAGCAAAGAGGAAATGCATTTGTGAAAATGATTTAAGGGATGGGACTTTCGGGGTACTTTTTTCAACCTGATTGACATATAATTGAAGTACACTAACCTACACATATGTAAAGTGTACAATTTGGTCATCAGTACAATCAACATTACAAACATTTCTATCACCCCTCAAAATTCCTTGGGCCCCTTTGTAAGGCATCCCTCCCCATCCCCAGACAACTACTAATCTGCTTTCTTTCACTATAGATTAGTTCACATTTTCTATGATTTTATATACAAGGTTTCACAGAGTAAGCACTCTTTATGTACCTGGCTTTTTCGCACTGCAGAGTGATTTTGAGATTCATCCATGTTATTATGTTGGGGATGAGATTTAAACTCTAGTTCTGCCACTTATTAACTGCATGACTGAGAAAATTGCTTAACCTGTCTGTTCTTCAGGAAGGAAACAATAAAAAATTCCTATCTTGCATAGTTCTGAAGATAAAATGAGTCAATATAAGTAAATAAAACACTTCAGTTCCTGGTACTTACTGGGTGCTTGATAAATAGTAGTTATTTTTGAATATATGTTTGGGTCAGGAATTAAGGAGGGTAACTGCACAGCATGAGGATGGGGAGAGTCTTGTTTAGACTAATTTGATTCATGGCTCAGGTTTAACTATTTGTGAAATGTTCCTCTCTTGCACACCCCAAACCTGCCAACCTAACCGGGAAATTTTTCTTTAGTGAGCGCTGGGGACATGGAAATTTGTAGCTTTGAGTTTTGCCAATTGGAGTTACCCTGTTGGAAAAAAACAAAATTCTGCTAGGCTGCTTTGAAAATGGAAAAGGTATATTCCTTCTTCATCCTCGTTGACTTTCAAGTCCAACTGGCCAGGTTTCCTCAAGGGTGGAATGAAAACCCCTTGCCTGGGGATGGGGTGGGCTTCAGAAGGCTCCTGGCCAGAGGAGGTTGAGGTTTTTCTGTGTGACTCATTGCAGCTGAGCCTGGGTTGGGACAGAAGTGGTCAAGCTGAGTTTCTCAGAGAATCTGAACGGGATGTCCTGCTTCTCGGCCTTGCTAAGTACCAAGGGCCATGGGGACCTTTCACAGTAATGTTGTGTTTGCTGCTGGCAACTGAAGCTTCTTGTCTCCTCCTGCTGCTGGGAGGTAACTGCTTTTTCCTAAGCCTGAAGACACAGTCTGAGAAAAAAAAAATAACAAAGAGGACATGAGAGAAGAAGAGAGGAGGGAGGGTGAGAGAGGGCTGAATTGATCGCCGTCTGTTCAGGTCTAGCTGGAAAACACAATGAAGTAAAAAGCCTCTTGGTTGGTGTGCTTTTCTTCATTTTTTTCCCAGGGTTAGAACTGGGGAGGGAGGGATGGGAAAAAAGAAAGGAAGAGGTGGAGGATTGGCAAGGCCTGAGCAGAAGCAGCACGGAGCCTTCAGGGTTGTAGAGGGGAAAGTAACTTGGTGATTCTGGGACCCTCTTGAGCCATCCCTTTACTGGCCAATCCCTTCCTTCCACAAGAGACTGTGGCTCAGGGTGATGTTGCCAATAGCGTATTTTGAATGAAGAAACACCAAGTAGCTGAAGCGTGCCCATTCATGACCTAGAAAAAACACCACATAATTTTTCTTCCAGTTAGGGGTAGTGTGGACATTGATGTTGGTTTTACTTTTCTCCAGTATAGGGTATTTGCAAACTTCTATTGCATACTTACTTTGGGCCAAGTGATAGCCTGAGTGCTTTATAGGCATTATCTCAATTAATCCTTGCAACAACCTTGTGAGGTGAGGGTTCTATTATTATCCCCATTTTACAGATAAAGAAACAGAGGCTTAGAAAGGTTAAGTAAAGAACCTAAGGTCATGCAACTTGTAAGTGGCTGAAAAAGGCTTCATCCCCAGGTCTGTCTGAATTCTTAGCCTGCATTCGTAAGTACTGCACTATGCATATATTTAGATATAGTCTCTTAAATAGCTCACAGTTTACTATTAGAGGGAAGGAGGGTTGGAGCTGGGGAACTGGGAGGTGGATAGGCCTATGGGAAAGCAACTATAATACAATGTGTATGGGCCTCACTAGCAAGTGGAAATAAATTCTTCTGGAGGCCGAAGAAGAGAATACTTATTCTATAGGCCTGGGGTGATGGGGTTAAGGAAGTCTTTTTTATTTTTGTTTTTATTTAAAGTGGCTTTTTTAAAGGTTAAAATCGTAAGCTTCAGAGCTTACAGCTTGGAATCAAACCCTGGTCTGCCACTCACTAGCACTGTGACTTTGATCAAGTAACTTACCCTCTCTGAGACTCAAGTTCCTCATCTATAAAATGAGAATGCATTAATTTAACAAATATTTACTAAGAGCAATTTTGTGTCAGGCACTGTTCTAGGCAACAGAGATGTATTGGTGAACAAGATAGACAAGGACCCTGTACTCACAGAGCTTACATCCTCATGGGGCTGATGTGTCTGGAACATCCCAGCTCTTTACCTCTTTCTTTTCTTACCTCATCTGAAGCTCCATTTTCTCCATTTTCAGAGAAGTCTTCTCTGAGATGCTTGACCAGGTCAATTTTTATAGGACCATGGACCTATCTTTGCAGCACTCAGTGTCGTTGTAAGTTGTTTGATGATTTGACCAAAGTCTGTAAACTCCTTGAGGGCAGGCACAATGTCCAATTTCTTGTTTTATTTTATTCTTAGCTCACCAGTGACTGGTTCATATTAGGCTTTCATTAAATACTTGTTGAATGAATGAATTAGATGAGATGATGCATGTAAAGAACTTGGTGTGGCCCTGGCATAGTCAGAACACAATGAAATGCTATCTTCTAGTATTACTTGACATTCATGCTTCTTCTTTTTTATGGTTAATCCTTAAATGAGGATACTTTTGCATTGATGTTTTTAGATATCAATGAAGGGGAGAAAGAGAGAGAAAGAAACATTGATGTGAGAGAAACACATCAATTGGCTGCCTCGTGCATGAACCCGACCAGGGCCAGGGATCAACCTGCAACCCAGCTATGTGCCCTTGACCGGGAATTGAACCTGAGACCCTTTGGTCCACAGGCCGATGCTCTAACTGCTGAGCCAAACTGGCCAGGAAGACATTCATACTTCTTGATTTGAAAACTGAAGTAAGCCCCATCTATACCTACCTGCCTTTGACATCTATCACTGTGTAATGAACTCTACTGCTTGATACCTAAGTGCCACTGCCCCTTTATTCCTTGTTGGCAGGTCCTGGATGTGTGTGACTGTTTACTCTTCTCTCCAGATCAGTAAATGACTGATCAGTAGATGGGATTTGAATCTATGCAGTAGGTTCCACAGCCTGAGCTTTTAACTTTTAAAGAAGTCACATGCTGGTAAATATTTAGAAATCATATATTTGATAGAGTTAATATCTAAAAATATAAAGAACCTATACAACTCAACAACAACAACAAAAACAAACAACCCAGTTAAAAACTGAGCAAAGGTCCTGAATAGACATTTTTCCAACTAAGATATATTAACAGCCAATAATATGCTCATGAAAAATGTTCAACATCACTAATAATTAGGAAAAAGCCAATTAAAACTATAATGGGATACTACCTCACAACCTTTAGGATGGCTACTATATTAAAAATAAAAACACCCAAGAAAAAACAAAACAAGAAAATAACAAGTATTGTTGTGATGTGGAGAAATTGGAACCCCTGTGCAATGTTGGTGGGAATGTAAATGGTGCAGCCACTATAGAAAACAGTATGGCAGTTCCTCAAAAATAAAAAAAATATATATTTACCAGTTGATTCAGAAATTCTACTTCTGAGTATGTACCCAAAAGAATTGAAATTAGGGTCTCAAAGGGATATTTGTACACCTGTGTTCATAGAGGCAGTATTTGCAATAGCCAATAGGAGGTGGAACAACCCAAGTGTCCACTGATGGATGAATGGATAAACAAAATGTGGGGTGTGTGTGTGTGTGTGTGTGTGTGTGTGTGTGTGTGTGTGTACATTCACATTACAATATTACTTAGCCTTAAAAAGGGAGGAAATACATGCTCCAACATGGATGAACTTTGAGGACATTATGCTAAGTGAAATAAGCCAGACAAATACTATATGATTGCACTTACATGAGGTATGGAAAGTAGTCAATGACATAGAGACAGAATAGACTGGGAAAAAGAGGAATGGGGAGTTACTGATGAATGGGTACAGAGTTACAGTTTTGCAAGATGAAGAGAGTTCTGTGGATATATGGTGGCAATGCTACCACAAATAATGTAAATGTACTTAATGATGTTAAATTATACATTTGAAAATGATTGAGATGGTAAATTTTATGTTATGTGTATCCTAAAACAGTTTTTAAAAAGTTAATGGTCAAAAATTTTTAGTTCACAAAGTCAAATATTGGTATAGGAACTCTATTTCAATATATCTGGTGTATATATGTGTGTGTGTATACACATACAGGATGGAGCAAAAGTAGGTTTACAGTTGTGAGTATGCTAAAGTTTATTCTTGTATTATTATTTATTAATTATTGTATTATTTTCCATATGAACACACTTTTGCCCCACTCTGTATATGTATATAAAGTTACATAATAAAAATAAAAGTGAAAGGTGTTTCTTTTTTTTTGTTTTTTTTTTTAATCCTCACCCGAGGACATTTTTCCATTTTTTGTTCAGGTAGAGTGGGAGGAAGAGAGAGGAACAGAGAGAGAGAGAAACATCGATGCGAAAGGAACACATTGAGTGGCTGCCACCCGCACGACCCAACCAGAGCCGGGGACAAACTACAACCGAGGTACGCGCCCTTAGCGGGAACCGAACTGGGTCTCTCAGGACCGCAGGCCGACGCTCTAACCGCTGAGCCAAACCGGCCAGGGCGAAAGGTGTTTCTTAACCTCATCGTCCCAGGTCTTCAGGCCCCCAAATCATGGCAATCCTATTGATCTTCCTGGTGGCTTTTGTACAGATGGGTGTACAATGAGATTCAGTCTGCCGGGGGGCTTCTGAGAAAAGTTTCTTCCCTGATAAAAAGAGATGCACAGGAAGATAAGGCCTGTCCTCTTCTGTTAGATCTTATTTCATCCACATGAGATGCCCAAACTGCAAAAGTAATCTTGGAACCATGAAGGATGCTGTGGAGACAATGCTGACATACTGAAGATGTCAGAATTGAAAAACGTTTCATCCAAAGTGACAAAATGATGACATCATCGAGTTCTAAATTAAACTACTCTGGGGGCCTTCTTTCGCCAGACTTATTATGAGATTATAAATATTCTTCACTGTTCAAGCCATTTTGTGTTGGGTTTTCTATAACTTGTGTCCAAAGACGTCCTAACAGATAGGGAATATCATAAAATCATGGCTGCGATCCTCTGCCCCTCTGAGTGCTTTTTCTTGGCGCAGCCTCCCCCACGTCGGAATAAATCATGTTTCCTCTCCCAGGGAAGCCCTGTGGTTTAGACAGCAAAAAGTCTACAGGATTCCCAGTGTGAGGCTGAGAGTTGTGGCAGCTATGGAGGTGCATCGTTCAGATCCCCCTTCAAGGAAGAATTTGCCACATGGTGCCCTTTTGAGCTGAGCCGGTATTCTTCACAGGCAGCCCTTGTTAATGACTGAGCATATTGGGGGTACCAGGATCTGGTCATTTCTGCCAGCATGGGATGTCTCCAACCAGCAGTCTTTCCTCTAGAGCCCCTTCCTGCCAACTCTGCTTCTTCCCTCTTTCGTCTTTCCCAGGCACTCCCCACCCGAGACGGCACACCTTTCTCTGTCATAGCCTCTGCTTCCCAGAGGACCCCACTGACACAGAGTTGAAGACCCATAATGACTCCTTTTGAGAGACTTGTCCAGCCTGGTCTGAAAATAGAAGGCCTACTTTCTTCTTCTTGTTCTACATCTTTCCCAATATACTCCTAACATCTTGAGTAATAGATCAGCAGACATTCAGTTGTTTAGCAAATGTTAAGTGTCTACTGATGCTAGCACTATACGGGAGGCCTTGCATTCCTTAGCTCATGTAGTTCTCAGCAAAGTCCTGAGATGGGTATAAGTATCCTTATTTAAGTGATGAGGATACCGAGTCTTGAAACGTTAGGTGATGTATCCAAGGTCATGTTATCAGAAAGTGGCACATTTTATTTTATTCAGAGCTGGTTATCACCCCCTCAGAGAGCCCTGCCTTCCTGTCGAAAACACCCCTACGTCCATTATTCTCTGGGCCTTTGCCCTGCTTTACTGCTCTCTGAAAGCACAGTTTTATGTGTTTGTTGTCTGTCTCTGAAACGGAACCCTCCCAGGGCAGTGGTCCTGTCTTAACTTCTGTATCCACAGAACTAGAGCAGTATCTGGCACCGAGCTTGCTTCTCTAGTCACTGCATAGATGTATAAGAAACTAAGCTAATCTCGAAGGCATGTTTCCAATCATGGTTTTCAACAATAACATGCCACATTTGAATAATGCTCTACATTTTACAAAGTATTTCCACTGTCATCTCATTTCACTGATACTGTTAGTCCTTCTTTGGGGTCTTCTCGCACCTTCTTCTATGTCACTTCCTTAGGGATGCTGGCCCTGATCTCGCAGCCCAGGTTAGGAATGAGTGTTAACACCCTGTCTTCACACCTAGTTCTTTTTATCCTCACCCAAGGACATTTTTTTTTTTTTTCATTTATCTTCAGATAGAGGGGGAGGGAGAGAGGGATGAAGAGAGAGAGAGAGAAACATTGATGTGAAGGAGACACACTGAGTGGCTGTCACTCACAGGAGCCCAACCGGGGCCAGGGACAAACTGCAACCGAGGTACATGCCCTTAGTGAGAACCGAACCTGGGACTCTCTGGTCTGCGGGCTGACACTCTAACCCCTGAGCAAAAACAGCCAGGGCTTCACACTTATTTTTTATTTATTTATTAAAAATTTTTTTTCTTTATTGATTTTAGAGAGAGAGAAAGGGAGAGGGAGAGAGAGATAGAAACATCAATGAGAGAGAACATCAATTGGCTGCCTCCTGCATGCCTCCCACTGGGAATCGAACCGGAGACCTCTTGGTGCATGGGTCGACGCTCAACCACTGAGCCGCACCAGCCGGGCTTCACACTTAGTTTAAAAAAAAATATTATTTTTTCTTTATTGATTTTTAGAGAAAGAGGAAGGGCGAGGGAGAGATAGATAGAAACATTGATGAGAGAGAGCATCGACCTGCCACCTCCTATGTGCCCCTCCCTGGGGATTCGGCCTACCACCTGGGCATGTGTCCTGACCTGCGATCAAGCCGGCGACCTCTTGGTGCATGGGTTGATGCTTAGCCACTGAGCCACACCAGTCGGGCCTCTCTTCACACTTTGTAAGTCTCTTGTAGCCCTGGTCACGATGGTAGTTAATAATTATGTAATTATTTTACGACTGGCTCCCCCACTAGCTGAGTTTCCATGAGGACAGGGCCTTATCAGGCCTGTATATGTGATATGCCACTGCATCCGATGCACTGTGCTAACAGTAAATATATGTGCATATGAATATGTTTGTGTATATATGTATATGTATAGAGTGAATTATTTCCACTTAGTAGATGAGGAAACCAAAAGTCTATGGTCGAAGCTGTGGCTGGAAAACTTCTGTTTGTTACCCACAGTAGGAAATGTATTGTTCATCATGACCCCAGGAAACACACATCCACACCCACATGTGACAGTGCTTATATTTATTATGGACTAAGCACTGGTAGTATTTTTATTTTATTCAACTTGACTTCATTAAAAATGTTTAGTTCCAATCCATGTTGTTGATTTCATGACCAACTAATAACTGAACAACCTTAGCCTAAGTGGCCTGCTCAAGGTCCCCTAACTAGTATGGTGGCAGAATCAGGATAAGAACCAGTATTCTCCCACCTAATACACTCTGATGGGTTTCCTGCCCTAAGATAAAACTCTCACAAAAGTTTCATGTCAGTTTTGATAACCAAAGAACAAATTTGTTCTTCTACCTTTCAGCTACAATTAAGCCAATGCTCATCTCAGCATCTGCAGGCATTTCAACTTGGTTTGTCCAGATACCCTGGCTCTCCGCAGTGCAGCTGTCCAGAAGGTTCTTCTTAGAAGCTCTTAAGATATAGATTTAGCCCCAATGGGTGGCACACCCAGACTTGCTGGAATTCTCATCCGAATTACACCAAACATGAACATATGGACAAAGGCACATGGCATATTAAGTGATTTACTAGGGTCAAAGATCAAGTAAATGGCAGGCCTGAAGTTAGCCTGCCACACATCCTCAGGGTCTGCGAGCTAAGACACAGGGAAGCCTCAGCTAGGCCGGGCCGTCAGCCTCCACCTGGTCAGCCATCGGCCAGTTAATCTACAACAGCACCTTCTTTTCCTACCAGAGGGAGGTTTGCCTTGAACTCCTGGGAGACCTGCTTTCTTGGATTCTAGATTTCTCTGCTTTAGAATCTAGTTTAGGTGGTGTTGGATGCAGAAGCCTAGAGAAAGCTAAAACTTGTTTATTTGTTCTTTTATTCCTGGATTTATAATTTGACCTAATATACAGTATGTCTGTACATGTGTTGATCTCCAAAAATGTTTGCGCTTGCCTGCTTCTCAGGCCGTGTTGGCAGGCAGCTGTTAAAGCCATCAGCGATGTTTGCTTCCCGTTACAAAAGAAAACATTCTTTATTTGGGTCTGTGTTGTTGTTTTTTTCTTTCCTGATTTAAAAGGGGAAATATGTTTCCCAATAGAGATGTGGGGCTGCCCCATTCCCTTCTAGGGTTAAGAATGACTAAGAAACCTTTTGGCACACCTGGTTCATCATCTTTCTAATATTCATACTTTTTCTCTCTCTGTGGAAATATTCTTAGGGGATTTGGTTTGAAATTATTTGAGCAACTGGGCAGGTTTCTCTCCCTTCCCCAGGGATACCAGTTTATGGTTCAACATCTCTCTCAGACTCTGGTGTGTTTTTAGCTTAAAAAAAAAAAAAAAAAAGAGTCAGATTGTGTCCCATTATCAGGTGCACTGACGAAATAACTGCTGATGGGACCAAGAAAACATGAGTAATTCTAACCTCTGCCCAGAATCTTTGAAGGAATGCATAAACCCTGACCTTGCTTTGGTGCTTTGGAGAGACCATCTGGGGAAAACTTCATTTCTCAAAATATATATGAAATTGAGAGTTCCTCTGGCTGGGAAGTAGGAAAAACCAGATGGCAGATGTGTGGTTCCCATATGCAAATATTTGTTTCAGAGAAAATGATTTAAACATGATAAATATACTCTTGAAGGGCTGACCTGTACCCAGATGAAGAGCACGGAGGGAGTTGGAGGTGAAGAAGAGTGGAGGACAGAGAAGCCAGACAGTAACTGGGAAACAGGACACAAGGCAGTATGACTTGCTGGAGGTGTCAGACCAAAGTTCAGTAATCTGCTGGAAGCAAGAGAGGCAGGAAGGTTTGAGAATGAGGAATGAAAGCCTGCAGGGAAAATGTGTCTGCCTAAATGAAAGTGGAGTGGAGAAAAAGAAAAAGACGATGAATGGTACCTCAGAGGAATCCAGGGATAGTTAGAATCACTCAAAGGACAGCTTTGACTCAAAATTGAAGATGAGATCTGGGTCACTACATGAAAGTCTCAATAACCCCGGGATTTCTGACTAAAGGGCATAGTCAAGTTGAAACTGCTAATCACCAAGCTAATGAGCCACCCAAATGAACCACATGACACTAAGAAACAAGACTTTTAAATGGTATCTTTGTAAACATTTTAGATTCCAATAGTTTATTCCTGGTATATGGGAAAGCAATTGACTTTTGTACACTGACCTTCTAACATGAAATTTCTCTCCATTCATTTAAATTCCTTTTATTTCTTTCATTAGTTTTCTACATATAGATCCTGTACATGTTCTGTTAGATTTATACTTAAGTATTTGTGTGTGTTTGTGTGTGTGTGTGTGTGTGTGTGCGCATGCTATTTTAAATGATATTGTTTTTTAAATTTCAAATCCAAATTTTCATTGCTGGTCTTTAGGAAAGTATAAGATGCTAGGCTTTTGTCTTCTTAACTGCCGCTTTGAGCTTGTACCCAAAGACACTTTTAGTGAGGAAAGCTGGGCAAGATGGGTCAGTAATCACAGCTGTCCCCTCCCCATCTTTTCCTTCTTCCCCACTCTGTAAATATTTGTTTACTTCATTTGACTGAGTTGATGTTATGCTAAAGGGCAGCTAGGAAGGAGGGAGTACTGTTGAGAAATAAGGGAAAATGCCTTAAGTCTCAAGGTTAAGATCTTCAGTGGAGACAGGTTTGAACTCTTAGTGTTTGAAACAGAAAGGTGGGTATGGGAAAATTAGTGGAACCAGAATCAAGAGAAGGGGAGAGAGGGCTTCACCTAATGATGGGGGTAAAGATGAAGGCATATTATATACCTGGGGTCAGATGTAACTTTCTACCAAAATAGCGTGTGAATTGAGATCAAATTTTTGGGGGGCCAGAGTAATTAGAGTATAAGTAAGTCATTGCTGTGTTAAGGTTTATGCTAATGTTTGTTTCAGAAAACATGAACAGTCTCCGTGCAACTTGAAGGTTGTTGCCATCACAAGGCTTTTTGGTTGTGAGAAAGTGAGGCTTTCAGTGGAAACTGGGTTGAGAAAAAATGAGAAGATTCTAGATCCCCCTTTTTACCTCCAGTACCTACAAGTTACCTGGAGAGTAGTTCTCAACAACTGTGGAAGCAACTCAGCAAAATTGACTTTAGTGCCCAAGTGTCCAAGGGGGCCAGGGCAGACATAAGTTTAAATGACTTATCAACAGAATTTAGGATAATAGCTAAGTCAAGATTCATGTGGCTCCTAGGGAGTTTTACTGGGATAACAGGTAGACTGACGCTCTGGACAGACGGCCATTGCTTACTCAGTGACTGGGACATGGCTCCGCTTTGGGTTGCAGGTGAACTGTCAGTGGACTCGTACCTTTCCTAAATCTGAAGAACGTCTACTGAGGTGGCAGAAAATGAAATGTGTAGCTGGGAAGATATGGTGCAGTGATAGGACAACCCTTAGAATCTCTTTGACTCAGGATCACCTATGATTCCCTTAACCTGTGGTTAAAGATTTGTGTCCTTTGCAGGAGGGACCTAGTTCATGGAGGGTGACTTCAGGGGAAGAACTGGAAGCTAGAGCCACGGCCTTGGAGCAGAAGCAGTGGGGCAGGTCACCCAAGAGGCTACAAGCACAGTAAGGGAACCCTTTCTAACAGGGCTGCTCTGAGTTGCAATTAATTAAGGTATGAGGGAGAAGACAACTTCTCACCTTCCCAGCTTTCATTCTGGGCCCCAAAGGAAATGATTTACACAAAGTTCTCACCTGGAACATTTCCCCAACAACTGGTGTATCATGTACATTTCTTTCATGCCTCTGCAAACACTAAAGAAGTTTCTTTAGGTGGTTACTGTACTCAAAACACCACCATTTTCTTCTTAGGCAAGGACCTAAAAGTCAACAATAATATTATTTCAGAGATGGATAGATGCCCATTAATAGTTAAATATGGAGGAAAGTTTTATTATGTGAGACCAAGAGCATGTGCTTTGAAATCAGTAGATCTGAATTCAATTTCTGTTCCACCATACACTGGCTTTGTGACAAATCACTTGACCTCTCTGAGTCTCTGAGAAAGAGGGATAATAATAACAACAATATCCATTCTGTTGCCCACATAGGCTATTGCTGTATGCAGGGAAGTGCTGTACATTAATTATGATTATTGTTGGAATAAAACTGGCATAAGTGCTCCTTGAAAACTGCCCCAGGAGAGAGTTCATTTAGGACTGACATGGACCTATTGATATAGGCAGGTCATGAAGTATTGGGAGAGTGAAAAAGATCAGTCAACAAATATTTACTTACCATCTACTATATGTAAATAAACATTTTTATTTATTATTATTATTTAATCCTCACTGAAGGATATTTTTTCCATTGATTTTTTTTTTTTTTTAGATAGAGAGGGAGGGAGGGAAAGAGAGAGAAACTTTGATGTGAGAGAGACACATTAATTGGTTGCCTCCTACACAAACCCGACCAGGGCCAGGGATCAAACCTGCAACCCAGGTATGTGCTCTTGATTGGAATTAAACCCACAACCCTTCAGTCCACGGACTGACACTTTAACTGCTGAGCCAAACCGACAAGGGCTGTGTAATCATTCTTAATAGAGGTGGGTGGAAATGAGGTAGGGGGAAGAGTTAGTAGGCATGGTTCCTGTTTGATGGGCTACCTGGAGAAGACAAACACAAGGCCAAAAGCATGACCAACTCCAGGTAGTATAGACCCACTGCAGTACAGCTAGCATAGACAAATGCATATAAAAAACCTAGTTAGGGAATGCTAAGGATTTTTGTGGAAGGGCTTTCAAGGGGGCTAAATATGAGTTTGCATTGGTGGATGGGTAAGATTCAGATGGGAGAGGACTCTTTCAGAAAGAGAGCAGGTTGGAGCAAAGGCTCAGAGGTCAGGATTAAATAGGACATTCACATCACCTATACAGACACTCACTACAAACTCCGCATTGTTCTGACTTCTTTTATGTGCTATTGTCCAGTTTAACATATACAGGGGTGGGCAAAGTAGGTTTACAGTTGTTCATATGGAAAAAGACATGTGAGTTACGATTGTTACAATAGCTTTATTAACTCTGTGTTTTGCATATTCACAACTCTAAACCTACTTTTGCCCATCCCCGTACATAATAGTTCAGTGGATTAGGCTTTATCATCCCTATTTTACAGATGAGGAAACTGAGTCTCAGCAAGATTAAGTATTTGCCCAAGATCAGCAAATAAAGAAATGGCAGAGCTAGAGTTCAAATCCAGATGATCTGACTCCAAGTCCAAATGTCTTTCCACAGTATGTGCAGCTTGTTTGAAACACTGAAAATAGGTCAATATGGATAGAATAGAAGTTTTCATTCTAGGGCAATAACAATGTAGAGAGGTGGAGGAAACCAGAATATTACATGCTAGGCAAAGGGGTTTATATTGACCATGAAGCCCTTATGTGGCCAAAGTCTCTGAGTAAGGGAGCAAGCGACATAACTAAAGTCTGCCCAGGATTTTTGAGTCCAAGGCTCTGTGAGGGCATTGACTGTGCTAATTGTTAAACAGTTCAGGAGGGAGAAAGCTAACGCCTTGTTATTTATTCCTGGATGATTCCTCATCTTAACCTTATTTTCTCAATTGTATTATTCTTCAATTTCCACCCTAGATATAGCATTGTTTCTTAGTAATGAGAAAAGTAAAAGGTTCAGATTGGTTCTGGATCCCATAGTGAATTACAGTGATGAAAGTGTTCACACACAGACTATGTTAGCACCCTGAGCACTACTGAACCAAGCCTTCCAATAAGAGGCTTCTACATTCTTTTCCTAAACTGAAGATTTTGATGTAGGTCAATGGTGACAGACAAATTGCTAGAGGGTTAACAGACAATACCCATTCTTTACATTGGGTGTGGGAATTTCTCAATGACTAAGTAATGGTTTGCTTGGGGTCTCAAGTGTGTAGCTGCAGTAGCAATTCTTCCTGTCCTCCAATCCTTCTTTTAGTTTTTAGTTTTTTAAATCCTCACCCAAGGATATTTTTACATTTATCTTCAGACAGAGTGGAAGGGAGAGAGAGAGAGAGAGAGAGAAACATCGATGTGAGAGAGACACATCGATTGGTTGCCACCTGCACGACCCCAGAGGGGTCGGGGACGAAATGTAACTGAGGTACGTGCCCTTGGCCGGAATTGAACTCGGGACTCTTTGGTCCGCAGGCCAATGCTCTAACCACTGAGCAAAACTGGCCAGGGCTCCAATCCTTTTTAACTGAATTTTAAAATGAATATTGATCTTCAAAGCTTTACAAAAATATATATGCCCTATGACCCAGTAATACCACTATTAGGAATTTATAAGTGAATTTAAAGCAAAGTCAAGTATGAATATGGAGCACTCTTTATAATGCCAAAAAACTGGAGACACCTGTTTCCAATAATAGGAAATTGGTTGAGTAAATTATGGTACATCTTATTCAGTGGAATGCTATGCAGCCATTAAAATGATTTTGAAGAATATTTATGGCATAGAAAATGTCAAGATTATATCAAGCTATAGTTGAGGCAATTTTTATTTTTTTAAAGTAGATAGCCACTTCACGACTTTAGGATGGCTATTATATTAAAAACAGAGAAACAAGTGTTGGTTTGGACATGGAGAAACTATAACCATTGTGCATTGCTGGTGGGAAAGTAAAATGGTGCAGCCACTATGGAAAACAGTATGCTGGTTTCTCAAAAACTTAAACATAGCCCTGGACGGTTTGGCTCAGCGGTTAGAGCGTCCGCCTGCGGTCCAGAGAGACCCGGGTTCGGTTCCCGCTAAGGGCACGTACCTCGGTTGCAGTTTGTCCCCGGCCCTGGTTGGTCGTGCGGGTGGCAGCCACTCATTGTGTTCCTTTCACATCGATGTTTCCCTCTCTCTCTCTTCCTCTCTCTCCCTCCCACTCTATCTGTACAAAAAATGGAAAAATGTCCTCGGATGAGGATTAAAAAAACAAACAAACAAACAAACAAAAACAAAAAAAAAACTTAAACATAGAATTACCATTTCCTACAACAATTCCACGTCGGGGTAGATATGCATAGAACTGAAAGCAGGGACTTAAACAGGTATTTGTATTCCAGTGTCCATTGCAGCATTCTTCACAAATAGCCAAAAGGAGGAAACAACCCAAATGTCCATCGGTGGAGAATAGATAAACAAAATGTGGTGTATACATACAATGAAATATTATTCAGCCTGTCAAAGGAGTGAAATTGGGGCGCATGCCACAACATGGAAGAACCTTGAAGACATTATGGTAAGTGAAATAAACTAGATACAAAAGGACAGATATTGTATGATCCCACTTATATGAGGTTCCTAGAGTAGTCAAATTCATAGAAGTAGAAAGTAGAACAGTGATTATTACCAGGGCTTAGGGCCAGGGGGGAATGGAGAGTTACCGCTTAATGGGTACAAAGTTTCCGTTTGAGAAGATAAAAAAGTTCTGAAGATGGATGGTGGTGATGGTTGCAGCACAATGTGAATATATATTAATGCCACTATATATGGTATACTTACAATGGTTAAAATGGTAAATTTTATGTTATGTATATTTTATCACAAAAGAGATTTTTAAAGAAAAGTATATGTACAAAAGACTATATAGAAGGCTAGGTAGCAGATTATAGGTGGTTTTCTTTTCTTTTTAGTTATTTTCTATTTGGTTTTATTATTTTTTATTTTTTATTTTTTTTAATCCTCACCCGAGGACATTTTTCCATTTTTTGTTCAGATAGAGCGGGAGGGAGAGAGAGGAAGAGAGAAACATCGATGTGAAGGGACACATCGAGTGGCTGCCACCCGCACGACCAACCAGGGCTGGGGACAAACTGCAACCGAGGTACGTGCCCTTAGCGGGAACCGAACCCATTTTTCCATTTTTTGTTCAGACAGAGCGGGAGGAAGAGAGGGAGGAAGAGAGAGAGAGAGAAACATCGATGTGAGAGAGACACATCGACTGGTTGCCACCCATGCGACACCAAACGGGGCGAGGACAAAGTGCAACTGAGGTATGTACCCTTAGTGGGAACTGAACTACACACACACATATACAACACACACACACACACACACACACACACACACATATACATATATAATTGTTTTTAAAAATATGTTTTTATTGATTATAGAGAGAGAGGAAGGAAGAAGGAAAGAAAGAGAGAGAAACATTGATGTGAGGAAGAAACATCGTGGGTTGTCTCCTGCATGTGCTCTGACCAGGGATCAAACCCACAATCTGGAGCCCTAACCAGTTTGGCTCAGC
This sequence comes from Molossus molossus, assembly GCF_014108415.1. Classification (NCBI taxonomy): domain Eukaryota; kingdom Metazoa; phylum Chordata; class Mammalia; order Chiroptera; family Molossidae; genus Molossus; species Molossus molossus. The sequence goes on from NW_023425352.1 coordinate 22,582,573, forward strand.
AGTTAGAGCATCGGCCCGCGGACCAAAGGGTCATGAGTTTGATTCCCATCAAGGGCACATACCTGGGTTGCAGGTTCAATCCCCGGCCCTGGTGCAGGAGGCAACTAATTGATGTGTCTCTCTCACATTTATGTTTCTCTCTCTCTCTCCCTCCATTCTCTCTAAAAATCATGGAAAAATATCCTCAGGTAAAGATATGTATATAACGACAAACCCACAATCTGGGTATGTGCCGGGACTGGGAATCAAACTGGCGACCTTTGGTACATGGGATGACACTCAACCAACTGAGCAACACTGGCCAGGGCTAGGATTGTTTTGTACATAACATTTTTCAACTTTTTTTTTCAATCAACACTATTTCTTAGACATGTTTGCATGTCACTCTTTTCCAGTTTCTCTTTTTAATTATTGTATATCATTCTATAGATGGATACATTATAATTTATTTCACCAGTTGCCCATGGATGAACATTTAGGTTGTTTAATGGCAGTTTTTTTGCTATTACCACAATGCTGCATGCAAACAATTTGTGTTTTAAAAAATTGATTCTAATAAAGTACTTTACATTCGTAAAGAACATGTATTTAAAAATATTAAAAATATTTATTATTTTAATTTGAACTGGAAAATAGGCAGTGACTTTAATTCACTACATGTCTCCATTTTCCTAGAGGCCAAGGTGGCCTAAGACACATATATGCCCTAATATAGTGAATGTGTTAGGAACCAAGTGATAACACTTGACCTCTATTATTTTTTTCTCCCAGAATTCAGAGTAATATAAATCCATATCCTCTCTTTCCTAATTTTCACAATCCATTTGAAAATTGAAAAGACTACCCTGGCCGGTTTGGCTTAGCAGTTAGAGTGTTGGCCCGCGGACCAATGACTTGCAGGTTGATTCCGGCCAAGGGCATGTATGTCAGGTGCAGTTCATCCCGGGCCCTGGTTGGGTGGTGCAGGAGGCAACCAGTCGATGTGTCCCTGTCACATCGATATTTTTTTCTCTCTCTCTCTCTTCCCCTCCCACTCTATCTGAAGATATTTGAGAAAAAAGTATCCTTGGGTGAGGATTAGAAAAAAAAGAAAATTGAAAAGACCAAAGCTGCAATAGATAAGAGATTGAATCCACTCTTTTTAAAACCTAAAATCAAAGGAACTGAGACCTGGGGAGAGATTTTTCAGCACATAAAGGGGAGGAGGTAATAAGGTAAATATCTCAACCCCTATGGTATATCAAAACTCTTAGGCAGAACTGATGTAGTTTGGTCCCTTGGAAATGTAACTAACATTAGCTCCTGCCACCATCTAATCTTCAACTCCTAACCTATACTTGGGATGCTGGAGACACTGGAATTTCCTTATTGGAAAATGAGGATATCAGCAAATTCCCAGCACCCTCTACTTAGTGCCATGTCATCTTTAACCAGAGGTGCAACTGAGTGTAAAATGAATAAAGTTTTCGCATTTGCTAAAATGAGTTACAAAACCAAGGCTCTCCAGTTAAAAGAAAAAAAAAAAAGAAAAACTCGCCTCCCTCCAGCCTCTCTTCAAGCCTCTAATCTCATCTGTGAAAAAGAACTGTACTTTACTGTCCACAAAACAGTCTATTTTCAAAGTGAGGGGAGAATTGCTCGGTGAGGAGAGCCATCAGTAACTGCGGTTCATGAATTCCTGCTTGTTTATAGAAAGCAGTGGCTAAGGATAGACACTTTGAAACCACCTGTGAAAGAATTAAAGACCAAGGGGGGCAAAACCCCCATCACAAACAGAATCTCACTGATCAAGTGTGAAAGAAAAGGAAGAAAGAAAAAGCCAAGTAGATCTTTGCAGGCAACCACTAGATGGACATAGAATTCAAAAACATTCTTTAGTGAGATCAAGGATGGCAGGCTTTGAAGCCTGGAGGGCTGGCAAGTCTCAGAAACGGCCTGGCCGTGGCAATCCCCACACCGAAGCATCCACACTCTTGCACTTGCTGGAGTAAGGCATTTAAATTGGAACAATGTCAAATTTCACAGCTATCTTATGTCCAGTGACCTTACGGGACCCCAAGGAAAAGACAGATAAAAAATGATTGTTCTCAACAAGTTCCTGAAAGCGAAGAAGTCACATAGGCAACCTCAAGAAACAACTTCAAAATGAAAACACCCACAAATTATTGCATGTGCGGCGGCAAGCAAACGGTGCTTATTTATTTATTTCTCTATTCTTTTTACTGAGGACTCATGGTGTGTCTTATTCTTTATAGAACACACACAAAGATAAAGCTGCATCACCACAGTACATTAATTTCTGAGGATAAAGTTATTGTGGAAAAAGAGGAGGTCGCAACTATCCTGAATTATTTAATCAATTTGAAACAGATTTTATTGTTACAAAGAAAGTGAGACATAACTAGTGTCTGACAAAAAATATCTGTACATTTTGCAAAAGAATAATTTGAGGACAAAGATGAGATCTCAAGCCTCTTGCTGTGTTTTTAGACAAGAAATGCAATGATACTTCATATCCCTTAACTATGTCTAAGTGAATCATCTTAGCTGAATGGTTTTGTTCTCCCTTTAAAAAGAAATAATATTATAGATACAGCTAAATTCCCTCTCACCCCTAATCTCATTTTCCACCTTTCTTCCCAGAGGCAGCCACTACCATGAGTTTGAGATGTATAATTCTGTAAATGTTTATATTTTTACCTATATGTATATGATATTGTTACATCACATGAATTATGATATTTTGTTTATTTTTTTCTAAATTGTATCATACTGTATATATTGTTCTGAATTTATTTATTTTGCTTATTACATTCAACTTTATGTTTTTGTCATCTATCCAGATAAATATTTTATTCTTTTTTTGGACTTAATGTTTTAAAGGAAGAAAACAAGGAAGAAGAAAAAGTTTATTTATATCAGAACAGTTGTATGGACTTACATGTTTCTGCCTGTCTCTGATTGGGAGGCTAAAGTCAGGAGGGCTTCGTGGAAGAAGGGAAGCCTAAATTCAGTTTTTGAAGAAGATGAAAAAATGCTAGGTGACAAGGCATTTCAGAGATACCCCTTAAAATAATTTCCTAAATTAGAAATTGTGAGGTTTGCTATATGATTTTTTTCCTTTCACTGTTTAGAATATAGGTTTTATGACTAATAAAAAAATGTTTTGGCTAGATGAAGATTTTGACTGTGAAGGATATGTTTAAAAAGGGATACTATACTAATGAAACTAAGATTTACTAAAACCACATAACTCCAGAAATTCTATAAAACAGTATCATTTAAGTGCCACAGGTGGATACAAACCGATTACAAATGAAAGACTCTTTGATCAATGGAGTCATTGGTGTGTGCTGAATAAAATACATTCAAAATGTATTTGTAGTGTGAGATAAAGATATGGAGGTCACAGGCAGTGCTGCTTCTGTTAGTAGTTTTAATTTTACCTTGTCAGCATCCCTGTGTACAAAACTTGAGAAAGCAAGACTTTGATTTGTTCAGGTTTCCTAAAGGAGGGGTCACAGAATCCTTGAAGCATGATTTGAAAAAGATGGATAAGATATTCCACCTAAAATTCAACATCACCTTTAATCTTGCCCTCTCCTCCTCTAATCCCTAGGTAATGTTTTGTGCTTCTTTTGCAGGAAAGCAATTTTGTTAATCACTTTAGCACCAATTCTTGCATCCCTGGCAATACTCAGAACTGCTTCCATCCAAGTCTTTGATGTGGGAAAGAAACACACACACTCTTTCGCATGTAATCTGAAAACAATTCACCTCTTGCCAATGAATGCACAGCACTCCACTTGAACAGAGAGCAAGTTCTGTGGAGGTTTCTAATCCTTTCTGCCAAAGAAGAGAAGAGAGAGAATCACTCAGGTAGCCCAACCTCATTCAGGAGTTAAAATCACTTGGAATGTTTTGTGGTGTGTTTAGGGCTTTTAAAAAATATCACTTGCTTAAGATTACTGCTCTCAGGGGAAATCAAAACAACTCAAGATTTAAAAAAATAAATAAATAAATAAAAAATAAAAAAATAAAAAAGATTCCCCAGGATATTCTTCTCAACTCAGATAACTCTTGATCTAAGTGTATTACAAGAAACCTGCTTTAATCCCTCAAAGCAATGGTGTTATAGATAACTAGCAGTAACTGAGGTGGCTTAAATTCCAGAAATGTACAAAAGATTTGGTTGGGAACAAAACTAAAAAAGAAAGAAAGCTCAGTCTGTATTGCTGTGACTTGAAGAGGTAAAAGTAGAGCAGTAAAAATGCAAAGAATGACCCCTAAAAAAGATATAGCCATAAAAGTCCAGAATTGTCTTAATGGTCTAATAGGCTTCTCAGAGTGTGTGTCTGAAGTATGTGTGTGTTTCAGAGGTGTGTTTGTGTAAACATTTTAAGAAAGTGAAATTGTTTTATTGATTTGTGCATCTGATGAAGTTCATTTGGAAATTTATTTATACATTTTACTGTGACGTTATAACATTCTGAAGTTTTATTTCACAAATGATTTTCTCTTTTTGTAATTTGTTTTTTATCCTCACCTGAGGACATTTTTTGCATTTATCTTCAGATAGAGTGGGAGGGAGAAAGGGAGGAAGAGAGAGAGAAACATGGACGTGAAAGGGACACATCGAGTGGCTGCCACCCACACGACCCCAACTGGGGCGGGGGACAAACTGCAACCTAGGTACGCGCCCTTAGCAAGAACCAAACCGGGGAATCTCTGGTCTGCAGGCTGATGCTCTAACTGTAACCGCTGAGCCAAACTGGTCAGGGCTCTTTTTGTAATTTTTTTTTTTTAATCCTCACCCGAGGACATTTTTCCATTTTTTGTTCAGATAGAGAGGGAGGGAGGGAGGGAAGGAGGGAGGGAGAGAGGGAGGGAGAGAGAGAGAGAGAGAGAGAGAGAGAGAGAGAGAGAGAGAGAGAGAGAGAGAGAGAAACATTGACCTGAAAGGGACACATCGAGTGGTCCCCGTCTCCCCCCTCCTTCTCCTGCACAACCCGGCCAGGGCTGGGGACAAACTGCAACCGAGGTACGTGCCCTTAGCGGTAACCGAACCTGGGTCTCTCTGGACCGCAGGCCCACACTCTAACTGCTGAGCCAAACTGGACTAGGACAATTTTTAATAGAGTTCTAATATTTTCTCCCTGGTTAGTCTTTTTCCCTAACATGTCACTGCTTCCTTAAATGCAGTGAAATAGGCTTTATTCTTTCTTCTTCTGTCAGTAATTATCATATTTTCACAATTTGGATATTTTTAAAAATATATATTTTTAGCCCTGGCCAGTTTGGCTCAGCGGTTAGAGCGTCGGCCTGCGGTCCAGAAGACCTGGGTTCGGTTCCCGCTAAGGGCGTGTGCCTCAGTTGCAGTTTGTCCCCGGCCCTGGTTGGTCATGCAGGTGGCGACCACTTGATGTGTCCCTTTCTTGTCGATGTTTCTCTCTCTGTTCCTCTCTCTCCCTCTCACTCTGTCTGAACAAAAAATGGAAAAAAATGTCCTCGGGTGAGATTAAAAAAAAAATACATATATATGAATACATATATATGTATTTTTTTTTTAGAGAGAGAAGAAGGGAGAGAGAGAAACACCTATGTGAGAGAGAACTATCCATCGCTGCCTCCTGCATGCCCCACACTGGGGATTGAGCCCGAAACCTGGGCATATGCCCTGACTGGGAATTGAAACTCTCAGTCCTTGGGATGCTGTTCAATCCACTGAGCCACACCAGCTGGGCAGAATTTGGATATTAATATTGATCTACCTTCTGACACACCACTTAGCACATTGCAAAATCCCCCAACCCCCTTCTCCACTATAGCTCTCTATTGACAGGTAATGACAATTTCTTTTTTTCTTTAATTCTTACCAAGGACATGTTGAGGGAGAGAGAATTGAGAGAGAAACATCGATTGGTTGTCTTCTGTATGTGCCTTGACTGGGTATCAAACCCAAAACACAGGCATGTGTCCTGACTGGGAATCAAACTGGCAACCTTTTGGTGCACAAGATGACACACAGTCAACTGAATCACTCCAGCCTGGCAACAATTTCTTTCATGATGGCCTCTTTCATTTACCCAAAATATGTTCAAAATGCTCTTTTATTTATTTATTTTCTTTATTGAGTTTTAGAGAGAGGAAGGAAGAGGGAGAGAGAGATAGAAACATCGATTGGTTCCTCTGACCAGGAATCAAACCGGTGACCTCTTGGTGCATAGGTCGAAGCTCAACCACTGAGCCACACCAGCTGGGTGCGAAAATGCTCTTTTACTTTTTAGAGAGTGCTCCCTTTTTTTTTTTTTTCTAAAGAGATAAAGCTTATTGTTTGATAGGAAATACATACAAATACTTAATAGTTACAAATTCACTAAAACAGCATATATAGTGAAAAGAAACTGTCCCTCATCCACTCCTTAGAAGAAAACACTGGTACTAGTTTTTTGTGTATTTCTCCAGAGATATTTGACACACAAAAGTCAAAACACACATAGTTCCCCCTAACAAATGTCAATATGTTATATACAGTTACACATTTTAGTTTTTTCAATTAATGTATATTAGAGATCCTTTTAGAAGAGTGCATATGATCTTCCTTCTTCTCCACAGCTGCTTATTTATTTAAACAGTTTGGAATAGATCTGTTCAAAACACTTCTATTTAAGTTTCTTTTTAAGTTGTTTTTATGACTCTATCTTGGGTACTGTTGAAGAAGCAATTTTAATTGTAACGTGAAAGTCTCTTGAACAAATTAAAAATTTTTATTTTCTAAATTTTAAAAAACTTAACAAGTCCTGGCCAGTTTTGCTCAGTGGTTAGAGCATTGGCCCACAGACTAAGGGATCTTGGGTTTGATTCCGGTCAAGGGCACATACCTGGGTTGCAGGTTCAATCCCTGGCCAGTTGGGGTCATGTGGGAGGCAACAAGTTAATGTGTCTCTCTCACATTGATGTTTCTCCCCCCCTCTTCCACTCTCTCTAAAAATCAATGGAAAAAGATCTTTGGGTGAGTATTAACAAAAAATAGAAATAAAAATACAATAAATAAATAAAAGCATTAAGAAAACTTAACAAAATTATCCAAAGGAATAAAGGTTTATGGTTTTCAAAAGACCAGCATTAATGGAAGTTGTGTGATGACAAGACCTTTAGTTACTTCCTCTCAGTCTTATCGTGGATCTCACCTAGCTTGTGTCATGACCTAATTGCTTAAATATTTAAAATGCTGTCATTCATTGATTTCCCCATGTGGGTTAACAAAGGTTACTGAATTGAGAATTTTCTTCTAATAGTTGATCTTAATTTTACTTCTCTTAACCTACAAAATATTAAATATTGCTTTATACCTCTTGAACACCAACTCAACATGCTGTCTCATATGTGACTAAAAACACAAATCAGGGAAATTGGAACTTCCAGTTGACCTCAACTGTTTTGGAAGAGCTGGTTAAGCAGTGGGGCCTGACCATCGTGATTCCTTTCCTTTTGTTGAGTGGGCCAAGAGATGGAGCTTTTGAGAGATTATAGGTTAAATCTCCTGGGTTATGCCACATATCCACCGAGATTGGTCATGCTTAAGGGATGCATGAGCACTTGTGCAAAGTTCCTTTTAACTTCTTGGTGGCTCCATAGCTCTTGGAGGCCCAAGCCCTTGCTAAGTGAGGATTTGAACTGTTGACTGTCTTGCCAGGGCTGATATCTATGCAATTATTGTTTGGTTCTACTATTAGACTGACTTCAGTTTCAGCTTTTTAATCTGTCCATTTTGCTCCTAATTTATGAGCTCCTGTCATAGATGTGATATTTAGCTTCACTTTGCTCATTCTTTTAATGGGAAACTCTTCTAGTGTGTCATCTGTTGTGAAGGAGAGCTGGTGTTGAAGCAACGGAGTTGGTGGTTCAGGTGCCATTGTCCTCTTAGAAGCAGGTGGGTCTTGCTAAGCTCCAAGTGTTTGAAAACCTTTCTGACCAGCCCTTACACTGCTAGAGGAAAAAGAGCTTGAGCTGTACTCCTTGTTTTCTGGTCAATCCACTGAACCTGGAAAGATCCCCAGGGGTTAGGTTGGACTACTCCCTGCTTTTCTCTCCATGGTGGATTTTAAATGTAGGAAATTTTCTCATTAATTTCTCCATTTGTGTTTAAAACAGTTGCTATAAGAAAGAAGAAAGGCACATTCACCGAATATATAATTTTTTAGAAGCAGTGACACAGGCTCTTAAAGGATAACAGTTAGATTTTGGTCCAAAAGCCATATTGAGCTTTACCTGGTAATGAGTATGTGTGTGTATAAATATAAATTTTTTTACTAAAGTACCACCCCCCAAATTAAATAAGCCCTACCCTTATTCCATTCATACCCAAACTTTTATATTTAACAACTCAACACAACCCACCATTTGTTCAAAATAATGTAACCGAATAATTGAATGATACTCCAGAAAAGTTGCCTTTTGTGTTTTTCAAATTTTTAACATGACCCCAAACCTAGGACTAGATATATAAAGTATATCCTGTGGTTCATTCAGTGTAGTGAATGTCTTGAATAAAAAAATTTACTTGAAGTAAATGGTAGTATTTACTATAGAATCAGAAATAAGAATTTTATATTTGACCTGGCACTTTCTTCCAGAAGAACTGAAGATACTTAAGAGAATTTTTCCTCCTAGAACATATCATTCTTTTCCTAGAAAAAAACTCATTAAGATTATATCTATCTCAGTGGTGACCTTATTTTTATGTATGTATTTATTTAAAGAAATCCCCAGGTAATCATAAACTTTTCAGAAGATTTTGTGGTTCCAGTGATCTTCAAGTTTTATGTCTTCCATCATCTGTTGCTAAATGACTGTCTTCTGACTGACTGAAATCAGGAAAATCACAAATTCTGATGTCATATGGCACTATAGGAATTTATATTAGATCCTAATGCTGATGGTGTGTTATACATTTTGTTCAAAATCTCTTTGACCACCACCTATTGACATGAAGAAGGCTATCTCAGACTAATTAATAATAGCATTGCTTCACTGGCAAATCTGGAAATCTGTTTTCCCTACAAAGTTACATTTTATATATTTCTATCCTGACCACTCCCTTACTTGCTCTTCTATTCATATATATTTTGTATGTCTTAAATTTTGTATATATATGTGCATATTTACAATATATATTTATATACATATATATACTTATAATTTATATAAAAATTTGTGCTTGAAAATGTCTGTTTTCTCACAGTTGTAAAGTTAGGGTTGTATCTTGGAATGATATCTGACCCTTTGGAAAAGAAATCTTTTTAGTACAGCTGTTGATTTGGATAACTAGAAATCTTAAGTAGTGGCTTGCTTTTTATTGGAGATGACTTATGGTACATTATTTTTACTTTTATCTTTTGCATTTGAGGGGAAAGGCTAGGGTTTCACAATATCATGAAGCTCTGTAACTCAGGAAACACACTGCCTTAATGTACATTAGAACTTTTGCAAAGATTTTCTGTAAAAGTACAAAACTTTAAAAAACTTTATTTTGTAGAACAGATTTAGATACAGAAAAATTGTGAAGCCAGTATAGAGAGTTCCCACATACTCCCATTATCAACATCTTACATTAGTTCCTTTGTATCGGTTAATGGACCAGATTTCCTTGTTTGTTTGTTTTTTTCTATTAATCCTTACTGGGGGATATTTTTTTCCATTGATTTTTTTTTTTTTTGAGAGAGAGTGGAAGGGAGGGTGGGGAGAGAGAGAGAGAGAGAGAAACATTGACATGAAAGGGACACACCAAGTGGCTGCCACCCGCACGACCAGCCAGGGCTGAGGACAAACTGCAACTGAGGTACACGCCCTACACGGGAACTGAACCCGGATCTCTCAGGACCGTAGGCCGACGCTCTAACCGCTGAGAAAACTGGCCAGGGCTGATCTTGATAGTTTTGAAGAGTTCTAATCAGGTAGTTTTGTAGAACATCCCTCAATTGGGATTTGTCTGATGTTTTCTCATTATTAGGCTAGGATCATGAGTTTTGGGGAGGAAGACCACAGTGGTAAAGTACCATTTTCATCAATGTAACAAGGGTACCTACTATCAATGTGACTTATCACTGTAGATGTTGAACTTGATCACCTGGCTGAAATAGTGTTGGTCAGTCTTTTCCACTGTTAAAGTCACTCCCCCCTCCTCTTTCTATATTGTACTCTTTGGAAGGAAGTTCCTATATGCAGCCCTGTGTGTGCATGGTGGAGGAGTTATGCTCCACCTCTTTGAAGGTGAAGTATAACATAAATTATTTGGAATTCTTCTACATGGGGGATTTGTAAAAAGGACTTTTAAAGTAGTAAAATAAATTAGCTTAAATTAATTCTTTCTTATTTCTTCTAATACTCTAATTTAGGTGTAAACACCTCTTGGGCTTTTTAAAAAATATATTTTTTCTTCATTGATTTTCGTGAGAGGAAAAGAGAGAGTGAGAAACATCAATTAGAGAGAACATCGATTGGCCTGCCTCCTGCATGCCCCCCACTGGGGATTGGGCCCACAACCTGGGCATGTGCCCTGACTAGGAATCAAACTGGCAACCTCTTGGTGCATGGGTTGATGCTCAGCCAGTGAGCCACACTGGCCGGGCAGGCTTTTTTCTTTTTTAAACTGATTATCTGTGTAATACATGCTCACTGTAGACAACTTAGAAAATGCAGAAAAGTGTAAAGCAACAGCAAAAAGGACTACCCATAATTCCACCTGTCATAAACCATAAGGATCCATTTCTAGCATTTGGTCATATTTCCTTCTAATTTTTTTTTTTCTCTTAGTATGTTTTCATGGATTTTAAAAAATATACATTTTTTATCCTCACCTGAGGATATTTTTCTATTTATCATTAGATAGAGTGGGAGGGAGGGAGGGAGAGAGAGAGACAGAAACATCGATGTGATAGAGCCACATGGACAGGTTGCCTCCTGCACAGCCCAACTAGGGCTAGGGATGAACCGCAACCAAGGTACGTGCTCTTGACCGATACCAAACCTGCAACTCATTGGTCTGCAGGCCGAAGCTCTGACCTCTGAGCCAAACCAGCCAGAGCTGTTTTCATTGATTTTTAGAGAGAGAGGAAGGGAGAGAGAGATGGAAACATCCATAGGCTGCCTCCTGCACGCCCCCTACTGGGGATCGAGCCGGAAACCCCAGCATGTGCCCTGCCAGGGAATCTGACTAGGACCTCTCTGGTGCTCAGTCCACTGATCCACACTGGCTGCGCTTTCCTTCTAATCTTTTCTACATAAAGTAACTATTTTTAAACAGTATTTTAAAGTGTTTCATATAAAATAAAAATATGTTATTTTTGAATATGAAAAGTGAATTCATAGAAAAACCGAGTAGATCTTGACGGTATTTCTAATAGAATTTCAGGATATAAACTACCAACCTGATAGATAATTTCTAAAAACAACAGTTTATTTATTTATTTTATTTTTATACAGGTAGAGTGGGAGGGAGAGAGAGTGAGAAACATCGACGTGAAGGGACACATCGAGTGGCTGCCACCTGCAGGACCAACCAGGGCCGGGGACAAACTGCAACCGAAGTACGTGCCCTTAGCGGGAACTGAACCCGGGTCTCTCTGGACCGCAGGCTGACGCTCTAACCGCTGAGCCAAACTGGCCAGGGCTAAAAACAACAGTTTAGACTCTATCCTTCCATTTATGACTTGTACGAATGTTTAGAGATATGGCATTCACTGTTGGGCCTCCTATTTCTTCTAATACTCTAATTTGCTCTTTATTTTACTATTATAAGATATACATTTTAAATGGGATAAAGTTTGAAGAAACTTAGGTGAGTAGATAAAAACTCTGACAATGATCTAGGCTTCAAATCTCCAACTCGCTTGTTGCAGGGTGTGTTTGCACTCATGACAACTCTATTTTTCTTTTTGAGAGACTTTATTAAGTTTATAAAGGTAATATACGCTTCCTATAAAAAAATCAAGCAATACAGCCCTGGCCGGTTTGGCTCAGCGGTTAGAGTGTCGGCCTGTGGTCCAGAGAGACCCGGGTTCAGTTCCCGCTAAGGGTGCATACCTCAGTTGCAGTTTGTCCCAGGCCTTGGTTGGTCATGCGGGTGGCAGCCACTCGATGTGTCTCTTTCACGTCGATGTTTTTCTCTCTCTCTCTCCTTCCCATTCTATCTGAACAAAAAAATGGAAAAATGTCCTTGAGTGAGGATAAAAAAAAATCAAGCAATACAAAAAAGTACAAAGAAAAACCAAAGATTACCTGGAAATAACCATTAACATCATTCTACAAAATCTCCATATATTTGTGTGTGTGTGTGTGTGTGTGTGTGTGCATCTATCTATCTATCTATCTATCTATCATCTATCTATCTACCTACCTATCTACCTATATATACAGGTAGGAACAAAGTTACAAAAAGGCGCATATAAGACATTCTGTACATACATTATTAAATTCAACAGAAAAAACTGAAGCAAAATGAAGGAATTATGAAACTTTACTTAAATATTCTTTTGCAAGATACATTAATTTCTACAAATCCGTTTACAGATTATGAAAAGCATTAAGGGGTTGTAAATCTACATGGTTAACTCCTAAAAAGTAATTAGACAAGAACAGGAACTAATTTAATTGCTTAGAAACAGGCTTTTATTTAGATACCAGAATGCTTGATAGACAGAGGTATAATATTATTAGGTGTGTCTTTATTAGCTGTAAGGGACCTCAGAGGATCCTGAATTCAATGCCTTATTTCATGTTCTGCTGTGTGTGTGGGGGAAGGCATGGTTCAGAGTATAAGCTTTGGGGTTAGACTGGGCTTAACACCTACTCTGCCATTCAGGAGACATGTGATCATGGGCCTCAGTTTCATCTTCTGTAAAAAATGGGTTAATAGTATCTTCCTCATGTGGCTGTTGATAGGAATAAGTGAGACAATATATGAAAAGTTCTTATGTTAGTGCTTAATATATAGTAAGTTCTCAATAAACATAAGCTACTATTATTATTATAGAAGAATAAGAGTGAGCATCAGAGCTCAATGTATGACATTGAAAACTGTCAGTCACAAATAATTTCTTTCTCTTTCATTCATTTCAGAATAAGTCCTCTTTTAAATTCGCCTATTTTTAAAGGCTGGGGCCTGAGAGCTTAACCAATGGGCATGTGGACATTGGAGTACTGGATATGGGAACAATTACCATCTGAGATTGTTACCTATGTTTATAAGAATGGACAGAACACAATCCTAACCTTTTTACAATCCTAGACATACACTAAATACTACTATAACATCAATTTTCACTACTATATGTCACTTATATGGATATATACAAAGAATTTCATGTCTGTACTTAAAAATTCTCTTTGAAAGTAAGCTAACATTGCTCTAGCCAGTTTTCTCAGTGATTAGAGCATCGGCCCGCAAACCAAATGGTTGTGGGTTTGATTCTGGACAAGGACATGTATCTGGGTTGCAGATATGATACCTGGACAGGTTGGAGTTGTATGGGAGGCAACCAATCGATGTGTCTCTCTCACATCAATGTTTCTCTGTTTCTCTCCCTCCCTCCCTTTCACTCTCTCTAAAAATCAATGGAAAAATATCCTCGGTGAGGATTAATTTAAAAAAAAAAAAGTAAGCTAATATTTGTGTTTCTAAATATCCAGTATAAAATTCATATTGAGTCTTAAGTTTTAATACAGGTTGGAGCAAAAGTAAGTTTTCAGTTGTGAATATGTGAAACAGAGTTTATTCTTGTATTATTATTTATTGTATTATTTTCCATATGAACTGTAAACCTACTTTTGCCCCACACTGTATATTATAAATTCCATGTTTTTGGCATTCTAAGTTAAAAGTAGTACAATGTTTTCAGTTTACTTATTAATATGCAAATTAAAAAAACTTTTAATAAAAGTTTTATTTTAAAAAAGGTAAATTGCACCACCCTACATTATTTCATTATGATTGTATCCTGGATTTGAACTTCAAGGGAGTTGATGACCCACTGCCTAACCAAAGAGAGGGGGAGAGAGAGAAACATCGATGAGAGAGAACATCGATTGGCCGCCTCCTGCATGCCCCACACTGGGGATCAGGTCCGCACCCTGGACAAGTGCCCTGACTGGGAATCAAACCTGCGACCTCTTGGTGCATGGGTCAACACTCAACGAGTGAGCCACATCAGCTGGGCCACAGTTGATTTTTTAAAAATACCCTGTCCCAAAAGAGATTTTTTAAAGTGATTTGTTTTGTAATGACATTTTTTTTCAAGTTTGATTTAAACCCTAACTTGGATTTTTTTGGTTAGGCAGTGGGTGAAGAATTGATTAAAAATTCTTGCTGCTTCTCTGAGCTGAGACTAAACTATAGAGTTTGTTGTTGTTGTTGTTGTTGTTTTTTAATGCTCAGGAATTTAGGGATACACATCACCACCAGGTAACAGAACATATGCCAATTTTCCATTTTGGCTTTGCCTTTCTGCATAGAGATACTTTGGCTTTTGGGGGGCAATCATTAAACCATAAATTCTACCTTGAAACATTCACTTAATGTCTAATTTGGGTGTGAAAAAGGGTGTTTTGATATTTTTAAATGATGATTTACTTTCTCCATCAATGAAGATAACATGGGGTAAAAGAGTAAGTTGCACTTGTGTGACTGTGGATTTTAATACTGACTTGATTAATGTTAGATTAATTAAATAACCTTCTGTGCCTTCAAGTTCTCCACTAAAAACAAGGTGTAATGTGGATGCACTATTCAGCTTTACTCTGTGTACGGGAATGATTAAAAAATAGTCACACAGTAAGAAATTACAAATGTATCTAACACAAATCTGAACACAGAATGTAGGAACCATATGCTGTATTAATCTGTCTTCCAGGGTTGCTCACAGTACACAAGTGCAGCAAAATCAGTAAATGCTGACTTGATGATGACATTACCTCAGTTTGCAGAGTTCCCACCTCAATAGCCTTCTTAACACTATGAATAAGTAAATTTCTTTACAATGATCTCAAAGAGATGGTCTAAATTCTTTAGGTGTTCTGAAATGTCATATCAAATATTACTTTTAATAAGTAAACCACTAGCTGGAATTTGGAAATCTTTTTCTACACAATGCCCCCCCCCCCCCCCCCGCTTTTTTTTTTGGTAAGGGTATTTTTTGGTAACAGGATTTGACCTGTAACTATTATTGAGAATTTTCTTAGTAGAGTTCAAAGCATTTTACAGGGATCATCTCATTTATCCCTCAAAAGTAAGGCAGGGGCATTATCTCCGCTACAGACTGAGAACACTAAAAGGCCAAGATAGGTGGGGTTTTCTGTTGTTGTTTTGCTAAGATCAAAACGTAATTCTAGGGCAAAGCCAGATTCCGGTCTGACCTTGTTACATGATGCTTCTGCGGCACCACAATGCAATGTAGTTGCTTCCCTAGGTCTCTCCTTGGCTATGCTAAGGTGTTGAATTTCCTGAGTTGATTTCTCATTCATTCTTAGTACCTAAAAATGGGTCTTAAGATGTAAATACAAAATAAAACCCTCAAATTCTTTCTGTCAGAATTTGGGGTACAGGATACACTGACAGGAACAGGCATTTTCCTCCCACCCCTCCAAATCTTACTGTCCAGCCTAGCGCTGTACAATGGAAAAATGATGCAAATCACAAATGTAAGTCACATGCATAATTTTAAATTTTCTGTAGTTACATTAAAATATATTTTATGTGTCCAATGTATGAAAAATCGTATCACTTCACCATATAATCCATATAACATTGAGATAGTTCGCGTTCTTTTTCTTGTATAAGTGTTCAAAATCTGGTGTGTATTCCACACTTAGGGCCCACCTCAATTTGGATTAGCCACATTTCAAATGCCTGACAGCCACGTGTGACTGGGGGGCTGGGGGCGTGGCAGCATCAGCAAGTCCAGACGTCAGTAGGTTTTTCTTAGCTCTCCCTTGTGCCCTTGAGAATGGAATGGGTGGTGTGGGGAAGGGCTCCTGGGTGACCTTGGAGAATCCACTTGCATTCGGGTGGTGCTTAATAAGAAGCCCCAGCTTTGCCATTTTACTGATACAAGACGGGGGAGTTCCGGGTTCAGGATCTAGAGAACTGCAAACCTCCCCAAATGTCTAAAACACCAGCTCACTGGCAGGACCATGGTTCACACCCTGTGCGAGTACCCAGGTTAGGAAATCTGCCCATTTCTAGGGGGCTGCAGTTTGTGAGGCCTGGTATGTGACCTTCGGAAAGGAGGCATCACCCGAGGAAGAGAGCTCCCAGGCCATCCAAGTGGGTGCTTCTTGAGGGCAGGAGCTCCAACTAGCCGCTGCTTGAAGGCGGAAGCTGCTCTTGCGGTCTTCCGCCGGGCTCTTAGCGGGCCTCACATGCTGGACGAGTGAATTCATGTGCTTGCACCCAACGCTCCAGGCTGCCCAAGGATGGGGGAGGGAGGTCTGCTTCCCGGCCCGAACCCTGAGGCCGCTCCGCGGATGCGGATGTGAGGGGCGGGCCCTGGTGTCGGCCCGCGCCGCCCCATGTGACCCGGTCCGACATGGTGTCACCTCCTCACCGGGCGGCGGCGGCGGCGGCGGCGGCTCGGGCTGGGCTGGGCGTCGGGCCGGCCCCGCGGGGGCTCATGGGCAGTCAGGGCCGCTTGGGGCCCCCCGGGAACGGCGGGCCGGGCGAGGGCGAGAGCGGGGAGGCGAGGAAACTGCAGGAAGGGAGGGTCGCGAAGGGGAAGCGAAGGAACGGGAAGGGAAAAGCAGGAGCGGGGCAAGACGGAAGAGGAAGCGGGGCGGAAGGGAAGCCGAAGCCGCAAAAGGCGAAGGAGGCAGCGGGGCTGGGAGCCGAGGCGGGATCGAGGGCAGGCCCGGGGGAGGAAGCAGAGGGCGGCGGAAGCGTGGAGGAAGGGGCGAGAACGGTCGTAAGGGGAGATGAGAGAAGCGCAGGGGCGGGGAAGGAAGCCGAAGGAAGAGACGATGGGAAGGAGGAATGGAGGGTCAGGACTGGGCGGCGGGAGGACGCCAGGCCGGGGAGAGCGCAGGGTCGAGGGGGTGAGGCTTGGGGCCGCAACGCGGGGGCAGGGGCGGCCACGGCGGCGGAGGCCGAGGAGGAGGCGGCGGCTCGGGAGCTGGCCGACCGCCCCGCTGCGGGGCCCGCGCTCTGGCGCCTGCCGGAGGAGCTGCTGCTGCTCATCTGTTCCTACCTGGACATGCGGGCCCTCGGCCGCCTGGCTCAGGTGTGCCGCTGGCTGCGGCGCTTCACCAGCTGCGACCTGCTCTGGCGCCGGATAGCCCGGGCCTCGCTCAACTCCGGCTTCACGCGGCTCGGCACCGACCTGTAAGCGCCCGCTCGCCCGCCCGCTCCCCGCCCCGGGCCGGCCGGCGTCCCGGGAAAGGGCGGGGCGCCGCGGCCTGGTCAGCCTGGGGCCGTGTCGCACCCTGAATCCCGAGGCCCTGACCCGGCCTGCGCCGAGACCCCTACCCGAGCACCCTTCTCTTCTCCCATCCGAAGAAGCCTCCCAAGAGCATCCCTCAGTCTGCACCCTCCCCTTGGGCGGCCCCTCACAATTAGCTATCTTAAGCACTCCCTTCATCTTTTAATTGCCTTTTCATGGACGGTGACTCCCTGAGTTCCTCAGTCCCAGAGAGTATGGCTGGTCTGTGGATTTGGAGGCCTCGGTCCAGGTCTGGGACTCAACGTTTTTACTGTGTGGTCTATCAGAACGTTTTGTGGACATTCATCCTTTCATCCTCTACTAAAGGTTGTTAGACTTCAGGACTCAGATAAAATCGATTATGGAGAAAAGGGCTCAGACATGAAAAGAAGTCCCTTGGACCAAGTGTCACCTATAGTTTATGACTCGATACAGGCAGAACGTCACAAAAGAGTGCCTGCTCATGGCAGGAGGCTGCGTTAGGTTTAGGCTGTATATAAAAGCATGGTATTGCAATTTGGCTTGTTCTTGGTAGGATCTGAAACCACCGAATGAACAATTTTCCTGAACTACTTAAGCTATTAAATAGAAGGGAAAAACATGTATGGAATTGGGGGAGTGAAAGCTTTCAAATTGCACCTAACTCCATCCAATTTGGGTTAAAAAAGAAAAAAATTTCTAATACAGGATGACATTAAAGAAAGTCGTTTTAAAACATAAAAAGCTATAATGCCACTACCTCTAGACAACTATTCATTTTTAAAAATTACTTTTCAGTTACACACTTCTTCCTTCCTCTTAGTTGCTATCTTACTGATCCTAACAGAATAGGTACATAATACATATGTGTGGGCTGTACCATAATGAGATTAAAACATTCCTCTAATATTAAATGTTTTTGTTATGTCCAGCTTTGCTATTATAGATAACAGTGAAATGAGTAATGTACTTTTGGCAGTAGCTTTATTGACATATAAGTCACCTACCATCTAATACATCTCTTTTTGAATTGGTTACTTAGGATAAATTCTCAAGATTGGCATTATTGAATCAAAGGTTATGGTTTGTAAAGGTATATCAAGTCATAGTGGCCCCAGCAATGAATAATTAAACCAATTTCATGTGAGAATTAAAAAAAAACTTTGCTATTTTGGGGCACATAATGGTATCTCAAAGTATTTTTTGCATTTATTTTATCACTGACTAGGATAAATATTTTCCCATATGTTTGTTTCACCTGTGAAATTGTTGCTAGTCTTTGCCCATTTATTATTGGGGTCTTGATGTTTTTCTTATAAATCCGGAATCCTGTGGGTCATAGATACTAGGTTATAGTTATTAGGGTATAGTTTGTCATCGTTGATGCAAGTTTTTTCCCAGTTCACCTACAGAAGTTTTACACTTAAATACAGGGGTGGGAAAAAGTAGGGTTACAGTTATTATATGGAAAATAATAAAATAATAATAATATAAGACTAAACTCTTTTGCATATTTACAACTGTAAACCTACTTTTGTCCACCCCTGTATATCAGAATCTGTCAGTCTTTTGTGGTTTATTTTCTATTTTCCCCCAAATCCTAGAAATTTATAACTCCTCTACAGACTGATAAATTTCTTTGAATAGCTACTGGTTTTCTTATAATTTGATTTTTAGAAAAATAGTTAACACTTTCATCAATATCACTTTTGTGTGCAAGGGGTGAGAGTTCAGTTCTTTTATTTTTCTAAATGGCTACCTATTTATCACTATATCTTTTGCCAAATAATTCTGGTCTTTCCCTTTGTTTTAGAAAGCTTATTTTGTCAAATATTAATGCACACATACATACATATGTATGTATATATAGGATCTATACATGAACTCTCCATTTTGTTCCACTGACATATTTTTCTATTTCCATAATATTTTAAATATTGTTTTTTTTATAGAGTCTAGTATATGTTAGGGTTAGATTATCCTTGTTGGATGTGTGTGTGTGTGTGTGTGTGAGTGTGAGTGAGAGAGACAGAGATATCTCTACTTCCATTCAACCACTCAAGCAAAAATAAATTCTGTGCCTTTTCAAAAGTTTTTGTGGTTTTCACTATAAAGTTCCCACACACCTGTTGTTATAATTATTCCTAAGTATTCCTAAATATGTTATGCATTTTGCTTTTATTATGAATGTAATCTCTTTTTCTGTATGTTTTCCAGTTGGGTATTATTATTTAAAACATTTTTTTGTTAATTATCACCCAAGGATATTTTTCTATTGATTTTTAGATAGAGTGGAAGGGAGGGAGGGGGAAAGAGAGAGAGAGAGACATCAATGTGAGAGAGACACATCAATTGGTTGCCTCCCACACGGCCGGGTCAGGGATCAAACCTGTAACCCAGGTATGTGCCCTTTACTGGGGATCAAACCCATGACCCTTTAGTCTGCAGGTTGAGGCTCTAACCACTGAGCAACTGGCTAAGGCCAGTTGGGTATTAATAATGTATAAGATTAATCTTTTATAAATTTTGAACTTATCATTTTGTTTAACTTTTATTAATTCTATGGTATGATTTTGTAGTCGATGATAATGAGGTTCTGGGATTTTGGGGGATCTAGTCTTGTTACCTTTATTTCTTATAAGAAAAACTTTCAGAGAATATATCAGTTGACTAAGAGAAGATGGCTAAAATGACTGGAACCAAAGCCAGCCAAGGCAAAGTGTGGCTTTCTCTCTCTCCTTATAGAGATTGAATGAATGAATGAAAGAATTATTTTTTTCTTTTCAAGTGCTCTAAATGAGAAATAATGGAAATGACTGTGTGTTCTATAGGCAATAACAACAATAAAATAAAAATGAGTTTATAGTATAAACTTATTTATAGTGCTTTGAGACTGCAAAGTGATAATGGCTTTATTATTTATTAGCCATGTGTATTTTGATTTCTTGCCTGTGTTGTAGAATGAGGTATCTCCAGAGTTCTAGGGAAGTTGTTTTACTACAGCACTTGATAAAGAGCAAGGTCACTGTATTTTCTGAGCTGAGGGGAGAGCAGGTGGAGCCAGTGTTTACCAGTGTGATCTGTTTCTGGACAGCTGCAGAGATGTGATAAGCCACCAAGAGAGGTGGTTGTCATCCTTGCAGGGAGATGACATGCACCCTACTCCTCTTGATTTACAGCATCAGGGTGCCAGGGTCCAAAGTTCAGTGAGAGTATGGCTGCTTGGATAGTGGCAGGGCTGTAGTTCATGCTGTGGGCTAATTAACTGCAGACTGGACAGTGGAATAAGTTTTTATCATTATTTCACAAAACTTCATTTTATTAGAAGCCATACAACATCACTCATCAGAGTTTTATCATCTATAAAGAATAGGAATAACTTACCTAGTAAAATGAGGCTTAAATGTGTTAAGTGCTAGCACAGTATACAGCACATAGTAGGCACTCAGTAAATCGTTGTACAGTGGAACTTCTTAATTGCTTGGCTTATCCTCTAGTCAGTTTGTATATAGCAAAAGTGGAGATGGTTTGACTTGGAGATGCTGTCTAAAGACAGGAGGTGAGCACTGGCCGGTTTGGTTCAGCGGTAAGAGCATCAGCCTGCGGTCCAGAGAGCCCCGGATTCATTCCCACTAAGGGCATGTACCTTGGTTGCAGTTTGTCCCCGGGCCCGGTTGGGGTTGTGTGGGTGGCGGCCAGTCGATGTGTCTCTCTGGCATCGATGTGTGTCTCTCTCTCTTCCTTCCTCTCTCCCTCCTGCTCCATCTGAAGATAAGTGCAAAATAATAATAATAAATAAAGACAGGAGGTGAGGGAAAATACACACACTGCTTAGTTTTTCTTTCACTTGCCCTGAATGTTTTTGGAAACATGACAGCAGAACCTGTGGGCTTAGGGTCTGCCCTCCCTGCCGAAGAGCCTCTTGATTCTCAGAAACACAAACTGCTAAGGTTTACTGACCTTCCGGTCCAGGGCAAGTCCCATTCAGTTTGGCTGTTCCTAACTGATCATAGCTTTGTTGATTTGAGTAAGATGAACTACTTTGGTTCCTTGTGATTTGTTAATGGTCTTATACTTGTGCTTGAAGGCATTTTGACCACTTTAAAACCACAAACAAATAATTTGCTTCCTTTTAGGCCTCTTGCCCAAACAGTGAACACTGGTAGGTATCCTGAGTTATTTTATTTTATTTTTTTAAAGCAGACACAGAGACAGTTTGAGTCAGTCATCTGGTTTAAAATCGATTTTGTTCGAAGGTTCTATGAAGCCTGGGGGAATAGAAATATCTTTAATATAGCAATCAAGGAAATGTTTCATATAGCAGTCTTAAGTTTTCCCTAGAGCAGGGGAAAAGTAGCCTAGTTCAGTCTTCAAAAACAAAACAGTGAAATTTAACTGTCAGTTTATAACAGGCTAAATGCAGGTAGTTAGAATGACAAGTGAATTGCAAAGGTGCTATCTGCAGATATTCTGATATTGAAAATTAACAAGAGCCAAGCAAGGAAAAAGTATATCTGTGTATGTAAATATGTTTTTTAAAAAATACTTCTGCCAGTCTTACTTAATCCTCTTCTTCCCAAGTTAAGTCCTACATGTTTGAAAACTTGAATTTTATTTTAAATATCCTTTGAGCAATACCTGGGTGCTCTTGCATTGGCCTGTGATAGATTTGCCTCCAACTAACAATAGGTGTTTAGGGAGTAAGGCTCTGAGGTGTTTGCCCTGGCATGTACATTCATTCCTCAGACAGGGTCTTGTAGGCTTGGAGCACTTTGAGGCTGGGGAACTGGAGTATCTATTTCAGTGATGATTAACATCCAGAGTGGTGAGATGGACACAGATAAGCAGAGTGTGTTTGTTTGTTTTAAAATGATTGTGCCTAAGAGGATTTTTTTTTTTTTTAATATCCTCACTCGAGGACATCCTTCAATCCTTTGTTCAGGTAGAGTGGGAGGGAGAGAGGAACAGAGAGAGCGAGAGAGAGCGAGAGCGAGAGCGAGAGCGAGAGAGAGAGAGAGAGAGAGAGAGAGAAACATTGACGTGAAAGGGACACATTGAGTGGCTGCCACCCGCACAACCAACCAGGGCCGGGGACAAACCGCAACTAAGGTACGCGCCCTTAGCAGAACTGAACCCAAGTCTCTCCGAACCTCGACTCTCCAACCGCTGAGCCAAACTGGCCCGGGTGGATTTTTTTTTTTTTTGCCCAGAAAGCATAAAGTTTCCTTTCCTAACTCTGAACAGAAAAAGCCTTGCTGACTAGTTACATTTAAGGCCTAAACAGTGATTTTCAGAAAACAATGATCAATTTAAAGTAGCTTTGGCTTTCTTCTTCATCCTTATGCCTTACCTAGGAGGAGACACTTATTTGTTCTCCAGTTCATTGCAAGGTTTCATGTACAGGGGTTGGCAAAAGTAGGTTTACAGTTGTGAGTATACCGAAACATGGTATTTATTCTTGTATTTATTAATTTTTGTATTGTATAATGTATTGTATTAACTGTAAACCTACTTTTGCCCACCCCAGGATGGATGTTATTTATCTCCAGTTGTTTTGGAAAGTCCTTATTTTTAGTGGTTCTGTGAGTTAATAAAAGTTAAGTTCAGTTTACATGCTTAAAATAAAACAGTACACCTGTGGAAGCAGGAAATGGTCTAGTGCAGTCAGTGCCTCCAAATGCAAACTGGAAGAACAGAAGAGGCTTTTCCTTCAAGACCGTGAGAATATAGAAGCTGCTTATATCTTTTCCAGTCTTGTAAAACCTGAATAGTAGGGGATGAATTTGCTAGCTTTCAAGGCAGAAACACGGAGAAACTCAGTTCCTCACAATCTACAAGATGAGCAATTCTTATTGGAATGAGATTTTTGAAAACATTTCAGTACTCCATACTTACAATTTTCTGTGCCTAACACCTTCACTTGAAGAAAAAATTGTGCTAGAGCTTCTGAAATCAAACTGACAGGTTACTGAGGAAACATACAGATTTTTAAAAAAGAACTATTTTTGAATGTTTGACATGGAAAGGCATTACCTTTGTGTGACAACTTAACCTTAACTTTGGGTTGACTTTGGCATTGGATTAGTTTCTGGTCCCAACTCATTAACCACGGGACAGGGAGAAGTTCAGGTAGACTCTTCTTGATGCCAGGCTCCAGTAAATTTTGAAAATTTAAGATGAGATAAACTGTTTGAAAAAAATGAGCAAGTTCAGTTTTGAATTTTCAGTGAAAATTGGCTTACCTGCACTTTGATTCTTAGAAACAGATTTTTGCTAAGCTCCAGAATTTATCTCAGGTGTGTCAACCATCAGGTGAGGTTGAGAATCTAAAGATTTGTTTTATCCTTTCTGTTCAGCAGTCTTGCTCAAGTTTGACCAGGATTCAGATGGAACTTCAGTTGTAATTCATAGAAGGAAGATGGTTGGGCTAATTAAGAATCTGTTTATGAGTCATGAATCATGTAAATGCTTGAACTGTATCTAAAAGTGAGTTTGAGACTGTCTGGAGAAATAATTTATTTCTTGTTAGAGTTTTGGCTGCCTTGTCTCAACTTTGAGTCAGTTCTTCATTATATCCAAACTGTCCACATTGCCCTCCCTGGAAGTCTGGGCCACCCAATGGGCCCCCATGCCTGCCCCTGTTTAGCCCACAATTAATTGCCAGTACATTCTTTCTTTTTCTCCTTCGTTTTGGTATTTGACATGAGTTCAAATTGCTAAGAAAGGTGACAACTGTGAAATGAAGACAGGGCTTGGAGACACCTTAAAAAATACATGCAAAGGCCACTAAATGACAAGAGCAGACTGCCAGGCTCTTTCAAAACATCACCACGTCTGTTGACTTTCCATTCCTGTCCGCAGCACAAAATTGGAGGTCAAAGAATCATAGGAGTTAGAGATGGAAAAGACATTTGGGGTCAGCCAGTTCATCCCTCCGCCTTCTCCTGCCCCTAATTCCAAATCATTCCTTACATTATATTTTCTCCTCCAGCTCTTGTACAGTTTTCACGGTCTTCATTCAACCCCGGCTGTCACCTTTGGGGAATGATGCTGGAGGCTCTGTCCAGTTTTTCCTCACCAAAGAGAGATATTGCTTCTGCCCCCAGTTGACATTCGTGAACTTCTTTGTTGGTGGTCTCAGCTGAGAGGCTGAAGGCTAACTGGAAGTCTCTTTGCCGCCTAGTGATGGGACTTTTCTAGACAGAAAAGCACATTTAGTGTATGATGTTGGGGAAGGGGAAAGGGCCAGGGTTCAGTGTAGTTACTGCTGAATGTGTTCCTAGACTTTTGTTTTTCAATGCTCTGGACCTGAAAAGAGGGGTGTGTGTGTGTGTGTGTGTGTGTTGTGTACTAGGTATTGGAGAAGTGGACAGAAATAAGGAAATTATACTGAATAAGAATTTGAAAAGAACCCTACTTTGCAATATGGGTGGGTTAAACAAACAAACAAACAAAAATATTAGTCCTGTGAAGTAGTAGAGGATTGTTTCAAGAAATAAATGTTATGGAAGAAAGCGTGGTGGTTTACCGTAGAGAAGTTTCAGCTTAGAGTCAAGTTGAGAACAGATGGGCTGGAGGCAAGTATTTTGGACTAGGGGACACTGTTGCTTTGGGGGGGTCTCCTCTTGTTTTAAGTAGTAGAGAAATAGAAGTGCTATGCTTACTGGCAGCATGGTTTGGCAGGGAGAATGGTCATTTTTAGAGGCAGCTTTGGAAGGTTACCCCCAGCTTCCCCTCTTGTTCTAGCAGCTGTTGGGAGCAGTCCGAAGAGGGTATTATATTTCTTCTGGTAACTCTGCCAAGAATGAGAGGAAATCCACAATCTGTGGGCTTTTTGGGGGGATGGGGATGGGGTGGCAGGTGATGGGACAGGGAAATTAAATTGTTTTATAATAAATATGTTGAGATACTGTTCCTGGAAAGCTGTTTCATTGAAAGAAATGATATTTCCCCTGCTGACTAACTCTGTAATGGGTTCTTCCAGTACTTCTTTTTCTTTCTTCCCTGTAGCTCCCATATTTCTTTGAATTTTCATTTAGAAAGTCCATATTGAAAAGGTGAGACAAGATTCAGATATGAATGGTGTGTATGCTTTTGAGAGGCCTTCCTTTAGGAGTGAGTTACTAAAGGAGAACCTCTCATTCATCACTTATCTTGGCTGCAGTTTGGCTTTATCATAATGGCTTAGGAACTAGAGATGTAAAAAATTTCTGGGTGGCATCTGGTTCATGTTCTCTCCATCCCTTCATCCAGGCTGGTAGGGCACCAGGGATTTTTAAATTGGCCATGAGGACTGAGAATCTGCTTTGGTGATTAATATGGAACACAGTTACAAGATTAAAAAATATGAAAGAGCCTGGCTGGTATGGCTCAGTGGTTGAGCATTGATCCATGCACCAAGAGGTCGCTGGTTCGATTCCTGGTCAGGGCACATGTCCAGGTTGTGGGCCAAATCCCCAGTGGGGGCATGCAGGAGGTGGCCAGTTGATATTCTCTCTCATCGATGTTTCTATCTCTTCTTCTCCCTCCCTCTCTCTCTGAAATTAATAAAGAAAATAAATAAATGAAATTTTATAAATAAA
Source organism: Molossus molossus (assembly GCF_014108415.1). Classification (NCBI taxonomy): domain Eukaryota; kingdom Metazoa; phylum Chordata; class Mammalia; order Chiroptera; family Molossidae; genus Molossus; species Molossus molossus. Next base: position 22,608,602 of record NW_023425352.1, read on the forward strand.
TAAAAAGTATGAAAGAACCCTGAGAAGCAGAGTAGTGTATTCCTCACATTTCAGATGGGGAGCCCAAGGAAAAGTAATTTTGAATATATAAGAAAAAAGTCCACTTCCGAGTCTGTTAGTGCCCAATTGATGACTTAGAGGATGGCCTATTCAAAAAATAACAAACATTGGCATCTTTTTTTGTTGTTTATTTTCAGAAAATGCTAGGTCAGTCTTGAATTGTAGGATTCTTGAAAAACTGATTCATTGATCAAATGAGTGTGGCAAGTGCTATGCTCCACATCTCCTCTCTTGGGGATTCACAGTACCCATTGATAAATTAAAGGCACCAAGATTTCCTATGATAGACCCATTTAATTTTGTTTCATCCAGCATTATCCAAAATGTTTTGATCCATAAAATTCTTTTTTTCACTGCTTAATATCTCTTAACATCTTGTAGAACACGCACACTGGTCAAGTGCCCTGCAAATACAGAACTTGACCAACAGCAGAAGGACATGAGTGTGAATGTGAACATGACCATAAAGCTTAAGCTTACGTAAGGAATCAGGTTTATGCCCAGTGTTTCTAAAACTGCTTTGAACAGCTTTGACATGTGAATGCCACATTAAGATACTTTATCTGCTCAGATTCCTTCCCCGGAGCCTCTCTAGCATAAGAATTTGGAAGCCTTGGTTGAATTCTTGAAGATGTATTGTATTATACATTTTTAGAAGGGCCTTTGGAGTTTGAAAGTAGTGTGTCCACACTCCAGAAAATCTGCAGATATTGTCAAAACTGTGACTAGGCAAAGGGAGAACTGAACTTTTGAGAACTTGTTTAAGCAGTTTCTATCAAAATACTAGGACCATGGTTCTCACCTTTTGTGTCTAAGACGTACTTTTGTGTGACGTTAGAATTTTCTATAGTATATTAAAGGATTAAAAGGTGGATGTCTTTTTTTTTTTAAGTACGTTTTAGGGAGTTGAAAACTTGTCTATATACTTGCTCACCATCGGGTATGTATGTACCTATTTGAATAGAACGATTACTGCCCTGACTTTGTTCTCTTATAATATACTTTGAGGTAAGGTTTGTATCTATTCCTTTAAACATACAGTCTTCCTCTTATTTGTAGCAACTGTGTCATGAGTCATATTATAGCTGAGTGGTGTGTCTGACAGAGTTTTATAAAAGTGTGGCTCCTTAGTTGAATGAAAATGGACTCTATAAATTGTTTAAAATTTGATGGCACACTTATTCAGGGTTCTTGGTATTCCACTGATTGAGATCCACTTTTAGAAGTACTAAGAGGCTTAGGACTAGATCCTGTGGAATTTATGATTGTATTGGACAAACAAGAGATACCACTGTGAAAAGCTAACATGCCTCGGTTTATTATATGTTCAGTCTATGGGTTCACATGAGAGGGACAGGAATGTTTGGAGGGTTCAGGAAGCAGAGGCTTAAGCTGGGTCTTGAAGAATGGGTGAATTTGACTAGTGCCCAGGAGAGGGAAGGAGGCATTTGTCAAGGGCAAAGGTAGGCTGGTGCTGGCAATATAGGAGAAGGTATGGGTATAGTTCTAAATGTAGAAGAGATGGGCTTGGCTAGAGTTCACTTACATAGTCTGGAGCCATGAGAGGTGAGGTTGAATGAGTAAGGTGAATTGTAATTTGGAGGCCTTTCACGGGAGATGTGGATCTGCTCCATGTTCTCCTTGTGCATGGTTCTGTCCTCATGCTGGCATGTTCCCTACAGTCTCACTTCACCCTGCATGTTTGGGTTATTTATTCCCTGTTCCCTGACCAAAAGAGTAAGCAATTTGACATGATATAATGATTTTTCATTGATTTTTTTGAATCTTAATTATGGACCTCTGCTGCTGAGGGCCATTGGAGGATTTAGCTCAATGAAGAGTTAGAAGTTTCTTGTCCTAGGCTATTTAGGACTTGTACTTGCCCTGGCTGGTTTGGCTCAGCAGTTAGAGCGTAGACCCGTGGACCAGAGTCACGGGTTCAGTTCGGTCAAGGGCATGTACCTCGGTTGCAGTTCATTCCCTGGCCCTAGTTGGGGTCATGCGGGAGGCAGTCAGTTGATGTGTCTCTCTCACATTGATGTTTCTCTCCCTCTCTTCCTTTTCCTTCTTCCCACTCTATCTGAAGATAAATAGAAAAATATCCTCTGGTGAGGATTAAAAAAATAAACAACTTGTATTTAAAGCCAAATTCTTAGTTTTAGTAGAAGAACTGATGGGTATAGGCAGTATGGGGGAGAGCAAGATCAAAGAAGTCAAGAGACAGTATTAATTTAAAATCCCAAGCCCCTAGGCATCATTTTGCATAGTCCTGTTCCCCCTACTTTGCCATACTCCTTGAGATGCCCTTGTTCATCACCTGTGGAGAGATACCCTCCTTTTCTGAATTTGGTTATCATGCCAGTCACACAGGTAGGCAGCTTGGGTGGCATCAAGGAGAATCAAACTTCAAGATAGAGCAGGGAGGGAAATTGATACGTGATTCAGGAATTTTCTGATCTTAGGAACTATGCAGGTTTAAGACCTCTATGATATATCCACATTTCCCTTTCCTTTACCCCCTGCCATTATTCTTCAGACTAGGTTTATTTGCTTTTGGTTTGGGGTGTGAGTGAGGAGGGGTGAAATGATAATTGCTTAGATTAATTTCTGTCCCTCTGAACTCACTTGTTGCCAAGATTTTAAGGGGCCCGATAGCTTACTGTGGGTGTCTGTTGTGTTGTTTTTGTTTAAAATAGGTCATGTGCCCAGGAATGCAGTCAAACTATAATGGTGACTAAGTGCCGGAAAGCTGAGAAGGAGGGGGCCCAAGTGGAAAAATGAGCCTGAGGCAAGAGAAGGAGGGCTGGGAAAATGGAAGTTCCAGTAGGCCCACAGGCCAGGTTAGAGATTCCTCCGTGCATTAACTGCCACGCAAGAGGTTTAGTTATAGGGCACCAATCATTTTTGGAGGGAGTACCCCTCACTTTACACCAATAACTATTGGAGAAACAGCCAACCAGAGAGCATTTCAAGGATGAGAACAAGGGTCCTTATTGAATTCCCAGGGGCACCTTCTCCTGTCTTCTCAGGCACTTTTGCTGCCTTGTTTTACTGACCTCCTTTGATTGGACTGTTACAGGTCCTCACAGGGAAGGAGGGATATCTGCATTAAGAGAAAGAAGATTTAAAAAAAAAATTTCTTCTGATTTTTCAGGTACTGAAGCCAATAAGAACATAAATATAATTTGTCCACCAGCTAGGAAACCATCAGAGGTGATTGAACAACAACAAAAAAAGGGATGAAAAAGCCTAGTTGTTAAATTGCTCTAACATAGTAACAAAGTAGTACTATTTCTCAATTGAAAGCCAAATGGAGTGGTTTAAAAAAAGTTGAAATTTGATTTGAAAGACCAGAGCCAGTATTTTGATTATGGTGTTCATTGTGGGAGAGGAAGCCAGCACCTGCTGTTTGGTAGCAGCTTCTAAAGTTCAACTTTGAAAGTTTCTTGCTGCTGTGATCAGGCCCTCAGGGCAGTGCTTTGACCCTTAGTAAAGTGTCACCAAATTGCAGTTAAGTGACCAGGGAGATGAGAGAAGTGTTGTCCTTATCCCAATTCAGAAAATATACTGACTCTTTCCCCCTTGTTTCCTTCCTGTTATGATCCAGAACATTCAATTTTGGTTTCACCTCCACCTATGAACTTAGACCTAACTGAAGAGGAGAGGTTAGCTACAAATAATCTCTTCTTTTATATCTGGGAGGGATATGCAAATAAGATTTGACAGGAAGTCTAATCTTTTTCATTAGTGTTCAGTTCTTTTGGTCCCTCCTGTTGACTATCTTTTACTGTCCTCAGTTCTCTATCTAGCCTGTTAACCGGGGAATAACCGGGGAATTCCCTTTTCACTGTATGCAACGTTTGACGTATTTATACATCCTGCTCGGTTAACAGGCTAGTAATGTGAAACTATAACTGAATTAGAAGAAAAACAAATGATTATTGAATTAGCTTTAGAGATGACACCATTAGTGGATATTAATCACTACATATATTTTTATGTAAAAATAACCTTTTTGTAGTGATTTATAACTTATACTGTACTTTGTTTTAGTTGTCATCTTTAAAACACCACAATTGTGTGAAATATTATTCCATTTCATAGGCGAAGAAATTGACAATTAGAGAAGTTAGATAACCAGGTTTGGATCCCAGTTTCTTAAGTCTTCATTCTGTGCTCTTCCTATAACTGCATACAATCTACTATTTAAAAGTAAATTGAAAGACCTAACTCTGAATAATTATGTGATATATTTTTAAAAATTGCTCACTTCCTAAAGTACCATCTATTTACCTCTTCTGATCTGTTATTTATGGAGACATAATTTTTTTAAAAAAATTTTTTATCCTCACCTGAGGACATTTTTGTATTTATCTTCAGATAGAGTGAGAGGGAGAGAGAGAGGAAGGAAGAGAGAGAATCATCGATGTGAGAGAGACACATCGACTGGTTGCCACCCATGCAACCCTAACCAGGGTCGGAGACAAACTGCAACCGAGGTACGTGTCCTTAGCGGGAACTGAACCCAGACCTCTCTGGTTCGGAGGCCAATGCTCTAACCGCTGAGCCAAACCGGCCAGGGCTTATGGAGACATAATTTTATGTAATGTCTCCTCTCCTCTACTTTATAAATTTGACTTAGTTTTAAAGTTACCATTCTTTGCTATAGTCATTTCAAAAATATTTTGCAGTCTTCACATTTATCATTTCTAGTGGCAGTATATTCCATTGCATTAGTATACCATTCTCCCTTACAGACATACATTTGGGCTATTTCCAGATTTTAGCTTTCATATGTAACTGCAACTATAAATATCTTTGTAAAAAATATATTTTTCTCTTGAATTATTTATTTGTGATGCAGTGCCCAAAGTGGGAATGCTGGGTCAGAAGCTGTCATTTAACAATTTTTTTTCAACAGAATTCCTTTGCTGTACTAGCATGTTGCTAGCAATGTATAGCCAAACTCTTCTATCAAACCAAAAACTAGTGTACTTTTTCCACTTCATAGTTGTGAGGTGGTACTTTAATAATTTTTTTAAAAAATTTTATTTTATTTATTATTTATTTATTTTTAATAATTGTTTCTTAAAATTTATTTTTCTGTTGACAGTATTATAGATGTTCCCCTTTTATTCCTCATTGATCCCCCCTTCACCCCACTCCCTCTGCCCCCATGACTTCTCTGCACTATTGCTGTGTCCACTGGTTAGGCATATATGCATATAAGTTCTTTAGGTAATCTCTTCCCTCTCCCCTTCCTCCTTCCCCCTTCCCTCTGAGATTTGTCAGCCTGTGCCATGCTTCCATGGATCTATTTTGTTCATTAGATTTCACATGTAAATGAGATCATGTGATACTTGTCTTTCTCTGACTGGCTTATTTCGCTTAGCCTAATACTCGCCAGGTCCCTCCAAGCTATCTCAAAGGGTAAGAGAGCCTTAATAATTGTTTTAATGTGCATGCATGTCTGTGAACTATTATTGTTGTGGGATATTGCCCAAGTGTTTTATCATGTGAACACTGTGTGACTATTCTTACCTGCTGTAAGATATGGATAAAAGGGTATTGGAGACAGGGTGTTACCCTGGTAGATTTTTAAGTACCCTAAAATTTTTAAGTATAAAACTTGTACCTATGGTATTAACTGTTAATTTTCCCCCACTCTGTTGCTTTCATTTTAATCTCTTTTTCTTCTATGCAGTACTTAAAATTTACTTTAAACTCTTTTAGTTAAAAAACTATTTTAAATTACTCTTTTATTTTCAAGGAGTTTATTATTCTGTGGTATGAGATAATAATCTAAATCCGTTTTTTGCTCTATTGATATCCAATTTTATCAACAGATTTTGTGTTTAGGTCTGTGATACATTTTGAACTAATTTTTCTGTATGGTGTGAGGTAGGGGTCAGGGTTAATTTTTTTCTTATGGATAACTTGTGGTCCCAGCACTGTTTGTCATCCTTTCTCTATTAAATCTCTTTAGCATCACTATAGATACTTTAAAGGAAAGGCTATACTCCTTGGATTTCTTATTTATCCTAGCATGGAGAGAGAAGAGTTATTCCTTTCTTGTCTCCTAGCCCCTTAAATATATCCAGATATATGCTGAATGTCATGAGTCCTGACTTGTATACCCATGGAATTTTCTTTGGTTGGCAGTGAGTTGTAGTGACTGGATTATCTGTTCTGTCTGGACACAGGATGGCCAGTGTACCAGTGAAGGAACGAGTGAAGGTTTCTCAAAACTGGAGGTTGGGGCGCTGCAGAGAGGGGGTTCTGTTGAAGTGGAGATGCAGGTAAGTAGCCTCTTGAATATTAAAGCTACCTGGGACAGAAAAGCATGCTGGAAAGTGAAAAATCTGGTTGTAGCTAGAGTGTGAATAGCCTGTCTTGGCTATAGTATGGCTTGGTAATCCTTTAAATACCACAAAGGGGGTATCAGAGGGACAACTTTTTTCATATTTATCAAAAGGATTACAGAAACTACTTTATTTTAATGAGTTCCATATTTTTATTATTATAAAAATAATAAATGTTTATTGTAGAAATTTGAAAAAATAGAGAAGTTTAAATAAGAAAATATAATTTATAATCCTACCACTCACAGGTAACCACTATTAATGTATCTCATCAAAAGAAATAAATGAAGCCAATCTTTCAATGCATCTTGTTTTACAGTTATTTTTCTTTACATCTTCTACTCTAGTTACACCTTTACTCCTGGCTTCCTATAGTTATCTCCCCTATTTATTAAAAAGCAAAATAGAATCTAAAGGTTTGGATATATATGTTACAAGAGGCAGAGCTTAGAATAAATGCCAGGAGATTTAGATAATGGTTTTGGCACTGCTAATGCCACAGATTTTATGCTTTATCAGTGCTAAATTATTTCGGAGTTATAATATGACTCCCTACCAGAAAGTGGTCCTTGTTGATTGGTTGCAATGGATAGGGAATATCGTGATTCTTTGTTCAAGGTTGACCTATACCTGTGCTGATAGATTCAGGCAGGCTTCTTCATCTGATGACCCTCTCTCTCTTGCTTGTGTCCAGTTTCTACTGGTTTTATTGACATCAGTTGCTTTGAATTAATGTGGTAGTAGTGATGGTAAACTACAGGGGAGAAATGTGGGTTTTTATGATTAAGGACTTTACCCTTTGCTTACAACTTTTGTCTTTTAATGCCAGAAAGTAGAGTTTATTTCTCTATCAAGGTTTTATCCCTGACATTTTTATTTTTATTTTTTATTTTTGGCTGGTTTAAAGCAGTTTGGCAAATAAACACACAAAACAGTTACCAGGCTGCCCCAGGATTCTCCACTGTTCACCTGGCGTGAACCTGGTTTCTTGTCCTAGGCAATGGCTGTTTACCAGATGTTTCTTAACATGAATTTCAAACCCCTCTGCTTGCTGCCCACTTGAGTGTGCCACCAACTGGTGCAAGGGGATGGAAGAGGAATGTGCATAATGAGTGAGAACGCAGGCATCTATACACACTCTACACATGTTCTATATAATATATGCACACACTTGTAAAAATCTCATGAATAGAAACTCAGTTACTACAAAGTCCAAGCTGCATTTAATGGTCCGTCAAGTCAATTTGCAGAACTTTTCCACATTCCCATGACGCTGTATTAAAGAGTCTGGGTAAGAAACAGTCCAGTTTGCTCAGACAAGCTTGGCAGTGAGAGATGGTGTCTCTGTAAATGGGGATGAATTAGCTGTCCCTATGCTTTGCTTGGGACCTGGTAGCTCCAGAACCCCTATGTAGAGTAGGACAGGCTGCTGAGATGTCCACTTTGGAAAGGGGCTTAGTCCCCATCAGAGAGCTGGTGTTTGGCAGAGTCTTCTTTCTTCTTAAAGCTCACTCCATGCCATGGTACTGGTGTGTGGCTTCTAATCTTTATTTCTCCTGCCAGATTAGAGAGGGAATCTTAACTATGTGTGGGTTTCTTTTATCAGCTGCCTATGAGAGCTGTTTCTCTGTAGCCCCTGAACTGTTGTAAACTGCCTTACAGATTTGTTTTTTCATTGCTACTCTTACCCTGTACTCTCTCATACAGAAATGTAGATACCCCTGTGAGGATCTAGGTATCTAATCAGTATATTATTAGCATCCTTTCCTAAAGGGCTTTATTTCTTTCATTTATAAATGGCCCCTTTGCTCTAGTAGGACAAGGGAATAGAGTTTTCGTGGGATCACTCTTCTCTTTTCTCTATCATATCCTATATCCTTACCAATCTGTTGGGAAAGAGGCATGTACGGGAATCTTGCAGCCTTAAAACTTACCACTTACGCTTCAAATTAGTGAGGATACAGAATGAAAAAAAATGACTTCATCAGGGTGGAAAGTTTCTTTTTGCCCCTCTCCACCCCCTCAATCATTACATTGTCTAAACTCTGCCTACCTAGTAAATCAAGTCTTAAGCATTCTCTAATTAAAAGTGATATTTAATTGGTCTTTTAATTCTCACTCTCTTTTAGATAGTCCAAAGATGGTTAGGTCATCATGAAGCTCACTCACTCTAGTTTTCTGAGGGTAGTCTAAGGTAATTTTGAAGAAGGGGAGAGCGAGGTATGGACTTAGCCTTGCAGGTCATCCTTGCTAAGTTGGGAATGGGTCATCCTCTCCAAAGACTGGAGTTAGGTTTTCATTCTGTATCTTGATGATCCTTAAATTTTGTTTTTCATTTCTGTAGTCAGATGCCCTGGATGCAGCTAGAGGGTGATTCCCTGTACATATCCCAGGCTAATTTCATCCTGGCCTATCAGTTCCGCCCAGATGGTGCCAGCTTGAACCGTCGGCCCCTGGGAGTCTTTGCTGGGCATGATGAGGACGTTTGCCACTTTGTGTTGGCCAACTCACATATTATCAGTGCAGGAGGGTAAGTGCTACAGGTTTCTCTATCTACCCTCTTAGGATTTTTCAGGGACCATCTGCCTGTTTCTGAGTTTTTTTTTTTTTTTTTTTTTTTTTATCCTTACCCGAGGACATTTTTCCATTTTTTACTCAGATAGAGCAGGAAGGAGAGAGGAAGAGAGAGAAACATCGATGTGAAAGGGACACATCGAGTGGCCGCCACCCACATGACCCAACCAGGGCCAGGGACAAACTGCAGCCAAGGTACATGCCCTTAGCGGGAACCGAACCCGGGTCTCTGTGGACTGCAGGCTGACGCTCTAACCGCTGAGCCAAACCGGCCAGGGCTGTTTCTGACTTTTTTGTCTCAGCTCCAAAAGGATGAGGAGGGAGACTAGAAGAAGGAGTATAGTCTGTCCCTCCCCTCCCCCATTTAAAGCATAGAGATTTACTGAAGGCACCTAATAGGGTTAGCTGGGGAAGGAAAACAAGAAGAGCCTTTAATGAAAAGTGAAGGTGGTCTTGATACTCTCAAGGAGGGGGGGGGGGAGATTTGTTTTGTCTCTCAGCTCTGTTCAGCCCCAAGTATACTGAAGAAGTAAAGGTTATTGGACTGAATTGCCTAAAGCTTAGCAAATTTGGATGTCATCGGAGTCTTAGGCTGTTTCTGTAGACGTGTTCTCTTCTTACAGAGATAATAATTGGTTGTTGGGGATGGGCTCCTTATTTCTCTCCTAGAGATGGGAAGATTGGTGTTCATAAGATTCACAGCACCTTCACTGTCAAGTATTCGGCTCATGAACAGGAGGTGAACTGTGTGGATTGCAAAGGGGGCATCGTTGTGAGTGGCTCCAGGGACAGGACAGCCAAGGTGAGATGGTCACTCTGTTACATACAGTTATCCCCCCCGTCTATAGGGAGTGGGGTGGGAGAGGGTGGATAGGGCCTCAGTCTCGGGATTGGCTGAGAGCAGTGGGTAAGGGCGGGGGAAATAACACAATAAAGGACTCACTTATGTGCCTGTGGCATGCAGCTTGCCATGCCAGGTTGTATCCTTGCCAGCTGGCCTGAGAAAGGAGTGGACAGTGGCTGGGAAGCTTGCCATTCATTTGAAATGTGGCGTGAACTCAAAAACAGAGGGCCTGGCCAGCTTTTCCTCCCTGAGCTGAATTTCCTCAAGTTTGTGGGTTGAGTTCTGACCCCAGTATTTTATTTTAAAATCTTCCTCTTTTTACTTGCTTTCTGTTTAGGGAGGTTAATTTTTCACCACCTTATTTGTAAGCAATCAGGCTGATAATTAAAATGTTTTTTTTTACTGCTTCTCTGGAGAGTGATGAGGTCAGTAAGCAGTAGAAAGAGGACAAGAAAAGGGTGTTATTTGTTGCATCATTGTCAAATTGCCTGGTCTACAGTCAGACATCTGCCAAGACCTAAAAGAATGTCACTGATATGTAGTTAGTGTGACCCCTGCTTTGTGGACTCAGCTCATCCACTTTTGGGTCAAATAGGCTCCTACCCATGAGATAGAGAACTTTCTCCATTCCTGTGTCTAGCAACCCTAGGCAGGGTCCACACATGCCTGGTCCTTTGGGGCTGCGGGGGGAACTTTGCTGACAGTTCACCTGATGATGCAGGAGGTCTGATAGTATCTTGCCTGTCTATTTCCCAGCATCTGAAACTTTGTGGTGTTAACAGGAGCAAAAGACTTGTTCGTGTCAGCAAACAGGCCTCTAAGACACATAGGGAGAGAAGACTCAGGAGAGGGAAGTTTCAGTCTTTACTCACTGACTTTTCTAACTCTGTATACCCTCTGGTGACTACTCCTTCATGGAAAAATGGAACTGAATTTCCTATCACCTGCTTCCCATTCTTCCACCCTATACTTCATATTTCTGATTGGTTATTGTCTTTGTATATTTCCTTGCAAAGAGACTGGCCTTAAGTTGCTGTACTGCTTAGAAGTCAATTTGCATAGAAATTTTTTGTGGCACATGTGACCTAGATCATCCCGTCTCATCATGGCATGTTCTTGTCATAGCTTCAAGCTTCCCCTGGCTCTTCTTTTTCAGTGACATCCCTTTCTTCTATCCTGTTCTCTGCTCTGATACCCTGAGCAGTATAAAACTAAGCTTTGTGACCAGACGTAGCAATTCAAGGTTATGGACTGCTTACAGTCAAAGAATGATAGCAGTTTTATCTGGGACACTGGGTTAGTGTCATGTTTTAAGTACCAACTCAGCCCTACATAGTGACTTAGTTTTTTTAAAAAGTATCGAAATAGGTAATATTTAATTCTAAAATTGTCTTTACAGTGTATTCTGTTCCTTTTGAGGATTTCTTTTAGGTCAGTGACAGAATTCTCCTTCCTCGTTCTTCAACTTCAGAAAGCTAGTCAACTGTTTGGGCCTTCCCAGTGATGTCCAGGCTAGCTCATCTTTTCTGGCTTTCTGGATGCTACTTCCGTTTCTTCCTTTCAGTTGCTGTCTTTGCATCTCGCCACCTTTGTCTTTCTGGTCCATTTTGACATTACCCACAGTTAGTTTTTTTTTTGTGTGTGTGGTACTTGCCCCTAGCGGGCACCGAACCTGGGACTCTGGTCCGCAGGCCAATGCTCAACTGCTGAGCCTAACTGGCCAGGGCACCCACAGTTAGTCTTTTTTTTTTTTATCCTCACCTGAGGACATTTTTTTCCATTTTTTGTTCAGATAGAGTGGGAGGGAGAGAGAGAGAGAGAGAGAGAAACATCAGCGTGAAAGGGACACATCAAGTGGCTGCCACCCGCACGACCAACCAGGGCCGGAACAAACTGCAACCGAGGTATGCGCCCCTAGTGGGAACCGAACCTGGGTCTCTCTGGACCACAGGCCAGTGCTCTAACCGCTGAGCCAAACCAGCCAGGGCACACAATTAGTCTTTTGTAACTGACTCTCCATTTTCTTTTGGTGGCATTTTCAATTCTACAGCTGCTTCTTCAGACTTCTAATGCACCTGAACCTACATAAGAACTATCATGTTTGTCTGTAAATATCTATAGCCTGTTTTGAGGGAGTTCCCCCAAATATGTACTGCATCTCAGGAAAGAGGTTTTTTTTTTTTACTAGAGTAAAGGAAACTAAAACATTAAAAAAAAGTTTTTATTTTATTTTATTTTTTTAGAGAGAGAGGAGGGGAGAAAGAAACATCAATGTGAAAGAGCTACATCGATGGGCTGCCTCCTGCATGCCCCCTAATGGGGATCAAGCCTGCAACCCAGGCATATGCCCTGACTGGGAATTGAACTGGGACCTCTTATTCCATGGGAGGTAGCTCAATCCAATGAGCCACACCAGCCAGCTGGGTCAAAACATTTTCTTTGTAGGACTGCTGAGCAAGGGACTGCCCAGAGAGCCCTCTTCCTTCCCCTCCCCCAACCCTAGTTTCCAGTTTTCTGTGACTTAGCTTGTGTTGCTTCTCTGGGCTATAGTGGGGCCAGCCTCACCCTCAGATGTGACAGGATGATTGCTTATGTTCTTTGTGGGCCTAGACTGGTACTGACCATCCTTTCATTTCTTCCTTTTTCTCTGTTCTTTCATTCATTTCTGGTATGTGTCTATACAAGACACCGGGGCTCTTGAAAGGGGAGGAAGATACAGCCTCTCCCCTTAAGGCAATAGTTCTCAACCTTCCTAATGCTGCAACCCTTTAATACAGTTCCTCATGTTGTGGTGACCCCCAACCATAAAATTATTTTCGTTGCTATTTCATAACTGTAGTTTTGCTACTGTTATGTTTTAGGCGACCCCTGTGAAAGGGTTATTCAACCCCCAGGTTGAGAACCGCTGCTTTAAGGGGAGCTGAGACCTGTGCACTAGGAAGGTGATTAGAAGTGGCCAAAAACTGAAGTGTAAAGCTGTAGAGAAAGGGCCAGAAAATTGAGAGGGTGGAGGGATCACATCTGGCTTGGAAGGGGAGACTATGAAAAGGGAACATTTGAACTTTTTTTTTCTTTTAGTTATTTCTCAATGCATAGGTTTGCTTGTTTGATTTGTAATGATATAATAGACAGTAACCAGGCACTGTGTTAAGCACTATACATTTATTTATTTTCTTATTTTATCTTTTAGGGTCATTTCTGCTACATAATTATGCTTATAATATATTTTAGATATCCAATGTACACTACTGTATCTAGTTTATTTTATAAGGTTTTCCATTACTATTATAAATTATTTGTTAGTGTCATATTTAATGGCTTCACAATGGACTTACCATAATTTATTCACTGTTTTTCCTACTGGTGGATATTTATATCTAGTTTTTTCCCTGCAGTATTAAGAACCACCATTATTGATGCCTAATATCTACCAAATACTGTGCTACTGGGCTGGATAATTTATACATTATCTTCACTTTTCCATACTGCAACCCTGAAAGATAGTTATTATATCCTATTTTACACATGAGGAAACTGAGGCTAAGAAGTTATGAAACATCCATAAGATCAGACATAATAATTAACAACTAGTGTTCAACCAAGATTTGTCTGATTCCAAAGCCCATGCATGACCTTTCTTCTACCACAGGCTGCTGCAGGGAATAGTTTTATCATTTAGGCCTGCCTGCCTGTCTGCCTCCCTCCCTCCCTCCCTCCCTTCCTTCCTTTAATCCTCATTCCAGGATATTTTTTCCATTGATTTTTAGAGAGTGGAAGGGAGGGAGGAAGAGGGGAAAGAGAGAGAAAGAGAAAGAAACATCTATGTGAAAGAGACACATCAGTTGGTTGCCTTCTGCACACACCCTGACTGGGGCCAGAGATTGAACCTGCAACCAAGGTATGTGCTCTTGACTGGAATATAACCTGCGACCCTTAGGTGTACTTGGCCTGATGCTGTAACCACTGAGAAACACCAGCCAGGGTTAGGATTTTCTTAGGATAGAGTCTCAGCAATAGAATTACTGAGTCAAAGCCTTGGTCATTTTGAAGGTCTTGATACATACAGCCACTTGCTTTTTAAAAGGACTGTATCAATGTCCATTCCCACTGTTATATCTTCTCCAGGGATGGGTCTTTTTTGGATTTGGCCACTGAGGATGAAGACATGATCAGCATACTCATGTTTCGGTGCTGCTGGGGCAGGTCAGGAGGGCTGCATTCCCAGGATGATGCTCAGAATTCACAGTGTGCTGCCTGAGCCACTTCTGGAGACCAGGAACCTTGTTCTGTGGTTTGCATAAACTAGGAATCCACCAGCCCATTCCCTGGAGGGTACTAGTGAAATCAGGCCTAGGCTTTCCCCATAGATTTTGTAATGAGAGTCCTTAGTATCTTCTCATCACCCATGCAAGAACATGCCTTCTAGGGGGTTTGTATCAGGGAAAATGCAGACATCTCTTCCATCCTTGGCTGGCTAAAGAGGACACTAGAAGTGCATCTAATTACTACCGAAGTGGCCTGACTACGGATCTAGAAGCGTAAGCCAGAATCATGGCACTCTAAGAAATTTGTGGTATTTACCTTTGTTTTCTGCCCTTTGTTCAGGATCTTGTTCAGGATCTTCTTGTTAAATTTATTTTCTTTTCATATGTTGAGAAAAGTAACTCATACCTTTCCCTCATCATGCACACAAAATCTAAAACACTTTCTCCTTTTATAGGGAAGAGGAATCATATGACTCTAAGGAGGCAGGACCACTCCCACTCCATTACCTACCCCTTAAACTCAAGGAATGTTTTCTGAAAGTTCTTCCATCTAAGGTCCTAACTGACTTGTGTGTTTCCCTTATAGCACTGCAGGGACCTTGAGAGGTCATTGATCCATCTGGCTGCCTCAGGATCCCTCCTTGGCTGCTGTCTGGGGACAGCTCTGTATATTTGAGGTTTCCTTTCTGTTTAGTTAGGGGCTTAGTTCCTTGTGTGTGTCATCTGGGATAGGGTGAGGTAGGGGGCCCTTGTGCTTAATGGGAGATTTCTAAATGCCCTGACTGCTGAGAGGGCTCTGTGAGTGTTGATTAGAGTTAAGCCCAGAGTGGCTGCTAATGTACATTCCTGACTGATAGGGACCAGATAATGTGCTCCAAGCAATATTTTTAACTTGTAGGAGATATGGAAGCTTAAAAGAGTTAAGCTTTTCTGCTACTTTTGGTGACACTAGGTGCTAAATTCCGTGCTGACATGAATAGCATTGGATCCTGGGCACTATCAACAAACAAACAACAACACACTACCTTCCTACCTTGAAATCTCTCTTCTTCTTCCATTCTTTCCTTCTCTTGTATCTTTCTTTTTACTCCTTTCCCTAGTTCTACTCTAATTCTATCTCTGTCCTCCCATACTGTGCCTTGATCTTCCTCCCTCCTTCTCCCTCCCCAAAGTAAAATCTTGGTGAGAGATAGGAGAAAGGAAAATCCACAAACATGGGGAGATTGCTAAGAGAGGCAAGCCCCATCTACTCACTTGTCTCAGTCAAGTCTCAGCTGAGGAATGCGGAATTTCTGATTCCCTGGTATAAAATTGGCTGGGAAGTAAGACCTGTCGGGTGGAAGTAAGAAAGGTTGGTTAGGAGTGAGAGCCAGGGTCTATTTGGGTGGTAGGCTGTCCAGAAGCCAGAGAGGCCCCTCTGCTGATACCCTGAGCTCTGTATACAGGACAGAAAGTATTCTCCATTCCCAGCCCCACCTCCCTGCCCTAGGACAGTCACCCCACCTGGTGCATCTTTCCTTCACCTCCATCCCCATCCCAGGCAATGCCAACGAGAGCATCTTCTTTCCTGTTTTCAGGTATGGTCTTTGTCCTCAGGCCGACTTGGACAGTGCTTACACACCATCCAGACTGAAGACCGAGTCTGGTCCATTGCCATCAGCCCATTACTGAGGTAAGGTAGACATTTTTGGATATGGTTTTGTCCTGTATAATAATGCTTTTATTTTACAAGGTCAGGTGGGCTAGAAAATCTTCTACATGTATACTCTAGGTTGCTTTGAGTTATTCTCCTAGAGATTTTAGAAATCCCCCAGAGACTTAAGGTCTGAAGCTCACTTCATATATGCATGGGGTTGAGATATATATTCTGGGAGCCAACTTCCTGAGCATCCAGCCTAGGAATGTGACGGAAAATATATTATGTTAGAATGTAACTGAGTCCAGCTGTTACAAGAGTGTCCCTTCTGGCCCTGGTTGATTTGGTTCAGTGGTTGGAGCATCAGCCTGTGGTTTGAAGAGACCTGGGTTCGGTTCCCGATAAGGGCACGTACCTTGGTTGCAGTTTGTCCCTGGCCCTGGTTGGGTCATGTGGGAGGCAGCCACTCGATGTGTCCTTTTCATGTCGATGTTTCTCTCTCTCTCCACCTCTCTCTCCCTCCCACTCTATCTAAACAAAAAAATGGAAAAATGTCCTCGGGTGAGGATAAAAACAAAACAAAACAAAACAAAAATAAAAACAAGAGTGTCCTTTCCGGAACAGATGCTTTTTCAGATTGTTACTAAAGCAGAGGCCTCTTAGCACCCCCGGGAGGTGACAGCACCAGCTAAACTTTTCTCACAACTTACATCAGAGGTTTGTTCCCCTTGGAAAATGTCTTCTGGAGTATCCCTTACAGGGTTGAGTCATCAGACTAGACTTGGGGCCTGTGTACCATTGGGTCCTCATCCAAAGATGTGTATGTGAAGTAGATGCATTGACCATTGTAGAAGTGCCAAATCTTTTATGATGGCTTTACCCTACCCTTTGGAGTGACTAGGATTTCTGTAGCTTTATCTATCAATAAATGAGCTGTGCATCCTGACTTCTGTTTTCTAGGCTCTCTTGTACTAAGGCAGAGCCTCTCTCCTCCTCAGCAGGGTACATTGATGCCCTCTCCTGCACCTGCTCCATCACAGTGTTTACCTAGGGTCTTCCCCACTTCCTTTACCCTTCACTCTCCATTCCAAATGATCAATAGGAAAGCTGTAGGGCTGCCACCCTCCAACACTGGGTTTGAGTCAGTCATTTGTTTTATGAGAGAGTCAGTGCCCCCCTTTGCTCAGCCCCCTTCCCTTTTTCTCTTCACCCCATGGAGCTTGCGCCCCCCCGCCCCCTTCTACAACTCCCTTTCAAATTTTTTTCTTCCTAAAGAATTAGAGCCGATTAGCCACGTCATTAATTCTTCAATTTGACGGCTGATATAGCAGGACCTGAAACACATTGCTGACCCCAGAGAATGGAGACCCCGTTCCTTAGCATATTGACGATGGGAGAAGTTAATTAAAATTCCACAGAGCGGAGGTGTCGGCTAACCTATAAACCTGTCGCTGTTCAGAACAAATCATTCTAGCAATCCTAGGAAAAAGGAAAGGAAAGACCAACAGGGAGTAGAGAGACCTAAGTGTGTGGGAGCGGAGGGTGGAAAATGGAGCCATCGAGCTTTGTCCCCTCTTCAGTTCCTTCCTAGTGCTGCCCCTTTTTAAGCCAGTTATGTGGGCTTTGGGGTCTGTGGGCTGAATATGTGTAAGGATTGGAAGAAGGGGGGACAGCCTGTGGAAGATGACAGGTGGGCTGGTGACTTTGTCTTAGTGGTTACCTGTAGATTTCTGCTGGCTTCAGGAGTAGGGTAGGGTGGGGTGGGGTTGGTGGTAGGGCGAGTTCTTTAGGGCTGGAGATGGTCCACATGCTTCCTGCTCATGGGTTTAAGCCAAAGAATACAGACAGGCTCTCCCAGCACCCTCACCCATATTCCTTTGCTCTAGCTACCTCTTCTGGAGTGTGTTAGGCTACCTGTTAATGACAACTGTTGAAGATGGTGCCAGTAAGAGGTTGATAGAGTCTGCCCTCACTATTAAGTTTCAGTTTTGATTACAATTAACTGGGTTTGAGGTTTTTTTGGCTATAATTTGGAGATTGACTTTGAGGAAAGACCTAGATTTCTATTACTGTACTGCTTATATGACTGCTACTACTACTAGCAGCAAACATTTATTAGTCATTAGCTCTATGCCAGACCCTCTGCTATGTCCTTGATGTGCCTCATCTTGGGTGAAAACCTGGGTCTTGTGTTTTCTTTACATTTTCCTTCAGAGTCTTCTTGTCCTCTTGGTGTACTTTCTTGGCCCTGGGATGAGTCTTTCACTCAGAGTTGGCTGGCTGTTCAACTCACCCACAGTTATTTAAAATGACCTTCTCCTCAACTCCACAGATGGTATCTTAGACTCTTTAAAAATAGCTTGCATTTAGGATTCTGTCATTACAGTAGATGACCAGGGTATATGTTGGTGTTATCTCTGCTTCTTTTTCTCTTATCTACAAATATACTGGGGTAGCGACCTTTTCATCTTATTATGAGAGCAATTTCTTCTCTCCGTGTCCATGAAGTTGAACCTTTCAATAAACTCATCCATTTATCCCAGTCTCGGAGACTCTGCCTCTCAGCTTTGGGGACTATTCTGGAAGACTGAAATTCTGCTTTACCACCAGCCAACAGAGTAGCCTTAAGTAAGTCATTCCCTTCTCTGAGCCTCAGTTTTCTCATCTATTAAATATAAATACTATTTCCTTTATAGACCTTTCCAGATTATTATGAAGATGACCTGAAGTAGTGAATAAGAAAATATTCTGCAAAGCTGAAAGGGCTATAATATGATGCCAACCAGAATCTCTCCTCTCTGGGATAGCACTTGTATAGTGGCTTTACCTGCTCTCACAGCTCCACCCTTGCCAGGGGCTTTGGCTGGTCCTGGTGGAGTTACACTGCTCTTTTGCAGTCTTCTTGAGGTGGGGACTCAGCAGGAATATCTCTTTCCTCTCCTTTTCCTCCTATAGTGTTCCTGCCCTTGATGGCTTCCTTCTGTTCCCCTCCCTGCCACCTTCCCTGTTGAATATAGTCATCAGTGTCACTAATGTGATGAGACTCTGAACCCCTCATGAAGAACATGGGAGGGGAACATGGGGAGCAGCTATCCTCTAGGGCAGATACTCCTGGTTTACCTGGACAGTTAGGAGACCTGGCACATCCCTTCTCTTAATTAATCTCTTTATTCTATTTAAAACAGTATGTCTGAGTTATTTATCATATTTATCTGATGCTGGGGCTTTTCTGTCTTCTTTCTTTATGTGTGTTTTAGATACTTGGGGCATGAAACATGAAACCTCAAGCACTAGGCTTATTTTGAGGTGCTCATGACTAGAAGAAAGCTGGTATTTTTTCCCATGTCTAAATGTCGTCTTTTCTTCCTTCCATGACCTGGAGTTCTCGATTCGTAAACAGTCATGGAAGATGATATTTAACACCAGTTATGTGCTAAGAGCTGTGTTTAGGTACTCAAAAAACACAGAAGGAAAACTAGTAGTCTCCACAGCAGGATAGCAGAAAAGGACCTTTTACTCTACCCTCTTACTCATCTTCTTGCTCTTATAGCAATAATCTTGTTTTTAAAATTCATGACTTTATAGAGGAAGCCCTCCTCTTGTAGAGGAGGCTCAGTGAAAGAAGTGTCAGTGAGTGAAAGAAGAGTGGGTGGAAATGGAACAGAAGTGAGATGCTGGAGGCATGCCTGGGGTGTAAGGGCATGCGTCTGAGTGTATTTGTGGGACTGAGTACATTCAGTCCAGGTGGTCTCAGAGATATAACCTCCTGAGGTCACACTGGATTCTGAGCACTTTTCTATGAGTAACACGGAAAAACAGAGTTTTAAAAATGTGAACTATGTTTTGTTGCCATTTAAAATTATTTCCAGCTGGATAAAGTTAGTAAATACTCAAGGGTGAGGAAATGCAGAACTGTTAAAGACTTAATTTCATTTCCTTCTACTTTCCATCTTTTCCTTTCTTTCTCTCTTTCTTCCTTTCTCCCTGTGCACTGACTGAAAACTTGCTATGAGGCAGCTCCCTCAAAGATCCTATTCAGTGGTGGGGACAAGATGGGTACATAACTGTAATGGTTGCCAGACGATATTAAGTGCCTGAAACTAGGCTGACTTTGATTGTGGGGAAAGAGGGGTGCCATTCCTAGCAGAGGGAGAAATCCAGGCTTACAGACATTCAATCTAGGGCACATGTGGGATGGGGCAGAAGAGGCAGCAGTTGGTGCCAAGGTCTCTGGCCTGTTGCATGCCCTGTGGACTGAGGGAGAACCACGAGGCAGGCCCTAGATCATTGCCATGTTTTCACCACTAGTATCTTGGCTAGTAGCTGTGACCCTTGAAGGGCTCTGTAGAGACTGGGGAACATTCTCGTCTCCTGGAGGCTAGAGCTGAGATAGAGAGAGGTGGTGGAAGGAAGTGTGTGGCCGAGGCCTGGGCTCACGCAGGTAGTTGTAAATGCTTGCCGCAGTTCAGCAGTGTGGATGCTCACAGATTTTCAGTTTGCAGGACCCACTCACTCTAAGTCAGCTGTGGGGGTCCTGGCGGCGAAATAAATATGTAGACCTACTTGCCTTGGTTGCCTGGGAGAGAAAGAGAGAGGAGCCCACAAATGCCATATTTCTTGCCCTTCAAGAAAAAGGAGGTGCCCAACAGAATCCTTTCTCCATCTCCAAACAATGCTTGCTATCGTGTGAGTGAGTGTGGTCAGGAAGGTTTCCCAGGACACTTGGGTTTTAATCCCTTCTTTCTTGTTTCTATCATTAGGGAAATATATGAGTGGTATAGGTGTAGAAACATGACTTAGCTGTGTTATTAAATATACAATATAATTTTGTGTTACTTTGCTCACTGTGGTGGCCTGTTTGTTTTTTGGCGGATTAGTCCAAGTCTGCATGAAATGTACCGATTCAAATTCGTAAAGTGAGTTGCGGCCTCTGGGGGGTTTTGATGGAGCAGCTGCCCCTTCTTGCTTCATTTTTCCCAGAGGTGAGGGAGAGTCTGGAAGGAAAGCAGGCACTGTGTACTGTTTGGTAAGGGGGTGGGTTTCTTGGGAGAGCAGGGTGTTTGTTCCAGTGGCTACAGGGTTCACTGTGTGTTGTGTGTGGGGTAGATGCATATTCACTAGCCTGCTGAAATGCACCTTTCTTTAGTGAAAGGTAATTGCATCTGGAGTTTTCCCTGACAGAGAGGTTTGAAAGATTGGAAAAAGAAGCAGCCAGCGTTCAGTTTGGATTCTTTTGGTTCCTAGTGGTTCAGCAACCCTTTGGCTGTCAGCTTCATAACTCACTCAGTGCTTTAGGAGAAGACGAATCAAAACTAATGGTTGTACCTCTGAGTTTTGCTTTTTCTGGTTGGCAATGGAAAGCTGGGTCTTGAAGAGGATCCTTAACCTTGATAACCTGAAAAAATATTCTGATGGTTGACTTTGTCATGTTTCACATTGTGATTGGTTCTCCTGAAGGCTCCTTCCCAGAGTTGGGGCAAGAGGGAAGCTTCCTCTGGGGCCTGTTTGGGGAAGGGAGACCTTCCTAAGACAAGAGGAGGCTCAGTGTTCCCCTTTGCCAGGCTGTAGAACACACAGGACGGAGCTTCCTGCATGTGGTGCCCCCAGATGAGAGAGTCAACACACAAAGGCACCATGGAGGGGCCAGAGGCTGGCATAGCCGGAAGGGGAGGCATGACACCTAGAAAAAGAAGGAAGCTCTGGGTAATGCTAGCTGGACCCCTTAGTCCAACCTGACATGACCAAAAATTGGAAAAGGATCAGTGTGGCGATACAGTTGGATCAGAGTCTGGTCCTGCTGAATCTCAGGGCAGTGCCCGCCACCCTAGAGTTCATTGCCTGTGCTAAGCCAAGCCTCTCCGGTGGGTATATCCATCATTAGCAAGGACGAAATGCCACAGGGACAGGGGTGGGTTTCATTTCCTCAAGACTCTGGATTTCTGCCACTAGCCAGGCCAGGATGGGCACAGGGAGGCTCATGTGCTGAGCTGCTGGCCTGAGACCAGCCACTCAGCCAGCCCTGGCTGGCCCAGAACCCATTTGTGGGAGCAACTCCTTCCCTGGCCAGCAAGGTTGGCTCAGTTGTCAAGAGCTGACTTAAGTAAAATACCACAAATAGAAACAGAGGCTACTGCATAAGGCTGGAGACAGAGTCCATGCATGGAGACCCTGTCCCTGCCAGCAGGGATACATTTCCACTCTGTCTCAGCGTTTCAGTTCTTTCTTTCTCTGTCTCTTGTCTCTGTCTTTCTCCCACCTGCCGCCCTTCCCCAGTTTATCTTTCTCTCTCCAGATACTTAAACATTATTATGTGCTAGACCCTGGGGAAACAGCAGTGAACTAGACAGCATAGTCTGATGGAGAGACAGACCAGTTAAATGGGTAATCTGTGTGCTGAGTTCTCAGATGGGGGAACAGAGCACACTGGAGGGATCAGAATCTTCTTTCTCTTCTTCATACTGCCTGCACCTTCCGGCTCCAGTCCCCGCCTGCACCGCTGTTTCTTCTCTTCTCGCATCAGGAAGAGAGAGAGAAGGTAATTTTCCTGCTGCAGCTATGGATGACTTTTCTGGGTTGTGTGTGCAATGTGCCTGTGTTTTTCCACCTTTGATCACTGTTCTGCCGACAGATAATTTAGCAATCACATCCCAAGGTGGAAGCATGGAGTTAATGTTAAAATTAGTTGTTGTTTTTTTTTTTTTACTCTTTAAACTTTAGTGGGTGATGAGGCAGAGAGGGAGGCGGGAGGGTGAAGGGGAGCCATAAATTCTGTGGCTGGTGTAGCTGTTCTCTGAGCAGCCGGGAAGCCTCTGATGTCTCCACAGCACTTTCATTAACATTTAAATTAAGGGTTTGTTTTCCAGTCTGTTTTATAGGCAGGGACCTTTCATGGCCTGTCACATGCGTGTCCCCCCCCCCCTTTTTTCCAAGCAAGTGTGTAATTGTAGCCACTGCTCTATCCTAACTCTGGGTTGCAGCTGGAGTTCAAAGGGAATTCCTGGAGATGGAGCTCTGGAGGTACAAGGTGTAACAGTCAGGATGTGGGTGTTCCTCCTCAAATGATGGCACTGTGTAGGAGCTCTTTCTCCTCTTATCTGACTTGTGCTTTTCTTTGCTCTTTTAAGGGACACACACTTCAATCTGACTCTGACCCCTCCCCACCTTTCTTTCCCTGGGGCCATGCGGCATGTGGGAAAGGGTGCATCCATGAGTGGTTTCTCTTTATATCACAGGTTAGGGCCTGGGATAGATTCTTCTAAGATACAGATCTTCATGCTTATCTTCCTCCTTTTTATTTATTTATTTTTCTGAGCCTCAAGAATACTTCCTCCTACTCAGAGAAGCAACAATATAAAAGAGATTACCATCTGAGAAGAATTTACAATATAATAGGACTCTTCGGTCCTATAAAGTGCCTTTTAGAATAGACAGACATGTGTGCACACACCAGAGTTGTCAGCTCTGAGTGAAATGGCATACTGATTTAGGCGATCTTTGAGGAAACCATTTCCCAGGTCTTGGCATTCACAGGAAGCTCTCCTACACCTCACAGAATGAATTTGTTTCTAAGCTCCCTTTACACTAGCATATCTGGCAGCATTTGTGGAAGG
This sequence comes from Molossus molossus, assembly GCF_014108415.1. NCBI lineage: Eukaryota > Metazoa > Chordata > Mammalia > Chiroptera > Molossidae > Molossus > Molossus molossus. Next base: position 22,631,953 of record NW_023425352.1, read on the forward strand.
GTTGCAGTTGAAAAGATATTCCTGCTCTGGTCTCTCTGCTTCTCTTTAGCATCCCGTTGTTCTGTAGATGATGAGAATGTGCACTAAACCACTCACAAAGCATCTCGTTAGTTCATAACCTCTGCGGGTTTAGTTCACCCATTTTTGGTGTTGAGCTGGCTTTCTTCTCTAGACAGTAATGAGAGGGGCGTTGGGCCTTTTTCTCTTTTTGTTCAGAGGCTGAGAATTTTCTTTCTCTTGGAACCTTGACTTCACTTTTTGAGTCACGACATCTTTCTTTTTCCCTTCACTAATTCACTCAAACAGTTTCTGACTTATCTGCAGGATTGAAGATGGCTGAGTATCTTGCCCTCTTATTCCAGGTAACCTAGTCAACAGGTGGACACCCTCATGCCCTGGAGTCCTGCCCAAGGGGAGTGAGGGAGGAGCCAGGGTGACCCCTGTGCAGGTGCTGCTGGGCTCAGATTGCAGCCTGGTGTCCAGGCCCTGCCTAGTGGTGATTAATCTGGCACACGGGCCGGCAGAGGCCCAGCCAGGGCAGCTTTGGTCCCTCACTGTGAAGACCTTTGGCTCGGAGACTGAACTGATCTCTGTTGCCTGCTTCGGCTTAAGTTTGATCTGTCAAGGCTAAAGAGGAACCTGATGGTGGGGCGGAAACTTCTAGTCCTGTCTGACTTATGGCACCGATCCGTTCCAGTGGCTCTGTCATGATAATACTCATATATTTAAGAAGATTTCCCCACCTGTTAGCTATAACACTCAGATCAGTCAAAGGAGGGATCTTCATGAAATATCTGGGTTTTTAGTTTCTTGAGCCATGGAGCTTACTCTTGTAAGTAGACTGGGGGTTGGTATGGGCCTGAGTGGAAAAGGCAATGGTGGGGGTGTGGCTGGATCAGTAGCATTAATGTATGTTTGTGTATTGGGGGTCATGTCAGAGGTGGAGGGATTGCCCCATCCTCCTGCAATTAGAGGGGGGGCTCTGGCAATTTGGGGCAAATTTCAGTATTTTAGTTTGGAGTCTAATCTTAAATTTCTTGTTTTCTTTTTAATTTCAAGCCAAATTTTTTGAAAATTTGCTTCCTACTTTTCATCGGTCAGAGTCCTTGTCCTTGGATCTCCAGATGACAATTCATAGTGTCAGCTATATTTTTTTTGTTCTCCAAGTTCAGGACAGTCACACATGGCTCTACTTGGTCATGGGCTTAAGACCTAAGAACAGGAATTCTGCTGCCCATGACCATTTCCCTGTATCAGTGAGTCTCAGTAAGTGTCTTTATTATAGTAGTTCCATTTGAGGGGTTAGGAGATTGGAACCCAAGAGCTGGAACATTATCCTCACACCATCAAGAAAGAGAATAGACATCCATGTATACCACCAATAGAATATGTCGACACCATTGATATGGCAAACTGGCTGTAAAGATGCTATGAATCATAAAGGTCTGTGTTGATTCTGAATTCTGCGTTGACTAGAGTTTTTATGTATAATGACCATAGAGGTACATTTATGCCTCAGCAAGCCAACAAATGTATTTGGCTCTTTGTTCAGACCAGTATTAGAAGATCTCTGGCTTTATGAATTGGACAGCTGCTAATCCTTGTGCCTCTCCAGCAGTTACTTCTTCTAGCAGTAATAGGACTCTTGAAGTTTCAGATTGTGAACTTTGGGGGGGCAGGGATTTTATTTGCCATCTTTTGTAAAAGTTACATGCCTGTGTGCTACAGATGAAACCCCTGTGCCTCTGGGGTGCCCTATTAAGCTGGCTACCCAAGATTCTTGCTGTTTTTCTTGCTGCAACTGGTTCTTGCTCCTCTCAGGCCAGGGCATTTTCACAGGGGGTAGTTTATAACATGATCTGACAGACAGGTTTGACTTGGGCACAAGTTGCTGGCAAGGGAGGGAGATGTGGAGAGAGGAGGGAAGGGTGTATGTGCATACAGAAGCCATGGTAATTGCAAAGTGAATATTAGTCCAAGAGCTGCTGGCCCAGGAAATTGTTTTGTACAGAAGCTTTCCTTTTTCATAGTTTGCAATGCAAATTTAAACCATGGATGGGGAACAAAAAAGTATAGGAGGGGCAGGAGGAGTGCCATTTGGGATGTGATAACATTCAAAATCTTCTAGTGTCTTAATTTGCAAATGGGAATTTCATGTAATGAGAGAGAACCTGTTATGTGATTAGAATAATTATAAATCATATTTTCCTGTGATAACCCCCCCATACACAGACTCACTCACGCACGCACTCACTCACTCACTCACTCACTCTTTTTCCATGTTCTTGTGTCCAGACTTCTCTCTAGTCCTGCTCAGCTTACCATGCTGTTTCCTCCTTTGCTCCTTCCTACAGCAAAGCCATAATCCAGCTTCTGGAACAATGGCCATGTGGTCATGGTATAGTATTTTGATTTTCACAGCAGGCTGGAAAGAGCAGCCCCATCTAAGGTCAGTACACTTTAGAAAATGTGCACACTTGCCCTGGGAGCTGGAGCCACTGTGTACAGGCTGAAGAGCATGCATGTTGAGGCAGGAGCTTGCCTGCTTTTATAGACAGCATTAAAGGCAAGGCTCTTCATCTTATGCTTTCTCTGATCCTCTTTACACTGTGGGTAGGCTTGATGAAACAGAATATGGGGCCAGCAGGCCTTTTTCCTTTCTTGATTCCCCATGCTTCATCTACCCCATCTAGAGAAATGTGGCTTTCTACTTCTGGTGGTGCTGGAGGTGGGGATAGGTAGGGAATGGACACCACTTTTATTATGGTGGCATAGTAAGGGGTCAGGTGAGAAGCTTCAGACCGGCTTCTTTCTTGGAGCTGAACTAGACAGAAAGACACAAAGGTTAGAATAGAAGGAAGAGCTTTTTAAGAAAAAATGTGCCTTAGTAGTAGAGACCCCATACAGCTGTGGGGGCTGCATCTCATCCTTTATGTGTGGCTCTGTTGCACATGTGATATGCACCAGCTGAACAGATGGGGAAGGAAAGGCTGAGATGTTTGGAGTAAATGGAAATGAACCCCTGTCTGGCGGGGCCACCATGAGTGTCTTTCCCTCCCTTCTTCATTGATTGGGGAATTTTGAAAGCGAGATTATCTTGAGTTCCCCAGGTCATTGCTATGGTGCTTGGTCAAAACTCTGGATTCTCAGGAGCACAATCTCCCTATTGCATGCTGTCCAGATTTAATCAGCAATCACCTAGCACATGCTCCTCACCCTGAACTTACTGCAGCTGCAGGGACTGAGGAGATGGTATGGCTCAGAGCACATGACCCACTGTGTCTCTTTCTGCTGAGAACACGACTCATAGAGGATATTTCTCTTTCTCCAGTTATTTTCTGCCTCGTTGCAGCTATAGCATTAGCTGTCCTGCTCAAGCCTGGGCCTCTTTTCCTCTTGGGTCTGAATGGAGGGAGACCAAGTGAGTGACTGGAGTGAGGTCCTATGGTAAATGACCTAAGAGAAAGGTCAGCTGAGCACAAGGGTGAGATTTGTAACATTTTGCAAAGAGAGAGAGACACATGGATTAATGCTTTTGGAGCACTCTACTTTCCTGGCCAGTTTGAATATCACTAGTATCCAAAGTGAGCTGTGGTTGAGAATAAAAACAAAAAATTAGTACAAAAATATAAGTTGTTCAAAGGATTCTTCCATTTGTTAGAGGTCTGTGGCCAGGAAAATCCTTCTTTGCTCTGGTAAAGGTGGGCTATCTCCAGGAAAGGTGGTAAAGGTGGGCTATCTCCAGGAAAAAGGAGAGGGAAAGTTAGGGTTTTAAGATTGTATTAGTTTGAGCCCTGGCTGGTTTGGCTCAGCAGTTAAAAGTGTTGGCCCTTGGACTGAAGGATCGTGGGTTCGATTCCCAGTCAAGGGCACATACCTGGGTTGCAGGTTCTATCCCTGACCCTAGTCAGGGTTGTGCGGGAGGCAAGCAGTCATGTCTCTCTCACATCAATGTTTCTCTCTCTCTTCCTCCCTCCCTCCCTCCCTCCCTCCCTCCCTCCCTTCCTCCCTCCCTCCCATGCTGGAGGCAAGCAGTCATGTCTCTCTCACATCAATGTTTCTCTCTTCCTCCCTCCCTCCCACACTCCCTTCTACTCTCTCTTAAAAAAAAAAATCAATGGAAAAATATTCTCAGGTGAGGATTAATAACAACAACAAAATAATAATAATTAAATTGTATTAGTTTGGGAGTATCAAAATAAAAATGTGAAAACCTTTTCTTTTTAATTAATTTTTTTTTTTAGAGAGAGAAAGGAAGGGAGAGAGAGATAGAAACATCCATATGAGAGAGAAACATGGATCGGTTGCCTCTTGCACTCCCCCTACTGAGAATTGAGCCTGCAACCTGGGCATGTGCCCTGACTAGAAATCCAACCACGATCTCTCAGTCCACGGGACGATGCTCAGTCCTCTGAGCCACATTGACCAGGCAAAATGTGAAAATCTTTTGACACATAAATTCCATTTCTAAGAATGTATCCTAAGGCAATAACCAGACGAGTATGCAAGATATGTGTATAAAGACTTCTATTAAGGCCCAGGCCAGCTTAGCTCAGCAGTTGGCCTGTGGACCAAAGAGTTGTGGGTTTGATTCCGGTCAAGGGCACATACCTCAGTTGTGGTTCGGCCCCAGCCCTGGTCAGGTGGTGTGGGAGGCAACCAGTTGATGTGGCTCTATCACGTCGATGTTTCTCTCTGTCTCTCTCTCTCTCCCTCCCTTCCCCTCTATCTGATGATAAATAGAAAAATATCCTCGGGTGAGGAATATAAAAAAAAGACTTCTATTATGAACACATATATATCCATTAATAGGAGTCTTTAAATATTTTATGGTTCATTCATTCAATAGAATACTACATAGTCATTAAAAGGGTGATATAGATGTTATATTTATTGATCCCCAAACATGTCATAACATATTGTTAAATGAAAAGAGGCCACAAAGCCCTGGCCAGTTTGGCTCAGCGGTTAGAGTGTCAGCCCGCCGACCAGAGAGGCCCGGGTTCGATTCCCGATAAGGGCACGTACCTCGGTTGTGGTTTGTCCCCAGCCCTGATTGGGGTTGTGTGAGTGGCGACCAGTCGATGTATCTCTCTCACATCCATGTTTCTTTCTCTCTTCCTCCCTCTCTCCCTTGCACTCTATCTGAAGATAAATGCAAAAAAAAGGGCCACAAAATAGTATGATAGTTATTTGACTATCTCATCAGAGTTATATCTTACGTTGTGGATTTCTGCTGACATTTACTTTCTTTTTACTTTTTTGTATTTAAATTTTTTATAATGAGCCTATTTTCATAATTAGAAAAACATAAATTACATTTAAATGTCTATTTTAGTATCATGCAGCTGTATAGAGAATCCTTTTTTCTTTTTTACAGTTATTTAAATTAAGGATACATGGACCTACATTTACTTTTTATTTTAAACAATGTTATTGAAGTATAATTTATATACTATAAAATTCACCCATTTTAAGTATACAATTCCATGATTTTTAGCAAATTTACAGAGCTGTGCAAACATCACTACAATTCACTATAGCGTGTTTCTATCACCCTAAAAAGATCCTTCATTACATTCACTTTTGCAGCATTAAATATGGTTTCATGCTTAGGACCTTTTTTTTTTTTTTTTTTTTTTAATCCTCACCCGAGGACATTTTTCGATATTTTGTTCAGATAGAGTGAGAGGGAGAGAGAGAGAGAGAAACATCGACGTGAAAGCGACACATCGAGTGGTTGCCACCCACACGACCCAACCAGGGCTGGGGACAAACTGCAACCAAGGTACGTGCCCTTAGCGGGAACCGAACCCGGGTCTCTCCGGACCGCAGGTCGACGCTCTAACCGCTGAGCCAAACCGGCCAGGGCCATGCTTAGGACCTTTTGTGGGGAAAGAAATAAATTACTGGAATTTGTTTAAAGAGGCAATGTAAACTCAGAAACATTTTTCTATTTGTAATGCAAATTTCTGAGTGCTTGCCTTATAGATGTATCAAGAATGCTGTGTTGTGTAAGGTCACAAGGGGAGTATGAAGTACAAGAGACCATTTTCACCATCTAGGGGCTTATAGTTCAATAAATCTGCACGTCCTCAGATTTGTTCCAGTATACATGCAGTGTGAGAGCCATCAATTCTCAGGATTATTGACAGGAAATCAGAAGAAAGCAGTGGCCTTTGTTTGTTAAATTGGGAGCTTCTTGAGTGACATGGAATTTGAAGTGGAACTTCAAGGATGGCTATCTTTAAATTGCAGAATGGAAGTTGAGGCAAGGGGATGGGTATGAAACACATAAGGGATGGGAAGTTCAATGTAAATTTGGGAGTTCAGAGCAGACAATTTGGCTGCCTGGGTGGAGGGTTTGTATAAAGACATGGTGGGCAATGAGTCTGGAGTGGAGGTTTGGGGCCAGTTTTGGGAGGCTTTGAAGAGCAGAATGTGAATTTAACCTGAGTATAATAGGGAACGATAGAAGATTTTTGCCAGATTGAAGCCATTAAACCGTTTATGTGGTAGCATAGTATATAGTGTACTTTGGAAGGGTATATAGACTAAAGCTGTTTGTCTTTTCTGGGAGTACACTTTCTTAGCAGTAAGGAACTGGACTTCTAGAGACAGTGGGAAGACAATCTGGATTCAGGAGAAACAGAGTGAACTGTCTGTAGGCAGTCATAACTGCACTTGAGGGAGAGAGGGAAGAGACCCACATGAGTTCTATGAGCCTGCTGATTAAAGGGAACGCTGGGTTTGCCCTGGCCAGTTTGGCTCGGCAATTAGAGTGTCGGCCCGCAGACCAAAGAGTTGCAGGTTCAATTCTGGTTAAGGGCACGTACCTTGGTTGCATTTCAGTCCCGGGCCCTGGTTGGGGTCGTGTGGAAGGCAACCAAACCATGTGTCTCTCTCACATCGATGTTTCTCTCTCTCTCCCCCCTCCCACTCTATCTGAAGATAAATGAGAAAATGTCCTTGGATGAAGATTAAATAAATAAATAAATAAATGGGACGCTAGTTTTGAGAAAGCTGAGTTCTGTTTTTGACATTTTTATTGGAGTCCATGATGGCACAGTCATGTAGCCATGGCCAGAGATCGCCAGGAAGGTGGCCTGGAGCTCAGACATGGGGTCAGGATGCAGAAGGCATCAGTATGGAGACAAGAGTTGAAATAACATGAGGGATTAGCACCAAATGAAAGCTGAGAAAGAAATAAAGACATCCAGGCAAGAAGAAACCAAGAGGCGAAAAGTGCTATTATAGCATCTAGTAAGACTAGGCTTTAGACAACTTACATATATTCACTCATCACTAGCTTGCTTGCTAGGCCTGCTCCCTATTCTAAGTGATGATAAGAGAGGTAAAATCATAGTGCACAACCTTGATAGTGATGCATGGAGATTTGCAAGCATTTTGTTCTCCTTGCTTGATTTAAGCATTATGTACTTTTCAAACTACAATAAATGCCAAGTTTTGCTTTCTCTCCAGTTCTTTCCTCTGGCTCTTGTTCTGTTCTCTATTGTTGTACTCTATGGTTAATTTTTTTCCTCAAACGTTTCCTATTTTGGGCTTGGCAATTTTTTTTCCCTTCAGCTCACAAAACCACTTAGTATAAGCTTAGTATAGTGGAAGGTCAGCAACTGAGCTAGAGATGCTAAATGAAGGAGTATCATTAATCCCAGTAGTTTTCTTTATGTATGTATAGTGGTATCAGGGGAGAGCAAGAGAAGCAGATTTAGGAGAGAGAAAAAAACTAACCGACCACTTTGCCATTTGGAGAGATTCGGCACCAGAACCACAGGGGCTGCCCAGGTTCTCAGCTTGCTTGGGTCTCTGTGCCTGTCTGAAAACTTTTTTTTAAAGAGAATTAAATAGAAACTTACAAATCTTCCTCTGTTTTGGGGGTGATATTAATTCCATTGGGCTTGTCATTTGTGTTTGAAGCTAGTGGTAAGGAGGGCGGAGTGAGGAGAAGCGAGGGGGTGGAGATGGGAAGCTGAGAAGGAATCAGAGAGAGAAATTTTATTGAGGGAGAGTTTGCTGGGTTTATGGGAGGGAATCTCTCCCCTCCTCCCCATTCGGATTTGAAAGGGCCGGTGAATCTTTGATTAGGTGCAGGTCAAAAGAATTTACACATTGTGACCTTAATAACTAGAGGTGATTGGCAGGCGGGCTGTGGGGAGGGGGCCGCGGGCCCCTTTCATCTCACTTAGCACAGAGGAGAGACAATGGGCTAGCCGATTTTCCTTGTTGTCCCTTGTTTGAAAAGGTCTGGTGTCTCTACTAGGTACCTGTGACATGGGGGTCTTGATTGGGGTCTCATAAAGGCCCCGTCAGTATGTCCAAAGGCCAAGAGTACAAAAGCAAGCAGTGGGTGGGGGTCTCAGCTGACCACTGAAGAAGGGAGGGGAGGGTCCTGGAGGCAGTGGAGGGAGAAGCAACCCCCGATGGGAGCCCTTATAGAAGGAGGGGAGGAGGGGGGCAGAGAAGGGCCATTTTTGTCCCTAACTCATCAAGCACATCTGCAGAATTGTCCAAGCTGCTGCCTCCCAGTTTCAAAAGAAAAAAATGATCGTTTGATAAACCGTCCCTGATTCACTACTTTCTCACAAGGGTGGGAGACCCAGCTCTGACCTCTGTATGATTTCACATCAGGACCAGGCTTTCTTTCCTCCACCCCCAAATTGCTAGAGAAACTTTGAAATGTATCCTGTGGCTTTCTCTCTCTCTTCTTCACCCCCCCGCCCCCCCATTTCCCACCCTCTCCACCTCACTGGCCTCTGTTTTCTCCCTGGGCGCTCCAGAGTGTAAGCAAGTAATTAGTCCCCTCTTTCTGGGGCACAATGAAGCCAGGGTGTTTGGCGGGGCCCCTTCCCACCGCTCATAGAGCCGGAGGCCTGGGGGGAAGGACCAGGTGGCATGTGCAGTGTGTTGTGGGCCGGCACAATCGCTGGGGCACAGGGCCGGGGGCTCAGGGACTAGTGTGCTCCTGCTTCTTGAAGGAATGTGCAGAGGCGCATGCATTAATGGCCCCCACACAATGCTTGCATTTTTTTCCAGGCAGAAGCATCTTCCCTGTGAAAAGGCTGCCGAACCTGGATCCCAGGCGGAAGCTTCGGCTGCTGCGACGGCGTTATTTCCCACCCTGAGCTTAGTCACTCGGAGCTAACATGGGAGACCGACAGGCCGCGTCTCCCGAGAGCCGGATCTTTGTATCCGATGTGTGCTCCCCCTCTGCCCTGTCAGTTTTGTGTGTTCACGGAGTGTTGATTTTAATGCGGGCCTGTGTTGGGCTGGGGGGCCAGGCTGGGGGGCCTCAGGTCTTTGTCTTGCAGGGCCTCTTCTTCTTGGAGGGTCTTCAGCCCTGGAGGCTAGTGGCAGATTTGAGAGGTAGGGTGAGATGCCAATTCTGGCTGGCAGAGGATTCCCCCATCCATGCGTCTGTCACAGACCATGTGGGGTGCCCAGAAAACAAGAGCACCTTGGGATGTGCAGGCACACGCTTGTTTGGCCTTCCACCCACCCCCAACCCCCCTTGAGGGGGCGGTTAGTTCTACCACACAGGGCTGCCAGCTTGAAGTGAGTTACCCTCCTTGTGACTGAGTGTGGCAGGAGCACAGATTGTGAGCTTCAGGGAGCCAGGGCAGGGCCTTGTCTGCAGGGGTTCGGAGGAGGTGTGGACAGACAGGAGGGGTGTTGGGGGGCACAAGTCTGCCACATATGACTACCCAGCAATCAGTAAGGGTCAGAAGAGAACAGGATCAGAGAGAAAAGAGGCAAATGTCTGGGGAAGCATTGGCAAATCTCAAATGCTTATCTCCATCAGTTGAGGGGAGAGTCCTTACAAACTAGGACAAAATGGGAGGCATTTTCCCTAGTAAGGAAAACTGGGGCCCCACCTCAGGTAGACCCACTAGGGACTGTCCAACAGGATGACTTCTGCCTTTATTATTTGCATCACTGCACTCTAGTCTTATGCCAGGAGCTGGAGGAAAGAGCCTTGACCCATTCTGGGCCCCTAGTCTTGCCGAGAGAGAAGATGCATATGCGTGACTTGAAAACGGAGACTGGGAGCATCAGTCTGGTTGTGGCCTGCTCTGCTTCTGGGGAGAGGGAAACCCAGGGGTACCTGTGAGTCAAGGAGCTGGGGTGGGGCCTTTGTTTGAGGAATCCGGTTTTTAGAAAGGGACTGTGTCTTCACTTTCCACATGATCAGAAGGCAGAGATGAAAGCTGGCCACTGAGATGAGGTGGCCCTGGAGAGGCATCCCGCCACGGTACCCAGAGCACAGCGGCTCCTCTGTGCTGCTTTTGGCACCCTTCAGACTGTCTCAGGAATTGGTGCCAGTCCCAGTGCCAGGCCTGACGAGGGGAAAGAAGCTGGAGCTCTAAGGCCTTTGAGGGTCCTGAGTCCCAAAGGGGCCTACCAGTAAGGAGCAGCTTCTGCTTTGGGCCACTCTGTGGCAGAGAACATTTCTCTCATTGAGAAACAGGCACTCACTCCCAGCAATATCTACCCCCCCTTTTTCTTTACTGTTCTTTTCACTTAATTTTTCCAAATGCTGTTTCTTCCTACCCTTCTCTTCCATTCTCATAAAGAGCCTGGAAGAGTCTGAGCTTATGTGTATGGAGGTGATTGATAATGGAGGGAAGGGGTGTTGGGATGGTCATGTTGGAACTCCAAGAAAACACTGTTGCTCCCTGAGACTATCCTGCTAGAGCAGGGAGGGAAATATCAGGTTATAACCTTTAAATGCAAACTTGATGAAAGAAAGAATAATGGAAACAAACTAGATGTATCAATAGGGGCTGTTCAGCTGAAGAGCATTTCTTACTCATTGGAGTGCAGAGCATTTCATTATTAAGCTTCATTACAAGGGGAAGAGTACAGCAGGCCTCTTTGGGGATTCCCTGGACTGTTTTTTTTCCCTTTTAAAAGCATAATTATATTTAGTTGGAGGAAAAGTCAGGAGTTGCTCTTGGTAACTTTGCAGAGCACCCCGGGATTTAAAGGAGAGCTTGGAGCAAGGTAGAGGAAGGGAGAGATGGACCATTGGGAGGAGGGTGTTTGGAGGTGTTCCCTCATTCCTTGACAATGAAAAAGAAGTGGAAAAGCCCTGGTTGGGGTGGGGAACCTCACTTCTGGAATAAGATTGAGGAATTTGGACAGACAATAAAAATGTTGATCAGAAACCCTGCCTTCCTGGGAGACCTGATATTTTACCTTCAAAAAAAAAAAAATTGAGGTGACATTGGTTAATAAAATTATAGTTTTCAGGTATTATTTGCTCATTTAAATTTTTGTATTAAAAGTACAAAATGGTGTGTACTCAGTTGCTTGAGCATTGTCCTGTGCACCAAGAGGTTGCTGGTTCCATTCCTGGTCAGGGCACATGCCCGGGGTTGTGGGCTTGATCCCCAGCAGGGGGTGTGCAGGAGGCAGCCGACTGATGTTTTTCTTTCTCCCTCTCTCTTTCTAAAATCAATTATGTATGTGTGTATATATATATATATATATATATATTTTTTTTTTTTTTCTCAAAAAAATGTTGCCCTGGCCAGTTTGGCTCAGCAGTTAGAGCATTGGCCCATGGACTTAAGGGTCAGGGGTTCCATTCCTGGTCAAGTGCATGTACTTGGGTTGCAGGTTCAATCCCCTGCCCCGGTTAGGGTCGTGCCAGAGGCAACCATCGATGTCTCTCTCTCTCCCCCTCCCTTCTACTCTATCTAAGAAATTAATGGAAAGTATCCTCAGGTGAGGATTAACAACAACAAAAATGTGTTTTTTTTTGTTTGTTTGTTTTTTATCCTCACCCGAGGACATTTTTCCATTTTTTGTTCAGGTAGAGTGGGAGGGAGAGAGAGGAACATAGAGAGAGAGAGAAACATCGATGTGAAAGGAACACATCGAGTGGCTGCCACCCACACAACCAACCAGGGCTAGGGACAAACTGCAACCGAGGTACGTGCCCTTAGCGGAAACCGAACCCGGGTCTCTCAGGACCGCAGGCCGACGCTCTAACCGCTGAGCCAAACTGGCCAGGGCCAAAAATGTTAAAATTACTGCCGTGGCCGGTTTGGCTCAGCGGTTAGAGTGTCGGCCTGCGGCCAGAGAGTCCAGGGTTCAGTTCCCGCTAAGGGCATGTACCTCGGTTGCAATTTGTCCCCAGCCCCGGTTGAGGTCGATGTTTCTCTCTCTTCCTCCTGCTCTGACTAAAGATAAATGCAAAAAAAAAAAAAAAAAGTACAAAATGGTGAGATTCAGATGTAGTACAATGGTCTGACAACTGTTGTTTCCCAGCATGCACCAGACTTTCACCTCTGGGATCAGGGAAGGGCTGGAGTGGGCTGGGCTGGCCTTTAACTGAGCCTGGTTGAATGTATACTAACTTCTGTCCAGGCCTGGTCTTGTCCATGCAGTATTCTTTGTCAGTTCTGACTCCTTTTCCTGCTGCTACCATCAGGGCTCATGTCTGAAGTCAGTCAGTCCCAAGAAAACTGATTCAGAGTGTATCTGGTGTTCATTCTCAAGGAAGCTAAGAAAAGGTGCTGATTTGTCATGGGAGAGTTTCTTCCATGACTGGGGTATAGAATCTCATTTAGAATCAATGCTTGTTGTGACTTCATCAAAGGCCTAGATTTTTTCCTTTCTCTTACCTACAACATCCCTTGCTTTTAGCACAAGTCTTTTCTTAGCTAAACCTCCTGAGGTTCCTGGGACTTTAAATACACAGATGTCTTTCTGTGGTTGTAGACCTAATCCCTAATGGAAGCCCAATCCTGTTCTTTGCCTGGGACCTCCCTAGTGATTGGGTGAACATGGGATTTATGAGTTTACTGAGCACCTGTAGGAGGCAGCTTATTTTATCTGCCTCTTTCCCCCTCTATTCCTCTGGGTACTTTCTACTTCCCCAAGAAAAGGAGAAGAGATGATCAGAGGAAGCATGGAAATTAACTGAACAATGTGTGTATCTGTCACCTGTCTCAGAGCCTGTGCATCTGTGTATGTCAGGGTGGCAGGCATGTTCCTTGGTCTCTGGGTGCTCTCCCCCTAAGCAAGAACAACCTCTCCTGAGATGACCTACATGGGACCCTGCTTTTTACCTTCATTACTTTTTGTTGATGTCACTGCTTCTCCTGGTACAGAGAGTCCTTTGAGAAGAATCCTCAAATGTAAGTGAGTGTGCATGTATGTGAATTCTTACTGGGCCCTTGTTTCTTTTTCCCTGGAGCATGAAGGAGGAGCTAAGAGCTTAGTTACTGAGTTTCTGGCAATCACACTGTTTCCTGAAGTCCTTTTTTTCTTCTCTAGATTATCTTGCCCAGCCTTCTCCCTGGGGCTCCCCTTCCCTGTGAATTTTACTCTTATTGGTGGAGTGCAAGGAAATGTTGTTTTCTGAAAGAAGTGTGTGCTTCCAAGCAAGTCACAGTGGGTGATCGTGGCCCTATGGGAGAATGTCGACTCAGCATGGACGAGGGCAGGTATTGTTGAGTTGGCAGAGGGCTCAGACCTGTGAGATGGCAGCTGACCTGCGGGTTCTGAGCAGGTTCATCATCAGGGTCTAAACTGAGGAAGTTTGGGGTGGGGGGGTTGGTTTTCTGTAGAAACCTTCTTGAGGATACCTCAAGTCAGCAGCTAACAGTGTCCAATATTTGGCACAGGTACTGTTTAGCAATGAAAGTCTAAAGCAGGGTGGGTCACCAGTCGGTAAATCAGGGACCCACACCACTGTCAAATGTGTTTGCAAATTTGTGTCATTTTTTTTTTTTTTTATTCTTCCAAAAAGTTTGTATTCTGTCCCAAGTGGCTTAGTGGTAAAGAAAGGAAACTTCCAATCAAATGACCTTGTTGGTATACTAATGTTTTTCCAGAGAGAAATTCATAGTTTTTGTGATTTCAAAAAATGCATTAACAAAAACATGCCACCAGGGAAATGCAGACTGGTGCAGCCACTATGGAAAACAGTATGGAGTTTCCTCAAAAAATTAAAAATGGAACTGCCGTTTTACCCAACAATTCCATTTCTGGGAATATATCCTAAGAATTTCGAAACACCAGTCAAAAAGAATATATGCACCCGTATGTTCATAGCAGCATTATTTATAATAGCTAAGATCTGGAAACAGCCCAAGTGCCCATCAGTAAATAAGTGGATAAAAGAGCTGTGTTACATTTACACAATGGAATACTATGCAGCTCTAAAAAAAGAAGGATCTCGCCCTGGCCGGTTTGGCTCAGCGGTTAGAGCATCCACCTGCGGTCCGGAGAGACCCGGGTTTGGTTCCCACTAAGGGCATGTACCTCGGTTGCAGTTTGTCCCCGGCCCTGGTTGGTTGTGCGGGTGGCAGCCACTCGATGTGTCCCTTTCACATCGATGTTTCCCTCTCTCTCTCTCTCCCACTCTCTCCCTCCCACTCTATCTGTGCAAAAAATGGAAAAATGTCCTTGGGTGAGGATTAAAAAAAAAAAAGAAGGATCTCTTACTCTTTGTTACAGTATGGATGGACCTGGAGATTATTATGCTAAACGAAATAAGCCAGACAAATATCGCATGATCTCAGTTTTATGTGGGATCTAATGAACAAAATTAATAGACTGACAGATCTCAGAGGGGAAAGAGGAGAATGGGAAGATATTAACCAAAAAACATTTGTATATATGCATAGCCCATGGACTCAGACAATAGTGCAGTGAAGGCCTGGGGTGGGGTGGGAGCGGGGCGATGGGGGGCAAAAGGGGAAACGGGACATCTGTAATACTGTCAACAATAAATTTTTAAAAAATTGAAACAAAGAAAACCACACAGACAAACCATGCCACCAGAACAAATCTGTTCCAAAGCAAGCATTGAGAGGATGTTGTGAGTGGTAGGGCTAAACTTGACTAATTGGATGGGATGGCAGGCAGCTGCTTAGGAAAGGGATTCCCAAGCCCAGTATTGCCCTAAACTCCTATGTGGAAACCTCTTCTATATCAAAGACCTAGTGAAAAGAGTCCCTCCCCTCATCCTCTCTTAGGTAGTAGGACCACGGAAGGTCTGGAGTCCTCTGGAGCCCAGTAGAAGTTAACCAACAGAGGCAGAATTACCTGTGGGTGGGGACTCCTTTTCTGGAAATAATGAAGGAAACAGATAAGTTAATCATCAAAATCTCCTGTGCCCATTGCAGGAGGCCTTGGCCAGGCCCAGGGCCTGGAGAACATGGTTCTTGGAAAGAAGTGGGCTTTGGCAGCCTCTGGTGTCAAGCCTTCATTTGGAAAACCATGCATGTCTGTGACTAGCAGGACTGCGTGGGTCTGTGTGGACCTGGGGATCTTAAGGCCCTAGACTTTTGTGGTTAGGCTGACTGAAGCCATGCTTATGCCCCATTCTTAACCACTGTCACCAGGAGGTAGAAAAAAATCCCACCAGGCCTCTTATGACCAACTCTGGCTCTACTAGGACTTTGTCTCAGAAGAGGGATAATAGGTATTAGGTGCTGTGGGATCACTGTTGGCTGTTTATAATCTGAATCCTGGGCCTGAAATTAATTGGATTACAGAAACAACTTATTTTTATTATTTTTTTCAAACCACCTAAATACCCCCAAACCAAATTACCCCCCGCCACACACACACACACCTTTCATCCTTCTCCCTCTCCCTGTGGCTGTATTTGCTGGGTAGTGAAAAGTGCTTCCCCAGCCTCCTTTGGGTTGCTGCGCTGAACAAAGTGAGAAACCCAGGGAAGGAGGAAAGTGGTGCCAAAAGGGCTTGCCACTGCCCCCCCCACCCCAGCTCTGTGTCCCCTGGCCTGCCCCGGCTGCCTCACCGTCTGGGCTGCAGCCCAAACAAGCAAAGGCGCCTTGACCAACAACAAGCCCCAGTTTTGTTGCGCCTGTGGGGGAAATGCTTTCTGGAGCCCAGGGATCTCCTCTGAGAACCACCTGTGCCTCTTGGCCTCCTGTCTAGCTTGGGCCTTTTGGCACAGGGGCCCCTGCATTCCAGCCAGTAGGCTGATGGTAGAGTGAGGGGTGGGAGAGGGCTAAGGGGGCTGTGGTCAGTTTTAGGGGGCATAAATTCCAGTCTGCCCCTTTAGGGCCCCTAGTTGGCTCAGGATCTCCTGTGGCCCTTGGCCAGGATAAATTTGTCCTGTCTGTCATCAGCACTGACAGTAGCTTTCTGAAGGATAGGGATAGGGAACTGAGGTCTCTCTTCTTACCCAGTTCTTGGAGTTTCAGGAGAGGAACAATATAGGTTCTTTTACTAGGCCCCTTCTTGATCAGAGGCCCTAGTGCCTCTCTATTGCCTAATCAATGATGGTGATAATGACGAGGATGAGGCTGACTAACACTTACGGAGTGCCAGCTAAATGCCAAACACTATGCTGAACACTTTATATTTGACTTAATCTTCCCAAATAGGTACTGTCACTGCCCTCAATTTACAAGGAAGGACTAAGAGAGTTTAATTGACATGTCCAAAGTTACATCTGGTAATTGATACACCCAGGGTTTGAGCCCTGGCATCTGACTACAGAACGTATGCTTTTTAACTACTGTCCTAAACTGTCTGCTTTCTTGGCCCAGGGTGATCTCACTGTTATTTGGGATTAGAACTTCTTGATTGTCTTGAATTGCTTCCAATTTAAAAAAAAAAAAAATGAATTGAAGACTCTCTGGCTGAACCTTAAGCTGCCTAAGGGCAAGCCTATGCAAGTTTTGTTTTTTTCCGAACACCCCAATACCTAGCACAGGGCTGGCTTGGATACCCCTGAGGTACTTGTTGAAGGAATGAGGCCCCCACCTCTGTCCGCCTCATCTCAGGAAATGCCCAGGCTAGACCTTGTTCTGTGAGCAGGGTGGTTAGTTCCAGAGCAGAAGCTTCCATCCGAGGGGACACAAGGCTGATGGAAGGGCAACAAAAGCTGAGAAGACAGAATGCAGGCCAGATGTGACTGGAGCTGAGCCAGTTGTTTTGAGCTGATAGGCCTGCTTGTCCCCTGCAGGTTATTGGTCTGGGCTGCTCCCAGGAGGACGAGGCTATTCCAGGAGCAGTGGGGTGTGAGGAGAGGATCTGCTTTCACATCTCTGAACTGTGGGTGTTTGGAATAGCCACATTTTACTTTGTAGACTCTTCTGTAGAGAATCACTTTGAATCTCTTTTGGCAGGACTTGAGGTGGGGGTGAGGGTGGGAACAGAACTTCTTTGCAACAGTACAGGCCAGTGAAGGAGCGGGGTGGAGTAGCACATCATATTGCAGTCATTTTTATGGCTAGATCTCAGTGTTGGATAAACAGACAAAAAGTTTGACCTGACCGCCACCTACAAGCTGTATGCCTAATTGCTTCAAATGCCCCCAGCCATAGTTGCTCCTGAATATAATTCACCTGGGCTCATGGGTGGTGAGGTTTTTGATGACAAATGGGGGTGTGATCCCACTTCTGTTGGTGTGACGAGGGCAGCCAGGAGGCAGGGCTGTAGAGAGTGGCCTGTAGTAGGGGAAACTCAGCTTTGTTCCTTTTCATCAGTCCCGGGTTCTGCGGGGCCATCGTGTTAGTGGAATGCTAGTAGTGAAGTAGCCCTGGAGAGTATCTGGCTCTGGGGTTTCTAGGCAGAGATCTGAAGGTCTGCATCAAAGGAGGCCATGTGGGTGGGGCTCACCCTCCATACCCCACCTCTGCTTAACTGGAACAGCTCCCCTGGTTCTTATTTTATAAATCTATTAGAGATTCTGGCTCACAAGTTTTCTGTGGCTGTTTTAAAAGTTAGAAAACATTGCCCTGGCAGTGTTGCTCAGTTGGTTGAGCATTGTCCCCTGCACCAAAGGGTCGTAGGTTTGATTCCTGGTCAGGGCACATACCAGGGTTGCAGGTGTGATCCCCAGCTGGGGCCTATATAGGAGGCAACTGATTGATGTTTCTCTCCCTCTCCCTTCCTCTCTTTCTAAATAAAATAAAATAAAAGTTAGAAAACATTGTTCTAGTATAACTATTTCCCATTTTACAGACAAAAAATGTGAGGCCTAGGAGGTTACAGGCTTGCCCAAGGTTAGACAGCCTGTGAGCAACTCATCAGGCACCAACTACTGGCCTGCCAAGTCCCAGCTCCGGGACCTCTATAGTGTACCCAGTGCTGGCTGCCTTGGTGCCTGCCCTGGCCTGTGTTCTTACCTGGCAGTGATCTCAACTCCTCATCCTCTCTCTCTGGGCACGGCTGTTTGTCAACCAGCCCTTCTGTTTTTTATTTTAATTTTTTTATTATTTCCAGCAGAGCTGCTTCTCTTTCTCTCCTGGGTCTGGGGTCAGGGCTCTCCTGGGGCCAGTTGTGGGAGGCTGGTAGTAACCACATTGCTTCCACTGCTGGAACCCATAATGCTGCCTTTGGACACCTCAGCACTGGCCCCAGATAAGCCATTTGCTGCTTTCACCCTGTGACTCCCTTCCTTCAAAGCCATCCCTAAGCAGAGAACTCTATTTCCTCTGCTTAGCTAGGTGGTAGAGGCTGTTATGGTGGCAACAATAGGTTTAGAACCCTGGGTCTCCCTGTCCCTGAACTCCCAGGAGAGTCTCTTGCTGTAAAGCTCCCCGACTCAGAGGTATCTGTTAAGGTCCAAACTGTCATGTGAGCTCTAGCCCCAGGTCCTCTGGGGAGAGCCAGACCGACACAGCACTGTGACCTTCTGGCCACCCTCATCCTGCCCCAGCTCAGTCCCACCTATTCTTTGCTTCATAAATGCAGAGCTAGGGTGCTAGGTTTGTCAGTTGTCTTGTGTGCCTAGCCTCCCATAAAACTATTTGGGGCCACTGGCCTTGATTGGAAGATACAGATTGAGTGGGTGATGATGTAGGTCTCTCGTCCAGGCCCCAGTCCCAGCTGCCCCCACCAGCCCTGGTCTGGCTTACCACGGGGCCCAATTCAGAGGCCTCTTTTGTTTGACCTGCACAGAGCAGCACCAGCTCACCGTTCCCACATGCCAAAGTTTCCCCACCATTCACTGGGAAGGCTGAAAAGCCCTCAGCTAATTGCGTTGGGCTGAAAATTACCACTTCCCTGCATGGGTTCCCCTGCTGCTGAGGACATTTGTGTCACTGCTGTATTTAGGGGGAACAAAGGTCCCCTGTGGGGAGAGCCCAGGTACGAATGTGGGATGGGGGGAGTAATTGCAGTCTCTCCAGGTGAAAGCCCCTGTTAAACTTCAGTAAGTCAATTAGGCTGGGGGACGGCAGAGACCCCCACAATAAACTGTTCCCACTAAGCAATTAAAGAAAATCATTTTAGCTTTGAGGAGAGAAACTGCTTATTAGAAATTTTGTGGGTCCCTCCTTCTTCCCTACCTCAGCCCCCCCCCCCCTCCTTGGGGATGAAACAACAAAACGCCTTCCTCAATAGAAGTGTTTCTCCTCCTCCCACTCATTGTGTGGCCTGAAAGCACTTACTGTGGGAGGGCAGAGGGAGGGACAGAGACAGGCCAAAGTGGGGAAAAATGGCAGGGACTCAACACCTGGGCTGACTAAAAATTACAACTGCCCAGGAAGGTTGGGGAAAGAGACTCCTATGGGTGCAGTGCTCACAACACAGGTGGGCATGTATGTGTGGGATGTGCATGTGCCCACGGACCTGCTTTCCTCTGTTCCTCAAGCAGTGGGTGCATCTATGTGAGTATGTGTGTGGCATCCTGGGTGCCCCCTTACCAAAAGGAACAAACACAGGCTGTGTGTGTGTGTGCCTGCTTACAGTGTCTTAGCAAAGGATGGCAAGGCCAAGACAGCCCAGTTGGGCATGCACCTCTTCCCAAGGCTGTGACTGGGCCTATGTACTCTTTCCTCCCAGGAGCCCAGTACCAGTACCCAGGAGTTGAGTCATAGCATAGCTTCCCATCTGGGATATTCAGCAACTAATGGCTAAATGGCCAGCAGCCACCTACTGGCCCTGGGCTAGGAATGATCTGGGGGAAGTAATGGATGGACATGCTAATCTTCACAGTGTTCTTCCTTATGTTGCTTGGGTGGGGGTGAGGTGTGGAGACTCAGCAGAAAAGAAATCAGTGGCCTGGGATGTTTTCTTTGTAGCTTGGCTCAAGGGCCTTATGATGAGAGTCTTCAGTTGATACCCACTGCCCCCCACCCCAATTTCTGAGGAGAAGTACAGGTTGGAAAGAAGGGTTGATCTTATTTTATCTTATCTGGGGAGAGTGGTGGGGAGGAAGGTAGATTTATGCATCAAAAGTCTATAGTTTGGTCATTTACGAATGTACATGCGCACCACAGATCACAGGTAGCATAAGTACCACACCTCACCCTGCCCAAAGTCTTGGTACTTTAGGGGAGGGCCTGGTGGCTCTGATGGTGGGCATAGCATTGAGTCAGGCACTGCCCTGGCCCCAGTGCTTCCCTGTGGCTTATGTGTTTGGCCTTTATTCCAATGTTCCAAAGAGGTGAAATTAAACATCAAGGGGTTGACTTTTCCCAGAAAACAAATATGCTAAGTTATTTGCCTACCAAGGGACCTTAGGAGGTAGAATTTGCTGCCTACAGCCTGCCAGTGGGGAGATGAGGGCTGTTGACAAAGTCCTGAGCAGGAGCATGGAGGTAAGGTTTTATGGAGTGCAAGAGCTGGTTAGAATTTGGGAGTTTAGGGGTATGTGTGAAGTAGCTCAGAGAGGAGCAGGAATGGGCAGCTCACTGTAGCAGGCTCCATGTGGTATAAGGAGTTGAGTCTTCAGAGGAACCTAAAATTCAAATACTTGTCATGTTTTGTTTCAATTATTTTATATGTATGTATCTATATATATCTAAATATATGTAGGTACATACATATAAGTGTCTGTTTATGTGATATATAGTGATATATTTATAGAGTTTTTATATGACATGATATCATTTATTTTATGTTCCAGAATGTGGTTTTCCATGTATGGGAGGGCCTTGGTTTCCTTACACCTAATTTCTGATTTATTACTTCAAATGTCTTTCTGACCTAGGGCCAGGTTTATTTAAAAAAAGAGAGTGAGAGGGTTTTTGGGACTGCTTTAGGTTGTGTGGGGCCTTTTGTTTTGTTTTTTTAAGAAAAACAAAATTTTACATGCTATGTGTGAGTTTTCTCTTTGATTCCTCCTGCATTTTTGCTTGTGTGTTACTGAATCACACAGAGGGATTCAGCAGTGGAATATTCAAGTTTGCTCATATGGTCAGATTTATTTTTCCCTTGGTTTTCGGGCCATTATTACTGGGTCAGGGTAGGAAGGGGATAAA
The DNA here is from genome assembly GCF_014108415.1 of Molossus molossus. Lineage (NCBI taxonomy): Eukaryota > Metazoa > Chordata > Mammalia > Chiroptera > Molossidae > Molossus > Molossus molossus. The sequence continues at coordinate 22,653,177 of NW_023425352.1, forward strand.
AGAAGTTGTAACAAAGGAGTTGCTTGGGATTAAGTTTTAACTGTATATGTGTATATTTTTAAACTTTTTTTTTAAATCCGAGGACATTTTTTTCATTTATCTTCAGATAGAGTGGGATGGGGAGAGAGAGAGAAAGAGAGAGAAACATTGATGTGAGAGGGACACATCGATTGGTTGCCTCCCACACAACCCTGACTAGGGCCAAGGACCAAACCACAACTGAGGTACGTGCCCTTGACTAGAATCGAATATGCAACTCTTTGGCCCACAGGCCAATGCTCTAACTGCTAAGCCAAACTGGCCAGGACTATTTTTAAACTTTCAATTCTGAAAATCTTAAACATGCATAAGGAGAAAATGGTAAAATGAACTCCTGTGTTTTCGTCCCTATCTTAATTATTTTATTTGTCCTTAATGCAAACTAGATACATACCTGGAGAGTATCTTTAAGGGACCCATTTCTCAGATGCCTGGCACTATTGTTGTTGAAAATAGAAGGGTCTGAAAGTGGACCAAACTCTTTCTCATCAGAGTGAGACTTGTGGTTTCCAGCTGAACTTCCACTCTCATCAGTGTGCAAAAAAAGGGATCCAAGAGATCAACTCATTGAAGGTCAGGGCTTTCTCCCTTAGAAACCAGAATCCCATTCCTCTAGCAGCATCCTTGTTTTCTGCTGTTGTCTAGACCAACTCCTCACCAACTACTGGGAGTGGGAGAGTAGATTATTTTCCTGGCCTGGGTGTAGGAGAACACTTTATCCCCCTTTTGAAGTTCTACCTGCTTTTCTAGCAGACCCCACCAACTATTGATTTCACGGTTGGGGTGTCTGTTCTTAGCCAAGCCTCAAGGTGTCTAGTAGGTGCAAGATGAAGCCCTTTGCTCATCTGTCAATGAGGACATTAAAATGGATGAGAAACCCATCAGCTACTGAACAAGGCACTGTAGTGGTCCAGACAAATTGGTTGTAAGTGACAGAACCAAATTCACATTAACTTAAATAAAACTGGAAATGTTTGGCTTATGGAACCCAAGGGCAAAGCTAAGCAACCAAATCAAAGGATGAACACAAATACGGCTAGGTTAAGGAGTAACTGGACCCAAAAGCCACAGTGCTGCCAGGACTTTGTATTTCTGGGGTGTTCATCCGTCTTTCTTCCTGGATCTTGGCTCCTTCCTTTTTCCCAGCTGACCAGCTTATTCCAAAGGCTGCCAAGAGCTCCTGAGTTTGGCAGCCCATCACTTAAGTCATTTAGAGTAACTGGCTTCCAAAAATCTCAGGGCAGAGAGTAATCGGCCCATCTTGGGTCAGCTGCCCACCTTTTGATCAATTAACTGTGTCCAGAGAGAGGAGAGTGTATAAGAACTCTCAGGAATCACATGTATGGAGGGATAGTGTAGGGCAGACAGAATAATAGGGTTTACTATTTTCTTTTCTTTTTCAGTAATCCTCACCCGAGGACATTTTTTTCCATTAATTTTTAGATAGAGTGGAAGGGAGGGAGGGGAAGAGAGAGAGAGAAACATTGATGTGAGAGAGACACATCGATTGGTTGCCTCCTGCATGACCCCAACCAGGGTCAGGGATCAAACCTGCAACCCAGGTACGTGCCCTTGACCAAAATCAAACCCATGACCCTTCCCAGTGGGGCAAAGAGAGACTGGAGCCAAGTCCTGACCTGGCTGGTCCTCTTCCAGAGGAAAATGACTAGCAGGCAGCCTGAATTAGACTCTAAGAATACAGTTTACCTCATGGAACAGGATGGAAGACAGAAACTCTTGCCTCTTCTTAGTGCCATTGTCAAGAGGGCCAGAAATCTTGGGGAGGAACAAAGTTCAAGGTCAAAATTCCTGGTGCTGCTAACTAATCTGGAAATAAGTAAGTTCCTCAGAACTTCACCTTCCTGAAAAGCCCTATGATGGAAGTCTTGCTTTATAAAAGGACCTCAGTACCCTCACTTTTATACTATCTCCAGCTTTATGATTTTTCCACTTTCCCCTGTAATGTCATGTAAGCTTCTATCTGTGTGGCCAATGTGAGGACTCTGGGGCCCTGGTTGTCTCCCATCGCAGGAAAGGAGTTGACACAAGAGTTATTGGTTGGATTTACACACCAAGGTTTGCTGCTGGCTCTCCTCTACAATGGAGACCTTTTTCTTGAGGAATAGGTTTTATCTACTATCTGTCTGTCTGTCTATATACACACACACACATATATATATAGACACACAGTCCTCTCTTTTCTTCTTGTCATGGGTTATACATCTATAACCCTGCTGTGTATAATTTATGATGCATAGTAGGCTCTATTGGTCTACCAACCTTTATAATACCCCCTTTCCTCTCCTCAACACACTTCATCCCCTGCAATAGCCTCCAGGGTAATGGTGGAAAATGCTGCAGCAATTGGACCAGGTTGAGGAGTGTAGAATTTCACCTTGCCTTTTCCTTCCTCTGTCTTAATGGAAGAGAAGCAGTCCAGGGATATACATGGTGGTGGTGAATCAGGTTGACACTCACACCCTCTGCCTCCCTTTTTTTTCAACTTGCTGGATGTCACCATGGGCCTCCTTTTCATTGGTGGGTCTTAGTTTAAGCTTGGCAGGAGTTAGGAGGCCAGTGGATGAGAAAGGTCATGCAGTTATGTGGTGAGCAGTCTGGATGGGCTCTTCAGTCCTTTGGTTCCTCAGAGAGAACCTCTTTCTATAAGGTCTTGATTGTACTTTGATGCTTATCACATGAAAATGACTGCCCCATGTTGGTGCTTATGAAACATTGAGAATAAAAATAAGAGCCAGGCCAACCAATATTTAGGGACTCCATTGCTGGCCTAAATGTTTCAGTGGGTCAGGGCTGTAGGACCTCAGGATCATAGGTCACAGTGATTTCTCTTTGACCTGTCTTCATCTCTTCCCTATTGCTCCTGCCTAAGTCTAGATCAAGTCTGAATCTCAAGGTTCTTTTGTGATTTGTTAATGTGAGTATGTTATTTTATTTTTATCCTCATCTGAGGATATTTTTCCATTTATCTTCAGGTAAAGAGAGAGAGAGAGATAGGGAGAGAGAGAGAAACATCAGTGTGAGAGGGACACATTGACTGGTTGCCTCCCGCACAACCCTGACCAGGGCCGGGGATGAACCGCAACTGAGATATGTGCCTTTGGCTGGAATCGAACCCAGGGCTCATTGGTCTGCAGGCCGATGCTCTGCCACTGCGCCAAACTGTCCAGGGCTACGGGTATGTTTAAAAAACCAAATTTGACCCTTCTTCCTCTCTCTTTTCAGAAAAATAAAATAAAATAAGAATCAAATTTTAAAATAAATTTGTTAAGTTGGTATCAATGATTATCTGTGCAGCTTGCCAGTCGAGCTTCACTTTCTCTAAACTAGAGCCACAGTTGATTTTAATGGTTCTTATCATCCTTCCATCTTATGCCTTTAGTCCAATGCCAGCCACTTTTGTTCATCAGCAAACCTGAAGAAAAACACCAGTGGCCTTAGTCTCCCCAGTAATCACCAGACCATGTGGGCCACCCATGCCCAAGAGATGTGAACAGCATGGTAGCCTAGACCTTGGTCCTGACCACTACCACAATGCCAAAATTGACCACCTAACAGGAAAAAGTGATTTGTTTTGAAGTTGGAAATATTTTGTGCTTTAGTCTGAAGGTAGCCATAGCAGCAATAGTCATTTGAGTGTCCAATATGTACAGGACTCTGTTGTGGGGTAAGTTGTCACCTTGGCTTCTGTTGGGCTTCCAGTGGAGTTCATAAGCTCACCTGTTTGAAAAAGCTTGTTGTTTACCTCTTTACAGAGAGAGTGATTGTGAAGCAGAAGTTTAGGGGGAAAGTACTGTAAGAGCAAGGTGAAATTATGGAATTCTCATAGGCAACTGTCTCCAGGCCCTAACCATTCAGAAGCCCTCCAGGTGAAGGGTCTATGTCAGGGGCATCAGCCAGGTTCAAGATGGAGCCATCTGACTATTTGGTTAGTGTGAAATTCAGAATCTGAATTCAGATATTCAGAATTTAGGGTACCACCAACATGCAACCCTTATTTTAGGCAACTTCAAAATAAATATTATTACCATCTTTCTTTTAATTTCTCATTTTTTATTTTATTTTATTTTTTTTTATCCTCACTTGAGAACATTTTTTGATATTTTGTTCAGATAGAGTGGGAGGGAGGTGAGAAACATCGACGTGAAAGGGACACATCGAGTGGCTGCCACCCGCACGACCCAACCAGGGCCGGGGACAAACTGCAACCGAGGTACGTGCCTTTAGCGGGAACCAAACCTGGGTCTCTCTAGACCACAGGCCGACGCTCTAACCGCTGAGCCAAACTGGCCAGGGCTCTATTTTGTTTTATATTTTTTCCTAAGTAATATATAAATATATTCAATTGTAAAAAATTCAAACAGTTTAAAATACATAGAATATAAAATAAAAATCCACTTCAGTTTCCTGTGGCCCCTCTCCACATCTTTCTTTTTGTAGGAAGTTTGGTATGTGTCACTCTAGATCTTTTAATTTGAAGTAAATCTCAGACATATATAACTTTATGAATATGTGTGTATGTATGTATATTTACACACAAATGTAGAGTTTTGCTCTCTTTTAGTCTCATATTACACACTTTTTCTGGAACTTGAATTTTTCCTTCTACCCATGTGGTGCAGAGGTCCTTTGCTGTCAGAACTCATATCTCTACCACATTCTTTTGACTGCTGTATCTAGTTCAGAGTAAGGTGGATACACCATAGTTCACTTAGCTGTCCTGCTACTGATGGACACTTAGGTAGTTTCCAGTGATTTGCTATTGTGAACAATGCCACAGGATACATCTGTGTACTTGCGTATTTGTGCATATAGTCAGGTATTTTTCTAGGAGAGATACTTAGAAAAGACTTGCTGGATTGAGTGGTAAGTGCATTTAAAAGTTTTTAGATGCTGCCAAATTGCCCTCCAGTTGAACTGTATCGGGTTATATGCCTATAAACAGCGTATACAAGTACCCATTTCTTCTTACACTTATCAGTCCTCCTGGGTAATATCAGCTTAAAAAAATTTTTTTTTTTCCTCTCTGAAGGGTAAAAAATGATATATAATTTTGGGAGTGAGTGCAAAATAGTATTAAGATCTGGATTCTGGAACCTAAGTAGCTGAGGTCAACTCATGAGCCCTCCCAACTACTAGCTGTATGACCTTGGTGAGTTACTTGACCTCTCTGTTCCTCAATTTCCTCATGGAAATTTTATCATAGAAAATTACAAAATATATTAAAGTAGGATAATTATTAACTCTTGGCCAACTTTGCTTCAATAATGTCCATATACTTTTCTTCTTCCATATTATTTTGTAGCAAATATCAGACATATAAATAAATATTTCAGTGTATATTCTAAAAGATAGCAATGCTTTTATTTTTATTTATTTATTTTCTTTATTGATTTTAGAGAGAGAGGAAAGAAGAGGGAGAAAGAGATAGAAACATCGATGAGAGAGAACATCGATTGGCCACCTCCTGCATGCCCCCCACTGGGGATTTGGCCTACAACCTGGGCATATGCCCTGACCAGGAATCAAACTGGTAACCTCTTGGTGCATGGGTGGACACTCAACCATTGAGCCACACCAGCTGGACAGATAGTGATGCTTTTAAAATATATTTATAATATTATTATCATACCTAGAAAAGTATCATCAAGTATGTAGGAATGTTTTGAGAGTGAAAAATGAATTAATCTATATGAAGTACTTAGAACAGTACTTGGAAGTTTAACATTACTGCATATAATTTTTGGCCATGTATATTTATTTTTATAAATTTCTTATTGAAATTTTTTGTTCATTGGTCTAGTTTCTCGCCCCCTGTGATTTATAAGATCTTTTAAATATGTTCTGGGTATTAATCTTTTTGTTATTGTTGTTAATCCTCACCTGAGAATATTTTTCCTTGGATTTTTAGATAGAGTGGAAGGGAGGGAGAGAGAGGAAGAGAGAGAAACATTGATGTGAGAGAGACACATTAATTGGTTGCCTCCCACATGACCCTGACTGGGGCCAGGGATAGAACCTGCAACCCAGATATGTGTCCTTGACTGGGAATTGAACCCACAACCTTTTGGTCCTCAGGCCAATGCTCTACTGGCTGAACCAAACCAGCTAGGGCTAGGTATTCATCTTTTCACTAATACATATTTTTGGTAGTTCCTATTAGCTTGTTGCTTACAGTGTTTTCTGTTGTGTAGAAGTTTTTGTTATTTGGAGATTAGTTCTCTCATCTTCACCTTTATGGCTTCAAAGTATTATTTGGTCTTAATAATGTCTTTCATACTCCAAGATTATAACTATTTTTCTATATTTTCTTCTAATACTTGAATGGATTTTGTGTAGTTTAAAAATGTTTATGTCTTTAATCCATCTGGAATTGATGTCTGCTGTGAGTTAGGGCTCTAATTTTATTTTTTCCCCAAAATGTGTGTCCTATGGTCCCTATACCATTTATTGACTCTGTCATTCTCTATCGTCTTTAAAGGCCACATTTAGGATCTACTAATTTCCTACAAATATATGAGTGTGACTTTTGGATTCTGATCCATTAATCTGTTTGTTTATTCCAGCATGCCATCATAATACAGCTTTGTAGTATGTTTGATATAAAGCAACTTCTTTCTCTTTGTTCTTTTAAATGTATTTTTTGATTATTCTTGTGTATTTTGTCTTCCAGATGAATTTTATAACCGATTAAGTAAAATCTTGTTTGGATGGACAGTACTGAATTTGTGGATTAATTAGGGGAGAACTGACAATTTTATCATCTTGAGGCTTCACATCCAGTAACATGCTATATTTCTCTGCTTATTCAGCAATTCTTTGTCCTTTAGTAAAACTTTATAGTTTTTTTCATTGTGGCTGTCTTGTTGTTTTTGTTAGGATTAGTCTTGGCTATTTTACGGTTTCTTCATTCTTCCTTGTGAATTGATTTCTAATTACATTTTGGTTGGTGATTCCTGGTGCATAATAGCTAACCTCTATGGTATTTGCTGTGTTCCATCTTCTCTCTCTGAGCATCTTCTCTCATATAATTTTTACAACAAGCTTATGCATAGGTCCTTTTATTATTCTGCTTTACAGGTAAAGAAACGGGGCTTTAGAGAGGTTGAATAACTCATCCAAGATCACAGTCACTAGGTGGCAGAGCCAGTAGCCCTGAGCCTGCACTTCTTTCACTATCCATCGCAGCATGCCAGCTACCTCATCCAACCCTGGTATTTGTTGTAATAGTGTTTTAGTTGAGTCTTTTGGATTTTCTAGGTAGATAATTATATTATGTGTAAGCAACGACCATTTTTATTTCTTCTTTTTCCATGCCTCTTGTTGGGTACATAGTTTTGTGAATATCTCATCATCGTTTCTCAGGAAGTCTGACCTGGTCAGTTTTTCCTTTAGCACTGGAACATATTACCATTTCTTTCTCTTGGGAGTGGATGAAGCTGTTGTTGTGTGTAGAGGCCATGTAGATGGAGAATAGAGTGTTGAAACTCCTCCTCTTGCGGCCCCAACACATTTCTTGTTAAACTCAATAGATTGCACAAATGTATGTTATTCCATTGTACTGTGAGTTTTTGTTTTGATGTACTTAATTTTTTTCTCTCTATTAATTCTGTTCTCCCATTCCCCAAGTTTCTAAGTTTCTGCTTCTTGAGCGGAGTACATTTGGGAACAGCAACCTCTATCTGCCTCAAGCCTCCTCTTATCTAGCCTGGACCAGGGTCTTGACCAGGCTGACTTTTTACCACTGGTGAAAGTGGAAAATAACCATTTTGTGTTTCTGTGGAGGCATTTCCCAACTCTAGGACTGCACTCCTCTATGGGGAAGCAGAAATCCTGCTTTGTTGGCCCTTGTTTGTTAGAGCTGCAGTGTAAGGGTAAGCATTGGGGACCTCAGCCTCAGGATACTCTCTCCAGAGCCTGACCGTCTAATCTAGGTGGCTACTAACATCAACCTGTCCTGATGCACTTGGGCTGAGAGAGGCCTGGTGTGTGTGTGTGTGTGTGTGTGTGTGTGTGTGTGTGTGTGTGTGTGAGAGAGAGAGAGAGACAGAGACAGAGAGAGACAGAGGGATGACTGGGAGAGGTGCTTCAGGCCTCTGCCAGTTGTAGGGATCAGGAGTCAGTCTTGCTCCCTATTGGCCAGTGACTAGTTGGGAGAAAGAGACCAGTAGAGCCCTTCTCTTGTGATCTGGGATTTCCTGTCTTAAGCTACTGGTCAGTTCCAAAGCTACATTCCAAGTTGCGCCAGGGCCACCTTTGCTGACACTTGCTCCAGCAGGCAGCTTATTATTGGGTTCACCTGCTCTTGGCCATGAGTCAGTGGAGAGGAGTGTCCAGTTTTGTTGTTTTCTCCTACAAGATATTAATGTTTTTTTCCTTTAAAAAGTAACACACACTCATTAAAGAAGATTTGGGAAAAAAAAGAAAGTTTAAGAGAAGAAAGAATTGCTAATCACTGTATTGCCCAAACACAATCACTTTTAGCATTTTAGTATGTTTTCTTCCACTCTTTCCTTTTCTATGTGCAGGCTATATTTTTTAATGACATATAACTTTATATTAGTTTAAGGTATATGACATAATGATTTGATATTTGTATACACTACAAAATAATCACCACAATAAGTCTAGTTACCATTCATTACCATAAATAGTAACAAAATTTTTTTTCTTCTGATGAGAACCTTTAAGATTTATTCTCTTAGCAACTTTCAAATATGCAATGTGGTATTGTTTACTATAGTCACCATGATGTACATTATATCCCCATGACTTACTTATTTTATAACTGGAAGTTTGTATCTTTTGACATCCTTCACTCCCAACCCCCCTCACCTCTAGCAGCCACCAATCTGTTCTCTGTATTTATGAGCTTGTTTATTAGTTTAGTTTAGTTTGTTTTTTAACTTATAATAGTTATTTAAAAACCTACCATAGTTTTTCAATACCAAGATGCCATCATTTTATATTTTAAAACAATATGTATTATAGCTAACATTTATCTTTTTATATAAATATATATATTCCACATATAAGTGAAATCATACAGTGTTTTTCTTTCTTGGTCTCACCTATTTCACTTAGCATATGCCCTCAAGGCCAATCCATGTTGTTACAAGTGGCAAAATTTCTTTTTTTTTTTTAATGGGTGAGTAGTATTACATTATATATATGTACCACAACTTCTTTATCCATTCATCCATTTGTGGACATTAGGTTGTTTCCATATTTGGCTATTGTGAATGTTGCAGTGAACATGGGACTGCGTGTATCTTTTAAAAGATATATATTTTCTTTATTTATTTTAGAGAGAAAGGAAAGGAGAGAGAGAGATAGAAACATTGGTGAGAGCCCTGGCCGGTTTGGCTCAGCGGTTAGAGCGTCGGCCTGTGGTCCAGAGAGACCTGGGTTCGGTTCCTGCTAAGGGCACGTACCTCAGTTGCAGTTTGTCCCCGGCCCTGGTTGGGTTGTGTGGGTGGCAACCACTTGATGTGTCCCTTTCACATCGATGTTTCTCTCTCTCTCTCTCTCTCTCTCTCTCTCTCTCTCTCTCTCTCTCTCCCACTCTATCTGAACAAGATATTGAAAAATGTCCTCAGGTGAGAATTAAAAAAAAAAAAGGAAGAAAGAAACATCGCTGAGAGACAACATTGATTGGCTGCCTCCTGCATGCCCTGTGCTGGGGATTTGGCCCACAACCTGGGCATGTGCCCTGACCAGGGATCGAACCAGCAACCTCTTGGTGCATGGGTCTACACTCAACCACTGAGCCACACTGGCTGGGCCATATATCTTTTTGTAAGCATTTTTGTTTTCTTCAAATAAATACCCAGAAGTAGAATTGCTAGGTCATATGGTAGTTCTATTTTTAATTTTTTTAGGAACTTCCATACTGTTTTTCATAGTAGCTACACCAATTTATATTCCCACAAACTATGTATGAGGGTTCCCTTTTCTCCACATCCTTGTCAAAACCTGTTATTTCTTGTCTTTTTGATGCTATATAGCCATTCTAATAGGTGTGAGATGATATCTCAGTGTGGTTTTGATTTGCACTTCCCTGATGAATGTGATGTTGAGTATCTTTTCATATGCCTGTTGGCCATCTGTATGTCTTCTTTCAAAAAATATCTACTCAAGTCCTCTGCCCCAATTTTTTTTTTTAAATCCTTACCTGTTGATTTTTGGATAGAGTGGGAGGGAGGGAGGAAGAGAGACAGAGAGACAGAGAGAGAGAGAGAGAGAGAGATCAATGTGTGAAAGATACATCGATTGGTTGCCTCCTGCATGACCCTGACCAGGACAGGGGATCAAACCATAACTGAGGTATGTGCCCTTGACCAGAATCAAACCTGTGACTCTTTGGTCCATGGGCTGATGCTCTAACCACTGAGAAAACGGCCAGGGCTCTCTGCCCATTTTTTAATCAGATTTTTTGGTGTCTGTTTGTTTTTTGTTTTTATTGTTGAGTTGTATGAGTTCTTTATATATTTTGGATACAACCCCTTATTATTCCCTTATTGGATATATGATTTGCAAATATTTTTCCCATTTAGTAGGTTGCTTTTTAATTTTTGTTGATTGTTTCCTTTGCTTTGCAAAAGCTTTGTAGTTTGATGTAATCTTACCTGATTATTTTTTCTTTTGTTGCCTTCATTTTGAGAGTCAGATAAAAAAAAATGATTGCCAAGATTGATGTCTGGGACTTTATCACCTATGTTTCTTCTAGGAGTTTTATGGCTTCAGGTCTTAACATTCATGTCTATAATTCATTGTGAGTTAATTTTTGCATATGGTGTAAGATAATAGTCTAGTTTCATTCTTTTGCATGTGGCTGCCTAGTTTTCCCAACATCTTTTATTGAAGAGACTATCCTTTCCCCCTTATATATTCTTGCCTCCTTTGTTGTTTAAAAAAATAATAATAAAGGTCTTATTATCTTTTAGCTTGATGCACAAAATTGTGTTTACCTTCCCCTCCCTAGTCTTACAGCTTTTGTTCTGAGTATCCCCCACCTTTACAGGCAGATGGTACTGTAGATGGCAGGCCCCACAAGTCTGCTCCTGCCCTCATCACTGATGTGCCTCTTAGTCTTCTGGTCTGTGTATTGTATTCAGGTGGTTGTTTCCCCAGCTTCAAGATCAGATACTTGTTGGAAAGAACAAGATTTCTTTGCCTCTCTTTTTTTTTCTTCCCCTGCACATTTATTTCCCGTCCCCTTGGGTGGCACAGGGTGCCCTGTTGGCTGATGTTGGAAACTGGCCATCTCACCTGCCCTGGCCTATGTCTCTCTTCTTCCTGACTTCTGTTGACCTCCTGTTCCCACTCCACTGGTCCCTTCCTCACAGCACTGTCATTGCATTACTGCTCCTGGCTTCCCCTCACAGAGTGGGTTTGTGTGGCCTTCGCACCGCATTCATGCTTTGGGACTTAGCCGCTGCAATGATGTCAGTGGTGCAGGTTAGCAGATGGCGGCAGCAGCAATGAGACCTGACATGTTCTAATGACTCCCTCCTTCCCATCCTTGCTGGCCAAGCTTGTGGAGGGCCATGAGTTTCCTTGAAGCATTTTAGGAGGGGGCCAAGGGAAATTGGGTTTGGGGGGCTCCCAGGTGCTGATGAGGCCTGTGACCTTTGCTGCTATAATATCAGTGTTTCACAAGCGGGGCGGTTTAGGAGCCCACTTGCAGCCCATCAAAAATTGATTTAATTGCAATTTTTCCTCCAATTAGGAGCACTGGAGCCTGACTAATTGGAGTAATAGAGAGTAATAAGGCTCAGATAAAAAGCCTTCCTCGGCGGCCTTTGTATCTCGTGTCAGTGCCTGTCAGAGGTCAGAGAGCTTGCATATTCTATTAGGCAGCCCAGCCTTCATTTGTACAAATTAGTTTACCCAACAGTAATTAAAATGCCAATGCGGGTTGAAGAGAACTGAATACACTTGATGGGCATGTTGGTGAATGATGTGACAGCTCTGGTGGCCTCCCTTGCCAAAGTGTGTCAGCCTCGGCTCAGAGGCGGCTGGGGACTGGGCCAGCTGGGCGGCTCTGGGCCAGCCACGGGGCACAGCTGCTGAGCACACCACTTCTGCTGCCCCTCCACAGAGCCACTCCAGCGCTCCTTTCTTCTTCCAGGTGGAGTCATTCTGTTCATTTGTCCATTCATTCTCATTCAACAAGCATTTGATTTTTCAGTATGTGTCAAGCATTATACTAGGTACTGGGGAGAGAACTTATGGGGCAAGGGATATAAAATCACTTGTGCTCTGGAATCAAGACTGGGTTCAAATTCCAGTCCTCCTAGTTGCTCCCTGTGTTAGCTAGAGCAACTTACATTACTGCTGTGTGCCTCAGTTTCCTCATCTGTAAAATAGGGAAAGAAGAACCTACTCCATGGCGTTATGAAGATTAGACAGACTGATGCTTTTGAAATACTTGCTCACAACCTGGCACCTAGTAAGTGCTCAATAAATTACTCATGTACTTAAGAGGACCTAAAATAATAATTAAAATGGGGCCTAATTTCTCTTCTTACCTTCCTCTCTTTTCTATATTTTGTTATTTTCTATTCCTCAACACAAATAACAGGATCCCTAGTTCTCCTGGTGTCTCTCTCGGATGTGAGGGCTCCTACATCTACTGCTTGGGCCTAATAGTGATTTCTGTGATGCCAGGTTTGCCTGAGCTGGGGCCAGGGGGCCAGTAAGGTAGGTTGGGGATCTGGGCACAGAATGAGAAGGCTGGCTTCTGGTAAGGGCTTTCTTGTCCAGAAAGAGTTGAGTTTATGGAGTCAGAATGACTTTTAGACCCTCAAGCTGAGAGAGTTTGTGCACTTGTGTGAGATGAGAGAAAGAGAAGAGTTTTTTTTTTGTTTTGTTTTTGTTAATCCTCACCAAAGGATTTTTTTTTTTTTTTTTTTAGAGGGAGAGTGGAAGGGAGGGAGGGAGGGAGGGAGAGAAAGAAAAGAGGAAGGAAGGAAGGAAAGAAAAAAGAAAAGAAAGGAAAAGAAAAAAAGAGAACGAAAGATTGATGTGAGAAAGACACATTGATTGGTTGCCTCCCACATGAACGAACCCTACCAGGGTGGGGGGAATCGAACCTGCAACCCAGGTGCATGCCCTTGACCAGAAATTGAATCCACGACCCTTCAGTGCACAGTCTGATTGCTGAGCCACACCAGTCAGCGTGAGAGAGAGTTTTAACATTCATTTTTGGGTACTGTTGATATTTCCCATCTATTATCTGGTTGTGGTGCTTATGAGGGACTTCACAGCCCCAGTAACATAGGACTGTGTCATGTGTCATTCAGGTCTGAGTCTGGTGATTTGAGAATTTTTCCTTTAAGAAGAAGAGGGCCCTGGCCGGTTTGGCTCAGCGGTTAGAGCGTTGGCCTGCGGTACAGAGAGTCCCGGGTTTGGTTCCTGCTAAGGGCACGTACCTCAGTTGCAGTTTGTCCCCAGCCCTGGTTGGGTCGTGTGGGTGGCAGCCACTCAATGTGTCCCTTTCACGTCGATGTTTCTCTCTCTGTCTCTTCCTCTCTTTCCCTCCCACTCTATCTGAACGACAACAACAACAACAACAAACAGAAGAAGAAGAGGGACCCCTTCACAGCCCATGTGACTAGCTTCTCAGCCTTGTTGGCTGTGAGCTCTGGAAGGCCCTTTCAGTTCAAGTCCACAGATTTGTCCTGAGCACCTCTTCTGGGTCAGGCACTATGCTGGGCATTGGAATACACAAGAGCTACCAGATGGTTCATGATCTCAAAGGGAACATGGGAAGATAACCACCCAAAATATAATTTGTCCCAAGAAGGTGAGATTAGAATGTGATATGGACTCAGAAGAAGCATGGTCAAGCCACCTGGGGGCCAGCAGCTTCTGCCTCTGCCTGTTTGGCACAGGTCTGCTGTCCCTGTCCTTGGTAGTCTTCATGGTTTGGGTTTGAGTCCTGGTGAGTGTCCCCAGTGAAACCCGGCTCCAACTCTGCTTGACTGTTGCTTATGTGGTTTTTTGCTGAGTGTCAAATTTGATTAAACTCTTAGGTCCTCATAAGTGCCAGGGGGACTTTCTACTTCCCCTCCTTCTCTTCTTTCCTGCTTTACATGGTGAAGTGAGGGGAAAATCAGCTTATGGAAAGAAACGTTCATGGGTGTCCTATCTAGGCAATTAAGGAAGGCCTCTGTGGGGTATGAAGGTGAGAGGCACCCCTCCTGGTAGCAGATGGACAGGGCCAAAGAGGGTGGGTGGGCAGGAATAGAGAAGCACAGGAGTCCCAGGGGAAGGTGTTTCCATCCCCACCCCAGCCTGCTGGAAGGTCAGAGCTGTGGGAGTGGCAGGATTCAGGTTCCAGGTGCCTACCATCTTCTCTACTGACTTACCTAATGCTAATTTAGGCCTGTGGCAGGTCTCCTTAAGAGATATGTCTGCTGGAGCCCCTCACCTGGCCCCAAATCCTCAAAAGTCTGGAGAGCCCAATTGCCCGCTTGAACGATTTCCAAGTGGCTATTATGTTTCCAACCCAAGGTAATTGGCTTTACCAGTTATTAATGGATTACCCTCAAGAGAAAAATGTTGGGGGAAGGTGAGGACAACACCTCCTGGCTTTATAGTTTGGGGTTTCACTGTCCAGTGGCCACTTCCCAGGCTGTGAGTCACTTGGGACATGACAGAGTGGCTGTTTTGGCACACCATGCTAGTTTAGTGGCTGCTGGCACTCCTGTGGGTTGAGAGGAAGCTAGGATGATGAAGCATGTCCCTAGAGGAAGTCTTGGCTTGAGGCATGGAAACCACAGGATGGCTCACGTAGCCATTTTGTCCATCTGGGGTTGAAAAGCAGACACCTGCCCTGCAATTTTGATTGTAAATCAGTGGCTTGGCCAATGCCTGCCCTAACATCTCCCCAGTCAGTAACTTGGAGGCCAACTCCCACCCCCCCCACCCCCCAGGCAAAGCCCCTGGCTTCTTCAGAGCCCTCTCTGTGGAAATCCATCTCCCCACTGACATGCTTGGGATCAGAGAGCCACAGGTGCTGGGCAGGGCCAGGGCAGATGGGTTGCTGCCCCACATTGCTAACATGTCATTAGTATGTCCAGCCCCCTCCCCCCATGCCTGACATGTAGGGACATGGTTCTTCCCTGCCCGGGGCTCCTGAGTGGCACAGCTGCTTTCAGCTCTCTTGCTTGCAGTTTAGGTTTTCAAGCCCTGGGTTTTCCTGTAGGCTTCCCCTCCCCAACCCTGCCAAATCCTCTAACAAAGGAGTGGCCTGGCTCATAGGTTCAAGTTCTAGTCCTAGCACGACAACCAACCTGGCTTGTGCCTGCAGTTACAATGAAACTGCAGATTGTACTTGTTGAACTTTTTAAGGATTTAAGAGACACTCAGAAATATGGTTAGAGTGTTTCTTCTCAACTGCCTCTTGGCGATGTCTGTCATTGTATTCTAAACTCTGCCTGACTCCCATCCCACCCCACAGCAGCCCTGGCTACCTGGCCCCTCACCTTCCCTGCTCTCCCACCTTCATATACTAGCTAGCACTCCGCCCATTTCATTTTTTCATGTTGTTACCCACCTCTCATCATTTTCTTTTTCTCAGATTGGTGCCTTTATATCTGCACTGTGCTTGTACCATGTTACCAGATTCCCTGAGCTCTGACAACCTTCAGGAATGCCCCCCAGCCACCCTCAGCTCTGGAAGGGCACTACCTTCCAGCACTCAACAGCCTATTCCTAGGAGACCATTTCTGGGCCATGGCTTGTGAACTTCATATAACTGAAGCCTGACAGGCTTGCTCTCCTTTAGCCTCAGAGTTGTGCACCTCGAGATCTGTTTTTTATGGTGGGCAGAGACTATACAACTAGGTCAGAGCAGCAAGCTCAGCCGTTGTTGAACCTGTGGCTTCTCTAGCCAGGCAGCTCTGGGAGGTTACAGCTCTTACGTGCTTCCACTGGTCTTCCCACAACTCCTCTGATGGCTCTCTTAGCTGCTTCTCTCATCCTGGCTTAACCCCAGAAACCCCTGGAGAATGAGCACTGCACCTTCAATTGAGTAGCCATTTCCGCCACAAGTTTGGACAAGCCAGACCTGACTCTGCTCTCCTTTTGTTTGGCAGCTCTTTTGTGACAGGGACGGCTTGTTGTGGGCACTTCTCACCCTTAAGAATCTGGGACCTCAACAGGTAAGAGATTCCTGAGCCCACCATGGCTTGCAGTGGGGGTGGGGTTGGAGCTGCCAGGGAGGCAGTGGAGAGCGCTGGTTGAGCCAGCCCCTACCTCAGTTGGCTGCCTAGTGGTCCAGGAGGAGTCTGGGAAGGACCTCTGCCTCGAAAACCACTGACAGCCTCTACTGTGGCACCTTCTCACTTGGAATTGTTTTGTTAGCTTGAGGAGACTGCTGAAATAATTTATAATTGGTAAATAATTTCATGTAAAATTTATGATAACAACAACTTGGATTTATAATACTTTTTTTTCCCAAGGAATGCCTGATGATGTGACAATGTAAAATTCCATCTATCCTCAGAGATATACAGAACAGTTAAAATACAGAGTTATACAGAACAGTTAAAATACACCCAGGTTTTATTGACAATTCTCTGCCTTGGCAGGCTTGACACATTCTCCTCTGATTATCTGCCATTCTATTGTGTGGTTTTTAAAAAAACTTTTTATTTCAAAATAATTGTAGATTCACAGGAAGTTATAAAAATAGGACAGCGAGGTACCTGTGTAACATCTTACATAATATAATATCAAAACCAGGAAATTGCCATTGATATAGTCCATAGACCTTTATTCAGATTGCATTTCTGTGCGTGTGTGCGTGCGTGCTTGTGTAGGTATAGTTCTTTGCAGTTTTATCAGGTGTGTAGATTCAGGTAACCACTACCACAATCGAGATACAGAACTGTTTGTTCCATCAGCACAAAGATCCCTCATGTACCCTTTATAGTCCTACCCATACTCCACTCCCTCTTGTCCCTAAGTCCTGGCAACCACTTGTGTTCTTCATTTCTGTAATTTTGCCATTTTGAAAGTAAGTATTATATAAATGAAATATATATATATAATCCTTAATGGCGTTTGGTATTGTCACCACTTTTTTTTTGCATCAAGTCTAGGAACTTTTCACCTCACCCTAGGCACCTTATACTCTGGTTTTCAGTGCCATAATTAGCAATGAGGGTGTGCTCAACTTGCCTTTCTCCAGCCTCAGTTGTTCTAGCTTATCTTCTCCTTTTCTCTCCATCTCCCCAGGAAAGTGTTAGCCATATCTTTTTTTCTGAAATAACTATTGTGTTGTCAGTCTTTGCAAAATATTTTTTTATAATACATAAGATATTTTAATTAAATACGTTTTTTTCTACAACATTCTCTCCATGATCATCTAACTGCAGGGGTAGGAAACTGGCAACTTCACCAGATACCACATTACATCTTTGGACAGCTCTGAGAGTTAGAGTGCCTCCCCGTCACTGAGGGTTTATCTGCTTCCTGGAGGTGTGGTCCTGACAAGAAGCAAGTCGAACTTCTCCTCCGAAGACAGCCCTTTTAGATTTCAGGGAACTTTGGTCTTGCTCCTCCAGGGTCTTCTCCTTTCCAGGCCAAAAGTCTAAGGCCCTTTAGTTGTTGCTCATAAACATAGTAGATCAGTTAGGGTGCTTTTGTCTGTAAGTAATGACAACCTAATTCAAAGTGGCTCAAACAAACAATAAAGGCATTATTATTATTGTCTTACATGATAAGAAGTCCAGAAGTTGTATTGTTGGCTGGTTCCAGGATTGATGGGTTCAGTAACCCAATGAGACCATGAAAAGCCTATTTTCTCCTCAGTTTTCTGCTATGCCACCCCAGTCATGGTGGCTTTTGCCTTACTCACAGGCTTGTTTACAGATGCCCTCCCAACTCATAAGGCAATATCCAAAGGGAAGAAGGAAGAGGACGTGTACCTGCGTGGGGTCCCTTTTTAAGATGAGGAAGCCCTTCCTAGGAGCCCCCAGACAGACTTGTTATATTTAGTGAGACAAAAATGTATTTCAGTACTCACCCTAAACCAAACTCTGTCAAGGGAAATGGAATGACCAGCCAAGATTCACCTTCTGGGCCTGGGGAAGAGCTCAGCTTCCCACCATGCGCATTGGCCATGGGGGAGGTGGAAGTAGGCACATAATCAGGGTTTGGTCAACAAGAAAGTGAAGAATAGCTAAGTCAGTGACCTATAGTGTCACACTGGTTTCAGGACCATTCTCACCTGAAAGTTTCTCTAATTTTTCTGGTTTGATCCCTCTTGAAATGGAGTGTTCACAGCTGAGTACTGGACATAGCAAGTGTGGGCTGATGAGTGGCAGGTGCTGTCACTGCTTTATTCCAGATCATCTACTTCCGTTACTGTAGCCGATGGCATTACACTATTGCCAGCATAGCTTCCAAGAGCTCCTTTGTTCTGTAGCCCCTGGGATGTCAGAGTCCTGCAGTCTGTGAAAGTTATTCCCATGGCTAGTTCTGCCAGACTCCTGCTACTGGCAACTTCTTGCATCTGAATGGGGCTGGGGAAGAAGGGGCCCCTCCTCTGGTGTGTGATGGGTAGGCTGTGAGGAGCAACAGAGGGAGCACAGGCTGTGAGTTCTAGAACTGACTGCTGCTTATTAATTCTATGATCTGAGGGGCCTCTCTGGCCTCAGTTCCCACATTTATAAATGGGATTTAATTATCCCTACCTAACAGAACCAGTATGAAAAAAAATTAATTTCAAGAAGTACAGCCCTGGCCAGTTTGGCTCAGCGGTTAGAGCATCGACCTGCGGTCCTGAGAAACCCGGGTTCGGTTCCCGCTAAGGGCACGTACCTCGGTTGCAGTTTGTCCCCAGCCCTGGTCGGTTGTGCGGGTGGCAGCCACTCGATGTGTTCCTTTCACATCGATGTTTCTCTCTCTCTCTCTCTGTTCCTCTCTCTCCCTCCCACTCTACCTGAACAAGAAAATGGAAAAATGTCCTCGGGTGAGGATAAGAAAAAAAAAAAAAAAAAAGAAGTACCCACACAGTGCCTGTCACCTTGGGGGCAGTTAACCACTCTAAGCTGTCTCCTTCCCTCTCTTCCTACCCATCCACATCTGTCTTCCACATTGGTACCATGGAGTTTGTGGAGGCTCATCCTTTCAATCCTCTAAATATCTGTGGCCTGTGACCAGTGGAGGGGGAAGGGTGAACCTGCTGACTTCATGGCATAGAGAAGGCTCTTGACAGTAAGGCTGTAAGTCACAACAATGGACATTTGTGCTGAAGGTCAGTTTTACTTAGTCATGTAGCAGGATCTGGTCTTTGGCATCATCACTGGCCTGAGCCCAGGAGGATGGACAAGCCAGCAGGGTGGGAGGTGCACCGCTGTGGTCTGGCTTTGTCTTGAAGGTTGAGTCACATTTGTGTATCTTCTTTTGTCTGTGGTTGCCTTGGTAGGTGATGCCTGGGCACAGATTTATGATCAGGACAGAGTTCTAAGGCGCCAATCCTTGAACAGCATTCTCTTATGAAATTCCTAGACCTCACTAACACTAGAAATGGTTTTTACAAAACCCAGAAAGAACCCAAATGAGAGTGGGTACAAGATAGTTAATGGCCTCGATTCTCACTCGATCCAGACAAGAAACAGCCACTGCACTCTCTGGCTAGCCTGTGGCAGGGCTGCCCTTTGTGCCAGTTGGTGTTGCCTTCTCTCTAGCCCCCCATAACTCCCCTCCTCATCAGGCTTTGAGAGGAGCCAGGCTTTGTTTAAACATCTCTCCTGTCCCCAGGGGAGGTTGGAGGACCCAGTGGTGCAGGGTTTGAGGGAAAGATGCCCTGGTGGAGGCATCTGCTTTTGGTGAGAGGAAATGGATGGACAGGACGACTGTCTGTAGCTGTCTTTCCCAGAGAAGCCTGAGCAGATAATAAAGCCATGTAGAAAATAGGATTAAGGTAATGAACAGGCAGGACAAAGTTTGATCTTTCAATAACGCCAAAGCCTGACTGACAGGCCAATCTGGAAGGTGGAGCAACATCTCCGGTAGGAGTCAGCAGCCGGGCGGTGTGTGGTGCTGGGTGGATTCTTTTGCTTTTAACCTGTCACCGCTGAAACTTGAGGAGCACTGAGATTTTCTCTTTTATGTGTGCAATGACTTGAGGGGAGGAGCACTGAGGAGCAGTTTTGCTCTGAGCATCACCCCTTCAGGGGCTTCCCTCAGGATGATGGGGGTCTGGGACACACCTTGGAAGTGTGGGCGCTCTGCTGAGTATCAGTGCTTCCTCACCCACATGTGTCTATCAGTACCCATCCTCAGGCAGCCTAGGCTACTTATGCCTGGGGACTCCTTTCAAGGTCACCATGATTCCCTCAGCCATTCATTCCATCAAGAGCCCCTGGAGACTCTGTTCTCCCCATGGGCTAGGAAAGGGGAGGTCCTGGCTGGAGCACACAGGTCAGAGGGCAGCTGTGGCACACAGCCATTGCCTAGATGTCAAGGAATTGGCTGTCCACCCCTCCCTTCCTCCTTTTCTGCCTTTCTGCCTGGAGCTGGGGACCATAGGCAGGCTCAAGGATGGGATTTCTAACCTGTCCAAACCAGGCAGGAAGATGGAATCCTTCATCTAACCCGGAGGTGCCAGTGTGTACCTGCTACTGAGGGTAGATGGTCTTTAGGCCCAATCCTCAGCCCCCGAGGGTTCCATCTTGACAGTGCTGACAGCCAGCAACTGAAGTGTCCTTAGCTAGGCCCTAGAGTCCCATCAGGACTCAAGATACTATGCCAAAGCCATCCTGTTCCTGAGCCTGTGGTCTAGAGGAATCAAGTTCTGTCTTGTGTTCTGTCCACATTTGAGCAGGGACCTTGGCTAGACCTCAGAGAAGGTGTTGTCTGTGTGGGGACTGCCTCTCACCTGCTGGAAGGCCTGGGGTTGTTGGGGGAGGGTGTTTGAGTGGCCTAACATAACACACACCCCTCTCCCAGAGCTTATGCTTTCTTTCTTTATTTTTAATATTATTTTTATTAATGATAACATGGGTATTTATTTTATTTTATTTTTTTTATCCTCACCCGAGGACATTTTTCCATTTTTTTTGTTCAGATAGAGTGGGAGGGAGAGAGAGGAAGAAAGAGAGAAACATCGACATGAAAGGGACACATCGAGTGGCTGCCACCTGCACAACCCAACCAGGGCCGGGGACAAACTGCAACCAAGGTACATGCCCTTAGCGGGAACCGAACCCGGGTCTCTCCAGATCCCAGGCCGATGCTCTAACCGCTGAGCCAAACCGGCCAGGGTTCCCAGGGCTTATTCTTGCTGTGGGTTCTACTTTCCTGCCAAGGAGCATTTGAGCTGCATCTGGCATTGGTGTCCTGAGAGCAGGGCACAGTTATCACCTTGGTGGTGGTGGGCAGCTGGGAAACAGGATGAACAGGCCTGTGATCCCAGACCTGGAGGTATCACAGTGGGTCCAGCTGTAGCTCTCAGTTAGCCTGGGGACTCTCAGGTAGGGAAGGGGGGGTAGGGGTGGGCTTTGATGACCTGGCTACTCCTAGGGCATTGAGGGTTTGAGTCCTTGGCTAGGTACTATGCTGCCCTATATGTGTGTGACCATAGGCACAGCCCCTGCACACATTCTCTCATTTCCCCTTCCCCTTCTGGCCAGGGTCATCCCCTGTTCCCCATTACTCTCCCATTTCCATCCTAAAGCCCCTAAGTCTCCTTTCTCAACGAGGACTGGGCAGATAGGCTTCTCATACATTCTGACAGGTACCTTCTGTTTTCTCCCCTGAGCCTTTGCTCCACCTGATCCCTGTGCCTGGATTAACACTTCTCTGCCTCCTGAAACCCTGCTCACACTTCAGCATAAAGAGCACCTCCATCATGAAGTCCACCCTGATCCTGACTCCTGTGGCTGGAGTTGGTGATTCTTAGAGCACTCAAAGGGCCACCTTGTTAGCCACTGTATGGCCTGGTGTAGCTCCCCGCTCCAGCGGGAACTTTGTCTTGGGACCCTGGACTAAGCACAGGGGCTGAATATCAAGGCATCTACTGGCATTTGGAATGGCAAGGGCGCCTGGCTGCGGCCTATCTAACCATCTGCAGGAGGAACTGGTGTCCTGAGTGCAGGCTGGGTCGCTCTGAGGGCACTATTAGTGCCCATCCTGCCCAGGTGTGGCTTTGTCTCTGCCCCAGGCCCTCCGCCTCCACCCAGGCAGGGGGCCTGGCCCTCAGTCAGGCTGATTATGGGAATTGCCCCTCTTTAAAGTACCTGCCTTCTCCTTTGAAAGTATTACTGACAGCTTTTTTCATTTTCTTTTTTCTTTACCTCTTTAAGGAACCCTGTAATTTCTTTCTTTCTTTCTCCCCCCTCTTTCCTTTTTCTTTCTTGTCCCCTCTGTCCCCCTGAACTCTTTGAAATTGGCTCTCTGCCTACTGACACCAAACTGATACTTTGCGTTTCACTTCTCCTTATCCCTTTATGGCAACAGATGTTGAAATTTTGTATCCTTTTATCTGCCCGGCTGCCCCTTCCTGTAATTACCGTCCCCTTGTTAGTACAAAGTGGACTGGCTGGCCTTAGAGCCACTGTGTCTGAACACGTGTGCACGGGTGATGCTGGGGGCCGTGCATGCACGCGCACATGCATGTGAGAGGCTGTGTGCTTGGCAAGGGCCCTTCTCTCACCTGGAGGGCTGGGGCAGGTGAAGCTTTCATGGGCTTCTCATCTCCACCACTTCGTGGTTACATTTGGGACCTGTCTGCCTCCTTGATTCTCTCACCCTCCCCACCAGAGGGCTGGACTAGCACAACCACCACTCCTTGCTCAAAAGCCTTGCAGCTCTCTGCCACTCGTAGAGTTCATGCCAGCTGAGCAGTGTGCCCACCATTGTCTGGAAACCAGGTCATGTCAACTTGCTCCACTCAAAGGCCCAAGCCTCTGACTAAACCCAAATGCCAACTAGTTGCCCCAGCTCTGCACTTTCGTTGTTGCTGGGCCTTCACCTGGGCTATCCCCCCTCCTGTCATTGCTTGTCACAATCCTGTCACTCACTGAATAATTGCTTAATGCAGCTAAAAATGTTCTCTTATCTGTGCCCTTATAAAACTTTCTTTCATCTCTTTCTAGTGCCCACCAGGTCATACCTTGTGTTGTTAGTTGAATACATGACAAACTTCTCTCCCTCACTGGATTGCAAACTCCTTGAGGACAGGGACATCATCTCCTTCAAAGTCACACTTTACATCTTTCTGAAGTTTCTATTAAGCATAATGTCTTGTGTACAGAAGGTGCTCAATAAGCGGTTGTTGGCCAAAGAAAGGCAGAGAGGAAGGAGGGAGAGGAAGAAAGGAAGGGAGGGGAAAAAACCTCCCATTTTCTTAGAAACCATTTTGGGCCCAGCTTATACTTTCAGGCCATCTGTCTCCTGGGAACAGAAGAGATGTAGAAAGGTGAACTGTTTGTCACCCTCCCATCCATTCTCTCTCCCAAAAGCCACTCTTGCGTTTTGGGGTAGCACATGCAAGATGGTGTGTCCTCACACCCAAACAGATTCAGGAATGAGCACCCATAGGGTTTCCATGGAGCATCATCAGGAACCCAGTATGTTAACAACGGCTGTAAAATGGTGTGTGGGCCACAGGCATTTTTAGATGTGGGCAGGGAGGTGGGAGCCAGGGGTATTTCAGGGCACTTTAGCACAGGAGGACTTGCTATGGGCCATGGCTATGGTGGAAGCTCAGGCAAGCCAGGCAGGGGGAGGGGAGCAGGGCACCAGGCTTCCTGGCTCTTCAGGGCCTATTTCTGCCAGGGACTGCCCCACTCTGTCCGACTCCAGCATGGCACTCAGAGCCTCGCCCAGGTCAGACAACCGGGTCTTCAGGGGTAGCACCTACCTTCTGTTAGTGTTCCCCATAAAGATGGTCATGGGGCAGGGGGTGGTAGTCAGTGTCTTATTTAAATTTTTCTTCTCCCTGTCAGGAAGTTCCTCTCTGTCTTCCCACTTCCCTACAGTATCAGTGGAATTGCCTGGGTAGCAGGGTGGGTTGGGGCAGGAAGACCTGATTCCCTCTTCAAGGGTCCCTGGGATGAGGCCCCACATAACCAGGCTGCGGGAACACATTTCCTTCAGGCTGTCCTCCAGCCTGTTGCATTCATCAAGCTCACAGGGGCGGCCCCATCTGTCTTTATCTTTCCCTGGGTTAAGAGAGAATTGCTGGAGTCATGCTTGGGGGAGGCTGGGTGTGGAGGCCCCCCCAGCCCTCAGCGGCTCCTGGAGGCCTGGGCTTTGTGAGCAGGAGTTGGAAGGGAATGGACTTTTTGTCTGGCAGTCTACAGTGACAGCCCCGGCCCTTGCTCCTGTCTTGGCCCGGGGCTCTGAGCAGCAGCCCTGTTCCCACACAAGTTGTTCGACAGCCAAGGCAATGCCCCCCTCCCGCCCCCCACAGTGATAGGCCGAGAGGCATTCTTAACATTCTTTCCAGAGAAAAGGGGTGAAATGTCTGAATTTGGGGGTCACCATGTTATACAAATTGCAATCTAATCGTTTTTTTACAAGAATACACTTGCAGTAAGAAAAGCAGCTTAGAGGAGGGGCTGAGGAGACAGACAGCTTGTTTTGTCCCCCTTCCCCCCAAAGTTTGGAGCTATTGTGGGCAGGTCTCTCTCCCTCCACCACAGCAGTTGAGCTAGAGTTTTCTAGTTAAATTGGCCCTGGGGTAGGGTCCACAAAGGGCCCATGGTGCCATTTCTGTTTGTTTTCCCAAATCAAAACCCCAGCAGGGCTCCTATGGCACCGCTGGGCTGCTATTAGAAGAGACCGGCCAGTTCCCAGAGCATGGTGTGTCAGTTTATGCTCTAAACTTAACCTCACGGGCACTGCATAACAGAGCCTCGAGGTCCTGGGCCCAGAGGCAAGAGAAATTGTATCTTTTTACTGGCCCATTTAAAGTGTGTGTGGCCATTTCAGAGAATCAGAGAACAGGGCAGCAGAAAGAAAACCCCTCAGCCACTGGCTAGGCTGGCAGACGAGGAGCTTTTGGGACTTGTTTTGGCCCCCAGGGGGGCTGACTGATGCTCTCTTTTACCGTGGGTCTCCCCCAGAGTTCTGTATTTCTTATTACAGATGTTGTGGCATGACACTTCACAGTGGTGGCTCAGATGCTGGGACAGAGGCTTTGAGCGGCTGGGTGTGGCCTTTATGCTGCTGACCCTGCCTAGCCATGGATGCCCAGCTCTCCTTCCCTCTTAACCCTGGGACCAGGGGTGGGCAGGTAGAGCCATGCTGGGCTTCACGCCCCCAACCCCACTGCCTTTCATCTTCTATTTCAAACAGACAAACATGAAATTACTTCTATAGATTAAAGGGGAGAGCGCCTCGGTCATTCCTGAAGGCCTCACTAATGGAGGGGGCAGGGCCCCCAATCTGGAAGGAGAGGGAGAACTGTGGAGCAAAACAGCCCCTATCCAGTGTGCGCACATGTAACTGTGAGAGAGGAAGAGAGAGACCAGCTGCTTTCAGGGCTCTGGCCTGCCCAGGGTGGGGGAATCATGGCTGGTGGCCCATCTGGGAAGCAGGGCTTCCTGGGGGCCCAGGCACTGCCCTGGGAAGGAGGTTGGGGGCAGGGGTGCTGACTTAGGGCCTACCCCCTACCAGACAGCAACAGTGTTCCTTACTGAGGGTCACTTCCTTGTCCAGGGCTCAAGGGGAAAGGAGCCCACAGCCTCCTCCTTTACTCCTTCAGCCTTCAGGGAAGAGGGAGGCGCCACCGGGGTGAAGAGAGGTTGAGGATCAGCATCTGTGTGAGGTGGAAGGACTAGAACTGAGGGCCACATTCACACATGTGACTGGCAGCCTTGTCTACCTTAAGCTCTTTGATGAACACTGCTTCAGCCAAAGCTGGGCTGGTGTGACCATGAGTCCTCCCCACTCTGTGCCCAGGCCTCTTACCTGTGTGTCCCTGTGAAGTGTCCAAGGCCTTGTTTCTCCTGTCATGACATGGAGGAGAGCTCAGCATTCAGCATCTCTTGGGTGCTAAGGAATGGAGTCTGGAGGGTGCCCCTCTTCTCCTTCATTTCCCCGTCATTCTGCAAACTCACTGCTTCTACCCGTCCCCTAACATCAGGGATTAGCTGGTGCACTTGATGTTGAGGGGTAGTTGCTAGGGCCAGGAGGCCCCCCTACATGGTTGCTAGGGGTCTGGCATCAGGCAAGGGGTCTGCCCACTGCCGCGGTCACGGAGGGAATTACACAGTCACAAAGAAATTGTTCTTCTCAGTAATCTGCTCTTGGCCACCGGGAGGGGCGAGGGTGGGGGAGCAAGCTGGAGCCCAGCAGGCTGGGGGCTGTGATCACAGAGGCGTGCTCGCCCCGGGCTGGGGGCCAGCCTGGCCAGGAACACCAGGGACCAGCCCGCTAAGCTGCTTTCTCAGCGATT
Organism: Molossus molossus; assembly: GCF_014108415.1. NCBI lineage: Eukaryota > Metazoa > Chordata > Mammalia > Chiroptera > Molossidae > Molossus > Molossus molossus. The sequence continues at coordinate 22,679,659 of NW_023425352.1, forward strand.
TCTCTCCCCAGACACAAAGGTGTTTACTTGTTTTAACATCTCCTGAGACTCCCCTTCTCCCTTTGTGTGGTCTTTATCCCCAATGAGGTTTGAGCCCCAGATTACAGGCGGGAATTAAGGCATTGGACTCAGGCAGCTCAGAACTGCATGACCTGCAGGATCAAGGAGTATAAAATAACCGTGTGTGTGTGTGTGTGTGTGTGTGTGTGTGTGTGTGTCCCCGACCCCTTCAGCAAGGCCCATTCATCGTCCTGAGGAGAGCTGGGTGGCGGGTGGCCAGCGTGCAGGTGTGATGGAGGGGCTGATGGTGGCTGATTGAGGCCTATAGCTGGGAGGAGGGACTGGGATGCGAGGGGAGGGAGTCTGGGCCATCTCCTCCCTCAGCCCCATCATCCTAAGGGAGTCTACTTCTAGCTCAGGAAGGAGAGCTGCACTTCCTTAGGGACTGATGCCATTTGGAAGTTCAAAGAATCTGTTTGGCCAATGTGGGACAATGGCTTATCCTCTGCACCTCATCTCTCTCCAGTGGGCAGCTGATGACGCACCTGGGCAGTGACTTTCCCCCAGGGGCTGGGGTGCTGGACCTGATGTATGAGTCCCCTTCCACACTCCTGTCCTGTGGCTATGACACCTACGTTCGATACTGGGACCTCCGAGCCAGTGTCAGGTGAGTGCGTTGGCAGGACAGGTGGTGGGAAACCTGTGCAGTGATTCCACGTTAGGAACTGGTCGGGGGCAGCTGCCAAGGTCAGATCAAGCTTAGATTCCCCACCTTGGGCAGTCTTGGCCCTGAGGCCTGTGAGACTGTAGCCACCAGGCCGATTAGAGCCTTGGGAACCATCAGGGTGTCACCCCTCAGCATTCTGTCCCAGTCTTTCTTGAGGCCTTTCTACCTGTCCCAAGGCCTTATAAGTTCTATGACATGTAGTCAGCCATGTGAAACACAGATCCACCCTGGGGTCTGGGACTTGATGAAAAAGAGACCTTTACTGAGGAGACTTTTACCCATTAAGGCTGGTTTTATAGAGAATTTGATGATTCAGCTTCTTTCTCTCCCAGCTAGAATACGGAAGTGGGGGTGGAGGTGGAGGTGGAGGTCACCCTGAAACTCCCCTGCATCTCCTCTTCCTGGACAGGAAGTGTGTCATGGAGTGGGAAGAGCCCCATGACAGCACCCTGTACTGCTTGCAGACGGATGGGAACCATTTGCTGGCCACAGGTTCCTCCTACTATGGTGTTGTGCGACTGTGGGATCGGCGCCAAAGGGCCTGCCTACACGTAAGCATCCAGCCTACCTCACACCCCTAGGAAGCCAGGACTCATTTTTACAGGCTGCACCTGAGAGCGGGTGTGCCTAGAGGTAGGAGGAAGCCCACAATGGCGCCTGGCCTATTGCACTGGGCCTGGAAATCCTGGGTCCGGGCTCCGCCATATCTTACTCGAGCCACATGTCATTCTTGTGCCTTCCCTTGCAGGCCTTCCCGCTGACGTCGACGCCCCTGAGCAGTCCTGTGTACTGCCTGCGCTTTACCACCAAGCATCTCTATGCTGCGCTGTCTTACAACCTCCACATCCTGGACTTTCAAAACCCGTGACAGTCAGGGTCACCCTAGCCTGTGGACCAGGGAACCAGCTACTCAGGGACCTCTCCTGCTTGGAGGGTGCAGTGATAACTTCTCCCCACCCCCGTGCCTGTGCTCTCAGAACTGGGACCACAGTGCTTAGGCCCTTAGGCTAAAGGCTGCTGACTCCTGGGAATCTGGGTTACCTAGAGGCACAGTCCCTCCCAGGAACCAGTTGGAGAGAAGGGACCTGCTGCTTTGGAAGAGTGAAGCTGAACCCACCAGGGCTTGCTTTCCTGTTGGCCAGAGCAAGGATCTGGCCTGGAGAGGCCCTGCCCTCCACCCCACCCCTTTGTAGAGCCATGACAGCGTAGAGTGAGGTGCGTGCTCCAGCCTTTCCAATGGTCCCTTTCTGCCCTTTCCCTGGATGGAGGGGAGGCTGGCAATACCCCTGCTGGCACCAGCCCCTACCTCCTAAGTCAGATCCCACCTCTGACCAAGCTTTTGGGGCTGGGGACTCATTTCTGAGGCACTGTGGCTTGTCTCCCTTTGAAACCAAGAAAGGACAAAGGAAACCCAGCAGTTTTGAGTGAGTTCTCAGCCAGCCCAACCTTAGGCCGGCTGTTGAGACATGCTACAATGTTCTTTTTTGTAAAAATAAAGCTTGATTGTTCACAGGTCTGGTTTCTCACTGGCTGAGGAGTCTTGGGAGGATTTGAATCTAACAGATGCAAATTTGGGGATGTGCATGCTGGGGAAAGGGTAAGACCAGCCTCACGGCCCAGTGTCCCGAAGAACAAAAGGTTTCTTTTCTTCAGGAAACCCTCTCATTGCCCGCCTACCCCTTTGGTGGTGGGGTGGGTGTCATCTGGAGGGTATGGGGAGGGGACCATCAAAGGACTCCAGGTGGCCAGGGGCTAAGCTGCTGTCCATCTGCAGTGACCCTTCCTCACCCGAACACAACATGCACATACTCTTCACAAGGCTACCACCCTTATTCTGGCTTTTCACCCACAGTGTCTTCACATCCTGGGCTCTGTGTCCAAGGTTTCTGCATTTTTAAATAAAAACTTCTCCCTCACCCACCCTATCTTACTTAGGGAGTTCCTCTGGGACACATCTGAAAGCTAAGGTAGTGTAGGGCCCCTTCCAGCCTAGTTGTCTTCTGAGTTTATGCAAACAGGCTGGGGAAGATGCTGGCCCTCTCTAGCTGGGGTCAGGGTTCCCCCGTCACCTTTGCCATCGAAGGCCCATACCTCCCTTTATATGGAAGCTTTATGTGGAAGGTCTCTAGGATAGAGAAGGGAATGTCAACTCCAGCACCCTGCCTCCCCAGGAGCACACAGAAGTGGATAAGAGGGAAGTCTACCCACAGTGACTCAGAATGACTTTACTCAGGAGGTAAGACCATGATGCAGGAGGCCGGAGTACCCCGAGTCTTAGTTCTTACAGAGCCTGGTTAGCTCCTGGAAGAGAAGAGGTGCCAGAAAGGCCCAGGCTGCAAAGTCTTTCAGGTGACAGGAAGAGCCTTATCCACCCTCCAAGCCAGAGGTGCAGGTGTCCACTACTGGGTCTTGCAGTCCCTGTCACTGCTGTGGGCCATCTTTACCTTCTTTAGCTCCTTCTGCAGCTCCGACTCAGCCACCAGGACCTCCTTTGGCTTCTGGTACTGTAGATGGAGCCAGGAAGAGGACATAATTCAGTTATCTGACCCCCCCCCCCCCACATTTACAGCCCCTTCTAATCCTTTTATTCAAAGGTGAGGAAACTGAGGCCTACAGGGTTGAATGATTTGCTCAAGGTCACATGGCTGGGTAAGAGCAGCCCTTGAACCAGAACCCCAGTCTATGATTTCCACCCCACCCCATTACCCTCTATCCTCTAATAGCTGTCATTCATAAGATCAGGTTCCTCCCTGAGCCCCCACTCTGCTCTCCCCATGCTGAAATAGAGATGCCTATTCTGTGATAAGTATACCCCAGAGGTTAGGGCTACAACTGGGGACTTCCATGGAATGGGAATTGGGCAGGGAAAAAGGGAGCTTGTCCCTGATGCAGTGGCTAAGAAGTCTGTGTGAATCTTACGGAGATGATCAGGGTGCAGTTGGCATAAGCAAAGCTCAGCAAAGAATCATCCAGAGGTAGCTGGTATCTTTCCAGATCAGTAATAGAGAACTTCTTGTAGTACCTGTGGGGACATAAAGGGATCATGGGGACACCTGACAAGGTTACCCCAACAACTGGGCATCAGGCCCTGTATTGCCAAGCTTCTGCACAGTTCTCTCACACCTTCCAACAGCCAGAGAGGAAGAAGGGAAGCCACTATTTTGGAGCTTAGTGGCCCTGAAATAAAAAGAGGAAAGGCCTTATGACCAGCCTAGCAGTAGAAGAGCAGAATTGGTCATGATTCCTTGACTAGACCATGGGTTAGAATGACTTATACTTCAGGCTTGGGACCACCGAGGACATGTAGAAGAAACATGGAATACACAGATAGCTCAAGCAAGCTAGACCTCCTCTTTACCCCAAGTGCTAACAAGGGGCAGAATAAGGACATCTAGGGCTGTCCCCCAAAGCTGGGGACTGACAGCTGACATTTACATGGGACTTCCACTGAAGACCTCAGCTACCTTTTCCTCTGTTGGGATCTCTCAAGGCCTTATTAGCTGACTCTACTTGTAGACCAGAGAGGGAAGTACATCCACAGGAGAAAACTCCCCGAGAAGATGAACCATGTGACTCATCAAGGAAGCTGGATCTCTGGGGCTCAGGACTACATTGCTGACCCCGAGCCCCACTCCTCTATTTTCACACACCACACACACAACTATCATCTGCAGGTGCTAGTCCAGAGATTAATGATCCCTTTTAGTAAAAATAACAAAAAGCAAAACTCAGTACCACCCAGACCATAATGTGTATAACTGGACTTCGTTTTGCAGGAAATTTGACCTTTACCAAAGAGGAAATTTGGGCTCAGAGGTGAAATGTCTTGCCTGGTGTCAATGAAGTCAGGATTGAAGTTCCTTGCTTCTTGTCTGGTTCTCATCACACCAGAGCACAGAGAATGGCCTACTTGTCCCTAGCCATAGGTCCGCATGGCATTTTCCTTGGTGGAAGTGTAGCTAGACTCTGATCAATGGCTGCCAGACCTGTCACCCAGGCAGAGCATCACTGCAGCTGCCGAGGATGTGTGGGTTGGGAAGGGAAACGCTGCAGGCAGGTACAAACAACTCAAGTGAGGCGCTGGAGAGGATGGGGCTTTTAATACTTCAGAGGAGCTTGGTCCTTGTGGTGACAGCTACCTCGAGTCCACTTCAAAAGCCCTGATGCCCTGGGGACTCAGAGAGTTGACATCAATGCAGCACTTTTGCCCTGCTCTCCCTACCCAAATCCCTTAGTTCAGCAGAGGCTCTTCAGGGCCCCTCTCCTCCCAGGTCTCCCACTCCCCACCAAGGTGCTGGGACCCATGGCAGGAAAAGAATGTTTACTTAAAGGCTGACAGTTCAAAAGGAGTGGGGGCTGGGAGTTCCTAATGGCACTACAGGTTTGCTTTATTTTCCAAAGCTCTGCCCCAGGGAAAGGTGATCCATCTGCCTGCAAACTGGAGTGGAATGCTGGCCTCATCCTCTTCCTAGGCAGCCCAGGCTGAGGTCTTTTCCTGGGGCCCTTGGTCTGGCCAGCAAAGGTGGCAGACACTGATAATAGGGGGGAGTCAAAGGTTAAACAGCAAAGATTAGATGAACACAAAGGCTTGTTAGGAAGTGTTAACATCTTCCTTGCAAATATACACAGAAGCAGAATTGGAAGAGAAGCAGCTCAGGCACTTGTAGCCCAGCTGAACCCAAGGGGTCTGTGTAAGGCTTTGCCCTGTAGAGCATGGGGACAGCCTTTCTGCCAACCTGGCTTGTGTGCTGCAGGGACAGGGACATACCTGTGCACCCTCAGAGGGGCACTCTCAAGCCACATTCCCCAGACTGGGGCAGTGGGACGAGGAAAAGAATCCTGGAGCTTGGCCTTATGGAAATGGCAACAAAACTGAAGGGAGCGCCCTGGCCAGTTCGGCTCAGCAACTGAGCATTGGCCTGCGGACCAGAGAGTCCTGGGTTCGGTTTCCGCTAGGGGTACGCACACACACAAAAAAAAAGATTGAAGGGAGCTTGAGGTGCGTGGCTTGCCTCCTCTGTCCTATATCCCATCTTTCATGAGGTTAGAGGAAAGGAGGCAGTGGGTCTGGAGATGCAGTTTTATTTTGAGTCTATTTGAATGGGTTTAGTTTATTGAGGTTAAACAATTTTCCTCAGAAGCACGTGATGGGCAGTGTTCAACGGAGTATGGGCCATTTCTCTTCAGGAAGCAGCCCTCTCCCTGCCATTCCCTGACCTTGGGGTTTGTCTTGAGAGGAACTGCACTTGACTTTCTCACCAGCACCTGGACTAGAGAGAGACCCACTGTGCTTTCGGAGAAGCCAAAATACTCAGCCTCAGGCAGCCTTAGGTAGGCAGCAAACATTTCTTAGGCATCACCTGTGTCCCAGGCCTTGAGCTGTGAGCCTCGGAACTTAAGGATGAAGAGGAAACAAGGCCATATCCCTGCCTTAGGAGACCATGTTGTGTCTCTGCTGAAAGTTAAACTCTCATAGCAGGTGGTTCCTGGCTTCTTGCAGATATCCAACACTCCCCTATTTTCATCTCCCTTCATTGCTCTCTGTCTCAGCCACACAGCAAGAGGTGACATTTATTAATGCTTATTCTGTGCCAGGTGCTGTTCTACACATTGACTCCTCAAAACAACCTTCTCAGGTTGGTTACTACTTCTATTATCTCTCTTTTACAGAAGAGGAAACAGGCACAGAAAAGTTAGGGATCTTGCCCAAGTCACAAATCTGGTAAATGGTGATGCTCTAATAACAAGTGATAATTCCCCAAGTCTCCTGACCCCTCTATCTTTCTACATTCTCACTTCTAAGTAACAGACCACCTGGTCTACGTTCCCTGCATCTGTCCAAGGATGGGGCAGATATGGGAGGTGGGCTCCTCAGGGATCTAGCCACCCTGCAGGTCTCCACAGCACTCTCTCTAACACATGGTCGTCTTTCTTTCTGAACCTCAAAAGTGTTCAAAAGACATGTGGAAGCAAAGGCTCTCAGTAGGACAGGCCATTTAACTTTGAGCCTCAGTTTCCTCCTCAAATAAAGGGGCTGTCCTAGATAAACTTTAAGTCTGCAGGTGCCAGTCCAACAGGCCGGAGCAGGCTGACTTTCCTCTATGTGTGCCAAAGGACAGCTCCTTCATTTTGGCTCTCAGAAATGACCTACCACACCCCATCACTGTCTTCCCACTGTATCGCCTTCCCAACTCCCAGTCCTTTCCCAACCCATTCTCCCTTGCAGTCAACTGAGAAAGGGCACAGAAGTCAGGTCTTCAGAGAGAAAGACACACAAGGCTGAAAGTAGCAGCAGAACCACTGTGGACAGTCGCACGGGCCATGCTCCACACACCACGGGGCACACAGGGTTGGCCAGAGTAGTCAAGAGAAGCCTCCAGCCAGTCCAGCCCTTAGAAAACAAGTAGGCAAATCTTCCTTCTTTCTTAAACATCAGGCTCTGGGAAAACTGTTCACCCTGCCCTCCTAGACAGTCACAATACACACTCACATACTAAAGGTTCTCAGAAGTCCTCCTGAAGAGAAACTCCTTTAATCCAGTTTCCTACAATTATTTGAACACAGAATACTTTTTTCTAGCAATGTCTATTAACACCTCCTACAGTGTCACTTATCACTGATGCCAAATCAGCCAACCTCCCTTCACATTCTAATTTCCAAAGAATTGTTGAAGACCTGCTTAAGGCTGGCCATTTGTATGTATACAATTTCATCAAATTCCCCAATCTGTGAAGTAGGTATGAGTATTCTGTAGTAGATGAGGAAGCCTTGTCCAAAATATTACAACTAGCCCGGCCAATGTGGCTCAGTGGTTGAGCGTCAACCCATGCACCAAGAGGTCGTCAGTTCGATTCCTGGTCAGCGCACATGCCCAGGTTGTGGGCCAAACCCCCAGTGGGGGGCATGCAGGAGGCGGCCAATCGATGTCTCTATCTCTCTCTTTCTCTCTCTAAAATCAATAAAGAAATCAAAATACTACAACTAATACATGAGAGAGGCCAGATTTAAGCTGACATCTTTCCACCCCAGCACCCCATTCCACTTACAGCTGCCAGCTTCTAGGCTGAGGCTAAGAACTTTCTTTTTGCACAAACTCTCTTAACAGGAACAGATGGTGCCACACTGGGATCTTGGAAAAGACTTTCCTCCTTCCCTCACTAATACCTGAGGCCAAGGACATGATACACTGGAATCAATTCCTTCAAGAAAAGTAGCCAACCCAGTTCTTCAGGGACAAGCAAGTATGGACAAAGGAACTCTGGCTTTTATTAGTAACCACATTCCAGCGTATTCGAATGGGCAGTCACGGAACTTCCAGGCGAGTGAAGAAGTAAAATCAGACAGAAGTGCCATGGTGTGGTGGAAACCGCAGATGCCTGGGCATTGAGACCATCACTAACTTTACCTTTGGCAAGTCAGTCCATTGTGCTGACTTTACAGATACACTTATATAATACTATATAACACAAGAATAAAGATATGTACCCTGCCCACCTCTGGAGGAGTGATAATCAGAAAACACATTTTTAAAGTATTCTGAGAAAGTTAAACTTGCTCAAAGGAATAGCCATAAAGTTCTGTTTAATTAGTGGTAATAAAAGTATAGGACACATTACTACTCCAGGTAAAAGTTGAAAATGCCACTAAGCTCAGGATTAAGGGTTTAGCGACCCTTCTCGCCTACCTCCCAGCAGAAGCGCCCGAGGAAAGCTGGGTTGAGCTAGGCTGGGCCACTGAACCAGATGGTCAGTGTTAGCTCCAAAGTGGTACTGACAAAATCCTCTCCCCTCCAATCCCTGGCCCTGCCCCATCCCAAGGCACTACTCCTATCCCTCCTGGCCTCACCCATCAGTTCAAAAATGTCTCCCCCCTGCCTTGGGCCCTGAACTGGGCCTCTAGCCATGGAGCTCCTGGCCAACAGCGCCACCTATGGCTGCATATGTGCAAGAGCTAGGACCCAGAGGATCTGCCCTCTGATGAATTTTTTGGTGAGCTAGCTAGTCTCTCTCCTCTCATTCCCTGGTAATCACATTTCTGCCTGATATCTGTATTCGACAGTGACCTCTGGGGGACAAAAGGGAGGCAGCAGCCAGATCCACAAACTGCTGGGCTGCAGATTCAAGTGCTATCAGAAGCACTTTTGTTCCCAGTTTGGACCCAAGGCCTCTTACACCAGGGAATGCTTGCTGAAGTATGGAATTTGTTTTCCTAAAGGCAATTTCTCTGTTGTCTGAAATTGCTAAATTCTACTTTAGACACTGCCTCCTGTTAATGATGAGAACAATAACAGGAATAAAGTGCTTTTTGTCTGAGGGCTTCAAAGTGCTTTATAAACGCAAACCCTTATTATTATGACTTTATATTTATAGACAAGGCCCACTGCAGGGGCTACTGGCTGCATGTACAGCAATAATCCCGAAATTAATTCATTCATCTCTACCCCTTCCCTGTCCCCTTAACACTGCTGAAGTGATAGAGTGGGGGGTGGAGGGTCATAAGAAGTAGGCAGGACCCAGGGCTGCACCGGGGGAGCCTGGGAACCATGCTGCTTCCCTGTGGGCCTGGTGGACCTGAGGTCTGGGGGGTGCGGGGGGAGGCTGGCACCACACCATGTAAGAAAATGGACAAAGAGCTGGGTCTTCCTTACTGCATGTAAACCAGTAAGGTTAGCTAAACTAAGCTTAGCACCCAGCGTGGGTGGCTTCACAGGACCAGTAACTCATAAAATCTTCCATTTCAATCGATGTCAAGTCGATGTCATAGGAGTTGGCCCTACACTGCAATCCCTCTGGCCCATGGTAAAACTGATTCATTACAGGGCTATTCTTCCTCCTGTACTTAGTCAGAGCTCTAGAAACCCAATAGGATCAATACATTTCCAAGACGGTCAGCCTGGAAGCAGCCTTGCCAGGATCGAATCTCCATGTTGGCTACCTCTGTCCCCTTAACCCCTCATTTTGCCTCTCTCCACCAAAATGTCACAAGGAGAAGAGAGAAGGGAAGTGGAGTGCGCCCTTTGAAACATAATGCAAGAGACTTTCAAGAGGCCAAAGCACCTGCCCACTGTCCCTCAGTTCAGGAAGGGGTCAGGGTTGCTACTCCTAAACCAGCACTTGAAAGTCCTGTAACTGCCACCCCAGACAGGTGTGCCTTCCAGGCCCTAGCTCCCTGCCAGCTCCAACAGTGGTATCACCAGGCTAAGTTCACCGTGGACTGGATCCAGCCCATGGATCCAGAGGTCAAGGTCACAATAACCTTTTAACAGAAGCACCTAAGATCACAAGTTAATAACCTGGTGATTCCCTCATCTCCTCATTCATTCAAAAAATATTTATTGAGCCCTAGTATATGCCAGGTATTAGACCAGACACTTTTTCAAATTTCCCCGACCTGATGGAGCTGATTACATTATTATAGCTGGTCCTGCAGGGAGGAAGCCTTTCAGCATTAATCACCTACTGGGTTTTAGTAAAGCCCTCTTCCTTCTCTCCCTCAGAGCTGGAAGAGGAGGCTTCTCTGCCCTCCCCACCACCACCCACCCAGGGTAGGTAGCAGTCTGAGCCCTAACTCAGGTTCAACCCCACCCCCACCCTGCTCAAACATAAGCAGGCCACTATCACCCACGCTACTTACTTTTTGTTAGTTGTTCTGACGACAACACAGCGCTCCTGCTGGTCCACATAGACATTATAGACATCCTTAGGGTAGGGGAGATTTCGAATCCGCCACTGGAAACACATCTTGGTGTCCTTGCGCATGAAGATGGGCTGCAAAAGACAAATCCAACTCCAGGACTGTTCTTGGAGAGGAATAGAAAGGAATGGCTCCCCCGCCACAAATCTCTGCCCATGGGCTCAATGGGAGATGCTCAGCTCTTCTCAGCTCCCTCTGATGCTTTTATCACTGTGACATTCCAGGCCTGAAGCCCTTGCCCTGAGATGACCACTCCAGGCAAAACTTTCTAGAGCACTGTATCCAGGTGGGCAAACTAGAGATGAAGAGGTGAACAAGACATGGTCCCTTTCCTCAAGGACCAGGAGCCCGCTCCCCACTTAGCACCCCCTCCACAAGACACCTGATAGATAAACATACGTTGGCATTGCTTTCCTTGATGAGTTCACACCCCAGATTCCCTGCTCCATGGGGTGCTGGCTCTCCCACCTCAATCTGCCACTGGCCCAACGCTCCCAGGGCACTTTTTACACGCCATTTTCTTACTGGGGAGAGAAAAAAGCAATGGGGTTATGGGAAAGGGGCTTTGCTCTTTTCTGTTGAATCATCGACTTCACATCAATAGGTGGAATAGGATAAAAGTGGGAGCTACAGGCCCCTTTATACTGGCTTTTTGTCCATCTGAGCAGGGACCTCTCAGACTCTGAAATCTCAGTTGAGCGTTTCAATATTAGACAACTTATAAAGCCCATATCATGAGTGCCCAGACAAAAGGAACTGGAACACAGCTCTGCAAGAAGTCAAGTGGAGACAAGAACCCCCCAGTTGTGGCTTCCAGTAAGGGGAAGATGCGAGGGTTAGGAAAAGGGTAGCTACTGGTAATTGGGAAAATTTGGATCCCAAAATGTGTGAGTTGACATGCATTTTTCCCTCTAAAAATGTATAAAGGAAAAATGAATTGAGGGTGAAAGCTGATAGGCAGATTTGCCTCATGAATCAGAAAGTCCAAATGTAGAAATTCACTCACTTCAGGTATACCCGGCTTAAAACAACAGCCCTCAAAGTTGTATTCAAACAAAACACAGGTACACACCATATTTTAAATTCATTATTTATAGAAGATCTAATGTGAATTTTTTTGTGAAGCAGAATCATCCTTTTATAATACAAACAACTATCTCTATTTTACTTTGTTTTACAAGCCAGATTTTTTTTGCCAAACATACCTTATGGGAATTATAAGGGAGAAAACTAGTTTAATGGACATTATCTAAAAAGCTCTGCCAGGCACCCCACTCAGCTGTATGTATCATCAGGGAATTGTGGTCATGGGACAGCCCATCACTGCAAGAGACCCTCCAGAGCTGTAACCTCTCTGTTCCTTTCTCTTCCTGCTGCACAGAGGTATACTCCAACCTGGGCAGCCCAGGTGCTGCTTAAGGCCAGCAGCCTTCCTAAAGCTGCTGTTAGGAGTTCAACAACCCAAAATGGGCCATGGATTCCAGTTAGCTGCTTTTTCTGGGCTGGGGGATGAGAGCTGCAGTCTGATTCTCTGAATCAGGGGAGCGGCGGGTTTCTTTGAGATGTTTGGAGCAGCTGTGCCAAATCCAAACACCCTCACTGCTCCAAGTAAGGCACAAAAGTTGAACACAAAAGTGTGCTGTAAAATTAGAATTTTCCCTTGAATATGTGCTTTTATAAGGTCTGCTGCATTCTGCAGTATGATTTTATTACATCTTAGGGCCAAAAATTCTCCCTTGAAACACATTTCCAAGTTTATAATGAAAATTAATATGGAAGAGTAAAACTTGGAAATATGCTTTATAGGCAACTTTTTTTTTTTTTTTTTCCACAAATACTTCTACTCTTTTAAATGAATGGACTGTGACCGGGAGTATATCCAAATCTAATCATGTAATACAGCACCTTGCTTAACTAGAAGCCAGCCTTCTGGGGACCTCTGTCATAGTCACAAACTCAGAAGTGACAAATGCCTCCAAGTAGTGGCTTTTTGTGACAAGACCCACACACCTCACTCTATAATGTAGGAAAGATCACTCCTGGATTCTCACTCAGACTATGTATATAAAATGCTACATGTAGAATAGAGAAGTAAATTAATTGTCTTCCAAGGCATATTGGCAATAGCATGAGGGGACAGATCACATCAAGGGGCAATGTCAGAACTACAAAGCACCTGGGATCATTCAGTGTGAGGACAAATAAGCACCCTTAAACCCTGAGGGGATTGCTATATAATGAAATACAGTCATCACAGATCTTAAACGTGGAGGTTCCCTCAGAAAGCAGCTAGTCCAATGCCTGTGGTTTTTAAATGAGAAATAGCATTTCTTCCCTTGCCACCACTCTCTAGGGGACAGAGTATAAGAAATGATCAAGGCTCAGAGATAAAATTTGTAAAGCCACAGATAAAATTCAGTTCTCCTAACTCCAAGTCCAGAATTTGAATCATTAATAAAAGGCTAAATTATATTCTATAAATGTTCAATAAGCATGTATGATACTGTAAAAGATTTCTATTTTTTTAAGTAGCTCTACTTCTCTTTTTATATTTTAGCCTTTAAAAGAAAAGCTTTGGTTACTTGAAAATATAATGTATGAGGAGTACCTAACTATCTGGGGCTCCTCTAATCATGGGCCTTGTTAAATCATGTCCTAAAGCTTGATACCAGTGTGGTCAGGAGAGGCAATTCCAACCCCAGGGTTTTCTGTCTATTCTTTTACTCCAAGGACTTTTGGGTTTTGCAGAGAAGCCTTCCCAAGAAGCACACTAAGGAGAAGAAAAATCAGCTACTCCTTTCATTACCACCAACCTTAAAAGCCACCCAGGTCACAGGAACTTAGAATCCTTAGCTGTTTCACCTCTTTAAAAAATAAACAATTTGGGGATTAAATTCTTTGATAGAATGCAGAAGAAAGTCTCTCTACTCATTCCCTTGTAAGATTCAATAAATGATTTTGATGAAGTCCTTGTTATTTTTTTCCCCATGGACGTGGGCATGAACGCACATGTGCAGATCCACACTTTGTCTTTCTTGTCCTGTCTTTGTTCCTGAACTCAAGGACAGCTCCTGTGGCAACAGAAGACTGTTTCCACCTGCTGTCACTCTGATTTGATTATATGTTAAACCCAAACTGGTGTGTGCGAGGCAGCTCCCTGGGATGCTGTCATATCTTCCCAGCTGAGCCAGGGCCAGTCCTTGGAAAGACTTTCAATGACCCTGTAGAGGGTCTGATGGGGAATACATGACGAAAGCAGTGCTTGGGGGCTTTTTCCTAAGTCAGCACGAAGCAGGCTGATGTCCAAGACTGTTTGCTGAAAGGAGGCCCCATCTTTCAGGTGGGCTGGAAAGTGGAGGTCCTAAAGGCCTCTTTCCCCGAAGCTCCAAGCCCTGGCCCATTTCCAACGTGGATAATTACATTCCCCCTTCCTAAATACTCCCTGCAGCTTAAACTGGATGCAGGATTCTTCTTTTCTGCCCTAAAACACTGCAACATTGCTATGTGGCTATTAAACAGCTGCCATGTCCCATCCCTGAGGAGGCTGAAGGGAATCGAGTGGGTCATTTATAAAGCTGGTGAAGTGCTTGGGGATGAAAGTGCTCAATATCCTCGAAATGCAGCCTGGGGTGGTTAGGCTGGCGGTCAAATACCAAAGCAGATTAGGCCGGTAATCCCAATGTAATCGCTGGGGGATGGCCTGCCCTTCAGCCTCTGCCCCCCTGGACATGCTGTGTTCTTCTGGGGCTGGTTTGATGTTCCGATCATTGTTATAGGGCCCTTCAGTTTTTTCCTCTATGAATACATACAGCATTCATTGTGGGGGGTAGGAATGAATAACACAAACAGGGTAGAAAAAAATATGACTCTAATATGTTTATTAACACCAACTGGAAGAACTCCGTCCTAGACAGATGCACTATTGGCAACTCTTCCTCAGAAAATTACTTTCTGGGTTTTTCTAACAGAAAACCAGTTTAGCCAATTATCAAATTTATGTAATTAGCTTGAAAAAACAGAAACTATTCCCATTTATGGCTACAAAAACTCTGTTCATATTTTACTTCACAGAAAGCACAAGTAAAAGTCAGCTCAAGCCCTAGGAATATTTATATTTAAAAGTTAATAATGAAAGTATTTTGCAAGGGCAGCTGCCGGGAGTGGGGCTGGCTAGAGATGGGTAAGAAAAGGATCAGCTTCTCAAAGGGCCTGGCGGTCCTGTCTGGCCATCTCTGTCCTGCTCCTACCAGCCCCAACACAGGTCCTTCTGAAGAGCACAAAATTTAGTATGAAGAAAAGAAAGCAGAATTAACTATTCTCAACTCCCAACAGTATGTTGTTGTGGACTAAAGCATGGGCTCTTAATCAGACAGACCTAATTTAAATCCTAGCTCAGAAACTAACCAGCTATGCGATTCTCAAGAAGGTGCTTAACCTCTTGGAGCCCCTCCCCCTTTTTAGCTGTAAAATGGCGACAATAGTACCTCCTTCATCAGGTTGTAGTGAGGATGATTACATGAGATAATTCGCACAAAGCATTTAGCATGGTGCCCAATAAAAGTTATGGTATTAATATCATTATTAGGTAAACTTTAGCCAAACAATATTCTCCTAATAACCTCCATTTGTGCTTTTAAGAAAAAGGAGTTTAGCAGGGTGGGGGCATGGAGGTGAAAGAGGAGATAAATAGTGATAGAAAAAATAAAAGAAAAATAAAAAATATATAAAAATAAACAGGAGTTTGGAGGCCACTGCCTGTTCCCTACCTGCCAAGAGAAGTGACAGGTTAATATGGGATGCTACAGATAAAGGAACCGGGACTTTTTTCATTTTAATTTCATGTCCAAGCACAACTAACAGGCCTAGGTTTTGTTTGTTTGTTTTATTTTATAGCACGGCAGCTACAGCTGTTTGATTTGCTCTGTGTGGAGAAGAGAGGTGACACTGGCGGCTGGGGGAGAGGAGCTGC
The DNA here is from genome assembly GCF_014108415.1 of Molossus molossus. Lineage (NCBI taxonomy): Eukaryota > Metazoa > Chordata > Mammalia > Chiroptera > Molossidae > Molossus > Molossus molossus. The sequence goes on from NW_023425352.1 coordinate 22,695,048, forward strand.
AACTAGTCTCTGGTCTGGTGATGGTGGTGGTTAGCCCACGTGACCTCTGCTTTCATAAGCTTGCCCCTGTTAGGCATTCCAAGGCTGTCACCCCCTGGGAACGCTATAAATTACAATGCATTGTGAGGATATTACTACTGTATTGGTTTCCACCAAATCAGTGTCATATGCTAAACACATCAAGATTTTTAATAGCACCAGACTAAACCAATTGGGACTAGAGCCCAAGCAGCTCATAATAAGGAGGGATCAACACTTCACTCTGCGACTGAACATGCGCAAGACACACATTTTAAGACTGGAGACTAAGAGAATGCAAACCAGTGTAATCTGTGTTGTCGGTTCTGGACATTTATGAGCTGTCAGAAAAAGGGAAAAGAAATTCCCTCACCAATACTACCTGCCGATCAGACCCAGGAAGAAATTAAAGTCAAGAATAATGACAAGAAAATAACCCAGTCCATGATTCCATCATTGGTCTTAGCATTTCAGGTAGAACTTAATAAAGAGACTAACTCCCATTGATGACAGCCTCAGGCCCTGGGTCAAAGAACCAGCCACCTAGCCCTGGGAAGTCGGTTAATGCTGATGTGTGGACCTGGGAACATAGAATGGACAAATCAAATAATTCCCAGAAATATGAGCTGGAGCCCCTATTCATGAGCCTATTCTTAGAGGAAAAGAGCTGCCAGGAACACAAATGACAATGCTACAAAATTACCATTTCTACCCCTACTGCCTTTGATTCAGACATTCTCCAAGATAAAGGTCATATTTAATAGTGCTGCCTCTCCTTGGCCTGAGTGGCCCAGTAGGTTGGGAGTTGTCCCGTGCACAACCGGGTTACCGATTCAATTCTCGATCAGGGCACATGCCTGGGTTGTGGGTTTGATCCCCAGTTGGAGAGCATATAGAGAGCAACTGATCAATGTTTCTCATATCAATGTTTTTCTCTCTCTCTAAGTATGTCCTCAGGTGAGGATTGAAAAAAAAAAATTGTGCTGCCTCTGATACTTGCTTGTTTTTAGTGTGGCTTCAAAAAAAACTGCAGTGGAAGCCAGCCCTTACCACTATTCAGCCTACAAGGCTCACTTCCAATTCCACCTTCTCTGTAAATTTTTTCCCAGTGGATTATCTACATCCCTATTCCCACCATAGAAAATCTACTCACTCTCATTTGTTTGGGAGTTCAATGGGATTTACTGGTCAAATCCCACTCTACCTCTGGTGTCCAGCACTGGACCTCTGATTATTCTCTGGAACAATCTTGCTTCAAGGGCCTTAGTCTGCCCTAGCTTCCACATTTAGTACAGGGTTCCTCCCTCAAGCCTTGGGCTAGGAGTGTGCTCAGGTCATCCCAAGTGTTCCTAAGGGCCCACTGGGAGCTTCAGTCACTTACCAAGTAGTTCACTTGTCTTCTCATCATATTCTTCAGCCATTTCCTTCCCGTCTGGGAACAAATAGTGCACCTTTCTTCTCCCTACGCACAAAGCAGAGAGTGCCTTACCCCCAAACCTCCTTTTGCCTGTACCTTGCAGATAAAGGGGTTTACCTGGGAAACACCAACAGCCTTGGGTGTATTGAGAAACACTCCCGAGCCTCCACTCCTTGCCAACCATGGCCCACCATTGCTTTAAGATATGCCCTCGGACTCTCTTCCTTTCTAAAACTTTCAACATTATCTTTCTTTGCTCTGCTATTTCCTCTACCAGCAATAACTCCATACTTCTTTCCATCTGTTGAACTCCTTCACGCCCTTCAAAACCTAGCTCAAGCCCGGCCAGTGTGGCTCAGTGGTTGAACATCGATCCACGCACCTCTTCGCCGGTTCGATTCCCGGTCAGGGCACATGCCCAGGTTGTGGGCCAGATCTCCAGAGGGGGGCATGCAGGAGGCGGCCAATCGATATTCTCTCTCATGGATGTTTCCATCTCTCCTCCCTCTCCCTTCCTCTCTCTCTAAAATCAATAAAGGAAAAAACAAACAAACAAACAAAAAAAACCCTAGCTCAAGCCCTGGCCAGTTTGGTTCAATGGTTAAAGTGTCGGCCTTTGTACCAAAGGTTCTTGGGTTCTATTCTTGGTCAAGGGCACATACCTGAGTTGCAGGTTCAATCCCCAGCCCGTCAGGTTCTGCAGGAACCAGTTGATGTGTCTCCCTCACATCGATGTTTCTCTCTCTCCCTCCTTCCCTCCCTCTCTTCCACTCTGTCTAAAAATTAAAGGAAAAATATCCTCAGGTGAGGATTAGCAATAACAACAAAAAAACCAGCTCAAATATCACTTCCACTGGGAAGTATTCCCAAACTACTACCACAGGCCACCTTAGCAAAATTTGCTTCCTTGTCTGTGCCTCTCTAATGCTTTATTCATATCCATAGTGAAGCATTTACCACAGAGTATGATCCTTATAAAAGCAGTTATCTTTCTCTCCCAAGTTCCTAAAACCAAGTTTATATTCTCAGGATATTAAACTGGGTTTCCCAACTAAGTACTCCCTCTAGCCATGTTATCATTCTGCCTTCTGCACATCTTTAGGCCATTCCTATCACAAAGTCACATGATGTTAGTCCCCATGTGTTTTCTTCATAGCATTTATTTTGGTTATGATTTTGCATCTGTGTGACTAATTACTGCCTGAATCTTCTACTAGTTAAGAGGGGTTTTATCTCCCTGCCTATGGTTTCCCTAATACCAAACATAGTACCTGGCATATATTAGGAGCTCAGCTAAACAGTAGTATTTGAAAAAACCACGATAGAGCGAAGCCCCGAAAGTTGAAGCGCGAAATGGCGAGGGATGACTGTGTAAATAAAAAATCCTACTTTGCAGAAATTCATTTATCGCAGTAGGGTCTAGAACTGATTAACCATGATAAACGAGGGCTGACTGTACTGATAGAAAGAATGGATGAACATTGATTCACCTTTCATTGAAAGAATGGATGAACATTGATTCACCTTTCATTGAAAGAATGGAAGAACACAAGGGACTATCCTAGCCCATCTCTTCCATCAATGTAGTACAATCATAAGCATTTTCATAAAAGTAGCTATGCCATCCTGGCCAGTTTGGCTCAGCAGTTAAAGCCTCAGCCCGTGGACCAGAGAGTCCCGAGTTCGATTGCCGCTAAGGGCATGTACCTCAGTTGCAGTTTGTCTCCAGCCCTGGCTGGGGTTGTGTGGGTGGCAACCAATCGATGTCTCTCTCTCACATCAATGTTTCTCTCTCTCTCTTCCTCCCTCTCTCCTTCCCGCTTTATCTGAAGATAAATGCAAAAATGTCCTCAGGTGAGAATAAAAAAAAAAGTGGCTATGCCATTTCCCCTATTTTTACAGATAGGTAAGTGGATACAGGTAGGCTCCTCAGTGAGACTAATAACAGAGGACTAATGCCCAGTAGGTCAGTCCACCATACATTTGATGAATAAAACCTCCAAGGCCCTTAACCAAAGGGTTAATGGTGCCACTAGCCAAAACTTGCAATTGTATCCGATCTATTAGGCCTTCCCCCTGTCCAATTCACTCCTCTGGGACATTGATCTCTACAGTTGTTCCTAATATAATATATTCTGGGGAAACTCACCCGCCAAATTTGTGTGTCTTTCAGCAGGCCCCTAAGTCACACCACCCTTAATCATCTGGATGGCTCAAAGAGCTGGAAGGGGTTTTCCTGTCAGGAATGGGGTACAAGGTGTCACCTGTGAGTAGCTGAGGGTGTCTGGCCTGACCCTTTTCTCCCCCTGGAGTCCAGTCTTGAGTCCAGGCAGGATGCAGTGCTTACTACTGGCCAGGTACTTTACATGTTTTATTGCATTTAATTTTCACAATAATCCTAAGTGTTCCCATTACCTGTATTTCGCAAATAAGGAAAACTGAGACTTAAAGGTCATACAACTTGTTCAAGGTCATAAAGCCTAGGACACGATGAGCCCAGGCTTAAATTCACTTGATACCTACGTTCATGCTCTAATAACCATACTAGGATAATTTGTATGGCTTTAAATATTTCTAAGGTTGACACTGTTTCATGGGTTTACTGGTTGTTTCTAGTGAATTATCTGTTTAGGCCTTAGCCTATTTTACTTGGGTATTCATCTTTTTCTTACTAATCTAACTGAGCTTTGTATATATTAACCATGTGTCATATACGCTACAAATATCCTGTTTCAATTGCCTTTTAATTTTGTTTAAAGTGAGTTTTCCCACCCTGGCTGGTTTGGCTCAGCGGTTAGAGCATTGGCCTGCGGTCCAGAGAGACCCGGGTTCGGTTCCCACTAAGAGCACGTACCTTGGTTACAGTTTGTCCCCTGGTTGGGTCATGCAGGTGGCAACCACTCCATGTGTCCCTTTCACGTCGATGTTTCTCTCTCTCTCTCCCTCTCACTCTATCTGAACAAAATATCAAAAGATGTCCTTGGGTGAGGATAAAAAAAATAAATAAGCAAAGTGAGTTTTCCCAAATAAGTGTTTACTTTTTATATAGTCAACTGTTTTTTTTTTTTTCTTTGTGGTTATTACCCAGAAGTTGTACTTAGAATACCCTCCCTTACCCAAAGATTATATAATAGTTACTTATACTTTATTTATTTATTTATTTCAATCCTCACCGGAGGATATATCCCCCCCCCCCTTTTTTTTTTTTTTCAGATAGAGGGCGAGGGAAGCAAGGAGGGAGGAAGAGAGAGAAACATCGATCTGAGAGACACATCAACTGGTTGCCTCCCACACGACCCCAACCAGGGCCAGGGATCTAACTGCAACTGAGGTATGTGCCCTTGACTGGAATTGAACCTGTGACTCTTTGGTCTGCAGGCCAACGCTCTTACCACTGAGGGAAACCGGCCAGGGCTGTGTATACTTTATTTTAAAATGTATTTGTTATATAGGTATGTACATAGATATAAAACTTTTAAAGTATACTAGTATGACTACTTGTTAAAAAATAAATGAGTGTATATGCATAGAAAAAAATTTAAAGAAAAAATATAGAAGTTTATGTATAAAATATAAATTATGACTATCTCTGGATGGTAAGAATATAGGTGACTTATTTATTTTTCATATTTCCAGTATGAAAAATATAAAGTGTATTGGGTTTTCATTACCAACAGCAGTAATTCTTGGTGGGAAGGAGGTGACATCCCCAATGCACCCACACATACACCAAGTGGGTAAATCTACAGGGGAGGTTTGCCAAAGCATAGCCATATATTTAATATTGGTTTGTTTGTTGTTGTTGTTGTCTTTTTCTTTCTGCTCTAGTACACAGCTTGGCACATAGTAAGGCCTTCCTAAATGCTGTGTTTAAGAATGAGCAAGTGAGCAGCTGATTTTAATTTCCATGCTTCCCTGATTGGCCTCTGACTGCAGATGTGAGTCCCTAATTGGTATCCTAAAAGCTACAGGAATTCAGACCTAATTCATTCTGGCTGCCAAGTGGGTCCACAAAGGGACCTTGAAGTACAGGGAGGGGCCTACACTGGCCGATCCTAGAGTGAACGTTAGGGTTCCATAGCCCTGTGCCCATCTTTTCCAGGCACAGCCCCAGGCCCTTGCTCTGTCTCCACTGAAAACCCAGGAAACATTTAGAGGTTCGCTTACAAACAATATCACAGCTTGAAAGGACCTCAGAGATAGCAGGGAGCCCATCCAGCTCATTTTACAGGTGAGAAAAGTGAGGTCCAAACAAGTACAGAGAATGACTGGAGAGCCTGGTGATTTAATGGCAGAGTCCTAACTAGAACCCAGATCTCCCTCCCTTCCAAGACACCAGGCTGTCTTGAGCAACAGAACCCCAAAACTGAGGTTCGTGAGATCCCAGGTCAAGATGCAGTTGTACCACTGTCTGGTTGGGGGATCTGGAGCTGGTCTAAAACCTTCTTGGATCAGTTTCCTCTTCTGTAAAACGGGGTGGAAAATTAACAGCCTTTCGGGACTCTGATGAGGAGCAAATGACATGATGAATGTGAAAGGAATTACGTAGCAGAACTCCAAGAGGAGCGAGGTGGCCTACAGGAAACTAGGGGGTGTCCAGAGATGCGTGTTCCAGTTACGTCATCTCTCTGGGTCTCAGTTTCCTCATCTGCAAACCAGGACCCGGCTTGGGCGGCGGCCGCGACCCTTCCACTCTGCGGTCCAGGCTCTGAGGCCCTTCCCGGAGGCGCCGGCGCGCAGGGCGTACCCTGGGGAAGGAGGGAACTCGCGCGGGGCCTCGAGTTACCGTCCTGCAGCAGTGCTGTCTTCTCGGCCGCCCGCAGACTCTCCAGCCAGCCTGTCACCACCATCTTCCCTCCGCCCAGCCGCGCGCCCGACCGCTACCATGGCGACCGTCCTGCCTAGGGTCACTTCCGGCTGACCCGGAAATTGTTCCGGTCATTTTCCTTCCCCATCCCCCCTTTCATCTGCACTCATTGACTGCTCCGCCAAGTAAGTAGCAGTTTTTCTTGCTCACGCCCCGGTTGGCTTTCTGGGCCTGAAGTTGACCCTACCCTGAACGGAATGCGGGGAGGGGGGAGGGGGACCACAGGACAGGGTCCAGACGCGTCACCCCTCCTTTGGCCTCCAGCTGGGAGTCGCGAGCACGCTCCAGCTGCGATCGCGGTGGGTGCCCCTCACCTGCCGGAGTCTTCTCCACCCCCAGCTGTGAGGCCGAGACTCCCCCAGCACCGGAAGGCGCCAGACACCTGCTGTGGCCTTGCCCCATCTTCCCGCAGCTGCGGGCCTGAGCACCCCCATGCCGCGAGGCCTTCAAGGACGGCAGGTGCAGGGTGTTCCCCCTGCCTCCCTCACTTCCCAACCCACACCCTCAGATTTTTCTCTGTGGGTCAGTGACGGGGATACAAAAAGGTTAGGTGGAGTTTGTGCAGATCCACCCAATCTCCACTCCTCTTGGGAGCCCAAGCCCTTCCTAAAGATGTAGCTCCATTTCCTAACTTGGCATCCCCTTTTGGTAAACCCCTTTGGGATATAGCAGGGCAGATACTACACTGAATCTTTAGAGCAACCCCTCTGAGGAATGATACCGTGTCTCACCCGTCAAAAGTGCCCCCAGTAGTTCCATTTTCACTCCTTTTTCCCCCAGTACTCTGACTTTGAAAGGCTGGTAAGTGTAGAGCTAGACTAAACCACTGAAGTTCAAATGAGTTTTGAGAGACCCTGGGGAACTGAACTACTGCTCCCAAGGCCTGGTCAGTAGAGATCTCACTTCCATAGGCAAAGGGGTTGGGGAACCTCATTTCTGGGTTTCAACATGACAGCTGCCCTGATCAATCCTCAGAAAGGCCAGGATCCAGCCATACATCAATGGACCCCAGGGGCATCTTGAAGGCATTTCCCAAGCGGAAGAAAATTCACACCAATCCATCATCAAAAGCACTTGCAAAGATTCCCAAGAGGGAAGATGGAAAAAGAGCGAGAGGTGAGTGGATGCAATCTCAGAAACCTCTTGTGCTCGAACCTCTAGACTTTCTACGTTGTTCATGGCCAAAATCAGATCTTAGAGCTGACTCTGTCCACTCAGGGCCTGCAGGTTGGTTTATGCCTGCCTTGTACTAGGCTTGGTTCCAGGTCTTTGACAGACCACTTGCTGTTATCTTCTACCCTACCCTGGGACTCCATTAATCAGAAAACACTTCCTGATCCCTAAGGAAATGACCAGCAGAATCCTTTGCTCTCCAGGAGGTTACCTGCAGTGGGGAGTGGGGTTGGGGTCCAGAAATCCATCTCAGGCCCCCAGAGTTATAAGATATTTTGCAGCCAAATTAACAAATAGATGACAAAAGTTTACATCGGTTGGGAAGGGAGTATCTATTAGGCTGTGCAGCCTATAATGCCAAGACATGTATGCCTTGTGCCTGGTCTACTGTAGGTATCTATTAATACTTATTGAAAGAGTAAATAAACAAAGTGATTTGTAGGATGTCTACAATGTGCCAGACACTGTTGTAGTTTACATGAGGGAACAGGACTTATCAAAATCCTTGCTCCTTACATCAAGTGATGGCCCATGAGGAAATGAACTGTGTGCTTCTGGTGGAACCCCCAGAAGGCAGGTAGTCTGAATAGAAGGAAAAGGATTGTTTTGGGGGAAGGAGACTATAACAGTATCATTCCAATCATGTCTGAAAGTTATAACAATAGGCATGTGGTATCTCCTCCACAGAGTGGCTGAGCTCCCTGCGGGCCCATGTTGTGCCCACTGGCATTGGGCGAGCCCGAGCAGAACTCTTTGAGAAGCAGATTGTCCAACATGGCGGCCAGATATACCCTGCCCAAGCCCCAGGGGTCACCCACATTGTGGTGGATGATGGCATGGACTGTGAGCGAGCCCTCCACCTCCTTAGACTGCCCCAGCTGCCCCCAGGTGCTCAGCTGGTAAAGTCATCTTGGCTGAGTTTGTGCCTGCAGGAAAGAAGGCTGGTGGACACGGCAGGATTCAAGATCTTCATCCCCAACAGGTGGGCTGGTCCCAGTCTTTCCTCAAATGCTTTCCAGCAGCATCTTCAGCTCTTTCCTTGGGTTATTAAAAAGAACTCTCATTGTCTTAAATGAATATGTTAGAGAACCAAGGTGTCTGAGTAGAGAAGGATTGAGAACAGATAGGGTTAGACCTTTGGAGTCTTAACTTCCCATCATCATCCCTCCAGGTACCTGGACCAACAACAGCTCAGTAAAGCAGACCAAGACTCTTCTACTCCTGGATCCTGTGAGGCTCAGCTCAGGACAGCTCTCTCTCCTCTTCCTACTCCCATTAGACCTGTGTCTCCTCCTCACAGGACAGAAGAAGCTCCAAGCACCCAAGCCCAGGTGAGGAGTCCTTCAGCCCCTACAGTTCCCTTTCCCTGGGAACTAGATCACAGAAACAGGGAGGGCCTCGTGGTCATTCAGGAAGTCCAAGGCCCCTGAAGAGAGGAGGGCTCTCTTTATTGTGAAGCCATTTAGCTTTTCCCAATACTTAATCACTCCTATTTTTGCCCAGATCATATCTACCAATGTCACTGGGCATCCTAGGGCTGGGACTGAGGAAGTCAAATGGAACAAAGCCCCACACTTAAGGAAACCCAAGTCTGATGCAGAAGACCAAGCCTAATTCTTGGGTCTAACTAGGAGACTCAACCCCTACTTTCGAGGAGCATCCATTGGGGGCGGGGGGGCATGCATTTATTGTCTCTTCTTCTTCCTTACCTCAAGTCCAGCTCCGATGATGAAACCAGTGATGGGGAAGAGACCCAGATCAGCGCAGCTGATTTGGAAGCCCTGATCAGTGGCCGCTACCCCATCACCCCTGAGGGAGATGGTGAACCTAGCCCAGCCCCTGAGGGTCTGGATAAGTGGGTCTGTGCACAGCCTTCGAGTCAGAAGGTGACCAACCACAATGTCCACATCACAGAAAAGCTGGAAGTGCTGGCCAAAGCCTACAGTGTTCAGGGAGACAAGTGGAGGGCCCTGGGCTATGCCAAGGCCATCAATGCCCTCAAGAGCTTTCACAAGCCTGTCACTTCCTACCAGGTACCTGGGGGCCAGGACAGGGTATGCAGAGGGGTGGGATGTGGTCTTCCCTTTACTGGCTAGAGGTTGGTGGAGGCACCATTCACAAGTGAGGTTCAGGTGGAATGGTTAAGATTTTATGATGTCTGATCCTTGCACAAAAGAAAAAAAAATAGGGAGATTGATGAAAGCAGATTGGCAAAATTTTGATAATTATAGAAGCTGGGTAACAGATACTTGGGAGTTTGTTACACTGTTCTCTCTACTTTGGAATTTTTTTCCATAATAAAGTTTTTAAAACATTCAGACCCTGGAAGCCAACAGACCAAGGTTTGAATTCTGGTTTCCATTATTCACTAATTGTGTGACTTTAGGCAAGTACGTAAACCGTTGAGCGTCAGTTTTCCTCACCAGTAAAAAGGGACTAAGAATAGTAACAATTCAGTGTTTTATGAGGACTAAATGAGATGATCTCTGTAGTGTATGACCTGCTACACAGTAAGGCCTCAGTAAATGTTAGCTCTCGCTGTTGTGATGATGATGGTCACTAGTATCACCATTACTGCCTTTTCTCTACTTCCTGTGCTGATCTCCATCCCTCTGGAAAGCAAAAGACAAATTAAACAGCCCATTCCATCCAAATTTCTCATCTTCAGTTGTGCCCAACTGGCCATTACACAGCCATTAGTTGCCAACTGACCAGGCTGGTTTTTACTCAGACATCTGCTAAAAGAGTCAGCTTCCCCACACTCTGGCCCTACCTCTCCCATCTTCTCACTCTTTTTTCATGCCTCTGCCAACCCCTTCCTCTAGGAGGCCTGCAATATCCCTGGGATTGGGAAACGGATGGCTGAGAAGATTGTAGAGATCCTAGAGAGTGGACATCTGCGCAAGCTGGACCACATCAGCGATAGTGTGCCTGTCTTGGAACTCTTCTCTAATATTTGGGGAGCTGGAACCAAGACTGCCCAGATGTGGTACCATCAGGTCATACCTTGGCCCATCCCCCTCTCCGTTTTGCTGTGTCTCAGAACTCCTGACCTACAACTTTCTTACCTTGCACTCTCATAGGAATGAACCCAGACTATAGGGAGACCATTTTTTAAAGGGCCCAGGGCTCATGTAAACCCCTCTCCTAGCTCCCAGAACTGCCCTGTTGTTTGGTATGGTGGAGGCACTAATCTGGCAGAGATGAGAAGTATGTTTCTCTGTCTCCCAGACCAGCAAGGGCCTTTCTGAAGAGACCAGGCCTCAGGGCTGAGTACGCAGAGCAGTGATTCCCAAATCTGGCTTGCCCAGATTCACCCCTGGACCGATGGAATCATGAACCAGTATTTTGGGATTGTGGCAGGGCTGGATTGGGGCTTGTCTTCCATGCCGCTTGCCTTTCCAGAGTTCCACTGATTACAGACCCAACTGCTCCTGGGGTAGGTCCTGCCTCAGGCCTTCCTTGAAGGCTGGGGGTGATGGAAGCCTTGTGTGTATGCTCATCACTGCCTCTTCATTGGTCCTGGATCCTCATAGTGTCCCCACTGGCCTCTTTTCTCCAGGGTTTCCGGAGCCTAGAAGATATCCGCAACCAGGCCTCCCTGACTACCCAGCAGGCCATCGGCCTAAAGCACTATGATGACTTTCTGGAACGCATGCCCAGGGAGGAAGCTACAAAGATCGAGCAGACAGTAAGCAGGTGTCTCAGAGCAGTGAGGAGCCAAGAACTCCTGATCCTTCAGCTGGGGAGCCTAGCAGGCAGAGGAAGCTATGGGCCACCAGAGGTTAGGACCAGGGAGGAAAGAGCAAGTCGAGACTAAAGCTATGGGCCCAGAGGAGGGGTAGGTGGCTTTGGTAGGGTACTACTTAAGGCTATTGGAGTTTGAACTGGGCTAGGTTTGGGTGGGTTAGGGTAGAGATTCTTAACAGTTTTTGATTCACAAACTTCTTTGAGAACCTGGTGAAAACTATGGACTCTTTCTCTCCCGAAGTTGTACAAATGTACAAAGTTTTATATCTCTTTCCAGACACGTGGGCTTTCTGAAGCCCACCTGTTTGGAGAGATGGCGAAGAAGCCCAGTGCCGGTAGGATTAAGTTTGGGGTTAGAGGAAGGATAGATCAAGAGGTGAGTTAAGGTTAAGCCTGAATTAGGAGTAGGGTTCTCTTAGTGTTGGATGCTTTTAGTTAAGATTCACGGTTGTCCTAGAAATAGGTTTGGCCAAGATTAGGGTTTGGTTTAGAGTTGGGTTACGGATCAAGTTCATATAATTGGTGTTAGGATTAGGGACTGGTTGCTATGGACAAGGTTTGCTCACTTTGGTCTAGGTTTCGGATAGGGTAGGACTCCACGGAAACTATGGATAGCGTAGTTGAAATTAGCCTCCAGCTCTTCAAGCCACAGGAATCTGAGGCTGGCGCAGGATGGATGAACAGGCCCCTTTGTTCACCCGTCACCAGGCTGTGTTGTTAGTGACGGCACCATCACTCAGCCAAGGTGTCCATGCAAGGATAATGCCCCAGTGAGCCTCCAGGACCCCTGCCCACCTTGCCTGCTCCCCCCATTGAAGGGTGTCAGTGTTAGGGGTTTTTGATGGGATTATTCACCCTAGGCCTCCTCCCATCTTCTTGGGAGGCTCAAGAAAGGAGTGTGGGGATTAGCAGAGCCTCCTGTCAGGAAAATTGAGGTGTCATGGTTGAAGGTATCCAGAGACCCAGAAATCTCAGTGTCCTGGGGTGGAGGCGGGAGTCTATCTGCATATGAAAGGCCTAATGTCTCTGGGATAGGGGCTAATGGGCTTATCCCTCTCAATGAGGGATGACCCTTCAGCGGACAGTTTCTGTCACAGCTCGCTTCTCATGCAGCCCCATTCCTCCAAGTAAGGATTTGGACATTGGCTAGATTTGCCTTCCTCTCTCCCCTCCCCTCGCCTCCTCTCCTGTCCCCTTCCCTCTTCTCCCCTCGTCTCCCCTCTCACCATCACAGGTGTAGTTATATTTCTGGGCTCCATTTCCCCCAGGCTTGGGCCTGGGGCACCCTGCCAGCCACCAGGCCTCAAACCCCAACTCACACACTCTGCCTGTAGTACCAAATCCTGGGGCTGAGGCCTGGCTGAGGACTTTCAGGCATCCAGCCCTTTGTCCTAGGTGGAATTTGACAGACGTGGCACAAGGGTTGGAGCAGGGCCAGGAGAAGGTGTGTCTCTGCTTTGAAGGAGCCCTAGAGGGGAGATCAGCGCCTCCCCTCAGAATCAGAGTAGACTCCTTACATCTCTTCTCAGGCGGCCTCCGCAGTGCGAGCACATTTTCTTCTCCTCTGCCCTGTGAGGCTAGAGAACTGCTGCTCCCGGGAGATCGGCCTCTGCTCCCGGGGCCCATGCCCTCAGGCCTTCATCACACTCCAGGGAACGTCTAGGGCATAAGCTGGGAGGTGGGTTCCTGGGCCAGGGAAGGCCCTTGTGCTAATACAGGAGAGGAACTCCTTGGGGGCTTAAGGTCCACAGCCCCTCAGCCCTCACTGCTCTCTCCCAGGTCCGGGAATCAGCTCAGGCCATCAACCCTGGGCTGCTGTGTGTGGCATGTGGCTCCTACCGACGGGGGAAGGCAACCTGTGGTGATGTGGATGTGCTGCTCACTCACCCGGATGGCCGATCGCACCAGGGCATCTTCAGTCGCCTCCTTGACAGCCTTCGGCAGAGAGGTATAAGCTCCATCTCTGGGTGAGCAGGTTGGCAGGGGGCAGGGCAGATCTGGGTGGCCCCCAAGAGGGAGAGCCTCAAAGTTGAAATCTCTAGACAGGAAGCAGGGGAAGTTTGCTTCACGTGACTCGCACCTTGTGATTAGAGACATTTCAGGGAAGAGATGAGACAGCCCCATACCACACAGTACCACCTGCATGTTGAGTGTCTCATCTTACCTTTCTGCGACACTGTGGGGATGGGAGGAGTGTCTATACACATTTTATAGGTAAGGAGACAGGTGCAGAGAGGGCAAGGTCACCCAGCAAGTAAATGAGTGACCTGGGACTAGATGACCCAGGACAATCAAGAGAGCTGGGAGGATGGGATGGCCCGAGGCCTGGCTCCTAGACCTCTCAGCAGCTGTCCTGTGTTGGGCCAGGGTTCCTGACTGATGACCTGGTGAGCCAGGAGGAGAATGGTCAGCAGCAGAAGTACCTGGGTGTATGCCAGCTCCCAGGACCAGGGCAGCGGCACCGACGACTGGACATCATCATTGTGCCCTACAGCGAGTTTGCATGCGCCCTGCTCTACTTCACCGGCTCTGCCCACTTCAACCGCTCCATGCGGGCCCTGGCCAAGACCAAGGGCATGAGCTTGTCGGAGCATGCCCTCAGCACAGCTGTGGTTCGGGACACCCGAGGTCTCAAGGTGGGGCCTGGCCGAGTGCTTCCCACTCCCACTGAGAAAGATGTCTTCAGGCTCCTGGGCCTCCCCTACCGAGAACCAGCTGAGCGGGACTGGTGACCCATGGTTGGGTTGGAGGGGGTACCCAGCTGGACCCGCTGCCCCACCTGGCCGCCCCTCTAGCCTCAGCTGACTAAACCTCACCACTTCAACCAGCAGCTCCCTGAGCCTGAGGAAAAGGGCCAGCCTGGCTCCTGGGTCTGCCTGGCCAGCCTCTGACACGAGCAGGCTGCTTTTCCTTCTACATAACTGCTCCCGGTAGAGTTCGGCACACGGCCCCTTGCCTCACTTGAAGCAGGGACAGGTGGCTGGTTTGAAACCGGCTTCCTGTACTGAAGGCCCAGGCATCCCCCTTCTCTACCCTGAGGAGGGTCTAGCTGCGGGGGGTGGAGTGGGGGCTGCAGGGGCAGAGGCCCGCAGCTATGGCCTAGCATTACCCAAGATCCTGTGGAGCAGGAGAAGGAGCCACTCCATGTACGCCCTCCACCCACCCGCTTCCTGTGCAGCTGGAGGTGTTGGGAGAGGGTGCCCCAGGCTCCACGAGGACAGCATTGGAAGGCCCAGGGGCCCAGTAAAGTGCATTTGACATTCAACCTGCCTGGTGTCCATGAACCCCTGCCTGTCTTCCACCTGGGCGGGGTGGAGGTGGGAGCTAAATGGGAGCCCAGAAAGGCCAGTAAATTGCTCTCCAAGTAGACTAGGCCTGAGTCAGCTCCTGAACTCAGAAGGGCACTGGTGGACTTTAAAAGGGAGAATTCATGGAGTCAGGCATTTAGAAGTGCCTGTCTCCCCATCAGCATCTTTGGGCCCTGCCCTAGGACAGGCTATCTGAGGACATGAACAGAAGTGACGAAGACTCATTAAGAACAACTAAATGGTGACTGCCATCGACAGGGCTGAGGCAGTCGGGAAGGCTCCCTGGAGGACGGGAGGGGCGTGCTGGCAGGGAAGTAGCCTGTTTGCGAGGGGCAAGCAGGCTCTGGAGGTAACTAAGGAACCCACTTTGGAGGAGCTGCTGTGTGCTGGTGTCAGGAGAAGGCTGGGCTGGGAGGACTGAGAGTCAAGCTGAGGGCTACTTTGATAGAGCAGATAGGAACAAGTCCAGCGAGTGGCATCAAGATCATTTTCAGAGGCTGGACCTTGCAGGATGGAGAATTGGGTGAGGGCTGTGGAAGTATATGGGGGATTTTGAGGCAGAGCAGAATTCTAGAGCCGACCTTCAGTGGCGTGGCTTGTCAGGATCCCAGCAGTCTTAGAATGGGTCCCCTAACTCTAGTTCAGATCCCTGAAGTCCAAGCGATGGGGCCTTGTCTGCATGGGTCATGCAGGGAAGGAACCAAAAGCCCATGGAGTCTGAGGGCCCCTTTCCCAGCTCAGTACTGACCATCAAAATCCTGGAAACCTCTAAGACGTGAGCCTCTCCCTCAGCTACTCCCAGGGAGGTGTGGCTGTCCAGGCCCTGGAGTGGACAAGAGGAACTGGGAAATCCCTGGGCCCCCCCAGGTGTTAGAGCTGCTTTTGTCCTTGCTCCAGGTCTGCTAGTTCTACTCTGGACTGTGCCCTTGGTGCCTGCCCTCATCCCCAGCAAGGACGGAGTTGGCAGAAGCTCAGAACCTGGGGTGTTGGCATCCAAATGTGGCCATTGCTTCTCCACTCCTTTTACTTCCCACTTCCTGAGCCTCCAGGGCTAGAAGAGGGAACTTGGCCAGTTAACCCCTTCCTACACACAAGATGTCCCCAGAGCCATAGGGAGGGATAGTGCTGACTTCTTTGTCTGAAACCAGGGGCCCTCATTCCTGCCACCCCGGTCCCATAGGAGACCCAGAATTCCAGAGACCACTTTCAGAGGAAACTCCTGGTTCCACTGTCTGGCAAGGGCAACAGGAAATCATGGGATACAAAGGGAGAGTGCCCATATCTTCCAGAGAGATCCATCCTGAGAGGAGCATACTCTTGGCTGCCTGGTTTGGGGGAAGGGTGGTTCTCTGAGTCCAAACTAAGCAGAGTGATTGGGGGATTCCCCAGCCACTTCAGAGCCTGAACCTGGTTTTCAGCCCAGTGCCCTGTCCTGTTGGAAAGGGAGACTGAATTCAGAGCACTGGTGGGAACTGACATTCTGTCTAGCAACTGAGCACCCCAAAATCACCATCCAATCACCACCTGTCCTGAGGAAGATGAGACAGGCATCACAATCTTGTTTCCTGCCCCTAGTCCAGCCATTGTCATTCTGTCCCTGAGCCAAAGTCCATGGTCAGATCACATGTATGGTAGAGTAATGGTCTCCCAAAGATGTCTTATGTTCTAATCCCTGATACCTGTGGATATGTTACCTTACTGATGAAAGGGACCTTGCAGATGTGCTTAAGGTTGGAGAAAACATTATCCTGGATTATCCAGGGGCCCAATCTAATCATGAATCCTTAAAAGTGAAGAACATTTCCTGGCTATAGTCAGAGAGAGATGCAACAAAGAAAGGTCAGAGAATGCAATGTTTCTGGCTTCCATGATAGAGAAAGGGGCCACCAGCTGAGGACTGTGGGTGGCCTCTAGAAGCTGGAGGAGGCAAGGAAACATTCTGCTCTAGAGTCTTCATAATAGAATGCAGCTGTCAACACCTTGATTTTATTCTAGTGAGACCAGTGTCAGGCTTCAAAACAACAACTGTGGGAATAACTGTTTTAAACTACTAAATATGTGGCAATCTGTTACTGCAATAATAGAGGACCAATAAGTAGACGGGTGTCTTGGTTTCTCCTGTACGAAGTGAGCAGGCCCTGCTGTGAGGTGGAAGGGCCCCCTAAGTGCAGTGGGGTGTGGGGAAGGGGAGGAAGCCTCATATGCCTGGAATAGGGGAGGGTCATGCAGTAGGTAGGTAAAGCCCTGGGTCCCACCTGCCAGTTTGAACCTCCCTTAATGTCAGTTTCTGTCTCATACTTTGTGTCCAAGATACAATCCTCTCTGGGCTGCTCTGCCCCTACCCTGCCAAACTGGGAGCCTGATCTTTTCCCAAGGCCTGGGGTGATGACGTTGACCTTGGCCCAAGACTTGCACTGAAAGGGGAGCAAGATAAAGCCAAAGTTTATGCCTGGGTTCTGGCTGCTCATTGGGGAGCAGCTGTAGGGACAGGGTCAGGGGCCTTCCTGGTCTGGAGTGGACATGGCAAGGTGGGCAAGCCCAGCCATGTCCAGCCCTCCAGGATCTAAGGGCTGGGAATGGAAAACCGGCCCTTTGTCTTGCATCTCCAGGAGAGTTATGGAATTCCTGTTCCTTTAAGTGGAAATGGGATGCCTCTTGGCAGGACTAGGGATTACAACTTGGAGAAGACATTGGCCTTACTTACTCTTCACTCCCCCATAAGGAGAGCACCTTTCCAGGCCCTCCCTACCACTCAGAGATCAACTTCACATGGAAATGACAGCTGTTGGGGTACCTAATGCTACCCACACTCTACAGACATCCAGGAGCTGTGCCAGGCCCAGAATGGGCTCAGCCCTATGGGTTTAGCCCTATGTCCACTGTCCCTTCAGTCAAGGCACCAGCCAGCTGGTTTTTTCAGAATCCCTGAGCCACAGGACAATCCTGTATCTGAGTTCTGGGACAGGGGGACCCCCAAGCTAAAACCCGAAGCTGGCCTGAGACTCGGCAAAGCCTCATCCCCATCATTTGAACTAGGGGCACTGCAAGCCCTGGTCCCCCACAGTGGAGGTCAGTGCAGGCCAGAAAAGACCTAGAGGAAACAGTCCTGAAAAAGGCCAGAAGATGAGGAGAGGACCAGGGCTTAAGAGACTGGAAAGGGCTCTGAGGATGCCACTGGAGACAGTACAGTTGACCCTGCATATCTGCAGGTTTTGCATCTGCAGATTTATTCAACTGCAGATGAAAAATATTTTTAAAGTTACATTGTTGCTGATGTGTATGGTTGCAACTTACTATAAACATGTACAGACTTTTTCCCCTTGTGGTTATTCCCTAAACAATACAGTATAACAGCTATTCACAAAGCATTTCATTGTATTAGATCTTATAAGTAATCTAGAGAGATTTAAAGTATACCAGAGGATGTGTAGTTATATGCAAATGCTACACCATTTTATAAGGGACTTGAACATCTGCAGATTTTGGTATCCATGGGAGGTCCTGAAACCAATCCCCCATGGATACTGAGGGACCACTGAACAGGCACCAGGTGAAGGGTCACTGCTCACTGCTTGAGTGACAGTGAAACCTCTGCCCGGCCCTGACGGAGCAGGCTCAGGGCCCCACACATAGTGTTCCTTTTTCAGTGAGACTCCTCAGCCCCACTGCCCTCACCCATGCGGGCTCCAGTTCCCTCAGCTGGGCTGTCACTGTGCTTGAGCCTGTTCATTTGTTTGTGTGCCTACGGTGCATTTCCAGGCCCTGTGTGTGAGCTGCGTGTTCATGATTTTGTATCTGCGTATGTGTGTGGGCAACTGGCTATATGTCAGTATGTCTACCTAGAGCTCTGTGTGCATGTTGTCAAGGGCTCAGGCAAGGCCTGGGGGCTGGGAGGAGGGTCCCTGGAGTCCCCTGTGATGCCAGGCAGGGATTGCAGAAGGTGATGGAACACCAGCTGGGCTCTGGACTCTGGGTCCTTGTGTCCGTGGAGGCGGCCGCAGGGCGGGCCGCCTGCGTCAGCCTTGAGCGGCCATCAATAGCGTGCGGTTAATTAATTTGATGGGAACAGCAGGGACCGCCGTTTGCATTTAGTGAAGTTCCAGGAACTTCCAACCTCATCTTCATAATTGGCCTCATAAATTGTAAGAAAGAGAGAGATCAGCAAAGCGGGAGGGAGGAGGGGCTGCCCGTCCGTCCTTATTTAATTTTATTGCTGAAATTCATCTTTTTAGCCTCCTCCGGAATCGGCTCTCCCTGCCGGATTTGCCTAATCATGATAAATTAATATTCATTTCCCCACCTCTTATCCAGCTCCCGCGCATGGATGGAGTTGGGGAGGGTCTCCTTCCAGACCCTTTGCCAGGCCTTGATGGGTGGGGACCCTGAGGGGAGCTGGCGTGCAGAACAGAAAGTGGAGTCTGGGGAAGTCTAGGGGGAGCCTGGGAGAAGAGGTGGCTGTTCTCTGGGGGGTGGGGGTGACTGACTGGGGCTCCCAGAGTAGAGGCTCCTGAGGCCCCTGTTTCTCCCTGGGCAGGGACAGCCCAGAGAGTCCCGGGTGCTGGGATCAACTACCCCTGCCAAGCTAGGGCTGGGGGGAGGGTCAGGAAGAGCTGAGAAGGCTCTTTTGGAGATTCAGTGGCTGAGACGGGGCAGACAGAATGGATTTGGGAGATGAATTTTGAAGTCTAGCTTAAGTTGAGAGGTTGGTTTCCCACCTGACCTGGTCTTTGCCCCACTACCCCACCAAGTGCAGGTTGTCTTGCCCTCTGCAGACTCCAGGGGGGACCCATCCTCACCTGTGGGGCCTCATGGGCACTGATGATCTCTGACCAACAGAAGTAGTCTCTCTGCTTCTGCACAGTGCAGGCCAGCTGGATGGCCAGGCCCCTTGCACTGGGTATCTTGGCTGTGCTGTGCGACTGTGCCGTCTACTGCTCTTCCTTAGTAAGGCCCTTTTGGAGGCCTGCGGGAGGGTGTTGCTGGGAGAATAATGCAGTCCTGCCTTTCTCTGGGCAATGGGGCCTCCGGAGTCCAAAAGATCAAAATGGTCTGTCTTCTTGCATCCTAACTAATATGTGAGACCTGGAAGGAACTTTAGGCTTCATCCAGGTGCTTGCCCCATTTTACAGATGAGAAAACTGAGGACCAGAGATGGGAGGTGACTGGCCCCAGGTCTCATAGAAGTTAGGGGGGCTGAGACTAGAAGTGAGGGGTGCTTCCACCCCACCTTGGAGGCTGGGTGTGGTGGGCAGGATTCTAAGAAAGACCTCCAGTGACCCTTGCTCTTGTAGAACGCCCCCCTTCTTTTGAGTGTAAGTGGAGCCTTTCAACTATGTGGAGATGTTACTCCGTGGTTCTGTTACCTCATATGGCAAAAGGGGGCTTATCTGGGTAGACCTAGTCTAATCATATGAGCCCTTTAAAAGCAGAGTTTTCTCTGTCCAGTAGCAGAAGGGGCAGTCAGGGAGAGGCAAAGCATGAGGAGGATTTGCCCTGCCTTCGCCAGCTTTGCAGACAGAGGGGGCCTTGTGCAAGGACCAGGGAGAGTCCTCAAGGAACTGAGAGCAGCCCCCAGCTGACAGCCAGCAAGGAAATGGGGACCTCAGTACTACAACCACAGTGCCTGCATTCTGCCACCAACAAAGATGAGCGTGGGTGCTGATCTTCCCCAGAACTTCCAGATAAGTGCTCAGCCCAGCCAACAACTTGAATTGAGCCTTGTGACGCCCTAAGAAGAGAACTCAGCTGAGCCTGCAGGGACTTCTGGCCTACAGAACTGTGAGATAGTAAATGGGTCTCGTTTTAAAGAGCTAAGTTTGTTATGCAGCAATAGAAAACTAATACATGGGACTTAGCAGAAGGGTGTCTTAGGAGGCTCCACTGATGGGGGGGGGTGATGAAGCTAGGAGAGGTCTGGGGCTCTATCCTAATGCCATGTCCCTCCTTCCATATTCCCACATGGCTACAACTGACAGGAGCTGCTCCCCAGTTGTCAAAGTCCTCGGCACTCCCTGTTGTTTTCCTTGGGACCAAACCCTTGTAAAGCACTTACCTTTATGACTCCAGACAGGCAGAATCTGGACCCCTGGGTGATGAGGAGCAGTGAGCTCTCCTGACAGGAGGAGTTTCTATGGAACTGGGCTGGGCAGAGCCTTCTAGGACGTGGGCACTACGGGCCAGCTGATAATTTGGTATTCTTTCAAACCAGAGTTCTCCTCCCCTTCCCAAACCAGAGTTAAAAAAAAAAAAAAAATTATTCATGGGGCCTGCATGGGTACTGGTAAAAGATGTTTTGATTCCTACTGGAAAGCACCAACGTCTTTGGAGGTCAAGGAACACCAATTGATATTTTGCAAGTTATGGAAAGAGTCTCCAGTGAGGAGACTCAGGTTAGCTGCACCAGATTTCTGGTTTATTTCAGCGAGGTTTAAGCAGTGTTTATTGATTGACTCCTGAGCCTGGTCAGTCACCCTTAACCCAGTTCTGCACATGGAAGATATCATGTAACCTTCCCAACAGTCCTATGGACAGTTGTATTATCTCCATTTTGCAAATGAGGAAAGTGAGGCCCAGAAAGTTTCATTTACTTGTGCTAAATCACACAATACATGAAGAACAGAGCTGGGTTTCAGTTTAGACTCTTTGACCCAGGAAGCCCAGCCATTTTCCTTGGCTCCCCTCTGGGAGTATCTCCAATACAGATCTAACTAGGTTTTCTCTCCAACCTCTCTTCCTCCTTCTCCCACGTATGCAAAGCACGGAATCCTGAGCTTTTCAGAGTGTGTGGTGGGGTCCTAATGCTGATGTTGAAGGGCACAGTTCCTAGCCCTGAAACCTGGGGGGGGGAGGGGTTGAATCAACAAATGCCCACTTGCCCTGACCTCCCACCTCTATTAGGGAATTAGTGTGTGTGTGTGTGTGTGTGTGTGTGTGTGTGTGTGTGTTGGGGGTGGGGCACAGATTCCTAAGCTCCAGCCCTACTGGAGGCAAGGGTCCTGGCTCTGTAACTTACATATGTCTCCACACATGCCTCACCTGACCCCTTTGACTCCCCCTCCCCCCACATATCCCTATACAACCTATACAAACCTGACTCTTTTCTTTCATTCTCTACACATGTCCATACATGTGCGTGGCCCCACTTTCACCACCCCAACATGCCTGATTTGTTGCCACATGGACTTCACACAGGATCTGATTGGTCCTCGCCTAAGACACCTCCCCCCTCCCACCTCCAGGCTTCCCCTGAGGAATCATCTCTCATCACCATAACCTTAAACTCAGCACTGTATGGGAGCATTTTGGGGCCAGTTTGACAAGGACCTCTGGTCAGGCTACCCTACCTACCTGCCAGGCCAGATACCTTCTTGGAAAGGAATCACTCCCTGCCTGCCCCCCTTCCTCTCAAGTTGTGTAATGGGGAGAAAACCCAGCACCCTTAGGGTCTGGTCCTGGAGTGAGGACCTGGAGGCCAAGCCCTTCCTCTCCCTGCCAGAGAATAGTCCTGGAGCTCCGGGCAGCCCCAGTGGCCCACCCCAGAGGCCAAGGACGCAGTCCCCACCTCAGAGCTCTGAGAACCAATATCCCCCACCTTAAAGACTTGCCTGAGCCTTCCCCACCCAAGTTCCTGTGGAAGCCCCAGGTCCAAGTGATGAAGGAGGGCCCCAGGGGGATGGCCTGAAGGAACCCCACCTACTGCCCTGTGAAGTATATTCGTGGACTGCAGATTCCCCTCCAGAACCTGGCTCCATGGGCAAGAAAACTGCTCTCTAGCCCTGGCCTGGTAGTAGCTCAATTGGTTAGAGCATTGGCTCAATACACCAAGGTTGTGGGTTTGATCCCCTGTTAGGGCACATACAAGAAACAACCAGTGAATGCATGGATGGGTGGGACAACATAACAACATTCTCACTCTCTCTCCCCCATGCCCCTTAAAACCAATCAATAAAATTAAAAAACACACACACAAAAAACCCAACACTCTCTCCACTGCAAGCTTCAAGTTCCATGCTTCAAGTTTTGTCTTTCTGGATCGCACTCCCTCTACCCCATAGGAGAGACTAATGGGCCTCTCTGGGATCTGGAGTGGAAGTGACTGCTCCGAAGCAGGGGGATGGCGGAACAGGGGAATGTTCCACGGGGTATCATCGGGGGCAGGGGCGTCGCCGCAAACTGGTATCCCCCGGCCGGCGGAAACTTGCGGTGGGCGGCGGGCGCCAAGTGTGTCGCGCGGGGCAGTGGGGCGGGTACTGAGGTTGACGAGCGCGCTTCCCGGGAAACGCCAGCAGAGGGCGCGCGAGGACCGGCAAAGAGGTCCCGCAGCGTGCCGGGGATGGGGATGGGGTGCGGTAGAGGGGGCGCAGGTGCTGCCGAGGAACTGTCTTGGGGGCTCCTCTCTGAGCTCGGGGGGGGGGCGGTGAGGAGTGGGTCTGGAAGGGTCTGGACTACGCTGTGGCAATGAGGCCCCTCGCTCCTCTGGAGGAGGCGGCCTATGGGGATGTGGCCCAGCGCGCCCCGCCGTGGGTGGGGTGACCCTCCCCTCACCCGGCAGAGGAGCAAGGTCTGCGGATCCAGGACTGGTGATGTTGATGCCGAATCGAGTGGGACCCCTTTCCCAGACCCGCCTTTGGTCTGAACTGTGTGCTTCAGTTTTACCCTGGCTGAGTTCTGTTCCTGCTCCTGGAAGCTCCACACTGAGACCAGGTGGGGTGAACCGGCCCAATGTACCTGCTCTCTCGCCCTGGCCTGGTAGTAGCCCAGTTGGTTAGAGCATGTCCCCAGTGCCCCAGCCTCGTACGCCGAGCTTGGGGGTAGAAAAGGATGGGGAAAGGAGAAATAAGTGAGTGATGCGACTGGAAGGAGAGCGGAGAGGAGGAGGAAGGGGAGGCAGGTGGGTGGTGGGCAAGAAGAGCGGCCCAGCACCCTCGGGGAAGCTCTCCTGAGAATGGGGCCATTCGAGCCTCCGACGACGACGCCGCGCGGGGCCCAGCTGTCGCTTATCCCGGGAACCATCGCTCTGCCCAGAGAGCCCTCCAGCCACCATGATTTATGGTCAGGCCAGGCCCGGCAACCTTGGACGGATAACTAATGACGGGTCAATAACGCTACAGAAAAAGTGAACTGGTGAGGAAGGAGGGACGAGGCCCACTAGCCGACTGTCCCTTTCCTCCCTGCGTCTTCTCTCTAGTCCTGCTGCCTCTCACTGCAGTCCCCTTGCTGGGGGTTTCCCCGCAGGGCTCTTGCAGGTCTAGAAGGGGATCGTTCACACAGCTAAAACAGTGGGGGAGGAGACAGGGACCAGAACAGAGTGGAGAGACCCAAAGTAGGCCACATGAGAGTGAGGGAGACAGGTGAGGGTCCTGAGAAGTCTCCCTCCCATTCTGTACACAGGAGCAGGAGGTCACATGTTGAGAAGTTAGCAGGTGGAGTTCCTTTCAGGCAGAAGGCAGAAATAGGAGAGAAACAGGGAGAAACCATGGTGAGCTCTACCCCTCTTCATGCCTCTCCCACCAGGCTCCCTCCTCCAGCCTACATCTCCGGAGGTGCCCCCTGCCTACCCCTACCCCAAGCTACCTGCAGTCAGAGTGTTTACTTTAGTCGTGGGGACACCTCATATTTGCCCTGTGTTCCTACTGGCAGGTGGATTGTGGGAGGTGGGGGGCCCCAGTCTCAATTTCTAGATCATCTGGCCCTATTGAGAGTGGACCAAAGCCTCCTCATCCAAGGTCTGCCAGCTCCCCCTCTTCTTTTTGAGGTCACCTAGGTAGTCCCCAGGTGCCCAGTCTATTTTCAGCACCCCGGAGAACCCAGAGTGAGGAGAAGGAAGCAGCTCTCTCAATACCTGACTTGACAAAATATATTATCTCTGTTAGCATCAAGGTACCTGTGTAAATGTGTTTCCATCTTATAGTCTCAGTTTGTGGATGAAGTTGAAGCTCAGAGAGGGATAGTTGGCAGAAAGAGAGGAGCTGAGACTTGAGTTCAGATCCTCTGGCTCCAAATCATAGCCTCTCCTGCCTCATCAACCCAGGCTCCTGGGCTTCTCCTTCTGCAGGCTGCTCCTTAACTCATGCCCAGCTTGGTCTGCAAAGGAGATATCCAATGTGGGGGCCACTAAGGCAAGGGCATTCTTACCTCAAAGTAGACACTGGGTGACAGAACAACCCTGGCTGGAGGCAGTATAGTGCAGTGGCAATGGGCTAGAGCAGCGATTTTTAACCTTTTTCATCTGATGGCACATATAAACTAATTACTAAACTTCTGCAGCACACCAAAAACTATATATTTTTGCTGATTTAACAACAACGACCACATAAAAAGGTATAATTTTGATTCATTCACACCAACAGCTATTGTTGTGTCTGCTGTTGTCATTAAATAATTTTTTTTAAAAACAATCTGAGGGAAAAGAGGTGAGTGCCCCTGATTAAACAGTCAGGTATTGCATGTTTTAAAAATTCTTGGGGCACACTGGTTGAAAATTGCTGGGTTAGAGGAACATATTCAGGTATGCATGTACTCTTCATGGTGGTATATGTGTGTACTCATGTATGCTCATTCATTCATGTATCACTTATTCCTTCAACAAACAGGTATTGAGTGGCAAACATATGCCATGTGCTGGGATAAATGGGCAACATCGGGGAGTTTATATTTTAGCAAGGGGAGTACATAGGATAAATATATTTTAGGAGGCACCCCTGTGGCGTGTAGCCATGTGTAGACTCACTGTAGAGTAGAAATGAGCACGGCAGAGACATATGTGAGGCCCCAGCTCCCACTCTGGGAATGGAGTTACTGAATCGTCACCCATCACCTCAGCCCCTCTCTCCACATCCAGACTCTCACACACTCCTGGCCTTAGCCAAACTCACCGTCTCTCCTCCACCTGCTCCTTCTAGTGTCTTACTCAACCAACCTGGAAACCTGAGAGACCCCTGGCTCTAGGGCTGGCTACATCATTTTTGGGGCCCAGTGCCACATGAAAACACAGGGTCCTTATTATAAAATTATAAAAAATATAAGACAGCATTAAACCCAGCACAGGGCCCTTCTAAATGCAGGGTCCCATGGACTGCACAAATCACACACCTTCAAAGTTGGCACTGTCTGCACCTGCCACATGCTTATTTTCACATTTATTGCCCTCATGGTCCTCTCCTTTGCTGTCCAGGGCTAGCTCCCACCTCATGGGTCTCTCATGTGGACCTGCCTACTTGCTGGCTCCAGCCTCCTGGCCTCAATCGTCTAGGTCACATTCCCACCACATTCCCAACACTAATCTCCTGGACTTCTGGCTTCTTAGACTCGGCCCCAAACACTTCCTACTCTTGCCCATTTCATACCCTTACCCCCAAAATTCAACTCCTTTAGAAAATTTACTCTTCCTTTAGCCACCAACTCTTCTGATTTTCCAGTTGGAAATCTCACATCACAAACTATGTACTAGGGTCAAAGTGCAAATCATCTTCTGCCTTCACTCATAGTCATTTGTCTGGTCCCTCTAGTAGACTTAAAATTCTAGATGACAGGGATAGTGTCATATTCATCATTGTAACTCCACAGCACCTAGTTGACATGTGCATGGTAGGGGCTCAGTTAATATTTGTTGATACAGCTGTTGGTATCTTTTGTGTGTGAAGGCCCAGAATTGTGTGCACCGAGCTGTGTGTAAGGGCTTGTGTCTATGCACAAGCATTTCTGCTTATGTGTATACATATTATCCATGCATGTGCAGGCATGTTGAGAACATACATGTGCCCAGACATAAGTGGTTTCTGTAGACGTGTGCACAAATTGCAGGTGTAAGGGTATGCATGGCTCTGTGCGTGGATATTTGTTGATGGATATGTACCCAGACCTGGTGGCCGATGTATGCCAATGCATGGCAGGAAAGCATGTGTCCGTGGTCCGGTGAGATGGGGGTTGTGCCTGGACAGGAGCTGCAGGTGCACCGTGCAAGGACACAGGCGGTTGGCGCGTGTGCAGGCCATGTGTGTGCACAGCTGCGTGTCCTCGCCTCAGGCAAGCAGGACGCCCAGTGCGCCCCCTGCTCCCGCTGAGCTCACCGCTTTGTTCCTCCGGCTGCAGGCGGCCGCGTGGGCTCCAGGCTCCCTGGGCATCTCGGCTTGGTCCATCGTGATTGGCGGACTGGCAGCGGGCGGGCGGCTTGGCTGCCTCCCGGGAGGGTGGAGCCGGATAGGCTCCCGTTACCGGCGCAGGGGGGTAGTGAGGGGGGGCGCTAGGCCATCCATCTTCTGTTATTACAGCGTAATGGGGCTGCTCGGGCGCCCGCCCATTTGTCATCGGCCTCGTTCGCTGATAACGGGCATTTGTCATCACTTTCCTCTGCGCCAATGTCATCAGCGTCGCTGACAGGCGGGGGTGGGGGGTGTCACGTGCATGAGCACAGGCGCGCACACAGGCATGTGGGCCTGCTGGACATACGCTCATGCACATATAAACAGGCACGCAGAACCTGAGGGGGCACGCTGAACCTGTGGGACACATGTCCCTGTGTGTGGATCAAGGCTCCCTGGAGACGGACACACATGCAGACATACACACAGAGCAGCCTCATCTGTCAAGCAGATATTCCCAGCTGGAGGTCCTTTCCCCAGTTGAGGAAACCTGCACTGGGGGGAAGGGCTGGTGTTCGTGGTTAATGGCAGTTTGAGTGCAGGTGGCCCTCTGCCAGCTCCCTGTGTGCACACATGTGACATCAGCCACCAACATTTATGGAGCCCTCCCCAACCCCAGGCTCTACAGGCTTGTGTATGACTGTGTGTCCCATTGGCAGAGTGTGGCAGCACAGGGACAGCCAAATGGTCATACCCAGAACTCTCAGACACAAGGACTTTGAGCAAGATAGCAGGACTGGGTAGTGGGGTTATGGGGTGGTGGTCCCCACAACCTTCCTCTCAACCCTCCAGAGACAGTGTAGCCTGGGAGTCACCCTTCCACTCCTGGCCCCACTCAGGCTCTAAGCCTAGGCTGATGTACAGCATGAGGGACTCAGGAGAGATTAAAGAAAGAACTTCCTGCCTGGAAAGCGTGTGAGGCAGTTAGGGGTAGGGGTGGTGCTAGTAGCCAACAGGGGAGCTTGGAGGGAGAAAAGATCTCTTGTTTATGTCCTGTGCCCTCTGGGCAGCATCAGGTACCTGCCCATTTGGGGCATGGATAATATGTCTTCCTGCTGCTGCAATCGAATGCATTCTCTTCAGGATGGCAGAGAGAACTACTTTAGCCCTTATCAGGGAAGAAGTGCCCCACCCCATCTCTCTGGTCCCTGGTTGTCTGGCACATATTAGGTGCTCAATAAATAATTGTTGAATGAATAAGTAATTGAAGATAGGGTGTGTGGAGGAGGTGGGAGGTGTCTTCCTAGTCCCTCCCATCCTCCCCCTAACACCCTCCCTCACTCCTTTGTAGCCCCCCAAATTCCCCTTCTCCCCCAGCCTCTTTCTGCTGGGCTGAGGAGGAGGGGGAGGGGAAGGTCCCCTGGCAGAGTAGGGCTTGCTTGTTCCTTGTAAATGAAGACCATAATTAACATTAAATTAAGGTAATACAAATGAAGGCAACATAGAGGCTGACAAGATGAGCGTTTGGGGAGGCAGTGGGGAGAAGTGATTCATATTTTTAATTTACTGTACGGATGGGCCGTGTGGCTGGGGAGCGGGCGGTTCGCATGGAGGGGGTGTCGCCCCGCAATGTTTGCTGGGCTCCGAGTGAGCACACAATGACTATTAAACTCAACTGTCCATATAATGGGACAGATTCAACATGACGCCCACCGGAGCACCAGGAGCCTGGCTGGTCAGGCTGTAAATCCTGCTCACATGGTGCCCACCTGCCCACCTGCCCATCTATCCTGGCTTGGCCCAGGTATGGGTAGGGTGGGCAAAATTCCCAAAGGGCCCGAGAGTGGCCTTGGACCTGGAGAACCAAGGGACTAAGAGGGTCCAGGCTCTTTGCCCTGGCTGAGCAGTGTTGGGGGGCATTGGAAGGTCAGGTCTTGATTGTTGGGGGTGAGATGGGCCCTGTCAGCCCAGGACCTTGGTGACAGGATGGGGCTGTGGCCCACATGTGGTCTATTCCATGAACTGAAGAGAAGACAATGGTGTCCCATTCCCAAGAAGGAAGGCGGCTAATCATCATTTACATCGTTACCATCATGGCTCACATTTAATGAGCACTTATCAGCACCAATCCCACTTCTGACCCGTGGAATTCTCACAACCATCCTAGGATGGTGTTTGTACCCATTTTATACATGGGGAAACTGAAGTTGAGAGACAGGAAGTAACTTGGTCACAGAGCTTGTAAATGTCCGCTGCCCCATCCCACACTTCCAAATGTCAGAACCCGTGGCGACCCATTATCCTGTAAATGACATACATGGGATGAAAGGCAGCGTCTCAGGCGTCCCTCACCCCCTGGACCCTGAGGCCTTAGATGTGGGGCTCTCTGGGGACCCAGGTGTGTACTGGAACACAGGCATGCACCTACATCCTCCTGCTCTCCCCCTAGTCAAAAAATGGTGTCAACAAGTCCCAGGCAGGCAAGGAGAGATCCCTGCTTACTCACTCTGCAAACGGAGCCGAAAGATGTGCGTCCCTGGGATGAGAGACGCAAGTGTAATTTAGGTTTTGATATTATGAAAGTCTCGCTGCTCTAAAACAGCGGGGCACTCGGTGCCTCATTAATAAAGGATAAACTCGGAGTCTATTTACAAGGCGCTTTTTGGGGTTATTTACTCTCCAATATACATATGTAATGTTGCGCATACTTACCGCTAGGTACAGCTCATCCTTCCAGCCTGGGCCTTGGAGTCACTCTGGGGAGGGGAGCCCCTGCAGGGTGGAGAGGGTCACTGGGAAGAGGGAATGCAGAGGGGGCTGCCTCTGGGAGTAGGGAGACTCTGTGGGAGATTATAGCATCCCACGGAGAGAGGGGCATCAGAATTTTAGAGCTGGAAGGTAGAAAGGGCAGAGGATGCACCCCTGCCCCCTCCATCCTTCCTGAAACCCAGCCTCCTTAAAGATAAGGTACAGGCTAAACTCCCTACTGGACCTCCTGGCTCTCCCTCCCAGTCCCTCCCTCTGTACCAGGCCAGGGCATGGTGGTCTCCATTACCAGGGTCCCCATCCAACAGATACTGACCACACTGAGGAAGAGTCCCTTACAGCTCTGAAAAGTCAGCCACTCCCTATCACCAAGCTTGTCCTGTGCAACTACTATGCACCTGATCTGGCACCAGCTTTGTCACAGCCCTACCACCCCCACCATTGTGCCCAGTGGTGCCTGGAGTGGGCAGGGCCTTCCTCAAACTACAGCGGAGACTACCTCCCAGCTCCTGGCGCCATTAGCCAGCCACAGCAGAGATGGTCCGCCACAGCTGCTCAGCTGCCACCTTTCCCTGCAGCTGCCACCACCTTAGCCTGGCCTCTTTGTATAATGCGCCATTGTCTCAGTGACTCTATAGCCAGCTGATGAGGTAGGGAGGTCACTGCTCTCATCTCCATTTGGTAAATGAGGAAACTGAGACGTAGGTTAGGGAACTCACTGATGTCATGCTGCCAGCAGGTGCCAGGCTGGGATTTTAACCCAGATTAAGGCTGTTACCCCCAAAAGGCCTTCTCTAGGGTCCTGGGCCTTGGTTGCCCATTCTGGCCCCTCTGCTCAGCATGGCCTCCAACCAGCCCATAGCTTCCACCTTCCCGTAGCAAATCTCCCTGACCGACCTTAGTTCACTCACTGAGTCATTGAACACCTACCATGTGCACACTTGGGCCTGGACCTATGCTGGGGTGGGCATCAGTGTATGGGAATGGAGACCTCGGACATAGGGCCATCCACCCACCTGCCCCACAATGTAAAGTTGTGAGGCTTTCTGAGTTTGTCTGCTCCTCAGATGAGGAGTGTATGGCCCAGGGTCCAGGGACCAGCCTGGGGGTGGTGATGGTGGCATGTGTGTGAATGGGGCAACATCAACACCTCCCGCCCCCCCAAAAAACCTGGTCAGTTTGGACCAAGGAGACATCTGGTGGCCATCAGGAGATCTGCAGCCTTTTTGCAGGGAGCCCTGGGTGGAGGCAGCAGGGTCCAACCAGTCCCTTGGGAGCTCAGGGGTCTAAAAGGACATAACCACCCTTGGGATGGAGCTCATGGCTGCTCCAGGACTCAGTGCCCAGGACTCAGTGAGAAGAGACCATGTTCTCTGTATCCTTCCCAACCTGAGAGCCCAGAGTTGGGGGAGAGCTGACCTGGAGGGTGCTGGACAGAGGGAGGATGGCAAGCAGGAGGATCTGATCCATCATTGTTGGTGAACAATGAGCCGTCACCACCCTAATTAAAGATGTAATTACAGCAAATACATTCTGGGCCGAGAATGAATGACGGATGGCAGGAAGGCACCTTGTAGCCAGCAACCAGGAGAAGCTGCTACCTGAAGCTCTCCACTCCTAGTTGGGGAACCCTCCCCTCAGCACTCATGCCCCCCAAGCTGGTTACAGGGTGTCCTGGTGCCTCCTGACAGGATGGTGGCATACAGGTAGGAACAGAAGCTGGAGCTGAGGGGCCAGGCAAGGGCCCAGGGCAGGGATACTTGTTGGAGAAATGAGGGAGGGAATGAAGACGAGAAGCCAGATAAGAGGGCCTGGGCTGGTGTGTCTGTCAGGCAAGGGTGGGGGGTGGGGCAGGCCAGGAAGGAGTGGGTATCTCTGTGAGAGCATCACTAGAGCACAAAACAGTTCTTCAAAGTGCCCCTGATTAGGGTGTGGGGGATAACAGAGCACCTGCAAAAGCCAGAGGGACTGATGGCCACTGACCCTTGGGCTTAGAGAGTGAGTGCAGGGGCCAGGCTGAGGGGACTCAGCCTACAAAGGGCGACCATAGCAGGGATCTGGTGGGCCATATTGGCTTTTAGGTCTGGCCCAGGTTTTGGGGACTAGGTGGTGAGGGACTCTCCTAAGGTCTGATTTGTCCTGGGGGTCAGGGTACAAGGCAGGGGACTGGCCATATGAAGGGGTTAGAGGTGGGCTTCTCCCACTGCCCTAGCTACTGCAGTGCCCTCCTTCAACAGGGAAGGCCCCAGCCACCTCCTGCCCTCATCCCACCTGCTGTCCAGGAACCCCTCAAAGGTGTGGGCACTGGTTACCCAGGGTTGCCTGGGTTCGGGACATCTTCCTCCACTTTGGATCTGCACATCTGGATGCCAGGCCTGTTTGCCCTGGGCCCCCATCCCCACTATGCGTAGGGAATAGGAAACCCTGAGCACAGGGTCAGGTCATTCTGAGGCCAGCCTGAGCTGTGACCGTCCCAGGGCCAAGGCATGAAGGCCTGCCCAGATAGGGAGCTTGGTGGCCTCGGCCTCTTGGTCCCATCTGCCATGGTGGCCCATGGCCAGGGTCCTTCAGGGTGTGTGGGCTGACCCCTAGGGAGAGAGGGCTGAAAAGAGGGTGGTGGGGAGCCCAGGCAGCAGGCAGAGGGGAGGGAGGGAAGGCCACTGACAGCAGAACAAATGCTTGTAATTTTATAACCAATCTCAGCATGTCCATGGGGGGCCGTTTGTGCCTCCACTCAGGACCAATCAGCCTGACAGAGCTATGAGTCTGCCTGAGTGAATGTGAGCAGCTTCCCCCCGCCCCCAACGCCACTGACTGCAATCTCATTACCCACCCAGCCCAAGACCGACCCGAGCTGAGGGGCTGCAGGAAAGGGACCCAGCCCATACTGGAGCAGAGCCAGGTCAGAGCCAGGGCTGGGCCTGGTGCCAAGAGGGTAGCGTGGGCAGGCCTTGGAAATTCAGGCTCAGAGGGAGGAGGTAGGGAGGCAGGCTCAGGACATTTATTTTGTACCCATTGTTTGCTGAGCTCATAGGATGGGATAGGGCACAAGCCCTTGCCCACAAGGGGCTTGCAGTCTGCTAGGGGCAGATGAAAAGGTTACAGAGGGATGGACCCTGGGGAAGGGAGAGGTGGAGAAGGGGCAGGAAGGTGAGGGGGCTAAAGGACAAGAAAGAAAGGCAAGGAGGGGCAGAGCCCTAGAGCAGAGCTGCCCTTGGGCAAGACTGGGAAGGAAAGGGCAAGAAATCAAGGGAGAGGACACCAGAGAAGCCCCAGGCAGAGACAAGCAGGCCATGGGAGAGAAATGCCCACCGAGGAAGCCGGTCGGGAGGGGCTGGCCAGCTAGCAGTGGATATTAAAGGACGGCCTTGCTGGATATCTGGCTCTGGGGATGGCTATGTGCCCATTAGTCTCTCTAATTGTCAAAAATCTAATTTAGTGTCTGGAGCCCAGGCCGGCCTCAGGTTAAATGGAGAGAGGCCGGCCTAGCCATAAATCTGCCCTCCCAGCCTGGACTGGTGCTAATTCTGCAGTTAAGTGAGGGGGCGAGGAGGGCAGCAAGATGGGACAGGGAGCGTTCTGGAGAGGGGTTATCTCTGACCCTGATGCCAGCCCCCTTCTTGCTAAGTCATGGCCAGCGCCCCCTCTCTTGCTGGAGAAAGGGGACTGGCCAGGGGCTCATTTGAACCACGCAGGGAAGTGCCTCAAATGTGTGATGAGCTCTGGAGTCTCAGGGTCCCTGAGACTGGGATTGTAAAACCATGAGCCCCTCCTCAGCTCCTCTTCCTCCTCCTGAACCAACTTGGGGTCTAGGGTCTGAGGACTCAGCTCTTGCAAAGGGATTGGTAGGAGGGTCACATTTCCTAATAACATTGTGAGCCTTTCGTTCTGAGGGGACATGGAGGTTCACACCATGTGACCAAGTGACTGGTCATCCTATTTACTAGGTGGCTGCTAGTGATGGGCTCAGAGATGGGACCCACGGGCCATTCCTCAGCTAGAACAAACACAACCCCTTGGGCGGCTCATACTCCAAAGGTGTTGAGGACAGAACACCCCTCCCCATCAAGGCCTGTGTGGCCTGAAGCAGGGGAGGGCTTTCCACCTGGGCTTGGTAATGACCTCACTCCCCTCAGAGCTGCTAATTGAAAGCAAGGGGTGTGGTAGGCGCAGCGGGAAAGGCGGGGGGACTGAGAGGGTTCCCTGAGAGGCTCTGCTTCCATGGGGGGAAGAAAACGATTTCTCCTGGCTTCAGCTCCATCTCACCAGGCACCCACCCGGCCTCTCCCGCTGCTAACGAAGTGCCTTTAATTAGCAGCCTAATAAAATGCTCTTAATTGGCAAGAGCCAATCAGGAAGAAAAGAGGTCTCCTCCCCTTCGTCATTGCTGATGGTGGCGCAGCTATAGATTTCAAGGGGAGAGGGATTCCAGGCCGAGCCTGGCTTTGGGAAACAGTAACTTCAGGATTGAGTCTTCCAGGGATGTGCCCTGGAGGAAGCTGACACTGGGTTTGAAGGTGAGACCATAACCCCCCTGACCCAGGCTCTGTTCAATACTGGCTCAGGAGCCCAGCTGGTGAGTGACAACTGATTAGATGCCAGAGGTCTGAGTAGTCACTGCTAACCACTCCCTCTTTAGTTGTTAGGAAGATCTGGCATGGTCTTGGGCAGTATGGGGACCCCCTTTCCCCATGAATTTTCCCCATCTACAAAATGCTGGGTGCGCCTGATACTCTGCTATGCCACCAGTCCCAGCAGGAATAGCTCTCTGCACTAGGGCCCTGCTGCCTCAGTCTGAGACTACTCTCATGACCAGTGTTGGTCCAGGTACACAGGCACCGAGACCACAGAGCTGACAGGCCAGGGAGCCTGGTCACGCAGGGAGGGTACTCCTACTAAGAGCCCACAGATGTAAAACAAGGATGGGTTTGTTTTGACAAGGGTCCTGCTTGTGAGTCTAGGAGGGGAGGAGAAGAGGGAGATGATGTACAACCCTTGCACCCATCTCCCCAGGTTTGGTTTAAGGAAGAAGGCAGGTGGGTTTCCTCCAGATGGTCAATGCTCCCTCCATTTTTATGGTTTGTTGAAGTCTCTCTAGAAACCGCTTCCAAGTGTGAACTCATCTGTCTACAAGTATTCTTACCCTCTCAAAAGACAGAGAACTTAACAGTTCTGGGGTTAGGTAGGGTTGTGGTAGGCTGAGGCTATGGGGACCAGTTCCGAAATTAGACATTAGAATGACTTCAATTTAATTCAACATGGAACATTAACTGTATTTCGGGGCCCCATATTTATTCATACCATGGGCCCTGACTTCTCTCGGTGTTGTTTTCTCATGTCAGATTATCTTAAAAGGTTATTTGTGCATTCCTTCAATTTGTATATTAAAAACTCACTGTCCTACTGGTGTTGGGGCAAAGAGACAAGACACTTGGAAAATTTACTTTAATCTTATATTTGTAATTTAAGTTACTTTTTTCTGAACAGTTAAAAAAACCAAAACACACTATATTACCATGATTCTAGGTTGTGAACATATTGGTACATTGACTATACATCACCAAAACATAATCACAAAAGTCAAAGCAGTCAGTACTTAAGAGTC
Organism: Molossus molossus; assembly: GCF_014108415.1. NCBI lineage: Eukaryota > Metazoa > Chordata > Mammalia > Chiroptera > Molossidae > Molossus > Molossus molossus. The sequence goes on from NW_023425352.1 coordinate 22,730,032, forward strand.
TAGCGAACAAAGAGCTGAACCAACCAAAAGCTCTCAGGGAAGCTCACATTTGTTGCCAGGCCTGCCTCATGGTGGAGTCCAGTGAACATCCCTCAGAGCAGTCTGGGCTGGGTTTAAGTGATCACTTATTTGGGAAGGTGTTAGTTTCCTTGGTACCCAGAGGTCTGAGCCTCCTTGTTGTTCTTTTCCTTTAAGAAAGAAAAGGGATAGAGGGGAGGTGGTGACACTTTATAATGCCATTTACTGCACTCACCCTTACACACACAGACAATCAGGAGCTGAGAGGGCAGGCTGGGTGCCGTAGAGCAGTATAGATGTCATCTGCCTCCAGGAAACTTTAGTACCTAATCATAGGTACTCAACTTCCAACAGAAGAGGTTTCAGGATATCAATGCATTAAGTTCCACCTGAAATCATGCTCTTTCAGTTTCTCTCCTCAGTTCCAAGAATGTTGAGGTCACAAATGTATAGGTAAAAATAACAAGAAGCAGTCGTATTCCCCTAAGAGACAGCTGTGTGGACGGAGCCCACACAGGGAGGACTCGGCCTGCAGGCTCTGGGTACCTGTTAGAAGTGAGAGTTACTCTAGGAGGGAAGAGAGGAAGGCAAGGAAGAGTCAAGGGCACCTTTTCGTGTTCTTCAGCTCTTGGAAAGTCTGTTGAACTCATTCAAATGGGGAAGGAGATCAGAAGTGTGGATTAAAGTCAAATGGTAAACCCAATCATCAAAAATGTCATGGTCACAGGTGGTGGGTATCTAAGCATCCCTTTTTCTACCTAAAACGACCTTGGATTCCTCCATAATCAAGCCTGCACTATTCTGGGTTGGACTGGTCCCACTTCAGGCAGGAAGGTATTACCATCTAAGGTAAATGGAGGACACCAAGAAGGTCAACAATACTAATATATCTCATTTAATTCTGGGAAAGAAAAAATTTCCCTCATTATTTCCAATATTCCCCACCCCTCCACCCCAAGCCCTTTGTTTCCAAACACAATCAAGTACTAAGAAAGGAGACCAACCCCAGTGTTCAGACCAATGGGTACCAAGAGATGGCAAAGGAGAAGAGTGCATATTTTCTTCTCTTCCGCTGATTTTACAAAAGAAAAATAAAACAGGATTTTTCCTACTCAAGCAGAACACAGATTATCTAGGGGTCCTAGGGTCTTTTCCAGTTCATAAACAAGTTTTGAGGGGCAGACTTTGTTATTTGTCAATAGAGTTCCAGAGTCCCTGCCTCTAAAGTTTCTGGTGAAACGTTACCAGAAAGAATTTTGCTGAATGACAAGTGTAAAAGGCTTCCCATTCACAATTCATGTCTACTTTCAGCAGTGGAAATAGACATGAGTATAATGTGCAGCAAGGCATGCTGGTTTTGTCCAAGCAGCCCGTGTGAATGGAGAAGCTTGCACATGCCCACACAGCTCCCAGGTGCAGGTACATGAACATGCTCCTTTATCATTTCTGAAGGGGCTTCCTCTTGTCTTAAAGGAACATTTCTTTCAGGCCCACATTGGAATTTTAGTGAGAAGAGACTCATCTACAATGGAGACATTTCATTTCAGAGCCCAGAGACACCTTCAGCTCTTCTACCATTCCTTTAAATGTGTTGAGATTTTCTTTGTTTCTCTTTTTAAAAAGGTCAAACTTTACATTTCTTTTAGCCCAGTTGGGGATTAGTGATAATCAATTCCCACTGAAATCATGCAGAGATGGTAAGTGGGGTTTACCTTCTCTGGAAATGAACTTCTACTTACCTGATTATTTCTTCTACAATGAACTGGTAAATGACCCCCCGAGCTGAGAAATGTGACTGACTCAAGTTTTTCAGACCACTTAATTTCATTCCCATCTCCATCAGCAGCAGAGGGCAACTGGGGAATATCCGGGATGGAGCTAACAGCTCCAGACTGCAGGGCCCATCTTGGTATCATTTATGATGTACTAGACATGCTTCAGAACAGTCTCAGAAACAATCTACCTTCAACTGAACCTAGATGGGAGAGCAAAACTCCGGGCACCAGTGAATATTCAACAGCTCTCACTTTAGAACAGCAGCATATCACAGAAGGGCTAGTCAAGTTATGGCTATTGGAAAATATTTTTAAAGAGCTTAAAACCCATGCCTCTTTAATGCCTGACCTGTGTGTTTTTCAGGGCTGATGGTCCTATGCCTCATCTGTAGCAAAATCCTCAACCAATCACAAAAGCATTAACAATTAATACAATGGACAAGGAACAATGATAACATTTCTCTGTAGCATATGAGTAGTTGGGAAGGGAATTATACCCAAGAAATATTTCCTAGGCAGTGTCATATCATTACCCTGGGAAGTATTTTCTGAATATAACCTGGAACTAAAAGCTTAAAAGCACTCATAAGGCAGGAAAGAAAAAATGCATACGCATAACCTGCCTCCTCATATATACTGACAACATTCAGTCTGGGCACATTAGGACAGACACCCTTTTGCAATCAGAGAGGAGTGAAGATGGCCTGGCTTTGAGGTTACTTGCAACTGGCTCCCATTCTGTTGTTTTTGCAGCATCCAGTAAAAAGAGGGGCTTTCTTTTGCTCAACTGCTTTGATCAGGAATGGGCCGGATAGCTCAGCTTCCAAGGGAAACCTGAGACTGCACTGAGGCTTCAAGGCTTTTGATGGGTGTGCCCATGCCACCAGAAATGGCTGGTGCAGGTCTACTCTCGCCCTAGGAAACAAGCTGAACACATGCTGATGGTATTCCCTGTGCTCCTAGGTTGGGTGGCACACATGCCCTGCACCTGATTCCCATACAGCTGCCTTCCAAGTGGCCAGGTCAGCCTGGCCCTTGCTGAGGTCCATCTGTTTATGTTATTAATCAACTCCCAGAGAAATTTTACTGGATGGGGGAGAGTGGAAAGTAAAATAAGACTAGGAGGAGGAAAAAAAGGAAAGAGAAGGCAGTTTCTGCCCAGTAATAAACCCTGTGTGCCAAACTTCACCCTGATCTGCTCTCTCTGGCAACTTTGCCCTTTATAAATACCAGGCCTGGGAAAAACAGAAGGAAGATTCTGCAGTGCAAGGTTGAGATGATTAGCTTGATTTTTGAGTAATGATATTTACTGGCCTAAATGAAAAAAAAAAAATCACATTTTACTCCTGACCACCTCTCTTAAGCTACTCTGATCATGGTCTTGGCAGGTGCCTGGGCGCTCACAGGCCTGATGAGGAAATCAGAGAAGTGAACCACTTTGCAGAATGCACCAGCAATCTGGCCATTTCAAGCCTTTCTGTAGGCTGAGCCTTACCAGTGATTTAAGATGAAGTACAATGCTTTTTAGTACACATCTAATTGTTAATGAGAGGAAATGCAATCAGCAACTCCTTTCCACACTCTACATGGAATCAAGGAGACTGCTGAGTCCAAAAAAGATGTGGCCATTGATGAAGCCCAGGAAATTTCTGCTCCCCCACTTTGGGGAGGGATGTTAGAAGAAGGAAGAAAAGTTGTAAATATGATGAACACTGTGTCTGAGAACCTGTTGTTGTCATATAGGGTCACTTGCAGCAAAAACCTCGGTTTGAAATTTTGACTGAACAGCATTGAACTCTCCCGAGTGTTGCATTTTCTAGCTGATTTGCCTCATGCTAACTGAGGACATTCTCTTCATACTTGTTCTTCTCAGGTGGAGCAGAAAAACAGGTTGAAGGGGAGTGGAAAGAGGAAGAGGGACAGAAACAGAGAAAAGAGATGAAGGAAAGCGGCCCAGACCTTCCAGTGTGCTCATTCTTGTTGTCTCTCTCTTTTGCCTCAGGGGCTATACAGACAGCTGTCTCCTAAGCATAGAGGGGCTGTGCAGAACGTGCCAGGTGCTGGGCATTCCTGTAGTTCACAAGGAGACAGTGGGTGCTGTCTGGCTTGAAGTTGCATCCCCCTCTCCCCTAGAAGTGGGTCTCTCCCAGCAGGCTATATAGGGAAACTGGTTCTTCTGCTTAACAGCAAAGCAAGAGAGATTCTGGCAAAACACTAAATATATTTATAAGTCATCTTTGTCTGGAACCAAATGAGGAAGAAACAGGTGCACAGGGGAAAGGAGGAGGGGAAGTGAGGTGAGGTTTAAAAGTTCCAATCATTCATGAAAGATAAAAGACATCTTCTGATAGCAGCACGGAAGCAGACAGCTGTGCTGGGCAGACCCTCCTGAGTCAACTGCAGACCGCTGTGTCCCAACAGGCGTCTCAAAGCCCCACTCTTTGGCTAGTCCAGGGAAAGTGGGTAGTATTTTGATTGTTACTGTTGTTGCTCATCCTGGTATTGGCAGATACGTTAAATACCGCAACTTTAATGAGTCCTGTGTGAAAACAGAGCAAATAATCATTAGTCCCTTTCCCTGTATTTCTCACTTGCTCTATGAGAAAAAGATTATTAGCTTAGCTATCAACTGGGAGAAAGGCTCAGAGTTCCTTCTTAATGCCTGCTCTTGGCCTATGCTAAGCAGGAGCTTCTGTTAAAGGCTACTTGGCCTGTCTGGGGACCTAGAAGGGGGCTCACTGACATGTTCAGGGCCACAGTGCTCACACAGAGGGACTCTGATGTCTTGAGATTAAGAGTGACTAAGGTGAGTGTAGCATCAAGCTTTTGCCTGCTACCTATAAAGGTACAGCAAGTAAGGACAGTTCTGAGGTTCTGGCCTTGAATGGTCTTCAAAGACAGATTTGTAGGTGGTGGCTGGATATGTGGTCTGGAGACTAAGGCAGAGGCTGGGACGAGAGAGGCACATTTGAGAGTCATCTACATTGAGATAAGAGCTGAAGCCTTGGGAAGAGATAAGGCAGCCAAAGAAGGGAGCTTAGATAAGGAAGAAAAGCCTGAGACAGACTCTTATGGGATGTGTATGTTTGAGGGGTGAGAGGGGAAGGAGAGCCATAAGAGCACCAGGAAGAATATTAAATATGGCAAAATGCCATAGAAATCTCAGGAACAAAAAATTCTGGCAAAAGGAGGGAATAGGTACCATGATGATTACAATATTAATACTAATAAACCACTTTTTTTTTTTTTTAATCCTCACTTGAGGACATTTTTCCATTTTTTTGTTCAGACAGACTGGAAGGGAAAGAGAGGAAGAGAGAGAGAAATATCGATGTGAAAGGGACACATCGAGTGGCTGCCACCTGTATGACCCAACCAGGGCCAGGGACAAACTGCAACCGAGGTAAGTGTCCTTAGTGGGAACTGAACCCGGGTCTCTCGGGATCACAGGCTGATCCTCTAACCACTGAGCCAAACTGGCCAGGGCATAAACCACTTTTTACTAAGGGCTTGTTAGGTGCTAGGCCTAAGAATTTTACATATAACATTTCAATGCAATCCTCAAAACAGCTCTGGGTAGTATGTACCGCAACCCTCATTTAACTAATAAGGAAATTAAGGCTCTGGGAAGTTACTTGCCCAAGGGCACACAGCTAGGATTCTCACCATGGTCTGCCTGTGTGACTTGGTTGAAGAGGCTGAGGAGTAAGGAAGCAGCATGTCCTCTGTGAGAAGTGAGCACTGAAATGAGCCCAGCAAGTCACAAACCACCCCACTCAGAAGAACCACTGTAAAAAGATGTGCAGGAAAGTGTACTAAATGCATACTTCTGCCACAAGCACTGAGGCAAGTGTGGGAAACGAGAAATCATAAGGATGGCGATGCTCCCCGGTAGTAGTACAGTTTTCCCAAATCAATGATAACTTTATGTATTTGAACTGGTTAGGACATCAGGTATGATCTGAATATACCACAATATAGATAAAGATGAATTTTAGGATCTTTTCCTGCCTCAGAGGGAGGATGAAGACTTGAATGGGAAAATACATGGAGTTCTCACCAATTCCAGACTTCTAGTTCTTTTCATTTTTAGAGGGGGTGAAGAGTGAGGATAAGGCTAAAAAACCCTACCTTTTATAATCAAGTGGCACTGACAAGGCAGAGCGGAGAGAGGTTAGCATATTTCACTATGAGATTTTCCCATTCACACATTAGATTATCTACCTGATTTAAAGGGTCTTTATTATAGGTACTGGTTTAATCGGGAACTACAAAGCCACAGGCTTTTGAGTCATTACTCTTAGTTTTGAAACTGATTCAAATCTCTTTCTTTTTTTTTTTTGAAAAATTTTTGAATTTTTATTTATTGATTTTTTTTAGAGAGAGAGAGGAAAGGATAGAGAGATGAAGAAAGAGATAGATTAGATGGGAGGGAGGGAGGGAGGGAGGAAGGAAGGAAGGTTGATTTATTGTTCCACTTACTTATGCATTCACTGGTTGATTCTTGTATGTGCCCTGACCGAGAATCGAACCTGCAACCTTGGCGTATGTGGATGACACTCTAATCAACTGAGCAGCCTGGCCAGGGCTAAATCATTTACTTTCTTAACAATCCCATTAACTGGGGCAGGGATTATTAGTTCTACTACACAAGGGTCATCTGGATCTAGTTCAAGAATCATCTAGAACTGAAGCTGGCTACCTCAATGAAGGCAGAATCCATTACACAGCCCCAGCCCTGTCTCATGATGTCTGCTTTCCTTGCTTTACAGGACTTGGAAAGATAAAGGATATGAGAAGGTTCCATGAACTGGCAACACCTTTACAGCCAATATTCCATCTCCTACCCACAGTACTATGTACACAATTCTTTTTCATACCTGGGCAAGTATGAGGTCAGTGTATGATTATTTATCTGGAGATATAGGTGTATGTTCGAGAAGGGGAGCGGGGGGGTTCAGCTTGGGCAGTTGGATCATTTAGAAAGTCCCAGATGAGGATTGTGTCATCATGTGAACTACTGACAATCTGGAATTCATCAAACTGGAGTCGGAAAACTCTTCCAGAATGCTCCTATAGAAGCAGAAACAGAAACTTCTGAACTACTCAAAATCAAAAGGACACAAATTCAGCAACACATCAAAAAGAGTCTATGGAAAGTCTATGTTATGTTGATAATTTTCTCTACCATTTAGCTGTTTCAAGAATACAGAGAAAAAAAACTTAATTTGAATGAAAGGCGAGATGGAAAAGTCAAATATTGGGCAGTTGATTTCATGCACAAAGTAATATTCATTAGAGCTGAGACATGTCAAATAGTATGCTAGTTTCTCATTGCTAACTCTCCTAGGCTTAGGATGAACAAGACCATTGCTCAGTACCTCCCTGGCCTTTACCTCTCTCTGTACCTCTAGGATTCTTCTACAATTAGAGGCCAAGTATTGATGAGCAATAAGAAGTGGTGTGCTAGTAAGTGTTTATCAATTAATTAACTCTCCCCAATTTGTAAAAGCATCTACACATTTTCATGGTGTAAAAATTCCTATCCTGGCCAATTTCAAGCTACCTGTATGAGGCCAACCAGCTTTAAACATTCATAACAATTTAATATTTGACTCTCATTAGCAGTTATAAGCATATATAGCACACCATTGTAGTAACCACTACCCTGATCACTTCCAGCATCCCAGAAAGCACTCTCATGCCCCTTACAAAGTCAATACTACCTTCATTCCACTGCTCTCATTAATTCATTTTTCCTGTTCTTAGATTTCCTATAAATACACTCATAACAGCATGTATTCTTTTTTCCTGGTTTCTTTCACTCAACAGTATAAGATTCCTCTCTGTTACTGCATGCAACAGAAGTTCATTCTTTATTCTACTGATTGATATTCCATTATATGAACACACTACAGTTTATCATCTCCTATGGTGGACATATTATAGCCTTACTGTAGTTTTGGCTATTATAAATAAAGTTTCTATGAACATTTATGTGCATGTCTTTTGATGGATATATGCTCTCATTTCACCTAGGAGTAGAACCGCTGGCCCATGAAGACGTATGTTTAGCTTTAGTAGAGATGGCAAAACAGTTTTTTAAAAGTTGTGCCAATTTATACTCCTACTAGCCATGTTATCAGAGTTCCAGTTGCTTCATTTCATCAATAAATTGATACTGTCAATCTTTTAAATTTTAGTTATTTTGATAGATGTATAGTGGTATTTCATTGGAGTTTTAATTTGCATTTTTCTTTATGAAGTTGAAACAGTTCCCCTCTATTCCTAGTTTGCTGAGAGTTTATCATGAATGGATGTTGGATTTAGCCAAATGCATCTATTGATATAATCATATGATTTTTCTTCTTTAACTTTTGATGTTGGGTTATATTAACTGATTTTTAAAAATATTATACTTGCTTTGAATAACTGGAATAAATCCCACTTGGTCATGATGTGCAATTAGTTTTATACACTGTTGGATTCAATCTGCTAATATTTTGTCGAAATTTATCTTAATATGTTACTTCATTTTATTGACATTATTTAAAAGGTATTAGCTGCCCTGACTGGTGTGGCTCAATGGCTACAGCGTCGGCCTGCACATTGAAGGGTCACAGGTTTGATTCCCGGTCAAAGGCACATGCCTGGGTTGCGGGTTCTATCCCCAGTGTGGGGTGTGCAGGAGGCAGCCGATAGATGTTTCTCTCTCACACCGATGTTTCTCTCTCTCTCTCCCTTTTTTTCTCTCTAAAAAAAAAAAAAAATTTTTAAAAAAGCATTTATTAAAACCCAACATATATTTCTAATAAAACTCTCAGCAACTGAGGAACAGAAAGGAACTTCCTAATCCCCTTATAATATGTATCTATGAAAAATCTATGGCTAACACATATCTCTATGTATGTATATATAAAATAGTGAAAGACCAAATTCCTTTACCCCAAGATAAGGACATGTACTGCTATTAATTCTTTTGAACATTGTACTGAAAATCTTAGTCAGTACAATAAAACAAGAAAGAGAAATAAAAGGTACACAGATCGAAAAAGTAGAAGTGTATTGGTACACACTTGCATTGAACAACCCAGAAATTTCAAAATACTATTTACAATAGCATTAAAAATATGAAATACTTAGGGATAAACATGACAAAAGATGTATAAGAGGTTTATACTGAAAGCTATAAAATGCTGCTGAGAAGTTTTTAAAAGACCTAAACAAATTGAGAGATATACTGTATTCATGGATCAGAAGACTTAATACTGTTAAGAAGTCAATTCTGTTCAATCCAAATTGATCTGGATTTAACACTATCCCAATGAAAATCTCAGCAGATTATTTTTGGGGCTGGGGGTGGGATAAAATTGGCAAACAGATTCTATTTTTTTTTTTATTTTTATTTTTTTTTTTAATCCTCATTCGAGGACATTTTTCCATTTTTTGTACAGACAGAGTGGGAGGGAGAGAGAGGAAGAGAGAGAGAGGGAAACATCGATGTGAAAGGGACACATCGAGTGGCTGCCACCCGCACGACCAACCAGGGCCGGGGACAAACTGCAACCGAGGTACATGCCCTTAGCGGGAACCGAACCCGGGTCTCTCCGGACCGCAGGTGGACGCTCTAACCGCTGAGCCAAACCGGCCAGGGCGGCAAAACAGATTCTAAAATTCACACGAAAATTCAAAGGACCCCAAAAATTTTGAAAAAGAACACAGTTGAAGGACTTGACTTCATGAGTTATTAAAAAGCTACAGTAACCAAGAAAGTATGATACTGGCATTAACACAGATAAACAGACAAAAAGATCAGTGGAATAGGTCCATAAGTAGACCCCCATACATATGGTTAATAGGTTTTTGACAAAGCCGCAAAGGCAATTCAGAGGAAAAAGGATAGTCTTGAATAAATGGTGCTGGACCAACTGGATATCCATATGAACTTTGAACCATAACTTGTACCACAAAAATTAACTCAAAATGAATTATAGACCAAAATGTAGAACCTAAAACTATAAAGCTTCTAAAAGAAAACATGGGAAAATCTTTGTGACTTTGGACTAGGCAAAAATTTAAAAAAATATATGTAATATCAAAGAACACAAACCATAATAGAAAAAGTTGATGTATTTGACTTAATCAAAATTAATAATTTCTGCTTTTCAAAAGATTTTTTAAGGGAATGAAAAAACAAAATGGGTATCCTGAATATGTAATGAAATCTCAAACCTCAATAAGAAAACCACTCAGTTAAAGAAACGGGCAAAAGATTCAAACAGATACTTCACCAAAGTAGATATAAACATGGCAAATAAACACATGAAATGATGATTAACATTAGGAATATGCAAATAAAGATCACAATAAGGTACCACCAGACACTTATTAGAATGACTCAAATTTTAAAAAGACTGTACAATAAGTATTGGTGAGGATGTGGAATAACTGCACATTTGTATTATAATGTTAAATGGTATAACTACTTTGAAAAACAGTTTGGCAGTTTCTAAAATTAAACATACATTTATTACCATATGATCTAGCAATTCTGCTCCTAGAATTTACCCGGGAAAATGCAAGCATATGGTCACATAAAGACTTGCACATAATGTTTATAGAAACTTTATTGTTAATAGCAAAAAATTGGAAACAATCCAAATTTTCATCAATTGGTAAGTGGATACACTGTGGTATAACCATACAATGAAATACTACTTAGCAATAAACTACTGATTTACATCAACAACATGGGTGAATATCAAAATAATTAGGCTTAAACAGGCAAAAAGAGTCCATATTCTTTTTTTTTTTTTTATCCTCACCTGAGGACATTTTTCCATTTTTTGTTCAGATAGAGTGGGAGGGAGAGAGAGGAAAAGAGAGAGAAAGAGAGAGAGAGAGAGAAACATCGACGTGAAAGGGACACATCAAGTGGCTGCCACCCGCATGACCCAACCAGGGCCGGGGACAAACTGCAACCAAGGTACGTGCCCTTAGCTGGAACTGAACCCGGGTCTCTCTGGACCTCAGGCCGATGCTCTAATCGCTGAGCCAAACCGGCCAGGGACCATATTCTTTTTTGATTTCATTAATTAAATCATAGAAAATGCAAACTAATCAATATTGACAGAAAGCAAATTAGTGGTTGCTTGGGACTAGAGCAGGGAAAAATGGATGGAATGGAAGGGGGGATTACATAGGGAGCATGAGGATACATTCATTGTCTTGGTTGAAATGATAGTTTCATTGATTAAAATTTATTAAGTTGCATACTTTAAATATATCCACTTTTTGTATGTCACTTATATTTCACTAAATCTGTTTTTAAAAATTTAAGACAACTCAATAAATGAGGACAAGATTTGAACAGACACTTCACAAAAGAACATGAAAGATGTTCTAGATGCCGTGGCTGGTTTTGCTCAGTGGTTAGGGTATTTGGCCCTTGGACCAAAGTGTTGCAGGTTGGATTCCAGTCAAGGGCATGGACCTGGGTTGCTGGTTTGATCCCCAGCCCCGGTAAGGGTTGTGTGGGAGGCAACCAAGTGATGTATCTCTCTCACATGAGTGTTTCTCCCTCTCTCTTCACCTCCCTCCTTCCCTTCCTTCTATTCTCTCTAAAAATCAACAGAAAAATACCCTCAGGTGAGGATAAAAATTTAAAAAAAGATGTTCCACACCGTTAATTACCACAATGCAAATGAAAACTATAACCACTACCCACTCACTCAAATGGCTATAATAAAAAAAAAACAAAAACTGACAATACTAGCCCTGGCCAGTGTGGCTCAGTCGGTTGAGTGTTGTTCCATGCACTGAAAGGTTGCTGGTTCAATTCCAGATCAGGGCACATGTTGGGGTTGCAGGATCGATCCCTGGTAGGAGGCAGCCAATTGATATTTCACATCAATATTTCTCTCTCTCTCTCCCTTTTCTTCTCTCTAAAAATCAATAAAAAAAAATCTTAAAAAAAAACCTGACAATAGTCCGGCTGGCATGGCTCAGTAGTTGAGCGTCGACCCCATGCACCAAGAGGTTGCCAGTTTGATTCCCGGTCAGGACACATGCCCAGGTTGTGGGCCTGATCCCCAGTGAGGGGCATGCAGGAGGCAGCCAATGGATGTTCTTTCTCATTGATGTTTCTATTTCTCTCTCCCTTCCTCTGTCTCTCTAAAATCAGTAAAGAAAAATAAAATAAAAAAACAAACACAAAAAAAACATCGACTGGTTGCTTCTCATATGCACCCTGATTGGGGACCGAACCTGAAACCTGGGCATGTGCCCTGACCAGGAATCGAACTGGTGATTTTTTGGTACATGGTATGGTGTTCAACCAACTGAGCCACATGGCCAGGGCAACAAGGATGAATCTTAAATGAAGTAAAAAGAGCCAAAGGCAAAATGCTACATACTGTATGATTTAATTTATATGACATTCATAAGACAGGAAAACTACAAGGACAGAAATCAGATGAATAGTTGCTAGGGGTGATTTTAAGGGACAGAATTTTGAGAGGATGATGGAAATTTTCTATAACTTGATTGTGGTATTTACACATCTGCAAAATTCATAGCAGTACACTAAAAATGAACAATTTTTCTATATGTAAGTTATACCTTAAAAACCAGACTTAGATTAATTGTAAATGAACGAAAGAATTTGTTTTAAAAAATGTGTGAAACATGAAGGTAAAGCATGTTTAGTACTGAAAGAATTAGCTTTAAATCCAAAAAGAAAGAAAGAAATGTAGCTCTTTTCTAGAGCAGAGCCTGCCTAAATGTTGAGCCAGGATTCAGAATACTGAGGATTCAAATGTTTGTTCTCATCTTTTTCCTGAATTATGCAAAAAACTCTGTCTTCCCTAGTGCCCCACCTAATCTTCATTTTCTAATGAAAGCAGCTTTTAACCTTAGAACATTTTCTAATCCAGGCCTTTGGCAAACACTATGATAAAGAATTCAATGCTTTCAAAGGTAACATTAGTCCTTTTGTGTCACTTCTTTTTCCAAATGTCAAGATGTTCAGGCAAGGGGGTATACAGGGAATAAAAAAGATGGGATTTAAGTTGCTGTAGGCAGCATCCCTTGAATAGGATGTAGAACTAAGGGGTTGACCAGGGGGTTCATGCAGACTCCCATGGCACTTTTTGCAGGTACAGGTGCGCAGGTCTTCAGATTCTGGACAGGTTCCAATTTGAGTAATTATGCTCCTTCTCCCTAAGTACCCCCTACTGTTTCTGGTGCATACAGAATTCTTATTCACTTCCTGTACTAAACTGATGTGTAGAGTTGCTGTGCAGCTGTTAAACAGCTGCCACATTTCTCTCCATATATAGTCTCTAAAGCACTTTTGGATGAAAGGCGCTATATAAACATATTTTATTGTCATGTATTGGTTGCCTTTCCACTTAGTAGTAGGTTTTGTGAGGTTCTAACTATCAAATCCAGATCTGTATTCCACAGCACATCAATGTTTAATTTCTTCTCCTTCCTGCTCCCCAACTCCCTTTAAACAATAAGACTCTTACCACAAGGGTCCGTAGACAGAGAGTCCCTGCAGGAGCACGGGGATCCAAAGCAGCTACAAGATCCCACACTTTAATTTTTCTAAAGATCAAAAAGGGGACAAAAACCTTATTTAAAAGCAAAATTAAGAGAGTACAAGAAAAATACCAAAACATCATGACAATAAATATGTATGGTGAAGAAATATATAAAAACTTTTTTGTTTTGGAGACTTGGTTCTTATATTCATTCTTGGTCTTGACAGGGGAAAATGTATGTGATTAACTTAAAAACGAGAAACAGGTTATCTTTAACCAAACTGATGAAGATACTGAACAGTAAAGTTATAACATATTTTAGGGTTAAAAAGATCTTATATATTAGACCTCTTAATAAAAGGATCACTTAGATCTAAACTTGTGCTCTGATGCATGTCCTTTTTGGTCAGTTTGAAGAATGGCCCAGGTCACATGTACTAGAGGACTGGGGTCCATTTAAGAGTTCTGGAGTTTATATTAAAAATACTCATATTTTGATTTAAATAAAAGTTTAGCCCTTCTAAACATTAATTATAGTTCATATCTCCTCAAGGTAAATAACAGACAAAACCCAAGAAAAGTGGGTACAGATAAAAACCATGGGAATGAGAAAATATAACCTTGGCCCTAACTGGAACATGTCATCACATCCTGAACAATTTCCCAAGGGTATGAGAGTGATGGCTGACTCAAAGCAGAAGAAGTAGGCCTGCTACACTTCCTGCTGATTGAATTGTCTTAACATATCAATATAGTCAGTTCATACACACTAACATAATGCTGTTAGGTTAGTTTCTGATATTTAAAAAGCTGCCAATATTTGAACTGTAGCTTTGTACCCCTCTAATTAGGTACCCTGAGAAGAAGAAATGATAAAGAGGTTTTCATAACCAAATATACTTTTGTAAGAATTTACTATGTTATTTAGTGTTGCTAGACATGGGATCCATCCACAACATGAATGGATTCTATATTCATTGGAAATGAGACAGAATAAAATAAAAATTATTAAACTCATTGTAACTGAAATGTGAGGAAAAGTAAAGACAAGGGAGCTGCAGTTTTTGGAAACATTCAAAGATATCAAAATTTAAGATCCTACCACTTTAAGCCCCATAGATATTGCCTTCCAATGTTTTAGTTTTATTAGTAAGTCACTATTTTATATTCATATCCCTATTATACTAGATTTGTTCAGTTTTTTGCTTTATAGAGAAAAACAGAAAAATATATACCCCAAAACCCAAATATCAATAAAAATCATAAGCAAACAAGTACAATTAAATAATTGGGAAGAACATATATATATATTTTTTTTAATCCTCACCTGAGGACATTTTTCCATTTTTTGTTCAGACAGTGTGGGAGGGAGAGAGAGGAAGAGAGAGAAACATCAACCTGAAAGGGACACATCTAGTGGCTGCTACCCGCATGGCCAACCAGGGCCAGGGACAAACTGCATCTGAGGTACGCGCCCTTAGTGGGAACCGAACCCTGGTCTCTCTGGACCGCAGACTGATGCTCTAACTGCTGAGCCAAACCGGCTAGGGCTGGAAGAATATTTTTGAAAAGAGTAAACAAAGGAGAGGTGACTACCTAAATTAGACAACAAGAACTATTATATTAGGTCCTTTCTGTGAAATCTATAATCTCTTAGGGACAAGGAGAAGCTATAGTTAATATCCTAAGGCAGGAGGGATCAAGATGTAGATGCAAACTCACCCATCATAGGCCCCACTGACTATCCTCTTGTTATCAAATCGAATACAGCGCACCAATTCCTCATGGCCTTCTAATACTCGTAAACATGCACCACATTCTATGTCCCATAACCTGGAAAAGAAAATTGAGTCACGTGAATTTTCATGTATTCTTCCCAAGCTTGGGATGTTATAATAATATACTTTAATATCTTAAAATAAATGTTTTCCCATTGATTTTTTTATTTTTTAGAGAGAGTGGAAGGGAGGGAGGTAGAGAGAAACATGGATGTTGAGAGAGACACATCAGTTGGTTGACTCCTGCACAGCCCTGGTCAGGGCTGAGGAAACCCGCAACCAAGGCACGTGCCCTTGACTGGAATCAAACCCGAGACCCTTCGATCTGTGGGCCGATGATCCAACTGCTGAGCCAATCTGACCAGGGCATACTTCAATATCTTTTAAAAAATCCACAGAAATAAAATAAATCAACACCCATACAAAAATGTACTGCTTTCAATGTAATTTATTTCCTTTCTGCCGTATAACTCAGGTAGAAAAATGTATGATTTAAGTTCAAACGTAGTATATATAGCACAATGCTTTATATAATTCTGTAACCAGGGTCTCCAAGATGTGAATTCAATGCACATAGTTGCCTGGGAAAGAAAAACACCAAGTCAAGAACAGTAATCTTCCTGAAATCACCAATAAGAACGAGATGAAGAATGTCAGTGACATCCTGCCCTCACAAAGCATGCCCACATCTTTCACTGAGGACACTCATGCTGTCACCCATTGTCAAGGACAGTCTTTCTCATTTAATGGAAATGCAAGGTAAGTTCTCAGAAACTTTTATATACTAACATACAAAAACTGTATGCTTTCAGACCAATCCAAATGATTTCTATGAATGATAATTTCCTTACATATAATGACAGCTCTATCAGTTGTTTTTTAAAATGGCCCTTTCATCCTCTTAGTACTTCTTTGAAGGAATGGAGAAGATTGATAAATCATCCAAATTCAATTCATATCTGTGTTGTTCATTTTTGTGAAGGGAAAACACCAAAAAATACTTCAACTTATGGATTCTTTATAATTTCAAAGACTGGTAACTCTCTGGCCAATTATGCAATGATAAGAAAACAAAATGTACACTTGCTAGTAGGGAAACAAATGTTTCTTTTTTTTAGACTAGTGGCAAAGAGAAATGGCCTTTAGCTATTTATTAGCACTTTCCAACTGTAGACAGGTGAAATTTAAAGAGAAGGGCTTTCAACCTCAATCTACTTATCTCTCTTACTACTTCATTCAAGCAGTACCTTTTAAATAGGTCTATCTGGTGATAAAACTATTACAGGAAGGAAACACATCAACAAAAGGCTTTGCTGTGCTGCCTCTCTGCTTGGGGCAAACTTTTGACCTGCAAGAAGCTACAGAAAGAAAAAACATTTTATTATAAACATAACACAGTTGAAGATTTGTTTGAACTGTGCACAAACAATAAATGGCAGGATAATACTGATACCTTCTGGGAATGGCACCTGCTGCTCACCTGATCGTGTTGTCAGATGAGCCACTAACAACCAGCCTGTCTCTGTACTGCAAACAGGCGATGCCGCGTTTGTGTCCATTTAAGGTTCTCACAAATTCACAGGTACTAGTGTTCCATACCTGAAACAGAAAATGGCATTTGGCAGTTGATTTGATGCTTTCACTAATAAAATCTATGGCAAGTGGAGTCCTGGAGAAGCAGAAAACAGGACTGAGCCAAGTCAACTTCTTGAGCTAAACCAAACCAATCCAATGACAAGTTTGATACATGGTAATATAGGGCAAATTTGTAGCTTGCTGCTATCACATGAGGATCCTTCAAACTGATTTACTCTTACGGTGTTAATCTGGTCTTACATACAAATTTTCTTGAACCTAAATTTACCCATTCTTCTTACACTCACCATTATTTATAGTAATAAAATACTTAACCAAAACTGTCACACAACTTATCTCACTTATTACCTTTTTACACATAGACTAGTATCTGAATTAAATATTAAGTTAGTCTATAGTGATGTTTCAATATGAAATTGCCCTTGATCATGTTTTCATATGAACTTCCTTATTCTTAAGTTGGGGACTTACTGAAAAATGCCTTTTACCTTTATAGTCCTATCTCCAGATGCAGAAACAATGTACTTGTCATCAAAGTCTACAACATTGACAGCAGCTCGGTGTCCGACTAGCACCCTCCGGAGGGTGATGTCAGTTGGGGAGGCCATATCCCATACAGCAATGGAACGGTCTTTGGAGCAGGTCACCATCATGCCATTATTGAAACGCAAGTGCAGAACTGCTTCACAATGATGAATCAATGTGTTTAGCATTTCACCTGTATTTACATCCCACACCCTGGAACAGAAAACATTAAGAAGGCTTTCTGAGATTTTGATGGTACTGATGCTACAGTCTATTACCAGTATGTGACCCCTGCACTTCCCATCCCTCCTGCCCCACCTTCATAGCTAGTACCATACCCTACTCTTCTTCTGCAGCTTTGAAGCTGAACTGAGGTAGAGTACTGATGGACCATGGGGAAGTGGTAGATAGAGGGCTGGACTAGGAGAGTGGGAAAAACAAGGAGATGGGATGCTGTCAATGTGAAATGCTTAGGACACACTACTTGAAATATGGCATGTGTGGGAGGTAGGAATGAGGTAGCAGCCACCATCATGTACTAATTGGACCCAGATCTCAAGATTATTCTAAATCTTCAGACATTTAATCTGATACCATTAATAAAATACATTTAAAACTGAGAATCTGATTAGTAACAGCAGCATTGGAGTCCTATGGATAGCCCTCAGGACTAGAACTGATATAGGCAAAGAAGCTTCTGCAACAAACTGATTTAGTACTGTGGATTTGAGCTTGATGACCCTGAACCTTAGATTTTACCACACAGGTCCAGGCCCAAAATTACTTAGACCCTAAGTCTAAGGCCCCACTTCTGTGCTTTGAGTGGGGACTGGGATCAAGAAGAGCCATCCACTGTAAATATGGCTTCACAGTAGAAGATGGGACCCTTGGATAGCGTGAGAATTTTATGTGATGAGGGATACAGTATTTGACTTTGATTACTCCATTTTTGTATATTTACTTTGGTTTTTATAACATCAGTTATTTCTTTTTCCAGTTTAACCCCCTTTTTTAGAAAATTGTTTTTGCCTTATCCTATAAATGATGTTAGCCTCTTCAATGCTTCAGCTTCCTTGAGGCACTCCACACGCACCAATAAATGTTAAATGTCGATAACTATAAGAACAGAGTTTGCTATGCCTTTAAGTCAAAAGACAAGAAACAAGAACAGCCTTTTCTATTCAGAGGATAACTGGGAATGGTAAACATTTAACTTCAGAGAATCTAACAATGCAGTTAACTGCTCCCCCCGCCACCACCATTTTTTAAAAAGTTACTTTTGATGCATTATGTTTGCTAAATCTTTTAGCTTACGGCAAAATTCCTAACAGGGTTTCCAGCAGTGCTTTTGGTACCCAGAACTCAAGCTACACTGGACTCCAGCAGCATAATGGCTGTGTCATCAAATCACTAATGCCTCTGGAAATTGAAGGCCCCTCCCTGAGTGAAGCTTGCAATTAAAAACTGCAGGGACAGCAGGGGAGGGGCTGGCAAAGAGAGAGCATTGCTCACCTATATACATTTTAAAGGCGATAACACATGCCTGCACTACAGTTATAAGCACCTGAAAGGAAGGCTTCATTTCATTCATGTCATTCCCTTGTGAAGTGTTTTTTGTAAGGAATGCAAGGTTTACCAAGTTACTATAATAGATGATTCCAGCAAATTAAAACAGAACGTGTAGTTTCTTAAATGTACAAAAATGTAAACTTACCTTAATCATTCCTAATTCAAGTTTTCTAGTTCTAGATTAACACAACAATGGAGGGAGAGCTGATGGTTTATTCTTCATTAGTTATGAAGTTACAGAACTATGTTCATGCAGATACATACAGAATTACTATCTATGATAAAGACAGAATGGATCTAATATTTCAGAGTTCAAAAGATCGTTTGAAATTTTCTACCTGACCGTGGAATCCGATGATCCAGTTATGATCACCCTCTCGTCATACTGGAGACACAGGACAGAACCCGTGTGGCCTGTGAGAATTCGCTTGCATTCCAATGTGCTTTTATCCCAGATCTAGGATGGCAAACAAGATCCTTTTGATCACTGTGATAATGGGGTGCTGCAGAGACTTGCTGGCTCTATTATGTGTTTGATTCCCCAAAAGAATCAAAGCCCAGAGTAGTATGGAATGCATTCTTTTCTCTAGGTATAGCTAAGCACCTATATATGTAGCTTCGGTACAAATGCAGACTTTATCCTTTTCATTAAGGAACAAGGTTAGCCTATAATTATTTGAGGGCCAAGAGTAATAGCCCATTCAGTGCACTTCAAGAAGAGAATTTAGCCCTGGCCGGTTTGGCTCAGCGGTTAGAGCGTAGGCCTGAGGCCCTGAGAGACCCGGGTTCGGTTCCCGCTAAGGGCGCGTACCTCGGTTGCAGTTTGTCCCAGGCCCTGGTCGGTTGTGCGGGTGGCAGCCACTCGATGTGTTCCTTTCACATCGATGTTTCTCTCTCTCTCTCTGTTCCTCTCTCTCCCTCCCACTCTACCTGAACAAAAAATGGAAAAATGTCCTCGGGTGAGGATAAAAAAAAAAAAAGAAGAGAATTTAGCAATCCATTTGTATACTCTTCTGGGGGGAAGCAGGTATCTGTCCTTTAAGGATTTTGGCTTTGGGACTAGAAACAATCTAAAATGCTCATTAACTTCCTGGAAATAATATTTAGAATTTATGCTTTCGATTGTTTTATGAATGTGGTCACCCTAGCTTCATTAGCTAAGTTCCCACAACTGAAGAAACCTTACCTTGATAGTGTTGTCTCGAAGGCCGCTTACTATCTTCTGATCATCATACTGTAAACAGTACACTCCTTTGCTTGTTTCACTTCGGCAGTGGATTCTCTGTAAACTGTGTCTTCCACATCTCCAATTAGATTCTATTGTCTGAAAAAAAAAATAACATAAGAGGCAGTAATTAGGAAAGGAACAGAACTAAACTCTTATTTGACTTTAATGGCAATCAATGACAAATGCTCAATGCTTCACTCTATTGGATATATAGCACTTAAGGAAAACTAAAAAAGCCACTATTTAAAATTATGAAACATTTTTCCATTTGTGAAGTAAAGATTTATTTTCTAGAACTCTCCATATAACTCATTCAGCTAAATCATAAACCTGGTGGAAAGAAACTGCTCACCGATAGAGGGCAAGCTATGAACCACATGAGGTTATGTGCTCAGTGTTCTTCTTACATCATGGTGGCCATTTCTACCAGCCAACCTCCATGGAGGCTCAATTCAGAAGATATCTGAATATCAGGTTAAGAGTGTAACTTTGGCCTGGCCGGTGTGGCTCAGTGGTTGAGTGTCAACCCCATTCATCAAAAGGTCATCGGTTTGATTCCTGGTCAGGGCACATGCCCAGGTTGTGGGCCCGATCCCCAGCGGGGGGCATGCAGGAGACGGCCAATCAATGTTCTCTCTCATCGATGTTTCGATCTCTCCCTCTCCCTTCCTCTCTCTCTAAAAATCAATAAAGACAAAAAAGAGTGTAACTTTAGCAGTCTCATTGCTATTATCTGAAGACATCATAGTCTCTCTTTCTCTCTCATCTATTTATCAGTAAACAGTGTTTAAATACAAATCTTTGCCTGGCTATTTACTATATTTTACCTTCTCTATTCTCTTACAAAGAAATAGATTTTTAACCCACATCAATAAACCTTAATGGGTTTGCTGTAACAATGCTATTACTGAAGATTGTTGATGATTCTCTAGTATTTGGCAAATACCCAAATATACATAGATTCTTACCTCAATGTCTTGTATAATTTTAGGATAAAGTGCTCTGTAAAAAGAGTTGGGAGGAGCATTCCCATCAGGAGGTTTGTTTTTGAATAAATATTGTCCCCTAAAAAACAATACATATTTCACAATAAAAATCATAATATTACACATTCACAAGGAGCTTCATATTTCTTCAAAGTGTTTCAAAGTTACCATTCATACAGTCTCCATAACTAGTCCGGAGAGATGTGAAGTTAAGTCTGGTTTGGGGAGTCTCACATCAAGGAGTAATTTTCTGGGCTCTAAGGAACTAGGCCAACATTGATTTGCTTTGGTGTAAATCATGATGATTTCCAGTGTAGAACATCCAAGTATCAGGTCTTCAGGAATATTATAATGTCAATAGATAAATAAAATACATATAATCAGAATTCATCTATTGGTCTATTAGACCTCTGGATAGAGAGATTTAATGACTATAACCTTTAGAAAATTTTGTTCATGATAATACCTATGTACTACCTTTGAACTACTAGGCGTATGCCTCACAGTCTTTTTTTCACTGAGTAAAGCTGTGCTAATCAGTGGAGCCTAGCATCATGGACAGCAGGAATGCCCTTCTGCCATGAACACTTTTTTTGTCTTCATTTATGTGGGTTATGGTATGTTGGCAACTCAGGCACCCAGGCTGCTGGTGATCAGTGTAGCTATGCTTTAAAAGGAGCAATTCAGTGTTCATTTGCACAGAAAACAAAAGGATCATAGGAGTATTCAGAAAAAGTTATGGAAGAAGAGGAAAAAAATGCCTAAAAGTACTATGCTGTCAAGTCTAAAGCATGAAATTGACTTTCACAGGTGTGTTCCAGGCTATGTACACACATACACACATCTTACTGCCTTTCCTTGATTCCAGTGAGCAACATTTGTTAGCATCTCCTTCCTCATGACAGCACATCTTTGGAATACTCATATCCCAAGCTAGATCTTTGCTACCAAAAAAAATCAGTAAATGGCAATCACTTCCTGCTGGGTAAAAAATTTAATTCCTTATCCTGAAGTTAAGAACCCACCAAACACGGTGTGGAAGCTAGTAAACCCCACTATGGGTGTACTAACTGCTGTTCTCACTGGCACCGTGCCTTGCAAAGTGGAGATAGGCAGAAATGCCTCTGAGTATAATCCTGGCACCAGAGAAATCATGTTTTCTCTGGGCCAGTCATCTACTCCTCCCTCTATAGCTCCATTACAATATAATTAATTGTTCAATGTCTCTAGGAGCGCTTCTCCCCTGCCCTCTTCCTATTATACACCTTGAAAATTAGCTGAGAAAATTTCCTATCAGGAAGGTAGCTACTGGCTCTGACTTCTGTGTTAATACAAAAAGGGAAATCTGCAGTGGAAAAGCTAAAATAATAGTTTTTAAAAAAGGATAAACAGGAGCAAGCAACAGGATACACCAATATAAAGAAAAGGGCAAATAAGATACATTGAAATAATTCTGGCTTAAAAGTATTCTCTAAACAATCTTATTCTAGCAACACATTGCTGACAAATAAATTCTAAATAGAGATTCTAAATCTGGTTAATAATTATAATTTAATAATTTCAATTCCAACATCCTTTAATGAGGTAGGAATCACTATATTAATTTTACAGATAAAGAAATCAAACGTGAGGGAGATTAAGTAACTTTCCCAAGGTCATATAACTAGTGAGTAGAGCTGAGATTTGAATCTAAGTCTGACTTCAGATCCCATACCCTGAACTACTATATTGTCTCTCGATGTCCACCATTCCTCAGAGATTCCTGTCCTCCTTTTAATCTCTGCCAATTACCAGGCACCCCAGGATTTTCTTTATCAGTAATGAAACTATCTCTACAAACTAAGGAAAGGGAAATCATATAAACCTCAGATCTCATTTTCTATTGCACTGTAGTTACCATGGCTTGCTAAAGAATCTGAATTCAAATCAGAGGTGCTCCAAAAAAGGGTGGCTAGGTATTGAAAACTGGTTTCTGAGTCTGTAAGTCAACACCTTTTATGATAGAAGCTCTTTGACAACAGGAAACACCTTCTATATGAAATACCTAGTACCTCTAAGAGTCTGAGTACATGATAAATGCTAAATATTAAATTCAGAATGTTATCATAAAATGTGATCTGCTGATTAAGAAAATGGAGTTTTCCCAAGTTGTCTTTTATTATACTTTTAAGAGTTACCGTTACTGAGCAGAGAGCATATTCAGTATTATTCAAGACAGGAAATAATGGAGTTCATGTCATAGGGTCAGACTGTAAAATTCATCTAGATATAAATTACAAAAGCAAAGCAGAAGTTAAACCTAAAGCTTTATTAGAAAATTATATTTACTTGTTTATTTTTGGTTGGACAAAATGGATGAAACTATCAATGACAGCATATGGGGACTTTATTGACATAGTAAGCTCAGTAAGATAACTTAAAAGAATAAAATGAGGCCAGGTTAGTGTGGTTCAGTGGTTGAGCATTGACCACTGGACCAAGAGATCACCAGTTCGATTCCCGGTCAGGGCACATGCCTGGGTTTCGGGCTCAATCCCCATTGGGGGTGTGCAGCAGGCAGCCAATGGATGTGCCTCTCTCATCGATGTTTTTATCTCTCTCTCACTCTCCCTTCTTCTCTCTGTAAAAATCAATAAAAACATAAAAAAATAAATAAAAGGAAAAATAAACAAATGGGACTATATCAAACTAAAAAGTTATTTTAAAAAAGGATAAAATGAATAACTGATCATAGACTAATTTTTTTTTTTAAGTGGGAGAGAGGACACTAACACAGGAAGAAAGGCAACATATAAGAATAGAAGCAGCCATAGAAAGTCAAGGGGATACTGGAAGAGGTTTTCATGGGGTGTACAAATATTAGTCACTTCATGGAGCTACATTAAAATAAGATGATAAATGTGGCCAAAGACAAAGGAATATAGTCAGAACTCTAAAGGATACTCAAAAGAGCAGAAATGAGTTCCTGTGGTTGAAGAGAGAAGAGAAAGAGTGATAATTAGAGCTGGATCCTGGATTATTTCTCAGCTATACCTTCCAATACTCCCTTTTAAAAGGCCAAAAGCCATCTCCTTCAATGACCTTATTTTTTTCTCTTTATAACTAACATAAAAAATCTTGCTGTTTAGTGCCAACTCTAAGCAAAATTGTGAAGTCTGCTTATCTTTGGCATTTTCACATGCATCTGCCCCAGTCTGCCCATATACTTCTTGTTTTCCCTATCTCAAAAAAAGACTTTGTAAACTCCCACTGTCTGATAAAGTTTCACTGTCCTTTATAGTCCAAATAGGAACAAAATATATTTTAATAGGGAACAAAACCTTTACAGCTATGGGAATGAATCTCTATAATGGAAATTTCAGGTCAGGAGTGATTTGGAGGAGAGTTTCTCCCTTCCCTCCCTTAAAGGGTAGAGGAATAGTCCTAGCTGCCCTAAAATTTTCCCATTAAGCAACTGTCTGCTCTACTTCTCAGGCTGTAAAGCTGGTCTTGGCACACTTGACAAAATGATAGACTTTGAATACCATACAACTACATACTATTTTGCTTTTTTTATACTATAGAGTTTATTTCCAAAGTATGAAATGTTATTAAAGATAAGGTTTCTATTTTTCTGTATAGTGAAATAAATGAGGATAAAATATATATTTGGAGAAGAAAATAACAATATTCTTTCATTTATGCAATTTTTTTTTTTAATTTTTTTGGGTACGTGTCGCTAGCGGGAACCAAACCCGGGACTCTGCTCCGCAGGCCAATGCTCCAACCGCTGAGCCAAACCATCCAGGGCCATTTATGCAATTTTTATATAGCTAAAGAATTGCCTGGCATTTGCTTCCTTTAATTGAATTTGAGAGAAATATTAAAGTCTTCCTAATAGCCAGAATGATAGAAATCTCTTGCAGCACTTGGTATATTTACAAGGCATTTTTGTTTATTATATATTAATTATTTTTAGAGATTAGAAAAAGAAAGGGAGCCAACTATATTTTTAAGAAAATTGCTAAGAAAAGCTGATCCTTAATTCTTCACTGTTTTGTATCTCTTTATGATCCAAGATAAACAACTGATAAAATTAATTGCTCAGGATAATGCTGAGCATATCTATCAACTAAAATATTTAATGTCACCTTTATTTTATGGAAATATTCACACCTGACTTTCTTAGAGTGACATTCTAGAGATATCCTCTAAGAGCAAATTATATTTGGAAGACACCTTCCAGAAGTTCTAATAAAATGGTACCATTATGTTAAGAAAACAAAATTGGTGAAGTCTCAGGCTGCTAACTACATAATGCCTTAAGAAATTCAAGATTAAGCAATAAAATAGAAGTCTTATGAAGAAACAATTATTTATACCAAATTTCATTTTTCACTTTTCTGATGGCTAAGGTTCTTCTTGTAGTTGGGCATAAAAATAATTTTGATTACAAAGGTGATAAAACACCACAGGCATGGACTAAAGGCAAGGAATCTTCTGAAGAAGAAAATAATTATTTTTTCTGGACTGTTTTAGGGGAAAGCTGGATCATCTGATGGCTTCTAAGTGATTCTAAGTCATCTACTTACCTTACAAATTGCACCTCAGCCCTTTTTCAGGATACTGTTTCTGCCTAGAGAACAGAATGCTTTAAACGGGAGGGCTGGTCAGTTTTTTGTTAGTTTTTGCAAAGCAGTATTAACACATTATTATATCATTTATGTGTGATTGGTCAGAAGAAAAACTGCTGAGTACATGAACAACTATTTTACATTTTTTGCTCTAAACCAGCAATATCACTGTATTAAATAAGAAGCAGTCTCACTGGTTCCCAACAACATTCCAGTGACTGAATGGCCAGGCCCTGAAGCTCTGTAATAGTAAGAAAGTTAAAAGGCTCACCATCCTCTTCGTTCTGCCAGGCCTCTCCACAGAGAATCTGTCCTGACCATTCTCTCGATGAGCTTTTTCCATAACATGCCATCAGAAGTCACTCGGTACCATTCCTTGCACACAAGTTCAGCAGCACACAGTGATTTGGCATCCAGATATGACAGAATATTCTCAGCAATGTGATCCAAACCCCGAGCTTTTGGTGGGGGGAGGTGGCAAAGAAGAAGAACATAGGTTGTGAATGATTTGTTGCAATAGGTCTTTGAAACAGAACAGAGTTTATTCTGCAATGAAGGCACATCTCTGTCCCAAGTGTGGTCCAGTTTCTTTTTCAAGCAGAGACTTAGGTCAAATGAGTGTCAATAATTTTTCCATAAGGTTACAGAAATGAACGCTATTTTCTATCTTCCTTTAGATAAGGAAGTTAAAGCTAACATCCAGCAAACCCCCAAGACATTAAAAATAAAAAGGATTCCAGAAAACAATTCACATCTATCTGTATGGATTTCAGCACTAGGGGATATTCTATGGATGGCATCTCAAACTCAAACTCTGTGATTCAGGCCCCCCCAAATCTCTATATTAGGTCCATTTCTCATTCTGTTTCTATTACTGCTGCAGTTCCAAAGCTGTTCAGTAAAAGAAATATCCTTTAAATGTACTGGAAGAGAGGCACTAAGTCAGAATGTGCTGGGTTATAGAATTTTGGGCATGCAGAAAGGAAAGAAGGAAATACAGATTGGTATAGGAACATCCCGAGAGAAAAGACAGAGAGGAATGTTTAAGTTCAAGGATGAGTTTAATTTCAGATGTTTTAAAAAAACTATATTTGAGAATAGTTGCTGCTATAAAACCTAAATGACAGTTGACCAAAAATGAAAAAAATCCCAGACCAATAGATAACTTGGTTAGAATTTCAGAGACTGTTTTGTAGGAGGTACAGAGAAAAACAGTGGAAGTAGATCTTGGGCTGTGAAACTAGATGGGCTTCCCAATTAAAATTCTCTACCACTGGAGTTTGTACTGAGGTCTCAGAGGAATAGATCCTATAAAATAGGATGATCACACTAATAAACTTTTGGCTGTTGTTCTAATTCACAAGTGAAACAAAAACATTCAAAGTTATTCTCTTTACAAGTTACATATCAAATGTTTCCTAAAGACATAAATAAAGCAGAAGGATTCCTTCAAACTTTGACTACCTTAGGTACAAACTTAACAAAGAGAAAAGTATACCACATTTTATTTTGTGCCCTTCCCCTGAATTATACAGACACACTTGGACGCCATTAGCAACAATCAAAATGTGTTTAAACATTTTTCTAATTATAAAGATTGTATGGATATCGTCACATTTTTCAGTAGATTTAGAAAAAAAAGCATTAAGTGAATTTTATTTGGTTGGCATCATGTTCGTGTGTGTATTTTTATCCTCACCGAGGACATTTTTCTATTTTTGTTTAGATAGAGTGGGAGGGAGAGAAAGGAAGAGAGGAGGAGAGGAAGAGAGAGAAACATCAACGTGAAAGGGACATGCAGAGTGGCTGCCTCCTGCACAACCCCAACTGGGGCCGGGGACAAACTGCAATCGAGGTACATGCCCTTAGCGGGAACCGAACCCAGGTCTCTCTGGACTGCGGGCCGACGCTCTAACCGCTGAGCCAAACTGGCCAGGACTCATATATATATTTTAATTTTAATCCTCACCTGATGATATGTTTATTGATTTTAGAGACAAAGGGAGGGAGGGAGAGAGAGAAACATCGATGTGAGAGAGAAACATCAATTACCTCCCGTATGCACCCAGACCGGGTATCAAATCTGCAACATGGGTTATGTGCTCTGACCAGGAATTGAACCTGCAACCTTTTGGTGTATGGGGTGACACTCCAAACAACTGAGTCACCTGGCCAGGGCAATCATGTTCATATTTAAGCATAAGCAGATGGAGGCATCCATAACCTCATTCTTATTAAAGGAACATGATCATAAGCCAATTAAAAACAATAATTAGCTTTTCATGCAAAATACAGTGATGGTACAATTTCTGCATCTTTTTTCCCTCTGAAATCCTTATCCAAGGATATTTTTCATTTATCTTCGGATAGAGTGGGAGGGAAGGAAGGAAAGAGAGAGAGAAACATTGATGTGTGAGACACATAAATTGGTTGCCTTCCACATGACCCTGACTAGGGTTCAGGATGAACTGCAATCGAGGTATGTGCCTTTGGCTGGAATCAAACCCTCGACTTCTTGGTCCGTGGGCCGATGCTCTAACCAATGAGCTAAACTGGTCAGACCAATTTCTGCATCTTTATACTGAAACTTTCTATACCATCAGAAGTTTCCAAAATCCATTCCTGTGCTTTTAATGGCTGCCATCAAATTGCTCCTGATCTTTCACAATGTCCATATCATAAGTCTTTGGAAGTAATTTCATCTAACACTCCAAACAAACTCATTACATTAATGGATTACAGGCATTTTTTGAAGTAGTTTGGTTTACTAAATGTAGCCAGATGGTGTAGGTTTACAAGTTAAAATGGCTGTAGAGCACTAGACTGATGATTTAATATCTTATAAAATGCTCAGCAGATACACACCAGGGATCAGTATTAGGCAAAGGGACACTCCAGTCTAATCAACTCCTATTCAATTCTTAGTGGTATATGCTTGAGATAGTAACATGCCTCAGTGAATGGGGAGAGCACAGTAATTAGGTACACATAGGTTGTTCACACAAAGAAAACTGTTTGCCCGTGGCTAAAACAAAATCCAATGAGTGAAGATGGGCCAAAAATCTATTCTATTTAACAAAAGATACAGGCACAAATTCAGCTTTAAAATGGTTATTTCTAAGTTATAAAGAGGCATTTCTTTTGTTTTAAAGGGCAATTTAAAATGCAATTTTGGAAAAAAAAATTTTAAGCTATAATTGGCAAAGATTAAGCAAGTGGTAACAAGCCGTTTTGGGGAGTGTATAAGTTAGTATATGTTTCTTAGAGGATAGTTTGGTATACGTAATAAAAGCCTTAACATGTTCATAATTCTTTAACATAGAAATCCCACATCTGGTATTTTCTCCTAGGATGCCCAAAAGATAAATGAATAAGAATGTCCATCACAGAATAGGAAAAACATTTAAAAATACCTAAATGCTCAATAAAAAGATTAAATAATAGGTGCTTCAGCCATCACAAAGAATATAGAATCCTATAAAAATATGTTTTTAAAAAACAAATACTTAGAAAAATACATTAAGAGAACATAATAAGAAAAAACTGTTATAGCAGGGCTGGTGTGGCTCAGTTGGTTGAGCATCGACCCAATCACCAAGAGGTTGCCGGTTCGATTCCCAGTCAGGGCACATGCCCAGGTTGTGGGCCCAATCCCCAGTGGGGGGCATGCCGAAGGTAGCCAATCGATGTTTCTCTCTCTCTGTCTCCCTCGCCCTTTCTCACTTTCTAAAATCAATAAAGAAAATTTTTTTTTTAAAGTTACACCCAGCTTTCAAAGGAAATATATACCCACACCTAGAAAAAACAGGAAGGCTACATGCCATAATGTTAATAGCACATTAGTAGTTTTCTCTGAATAGTGGGGTTCTGGGAAATTATATTTTTAAATTTTTAAACTTTTGTGAATTTGCTAAATTTCCTAAACATAACCTGTATAATCAGGAAACTGAAAAAAAAACTAAGATATGCTATTTTGGAGATTCACTCATCTTTGTACTATTTTTTCTTTTAGAAAAAGCTTTTCACACAGGTGAGAATCTTATATTTTCCCGAGATAGGATTTCCCCCAAATACTGATACCTATGTCATGTCCTAGATCACACCATCAAGCATTCAGTAAAACAAACACAGCACCCTCCAAAGAAAGGGTTTTAACTTTGTATATGTGTGTGTGTGTATGGATACTTAAGTGTGTTTGTGTGTATATATATTAAGTATATGTATTTAAAAACCATTATATATCTATTATAATAGCTATTTGATTACTGTGATAGCGAGACTGTAAAGTTGTAAAGTAATGTCACTACAAGGCTCCTGAGATACCCTTCTTTCTAAAATACTCAAAAATGTTTCTTATTCATTCTTACAATTTAAATATTATGTTGATAAACCCTCTTAGAAATTCAAAGCCAAGTATATAAGTTAACATATATTGAAACTAAGACATATCTCAAACCAGATAACACCTCAGAAAAGATGTTACTTGGACTGTTGTGTGGGTAAACAGGGTGAAGAGAAGAGCATGAGATAGGGAGAAGATAGAGAAAAGAGGAGTTTCTATTCCCAGAGTGTGATTTTTTTGTATTTATACCCCAAGAAGGTACGATTAAAGGACTCAGTTTGTAAAACTTAAGCCAATAAAGACGTTTAGAAAGAGAGATGTATAGCTGAAGATTCAGTACCACTACCATTGTAACATATCTTCCAGGCAAATTAATGGCTCAAAAACACCCGCAGACATACCTGGCAGAGCAGTTATGAAATCCCTCTGCAGCATAGGTTTAAGATACGAGTTTATGTGCCCATGTTGGTAATGACACATTTGGGATATAAGATGTTCCACAAATTCCACTTGATCGGACTCTGACCACTGCTCAAAATATTTGACACACAGTTCCTTTTCCTTCTCATAGCTTGCCGAGAGTTTCCGTTGCTTGGGCACAATCATACTGGAAGTGCCATTGGCAAGTTTTGTCTGTAGAAGGGGTGGATTAAAAAAAAAACCACATAACAATAAGTATTGAAAATGAGGGAAATATGTAATTTGCTGGCCTTGCATGCTACGTTATGTCTACATGATGGAGCCCACTCTGTTACTTTACTAGTAACTGAACGTTTGTAAACAGCATTTACAAGGAAAGACAGAAATACCACAGTAAGTTGGTAAATTGGGAATATTGATGGACAACTAAGCATCCATTTCCAAAAGTTCACAGGAAGACATTATTTGGGGATATACAGATGAAATCCAAAAGCTGAAAGCATGGTAAGTTATTTTTATTATTATTATTATTTTTTTATCCTCACCCGAGGATATTTTTCCATTTTTTGTACAGACTGAGTGGGAGGGAGACAGAGGAAGGGAGAGAGAGAGAGAAACATCGACGTGAAGGGACACATCGAGTGGCTGCCACCCGCACGACCAACCAGGGCCGGGGACAAACTGCAACCGAAGTACGTGCCCTTAGCGGGAACCGAACCCGGGTCTCTCCGGACCGCAGGCTGACGCTCTAACCGCTGAGCCAAACTGGCCAGGGCGCATGGTAAGTTATTATTACTAACAAGCAAAAAAGCTAATAATCCTTTTCTTTTGCCAGGCAAAAAAATTTGGACTTTATTCGGTAGAAAATGGCTAAATAGCAAAGCTTCTTGGACAAGAATAAGTAGAAAATGCAGGAAATGGCTTTGTAGTTAGAGAAGAAGTGGCACACAGCTCTAAACTGAGGTGCCTTAGGATGGAAGACAGATGAAAAGAACTGTGAGCAAGCTCTGTCTTCATTTGTGATGGGGATGTAAGCTGGGTTAGCACCTTATTTTCATTCTGATTTTTCCTGTTCTTTTTTAAGGCTTGTATAAAACCTTCTCTCAGTCTTAAAATACATTCATTCATAATTTGCTTTTTCTTGTATACATTAGTTACTAGACATTTATACAATTACTGACAATTTATTTTTTAATAGTCAAATAAGAAATCCTCCATACAAAGAAAGGACAATGAATAATGTGAGACTCTGGTACCTTTGGAACTAAAGCTTAAATAACATTTATATGCTTCATCTACCTATTTTCTTTTCTCCAAGAAAATCCCATCTCCAATGTCATCAAAATTATATGCCATAAAGACTTTTTTTTACTAATTGGTTCAGTCAATAAATATTAATTAAGCATTTACAACGTGCCAAACACTGTTCTAGGTGCTAGGAATACAACACTGAAAAATACCACTCTCTGTCATTGGGGCAACTTATATTCTAGTGTGTTCAGCAAGTTAAAAACATAACCAAATAAATAGAAAATATAATGTCTATAGTGCTATGAAGAAAAATACAGCAGGATAAGGGGATAGGCAAAATTGTATGATGGTCCTAAGAGTCTCGGCTTCTGGTGTACACACATCTTCTTTCAGTTTTTCAAACAAACATGTAGGTACTGCTGTGGTTTAATTAAGGTTCTGAATTAGTTGACCTCAAGGTTGGGAGATCACTCTGGTGGTTCTGACCTACTCGAATAACCCTTGTAAAAGCAGAGTTTTCACCAATTGGTTGCAGAAGAGGAAGAAGACCATGTGACAAGGTATGTAGTCATCCTCTAAGAGCCGAAAGCCAGTAAGGAACTGGGGATCTCAATCCTACAAAGGCAAGGAACTGAATTCTGCCAAAGACAATGAACTGAGAAGAGAATTTCCCCCAAGAGCCTCCGGATGAGAACTCAGCATGGCTAACCCTTGATTTCAGCCTTGTGATACTCTGAGCAAAGGATCCAGCCATGCTGTGCCAGACTTCTGACCTAGAGAATTGTGAGCTAATGGATGGATGTTGTTTTAACTTGCTAAGTTTGTAGTAATTTGTTATGCAACAAGTAAAAAACAAAACAAAACAAAAAAAACCCTAATATAGTTATTTAAGTCTAAGGGGGTTAGAGATAGCTTTCCTAAAGAGATGACATTTGGCCCAGCCAGTGTGGCTCACTGGTTGAGCGTCGACCCATGCACCACCAAGAGGTCACAGATTTGATTCCTGGACAGGGCACATGCCCAGGTTGCAGGCCCAATTCCCAGTAGGGGGCATGCAGGAGGCAGCCAATTGATGTTCTCTCATTGATGTTTCTATCTCTCTCTTCCTCTCCCTTCCTCTCTCTCTAAAATCAATAAAACATTAAAAAGAGATGACATTTGAACTGAAACATAAAGGAAAGAGGGAACTAGACATTTTATTACATGGGGGTAGAATGGTCTAACAAATGGGAATTTTGAGAGCAAACGTATTGGGTGACCAATAAATCAACATTCTTGATGATACTTATAATACTGTTGAAACTGGATTATCCCTCTCTTTTAAAAAATATATCCTTCTTTCTTACTGTGTGACATTTTTTCTATTTTAATTTTCATTGAGGTATACTATAAATAAAAGTGCATCATTTTAAGTGTAAAGCTTGATAAATTTTCACAAGGTGAACATATCCATGTAGCCAGCACCCAGATCAAGAAATAAATTATCATAAGCCTCATAAGCTCTGCCCTGTGCTCTTTCTTTTTTATTTATTGATTTTAGAGAGAGAGAAAGGGAGAGGGAGAGAGAGATATAAACACCGATGAGAAAGAACATCATTGGCCACCTCTTACGTGCTCCCCACTGGGGACTGGGCCCATGACCTGGGCATGTGCCCTGACCTGGAATCAAACCGGTAACCTCTTGGTGCATGGGTCAACGACTGAGCCATACCGGCCAGGCTGTGCTCCTTTTCTTTCATGTCACTAACCACCCCTCCCCCAAGGATAACCACTATATTTTTAAAAACTATCTCCCATCACAATTTATAGTAGCATCAAAAAAAACCCAAATGTGATATTTGCAATAAATTTAACACAATATGTGTAATACCTGTAAACTGAAACAATAAACATTGCTAAGGGAAATTTAAAAAGACTTAAATAAATGGAGAGATATACTCACAAACTGGACTCAATGTTGTTAAGATGTTTACTTTCTAACTGTTCTATAGAATCAATGCAATATCAATCAAAATCCCAGCAGGCAAACTGACAAGCTAATTTAAAAATTTGTAAGGAGCCCTGGCTGGTTTGGCTCAGTGGTTGGAGCGTCAGCCTCGAGACCAGAGAGTCCTGGGTTTGGTTCCCGCTAGGGGCACATACCAAAAAAAAAAAGGAAAAATTTGTATGGAAATGCAAAGAACCTAAACTTTAGCCAAAACAATCCTGAAAAATAAAACAAAGATGAAGGACAATACTACTGAATTTCAAGACTTACAAGAAAGCAATAGTAATCAAGATAGTGTGGTTTGGTGTAAAGACAAACACGCAGATCAATGGAATAGAATGGAGAGTCCATAGATAGACTCATACATGGCCAGTTGATTTTTGAGAAAGGTACTAAGATAATTCAATAGGGAAAGGATAGTCTTTTCAACAAATGATGTTGAAACAATTGGATATCCGTTTAGAAAAAACAACTTGTTATTTACTTTAGACCATATACAAAAATTAACTTATGTGGATTCTGGATTTATATATAGAACTTCTAGAAAAAATATAGGAGAAAATCTTGTTGCTATTGGGATAGGCCAACATTTCATAGAAATGTTAGTATGTAGAAAAAATATAAACTTCTGGTCTCCAAAAGAAACAGTTAAGAAAATAAAAATTCAGCCTTGACTGGTTTGGCTCTGAGGTTAGAGCGTCGGCCTGGAAACCAAAGAGTCTCAGGTTCGATTCCGGTCAAAGGCACGTACCTTGGTTTCAGTTCGGCCATGGCCCTGGTCAGGGTCGTGTGGGAGGCAACCAGTCGGTGTGTCTCTCACATTGATGTCTCTCTATCTTTCTCTCTCTCAGTCTCTCCACTCCCTCCCTCCCATTCTATCTGAAGATAAATGGAAAAATAGCCTCGGGCGAAGATTAAAAAAATAAAATAAAAATACAAATCACAGACTGGGAGAAAATATTTGCAATATATGTATTTGACCAGGTACTTATATCTAAAATATATAAGAAACTCTCAGAACTCAATAAGAAAACAACCCTTTTTCTTTAAATGGGTAAAAGATTTGGAGAGACTCTTCACCCAAAAAGATCCATGGATGACCAATAAGCACATGAACATCATTAGTGTCTAGAAAAATACAAATTATTGGCAAGAATGAGGAGGAATTGTGTCTTTTATACATTGCTGGCAGTAATTTTTTGTTTTTTAATCCTCACCCAAGGACATTTTTCCATTTTTTGTTCAGATAGTGTGGGAGGGAGAGAGAGGAAGAGAGAGAGAGAAACATCGATGTGAAAGGGACACATCGATTGGTCACCACCCACACAACCAACCAGGGCCGGAAACAAACTGCAACCGAGGTACGTGCCCTTAGTGGGAACCGAACCCAGGTCTCTCTGGACCACAGGCTGACGCTCTAACCGCTGAGCCAAACCAGCCAGGGCAGGAATTTTATTTTAATACTTATCCGAGGACACTTTTTCGTTTCTTGTTCAGATAGAGTGGGAGGGAGAGAGGGGAAAAGAGAGAAACATTGACATGAAAGGGACACATTGAGTGGTTGCCACCCACACAACCCAACCAGGGCCAGGGACAAACTGCAACCGAGGTACATGCCCCTGGCAGGAACCGAACCCAGGTCTCTCTGGACCGCAGGCCGACGCTCTAACCGCTGAGCCAAACTGGCCAAGGCGCTGGCAGTTATTTTTAATGGTACAACCACTTCAGAGAAACTGGTTGACAGTTTCTTATAAAGTGAAACATATACTTACTACATGACCCAGCAATTCCACTCCTAGGTATTTATACCCCTGAATGAAAACATATTTCCACATAAAGACTTGTCTATATATGAATATTCATAGCTGCTTTATTTAAAATAGTCCCAAATTGAAAGAATCCCAATGTCTATCAAGAGTTGAACTGATAAACAAACTGTGATGTGTCTGTACAATGGAACAGTATGCATTAAAAAAAATGAGCTACAGATACACAAAATGACAAGGATAAATCTCAAAAACATGGTGAACAAAAGAAGTCAGGCACAAAAGAGTATATACTTTATGATTCTATTTATATGAAACTCTAGGAAGAACAAATCTAATTTATAATAATAAAAACAAATCACTAGGAGCCTGGGGCTGATTGTGGGGGTAGGACTGATTGAGTGAAGGCAGAAGGAAAGTTTTTGGGGCAATGAAAATGTTCTATAGCATGATTGTTACTCAGGTGTATACATTTGCCACAAACACAATGGGTATATTTTATTATTTGTAAATTGCCTTAATAAAATGAATTTTAAAAACTTCTAAGGATAGATTATTCTTAAGGATAAATGTCACTGTAATATTAATTTCATTTTTAAGTAAGATATTATATTTGTAAAGAACGCTGGAGATACAGGCCTTTGTTATCAACCGTCTTCCCTCCATCATTCTCCCATACAGATTTTTCTACTAATGTTTGAAGTAAATGCAGCAAAATTTCAATTTGAGAACCTATAAAAATCCACAAGGGTACAGTGAAAAAGTTCAATTATTAAAAACCCAAAGGTTGTATATTTGAGTGTATGGGAGAGAGGGTAATGGTTACTGGTGGCAATAGAATTGATTTGGCTTTCCCAAACAAAAGCCCAATGACTCAACCACTACTGTTCAAATGTCTAGGAAAGCTGACAAACGACCTCAGTTTAATGGTAACACTAACTTTCTGCCACCCCTGCACATCTTCTTTTCTGCTTTTCTGTTTACAATGAACAGTTATCTCTAAAAGAAGGAAGAAAGAAGCTGTCAGGTGACAAGCACACAAAATGAAAGAAAAGATTTTATACGACTGTCCACAGCTTAGTCCTCAAAGGCTAAGGGCTAACATTCCCCCCCCACCCTGGCCTGAGGACATAGCACATGCATCACTTTCAAAATTACCATGAATTTCTCTGAAGCTGCTGCAGGGCCAAGAGAGAGAAAAAGACACACCTGCAGACACCAACTAGTCTAACCAAACACCATTGTCAAGTGTGATGACTTTGCTAACTATATAGGTTGGAAGATACAGCATGGACTGGCTAAACTTGATAGTAAAATGACAGATGTTTCTAATTTGCATGCAAAACCTGCTTTCTTTAACCACTAAGAAAGGAAGTGGTAAGCAGAGAATGAAAATGTTCCAGAAATAGGACACCATTTGGACTCAGGGGAGCAAGGCCTAGGTGAAGAGTAATATTTATGACTAAAATGATGCAAATGATATTTAAAGATTCTGTTTGGCTTTAAGAAGGGCTTTGAAGGAAGACTGGCATTGCATTGGGGGAAGGAGATATAAGGATTAAGATGATGGATGAATGTAACAATAAA
This sequence comes from Molossus molossus, assembly GCF_014108415.1. Lineage (NCBI taxonomy): Eukaryota > Metazoa > Chordata > Mammalia > Chiroptera > Molossidae > Molossus > Molossus molossus. The sequence goes on from NW_023425352.1 coordinate 22,767,019, forward strand.
ATGGGCAAGGATTGTACTGGGGCTAATAAGGCTATAGAGCCCAGGAGGCATAGAACAAGAATTTTGACTAAGGCTGAAACTTTAGAGTTATCAAGCAACTGAAAGTCATTTATTGAGTGACTACTCTGTGCCAGGCACTTTTTCTTTTTAAAAAAAAATGTTTTATTGATTTTTTTTAGAGAGAGAGGAAAGGAGAGAGAGATAGAAACATCGATGAGAGAGAAACATCTATTGGCTGCCTCCTGCATGCCCCCTATTGGGGATTGAACCTGCAACCTGGGCATATGCCCTGACCAGGAATCGAACCAGGACCTCTCCATGGGACTATGCTCAATCCACTAAGCCACACTGGCCAGGCTGTGATGGGCACTTCTCTCGGTGCTAGGGAAACTGTAGTGAATAGGCACATTAAATTTCTTTACCTTCTCTGGGGAAGGGTAGAGAGAGAATATATAATAAATATGTTAATTCCAGAAACTAATAAGTATTGTGAAGAAAACAAAATAAGGCAACATAAAATACGGAGTGAGTAATACAACCTACTTTAACTGAGGTAGTCATGACAATATGCTGAAGGAGGTAACATATGAGCTCAGCTCTAAATGATAAGAGTCAGTCTTCTGAAGATCTGGGGGAAAGACCTTTCAGACAGAAAGAGCAAATCAAAGGTGTGTTCAAGTGAAAGACAAAAAGAAGGCTTGTACAGCTGGAACAGAGTGAATGAGAGAGACAGTGGTAGGAAATGAGGTCAGTGATCATATAAGGCCAGATCATATAAAGCCTTCTGGGCCTTAGTAAGGAGTATGGATTTCATCCTAAGTGTAAAGGAGAGCCCCTGAGGTTTTGAAGTAGTCAAATATGACATCATCTAATTTATGCTTTAGAAATATTTACTAGCTGCCACACAGAGAATGGTAGAGGGGCTGGGAGGTGGAAAGAAGATAACAAGAGCAAGTTGTGAGAGCAGAGGCAGGGAGACCAACCAGAAAGCTGATAAAATAATCCAGCAAGTGGTGATCGTGGCTAAAATTAGAAAATTAGAAGAAAGGTATTTTACCCTCACAAGAGAGGAAGGAAGAGAGAGGGCCTGCTGAGAATATGAGTCTGAATTATAATGCACATTCATTTCAGTATAATGATTTACTTCTTCAGGAGAGCTGATCTGTCAAATATTTAATCTGGTACATTAACCTGAATGGGGACTGGACAAGGATTCTTGCTCCTGCAGCCAAGAGAAACAAGGTAAAACATTCAAGAGTCTTGAGGAGGAAGGGAGGATTTTTTAAAAATATGTTTTTATTGATGGTAGAGAGGAAGGGAGAGGGAGAGAGACCACTGGGAATAGAACTGGTGACCTCTTGGTGCATGGGATGATGCCCAATCAACTGAGCCACACTGACCAGGGCATAAGGGAGAATTTTTTAAAGGTATACTATATTTTCTATTGGCTGCTGCCAGGCTTCAGTTAAATAAGAATTCAAAAAGTGATTTTAAAGTTCTTTTTTCTATTATTTTTGTTTGATTTCTTTGTAAAAATATCTCTTAAAGTTAACATGGTCTTGGTTGAATAAAGAGGAAACGGTATTGTCTACATTTTGATTAGGACAGAAGGAAATAAGCACACCTAGTGATGGAGATAGTGACAGCAGGGAGGTTCAGAAAAGCAAAAGGGACCCTGAAGAGATAGAGCCCATTGGCACGTTGGTGTCTATTAACAAGAAGATTTCAAGAGAAACAACAAGAATTTGGCCATAAATTGAACACACAGAGTAAAAAGTAATGAATGCTCAAAAGTGGGACATAACTTTTAACATTTCAGTTTTCAGTTCTTCCGAAACCAACTTTCAGTGACCAGAGAAGTAGTCCATAACTTTTTGGGGTGAGAGTGCAAATGAGAAAAAAATGGTTCCTGTTCATATAGATAGGACATACATTTCAACAGAAGTAAACATCACATTTCACAGTGGGATTATTGCATTAATATTTTAACAGCTTCTACTAAATATGATTACATATTAGGTGAACTCATAAGTATGTCAGATCTGATTAGTGAACATGGAAGACAGGAAGGGGCAGATTTGTCAGCAGAAAGAAAGTTTACGTTATGAATCTGACTGATTTCTAATAACCAACAAGAAAAAGCTTGCAATCATTTCAATTCTTTTAAATAAAACTCACTAGGAAATAAGCTCACAAATGTACCAGTATAAATGATTATCTGAAGTCTGGACATTTGCCAATCTTTTTTTTTCTATTTACTAATTACAAGAAAAAAAAACATTAAAAAATTGACCAAAATCAAAGCCAAGGCATTTTGATTATTTCTGGATTTTTGAGGTAGTTAAAGGAATAGGATAATCACTTAACATTTTTAGGTTTCAAAATTGGGGGTCTTGTTTCTGTAGTGGATTCCCTCATGCAACTTTATAGCTTCCAGGGCGATAGGTTCTTTTGTTCTAAACCAAGAAACTCACAGCAGTTTAATTTACTGCTGCATTATTGTAGCTACGAACTACACACACCTCCAAGGCTGGTAAACCCACTGATGTAGACAGTGCCACCTTAAAAGGATTTTTGGATGGGTGTTAGTAATGGAGGAAAAAAAAGGACATAATGTTTAATTATAAGAAATGATTGAAATAGGCACAGACATACCCCGGGTGCCTCTGCACTGCAGCAAGCTCTAAACTTGTTATCGTTAATGGTTTAAATTTCACTGTGCTAATCATTTCAGGACACAAGCCTTTCTTGATAATCTAATGAATTATTCCAACATCCTTCAGCAAAAAAAAATCCTCCATGACAGCACTAATTACAAGACATTTTCCCAGTGCTTATGTAAAATATGACAGAGCAGCAGCTTAGGGAATTGCAGAAAACTGCTTCTAATTTCCACTGAGAAACTGACAAACACCTCTCTTTCATCTCTCCCAGCTCTCAAGTAAGATTTAACTTTCTCATTTAGTTAATTACCGAGTGAGGATCATCATTTCCCCGGATCGGAGCGGCACAGAGCCTTTATCGTGTTAACTTGTGAACTTGATCGATGGCTGCTGCTAAAACTTAATAACTTCACCCCCTGGCAAATTGTAAGATAAATATAATAGGAGAAACTCTGACAGTAAAAACCTGCCAGAAATGAGCACTGTGTTTATGTTTCTTTGCAGGCAGCAAAAAAACAACCGACAGCTTATTACTGGTTGCGTGTTACTTATATTTAAAAGACTCCAGGCAGTTAACTTTCTATGTACTGTTAAAACTTTGCTCACAAGATGGGGAAAAATGGGAAAATGCACCAGTGATGCAGATCTGGGGAAGTGAAGAAAGAAGTGGGGGGGAAAACTGGGAGAAGAGCAAAGCAAGGGAGCAAATATATTGTGTAAAATCTTTTAAAGTTACCATGTTTATCATATAAAATGTCTAACCAGCATAAACAGGCATAGGATCTTTTTATTTTTTTTTTAAATTTGAAATTCTAGGATACTATATGCACTATATCTAGTAGCAAAGCAAGAGAATTTCACTCATTCATAATTTTTCAGTGACCATAAATTCATGCCTGAAGAATTCAATTAACTGCAGAATTCCTAGATCTCTTTTCAAAAACCCCTAAAGCTAGAAAACCATTCACTAACTACACCATTTAACCCTTTGTGAACCAAGTATCCTATAGCTAGGAAATGCGTAACTTTGTCTAGAACATGTCATCTAGTCTTATATCCATTCACCTTCCACATCTAAGCTGGCCAAATGAGAAGAAAATAGTCCGGAAGTTCTTATTTTGGTCAAACTTGAATATGGGCTTGGAATTTTAACATTTAACTGTGGAAGAGTTTGTATCATGGCCTAGGACAGCATGAATTTTATGCCTTTAACCAAAGTACCAAGGACAATAGATAAGGTAAAACAATAATAGAATGGCTGCACACCAATGACAGTCCCGTCTACCCCCCACGACTGATTAACAGGGCTGAAAACAAATCTATACATAAAGCGCCAGGTCTGTCACACTGACCATCCTCAGAACATAGAAATATATTACAAAAAAACAAAATGTGAACTAAATTTTGGTAAGGGTAGAGAAAGGTAGAAAAGTATTGTAGGACTTGAGTTTAAGCCTAAGTTGTAAGATTGTATTTAACATCCATTATGTGCTGTGAGAGCACTAATAGCTGAAGTCCAAGGGGCCACCATTTTGAAAGTTAAAAGGATTTGGAAAACTGAATATCAAAAGGAAAATCAAATTCATATCCACTGGAGGAGCAAATCTTATTCCTCATTTTATTTTGTTTTTCTTTTCTTTTTTTAATCCTCACCTGAGGACATTTTGGCATTTATCTTCAGATAGAGCAGGAAGGACAGAGGGAAGAGAGAGAGATAAACATCAACGTGAGAGAGAGACATTGGCTGGGGACAAACTGCAACCGAGGTATGTGCCCTTAGCGGGAACCGAACCCAGATCTCTCTGGTCTGCGGGCCGACGCTCTAACCGCTGAGCCAAACCCTTCAGGGCTTGTTTTTATTTCCATTAAATAGGGATCTATTGGGATCAGGCACAGAAAGATCAAGTGATTTATTAAAAAACAACATTTATAATAGACACACTTAAGAAAACATAAAAAACATAGAAGCACAAAGAACATAAAAATTGCCCATAATGTTCACCATCAACAAAATAAACAATGTTCACATATTGGTGGGTATATAGCTTTCTGGTTTTAAAAAAAATCATTAGTAAATTATTTGATATTGAGGGGAGGGTGTTTCTGTGTCATCTAGAGGATTCTTTGTCTATAACATCAAATTAATCATAGCAGGCAAAATTATCTCCTTTGCTGAACACCTTAGAAAAGTCAAGATCAGATCCTGTAGGATATGGAATTAAGGTGATAGTGACTGTGGAAAGAAGGGGAGAGAAGAGGAGGAAGAATGAAAGAAGAGGAAAGGGGGAGGTGGAGGTGGAAAGGGAAGAGGGGGAAGAATGGGGAAAAAAGCAGAGAAGAGGGAGAGGAAGAAGGAGGGTAGAAAAGAGAAAGGAAAGACAAAAGTGACTGGGGATGGGGTAAAGGAGAGAGTGGTGACTGGGGGTAGGAGAGAGATGGAAAAGAGACGGGAAGGGTTAAGTAGGGGTAGGGAGAGATGGCAAAGGGGAGAGAGATGAGGGGCTAGGGAAGAGATGGGGGAGTAGGGGTGAGGTGGAGAGAGATGAAGGGAAAAAGAGTAAGTATAACCAAATGTAAAATGGACCTAACATTACCAAGCTCACCTGCATCAAGAAAAACAATATGCTTGTTGGACAAACAGGTCCTCTCCCACACAATAAACAACAAAACAGAGAGGTGATGAAGGATTATTTTCTTAAACCACTACTTAATGTTTCAGGCAATGTAATAAAGTTTAATTGTCTGGAATCTGGCTGCTCTTTCTGTAAACTTCCTCAGAGGTTGCTCATCTGAATGTTAAATAATGTTAATATTACCAAATTAAATTTCTGTGTTTGAAAGTGAAGTTTAAACTAAGAGTCTTCTCCCTGACACCCTCTGATATCCTCCCTTTATTTTAGCATCAGAAAGTTAATTTCTACCATAAATAACAGGAAATGATGGAGGCATTGGCTACCAGAGGAAAACACAAAAAACACACTTAAAGCACAATTAAAAAGTACATGGGAAAAATATCGTCAGTTTTAAATAAACAGGAAGAACTATGCTTCTCCTCATTGTGCTCTTATCCTTACATTTTTGTGTCCAACAAAAAGGTCTCAATGACTTGGTAAAACTTGCTCCTGAAGAAATCCTTTGAGAAGTATATCTAAAACCTGGATTAAGAAAATACAAGGTTTGGGGGATAGGATCTCAAGAAGCCAACTCAGCTTTCTAGAAGAAATTCAACTCTTTCCAAATGCTTGTTAATGCATGTTAAATGCAGCAAGAAATAATCCTATGAGGCAGCAGCGCAGGCCTCTCTTAGCTGCAGTGAATGAAGTAAATGACTTGTAACTTCTGGAAGTCTTGGTTATCTGCAGGTAAAACTTTAATAACCCTTGGAGCATCAAGGGACTAAAGACATTTCTCTCTGGAACAGTTGGGTAATTGTTTTCTTAATTTATCCAGGAAAAAGCTTAGGTTGGATGCAACGTCTGTTTTTTTTAGCAGAGGCGATCAAAATAACTTGCTCAAATTCACATAAGTTAGTTGTGTTCAGACAAAATTTTAAAATGCAGTTGTTACATAAAGTGTACATTTTTTCTAAAATGAAATTCTGCTCCTTCTTTTTAATGACAATGAAGCTCCAAGTTAATGACTAACACTTATGCAGAAAACCTACAGGACTGTTTTGCATAGATGGATAAAAACATTTTCTATAGCCAAAGAGCAGTTTTTACATGAGCACCAAGACCACAAGTGCCACACTCAAGACAGTTCAAATGTCCTGAAGGAGTTATGTGTCTGTAACAGAATATCATAAAAAATAGCACTGTAATTTGGAAACAATTCTATCCCAGCTCTACCATTTACTTGGGCTAAGTTACTTAACCTCTCTGTGTCTCAATTTCCTTGTCTGTAAAAGAGTGATTGTTACAGTACTTACCTGGAAAGATTGTTAGGATAAAAATAAGATAATACAAGAAGGCATTTAGAAGAGCACCCTGCACATAGTAAGGGCATTAGCTGTCATTATGCTTTTAACTAGAAAGGACTATAATGTACATAGTTGCTGACTAAATATAATTTTCTTTACTTTTACAATAATTATAAGTCCAGAAACCTTTACTTTTAAACTCTGACATAAGCCCTTTATACCTATACCTAAAAATTGGTAAAATGAATTTTTAACTCAAACTAATAAAGGAGTAGATATTGCATTTTGAGAGTACAGCGGTGCCTGGCCGACGTGGCTCAGTGGTTGAGTGTCGACCCATGCACCAAGAGGTCGCTGGTTTGATTCCTGGTAAGGGCACATGCCCAGGTTGTGGGCCAAATCCCCAGTGGGGGGCATATAGGAGGTGGCCAACTGATGTTCTCTCTCATTGATGTTTCTAACTCTCTCTCTCTCAAATCAATAAGGAAAAAAAAAAAAAAAGAGAGTGCAGTGGTAAAATGCCTTGTAGTGTAAGCATAATTGAAATCCCCTTCTCTCACCAACAAGGATGATACTATCACTACATTGACACTTCATCCATAAGTACTCTAACTTGGTAATCTTTATTTTTTATGTTTTATCCTCACCCAAGGACATTTTTACATTTATCTTCAGATAGAGTGGGAGGGAGAGAGGGGGGAAGAGAGAGAGAGAGAAACATCTACGTGAGAGAGACACATCGAGTGGTTGCCATCCACACAACCCCAATCAGGGCTGGGGACAAACTGCAACTGAGGTACATGCCCTTAGCGGGAATCAAACCCAGGACTCCCTGGTCTGCGGGCTGACACTCTAACCCATGAGCCAAACCAGCCAGGGCTAACTTGGTAACCTTTAATTGTTTTCTAAGGTTAGTTTCAACACTTTTATGTATTAATAAAATATGTAAAATATTACAGTGCAAAATTTAAGAATCAAAGTAAAACTGAACTTCCAAAAGGAATAATGACTGATATTTAACAATTGGAGAAGACAGAAAAGAGCAAAAGAAGGATCTCAAAATATATTCTACAATATGGAATAAAAGACATTTGAACGTCAATTTTTTTTAACTTTCAATTTTTCAGAGCAATTGCCAAAACATATTCCCACAAAACTCAAATTTATTGAGGGAAAAACAGTAAGGAAATTATTGGAATGGTAACAAGACTCAATATATTACTGGTTTCTACCAAAGAGCTAACATCCTCTAGGGTACAGGGTGCATTTTGCTTCCTTCAGACTCTGTAGCTTGTTTTAATAATCAGCAAAGATAGAGAGCTAGGGCAGAAACCAGACTAAAATTCCAGCTGTCATCAGCACCCATCCTCCTCTCTCTCAAAAACTGGAAGAAAAACTATTAACTTGTGATTTTGTCTGAAGGTTATTTACATTTCCCTAACATGAGCACTATTTTTATGGGGTTCCATGGGCCAGAGACTGCAGATTTTTGGTGTTTCTGAGGGAAGACTGAATCTTGAGGATCACAAAAAATTTTCTTTTTCAGAATAGGACCAACTCCCACCAGGGATTTTGTGTGTGTATTTACTGGGAGTGAAGGTGGGATAAAAAAAGGAAAATCAGAAACAGTTACTTACATAATGAACTTGATTTAGAAATAGGAATTGTATTTTCTTTGCAGAATTTGGCTTTCTTAAAGCATAAAATGGCTTCTATAAAGACACTTCCAGGTTTACTCCCCAACCTTTTTACTTCACTTGGGTGTGGCTTAAGCTCATATGAAGCACTATAAATATGAAACTCAGGGGTAGCGGTTTTTTCCCCATGAAATTTTTCTGTGTCGAATGTTCTGAAGTTACGCTTGTTTCTCCTTTCTGTTTAAGGAATACATACTGAAATTTGATGCTTTGGAAATAAACCACTACAAAAAAGTATTTGTATAGTTGACACGCATGTAAATAGCCCCACAACAAAAATGAGGCAGCATGATGGTCCAATCCTATCACTAATTAGTTACGTGATCTTGGGCAGGTCTCTACTGCTATGGCACATCATCTATAAAATGAGTGCATGAACAGGATAAACTAAGTCTCAGTCTGGCTTTTATATTTTGAATCTATGATTCAGTTCCACAGTATACTAAAAGAGCTGAGCAAAAACTTTAAAAATAGAGACTCATTCTTCAGATTTTCTTTTTAATCCTCACCCGAGGATATTTTTACATTTATCCTCAGACAGAGTGGGAAGGGGGGGGGGGGAGAGAGAGAGAGAGAGAGAGAGAGAGAGAGAGAGAGAGAGAGAGAGAGATCTATTGGTTGTTACCTGCACAACCCCAACCGGGGCCGGGGATGAACCGTAACTGAGGTACATGCCCTTGGACAGAATCGAACCTGGGACTGGGACTCCCTGGTCCACAGGCCAATGCTCTAAACACTGAGCCAAACCCGCCAGGGCCACATTTTTTTTTACTAAAAAACTAACACATTAGAGTTTAAGGATATATCTAAAGTAAAAAGAGAAATATTTTTCATAATATAAACTTGGGCAAGCAATACATTCCAAAATTTCAAGAATAAGTCAAGCTTTTCTGCAACAACTGAGTTTTTTTATGCAAAGAAATGCTATCCTTCTGAGTGACAAGTACACAAGTAACATTATTATTCTGACTTTTATACATGCTAAAAAATTATTCCAAATTAAAAATTTAACTTTAGTCCTGGCTGGATAGCTCAGTTGGTTAGTGTGTTGTCCTAACAAATCAAGGCTGTGGGTTTGATCCCAGTCAGGGCACATAAAGGAATCAACCAGTGAATGAATAAATAGGTGGAGCAGCAGATCAATGTTTCTCTTCTCTCTCTTTCCTCCCCCTTACTCCCTCCGCCCAGCAAATCTATAAAAAAAATTTTAAAGAAAAAAAAAAGAATTTAAAACTTGTAAGTGTTAAACTTTCTCAGAGCTGACACTAGGATCTGAAAACCTAATAATGTCTTCTTGAAGTCAATTTGTCTCATTTCTGTCATATTTATGCTCTTATTTCTCCATTCATCTTTCTCCATAGTTTCCAGTATTTAAGGGAAGGTTTTCTAGAAAACTGTCAATAAATGAATACATCGCCTGGCCATTTTGGTTTAGCTGTTAGAGCATTGGCCTGTAGACCTAAGGGTCACAGGTCCAATTCCGGTCAGGGGCACATGCCTGGGTTGCAGGTTTGATCCCCAGCCCAGGTTAGGGTCATGTGGGAGGCAACCAATCGACATGTCTTTCTCACATCAATGTTTCTCTCTCTCTCTCCCTCCCTTCCACTCTCTCTAAAAATATTTTTAAAAAGAATAAATTAATATATCTCTTTATTAAAAATCCTTTTACTTCATATGATGGCAAAAAATTACATTAATTTAATACACCAACTTGTCTTAGTTAGGGCCAAATCAAAGCAGTAGGGCTACATGAAGAGCCCGCAAATAGCTATGAAAAGCCTACTGGGATCCTCTTAATGCTTTATCAAGGTTATAGTGGTCATAATCAGATGGCTGCTGTTCTCTGACAGTCTAATTTTCAGCATTATAGCCCGTAGTTTGCTATATCTTAAAAACCTTTTTCTTTCAGATTCCAAAGGCCAACAAGTTCCTTAAGGTCAGGGTGGCATATTAGCTACTGTAATAGATAAATAAAGATGAAAAAAAACAGGAGTTCAATTTTCATTTGAAAATTAAGTTTCAGTAACAGTTACAAACAGAATTTATGGCATCAACTTCCACGGTGATAGTATATTTTGAGTGAGCAATCTAATGGGCCTACATTGTAAGTAAAGCTGAAAGAATAGTCTGACTTGGACTAAGAGAGCAGCAGGGACAATGTGGAGTGGAGTGGAGTGGAAGGTAGTATCAAGACATTTTGGAGGACACAGTCTTCATAATAATAGCTAGGAGACTGAACATTACTTATAGAGTAAGTAAAATAAATGATTATTTTAAAAGTAGCACACTACATAGTGCCAGATAAGCCCAGGTACAAGCCCTGTGTCTGCAATGTACAAACTATGTAGGCTAGTTCTCCCCTGTAAGCCTCAATACTTTTTCACATGAAAAGGGGGATAATACCACCTATTTCCTAGGGTTGTTATAGGAAATAACAGGATATTATGTATAAAATGCTAAGCATATTAAGTCTGGCAAATAAATGCTTAATAAAAGTATCTGTTACTGTTTGCTATATATAGAAACCATCATAGCAATTCAGACTGTATCAGGACCTGACCATCAAACTCTGAAACTGAAGTTTTAACTGAACTTCATATCAAATTCCCCAAAAAGGGAAATTATTAATTTCAATATTTTAAAATATGCTAACTTGTTACCATTAGCTGATATGACTGGGGATAAAACTGCGAAGAAAGAAAAAATAATTTAAGGTGTGATTAGATTAAAAGAGCAGTCCAGTAAACCAGGTTCAAAGGCTCTGGGTGAAATAAGAGGAAACTACAATTTAGGAATTTCTGTCATATACTGAGTTATTGCATTTAAACAAATATGTTGAGAACTTTCTACGTGCAAGTGCTATACTAGGCAATGCAAAGGTCACACATATGGTAAATATTGACGTTGACTCTAAAATTTATATGGAAATGCAAATGACCAAGAATAACTAAGGTAATATTAAAGAAAAACACAAAACTGGAGGGTTTACCATCAGAGGTTAAGAACCGACAAAAACCTATACACGTTTGGCCGTGTCATTTATGACAAAGAAAACAATCCAGTACAGAGGAAACTACATATTTTAATAAATGGTGCTAGGTCAACTGAATATCACATTTTAAAACACACACAGCCCTGGCCAGTTTGGCTCAGCGGTTAGAGCTTCAGCCCATGGACCAGAGATACCCGGGTCCAAGTCCCACTAAGGGCACGTACCTCGGTTGCAGTTTGTCCCTGGCCCCAGTTGGGGTTGTGTGGGTGGCAAACAGTTGATGTGTCTCTCTCACATCGATGTTTCTCTCTCTCTCTTCCTCCCTCTCTCCCTCCTGCTCTATCTGAAGATAAATGCAAAAATGTCTTCGAGTGAGGATAAACACACACACACACACACACAACTTCTCATCTGCACCTAGTACCACACACAAAAATCTAAAAAGAAGCTCTGGCCGGTTTGGCTCAGTGGTTAGAGCGTCAGCCTGCGGTCCTGAGAGACCCGGGTTCGGTCCCCGCTAAGGGCGCGTACCTCGGTTGCAGTTTGTCCCAGGCCCTGGTCGGTTGTGCAGGTGGCAGCCACTCGATGTGTTCCTTTCACATCGATGTTTCTCTCTCTCTCTCTGTTCCTCTCTCTCCCTCCCACTCTACCTGAACAAAAAATGGAAAAATGTCCTCGGGTGAGGATAAAAAAATAAAAAAATAAAAAAAAAATCTAAAAAGAAAACATAAGAGAATATCTTCATGACACTAGGGTAGACATAGATTTATTAAGTAAAATGTCAAAATACTACATAAGAAAAAGATTGGTAAATTGGAATTATTAAAATCAAGAACCTCTGTTCCATCAACAGGCACCATTTAAAAAGTGCAAAGGCTAATCAGAGTAGGAGAAAATATGTGCAACACACATATCAAAGAACTTGTACCCAGAATTTATTAAAAAACTACAAATCATTAAGAAAAACATACAACCCAGTAGAAAAATAGACAAAAAATTTAAACAGGCACTTCACATTTAAATGGTCAGTTAACATATAAAAAATGCTCAATTTTAAGTGTTAAGTGAAAATTATTTACTTATTTTTTAATCCTTACCAGAGGATATTTATTTTTTCAATTGATTTTTTTAGAGAGAGAGAAACATCAATATGAGAAACATCAATCTGCTGCCTCTGGGGATTGAGCCTGCAACCTGGGCATGTGCCCTGACTGGGAATCAAACTGGTACCTCTCAGTCCATGTGATGACGCTCAATCCACGGAGCCACACCAGTTGGGCCAGAGGATATTTTTTTCATTATTTTTTAGAGAGAGTGGAGGGGGGCGGAGGAGGCAGAAAGCGAGAGAGGGAAAGATTGATGTGAGAGAGACGCATCAACTGGTTGCCTCTTGCACGTGTCCTGGGGCTTGGGATTGAATCTGTAACCCAAGCACATGATCTTGACCAGGAATCGAACCTGAGACCCTTCGGTGCTTGGGCCAACACCTTAACCACTGAGCAACACTAGCCAGTGCTGTACACTTAAAAATGGTTAAGAATCTAAATTTTGTTATATGTTAAAAAACCCAAAACCCACCCATAATGTAATACTGCTGCTATCTAATACCAGAATACTACAACAAAAAAGTCAGACAAATGTAGGTCAGTGAGAAAAAGGAACAATGGAACTCTCATTGACTGCTGGTGAGTGTATAAACTGGTACCACCAATTTGGAAACTCCAATTCCCTTCCTAGTTACATACCCAGTGCTCCTTAGAATACATGTATTCATTGTACCCATTCACTAAAAGATATATACAAAAGTTTTTGTAGTTATAAAAATCTGAAAGCAACCCAAATGTTCATCTATGGTAAAATGAATAAATAAATGTGGTATATTTATATAATGAAATATTGGACATCAGTGAGAATAAAAAATCATTACTGTATACAAACAATGACTCTCAAAAACACTGTTGAGTAAAATAAGTCAAACAGTAAATAACATATTGTATGATTCCACTTATATGAGGTTCTAAAACAGGCAAAACTAATGTATGATGTTAGAAATGAGAATAATGGTTACCACCCTTGGGAGAGGAATGACAAAGAAGGCAGGAGTAGGCTTCTGGAATGTTCTTTTACTTTCCTTTCTCCTTTCTTTAAAAAAAAATCTTGGTGGTAATTAACATAGGTGTGTTCACTTTGCGAAAATTCACTGAGTCAAATTTAGGGTCTCCTGAAAAACTGTATTAGTAGGAGATTATATTCATAGAAAGAGAGAGAAGGATGAATGAAGTCCTGTTTGGTAACAGATAGTCCTAACCCTTATTTTCAGATATAAAAGAAACAGGAAGTTCTAATAAAAATATTTAAATTTCTGCTACGGAACAGCATTAGCCTCTGTCTTCAATTGCGACCCTATGGCCACATACAGACAATTGTTCCCATATGCCACTACTCTGAACAAGGTTAGAGCTCCCTCTAGCACTTTTAACTAAGGAAACACCACAGGCCCTTACAGAGCTGACACATTTTGGTGCTGCCCATGGTTAAATGCAATATGGCAATTTTTATTTTTAATTTTCTTTAATTGTTGCTATGATATGAATAATTAAGAGGCTGCCTAAGCCAGTTTTGTAAAGTTCACAATACAGAAAGCCAGGAGAGAAATATCTACTTAGAAAGGAGGCTTAAAAATGGTTACAACTGCTATAATATTACAGAATTTGGAATATTTATTCATGATTTGTGACAACACTATGTCTCACCAACAGACATGCTACCAAGCACTTCCTACAAAAAAATTCTTCTGATCTTCACCCATTTTTCTCTTTATGGCTTCATAACCATTGTACCTACAATACTGGATAAGAACAAAGTAGGTCAGTGTTAGAAGGACCTTGCTCTTTGGTGGAAGAGAAGAGAGGTTTGGTTGTAAACACTTAACCTAGTTCCATCTATTCTAAACATCTATTATTTAATTAAGTATTTAAATAATACCCTGGACAATAGAGACCTATTCAAATTGAAGTCTGTATTCTTTTCCCATGCCTGTAAACTCCCTTCTCCACTGACACCTTAACCATTTGAAATTATGATATCAGGCCCTGGCCCGTTTGGCTCAGCGGTTAGAGCATCGGCCTGTGGTCCAGAGAGCCCTGGCTTCAGTTCCCGCTAAGTGCGCGTACCTCGGTTGCAGTTTGCTCCCGGCCCTGGTTGGGTTGTGCGGGTAGCAGCCACTCGATGTGTCCCTTTCCATTCCCCAAATATGGAAAAATGTCCTCAGGTGAGGATTAAAAAAAAAAAATGGTATCAGTGCTTCCACTCAACAATGTCTATTTTATGTTTGGGTATAACCAGGAAGTATAATTTAGATATGATGATGTAATCCTACACACTCCAGGCAGAATTTAGGCAGGCTCTAAAAGTTCAATGACTGTAATACAACCATCAGGGAATGCAGCCAGAAATAAAAGGGGCATCATTTCTCATTCTTCCCCACCCTGAAGGAAACACTGCTTTTAAACACTTTTGTTAAAATTAATACAAATGTAAAACTAGCTATAATGAATAAGTTCCTTGAATCAAGAAGAAAGAATGCAAAGGAAGAGAATGTAGGGTCACCTTAAAAGTAAATTCATTTTAGTGAAGACTATTATGCGTTATTCACTATTCTGAATTCTAATTCTAAGAAATAATTTTTTTGAGTTATAATATGGAACAAACATTTCCTATTGACCTGTTTTGGGCATATAGATCCCTCCAAAAAGTGTGTTCATAATTAAAAGAAACTTTAGCAGTTTCCAAGGGAAATTTTTATCAATTTTTTTTTAGTATTTTAAATGGTGATTAATACAAATCAGTACAACATCTCTCATGCTCTGGTTACACACAAGCACTCCTCTGCCAAAGACAGAAGTACACCATGAACATTAGTCCTGGATCTTTCCTGCACATACCACAAAGCCATGATGCCAAGTCGCCACTTAGTTTGGTTTTGCATTATGTCTTCTGGTCACATTAACACAGCCACACTCATTCCAAGGGCAGCTCAAACTAGAAGTGAAATATTGTCTGAAAACAGTTATTCATTAATCTACTGAGAGATTCAATCATGAGTTGTGTTTTTCCTAAGACAGGATTCACTACTGCTTCTCTTTCAATTCACCTAGTATCTGTTGGGAGCCATATATCATGAACTAGAACAAGAATTGACACATCTAAATTAACATGACAGAAAAGCTATTTGATGCTGCCTCTTGGTTTCTCCACTCCACTCTCTTTTGTGGCATCCAAAGGCTTCAGAACCCTGGCATTAATTAAGCAACAGTTTTATTACACAAAATCAAAGCCTGAAAAGAAAAGCCTAATACAGAACAGAGGAGAGTACAAAGTTCAATTAACTGTTTTGCTTTTTTGTGGTTGCTAATTGAGGTATGCTTAATTTTTATCATCTCACATGGAATGTTGCAAAGGAAAATACTGTAAGTGCAAAAGAAAAACATAAACCTAAAATGCATTACTGTACCATAATTTTATATAACCAAGTTGCTATACCCTTAGCCAAGTGTCTGGCACACTGTAAATATTTAAAATATTTAATAAGTAATGGTGTAAAAAGGCTGTCAAATTTGATGGCACAATCTCTGGATTTTAATACTTTAAACATATATTTCACTGGTTTTTTTTTTGGTTTATAAGTCAATCAGACTCAACATATATAATTTGAGGATCTACCTTTTAATTTACTTTTGCATACAATTTGCCTTTTATAAGTAACTTTTTTTTTATGTATTTATTTTTTATCCTTACCCAAGGATATTTTTCCATTTTTGTTCAAATAGAGTGGGAAGGAGAGAGAGGAAGAGAGAAAGAGAGAGAAACATAGATGTAAAAGGTACACATCAAGTGGCTGCCTACTGCATGACCTAACCAGGGCTGGGGACAAACTGCAACTGAGGTACATGCCCTTAGTGGGAACCGAACCCGGGTCTCTCTGGATCAGGCTGATGCTCTAACCGCTGAGGCAAACCGGCTAGGGCTATAAGTAACATTTTTAAAAATATGTTTTTATTTATTTTTTTTAGAGAGAAGGAAAGGGAGAGAGAGAGAGAAAATTGATGTGAGAAACATCGATTGGCTGTCTCTTGCACGCCCCCTAATGGGGATGGAGCCTACAACTAAGGCATATGCCCTGACCAGGAATAGAACCAGAATCTCTCATTCCATGGGACTATGCTCAATTCAATGAGCTACACTGGCCGGGCTATAAGTAACTTTTATCACACATTTTTAATTGAGGAAAAGCATAGAGTAAACAATAGTCTAAATTTTAAACTTCCTAAATTTTAAACAAAAGCACTCAATAATAGTATTAAATGACAATCAACAGCAACCTAAACATTTAACTAAATATAATAATTACATAAAGCTCTCACTTAGAATCTACCCTTATTGCATGTTCTCATGTTATAATGTTGAGATAGTGACTCCCAGAAGTGTCCCAGGCTAGATGTATTCAAGTTTATATTACTCAGTAGCCAAACCTTTGAAAAGCATCCCATATCCACAAAACTGTATCACTACAAAAAGAATTTACTGTAATTTGGATACATGTGGTGTCTACTCTTACTCCTTATCATTTATAACAAAATATTAAAATGCTATATTTCTTGGATTTAACTTCAGAACCCTTAAGTATTACCCAGAGAAAAAGTTAAAGAAAATTCCTTTAATCTATCAATTTTAAAGTAGAAAATGATACTATATTAATCCTACCAAACACACACACACACACACACACACACACACACACACACACACACGTGTGTGTATGTGTGTGTATTTATACTTATATCAGGATTCAAGGAAACTGATTTTAAAAAAAAAGTTCTCTCATTAAACTGTCAGGTTTGTAAGTACTCCAATAACAAGAATAAGAGAAAATATACAAACTGAAAATGAACCTCACACACAGATGTAAATAAAGCCACTCTTTAGGTTGCCCATTAATCCACAAGTGGCATATTCATCTTATTTACAGTATTATACCCCCTGCCATGATATTCCATTACAGAGTCACGCTACACACTCCATAGTTAACACTGTAGGAACCATCTCTTTTAAACATGGTCTTCTCTCTATATTTCCCTTTTGGCTTGCTCCCAGGTTAAAAACAACAACTTTATAATTAAATTTCTAATGCTATTAGATATCGTAAGAAAATGTGGATAAAGTTAAAGAAGTGATGTCTGAAGTATAAGACATAATTAAATTTATGTTCATTCTTCTAGAAACATTTCAACATTCCTGTTTGCCATGGTCTTAGTGCTCCATGTGAGCAAGTACTCCTTACATGTTTTTACAAGCCTCAGCATGAATTGAATGTTAATATTAACTATCAAAAACTTCAATTCTTTCCATTAGAGTGTGTGTGCACGCGCACACACACACACACACAATCTAATATTCATGTTTGTTTGCTTTTTGTTTTCATTTGCTTTTGATGAATCTATTTCTTCTTAACCACTTAGTCCTGGTTCCAAGCCTCCTCTCTCCTGTCTGAAACAGAGAATTTCAAGGTCTAAGTATTAATCCTCATCATGTTTTCACAATCATCAAACTATCTAGAAGTATGCACAAAACTATAAAAATATTTACTGAAGTTCAATCAGAGCCTGGGCTTTGAAGCCTTAAGGGATATTTTTTAAATTGACAAAGTTAACCAGGAAAAATAAAATTTTAGTACAAAAGGACTGCCAATATATGCTTACATTGTAAATCCTAAAACAAACAAACAGGATGAGATTTGTATTCCATAACAACTTCTAAAATAATTACTAAGGTATGAATCACCACTTTAAACAGTATTGGGCTCATACTGTTTCACTCATTTTATATGTAGAACAATGGAACACATAGCCATGAAGTCATATTAGATCCTTTAAGGCCTTTGTTTATAAGGTAGGTGATTATTATTGAGCAAGCATTTAAAGTAGAATCACTGAGTAGGTAACCCAGAAAAGAGATAATTTAGTATTCTGAATACAGTACTTGGCTCAGGTCAGTCAGAACAAGATATTTTATAAGCAGTAAAGGGAGGTGGAGAAAAGAGCTGGAGAGAAATAACATCTAGAAATAACATTTGCTAGATGTCGAAAATGCTATAAATATCAAATGGAGAATAGCTATAGGTGCTTCTTAGTGTGAGACCAAGTATAATGGTAGGAGAGATACACAGGACCTCCAAATACTATTTGAAAGGCAACTGACTGTGGTAGAGCAAGGACTCTGAAGTCAGACAGATCTGAGTTCAAAATTTGACTCCACAACTTAGAGATGTGAAAACTTGAGAAAAGGATTAACTTTACTAAGTTTCAGGCTCCTTTCCTTATCTGTAAAATAAGAATAATATCCATCTCATAAGATTCAGGTAATGATTGAAATACATCACATAGTGCCTGGCTGGTGTTGCTCAGTGGTTGAACGTGGACCTATGCACCAAGAGGTCACTGGTTCAATTCCCTTCACGGCACATGCCTGGGTTTTGGGCTCAATCCCCAGTAGGGGGCATGCAGGAGGCAGCCAACTGATGTTTATCATCGCTGTTTCTATCTCTTTCCCTCTCTCTCTAAAAATCAATAAAAACATATTTTAAAAAAATGTATCACATAGTTAGCAATATAGTGCCTAAACACAGGGGCAATAAATATTAATGTATTCTCTCTACACCTCAAACTTTGAGTAGTACAAAACTGGAAAGAAAAAAAAAATAAAGTAAAGGTCTTCCATCCTGAAGATACACAGAAAAGAAAATTGGCATTTTTCAATTCCTTATATAGAAATATATCCCCAAACTAAAAGTTGGTGGTGGTGGGGGGGCACTTAGAAAGGATTATAATAGACTCAGAGATTTAATTGGTTCCATACCTAAGAACTTTAAATAAGGGGATAAGGGTGAGTTCCAAAGGACTAGACTAATAAAAATTTCTCTAACCTGAACCCTACTGATGATTTGGGAATGGTAAATTTAAGGTGATTTGGTAACTCTAGCTCTGTCAGGAAATCAAAAAAGGAGTTTCTTGGTCATTCATCCAGTTAAACATTTCTGTAATTACTAGTGTAAACCAAAGAAAGATGCCTTCAAAAATGTGATTTCTTTTAACAATGATCTTAAGAAGCAAATCTTACTGAAAAAGAACTCTAACAACAAGAACAAATATTGGGAAGATCATTAAGTCAAATGGAATTCCAGACTCACAGAAAATGGAAAAATACAATTTTATTTTTGTAGAAACCTGGTATAGAGTAGAATAGTCACTTGAATTCATAGTTCATTTGCCGTATAAGCTGAAGTCATGACACAAGAATAAATTTTAACTTCTATGGGTCCTGAGCTCATGGGTACTAAAAGGTTCAAAAGGAGAGCTCAGGTTTCACATGCTTTTGTAAGTGATCTATTTATACCATATAACTAGGAACATATTTATTCATGGAGAGCTTATAAGCCCAAGCTTCTGAGACTGTCAAACTAGGAGAGAGGAGAATGAAGAACCACAAAAATTCATAGAATATGAATAAAAATCTGTCTTCTAGATTAAGGAGTGCAGAAAAGTATCATGCAAAATTCTAACAAGTGACCTTTACAATATTAATATGCACAATAACACCATTCTCTTAAAAAATGAAAGTCCTAGAGACTATTTAGAATTTAGCCACTGATCCTAATATAATGACCTATATCAGTCTAAATAAATATTTTCAGTAAAAGCTCACTATCAGTACCCCCCCCCCCAAAAAATCAGGTTTCTGACAGAATTCCAAAAGCTATACCAAAGATTTTGTGGGGAAGAGGGGTAGAGAGATGGGTATGAGGGGGAATTAAAGTGTCTTTGTTCTATAAATTTTGCATAGCGGTATAATATCAGGGACTTACATTCTGTAAATACAGTATCTTAGGGCCGCAAGGCTAGAATCACCATTAATTATATATGTTATGAAAAAGTCTTAACTATAATGAGAAAAGATCATCCACCTGAATATTGTATATTATACTTTAGACTCTTTCCTGCTAATTCTGTACTCAGATGGGCATTGATAACTTGATTTTTATTTATTAATACTTTAAATAAATGCTTAAGTCAATCAACAGTTAATATCAAAAAAATGAATGTATTTACATATCTTTGGAAGATATCTGGATTCATTTACATAGCCTATAATATATTACTTGCTTTTACAGTAAGCAACTAAGCTTAAGGTGTAAAGACTAAAATACCTCAAGTACTGATGGCCTCATGTACTTTCCCAAAGTTACAGCCTGCTAAAGAAGGCCCAGAAAACTGGGAAAGAGGAAATTTAGCTCATTAATATCTTCCATAGCCTTATACCATTATTTCCAATATTACAGGGATGATGAACAAGGTTACAATTTTAGTATAGCTGAGTGTTAAATGGATGAATCAGTTTTTAGTCACAGTTACTGCATAGACATTCCCTCTCTTCCTCCAATAAACAACATTCATTGACATTCAATTCTCAATTACATAAATTAAAATAATACAGCCCCCAATACTGAGAAGTCAATGGCATAGGGGGAACAGAAAACATCAAATTTCCTAATGAACAGTATCAGGAAAGAAACACAATTTAAATATGCCATAGCTTACTTGCCTGGATTTTGCTCCTCTTTTAAGCAACTCAAAAGGTGACAGAACTTGCTCCAAACTAGAAAACTCTCACGCTACTTGCAACTAAATTGGAGGTGTGGGGTGGAGGTAGGTTAACAAGGCAGACCTTTTTAAAATTTTATTTCTTTGGTTACCCAATTTTTAAATATTCAAAAGTTAAAACCCAGAATGCAATTTTAAAAAAAGTGTGCTGGTAATCAAAATCCTAAATAACACACAATAGAATTATAATCTATAGATCATCAGCCATATTTGTGACACTACTTTGGGAAATAGGCAGTATTTCTTAAAGTCTGTGAACCAGCTCTAGAGTGGAAACACAATGCCTGTATACTGCAAGAAAAGTGTGATCTTAAAACCCACAGATTCTCCACCCTCCCCTTTTTTAGGAATTGTGCCTGGTATTGTGAAGCTGTGGTGGTGCCTTCATCACTCTCTTCATTTCCAGTATTGCTAATTAAAAGGTTGATCACAGAACAATGCTCTTCTCATTAATTTCAGTGTTCCGATTGGGCAGGGTCCCTGCTTACCCCACCTGATCTTTTCATACTGCTGAAGTTAATGTGACAGGAGCCCAAAGATGGATTACCTGCTGCCATATTGCCCATCACCTCCAATCAGGAGCTATCTGTGTAAACTGATTGTTCTAATTTGCTCTCATTATTTTTACAATATCAGGAGAAAATAACGCACACAGCTCACTGTCAAAGCCATGAAAATCAGCCATTAGTTAAACCCAGACACTGAGTGGCTTTATTAGAGATACTGCAGTTTATTGATGTAGCTCCAGTCAAACAAGGCAGCATTTGCTTCAGAAAAAAATGTTTATACAGAAAGTAAATATTTATTATAATAATACCCACAACAACATGATATTTTGAAGAATCCTGTTCTTATTTCAAAAGCTTGGCTTTGACATAAATTAACAATAATGAAGAGTTATTGGCATAAGAAAGTAGGTAATATTTAATGTGTTCAGTTGCATGAAAACCTGTTTATTAACTAAAACCTTATGAGTACTCTCCACATCCTATACCTTGTATAAATAAGAAACTCTATTCTGTAACAACAAATGTTAATTAATCAATAAACAATGGAGGTTTTATTTTCTCCACACAACAACAAATATGTTTTCAAAATAAAAATTTATGACTTAGGAATCAAAATTATTTCTGTAATAATCATACAGTTATAGTTTCAAATTTTAAAAACTGCATTCTCATACAATTAAGTGTTCAACAAGAAAGATTATTAATCCTAGTATCATATATATTCACAATATATTTCAGTTTTAGAAAATAAGCAGTGTAGTAAAGTCAGTTAAGCCAACAACAAGCTGAGTTTTAAAATTCTTTAGTAAGAGACAGTTTCTTAAAGAAGACAGAACTGAACAGTTATTTGATATTCAATAAGATAATATCCTTAAAAAATGTGTCGTGGGCACAGAGAAACTATATTTTCCTGTTATAAAGAAAATGCTAAACTCTAGAAGAAAACATATTTAAACTTCATATTTCTAGGCTTGCTTGGCTATGAATATTTTGTAAAAATGTTACCCAAATGCTGTCTGAATAGCATTTTGGGGGGGCTGGAGGAGGGTAAAATAATAGAAACTGATGCCTTTTAAATATAGGGACTTAATCCACACATGATCCCCTGTTTAGTATTGGAAATATGGCTTCCTCCTGTTTCTTTCTACACTAAGATTCGTAGGTAATGTGAAGGCAAGAGTATGCCCTTCTTGCTGTTCCCCTTTTAATGGCCACTTTTCTTTTTTTCCAAGAAACATGTGCCATGCTTTCTCCTTAAAATTCCTGCACTAAAAGACTGCACCATACTGCACTCTGCAAAACGTGCTGATGGCGCCAATTACAAGCCCCCAGCCGAATGCTCCAGCCCCCACCATTCGGGCAGATTTATGCGGACTCTTGCCGACGTTATTACAAGTCAGAGTTTATTGGGAAATTGTTACATTATGCGGAGTGTCTAACAAATTGCTTATGCTGCTATAATTGGATTACAACAGCCGCTTGCTCCCACCGGTAAGATTAGGCAAGTAGGACTCCTGCCGATCTCTGAGCGTTAGCAGTAATTTTATTTGCCTTGCCTCTCTCTTTCCTAACAACATGCCTCTCTCCCTGCCAGCTGTCTGCTGAAAAGGCACAGGCTTGTTCCTTGGCCCTAACAATGCAATTACAGCCCCACAGATCGCACTGTTTGTGCATTAAGTACAGAGCCAAAACGAGGCGAATTGATCGTTTGACTTTTGGAGAAGCCATGTGATCTCTCCGTGCGGGTGATCTGACATGCATCAGCAGGCAATACTGCAGTCAATTCTTGACGAAGAACTTTCTTCCTTCACCCCTCTCTTCCAACCTTTCCTTTTTCACAGAGGTAGACACTGACTGGGCTCAGCTCATGCTAATCAATCCACAAAGACAAACTCAATCTTATTAGCTCCCTGGCTAGAAAGAAATGTGAATAGGTTCCAGCATCTTGAAGCATCTCAGTCAGATATATCAGTAGTTTCCAACAGTTGAACCACTGCTGCTACCTAAAAAAAGGTTCATAAAGAGTTCTCCGAGGAAAAAAAGTTTATAGAAACACTGTTGTAGTTAAAAAGAACTACAGAAAGTTTTCTGGTTTGGCTGATAAAACTGCCTTGGAAAGGCTTTGTTATAAGCTCTGTCTTATATTCAAGGGGCCATCAGGAAATCAGCAATGAAACCCGTGTCCTGCCTTTCTCTGAAGATCTGCTTTGCTCAAAGATGCTAGCGGCCAACATGCAGAATCAATGCAGCTGACTTCAGTCTTAAAAACAGCCAGTCTGATCTCCATTCAGCACAAAGTTTTAAACATATTTTGTCAACTGCTTTTAGTTTCTTGTTTCTTTCTCTTGTATACAAATGCAAGTAGCAAGGAGACTGTGCAAACAGTTACTCTGACTCTCAGGCATAATTCATGACGATTCTCACTAGAATCTGAACTTTTTAAAAAAGTAACTCTCTTGAAATGGTTGAAAATTACTTTAAATTTTACCAATTTTAATACAGACCAGGATTCCTATTTATACTTTCCTCTACAATGGCATATGATACTTAGGGTTCCTAAAGCTGATTACACAACAAATCTGCAGTCAATCTGCTGATCCATTTTGGTGCCCTTTGTCTGTATTCCTAAAAATCATGCACATCCAGGTTATGTATTCTTGTATCCTTAATCGGAAACACACAAACTCTTGTTTATAACAGTGTTCCTTGATTTTATTTTTACTTCAAAGGTAACTTGAAAAAGTCACTCTACTAGTATTTCTCAGTACCTCTCTGTAACCGCCCCCCACCATTAACACTCATTAAATTCATATGAACATTTGAAGATGAAAGGAACAATATTAATTCTAAACTTTGTTCCTGACTTAGTGATAAGCCTAATGTGTAAAATGTTACACTCCAGAGCTTTTCCAACCACACTGGCCTTAGTGAAATGGTTAAATCTAAATATATTCTCCACAAAGCTCATTGTTAGACCCAACAGAGAAGCCTACTTGAAGAACGGACCATCTGACATGCTACTTGTGGAAGAGTATATTAAAGAAGCCTGTTAACATGTAGTTTAAAACTCAAAAGAAACTCTGAACAGCTGAAATGCCTTATAAATAGCACAGACCCAGAGGAAGTGCAAACGTCTGCATTGTGAATTGTAGATCTTAATTACCGACAATGGCTGGTACAGCAAGTAGCACGGAAAAAAAGTGAAACAGTTGCACTGTTCATGGTTGGCAATAATTCTTCAGGAAAATATTTACTATCAATCAGTTATGAGAAAAGGGACTCTGTGCTCGTAAAACAGCACGTTGCTTCTCATACCAAGACCATTTTGCTTCAGCATAATCTGAATTTAAACAGCTTGTTTCCTGCGGATATAATTTTGGAAATAAATAAAACAAGTCTTCTATCAAAATCTAGAGTAAGTGGAAAGGAACATCACATTTTTCTGCCTCAGTCAGTTGCAAACAGATTATTAGTCGCAAGTAAAAAACAGTAACAACAAACAACAACTATAATACAGAACATCTACAAAGGACTACTGAAGTGGTTTATTTTCCAAACACAGAGGTGGTATTTCTTCCTACGTGGACAGAAATCTAGGTATATATGTTCAAACAACTCAATTTCAACCATGTGTGGGTGTTGTGTGTATAAGAATAAATTAGGGAAAAGCTGGAACCAAACTTTTCAGTAATATTTAGATAAAGTCAATTAAATGATAACATAAATAATTAATGCTCTTCATTTTTCCAGTTAGTTTTCTTTATCAATTAAAAAACATCATGAAGGTTGACAATTAGGTACAATGTAATTATTGATTTTAAAGACTAAGTTGGCAGTCAGTAATGACTGTCCATTTAAAGCTACAATAAATACAAAGCTCGTCATGTTCCAAACACAAATCTCATAAAATACAGGGCTATACTTAGTAAGAAAGAAAGCTTTGGAAGAAAATAAAAGACATTTCATTGCCTCCAAATACTACATGGATTAAGTTATACTGACAAAATGACCCCTCCTCCATTTTTATTTTTAAATCCTTTTTTAGGCCTCATTCTTCAAGTTAGAGATTCAGAAGATTATTATTAACCTAGGGTGACTGTAGTTTGTCTTACAACTTTTTTTTTTTTACTCTAAAGAAGACTGGCAGGTCCCTTTTTATAGGCCTATTGTAAACATTTATTGTAAAATATTTCTGGCAATGAAGAGTCACATACAGTGCACTATAGGGGTCTAAACAGAACAACATTGATGTTTTCAAGGGAATAACTGGTATTAAAGTTTTCTCTAAAACTCATCTAAACAGTATTCAATAGCAAGGTTTTATTTTTTATTTGTTTTTATTTTTTGGTTAATACCAACCAGAGGATATATTTCCAATGATTTTTAGATAGAGTAGAAAGGGGGGGAGGGAGAAAGAGAGAAACATCTATGTGGGAGACATATGGATTGGTTGCCTCCTGCACAACCCCAGGGGATCGAACCCACAACCCAGTAACGTGCCCATGACCAGAATTGAACCTGAGGCCCTTCGGTCCATGGGCTGACGCTCTAACCATTGAGCTAAACTGGCCAGGACTTTAACAGTAAGGTTTTAGACTTTAATTACCATCTCCACCTAAACCAAAGTCACGCCTACCAGAATCGACTGCTTTGAACTAGAGCCCAAAATGGTTGATATCACTATAGTATAGTTGCTTTCACATGGAGATGGCTGGGCATTCAAGACCACTTTGGAGTACAATTTGAATCAACAGACACTTGTACCAAGTTAAAAACCTCTGTGGCCGTATCAAGTGTATTAGATGAAACTATTCAGTTAAGGGCTGAAAGTGAAGAACAGGAAATAGGGACAAACTTAAAGACCTACAAAAATAGTAGCAAGTCATTATTTTTCAAAGGCCAAGCAATAAATGAGGTCAACAGAAATAGCACAGTATGATGAGATACTATAACACATGTAAATAAAAAAGGGAAAATTATTTCCCTATTCCATGTTATTGGTACCTCACTGAAGACTGTTGCAAGAAAAAAAATTCAGCTACATTTTTATTTGTTATTGATCAACTATTTATTTGGTTCAACTCTGAAGAAATGAACTAGAAGATAGGATGTGGGCCAATAAAAGGAGCCAGAAAGTTAGGTGGGTTCCAGTAGAAAATGAAAGAAATCATTATTAAATTAGAGTATTTAGGGAATCAATGAAAGTATATAGATATCAGAATAATGTTAAAATAAGCAAGAATGGGATGAGAGGGTCACCATCTGGGAGCAAAGGAAACAGACTGATGAGCAGCAATGAGCAAACTTATTTCCTCACCCAAGAGCATAGAAGAAATTATACCATTGTGCCAGATGCCAGAAGATTTCTAACCATGCACCACTGAAGTAGAGGGTGGGAGAGAAAAACAAAACAAAAAAAACACACACATCATACAGACACACACCAAAATAACTATGTAGCTTTGAGATCCTGGCTTACGAAGTATGGAGAAAACAAAAGGAACAGATGCTCACTTGGCCAGCTCTCAATGAAACTCATTAAAATCGTCACCCTGTCCTTGGATCGGTGCTCATGTTAAGATTTTACCTTGTTTAGCCAGAAGTCACCCACTTGTGATGAAACTGAGAGCAGTGTGGCCAAAAAGGAGACAGATTATTTTTATAGGCCCAAATAATTGGTCCCCCATCTCAATGCACAAATGCTAGATATAAAATAGGGTCAATTAACACTTGTTAGTTATAATTACATGGCTGAAAAATGAAATGAATATAATTTATAATAATCATATTTTACAGCAAATCATTAAGACATTCTAATTTAAGAGATATTTAAATGACTTTTTTAACTATAATTTTAAATTAATTCTGACATTTCTTATATGGATCATTTCCATTGATTATATTTTCTATGATATATTTTCAGTTGATAAAATACTGCATGTTTTAAGAAACAAAAAATTGCCCTGGCCGGTTTGGCACAGCGGTTAGAGTGTTAGTCTGCAGTCCAGAGAGTCCCAGGTTCAGTTCCCGCTAAGGGCACTACCTTGGTTGCAGTTTGTCCCCAGCCCTGGTTGGGTCGTGTGGGTGGCAGCCACTTGATGTGTCCCTTTCACGTTGATGTTTCTCTCTCTCTCTCCCTCCCACTCTATCTGAACAAAAAATGGAAAAATGTCCTTGAGGATAAAAAAAAAAAGAAGAAATAAAAAATATTGCTGTCCTTTGATTTTTGTAGCAAAGGATGGAGACTACATGATACCAGCCCTGGCTCTAATAATAACAGTAAGTAATTGAGAGCCTAACTGTATAATACAATAGAATAAACTTAAAGTACTTAAAATTGGGAATTTTGTAACACTGACAAAACAGTAATTTTGTGGATATACAAAGTAAAAATCTAGAAACAGAGCCCATATGGAACTTTATATTGTTGGAATAATCAAAATGACTGATATCTAAATTTCAGTCAAAGCTCCTGAGTAATTAGAGATACTTAGAAAATTTGTAGTCATAGTTGATATGTAGACTGTAAGATCTCTAATATATAAGATTACTTTTTGTGTTGAGGCTACAGAAATGGCACACATTTATACATAAGAAAGAAGGAGCTCATATGCATGATTTAAATATACTTGTCCACTCAGCCCTGGCCGGTTTGGCTCAGCGGTTAGAGCGTCGGCCTGCGGTCCCGAGAGACCCGGGTTCGGTTCCCGCTAAGGGCACGTACCTCGGTTGCAGTTTGTCCCCGGCTCTGGTCAGTCGTGCGGGTGGCAGCCACTCGATGTGTCCCTTCACGTCGATGTTTCTCTCTCTCTCTGTTCCTCTCTCCCCCTCCTACTCTACCTGAACAAAAAATGGAAAAATGTCCTCGGATGAGGATAAAAAAAATAAAATAAATAAATAAATAAATAAATAAATAAATAAATATACTTGTCCACTCAGACCGAGATCACTGAAAGGAATATTTCTACCATTAAGACACTGAATAAATAATAAGAAGTGATAGAATAATTGGATATAAATAATTACATTTAAAAGCCATGAACAAACTTATAAAAATAATTTTTGTATTTTCTTACACAAACCTTACTTTTTTGTTATAATCTCTAACTAGTGTCGAGCAACAAATGTGATTTAGACTAAAGTGGCTAGAATACATAATAGAAAAATTTTTTTGCAATTAAAAAGCTAGAGATTCCAACTTGCAATCTAATTTGGATAAAATGATGCCTGCTATATTATTCTTAAAATATAAAATCATGTAACAGTCTTTAATAGCAATAGCGAGTGAAGATGTTTATAGATAAGGCATTATTATGATGTAGTATACTATATATTGAGTAATATTACTTACTTTGGCCACACAATTTTCAGTCTTCATAGCAGTGCTTGCTAGACATACTGTTTCTTGGGTTAAGCAGAGTCTGGCACAGCTGTTATAAGTCTGTAAAGAGAGGTGTTTCTGTTTTGTTTTGTTTTTTGGAAACAGGTTTAAATGTTAAAGTATCATATACAATTTTCAGATTCTTCCCTATTTCTCAAAATCAACACGTGAATATACCCTATATGTAAATTGCAGATTTATGAGCACTGAAGGACAAAGTAGACAGAGGAAAACAAAGTATGTGAAAGCCCACAAGAGACACTGATGTTCCCATGAACAAGTATATGAGCAGCAGTGGTTTACCATATGTATGGAAGGTGAGGGTGTTAGCTGTTAAAAAATGAGCAAAGGCCCTGGCCGGTTTTGTTCAGTGGTTAGAGCATCAGCCTGTAGTCCAGAGAGACCCAGGTTTCGATTCCCCGCTAAGGGCACGAACCTCGGTTGCAGTTTGTCCCTGGCCCTGGTTGGGTCATGTGGGAGGCGTTCCTTTCATGTCAATGTCTCTGTCTCTGTCTCTGTCTCTCTCTTCCTCTCCCTCCCTCCTATTCTATCTGAACAATAAATGGAAAAATGACCTCAGGTGAGGATAAAAAATATATATTAATAATAAATAAATAAATAAAAAATGGGCAAAGGATTTAAATAGATATTTCTCCAAAGAAGATATACAAATGGCCAACAAGCACATGGAAAGATGGTCAACATCATTAATAATTAGGGTGGTGCAAATCAAAACTATAATAAGATATTACTTCACACCCATTAGGATGAGTATTAGTAAACACACACACACACACACACACAGAAAACAAATGTTGGAGAGGATGTGGAGAAATTGGAACCAATGAGCACTGTTAACAGGAATATAAAATGGTACAGCCACTGTGGAAAATAGTATGGTGATAGCTAAACAATTAAAAATAGAATTACCATATGATCTAACAATTCCACTTCTGGGTATATAACTCAAAGAATTAAAAACAGTTCTGGCCCTGGCCAGTTTGGCTCAGCGGTTAGAGTGTCGGCCTGCGGTCCGTAGAGACCCGGGTTCGGTTCCCGCTAAGGGCACGTACTTCAGTTGCAGTTTGTCCCCGGCCCTGGTTGGTCGTGCGGGTGGCAGCCACTCGATGTGTTCCTTCACGTCGATGTTTCTCTCTCTCTCTCCCTCCCACTCTATCTGTACAAAAAATGGAAAAATATCCTCGGGTGAGGATAAAAAAACAAAAATCAGTTCTGAAGATATATTTGTATATAGTGTTCATAGCAGCATTATCCATAATAGCTAAAATATGGAAGCAACCCAAGTGTGCAAAGATGGGTTAAGGGATAAGCAAAATGTGGTATATACACACAATGGGATATTATTCAGCCTTAAAAAGGAAGGGAAATTATGACACATACTACAACATGGATGAACCTTTAGGATATTATGCTAAGTGAAATAAGCCCATCACAAAACGATAAATACTGTATGGTTGCACTTATATGAGATATTTAGAGAAATCAAAATCATAGAGACAGAAGTAGAATAGTGGTTTCCAGGGACTGGGAGAAGAGGGAAATTGGAGTTACTGTTTAACTGGTACAGTTTCAGTTTTACAAGGTGAAAAGAGTTATGAGCATGGATGTTGGTGATGGATACAAAACAACATGAATGTATTTAATACCACTGAACTGTACATTTTTAAATGACTAACATGGCAAATGACATGTCACATGTATTTTACCACAATTTAAAAGAAAACAGGTTATACTTTATGGTAAGCAAAGATTATTAACAACTGGCCACTATATTAATAAAATTGTTTCCTTTTAGTCTTAAGTTTTTACTGATGGTACAAATCATGGTCCTCAAATTTTAGCATGCATCAGAATAATCTGGAGGGCTTGTTAAAACACAGATTGCTAGGCCCCATCCCCATCTGAGAATTTGCATTCTTAATAAGTCCCCAGTTGATATTAATGCTACTAGTCTAAGAATACTCTGAGTACTAGTATAAATGTATGTATTGAAATTAAAGAGAAAAATCTGAAGATACAAGTGATTTCTTAAAACTAACAATAGGAAAGAATTGATTTTTTAAAAATTTTAGATATATAGAACAGTTGCACAAATAGGTATGAGTTCCTTCCCTCAGCTTCCCCTTATGAGAATGTTTTACATTAACTACAGAACATTTATCAAAACTAAGGAATTAGCATGGTACAATATAAAGAACTTGAGTTTCACCACTTTTCCCAATAATGCCGCTTTTCTGTTTAGGGTCTAATCCAAGATCCCACATTGCAACAGTTGTCATGTCTCCTTAGTCTCCTCTAATCTGTTACAATACCTCATGTTTCATGACTCTGTTACTTCTGAAGAGTACTGTTCCTCATTTGGGGTTTGTCTCATGTTCTCTCATGATCAGATTGAGGTTATACATTATTAGGAAGGATACCACAGAGGTGATGTGCCTGTCTCAATGTATTAAGTTAGGAGGTATGTTGATGAATATTTCTGGTGATGTTAACCTTGATCATGTGCCTAAGATAGTGTATGCCAAGATTCCCCAATTGTAAGCTTATTATTTCTTCCTTTAGGAATTACTAAACATTGGGGGAAATACTTTGCGACTATGCAAATATTCTTTTTTTGCTTCAACTTTGCCTACTAATTTTAGCATCCATTGCTAGATCTTGCCTATGGTAATTTTTACTGTGGTGTTCTATTGGTAATTTTAAAATTTCTCCTGTTCTGTCTGCATTCATTTACTTATTTATTTTTGGTGGTACGTGCCCCTAGTGGGAACCGAACCTGGGATTCTCTGGTCTGCAGGCTGACGCTCAACCGCTGAGCCAAACTGGCCAGGGGCTGTCTACATTTATTAACTGGAATTTTTCTGTAAGGAAGAGCTATGACTTCTTTGCCCACTTATTTACTTATTCATTTATATTAGCAATGGTTGCATAGATATTTTAAATAATTCATTTTGGTCAATTATCATTCTTTGGAAAGAGAATAGGAAGACAAAAATAACATTTTAAAAATAAGAAAAAATATAGAATGGGTTTCCATTTAAACCAATTAAAATTTGAAAAATATATCCATTTCACTGTTTTATTCTTAAACCATTGACCTTGTATTTCAAAATACATATTTTAAAAGAATAAATGGAATCATCTGACATTAGTGTATAGGACTGCTGGTACATTTATAGTCTAGGCTCAGGGTTCAGTACTTCTTTTGCAACTACTATACAACAAACATTTATTATTCATGTACAGACAATATACAGTTTTTTAAACTTAACTGTGTTTTTTAAAGACATTTATGCAGTAATTGGTATATACTGAATACAATAAAACTTTAAACCAAAACATTCTGGTTCCAATAATGGTAGAAATGTTTGTATTAAATTAACCCTCTTGAGATAACAATTATAAACCACAGAAAAATATTTTAAAATAACTACTTAAAGGCAGGCGATTGACCTAAAGTAGGCAGAAACTGGAGGGGGGGGGGGGGGAGTGGACTGAGCTTGAAAGAGGATAACCACTCTGGGTGAGTTCCATGTTTATGTGCTTTTCCCCTAAGGGTACTACTACTCACCAGTCCACTTGGTGAAGGATGACTAAAATTCAATTAGACAGGCACAGTCTATTGGCTTGAGATGTCAGGGCTACCATAGTGGCTGGAAATTGAGAAGAAAAATCACAGAAAATAGAAATAGCCATGGGGGAGGGAATTAGTACCAAAACATGCTTATAAATTCCCCTCAAATCCATGGCTAACCCCCAAGCTACATACATGAGTGGGAGACTCCAAACATTCCAATGGAAAGTAACAGCTGGAAGATTGAAAGATCTGAGCCGAGATTCTAACTGCTGCCCGTGAGGGGAGACAGAGTTTATAATTTGATGCCTACTAAGTTAGAGGGGCTTAATAAGCCCCTCAAACTTTCCACTGAAAACTCAGAAAAACCCTGCATTGTGAGGGACTAAAGAATAAGTCTTAGGACTAAGAGATTTGCTTTAGGACTAAGGGCAAAATAAAAATACACCTGCCCTAATGGACGCAAAACCGAATCTATGAAGTCACAATTACCAGCTAGAAAGTTAATCTGTGGGAGATAAAACAATCCATAGTCTCTTATAATGCCCATTATATAATAATAATAAAAAAACAACAACACTTCTATATATGAGAAGAAGCATATAAATGAGATCCATAGTCAAGAGAAAAAGGAACAAACAGAATGACTAGTTGTAGGAATCAGCACATAAAGGCTCTACCGAAGCTATAATAAGTATGTTCAAAAACTTAAATAAAAAATATAGTTACAATGGAAATTTTGAGATGAAAATTTTCACCAGAAAAATGAAAACCTAAAATGAACCAAATAGAAATTCCAGAATTTATAAGTATATTATCTGAAATTAAAAATTTACTGGATGGGTTTAAAAGCAGATTGGAGATGGCAGAAAGAAAGTCTATGAAATTAAAGCGTGATCAACTGAAATGATCTAAACTGAAGAATAGAGAAAGAAAAATAAAATAAATAATAAACAATATCAGACACCTGTGGGACAATTTTCAATGATCTAACATATGTTTACTTGGAGACCCAGAAAAGAGGTAAGAATGGGGCACAAAAAAATTATAAAAATAGTGACCAAATATTTCTCTAATTTGGCGAAAGCCACTGGCTTTCTGATCTAAGATCAGCAAACCCCAGAGAGGTTAAATACAAAAAGAACAAAACTTAGGTCCAACACAGTAAAAACCACTGAAAACCACAAAGACAAAACGTTGAAGCAGCCAAAGAAAAAAGGGATTAAGCACACATGGAAGCAACAATATAGTGGCAGACTTTTCACCATAAACAAGGAAGGCTAGAAGATAAGAAACATTTTTAATATGCTGAAAGGAAAAAAACCTCAAACCAGATTTCTTACTATTAGAAAAAAAGAATTACAAATATGAAAAGGAAGAAATCTAGAATAAACTGTGGTGTTGGATTATATTTGGAAGCATTAATGTGAACTCATGGTTTTCAAAAAATATAAATATAGGTGTAAAATAAAAGTTAATGTTTCAATCTTGGCTTCTCAATACCATTTTGCACTAAAAGGAACCACAGTGTTCCCTCAAGTAATGGCTGATTCCAGGACTGAAAAGGGAGAATACAAGATGAACCTGGATATACTCAAGGAATGATGGAAATATGTCGGAGGAGCACTCATTAGCCCAATATGGAATAATCTGAGTATTAAAATAAAAGATATTAACAGATTGTAATGTGTTAACACATTTCTGAAAAGACGCAAATTACCCAACTGACATAATAAGAAACGGAAAACCTTAATAGCTCTATATCTATTTTAAAAATTGAAATTATTATTAAAAATCATTCTGTATAAATTTAAAAATATTTAAATTCTTTCTACCACCACAACAAAAACAAAAACAAAAAACTACTGGCTCAAATGGTTTCACTGGTGAATTCTATTAAATATTAAGGAAGAAAAAACACCAAGATCATACATAAACACTTGTAGAAAATGGAGAGGAAGACTTCCCAACTCATTTTATGAGGTAAGCATAATCCTGACACCAAAACCTGACAAAAAAAAGAAAACTACATCTTTCTCATGAACACAGACACAAAGAATTCGTATTAAAGGCAATTAATATAATTAACCATATTAACAGAATAAAAGGTGGGGGGCATTTAACAAAATTAAACACCCATTCATAATTTTTTTAAAATCTCAGCAAAGTAGAAATAAAAGGTAACTTTTATTCAAAAGGGAGCTCAATCCCATTAAAGAAATCTAAAAAAATTTCTACTAACATCATTCATAGTCAATGATGAAAGAATTAATATTTTCCCTCTAAGACTGGGAACAAGGTAAAGACGTCCTCTTATAACATGTATTCGACATTCAGATAAAGCAAGAAAAAGAAATAAAAGGCTTATAACTTGGAAAAGAAATAAAATTGTCTTCATTTACAAAAAACAGGAGACAAGGTCAAACAGTAAAAAATCAATTTTATCTATAATAAGCAACAAACAGAATGAAAAAAATTTACAATAGCATTGAAAAACTTTTGCTAAATTGATTCTAAAATTTAAATATAAATGTGAAGTATCTAGAATAGCCAAAATATTAAAAATAAAAACATGGAGGACTCATACTACCTGATTTCAAGACTTATTAAAGTTACAATACTCAAGACAGTGTTATATAATCATCCCTGGTATTCTTGGGGGATTTGTTTTAAGACATTCCCCCACCCCCACTCTCAAGGATACCAAAATCCTTGGATGCTCAAGTCCCTTATATAAAATAGTGTGATAGCCCAGTCAGTGTGGCTCAGTGGATTGAGCATTGTCCAATTGACTGAGAGGTCCCGCTTCAATTCCCAGTCAGGGCATATGCCCAGGTTTCGGGCTCAATCCCCAGTAGGGGGGCATGCAGGAGGCAGCTGATGGATGTTTCTCTCTCACTTCAATGTTTCTCTCTCTCTCTCCCTTCCCCTCTCTCTAAAAAATCAGTAAACACTGCTCTCTTCTCTCTTTTTCTCTCTCCCTCTCCCCATCTTCTCCCTCTTCTTCTCCCTTCCCCTCACTCTAAAATAGATGAGCATGTCCTCAGGTGAGGATATATATAAAAAAAAAACCCTGAAGGATCCTGAGTTCATCCTCTGTGTCATGTAGGGACTTGAAGCAGGAGTTGGTCAGAGCCTCAGCCGCTGTCACACTTTGCTCTGCATCCAACAGCAGCCTCTTCTCTAGAAGGTTCAGAAATAGAAGTATGTAGCCAACTATACAGACACTTGTATAGCCAACCGATTTTTGACAAAGGTACCATATAACTCAATGGGGAAAGGAAAGTCTTTTCAACAATGGTGCCAAAACAACTGGATATAAAAGCATGTGGATGTTTTCATCAAGCAAAATGAAGTTAATTGCAAAAATAAAAGATAAATATAAAAAGCATGGGGAAAGCCCTGGCCAGTTTGGCTCAGCGGTTAGAGCGTTGGCCTGCAGTCCGGAGAGACCCGGGTTCGGTTCCCGCTAAGGGCACGTACTTCGGTTGCAGTTTGTCCCCGGCCCTGGTTGGTCGTGCGGGTGGCAGCCACTCGATGTGTCCCTTCACGTCGATGTTTCTCTCTCTCTCTCCCTCCCACTCTATCTGTACAAAAAATGCAAAAATATCCTTGGGTGAGGATAAAAAAAAAAAAGCATGGGGAAAATAATGAATTCCAAATATACTTCACAACACACATCAAAATTAGAGATGGATCACAGACTTAAAGGTAAAAGCTAAAACTTATAAAGCTTCTAGAAGAATATATTCACAGTCATACGGTAAGAACTGATAGATAGACTTCATTCAAACACTAGAAACTTATCAAAACACACCATGATAAATAGGTAAGACATAGACTGTGAGGAAATATTCAGAACACTTATCTGACAAAGGACTGGTATCTAGAACTCAATACAGTTTATTTCTACAACTCAATAAGAAGACAGACAAACCAATTTGTTCAGATGACAAAAAACTTAGATACATCACAAAATAAAATATCTGAATAGCCAATAAGCACATAAAAATTATTCAACCCATGCTCACCAAAAAAGCTTTATATAAGAACATTCATGGCAACCTCATTTATAGAAATGGATAAAGCTTGCGCCCTGGCCAGTTTGGCTCAGCGGTTAGAGCGTCGGCCTGCAGTCCGGAGAGACCTGGGTTCGGTTCCCACTAAGGGCACGTACCTCGG
Source organism: Molossus molossus (assembly GCF_014108415.1). Taxonomy (NCBI): domain Eukaryota; kingdom Metazoa; phylum Chordata; class Mammalia; order Chiroptera; family Molossidae; genus Molossus; species Molossus molossus. The sequence continues at coordinate 22,803,673 of NW_023425352.1, forward strand.
TTGCAGTTTGTCCCCGGCCCTGGCTGGTCGTGCGGGTGGCAGCCACTCGATGTGTCCCTTCACATCGATGTTTCTCTCTCTCTCTCTCTCTTCCTCTCTCTCCCTCCCACTCTATCTGAACAAAAAATGGAAAAATGTCCTCGGGTGAGGATAAAAAATAAATAAATAAATAAGAAAAAAAGAAAAAGCTCGGGAGTCCATCAAAAGAATCGAAAATAAACTGCAGCATATTTATTCTATGGAGTATACTATATAATAAGAGAATAAACTACTGCTATATATAGTATCATAGATGAATCATATATCTTGGTAAGTCAGACCCCTAAAATGTATGATTCTATTACATGAAATTCTAGAAAAGGAAAAATTAATCTGTGGCAGTGAGTTGATCATCTTTGATTCACTGGGGTTGGGGAAGTTGTCTGGGAAGGAGACCAAGGAAACTTTCTTGGGTAATAAAAGTGTTCTATAGTTTGATTACATGGTGGACAGGCTTATAAAAAAGTCACTGATTTATGCAATTAACATTTACATAATTCACTGTATGAAAATGTTTTTTAATAAAAATATAAAAGTATACAGTTAACATATTAGGAGAAAAATAACAAATGTTTGTCCAGTTAATTAATACAACTATTATGTTATTTTTTGAGAAAAGAAAAAGTCATAGCAAATAGAAAACTAATTTGTTTTCCTACAAAATTCCCTTTCCATTTAGAAGTGAGTATAACTCACTCAGGGAAACATTAGATAGATTCAGAAAATCTATTCTAGACTTGTAGAAGTTTCCAAAATAGGGCTATATATAGGCTTTTATTTTCTAGACATTCCATCTGTAAAATGGGTATATAATATTGTTTATCTCCCAAGGAAGTTACACAGATTAGTAAACTAAAACTTGTCACAGTTCTTAGATCACTTTGGGATAAAAAGGCTAAAAAATGCAATATTTTACATTCAATATTTACTATTATGAGACTCCTTCCAAGCTATAATTAAACTAGTGAGTATAATAGCCACAAACGAGACAGGTTCTGTCCCCATGCAACATTTGGAAAGGTAGCTTCACTGCTGAACCAGAGGCAAAGTTTTGCGTTGGAGTACTTTAATATGTTTTTATATTGCATATAAAGCACATAAGCGTAAACCAGTAAGATGCCTTGCTGAAAACTACCTTTGTGAAAGCAGGCTGTAATTCTGAACAAGTTTTCAATTTTCACACTGCTGCTAGGGTAAAACATTTTAAAGAGTTTAATTTTTTACAATGGATTCAATGACATAGGATTATCTACCAAAGTAATGGCTAATCAATAGAAGGTTTAGTTGTCAGGTGAAACATATAACACACTAAAAGGGATTGATTGCCAGACTTCTCCTTATTTACTAGAAGGTATATATTTAAAATGACACAAACTTGTTACTAGGCTGCATTCTTTTAACCTTGCAAAAAGCTGCTTAGGAAATCTGTTCAGCAGCCCTTTAGCAAAACAAGATATAGTATAATGAAAATGGCTAGTGATTGGGGGGTAGGGAAGAGGGATACAGGGACCTTCAGATATATGGTAACATCAAATCAAGTCTCCAGCAAGAATATGGGACAGAAAAGGCAAACTACAAAGCGACATCTAGGAAAGCTGGAACTGGGCTTTAAAAATGTCACACAGATCTACCGAATCTCATTCAATAGATGCAAAGCTGTATCTGATCTCATTTCATGTTGCTCTTAGGGCAGATTTTTAAAAGATGCATACAACTGAACACAATAGGCTACCCCTGCCCCATGTGCTTTTCTTTTCATTTTTTAAAATGGTACATCCAGTTTTAGCACTGAACACAAAATGAATTAGGCCTATATGGACTTCAACCAGCATATAAGCTGTTTCCTTTATAATTTATTCACAGTATCTCAAGTCTCTATATGAAAATACACTTTTTATGGTCATTGCAACCCAGGAGTTCAATAATATTTTTTCTACTAAGTCAGTGATTACACAATTTATCAAAGCATGATTACACTGAAATAAAAATAAAACAAAACACCAACCCCCTATATAGTCTTCCTTCCTCAAAGTAATTTTAAGAAAGCTGGTTATTAAATTGCTGCTTTTTGAAGAAGGGTTTCTGTAGCTAGACACAAATTGCCAAACCACGTTTTTAAAAAAGTTATTAGACTCTGAAGGATTCAGCCGAAGTGGGAAGTTAAATAAACAAATCACTTCATCAGACTTGGAAAGATCACTTTTGTCTTACTTAAGAGACCTACGTTAATTACCTTTAAGGTCTTTTACATGAACTGTTTAAAAGAAATACAATTTATTTATTTATTTCAAATGAGGTGCTTCTTCCAAAGTATTAAATAATGTCTACAAATGCAAAAGCATTTTTATAAATAGGTAATTAAAACAGATGACTAAAATTAAGTCAAGCTGCAAAACATTACCCAAGATGCACTGTGATTTTTTTTTTTTTTTAATAAACATCATAGGCAATTTTTTTTCCATCCAAAGCCCAAAGCACTCCTGGAAAAAAAAAAAAAGAGGTTGGAAGTTTCATAGGGGAAAGGCACACATATATAATGAAATAATGCCAAACCCCAAACTAAAGTATTTACAAGATAGTCCCTTAAGCATAGTTTGTCACATTGCAATTACACCTTGCCTACTGCCAAGTCAAAGTGCTTACTATTGCCACTAGAGGGAGAAATGTCTTAACACAAAGCAACTGGCAGATAGAGAATGGGTTTTCTTGAGCAATTATCAGAACAAAGCTCCCTTGGCTGTGTGTACCTTCTAATTACTCAATACAATTAAAACGACTAACCTAAAACAAATAGAAAAAAACCCTGCCTGCCTGATATCAGGGACTTCATTAAACCTTTCCCCCTCATCAATCAAATCAGAAAGAAGGGAATGAAATCATATACAAGCACCGTAGAGCTATTAAAGGAAGCAAATCAGTGACTTTGTTTTTAAAGAAAGAAAAGAAGTGGCTCTCTTGAAAAAAGAAATGTCATGGTATTTACCCATCTGGATGCTGCTTGAAAACAAATTGTCCTCCAAAGAGCAGAAATACAGTATGTTTTTTCTCAGTTCACTGGCTTATGAATGATTTTTTGTTGTTGTTGTTGTTTTGTTAATACACACTATAATGTCATTTTCTGTGTCAGTGATGTATTTTACCCTCCTATTCATCCAACTGTATATAAGGAGCTATGCCAATCACTTCCATGCTTATGTTGGATGTTTTCACTTTAAGTTCTTCACTGCTGTTTTTTTGGTGGATCTCCTCCAAGGTAATGTTTAGAACAACATAGGAATTTGGGGAGGTGGTGTGGTAGGCAAGGAAACAGCTACTTACTCCTTTTAAAGACTTATGCAATTCCTTTTATAAGGCCCAGTCATTAACAGAAGATGACAACAGAGTCATTTTTCTTTCAGCTGACAATTGTGACATTTTTCTAGCCTGTGCAAGGTGTTGAAAACCTGGCAGCTGTTACCTCCTGGGATGAAGATACTTTTTTATCCTCCCTTGACAGTTTAACTCAGTGGGTCAGCACCTTTAAAGACTGCAAAGTATCCTTGAAGAGGATGGAAGCTTGAATTACTGCTCCCTCCCTAATCAATGTAAACCCTCACTGCAGGTGAAGTCTCCATCTATAGAGGTGCAAGGGGGAAGAAAATGTAATGCCCTGAGCCAGATGGTTTTTATCTTGTTTTTAAAGAATAAAGGAACAAGCTAACAAGGGAGACAGCTACTTTGTTAGCTTCTTGGCCTCTCTCATGGCTTTGCATCCCCAGGGTTCCAGCTACACAAGAGAAAGAATACAGAAAAACGTAAACACTTAAAGAAATATAACTAGAGGGCTGGCATCATGCTGCTTTCAGAGCATTGAGAGAGCTCTACTCAATGCTTTATTTATCACTGCCCACGTTCTCAGGATGGTAAGTGGACACATACACAAAGGGAATGGGGGATGGGGAAAGGATTAGACAGAGGTCACAATTTACTCAATTACAGAGAAAGGCAGGGCTGACAGATCCTATTAGCGCCAATGTGAAGCAAAGAAGGAGTTGCATGTTGTAAGGCTACATTTTCAAAAAGTAATGAGTATTTTCATGTATCCTCCCAGGCCTTTGCCCTTGTTTGCAGATATGAATAAAAGCTATAAAAACAGTTGCTATGGTGTCCTTGGCTTCACATTTTAGGACTAAAAGTAAAAAAAAAAAAAAAAAAAAAGAATTGTAATTCCTTTGTACATCCTTTAAACAAAAGTTCACACTTTCCTTAATGCCAAGAGGTAAAATTATTCTGAAACTTAGAAAAGTAAAAGGATAACATTGCTTCTCCACCCAACCCCCATCCTGCCTTCTGATGTTAGAAATGAAATGGAAAAGCAGGTATACAAAATGACTGGGTGATGCAGGAAGTAATGTCTCCCGACTTTCTCCTTCAGTATTTTCTTTTTCTGCTAATGTCTTTGTCAGGTTTGGGAATTACGGTTATAGTGGCCTTATAATACAAGTCAGGAAGTGTTCTTTTCTTCTCTATATTTGAAAAGAATTTATATAAGATTGGTGCTATTTATTCCTTAAATGTTTGATAGAATTCACCAGTGAAACCATATGGGCCTTTTGATAATTAGTTTAATTTCTTTCATAGACATGGGGCTATTCAAATTTTGTTTTACCTTGTGTTGGTTTCGGTATATTGTATTTTTCAAAGAATTTGTCTATTTCATTTAAGTTGCCAAATTTTTGGTTTAAAGTTGTTTGTAATATTCAATTATTCTTTTAACGTCTGTAAGAACTGTAATAATGTTACCTTTTCTCAGATCCTCCAATAATGAAATAACTCTCCAAGTTAACACACTGTGATCATATCGTATCAACAATGGTCATATTGTACTGTAGAATAATATATGTAAACTATAAAATTAGTTTAAAGTATTACTGAACTTGTTAGAATGTAACTGAGCATTGTAGAAATATCTGCAAAAGAATCTCAAGTTAAAGGTATTGTCCTACAAGCAAATCCTACTTACATCAGTATTAGGTAAAAGGCAGCCTTGGCTCCTTTTTATTTACATAACTTTACTAAAGCAGGGGTGGAGGCGACACAAGCAAATGACACTTCATTATTGTCATGTGCAATAGAGAAAAGAGAGAGTTTAAACAGCTTATATATTATGTCCTACATTAAAAAAATTCAGCAGTGGGGTAATCAAGTTCAGGGCAGTCCTAGACAGCTGCCCTGTGACCCGCTTCTATTGACCCCTGTTATTCATCACTCTTTCCTAAGATTGAGAGGGCAAGCTCCTAGGGAGTGACCACCACAATAGACAGACACAAGCCAACAGTAATCTGGTTCGAGCAAAAAACCAGATGGCACTGCAATAAATTTACAAATCTGCATTCATGGGCCTGTTAAAACACCCAGAAGCTAAAAGACTCTGAGGGCCCCAGGAGGATCTCCTACTTCCCTGTTTCTAAAGGCCATTTCTCTTTCCAAGAACACTGAGTTCATGCTCTTCACAAAGAGAATAGAGATAAAACCCTTTACAAAGAAAGGGGGTGGGGAGAGCCTCATGACCTAATTAATCTCCAGAGCTTGGATCGCAACACTGACAGTATCAGAAAAAGCATTTTGGAGCACTAGGAAGAAAAAAGACAAAAATAGTTAAAGTGGTGAGTGGCAGGGAAGTGAACCTGCTAAAAATCGATGGAAAAAACAAACAAACATTAAGTTTCTTTCAAATACTGCACACAACAGATCTTGCAAGTAGAAAAATGATTTAATAATGTATGCATTTATTTTAAAAATGAATCAGATTAGTCCCATGTGTGACCTGCTGGTCCATCTGTATGTGCTGGACTTAATAGGCATGCTTCTCTCTCTTGCTTCAGTTTGAAGTATGAGAGAGATAAATTTAGTTTAATTTTCAACAGATCAGCCTATCCATTTTCCAAATGGACCATCTGGATCAGCCTATTAAAATTAATTTATAACTTTGCAGAGTGAAAATTCGTTTGTTAGCTTAAATAAAGTTGCCAAAACTTTTTGTCATGTCATTGTTTTCTGACAGTTGTTTCCACCTCCAAATTTATCTTATTCAATATTGTTCTATTTATTTACATTTACAGATCAGGTGTTTATCTTCAAATAAGGTGTAACAGACAGTAAATAAAAAATGAGTGTCACAGTTTCAAGTACTTTTCCCCTAAATTAACACTGTATACAATCTGGAGTCCGAAGGCAGAAGTAGAAACATTTTGGCAACAGAGATCTGGGTTTCAAATCACTGACTAGCTAATAAACCATCTAATCTCTCTAAACCTCATTTTCTTTGTCTATGAATTGGAAATCATATCTAATAACTTTATAAGATTATTGTGAGTATTAAATGAAGTAAGGATCAGGTTCATGGTGGGTACTCAACAAATATTAGATCTCCTTTTTCCTAGAATAATGCCATAAATGCACGTAAATTAAAATTATTACTACTGCTGGAGCTCATCTTATCCAATTTTATATTAAAAATGAATAGGTGGTGTAATTGAAAAAAAAAAAACCACTAAAATAAGATGTCACGTGTCAAAAAAAAGTGTTATACCTATTCTCTGACAACACTTATGAGTTTGTTTTTGTTGCTAGTGGGAGAAAGAAGATAGAGGATGCTGCTACAGGCAGTGAGAAAAGCAAGTTTTAAAACCATTTTAATTTTTAAAAAGAAAGCACTATGGAATTGAATTTTCAAAGTAAAATGTGTTATCTGTGGAGAGTGTAGAGATAGTGGTAAGTAAAAAAAAATTTTTTTTAAGTTGTCATCAGTAATGGCCTTTATGCCCTGTCCAGTTTGGCTCATTGGTTAGAGTCGGCCCACGGACTAAAGAGCTGTGGGTTCAATTCCAGTCAAGGGAATGTACCTCGGTTGCAGTTCAGTCCCTGGCCCTGGGTGGGGTTGTGAGGGAGGCAGCCAATTGATGTGTCTCTTTCACACTGATGTTTCTCTCTCTCTCTCTCTCCCTCCCTCCTACTCTGGCTGCAAATAAATAGAAAAATATCCTTGGGTGAGGATTAAAAAAATAAAATAATGATGATAATAATAATAATAATGGCCTTTATTTCTAGGAAACAAACAAATATTGCTCAGACTAGAAGGAGCTAACTCACTATAGGCAGATTCCTTCTGATTATTAATTTTTATTTTAAAAATATTTTTATTGATTTTTTGAGAGAGAGAAAGGAAGGGAGAGAGAAATAGAAACATCGATGTAAGATAGAAACATTGATTGGCTGCCTCCTGCACAACCCCCACTAGGGACGGAGTCCACAACCTGGGTATGTGCCTTACCAGGGCTAAGCTGATTATTAATTTTTTAAAAGTATGGAGAATCTTAAAAGGAAAATGAGGGTTAAAGTAAACTATTCTACTATCTGTACTTAAGAACCACTTCAAGTAATTTTTCCTAAACAAGAAACTCTTTCTTTGATTTTGTTTTTATTATTGTTAAGCAATTGACTGTCTTTTGCTTGTATACCTAGGAGATATTTAAATCCTCACCCAAGGATATATTTATTGATTTTAGAGAGAAAGGAAGGGAGAAAGAGAAAGAAACATCGATGTGAGACAGAAACATCAATTGGTTGCCTCTTGTATGCTCCCCAACTGGGGATGAAACCTGCAACCTAGTCATGTGCCCCACTAGGAATTGAACCTGCAACCTTTTAGGTGTATAAGATGACAATACAGCCAATGGAGCCACTCAGCTGGGATACATAGGATATTTTTAAAGATTGGGAAAACAACGTTACCTGACTGAAAGGTGGCTAGCCACACCAACTTCAGAATATTCTTAATTTAAGCTCCAATGCTTAACAAATGGAAAATTAAGAGTTTCCTGTCTTTTGTTTTGTTATTAGTAGCTTTTTATTTTAAGTAAGACTGAATTTCATACCTGTCTAAGTGAATTCTTCTCTGGTATTATCTTCCTAGGGGGTTCGCCATTATTACAGTCTTCTCTCTCTGAGGAATTCTGTGAAAGAAAGTAAGCTTTAATTCACTTCTCATTATCTTCAATCTTATTCTTTGGGAATAAACTGAATTACATTTCTAATTCTGTAAGCTAGAATACCATGTTTACCTACGCATTTATTCATTTGAAGATTTATATACATATAGACATACACTTATGTAAAGAAAAACATATGCCCATGTATATAAATAAATGTATGTAGGGATTAGGTAGAAAGTATTTTATCTATACTTAAGCACTGCCCAGCAGATCATACTCATTAGAAGTCTGGTTTATTGCTTTTTGAAAATACAGGTTGATTCTGGGCACAAGAAAGCTCCAGTCTACACTTAGCTGACAAAAACTTAAACTATCATGGTTACCTTCATTTGTAAATAATTAGTTTAAAACTACAGTATATGTTTGGTTGGTACAAGTTCTCAAAGTCTGGATCCTAAGAAGTAGTTCTTTCTCTTCATCCTCTTCTCAGATGTGATTTTCTGTTCTTTATTAAAAATAGCATAATAGCTCAAAATAACATTTAACCAGTAGTTTAGGATTAGAGTCCATTCTTGCCACTATCATCTCAAACAGCAGCTAGAAGACCCTAGAACATCAGTGGGATTTTTAAATACTTAAAGAGAGGGGGGATTAAAGACAGTCCATTTGAAAGCAAGTTTAGAGTTCTAAACATCAACAGAGTGAAAAAAACAAACAAACAAACAACCCACAGAGAAAATATTTGCAAATCATATATCTGAAAAAGGATTAATGTCCTGGATATATAGAGACATTGTAAAATTCAACAATCACCACCAACAAACAAACAGCCCAATTCAAAACTGGGCAAAGAACTTGAACAGACATTTCCCTAAAGAAGAAATATAAATGGTCAAAACGCACATGAAAAGATGTTCAACATCACTAATCATTTTGGAAATGCAAATCAAAATTACAAGGAAATATCACCTCACATTCATTAAGAGGGCTACTATCAAACAGAGAAAAACAGAATGGTGAGGATGTTGAAGAATTGGAACTCTATGCACTGTTGGTGGGGGGAAAAAGGGCACTTTTTAGGAAATGTGTCACTATGGAAAACAGTATAGTGGTTCCTTAAAAATTAAAAACAGAATTACCATATGATCTACTTCTGGGTATATACCTCAAAGAACTGAAAACATCCAGTCTTGAAGAGATATTTGTACATCTGTGTTCATAGCAGCATCATTCACAATAGCTAAAACATGGATCCAAATATCCATGGATGGATGAAGGGATAAAAAAAAGTGATATATATACATGATGGAATATTCAGCCTTAAAAAGGAAGGAGATTCTGACACATACTACATCAAGGATGAACCTTGAGAATATATGCTAAGTGAAATAAGTCAGTCACAAAAAGATAAATATTGGATGATTAGACTTATATGAGATACTCAGAACAGTCAAAATCATAGAGATAAAAAGTAGAATGGTGGTTTCCAGGGACTGGGAGAAGGGGTGAATAGAGAATTATTATTTAATGAATAGAGAATTTCAATTTTACAAGATAAAAATGTTATGAAGATGGATGGGGGTAAATGAATGTATTCAATACCACTGAACTGTACACTTAAAAATGGTTAAGATGATAAATTTTATGTTATGTGTATTTTACCACAATAAAAAATAATTGACAAAAAAAATCTGGTAAGCAACACATGTAAATCACTATCCGTAAGGCAAATACAGAAAATCCAAACAAATACATATTATTTGGGGTCTAGTTTTCACAACTACATTTGTAATGTTAATATTTTAAAATTTACAGTTGAGCCCTGGCCGGTTTGGCTCAGAGGTTAGAGCGTTGGCCTGCGGTCCAGAGAGACCTGGGTTCGGTTCCCACTAAGGGCATGTACCTCTGTTGCAGTTTGTCCCTGGCCCTGGTTGGTCGTGCGGGTGGCAGCCACTCGATGTGTCCCTTTCACATCGATGTTTCTCTCTCTCTCTCTCTCTCTTCCTCTCTCTCCCTCCCACTCTATCTGAACAAAAAATGGAAAAATGTCCTCGGGTGAGGATAAAAAAATAAAATAAATTAAAATAAAATTTACAGTTGATATACTCATTATATTACATATATGCATCACATTCTACGTGACAAGTTATTTTATTTTTGGATCCAGAAATTCTTTTCTACACATGAATTTATCTGAAAATTTTCATACTGATATGAAATCATCAGTATAAGATCATAGCTGTATTTTAAACTAATATGTTACACTTTTTTGGTTTGTGTCAAATATGATATGTTAAAAGACATTAAAGGATAAATAATATATATATGTAGTGTCATTTAAAGGCCCTTGCACTTCTGTGGCTAACATCTGTGTGTGCTTCGTGCATTACCTTTAGTTGGCTTGACAGGCTAGTACTGTTCCTTTGTACACTGTTGGAACTAAGATGTTCCTTTTGGACAATAATCTCTTGTGAGGTTTAACTTGATATTTTACATTTGTGATGATCACTTTAAGGTAAAAGGCCCTAAAATTAAGACAAAGAAGAAAAAACATGCTATGGTACAAGTGAGGGACAGAGACTCAATAACTTAAGAGTTCTAACTGCTTTTCTCCCCGTTTTGAAAAAAAAAGAAAAAGAAAAAGGAATGTAGTGATGTAGACAAAAAAAAAATGAGGAAGAGATATAGTTAATAACTATAAAGCATTTCAAATAAGGAAACTAGTAATAGATGCTATTATAAAAAAAATCAAAGGAGGGCAAAGGTCCATTTGTATAAAGGCATACCTAGTCTTATTACAAACTGAAGACAAGATGCTCCACCAGCAAAAAGATTATGGCTCTCTTTACTACAATACTCACTATTATGGTTGTTGGGAACCAAACTCACAATATGTTTGAGGTATGCCTATACTCACTTTATTGCAACGGCCTTGAACTGAACCCACAATATCTTTAACTCTTTTTTTTTGTACAGATCACTGTTTTAAATACTGAAATTAAATGTCCTTTTCTTTTTTTAATCCTCACCCGAGGATATTTTTCTATTTATCTTTAGATAGAGAAGGAGGGAGGGAGAAAGAGAGAAGGAGAGAGAGAGAGAGAGAGAGAGAGAGAGAGAGAGAGAGAGAAACAGAGAGAGAAACAGAGAGAGAGAGAGAGAGAGAAACATCGATATGAGAGAGAAACATTGATTGGTTGCCTCCTGCATGACCCCAACCAGGTCTGGGGACTGAACCACAACTATGGTACATGCCCTTGACTGGAATTGAACCTGTGACTCTTTGGTCCATGGGCCGACGCTCTAACCACTGAGCCAAATGGGCCAGGGCAAATGTCTTATATAATAAAAACTTAAGCCAGTATTCAATTATAACTATATTCAATTAAGCCAGTATTCAATTATAACTATATTCAATTAAGCCAGTATTCAATTATAAACTTATAATTTACAAGTAACTATTCCCCAGATCACAAAGTTGTACCTTTCTTTAAATAAAATACCTTTCCAGATAATCAAAACCTGTTTAATTCAATGTAAGATCCTATATTTCAAAATGAATTAATTATGTTTTGTTAAAATGTGATTATAATAAATTTGGAAACCTAATTACTTTTTGGTGGAGGTTTGTTATACTAAAGTTATTATAAATCATATTTTTACTCCAAGGTGCTTGGGATGAAACAAAATTGATGGTAAACTCTCTATACTAAATTACACAGTGAAAAATAGTGATCTGAACCCTAACAGGATGAACAGTAACTACCTGTCCCATATCCACAATTGTCTTCTTCCTGACCCTCTATTTTATCTGATTTAGAAGGGGAACTATTGAGTTGGTATTATGAAAACATCTAAGGTATGAAAAGGTGAAGGGATCTTAAAGGATAATTACTGCCTGAGAGCAGGACACACAGCTGCAGAGGAGCTCCTTTCCCATCAAAGCAAAGGAGAAAATAAATATATATTCAATATATTTGTTAAAAAGAATAACTCTTAAATAGGGAAAAGAAAAAACAACAACATTGTTATACCTAGTTCTTTTTGGATAGATTGACCCAACATTTTTTACCTTGGACCATCCATCATGAGAAAGCAAATCAATACCAAAAATTCAACTACACTGTTATATAAAATAGAGGTAGTGACATTAAACAGTCATGATATCGGGAGCAAGGAGTAAGGTACCCTCCCAATAGTGTAGAGGAGAGCCAGAAAGCCAGTGAATAGGAGATCAATAGCTCTACAGTCTTGAAGGTGGAAGTATACATGAAATGGTCACATATACCTAAGTGGTCACCTCTGGTTCTCAAAGCCTGTGCACTCTCCAACATTACCCAGAAGAGCTCGCAGCACAGTTACTCCTTGTATATCGACCTATGATGCATCCTAATAAGTAATGTCCACAACTGCCTTAGGTCATCAGCTAAATTATGTCTAATAAGTTCTATTTAAGGGCAACTAATTAATGCAAGCACACAAATTAGCCGGTGAACGACAACCACATAGTTACATAATGCCAAAATATTTTTTTCATAAGATATTTAATAATTTCAAAAGGAAAAACAGAAACCTCATAGTGGAGAGATCTGGCAGATACCACCTTAACATTATGTGTCTCTTGATATGATGTATTGAGAACATATTATTACTTCTGAGATAAACTTGCCAAAAACACATAACCTCAATCTGATCATGAGAAAACATCAGACTAAACCAAATTGAGGGACATCTTATAAAGTCTGTACTTAACAAAAAATGTCAAGGTCATGAAAGACAAAGAAAGACTAAGGAACAGTTTCAAGTTAAAGGAAACTAAAGAGACATGACAACTGAATTTAACTTGTGATCTGAGATTATTTTATGGGGCTAAAACAAAACTGATGGTAAGCTTTTCTATACTGAATTATACGTGAAAAATAGTGATCTGAGCTAACAGAATGAGTAGTAACAATCTAGTCCATATTCACATTTTCTTCCTCCTGCCCCTCTATTTTACTTTATTTTGATGGGTAACTACTGAGCAGGTATTAAGACATAATGATATAAATGACATTATTAAAACTGGAAAATTTTTAATAAGGTATTCAAATAAGCTAATAACATTGTATCAATGTTAATTCCTGATTGCTTTCCCATTTTTAAAATTTACATACAGAAAAACTCATTCTTTTTTTGGTGTATGGTTCTATGAGTTTTGACAAAAGCATATAGTTGTGTACCTTCTGCCATAATTAAGATGTAAAGCAGTTCCATCACACCCCAAATTCTCTTGCACTGCTCTTTTACAGTTAAACCCTTTCCCCAATAATCACTTATTTATTTATTTTTGCCTCAATAACTGACTTTTCCAAAATGTCATAAAATGGAACCATATAGTATGCAATTTTTTGAGACTATCTTTTTTCACTTAGCATACTATATTTGAGATTCATCTGTGTTGTTGCATATATCAGTAGCTTTTTTCATTGCCTACTAGTATCAATGTATGAATGTACCACAGTTTGTTTATACATTCAATTTCCTGATTTTGATAATCTGTACTGTGATTACTTAAAAGAATGTCCTTGCCACTGGCCGGTGTGGCTCAGCTGGTTGGAGTATTGTCTGGTATACCAAAGGGTTTGAATCCCAATCAGGGAATGACATACCTAGGTTGCGGGTTTGATCCCTGGTCCGGGTGCATGTGGGAGGCAGCCAATCCATGTCTCTCTCTCCCCCACCACCCTTCCTCTCTCTCACTGAAATCAATAAAAACATTTCCTCAGGTGAGGATTTAAAAAAAAAAAAATGTCCTTGTTTTTAGGAAAAATACAAGTAAAACATTTAGGGGTAAAGGGACATTATGCCTGTAACTTTCAAATGGTTCAGAAAAATAATAAGTAAATGTGAGTGTATATATGTATATGTATAAATAAGAGATAAAGCAAATGTGGTAACATATTAATACATGGATAATCTGTAAAAAGTATAAGGGGATTCTTTGTACTATTCTTTTAATTTTTCTATGAATCTGAAATTATCTCAAAATAAAAATTACCTAAATAGATAAAACCCAGAAGAAAACATGTTAAGAAATAGAAAAATAGAAGTCAGATAAATGAAAAATAAATGGGGGGGGGGGGGAATTCCATCAACTATAAATAAAAGTTATACTCTACCATTTAACCTGGAGTCTGCTAGAAAAACCTGACTGCTCAGAATTCATTCACAACATTCAGATGGAAAGTTTCATTATAGTAAATTACTTGCAGAATGTATATAGTCCTGGAGTAACTATATTGTATAAATAGTAGCATTATATTAAAATATTTCTGAAAGCCCTGGCCGGTTTGGCTCAGCGGTTAGAGTGTCGGCCTGCGGTCCTGAGAGACCCAGGTTCGGTTCCCGCTAAGGGCGCGTACCTTGGCTGCAGTTTGTCCCCGGCCCTGGTCGGTTGTGCGGAGGGCAGCCACTCGATGTGTTCCTTTCGCATCGATGTTTCTCTCTCTCTCTGTTCCTCTCTCTCCCTCCCACTCTACCTGAACAAAAAAAAATGGAAAAATGTCCTCAGGTGAGGATAAAAAAAAAAAAATTAAAATATTTCTGAAAAAAAAAAATAGTATAGAACTTGTTACTTTTAATATTAACTCAAATATTTATCTCTCAGCTCAGTGCTTACTAACTTAAAATTAAAAAGGGAAGAATAAAAGGCTCACTGACAATTCTAAAATTAACTTCAAGCTGAAAGCGTTTGGGTTGTAACTCCTACAGACATTATAACAGAGATTTGGGTAGGAAAAAGTCAATAAAGTGAAATATTGCGCCCTGGCTGGTTTGGCTCAGCAGTTAGAGCGTTGGCCTGTGGACCAGAGAGTCCCAGGTTCGGTTCCCGTTGAGGGCACATACCTCGGTTGCAGTTTGTCCCTGGCCCTGGTTGGGGTCGTGTGGGTGGCAACCAGTCGATGTGTCTTTCTCACATTGATGTTTCTTTCTCTCTCTTCCCCATCTCTCCCTCCCGCTTCATCTGAACATAAATGCAAAAATGTCCCCCAGTGAGGATAAAAAAAAAAGAGAGAAATATTGCTAAAGCTCATACATTAGATCTCAGGGATGTACTTTGGATAAAATGTTTCCAGAAGTAACATAGGGGTGAATGAAAAGAGGAAGGAATCACATCAAAAAGTATTCACATGATAAACTGTCTCAACATCAACATACCCAAATTTAAAACACTATTTAATCATTTTCACCCATTCTAGGCCAGCTCTCTTACCCTTCAAACTTTGCATTCCATCCCACACATAAAGCCTCAGTCAATTTTTACACCCCCCCTTTTTTCTTTGAATATATCTAGCCAATTCAGTTCTTCAGTTTTTCTTGTGAATCATGTATTTCAATAGTTTTGTATTTCCGCTGCTTCTACTCTAGTCTAGACTACCAGCACCTCTTACCAGTGATATTACTACTGAGATATTCTTCTGATATTCTTTCTTACATTTAAATCTGATCCATTCTATACAATACTGTCAGCATCATTGTTCTAAAATGACGTTACTCTCTTGATCAACACCATTTATAGCTCTCTGTCACCTGTAAGTCCAAACTTCTTAGTATAGCATTCACAATCTGGCCAACTTACCTTTCCATCAAAGTCTCCTACATCATTTACATGACGTTATTTATCATTCTCCAAAATAAGAAAAACATCTCTGTGCTTTTGCTAATTCTATTCCCTCTACCTATAATAATAGCCTTCTTTTCTAATCTCTATTAAAATCCTGATTCAAGAGTCAACTGACATGATACCTTCTCTGAGAAGCCTATGCTTACCTCCTGCTCCCCATTCTACCTAGCCCCAGTTGAAATTAATTACTCTGAATTAGCATTTTATTTCTATTTTGGCACTTATTCTTTATATTCTACCTTGCTATGTTATATCTCTATATGAATGAGCTTCTTACCCCCACATTACACTGTAAGTTCTTTCAGGGCAGGGCCTGCTTCTTTTTCATCTGCATTTTCCAGTGTCTCAGCACAAAGCTTGAAAGTATAATGTGAGTTTCAAAATGTTTGTTGGGTGCCCTGGCTGGTTTGGCTCAGCGGATGGAGCACTGGTCCATGGACCAGAGAGGCCCGGGTTCGGTTCCTGCTAAGGGCACGTACCTCAGTTGCAGTTTGTTCCAGGACCCAGTTGGGGTCGTGTGGATGGCAGGCACTCGATGTGTCTCTCACATCGATGTTTCTCTCTCTCTCTTCCTCCCTCTGTCACTCTTGCTCTATCTCAAGATAAATGCAAAATGTCCTCAGGTGAGAATAAACAAAAACAAAAACAAAAACAAAATGTTTGTCGGGTTAAATACTATTGCCAGATCAATCTGTCTTACATACTACTGCTGTTATGGTGGTCTTTTACCCTCAAAAAATTTTAGTGGCTTGTCTTGGCTGAAGTTGCTCAATGGTTAGAGTGTCAGCCCGCTCAAAGAAGGGTCTCGGGTTTGAATCCTAGTCAAGGACACGTGTCTGGATTGCGGGGTTTGACTGGGTGCATGTGGGAGGCAACCAATTAATGTCAATGTCTGTCTGTCTGTCTCTCTCTCCTTTCCACTCTCTCTGAAAATCAATGGAAAAAATATCCTCGGGTGAAGATTAACAACAACAAAAAAACCTTTTAGTGGCTCTTGGTTTCTATGAAATCAAATATGAAGTTTGGGCCTGGTTTTCAAGATCTTCCAGAATTTTCTGCTGCATTACATCGTTACTTCCCTCAACATACATTTTCTGCCCTAGTTTAAGCAAATCTCCTCCTAGTCTCATAAATATATGATATGATCTTGAAACTTACAGGCTGGAAGAACCTTTAGTTCTAGTCTAGTTCACTCTACAATTATAAACACAAGAAAACTGTTTAATCTATTCAAGTCCTACCCATTCTTAAAATGAATTTCAACAGTCATCACTAAAAAAAACAAACCATAAAATCACTCCGTTTTATTTTACTGAAAATTACCTAGCATTTTTATCTTGGTCCACACAATTTGACATTTAGATAAATATTTGCATGTTATGCTCAACTACCCACAAAGATTGAAAACTTATTGGGCAAAGTCTTTGTGGCTCCCTCTACCTCTCAACCCATTAGATAATATAGGTAATAAGGGCTTAATAAATAATTGAAACTCTATATCACACTGTCCAGCTAGCTTTAAAACTGATTTTCATAGCAGAGAAACTTCAAAGTGACAGCTCAACTACAGTCCTACCATCCCACTACTTATAATGCCAGTATGAAAACTTAAGAGCATGAGTTAGCAAGTTCAGGCTTTAAATCAAGTTTTGTTTTTTGTTTTGCAAATAAAGTTTTATTGAAACTTAGGCACCCCATTCATTTACCTTCTGTCTATAGCTGCTTTCACATTACAATGGCAGAAGTGAGTAGTCATGACAGAAATCCTATGGCCCACAAAGCCTCAAATGGTTATTAACTGGTCCTTTACAGATAAAATTTGCAGACACTTGATTAAGAAGGAAAAGTTCTTCTGTGGACAAGCAAAGCATTCCTGACTTTTCAGGGGTTTATAGTGTCTAAAACAAGAAGTTAGAGAGGCTTTGAAAGTAGCAAGCAGCAGTTTCATGGCTGGGCAATATTCTCCATGATCTAGTAAGTAGCTTATTTACTGTTTTCAGTTATCTAGTCGAACACACACTACTGATGACATGGATAATTAAGAGTTGATTATATAATCAAATAAAAAACTAAACTAATTTACATAGTGATGAAAAGTCAAGCCACTCAAAATGACTTATAATAATCTTTGAGTAAGCATCTTGCTCAAGTTTGGATGATGCAACAGAGTCTGAGCCTGTTTAAATAGATGTCTATTATAAATAAAATAACCAGCTCCCAAACTAAAATAACATTTTCCACCTATACCTTCTTCATTGGGAGAATTCAAAAAACTCTGTAACCAGTGAAATTATATCATTTTGGTAAAACAGGTAAATTGTTGTGAATTATTAACTCAAATTTCAAACACATTTAAAAAATGGAATCATTTGTTCCTTAACATGTAAAATGACAACCCACAGGAAGAAAAAAAAAATCTCGACACCAATTTCTAATTGCTAGTTGCAAACATCATATAGTGGGCTTGACTGGTAAATTAGTAGCTGGATTACTATTTCTCTCATTAACTTATTATACGATTTGTAGCTAATTATAGCCTCCAAATTTACGATTTATAATTTTCAAAAGCAGAAACAATTATACTTCTACAAGGTTAAAAGGTAATTTAGTTACATAAAAATAATTCAAACTCTTCAATGAAAGGTGACATAAATAAAACACTCTGTGTATATATGTATATATTCAAACAAATTTTAATTAATCCTGTAGGATACCAAGGGAAAACTTAGGTCACTTAAGTTTAGAAGCTGACTGAAGAATCCTACTCAAGAAACAGTTTTAGGGAGGACCTCATAAAATAATGTTTTCACAAACACTGCTTCTCTAGCATGTTTATCATTTGACATACTCTATTAAACCACAACCATATCAAAGCCTCCCTATACTCTAAACTTCAACAAGATCCACCAGTTAAAGCTTTCAAGAAGTGATATTTTCTAGTAATACACCAATTGAAGCACAGTACTAGGAACCAGATATAATGGAAAGCACTCTCAGGGACAACCAAACACACAGAACTTTCATTAGTACTGCCTTACTCCCTGTGACAGAAGTAAAAAAAAAATGCCAAGTAGGTTTTCCCCCCTGCTATACACTGTCCGACACTAATTATAAAACACTACAGATGCAGCCTTTCTCAAAATGCAAAGGGATTGTGTATATTTGCAAAGAACAACTATTTTTTATGCTTCCAAATTCTTAATCCTGTTTGGAGCTGTCAGTGGGGGTTAATGGAAGCCTTGGATAGGAGAATTCCAATCTGGTTGGCAGATGGATAGGTTGGTTATAGCTGCATAACTATGTCTTGCCTGCAGGCACAATTCAGAACACTGTTAAAGCAATATAAAGTCTCTGTCAAGCTGAACCATTTGGATCAGTAGCAAGGAGAAATAATAATAAAAAAGAAGTTCATTTCTGGGCCTTGTGCATTTATGCTAGTATGCAGAAACTGATTAATTGTCATAGTGTGCTGGTCTTCTATACCTCAGATTTCTACTTCTGGAGTAGGTTTTGCATGCTAATATAATCATTCTCCCTCTTGAGACATTAGCAAATAATCAAATGAAAAACAGGATCATAATTTACTGAGATTCGAGCAATTCTCTATGCAAATTTGACTTGTTATTGCTGCTGCCTCGTTAATCTGAATGCCTTTGACAAACTCCTTTGATTTATGAACTCGTGACAACTCCAATGTGTATATATTTTGCTAGATTGACATTATCATTAAGAGTGGGTGGACTGAGCTCACATGAATGGCTGATTTTATTCGCTGGTGTCTGCTGCTCAACAGCTGAGCATCTCCTCCTCACAAAGCCCCTGAGCGTCAGGCTCTTCCCATCTTCCCATCCATTCATCATCTCGATGTTAATTGGCCCAGGCTTTAAGCAAATTTTCAACACGATTTAAAGGCACGATGACACTGATTACTGACCCTCTGCCATACGGTGCCTATTGATTAACCTGACAGAGATGATGAGCTTGAGGGAAACTAGGTGTGTGGGGACCTCAGGGGGAAAAAATATATTGTCTATTCAGGCAAACACTTGTCATTACCTCACAAGCCAGAATTTGCACAGCACACATTCTTAAAACACACTACTGCTTTAACACCTACAGCTAGTGCAGAAAGTGCTTTCCGTATTCAGAGATATTACAGATATGTCATGTCAAAGCACATGACACATTCAGTATTTAGAAGAACTCCCTAGATAGATGGCTGCCTTTCAACCAATTATGCTTGTGCTGGCTGATGTATTTTAGGTTAAATTCAAAGAAAGTGCTGGGTGGCCTGGTAGTGTTGTCTCATATCAGAAAATAATTAGAATAGGAAAACAAATTAGGTTCTTGAAATTAGATGGAAGAAGGAAGAAAGGAAGGAGTAAAATTGCCTGCTGCCATTCCACCACTCCTACAATAAGCTGCCATTCTATCATTATTAAAATAAGAGGTAGTCTTAAAAAGGAAGAAAACAACTTGATTTTACAAATTTTATTTTCTGTTCTTTAAATACTGCTACCTGATTCTAACTGTCAAACTATTCCTGGCACAGAAATTATCAATAACTGAATATTTTAATATAAGCCGAGTAACATTTAAGACTAACAACATACCCCTTAAATTCTTACTTGCCATTTTCAACAACGGTACAAACTGCTATATTTAGGGAAATTGTACAGGACAGTTGAAGAAAACTAAATGCTTTCTTATTCAAGAAAAAATATGAAAGCTCATAATTATTAGTTACTGAGCATATGCATTAGTAACAAACAAAAATTTGCTTTAAGATATTTCTATATGCAAATTTACACAAAGTCATGCAACACACTCTCAGGGATCAGACAAAAACCATCTTTAGATAGGCAAGGTTCTTATTTAAAACAAAGCTAACAAAAT
The DNA here is from genome assembly GCF_014108415.1 of Molossus molossus. Classification (NCBI taxonomy): domain Eukaryota; kingdom Metazoa; phylum Chordata; class Mammalia; order Chiroptera; family Molossidae; genus Molossus; species Molossus molossus. Next base: position 22,824,247 of record NW_023425352.1, read on the forward strand.
ATGCTCCCTCTGGCCACACATATCACCTTGTTTACTTACGAGTCCTTGGGGGACGGCCAATATACAATTTTAAACACGAAGATTTTGGAGCGGCACTGACAGTTATTTCAAAGCTAAAATAATAGAAAACTGAACAACAGCCCAGCTGTAGTCCCTATTACAGTGACATGGGCTGTTAATGTAAGAGATCAAATGTTTTTCAAGTCAAACAGCATTGGTGCCTGTTACACTGGAACATGTAGCTTACACCCTAAAAACCTGCCTCCTGCTCTTTAAGATAAACAAGCTCAACTAAGTACTGAGATACTCTGATAAGGAGGGTGGAAGAGACTAACTGCACCAGAGTGACAAGGCAAGGGCATAAAGGAGCAGCATTGCTTTTGTTAACTTTCAAGTTATAGAATATTATCATAATACAGCATTTTAATATTTCACCATTAAAAGTATAGCTGAAGGTGGAGGGAAGGTGGAAGAGGGTATAAGAGGATAAATGGTGATGGAAAGAGACTTGACTTGGGGTGGCAAACACACAACACAGTTTATAGATGATATGTTGTGGAATTGTGCACCTGAAACCTATATAATTTTGTTAATCAGTGTCACTTCATTGAATTCAATAAAAAGGAGAAAAAAAAGAGAAAAAATTATAGTTATAGGAGAAGGACAAATTCCTACCAATAAATATGGGGACCAAAAAAAAAAAGGTAAAACAGTTATCTGTTTTGTGAATAGGAGAGAGATTACACAGCTGTCTGAACACATTCAGCTTTGTGACTTCTTAATCAAAGGTTTGAACATCAACTTAGCAATAACTATGAGTATATAAGAGTTTGTAATTATGTTAATATGCTCCATATCAAAAGTAATAGTCCATTTAAACTCTAAAGATTTTCTGACTCTAAAGGCTTAATTTAAAAATAAACAAAAATACTTCGTACCTTGCCCTTTCAAACAGATTTTTTACATTTTATTCTGCTTAACATCCCAAATGCAGTTACCAAACTACATTAATTTATAACAATGTGGTTTAATATTTTTAAAATCTCAACTGGCTTACAACGGGGGCATTTATATACTATTGTAGGTTGTTTTTCTTGACAGAAATAAGATGATTATCATTCGTTCAGGGGAAAAAATGAGTTTCATGCATATGTTCTTCACTGTTTAAAATACAATGACAGTGCACAAAGTAGTTAAACAAGCTCAGTAAAATAGATAAAAATTCATCAGGGGGAATTGAGATAGAAAGACATACGTAACTAAAAAAAACAACAACCACCTATCATGTGAACCTTTAAATCTACATAAATCTTCTTTTTTATTTTTCCTTTTCAAGATATAACCTTTATGATTAAGTATGCAGGACAGATCCTTTCATGACACAGTTTTTTTTGCTGCCATATTTACACACTACTTCATCCAGAGATCCTCTGTATATAGTTTTGTGTAAATTAAGAAGCAAACATTTGCTTCTACTAGTAAGGACATCTGGTTATTTTTGTAACTCAAAGACATCTGCATTCTGTAGATCTTCTTGATTTTGAGAAATCAAGAACTATAGAACCCTTAGGACATATGCCCCAATTTTTTCTTTCTGCAGAATAGTTATTTCTGTCATCCTTGTTCCTGATATTTTTTTGCTAAATGACTTTCATCAGCTTAGATATCTTCCTGCTTTGGTATTCCCATTTTATTACAAACAGAACAATATTGTGAAATTTAAGATTCCTATAAGTTGATAAACTGTAATATCCCCAAATGTCTACTCATTTTGAAATGAAAATAAAATCATCCCATGAAAATAAGTAAATTTCTGAAAACCAGATTAGGCTAGGTTAAGATTTGTGTGTAGGTGTTTATTTCTATTATGAATAGCCCCTTATTTAATCACCCTCTGTTTTTTCTTCTTAGTTATTTATGTTCTACACCTGAAAGTAATATAATATTGTATGTCAATTGTAATTGAAAAATAAAAAAAATTATTTAAGAAATCATTTCAACAAAGTAAAAAAAAATACTCTATGGAATTATTATTCTATGGATTTTCCCACTAATTATACCGTCTTAATGAATTTTCAGGTCTTTTAAATTATAAATACCATCTCCTCTCATCGACTCATATAAACTTCTGGTTTCTAAAGGTAAAAGAAAAAAAAGTGGCCCAACATAGATCTTGAAGGGTAAAGAATAATGATTTATCAATAAATAAAATCAAACATCACATTTTGCTTTATATCCCTTGCTTTCTTCTTAAAATTCCAAGTGTATTAACTATACCCCTTATTCAGGATACTTGAGTTTAAGATATACTTTTGCTTTTATTATAAATTCTGCTTTCACATTTTCTGCTCATTGCCACTGCAAAAATAAAAACAGGACAATGAGGGAAAATATGTTTTTAAACAGAAAACAGCTAATATAATTCACACTGAATGCATTCTCATAAGTCTCTAAGTAGCCAGACACCAAGATAGAATTGGCCTAAAGGATTTAAAATTTAAGCCAAAGGTTATATACACCAATTAATGTCTTCAGTTTTTCATTTGTTAATATTACCAAACAACAAAATGAAAATAAAATCAAAACAGAGTAACTTAGATTTCTACCAGGAGTAGTTTAATAAATTTATTTGGGAAGATGGTTAATTTTACTGCCCCAGGAATAGATAACTTTGTAGGTTTGTTTCTTCTATACCAATGAAAATGGTTTGTATTTAAAGGCTATGTCTGTGTGTTTTTCTAACAAAATTATTTCTCTTAAGCTTATGGTCCTAAACTATTAGAATGCTAGAGAATGGTAATATACCTTAAATTTTTCATTTTGCTAAGTATACAGAATTTTGTTTGTGCAGTTCTGTCAAATCTGACAAATAATTTGATTATGGTGTGTTTGTTCACTTTCTCCACCGTAACTGTTCTTAATCTAAAGAATCACAAGAAATGTACATTATTTTCTTTCCTCAGAATTACTTGATAAGTCAATACAATTACAAAAAGCAAATTTTACTATCATTTAGCAGGAATAAAGAGTTTTCTTTGAAAATATGAATGATTTTTTGTTTACTAAAAAAATGAGAAACATTAATCCAAATGTTCTAGATTTATAGTCTTGCGGTCAGCATCTCAATTTTAAAGTAGTCTTTTTATTTAGATAGTTTAGCATGATTGTTTAATTGAATAAATAACAATTAGCCGATTTAAACTGGCCTAATTTTAATCAATGATCTTTTAAAATCTGTTATTAGTATCATCAATAGCATTTTGCTGTGTAATGAAAATTGCTTCACTACTGAGTCTGGTAATGGTGACTGGTTTGACAGATATCAAACATTAGTTTTAATACCATAATACTTGTTCTTATAGTACAGAACCTGTGAATACCGTAATAGCCAACTTTGGTATTAAAGTCTGTTTTGCCACAAGTCCCTCTTGTGGAACCAATATATCTCTTGCTCCTGTAGACAATGAAGGTACAGTTGACTTCAAAACCAGTTGCCTATCACTGACTGCTATACAATGGACATTCTGGGTAGCGGTCAGTAAAGAAAGTATAGCCATTTCTAAACGCCAGTAGTTTCCAGTATCTCCTTTCCTCTGGGTGGAATGAAGTCTGCAAGCGATGACTTGTGGGTCATTCGACCCATGAGGGCCTGGAAAGGTTTCAAGAATAACAGAGGTCATGTAATTGCCAAAAGAGCATTAGCCACTCAATCATAATGGATAATTAAATGACCTACACGATTCCTGAAATAGCTGCTCTATATTTGGTCTATTACTTACGTCCCTCAAGATAAGCTACTCATCTGGTCTGCCTTGACCTGAAAAAGTCCAAACTGCACCTGAAAACCAGCTGTATATTTCCATTGCTTTGTAAACGCCCTCACCCCCAAAACACACACACACACGTGTGCACACATACATTCACACACACGCAAACATACACACACAAGTAGTCATGCCCCAGACTATGCTTTCAAGAGGACACACATAAAAAATCAATCTTGTATCCTTCTCCCTATTGTGCTCTCTGGAATACAAATGATTAAAGCAAAGAAAAAAATTGGTAAATTCCTGGTTTAAATCTTTGGGGGAATAGAAGGAAGAAACATAAGAACTACAAAGAAGAAAAGTCATGATAAAATTTTTTGAAATTTTGCTCAATATGCCTCCAAAGAATTTTACATTTGATTATAAAGCTAGTCAGGGATTTTTTTGTGGGCAGCGAGTCATTAAAACTCCAATTGCCTGGACTGCATTTTTGATGGTGTGGGCTATTAGATCTTTCCTGGCCTAGTTTTTTAGTCCATACAGAAAGCAAACTGCCTCTTAACAAAATAAAAAATAAATGAAACCAATTGTTTATATAATAGCAGTAGCAAAAGTGACAAGAATCTATATGCTTAACATTTTCATCTAAATAGTTCAATAATCTCACTATAATACTTGATCAGATATACAACCAAATAGAAGCTGGCTGCATGAAATAGCAAAAATGTAATGAAGAATATGCTTCTTTAGGAGAAAAAGGTCTGCCTGTGGCCACAGAGGTAGCTGCACATCAAGCAAACACTACTGAGAGAAGCAAGACACAAGTAACCAAAGACAACTCTACAATAATGGCAAGGGACAAGGGATATGAGGGACAAAAGAGCTCACATTTAGAATACCTTGGAGGCTAGTAGGATTTTTCTGTTTCCACAGGAAATTATTTAGCTTGAGGCTACTGACTACCCTGATATCTTACTAGTACATGAATGGCTTATTAAACCTAGAACATATCTGCTTTAGTTAACTTCTGGGCAGGGAGGGGTATAGAAGGAGAGAAGAGAACAAAATGTACTTAAATGCTAAATTTTTTCTCCAGGCTGAATGCCTTTCATCCAATAAGACATTCAAAGCAGTGACCCAGCAAATGGATTGAAAAAGCAATCTTCCGTCCCAGTGCTACATTATCATTCCTATTCAGTATTCTCCATGAGATATCTCAATCAGCTGTGTGTAAGTGACAACGCAGCCCATTGCTGGGTTAATTAAACATTTGACTTTAACACCCTCCCCGTCATTAAGCAAATAAAAACAGATAATTCAAACTGCACTTCATCCTCAGGGTACACAACACACATGTCAAAATTAAGAGAGTCCAAGGCCTCTAGGGAATTCTGTTGGGGCTATAATCAGTTTAAATCTTATCTGGTTTATCAATTATTCTATTGATTAAACCAAAGCGGTTATACACAACTCCTCTGCCACATGGGATTGATGTCAGCAGAGCAAGAAAATAACTCCAGGAGGTTCCAAACTGATTTAAAAAGAGATCAACAGACAGACCAATAATAGTCGATTATTATATAGCAGTGATCCATATACTGAAGAGTTGATTCAGAGTTTCAGGCAGGTGAAGTGAACTGTTTCCAATCACTATGTCCCCCCTGCTATACCTTATAGTCGGCTTGAGTAAATTTATATCTTGGAAGATCAACATATTTTCTACCAATTTAAACATGCTCAGCAGTTAAAATATATCATAGATACTGACCCCAAACTGTAACAGAGAAAAATCTCAAATAAGAAAAACATTTTTCTAATCTTATTATCTGTCTGCAGGTGACCATGAACATGCAAAGGGGGCATACTTGAGAGTTGATTTCTTAAAAATATATAATCACCCAGCTATTCCAGTGTCCTAAAATATTATATTCTTGAAAAAAGAGAATCTAAGAAATCAGAAATACCTCACCATAGAGAATCATGATTCCTTTTATTAATTCCAAAGACAAACATCTTCAAAGCCATTAATTAACAGTGAAAATAGAGCTATAAGTTGTATCTTTAAATGATATGTTGATATCCAAACACTAACATACCGAGTTTCTACTGGATTTTTTAAAACACAATTTAGATACTCTCTTGCCCAATTCTTTGTGTAATATCCCTTAAATGTCCAGAACCTTTATCATCTCCAGGCCATGCCCTTATATATTTGAGAAAAGCACTAATAAAACCTACTAACAGAAATGGGGGGTGGAGTAGAGGTGGGCAGGGTAGATTACTCCACACCTGAAATTTGTGTACTCATAGATGCTCTTCAGAAACAAAATTTGTTCATGGCACCACATGTGCAATCAACCATAATTTAACTTCTCTCCTTCAGATTTTTTGTTTGCAGGCAGACTAAGAAACCTGCATTAGCATGCTGTTTCTATGTTCACCACTAGAAATACTGAGGGTGCTATTTGTAATTGTATTCTTTTTAAGAGGTTTGTTCTCTGCAGCTGTTTTCTGCTTGCAGTGTATTTTGTGTAATCAGCACATCATCATAAATACATTGGCTGTTCCCCTGAGGGTAGCTGTCAGTGTTTAATTTACAGAACAACCTGGCCAATGTGAATTTTAACACTATAGCACTATGGCAAGAAGTTACCACACTCTGTGAAAAACAGGTTTCTATGAATTTTTATATCATGAGCTGGTCTCAGGACAATTTAGGTTCTAGAAATAGACTGTTTAAAGAAACACTTTATACCTAGTATGCAATGAACTCTTTCTCATTTATAGCTTTAGAAGAAGTCCTGAACGAACTACCAAACCACAAGTGGGCACTACAAATTCTGACGACAACAAGGATTGAAAAATCTATGATCACCAGCAGGAGGCACTATAATAAATGTCACCTGTCTCTTTTTAAGATACATGTAAAGCTATCAAAAACAAAATAAACACTGCTCCCTTAGAAGGTGTGTAAAGGCATAAGTGAAAATCATTTAAAGATAGAACAGTCTGAAATATGTGTATCACTCTTCTTGCTAAGATGGGCTGTATCTGATATAAACACAAGTATATTGCTTCCTTAGGGCAGCTATTGTGCCAGAACTCTAGCTCAATGAATGGGGAAAATACAGGAAACTAATGGCTATTCATAGTAGTAGTTTCCTGTATATGCATAGTGCCTAGGACATACTCTCAATAAATATGTAATAAGCAACTACAAGCTCCTTGAGGACAGGGTCTGAATCTTAATTTATGTTCAATACTTTGTATAGCACTTAGAGCACAGAAGGTACCCTATATATAAATTAAGTGAACCTGTGGCTAGTTGTGATATGGCAATGTCATTTTTTTTTTTATTATTATTATTATTTTTAATCCTCATCTGAGGACATTTTTCCGAGGACATTTTTCCATTTTTTGTACAGACAGAGTGGGAGGGAGAGAAAGGAAGAGAGAGAGAGGGAAACATCGATGTGAAAGGGACACATCAAGTGGCTGCCACCCGCACGACCAACCAGGGCCGGGGACAAACTGCAACCGAGGTACATGCCCTTAGCGGGAACCGAACCCGGGTCTCTCCGGACCGCAGGCGGACGCTCTAACCGCTGAGCCAAACCGGCCAGGGTGGCAATGTCATTTTTGTAAAGCTTGCAGGGGTGGGGAACCTTTTTTTCTGCCAAGGATCATTTGGATATTTATAACATCATTAATGGGCCATACAAAATTATCAACTTAAAAATTAGCCTGCTATATTTGGTCAGGCTAATTTGGTGAGTTGTATGATGTTAGCTGTTATTGATTTTGAGGGCCTTATACAACCCAAGGATCGGACGTTCCCCACTCCTGCATCTACATGATGCCAAAATACATTTTCTAAATCAGTAAAATGCCCTCAAAGCTTATCTACAGAGTGCACATCATATATTTTAGTCATTTTAAGCTATTTGTACAAGAAACTAAGTAGCTCAATCTTACAATAAAAAAACAGCCTACAAGATACTGAAATATTCAAATATACATTTTATTTTAATATAGATCATATAGAAGAGATTAAAACATTTTTACACCTTATATTTGCTTCTTTCATATGACAAGATTGAAAGAGATCATTTTAAATGCTCAAAAAGGTAACCTTTAGCAGTTTTCTATTATTGAAGTGGTATTACAAGCACACATAAACACTTTATAAAGCAAGTGATTATACATATATATTTTTCTCTTAAGGGTTATTTTTATAAGTTAGAATGCCTAGAGTTAAACTGAATCAAAATATAGTTCATGCTGAGTTCTCCTCAGTGTATTTGCTTTTAAAGTTGTAAAGAATTATATTTTTATGTTTTATAAAAATCATTAAATTGTGACTAACAGATTTTTTCAGAAAAAAAAGAAAATTACCTACTTCACTTCAGAGGAGTTCAAGCTTACTTAAATTTGTGGTTAAGTTAAAATTTAAACAGTTAACTGGATTTGTAGAACTTATTCTCATACTTCCATAATTAAAGTATTTTTTCTATAACAATTTTTTAAATTTTAGGTAAGCATAATCATATATAGCAAAATTTGATTAACACCCTTAAATTGACTCACTTCAGTATTTTGACAACCAGAAATAAATTTTATTTAAGAACACAAACACTATATCATTCATTTTCTGGGATGCTAAGACATTTCATAAAGATAATTCTTTTTTACATTTATGTCATATGAATGCAAAATGAGAAGAAACATGATCCACTGACTCAGTACATTTGGATTTGTTTTCACCAATTAAATTAGAGGGTAGAAATTTTTAATTCAGTTGAATATTTGTGACAATACTTCATAAAAACACTATGCCTAATAAAACATATCTTAATTTTTAATGGAGAAATTAATCACATTCTTTTTGTCCCTTATTTTTAGAATTACAAAAATATATCCTGGGATCTTTTGAACTAAACTGGATAGGGTTAGACTGAGGTCACACTAGATCAGATGACTGCATTCTTTCTTCCCTGGAGACCATGTAGTAGTTCCAAAAACTGCCATTAGATAGCAGCATAGTACACACCATCAGTCATATCTCCTACATTCTCCACTTAAGGTTGGAATTATCTGTTACACACACACACACACACACACACACACACACACACACAGAGAGAGAGAGAGAGAGAGAGAGAGAGATTGATTCTAATTCAATTAGTGCAGTCGGCAACTCCAGAAAAGAGTAATTCAATTAGTGCATTGTGGAGCTCTACAATACCTCTAAGCAGATGTTCACCATCTTCAGGAACTGGAGCTAGGTTTAAAATACCTGTACTGCTCAGATATGCTACTACGTTATGTCATTTGTCAAGGTGCTTACATATACTTTTCTGGCTTCAAAGAAAAGGTGAAAAACAAACCCCGGCTAAGTTCCTACAGATTTTTCCACCATCTACATAAAAGAATTTTAGGCTGCAGTAATTAAATTATATCATCCAAATTATGTTCAATACAAGTTGTATCACTGTATTCTAAACTATTACACACTTTTGCAGCACTGTCTCTAGTTATGCATGCCATATTATAATGAGGACACTGTCAAGGTGGAATGCATTCACAAGGAAGGACAACCAGAATGATAACATCCTCCACCAAAATAGGAGATTATGAAAATGGCAGGAATGATTACTGATATTTTCAAAAGAAACACTATCAGAACCAGGAGTATACACCCTGGAAACAGAAAACATGCTTATAAGCAACATGATAGCTATATCCTCAAACATAGATATATGAAAAATAAGACAATTACTTTATATTACTATAGAAGGCAGAACTAGAATCAGTAGGTAAACAGAGAGTTCGACTCCTTCTTGAGGGAAAACTTTCTAATAAAACCAACAGTGAAGAAGAAAACAAGATGACTCAAGAAATTTAGTTTGACAATACTGGTAGTGATCAAGCAGAGATTAAATGACCCCCTGCAAAGAACACTTCATCAAGAATTCTTGTATGTGACTAGATGGCCTTCATGTCTCTTCCAATGTTGAAATTCTATGGTTCTATGAATGCACTGATTTTTGTTCATGAGGCAAGCCTGGACTTTAAAAAAGCTAATCATTATTATGGAGGTGTGGCTATATAAAACCATGGGCTGTGAGGCATTTTCATAGTAATTGATGCATTAATAATGTCCCAGGGGAAGAAGAAATTTTGTAGTTTCTCTGTGCTGAGATTTAGGAGATTCCATAAATGTATATATGCCTAATCTTATTTTTAGATAAGCACTTGTACTTTTATTCTTCCAAGATTGAAAAGAATGGTTTGTTTTTACTCTTTCTCAGAAAACCAGACAATGAGAAATCAATTTCTAGAAGAATGATTTTTGAAAACTCCCCCACTGAGTCCAGACAGTGGGTTTTCATAGCTTAAATGTAAATCTACATCAATATTTATGCTTTAAAAATACAGAGCAATACTTAAGCCAACAGTAACTAATTCTCCATATCCCTCCCTTTGGTCTTGCTTTCTGTGCTCTATATTTTGTAAATGAGGACATAATTCTGGGTACAAGGGAGTAGGACATTCTTTTACAAATACTATCTCCTTTCTTTCCAATATGACCTCAAAGCAGGGAATTAAGAAATGTCAGGAATGGACTTCCGGTCAAGATGGCAGCGTAGGTAAACGCGGTATCGCATCCTCCCACAACCACATCAAAGTTACAACTAAACTACAGAACAACCATCATTCAAAACCGCCTGAAATCAAGTTGAATGGAAGTCCCACAACTACGGAATTAAAGAAGCAGCCACATCGAGACTGGTAGGAGGGGCGGAGGCGGACGGGCTGGTCCCACACCCACGCGTGGCGGATAAAAATCAGGAGGATACCTCGGCTGGGAAGGTCCTCCCTGAGGACTGAGGGGTCACTGTCCCACACCAGGTGCCCCACTCAGGGTTCCAGTGCCTAGAAGAGAAGTCCCCATAACCTCTGGCCGGAAAAACCAGTGGGAACTGAGGCTGAGGCAACTGGAGCCCCAGGCAGCTCCTCTTAAAGGGCCCGTGCACGGACTTATCAGACTCACTCCCTCTAAGCTTGGAGGGGAGGCAGCTTCAAGGGGCGCCAGAGACATACAGGGAAGAACTGAGCTGTTTGGCATTGGAGAGAGGGCTGGAGAGGGGGCTTTCTCTAGGACAAATGTGCTATCAGAGGCCTTTGTTCCTTTGGTGAGCCCTTTCCTGGAGCAGCAGACAGCTGCCATATCTGGGACTCCAGCAACCTGGCTCATACTGGTTGCCCCGCCCTGGTGATTCCCTGAGGCCCCGCCCAACCCAGCTTTCAGGCCCACCCAAGCTGTTGCCAGTTGCTTAACCATAGGATTGGCCTGTCTTGGATCCTGCTTCAGGTTTTCCTAAATTCTTTCAAATGAGCAGCATCTGGTCTCAGCTAGCCCCATACCTCCCATTAAGTAATACATAGAAACAAACACAGGGAGGAAGCCAAAATGAGGAGACAAAGAAACAGGTCCCAAATGAAAGAACAGAACAGAACCCCAAGAAAAGAACTAAGCGAAATGGAGATAAGCAACCTAACAGATGCTGAGTTCAAAATACTGCTTATAAAGATGCTCAGTGAACTTAGTGAGAACCTCAGCGAACTTAGTGAGGGTCTCAAGAGCATAAAAAAGGACCAGTCAGAAGTGAAGGATGCACAGTCAGAAATGAAGGAGGCACTAACTGAAATAAAGAATAATTTACACAGATTCAATAGTAGAGTAAGTAAAGCCAAGAAGCAAACCATCTATTTAGAATATAAAGAAGCAAAAAACACCCAATCAGAACAGCAAAAAGAAAAAAGAATCCAAAAAAATGAGGATAGTGTAAAGAGCCTCTGGGACAACTTCAAGCATGCCAACATTCACATCTTGGGGGTGCCAGAAGAAGAAGAGAGAACAAGAAATCGAAAACCTATTTGAAACAATAAAGGCAAAAAACTTCCATAACGTGGTGAAGGAAACAGACATACAAGTCCAGAGAAGCACAGAGAGTCCCAAACAAGATGAACCCCACGAGGCCCAAACCAAGACATATCATCATCAAAATGCAAAAGGTTCAAGACAAAGAGAGAATCTTAAAAGCAGCAAGAGAAAAGCAGTTAGTTACCTACAAGGAAGATCCCATAAGACTGTCAGCTGATTTCTCAAAAGAAACTCCGCATGCCAGAAGGGAGTGGCAAGAAATATTCAGAGTGATGAAAAGCAAGAACCTACAGCCAAGATTACTCTATCGTGCAAAGCTGTCATTTAGAATCAATGGCCATATAAAGAGTTTCCCAGACAAGAAAAAGTTAAAGGAGTTCATCACCACCAAACCATTATTATATGAAATGTTAAAAGGTCTTTTTGAAGAAAAAGATAAAATATATGAACAAACAAAATGCCACTGTCCGTATATCTATGGACAGTTGAATCTACAAATAAAATGAACAGGCAGAACAGAAACATTCTCATAGATACAGAGAACATTTTGTTGGTTGACAGATGGGAGGGGGGTTGGGGGAATGGGTGAAAAAGGTGAAGGGATTAAGAACAAATTGGTTGCCAGACTGACAAACCTCAAAGGGAAGGGGTTGGGGGGTGAGAATAATAAACCAAAGAACTTATATGCATAACCAATGGACACAGACAACAGTGTGGGAAAAGGCAGGAGGGGGGGCGGGAGTGGGGAGGAGGGAGTCAATGGGGGAAAAATGAGGAACATCTGTAATACATTCAACAATAAAGATAAAAAAGAAAGTAAAAAAAAAGAAAGAAAGAAATGTCAGGAATGATTACCAAAAATTTCCCACTGCAGCCCTGGCCGGTTTGGCTCAGCGGTTAGAGTGTCGGCCTGGGGTCCTGAGAGACCCGGGTTCGGTTCCCGCTAAGGGTGCGTACCTCAGTTGCAGTTTGTCCCCGGCCCTGGTCGGTTGTGCGGGTGGCAGCCACTCGATGTGTCCCTTTCACATCGATGTTTCTGTCTCTCTCTCTGTTCCTCTCTCTCCCTCCCACTCTACCTGAGCAAAAAATGGAAAAATGTCCTCGGGTGAGGATAAAAAAAAAAAAAAAAAAAATTTCCCACTGCATTTCACATGAATGATAGAGAATAGCTCCTGCCTTTCATATTTGCAGAGGGAGAGGGTTAAACGAAATAGTTGTCCTTTAAAACCATCAATAAGCCCAGCTGGTGTGGCTCAGTATATTGAGCGACTGTCCCATGGACTGAGAGGTCCTGGTTTGATTCCCAATCAAGGCATAAGCCCAGATTGCAGACCTGAACCCTAGTGGGGGGCTTGCAGGAGGCAGCCAATTGATGTTTCTCTCTCTCTCTCCCTCTAAAAAACTCAATTAAAAAAACAAAACAAGCCCTGGCCAGTTTGGCTCAGCGGTTAGAGTGTCAGCCTACAGTCCAGAGAGATCCGGGTTTGGTTCCTGCTAAGGGTGCATACCTCGGTTGCAGTTTGTCCCCAGCCCTGGTTGGTTGTGCGGGTGGCAGCCACTTGATGTGTCCCTTTCACATCGATGTTTCTCTCTCTCTCTCCCTCACCTCCCTCCCACTCTATCTGAACAAAACATGGAAAAATATCCTCGGGTGAGGATAAAAACAACAACAAAAAAACCCAAGAAGAAAACCATCAATAAGAGTTAATTCAAGTACTTTAAGTACTTTTAACACAAATTCCTACTTTTTCATAATCCAGAAGAACTGCAAAAGGTTGTTCTCACTTAAAACTTTACTTGTGAGGTCTATGCCCCAAAAGGATTAAGCACTCATTTAACAATAGTGCTGCTTTCTTAGGAAGAAAAAAAAATTATTATGTTTTTGTTCATCCTCATCCCAGGACATTTTTCCATCTATTTATTTTTTAGATAGAGTGGGAAGGAGAGAGGGAGGGAGAGAGAGAGGAAGAGAGAAAGAGAGAAACCTCTATGTGAGAGAGACACATCAATTGGTTGCCTCCCACATGACCCTGACAGGGACCAGAGATCGAACCCACAACTGAGGTACATGCTCTTGACTGGGAATCGAACCTATGACTCTGGTCCACGGACCAACGCTCTAACTGCTGAGCCAAGGGGCAAAAACCATTTTTTAATATAAAATATTTATTGTTTTAAGATGAATGCAACTTATGGTTATATTCATAATGCTTCTTCACTATTACCTATTCATCAAATTTCTTACTATAAATACAAATTTTGCCAATTTTATAAAAAGTTATTTGCTTGCCAAAATATTGTCTTTTAGAGAAATAAACAACAAAGCTGGATTAATGTTGATTTGACTGGCCATACTGCCATATAGTAGGCTATCAATTCAAAAATACTATGTCACTCTACTACAGCCTTCCTAACTTCCTGCCTCCACAAAAACAGAACCAGAATCTAAGCTGATGCTTCCTTACAATACAGTGTTCCATAAACTCCAATAACAAGGCACTAACCCAATGTTGGTCTCCTTCTGCCCACACCTCACAACCTGCATTTATGTTTCAGTGTTAAGTTTACTTGGCTCCATCAGCACCACTTCTCTTTAACATTGTCCCTTTTCACGCATTTAAGGCAACTACTTCCAACCCTATCAATGAAAGCAGACAAATGGTGGAGAGAGGAATGAACTGCAAACACCTCAAACAAGAAAGGTTGCTTAAAAAACCAAGTGTCACATTCTGACAGTTCAATATTTCATAGCCAATACAAGGAATGTGCAACGACACTGCAACTTTAAATCTTTTCCTCCTATGTCAGTCTCTCTTTCTCTCATTGTAATGCCAAAGGGAACAGCAATCAGAGTGGAGATGTTCAACGTGATAGAGGTCAGGACACCATCGGATCAACGTACCAGAAACACGACCTTGTTTATTTTTTTTCCCACAGTATTATTGTTTACAGGGTGCTTTGCTCATGTACCTTGTGGTTCTTAGCTAAAAGATGAAATTACAGCCCAGGATGAAGCGCTCAGGCACACATCCAATTTGTGTTTCCATCTCAGAAAACAAAAAGCTTCTAAGGCCCTCAGGCTGCCATTCAAACTTGGAGGCTGACATTTTTAACAGCATGAACCAGAGACTGGCAGAGAGAATGATCTAATGCATTTCTGACTTGTCAATCAAAGATCTCACCTCTGCTGTCTTGTAAACAGTTGGGGGCCATCTAACTACATTCATAAACCTAGGGAGAGCTTACTGCCAGCTGGGGTGCTGGAGCCACATGCTCTGGCTTCTATTCACCAAAATCGTGATTCAGTTTTATAATCTCACTGTAAATAGTCCATAGGCACATTTCCAGGACTACTGGAATAGAACCAGAGTGGGAATACAAAAGAGATTTTGGTCAAATATGGTGTTATTTTCAAGCTGCTGGAATCCTATACCCATTTTATCCTCATTTTACCAATTCACCCCAAAGGATTGCACTGTGCTGCAACTGAAATGCTAAAAAAATTAATGACCTGCCAATTAAAAAGTCTGGGGGAAATGTACTAATATTTTACTGGAAATTTCCCTTATGTTTCATTACCAGGAGGAAAAACAAAAACAAAAAAAAGGCACTCCCCAAAAGACAGCTCATGCCAAGGGTAGAAACTGCAATAAACAACAGCAACTATATTTTAGTAAAACTAATCATGTACTTTCAAATATAAAGCTTCCCATGTTCATATACAAAAGCTCTGTATTTACTAGTTTGAACTAGTGCAATGTGTGTGTGTGTGTGTGTGTGTGTGAGTGAGAGAGAGAGAGAGAGAGAGAGAGAGAAACATGAAAACAAAATGAGTACTTACCCCTCTACTCTTTCCTTTCTGTTTATGACCTTTAACACGCACAAAAGATAGACCAAATCAGGCTAAGATTAGAACTTTTTGCTAAAGGATCATATATGAAAATGAATATACTCTTTTTTTTATGTCAATTTTACAGGGCATAGAATTTCAATTTAATTCATACCAAGCCACAGATACTAGGTCTGCAGCAAAGGTCTTGAGGATTTGAATGGTACACCTGAGAACTTTAAAAAGCAGATGACAGATAACCCAGCAGGGGGAAGACACACTACAAAATCCTGTTTCGTGATGATGTACTACATCCTAGGCCCAAATAACTATTTCAAAATATAATAGACTTGGTCTCCAGAGGACTGGCCAGAGAATAGAGAAAAGCTCAAAGCAACTCAATATCACTCTCATGAAAAACAAAACTCATGGGTATCACCTCCCAATAGTAAAATATTACAATTCTTAAAGGCCTATGCAGCTAAACAAGAGATTAGTCCTCCCCTTTCCTCTTCTCCTCCCCTAACAGTGAGGTTGTCATAAATAACTTGGGTTTTCTCTTCATGAAAAATGACCCAAAAAGGAGTTCCCTTAATGCTGCCTTATCTACCAAGATTCCAAATCTTGATAGTCCATATAAAATACCAAGTCTAAAAAATAACACAAGGAAGGACAGTAAGGCAATAAAACAATAAAACACTACCACATAAAGCAACAATAGTGAAAGAAGGTACAAATGGCTGTAGCAGTCCCAAAACAACCAGCAGTGATTCCTGACTGGCACAGAAAGAATTCCTGTGGTACTTTGGCATCTACTCAGCCAAAGATGGCAATAACAAGAAGGTAATCTCGGAATATAAAGAAAATGGTATGTACCTATCCAGAAGATACAGATCACAGCAAAAACTTGTCTGGTAAGAACAGTGTATCCACAGAGGCTCCCATCACCCTTAGAATTTTCATCAATTCCATTCTTCCGGTATGTGCTTCTTACACTGGGGAAACTCCAGGCCCCGAGGGGTACCTGTACTCTCTCCTTTCTGCCATTAGTGGTCAATTAGAAAAATACAATATTATTCAACATAAACAAAAGCAGTGGACCCTCTTTGTCGTGTGAAGAGTTTAATTTTTCAGATTCATCAGGAAAAAAATTTAAGGATATCTGATTGTTTCACAATAAGAGGATTTGGTTTACTTTATAAATATTAGATAATATTGAATGTTTAGCCTACAAATAAACATTACCTGCATCACTGACATGTCAAAATACTCAGCAATAGAGAAATCTATTATTACAAAACTCAAGAAATAGAGAGTATTTAAATAACCAAGTAGGTATCTTGAAACACAAATAAGTCCAATATTGTCCTTTCTCCCAGACTACTGTATTTCCAGGATAATGCAGCAAATTCAGGTAATCTCTACTTTTCTTGGTGAAATATATATAAAAGTTGAAAGCCCACAAGCTGAACAATACATTTCAATGTTAGTTGAAACATTTTAAAATCTATAATTATACTTTTTTTTTTTTCCTCACCCGAGGACATTTTTCACTTTTTGTTCAGATAGAGTGGGAGGGAGGGAGAGGGAGAGAGAGAGAAACATCAATGTGAAAGGGACACATCGAGTGGTTGTCACCTGCATGACCAACCAGGGCCGGGGACAAACTGCAACCGAGGTACGCGCCCTTAGCGGGAACCGAACCCGAGTCTCTCTGGACCGCAGGCTGACGCTCTAACCGCTGAGCCAAACCGGCCAGGACCATAATTATACTACTTTCTTTTTAAGAAGCAATCTCCAATATATATTTCTAACATTTTGCACATGTACTTTAATTTTGTACCTAATCAAGACTAAAGGGTCACATTCAGTGTGCCTGATTTCCATCTTTTCTCTACAGTTTTATCACTACTATCATCATTTTAATTTTCCCAGTATCTATTCTTTTATGGAATAAGGGTAAAATGCAATAAAATAGTCAAATAATTGCACAAGCATACACTGCTGTGAAGATAAAGATGTTGACACCATTGAAACTGAACTGTTAGCTGGCTTGCAGTGCCACTATTTAATAGCTTAAAATGTGCATTTGTTCATCAACAAGAGTCCAAATTCAGCATGCAAAATCCAATTCACAGGGGATCATCATGGTATGAGTTGCATGTAAACCAAATGTATAAAACTTGAGGACTGCCTATAAAATCAGACTCAGCATTTTTTTCTGTTTTTCCATGTAAATGTGTGGATTTTGGAGTAACTGTTTAAGTATGACTTATTTCTGAATACAGAACATTTTTGTGTATGTATATGCAGGTACCACAAACAATACAGTGTTTTCTCTCCTCCCACCCCGTATATGTTATTCGATGGTTTTCTTCAAATTATCTAAGTCTATTCATTCACTCAGCAAGAATTCATAAAGCACATACTCTGTATCAAGCACTGTACTTGACACTGGAAAACTAAAATGATCAAAATACAGTCCTACTCTCAAGGAACACACAGTGTAGTGAGGGGATGATTACAGTAGCTGTCAGTGCTATTACAAAGTTATCTATTTACATGCCCTGGATACAGATGCTCTGACTAGGTTAAGAAGGAAAGTGAAAAGATTAGTGAGGGCTTTTATTCTATAGGTAAAAGAACTTAAGCTGAATCATGGAGATTAAGAATTAGCAAGGTAGCCTGGCCAGTATGGCTCAATGGATTGAGCATCATCCCAAGGACTGAGAGGTCCCAGTTTGTTCCTAGTCAGGGCACGTGCCCAGGTTTTGGGGTCAATCCCCAGTAGGGGGCATGCAGGAGGCAGCTGATGTTTCTTTCTTACACTGATGTTTCTCTCTCCCTTCCTCTCTAGGAAAAAAAAAAAATCAATAAAAATAAATAAAAGAATTAGCCAGGTAGATAAAGGTGGGAGGTAGGGTGTGGAGGGAGAATAGGTATTTTTAGTAGGGTTCTCCAGGTAGGGAAAAGAGGATATACAAAGACACAGATGCATGAGAGAGCACAGCACTTTAGAACCATAAATTTGAAATGGCTAAGAATTACATGAGAGGGAATTGGTAGTAAGCCACTCAATTACATGAGTGGTAAACCAAGTTCAAACTTTATTCAATTTACAAACAAACATGTGAGCAACTAGCCATGAGATAAAGAGTGATCAAAATCAATGTAACCAGCTGGCAAATGAATTTGGACAAGAACATACAATAGTCCAGTCTTAGGGAATACATGTTCCAAGACCCTAGTAGATGCCTGAAACTGCAGATAGTGCTGAACCCTACATATACTATGTTTTTCCCATACATACATAACTGTGATAAATTTTAATTTATATTAGGCATAAAAAGAGATTAACAACAATAATAAAATAGAACAATTATAACAATATACTATAATAAAAATTATGTGAATGTGGTCTCTCTCTCAAAATATCTGGAATTTTCCATTTAATATTTTCAGACTGCAGCTGACCGTGGGTAACTGAAACCATAAAAAGTGAAACCAAAGACAAGGGAGAACTACTGTAGTTGAGATTCAATGACTATTAGTACCAATAAAATGGTAATTTCTGGAAGGACATTTAAAATATTTCCTTTCTTCTTTCTACTTCTCTGTATTTTCTACAATTCATATTAAATGTTTTTTATATTTTATAAGAAAATAGTGATAATAAAAATATGTTAAAAGAAAACTATTTATCTGGTTATGTCTCTGGGTGTACATGCATGTATGGATGGATAAGTCATTCCAGATAGAAGGAAACTAACAAACTGATAATTACCTTAAAGTGAAAGGATTATAGGTGATACTTTCTTGTTTATATATTTACCAAATAATTTACGTAGTTCATAATAAACAATTCGTTTATAAGCAGGAGAATATGTGGGGTCTCTTTTCACACAAAACAAAAACATTTTTTTTTCTTTATTGGTTTGAGAGGGAGAAGAAGGGAGAGAGAGAGATAGAAACATTGATGAGAGAGAACATTGACTGGCCACCTCCTGCATGCCCTGCACTGGGGATTTGGCCCACAACTTGGGCATGTTCCCTTACCGGGAATCAAAACGGTGACTTCTTGGTGCATGGGTCAACACTCCACC
This sequence comes from Molossus molossus, assembly GCF_014108415.1. Taxonomy (NCBI): domain Eukaryota; kingdom Metazoa; phylum Chordata; class Mammalia; order Chiroptera; family Molossidae; genus Molossus; species Molossus molossus. The sequence goes on from NW_023425352.1 coordinate 22,843,894, forward strand.
ACTGAGCCACACTGGCTGGGAAACTAAGACATTTTTATTTGTCACTATATTCAAACTCCTAATATAAAGGGTGTAGGTAGAATAAACATAGGTCAATGTCAACATACGTACAAAAAAGAAATGAATTTTTACACAGAAATTGTGCTGAATTGATTATTCATATACAACAGGGGGGCTTATTAGCTAGGGCTTGATATGTGTTTTTGTCATGGGATAATTTTTCTTATGGTATTGTTTTGTAATAAGACTTAAATGTTAATTTACACTCAATCTGATAATCCATATTCCCCTAAAACCTCAAATAGTCTTATGTACATACATACATACATTCTGAAGAATACTTAATTGTCCTAGTATTGTTTTATTTTAACATTTTAGTAGATGATAAGATTTAGTAGACTTCTAAATGTTCTTGAACAATAAAATATATCTCCTGATGTCTACCTTCACAACTTCAACCTTTGACAAGGGACCTTGGCTAATATTAAAATATTATATGGTTCATTTAGCTCAAGATTTCCTTAAAAGTCTAGCTATACTTGACACATAAAATATATTAAGGTTATATAAATATACTTATCTTCTTACTGTTAGAATTTCTCTTCCCTTTCAATGTCTAAAGAAAAGAAGGTATCTTAATTACTTGTTTTTAAGCACTTTCTCTCTACTAATCATTGTTATTTAATTTTATAGATTATAAGATCACCATTTGTTAAGGATAAACAAATGACTTCACATCTATTGTTAATCATTCAGGATAAATCAATGTAATGATGAAAATGAAAATATGGCCCTGGCCAGTCTGGCTCAGCAGTTGAGCGAAGGCCTGCAGACCAGAGAGTCCCAGGTTCAGTTCCTGCTAGGGGCACGTACCACAAAAGAAGAAAAGAAAAGAAAAGAAAGGAAAAGGAAAAGGAGAGGAAAGGAAAGGAGAGGAAAGGAAAGAGGAGAGGAAAGAGGAGAGGAAAGAGGAGAGGAAAGAGGAGAGGAAAGAGGAGAGGAAAGAGGAGAGGAAAGAGGAGAGGAAAGAGGAGAGGAAAGAGGAAAGAGGAAAGAGGAAAGAGGAAAGGAAAGGAAAGGAAAGGAAAGGAAAGGAAAGGAAAGGAAAGGAAAGGAAAGGAAAGGAAAGGAAAGGAAAGGAAAGGAAGATGAAAATATGTATAAACATGTCCTCATAGAATCTATTTAAACAATATTTCCAGCATCTTCTCTGTCACTAGTTTAAAATGTGTGGTTTGAAATGTCAATAATCAGTTAAACTGTCTCAATGTTGTCATTTCTATCTGAGTTACTGAGGATAATCCAACAAATTCAACAACTCCATGGCTTTCTTTTCTATTGTCATGGAATTTGACTTCATAAGATGCTTCAAACTTACTAAAAGAGTGCAATAATTTCAAGGGGGAAAAATGCCATGAAGTTATTACTAAGTCACTTCCTTAAACATATCTGGCAATATTAGTAAAAATAAGTATACCTACTTGCCTGTCTCTTTTACAGTTAAAAATATACTTACTCTATGACTCAGCAATTCTTAGGTATTTACCCAAGGGAAATAAAAACACTTGTCCACAAAATGACTTGTACAAACTGTATAAAGTAGCTTTTTCCATAGTAGACAAAAATAGAAACAATCCAAATATTTATGAATAGATGAGAGATAAACAAATTGTGATATATTAATACAATGAGAGATATTCAGCAATGAAAAGGAATTACTGATAAACACTACAAAATGGATAAATCTCAAAAACCTGGCCAGTGTGGCTCAATTAGTTGGGTGTCATCCCATGCACCAAAGGGCTGTTGGTTTGATTCCCATTCGGGGCACATGCCCAGGTTTTGGGCCTGATCCCCAGTAGGGGGTGTAGGAGGCAGCCGACTGATGTTTCTCTCTTCCTCTTCTCTTCTTTCCTCTCTCTCTAAAAATCAACAAAAAAATGTTTTTAATACAGACACAAAATAATGTGTACTATATAAGTGCATTTACATGAAGTTCAAGAACAGGCAAAACCAGTCTTTGGTGGCATATTAAACAGTAACTGCATATGGAGGATAGGTAGTCATTGAATGGGGGTACAAAGGAACTTTCTCAGACTATGGAAATGTTCTTGAGAATAAGATTACACAAATGTATACATTTGTCAAACTCATCCACAGTACACTTAAGATCTTTGTACTTCACTGTATATAAATTTTACATAAACAAAAATCTAATAATAAAATAAAACCCAAACCAGAAAGATACAAATGTATTAACACTGTTATAATTCTAGTGGTGGAAACATGAAAGACTAGATTTAAATCCTGTATCTGCCAATTAGTCAACCAGTGATATTGAGCCACCTGAGCATACTGAACGTGACATAGAAAAAATTTTGGGCCCTGCCCGGTTTGGCTCAGCGGTTGGAGCATCAGCCTGCGGTCCAGAGAGACCCGAGTTCAGTTCCCACAAAGGGCAACTACCTTGACTGCAGTCTGTCCCCGGTCCCGGTTGGGTCGTGCGGGTGGCAGCCACTGGATGTGTTCCTTTCACGTTGATGTTTCTCCCCCACCCCCACTCTATCTGAATAACAACAACAACAAAAATGGGAAAATGTCCTCTAGTGAGGATTAAAAAAAAAGGAAAAAAAATTTTTTTGAACAACAATAAAAATAGCATATTAGCTCATTTCTTCCATTTCTGCTACACAGACATAATGAATCTCTCTGAAGAAAAGAAAAATAAACATTCATACTTATAGCAATGTTGGGAAAAGCTAAAATTTTCAATACCTGAACCAAGAGTAGGATTCCCTATGATACAGAATTGGACTGTAACATATAAAAAATGTAATATTTTAGCCCTGGCCAGTTTGGCTCAGCGGTTGGAGCGTCGGCCTGCGGTCCGGAGAGACCCGGGTTCGGTTCCCGCTAAGGGCACGTACTTCGGTTGCAGTTTGTCCCCGGCCCTGGTTGGTTGTGCGGGTGGCAGCCACTCGATGTGTCCCTTCACGTCGATGTTTCTCTCTCTCTCTCTCCTTTCCTCTCTCTCCCTCCCACTCTATCTGTATAAAAAGTGGAAAAATATCCTCGGGTGAGGATAAAAAAAAAAAAAAAAAAGTAATATTTTATTTAATAGCATACTGTTTTACACCAAGGTAAAAAGCAGTATTTGTTGAAAACTTCCAAACCTAATCTTATGTACATTTTTCTAATAATATAAAACCCAATAATCTGTCAAGCACTATTCTAAGACCTAATATAAATCAATTAATTTAATCCTAATTACAACTCTATAAAAGATCCTATTATCCCCGATTTACTTATAAGGAAAGTGAGGTATAAAGAGGTCAATATTTGCCCAGGTCATACTTTGCTCAAATCTTAAGCAGTCTGGTACCAGGGCCCATGCTCTTAACCACTACACCATACACTGGCCTCTGGGCTTCTTTTCTATGATGTTTCTTAAACATTTCTTTTCTGCCTGTACCCACAATTTCACTCTTGCAATATAATTCAAGGACCACACACTCAAATATATTCCTGAATTTTCCAGTAAAATCTCTAAATCAAACTTTCTTCAAATACACTCCAGATGTAGCAACTTATAAGGGCACTTAAATTTTTTAAAATAAACATTTGTTGACTTTTGATTAAGATCAAATAAAGACAACCCTGACAGTGATGGTGAATTTGTTCAGAATTCTTTCCTACTGACCTTAGACTCAAGATTGCTTTAGACTAAATGAAAATTTGGATTTTCTTGGTATCTTGGTTCCAAGTCAGATGATTTTAACATATAATTTTTAATTGCATAAATTATCTTTAACACTTATCTAATATAGTTCAATAAGTTATCAGCATTTATTGAGTCCCAACTACTAAAAAACACTTTACAGAGTACGGTGGGGGTCAATGGATAAGTTTAAGAATCCTGTTTTTCCCCTGGCAGGTTTGGCTCAGGTTAGAGCATCAGCCTGCAGACTGTCGGGTCACAGGTTTGATTCCTGGTCAAGAGCATGTACCTGGGTTGCAGGTTCAATTCCTGGCCCTGGTTAGGGTCGTGCGGGAGGCAACCAATAAATGTCTCTCTCTCACATTGACGTTTCTCTCTTCCTCCTCCCTCCAGTCCACTCTATCTCTAAAAATAGATAAATAAATGATAAGAATTCTGCTTTCAAGGCCTTTTCTAGTACATTTCTCATTATTACACTAGGATGTATTAACTACCTAAGGTCTACTGAATTCCCATCCCAACATCCCAGGGTTGGAAGAGGCACTGGGTGGCAATGTAATAGTATCACACTGTGATTTTAATTTTCATTTCCCTGATGACTAAAAATATTGAGCATCTTTTCATATGCTTATTTGTCACCTGTATATCTTTTTTGGTAATGTATCCATTCAAATTTTTTGCCTATTAATTGCCCATTATTTCATTGGGTAGTTTATCTTATTGTGTTGTTAGAATTCTTTATATATTCTGAATACAAGTCTTTTATCAGAAATGTATTTTACAAATGTTTTCTCCCAGTCAGTGCCTTACCTTTTTGTCTTTTAACAGAGTCATTTGAAAAGCAGAAGTTTTAAACTGTGATATGTCCAACTTATCATTGATTTCTTTAAGGTTCATGTTTTATGTATTTTATCAAAGAAATCTTTTGCCTAATTCAAAGTCACAATGACTTTTTTGCCTCTCTCATCTTCTTGTTTTATAACCTTAGTTCATATTTAGGTCTATGATCTGGTTCGAGTAAATTTTTGTATATGGTGTAGTGTAAATGTTGAGAGTCATTATTTTGCACTTACATGACCCATTGTTCCAACATGATTTGTTGAGAAGAGTGAGAACAATGCATTTTAAAATAACAGAGCACAATAAATTCAGTGAGATGATTTCAGATTTTATACTGCAACTAATCTTTTAGCAATTAAAACTACCTGAAAAGGGTACTAAGATACCTCTCCCTTTTCAAACTATATATCTGTGTGAGGCTGGATATTCTTCATATACAGTAAACCCTCAATTTTGCAGAACTTGACTTAATGAACTTCGGATTTAATAGACAAAATTTCTGGTCCATATGTCATATGTGAAAATTAACACACTGTTAATTTTAAAATGCTTTTAACCATCCTGGCTGGTTAGGCTCAGTGTTTGGGTGTTTGTTAGCCCTCAGACCGAAGGGTCTCGGGGTCAATTCCAGTTGAGGGCATGTGCCTGGGTTGCAGGTTCGATCCCTGGTCCTGGTCAGGGTCGGGTGGGAGGCAAGTAATCAATGTCTCTCTCTCGTTCCCTTCCTTCCACTCTATCTAAAAAAAAATCAGTGGAAAAATATCCTCGAGTGAGGATTAACCAAAACATAAATAAAAATAAATGCTTTCAACCAAGATTTGCTTACAATTAAACAGATTTTTTTTTGTTATTCACTTATTTTTTTAACAAATTTTAGTGAATACGCCATATATTGGAAAAAACACTGTAGCAATTTCATCAACATAAATAAATATTACATATCTACAACTATAGTCTACACATTTAAATCCAAGAGTCACAGCTCATAAACAATGAGCTGTTTAGACAATCATTGTTCAGACAATGATTAGTACGTGATCATACCACATTAGTTCCATTGTCGCCTGGAGTGACTTTCTGAAGCAGCTTTAACATGGGCCAGTGGGTGTTCCCATGTGTGTTGAGCCATGCCACAGCAGTGTGTAGTGTTTTTTGTTTTTGTTTTTGGTACGTGCTCCTAGCAGGAACCAAATCCAGGACTCTCTGGTCCGCAGGCCAACGCTCCAACCACTGCTGAGCCAAACCAGCCAGGGCAGCAGTGTATATTGTTTACTCTCAGTGACTGGTTAATGCATGCATTTACTAGAGCTATTCAATATAAATTTAAAACTGCAGTAATACATACAGAAAACTTTTCTGTGAAACTAAACTTTTCATACATAATTGTAATTACGCAAACATGTCTACGTAAGTAAAAATAGGTAAACTAATTTATTAATTTTTAAGCATACACATTTGGAAAACATACTTGATTATGTAACAGACTTTCAGCTTTAATGAACAATCTACCCCACCCCCACCCACCCAAATTAGTTGGTTATATCAAGGTTTTACTGTACTTCAACCAAAACACCACATCACAACAGACCGAATGCAGAACCAGAAATAAGAATCCAGCTGTCTGTTATTAATTCAGACTTTATTAAATAGATTTATAAAAATGTAATACAATGCCAGTCTTAATTTGTTTTAAAAAATGGTTTTCATAAAAACACTTTATTTGCATTAACATGTAATGGGATTATAGCTATTTAAAATAAATTAGTATTTAAATTTTTTTTCTCACTGTGGCAGGTTTGGCAGCAGTTAGCCTGTGGACTGAAGGGTCACAGGTTCAATTCCTTGTCAAGGGAACATACCTGGGTCCGGATTGAGCAGGAGGCAACCAATCGATGTCTCTCTCTCACATAGATGTTTCTCTCTCTCTCTCTCTCTCTCTCTCCCCCCCTTTCTCTCTCTCTCCCCCCTTCCCCTCCTTCCCTTCCACTCTATCTAAAAAAAAAAAATCAATAAAAAAAATCCTTGGGTGAGAATTAACAACCACAACAACAACAAAAAGTTTAAAAAAATATTTTCTCGCCCTGGCCAGTTTGGCTCAGCAGTTAGAGCGTCGGCTTGCGGTCCTGAGAGACCCGGGTTCGGTTCCTGCTAAGGGCATGTACCTCGGTTGCAGTTTGTCTCCGGCCCTGGTTCGTTGTGCGGGTGGCAGCCACTCGATGTGTCCTTTCACATAGATGTTTCTCTCTCTCTTTCTCTCTCTCACTCCCACTCTACCTGAACAAAAAATAGAAAAATGTCCTCGGGTGAGGATAAAAAAATAAATTAAAAATATATATATATATATATTTTTTTTCTCAGTTGTAATTTTGAGTATAGTAAATATCAATAGATACAAACAAAAGCACTTTGGGTTCCTCAATAATTTTAAGAATGCAAAGGAATCCTGAGACCAAACAAAAATGCCACCACCTCTCTTCAATTGCTTAGCCTTATTATAGCGAGAGTAATGCATCTAAATGCATATACAATGGGTCAAACTTGTGTTTAAATCCTTTCAACAGCTCACTACTCTTCTTAGCATCAAGACTAATCCTGCATGATCAAGATTCTCCCTTCTCCTCATTCTCTGATACAATAGTCTTTTTTCAATAGAGTCCTTAAATGCACCAACCTCCACTTATTCACAGAACCTTTGCACTGCCTCTTCCTTAGGCCTGAAATACTCCGCCCTCCTCCCTTTTGCTTAATTTTTCCTACTCAGACACTGATTACCTGATTTTCCTTACCCCTATTCTTAGATTAGATCAAGTTCCTCTTTTATATATTCTTTTTTTTTTTTTTAAATCCTCACCTGAGGACACTTTTCCATTTTTTGTTCAGATAGAGTGGGAGGGGGAGAGAGGAAGAGAAAGAGAGAAACATCGATGTGAAAGGGACACATCGAGTGGCTGCCACCCGTACAACCCAACCAGGGCCAGGGACAAACTGGTTCCCTTAGTGGGAACCAAATCCGGGTCTCTCCAGACTGCAGGCCGACGCTCTAACCGCTGAGCCAAACTGGCCAGGGCATATATTCTTATGGCTTTCTGCACATTTCCTTCATAGATTTATCCGTTTGGGACATTAATTTTGGGATTATGTGATTTAATAGCTCTCTCACAGTAAAATATAAATATAATAATCCTACATAAAAAAACTATTCAGTAAAATTTAGTCTATGTATCGCAATATTTTTCCAAGGTCAATAGTTCTCATCAGGTCATCAAAGGAGTCCATAACTTATGCTGTAGTGAAAAAAATTAACCTTACCCAAAGAGAGTCCTGGCCTTTGACCTTGGCTACTAGGAAGTAGTATCTAGGCCTTTGGAACTTCTTACCTAACAGGAGTGTCTTTGTTTGCCTGGGGCCTTTGGCCATTAAACAAAGGTGATTCATGATGGGGGTTCTGTGCTACACTTTAGCAGTTTCAATCCTGAGAGGATATGGAGACTGAAAGCATTAGTGTGACCAACAAGAGACTAAAGGTCAATATTTGGGCGGTTTGTAATTCAGTCCCAATAAAAACTCTGGACACCAAAGGCTTTGGTGAGTTTCCCTGGTTGGCAATATCCTATGTACTGTCACATACCATGGCCTGAAAGCAGCAATGCCATCCATGACTCCACTGGGAAAGGATGACAGAAAGTTCTACATTTGGACACCTTCAGATTCTATCCTGTGTGTCTCTTCTTTTGGCTAATTTAACCTGTATCCTCTTCCTGTAATAAAATGTGAATATAGTAGCTTTCAGTGAGTTCCGTGAGTCCTCTCTGGTGAATTATCAAACGTGAGGGTGGTAGTGGGGGCTCCTAAACAGGCAACTGGTGTCTCAAGTGACTGCAGTCTTGTAGGGACTATTTTGTAGACTGCAGATTGGTTAAACTCATTGTTAACGACAACAACAACAAAAACTAATAAGCTAAGACTACTAGTTCCTTGAGAACAAAAACTTTATCAATATGATGCAATGTAAAAATATAAGATATTTGAAACAAATTGATATTCTCAGGCTATCAATATTCTCTAACAATAATAGCAATAATGCTAATGAGGATGAAGATGAAGATGATAAAAACAGCAGCCATTTACTGCATGCCCTTACTATAATCTCCATTTACAGATGAGGAACATAAAGATTAAATGACTTGCTCAAGATCATACCACTAGTGACAGTATATAAACCCTGATTTAACTAATTTTAAAGCCTATGTACTTTACTATATTGTATGTCATAAGACAAGCAAAGAAGGTTTAATGTTATATTTTGCAAAGGACAATTAAAATTATCCAGCATTATCATCACTAAAATAGTATCATTAAAGACTAGTAACTGTTAGCACTGTTAAGGAATGTGGAATACTTAAATTCCCCTCTTTTAACTAAGACTTAGTCACAAGCATTCTGATGCTTACTTACAGCTTGTCTTTGAAATTTGTCTAAATAAAATATGTTACACAGGTTAAAAACAAAAAGTAATTTGTTGTGTTACTATCCTATGCTAAACACAAATTCCAAATACCTTAAGTAGACAAAAAAATCATCACATATGGTACGTTAATCTGTACACAAGGGCATCAAGCACTTTCTTATATTTTTCTCTACAAATTTTCCCATTCTCTTTTTCTATGGTTTTCTCTCATAACCTGGAAATGTCCTAATGGCCTCCAAAAAAGGCTGAAGAGAACTAGAATCTGTTGGTCCACGCAAGATCAGTTGGACTGTCTTAAACTGAATACTGCTGTACTACTCAAAGATGTTAAAGGCCTTTCTACCTTGAAACTAGACCTATTAATTTGTAAGTTTTTACAAAAAAAAATATGTATGTGTATGTGTGTACACATATATAGTAATATAGTAACTAGGAGACACTTTGACAGAGCACTTTATATTTTTAGTAATCATAAGAAAAATATAAGAAGGCATTCAAGCAACTGGCTATAAGTGATTCATTATATAATTTGTCTTTATGTAGGTCCAGAGCAAACATTACATACTGAATACTATTTGTTGAGATTACTTTAAAGTTCACTATCATACTTCTACTAGATATGAAAACCAGCAGTTAAGTTGTGCTGTCAATTTTAACAAACCAATCATGATAATAAAAATGTCTTAAGAATGGGTCAGTCTGGATCTACATTAGAAATTAATCATTAAAGGAGTACTGAGTAACATGAAATACAGACAATATGAAGGAGGAAAGGTGAACTAAGTAAAGCATGGAAAAGGAGGGACACACTTATGAATTAGACACACACACTAAAGCCCGCAAATAACCCACAGAGACAGAGAAAGTACCTGGAAAGCTGTGAGTGCGCCAGTCCCTGGGTTATACAGGCATCGCAGCGAAGGCATGCTGTCCGCCAGGCTGGAGCAGCCCAGCCACAGAGACCTGGGCATAGAGCACTGCAGAGAGAGGACAACTATGAGATGGGACAGTATGAGACAGGATGGTACAGATTACAGGAATTTTCAAGGCTTGGCTGAATGCAATATTCCAGTTGTAGCTGCCCTTTATGATAGAAACATCTTCCAGAAATATACTACTTATTAGTTCTAACCCCAGAGAGAGACTCAAAAGAGGCACTAATTGCCAAAAAAGCAAGGGGGGAAAGGCTACAGGTCAGAAATTACAGTTAGTAAAAATTTCTGTCTCTGTTCTTCTATGCACGTCTGAGTGCAAAGGAAACCTACATCTTAATCCAATTAATCAATTCTTTTCCTCTGTACATCTCAACTCATCTCCCATAAATTCACCATAGGGTGAAATATTGTGCAGACTAAGCAGAAAAATAAATAGTTCATGTTAGCATTTCAGTATTAGAAATGGTAAAATAGGAAACAAAATACCACAGGAAAATCAGTGTTTTATTTTTAGAAGGTAGGAAGAAAGAAAAGTATTATACTTCTATTGCTTTGACAGCAACTAACTCTGTACGGTTTACATATGTTTTATTTATCTTGGTAGTCTGCTATGCGTTAACCAAAATGCATAGTTACCAGAGCAGTTACCTCTTCATCTTTCCAGATGGATTAAAAGGGGAAGGGGAGGAGGGCAAGAAACAATGCAAATAGAAGGGAAAACAGCAGCAAAGAAAGGAGAAACGGGGAAAGAAAAAAGGATTAAAGAAAAAGAGAACCCCAATGTTGCTGGTATTAAAACTTTCTAAGCATAAACGTACATGTGAGTGTAAATATACCTATAGTGTATTCAATAGCAAAATAAGGTAGAAATGATGATTTTTAGTAATATTAATGAAACGGTGTCAGTGTTATTCTCCTACAGTTTTATAAAACATTTCATCATTTAGAAGTTTTATATTCTTCAAGTTTCTCTAAAAATATCCAGGCTGGCCCTGGCCAGTTTGGCTCAGCGGTTAGAGCATCAGCCTGTGGTCCAAAGAGACTCGGGTTCGGTTTCCGCTAAGGGCACGTACCTTGGTTGCAGTTTGTTCCTGGCCATAGTTGGGTCGTGCGGGAGGTGGCCACTCGATGTGTACCTTTCACGTCAATATTTCTCTCTCTCTCTCTCTCTCTTCCTCCACTCTATCTGAACAAAAAATGGAAAAATGTCCTCGAGTGAGGATAAAATAAAGAAAAAAGTATCCTAGGCTGAAGTTTTGTCCATCACCTTGGGTACTATTACAGCCTAATAATACTAAAACAATTAAATATCCGATAATAGCACATACAAAAACAGGAATACATATATATTTTAAAATATAGCCATCAATGAACATAATACTAAACTTTGTAAGTTTAGAAATATTAAGTATCATTATGGGGACTTTTTTCTTCTTAAGACACTCTAGTTGTAAGAATTAATATTAGGTGCCCGGCTAGTGGGGCTCAGTGGTTGAGTGTTGACCCATGAACCAAGAGGGCACCAGTTTGATTCCCTGTCAGGACACATGCCCAGGTTGTGGGCTTGATCCCCAGTGGGGGGTTGGGGGTGTGCAGGAGGAAGCTGATTGATGTTTCTATCTCTCTCCCTCTTCCTTCTTCTCTCTCTCTCTCTCAAAAAAAAAAAACAAACAAAAAAAAACCACATATTTTTTTTAAAAAGAATTACTATTAGTAAACAAAATATAGTATTCATTGTTCACACTCACTATAATTGATATAAAAATAGTAAGGACACCAAAAAATATCTGGTCTTTCAGATCATTACTTCCTTATTTTGTAGTTAAGGTGAATGATGCCCAGGAAAAATTAAGTATTTATCCATGATCATAAATTTAGAAAGTAGAGAAGAGGGAACTAGAATCATGGCCTATTGCTACTTAGTACAACACTCTTCTTCCTGACTCCATCCATCCCTAGATCATCAAGTGGAGGGAGACATCAGACTTCAAAGAAGGATATCTGCTAACGGTATCACTGGGTAGCATACCAAGCAAAACAGCTAAACTGCATTGAACTATAACAATCTCCTAACTCTGTTCACTATTTCCAATGTTTCTTCACCTCAGGCTACAATCCATTTTACAAACAGCAGCTAAACAGAATAACTATGTTCACTTTGTTATCATGTCACTCTCTTCAATAATTCATAATGGCTCCCTGTATCTATTGTATGAAATCCAAGCACTCTATTAATCTGACCTTTCCCCACTGCCTACATTAATTCACCTTCTCTGTCCTTTCAATTGGCCTACCATGCTAATTAACTACCTTGATGATTTTTTTCAAATATCCATCTTACCCCCTTTGACTAGGAAGCATCAAGTTCTTCACTAAAGTAATTTTTGTAAAATAAATAAGATTAACTGTTTCTAAGTAATGTTTCAGTCATTTATTCAACAAGTACATCTTCCTTGTACTAGGCACTGTTCTAAGCACTAGGGATAGAACAATGAACAAAAGAGACAAAAATCCTTTACATTCGAGTGATACTCTCTCAACCTTAAATTCTTTTATTTTTAAATTCCTTAATGTAAAAAAAAAAACTCCTTAGTGAGTTTCTCTCATTGTTAATGAGAGACAATGTACATATTATTAAGCAACTGGTTCTGTGTGTGACGGATAGAAGAAAGTGTCATTCCGAAGGAGGGACTGAATTTGAGAAAAGTGGAAGAGAGAGAAGAGTATTCAAAAGAGGAGAATGAAAATACAGAGGAAGAAAAAGAGAATAATGGAAGAAAATGGAGTAGGCACTGGAAGATAACTTGTTACTTCTCCCCATTCCCTTCTTAAGAGGAAGATGGCTCAAACACTTTTAGCCATACCGAAGCCACTTGCATGATCTCCTTTTTTTTTTAAATTAAAATATGCATATTTACTTGTATTTATGAACATTCCCTCGTAAGTTTATAAGGCATTCTCTTTTGAATGTTTGTCTCCATTTTATCTTAGGTCTTGTGTTATTTTTGCAGTATATACTTGCTTAATAATCATCTGACTTTCCTTACTGTAACTTATTCTAATATTCTTCCTCATTTACTCATCACTATCTTCCATCAAAACTCCTAACAACTAAGTATTTGAAAGGGCTTACCCCAGCCCCTTAAACTAAATTTCAAATTAAAATTATAATCAATAATGAGCCACATACACCCAGGAAAGCCACTAGATATACTGGTGTGATTTCTAAAATAGCATTAACTTGTAAACACCACACAGAGGATACATTCCCGATTATTACAAGACAATTGGTGTGGGTATGAAAACTGCACTTGAATATAGTCAGATCTGCATATTACCATAAGATTTTATATATTATAGCTCAATTTAATAACCAATTTTCAAATTGGTTTGTATTGTAACAATTAATCTTACCCATACTGGTAAATGCCACTTGAAAACATTGAGGAAAAAACATAATTACAAAATTAATGAAATAGGCTATAACTTCTACTTCTTTTTACCTTCTATCTTCACATTGAGGAGCATTTTCTACAGAAGGGAAAAAAAAATCAAAGGAAATCTGCAAAATAAGTAACAGAGTGGAAAGGATTGCCATTTTGCTTACTATTCTTACATATTCTATACACAAGGTGGGGCGAATGTAGGTTTACAGTTGTGAGTACACAAAACACAGTTTATTCTTGTATTATTTTTTATTAATTATTGTATTATTTTCCATACAAACAACTGTAAGCTTACATTTGCTCCACCCTGTATTTCAGGGCCATCCTGAAGAGTCAATTTGTTTTAATCCTCACCTGAGGACATTTTTCCATTTATCTTCAGATAGAGTGGGAGGGAGAGAGAAGCATCCATGTGAGAGAGATACATCGACTGGTTGCCTCCCACGTGACCCTGACCAGGGCCGGGATGAACGGCAACTGAGGTGGCTGGAATCAAATCCAAGACTCACTGGTCTGCGGGCGACGCTCTACTGCTGAGCCAAACTGGCCAGGGCCTGATGGGTCAATTTTTGACAAAGATATAAAACTTTTTCTGTCCTTCAAATTATAATAAATAATCGCCTTTAAAATTTACCTTTAAAATACCCAAAAGCACACACAGTTTTCTACTTAAAGTTTGGGCTGCAAAAGTTTGTTTCTCCTTGCAAATTATATTTAAATTCCTAAGGATTTATAAACTTAAAATTTAAATTAAAAAAAAAAAGCAGATTCTAAACTAAGCTGGAAACCAGCAACTACATTTCATGTTTAAATATTTAACTTCTATTAACTGTTAAAGAACTTGTGAATTCCGCCCTGGCCGGTTTGGCTCAGCGGTTAGAGCATCGGCCTGCGGTCCTGAGAGACCCGGGTTCGGTTCCCGCTAAGGGCGCGTACCTTGCGCGGGTGGCAGCCACTCGATGTGTCCCTTTCACATCGATGTTTCTCTCTCTCTCTCTCTGTTCCTCTCTCTCCCTCCCACTCTACCTGAACGAAAAATGGAAAAATGTCCTCGGGTGAGGATAAAAAAAAAAAAAAAGAACTTGTGAATTCCTTAAATGTTTCTCCTAAACAATCTTAAAACCTACCACAAAGTTTGGATCATACATGTACCTCCATCCTACACAAATCCAGCCATGCAGAGCACACATTGGCTTCTTCAGCTCATCTTCCACTTAACTTCACCCCAATTAACGCTCTTTTGCAAAATCAAAGAAAGCTGTATTAAAACTGAGGTATGTTACCCAATTGAATGAGTTTACCAACTTTAAAAAAGCATACCCAGCATTTTTAAATGCTGGAACTTGTTTTCTACTACTTGAAGGGATGAGAAAAGGAGACTAAAATGTTGTAACAAAGGTTCTCTAGTGCTTCAGGGAAAATATAGTATCTAGTGCCCATCAGGTTCAACAGCACCAATTCATTTTCACAGAGAACACTAAAAACCTTGACTCCTCCCCTTAGTTGGCTGCCTAGTGCGAAGTCACAGTTCCTCTTCCCTGAAGGCAAAGGGCTGGCCTCAGCATTTACTATAGGAAAGCTGAATGACAAAATCTCCTAAACTCAGATCCCTGTTGCTCAACTTTTAGGAATAATAGAAGCTATAATAATCAACAATAAAAAGATTGCTGCATTGAGAGTTTATGTATCCTTAAGCCATGGAATAGAAGAATTCCCTTTTCACTACTATATCAACTAAAAAATTCAGGCCAAGAGAACTACAGTATTCCTTAAGCCATATAATACATTCAAATTTTACCTGCACAAATTCAATGATTACCTCTTAAGAATTCTAAATTTAGCCCAGCCAGTGTGGCTCAGTGGACTGAGCATCATCCCATGGACTTAGAGGTCTGGGTTCAATTCCCAGGCAGGCCATATGCCCGGATTACCAGCTCGGTCCCTAGTGGGGGGTGTGCAGGAGACAGCCAATTGACGTTTCTCTCTCACATCAGAGTTTCTATCTCTCTCTCCCTTCCTCTCTCTCTCTAAATAAAAAATCAATGATTTATTTTTTTTATCTTCACCCCAGGGCATTTTTCTATTTTTTGTTCAGATAAAGTGGGAGGGAGGAAGGGAGGGAGGGAGGGAGGGAGAGGGGGAGAGAGAGAGAGAGAGACATTGACATGAAAGGGACACATCAAGTGGCTTCCACCCACACAACCCAACCAGGGCCAGGGACAAACTGCAACCGAGCAAGATACGTGCCCTTAGCGGGAACCGAACCCAGGTCTCTCTGGACCACAGGCCGATACTCTAACCGCTGAGCCAAACCAGCCAGGGCCAATGAAAACATTTTTAAAAAAAGAATTCCAAATTTAGTTTACTCACTTCAAAAATGAAACTCCCAGTACTTCCGATCAAGATGGCTGCATAGGTAAACACGGTACGCGTCCTCCCACAACCACATCAAAGTTACAACTAAACTACAGAACAACCATCATTTAAAACCACATGAAATCAAGCTGAATGGAAATCCTACAACTACTGAATTAAAGAAGCAGCCACATCAAGAGGACAGTGTAAGGAGCCTCTGGGACAACTTCAAGCATGCCAACATTCACATCTTGGGGGTGCCAGAAGGAGGAGAGAGAGAACAAGAAATCAAAAACCTATTTGAAACAATAAAGGCAAAAAACTTCCCTAACTTGGTGAAGGAAACAGACATACAAGTCCAGGAAGCACAGAGAGCCCCAAACAAGATGAACCCCAAGAGGCCCACACCAAGACACATCATCATCAAAATGCAAAAGGTTCAAGACAGAGAATCTTAAAAGCAGCAAGAGAAAAGCAGTTAGTTACCTACAAGGGAGATCCCATAAGACTGTCAGATGATTTCTCAAAGAAACTTTGCAGGCCAGAAGGGAGTGGCAAGAAATAAATATTCACAGTGATGAAAAGCAAGAACCTACAGCCAAGATTACTCTATCCTGCAAAGCTGTCATTTAGAATCAATGGACTGATAAAGAGTTTCTCAAAAAAGGAAAAACTAAAGGAGTTCACCAACACCAAACCATTATTATATAAAATGTTGAAGGGTCTTCTTGAAGAAAAAGATAAAAACTATGAACAAACAAAATGGCAGTGGATACATATCTATCAACAACTGAATCTACTAACAAAATGAATAAGCAGAACAGAAACATTCTCATAGATACAGAGAAATTTTGTTGGTTGCCAGATGGGAGGGGGGTTGGGAGAATGGGTGAAAAAGGTGAAGGGATTAAGAAGTACAAATCAGTTGTTAGACTGACAAACCTCAAAGATAAGGGGGTTAGGGGGTGGAAGAAATAAACCAAAGAACTTATATGCATATATGCATAACCAATGGACACTGACAACAGTGTGGGGAAAGGCAAGAGGGGGGCTGGAGTGGGGAGGAGGGGTCAATAGGGGAAAAATGAGGAACATCTGTAATACATTCAACAATAAAGATAAGTTAAAAAAAAAATGAAACTCCCACTTGTCATAGAGGATAATCATATCTGCCTAGCCTTATTACACAAGTTGTGGTACAATTAAGATCAAGGCTCTAACCCTGGCCGGTTTGGCTCAGCAGTTAGAGCGTCAGCTTGCGGACCAGAGAGTCCCAGGTTCAGTTTCCGCAAAGGGCGCGTACCTTGGTTGCAGTTTGTCCCCAGCCCTGATTGTAGTCGTGTGGGTGGCAACCACTTGATGTGTCTCTCTCACTTCAATGTTCCTCTCTCTCTTCCTCCCTCTCTCCCTCCTGCTCTATCTGAAGATAAATGCAAAAATGTCCTCAGGTGAGGACAAAAAAAATAAATAAATAAAATAAAATAAAGGCTCTAAAAACTTCAAGTACAAAAGAATAAAATGCCGCCCTGGCCAGTTTGGCTCAGCGGTTAGCGCGTTGCCCTGCGATCCAGAGAGACCCAGGTTTGGTTCCTGCTAAGGGCACGTATCTCGGCTGCAGTTTGTCCCCGGCCCTGGTTGGGTTGTGTGGGTGGCAGCCACTCGATGTGTACCTTTTATGTCGATGTTTCTCTCTCTCTTCCTTTCTCTCCCTCTATCTGAACAAAAAATAAAAAAATGTCCTCAGGTGAGGATAAAAAAAAAAACGAATAAAATGCCAAGTGTCATCATTACCAATAGTGGGCTTCCATGAATGCCACTTGCATTTCAAAATGTTCTGGGAAGCCATTATGAACTGCAGACCATGGAATCAATAAATCCATCCATCAACCAAATTTATTTTTTTTTCTTTTCAGAAAAATTTTATTGAGTTTATTGGGGTGACACTGGTTAATAAAAATAGGTTTCAGGTGTACAACTCTATAATTCATCATCTGTATATTGTATTGTGTTCATCATCCAAAGTCAAGTCTCCTTCCATCACTATTTATCGCCCCTTCACCCTCTTCTACCTCCCACCACCACCCTTTATCAATAAAACTTATTGTTCATTATCAGAATAGAGTACAAGAACCGGTAGAGTACAAGGACAGAACCAAAATTGATCAGACATAAAGTGTTTGCCAGATATTGTGCTAATTATTTATATACATTATTTCATTTAATCATTACAACCCCGTCAAAAAGTTATTAGTATTTTCACTTTAATAGGAGGTAAAGTGAAGATCAGAAAAGTTACAGTTACTAACTGGCAATGGCAGAAATAAGACCCCAATGTGTTTGTCTCTCAAAATCCATAAACTCACCACTACAAAGACCAGTTCTCAAGTAATTTACATTCTATTTTAAGGAGACAAATTAACTAACACAAATAGTAACTACAAGGAAAAGTACTAAACTGAGTACAAAAGCTGCTATAAAAGTTTAGTAAAATTTTTTTTAAAAGTTCAGACACAGGCTTTAATTTTATTGTAGGGCATGCTACTGTATATAATTAAATATGTGTGTGCCTCCTCTACCAAACTGTATTCCTCAGAGACATGGGTCATATCTTACTTTTTTTTTTTTTTAATCTCCTGTATCAGGTCATAGTAGATGCTCAATAAATGTGTGCTTAAAGGTGAGAGATGGGCCCTGGCCAGTTTGGCTCAGTGGTTAGAGCATCGGCCTGCGGTCCAGAGAGACCTGGGTTCGGTTCCCGCTAGGGGCACATACCTCAGCTGCAGTTTGTCCCTGGCCCTGATTGGTTGTGCAGATGGCAGCCACTCAATGTGTCCCATTCACGTCAATGTTTCTCTCTCTCTCTCTCTCTCTTCCTCTCTCCCCCTCCCACTCTATCTGAACAAAAAATGGAAAAATGTCCTCAGGTGAGGATAAAAAAAAAAAAAAAAAAAAGGTGAGAGATCAGTGAGAGCTACATACCAAAGAGAAAAAAGGAAGTATTTTTTGGTTTATGGAATAGTGAGAAAATAGATAAAATAACATTGGTTACTTTACTGTGATTGATCTTACTAGATAGGAAGGTACATAAGTTGGATAAAGTTTTCACAAGTCACTATCTTACTCACTTGGAAAACAATCTAGTTAATTAAATAAGATCCAAAGAGGTTAAATCACTAAAAGTTGATGGGTACCTAGCATGTGGTAAAGATGGGATTCAAAGCTTGATATTCTGACGACCTAGGATAATGCCACATAAAAATGGCACTTAAAAAGTGACTTCAGCCCTGGCAGTTTTGCTCAGCGGTTACAGCGTCGGCCTGCAGTCCAGAGGGACCCAGGTTTGGTTTCCACTAAGGGCACGTACTTCAGTTGCAGTTTGTCCCCGGCCCTGGTTGGGTCGTGTGGGTGGTGGCCACTCGATATGTCCCTTTCACGGTGATGTTTCTCTTTCTCTCTCCCTCTCATTTTATCTGAACAAAAAAAATGGAAAAATGCCCTCAAGTGAAGATTAAAAAAAAAAAAAAGTGACTTCAGCCCGGCTGGTTTGACTCAGTGGATTGAGTGTGGTCCCATGAACTGAGAGGTCCCGGTTTGATTCCCAGGCAGGGCACATGTCCGGATGGTGGGCTTGATCCCAGTAGGGGACATGCAGGAGGAAGCTGATCAATGTATCTCTCTCACATCAATGCTTCTCTCTCTCTCCCTTCCTCTCTCTCTAAAAAAAGCAATAAAAACATTTTTTTTTTTAAAGTGACTTCATTTATTTTTTTAATTCTCACCTCAGGATATTTTTCTATTCTTCTTCAGATAGAGTGGGAGAAAGAGAGAGGGGGAGAAAGAGAGAGAGAAACATTGATGTGAGAGGGACACATCGACCAGTTGCCTCCCACAGGACCCCGACCAGGGCTGGGGACGAACCACAACTGAGGTATGTGCCCCTAACTGGAGTCAAACCCGTGACTTGCCCTGGCCGGTTTTGCTCAGTGGTTAGAGCATCAGCCTGCGGTCCCGAGAAACCCAGGTTCAGTTCCCGCTAAGGGCATATACCTCGGTTGCAGTTTGTCCCCGGCCCTGGATGGGTCGTGTAGGTGGCAACCACTCGATGTGTCCCTTTCATTTCAATGTCTGTCTGTCTCTCTCTCTCTCTCTTCCTCTCTCTCTCCTACTCTATCTGAACAAAAAATGGAAAAATGTCCTCGGATGAGGATTAAAAAAAAAAACACAGAAGAAGAACGATGAGTTAGAAATAACTCCAAGATTGAATGCCTTTAAGAATGGTGTTACCACTGACAGACACAGGTAAATTGAAAACTGCTTGTGTGTGGGGGAGGGATGGGCTAGATAAGCTCAGAAACCATTAATTTGACATACTAAATCTCTAGTATGTGAATAGAAATATGGCATGAAAATCTGGGTACAAACCTGTAAGAAATACCCAGTTTCTACAAGTTGTAGAAGTTGTAATGCATTAGGTTTAAAGCATTTCCTGTAAAAATACAAGTGAGGTTTTGTTTTTTAAAATAAAATTTAATTGATTCCTTTTCACTCATCTCCTTTCCTACCTGAACAACTCAGTTCAGCAGCCATTAAGTGAAAATAGGCTAAGTAGGCATCAAGCTGAGTGGCAGAAATGGCTACAGTCTGGTGATGTGAGAAAGGTGTCCCTGAGGGGGAAAAAGCCTGGCATACAGTTTCGGAGTCCAGGTAAGATGAGAGGAAAAATCTGCATGGAAGGATAACTTGGCACGGGGTGCTACAACCCTAGTAGAGTGAGGAAGGCTTCCACATAGGGCACTAGAGTCGCAGTGAGCATAGGGCACTAGAGTGTCCACATGATGGGGAAGAGCAGCAGAGGAGGCTAGAGCAGTTAGGGTTCCCAAAGTGGACAGAAGACATTCATTGAGGGTGGAGGGACAGTGGCCCAGCACAGAGTTTCAGACCCAATGGGAAGAGTAGGGTGGAATGGGCAGCCCAGTGCAAACAGATCCCAAAAGGGTGAGGAAAGCATCCATGCCAAGTATGAGGTGGGAAATTGAAAGGAATTTGTGTCAAAAACAGGAGATGAGTTATATAGAAGGATTAAATAAGGAGGTAGATCAAACATTGAAGATAGTGAGAGCAAGGTTTATCATAATCAGAGAAGACTTACAAATACAGGAAGGAAGAAAACTTAGAATGAATACTGTGCTGCTGAACTAAAATTGAAGGTATCATTGTGAACTCACAGCTTACTGTATATATAGAGACAGAAATCTCTAGGTAAATGATGTACACACATACATATAAACACCTCTATTGATAAGACAATCAGGCATCAGTAACACCCCAATAGCAATGAGTACATTTAATGATTCAGAGTCACTCTCCACTAACAGAGTACCAGAGTTCCTTAGAACAATGGCTAATTCCAGGCTTGGGCAGGGAAAATATAAGATACACTTAGAATACTTGTGGTACTCAAAAAGTAATGGAGACATGGCAAGATGACACATGGGCCAACATGAAAGGCTCTCACAGGCTAAATCTGGGACAGACTGAACATTAAATTATAATAATAGATTACAACAGTTGGCAGGCAAATTCTAACATGTCCCCCCCCAATGATCCCTACCCTCCTGGTGTTCATAACCCTTGTGTAATCCCGTCCCTTTGCTTCTAGGTTATATAAAATTTTAACTTCCATTTTGCTAACAGACTCTATTGCCTTCTTATCTTGCATGTTTTTATGAAGCAAGCAGTCATATGGAAGAGGTCCACCTGGCAAGGAATAGTTAGCTGGGAATTGAGGCTCTCAGTCCAATAGCCTTTGAGGAAAAGGAATTCTGCCAAAAACAATGTAAACTTAGAAGTGAAACTTTCCCCACTCAGGCCTCCAAATGAGGCCTCAGCCCTAGCAATACCCTGATTATAGCCTCGTTAGAGATCTTGAAAAAGAGGACCCAGGTTAGGCATGCCCACACTCTTAACAAAAAGAAACTGAGAAATAATAGTGTGTATTGTATGTTATTATAAGCCATTACATTTGTGGTATTTTGGTATGCAGAAAGATATAATACAATAAACCACTAAATAAAATAAATATCCTTCACTCTATTAATGATATAAAGAATAAACTAGCCCTGGCCCTGGCCGGTTTGGCTCAGCGGTTAGAGCGTTGGCCTGCGGTCCTGAGAGACCCGGGTTCGGTTCCCGCTAAGGGCATGTACCTCGGTTGCAGTTTGTCCCCGGCCCTGGTTGGTTGTGCGGGTGGCAGCCACTCGATGTGTCCCTTTCACATCGATGTTTCTCTCTCTTCCTCTCTCTCCCTCCCACTCTGTCTGTACAAAAAAAAAAATGGAAAAATGTCCTCGGGTGAGGATAAAAAAAAATAAAAAAATTAAAAAAAAAAAAAGAATAAACTAGCCCTGGCCAGTTTAGCTCAGCTGTTAGAACATCAGCCTGTGGACAGAAGGGTCTTGGGTCTGATTCCCAGTCAAGGGCACATTCCTGGGTTGTGGGTTTCATCCCCGGCCTGGTTGGGGCATGTGCAGGAGGCAACCAACTGATGTGTCTCTCACATCAATGTTTCCTTTTCTCTCCCTTTCTCTCTCCATCCTTCCTTCCCTTACTCCCTTCCACTATAAATCAATGAAAAAATATCCTCGGGTAAGGATTAACAACAACAACAAAAAAGAATAAACTAAAAGTTAAGTTTGATAAGGAATATGATACTTGAATAGTCTCAAAATATCTTCCCACATAATACTTATTACATAGGAGAAAACAGTAACTTTATAGTGGAAAAACCTGGCTGACATCTTAATCAAGCGATCACCTAGAATCATAGAGTCTTCCAAAACTTAACTGGAAAGAGTCAGAAAACCTGAACAGACCAACAACTAAGGAAATAGAAACAGGAGCCAATAAACTCCCAGACAAGAAAAGCCCTGGCCTGAACGGCTTCACAAGGGAGTTTTATCAAACATTCAAAGAAGAACTAACACCTATTCTCCTCAAAGTATTCCAAAAAATTCAAAAGGAAGACTCCCAAGCTCTTTATATGAGGCCAGCATAATCCTAATCCCAAAACCAGATAAATATACTACAAAGAAAGAAAAGTACAGGCCAATATCCCTGATGAGCATAGATGCCAAAATCTTAAACAAAATTTTAGCAAATGGGATCCAGCAATATATTGAAAAATCATATGATCATATCAATAGATGCTGAAACACATTTGACAAAAATCAGCACCCATTTTTGATAATTAACTCTCAACAAAGTGGGAATAAAAGGATCATACCCCAACATAACAAAGGCCATATATGAAAAACCTACAGCCAACATCACACTCAATGGGCAACAAGACAGGGATGCCCACTTTCACCACTCTTATTCACCAGAGTACTGGAAGTCTTAGCCACAGCAATCATATATGAAGAAAAAATAAAAGGCATCCAAATTGGAAAGAAGGAAGTGAAACTGTCATTATTTGCAGATGACATGATATTGTATACAAAAAACCCTAAAGAATCCAACAAAAAATTACTAGATTTCGCTCTGGCTGGTTTGGCTCAGCGGTTAGAGCATCAGCCTGGGGTCCAGAGAGATCCAGGTTCGGTTCCCGCTAAGGGCACGTACCTTGGTTGCAGTTTATCCCCGGCCCTGGTTGGGTCATGCAGGAAGCAGCCACTCAAAGTGTCCCTTTCATGTCCTTCCTTCTCTCTCTCTCTCTCTTTCTTCCTCTCTCTCCCTCCCACTCTTACTGAACAAAAAATGGAAAAATGTCCTTGGGTGAGGATAAAAAAAAAAAATTACTAGATTTAATAAATGAATACAGCAAAGTAGCAAGATACAAAATCAACATCCAAAAATTGTTGGCATTTTTATATACCAATAATGACCACACAGAAAGAGAAACTAAAAAAAAAAATCCCATTTACCATTCCAACGAAAAAAGTTAAAATACTTAGGAATAAACTTTACCAAGGAGGTAAAAGATCTGTTCTCAGAAAACCATAGGACATTGAAAAAAATAGAGGAAGATATTTTAAAAAAGAGTGGAAGAATATACCAAGTTCATGGATTGGAAGAATTAACATAATTAAAATGTCCATACTACCCAAAGCAATCTATAGATTCAATGCAACCCCCATTAAAATACCAACGACATATTTCACAGACCCTGAACAGCCACAGCAATCTTGAAAAATAAGAACAAAGTGGGAGGGATCACAATTCCCGATAAGTTATACCACAAGCTATTATAATCAAAACAGCCTGGTACTGGCATAAGAACAGGCACATAGGATCAGTGGAACAGAACAGAGAACTAAATATTGACCCAAGACATTATGCTCAATTAATATTTGACAAAGGTGGCAAGAGCATACAATGGAATAAAGACAGTCTCTTTAATAAATGATGTTCGGCCCTGGCCAGTTTGGCTCAGCGGTTAGAGCATTGGCCCGTGGACCTGAGACTCCGGGGTTCAGTTCCCGCTAAAAGCACGTACCTTGATTATAGTTTGTCCCCACCCCGGCTGAGGTCATGTGGGTGGTAGCCACTTAATGTCTCTCTCTCACATCGACGTTTCTCTCTTTCTCTCCCCCCCCACCCTCCCTCCCTCTCTATCTGAAGATAAATGCAAAAGTGTCCTCGAGGGAGGATAAAAAAACAACAACAAACAAAATAAGTGATGTTGGGAAAATTGGACAGCTACATGCAACAAAAATGAAACCAGACCACCAAATTACACCATACACAAAAATAAACTAAAAATGAATAAAAGACTTTTTTTTTTTATCCTCACCCGAGGACATTTTTTTCCACCATTTTTGTTTAGATAGAGTGGGAGGGAAGGAGAAGAAGAGAGAGAGAGAGAAACACTGACGTGAAAGGGACATATCGAGTGGCTGCCTCCCGCACATCCCCAACCAGAGCCAGGGATGAAATGCAACTGAGGTATATGCCCTTGACGAGAATCGAACCCACGATTCATTGATCCAAGGACCAATGCTCTAACCATGGAGCCAAATCAGCCATGGCTGGATAAAAGACTTAAATGTAACTCAAGAAACCATAAAAATCCTAGAAGAAAATGTAGGCAGCAAAATCTCAGACATCACATGTAGCAGAATTTTCACTGATACATCGCCTAGGGCAAAGAAACAAAAGAAAAAAATAATAAATGGGTCTATATCAAACTAAAAAGCGTCTGCACAGCAAAAGAAACCAACATCAAAATGAAAAGGGAACGCACTGTATGGGAGGACATACTTGCCAATGATACATAGGATAAGAGGTAGATTTCCAAAATATATAGAATACTCATACAACTCAACGAAAGGAAGGCAAACAAGCCAGTTAGAAAATAGGCAGAGGACCTAAACAGACAATTCTCCAGACAGGACATACAAATGGCCAAGAGACATATGAAAAAATGTTCAGAGGTGGGTTAAGATGGTGGCATAGGTATATGCACTATCGCCTCCTCCCCCAATCACGTCAAAACTGCAACACAACCATCATTCAGAACCACCTGAAATCAAACTGAAAGTCCTACAACTATGAAATTAAAGAAGCAACCACATTGAGACTGGTAGGAGGGGCGGACGGGCTGGTCCCACACGGAGTGAGGGGTCCCCATCCCACACCAGGTGCCCAGCTCAGGATCCCAGTGCCAGGAAAAAAAGTCCGCATAACTTCTGGCTGTAAAACCAGCGGGAACTGAGGTAGAGGGAGGCTGCGGCTGCGGAAGCCCCAGCAGCCAGCCAGCCTTCCTTCCTTCCTTCCTTCCTTCCTTCCTTCCTTCCTTCCTTCCTCCCTCCCCCTCCCTCCCTCCCTCCCTCCCTCCCTCTCTCTCTATTATTTTATCCTCACCCGAGGACATTTTTCCATTTTTTGTTCAGATAGAGTGGCAGGAAGAGAGAGGAAGAGAGAGAGAGAGAGAGAGAGAGAGAGAGAGAGAGAAAGAGAGAAACATGGATATGAGAGACACACATCGAGTGGTTGCCACCCACACGACCCCAACCGGGGATAAGGACAAACTGCAACCGATTTACATGCCCTTAGCAGGAACCGAACCCGGGTCTCTCTGGACCACAGGCTGATGCTCTAACCGCTGAACCAAACTGGCCAGGGCCTAGCAGTTCTTCTTAAAGGGCCCACACAGACTTACTCAGACCCGCTCCCTCTAAGCTCCGAGGGGAGGCAGCTTGAGGGGCGCCAGGGAACAGGGAAGAACTGAGCTGTTTGGCCTCCGGACGAGGGCTGGAGGGTAGCTTTCTCCTGGACAGATGTGCTGGTGGAGGCTGTTTTTCCTTTGTTGAGCCCTTCCCCCACAGGGGTGGCAGACAGCCGCCATATCTGGGACCCCAGCAACCTGGCTCACACTGTTGGCCCTGCCCTGGTGATTCCCTGAGGCCCTGCCCCACCCAACTATCAGGCCCACCCAAGCTGTTTCCAAAGGCTTTACCATAGGATTGGCCCATGTTGGATCCTGCTTCAGTTTCCTAAAATCTCTCAAACAAGCAGCATCTGGTACCTGAGCCCACCAGTGCACCTGGCACCATCGGGCCAGTGGACACCCTGGGGCAACACAGACCAGTGAACAGTAGTAGAGCTGTCAAGATGCCGGTAGCGGAACCGCAAACGGCGGGAGCCCAGCACCATCCCCTGAAGTAGCAGCCTGATCAGAGTCAAGATATACCCCCAGCAACAGAGGCTAGGGAGCAGACATCCATCCACAGGCAACAGAAGCATAGACCAGCAGTGGAAAACTATCCCCCCGCAAAAAAAAAAACTACAGCAAAGGCTGAGCAGGAGCTGAGACCCACTGGGCAGCAGCACTCCCCAGCCACCAGCCATGGGATCAGGAGCGCTGTGTGACCTAGCAGCCCACAAGAGCGGTGCAGAGCTGGGGCTCAAGAGGGGCCAGTCTCAGTGAGCCCCACACCTCTCGTTAAGTGGCCCCAGGCCTGGCACTAGAAGCAGCTAGCTTTGGTTCACAACTTGGCTTTTCCTGGACACCTCCAAGCCCAGCACAAAAAGCAGCCATATGCAGTTTACTTTGTAGCTTATGCCGGGTGGCCCTGGATAGAGCATAGGCAGTGGCTGACCTTGTCCCATAGCCAGCACACCTGGTGGACAGCTTCAGACCACATCAAAACACCACCACTCAACCACGTCCACAGTGACACACTCAATGAGTGGACTCAGTGGATACCAGAGCCCTGCTGAAGTAAGTCTTGCTCTGTGTGGTAGGACCCTACACCGCTGATCCTCCAAGGTAGTGGCTAGTGGGCACAGCCAATCCTTGCAGCCGACCAGCCTAAGTAAACCCCACCCATTTATGTGCCAACAGCAATCAAGACTCAATTACAAGAGAAGGGTGTCTGGTCCACACCAGGGGTGCACCATGAGGGCCCAGCTGGGGTGATCAGGGAGACTGTGCCACTAGATGCTATAGGACACCTACAACAGTAGGCCACCCTACGAAGCCTAGGAGGCATAGCAACTCTGCCTAATACATAGAAACACAACTCTGCCTAATACATAGAAACAATCATAGGGAAGCAGGCAAAATAAGGAGACAAAGTAACATGTCCCAAATGAAAGAAAAGAACAAAATCCCAGGAAAAGAACTAAACAAAATGGAGATAAGCAATCTAACAGATGCAGAGTTCAGAACACAGGTTATCAGGTTGCTCAGGGAACTTGGTGAGACATCCAAGGGACTTAGTGAGATCTTCAAAGAACTTAAGGAGACTTCTGAGGAACTTAGTGAGAACATCAACAACATAAAAAAGGGCCAGTCAGAAATTACGAATGCACTAACTGAAATAAAGAATAATTTATAGGGAATCAATAGTAGAGTAGGTAAAGCCAAGAAACAAACCATCGATTTGGAATATAAGGAAGCAGAAAACACCTAACTAGAACAGCAAAAAGAAAAAAGAATCCAAAAAAATGAGAATAGTGTAAGGAGCCTCTGGGACAACTTCAAGCGTGCCAACATTCACATCATAGGGTTGCCTGAAGGTGAAGAAAGAGAGCAAGAAATTGAAAAACTATTTGAAACAATAATGACAAAAACTTCCCTAACTTGCTGAAGGAAATAGACACAAGTCCAGGAAGCACAAAGTCCCAAACAAGTTGAACCCAAAGAGGTCCCCACCAAGACACATCATCATCAAAATGCCAAAGGTTAAATACAAAGAGAGAATCTTAAAAGCAGTAGGAGAAAAGCAGTCCGTTACCTACAAAGGAGCTCCCATAAGACTGTCAACTGATACCTACAAAGGAGCTCCCATAAGACTGTCAGCTGATTTCTCAAAAGAAACTTTGCAGGCCAGAAAGGAGTGGGAAGAGATATTCAAGGTGATGAAAAGCAATGACCTACAACCAAGATTACTCTAACCTACAAAGCTATCATTTAGAATCGATGGACATATCAAGAGTTTCCCAGACAAGAAAAAAACCAAAGGAGTTAATCACCACCAAACCAGTATTATATGAAATGTTGAAGGGTCTTCTTGAAGGTGAAGAAGAACAAAATTATGAACAATAAAATGGCAATTAAAACATATCTATCAACAATTGAATCCACAAACAAAATGAGGAAGCAGAACAGAAACAGACTCACAGATACAGAGAACTTTTTGTTGCTTGCTAGATGGGTGGGGGCTGGGGGAATGGGTGAAAAAGATGAAGGAATTAAGAAGTACAAATTGGTTGTTAGACTGATGAACCTCAAAGGGAAAGGGGAGGGAGGGTGGGATGAGATAAACCAAAGAACTTCTATGCATATATGTATAACCAATGGACACTGACAATAGTGTGAGGAAGGCAGGAGGGGGTAGGAATGGGGAGGAGGGGGGTCAATGGGG
This sequence comes from Molossus molossus, assembly GCF_014108415.1. NCBI lineage: Eukaryota > Metazoa > Chordata > Mammalia > Chiroptera > Molossidae > Molossus > Molossus molossus. The sequence continues at coordinate 22,872,525 of NW_023425352.1, forward strand.
TAAAAAGGGAGAAACATCTGTAATACATTCAACAATAAAGATGAGTTTTTAAAAAAAGAAAAAATGTTCAACGTCTCTAATCATCAAAAAGATGCAAATTAAAATGACTTTGAATTATCACCTCACACCTGCCAGAATGGCTGCCATTAACAAATCATCAAACAAGTGCTGGTGAGGGTGTGGAGAAAAGGGGGCTCTAGTACACTACTGGTGGGAATACAGACTGGTGCAGCCACTATGAAAAACAATATGGTGTTTCCTCAAAAAATTAAAAATTGAACTGCCATTTGATCCAGTGATTCTACTTCTAGGAATATATCCTAAGAAGCCTTAATCACCAATCAGAAAGAATATATGCACCCCTATGTTTACAGCAGCACTATTTACAAAAATAGCTAAAATCTGGAAACAGTCCAAGTGTTCATCAGTAGATGAGTGGATAAAAAAGCTGTGGTAGCCCTGGCCAGTTTGGCTCAGCGATAGAGCATTGGCCTGTGGTCCAGAGAGACCCGGGTTCGGTTCCCACTAAGGGCATGTGCCTCGGTTGCGGTTTGTCCCTGGCCCTGGTTGGGTCGTGCGGGTAGCAGCCACTCGATGTGTCCCTTTCACGTTGATGTTTCTCTCTCTCTCTCTCTCCCTCCCACTCTATCTGAACAAAAAATGGAAAAATGTCCTCAGGTGAGGATAAAAACAAAAACAAAATGCCAAATGTTAAAGACAAAGAGAGAATCTTAAAAGCAGCAAGAGAAAAGCAGTTAATTACCTACCAAGGAGCTCCCATAAGACTGACAGCCAATTTCTCAAAAAAACACACAAACGTTTTAGGCCAGCAAGGAGTGGCAAGAGATATTCAAAGTGATACAACCAAGATTATTCTATCCTGCAAAGCTATCATTTAGAATTGATAGACATGTAGTTTCCCAGACAAGAAAAAGCTAAAGGAATTCATCACCACAAAACCAGTATTATATGAAATGTTGAAGGGTCTTCTTGAAGGAGAAGAATAACAAAGTTATGAGCAATAAAATGTGCCCTGGTCAGTTTTGCTCAGCAGACCAGAGTCTAAGGTTCGGCTCCCGCTAGGGGCACGTACCTGTTGTAGTTTGTCCCTAGCCCTGGATGGGGTCATGTGGGTGGTAACCACTCGATGTGTCTCTCTCACATTCATGTTTCTCTCTCTCCCTCCTGCTCTGTCTGAAGATAAAATGCAAAAATGTCCTCAGGTAAGGATTAAAAATAAATAATAAAATAAAATGGCAATAAATACATATCAACAATTGAATCTACAAACAAAATGAGCAGTCAGAACAGAAACAGACTCATAGATACAGAGAACTTTTTGTTGCTTGTCAAATGGGAGGGGGCTGCGGAGATGGGTGAAGAATATGAAGGAATTAAGAAGTACAAATTGGCCCTGGCCGGTTTGGCTCAATGATTAGAGTGTCAGCCTGTGGTCCACAAAGACCCGGGTTCGGTTCCCGCTAAGTTCATGTACCTTGGCTGCAGTTTGTCCCCGGCCCTGGTTGGGTCGTGTGGGTGGCAGCCACTCGATGTGTTCCTTTCATGTTGATGTTTCTCTCTTTCCCTTCCTCTCTCTCCCTTCCGCTCTATCTGAATAAAAAATGGAAAAATGTCCTCAGGTGAGGATAAAAAAAAAAAATTAAAAAAAAAAAAAGTAGTACAAATTGGTTGTTAGACTGATGAACTTCAAAGGGAAGGGGGGAGGGAGGGCAGGAAGATATAAACCGAAGAACTTCTATGCATATATGCATAACCAATGGATACAAACAATAGGATGGGGGAGGCAGGAGGGGGGCAGGAATGGGGAAGAGAGGTCAATGGGGGGAAAAAGGGGACATCTGTAATACATTCAACAGTAAAGATAAGTATTTTTTAAAAAGCATTCATAGAAACTGTAGGCAACAAAATTTCAGACATCATACGCAGCAGAATTTTCACTGATACATCACTTAAGGCAACAGAAACAAAGGAGAAAATGAACACATGGGACTACATCAACTCAAAAGCTTCTGCACAGTGAAAGATACAATCATCAAAATGGAAAGGCTACCCACTGTACGGGAGAGCATAATTGCCAATGATATATCAGATAACGGGTTAATGTCCAATATATATAGAGTGCTCATACAACTCAACAAAAGGAAGACAAATAACTCAATTAAAAAATGGGCAGAGGAACTAAATAGACACCTCTCCAAACAGGACATACAAATGGCTAAGAGACAATATGAAGAAATGTTCAACATCATTAATCATCAGAGAGATGCAAATTAAAACAACAATGAGGTATTACCTCACACCTGTCAGAATGGCCGCCATCAACAAATCATCAAACAACAAGTGCTGGCGAGGGTGTGGAGAAAAGGAGACTCTAGTGCACTGCTGGTGGGAATGCAGACTGGTGCAGCCACTATGGAAAACAATATGGTGTTACCTCAAAAAATTAAAAATTGAACTTCCATTTGACCCAGTGATCCCACTTCTAGGAATATACCCTAAGAAGCCTGAAACACCAATCAGAAAGAATATATGTACCCTCATGTTTGTAGCAGCACTATTTACAATAGCTAAGATCTGGAAACATCCCAAGTGTCCATCAGTAGACAAATGGTGGTACATATACACAATGAAGTACTATGCAGCTGTAGGAAAGAAAGAGCTCTTATCCTTTAAGACGACATGGATGGACCTGGAAAGTATTATCCTAAGCGAAACAAGCCAAACAGAGAAAGACAAGTATCATATGATCTCACTTATTTGTGGAATATAATGAACATAACAGTCTGAGGAATGAGGTAGTCAGTCCCAGAGACGTGGAAGTGGGGTACAGACTGACAATCCCCAGAAGAGGGGGTGATGGGGGAGAGATAAACCACAGAACTTATATGCATGTATGCATGAACAATGGACATAGACAACAAAGCTGGGGACAGGGCAAGGGGGGGGGAGGAATCAGTGGGGGGAAAAGGAGAAACATCTGTAACAAAAATAATTAATTAAATAAAAATAAAAATTAAAAAAGGCATTCATGGTGCCAAGGAGCCAAAAATAGGAGTACAGAGCCCATCAAGAACAAGGTGCCCTGGTTTAAAAAAAAAATTTTTTTTTAAGGGCTTTGTTGATACAATGGAATGGCACCAGAAATAGAGTAGCCTCAATCAAACCAAAGGGATGTGTCCATGAAAACACTATTAAGCCTTCTCTGAAGGGAGATATTACCCAGAGTCTCTACCACTTTCATTTTTAAAAATTCTAGCATTCAATAAATAATTGTCAAGAATTCAAGAAAAAGGGGTCAAATGCCCCTAAGACAGAAAAGAAAAACAGACCCCCAAACAGCCAAAATGGGCAATTACCCAAGTGTCTACTGATAATAGTTGGATAAATAAAATGTGGTATATACATATAATGAAATATTACTTAGCCTTAAAAAGGAAAGGAATTTTGACATATGTTACAATGTGGATGAACCTCCAGGACATTAGACTAAATGAAATAAGCCAGTCACAAAAATACAAGTACTGTTTGATTCCACTTATATGAGGTACCTAGAGTAATCAAATTCAGAAAGAATGGTTGTTGCCAGTGGCTGGGGGTAAGGGTAGTGGGGGCAAGAAGAATGGGGAGTATAATGGGTATAGAGTTTCAGTTTTGCAAGATGAAAAAGTTCTGGAGATAGGTTGCACAACAATGTGAATGTAAAGCTACTGAATTGTAAATTTAAAAATGATTACAATGATACATTTTATTTAATGTGTATTTTAACACAATAAAAAAGCCCCCAAACTGATACGTATTAGAATTCCTAGATACAGGCTTTAAAATAACCATGTTTGCCCTGGTCTATTTGGCTCAGCGATTGGAGTATCCGCCTGTGGACCAGAGAGTCCTGGGTTCGGTTCCCGCTAGGGGCACGTACCAAAAATAAAATAAAATAAATAAATAAAATAAAATAACCATGTTTAAGATATTCAAGAGTCCTGGTCAGTGTGGCTCAGTTGGCTGAGATTTTTCCCATGCACCAAAAGGTTGCAGATTCAATTCCCAGCCGAGGTACTTATGGAAGGCAACCAATCAATGTTTTTCTCTCACATTGATATTTCTCTCTCCCTCTCCCTTCCTCTCTCTCTAAAATCATTTTAAAAAGACATTCAAAAAAATAAGTGAAAAAGTGAACAGTTCCACAAAACAACTGAAATCTGTAATAAAATATATAACATGAAAGTCCTGTAAGTAAACAATACAAAGCTGAAATTAAGAATTCTTTAGATTGGTTGAAGAGTCAGTTAGAAACAGACCAAGTGAGAATTAGTGAACAGAAAGAAAGGTCAGTAGACTATCATTTGATTGAAAATAGAAATAAAAGACAGAAAAATACTGAAAACAATGTAAGAAATATAAGTAACACAGTGAAAAGTAAACAATGTATATTTGACTCATAGAAGGAAAAAGAGAAAATGAGGCAAATGCAACCATTAAAGAGACACCAAATTTTTCAAAACTGATGAAAAACATCAAACTACAGAGTCAGCAATCTACAAACATATAAAGAAAGCACATTTTCTATACTTCGGCAAACCATTATTCTAACTTTGAATCAATTTATGCACTTTTATTTTTTATTATTTATTTTTGTTACAGATGTTTCTCTTTTTCCCCCATTGACACACTCCTCCCAATCCCGCCCCACCCCCAGCATTATTGTCTATGTCCTTGTTTACGCATACATGCATATAAATTCTGTGATTTATCTCTTCCCTCTCCCCACGTCCACCTCTTCTGATGTTTGTCAGTCTGCACCCCTCTCCCATGTCTCTGGGCCAATTTTGTTCATCAGCTTGTTTTGCTCATTATATTTCATAAATAAGTGAGATTGTGTGGTATTTGTCTTTCTCTGATTGGCTTGTTCCGCTTAGGATAATATTCTCCAGGTCCCTCCATGTTGTCTCAAAGGATAAGAGAGCTTTCTTACAGCTGCATAGTATTCCATTCTGTATATGTACCATAGCTTTTTTATTCATTCATCTACTGATGGATACTTGGGCTGTTTACAGATCTTAGCAATTGTGAACAGTGCTGCTATGAACATAGGGGTACATATATTCTTTCTAATTAATGTTTCAGGCTTCTTGGGGTATATTCCTAGAAGTGGGATCACTGGGTCAAATGGAAGTTCAATTTTTAATTTTTGGAGGAAACACCATATTGTTTTCCATAGTGGCTGCACCAGTCTGCATTCCCTCTAGAAGTGTACTAGAGTCCCCTTTTCTCCACACCTCGCCAGGACTTGTTTGATGATTTGTTGATGGCAGCCATTCTGACAGGTGTGAGGTGATACCTCATAGTCATTTTAATTTGCATCTCTCTGATGATTAGAAACATTGAGCATTTTTACATGTCTCTTGGCCATTTGTATGTCCTTTTTGGAGAGGTGTCTATTTAGGTCTCCTCCCCATTTTTTAATTGGGTTCTTTGTCTTCCTTTTGTTGAGTTGTATGAGTACTCTATATATTTTAGAAATTAGCCTCTTATCTGATATATCATGGGCAATTATGTTCTCCCATATAGTGGGTTCCCTTTCCATTTTGATACTTGTTTCTTCTGCTGTGCAGAAGCATTTTAGCTTAATGTAGTCCCATGTGTTCATTTTTTCTTTTGTTTCTATTGCTTTAGGCATTGTACTAGTGAAAATGCTGCTGCATGTGATGTCTGAAATTTTGTTGCCTCATTTTCTTCTAGGATTTTTATGGATTCATAGGTCACATTTAAGTCTTTTATCCATTTTGAGTTTATCCTTATGTATGGTGTAAGTTGATGGTCTAGCTTCATTTTTTTCCATGTAGCTGTCCAATTTTCCTAACACCATTTATTGAAGAGGCTATCTTTACTCCACTGTATGGTCTTGCCACCTTTGTCAAATATTAATTGAGCATAATAACTTTGGTCAATTTCTGGGTTTTCTTGTACTTTAATTTTTTCTTTATTGATTTTAGAGAGAGAGAGAAAGGAAGAGGGAGAGATAGAAACATCGATGCCTCTTGCATGCCCCCTACTTGAGATTTGGCCCACAAACTGGGCATGTGCCCTGACCAGGAATAGAATCAGTGACCTCTTGGTGCATGGGTCGAATCTCAACCACTAAGCCACACACTGGCTGGGTTATCCTTTGCACTTTTAATGAAACATCTTTAAGAGTCTCTTTATTGTAAAGTTTTTTCCTTTTAATGTGAAGTTTTTCCTCTGTGATATCTTCATCTTTTTTGTCACAACCACTTTCCTCATTATGTTAACAAATTCTCCTTCACTAAGTTCTCTGCTGAATATCTAGAATCTATCAAATGGTGTCAGCATCAACATTTCTATGGTCAGCTATTTCTTCTAAGATCATTTACCCTCAACTCAAATTTCAATTGAAATATTATCACTTCTGTTGCTTTGCTTCATCTATCACATGGATTTAACTCTGGTAGGGGAGACAACACAACTACACACATTGTCTGTACATAAACTTAATAACAAATGTGCACTGACTAATCACCAACAGACTTTGAAAGAAGTGACTGATCATGATGTGCATCTGTTTTCCATATAGTAATTTGCTGACTGGAGAACTAGCAATGAAGTGTACTTTACAAAAATTACTCACAGTTAATATACTATGGTAACTGAAATTTGAATGTTCTGGGGGACTGATGTTACTTAACTAAACTGCAGAAATTAAAATTTGTGCACATCAGAACCATGAAAAATGAGAAATTCCGCGACATCCGATTTAAATAAAATAGAAACTCTAAGTACAAGAACAACATCAGACTTCCGTTTCCACCATAAGGGAGTAGCTATTATAAACTTGCTTTCCCATCACTGACAAAAATAATGGACAAAATATGGAGAATAAATTATGTACAAAGAAAAGCTCCAGATAGCTGAACATGAGACCACCTTAAGTCTGTTCCTGAACACAAAATCCTGTTTGCTTAGTGTAAAATTCTACAAAGGCCAGGCAAAGAACTATGAGGGAGCTATTAGCTCAACATCTCCTAGAACCTACACAGAGCTGAGGAACTGTTCTGTTCTGATTAGCCAGATTGCAGAAGCCTACTTGAACACTTGGGACATTCAGTAGGAGCCCCATAAAGTTCACAGTTCACTGGTATGAATATACTACACTAGCATAAAGGTTACACACTAAACATACCCTAGTAAAGCTTAAAATCAAGCCACAGCAGCAACAAGATGATCTACAAGAAACTTAACTGTTGGCTAAAATAAACTCAACATTTAAAAAAAAATTTTTTTTTTACCCTCACTTGAGGACATTTTGCATTTATCTTCAGATAGAGCAGGAGGGAGAGAGGGAGGAAGAGAAAGAGAAAAACATCGATGTGAGAGAGAGACATCAACTGCTTGCCACCCACACAACCCCAACTGGGGCGGGGGACAAACTGCAACCAAGGTACATGCCCTTAGCGGGAACCGAACCCGGGTCTCTCTGGTTCATGGGCCGACGCTCTAACTGCTGAGCCAAACCGGCCAGGGCAAACTCAACATTCTTTTAAAAATACAATAAAATACAAATATTGAATAATGTAACATTCACAATGTCTAAATCTAAAATTACTAGATAATAAACAGTAAAATATGTCCCAAAATCTGGAGGAATATCAGTCAATAGAATCAGAAATGACAGAGATCAAAACATTAAAATAGCTATTAGAACAGCAATACAGTGATGAGAACTACAAAATATATTTTTTAAAATAAGTGAAATAAAACTTCCAGGAAAGAAAAAGACAGTTTGAAATAATAATTTTCTGAGGTGGGATTAACAGCTGATTAAACACTGTAAAAAAAAAAAAAAAAAGATCAGTGAACTTGAAGAAATTACAATATGCAAAATAAAGCACTAAGAGAAAAAAGACTGGAAATAACTGAACCACACCTCAGTCAGCTACAGGAAATAATCAAGTGGTCCAACATATGTATAACTGGTATTCCATTAAAATAAATCAGGGGATGGGGGTTTGGAGGAAGCATAAAATATATTAGGAAAATACATGTTTCCAAATACATTTGGAAAAAAGATAATACAATCTATATAAAAATATGAAAAATGCCAGAAATATAAACATTTTAAAAATCATTCTCACTTTTTTTTTTATCCTCATCCAAGGACATTTTTCCATTTTTTGTTCAGATAGAGTGGGAGGGAGAGAGAGAGAGAAACTTCTCACTTTTTTTTTTATCCTCATCCAAGGACATTTTTCCATTTTTTGTTCAGATAGAGTGGGAGGGAGAGAGAGAGAGAAACATCGACGCAAAAGGGGCATATCAAGTGGCTGCCACCTGCATGACCCAACCAGGGCCAGGGACAAACTGCAACCGAGGTACATGCCCTTAGCAGGAACTGAACCCGGGTCTCTCCAGACTGCAAACCAACGCTCTAACCGCTGAGCAAAACTAGCCAGGGAAAATCATTCTCATTTTAAAATTTATTTTAAAAAATAATAAATAATTTAAGCAAAAGTAATAATGAATTATAATATTCATAATATATTTGGACAGAAGATGTATAATGAATAAGACATTTTATTTGGAGTGATAGATATGTTTTGGAACTAGATAACAGTGGTGATTACACAACATTGTGAATATACTAAATTGTTCACTTTAATTTATTTTTTAGAGAAAGAGGAAGGGAAATAGAAATTGATTTGTTGTTTCACTTATTTATGCATTCAATGATTGATTCTTGTATGTGCCCTGACCAGGGATCAAACCCACAACCTTGGTGTATCAGGACAATGTTCTAACCAACTGAGCTACCAGGCCAGGGCCTAAGTTGTTCACTTTAAAATTGTTAACTTTGTTATGTGAATTTCACCTCAATAAATATTTTTAAATGCATACTGTACTATCTAGAGCAACCACTAAAACAAAACAAAACAAAGGTAACTAATAAGCCAATGGAGGAGATAAAATGGAATACTAAAAAATAATCCAAAAAGACAGGACATTTTCAAACAAAAGTAGAAAAGAACAGTTGGGACAAATAGAAACAAAATGGTAGATTTAAACTTAACCATAATAACAACCATAAGTAATCTAACTATGGCCCTGGCCGGTGTGGCTCAGTGGTTGAACATCGACCCATGCACCAAGAGTTTGCCAGTTTGATTCCTCTTCAGGGCACATGTCCAGGTTGTGGGCCAAATCCCCAGTGGGAAGGGACATGCAGGAAGTGGCCAACTGATGTTCTATCCCATCAATGTTTCTCTCTCTCTATCCCTCTCCCTTCCTCGTACTCTAAATAACAACAACAACAATAATAATAATAATAATTTTAAAAATAAAAATAAAAAAGAAACGATCTAAATATGAATGGTCTAAATCTACACTTTCTAATTGAGTACATTAGCCCAAATTGAGATGTGATTAACTGTAAAATCATTGGATTTTGAAGACTTAATACAAATAAAATATTTCAATAACTATACAGAGTACATGTTTAAGTGATACTTAAAATATACTGAATAAAAAGCACTACAAAAATTTCAAGTTTCTTTTTTAATGTGGCTATAAGAAATATTTAATATATATACTTGGTGCCTGGCCAGTGTGGCATAGTGGACTAAGCATCGTCCCATGAACTGAGAGGTCCAGGTTCGATTCCCAGTCAGGTCACATGCCTGCGTTGTGGACTCAATCTCCAGTAGGGGGCGTGCAGGAGGCAGCGGATTAACGTTTCTCACATCAATGCTTCTACCTCTCTCTCCCTACCTCTCTCTCTAAAAAAAATCAATAAAAACATATCATTTATACACACACACACACACACACACACACACACACACAGTTAGGATCTGTGGCTAACATTTCTGTTAGACAGTACAAGTCCAAACATTAGGAGACAGATTGTTAGACTGAATTAAAAAGCAAGACACAACTATATATTAATATACACAGATATATTAAAAGTTTGAAAAAGATATAAAAGGTTATCATGAGAAAACTGAAATGGCTACATTAATATCAAAGTACACTTACAAACAAGGAGTATTAATGGGGATAAAGAGGGCCTTTTCATAATGATAAAGAAGTCAATTCATCAAGAACTAATGATCTTAAAAGTAAATGTATTAATAAACTTCAAAATATAACAAGTAAGCCCTGGCCAGTTTGGCTCAGCAGTTGGAGCATCGGCCTGCGGACCAGATAGTCCCAGGTTCGGTTCCCGCTAGGGGCATGTACCAAAAAAGAAAATATATATATATACTTATATATATAAAACAAGTAAAATAAATAGAACCAAACATATAAATAGAACTAAATATAAATAAACAAAAAACATATAAATAAGCAAAATAAATAGAACTAAAGGGAAAACAAATCTACAATCATAGTTTGAGGTTTAACACCCCCTCCCTCAGCTACTTGATAGAATAAGCAAAAAATAACTGAAGAGCACAATTAATGTACTTGACCTAATGACTTATCTAGAACACTGTACCCAACAACTGCAGTTGTTTTTAAGCACACGTGCTACACTTAACAAAACAGAGCTTAAGGAAGCACCAACACATTTCAAAGGACTAACCTTGCAGAGCATGTTGTTAATGAGCTATAAATCAGTATCAAAAAATAACTAGAGCCCTCGCCAGTTTGGCTCAGTGATTAGAGTCCCAGGTTCAGTTCCCACTAAGGACACATACCTCAGTTGCAGTTTGTCCCTGGCCCTGGTTGGGATCATGTGGGTGGCAACCAGTCTATGTGTCTCTCTCACATTGATGTTTCTCTCTCTCTTTCCCCCTCACTCCCTCCTGTTCTATCTGAAGATAAATGCGAAAATGTCCTCGGGTGAGGATTAAAAAAAAATAACTAGAAGGGGTTCTGGTTCCAGTTAAGAAGGAATAAACACACTCCCTCCTCTATCTCTCACTGAATGCAACTACTAAAAATGGACAGAATCAAGGTGCAGCTATTCGAGTACTCTAAAAAGTTAATTGTGGGTGGATCAGGGACAAAGACTTCAACCCAACACTGAACCAACAATGAATTTTAGCATGTTTAAAAAATTCTTTCAGATCCACCAGCCTACACTGCAGCATGAAACCCAAAAGCAGACATCAGTGTAGACCAGTGGTTCTCAACCTGTGGGTCGCAACCCCTTTGGAAGTCAAAACCTTTTCGCAGGGGTCGCCTAAGACATAACAGTTGCAAAATTACAGTTATGAAGTAGCAACGAAAATAATTTTATGGTTGGGGGTCACCACAACATGAGGAACTGTATTAAAGGGTCGCACCATTAAGAAAGTTGAGAACCACTGGGGTACACAAAGAGAGATCGAGGAGAAGCCCTCTAGTTCTGACCCAAGGAATGTAGGAATCTCCTAATACTCAGAGAATGGTGAAAATCTTCCATTTTTCTTTCTTTTAAAGTTCTCTTTATTCTCTCTAAGAATCCCATAATGAAAGCTACAGTAGAAGCAGTGGGACCCACAGGAGCCAAAGACTCTGAAGAAAATTCTTTGATTAGAGGAGTTGTGATCCTAAAAGGCAGAGGCAAAACTTCATGACTGTTTTTTCCTCTCCATCCTCCCATTACTTAGTCCCAGACACAGTAACTATTCATGTAGAACAAGTTAAATAAAGCCCCAGCTATCTGGCTGGAAGCTTGAAAGGGGAGTTCAGGGAACTAGATAGCACTTGGGAAATCGTGAAGAGGGAGATCAGGAAAGCAGGCCCCATAAAGTGGCTTATGAACTCCTATGCTCAACTGCAAGCTTCACATCTGTGGACATGACTCAAAAAAGCAAACCACAGACTTTGAGAACTAAACTACAAGACAGACTTCCATCTAGATTCCAGACTGGTCACTGAATGCTGCACACATGAAGCAGATTTCAATAATACTACAAAGGTTTAAAAAATTGAATAGTTATTAAAACTACAACCCCACAGAAGGCTATATGAACTTGTAGGTTGAACTCAACTGGGTTGAGAGCCTGATAAAACAAAACATCAACATTTTCAATATTATTATTGTTATTATTTTTTTTAATTTTTCCATTTTTCATTCAGACAGAGTGAGAGGGAGAGAGAGAGAGTGAAACATCGACGTGAAAGGGACACATCGAGTGGCTGCCTCCCGCACAACCCAACCAGGGCCAGGGACAAACTGCAACCGAGGTACGTGCCCTTAGCGGGAACCGAACCTGGGTCTCTCTGGATTGCAGGCCGACGCTCTAACCACTTAGCCAAACCGGCCAGGGCTTCAATATTATTTAAATTTTCTTTTTATCCTCACCCGAGGACATTTTTCCATTTTTTGTTCAGGTTGGGAGAGAGAGAAAGGAAGAGAGAGAGAGAAACATCGATGTGAAAGGGACACATTGAGTGGCTGCCTCACGCACTACCCAACCAGGGCCGGGGACAAACTGCAACAGAGCAAAGTACGTGCCATTAGCGGGAACCGAACCTGGGTCTCTCTGGACCACAGGCTGACACTCTAACCACTGAGCCAAACTGGCCAGGGCTTCAATATTATTTAAACAAAACAGTCCTATAATATTAAAATTTTCCAGGATACAACCCAATAATAACCTAGCATACAAAAAAGAGGGATCTCAACTCACATCAGCAGATGCCAATACCAAACTGTCACAGATGTTGGAAATATCTTTTGAGACAAAGATTTTAAAGTAACTAGTATAAAATGTTACAGTAAATAAGGACAAACACTCTTGAAAAGAGATAGAAAGACAGAAAATCTTACTGAAGGAACAAGAGATATAAAGAACAAAAAAAAAAAAATGGAAATACAAGAACTGAAAGTAACCCAAATGTAAAAACTCATTGGATGGACTCAAAAGTGAAATGGAGATGACAGATCAATATCCCTTATGAATATACAGGCAAAAATCCTAAACAAAATGCAGCAAATAAAATTCAGTTACATATAAAAGGATTATATACCATAACCAAGTAGGATTTATCTCAGAAATGTAAGGATGGCGGCTGCCTTGCTATCTCAAGCTGTTCCAATGCCTAGGTCCATGTCTTTGTGGTGCCTGACTTGCACATTGTCCCCTTTAGTTCCATGAGCTATCTCTGAACTCTTAAAATAGTTGCCCCTTCTTGCTTAAGGGGAGTATGAGGCAATCTGCTACTTAAAACTAAAAGTACTTGATGAAGACAGAAATATAATTCTAAAATGAGTATTATCCCCAGAGTAGATACCACGAAAAGCTACAGTTATTCCAAAAATACTATCAATATTTAAAAAAAAAAAAATTAGCCCTGGCTGGTCTGGCTCAGCAGTTAGAGCATCAGCCCAAGGACCAAAGGATCTTGAGCTTAATTCATGGTCAAGGGCACATACCTCGGTTGCAGGTTTGATCCCTGGCCCTGGTGGGGGTCATGTGAGAGGTAACCAATTGATGTGTCTCTCTCACATTGCTGTTTCTCTCTCTCCCTCCATCCCTTCCACTCTCTCTAAAAATCAATGGGAAAATATCCTTGGGTGAGGATTAACAAAAAAAATTTTTTTTTAATTTAAGCCATGAAAAACAAGAAACTGAATTAACTTTATGAGAACAAAATGAGCCTCTGTATTTAAGGAGATTATAATCTAGTAGAAAAATGAGATTTAAAGATTTAGCCACCACATGTTAACATTTATAATCACTGGAAAACACTAAATCACAATTAAAATGTAAAATATCACTAGTTTGATATCATTATTGTTAAACTAAATAGACACACTAGTCTTACAATTTCTAGATGCTTGTACACAAAGCAGAAGTTCAAGAAATCCCTGGTGAAATGAAATGTTGAATTATCATGACAACTGAGAGGAGATATGACACTAATCCAGGAGTTAAGACGTCAGGTTCTCTTGTCCTGGCCAGGTGTTCAGTTGGTGGGTGGCTCAGTTGGTTGCAGCGTCATCTGTACATCCAAAGATTGCAGGTTTGATTCCTGGTCAGGGCACATACCTAGGTTGTGGGTTAAATCCCCGGTCACAGTGTGTACGAGAGGCAATCAGTTGATGATGTGTGTCTCTCTCTCCTTCTGTCCCTTCCTCTTTCTAAACGTATCCTCAAAAGAGGATTAAAAAGAAAAAAGACATCAGGTTTTCATACAGACTTGTTCTCAAACCAATTATAAGATCTTGAGCAGTTCACTTCTATGCAACTCAGCCTCTTCACTAGTAAAACAGAGTAAATTAAAATATTTCTAACAGTACCTTACAGCAATAGAATTCCATAATTCTGTGATTTACATTCATCTTTAATACTTCTTATATGGATTTTTCTAAAGAATTATTAGTTTCACCACAAAACGTGAACTAAAGGGATGGGAATGCCTTTAAACAAAGGTGAAAGGGGAAAGGAGAAAGCAGCTCCTGATGCTTATTTACAACAATTAAAATTCAAATTTGGCTGCTCTCTAAAATAAATTTTATTCATTATTTATAAAGTATGCAATTAGTCAAATATAACACTCTGATAAACTAGAGTTTTGAACAAACAAATGCTTTAAAATTCTAATAACTATGCATAAGCAGTAAATTATTCTTACTTGGATTTCTACTGCTGTGTAGCACAGGGTTACTAAGTACGTAATTACATAAGAGAGCCACCCAACTTCCAAAGGAGCCATTCCAGTGAATTGTGTAAATAATATGCTTTAAAACAACATAACCTCCTCACATATGAATTTAGATTTGCCAGATATGGAGTAGCTGCATACCTGTGAGACTAGAACACAGTCTTTAAAAGGCCTTCCTAATTATGAATTTACCAGAGAGACTAGAATGACCCAAAGCAAATTAATACATACTTTTATTTCATAACTTTCTATAAAAATATTTTCACTATTCTGCTTCAGTATAGAAAACAAAATATCTTAAAAGTCATTGGCCTGAGTTAAGAACTCGAGTACAAGACTATGACTAATTTTTCTAAAATTGACATTCTGGTTTTCTTAATTACCAAATATTTATGTTTTATTTTTCTTTCATTTGTATCAATATAATAAGTTCTGATGTTTAGTCTATGGCTGATTTTACTCTAAGACTGTTGAATTTGAAAAAACAAGAACTTTCTTTTTTTTACTCACATAAAATATTCAACATTAGCTGACAGTAGGGCATAATAATAATATGTAGATGCTACATGTTTTCTGTACCAAAAAAGTCATTTTTTAATACCCATCCATAGGAAATGAACCAACTTAGTAAACAAATGTAGGCATACAGCCAGGTGGTATTTTTATTCTCCCCATAACAGAACAAAAAGTAAGGATGTTCACTTACATTTTCTTTGTTCCATTACTAAAAATCACCTTATGCTAAGTAAATATAATTCCTGAATTTCTGAAGTTCTCATTTACTTGGTAAGAATAAAATTGCAATTATCTTAGATTAGCTTTTACAAGTTCAATCTCCTATACCTGTACTTAAAACACATTTTAGCCTTGGCTAGTTTGGCACAGCAGTTAGAGTGCTGGCCTGTGATCCACAGAGACCTGGGTTCGGTTCCCGCTAAGGGCATATACCTCAGTTACAGTTTGTCCCTGGCCCTGGTTGGGTCGTGTGGGTGGCAGCCACTCGATGTGTTCCTTTTACGAACACGTTGATCTTTCTCTCTTTCTCTCTTCCTCTCTCTCCCTCCTGCTCCGTCTGAGCAAAGAATGGAAAAATGTCCTCAGGTGAGGATAAAAAAAAAAAATTTTAATTAAAAAAAAAAAGACACTTTAAGTCATGCCACAAATAAATTATTTGGTTATACTGGAATTTCACTTTATTAAAATCAAGTCAAATCCCATTGCAATAAGCTCTAAGGAACTGTCTAAATTCTTTTATTGCCCTAGAATTTATTGCATTAAATATTATTTGAAATAACTAGGCCACCAGCTGAGGCCTGGGAATCAGGGGGTTACACAACAATTTTTGATGATGTGGGATTGACCTACACACAAATTTCAAATGATCACATTGCTCATTGGCAGGATTAGGCTTTAAGTATTTCTGAGAAGGGGAAGGAGAGAAAGGGAGGGGAAGGAAAAGGAGAAGAATAGAAGAGAAGGGAAGGGAATGGAAGAAAACAAAAGAAAAGAAAGCTTGGTGTAGCTAGAGGAGTAAACAGAAGTTGAAGTCATCTTCCATTCTGATTAAAGGCATTTACAACACTTTTCTCTCCCCAGTATGGATTTACACATTTGTTCATAGCAGTTAGTATGACTCAACAGAAGCCAGTGTCATGTTAAGAATCCACATATTAGCCATGGCCAGTTTTGGCTCAGCAGTTACCGAGCGCTGGCCCACAGACTAAAAGGATCTCAATTTCGATTCCAATCAAGGGCACATACCTGGGTTGCAGGTTCAATCCCTGGCCCTGGTTGGGGTCATGCAGGAGGCAACCACCTGATGTGTCTCTCTCACACCATTTCTCTCTCTCCCTCCCTCCTTTTCACTCTCTCTCTCTCTAAAAAAAAAAAAAAAAAATCAACAGAAAAACATCCTCATCAACTCATCAATTAATAGGGGGGAAAAGAAAGGACATCTGTAATACATTCAACAAAAAAAAAAATTCTTTTTTAAAAGGATCAATTAAAAAAAAAAAAGAATCCAAATATTAAAGCTGGCTGGCTGCCACATGAGTGATCCTCAGAGTTTCTTCTTCCTTACAGGCAAAAAAGAGCAAAACAAGCCATAGAGAAAAATCCTTTTATTGGGATGGGAGGTAGGGGGAAAGGAGACAAATCTTCACTTTAGGCTTCTGGATCATCTCCCTCTCTATAGATGTGTTTGCTCTAGCAATGAGTTTAAAAGGGAGAGCTATCTGGAGCTTTCTTCTTCACTGAGAGGGAAACTCTGCTCATGAAAGGATCCCCTGGTATCAAACAGTATTTCAATGACTGCAAACCAAGTATCCAGCCCTCTTGGGTACTCTTTAATTTAACTTTTGTGTAGGAGTAGAGAAAAGAAAATTACTTGCTCATTAGAAAGAGAACAAATGCCTACATAAATAAATGGAACCATATTACATCTGACTTCCTGGGCACCACAGACCAGCAGAGAAGAAACTCATTTTCAGCAGTGTGTTTACTTCACTATTTGCAAATGGCTGGCTGATTGGCAGCTACAATATATGAAATAAATAACCATTTCAAAGATCAAGTGTCATGTTCCCTTCCCTGGTAAGTAACAAAAATGAACATTACCTCCCCTCCCCATCCAGTTTACGGAATTTAGCAAGAGAATAGGTTTATTGGCTGTATGATTACTTGATATGTTGTGAGGATATTTTCTGTGATGGTGTGGTTATTATTTAGGTTAGATAAGAAATTCTCCTTTCTCTCAGGACATCAGTATTAAGAGTTACATATTCACAAGAATGATCCAAAATGAATATTTCTAAAGCAAGTGAAATGTGACAAGAAACTGTGAAATGGGAGTGATGAGTATACCTAATCATTTCTTTTTCTTCCAGGAAAATAAAGTGCCCGATCTTACAAGCCAATTTATCACAAGCCATGATGCAAACATGTAAATGCACACAATCTAATGACACTGCCCACTTTTAAACACCAATCTAAAAATCAGTGCATCAGATTTTAATGTAAAACATTTTCACAGATTTAAAAACTGTTCCAAGGTAAGTTAGGAAAAAAGGAGATTCAAATCCATGTATTGTTATATTCCAGTGGTGCTACAACATCTAGGCACAACAGGATTTAGGCACTTATGGTCAGCTTTCATTTTCAAACTCCTTTACAAAATGTTAGCTAACTTGTTGATATAATTTTTGAAGTGTTGTTGGGTATTTGAACTATTCAAGAGCTCGAGTATGTTTGATCTAAGTCACATGAGTTAGATATGACCTAATAAATAACAACAGAAAGGGATGAATATTTTACAAATCTTTGAAAATAACCTAAACATTTTAGTCCTCCCCCCATATTTTTCTGCTTTTCAAAGAGTTTTTGCCTTGGTCTGTGTGGCTCAGTTGGTTGAGCATCATCCCATGCACCAAAAGGTGGCCAGTTTGATGCCCAGTCAGGGCACATACCCAGCTTTTGGTTTCCCCAGTCAAGATGCATATGGGAGGCATCCTATCAATGTTTCTCTCTCACACTGATGTTTCTCTCTCTCTCTCTCTCTCTCTCTCTCTCTTTTTCTCTCTGTCTCTCTCCCCCCTTCCCCACCCTCTCTCCCTCTAAAAAAAAAAAATCAATAAAAACATACTTCAAAAAGAGATTTCATTTCTTCCCTATGCCTATATGAAAGGGCAGTTTTCAGTTAAATAAAATTGGGCAATGTTTAAAGTGAGGAGCCTATTTATGAAAATCAACTTATATTTAAATCAACATTAATATCTGGATTTTGACTTAAAATATTCAATGATTACTTTAAAACACTGTTCTTATGGTCAGTCAATATTGTCTCTCATAACTGACATATCTACACCACAGTTTTCAACTACAACACAAGAACATTAAATATAAAACCTCTACTAAAGGGCAAGAAGGGTAATGGCATTAGTATACTCATGCTCTGGTAGTGATCAACTATGCAATTAATGTGGGAAAAAATATGGGAATTTCAACACCACAGTTTTTAGAAAAACTCCTCAGTTTTATGGATATTTATAGCATGTATCCAGTCTTGCAGAACTCCATCTTCTCCACCTTATTTGTAACATAAACTGCTCTTAAACCACTTTAATACATTGTTAGAGATACTCCTTTTACACAGTATCTACCCAGCAGCAGATCAATACTCTAATACAGAGATGCTGATTCCATTACCACAAAAATCTGTGCAAGCAGCCAGATGCTGAACAAAGAGCACAGCTTTCATCAGATTTATTCCTAACATGTCTCCACTCCACTGGGATGAAATATTTTGCTGTGGTGAGCAAGCAGAAGTTGGGGGTAAAAATAATGACACTTAACAACTAAGAAGCTTTGATTACAGAGAAAGTTTGAAAGATATGGCTAAAATAAATTTCTTCCCACCTACTGAATGCTTATCATTTATCAAATCCATCTGTTCATCAACAATCATAATGTTGCACTTAATGCTTTCATAAACTACCCTAACATTAGGTGTTTTTGTTGCAATTTAACACTTAACACTAAAATGATACAGAAAGTGGTTGTGGGAAACAATGAAAAGAAAGCACTGGTTGAGAACTGGGGAAAAGAAAAGGAGAAAAGGAAAACATTTTACTGTTCTTTTAAAGACATCTGCAGTAACAAAATTTTGTAACTTCAATTTCTTTCTGAATTTGTTACCAAAAACTCTTTATTCATAAGATTTTGATATAGTTATTACATTTTTCTTTCCTTCATACCATCATTATGATCTGAGGCAATAAAATTGAGTTGAAATATAATTAGGAAGGACAGAGATCTGTCCACATATATGCAGTGGTACTAGCAACTTGCAGTGCCAGAGGGATTTAACTTTTGTCTAAAACCAATTCTCTCTGTCTTTTCTTACACTATTTACTTTCAATGGACTAACGCTGCAATACATCCTTTCTAGACCAGCTTTAATCATTTTCACAACTATGGTTGCTATGACAACAGGATGCAGTTTATCTGTGCTGTTTTCATTTTCCCCATTTGAGTTGCCATAACAACACAATCATTCTGTCTTTCTCCAATATGTAACAACTTTATTTTAGGATTGTATTCTTAAGGACACTGGATCTCCTCAGGAATAAAGTAAATAATAGAATTTATGTAAGAATTTATTTGAATGATATGAAACCCAATTTTAAAATATTTTCAGGGAAGAGTTCTCTTGATAAGAACTTTCATCATACAAAACAAACATTAAAAAAAAAACAACAACCTGGTATATGCTGAAATCTAAACACTGTCAACCATTAGTAGTGACTGATTTTTGTACCGATTTCCCCAAGCAAAAGATAGCAATACCATCATGATTATGAGCTGTGGGAAAGTGTCCATTAATATCTGTCCAAAGTAGAACAATCAAGAATAAAGATAGTTCTATCCCACATTGCTATAGTACCCTAACATCATTTATGAGAAATATCACATCCCAGAATAGTGGGGTTTATACTAGGAAAACTCCATTTAAATATATTTACCTTTATTTGACGTTTTCCGTGGTAGTAGAATCCTATAGGAGTTTATACATTTCAAAATGTACTATAGTATACAGTGAGTATAACAATTCACATTCATAGAAAAGAATTTTAAAAAAGCATTTATTGTTCTAAATCAGCAGTATAAAATCTAAAAAATATTTTGTCTCCTGGATCACCAGTATTTGCTATAACAGCACTTTGTATATATAAGATTATCTTAATTTAATAGCTTAAATCGCTGAGGTCAGGTCCTTTAGCCCTTTGATCAGCTGATAAAGATACATTAAAAACCTCTCCCATAGTATAAATACTCATGTATATACATATTTATTGCCTACAAACAAAACATGAAAATATTACTATTTAAGGAGAAAATATGCAAATATTACTAAATCCCCCTAGTTCCCTACAGGCATAAAAAAGATTATTTATAATATTGTAGTATTTTCACAGGATAGAACTAATTTCACATATTAATGTAACAAGGCATATTTTAATTTTAATCACAGCTGAGATAATTTAATACATTTTCTAGCTGCAATGAACTGAAAAATATGATTTATTTAGCCAAATCTGAGGATCAAAAGAAAACTTAAGGTCTTTTAAAACACAACCATTTTCTTAAGTTCATTTTTTTAAAGAGAAAAACCCACTAGTATTCCAAACTTTGAAATAACAATTTTTAAATTTGTATTTTTGCCACTTTTTTAAAGGACTGTAAGAAGAGAAAGTCTGCAAATGGTGACTGGATCAAGATATTTTCTTTAGAATCCTTTCTTTTTTTTAATCCTCACCCGAGGACATTTTTGCATTCATCTTCAGATAGAGCAGGAGGGAGAGAGGGAGGAAGAGAGAGAGAGAGAAACATCGATGTGAGAGAGACACACCAACTGGCTGCCACCCACACAACCCCAAACAGGCGGGGACAAACTGTAACGAGGTACCTACGTGCTCCTTAGTGGAACCAAAGCCGGGACTCTCTGGTCCACGGGCCAACGCTCTAACCGCTGAACCAAACCGGCCAGAGCTAGAATTCTTTCCATAGAGGAAAGTGAAGAACTCCAAGACAATGATAATGAAAATAAAGCAGCTGGAACAAAAGAGTAGTTACACTACTTAGATGAGGGGTTAGAGGGGGGGAACAGTAACACGGAGAGTGGTGAAAGAAAAGGAGACTAGGACAAAACAGATTCAAAACCTAGGCAACCTGGCTAGACCCTTACATCAAAATTAAACCCACAAACTGGGCTAAAAATTGTATACAAAAGCCCAACTCTCTCCAACCCTGCTTTCTCCTTTCTTTAGTTTGTTGTATTGGTAGGAACCTCAGGAAAATCCCCCATTTTAAGGCAAATTTGCACTAACTTCTAAATTAGCTAAAGCCAGTAGGTACTAATGAGATGATGCAATTTTATTCCAGTGCAATAATGTAAATTTAGGTACTAATGCTGTAGCAATCATGCAAGTCTCAAGACTGGATTTCTGTGATACATTTGACAGGACTGGTGAATTATTTGTGCATGTGTAGCCTAGCATTCTTGGTAACAGCTATGACTCATCCAGAATGCCACTTAAAAGAGAGCCTCTGACATCATCTACAGGGCAGTCAGCTGTGAGTCAACATGCATTCAGATGTGTGCTATTGCTGTTAAACCTGCTAAAACTCACTGGTGGAATTGCTATTCCTGCCCTGATCTAACATGTCTAGCCATATACTCCATAGGGACTCTCAAACTACTGGGAAAAGCCCTTACTACTCTTATCAAGAGTGTTATACCCGTCCAGAGTGGTAAGAATTTTAACCCTTACTCTTTCTGGGCTAGGGCCTTACTTATTTCTCCTCTCTGTTCCTAGGGTAAGAGGTAGTCTGCTTTTGTTTTATTCATAACTAGGGAGTCTGTGTATTTTGTGCAGAGGAGGAGAGTGGAAGAGCCTCCTTTTAGCTTTATCTTTTATACTAGATAATTGAGTCTTTAAACAAAAACCCTTATCTCAAGAATAACCTAGTGTCCCTAATAGAAACAAAGTGAAATCCACAAGCCAAGCCAGCTGCATAATGCAAAAGGTACTTTTTGGTGTGATTTTGGGGGGTAAGAATTTCATATACACATGAGAGCTCTATGGAACTAAATGGTTAAGAAGATGGGTGAAAGAGATATTTTTTAACTATATATCCTTTTGCATTTTTTAAATTTTCTACTGTTACATGTTTTACATACTCAAAAAATATTTTTGAAATAATTCCATATTTTGTTTTCTATCAATAATTAACTTGAACCCAATGTTTATTATTGCTTGCCTTTAGGTTGTTTTTTCTGAACTTGAGAAATTATCTGTAAAATTTTTATGAAGGTATAAAAAGCCATGAATCGCCAAGACACTCTTGAAGAAACACAACAAGGTATGAGAACTCAACTACCATATTAAGGCTTACTATTAAGCTACTTAAGGCTGTAAGGTACTGATACAAGGATAGCTAAACAGATAAACAGAACATAATATGAGTCCAAAAACAGACCAATGCCTGTAAGGACATGATTTGTGATGGAGGTAACACTGCAGAACAGTGGAGAATACATATTCTTCCAATAGATGATGCTGGGGGGGAGGGGCAGCACTGGAAAACCATATGAAAAAAAAAAGATGAAATGGAATCCCTACCTTTCATGAAACACAAAAATCAATTCTAAGGAGACTAAAGTTATAAATGTAAAAGGCAAAACTATGAAGTTTCTAGTAGAAAAAATAGACTATTTTAATATAGACTATTTTCATGACTTAGAGTACAAAAAGTCTTTCTTAAACAAGTCACAGAAGCACTAATTAAACACACACACACACACACACCTTCAATTTACCTATCAATTATATCTAGTAGAAGAACTTAATCACAAACAAAACTGAAAGTCAAAAAGGTACCCACTATTCTTAGAGTTGTAAATGTGGTCTCTAATCCAGGCTGTCAACTGTAACCTTGGACAAGTCATATGAACTCTTTGTGTCTCAGTTGCTCATTTTTAAGAGAATAATACTGTATGATCCAAACAAGGTCTTTTGCCCAAAGTGTACTACCAATCTAAAATGATCACAAACCACTATTTCTTGAACAAGTTAAGTACGTGGACAGAATTCCCAGTGTTGATACCTTAAGAGGATGAAGAAAAAGAGGTGATAAATGTTTCCCAGTCCTCCTAGAACTACAGGTAAAAATAACTAAACATGCTGACAGTGTTTAAGGTTGACCTTGATAGAAAACAGTATATTCCCAATGCTC
Source organism: Molossus molossus (assembly GCF_014108415.1). NCBI lineage: Eukaryota > Metazoa > Chordata > Mammalia > Chiroptera > Molossidae > Molossus > Molossus molossus. The sequence goes on from NW_023425352.1 coordinate 22,895,952, forward strand.
TTAGGTGTAAAGCACATTGACTGGGGTATAGTGACCTTGATGAACATTTGCTTGGTCATACTATTTCTTTAATAAAACTGATAAAGTAGAAAGATCCTCGAAATATCAGAATAGCAATCAAAGGATTTAAATGTGTTCATCCATATATCCCTGACAAATAAAATTCCATCGTCAAAGACAGGGATAAATTGTGGCTGCCTGCCTGGGTAGCTAGGGGAATGAGAAAATTAAGAACAGGACATTCCAGTAGAATTTTTGACAACTACCAGCCAAGTCATTTCTGTACCATTTTTCCTGGCACAACAAAATAATATACTCAAAATTTCATTTGCTCCTCAAAATGACATTTTATGATGAAGCACAGATCTGAGAGCCAAACCCTTATTAAAACAGACATAACTTGTTATGGTAGAATGATAATTATCAAAAACAAAAGCTTTTTAATTAAAATACATTATGTGCCCGGCTGGGTGTGGCTCAGTGGTTGTGCATCGACCCATGCACCAAGAGGTTCCCGGTCAGGGCACATGCCCAGGTTGTGGGCCCAATCCCCAGTGCGGGGGCATGCAGGAGGTGGCCAATAGATGTTCTCTTTCATCAGTGTTTCTATCTATCTCTCCCTCTCCTTCCTCTCTCCCTGAAATCAATAAAGAAAAGAAAAATTTTTTTAAAAAATCCATTATGTAACAACATTAAAATAAGACAGATAAGGGTCTTAACCTAGGATCCACGAATAAGATAAAAAATACCTCTGAACCTCTTGAAATTGTGTATAAAATATATGCATGTGCATATCTGGGGAAAGTATCTCATGACATAAAAAAGTTTTCAGTGAGGTCATAAAAAAGTTTATGAAGCCTTGAATTAGATGACCCCTACTGACTCCTAAAGCCTATAACCCAACACAAATTTGGTAACATTTTACTTAGAGCAAATAAACTTACCCACCTATTAAGGAAATAGAACTTTGCCTCCTTCTGATTTATTGCATTTTCTCTTTATCTAAGTCCAATAAAAGTCCATCTTTCCATCACAAATCTAGTAGAGCTAATAAATGAATTTGGCAAAGGAAGAGGATAAAAAATTAACATCAAGAAATCGACAGGCCCTGGCCAGTTTGGCTCAGCGGTTAGAGCGTCGGCCTGCAGTCCAGAGAGACCGGATTCGGGTCCCACTAAGGGCACGTATCTCGGTTGCAGTTTGTCCCCGGCCCTGGTTGGGTCATGCGGGTGGCAGCCACACAATATGTCCCTTTCACATTGATGTTTCTCTCCCTCTCTTCCTCTCTCTCCCTCCTACTCTATCTGAACAAAAAAATGAAAAAATGTCCTCAGGTGAGGATAAAAAATAAATAAAAATTAAAAAAAAGAAATCAACGGCATTCTTATACACCAATAATGAACTCACAGAAAGAGAAACTAAAAAAAAAAATCCCAGTTACCACTGCAGCAAAAAAACTGAGATACTTAGGAATACACTTAACCAAAGATGTAAAGGACCTGTTTGCAGAAAACTACAGGATGTTAAAAAGAGAAATAGAGGAAGATATAAAGTAGAAGCATATACCTTGTTCATGGATTGGAAGAATTATCATCATTAAAATGTCCACACTACCCAAAGTAATCTAAAGATTACTGCAATCCCCATTAAAATACCAACAGCATGCCCTAGCCGGTTTGGCTCAGCTGTAGAGCATCAGCCCGTGGACCAATGAGGTGTGGGTTCGATTCCGTACCTTGGTTGCGGTTCGTCCCTGGCCCTGGTCGGGGTCATGCAGGAGGCAACCAGTCAATGTGTCCCTCTCACATTGATGTTTCTCTCTCTCTACATTTCTCCCCCTCTTTCTTCCTCCCACTCTATCTGAAGATAAATGGAAAAATATCCTTGAGTAAGGATTAAAATTTTTTTTTAAATAAATAAAATACCAATGACATATTTCATGAAACAGAACAAATACTCTAAAGTTTATATGGAAACAAAAAAGACCCCAAATAGCCACAGCAATCTTGAAAAAGAAAAACAAAGTAGGAGGGATCAATCAGGTTATACTACAAAGCCATTATAATCAAAACAGCCTGGTACTGGCACAAGAACAGGCATATAGATCAATGGAACAAAACAGAGAACCCGGAAATTTACCCAAGACATTATGCTCAATTAATATTTGACAAAGGTGGCAAGAGCATACAGTGGAGTAAACACAGCTTCTTTAATATATGGTGTTAGGAAAATTGGACAGCTACATGCAAAAATATGAAACTAGACTACCAATTTACACCATACACAAGAATAAACTCAAAATGGATAAAAGACTTAAATGTGACTCAGGAATCCATAAAAATCATAGCAGAATTTTCACTGATACCAACGCCAAAGACAAGCGAAACAAAGGAAAAAATGAATAAATGGGACGACATCAAACTAAAAGGCTTCTGCACAGCAAAAGAAACAAGTATCAAAATGGAAAGGGAACCCACTATATGGGAGAGAATAATTGCCAACAATACATCAGATAAGGGGTTAATTTCCAAAATGTATAGCGTACTCATACAATTCAACAAAAGGAAGACAAAGAATCCAGTTAAAAAATGGGCAGAGGGCCCTGGCTGGTTTGGCTTAGGGGTTAGAGCATCAGCCCGTGGACCAGAGAGCCCCGGGTTTGGTTCCCACTAAGGACACGTACGTTGATTGCAGTTTGTCCCCAGCCCCGGTTGGGGTTGTGTGGGTGGCAATCAGTCAATGTCTCTCTCTCACATTGATCTTCCTCCCCCTCTTCCCCATGCTCTATCTGAAGATAAATGCAAAAATGTCCTCAGGTGAGGATAAAAAAATATATATATTTTTTAAATGGGCAGAAGACCTACTCCAAATAGGACATACAAATGGCCAAGAGACATATGAAAAAATGCTCAACGTCACTAATCATTACAGAGATGCAAATTAAAATGACTATGAGGTATCACCTCACACATGCCAGAATCGCTGCCATCAACAAATCATCAAACAAGTACTGGTGAGGGTGTGGAGAAAAAGGGACTCTAGTATATTGCTAATGGGAATGCAGACTGGTACAGCCACTATGGAAAACAATATGGCAGTTCCTCAAAGAGTTAAAAATTGAACTGCCATTTGACCCAGTGATCCCACTTCTAGGAATATATCCTAAGTCTGAAACACCAATCAGAAAGTATATATGTACCTCCATGTTCATAGCAACACTGTTTACAATTGCTAAAATCTGTAAACAGCCCAAGTGTCCATCAATAGATGAGTAGATAAAGCTGTGGTACATATACAGAATGGAATACTATGTAGCTGTAAAAAAGATCTCTTATCCTTTGAGATGACATGGAGGGACCTGGAGAGTATTACACTAAGCGAAATAAGCCAATCAGAGAAAGACAAATATCACATGATCTCACTTATTTGTGGAATATAATAAACAACACAAGCTGATGAACAAAATAGACCCAGAGACAAAGAAGTAGGGTGCAGACTGATAAACCTCAGAAAAGAGGGGCAGGGAGGAGGGAAGAAATAAACCACAGAACTTACAGGCATGTATGCACAACCAATGGACATAAACAACAATGCTGAGGTAGAGGGCGAGATCGGGAGGAGGGTGTCAATGGGGGAAAAAGGAGAAACATCTGTAACAAAAATAAATTAATAAAAAAATTAATAAAAGAAAATTAAAAAAAATTTTTTTTTATCCTCACCAGAGGACATTTTTGCATTTATCTTCAGATAGAGCGGAAGAGAGAGAGGGGGGAAGAGAGAGAGAGAAACATCGATGTGAGAGAGACACATCAGCTGGTTGCCACCAAAATGACCCCAACTGGGGCGAGGACAAACTGCAACCGAGGTACGTGCCCTTAGCGGGAAAATAAAAAAATTTCAATTTCATGGCCTTGATCAAGCAATTAATAATTTAGTTCAGCCCTGGCCGGTTTGGCTCAGCGGTTGGAGCGTCGGCCTGCGGTCCAGAGAGACCCGGGTTCGGTTCCCGCTAAGGGCGCATACCTTGGTTGCAGTTTGTCCCCGGCCCTGGTTGGTCGTGCGGGTGGCAGCCACTCGATGTGTCCCTTTCACGTCGATGTTTCTCTCTCTCTCTCTCTTCCTCTCTCTCTCCCTCCCACTCTATCTGAAGAAAAAATAGAAAAATGTCCTCGGGTGAGGATAAAAAACAAACAAACAAACAAAAATAATAATAATAATAATTTAGTTCAATAACACCCTCTGTCCAGCTGGTGTGGTTCACTGGTTGAACGTCAACCCATGCACCAAGAGGTCACTGGTTTTTTTTTTTATCCTTACCTGAGGACATTTTTCCATTTTTTGTTCAGATAGAGCGGGAGGGAGAGAGAGGAAGAGAGAGAGAGAGAAACATCGACGTGAAGGGACACATCGAGTGGCTGCCACCCACACGACCAACCAGGGCCGGGGACAAACTGCAACTGAGGTACGTGCCCTTAGCGGGAACCGAACCCGGGTCTCTCTGTACCGCAGGCCGACGCTCCAACCGCTGAGCCAAACCGGCCAGGGCAAGAGGTCACTGGTTTGATTCCCGGCCAGGGCACATGCCCAGGTTGTGGACCCAATCCCCAGTGGGGGGCATGCAGGAGGTGGCCAATCGATGTTCTCTCTCATCAGTGTTTCTATCTCTCTCTCCCTCTGCCTTCTTCTATCTCTAAAATCAATAAAGAAAAAATATTTTTTTAAAAATAGAACCTCCCGCCCAGGCCGGTTTGGCTCAGCAGTTGGAGCATCGGCCCGCAGACCAGAGAGGCCTGGGTTCGGTTCCCGCTAGGGGCATGTATCAAAAAAATAAAAAAACAAACAAAAAAAATAGGCCTTCCCCCCAATTTCAAAATCTTCTGTATCTTGCCCGCAGTTTATATTCTTGCTTTTTTTGTTATTGTTGGCAATTCTCACCCAAGGATATTTTTTCCATTGATTTTTAGAGAGAGTAGAAGGGAAAGGGAAGAGGAAGAAAGAGCGAGAGAGGAGAGAAAGAGAAACATCGGTGTGAGAGAGACATATCAATTGATTGCCTCCTGCAGCACATGCCCCTACCAGGGCCAGGGATCGAATCTGCAACCCAGGTACATTCCCATGACCAGGAATCGAACCGTCAACCCTCCGGTGCAAGGGCTGTCACTCTAACCATGGAGCATGCTGGCCAGGGATACCTTCTTACTTTTTAAGCCTCTCTAAACACTCCAATTTTAACTACAACATATCCTACTTATCAATAACAAAGAGAATCTCTTCTTTGATCTTTCTATCAGGCATCATTCTTTCTAGATTCTGAGTACATTTTCATGTCAATTAAAAATAAGATCTCACCATGGCTGGTTTGGCTCAACAGTTAGAGTGTCAGCCCATGGACCAATGAGCCTTGGGTTCAATTCTGGTCAAGGGCACATACCTTAGTTGGTTTGTCCCAGCCCTGGTTGAGGTAATGCAGGAAGCAGCCAGTCAATGTGTCCCTCTTGCATGGATGTTTCTCTCTCTTCCTCCCACTCTATCTGAAGATAAATGGAAAAATATCCTTGGGTGAGGATTTAAAAAAATAATAAGATCTCACTCTTTCCTACCACATTATATAATTAATTGGGGCTATTAGTCCAAATTCATCAATCCCCAAGCCTTTGAAACTATTAGTCAACTCCTAGTCTGGCCAAAATCTGTTGACTAATTCCTACTTCCACCTCATAAATACATACTTTGAAAAAATACACACACAAAACATACTAATGATAACTATAATTTACCACCAACTACTCATAAGAAATTATAGCTCTGCTGACTGGCAAGTAATTTGCAAAAACGTATCAGTTTAGCTGCATAAAATAAATATCCACCTGCCTGTACTAGCACTAATCAAGGCGTGAAATTAAACTTTTTATTCAAAAGGAAATAACTGCTTCAAGGCTGTGATTCAGTCTGGGAAGCAAATATTAAGGTCATCTTTTTCTCTCTGATGTTTATAGTATTTCTAGTGGGGGAAGCAAGGGATGAGGGCTGACTGGCTAACTTCTGTAGAAGCAAAAATATCTCTGTGACATAAATGTGCCACTTGCTTAACTACTTGCCCAGATTTAACAGAACCAAGTTACTGGGATATATGCAGAGATCACTTAAGTAGTGAAAGCCCAAACTGACCACTGTGGACATCTAATTTGGTCAAAACTAAGGGATCCATCCGTGTTTCATTAAGTAAAGAAAATTCAACAAATATAAATACCACAGTAAGTTTTAAAATAGCCTATAGTCATTTTTCATTACAACAGTCAATTTTGGATTAGCCAAGTTATTAAGATCTATTCAGTAATTTAGCCAATTCCCCCCAATTTTTTACAATATTTATCAAAATCAACTAATACAAATATCAACTTATTCCACTACAGTACTTATCCACACTATTCTCATGTCTACCAGAGAAAGCAAACAAGTAGAAAAGGGGCCCAAATAACTATGAGCAAGATATTGGCTTAAAAGGCCTAGACAGCCCTGGCCGGTTTGGCTCAGCAGTTAGAGCGTCGGCCTGCGGTCCTGAGAGACCCGGGTTCGGTTCCCGCTAAGGGCGCATACCTCGGTTGCAGTTTGTCCCCGGCCCTGGTCGGTTGTGCGGGTGGCAGCCACTCGATGTGTTCCTTTCACATCGATGTTTCTCTCTCTCTCTGTGTTCCTCTCTCCCCCTCCCACTCTACCTGAACAAAAAAAAAAAAAAGGAAAAATGTCCTCTGGTGAGGATAAAAAAAAAAAGGCCTAGAGAAACCACAGTTCTCAAAACGCAGCATCACCGGGAAACTAGTCAGAAATACACATTTTCAGGCCTTAACCCAGGCCTACTTAATGGAAAACACAGACTATTCCTCCAGGAACTTCTGATGCAGTGTTTACTACTACAAACCCTTAAATACTAAACTCATGTATTTAAGCAGCTCCAGCAGTGTTTTCCACTAACGATAAAAATTATAAAACATATAACTTGCAAATTAGAACACAAAAAAGACATTTTAGCCCTGGCCAGTGTAGCTCAGTTGGTTGAGCATTGTCCCGTGCACCAGAAGGCTCAGCGGCTAGAGCGTCAGCCTGCGGTCCAGAGAGACCCAGGTTCGGTTCCCACTAAGGGCATGCACCTCGGTTGCGGTTTGTCCCGGGCCGCGGTTGGGTCGTGCAGGTGGCAACCAGTCGATGTGTCTCTCTCACATCGATGTTTCTCTCTCTCTCTTCCTCCCTCTCTCCCTCCCACTCTGTCTGAAGATAAATGCAAAAATGTCCTCTGGTGAGGATAAAAAAAAAAAAAGACATTTTAATTAGTCTAAGTTCAAAATAAAAAAGAAAAGAAAAGAAAAATAGTAGTCTACACAATGTCTTCCCCAAATCAGAAACAGTCACCATTTCAAAGTCAAGGAGAAAGAAAAAGATAGGTGATTTAGAAAAAAATAATTTAGAACTGCCTAAAAATAAATGGGCAAATTTTACAATGATCACAGAAGAATCATCAAAACATGCTAAAACTAGTGGGACAATGTTGGGAAACAAGATATTTACAGTTTCCAAGTTTCATTCCACTGAACACTTATTAATTACAAATATACCTTTACAATGGAGAAATCTGGTGAATATATAACCTTAATAAAATAATCAAACAGTATTACCAATAAAGGAACAAATGGATATGAATGTACCTTCTGATATAATGCACTGAGAAGGAAACCATACATATATTCCTGTCAAATTTTCTAACCTGAATTTAATCATGGAGAAACAATCAGACAAATCTAAATGAGAGATGTTCTGTAAAACCTGCCTAGACAATTCAAAAATGAAATTTCATAAATAAAAAGACTAGGGTACTGGTGTAAATTAATGGAGACTAAAGAGAAAAAAATAAAAAGCTGGTACAACTGGGGAAATTTAAATATGGACTATATAGTAAATAAAATGTTAAGTCATCACTGTTAAATTTCCTGACTGGGATCATGTATTGTGGTTATAAAAAACAATGCTCTTGTTCTTAGGAAAACAGTGCTGAAGCAGAGGTGAAATATCATGATGTCTGCACCTTTCAAATTATTTAGAAAGAAAAGTATAACTATATATAGAGGAAAACATCAAATGCAGCAAAATCTTAACAATTGGCTGATCTAGGTGAGGGGTATATGACTAAATATGTTTTTCTCACAATTTTTCTATAAATATGAAAAAAAAAGATGGATATTATCCATATTCTTCTTCAAAACCAACTGATAATCTTGAGGAAGTAACTTAAACTCTCTGTGCTTCAGTTTCCACATTTGAAAACCAGGGATAATAACATGCACCTAATAAGGGGAGAGGACCAAATGAGTTAATGTATTTAGAGAGAGTGCCTAGACTCCTGCATGGCACAAACTGACTTATAAGTGTTTCCTGCCGTTACTACTATTGTTTTATTTTTACTACTATTCCACCACCCAAGGTGAGAGAGATTTAAAAAAAGAGCCCTGGCCAGTTTGGCTCAGCGGTTAGAGCGTCGGCCTGCAGTCCGGAGAGACCCGGGTTCGGTTCCCGCTAAGGGCACGTACTTCGGTTGCAGTTTGTCCCCGGCCCTGGTTGGTCGTGTGGGTGGCAGCCACTCGATGTGTCCCTTCACGTCGATGTTCCTCTCTCTCTCTCCCTTCCTCTCTCTCCCTCCCACTATATCTGTACAAAAAATGGAAAAATATCCTCGGGTGAGGATAAAAAAAATAAAAAAAAAAATAAAAAAAGACATAGTTTGGCCCTGGCCGGTCTGGTCCACCAGTTAGAATGTCGGCCCTTGGACAGAACGGTCTCGGGTTCGATACTCCGTCAAAGGCACGTACCTGAGTTGCAGGCTCAATCCTCAGCCCCGGTTGGGGTTGTGCAGGAGGCAATCAATCGATGTGTCTCTCTCACATTAATGTCTTTCTCTCTCTCTCTCTCTCTCTCTCTCTTTATCCCTGCCTCCCTCCCTCCTTTCTACTCTCTAAAAATCAATGGAAAAAAATGTCCTTAGGTGAGGATTAACCAAAAAAATAAAATAAAAAAACAACATAGCTTGGATGCTCACAGTCCTATATAATTTCCAAAATATTTTCACGACTTATAATTTCACTTAGTCCTCACAACAGCTCTTTGAAGTAGGAAGAGGATTATTATCTCCACTTTTTAGAAGAGGAAAATGAGACTCAAAGCAGTTAAGCAACTTGCCCAATGCTTTATGACTTTTAGAAAACAGTGTTAAGTGGGAAGAGAACCAGGTCTTGTTTTCACTATGGTGAAATGTAAAATTTACATTCCAATCTAAATAATTACAAGGTATTTCAAAGAAAACACACTAAGAAGACAGGTAGAACTCCTGTATTGTCATTTATAGACAAAAGAAGTTATCACTAGTCTATTCAGCAAAACAGATGCCACTTTGCAGAGCTTTGATATTTTTCTTAAATACCCTTGAAAACAAGGATCAGAAAATATGAACTCTTATAAAAAGGGATTTATTGTATTTTTATAGCTTATTACATACCTTGTAACAATCATTTTGTTAAATGCGAATGTCAGTTTTATTTTCGGTCCCTTTTATCCTGGCTATTTACAAGCTTTGTAAGAACCGTTCCTTAATTAAGTCTAAACATAGTTTTATATAAATGGATTCCTGGAAATAAAACGTTCAGACTTAAGAAATGATTGTTACAGAGACTGTAACAGGCCGTAAAAAAAGAATGCCGCTTTAAACAAAGATTTCTCATTTTAATTAAAAAGATAATCATCAGAACATTCTTACACTTAACAGAACCATTTAAAGAAGCTTCTTTGGGGGAAAAAATATGTAGTATCTTATACAGGCTTCCATGTGTAACCTATAATATATTTAAATCAAAGTCTCAGTTGATCCTATAGTATGAATTCTTATATAGTATACCTACACTTTAATGACATATTAAAAGAGAAACAGGTCCAAATGAGTTAAACATCATTTCTAATTATTTTTATCATGAATGCTTTCAAAAGATTGTATTTTGATTGCTACCAGATATTGGTAAAACACATTCAAGAATACTTGGGAGAGCCCTGGCCAGTTTTGCTCAGTGGTTAGAGAGTCAGCTTTGGACTGAAGGGTCACAAGTTCAATTCCCAGTCAAGTGTACCTACCTGGGTTCCCTTCCCTCCCTCCCCCACCTCTTCCACTCTCTCTTTAATAAAAAAAAAAGGAAAAATATTCTCTGGTGAGGATTAACAACAAAAAATAAACTTAAGAAATACTTTTTAATGCAGTTGGAATGTGTTAGGTAAAAGGACTATATCCATAAGACTACCATATAATAAAAAATGACATATACCTAAATAAAGTTTCTCAACTCTGAATGTTTGCTCAAGCAAACATTTTGATTTTCAAAACGCCGTACGTGGATATGACTAGAAGGTGTGAAAAACCTTTAGAAGCATGATTTGATAAGGCAGGATTCTTTTTGATTAATTCATTTGACTAACTTTTAAATTATCCATTTTTAACTCATATGCAAAATTTGTAAAGTCTGACAAAATTCCAAGGGAGAATGATGTAGATCTTATCAGCTGTCATTATAATTAACTGCAATTTGAAAAACACATGCATCAATGTTCTTCTACTTAAGTCACCTTTTCTATATTACACTGCACACTAAACCTGAGTCATCACTTGACAGTCTATTTCTACAGCAATATATTACTGGAAATTGCCTCAATTCCCAGGGAAACAAGTTATAATTGGGAGGCCATTTCCTAACTGAGAAATTGGTATCAAAAAAGTACTGACATACTTAATAACATCAAAATAAAGATTCAATAACTATAAACCTCTATAGTCATTAAAACTAAGAAAATTAGGCCCTGGCCGGTTTGGCTCAGCGGTTGGAGCATCGGCCTGCAGACCAGAGAGTCCCAGGTTCAGTTCCCACTAGGCCCTAGAGGCTAGGGGCACGTACCAAAAAAATAATAAGAAGAAGAAAATTACACTCCAGTTTCATAAAATGGGAGTAAAATACCAATGATCAACAAGCATGTGTTCAAAGTGTAAAGAGAAAAGAAACAAAAAAACCATCTCTTCCATATTTATTCAAGCTAATAATCAATAAAATAAAGACTAAACATTAACTTAGCAATCATTTGGTTTGCTTCTTATAATACAGACTGCTGCTTGGGATAATTTAAGAAAGGAAGGGGGCCAAACAAATATATTACTCAAAGAAATGTCTTCCTTTCCTTATCTAAATTCTCTCCCTGAATAAGCAAGTTATTCAAAATCATTCCACTCACCTATGCCACCAGGAACAGGTGATCAGTAAGTGCCTGATCATGATCATGATGATCATGAGTGTTTCTAACTTAATTTGCTTTATTTTTTAAAATTATAGAATAATCAAATATTTTTCTTTTCCATTTGCCTATCTTCTCAGTTTATTAAAAGCCACAAGGGCCCTGGCCAATTTTGCTCAGCGGTTAGAGCATCGGCCTGCAGTCCAGAGAGACCCAGGTTTGGTTACTGCTAAGGGCACGTACCTCAGTTGCAGTTTGTCCCCGGCCTTGGTTAGGTTGTGCGGGTGGCAACCCGAGATGTGTCCCTTTCATGTCGATGTTTCCTCTCTCTCTCTCTCTCTCTCTCTCTCTCCCTCCCTCCCTCCCTCCCTCCCTCCCTCGCACTCTATCTGAACAAAAAATGGAAAAATGTCCTCAGGTGAGGATAAAAAAAAAATAGCCACAAGAATTCTACATAAGACCAAAGGCCACCATAAAATAAATACTCTTGGGTCACTCTTTCATTCTCACTGTCAAAGGGCTTACTTGAAACTTTGTAGATAAGGTTTCAGAGTACCTCACACTTCATTGAAAAACAATGAACATTCATTAGCACAAACTCCTTTTAAAAATATTCACAAAGTCTTTCACTGAATGTTAAATTTAAGGCATATCATTCTGATGACCATTTTTCTGATGATTATCTTTTGTTTGATCCCAACAGATAAGTCAAGAACTGAAGCATGCACTAGGGCAATGCAAAATTAAAACTGCAATAAGATAATGCGATATACCTATTAGGATGGCAAATATAAAAAATACTGACAATCCCTAGTGCTAGCAAGGATGCAGAACAACTAAAACTCTCATCCACTATTTGTGGGAATGCAAAATGGTAGAGCCACTCTGGAAAATATTTTGGCAGTTTGTTATAAAAGTTAAGGATAAACTTACCATATGACCCAGCAATTCCCCTCCTGGGTATTTACCCTAGAGAAATGAAAACTTATGTTCATATAAAACCTTTACACAAGTATTTATAGCAACTCTATTTATAATCACCAAAAACTTCAAACAAACCAAATGGATAAACAATATGTGCTATAACCCATACAACAGAATACAGCTAAGGAATAAAAAAGGAATGGACTATTGACACACGCAACAATTTGAATGAAAGCTATCTTAAAGGTATTGTGCTCAATCAAAGAAGTCAGTAGCAAAAGATTACATGTTGTATGATTCTATTTATATGACATTCTCAAAAAGATAAAACTTAAAGGGAGGGGGAATCAAATAAAATTAGGAATTAGAGATGGAGGGATAGTACAAGGGAGTTTGGGGGAGAGGGGTGATGAAACTGTTCTGAGGCAGTGGTTACATGAATCTATATATATAGGAGTGGGCAAAAGTAGGATTTTTTAAATCCTCACCCAGGGATATTTTCACTAATTTTTTGAGAGAGAAACTTCAATGTAGGAAACAGCTCCTGACTGAGGATCGAACCTGCAACCTTTTTGGTGTACGAGATGACACTCAACTGACAAACCCAGCCAGGCAAAAGTAGGTTTACAGTTGCATTGTGACATTCTTTTGAGTTAATAAAGCTATTGTAATAATCATAATTTGCATGTCTTTTTCCATAGAAACAACTATAAACCCACTTTTGCCCACCCCTGTACAGGTGTTAAAATTCTGAGACCTATATACTAAAAAAAGCTAATTTTACTGGAATTTAAAAATAAAAAAGAACTAAGACCAAAATCTTGCATATGGCAGGCATGAATCAATATATGTTTAAATGGTAAAATGAAATAGGAGTGGATTGCCTATTCAATAAACCTTAGTAGGTGTGAATTATTTTGTGTTAGAGTTTTGTTGTAAAAAAATCACATGTTTATGGCCTAGAAAGCACCTTCACATTTACCTCTTTTAACAGTATCAAATTACATCTACCTCTATTTTAAAGATGCTGTGGCTAATGGTGATTACAATTAAAAAGATAGAGATAAAAATACCTTTTCAGATGGAATCTCTCACTTGAGGTTAGAGAGAGCCTAGGGCTATGTGTGTCTCCCTTGAGGTCAGCATGAGGCCCTTGCTCAAAAGAACCACCCGAGTCATGTAATTGCAGAAGAGACTAATCTTTCCTCATAACTTTCCCTACCATTCAGTTATGCCTTGTTGCTTTAAACATCACTTCAGTGATTCCTCAAACTTTTCTTTATTCCTTGACATTTCTACTTAGAGAAATATAAAACAATTGTTGAGGTAGTCTGTTGTCATTTATTTTCACATATGTGATAGGGTCATAGAAAATTAACAGTAAAATGTTAAAACTATCCACAACCTTCTCATAGAACCATCAAGGACTACCAGTTGTAATGTGATATAATTATAAAACACCTAGAGTGGCCACTTTGGGGGATGCTGCTATTTTTCTTCTATTAATCTCTTATAGCCCTGGATGGTTTGGCTCAGAGGTTAGAGCGTCGGCCTACAGTCCAGAGAGACCCGGGGTTCGGTTCCCGCTAAGGGCGCGTACCTCAGTTGCAGTTTGTCCCCGGCCCTGGTTGGTTGTGCGGGTGGCAGCCACTCAATGTGTCCCTTTCACGTTGATATTTCTCTCTCTTTCATCCTCTCTCTCCCTCCCACTCTATCTGAACAAAATAATGGAAAAAAATGTCCTCGGGTGAGAATAAAATAAATATATCTCTTATAAATGGCATAACTTGCTTATTTTTCTGCCCCGCCTCCCGCCATAGTTCACCATTTTCTCTAGCTACAAACACTTAGTCCCCAGAAGTATATTCTTTTTAGAAACCAACTTATTACAAATCAGCTGGAATTTGAAGAGATTCCAAGCCTCTGGCATAAGGTTTGTCTCACTTTTTTTCTAACATTATTGAGATATAATTGACATTGTACAAGTTTAAGTTGTATATCATGTTGATTTAATCCTTATATATTGCAAAATGATTACCACCTACCTTCACTTCTGATTCCAGTTAACTCAGCTCCTTTTTGCTATGTTCCCCATGTACAAGCTTCTAGTCACAATATTTCCCCCATTTCCTCTGTGTTGGTACACTAGCCAGGACACAGTGGATTAGATATTTTGTCAAAGTGTGATCAGAGAACTATCTGTATCAGAAACACTGAGATGCTTGTTAAATGATTCTTGCCCGGCCAGTGTGGCTCAGTGGATTGAACATGGTCCCTTGGTCTGAGAGGTCCCAGTTTGATTCCTAATCAGGGCACATGCCTGGGTTGTGGGCTTGATCCCCAGTAGAGGGTATACAGGAGGCAGCTGATCCATGTTTCTCTCTTATTGATGTTTCTATCTCTTTCTCCCTTTCTCTCTCTCTCTAAAAAATCAGCAAACACTTATTTTTTTAAAAAACACAGATTCTTGGGGCCTACCAAATTAAGTGGAGGAACAGGAAGGAGCTGCAATCAGCGCTATTATTTTTTGGTTGTTATTAATCCTCACTCAAGGATATTTTTTCCACTGATTTTTTTTAGAGAGAGTGAAAGGGAAGTAGAGGGAGAGAGAAAGAAAAAGAGAGAGAGAAACATGGATGAGAGAGATATATTAAATTGGTTGCCTCCTGCATTTACCCTGACCAGGGCCAAGGATGGAACCTGCAACCCAGGTACATGCCCTTGACAGCAAATCAAACCTGAGACCCTTCAGTGTGTGGGCTGACACTCTAACCACTGGGGCTGACACAGGTCAAGTGCCTGGGTGTGTCTAGGAGCTACACAGGCCAGGGCTGCACTATATTTTAACATGCTCTCCAATAATTCTTATTCATAGTAAAGTATAGACTACTGCAGTGGGCACTAATAAGTACCGGTTAGATGAATGAATGCACTGAATAAATTATTTAGTTCCTTGCACAGTATTCCAGTTCTGGTTATAAGCACAAACTTGAAACATGGGCCTTGCCACCTGTTTTTAGTACTCACTGATGCTGTCTGCCTGTCCAGATCTCCCCAGAATATCTGCACACAGACTCCTTATCACTATCCCCTCTAAAAATATATCCCGCCCTTGCTAAACTTCCCCAATTCCACAAATTTGGTTGGTTTGCCAGTAGATACTGTGTTCCATCTGCTTGGCTAATTTTCCTCTCAACTCCTAGACACACCCAGGCACTTGACCTACTTCAGTTAGCATGTAAAGGCTCTGTAAGTTTGTGCCCGGGATCCTGATAAAACAGTGTCCCTAATACAACAGACAGTGATTATGAAATTACTCAAAAACTAAATGTAACATTTAGATGAATCCTGATCTATCACATAGGAATTTGAGTAGAGCTGGTCCAGAGAACTTCAGTTTAGCTTACTTTCTATGTGAAAAAATTTTTTTTAACCTATTATGGAAACTTTTATATATAAGAAAAATATGGGATGGTATACAGTGAATCCCCATCACTCAGCTTTCTATCTTCCAAATCCCAAATATTATATTATTTTGCCCACTTTTTTTTACATAAATATATCTTAAATTTAGTCTTGTTATTGCGCTGGCCAGTGTGGCTCAGTTCGTTGAGTGTCATCCTATACACAGAGAGGTCACTGGTTTGATTCTGGGTCAGGGCACTTGCCCAGGTTGCAGGCTCCATATCCCCAGTACGGCACATGCAAGAGGCAGCCAATCCATGTTTCTCTCTCTTATTAATGTTTCTCTCCCCCTCTAACCTTCCTCTCTCTCTCTAAAATCAATAAAAACACATTTTTTAAATTTTAGTCTCCTTATTAAACTTAAGGACTATACCAACATCTTTATTCACCAAATACTCATTTTCCTATACCTACTGCTATTGCAACCTTCCCTTTAACTAAATGCCCTAAACATGCCTGACACCAGCCATATTCTTCTCTTCTCTCCTTTTCTTTTCTTTTTTTTTTTTTTTATCTTCACCTGAGGACATTTTTTTGTTGTTGTTCAGGTAGAGTGGGAGGGAGAGAGAGGAACAGAGAGAGAGAGAGAAACATCGATATGAAAGGAACACATCCAAGTGGCTGCCACCCACACAACCGACCAGGGCCAGGGACAAACTGCAACTGAGGTACATGCCCTTAGCGGGAACCGAACCCGGGTCTCTCCGGACGGCAGGCTGATGCTCTAACCGCTGAGCCAAACTGGCCAGGGCTCTTCTCTCCTTTTCATTTCTCCTCTCCAGGCAAACTTTATTCAATCTCTATTTATATGAAGTACCTAGAGTACTCAGATTCACAGAAACAAAGTAGAATGAATGGTGGTCTGGGGGGTGAGGAAACCAGAGAGTTGTTGTTTGATAAGTACAGAGTTTTAGTTTTGCATTCAGTGTAGTTAAGGCCAAGCAAAACAGGTGTCTACAAGAGATGGAGGAGTAGGATCAGCAGTGATTTACTGAGGACATCAGAGCCCTCCCCTAACAGAATAAAGAGGATGTCCATATAGGAATATGGCAGCTTTGGTAGCCTTGCACAGCGTGCTGGAGGCCAGATAGAGTGAGGAGAGCAATCTAGTGCAGTGTATCAGAGCCTGAAGTGAGAAGGGTGTTCAAACAGAGGGGTAGAGGCAGAAGCCTGATATGGAATTTTGGAGGCTGAGTAAGATGACAATGGCATCCACATGGTGGTTGTCAGAAACAGCAGCAACAGGGGAGCTAGATCATATACAGGAGGATTAAGAAAATATGTTGAGGATAATGAGAGCCAACTTACTGTCAAAAAAAAAGGAGTTACAATGCCCCAGCCAAGTTGCTCAGTTGGTTGGAGCATTGTCCCATGCACCAAAAGGTAGCAGGTTCGATTCCTGATCAGGGCACATACCTAGGTTGCAGGTTTGATCCCCAGTTGGGGCGTGTATGGGAAGCAAGCGATCGATGTTTCTAAATAAATAAATAAATAAATAAATATCCTCAGGTTTGGATTTGAAAAGAAAAAGGAGTTACAATTATAAAAAGAAACTATTAAAAGAACCCTGTGGTATTAGACTAAAATTGGAGATATCAGTGTAAATCCATAGTTTTAAATAAGTATTTAGAAATATTAAAAAAGCAATATAAATGTGCATGTGTGTATATATTTGTGTGTATGTGTTTATATATATTTCCTACTGCTGTTCAATGAGAGGGCTTAGGAACAATGATATCCCAATAGTAATGAGCATACCTGATACCCAGACCTTGACATCTAAATACCATTTTCTACTAAAAGAAACCAGGGCTCCTTGGAGAAATCAAAACTAGGGCAAAAAAGTACAAGATGAATATCTTCTTATACTAGAAAATAAGAAAATGTTCAAAGAATGATAAGAATACATCAAAAAGACAAAAGAAGCAGCTTGAAAATACTCTCATTAGCCAAAGAGGGAACAACTTGAGTATCAAAAAAATAATGATAGTACTGGATTATTACCCATCAAAAAGGAGTTCATAATTCATTGTTATAAACAGATGAAATGTGACGAATAGAAAGTTACATGGTTTCAAAGTACCTTCCCATAATATATTTATTACAGGGAGAAAAACATTAATTTTTGAAGGAAGAAACTGGCATATGTGACCTTAATCAAGTAAACAAAATTATAAGACAAATAAAAATCATGTGTCACCTGACAGGAGGCAATGAGTAAAACACAGCATCCCTTCTGTGGTATTTCTGCCAAAAATACGTAACCTGAATCTAATCATGAGGAAACATCATCAGATAAATCAAAACTGAGGGAGCATTCTACAAAACAATTAGCCTATAATCTTCAAAAGTGCCATAGTCATGAAAGTCAAAGAAAAGACTAAGGAACTGTTCTAGATTGAAGGAGACTAAAGAGACATGACAACTCAATTCAATGCATCATTCTGGATTGGATTACTGGAACATTATTATTATACAGAACATTACTGGAACAACTGGCAAAGTTTTAATGCAGTCTGACGGTAAGATCTGTAATTGTATGTTAATTTCCAATTTTTGATGGTTATAATATAGATATATAGAATATCCTTGTTTATAGAAAATACACACTAAATCATTTGGTAATGATGTGACAACTTACTCTCAAATGAGTCAGGAAAAATGCCATTTGGTTGTACTTCAAACTTCTCTGTAATTCTGAGATTGATTCCAAATTATATGTTAAGAAAAAGATAAAGAACCATAACTGAGCCCTGGCCAGTTTGGCTCAGTGGTTAAAGCGTTGGCCCACGAACTGAAGGGTCTCCGGTTTGATTCCCGGTCAAGGACACATACCTGGGTTGCAGGTTTGATCCCCATCCCTGGTCAGGGTCATGTAGGAAGCAACCAACTGATGTCTCTCTTTCTCACATCGATGTTTCTCTCTCTTTCCCTCTATCCTTTCCACTCTATCTAAAAATCAATGGAATAGTCCGGGTGGTGTGGCTCAGTGGTTGAGTGTTGACCCATGAACCAAGAGGTCACCGGTTCGATTCCCGGTCAGGGCACATGACCAGATTGTGGGCCTAATCCCCAGTGGGGGGGCATGCAGGAGGCAGCCAATGGATGTTCTCTCTCATCGATACTTCTCTCTCCTTCTCACTTCCTCCCTAAAAATTAATAAAGGGAAAAAAATAAAAATCAAGAACAATATCTTTGGGTGAGGATTACCAAAAAAACAAAAAGAACTGTAGCTGATAGTTACCAAACACTAAAAATAGAGATATTATATTTGTGTGCATGTGTGTGTGCATTTATCAGCATACACACCTCAGGGCAAATACCTTCTCTTAAGACTACATAGTTTTCCATGGCTGCTACAAATTACCACATTATGCTTAGTGGCATAAAACAACATAAATTAATTATTTTACAATTCTGTAGTTCAGAAATTCAAAATAGGTCCTACTGAACCAAAATCAAGGTGTTAGTGGGGCTATGTCCTATCCTGAAAGCTAGCTTGTCCTTTATAGCTTCTAAAAGCTGCTCATTCCTAGACTCTGTTTAAAAATTTTTATTTACTGATTTGAGAGAGAGAAAGGGTGGGAGTGGGGACATCAACTTGTTGCTCCACTTATTCACGCATTCATTGGTTTCTTCTTGTATGTGCCCTTACCGGGGATTGAACCTACAACCTTGGCATAGCGGGATGACACTCCAAGCAACTGAGCTATATGGCCAGGCCATTCCTTGACTCTTCCCTTACCTTCAAAGCCAGTAACAGCAGATTGAGTTTTCACATGGCATCACATGACTCCCTCTTCAGCCTGCCTCTTCCATGGTTGGGGTCCCTTGTGATTACACTAGGCCCAGTCTGGATAATCCAGGATAATCTATCTATCTTAAAGTCATCTGATTAGCAGCTTAATTCCCTTTGCCATATAACATATACACAAGTTTTAAGGATTAGACTGGACATCTTGGGGTATGGGGGTGCATTAGTCTGCATACTTCAAAGAGTTTCCTTTTTCCTGAGATTATGTACTTTTTATTTTGGTGGCATTAAAGTGCCCTTTCTTTTTTATAAAATGATGGTGCTAACAGTGGTGATTCTTTTTTTTAAGTATTGGTATGTAGAAAACATTTCTGCTAACCCTGTAAATCCTGTAAAGTTAGTACAAAATCTTGTGACATTTTTTACTGATCTCTTAAGTGAAAAAGTAAAACAAACATCGTGTTCCTACAAAAACACTATACACTTGATGCCAGATTTGTATTTTTCAGTCCTCCCTTATCCGCAGTTTCTCTTTTTGCAGTTTCAGTTACTGTGGTCAACCACAGCCTAAAAATATTAAATGAAAAATTCCAGAAAAAAAAAACAATTCATATGTTTTAAATTGCATGTCATTCTGAGTATCTCACCTCATCTCATCACCTAGGCATTGTATCATCTCACATCATAAGAAGAGTGAGTATAGTACAATAAAATATTTTGAGAGACAACATTCACATAACTTTTATTACAGTATATTTTTATATTTACAGTCAGACCTCAGTTTTCGAACATCTCCCATTTCGAACAATTCACTTCTCAACCCAACAACCTGTATCAACAACATGCTGATACTTGTATCATCAGTCACGTGCCTCTCAGGTGACAAAGGATAGAATGCAAGAGCATGAGTCACTTTACTGATGTTAACACCTCAGGAGATTGTGCTGAGAATATTTTCATGGTGTTTTTTTTTTTTTTGCTTTTGTTGCTGCTTATTACTATTAAATTTTCATTTATTACTGTACATTTCATTTCCTTTTTGTTACATTTTCATTTACACTTCATGTCCTTTTTGTTTTAAAAATGTTTATAGATTAAACAGTACATTAGACATGTACTGTATATAACAAAGGTTAAAATGGAGAATCAGCTTGGCTAATGTGGCTAAGCAGATTGAGTGCAGTCCATTGGACTGAGAGGTCCTGGTTAGATTCCCTGCCAGGGCACATGAGGGAAGGGGGTGTTCAGTCTTGATCCCCAGTAGGGGGCATGCAGGAGGCAACCAACTGATGTCTCTAACATCAATGTTTCTAGCTCTCCTTTCCTGTCTCTCTAAAAAAAAAAAAAAAATCAATAAAAACATATTTTTAAAAAATACTTAAGAAAACAAACAGGGAATCATCTGTGGGTCTGGCACGAATTAATTCAATT
This sequence comes from Molossus molossus, assembly GCF_014108415.1. Classification (NCBI taxonomy): domain Eukaryota; kingdom Metazoa; phylum Chordata; class Mammalia; order Chiroptera; family Molossidae; genus Molossus; species Molossus molossus. Next base: position 22,916,836 of record NW_023425352.1, read on the forward strand.
TACATTACTTCTGATGGGAATAATGTTTTGGTTTTTGAACAGCCTTCTGGAATGAACTAAGTTCAAAAACCAAGGTTCCACTGTATTTTATTATTAGTTATTAACTTTTTACTGTGCCTAATTTATAAGTTAAACTTTATCACAGGTATGAATTTATAGGAAAAAAACAGTATATCTAGGGTTTGGTAATTTCCAATTTCAGGCATCTACTAGGGGTCTCGAAACATAGCCCCTGTGGATAAGAAGGACTACTATAAAAGGAATGTATCAATTAAAAAAAAAAGGCAAATAATCCAATAGATAAAATGGCCAGGCTTAAATGGACAACTTCACACACAGATACACAGAATATCTAAATAGCCAACAAACCTAAAAAGGTGCTTGATTACAGTAGTCATAGTTAATAGTTAATGCAAATTAAAACAGTGAGATAGTACCACTCAACCACTACTATGGCTAAAATGAAAAAGACAATACCAAGTGAGTGTTACAAGAATGTGCAACTGGAACTCTCATATGCTGCTGTAGAAAGTACAAAATGAAAAACAGTTTCACAGTACCTACTAAAGCTAAACATTTTCACACCCTATGACCCAGCAATTACACTTCTAGGTATATACCCAATAGAAATATGTACATATGTTCAAGAAAAGACATATACAAGATTATTCATAATATCACAATTCACACTAGCCAAAAACTGTAAATAAGCCACAAGTCCATCAACAATACAGTGGCTAAAATTTTGAAATATATTCACATAGTGTAGTATTACACAGCAAAAAAGAATAAACATACAACTAACACAACAACCTGAATGAATCTTCTTACAAACAATGTGGGACAAAAGATACCACACACTAGAGAATATATACTGAAATGCTTCCATTTATATGAGGTTGAACACCAATAAAGTTGAAACCAGTCTATAGGTATTAAATAATGGTTACACAGAAGTGATCACAGGGTAAAAATTCAATGAGTTGTATACTTATGATTTGTACCCTATTTTTGTATAGTATTTATTTTACTTTAATAAAAACCTTACATAGATATATATATACACAAAGTACACTAGAATATTGATCTTAATGGATTCAGTCCAAACTCCCCAGCCTCCTTATGGTCAAGTCATACCTATCTACTCACCCTGTGCCTGACCATCTCTTGATATTCTGGCCTTTATCCAAACTACTCCCTCTTCCTAGAATTGCCCACCTCAGAAACAAATCTGTCAAAATCTATTCTACAAGATCCAATATGAAGCTTTCTTCTTCCACAATCTTCCAAAGATTTCTCCAGTTAAAACTGATTTTCCTTTCCTTAACTTCTATAGCACTTTGTGCCTCTATTTTAGCATTTATCAAAGTGTGTCTTAAGAGATATTTATAAATGCCTTTATTTTCAATAGATTGTGACATTCTAGAGGAGACAGTTTTACTTAACGTTGTATCTTTATCACATGACCCCATAACCACCTCCCTCCCATGTGTAACACAATGTTTTGCACTCCATTTATGTTCCTTTTTTTTTTTTTAAATCCTCACCCGAGGCCATTTTTCCATTTTTTGTTCAAATAGAGTGGAAGAGAGAGAGAGAAACATTGACGTGAAAAGGACATATCAAGTGGCTGCCACCTGCATGACCCAACCAGGGCTGGGGAAAAACTGCAACCAAGGTACATGCCCTTAGTGGAAACCGAACCCGGGTCTGTCTGGACCACAGGCCGATGCTCTAAACGCTGAGCCAAACTGGCCAGGGCTATGTTCATATTTTTATCAAATCACATTTTATGCCAATTATTATAACCTCACCTTCAGTTCTCAACCCACTGATTTTGTCAAGTACTATTTAACAGGAACATGCAATTTTAGGTACATACAGTCCTAAATTTCCAATGAAAACCTTGGATACATATAGGAGTTTTACAATATAAATTATCAATTAATATATTATACCTGATAATTTACAATTTAAAATGAACTGAGGAGAAAAAAGACACCCTTTTAAAGTAGGTTAGAGTAACAATAGCCCCTCGTTATCCAGTTACAAAAATGAGCTCAGAGTAAGGTGCGTTGTTCAAATCACCAGTCAGTCCAGAACACCTGCTACATTGTAATCCACGATCAAGTGCAGATGTTCATTTGGGGTACTTGTTTTATAAATACATACAGTCTTCCCTCATTTATCATGGTTAATCAGTTCCAGACTCTACCGCAATAAATGAATTTCTGCGAAGTAGGAGTCTTTATTTATATACAGTCGTCCCTCCCCACGTCATGCTTCAACTTTCGCGGCTTCACTCTATCAAGGTTTTTTCCAATATAGTATAGTATTTGAAAAAACTGTAATAGAGTGAATTCGCGAAAGTTGAAGCGCAAAGTGGCGAGGGACGACTGTGTACTCAAAATACTAAATTAAAATTTTTCTGATTCAAAACAATACATATTCACTATAGAAAATCTAGAAAGCATTAAAAATGTAAAGAAAAATCACTTAAGTAATGCTTTACTAGGATAAAGTAATTCTTTAAAGTGTGTTTTAAAGTACATTTTAAGTACATTGTCAGATGCCATTAAATATTTTGAAATATATCTCATAACTCAACAATTCACAAATAACCATATTAACAGTTTAGTTTCATGTAGTGCTTCCTAAGTACCAGGATTTATGCATCTGTGCAGCAAAAACAGTATCTACATGCTATAATTCCTAGATGTCTGTCTCCATGACTTTTCAGTGAAAGCCTGAAAAGTCCCCAAGACATCTGAAGATATCAGCACCATACTGTGCAGCCTTAGGTTTAGGTGCAGAGGAGGGATCGAAGAGCTCTAAATCTACTACCGAGGGAGTTGTTAGGAAATTATGCATGACCTTGATTCAAATTCTGCTACATTTCAAATTGTTACAAGTGACACTGGAGTAACATCAAACTTATCTTTCCTAAGGAAAGAAGAACAGCACTGTGATACTGATGAACTTTTCAGGACATCACTGTGGATTAAAGCAAGATTCTGATTATTTCTTTATAACTTTTTTCCCCCTACATAACATGATGCAAAAATATCTGCTGTATTAAACTGTGATTCTGGAAATATCCAACCAACAGGTGTTGTTCAGGAAGCAAAATGAGAAAGTGCTAGTCAGGATAGTGCTAACAATGGAAAGCAGAGAAAAAGCACAATAGTTATTCTAGTAAGCATTTTATCATTCTTGATTATAAATCAAGTAGACTAGATTATTATAGACTATTGTTACTGTAGTAGATCATTGTGCCAGTTATTCCCTCCTCCACTCCTTCTAAGGGCAAAGTATACTTTCCTGTCCTTGGCTTGACTCTGTGACTTGCTTAATGGATTAGAAGGCATGATACAACCAATGATTAAAAGGCACTTGAACAATCGGGCTTGCTTTATTATCTTTGCTGTAGCTTTGAGAAGAGTTTTGCAGGGAAAATCACTGCCTCGTTAGTCTGAGTCCTGAGTAAGCAGCCAAGTCCTGAGTCACTTAACTAAGCCCAGTTTATATCATTCAATACCCAGCAAATCCATATATTCATGCAAATAAATATTTATTGTTGTATGACATAATTTGTGGTTCTTTATTAATAATAATAGATAACTGATGCAATGATACTGTGACAAGTGTAAAGTTCTGTTTCATTTCCTCAGTAATTCAAATGATCAGAAAATCTAAGTCTAGAAATTAACTCTTCCACGCCAGGCATTATCTGACTAACAAAGAAATATGCCATTACATTCCACTGTTTCTCTGCTTTTCAAAAGATGAAATAGTATAGTGTAAGTCAGGGTCTCCGGTCAGACTGCCTGAGTTTGATTTCAGGCTTCTTGCTAGGAGGGTAACTTTGTGTAAGTTACTTAACCTCTTTGAAATCAGTTTTCTCATCTGAAAAATGAGAATCTATCTTAAAGAATTATTGGAAGAATTAAATAAAATAATATATGTAATAAAGTTAGAACAGCACACAGTAAATACTACCGGTGTGGGTCAGTTGGTTGGAGCATTGTCCCGTTCACCAAAAGATGGCAGGTTTGATTCTGGTCAGGACACATACCCAGGTTGCAGGTTCGATCCCTGGTCGGGGCACCTACAAGAGGCGACCAATCAATTGTTTCTCTGTCTCTCTCTCCACCTTCCTCTCTCTAAAAACCAATTAAAAAATAAATAAATGATAGCTGTTAGCTATGTATAGTTGACTATATTTAAAAAACAACAAACAATGAAAAACACAACTCTCTCACTTCTACTATGATTATCCTGTTATTGACAGAGTCACATCAGGTCAGAAGCCTGGTAATAGGAAGGCAAGTATGCCCAAAGGGAGAACTAAATCTCAGGAAGGAGCAAGACCTCAGAAGGAAATTTCAGCTTGAAAGTTTTATCTTAGGCAGACAGGAATTCTCCCCCAGCTCTGTGGCTTTTGCTCCCTTGCTTTCCACTTCCCACCTTGGCCACTTATGAAGACAATCCAGAAAGCAGGATGGTAATGACCCAGACAACAAACCATACTCTGTTCATTACTCTTTTTTTTAATTTTAATTAATTAATTTTTGTTACAAATGTTTCTCCTTTTTTCCTTCATTGACACCCTCCTCTCCATTCCTGTCCCCCTTCACAGTATTGTTGTCTATGTCTATTGGTTATGCATACATGCATGTAAGTTCTTTGGTTTATCTCTTCCCTGTTCCCCAACCCCCTACCTCCTCTGAGGTTTGTCAGTCTGATCCCTACTTCTATGTCTCCGGGTCTATTTTGTTCATCAGCTTATTTTGTTCATTATATTCCCCAAATAAGTGAGACCATCAACATTACTCTTAATATCTAGCCCACTGTTATCTCTGAGTCTTCGGTAAAATGTTCTAGCTCTGTCTCAATCGGGCTTTGGGAAACTAAAGGGAATTATCCAGATTCCCCAAGTACAGCGTGAATCTTGTGGAATACCAGATGAACTCTAAGATCCAATGAACCTTTCCTATAGAGATTTTTTCCCCTCTCCATGCCAATTTTAGGATGCTAGGATTGATTTTCTAAGAAGTTTTCATAATAGCAACCAAGTTGTTAAACTTTGGTAAATATTTTCTATTTTATCCTCAATTAATTCTTATTGTACACATTTAGAAGGCACCTCTGTGCTGTATTAAATACTGGTAGTAGATGGAATTTTAAAATATTTTAATACCACAAAAACTCTTTTTTTCCTTCATTCTCTTTTTTTTTTTAATCCTCACCAGAGGACATTTTTGCATTTATCTTCAGATAGAACGAGAGGGAGAGAGGGGGGAAGAGAGAGAGAGAGAAACATCGACGTGAGAGACACATCGACTAGTTGCCACCCACAGGACCCCAACCGGGGCCAAGGACAAACTGCAACTGAGGTACGTGCCCCTAGCGGGAATCGAACCCAGGACTCTCAGGTCTGTGGGCCAACGCTCTAACCACTGAGCAAAACCAGCCAGGGCCATTCTCATTCTTTAAAAAAAAAAAAACTGTAATGCCATTTACCATGTAATTTTATCTATGCATGATCAAGATCTTGACCCAAAGACCTCTGAAAAGGAGAAATGGCTTCTGTTGCTCTTCCTGCTTAGCTACCCCTTCCTGTCCTAGTTGAATCCATTGTATTGACTCTCCATTGGCAGACATTTCCTATGAAGGGTTTCAGAGAATCTTTAAGAATACATTTTGGTTAGGGTCAGTATAAATCAAGAGTTCCGAGTTCTAAATAGCTAACTAAACGCCAAAAGGTGAAGATGAAATGAAGGCCTACTGCAAGATGAGGTGATAGGGTGCCTAGATGATTTGCTCAGCAACATGAGTTAAGTTCAGCAAGTATTTATTGGGTGCCTGCTACATGCTGGAAGTCATGTTGGTTTCTGGGGATAAAAAGGCAAATAAATTCTGCACTTGCCCTGCCATTAGGGCATGTGGAGAGGTCAACAAGAAGTAATCAAGGTAAAAGCTGTGATGAGGAAGCCTTGAGTTGGAGAAGAACACTGCAGGGGTGGTCTGAGCTAAGCCAAGGGCTGGGCAAGGGAAGGCTGGGGATCAGGCTGTGAGTGGCCTTATTCTGGGGCCCAAGGGACTATGACCTGGGGACGTTCTTGGCAGGCCATGAGGATAGGCTGGTGTTGGAATGACTGGTTGCGGGCTGTCACCAGAGGTCAGTGAGTGGAGGAGGGCCAGCCTAAGGCACAACAGAGGAAAAGATGATGAGATGAGTTGCTGAGGGTGAGAATCACGGTGAAAAAGATAAATAAATAAACTTACATAATGTCCTGCCTCTCTTTAGCAAGGGAAAGAATTCTTATCTGCCTCCTTTAAGGATTTAAACAGTATACAAATAATATAGAATAACAAGTGGCCTCTTGCAAGTTCATTTTCTAATTTAGCAATAAAAAATTTCTGACAATCATTTAAAGTAGAAAAATTTGTACTCACATCTATAATTCACTTCCAATATTTATTATGTGCATCTATTCCAAACACATATCAAGTTAACTGGCACAAAGAAAAATCACTAATTTGTAATTTCATACCCCAATACCTACACAATTTAAAAGTATTCGGAAAAGAATCTGAAGACTAACTTAAATTCGGAACAGGTATGGGATACATAGAAACTCTGTAATTTAAACTATGAACTAGTTTCAAATATTCATCCAAACAGCTAGTAGTCAATCTTACTGATTTAAAGAAAAGCCCATCAGAGTGAAAAATCTGAGTATTTACTTTTAAATGCAATTTCTTGCTTTTAGTACATATACTACTCAAGCAAATAAGAACAGTTCCTGAATCACATTAATTCACCAGTATTATCCCTACAGTAATATTAAGGCATCTCATGCAGGAGATTACATTAGCTCCTTAAGAAGTTAACCTCCAAAAAGAGATGCCTCCAAAGCATTCCTAGTGTTATAACCCACAAATCTGGCTGATCCTATTTGTATTTTTAGCCTGAACATCCAACTAGAATAGTATCTGCAGTAGCCAGTCTCAAAAGATCATGACCCCTAACCCCCCAGCAATTTGTTTATGCATGTCACCCTTTATGTCTATAGGTAGATTATTACTCTGACCAGTAGTGACATTCTTGAACTTTCAAACCTAGTACTTAAGAGAACTGGCTCATGCCCGGCCAGTGTGGCTTAGTGGTTGAGCACTGACCCATGCACCAAGAGGTCACTAGTTCAATTCTCAGTCAGGGCACATGCCCAGGTTGTGGGCCAAATCCCCAGTGGGGAGGCATGCAGGAGGTGGCCAATCAATGTTCTCTCTCATTGATGTGTGTGTGTGTGTGTGTCTCTCTCTCTCTTTCTCTCTCTCTCTCCCCCCATCTCCTTCCCCTCTCTCTAAAATCAATAAAGAGCCCTGGCCAGTTTTGCTCAGTGGTTAGAGCACCGGCCTGCGGACCAACGGGTCACAGGTTCAATTCCAGTCAAGGGCACGTACCTCTGTTGCAGTTCATCCCTGGCCCTGGTTGGGATCATGTAAGAGGCAGCCAATCGCTGTATCTCGCTCACATCAATGTTTCTCTCTCTCTCTCTCCCTCTGCCCCCCCATCTGAAGATATCTGAAAATAAATAAATAAAATATAATAAAATAAAGAAAGAAAAAATAAAAAAAGAGAACTGGCTCATTGGTTTTTATCTCCTATCTCCTGGAATGCTCTTTCTTAAAACCCATGCACCATGTTTTTCTCCTGGAATGCTCTTTCTTAGAACCCATGCACCATGTTTTAAGGAAATCCAAAGGCCATGTGGAGAAAGGAGGCCTAAAAGCCTTTAGAGCTAGCTGAACTCTGAGCCAGTGGCCAGCCAAATTAGTGTTACCATTTTGAATATTCCAGCCATGCTGGCACCCCAGACAATACCAAGTGAAGCAGAAAATCCATCAGTCACCCAGCCGGTGTGGCTCAGTGGTAGAGTGTCAACTCCATGCACTACGAGTTGCTGGTTCGATTCCCCATCAGGGCACCTGTCCAGATTATGGGCCTGATTCCTAGTGGGGGGCATGCAGGAGGTGGCCAATCGAAGTTTATTCTCACAGATGTTTCTATCTCTCTCTTGCTCTCCCTTCCTCTCTCCAAAATGAATAAAGAAAAAAGCCCTGCCCTGGCCGGTTTGGCTCAGTAGTTACAGCATCGGCCTGCGGTCCAGAGAGACCTGGGTTCAGTTCCCACTAGGGGCACGTACCTTGGCTGCAGTTTGTCCCCGGCCCTGGTTGGGTCGTGTGGGTGGCAACCACTCAATGTGTCCCTTTCACATCGACGTTTCTCTCTTTCTCTTTTCCTCCCACTCTATCTGAACAAAATACTGAAAATGTCCTCAGGTGAGGATTAAAAAAAAGGAAAAAAACCCTGGCCAATTTGCCTCAGCGGTTAGAGCGTCGGCCTGCAGTTCAGAGAGGCCCGGGTTCAGTACCCACTAGGGCACATACCTCGGTTGCAGTTTGTCCCGGGCCCCGGTTGGGTTGTGCAGGTGGCAGCCATTTGATGTGTCCCTTTTACGTCGATGTTTCTCTCTCTCTCTCTCTCCCTGTCTCCCTCCCACTCTACCTGAACAAAAAATGGAAGAAAAAAAAATGTCCTCGGGTGAGGATAAAAATAAATAAATATAAACAAAGAAAAAAAAATTTAAAAGAAAACCCATCAGTCAACTATAGATTTGAAAGAAATAATAACTTGTTTTTTTTTAAGCTACTAAATTTTGAGGTGGCTTGTTACAAAGCAAATTACCTTTTATACTATTTCCTTATCTATCAGCTGTATTAAAAATTCTTTATAATGCCCTAAACTTATGTCATCCAAGTTTCGAATGTTTCCCTAGTTCTAAGATTCTGGGACTAGCTTATCTAATCCATTTTCTTAAACTTAAAACTCATCCCTCAACGTGTCTATCATATATATAGGTATGTGTGTGTGTGTGTGTGTGTGTGTGTATCCATATCCATATCCATACTTATAAATGGTACCATCCCTGGTCAGGTAGCTCAGTTGGATAGAGTGTTACCCCCATACACCAAGATTGTGGGTTTGATCTACAGTCAGGGCACATATAAGAAGCAACTGATGAATGCATAAATAAGTAGAACAACAAATTGGTATTTCTCTCTCAAATCAATAAATAAAAATAAAGTAACATAACATAAAATGTCTACATTCCCTCATTTTCATTTCTCTCCTCAGGTCCTCTTCCAGTTCCCGTTTATCTTTTCTGAGGAATTATAATTTTTTTGACCAAGGTAGTATTAGGAAAGGTCATAGATTATTTAATGTAAACTACTGCTTTAATATCATTTGTTTCTAGAAGTTAAACTAGTCTTCACAAGTATCCAAGAGTAAATTTTAAGTCTAGACCATGTGTGAACTACGATCAATTCTGAATTAGCAGTCTCATTAATAAGACTTTATTGTAAAATTTCTAATTAAAATTTTAATGTGGCAATAAGAAATTTCTTAAAAGAGAATATCCATTTCATGTTGGCATTTTAAACAAATTACATTTTCTTAAACTATAGAAATCGGGGCATCCATACAAAGATTGTCATTCATACTTTACTACTGAGGAAAGGATAAGGCCAAAACAAAGCCAAATACTATACAAAATTTTCAGTTTGATTAAAAGAATAGCCCTTCCATGTGTACTGTGCACTAGTCACTTAGTGCAAACACAAGTAAAATATCTTCCTATCTCAAAATTGACTCTGAGTAAACAGGCATGTTCTATCAGGGTAAGTGGAACAACAGGCAAGTTGTGACTTACATTCGTAATAAGACTATGACTGGGCTGAAAAAGAATACCAAATCTCTAACTCTCCATTCTCTGCTTCGGTATTAAGGTGTCATTCTTGGTGAATCTCTTCCAGTTGGCCTTTTCTCAAACAGAAGCCATAATAGCAGGCAAAGTAAAAAATGAAAGTAACTAAAATTAAAAGAAAAAAATTGGCTTCTCCTTATAGTAACTGACTCAACATCTAATAATGTGTGATGCTCTCTAAAAGCTGCCAACTACTACATGGCCATCTCCAGGTCCACTTTAACTCAACCAGGAGACCATTATCCAAACATAACTCACTGGTACAAAGCAGAGATCAAGTAGTTGAAAATATTCCCAGGCTGAGGTCTGATGGGGAGTACAGAAGATGATCTCATAATGTCTCTCTATGATCTGTAAATCACACTATTCCATAAATCTGACACAAGTGTCAAGATTAGAATTAAGTCAATCTTTAAGTAGGAAAAACAGCAGCTGACACTTCTCTGACTTAAATCCAGAAGCTCACTGTAGATATAAAGCAAATTCCTCTTACTTCTAACATCCAAGATAATTTCAAAGTCTTGTCTTAATATTTTAGAATTTCAACACTGGGAAGAAATTCAAGAACCTTCTTCAAAATGAAATTTAGTTAATGATACATTCACATTTTAGTTAGGTGTTTTTGAAAGCACTAATACAAAATGAATAAAGTTTTAGTAAATTTGATCAGTCTCTGAAAATGTATTCTTGTAAATAGGGCCATTTAAAGCCTAAATTCAATTAGGTTAGTGTCCATGTTCATTTCAATTTGTTTTGATATTTCAGGCAACGACACAAAATAACAAATAACAACGAAATAAAATTTGGAGTGACACGTTACAATTACTTCTGAAAAAACAAGACTTGACTTCAAGTAATATCAATGTCCCTAAGTCCACCTGTTAAAATGGAAGTCTATGCATCCCATTATTCTTTAGCTGTAACCACAAAGTCTGATTTTACACCTAGGATATACAAGAGGCACCAGATTAAAAGCATCAAATATCAGACTATACAATATTGCCAAATATAAGCATAGAAGAAAGCATGATATAAAGTTAACAAATTAGGCCCCAAAGGATTTAAACACACCCACAAAATCCAATCCAAGCCCATACTGTGCTTCAACCTAAAACTGGTAAATAACCACCAATCCTGACATCTCCCATTACCTACATTCCCCTTTTTATCTTCTAAATTTCTCCACTGATCTCATCACCTCTTGGTCTTGTGATTCTAACTTCTATGGCCTTTCCTTTCCCAGAAAGTGATACAGTACCTGGCCCCCACATTTCACTATCTCTACAACTTAGCACTAACTTTTGTTCTGTTTTACCCTATTAGATATTAATTTTGTTCCCAATCTTGTGTACCCAGGTTTTCCTGACCAGTTCAACCTTGTCCTTACTACAATATCTAGCCTCTCCCTTCAAAGTAGAGTAGTATCGCCTTTTCTGACATTTGTGAGTCTAGCTCATAGTCAACACCCTCTTCCTTTCCCAGAGGCTGTCACCAAAGCCCTAGGTCCCTATTCTTAGGTAAGGCCTCCTTCTTTCCTGAGTTTGTCAACATTAGTTTGGAGAAGCTGGAATTTTACCCTGAAGGCAAAGGCTATCTCGATCCCCTCATTCTACAAAACTAGAAGTCTCCTACCAGCCCCGGTTTCCCCCACCCTTAGATCCATCTGCATCTAGCCCTGCCGGTCCCCCTCCCCCTAACATCTTTCCTCCCCCTATCCCGTGTTCCCCTTCCTTACTCCTGAATGCACCTCTTCTCCCGGGCCTTACCCGTAACCCTGACACTGCGAAGGCCCTGCCAGCGGCCTCACCGCGTCTCTCCTCCGGGCTTCCTCGGCTCTTCAGTAACTGTCCCCACGCCCCTTTCAGTCCAGGGCCCCGCGCGCCGCCCAGAGCCCCCTCCCTGCTTAAGCTCCCGCTGTCACTGGGTCTCTCATCCACAAGATGGCGGAGCTGCTGCCCCCACCCCCGGGTTCTACTCCGCACCCTCTCCCGCCTCTCTAGAGCTCCCATCCCGTCCCTTCAGTAGCCCGCATCGTCGGCCTCGGCCCACAGTCCCTCTGCCCCCTTCTCCGGCGGACGAGCGGTCCGGGCCCGAGCCTCAACGACGCCGCCAACGCCACTGCCTCCATCGTTCCCCGGCCTGCACCTTCTCCTCACCATAAACTTCAGCGCTTTTTCCTGCAGCACCGCCTCGGCCGGGTCCATAATCTCCGAGGGCCACTGAGTCTGCACTCCACCGGGGCCGCCCCCTTGGTGCCAGACCGCAGCCAACGCAGCGCCCGGATCCCGCCTCCTCTTCCTTCCCCCCGCCCTCTCGTACCTCTCAGGCCCCCGCGGGGCGGCCAGGGAAGACCGGCTGTTTCGTGCGCCTGCGTGAGCTCGCTGGCTCGCTGGATTTGTAGTTCTGGAGCTTCCCGCAGCAAAACGTGCGGCCACACTGCGAACTGCAGCTCCCGCGGTTCACTGCGGCAGGGTCGCGGCGGCCGGCAAGCCGAATCTAGACATCTCGCCTTCAAGTACAGGAAATCGCTGATGGGAATCGTAGTTTACAGCCTCTACAGGCTGGAGAGCGGGAGGGGCACGGGTGTCTCCGTGGTTACCGAGCGACGCCAGTCGCGGCTTGCCTGGCTTTTGACATCAAGATGGCGACCAGTACCTCACCTGTAGCCCAAATAGTGGAAAAAACTGTGAGAGGGCTCAGAGTTTTCAGACTAACCTATCTGTGGTTTTAGAGAACTGGAAATACCCAAATTTCTCATGTCTGATGTCTGCGGGATGAATTTCGACCCAGAGGCGCAGTGCCTATGAGCGCCCAACAGCACTTCACAGACCAATGCAGAATTTCAAGGTCCTTCTAAGCCATCGCCCCATACTTCTCCCGAAGACTATTTTTCTCCTACAGCAAATCAGGGGCCAATAAAACTCGGTTCCGAAAGTCTTGGGTGTTTAGCATTCACAAAGTTGGCCTGCTACTACTAACCCTAACATGTAAGCCTTGCATTAAGTGTCAAACAAGAACTTATCAAAGGATTTCAGTCGTAGAACATAATGGCCTTCTAGCAAATAAAGCATGTAAGTATTTAGTTTGGCCTTGAAAGGAACAGTACAAATTTATTTTGGAAATAGGGTATAGTCTAGATGGACAAAACACTAGAGTTGGGCTAAAAGTGATAGGCTTGTACAAAATATCTGAATTCTTAAAGTAAGTGAATTGGGGAAATGCCTTTTTTACTTATAAGGAAAAAAAATCCACCATAAACTATTTCATTTGTTCATTCAACAACAGTATGCACATAACCATGTGCAGACATCATCCCAAGAAATGGGATTCATTAATGAACATAACAGAACCAGTCATGTGGAGTCTACATTTCTAGTATGGTAATATTTTGTCCTAGTCATCATCCCTATGTCTACAGACCTCAGCACAATACCTAATACATAATAGGCTTTCAGTTAATAAAAAGTTTACTCTTGCAGTAGAAAAATAATTCTACACAAGTGCAAAATGGGGAAGAGTTAAAACTCATTCATATGAAAACTACCTGGAGGTTTTCATAGGAGTAAGTCAGAATGTAACACAGTTGCCTAAAAAGCTAAAAGAGTCGTAGGCAGCTTGAAGAATGATGTCTGGAGAATAGAGTCTTGTGGTCTTACTCTGTTTTGAAACACTCAGATCACACCTGGAGTATTTTATTCATTTATGGGCATCATGTTCTACAAACATCACATGCAGGAGCATAGCCAAGGGCAGGATAATGAAAAGAGAAAATATTGGTGGATGCTTGCTCTGAAAAAAGAACACTTAGAAAAAACATGACAACTAAACTCAAGTATTTGAAAGTATTGAAAGGCATAGGTACATAACACCACAGGACAAACTAGAACCAATGAGTGAGATAATAATTATGACTTTATTAACTCTTTATGCCAGGCACTGTATTAGGCATTTTACATTCATAATCTCTAATATTCATAGTAACTCTGTAAAACAGGTATTATCATCCATAATGTACAGATGAAGTGAATGACACTGATAGAAGATAAATAACTTGCTCAAGTCATGCATTAAGTTTCATAGTTAAGATTCTAATTCAAGTCTGCTTGACTCTGTGCTGTTTTCACTGGATCATACTGCAGTAACATAGGACTCAGACTCAGAGTTTTTAAATAATCAGATCTGTCCTGACAAAGGAATGGACTACCCCGTTTCTGAAAACATATAGAGACAGGATGACCATCTGTCAGGGGTATTGTTTAAGAGGTTTCAATTGGGGTGGGAGGTTAAGGTCTTTTAAACTCAAAGATTCTATTCTCTAAGGAAGTCATTTGTTTTACTTTTTTATCCAGAGAGGAGTATGAAAATATTGCCTGATGAGGCTGGTAGTCAGTGACAGTCCACACTTTGTCCAGTCAGTTTGAGGTAAGGATTAGTAAAGCAAACATCAGGAGTTTTTTAGAAGCCCAACCAGATAGACAGTTAATATGCCTATTGATTGAAACTGATCTAGCAGGAGCTGGGTACAGAAAGGGTAAATCCTCTTTCTAGAAAATTGACCTCTCTTGTTCAAGCAAACTGAGAAATCCATATGTGAGTTGCCTTGATTTTCAAGCCCCTTACATCCAAAATTGCTTAGGAAAGTTCACTGGACTACAAGTTTCAAGACCTGGTCCATTGTTTCTCCAATTAATTGGTTGACTTCGGGCAATTAACTGAACATCTCTGATCCTCTTCTTTTGTCATCTGGAAAACAAAGATGTCTGCCAACTCTAAAATGAGTACACCTGTGAGCCTGCCTGTGGTACTTGCTCAAGGAAATTACTGAGTCAGAACCTTTAAAGCTCCACTTTACTGGAAAACTGGATTTCCAGAGTGAGAAATCACAGCTACTACTAGACTTAATGAAAAGAGAAAATATTGGTTTAAGACCACTCTGACTTAACCTTGTCTATTAGTGTCTGTATTCAGCTAGTAATCTATCAAAATGTCTCTTTTAACCTCCACCTCTAATGCTATAGCCTGTTCCAGACTACCTTCATCTGTTTTGCTTAGTTCACTATCATATTCACCTCCAATCCAGTTTTCTGACTTCAGGTTCTCTCCACCCACCTCATCTGACTTCACTTTCATCACATTCTTCCTTGCTCAATCCTTGTATGGCTCTCTTACCTACTTTATCATTGTTCAAATTCCTTTGTCTGGCTTTCCAGACCTTCAAAATCTTATCCAATCCTCTTTATCCAGCCTTACTTCCCACTTGGCTTTAATACACCCCTCTGCTCCAATCAGACCTTTCTCTTACTCCACCTGCTCAGAACACTTCTGCCTCCTGACCTTAGCTTGAGGGAGTCATTTTGCCACTCTAGAAGGCTTTGCTTTCCCCCTTTCCTACTTAACTTTTTTTTTCTTTTTTTTTTGGTACATGCCCCTAGCGGGAACCCAGGACTCTCTGGTCTGCAGGCCGACGCTCCAACCACTAAGCCAAACCGGCCAGGGCCCCGCTTAACTTTCAAGGTCTGATTTAAATCTTGCTTTTAAAAAATAGTTATCTAGTTATATATTTGCCTTTATTTTATTCTTTTAAAAAAATGATTTTTTCTTTATTGATTTTAGAGAGGAAGGGAGAGGGAGAGAGAGATAGAAACATGGATGAGAAAGAACATTGATTGGCTGCCTCCCGCATGCCCTGCACTGGGAGCCAGCCCCACGACCTGGGCATGTGTCCCAACTGGGAATCGAACCGGCAACCCTTTGGTGTATGGATCGACGCTCAACCACTGAGCCACACTGGCTGGGCTATTTATTTTATTTTTTAATTGATTTCAGAAAGAGGAAGGGAGGGAGGAGGGAGAGAGAGAGAAAAACATGGATATGAGCGAGACACATCAGTTGGTTGACTCCTGCATGTAACCCAACTGGGGATCAAACCTGCAACCCAGGGACATCCCCTTGACTGGAAATAAAACCTGTGACTCTTCTGTGCAAGGGCCAATGCTCCACCCATTGAGCCACACTGATTAGCTTGGTAGCTGCATTTTTTGATGATGTTTTCTGACAATCAAAACAAGGCTAGGGATAGTGGCACTAGATGAGACTGCAGAGGACAATACATGGGGCTCTAATGGCAAGCCATTATTTAGCCAGCATATTTCAGTCAAGTGAACCAGCTGATAAAACATCCTTTCATACTGGGGTCAGTGCCACTGCCTTACAAGCTATAAAATTCCTTGACTTTCACCCCAGTTTATAAACTAAATTAAGGAATTTGGACTTTATCCTGAAGGCCATAAGAAACTACTGAAAATTTTAAAGCAGGGCTACAGGATGGTCAGATTCATATTTTTAGAAAGTCACTTATGCCCAGCCAGTGTGGCTCACTGGTTGAGCATCGACCCATGCACCAGGAGGTCAACAGTTCGATTCCTGGTCAGGGCACATGCCCAGGTTGTGGGCCCAATCCCCGGTGGGGAGCATGCAAGGGGCAGCAAGTCCATGTTCTCTCTCTCTTTCTCCTTTCCTTTCTTCTCACTCTGGAATCAATAGAAAGAATATATATGTGTGTGTGTGTGTGTGTGTGTGTGTGTGTGTGTGTGTATACACACCCCTAGCAGGAACCGAACCTGGGACTCTCTGGTCCGCAGGCCAACACTCCAACCATTGAGCCAAACAGGCCAGGGCCGAAAAAAAATTATTTTTTAAAAAAAGAAAGTTACGACACTTCCAGTCAAGATGGAAGTGTAGGTAAACGTGGTATCGCGTCCTTCCACAACCACATCAAAGTTACAACTAAACTACAGAACAACCATCATTCAAAACTGCCTGAAATCAAGCTGAATGGAAGTCCTACAAGTACGGAATTAAAGAAGCAGCCACATCGAGACTGGTAGGAGGGGTGGAAGAGCTCGTCCCACACCCATGTGTGGCGGATAAAAATCAGGAGGATACCTTGGCTGGAAAGGTCCTCCCTGAGGACTGAGGGGTCCCCGTCCCACACCAGGTGTCCCACTCAGGGTTGCAGTGCCAGGAAGAGAATTCCCCATAACTTCTGGCCAGAAAAACCAGCGGGAACTGAGGCTCAGGGAGGCTGAGGCAGCTGGAGCCCCAGGCAGCTCCTTAAAGGGCCAGCGCACGGACTTATCGGACTCTCTCCCTCTAAGCTCGGAGGGGAGGCAGCTCAAGGGGCGCGAGAGACATACAGGGAAGAACTGAGCTGTTTGGCACTGGAGAGAGGGCTTTCTCTGGGGCAAACGTGTTGTCAGAGGCCTTTGTTCCTTTGGTGAGCCCTTCCCTGGGGCCGCAGACAGTCGCCATATCTGGGACTCCAGCAACCTGGCTCACACTGTTTGCCCCGCCCTGGTGATTTCCTGAGGCCCCGCCCCACCCAACTTTCAGGCCCACCCAAGCTGTTGCCAGTTGGTTAACTATAGGATTGGCCTGTCTTGGATCCTGCTTCAGGTTTTCCTAAATTCTTTCAAACGAGCAGCATCTGTTCTCAGCTAGCCCCATACCTCCTGTTAAGTAATACATAGAAACAAACACAGGGAGGAAGCCAAAATGAGGAGACAAAGAAACAGGTCTCAAATGAAAGAACAGAACAGAATCTCAAGAAAAGAACTAAGCAAAATGGAGATAAGCAACCTAACAGATGCTGAGTTCAAAATACTGCTTATAAAGATGCTCAGTGAACTTAGTGGGAACCTCAGCGAACTTAGTGAGGGTCTCAAGAGCATAAAAAAGGACCAGTCAGAAATGAAGGAGGCACTAACTGAAATAAAGAATAAGTTACACAGATTCAATAGTAGAGTAGGTAAAGCCAAGAAGCAAACCATCTATTTAGAATATAAAGAAGCAAAAAACACCCAATCAGAACAGCAAAAAAGAAAAGAGGATCCAAAATAATGAGGATAGTGTAAAGAGCCTCTGGGACAACTTCAAGCATGCCAACATTCACATCTTGGGGGTGCCAGAAGAAGAGAGAGAACAAGAAATCGAAAACCTATTTGAAACAATAAAAGCAAAAAACTTCCCTAACGTAGTGAAGGAAACAGACATACAAGTCCAGAGAAGCACAGAGAGTCCCAAACAAGATGAACCCCAAGAGGCCCAAACCAAGACACATCATCATCAAAATGCAAAAGGTTCAAGACAAAGAGAGAATCTTAAAAGCAGCAAGAGAAAAGCATTTAGTTACCTACAAGGGAGTTCCCATAAGACTGTCAGCTGATTTCTCAAAAGAAACTCTGCAGGCCAGAAGGGAGTGGCAAGAAATATTCAGAGTGATGAAAAGCAAGAACCTACAAAGATTACTCTATCCATGCCCTGGCCGGTTTGGCTCAGCGGTTAGAGCGTCGGCCTGCAGTCCAGAGAGACCTGGGTTCTGTTCCTACTAAGGGCGCATACCTCGGTTGCGGTTTGTCCCCGGCCCTGGTTGGGTCATGTGGGTGGCAACCACTCGATGTGTCCCTTTCACGTTGATGTCTCTCTCTCTCTCTCTCTCTCTCTCTCTCTCTCTCTCTCTCCTTCCTTCCTACTCTATCTGAACAAAATATCGAAAAATGTCCTCGGGCGAGGATTAAAAAGAAGATTACTCTATCTTGCAAAGCTGTCATTTAGAATCGATGGCCATATAAAGAGTTTCCCAGACAAGAAAAAGTTAAAGGAGTTCATCGCCACCAAACTGTTATTATATGAAATGTTGAAGGGTCTTTTTGAAGAAAATAATAAAATATATGGACAAACAAAATGGCAATAAATACATATCTATCAACAATGGAATCTACAAACAAAATGAACAGGCAGAACAGAAACATTTTCATAGATACAGAGAACATTTTGTTCATTGCCAGATGGGACAGGGGTTGGGGGAATGGGTGAAAAAGGTGAAGGGATTAAGAAGAACAAATTGGTTGCTAGACTGACAAACCTCAAAGGGAAGAGGGGTTTGGGGGGGGTGAGAAGAAATAAACCAAAGAACTTATGTGCATATATGCATAACCAGTGGACACAGACAACAGTGTGGGAAAAGGGGAGGGGGGCGGGAGTGTGGAGGAGGGGGTCACTGGGGGAAAAATGAGAAACATCTGTAATTCAACAATAAAGATTAAAAAAATAAAAATAAAAAAAGAAAGTTACTTATGGCTGGAGGCTGGGAAAAGTATGAGCTTTCTGAAATCTTCCTGGGAGAGATGATGGAGGCCTGATGAAGGAGGTGATGAAAACAGAAAGTAGATAGATTCCAAAGATACTGAAGGAATAGAATCTTTAGGACTTGGTGATTGATTAGATATGTCATGGATGATGTCAAAGGGATGTGTCAAAGATGACTTCTAGGTATCTGGCTCAGGAAACAGGATGAATGAAAAGTGCCATTTTTTTGAGGCATGGAACACAGTAGAAGGAACAGGTGATGGGAGGATAATCAGTTCTTTCTCGGACATATTGCTTCAAGGTGCCTGTGAGACTTCCACGTGGGTTCAGACAGGAGGCAGTTGGATATGTGGACTTAAGCTGAAGAAAGAGATCTGAGCTGCAGATCGGGATCTGCAGCATATAGGTGGTAATTGAAGCCTCCCCCCCAACTCCAGGAAAGGATTTACACAAGCAGTGTAAAAGCCATAGGTCTAAGACCAAATCCTGAAGAAATTTAAGATTTACAGGATGAGAAGAAGAAGATAAGCCAACAAAGGAGCCCAAAAAGAAGTGACCAGAGAGACAGGAGGAAAATCTGGCAAGTGTGGCTCATGGTAAGAGACAGATGCCATACTGCAGTGAGTTAAAAAGGGAAGGTAAAGGCGAGGAAATGAAGACTGTTGAGTCTTTCGCTCTCTCCCTCTCTCTCTCTTTTTAAAAGTTTTTGTTTGTTTGTTTGTTTTACATTTTTTATTGATTTTTTTTTTTGAGATGAAGGGAGAGAGAGGGAGAGAAACATTGATGTGAGAGAGACATCAATCAGCCTCCTCCCACACACACCCAGGTATATGCCCTGAAACTAGAGATTGAACCTGAAACCCGGGTATATGCCCTGACCAGGAACTGAACTGTCACCTTCTAGTGTACTGATGAGGCTCCAGCCAACCAAGCCACATTAGCCAGGGCTGTTGAGTGTCTTCTAACAAAACGTGTCTGTGAAGGAAAGGAGAGGAGAGGTAGCACAGTGGTTAGAGGTAGAAGTTGGGGGTCTAGGGAAAAGTGTTCATCATTATGTTTGAAAGTAGGGAGACTTTAGTTCAAAGGAAACTGAAGATGCATGACAATTAAATGCAATGACTGATCTCTGATTGGGTCCCGGAATAGCACACACACATACACTGACACACAGATGACAAAACAGCTATAAAATATATTAGTGGGACAATCTGGAAAAACTCAATATGGACAGTATATTGGATAATAGTATTATATCAATTTTAAAGTTCCCGAGTATGATCATTGTATTGTGAGAATAAGAGAATTAGAGAGTGTCCTTGTTCTTATGAGATACATGCTGAAGTGTTTGGGGTACAATGTTATGATGTCTACAACGAACTCTCAAATGGTTTAAGAGGGAAAAGTGTGTGTTTGTGGAGAAAAAGAGAGGAAAGGGAGAGAACTGAAGTAGTTGTGGTAAAATGTTAATAATTGGTGGATCTAGATGAAGTGTTATGGATAGTCATTGTACCCTTCTTACAACTTTCTGAGGGTTTGAAATTTTCCAAAATAAAAACTTGGGGAGTATTAAGGAGTGAGAGACAAGCATATTTAAATGCTGATGGAAAGGATCCATTAGAATGAGAAAGATTGAAAATAAAAGCAAGAGACAGGGGATGATTATGGAGCCAGGTCCTGAGAAGAAAAGACAGGATGAATCCAGACAGAGGGATTAGCTGCCAGTGACAGAGAGGAAGGAAGAGTAGGGATACAAAAGCAAGTCAAGTATAGAGTTGGAGAAGAAAGGTTAAGGAAACCCCCTTCTAATGAATGTTAGAATAGACAACTAGCAATCTCTACCACACAAATGAGATTTTTGCATTTTCTGCTCTTCTGGATTATGTTTATCCTCTTACTTTAATTCATTAGCACAAATAATCAAAAAGTAGTTTTCCTTAAATTAAATTAATGTTGTTCTAGACCAGTAGTTCTCAGTCGAGGCAATTAGTCCCCAGAGAACAGTTAGCAATATCTGTACTTCAGGCCTACATCAGAAGGACACAGGATAGCTCCTCTTCTTTAAGGATATTCTAGAAGTTCAATAAAACAATTCTGCTATATCTCATTAGTAACAGTGTGACCTTGGGCAAGTTACTTAACCTCTCTATGCCTCATCAGCAAAATGGGGACCATAATAGTTCCTATCTCATTGGGCTGCTCTGAGAATTCATAGGAATTCCTTGGAGCATTACCTGACACATAGTAAGTACTCAATAAATGTTAACAATTAATAGCCCTAAATTTCACATAATTTGCATATATCATCAAGATGGGCTCAGTTTGCACCTTCTCCTTCCTGAATAATTTAGTCTTAAAACCTTGTAGAGCAAAACAAAGTTAATGTACATGCACAGAGGTGGTCTGACATGGGTTGTTGAAGCTCAAGTGATATGGTAAGAGTATCCATGTGGAGGAAGAAGTTCACATGGGGAATTGGTTACATACATGCATACATTCCCTAGCCCTACCCACTGAGAGGGCCTTGGAGCAGCAATACCCAGTAACAGTGAGTATAGTTAGCATCCAGATCTTAGCTTCTAAATACAGTACCATTCTCCACTAAAAAGAATCTGTGTTCCTTGAAGAAATGGCTGATTCTAGGGCTGGGACAAAGAAAATATGAGATGAGCCTATGACATTTTGGGCCAGAACACAGGAAGAAGTGCTCAAAGAATAATGGAGATATATATGTCAAAAGGACTCATTGTTTCACCTTCAAAAATACTTAATGATTTGAAAAACAAAGAATAACTTCACAGGGGAAAAACCTGGTAGATATAACTTTAATCAGATCATCAAACTGAACATCATCAGGAATGAGGAAATTGAAATTGTGTGTCCCTGATAGAATGCAATGAGAAGAACAAAGATGTTGTGGCTAACTCAAAGATGACACCCAGTGATTCTTGCCTCCAGGTATTCACATCCCTCCTTTATTGACTAGGGCTGATGTGTGTAACCAATAAGATATTATAGAAATGATGGAAAGTGACTCCCAAGGCAAGGTTATAGAAAATATTGTGGCTCTGGCCGGTTTGGCTCAGCAGTTAGAGCGTTGACCTCTGGTCCAGAGAGACCCGGGTCTGGTTCCCGCTAAGGGCACGTACCTCGGTTGCAGTCTGTCCCCGGCCCTGGTTGGGTTGTGTGGGTGGCAACCACTGATGTGTCCCTTTCACATCGATGTTTCTCTCTCTCTCTCTCTCCCTCCCACTCTGTCTGAACAAAAAATGGAAAAACGTCCTCTGGCGAGGTTAAAAAAAAAAGAAAGAAAATATTGTGGTTTCTGCCTTACTCACTCTGATTACTTGCTGTGGGGGAAATAAGCTGCTATGTTGTGAGGAACCTCAAGCAGCCCTACAGAGAGGTCCACATAGCAAGGCACTGAAGCCTTCTTCCAATAGTCAGCACCAAATAGCCAGTGACATGAGTGAACCATCTTGGAGCATATTCAACAGCCCCAGTTAAGCCTTCAGGTGACTATAATCCCAGCCAACACCTGAGTATAATCTCATGAGATACTGTGTAGAATACTAAACTGTTCCTGAATTCCTGACCCATGTGAAATAATAAATGTTTATTGTTGTTTTAAGCTGTTTGGGGATTATTTGTTATGCAACAATAATAGATAACTAACACAGATTCTCATACAGGTAGTCTAATCCTAGAGCCTAAATGCAGTGACAGTCTCATTTATAAACAGTAGTATCCAAATCAGAAGCCCTTATCCAAACAGACAAAAACAGTCATTTTAGTTATAAGAAGATACTTTATATGTTTGCTGTATGTTTTTCTCAGTTTGGAAGATTAGCCTTTTGTGCTGATAATGCTGTCTTTCCCATGATTTCTTTGCTTTGATTTATTAGGCACTATTTGACCAATAGTATTTACCACACTTAATTTTATAGACTTTATGCAGGTTCTTTTCTCTTTAATTTGTCTTTGTTCAGATCCTATCACAACCATTCCTTCAAGTCGATGATTTCCTTTATCTCTTTGGCTGCTCTAATTTCCCAGACACTTACATTATCTGAAGCTATTTTTCATTTGATCCCCCTTAACTCCAAAAGATGCCATTTGAGGAAGAGGTCATCAGGGCCAGGTAAGAGATGGGCCCTGCCTTTAAGAAACCTTACATTTTGTAAGGAAAGCAAAACATAAAAATGTATACTAACCAGGGCTCTCTTAACAATAGTATGGCCCTATATCAGTCAGGGTCCTAGCACATGTAAACTTGATTAATTTGAGGAGGGATTATTTTATTTTTTATTTTTTCCGATATTTTGTTCAGATAGAGTGAGAGGGAGAGAGAGAGACAGAGAAACATCGATGTGAAAGGGACACATCAAGTGGTTGCCACCTGCACAACCCAACCAGGGCCAGGGACAAACTGCAACCAAGGTGCGCGCCCTTAGCGGGAACAGAAACCGGGTCTCTCTGGACCGCAGGCTGATGCTCTAACTGCTGAGACAAACCGGCCAGGGCGAGGAGGGTTTAATTAAGGGCCTATTTGCAAAGGTGTGGGCAGGATTTAGGGAGACCAAGAGGGATAATGCATGCCGTGGGCTAGCAACATTGGGGAGCCATACCGTTCCTTGGCCTGAGGGTTGAGGGGAGGGAGTAGTTACCAGATCCAAAAAAGGTAGCTGTTGTTAGAGGGCCACTTGACAAAAGGTATGGCCTTCAAAAGGGGGTGCAGCCCTTTCCCAATAACTCAAGAGGGAAGGATCTGGAAGGATTTATCCCCCAACATCACTCTCTTTCTGTCCTCTAATCTTCTTATATCTTCTGTTGGCCAAACAAACAGAAGCCAGACAACAAGATACAGTTGATATGGGTTGTTTCCCAAGGTCCAGACAGCATAGAAAAGGACAGCGTCACTGGAAGGAAAAGTGGAAGATTTCATCGTGGGTCCAGCTTAGGTTTGGATGAGATCTGGAATCTGGACAGCCCTGCAGGGCAGGGCAAGTCACTTAGGGAGGCCCCATGGGAAAATCCAGGAGGACTCTCAGCTGGAAGAAGCTTCCAAATCAGGCATATTGTCAGTAGGTCAGCAGAGAGAATCCAGATAGCCAAGCTGTCAGCCTCAGACAACCTGGGAGCAGATTGGGGCAGGAGATGTGGGAAAGACAGGACTTTCATGTCAGAAAATTTGTCCTTAAATTAAATGCAATCTCCTCCACGTATCAAGAGACATTTTTTAGGGGAACAGTTCTGAGGAGGGGCAGCAGTACAGAGAAGGGAGCCAGGATAGCTATACAAAGAGGTTTGGATTCCCTATCCCAGAAAATTTACCTTCTTGGGGTTCTCCCACAATTGTCCCTCTACCCCCACTGTCCGTGGATCCTGGGAGCCCTTTTCTCATTGGCCCAAATGCAAATTAATCCCATTTGACTTGGTTCATCCTTACCACCGCTAAAATAGGCTGACATTTTAAAAAATAAATAAATAGCCCAGCCAGTGTGGCTCAGTGGTTGAGCATCAACCTATGTACCAAGAGGTCCCCAGTTCGATTTCCAGTCAGGGCACATGGCCAGGTTGTGGGCCCGATCCCCAGTGCTGGGCATACAGGAGGCGGTCAGTTGGTGTTCTCTTTCATTGATGTTTCCATCTCTCTCTACCTCTCCCTTCCTCTCTCTCTAAAAAAAAAATCAATAAAGAAAAATAAACAAATAAAGGCACCTTACTTCAGAAATAATAACAAAACAACCTAGAAAAAGAAAACACAGAGAAAATGGGAAAAAAAGGCATAGTCTGTGTGAGTGTGTGTGTATTTAACTTTCAATTATGTAAACTGTCAAACATGTAGAAAGGTAAAGAGAAGAATATAATGAACCTCTTTTTGCTCATTACTCAGCTTCAAAAATATTGACTTATAGCCACTTCTGTTTCAGGTGTACCCCCACCCACTTCTTTCCTCTGTCCTTTAGATTACACTGATGCGACTCTCATAGATATTATTTCAGCCATGAATATGTCAGTAGCTCACAGTATATAAGGTCATAACGCTCTGTTCTTATTTCTGATCTCAAAGCTTTCCTGAGCACAGAGTTCTCTTGCCCTAACTTAGTATCATTTTATTTTGTTGTTAAATGAATACACGACTAAATGCTACTCTCTAGTCTCAGTCAGAGAACTTTCCAACCATGTCCCAGCTGTCAGAGAGTAACCTATCTAAACTGTATCCCCAGTCCTTGGGTTCTCCCTCCTGGTACCTGTGCTGGCCTAAGAGTCTGTCTCATATATAACAGAGCCCTGGAGACTGACCTGGTTCAGGCTTAGCACTCCCAGTTTAGCTGGACCAGGAGGAAAAGATACATGTAAAGCAATGTTACATGAGTCCCCAACTCATGTTAGGGACTCCGTAAATGTTAGATGGTGGTGACTGCTACTGATGATAACAGGACCTGACAGAGTCTTGTCAGGTCTTATGGCCCAGAAAGGACTTAACAAAGATTCATTTAACAGGATTTAGCTTTTTTATTTCCCTTCTTCAGAACATGAACGATTTAACAGAATAAAACACTCTATCATATAATACTGGGGATGTGCAAAGGGTTGTAAAGCTGAACTTTTGAAAGATCCATTTATTTTGTTATGAGCACTCACCTCCCAACATTCTCCTCAGTTCAGTTGCCTGTCAGGGAATCTGACTGAAGAAGTCCTTCAGAGAAGAGATCACGTCATGGGAGACAAAAATGAAAGAGAATCTGAGGATGAGCTTGTAGGTGGAGGTGGAAAGGGAAAGAAGAGGCAAATTGTAGGTGACATGCTCAGCCTCTCTGTAGGGTCAGAGGGCACCAGGGCCCCACACTGACATGGGCAGGAAGAAAGCCAATGACAGAGCCAACAACCACTCTTGAAACCTCAGGTCTCTTTGTGATTGTAGCATTTTTATTCAAGTCATTAGGACTAGGTGAGAATTTGAATGGCTCACAGCCAAACCCTTTGGGGCACAGACTGTGCTGCCCCCTTCCTTCAATGCCAGGGGTATTGGTGACAGTGTTACCATGGGACAAAGCAGTGTAGCTGCTAAAACCACCAAGGAGACTTCTTAATTCTAAACCCCTGTGTTCTTGAACAGAGCTCCTCTGTGATTCTCCCAGTGGTAACTGTGAGAAACCAGAGAAAGGAGGCAACTCAGAGGCTTCCTGTAGACCTAGTTCAGGGACACCTCCATTGAGGATGAACTGAGGGTTGATTCCAAAGTGAAAGTGGATAAGTCCCACTGAAACATTAAAAAAAAATCAAAGTGCAAGTTCACAGTCTTTCACACTTTCACATTCTTTCACTCTACCTCACTAAGAGTTGGGGTGTGTTGAACATTTCTTATGCTGCAAGATAGAAAGTGGTAGAATACTCATCCTGGCTAGTTTGGCTCAGCGGTTAGAGCGTCAGCCCGCAGACCAGAGAGTCCCAGGTTCAGTTCCCGCTAAGGGCACGCGCCTCGGTTGCAGTTTGTCCTCAGCCCCGGTTGGGGTCGTGTGGGTGGCGGCTCTCACATCAATGTTTCTCTCTCTTTCTCTCTTCCTTCCTCTCTCCCTCCCAATCTATCTGACGATAAATACAAAAATATCCTCAGGTGAAGATAAAAGAAAAAAAGAAAGTGGTAGAATACTCTGTGTAAGTGGAGGCAGACAGGATAGAAAGCTTCTGATAGAAAAGAAGAGCTTCTAAAGGTGGGAGGAGGAGGCTGAAGAGAAGCCACCAAAGTCAAAGGAGAAAGAAAAGATTCCTCCCTGAACCAAGGTATATCCCACCTCAGGGCCTTTGTCCTTGCTATTTACATTTTTACCTAAGCTGCTATTTTCTCCTCTCCTGGATGGTCCTCCTCCTCTTTCAGGCAACAGAACCCCCAGTTAGTCCTCTCAGAACGTTCATCACAATTTATATTTATTGTTTGTTTACTTGTGTTTCACTTGTCTCCCTCAAGAGACTATTAAGTGTCATGAAAGCAGAACTCAGGTATACCTTGTTCATCATTATCCACCCAGTGCCTAATGTGGTACGTGCTCAGTAAATACACTATTTGTGAAAGGCAAAAAAAGAAAGGAGAGAGATTTGGGTGGGAGAAGCTTCTATAAAGAAAGATTTTTAAGGAGTGATACACTGCAATTTCCCTTTTCGTTGCCCCATTAAGAGACTAAAAAATTACTCTTCAGTGCTATTCAGAGTCAAATTTGTGTTGTTGTTTTTAAAAAAACAAAACAAAACAAAAACAACAATTTCACGCTGACTACACTAGTATATTCACTTTGAAAAAACTCATTGAGCTGTAGACACCCATGTGATCCACAGGTGACTGCCTGCCCCGTAATTCCCACGTGACTCCTGAATGACCAATGTGACTCCCACATGAATGCCACTTGACCCCATGTGACCTCAATGTGACTCCTACACAATTCTAGTGTGAGGCCCCATGACACCCACGTGACCCCACATGATCCAGGTGACCCCACCGTGAATCCCAGTTCAGCTTTTATTTTAAAATTAAAATTTTTTTTTAATTTATTGATTTTTAGAGAGAAGGGAAGGGAGAGGGAGAGATAGATAGAAACATCAATAAGAGAGAACATGGATCGGTCACCTCCTGCATGCCCCTCCGGGGATCAGGCCCACAACCTGGGTATGTGCCCTGACCGGGAATCGAACCGGTGACCTCTTGGTGCATGGGTCAATGCTCAACCACTGAGCCACACCAGCCGGGCTCACCTTTTATTTTAAATCTTTCTGTTTATGTTATTTATTTCTAGGCACCGGAATTCTCTTCTGGACATCTCAGGAACACTATTTTTTTTTTATCCTCACCTGAGGACATTTTTCTGTTCAGATAGAGTGGGAGGGAGAGAGAGGAAGAGAAAGAGAGAGAGAAACATCAACCTGAAAGGGACACATCGAGTAGCTGCTACCGGCATGACCAACCAGGGCCGGGGACAAACTGCAACCGAGGTACGTGCCCTTAGCGGGAACTGAACCCAGGTCTCTCTGGACTGCAGGTCGACGCTCTAACTGCTGAGCCAAACTGGCCAGGGCAGGAGAACTGTTTCTGAGGTAGATTTAGTCAATGCTACTGCTCATTCTGTTTATAGTTCCCTTGTAAGGACTCCACAAGTTGCTGAAGCAGAAATACCCTAATTGCATATGCAAAATTATTATTCTGTGTACTTTTCTGTATGTAGATTGTACTTAAATAAAAATTACATTAAAAAAAGAAAGAAGGAAAGAGACCATACAGATGCAGGTGTGTAAAACACAAATGCAAGTGAGGAGTAGAAGGGAAAGTATAGGTGAGGGTGGGGACCAGGGTGAATTAGAACAAAGACAGGAGGAAGAAATGCAATTGGCATGTATGAAAAACCGAAGAGATCAGGGAGGGGGGAGGCGAGGGCTGCCTAGGGTCAGCTTAGTGGCCTGAAAGCCATGGTGGGGAGTTTGGGTTCATATAGAAAATATTTGAGGGCAGTTTTATAATTTATCACAATGGTTTTCCAATTTTGGATGCATAATAATCATCTGCAGAGCTTGTTAAACAGCATACTCATTAACCCCATATTCAGAGATTCTGATCAAGAAGTTTGGGTGGGGCCCATGAACCTACATTTTAACAAGCTTCCCAGATGACTTAGTTTAAAAAATTATCCTCTGGCCATAATTTGATAAATATAGAACAGTCCCTCACTCTGCTATTAGGCCCAGGATCCTGGGTTCTTGTCATATATTTATTGATTTTAATGAAGATCAAACATAGTATCAAAGTGAGTATGACTCTGAGCATGTCCTATTTCTACCTTAGATCAGAATGTTGATCCTGCTATGGAAAGACACTTTTTGTACCTAGAATTGTTTGGCAGTTTTCAATGATTTTATATTAAGAGCAAAGGCTCTGGAACCAAAACCTGGGTTCACTTATTTAAGTTCTCTAAACCTCAGTTTCTTCAGATGTAAAAGTAGAATGGGAATAAATAATATCTACTTTATAGGATTATTATGAGAATTAAATAAATTACTGAGTAAAACCACTTACCACAGGGCCTGGCACATGGAAAGCTTTCATTAAATGATAACAATGATGCTTTTTCCCTTTGTAGCCATCCTCTCGTACCCTTCCTCCTGTTTTCTGCTTTTCCAACACTGAGTAATAGAAATAACTGGAGAAGGAATTGGACCTTAGCTTTGCAGACACGAATCCAAAACATCCTGGAGCCTCCCGCCCTCCCCAATTCCAGAGCAGCCAGGAAGGAAGAAGTTTGGCCTCCATATTCTGTCAGCATGTGTGTGTGGAAGTTTTTCATTGAAACTCTTGGTCTTACTCACCCCCAAATTTTACTAGTGCTAAGTCTAGTTTATTTTAGGCCCTGGATTTGTGACTCTAAATTAGTTAATGAGTTGATATAGTTGTGCCTTATGAGAATATAGGTCTCCTTACCCTGGATTTTCTCCAGCAGGAGGTTGAGAAATCAGTGGAAATTAGAAAAATTCCTCAGAGGTGGCAGGAGGGCAAGAGTCAGGATTATCATCTTTTAAATTGTTGTTAGGAACAAAGCTAGCAACCATTCCTCATTGCCCCTCCACCCAAGAGGCTTGGGTGATAATGCTCCAGCGTGCTAGAACTCACAGTCTGGACCTTATGATCAAGTGATGGCTGGACAATCACTCAGCTGTGGAACAACCCTCCCTTCCCGCAGCAGGGCTTCAGCTAGCAGATCTGGCAGTTTATTTGTCAGTATTATTTGTTGTTAGCTTAATTGTAGGAAAATTGAAAAGTGTAATGCTTAGCCATGAAACCCTTAAGGCTGGTTAATCTTTTTGAATTGTAACCAGTGTAATTTTATTAGCTGATCCCATCTTGATTATAATATGCAGAGCCCTGGAAAAGTTGCTGAAGGTTCCAAGTCATGGTGTACACGGGGAACAGACAGCTTCGTCATCTGCATCTTCTGCCAAGGGGAGAAAAAGGGCAGAGGGTCTGAACTGAAAGAATGGGGTTTGAGATGCCAGTGGGGAGAGGAGTGCAGTCTCCAGGATAGATACAGAAATGATCCCAGCAACCCCACTGGGAGAGGGGCTAGGCCAACCTGGGTTAGGTTCTGTGCCTTATATACTGGAGGTTTTCAGGCCCAGTAGTGTGCTGCAGTGAGAACATTTGAGTAAGGGCATAGCTCAGAATTAGGCTTCAGTAGAGACAAATCCAAAAGGCCAAAGAAAACACATGCTCTTTCCATCATGATTATTTTTTACACTTATTTGAAGAGCCCAGCATCAGTAATCAGAATTGTATCTATAAATGAGAATTTGAAATGTGTAAAGGATGACTAACATTCTCTGGTCCTCTCTGGACTTTGATTTTCTGCACCAAAGAATGGGGAACAGACATTCTTATCCATTCCACTATCCCTTTCTTAGCTTTGATATATGAGGGGGCCTCCTTTTTTGTGTTGGCATCTCCAGAGAAGAAAGGGGCTTTGCCTTCTCTTTGGTACCTCTAAATATCCAATCCAGCAATGAGCCCTTTTTGAAGGGTGAAGTTGGGAGCCAGAAAACACCAGGTTCTACTGACACTTGACTGATGCCCTTGACCTCCAACCATACACCCTGGCAAATGAGCCAGCAACCTATTCTAGACAAATAGGGAGCCTAGAGGCAGCACATGAGCATTTTTTTTTAAGCCATTTTATGAATATAAATATTTAGTGCATGGTGTTTTGCAGAATTAAATCTCTGAGCCTAGATTAGCCTGGTAATATCATTATGTAGATGCCAGGGATGAGCTACCTGTGACTGCTGTGTGTCTTCTCATTCAAAGATGCCTGTGATGACTTGATGCACTTTAATTTGCCAGGGCAATCATTAATTGCATATGAAACAGTTGGTGTTTGGCTTTAAGGGAAGCTGATTGGGTCAGTCACCAAGTGTTTGGCTCAATGATCTACAGCTGGCTCTTTACTCCTGCACTCCTGCTTTCTTTCAAAGCATTCTCACTCAGTGTTTTTGGGACCCCCTGAGGAAGAGGCTGTGAAACATAGGGGGTTTTAATCTGTGTTTTCCTTTGGGCATTATAGCTTTAATTTTAATATTTTGGATAATAAAGAATGATTTTAAATTAAATTTGCGAGTCTGCCATCTGTGATTGTTTGGACTTTTTCCTCCTCTCTGGCAGGGGTTTTTTACTTAATTCTTTCTGAACATTACAGGAGTGGGCTGAAAGCAGGAGGAGCAAGGGGCAGCAGAGTGGGTCGGCCTGAGAAACTCAGAGAAATGAGAAAAGGCTTTGATCCCTGGCCTTTTGCCCTGGGAGTTGGTGGAAAAAACTTGATGCCCTGAGTCAAAATCACAAAAGTGAAGTCAGATGTAATTGCAGCTTCCAGTCATCTCCTCTTCATTTGACTTTGAGAAAGTAATTTGCCAAGGTTATGCCTCAGTTTACCCATCTGTTAAAGAGAGATAAGTGATTTTCCCTATGGAGGTGCCACTACAGTTCTGATCTGAGGACAGCTATAGGAACCCAAGGCATTATCATTACCCACCAAAGGCTAACAGGGTCTGAGGGCTTGTGTGTTTCCAGATACAAAGCTAAATCCAAGAAATTCCTACCTAGAAGTGTATTATTAATCTTGTCAGCAAATCCAGGAAGAAGAAATTTCCACTCTACCATAGGAAGTAAGGGCACATCATCATCACCACTGCAGACCATGGCATTAATGAGTCAGACAGATAGCGCCACTGAACACACAGACAAATGCTGAGCAAATGCCAGAATAAAATGAAAAAACACCTGCCAGCAGAGGGGTTGGTGAGATGAGTGCTTAGCTGGGGAAAGAGGAGGTGGGGGCTTGCAGGGCAAAGCAAGTAACTCCTTCTCCTCTATTTAGTGAAATGAGGCTTCTTGGAGGGGTTCAAGTTTGCATTTGGGGGGAGAGAGTTTGGGGAGCAGTGCAGGCTGAGTATTCCTGACAGAGCATGTGGGTTGCCTGAGCAGATGCTTAGAGGAGAGTGCAGTGATCAGGGCCTGGGAGGGTGAGTGGAAGGAGATAGCCAGGGGACAGAGATAGAGTGGAAGGTGAAGAAAGCCACCTTAAATGCTCTCTGGAACCAGAATGGGGGATAAACAAAATTCCAGGAAGCTGCTGGAGCCTGGAGTTGTGTGCAGGTTAGGGGCTTTGTTAGCATCAGAGTGGATTCCTTTATATCTGCTAATTTCCTACTGTCTCCCCTTCTTTACCCCAAATTCTGATTTTATCAAATCAGGGTGGAGCTCCCAGGCACCTCCCTACACGAAGGAAGGCCAAAATCATTACTGCACAGGTTAAAGAGCAAAGATTCATGAAATGACCTTGAAAGTCAGGGAGGCAATATCCATGGCTCTGAGCAGGACAGAAGCTCAGGTAAACAAGTATTTGTCATGTTTTTAGGACCTCACAAGAGCATCCTTTGTCCCACATGACTCCTAGACTAAGAGATAAGCTTGGAATCTCTCTCTCTCTCTCTCTCTCTCTCTCTCTCTCTTACACACATTCTCTCTCCTTCCTCCTCTTCCTCTTTTCTCTAAAATCTCTAGTTCTCCTAAGTACAATCTTAGTATCCCTGCAATAGAAGACAACCCCAACAAGTGCCTGTGAAAAAAGCCTTTAAGACTCATGAATATTTAGCTCGTCCTCATGTAAAATATATGACTTTGTGTAAGGATCAGGCGAACGAGGTGCATGATTTTTTTCTGATTTATGGGCCTGGAGACGGATTATTCATAGCAGAGCAGCTGTGTGGAAAGATTCATCCGCTGCAAAATGTGATTGTACATCAGGCAGTGTGTGGGAACGGAGCTATGACTAATGGCTGCTTTACATATAAATGAGAAGGTTTGTGCTAGGAACTGTAAAAAAATACAATCACTCAGCTGACGGGCAGGCTCCTTATTGTGGGTACAGGAGAGGGACCACGGGAAAGGCAGGCAAATGAATGCCTCACCCCAAAAAGCTGAACCGGGTTGGGGTGAGAGTCAGGGAGCAGCAGGAGAGGGGATGGAGGGGAATTTGGAGAAGCAGCCAACTCTCCGGATGTGGCTGCAGTCCGTGTCTGTATTTGTAACTCCATCTTCCAGGCCCCACTGTGACCTCTGAGAGCCTGTTGGGCAGAGATGTGGCCCAACAGAAGTGGCTGCATTGCCAACACATCCAGGATGATGATCAGGCCCTGAAGTTTTCAGAGCTTGGGGTTGGGCTGCTGATTCAGGTCCATTTCAGAAGTTAGCACAGGATTCATAAGCAAACCTCTGCAGAGAAAAATGGTGCGAATCTGAGATTTCCCTCTGCCACTCCTCATGTCTCCCTTGTTTTCCCCCGTTCATCTCTCTCCTCTCTTGTAGTTGAGACAGGCTGTCTAGACATTGCAGATGTGGACAGATGTTGGGTCTGTAATTTATAACAACGGCCTCCAGAAGGCAATTCCAATTTGTTTCGGTAAGGCTTTGAGTTACAGGCAGAAAAAATATCCTGTAAATACCGTTGACTTACATGGTAACTACACCAAGAGTTTACTTAGTGAACAGTCACTAACTACAGCATAATTACATAATCCCTGCAGATTACCAGGCAATTTAATGACACTGAGCAAGTAATGACCACCAAACCAAATTTCTGGCTTTAGAAGGGCCTGGAGAGCAAGGGGGTTGAGCCATATTTAACAAGAATTTATTATGCCCATTTCTTCAAGTCATCAATTAGTCTCCATTTTGAAGGCCTTCCATTTCTATCTACATGCTAGATAGACATCCCCTCGTCATCACACTGAACTCCAAGCAGTTTGGATGCTGGTGGTTGCTTTCTACTGATATAGTTTTAAACCATGTAATATCTATAGGAACTCACAAAGCCCTCAAACAAGTGAGGAGGCTGGAAAGTTATTTTTGTTGTGATTATAACAGGTCACACACTCAGCAAGCAGCAGGGCCGAGCTACACCCCTCTACTCTCCCTCTGCCCTGCTGGCCGATGACTCAACAGCTGTCCTGGTCAGCAGTGAAGAGGACTGGCCCACCCAAGGCCAAACTAATCCTCCTGGAAATGACATTCTGATGGGAAATGGAAAGGTGAATTTCTAAAATAAATTTTCAAGAAATTCAGGGTGCTTCTTACTATCATTTGGAGTGGTATATGTGAAGGGGGAACAGGAGGCTAATATTAAAGTCCATACGTGGAGATCTGGCTACATTGATCTGGCTAAGATCAGAGTCTGCTAGCAGAAGCCAAATTTGCCCTTGAGATCTGCCATCCCTGAGAACTCTGGCCAGTTGGTCCCTCTGGGTTTAGGGGATCAGAGCTGGCCAGCAGCTGGGGAGCTCAGGCTTCCCTGGATATATAAGGTTGCAGCTGAAACAGCCATCAGGGTATCATGTATGTCAGTCGGGGGGGAAGGGGAAAGAGGAGTGGGAATAAAGGAGATAGGAAAATGCAGAAATAAAATAAACACATTGACAGGATTGGATTCCAATTTTTAATCCATCACCAACCTCTTCTAGTTTATCACTTCCATAGAATCTTCCATCCCCCTCTTGCCTGTCTATCCAAAGACAGTCAAGCAAAACTTAATCTTAATACACCTCTAGGCACAGACTCTTGGGTTTTCATAGGCCCTTAAAAGAATGTCTGATGCCAATTTAAGGACAGATATTGTCTGGAGAATCCTGACTCTTTGATACAATTGTTGTGTTCTACCTCTCTCAGTTCCCCCTCCTCTGCTCCTGCTTGCTGAATGCTCTGTATCCATCCAACTTCAATGATATCTTGCTTCACCTGAAGAAGTGGGTCTGGTTTAGAATGTCAGCTCCTGGCAAAGCCACCTGACCAATCACTAGCTAGGAGGGTAGGTCACCTGGGCCAAAGGAAGTATTTTAGAATTATCAGATGTCCTGACTGAAACTGCTCTTCTCTGGTGGACTTTGGCCTTGGGTCTCTCAGGTCTGACCTCAGAGAAAAGGTGTCAGCTACAGAAGGATGGGTTTAAGAAATAATCTACATCTTAGATGTTTAGGTTTTAGATGCAATGTCTAAAGAGACTCTTGAAACTTATTTTGAGATTTAAAAAATATGAGTGAGTCCTGCCTGCCCAGGGGTATGTGAGATTTTCGTCCTACTGAAAGACATAGATGACAATGTCCTGGAATCCTCTAACCCCAGAAGATCCTGTAGGTGCACCAAGTCTCACACAGCTCCCTGGCAGGAGTGGATATGGGTACTTGTACTTCCAGCCCTGGAAGGACTGTGGGGAGAAGAAGGGATGCCCTCTGGTCAGGGAGGATGAATGAGCTATAATAATGTTAACAGCTAACATGAATTGAGAGATGACTGTATGCCAGGAATATATTATCTCTTTGATGATATATCTTTGCATTAGCTCTTTGATAAAGAAAAAGTTACGCACTGCTAAGGAGTAGAACTTTTCTCAAAATAAGAAGGACATGGCACACAGGTCAACTCTGTGGCCTGCCAGCATTAGCTGGAAGGTCATGTATAGTTTCTAGGAGTAGAAGAAGATAAAAGCAGAAGGAAAAGGCAGCTACAGGGCCATGTATCCATAGATATCTGTGGGGAGGGAATTTCAGGGTACAGACTCAGGTGTTTGCATATGTAGAATATAAACCACTGGGACATGAGAGTAATGAAAGGATGGGTTTATTGATATATGTGTAAACATACTTGAACACGTGTCAACACAATGTGTGTGTGTATATGTGTGTGTGTGTGTGTGTGTGTGTATATATATATATATATATATATATATATATATATATATAATGTGGTAAGTAAATAGCCCTGAATTTATGAGAAAGGACCACATATCTTAGGCACAAGGACATATTACAGGATGTCGTTGATTCTATAACACAGCAATGATTTTCCATCTCCCACGAAGACCGCTTCCCAGACTTCTTGCTAAGCTAATCCAAGCCTGAGGTGTTGGAGAAAGGACAGAGCAGGACTGAGAGGGGTTTGCCTTATAGGAATCTCCCCATATGGTCTTCTCTAAACCTAATCTTTCTGCCCTGGCCAGGCCTGGTGTCTGAGGTATCATGTGTATCTGAGGGAAGGTTATAGGTGGAAAGACGAGGGTCCAGGTCAGGGGGAAGCATGAATTCTGAATCAAACCTCTGGTTATTTCTCTAATTCTGACCAGAGCCTGAGAGTCTAAAAATCATTTCCTGAAAAAGATAGAAGAAAAATCAGGGGCTTTGAAGCCAGAAAGTTTAGGTTTGATTCCTCTCCTTTCTAATTATTAGCTTCTCACTTATTCATTCACTCAATAAATATTTATCGAGCATCTATTGAGGGCCAGGTATGTGGCCTTTTCTGAGCAAGCTATTTAAATTCAATTGACTTCAGTTTCCTCATCTATAAAACAGGAATAATAATACTGAGATGTCACAGTTGTGAGGATTACATGAGATTAGGTGCTTGACACATAGTTAATTCTCAATTAATGCTTCTTGTTGTTATGATCACTGGCAAGAGAATTCCACTGATGGCTCTTTAATAATGTCTTTTTTGCTAACCCCCCCCCAAAAAAAGTGGCTGAGCTATATCCGGGGGGAGTTTAGGGAGAATTTTGGATGGCCTCAGAGGGTCAGCCACATCTCATAGGTAGCCCTGATGGTGGGCCTATGCTGTGGCTCTTCCTTTGAATGAAGCAGAACAGAACAGATTTAGCACCATGGTACCCTTATTTGCTTGTCTGTCTCCCTCCGTGGACTGTGAGTGCCTCAGGGACAGGACTATGTCTTCACTTGTTTAACATTGTGGCCACAGTACTTCTGACAGTGCCTGGCACACAGGAGGTATTCAGTTAATGTTTGCTGAATGAATGAAGGAAGGAAGGATCAGGGTTTCTAGTGGTTGTGCAGTCCCCTCATTCCTTTACCTACAATGTCCTTGAGTACCAGATGCTGGAGATATAATGCTGAGCAAAATGGGCATGGCCCCTGCCCTCATGGAACTCAGAATCCAGTGGGAGAATACAGGCTGTAATGAAATGCTCACAAAAGGAAACATATCCTTACAATGTGTGGTTTGTCTTGTAAAAGATGCTAAGACAGCAAAGCAAAGGAGAGCTAACTAAGTCTGGTTAGTCACAGAAGACTTCCCCAGAATGCAGCATTTCAGCTGACACCTGAAGTGGGAGTAGGAGCTGAGGCCATGCTGGGGTGGTTTCCAAGGACAGGAAACCCTATGTGCACAGCCCTAGTTGCTGTTAGAACACAGCACATTCAGACAACAGGATAAGGCCAGAATGGCTGGAGCACAATTTCCAACTGGGAGAGTGGAGCAAAGAAGTTGGAGATGCGGGATCTGGTCTTTACCCTAAGAGCAAAGGACACCATCACAGGGTTTCAAGTTGAGGGATGGTAGTAGCCACTGCCTGGCTGAGTTGAGGTGGCAAGAGGGCACCTGGGGAGACCAGTCAGGTGGGTGTTAAGTTAGCTAGGCAACACAGGGTGTGGCCTTGGTCTTGGGTGGTGGAGACAGACAGAAAAGGATGGATGAGGAAAAACACTCTAGAGTGGAAGTGAACGGGCTCTCTGATGGTCGGGTCCTGCATTGGGGATGAGGGAGCAGAAGGACCCATGGATAACTCCTAAGTATGTAGAACTTGCTTCTAGCTTCTGTCACCTCTATAAAAGGTTTCCTTTCTCGTCCTCAGAGAGTTTGGTTCTGATAGCCTTCAGATGTGGATGGATTTCCACTTCCCGAGAATGAGAGAGACTACCAGGGGCCCCACCGTATCTGACAGGCACCTAGAGGGTCGTTTCCCCAACCAAGCCCATTGCCACTTTGGCACTCATTTATCCTCCCAAACTCACTCAAACCCAAACACACATACTCTTAGACTCTCTGGCTCCCCAGAGTTACACAGACTTCCAAATACTCCCTCCAGATCACTTCAACCTAGCCTTATTTATCCTTGCATCCCCAAAGCCCTCCATGCCCCCCCATTCCCACTCCTCTTCCTACCCAGCCCCAGCCCCTGCCTTCCTCTGCCTCCACTTCACCCTATTAAGAAACAACCCCCCCAGAACTCCTGCCCCTGGCTGCTGCTCCCTGAGCCCCGCCCTCCCTCCCTCCTCCTGCTCCTCTCCCTGACAGATGCCTCAGAGCCCCGGGCCGCAGTTAAGGTGACGAGATGCAGCAATTCTTTATGAACATTTCATTCCTGCTCGCTACACGACGTAAATTAGATGGTGTGTTACATTCGGGCAATAAGAGAGATATGTCACCACGACGCTGGCCCATTGGATGGAGAGGGTAATCCTGCCGTGAATTTCATTACTGCTTTTATATAGACAGAATTAGCTCGGTGACAGCGAGCCTGATTGTCTTTCACTAGGGGTTTGGCGAAGAGCTGAAAGGATTTCACCCTGATGTGCACACTACTGAGTGACCCCGCTCACCAGCGGCTCCGCTGATTGCTTTGCACCTTGCAGACCCGCGATTGGCTCAGCCTCTCCACCGCCTCGCCTCCCTCCCTGGTCCCCATTCCTCCCTGCCTGGTTTTTTCTTGAAGCAAGAAGAAAGGAGACCTAGTGGAGGAGTCACAAGGTCATGAAGGGAAATGTGCATGTGGGGAGGGGCAAGGTGGCAGAGTTTTAAAAAACAACAAAATTCCTTTCTGATCAGAGTCGCCTGCGTAGAAGCTGTGGCCACTCTTGCCCCCCAGAAAAGGGCAAGAAGGATCCGGTCCCTGGGGCATGTGTCTGTTGCCCTCAGGGCAAAAGAAGAACAGGGTAGGGGCTGGTAGAGCCTCTGAAGTCTCCCTGGCAGAGACTCCGGAGCTACCATTAGGTTCCTGTCCCTTTGCCTCTTTCGTCTCTGGGTCCTTTCCCTGTGGCAGCTCAGCTCTTCCCCACCTTCTAGCCAGGGAAAGTTGAAAGAAACAAAAGCAAGAACCACTGTCATCCCCAGCTTGTGGACCTAGCAATTCCCATGTGAAGGTGAGGAGGAGCGTGGATTCCCTTTACTCTATTTCCCACACTTACCTGCTCATGCTATGGCCCACACCCCAACCTGACTCCATATGTACATAACACTCTTCAGTAACTTCCAAAACCCTTAACAGGACACCTGGATGGCCCAGCCCAGCAGCCTGCAAACAAGCCCAGATTCCAGCTGTGGGAGTTGCTGGTTCTGAGAGAGCCAACCCCCTCCCTATTCTCTGGGCCTCCACTTTGATATTTCTCACCTTCTGTCACCTTGTCCATGCCGTCTCTCCCCTCTGTCAATCCCTCAGCAGGTGTCTTCTACCAGGCCTTCTTGAGGCAGCCGGTTGCCCCTGAGGCTGGCTGGGAGGTTGACCACTGCTGGACCCCTGTTGACTGCTCTGCCCCCTTCCAGAAGTCCCCAAGGGTTCCATTCCTTGGGGTTTTTGGTACCAGGCATCAAACAGACAGAATAATCTCCTCAAGCCCCCCTCATCTTTTGGACAGTCTGACACATCTGTCAGGAAAATTTCTCTCTTGACCTGGATCAGCCAGCTTTGAGGCCTCTGAGCTGAAAGAGATTAAGGCCATAATCTCTGCTTTGCAGAAGGGGAGGAGGCTCCCTGGACCTTGGTAGAACTGGGCAGGCCCTCCAGAGGCCTGGCATGGGGTCTCTGCAGCCTGACTCTCTTATGGGGATAATATACTGAGATCCCCATCCAACTCCCACCCAGGGCAACCTCAGCTCAAACTGCCTGTCCTCCATGGAGCCCAGGCCAAGGGTTCCCATAATGATTTATTTATGCTTTCACACTAGACAAGTTTTACACTGAAAGTCCTTCTCTGTGAAGCCAAAACTAAGTCTACAATGCTGAAACTATACTCTCAATCTGCTTGTAGGATAGCTGTATGGCAAGGCAGGTCATCGCATCTCTCTGAACCTCAATGTCCTCATCTTCAAAAGGAGACTGATAATTGCTATGGCGGAGGCCATAGTGCAATGCCGCACTTCCCTCAGTGCTGACAGACGTTCCCCAGCTGTTGCCCTGACCTGTCAGACTTTCCTGGATTTGTCTGCTGCAGAGAGCTGCCTCATCTAAGGTCATGCCCCTTTCCCTGGGCAGCTAGTATCTAATGCCTGGTCATGATGGGCATATGAAGGCTCAGCTAACTCTCCCCAGCTCAGACCGTTCAAAAGGGCCATCCCAGCCTCACAGCCCCACTTGTGATTGGCTATGGCTTTTTTTTGATACTGCAGCACAGCCCAACTTCTCCCTCTGGCCAGTCCTCCTTTCTAATTTCTTCCCTTGCACTGGTGATGATCCCAAGGGCATGACCCCATTTGCTCTTGCACAATACTCTATATCTCAGAGTCTGCTTCTAGATCCAACCTGCCTTAGCTACCAAATGGGCTACTATGAGGATGTTTTGTAAAGTAACATGCAGTGAAAAATATAGCTGCTGCTGTTTATCATCATTGTCCTCTTCACCATCTTCACAGCAGGCCTGCCCAGCTGGTGTGATGGTTAGCATACTTTGACCAGGAAGTCCAGCAAATGAATACCCATTCTTCTTTTTCTCCTAAGGACAAAGCCCTTTGCTTTCTGACTTTTATCTTCTTCCCAAATTGGCCAGGCTGCCCCTTAGGAAGTCCAGCCATGGTCCCAAGGATCTAGGGCAGCGATTTTCTTTCTTTCTTCTTCTTTTTAAAAAAATTTATCGATTTGAGAGGCAGGGGGAATTTGTTGTTCTACTTTTTTATGTATTCATTGGTTGGTTCTTGTATTTGCTCTGACCTAGGATGGAACCTGCAATTTTGGCATATCGAGATGACGCTCTAACTAACTGAGCTATCCAGCCAGGGCTAAGGCAGCAATTTTCAACCCATGTGCCACAGCACACAAGTGTGATGCAAAAAAAATTTAAAACATGCAATATCTGACTATTTAGTCAGGGGCACTAACTTTTTCCCCCTTAGATTGTCAAAAAATGACTTTAGCCAACACAACAATAGCCCTCTGGTGTGAATGCCCTATCTTGAACTGTAAATATATAGGTCATATAATAGAGTTGCATCTTATTGATCATGTCCCATAATAAGGTTTTGTCTGATTGGTTAATTCTTGGAACCAGAAATTTTTATGTACAAGTATAGGCACCTGATTTTTTAAAAACTCACTCTGGAGTAAAAAGAATTGGTAATTACTATTATTATTATTATTATTTATTGGTAAATCAATCAAAATTATACCTTTTTTTGGTCAGATCGGCAAAAAGTATATTTTTTGGTGTGCAGCAGAATTTTAGTGATTAGTTTATGTGTGTAATGAGACAAAAAAGGTTGAAAATCACTGATCTAGGGGTTTAAACTGCTGGTGTTTTGTTACCCACATCTCATTCTCTGCTCCAAGAATCAGTGAGTAGCCATTAGATTATCTCTCCTGCACTCTCAGGATGCAGTCCTGGCTGGGCTCCCTACCCGCTTACTTAAAACATGTACTTTCCTCCCATAGACTAAAACATCCAGCCTTGGGGGCAGGGGGAGCAAAAGGTCTCAAGTGAGGCCTGAGAACAGAGTGTCTTCCCCTTTAAGCCAAGGCTTCTTTCTGTACCTTGTTTATAGCCCCTCCCAAATAAAGAAAGCCAAGGATCCCTCTCTCCTAGAGGACAGGGGGAGGGGCATGGACACTGCTATCCTAATAGTGTTACCCTTCTATGTGTGCTCACACTGTCCACTGCTGGGCCCCCAGCCTTGTCAGCATTTTGGAGTGCACTGGCAGGTAAAGACTCTGTCAGGTGAATCAGATTTACAACCCAGCCCCTACTCTTGCACCCTAACCCAGAACCTGCGCTCCTCAGGGGTGCAGTTCCTGCATCTCTTTTGGAGCTTCCCCTGCAGTGCTGCAGACCCTAAGTGGGGAGCCAGGAAGGTGGGGGATGGAGGTTTCTCACCCCACCCCCATCCTGACATCATAGCCCTCACTTGTTGACACTAATTGGTTGCCATGGAAACGGGTTTCTTAAATTGGATGATGACTTGAAGTGGTGGGAGGGAGAACCAGAGAAGCCAGCCCTGCCACAGAGAATCCACAGAGCCCCTCAGAATCAAGTAGGGCTGCCCAGAGTCCCTATCTTCTGCTGGTACACATGCCTTGCACATAAGAAGAAAAGTTTACCAGCTCAGGAAAATGCCCCAGGACTGCACAAAGGCAATCCTAATTCACTATTGCTATTATTTCCCACTTTATCTGGGAGCCTGCCTTGTCTTTGAGTGGGGAGATCTTGCTGCAAAGTCACAGATAGTCCAAAGCAGGACAAGTCAGCCATTTACTCCGGAACAAATGGGTATCAGATGTGATGTGGGCCCCTCTTTTCCAGTCCCAGATTGGGTCATCTCTTCTCAGAAACTTCTTGACTAGAAGTTTGGCTAGCCAATCCCTTATGCTTCTCCATCACACGTGCGCACGTGTGTGCACAGACAGACACACACACACACACACACACACACACTTTCCCCTTACCACTTACTTACTCTAGAGCTTACATATTCTTTCAGTCATTAACTCAACAAGTATTTATGAGTCTGGCATGTTGTAGATCCTGTGCCAGGCCCTAGGGATAAGGCCAGGAGCTGATAGGTCCCTGTCTCATTGTCAACATCTTATACCATGTTTTTCTACACTCACATTTTCATCTATTTAATAAGTATCTCTCGGTTTTCTTTATTTCATT
The DNA here is from genome assembly GCF_014108415.1 of Molossus molossus. Taxonomy (NCBI): domain Eukaryota; kingdom Metazoa; phylum Chordata; class Mammalia; order Chiroptera; family Molossidae; genus Molossus; species Molossus molossus. Next base: position 22,959,546 of record NW_023425352.1, read on the forward strand.
CTAGTTCCCCAAATGTGGTAAGCTATCTGGTTGCTGGAAGGGTGGAGTGCAATTGCCCTTGTTATCCTCTTCTATCCATGGGCTTTCTAAGGGTCTGTTAATATACATCCTTTCTGAACACTAACCTCCAAGATTTGGGGCCTCTCAATCTCCTATGTTACCCTATTGCTTCCAGTACCAGCCCTCCAAGGATCCAGGATTCTTCTATTCTCTTTCAGCGCTAATGAGCAGGGGAATGGATGGGACTTGAGTATGGGGGCAGAAAGGTGCATCTACCCTGTGTCCACTGGAGCACATGCATGGGCACCAGATACAGGGATTTGCTTTCATGCATCCATATCCTACTGCCACACATGTGCACTTATGTTGGCCAGTATCTGTGATTTTTTCTAAATTGTCCAGTACAGGAGTGTGAACATGTGTGTGATTCCACTTATGAGCATGAGTGAGCATGTGTTCGGGGGAAGGGGAATTTTAGGGGTACGTCTCTATGTGTGTTTTTTCCAAATGCTTGGCTTTTTTCAAAATGGCTTAGAGCACTACTGTCATTTATGGGGTTTAAAATGTCAGAACAGGGCCCGCGGGAAGGCAGGGGAGATTAAACTGCAAACAGTGAAGGTTATAGATGACGTTTCTGATAGGCTGACAGGCAGACTCAAATGATGCCACACTTTAGCAACCATTTACACACACACACACACCAGATCATCTCTCCATATTTTAATGGCATATTCTGAAGGCTAAAAACATAAAAGGCCATCTCTAGAAAACCACAGCTCTGCTATCAGAACCCAACCACCAGCTGTGTGTGTGTGTGTGTGTGTGTGTGTGTGTGTGTGTGTACTCACTCAAGTGCACCTATCTATGCCAAGTGAACACATGTGCTTATTTGTATTACAGTGTCTGTGTTGGTTAATTCCACCTCACTTTTATATAATTGCCCTCTGTAATTAACAAAATACATCATATCCAACAATCTACCTGAGCATCATAACAACTTGTATAAAGTAGGCAGGGTCAGGATTACTACCTCCATTTTACAGATATAAAAAAAGCCTGAGGCTCAAAGAAGTCCAGTGGGTTGCCTGAGACCACCCAGCTAGGAAGTGACAAAGCTAAGGTGAACATCAGGGTCTTTTATAGTTATTCAGGGCTCTTTTCTTGAGGTTGTAGTTCTCATCTCTGGCTACACATTAGAATCATCTGGGAAGTTTTCAAAACCCACTGATGCCTGGGCCCCACCCCTAGAAATTCTGATCCAATTGTTTTAGAGGTATCAGGGTTTTTCAAAGCCCCTCCCCCCTTCCCCCCACCCAGCAGAAATTCTAACATGCAGGCTGATTGAGAAACACTACTCTCTCCAGGGCTTGGCGATGTCAGGTAGGAGCTATGCATGGGGGTGTCCTACGAGTCTGATTATGCTTATATCCGCACCATGTGAATGTGAGTTCCAGTCTCTTTCCTCTTCAAGGTCTGTCCCTGCATCTACTCTCTTTCTTCTGCATCAGCTCAACTCCCCACCCACTCCCAGACTGTGGAGACTTAAAATGATGCTCAGCTCAACCTGGTAAATGAAGAGGCTTCTGGCCAGGTGCCCCATAGTTGTGACCACCCTTTCAGGGCTACTCTTGTCTCAGCAAGAGAGAGGGAGGAGAACCAGCTCCACCTAGCCCCATCAGCCTGGAGAAGGCCAGGAGGTAAGATACAGGTAGCTGCCTTAGTGACCCAGAGTAAAGGAAAAAAGTAAAGAGACAGAAAGAAGGGAAAGGAGAAGAGGAGAGTTTCCCCCTTTGAAGGTTATACTGACCAGCTAACTGCTAAAGCCAGGGACATGCTCATCTGCCTCAGCCCTCTACAAGTGAGGCATCCTAGCACAGTATTTAGGAGCACAGGCTTGGCAGTGGCCTGCTAGGGCTGGAATCCTGGTTTCTGCTTACTGGTTGTGTAACTTTGGGCAAGTACATAACATCCCTGTGCCTCAGTTTTCCTATATTTTAAATGGCAATTACAGTAATAGTACCTATCTCCCAGAGTCTCTGGGAGTTCATGTAAAGTCCCGGACACGGCACAAGTACTGGGTAAGGGGTGACTATTATTATTCTGCATCATTTGAAGCTTTGGGACTCTCCCTTCTGGAAACTCTTCCTATCGTCCTGAACATTCCTTCTTAGTCTCCTTTGCTAGGCCCATTCCTCTGCCCTGCCAATGAGTCATTGGTTCTTGGTCCCAGTTCCATCATTAGAATCACCCAAGGAACTTTTATAGCTCACTCCCGGAGATTTCAATTTAGTTGGTTTGGGGCAGAGCTCAGACATTAGTGATTTTCAAATTTCCTGGCTGATCCAAAGGTGCTTCCAAGGTTGAAAACCACTCCTCTAATTGATACTTCCTAAGACTCTACTCTTGCCCCTCTTCTCTCCTTACCTGTCTTTTCCAAGTAAGTGACCTCCTTCCCATGGCCTTAATTATCATCCATATGCTGATGATTCTCAAATCCATATACCCTGAACAAGACCTCTCTTAAACACCACACACATATTATCACCTTTCTACCAGACATCTTAATTTCCAAATGTATGCAGATTAAGTTGTTCTTAATAGTCTTTTAACTTCCTAGATATCTTTACAGAGATGTAATCCAGACTTCCCCCACCCCCAAGTACATGTCCTAATAAGAATTCAATATCCTACACTTTCCTCAAACTTAGTCCACCTCTTCTATTCCCCATCTCTGTCACTTCCAACCATTCACCCAAGGCAAGAACCTGGGGGTCATCCAGGAGTCCTCTCCCTCATCACCTCCCACATCCAGTCAGGTACAAAATCCTGACAAATCCCTTGCAAGGCCCCCTCCAACTTCAGTATCCCCACCACCACTGCCACAACTCAGGTCCTCTGTCTCTTGTTTGTACATTGTAAAAGCCTCCTCATGAGCAACCAGCCTCTAGCTTTCTTGACTGCACCCTTTCCCCATCCTCTTCATCAACCTCAGAATTATTTTCCTGAAATGCAAATGATTCCACTGCTAAAGCCCTTCAGGATAAAAATACAACTTCACATGGCCTTTTACTATTTGTCTCCCTTCCTTGGCCTCTCCAAAAGTGACCTCTCTAGTCCACCCTCTGTACTTCAGTTCTGCAAATGTGCCAGGTTGTTTGACTGCTCAAGGCTTTTGCATATGCTATTCCCACTGCCTTAAATGCCCCCCCCACGCCATTTTGCACACATTTACAAATTAGCTGAAGCACTAGCTCCTCTAGGAAGTGTTATCTACTACTCAGGTTGAACTGACCACTCTTTTTGTGTCCCTACCTGCACCCTGTAGTTACCTCTATTAACGTTGTCTCTCACTCTGTGTTTTACTTCTTTATTTTCATGCCTGTCTCCCCCATTGGACGGCAATCACCTGGAAGGCATGGGCCATGCCTTATTTGTCTCTGAGGAGTAGAGTGGTAGAGAGGAGATCAGACTCCAAGTCCTATAGGGAGTTTACAGACTGTTGGATTCCCTTGGCTAAAGTACCTGGTTAAGAATGCTTTGGCTTAGGCTCTGGATTTTGAAGTATAGTTTCCTTCCCCCTGGAGCCAAGCAGATAGGCTAGTCATGAGCAAAGAGACCCAAATAAGCCACTGGCCTCTAGGCTCCTCCTGTGGGTCAGCTTCTCCAGGCCCTAGAAGCAGGATCTCTGATCATCGTAACACCTGGAGCCCCTTCATGGCCAGGCAAGGTGAGAGTAGGGTCTTCTTTCCCCTCTTTCTTATGAGATTAGGCTGGAATGCCTCCAAAGGAACCTACAGAGAGAAACCAAGTAAAACTAAAAGGCAGCAGGCAAACAAGACCTATAAACACTTAGAAATACAGAAATGGACAGAAATGTCGAGGTCTGATTCTAATTTGTCACCCCTGCCTAAAGGGGCACCTTTTATCCCCACTCTTGCCCAGGGAAGGGGCTAGGCAGGAATCTTAGTCCCACCCCAGGCAGGTGGGCAGCTAAAAGGTGCAATTCTTACAGCCAGGGAAATTGAAGCAAGCCCTTATCCTCCGCTGAAGTGAAAGGTCAAGACCATCAATGGTCTTGAGCAAAAGGAAAAGTCAGGGGCCCAGAGAATAACTCATGGACAAAATATGGTCTCCAGGATACCCAGGGGAGTGTTGGCCTCATTCATGGCTGGATCTGCCATGCCCGACCCTTATTTGCTAATATTTCTAGAGCTATTGCCATATGTCAGCACTGTGCCAAGTACTAGATTAGCCTGAGAAACCATAACAACAACCTTCTGAAGTAGGAACTATTCTTATTCCTGTTACAGATGAGGAAACTAAATCTTAGCCAGGCTAAGTAACTTTTCCAAGGTGACAAAGCTGGCAAATGGTTAAGCTAGGATTCAAATTCAGACAGTCTGATTCCAAAACCCCAGCTCTTAACCACCAAGGTGTATTGCATAACACACATAGTAGGTGATCATTCAGTATTTGCTAATAGTAATAATAAAAACAAACATTTAACAGTGTGCCAATTACATTTAAGCATATTATATAAATTATTTTATTCACTAGATGGTACTATTATTTCCCTTTTATAGATGAGGACACTGAGGCTGAGAGAAGTTAAGAGCATTGTTCATAGTCCCAAAGCCAGTAGGTGAAAGAACTGGGATGCAAACCCAGGGGAGAGGATAAATGAATGACCAGAGGCACAGACGATCACCCCATCAGCACCACTACTATCCTGGAGAATGTCCTTGAAGGCAAGAGAAAGCTTTCCCAGGAGCTCTGTAAGGTGGCTGATACCTTGATTAAGTCTGTCTGTGAGCTATTATCCCATGTCTTGGCAAAGGCAGTTCCAACCTGGATAGCTCTGCAAAGTTCAGGGCCCATTGTACTCAGAAGTGACCCTAGAAGGCTGGGCTAATTCCTCTTTTTCCCAGGCCTCTCCAGAGCATCCTCCCACCAGCTATATCTACTCATAATAGTCCGGCACTTGGAATCTGATTGGGTTTGGGAACCCCAATATCTAAAAAACCAGAGCCTCCAGAATGCTCCCCTTGCATAGAGCCATGCTGGCACCTCAGGAAAGAGGGAGAGAGGAGGGAAGGAGCCAATTCCTAGCCTCCCCTCCCCATCTCCTCACCCTCCCCACAGCCTTTCAGGCTGACCCCACCACCTCCAAACCCGCAGAGTTTCTCACCTTCAGGCAAAGGCAGATGATGCCAGAGCTGGGGAGCAGAATTTAACTGAGCCCTCAGAGCACTGCAAATCCCTGTCATTAGTATTTAGGAAATGTGAGTCCCAGAGGATAAGGGAGGAAGGGAGAGACTGGGAGAGGAAGGCTGAGATGCTCAGAGACGCAGAGATAGAGATGGACACAAACACCAAGAGGGGTTGCAGAGAGAGACAGAAGAGAAGGGAGTGAGGGAGGAAAAGAAAGACTGAGAAGGGTAGGAGAGAGGCAGAGAAAGGGGGGAGGGAGGAGAGAGACAGAAAGAGCCAGTTGCTTTATTCATGGCTGGTGATATTATAGACTGAGTGAAAATCACATTATCGTAATGGGAAAGTTAGAGTTGCTGAGATGATGCCCTGAAGCCTCGGTGCTGATTGGGGTGTGATTGCTATCTGTATTTATATGTAGAAAGCAAAGTTCACTGCCAGTTCAAGATGGTGGCGGCTGCTTTATGCAACATAATTCTTCAGTAGGGAGACGCCCCGAGCAAGCTGAGCAAGCCAAGCAGGAGTGGGAACGGGAACCTGAGCGCAAGCTTGACACCTAAGCAGCGCTGGAGCAGAAGATGGAGCCTGGGGTAGAGCTCAACGTGTGGAGGAGGGGAACACTAACCAGAGTAAGAGCCCCCACAGGACCAGGGTCTGGACCCAGCCAAAGCCTGAGGGAGGTGGGAGCAGAGCCCAGTGAGAGAGCCTGGGGAGGAGGGATTAAGAAGGAGCTACTTTCACCATCTCCCCCCTCCCAGGCCAGCCCAGAATTAGGCCTGCCCTGAAGGGAGGGCTGGACTAGACCTCCAGAGGTCAGAAACCTTAAACACATTATGTAGTTGATCCACCCCATCCCCATTATATATTTCAGTGTGCTGAACTGTACAATAAATGTCAAGTTCTAACTTTCCCACGGTGATGTTTTGTTTGTGTGTTTTATCCTCGCCTGAGGATATTTTACCATTTATCTTCAGATAGAATGGAAAGAAGGGAGGGGGGGAGAGAGAGAAACATCGATATGAGAGAGACACATCACCTGGTTGCCTCCTGCACAACCCTGACCAGAGCCAGAGATGAACCGAAACCAAGGTACGTGCCCTTGACTCAAATCGAACCTGTGACTCATTGGGCGAGGGCCAACATTCTAACCGCTGAGCCACACAGCCAGGGTGTTGTTTTTTTTCCAGAGAGCCTGGCTAGTGTGGTTCAGTGGTTGAGCACCAACCCATGCACCAAGAGGTTATTGGTTTGATTCCCAGTAGGGGCACATGCCCCAGATGTGGGCCTGATCCCCAGAGATAGGCATGCAGGAGGCAGCCAACTGATGTTCTCTGTCATTACTATCTCTCTCCCTCTCCCTTCCTCTGTCTCTAAAATCAATAAATAAAAATTATTAAAATTGATTTGAGAAAAAGATTTGTTGTTCCACTTATTTATATATTTATTGGTTGATTTATTTATTTTTTATCCTCACCCGAGGACGTTTTTTCACTTTTTGTTCAGATAGAGCGGGAGGGAGAGAGAGAGAGAAACATCGATGTGAAATAGACACATCAAGTAGCTGCCACTCACATGACTAACCAGGGCCAGAGACAAACTGCAACCAAAATACGCGCCCTTAGCGGGAACCGAACCTGGGTCTCTCTGGACCTCAGGCCGACGCTCTAACCACTGAGCCAAACCGGCCAGGGCTATTGGTTGATTCTTATATGTGCCCTGACCAGAGATCGAACCTGAAACCTTGGTATATTGGGACAACGCTCTAATCAACTGAACTGGCCAGGGCCATGATGATGTTTTTTTTGACGTCTCCAATTTCTTTTTTTTTTATCCTCACCCGAGGACATTTCCCCCCCCCCATTTTTTGTTCAGATAGAGTGGGAGGGAGACAGAGAGAGAGAAACATCGATGTGAAAGGTACACATCGAGTGGTTGCCGCCCGCACGACCCAACCAGGGCCAGGGACAAACTGCAACCGAGGTATGTGCCCTTAGCGGGAACAGAACCTGGGTCTCTCTGGACCCCAGGCCGATGCTCTAACCACTGAGCCAAACTGGCCAGGGCTCCAATTTCTTGATTTCTATGCTTTAATTTCTTTTCAGGGACCTCTGCTCTGCTGCCACACCCCTGCCTCCCCATCCCCACACACACACTTGAGACCTACTGCTGCCTGCTGCCTGTTGAACAGCCCAGTGCTGGGATGAAACAGGGCCCATCACTACTGATTGGTGAATGGGTGTGATCTTTGACCCCCAGGGCATGCTGGTGGGAGTAGGCAGGACAGTCAGCCCAGACACCAAGCCCTGCCCCACCCATGGGGATGTCAGCCACAGTCAGGGAGAGGGGAAAAGGCTGTCAGTGCAGCCTGAGCAGTCTGGTGAGCTGCGACCACTTTTTACTGGAGGCCTACTTCCCTCAGAGCTTTCTGGGGAAATGGGGCAGAGCTGGGCCCCACAGTAAAGATGCCAGATAAAATGTAGGATGACCAGTTAAATTTGAATTTCAGATCAACATCAAACAGCTTTAGCATAACTATATCCCATGCAAAATTTGGGATATACTTATACTAAAACAAAACAAACAAACAAAAAAACCCACCTAAATTACTTGTTGGATTACAAGGTCCACTGAGAATTCTGGACAGCAGATTGCAGGGGTGAAACAGGAGCTAAGAGCATGCCCTATCCCCACCCCCATATCAAGCCCTATACATTCCCAGCTATTTCTTCTAAGCTTCCAGAACAAAATAGAGTCTTCCTTCCTTCAGGCCCCCAAGTTTCCCTTTCTCTCAGGAAGATGGAGGGGGCTTGGTATGATGTTGGATAGGAAGAGGGGTGGGCTGCCTATCTGTGAGGCCATGGAATGGGCTGTTTGAGCAACCCATCTACCTAAAAGCCATCTCATCAGTGCTTCAGGCCAAACCCCCATCCATCCTCTGGCAGAGGCCCATGTGCAGGACATAGCAGAATCCTTCAGGGTCTCTGTGTTTGTTCTCTCTCCCGTAACTCAGCCTCAGCTCAGAACTGACTAGGAGTGTGCAAAGGTTTCTGAGGTCCAAGGAGGCAGCTGGGGTTCCAGTCACCTGTATGATCTTCGACCTCTCTCTCATAGAAGGATGGTACTTGTTTCCTTCCCTCAGTACAGGTGATCTTGTACCCCTGTACCCCTCAGTCCTAGAGAATCTGGTAGTTGGACTGGGCCCGGCCTGTGTCTCTGAGGGAACCAATTTATGGGCAAGTAGGAGCATATCTCCTTAACTTCAGAAGTCACAGAATCAAGACTTCAATGCCAGACATACTATATAAACGTGAAGCAACCAGTGAGATGCAAAGGGAGTGGTGGAGTCTGTGGCTGTACTGCAAAAGCACATGTCTCTCTGAAGGTATTCAATATCATGTTTGTTTGCTTATTTAATTAATTTATTTTTTAATATAGAATGTATGCACAAGGATCATTTTCTAAAGTAAATTAGGTTAAACCTTTAGTAAAATGAATCTGATAAAGCTTGAGCTCTAGAAATCATCTGTTGCCCTGGTGAGTGTTGCTCAGGGGTTAGAGTGTCAGCTAGCATACCAAAGGGTCTTGGGTTCGATTTCCAATCAAGGGCACGTGCCTGGGTTGCAGGTTCCATCTCCGGTTCCCGCTGTGGTGTGTACAGGAGGCCACCAATTGATGTGTCTCTCACATCGATGTTTTTCTCTTTCTCTCTTACTTCCACTCTCTCTTAATTTCTACTGGGTCCATTCACAAAAGTTTTATGTAGCTCTGGTAAGTCTTCTTCTACAGTTGCTTAGGGGGAGACACCTTGAAGTAATATTAAGTGGCTGCACTTCTTCTCCACGTGCTTCTTCCTTCTGTTTATCATCTTCTTCCACACTACATCTGAGCCCCAAGGTTTCTCTTCTGTTGCCTCACCTCCAGAGAAAAATGCACAAAGCAAGATGAGCATCTCCAGTGTGTTCACGTTTCCTATGACCATCAGCTCCTCCCTGAAGGCCAACACAGGGCGGTGAGCTGGAACACCCTTCTTGTACTGCAAGTGAAGACCCTTTACCTGGGGGTGGGGAGACAGATCTGCTGGGCTGGCCAGATGCCACATGACACATACATAAGCTATACAAAGAAGTTGTATGTGTTACCAGGACATGGGGAAGTTTCCTCCTACTCAGAAAGAAGAATCTGGGGCCCCTTTTGCTTGTTTTAAACACTGTGCTCAGTAAACCAAAGACCCAGGTGGGCCTGGTTTTGGAGTATTGAGTAACTCCCTAGTTTATTAATCTTTCTGGTGACAAGCCTATCTTTAGCCATAGGGTCACAAAGTATTGACACGCAGTAGAGGTACAACATGTGCAGAGACACACTGACCCATAAAGATGCACAGGGCCATCTGTATATACACCAGTAAATATCAGGCCCCAAATAATCAGAGTGTCTGTAAGAAAGCATAAGGACACTCACAGAGGAGCTGCCCAACCACAGTTTGCCTTCCTGTCTACCTCTTTCCAGCCTACCACCTCTCTGCCCCCTCTTCCTCATTCACCAGTGAGATCCAAGTCTGCTGTTTACATTCTCCTCTCTCCCTGGTAGTGGCATTCTGTAAAGCCCAAAGGGGCGGGGAGAGAGTACTCTGTACAGTTGATCCATATGGTAGGGCCAACACACATGCATCGGGGGCCCCTGGGATGCCCCTCCTGCCTTTTGTCCTCACAACAAACCTATATACTGGGGCAGGGGACTGACAAGGAATATCCACACACTCCTTGGCTTGATATCAGGAGTTCAACTCTAATTCCAGTGTTTTAACTTTATGTTTGTTATGAACTCCATCAGGATGTGTGATGACACTCTCCCAGCATCACTCAGGCATCCCTTCTTGGGTCCCTTCCCTGGGGATCAGGCCATAAAGCAGAGTTAGTTCCCAGACACTCAGGCCACTGACCTTAGAAGGATCCCAAGAAGGGATGTCGCCTTTTCACGCTTCTTCTGGTTCATTCCATCCTGGCTATCAACGCTAGAACCTAGGCAGCCTCTTCCTGGGCTCATTCATTTCAACAAAACAGAAGTAGATAAATCAGTTGCAATAAATAAATTAAAATCCAGTACTTTTTCAAATATTCCTGAGAACAGATTTTCAGATGATTCACTGTTTGGAATTGTCTACAGTCCTGTCCTCTTCCTTCTCATGACTATAAGTAACATTAATTATCATCAGCATCTTATCAACACTGCAATGTCCACAGCTTAGGGAATGACTACCCAAATCACACAGGGGACAGGAGAGGGCCCATCACACAAGGATTTGTCTTCTTAGAGCTACAGGGACTAGTCCAAGAAGATGAATTCTGTCCTGTCTCGAAGACAGGAGTCTTTGAGGATGAAAGCAAGACATCTCCAAGGCCAGGAAGCGTGGCTGGTGGCTCATTTATTCAGATTCCTCTGAAGTTCTTATTTTATGTCCTTTTGCACTTGTGTTTGTGCAGCCCTGTTGGGGGATTGTGCTATGTCCCCAATCCCTAAAATGACCCGCAAGGGGCACTGAGGTTTGTCAGAGAACATTCTGCTTGTGGTAAGAGGAAAAGAGATGAGCACCTGCCCCAGAAACCCCCACTTATCAGGGAAGAGGGAGCAGAAAATCACCCTGTGCTCCCCTGGGACAGAGGAAGGAGCTAATCTGCTCAAAAAATGGAGGCTGAATACAGTCGGCCCTTGTTTTTCGTGGTTAATCAGTTCCAGACTCTACCGCAATAAATGAATTTCCGCAAAGTAGGCTTCTTTCTATACAGTCGTCCCTGGTCACTTCGGGCTTCCACTTTCCGGCTTCTCTCACCGCGACAGAGTGAAGCCCGAAGTCCAAGCGCGAAGTGGCGAAGGACAGCTGTAAAATGACCCCTGCCTGGGATGGCTGCGGAAAGGAATGTCTCTGAGGAAATGTCACTCGCTCCCCTGGAGGGCCCCTAGGTGGCTGGCAACCCCCTCACCTCCCCGCACTCCTGAACCCCCCTCCCAACGTGTGCGCACACAAACACACACACGTGCGCGGGCATGCACATAAATCTTAATTGTGTCTGGGGCTTTTTGCAGCGTTAATTAATCATATTTAGGGCTGTTTCCAGCTGTTGCTGAGGGAAAGAAGGTCCCACACGCCTGTGACTTAGGGTAAATCCAATCAGGCAGAGGAATTCTTTGATTCTGGAGAAGCTGAGCATGGGAAAGACACCTCTAATCCCTGTGCCTCTCAGACCCCTGCCTGCCACCTCCTCCATTACTGCCCTTGGAAACTGATCTGGGCTGGGGAAGAGGAGGGGCTGGGGGCTGGAGGGAGGAGGGGAGGGGTGAAGGGGAGGAGTGCAGGGCCCTGTTTGAGATGGCAAGGGTTGACCGGAATCAGGGACTAGGCCTGTCCTGCTGACTAGGAGTTTCTGCCCTGTACTTGGGCTGTTTAGTGGGCTCCAGAGAGCCTGTGATTCCTGAATAGCCACTGGGCCCAAGAGCTATTACAAGAGGCTGGGCCTAGACTAGTCAGACCTGTGGGTGGGCAGCACTGACCTAATTACAGTTCTACACAGCCACTGTGGTCTGAGACAGGGCCTCACCCAAGCCTCTCTGCTTTCCTGTGACTTCTCCTGAAGTCTAGCAGCTCCTTCGGTCTCTCGTGTGTCTCCAGTTCTGGGTCTGTGTTTCTCTCTCTTTCTAGGGCTCTCTCTGTCTCTCTCTGCTACTATCTCTGAAATCCTAGCCCACCATCTCAAATCTTCACAGAGGTGTACTTTTTTATTTATTTATTTTAATCCTCACACAAGGACATTTTTCCATTTTTGTTCAGATAGAGTGGGAGGGAAGGAGAGAGCAAGAGAGAAACATCGATGTGAGAGACATATTAATTGGCTGCCTCCTCTGCAACCCCGACCAGGGTCGGGACAAACTGCAACTGAGGTACATGCCCTTGACCAGAATCAAACCTGCGATTCATTGGCCCATGAGCCGACACTCTGACTCAGGCCACAGAGGTGAAAATAGAAAGACATCTTAAGGGGAGGGGGCTAGCCTGGCTGGTGCTCATGACATCTTCTTTGGTGTATGCTGGTAGCCAATTAGGTACTCATGTGGAGCAAACACAGGAAGAGGAAGGTGAGGAGGGTAGGTGAGGAAAAGAAGCTGCTGCTGAGGGTAGATGCAGGAAGGGACTGTCCCACTCCTTAGAGACCCAGTTGAAAAAGGGTGGAAATCAAGGGTGCAGGGCTGTAAGAAGGCCAAACAGAAACCAAGTAGTGGTGACCCTGTCTGCCCCCCTCCCATGACCTCACCTCAGCCTATCCCCTTGTTGAGGCCTTCTGGGTCCTGGCCTAACCGGGCCTAAATAATTGAGAAGCCCATTACAGCCTTGCTGTTTCCTCACTGTCAAGTGTAAATGCTGCACTGGTCGGGTGGGGAAATGGGGCTAATTTGAATTGATAATAGGAAACGCGAGGAAAAGTCATCTATAGTGAGTGAGGAGCGAGCGATCCCCGAGCAGATGCTAAATCTTGTATAATGAAAGAATCTGCCGATGTCAATTATGTACGAGTGTCTTTGCAGTGGTTGGAGGCGGTGGGCGGGCGAGGGAACGGAGGGCTGGGTGCATCCCATAAACCCAAACACCCATCAAAGGCTCATACATATGGAGTGGCAGAGATTACGGCATAAATTTGAATGTTATGAATGTGCATGAGGGACAGGCAGGAAGCCCACCTCATAAGGGGGTAGGAAAGGGACTGTTTTTCAGTGCATGTGCACAAGAGAGCTTTTGTCCTTTTGGTCCCTCAGCTGTATCTCCTCTGTCTCAGCTGTGCCCCCTCTGCACCCAGGATGAAACAGTCAGGGTCTGGGGTCTGGACCTGATTCCCTTGAGGGCTCTGGGCCCAAGCTGCCCTTGACCTATTCAGAGTGCTCCCAGGATGACATCTAGAAATTGATGTGGCCAGAGATCCAGAGGGATATCTTGAAATATTTGTGATGTGAACACAGCTTTTCCTCCTGCCTGATGGAAGAGACAAGAGAGATCAATGTAAATAGTGATGCCCACTATGGAATGGTCAGGGTGATCCTGGAAGACAGCCTGGAGGAAGAGGTCACAAACAGTGCTATAAAAAGGACCAACAGCCCAGAATCACAACGTGAGAGACACATCTTCCTGTTCCTGATGAGAGTGTGTGCTTGTGAATCTCTGTGCATGCGCGCATGCGCGCGCACACACACCCACACACACACACACCATAACAGGGCCCAGACCCCTCCATAGGTTCCCAACCTGCAGCCGCTCCCTGAGCAGACTCTGTGATTTGTGGTGCAGGCCACCCAGGGACTTTAATCTTCACCGTGACAAATGCAATAAAAGGAACAATTTGGAGATCAGAGCTAAGGAAGACACATTTACAAACCCTTCCCCAAAGGTTGGATGGGGCTGTCACCATGTGATTTGTGCTGGAGATGAAGCCAGGAGGGGGAGAGGGGGAGACAGAGAGCTAGAGAAGGCAGGCCGGGGAAGAGGAAACATCCCCACCTCTCTTCTCACCCATCACAGTGGGGTGGGAGGGTAAGCCAGAGGGAAGAAGACCACCACAGGTGGCCACTGTCCCCCTCCCCTATCACGACCAGGGAGCACAACTCAATTACCAGGAACATAGGCCAGAACCTCGAGCTTTGGAGATTCATATCAGCAGTTCAGAGGTTCTGTCTAGAGGAGGGATTGTGGGGGGGGGGGGGAAGGGAAGGATTGGAGACTAGAGAAAGAGGAAGAGGCAGAGGCAGAGTGGGAACAACATTTCAATAGAGAGACAGTGACATCTCAAGTTGCAAAGGGAGCCCCTAGGAAGCCCTTATCTGGAATAGGAAAGGGAGGGGAGGTTTTTCCAATTAGGCATCCTCAATCAGGCAGATCTAGAGGGGTCTAAACATAGAGTAACTGCAGGGAGGAAGGCACTTATTCTGGGAACCAATCTATGGGGCAGGGAGATCTGCCTGGAGCTCCATAGGATGAAGTCAGTTTGGGGTCTGAGAACTCCACTGGGGGATAGCTGAGGAGGATAGTCAAGATGCTAGTACAGTCTGGGGCCTAGGCTTCATTTCCTCCCCTGAACCTCCCTTTCCCTACCTATAAAATGGGTGTTAGGCTATATGATCTGTAAGGTGCCTGCTGCTTTACACCTTGGAGGCTCTGAGTCCTAGATTTCTTGGAATTCTTGGAACGAACAACAGGAGATTGGGTAAGAGACATAAGTGCCATCCTGTTGCTCCCACACTCTGCCTCTCCGTAGCTACAAACCGTTAATAACCAGAAGGTTACTAACACATGGGCACCTTTCTGTTGGGATCTTAGCTCTGTTTCCCAAGGTTCAGGTCTTTAGTTCTCAGTCACTCATACTGTGGTAAAGGTTCCAAAGGAACTCCTTGGTTCTATTCTTGAAAACCTGGTGACTCTTACCTTCTTTTTTGGATAAGATCATCCTTCAACCAAGGCCATTTTGTCCCTAGGCCCCCTGAGGAGATATTCTCTCTGCCCCAGGGTCTAAATTTGAAGCCTCTGGGTTCCTTCTAGTTTCCCAACTTTGAGCTGTCAGAAACTGAGATCTTAGTTTCCGCAGCCAGGCCCTCCCCTCCCCTCTCCTCTACTACCCACCTTCCCCACCTGCCTATGCTCCCCCTACCCCCACCACACACACATTTCCAACCAGGCTGAGGAACCATTGAGGTGCCATGCAGGTAGAGAGAAGAAGGCTAGAAGGCAGTGATTTTTTAAAAATTGATTTTAGAGAGAGGAATATCGATGAGAGATAGAAACATGAATCTGCACCTCCTGCACATGCCCCTACCGGGGATCAAACCTGCAACCTGGGCATATGCTCTGACTGGGAATCGAACCCACCACCCTTCCATGTATGGGATGAACCACAGTGGCCAGGGCTAGAAGACATTGATTTTTTTTTTTTTTATCTCACTCAAGACCACACCTCAGATTTCCTACACCTAGCTGCAGCCCCTGGGCCATCCTGTGGAGACTGTCTCCACAGTGTGGAGACTGCCTTCCTGTACATCTCTAGGCCCACACCTGGTCCTCACACCCAGGTAAGTGGCCTGATGGGTGCCTAAATGAGAGTAGAGGGAAGGACACATCAGGAATATGTGGATCTGACCCTCATTCAAAACTCCCTAGTGAAGATTGGAGATTCGATGCAAACAAAGTCTAGCTGTCATGGTCATGGCCCAGCAGGCACAGAGCAGCTCCCCCAGATAAGCTGGGCCTCTTCAGGGTAGTGACTCAGCTGGATCATGGCCCCCAAGGGGATGTGGGAGGTAGGGAGTTGGGGAGGTTAAGGGTGAGGAATGTAAGGAGATGGGGGGAGTGGATAAAAGTATGTTTTCTATGCTCTAGACATGAAGGAGAGGAACCCCTACTTAAGAAAGAATAGAGGGGCCTGTGGGTGCCAAAGCAAGAACAGGCTGACTTCCCCAAGGTCTCTTTCCAGCAGGGGGGCAGGGGCTGGAAATGTAAAAATTTCAAACCAGGTAAGTCCCTCCTATGGGCTAAATGGCAGACAGTGAACACAAAGGGAACTGAACCACGAATTGCCTGATGGGGCAATTCCCATGGTCCTCTGCTGCCTCCCTCTGGGGGAGGGCAAGAGGGTGAGCTCTGTCCTCTGAACCCTGTGCAGTCCCTCCTGACTTCTCTCTACTGTACCCCAGCTCTGCCCAGGTCCCTAATTTCTCCCAGGTCCTCACACACCTGACCTACATCTCCCAGATTCCCTACTCCCCACCCCATAAAAGGCATTAGATACAAATTGATCTAGTAGGTGAGTGAAAGGCACTCTCTGGAATCAGTAATCAGCTCTATTCCCTGCCTCTCCTCCTCTGAGAAGGAAATGACTTTGATTTGGCTCACTCATTTTGCACTCCCAATCCCAAGGATGGGCTGGGCTTGGAAAAGGGGAGGGAGGAATGAGCCTGAGAATCTGCCCATTTGCCTGTGACCTCCTCTTTTCCCTGGAGTACACTTTACCCAGAACCTATGCCCTCTCTGAGGCCAAGACCAAAGTCAAGCCCAAGTGGAGTCTATGTTGACTAATAATATTTCAATGTCCTCAGTGCCCCTCGCCCACCAGAAGATTGATCCCAACTGACCAACCCCTGATCCCCAGCTCTGCCTGCTTCCCACCAGGTTTAGTCCAGTCCTAAGGGGCCTGAGAGGAGGGCCAGAAAAAGGGTCAGCTATGGCCAATGGGTCACATGGACTCTAAAAGAGGTACTTCCTCTCTGCAAGCCCTCAGATAAGGTCCAGCAGAGCAGAGGTTGCTGAGAAGATAACAAAACAGTCAAGGAGAAGGTCATTCTGGATTCTTCTCTCCTTCATGTTCACACCCATTTGGCCTGTGACTTGTGACTCTGATCCACCTACCCAGATTATTCTTACACACACACACACACACACACACACATACACACACACACACAGCTGACACATGTTTAGCCTTAATTCTCATGTGATAAATCATGGGGTAGGGACCGGTACAGAGAGTTTGAGGGGAAGTGCACATCAGGAGGCTGGAATAGTCAGCAGAGGGAGCAGGTACAGTGTGGAGCTCTTTGTGGGGAGCAGTGGTGTGAGAACACATTGGGGCTGGAAGGCAAGAGAAACGGAGAGGGACATAAAATAGAGGGTCAGCAGAGGCGGAAGAGGGATTGCCTCTACAGGGAAGGATTTGGGCAATGAGCTTCTCTAGCATTATCCCATGTTGACTAGGGGCCCAGGCACTGGGTAACCAGAGTACTCTGTCCTGAGTGAGAGGTGGGCTTACTCATGAAAGGCACCCCAGAAGGCAGCCAGGGGCCAGGAATGCTCCAAGTATAATTCTTCTTCCCTTTGGCTGATAAGTGGATGGGCAAGTGGGTGTTGGGTTGCAGATTCCCATTCTCCCCTCTCCCTCAAAAGGCTGGGTTCACCCACTTTCACCAAATTCAGTCATCCCCTGATGAGATCCACCCTCCCACACTGAGCTTCCCTAACCCCTCCCAAAGCAGAAAACAAAACAAAACAAAGCAAAACAAACAAACAAACAACAACAACAAAACCAAAAAACAGATTCTCTCTAACTTGCTCCAAACCCTAAATTTGACAAGCTCAAGAATCAAGTGATTGTGGTTTCACACAGATCTCTTCTTTGCCAGAGCCTGGCCTTATGATCTCTTGTCCTCTAGTAGAGTATAAGGTCAGCAGGGGTGGGAGGGTGGTCATTTTGACCTTGAGAGGCCTGCCTGTGGCTTTATTCATGCCCTGCCAGCTCTCTGTGCCCTTTGGAGGTTTATAGTCATATAAATTGCAGAGTCCCATGCCAGGTTTGGAACTTGAAGCTATAAATAGACACGAGGTAAACAAGGTGGCAGATGCAGGGGCTTGGGACAAGACAGAAAATCTGCCCCTCTTTGCCTGGGCAGGGGCCAAAGCACATCCGTGGAAAGGGATATCTTCCCTCCCTCCTCCTCCCCTGCCCTCTGGCTTCTAGCTGCCTGTACTCTGGGCTTCTAGTCTTTTCTCTCTGGAAATTACCTCTAAGACAGCTCTCTGCAGCAAGGCTTCCCTGGTCACCTGCCCTGTTTCTTCCAAGTCAAGATGGGAGTGGGGGTAGTGTCTCCATTACCCAGAGTGCTCCCCCACTGTCTCCCTCTAGCTGCTTCACTCTGTCTCCAGCAACTCCAGCAAGTCTTGAGTAGGTGCTGTCACCACCAACCATCAGGCTCTCCCACCAGGGGTGCCATGATGCCTTCCCCATGTTAATAGCCTAGGGGATGCTAACCTTTCTCATCTAGGAACCTTCACTAAGAAACACTGGAGAAACAAAGCAAAGGCCCCCACCTCCCACCCATTCCCTTCCAAAGCGCATCAGAGTGCACAGACTTTCAAGCACAGATTTCCTGTGGTTTGGATTGATCAACAGTTTCCTGGTCACTTAAGAGTTTCTTCCGAAGATCTCTGGGCTGTGGGAGCTGGATTCTGAGCAGAGACTCTGAGCTTAAGACAATTTAGGTGTCCTGCCTTCCCTCTACCCCAGGACTGAGCTGCTCTCCTGCTCTGACTGTTTCCTGGCCACCTCCAAGAGTCCTCTCAGCAATTTCAAGTCTCATTGGCCCCACTACCTTCTTTATTCCTCTTAAAAGACTCTGGACCTTCAGCCCTGATGATCCTTCTTTCATCCCAAGTTGGACTATCCAAACATATTTACTCACCAATTTCGAATCAGAGAAGTTAAAGCTGATAAAGACCTTAACTTTTGTTTCATTTTACAGATAAGGAATCTGAAGCCCAGAGAAGTTAGGTGACTCTCATGATAATCACACAACTAACACTGGCTTTGTTGCTAATGTTGTAAATGCTCTGTGAAGCTTGGCTTCTCCAGCCAGACCTCCCATTTCCAGCTCCTAATGGCTTTCTTTGTCCCCACCTTCAAAACAGGCGTCCTATCTTTCAAAGATCCATTCTCCCACGAGCCCCATCTCCTGCAGTCCTCTTACACAGGAAGAGGAAATGGACAGGCTCTGAACTGCAATGAATGATTGAGCCTTATATAGCTTTGTTTCTCACACCTTCAACTCCCCATTTCCCTGGGGCCTCGCTGATGGCTTACTGAGCAGATGATCCTGGAGGAATGACTTTCCAGAATCCCACCTTGATAAGGCCTCGAGGACTGAGAGGCATCCCTCTCACTGTGGGAAGTCATTTCTCGGGCTGCTCCTTCATTTTGCTTCTGAATATCAATTTTCTAATTTGGAAAACAGAGTGGGGCCAAGTCTGGCTCCATGAATGGTGTCCCCTCTGCCCTGAGCATGCAATACCTAAGTGAGCACAAGTGCACGCGCACACACACACACATATAAACACATTTTCATCACCAACCTGTTCAAGGGTCCTAAGCTAGGAGTGAGATCAGAATTTCAGGTCCATGTCAAGTGAGACACAAGAAACAAAAGACAAATCCAGGAGCAGATTTGGAGGGTGGAGGACCTGTGGTTCTCTGAGGGTAGAGGTGAGCACAAGGCATAAGTAACTAAGGTGAGTGGGAGTGTCCTGGCTCCCAGGTAGCTGCGGAAGGTCTCCCTGTGCACAGGGCTGTTAGGATGAACATAATCTTTAGGAGACAGGGAAGATGCTGATAGAAGTCAGACAGGGAGTCCAGTCACCCCAGAATACCCCCACCTTACAGCTGGATTGGAGCTCCCAGATGCCATCTGAGAGTGCCTGGGATGTGGAAGACGGCTATGATCTATCCAGCACCTGTCCTGCATCCACAGTCTAATGATGTAACAGAATAACAATGTGACAGAGGACAGGGGGGCTTTGGAATCTGAGGGAGGACTGGTCCAGTTTTCAGTGATGTGGCTGGGATAAGGCAGCTGTTGTCTCTGCTCTGAACTCCAAAGGAGGCCCTGTCCCTTCAGCGAACAGTCTAAGCCTGGTTACACACACCTTAATTCCAGTCCTTCAGTCGTGGGGTGGCTCATGGGGAGCTCTCCTTCCAAGAAACAAAAATGATTTGGGTTGCAGCTGTCAGCCATGCAGATTCTAATTAGAGTTCAAACAGGGCCCAGGAAAGACCTTGTTCATGACTGAAATGGATGTCTTCCTATGAGGTCGGGGGCATTTAGACATTGGAGGATTCTTTATCCTAGCCCCCAAGTATCTATTCCCTCCTTCCTACACCTATATCTCACCTCCCTGGTCTTCTGATGCCCTTTACTTGTCCTTGTGCCTTCAAATTTAGGCCTCCAAAGGGTTCCTGACTCCGGTCTTTTCAACCTTATACCTGAGCTCTCTGAAAGGCTACATCTTGGTTCTTGATGACCCATCATCCTAGACCTCCAGAGACTCTCACCAGGATTCCTTGCAAACATTTTGGATGTAAACGTGTCCATAGATTCAGTGGCCACGATTGTCTACATGTTCCTTAGATGCTCTGGTGACCAGGTCTAAGAGGGAGGGCCTGAAGTGTTGGTAGGACCCTCATCCACCCAACTTGACCAATTTCCCTACTGCTGCTTCACCCAAGCTCATTCTCCAACTGTCCTTGAAAGCAGCAGCCATGACTAACTTAACCTCTGCCCAAACACTAGACCACACAAGTTAAGGGTACAATAAATATTTATTGAAAAAATCAGTCCTCAAACTTCTCCAGTATATTTCCATCTTTTCTCAGTATACAGTCCTACCAACAATTCCCAACAATCACACACTTTTTTTTTTATTCCCAAGGCAGCTTTTGAGGAGCTGTTCAGAGGCATTAACCTCCTTTAGTAACAGATGATAAGGGGGAAATGCACTGATGTCCAAGTCTGAGACCCAGAGCTGAGCACTAGGCCTGCCTGCTTCCCTTGAGCATCCAGGCCCCAGGCGGGATTGTCTCGCCTCGCTCATCCTTGCTGCCAAGGCCTCCTCACTTGTATTTATATACACTAAAGCCTCTGCCCGAATAAAACATCCATGTAAAATCCAATTTCCTCAGAATCTCTTTTGGAGGCTGGGCCTGAGATGGAGTAGGTAACCCCGGCGGTAACTGCCTGAACCACTCCTGCTGGCTGCAAAGGTGAGGCCCATTTTTCAATTATCTATCTGCTGTGACAGCAGCGGTCCAGCCACTAGAGCCAAGATAAGGGGGAGGGGGCAGGCAGAGCTGGGGAGGAGGGAGAAAGAGGGCAAGGACACGGTGGGGAGAAGGAGAGAAACCTAGAGAGACAGGCATGGGGGAGAGACCCCTGCACATGACACCCAGTAGGTGCTCAAGAATTATTTGAAAAATGAGTGGAAGAGTGAATTGGGAGGGTGTGGGCAAGTCCAGGAGGGGGAGAGCTGGAGAGACAGAGAGTGGGTGGAGAGAGGACTGGAGGGGGAGAGGGGGAGGGGAGGCAAGCGTGGATGGAGCCAACAAGAGGCTCCTGTGTCAATCCGTGGAAACGGGAGGCAGAGTGATGCGGTCACAGCTCCTGCCATCAATATCCTCTAATATAAATGTCAGTGATGCTATTTTCCGCGCAGTCATTTCGCACACTGCTGATTACATTAACGTATAATGGAGGGGCGCCGGCTCCACTGCTTTCTCCCCTAACCCTCCCCCCGGTGATGTGTCAATAGCCGCCTCCATGAACAAGTCAATTTTCTGCAGGCTTGGCAGCGGAATAAATCTGCCCGGCTATGGGGAGAGCTGGAGATATTTATATACCCGGCTCCCTGACTCGCGTGTGCGCGCGTGCGTGTGCGCGGCGGGCGCGGACTAGGGGCGGGGGCGCGCCACCCAGCTGAATGATTTCCAGCCCGGACTCAATAAGAGGAGAATTTAGAGCGGTCCCTGAGCTGGGCTCCCAGAAACAGCCTTACACGTTTATTTTCCTTAGCTGAACAGGAAAGGCGAGAATTATATGTGGATTTATAGGACAGGCGCAGCTCAACCCAAAGGCTCCCGCTCCGGGGGGCTAGGAGCGAGGGGGCGGGGTAGGAGGGAGACAGCGCGCGGAGAGCGGGCCGCTGGGACCCCAGCTCGCGCCAGTGTTGGCAGGGGCGTACCCCCCTCGCCGGGCTCTTTAATTACATTTGTTCTTGTCCTTCGTGAGGGCGAGACTTCGGCGGCGCGGCCCATGTGGGGGGTGCGGGAAAGGCCGGACTGCCTGGAGATGGGAGGGGGACGCCTAGAATAGGGACGAGGGAGACCGGGAAGGGGGGGCTGTCAGCTTCGGCTCAGAAGCGGATCAATAGTACGAGATCTAATGGGCTAACTGCCAAGCGGGCGCACCGAGGCGCTGCCCCGCGGGGGTGGGAAGGGGGGTGGGCGAAGGACCAGAGAAAGAGAGGGGGGTAAGAGAGGGAGTGAGGACAGGGAATGGGGGAAGGGTTGGAAGAGTGGGAAAGATGGTGAGAGAAGAAGAGAAAACGGAGAAAGAGAGGGAGAACGGAAAGGAAGGGATAGGAGGGGACGGTCTTCGAGGGGGCACCTCTTCCTCCACTCCACCCCCCCCCCCCATCGTGGGAAGGAGGAACCTGTCCCAGAGCACCCAGACCCCCCGCAGCCGCCCGTCAACTTTGCTATCGAGCCGCCAGGGGGCGGCGCGACCCTGTGTTGTCCCCAAGGATCTCCGCACCTCCAAGCTGAGACTCAAGTGACCCGTTGCCTCTGACACATAGTCCCTGCGCGGTTCCCTTTGCCCTCTCCCCGAGGTCTCTAGGCTTGGCAGGGGTGGGGGTGGGGCAATTTGCCCCCTCCCCTCGCCCGGAATAGAAGGAACCTTCTGGCTTTCATAGTGTTGAGCATGACACCCTGGGACCTTGGAATGGAGAAGTGCCCTAGGAGCTGGATTTCTGAGCCTGGGACTGGCCAGTGACCCCCTAAAATACCTAAGCACTGGCAGACGTGGCTTCAGAGGTGGTGTGGAATTTGGGCCTAAGTTTCCTGGTGGTGGGGCACAAGGGAGTCTCTGGGACAGTACCCACTAGAAGAGTCCTTCTGTGTGTGCTGTGTGGGAACTAACTAGGCCAGGGAAAGTTGAAGAGGGGATCAATGCCCAGTTTTAACTCTTGTGGTTCCAGGCCATTGTCTGATCCCTAATCTCTTGGCCACAGACAGATCCTTTTCTTTTTAATCTTCACCTGAAGATATGTTTTTATTGATTTTTTTTTTTTTTTTTTAAGAGCGAGAGAGGAAGGAAGGAGAGGGAGAGAGAAACATGAATCAGTTGCCTTCTGTACACATGGGATGGGGATTGAACCCACAACTTGGGTATGTGCCCTGACTGGGAACCAAACCCGTGATGCACAGGATGATGTTCCTACCAACTGAGTCACACCAGCCAGGGCCTGGCAGATCCTTTTCTCAGCTCCCCCCATCCCTTCCCAGGCTGAGTGAGAAAACAAAATACAGCCCAACACCCCTGCCAGCAAACTCTGCCACCCAGCAGAGGGGAGCCTGGTGGTGTCAGTTCAATGGTTCTCAACCTGGGGACATAACAGAATTTCTTTAGGGAGCTTTTCAACATGCACAGGTCTACCCACAAGCACTCATATTTTAAGGTGTATATGGGCTGGCAGGAGTTCCTGGAAACATGCATTTTGGAAACATGCATTTTGTCAAAGCTCCCCAGGTAATTCTGATATATTCCTACATGAGCATTGCCTGAAGAAAGGTAATACTATTGCACCTTTTTTCATATTGTGTTTGTTAGCTCAGCCTGGGCTGTTTACCCTCATGGATATGTCTGTGTGAGTATCATTATGTGTGTATGCCACTGGATACCTGTATCATTGGGTCAGCATTGTTTTATGCATCTCTTTGTGCGTCCTCTGTGGTAAATGTCACACGCATTATCCCTGAGTGACATTGGTGTTATCATCAGCATTTACTGAGAGCACCTATTGTGTGCGTGCTGTTGTACATGCCTGTCCTGATGAGAGCAAGTGTGGGTCCCGTGGCGTGTTTGTGTCAAGTCGAGCACATCTCTGTGGGCTCCATTGTGGGGCACAGCCATTGTCTCCATGTCATTGAGAGTGTGTGCTGGCGCGAGCTCATGACACAAATGGAAAGAAGCTGATCTGCCCCAGAAGCAAAGGCAGCAATGACCTTCTTTTTCCAATTATATCCTGGTCAGAGGTGAGCGACCTCTCCCCACTGAGGCCGCTTCTTGTCATGCAAACTGAGCAGAAGGATGGAGATTAGAGGAATGTGACTGAGTCACGTGTGAAAACAATCAGCTACCAATGGGCCCTGATCAATGCCCCAGATTACAAATGAGTCTAGGGCAAGGAGTCACTTTGGAATTTTTCCCAATAAGGGGAAAACACACAGTACACACCATTCATAGCACACTGCCACACAAATGTCCCACACCCCTGAGAGACTCATTTGTACTTACACAGCCTGGGGACAGGTAGGAAGTGGGTTCAGGAGAGCTGAGCAAATGCCTGGCCAGCCATTCAGTCTGAATTGGTGGGCAACTATTATTAGTAGTAGGTGGTTATTTTGTTTTTGCTAAAGATGCAACCTTTATTCAGCGGTAGCAGGAAGTGTAAAAGCTTGTGTTGAGTGTTTTCTATTTTAAGTTTAGAGAGTTAGGATTCTAAGTGGGTCACGGGAGGCAGTATGGGGATTTGGAGGAAACTCTTATGTCAGGAACAGAGCAATAGAGTTTGTATTGAGGGGATGGCAAAGGAAAGTCTTTGGTCAGCTGTGGGCAGGGGGCAGGTGTGCAGCTGAGGGGCTCCTGGGGCCAGGGCATCTGTCCTCAGGACAACTTGAAACCAGGCTATGGAAGTGAGAGAGCTGAGCTTTTGAAAATCAGGGCCAGCCCTAACCACAAATATGCTCCAGGATAATAGGCAGAGCAGAGAGAATTAGCTGGGGTAGCCAGCATCTCTGAAGGGCAGGGCCATGAGGGGCCCTTATAAAGGTTGACTAGTCTTTGGAGAGAACTAGGGGCAGGAATTGTGGAGGAGGCTATAGTGACCAGCTGAGAAGCCAATACTGGATCAGTACCTACCGGATCAAGGGAAACCAATGAGAAGATGGGAAGGGTTCTGGAAAGGCCTAAGTATCTCTTCAGGTCTGACTCTCGTATCAGCTGAGCCTACCTCTGGCCAGGAGTCTGGTTCTAGCACCTCAGCCAGGGTTGAGGCAAGGGGAAGCACCATGTTATCTGTACCCATGGGGTGAGACAAGAAATCCTCTGTGGCGTTGTTGTTGTTGTTCAGGGAGGGAGAGAGAGGAAGAGAGAGAGAGAGAGAAACATCGATGTGAAAGGGACACATCGAGTGGCTGCCACCCGCACGACCAACCAGGGCTGGGGACAAACTGCAACAGAGGTATGTGCCCTTAGCAGGAACCGAACTCGGGTCTCTCTGGACCGCAGGCCAACGCTCTAACCACTGAGCAAACCAGCCAGGGCTCCTCTATGGCTTTTAGTTGTTTTCTAATTCCTTTGGTGTATATTTATGGATGTCTCACTCTGCTTTACCCTATAGGAATAAAATGATGGGCACTCAGGAAGCTGACAGTCTAAATCAGAAGAGAGAATTTGAAGACTTTACTTTCTTTTCTTCTTTCTCTCTTTCTTGTTTGGAAAAAGTAGTGTTGCATAAAGGCAGGCTGCCTGGAATCGAAGCCCAGCTGTGCCATGTATCAGCTGGTAAGTTTCTAGGTCCTCTTTTCCCCCATCTATAGAATATGGGTACCAACTTCTTAGGATTGTTGGGCAAATTTTAGGCTAAGCCCTTAAAATAATGCCTAGACACAAGAACATGTGTTGGCTTTTCCAGTTTTCCTTCAGTTTTCTAGTATAGTGTCTTTGGAAAAATCCCATTCCTCTGTCAGCAGAGTTGACGTAAAAAAGGACAAGATAATGGATGATTAGAAGACTCTGAGAGGCTGGAGAGGCGGGTAGTGATGGGGCTTGCTAGGGCATGTGGGAATCATGGTGTGGGCTGATGGGGTAGCTGAGATACTATTTATTTATTTATTTATTTATTTATTTATTTATTTATTTATTTATTTATTTATTTATTTGATGGGGCTGAGGAGGCACAGGGCAGAAAGGGGAGGGTGAGGAGAGAGGTCCTCTGTGCAGAGCCCAGTGTGCTTAGGACAATTCAATAGTGCAAGCTCTGCCCCTCTCTCTCTGGAAGGGCACCCCCTGCTGGTAGCCCATAGACATCTAGGAGGGCCGCATGGGCAGACCTGCTGAACACCACCTTTGTTTTTCTAGGACAGGGCCCCCCAACTTCCCTCTCCCACCACTTGGCCACAGCTACAGTAGCCCCCACTGCTGGCCTCAGCACGACTGAAACTGGGCTCTGTCTTGGATGGTCTCCCTTCCTTCCAGACAGGTGTGAGGTGAGTTGAGAGGTCACAGCAGGCCCATTTTGTAGACTGGGCCATGTAGGCCAAAAGATCCCTGAACTAGGTCTGGTTTAACACTCGAGAGAGACATGTGCAAGATGCTAAAGTTGCAGGTTGTGAAAACAGAGTCCTGAGTTTGAGTTTGAAGCCTGGTTCTGCCATCTATTAGCTGATATGAACTTGAGCAAGTCATTTAACTTGTTCAGCCTCAGTTTCCTCATCTGAAAAAAAGGGAACAACAATAATACCTACCTTGTGAAGTTGTTGTGAGGATCAAATAAGGTAGTGCACTTCGTAAAGTGTTTATCACTAAGTAAGTGATCAACCAATTCTTCAGGAATTTGCCCAAGGAGGAACTTCCTGCTGTGATAGCACTGTCGTCCTCTAGGGTCTTAGCCCTTGACTGTGGACTTCTGGGGACCTCACCACCCCACATTTGTCTATTCTAATCCCAAAGCACCAAATGGCTGAGCAGCTGCCAGAAGCTGCTGCTTCTTTATAGAATGAAGTGTGAGAGATGGGATGGGGGAGTCCTGATAATATTTGGGGAATAAAGGGTTAAGGTGGGATGAGGGTGTGTGTGGGGTGCTGGCACTGGAGTGGGTCACTCCTCCCCTTCCATTGATTATTCTCCTCTCCAGGTGTTTTTGTGGCATTTTTTCTCCCTTGGGGTGGGAGTGGGGGCTGCTGGGTCCACTTCGGGCTTAGTTATTGTTTTAATTTTGGTGCTGGCTCCCTGGTGCCCAGAGCCGATAATGAAAGAGGGAAAGAGAGGTCAGGGTGGTGCCCAGGCAGACTGGGCTGGGGCGGGTGGGGAAGTGGGGGCGTATGTGTTAAGTTAATATCAATAAAGCAAGTGGAGTCTCAGAAGTGAGAAGCTGCAGAGCCAAGCACAATGTCTTTGTGCTCTGGGAGCCTAAAGGGGCCTTTGCCGTCCACAATGAATCCTCAGAATGGGGCTGGGCATGGGGGTAGGGGGACAGTGAGCATATAGGTTGGGCGGGTACAGCTCAGCCAGCAGCAAGGAGTGACAGTGGAACAAGTGAGGAGCTGGGAAAAAAAAAATGAGTCTCAACTCTGTCTCACGTGCTCCTACATGTGTCCAATCTCACAGAGGGTAGGCTTGTGGGGGGTGGGGGTGGGGGTTGCTGTGGGGCTACTAGAGATGAAGAAAAATAGAAAAAAGGGCAGGGAAATACAGAGGTTAAGATCACAAGTTTTGCTGTCAGAAAAACCAGAATTCCTGCCCAAGTTCTGCTTACTGGCTGTGTGACTTTGGGCAAGTTACTGAACCTCTCTGAGCCTGTTTCCTTGACTGTAAAATGGTGCTACTCTCATAGGGTCATTGACATTGTATGTAGAGCACTGAACGCAGGTCCTGGCATTCAGCAAGCACTCAGTACATGCTAGCGATCCTTATTAAGTATGTTTTCCTCAGCTGTAAAATGGGGATATCAGTTGTAACTTCCCCATAGGGGCCTTATGGGGAGCAAATTAGATAAAGCCTATAAAGTGCTTAGCACAATGTCTGGTACATAAATAAGCCTTCAATACATGTTAGCCGTTGTTATTATATTATTTTTATCTTTATTATTCCCCACTGTCTTGGAACTGGTGATTTAGTTGAGGAGACTGAGGCCAGGCCACTCCCTTAGCCATCCTTTATAAGGGATTCCTGAAGCCCAACCCTACTTGGAGAACCCTTCTGGTCTTTTATAATCTGGGCGGACAGAGAGATAGTCCCCAGGAGCTTAGATGATAGCTGGACTTGTAAGAGAATGAGACCTACAGCCACCTCTGTCCCTAGGAAAAAACGTCAGTAACATGGCTGTCTGTGGGAGGGCCAGTGGGCTTCACTCTGATCCTCCCTGGCGCTGAAGAGGCATATGGGCTGGATGAGGGTGCTCACCTTAGTCCCTCTTCACAGGCTCAATGGGCACGTCAGAGAACATGGGTCTCAGAACACCCCCACCCTTATCCCATCCAAGCTCCTTCAATTCCCTCTCCTAGGGCTGGAGGTGGGGGTGGGGGCTGAGCAGATCAAAAAAGAGGGTAATGTTTCCCACTTGACCTTTCTTTCCCCACCCCCTACTCCCACCCCCAGCAGGCGGGCAGGCTGAGGGGGTGAATGGAGTAGAGGGCACGATTTTCACATTAATGGCAGCATATGTTGTGTTTATTGACACCGCAGGGTCGGTGCTTGTGGTGGTTGGGTGGGGGTGGGGGTTTGCCTAGGAGGCCACAGGCAGGAGGAGTCCAGGGGAAGAGGAGGCAGAGGGGAAGGCTGCTGGCGAGTGGAGAGGGGGAGAGAGCAGGGAGCCTGGGGCCTGGGGGGAGGGAGGCAGGAACAATATTGTTGCACGAGCACACCAGGTGCTCGCTGTCAGCCCGAACAAAAAGGAAGAGTCAGCAACTCTGGGGGGTGGGGGGAGGCAGGAGCCACCGCCTGCTCCAGCCGTACAGCCTCTCCTGTTAACCCCTGTTCTGCTGAGCAGCTAAAGAGGGGCGGGGCATCTGGGGCTGTCCCCAGGCCCAGGATCACCCCGCAGCCCCAGTCTATTGAGAAACAACACATCCCCTTAGTCATCTGGGAGATGTGTTTCCTCTGGGGTCAGCAGCAGCAGCAGCAGCAGCAGCAGCAGCAGCAGCAGCAGGACTTTCCTTTCCCTTCTTCAGAGCCTAAAGGAAAAGAAGCCCTCTCTGTTTCACCCTTCCTATAATGAAGGGCCTTACGGAGTCCTTGAGAAGTTTGCAAACCAAAGTGGTAGGAATCAATGACCTTGGGTTTCATGAACAGCTGCAGGTGAGGGGCTGTGTAAAGAAAATTTTAAAGGGGATGATGGGCCCTCCAATGGAGGAGGACCCCCTCCACCACCACCAGATTCCTTTCTCCCTGTCCTGGTGGCAGATTCCTTGACCCCTGGAAGTCTTCCCAGAGTTGTCTGGCCTGGGGCAAGAGGAGCGGAGAAGGGGACTAAGTGTGTTGTATAGAGATGGCTCTCTGTTGGCTGAGAAGATTGGGCTTGCTCACCCCTTAGTCTGAAAAGCATTGGGAGCTCATCCTGGAATACCCAGGGGTGAGGAGGTAAAAACTAAATTGGGCCCCCCACCCGAGACACACATTCTGGAGGTCTGGGAGGGGCTCCTGGCTTCCTGACTAGGGAGCAGAGCGGCAGGTGTCTCCCGCTGTCACTGTCCTCTGTGCCTCCCTCCCCTTCCTGCAAAGCCCTGTGGGAAGCAAGGTGCTTAGAGCTGCTCAGGACTTGGCTTCCAGCGTACTCAGTGCTTGGGGCCCCCTCCTAGGGTTGGGTGTGGGGGATGGGGTGCAAGGGGAAACATGTGGCCGTGAACAAGGAAAGAGGACCTGTGAGGAGAGGAGGGGGACTGGACTTTCAACCCAAGGAGACGAGAGTTAGGGCTTATACCTCCACCCCTGGATGCTGGTCTCCTCCAGAGTCTGTGACCTGACATTCTGGAGCCTTCCATCTGGACATTAACTTTCGTTCTGGCTATTCTATTCTACAGTCCTTGGTCTTGAGCACTCTGGATAAGTGTCCTAGATGCCCATGCACAAAGGGAGGGGGACACTAGAGGAAAAGGGTGTCTTTTCCATACCCCCATACTCTGGCCCCAGCTGTCAGGCCACCAGAGGTCTCTGAATTTAGGCGCAAAGACCTTGGTGTATTGCCCATGGCTGTACGGGAGGCAGGCACGCCGCCCTGGAAGCCTCCTCAACACTTTCCTCTTGCAGATAGAGTCAGCCTCACACCTCATCCTCCGGGGCCCTCTGTCCTGCGTGGCGGTAAGAAGGCCCAGCGCAGACTCAGCCACTCTCACCCAGCTCCTCTCTGGGCTGCGGGCCGGTCCGCACCCCCCTTCCCGGGCCCTCTCACCGGGCTCCAGCTGCGCGCGGAGCGGTCCCGGCTCGGCTCCAGCTCCTCAATGGCCCTGCTCCCCCATTACCCTGATGTCGGCCCCTCTCCCCCTCGGCTTTATCGGCTCTCAGCCGGCTCCGCCAGGGTAATGAGGGCCCTCCTAATTACCATTGCAGAAACTCCACTTACATTAACAGCTCAATGCGAGGAGCAGCAACATCTGCTGCGCTCAGGCAGGCACCCTGCCCCCGCCCCTCGCTCCCCTTCCTTTACTGCTCCCCTCTTTCCCGTCCTCTCCCCCAACCTTTCTCTCTATTGTGTCTGACCCCTCCTTTCCTACTCTCCCCTCTATTCTCCTCTCTTTTCATGCCCTCCCCACCACCCTACCATACAGGCCCTTTTCAACTTCAGTATCCCAGGATGGGAGAGATCTACGCAGAGACAGGGCCCCAGAGACACTGAGAGATGGAGACGCTCAGAAGGGCCAGGCCAGAGCTTCAAGAGACTCCCAAAACTCAGGACTGCAGAAACACAGCCAGGGAACTCAGGAACAAATAGCAAGTAAGAGCAGCAGAGAGTGTGAAAAAGATAGAGGGTTGGAGGGCAGACTGCCTATGTGGAGAGGGGCAGGGGCTCTCATGTTCATGGGTGTGCAAAGGTATGTGCATGATATGCATATGTGTGTGTGCACATGTGTCATGTATTGTGTCTGCTCATTTATTTAAGCGTTGTGTGTATGAGAATATGTGATTGTCAATGTTTCTTTGCATGTATGTATCTGTGTATATCCCTGAGCACATCTATTATGCATTTGTATCAGACATGTAATTATATTTGTCTAGATGTATCTCTGTACTTGCACTTTACAAGTGTATGTCTCTGTGTATATACATATACTTGTTTATCATATGTGTAGCATCTAGTGTGCCTTTGTGAACATGCATGATCCATGTTCAAAGTCATGTGTGTGCCCTGTGTGGGTTTGAGTGAGGATGCATACGTGCCTCTGGGTGTGTTTGCATCTCTGTATGCATGCCTATGCATGTGTGTATCATCTGTGTAATTATTTGATGAGAGTGGGAGCATGTGTGTGCTCCTGCTCCTTAGGGGATGACAGGCAGTTGGGAAGACGCTGAGCCCATTTTATCTGAGGTTAACAGGGGTCACATTTCACCCCTGGAAGTCCCCTACCCTCCTCCCAACCCCATACAATTAAGCCTCAGTGTGGTGGAAAGACAGCCAGCAGACATTAAGAAAGGTCAACAATATTATCAGCTCCTAATCCAATTAGTTGCTGTTTATTTGGGAATCCAGCTCCAGGTCAGCTTCTAGGGAGGAGGCCTGAGAGAAAGAAGGGAACGGAATGGGGGCAGGCTCAAAGGAACTGTGGAAGGTGGCCAGGGCTATGGCCCCATGGCAGGGCTGGGGGTGATCCCCAAAGCACTGTCCAATAACGCACCTCCTACTGGCTACTTGGGTAGCTCTGGGGAAGGGCCTGAACTTCACAGGAGTGGCTGAGATCTGAGGTTTCATCTCCAGAGGTTGGGGTATAAGAGAAGAGGGGTTGTCTTCTTCACCTGAGAGATGTCCTGCCTCTCCCCAGCCCTGGGATCCCTAAGAGGTGGACTGGGAGCTGGACAGGCTGCCTGAAGGCTGTGGCCAGTTTCTCCCTGGATGGGAGGCAGAGGAGGAGAATGTTGGTAAATGCACTATTAGCTCGTGAAGCCACTTCATTAATCCTGCCCTCTATTTTATTTCCTCTTTTCTCTCCCACATCCTTTTCTGAGCCTTGGCAGGACGTCTACTCCCTCCCACCACAGGACATGCAGGGGCACTAGCTCAGTCCCATAGCATCCCCAGGGTCCCTCTCCTGAGTATAAACAATGACAGATACCCAGAACTTGGCCTCCTGTCTTTGGACAGGGAGTGGCCCAGTGGGACAGGATTGGGTAGGCAGGGTAGTCTTTGCCTTGCCCTGACCTTCTCCAATCTGTCAAGGATGAGCAATATCCTGGGGTGTCCAGGATACTGGGGGTGGCTAACAGGAAGAAGAGGGTTGGCTGCTGAATTCTCAGGTCAGATCCCCCAGCTCAATAGTTAGGACCAATGCAGTTCTGATGCTGTGGCCAAATCAGAGTGGCAGGAACAGAAACCAAGTCTGGGGTCACTTTTGCTTGTTTCTTAAAGATAAATCCATATGCCTGAACCCTTAGAAATTAGACTGCTGGTTCTTCCTATCCTCATTCCCCCCTCTCAAAATGGAACCCCCCACATGATTGGCTTTCTTCTCGCTGCCCTTTCCAGGAACATATTTATGAAAACACACACACACACACACACACACACACACACACAGTCACCATCATGAGCCTGCCTCTGACTCTTCTGGTCCGAGATGGCTGGACTGTGACATTGGCAGTGGTCCTTATCTAAGCACTTACAGTGGATCTAATCACTTTACAGAAAACTTCACTGAAAGGTATCTCCCATTTCCAACCCCACCCTACCCCCACCTAAAGATAACAATGATGATAATACTTTAACAGTATTGATAATAACACATATCTTTACCCTAGCAGTTCTCACCCTTAGCTGAGCCTTGAAGTCACCTTGAGAAGCTCTTTAAAAACATACATGCCTAAGATTCAAGCCAATCTGCATCTCCAGGGTGGGTCTCTGGAATCTATATATTTTATAAAGCTCCATAGATGATAGCTATGGTTAAAAAATTCTGTCAATTAAAAAACTACAATTTAGAAAAGACAAAGCACTGCCTCTCATTCTGTTGTTATACCTTATTATCTCCATTTTACAGATGTGGAAGCTGGGGCCCAAGTTAAATAAAGGTAGTGGACTGTCCTTCCTCCCTTCCTCCCTGCTACCCATTTCTCCTTCCTTCCTTCCTTCCTTCCTTCCTTCCGTCCTTCCATCCTCCCTCTCTCCCTCCCTTCCTTCCTTCCTTCCTTCCTTCCTTCCTTCCTTCCTTCCTTCCTTCCTTCCTTCCTTCCTTCCCCTTCCTTCCTTTCTTCATCTCTTTCTTGGAAGCAGTTCTCCTGATTCTTTTTTTTAAATCCTCACCCAAGGAATTTCTCTATTTATCCTCAGACAGAGTGGGAGAGAGAGAGAGAGAAAGAAATATTGACATGAGAGAGACACATCAATTGGTTGCCTCCTGCACGACCCCAACCAGGGCCAGAGACCAAACCACAACCGAGGTATGTGCCCTTGGCCGGAATCGAACCCGCGACTCTTTGGTCCTGGGGCCAACGCTCTTACTGCTGAACCAAACTGGCCAGGGCCAGTTCCCCTAATCTAAGGGCAGCCTGCCAGATTCCATCTGAATTTAGTCAGTCACTGGGATTTAGAACAGCTAGATGAGTTTCTCTCTTTGTGATGTTTGCTTCCAAGAATGGCCTCTTCATGGACATCAGTTTATTTAATTTAGCAATCTTTTATTAAGCTCTTACATAGGCACTACAGAACATTTCAGAAGGAATAAGATACGGGGCTTACTCTCTACTATGTGGCAACACAGAGGCAACAGGAAGTATTTGGGCAAACAGGGGCTTTGGTGTCACGCAGTTCTGCATTTGTATTTTGGTTCTACTACTTATCATTCATGTCACCCTGTGCAACTTACAAGTTTCTCAGAGCCTCACTTGTAAAATGGAGATAATAATACCTATTTTGTAGAGTTGTTTCTAGTGCCATCTCTGATCAATAGATGGTAAATATTATTATTATTATTATTATTATTATGTTTGAAATACAAAGAAGTAACTATAACATCTGCTGAAATGGCTGTGATTAAAAAGACTGACAATACTGGAGAGAGTAGAATTCACATACATTGCTGGGAGTGTAAGTTGAACTCATGTCTGGCAGTACCTGCTGAAGCTATGTGTATCCTACAACTCAGCAAATCCACTCTGGCATATATGCCCATGAAAAATGATTGCTTATTTTCAGCAAAAGTCATGTACAAGAATGTTCACAGCAGTTGATTTTGTACTAGTTCCAAACTGGGATGATTCAAATGTCCATCTACAAGACAAGAAGTAAACAAATTTTGGTATATTCACACCATGGAATACTATAAAGCAAGAGAAAAGAATGTACTGCAGAAATAGGCAAGAATGTAGGTAAATCTCACATATATGTTGCATGAAATAAGTTGGACACAAAAGAATATATAGTGTATGGTTTATTTATTAAGTTTCAATAACAAACAAAATTAATCTAGGATGATAGCAGTTAGAATAGAAGGTAGTGAGGAAAGGGGCACAAAGGATCCTTTCAGGGTGCTAGAAATGTGCTGTATCTGGTTAGAGTTGATGTGTGTGTGAAAATTCATTTAAAATTCACTTAAGCCCTGGCCAGTTTGGCTCAGCAGTTGAGTGTCGACCTGTGGAACAGGAAGTCCTTGGTTCAGTTCCCGCTAGGGGCACGTACCCCCCAAAAATAAATTAATTAATTAAAAATAAATAAATAAATAAATAATAAAATTCACTTAAGACTATTGCATTTGACTGTAGATTTTATACTTCAATTAAAAAAATAATTATGCTTTCAGGCAGCCCAAGGTTGATGTCTTGAGAGGAATAAAATTACTATGGAACGCAAAGGAAGAGACACACCTGGTGGTCATTGTGCTCAGGGAGGGTGATCAGGAAAGGTTTATAAGAAGAGGCATTTATTAAAACAACAATGAGGTATCACCTCACACCTATCAGAATGGCCGCCATCAACAAATCATCAAACAAGTGTTGGCAAGGGTGTGGAGAAAAGAGGACTCTAGTACACTGCTGGTAGGAATGCAGACTGGTGCAGCCACTATGGAAAACAATATGGTGTTACCTCAAAAAATTAAAAATTGAACTTCCATTTGACCCAGTGATCCCACTTCTAGGAATATACCCTAAGAAGCCTGAAACACCAATCAGAAGGAATATATGTACCCCCATGTTTGTAGCAGCACTATTTACAATAGCTAAGATCTGGAAACAGCCCAAGTGTCCATCAGTAGACGAATGGATAAAAAAGCAGTGGTACATATACACAATGGAATACTATGCAGCTGTAAGAAAGAACGATCTCTTATCCTTTGAGATGACATGGAGGGACCTGGAAAGTATTATCCTAAGCGAAACAAGCCAAACAGAGAAAGACAAGTATCATATGATCTCACTTATTTGTGGAATATAATGAACATAACAGTCTGAGGAATGGGGTAGTCCCAGAGATGTGGAAGTGGGGTACAGACTGACAATCCCCAGAAGAGGGGGTGATGGGGGAGAGATAAACTACAGAACTTATATGCATGTATGCATGAACAATGGACATGGACAACAAAGCTGGGGACAGGGCAGGGAGGGAGGGGGAGGGGGGAATCAGTGGGGGGAAAAAGGAGAAACATCTGTAACAAAAATAAATTAATTAGTAAAAAAAAAAAGAAGAAGAAGAAGAAGAGGAATTTATTGCCCTGGCTGGTTTGGCTCAACAGTTAGAGTGTCAGCCCACGGACCAAAGAGTCTTGGGTTCGGTTCCTGCTAAGGACACGTACCTCAGTTGCAGTTTGTTCCCAGCCCCTGTTGGGGTCATGTGGGTGGCAATCAGTGGATGTGTCTCTCTCACGTAGATGTTTCTCTCTCTCTCTCTTCCTCCCTTTCTCCCTCCCGCTCTATCTGAAGATAAATGCAAAAATGTCCTTAGATGAGGATAAATAAAAACAAAAAAAGAGGCATTTATTATAGGACTTGAGGAAAAGATGGGACATTGATAGGTAGAGAAGGAAAGAGCTATTAAAAAAAGACAGTTTCGCCCTGGCCAGTTTGGCTCAGCGGTTGGAGCGTCGGCCTGCAGTCCGGAGAGACCGGGGTTCAGTTCCCGCTAAGGGTATGTACTTCGGTTGCAGTTTGTCCCCGGCCCTGGCTGGTCGTGCGGGTGGCAGCCACTCGATGTGTCCCTTCACGTCGATGTTTCTCTCTCTCTCCCTCCCACTCTATCTGTACAAAAAAATGGAAAAATGTCCTCGGGTGAGGATAAAAAAAAAAAAAGACAGTTTCCAGTTGGGATATTATTGTGCAAAGGGTGGGCAGGAGAAAGAAGGCTGCAAAGGCAGTTTGGGATTAGATCAGCTAGACCATCCCTGAATGCCAGCCAGGAAGTTTGCACCTAACTGGGAACCACAGTTTTTGAGCAGGATGGGGACATATGATTCATCTGCTGGCAAGCAAGTTGGCTGGATGAAGGGAAGAGAAGCAGGTTGTTCCTGCAATACAGCCTGTGGCCTTTTGCAGCCCCAAGGACTATGGGGTCCTGGGTGTCAGGTTCTTTGGGTGGCAGAGCCATGCATGTGCCAGGAGGAGCCATGATGGGAGTCAGGAGAAGTGGATATTAGGCTCAGCTGAGGGTGGAGTCCTCAGGGAAAAAAGAAACTGGGACAGGTTCCTCCCCAAGCCCACACTGGAGGCATCTGTTGCTGTGTCCTCCACTTTCCTTCATCATTGCCTCACAGGACTGCTGGAAGTGCTTCTCTGTACCTACCTCCTGCCTTCCAGTAGAGCCTAGAACTTTGCTGGGGATGGAGGAAGTAATTAATATTTGTAAAGTGAAGGCTAAAGGTCTAGCTCAACTAAGACAGCAGTGGCTACAGGAAGCCAGTGGAAAGTCCTCAGAAAACAGAATAGTGAAAAGACTGAAAGGAAAGTGAAGTCTGCCCGAGCTTGCATCCTTCCTATAACCACTTACTCGCTGTGTGGTCTTGGGCAAGTTGCCTTCCATGCCTTGGCTCCTTCTGGTTAAGGGAGGACAATGATGGTGCCTGTTTCCCAAAGGTATTGTGAGAATGAAATGAAATAAAGCATCCAAAGCAATTGGAATAATGCCTGATATATAACAGCATTCCAGAAATGTTAGTGATTTGTATAACTGCTTGTGATGGGATTAAAGGTTTCTTTCTCCTGCTTCTGTACACTTACTTTTTGCAGTGAGTATGCATTGCTTGGCTAAGCAGGGAAAAATTAAGTAGAAGAGGGAAGAAAAAAGAAACTGATGATAGAAACATGCTTGACGGGGCAGTCAGAGAAACAGCTCTATTACTCAGAAGCGCTTCTCCAGTCCCAGCTGGGGAGAAGGGGCTGCCCTACAAGGGGTATGGAGAGGGGCTGGGTTTGAACCTTAAAGAGTGGGAGAGATGTAGATTGATTGGCACACAGATAATGCAGCTTTGTGGAAAAATCCAACATCTTTAATAAACACACACACATTTGTTGAATTTACTGGTTGCCAGAGATTTTATATATTACTACTAATCATGGCCAAACCCCTACAAGCTAAATATTATTACCCCAATTATTATACCACTCTGAGAAGTGACTTGCCAAAAATCTTACTGCAAAGCTGAGATTTGAACCAACATTGAGGTGACTTCTTTCCACTAACCCTCTGGGGCCATTTTCTACATATTCGATGCAGGAAATGCCGGTAAAAAAGGGGAGGTTGTGCAGCCAGGCCCTGAGGCCTGAACCTCCATCCCAGGCAAGACTGGACTGGGCATTCCCTCTTCCATCCCTTCCTACCCCCAGGTAATTGCAGGGAACTGCCAGTCCCTGGACTTGTCCCCAGACCTCCTCCCTGAATGTAGACACCAGCATTGGTCCTTGTCCCCCAACCCAGCAAACATTGCTCCCCCTCCTGACCTCCGAGACCACTGACTTCCCTTCTCCTAACACCCTAAGCTCCTCCCCTCTGACTCCCCTCCACTCTTTCTTCATCACTGATGGACACCCTTCCCTGCCTGCCAACCGTATCAACAGCACCTGAAGTTCTGCCACAGCCCCTCCAAGTTGCTAAATCCCCTATTTGGTTTAGTTCCACTCCAGCTCCCCTACACAGAGGGACCCTATGGGATGAAGGGAAATTATACATGTAATAAAGAGCTGGTTTGCTCTGATAATTCTGATAATGATACACACCTCACACCTTCCCAGCACACACATTGTCATATACACATGCACACATCATACCCCACATCTCCCAATCCACATCCCCACTGAAATACACCCCAACCTGCTGACACACAGCTCACATGCTGGAGATGCTCCCCCCACTAATGTACACACCTACTCTCTAGAAATTCTCTGAGTTACCTTCCCTCTTCCAGGCTCCCATAGCATGGCACACTTCCTCCGCATCATGGCATCTGCCGGCTGTGTCCTGAGGGCCTGCTGGAGCCCATTAGACTGTAAGTAGGAGCCGTGTTTGTACAGTTCACTGTTAACCAAGCACAGTGCTTGGGGAACACAGTGGCTCCCCCAGAACCTTGTTGAGTGAATGACTGAATGAAGAAATGAATGCATGCACACATCACTGCACTCATCCTCTCAGAAACACATGTCACATCTTGACATATCCTCATCTCTACCCACCCACACATCACCCCTCTGAATCACATCTTTTACTTACAATGACACACACCACACACTGTGGAGCCACTCACCTTAGCAATGGGTGCTCATGACACAGCCCCGGAGAGATTCAGGACTCTTGTGAACAGCTGCTGGCTGCCTGGGATTCCCCTGTGTTGAGGGGAGGTGGGGTGGGAGGGAGCATGTGTTTGAGGGTGGGTGAGTATATGTGAGTGAGTGCTGTGTGTGTGTGTGGGGGGGTGAATGTATATGTGTGTGTGAGTGTCTGAGTGAGTGTATGTATGTGTGTGCACACAAGCCTTGTATTCCCCACACTGACCTTAATCCCCATCTTCTTAAAAATACTGACAAGGATCATGGGTTTTTTGTTTAGGTTTGTTCTTCTCCCCCCACCTAAAGGCTGGTTCCTTTTAGAGAGAAATATTTTCCTCAGTCTCTCTATTTTCAGAGCGGTTTAGAAATAAGTGGGGGGCTGATGTGGGGGTAAGGTGAGGAGTTCTCACTTCCAGGTCAGCCCTACTACTATCATCCTGGTCAGTGTTCACGCTGCTTTCACCTCCTCTCAACTCCCACTCCCCTCCTCCCTTCGCATCTAGGAGAAAGCAACGTCAGAACAGTGTCTGCGCCCCTGAGAACCGGCAAGCCTGGTCCTCCAGAGCCTCCCGGGTTTGTTGAGTGCACATACTACCTGTGGCTGCCTCTCCATCCCATGCATAGACCCTGGCCACTGGGGCTCTGTGCTCTTCCTGGTCCCCTTCTTGCTTCTAACTTGGTGTCTTTGCTTAACCATCACCATCGGGCCTGCCCCCAACCACTGTCCCTGACTACCTTTCCTCCAACTATAGTAGCGGATTCCCCCAAGGCCCTGCCCTTAGACATCTTTTCTCTAGGGGATCTCAGACAACATCTCAGTCATGGAGACTTAGCCATTTTCCCAAAGTGGAGACCTCTCCTGGGCAAACTTAGTCATTGCCACAGCTTTGTGCCTGCTAGTGACCAGCTAAATCTCTCTCCTCCACTGCCTGCAGGACCTGGCTCATGGGTCCTCTCCATGTACCTCTCCTCCAATCATGCACATGCCCTTTGGCCCCTCCTGAACTTACCCTGTATCTGATCTTTACAGTCAGTCCCTCCTCCACCGCCATACCCCCCCAGGTACTCCTTGGCCTCCAGGAGCTCCCCTTGGACAAAATTCCCAATCACTTGGGACCTACCTGGAGGGTTCTGGGCCTGCTTCAGAGAGCCCATCATCCTTACAGGTAACAGAATGTTCGATTTTTTTTTTTTAAGAACACTGATGTGATCATGCCATAACTCTGTCAATGGCTTCCTATTCTTCAAGAATAAAAGCCTCGACTTTCCTAATACCTACTGGGTTCTGGCATAGTCTGATCTCGGCTGATGGCCTAGCCTCTTTCTCACCACATTCCTTGCATCCCTGAGGCCCAGCCAGGAGGATCTTCATGGTCTTTCTGCCCCTGGGGCTTTCCAGGCCTCCTCTGCGGGCCACGGGGCTTTGGGCATGCTGTTTGCTCTGTCTGAAAAGTTTTTCTTTTTTCTCTTCAGCTATTTAGGTCTTTCTCATCCTTTCTATATCAGCTCAGATGTCACTTTCTCAGAACAGCCTTGTCTCAACTTTTAAACCAGGTAAGCCTTCCCCCTACTGTATTCACTCAGGGGATCAGGAACACTGGCTTGGTTGGACTTATTACACTTAGAAATTTACATTTACTTATGTAATTATTTTATTAATGTCTGGTTCACCCACTTGAGCTCTGAAGAATGAAGAGTATGTTTTGTGCATCACTGAATCCACAGTTCAGTATCTGGTACATGGAAGGTCTTTGATAAATATTTCAAGAATGAAATATTTCACCACTCTCAGGCTGAACAAAGGGAGAGATTTTACCAAAACCAAATGGTACCTGCTCAAGATCTGAGTCCCTTAATTATGTCATCGACCTGTTCAAGAACTTTCTGTGGTTCCCTATTACCTCACAAACTAAGTCTAAAGTCTCTCTGGATTGTTGAGGCTTTAATAATCTAGCCTCCTTCACCCAATCCAAATTTCTTTTCTTTCTTTTTTTTTTTTATCCCCACCCAAGGACATTTTTCCATTTTTTGTTCAGGTAGAGTGGGAGGGAGAGGAAGAGAAAGAGAGACATCGATGTGAAAGGGACACATCCAGTGGCTGCCACCCGCACTACCAACCAGGGCCGGGTACAAACTGCAACCGAGATACTCGCCCTTAGCGGGAACCGAACCCAGGTCTCTTGGGACTGCAGGCTGACGCTCTAACCACTGAGCGAAACCTACCAGGGCCCAAATTTATTTTCTATCATTACTCTTTGCTTTCACAAAGCAAGCTCACTAACTCATAAATACACCTTGATTAGTTTCATCTTCATGCCTTCATTTACATTATTCTCTCTACCTGAAAGAATAATCATTTCCTCCTTAACTTTACTTAAATCCTCCTCATCTTTTAAGGCCACAATCACCTCCCAGTTCCTACCCAAAACCTTCCCTGACCATTCTAGCACTTGCTGAGCTCCAATGATCTATGCTCTCTGTACATCCAGAATATCAGGGACTATTAACCTTCAAAGGGCCACAGAGATCATTGCTTCAACCAGAGTCAGATCAACCTCTAAAAGCATGTTTTCCAAGCTTCAGCATTTATGTATCAATTTCACAATTCATGCTATATCCCTATACCACTTAATATTTTTTTTAAAATTGACCTTCTATTTCTTTCTTGAATATGCTTATTATTTTTTAAAAACTTTATAGCACTACAGTAACTGGAAAACCAACCATTATTTGCCAAAAATAGAAAGTAATTATAAAAATAAGTAAAATACAAACAAACAATGATATTTGATTCTAGCTAGATACCAGTCCCTGCTGAGTGCTCTTGAGCCTGAGGCCTCCTTGCTCTTCGTTAAAAAGGGAAAGAAGAGAAACAGATGTTAGAGAGGCGTTAAAGATACACTAGCACCAAAGTGAGACTCTTCCTTTGACAAAACTGGAAGAGTCAAACAACCCAAATATCCACCATGGGAAAGCAATACCATTTTTTAATTGTGATAAAATATACAAAACTTAAAATATTACCATTTTAACCATTTTCAAGTGTGCAGTTTAGTGGCATCACATTCCACCTTTGGCACTTGTGAATGATACTGCTATGAACATGGGTATACAATAGCCTGTGGTATCCTCACACAATGGAATATTATACTGTAATCAAAACAAACAAATTTAAGTGACATGCAACAGTATGGATGACTCCACAATACAATATCATATCAAGTGGCATGTTCAAAAATTGTATACCTGATATCATTTTTTGTTTTGTTTTTTATCCTCACCTGAGGATACTTTCCCATTTTTTGTTCAGATACAGTGGGAGGGACAGAGAGGGAGGGGGAAGAGAGAGAGAGAGAGAGAGAAAGAGAGAGAGAGAAACATCGACATGAAAGGTACACATCGAGTGGTTGCCACCCACACAACCCAACCAGGGCCGGGGACAAACTGCAACCGAGATTCGCCGAACCCGGGTCTCTCTGGACCGCAGGCTGACGCTCTAACCGCTGAGCCAAACTGGCCAGGGCTACCTGATATTATTATTATTTTTTTTATCCTCACCCGAGGACATTTTTCCTTTTTTTTTTATCCTCACCTGAGGATATTTTTCCATTTTTTGTACAGATAGAGTGGGAGGGAGAGAGAGGAAGGGAGAGAGAGAGAGAGAAACATCGACGTGAAGGAACACATCGAGTGGCTGCCACCCGCACGACCAACCAGGGCCAGGGACAAACTGCAACCGAAGTATGTGCCCTTAGCGGGAACCGAACCTGCACCTCTCTGGACCGCAGGC
This sequence comes from Molossus molossus, assembly GCF_014108415.1. Classification (NCBI taxonomy): domain Eukaryota; kingdom Metazoa; phylum Chordata; class Mammalia; order Chiroptera; family Molossidae; genus Molossus; species Molossus molossus. The sequence goes on from NW_023425352.1 coordinate 23,001,841, forward strand.
CAACGCTCTACCGCTGAGCCAAACTAGCCAGGGCCTGATATCATTTTTTAATAAAATTAAAAACAGTTAAAATTTAAAATACAGCCCTGGCTGGTTTGGCTCAGCGGTTAGAGCATCAGCCTGGGGTCCAAGGAGTCCCAGGTTTGATTCTGGCCAAGGTCATGTACCTTGGTTGTGGTTAGTCAGTCCCTAGCCCCGGTTGGGATCGTGCAGGTGGCAACCGATCGATGTCTCTCTCTCTCTCTCTCTCTTTCTTCCTTCCACTCTGTCTGAAGATAAATGTAAAAATATTCTAGGGTGAGGATTAAAATTAAATAAATAGATAAAATAGAAGAGTTTAAAAAAATTTAAAATACAGAGTGGGGCAAAAGTAGGTGTATAGTTGTTCTATGTAAAATAATACAATAATTAATAAATAATAATATAAGAATAAACTGTGTTTTGCATACTCACAACTGTAAACCTACGTTTGCCCCACCCTATATACATTTTAGGAATACATATGAGCATTTATATTAAACTATATTAACTATATTAAAAGCAAAGCAAAGGAATGATGACTGTGGGGTTCAGGATGTCAGCTGCGTCAAGTTGTAGGCAAGAAATAGAAGGAACATTTGGTTAGTTGTTGGTTATTATCGAGGTCTGAGATTTGGTTCTGGGTGAAAATATCATGAGGCACTTATAATATTATTTAAAAACAACTAATACAAAAAAACTAATTATATAATAAAGTTGTCTGTACAAGGACCAAGATTACATTGTGTGATGAACTGAGGACTACAACTAATTCAGTTCTGTGAACCCAAGGTCCAATGGAAAAAAGAGGAAAAGAAAGAAATGGACAAGGACATAACTTTCTCACTATGGGATTTAGTGTGATTTAATGTCTTGTCAATGCACCATCAAAAATCATCTACCAGAGGTCCAGATTCTTTACTTGGGTAAAAGTTCCAAAGTATCTCTGCCACGATGCCGCTTACCTCCAATGTGAGGGAACTTGGGACTCCTGGAAGCACTTACCTGGAGAGATCTTTTTGTCAGGAAAATTTCCCTTGCATTCCCTTACAGTTCTGCTTCCTGCAATTTCCTCCCACTGTCTCCTTCTCGCCTTGGTGCCTGGCACGGACTTGGGCACACAGGAGCCCAGAATTTCCATATCAATTGCTTCACGCCTGAGCCTCCAGCCCCAGAGCAGGAGACGCACCAGTACTTCCAACTGTAAGACAAAAGGACCCCAGATATTTCTGTTCAATATAATTTATTATTTCTCTCAGGGAGAAGCTCAGTATTCTTAATAAAAACACTTAGGCAATTTTCACTTTTAATGGGATTCAGATTCTTCTCAGAAATCAGTTTCTCAGGTACCTCACTATTTGTCAGTTTGATGCATTTTATCCAGACATTATTTCTGTATGTCCATTTTAACAGTGATTCTAACCACTCTTCTTTCTTCTAAATGTTTCTAAGAGGTAATCCTTGGATTGGCCTCTTAAAAGGTCTCTTTACTTGCAGCAAGATTGAAATAAAACTTTGACACATGCTCATAAATAAAAGGTCTAAAAAGCCTTTTTTATGTGTTTTTGTTTTTTTTTTTTCTTTAATACAACTGAATACTTGAAGGTGGGCTAGAATTTCTTAGCCATATTTTTACTAATCCCCAAACTGGGATTAACTGGGACTCCTTGGTCCAAAACTCCTTGGCCAGACCCTGTGAAGCCCCCTCCCAGCCCTGATTAGCCATTCTCTTCCCCTGACACAGTCCATAGACATGCGAGGGGATAGATGGGGAGAAAAGGGGGTAAGTATAATATACCTGAATATACCTCCATAAATCCAGGTCCTCACTGAACCTTAGAACTAGGAATGAGGCTGCCTTCACCGCCCCCTCTTCTGTATCTGAAAGCCAAAAACAGTCACTGACCTAGGGAGCAGAGACTCTTAGGCAGAGGCTGACTTGGGGGGCCTCTACCCTCTTTTGGGGGCCTGGGATTAAGGAGGAGCTGTGAACACCAGTGCCCCAGGTAGCTGCTTGGCAGACTCCATCCCTAAAACCTGGCCTCTGTCCAGCTGGGAAATGAGCCCCCTGCCTCCCATTGGACACGGGATTGTCTCCAGGCACAGCTGACTCCCAGCTGCCAGCACCCAGCCCCTCCCCCATGGGTTGCCATAAAGGGGCTCCAGCCCAGGATCACCAAAGGAGACTTGGGGGAGTAGGCAGTGGGCCTGGGGTCTGCAAAAGTTCTGGGTCACCTTTGGGGAGTCAGCTTGACCCCAGAGTCATCTTATTAATATTTTTATAGATTCTAAATTATATGTATATGTTGATAATACAAATTTGGAAACTATAGAAAAGTATAAAGAAAACAGAATCATATATAGTCTTATACCCACCCCAAAATCATCACTGTCTGTATTTTACTGGTTTTATTCTAGTCTTTTGACTTAATCTATACATGTATTTTTGTTTCATAAATGGGATCATTCTATACCTAGTGCTTTGTATCCTATTTTTTTCTTGTCATTATTTCCTGAAAATGTTCTTTGTGTGATTAAAAGTTCTTGAAAATATGATTTTTAGTGGGTATGAGTTAGCATAAAGTCCACCAGCTACCCTGTTTCCCACCAACAATTCCCTTTTATCCATTCCTTCGTTTTCAAAGGCTCCAAGTACATGGTCTATGGAGCTGTAACTGTGGCAACTATCTCAGCAATGGCTTGGAGCCTCTCTGGGGGCAAGAGGAGGACTAAGCCAGGTTGACTCATCCAGAGGGAAGATCCCTTTAGTTCTAGATCCTGCCACATTCACCTCCAACCCTTACACACAGAGAAATTGGAGGGGAATCTTTGCTTTGGGTTCATCCCCTACCCTGGTCATGCATAAAGGCAATAGTCTGTCTCCCCCTCACTTCCCATTTTCCTTGGGAAGCAGGTTTCCAGCATTTCTGAGGCTGCTCAGGCAGTTCCTGGCCACTTTGACAGCCTCAGTCATCATGGACCACATCCCCCCAACCCGTTAGTTCAGGCAGCCCTGGACTTGGGCTGCTTTGTCCTTGAAACAGTTAGTGGGAGATTGAAGAGGAGGGAATGCTCAACAGGGGACAGAAGACAAAAGGGGACCTAGAGCCAATGTTTGACATTTGGAGTTAAAAAAAAAAAAAAAATCTCCCTCCTTACTTGGAAAGCTGCTAGGGGCCTCAGAATGGCCCCTGCACTAACACCAGAGGGAGGAAGGACTGGTAAGGCCTGAGGAGGAAGGAGCACACCCTTGGTGCCTGGACTTGCTCCAGCAGAGACAAGGGGCCTTGCCCTTCCTCTTCCCCTCAGCAACTCTTCCTCTCCCAGACCCTCTTCCCAACCCCTGGGTCCCTGTCCTGACTGTGCACCCTCCCCAGCCCAAAGCATCTCCACACCATAGATCCTTGGCACACGCAGGCCACTGATGGAAGCGTGAAAAAACTCCTTTCCTATTCTATGAGGAATTTCTAAGGCCAAACTCTAAAGACAGGCCAGTAACAGGTACCCAGCCTCATCACTCAATTCAACCTGACCTAGCAAAAGCATAGGCTTCCAGAGTTGTTCCTGGTCTTCTCCCCCAGCCCAATGCAGTAACAATTCTATCAATAGCTCATTTTGTGCAGTACTTTAAAATCATCAGTGATCTGCTAACATTGCTATCAGGTAAGTAGGACTGGTCTTATTTTTTCATTTACAGATGAAACAATTGAGGCCTGAAGCCAACCACTGGTGATATAAGAACTCAGGCCCTCTGATCTGTGGAGCCTCCAGGCCTCCTTCCTCTATATTCCACTTCCCTGGACATTGAAAGATCAAGTTTCCTCTGTCCTGGCTTTCCATGACTGCAGATTTCCATGCCTGGCTTTCCATGCCTGACCCTTTCAAACCTAAATGCTGCCGGGTCTCCACCCAGAAAACCCTTTCTCTGTCCTGGCATTTCTGTTTGTCTTAATACATTCCCCTCAGTGGGTCCTAGGGAGGAGGCAAGAAGGAGCTCCTCATTTTGAAACCTCTCCTAATTGATTTCTCTCTGATGAGGTGCCATAATCCTTTCTGGCTGCCCTTAAAGCTTCTCCAGTTTCTTCAAATAGCCTCTCCATACTCTTTCTCCCAGCCTCCCACATATTCCCTGGGCTGGAAATATCTTTCCTGATTTTTTTCTTGGCAGCCATCACCCATGACAGGCTTATGACCCAAATGTTTATCAGGAGAGCCCTGCCTCCCAGGGCCCTACACACAAGTACACACACACATACAAACACACACACACCATTCTGTTCCAGTCAGACTGTAGGGGAGCAGCAAGATGGATCTAAATAATTCTGCCTGAGGTGAGGCCTTTCTTGCCAAATCTGTCAATGGCTTGTTGGGGGTTGAGGGAAGACATGAGGCCTGCTCTTTGCTCTTGGCTCAGCCTTGAGACAGCTGAGGGGAGACAGGCTTACCTGGGCAAACTGTCTCTGTGGCTAGGGAAGCCCCATTCTCCTAGGCCACAGGCTGCCTGTTCCTACAGGACCCCAGCCCCCTCACCAGAGAAGCCACAGAAGCCAAGTGAGCTGAAGCAGATGCCTTTGGCTCCAGACCCCCCGAGCCCACCTGGACCAAAATTCAAGCCTCCCCCTCCATCGCTCTTGTCCCTGCTTTCATCTAGCCAGCTCTGGGGGAGGGAAGGAGGAGATTGGCTGGGTGCAATGCAGTGTTTCTGGGGGCTGGGGGGTAGGGGAGTCCATTCAAATTGACAAAAATAGAACATCAGCCTCATATCATTTTTCTCAAAACAAGATTTATTGAAGTTCTGTCGGTGAAAATCGCTGCTGTGTGGAACGCTTAACTTATAGATTAGATTACTCAGTCGTGCCTTACTACATTTTTCATTAGAAAAATATTGGCTGGGAGAGTTTGACCTCATAATCTCTGCATTTTAAACAATAACCAGAGGAAAACCAAATAGAAGGCACAAGTTAACGGGTTTTCACCCCCAGCATTTCCCCTTGGGAGAGATCAGAGCGAGGGCCGGGAAGGGAACAGGAGCCGAATCTGCTGTGTGAGCAATTCCCCATCTCCTGGCCCACTCCCCAGAGGCTGCGGAGAGGCTGGGGGCGGCAGAAGGAAGCGTGAGCTGAGCTGAGTCCTTGGGGCTCAGGCCCTGCAGATCCCTGCCCCTGTGGCCTGTAGTTCTGCAGGCTGATGGCCCAAGAAAGGGCAGAAGTAGCCAGGGAAATGCCTTTTCTCTGCCCCAGGGAGTGCCCAGTCTAGTTGGGGATCTAAGAGCAATAGATAAGACCCAGCTGGTGTAGCTCAGTGGTTGAGCATCGACCCATGCACCAAGAGGTCACCAGTTCAATTCCCGATTCCTGGTCAGGGCACATGCCCAGGTTGTGGGCCCGATCCCCAGTGGGGGACATGCAGGAGGCAGCCAGTCAATGTTCTCTCTCATCAATGTTTCTATCTTCCTCTCCCTCTCTCTTTTTCTCTCTCTAAAATCAATAGAGAAAATAATTTTTTTAAAAAAAGAGCAATAGATAAGACCCCAAAGAGCCCAGAATCCCAGGGCAGTTGTGGGGCTCCACCTGGGCTGCTGGAGGGGAGGGGAGAGGACATGACTGCCTCTTCATCCACACCCTGGAGTGGCATCTCCCTCCCGGAGGATTCTATGAAGGAAGGAGTGACTCCAAGGTTAGACCACCTGGGACAGTCTAGGATGTCTTTGACATTCTGACCAGTCCTCTTGATCTAGAAGCAAAGGCTCCCAGGGGAACCCATGTCTAAAGCCCTCAGGCTGAAGGTGAGTGTGGAGTGTGGCTGGTTCCAGGGAAGGGCAGGGTGCTGCCCAGGTGCACACGGATCCGACCCGGGCCTCTCTACAATTGCTGATTTGATTCCTTGGAGAGTGGCACCCCCACCCTGTCTGTGTCTCAGTTTCTACTTTCTGGGGCTTTGGTGATTTCCAAGTTCTGACACAGTCATTAGTTACAAAGAGCAATTATTTTTTTTTGTCATTAAGTCATTTTTTAAATGGCTCCAGGCGACATCACAGAACAAAGAAACAAAATATCCATGAAAAGACTTAATCACAAATTACTAATTATTTCACCCCCTCCTCCCTCCCAAAATCGTGAAATTTGAGCCCCATGAAAAGGGAGAAGGTCTCCCCAGCCATGAGCTCGCCATGGCTCTTAGGCACCTAATCCATCATGAAGGGGGGGCATTTCCTGCCCTTCTCTCAGCCCCGTGGGAAGGGGTGGCAAGGAGTCCCCCATTCCTGACCTTTGAAGTCACCTTCTACCCATAGATACAGCTCCTCAGGGGGACTTGAAAATGAGTGGGGGACCCCAAACAGAGCCCCACACCTTGAGCCCCTCCTCCCAGGCCAGCAGTCTCCCCAGCTGGCATTCCACTCTGGGCCCTTTGAAGCCTCATGGGCCACAGCAGAGGAGCCGCCCCCCTGCCGTGGGGCTCCTAGAGTCTCCAGCTGGAAAACAAACTGGAGGAGGAAGTAATCCTGGAGGGGAAGCCCCCTGAGTCCTCAGACGTGAGGAAATAAAATGTGTTTGACACCAAGATGTATGGGAGGAGGAGGAAGTCCAGGATATGGGCCCCTTCATCCTTCCAGGCCTTCTCCTAAAGCTGATTGTGTTCTCCTTATGTGACTCTTGCTGAGCAAGAAAGGGGCTGCACGGAGGAGGCAGCATCCAGGAAAGCTGTGTCTCTGTCCTGGAACAAAGATGGGTCTACCAGGAAGATAGGTTCTGAGGCCCAGGCAAGCCTCCGAGGAACTGCCCACACTTGCTCCATTCCATAGGAGCAGCCCATATTGAACCTGAGTAGTTAGCTCAGCAGTCCTAGGGGGAAGATCTAGGACTGGGAAGGATGGGATTGCAGGTCCAGAAAAGGGGTCACTGAAAAGGAGGGGGTATGTGTTCAGGGCAAGGGGCAGCTGTGGAGTCCTCACTTTCAAAACCCAAATAATGTAAAACCTGACTCCAGAGTAAAGCCAACCCCAGATTTCATTCAACAAATGCTTATCGAGCTCTTATTATGTGCCAGGCAACAGGAATACATCAGTGACCATGATACACCTAGACCCTACCTTCATGAAAACCTAGTTTACATCTCTTGAATATCTTTTTAAGAAGACCTGGATCAAAGAGAAAGTCAAAGATATGCTCAGTGTCCCATCCCAACTCCTTTGTTGTTTGGACAGTTGTCCTTGGTGGTTTTCTGACTCCCCAATCAGACCATTCCCTTAAATACAGGTCTCATTAAATACAAGATCGTTAGCAGTACAAACAATCATAGGTGTGAAGAAAGAAGGTAGACAAGCAGGTTTTTAGTAACAAATGTTTGCAGCCATTGTTCCTAATGTCATATGACCAGTGAAGACCTTAAATATAAATGTCCAAAATACTGGAACTATAGTCTCAGTCCCAATCAAGAGAGTTTAAAATTCAAATAATCATTCTCAGCCACACACAGGTGCTCACTCTCCCTTTTTCTCTTTCTTGTCAGACTGTCTTCTTTCTTCCCTCTCTTAAAACCTTTCTGACCAAGGACTATCTGGGAATATGTTGGGACTTGGGCTGCTTTTATTTTTACTTTTTAAAGTTTATTTTTAGAGAGAGAGGAAGGGAGATGGAGAGAGAAAAAAACATTAATGTGAGAAAGATACATTGATTGGCTACCTTCTGCACGCCCCCTACTATGGATTGAGCCTGTAACCTGGGCATGTGCTCTGACCAGGAATCAAGCCAGCAGCCTTTCAGTGCATGGGATGATGCAAAACCAACTGAGCCACACCAGCCAGGGCTTGGGCTGCCTTTATTAAAGGTATTTCTGTAAAAGGAGCAAGATTTTCTGCTCCACTCTCCCGCTGCCCAAGTGGTGCTAGCCACTCCTTAGATCTGTAGAAGGAGTGAGCCTAGGGAATCACCACACTTTGGATAAAGCTGGACTGCTGATTGTCCCCCAATATCCATTCTCTCTTTCTTCTTTTCATAATAAAACCCCACATGTTAGCTGGAATCCGGCCACCCAGTTTAGGACTACATTCCTCAGGCTCCCTTGCAGCTAGGTGTGTCCAGGTAACTAGATTCTGGCCAATGAGCTGCAAGCAAAAGTAATGTCGTACCTTCTGGGATTTGCACTTAAAGAGAAGGAACTGATTCTCCACATCCTTTTCTCCCCCTTTCATTAGGTGTCAAATGGACATGGAAACTACAACAGCATCTTAGACCTCAAATTGGAAACCATGTGTGTTATGGATAATGGAACAATAATTAAGAAGAAATCTGGGATCTTGACACTGTGGAGTGAAGCTGCCATATTTTCCCTGGAATGCTTCAGCTCAGACTTTATGTGAGAGAGAAACAAATTTACTATGTGCTTAGCCCACTGTTATTTTGTAATTTGCTTCATTTCTTTCCTTTTGCTTCCCTGAACAAAGGAAGAGCAAATGATCTGGCAGCTCTGTACAATATAATGCGAACCACATATGTTATTGAAAATTTTCTAGTAGGCATATTTTTGAAAAATTAAAGAGACAGGTAAAAGTTAATTTTAATATATTTTATTTAAAATAATTATTTCCAAAATATTATTTCAGCATATGATCAATATAAAAATTATTAAAAAGATAGTTTTTGTTCTTTTTTTTATACAAACTTTTCAAAATCCAATGTACATATTACACCCCCATCTCAATTGGACTAGCTGTATTTCATGTCTGGCTAGTAGTGACAGAATTGGCTAGCACAGGTCTAAAGGAACTGCCAGAGGCTGAACCATTTAGGGACTAAGGACTATCCCTGAGCTAGGTATAACAGCTACAATAACCACTGCTCCTATTGCTACAAGGAGGGCCTTTTGTCAGTTATCCTATTTCTAGCCAGATGTCTGGCATACCCATCATGCTCTGGTTCCAGCTCACAAGGAAAAACCTCAATGCCTTAGTTGTCTATATTGGACCCTGGAGAAGGGCTATCTTAGGAAGCAAGTAGACCCCTAGGAAGATGGGGAAAGGGAAGGAAAAGCTGGAGTATGGTTTACCCTCCAATCTCCACTTTGTCTATAATCTGAACACAGTGGAGCAGGATATACAATGAAGGTCTGATCTTAGCAGTATTAGGAGAAAGAGTCCTCCTTTCTGCTCAGGGAGACCCGGAGCTGTCACACATTCCTACTTAGCTCACCTAAAGGATTCGATTGATCTCATACACTTATTGGGATTAAAGAAAAAGCAATACTACCACATGAAGAGTCCTTTTTATCATCGTAACCCTTACCACCAACTCCCTCATTTGGATAGCAATTCAACATCTCTACCACTGTCACAGTCCCCGTCATTTGTGACCATAGCTACTGTTACCATCATCCACCAATACTACCATCACTCCCAAAAGTATTGCTCTGTCACTGAACTTAAATGTCATCACTTCCTTTGCCATTACAACAACTATCATCACTTACTCCCTTTATTACCATGGCAGCAATCATTAACAACACCATGACCACTTATCACCCCTTTGCTGCTATTACCACAATCATACAATCACTATAATTATCAGCCTTACTATGACAACTATGTTCACTATCACCATAATAAGTATTAAGACCTTCAACATTTCCCCCACCTCATTTTATAAGTTCACCCCCAGCTCTCCTTTTCCTATCTAGAAGTCCTCAGAATATACCCCAAATTTCCACCTGATCAAAGTAACCTCTTGTACCCTTTGCACACCAGCATCCCCCTCATTCAACCATTCTTGCTTCAGGATCAAGTTCCCATTCCTCCGTTTGACCTTTTGGATTTTGGACTCTTATTTGTCCTGGCTGTCCACTGAAATCTGCAATCCCTTTCTGCTTGCTCAGATGCTATGAATTTTGGACCTTGGTTTATCTCTAACTCATAGCCACTTAACCCTGGACATTCTGCCATTATTTACAGAGGTCTACCTGGTTAGGCCTGGGGAATTGGGCATTGCCATGCTCTGTCAGGAGACTAACATCCTGCCAATATCTTTTCTTGGACTTTTGCTGAGTGAAAACAGCCTGGATTTGTATATTTGATTCCTAAAGGCTGATTTGGTGACTCCCAAGCCCAGAGGAAGCTGGGAAAGGATATTTCTGGGCAAAACTTGACAACAGAGAAACGTGGTATGTCCAAAGTATCAGAGGCAGAAGAAAAGGTTGAGGTGAGGGGACAAGTTCTTTGCTCCCCTGCTGGTTTGTACAGTGGAGATCACAATAAGAATTGTCCTCATATATTTCCTTGGTGTCCCCAGAAAAAATCAAAACACTGCTCTTTTATGGAAGGTGGCCATGTCAGAGGCAGCAGGAGTTCTCACCTCTCCCTAGCCCTGCACTCTGGTCATGGTGGCTTGGGTCACCCTCTTACCCTCCCAGGGATCCACAGGTACCCAAGGTTTTCTGCAAGTAGTCAACCCCTCCAGTCACACATGGTTCATGGGTGGGAAAGGATGTGCATCTGGATTAATATCAGATCTCAAAGTGCATCTCTGGATCTCATTGTGTAACCTGAAAGGAATGGCTCTCCAGTCCCGAGATCTGAATAACATTTACCAGAAGGCTGGGGTGAGGTAGGAAGGAAGAAACTAGATCCTTGTTTTACATGTTTTGAGGCCAGATCCTTTCCCAATGCCTGGTATCGGGCTCTGCCCAGGGCAAAAGGGTTTGCTTTACTGCTTATCTGCAGAGAGGGTGGGGTTGGTGGCTCCAGGACATGTGAGCAAAGCTGCCTACACTTTGGGGGCAGCCCAAATGATCATTAATAGTGATCCCTCCAAATGCTGGGGAGAAAATTGTGAAATGACTCCGGGAGGTGGCCCATGGGAGGAAAGAAGCAGATGTCCCTTGCCATCACAAGAAGATCCTATGTTATAGACATATCACTTAATAAACACAGCCTCTTCCCCATGTCCATCAACAGAAAAAAGGGGTAAAGTCTTTCCTTTTCTCCTCTCTTATTCATTCTTTTTTTTTCCTCTACCTTTTTATTGAGCAACTACTTTGTGTCGAACACTGAACTGAACCTTGGAGACACCAAAATGAGTAAGACTTGCTTCTTATCCTTAAAGAGCTCACACTCATCACTGAGAGGAGAAAAAGGAAAAAATGACCCTGGACTTTGCAGCTTGTCAAGGGTCAACCATATGCCTGAGCCGGTCCCCCTGAGAGGGCAGTGGGTGAGATTCCAGCAGGTAATGGATGAGTGCAGCTATGCCCTGACAGGGACATTACCTGCAATTGGTTCCAGTCATTTATGGAGCCAAGCAGCTTTGAAAACTGGGGGAGGATGGTGATAGAGGAGAGCAGGCCCCACCCCTCCATCCCTAATCTGCTCTGATCCCTCTCCCCAGGAGAAGCAGGATATGATCTCCTATGGCCAGAATACAGAAACTATCTTTTGCCTCTTCTCCTGGCTAGGCTGGTCTCTGCATAGGCTAGAAACCATCCCCGAGGAAGAAGCACTGAGAGCCTTGGGAGAGAGGGGAAAGGCTAGAGGTAAGGGATTGCCTGCTTCTGAGGTCAAATTCCAGATCAAACAGTGAGCTGCCTTTCCTGGGAAGATGGGTGTGGGATGGGGAAAGGAAGGTAAAAGGTTAGGGTCCCTGTGGGCCAGGGGAAGGACCTGCAGGTCTGACAGGCACCCCTGGGACATTGTGTCCAAGACTTTGCTGAGAAAATGGAGGCCAGAGGCATCTACCCAGTGAGTACGGCCCTCAGATTTTGCTATATGATCAGAGTTCCATTAGCACAGTCCAGCCGGAAGAAACCTGGCGGAGCTCATGGTACTCCTCCCTCATTTAGACAGGAAACTGAGGTCCCGGTCACACCAAGACAAGAACCGCTCAGGTCTCGTCTCTTGAACAGCCCTGTGTTCTCTCCTGCTATTCTGACACTTAGCATCTCTCCCCCAAGGGACTCTGAGCACATTTCCCCAGCTGAGCAAGTTCCTACTTCAGTCCCTAAGGTGCCAATGTGAGTGAACTTTGGGGACAGTTTCAGATTTCAGGAGCAGGGCTGGGGGTAGCAGTGCTGATGGCCACCTGGGATTCTGGTGAACTCTAGACTCCTCCGCCCTGATCCCCCCCGACCCCCACTCCAGCAAGGGCATGGCCAGGCCTCTGTCTCAAGCTATTTGCCTCCTGCTCTGCCCCAGCCTATTCAGTCCCAGAACTTTCACTTTTCTGTCCCCTTTATGCTTTCTGAGCTCATTTTCTCTCTGTTCCTCTGCCACCCTCCCTGCCAAATCCACCCCCTTGACCCTTTTTATCTCTATACCACCCCCCATGCATACCTTACTCAAAATATGGGGCCACAGGCTCTCCTTCTTAGGGATAAGACCATGCGTAGGGGATAGGCCTAGTGTGACATGGGTGACTCTGTTGACTGCAGGAAGGTCAAGGAATCCTATGTCTATCCCAATAAGTCATATGGGCACAAAAGCAGAATTGGTGGTCTGAACCCCAGGTGGTACACGTACTGCAGGACCCTGGGACTGGGCCCTGAACAGCACGGGCAGGAGTTTTCCCAAGTCCAGCTGTGAGAAGCGCTGCCAGGGCCTGCCCAGTCCCAGGCGCCTATGGTTCAAGCCATAGAAATCTTCTCAGAGCCTCAGACAGGCCTGGAAATGAGGCAGGAGAGCATCCAGGTGGGCAGGAAGGGTCTGACCCCTGGCTGTCCCTCCAGCCAACAGGCTCAATCCAGCCATCTCTCTACCCCTTGCCCAGCACAGTGCAGAGATAGAGCTGGCCTCCTTCTCCTCAAGTGTCTTCCTGTCTCCAGGATACTCCTGTTCTTAGCATATTTGGAGGTGAGGGCTTAGTAAACAGGTAAAAAGAGCTTTCTGGGAATGACAATGACACTCACATGTACACACATCCAGCAGATGCACACAGACACCTGGCTCGGGTCCACACTTCTACATGCATGTGCATTCACATGTGAACACATGTACCCTTGTCCTATTCATTCATTTAGTCATCCAACAAGTATTTATAAAGCAACCCCTCTGCCCAGGCACTGGGCCAGGAGCTGCTGTTACAATGACGAACAAGATAGACCTAGACAAGTGGTCCTATTCTCCAAGGAGTTTAGAGCCTAGCAGGGGGGGAGAGATATCAAACAAATACTTATGTAAAATTGTTAAAATCATAATAAGTGCCATGGGGAGAAAATGCCTCTGGACTACAAGAAGAGAGTGGAGTACTGCAAATTGCACACTACACCGGAGAGCACACTGGGGTGCTGTGACTTTGTGGAGTGAGGAGTCCCTGCTAATTCTCACAAAGGCACCTCATGGGCTGGCAGTAGCCTGAGATCTAGCCTAGCCTGGGGGTCAGTTTCATATCGACTATCTCTTACTCCAAATCATGGTGTCTCAAGGCCAATTTCAGGGTCAATCTAACATCACACATACACTGTTGCACAATACCCTAGCCTACATTTGCACAGTTGCCCACACATATTCAACATCACATAAAGATGTGACTTTTACACACACTGAAAGCATCCTCACAATCATGTGCAGATTCTCACACATGAGCTAGCACATGTGCAGACACAGGCTCACGACAGTCATACACAATCCCTCATACCCCGTTACACACACACAAGTTTCTCACACATACAGGCGGCTAGCTCCTGTTAGGCTTCTGGAGACAGGCGTGTGCAGCCCCTGATCACAGCTAAATGTCAGCGAGTCCCTCTCCTCCCAGTTAGAGATGAATTGTTGCTCAGGAGATATTTCATCCTTAATGCCTCCTGCTTGAACTGGAGCATGCATCTCGGGGAGGTTACGTTTTTGCCCAATCTGTCTGGAGCCCCCCTCCCCCATTGGCTCAGGGAGCTGCCCTTCTGCCTCTCAGCTTTCATGGGGCAAGAGAAGGGTTCCCTCTCCCCTTACAGCCTCTCTTCATCCTTTCCCTCCCCACCAGCTCACCTCTTGGCAAAAGAACAAAGCCCAGGCAGCTGCCCAGGCCCCCTCCTCAGCTCCCAGCACAGGAGGTGTCCCCAGAGCCCTGGCCACACCCCACCCCCATCCCAGCTGCTGGCTGCATTCAGGGCCAACCCAGACCCTGTGGCCTAGAGAAGAATTGCGTGTAGAGAGAGGGAAATGACATTGAGAGATAGCCCATCATAAAGGTCTTCTGAACCCACACCCCTCCCCATCATAAACTTAAAAAAAACAAAAAACAAGTGATGTTGGTGTGAGGGTAAATTGGTATAAGCTTTCAGGAGGTCAGGTGGGTAAGACGTATCCATGACCTCTACGAGGTGCCTCCCTTTGGCCCCAGCAATGCCATGTTTAGGAATTTATTGTAAGAAAATAAGCAGGGATAGTCCAGACAATTTAGCTTCAAGGGGCTCATCCAAGTTTGGTTTATAAAAGTGAAAAACTGGAAACAATCTAAACATTCCACAGTAGGGATTGGCAATGACACAACCATCAGCAGATTACTGCACAGCCACTAAAATGATGGTGTGGAAGAATGTTTAGCATCATTGAAAGGTGTTCACATAATGTTGAGCAAAACAAGCAGGTTGCAAAACAGTATGTGTACTAAATGCGATGTGGGGGCCTGGATGAGATCCTGGGGTAAGGAAAGAACATCAGTGGGAAAACTAGTGAAAGCCAAATAAGTCTGCAGTTCAGTTAATAGTAATACACCAATGCTGGTTTCCTAGTTCTGACAAATGAACCATGGTCATTGTATGATGTTAGCATTAGGGGACACTGGTCAGGGTCATGGAAGCTCTCTGAACTATCTTTGCAAACTTTCTGTAAATCTGAAGTTATTCCAGATTCAAAAAATCATATTCTCCATTTTTAAAATTATATATATATCACAGTCTGGGAGAATATTTACCTACATGTCAACTTTAGTAATATCTGAGGGGTAGGATTATGAGCAATTTTAATTTTGATTTCATTTTGATCATTTGAATATTCTTTTTTTTTCCAGCTTTATAGAAGTTATGTTAATATATAACATAGTGTAAGTTTAAGGCATATAACATGTTGAGTTGATACACTTACATATTGTGATAAAATTACCACCATAATGTTAGCTAACACCCCCATCACATCACATAATTACCATTTCTTTTTTGTTCTCATATTTAAGATCTACTCTCTTTGCAATTTTCAAGTGCACAATACAGTACCATTAACCAAAATCATAATTCTGTACGTTAGATCCTCAGATCCTTTTTTAAAAAAATAAAGGAACATCCCTGGCCAATTTGGCTCAGCAGTTAGAGCATCAACCTGCAGACCAGAGAGTCCCGGGTTTGGTTCCCGCTAAGGGCATATACCTCGGTTGCAGTTTGTCCCCAGCCCTGGTTGGGGTTGTGTCGGTGGCAACCAGTCAATGTGTCTCTTTCACATCATTGTTTTTCTCTCTCTCTTTCTCCCCCTCTCCCTCCTGCTCTATTTGAAGATAAATGCAAAAATGTCCTCGGGTGAGGATAAAAAAATAAAATAAAAAATAAAGGAACATGTACCGCTTCTGTAATTCTTTTTTAGAAATCAAACCTGAAGTGTGACTGGGGACACTGAGAACAGCTCAATTCCCAGCCACCTACCGAGCCTCGTCAGTCCCCTGAAGGTCTTGAACCCAGTCATTCTGTCATTTCTTTTACTTCTCTGCAGCTACTAATTGGCATGACCACCCCTCACCCCTAGAAACTCCAGAATTTTCAGGATCTGAAATTCTCTTCTTTGATCCCAATCTCCTATCTTCTCCCTTCACTCATTCCTACTCACTTGTTCTTTGGTCCCTTAAACCCTCCACCTCCTGCCAGTCTACCACCCACATTTTGGCTTTTCTTCCTCCTATCCTATCCTGTCCCATGTCAGCCAATTCAACAATGTGTTTCCTGCCATCCTGCCTACCAATCTCCAGCCTTAAGTAACACTGCCATCCACTTTTCTGGCTCCTACTCCTGGGCATGCTGGAGCCGGTGGAAAAAACAATAGGCTCATTCATGCTGCCTCAACTCATTCTTCACCTACATGTGCTAAACAAACAAATAAACAAACAAATCTTTCTTTACATCTATAATAGACTCATCATTACAATTCCACAACCTTTAAAAACTTCCTCTGCAAACCTTCAATTCTAACTTGACCAAGTACATGGACCCCATTCCTCAAATACTATTGTCTTCTCTACCTGTCCCCAAACCCACCAGTCCACCCTGGAATTTCCCTGGATCATTGCCCACCATTTTTCTCCTTCCTGTCTCTGAGGAAGAGTTCTTTCTCCTTACCAAGAACCCAACCTCTCCTGTATCTTCCCAGAATTTTCTCCATCAAGCATCTTCTACATCTTGTCCATCTTGGCTCTCCCTTTCCTGTTTGTCCTGGACAAACTTTATGAATAAGAAATCACCTTAATCACCTCTAGTTCTTTGCCATTCACTCTTCATGCAATGCCCCCACCACCCTATAGTCTCGTACAGTCACCTATGATCTTGCAATAACCAAACCCAGTGGCCACGTGCTTTGTCCTCATGAATCACTCGGCAGGATTTAACGCCAGTTCCCTTCCTAAAAACTTCCACCATCTCTAGGTCATTCACTCCCCTTATTTTCCATCTAACTCCAACTACCCCTTTTTAGTCTCCTCTGACTCCTTTCTCTCCTCCAACTCCCCAAAGATAGGGATCTCCCAGGATTCAGTTTTCAGTCTTGTCTTATTCTGCCCTCTCTCCCATCTCTGGCAAGTTCACCATTCTGACTTCCAATAGCCATCTCTTGAGAAGGACCCCTAACTGACAGCTCCTAAGTTCCCATCTGGAATGTTCAACTTTCTGCTGAGCATCTCTGAGTGGATGTCCCAGAACACCTCAAATTCATTATAACCACAATCATTATCTCCATCCCCTCCCCAAGAAGCCCTGCCTTCAGACTTCCACCATTGTTTCCAACAATCAATATGAACACTTAGGAGTCACTTAGACTCTACTCTCCCCCTTTATTCTCCCCCAAAATCCGTTCAACCACCAGGTCCAGCAAATTCTACATTATCCCTGTCTCTTGCCCACACCCCTTTGTGTTCTGTCCTCTCTGCCTCCATCTGGTTCTAGCTTGACTTACCTGGACTATGTCATTATCTTCAGCCAACACCATCCTGCCTCTCATCCTGCCCCACTCAGGTTAATCCTAGCAGAGCAACAGCCCACGGACCCTAAAGCTGGAACAACCATATATTTTATTATTCAAACCAGGATGCTTTTGAGAGCAAAAGGGGGTTCTGTGAAATAATAATAATAATAACAATGCATTTTAACAATAATTACAGTGGGACTGCCCTAGGCATATGGTTATCCTACTTAAAGCACATGTCTGATCACATCCTTCTCTTGCTCAAAGATCTTCCATGACTCCTATTAAATTAAGTTCCAACTCAGACTAGCATTCAAGTCCTACCTTTCTAGTTTCTGGCTCATGAACCTCACTTTCCTAATAAGCAGAGCTGTTCAGTGGCCCTTAAACATGACTCATGCTACCTTAGTCCCATGCCTGTGTCCGTGTTCTACCTTTCTTCAGGAAACCCTTGTCCCCAACTCTGCTCCCCAAATCCTATTCTTATTTCAAGACCAAAATCACAAACTACCCTCCATGAAGCCTCCCCTTACCCTTTTCTTGCCCCGCTCTTGTAGCACTTTGCATTTCCTCCTTAGCACGATATCATTTCTACACCTGGCTCTATGAAAAGTGCTGAGCAGTTGCTACACTCGGCCCCACTCCTAGTCTTTGGCTGGGCAAGCTGCTTACGATGTGGCCTGGCATTAAAAGATGAGCTGGGCCAATCGATGTCCTCTCCTGGGAATTTGAACTATGAAATACGAAGAGACTAGAGCAGTTAGCAGAGGTGATATAGAGACAGACTCAGAGAGGCCGGCTGGTCAAATGCAAGTCACGGTTATGAGAAATTATGAGGAAACCCAGGAAGCTCTATGTGCTGCACGGGGATCAGAAGCAGTTATGAGCTAGGGCTCTGGAGTCTGACCTGAATGAGAATCCCGACTCCTTCACTTCCCGGCTTGAACCTGGGACAGGATACCTAACCTCCTTGAGCCTCAGTGTTCTCATATGGAAAATGGGGATAACGGTATCAGCTAACTCACAGTGTTCTTATGAGAATTCACTGAGATAAGCATGGATGCCAGTGTGTCTGGCGTTTAGTAAGTGCTCAGAACTTGTTAGCAATCATTCCTCCTCCTCCTCTAATTATTAATTTCATTAATATTAATGAGGGGAGAGACATACAGAGAAAAGAAAGACCCTGTGGGCTGCTTTTCTACCTTACCATGAGAGAGAAGTTGGTCCCCAGAGCTGCCTCCATCCCTGCCTGCTTTCTGGGCCCAGTTCCTGGGCTGAACCATGTGCTATAATACAAAAGGACCTCGTATGTGTGTGTGTTTCCTCAAGTGAACCTCTATTTCTTGCTAATGAAATGATCCCTGCCCAGATTCCTGTCTTCCTCTTGTGTCTGGACTTGAGCTCTCCACTGTCCAGCATAATGCTCTGTCTATACCTCAGTATCCTTCTTGGGCCTTAGACACAGCTAATGCTCAATGCTGAATGAATGAATGAATAAATGAATGAGTAAATGAATGAGATTCCAAGTCCTCTTTAAGGAACCTACAGAAAGGCTGTTTTTAGGAGAATCAGAAATCCATGGGGTGCATAGTTGTGAGAGAGTGAGCCCCCTGGTTCATGGCTTCATTTCTCAAAGTAGGAAAATAGAAGGCCAGGACTAGGATCACTCTGAAGAATTGATACTGCAGGGTCCTCTCCCTGAGTTCTGGGCTTGCCCACATGCTGCTAGGCCTTGCCTCTTTTTTCCCTTACTCCCTCTGACCCCAGGTTGAAGGGCATCAGGGTCACAGGAGAGGCAACTGAGGGAAAAGATCTGCTGGGTCAGGTTGCCAGCCTGATAAAATGGGGCCATGGCATCACCTGTCAGACCTGCCCCTCTCCCCTGTCCAGTCTCACCCCCTCCATTCCTTCATCCCTATCCAAAAATTCAGCTATATCACAACTTTTCAGACCCTTACTTTTGCCATGCTCTGTCTTACTGTCTTTGTACATGCTATTCCTTCCTTTCAGGTGCCCTTCTTCACATCCAGTGGAAAACTCCTACTGGTCTTTAACACCAAGCTCAAAGCCATCCCCTGCTAAAATCTTCCTGGGACTCCCAGGCAAGGTTAAATGCTCTTGCTTTGTGCTTCCATAATCCTTGTGGAAATTTTTATGAGCCTCAGCTCAACACTCCAATTACCCATGTGTTTGTCTGCCTTTCCTTAAAAAGATCCCAGAGATAGGAATTATATCCTATTCATCACTGTGACCCCAGAGCTTAGCAAAGGACTTGGCACACAGTAGGCTTTCACTAAGTACCTGTTGACTGACTATATGAATGTATCAATAGGTTAATTAATAAGTTTCCCATCTCTGGGATCCCTGGATCCTGCTGTTTTCTTCTCTGTCTTAAACATTTTTCAAAGCCCTCTGCAGTCCCGTGGCTATTTCTCCCAAAGGCACCACTACTCACCCCCAGTCCTGAGCAACATCTGGTGTCCACCATGCACAACACTGCAGGGTTATGGATTTTGAAGCCAGAGATTTAGGACTTAGGTACTGAGCAGGGACCACAGTAGAAAGGACAAAGTGGGGCAGGTCAGGGACTTGAATGTCTTCATTGGCCATTGGGGTCCTGATGGGTGGTTCCAGGCTCTATTTCCCAGACAGGCCTCTGACTAGGTTGCTGGGCATGCCAGCCACTTGCCTGCCCTCCTACCTCCTTAGGCCCATAGCTGAGCGGCTGGCGGAGGCAGTGCTGGGCCAGCCCAAGCAGACAGCCTTGCGCGATTGCTGGCTCCAGGCCTCCCAGCCCAGCTTGTAGCTCCCCCCAGAGTGGCGGGATTGATTGGCTACAGCCAGAATGGGCACCAGTCTCCCTGGCTTGGACAGAAACAGGGCCATCTGTTACACCTCTAGTTAAAAGTACATAAAGTTGAGCATTTGTGCGCCGACAATACCACCCCTGACACCCTCCACGCAGCACAGCGCTCTGGCTCCTTGGCAGGCTTGCGCTCCGCGACAGGCCGGCACAGCAACGCCTACATGCTGGCTGGGTTGGCACCACCACAGGCACCATGGCTCCACCCCACTGTGGCCTAGCCCAGCTAGGTCCAGCCTAGAAGCCTAGATCCCACCTGTATCAGAGAGTGGAGGAAAGGATGTGGGGGAGGTTGTATATTGGTGGGTGACTCCTGCCGCAGCTCAGGGTGCTTGAGGTGCAGATGATGCCAGACTTCAGGTTCTGATTTGGGGGCACCTAGGACAGCTGATCATGCTAGTCCTGGGAGGTAGGCTTCAGGTGGGCCAGGCTGCTCTGGGTTCACGCCAGGTCTTGGGTTTCCTGGGCTAAGCCAACCTAAAGAGTCCATCTTGTTACTCAATAAGTTCATGCACCTTGAGTTTGGAGTCCCCACAGTGGCATCTTACACCAATCAAAAGGATAACTTCTGGACTTTGGCCTTTGGCACTGAGCTCTAGATTCTGGTTTCTGGGCTCTAGGATGTGGAACCTGATTTCTGAACCCAAACTTCTGGTCTCTGGCTCAGGCCTGGACACTCAAAGCATTCCACAAATGTCTTTTCCTACTTTACTTCCTCTGGTGCTCTAGCCAGGCCAGCCTACTTGTCTTCCAAAACTGTTGTGAGCAGTCTTGCCTTTTCCCTTTGCTCTTGCTGCCCCCTCTCACTCCAACCTGGAATACTCTATTTCTTCTCTCCAACCTCTCAGTCCTTCCCACCCTTCAAAGCCTAGCTCTAGTTCCAGCTCTGCAAGGCAGACTTCTCTGGCTACTTCTCCTCCCTGCTCTAATCTCCCAGAGGTCCCCTCCACCACCTGAATGGTTTGTCATGAGTATGTTCAGTATGAAATTTGAGCTCCTTCTGCACAGGTGGAAACTGGGCTGACCCTTGTCTTACCCACAGACTAGAATAGGGCTGAGAGCACATGTGGGAGGAGACTGTATACGTGCCTGCCTGAACTGAGCTCAGCTGTGTGGAAAGGGAGAAAATGTACAGAGGTGATACTGGCTTTCTCAAAGGCCACTCTAATGGCCCTGCTGGTCACAGCTTGGAAAGCAGATGGTCAGGTAGATAGACAGCCTTTGATTACTTATGTGTTTGTTTAATACATATGTATTAAGCACGTGCTATGTACTAAGTCCTGCCCTCAAAGAACTGATCCATAAGTAAAGGCCATGAGACAGGTCCAAAAAATAACTATAGTGCATTAAACCATTCAAAAATCAACAAAAGTGCCCTTTGTCTCATGCAACAATAGACTCTCAGCCCTGGAAAGGACCCAGAAAGTCAGAGACTAATATTCCATTCTTGGTCAAAATATGTCTATATACATTACATGATGTAATGTGGGTATAGCTCTTACTTGGCACAAAGTAGGTGATAGTAAAATGATGAAGACAATGATGATACAATAAGGCTCTGATTACTAGCCTTCTCAGCAGGCTGTAAGCATACTCCACTTGTTGGGAGAGCTCACTCCCACACAAGGCAGCTCCTTCCTTTGTTTACATTCTACCCTTCAGAAAATCATTCTCAAGGATAAGGTGAAATCACCCCTTCTATCCCTGCTTGGCCATTGTGAATCGACCCTTGTGACCACACAGCAGAGCTGAGACTAGGGTGAGGCAGGTGAAATAGATGCCTAAGCATAAGGGGTCATACACAACACTGAGAGCAAGTATCTCTTTAAACTGTGTGTCCTAGGTACCCCACTTGTCTCACCCTAGTCCCAACCCTGCCACACAGTCTGTACCCTCCTCCCCAAGCCAGCCCCAAGTAGGAGCTTTCAGATTTCTCAACTACCCTTAGCCTCCAAAGAGCTCACACCAGCAGCCTACAGGCTGTGGGGTGACCTGGTACAGTGCCCAAAGATGGGGTGTGAGGGCAGAGAAGGACTGAGAATTAGGGTAGGGTTTTAGTCCTAACTAGGGGGACTTACCTGTCCACTCCAACCTTTTCCTATACAACACCTCCTTTCAGTCTGGGGGAGTTTCCCCCAACTCTCCCCAAAGCACTGGTGGGACAAGGGCCTAGGTAAGGCTAGTATGCCCAAATCAGCAGTGGGTTTTGTAAAGGACATTGGGCAGTGGGCCTGGATATGAAAAGTTATGTGACTCTCCTCAAGGGCATTCCCAGGTAGGGTTGGGGGGGCATGAACCCACACAAGTATGTAGAAAGCAGAATGTAAAGCTTATAGGCCACGGAAAGCCCTGAAGGATGAGGGTTGGGGTGGTTGTTGAGGGGGAAGGTAGGGAGCAGGAGGGCTAGGGGAGGTAGGGAATCAGTCTGAATACACTATGATCTGCTGTGCTATTTCCCAGCTGAGTCACCTCAAACAAGCCACTTGACCTTTCTGAGGCTCTATTTGCTGGCTGTAAATTGGACTACAAAGACTGTTTGCTACCTACAGGAAGGCCCATGAGAGGGCCAAGATTCGTATAAAACTTCAGTCACGTTTATCCTCTCGGGGTGAAGCCCAGGTATACTGAAACCTTCTGGGCTCCTCTCAAACTGGAGTTGCACTTTGCTCCCCATTCGAGGCTGGGGTCCAGCTTGGGGGTCTAAGTTGCCTAGGTCCACTTTTGTGGCCTCCGTGTTTCTGGTCCTCATTGACCCCATCCTGACAAATCCTTGCTTTTTTCTTTCCCGTTTATAAAGTCCTTGTCTCACCCCCACGGCCTCTTCAAGAAGGAGCCCAGAGAGGAAAGCGGCTATAGAATTCTTCTTCCGGTGTTCACTGGCACAAGCCGAAGGTTAGAAGCGCAGGGCAGAGGGGGGCGGGGGAACTTGAACTCGGCTTTTCCGGGCCCCGCCTCCCAGGCTCGGGCCGGAGGGTCACTGAGAGAAGGCTAGGATGGGTGGCGTACTGGGAAAGGCTCGCGACCTCGGAGTGGGCGGGGGCGTGCCGGCCAGGGCCTGCGCTTCCTCGGGCCGGCCAGCAGCAGGCGCTGCGGCGGAGGCGCCCTCAGTACCAAGAGCATTAACTTAAGAAGAGCTCACACTAATATCCCTGGCTGTGTGGAAACAGCGTTTTATTAAATGCTTCACACAGATTTGGTATAATAAAGATGAATATATTATATCCTTTGCCTCCCCCAGAGTGAGACAATAATAAGAGAGGGAAAAAACAATAAAGTGAAACATAAATACAATGTAATGGGACTTGTGTCGAGGGACGCGCGGCCTGTCGGGGCTGCCACGGGGCGACTTTGCGGCGGGAGATCTGGACCGGGTCTCCCAGGAGCCAGAATCCAGCCCTTCCCGACCTGGCCAGGGGTTTTCAGGTTTCCAGCCTGCCAGCTCCGTGCCCCGACAGCCGGTCCCACCTCTGCAGTTAGGGCTCTCACTCAGAGGTACTCCGGGAGAGGGTGAAGAAGAAGGGATCTTTTGGCCTTACCTTTACCCTGGGTAGAGCCATGCTCATTCTCCCCCTTGATGCAGGGCTGCCAGGGACGCAGGCCCCACAGGACAGGCAGACTCATGAGCGGATGGTCAAGCTCCAAGGAGAAAAAAATCTAAAAAAAAAAAAAAAAGGCTTCTACGTTGGGAAAAGTTGCCCTCTCCGTACTGCCCCAGGGGCTCTCCCTTAACTAGCCAGAAGTCTCTCATTTGGGTTTTATTTCCAACCTTCTCTGGGAGCCGCCAAAATCATTTACCTGAAAATAAGAATTTCAAAGCTTTCCCAGCGCGGAAAAAAAAGGGAAGCCCTCCCCGCTTAGGTCGCAGCCAGCGGCGAGAGCTCGATTCTCCGGTCCTGGATGAGACTGCTTGGCTTTAACTCAACAGCGCCTCCCAGCTGGATCTGGGTTCGAGCCCCACCTGTGGCTCTGACCAGCGCAAAGCTATCTTAACCTCAGTTTCCTCTTCAGTAAAACAGAGACGATGTCAGGATTGGAGAGAAGGTTTCTAATGCCTGGCACCCCGTCAGCTGCAAAAAATAAAAATAACAAACAGCTACCAGCTGCTTTCCAAAATATTCGTTCAAATAAGTAGCCACTTTAGACTTACAATTCCCGCAAACCTCACTTCTTACTGAGACCCCGAAGCAAGCAACCCCTTTCCCCAAACGAATGAAAAGGCTTCGTCTCCCATCACTCTTCCTAAATCCCTTGACTTTTACCCCCTTCAAGGCTCAGAGAGATTAAGAGACTTACCCAAGATCACACAGCCCGTCGGTGGTGGGGGCCATCTGAGATCGACGTGCTGTCACAGCCCGCCTCACCCTCTGCGAAGACAGCCGAGCCACCCTGCTGTGAAAGCTGTTAGAAATTCGGCGGCGAACCCAGAGCCCCGGCTGACGCCTCAAGAGGGGGAGAGTAAGCACAGGCCTCCCCAGGGGCCCTGGGCCGCGGCCCACCGTACTTATCAAACGAAGAGGAAGAAGAAGAAGAAAAAAAAAAAAAGAATGAGAAAGAATAGGAAGAGGCGGAGATTCTTGGGGGGTAACGGGAGAGCGGCGTGGGTCATGGACATCAGTGGGGCTTCAGGTCTGGCTGCCTGGGACACCCGTGAAGACCAGGCTGGGGGCCCTATCTGCGCCGGCCCTGGGAGGGCCATCGGGGCCACTGTGAGGGTCTCCGCTGAGGTTCACCACGTAGGGGCAGCGAGGCTGCGTAGGGAAAGGGGCAGGCTGCTAAAGAAAGGGCGGGGTCGACCCAATCGAAGTGAAAGGACGCTGGGAAACACTGGAGGGAATACGCAGCGGTGAATGTGAGATGGGAGCAGTGCAATCGCTCAAGATCAGGAACCCAGGGAGAAGCGTGAAGTGGAAAAGCCAAAGGGATCTGGTTCCGCTCAAACGAAATAAGGCTGAGGGCGCAACGCATTTAGCCACTCTTCCATGCCCAGCAGTCTGGGGCTCCGTTCTGCGCCCTGGCAGGGGCCAGGTTGGGTGGCACCAGCTGCTTGCGCGACCAGAGCTGAACGCGCGGATCCGGAAAAGGCCGGGACAGAGGCCGGGGAACCTGGGGGTCCAGAGTGAGTGGAGGGTCCTGCGGCTTTCCCAGAGCTTTATTTCCATCCCGGCCCAGACGAAGCAGCCCCAGGGTATCTGGGCTCTGAGCACAGGCCTGAACCTGCCTTCTTCACTTTGCTGAGAGACACACTGCCCAAGTTCTCTGTGTGTCTGAGCACTGGAGTAGTTGGTTCCTGCAAGTCAGACCTCTGCGCACCTTAATCTGGCCTTGGTTCTGCCGCCCACTTTCTCTTGACCGGCATCTTAAGAGTAGCTTAGCTGGGACAGCACTGCCCGCAGGCGGCCTTCCGACTGGTGGGGCCTGAAAGGACCTGGGACCAGGAAGTCTGGTGGGACTTCGCCTGGGCCGAATCCAGGATAGGAGAGGGTAGGGGGTCTTCAATCCCGACTCTCCTCCTCAAGAGTGCTAGTGATCCCCTCCCCTGGGCGGGAACTCCAGGGTCAGTGGGGAGGGGTGGCACTAATGCAGTGAGCCCCCAAGCTGCTGCTGCATTATTCACCTGCCCTTTATTATGAGAAGCCTGACTCAGGCCTTCCCTGAGCTCACCTAGAGAAGCTGGCCTGCTCCTCTTTCTCCTTGCCTCTCTCTGCTTTGGTCCCTCCACCTATCCATCTGGCCCAGGAGTGGCAGGGCTGGTGGTGCAGCCTCACCCCAACTCTCCACCTATTTGACTCCAAACAGCCATACTAGGAGCCCACCAGCACCTGCCCCAGGCTGCAGACCTGATGGGAGTTCACAAAGAACCAAAGATTTCACCCCAACCCCAGCAGCTTGCTGCCCAGGAGACAGAGGGAAGAAATATGGGGGCACTCTGGCTTCCCCTCTGAGCTGGCACTTCTGGCCTTCTGCTTGGCTGTCTCCCTTACCTGGAGAGTGACCCCATTTATGTACCTACCACTCCTGGTTTTTCAAGACTCAACTGAAATGCCACCTCCACTGGGACAGAACCAGACCCCCCCCCACCCCCCACACCCCCACACACACTTATCTTTACCCTCTTCCAGGTCCCCTGGGCTACTAGGGTGAGGGTGTCTGTTTCCTGCCACTCTTGCCTGCCCATCACCCTCCATCTTCTGTCTGTTTTTCCTCTCTGCTCTTGGGCCCAAAACATGATAGGAGCTCAATCCTGTTGAGAGAGAGAGAGAGAGAGAGAGAGAGAGAGAGAGAGAGAGAGAGAACAAACTCCATTCTGAGTCAGGCCATACTACAGCTGGGTCCAGAACACAGGACCCTCCCCCCATGGCCAAAAAGCATTAAAGAATGAGGCTCCTGTGCCCCTCTGTGTGTGTTGGAGCAGCAGGGGTGCCTCATACATCTGCACACAGCTGGCAAAACAATGCACCTACCCTTCTCTCACATCCCTGGTCCTCTCTCTGAGGCACAAACTGAGGTCCCTGCCTGGCTCTCTTTTGTCTCTTATTATTCATTTAGTTTGTTCATTCAATAAATGCATGAGGAGACTTTGGTATATGCCAGGCTAGCATAGAGCATAGATAGAAAAATTCGGGTCCCTTCCTCCCCAAGTTCACAGTCAAGTGGAGAGAGAGGCAGAAGGGGAGACAGACAAATTAAGCACATCCCTGGCAATCTGATGTGACTCCAAGGAGGTGTGTGCTAAGTGGCACAGAGGAACTGAACAGGTCAGGGAAGGCTCCCCCAAATGAATTGAGCACTAAAAACAGAGCAAGGGGTGCCAGGAAGGGAAGTGATAGAAACCCTTCTTGCCCCAGGGTGAGGGGAGCAAAGAATTGGGACCAAAAGAGAGGGCTGTTTTGGAGGCTGCAGAATATGTTCACCTGGGCCTTGAGCACCCCTGGAACTGTCTCATCCCCTCTCTCCCTGACTCTATCACTCAGTGGTTTGCATATGTCCCCCCCACACCCCACACACACTTCCAAAGGGCAGGCAATCTCCCTATGCAGAGCTCAAGTGCCTGGAAGTTGGGTCCTTATGGTAGGGCCACCCTATCAATAGGCTCTGAAAGAGTTCAGTTCACAAAAGAAATGGGGAGGAGAAAAACTGGAGGGATGCTCTCCAAAGGAGTGCCCTGGCCACAGACCCTGCCCCCTTTGGTAGACAAGGTCCTGAAAGCTGGACCAGGCTAGAGACAGCAGGGCAGGTCCAGAAGCAGGCTTGGAGCTTCTCCCGAATTTTGGAGCAGCCGGCTCCCTACTCCTCAGGCCTGTGAGGAGGCAACTTCCCTCCTCCAGTCCCTTCCTCTATTGATCTACTTGTGGCCTTAACCTTTTCTGGATCTTCAACTAACTTTGAGAATATATTATGTAATACTGTCCCTGGGAAAAAAATGTGCCTACTTGAGCTCACATACATAATTTAATACACAATTTCTGGGATCTGCAGACCTCTGAAGCCCATTCAAAGAGCCCTCGGGGACCTCTGGTTAAGAACCTCACGGTTCTGGGATTAAGACTTGAGTCAGAAAAAGGCTGTGTGACTTTGAATGGGTTACTTAACTTCTCTGGGCCTCATTTTCCTTACGTATAAAATTGGGGTAATAACAGTAGCTATCTCACAGGGTTGTGAGTAGTATATGAAATAAGTAAAACTCTTAGCCTGAAGCCAGGCACACACGGTAAAGGCTTATGGTGTTTATTGTTATGGTTATTGTTGTTGTTACTGCAGATGGTGGCCCAGGGCAGAATATAAAAACCAAGTGGGCAGTCCTGGTTCAGCCAGGGTGGCAGAAGAACATCTATTGGAGTCTACTTCTATAGCAGAAGAAATCCTCTCTGAATTCAAAAAGGAGAGTCTGAGTAGCAGGTCCCTAGGGGGACAAAAATGATCCCAATTGGTGGACAAGTTAACTCATTTGAAACGATGTCAGAACATTTTATTTATTTATTTATTTATTTACTTATTTATTTATTTACTTATTTGTTTGTTTGTTTATTTTTAGGGAAGCTCTGGCCTGAGGGCCAACGCTGGTGCTTACACAAATAATCTGGAAACAAATGGGGCTACCAAAACAATCTGGATTAAAGCCAATGGAGCCTTTGGGAGTTTACTTGAATTATTCTCCTGTGCTAAGGAATACGTCATTTTGTTTGGGTCTACAGGGTCCCTTTATCCCGGCAATTCATGCAATATGCTTTCTTTCCTCTTTGTCTGGAATATTCACTAAACTAGGAGGGAAGCAGATTTTTGGCAAAATAATACCTTCCCCTTCCACTGGAGATAGAATAAGGCTGGATCCTGGTGGTATGATCAGCAAGCACAAATTCGGGAGTCAGGATATAGTATAGTACAGGCTCTAAAGGCAGGCATTTCTCTGTGGAGCAAACCCAAAGGACAAACTACTTCCATCTCCAGGGGAAATGCCACTGGCTCAGATTATTTGGGGGATGAGGATCCCACAGTGTCTTTCCAACCCAACATGGGACCCCAGGAAGGGAGTTGGACAGAAGGTTAAATCCTGGAGAGCAATGGAAGGGTTCCTTCTCACAACCCCCACCCTTCTGTCCCTGAGTTACTACTCCTTCCAATTTTCACAATCTGCAAAACTCTTCTGAGGGGGGACAGTCAAGGCCCAAGCCTTTTCCCTCCACAGTATACAATCATTTATACTTCATTTCTTCAATTAAAAACTCATTCAACCAATACACAGAGGGTGCTAGGTGCTCGCCTGGCCTGCACAGGTATGGGGTGTATGAAATTCCCAGATCAAGGTCCCTGCCCTCAAGGACCTCCTGGTTTGTCTGGTGGGAGAAGTGAGTCTGACCACAAATACAATACACAGCTCCCTGCTCTGCAGGAAGGGTATGGGCAGCTGGTGGATTTGGGCTCCCAGGAGTTCAGAATATTCCAGCCACCCACACACTAGAGTCTAGAGTGGGGGGAAACTTTAGGGTATGGAAAAAGTTGGTGGTGGGACAGTTGGGCTGGTTTTTGAAAATAGCCTGGATGAGGCAATGCATTCAGGGGACTGTAAACAACAAAATGGGTGGGTGGCCTCCCCCAGGTACCCCTTGAACTCCTAGCTATGCCAGACTGGAGCTGTTTGGCTCTGGAGTTGAACAAATTAGGCAAAAAAAAAAAAAAAAAAAAAAGCCTCGGGATTGAGCCACAGGTACTGGTGGCCAAAATAAGAAGAAGAGGTTTGTGATAGTAGGTGGAAGAGGTAATAAAGCAGGTGATTGTAGAATGTCCTGTTCACTTTGACATGATGTGGTTGATACTAAAGGTCCCAGGAAACAGTGCCTCAGTTGAGAAATTCTATGCTCCCGCCCCTCTGCTTCCTAATTACATTCCTCATCTTCCTGGCAGCCTCATAGTAACATGAAACTTGGCTGTCCCTGGGCAACAGCAGGGGTGTCCTTAAGATACCGTCCTACAAGCCATTATCAGGTGTGAATACAGGAACAGACAGGCAGAATGGGGGAGGAGGAGTATGGAAAGAAGCCCCTCCCAGGATAGGGACCCAAGAGTCCCTGTTCTCTGCTAGAATGGGGATGTGGCTTGCTTTAGGCTTTGGGGTGATGATAGGAAAGGGCTTCAGGTCAGAGGCTGAGACAGGATCCTGAGAGCAGGAAGTGAGAAGAGAGGGCAGACCCCTCTTGATCTCAGAGCTTCCAAGCTGGCAGGTCCAGCTCCCTGGTGTCCTCTCCCTCAGGTCCCTCTCCACCATCTCTGGACTCGGATTCCTTGGTTGCTAGGCCCAGCATCACCTCATGGTTCCCAGAACAGCACTGATGCACTAGAGACAGGCCTGCCTTGGGGATAGTCTGCAGCTCTCTCGGGGAACTGAGAATTCCATTCTCACCATTCCTGCCTCTGAACACCTGTCCTCCCCAAAAAATGTAGGGCAAAGATGGGGAAGAGGCTAAGTAGCTCTTCGCAATGCTTCCAAGAAGGCCAGGTGCAGACACTGGGGTCCCAAACAAGAATCCTTTCTCCCTACACTGTCCCTTTTACTCTGGAGAGCTGCAAGCCATGTTCCAAACAAATACCTAAAAGGGAGATAAAGCAACCAATCCATCTCTGATACACTGAGGACCCTATGCTGGACATATCCAGGGAGAGATCCTGTACCCGGCCCCACAGCCAGCTTGGCTCACTCCCTCTCTGGGGCAGGTATGGGGGGGTGGGTAAGAAATCCAAGAAGTCCTATTTTCCCATTCTAGCCTCTGGACTGGGCCGCAGTCCTCTGCACTGGCCTTTCTGGGCCCTTCTCTCCACCAACCAGTGCTGCCGGGTGGCACTGCCTGCCCAGGAGTTTTACAAACAAAGCCAGGGAAAGAGCTGGAACTGTGTGGGGAAGGAAGCAGTTCTTCATCTCTTGGCTCCAACCCCCTTTACCTCACCTCCTTTCGCCAGGTGCAGAAATGGAAAATTAGGGTGATGGGGCCAGCAGCCTCACACAAACCAGATGAGGGAAGCAAGAGAGAAAAGAGCCTGGGGCACAATCCCCTTGGGTGCCTCAAGGGAATGTAACACATAGGTAAAGGTTCAAACATGCCTATATACCCACAGGTTCACATTTGTTTACACAAATATACACATGGAGGACAACACAAAAATATACACATTCAAAAATATAAACACATTCAAATACTGATGCACACAAATGCTTGCCTGATATACACAGAATGCGGAGTCGTAGAGTTCCCAGACCCTAGTCTGACCCGAACCCCGGACTCTGCGGGTTCCTAAGAGCGCAAGCCCCAGCCACCGCTGGCCCCCCTGGGTCCCCGCCCCGCATCCGGAACAGCTGGAGTCGGCCGGGCGAAGCCGGGCGCTGGACTGGGCGGGGCCCGCAGCGGGGCCACGGCCGGGGCCGGCAGAGCGCAACGGGGAGGCCCGAGCCGGCCCCCGTTAGCCCCGGCACCCGGCCCGACTGCCGGTCGGAAGCCAGTCACCAGGCGGCCTCTAGAGCGTGGGCTCGAGGTAAGAGTACAAGACTGCCTGAGGAGGTAAAGCTCTCCCTTTGGGATGAGGCCAGAGGAGAGGTGCCTAGAGCCACCACCAGCTCCCACCCCGCCTCTCAGCTGGGGAAGGTTGAGTCCCCTAACTAGTCCTCTCTCCCAACCCCTGGGGTTCCCACACTCCTGTGTCCCGGGTCGCCTTATGCAGGGCTGCAGAGCCCGTTTGGACCTCCTGATTCTCTCTTCCCCAGGTGCATGGCCCAAGGCCACGAGTGGGGCAAGAGAGCCTAGGAGTAGGGGCGCTGGGTCCTTGATCACAGCTCGGCAAAGTCAGCGCTGGGCGCTGGCGGGTCCCACCCAAGCTCCTTGTCTTACCTGGACCGCGTGGCAGCCGCGTACCTCCCTGGCTGGGCTCTCGCCGCCCTTCTCGGGCGTCAAATCCCGGGTCAGAGAGCCTGAGACCTCCGGGCCTGCGCTGCCCTCGCAGCCAGGCCGGCGGGAGGCGGGTGCGCCAGGAGCGAGGCTCCTAGTTTGGGGTGGGGGCGGCGGCTTTTCAGTCGTCTGAGGTTCGGGTGCAATAAAGGCACCGCTAATGTAATTTACAAACAGCTCGGGCCGAGCGCGGCGCAGCGCCCGGACTGACAGGCGCATTAGGCAGGCTAATTCCAGCCGGCTCCTCCTACCCCCGGCCCGCTAATTAATGAGCTTCCCAACTTAGAGCCGCCTGCATTGGACAGACTGAGAGTGAAAGAGAGGGCGAGGGAGAGGGAGAGAAGGAGAGAGAAGGGGGGAGCAGAGAAGAGAGAGGGAGGGAGGGAGAGAGAGAACAGGAAGAGAGAGGACAGAGAGAAAGAAGAGAGGAGAAAGACAGGGAGAAAGGAGAAAGAGAAAGAGAGAGACAGAAGTGCCGCTGCAGATAATTGATTACTCCTCGATCAAGGCTAACTTGTTAGCAATAGTCAATTGCCCCATCTCTCCGCCTCCCCTCTCAGTGAGGAATCGGCGCCCTCGCCTCGGCTCTTCCAACTGCCGCCTCCAGGACCAGGGGCCAGGAGTCGCCGCGGAGCCACCTGACACCTTTAAATAGCACCGGGGCTGGCGAAACTGGAGCCCCGCGCTGCGCGCCCCGGCTCGGGCCCCGGATTGCTGGAAGCCCCGGGGGCGGCAGCGCCCGCGTCAGCACCCACCTCCCGGGGCCCCGTGCGGCTCTGCTCGCCTCTGCCGCTACGCTAATCGGCCCCGCGCCCGGCCGGCGCTTGGCTCGCTCCCTGCCAGCGCCCTGACAGGCGCGGCCTCCTTTCCTCCCGCCGCTGCCGCTCTCCCGCGCCGCCCGGTGCCCGAGCTGCCCGCGGGCTGGGTCCCCGCGGCCCAAGCCGCCCCGGCCGGGCCCCCAAACGAGGCCGAGATGACTTCCAAGGAGGACAGCAAGGCGGCGCCGGGGGAGGAGCGGCGGCGCAGCCCGCTGGACCACCTGCCGCCACCCGCCAACTCCAACAAGCCGCTTACGCCGTTCAGCATCGAGGACATCCTCAATAAGCCGTCTGTGCGGAGAAGTTACTCGCTGTGCGGGGCGGCGCACCTGCTGGCGGCCGCTGATAAGCACGCGCCGGGCGGCTTGCCCCTGGCGGGCCGCGCGCTGCTCTCGCAAACCTCGCCGCTGTGCGCACTGGAGGAGCTCGCCAGCAAGACCTTTAAGGGGCTGGAGGTCAGCGTCCTGCAGGCAGCCGAAGGTAGGTGCTGCCACTGGATTTCCCTGCGCCCAGCACCCAGAGCCCTGTTTCCCGTACCCAACGCGCTTGGTGCCCTGTGCCTCTGCCCGCCTCCTCCCGCGCCGGCCGGCCGGGCCCTCCAGCCCAAACCGCAGCTGCTAGAAGTGGAGATGGGTGGGACAAGACCCAAACCCTATTTCCAAGGATCTCTGGATAGGCCAGAGTGGCTGGGAAGGGATGGCGGGAACACAAGATCTCTCTAGAGTCGGCCTGCTTCGCCTGACTCCCTCCTTTTCCCAGTGGCCTGGGCACTCTTAGCTCTGTTCCTGGGATGAGGAATGGAGAGCCTTTATCTGGGAACTTTTGAGTAAGGGTAGAGTTGGGGTAATTAGGAAAAGGTGGAGTACCAACATTCATACCGAAGTCAGGACTTCCCAGTCTGGCTCCCTCCTGCTCTAGCAACCTTGGGTCTTTCAAACCAACTCTTGTGCGGTGGGGGGCGGGGGACGAAAACAAAACAATTTTTCCTAGGGACTTCCGGTAGAAGAGAGACTGGGGAATGGGGTTTGCCCCTGCCGAGGCTTGCAATAGTCCGGTAAGCCTAATCAAAACCGAGAGGGGAACAGTGGCAAACCGCAGGCCGGATGAGCCTGGGCAAGGTGAGCCAGAGACGGGGTGGGTTTTCTTCTCCCCTGGCGCAAGCCTATACTATGGTTTCCTCACAGGCCGAGACGGGATGACCATCTTTGGGCAACGGCAGACCCCCAAGAAGCGGCGAAAGTCGCGCACGGCCTTCACCAACCACCAGATCTACGAGTTGGAGAAGCGCTTCCTCTATCAGAAGTACCTGTCCCCTGCCGATCGCGACCAAATCGCGCAGCAGCTGGGCCTCACCAACGCTCAGGTCATCACCTGGTTTCAGAATCGGCGCGCCAAGCTCAAGCGGGACCTGGAGGAGATGAAGGCCGACGTGGAGTCCGCCAAGAAACTGGGCCCCAGCGGGCAGATGGACATCGTGGCGCTGGCCGAACTGGAGCAGAACTCGGAGGCTGCAGGCGGTGGTGGCGGCGGCTGTGGCAGGGCCAAGTCGAGGCCTGGCTCTCCGACACTCCCTCCAGGCGTTCCGCAGGCCCCAGGCGCCGGGCCCCTGCAGCTCTCGCCCGCTTCCCCGCTCACGGACCAGCCAGCCAGCAGCCAGGACTGCTCGGAGGACGAGGAAGACGAGGAGATCGACGTGGACGATTGAGTGGAGCCCAGAATCTTCCGCCGCCCCGGGCCCCTGGAGCCCGTAGGCCTGCAGCCTACCGGACCGGACCGCTGAGGGGAGCTGGGACCTCCTCTGCAACTCCCGCGTTCTCCCCTCTCCCAGGCCCGGACTCGGCTTCCAGCAGCCGCCTCTTCCCTCTCGAAGCAATAAACCCGGCTGGCCGGCGGGGCCGGCCACTGCGCACGGCCTCCGCCGCCTCCGGAGCCCTCGCCGTGCAATTCTGTATGGCTTCTGTATAAATATTTAAACCTATATAGCGGGTTCTTCCCACCGCAGCCTGACTTTTTTGTTTCTTTGTTTTTTTATTTTTTTAAATCTCGGAGATTTTAATGTTTTCAAAGCTCTCAGGCTGCCGGGTTTGCTGAGGTTGAGGCAGAACCGAGGGTAATGGACACTGAACCCCGCGGTCTGGAGGAGGGAGCCGCCCCGACTGTTTTGATTTTTCTCTGCATGTGGCGAATGCACCGGCTCTCTCCCTCCTCGCCTCCCTAGGCCTATTGCAGTTGACTTCTGTTATTTCCTTCTGCATTTTTCCCGCGTGGGAAGGGACTGAGGTGGGCAGCTGGGTCCTGACTTGCAAGTTTCAAATTGATCTTTTCCTGCCCCCGCGAGAGAAATCTGTTTTTGATGCCATTTCTGCCTCCCAATGTCCACTAACGCTATTTTTAAGATTTCTCCCCACCCTCTCTCGGTTTCCTCGGACTGACTGCTGGGGTTCGGGTCTTAGGGACAAAACGGGAAAATCCAACCAACCAAGCAACCAACGAAAAAGGAACCCAAAGCCCTAGAATTATTTTTTACTCTTTTTAGACTTTTTTTGCATGTGACAGAGACTGAGAGGAGGCCAACAACCTAAGCCCTCACCCCACCTCCTCCACAGCTCCGGGT
The DNA here is from genome assembly GCF_014108415.1 of Molossus molossus. Lineage (NCBI taxonomy): Eukaryota > Metazoa > Chordata > Mammalia > Chiroptera > Molossidae > Molossus > Molossus molossus. The sequence continues at coordinate 23,036,714 of NW_023425352.1, forward strand.
CTGTCTTGCAGTCTCCAATGCCCTGCTCCTAGCTCGACTTGGCCAGACAAGGGTGGTCAGATGAGGGTGCGTCCCACGTGCCCCTTTCCTGCTCCTGCCCTGCCTTTTCCTCCCCAGACTGTACCCAAGGCCTCTTTCTCCGATAAATAAAGTCTTTGCCATTTTACTAGAAGCGATGGTGACCGAGTCTAAATGAATGGGCCCTATTCAGGGAAGCCGTGGCAGGCTCAGTATCTCGCTTATATGCTCATTGCCGGCTGCCCCGGCCTTGGAGATTTGGAGGAGTTTCAGAGCAGGCGTGAGAATGAGGGGTGAGTGGGAAGTAGTGGGAGGAGGCATTTCTTGCCGGCAAACAACCGTGGCAGGCTCCAAATGGGGTGGGGTGGGGAAAGTAAGACCCGCGGGCTTCGTCAGGTCGGGGTAAAAACTGGGGCGTGCAATGCTGGGCGCAAATGCGTGTGTACGTTGGGGGTACCATGGATATGAAGTTAATTTGTGTGAGGCAAAGGGTGGAGGGGGACTTGCCCTGCGGTTCATGCATTTCACCCAGGACCCAAGGGCATCCTTCCTGCGCTCCCTGGGGCCCGGCTGAACCTCAGCCGGACAGGTATAGCTACAGGCAGGTATGGCTCAGCCGGAGAGCAGGGTGGAGCCTGAGGGCTCCAGAGTTTCGGTTCTGCCGGTTCTGCCGGAGGGCCTCACCGTTGGAGAGAGGGAAAAATGAGGCCAAAGGCACCTAGGGAAGACTGAATTGCGCACACAGGCACAGGGAGATGTGAGCCCAAAGCGCCTGAGAATTGAGGTGAATTTTTGGTGACATTTCACAAATTCTGGGCACTGAACTCGGCTGAGGGCAGAGACATTAATCTCCCAATGACTCTCTGGGGTCCCCGCGCCCCAGAGAGACTGGGGCAAAGATGTAGGCAGCTTTCACTTTTCCGGAGCGAGCGAGTTTCTCTCTGGGCTTTTGTTGTCGCTGGGCTGGCGAGTGGCCGCTATCACCAGAAGAGGGTCCCGCCTCCAGGCCGCTCAGCTCCCTTTCTCCGCAAAATTGATGTGAGAAATGCGCATCTGGTCTCGGGCAGGCGATGGGGCCCCGGGGCCTGAGTCGAGTCGGGAACGTGCGTGTCCGGAAGGAAACTAGGAGACATTGAAACAGAAAAAGAAGGAGCACAGAAAGACACTCCAAAAGCAAATCGAGAAAGTGGAAAGCCACAGTGGAGAGAAAGAGAAAGAGGGAGGAGGGAGGGAGGGAGGGAGAGAGAGAGAGAGAGAGAGAGAGAGAGAGAGAGAGAGAGAGAGAATGAATAGGAAAGAGAGGAGAAAGAGAAGGCATAGGAGAGAACGAAAGAAGGAAAGAAACGGCCAGGCATCCGAGCCGGCGTATAACCGGCCGTTTCTCCTGGGCGGCATAAATCGCCCTCTCTCAGGATGGATGGGTCTGTAATTCGGAGCGCGGACCATGAAGGCCGGGACGAATGGACCCGGGCGGCCGCTGACAGGCGACAATAGCCGGGCCCAGCCCCCCGCGGCTCCAAGTGCGGGCGCGGCCTCGGCCCTCCGCAGCCCAGAGCGCGCCGGCGCTGGCGACCATATGGTTTTTGAATTTTCTTCACAATTTGTAGACAATTTGATGGATTATGTCCCCGCGCGCGTCTCCCCGGCACAAAGGCGGCGCAGGGACCGCAGCGCGGCGGTCACCCGGGCATCTGCGCCCGCCGTGCGCCCCCACCCCCGCCAGGCCCCCGCTCCGCGCTGGGAGCCTCAGGCCGGCCGCCCAACACGCCCATGAATCCCAATGAAGCGGCCCTGGCACCTCCGGCTACTTCCCGCTTCGCAGCCCGGGGCCGGGCCCTACTGGATCCCTTGGAGCTGGGGGCGGCGGCCCCAGGGCTGAGCCCACCCGAGCTGCGGCGCCCGCGGGGCGCGCAGCTAAGCAGGCGCAACGGGGCTGAGGAGAAACGGGGCCATTTATCCGCCCGTCTAGTTAAAGCGGGTTATTTGTTTGCTTCTCCGGCCTCCCCCTCCCCTCCCCTCTCCTCCCCTTTCCCTCCTCCCCCTCCTTCCCCTTCTGCCTTTTATTCTTTTGTCTCTAAATGGATTTAATGAGCCTGAAAAACATGACAATTGAATATAACCAAGAAATAAAAAATAACGAGGGAGGATGGAAGGAGGTAAAGAAGGAAAAAGGAAGAGGAAGGATTAATAAAATATAGAGAAAGATTCATTCAATTCAGCAAATGTTTATTGTGTGTCTTTTTGGCGCCAGGACGCGCTGAGGACTAGGGAAATGGAAACGAATCCGATCAAGTTCCTGCCCTCAAGAAGCTCCTAGTCTAGCAGTAGACGAGATCTGCTGCACCTCTGGCAATAATAGGAGACCTGGGCCAAGGGGCAGAGAGAGTGCATTTGCAGAACTCGAAGGAACGGCTTCGGGCTCTGGGTAGTGGGGTCTTCACGGAGGAGGTGGCTTTGGACCCAGGCCTTGAAAGATAAGAAAGAATTCGTTGTTTCTATAGGACAGAAAGAAGGGACGGCGAAGGAAGGACCGGAACGTCGTCGGAGGGAAGGGGAGAGAGGCGCACGCTGGAGCTCTGGGCTGAGCCCGAACTGGAGCTCAAGGCCCGAGGAACGTGTGTCGCGTGCTCGGTCCCACACAATTTGGGGAGTGGATTCGACTCATCCCGCAGTTTCCTCGGCTCTGCTCAATTCCGCAACGCTGCCAGATTGCCAGTAGGCTTCCGGAGTCCCTCTGAGAGCCCAAGAGCCGTTTTGGCCCGACTATGCCCCACAGAGCACTGCTGCTTGGGGCTGGTTTTCTGGCCCCATCGCGCAAGCAAGCGGCGGCGACGCAGGCCAGGCCTCAGTGTTTAACTGTAGGCAAGAGCTTGGGGTGGTGTGTGTGTGTGTGGGGGGGGGCTCGGGGAGCGGCGGGGGGGGGGGCGAGGGCGGGGGCGACCGGTTTCCATCCAAAGCAATTCCGGCTCGGATAGGAGCTACTCCCCGCGCGCGGGCCAGGGCGCTCAGTTGTCTTTGGCCGAGCCTCGGGCGTTACCGAAGAGACCTGTGATGTTAGAGGGCCTTGAATGCAAGCGCTGGCCTTGGACCTCTGAGCGGGTGCCTGCCGGGCCTGTCCTAGGTGCGGCTGTGTGTGGTGTGTGCAACGCCTGTGTGCGCTCCGTGGGAGCGGGGAGTGTGTATTATTCTCTGAGTGAGTGTGGCGTGGATCCTATGAGGGGCTGCGGGCCCTGCACCCTTTCTCGGGCGAGATTCGTTAGGGTTTAGGACCCAATGGGCCACATGACCTGTGCCCAGAGTCATTGCACCGCCTGGGGCCGTAGCAGGCAAAGGAACCCAGAACTCTGGTTTCTCTGTCGACTCGCTTTCGGTTCCCAGCAGCCCAGGTGAACCGGCCCGGCTTTGTCTCTTCCTTTCCCGTTGGGTCCAGGGCCTGGGCCCAGTTCGCCAAGTCCCCGAATGAAAGAGGTTTCTGATGTCCTGGCCTGGGACCCCGGAGCAGCGCGCCGACTGGCCGGCCGCACCGCGCATTCTGGCTGGCTCGTTTCCCCGCTCCTCCTTCCCCGACCCGGGGGCTGGCGGGCGCGCCGGGTGAGGCCGGGAGGCTCAGTTCCTTATTTTACGAGGTGTCGGGCCGGTGTCAGACGCAGCTCCGATAAGTAATACTCCAGTCTGAGGGACCAGAACGTGGTAATTAATCCCAAAGACTTAAGTGTATTTTAGTTCAGGAGAAAAAAAATCACTAATTCAATCGTCCGGAAAATTGAAGTTTGATGCATGAGTCCCCCCTGAAAGGGACAGGCTGGGGCCAAGGCGCCTCCCCTCCGCCCCTGCCGCTTGCCGCGGGGACCCTCCTCCTCCCCACCCTTCTAAGCCTTCAGGTACAGGGAAGCCCACTCACCCCGCCCTGCATGTCCCCAGCCACTCAAATCAGAGGCATGTTGGTTTTGCTCCTTACCCCAATAGATAACCCCTCTTTCTTGGAGCCCCCAAAGTGGTTTGTGCTGATAATACAGATGTTCCCCTAATATGCACACCTGCGAAGGGGCATAAGAGAATGCGGGAGGTGTAAGGGGAGTGACTAGATAAGAGGCCCAGAGTGCACAGGGTCAGGAGCTGCAAAAAGGCATATGGGAGAAAGGACTTCAAATCGGAATGAACTGGGGTCATGGGGGCAGCAGGTAGGAGGTTGCTATTGTATAGTGGAGACATTCCTGTGCTGGCTTTAAGGTGGTGTGAGTGGGATTAGAACTGTGGGTATGCTGGTAGTGGTTCGTGTGTAGAATGGTGGATGGATGGATTGTGTGGGAAATGGGTGCATCTCTAGATGATGCATATGCAGGAATGGAAGTCTCTGGCCAAGGTTGGCAGGCCTGGGGCAGCTGGGAACCTGTCTCCAAGCTGGTTCACAGGCAGTGTCTCCCAAAGGAGAGGCTCCTGGGACTGGAGCAAAGGAAGGGGAAGGTACCTTGGCCTGATGCATGTACAGGAGGGGGAGCGATACCCTGAAGGGAGGAGAATTCCCACTTAAGTTTCTTTGGGGGCCCCACCTCTGCACTCCAAGATCCAAGGCTGCCATCAGCAAGCCAACTTGTCTCCTTCTAACCAATACCAGTACTGGGAGAGACCTGGGACTGAGGGCATGTGTATGTGGACAGCTTTGAGGGTATCAACAGGGTGTGTCACTGAATATGCCAGAGAGTTGTGCAACTGAGAATCTGGGCATGGGCTGCTGATTGATGGAGACAAAACATATGCAACTGGGGGTGATTCGGTGTGTGCTGTTGTGTTTGTGTAACCGATTATTGTGAACTAGTGTGTGCAACTGGGTGTTACTAAGATTGTGCAATGGAGAAGGAAGAAGTAAAGCTGTCACTGGGGTGGGTGTACCAATAGTGAGTGATGCCCCCACAACACAAAGGGGGTGTGATGTGTGTGAGCTGGTGTGAGCAAATAACCAGGGGAATGAACATTGATGTGGAACTGAAGCTACAGACAACCATACTCCTAGCTCCAAACAGTTTGACCAAGCTGGCTACCTGAATTTACACTTACAGTGGGTAGGGTGGATGTGAGGGGAGCACATGGCCTGAAGGGAGGAGGCTTATGACAGGAGTGGCAGAAAATGGGATGGAGGACCTCAGCCTGGGCATACATCTACTCTGAAAGCAGCTGGGGCCAGTGAATAAACACTATGTCAGCACGGACTCTGCTTATTTGAGAATAGGCTGGGGTGGAGGATTGTCCTCTGCTGTGCTGTTGGGTAATGCCAGGCTGCCCTGCCTGCCCCCTCCTCCTCAAGTGGATCCCCAGGTGGAACCTCTGTCTCTAGAATAATCTGCAGACTCACTTGTGGCTACCTGAGTACTAGGTCACCCTCAAAGGCCCAACTTCCCCTAGCTCTCTCAAGAGAAGTTCATCTTTCCTGAGGGAGGGACTGCTCAGCCCTGCCCAAACTGGGGAGAGGACAAATGGCAATATGCACATGTGTGCATGGGGGATGGATGCTGCTGCCTGCAAGGTTGACGGTAAACGAGTCCTGCCTGCTTTAGAACCTGGTTTGTGTACACAGGAATTGCTGTGCATTGGTGCGTGCATGTGGACCTGTGCAGGTTTTCCCATGGAGAGCTGGAGGGGCTAGTTGTTTGTGAGTGAGGGGGTAGATGTAATGAGGAAGGAAAATTAGATACCTGTGAGTATCCTGGGACCTGTGTGAGTTTAGTTATCAGCATGTGTATATAGAGGTTTGAGATGAGTTGTCACCACATCTGGTTATGGTTGTGATATCTGAATACATGGAGGCACTCCCAGTTGGATGTCTGCATGCCCACCCCTGCCAAATTCAGGGCCCCAAGTCAGAAGCAGTGGGTCTAGGGCTCTGTGGAGAGAGATTCAGGTCTGGGAGTCCCTTCAGCCAAGAAATGGAGGCCTTCTTTTTCCCTTTCTTACTAGCCCACCTCCCCAACACAGAGGCTGGGGTGGGAAGAGGTGACCTTTCTCATCTCTCAGAGGCCGCTCAAGGTGAAGTTCCCAGGTCTCCATAGGTACTGTCTGCTCTCTCCTGATGTTTGTGATGGGGCCTATTGATCCAACTGCTCCAGGGCCCACCTGCCCACATGTAAATGAAGGGTAGGCTCAAGTGGGCCCACTGCCAATCCAGAGCACACACAACACAGACACACAGTGTGACAAAGAAGTCCCAGAAAGTGCAAACACACACAAAGCAGGCACTGAGTTACACAGACCTACAATGCAGAAAACCAATATACCCCCACAGTGACCTGGACACACAGAATGCCCAGAAACATAGTGCAATCACATATGATACAGATCACCCACCAAAATATAAGCAGCCAGTAACACTCACGACACAAACAGATAAACCTTTGCTGTTAAACAGATATATCATCCTCACCATTGTACACACAGTACAGACACAGTGAAAGAGGCACAGCCCATAGTTATCACAAACATACAATGCACATGCTTCCAGACATTCTCTGCAACCACAAGAGTGGGGAGGGAGCTGGCTGGTTTAGGTGACTTGGGGGGAAATGCTGCCAATGTTCTGATGTTCTGAGAGAAGTCCAACAGCAGCACAGGGCAGGGAATAGCAGACAAGGGTGGTGAGGCAGGGAGGCTCAGGCTCTCCGGGGGAGCTCCCAGCCCTTAGCCCAGGAAAAAAACCAAGTCCCCCAACCACCCCAGAAATTCAATCAAAGCCACCCACCACCCACCGCCCTGCACAATGGCTCTGGCTGGAGTCGTTATCATTTTTGTTAACTTTTTATCGACTGTTTGCTAGATGGTGTGTCAGTAAAGTGTATGATTTGAGATGAAAAATTAGGCAGATTAACCTGAGGGGAGAGCCTGATTGATTACTAAATAGGATCAATTTGAAAGTTTTAGTCCTGGCGTTTCTGCAGAGCCTCTTAATACTTCAAACTTCAATTTTACGGGCGATTGAACTAAGCATGTTTCTGACAAAATTGATATATGTATTAATTTGCTTTAACTGGTGATTAATTACTCTCCACTGAAAGAATTATATGGAGCTGTTTGCCTGCGATTTGCATATTAATCAAATTCTAGTTGATAATTCCACCGGTGGGGGTGTCAGGGGCGGGGCGTGGGGCGTGAGGGTGTGAAGGGGTGTTTGCGCCTGTGCCGGTGTGTGCGCTGGTGTATGTGGGGGCTCCCCACCCCCCTTTGCTCGCTCCCTGCTTAGCTGCCAGTTTAGTGCATTAAAACCAAAGATGCAGAACGAGTTTGCCCGGCTATTTGGCGGGAGCAGAAATTGCCTGTCCGGTTTTATGATCTGCTCAGCCTGAGCAGCCGGGTCCTTAATGTCCCCTGTCAAAGTGTCCGCGATTTAAAGGGAAAACGGCCCCCCGCTTTAGCAAGGCGCCTGCCTGACAAGGGAGGAGGCAGGGACGGGCACCCCCTTTATTAACCCCCTTCCAGAAGGACCATGGTTTCCGGATGGCTCCCTCACTCCCTACTCTGGGGACCCTGAGAAACCATGTCCTTGGACAGGTACCAGCTCCTAAGATTCTTTAGCCATGGAGTGTCCCCCCAACACACACAGCACAGACTCAGAGACACTGTCATACACTGTCACTTGAGCTGATGGGCAGGAAGCCATCCTCTTAGGCACGCACAGACACAGCTACCCAGTCACACTCCTGTTTACTTAGATACCTGCTCTTGGACATGTCTGTAGACACACTCAGCTACCCATATGCACACTCAGACATACAGAACCGCACACAGGCAGTAAGCTTACATAGACAGCCCAGTCACGTCCACTGGGCCTTTCAGACGCACCTGGTCACACACACTGACACATGTACATTTTCAGACCCACACGCAGACCTCTTACACACACACACACACACACACACACACACACACAGAGGCATAAAGCTCTCTGCTTGGGGATTAGGGGTTGGATACACCCCCAGATTCCTTCTCACACCCTCCCAGCATACCCAGTCCCCACGATCCCCTTCAAGCCCTAGGCCTGCCCTACTCAAAGCTAAAGGGGGTAACGCCACTGAATCAACTTTGCCCATCTCTGGATTCAAAGGGTAGGAGTGTAATTAAAACCAGATAATTAATGAGACAATATTCCTCCAGCTACATCTTTAATGAACAAACCCCTTCAGGGCAGCCTCTTCTTCTAGGCTCATTAAAGAGAAGAAAGTTGGGCGGTTTGCGGACTTCCCAATGCGTTAATAACGAACCCGGAGTGGGTTCCTCGGACTGGAGCGCAGGAGCCACAGTCGCGCTCCTTGGCCCTGGTCTTCCCACCACCACTTTGTAGCTTTACCCGCCCCCACTCCCATCTCCACCTCTATCCTAGTCAGGTCCTTTCGTTTCCAGCTGCCCCCCAGCGGTCTGGCAAGCCGGTGTTCAGGGACTCCCTGCTTCGCTTGCCTCTCTGGTGGCCTCTCCCAGCATCAGGCAACCTTCGCTGGGACGCGACTGGGCGTCCGGCCTCCCAGTTTCCCTCCCGCGAGACCCTGCGCACTCCAGGACCTCTAGCTGGATGAGGTCAGCTCTGTAGAAGGGAAATAGAGGCAAAGTAGGGGCCTGAGTCTCCCTCTGAACCTCAGTGCTCTAGCTGGGTGGCCTGGGGCTGGCATTTGAGCTGCAGACCTGAGAAGGGGCAGGCAGAAATCATGTCTTTTTGCACGCGCGCCCTCGCGCACTCTCAGGAACGCGCACTAGCACATGAACTGGCGCGCACGCGAGCGTGCATGCAGACACGCCCACTCACTCGCTCACACTTGTGCAGGGTCGAGATGCCTCAGGTCCAGACTGCATGGCCCGGGCAGCTGGGAGAGCTTGCTGAGGCCTATCCCCTGCCGCCTGAGGTCGCCCTAGCGTCATTGTCCCCAGGGTAGGAACATTTATGTTCGGCATTCAGTCTCCGGGCCTACGGTGGACAGCTGGACCAGAGAAACTAGGAGCAGGCAGCATACCGGGGGCCCAGGGCCTGGGGACTCAGACTCAGGCGGAGCCGTAGCTCCTGCCGCGGCTTTGGCGGCAGCGCCTGTGTTCGCCTGCGCTGGCTTTTAGGGATGAATTATGTGGCAATGAGCGAAGTAAATCTGCATGCACAAAAGATGCTAATTACTCTTAATAGCCTACCCAGACGCCCCGAGACTGGAAACCCAGAAACGTAAATCTGCTCCCGATAAATATTTTTAATTGTGAAATTTCCTGGAAAGAAGGCTTTGGGTGCGCGGGTCGAGGCATTTGGCTTTGTCGGGAAGGAAACGGCCCCACTCAGGAAGCTGGGTCCGGAGTCAGATCCCCGCGCAGGGGCGCCTGGTGCGGGCCGAGCGACCTGAGCCCGGCTGGCCGGCGCTGGGTAAAGTTAGTGATGTATCGCATTAATTACCAGTGTGAGCTGCAAATGGTTTGAGGCCCAGGGAAAATTAATGAGAATCCAAATTCTAATTATGTAGCTGTTGTTAAAGAGTTTAACTAGATAGTCACAGAGAACATTGGATTATGCATAGAAATATGCAGGCAGTGTGCGCGGTCCGGGAGATCGGTCCGGGGACTCTCGGCCAGGTCGCTGCCTCTAGGGCACTCCTCCTCTTAGAGAAGGACCCCACCCCCCACCCCCGCCGGAGTGTTTAAATAAAGACCCTGTGTTTTCCGTTGGCGGCGGCAGGGCAGGTCTCAGGATAGGAAGAGAGCCCAGAAGCTTGCAGAAGCGTGCATTTTGATGTAGGGTCAGTGTGGAGATCCGGGACTCCTAGGTCCCTTGTTCTGGGTAAGCGTCTGTGTCCATTTCTCAGGTTGTTGCCTCCGGGTCTCTGCGAATCCACCCTGCACCTCTTTCTGATAATCATGTAATTACATCTGAACGCGGTAGGTTTATATTTTTTCCACTGTCAGTTTAAGGATATAGCTACCAACCGGAAGTTCAATTACACCCTAAGCCTCGTCATTCACTTTATTAAGAACCCTGGATATGTTTCCATTTTCACAGGAAATGAGGTCTGATCAAGCAGCACTAATATCATCGGCCTCGGGGAGGGGGCGGGGACTCTAAGGGGCGGGCTCCGCTTCCCCAAAGCCCAGCGGCGGGTGGTGCCCAAGCTTGAGAAGTGTTGGGCATCTTGGGGCGGCAGACACTTAATTCTCCACTTCTCCCAATTTTTCCCAGAACCTCGGATTCGTTCTGTCCCGGGCCACCCACTCGGCAGCCCCGCACTCTCCCTCATCCCAGCGCGCTAAGCTTGAAGTGAGCAAGTGGCGAGGGCTTGGGGAGTTGAGGGGACATTGCAGCCCCAAAGGCAGATCCAGCGTCCTTTCAAGCCCACCTTTCCCCTTCCCAGAAGCTTGGCAACCTCGGAGGATCTGCTAAGGCCTCTGGAGTAGGCCTGGACGGCGGGGAAGCACCACCTCTCTGGGTCCCTTCACCGCCCCGGTCAGTCTGATTCCAGATTTCCATCTCCCCTTCCACAAGAACGCAACCTCTCCGGTGGCGCCCCTACATTAGAGGGGGAAGTCGGCGGGTCCGGGTCCTCACCATGGAGCTCCAGACCTCCGGGCCAGACCATGCTCGGCACTTCGCAGCAGCGGGAGGCTTCTACCGCCTCTCATCGCGAATTCCTAGACGGCAGGATGGGATTAATACTGGCGCTGCTGGCAGCGCGTCCCCTCGTTCTCTCCAAGTCTTCCCTTCACACAGACTCTCGGAGCGTGAGGACTGGGGAGGGATGGGACCTATGGGCCAAGCACTAGGAGACTGGGTTGATCTGGAGAGAGGACCCTACAAATTTGGGGCATCAGAATCTGAGTAATTTGCAGGAGATGGCGAGGAGCCAAGCTGGGTGCCGATGGATCTGTTCAGGGAAAGCCTAGGCAGAGAAGGGCACGTGGCACAGGGCTGTCTGACTGGGGGAATGGATCTGAGTCAGAATCGTTAAGAGCCCTCACCTCTTTCCTCCTGGGACCTGAGGTGAGGGCAATTCCTCGGAACTTGGGGCAGATTTCCCAGCGTCAGAAGAAGCCACTGAGGATATCCGAAGGAAGAGAAAGAAAGGGAGGTCAAAAGTCCGGAGATTTACACTCACCCTCTGCTCCCTAGCGCCCCGCCCCGGCAGCAAGGGATGGAGTCTGGAAGGCTCAGAGCAGGAGGTGACCTACAAATCCTGGGAGAAAAGCAAACAGATGGAAAGACATTGGCATGCTCTTGGATTCTTTATTTCTGGACTGAATTCGGATTCTAAGACCCGGAATTTTTTCCCAGTGTCTCAGAACAGCACCTATAAATTTAGAGAGACAGGTGGGCCGACGACAGACTAAAAGACCAAGGATCCTCTACCCCTCTCCAGCTCCTGGGGAAGTCTGGGGGAATCTATCTTTTGTCCCTCGAAATGCATGCCATGCCTTCGGCTCCCTCTTCTCTTTGACTCTTCCAAGCCTCCTGGTAACCATGGCTGCTCCATAGGCCCCCAAATACCCTCTGTTTCAATGAGTAGGATCATTGGACCGCAGCTGGCAACTTCTTCGTAATAGCCCTCGCTAGGTCTCAAAGCCAACTAACCCCCTCCACTTGAGCTAGGGTCTTCAAAAATTCTGCGCTTCTCTGTGCTGCGGCCTTCGAGCGCCACCTAGCGAAGTTTATGAAGACGCGCAACAGCAGCATGCGTTCTACAGCTACCGGTTTTCCACCACCCAACCTGGAACCCCTATACCCACACAGACACAGTCCGGCTCTCTCACCAAAAACCCTTACGTGAGCACGCTTCACCTCCACTTCCTGGCACTGGCACTGAATCATCGGAAGAGAGCCACTGCAGGAAGAGCAGAGGAACGGCTTGGGAGTGGGACTGATTGGGACCCGCAGTTGCTGGGGACGTTCTTTCAGGGGTTGGGTATGGGGTGAGGCTGAGAAAGGGATCACCCCATTATCTCTCTCTGTTGATGAGGGGCGGAAGAGGAGCCCTCCTTGTGCATCTCAAGAGGCCATTCCCTTTTCTGGGCGAGAGCCTGAAGGGGAAGTTATGAGCTCCTCGTCATTTCTGTTTCTACCCTAGCCAGGCCATCTTTTGCAGTCACCGGGACACTAGAAGCAAATTACCAGAACCCTCGTAGGTCACAAAACTTGGGTCCCTGGACCGCTGCGTAGGAAAGGTTAGGCAAGAGCTCCCCCTGCTGTCCATATGTTGGCACTACTGTAGGCTGCCGCGCTGAAAGGCTGCAAAATGCAGCAGAGAAGCAGCACATGCTTCTGTGATCCTGATCTGATCTGACTGCGGTCATCTTAGCCATCCCTCTGTCTTTAGGAAGGAGATCGTTTTCCCAAACGGGCAGAAGAGGCTTCTCTGATCTTTATGGATCTGCACAGGGAAGGAATCACTCAGTGCTGTTGATTTCCACCCCTGTTGCTAGTTCTATGCAAATCTTACCTTTCCCTTCTGCCTCTGCACCAGCTGACCGCAACTGATATGGTGCCTGGAAAGTTAGAAATTACTTCCTCTACAGTATGACCATCAAGACAGACAGGACAGACTGTGTTCCCTAGCTAGCACTCTACAGATGGAAAGGTCAGGGAAGAACGAGTGCCAACAGGTGCAGGGTCAGTCCATTTAGAGACTATATAAAAAGTGCTGAGAGGTGGTGATGGCGCTGTTTGGCACTTGTAGAAGAGCCAAGACCCATGAGTTTTTTGGGTGACAGCCAGCACTCCCTGGCAGAGAACGCCATGAGGGCCCTCACATGCCTGACACACACTGACTCCCTGACATGTGAGCTACTCCCTCCTTCAGGCTGACTCAGACTGCCACTGTCTCCTATTGACACTGAACTCCCTGACCCTGGTGCAGTCACATTCACCAGAGGCCCACTCCTGAGATCTGTCCCACCTGTTGCAGGATATTCTCCAGTCCTGACAACTAGAAGAAGCAAGGGTCAGAGTGAGCAGAATCCCTAGGTAGGTGTGGGATGAGGCAGTTTGTGAAGGTCATTGCTCTGGGTCTTTGCCCTCAATTTTGGGGCTGTCCTTAGAGAAGAGAGATGAAGAGCAGTGTGTGCATGTATATGACTGAAGGAGGAAGACAGGACTTTGAAGGTCCCCCCTATGATATGAGATCCGGTGACAACTTCTCATCTGAGGTGATGCCCTGTGATTGTGTGTAGGTGCCCCAGAGCTCTGATCTAGGCCCCTCCTGCACATCTGCCATGTCCTAAGAGCAGGACTCCCACATGGATACAGATCAGAGGAAGCTCCTAATATTGGAAATTTCCAGTTACTCTAAGTAGCCCAAGAACATGAGAATCCTTAAACCTAGGCCTGAAGGGGAAAACCGGAGAAGGGGTATCTTTTTCCTTTTCTAGCTCTTCCATCCTTTCTCTCTTGTGGTCTTCAGTAGTTTTCCATGACGGGGCATGGTACTTTCTCCTTTCTCCAGTGCAGACAGCTTTGGGTCCTTCGAGTCACTGCTCTTAAAGCCAAGACACCTTGTATTCCCTTATCCTCCCATCAGGTCTAGGAGGAGAATGCAGCAGGGGACAGGTGGCTAATGCGTGTAGCTGTATGCTAATCTGAGCTTGAGAAAATGCAGATTTCAGGCCCCATTCCAGGGCCACTGAAATGGAATCCAGGGAGCAGGACCTGAGAATCTTCCCTTTGACTTAGGAGCTTGTGGCCAGGATCTGGAGTCAGGGACGTGTCCTGGATATGGTGAACAATTTTTATGCATTCTGATCTTCTTGTTTATTTCCTTCTATTCCCTCTGGGTTCCAAGTTGAAGTCGGTATATTTCTGTGCTGAGAGGAAAGGTGCATTATTTATTTATTTGTTGCGCTAGCCTGAGCCCAAGAGGAAGAAGACAGAATAATGCTGCAGGGTGCTCGGGAGTCCCAGGCAGTGAGAGTGGAATCAGCCACAGGCCAGAAAGAAGTGGCCCAGGGTTTTCACATCAATGGGAACCACGCGCTGAGATTCCTAAGGAGCCCAGAAGCAGCAGACAGGGATGCCCCGACTGGGCAAGTCTGCATTCTGACCTGTGGGACAGTGCAAAGGGTGGTTGTGGGTGGCCACCTATGGAGCTGGGGACTTGAGGGCACAGGGACAGTGTGATGACACTAAAAACTAGGGACCTTTGTCATACCTGTGACCTTACCCTGTTGTCTGGCTGTGTCCTCCTTGTAGCCCTAACCTTACAGGAGCCTCTTAACCCAGTGCCCAGAATCCCATACAATTGGAGGCAGAGTTGTGTGTGTGTTTGTGTGTTTTTCTGGTTGGTGATGGCATCATGTGCTTTTATTAGATTCCTAAAGGGACCCAATAGAAGTCAACAGCATTGACTTCCTTCTCTTTTCTTCCTATCTGCTGTGAAGAAACCACCTTGATTTTATTTCGAAACTCCTGTGACTGTGCATATAAATATGTTTGTATAAGTTAGGTTTGAACATAAGCAGGAATTCCACAGCTCCTGTCAGGATGCTACGTGAGGACAGTTGTCAGGATGTGGCTGAGGTTCCAGCCATGCTTCCACCGACAGGAGGCTCCCTGGAGGAAGAAGGCTGCACTTTGCTCTCGTCTGTGGATCCCAACCAGAGGACAGAGTGAGAAAGACGTAGAGGACTGGGAAAGACAAACGGGACTTTTGCCTTGGCAAGTAGAGGTCAGATCCAGCTGACCTTTTGCTTCACTTTAGCTCTCACCTTCTGTAAACCTGGATTCCACGAGACCAAGAGTTCAGACAGCAAATTCTTTGGAAGTCTGTGGTAGTTTCCAGGGCATATCTGTTGACTGAGTGATTAAGTAAATGAAGCAAAATGGCTTCATGAAGTTACAGCCATGATAATAATAAAAAAAAAACAAGCCCTGGCCGGTTTGGCTCAGCGGTTGGAGCGTCGGCCTGCGGTACAGAGAGACCCGGGTTCGGTTCCCGCTAAGGGCACATACCTCGGTTGCAGTTTGTCCCCGGTCCTGGTTGGTCGTGCGGGTGGCAGCCACTCGATGTGTCCCTTTCACGTCGGTGTTTCTCTCTCTCTCTCTTCCTCTCTCTCCCTCCCGCTCTATCTGAACAAAAAATGGAAAAATGTCCTCGGGTGAGGATAAAAAAACAAACAAACCAGAAACCTGGTCTTTGTAAGTCATCTGAAGCTCTTTCAGCAGGGGCCTCAGTCATTTCAACAGATGTGCTGTGTGCCGAGACCTTCGCATGTGATTACCTCACTCAGTCCCCAGAGTGTCAAGACATAGGCACTGGGAGTTGCGATGCCCATTGTGCAGATGGGGACATGAGGCTGAGGGCAAGGCCCTTGTCTGCTGTGGCAGATTGCAGGCGATCAGAACTGGACCTGCTTCCTGAAGCTGCAGAGCCCTCTCTGCTGTTCTCCCGGGGCCACCTCTGGGGCCTGCCCTTCTGTCTGCAGGGTCGCGGCTTCGCTTTCAGCCTCTCCTCCCCTCCTCCCAGGTGAATGGTGATGTTCGACTCTCGGCTTCTTGCAACTCCAAGTGTGGTCCTGGAGCCCATGACTGTGGCATCACCTGGGAGCCAGTTAGAAAGGCCCCACCCAGAACCTGCATTTTAACAAGATTTCACTGAGTGATTTATGTGCACGTTGGAGTTGAAGCTCAGCTCTCCGTCTCTCTGGCCAGTTGAAGGTAAGGAAAACCCTTAGGTAAGGGATGCTCATTTCATTCAAGACCTGCAGCCTCTCTGTTCTGCTTCAGATTTCCCAGGATTTCTCCCTTCCAAACCTTCCCTTCCCTTCCAACCAGAAAGCCAGCTCCTCCTGCCCTCCCCATATCCCTGCATTACCTTTTATTTAAAAGTAAACTTTTAATTTCAGAATAGCTTTTAATTTACAGAGAAGTTGCAAAGGTAGTACGGAGAGTCCCCACAGACCCCTCACCCAGTGGTGCATTTGTCCCAACTAAGCGAACAACATCGGTATATTACTACTAACTACACTCCACTGTATTCAGTTCCACCAGATGTTCTACTAAGGTCTTTTCTCCATTCCAGGACTTCATCAGGATACTACATGACATAGAGCTGTTACAGCTTCTCAGACTTCCCTTGTTGTTTTTTTGCTTGTTTGTTTTGTTTTTTAATTTTTATTTACTGATTTTAGTGAGAGAGTGGATGGAAGAGAAACATTGATTTGTTCTTCCACTTATTTATGCATTCATTTATGCTTTCTTTTTTTTTTATCCTCACCTGAGGACATTTTTTTCCCATTTTTTGTTCAGATAGAGTGGAAGGGAGGGAGGGGGAAAGAAAGAGAGAGAGAGAGAGAGAGAGAAACATCGACGTGAAAGGGACACATCGAGTGGCTGCCACCCGCATGACCAACCATGGCTGGGGACAAACTGCAACCGAGGTACATGCCCTTAGCAGGAACCAAACCTGGGTCTCTCTGGACTGCAGGCCAACGCTCTAACCACTGAACCAAACCGGCCAGGGCATCATTTATGCTTTCATTGGTTGCTTCTTGTATGTGTCCTGACCTGGGATCAAACCCAAAACCTTGGCCTATCGGGACAATGCTCTAACCAACTGAGCTACCCAGACAGGGCTTTCGCTTGTTTTTGTTTCTTTAACATTTTGGAGGAGTACTGGTCAGGTATTTTGTAGGATGTCTCTCAATTTGGGTTTGTCTGGTGGTTTTCTCATGGTTAAACTAGGCCTATGGGTTTTGGGAAGAAGACCACAGAAGTGAAGTGCCCTTCTCATCACATCACATCGGGAAACTTGCAATTGACATGACTCATTATTGATTATGTTAACCTTGATCACCTGGCTGAGGTCCTGTCTTACCTAACCTTCTCTCCCCACTTCTCTATAGTTTCCTTCCTGGTAGTTTCTCCTTATTTTAGGAGTTAATGATATGTTTGTACCGCAACATCTCCATCACCCTGCCCCGCACAGTCCTCCCCATGGGCTGTGGCTCTGGTGCTTTCTTCACCGCTGAAGTGGGTTGTTGGAACATCCTCTGCCAACAGAATCCCCGATGCAGTCATGGTTCTCCTGCCAGCATGAAGCTGAAAAGCTAAATGGAAGCTTCCCACCAGAGCCTGGAGGCAAACAGGTTGGACCTTGAACAAGCCAAGGTGTGCTTTGGATATCTACTCGAGGTAAAGGAGAAAATTAGAGTTATATCAGAAGGTGATCAGGAAAAGGGCAGTGCTGGATGTGTGAAGAGGGAAGTATCCAGTCATGCCCGAGTGTTTGCATTTCTTTATATTGTGTTCTGAACTCTGAATTACCCCTCTCAATCATGGGAGGCAGTAGCTATGTGCTTCTGCTCTAACACAATAGTCATATTTCCACTTTAGAATAGCAACAGTGAATGAAAAGCATTCTCCTGCCCTTCCCACTTTGAGCCTTCAGTCTGTCTGTGCTGCATAAGACAGTCCCCTTCCCACCCTAGATCCAGGGCTGCCTCTTGCCGAGTAATCATGACAAAGAAGTGGCCCTGGAGAGTTTGGCGGGCCAAAGGGTCTCAGGTTTGATTGCCGGTCAAGGGCATGTACCTGGGTTGCGGGTTTGATCCCTGGCCCCGGTCAGTGTCATGCAGGAGGCAACCAACTGATGTTTCTCTCTCATCTTTCCCTCCCTTCCACTCTCTCTAAAAATTAACTGAAATAGATCTTCAGGTGAAGATTAACCAAAAAAGAGAGAGAATTGAAAGACATTCATCCTACAAGGGCTCCAGCAAACAGACTTGGTGCTCAGGAAAGAAAACTCTGGCTTCTGGAGAATTGATGTCTTTGGAGCCCTAAGGTGGGAGGGGCACCCAAGATTCCTATGACCTGACTCAGCCCCTGCAGCCCTACCTACCACCCCTCGCCCCCCACCCTGAAATCTATAGAATCATGTTCAACTTCCAGAATTCTCCATCCAACATTACCTTTGTATGGTTCCAGGACTGTCCAGAGATGATGAAACATTGGTATTTGTTCTTCCTAAAAGGGCTACTCATGATCAACAGTCACGTCCATGCCAGGTAGGAGTCTGCCTATGGAACATTCTGCAGGGTTCTTTGCCACCCTACACAGGATGTATGATGGATCCAGAGAATCTGCCACTGGCCAGTGTGGTAGAGGGTGGTGGGTGGAGGGAGGGACAGTCAGCTGCCACCACCATGAATTCTGGTTGTTCAAGAGAGATCCACTGTGGAAGAATATTCTCTGCACTCATTTAGGAAGAACCAGCTTTTTGATCCAGCTGGACACTCTTGTGAGCCACACACCTTCCAGTAGAGAGAAGTGAGGGACAAAGAAGCCCCCTAAGGCTATTGGTAGTTGTTTTAATAAGCTCTGTTTGATGGCAGTGAATGGAAACCCACCCAAAGCAGTTTGATATAACAGCTATAGAGGACTCCTCTTTGACACTTCCCTGAAAGTGGACTTCAGGATCTGGGGTACAATGTGACCCCCACTCCACCAGACATGACTTATTGGAGCAAGAGTGGTTTCTAAGCCACATTGCTGATCTGGACAAGAGCTAGAGAGTGATCAGGACATCTCTGCGGCCACTCAGACGTGTGATCTCTGGGGCTGTGAAGCAGCCACGTTCAGCCTGGTGCACAGGGAGAACTGGAGGACAGTGGTCTCAAGGAAGATGCCTGAGACCATGGGGCTGAGAGAGAGCAGGGCGGCCTGGCTTCTAGGTCCTCTTGGGGCCCCGTGTGCCACCTGTCCTTACAATAACTATGTTAGGTAATACCTACACCTTATAATAACTACCATTTTTGCCTAAGTTAGCCTGAGTGAGTTTCTGTCACTTATATTCAAAAAAGCCCGAGACAGGGGGTATTGGAATGTTTTAGAGAATATCACAGAAAGGAAGGGTGGGAAGCACACTGGGGCTCAGGAATTGGAAAAATCATGCCCCCCTCTCTCAATCTGCCCATCTGGTTCTTTTCTTTTTCTGTTATCTCAATGGACCAGTTTTCTTTTTTGTTGCCAAAAGTGAATCCCCAAGCAAATGGCCACCCTAGTCCTGAATCCACACGATCTTTCAGTTCCAGGCATTGGACTGTAATTTCTGCATCTAGTTTAAATCTGAGAGACAGACTGGGGGAGGGAGAGAGAGATTGATTGATTCTGCTTGGTTTGGGGGACAAGGTGTCTACACAATATATTGACCAGAACTCCCCACCCCCCTTTTTTATTTAAGAAGAGACAGAAGTTCAACTTAAGGTAGCCCAAGAGGAAAAGAGGGAATGGATTAGCTCAGTAACTGATATGAATAGAGGGGGAAGCATCACTGGTCCAGGCATTAGGCCCGGGGAAGCCCAGGTTGAGCCGACTTCTGTCCCATAGAGGGTCTTAAAGTAGCCGTTCTAACAGCAATGTAAGCTCCTCTCTGTGTTGACTTCTGTCATCCCCAAGTCTTAAGCAAAGTTTTGTCAAATGCTAACAATAATAGAAAGACATTAGAGGTCAGAGGCCTGCAGGCAAACCCTCCCTTCAAAACTGAGACATGGGGAGACATCAGGATTACTTCACAACTCCAGTTGTCTCTCAAACAAGTCTGTTCAGACATCTTCAAATATGCATTTTAGCACCTCTTTCTGCCAGAGTGTTGACACTCTGGGCTGGCTTTCCCAGGGCTGAGTGATGCGTCCGCGGGTCTGTGTAGCACCTTCCTGGGGCTCGGAGGCACAGGCAGGAGAGTGAGCCAGAGGGGCATTCCTGCTTCTCAGTCAGTACCTTTTCTGTTTGCAAATCCCTCAGCACAAACCACTTAATACATGTGGACAAATCTGTCCAGACTCTCAAAAGATACAATACTTGGGAGTGAGGAAAGAGGAAGGATGGTCTTTTCCACACCCTTGGCCATCACTCTTTTCCCCACCTCTCAGCAAGGGCTGGCAAGATTCTTCCAGTGGATACAAAGGTGGAAGCTTGGGGATCGCAGTGAAGAGATAATGGGTAAGGACCTCACCCTGGGTCTCAATGGGTGGCTGGGATAGCGCTGCTTTTGGAACCCATTATCCTGCAAATGTGTAAACTAGCATCTATCAAGGTCTAAACTAGTGCCAGATTGTGTTCATTCAATAAGTCCCTTTTAGCAACCTTTTTACTTTGGAAAAAATTCAAACTTACAGAAAAGTTAAAAGAATAGTATAATAAACTCCTAACTGCCCTTTTCCAAGATTCACTGATAACTAATATTTTACTACATTTCATTTATTCATTCTTTCTCTTACACATGCACACAAAAAGGTGCAATTATCTTAGTATTATTTTTTTCTGAACTATTTGAGGATAAATTTCAGACATTGTAACCCTTCATCCCTAAATACTTCAGCATATCTCTCAAGAGCAAGAACATTTTCTTACATATCCTTCAGACAACTACCAAATTAAGGAAATGTCATTGACACACACTATTACCTAATTCATGGTCCATATTCAAAATTTGTCTTTTATAGCAATTTTTTTTTTTTTTCCTGATTCAGGAACTGATGTGTTGTGGTTCATTTTCATATCTCTGTAGTCTTCTTTAGCCTGGAAAAGTTCTTCTCAATCTGTTTTGCCTTTTATAATGTTGACTTTTTTGAAGAGTTTGGATGTCTGACAGTTTCCTCAGGATTAGATTCAGTTGGTGCCTTTTGGACAGAGATGCCACAGGAGTGATGCTGTGTCCCCCTGGGTGCATGGACCACAGGCACAGGATGTCAGGGGGCCTGATTATTGGTCATGTTACCTTTGAGGGTTGGTTGATGTGGATTCCTACAGCCACATTAAAAAAGTAAAGGCTACATTTTCCCCCTTTGAAATTAACAAATGCTCTGTGGGAAGATGCTTTGAGACTGTCCTTTCCCCCAGTAAGCTCTTGCCCAATAGTTTTAGCATCCATTGGTGAGTCTTTCCTAAATCAATAATTACTGTGACAATTGCAAAATTGAGTTGTCTCCTTTTAACATCTAGAATTAGCTGCTATTTATTATCTCACTTGATAGATCGGACCATTGAGGTTCTGAAGGTCAAGTAACTTGCCACGAAGCAGTGAGATTCAGACTTAGGCCTGATTCCAGAACCTGTAGCCATGCTGTCCTAGCCATGACATGCGGGAGGTGATGAGATGTTCCCTCACCCCTATCCCCCCACAGAACACTCTCACTCCCTGCCTCCCTTCCCAAATGTGAGGCTGAGGCTCTGGTCACAGTCGGGTGGAAAGAAATGGGCTGCAGGGTTACCTTTGCAAACCCCCACCCCCAAACTTTCCCTCTTAGTCCCTCACGAACCTTCCAAAAGTGACACCAGAGTAGAAATCTCACAAAGAAGTCACCTCAATTACCCTGCCCCCTTTTCCAACACAAAGGCAGACACATGTGCACACACCTCGGAGCTAAGAGGCTCTCTCCTCTCCAGATCTTGGGGAATTAAGAGACTTTGCAATGTGAATGAGAAGTACCTGTGACTAGAGAGGAGCCAGAGGCAAAGCTCCAGGGCAACTGCAGTGCTACAGCGGTGAGCTGGGAGTTCTGGAAGGGAAAAGAGGAGAGAGGGAGGGCATACAGGAAGTGCTTACAAGGGCCGGCTCTGGAGTCTGGAGCGGTCTGCTGGAATTTGAACCTGGGTTCACTAGCAACCTCTGCAACTTGGCATAAGTTACTGGCCCTCTCTAGGCCTTGCTTTTGTCACATGTAAAACACACCTGTAGGACATAGTAGTACCTACCTCAAAAGGTTGTTGTGAGGATTAAATGAGCTAATTCATGGAAGTGCTCTGCCCAGGTGAGTTATTGCTCCATCAGTGGTGCGGGTGTGCTGAAGAGGAAGATGACGTGGGTAATGGTGGGTGGCTGAGGAGTCTTGAAGGGCCCTGGCCCCAAGACAGTGCCCACATGAGGAGAGAACCCCTGGTTTGTTATTGGAGAGGCTGGTGGGTCAGACAGAGGCAGGAAGGATATTCCTGTCTTGCAGGGCTGGGAGGGCTGGGATGACTCACTCAGTCACTTGTTTACACTTTATCTCTCACCTGCTTCCAGAAAGGCTTTGAGGAGCTCATAATTAAAGCCTCAGGTGCCTCAGCCTGCTGAGACAGAAAAGACCGTGTCCCGGCTGGAGCATGGCTTGGGGGAGGCTGGCACAGCTTGGCAGGGCCTGGGCCGGCTCACCAGAGGGATGGAGAAGGCCGACTTCCGTAGTGTGTGGGGTGGAGGATAGCAGGGATGAGAGCAGAGGGAGGAAAGCCAGACTGAGCCCCGACTGACCAGAGGTACTGGAGGCTGGGAGTGTCCCTTTTAGATAAAGAAATGTGGTAGGAGTGGTGGGGGAGGGGCAGGAGGGCTCCAAAGGCCTGGAATCTGGCTGCGCCCATTTCCCATATTTGCTCAGTTGCTGTCTTTGGGCTTCCAGCGGCTGTCAACCTGTGGGTTGCGACCCCTTTGGGGGTCGAACGACCCTTTCGCAGGGGTCGCCTAAGACATAACAGTAGCAAAATTACAGTTATGAAATTACAGCAACGAAAATAATTTTATGGTTGGGGTCACCACAACATGAGGAACTGTATTAAAGGGTCGCGGCACTAGGAAGGTTGAGAACCACTGGGCCATCCTGTTGAAGATTCCTGTTGGCCAGTCCTGGGCCCTCCAGCTGCCCCAAGGCTCAGGCCTCTCTCCCGGGAACCACCAGCTTCTCATCTCTGGAGGGCGGATTTCCACTCCAGGTTAAGGCCCAGGGCCAGGTGCCTCTGGCTTCAGGTTGAAAAACTTATTAGAGGAAATCCTGTCCTCTGCCCAGGTCCCTATCTGATCCCCCACCTGCCTCGCCCCCATTCCCAGCATGAGTTGGGTGTCGCCCACTTCACCTTCACGCATTTGGGACATCCTAATGGCCCCTGTGCCTTGGTCTGGCAGCAGTGACAAAGAAGCCCTGCCCCCACCCCTGGGAGCTCTTCTTTCTCAGGCCACCCAGGGCCTGAGCTTTGCCTGCCCCTCCCCCAGGCCATTTCCTGCCTCTTACCTGGAACATCCCTCCTGCCCCAGTCTCAGCTCAGCTCAGGTTTCTTTGGGAGGCTCACCGACAGCGTCCCCACATTACACCAAGTTTTGGCAAGTCCAGCTCAACTCTGACAGACTTTCTGTCACACTCCCCTCCAGCAACTGAAACCACACTTTACCGGTAATAGAATACCTTTCGTTTAGGGAGGTGGAGGGAGTCTCCCCCAGGCGGGATTAAACATCATGACAGTTTCTAAAGGTAGGGGCTGGAATTCAGGCTAAAAAGTAAGGCAGCAAGACAGGGTAGGGGTTGGGGGTTGGACAGGGATGGTCAGAGGTTCTAGAACCAGCATCTGCCAGTCTGGGTTGTGGGGCCGCCCGAGCAACAGAGGTGCAGCTGTGGGGTACAGGAGGGCAGGTGGAGGGCAGGGAGGCAGGAGGTGCCTGAGTGGACAACCAATGGCCACCATGTAGAAAAATAACTTATAGGTTGAGATGTACCTGTGTGGGGACAAAGTTCCCTGTTAGAAAGAGGGGTCTGGCTACAAGGAGCAGAAATGCATTCAACTTGCTCAACCAAAACAGGGTGTTTACTAGAAGGAATAGCAGCACATGGACTTCAAGTTGCAGGGATGGAGCTGAGCCCTCTAAGGGCCTTGATTCAGGAACTTGAAGGATGTCTCTCCCCAAGTCTCCTGTAAGCCCAGTTGTTCCCAATTGTATGTCATTCTCTCTCTCTCTGGATTTGGTTTTATCTGCTTCCCTTTGTACTCATGTAGTGGACATTTGTCATTTTGGGGCCACTCAGCATCTATAATCCCCTTCCTAATAGCACCCCTATTTCCTATGTAGAAGTGTTTAAAAACGTAACCTGGATTTTGCCTTTATTCAGGTATGAGTGGCCAACTGATCAGGAGATGACTGCCGCTGAAATGATAATTTGTTACTCATAGTTTCCCTGAGGATGGGGCATGCGCACCATGCAGGGCCACATGGACGTGTCAGGCTGGCCAGGAGGCAGAGGAGTAAGAGCAGCGCATGGGCACAAGCCTTATGGTGGTTTCCGTGGGAAAGGCAAGGCCAGGGAGGCAAGCAGATTTAGGACTGGAAGTTTGAATAATTTCGGTGGGCTCTGGGCGATAGGGTTGTTGCCTGGTACCTGGCCCCGGGATAAATAGAGGGCAGAGAAATATTGTCTCCTGGAGTGTAAGAGCCAGACAGAGGAGTGGTTTGGAGGACGGGCTCTGGATTGGTTAGTTTACATGCAAAAGACACACCCCCTGTTTTGTTGTCTCTAAGAATTAGTTAACCCTAGTCGGTGAGGCCCCAGCTGCCAGAGCAGAAAGGAAATAAGAAATTATAGTTAATAGAGAGACCTAGTCCTCTCACACTGGCTATGATCTCGGTGAGATGGTAAAGCCAGGCATTCCTCTCTCTACAAAAACAGGGAAGGGAGTGAAGCTGGAGCTGTGGGCACTCTTTGTGTTTCTCAGGCTCATTCTTAAGGAACTGAGAACATCCTGTTTCACCCCAGCTCCTGAAACACAAATGTCCAGCACACCAGGGTCTGTGAGATAGAATCCATAGAGCCATCTCACCTACAACTATAGTCAGGGAGGAACCTGGGCACTAAGAGCCAGGTCATAGTGTCCTCTGGCCTTATGATTTCAAAACCCCCAAAGGGAAGTCCCCAGTGCCCTACATGAGGTACAGCACAAAGGTCTGGGACCGAGTAAAGGCTTCCACCCTGACCTAAAGTCGTGGGAGACCCACAAGATTATTGGTGACATATGGCAAGATGTCACTAATGAAGAGAAGCAAGATACTTGAACAAGTATGAAGTAGAAAATATAGGATAGAATGACTCTCTGAAGGCCTATCATAATTCCTCCGTATGCCTTCCTTTTACAAGTGCCAAGTCGTGCAGGAGCAGGTGGAGAGGAAGACAGGGACCATTTCACATGGAGAGGGAGATGCTTACATGAGCACTCAGCCTGCTGAAGACTACGGGTGGTTTTCTGATTAATTAATTAATTAATTAATAAAATACACCTTTTGCCCTGGCCAGTTTTGCTCAGTGGTTAGAGCATCAGCCCACAGACCAGAGAGTCCTGGGTTCGGTTCCCACTAAGGGCATGTACCTCGGTTATAGTTTGTCCCCGACCACAACCGTGTGGGTGGCTACCACTCGATGTGTCTCTCTCACATTGATGTTTCTCTCTCTCTCTCTCTCTCTCTCTCTATTTCTCTCTCCCTCCCTCCCTCTCTCCCACTCTATCTGAAGATAAATGCAAAAATGCCCTCAGGTGAGAATAAAAACAAATACTCCTTTTTTTAGAGAAGCTTTAGGTTCACAGCAAAGTTGAACAGAAACCACAGAGTCCCTGTGTACTGTCTTCCTCCCCACAGCTGACCCCCACCAGAGTGGTACATTTGTTACAGTGACACATTATCACCAAAGATCACAGTTCACATTGGATTCACTCTTGGTATGAACTTTATTCCATGGGTTTTGAGAAATGTATAATGTCATGTATCTGCCATTATAGTATCATGTAGAATAGTTTCACCACCCTAGAAGTCCTCTGTGGTCTGCCCATTCATCTCTCCCCTCCCCACACCCCTGGCAACCACTGATCTTTTTTTTTTTTTTATCCTCACCCGAGGACATTTTTCCATTTTTTGTTCAGATAGAGTGGGGAGGGAGAGAGAGAGAGAGAAACATCGATGTGAAAGGGACACATTGAGTGGTTGCCACCTGCATGACCCACCCAGGGCTGGGGACAAACTGCAACCAAGGTACATGCCCTTAGCGGGAACCGAACCGGGGTCTCTCTGGACCGCAGCCTGATGCTCTACCACTGAGCCAAACCAGCCAGGGCAACCACTGATCTTTTTACTGTCTGCATAGTTTTACCTTTTCCAGAATATCATATAGTTGGGATCATATAGTATGTAGCCTTTTCAGATTGGCTTCTTTCATTAGTAATATTCAAGTTTCCTCCATGTCTCTTTGTGGCTCATTTCGTTTTGGTCCTAAGGATATTCCAATGTCTGTGTGTATACAGTTATTCATTCACCCACTGAAGAACAGCTTGATTATTTCCAAGTATTGGCAAATATGAATAAAGCTGCTATGGATATATATGTGTAGGTTTGTACATGGACATAAATTTCAAGTCATTTGGGAACCAAGATTGAAACACAATGGGCTCATCCAAAGGCACTTCGTCTCCCGCCTAAGCGAACGGCTGGGAGGTGGCAAAATGAAGGACCCAGATCGTAGTAGTTCCTTCCCTGGGTGCACAACACAGGCCAAGGGAAAAATACCACAGGGGAACATGACATTCGAGAAGTGCGATAGTTATAAAAGAAACTTCAAAAATGAACAACCTATGTGAGAAGTAGAAGTAATGGACCAGTGAGAACAAGAACTTAAACAATCATAATAAAAATTCTCTAGGGATCACGGAGAATATTATAAATTTGAAAAAGGGAATGAGAATGTATAAAGAAGTTATCAAGTATGAAAAACATAGTAGCTGATCTTTACCTCATACCATATACAAAGTAAAATGATGTGTTAAAATGTGAAAGGCAAAACAAAAAAACTTATAAAAAATATAGGAGACTATTTTTTAATATATTTGGGGTATTAAAGCTCAAATTATTGATAGAAATACTGACATATTTGCTTACATTCAATGTCAAAAGACAAGCCATAGACTGAGATATGAAATTTGCTGGGCACATAACTGACAAAGCATCAGAACACAGACTACAGAATTAACTCCTACAAGTCCATAAGAAATAAACAGCTCACAATGGAATATTACATGGCTATAAAAAAAACCAACAAATTCTTACCCTTTGTCACAGCATAGATGGACCTGGAGATTATTATGCTAAGCGAACTAAGCCAGTCAGAGAAAGACAAATACCATATGATCTCAGGTATATGTGGAATCTAATGAATAAAATAAACAGATGAACAAAATAGAACCAGAGGTATGGGTATATGAAACAGACTGACAGATCTTAGATGGGTAGAATGGATAAAAGAAGATGAAGAGATTAGCCAAAGAACATATATGCATAGATCACAGACACAGACAACAGTGTAGTGAAGGCCTGGGGAGGGTGGGTGGGGGACAGGTAGATGGGTGCCAAGGTGAGAAATGGGGGACATCTGTAATAGTGTCAACAATAAAAGAAAAGAACAGCGAAACTCAGTGGCCAATAAAACATGTGAAAGGATGTCCAACCTTACTAGGAGCCAGGAAAGAAAAAGCAAATTTAAAAAATGAGATATATACCAATTCAGATGGATTAGATTGGAAGATTGTTTAACATCTGACCAGACCAAATGTTGTGAAGAAAGTAGGAAAAGAGGATCTCACATGTTGGTGGGAGTATAAATTCATATGTTAGTTTAAGTGGAAGAAAAATGCAACCCTGCATTTCACTTCCAGGTGTACCCCCCAGCGATACACTCACATATGTTCACAAGAAGACGTGAGCTAGAATATTCACCATTGATTGCAACAAATTTTAAACCACCTAAATGTTTATCAACAGCAGACTGGAAGAACTACAGTACAGCCACATGAGGGAATACTACACAGCAGTGAAAATGAACTGGAGCTACATCTATTAATATGCATAATTTCCACAACATAATTTGGAGAAGTTAAAGAATGATATATACATTATATATCTGTATTGAGTTTAAACTCCCTGAAACAAAAATCATGTAATAGCTAAGGAAGCAGAAATAAAATGAAAGTATACAGTGTATGTGGGAATGATAAAGACTATATTAATGATTGTGGTTTCCTCCGGTAAAGAAGGGAGTGGGGACAGAGGAGAGGTACACAACAGCTGCGGTGGAGGCTGTAATTTTTCAATAAAAGTTCTGAAGTCATTTTTTTTTTAACATCAAAGTTTGACGCCCTGGCTGGTTTGGTTCAGCAATTGGAGCATCAGCCCGCGGACCAAAGAATCACAGGTTCAATTCCGGTCAAGGGCACGAAACTCAGTTGTGGTTCGCAGAAGGCAACCAATCAATGTGTCTCTCTCACATCGATGTTTCTCTTTCTGTATCTCTCCCTTCCACTCTGCCTGAAAATAAATGGAAAAATATCCTTGGGTGAGAATTTAAATATATATATATTTAAATCGTGGGTACACAGGTGTTCATATACTATTATCTTTTCTTGTTGTGTGTTTGAAATTTTTCATAATGAAACAAAGAAGTTAAAAGTAAAAAAATATATTAGAAACAGCTTTATACCAATAAAACTGACAATCTATAAGAAATGAATGTTTATTGAGATATGTAAAATGCCAAACTTTGAACAAGAAGAAATAGAAAATAAGGCAACAACAGGTAAAATAATTGAGATAATCATCCAAGTCATCTCTTAAAAGGTTTTCTCAGCTCAGTCGGCCTCACAGCTCAGTTCTACGGAACCTGTTGTATGAAGCATGTCCTTGATGCCTGTGGCCTTGCTAACCCTGGAGACACTGACCTCAGAGGGCCAGCCAATTCTTAGATAGTGAAGGACTTACCTATGAGACCACCTTTCATATGCAAACTGACCGGTCCAGAGCCTACACACCCCACTACCTCTTCTACCCAGCTCCAACACCCTCTCCTTGCTCCAATCACCTCAGGGCCAGGTACCAGACACCTAGGGACAGCCCCTACACCCAAGAGCCTGTTGAAATTATTTCAACTAGCCAATTCCTTGTTCAGTAATTTCAGGATGATGCAGTAAAATGTTAATTCAAACAAATCACTTTAAATATTTGCTTCAAAAAAAAAAAAATAGCCAATCCTAAACCTGCTTACCTTGCCTTGCCTATCTCCTCCTGGTCATACGCCTCAGAGCTACTTAAACTCAGGTCCCTGAAGGGACATGTCTGAGTGCTGTTTGCCACAGCAGAGAATGGGAGGCATCCTAGGCATTCGTCCTGAGGAGAATGATCAGTAAAACACAATAGACACAGTCTATGCGGTACCAGTTTGAAGCAATAGGTTTGAGGTATAAAAAATAACATGGATAAATCTTAAAAGCAGTAAAAAAGGTAAGGGATAGAAAGATTTAAAATGCAGACAAATATAAAGCACAATATATTTTTCTTTTTTCTTTCTTTTTTTCCTCAGGATTATAGTCACTAGCTACTTACTGTTTTTCTGAGACATAGCGCCTCAGATAAGTTGCAGCTGTGATACTGTGGTCATTTTGATTACGAAATCCCCTGAGGGATGACTAGCTTCAGAGAGAGATTTAACAACTGAAGAGTGCAGGATTTTGTATCTAACTGAATGGTTGTACCTTCAGTAAAGAGGGAAAAAAATGATCCCTGGCTTCGAGTTTCCAGGATTTCCCATTGATCGGGGTTTGCAGAGGGAGTGAGCGGAGGAGCTGAAGTTGTTGGAAGGTCCAAGGATTACTGCCTCCCAAAAATATTGACCCAAAGAGACCAACTACCAGGCAGCAGAAATTTTCCACTAAAAATCATGAAAAGAGAAAGAAACGAGAGAGAGAGAGAGAGAGAGAGAGAGAGAGAGAGAGAGAGAGAAGAGGGCCATTTTTCAAAGATATGTGTCTACTCAAGGACATAGGCCAAATACAATCTAGTAAGTATCTATGAGGGAAAGGGGAAATACAAGCAGTAATGGAGAAAAAGGGAAGAAAAATAAGCATATAAAATAAAACTAGATAGGCCTCGTATGAGAGCATAATTGCTTTGCACGACCTGGGGAGTATGGTTAACTGAACTCTATATCTGATGTCTACCCCAGCCAAAACGACAAAACACACACACACGTACTCACACACAAGCTACATCTCGTACCAGATCTGTTGGCTCCCTTAAAATCAGGCCTGGGGCCTCTGAGGTGTCAGGCAGAAGGATTCTGGGGTACAGGTAGTGTTCTTTTTCTCGACCTGCACAATGGGTTATTCATTTTATAACTAATTGTTAAACTGCACAGTCAGATTGTACAAATGTTTCCTTATCGTTATTTCTCATTCACTTGAGCTCTTTTGGAGCTTCTCTAGTGAAGTGGAGACGGGGGGCTTTGCACATTCGTTGCCTACCCTGTCACCTCCCTCTGCCTGCCTTGTAGTCTCTGAGGGGTTCTGAGGAACAGTTTCCAACCCTTCAATCTGCAACTCTAGTTTCACTGAGGCACAGCTGCAGTTTGTATGGGCCACCTTTGCGATGGCCTCTGCCATTTTCCAAAGGTGGTTAAACATCCGATGACTGTAATGGGTCCTGTTGGGACTGAAGACCAGAGGTTAAGGCCCTCTTGACCCCAGGAGGCTGCCCTCTATGTGCCAGGCACTGAGTTGGGCCCAGGTAGCTGAGGTCTTGTCCCTGCCCTCTGGAGGGGACAGATAGTAACCAGAATCCGACCCTTGAAGTCCATCCCTGTCTGTGCTTCCTTCACCCGGAAATCCTTGTGCTGTCCCTTTTCTGCACTTGTCAGGTCCTGTACTTGTTAGTCCTCAACCTCAGTCAGACTACTGGGGAGAGAATTAAAAAGCAAGTGTGCCAACTTCCTGCCAGCCCCCACTTGACCCAGGTTTATCTCTGAGTAGAAGCCATCTGTCAGGAAACGAACCCTCTCCCTTTCAGGGGTTACCTGTACGTCTATCTGTGTTTGCTTAAAGCTCTCCCATGGGCGAGGGAAGAAAAGGAATAAAGGGACTTGTGAATATACCATTTTCCTGGGGGACCTGGTCCTTTCAACCAGCCCATAAAATAAGATGTTAAGTCTTTCAATCTCCCTATCATGGATGATGACTGGAGGTGATGTGACTTGTCCAAGGTCAACAGCAGAGTGAGGCTTGGACACTCCAGAGCATGTAGCCATCAAATCCTCTCCAGAAGCCACAGGGCAGAGACCATGGGGTTGAAAACAAAGAGTGCATTCCTAACCCTGGAAGGAGGTCTGTGGGAGAATAAAGACCTTTCATCCCCTCTGGAGAGCGACTGGGGCCTGCCTGGGGTTGACAGGCACAGAGACACGAAGCTCTGCTGGCCCAGAGGCATCAGAGGCCAGTGTCTCGCCCTCACTGGTGCTGCTTAAGGGAATGTGCCCCGGGGAATGCCAGGTGTGGGTGGGCAGAAACAGGAAGGGTGAAAAGAACATAATTGGTGGCTATTTTGAGGATTTGGAACTATTTTGAGATGGTGAGAGTTTAGAGGAACAAACCCTGTACTTTAAAAGAAAACACTAGGACAAAGCAGTCAGGAACCAGTTGGGCTCTGGCACATGACAGACTTAGCAGGAGCCAAGGTGTCTGGGGCACTTTGTAAGGTGTAAATGAACAGCCCTTTGTGGAGAGAATGGCTACAGTGCACCTGGAATGACAGGAGCCTGAACACACACTAACAGGGGATGAGCTCCCCCTTGTGGCATTTTGTGGTGATGGCATCCCTGAACTCAGGCCGGGGCATCTGGGGAAATTCCTTCCTGTCTCGAGCTGATGAAGTGCTTACAGTGTGTTGGGCTATGCATTTACATCCACCGCTTCACCTTCATAACAGCTGGTGGAAAACTGTTTCTCTTCACCAGCACTTGTCCTCCGTCCTATACCCTCAGGTTCAGGCGGAAGCCTCACTTCCTCTCAGAGAAGCCTGCTGACCCCTGCCCCTGGGTTCTATACTTCTCTTGGTACATCCAGAAAGCCTGGCTGTCTCTCTCCTGCTTCTCACACTTTACTATGATTAATTTACCTAATTGTTTACCTTCACCAACAGACCATAACTCCCTCAGGCAGCTTACTGTCCATTACATCCCTGGCAGAGAGAAGGAACTGAATTAATTTTTGTCAAATGAATAAAGATGAATGAAGGAGTATTCCTGGCATGCATAGTTTGGAGACAGGGTCAACATCACAGCCTGGGGTTATACAGTGCCTCAAAGTGCCACTCACTTTAGGGAGAATATCTCTAAAAGAACGTTAACCTTGCCCTGGCCGGTTTGGCTCAGCGGTTAGAGCGTCGGCCTGCGGTCCTGAGAGACCCAGGTTCGGTTCCCACTAAGGGCGCGTGCCTCGGTTGCAGTTTGTCCCCGGCCCTGGTCGGTTGTGCGGGTGGCAGCCACTTGGTGTGTCCCTTTCACATCGATGTTTCTCTCTCTCTCTCTCTGTTCCTCTCTCTCCCTCCCACTCTACCTGAACAAAAAATGGAAAAATGTCCTCGGGTGAGGATAAAAAAAAAGAACGTTAACCTTGAAACCTCGAGCACTTCCCCTTGCAAAATCCCACATGGCTACATGTTATATTCCTTTGTATTTACACCATTCCTTCCCTGATAAGCTACAGGGAGGAAAAAAAAGTAAGGAAGGAATTTTATGATACAACTATCAGGTGTTGGGACAGAGTCTCTGAGTATTGGTCCTGGGCAAGGTCACTAAAGTGGGGGAAGAGGGTTCATCAGGTGAGCCCCAAGAGGACATTTAAGTTGGCTCTCCGAAATTGGGGTCAAGATCAGTGGGGTCAGGGATCTCACCGTCTATCTCTCACTGTGTTACCTTTTGTGAAGTTCTAATAAGTGACCTTGGCTTCTGCAGGTCAGAGGTTTTCCCTTATTCGTCATCTGTATGTAATGGTGGAAATGGCAGCAGTGCCAGCAAAACCCTGGGCCCCCCAAATGTGCCACAGAAACACCTTTGGAATACCTTCAGAGCACCAGGAAGACTTCTAACAATCTATTTTCACGGATGAAGAAATGGAGGCCCAGAGAGTAATACAGCTTGCTCGCAATCACACGGCTGAAAAGTGGCAAAGCTGGGATGGCAATCCGATGTGTGTCCTTAAAATTGTTTTGAATAAATAATATACTCGCATAATACAAAATTCAAATAGTTCAAAGCAGTGACAAGTCTGCCTTCCTTCTACCGTCTGTCTCAGGCACTCCATTGCTTTTCCCAGAGAACCAGAGCTCTACTTTTCTTGAGTGTCTTTCCTGAACTTGTCTATACATATTGAGACCTACATATTCTTCCCCACACATGCACATGTGGGGGGCAGCTTGGCATGCGCTCTGTTCTGCATCTTGTTCTTCCCACCTAACTATGTATAGCTTTAGAGTTTGCCCCACATGTGTTCCTAGAGCTGCCTCATCCTTTTCATGGCTGCACATTATTACACTGAAGGATATGCCATATTTATTCTCCCAGTCCTCTGCTGATGGACACGGGAGTCCTTTCCAATCTTGTGAGATTACAAATAGTGTTCCAATGAATATGTTTGTAAACATGTCACTTCTTACATGTGAATGTTTATCTGGACCAACGCCTCTTAAGTATTATACTTTGTTTACTCACTTGTTTGTTTGGTCATTTATTCATTCAGGCCCTGAGGACACAGAGATGAAGCATACCCAGCCCCCTCCCTGGAAGTGTTAGCAGAGGTGGTGAACCACCATGGAAGGAGTGTTGGCCAGTCTCAGCTTTGAAACCTGAGGCTGACAACTGTTCCGAGGACTGACCTCCAAGCTCCTGGGTGGATGCTAGGAATCATGGAGACCACACACTTCTTTATACTGCACTGCACCCTCCCCAGGTCTTCCTGGCGTGGCAGTTTTCTGCCCCATTGTCGGTCTTCATTTGAGTAGTGTTCTAGAAGACACCGTGGAGGTGCTAGAACAGGTGCAGCATGGAGAGCGCCCTCTAATGCAGAATGGGAAAACCCAGTACTACTGAGCTCTGGGGTCTTCTAGTGCAGAAGAGAGCAGTCTCAAGACTCCTCCTTTGCCTCAAATGCTAAAGGCTGAGGGAAGAGTCCTTCCAAATCCCACCACCTCCTTCTAGAGACTGGAGGCTCAATTTTAGGGGTATCCTGTGCCCTAGGATGCATTAGGGTGTGAAATCAAGAGAAGAGAGTCAGAGAAATGGGAACGTGGAAACAAACAAACCAAAAAATGAAGGGAGAAACAGAGGTGAAAAAATGGGTCCACCAAAATGGGCTGAGATCACCCCTAGATGGAAATTACAAACACTGTACTTTCTTCACTCCCCAGGTTCACAGACCTTTGTGAGTTCCCAGACACCCCCCTCTCTGCAACTAAGACAGTGATGCTCAAATCAGCAAGTGGGGCCTAAACCCAGCCAAGTTGGGCAGGGCTGGCCTTGAGGAGAGCCAAGCCTGCAGCCCCTCTGCATTTGGGAAAGACTCTGGGTTGGACTTATGGCTTGATGTGGCCTTGTGCACCTGACTGACCCCAGGAGAGACAGTGTCTCCAGAACCCGGTCTGGCCCCTGATTCTTCTCCACATCCAGCCTATCTGCTAACCAGTGACAGCGACCATACCAAATACATCTATCAGTTCCAAGAGCCAGAGCACCTGAGTTCTGGGTCTCTGTCTTCTGAGACCATAGTATGTCTGAGGCTGTCCTGGATCCACATTTGGGAGAGACTGTGGGTTGTATGGTCAGGGTCTTGGGGAGAGCACAGGGGTCCATATGGGGAGAGAAAGAAATTAGTTCTGGTACTGGAGCTTCTATAAGTGACAGGTGTGATAGGCAGTCTTTGCAAAGGTTCCTAGTGACTCCTGGTTCCTGTGGAATCCCCATCTCTTTGTGGAATCATTTCCCACTGAGGGTGGATTATACCTTGAAATTTGCTTCTAATGAATAAAATATAGCAAAAGTGAGGGGCTGTTACTTTTGAGATTAGGTAACCAAAAGACTGTGGGTTCCATCTTGACTGTGGTTCCATCTTGCCTGCTCTTACAGCCTCTTGCTTACTTGCCCTGATGAAGCCAGCTGCTATGTTGTGAGCATGCCTGCAGAGAGACTATCATGGCAAAGAATTGAGGAAAGCTATCAGCCTACAGCTAGCAAGAAACTGAGGTCCTCCATCCAATAACCCACAAGGAACTTGAATCCTGCCAATAACCATGTAAATAAAACTGGAAGTTTACCCTTCCCCAGTCAAGCCTTCAGATGAGACTGCAGCCCCAGGTAACTCCTTGATTGCAATGTTTTGAGAGGAATACACACTGGAAGAAGGTTGGACAGATGTAGAATGGGCTACTTCACTGTACCCACCACACCTTCCAACTGATGATGGAACTCCATCCTCTCTCTCCAAATCCCACTGACTCAACCCAGTTAGCCCACACCCACCACCACCCCCATCTTCCCTACCCCAACCTGTCTCAGTGAGGAAGGACCCTCCCTGTCCCATCCACTATAAAGATGTCTTATCTGTTTGGTCAACCCTTATTCTCCAGGTAGAACCATTTTTCAGTAATTCACACTCTGCTTACCCCTGAAATGTCAAAGTCAGGCTGGTAGTCTTGGAGTCATTATTACCCACGTCCCCAGCTATTCTTGTAAAAATTTCTGCCTTATTCCTCAGGCCCTAATTGGGGGGAACCCAAAAGGGCCCTGAGGGAAATGAGGATCTTGGCTCATTTTCACTGAGCATCCCCCTCAATGGCTACAAGCCTCAGAGAATCTTATCTTTGGTCTTCTCCAAGTCTTGTCTCCTAGTATGCTGCTGACTGAATGATGTGGGGAGGGCAGTGTCCCTGTATCTCTATTGCCCTAAGCTGTCCTTGATCTCTGTGGCTGGGAGAAGGAGCTCAGTAACAACCATTTATGAAGCACCACTTCTGACTCAGCCCTGAGGCAGGTACAGGGACAGAGTTGGTCACAACTCAGAGGGTAGCCTTCAGAGCCTGTAGTCTAGTGGGAGAAGAAGACAAGAAAATGAACACTGACAAAACCCTGTAATGAGTGTGATGAGAGAAGAATACTGATCACATTTTCGGAGCTAGGGAGAAAGCATAATTCTTTCCCAAGGGCAGGGAAGGCTTCACAAAGGGTATAAGTTTATTGGGCACCCATGAAAGAGGAGAAGGTGTTCCAGACAGAGGAAATGACATGTACATGGCCATCGAGGTCTGAGAGAGTGCAGTGCACTCAGGGAACTGCATGCTATTTGGTGGAGATGGCACTCCAGTGAGAGGAGACAGGCATTTTTCTTTGTTTCGCTGACAAGAAAAGATGTCCAAGATAGGTTATCAAATGAATAAAGCCAGTCACATGTGAGTGTGTGGGGTGTGGTCCCTTTGTATTCTGTGTTAACATATGTTTTTGCTTGCATGTGAATGTCTAGAAACTTATTGGAAGAAAACACATAAAATCAACAGTTGATACTTTGAAGAGATGGACTGGACTGGAAAGGAGAAGAGAAGAGAAGAGAAGGAGAGGAGGAAGAGGACCGCTCTCCTTTATAACCTCATACCACTTTGTACATACCACAGCTCAAAGTAGTGACTTAAACCCATGGACTTTCTAAAATATACCTATTTCTTTCTTTTTTTCTTTTTTTATCCTCACCCGAGGACATTTTTCCATTTTTCGCACAGACAGAGTGGGAGGGAGAGAGAGGAAGAGAGAGAGAGGGAAACATCGACGTGAAAGGGACACATCGAGTAGCCGCCACCCGCACGACCAACCAGAGCCGGGGACAAACTGCAACCTAGGCACATGCCCCTAGCGGGAACCGAACCCGGGTCTCTCCGGACCGCAGGCGGACGCTAAAATATACCTATTTCTTATATCAACAGGACTGACATAAATGCAAATCAATCTGGAATTTGATTCTAATGGTTCTTAAACTATAATATCAGACAAATCACAGTCTTATAAAATAGAGCATTGATTAGAAAAAATAGAGCCCCAAGAATTGGTACAGAGATATCTAAGAGACACTCAGAGGAAGCCCCCAACTATACCAGCTGAAGCTGCTTCTCCCCATTGTCTGTCAATGTTCCTCTCTTGACTGACAATGCTGTGACTTCTTTAGGAGTTAACTTGCAAGAGGACACCATTTATCCTCATGTCTCAACCCTCGTACCCAACATTTTCTCTAGGTATGTCAAATCCCAACCCACCAATTTTGGAAGGTGAGGTTCTGTCTGAAGGAGCAGAGAGTTGACAGAAACCTGGATTCCCAGCTGCTCAAACTAGAACAATAACTCCTGAATCTTTACCAAGTGCTCGAACATCATTAAAATCAGTCTGATCTAAAGTTACAATGTCAGAAATGGTGCAACCTCAAAGGAATCTGAAAACTTATAGAGATAGAAACATTGGAGAAGATTTATCATGTGCAACTTGACCGCCTATCCATTATGTCCCAGGAAAGGGTCCCAGATATTTAATTCTCAAAGGCCTTTAAAAATACTTTGGTGGAGGAAATAATAGAGCAGCAAATAACACTTGTTAGCTGTTCTCTGTAGGCTGGGGATGCTATTAGGAGATGGTGTGTGACTTCCTGTTTAAAAGAAAATGAAGGCCTGGCTGGTTTGGCTCAGCAGTTAGAGCATCAGCCTTCGGACCAAAGGGTCTCAGATTTGATTCCCAGTCAAGGGCATGTACCTGGGTTGCAGGTTTGATCCCCATCCCAGGTTAAAGTCATCCAGGAGGCAACCAATTGATATGTCTCTCTCGCATTGATGTTTTTTTTTCTCTCTCCCTCTCTCTCCCTTCCACTCTATCTAAAAATCAATGGAAAAATATCCTCGGGTGAGGATTAACCAAAGAAAGAAAGAAAATAAAGGACTCTGCATGCTTTATATAAAGTAGGGACACTTGAGTAGTAGAGGCAAATGAACATAAATAGTATATTAGTCAACAGAGCTGGCAGGTACTCCATGGACAAAGATCCTTAGGTCCCTGATCATTATTATTTTTGCTTCTTCTAATTAAATGTCTGGAATCAAAATGGCCCATTAAGGTACCACTTGATCAGTACTTTTTTTTAAAAATGGTAAAAACTGGTGAACAGAGCTTTGAGTTGAGTTAGTATGGCAAAGACTACTAATTGTTTTTCAATACTATTTTCCCCTTCTCTCTCATAGAAACAGAACCTCTGGTTTTTAGCCAAATACAGGGCTACCCAGAATAAAGACTACATTTACCAGCCTCCCTTGCAGCTAGGTATGGCCATTTTACTAAGCTCTAACCAATAAAATGTGAGTGGAAGTAATATGTATAATTTCCAGGTGTGTCCTTAAAGGTAGGGGTTATCTTCTTCTTCCTGCCCTTTCTCCATCCTGCTGCTCAGAATACAGAAGCAGTTATGAGGCATTTTGGAGTATAGACGAGGGCAATACTCTAGTGATGGTGCAGACTACAGAAGCAGTTATGAGGCATTTTGGAGTATAGACAAGGGCAATACTCTAGTGATGGTGAGAAAACATTATTAAAGGAAGCCTAGGTCCCTGGATGGCCCTGTGAAATAGAGACATCATCTGATCCCTGAACAACTTACATTTGGACTGTCACATGAGAAAGAAATGGACTTCTATCTTGTTTAAGTCACTGTTATTTTAGGTCTTCATTACTTACAGTTAAGTAAGTAATAATGATAGATAGTAAGTCCCAATGAAAAGAATGTAGGCACCTCCATTAATTCCCAAATCTGAGTCATTTCACAGACCCAAAGCCCCTTAAGTAAAGGGGAGATTGAACATTCTCAGTGAGGAACTCTGTAATAGTATCAAAAGAATGTTCTTTAATAATTATAGCTATCATTTATGGAATTTCATTATGTGCCTTACAGTGGGCCCAGTGGGACTCCAAACCCATTCTATGGCTATCTTCCTTTCTACCCTCAACAACTAGCGAAAAACGAACAAACAAAACAAAACACACACACACACACACACACACACACACACACAATCCAGTAATTGGAAAGCAAAATGGAAGCCCCTGGAGCTCTCACTTTCTGTCAAAAGAATAGATCAAAAGCTACATCCTGGGATAATTGCAAAGATTATACCATAAAAGACTATAAAAATGAAGAGTAATAGTTCCTATCTATCTTCACTTAATTATCCAGAAATGGTAGAACGTGAATGAGGCTTGGAGAAAGTTTAAAGTTTCTATGGCACATCAAAATGCTACATAGAGCCTATAGCATGTCACAATAAAAGAATTACAGTGGAGGCACCTCTTATGGCCCAGTAGAGAACCAAGAGCTATTTACAGGAGGGGGCCTGGGTTTGGTGTAAATCACTAGGTGTACATGAGACACCAAAATAAACTGAGCTGGCTGCTTTCTGATCTACCTTGCCATGTAGAGTCTATCTTTAGAGTCTATCATCAAGTGAAAGTGGAATTTATGGAATCAAGTCCATGTAGGTCCTAAAGGCAT
The DNA here is from genome assembly GCF_014108415.1 of Molossus molossus. Classification (NCBI taxonomy): domain Eukaryota; kingdom Metazoa; phylum Chordata; class Mammalia; order Chiroptera; family Molossidae; genus Molossus; species Molossus molossus. The sequence goes on from NW_023425352.1 coordinate 23,075,877, forward strand.
AAATAAGTGTCCTGTGCAGTCCATTCAACAGGGCCCAGACTAGGATGAGGTAGGCAAGATGCTTAAGGTGTAATATTTAAGGAGGCACTCATTCAGGTCTGACTATGTATTTGTAAGACCTTGAGTGTGAGGCCTCCTTATATTTTTCACTATAGGCAGACAATTTACCTCATTGTCACACATACCACAATGTGCCATTCCTTCCTCCACATCTATGATCTGATGAGGAATACCTTAATACCAGAAGATGGAGAAAGATAACTGTCAAGTCCAGTTTATAGAGCACTACACCAACCATGGCCAGAAACAGAACATTGATGTACAGTCCCATTCAGGTGTGGCTCTGAAAAATATCAGAGAAAAAGAAGTTTCCAAGTGGGCAGAATATTGAACATTATATTTTGTGGCTCACTGTCTGGAGAAAGAGATGACTTGAGAAAGATGTGCAGTACATATATGGGCAGTGACTATTGGTGTAGACAGATGGCCAAGGGCTTGAAGGAATGAGATTAAAGATTTGGGAAAAGGAAGTAGAAGGACAAAGTATAAAAAAATATATTTGGGGATGGATATAGAATGTGAAAATATGTTGTATGAAAAATTGATCACCCAAAGTCTCCCACTATAAAAGAGGGTTCTCAATAATGAGGTGGACAAGATAAACCACTCTGGATCTCAGTCAATCTCCCTCCCCAGGCACCCCAGGGTCTGCTCAGTGTTCTCCTGAACAAATGGTCCCAAGATTGAGATGAAAGCTATTCATGAAGTCACCAGCTCACCAAAGTTCACCTGGTTACTATCATTGTCAAGTGACTATTTTGCCAGCAGCAGTAATCAACCCTGACACCTTTATACTATTCTATAACCTCAGAAGGACCAGTGAGGTATCTAAGCTTTGAATATGCCTTCTCTGAGCATCAAGCTCTGTCAATACTATCATCCATGGACTTATTCTATGTCTTATTTTCCATACAACATTGCTTCTTAATAAGAATTCATTTTTCAGTTTAAAAAACAGGCCAATGTTCATGAGATTCACTAATCTTACTTATATATCTCATTATCCCAAAGCAGCTGACTTTATAGATCAATGGAATGGTATGGCAGAGACAATGGCTTGTCCCCTCATACCTATTCTCCCTTTCTCCTGAGCATATGGTTGTCTGCCTATGGACTACATTACCCAGCCTCCCTTGTGGCTAGTTCTCCTCAATGAAGTATGAGTGGAATTGATAGATACAGCTTTCAACTCATCTTCTTAAAGAGCTTGCTGTACCATTTCCTTCCCTCTAGCAAGAACCGACAACTTTGGAAGGAGCCTGTTGAAGATGGCAGAGCTTTCTCTTAGCTTGGGTTTCCAGATATATTCATCTTCCCTGGATATAAAAGAAAAGTAAACCTTCATCATGTTTGAGCAATTGTGTTTTTGGACTCTTTCTTAGAACAATTTAGTATTTTATGGTGGTGTGATACAGTACTTTAAGAAAGGTATATGCTGTGAGCTAGCAATTAATATAGGATGTTATTTCTCCCATAGCCAAATTATATGTAACTAGAAAGAAGGGGTGGCACTTCTTACAAGTACCCAATGATCCCCTCACTTCCTGTGACTCTTGTTTCTGCTGCATTAGGGTTAGAGAATCCTTGAGGAAAGAAGGTTCCCCCTAGAACAAACAATAGTTGCTCATGCCAATGGATGAATATGTGAAAGGAGGATTATTATGGGATTGGCCAGGGTAATTAATTCTGAATATCAAGGTCAAATAGGGTTTTTTTCTTTACACAATGGGAAAAAAAAGAAGTATTCATGGAACCAAGGGGCTCTCTTGGGTTTCCTCCTAGTGCTGTTATGTCCAGTGATAAAAGTTAATGGAAGACCACTGTAACCCTTCATAGACAGAACCATCAAGGGCTCAGAACCCTCAGGAATAAAGGCTTGCTTTTCCTCTGGGTAAAGAACACAAACCAGCTCAGTTGCTGGCTGAAGGCAAAAAAAATTTTTTTTCAAATCATAGAATGGAGAAAGGAGGAGGGATGTCATCAATGCAAAACAGAATCTTGTATGCGGAAAGATAATGACCTTTACCTCCTTTCTGTCATGTTAGACATTTATATATTTTATTTTTTAAATATTTTTTATTGAACTTATAGGGGTTACATTGGTTGATAAAATTATGTGGGTTTCAAGTGTATAATTCTATAATACATTTGTTTATTGAATTGTGTATTTACTACCCAAAGTCAAGTCTTCTTCTGTCACCATTTATCCCCCTTTTACTCTCTTCTATCTGCTCCCAACCCACCCCCTTTCCCTCTGGTAATCACCCTGCTGTTGTCTGGTTCTTTGTTGTTGTTTTGTTTTTGCTTAATTTCTTCACTTATTTTCCCAGCCTGCCAATCCCCCTCTCCTCTAACAGCTGTTAGTCTGTTCTCTGTATCATTAGTCTGTTTCTAATTTGTTTATTTTGTTTATTAGAATCCACATATAAGTGGAATAATATGATATTAGACACTTATATTTTTTAACTTCTATTCATTTTCTTACTGTTGCTATTGTATTGTGTAATGATGCTTAACTTTACAATTTAGTCTAGTCCAAAGGTTGCAGAGTATTGAGACGGGACTCCAACATAACTACAAGAGGAATAGAAGACCCTGAACTTAAGAGCTATGCGGGTTTGGATTGCCTCCCTTGGGGCCAAGTTGAATACATTCTGTATGAGTGATGTTGGATGGGAGCTTTGGGAGGGGGGCTGTAAATTTAGAAAGAAAGGCATATGTGGATGGTGAGTAGCCAAAGGGGTGGACTGTAGTGGCATTTATCATTTTCCTTTATTTTAAACCTACCATCTGAACACTCTTCCTGTTTGGGCAGACTTTCCCCAAACCAGGTAAATTGGTAGAGGAGTTTTAGCTTTTCTTATAGAAACTTAAGGGACTTTGTTCTCTCCCCATCTCCAACAGCTAGTGCTAAACATACACCTTAGGTTTAGATAGTCAAATGATCCCACATGAGCTTTGAATCTCGAGGGAGTAAAGTGAGCAAGGATAAAAGTAGACTGGAAAAATTAAACATAGTGATGTTCATGTCCATAGTCTAGTGACAGGGGTGCCAGCTGTTGTGCCCTAACCAACTTTTCCTGTGGTGTGACCTCATGGTGTTTTCTGAAGCCACTTTTCCCTAATTCGATATATTTCCTGTAAACTGCCTTAAATCAAGGATTAAAGGAAGGAGCGTCTTCTATGCAGTCTAGGGTTGAGAAATATTTTCTGAACCTTCTGTAGATAAGAATACGCTTGTCCTCTGTTGGTTGGAGAGGGATGCTGTTTCCTACAGGTTCTTTTTGTGCACTCTGGTCACTAAGAAAACCCATTTGTCAAAACAACTGTGGGGGCTATTGACAATTGCTAGGCATGTGGCACAGAGATTTAAAGGACTCAGCATTCTGCGCCCCCATCTCCACCCAGAGGTCCACGGGCCAGAAAGGCAGATATGCAGGGAAGGTTCAGCTCTCTAGGGAGGCGCAGTCAGAGCTGGGTTAGCTCTTCATTTTCTCCGGATTCTGGACCCTCTGAAGAAGTGTGAAGAGTGGGCAGCAGCGCTCACTGTGATGAACCTCATGGTACAGCCACAAGGGAGCTTCCTGTGACACAGGAGCCTGGTGCTTTCTCCTCAACAAAAAGTAACAGCACCTGAACTCTTCCCTCAGCCTTGCCCTTGCCACGATCCTTCGTGGATACTGTGGATGCTGTGAACTGGGTCGTGTGACAGGAGAACTCATTTCAGGGTGGGAGTACCTCGAGCTGGTTCCATAGATGTCCCCCTGGGATGTCTTCCCTACTTATCTCCTGCAGGAGCCTCACAAGGCCCAGGACCAAGGCAGAACCAGAGAGGAGGCTTGGAGTAGTGCTTATCTGCACCCGAGAGCCACGGGAGTGTGTTTCTCTTTTCAGGTTCTCCCCTTGGAATCCTGCACCCGCCTGCTCCTGGACACAGGATGAATCCTGACCCAAGAGACCCTGCCCCTCCTACGGGTTTCCAAGCGCTTACCTTTCTGCTGCTGAGCGGGTCGATCCCGGGGGAGGCGCTGTGCCGGCTCAGGGCCGGCTGAGCTCTGCTCTCGCGGATTTCTGCCGCTAAATCCCCCAGGAGAGAATCCTCAGCCCGGGGCGTTTCCCAGGTTAGACAGGGCAGGACCAGGCGTCCAGGTGACCTCTGCATAGTCTGCTTTCCCACAATTTCTGGAGGCGGAGAGTGCAGGATCCTGCAGAAAAAAAGCAAGGCCTCCGTGCACTTTCCTGCCCGGACCTGGGCCCAGGAAAGGATCAAACCCAAATAACTCATGGTAGATCTCGCTGAGACCCAAGCCGCCTTGGACATGCGTCCCTGGAGCGCGAGGATGACGGCAAGCCCTCCTCTGCCAGGGTCAAGGCGCGGCCTCTCAGGCTGCCCCCGCAGCCCAGGACAGCGCAGGGTGGCTGGATTCCCTGGCAGGTGGGCGCACTCAGGTCTGCTGGGAGGAGCGGAGCAACTCACTGCTGAAGAACCGGCCCCGTTTGCTGTATTCTCCAGCCTCTGTGGCAACAGTGCAGTCAGGACCGCACTGCTCAGGACCCGTGCGTCCAAATCAGAGCTGGGTGGAGGTTCGAGTTTTCGGACTGGTCGGATCCAAGCGCGTGCATGCAGGCTGTTTTCTTCTAGGCCGCCCCGCCCCTCGACACACCCAGAGGACCAGATTTTGGGGGACGGTAGTGCAGGAAGTCCCTTCTATCCGGGAACCTATTTATATTGCGAATTCCGGATCCTGGCCGACCGGGCTCAAAATGAGAGCCTGTTTCTCACCTTTCTCACCTTTCTGGCAAATTCCAGCCTGGTATACCCTGCCTCCGAGTGTCCCCTGCTGTCTGGCCAAACAGTCCCTGCAGCTTGGGGGGGGGGGGGCGGGGGGCGGGGCGCATGGAAAGGCAAATATTGGGCATTTCTGAGTCTGTCACTAACCCTCCCTACAGCGCTTTCAGCCAAACTCTCAACCTGGAACACAGGCCTAAGGACGACCCACGCCCTGGGCTGTCTTAAGGGCACAGCTGGGTAGCTCCATGCTGATGCCACTTTGTGTGTGTGCCCCCGGGGCCCTCTGGGGTCCCAAGAACTCCTGTGAACTGGTGGTGACACCCCATGACAAGAGATGAAGCTGAACTGTTCTGTGGAGGGGACAGTGGAAACCACCCCAGAAAGTTTAGGGGATTGCTAGGGGGCCTCCCTTAAACACAAGGTTCTGCTCAGTTGGTGTAACCAAAGGCTCCAGGCCTTCCAATGATCTGCTGCCTCAGCCCCTGCTTATCGAGGAACATCTCTCAGCACTTTCCCTGTGCCAGAAGCCTCTTCCACTGGGTCTAGGCTGGCTGTTATGGCTGGCGCTGTGGACCTTTGGGTTCCAGCATCCCTGTGCACAGAGAAAGGTGGGCAGCTCACTCTCCCTAGGACGTAAATCTGACTTGGGGCTGCTGTGGGGTTAATAACTGTCCAGTCCTTCTCCTGCCTGATCCCCTGCAAAATCCACTCCAGGACAGTACTCAGCAGCCTTTGTGCTGATCAGAAAGCACCCAATTTCTGGCTTGAGATGTTCCAAGAAAGGGAGAGAAACCTGTGGATACGAAATGGGTTCAAGGGTAGGACCATGTGTCTGTGAGCTCGAAGCCAGGCTCCCAAACAATCGTGCCAACATGTAGAAGAAGCTGGTTCTCCCCTGAAAGCAAGTGAACAGTGAGAGCTTGTCAGTGAAGATCCCTAAGAATTTTTTTTGGCCCTGGCCAGTTTGGCTTAGCGGTCAGAGTGTTGGCATGCAGACCAGAGAGTCCCAGGTTCAGTTCCTGCTAAGGGCATATAACTCCGTTGCAGTTTGTCCCCAGCCCCAGTTGGGGTCATGTGGATGGCAGCCAGTCGATGTGTCTCTCTCACATCGATGTTTCTCTCGCTCTCTTCCCCACTCTCTCCCTCACACTCTATCTGAAGATAAATGCAAAAAGGAAAAAAAAAAAAAAGAATTTTCTTTTGAACTTACAGGACCTGCCACCTAGTCTGCATGCAGTCAGGTGTGGCCATGTGGCCACCCAGGAACAAGTGATTTTGTGTTTCCCTGGACTGAAGGCAAACATGGGGGTGAGACCTAAGGACAGCAGCTGGTGTGTAACTGATGGATGTCCAAGGAAAGAGGGGGTCAATGAGTAGACATGCAGCAGGACTATCTCCTTGTGTGGACACAAACTAATGGGTTAGCCTGAGAACCAGCCTGAGAGATTGAGAGAGACAGAGCAACAGTGTGTTCTTCTGTTGTGAGGTGGTGTGGGGTGGGGGGTGGGGGTGGGGTACGTGGCAAGGGGACTCACCACTCTGAAATCTTTTTTATTTTTTTCAATCCTCACCAGGGGATACTTTTCCATTTATCTCCAGATAGAGTGGGAGAGGGAGAGAGAAAGAAACATCAATGTGAGAGAGACACATCGATTGGTTGCCTCCTGCACGACCCCACCAGGGCCAGGGACTGAACTGCAACCCAGGCACGTGCCCTTGACTGGAATCGACCGGAACCAAACCCATGACTCTTTGGTCTGCAGGCTGATGCTCTAACCACTGAACCAAACTGGCCTGGGCAAGACTCACTGCTCTGAAGCAGCCCCACCCTGAGTTTCCTCCCTCTGGTCTCCACCTATCCCCGCTAGGTCTCTACCAGTTCTCACTCTGCCCACCAGCCCCACAGAGAGTTGGGCACCTGTGAACATGGGGATTTGCTAATCTGCCCCTTGCTCCAAGGAGGTGTAGAAAGCTCAGCACCTAAATACACAATAAACCTCCCTTTGAAGTGCTGTGGAGGGAAAATTCCCAGCAAGGAGAACAGCCACTTGACTTTCCCTGTAAAATAAAGAGTCTCTGAATGAGGTGGGGAGAGCAGGGCACCTGCAGTTTGTAGGATGTGTCCCCTAGAGCCGCACCCCACCTGGCTGGTGGAAAAACCAGGTCAAGCCACTCTGGGGGGCTCCCCAGGCCCTTCCTGGAGCACCTGAAAAGAGCCAAGTGCTTTTGCCTGTTTTATCTCCTTAATCCCTTTGGTAATCTGAGGAAAGATTGGCCCTATAATTTGGGCAATAAAAGTGCAGGTTCCTAAAATTTAATTAACTTTCTGGATATTAGAAAGCACAGAAGCTGAGCTCAGAACTTAGGCTGATATCCAAAGCCACCTCAGCAGCCACCTGGGAGTGAAAGAGGACTTTAGAAAGAGGGACAGGTGCAGAAGAAGAGGAAATGGCAGATTGGAGAAGCCTTGCAGGTCACAGGGAAGGAGCAGGCATAAGAGACCAGGGAGGGCTGAGTGGCGTGCTGGGGAGTGAATTATCAGAACCATATCAGAAGGGATATTGTTTGCATCTGTATTTTTCATTTCTGTAAATGAAATGGAAATATACTCTAGGGAAAATAAAATAAGACTGCAAGCCATATTTGACAGGCAAGTTTGAGAACCTAGGATTAGATCTCAGACATAGGGTGGGTTTAAGGCCTTGATCCGTGAACTAGCATCAGCACCACTGGAAGTTGTTCTAAATCTGGAATCTCCATTCCAGACATAATTAACGAGAATCTGCATTTTACCAAGTGTTTCTTCCATACATTAAAGTTTAAGACATTGCCCTGGCCAGTTTGGCTCAGCGGTTGGAGCGTGGGCCTGTGGACCAGAGTCCCAGGTTCGGTTCCCGTTAGGGGCACATACCAAAAAAAAAGAGAGACATTGTCAGGGCATATTTATACAGTATATAAATGAGTATACCTTCTATTGTGTTTAAAAGAGTCTCTCCAGGGACACTTCACTACCTCCTCCTCCTCTACTACTCTGGAGGAGGCAGGGAGGACAGGAAGGCCATGCTTTCTTTTGTTTTCATATTCTGGCTGATTCTTACTGCCTAAAAAGGTCAATATAAAATGCCTGCAGGCTGCACCTTCCTACCCACCCCAATATAGTCTCACATTCTCCAGCTCAGAGCAGCCTCCCCAGCTACAGGCTTTGCACAGAGCAGATGGAAAGGGAAAGGAACGATATTCCTTCCTGGTTCTCCATACTTTTATCTAATAAAGTGTGGTCTGTCACTTGTACTTTTAACTTTCTGTTTGTTTGAGTCCTCTCACCCTGTTAACCTAGAAGAGGGAGAAGAAAGGGTAGAAATACAAAGAACCCCCTTCCACCCCAGAAAGAGGCAAGCTCAAGCTGGGAAGGCCCAGAAGGTGGGCATTGAATAGGTGTGGAGGAAGAGAGGTCTTGTAGGCCTGGCAGTGATCAGGGATAATCTTGGCAAAGGTGGGTGGTGAGGGGGTGGGGCAGACAGTCAAGGCCAGAAGGGGCCCAGTGGCTTGGAAGCATTTTTTTCAGAGCAGTAGGAGGCAAACTCCCAGTGGACTTCTGAGCTAAGAACTCTCTCCACAAAATGAGACATCCCTTTAGGAGGCTGTCAGAGTCTCAACTTGAGGCCTCCCCAAATCCACCACCTCTCTGGACTCAGCCATCTCATCCAAGAGCCCTGGTTCTAGGATTAGACCCTCAATTGGAATGCTGATTCCCACCTTTTATCAGCTGCATGCTCTTAGGCATGTTGCCTAACCACTTTGGACTTCAATTTTCCTTCTCTATAAAGTGGGATGGAAATACCACCTACCTCACAGGGTGGTTGTTAGGTACATATAATACCTTTAAAACCTAGTGCAGTGCCCGGAACAAAGAAATCGCTCAATAATGTTGCTTATTAATATTTTTATCGTTATTTTCTGTCAAGGCTGGTAGTAGCCATCCTGCTGTCCCAAGGGTCCCTCAGACCCCAAGCTCTGAGGGCCTTGGCTCCAGGCACCTCTCCCAACGCGGCCCCTAGAGGGCGCCCGGAACTCATTTGTTCGTTTCTGCGTTGAGGCCCAAGGCCCGGCTCCCACTTGGGGACGCTGAGTCGCCACCGCTGCTTCCAGCTTTTGGGTCTTGAGACTCCTCCCGCAGGAACCGAAGATAAGTGGGCTCTGGGTCCACAGGGTGGAAAACGTGAGGGAGCAGGAGCAGCTCCCATCAAAACCACCCCTTAGGGCGACACTTGGCACTGGGGACCTCGCAACCCCAGGCCCTCCACCACCTTCTCGCACACACAAGGAGACCGAACTTCCGTAGGCCTGAGGAGGCAGCGGCGGCCACTGTACCTCTAGGCCTTGTTAGGGTCCCTGGCCAGAATCCAGGGCGGGCCATGGCCCCCAAACCCAGACTCAACCCTATGGGGTGTGTGGCCGCTAAGCGGCAGGGCTGGAATTTAATGCGCAGAAAATTCCCACCCCCAGGCCTACCGGCAGTCGCGTTCGACCCTCCTCTCTCCGGGCTAAGTTCCCACCCCCAGGCCTACCGGCAGTCGCGTTCGACCCTCCTCTCTCCGGGCTAAGGTAGGAGGGGAGAGAAAGCGGAGGAGGGGTGCCGGTGGCCGGGTGGCTGTGGGACAGCCCTGCACAGGAGCTTGGTGGGGCCCTGCGGGGGTAAGCTTGTGAGAGTAGCTGAGAATGACAGCAGTGGAGACTGTGTGCGTGTGTGTACCTAGCCCCGCACACCTGTAGCTCCCCTTGAGTAACAGGGCACACCCCATGCACAGCAGGAGGTATGTGAGGTTGTACACATGCAGGCTGTGAATGAGGGGATGTGAGTTTGTACCCATTCCTCAACACAACAAGGATACCCAACACTCCCTCCACCCATCCCCGTTCCCCCATCCATCGAACACACCATCTTCTGAGTCTGCCCTGAGCTCCTTGGAAATCTGCACTGGCTCCAGCTCTCCTCCTTGCTCAGTCTGTTCCTATCGGACTCCCTGGGGTAAAGAATCCAGGCTTGGGTGCAGGTGAGTGGTGCCAGAGGCCTCCATATTGGGCAGCGGATTAGTGCCATGGGGGAAGGGGGGAGCCCAGGCAGCTCTTGTTAGTTGCCCAGGCAAATGCCTGGCTGTGGGGCTCCAAACTCTGAGCTGATTAGGGAGCGCTGAGGATGGGGTGTTACTGCTTAGGAGCAGGACTCTGGGGGCTGCATGGGAGTGAGAAGTGGGTGTGAGGGGAGCAGAAGGAGCAGAGCATGGGAAGGGGGTTTCCTCCCACATCTAATCTGAGGGGCCCTTGGGACACCCCTGGGGCCACAGCATGGCTTCTAATTCCTAGCTGCTCCAGCTCTGCTCAACCAGGAGGCAGGTCCCTGCTTAGTTGTCTCGTACACCTGGAACCTATTTCACCCACCTGCAAGTCACTCACATCACAAACAGGACACCATTTGAGTCCTGGGCATAGGGCAAACACCATACCTGCCACCCCGGGAGGACATTACAAGGCAGTGCTCAGGCCATGCCCACACAGCCCCCAAGCACAGATCCGGCCCCACAAAGCCACTATTATAGTTAACAGGTTGAGCCAGATTCTCTGTGTGTCACCTGAGGCACAGCACTGGCTTCTAGTACCCCAGCCCTGTATGGGTTTCTGGGCCTCCACTAAACCACCCCGCTGGGTGCTCAGGGCTCACTCTTCCTGAAATTTGCTAAGTGCAGTCGGCTCCCTCAAGGAAAGGAAGGAAGCAGGCCTTTCTGCCCAGGCTGGTTCGTTAATTTCTCTTCTTCCCCCGCACCTCTACACGCAAGTATTCCGATAATTCCTTTGCTCTTTTTGAACAGAGACCGACCATTGTCGGCAGGCGCTTCTCTGCTGCGGGTAGTTGGCCCTGCCGGTGACCCTCGAAGCCCCCTTCGCTCCTGCCTCCGCCGCATTAGGGACGGGGTTGCAGGCCCCGCCGCCAGCGTGGCCTTTCCCGGCTGCATCGGCCCTCGTCCGAAGCGGGATTCACCGAGATTCGGTCCCAACGAATTCAGGGAGAAGGGTGGGGAGTCTTGTGCGGCTCCTCAGCGCCAAGAGCCTCGGTGCCCCGGGGGTCTGGTATTTCTGGGACGTCTCGCCCTAGGGTCTGTGCACGTGGGAGGGGCCCCGGGAGAGCGCGCGACCAGGGCCACCAGCGCACGGGGAGGGGGGAGTTGGAGGGAGTTGGGGATCTGGGTAGCTGGTTGGGGCAGCGGGGTGGCAGCCTGCGCCCCGCATCAGGAATGAGGTGAGGGACTGCAGCGCTCGGGATCCTGACATGCCGGGTGCCCACTTTACCGAGAATCCCGGACAAACTGGACAGGAGCCGAGAGCAGCGGGCCGAGCTGGCATTCCTGGGCTGGGGCAGGAGTGTGAACCCTAGCTACTTGTAAAGACGGGAAGGTAGGAGGTATTGGGGGTAGCAGGTGCCTTATGCCTAATTTTTGCTTGCTTTTGTCTTGCAAGAGGGAGAGAGGAGTGGTGGGGAAGAGCCCGGTTGGAGGGTTTGTGTTTGGGCCAGGCAGCCGCTCCCTATTCGGGCCTCAGCTTCTCAGCTGGATAGTCTGAGGCCAGAAAAACTCCAGGAGCCTCCAGGGGGGCAGCAGCTTCTTAGTAGGTGGTAGGAAGGCCCCAGTCTTCCCCAGGACCCGGAACTCTGGAATCCTGCACCCGGGAGGCACTGAGGTGTGTCTTAAAGACCGAAAATGGAGGAGACTTCACCCGAACGAAGAGTTGGGGCTGGGAAGCTCCAGTACTGGTGAGAGGGGAGGAGACAGCCAGACCTGCCCAGGCAGAAGAGGACGAATTCTACCGTTATAGGAGGCCATTTCCAGATTTCGCTCAGCCTGGTACTGGGCTCTGCAGCCACTGCAGGCCAACACCCGCTGCAGACCCCACGTTGTGGCCAGAACTTTCTCCCCACCACCAACAAAGTCTGCCAGGGCCTGGCATTGGTCATCCCATGGGCCTGAGGTGTGGGAGCAGGAAGCTGACCTACAATTTTTAGACCCAGAATTCTCTTACAGAGAGCCAGCTCCAAGAGGGCCATGGACGAGGGATGAAGGAGCACTATCTATTTCCCACACAGATGAATTTCCCCTTGGACTTCCTTGGGTAGGAGGTTGTTGTGCTTTGTCCCCATTTCATAAGGCACGTGTGGCTCCGCCAACCCCAGCTCCGCACACAGTTCTGCACACACAAACATCCTCACACACACTCACTTCTAGTTTCTAGTCACAAAGTTCTCACTCTTCCATCCCAAAGAAAGAGCCTCCTGTCTCCCCACTCTACTCTTCCAGAGGGTATGTTCCCCAGACCCTCCACCATCTAGCTTCTTTCACAAAAGCAAACCCAAGTCCATTTTATGCACCTGAGGTTGGTCTAGTGTGTGTTGGGGTGGGGCTAGATGTTATGGAAAGTGTGCACTGTGGCTACTATCCTGGCTAGAATGGTTTGGGACCTCTCTGAAGATCCTTGAAAAGTTACTTATTCAGATCTTAGGGCAGCCTAGTGCTGGTAGCTATGAAGTCTGGGTTAGAGCACCACAGAGGCCCCCTTAGGGACTCAGTGTGCTTGCTGGGTAAGGGCCCAGAACTCCAGAACTCCTAGTAGATGTTGGTACCCTCACAATGTATCTGCATACCCTATCTTAGACCCTCTCCATCTTGTACACCACCAGTGCACAATTATACCCACTCAAAAGCAGGGACAGTCACCCACAATGACCCACACTCCCCACTAATTAATTTCCCCAAATATATACAAGCAATCACACACAAGTATATACAATAAAATACACATCTCACGCATGATTGCATCTCACACACAGTTACATTTACACAGTTACAAATGATATACAATCATAAACACTCACACATTTAACACAAAAACAGATTCATAAGTAGAAACTAATATGTACTCTCACAAACATTAACACATAATTCATACACAATCACAAATATGGGTGGGTAATCACACAATTACCCCCCCCAAAGCACAGCCCCATTTACACATGGTTACACACACACCCCAAATTTGAGTGTATAATGATAGTTTCGATTTGCAACTTAAGCAGAAGTAAGCACACACAGTAATTGCAAACACAACTGCATACTGTTCCAAACAATCAGTAATATTCTTATTGCCCACGCCATTACAAACACAATGCACACAGACAACTCTCACACTCAAAGACACTATATCCTCTTGAACACTAGCTACTCCAGGAGAGCCTTTCTCTCCCTTCTTTCCTCAGCTCTGCCTTCTCTCTGTTTGTCCCCCTTCTTTCTTCCCCTCTCCAGAACCTGCAGGTCCTGGGCCCCAGATGTTCCTCAAGTTCAGGCACCAGTGGCTGCCCAAGCAGCACCAAGTCACACCAAACCCAAGTAGCTGCAAGCTGCTGGGGTCGGCAAGGAGCAGGCATCCCTAACTCCGGATCCGGAGGGTTTTATTATTTTTTCACATAAATTACACAAGCACTTTATAAAATGGTTACACAGAAAACACCTTATAAGTGCATAACTTAAACCCCCCTACAAATAGGATCTGGGGAAATAGGCTGAGTTTGTGTGAAAACCTGCCTGTGTGTACCTGGGTGCAGCTAGGATGTGTGGTGGAGGTCTGGCAGGTCAAGTGACTGACACTGTTATGGCTGTTGTGTGTGGAATGGTGTGTCACAGTATGGTCACAGCCTTGTGTTTATGAGAAGTGCCATACTGTTCAGAATGAGTCTAGGTCACTCCTGGCCTGGTCCAGACAGTGAGGATCAAAAGTAAGAAGGCTATGGCCCTGTGTGTGCATGATACTCTGCCATAGGTCCCCTATGTGTGACTCTGGGGTGACACCAAGAGGAACAGTTGAGTCATCTCTTTGTGAGCCTATGGGTGACAGTGTGTGATGAGGAGTGGGATACAGAGAAGAAGGTTCAAATGACAGCTCATGCTGTCCCTTGGGGACCCCAGAAGCTCTTCTTCCCCCACTTCCCCTGCCTCTCTAGTCCCATGTTAAAAATCAGAATAAAATAAAATAGACGCAAACTGAGACGACTCTGAACAGTTTTAGCAGGCGCAGGACCGCATGGGAGTCTGGGAGGAGGTCTATGTCCTACGCACTCTTCTTTTCCATGGAAGAGAGAACAGTTTCAACGAGCGAGCAGAGCGTGCAGGCCGCTGTGGAGGGGCGCAGCGTCCCCCTCCCGAGTGCTGTCTCAGGCCATAGGGTGGGACAGAGTGCTGGCTCTCTGGCCTCAGCGGCCACCCCGTGGCTGGGCCGGGGTCTCCCCGGGTGGAGTGGGCAGGCTCACTCGCAGGCCGATGCCACCGACGTGACGCTGGTGATCTTGGTCGAGTCATCAGACCACGGCTGCAGGTTCTGCAGGGCGAAGAGCGAGGAGTTGTGAACGCAGAGCGGGTCGGCGGGCAGCGGCTGCGCCAGGCTCTTCTGGAAGGCCTCTTGCTGCAGCTGCAGGAGGATGCGATTCGCCTGCTGCCTCTCGGCCTCACGCTCCTCCGCGGTCTGCCGCCTAAACCGGGGACAAGCTGTTACCTACGCTTCCATGCGATCCCCGCAGATAACCTGCGAGAGCACTGCTCCAGCGTGGGCCCCTCATAACGCATTCCCTTATGTTGAAGGTCCTGACTCCGACGAAGATCGGTAACCCCAAAAGTAGATGGAACGGAGCTATATCAAGGAAGCTGTGCGAAATTCGCTAGGGACGAAGCTGGGGCTCCTTGTCTGAGCGCGGCACACACACACACACTGGCCCAGAAGGGCGCAGACAAGGGTAAGATGGCATATCGCCTGTCCCCAACCCCGAGGAAGGTCAGACACTTCCGTTCCAATCCTGAGGGGCTTCACCTTCCCCACCAGTCCAGGGCAGAGGCAAGGGCCGGTGGATACAGCTGCCCTGCCCGACCTCTCTTCTCCCCCTTTTCTCTTCGAATATCTCCCAGGCCTTCGACCTCCTGCACCGAGCCCTGCGCCCTGCCAGGACTACTGCCGGACCAGCCGGCTTCCTCAGAAGCGGTCCAGGGAGGCGATGACTCACTTATTCCATTTAATGCCTCCCCTCCACCCCGTCAACTGAGATCAAACGTCTGTCTCTAAGGTGGACAGACCTAATGGGAGTCCCCGGGGCCTCCAGAAGCAATTTGTAGGCGATCGATGAAGCCGAACGAAGCCAGCGAGGGCCTCTCCCAGCGACGGACGCCTGCCTCCTTCCCGTCGCCCCTTCTTGCTTTTCGCTCTGGCTCTGACTCTCTTCTTCCCCTTCGTTCCTGCACTTTAAACTATTTGACTGTTTCTCTTCCTTTAGGCTTTGTGTCTTTATCTCTTGTTTTCTTTCACCCCCTCCTCCCCACTCCCACCCTTTGGTTTCTCAAAATTAAGGGAATTTGTTTGAAACGAAAATGGAGGTTTTTCTCATCCATTGCTTTCTTTTTTTTATATGTAAGATTTCGTTAGGCTGCCTGGTTTCTTTTTCTCACCGGGGTAGGGTATCTATCTTTGCCCTCCCCCTTTATGTTTCAGTTTCTCTCTTTGCCTGCCACTCCTTCTTTGTCCCCCCACTTGGGGGGGGGGTGCTTATCTGGCTCCGTCCCTTAGGCTCCAGCCCTGAGTGGGCCTTGAGAACACCAGTGTCCCCCCTACCCAGCTAGCCCTTGCTCCCTCTTTAACTAGCTTTCCTTCCAGAGGTCTGAAGCTGGCCCCCCACCCCTTCCCCGGCGGCAGGAATGTGGGGAGGGGAGGGCAGCAGACTCGAGGGGCAGTGGCTTCCTTTGTGGCCACGATGGGCGGAATCCCGGGCAGATTCCTCGCCTTCATTCAGAAAAAGAGGAAACTCCAATTCCTTCCTCCGGCCCCAGGCCCGCCCGGCCAGGCGCCGCTGCCTTTGCCCAGACTCTTACTCTCCCCCTAAGGCCTGAGCTATCGAGAAACTCCTGGCAGACATGGAACCGAGTATGCGAGCTAGATGTGAGCGAGGGTGCTGGGGTGCAAGAGGGCCCAGAGGAGAAAGTGCTGCTGTGTGCGGAGAAGAAGGCTGCCTAGGAGTCAGTGGGACACCTTGTGTACACAAGAAAGAAAGGGAGGGAGGGGAGGAAAGAGAGGGAGAGGGAGAAGGAAAGAGGGAGAGAGAGAGAAAGAGAGAACAGAGGTGGAGGTATATATATGTATACAGGAAAAAAATTAGCGTAGTTGTGGGTGTGTGGCATGAGAAGGGGAAATGTCTCTGCCTCTCAGTCTCTCTCTCTCTCTCTCTCTCTCTCTCTCTCTCTCTCTCTCACCCATCTGCTCCTAATTGATCCCGGGTTCTGTGGGACCCTAGAAAACCCCACCGCAGCCGGCGCGGATTGATTTTCCCCTTCCAGTGTGGAGAACCTGCTGCGGAAAGGCGGGGGTTGCCTGAGGAGGGAGTCAGCACAGCCCAGGCTGAGGTCTGGGGCCCCAGACGGTCTGCAGGGACCCGGGCTGGGGAGCAGAAACAGGACGAGGGCCATCCTGTCCCCAGTCTCCCGGATAGAGGAGGTATCTTTGTACGTACTAGTTTGCGCAAATAAAAAGCCCCACAGGACTCTGATCCAGATAACGCGGACTGCATAGACGGAGTGTGCGGGCCAGAAAGCCAGGAAGCCTCCAGTAAAACAGAGCTGGGGCTCAACAACGCCTTCTCGGTCTTTGGCCTCGCTTGTCTCCCACTCCCGGAGAGCCTAGCAGGAGCTGCCCGCTCCTCAGAACAGATGGGAAACCGGGAGTGGAGACAGTGTGAGCGCCCGCCCGGAGAGGTCCGGAGCCTTGAGCTGCGGAAACTGCGCCTCCCGCGCTTCACCCGCCCCGCGCGCTCACCTCCACTTTGTCCGCCGGTTCTGGAACCAGGTTTTGACCTGCGCGTCAGTCATTTTGAGCGCCTTGGCCAGGGCGGCGCGCTCGGCCGAGGCCAGGTACTTCTGGCGGTGGAAGCGCTTCTCCAGCTCGCAGATCTGCAGGCGTGTGAAGGACGTGCGTGGCTTCTTCTTCTTGGGGGGCGTCCGGTTCTGATAGGGGTGACCTATACGGCGTGTTACAGTGAAGGGTGAGAGGGCCACTGGAGCGGGAGACAGACAGACGGCAGAGGCAAGCGGCAGAGCGTCAGGAGGCGTCCCAGGCTCGACACCCCGCGAATCAGCGAGCATAGCGGCTAGACCCCACGATCAGGGCCTTGATCTTCTAGTCAGCCCTCAGCTCCATGCCGAGCAGGAAAGGGCTCCCTCCCACCGCCAAGCCTCAGCCACCGCCACTGCCACCACGAAGGAAGTTCTCCCTAGCCCCGTGCTCCCACGTGCCCAACCAGTCACTGCCACAGTCACCTCCCCAATCTCCCTGGGGGCGAGCTAAAGATCGCAGCCCCCCACAACCCCAGTCCTCCAACCTCAGAGAAGCTGCCCAACAGTAAGAGGCCATGCTTGATTAAGACCCTGGACCCTGGGTCCTGACCTGAGCCTCCATCACAAAGCAATATACATAGGCACATTACATACAACAGTGGCAAATTATTGATCTATACATCCAAACAAGCTGGCTAACAGATAGGCACAGGCACACAGGCAGACGCACACAGGACACAGGGCAACACAAGGTGACACAGGCAACAGCCCTGTACTCCCTCAGAACCTTCTTTAGGCCTGAAGGAAGATTAGATGGGCTGTGGCTCCCCTAGGTAGGCCCTATGTGGAGTACCTTTCACCAGAGCCAGGACCGGCGGGTTCCAGGCTGGGGGTTCTATCAGAATCCTTCAAGACTGGCCTGAGTTGGGAGGAGAAGGATGGGCACCAGGCCCTGACTCCCCAGGCTTGATAGAATTTGGGTTGGGGCAGTAGGTCCCCTTGAGTACAGGGTCCTTCCTGGAGGCCCAAAGTGGAATGGCTGTTCTGCCTCTGCAAATCCTCCACCCCTAAACTTTTGCCACAGACTCACCGAGAGTCTGAGCCAAGGTTCTAAGGTTGGAACAGGAGCAGGGGGTGGCTGTGGTGCCTTGGAGTCTCCCAGCCCAGGTCTAGTTCTATGCTGCCTGTCCCCCTTTCACAGTTGGGCCCTGGAGCCTGAGCCCCATTGGAGTCCCGGCCTGTGCCTCCTCTCCCCAAGGCCTGGTCCGGAACCCAGGCTCAATTCGTAGCTTCTTCCCGGCGGGGGATGAGGGTCTGGCTCGGCGGGAGGATAACACTCTCAAATCCAGGGGAGGCCAAGGGAAGCGGGAAGTGAAGCTGGGGAAAAGGGCCCGCGCAGGAGCGAGGGCTGAGTGCCGAGAACGGAAGCGGGAGCGCAGGGAGCCGGGACTAGCGGAGGAAGGCACCGAGCAGGCAGCGGAGAGGGCGGCAGCCGGCGCCGCTGAATATGTAATCGTCCCAGGAGTAGTCCTTTGGTGGCCAATCGATCGTGGGCCTGGCCAGTGCATTATTTACGGCGGAGGGCCAGGGGTAGGAAGTGGGGGGAGGACGCCGAGCCCGGGCAGAACGAAAATGAAGCGGGCGGCTCAGCCTCACGCTGCCACCAACACGGAGGAAGCCCACAGTTCGAGAAGGAGGGCCCACCAGCTCTGCTGCTTTACTCGGGCTCCTGGCCTCTGCTGGCCCGCAGCGCAACAAACACTGGATCTTGGAGTGTGTGTGTGTGTGTGTGTGTGTGTGTGTGTGGTGGGGGGCAGAGGTGGAGAACCTGTTCTTTTCTTGTGTCTGATTCTGGGGCTCCCCGCCTGGGCCAGAGAACATCAGCCGGGTCGGAAGAAACAGTTTGTTCACATTGCGCCCCTTCTCTGAGATCCCAGAACCCCAAATGCGGGCTGAATGTAATTCCAAAGCTACATTCCCCTTCTCTCCGCCTGGCCGGGCCCAAGGACTCCGAGAGGGGTTCAGAGAGCACTTCTTAGAGCAGGGGTCCTGCGGGAGAGACGCAGAGGGACCCAGGCTGGGAGAACTCTTCCAGCATGGCGATTCCTGGAGCATAGAAAGGTGGCAGGCGGCTGAACTTGGGGGAAGTACCAAGAGGAGTTGGGAGATCAGGCAAGCAAAGGGGGCTGCGAGGAGCCAAGAGGGAGGCTGGGGAGCGCAGAGCCCGGGCCGCGGCCAGGCGGGGCGTGTGCGGGCCGGACTCACCTGTGAACCTGTCCTTTGTGTATCTGCGGTTACTCTCCATCCAGGGGAAGGTGAGGCCGGTGAGGTTGTTGACGCCCGGCACGGCAGGCACGGAGGGCACTGTTGGCAAGCCGGTAGCCAGAGGCTGGGGGTGGGCCACCGCTCCGGCTAGTGGCCTGTGCGCGGGCACCCGAATTACCCCCGCAGCGCTCAGAGCCCCTCCGCTTCCACCGCCACCTCCTGGACCCGGGCCGCCCGCTAAGGCCATGTTCACGTTGTAGGAGCCGGCCAGCGGGCCCAAGCTGCAGGCACCGCCCCCGCCGCCCGCCGGGCCACCAGGACCGCTCGGGCCGCCAGCGCCATAAGCTCCCGCGTTCCCGGCTCCCGCACCGGCCACCGGTCCCCCGCCGCCGTAAGCGTAGGCGCCTCCGACCAAACAGCCAAGACCATATTCTCCGTCCTGGAGGCGTGAGTTTGGCCCCATGCAGCCGCCCTGGTCTGGGCTGTTGAGGATCTGGTCGATGCCGAAGCTGATGGGCTCCGCGTGGCCCGGATGGAGATGGTGCGGACCCAGGTGCTCCATGCTGGCCCCGGCCCCGGCCCCGCGGGGGGGCCTGGGCGGCGGGGCTCGCTGTTTTTCTCCCTGGGTGCAGCGCGCAGGGGCGCGAAGGCAGGAGCGGCTCCTGGCTGCGCGGAGACTTGGAGGCGAAGTACACAGAAGGGCTAAAGTAGGGGGGAGGGGAAGGAGAGGGGGCGCAGTATTCTACTCCTCTCCCGCTGCTCCTTCCCCTCTCCGGCTGCTTGCTCGCTGTTGACTCTGGGACATCAATCACCAGACGAAAAAGCCCGGTGCGAGCGAGCTTTGCCGTTCCGACCGGATCTCTCCATTGGCTGTACGCAGAGAGGAGCGGGGTGAATGACAGCGCGGGGGAGGGGCGGAGACGAGGAGTAGGAGGCCGGGAGCCGAGACAGATGCCGGAGCCAGAGACAGAAGGACGGAGACTGAGGCTCAGAGAAGTAGTTCAGGAAGAGGGGAAACAGAGACTTAAAAGGAGAAAGAAAAAGAACAAGAGGCGGCCATTCCCAGGGACCGACCGACAGACGGAGCCCAGGAGGTGGAGGTCAGAGCCCTCTTCCCAGCCATGCAGGAGCCACCCTCTAACTTTGAATTGGGTCAAAGGGGTCCAGCCCACTGGCCTCTGGGGAAGAACTGTCCTTGCGCTATTGGAGAATCTTCCCAAGGGCTCAGCTGGGAAACACTTGTCCATCAACCAGGGTATTTAAACCAAACTTCAAGCCCAGCTTATTAGAAAGTAGAAGACTGTCTACTCTCCAGGTATGGAGCCAGGCCCCTGAGTCAGGGAAAGTGAGTTTAGGCTTGTCTTTCTTTAAAACACAGGTCTGTAAATTACTGGCTATATGTTGAAAAAATAACCATCCAACTTAGCCTGTTTGGAGAAATTGAGGAAGGGAAGACTTCCTGAAAGGCAGGCACAGACAAGGGAGTTAGCTTGGGGCCTGTTGCCAGGGTTCTGATGCTTCAAGATACCTCTTTCCTTTAAAATAAACAAATGTTTCAAGAACCAGTTCCCATAATATGTTAATAAATTCAATCAGATTGTTTCACCTAGCAACTAGGCCAGGGGTGGCTATTTCAAGCAAGAAACCTTTGGACTGTGGTAAGGGGAAGGAGTTATTTTCCTACTTTTGGAGTCTTGGGAGGGAGGCCTAGGGTCTTAAGGCTGTGAGGGTGTGGGGATGGTGGGACCAAGATGAGGGAAGTGTATCCAGGACAAATTTAGGCCTTTTCAAAGTTTTGCCTGTGGCAGACTGGCTTAGAGCCCAGGAGAGATGGAGGAAACTCCCTTTTCTGCTTCTCTTCTTTCCCCTCTCCAGTAAGGAAATGTTTGATGCCTTCCAGAAGCCAAGATTAGGGACAGAAGAAGGTTGGATCACTTGGGATCTATTTCTGGTCTACTCCGAATTCAGCAGGCCTTCAGAGAGGGACTGTCTCTCTCTCAGGCAAGATGCTAGAATATGAAGGTGCACATTCTACTTATCAAGTCTCAATGCAATGTAGTATTTGCTTTGGCCACGTCTATTACTTCCACTTGAAGAAATCTCCTTGGAGGCAAGGAATGGCTTACTTATCTCTGTTCCCCCCTATGGAGTATAGCCCCAACCCACAAAATGTAATCATTTTGAGTGAATAATGAACGAATGAACCTCCTTATTCAACAAAATTTTTTGAGTCCCTACTATGTGTTAGGCATGGTTCTTGGCATTGAGAGAAGAGCAATGAGCAAAACAAAGTTCCTGCCCTTGTGGAGCTTACATTCCAGAGGAGGGATGTAAAGAAGCAAATACAATAAACCAGGTGACAGTAAGTGTAATGGAGAATACTCTACACTCTACACTAACTCTTTGAGATGAGTATTATCCCTATTTTACAGATGCAAAGAAACCAAATCTCAGAGAGGCTAAGAGACTTGATCAAGATGGAAGAGCTGGGTTCTACTTGCTTTTATGGGTTACCCTGGAAATTGGCTTCTGGTCAGAAGGGCATCTCTATAAGGAAAACTTTGTCTAGGCTCCAGTCAAGTGGACAGAGGCTCACTCAGTATAAAGTCAGATCTGGTTGTTTTCAACACTAAACAGAGACATGAAGAGAGAGCCCCACTCTCTTGCCAGCTCTCTCCTCTCCACCCTTCCAATTCAGGTACTACACCTCTACTAGGAGGTTCCATACCTTTCTTTGGAAGTTGTTTGAACCTGAATGTGTCTCTTTCCTGCCTCTTATGTTGAAAGAACTGAAGAAGAGAGAGACACAAGCGTTTTACTGAGAAACTGCTATGTGCCATGCACTACACCACACTGATCTCATTTATGACTCACAACAACCCTGTGAAATTAATAGAAGCATCCCCATTTTTAAATGATTAAGAAAAAGGGAATCTTAATAGTAGTATTATTCATAATGGCCAAAAAGTAGAAGCAATTTTTTGATGAATTTTGATGACTGGATAAATAAAATATGGTATCTCCATTCAATTGAATATTATTCAGTCATAAAAAGCAATAAAATGGATGTCTTGGTTCAAGCTACAACATGGAAGAACCTAGACAAAATTATGCTATGTGAAAGAAGCCAGGCACAAAAGGTCACATATATAATTTCATTGATATGAACCATTCAGAATAGGCAAATCTACAAAGACAGAAAGTAGATCATTGGTTTCCAGGACCTTGCCGGGGGTGGGGGGGATTGGGAATGGACTACAAATGGATAGAAAGTTACTATTTGCAGTGATAAAAATATTCTGAAGTTAGATAGTGGTGATGGTTGCACAACTTTGTGAATATACTAAAAACCACTGAGTTGAATGATTTAAAGGGCTGAAATTATGTTACATGAATTATATGTCATTTTTAGAAAGAAAAAACAAAAACTCAGACTCAGTGAGATGAATGAAGTTGCCCAATGGTCCACAGACAGTAGAGGATTGAGCTGGGATCCCAGACCCGAGCTATTTTTCCTGTAGAGGGTGAAAATTGAGGGGAGAGACCCTTCAGCATCATTTGAGGTTGGGTCCCTGTTGCCTTGCTCTGCCTTTCTCCTTTAGTCACGAAGTCACATTTGTGTCTAACCACAGTTCTGCCTGCTGCAATTAAAATCCTATCTTTCTGGGGACAGGGTGAAGAGGGAGAGGAGGGGAGAATCAGTGGGAGAAAAATAAGAAACATCTGTAACAAAAATAAATTGATTAAATAAAAATAAAATAAAATCCTATCTTTCTAGGTTATCCTCAAAACAATTTCTCTTTGCCACTCTCTTGCCCTTGCTGGAAACCCCTTGAATGTTCACAACACTCTCCCCCTTCCTCCCTCTCCTCTTCCTAATGCACCTTTCCAGCTGCTATGACTTTCCAACTCTGCCTTTTCCAACCCTTTGGGCATCTGCCTTACTTACCTTTAAACTCCTCACTTCTGTCACCAGTGGTCCAGGGTACCTGGGAGGAGACCTCATCCTTGCTGGCCTAGTCAAATTTTGGCAGAAGTCACAGTTGCCTCAGGACCCACTAAGACTGTCAGGATGCTCTCCTCACCAAATTCAGCAACCCAGGGACACCCTGCCTTTCCTCTGCCCTCGCTCTGCTGCCTGCCTCTCCTGCTTATCAGTCAACTTTTATCCCAATCCAGTTCTGAGCTGCTGCCCCGCCCCCTCCAGCAGAAGTTGAGTCCACCTTGACCCTGGCCTTTGTCTTCCAAGGGGATAGTGGCTGAGGGCAGGGTTACCCTCTCAGTCCCTCCTCTGCCAGGAAGGTGAGACAAGAGTGTCCGGATTTGTTGGGTTCTGGCCCCTGCCACTCCCTGAAGCAGTGGTTCCTGAGCACAGTGTTACAGCTTAGAAAGTTTTCTGCCCTGGCCGGT
Source organism: Molossus molossus (assembly GCF_014108415.1). Classification (NCBI taxonomy): domain Eukaryota; kingdom Metazoa; phylum Chordata; class Mammalia; order Chiroptera; family Molossidae; genus Molossus; species Molossus molossus. The sequence continues at coordinate 23,099,310 of NW_023425352.1, forward strand.
TTTCTCAGTGGTTAGAGTGTTGGCCCATGAACCAGAGAGTCCTGGGTTTGGTTCTTGCTAAGGGCACATACCTTGGTTGCAGTTTGTCCCAGGAACCGGTTGGGGTCATGTGGGTGGCAGCCAGTGGATGTGTCTCTCTCACATTGATGTTTCTCTCTCTCTTCCTCCCTCCCTCCCTCCCTTACGCTCTATCTGAAAATAAATGCAAAAAAAGAAAAAAGAAAACAAAAAAGAATGTCCTCAGATAAGGATAACAATAAAATAAAAATAATGAAAAAAATTTTTCTGAAATGGAGGAGGAGACTCAGAACTTATATTCAGTGCAGCTTGTGTTCCCTGCCTTGCAGAGTAGCCTTGTTAGGAAAGAGGAGGGGAGGGAAAGGAGGCGCAACTCACAAAGCACCGGTGATGTCCTAGGTACCTTCTCATCCCATCCTCCTGTGATGTGGCTTTTGTTGTCTCCATTTTACAGATGAAAACAAACAAACAAACAAAAAAACAAACAAAAACAAACCAAGGACTGAAAGCTGGAAAGGGACAGAACTGGACTCAAATGCTGCTTTTCTGACTCATTACAAGCTGCTTCCTCAACACCAAACTTGGCAGATGTGGTCTTTGCCTCGCAGGAGTATCTTTGCACACATCTAGGTGAGGTCCAGCCCTGAGGCCACCTGGTAACACCCTCCCTTCCAGCAGCAGCCCCCTAACCCCCCCCCATCCGCCTGCAGAATAAAGAAGTGCTTCCAATTAAAAGAGGAGCAGCTGGGGCTGAGGCTGGGGCCTGGGGAGGAGAAAAAGGAGGGCTCAGCCACAGGGGAAGGCCCCTTTGGATCCCACATTGCTTCCTTCCCCCTCTGGGAGAGACCCCTGAGCCAGGGGTTGTCCTTTAGCTTAGGGGTGTGTATGATAACTTAATTACTTTGTGTTTGTGGGACTGTGTGTCCATGAGGAGAAAGCTGGATGTGGAAGTGTGCATGACATGAAGGTAGCTGTGCTTGTTTTTGAGGAATAATTTTAAAAATTTACCCAGCTTATGTTTTTACCCAGATATGTACTGAGTGTCCATTATGTTGTGTTAGGCTGTCGGTTCACACCTGCAAACAAGAGGCCTGTCGATAAGGGGGGGAGGGTGTGGGTCTGTTTGCAACTGGATTTGCCTGTGTAAAAGATGTGTGTGTCAGTGAGAATGCAAGTGAGTGTGTGTTTTCTGTAACAGGACGATTGTGTGTGTCTACAGCTGTTCCTCTGTAATGGACACATACAGGATGGTGTAAGGGTTTCCCTTGGCCAGTGTGTGAAAGTGTGAATGTGATAATAGTGTGTGCTGCTGATGGTGTGTGTGTATCTGTGGGAGTGGTGTCTTATTTTTCTCGTGAGTTGTCGGGAAAATGGCTATATGTGGACCTGTGGGTGTGGGAAGAGGGGGACAGAGCATGCCCAATGGGTATTTAGCAGGAACGGGTGGAACATGCTGAGAAATATGTAAGGGGACGTGTTATATGAAACAGTCCATGGTGGCACCATTGAGATCTGGATTCCCAATACCCAAGGTGCCCCTTCTGCCTTGTTCACCTACCTCAGTAAAGGGGTAGAAAATTTCCCCTTCCATGAAGGAGGCAGGCACAGCTGATGACTTAGGGACTTAGAGACCCAGTAAAGGGGACCCCACCTGCCCAGATCCCTGGGGGTGGGGGTACTTGTCTCTAGGAGCCTATGTTGGGGGAGGAGGGGGTAAGCAGGTCAGGCTGGATCCAGGCACACAGCTCAATGATTCTTCAGGGCTTGGAGAGGGCAGCAGGGGTTGTACAGGGCCATCCCCAGGTGTCCCCACCCAATCCATACAGTAACAGGGGCTGAGAGACAGGCACACATTTCCCATCAGTGGAGGAACCTCGGATGAGTTGAAGATGGAGGAATAGGGGACAAAGCTTCTCTGATGTAGAATATACCTTAGTGTCACCTGGTTTAGGGGCCAGCACCTTTCTCCTCCTCCTGCCCCACCCCAAAGCCTGCTAGAGCAATGGGGCCCCTATGTCTAGCCCTCCCCGCTAGGGGGAAGCTGTTGGCCCCATCACCCCTGGGCACCTAGCACTCAGGCCTCTCTCTGACCAACTCCCAGGGGAGGACCAGAGACCCTCAGGTCTCACCATCCAGCATTGGTGCCCCTGACTCAGCATATCTTAGCCCTGACATCCCCTGACAGCGCCAGGAGGGCTCCCTGGGCACCACTCAAGAGAACACTGAGTTGGGCCTCTCACCAGTGAAGCAGCTCCACTTGGGACCCAGAACGGGCCCTGGCCGATTTGGCTCAGCGGTTAGAGCCTCGACCTTCGGTCCAGAGAGACCGGGTACCTCGGTGGCAGTTTGTCCCTGGCCCTGGTTGGATCGTGCGGGTGGCAGCCACTCCATGTGTGCCACTCCATGTGTCCCTTTCACGGAGATGTTTTGCTCTCTCTTCCCCTCTCTCCCTCCCACTCTATCTGAACAAAAACTGAAAAAAATGTCCTGAGGTGAGGATTAAAAAAAAAAAGGACCCAGAACAGGTGTGGGGGTGTGAGAGGGTAGGGGGTGGGGGGGCAGGGCACAGCCTCCCATCCTTAGCCTCTACGCATGGCCCTACCCAGCCGCTGGTTGGGTCTGTGCCCAGCCCGAAGAATTTTGGGTGTTAGAGGGCACCCCGGTAGCCAGGCCCTGAGCGGGGTGCGGGGAGGGGGTGGGGAGCGGAGAGAGCGCTAGCCTGCCGCAGGCCAGGCCTCAGAGGGCGCCGCCGCCTTCTAGGCACCTCCCTACTGCCTGCGAAGCGAAGGGCTGACCCGATTCCCTTCCCCATCGAGGGCTGGACCTCCGCAGCTGTGCGGGTTCTCCCACTCCACCCCTGCAGCAAAGCCAGAATGAGCGAGCTTTCCTGGGCCATGAACCTGCAGTGCTCATGTCTACGCAGACTTCTCGCCTCCGTTCCTCGCCCTCAGAGAGCATAGATTTGGCCTCAGAGGTAGGCCCGATGGAGACCTTCGAGCCCTGAAACCCAGACTCCAGCGGGCTTCAGTCCGGGCTGTGGTAGGGGAGGCGGGGTCGGAGGTCTCGCGGTCGCCCCCAGGAGCCTGGGCCACCTTGGCATGGCTAGGTCTGATCATTTCAGGGGCGCCAGGAGTGCGTCGGAAGCTGCCAGCCGCGGGCCCCAGCTGAGCCGCGGCCGGCTATTCTGGAAACGGGTAACCCGGCCCACCCCGACCTCGCGGCTAGATGAGAGGGCCTGACGGCCTGGTAGATTCGGGAAGTGTTCTCCCAGTAAATGAGTTGAGCTGGAGTTAGGGTTTGAATGAATTCTCCAAGCTCCTCCTCCATCAGAACAACACTGGGCATGGTGAAGTGGAGAACGAATTCGGCCTGGGAGATCCAGCTGCTGCAGGGCTGCTGGTGCTGGTGGTGGTAATGTGTTCCACTCCACGTCCTCAATGCACGCGGAGCCGCGCTTACATGCAAACGGCCGGGCACAGACACACGGAACACCCAAGGCTTTCAGGTGCAGCGTCGGAGCAGCTACAACACCCTCTCACACCTACCCCCAGAGCCACACTCACCCTTGCACACAAAATGCAGACATTCCTGAGTGCTGTCCCAAGGATGCTCACAAAGCCCCCTTCACACATCCGCACACAGGTACCCACGGACACACCCAGCCACACACACACCCTCCACACAGATGCAAAACAAAACAAAACTCCTCCCTTCACACACACAACCTACAGGTCACACGTGCACAGGTACACCCCTTACCACATGCCTTCCTGCTCCCTCCCTTCACACTGATAGGGTTCACCAGCGCCACACAGTTTCCCAACTTTTCCGGGGAGACCAAGGTCTTCTTCTCTCCTAAGGGGGTGGAGAACAGAGCCGCAGGTGCCAGAAGTGGGGGCGTGCCGAGGGGGAGGGACTGTATCCATATGCATGGCTTCCGTGCACAAAGAGCAGCTGCCCGAAGCCCAGCCCCCGCGGGCCCAGAGTTGCGCAGAGGCGGCGGCCGCCCAGCTAATTGAATTAGGCCGGTCAGGCTCTGCCACCCGTGCGCCACCCGCGACCGCTTTGCCACCGGTCCCAGGGCGCCGCAGGCGCTTGTTGGGCGCCGAGAGACGGGTTGAGGGAAGGAAACACCGCCGCCTGAGCCCCTGCCGGAGGCGGCCTCTCCCTCCAAAAATAATCCCATTGTCCCAATGGCTGCGTGTGGCACTGAGCGCCTGGGATCCCCAACTGCACGGCGACTGCACGCTGTGATTAATGGGACAGCGGGAGAAGGGGCTGACAGGATCCTCCTTCACCCATCCTCTCCCTGGTTCTCAGCTGCCTCCGATTAGGGTGCCCCTTCCCCACCTGGGAAATGAGGGAAGGAGTAGGGAGGCGAATGGCCCTGGAAATTAGATAGGTTGGATGCCTTAGTGAGGGAGGTGTGCCCTGCGCGAGCAGGCACAGCGTGGCCTGTGAGAGTGGAGCGGATGAGTGGTAGAGGTTTCCAGCTAACTTAACGAGTGTGCAGGAGCATTGAGAGCTGTAAGCCACTGACCCTGAGCAGTGAGGTGCTGTGCGTGTGTGAATGTGGTTTAAGTGTAGAGTGTGGAGTTGTGTGTGAGTGAGGTGTGAATGGGGTATGTAAGGAGACCCAGCTCCCATCTGTCTCTGGGGGCCACACCAACCCCAAAGCCAGGGAGCTGGGCTGAGTGTCTGGCACTGCCTGGGGTCCCACAGGAAGTGCCTACCTGGGCACTTGCCTTCCTCACAGCCTCGATTTCCACAATGGCCTCACCAGAGACCCCACCTGAATCCCCACCACCAGCGATGGAATCCAGAGCATTCAGGAGCAGTGAGTGCACAGCCATGCCTCTGAGTTCCATGGCCAATTTCACATTCCACCCAAAAGCAAAAGACCTGGGACTGGCCCCGTGTGTGTGTGTGTGTGTGTGTGTGTGTGTGTGTGTGTGTGTGTATAAGGGGGTGTCCTAGAGAGTGAGACATATGATCCTCTCTAGGGCTACAGTGGGCTTTGGGGATCATTCAGTGGCCAGCACTGGTCCATCCCAGACCTTCCGTCTGCTGTTGCGTGCTGAGATTCATCAAACTACCTAAGTTGCACAGTGAAGGTGAAGTTCCTTAGAAATCCAACTAAGGGTGGCAATGATCAAAAGCTGGGGGCCTTGTGCCCTCCAGAAGGGTTCAGTGCATCTGCAGGGACCAGGGCCTTTAGGAGGAGTAATGCCAAGGGGAGCAGTAGCTGTCAACTCCACACCCCCTTGCCCTACTGCCCAAGGCTCCTGAGTGGAGATGGAAGTGGGAATGGGTGGCAATGGTCTGGGGGCCCACTCTTACAGGCCAGGGGCCAGGCCTCTGCAGCCCACACTATATTTCCCGGGACTTTTACTGCATCACCAAGATGAGCAGTGACATCCCCCTCTCCCCTTTCATAAATATTGCATCTTCCCAATGCAATTACAGGAGACGGAGCGGCATGAGCATTTACTAAATAAGATTATGGGGTAATGCTAATGCAGTTTATGTCTGCGCTCTGACACCAGACAAACTCCCTATTAATAACCTCTCAATGAGGCAGGAGGCTTGGAAGGCAGAGCTTGGGGCTGCCCACACTTCACACTCGGTAAGAATGGCCACAGCATGGTCACCCGGGCTCTGGGGCTCCACTAGCCTCCGTTCGCTCCTTGGGCTGCCAGGGCCACCCTCCTCTCTGGGCCTCTTGGCTTGGAGCTCTGTTTTCCCAGAGGTAGCCTCGCCATCTGCCTCCAACCTGAGAGGCTCACTGATACCCTCACTTCTTCCACTTCTTTTTGGGCAACAGTTTGATCCCAGCTGGTGCTCTAACCCTCTCTTTGGAGTCCACACTGCTGGAGGGGCCCAATTTCCTCCCCTAAAGTGTTTATAGGACCCATTCTTCCCTGGCTTAGCAACTGCTCACCTTGCCTACGGGAAAATCAAACCCATCATTCAAGGCCCTCAACTTACTTTATGCTTCATCTGTAGTACCCTTCCCCATTCACTGGCTACCATTAGCCATTTTGTATTAACTGAGACAAACACTCTTACATCTTCGCACTTGTACCCAACTTTTTGGATGCAGTGCTCTGACAGAGCCCATAATCCACTGCAACAAAGAAAGAAAGAAAATTCCTACTTCTACTTCAAAACCCAGCTCAAATTTCTGTCTCCGCAACATTCTCCAGGCATAATTCACGAGTCCTTCAAGTGGCCAATAACACACTGTTTTAAAATTTTCTTTTCTTTTCTCTTTTCTTTTGGCGGTGGTGTAGATTTGGAGTGACAGAGACATGGACTGGAGTTCCAGCCACACTGCTTTACGAATGTGAATCAGAACAGATCAGTTAACTTTTCTGGCCCTTGAGTAAAAACACAACAACAAAAGGCACAGTGAATTCTGCCTATTTTATCAAGCCATTGTCAGAATCAACATAAAGATGAACCACTGTGAAAGTTTCCTAATTCATTGGGTATAGCTCTGCTTTACCATCTTTTTTTATTGCATTAACACGTATGCAAAATGTTTGTCATCCCTGTTGGTCTAGGAGTCCTGGAAAGTGAATTTTGTCCAATCCTGCTCAGGTTCCCAGACATACTACATGCCCTTGTCCTGGCCTCCCTAACTTCTCTTGAGGGCCCGCTGAGAGGACAGGGCTAAGGCAGCAGAGATAAGTTCTGGAAAAATAGGATGTCAGTGCAACAGAAAAAGTTCAGACAGGATTTCAAGGTCAAGAGAGCTAGTCCCCTGCCTCAGGCCACACCCTGGTGCTGGCTGGTCATTAACACAGCCCTGGGTTCTTTTTGGCCTTCAAATAAAAAGACATTTCATGCCCAAGGACCACAGTAATGAGGAACCAGGGAGGGGCTGGGTAGCCTGCAGGCTCAGCAAAAGCTTCCCCACCTCAGAGGCCTCTTCTCCTTTCTCCCTCCTCCTCCATCCCTCTGAAGTCAGCGAAAACTTTGAGTAGGTCTGGAAGAAGAAGGCTCCTTTGCCTTTGGAGCAGGCAGAGGGGTGAGGGGCACTGGCAAGGCCTCTTGATAGGCCTACTAGAGCCTCTCTCCTCTGTCCCCACTTAACTACCAAGACCAAACCATCTTTACCCCAGAGAGGCCAAAGAGTCTGTAGGGATAGGCTAGAGCCCAGGGCTTAGAAGGTGGGAGGGGGGGAGAAGTGCTTTACCATATCCTTCAGTCCCTTGTCCCTTAAAACTGGGGTTATGCCTGGTCAGGCCAGCACATACCAACTCTGACCTGCCATTCCTGCCCTGGACTACAAGTGACACTGAGTGCTGCAAACCTGTCTGGATCTGCCTGGGGCATTGCGGACTTACCACAACATCCCTTCGCTATTTACTAAGCATTAGACTTGACTCTCTTTTCCCTTTCTCTACATCCTACCTCTTCAGTCCAGTTTCCCTCCTGAGTGCTGCTGGAAACTCTCCTAACCAGCCCTTTTACCCAACTTGTACAGTGTGTGCACGCAAACACATATACCAACTCACAGGTATGTGTAGACCCTTTCTCTCTCTCTCTCTCTCTCTCTCTCTCTCTCTCTCTCACACACACACACACACACACACACACACATACACACACGCCAAGAGCAAAAACTCCTGAACACAAGAGTCCATCCTTGAAGTCCCGGGTGCACCTATAAAGACACATAGCTGTGTTCTCTCCCACTGAGAAGCATGCACAGAGAAGTATACGAGCATAGTTTTTGAAGCTGATGCTGCCTTTCTGAATCTTCCAGAGCCTGTCAGGGATCAGAGAAGGGCCTTCTTTTATCCTTGGTGGGAATTCTGTGTACAGAGCATAATGTGTGTTCAGGGTGTTTGGGGCTTGTATAAATTGTATGACAGGATTGGGGAAAACCACTCCCCGGAAGGTAGCTGAGCTCTGAGTCATCCCAGAGGACCTGCAGAAGTAGGAGCACAAATCTGAGCTGGGGGTGTGGTCTGTTCATTGGAACCAGAACCTGCCCATCATCTGTATTCAGTAAATTAGCTGAAGATCCTAAGGCAGGAAGTAGAAATTAGTGGGCAGGCTCCAGAGGGGTGTGGGCTTTGAAACAGGAAAGGAAGGAGCTATGTGGGCCTCTCTCAGGGAGTGGCCCTCAGTTCCAAAAAGCACAAGGTAATGATGGCACTTTCCTTGGGGGTGGCTACTTGGGCCCTGGTGAAGCCAGGCTGGACAGTGGCCAGGAAGAGCAGCGGTGCTGCAACACAAAGGTTTCTTCCCACCTCGGTGTACTTCAAGAAAAACATCAGGAGAAGGAGAAATAAACTAGAGTAAAGTGTAGGGCTTCAGGGGGGCCAGAGAGGAGCCAAGTATAATGGAAAGACCAAAGGCACTAATGTTTGAACAGGATTCAAATTCTTCCTCTGCTACTCTACTAGCTGTGTGATCTTGGGCAGCACACCTAATCTCTCTGATCCTTTGTTTCCTCTACTATAAAATGAAGGTAGTCTGCCTACTTTGTATGATTGTGGTAGAGATGAAAAGAGATGGAAAGATGTAAAAGTGCTTAGCCCAGTGGCTGGCACATAGCAGGATCCAACAGATATGAGAAAGTCATAAGAAGGCCTGAAACCCAAGACAGGAAATCTAGGGTCTCCCGTCCCTGGAAGGGATTAGGGCTGCTGGGGCCAAGGTAAGACCCAGAGGAAGAAGGGCAGCTACAAGCTGAAGTGATTGCTCCCAGTCAAGAAAGCAGTGCACAGTGGTTAATAATCTAACTCCAGACTGCCTGATCTTCAAATCCACTAGGTATGTGACCTACAGCAAATTTCCCTGACTCAGTTTCTTCATCTGTAAAATAGTCATGACAATAATAGGATCTACTTTATGCACTTATTATAAAAAGTAAATGAGTTAATATTTGTAAAGTGCTTAGAACAGTACCTGACACATAATAATTGCTTTGCAAACATATGCTAAGTAAATAAAAACAAACCAGGCCCACATGCTGGTGGGGAATCTGGGTCAGAGAAGGACTCAGAGGAAGCAGGGCAGCCACAGGTGGGGGCAGCCGGCCTCTGGCCGCAGAATCAGTGCTCTTCAGAACCCTGTACTATCAACCCCCTCTCTTCTCCTCCAGTGGCTGTGGTTTGTTACCTTAGGAACAAGTTACCCCTTTAAGTCTTCAGGCTGCTCAAGGGTTTGTTAAGGGAAAAGTAGATATTTCTTTATATGTTGCTGGTGGTGCTGTAAATTGGCCCCATTCTCCCTGGGTGATGTAACAAGAACCATGATACTGTTCATATCCTTTGATCAGATAATCCCACTTTGAGGACCACATCCCAAGGAAATAAAAAAGCAATTTGTACAAAGATGTTTATAGCAGCTCAACCTTGGAAGCAACCCAAATACTCAACACAAGGGAAATGGTTAAGCCATCTAAGGAACAGCAGCACAAGGAGTAGTACACAGCCATTCAAATTGCTAGATAGGACACAAATGAAGTAGTGGGACATACCAAGATGTCAAGCATTGTAAAAATGTCGCTATTCCCCAGAGATTTATAGACTTAATATCCTACTAATCTAAATCGCACTAGACACTTTCTTGTAACTCGGGGGAAAAAATGATTCTAAGTTTCACATGCAAAGCAAATGAATGAACAAACATATCAAATAATTTTCTAAAGAAGAGCAAGTGTGACCAGATGTTAAAATGTTTTGTTATAGGGAAACAATGAAAACAGTGTGGTATAGGTTCCAAAACAGACATTTAAATCAGTGGGACCGAAAAGAGTCCAGAAATAGACCCAACCACCTAAGAATTTAATACAGATGTTAGGAAACAAGCAGAAAGAAACATAACTCAATAAATGGTGTTGAGAAAAGCTTTGTTACTTGAAAAATGTTATTTTATATCATATAAAATTAAGTGTAAGATGGATCAAATAATTAAAACAACCATGAGAATCTGTAGATGCAGGGAAATATAGGTGCAATGCAATGTTAAATTTTAAAAATTCAAAGAAGATTGTATGTTCTTACTGACTACAATTCCATAAAAGTACAGTTCTTAACCTTGATAAGGATCAAGGGATGAAACATTATGATTGATGTAAAGAGTTGGTTTTTCAAATTGATGGAATTTTTTGTTGTTGAGAATGTAGGAGTTGAATGAAATGGGGAAAGGAGAGGGATATAAATGCTTTCACCTTTCCATCAATGCAGACAAGAAGTTGGTGCTGGTCATGGAGGGGCTGGGACTACATCTGCTCCAGGTCAGGTGGGGGGACCCAGCCGTGGATTGCCAGGACAGGGCCTGTGGATACTCACTTCCTTCTAATTTGACTTTTGACTCTGGCCCTGAACCTGGGCTTCCCTGACCCCAAACCAGACTCAGACACATTTACCAGCTCCCGAGAGGCCAGACTGCCTGGGTTCCAATTTCAGTCCTTCACTTAAAAACTGGGTGACCTTGGACGAGTAACTTATCCTCTCTGAATCCTAGTCTTCTCATCTGTAAAATGGAGAACATGATAGCACCTATTCATAGGACTGTTGTAAGGATTAAATCAGTTAATTCATGTAAACCCACAGAACAGTGTGTGACCCAGAGTAATTTCTCAGTAAAACTTTTTTATAATTTGGGTTGGGGTTGAGGAAACTCTAAGGGAGGAGGTGAAAGCAATGTTTGATTTCCATGACATCTAAGTCTTCTGGGTGGCCAGTTGGTTTGGAAGCTGAGCCCACCCGAATTTCTCCCTCATCTCAGCTGACAAGGCAAGAGACACTTGGCCAAGAGGGGGTCTTGGGGGTAGACCAAGAACCCAGTGCTGACACACAGGGCTTAGCAGCCTCAGATGCCTCCTCCTTTATAGGGGTTTAGCCTTCCCTTCCCCCCAGGAAAAAAATCCAAGCCAAATATCCATCAAAGATTTGGGAAAAACAGGCTTTGTGCCCGGGGGATAAAGAGAAGAGCGGCCAGGTTCTGGGAACTTGACTGTAGGCCATGTCTTACTGGGCCGAGGACTGGCCACAGGACACTCTGTTCTGCTTGGAGCGTTCTCGCACTCACCTTCCTCCAGCGATCGCTCCCTCCAGTTCCACTGCAGCTCCAGCCACAAGGTTCCAGGCTTACAGGAAAGTGGGGATGCTTTTCTTGAACTGTCTTTCTAGTCTTCTCGCTAAGTCAGGCACAGATGGGGTGACACGATGGGAGGTGTAATGAGTGGTCTGTTTTCTGTCATCTTCCCTATATGTCCCTCACATATTAAGCTGGGAGTGTACTTATCTATTGGTGAAAACTTTTGTGCTTATTGCTGCATTTTACTGTTATTATCACTCTCATTATAATTAGCCAAGGTAAGACTTCCAAGAATCTACTTAATGGCCCCTTAGTGGACCCCAGGAGGAGCACAGGGAGTGGCCACTGGGTCTGTGCAGGACCAAGGGACAGGCAGCGCATGGCTCTCTGAGAGCCAGATTGCAAAGCACTCTCTCCTCCAGGGGATGGGACCAGGTGAAAGTTTAAGAGCAATGGTAGCCCTGGCCGGTTTGGTTCAGCGGTTGGAGCGTCGGCCTACAGACCAGAGAGTCTCGGGTTCAGTACCTGCTAGGGGCATGTACCAAAAATAAATAAATAAATAAAAAATAAATCAGACAACCCTTTCTTACAAAAAAAGAGCAATGGTAGCCCTGGCCGATTGCTCAGTGGTTAGAGCATCTGACCAATGAGTTGCGGGTTCGATTCCGGTCCAGGGCATGTACCTGGTTGTGGTTCGTCCCCAGCCCTGGTCGGGTCCTGCAGGAGGCAACCAATCGATGTGGTTCTCTCACATCGATGTTTCTCTCTGTCTCTCTCTCTCCCTCCCTCCCACTCCATCTGATAATAAATGGAAAACTATCCTTGGGTGAGAAATAAAAAAAAGAGCCATGGTGGCTATAGAACAAAGTGAATGTCAGCCCTGGGAAGAGGGGGCCCAGAGGGGCTGCAGAAAGAAGAGAAAGGAGAGGCCTGAAAAGACCTGAGGAGGCTTCCTGAGTCCACAGTGAAGCCAACCAAACACTTGTGTTCAAAGAGTTTTGAACCCGAACAGAGTTGGGGAGGTTGATTACCAAGAAATCTTTCACTCATCCACCCGTTTATTCATTTATCTATGCAGCCAACTTTGTTGAGCTTTGCTCCAAGTCAGGGACTGTGCCTGCTGAAGGCTGAGCTGGGCAAACCTTCTGGGAAAAGGGTTCAGAAGGGGCCCAAGGTGGGGGGCGGTGGGCAGGCCCAACAACACTCATTTCTGTCAAAGCCTGAACCAACCACTTTTCAATCTTTCTGGAATTCCTGGTGACTTTGTACTGTGCCTGTGTTTGTTGTTTTTGCTAACCCCTGTTTGCCTGTAGTTCCTGGTGATTAGAAAAACAAGCAAACCAAGCCTTAAACATGAGAAGGGGAATGTATGCTTGTTTCAGAGACCAGGAGCAGAAGAGACCTAGAGAGATGACGAGAGAATGAGAGAGAGAGAGAAAGAGAGAGAGAGAGAGAGCCAGAGTCGGAGTTCTCCCTGTCCCCACTCCTCCCCAAGACCCCAACTTCTCCCAGTGTCCCTAACCACCATCCTTATCCCCTACTCCTTTCTTCTCCCATCATCCCTTTAAATGACCCCTGGCATCATACAGCTTCTCAAGTCTTCTCCCCCTTGGGAGTCTGGCCTTGAGCCTAAAGTACTGGAGAACTTGGGCTAGGTCTGAGCATCCCCCTCCCCAATGAGCATTCATCCTGAGATGCACCCTGGCCTCCAAGGGTCAAAGGTGGCAGCTTTATTTACTCACAGCCGTGCCCTCACTGCGCCGGTCCTTTCATCATTTTTTATAATGGAAACAGCCCAATGGCCACAGGCGCCCTGAGAGACCACCCCAGCACCTTCCTTCTCCCCCAGCCTTCAGACACACAGACACTTGTCGCCCTCCAGTAAAGGCTCCAGTTTCTCAACAAAGTACAGCTTTACCCTTAGGACAGTTTTCAGCTGTCGATTTGATCACATTCCTCTGTCTGTTTAGAACCTGAGCCTGAGAGGCTGAGGGTTGACCAGTGTGTGAGAGTAGGCAAGTATGTGTGTGTGTGTGTGTGTGAAATGGGCACCAACGTGTGAGGCTGAGTGTGCATGGTGTGAGATGCATATTGGAGTGTGAAAACCAATGTTCATTTGACACGTCTATCTTGAGAATATTTTGTGTGTGAGAGAACCTGCATGTGTGTAAAAGCATGAGTTTTGGAGTGTGGGTATATATACATATATGTGTGCATGATAGTCACATGTGTCCATGCAATGAGAATGTGCCTATGTGCACAAAAACCTGTGCATTTGTAATTGTGTGGGCAGTTTTCAGTGTGCAGACTTGCAACAGGACCATATACACACAGGGCTGCCTGTGTGTCAGCTCTTATGTCCATCTCCAGGTATAAAATGTGTCTGCACAACAACATGGATAGATCTCAGAACTATAATGTTAAGTGACAGAGCCAGACCCAGAAGTTAACATACTCTGTGATTCCAATTATATAAAGTCTAAAAACAGGCAAAATTAATCTATGAGGTGAAAAGCCAAAATAGGGTATTATGCCTGAAACGGCAGCATAAGGGGTGCAAGGGTAGCAATAATATCCTACTTTTCATCAGGATGCTGATTACTTGGGTGTCTACTTTGTGGAAATTCACTGAGCAATACACTCAGATAATAATAAACTATAAAGTACATATATAATGTAGGTACTGTCTGGATTTATGTTTGTTTAATTCAATAAACATTTACTCCAAAAAACTGAACATGAAGATTGCCCCTCTACTGTCCCCCATGTCCCTCACACATGCCCACATTGCTCACCTTCTTCAGCTGGCCCTGGACTGTCTTCCTCTTTCCCTCCTCGTTCCCCCTAAAGGCGAGGTGTCTGAGTGTGTAAGCAGCATGTGAATCTGAGCAGCTAAGTCTGGTGAAATGCTTGCCTGAATCACAGCTCACCTCCGAGTTTCTCCCAGCCCACAGCTCTCCTCCCCACCTCCATTCCACCTTTCTTGGCCTCCTCTTGGGACTCGGTGACCCCTCCTAAGGCGGTGTCCCTGGAGGTAGAACTCAGATGGGGGAAGACTTGGTCCCACCCTCCAGGAGCCCCCCCGCTCAAGTTCTGGATTGGGTCAGACCTCAGCTGTGCACAACAGTGTGGCAATACTGGAAAGCCAGCCACTCTACAGAGGGACAAACTGCACGTGGGAGGGAGTGGGTGGCTGGAGGGCATTAAGTTGAGGGTGGCTTTTTAGAAGACCCCCCCAATAGTGTGGACTGTGGCCACACTATTTAAGCTCCCAGAATCTGGTTTCTTCTTTTTTTTAAATTAATTTATTTATTTCTGTTACAGATGTTTCTCCTTTCCCCCCCACTGATACTCCCCTCCCTCTCCCTCCCCGCCCTGTCCCCAGCTTTGTCGTCCATGTCCATTGTTCATGCATACATGCATACAAGTTCTGTAGTTTATCTCTCCCTCCCACCCCCTCTTCTGGGGATTGTCAGTCTGTACCCCACTTCCACATCTCTGGGACTACCCCGTTCCTCAGACTGTTATGTTCATTATATTCCACAAATAAGTGAGATCATGTGATATTTGTCTTTCTCTTGTTTGTCTTTCTCTTGGCTTGTTTTGCTTAGGATAATACTCTCCAGGTCCCTCCATGTCGTCTCAAAGGATAAGAGATCTTTCTTACAGCTGCGTAGTACTCCATTGTGTATATGTACCACAGTTTTTTTATCCATTTGTCTACTGATGGACACTGGGGCTGTTTCCAGATCTTAGCTACTGTAAATAGTGCTGCTATGAACATGGAGGTACATATACTCTTTCTGATTGGTGTTTCAGGCTGCTTAGGGTATATTCTTAGAAGTGGGATCACTGGGTCAAATGGCAGTTCACAGAATCTGGTTTCTTAATCTGTAAAGTGACAGAAAGCACCCTGGGTTCCAGCACTATCCCTGGATTGTCTGCCTGTGTGTATCTGTGTGGACATGATTGTGTGCACATGCCCATACGAGGGAGATGTGCGTGACTGCGTGTGCTTGTGCTTGTGCAATCGGATGCACACGTGAGCCTCTGGGTGTGACCTCATGGCTACCTGTGCTTCTGCTCCAGGGAGGAAGTAGAGCAAGTTTATCCCATTCCAAATTATTCAACCCTGTGATTTCCACAAACACTTGCCTACCATATATGTTCCAGTTTAGGGTTCAGAATCTCTGATTTCTCCAAGTCTCCAGGACATAGGGGCTACACTGGGAGAAGGGCTATGCCTCCAAGGGGAGAGGGTCAGTCTGGCTCAGCTCCCCCATCTTCCTCTAGGCTGGGCTCACTCACTCCTCTCTTCAGGCTGGAGCTGGCCTTGGCACCTTGAGTAGCCAGGCTCTGCCAGCTCCATCCCAGGCCCAGGCCCTCCCCCAAGATAAGGCTCGTCCCACCCCTTCTCAACCTGTTCAACCCACCTGGTGGCCCAGCATCTCCCAGGGGTGCCTTCAGTGCCCCTCTTGAGGGGAACAACCATCCCACCAGAACCATGAGAGGCAGCCAGAGCTGGGAGTGGGGTAGGTGGGGGAGCAGGCTGACCCTTTCAAAGGGGTTGGGGAAAGTAGGCTTGCTGCTGCCGGAAGCTGCTTCACGTGCTTCTCTCTGCCCTCAGCTTGCAGTGCCCCCTCCCTCACTGCCCCAGTCTCTCTTTCCTACCCTCCTGCAGTGGAGAAGGACCTCCTCCTCCCAACCTCCACCCTTAATGGGCCAGTCCTGGTTCAGCTGCCATTTTATCTGAGTGACTCCATGGCTCCCCCAGGAGTGTCCTGGAAACATGAAAGGGATGAGAGCTAGAGGTAAGCCACCCCTCTCATCCCCAGGTGTCCCTTTGAGGATGGGGCCCTGCTCTGGACTCTTGAAAAAGCACCCTAGGTCTCCATAGTAGGTGTCTACAAACAGACCAAAAGGGCAGACAGAATGCCCCCGACTCCACCATCTCCTCCTCCTCGAAAGAAGATGGGTCAAGATAGCATGTTTCTTTTAAGAGGATGAGAAACACTAAGACATATGCACAGATACCCAAAATAAAAAACATTTATTGAACAGTTATTATGTGCCAGGGGCTATTCTAAGAGTTTTACATAACTTAGCTCATTTAACCATTTAACCTTCATAGCAATCCTATGGAGAAGGTACATTTATTAACCACATTTTAAAGATAGGAAGACTGGCCCTGGCCAGTTTGGCTCAGCGGTTAGAGTGTCGGCCTGCGGTCCAGAGAGACCTGGGTTCGGTTCCCGCTAAGGGCACGTACCTCGGTTGCAGTTTGTCCCCGGCCCTGGTTGGTCGTGCGGGTGGCAGCCGCTTGATGTGTTCCTTTCACATCGATGTTTCTCTCTCTCTCTCTGTTCCTCTCTCTCCCTCCTACTCTACCTGAACAAAAATGGAAAAATGTCCTCGGGTGAGGATAAAAATAAATAAATAAATAAAATAATAATAAAAAAAAAAAGATAGGAAGACTGAGGCACAAAAAGGTTAAATAATTTTGTCGGGATCATATCTCTTGTAAATAGTAGGCTCAGGATTCAAACCCAGGCAACATGGCTACTGAGCCTGTTCTCTTAACCACCACCTATAATATATGCATAATTACCCTTAAGGAGATATATATACATATGTATACATATATATATACACACACACACATATATATATACACCTACTCATACTTAAGACAAACCATTTCACATTCATAATTGTGCATAGAAATATATCATTACCCAGATGTTAATCATACCTAACATTTATACAGCAATTTATTTACAAATCACTTTCACGCCCAGACACAGTGCCCACAGAAGGAGAGATTGCTACCCATTAATAGACAGTAATTAAAGCTGCCATTCACTGACTCAACCAAGGCTCAGCTATTTGGCTGGAAGTGGTTTGTCTTTTCCTTCCTTCCTTTCTTTAAATAAAAGTAAAATGTGCTTAGTAGTAAAATTAAAACAGTACAGAAGAAAAGCAAGTGAAAGGTGGAAGTCCCCTCTTTCCTCCTGCTATCCCCATGTCCAGAGGTAACCACCGCCGGCAGCCTCTCTGTGTACCCCCGGAAGCTGTCAGTGCACACAGAAGCAATAGTGTTAGAGATCATAGGTGCCTTCCAAGCCTTGCAGCAAAATCCTTGGGAAGAAATTCTGCTTCTTCTCCTTTTGCACATGAAAAAACCCTTAAAAGGGGGGTAGCTCTCCAAGGTCACTTGGGTATTAAGTGGGGAACTTCAGTTGCCAATCCGAGTCTTCATGAACTGGAAGCTGTGTCTTACATGCCCTCTGTGCAAGGGCCCATTGCCTCCTCCATCCCATGCTGGCACCTTGATGGCCCAGCTGAGGTGAGAGGCTCCCTCACCGCCATGAGCAGTCCGGGACTCTGCTGCTCCATGCTCTTGGGTCAGGGCCAGGGGCTGTGCTGGAACAGGACGCCCCTTCCGGCAACTCAGTCCAGGGGAGAACTTGCTGGGCTGAGCCCTGCTGAGGAGGAGGGAAGGAAGAAGGCCTGGGGACCTGACAGACTACATCAGGGTCCACACCAGCCAAGGGATGGGTTCCAGTATGACCCTCTCGAGTCCATCTCAGGTTTCAGAGGCCTTGAGGTTACGGAGAGTTGCAGACAGATAGGCCTCAGTCTCCACAGTACCTCCCGGCCAGGGACACAAGCTCGGGGAGGAGGGGAATCTTTGGCTCCCAGAGAGAAGAGGAACTTTTAGATAAGAACTCCCACTCTTCCATCCCCTGGAGAGGGGGCTGAGCAGGGGCAAGGTAAGTACTACTTTTAGCTCCTGGATTCCAGGGGGCTATGAAAGCCCCTGGCCCCTGAGTGAGCTTTCTGTGACCCCTCATAAGCTTTAAAAGGACCCCCCGCCCCAGACCTCTCTTCAACTTCTCTTTCATGCAGAGCCTGCAGAGCTGGGACATCAGGAGATGTGACTTGCCAAGGCTCAATCATAATCCAGCTGCTGAGGGTTTCCCAAGGGGCTAGGCACTAGTGCCAGGGCATTCTTTTTAGTGTATGAGACGGCTCTCCAAACGACTGAGCCACCCAGTCAGGCAGAGGTGCCCCTTCTTATCCAACCAAGAGGGAGCTTGCATCAGGGATCCCTGAGGTCAGTGCTCAGTGGAGGGGAAGCCAAGGTGAGGCTTGCGAGAGCTAGAGGAGGGACTGAGGCTGGACCCATCTCTCCAAATGCGTGGGCCTGCCGGAGAGCTCACCCTCTCCCTCCTTTGCACACAGCCGAGCCTGCTGGTGACCCCATTACCTCCAGGATCCTGTCATGCACCTTAGTGTGAACTTACTCCTTTTGAGTCCCACAGCTCTGTTGAGTACAGGGCAGGCCTGTGTTGGAACCCTGTTTTTATCTGTTGATAGCAACAGTACTGGGCTGGGAGTCCAAGGACACGAGACCACTCACAGCTTGGCTTTTAACTGACTGAAGGACCTTAGACAAGACACTTCCCCACTCTGAGTCTCAGTTTGCCCATCTGTAAAACATAAGAGCTGGACTCAATTTAGAATCATGGGTATCTGGAAATGAGTTGGGGTGAGTGGGCTTGGTAGTGGTTGTTCTGCTTGTTGAATTAAACAGACTCTCTCTAGAGACCTGGGAAACACTGTGGAAACTAGGGACACTTAAAACAATAGTACTGGTCAAGAAGAAAGAATGCACGTATTTGTTATGAGTGTATATGTGATATGAACATGTTCACACGAGGGCATGATTACATGCATAGGTGTGTGTGTGTGTGTGTGTATGTGTGTGTGTGTGTACAGCAGCTAATTGATCCCACTCTCCCAATTGGGGTGGGGGAAGGGGCCAAGAAGGCAGTCACTCATTAGAAGGCATCTAATGGGCCCAAATGGCCATGTCAGCAAAGGCTGAGCTCAGATGAGCTTCCTCCCAGAGGGGAGAGGGGAGAAGAGAGTGAAGAAGAGAGGGAGGAGGAGGGGGGAAGAAAAAAGCTTTCCTGGGAAACTATAAATTTTACCATGTCTTGACTTTGTTCCCATTAATCATACCTCTCACCTGTGAGGAGAAAAATCTCCGTGACCAGAGAAATAGAGGGTGGAGAAACTGGTGGAGGAGGAGGGAAGGAAAGCACATGTGTGTTCCTGTGCCCACTGACATAGGTATGCCAGCCTGCACTCACAGGCCCACAAGGTCTGAGACACAAGGACACACACTTCCCATCATGTATTCAACATGTATCCATGCACACGGTAGGAAGGGGGCAGTTTGCTCACCCAGGGACTCGCCTCTTGCACACAGAAATGCAGTTACATGCAAATGAGAATGTGTATGTGTGTCCACCCAAGGGTGCCAGCTGTGTCAGGTGTGGGGGAGATGAAAATGCAGAGGACACAGTCCCTGCCCCCAGGGAATGATATTTTGGTTGGGTATGGTGCTAAGGAAACAGTTCACGTGGTGTGACATGTGCTGTACACCAGGTGCACGCAGAGATGTGCCTTTCAGGATCCTGAGAATCACCTGCTGTTCTCTTTGCCTGGAGCCATTTTCATACTGAGGGGTGGAAAAAGGGGAGCCAATGCCAGTGTCCTGAGGTTAGTTACTTTCACTCAGCTGAGTCCTGTGAGGGGACCCCTCATGTCACACCCACCTCCTCCCCAGCCTTCCTTCGCCACACCAGATACCTGCCATCGCTTACAAAGTCTCTCATTTCCAAATTGTGAAAACACTAACGACGTGCCTGATATTAGCAAGTCAGATTCATAGTCTGGATGCCCTGTGATGGTGGGGGAGGTCTCCAAACTACTTTACAAAAGGATTATTCCTATTGTGCACAAAGAAGTAAAGTCCTGACTCTAAAATGTTAGAAGACAATATAAGTTAAACTTAAATAACTTTGGATTAGAAAAGGCTGTTTAAAATAAGACCCAAACTATAAAAGCCATCAGGAAAATATTGATAAGTATACTACCTCTAAATTTGAAACTGCTGAAAGAAGATTGAAAACGACAGAAAGACAAGCAACTAAAGCATAATAAATATTAACATCCAGAATAAAGAAAGCTAACATACCAATAAGAAAACCAATGTTAAAAGCCCACTAGGCAAAGTTTATGATCAGGCGATTTACACAAATAGATATACAACAATGTCCAATAAACTTAGGAAAATATACTCAATATTAGAGACTCGCAATCATAATTAGTAAAATGCAAATTAAAACAGACATAAGATTTATTTTTGCTTGCTCTATTAAATTAGCAAAAATTCAAAAATATTGTTAAAAATGTTGGAGAGAATGTATAAAAAGTGAGTTGTTCAAACTCATAGATGCAGAGAACACATTTATGGTCACCAGATTGGGAGAGGGCTAGGGAGATGAGTGAAAAAAGTGGGAGGATTAAGCAGTACAAATTGGCGGTCATAAAAATGTGAAGTACAGCATAGGGAATATAGTTGAAAATACTGTAACTATATGGAGTCAGATGGGCATGAGACTTATCAGGGTGATAGCCTCCCAAGTTATGTAAATGTCTAATCACTATGTTGTACACCTGAAACTAATATAATATTGTATGTCGACTGTAATTGAAGATTTTTTTTAAATTCTAAAGAAAAGTGGGGTGTCTCATCAGAAATTGAAAGCGCGTAAACTTATCCAGTCTTCCTGGAGGTACTTTGGCAGTTTCTGTTAAAGTTAAAAACTGCCCATCTCTGCCTTAACAACTCTGTTTCTAGAGATCGTTATCCTAACAAAAATATTCATGTCTGCCCACAGAACCACATAGCAGGGTGTTTACTGAGCATCATAAAATAATGAAAAGTTAGAAGTAACCTAACAGTCCACTGGTGGGGCTTGGCTAATGAACAACGGCACCCCATGCTATGGAATACTCAATCTGTAGCAGTTAAAAATAATGACCTACCCTGGCCGGTTTGGCTCAGCGGTTGGAGCGGCCTGCCGACCAGAGAGTCCCAGGTTTGGTTCCCGCTAGGGGCACGTACCAAAAAAACAAAACAAAAAAAAACCCAGAATAAAAATAATGACCTAGATCTATGTGTATTCATTCAGGAGAATCTCCAAGCCACATATTTTTCCACATCATATTTTTAATTAGAAAAGCAAATTGCAGAAAACTAACACGTGTGCAAAGATAAACATATACCCCCCCAAACAGTATATTTGTTTATGTGTTATATATACATGTATGTAAATACACAGGAAATGATCAGGAATGCTACCCAGTACACTGACCACAGCAGTGACCTCTGGGAAGAATTCTGGAATTAAAAAGAGTGCTTCATCTATATTTCTTATAGAAAAATGATAGTCATAGCTTACTTTTGAAATTTAAAATAAATTTTAATAAAGGTATGTTGAATGAATCAATAAAGGCATCAGCAATGAAATTTGATATACACACATGAGGCACCAAGGGCCTTATCCACTGAATGAAGAGAGAGGTCTTTCTTTGGCAATAATTCTGCTTTGGCAAATGTCACAAGGATTTGCCTTCCATTCCACCCCTGGGAAGCTGTCCAGACTGACTGGCTAGAGTCCTTCCTTTTACAGAGGTAAGGAAAATGGCCCAAGCCATAGCGGCCACAAAGATCACAAAGGGTTAATAGAAAGCGGAGAGTGGCAAGTTGACTGTACTCTTGCTTGACTTGTAGTTTGTGGTCTTAGAAACTAGTCCAGGCCCAGAAGGTCCTGGCTGTACCCACAGCCCCTGGACTCAGTTCCAGCAATTCATGACAAATATTGAGTGATGGCTGGTGCTAATAGTCACATCAGGCAGCCTTCTGCCTTGAACATTTCCTCATTTGTTCCTCATTATAACACTGAGAGGTAACTTCTGCTATCCCCGTGTCACATTTGACCTTCATCATGACCCTGTGAGAGCTTTTCTCCCCACTGAGGTATGGAAATTTAGACAGCAACGTGTCTAAAGTCACATAACTGGTTAATAGCAGAGCAGGGATTGAACTCTGGATCTTCTGGGATTTTTCTCTAAGACACACACAGACAGTAACTGTCTTTCTATCCATGTTTGTGTGCTCATACCCACACCTAATTGCTTATTCTCAGGAGCACCCATACCCCACATGGTTACACTCTCACACTTGTCTAGTCACACTTTCTCTTTCACAGACACACACATTCACACTGACACTGGTGCATACACTCAGCCTCACAGGCACACACCTACATACAGCCACAGACACACACCCTCTCGTCTCCAGCATACACTCACACAGGCACAACCTTCATAAGCCCCTAGTGGTTCTCCCTCTTTCTCAGAGGTCAGGTCTCTAATCTTCACCTTGACCTCACTGAGTCTGGGCCTCTGAGGAGAGGCTGGGGAGCAGATTTCTGACTCCCACAGCCCACCTCCCATCCCTCCACCTGCCACATTGTGGCCCCAGCCCAGGGGCAGAGGCTGCCTGTGTTTGGGCTGCAGCCAGGGTTGAATGAGTAAGAGAGGCCAGAATAGAAACCCACTGTCATTCAGACCCTCTTCAGGATGTCCTGAGCCTGGTGCAAACACCTGCGGCTCAGAAGTCAGGGCTTTGGGGTTTGAATCCAGTTCTACCACCTCCTAGTAAGGTGACTTGGACAATTTCCTTCACCGCTCTAAGTCTCTGCTTCCTCACCTGTAAAGCTGGGCTGCTGTA
Source organism: Molossus molossus (assembly GCF_014108415.1). Lineage (NCBI taxonomy): Eukaryota > Metazoa > Chordata > Mammalia > Chiroptera > Molossidae > Molossus > Molossus molossus. The sequence continues at coordinate 23,122,045 of NW_023425352.1, forward strand.
TCTGCCTGCCTTGCAGGACTAATATGAAAATCAAACTGCAGAAACATCTGGCACAACACATGGAAAGTGTTCAATAAATGGGGGCTGTTTTTGTTACCCTTATTATTATCACTGTTATTTAAAATATTCCTAGGTGTAGCTCATTGCAGAGATTGGCCAGTGGGCAGATGGGCTGAGGTGGCCTTTCCAGGGCACAGCAGAAGGGCAAGGGTTGGGATAAAGCAGGTGCCGGGGTGAGAAGCCAGAGCAGGCAGCAATGAGTGAGGGGTGCCTCCCAGAGGAGGCAGGCACAGCTGGAAGCAGATGTTCAAGCATGGCTTCTGCTGGGTCCCCTGGTTCAGAGGGCAATTCCTGCCCTGCCACAGAGGCAGGTGGGAGCTGGAGATCTAGTCTTGGATGCCTGATATCCCATCCCTCTGAAGCCCTAGATGGAAATCAGGGCCCACTCATCAGCACTGCCCCCATTTTTCCTCCTTGTCCCTGTCACCAGTGCCCCAAACAGGCACCATGTCTCACTTACCCTTGCTCCCTGAGAAGCCAGGGAGGGTTAGAATTTTTCTGCCTTGTGGGTAGTCAGATTGGGAAGCATTTTCTGCTAACTGACCTTGAAGTGGGAAACTGAGGCACAGGACCCCAATCCAAATCACGGGGTGAGTCCAGCAGAGCTGGGGCTGGAATCCCTGACTTTTGCCTCCAATACTAGACCACCAGGTCTGAGAGGGGGTACAAAGGTCTCCATGGCCTGGGCTGAGAGTCAAGGTCTGTATCTTCCGGAGGGAGGCCTGACTTAGCACATGGCTGAGAAGAAATGAGGCTTTTCCAAGGCAGCCCCAGGCCTCTGTTAGGCGAGATCACAGGGAAGTGGGAGACAGGGTGGACACTGAGGCCAAGACTGCTGTCTCTGTGGCCTGGGTCCTAGTTGAAGAGGCCAATTACCCATGAGCCCCTACTCCCCAGGGCCCCATCAATAGGAGCAGTTCTCATCACCTCCAGACCCAATCAGATCCCCCTTTATCAGCCCCCCTGGCACCAGCCTGTCTGAGCCTCCCCCACCTCTAACGCCCAGCACTTTTGTTTTGGTATCTGTGGTGACTGTGGTCAGGGCATAATTGGGATTGAAACACCCACTCGGACTCCCTGAAGGATAAACAACCTGGGCTGGGGCAGTCCTGGAACTGATGTGAAGACAGACATGAAGACAGCGGTCCAGGGAAACTAGGCAAGCTGGGTGTGGAAGGGCTGCTGGGGAAGGGGGGGGGAACAGGTGGAAGAGAGGCAGGAGGCCAAGGGTATGCCTGCTTTCAGGGTAGCCACTGCCAGGAGGCAGCACTCTGATGCCAACTAGGAAAGCCTTCCCACCCAGCCGCCCTGGTCCGTGGCTACCCTCAGGAAGCTTCAGGTCTAATAGGACATTCCCCTGGCTCCGAGGAGGCCTCTTGTGCAAACTTTAGGACGTTTTAGACAATCCCATTCCCTGAACCCCATCTCCACAGCCTGCCGTGTAGGAGGTCTTCAGGCCCAGGTGTCACACTTGCAGAAACACTGGTCTTCGTGGATGAGGAGGTCTTGACCTTGCCTTCAAGGAGTCTGAGAGCAGGAGATAGGGCCTTGCCTGGGGCTGGGAGTTCCCAGCAGGCCACAAAGGAGCCAGAGGGACACTCCAGGATTCCAGCTAATTAACACCTGCAGAAAGCTGGGGGGAGGGGTTTAGAGTAAGAACACCAAGGCAAGAAATGCCAAGGAGATGGATGTTCCCCGTTGTATTCCTAGGACTCTAGTTGAGGCAGCTGGGGCTAATGGAGGCTTGGCTGTCCTTCAGAGCCCGGTTCTGCCAACTCCACCCTCAGGACTCAGGGCATTTAAAGGGCCAGAGTCCTGCATTTCAGGTGGAAGCAGCTCCTTGGCTAGGTGGTAACACAATGCCATACAGTGTTCTGCCCAGCCTTAGTAGCCATAATACCATACCCTCAAGATGTATGTGGGGACTAAGAGGTTTGGAGAAGGGTCTGGCTAGGGGGTCTCTGTCAAGCCCAGTGTCGAAGCCACAAGTTTCCTGAATCTTAGGCCCTGTTTATGTCTCTGGGCAGCTCTATGTGGAGGAGGGAAGGCATGGGTCTGCTGGGGGAACAGAGGTCCTTGAGTGAATGGGTCCAAGCAACTCACAGGCCTGTGAGTTTGAATGATCAGATTGCAGGACCAGTGAGTGCTCCAGATGCTGACAGCTGGGCTTTGCTGGACCCCCACTGACCACATTACGCCAGTAGCTCCTGTCTTGGCTGCTTCTGAAGGTCTCCCAGCCAAGAGACAGGGATTGGGAAGTGATGGGCTTGAGCCTGGGAAAGAGAGCCTTGGCTGTCTGCACTTCAGGGAGCAGGGTCAGGCCAGTGAAGTTGGGACTGACTGCATCTTCCCCCACCACAGTCCCACTGTCCACACCCACTTCCTGGCCCCCAGCTCTTCTCCTGAGACTGTCCCATTTGAGGCTGGCACCATGCGTGGTTTGTTGTGAGATGGGTCCTGTCTTTTGGTCCCACTGAGGCTAAGGGATCTTTCCCTCAGCTAGACTCCCCCCTCTCCACCAAGTCCCTATCATTCGCCTCCTTTCCAAAGACACTTACCTCATCCAAGTGTGGTCTCCCGCCTCCCGGAGCTGCTGCGCTGGGTTTTAGGTCTGCCATCTGGTGGACATTGTCATAACTACTGCCACCGCCTTCTGAGGCCCTGGTCTTCTCAGAGGCAAGGCCAGAGAGAGCAGCACAGACCCCAGGGTAGGACAGGGCCCTGGGCTAGGCAGGTCTCCAAGCCCCGTGGACACACCCACATCCTGCTTTCGGGGTGAGGAACGCCCTGAAACTGGGCTTGATTGCTTGATTGGCTCTCAGGTGTTGGGCAGGAACCTCCAGGTAAAGGTTCCTTCTGCTCCACCCCCACCCCCCAACCTTAGGAAGCTCAGGGGCCACCCAACCCCCTTTCTGTTCCGTTTTTCCTGTCCAGACTAGAGAGGGCTCTAAGTCCAAAATCCTGTTTTCTGGAGCTGAAGAGTTCCTGCATGTGCTCCTGGGTGGCACAGATGCTCGTGAATGGGGTCCTTCTCCCCATCATGCCCTCAATTTCCTTGCCTGGGGCTCTATGCCTGGGCCAGGCCAGTGAACACCCACAGTCCAGCAGAGACCCAGCGATCTGCAGATCCACCTCAGAGATGGAAGAATTACAGGATTCCTCCACGCCTAGGCAATGGTGAATAATTTATGTACAAGGCGGAGAAGACAATAAATCAGCAGCAATGATTAACATGAACTGTTTTATGTGTGAGAAAGATCTATGGCAGGAGGCTGCCAGGTTGCTGCTGATTAATGTTGCTGTTTGCACTGGCTTCTGGGCCTTTATATTCAATTATGGGCCTGGAGTATGGAGGGGGGCAGTTCCAGGAGGTGGCATGGGTGACAGGGAGCCCAGGAAGGGAATAGTTGATGCCCAGGACCAAGGATGAAGTAACAACAGGTGGCAGCCTGGCCCTGTGGGCACCTTTACTGATGAGAAGGTTAAGTTAGTGGATGTAGTAGTGGCCATTTCTGTCAGGAGAGTCACTTTGCCTCTGGGTGTGCTGGGAAAGGGGCACAGATAAAAGGATGCATCCTTGGGGAAATCTCTCTTCCAGAGTCAAATGTTGGGTTTCTAACCCCCTGCTCCACCTGCCCCCCAGTCCCTTGCTGCCACCACCACCACGCAAACAGTGAAGTTACATCAGACAGCCAAGTGGGGTGTGGGGTGGTGGTTAATGCTGTAAAAAGTTCCTTGTCAAAAAAAAAAAAAAAAGTTCTTTGTCAGCAACAGAGCCAGGGAGCTAGGTCCTATCTCCACATCCTCGGCAGGGATGGAGCAGTGGGGCAGGCTGGGAAAGAATGCTCAGGGTGCCCTCCTCCCAGCTGACCTAGGAAGCCCTGGAAGGCGCCCTCCCTGGATTCCCACACTTGGGCCTCTTGTCCCCAGCCAGCTCCAGCTGGCCCCCGTCAGTGCCGGGGTTTCCAAAGACTAGTGGCGGCTTTGGGGTTAAGCGATTTCCCCCTGCCCAGCTCCTCCCAGCCCTGGATCCTATTAGCGCCTTCCTCCTCTTCCTCCTCCTCCTCCTCCTGTTCTTCCTCCTCCTCTTTAATGACCTGTGTACAGTGTGGCCCTGCCTCCCCTCAGGACCCGAGGGTTATGAGGTGGCACAGGGTGGGTGTGGGGGTTCTTCCAGGAGCTGGGCTGACAGCTCCCCCAGCCTGCTGGGGGCCTGCTCTAAGTCACTCTGCCCACAGGCCAGGGCTTCAGAATTCCAGTCCCAGGGTGGAGGCGGTGCTGAGAAAGGAGAAGGGAACATCACCCCTTGGTAGGGGGGTGGGGGCACCAGAGGAGGCTGGCAGGGACAGACCAGTTTCTGGCTGGAGAGAGTCTCTGGTTCATGGCCCTCAATCCCCCGCGGCTTGCACACCCCACAGCTTTGTGGGACGTTCTGTCGTAACGCTGTGCGCCTCTCTGTAAGTGAGCCTCTGTGCGTATGAAACTTCGTGCCTGCCCCCACGAGTCTCCCGGGAGTGTCTGGGTCTGCAGCTGCGTGTCTCTGTGTGAGAGCCTGTGTGGTGAGCCCGTGAACACACACACCTGAAGCTGCCTCACTCACAGCGCTGTGACAGCCATCATTCCGCGACAGAAGTCTTCCTCAGCCCCTAATCCCCTGTTTGCCTGGTTCATCCCCTGGACTCCTTGGGACTCCATTAATGAGCCCTGGCCGCCCCAGGACAAGCCCCAAATTAACCTCGCTGCTGACCCTGACATGGACACCTATAATTAGGCCAGCACTGGCTGAGGCAGAAAAGGCCCTGGGGCTCGGTGGGATGAGGGCAAGGCTGGGCTGGGACAGGGCGCCTAATGCCCAGGAATGCTCTAAAATCTGTGCCTGGCTCCAGGGCCCCTCGCCTGGCTCACCTCTAATACCTCTCAAAGCCTCCCAGACAGGGCTCCAGGGGGATTACCTGTAGAGGGGCCCTGGAGGTGAGCAAGGGTGCTCAGCAGGCCCTCCCTGCTGGCTCTGGGCTGGGGAGGCTTTATGGAAGGTGAAAGCTGCCCCTGTAGCCTCAGAGCCCAGCAGCTAACCATAAGGTTCTTAGCAGTCCAGAAGTCATGCCCATGACAGCAGCTGCCCAGAGAACAGCCAAGTCCAGGCTGGCTGGTGCAGCCCCCCACCCAGGGCCAGCTCCTCTCCCCTCAACTTGTTTTGTTTGCTCTGTGCAGCGTGTCCAGTAGCTCCATCCGCATTAACCCCTGACCCTGACTATAACTCTTCCTCCCTGCTGACAACTGTGTTTACCCAGTGGCTTTCTCAGGCACAGAGCAGAGGGCTTGCCCCTTGCCCCTCCTGCCTGGGCTCTCCCAGGGAAAGCTGCACTCTGCTTGGGACTCCCGGATCCCAGGAGCTTCCAGAAGAACCCATGAGTGTACCAGTGCAACTGATGCTGCAGCTTAAGGGCCTGGGAAGCAACAGCTACCCCCGTTCGGGAGTGGGGTAGATTGGTACCATCATCTCAAGGTGCAGCCTGGCAAGAGCTAGCAAACCTTTTCAATGAAAATATATCATTTGACCCAGTAATTTCACTTCTAGGAATTTGTCTATGGATGCCCTGCAACTGTGCTCAGAGGAACATATCAAGAGTATTTATTGTAGCATTGTAAGAGCTAAAGAATAGAAACATTCCAGATGTAAAGGACTAGCTAAGTGGTGAAGCCATAGCCATACAACAGAATGCTATGCAGCCATTCTAAAGAACAATCTGCGTGTTCCCATTGAGAATGATCTTCAAGGTATAAGGATAGCAAGGTGCAAATAAAAAGCAAGGTACAAAACAGTGTAGAATATGACACCATTTGGGGAGGAAGAAGGGAAATATGCAAACAAGCATTCACATAGCTTTGAAAATATCTTTTAAAAAATCTTCAAGAAGTAATGATGATGGCCTATGGGAAGAGAAACTGAGGGCGGGAGTGGGAGGGAGACAAAGTTTTACTGTCATACTCTTCGTGACTTTTTTGAACTTTGCACATACTTTACTCTTCAAAAATAAACAAAATTATTATGCATACAAAAATAAGTAAAATGCATATATCCTGGGGCCCAACTATTTTATTTCCAGAAATCTAGTCTATAGAAATACACAAGTAAACCAAAACTATAAAAGATGGCCTATTGTTTAAATGTCATATACTGGAAACAGATGTTCATCAGCAGGTAGCTGTTTATATAAATGATGGTGTATTCAGACCATCAAATACCGAGTAGCTGCACAAAAATGAAACAGATCTATGGGTACTGGCATGGAAATACCACAAAGGCAAATGAAAGAGAAAATAGAGAACGGCAAAACAGTACAAAAATGCAATTCCACTTATATAAAAAGAAGAAAGAAAGAAAACTAGCCCGGCCAATGTGGCTCAGTGGTTGAGCATCGACCCATACACCAAGAGGTCGCCGGTTCGATTCCTGGTCAGGGCACATGCCAGGCTGTGGGCCAGATCCCCAGTGGGGGGCATGCAGGAGGTGGCCAATTGATGTTCTCTCTTATCGATGTTTCTATCTCTCTCTCCCTTTCCCTTCCTCTTTCTCTAACAATCAAAGAAAAAAACTGTGTGTTTCTCTATGTACATATATATTACATAAATGTTTCCAGTCCCCAAACTGGAAAAATAAACAGAGGGGAAAATGGGATGGGGAAGTTCATTCTATATGTGTCTGGATGTACAGTAAGACTTCAAACACTTTTTTGTTCATTTTTTTAATCCTCACCCGAGGACATTTTTGCATTTTTCTTCAGTTAGAGCGGGAGAGAGAGAGGGAGGAAGAGAGAGAGAGAAACATTGACTGGTTGCCTCCCACACAACCCCAACCAGGGCCAGAGACGAACCGCAACTGAGGTACGTGTCCTTGGGCAGAATCAAACCTGCAACTCATTGGTCGGCAGGCCAGTGCTCCAACTACTGAGCAAAACCAACCAGGGTTTTAAGCACTTTTTGTATAATTATAAAATAAAATAAATAAAAGGTTAAAACAAAAAACAAAAAAACAACAGCACCACAGTCACCCATCTACTCTCTTCCCACTACTTTAGCTTCTGGATCCAGCATGACTGGCATGACCGCACTGTTATTGTCCTCCAGTTACAGAAGGGGAAACTGAGACTGAGAGAGGTTATGCAACTTTCCCAAGGTCACACAGCAAACTCAACCTAGAATCAAGACGCAAAACTCATAGCTTATTTATGCCATCTCTCCTTGGAAGTGCCAGAGCTCTGGAGGAGTTCTGAGCCTCTTCAAAGGTGTGGCCATGTGGGCTGCAGTTAATCATTTCCCCCTGGACTACTACATATAGCACGTAGTGAACCCCCTCCACCTCACCCCTCCAGCCCTCAGAGGACTGCTCGTGAGCCCAGCCAGGGGTGTGCTCCAGAAGCGGGTGCAGCTCCCAGCCTTGGCATGACTGCCAGCTTCCCTGTCACCTGCTCCTGTTCTGGCTCCTTCTACCAGTGAGGGCTTAGTACCCATTCCCTGCCAACACCCACCCTCTGCCACAGAGCACACCCTTAATTACACTTAATGGCAAAGACCATAAGAGCTTTATTAACTTTATTATGGACCCAATTAGCAGCTAATGCCCCATGACTACTGTCCCCCCCAATAATCCCATTAAACATAATGAAGCAGCCTTCCCCCTTCCCCTGCTGGAGAAAGGCTGAGGGGACAGGGAAATCCATCTTCCTGGGCCTAATTCTGCCCCCTCAGGCCCATTGGACACCAACTCAGGCCCAGAGATTCCCAGGCACCAGGGCTGGGTACGCAAAGACAGAGATTAATCAGCCAGTATTTTGATGCCAGCTGTTGAGCACACACACACACACACACACACACACACACACACACACTACCACACATGCACACACAGCCTTACATATATACACAGCCTGGCGGATGTCCAAATACTTCATTCTCGAAACAGGGATGTAGAAACACACAGCCCTCAAGCACAACCTGGTCCAGCATGCAGACCCTCTCCCAGCCTGGCCAAGAGCTCCGCAGAGCGGGGACATCCAAGTCCACGGCCTCTGCCCTGGCTTCTCAGAGTGAGGGGTGGGGAGCTGGGAGATGACGAAGGCTGGGGGCAAAAAGGGAGCGTGTCCCCTGAAGCCTGCACCTTCGCCACACACCAGACCTCCCCTGCTTTGGTGATGGCTTCAAATGTTGAGCAGCACCCGCAATGTACAGTGCAACCTCCCTTAACATCATCATGATCCAAGAAAGCCAGCATTATTTTTCCCCACTTTACAGATGAAGAAACTGAGGCACAGACAGATGACCAGTTTCTAAAACAGGTGTTCTACGTGATTTGCCTTTGAAAATCTCTCCTCTCTCCTTCCCGGCACGGCACCTTTCCCTGTCTTAAGGCAGAACAAGCAGAGACTGTGGAGATGCTTTTCTGTTCCCTACAGATGGAGAACAGTGGCATGGAGAAGTTTTGAGGGACTATCATGGTGATCATAAGAAGTCTTTGGGGTCTGATTCCATGTCAACCTTGATGGGGGTGAAAGGACCAGAGACCAGAGAACACCCCCATCCCTACAGCCACAAGAAGCCCCTGAGTTACTAGATACCAGTCCCCAGATCCAGGATCTGGCATGAGTGAGAAGGCTGGTGGGAGGGGATGAAGGGCATGTGAGCGCAACCACAACACCAAAATCCTCAGCTACCGCAGTGATGGAGCCTTAAGACTCTGGTCTCTGAGGGTCTGTGCTAGGGGTCTCCGTCCATCCTCATTCCAAGCACCAGAACTGCCTCAAGATGGGGTGGGTGTGACACACAAAGTCCCCAAGGACTTAGGTCCCTCGAGGCACTGGGCCTTGGCCCTGGATAAGGAGTAAGGAGTAAACTCAAGACTGACAGGGTGGAATCAATGGCTGCCCTGAGCAAGGGGGCGGGGGCTCAGGAAGAGAGACCCTTGAACCTTTGCTTGGAAACAGTCTCCTTGTTCCTGCTCCCCCTCCCCTGGGCTGGCCCAGCCTGGAAGCAGCCACTTGAAATGGGTCCTAGGGAGCCTGGGAGAGGGGCTGGCCTGGCTCCAGCCTTCAACTCCTGAAGCCCCAGCCAGGCCCACTTCCCTAACCCACCCCAGGCTCAGCCTTAGCTGGGGTCAGGAGGTGAGAGGGAGAGTTTTCTCTCTAGACCCATCCAAGCATCCAAGCCAGGATCCCTTCTTCCTCCAACACACACCCAGCATGGCAGCCCTCCAACTGTTCCATTCCTGGGGAGGACAGAGGAAGTGTGCAAGTCAGCACCCTCTTCTTTCCCAAGAGTCCACGGGACCTGAGGAGGGGTTACCTCAGGGCAGGGCACTGGGGAGCATCCCTGGGTGGGGCCCCCTTCTTCCCTGTGCCCTGGATGAGTGTGCTCAGACACCAAGCCCCCCACCCCATCCTCTGAACAAACAGCACCTTCCTCCCCTCCTTACACCCAGAGGGGTCTGATGCCCAGGTAACCTCAGCTAGAGATATCCAGAATGAGCCAAGAGGGAACAAGGGGAAACTTGGCGGGAATGGGGTCAGGGTGAAGGATAAGTAAAATTTGGGGACCATGGAGGAGAGTTAGCCTGTGCTAAGGCTCTGGGTAGGGAGCTGGTATAGGCTTTACTGTTTCCTCGCTGTGCAAGCTTAACAAGTCTCCCAACCTCTCTGAACCTCAATTTTTCATCTGTAAGATGGGGCTGAAAATAGAACCTTCTACCTAGGGCTTTTTGTGAACATTGAAGTTGTAACATATATAAATGTTTAGCAAGTATCTGAAGATACTTAGAACACAATAAATGAGAGCTGTCGTGTTTTGTCTGCAGGGATGAGGTTATCCCTAGATTGGTAATAATAACAACAATAATATATAACATTGCTAGAGCATTATAGGGACCATGAGCCCCTCTACTAACCCTATACCTGGTTCTTACCGAGAAAGAAGGAGAGGATTGCAGTCTTCTCACCTCAGCCCCCTAAGGCCTCAACTGCCTATAGCTCACCGGGGCATGAGGACTTCACAGGGCTGATTCAGACCTGGCTCACTCCCAGTAAGCCCTAAAGGTGCCCCCATCACATCTTCTTCTCTCTCTCTCTCTCTCTCTCTCTCTCTCTCTCTCTCACACACACACACACACACACACACACACACACACACACACACACAATGTTCCTTCTCCCTTCCTTTCCCTGGAGCAAGGAGGAAAAAAGAGATATCAGAGTTTGAAGGATGTGAAAATTAGCTGGAGCTGTGAGAGGTGTCAACTTCAAGGCACTGCCCCCATCTCCATTCCTCCCCTGCCCAGGGGATGATGTTTCCACAAGTCTCTGCAGGGAGACCCCCACCCCACCCCCAGGTACGGACTGACTCTGGAGGCGAGGAGGAGAGTGAGCAGGCTTGCCAGGAGGAGCAGCTGCTCCAGCCCAGGGACTGTGACGGGGCTGGGGCCTCCACCCAACCCACCCAGTGTCAGATTCAAGGCCAGGGTGGGAAGAGACCAAAGGAGGGATCAACTTAAACTGGATGCCAGCTTCCCCGGCCAGAGCTGAAAGTGTCAGGGGCTGAGCCAACAGTTGGGGAACAACTCTTTTCCCAGGAGGCAAGAGGGGTCCAGGACATTGTCCTTTATCTCAAAGTACCTTCCCAGCCCTCTGGCCTGTCTGAAGGTCTTGTTGGACTTTTTGCCTCAATTTTCCCACCTCTCAAAGAGGGCCAAGCAAGTGCTGTTACTTGCTCGGCTTTCTGAGGGTGGTTCAGCTGAGCAGGGGAGCCAGACCCCTCGTCCTGTCTCTGTCATCGTTAACAGACACAATTATTATTATTTGGAAAGATGGGCCAGAGGTGGTCAGGGACATGGTTGGGGTGAATGAAATGAAAAAGTCCTCGGTATGTGCCGTCTCGCCAGGTTAATACTCCTGCCTGTCGGACTGACAGCTGCAAGATTGATTACCCAGGCCTCCCGCTCTTTATAACTCGATCAGTTGAATTAATCTCTGGCTGTCGGCCCATCTGATGCCTGAATCACAAATTTAATTTGGAAGTGTACAGCTCCTCCCCCATCCTGTCTCCTCCTTTCTTCAGCCCACCTTCCTCCTCAGTCCATCCTGTCTCCTCCTTCCTTTTCCTCCCCTTCCTCCCCACTTCTCTTGCTCCCCGGCTTCCTGTTCCTCCTGCTCCTGCTTCTCACTCCAGCTCGCAGGCCCCTCAAGGCGGCAGTGTGTGGAGGAGGAGGGAGGGGGGAGGCAGCAGCCCCTCTACCCAGGCCAGGGGAGGGGTCATGTTTACCCCCCACTGGGCCGGGTGCCCACTCCACCATGCTCCACCCCAAATGGAGAAAGAGGCTTAGCTGACACTAAGTAAGACATATTAATGTACTAAAGACTTAATGAAGTTGGGGGGGTGAGGGGTGGAAAGTGCTTGCTTTATTAGTTTATGGCCGATTAATGGGGACGCCATTACTGTGATGGAGATGGATTGCAGCTGTCAGCAGCCTGGGCTGAGGGCCGCGGCTGCTCCTTTCGAGTGGTGGGTGCCCCGACAGTCCGAGAACTTCGCAGAGCGCCTATCGGATCCCACCTGGGGAGGCCCTGAGGCCAGGCTGGAGGGATGGGGGCTGGTGCTCAACTCTGGGCTTTGGGAGAGAATTGCAAGGGGTCAGGGTCTGGGTACACATATCAGTTGAGAACTCACCCAAAGGTGCTGGGCAGGGATGTGGCCTGGCTCCAGACTTGCACACAGCAGGAGCTCCCTAAGATCCCTGAGGGAAAGGGAGGGAGGAAGCTAATAGGACCAAATGACCAGGATCCATTGAATCTGCCTGAGACCCTTCCCAGGAAAGGGAACGCAGAGCAAAGGAAGTGAGCCCTAGTCCTGGTCCTTCCATCCTTCTTCAGAGAGGGGTGTTGGAAGGAGAACCCAGGTCCACTAGCCCAGAGAACAGGGGCACCATCTCAGGCAGCAGTCTGCCCGAAGGAGCCAGGCCCCTCCCCCGTGATGGAATGGAGAGAAGAGCCATGTGCCTCAACTACCTACCACGCAGCCAGTGGGGAGCAGTGCAATGGAGAAGGGGCTGGTGGACTTAGGGGTGGGCAATGGGGGATGAGGGAAGATACTACCCAACCTCTAGGCTTTCTTAGGTCTGGGGCATGTGGAGGGTTCAAGTCATTAGACACACTGACCCAGACATACCCTCAGTGGCTTCCCCCTCCCCTCAACTCCTTCCCATTTCCCTGACCCCAGACCTATGTTGCTTCCTATGAAGAAAGAGAACTAAGATCTGGATCTAATACAGCTCTGCTCTAAGGGGCCACTTTCTTTTTCTTCTTCTTTTTTTAAAATACGTTTTTATTGATTTTTTTAGAGAGAGGAAGGGAGAGAGAGAGAAACATCAATGTGAGAGAGAAACATCTATGGGCTGCCTCCTGCACGTCTCCTACTGGGGATTGAGCCTGCAACCCAGGCATGTGCCCTGACCGAGAATCGAACTGGGACCTCTCAGTCCATGGGACGACACTCAGTCCTCTGAGCCACACTGGCTGGGCAAGGGGCCACTTTATATTTGGAAGATTCCAGATGCCCTCCAGTCTTCTCTGAGTTCACATCTCTTAGGTGTATATGACATTTGATATGGCTGTTTTGGTGCAGGAACATTAAGCTTTCAGAATTTTTATTGTTTTATCAAGCAATGCTCAAAACAAGTATTCTCCAGCTGCTCCCCAACCTCACTCTGTCCTGACACCCCACCCCCATCTCCCACAACCCCAGCCAGTCTCTGAGAGGAATCAGGGATGAAAAGAGATTCCAGGATGTAGTCTGAATCAGTCTATTAACCAAAGTACATGGTACTAAAAATATTTTCTTCTATTTAAACACAAGTTAGGCCAAAAAAAAATGGCAAAATGACCTAGCCAAAATGCCCTGTTTGGTCCCTTTGTCCTTCTTTCCATCGTGTGTGTGAATCCATGTTGGCGCATGTGCCTAGCTCCATAGGCTACATGTCTGAGTGCCAGCCCTTGGTCTGTGTGCAGAGTGTCCATGTGCAGTTTGAGGGTCTGCATCTGTGTGGTGGGTGTCTGTCTGCATCACAGAGTGGACATTCCTTCCTGGGACACCAAAGTTGCCACTCCGTGCCTGCTCAGGCTGAGGCCCAACTGTTAGTTCAGGGGTCACCACCCAGCTCACTCCCCCAGGTAGGAGCTACCTGCTCAGCCTAACTGGGAAATAAATACCCTGTTTCTTAGAGTAATTTAATTATTGGCTCCTTCGGACTAGTGGGTAATTAAATTCTGTAGCTCCCAAAGTAATTAATTGCTATGCAAATAGTAATGCCCTCTGCTTTAGAGAGGAGGATCTCGGCCTGGGTTTGCCCTGCAATTAGAAGCTAATAATTACCCTGTCAGTTCCCAGCTTCTGCCAGGTAATTACCTGCTGAAGCCCCACTGGTCACCGAGGGCCATTCCCATCACCTGCTACTGTGGCTCTGGCTCTGGTGGCCCCAACAGCCAGGGCAGGGCGTCCCTAGAGTGCCGGTTGATCTTGAGATCTTCCCCATCCTGCACCATATCCACAACCCCAGTTGCCCCATGGAGATACCCTTACTTCTGACTAAGAACAACTAAGAATTGGCCCTCCCTAGCCTCCCTTTGCTAAGGGAAACAGCTGCAACTCCTAGGTGTGTAAATTCCTGTTAAGCAGGCTTACCTAACCTACAATGAGAGATTCCGAGCTGGCAGGAACTTTCCTAAAGAAGAGCTAACAGTTAATCTTCACAAAAATCGTTTTCACCATGTGATTTTTTTTGATGTGTCAACTAATGGAAGTAAACCCATACCTTCTCCCAGTTATTCAAGCAAACACTAGGTCCTGCTGAAAAGGGATTTTGAAGATGTAATTAAAGTCCCTACTCAGCACTGGTTTGTTTTGTTCAGTGGTTAGAGCATTGTCCTGTGGCCCAAAGTATCACGGGTTTGATTCTTGGTCAAGGGCATATACCTGAGTTGCAGGTTTGATCTCCAGCCCCAGTTGGGATCATTCAGGAGGTAACCAATCAATGTCTCTCTCTCACATCAATGTTTTTCTCTCTCTCTCCCTTTCACTCTATCTGGAAAAAAAAAAAAAGAGGGAGGGAGGGAGGGATGGGATGAAATAAACCAAAGAATTTATATGCATATATGCACAACCAATCGACACAGACATTAGCTTGGGAAAAGCAGAAGGGGGGAGTGGAAGAAAGGGGGTAGGAGCAGAAAGGAGGGGTCAATGGGGGAAAAGGGGGACATCTGTAATACTTTCAACAATAAATAATAAAATAAAATAATTTTTTTTAAAAAATCAATGGAAAAATATCCTCGGGTGAGGATTAACAAAAACAAAACAACAACAACAAAAAGACACAGCCCTGGCCAGTTTGGCTCAGCGGTTAGAGTGTCGGCCTGTGGACCAGAGAGACCCAGGTTCGGTTCCCGCTAAGGGCACGTACCTCGGTTGTAGTTTATCCCCGGCCCTGGTTGGGTTGTGTGGGAGGCAGCCACTCGATGTGTCCCTTTCACATCGATGTTTCTCTCTCTCTCTCTTCCTCTCCCTCCCACTCTATCTGAACAAAAAATGGAAAAATGTCCTCAGGTGAGGATAAAAAAAAAAACAAAAAAAGTCCCTAATCAGTTAACTTTAAACTAGGGAGACTATCTATCCCCTGTGCACCTGACCTACTCAGGTGAGCCCTTAAAAGGAACTGGGCTCTTTGTGCTGATGGGGACTGCACACAGCAGCTAGGTCTACAACTGCTCTTCCTCACTAGACCTTCCCTTCCTGGCTGCCCATGGACAACAGCTTGTCAGTGCCCAGGAGTCCAGCTTGGTTCTGATCTTTCCTTCCAGATGGCCTAAACTACTACAGGTTTTGGACTTGCTTAGACAACCTCCACAATTGCATAAGCCAAGTCCTTATAATAAACCTCTGTCCTGAGTTCTCTGTCTGACTGATACACCTCTTTTTAGAGATAAGGAAACTGGAATCAGATACAAAACAGTGGCTGACCAAAAAATCCATAGCTAGTAAATGGGAAAACAAGGTTTGAAGCCAGGTCCCCAATTATGTTACCACCTCCCATTCAACAGCAGGATGAGGCTCCAGGTCTCAAGTCCCAGGTAGCTCATACCTGTGTCTAAGAGGGAGGGTATTTATGGATTCCCACATCTCATGGCTCCCAAGTAGCACTGTGGTTCAGCTGCTTTTTCATTTCTTATCTGGATCTTGTTCCCTCCATCAGCTCCCAGCCCTCTGTCCCAGAATCTGGATGCTCTCTCTGATTCCTTTCTGAGGATGTGGGGATGAGATGGCAGTTCTTATGTGCCTTCTGGGGACTGGTTTCCCCCCACCACCACCACCACCAGGGAGGATGAGAGAAAGATGGCTTCAGGAAAACCTGAGGTGATAAACAAATTTCCCAAACTTCACATAGGGATGTGGGAACTACAGAACAGTGTCCAAGATTCTCAATACCAGGAGATAAAGGTCATTTGATATCAGGGAGGGTCTTATCTATTCAGGAGAAGCCAACCTGGAGAGGCCCCTTAATTCCTCTCCTTGGCTTCACCTAGCCCAGTGTCCCCACGGTGGAAGGAAAGTGAAGGCGTCCTGTGGTCTGGATTCAGGACCCTACCCTCTATTCCCAACTTCTGCTTTTCATTTGCTGCAGGAATTGACAGCAGTCATGCTCAAGGAGCCTGTGCCTTCACGAGGAGGCAATTTCTTGCCTCTCGCTAGAGAGTCTAGGACAAAGATGTCTGATCACTTACAAGCTGGCACTATTCAGAGAACAGTCTAGAGGGTGGGAGCCATGCTTCCCCATCAGACTGAGGATTCCCTAAGAGCAGGGGGTCATGGATCTCCCCTCTAAACAGGGACTCCCAAGGGAAGTTTATATTTCCTTTCTATATTCTTCCTCAGTGCCTGGCCCCAAGGTCTGTAAACATGATTCTTAAAAAAGTACCTATTAATAGCCTAGTAGGACCAGGGGTCTCAGAGCATGGCCAGGAGCTGCCAGACGCCCTCCACACAATCTGGCCTCCTGTCTCGGCTGGTGCAGTTACTGCTCCACTGACAGCTCTTTAGAATCCATTCAGAGTTTTGGCCCCGCTATAATCTCTGGGTGATGAATATTTCCCCTAATGAAATGATGGGAATTGGATTAGGCTGGAAGGCCGTGTGCTTAGATTGTAGCTGATTAAACCCCCATCTGTGCAAGGCCTGCCTGTGAACAGCTCGTTACATATAATATTTTGAAGGAGGGAAAAAATGAAGTTGTTCAAGTTTTGCAAAGGAACAGGAGGGAAAGTGGAAGCAAAATGTTTGTCTGGACTTTTGGGGGGGTCTGTTTGACCAGACCAGCACTCCCCAATCTAGGGCAACCCCACTTTCCCCCACTCAGGCCAAGTATACCCCAGGGCTCAGGTGCCTGCACCCTTACTCAGGAGCCCTACCCAGGGTTCTCAGAGCCCACACCTATCTGTCCACTGCCAGGAGCACAGACTGGACAGGAATTTGCTTTGGGGAAAGGCCAGAAGGAGATAAGCTAATAGTGGGAGAAGTCAGACCTGTGGATTCTGACCATATGAGGCTCCAGCTCTTTGTTTTATTTCGAAATCATCCAGTATTTTTCAAAAGAAATAACAGGGAGTTTGGAGCCCCATCCAGGACAGGGACTCTGAACTATTCCTGGGCACTTTGTCGGTCAGGACCAAGGATAGCACCACCGCCATTTCAAGGATCTCCAAATTGCTGGCCCCTCCATCCATTCCTTTTTTCCCCCCTGCCAAACTGTTTCTCCATTTTTTACCATTCTTTTTCCTTTTCTTTCTTCTCCCCTTTCTCTTATTCCTCCCTCTCTTCTTCCTCTTCCTCCTCTTCTCACTTCTCTTTCTTTTTAAATCATCACTCCAGGATGATTTTTTTTTTAATTGATCTTTTAGAGACAGGAAGAAGGAAGGAAGGGAAGGGGGGAGAGAGAGAGAGAAAGCGAGAGAAGAGAAACATTGATTTGACAGCAACATCAGTCAGTTGCCTCCCATACACTCCTCAACAAGAGATCCAACTGGCAACCTAGGTTTGTGCCCTAACGGGGAATTGAACTCGCAACATTTTGGTATACAGGACAGCACTCCAACCAACTGAACCACTTAGCCAGGACCCTTCTCTTTCTTAATCCCAGTGGCAGAGCCTGGCACTGGGTCCTCACAACCAAGTATTTCACCCCAGGAATCCTTCAGGAAGAGCCCTTTAAGCACCTCAAGAAGCTTACCTATCTAGCCTCTGTTAAAGACCATATCACCATGATTGACTCTCACCCACACCATCCAAGAACACACACATGCTGAAATCTGGTGTCTAGCAAGAAGGAAGGTCAGAGTAATTGTATTTGAAAGACTAGCCAACTGTCCTCTCCAGTGGGGCCAGGGGTCTGCCCCCCTGCTCTATGTACTCTCAGCATGACTATGGATCTAACTCCACAGCCCTCCCCTCATCCCTCTTCTCTTCCTGCCCTCTCCTTCCCCCCTCCCTCTCCCTACCCCTTTGCTCTTCTCCTCTGTGTCTCTATGAGAAGTGGCAGCAGCTGCTGGAGAAGGCATACCCTTCAATGAACATCAGCAATTGTAGTGACCGAGTGTCCCAGCCTTCTTTCCTAGTTAATCTAACTTGGGAAGAGTTGAGGTGTGCTCTGGCTCTGCTGCCCATGAAAGGCAGAGAATAAATAACAAGCCAGAGGCATAAACAGATGTGCAGATATATGCAGCTGGTGCTTTCCTGCCAAATTACCATGGACAGAATGCTGGCAAGGGGCCAGGATGCTTCCCCCTCTATTTGGAGTTTGGCCACCAGGACCCATCCAAGTTCACCATTCATTTGGCAACATCTGAGTGAGGGGAGGGGATGCCAGGGAAGGGGGTGGAGAGGCTGCAGGTGCCCTTAGGTTTGGTGAAGAGCTCCCGAGATTTATTCTAAAGATTCAGGTGTGTGAGCATGTGGGGAATATAACATGAGGGGGGATAGGGACTACTGACCAGGCCCCCCCTGAAGTTTCTCTAGAATAGTTCCCCCAGGGTGTGACTTGAAAGGGCTGGAGGGCCGACTCTAACAACACCCTCTGTTGCCACCCTCCCTCTCACTCAAAGACTGGGTGTTCCTGTGATCTTTGATCATAAATGACATTGCTCAGAGTTGGAATGGAGTGCAGCGGGCAGGCAGTAGCTGGATGAGAGCCAGTCAGAAACCGCCAAACATGAACAGATGTCCCTGAAGACTCCAGCCCTGGAAAAAGAGATGGGGAAAACTGATTGGAGTTTTTGTGGCACCAGGGGACAAAGCAGGTGAGTGGGAAGAGAAAGCATGTACAGGAGGAGTGTTGCCCAGAGGTGCCTCTCTCTATGGACACCCCCAGATCCGAATTCAAAGAGATACCAAACCATCCCTTCTTAGCTTTGTTCAGATCACAGTCTTTTCCCTTCCTCAGTTATTAATTTGTCTCTCTCATGCCAGGCCATCTCATGCAGATTTGGGGGGCATGGAACAGTTTTTCCAGTACCTGATTCCTGTCTCTTCTCCAAATAAGCTGATACAAATTCCTGACCTGGGGGGATGGGAGACACATGCTCTGGTAAATTATGCATTATGGTGGATCTTGAGTGGACTCATTCTTGTAGGCAATGCGAAATAAGAGGATTATATGATAAAAGTAGTGACCTGAAAAGATAAGACTGGCAGTGGGATGGAAGAATGGGTTGAACGGAGGAGAGATGAGAGCAGGGAGACCAGTTAGGAGCCTGTTGTCATTCAAGCCTGATGATGGGTTGCAGAGCCATGCAATGGGAAAGGAACAGAGGGGAGAATAAAGGTAGAGTTGGTGGGACTTGGAGGTGGACTGAACAGCAATCAGAGATGACGAGGGACAGCATGGTAATTTCATTTATTGTCCAATCCAGAACAGTTTTGAGCATGAAAGGGGTACTATCAATCATTTTACCAAGACAGTGGATATATGCTGAGCAATCCTGGGCAAATCTGGACACACAGACAACTTGGTAAAGATGACCCAAGGTGTGGTGCTTGGGTGAGAGCATGTAGAGGGTGATGCTGACCAAAGAGGCTGGGAGGCAAAGTGGCCGGATGAAAGAAGAGGGGTAATGAGCTTCCTATTGGACTTGCTGAGTTGAAAGTGTTTGGAGACATCTACCTGGGAAAAACAGCAGGCCACACTCTTCCAAACATCCATGGGCACTTCCTTGGAATGTGGGTTTCAAGCTTGAAAGAGAAGTCAGAGTTAGATATACAGTACACACCTTTTGACCCAGTAATGCCGCTTTTGGAAACCTGAAACTCAGAAATATTTATTCTTGTGCAAAATGACATATGTTTGAGGAATCTCACCATGGCATTGTTTGTACAAGCAAAAACTTACAAACAATATATAGGCCCACCAATAAGGAATTGGTTAAATCTATTATGAAGGGCCATGTGAATTATATCTGGATGTATTGAGATATACATCTAGATATAATTTGTACTTATGTACTGACCTGGAACATATCTGACATTTTTTAAGTGAAAAGAACAAATAGTAAAATAGTAATATGACATGATAAAGCTATACAATAATTTTTTTAAGACCTAGCGTGTGCTACCCTGGCTGATTTGGCTCAGCGGTTGGAGTATCAGCACGCGGTCCGGAGAGACCCGGGTTCGGTTCCCGCTAAGTGCACATACCTCGGTTGCAGTTTGTCCTGGTCCCTGTTTGGGGTCATGTGGGTGGCAGCCAGTGGATGTGTCTCTCACACATTGATGTTTCTCTCTTTCTCCCTCTCTACCTCCTGCTTTGTCTGAAGATAGGTGCAAAAATGTCCTCAGGTGAGGATAAAAAATTTAAAAAAAGACCGTGTGTGTGTGTTGAACATGTAAAAGACCTAGAAGAATATACACCATATTAATAACAGTAACTTATAGAGGAAAGAACAGGATTCAAGGGAAGGAGGGAGAAGGGCTTTTACCTCGTACTGTACACATTTCTGGATTGTTTGAAACTGAAATTTTTACAAGCATACATTCATGTACTACACTTTTAAAGTAAAGAACAATAAGAAGGGTTTTTAAAAGAGACTAAGAAGTTATCTTATGAAGTGGCGGGTGAAGCTCTAGGACCGAGTGAAAGCCAGGACTGCGGCTAGCGCTTGAGACCTATGCCCACAGAAAGGGGAGCAAGAAGACAGGAGGCAGGCCCAGAGAAGAACCCCCGAGTGTGCCCAGTGAGAGTAGAGCTCATTTTCAGACCTCCGAGGCTAGGAGACAAACTCTCCACTCCAGAAGTGAGGTTCCCACACCATGCCCTCTAAACCCCAAGCCTCCCCTTCAGCAGGACCGAGCCTATACACAGCTCTACCTTGTTCCGGGGCCCCTGACACCTCCCAGGTTACCCGCTGCCATTCCAGGCTCCATGCTGTTAAAGAAAGCCCACTTCTTTCTTGAGTGCCATACTTGCCAAGAAGACCAGCTCAGTCCTAGGCACTGCATTGTTCTGGGTGACTCAGCGCAACCCTAGGCGGCCCCAACCCAGGCAGTCCTGACTCCTTTCTGCCTCTCTCCTCTCCCAAATGCCAAAATGCCTGGCATTTCTCTAGGTGAAGAAAACCATAGCCAGAAATTAATTCCCTTTATGGGGCAGGGCTGTGTGTTAGGGCTTGGGGTGGGGGCGGGGGGGGGGGGTGGAATCAAGAGGACAGACAGCAGCCATGATTCGCAGGGGCTCCTCCCCTGAGGAGATGGAACCTGACAGACCAGGGTGTGGGAGCATCGAGGTAATTTCCTGACAAGGCTGTCAGCACCCTTCACTCCTCACTCTCAGCACCAGGCCCCTGCAGCTGAGCTGGGCTGCCCTTCCTTTCTCTCTCCTCACCTCTCTAGGGCTGTCTTCCCTTCCCCGATGTGCCCTCTCCCCATTTGGCAAGCCCTTTCTGGTTCTAACTTTCTGCCTTGATGCTCCACTCTCCAGCTCTGCTAGTCTTTTTCTTTTTCTTTTTAGAGAAATACAAAAGGTCAGCTTTTCTGTTAGGGTGCCTTGGACCCAGGCTCCTTCCCAACCACAGCAAATTATACAGATGAGTAAAATTTTACAAATGAGAGTCCAGGGATGCACAGTACATGGGGCAAGGAGGGTGTGTGTGTGTGTGTGTGTGTGTGAGAGAGAGAGAGAGAGAGAGAGGGAGAGAGAGAGAGAGAGAGACTGAATCTCCTGGGCTGTGTATATGTCATCCGGGGGTGGGAGGGGTTCAGAGAATGTGTAAGGGGAGGTGGGAGCACAGCTGAACCAGTTAAGTTTCCTTGGGTCTTAAAAAATTATAGGATATCAGTGTCTGCAGTGTCTATAGTCCTCCACCCCACCATTTTACAAATGAGGAAGCTAAGGTCCAGAGAGGTTAAATTACTTACCTTCTATCACGCAGCTGGCTAGTGGCAGAACCAGGGTGAGAATCAGGGATCCTGACTTCTGGACAGTGCTGTGTTCACAACTCTGTCGGAGACCTTAGAGAAAAGGTCCTATTTCTGAGACCATAGATGACAGTTTTGACTAATAGTTTCTTAGAGATGGAAAAAGCTAGCATTTCCTGGCCTTCAGGATGCCCTGGGGACAGGCAAGGTCCTGTCTCTGCACCCCCAGCAGCCCCAGCAATGACAGCAACACCCCTCCTTACCATCTTGGCTGCTTCCCTCCTCCTTCCCGGGCACACCTCAGATGTAACAGTCTGGTTGGGAATAGTCTCTATCCAAGTTCATCTCCTTGGCTGCAGATAAGTCCTGTCTGACCCTGAGTCCCACCTGCCTCATCCAAGGACCTAGCTCAAGACAAATTTGTCTTCTTATCTAAGCTCTGATTCCAGCCCCACCCCCAAGAAATTCCTTTACTTTTTAGACATGTCCTCTGTCTCCCACCCCAATTCCAGAGTCCTTTTGATCCCACAATCCCTTGGCACTGGAATCACTTGCCTTCTCCAGAAATAACAAAAAATGCTTTCCCCCCTTTATTGATCAGCGGGGGGATTAATCCTTAACATAAGCTCTAGTCATTTGCCATAATTGTGAAACATCAGAGCAGTGCCCCTATACCCCCTACACCAGCCAGCATGCTCTTCCAGTCCAACATGTCCCTGTGCAAAGCTCACCACACCAATGTCCCAAATGCACCCCAGGCCTGTGCTAGGGGCCTGAACTCCTGGGATGTGAGGGGGAAGATGAGCTTGTGACTGCACCAGGCTTTCTCTAACCCTCTCCCACCTCCTGCCCATCCCCAGGAAGAGAGAGTGGAAAGAAGGGTACAGAGCAGCGGTTGGCAGGGCAATAAAAATGTCAGGGCCTTTCCTCTATGCTTCCTTCTCACCGGATCCTCTCCTGCTTTCTCCCATCGCCCCTCTCCCCCTCTCCACTCCTCCTTCTCCCTCCCTCTCTCTTCTCTCCTGCAGACCCTGCTGCAATTGCAGCCGAAGCAGTGGCATTTGGGGGATAAAGCGGGAGAGGTTAATTATTGCTCCCCCACCCCCCCGCCCCCCCACAAGATGTATCTGACTGTCAGAAGGGGTGACAGATGAAGACAAAGTACAGGTATGGCTCTGCAAACCCGGCTCTGAATGTACCAGCCAGGGGTGGGAGAAGAGAGGGGCGGGCTACCCAAGTTTTAACCCCTCCAAAACCGGTCCGCACAGTGGGGAAGGGGCAGGGGAGCTGGGGAAGCTGGAGTTAGAACCCCTGTCCTGGCAAGGGCAGGGCTGAGCCCTGGAGACCTGTTGGCCTCCTCCTGTCCTGCTCCAGTGATCTGGGGTGAGGGAGGAAAGGGAGGCAGGGAGCCACTCTGTCCCGGAGGCTGCAGAATCAAGGTCACAAGCCATCATTCCAAGAACATGATAGGTACAAAGAAAGGGGCCCATGGAATAGACTAGGGGGTAGGTAAATTCGGGGGCCTGGGAATCCCAGTGAGAGGGAGAGTTCTACCACTCTCCCCCCTTCTCCATGGCTGTTTCCCCCTCACCCAAATCTGTCCCTAGGCATCCTTGTCAGTGTGCACTTGTGTGTTAAAGAATGAGAATTGTGTGTCTGAACCTGTGTGTATCTGTGATGATGTAACTCAATAGGCTCCAGAGAGCCAAATGTGGTGTGTGTGTGTGTGTGTGTGTGTGCAAATCCACAGTGCTTGAAAGGGGTGTCTGTGGGTACCTATGAGGGTACTGTGAGCACACTGTGTTGTGCTTGTGCAGGAGCCAGCTTTTGCCTATAGGTACGGCTGTGCTGAAGGATCGTGTCTTCAGGAGAATGTGGATTGTGTGTGCAGGTACGGAGGTGTCCACATTTGGGAGGGTATGGACACGGCATGTCTTTCTGTGGACACATAATGTGTGCCAGTGTGAGGGGCACTGTGGACACTGATGCGGGTGTGCGTGTGAACATGACTGTGTGCTCGTGCACATGAGCGTGCTGCCGAAGCTGCCAGCCTCCTCTTCTCACTGGCCTTCCTCCCTCCCTTTCCTGACTCTCCTCTCTCCATAAGCAAACAAGGTGAAATAATTACTTTTCCATTTAAATGCCCCATGTTCAAGCCAGAATGAAAACAAAGTGATTTAATAAAATTGTCTTTAAAAGGGAAAAGAGGAAAATAAATGTCTGCTCTGCTCCTCTCTCAGGCATTCAGGGAGGCCCCAAGCCCTTCAAAGTTAATTAAAACAGGAACTAAAACCAAAGAATCGCTTACCAACCTTTTCCCCGTTTTTGCCTTAAAGGTAAGGCAGTCCCCAGAAGCTCTGCCTGCTGCCTGGACCTTGAGATCCTCAGGCTCAGCCTCTCCCTGGGACCAACCCTTATCCCTGACAGGCACCCTGGCTTTTGCGCCACAGCCACATCTGGGGAATGGAACTCTGTCCTCTCCCTCCTCCCAAAGAGTCATTAAAGGCCCTGGACATTAAAGGTCTGGACATTTGAAGTCCTTGATGGACACCGGTCCCCATCAGAAGCTTCCGGCCCTTACCTCCTCCCAGGACATAGCCCGCCCTCAGCCCCTTTTGCCCCTCCTCCCAGGTCCCTTGAGTCCCCAGCTACTCTGAGCTTTATCTGTCTTCACTGACCCCCTGGCCCGGTCCTCAGCTCCAGCTCAGCACAGTTCCGGCTGCTTCCGCCTGGTCTGTATCTGTTCCCCATCAGAGGCCCCATCGGAGCTCTAGCCCTTCAGCAGCCCAGATAAAAGAGATGGATGGAGGTGAGTTTAGGAGGCGCCCCTCCCGGAAAGCTCAGAGCTAGAGCCCTGGATTCTGACAGGGGCTCCCTGAGGAAGGCCGAGGGTGAGGGTGAAGACTGCTGTGCTCCCTGGAAACCCAGTCCCATCCCATCCCCACCTTGCCTTAGACCTTCCCCTCCTCCTAAGGCCCAATTCCTAAGGTCTTCTCCATGCAGGCACCAAGACTGTGATCACCCCGTCCTCCGACACACACGCTTCAGCAGGAAGCTCTGAACTAGGTACCCCACTTCTCTCTCCATGCAGATCACCCCTACAGAAATAGTAATAGTAAAACTGACCATTTGTTGAACACCTATTGTGTTCCAGAGACATTATTTATAAGATCTCTAATCTCATCACAATCCCTAAAGAGTAAGTTTTATCACTGTTTGCAGAGGACACAGAAGGAAAGCTAAGGAACTTGTCCAAGGTATACAGTTAAAAAGCAGAACTGACCCCTGGCTGGTGTGGCTTAGTTGATTGGGCATAGTCCTGTGCACTAAAAGGCACATGCCTGGGTTTGGGGCTCAATCCCCGGCAGGGGGCATGCAAGAGGCGGTCGGCATTGTTTTGCTCACATCGATCTTCCTCTCTCTTCCTCTAAAAATAAATTTAAAATCTCAAAACAAAAAAAAGCAGAACTGAGATTCAACCCATACTGCAAAATCTCATGTCCCCTTATCTTGCTTGACCTAAGTTCAGTTCTGCTCCCAAAGATCCATCCCTTTAGAGACCTCTGCCCCCCAGAGATCCCCACTGCTTCCCCCATAATATAACTCCTTCTGACACCCATTCACATAGTGGGGGAGGAGCATGGGGAGCAGGAAAGCTGGAGTTAGAATCTGGGTCCTTACAAGGGCCATTTGAGTCCAAAAGACCTGTAGGGCTTTCTCTAGCCCTGCTCCAGTGATCTACAGTGGGTGGGGGTGGAAGTCAGAAATAACTGTCCCTAGAGTCCTCAACTTTCATCCTAAGAGACCCCATCACTTCTCATAGAGATCCTGTCTTTTCTCCCAAAGGACTCCAGACCTCACTTCAGTACCCCCAAGTCCATCCTGCCTCCCAAAGTGCTGCTCACCAAGGGGACAGGGCAAGAATTGATTGTGGGGTAACATTTTTACTTTCATAACTGTTTATCCTGTTCAGAGAACCTTGAGTCGTCCAGAAGGCAGAAAAAGATGTCAAAGATAAATCTAGGCCAGGAACCAACCTGTCTTCAGCCTCTCAGGGCAGGGATCTAAGAGCTCAACCCTGGGGGAAAAAAGAGGGACCGAGGGAAGGAAGGGAGGCAAAGAAGGGGCAGAAACCATCGTTTTAGGATGAAGTGGTTCAGCACGGAAGGTTGAGAAGAAAGGGGACAGGCATGAGGTGTTCCCACAGACCAAGAGTGAGGATGGCACCTGGAGTCTTCTGGCCTTGACTGAGTCTGAAAAACATCTAGCAAAGATGGGAAGGAAGAAAGAAATGATTCAGAAACACCTTTCCCAATTCTGTCCCAGAAATGTGTGTATGTGTGTGCGTGTGTGTGTATGGGGAAGTGTGTTCTGTGACCTTTTCCAGGTCCAGGCAAACCCCTGGACTGAGCCCAAACTAGAAGCTGGACAGTGGTATTGGGAGCTCTACCTCACCTTTTCCCTCTCCTCCCGACCCCATGAGTCGCCCAAGCCAAGACAAGCCCTGGAGCCTGAGCTCCTCTCCTCTACCCCCAGTACAACTGGGACCTAGCTTGAGTAGAGAGAGGATTAGAGAACATTAGGTGCCCTGGCATGGAGAAGGGAGGGGTGGGAGAAAGGGAGGGATGTCTCCATCTGAACGGGTCTCCAAATTCTACCCCAAGACTGGTATATCCCTGCCACCAGAGCCGCAATTTCTGCCCCTCCAACTTCATCCCTGA
The DNA here is from genome assembly GCF_014108415.1 of Molossus molossus. Classification (NCBI taxonomy): domain Eukaryota; kingdom Metazoa; phylum Chordata; class Mammalia; order Chiroptera; family Molossidae; genus Molossus; species Molossus molossus. The sequence continues at coordinate 23,148,321 of NW_023425352.1, forward strand.
TTCTCACCTCATGACTCCTCTCGTGCTTCATCTCTATCCACCAGCCCATCCTTCCCCCAGAGCTCCATTATCTGCAACTGAATCCCAGAGCTCCCATTACTACCTCCCAGACCTTATTCCTCCAGTCTCTAAATGCCCTCATCACTGCCTTCCAAGAACCCATTCCTACCCCCAACCTCCCAGACCCCATTCCCACTCATCCCCAACCCATTATTCTTCCTCCTAAGGTGCCTTGCATTAAGTGGAGAGGTGACACTTGGTCTTCATTCACATTTCCTTTCTAAGTGGACTTCCATAGCTGTTCCCCATTTTAGAAAGAATGTAGTCATTCAGAGGGCTGAGGAAATAACCAAAATATATTCTAGGAGGTAATCAGCCTACATCTCCAGCCTCTTTCCCTCTGCCCTTAGCTGCCTGCACTAGAATAGTCCTAGGGGACGGGACCTGAGATTTTGAACCAAACAACAAGGAATCTCCAAGCCCACCAGTGCTTAAGCCCGTCTACTCCTCACACATACACACATAAACAGAGTTACACATACATGCATACATAAGCCTACAAACATACATGTATATAATTTATTTACATGCACATCTTAGAATAAAATGTAAGCTCCATGAGGGCAGGCATAATGTGTTTTTCTGTGATGTATCTCCAGTCCTATACAGCAGTGCTGGCACATAAGAAATATGTGCTGAAAGAACAGCACATAATGGAACATTTACTTGCAAATAAATGTATACATACAGCTATATACACACGTATAACAATGCTTCCATGTATAATGCTTATGTATACACAAACATATATGCACCTATATGGTTATCCACACACATATGTATGCTTTCAGATAATTCACATACATAATATATATTGTGATACACCTCATATATAGTGCATATAGACACATATACACATATCACTACTATGAACATATATCTATTACACATAAATATCACATATATACTAAACATACATGTACACCTTTACATACACAAATAAATACAAATCGAAGCACCTTTTTATTCCAAAATTTCTGGCCTTTTTAACTGTCTTAAGGCCCGGGGCCCAGATATGGCTGCCATAACCCGAAATATCCACCAGATAGCACTCTTTCTCCACTTCCTGTACTTCCAAGCATTGCCAGAGGTGTCGCCAGAGATGTCGACTCTCTTTTCGGAAGCACAAAACTTTCGGAGCTAATGCACCCTAGAACTTTCCCTACCCACCAGCGCACTGGGCGTGTCCTTGGCCTCCAAAGCCTGTAATCTTGGCCCTCTCCGAAATTCAGTTCATACTCTCGGGCCTCCAGGCTTGTGTAGAAGGGGCGGATTCCCCCCTGGGGCTCCAATTCTGCTCAGCTTGAGGGCAAATCTACCCTCCTTCACCAGCAGCACTCCATAGGTTCAGCCCAGGTTCAACCCCTCCCCCCTCTGTAGTAACGAGCAGCCAGACTCAGTGGCCCCATTCCCACAAGGACCCAAGGAGGGAATCAGGATCATTTGCACACATGTGACATCTACACACCTGTACACTTAGCCCTCTTCGGCTACTCTCTACATCCTGCCGTGAACGCCCAGCCCAGGTTAGCCAAAAGCTGGGAGAATGGCCAGGCCCTGGACCCTCCGCTTGGAAGGAGCTGGTCCTGATTAACACTTCCTGCCCTGTTGGGTCTTGACCCAGGATCTTTGGTTCAGAGCTGGAAGGAAGCTCATTCACTCATCTTAAGCAAACTTCTTAAAATCACGAAGGTGGGGGAAATGGGGGTGGAACACAGGCTCTCCTGCCTCTAGGCCTGCGCCACTCGGAGTCTGGAACCTCACTTGTCGGGTGTGAGCAAGCTAGGACGAAAATGCGGGGAAGGCTTGGAAGCCCGTAGGGAGGAGAAGCCGGGAGTTCTGGCAGCAGCTCAGCTTCCCCCTCCTCCTCCCCTCTCTTCCCCCGGGAGCAGCGGGAAATTATTTATTAAAACGCCGCCCGCGCTCTCATTTATTTGCGGCGAATAATCCTCGGCATCGCAGCGCGTTTATTAAACCTTTCCCGTCCCCGCATTACTTTAATAATAAATCGCGTGTCACTTTCCAGCGATGTTATTAAAGCCTGTCCACTGGAGCGGGGAGGGGAGGGGCGCACGGGTAGAGGGCGCAGCAGGGGTTCCTCCTATTCCAGGCTCTGGGGTCTGACCACAAGGAGGCTAAACCCGAACTTGCTGCAAAAGCAATCAATGGGGTCCCGGTTCTGGGGGTACTGTGACTCTCTAGGGTCGGGTGGAGCCTCTGCTCTGCCGGTGGGCGCCATAGGATCGATAGGCCCGCCAGGGGGCGCCTTAAAGGCCTGCTAGGTGGAAGTCCCTCTCACCAAGAACAAGCCAGGGGCGAATTCCCAGACCAGGTCCCCTCTTTCAGCACCGAGCAGACCTCCTTCTGTTCTAGACATAGTACAGCATGACCCTCCCCCCTCCCCCAGCTGCACAGCTCACATCCCTATCCCTGCTTCTGCAGTCGCCTTGGAATTCGTCCTAAGTATGTTGAGCGCAGCTCCTGGAGCCGCGGGGCTCCCAGTCAGGCAATGAGAGCTGTCCTCTAGTTTAACTTCTGGAGGAACCTTGCTGTTCCGTGAGAGGGGCAGCCAAGCCCTGGGTTTAGGGGTTCCGGACCACGCCCCTCTCAAGAGGCCGGGCTCCTGTGCTGGGCCTCAGAGGACAAGCTCAGACACCGAACTAACTGCGATCTTTCTGTGGTGGCGCCAGGCTCTGGGCGTAGCCCAGGCGCGCAGAACACTGCCGTCGCCATCCTACGTACGTGGCTCCAGAACTTAAGCTTTCATCTCCTTCAATCAGTCAATAAACACTGCACCTCACCAGTGTCTCTCGGCTAGGTAAGGAGAGTGTAGAGAGATTTGGGGAGTGAAAGAGTCTGGCTCTGTGAGGGACACTCAGCCAGAAAGAACAGGTCACAGGTGGGGCAGATGAGGAAACCAGTTTATCATGACTTTGTGTTCGGCAGGGAAAGGGTGTATTCCCAGGGGAATCCTAGGGTGTGGCCTATGCACTTAGCCAAATTTCTCCTCCACCCAGTTTTTGCTTTCATACTGGGTCCTGCCCACATGGACCATATTCCCCATTCTGCTTGGGGAGGAAAACAGAGTGAGATAAACAGAGGGGCAGGCAATCTATCTCTAGACCAGCCCAAATGGAGTACTGACTGAGGGGATACCCTCCCTTCCACCCAAATGGCTCCAGCCTTCCTCCCTAGAGCCAGGGTAGGCCCCAGCTCAAGCATCCTCTCTGTACATCTGGCACACATATGCTTAGAAAGCAGGACCTACAGCTTCTGGAAGCCAGAGTCTTACAACCATAAAATTCAGTCTTCATGTGCACATCTGCATGAACCATCTGTGCATCTGTGTGTCTCAGTTTGTTCATAAATCTTTATTGTGTGCTTACTCTGCCTAGTCCTGTGCTAGGCATTGTTCAGTACAAAGTGACATAAGATATGGAGTTTCCAGAATGACAGAAAAAATTAAACATGGCCATATGCCCATCTTACTGCACTAACCTAAATCATGCTCCATTGTGCTCTCCTGGACAGCATACGGTAAACAGCAAAGAGGACTGCAGTTAGTAAGTGCAACTGGGACTTAGGAGATAGGGAAATTTCTAGATGGTTAGTTTTAAGAAAGGGCAAACTGAGGCAAGGCAAAGATAAGGGACTAGGAAAATAATAGCAGGAGCTGTGCAGAAGGGCAGTTAGGAAGACTGGATGAGCAGGGCTAGAAGAAGGGCTGCTGGAAAGCAAGGGAGGAACCTGTGGTCTGCACCTTTCTGTGTCTGCTCCACTCTATCCCACCTCACCCCACCCTCCACCCTGCCCAGGGACTAGCAGGAAGCTGTTACCTACTTCCTAGTCGGTCCATACATCTCCTGCATGGAACCCTTTGCATCTCATCGCCCCTATCCCTTAGTCTCTGCTTCTCTCCTTACCCTCCCCCAATTTTTGTCTCCCCACCACCACTATGTCTTCCTTATTAAAGGCATTCTGTGAAGGGGCTCTGCTCCCCCTTCTCAGATCTTTGCAAGAGTAGGGATGAACATTATCCCCACTCACCCACCCCCCATGGGCCAGGGCTTCGGACCTAGTAGTAATCCTCTCCCTCTTCACTTTCAGCTTCTTCCTCAGGAATCGGGTGCAGGGATGGTAGGTGGGGGATGCCTGTGGAGTTCAGCTGGTCTGCAAACACATGTGCGCAAAGGAGAGAGAACAAGAAAGAGGGGCTATCAGTGCCCACATACTCCAGTCTATGGGGAAGTCATGCTTGCATGTGCACTCACATGCACATACACACATGGATACCCACTAGAGGGCCAGAATCCACCACCATCCCCTCCTGCCCACAGAGCCTAGGGCTCCACCCCCTTACCAGGTGTGAGTACAGTCAGGCTAGCTGGGGCCTCCACCTGGCCCAGGGCATTGCGGGCCAGGCAGCGGTAGGTGCCCTCATCACTGGGACGCACAGCTTGAATCTGCAGCCAGCTTGTCACCTCAAACCTCTGGGGTCCACCCCTAAACTGTAACCAGAGGAGGAGTCAGCAGGGTCCTTCTAGGTGGGCCCTAGGCTGCCCTTGGGGAAGCTCTGCTCCCTTCCCCTACCTGCACAGAGATGTGGGGGTCATCTCCTGGCAGCTGAATGTCCAAGCCGTCCTTCCTCCACTCAATGGAGGCCATGGGGTAGGCAAACACCTCACAGCCAAAGATCACATCCTTCCCGGTCACATTCCAAATGTCATATGGGTGTAACACAATCTGGGGCTCTAGGGGTAGAGGTGGGAGGCCTGAGAACAGGATGTCACATCCAGCCCAGCAAGAACCCCATATACAAACCATTGTTTGTGGAGGGGCACACTATATGCTGAGGTAAATACACCTCCATGAACACAACATGACACTTATGTGTACCAGCGTGGATGCAGGTACACACAGAGTGCAAACACAGAGATGGAGACGTATGTGCAAACAAGATGCACAAACAAGCATACACACACCTCAGCTTGGCAGCCACAGTCTGTCCCTGATTGCTCCCCTGTCCTCATTCCACCCTCTAGGCCCCATCCCTGTATTTGTAACCAATACCTCCCTTCTCCACCCTCCCCCTTTTTCTAAGGTTCGGTTGCCAAAGGCCCAAAAAGCCGCCCTTCCCCCACCTCACCCTGGGAGCGGTGGCGTCCTAAATGGCAAAGGCAGAGAACCTGAAACCGACCTGGGCAGCAGGCAGAAAGCCTGGAGTTGTGAGAGAAAGTGTTGGGACCCCCACAGGGTGTTTGTTTTCCTGGCAGCCTCAGCCCAGCCAGACCAGTCAAAGCGGCTCAGGAAGTGAAAGTTACTAAAGCCGCCAAACAAAACTTGAGGTTAGAATGGCCCTGGGATCGGTAAGGAGTTAGAAGAGCTCCCTCCCCCACTAATCTCTCAAAGCAGAAGAAGGGGGTTGAGGTAGGGAGGGGAGTAGACTAGGTTAATAGCTTGTTATACAAAGCTGCCCAAATGAGACCTGATTGCATCTCACAGGAACTCAAGTCTGCCTGCCTGGCTCCAGCGGTCTGGGGCAAAATCCGGGAGTCTCCACTTTCTCAGTTTTGAGTCCAACAATTGGCTGTGTGTCTGCTCCCTCAGAGAGTTGATCCCTGCCAGTGAGTCTAGAACTTTCACGAAAAGCTCCGGACCCAAATCTTCAGGCAGTGTCCTCTGCGGACCAAGAGGGAGAATGGGCTCCTATACTGGACTCCAGGCCTCATTTAAATTTTTTTTTTTGCTCTGCTGGTAAAGAACCAATGCCGTCAGGGGCTAAGGAGCAATGCCTAGAGGAACCCCAAATGCTGTCGGTAGGAGACCCGTACCCGATTCGCAGGGCCCTGGGTGCACCACAGTGAGGTTGGCTTCTGGCTGAGCGTGGGCCGCTTCCTGCAGACGGCAGATCTGCAAGTAGGTGCGGCCGTCGGAACCGCAGAGCGGGCGCTGCGAGCGGCAGACACACAGCGGCTCTGGCACCTCTCCGCGGCTCAGGTCGCCGCCTGTGTCCAACCGGCACTCAAGCTGCTCACCACAGCGCCCGTAGAAGTGGGCGCTGGGGTCCAGGTCGCAGAGCTGGCCCTCGAGGTTGGCGCATTCCCAGCAGCAGCCGCAAGCGTCGCGCACCTGGCCGGCCAGGCAACCCCGCGGCGCGGCGCATTCCTCTGGCCGGCAGGGAGCGCAACCCTCGCCCTCCGCCAGCAGCCGCAGCCAGCCTCGCCGCAGGTAATCCGGGCCAGGGGAGGGCCGCGCGCTAGTCGGGGGCGTTGCCCACACCACCAGCAGCAGCAGTAGCAGGGGCAGCGCCAAGGTAGCTGCGGGCGGCTGTGGCATGGTTAGCTGGAAGCCCTGCGAGCACTCGCGGCATCAGTGGGTTTGTGCACCCTGCCAGGGAGGGAAGCCAGGTCAGGAGGTTAGAAGCAACCTCACTGTTCCTCGTACCAAAGTTTGACTCTAGCACTGCCCCCTCCCCTGCTACCTTGGAATCAAGTAGACCCTCAATGCCGAGGCACAGGGGTCACCCAGTTATGCTGAATGGTAATTGATTGGGCTGTTCTTGGGAGGTAAGAGAGAGGTGAAAGGGGTGATAAAGCTCAGGAGCGCACACACGCGCGCGCGTGTACACACACACACACACACACCATCACCACTACACACCATTCAACTCTGAAGTTTCCTGCCCTAAAGGTGGATGGGAATGGATGGCCCCCACAAGAAGTAAGGAATTATTAATAAGGGTTGGAAGGGAGGGGGTGATGTTCTGGGGTCCAGAGTGCTCACCTAGTGTCCGGGACCAAGCCCTTCAGAGCAGCCGTGACTCCAGTCCGATAAAGCAGGCAGTGGAAAGAAAGCAGAGAACAATTGGCTGGGCCTGCCAGCCACCTCTGCTCCGACTTGAGGATCTCTGAGAGAGCCCCACGGACTTGGACTCAGAGAGCAGCTCCTCCGCCCCTCTCTCCGCCCCTAGGCGTCGCACCCCACCTCCCCACCCCCACCCTACCCCCTAGTTCTGAAGCTGCCAATTTTATGCGGCTGCACGGGACCCCTCCAGGGCCATTTCCCTTAGCCTGGGCCAAAGTCACAGTGAGAATAGAGGACCCGTAACCGGATACCAAAGCTGGGAGAGGACCAGAGACGGGGTGGGAATAGGGGGTAGGGGGGTGGCTGACCCGCTAGGCCCTGTCCATATGACTTTACAGCCCATGGAGTAGGAGTTCTGGTGCCAAGTCTGGCGCTCCTGTATAGGGCAGGGCCACGCAACGTCTCCCCTCAGTCTAAACCGGCTTCCCGCGGGTGATTGCAGGCTTGTCCACCCAGCTTCCTCACCAAGGCACCGACCAGAGGCTGGACGCTTATATCAGCCTCCCCACTCCTCCCTCCCTACATCCGGCAGGTGCTTTAACCACGAGGAGCTAGGTGATTAAAGGTCCGAGCCGACAAACTGCCGCAGGGAGAGTGGGCGGGGTGCCTCCGGCATCGGGATTACAGGTTATGATTGCGAGGCTAGCAGGGCTGGAGGCATAGGGTCTCGCAGCTGCCACCGGCGCCACCGTGGCACTTTGGGCTGGGGACGGGGAGGAGAGCGTTTCTGGAGGCCCGCCCGCCTAACCGGGGGTCTGCCAGGCCCCGCCCTGCCAGCCCCAGGCGGCTTGTAGAAGCCGCGCTAACGTTTCATTTCTAGGGGGCAGAAACGGAACTTTACAGTCGGGAAGGGGACTGCATTTAATGAGGCTCCGCCCAGAAGGACCTGGCCGGGGGCAGAGCAACTTGAGCAGGGGCCTCCAGACCTACTCCTAAGTTCAGAGCTAGTCCACGGCCTCGAGACCGCCCTGGGGGATCGGCTCCGCATGCGTACTGGAGAGTCAAGTGCCTGAGTGCCGTCCGGGACTCTCCCTCTAGGCCTGAACTCGTCTAAGCCCTTTCACTTAGGGGTTCCCTAGCAGCGTACACGCCACTCCTGGCCGCAAAGATCTGAAGAGGTGCACGAAGACGGGTACACTGTCACCCCGGTCTCTGAAACTTAAAAAAGGGACAGGAAGCGAACTTCACGCGTTGTCCGAAACTGTCGCGAGAGTTAAAACAGGAAGTCCAGCTGAACATGAAAAACCCGCGGGTTTTAAACCGGAAAAAGAGTGGGCGGGGCTAGTCTTGCCCGGTAATCGTCGGTGATTCCTTATTTTTGGCCTAGGGCAATTTAAGTGTCGAGCTAGGGAAGACTTGAACTGCAAGAGGGAGCTTGAAATTGCAGAGGTGACTAATGGAGCCATTCATCCAAGAAGAGGCCCCTGGCTCTGATTTACAAAGCGCCTTGAGAGCGGAGATTGTTGCCCGGGATACAGAGCAGAAACAGTCCTCTCTCTTAATGAATTGTTACCCGCTTTTAAGGCTTGGCGCCAGTATTTACAACAAAATTTACAGATCTAGAAACTTCTCTTAACCCACTTCATTGTAGTCGGTTGTTTACTTTCACTCTTTGCTATGCTCCAAGCGTCTGGTATTAGGAATTGTGTCTAACTCGCCACTGTATCTTGCGAACCTAGCTCCGCGCCTCACAGCACAGAAAAGTCTTGGTAAATATTTGTGGATCAAATGTGAATGACTTCCTGAGTGTGAAAGTCTTATTTAACCTAGATTTTCTGTGTCGCTAATGGAGAAGACTGGATAGACAGGGAACTGATGCCCTCTGGTGGTCTTGCGGTTGGTGACGAGAACATGATCCGACATAGAGCGGACACCAAAGATGTTGACTGTACAGGAAATATGCTTTTAAGTAGAGATTTTGTTCCTGGAAAGCACATATTGTGAAAATACTTTTAGGATGGAATTGTTTGCCTAAGACACATTTTGGACGTTTAGATACGTTCCCAGATCCTCATCATCTGACACTATCCATTAAGGCTCCAAAACACATTAAATCACATCTATTTGTATCATAAATTTACTAAATATTTTGCCTATTTATATTTTGAAAATGTTGAACCAGTTTTCTCAGATCATGCAAAATTGTTGGGCTATAGAGAAAGGATTCTCTCACCTAGATGATGTAAGTACTACAAGGAGGAAAGCCAGGTGGTAGTATCCTTTGAGTGTCTACATGAGGGAGACCAGATTCAGATGAAGAGGGAAGTTAAAATTTGTTGAAGAACAGGTGGTCCTGCCTCTTTCCACTCCCCACCCTTTTCTGTAGATGTTTGTACTGAAGAAGGAATGTGATATAGAGTGTCGTTTGCTTTTCACTGAATCATAGCGTGGAGTTCACAAGTTTTCATACTTTCACTTTCTTTCAGCTACAACCCATGAAATAACTAAAATATAATGACAGATTGAAATGGATCCTATATAAATGAACAATATAAGATGAAACAAGGCATAAGACATCAATGTGTAAGTTGATAAGAAATTACTTGGGAGGACCCACACATTCTAACCTGTCACTTTTTCAGCCCTGTTTTGATATAGCTGGTGAAAATAGTGGGTTGCAACTTTGAGGAAGAAGCAGAGTGAAACAATTGGTCTAGATTGATCCATTAGAGATAGATACAGAGGACTTGTGCTTCCTCTGAACATTAGAATCAGTTAAGTAAAAAAAAAGGGGGGGGGGCTCAACTAGATCATTAAGACCAAATACCTTGTAGCTACCTACTATGACAAATAGGTAAACTCAGTCAAAGTGAAAAATATGTGTAGGAAAATAAGGTTAAGTGAAAAAAAGAAGTATATGGGTCCTGAATACAACCATGTAAATATTTATCATATATCATCAGTAAACACCTTAAGAGAAGTTGGAATGAGGCATATAGCTGAGTATAATACTATTATTTTATAAATTATTTTTCATAATAAAGTAGAAAATGTTTTATAAGTAAATTAGGATGTTGAGATAAATGTAGAAAGTTAGGACAGCCAGGTGGGAAGACAGCATTATAATTCAGCTATATGTTACCAAATGAAAGCTGGAATACCCAGGAGACTAACTCTCTAGAATATCGAGGCATTAAGTCAAGTTGAACAAGCTTTAAAACACGCATAAAGAAATCAGATGAAAATTTACTCAGTTTACTTTTCTTATATCCTAGGAGGCAACTCCTTCCCCTCTACCTTCACCTTTCCCATTCACCTTTGAGATGGAGACTGTAGCTCCATCTGACCTAATGACTTGGCCACATTTTGTATTGATAAACTTGAAAAGTATGTTTAAATCATTTAGACTCTTTCTACATTTCTTTTTCTTTTTGCTTTGAAGTATAACAGACAAGCAGAAAAGTGCACAAGATAGCTCAATTAATCATTACAAATGAACACTCATGTGTGCATCATCCAGGTCAAGAAACAGAACATTACTAACACCTCCAGAAACTCCCATCATGTCTCCTTCCAATCATTAATTCTCTTTATTAATTAATTCACTTCTAACTCTATAATTTTACCTGCTTTTGACTTTTATATAAATTGGGATACACCTAGGAGTAGAATTACTGCTTCATGTAATATGCACACATTCAACATTAGTAATTACCAAATGGTTTTTTCCAAAGTGACTGTATCAGTTTACATAGTCACCAGCAGCTTATGACAGTTCCCATTGTGCCACATCCTTGTCAACACTTTGTATTGTCATTTTTAAAAAATTTTAGACATTAAATAAATGTTTTAGAGTCTAAGATTTTAAGATTGTTAGTTCTGCAAGGATTTCCTTTCCTAGATTAAAAAAAAACTTTATTTTTAAATAATTTTAGACTTGCATAGGAGTTGCAAAAATAGCACAGAAAGTTCCCACGTACCCTTCACTCACCCTGCCCTACTGATAACATTTTATGAACCATAATATAATTATCAAAATCAGGACTTTGACATTGCTACAAAATTATTAACTAAACTATAGAAATTATTCACAATTCACTGATTTTTACATGTATTCATGTGTGTTCATAATTGAAATTTTATCATATGTATAGGTTTGTGTAATCATGAGGCGAGTAAATGGGTCTTCTGGGGTATGAGAGGATAAATGCCATGCTCATGCCAAGGGAAATACTGGTTGAATCTACAATACTAGATAAAATGTCATTTAATACATAAGCTGCTTTAAAAGCCACTGAAGGGAAAGGAGGCTAGTTGTCATAGCTAAATACTCTCACACATTTTCACACTCTGCATCTACTTGTTGGTGTAGCTGTGGGCATGGGTAGAGTCCCAGGGTCAGTGGTTGAAGTCCACTGCTCATTATGGCACACTCAGAAAGATTTGGTGATGACAACTGAAATTCTCCAAAGCAGCAGGCTCTTCAGTCCTGCCTTACGTCCACTTTTTACTTGAAGACAATTTTCTGTAGGTAAAGCCAACGAGGTCACTTTCTGCTGACACCTCTACAGTGATTCCTCATTACTTCCACCATTATTTTATATGTTAAGATGATTCCCAGATTTCTATCTGTGGCCTAGACCTCTCTCCTGAACATTACATCGCAATATCCAAACTGATTAATTCATTTCTGTTGTTGTTTTTTCACAAGAAGCCAGAAAGAAGGCTATAAAGAGCTCCAGCCTGCATCATACTTATGATTCCCATCAATATATCAAGAACATCAATATGTCAAGTCACAGAGAAATAGTTTATTGACTCTGCTTGGATGATATGCTCAAGAAGACTTAGTCACATGGCCAAAGCTTGGCCAATGTGGAACACAGATCTCCCCCTGTAGCAGATGCAGATGTGCCCCACACATTTACCTTTGGCCACACCAGATGTGACTTGAAGAGTTTCTGTACAGTCTCATGTGTCTCTCTGCCTGAGAGAGTCCTCTGGCCCCTGGAGTGAGCTCAGCTAGCAGGGAAGTCTAAAAATGCCACAAAGTTAACTCAGGAGCAAGATCCTATAAGGACAAGGATTTGGAGGATAAATACCCTGCTTCCTTTTCTTTCAGTGGGATAATTCTGAGGTGTATTTTGTCCAGTCTTGCAGAAGGACTGAAGTGGGATTGAGCCCTAGTTGCCCTCAGTGGTAACCCAGTCATTGATACACCCTTTACATGCTTTCTTTCCCTTCTCTCACTTTTCTTCCCTCCTCTCACTTCCCTTCTCCCTCACTGTGTTTTCTGGAATAACTTCCCAAACAATCCTTGTCTCAAGATTTGTTTTCCAGGGAACCAAAATTAAGATAATGGGAAGGGGCCATCTGTCTGCTGACCCTATCAAGAAAATGGACCAGTAAAAGATCTTGGACCCCAAAACTACATTTGTTTGTGACAATACCCTTGTTCATATCCCACTTTTAACTTTTGTTCTTAAGAAATAATGGTTTAGCATTGGCTTCTGTGGAGAGTTGGGCAATAGGTTAATATCCCAAGATTCCCCTGAACTGACAGTTTCCCTGAAACTAAGGAAGAATCTGGGAAATATATTCTCAGAACTCCAAGGAAAAAATGGTAGGATACTTTCTCAAGGGCTGATAGAAAACAAGAATACTATTATCCAAGAACTACTTGGCTTTTAGGCAACGAAACCACATAGAGAATCCTTGGCCCCAGGAGAGCATCAGAATATGATAAGCGTAATGCTGAACAGAGAACAACTGCCATCTCTGTTCAGTGTGGGCTACTCAGTATTAGGAGAAAACAAACATGTTAGATAGAACATGAGCTAGAAAGAACAAACCTGAGGCTCAGCCGGAACCTCTAAGCATGTTCAAACATCCCCTAAGTCTTACTTATCAATATGCTTAACTCACAAAACCCCAGAAACCTTCATGAGTGTTATTACATTTTCCCCAAGGGTGAGGCACAGGAAGAGAGGTACCAAAAGGTGGCAATCAAAAAACTATGCCTAGCAAACCTCCTGCTGGCTCTGTTTCATGATTAGGGGAGAATCAAGTGGGGAAATTGTTGGATAGAGTCCCTGCCCCACCAAACTTGCAAGCCCACCCAAGCTGTTTCCAGTGGCTTTTCCATACCAATGGCCTCTCTTGCCTCAGGCTTTGGACATTCCTAAAATCTTTCAATCAAGCAGCATCTGGCCTCTGCATACCCCATACCTCTTGCTAAGTGGCCTCAGGCCCAGCACTAGCAGCAGCTGGCCTTGTTTTGCACCTTGGCTTTGGTTCACAGCTTGGCCTCTCCTGGGCACCTCCAAGCTTAGCACAAGTAGCAGCCATTGACAGATTGCTCTGTAGCTCATGCCAATGGCCCCAGACTGGGCACAGGCTGACCTTATACCTCCCAGGAGGCCCCAGAGCCAGTTCACCCTGTGGACAGCTTCAGACCACACTGGATTACAGTACTATCACCTTCACAGGTGACACACTCAAGGGACACATTTGGTCAGAACCAAAGCCCCACTGACGCAAGCCCTGCTCCACAGGATTGACTCCTGCAAAGCAGCCCCTCTGTTATGATCATAGGCAGTCCTTGTAGCCAATCAGCCTGGAGGTCAATCCCTCCCAGTGACACCAACAGCAATCAGTGCTCAACTACAACAGGACAGTGCACACAACCCACACAGGGATGTACTTGGAGTGCCCAGCTTGGGTGACTAAGGAGGAAGCACCCTACTACATAAGTCACCTACTACATAAGGCCACTTTACCAAGTCTGGGAGATGTAACAACTCTACCTAAACAAACATAGGGGTACAGCCAAAATGCAGGGACAAAGAAACAAGACCCAAATGAAAGAATAGGAGAAATCTTTAGAAAAAGAACTAAATGAAATGGAGGCAAGCAAACTACCATATACAGAGTTCAAAAAAACAATGGTTATAAGGATACTCAGAAAACTTAGTGAGAACCTCAACAGCATGAAAAAGGACATAGAAATCATAAAAAGAGCCCATTCAAAATGAAGAATACATGAACTGAAATGAAGAATAATTTACAGGGAATCAACAGTAGAGTAGAAGACAAGAATCAAATCAGCAATTTGGAATATAAGGGAGAGAGAGAGAGAGAGAAAGAGAGAGAGAGAGGAGAGGGGAGGGGAGGGGAGGGGAGAGGAGAGAGGAGAGGAGAGGAGAGGAGGGGAGGGGAGGGGAGGGGAGGGGAGGGGAGGGGAGGGGAGGGGAGAGGAGAGGAGAGGAGAGGGAGAAAGAAAGAAAAGGAAGGAAGGAAGGAAGGAAGGAAGGAAGGAAGGAAGGAAGGAAGGAAGGAACCCAATGAGAATGGCAAAAAGAAAAAAGAATAAAACAAAAACAAAAACAAAGATAGTGTAAGGAGCCTCTGAAACAACTTCAAGCATAGCAACACTTGCATCATGGGGGTGCCAGAAGGAGAAGAGAGTGTGCAAGAAACTGAAAACCTATTTTTTAAAATAATGACAGAAAACTCTAACTTGGTGAAGAAAATAGATATACAAGTCCAGGAAGCACAGAGTCCCAAACAATATGAATCCAAAGAGGCCCACACCAAAATACATTATAATTAAAGTGAAAAAGTTTAAAAACAAAGAATCTTAAATGCAGCAAGAGAAAAGCAGTTAGTTACCTACAAGGAAGCTCCCATAAGACTGTCAATTGATTCCTCAACAGAAATTTTTCAGGCCAGATGGAAGTGGCAAGAAACACTCAACATGGTAGCCCAGCTAGCATGGCTTAGTGGATTGAGCATTGCCCTATAGACTGAGAGGTCCCTGTTCAATTCCTGGTCAGGACACATGCCCTGGTTGTGGGCTCAATCCCCAGTAGGGGGTGTGCAGGAGGCAGCTGATTAATGTATCTCTCACACATAGATGTTTCTATCTCTCCCTTCCTCTCTCTCTAAAAATTCAATGAAAACATATTTTTAAAAAATATTCAACATGGTGAAAAGCAAGGACCTACAACCAAGATTACTCTACCCAGCAAAGCTATCATTTAGAATCAAAGGGCATATAAAGAGCTTCCCAGACAAGGAAAAGATAAAGTTCATCACCACCAAACCAGTATTACCTGAAATATAAAAGGGTCTTCTTGGAGAAGGAGGAGGAAAAGGAGGAGGAGGAGGAGGAGGAGGAGAAAGAGGAGACCAACAAGATAAAAATATGAACAATAAAATGGCAATAAATACATATCTATCAACAACTGAATCTAAAAACTAAAATGAACAAACAAGCAGAACAGAAACAGACTCATAGATACAGAGAACATTTTGATGGTTGCCAGATGGGAGGAGGGTTGAGGGGATGGGTGGAAAGGTGAAGGGATTAAGAAGTATAAATTGTTTGTTACAGAATAGTCATGAGGATGTAAAGTACAGCATAGGAAATACATTCTAATAATTATGTATGGTGTCAGATGGGTATGAGATTTTTCAGGACAATCACTTAATAAGATATAATGTCTAATCACTGGAGTGTACACATAAAACTAATATAATATTGTATGTCAACTGTAATTAAAAAATTAAAAATGATTTAAAAAAAGGAAAGGAGGGAGAATTTCAAACTATGCAGAAATTAACAAAAGGAGAATAAAAAAAGAAAATAGATCTTTAAATTAGGAGTTGAGATTTCCAGGATCCTGGGACTTGACGGGCTGTTACAGTGCCCAGTACATTTTTTTAAAATTTGGATTTATCAGAAGAGAGAAGGCTGCCATGACCCAGGCCTTGTGCTTCAGTAGCCACCAAATACTAACACCAACTACTGTGGGCAGAACGGGCAGCATCTACAGTGGATGACAGCTAAAAAGGCCCATGGTCTAGGAAGGGCCTCCTAGGAGAAGTTCTTATTTGAATTTAGAATCGCAGCTTCCAATCAGCTTTGCCAACAGCCGTGACATATCTACACCTTAGTTTCCTGAGAAAGGAGGGTGAATTCTGCCTTCAGACATGTTCTATTTGTCAGTGTTTTAAATTTTTTACTTAAATACCAATATCTAAATTGTGTGAAATTTTATAGAAATATCCATAATTTAGGGTTCAGAGTTATCAAGCCAGGATGTTCAGAGAAGCCTTTAGAAGAACCCCCAGCTGCTCCTAGTGCTGAGATAGGGAGGTGTGAGGTAAGAAAAGTCAGAGCTAATATCTAAGCTGCTGGTGCAGCCAAATTTTCTTGAGAAAAGAAAAAGAAAAATCAGGAATCTGGTTTGCTTAGCAGCAATTGAAGATGTACTGGCTACTGTTTTAGGTGGGCTGGCCTTGTCCAATTTACCACAGTCCTGACCTAGCCTACTTCCCTCGGGTAGGATTCCTGGCTGGTTCTATAGCCTTTGAGTTTGTGACCCTTGAACTTAGATGATTCCTTCAGCTCTAACCTGCAGTAATAGCAACCACAATAATAGCTTCTACTTATCAAATGGTTCTAGTGTGCCAGGCACTGTGGCAAGCAATTTGTATACATAATTTTATTTTAGACTTACAAAGGTAAGATTATGAACCTTATTTTTTAAATATATTTTTATTGATTTTTTAGATAGAGAGAGAGATAGAAACATTGATGTGATCCCGGCCGGTGAGACTCAGTGGTTGAGCACCAACCCATGCAACATGAGGTCGCCAGTTCAATTCCCAGTCAGGGCACATGCCCAGGTTGTGGGCCAAATCTCCAGTGGGGGGGGGGGGGGGCATACAGGAGGCAGCCAATCAATGTTCTCTCATCGATGTTTCTCTCTCTCTCTCTCCCTCTCCCTTCCTCTCTCTAAAATCAATTAAAAGAAAAAAGAAACATTGCAATATGTGAGAAAGAAACTTCAATCAGCTGCCTCCTGCATGCCCCCTACCAGGGATCAATCCTGCAAGACAGGCATGTACCCTGACCAGAATTGAACAAGGACTTCTCAGTCCATGGAAGGACACTCAATCCACTGAGCCACACCCGCTGGGCTGAACCTTATTGCTTTAAATGAGAAAACAGATTCAGACCTATAGGTAAGTTTGCCCCCTTTCACACTGACTGGTAAGCAACAAAGCATAATTTGAACCTGGAACTGCCTAGGTCCAAGGCCTGATTCTAATCATTACAGTATTCTAACACTGTCCCTATATCTTTGTCAGCCTAACTTCAGCGCAACTGCAGCCAGAACTACAGCTGGTGTTTTACAAATTTAAATACCCCAGATTCAGAAGCCAAGCTGTAGAAATGCAGGTGAGTGTGTGCCCAGACAGCAGATCAGGAGGTGGGGAGGTGATGGGAACATCGCTGGTCATAGCATCTGGGCACCTGGAGGTCAAAGTGCTTCAGGGTTGGCATCAAGAAAAGAGGGGAGATCTCCTGGGGCTATGGGGTTGGCCCTGCGGCCTGGCAGGTTAGCCTCTTATGAGGCTAGGATGTTTGGGATGCCTTGGGGAGAACCTCCAGCTGCTCCGAGTGCTGAGACAGGTAGGTGGGAAGTGAGAGCAGGTAGGGCTAATATCAGCTGCAGGTGTTGGCAGGAACTCTCCTGGCTAAGGGTGTTTGGGGGAGGGGGAGAGGTGAGTTGGAAATCAGGAGTCTCTCTGAGCTGGAGGGCAGTGTGAGCCTGAGCCATCGGGCCTAGGTGTCCCACCCCAGCCTTCCTCATTCTTGACCCTCTCCCCTCCTTGCCTTTGCGTCTGTGTTGGCCAGCCGGGTTCCTTTGCAGGAGACCACTCAGCTACCTCATAGGGGAAAATATGATTTGAGCTCTTCTTAGGTTCATAAACACAGCAATTTACCTAAGACCCGGGGCCACCGCCCTGTGCAGTGCATGGAGGTAAGAAGGGAAAGGAGGAAAGGGCTTGTCCAGAGGCCCTTCACCTTGGCTAGGGGGCTCAGACCCTGCCTGGCCCTGTGGATGGCAGGGAGAATGAGGCACCATCAGGTGTCGAGGGCACCGCGCGGTTCCAAGGTCCAGTCAGGTGGGTGACCCGGAGCGCAGAACCGGGAGCCTGGGTCGGGATCCGGCATCCAAGGCCTGGAGCGTCCCCATGCGAGGGCCGAGCGCGCCTCGGGCATGTGGCAGCGTGGGACAGGGAGACTGGCCGAGGAAGCTCCAGCCGGCTTGGGAGCGTGGTGCACCCCATCCCACCTGCGTGAGGGCAACCGGCCCGGGGAAGAGGGGCGGGAGTCCGAGGCGGGTCGGATTCCCAGCCAGCTCTCTCCTCACAGGAGGCGGCCCATTATCCGGCGTCGTTAAAGAGCAATTAGATGGAAATTAAGCCGAGAACAAGTATTGATTATCTCATTAAGGCCGGGGGAGCCCTCTCTGTCGGTGAGAGTTTACCGCTGCTCACCCCATTATCTGCAAGGTGAAAGCCTGCGGTCGTCAAAACCCAGTGAAGTATCGATCTTATCCCCAAACCCAGTCCCACCCCTACCCACTAGAGTGAGTGAGTTCTAGAGAGGTAACACCAGGCGTGTGATGAGGTGGAGGAAGAGCTCATGCCCCCACTGTCTCTGTCTTAGCACTTCCTCTGCAGTTCCCCACATTTTCTCATTATTTTTTCCTGATGTTACAAGGAAGTGTGTGTGTGGGGGGGGGGGGGTATTGGAGAGAGATCAGAGACAGTTCACCTCCCTCCAGGGCTGGAGAGCTGGCGCTCCCCTAGTTTTACATTCAAGGAAGAGAAACTGAAGTTGAGACTTAATAAAAAGAATTGACCACTATTGATATAACGTATAGGGCACCTCTGGGCCCCAAACTCCTGGAGGTAGGAGGAAGGGTTTAGTTCTGGGTGACCACCATTACCAAAGGAAAAGACACCTGGGATCACCCCACACACTCCCCAAGGTTTAAAAACCTCAGAATTCATAAGTGGTTTCCTCAGGATCCCAGATGATGTGACCTTTTGAGAAAAATCACAGTGTGTTGGAGAGAAGTTATTTTCATCCTGGCTTCGCTTTAGTTGGCTGTATGACCTCAGGCAAGTCCTGGAAAGAATTGGGTTGGAAGAGCTATAAGCCTCCAAAGCCCTCATCCACTGTACTCTGTTGGACTAAGTGCTGAACTCCCTGATGGCAGACTGAATGCAGCTGTGTGCCAGCCCTTGCCTGCACCCCTGGAGCTTCTGGCTTCAAGGGGGAGAAGACATCAAACTGATAATCAGAGAAATAATTAATGTTACAATTATGATATAAATGCAGGTGTTATGAGGGTGTTTAAGGAGCTGGGGTGAGGGAAGCTAGCACAGAAAGCAGATATTTCAAGAAAAACAACAGGGCCCGGCGGGTGTGGCTCAGTGGTTGAGCACCAAGAGGTCACCGGTTGCATTTCCGATTCCGGGTCAGGGCACATGCCCAGGTTGTGGGCCTGATCCCCAGTGAGGGGCATGCAGGAGGCGGCCAATCGATGTTCTCTCTCATCGATGTTTCTAGCTCTCACTCTCCCTTCCTCTTTCTCTAAAAATCAATAAATAAAAACAACAACAAAAACAGGGAACAAGCCTGTTGCCTACTCAACTCACAATTACTGTAGAAGCTACAGAGAGAGCCATGGTGAACAAAACGATGGTCCCTATCCCCTGGAGCCCACAGTCCAGAGGGGGAGACAGACATCACTGATACAACTATACAAATAAAGGTAAAAGCACGCATATGGTACATACACTGAAAATATTACGAGGAGCAATGAGCGAGACTAAGAGGAGAACTGACTTGGGGGAGAGGGGTTAAGGACGCTTCTCTGAGAAAGACATGACCATTTGCTCATTTAAGATTAGAAGTTCTTCAATCGAGCCCGTGGGAAAGCTGGGAGAGAACCCTGGAGAGTGCGCACCTTCCTCCCCGACTCGTCTCGCCTGGAGCACGCCTGGGTCAGAGACTCAGCAGAGACTAGGATTCCAGTCTCTGACACTCCGGACCTCATTGTGGGGCTCACCTGAGAGTCTCGAGTGAGCCTGGAGGCCGAACAAGGAAGGGGAGGGAGGTGTGGCGGCGACAAGCGGTGTGCTCGGCCCACACCAGGTTGGCCGGGGCGAAGCGAGAGGCTCTGCCGCGGTATCTGGGCTCATCTCCCTGCTCCGGAGCCGGGCAACTATTAATCTTGGTTGACGGTTTCTAATGTCCTAATTGGGAGGTGGGGAGAGAGGCCCAGTCCGCCCTAAAGGTAGAAGCGGCTAATGGGCCTCTTCATCACCGCCAGGAGTAAGTCCCTGGTGGGGCGCGAGGGGCGCTGCAGCAGGTGAGACAAGGAGCAGGCAGCGGCCCTTAATGAAGCTGCGGGGCTGGGGCGGACCGAGCAGCGAGCTCCGGGGAGGGAGCCGGATCCAGGGGCAAGAGGATGGTTCGCCCACCCCCTCGCTGACAGCCCAGTTCGGGGTTCACCTGGGTGCCCTTTACCTGAGGAGGTCTCCTGGGCGCGCAGTGCTGGGGTTGTGGGGATGGGGAGGGTGCTGGGTTAGACCTGCATCGGTATGGATTTTTTTTTAGAGGTAACAAGAGTTAGGCAAGATACGGGTAAAGAGGGAGTGTCTGGGAGTCGAGTCGCCCTGCAACAAGCGAGGGCATAAAGTGGGCGCTCCGATGTTTGCTGACCTACAAGGCCTGTGCCCGGCGTGTGCAGCGGGGAGATGCTGGGAGAAAATGTGAATTCGTGGGCCTTCGGGACCAGAGAGACTCCAGAGGGCCTTGTCTTTTCATAGCCCTGCCTCTTCCCCCTCTGTGACTTATTTTTCCTCTGCTCGGGCGGGCTTATAAGCCCCCAGCCCTCCAGCTCTTAAACCCGTCCCCTCCTCCAGCAAACGCCAGCAGGACCTGTCGCTAACTCAGTTCTTTCAAAGCATCTCCCTCACCCCTCATCCTGGCCCAAACTGCCCGGGGGTGGGGGGGCGTTTCAGGGGAGGAGGGTGCTGGGCCACACAGGCAGGTCGGCGCCACTCCTCTGCTCTCCCCTGGGATGCACTGCGTGCTGGAGCCCCCACTCCTCTGCGGGCTTAGCTCTCTTTCGCTCGCTGCCAGCCTCTCTCCCGCCCCCGCCCCCTTCCAGCCGCATCAGAAATATATTGTATTCTCACCTAATCCTGTTCAATTACAGCATAATAAAACACATAATAAAAACCTAATTCATTTTTCTCCCGCGCCCCCCATCTCCCGACATCTTCTGGCTCGGGATTAAAAATTTGTCTTCATGTTTGTGGCACCATAGTCCTGACGCCTCCGCATCTTTAATATATGAGCCGGGGAGCTAGGGACCTGACGGTTCTGCCGTTTTAGCGTCTCGGAGGCGCCCACCAGTCACCTGAGGATGCGGGTGGGGAAGGAGGGAGAAGAGTAGACCTGGATGGGGCTCCAGAGGCGGTCACCCCCTCCCTTCCACAGGATGGGATCTCCAAATTCCCCAGATTTCCAGTGGTGGGGAGAAAGTACTGAAGTCCAGTTCAAAAGACCCAGTGTGGCCTCCAGGGGGCGCAGTGTGAGGCAGTTCTCTGGGGTGGGGTTTACTAAGGAGACTGGACTACCTAGTGCAGCCCAGCAGGAGATGCAGAGGAGAGCCAAGTATGGAGGAGCCCCACTGTCCTCAGCCTCCATTCCTTCCTTTGCTTCTAATCTTCTGAGCTGCACCAGCCAATGAAGCTCTGGCTTCCAAGTTACTGCCACCATCCCCAGTCCCCAGGGACTCTCTACCACCCTCTGATCACATTGTCAAAAACATGGATCACTGAAACAAGGTTAGAATTTCCCAGAGGGAATTATTAAGAATTTAACGAGAAAATTTCCTACAAAGGCATTGTACCTGGTGAGTTTATAGAGGGCATGTCTGAGACCCAAATACAACCCAGTGGTATTCTCTCATTCCTTTCTTCATTCATTTAGGGCAGGGGATCCCAAACTCTCTACATTCATGGAACCCTTAGTTTTGCAGTAATTTTTGTCACAGTACCGTAGGAATATGAATATATAAGTATATATATAGTCCCTTTTTAGTACTTAGGTCCAAACAACTTAATAAGTATCCATGTTCTAAGTCCATTGTAGCTGTTTGAAAAACTAATTCACATAAATTGTAAGGGGAAAAAAAGAATATTTTTATGTCACTCTTAACTTCAATTACTTACTAATGAGATGTATGCACATGCTGGGCTCTAGATAACTTCTCAAAACTTGGAATCAGCCTGGATACTGCCACCCTCATTTCCTGTCTCACACTGACTTCTATGTAGTTCTTGCTTTTTTGTCACAGAAACCATAAAAAAACCCATGTTGGCAAAGCCATTGAAAGTAATGCATTACAATTTAATTTTGAAGCTGTGAGCTCAAGCTAGTAGCTTATGCAGTATCCAACAGATGTCAAGAATTGCTGGGTTGGATTTCCCTCAAAATCTTAAAATGTTCTCTGAGTTCATCATGGCACTGTGGGGTGCCTCAGTACATAGTTTGGAAATCACAGATTCCGGGAGTCTGTCTGTTTTCCTTTAGCAACAATTCTTCCTAGTGGTCTTGAAAAGTTTGGGAAAATTGAATAGAAGTCATCTGATCTGGCCAAAAAAAATAATAACTTGAATCTTATCCATACTTGGGGATCAGATATAAGCAAGGGAGTCTGAGAGCTGGGGGTCGTGTTGCAAGCCAGCTAGCAGAAATGAGGCCCTGAAAGAAAATCACTACCAGTGACAAGAAAGTCCAGCAGGATGAACCAGATTCAGCAGAAGGCTTGAGTATCATAAAAAGCAAGGTTTCCAGGTATATTGTAGGGTGATGCTTAATCTCACATCACTACTACCCAGCACCACTCCCCACCTCACTGTGCTTTGGTGTCCTGGAAATGAAGTCATACAAATGAAACTATATCAGAGTCCCAAGCAACTCCGCTCTGAACTGGAATAAGGTAAACGTGTCTCCTTTGCAGCATGCCTTAAATGATTGCAGCTTGGGGCCAGCCCCAAGAAGCTGCAGAGGTAGAGGGTAGATCAACACCACAGGGAACTAACTGCCAAAGGGAAAAGACATTGGCATGTGCAGGGAAGCAGACAGACAACAGAGTTGGAGACAGTAGCTCTGATTGCATGTGAGACACTCTCCCTCACCCCTCACCCCCCCCCCCCCCCGCATTTGGGAATCCTAGAGAGACAGAAGAGGAAGGACTGAGCTCCTTCTCTTGCTGGCCATCCTATGAAGGAACATATCTAGGGCCAAGCTTCACTTTGTCTAGGGAACTTTTTGAGCCATACCACCCCCAAGATTCTCATATGCCCCACCCCCTTCCTCCAGGCTGAAAATCACTAAAGCTGTCTGCCATTGTTTCTACTGTGAATATGTCACATTTTTTTTACATTTGTTGAGGAGTAAAACAGATTGAGAACCACCGTGTCAGTGATCTTATCTAGGATCAACATGTAAGTGGGGTTTAGGGCACTTTTGGATTCCACATCCATTTATCCAGCAAATATGTGTTCAGTACCTACTGTGGATCGGGACTATAATAAGTGCTATGGGCATATAAAAGTGAAGATATGAGTTGTTTAATGGATATAGAGTTTCAGTTGTGCAAAATAAAAAAGTTATGGAGATCTGTTTCACAAAAGTGTGAATACACTTAATACCACTGAACTGTACATTTAAACATTGTTGAGGTCCTCCTGACTGGTTTGACTCAGCAGTTAGAGTGTTGGCCTGCGGAACAGGGAGTCCCGGGTTTGGTTTCTGCTAAGGGCCATACCTCAGTTGCAGTTTGTCCCTGGCCCTGGTTGGGGTCATGTGGGTGGCAACCAGTCGATGTGTATCTCTCTACACACATCGATGTTTCTCTCTCTCTCTTCCTCCCTCTCTCCCTCCCGCTCTATCTGAAGATAAATGCAAAAATGTCCTTGGGAGAGGATAAAAAAAAAACATTGTTGAGGTAAATTTTATGTTATGTGTTTTCTTTATCACAATTAGGAAAAAGGTGAAGATATGGTGCCTGCCCTCAGGGTGTTTTTCATTTAAACCGAAGAGAATCATCTGTATAGGACCCATAATAACACATGTTGTAATAAACACCAATCAGGGTGATTCCCAGCTCACAACAATGGCCCTACTTTGGGAACAGCCACAACCACAGAGGTGAACCTGAAGTAATGATGTCCATTGTCCTTGCAATTGCCTCTGACCTCTGGCCATCTCCGAAGGGTAGACAACTGATCCAAGCTGTACCAATATTTGAAATTTGAATGGAGAGATTAGAGACTGGAGCTGGTTGAAGCTGTACCTTAGTGGCAGAGCCCATAAACTCCAGTTACTGAGGCCATCAGAGCTGCCCAGCTTTCTGCCCTTTCCAAGGCCAAGTTGGTTAGTTCCATCTTTGGTTCTTAGAGCTACTGACAAATCCTTCCAATGCATCTCTCTATTTACTGAAACTAGACACAATTATTGTCTGCTATTTTCCACAAAATAACTTCAATTAAAACCAAACCAGAAATGCTCATTCTAGAAAATAAAAGTTGCAATTTCCACAAAGCAAGTTTTACGGAGTGTGGTGAGAAAGAATAAAAAATTTTTTTATCACTCACCACCCCCAAAAGAAATAAATAAATAAAATTAAAGTTGTCGATTGAGAACTTACTAGTGATAGAGGAGGGGAAATCTTCAGTCAGAAAATAACATAGGTGGCCCTGTCAGGGCACATGCAAGAATTAACCAGTGATGGCATAAATAAACATAACAACAAATCTCTCTCTCTCAAATCAATAAAAATATATTCCAACTTTACAAAATTAAAATCTCTTTCCGGTAATCATTAAAGAAAAAGAAAATAGCATATGTGTTTAATTGATTCATTTATAGATCAACATAGCAAACTCTTGCTCCTTAAACAAACCCTTCACTCTGAAGGAGCTGCTTGTTGCTTGTTAAAGGCACGGATTATTTTCCTACTGGATGTATGAAGTGGCAGGGAGGAAGAGGTTGTATGTGGAGCTCAAGCTATGCAGGGTTCCTCCCACATTCTCCTAGTCGTTAATTCAGTTGCAAAACCTCCCTTGTCTGAGGAGATTGAAAAAAAACGAAGCTGTGACCTGAAGCTGAGGGTGCCATTGTCCCTCTGGCGGCCTGTGCTGGGGCTGCCTCGGAGGGAAAAGACGTTGTGTACCTAGGAAGAGAGAAGGAAGCTGCCCAGGAAGCTCCCTTTGGGAAATGACCCAACAAGACCAAGATTCCGCCACAATTTCTAGCAAAGGATTGCCCCCACACGAAGACCGCAGATCACTGCAACGTGCGGGAGGACAGACGAAGAGGGGACAGGGAGAGGCGCCTCAGTGACTGCTGGATACAGGCTGTGTCCCTGCCGACGGAAAGGGAGTCTGTTCACCCAGCGGGCCATTGCTATCGAGCGCCGGGCACAGAACCACCTTAACAGAGTTCAGTAAATGTTTCCTGAACGGAGGACACCGGAGCGGAGAGGAGGTGGGAGGGTGGACAGCACACAGGGCAGGGCCAATAGCGCCGGTGGCCGCTGGAATAGTCCGGGCTTGGGGCCCAGAGGGACCTCGCGTGATTCTTCGAAAACCTCGCGGATTTCCGGGCAGGAAGTCAAAGGGCGGGCGCAGAGGCGCTTTTGGGCTTCGAAACTGGCAAGGAGGAAGGGGACTTGACGGGTTTAGCGGGCAGGACCGGGCTCACCCGGGAAGCTGATCCTGAGACGCAGGTTTCAGGCTCAGGTAGGGAAGATGAATTGTATTTCAGGCCTGCGGCGCTAAAGCCGTTGCCCGGGAAACGGGAAGGTGGAGCCGAGCCAAACTTTGACAGACAGGGGCCACAGCAGGGGCGGGACTCTGCTCCTGATTGGCTATGTCCCAGAGGGTGACTTACCTACTGACAGACTCCCCGAGCGGGCCTGGCTTGAGACTGACAAGCTTGTCTGGGAGGAAAGGGGGTCTTGGCTCCGACCCTTAGGCCACCGGACCCCGGGCACTAGGCTGGACTGACTGGCATGGGTCTATAGGACCCGAGCTGAAGCCGGCTCTAACCAGTAAGGACTAACCGGTCCCTAAAATGCGGGCCACCTTAGACCCAATGATCAGGGAAAAAAAGCAGGATACATGGCCGCCTTCCCATGGCTAGGCTAGGCCAGGGCTCCAGCACCACGCTATTTTCCCCCTTACACCTTGGGCCAAGAGAGAGAGATTTATGGACTTTCTTAATAATGGGCAGGGTGGGGGCTCTGAAGCACATGAGGCCAGGCCGGGAAAGGAGGCCAGGGAGGGAGGCCAAGGACACAAATGCAGGCTCCTAGAGAAGGTTCCTGGAACCTGAGCACTAGGAGGAAGAGGGGAGGCCCAAGAATGGGACAGATTACTTTCCAGTGAGAAAAGTGCTACCTCTGCCCAAATGCTGATTCCATGGAAAAGTAAGTACATGGAGACAGTTTGGAAAATGTACCTGGCTAGGATTTGCCCCTAGAAAGCCTGTCAAGATAGCCTAAAGCTAATTGCTTGCTGTGAGGAGCTGGTATGGAATTAGGAAAGATGGCAGGAAAGCATTCCTTCCTAACTGGTCCACTGGTGCCCTGGCCAGTCTTCTTTCTGACATGGTTTGGTGTTATCTGCAGAACACAGATAATTATGTTATAAAATGTTCTTAATGATTTTGTTTTACAGAGATTCCTGCACCTCACTCTCCAAGTGAGTTTATCTTACATAGACTTTCCAATAAAAGTGCAAGGCCTGCCCTGGCCAGTTTGGCTCAGCAATTAGACCAATGGCCCGCGGACCAGAGACTCAGGTTTGATTCTGGTCAAGGGTGCGTACCTCGGCTGCAGTTCAGTCGTTGGCCCTGGTCGGGGTCATGAGGAAGGCAGCCAGTCAATGTGTCTCTCTCACATCGATGTTTCTCTCTCTCTCCCACTCTATCTGAAGATAAGTGGAAACATATCCTCAGGTGAGGATTTTTTAAAAAGTACAAGACCTCTTTTTTTAAGCCTCATCCAAGGATATTTTTCCATTTATCTTCAGATAGAATAGGAGGGAGGGAGGAAGGGAGAGAGAGAGTGACACATCGATTGATTGCCTCCCACATGACCATGACCAGGGCCAGGACAAACCACAACCCAGGTACATGCCCTTGGCCGGAATCGAACCCGTGACTCCTTGGTCTGCGGGCTGACGCTCTAACCACTGAGAAAACTGGCCAGGGCATAAGACCTCTTTTTAAGGGGATTACCAAAGGCCAAAATTATAACTGCAGAAAGAGGTTTCAAGAATTGAGCCAGGGTTCCAGTGGGCTTGGAGGAAGGCACTGGTGCGGATTGGCAGAACAGGATCGAATTGAAACTAGTTCTCTATTTAATCAAGAATGGGAATCTTGCCCTGGCTAGTTTGGCTCAGCAGTTAGAGTATCACTCTGTGGACCAATGAATCCTGGGTTTGATTCAGTCAGGGGCATGCACCTCAGTTGTGGTTCGTCCCCGGCCCTGGTCGGGGTCGTGTGGGAGGCAACCAGTCAATGTCTCTCTCTCACATCAGTGTTTCTCTCTCTCTTTCTCTCTCTCTCCCTCCCTCCCATTCTACCTGAATATAAATGGAAAAATATCCTTGGGTGAGGATTAAAAAAAAAAAAAGAATGAGAATCTTTGCTTATATGCCTTCAGCTATAAAACCCTCAAACTTGGAAACTCCTCAGTGGCTTTTTAGTAAATAGGTCTGTGTACACTATCAGTTTGTGGGCCTATCAGTTTGCTGGCCTTGAATGTCAAAGGGACTAGGAAAATGACTTCAAGTTCAGCTAGCTGCTGGCAGGTGAAGAGGAAGCATAGCACAGTGGGTTCAGTCACACAGCTCAACTTCAATTCTGCCCCCACTATCTGCTAGCTGTGTAGCTGTGGGCAACTTTCTTAATGTCTTTAAGTCTGTGTCTTTGCTAAGAATGGATACAACATGTCTGACCTCACAGGAGTGGCTGTGAAGGTCAAAGGCGATAATGGACTTACAGCACTTTGCTTCGGTAAGCCTGGCCCCACACAGTAGGGCTCAATGAACAGTAGCTGGTGTCACTCCCACTGCCCATACAAGTAAACTTCCCAAGAGGAGCGAGTGAGCCCAGACCAAGGTAACGGGTTCACTTCCGGCTGCTGTGGGACCATTCAGCCCTAAAGATGTCTCCCCACCCCAGTTTGAGAGCTCTGGGCTGAAAAAAAGGGAGATGAGAGGTATAATCTGTAGGGAGTAGGTAATGGATTTTAATATAGATTCATTCATGTTTATTCTTTTGAATCTTCCAAAGTCAAGACTTATGATAAGAGAGGCAACTATAAACTGTTTAATAGTAGCTCAGCAGCTATACATTGGCATCATCTTTGGCCTCATATATCCCAGAAAAAAGGGGGGCTTACATAAACAGGGAGTGAGTAGAGGGCCATGGGGTAGGAGGAAGGGGTGTTAAGTGGCAAATGGTCCCTGCCAGATTTGTTTCCCTGTTGTATCAATGGCGGGGAGGGGGGGGAGCATAGAGGGGTGTGGAGGGTATGTTGGTGCACTAACAACTTCTCTCTGATGATGCTGGGCAGTCCTTAGTTCTCTAGCTCTTCCTCTATGCAGGGGCCTCCCTGAGGACCAGATACTACCACCCCATGCCAAATGCCTGAAGGGAACCAAGAAGCCCAGAGCCTGAGTAGGTATGTAAGTGTGTGATTAGCAATCCTGGTGAAGAAGGAAATGAAGCCAGGACTCCACCTGCTGAGGGAATAGAAGGTGGAGGCATCTACCTACCTGCATTCCCTCTCCTTTAGTACGCAAGGTGCTGCTGATGGAAAACTGGTTTTCTAATGTCAGAGCACCCTCTACTGGGAGCCGAGGCTCCCTATAGCAGGGGAGGAAGAGACTAGGACCTGGACAGTGTGGGAAGGGGAGAGGCCACAGACAGGAGGCTCTTCCTGGGCACTCAGGACCTGGAATCAAGTGAAGATCAAGAAGTAGCCAAGTTTTCAGTTTATTGAGTAACGATGGCATCATAGCTTTTATTATTGATGGCTGCTGGTTGGGGGAACAGGAAAGTGCTCTTAGGGGATCCTGCTGGGAACTTCACCCCACTGCTTTGCCCAGAGGTCATAGGAGTGGGAATCAAGGTCCACCTCTGTACTCTTAGTTTACCAGCACACACTCCATCCCCAAGCCCACTTCCCCTTTGGACCAGCCACTGATGCCCGGGCCCCTCCTCCTCTTGGGGGTGAGGATGGGAGCGGGGCCAAGCCTCAAGAAAGAAAAGGAGGCTGAGGTGAGGGGTTCGGCTAAATGTTTAACAAGGGTCAAAGGAACACAAAATTCTCTGTCTTAAGATTGTACATTTGTGGCCTTAGTTGCCCTTGAGGGTGTACTAGTTACACCCATTCAGGTACCTGTGGAGTTTAAGCACTGCTCCCACAGCTGTGTCCCTCCGGAAGGGGGCGCCATGGGAGCCCTGAAAGAGGAATGCTTCTCTGCCTTGGCGGCTTCTTGCTTGGAGTTGTAGGTTAGATATGAGGTTATAATGTCAGAGTGGACCAAGAACTACCTGGATTATGCCTGAAGGTGCCCACATGGCAGTGGAGAGGGAATGGGAAGATGGCAAGAGCAGTACAGGATACTGACATTCCTTTGTTCTGGTAGAGAAGCAGAGAGGAAATGATCTATTCCAGGATGTGGGGGACAGTATAAGCCCCTGCCTCCCTTAACCTGGCATGTCTTCCTCTACCAGCCCAGTTCCCGGCTCAGCTTTGGGAGCCAGGAAGCAGAAATCTGAAGGACTCAGCCCAGTTTGGTTTGCGAGTGTCCCTTAGTCCTGAGATCCTGGGGCTTCTCCTATATCCAGAAGGAGTGAGGTGCTGTCGGAAATGGCTTAACCAGAGGAACTGTCTTAAGCCCCATAGCCTGGCTGGCTGACAGGTGACAGGAGGCCAAGAGGAGAAGCCAGATATCAGGATATCCCAGGACAGCATGTCTGCTTCTAGCTTCCAGGACAGCATGTACACACATATCACTTATGCATATACGAAGACGCACTAGCACAGGAGAAAGGGATTATGTGGCCCTGCTCTTTGGAATCAAAGAGGAGAGAAAAAAGCTTATTGGAGTACCTCCCTCAGCCTAGTGGGATTGCTGGTCTCAATGGCTGCTCCATACCAAGCCCCCTGCCCCATACCAGGCAGAAGAGAAAGTAGCAGGATGGCAAGGCTCCACCAGTGGAGCAGCCCAAGGAAGTGAGGGAGGGACCAGGGCTCACTCTCCCTCAGAGCCCTTTGTTGTAGTAAACCACTTCGATGCTGGCATTTTGCTGACGGATCTGAGCTCTCAGCTCTGGCTCCAGCCTGCTCACATGTATGGAGCTGCAACAGAACAGAACAGGCAGGCTGAGTATCCCGAACCCAACCCCCTTCAGGCTAAGGGATCACCATCCCTCCTCTTCCCGAGCTGAAGAATGTTCTCCATTGAAGGGCAGAAGGCCCAGATAACTGCCACTGCCCCACCCCCAGAACAAGCTGAGTGCCTGCCAAGCCTCTTCCTAGAACATGCTGAGAGACTCCGGGCTCAGCTGGTTCCAGAGATATAGAGACCTGTCCAGAGCCCCCAGCCAAGCCCTGAGAGCAGCACTTACCTTCTCTGGGGGAAAAGGGCACAGCACAGGGGGGTGGCGAATACCAGGCTGGGGAGAAGAGTTTGGAAAGGTTTGTGAAGCTTTGACCTAAGGGTGTTCCCTCCCTGCACCCCACCCCATTTCTGGACACTGCCCCTAGGGGTGGAGACATGAAAGCCAACACTGGCATTAGGTTCTGGCTGAGGAAAGACCCTCCAGAGCAGTGACCCAGAGTTCCACAGCCAGTGAGTGAGAATCAGGAATTCCCTGTGCATGAAACTCCTGGAAGGTACCCAGAGGGATATTATGGTTTTCTCTCATGAAGACAGGGACCCCTTCAACTAGACTCTTGATCTTCAAGGACAGGGATCAACCCCTCACATACAGAGGATTCTCTCAAGGTATGAATGAATGATGTATATAGAAACATCTTAAAAGCAATAAATACCCACCCATGTCCACCATGGAAAGGACACTCCCACACACCCTGGCTAACTCCATGCACACTTACCAGAAGCCCACCAGTCCCACCTGCAGGGGTGCCCCCAGCCAGGGGCGGCGCTGTGGGGAAACAGAGACAATGGGATGGCGTGTATCCCCTGCCCCTCTGCCCCCACCCCATTTCACCCACCATGGCTCTGTCCCATCAACCCTGCCTTTCAGCCTCTGGTACAAGGCCCTTTTCTTTCTCTCAAACCCATAACAGGGTTGGATCTTTAGATCACCACCTTCCACTCAGCCAGGCCTGTTTGCTGACACCCTCCCTAGTGTTACCTCACCCATTCTGGCCTCTCAGAACTGGATCCCATGGCACTCCCTGCCCCTTTCTCTTCCCTCGCTTCCTCCAGGAGCGGCCTTATTCAGGGAGCCTCCTCTGACCCTCCCCTCACTTCCTCCCATCTCAGTGGCATGAATTTGTCCCTTTCCAAACACATCTCTGCTCTGCACACCTTTCTCTATTTGCTCTGGCCACAGGGACCCCATTCTGTTACTCAAATGCTCATAGTTGGTGTTCAATAAATATTTGTGAATAAATGATCCAATGAATGAGCCAGAGCTTGTATTCCTGGGCCTTTTTCCCTGTCCTGTTTGCGCATGCACGCGTGTCTCACTGTTGTTATTATATGACCGCATGAGTACAATAGCAAGTGTATCTATGACAGTACATCCTTGGTAAGCGTCAGAGGCTCTGAGTGACACTAGTCTCCTTCAGGATAGAAGGAACATTGTTTGCTCAATGTTCCTTCACTCCAGCCCAATTCATTCTTGCTGAATGAATGAAGGTGGAGGAGGCAGCACAGGGGTGGGGCAAACACGTGGCGAGTCTGATACTCGGGTCAGGCTGGAGAGGGGGTGAGGGACTGGTCACTTCTGCTCCCAGTCACCACTATGTCCAGGACAGGAGAGGTGAGAGTGACCTACCTTCAGGAAGTCTTTCTTCTCCAAAGTGTCCATGATCACAGGGGGAATGGCTGAGGGAAAAGTAGGGCAGTCAGCAAGAAACTAAGGAAGGGGGATCCCCCTTCACAGTTCTTCCCACTACCCCCAGGAATCCTCAAAACTTCTGAAGAACTGCACCCCCTTCTCTCAGAGCCTCCTGTGCCCCACCCAGCCACCTCTGCCTCACCCATGGCAGGAATCGCCATGCAGATTCTCGATATCACCACCTGGAAGATTCCCTGCTTGGCTGCAGTCACTGAGTGGCCAAGCCTCTGACCTGCCTCGTCAGTCACAGGGATGCCCACCTGCAGCTCCCTGAGAAGGGAAGGGGTGGGGGTCAGTTTACAGGCCCCAAATCCCACCCACAATGCCCTCATGGGCAGCTATCCCCTGGGGTGCCCTCAGATATCCTAGATTGAAAGGCTGGTTTTCTCATCCCAGATCCCAGCGTCTGAGACTGGGCTCAGCAGCGCATGCTCAGGGAGAGGACGGTCCCCACTGTGGCTAGTGTGCACCACTAGATGGTGTGCCCACATGCATGCCGGGCATGCACAGGCCAGGAGTCTGGGCCACTCACCTTTGCCTCATCAGAGGGATGTTGATGCAATTTGCAGCTGCCACAGCTGCAAAGGGCACAAATCTGCCAACCAAAGGGGGCAGGTGCTGGGGGAGGAAAGATGTCATTTAGTGACCCTGAGGGCTATAGGGTGGTGAGGAGCTCTGGGAAGAGACATATGAAGCCTATAGGTTGGTGTGGAGATGTGATGGGGAAAGAGGCCAATAAAGGATGACTGGAGACCAGTGGAAGGGGGGGGGTGGGGTCATTTACCTTGGTGAGGGATTTGAGTCCCAGGGCTGTGGCCACAGCCCCAGTGGTGGCACTCACGTAAGCTGTTCCCAGCTGCCTGTGGGTGGGAAAGCCAGGACATAAGGGAAGAGGTGAACAGTCTAGCACATGGTTTATTCCTTCAGGGACATGCCAAATCCTCAACCCATGGGGCGTGGGAGGGTGGCCTCATTGAAGATAAAAGCCTCCCGTGCTCCAGTGCAGATTCGTCTGGAAGCTCCAACCCCTAACTTTGAAGAAGAGTGGCCCCCCAAAGCATACACCAGAGGACCCCATGCCCTCAGGCCAGGAAAGTGGGGGGGAGGGCAGGCTGAGAGGAGGGCACGGAACCACTGCCCACACAGACTCCGTGAACAGGATCAAACAGTAGAGAGCAATGGTGGGCGGGGAGAAGAATCTCTGGGGAGGAGTTCTCACCCCACAGTGATGGGAGTATCGCCACTTCGATTTGAGTAGTTAACGACAGCATTGAAGGACTGGTTCACCCACTGCCAGAACACCACGGTTGGGGTCTTCCTGAGGGAACAAAGACACTTACTACTTTCCCCTCTACGGTGCTCCACATCCTTGGACCCTGATAATGAAACTCCATAGGTTATTCTCAAACCTTCAGGAGGGAGCCTGTTGATGACCCTAAATCCTGCTCTTGTGACCCCTGCATGACCCTCCTCACTTACACAAAAACACCTGCTCTCTCTGGGGTGGGAGGAACCCCAGGGCTGAGTTCTGAGGAAGGGAAGGGATTCTA
This sequence comes from Molossus molossus, assembly GCF_014108415.1. Classification (NCBI taxonomy): domain Eukaryota; kingdom Metazoa; phylum Chordata; class Mammalia; order Chiroptera; family Molossidae; genus Molossus; species Molossus molossus. The sequence continues at coordinate 23,181,795 of NW_023425352.1, forward strand.
ACACAAGCTCTCACCCACCTACTATTTTGTGCCAACACCAGCCTAGAGAGGAAGCACCTAGTCATCAAACTATTCTCTAGGTTGGACAGAGTACTCAGGGAGGAGACACACAGCACAGAACCTGCCTGTAGAAGGTGAGCATGCAGCCAGTGATGGTCATGTTCATGGGAACCTGCGCTGACATGCGGCCAATAAGGACCACCTTTTCCCCTGTGTCCGGATGGAAGGCTGAATCATACACATACTTGGCCCTCCACAGCTGATCTTCAGTGAGCCCTGGAGTCACCACGCCGGCCCTGCAGAGGTTATCAGGGAACAAACAGGCAATTCGAGGGGCAGACATGCCCTTCCAAACCCTGCCCTTCTGGCTCAGGGGAAGTCTGGGCAGAGGACCAGGCACTTTGGTTCCCAATCTCAGAATAAAGGAGCTCCTGGTCTCTAGGAGAGAATCAAATCTTCCTGGAGTGGGGGGCTTCTATTTCGATTTCCCTTCGAGCCACGGAAAGAGGGGTATCCTTGTGTTCCTGTGCAAATACTGGTGTTCTCCAATGGGTCAAACCTAGCTGGGGGTATTGCAAGGGTTTTTCCTCCTAGAGACAAAGGGGATGCCCTCCTACCTCCTGGGAACTCAACTTTGAGCCCCTCTGTCCTTACAGAGGATGGCCCAGCAGTGGGATGGGTCCCTGTAGAGAGTTTGTGAGACATAAATATCAAGGCCACCTTCTCAACCCAAACACCCTAAAATCTTTTGGGTTAAAGCTCTGTGCCATAGTTGTCTGTGATTCCAACAGATAGAGACAAGGAGTGAGGGGTGGGACAGGGTCACTCTCAAGCCTCAGGAGACAGGTACAAAAGGTACTGTATTAATTGCAGGGAATGAGACCTGGGGTACAGGGTCAGATGGGAAACAGGGTCACCTGTAGTTCTGCACGATGTTCCGGGAAGCTTCCAGCTGTGCCCCAGATAGCAGCAAATTTCGGGGGTCAGTAACAGTGAAGAAGTGTCTGGCTCTGCCCAGGAATGTGCTTTGATCCCAGCGGGGTTCCTGAATGTTGATATCTAAGGGCAACTCACCCATTTTCTGCAGGGCAGAGAGCAGGGTAAGAGGAGGGGGTCCAAGGGCTCTACCTGGGGGAGCCTTTGGTGGCCCTGCCCTGGTCCCTGGGCCTATTGCCAATCCCTTCTGGAGCTCAAGGTGACTCCAGATCAGTAAGCAACAGTGGGGGGAGGAGCTGTTTTCTAGGCAATGTCCTGGCCCAGGGACTTACCACCACTGGAGGAGGCTGGGGGGTGGAGGGAGGTGAGTGGGGACAGAACCAGGAAAACAGATCTTGTGCTCTGGCCTGGTGCAGATTTTCATGAGAGAATTAACACGTGTGGTTGGTACATGAGCAGCAACTAATCCCATGCAGCTGCTCTTATGCTTTGTATGCACAAAAATACATATTATATGCATTCCACATTTATGTTCATGTCAGCTTTAGGCCCCAGCTGCTCTGAGACCTGGATACAAACTCCCAAGGCTGTTTGGGAAGATAGGATAAGCCATCCCACGCCCCAGCTTCTGACTGGAGAACAGAAGCTCATTGGCCACCCTACGGCTGATCTATTCCACATCTCAAACAGGGGACTCTCATGCCAGCTGTGTGTGTGTGTTCAACCCACAGTGAATGGCCCAAGGCTCCCCTTGTTCTCCAGCTGGGCAGGACTGGCACAGTCAGCCATCCACCTCTCCCTCTGAACCGCCTGCCTCCAGAAAGAGGTGGGATTCTTAAGTGTCCTCTCCACCCAGCACATACACGAATGCCTGAAACAGCCATCTGGCTGCATTTGGCAAAATTCTACAGAATGACTAATCTTCAACCACACTTCCTCCCTCACAGGAAGACACACCCTCCCCTCCCTCACACACTCACACTCACATACCCATACACAAAGACACCATCATACTCACCCTACACAGACACACAAACAGGGTGGACACACCCTGCATGCACTGGTCCACAAAGACCGTTACTTGCACTACACACACACACACACACACACAAAACCACAGCCCATATCCCTTAATTGCAGACACTTGAATATGTGACCACACAGAGCCCCACCCTGACATTTTTTCCTACTGGTGCCCTATGGACTTCCCTACAGACGAATATACTAAATCCGGAAAGGACAGAGAAGGCAGGCCTTCCTCTCCTACTCCCAGCCTTCAACCCCTTACCCGCTTGACCGCCCCCCCAACCCTGCCGGAGCACTTACACTTTCCTGAGCTCCTGGCTTCTGCAGCTCTCACACCCGCCTTACTCTCCGCGTCGCCCCCGCCTTCTCATCCATCACGTGCAACGTCACGCGTGACGCTAACCATCGGGAGGGGCGGGGGCTACCGTCCCCCCCCCTCCCCGCGCGTCCGCCCGCCGTGCCCAGGGATTGGCAGGGCCTGTGGGCAGTGGGTGTCTTTTGGGACGACGCCCCCAGCCTGGGCCACGGGGATCTGGAGCCACGCTACCCGGATTGGCTCTGGGATCAGTTCTGGTCCTGTCCTCAGCCAGAGAGAGGAGGGGAGGAGCCGCGGGTGCTTGCAATCCCCTGGCCGGCCTCGGGAGGCTCCTGGCCTCGGCAGCAGGAGGTCTAGGTGTCCAGGGCGAACACTTGCAGGGAGCGGGCTGGCGGCGTGCAGGGGCCATCTCTGATGGTACGCCCGGAGGGGTTCGGGTTACCTCCAGGCCTGTTTACTTGTTGGCTGCCTTGGCAGTGGTTTCTGCCTACTTGGCACCCCTGGATTCCTACCCCAGTTCCTACAAGCTCCTTCCTCATAGCACCTGGGCATTCACACCCCTCACAGCCCCATTCCTCTCCTGTCTGTGCGCCTTCTATGTCCCCAGTCCTTTCCTCCTCCCCAGCCCCTTCCTTATTCTCCTCTGTAACCCTTAGCTTCACTGGGTCCCCTGTTTCCATGTGTCCCCAATCCTACCCTGCACTACAGACCTTAGCCCTAGGATGTGAAGGGGCAGAAGCCTCGGGGCTCTGACTGCATCAAACAAGTGGATCAGAAAGGTTCTTCCTCCCATACTGTCCTGGAACCAGCTGCTGCTCCCTGTGACCTTTCCATAACTGGGTGGCCAGAGAGACACTTTCTCACTCACAAAGGAGGAGGATGCGTGTGAAGAAAGCAGCTCTCAGCCACACACACACACACACACACACACACACACACACCACCCAGTCACAGTACGACAGTACAGCGCATGTCTGCCCCACACCCAGGCTCCAGTCTACTCCTGCCTACCGCAGGATCACGCCCCGCTCTGCCCAGGTGACATTCCCTCACTGAGGCCTCGGGGGTGACAGCGGAGGAGTGGCAATTCCGTGAGCCCTGGTAGCTGGCTTGGACTGGAGAAGACAAGCTTCTGGGCTCCCCTGTGCTGAACTATTAGTGGGAGGAGGGCAAGCCGAGGTCCACGCCCTAAATTCGCGGTCGAAGTGAGCATCAGAACTCAAACTGGAGTAGATAGACCCAACGGCCCCAGCCCAGGTGACAAACAGCTCTCCTGGGTGCCTAAGAGAGGTGGTGGGAGGGAGTAATTGGCAGCCCCCTCAACCAATGGGAGCGCGGGGCGGCTCCGGCCAGCCCAGCTCCTGCCGCCTCGGCGAGGAGTGGGCGGGGTCCCCTAATGCGGCAGTAGCTCGCGCCCGCGGGCGGGCGAGGCCCCGGCCGCCGCACACACGAGCAGGTGAGGGGGCCGGAGACCAAGACCGAGAGGAGGAGGGACCTGGAGGATCAAGCCGGAGGTGGGGTGCTGCGATCTACCTTGGGGAACTTAGCCCCGGGTTTGTGCGGGATGTTGTGGGGCTCTCGCCAGCAGGTCCTCCACCAAGCCTGGGAGAGGGTCACGCAACCTCTTTAGACCAGAGAGGAGGGGGGACAGAGGAGACAGCAGTCTAGAGCCCGGGGAGTCTCTGAGGGCCAGGGAATCTCTGTGATCTTTGGCCGCAGCTGTCCCAGGTCCTGAAGCCCTGCCCTTGAGGCCTGAACACCAAATGCTGGCTACCCCCCTACTCCCATACACTGGAGGTGTGCGGTGAACTGCCCTGGCCCCAATTTCTCTCACACCGCTTGAAGCCCCAGGGCCTGCAACAATCCCATCTTATTCACTCTCTCAACCTTCCGTGAGGATTGAGGATAACTCAGCTAAGAGCAGGAATGAGGGGTGAAGGAGAGGTTCCTATCCAAGTTGTGGGAATAGCTCCAAAAGTCCACGATGGTGCCTGGACTGGCCAAGGGTGGGAGAGGCGAGGGGCCTAAGGCATGGGAGGGCAGGATGCTCAAACAAGGGGGAGGGGTGGAAATTGGGGGGAGGCAGCATTCACACCCCTCATCCAATATGCGCGTCTTCCTGCACAGGCCTACTGTACATTCCAGAGAGGCAGCAGAGGTGGGGGACTCCTGTTCACTGGGACCCCAGTTCTGCCCAGAAGGCTCATGGAGTCCAGGGCACACAGGATCCTTCTCTGGAGGGCTAGCAGGTTCCTTTGGGACCTGTAGTCTAGCCACCATGGCGCACGGTTTCTCAGTGGGTTTGGACCCACTGGGCCTTGGAGACCTAAGCTCTGGCTCTCTGAGCTCCCTCTCCTCCCGAGGCCACCTGGGCAGCGACTCAGGCTCCGCAACGCGATACCTGCTGAGGAAGCAACAGCGGCTGCTGAATGGGCCCCCCCGCGGAATCCGAGCCTCATCGCCCATGGGCCGAGTCATCCTCATCAACTCCCCCATCGAAGGTGGGGGCAGGCCCAGCCATAGCCCGGGAGCAGGGGAGGGGGGAGAACACATATGGCACTGAATAGACAGAGGCAGAGCCAATATTGGTGGGAGAACTCAAGAGACGGGAGTCTTAAGGATGGGGAAGCATCTGGGAAATCATGTACTCTTCCTCATCTACTTTATTTTTCTCCTTCAGGCCAATCCTTTAGGGATCCAGGATTGTAAAGAGATCAGAGGTGGGAAATAGGGCATGGTGACAGGGAAAGGTGTGTGAGTGTGTCTTTGTGTGCGTGCACGTGTATATGTGTGGTATGCTAGCCCCCAAGTGAGCTAGGCAGGGTATTGAATTGTCCCCTCTATTTCATGGACTCTACCTTTGTCCACACCCATTTGTGTATGCCTTTGGGGCATGTGCAGGATGAAGGACATCCTCCATCAACCAGCCGATTGTGTGACCAGCTCTGTGTTGAGCTGTGAGGAGCCAGTGCCCAGCTGGGTAGACAGAATGAAAAGCTTCACATGCAAAAGGAAGGAGATGAAGATAGAGTAGCAAATGTTTAGAAGAGTGGGGAGAAAAGAAAGGTGGGGAATCAGGGAAGGAGCCCCAGGACTGGGCCCTGAAGGAGGGAGAGACATAAGCTTATGTAGATGCTTGATGCTATTTCATTGCACACCAGTTCTGTACCAACCCTGTAGGTTCTGCGGGAAACCTAGAAAGAAATAGGGCTCAGTCTTCAATTTCAGAAATGTACAGTGTTGCAGGGCTTGGAGACGACGATGAGAACAGCTGGTGACAGGGTCGAAGTATCACAGACAAAGGATGGAAGTGGAAAGCATGGGGCATGATGGGTGGCCACTTAAGAGACAATCTGGCTGCAATGACAGGTGTGAGACAACAAAGAGCAGATGAGCAAAGTAGGACCTTGAATGGTGGCAGGGAAGTGAGGGCCCCCTGGGCTTGGGCTTTCTGTAGACAGGACCAGATAAATATCCCCAGCTCTCTTCCTATCTTTCAGCCAGCACAGTGCCCTGGCTGAATCCTAGACTGGACTTTTTAGACCCTGCCCCTCCCCCCTGACCCAGCTGGGCAACTCTGCTCCTCTCTGGGAAGGACTGGCCCATGAGAGAAACAGGAAGGAGGTCACTTAGCGAATGCTCAGGGAGGCCAGGGAGGGAGTCCAGTGGTGAGGGGAGAGTGGTGAGCAGAGGAAACCTAGGAAGGGCCTTATTGGGCATAGGAAGAGTGTGGGGGCAGGCACTGAACTTTTTATCAGAGGAAAGGCATGATCCATTATACAAGCTGACTCTGGTCACTGTGTAGAAAGTGAATTAAAGGAGGCGAGCGCAGAAGTGGGAGGGAAGTGGGGAGGCTGCACAGTGCCTGGAGGGAGAAGGAGCTGGCCTGGGTTAGGGCAGTGGAGGGAGAGAAGGTTTCATCCTGGGATACTCCAAGCTCTTAGACTCAAACTCCCCAGATTTCACATATCCCTGGCCCAAGGCCCTAGGGATGGCCCAGGGATGGACTGAGAAAGGGGGTAGGAGGATGGGTGAGCAAAAGTCTCCTTGGCTGGGATAAAAGGTCCCAAAACCTGTGCGGATAGAATCAGCTAGGAAGCCTCAGGATCTCCACATTTCCCTACTGCACATCCTGGCTAACAGGCTGCCTTTGGGGATTTCTTCCTGAGCTGCCCTGGTCATGCACTGTAACCTGGTTTCTCTTAGATGAATCAGAAGATAGATAGATAGATGAGAGAGAGAGAGAGAGAGAGAGAGAGAGAGAGAGAGAGAGAGAGAGAGAGATATTTCTTCTAGAGTAAACCTTGCCCAAGAAGAAATCTCACCTTCTCACCTGAGAGAATTTACACCTCCAGTCTTCTCACTTTTCTCCAACTAAAAGGCCTCCTCAAGGACCCACCTCTGAGCTTTTGCTCACTCCATTCCTTCTTCAATGTCTTCCCCTTTCCCTCCACCCATCCAAATTCCACTCATCTTCGTCCTCCAAGAATCCTTCTCTGACAACTCCAGCTTCTGGGAATCCTCCTCCTCTGACTTTCCTCCCCAGCACTGGTGGAGAGGACAACTCTGGGCTCTGGGCACATACTGTAACATGGTATTGTTTGTGGTTTCTCTCTTCATATAGTCAGGTAGCTCTTAGAGCCCTTACTTCCAGAATCACAGGGTCTAAGAGATAGACGGTGCCTCAGGGATCCTTCCACAACATCCTAGACAGGAATTTACCAGGTTTCAGCTTGTATGCCTTCAAAAATGAGGAACTCACTCTCCCTCCTGGAAAACTCATTTTATATCTATTGGCTGAAAGTTTTAGAAACTTCTCCCTTGCTCAATGGGCTTCCATATAATTTCACTGTGTGAGCTTTGTTCTCTCCTCTGGGTTGTACAGTCAAAAACATCTAATACCTTTAATAGTTCTTCAGCTATTTGAAGATAGAGCTAACATACTAATTTCCCCTGCAAGCTGAAGAGGCCAGACTGTGCCCCACCTGAGGATATTTTCCATTTATTAAAATCCTCACCTGAGAATATTTTTCCATTTATCTTCAGATGGAGTGTGCGGGAGGGGTGAGAGAGAGAGAGAGAGAGAGAGAGAAACATTGATTTGAGAGAGACACATCGACTGGCTGCCTTCCACACCACCCCGACCAGGACCGGGGACCAAAATCATTCGAAGTACGTGGCCTTGACTGGAATAGAACCCGTGACTCTTTGGTCTGTGAGCTGGCACTCTAACCACTGAGCCAAACCAGCCAGGGCACAGAATGGATTTTTAAACTTCTTTTCTATCCCTTTGACCCTCGGACTACCAAGAGTTTTAGGTATTTGGTCTATCCCAGGCCTGTGAGCATGGGAAGCTTACTAAGCATTAGATAAACACACACACACACACACACACACACACACACACACACACACAGCTATATTATGAGGGGAAAAGAACAGTTTCTTCCCACATGAAGTCCTGTCCTATCTTCCATTCCCTCCCTGGCCTATAGTCTCAAAATCACCCAGAGGAAATCAGAAATTGACTCCCCACCCCCCATTTAGGTCCCTGGATGCCTGTGCCCAGCAACCCAGCTTTTGCATGCCCAAGTGGACCCGGTCCACTGTGCTCAGAATAGGCATGGGAGTCATGCCTGTGTCCCTACCCCCACAGCCAACAGTGATGAGAGCGACATCATCCATGCGGTCCGGGTGGAGAAGAGCCCAGCAGGGAGGCTGGGTTTCAGTGTGCGGGGCGGCTCTGAGCATGGCCTGGGCATCTTCGTCAGCAAGGTGGAGGAGGGCAGCAGTGCAGGTGAGTAGGGTCCCCAGGGGGGAGGTCCTGGAGATGTATGTAACCCCATCTCAGTGGGGTACAGAGGTGCTCTTGTCAGGGATGGGAGGAAGGGCCCTTAGCTTTGGAGGGCCTGATTTGATGAGAAGATGGAGCCCCCTCCCCGGGCAGAGTGGGCTACTGGACAGGTTCCTAGTCTAATATGGATCATATAGACCCTACCTGGGGATCTCCAATCTCAGGGAAGTTTTACCCCAGGGAGCCTGGTCTGATGGGGACTCAGCCTCACACTGGAGGACTTCTCCCAAATGGCCCACAACAGCCGCCCTCTCTGGTGCAGAGCGAGCTGGCTTGTGTGTGGGGGACAAGATTACGGAGGTGAATGGGCTGAGCCTGGAGAGCACCACCATGGGCAGTGCCGTGAAGGTCCTGACAGGCAGCAGCCGCCTGCACATGATGGTGAGGCGCATGGGCCGCGTGCCAGGCATCAAATTCTCCAAGGAGAAGACCACGTGGTGAGAAGGCCTACCCTGCCCACCCTGGCACCCCTACCCAAAGCCATGGCAGGAGAGGCTGAGGGCACAGGGTTCTGCATGGGCCTGGCTGGCATGGCTTCTGCTTCTCCCACCCCTGGGGCTGGAATCCTAAGCCCTGACCCTAAAATGAGAAAAGGCCAAGCCTCCCCCCAGCCCTCCCCACAGCTCTGCTTTCCCAGACCCCAGGAACTCTGCCCCCTGTGCACTGCTGCTGCTGCTGTGAGTTTGAGATGTAACAGTGCCTCTTCCTCACAGGCCTATGAGGATTCGAGATGGGCCTGGCATGTTGCAGTTGCTCAATAAAAAGAGAAAATTAGGGTGATTTCCCAGATTTGATTAATCTATATCCTATTGAAGATCTTAGATCTGGAAGTTCCCCAAAGACAACCCCACGTTTCCCATGCAGCTGTGGGAGCTGCTGGGAGGGGGTGGGTGACAGATAGGGACCCAGACGGAGGGCTCCTTGCTGCTGCCCCAGGGTGGACGTGGTGAACCGGCGGCTGGTAGTGGAGAAGTGCGGTTCAACGCCTTCAGACAGCAGCTCAGAAGATGGTGTGCGGCGCATCGTTCACCTCTACACGACCTCCGACGACTTCTGCCTGGGCTTCAACATCCGTGGGGGCAAGGAGTTTGGCCTGGGCATCTATGTGTCCAAGTGAGAAATGGGCAGGGAATGAAATGGGCAGGATAGGGAATGGGGCTTGAAATGGGGCCTAGGTTGGGACCTGGGAATGCGTTAGGCCTGGCCAACTACATATTGAAATGAGGGTTTAGGTCAGGGGTGGGATCTGCAGAAGGGGGTGGGGTCACCAGGAGGAGGGTTGGGAGTTTGACTGGGGCATTTCTGTATCTAAGTGAAGAGAGTCTGGAATGGGGTGAGGGAGGACGGGCCACGGGTCCTGCCAGACTGCTGCCTGTCTGACCCCAGAGTGGACCATGGTGGGCTGGCCGAGGAGAACGGCATCAAGGTGGGAGACCAGGTCCTGGCGGCCAACGGTGTCAGGTTCGACGACATCAGCCACAGCCAAGCCGTGGAGGTTCTGAAGGGCCAAACGCACATCATGTTGACCATCAAGGTGGGCAGACATGTGGCAGTCGGGGAGAGGCCAGACTGTGGGAAGGACTTCCTAGAGCACTCTAGTACTTAATTGTGCCTGTTGCTCTGCAATTTGACTTTTTCACAGCCACATGAGGGGTAGGGCAGGCACTGTGCTCATTTTGCCGGAGAAGAAAGTAAGTCTCAGAGAGGCAAAGTAATTGAGGAACCACAGTCAATTACTCAGCTGGTCAGGAGCAGGGCCTGGCTCCAGGCCTGCTCCCCAGATGTCTAGGGCAGTGCCCCTTTGTATGAGTGGTGAAGGCCTAGGATTAAAAGGAAAAAAAATGTCCTGCTCAGAAGGGTGGGGTGATAGCCGTGGCTTTGGGCAGGATGTAGATGGTGGGCATCCACAGGGTCTGGGGCAAGAAGGGCCGGGCTGGGACCAGAGATTGGGTTTCAGGGAGGTGGCTAGATCCATTATTCATGTGGGTCTCACACTTGCCTGAGGATTAGGTCCTTCTCACCCTGGCTCCTGGAGGAGGCGATGCCTCACTCTCCCTAGTGCCTCATCCTGGCCCCTGCTCCACCCTCTCCCTTCTCCAAGCCTTTCACCCATTCCACCACTCAGTGCCTCCTTCACCATTCCCTGCCCCCACTGCCTCTATTTCCCACCTCCCCCACATTCCATTTCTCCCTGTCCTTCCTCAAATGATCCCAATCCTCCTCCTTACTCCCACTTTGCCATTCATTCGTTCGTTCATTTGTTCATTTATCCATCCATCTATCTATTCATTCAATATTTTTAAGTATCTATTATATGATGGCTACTATGCAAGGTACTGAGGCTACAACAGTGAACAAGACAAGGTTTCTGCTACTGGGGGAGACAGATAAATAAACTAGATACATGAAGATTGTGACAAATGCTATAAGGAAATTAACAGAGATAGGATGGAGTAATTTAGGAAGACCCCTCTCGTCTGGGGGGTCAGAGCGGGTCTCTCTGAGAAGGTGACACCTGAAGAGGGAGAAGGAGCTAGCCTCAAGATGAGCTGAAAGAAGAGAATCCAATCAGAAGGAACAGCAAGTGCAAAGGCCCTGAGGTGTAAAGAAACTTGGCATGTTCAGAAAGAAATTGGCTCATGTGGCTGGAGCATGATGAAGGAAAGTGATAGGGTTGAAAAGTTTACTCCTGTCCCATCACTCCCCGTCTTACTTTCCCTCCTGACCCGCTCCCCATGCCTTCCTCCGCCCACCATGCCCTCCCCAGGAGACTGGCCGGTACCCTGCCTACAAGGAGATGGTTTCTGAGTATTGTTGGCTGGACCGATGTAAGTGGATCAGACCCCCAATGTTGAAGGGAAAGGGCTGAAGCCTGAGGGTGGGGCCAGAATCTCTGAAGAATAAATGGACAGGGGAACCAAAATCTTGCTGGGATTTTCACACTGCCCACACGTTCACATTGCCCAGAGCTGTTTCTGGGCTCTCCGCTGAGAAGTTGCAGGTTTATTGCGGGCTCTCCTAGGGCCTGGAGTCCCAAGGGGGTGGAAGGAGGAGCAGTGACTTCCCCAAGGTCTCATCCTGCTGGCAGGATGCTGAGCAGCTGTGTCCCCAGATCCCACGCTTCCAACCTTAGCTGCTATTGGATGCTCCCCGAACCAAGCCCAGGGGTGATCTGCAAGCCTGGCAGGGCCCTGAAGCAAACCGGCCAGACCCCCTAGATGCCCCTGCCTTCCCCACTGCCCACAGTGAGCAGCGGGGTGCTGCAGCAGCTGTCCCAGGCCTCAGAGAGCAGCTCCAGCGTCTCCTCATACGCCTCCAGTGCCCCCTACAGCTCGGCTGAGGGCTCCAGCTCCCTGCCCTCTGACCGAATGGACGTCTGCCTGGGGCCTGAGGAGCCGAGCGGCCGTGGCCCCGGGTGGGGGCGAGCAGACACAGCCATGCAGACAGACCCCGATGTGGGGGGCCGCGTGGAGACCTGGTGCAGCGTGCGGCCCACAGTCATCCTCAGGGACACAGCCATCCGCTCCGATGGACCTTTGGCTGCCCGCCGCCTTGACTCTGCTCTCTCTGAGTCCCCCAAGACTGCTCTGCTGCTGGCTCTCAGCCGACCCCGGCCCCCCATCACACGCTCCCAGAGCCACCTGACTTTGTGGGGTACGTGGGGGACGGGTGCCTGCTGCTCTCTTTAAAGCCTCTGGTCTAAAACCTCCCTTAGACCCTGTCCTGAGCCCCAAACCTCCATTTGCCCCAGGCCTTGACCCAGCCCCAGTCAGCTCTGGGCCCCAAAAGAACCCTAACCAAGCCCCTCCAGCCTGGAGTTCCCAGACCTGTGCGTGCACACACACACACACACACACACACACACACACACTCCAGCCCTCATGGATTCTTCACAGAGCTGTAGCTGTGGATAAATTGGAGGAGGACCCCCACTCTCGCCTTCATCCCCACCTCCCCACATAGCTGCAGACCCTGTCTGTCCTCCTACTCTCCCTTCTCTCTGCCCCTCCCCACACCCCTGCCCCGGTCCTTCCCTTCTGCCCACCCTCCAGCCCCCTGGGTGCTCCCTCGTGTCTGCAGAGGAGAAGAAGCAGCGGAAGAAGGAGAAGTCGGGGCCCTCTGGGGAGAAGGGGGCCCTGCAGCGCTCCAAGACACTGATGAACCTCTTCTTCAAGGGAGGGCGGCAGGGGCGGCCGGCAGGGGATGGGAGCAGAGAGGCCTGGACGCTGGAGAGAGGGAGCCCGGCCAAGCCCCGTCCTCGCCTGGACATGGAGAAAGGTGAGTGCTGGGCTGGTCAGACAGAGTGGAAAATCCACGTTGGCATCCAGCCCCACGCTGCCTTTTATTAGCTGTGAGTCACCACCTCACCCTGTGAGCCTCAGTTTCCTTGTGAGTAAAATCAGAGTAACAAGACTTATATCTTTAGGGATAATGAGGAATAAGTGGATTCGTGTATATTCATGACTTAGGACATTGTCTGCCACACAGCAGGTATCCAGAAAGTGTGGTGGTCATTGTCATACTGCCCCATCTCCCCATTTTACAGAAGGGAACACTGATAGAGTCAGAGCACAGAAGGAAATGGAAGCACTTGGGTCCAATCCCTATGCTTTTATTGCTGAGGGGAGGGGAAAACACTCTTTTCTTAGAATATTTGGCATCACCTTCCCTGGCCAGAGCTCCACAGGCCCTACCCAGTTCTAGAACCATCATTGAGCAAGGCCATTTCTAGATCAGGGCTCAGGAGGAAGGGCCTAGGCAGGCTTCACTCACATCAGGGGCTTCCTAAGGACTCTTACAGAGGGCCCCTCATCTCCCAGGTGAGGTTCAGAGATTGGACCAAGAGTAGACGAGTTGACTCTTGGAGTTGCCTGTGACAGAAACAACTCAAAGTAGATTTAAAAAGCACCTTTTGGCTCAGCTACTGACTTAAGCTGGGTCTAAAGATGTAAACAATCTCATCAGACATCTGCCCCTCTCATCACTTGGTTCCCTTTCCCGGTTGGCTTTACTATCATGCAGGTTTTGCCCACTTGAGCTAAGGTGGCCACTGCCGCTTAGCAACACAAAGAGAAGACAGCTTCTCCTTAAAGGGTCCCAGCTGAAGTCGCAGGCTCTCACTGGCCCAGCTGGGACCACATGCCCAACAAATCACTGTGATGTGGGAGAGAGAGGCTTTCATCAACCAGCCAGGTCATGAGCCCCGGTGGAATCAAGGTTCTGTTCCAGAAGGGAGAATGGATGTTGGGTAGGCAAAAACAACCAGAGGATGAGGAGCTGAGCCCTGCCCTTCCCTGGGGTCTCAAGGTGACAGTCCCATGGGAGAGACAATCCCTTCAAATAAGGGGCAGGCTTGACCCCCTTCCTCAACTCACCTCTCTTCCACAGCCTCTGGGGCCTCGCTCTCTCCTGGTCTCCCCCTCTCTCAGGCCCCTCCTCTCTCTCCTTCAGAGGCTCTCCTCTTTCTCTTTGTCCCCTGAAACTTTGTCCTTAGCCTTCTTGCCTTCATATATTTGCTTCCAAATGAATCTCTATAAGCAGAGCTTATACTACACCCTCTTTGATCCAAAACCTTCACTGACCCTCACCTTTGCCTATGAACAAAGTCCTTAGCTTGAGCATGGCCTTCAAGACCCTCCCAGCCTGGCCTCTTGCCTCCCTGTCCCACCGCCTCCCAGCCTGAACTCTCCATTTAACCAGTGATCCAGCCGGAGCACCTTGCCCCCATTTTCAGATGGGGCCAGGGCCTGCTGCTGAGCCTTCTTCTTCTTAGCAGGGGGAGTGGGGCCTGTGCAGAAGTTTGTCACCTGGAGGCTGAGACGCGGTAATTTGTGCATCTCTTTACCAAGGCCTGTTTACAGCAGAGATGCTGATGGGGTGCATGTTGAGGGCAGCTAAGAGGCTTTGGGCTAAACTCAGTTGAGATCAAGCATGGGGGATCAGGCAGATAGGGGGTGCATATTGGGGGTAGCTAAAAGAACTGAACTAGGAAAGATAAGGTTGCAGACAGATGCTGGGGTACATTTTTGAGGACTGAGGAGCTTGGGTTGGGACGCCCAAGGACAGATCTGGGGGAGCTGAAGAAGCCTTGTGAGAACTCCAATGGGAACCAGACTAGCATGGCAGTGTATGTTCAGGGGACCCAGGGGCCACTAGGCCAGGACTCCATTAAGGAACAGACTGGTATAGAGCCTGTGTTGGGGGACTGACAGGCTTGGGGTAGAGTGCCATTGGTGGGCAGATCACTATGGGAGATTATGGTGGGGAGCATCTGGGCTAGGCACCTGGGCCTCTCAGCCAGCCTGTCCTGGGATCTTACTCCCATTTAGAGAAGCCCCTACCTCCTCCTCTGATGGCTCCAGGCTCCATCATACCCCCTTGCTCTTGCCCTGCAGATCGGGAGAGAGGCCGGGCTCTGCTCTCTGCCAGGTCTGGGAGCCCTTCCAGCCAGCTGCCCAATGTGGATGAGCAGGTGCAGGCCTGGGAGAGCCGACGGCCCCTTATTCAGGACCTAGCCCGGCGGCTGCTGACTGATGACGAGGTGCTGGCCGTCACCCGCCACTGCTCCCGGGTGAGCCTCCAGCCCACCCCCGCCCCCAGCTCTAGCATATGGTCACTTAGTCACCCAGGCCCTCATTTATTCAGGCTACTGTCTGGGCTCAACTAGGAGGCCAGTGGTCATTAAAAGCAGAAGTCACCCCTGTCACATGCACACACAGACACATACACACTGAGCTCACAGCCAGAAGGCAAGCTAGACAGTAACTAGAAACTAGTTATAATAACTAGTGACAAATCATGTGAAGTGCTATGAAGGAAAAGAACATGAGAAAATAATCCAAGAGGCACAAATTAGATGTGGTCTGGGAGGGCCTCCCTGAGGAGGTGATATTTAAGCTGAGGAGAGAAGTCAGACAGGTGATGAGTTGGGGGACGCGAGTCCCTGCAGTCACCTATTCCGTTTTCCCCTAAACCCCAGCCCGCCCCCATAACTCTTTCTGCTCCTGGGTCAGCCAGCAGGCCTGGCACAGGTAAGTAATCGCTTGTCCCTCCCCCCCACACACACATAGCCCAAACCTCCCCAACACCTACACTGTTGTTCTCTGTTCTCTTCTACTTCAAACAGACCAGAGGGCCCAGGGTGAGGTAGAGGCTATATTTGAGGGAGTCTTTGTAGCCTGAATGTTGGGGAGACTACAGGAGGCACAGACTGCAGCCTCTAGAAGGATTGGAAGGCCCTCTCCAATATCTAGGGCTTCCCACCACCTCAAAACCTTCAGGTTTCTGTGATGGGTTCCCTGTGATGAATCTGCGTCAGTGCACACGCGAGTCTATGTGCAGAGGCAATCTGAGGAATCTCAGGAAATCATCTGTGGATCCCCCACCCCCTCACCTTGGTCAGACTGGGGCTGCATTGTATGTCTGTGTGATGTGTGCATTTGTCTGTCTGTGGGGTACCTGGGTTTTTGTCGACTTAGCTATAGGATTGTATCTGTGTGTGTGCATGTGTCTGGCTAAGAAATGTACGTGTCACCTGGAGACTGAGACGTGGCAAGTCATGCATCCCTTTACCAAAGCCTGGCTTACAGCAGGGTCCCCTGAGATGGGGTGCATATTTGGGGTAGCTAAGGGCCTTTGGGCTCTACTCAGTGTCATGCTCAGCTCTCAGCTGTAGGTGGGGCTGGCTATGTGTACCAGCCTCTGTAGACCTGCAACTCTGGGCTATGGCCACTAGGCGGAGCTCTGTGTCTGTTTCTTTATTCGCTCCTTTTCCATCATCCCTCAGCTCCTCCCACACCACCCAAGCTAGGATGGCTCTCACTCTATCTCCACAGCACCTAAGGAACTGCAAATACCACCCAAACCTGATCCAAGCCATACCTACACCACGAGTTCAGACCCTCTGGGGTGGCCTGAAAGATTAGTAAAGCTCCCCTAATGATTCTAATGTGTGGCCCTGAACCCCTTCTCTCTCCCCATCTTAGCCACCTCTTCACAGCCGCCAGACCAGGCATTATAAATCACCGACCCATCACCTTACACTCCCTATTGTCCCTTGTAACCTCTTGACAGAATGGAGTACAAGTCCCTTGTTCTCACATTAAAAGCCCTCCCTGATTTGACTCCCCAACCCACTAACCTCAGCTTTCCCATAGTCGCCACATTATCATCTTCCCCTGGTCACCACATAGGTTTATACAGGTTATGACTTGCACAACCCTAGGGGCACTATTCACACTGTAGTCACAACCTGCGCTACCTACATGGAGGCCCTGTATGTGACCCACGATCAAGTTAAACTTCCATCTACCCGTTATTCCTCATCACCTGTGGAGCACTTTTCTCCCAACTTTCATGCTGATCCCTGAATTTATCCTCAAGTGTCAGTGTAAATGCCTACTCTGATCTTCCCACCCTCCTCTGAGACTCCGTCAGGGTTTTGTAGTTCACTGGGGCACATGGTTCATTCTGCACCTCATTCCAACTAGACTGAGTTTCTGAACTTCTGGAACAGGGTCTTTATTATTGTGCCCCCACTGCCACCCTCCAGTACACAGCCTGGCACTTAGTGGGTGCTGAATGCAGGTTTGTGAACTTGAAGTATGCGCACACATCTGTGACTATCTGGGGGCGTATTGTTGATATGTGTATGTGTGAGTCCCCATAACTTTGTGTGTGGTTTAGGCCCACACGTATAAGTTTATCTTTTATTATTTCCAGATATTTATGAATGTCTTGCTCTGACCACCAGGGCATGCTGTTTCTCTGTGTCTATGCCCATACAGGATGCTCTGTTTGTGTCCCTAAGTATGTGGCTCCCTTTCACCACCAGGGGGAGGTATGTGTCCATTAGGATGGCTCCCAGCGTTCAGTTTGCCAGTTTGTCTGCGTAGGTCGGGTGCGGCTGGTGGCATCCGGGCAGTGCCAGGCAGAAAGGCCTCCACCATCCTGAATACTGACTGAAATGGCCTTCTGTAGGACTACCCCATCTCCAAGGCCCTATTCCAGCCCTGAACAAAGCCCAATTTGTAGGTCGGTGTGCAAATGATGGACCAGCCAGGCCCACACAGCCTAGTTTTGGCTCAAATTCCTTCCTTCTGCTTAGAAGGTGGGGGCAGGAGTAGAGTCCACTCCATGCACATCCTTTTCCGGTACAGAGTAGACAAGAGCCAGACCTCTCAGGTTTCACTCCCTTTCCATACTTCCATATCTGTGTGGCCTTGGCAAAGTCCTTTTCTCTGAGGCTGTTTCTTCCTCTGCAAACCAGGAATAAATAATGTCATCTTAGTGTGGTTCCCAAATGAGAGACATGTGTACAATGCTTAGAAAAGTTCCTGTCCCAAACCTGTCATTGCTATTACAAGTCTGTTATTATTGTTACATTATTTTAGAAAGAGACAAAGGGAGAGAGAAATAAAAACATTCATGTGAGAGAGGAGCATCAATAGGCTACTGGGAATTGAGCCTACACCTGGGGCATGTGCCCTGACTGGAAATCGAATGGGGACCTCTCAGTCCATGGGACAGGGCTCAATTCAATGAGCCACACTGGCTGGGTGACAAGTTTATTATTATTGTCGCGGACTTCCACCTAGTCACCAAGATAAGACATCCTGTGGACAACCTGGGGATGGGGAGAGCCTTTCCTAACATGCCCCGACAACGTGTCCAAGCAGCCCCTCCCCCAGCTCCGGAAGTCTCCGCGGCTACCTGACCTGTGGTGCCTGTCTCCGCAGTACGTGCACGAGGGCGGTGTGGAGGACCTGGTGAGGCCCCTGCTGGCCATTCTGGACAAGCCGGCAAAGCTGCTGCTGCTGCGGGACATCAGGTGGGGAGGGGGTCGTAGGGAGGGATTTGGGCAGGAAGGAGACCCCTGACACCTCCCCCAACCTTTGCAAGGCCAAAGCCCCTGCCCCTGGCACCTCCAGAACTGAGCCCTGGCCCACCCTCATCTCGCCCTCCTCCAGGAGTGTGGTGGCCCCCACGGACCTGGGCCGCTTTGACAGCATGGTGATGCCTGTGGAGCTGGAGGCTTTTGAGGCCCTGAAGAGCCGGGCAGGTCAGCAGCAAGGGGTCAGGACTTGTGGATCCTGAACCCCAACCCCGGGTAGGACTAGGGGTGGTATATCCAATGGGAAGGGGGTAGAGCCCTTTAAGCTTGTCCATCAGGGAGCCTGTCCGCTGGTCCCTGCCAGCTTGACCCCTTCTCTCCAATCAGTACGGCCTCCTGCTTTGCGACCAGCCCGGCAAGACACACCACCCAAGCGTCACCTCATCACCCCTGTGCCTGGTCAGTCAGAGTCCCAGAGCCCAGGGAAGGGCACGCCCATGGGGGACTGGGGAAGGGAGAACAGACCTCCTTTCATCCCTGCCCCAGGGACTGGGGGGGGTTGTGGTTTCAGAGGTATGTGTGGTTCCCTGAAGGAAAGCCCTCATCCACCAGAACCATTTCTGTCACATCCACTCACCACTATTATTTACCTAATAATTGGTTTTAAACACACTCACTTTTTAAATCTAGTCTCATTCTATGCAATGATCTCCAAGGAATTACCAATTCGGTGTGTGAGTCATATTTGTTTAGACACATTAAAAAAAAACTGTAACTATTACAACAGAAAGTATTAAAATCCTATGCAATGGAGCATGGGCAGTGTCCCTCACAGTGGGGAAAGCTGCCACAGGGCCTGAGCCACCCAGGCCTGGTCTCCTAGGCCACAGGAACAAAGGCAAGGCCTGGGATCTGGAAGGTGGTCTGGGCTGATGAGGAGGCAGCCTGACCTTGGCCCTCTTCCCCAGACAGCCGTGGAGGCTTCTACCTGCTGCCTGTGAATGGCTTTTCTGAGGAGGCAGATGACGGAGAGCTGAGGGAGCGGCTGGGGGACCTACAGGTCTCCCTCGGTGCCTCTGCCCCCCGCCACCTTCATAAAGGGATCCCCCCTCTCCAAGACGTGCCAGTAGATGCCTTTGCCTCACGCCGAAGCACCTGCACACCCTCTCCCCAGCCGCCCCCCATTGCTCCCCGGCCCCCGAGGCCTAACTGGCTGCTGACAGAACCCCTGACCCGAGAAGACCATAGCCAGAGCCAGAGCCAGAGCCAGGGCCCAGCCCAGAGCCGCAGCCGCAGCCGCAGCCGTAGCCGAGGCAAGTCCCCCGGACGCAAGCGTTCCCCATCCCCGGCACCTATCCTCACCCCCAGCGTGGCCAACGGGCGCTACCATAAGCCTCGGAAGGCCAGGCCCCCTCTACCGCGACCTCTGGATGGGCAGGTAGCCAAGGCAGGGGGCAATCAAGGGCCCCTTGAGAACGGAACTGGCAGGACAGCTGAGCAGGCAGCCACGAAGGCCCCCAGTGGGGAGCTGAGGACAGTCACGTTATCCAAGATGAAGCAATCCTTGGGTGAGTCCGTGTGGGACGGACTGACTGGCAAGGGGCTCTTGGGTTTGAGTAAGGTTGGTGGGTTTGGTTCTGGGATGTAACTAGGGGGCTTGAGCCTAAGAAAATAATCTGGGTTTTTGGGTACAGTTGGAGGGTTCTAGATTTGGGGACTTTGGGATCTAGAGGATTTTGGAGTAAGTTAAGGATTGAGTAGTAACAGAATTGGTGTTTTGGAAAACTTGGGGGCCCTGGATTTGGGGATGGGTCCTGGGTCTATTCTGGGAGCTCTGGGTTTTAGGGGTATGGCACGCTCCCACCCTGTGTTTCTCACTCTCACTAGGCATCAGCATCTCGGGGGGCATCGAGTCCAAGGTGCAGCCCATGGTAAAGATCGAGAAGATTTTCCCTGGGGGAGCCGCCTTCCTCAGTGGGGCCCTGCAGGTGGGTGAAGCGCACCTAGGCCCACCCCTCGGCCCAGAGCTGATTCTGGCCGGGCAGGCTGGTACATGCTCACCTGCCAGCCAGGCATGTTTAGACCAGGTCATGGGAGGAGGCGGGTCAGGCCTGCAGGAGGAGCAGGCCAAGGAAAAAATCTGTCCCCTCATGCCAGCCTGGGCCTGAGGGCGGCCCATCCTGTTCCGCCCCTTGCCCAAGGGACAAAGGGCCATTGTCTGTGCCCCACCCAGCCCCCAACAGCTCCAGGCACAAAAGTCCCATTGTCCATCCTTTTCACCCAGACAGGGAGGAGTGTCCTAGCTGGTGGAGGTGAGAGGTTGGATGCTGGAGTAGGGGGTGACCTGATGAGGGAGGGCTGATTCTCCCACTCCCACTCTAGGCTGGCTTCGAGCTTGTGGCGGTGGATGGAGAGAGCCTGGAGCAGGTGACTCACCAGCGAGCGGTGGACACCATCCGCCGAGCTTATCGAAACAAAGCTCGGGAGCCCATGGAGCTTGTGGTCAGGGTCCCTGGGCCTGACCCACCACCCTTACCCTCTGAACCATCAGCCCTCAGCGATCGGCTCCTTCCTGCTGGCCATTCCCCTGCCCGCTGACCCCTTGATGGTACTCCCATTGATTGCCAGAACCTCACAATGCCCTACCCAACAAGACCCAGCCCCTCCTGCTGATGTCGGGCTTCTCCAGCTGACACCTAGCCCAGTCCCCTGTCCAACCCTCCAGGCTCCTGATCTACCCTGCCTTCCCACTGACCTCAGACCCTCCCACTGACCTCAGAATCTTCTTGCTCTCTCCCAGACCTCAACTACTAACTTTCTGACTCAGGAATCTCCCACTTCTGCTTGCCTTGCCTACTCCCAAAGCTCCACACTGGTGGCTCAGATCTGCTACCTTCCCTCTCCAGTTTCACTAAGGCTCCGCCCTTTCCAGATAAATGGTGTCAAGGACAAGGTGCTACTGGGCAGCCTGTGTCACCCACTCACTGCTCCTAACCTCCTAAGACAGTAAAGGGGTCGAGAAACCCAAGGTCTGGAGCTTGGGATTAGTGGGCACTTCCTCATGATGCCCCCCTTTGATTCTCCCAAGCACGGAGGGACATGGACTCAGTCACTGCATCCACCTCCCAGCCCCAAGCAGTGTTCCGTGCAAGGGACAGGATAGAAGTCTTTTCTAGTTTCTCAAACCCCAAGAGACCGTTTCATGTTATAGTTCACTAGCCTTAGACTTTGTACTGGATTTCTCCTTTCTCCATCTCCTTTTCTCCCCCTAAGACCTCTATGAGGGGTAGGGGATGAGCCAGCAAATAAAGAGGGGGTGGGGGAGGGTCAAACAAGTTCCCATAATCTTTATCCAGCACACTCACCTTTTTTTTTTAAAAACAAAAAAAAAATTTAATTCTTTCCTTTGGGTTTGTACAAGAAATTTACAGTGTGAAAAATATACAAGTGAAAACGAGGCCATAAACCAGGGTGTAGGGAGGGGCCACTTGGTCACAAACACAAATAAACAAGACATTTCTGGGTTCTTCCTTTGGTCTGACTACAGCCCCCTCACCACAGGTGGAAGGCTGCAGAGCTGAAAGCTGGGGATCAGCCCCAGCCCTGTCCCCCAGCACGGGAAGGGTGGGGGCAGGCACATCTGGAGCAGCTGGCGCTGTCTGGCTCTCTCTGGCTTTGGAGTAGGGGAGAGTGTGGAGATGAGGGACCTCTTTCCTCTCCCCAGCCCCCTGGTTGGTTGAGCTGGTGAGTGACTGGGGTGAATGGGGTTGGCAGAGTTGCACTGGCAACAGGTGTGGAGTGAAACAGGTTGAGTGAGTAGGAGCCTCTGGGTGACAATGAACATAGGGACCTCCAAGGGGTCTGATCTTGCTCACCCAAGTCATAGGGCAGCCTTGGTTCTTGGCAGAGGCCCAGATGCCTGGATCCCAGAGGATAAGTGGCTCTGGGGCCCTTAGTGGACCTGAGGCTATTGTTCCCTTTCAGTAGGGCTCCCTGTAGAGCTGGGACACCAAGGGCCCTAGATTTCAGTGGCAGTGATCTCCTCCAGGCAGATGCAGGGGGCTGGTTCGGTCAGGCCCAGGTCAGCGAGCTCCCGGGCCTCCAGCTCCAGGCTGAGCTGCTGCAGCTCCTGCTCCAGCTGCCGGTTCCGACGGTACATCTGGATGTAGTTGTGCTGCAGCTGCTTCTGGTAGCGGATCACCTGCTCCTTCTCTGCCTGCCAGGCCAGCCGTTCTCCTTCGAAGCTGTCCCTTTGCTCCTCACCCCGCCGCCGCTCCTGCTGTAGCTCAGCCCGCAGCCGTTCCACCTGGGCCCGCAGGCTGCCCCCAACCCCAGCTGCCACACGCTGTGCCTTGGCCTCATCACTCTCTGCCAGGAGGAATGGGTCAGCAGTGGCAGGTGGCACAGGGGGTTCCCTAAGTCCAGCCGCCTCGGTGTCCAACTGCCCAGCTTTCTCCCGCAGCCGCTCAGCCTCCTGACGGTGCCGCTGCAGCTCCTGGGAACAAGCCTCCAGCTCCAGCTCCCGTGCTCGGGCTGCCTCCTGGAGACCCCGAGCCCAGCCCTCACTGACCCGCAGTGCTGCCCGTGCCTCCCGCAGGGCCACCCGCAGGGCCACCAGCTCACTGCCCTTCTGCACCAGCTCTGCCTGAGACTCCTTCAGTTGCTGCTTCAGCAGGGAAATCTCGCCTGACTTCTGGCACACCTGGTGGTGGGAGGGAATCAGGAAGGATGGTGAGAAGGGTTCTCCCAAGGGATCAGGCCCTGACATCATGCTGAATATTTGGTTTGATCCTTACACCCATTTTACAGATAGAGACACTGAGGTGAGCCTAGTGACATGTCCAAGGTCACAGATTAGTCAGCAGCTAAAGTGGAATACTGACCCAGATTTTTTTCCTTTTAATTGGTGTCTTTAAACCCCAGAGCTCTGAGGACAGGTTTTGCAGGAGTGGGAGCAACTGAGGGCAATGCCCACATTTCCAGTTGAGGGACACTAGAGCATTCTGGTTAAAAGCACAAAGGAACAACAACAAAAAAATGAAAAAAATAAAACAAAATAAAAGCACAAAGGAGTCAGATTGCCACAGACTGGGTATAATTTTGGGCTCCAGTCTTTCTGGGCCTCAGTTTCTGCACCTCTAAAATAGGATATTACCAGTACCCACCCCATAGGGCTGCTAATGAAAAATTAGATGACAGATAGTCTATGTAACATGCTTAGAATAGTGCCTGGTGCATAGCAAACACTACATTATTATTGGCTGGAAGTCAGTGGGTGGGAATGCCACTGGCTATGGGCACTAGATCAGACTAACGAGGAGACCAAACATGGAGGCACAAGACCTGCTCCCAGAAAGGGAGGTCAGAGGGGGATCCTCATCTCACAGAGGTGAGAAAGGGGGAGGCTCTCTAGAGGTGGCAGGTTCATGGGGTGTTCCTGGGTCCCTCTTTCCAGGGGTTGTTCCTGTAGGATCCTGCTCTTTCCCTTCCTGGTCTGACCTACCTCCCACTTGGTCTCTTCGAGCCGTGGCCCAAGCTCCCGCTGCTCTCGCTCAAAGGTGGCGCAGCGCCGCTCTAGCTGTTCGCGTTCCTGCAGCAGCTGCGCAAAGTCATCCTGCAGCTGCCGCTTCTCCTGCTGCAGCTGGAACACCTGCAGTTGAAGCAGCTGCTGGGCTCGCTGGGCCCGCTGGGCCTGGGCCACACCGTCCTCCCGCAGAGTCTCTCGTTCCCGCTGCCAGTGCCGCTGCCGATCCTCATATACCTGTGGGCGAGAAGGCAGACCTGGGTCCTGGCGGCTCCCCCAACTTCGAGCCCTAGCTGCCCCCAATCACCGACTGCTCTGGTGACCCACTGGGGGGGCTTTGGGCAGCTAGAGTCCACTAAATAATGACAATATGACGATACTAACAACTACTTTTATGATAACAGAACAACAGCAAACACTTAGGTAGGACTTCCTAGGTACTGGGCATTATTCTAAACACTTTACACCCTTTGCCTTACTTAACCCTCATAACTCTAAGAGGACAAAAATATCCCATTTACAGATGAGGAAAGCGAGGCTTGGTACTAATAAGTAGGTGACAGTGCTGGGTTTGAATCCTCACCACTCTACAGCTAAGCCAGACAACTGGGTGGAAACGGGTCACAAGTGCAACCGCCCACCACTTGTCTCCCCCACCCCCAACAGATAGAAATGCTTCTTGGATTCCCAGCACCTCTGGATGTCCTGCCATGCCACCCCCATTATTGCCATTGACCACACCTGGCACATGGTCACTTCGCTCTCGTCCAGACTGTCTCGCAGCTGCTGCAGCTCTGCCTCACGGTCTCGAAGCTTCCCTTCCAGGGCACAGTGCAGCAGGGCCTCGTCCGAAGGGGGCGGAGGGGGTGGGGGCGGTGGTGGGGAGCGCTCCCCACAGGAGATGCTGTCTGGGGAGGCCCGGGGACCGTTGCCCAAGAGGCCTCCAGCCATGCGGCCCCCCAGGGAGCCTGTGCTCTTGCTGGAAGAAGATCGGCCACTGTCCGAGTGGGAGGGCCCAGTAGGGGCTCCTCGGGCTGGCCCTGGCAGTACCCCCCGCCCAGGGCCATGGGAGGGCAGGTGCCCACCCGGGGAGTTGGTGGCTGGCTCAGCACCTCCAGTGCTGTAAGTGGGC
This sequence comes from Molossus molossus, assembly GCF_014108415.1. Classification (NCBI taxonomy): domain Eukaryota; kingdom Metazoa; phylum Chordata; class Mammalia; order Chiroptera; family Molossidae; genus Molossus; species Molossus molossus. The sequence goes on from NW_023425352.1 coordinate 23,206,415, forward strand.
AGGCTGGACAATGAGTTTCGGCCGGAGTCGGACAGTGTCCCTGATGGGCAGCCACTGGCCCAGCCACTCAGTGCCAAAGGTTTGTCGGCAGCTGAGGAGGAGGAGGAGGAAGAGGAGGAGGCAGGGCCCCCAAACAGCTGTGTTAGGCTGCCCTGGCTCCCAGACAGTCCGGTGGCCCGAGGACCCAGGATGCTGGGGAGAGATGGCACCCCTCGAGGTTTGGGCAGCACTGGCTTGAAGGCTGTTGGGCGGATCAGGATTTTCTCCATGTTCTGAAATGAGGTGCCACGTGACACTGGGGATGAGCTGCTCAATCTTTCAAAGCCCTCACCACACTCCCTGTCTTCCCACTGGGGTCTCCCATCCCCACATATTACTAACAATTGCTACCACAGAGAGCCTCCTGCGTGTCAGCTTTACGTCAAGTAATTTAAAAAGTTCATCTCTAATCATTATACAGTCATGTGAGCAAAATATTATCACTATCCCCATATTACAGATGAGGAAATGGAGGTTCAGCAGAGTTAAAGGCCTTGCTCAAAATAAAACACACCGCTATTGTATAGCAACAGTATTTTCAAGTGCCTAACATTTATTGAGTACATAGTATAGACCAGGCACTAGGCTAAGCACTTTACATATATTATTTAATTTTCACAACAAACTTATGAGAGCTGACCTATAACCTCCATTTCAGATATGGAAAGAGGCTCAGGACAGTTAGGTGACTCCTTTGAGGTAACATAGCCAGAATGAGGCAGAACTGGGATTAGAACTCAGGTCTGGTGAATCTGGAGCCCATACTCTTTCTTCTAAATCAGCGGTTCTCAACCTGGGGGTCGAACGACCCTTTCACAGGGCTCACCTAAGACATAACAGTAGCAACGAAAATAATTTTATGGTTGGGGGCCACCACAACATGAGGAACTGTATTAAAGGGTTGTGGCATTAGGAAGGTTGAGAACCACTGTTCTAAATAGACCTCCAAATTCCTCCAGCTTCTCCAGGGGGCTCCTGATTCCACCCAGGCCTCAAAGGAAGGGCTGGTCCTCACCTTCTCCAGCTTTCCGGACACAGGAATGAGCTTTGGCGGGGGTCCGCGGAGGTGGGCATTGCGTGCCCGCTGCTCTCGAGCATCTTCAACGTCACTGCTGGGGCTGGAGGGTGACTCTGTCCGGAAGTCCTCATTGATGTAGGTGAAGGTGGTGCCAGGAGCGGTCTTCCTGGGAGGCACAGCTGGGCACAGTGGCTCCCGTGCTTCATAGCCACCACGCAGCAGTCCATCCTGCTGGCGGAAGAAGGTGGGCCCAGGGGGGGCGTGGTGGCGGGAAGGAGCTGGCCCCCCTGGGCAGGGCCGGCCTGAGATAAGGCTGCTCACACTGCCCATGGCTGGAGCTTGTGGGGTAGTGGTGGCCTCAGGAGTGGGCTCCAGTGGCACCGGCAGAGTCTGCACAATGGCCATGGCGGCAGAAGCTCTGGCCTGGCCGGGGGCCTCCTGGGGAACCTGTGAGCAGGGCAGTGGTGTCAGAGTCCTTCCGTCTTGAGCCCTCTCCCTACAAGATCCCAAGTCCTCTCCTGACCCCTGATCTCAGGTTGAACAGCCCCCTGACATCGATAACAAGCCCTGATGCCCCCAAGGCTCCCCCTCCACGGACTGGCATGAACCTGGGTTCTCCCTGGGCCCTAGACCACTGCCCCGCTTGGGTCTGAACAGGGCAGAGGACTGAGTCTACTGAGCAGGAATGATGAGGGGAGTGGAGGCCCGGTGGTTCTGCAGGACCTAGCCCCAAACTGCATCCCTCACAGAGGCCAGGACTCAAGTTAGGGAAGGAGTCTTCTCTACCAGCTCCCAGCACAGGTTCCTGGTCCCCTGGGACAGGTGGCCTCATTAGAGGGCAGTTTGGGCAGAAGCAACCTCAGGGACTAAGTTAGCAACCCAGATGATAATTAGGGAACAAAGAGCCAAGGCCAGGTAGTACCCAGCCTCTCCCAGCTGGGCCTCAGTTTCTTCCAGACACAGAGGCGGCAAGGGTGGAGCCGACTAAACAAGAAACTCAGAGCTCTTAGGGAGCCCACAGGTGCCCTCTGGGGTCTTCTGATTCCAGGCAGATGCATGCTTGTTGCTATGACAACTCCTAGCCTCACCACACCCAATCAGTTGGCTCTAGAGCAGTGGTTCTCAACCTTCCTAATGCCACGACCCGTTAATACAGTTCCTCATGTTGTGGTGACCCCCAACCATAAAATTATTTTCGTTGCTATTTCATAACTGTAATTTTGCTACTGTTATGTCTTAGGTGACCCTGTGAAAGGGTCGTTCGACCCTCAAAAGAGTCGCGACCCACAGGTTGAGAACTGCTGGCCTAGAGGCACCTACACAAGCCTACTGCCAGCTTCTAGGAAACCTTCCAGCTTTAGGTGTTCCCAAGGGGACGAGGGTGGAAGCCTCACCATCACCTCTGGCAGCTGCTTCAAGATCTCACTTCCCTGGAGCCCAGGGAAGAGGGCTCCACCTCCCCAGGCCCTCCTCCTTCCTGGAAGGGGGACAGCAAGCCTCCACCCGGAACTCCCTCCATCCTGAGCAGGACTCAGGCATCTGCTGAAGTCATCATACAGAGCAGGGGCCAGGAAGTGGACAGGGAATCGCACAGGAACAGGAGTGTGTGTGGAACTGAATGTACAGCATGAAAATGAGCACTGTGTATATGGAAACGTGTGGAAAACATCATGATTGAGTGTGTGTGAACAGATATGTTTAGATAGATACATTTCATATATATGGGAGTATGTGTGAATTCAAATGGGTATGTCTTAGAAGAATATGCGTGTAAATAGAGGGTCACGCTTAGAAAGAATGTGAAAATTACAAATGCATATGGAATAAGTGAATTTGTAGTGTAGGATTCTATGAGAGAATCTGTTTGGATAGATGTCCATTTGTATGTACCTGAGTTTACGTGTAGACTCACATGTATTTTACCCAAGTGTGTGAACAGGAAAGTGAGTGTGTACAGTGTGTATCGAGGAGTATGTGTGAAGAGGAGCATGTGTGAGCGTGGGAGCCTGGTGGCAGTCAGGGCCAACTGGGTGAGTGGGAGCTTGGTTTTTGTCACTCACTGGAGATGGAAGAGGAGAGACATTATCTGACTCCTTTGCCTCATCTGCTCCCCTTCTTTCTTACTTGTATTCCATCAAGTCCGCCCCCACTTCGCACTCAAGTCAAAAGACCCTGAGACCCTGGAAGATGTCCAGACTGAGGCAGGAGCTGGCAGCTGGGGGTGGGGGTGAGCACTGTCCACCACACAAATGCCAGCCCTGAGTAAGGTGAATGGAATACCCTCTCTCGGGCCCTCTCCCAGAGCTCCAGAGCATGGAGAAAACAGTGGGAAGAGGCTTCTTAGGGGACAGTGGGGGCTGGCACCTCTGTCTGCATTTCACCACTTCAGTGAGCACAGAGAAAGTGAAAACTGAGGGGAGGAGACAGACTCAGAGAGACAGGGACCCAAGAGACAAAGACTCAGAGGCCCTAGGGTGTCAGGTAGACAAGGAGACAGACCCAGTGAGGCCCAGGTCCCTGAACCCCACGGAGCCAGGGGCCCCTAAATCCAGAAGAGACATAAAGTTAGGCCCTGCGAACCAGACACCCAGGGAGCTGGAGCCAGAGCCAAGCGTCTGGAAAGCAAGGCCTGGCCAGCCTGTCTCCCGCTCTTGGAGCCTGAGAGAGAAGGAGGGGCAAGTAGAGGCTCCATTTTGAGAAATGCGTCTGTGGCTTTGGGAATGGGAACCCCCACTCACCACAGCACTCCTTGAGTGACCCCTCTGGCACAGCAACCCACCTTAGTGGGCTGTGGGGGAAGCAGAGGGCAGTGTTCAGCCAGGACCTGAGAGAGGTCTGGCAAAGGTCCAAAGGTCCACAGACCTGTTTTGGGGGCTGAAGAGTTGGGGAAAGTCTCCCCTCACCAAATTCCAAGGACCAGTCAAGTGGGCTCGAGTCTGGGATCACGAGTTCCCATTCTGCGACAGGAAGCCGGGAGCCCCCATTCCACCCTCCAGAACTCCCTCCACCACTGCCGCTTCCACAAAGTGGGGGCCGCTGTGAAATGCTCCCTTCCCACTATCCCTCCGCCCCGCAGAAGTTGGGGGTTGCGCCCAGGTCGCCTCCCCACTTCGGCCCCCCTCACCTCCGCCGCTCTGCTCCATGCTCAGCCCCGGGCCGCCCCCCGCGCTCCACCGGCGAGCTGCCCGGCTTCAGCCCGCGCGCGGCCACTCGGAGTCGCGGGCCGACCGGGCCCCGCCTCCGAGGCGCCCCCAGCGGGGCAGCCCCCGCCCGACCCGAGTGGGCGGTGCAGCGCGGGGGAGGGGTCCCCGGGGCGTCCCCGCCCCCGGGGCGCGGCCACGCGCAAGCACTCCACGTCACGCGTGTCCGGAGGGGCGCACTCAGGGGCTGCACATCCGGACTCAGGATCCCTCCCTCCCAGGCTGGGGGGTTGTGTATTTGGGGGCTCGGGCGGCTCAAGACTCCGCGGCGGCGGGTCACTCTCTACCCCAACCCCGGCCCCGGGGCCAGCGGCAGCTGGTCATTGTTCAAGCACAAAGGGCCAGGCGCCGCGGCGGCCGCCCTGCCCCCTCCGCTCCTCTGGTCGAAGCGTACCACCCTCCCCCGCAAGACACACTCTGCGATTTTGGAGTCCAGAGGGGTAGGCTGAGGGTCAGCTGCCACCCACTCTCTCCAGCGGCCGGGGCCCTGCGCCCCAGAACAAGCCACGGGCCGAGGCTCGGTCGCTGCCTGCCCCACCCCCAGCGGCTAGGAGGCAGCGCACTTGGATTTGCGAGGGTGGCGCCACCTGGTGGTGCATTCGGAAAACACACCCAGTAATCCCGCCCCCGGACCTGGGCGTGCAGGGCGGGGCGTCCTACCTGACTCCACAGCACAGTACCCTCTCCCCCTCGAGCCCAAGCCTGCCCCAGGGGCGACTCTGTGCTCCCCAACCTTCCCTCAGAGTCATTTGCTAGAAGAGAAGTCACTGTTGGGAGAGGCAGCCCCTGGCCCTCCAACAGTCCCTGGGGTGAGCAGGTTCAAATCCACACCAGCCTCACAGCAGACAACATTCCACTGTCTGCTCGGGGTCAGGAATATTCTTACCATTTGGCAAAGAACACAACCTTAAACACCCACACGACCTTTCCCACCTTCAGTTTCACACAGCCACACATCAGAGCCTCATTCATCACATGGTTCCATGTTCCTTCTTTCCATAATCTTCCTAGCCGACTCACACAGAGACACCCTCGGAGTCACAAAACTACTTGTGCACAGGCTTTCACAACTCGCAGTCCTTCGCACCCAGTAACAATCTTAAACACACTTACTTAGTCTCCTAAGCATCTTTCACGCATTGACGGTCTTATTTACAGTGACAATTTCTTACACGTACACACATTTCTCAAACATTTTATCACACATACTTTCCTGTAGGGGTCTCTGTGACCTGGTCAGGTCGGCTGATGCCAACACCCTTGGGCAAGGACAGCCTCCTGCCACCCGCCCCCCCCCCCCAACACACACACCAGAGCCAGGCCTGCCAGAGCTCCTCTGCCCTAGGAAGAAGCATTCTCCACCCCCCCCACCCCCCGCCCGCCCCATCCTCCCCTTCCAGGCCACAGCCCTGGCATGCTCTCAGCTCTATTTTTAGCTCTATGGAAAGGGTTGTTTTTCTTTCTTTTTCCCTGGAAAGGGAAACATAGCCCAGCCACCCTCAGGCTTACCCCAGACCCTCAGCCTCACAAGAACAGACGGAGCCCCACTCTCCAGTAGAGACCCCCTCCTCTGGCCTTGCCCTGATCCCAGCCTCCTGGGGCACCAGGAGCCTCCTCCCCTTTCTGGCAGCGTGCCCAGAAGCTCCAGCAGCAGCTGGGCTCAGCGTGTGTAGGGGTGGGGGGTGGGGCAGGGAGGAAGGCTGATGTCCTCTGCCCCCAGCCTCATGGTGGGGGTGGGGGTGGGAGTGGTGGGGGGGGCTCGTCTTCCCGCTACCTGAGGGGTATAGGCCCACTCCAGTATTGAGGAGAGGGTTATGTTCCTGCATTCTCTGGGGGAGAACTCCCACTCTTGCGTGAGTGGGTTCTCTGCTCCTACCTTGGGGGAGGAGCTCCCAGTTCTGCAAGGAAGGGTCTTAGTAGGAAGGGTAACGACGGGCACTCAGGCAGCAGCTACCCAGGCCGGAGGTATGGGGCGGGGAGCGGGCTGCTGTCCACTGCCATCAAGTATAGCGCCCTCCTCCGATACCTTCAGGGATGAGGGCACCATGAAGGTGTTCGCGAGAAGGAAGGGTGTGGAGCCCAAGTAACTCCACCCCAGTCCAACAGTCTCGGGTTCTCCTGCGCTACTCGGACTCCAGGGGGCGTTGTGCTCCCATTTCTGGAGGAGGGCTTATCACCTCTCTAGGCGGAGAATGGAATACAGCCCCGCAAGGGACCGCGAAAACGGGCCCTGGACTGGAGAGAGACGTCCTCACCCTTATGCGGGGGTGGGGAGGAAGCACACTCCACCTGTCTGCGATGTGATCATGTGCTCGGCGCCTGTTTGTGTCTTAAGTCTTCACCTGCAGGCTGCGGGGAAGCAGGAAACTCGGGAAGTATCCCACCAGGCCCGCCCCCATCGGTGATCGGTCGGCGCTTTTCTCCCACCCCCGTCAATTACGAGACAGCAGTGGTCCCTGCCCGCTGGGGTCCGCGCGGGCCAGTGGCGCTGCTTCAAGGAATGCAAGAGTAACGCATTGGGCACGTCTTTTCCTGAGTGCACGTGTGTTCGTGTGCAACAAGTATGTGCGTGGGTCTGTGTGCGCGCGCGTGTGGGCCCATCCGTGTGAGTTTCCGTGTCGGTTCCCTGTTCAGACACTTCGCCTGCGCCGGGGAGTGGGGACCCCTGCCTCATCCCAACCCCCAGCTTCGCCAGACGAGAAAGTTTACTTCGGAGCCGGGATGTGCCGGAGGCGCGAGTTCCTACACCGCCGCAGCCCCACCACTTACCCAGTGCCACCTGCGCCGCCGCTCCAGCTCCTGCCGGGCTCCTGCTCCAGCTCCAGTACCTCCCTGCTGCGGATCCACCAGCTCTCAAGCCCGCTCCGGGCTCCGGGCCCCCGCCAGGTCCGGCCTGGTGCAGTGGAGCGGGGCGGGGCCGCTGAGGCCGCGCCCCCACCCAAGGAAGGGAGTGGTCTGCTCAGCACCCCCCTCAAAAGCCAACCCAGAACCCAGCCCAGCAGTAGCTCGACGGTGGCCCGAGGCTGCTCTCTAGCCTCTGACTTCACAGCTTACTGGATTTGGCTTGCTTCCGACCCGGGATGGGGCGAATAGCACGTGACCGAGAGCTAAACTACATACCTGACTGTCCTAACCAAGCTGGCTATGGGGCTTTCCTGCTACCAATCCCTGCTCTGTAGGGAGCCGAACCTGGTCCACTATCAGCCCACTCCCCAGACACAGGGAAAACCCCTGGGAAGCAGACAAAGAAGGCTCCGGTTTCACCAAAACAGACCCGCCTCTCCTTCTCCCACACTTAGGGTTGGGGCTACCCAAGCAGAACCAGCACCTAGCTCTCCCTTGGAGTAGGTGTCTGCCCAGGTGAGCAAGCCTGACAGTTCTGGTTCCCATACAGAGCATAGCCTGGCTTCCCTTAAACTCATAAAGTTCCACCCACAGTCACAAACAGGAAGTTGGCCTGTATTGCAGGGAGGCACCTAAGGCTCCCTCCCTTCATGGCACCTAAGGCAGCCTATGGGAAGGTAGACTGTGATGTCTACAGGTATCTGGGCCACATTTGCAGCCTTAGTCCTTGGACAGCAGGAGTCTGGTGAGTTTAGTCCCTTCTCAAACCCATCCACAGTAAAGCTGCTGGACCAAAGCAGCCCCCTCCCAGCCACATGTGTTACTGAATCTGAAGAAAGGGCTGCAGATCCAGCTGAATCCTGCTTGGCCAGGCCCTTTCTGAGCTCTCAGGGAGATTCCTAACATCCAGTTGGACATAGGCAGAGTACTTTGTTTCAATCCACTTTGGCTGGGTACAAGGACGGTGGCTCCCAGGGATCCCTCACTGCTTTCTAGGCTCCAGGGACTCCTGAACACATTTGGGGCTCACCTTGACATGAGGAGTTTGACAGTTGTGGAATGGAATGTGTTTGTATAAGGTGTGGGGTTGGGGGTGCATTAGCTTCCCCTCCCTCCCCATGATTCTGGTTTGTGCTCTGTGGGGAGTCTGCTAGGAGAGTGGGGCAGGACAAACAGACAAGTCCTCTATCCCCAATTCACAGAGATCTCACAAAGCTCCACGGATTTCCTGAGAAAACACCAGGCATTCTAGGGAGACCAGAATGTGGAACTCACATCCTTATAGGTAGGACTGACTTGGTGGTGTGCATCTGGAAGGCACAGCTGACGTTCAGTATTTTAGACCTTGGATGAGGCCTAAACCAGCCAGCGGCTGGGAATGATTACAGCAGGATTAGGAGGCCTGGCTCCAGCCAGTCTGGGAGAGACCCCCAAGAAGGGAGGCCCTGGAGGAGCTCTCTCCTCCCTTCCCCCAGGTTCTTCCGCCACAGAAAACAGCTTTGCTCCAGGTCTGTTTCAGGAGACAATTGTAGCCATAGTTCTCACACATTAAAGATCAGGGACCCGTCCCTGCTGAAGGGTCCCACAAGCTCCTTCTTAGGTTGACAGGGAGACCTTGATAAGGCAGCCCTGCTTCAGAGCAGGTAACCAATCCTCCAACCTTATATGAGGTTCCTTTCTCCCCAGTCCCCTCAGAACATCTTGTATTCTCAACATGCTTGCTGGCAAATCTAAAGGGAAACTGGGACTTTAGGATATCAGAGGAAGTGAGATGAGTGTGTCATCATTTAGGAATAATTCTGACAGGGTCCCTGGATAACATATTTTCCCACCTTCTTTAGGGCTTTTTAAAAATGAGGAATCCTAGCCCGGCTGGCCAGTGTCGCTAAGTGGTTAGAGCATCGGCCTGTGCACAAAATGGCCATGGGTTTGATTCCCGGTCAAGGGCATGTACTTGGGTTGCAGGTTCGAATCCCCGGCCCTGGTCAGGGCACGTGCAGGAGACAACCAATCGATATGTCTCTCCATCTGTTTCTCTCTCTCCCCACCTCTTCACTCTCTCTAAAAACCAACAGAAAAAATACCCTCAGGTAAGAATTAACAAAACATAAAAAGAGGAATCCTATACCTCTCCTCGAACTTCCAGAATCAGAAATGTCTGTGTGTGTGTGTGTGAGGACTGGGGCGATAGAAGGTCCTAGTTTTTGCTTTTTCAAACAAGAGTCCTAGGCATTCTGACACACTAACATAAGAGAAATGCTGAGAAGGTACAGGAGGGTGGAAATGGACAGGGGCCAGATAAGAATATGCTGAGCCTGAGTCCTCATTGAGAGGTCAGTGAGTGGCTCATATCACAGAGGAACAGTTGGTTAGGCAGAGCCTAGGCATGTGGCCTGGTGACCTACACCTCTGCCAGGGATCACATGAAGATCCTTGGGGAAAACAGGGCTAAAGAGGCACCATCCTGTTTCCCTAGGCCAAGAAGAGGTGTAAAGGGTGTGTGTGACGGCCCTTTAATGCTCCTGCTTCTTTGGGAGCACAGCCCAAAGACTAAGGGTGGGGGAGGGAACCCACCCACTCCCAATTCAAAGTGAGAAGAAAATCCAGTTATAGACTGGGGAGACACCTAGTGGACAAATAAGCACAGAAACAAAAGCAATGGAAAAAATTTTTTTCAGTAAAACTTGGAAAGGCTCTACAAAAAGCTATGGCTCCATTCACTAAAGTGGTCAGAGGAAGCACACCATACAATCAGTATCCAGGTGGCAGGCACTCTGGACTCGCAGCTTCCTTCCATGGCTCTCTGGCCCCGGTATCACAAGCACCTAGAATCCAATGACAGTGAATGCCACCACATAGGAAGTTCCAGAGTGGGGAACAGAGGAGCTTGGTACCCACCATGCCACCCTTTGGTTCCGAAAGCCTAGGCTAGAATTTTGGCAAGAAGTCTCCTATTCTCCAGGTTCAGGGGGCCTGACTCCACAGCTTTTAACTCAACCTGCTCATTCCCACCTCAAGGCCTCTATATTTACTTTTCCTTCTGCCTGGATCCCTTTCTCCAGATGTTCACATGGCTCACTACTAGTTCTTTAGGTCCCAGTGCAAATGTCCTCTGCTCAAAGACCCCTTTTCAGACCTTAATCTCAACTAGCCTGTGAACACTATCGCATTACTATTTTATTTTTCAAATAGCATTTTTCACTAACTAAAATTATGTTTTGTGTTTATCCATTAGCTTGTCTTGTCCCCCTACCAGACTGCATTTTCCGTGGAAGCAAGGACCTCATCTGTCTTGTCGTACTGTAGTCCCAAGACCTAGAACAAAGCCTGGCACACAGCAGGTTCTCAAATATCTGCTAAATTGAATTCTCTCACTAAGAAACCCTGTCCTAGGCTACGCTATGCCTCTCAGACTGAGAAGGGCCCATAGCTTAAAACCACAGGACAAAGGCAGTCCTAGCATAAAGAAAAAGTCTATGCCCCAGCCTGTCCTGTCAGGCTTGTTCCAGTGTCAGGCTCTGTACCTTCTTCACCTTGAAAGTTTGGAGGGGTCTGGCTGGTAGGGGTTGGGGGCTTCACCCGAGCAAGTCTTAGAGTTCTGGGACACAGCCCCCTTTTTGCCAGACGAGGGCTTTTTGGCCTCTAGCCCATTGTCGTCCTTGATCTTCTTGAGCCGGGCCTTGCTTTTTGGTGGTATGGAGAAGGTGAGAGAGTTCTTGTTGAATTCAAGTGGGAAGACACCTACGTCTCCATCAAAACGGTTCTTGGACACCTGCAGATATCGTTTCCCTGGCCCAGTTACCAGCTTCCTGTCCTGCAGGATCAGAACATTGTCCGCTTCCTGGCTTGCCTGAGGGGCAGGGAACAGAAGATGAAGGAGCAGTGAAAATACATATGAGAGAGCAAAAAAAGGAAGGTTGAGGGTTCAGGGAGAAGTGGCAAGAATGGGAAAAGGAAAAAGTACGTCCCTTTTCATCAAAGCTCTATGAACTATTGACCATGATGCTGGGGCCACTTGAGTTTTTCAGTTCCTTAACAATCTTGCTACTACCATCCCCAGATTTTGTACCTGCTATTCCCTCTGCTTGTAACACTTCTCCTGCACAGCTCACCACCCGACTCAACCCAGCTTCTTATCACTGAGGTCTCAGTCTAAATGTCACATTTCATCAGAGACCATTCTTGATCCCTAAAAATAAAGAAGGCACTACTATCTTTCCACTTCCGTGTTATGCCCTTCCCTAGTTCCATATTTGTTCCATTGTGGCACACAGTCTGTGCTCCTCACCCTGTATTCCCTGTGCCCAGCCCAGGCCTGGCATGTAAAGGCATTCAGTGTACCACAGGAAGCTCCAGGATTAGGCTGCTCCTGCTGCCCAGAAGGCCCTCCCATTTAGTTATTAAACACTTTCTGTTGGCCAAAAGGGCAGAACTCAACCCAACCTTTGCTGACACCTCCTCTAGGAAGTCTCCCCAGATGCCCCAGGATGACTCAGATGTCTTTCTCTTTGCTCTCCAAATACCTGTGCTACCTGGCATAGCTTTTACCACACTGAGTTGTAATCACTGTCTCATTGTATTCCACAATGAGAGGATGTGAGCTCCTGGAGGGTGAGGAGGGCAAAGGACCAACAATTATCAGCATTTGTATTCCTCGTATCATGGCCCCAGCTGCCTCTTCCAGCTGAAGTCAAGAGTTAAGTAAGGCTGACTGAGGGCTATGCCTGGACACACCTGCCTCCTCTACTTTCTAGAGCTTGGGCTCCTCTAAAGGTCACTTACTTTGGCTGAGCCAAAAATGGATGCTGTCTGCAGTTCCTTATCATCATCCTCCTTCCGGGGATGAATGACCAGTGTCACATGGCAACTACTGTCTGTCGCAAACTTCCGAAAGGCCCCAACGATGTAGTCTTGAGCTGCAATCCTGTCCCCACCCAAACAAAGCAAAGAGGTTATCAGACACAGACAGAAGGACAAGAATATACACATAACTCTTGATTCAGTCACATCTCCACAAAGCACACAACCCCACTCTACTTCCCTTTAACCAAGGACTTAGTTTCCTGCTGCCACACCCCACACCTTTATAAAGACAGAAATACACATGGGTGGGATACGTCTGCACACGTATCAGAAAACAAGAGAGTAGAGTGTATGTGCCTAGGGGCCAGCTGCCTGAAAAGACATGTGTGTTCAAGTGAGTTCAGCTAGAGAAGAAGATGTCACCTGTCTGTGGACAGCTGCTCGTGACCCATCATGAACTGCAGATTGTCAATGACCACGTGACAAATGTCATAGACATAGACTGCATGCTGCATTGTGTCTATTACAGTCCTGGGAAGAGGAAAAGGCAATGAATTCAAGAGTCAATTACAAGTAGTCTCCTGTCCATCGCAGGCAGAAAACCAGCATCCTAAGAACTCTGTTGAGGATCTGTTCTCCTGCCCTCCCATTCTTTGAAAAGCCCAGGCCTGGAAATCTAACCTGATGCTCTGTTGCCCATGGAAAGTCATAAAATAGAGGGGCAGGTCCTCAAAGCGGTCGGCCCACTCGTCGTATCTGTCCAGTTGCTCTTCCAGCCGCCCCACAGCAAACTGTGTCAGCATGATCCGGGCTAGTCTCACGTTGCTGATCTCAAAGCTACCCCATAGTGTGTTCACTCCCTGGGTACATAAATCCAGGGCATATTCACTGATGAATGTTGTCTTTCCACTGCCTGTTGGCCCTGCAAGGGGGTTGAACATAGTTCTGGGTGAGGGAGAAAAGTCCTACTCTTGAAAACAAGACATGGAGCAGGGCTTCAAAGTTGGGAGGGAAAGCCTTCTCTTCAAATTTTACAGTGGCCCAAACCCACATACTTTTGTCACCTTATCCTCTGCCACCACCCCAAGCAGTGATTTCCCAAAGGGTAACCTGTAAAGACTGTCAGCTCGCCCTTCCGATGTCCCTTCAAGAGACGATTGAGGTCCGGGAAGCGGCTCCAGCGAACGCCAGCTACCTGCTCCACATTTGACAGTTCTCCTAGTACCTCTTCCCTAAGCTGCCGGAAAGACACGATGGACTTGTGCCAAGCGGGCAGGGCAGAACGAAGAATTCGAAAAAGATTTAAGCCCTTGTTTACGGCCTCCAGGGGACGGGGATGTTGGTCCCCAGGTCGCACCAAGGAGCATCGCTTGGGGTTCAGTTTTCGGGCAAACAACTTGGCAGCTTCCCAGGACCGAAGGTCATCCCCCAGCCAGAGCACAATGCGTCGGAACTGTTCAAGGTAAGGGAGCAAGGCAGGGGGTAAGCAGGTCGTTCCTCGGGGAAGGGCAAGAGTGGGCAGTCCTGTGGATTGGTTTAAGGCCAGGCTATCTAGCTCACGACTTGTCAGTACCACCTCAACATCTCGACGACTGATCAGCGGTAATCCAAACAGATTGTGGTAGGCACCAGGCCGAGGAATGGTGGTCTCCACATAGTGCACTCCATCCCCTTGGCCTTCAGCCCCTAGGAGCTTCAGGCCTCGTAATCCCAAACCTCCAGGGGAGAACCAAGGGAAGACAAGGCTTCGAGCAGGTCGCAGATACCGCACACTGAAACGCTTGAGTGTGTCATCTGCCACTTTGGTAAGGCCAAACATCACACGAGCCAGCTGGGCTTCCTCTGGCTCAGGCAGCTCCCAGAGAGGTATTGCTCGGTCCCAGATCCTCCGGATCTCCTCACTGTCTTCAGCTCCTGGGGTTTCACTAAACAGGATCCCCTCTCTATCTCCATCCCGGCGCCCTTCCACACTGGCCTGGAAGTCTTCCCAGCTCCCCTCTGCTAGGCTGGTCATGCAGAGAAAGCGGCCTGTGGTCTTGTTAATGTAGAGGCTGAAGGAACTGGTAGCACCAGTCTGGTCCTTGAGCTGCGAGTCCCCCAGAAAGGGGCTGGGTGCCTGCAGGCAGCTGTGGCCATCCTGGAAGGGAATCCCATGTGCCCGCAAATATTGGCGGATTTCAGTTACAGTTACAGGCAACACTGGTGCCTCCAAGGCAGGGAGAGCCTCCTTCCTGTATCGTCTTCGAGGAGGGCCTGGGACCAAGCTGCGAGGCAGGCCCCTCCGACCCATCCACTTTCCACGAAGGGACAGCAGGATACGGAAGGGGTACCCACTTCGGAGAAGGACCCACATTCCAAGTCAAATGGAGGAAGTCCCTACTTCAAATGTCTGGTTCAGGAGCCTTCACTAGGTCAGACCCCAGGGATCTTCCACTCTTAAGAGCTCACGCTGGGTGGCTTCTCTCTTTCTTCAAACTTATCCCTCATAAACATCTTCCTGAATCCTCTTCAGCCCTTCTACATTGTTACTTTCATCAAAGCCCATCTGCACGACCCTCTCACATCTCTGTCCCTCTCTCTGGCTCCCTACCGCTCTGGTCCTTTACAGCTTCTCCCATCGCAGCACCTCACCGATTATGGTTTCTCCAGATCGTCTCTCCACCACTACAGCCCTCCACGGGGTCTCTTCGTCGTCCTTATCTCTGCTGTCCTCTGCGTCCTTTCTGTAGCCCCTCTGCTCTAGATCCCCAACTAGTGGTCCTCTTCGCTGCTCCTTCCCTCAAAGGGGGCTCGGCACCACTAGGGCTCCACTCGGCGGCTCCCGTCCCTCTCCGCGCCACCTCTCCATCCGTCGCGTATCTTCCCTCCGCCCGGCTCGCAGCTCCCCGCCGTCCCGACCCAGGCAGCGTGTCACCACTCTCGTCTCACGACTTTCGCTCGCAACGTGGGTCACTCGCACGCGCCACCCGCCAGGACCTCGGAATCAAAACTCTCCGCGGCTCGTGTCCCCGGAACCGGAAGCCTGGTGTTAGTCCCGCCCCCTCCCCTGGAGACCAGACGCAGCGGCCTGGGAGCTGGAGCCATGACGGCGCGCGGGACTCCGAGCCGCTTCCTGACCAGTGTTCTCCACAACGGGCTCGGTCGCTACGTGCAGCAGCTGCAGCGTCTCAGCTTCAGCCTCAGCCGCGACGCGCCCTCGTCCCGCGGCGCCAGGTGAGCCGGCGAAGGGTGCGGGGTGCGACTCCGTGCCGAGGGCGCCGGGTCCGGGGTCACCGTGCTCACCTTTCTCGGGTTCCTTAGGGAGTTCGTGGAACGGGAGGTGGCCGACTTCGCCCGACAGAACCCAGGGGTCGTAATATACGTGAACCCACGGCCGTGTTCTGTGCCCAGAATCGTGGCCGAATACCGTGAGTGGAGCCGGGCCGTGGCTGGAAGGCGGGCTGCGGAGCTGGGGTGGGTAGGCCTGTTTCCGTCGTCCGGTCTGTTGTCTGACGGGCCCGCCCCCTCTCACCCCCATCTTCCTTCTGCCAGTTAACGGGGCTGTGCGCGAGGAGACCATTAACTGCAAGTCGGTGGAGGAGATCACGACGCTGGTGCAGAAGCTAGCAAACCAGTCGGGCTTGGACATAATCCGCATCCGCAAGCCCTTCCACACGGACAGTCCTAGCATCCAGGGCCAGTGGCACCCCTTCACCAATAAACCGACAACGTGGGGCGGACTGCGCCCCCGAGAGGTCCAGGATCCTGCCCCAGCCCAGGTGCAAACGCACTGAACGGTTGCTCCAACTCCAACCCCAATGAAGGTGGATCTTTCTATTTCGATTCAGGGGATTACAAGTCCAGGCAGACAGATGGAGCCCTTGAAAGGGCAAGTTGATGCCAAAACTTTTGCTTGGGATAAAGAAGAGCTGCCTATTTTTGGTGCCCACTGTGAGGGGCATTGACTTTGTCTCTTAATTCTTATCCAGTTGACATTCCTGAAACCTGAGAGCCTTCTGGGATCTTACCGGGTACTCCTTTCTGAAATTCAAATTGATACTAGTGATATCAAAGGAAGGGTTTGAAGTGTTTCAAGACTGGCTTCTCAAGAATCCCTGATGTCCTTTTTCTTTTTTTTTTTCTAATATTTTTTTTTTATTTTAAAGAGAGTGGGGAGAGAGAAAGAAACATCCATTTGCTGTCTCCTGCAGGCTCCCTATTGGGGATAAACCTGAAACCCAGGCGTGTGCCTCTACCAGGAATGGAACCAGCGACCTCTTGGTGCATGGGATGACGCTTAGCCATCTGATCCACACCTGCCAGGGCCCTGATGTCCTATTTCTGCAACCACTGAGCTAGAGAGAGCTATCACCTTTGCTGTGAACCTGGCATTGGGCTAGGTTGTGTGAATGTGTACAAATTAGAAAACAGGTTAATAAACTTGTTCACAGTCATATTTGAGGTCTTCAGAATATGTGCATGTTTTAAGTATAACCCTACTTTTCATTATCATAAAACCAGAATGCTTAATGTCAAAGGCCATGTAGTTCATCTAGGCCTGACCCTTGGAGAGGGTGATTCTCAGGCTGGCTGATAAATGGGCAGCATCTTCTAGGGACTTAGCTAAAAAAAAAACAAAAAAACAGGGGTGGGAGTTGGGGGGAGAGTGGTGAAGAGCCAGGAGGTAAAAACCTAGAAACCTGTGTGTGAATTCTTGACCCACTGTACTTTTGTCATGCTTATCCCCATGATCAATGAATAGTGAGAGCCTTAACAAAGGCCCTTATACCTGCCCTGGGCAGCCAGGATGGAAGCTCAGGATCCCAATGTCCTCTGCAAATGGTTTTATGGGGAGCAGAACCAACCTTACAGCACCTTTTCCATAGGCTCAGAAGCCTGTCCCCTGATGATTAGGGGAAGGCCAGTTTAGACCAAGCAGACTACTCATAGCCATGGGGAGAAGAGGGTTATTTATTAACCAATGGGGTAGAGGAGCTGAGCCCAGGCTCCTCACTATCACATGTCCGTTCCACCCACCTGGTGATGAGTGGGGGCATTCCTAAAGAAGTGTAGCCATTTCACAATAAATACATTCATTGTTGGGGAGAGGATGGGAGAGGATGGGTGAAGGGCAGTAAAAATCCGTGGGATTCCACGTTCTCAGCTACAAAAATAACAGTCATCCTCACCCAAGGGAATGGGAGAGCTCAGTCAGGATTTGATTGTCCCATATGGGCCTGGAGACTTCAGAGGCCCCTGGACCCTGAAAATGCCCCGGTGAGGTAGGACAGGGGTGGGAGCCAAGCATCCAAACTCCCAGCCTCTGCCCTTTGCATAGTTCCAAGAACGGGCTTCATGTGCCAGGTGAGACATCAGATCTTTCTTCCTCCTGCTCTAGTCTAGGGGTAGCAAATGCTTGGTCCCCCAAAGGGAGGCTGGCTCATTGAGTGCAGTATGGGTCACCCGTCCTAGGGAAGTGTCTGCAAGGACAGCTAAACCGGAGAGGGCTTTCTGAAATGCCCATGGACCAAACCTGATAGGTCTGAGGCAGCAAGAGAAGACTCATAAGGTGCATGTGAGTGGAAATGTAAGCCTATGTATGTGAGGAACATGCCTAGAACTCTGCCTCTTGTCACTCTTGAGAGTGACCAAGGGGATGAGGGGGTTGACTCATAAGGGCTGTACATTAAGGGAGAAGAAGAGGGGAATGATGCAGTCTTACCTCCCACTACTGGCCTGTTCCCAAGTTCTTTACAAAGAGGTCACCATAGGGGGCTGGGACTAGGAATGAGGACTAGATAGGATGGGATGTGGCAATTGGGAGGGTACCCAAAGTCCAGGAAAAGGGGTGAAATAATGCACCAGAAGGTAGGAACAGGGAGCCCCCAGCCCAGCTGATAGATATTCTTCCATGTGTGCATGTGAATGTATGCAGGACTCAGGTGGCTCTCTTGGCTGACAGAGGTCTTGTCTGGTGTCAGAACCATCCAGCACATGGAGCGATGCAGAGGATGGTGACATTGAGGCCATCTGGACCTGCAAGCCCTGCCTAGGAGAAAGGGGAAGGGTTTGAGCAGATGAATGGGGCAGGAGGATGGGGTCCTCTCTTCCCAAGTGCTTAGGTTAAGAGAATAGGAACCAGAGCCGGGGCTGAAGAACCTGAGGGAGCACCTACCTCTGATGAGAACCGGTTGGCCTGGGCTGCTCACAGATGGGTCTGTGGAGACTGAGGAGGGGACTTTGGCTGGACCTGACTCTGGCCAGCCCTATAGGGACATCAAATGTTGGAAGGGCCTGGAGTTGGAGGGTCAAGGTAGGGTGGCTGTGTTGGGAGGCAGCGGCCCAGCCTGGGACAGATAGGCTGGCTTGGAAGAGCATTTGTCCTGGGAGGCTGGGCTCAGACAGAGCTCTCATCCAGATGCTCCACGAGCTGCGTGTGCTTCCTCTTCTCCAGGATGCGGCTGAGCTCCTCCGCGAAGGAGCAGGGCCCTGCGGGCACTCCATTGTTGCTCTGCCTCAGGAGCACATAGCTGTTGCCATTCATTCTGCGCAGCCGGCTGGGCAGTGCTACCAGCCCATTGGTCAGCTCAGCCGGTGGCGGTGGGGGTGGTGGAGGAGGTGGGGCTGGGGCTCCTTCCCCTGGAATGATCTGGAGACAGCCACTCTCCAGGCCCCCAACCCCTTCCCCATCGTCACCCTCATCTTCCTCCCCAGGACACTGGCCTGAGATTGTCTGCAGCTGCACAGCAGAGCCCCCGGCCCTGCCAGCCCGACCCAGTGAGTATTTCCGTCGGTGCCTTTGTCTGCCTCCCCGAAGACAGGCCACATAGAGGAGGGATGAAGCCAGGATGAGGCAGAGGCCACCAAGTGCAGCAATGGCTAACACATAGAGCAGCCTCACATCAGGTGCCAGTTGTGCCCCAGGCATGGCAGGGGCTTGTGGAGCTGGGGCAGGAGTAGCTGGTCGCACTGTGAGGCTGTAGGAGGTCAGCAGGGTGCGGAGACCATTCTCCTCAGCGTAGCAGCCATAGTTGCCACTATGCTCAGGTTGTGTGTCTGTCACCAGCAGCCCATCCACACCTACACGGTAGCCACCCTGTCCATCGCTCAGGCCAGTGCTCCCATTGAGCAGCCACAAGGCCCGGGCCAGGTTGGATGGCTGGTCACAAGGCAGGAGGACATCATCACCCCGAAGCACAGAGCGGGTCTTTGTTAGTGGTGGTGGCCCTGGAGAGAGTGGGGGACAGGAGGAGGAGCAGTCATTGCCTGCCAATCCTAGGGAAGACATTGGGGATGGTAAGCCAGATGGCTCACTGCTATGTCCTCAGCACCAAGCACAGAATCTGGAATCACAGTGACAACTGGCCGAGCTCTCTGCGTTTATGCTCACACAGAAGGTTCACATTGGCCCTTCCCTGTGGTTTCAATTCCTGCCATCTGCCACTGATGCCTAATCTCTACCTCCAGCACAGAGTTCTCTCCTGAGCGTCAGACTTGAGTATCTTCGACATGCTGGGCATCAACATGAGGTCTCTTGTCACAGGAACTAAGGCTAAAGCCTCCCTCCCAAGCTACACCAGGTCTTTTCCTTGAATTGTCATCACTGTGCATAGCACCACCAGCTACTCAGGTGCTTAAGTCAGAAACCTGGGAGCCTCCCTTACCTCTCACTGCTCCCCACCCCACCCCCAACCTTTGTATCTAACCCCCACCAAGATCCTGCTTCTAGAATCTTTCTCAGACCTGTTCACTTCTCTCCTTCCTCAACTGCTGGCCTGCTCTCGTCTGCATCTAACCCATTCTTCATGCAGCAGTGGGTGACCTTTCAAAAACACTCAGCTAATCATGCCACTCCTCTGCCTGAACATGGTCCCTGCCCACTTCTCCAGCCTCTTTTGTTGCTTAAACACACCAAACGTGTTCTGCCTACTGTTCCCTCTGCTTTGGTGTCATCCCCCTCTCTATAGCCCCCTCTTGCCTGGTTAACTTGGTGGGGGAGAGAGCAGAGCAGTGATCAAAAGCATAAACTCCAGTCTGACTGCTGGGGTCCAGGTTCGAATTCTGACCCTGCCACTTAATACCTGATTAACTTTGGACAGTTTACTTATTCTCCCTGTGCCTCAGAGAGGTTGCCTCTCACGGGAATGATGATAATAGGATCTCTCTTATAGGAATGCTGTGAGAATAAATGAGATTGTGCATGTGAGTGTTTGATCAGTACTCAGTACATATTAGTTATGATTATTAAAGTTTGCTCTTTGGGTATCACCTCAGTCATCTGATCTTGTTTGGGAACTACCCATTATCCTTCAAATGCTTGTCATTGTTGGAGTTATTTCTTTTGTAACAAAAAACAATGGAGACAATTAACTGTGTGATAGTGTGATTGCCAGCCACCCCCTTGGCTGTAAGTTCCAAAAGTGAACCTGTTTCCTCATTTATAATTCTTTTGGGCAACAAATGTTTGTTGAGCATGTACTCTGTGCCAGAATCTGAAAGCACACAGACTCAGCCATTCAGATACACACATGTGCATACAAATGACAGTAAATGGTAAAGAGGACAGGCTATGCAGCCAGACCACACACATCCATAAATGTCACTTACTTGTGTCCCTGTTGCCCTCACAACCTCGGTTTCCTCTCTCTATGTCCTGTATCAGTGCTGTCCTGGAGACAGAAGATCAGGACTCATGAACAAGGGGAACTGGGCTTCAGTTTCCCCAGTGGAAGAGTCAGTAGGGCTATTCCCAACAACTTGCTCCCACTCCCCCTACAGCTGGCAGGCCTTCCTCCTCCCCTCAGGCCCTGAGTTCCCTGGGCACATGGGACCCTCACATCCCCCACCACTTCCCATCTGCTACCCTGAGACCTGTTAGCTATGGTGGTGGCCTCCATGCAGGCATGGGTGCTGGAGTCCCAGCCGCAGTAAGGGTCCCGGGCCAGGATGCAGTCATAGCAGGAGCGATAGCGGGAGCAGCTGAACAATGGTAACTGGATCACTCCACTAGGGGCCCCTACATAGAGGCTATGCTGGGTGCCAGAGAGGACAGCTGGTTAGCAATACCCCCACTCCCACATACAGACACATACACAGCCAATGCCCAGCCTCCCCAGTTCCTCCCCCTATTCTGGCAAGACCATATTGAGGTCACGAGTCAGGTTACCTGCATCAGAGAGATGACCAGATTCTCCACAGATTGGGGCTCCTTGAACACTTGTGTCTCTTCGATAATGTGCATCCCAGAGCCAAGGACCACGGCCTTGTGGATCCAGCCATCAGCTGGTGTGGAAAGGGCAGAGGGTCAGACCCCAGCAATGGAATCTGCTCTTGGACCTCTGCAATAGCCTAATGGGACCAGCTTGGGAGTGATGAGGTCAGGGACAGGATTCAGCCAGTAACATTGGGACCTCGGGACATTGGGAACTCTGGGTGTGTCATGGCAGGAATTAATTTATTTCAGAAGCATTAGTGATTGGGAATTTGATCCCACTGTGGTTGGTGACAGGAGTTAGCAGTCACCAAGACCCAGTGTTCACTGGGGACCAATAGTGAGTGTTCATTGAAGAATCAACATCAATAGTCACCAGGGTTTTGTGACCAAGAGTTATCAAGGGGCTAGAGGTCAGCAGGGATCAAAGGACAGGTCAGCAGTCTTTAGAGGGCTCAGGCCAGGGGTCAGAAGTACCTGTGCCCAGAAAGAGCAGGTCATAGGTGGGTCCAGCAGGCGTAGTGACAGGTGTCCCTGTGAGGTGTGTGTAGCGTACACTGCGCTTGAGCAGCAAGGGCCGTCCACGTGTGGGCACCACGGGCCGAGCCATCAGTGGGTGCAACTTCACAAAGTCCAGGACCAGTGACGGCAAGTCCTGGGATGAGTTGTAGCCTTGGCTGCGCAATGAATCTGTGATGCACTGGGGTGGGGGACAGGGGTGGTGAACCTCAGGACTCCCCACAAGGATCCTACTCCTCCCAGGGGTTCTGTCCTCCTGCTTGTCCTCCCAACAAGGCCAGACCCTCCCGTCCCTCCCAGGGGTTCTGTCTACTGAGCACTCACGGAGCCAGGCCGGGGCTCTGGCACCCCACCCTCGTAGCGGCCCCAGCGCCGGACACCATCCTGGTATTCCATGTAGGGGCCTGCAAAAACAGCTTGCACCTCATTCAGGTCATAGCGGCAGATGGCTGAGGCCTCCAGGGTCTTCCTAGGGATAATACATAGGAGAGAGGACTGAGTCACACTGAGTGGAGCCTGCCTACCTGCCACTTGCCCAGCCTGTAGCCCAATGTTACCCTGGTCAACCCTAGCTCCAGGCCCATAGTGGGTTAGTAGGCCACTGTGGTCTCTGGTCTCAGGCTAGCTGGATATGCTTGAAATTCTCTCTCTGCAGCCAGCCCTCCCCACAGTTGATTCTGTCTCATCCTCACTGACCTCTGCTCCAGCCCCTATGCTGTCCCCAGTTTCTTGCCTCCCCACTGTCCCTGCACTGACCACTGTGTGGTCAGCGTGAAGGCTGCATAGAAGTGTGTGCGGGCGGAGGTGTCAGCGTCCAGGCTGCAGACACCACGTAGTGTCTCATACTGTGGAATGTGGCAGATGAGACGCGCCTTTAAGAAGGAGGTCCACTTCTTCTGCAGTATCTTCCTCCCTCCGAGATCTCCCTGGGGAGGTAGGGGCATGGAGTCATGGGCCAGGGTCAGCGGTTTAGCCTTTATACCCTTTCCCCGACCTCAGTCCTACTCACCTTGCACACACGGGCCACACGGGCCACACGGTGGCTGCTGCGGCTCTGAGCAAAGCTGCCAGAGCCCTCCTCAGCTGCACGCTCCGTGAAGAAGTAGTAAACCTTGTCATCATCACCCACCGCGCTAGCCTTGCTCTCTCGCACCAGGACAGAGAACACAAACTCGGCATCTGTGGGTCGGGCAGTTCAGGTGGCTTCTGAGACAGGCTGGGTATCTCTCCCCCCAGCCCCAACCCCTCACTCAAAAATACACAGGAATAGGCAGGCTCACCTGGGGATTTGGGAATAGGATGGTCAACTTCCCAAGGGAGTAAAGATGAAGAAATAGTCCCCTGCCCCCCATCATCCTGTGCCTCATCCTCCTAACCATTGAGCCAGTGCATGGGTGCCTCCTCAGTCCTCAGGGAGTGCGGGTGGCGGCTCCTGCGGATGTCAGGAATGCTCCGGAATTCATACCGTGTGGCTGTGTAGAGGCCTCCATCTGGGGCAGGGACATGCCAGCCAGGCATGAGACATGTCACAAGGCACAGAACACGCATGGTGGCAAGTCCTTTCAATGACATCTATGTCACTCACACAACATGCTTGTGGATGAGGGACTGGAGTGGGGAAGAGGGCACGCTCACCGATGATGAGGCCTGTGAAGCCACGGGCTGGGTCATAAGGACACTTCTCCTTCCCCTCCTCGAAGCTGGTTGGTAAGGTGAAGGCATCAGCATCCTGGGGAATGAGTTAATAAGGCAGTGGTTCCAAGGGCAGGCAGGGGCCCAAGGTCAGACCAGTCTGGGTCAGGGACCAGTGATCAGGGCTGGGGCAGGCATACTCACAATGGCTACACAGAGGGGCTGGAAGGCATGCGTCCCACATGCGTAGAGGTGGGTGGCATTGAGCCGCTGTAGGAATCGCACATGGTTGAAGCACTCGGTCTGTGGGATAGATGGGGGAGGATTGTGAGCCCCAGGCCTCCTTAGAGGCCTCTTCCATTAGTCCAGCTTGTAGTCTGGCTCTTACCCCCACTCACAGGACACACAGTGCTTTCCAAGATCCTAGTGGGCTTTCTCACTGCCCAGAGGATAGAATATTCCCTGGACCTCACTAATCTGTGGCCTCCCCGTGGCATGACTCCTCTCTTCTCCTCTGTCTCTTAGATTACATGCTATACTCTGCCAGCTTCTCCTGCACCTCCTGCACCTTCAGTTCAAGTGCTCTCAGGCTCTCACCACCTAACGTGCTTCTCTCACATCTCCTCAGCAATGCTCCCCAGTCCTGGAGCTCCCACACCCTCTGGGTGACACTACAAAACCTATCTTCAGGCTCCAGCTCTCTCGCCACCTGATATCCCAGACACATCAAACTCACCTTGTCAGAAAGCAAGCTCATCCCCTCCTTCCTAACCTGAATCTTTCCTCCTAAACCTGTTCATCCAGTCTCCCTCTGTGCATCCCACTCAGTCCAGAAACCAGGAGTCATCATTGCTGTTTCCCATTAACTCACCCCCACATTCAGTCCTGCTCCCTGATTAAATGTCTCTTTGTCCTAAGCATCTCTTGACTTGGTCCACTTCCCCTCCACCCTAGTCTAAATTACCACCATCACCTCTTCCCTGAACCACTGCAGCAACCACCTAAGAGCTCTCCCAACCCTCCACCATAATTAAAAAGGCACAAAGGATTTTGTTATAAACAGAGTCTCCTTTTTATCCTTGTTGCCTTCAAAGGAGACTGCTGTTACCATTGTCTGGAGTTTCCTTCCACAGATATTCTATCAATCAGCATACTCTTGCAACACACTTTCCAAGGCATTCTAAAAAATGTAAACCAGATCATGTCACTGCTATATTTAAAAACCCTTCAGTGGCTCACTAGAGTCCTGAACATAGGGTCTAACATACTGCTGGCCCTGCCCATTACTCTAGCCTCACTCACACTACTTCAGCCACACCGGCCCTGGCCTTCTCTGCCCATCAAATGCCTTAAGCTGCTGCCCTCTTGACTTCTTTGCCTTGTTAATGATTCCTCCTCCAGCCTATTACCCAGGGTTTGAATCCATGCAGGCCTTTGTCTCATCCAGCTCCCTCACTGGGTGTAGTACTTTGGCACCCATTCCTCCTCTTCACCAGCCTGATCAGGCCTCCCTCCTCTGACCCACACCATGCCCCCAACCTCCCCACTGCCTTTCCTGCCTCCAGACTCACTCCATTTTAATCCTTCTAGTGCCTGGGGCTGGATAAATATTCCTATAGTAAGTAATGTTTCCTCAAGATGTTTACATTAATAAGGGGGCAGTGGAGGGAGGATTTCTGTAGTCAAATAGGTTGGAAGCCACAGATTAAAACCTACCTTTAGCCCTGGCCAGTTTGGCTCAGTGGTTAGAGCATCGACCCACGGACCAGAGAGTCCCGGGTTCGGTTCCCGCTGAGGGCATGTACCTCGGTTGCAGTTTGTCACCAGCCCCAGTTGGGGTTGTAAGGGTGGCAACCACTCGATGTGTCTCTCTCACATTGATATTTCTCTCTCTCTTCCTCCCTCTCTCCTGCTCTATCTGAAGATAAATGCAAAAACAAGACAAAACAAAACAAAAACCTACCTTTACTGGGCATTTCTCAGAGCCTTAAGGGTGTTGCTGTGCATTGTGGGATTGAGCATGCAGCATTTCCCAACATTAAATCCCTCTTTTGAAAATTAATGTTCCTTAGAACATGGTTTAGGAAATGTTCTATCTACCCAAATTTTGGTCCAGGGACTAGCAGTGTCAGCTTTACCTAGGAGTGTGTTAGAATTGCAGGCTCTTGAGCCTTTCCCTGACCTACTGGGTTAGCATCTGCATTTATAATATCCCCAGGTGATTCACATGCACATTATAGTTTAAGAGTATTTAAAGTATCAGATGGTTCCTGGCCGGTTTGGCTCAGCGGTTAGAGCGTCGGCCTGCGGTCCTGAGAGACCCTGGTTCGATTTCCACTAAGGGCATGTACCTTGGTTGCAGTTTGTCCCTGGCCCTGGTTGGGTTGTGCAGGTGGCAGCCACTCGATGTGTCCCTTTCACATCGATGTTTCTCTCTCTCTTTCTCTCTTTCCCTTCCACTCTATCTGAACAAAAAAATGGAAAAAAATGTCCTCGGGTGAGGAAAGGAAGGAAGGAAGGAAGGAGGGAGGGAGGGAGGGAGGGAGGGAGGGAGGGAGGAAGGAAGGAAGGAAGGAAGGAAGGAAGGAAGGAAGGAAGGAAGGAAGGAAGGAAGAATCAGATGGTGAGGATGTCCATTGTCCCAGAATAAAATCCAACCCCCCAGCTGGGCATTTACAGCCCTTCATGATCTGGGCTCCACCTGCCTCCCAGCCCCATTTCCTATCCATGCTGCACCAGGACGCAGCCTTTGATGGAATCTCCAAGAGGCACCTCTGTGTTTTGTTTTTTTTTAATCCTCACCCAAGGATACTTTTTCATTAATCTTCAGATAGAGTGGGTCGGGGGAAAACTGCAACCAAGGTACATGCCCTTGACCAGAATTGAACCCGTGACTCATTGGTCCATGGGCTGATGCTCTAACTGCTGAGCCAAACTGGCCAGGGCAAGAGGCACCTCTTTAAACACAGCTGTCCCAACACTACCCCTGAATCAGAATTCCTGGGTTGGCAGACCTTGGAAATGCGAATTTTTAAAAAGCTCTCCAGATGGATCTGTTACAAAGCTAGACATGGGACCTCTGCAGACACCCTGATTCTTTAGCCAGAGAGGGCTGGCACTTCACCAACACCCCTCCATGGGATACTGGGCACCTGAGCTATTCCTTGACCAAAGCCTTATTTTTCTCATCTCAAAAATGGAGGCTAATACAATTTCACAGGGTTATTTTAGAATTAGGTTAAATAATAACTAAGTCAGCACTTACTAGAGATTAATTATTATTATCATGATTGTTATTTGGGAGCCCAGAGGAAATTAAGATGCCATCGCAGACCAAGCTAATAGGTCACCAGATGTTTGGATTAGAAGTGCTGTGCCTGGGGCTTGCCACTCTAGTAACACAGTTTATTGTGGTTGCTGCAACTGACTGGCTGATTGTTACCTCTCCATCTGTGTTCTCAACCTGACTTCCTCAACTGAGGAGGAGGACAAAAGGAGCTGGGGACAGGGCAGACCACGTACCTGATTGTTTTTCCCTTTCTGATGACATTTGCTTTGCATCTCTGGGGAGGCCTCCCAGTGGATCTGGAGAGGGGGAAAAGGGGAGAAAGGCTGAGGTACTGACCCCAATACCCTTGCCTTTTCCCATTATCTGTGGGACCAGGTGATAGGACTCCAGGGAATGAGGGAAATGGGGGTGGGGGTAAGTTTCAGGAGGAACATAGGGTGTAAGGACCTGGGCTGGGAAGGGCGGCACTGTCTGACCAGGGGGCTATGGAAGGCTGCAGGGTTTCCAGGAATTTGAGGTCCTGGGGGAGCTGAAGCTAGAGACCCCTTGGGTGGCCCAGGTTCCAGGGGCTGACCTCTTTGTGAGCCCCATCTCCTATGTCGTGGGCATTGAGAGAGAACAGGGCGCCCCGGGCTCCCACCAGCAGCCTTGCTGAGGCCTCCTCCAGCAGCAGTGTTGAGTAGTTCTGGGCTGGGCCCTTGAAGTGCCGGGTCCCAGAGAGCTCTGGGGAGAGCAGGAGCTGTGAGCCTGGTTCTTGAGCTGCCTCTCCACCCCCAGCCCTGGCTCCTGCTGCCTTTTGAGGTTGAGGGTGTTGGTCTAACCTTCGTAGGGGATAGTTATCCGCGGGGTGGCATCTAGTTCTCTGGATGGTCTTCGAGGTGAGGGTCCGGGGACTGCAGTTGCTGTGAGGATACTCAGGAGGAGGGGCCAGAGCCTCCCCCACATCTTCCTGGGGAAGCCCAGACCACCAAGACCCCCAAGGGGAGCCAGGGCCAGAGTCAAGGGGATGATGGGAAGAATAGTCACAGGGGTCAAGGTCCAGGGAGGTCACTTGGAAGGTCAGGGGTCATGGGGCCAGGGAGGGTCCTGGAATTGAGGGGACATGGAATCATAGGGTTGCGTGGCCATGGAATCTCAGGTAAGAGGTCAGAGGATCACATACTGCCTGTCTGCATCAAATACAAACTCCATGGTGGAAGTGAGTTGTGGGGTCATAGAGGGGTTGTAGGTCACTGATAGGGTTTCCCTGCCTTGACAGCAGGGCTAGTCCTGGTTCTCTGAAGTCTGGTTTCTGAAGAAAAAAACAACAACAGGAAAAAAAAGGCCTTTGATCTGTATGTGGGTGGAAGGTAGATGGCATTAACCCCAGACTTCAGGGAGTACTGAAGGGAGGAGGCCAAGCATCCACAGAACTCCCACATGAGGATTGACTCAGTCATTCTGACACAGGAAGTTGGGTGGAACTCACCCTCTTTACAGACCCTTGACTTCCCCCAACCCAAACCCAAGGTAAAGGTCCTTCTCAACCAAGTCAGAAACTTAGCTAGGCCTCCTTCTTGGTGGAGCTTGTGTTCTCAGGGAAAATGCCTTCTCCTCCCAACAATGAGATCCAGCTGGGCAGCAGCTGCCCTTGCTGCCTGTGGGGGTGTCTCAGGCAGGAAGGCCTGGGCAAAGACATTTAATGGGTCTTTGTCTATTTTGTCCTGTTTTCCCTTTGTTTCTTCTTTTCCCTGGCCTGAGAGCTCCCTCTGGAATTTCTCTTTAATTAGACACTTCTCAGCATTCCTCTCTGAGGGGGTGCACATCTCTGCCTTGCCCATTCGAGTCTGTACTGTACCATCTGGCTAGGCATCTACACATGCCCTTACCTGCAAACAGGCACTCACAGGCATTGGGGTGTATCTGGCTCCCTTGGCTGCATGAGTGTAACGTCTGTACAGGAGCCTACAGTGTGCAAGTCCAGTTAATTGAGACATGAGCAACATAGAAAAGGTGAACGATGGGATCCCTGAGCTCTTAGCCATCTCCCCTGGCATATCTCGGAGATTTTCCCACACCTGGACCCTCCTTCAAGCCAACCAGCTGGGAATGGGATGGGGGTAGGTGGCAGGCCTCCTCAGAGCCCTGTAACAGGCCTGATCTCTGAGGTGGCTCCTGAAGGCTTCCTGAGCTGGGCTAGGTGTGGAGGAAGCCTGACCTACCCAATCTCATCAGATGCTCAGAGACAGGGCCAGAGGAGTCACTGGCCTCTCCCCTCCCTTTCAGGTCAAATATTAACTATGTGGCCTTGAAGAGAGGTGAGGGACCAGAAGCTGGCCAGAGGGAAAACAGGAATTTGGGGTATTTATTCAGGAGGTAAAGGTCACCACTGTAGTGGGCAGAGCCCAAAGGAGGGGAATGGAGTATGAGTAGAGAGAAGAGGGTCCCTGGACCACAGAAAGGGCATCAGCTACTGGTTTAGGGGCTGGGGCAGAAGAAGGCCCCAGGCAAACTGCCCATGCTCCACCCCTCACTATGGAGGCACACCTGTTTACCTTTGGGGCCTCTTATTTGCTTAGTGCAAAGGGGGGAGGGGAGCCCTCGGGCTAGGAGGAATCAGTCCCTGGGATTGGGCAGGAGGAACACAGGCCAGGTCAGAGGCACCACTCAGAGTGTGGTGCATGGCACACTCACACATGTTTACACAAGAGTCACATGTGTCCAGAGGAGGGTGATGTGCATGCAAACAGGTGCATACATACATACATAAGCACAGGAGGGCTGTGAACCTATGTACTCACAAGAGAGGCATGCGTACACATTCACAGGAAGGTTTGTGCACACATGTTCACCAAAAAGGCCTATCACATGTGTTAATATGTATTCACATGTCCTTTCATTCAGCAGGTCCCACAGCCTCAGAGGATGACAAGGACATCGGCATGTGCATATGAAGGACTGTACACTGGAGGGTCACATAGGTGGAGGAACATGCACACAAACTCATTAATACAGTGAGTCAGGCACCATCATATGCACAGAAGGGTCAAGTACATGTGTGTTCACGGTCCTCACACACACAATTACATCTACACAGATGTACAAGCATACGTACATACAGGGGTCCAGTTCTCAATGCAGGCTTGGAGGCTGCCAGTGTCCATGGAGGGTGAGATTAAGAGCAGAACCACACCTCCCTCCCCATTGTCCCAATTCTAAGGTCAGATTCCAAGTTTGTGTTTGTGTGATAGGGGAGGCTTCTGACCTCAGATGCTCAAATGGGATGGGTGCATGGGTCAAGGCTGCTTTGCAAGGTAGGAAGGAGGTCCCTAGTTTTAGCAAAGAAAAGATGGAATGGAACAGGTAACTTGTCACTCCATGTTTCCTGCAGTTCTAGATAATAGGGATAATGGGAGTTGAGCCTAAGCTCTCAGCCCCCATTTAACCTGTTGGGAGAGAGGGCGGGGCTAAGGGGCAACAAGGCTTCAAGGTCTCCAATTCACACCCCACACTCCACCCCTGGTTCGACAGTTTGGGTTTCTCCCCAGAACCAGCCCCCTGGACTCTATCACCTTCCCACTAAAGCAGATCCTAGGACAGAGGGGACTGAGGAGGGGTGACCCATCCCCCCAACAAGATCAATGTAGGATCAGCAGGCTCTCAACCTTCATCCCAGATATCCACCTGCTTAGTGTAGGAGGTATCTCCTTCTGTCCAGTAGGATGGTGGTCTCTCCTGGCCTGAGAGCCCTTCCCCCACTACCTCCTTCCTCCACCATCTCCTCCCCGGTTATCTCCTTTTCTTGGGTCTAACCTCAGTCTCTACTGCTGCAGCTCGAGGACAAGCTCTCCTTCTATCCCGCCAGACGCCTGGAGATGTGACCCAGATCTCGGGGAACACTTTGCCACACGGACCCCGCCCTGTGCTGATCCCCGACTCCGCCTTGGTGGGTCTGCGCCCAGTGCAGCCAGAGGCCTGGCTCGCGCCCCTCCACAGCCTTTACGAGGGACTGGGGGACTTGGCGGTGAGAAAGGCCTGGCCCAGCTTGGAGGGTGGAATGGATGTAGGGAAGGCTTAACCTGGCCTCCGTCCCTCAGCCCAAGCGCCGCCGCCACCGCCGCCCGCACTCCCTGCCTGTCTCACCTTTGCGCTCTGATCCTGGGCAATAGAGACAGCCACGGCGCACAGCTCCGGGGCCCCAAAGCACCAGCTGCAGGATGAAGGGGCCGCGGTCAGAGGCGGGGCGGGGGGAGGCGGAGCTGGGGTGTGGGGCGGGGCCTGGAAGACCGAATAAGGAGGCGGGGCCGACAGGGTGGAGTATGGAGAAGGGCATTACTCTCTCTTTTCAGGCCCCCCAACCTATACACAGATGGTTTTAAGGCTAAGGCTCACACACAGCCCTCTGGCCTCTGGCGCCCCCACCCCCAAGGCCCGCGGCCCCGTTATTGCCCCCTGGTGGTGGCCTCACCACCCTGAGTACCCTCAATGGCTTACTAGCCCACCTTCTCTCCCTTCTAGCCCTAGGACACCTCCGACTTGCCTCCTGCTAGGAAGGCTTAAAACTCCCAAAGCACAAGGGCTGGAGGCCTGTCCTCACTTCTTGCGTTCCTGCCACCCTCTTGTGTTTTCTGCCTAGGGTGCAGAGGGCCACAGTACGTGGAGACCAAGTGTTGTGACAGCTCTGAACACAGAACAGGGTTTTGATTCTCAGCTCAGGGTCCCAGTCACCAAGTCTGTCAGCCTGAGGTCTGGGTGGGTGAAGAAGGTCAGGCCTGGAGGGATGAAGTAATAGCTTGACCAGAAGTACACACATAAAGTACTGTTTTTCTGAATAAATAAGCCACCACCATTTGTACCTGTCCACTCAACAAATCTTAGACATAACTGGGGTACACCTCCAAATGAACTGGGTCACTCAGACACCTGCCTTCCCTTCCAGCTCGCCTTGGACATCTTTCTTACTCTAGACCTTTCAGTGAACTCCTCCTAGGCAATAAAATATTCTGTCCTTCCTGGGCTCAATCACCTTAGTAAGCAATCTAGGAAGCCCCCTCAGAATCAACTCCCCAACTCCTTTTCAACTAGGATGGTCCTACACAATCTTGGGCCCTTCAGTTTCCCCTCAGCTGAGACCATGCCTGCCTTCTTCCCATTGCCATTAAAGACTCCTCTCTAAGGTTTGACTCAAACCCAAGCTCTAGCCAAGACCTGGCTTGACCAAAATGATGAGCACCACAGGGGCATAAGTGACTGAATTATGCGCCCAGGAGTCTGCACTCTGGATGGACAGAAAGCGGGAGAAGAGGCAGATGATCACTGGCCTGAGAACAGGTGAATAAGATTCAAGAGGCCATGTCATTATTTAACTGAAGGAACCCAATGAGACACATCATCCTCCTTTTTCTGAATTCTCCAAAGCTTAGTTTGGCACTTCATACAATCTCGTAGTTTTTGGGCTGCTGTGTGTGACTAAACAGCAGGGCCCACTTAACACTTCCACCGCCCCCAGCACTCTGCAAATGGGATGTGTATGTGGAGAGGGTGGTAGCTGGAGAGAAATGCTTGAAACGTACATACACACTTACAAAGAGTGCCCAGCTTTATTTTTTCTTTATTGTGCCTTCTTCCATCCTGAGGGATTAATAGCCTTATTTTATAGATGGGAAAACAGGCTCTAAGAGGTTAAGTAACTTGCCTTGAAATTATTCTTGTGTTTATAGAGAGAACCATCAGGACTGGGAAAGCCTGAGGAGTGGAGCAGCGTGAGCCTGAGGGCGTGCTGTCAGAGCAGAGACAGGTATGTGTACATTTGTGTTGGGGGAGCAGGCCGAAGGGAACGAGCATGAGAGAGAAGGTGAGTTTGAATTGACGAGATGGGAGAGTTCCTAGTAGGTAATAGAAAGGAAAAGTTTCACATGTAGTTTGGAAAAGACCACAGAAGAAAACCCTGAAAGAGCTGACTAAGGAAGCCCAAGCTGGGAAAACTGGGAAAGATATGACTAAAAAAAATAAATCTGTAGTCCTTGTGGGAAAGTGGTTGGGGGTGACAGTGGAGGAGGGACAGGAAAACTGTTAGCCCCATAGTACCAGAAATTAAACTGCAAGGGACAAAGCTCCTTGTGGTCTCACTGAACTCACAGTGCCAACTTTATGTACCTCAGGAGGTGACAAGCAGGCCGAAGTGATTTGGTGGTAGGTTCAGCACCCCACTCATCTATACTCAGAGGCAAGCCTTTCTCCTCTAAGGTGCTCTGATGGCAGACTCAGAACCTCACACATTTTCCAATGAACAAAATATATAAATTACAATGCTGAGTTTCAACATGGCACTTGTTAACACTGTAGTTGGGCAGTTCCTTCAGTACCTCTGATAATATAGATTCAGACGACAATGCATTTCTCTCTGCTGTCCTCCCACTTCAATCTCTGAACCTAGTGAAATGATCAGATGTGACAGCAATTAATGGAACTTTCTATGGGAAGCCCCTTTGATAATACTCCTCTCGGCAAATCAAGCTGATAAAAAATATGAATGAAGAGAAGACGAACAGTGGAAGAGACTCGAAAGCAAACTGAGAAATTAAACCTGACCTAGCTATGATTTGTGTCCTGGGACACAGGCAGGTCCTTCTTTGAGCAGGTGGTTAACTTTAAGTCACTACCTTGGCTGTTTCACAGGGTGGCTGTGAGGATCCCATTTGAAAACCTCTGGTGTACTTCACAAATAGAACCCAAATGGTGGGGTTTATTTTTGCTAGGTTATTCTCCCCAACTGTGTTGGAGGAAAGTCGCTGAGGGCAGTGCTGGTCATCCCCAGCCACCTACACACCAGCATTTGGCTCCAGGCTTTGCACAGAGCACTCACTGTAGCAGGGATATCCTAGGTGTATGAGGTAGGTATGAACTGAAACTTGAGCAGAGGTTCCCTGAGGCAAAATAACTCTAGCCTAGTCAAGTTGTCCTGCTTGCTGTTCACTGTGGCAGCATTTGTTCTTGCGTTGCCATCTCCACCTCTGGTTTGCCCAGCATTCTCCCCCTAGGTAGTGTGATCTTTATTTTAGTTAGGCACATTACATCTAAGGTGCTTCTTTAGTAGGAACTGTCACCAGTGCAACAATGCTCCCTGTGCCTCAGAAGCCTGTTTTGCCTGTTAAGTTTTCCTCCCAGCCAGTTGTCTTGGAATCATATCCAAAGCTGGGCCTTCTGGTTTGACCTCTCTTGACTCCAGCCTGGGGAATGGTTAGCAAGGAAAAGGGAGTGTCAGGACATGTCCACAAATGCTGGAATATCACCACCCATCACCCCTTTCTCAGCTTTAGCATGCTGGGTTTTAAAGTCACAAACATATTTTTTTTCCCCAGCAGAGGCAGAGTTGGGCAGAGAAGCCTCTGGGGCTCCCTGTCAGAAAGAACAGAACAGTTTTAAGAGATATGGTTTGCTCAGATGTCAGTGAAGCCTGAGTGCCCTAAGATCAATTCGGTCATCTGAGAAGAGGCTCAACTTAGAGCTAATAATAGCTAGCATTTATTGAGTTCTTGCTATATGCCAAATACTTAGGTAAACATTTTTCATACATTAGCTCATTTAGCCCTCACAAACTCAGGCAGACACCATTATTATTTTCCTTTAACTGGTGAAGAAACTAAGACCCAGAAAAAGTAACTTGTAATGGATCAAACAACTGTTATAGTGAATCTGGGGTTTGAGGTTAGGACTAAGGACAAGGGCAAGGCCCTTAACTTGTACAAGGCTGTGTTGCCTGCCTTCCAGTAAGTCCTTAGGCAATGTCTCTACTTTTGTCTGTGCTGTCACTCCCCCACTTCTCCACGCCACTGTTGGGAGAAAAATGCTCATAGGCTATCTCCTTTAAACTAGCCTGTCAAATGGGAGAAATGCTGACATGGATCTGGAACCTGAGCCTCTGGCAACCATGCTTAGCCCTTCTATGACCTCATAAGAACAGCTGCTCCTGTGAGAAAGTGTCAACCTCTGTCTCCTCCAGCTGGCATATCTAGAGATGGATATTCTTGGCAGGTTGGGGGTGATCCTGAACCCTCTACATTGTATGGCTTCTCCTGAACTCTAGAACAAGGAGACCAGGCCAACGGTATTCTTTA
This sequence comes from Molossus molossus, assembly GCF_014108415.1. Classification (NCBI taxonomy): domain Eukaryota; kingdom Metazoa; phylum Chordata; class Mammalia; order Chiroptera; family Molossidae; genus Molossus; species Molossus molossus. Next base: position 23,241,045 of record NW_023425352.1, read on the forward strand.
CCAGTCCTCTTTGCCCCAAAACAGCAAGTATCTTCACTTGGATACCACAAGGTACGATTCATGAGAGCTCTGTTTGTGTTGTTCACCACTAAATCATAAAGAGTGCCTAGTAGGTAGTAGGGACTCAATAGTTGTTGAACATTGTGGATGAGGTAAGGTAAGAATGAGATTACTGAATTCCTGACTACAAAGTATATAACAAATTATTCATTAGGTTATACAAAAGTGAACTATATACAATTATGGCTTTAAGTATTACAGAAACAGGAGATATCACACTAAAAACTGGAGAATCCAAAGCAAGAGGATGAAAGGAACCAATCAGTTTAAAAAGCAGGGGAGCCCTGGCCAGTTTGGCTCAGCAGTTAGAGCATTGGCTTGCGGACCAGAGAGTCCTGGGTTCTGTTTCTGCTAAGGACACGTACCTCGGTTGCAGTTGTCCTTTCCCCAGTTGGGGTCGTGTGGGTGGCAACCACTTGATGTGTCTCTCTCTGATCAATGTTTCTCTCTCTCTTCCCCCCTTCCCTCCTGCTGTATCTGAAGATAAATGCAAAAATGTCCTCTGGTGAGGATAATAAAAAATAAAATAAAATAAAATAAAATAAAATAAAATAAAATAAAAAGCAGGGAATGGGGCAGCAGAAGGAACTGGACATTCCAGATACTTAACCATCCCCACTCCCAAACAAATATTACCAAACACATGTTCAAACTGAGAAAAAGCCATTTTAATAACACACATACATTCATAGGACTTTAAACAAGATGTAGTATAAATCTTAAAAAAAAAGAAAAGAAAAGAAAAAGGAAATCTGCATCTACTTGTAAACTGCCTAAGAGCTGGTGAATTAACTGGCTGACAGGTCTGCCCAGGGAAAAGAAACACACAGATAATGAGGTGTACCAACACTGCTAATGAGTAAGAAATAGCCACAGATCATGCTCTACATACCCAGCCACCTGCACCCTAATCTTGCCTCCGTACAGGCAAATCAGGACAGTCCTTCCCTAATTTTCCAACTCAGTCACTTGTTAATGGGTCACCTCTTAAATTTTTACTTTTTAAAATGTAAAAGTTATTCTTGGTTTAAGGACTCCACACATTATTACTGGCCAGTCCCCACCAACTATACTTGTTTTGACAGAAATAAAAATGCAAATGTTGCAACTGAGCCTGGATGACAATACGCCATTTTCTATCTTTTACATCTGGGGAAATTTTTGTGAAGTCAAAAGCAAGCTACTACTTGTACCTCAAAACAAAAACAAAATGCCAGCCTTCCGAAAGGTGACAAAGGCACCACTGCCATCAGGAGATAAGACAGAAAATGTACAAATGCTGTTACTTTACTGCTACATAGATAGATTTTGTGTATGGAGAGCATCTTCACTTAACATGATATAACTAACAGAATTGTATTTTCGGGTAACAGGAAAAGCAGTTTAGAAAAGGCAAACAGTTACACACAAAAGCATAAACACTTACAAGTATCTTAAATTTCAGCTTGCAATAGGGTAATAAGTTTGACATACATATCCAGAAAATTAGACGAGGTGATTTTTGGCACAGTAATACTGCCAAACACACCACCACTCAGTGCAAGCTTTGTTTGCCAAGTCCCAAAAGTGGCCTGACATTTTCTGTGCAATGAACATTTTCTCCCCTGCTACCATCCCATTCACTGGGTGGGCAACAACAGCAGGAAGGAGACAAAGCAAGGGGACTCAAGAGGGATAAGGGTGGTACTTGATTTGGGAGAATAACCATGGACTACTTGTGCTAAAAGAGAATCACACAATTTTTATGAGAACCCGAATGCAAATACTGACTGGAATATGACCTGGAGACTGAAGACATCTACCAGAGTCATAAATACAAGGGTCCAAACCAATGTTTGGCCTTTTATTTTAAAGGGATACATGAAGTACTTTTCTCTCATGGAGAAGGATAATTAAAAATATACTTTTCTTATTGGAACTGATAAATAAAAATGTATCAAAGTGGTTTTAAATTTGACGGGCAGTTACCTGTTGAAACTGCAATACAAAAGGGTCACTTAAAAATAAAAACAAAAAAACCTGAATAACCCACTTGTCCCCCCATCAATGTACACAATTAGAAAATATTTACACACTGTAATTACAAGCAATATAAGCAGTATTTTATACTTTTGAGATTTTTGTACACTTTACACAATGCAAAATGAGAAAATATGAACACTTATATAAAATTACACACAAATAATGTATCTACAAAGTATTAAATTACAGCGAGTGAAAGCCCCCACTGTTGGGCAGATAGATGCCAGAGTTTCAAGCTTCTGTCAAATATAACTCTTTGTATCTATCTCATTAACCGTAAGTGGCATTTTCTAACAATACCCTTAAGAGGTAGTATCAAGATAATAATATTCTTACCAGTAAACTCAACACAGAATAAAACTTTTGATGGTCTGACAGGGTTCTTAGGAACTGGAGTTACATAGTCTTCCCCAGAAAATCTCTAACTGCTCAATGTTTGACATGGGCTCAAAAGTCACTTACGCTATTTTAAATGATAAATTTAAGATAAAAATGCGTTTTACTCCTAAGCCTCAATGTAGAGGTAGAAAACTATTTTTCAAAATGTATCTTCTTCCCTTGCAAACTACAAAAACATCAAGTCCAATTCCCTTTCCTGCCATCATCTTTCCCCCAACTGGAGACATCACAGTGCTCAGGATAGCTAGCAATGTCATCCAAGTCAATATTGAAAGAAAGAAGAAGAAAAAAAAAGTTGGCATTTTCTTTTAAGAAACAAACCCTCCTAAAAGGGATGTTGTCAACAAAATACTTTTTCAGCTAGCTAGTAAGAGTCTATTACTACCAAAGGCTTCAAAGGGCCTTTGGGCTAAGACCAGCATGTGCATTTTTACTAACCCTCCACCATTTAAACCAAAGGGTGGCTTTCCAGTGTTTAAGAATTTAGAGCAGCTGTGGTTTTCAAGTGCAATAACTTTAAAATACAAGCACAAACACACATGTGTGCACACACGTGTGTAATGTCCTAAAGAATAAACACCATCCAGGTCTCTGTCAGGTTTTTGGAAACTTGTCCAGATTTTTAAAGTTTTATAATACGGATTTCTATAATATGGCTACTAAGGGCCCAGAATTCTAAGACTTAGCCAAGATTCTATGATTTAACCAGTATTTTAAAAAATGCACTGGAAATTAAAAACAAACTGCATATGAATGTTTTGGCATGAAAACAGTCACTATTTTATAACTTAACCTCTTGCCCTTAAGGGGATCTGACAATAATATACCTTTGTTTCTCAACTGTTTGGTTTGTTTAAATGTATTTTAAAACCTAACAGACTTATAATCTTGAATAGTGAAGTAAAATGCATGGGTTGCAACCTCCCTGTGGTTTATAGGAGTTACAGAAGAGATTTATTCTTTTTGTTACTAAACTCAATTGTAATCTTTTCCATTAAGTCTTAAAATAACCAAAAGGGAGAATTAAACCCAACTAGAATTTGGTCATGGTTTCTTCAACTCCTCACATTGGTACAAATCTTTTCTTACATATTTCCTGTGATTATCCAAGTGCCACAAATACAATAAACAAGCAAACAAACAAGCAAACAAACAAACAAAAAAAACCTGGCTTATAATTTAACAGAGGAGTTAATAGGGGCAGGTTAGACATGCAACTATTAGCTGCTTCTACTCTTCCCACCTTTTACAGGATTCTGTTCTTTTAAAAGGCCAATTGCCTTAATTAAGCAGACTGTGTTTCATATCTGCTTCAGAAATGGCAATTTCTTTATTACCAGCCTCATACTAGATACGCAAGTGGCACACTTGCTGCACAATTTCTTAGTATTCCACCAGATTTTGTAGTAATCCTTTCTACTCCTCTAGGAAAAGCTCTTATTGAATTTCTCCTGGTTCATATTTTCGCTTTTGCAACTCCTGTTAAGAATCTGGTACCCAGAAGTCATGAAGCTGCCCCTAGAAAACAGGAGAAAACAAAAACAAAAAAACAACAGGATAAAGAAAAACCAAATTATGAATTAATCTTCATAAAACATCTCATCATCAGACAATAGACTTTGATAATTAAAGTAAAAAAATCTCTTTATATTTTTCTGAAAATTTATCAGATTCAAGTTTCACATTTTTTGGTCTATCAATTAAAAAATATAAAATAAGTACAAGCTGTTTCCTCTTCACCAACACACACATGCAGAGGGTCATATTTAAGAAGATTAAATAAAATGTTAAGCTGATTAATATAAGGTTTTAGATTTAAATTCTTTTCTTTTTCTTTTTTTTTTTTATCCTCACCCGAGGACACTCTTCCTTTTTTGTTCAGGTAGAGTGGGAGGGAGAGAGAGGAAGAGAGAGAGAGAGAGAAACATCGATGTGAAAGGAACACATCGAGTGGCTGCCACCCGCACAACCCACCAGGGCCGGGGACAAACTGCAACCGAGGTACATGCCCTTAGCAGGAACCGAACCCGGGTCTCTCAGGACCGCAGGCTGACGCTCTAACCGCTGAGCCAAACCGGCCAGGGCTCTCTTCTTTTTTAATGCCACATCAGCTAAGATAGCCAGCCTAAAAATAAGTCTACTGAGATTAGAAACAACAAAACATTAGATTTCTCAAAGACTTCTCTAAAAGGGAGTATATATCTTATGGACACCAAGAGCAAGAGTCAAAATGTCAAAATAGTGAGACTGCTTTCCTAATTAATATGCAGTGTTCCTGTTACTTTGATTTTTTAAAAAAGAAACTTCCAGGCCCTATCTACTGAAAGTATGGTCCCTGGACAAGCAACATTGGCATTAACCTGAGAAAACCTGGTAGAAATGCAGAATATCTCAGGTCCTACTCCAGACCTATTGAATAAAAATGTGCATTTCAACAAGTTCCTTGTTGATGCTTATGCACATCAAAAGGGGGGGGGACGACACAGATAAAACTGGACTTAACAAGGAAGTTCAGTTTTGTTCTACAAATGATACCATCAAGACAAAAAGACAGCATACAGAATGGAAGAAAATATTTGCAAATTATACCTACTAAAGTATTTAGAACATATAAAGAATTCTTATAATTCAATAACAAAAAGATAAAAACCCAATTAAAAAATGGGCAAAGAATTTGAATAGACATTTCTCCAAAGAAGCTATACTGGCTAATAAGCACATGAAAAAATGCTTATTAGTCATTAGGGAAATGCAAATTAAAACCACACAGTGATATTCTACTTCCAACCTCCTATTATGGCTCTAGTAAAAGAAAAACAGGTAACATGCCCTGCTTGGTTTGGCTCAGTGGTTAGAGCTTTGGCCAGCCTACCAAATGTCTTGGGTCCGATTTCTGATCAAGGGCACATTCGATCCCTGACTCCATGTTTGTCTCCCTCCCTCTTCCACTCTATCTAAAAATCAATGGAAAAATATCCTCAGGTGAGGGTAAAAAAAACACACACACACACACACACACACACACACACACACACACGCACGCCCCCCCCCCCCCCCCATAACAAATGTTGACAAGAATGTGGAGAAATTAGAAACCTCAAATATTCTGGTGGGAATGTAAAATGGTGCAGCCACTTTGGGAAAACAGTCTAACAGTTCCTCAAAACATTTAACAGAATTACCAGATGACCCAGCAAAAATATGACCACTACTTCTGGGTATATGCCTAAGATGTTTTCACTTGAAAACATGTTCACACAAAAACCTATACACAAATGTGCATGAAAGCATTACTCATAATAGCCAGGAAGGGGAAACAACTCAAATGTCCATCTCTTAAGTCTATAAATAAAACGTGATATATCCATACAGTGAAATATTATTTGGCAATAGAAAGGACATACATGATACAACATGGATTAACTTAACATTATGTTATGTGAAAGAAGCCAGTCATTAAATACCACATAGTAGATGATTTCATCTATATAAAATATAAAGAACAGCCCAGCCGGTGTGGCTCAGTGGTTGAGCATCGACCCATGCACCAAGAGGTCATTGGTTCGATTCCCGGTCAGGGCACATGCCCAGTTTGTGGGCCGAATCCCCAGTGGGGGCATGCAGGAGGCAGCCAGTCAATGTTCTTTCTCATCAATGTTTCTATCTCTCTCTCTCTCCTTTTCCCTTCCTCTCTCTCTAAAATCAGTAAAGGAAAAAAAAAAAATTAAAAAGAAATATAAAGAACAGGCAAATCTATACAGACAGAGAATCTGTAGTTGTTCAGGGCTTGATGAAATGGGGATGGTAGCTTGGGAATGGGAGCGGCTGCTAATGAGTATGGAATTCTTTTTTTTGGAGTGACAAAATGTCTAAAGTTAGATTGTGGCAATGGCTGCACAACTCTGCATATACTAAAAACCACTGTATACTTTAAATGGGTGATATGTATGATATGTGAATTTTATCTCAATTAAGCTGTTAAGAAAAATGCTTCTTGTGAAATAATCTCCATTTGATGCAATTTAATATTTTTAAATGGGCTTGACCACGTCTTGAAATAAATGAATATTAAAAACAAAAACTAAAAAAAAAAAAAAAATATATATATATATATATATATGAACTACTATACTGGAGTTTTCAGTTTTCTTAGGATACCTAGAAGCAAGTGCTCTGTCGTACTTTTTTCAAACAATATGAAGAAATATCATTTAGCAAAACTATTAAGAATAAATAAAACTGTTTAATAAAATGACACCTGAGTAGGTCGACAGTTCTGGATTATTTCCTGCCATTTTCCATGTATCCTGGCAACCAAGTCTTTTACCTTAAAAATATCAGATGGGGGAAAAAGAATCAGATCAAAACATCCGCACCTAAAATTAATGTAAGGCTTAATCCAAAAGACTTGATAACTATGACAGGCCCACCCCCAACAACTCAATTTTGTTTTTTTAAATGTTTTTATTAATTTTAAGAGAGAGAGGAAAGAGAAAGAAAGATACAAATAAATAGATGAGAGAGACACATTGATTGGCCACATCCTGCATGCTCCCTCACTGGGGATCAAGCCTATAACTCAGGCATCAAGCCTGCAACCCAGGCACATGCCCCGACCGGGAATCGAACCAGTGACTTCTTGGTCCATGAGTCGATGCTCAACCACTGAGCCAAACTGGGTGGGCAACTCAATTTGATTTTTGTTAAGAAAGAAAAAACAAACTATTCATCTTCTGGAGGGGCTTTAAAATCATAGTGATTAATAAGATTTTTCTTTATCACCACAATCTAAAATACTGAATGCTAAGGACTCAATTTTGCCATCAGTCACTAAAGATCATCCAGAAAAACATATTCCCTACTTTCAAGACACATTTTCAACTTGCTGACTTTTGAACACTCAGATAGAGAAGCTAAAGGGTAGCCTCTGTTATAGGGCCCAAGGCTTAGATGATTACCTGCTTTCCTAGCTTCTATTTGAAAGTTTTAAGGCCATGCCCTGGCCAGCTTGGCTCAGCAGTTAGAGCAGCGGTTCTCAACCTGTGGGTCACGACCCTTTCACAGGGGTTGCCTAAGATCATCGGAAAACTCATTTCCGATGGCGATTCATAACAGTAGCAAAATTACAGTTATGAAGTAGCAACAAAAATAATTTTATGGTTGGGGGTCACCACAACATGAGGAACCGTATTAAAGGGTCGCGGCATTATGAAGGTTGAGAACCACTGGGTTAGAGGGTTGGCCCGCGGACCACAGAGCCCCGGGTTTGGTTCCCACTAAGGGCACGTACCTCGGTTGCAGTTTGTCCCCAGCCTCATCTGGGGTCGTGTGGGTGGCAACCAATCAATGTCTCTTTGACACTGACGTTTCTCTCTCTCTTCTTCCCTCTCTCCCTCCCGCTCTATTTGAAGATAAATGCAAAAATGTCCTCAGGTGAGGTTTAAAAAAAATAAAATAAGTTTCAAGGCTATTAAAAAAGAGTGGTTGTCATTTGTTCCTTTCTACATTATCAAAAGATCCAAAATTCACCATTACACCTCTCTAGGTTTTTGTAAAGTATGACGGATCTTTAAATACTTGGTGTAAGGGGGAGGGGGGAATCAGTGGGGGAAAAAAGGAGAAACATCTGTAACAAAAATTAATCAATAAAAAAAATAAAATAAAATAAAAATAAATAAATAAATACTTGGTATATTCCGACACATGGAGGTTTAACAAATCTTTGTATAAAACTTAAACTTTCCTACCACTCTAGAGATTCTCAATGAGCTCTTGAACATAACAGCCTGAGAAAAATGTTCTAAACAAGTCAGGAATTTTATAGCTACTTTAAGTTTGTAAAGTAAATTGCAAGATCAGTTTTTCTCTCCATTTAGAGTTCAGGAGATTTAGTTTCTACAAAACAATTACTAAATTTCTAGTAGAAGCTTGTAGAGAGAGGCATGCAACTCAACTATTTCAGCAGGGCCATCCCCTAAGTAATTTCCACAGATCTCTAAGTTATTCTCCACTCTAAGTAAGAGGAGCCCTGGCACCAATATGCCCTGCCCTTGACTTTAAGAAACAAAAACCTTGGGCGGTCTCCTTTTAAGCATGTCTGTCAGCAATAGCCACTACCACCAAGTTCTACGGGCCAATAACTCCAGTTAGTGTTCAAAAGAATGTGATTCTGAAACTATGGTTTCCACTCTAAGACAAAGACCCTATCCCTTACATGTATTTGAAAACCTGCAACCTCATACAACTTTCTTAGTTGTTCATTTTTGTATTTAACTTAAATCTACTAAAATAAATACAGATCTTAAATATAAACAGGCTAACCTTTACAGCCAATTAATGTAAGATATAAAGTTACAAAGCTGATACTTCACATTCAACAACTATCTAAACACAGGGGCAAAAGGAATCAGTTTTACATTACAAAAGCGAAAAGATGATTTGGAATAAAAAATTCCTTACAAAAGCCCCGTCTGTTGTCGCTCAGTTGGCTGGGTGATATCCTGGGCACCAAAAGGCTGCCAATTTGAGAAAGGTTGCTGGTTCAATTCCTAGCCAGGGCACATGCCACGGTGGGGGACTCAATGGTGGGCTCAATACTAGTCTACAGATGTTTCACTCTCTCTCTTCCTTCCACTCTCTCTAAAACTCAATAAAAATATTTTCCCTAGTCAGTGTGGCTCAGTGATTGACTGCTGTCCCATGGAATGAGAGGTCCTGGTTCAATTCCCGGTCAGGGCACGACTGGGGTTGCAGGTTCAATTCTGGCCCTGGTCACGTTGTGCAAGAGGCAACCAATTGATGTGTCGCTCTCATATTGATGTTTCTTTCTCTCTCTTTTCCCCTCCCTCCCTTCCACTCTATCTAAAAAATAACGGAAAAATATCCTTGGGTAAGGATTAACAAAACAAAAACAAAAAAAGCTGAAGTTGCTTTCCTAATTCTAAACTCATATACTTAGCTTTTCTACTGTTCCAATATACTAAACCTTAGCATGCTTATTGCTGAATCTTTTCCATTCTAGAGCTCAGAATGGATGATGTGCAGAACTCAGATTTGAAGAGTCCTTCTTTTAACATATTTTCTTAATGGAACATACAAAGAATAACACCTACCCTATTTCTTCTCTATGAACAAAACAGATTTTTAACCATCACCAAATTTTATAACCACCATTTAGAAAACATATATTTATTTAAACAATGCTTTAATTCCTGAAGCTAACTTTAGCATAAAGGTCTTTAAGTTTCAGTGGTAGTGAAAGAATTTTTCTCCTTATCTGTCAGCAGTTTTAGAATAGAAAGCATAGTAAAATTTGAAAATATATTTGCTTTCAGATGATTTTCCTTTCACTTTCAATCTAGCTGTAAGTACTTAGTTGAAGTTGATTTCTGTTATTAAAAGAGAAAATCATATTTTTAATCTCATATGTTCTTTTTTTAAGAGAGAGCTTTAAATGCTTCTCTTCATCAAATATTAATGTAACTAATGTTAAACATATAAAAACTAAGAAAAACACACTTACCTTAGTTCTATAAAACAGTCTTGCATCTTCCCTAATATCACACTTAACATGCTTTTCCAAAGCCCCACAGAGGAGCACAAAGTGTCTCTGTGTAAGACAAATGCAAAGAATGAAAACAACCCTGGAGCATTACAAATTACCAGAACTAAAAAGCATTAAAAAATCTACCATTCTCTAGTTAGCAATTTCTGATTTAACCATCCAAAATAATAACAGTGAAAGTAGTAACTGCATTAAAAAAATAAAAAAGTAACCGCTACAACAGTAAGACTGTTATGGTTTATTGCTAATTAATGTAAAAAATATACACAAAAATAAAAGTGTTTTTTTTGCTATGTATTGAAACACATTAGTGGAAATTAATCCTAGAGCCTATATTGTGATGTAATGCCCAGAAATCTAATGAGAACTTCCTTTAACACATTCTCTCGTGAAATATTCAAATAACAACAGGTATTTTTTTCTCTATAAATCATTTTAATAGTAGTTCCTTAAAAAATTAAGTATCTTACCACAGTGAGATATCACCTCACACATGTCAGAATGGCTATCATGAATAAATCAACAAACAAGTGTTGGAGAGCATGTGGAGAAAAGGGAACCCTTGTGCACTGTTGGTGGGAATGTAGACTGGTGCAGCCACTGAGGAAAGCAGAATGGAGTTACCTCAAAAAATTAAAGATAGATCTGCCTTACAACCTGCCTGATTCCACTTCTGGGAATTTATTCGAAGAAACACGAAACACTAATTCAAAAGAATATATGCACCCTTACATTCATTGCAGCGTTCTTTACAATAGCCAAGATTTGGAAGCAGCCCAAGTGTCCACAAGTAGATGAGTGGATAAAGCAGCTATAGTACATTTACACAATGGGGTACTATTTGGCCATAAAAGGGAAGAAAATTTTACCCTTTGTGACAGCATAGATGAACCTGAAGAACATTATGCTAAGTGAAATAAGCCAGTCAGAGAAAGACAAGTACCATATGATTTCACTCATATGTGGAATTTAAAGAACAAATGGAACTAACAAGCAAAACAGAGGCAGAATCATAGATAGAGAGCAGGCAGACAGCTCTGGTGGGTGGAGGTATTGAGGGTGGTGGTGGAGGTGGTGGAGGGATTGAGCAAAAAAGAAAAAAAAAACACTGTCTTTTAATTTTTAGAAGTGTATAGTCCAAAACAGTCACTTACACACATATACCCAGGCTGAATACACTAAGGTAGGAATGTAAATGGATACTTAAAAAAAAAAGTTTCATTGATTTTTAGAGAGGAAGGGAGAGGGAGAAACATCGAGGTGAGATGGATTGGCTACCTCCTATACACCCCACACTGGGGATCAAGCCCAAAACCCGGGCATATGTCCTGACTGGGAATGGAACAGGCAACCTTTCACTACACAGGATGATGCCCAACCAACTAAACTACACTGGCCAGGGCTAAATAGACACTTTTTAGGAGGGAAATGTGACAATAGCTATTTTTAAATAATTAAAATTTGAAAAATTTATAAGCTTTGATCTAGCAATTCTACTTCTAGGAATTTACCATATAGAAAATGCTTGCAAAAAAAAAAAAAAAGAAAAGAAAATGCTTGCATAGGTTGGTAGAGATATAAATTAGTATATTTATGTTAACATGGTGTATAATCACAAAAATGTAATGTTCATCAATAAAAGTTTTTAAAAATAGTTTTTAGATAGAAGTGCTAATGTCTTAAGGCAGTGATTTTCAACCAGTTTGCTGAAAGAATTTTTAGAACATGCAATACCTGAATAGTCAGGGACACTGACTCTTTTCCTTTAGATTGTCAAATAAAAAAAATGATAAAAGCCAATGCAATAGACAGCCATGTGAATGAATGAAAGTTGTACCTATTAGTTTTGTCAGATAGGCAAAAGTTATATTTTTTTTAATGTGCCACAGAATATTAGCAATTAATTTGTGTGTGCCACGAGATGAAAACGGTAGAAAACTACTGTCTTAAAGTAAAAAAAAAAGTTGCAGATAATAACAGCCTGACTCCATTTTTGTTAAAATTATGTCAGTATATGCATAAATTATGGAGAAATTTATAGGCGGGCACTGGATTAGGAGTCTTTCACTTTATACCTTATATAATTTTATAATATTTTTAAAAATCTTCACTGGAGAATATTTTTTTTATTGATTTTAGAGAGGAAGGAAGAAGAGAAACATCGATGTGAGAGAGAAACATTTATCAGTGCCCTCTTGTCTGCATCCCAACCGAGGATTAAATCTGTACCCTAGGTATGTGCCCTGACTAGAAATTGCACCCACAACTTTTTTGGTGCACAGGATGATGCTCCAACCACCTGAGCCACATGGCCAGGGCTAATTACAGTTTTAAATAATACTCATTTTTTTTTTTATCAGAAAAAAAATTTTTTAATATAAAGACCATATGAATGACTATATTATATTAGGTTCTAACCAGGAGAATAAACAGTTCTATGTACAATATGTTTATAAAAACACATAAACCAGTCTTGTGTCCTTATACCTAAGGAGAGACTAGGTTTTAAAACAGGGGTTGGATTACCTAAAGTGTGAAACATGAGCAATTAAAGAGCTTTCCCAGGAGTATGGATCACAGCAGTATCGGGAGAACAGAACAATTTAAAATGAAAATCTCAACATGGGAAGATAATTTAGAAATGTGTATCTGAAGTAGCTTGACTTAACATCAACTTAATTTTTAAGGCAAATATTATTTCTAAAGATTAAAAAAAATGGAGTGGGAGAAGAAATGAAAAGAAACCAGGTAAGAGCTGGCCCATTTGGTATTTGGTAACTTTGATATCTTGCATTACATTGTTGCCAAGTCCTGATGGTTAAGTCCATTCTAATAAACAACTAACATATGAGGACAGATAATTCTTGTCAGTGATGTGGTTGCAAAGTTACTATTACTTCCTTCTTTCCAGTGTACACTGGGATTTCTACAGTGGTCCTTCCTTATCTGTGGTTTGCTTTTCCACAGTTTGTTACCTGCAGTCAACCACGGTCTGAAAATAAAAATTTCCAGAAATAAACAGTTCGTAAGTTTTAAATTGTGTACATTTCTGAGTAGCGTGATAAAACCTCACACCATCCAGTTCTGTCCTACCCAGGACATGAATTATCCCTTTGTACAGCAATGTATAGGCTACCAACCTGTTAGTCACTTAGTAGCAATTTCAGTTATCAGATCCACTGTTGGGGGATCACAGTCGCACTAAAGTGCAAGAGTAGTGATGTTGACAATTCAGATGTGCTAAAGAGAAGCTGTAAAGTGCTTCCTTTAAGTGAAAAGGTATGTATGCGTAGGAGAAAACATATATAGGGCTTGATACTATCCATGGTTTCAGGCTTTTACTGCAGCTCTTGGAATGTATCCTCCGAGGACAAGGGGGTAATACTGTATAGCAGTGTTTTTCAACTGGTAAGCCACAAGAATTTTAAAAAAGAAATATGCTTTAATTGATCTTTTTAGAGAGAGACGTAGGGAGAGAGATAGAAACATTGATGTGAGAGAAATACATTGATTGGCTGCCTCCTGAACACCCCACACTAGGAATGCAGCCTGCAACCTGGGCAAGTGCCCTGACTGGGAATTGAACCAGGACCTCTCAGTCCATGGGATGAATGCTCAATCTACTGAGCCACAACGGCTGGGCAAGAATTTTTAAAACATGCAACACCTGACTATTTAGTCAGGGGCACTGACCTCTTTTCCCTTAGATTGTCAAATAAAAAAAATGACAACAGCCACTACAATAGCTGTTTGGTGCGAATTAAACAAAACTGTACCTATTTTTTTTTTGTCAGATTGGCAAAAAATATAATACTTTTTAAAAAAAAAATCCTCACCCGAGGATATTTTTCCATTTATTTTCAGACAAGAGTGTGGAGGGGGAATAGAGTGGGAGAGAGAGAAACACTGATGTGAGAGAGACACATCAATTGGTTGCCTCCCGTAGGACCCGACCAGGGCCAGGGACTGAACTGCAACCGAGGTATAAGCCCTTGACTGGAATTTAACCCATGATTCTCTGGTTGGAGGGCTGATGCTCTAACCGTTGAGCCAAACCGGCCAGGGCTATAATACATTTTTTGGTGTGCTGCAGAATTTTATTAATTAGTTTATGTGGCCATGAGATAAAAAAGGTTGAAAATCACTGCAGTATAGCAAATCCAAAGTTAACTTTTATTGAACTTCTATATAAAGAATGCTTGTAAATCGGTACAGTTGCTATAGAAAACAGTATGGAGATTTCCCCCAAAATCAGAATAGAGTTACCATATGAGCCAGCCAACAAATCCACAAACATTTATATGTAAAGATATATGAATCCCTATGTTCACTGAAGCATTATACATAGTGGCCAAGACATGGGAACAACCTAAGTGTCTTTTGAGGAATGACTGGATAAAGAAGATGTGGTATACATACACAACGGAATACTACTCAGCCATAAGAAAAGAAGAAATACTGCTATTTCCGACAGCATGAATGGATCTTGAGAGTATCATGCTAAGTGAAATAAGTCAGAAAGAAAAAGACAAGAACCTTATGATTTCACTCATGTGAGATATAAAACAGAAACAAATGAACAAACAAAAAAATGCACAGACACAGACAACAGTATGGTTGTTACCAGAGGGGAAGGGAATGCAGGAAGGTAGAAGAAGGTAAAGGGGCTCAAACACATGGTGATAGAAGACTTGACTTTGGGTGAACACACAATGCAATATACAGATAATATATCATAGAGCTATACACTTAAAACTTATATAATCTTATTAACCAATGTCATCCCAATAAATTTAATAAAACTAAAAAAGAGTGTTCATTCATTCCATCAATAGTGACACTTATTACAAAAACCAAAAAGCACTAAAAACTACTTACCCGTTGTCCAGAAGAAAAAGAATGAGAACAACTAACTTCACCAACTAAATGAAGAAGAATGTAGGTCAGGTAATATGCCTATTAGAGAAATGAATAAAATGAACACCCATTAAATTAGCTAGCGTAAATATCCCAGTTTTCATGTTAGGAAAATTGCCCAGGAAGAATTTGCTCAAGTTAACCGAGCTAGTAAGTAGGAAAAAAGCCATGCATTTAACCTAGGCTTTCTGATTTCTCATGCCACGTGCATTCCTTTTACCTTACAACTGCCCAAGGGCTACAAAAAAATAAATACTCCCAGTATTAAATTACCAGTAACCACCCTTTTATCTCAACTCTCAACTCTCAAGTTTAGTGAAGGATTTTCTGACAGCAATATATTCACTTTATAATAGTCTCTAAATGCCTATGCTATGTTAGTCTGTGGTTAGGAAGGTGGCATCAGTTATGCTCATATGTACTCTTTTGAGATGATCTAGCTTTGGATACCTGCTTTTCAAGTTCCAAATGAAGACTCTCATCAATGGTACCATTTGGTTGCTCAGCTCTTTTCTTTAAGACCATTTTCTTCAATAAATCAGAAGGTTTCATTTGCACAAGATACTGATGTAGGACTGATATCTATCAAAAGAAAGACAATGAATAATATTAAGCAATATAGTTACTCTTTCTTAGGCTACTTTTTTCTGTGTGTCCTCTGTTCATCTTGTTTTCTCTAATTTTGCCCCTTTAGCTTTCCTTATAGGCCAGCGATACCAATTTCTCCTTTACTTAAAAGTCCTCAATTGCTTAAAAGGGATTATATATTCAAGATTAGTACTTGTGCCCTGGCTGGTTTGGCTCAGCTGTTGTAGCGTTGACCCGAGGACCAGAGAGGCCCGGGTTTGGTTCCTGGTAAGGGCACGTACCTCGGTTGTAGTTTTCCCCCGGCCCCGATTGGGGTTGTGTGGGTGGCAACCACTCAATGTGTCTCTCACACTTTGATGTTTCTCTCTCTCTCTCCCTTCCTCCTCTCTCTCAAGATAAATGCAAAAAAATGTCCTCAGGTGAGGATAAAAAAAAGATTAGTACTTGTAATTGAGGATAAAGGCTTAAGAAGGAAACCAAATAGCATTATAATAGAAATCAAAGAGAGTACATATTCTGTGAAATTATTATTATTATTATTATTATTTTTTAATCCTCACCCGAGGACATTATTTCATATTCTGTTCAGATAGACTGGGAGGGAGAGAGAGAAACATCGACGTGAAAGGAACACATCGAGTGGCTGCCTCCCGCACGACCCAACCAGGGCCGGGGACAAACTGCAACCGAGGTACGTGCCCTTAGCAGGAACCGAACCCGGGTCTCTCTGGACCGCAGGCCGACGTTCTAACCGCTGAGCCAAACCGGCCAGGGCGTGTGAAATTATTTGAAAGTCAGCAAAATTGAATCTCCTTGTGACTAGAAGTCATTGAATTTTGAAAAGAATTCTCTTTTGCCCAGTTGGTGTGGCTCAGTGGTTGAGGGTTAACCCATGTACCAAGAGGTCGCCAGTTTGATTCCAGTCAGGGCATATGCCCAGGTTGTGGGCCAAATCCCCAGTGGAAGGCATGTAGGAGGTGGCCAATCGATATTCTCTCTCACTGATGTGTCCCCCCCCCTTTCTTCCTCCCTCTAATATCAATAAAGAAAAAATAATTTAAAAAAAATTCTCTTTTGATGGCACTAAATATCACTGAAAAGATTGAGAGCTATTTGATAATGACCCTGGTGACTCAGGAGTGGTCCCCATATGTCTGGAATCAAATCTACCTCAACTCCACTAACGCAGAAACCAGCTGTCTCTTTCAATCTCTGTCCCACAGGACCTTGTGCACACTTCTATCATTACTCTTACTATATTATACCACAATGATTGGTTTATTTTGTTTCAATCACTAGGTTACGTTTTCAAGTAGAGTCTCTAATTCTTTTTTTAAAATTCCTAGTAGAGGATCTTGTACTGAACTACAATTCAAACAAGAACACTACATCTAGATCAGGTTCTGTGTTGAGTTTTCAAATCCAACCATGAGTAGCCCCATTAATGCTATTAATGTTTGAAAAAAGCCTTAGGATTTCTCAGAGTGGAACCTGCATAGGACACATTTATATACACTTGTATATATACAGTACCATATATTTACCACTGAACAAGTACTGAATGACAACTGCATTTAAGCTCTAAAATTTAAAAACTATTAAAAACAGGTACCAGATGTAATTAATATACAACAGTTTTACAATTCCCAATCTTATGATAAAATTGCTAACCTTGATAAGGTGAACTAATTTAATAAATTATATCATATTTAGCACATGATTTTCCCAGTAGTTTTTATACATTAATTCATCTAACTGTTCACAACAATCCTATGGAGATGGTAAAGGGTACTATACCAATTTCCATTTCACAGATGAAAAAAATGAATCTCATTAGTTAAGTACCATTCTAAAGATTACATGAATAGTATTATGCCTGAGAGTTAGCTCTAACCCCAGGACTTCCGACTTAGGATCCATCAAGTTTCCTTACACCTTATTACTTCTTCCATTTATTAAAAGAAAACACAAATGTTATTTGTACCTGTAGATTATTGGTGTTAGGGATATCTTCACATTTCTCATCCAAAAGTTTTGAAATAATCACTAGGCTGAGGCACTGTCTCAGTTGCCTGGAATTAGAATTTTAGAATGTATTTTAATCAATATTGCCTGAGCAGCAGATGAATGAGCCAAAAGAAGTTCTTCTACTCCTGCTAATTAAAAATATAGCTAATGTTTCAAGAGAGGGTTATATAAGAACATATAAGCTTTAATAGAATAACAAAAATTTCATGTAAAATACTTGTACATAAAGTTACAGATGCCCCAGGCTCAGGCAAATCATTGAGAATCCTTATCTTTGACCATACTGATTTACTGAAAAATCTATTTTATTGCTGGAAAAAAAAAAATACAAACGCTAATCCATTTTCATGGCATGTCCCATCTAGATTAATTTATCAGGTAAACTAAATAAAAAATATTTAGTACAAAACAATCTGAGTTAAGTATCAGAATCAAGCTGTCAATACCTTTTCCAAAGCTGAATATAAAAGACTCTAATCTAACACTCAAGGAATGATGAAAGAAAATAAAGGACCCAAAAGCATTTCATTAATATAAACACTATACATTTTTCTTAATGTTTAATTCTCACTTTTAAATACCTTCCACGTGATGTCCAGTTAGGGACCAGCTGTACCAACCACAGAAGGTTGTGGGGATGACTGGAGAGTTCATTTATGGCCAAACAGAGTTCAGGGACCTGAAAAAAAAGAATGAGAAAGATTTTTCAAACAGGTCAGTGAAATCAAACATCCAATAGATCATCTACAATCATCTTGCCACAGTAGAAGCATTACTATGAAAAGAGCACTCATTTTCAGAAACAGCATGGACTCTAGTATCTCCTAAAATGTATATAAGTATACAGATTCAATTTTTTATTGTTGTTAATCCTCACCTGAGGATATTTTTCCATTGATTTTTAGACAGAGTGGGAGGGAGGGAGGAAGGAAAGAGGAGAGGGAGAGAGAGGGTGGGGGGGCAGAAAGAACGGGTGGGGGCAGAAAGAAAGGTAGGGGGGAAAGACAGCGATCTGAGAGAGACACATTGGTTGGTTGTCTCCTACAATACTCTGACTGGGGCCGGGTACAGAACTGGCATCCCAGTTACGTGCCCTTGAATGGATCGAACCCTTGACCCTTCAGTCCAAGGGCTGATGATCTAACCGCTGAGCCAAACTGGCCAGGGCCAGATTCAATTTTATCTTAAATTCTAGAACAGACTAAACAGATACATTTATCAGAATTTCACATTTTGTGCTACATCATATCTATATGTACTTAAACATTCCTTCTTAGAAGAATAAAGTGATTTGAATACAAATACCAATTCCCAAAGTTGTATAATGAGAACTATACAAGATCATGCATCTTCCTGGACCTGGGATATCTTGCATTTTAAGGATCCTTAGCTATGCCAGTATTTAAAGTCTAACAGAATTGCTTTAAAATAATCCCTGAGTTGGGGAAAGAAGTATAGGATGAGGGTAACAGATGAGATGAGATTATATCTTGATAATTATGAAGTTGATAGGTACCCCTGCCTTGCTATTCTCTATATCTATGTCCTGCTTTATTTTTATTTGTAGCCCTATTATACCTTGACATATTATAATCTACATTTACTTTATTATATAACTCTCTGACTAGATTAAAACTACCACGAGATCAAAGGCTTTGTCTTTTTCACAGATGTAGCTCTAGCATCTACAATAATGCTTGGCCCACAGTAACTCCCCAATAAATACATTTCTCTCTTCTTTTGGTGGAAAAAAATAGCTGTTTTACTTAAAAACTTTTTTAAAATTAATTTTTGTTACAGATTTTTCTCCTTTTTCCCCCACTGACACCCTCCTTCCGATCCCCCCTCCCCTCCCCGTCCCCAGCATTGTTGTCTATGTCTATTGGCTACACATACAATTAGTTGTAGTTTTAGAGAAGATTCAGTTATAACATAAATTTAAATAATACAGCCCCAGCAAAGACAGTCCCTTTCTCAGTTTATTTTCATCTGCCCAAGATCTTAGCTGACCTTAAAAACTGTTCTGCATACACTATGAAAGTCAAATTATGATGTTATACAAGAAAACCAATACTAAAGTTTTAAGAAATGTTACCTTTGTGTTCCAATCTCTGATGTTTTTCATCAGGTTTATCAGAAGGCTTTGAAAGTCCACTAGAGGAATCTGCTTCAGCTGTTTTTCCAAACTCATTTTAAACAACATTAAAATCAGCAACATTATTTCGTGATCTTGGTAACCTTCTGGATGTATAGATGTACATAAGCCTAGAAACTTTGACACAAATGCAGAGACAAAGCTACTTGAGATAAATTTTATTTACAGAGTTTAAAATAAAAACTTTTAAATAAAAAAATGCAAAAGAGAATTATGTAGAAAACAAAACATCAGTTGTCTAGAAAACAGAAATACTCATGTTAGCAGTTAGGAGATAGAATAAGTATTTTCTTCCACATTTTCCATTTTTAAGATTTTCTTAACAGTTCAATTATCATTGATTTGATCCAGCCACTAAGAATGTTTTAACACTGTTATTGATTCTTAGTCACTAAGCTATAGTATAATATTCTTTCTTCATACATCTTAATTCTAAAAAATCATTGATTTAAAAATATTAGTTTCAAAAAGCTTCCTGGTAAAGTATGCCTGGAACTCTTTTAAAATATATATACTCTGATTGAAAGATCCCTTTCATTCCTAATATTAAAACAAAAATAAAAACAGCAAAAACAATATTTCTTTTTTAAATTTTTTTTGGTTATTCCTCACCGGAGAATATTTTTTTGTTGATTTTTTTTAGAGTAAAAGGGAGGAAGGCAGAGAGAAAGAGAGAGAGAGAAACACTGATGTGAGAGAGATACATCGTTTGGTTGCCTCCCACACAACAACCCTGACTGGGCTGGGGATCTAATCTGCAACCCAGGTACATGCACTTGACCAGGAACTGAACCCATGACCCTTTCGTCTATGGGCTGATGTTCTAACCTCTAAGCCAAACCAGCCAAGGTGTAAAAACAATCTTTAAAACAAAGATTATTGCCAAGAAATGTCAGAGACTGGAAATCACCTGGTAAAACACTAGTGATTTTGTTTTAAAACCATTAACCACAAAACTAAATGGTTCCAAGCTCTGAGCTAAAGACACACAAGAGATTTTCCTACCTTAACCACATTTAAAATGTTGGTTTCAGGAAGGGCTGAAAAAATTGGCTTACAAGATGAATCTTCATTTCCTTTTCCCCCCAATGTCATTTGTGTTTCAGAACTATCGAAAAGCAAATAAAGCAACACGAAATTAGGTACAATATAATATCGTAAGAAACAAAACAACAAAAATGCATAGTCTACTGAGGCATAATTTACACACAGTAAAAGGAATATACCCATTTTAAGTTTTGATATATATACTAGTGTGACCACCATCCGAATCAAGAAATATGATATTTCCATTTTCCCTAAAAGTCCCTTGATGCCAGATATAAGTCAGTCTGCTATCTCCCACTTCAGGTAAATACTAATTTGATCTCTGTCTCTATATATCAGTTTTTTCTTGAACAACTACTTAGCATTAACCTCATTGCTTTTGGCTACGTAGAGAACTACGTAGAAGGTGGCTCTGACCACAACGGACTCATAATATTTAAAGGCCTCGTGAGTAGCCTAAAAAAAAAAAAAAAGCCACAGCAATATAAAGAAACAATTCTAAGCCCCCCAAATCTGGTTGAGGTAAGTGAAGGTTCATGGAAGGAGACAGAAGAACTTGGCTTTCAAAAGAGACAAGCCCTGGCCAGGTAGCTCAGTTGGTTGGAGCATCATCCTGTACACCAAAAGGTTGTGGATTCAACTCCTAATTAGGGCATCTACTTAAGTTGCAGGTTCCATCCCTAGCCAGGGTGCATAGGAGAGGCTAACGGATCGATATTTCTCTCACATCAATGTTTTTCTCTCCTGTCCTCTCTCTAAAATCAATAAAAAACATATCCTCAGGTAAAGATTTTTTAAAAAGTAGATAATGTTTGTTTGCTTAAATTTCTTTTCGTTTTATAATTTTTTTGGTTAATCCTCACCAGAGGACATTTTTCCATTGATTTTTAGAGTGGGAGGGAGAGAGAGAAACATTGATGTTAGAGAGACACATACATTGGTTGCCTCCCACATGACCCCCAACCAGGGCCAGGGATAGAACCTGCAATTGAGGTATATGCTCTTGACTGGGAATCGAACCCATAACCCTTCAGTCCACAGGATGACACTCTACCTACTAAGCAACACTGGCCAGGGCTCACTTGAGGATATTTTTCCATTGATTTTGAGAGAGAGTGGAAGGGGGGACAGAGAGAAAGAGAAAAACATTGATATGAGACACAACGACTGGTTGCTTCCCACATGTGCCCCGACTGGGGCCAAGGATTGAACCTGCAACCCAGGTACATGCCCTTGACTGGGAATAGAATCTGAGACCCTTTGGTCCACGGGCCAACACTCTAACCACTGAGCCACACCGGCCAGGGCCTTGCTTAATTTCTTAAATAAATAATACCTTCCTATGGTTAAAAAAATCAAGAGGCATCAAAGGCACAGTATGCTGTGAAGAACTGTCCTCCCAGACACCCATTTCCCCTCCCCACAGTCACTTCTAATTTTTCCCTTCCACATGTGTTTATGTATATACAAATAAATATGAATATCTGCCCCCACACACACCTTTAACACAAATGGCAGTATACTATATACTCTGTTGTACACATTTTTTTTCACTTAATATATATCATGGAGATACTTCTATATGTGAGGGAATTTTTAATGTATTTGCTTGGTAGTCCTATGTCCCATCCTAGCTGTAAAACTTTGGGCATGTTACTTAATACCTTTCTGTGCCTGACTCACCAGTAAAATGGAAATGAAAATACTATCTAATTGTTGTAGTGATTATTAAATGAAGTACTACATATTAAGCCCTTAGAACCATGCCTGGCACATAGTAAGTAATGTGTGTCAGTAGTTGTGATTATTATTAATGTACCATGACCTGTCCCCAATCGATAGACTGTCCTTTGCTCTTTTAAATAGTGGGACAGGCAATATTTTGGCAGGTAAACATTAAGGATGGAACTGAGGGGTCGGCATGAGAAAGAGTCAACGCAACAATGGCTAAAGTGGAGAAAGAACAAGCTGATCAATTTGGTTAGAACAAACAAAAAATAGGTTATTAAATTTAAAAAAGTTTCTATTTTTTCCCTGTTAAACATTATGGCTTTAGATTAAGACAGATGTTAATGTATCTAATTCAAGATCCATTTCAACTTTGAGAGATTAAAAAAAAAATCAAGAATGGATAGTAAACTTTAAATAAATGAATATTAACTCTTCTTATATAAAAATGGTTTAAAAGAATTTTTTTGGCATTAATTATGAAAAGAGAACTTACACTAGATTGTCTTCATTAAAGTCTGGCTGAAGATTCTCCAGAGGAAACAAAAATCTAAAATCAATTCCCATATTGAAAAACACAGCTGCTATATCAGACAATGATGGGATCCAGGGCCAAACTGGTGAATCACTGAAGGTATCTATTAGTAGAAAAAAATATTTTATCTCAAATCCTAAGTTCACAAACCTACAGTTGCAAAGTGATAATCTGCATGTGAAACATAATTATAGTGATTTTACAGAAATGACAGCTGGTAATGTTATGTTAACATTATGGTTATTTAGAATGATCATATACCAATTACAAATTTTCAAATAAATATGAAAGAAATGAAATTTATGAACAAAATATCTGAAGGTGATGGATAAAGGGTGTAATTAAGGATATAGTAACACATTTTGAAAAGACTGGAAATAACAATGGTAAAATACCAACTACTGTTAACACAGGAAGATTTTACCATTTTCAGTGCCTATTTGTTCTGATCCTCAAAACAAATAAGACAGCTAGATTACAATGCTTATTTCATTTAAGAGATCTCAAAGGTTTTGAGAAAGCAACTGTCACACTTTTGCAGTGGACACTTTCAATCTCCTCAGTGCATAATCAGTATAATATTGTTGCTCACCAAGAGCCAATTAAAATCAATTGACTAAATAAATAAACTTGCAATGATTTCAACTTACTCAGCACAATAAGCCATGACTTGGTAAATATTAGGTAAGAGCTGCCAATTGCAAGATCTTATACCCTTTTCTCAGTGCAACTAGAAATATGCAGATAATCACTTTTTTATTTATTAATTTGTTTTTGTTACAGATGTTTCTCATTTTCCCCCACTGACACCCCCCCTACGCCCCATCCCCAGCTTTGTTGTCTATGTTCATTGGTCATGCATACATGCATGTAAATTCTGTGGTTTACCTTCCCCCCAACCCTCCCTCCTCTGAGGCTTGTCAGTCTGCACCCCACCTCCATGTCTCTGGGTTAATTTTGTTCAGCAGTTTGTTTAGTTCATTATATTCCACAAATAAGTGAGATCATGTGATATTTGTCATTCTCTGCTTGGCTTGTTTCACTTAGCATAATACTCTCCAGGTCCTTCCATGCCATCTCAAAGGATAAGAGATCTTTCTTTCTTATAGCTGCATAGTATTCTACTGTGTACATGTACCACAGCTTTTTAATCCACTCATCTACTGATGGACACTTGGGCTGTTTCCAGATCTTAGCTATTGTAAATAGTGCTGCTATGAACATAGGGGTACATATATTCTTTCTGATTGGTGTTTCAGGTTTCTTAGGGTATATTCTTAGAAGTGGGATCACTGGGTCAAATGGCAGTTCAATTTTTAACTTTTTGAGAACGCCATAGTGTTTTCCACAGTGGCTGCACCAGATAATCACTTTTTATTGGAGTTCCATTTCATTATTAAAGAATTTAGATTATAAAAAAAATTTTTTATTCTACATTCCTAAATATCCTCATTTTTAGCAATACAAAAGAGACTATGTATATATCAACCAATTATTCATACCACTAATCACCATTATATACTCACCATTTCTAATTGTTATTTCCATCAATGTACTTAAAATCTGCACGGACACAATACAGTCTGTATGAACTGACATCATCTAAGTAGATAAATGATAAGAGTATTAAGAGAGAAAAAAGAAACAGGAGTATTTACTATTTGCCAGGCACATATACAGGTGCTTTATGTACATTTCATTTAATACTTATAATAAACTTATAAAGTGATCATATCACACATAGGAGCAAATAGGCTTAGAGAGATAAAAATACTCTTCCCAATGTAATACATGGGCAGTTGGAATTTAAATTCAGGTCTGATTCTGAAGTCAGGGCCTTTTCCATTCTAACATATTGTTTGTTTCTACAATTTTCACTTATAATAAGACAAACATAACATTTGAGTCTATAAAAAAAAATAATTTTCTAATTCTTATCATGCCACAAAACCCAAAACCATAAAGGAAAAGGCTGCTAGCTTGATCACTTCACAGGCAAAAAAAAGTCAAACCAAAACCTAGTAAAAATAATTGAGCCCTGGCCAGTTTGGCTCAGCGATTAGAGTGTCAGTCTGTGGAATGAAGGGTCATGGGTTCAGTTCTGGTCAAGGGCATGTGCCTGCGTTGCAGGTTTAATCCACAGCCCTGGTTGGGGTCGTGTGGGAGGCAACCAGCCGATGTGTCTTTCTCCCATCGATGTCTCTCTCTCTCTCCTCTCACTATTTCTAAAAACTCGATGGAAAAAGATCCTTAGGTGAGGATTAACAAAAATCAAAACAAAACACAAAACTTGAAAAGATTCAAATATGCAAATTTATATACCCATATACTTTTAAAAAAGATGTTCAATGCCCTGGCTGGTTTGGCTCAGCAGTTGGAGCGTCGGCCTGCAGTCTGGAGAGACCCGGGTTCAGTTCCCGCTAAGGGCACGTACCTCGGTTGCAGTTTGTCCCCGGCCTTGGTTGGGTCGTGTGGGTGGTGACCACTTGATGTGTCCCTTTCACATCGCTGTTTTTTTTTCTCTCTCTCTCCCTCCCACTCTATCTGAACAAAATATCAAAAAAATGTCCTCGGGTGAGGATTAAAAAAAAAAAAAAAAAGATGTTTAATATCAGTAATCAAAGTAATACAAAGTAAAATAACAAGATATCATTAGTTGACCTCAAGATTAGTGAAGATTGAGAATATTGATAATACTGGGTTTATGAGCATAGTAGTAAAGTAGTAGTATGCCCAGTGCGAGTGTAATTTGGTAAAATAAAAAAAATAATTTGGAAACATTTAGGCAAAGCTATTATCCTTGTACTGTTTTTTTTTTTTTATCCTCACCCGAGGACATTTTTCCATTTTTTGTTCAGGTAGAGTGGGAGCGAGAGAGAGGAACAGAGAGAGAGAGAGAGAGAAACATCGATGTGAAAGGAACACATCGAGTGGCTGCCACCCGCACAACCGACCAGGGCCGGGGACAAACTGCAACCGAGGTACGCGCCCTTAGCGGGAACCGAACCTGGGTCTCTCAGGACCGCAGGCCGACGCTCTAACCGCTGAGCCAAACCGGCCAGGGCATCCTTGTACTGTTTTTTTTTAAATCTTCACTGGAGGATATGTTTATATTGATTTTTTTTGAGAGGGAGGAAAGGAGGAAGGGAGAGAGGGAGAGAGAGAGAAACATCAGTGTGAGAGAGAAACACTGATTGGTTGCTTCCTGTATGCGCCCTGATTGGGGATGAAACCTGCAATCTATGTATGTGTCCTGAACAGGAACTGAACCTGTACAGTACCATACTCCAACCAACTGAGCCACCTGGCCAGGACTGTCCTTGTACACTGACCTAGTCAGCCTTTTTACATAGGAATTTATATGCAGAGGCATATAGTTGTAATTCTTTAGGAATATAATCTCAAGTTTAAAAATGTTTTTTAAAAATCACATTGAGAGTAATTTTAAAGTGGTTTCATAGAGAAAAATCTTTTATTTATACCTCTTTCTTTTTTGCTTTGGAGCCATAGATTTTGATTACAATAAGTTCAAATCTAAAATGTAAGAGGGGCCCTGGCCGGTTTTGCTCAGCGGTTAGAGCTTTGGCTTGCAGTCCAGAGAGACCTGGGTTCGGTTCCCGCTAAGGGCACGTACCTCGGTTGCGGTTTGTCCCTGGCCCTGGTTGGGTTGTGTGGGTGGCAACCACTCAATGTGTCTCTTTCACATCGATGTTTCTCTCTCTCTCTCCTTCACACTCTATCTGAACAAAAAATGGAAAAATGTCCTCTGGTGAGGATAAAAAAAAAATGTAAGAGGGTATAACCCAAATTCTGACTTCAATCAGGCATACAGCTTGTATCATTTCAAAATCATCCTATGTGAATAAATATCTTAGCTGTGTTTGTGTTGTAACACTCTGCCATTAGGGGGAAGCACCATTCAAAGGCATGTTGGATACAGGACAAGTTTGGATAATAATTTTGTCGTGGGGGTGATAAATTCTAAGGTGGGCAACTTGAGAGAATTAAATAAGCGTGTAATGAAATGTATCAAGCCCCGGCAGGTTTGGCTCAGTGGTTGGAGCGTTGGCCTGTGAACCAGAGTCCCGGGTTTGGTTCCTAATAGGGGCACATACCCCCCACCCCCCAAAAAAGAAATGTATCAACAATCTAACATCTACCAATTACTGGGTTAAATAAATCATGGTACAGAACTACAAAGAAATACTATAAAGCCATTAAAAAGAATAACATATCTATACCGAGGTAAAAATAATCGATAATTTATTATTATTTGAAATAAAGTTATAAAACTGCACATAGTGCCCTGGCCGGTTTGGCTCAGCGGTTGGAGCATCAGCCTGCGGTCCAGAGAGAGACCCGAGTTCGGTTCCTGCTAAGGGCATGTACTTCGGTTGCAGTTTGTACTGGGCCCTGGTTGGGTCGTGTGGGTGGCAGCCACTCGATGTGCACCTTTCATGTTGATGTTTCTCTCTCTCTCTCTCTTCCTCCCGCTCTATCTGAACAAAAAAAATGAAAAAATGTCCTCAGGTGAGGATAAAAAAGAAAAATTTATAAGTTGGTCTCTCCATCATGAAAAATAAATGTGGAATTGGAAAGAAGAAATGAGACAAAGTATCTTAAACAGAAAAAGTGCTTAATTAATGATTATTTGCTTGTTTTTCAAAGAATAAATATGAAAAGCATAAAAAATTGCTTACACAAAGATAGGTTTGTATGCCATCATTAGGGTTTTAAAGGCCATAATGATGGGCCCATATCAAGATGAAAATTAACACAGATGAATACAAAGTCTTACTTGCAAGTTTAAGAAAGATATATTACTTAGAGAATAATGAAGCCCTATCATGAAAGCAAATGAAATTCTGAATTGTAATAAATAGAAATATGTGGGTGGGATAGATAGGTAATAATCTGGCTAAAAACTGCTGGTAAAAAAGATCTTATCTGAAGCCTATGTTGATTTATGTGGGGAGGGGAGAAAAACTTTATGAGTGTCAGTGACAAGCTAAAGGTCTATCAGAAAGATGATCAGTAAAGAGACTGGAAATTTAGTGACTGCAGAATGTAAAAATGTCCTCCGGTGAGGATTAAAAAAAGAGTTAAAAATAACTGAAGGATGCCTGGCCAGTGTGGCTCAGTGGCTGAATGTCGACCCATGCACCAAGAGGTTGCTGGTTCGATTCCCAGTCAGGGCACATGCCCAGGTTGTGGGCCAGATCCCCTGTGGGGGGCATGAAGGAAGCAGCCAATTTTTTCTTCTTCTTTTTTTTAATCCTCACCCGAGGACATTTTTCAATATTTTGTTCAGATAGAGTGGGAGGGAGGGAGGGAGAGAGAGAGAGAAACATTGATGTGAAAGAGACACATTGAGTGGTTGCCACCCGCACCACCCAAGCGGGGCCGGGGACAAACTGCAACCGAGGTACTTGCCCTTAGGGGGAACCGAACCCAGGTCACTCTGGACCGCAGGTCAATGCTCTAACCCCTGAGCAAAACCGGCCAGGGCCAATTGATGTTTTCTCTCATCGATGTTTCTATGTCTCCCTCCCTCTAAAAATCAATAAAGAAAAAAAATTAAAAATAACTGAAGGGCTCTGGCCAGGTGTAGCTCAGTTGGTTCAAGTGTCAGACTGCTACACCAAGGTTGCAGGTTTGATCCCCAGTCAGAGTACATGTAATAATCAACCAATAAATGCATAAATAAGTGGAACAACAATGTTTCTCTCTCTTTCTCTTATTCCTTTTCTCTCTCTCTAAAAATAAATAAATAAAAATAACTTTAGGACTATAAAGACAGATGAGGCATATTCTGGGAAGCTGTAGAAAAGATTATTTAGTACCACTAGATAAAACCTGTAGGGAGGCAACTTTTTATTTAATCAGGACTGTTAAAAATTACTGGGGTCCAAGTAGTCAGCTACTGAAAGCAAATGCTCCTGTCTTATAATCGGCACCACCTGTTATTATTCTCTTTGCCTAGAATGTTCTCCTACATAGTGGCAATGCTCATTACATCACTTTCCTCAGGTCTTTACTTAGACCTCAACTTATCAGTAAGACCTTACTGATATCTTATACACACACACACACACACACACACACACACACAAATAAAAAGAAAGCAAACTCTCCTTCCCATGGATATTCTCTGTATCAACCTTAGCCTCTTTTCTTCATAGCACTTAACATCTAATATAGCTATAAATGTGCGCACACACACATTTATTAACTGTCTCCTCTATACTAGAATGTGGGTTTCATGAGATCAGAAACACTGATTTTTTTTTCATTGCTGTTCTCTCCAGTGCCTGGCACAGTTGGCACTCAAAACTGCCAGCTTTATGAAAAAAAAAACCACGCATAAAAGCCTGTACTGGAATATCTAGTTCTTGCCAAATATAAGATTCTTTGCAATGCTACCTTAAAGCCCAGAATAGAAACTCCAAGTCTGTCCTACTTCTCACTTCATACATAATAGAGTTCTCTGATACCACTGATATTTGTAAAGTTACCATGCAGATAATACACAAATTAAGAGAATTATTTTAAGTGGATTTAAGTTAGATATGAATGAGGAGAAACATTCTGTTTGATTTGCATTAAAAACATATGAATGTGGAAATATTAATATACAAGTCAAATCCTAAAAATGCATGCTGGCACCTCCATAAAAATGGGGGGGGGGTAACTCTACCCCAGGTAGGTAAGCATTAGAAGATCTCTTCTGAAACTATAATAGTGATTTTCCAATATATGTCTCAGGTACAACTAACATTATTGACTATCCTGCAAAAACCTGCATTGTATTTTCTTTATAATATCTTTACATCGATTCTTCTGCTTCATTCCAATGCACTGAAATCATGGCTTTAATGTGCTATATTAGTTTTTTCTCTAGTTGTATGCAAATAAGATTATATTTTTAAAGTTTGCTTTTGACTGGGAAATATACTGGGAGGCAACTATACCACTCAAACATTTCTCTTACCCGAAACAGCCACTTTAACACAGGTACAGGACACTGGACATAGTGATAAGCAGAAGTAAGGAAGCCTTGTGTTGTCAAAAAAATCTGATCTGTTTTTCCTGATCTGAAAAAATAAAGTAAAATCAATATGAATATTGACAAGAAACTTCTATCATCACATCTGACATAATCAGGGAAATAAGCAAGCAATCCATCCTTAAGTCCATTCTTAGTGGATTCCACTCCCATATGAATGGGTTACTTATAAAAAAATTCAATTGATAGGTTAAAACTGATCCAATCCATTGACTTGGCTCTAGATTTATCTATTGGACAAATCTACATTAGCTGGCTGTGTTGATAAAGAGGAGCCTATCAAATTTCAAGATATCCACTGCTTTTGCCAGCTTGGGTTTGTATTTCCATAAAATTCAGCACCAGAATTAATGTGATCTCTCTGGATCTGAAATAATATACACTGAGATAAATTAGCTCGGTGGTAATTTGAGAGAAAAGCACTGTGATAGAGACTACTAGTTGCCTATTCCAATATCTATCCTTGCCTTTCCTCTTGATAACTGAACACTGATTTTCAGCTGGGCACACTAGCTGCCTGAAATAAAAATCACTCCCTAGCTCTCCTTGTAGGTAGGTATCACCATGTTGACTAAGTTCTACCCAACTAATCATAAGTAGAAATGTGTGGGATTTCTGGAAATTTGAATGTAAAGGCTGGAGCTCCAGTAGCACCTGAAGCAACCAAGTGCTAAGGATGGTGGAGAAAGATTATATAGTGAAGCATCAGCCCTGGACTTCTTATCTCTGAACCCTTTCACATAAAGAAATACATTTATTTTTTAAGTCCCTGTTATTTTGATAATCACTGTTATTATATACTGATCTTAATTCTAGCTAATAAAGGCATGTGATGTACCAAACGACTATCTTACATTGCTTCCTATAATAAAACAATAAAACACAAAGGGCAACAGTAATAAGAAAGAGGATTAAGAAACTGGATAGGTCACAAAAGAAATTAACCTGTTAGAAGATTACATCAGTCAGAATCTCAGAGTAATTTTTATATGTGAAAAGTAAAATGTCTAGTTTTTCTACTTACTTAAGAATAAGCTTTTCTACAGCACTTTGTCCAATAAAACCAGAGTCTCTTAAATCCAAGGTATACTGATTGAAAATTTTTCCAGAATTGAGGAAATTAAATATTTCTTCACCTGGATGATGATCAGGAATAGCATCAATTGTAATTGAAAATTTCTTTAGAAATTCCCTGAAATAAAAAAAAGTTACTGAGTAACAGTCATACTGCATATAATTTTATGTTTACAAGTTGAGTGTAAAGAAAACTTTTCTTAGGACCAATGTTAATCCCATATTAGAAGACTAGCATGAGAACACGTGTTTTGCTCCTCACACTTTTTGCTAGTTAGTAAACCACTAAATGTGTGTGAAAAGAAACAACCAGGAGAAAGGACAAATGATGTAACTTGGCCTTAATATTTGCCTTTCAAATCCATCACAGACAGATTAGAAACCCATCATAGAATTTCCACCAATTAAATAACCATCAACCTGCCTGTCTATCTATCTATCTATCTATTTTTATATCCTCACCTGAGGATACTTTTCCATTTATTTTCAGACAGAGTGTGAGGGAGTAGGGGGAGGGGGAGAGAGAGAGAGAGAGAAACATCAATGTGAGAGAGACATTGATTGGTTGCCTGCCACATGACCCCGGCCAGGGACCAAACCACAACCGAGGTATGTCCCTTTGACCAGAATCAAAACTGCAACTCTTTGGTCCGTGGGCCGATGCCCTAACTGCTGAGCCAAACCGGCCAGGCAGATTGCCTGTTTATTTTATAAAAACAAAATTTAAAACCGTATAAACTCAACAGGGTATACATTATGAAAAAATGGAATACCTGTGCTCTTCTAAGAGGCCGTCCTCATCATCTGTACTGTCTTGATCTCCAATTCTGATTGGGGATTTAATGCCTCGGCCCTGCCTTATGTCTTCCTGTAGTTGCTTCTGCAGTTCATCTAGCCTGAGAATTAAAAGAATGTTATAATAAATGGTTTTCCCTAAAAATAAAAACAAATCTTTAGTTTATGTCTAAAAGCAGCACCAAGGAAAACTCTTATTAAGTACAGTTATAAGACAAACTTTGTTTTCACTATAGGTCAAATCATGTCTCCCAGATAAGTCATGATGTATGACACAGTATATATTTTTGTTAAACACACAAAAAAAATCCATTTAGGCTTTTACCCAGTTACCAGTATGGTATTAGAATACTATTCCATCACATAAAAGATTTGAACGTTACTTTATAACTAGGACTTCCAAAAATGATGTCCAAATTATTTAGAGAAAGGGAAAGTAAAATGGTAAAGAATAAACACTATTAATTTGATGTTTAATCTGTAATGCTCATTTGACTTCCAGTAGCCCAACAACATGATATTGTTAACCAGGCTTTCTAACAGCAGTAATCATTATCGTCATAATTACTGTTGTCACAACACCTTATCCTTACAACACTAAGCACTTGTGACAGGCACTATACTAAGAACTTAATGTTTTAACTCTTTAAATCCTCACAACAACCCCCATGTGGTAGTTTATGATCACCCATTTTATACATGAGGAAACATACATTAGAAAAGCTAACTTACTCAAGTTCACAATGCAAGGAGCTGGGATTCAAAGTCAAAGAGTCTAGCACTAAAGTCCTTCCTTGCTTATATTACTCACCAAGATTTATTTTAACTGAAGTCCTTATTCCCAGCTTCAACCCCACAACAGATGAGTGTAATACAACAGTAAACGACCAGTAAATGTACTGCTCTATTACTACAGGAAACAGTCAATCATCAGATCAAACTAGCATCTCTGCCTCTGGTCTGTGCAATGTTCAATTTTAAATAAGAAACACTAGATTTGAGATCACAAATCACATGAATTCATGAAACACTTAAATAATTTTACAACAGAAACAACTTCTCAAAAGAGTAGCTTGATATATAAATGTCTAGTTATGCTAGTGTCAAAACTTGGACTAGGGAGACATACAAACATTTTTAAAAAATTGTACCCATTAAAAAAAAAAACAACTATCAAGCCCTGGCCTGTGTATCTCAGTGGTTAGAGTGTTGGTTCATGCACTGAAGGGTCATAGAATCGATTCCCAGTCAAGGGCACATACCTGGGTTACAGGCTTGATCCCCAGCCCCAGTAGGGACACGTGCAGGAGGCAACCAATAGTTGTGTCTCTTTCACGTTAATGTTTCTCTCTCTGTCTCTCTCTCTTCCCCCACCCTCCCTCCCTCCCACTCTCTCTCTACAAATATCCTCCAGTGAGGATTAACAAAAACAAACAACCAGATTAAAAAGTGAGCAAAGAATCCTGAATAGAAATTTCTCCAAAGAAGCTATAAAAATGCCAATAGGACATGAAAAGATGCTTAACATTATTAGCAAATGCAAATCAAAACCATAATGAGATACCATTTCATACTTCTTAGGTTGGCTATTATAAAAAACACAATACAAAAAGAAACTACCAAGGCTTGATAAGGATCTAGACCTTGTGCACTGCTGGTGGAAATGTACAATGGTGCAGCCACTATGTATAACAGTATGGCAGTTCCTCAAAAAATTATGTATAAAATCACCATATGATCCAGTAGCACCTCTGGGTGTATACCCCAAACTGAAAGTGGGTACTTGAGATCTGGCCAGTTTGCTCAGTGGTTAGAGAGCTTCAGCCTGTGTGGACCAATAAGCTGCGGGTTTGATTCTAGTCAAGGGTACATACCTCAGTTGCAGTTCATCCCTGGCCCTGGTCTGGGTCGTGCAGGAGGCAACCAGTCGGATGTGTCCCTCTCATGTTGATGTTTCTCCCTCCCTGCCTCCCTCTCTATCTGAAGATAAATAGAAAAATATCCTCGGGTGAGAATTAAAAAGAAAAGATAGTGGGTACTTGAAGAGATTTTACACCCACAGTTCATAGCAGCAGTATTTACAACAGTCAAAATTAGAAGCAACCCAAGTGCCCCATGGATGAATGAATAAAACATAGTTATCTACATATAATAGACTATTATTCAGCCTTAAAAAAAGAAGGAAATTCTGCCCTGGTGGGTTTGGCTCAGCGGTTGGGGTGGTACGTCCTCCCCCACCCCCCCAAAAAAAACAGAAGGAAATTCTGACACATGCTACAATACAACATGGATGAACCATGAAGATATGCTCAATGAAATAAGCCAGTCAAAAGGACAGATGCTTATAATCCCATTTATGAGGTATCTCGAATAGTCAATTTATTAGATACAGAAAGTAGAATGATAGTTATAGGAGGGGAGGAGAGAATAGAGTTACTGGTTAATGGATATGGAATTTCAGTTAGGGAATACGAAAAAAAAAAAGTTCTGGAGCTAGATGGTGGTGATGGTTGCACAACAGTGTAAATGTACTTAATGCCAGTAAACTGTATGTACATTTAAAAGTGATTAAAATGGTAAAGTTTATGTTATGTATGTTATACTGAAGAAAACAAACAAACAAAAATTCTACTAATACTTTTTTTTTTGTCCTCATCCGAGGATATTTTTCCATTTTTGTTCAGACAGAGTGGGAGGGAGAGAGAAAGAGAAAGAGAGAGAGAAAGGGAAACATTGACATGAAAGGGACACGTCGATTGGTTGGCTCCTACAAGATCCCAACCAGGGCCAGGGACCAATTGCACCTGAGGTATGTACCCTTGACCAGAATGGAACCCGCGACTCATTGGTTTGCGGGTCGATGCTCTAACTACTGAGCAAACCCGGCCAGGGACTACTAATACTTTTAATCAAGAATTTCAGCTATCAGGTACTAGTTGTGTTAAGCAGAAAGCAATACATATATTAATGCAGTATACCATAAAAAGCTAAAGTCTCTGGATCCAGCCTAATGAACAAGAATATTTTATTTCTAAAACAGTCAGCATGTTAAATTTAGCAAGATAGTCATGATGCTGACTAACCTTTGTGTGTCTTCCATTTCCTTCACTAGACGCTCTAGAGTATTTGTATAAGTTCCACTATGAACATGTTCCTAAAACAGGAAAAAAATTTAGGAATACTTTATAACATATCTTAGTAGAAGAATTGGGATGTTTTAAGTTATTCGGAGTACTAAAGAATATTTTCTATTTCAATAACCTGGGCCAGGAGGATACCTTTCTTAAAAGAAAATTTTCACCATCATGCTCTAAATCAAGTATTTTGTACTACAGGCAATTTAATTTTACCATCTATTAGGAAAGGCACTACTTATAAAACCCTGATAGCTTTAGGAACTAACTGCAAACACCCAAGGGGCTCCATGGCTACCCTGTCTTTATTTTTAAATTCTATTTTAGTAGAATCAAACTATTAACTTTTAGGTGTTACCATGAACATTAACACCTTCCCCACCAAATTTTACAGAAATATTAGTATTTAATTCAGCTTATTCCCAAGATAGAATGAAGTACTTTATAAATAAAATTGCACACCACAATTAACAACATTCTACACTCTACCTTCATTTACAGCAGTGGTCTCCAAAGCAGGGGGTGTGCAAGGTGATCCATTGGGGTGCAGGAAGAAAATAATAGAACTTCTATTTATATGGAACTTCTATAGAAACTCCAGTAGAACTTAGTCTATAGTAACTTCTACATAAATTCTATAGGAAAATACTTTTTTCTTCTTCCTTTAAATTGTTTTTGCATATTCTTTAGAAAGTACATAGTATAGTGGTACATGTATTAACCTGTAAGTATACATATATATTGGGATGCATGCTCAAAAATTTTTTTACTAATAGAAGTGTGTGTGATCAAAAAAGTTTGGAGACCACTGATTTACAGTAATAAAATTAAAGATATGGGAAAGCCATTAATCAAACAAAAACTATACCAGTTTTGGATCAATTATGAATTCTAACAAATACTGGATTTTAAAATACGTTCTAACATTCTATCCCTCTTTCATTAATCAATCCATCTTTCCCTCTTCAAGTAAAGATAAGTGTTACAGAACTACTTACTGTATAGTCGGATGACTGAGATCCAAGCCCCTTGGAAAGAGCAGGAGGCTTTCCTGTAGATGCAGGAGTCTGATTGGAGTTCAAAGCCATTATTTCTTCCAGGGATTTTAATGTCTCCTCTTCCTCATCACTGTCTAGGTTGTAACCTAAACTTTCTTCATCACTATCAAAATCACCCCTTAGTTTTCTTTTCAGTGCATTGCTACCTGCATTAGAATTTCCTGAACTCTCTTTATCTGAAGGGGCTTTATCTGAAGGTGCTGTAGGACTTGGGATACATGGCACAACTTCCAAAGCAGCTGGGGGAGACTTTGTAGGAGTGCCATATTCTGAACGCAAAGGTCCCCCTGAAATTTTCCCTGAAGGTACATTAGAATCAGCCTTATTAGTCTTTGCTTTGTGTTCCTTGTGTTTGGAGGACTCTGTAGAATGCCCAGAACATTCTTTAGATGAGGAACGTTCTTTATCTTTTCTAGAAATTGGAAGAGTGCAATTTTTAGAATTTAATGGTACCCGAGAGGAACCAGCACTTGGAACATGGGAAAGTAAAGGTAGAAGTTTTGTCTCTCTTGATGCCACAGAGCTAGCAGTTTTATTTTTCTGAAGGTTGCTAGCTTTTTTAACTGCAGACTTTTCCTGAGGTAAAGATAAGTGGGGTTTCTGCATCTTAGTCTCTTTGGTACTTGCCACACGGACTTGGTCACTATTCCTGGAAGAATGGTGGCCAGAATTTGAAGGTGCCAAGCCTGCGGTGGAGCGATCAGCTTCTTCATTCGGTTCCTTGGCTATATCTTCCAAGCGCAATACATCACCAGGTGTCTTCAGTGCAATGTGTTTTATAAATTTCTCTTTCTGATGTGGTCCATCAGGACGCTTCTCAAGGAAGGACTCTTTTGCTTTTGGCATTATAGATTCTCTTGTGCTTTTCAGATTTGAGTCCACAGAGTTCCTTTTTCTTTTGTCAGGGAATTTATTCTGCTTAGAGCCTGCTAAAATTTAATTTTTGCCAGATTAGTAAAAACATATTTTCCTATCTTAGTAAAATTTATTTAATAAGTATCTAGAACACCCTGACAAAGTGTTTAAATTCTAAAAGTTTAAGCTGAGCTTATTTACCACATATGTAAGCAAGAGAGTTAATACTATCACTTATTTTTTAACTGATAAATACCGGTCAGTCCAAGAAATTTAAAGCTAATGACAAATGCTTATTTTCATTCCAAAACTATTGAAAGTTTACTACCTAAATAGAATTAAAGGTGTCACTCCCCAAAACTTAAACTGCGTATTTGTATCAAGAAAGTGATTCCAAAGGCATCCTCAAACAAAGTGCATATACTCTTTCGTAGATCAAGGACTACTTGGTTCCAGAAATATAACACTTCTATATCTTAATTTACATTACCTTAAAAAACATTAACTAGTTGAAGGCAGACAAGTTTTAATTTCTCAATTAAAAAAAATTAATCCAAGTCTTTCTCCCTAGTATTTGTTTATCCTTTTTCATGTATCCCTCTAGCCTTCAGCTATGTTATAGGTTGAACTGTGGCTCCCAAAATGACATGTGGAAGTCCTAACTCTTAGAACCTCAGAATGTGACCTTCATTAGAAATAGTGTCTTTTATAGGGGGGTAATCACACTGAAATGAGGTCATTAGGGTGGGTCTTAATACAATATGACTGGTGACCTTATAAAAAGGAAAATTTAGCCCTGGCTGGTTTGGCTCAGCAGTTAGAGCGTCAGCCCGCGGTCCAGAGAGACCCGGGTTCGGTTCCTGCTAAGGGCGCGTATCTCGGTTGCAATCTGTCCCCAGCCCCGGTTGGGGTTTTGCGGGAGGCAGCCACTCGATGTGTCCCTTTCACGTCGATGTTTCTCACCCCCCCCCCCACTCTATCTGAACAAAAATTGCATAATGTCCTCAGGAGAGGATGAAAAAAAAAAGAGAAATTTGAACATGAAGACATACATGCAGAGGGAAGATGACATGAAGACACATAGGGAGAAGATGCTGTAATTGAAATGATGCATCTATAAGTCAAGAAATGCCATGGATTGCGGGCAAATACCAGAAGCTATAAGAAGTAAGGAAAGATCCTCCTTTAGAGTCATTAGAGAAACCATGGCTCTGTTGATAACCTTAATTAATTCTTAATTTGAATTTCTAGTTTCCAGAACCACGAGATAATACATTTCTGTTGTTTTAAGCCTCCTAGGTTTTGGTACTTATTATGGCAGCCACAGACAACTAATATAAGCTCTATTAGCAGTTCCATCCAGAAACACTTTAAAATAACCACAACTATTTGAGTTAATCAGTTTTAAAACTTTTCTTATTCCTTAAAAATGTGGTTTCACCCTGGCCAGTTTGGCTCAGCGGATAGAGTGTTGGCCTGCAGACCCGCCAAGGGCACCTACCTCAGCTGCAGTTTGTCCCCGGCCTGGGTTGGGGTCATGTGTGTGGCAACCACTCGATGTGTCTCTCTCACATCGATGATTCTCTCTCTCTCTCTCTCTTCCTCTGTCTCTCCCTCCCGCTCTATCTGAACATAAATGCAAAAATGTCCTCGGGTAAGAATTAAAAAAAAAAGTGGTTTTGTTAATTCCCTCTTAAAATTCGTCATTCACTGAAAATTTACTATTTATCCCTGGCTGGTTTGGCTTAGTGGTTAGAGTGTTGGCCTGTACACTGGAGGGTCGCAGGTTCATCCCCAGCCTGGTCGGGGCGTGTGCGGGAGAGGCAGCCAATCAATGTGCCTCACTCACATCGATGTTTCTCTCCCTCTCTCCCTCTCTTTCTCTAAAAAAAAAAAAAATCAATAGAAAAAATATCCTCGGGTGAGGATTAACAACAACAACAAAAAATCACTATTTATATAATCAGTATTCTCAAAAATCAAATTTCTTTCTGCACGTGGACATACCCTCCATGTCAGCAAATCCTCAACAGAAATTTATCCTCAGGTGAGGACTAGAAACAACAACAAAAAACAAAACAAAAAAGAAAAAAACAAACAAAAAAACCCTCAAGAGTTAGGCAATTATTTGGATCCAATTATTTGGATCAGTCAACTGATCAATATATAATCTGGAAAATTCAACTCATAAAAATGAAAAACTCAATAAACAAATGCCTGTCTTCATTCTTATACAGATATCTTCTATTTCCTGAAAAAATCATTCATGCCCACTCAGTTTTTTGGGGGTTAAATGTTCTGTAAAAAAGGATAAGGAGCCCTGGCCAGTTTGGCTCAGCAGTTAGAGCGTAGGCCCATGGACCTAGGGTTCTCAGGTTCGATTTCCAGTCAAGGGCAGATACCTGGGTTGCAGGTTCGATCTCTGGCCCTGGTCGGGGTCATGTGGGAGGCAACCAATCCATGTGTCTCTGTCATATCGATGTTTTCCTTTCTCCCCTCCCTTCCACTCTCTCTAAAAAATCAATGAAAAAATATCCTTAAGGTGAGGATTAACAACAACAAAAAAAGATAGGGGTCCCTTATAATTCAGGATGAGAAATCAAATAACTAAAAAAAAAAGAAGACTTGAGACAGACTTATACTGATTATCTTAAGTTTGAAGGTTATAAGAAAAAGATAGCAACAAAGCTGCCAGTCTGAGTTTAGTTCCATTTTCCTAGAGAAAGCAGACATTTTTACACAGCTAGTAACGGGAAGAAATTCCTGCATTGTTCAGGAATTGAAAACTTATCCAGGAGAAGAGAAAAACTATCTATGGACAAAGTTTAGGAAAAATCAACTTATTAAGAGCTTCTGACATCTATAATTAGAGGAGGGTGAACTGGTACTATAGGCAGGCTCCCTTTTTGCAAGCTCGCTAGGACAGTGGGTTAACTGCAAAATTTTCATGCATCTTTTTGCACCCTTTGTACAACCTTCAGACGGAATGTTTTACAACATTTCAAATATGTATTAGTATATAAAATACTCAGATAAGACAGTGATTGAGTCTGTAAAGAAAAAAAGGAAAAAAAAATCAAATGCTCATTAATAGGAAATTGGCTATCAATAAACTAGGGATGGATTAAATTGGATATCAGAATTCAGTCCAAGGACAGGGCTCTGGAAGATCAAAGAACCAAATGCCTACATTACCAACATTTCTGAAATCCTCATACTTGTGTGTGATTAATGAATGTGTGATTATGTATAGCACTATCACAACTGATAACTGTAATAGCAGTAATATAAACAAGACATAACATTTAGATGATTAGTATCTATTCAGATAAAGATAAGCATTCTTCATGTTATTTAGAGTGAAAGAAAAAATCTCCTTATATCCTTTATATTCTGTTGACAGTCAACTGAAGTATATGTGTATATTAAGAATATAATACAGCCCTGGCCGGTTTGGCTCAGCGGTTGGAGCGTCGGCCTGCAGTACAGAGAGACCCGGGTTTGGTTCCCGCTAAGGGCAAGTACCTCGATTGCAGTTAGTCCCCGGCCCTGGTTGGTCGTGTGGGTGGCAGCCACTCGATGTGTACCTTCACATCGATGTTTCTCTCTCTCTCTCTTCCTCTCTCTCCCTCCCGCTCTATCTGAACAAAAAGTGGAAAAATGTCCTCGGGTGAGGATAAAAAAAAAAAAGAATATAATACAATTATGAGGAT
Organism: Molossus molossus; assembly: GCF_014108415.1. Lineage (NCBI taxonomy): Eukaryota > Metazoa > Chordata > Mammalia > Chiroptera > Molossidae > Molossus > Molossus molossus. The sequence continues at coordinate 23,281,783 of NW_023425352.1, forward strand.
TATAAAAAACATGCAAAAATATTAAAAATAAAAATATAAGTGAAGTCAACCATCTTAAATCTGTCTCTGAAAATATGTAGAAAGCATCTTTTTCAAGCAGTGTTAAACTTCAGTATGTGAGATTATATAAATAACACTATAGTCACCACTGATAAAATCTGTAAACCCATAAACTGAAGTTAATTTTTATCTTAGTCATTATCAGAGGGGAAAAAAAAGCTAAATAGCTTAGTGGCACCAACATCACCAGCAGCCCCTTATACTGGCAGAGCTAGCCTAAAAACATTTTGTTTTTCTATTCACCTCAGTGCAAAGTGATCATTTATTTAGTATTATAAACACGTAATAATGTAACACATGTAACATAATACAGTGAGTGCAGGAGCAATCCCATGCCTGAGAAATTATTGTTATTGTATTATTAATGTCCAAATTCACTAAAATTTGATCACTAAAATCAACATTATAAAAATTTTAAAACACATAAAACTTCTACCTTATTCCTGTATCATAGAAGCTCTTTCTACGATGGTAAAGTATGATTTCAGCCTTGGCTGAAGACTAATTTTAACACTTGAGATCATTTGGTCAAAATGCAGTGCACCTCTAGAATATATAAAAAATAGAGTTTTACACAAAACCTGACAAATAATAAGTCAGAACTGTCTCTATACCTCCATGTTTTAAGTTTCTAAAAGTAACCACCTTATACAGATTGAGTGAGGCTGAAACAAATTAAAAGGATATAGAACAGGGCATGGGTACACAGTAAGTTCTCAATAAATGTTTGCTATTATTATGAGTGCGGAAATTTGTAAAATCCGTTTTTCAAAGTTTGCCATCATACCAAACTATTAAGTTGTTATTTCTGGGGGCCTTTCATTTTTTGTGTTATTAATTTCTGCAGTGTTTAAATTGTATACTGTTCTATTTTCCAATTAAAGATAAAGAAAGATACTTTAAAAATTATTGAATTAACAGTGGCTGTTTGCTGAAAGTATAAACTAGTATCATGTAGGTGTCCTTGAAATGTGATACTCAAGAGGGATCTTTGTATTTTAAATACAGGAAGCACTGTTGTGGATCATGACAACAGTTTCAACCTTATACAAAGCATCTTTAATTTCAAGACTTCAAATAGGCCACAATTCCAGGAATATAAGATTATGCTTCTTAATTGTAGCCATGGATTCAGAAGTAAAACAATGAATACCAATATGAGAAACACATTGCTAGGAACTATTGAAGAAGGTGGAGAAAAGTCAAGACAAACCACAGGTTATGTATACTAAATTCAAGGACTATTTCTTTTTCTTTCCTTCATTCTTTTTAGAGAGAGAGAGAGAGAGACATCAATGAATCAGCTGCCTCCTACACGTTCCCCACTGGGGATCGAGCTGGCAGCTGGGGCATGTGCCCTGAACAGGAATTGAACTGGGACCATGGGATGACGCTCAGTCCATTGAGCCACACCCGCTTTTCTTTTGAATACAATATTACCAAACTCTAATCTGAGACACTCAATTTACCGCTAGGAAGGACACTGTATATTTTTAAAAATTTGCCTTAAAAAACAGTGCCATTAAAATGCTTATTTTAAAATTCATAAATTTAATATAGATTCTACCTGAAGTAGGTTCCCATGAATCAGAAGATGATCTTTTTCTTGAGATATGTCCATTTTCCTATTAACAAAATGAGAAAAAATTCATTAGAAGTTGGGGGAAGTAAAGAATGTGAACTTTTCTTCATCACATTTAAACAGATTTCTAGACTAAATAAAGCAAGAATATATATTTGAAGGTAAATTCAAACTTCTGTAATAAAATATTTTAAATTCTTAAGATTTATCATAAAAACAAAGGGCATCTATATCATAAAAATGCCATAAAGTCAGTTTTTTTTTCCCCCTCACCTGAGGACATTTTCCCATTTTTTGTTCAGATAGAGTGGGAGGGAAAGGAAGAAAGAGAGAAACATCAATGTGAAAGGGACACATCGAGTGGCTGCCACCTGCACGACCAACCAGGGCCGGGGACAAACTGCAACTGAGGTACATGCCCTTAGCGGGAACCGAACCCGGGTCTCTCTGGACCACAGGCCGACGCTAACTGCTGAGCCAAACTGGCCAAGGCTAAAGTCAGTTTTTATAACACAAATTTAGAAAGTTATATTAATAACTCAGGATTAAGATTTTATTAGAGCAATGTACTATTACTTTAATAGTAAGCCTAATATCTGCCAATCAAATGGATACAACTCACTCTTCAATACTTCTGTTTAAGAAGCGATGTAACACCAAACACTGAAATCTTATAAAAATGGACCAAATGTTCCTAACCTCTATTGAGCGTTAGTAAATCTCAATTTACGGTAAAGGAACCAAACTCCTTGCAAACCCTGTTGCTTCCTGTAACAGTCTCCATTCACTCCCAGAACTTCACAGTTTGGTTTATTTTTAGTCTATCTGGTTCACGAATTTCATAGCAACTTTTCAACACAGCACTTCCTTGTTTTCTAATCTTCCTGTATTTGCTCTGTAGAAAAGCACTCTGAAAGATATGCTTAACTTGACTTCCCAGGGAAGAGGGACAGCTTTTATGCTGATCTAAATTTGGTCTAGTCTCAAAAGATTAATTAATTAATTTATGTAAATATTTTTTCTTTATTGATTTTACAGAGAGGAAGGGAGAGGGAAAGACAGAACATTGATGAGAGAACATCGACTGGCCGCCTTTTGCATGCCCCACTGGGGATCGGGCCCACAACCTGGGCATCTGTCCTGACCAGGAATCGAACTGGCGACCTCTTGGTGGATGGGTCGACGCTCAACCACTGAGCCACACTGCCCAGACTGAAAAGATAAATTTAATGTTAAGATATATTTGGATAGTTTTCTAAGCTTTCTAAGACCGATACTTAAGATTTATATGTAATTTATAAAATCTAAACCAGTAATTCTAAAACTTTAAAGTGCATCAGAATCATCTAAAAGGCTTAATTGTTAATTGCAGATTGCTGAATTCTACTTTGTTTCTGGTTCAGTAAGTCTGGAGTGGGACCCTTGATTTGTATTTCTAACAATTTCCAAGGTGATACCGATGTTACTAGTCTAGGGATCACATTTTGAGAACCTCTGTTCTAAACCGCCTCCTGATGTTTTTGATTTTCTATTCCTCAAGCATCTCCCTTTAGCACAGCCTAATTTAAAAATGACTAAAAATATAATGTTTACTTTTCTGATTAAGAAAGATTTTTGTTCCTGGTCTGAAAAAATTAAGGGCAAGAAACACTGCTTTACTGAGTTTGACTGACAGCTGGAGAAAAACCTAATAAAATTAGCTTCCTCACAATCTATCAGTATTTCCTTAACAAAAGATACCAATATGCCATGGTCGGTTTTGCTCAGTGGTTAGAGCGTCGGCCCGCAGACCAAAGAGCTGCAGGTTCAATTCTGGTCAAGGATAAGTACCTCAGTTGCTGTTTGGTCCCCAGCCCTGGTTGGGGTTGTATGGGAGGCAACCAATGTGTCTCTCTCACATCAATGTTTCTCTCTCCCCCACTCTATCTGAAGATAAATGGAAAAAAAGTATCTTCAAGTGAGGGTTTAAAAAAAGAGATACCAATATGATGTTAACAATTTTTAAATATTTTTAGATTTAGTATCTAAATAAGATAAAGCAGTAGCCAAGCTAATTCTGTAATTATTGTACATACCAGGTTTGAAAGATTACTCTTTCCAGGTCTGACATCATTCTGTTTACTTTGTTCCTGCCTTGGTTGACAATTTCTTTCTATACTAGAGGATTTTAAGGAAAGACTATTTGCTTCTGAGAAAGAATTTTCTGAGTTGATTCTCTGTTCCATCTGTTCCCTTCTCAACTTCTTTAGTTCTCTTTCTCTGCAGTAAGAAGCTAGTGACAACTGGAACTTAGCTCCCAGTGGGCTTTCTCCTGGGTGATGCCTGGACAGGCTATTCCTGCTGCTAAGACTTCTGGAGGTGTTCTTGATGTCAGCTTCTGATACTGTGGTCTGCTTTTTGGAATCTGCATTGGTCTTGCCTCTATCTCTGTCGTTCTTTTCCCTAGTTTCATGAGTGAACAGTGACTTCCTTCTCTCTGGAGATCGATGTTTCTTCTTTAGTGTCTTCATGTCTTTAGACAAGTGATATGAAGGAGGAACATAGACTGTCTTTGGACATTTGGTGGTTAGTGACACACAAGGCCGACATGCCTCATGTACACCACGATCTTTAGGGTGTTCTTTAACACCTTTCATTAAAGCCTCTAAAATAGAGCTCTTTTCTGATGGCACCCTTTTGGGTTTAGATTTTTTTGGTGAGGATAGTCTCCTTTCAAACTGCTCTGTCCCAGTGATGGACAAACCACTTTCTCCATATTTGATGTTTGATTTTTGTGGAGAATCCAACATATGTCTGTCTAAATAGCCAATTAAAACACATACAAATCGCATGTTATTAAAAATATACAAACTATTACATTTTGTATATTTATTTAAGGTATTAATATTTAAAATACTAATCTATCACAAAAATTTTCAAATTGCTTATTTAGATGATGATTCACATTTTATGAAGGGGAGGGGTTAAGATATGGTTTATGTACTAACAGCCTTATTTTCATAAGCCTCCCTTTTGTTACATCATGAAAGCTCCTTATGGCTCTATGAAATAAGTTACTGTATTAGAGAATCAAAATATTATTCATTATAAAAATTATTGACTGACATAATTTTAAAATAGCAGCAAAAAAAATTTCTTCATGTTTAGAAACCGTTTACCTTTGTAAAAAACTGCGTTTTCATTATATTTTCAACTTTAAATAGTTTAATCAAATTAATGAGTTTAGAGTAGATTTAAAAATTGAATCCATCTCCCTCTCCAAAAGCCCCCCACAAAAAATTCATTAGTAGTATACATACCTTGTTTTGAAGCTGGTTTGAAGAAATCTATAATTGACTGCTTCCTGAAAATAAAAGCATAACTAATATGGTATCACATAAGCAAATATTAAAACCTCAATAATTCAAAGTGGAGAACACTAGATTTATAGAATATAGGCGTATTTTACTATCTAGTTTAATCAAATTCTGACAATGGTAATAATGCTTTGTTAAGCTGATTATAAACAACTGAAAATATAATTCACAACTTCCTGTAGAAGTAAATTTATAAAAGTACAACTGAGGTTTATATAAGCTATAGTACTAAAATGATAAGATTGGAGTGTGGATCTAGAGAATTAGTAGAGTGCTTCCTAGGACTGAAAAGCTCACTGCCACATAGTGTAAAGGATCCTGAGGAAATCTGATCCTATTCTTTGATTAACACCAGTGATTGATGCAAAATAATGTTTAATAGATGTTTTTGCTGAATGAATAATGGAGATTGCAAAAACTGAGTAAAACCTGAAGAGACTCATAACAAGAGTAGTTGGTAGAATGGCAGTATGGGTGATTTGGCTGGTCTGCGGAGGCAGCTGGAGAGTGTGCTGGGCAAAAGACAGAAAGGATCAAGTATTAACCTTATACTACCCTCTTGTACACAACACTAAGATGCTAATCTAAGTAAGAGTAGAAATTGGAATGAGTTCACAACTACGTAGTATTTCAAAATCTTAACTTATCTAAGAATTCTTATGATATTTACAAAAACAACATACTACCTGGGAAAAACACAAACTAAACAAAGAGAAAAAGTTAACAAGTAAATAATAAAACCCAAATTATCTTCATTTTATAGAAATTTTGCACCCTACAGTGAACACAAAGTGAAACAGGACCATATTATTAGAATTTGTATTCTGATTTGTTCATGTTTTTAGTTATTTGTCAGCTGCATAAAGAGGGATGTTATATAGAGACCAAATAAGTCAACTTTCTGGCAAATTTTGCTAAAGTGTATTCATTTTATTGAAAGAGAATAAGCAGTAAGCTATGAGTTTCCCTAAACATTTATCCACTAGGAGATTGGAATGCTCAGAGAAAACTTGAACAATCCAAGTCCCTTGAAGGTTAAACTGATTCTTCATTTTGTACACTTTACTGGTCACATTCAAAGAGCAATGTTCATCTTTAATGATTTACTGAGAATCTACAATGTTTAAGATGCTGGTAGAAAACCTAAAAAGTTATGAAATGAATGAGTGATGGAAGAAAGAATCTATGCATTTGCTTTAATAAAATAAATTGTTATCAGGCGCATTCACTACACGAAGAGTCAAGAAAGAAATACTAGAGGTTCTGTAAAAGGGAGAAGGATGATGTAAAAGATGATGATACCTTCAGTTATTGGTTGAGGAAAGAAAGACAGGACAGGATTAAGAAGCAGTTAAATCAAAACAAGATAATACTAAATATGTTTTTACACTAATTCCTAAAAGTAACACTGTATCTCATCCCTAAAATATTAGATCCCTGGCTCTTTTTTGATTATTACACCAGAAAGAAAAATAGTTTTGTAAAATATGCAAGACATTTGTAAAATAACTATGAATGTAACTTTCAGGAAGGAAGGTTTCCCTAAGTTCACATGCACAGAAATGTCTATTACTTATTTATAATTAGTTAAAAAAATTTTAACAGCTCACAAACCCTTATCTGAAACTTTTGGGGCCAAATGTATTTTAGAATTCTGAATGTATTGAATTTTAAAAAGGTGGGTAATTTGGATGCAGTATATAAAGCCCCCCAGCGGGGTCCAATATTGCACCCTGTAAGCAGCAAACACATTACTATTTTTCCAGTAAAACTTATGAATACTTACACTTAATGGGATAAAAACCATATACAGCCTTCCATTAGTTCTAGTCAAGTTTGGCTGCCAAATAAGATGTGGTGCCAAACTTATGGAAAACTTTTGGTTTTCATAGCTTTCGGACTTTCAGAGTTAAGATAAGGGATTGTGGACCTGTACTGCAACAGCAGAAGATAAATTTACTGTTAAACTTATGTTACAAGCTTTTAAACTTAAAATAAAAAAGACAGTACCAAGTGTGTAGAGAATTAAACATGTTTTATTGTCAGAGGATGTCATTTGAGGAAACTCCCCATCTTATTACATAGCTCCCGCAAAATCTTTACATAAAAACTGGCCTCTTGGAAAGTAAAGTTACTGGAGAAAATATATCACATTCCAAATGTGATTGTTCTTTAAAGTATAAATTATCGTTTATACTGACCTATAAAGTAATTCGTGGGTTTCCCTCATCACATATTACATAATTTCTCACCCACAATATAAAAAAAAGGTTTATACTATTAAACCACTAGGGTCAGTAGAACTGACAAAGTACAGAAAAGCACCTAAATATGCACTAACCGGTTAGGGCCCCGGGTCCAGCTATCATAAAGGACAAAAATCACGTTCTGCCTAAGGCGGGATCTCCACAGACACCCAGGCTGTGGTCACTACAGCGAGCACAGTGTCCCAACTATAGAAAAGGAAACTCAAACTCCCAGAAGCGCCCGCGCGGAGGCGGGGCGGAGGTTTGCCAGGCCCCAAAACGCTGAGGCCTGAGCTCGCGGAGGATGGCGGGAACTGGAAGAGCGGCCGTCCGCAGTCCTCCCTCATACCCTTGCCCCCGCGACCCGGCCCCTCTCAAGCCCTCTGCACGATACCTGTCCCCAGGACTCTCTGTTCTCTTTCCCGTGGCAGCAGGGGCGGTACTACCGGGTCTCAGATGGCAGCGCGGGGGCGACGACCCCGGGGCTGGGGATGAGGGGAAACCTGGCCTAGCGAGCATGCAGCGCCTTGTCATGTCGGCGCCGCTGGCGACGGCGGCATGAGCTGTGGCTGGAGAAGCTGGGTGCGTGGTTGCCGTCTTGCTGCTGAGACTCGGGGAGGCTGTCGGAGCAGAGGTGGGCGGCACCTCCTTCCCTCTTCATGGCGGTTCTCTCTCTTCGGAAGTGACTCTTGTGTGAGCGGGAAGGAACCTGAGGACCACTAGGGGGCGGGTCTTACTTGAAGAGTCCTGTCCTGATTGGTGGACACGGCAGTCATTCCAATAGTGGCGCAATAGAAAGCCGCAGCCTCTCAGGAGAAGGAGGGGTTTCGGGAAGGGGGAGGGGAGAAGGAAAACTGCCCCGCCGTCACGTGCGAGGGACGGGGACGGGGGGATGTGGGGCGTGCTCCGGAGTCTTGGCCGCGTCAGCCCTGGCGGGCGCGCGGGGGCGGAAGGCTCGGGGAGCGGTGGGCGCTGCAGCAGCAGGCAGCACTCAGCACTCGCCGGGTCCAGAGCGAGGGGCGAAGTTTGCGAAAGCAAACCCGAGCGGCAGCTGCCCTCAGTAAGGTTGGCCAACAGTTGGGCTCCCTGACTCACACAATCGTGCCTCAGAAACCCCTAGCTGTAACATCTTAGGCCAAAGTGCCCTAATGCTGCCATGATTTCTTTGGTATTCTGCACAGTGCGATCCGCAGACTTGTCCATTCTGGGAGGGTTCTTGTTAAGTGCTGTGGTGGGTTTTTTTGTTTTTTGTTTTTGTTTTTTTAAGGAGAAAAAAACCCATTGAAATAAAGACTTTTTATTCCACTAAAACATTTTGCTTCTCAGCTGCTGAAAGAAGTTGTCCGTGAAGTCTCTGCAGCCAGATTCCTTGGCGAGATTTTTAAAGGAATACAGGGTCAAGTTTCAATTACCCATGTTAAAGTGTGGACAGCAGAGATTAGTGAAAGCCGCCAGCAATCTGCAGTCCTCCTTTGTAAATGGCCTGTGTTCTGGAGTCTGTGAGCCAGGGTTTTCCGTACAAACCAAGAGACTGGTCATAGTATCTGAGCCTCAGTTTCCACATCTATAAAATGGGTATTCTACTTTTCTGGGTGATTGTAAACCATAAAAGAGGTAAGCAGTATAAGCCCTGGCCAGTTTGGCTCAGCGGTTAGAGCGTTGGCCTGCAGTCCAGAGATAAGCAGTATAAACTGTACAGTTCAGAGTCTCAGCACTGAGCAAATAAAGTTCTTTTGTTCATTCTTTAGACAGACTCTTACACTTTAATTTATAAAATCTTCCAGAGACAGATCACATACTGTTATAACTATTAAACAAAATAGCAATCTCAATGATGTCCAGGTTTTAATTGGCAGGCCTGTTCATTCAGTTGGATGGAATAAAGTCTTAAATGACACAAAAGAATTTAGACAGGTCTTTAAAGTTTATTGCACTGAGCTTGAACTGCTTCAGTAGCTAAGCATGCCTGACTGACCTGAAGTTCACCTCCTTTCCTTCCCAATTAGCCCTCAAGAGGAAGAATTAATGAGGAATAAAGTGGCAAACAAGGTGACAAAGAGGAGGGTAGAAGATCAACAGTGAATGTATAGGTCTTGCATTCATCCAAAAAGTACAAATACACAGCTATCTGTATACTAGTGATGCAAGTAAAGAAATACACTAAAATGAGGGGCATTTCTCTTAATAACTGAGAAGTTACTATACCTTGCATTGTTCCTTTTGTAAAAAAAAAAAAAAAACACAAAAAAACATAATAGGTGCTCAAAGTGTGTTGAATGGATAATGACATACATTGTTTATTGAGGGTTTTTACATATATTATTTCCCACCTCTTGTGTTAGTGCTTTCTCTTGGATGTTTCTACACTAGTAAATCCTTGCTTCTGTAGAAGCACATCTACAAAACATTTCACCTGATTTGTTTTCGTTTCATTGCATGCTCGGTCCATAAAAAAGAGTAATGCATAAAAACACGTTCTGCGTGATCAATTAGTTGCCTTTTTTGGATTATAGTATTTGAGTCATCCAGGCTCCAAGGTCTCGCTTTAAAGCCTATACTCATGCTACCAAAAATAGTTTTCACATTTTCTTAATCTGAACAACAGATTATGGAGTTAAGTGAGGCAAAAATCCCTTGATCAATAAATGGAGATAGAATCATAATGAAAACACAATTTAAAAAATCTCTTCTTAACAGGGAAGCAGTTATCTAAATCCACAATAAGCATCAAGGATCTTCTTTGTTTAAGCTGTGTTTAAAAATGATATGAATTTGGGTTGCAGGGTGAAATATGCTCAACATACTAATGAGAACTTCTGGGAATCTCCAAGGCTTATATTTCCCCCACATAGTGTTGGACAATCTATTTTGTATTTATATGCTTTCTCCCACTTGGAGTGTGTGTGTGTGTGTGTGTGTGTGTGTATGTAAGGGCTTTTACACATTAATTTCTAGGCGGCCAGAGATAGATGGCCAGGAAGCTGTACACTAGGTGAAAGAAGTTAGAGATCTCAGGTATTTGCACTTGAGACAAGGGGAGAGAAAACTTGGGATGAGGCTAGGGGAAAAGGGTGATGAATAAAGTATACAAGACTGAATTACAGACTTAAGACAAAACTTGAGCCAGGATTGGAAATATAAGTTGAAGAAATTAAGCCAGATGACCTTAAAAGGCTAGTTTGAGCCCTGGCCAATTTGGTTTAGTGGTTAGAACGTCGGCCCTCGGATCAATGAGTCGCGGGTTCGATTCCGGCCAAGGGCGTGTACCTCGGTTGAGATTCATCCCCGGCCCTGGTTGGGGTTGCATGGGAAGCAGCCACTCGATGTGTCCCTTTCATGTTGATGTTTCTTTCTCTCTCTCTCTCTCTCTCTCTCTCTCTCTCTCTCTCTCCCTCCCTCTCTCTCCCTCTCTCTCCCTCCCACTCTATCTGAACAAAAAAATGAAAAAAAAGCCCTTGGGTGAGAATTTAAAAAAAAAAGGCTAGTTTGAGAAGATTTTTGGACATGGGGCTGAGGAAGCAAAGACCACAAGAATGGAGTGGCTTCTATGCATGAATTTTCTAAGGGGTACAGTTTAGCACCCCGAGTTGTTAAAGACAATAGAAGGAGCTTTGACTTTGGCCTTGAGAAGGAATGGGTCAGCAGCAGAAACAATGTTGCATGAACAACAGGATCAAGTTTGCTGGGAGTGTCAAGCCCAATTTGGGAGTCCTGAGAAGGGGCCATATAGCTGATGCCAGAGATCCCAAGCAGTCACAAAGAGAAAACAACTTGGGCAGATTGTCTCACACAGTACCTTATCCAGCAGGGAGTAAGAGAACAAAAGGATAGTTAAGTTACAAAGAATATCACCAAAGAGCAGAGAACTCTAAAAGTAGCTTAATTTTACAATAATGACATATTTTTGCTCTGAGATTGCTACTCTCTGGATTAAACTGCAAGGCTGTTGTTGGAGGGTGGGCTAGGGCAGGCTGAGAGACAAAGATGGGTTTGCTGCAGAGCTAGCTGTCTGCGGGTGGTCAAGAGAGTGTGTGGAGGAGAGGGTAGAGGTCACCTGGGATGGAGGATAAGGAATAGACTCAGAGAAACAGGAAATAATTAACTTGAGAGTCTGACAGAGAAAGACCACGTGATGATCTGAAGAAGGGAAGGCAGCTCTAGCATCTCAAGATCTACACAAATCACTTTGCAAAACTGCCCAACAGGTGGTTGGGAAAAGCCCTGGCTTGGTTTTAAGGGACTGTTGGGGAAAGATCAAATGTAATATAATGTCATGTTATGTAACCTAAACTTCCTGGGAGTAATTAGTAAAATGCTGCAAAAGCAGATCTGATGTTTAGGAAAGCAGGTTTCTTGTTATTTCATTATGGAATGGCACAAGATGGTGTTTTCCACACTTAAGAACATGAGTAACATATTTGAGATTTGGACATACCTATTTCCTATACTATTATTTATGTAATATGTTTCTTTAAATCACTTTTTAAACTTAAATATATTTATTTTAAAATAAAAATTATTTCCATAAGTGGAAAATCAGTATCACTTGGAAAGCGATAACTTTCCAAATGGAAGCTAACTGTAAAAACTAATAGCTAAATAACAAATAGGAAACTGTATATCTATCTACAGATGAGAAATGGGAGAGGAGGGGGAATGGTGCAAAAGATGCAGAAAGATCTATATCCCTTGTTCAACCTACCCCTCACACAAAATCGCACCATCCTGGAATTGGAGACTATCTGTAGAGGACAATAAATTTGATCTCACACCTTTGCCATGTTTTTCCCAGAATTCAGCACACCTATCATACATGATCCATAGGACCTTTCTTTATCAGGCTCTGACTTACCTCTTCAGAGTCATTCTCTATCAACACTATCCTTATGCTGTAACCTTCCACAACAGCAAAATACTGAACCCTTTATGCCTTGTATGATAAGATGGCCTCCTGAAGATGTTCTTCTTTGAGCTATCAAAGAGTTTTTTATTATTATTTTTTTCTTTATTGTTTTTCTTTTTTTTTTTAGAGAGAGAGAGAGGAAGGGAGAGGTAGAGAGAGATAGAAACATCAATGAGCGAGAACATCGATTGGCCGCTTCCTGCATGCCCCCCAATGGAGATTTGGCCCACAACCTGGGCATGTGCCCTGACTGAGAATCGAACCGGTGACCTGTTGGTGCATGGGTCAACATTCAACCACTGAGCCACACCGGCCGGGCTACCAAAGAATTTTTTTTTTTTTTCATCTTCACCCAAGGACATTTTTTTCCACTTTTTGTTCAGATAGAGTGGGAGGGGGAGAGAGAGAAAAAAACATCGACGTGAAAGGGACACATCGAAGTGGCTGCCACCCACATGACCCAACCAGGGCCAGGGACAAACTGCAACCGAGGCACGTGCCCTTAGCGCAGGCTGACGCTCTAACCGCTGAGTCAAACTGGCCAGGGCTACCAAAGAATTTTTTAAAGGAAATAGTCAACATTTAAAAATCAAGAGATTTCTCAGAAAATTCTAAACTTCTGATTTCAAGAAGTACAAAGACGGATCTCACACTTACACCTACAGGGGCCAGCTAGGTAATATAAGTACATGAATCAGGATCGTTTTCCTAACTTGTATAGAGAGTTGGGATCAGAGAAATAATTCTTAATAACAATAATGGCAAATACCTATTGGCTCTTACTAGGTCAGGCACTATTCTAAGCACTTTATGATTATTGACCTTTTAAATCTTTACCTCATTCCTACAAATTAGGAAATGGTGGTGCTTGTCCAGTGTTTACACATGATGATAAATGGCACCTGGAACCCAGCCTCAGTGAGTAGCAAGGTGGGACTGTGGGAGAACCAGAGGGCACATTCCCCACTAAGTTGGGAACAGCCTCTCCAGGCCACAATTTCCATGTAGGAATGTAGGCCCCATATTTCTTCCTCTTCCCTCAGCATCAGACCCTGGGAGTGGTGGGGTGAGACATGACATGGACCTGCAGTCAGAGCCTGCAGTCCTCTATTTCAGCTGTCCTAGATGTCTTGATATATACTCTAACATTTGTTACTATAGTTCTATGAAATCAGGCTCTCTTAAAGCAAATTTCTCTTGGAACTGAAAGGGCAGGAAATAGTGAGTACTTTTGGTGCCCAGAAGAGATTTGAAGGGAGTTGGCAGGATTCTCATTCAGGGATTCTTACTTGAAGAAATCGCCATACTTTACCTATGACAATACCTAGGGGCATAAAGAAATTGCCATACTTTACCTATGACAATAACTAGGGACATTTAAATGGACCAATGTCTGATTATCTATCTATCTATCTATCTATCTATCTATCTATCTATCTATCTATCTATCTAGGCATACGTCTTTTGATGCAGCAATTCCCCTTCTAATTTATCTTGGAAATATACCTCTATATTCTAAGGTGGATGTATAAAGATATTCATTACAGCACTGCCAGTAGCAATAGACTGCAAGAGAACTAACTAGTCCAGCAATAGGGGAATCGTTAAACAAATTATGGTATATAGTAGAATTCTATGTTGTAGTTAGGAAGTCTGAATTAGATATACAGGATGATTTGTGGTTAAATGTATAGGTCCTAGGGTTCAACTGCTTGGATTCAAATCCTAGCTCTGCCTCTATATGGTTTAGCTGTTGTTACTTGTGACTCTCGAGAGTGTTATCTAGGCATGTGTGTGGGAAGGGGTAGTCTCAGTTCAAGGTCCCTGCAGACTCCTTGGCCACACAAAATGAAAGCAGCAGTATTATGGAGTAGTTAAGCTGAATTCTCAATGCTTGTAAATAATATAAACTGGTATGAAATAATGTCTAAACTATATTAAGTAAAAAATTTAAGTTGCAGAACAGTGTATGCTACAGTGTGTACATATACTATATTATTGCTTGTATAAAGGGTTATTTGTGTGTACAGGTCAAGACTATCTCTGGAAGAATGCAAGTGACTCCCTATTGAGTATAGTAATTTACTTAACTCCACTGCTGGACTAGTTAGTTCCTTTTCAGCCTTATAATGCTGTAACAAATACCTTTATGCATTCACTTTTGTGAATATAGAAGTAGATCTCTAAGGTACATTGAGAGGGAAATGTCTGGGTCAGAGGACAAGTACATTTTATATTTTTGATAGACATTGGCCGCTGGCCCTTTTATTTTTAATTTTATTTTTTATTCTTACCCGAGGACATTTTTGCATTTATCTTCAGATAGAGCGGGAGGGAGAGAGGGAGTGAGAGAAAGAGAGAAACATTGATGTGAGAGACACATCGAGTGACTGCCACCCACACAACCCCCAACCAGGGCCAGGGACAAACTGCAACTGAGGGACGTGCCCTTAGTGGGAACCAAACCCAGGACTCTCTGGTCCGCGAGCCGACACTCTAACTGCTGAGCCAAACCAGCCAGGGCAGCCATTGGCCCTTTTAAGTGTCCAACTTGATCATAGGTAAAGAAGCTTCTGATGGTGGTTGTCTCTGGAGAGAGGTTTTCCCCTATTTGTGAAATTTATATTTTGCCATGTGCATATATTATTTTCCAAAAATAATACAAAACATTTCCTTCCTCCCTCCCTCCCTCCCTCCCTCCCTTCCTTCCTTCCTTCCTTCCTTCCTTCCTTCCTTCCTTCCTTCCTTCCTTCCTTCCTTCCTTCCTTCCTTCCTTCCATCATCATCTATTATAAAAGGACCAATGATTTTAGATGAAAAGTTACGCTGTTACATTAATTGCTTTCAGTGAAGACCTTTCACTGTTTCTGTTAGCTGATACACATTTGTCCATCTCCCTTCCACAGGACCTCAACACTGACACCTCTGCTTCTACTTTGTGGGTAGTATGAAGGCCACTAGTTATATTGCTCGACAGAGATTTGGTAACACAGCATTTGTTGCTGAGTTCTCAAACTCTACTCATTATCTTTCCTCCCTAACCTCCAAATTTGATGCTCTCCCCTCCTGTATTTATTTTCTCAGTGATTCTCTACTCACCTGTCACCCAAGCCAAAACCCTGGGAGTCCTACTTACCCCTCCCATCTGTTACCCCTAGCCTCCACCTGTTATCATTTGTACCCTCTCTTTTCTCTTAAAAATGCATGCACACATACACATACATATTTGATTCTTTTTTTTTTTTTTCAGCTAGAGTAGGAGGAAGAGAGAGAAACATCAATGTGAAAGGGACACGTCGAGTGGCTGCCACCTGCACAACCCAACCAGGGCCGGGGACAAACTGCAACCAAGGTACGCGCCCCTAGCGGAAACCAAACCAGGGACTCGCTGGACCGCAGGCCGACGCTCCAACCGCTGAGCCAAACTGACCAGAGCCATATTTGATTCTTTTTAAAAATGTAAAAGGTATAGACAAATACAATGAATAATATTACAAACCTATATTCATCATTCTGAATTCACAAGTGTTAACATTTTGTCCAGTTACTTCTCCTCTTTCTTGATCTTTTTTTTTTAACCCTCACTTGAGAATATTTTTCCATTTATCTTCAGATAGAGTGGGAGAGAGGGAAGGAGGGTGAAAGAGAGAGAGAGAGACAGAGAGAGAGAGAAACATTGATGTGAGAGAGACACATCCAGTGATTGCCTCCTGAACGACCCCAACCGAGGCCAAAGACCGAACTGCAACCGAAGTAGGTGCCTTTGATTGGAATTGAGTCTGTGATATTTTGGTCCTTAGGTCAATGCTCTAACCACTGAGAAAACCAGCCAGGGCAGTCTTTTTGTTTTTATAATAAAACATTACAGAAGTAGCTGAGTCCTTTTTAACTGACAACCCTAGTTTAATTTCCCTCCCCCTACTATTGTGGTTTTCAAGTCTGCAAGTTCTCCATGCCTCAGATTCCTTATTTTTTTTTTAAAAAACATACACATATATGTAGCTATAAAGAACAGATAGGATTATTTTGTACATTTTTTTTATCCTCACCCAAGGACATTTTCTTTTCTTTTTGCATTTATCTCAGATAGAGCAAGAGGGAGAGAGGGAGGAAGAGAGAGAGAGAGAGAGACATTGATGTGAGAGAGACACATCCAGTGGTTGTCACCCACATGACCCCAACCAGGGCTGGGAACAAGCTGCAACCAAGGTACATGCCCTTAGTGGGAACCAAACCAGGGACTCTCTGGTCCATGGGCCAACGCTCTAACTGCTGAGCAAAACTGACCAGGGCTGTACACGTTTTAAAATATATGCACATATGTACATTTTGTTTACATATGCAGTTCATAGGCCACATTTTATTTGTCCATTACAAACAATGCGGTCATGAACATCTCTGTACATGATTCTTTGTGCCCATGTGCAAGAATTTCTATGGGTTGTATAATCAGTAGGGAAATTGCTGGGTCATAGGGTATTTGCATTATCAAGTTTATTACATACCGCCAAATTGTTTTTCATAAATGGCTGAATTAATTTACAGTCCCATTGGCAATGTATGAGAGCACTGTTTTTCTTATGTTCACTCCATTATTTGATATTGTCATCCGTTTTTATTTTTGCTTATTTGAAGTGTGAAAACGGTTTCTCATTTTTTAAATTTTGTATTCCCTTCATTATTAGGTTAAATATCTTTTCATACATATTTTGAAGGGGTATTTGTTTTTTTCTTTTGTTAATTGTCTATTTGTATATTTCACACATTTTCTGAGCTATTTGTATTTTTCTTATAGGTTTTTGTTGAATTTAAAAATACATATTTTACATATTCAAAAATCCTTTCTGTCCTTCCTACTGTACCCCAATACAGGTCCTAATCATCCATTTCAAAGTCTCTTGTAACATCTTTCAGAGTATTCTCTCTGCCTTCACTTTGCCCTTCTTCAATTTATCTTCTATACTGCAGCATGAGCTATCTACCTAGCAAGCAAATCTGAGCATATCATTCTCAAATTCATTACTGTTAGGGAAGCAAAACAAGACACAAACATCATCATCATCATCAACAACAAACCCCCCAAACAAATTTTAAAGCCCTAAATCTATAAACTCTTTGGCATGCCATATCAGGTACACCATGATCTGACCCCTTTCTACCTGAGTGAGGCCATCTCGCTGTGTTCCTTCCATGCATCTTACATCCAGCTATTCAGAACAAAAAATGGCACTGGCCATTCTTTGAACACATCAGCCTTACTCATGCTTCTGGGCTTTTGTGCACCCATTTGTACTGCTATCTTGTCCTCCTTGTAAAAATTTCCCTGATATTGCCCTGGCCGGTTTGGCTCAGTGGTTGGAGCGTCGGCCTGCGGTACAGAGACCCGGGTTTGGTTCCCACTAAGGGCATGTACCTCGGTTGCAGTTTGTCCCCGGCCCTGGTTGGTCATGTGGGTGGCAGCCACTCGATGTGTCCCTTTCACATCGATGTTTCTGTCTCTCTCTCTCTTCCTCTCTCTCCCTCCCACTCTATCTGAACAAAATATGGAAAAATGTCCTCAGGTGAGGATTAAAAAAAAAAATTTCCCTGATATCCCTGAAGAGACCTGGTTGCTCCTTACTCAACCTATATATACACTATGATGCCACTATAATATTTATGACCTTTAACTGAAATGATTTACTGTATATATGTGTTCCTATGGATTGAAAGCTTCAGTTGGCCAGAGCTCTGTTTGTCTCAAGAGGCAATATAGTAGAATGGTTAGGAGTGTGGGCTCTGAAGCCAGACTGCCTGGTTTAAATGAGCTCTGTTACTGTTTAAGAAGTTACTTAGGCCCTGGCCAATTTGGCTCAGCGGTTAGAGTGTTGGCCTGCGGTCCAGAGAGATCTGGGTTCAGTTTCCGCTGGGGGCATGTACCTCTGTTGCAGTTTGTCCCCAGCCCCGATTGGGGTCGTGTGGGTGGCAACCACTGGATGTGTCTTTCTCTCACATCGATGCTTCTCTTTCTCTCTCTCTCTCCCTCCCACTCTATCTGAACAAAAAATGAAAAAATGTCCTCGGGTAAGGATAAAAAAAAAAAAGAAGTTGCTCCATGCCCCAGATTACTCGTTTGAAGAATTGAGATAATAATAGTACCTATCTCATGGGCTTATACTAAACCAGTTAATATATACAGTAAAGTAATTATGATAGTGTCCATCATATAATAGGTGCTCAATAAAGGTTAATTCTGATTACCCCTGTTTATTAACCCATTGTTAATAACTATTATTTATTCATGGTAGGCACTTGGTATATATGCATGAATGAATGCCTTGCCCACCTCTCTAGATGTCCTAATGCTTTTTCAGAATTAGAATTTAAGAAGTACTTAATATACACAAGGGAATATTACTCAGCAATAAAAAAGAATGAAATCTTGGCATTTACGACAACATAGATGGACCTAGAAGGTATTATGCTAGGTGAAAAAGTCAGAGAAAGAAATATACCATATGATTTTACTTATATGTGGAATCTACAAAAACAAAACAAATGAATAAACAAAACAGAAACAGACACATAGATATAGAGAACAAGCTAATGGTTGCCAAAGGGGAGGGGAAATAGATAACAAAAAATTTAAATAAATAGATAAATAAAGCCAAGCTCCTTTAAAAAAACATAGGAAAGGGAGACAAGACAAGATAGACATGAATAAGATTGTAGGCTTTGGTGTCAAGAAGCTGAAAAAATACATATATCAGAATATACTATGAAAGAAAAACAAAGTGAAAACCTGATTATTGAAATCAATGTACACCAGCTTCTTTTTATTTGTATGTTTCATCGTAGAATCCTAGAACTTATGGAAGCAGAAGCAAGCAAAGCTTAATGATCTTATAAACAGAAGTACTCAATCCTGTCATACTCAAGACCCTCTACTTACAACAAAAATTTAACACCACTTTAACTTTCCTGCGATTAAGTTCATAGATAATGTAAACTATTGACACAAATAATTTCAAGAAAGCAATGTATTGTGCTAATAATATAAAGGTGAAAAAAGATAAGTAGTTTATTCTGAAGTACTATACTAATATCAATAAGAATAATGGAATAATATGTTTCCCACAATGTAAAACACTCCAATACCGATACCGATACCAATGTAGAACTACCAGACAAAAACTGACCCTACAAAATCTCAGCACACCCCCTAGGGGACAGTACTGTTGAATAAAATAATAATTATTCAACTAATGCTTGTTATTGTTAGCATATCCCTTTTCAATTTGTAAATCTAAATAGGTAAGTTAAAGTTTGTATTTTTTGTTTTATATGTCTAAATTTCCAATAAAGCAAAGTTCTGTTATATTAACATATAAAGTGAAAAGAAAAATAACTGTACTGAGAAATGTTAGAACATCTGTCCACTGTCCTTAGGGTATTACATCCTCTATGGGAGCTAACTTCTATAGCTCAGTCAGTTCCCCCAGTCTGTCTCCTGCCTAGTCCTGACTTCCTCTGATTTCCTGACATAAGGTCCATTCTTCAAAAAGAGATTCCTAAGGCAAGAGTATGTACTTAGAGCAGTACTAGCCTATGTGACAGTTGGACATCCCAACTAAAATTTTCAGGAGTAATCCCCACTGTTCACTTGGTCCTGGCTTGGGTCTTGGTCATTTGTGCCCTGCTCTTTATCCCAGGTATTTAGGTATCATACCAAAAATAATTAGAGGCATTAGAGAATTGTATTAAATTAAAAGAATTTGAGGCCTAGCCAGTTTGGCTCAGTGGTAGAGCATCGGCCCGCAGACCAATGAGTCACAGGTTTGATTCTGGCCAAGGGCACATGCCTCAGTTGTGGTTCATCCTTGGCCCTGGTCGGGGTCATGCAGGAGGCAACCAGTCGTTGTGTTCCTCTCACGTCGATGTTTATCTCTCTCTCCCTCTCTCTCCCTCCTACTCTATCTGAAGATAAATAGAAAAATATCTTCAGTTGAGGATTAAAAAATAAAATAAAATAAAAGAATCTGAGAACACCCTTTGCTTTTGAGAAACCTCAGCTAGCCACTCTGCTACCCCAGTCCTCTCAAGCCACTCACCAAAGCTGCCTTTTCCCTCTTCTTTTCACCCTTGAAGCAGCCTTCAGTCTGAGGTCTCAACATGTGGTAAACCCGAACCATCTGTTCCTGGACTCCCCCAGAATCCAGTTTCTCATGTTGGCATCTCAGATGGTCTTTACCATAATGTTCTTTCTGAACTCTTCCAAGCACAAAGTTCTCACTTTATGTTCTTATGCTCAGAGAAGAAACAAACCTTTCTTAGGTAGTTGGCAGCAAGAAAATATGCTTTGTTTTTGTTCTGTAGAGCAGAGCCTAGAAATGCCATGCCCGACTTTCTAGAGGCCCTTAGAGTGCTGCTGGCTTAGATCACAAATGAAAAATTCAGATGTAGACAGGTGTGAAAGTCAAGGGATCAGCCTGGGGGATTCTGGGTGTCTCCAATTCAGCAGAGCAAATGGCAAAACAACAGGTGTCCATAGATGTACCGACCCATGAGGCACTCATACCCAAATCTCACTTTGGCATTGAATTCTCTCATGAAATCTGCCCCTTCTATGTACAGCTGTATCACCCAGTCTCTCCAGGGCTTGGGAAATTATGCATTCTGCTGGCCTTATGTTATAGGTACCAGAAGGTTATGTGTGACTCATCCAGGATTAGCTGGCTTTAGGACTCAAAGATCTGACATTTTCAGGCTGTTTATTAGTCACTGAACATTGCAGCCTACCTACAGATGTTGCACAATAGTTAAAAACTATGGTTGAAGCAGATGCTCAGGGGTGACCACAATGGACAGGACAGAGACCTGTTGATTTAGGAACCTAGTCTAGGATCCTCAGAGCCATTAAGTGCTCTCCTGAAATAAGAAGTCATTTTCAGCCAGGGGAAGGAGTAGCACTATGGAAAACAGAATCAGTAAGACTTTCTTTAATTTGGGGATCAGAAATGGAGTTGGTGAACTATGGAAATTCAGCATTCCATAGACAGAAGCCAGAGCCAGGGACTACTAAAATATAAACCTTGTAAGCTTTGTACCACCCCCCATTTGTTCTTGTTTGCTTCTTGGAGTGATGGCAGAAAACACTTTAAACCAGAAAGGCCTGTGTGCTGGTCATCAGGAGCACTAGCAAAACAGGGAGCTTGGGAACTACCTGCTGCTCCTTAGCCAGCATGGATGATGGTGCCACAGCCTCCAAGGAGAGGGAAGTGGGTTGAATACATGAGTCTGCAGCAAAAAAGGATGAGGAGAGTTTTGGGTGAGGTACACAGTAGGAGGGAACAGTTAGTCCTGAGAAAGGACTGAGCTGAGCAGCAGCAATCTGTTGTGTGAACAAGGTAGCTCATTGCAGCATTATCTGTAATAGAAAATTGGAAGCAACCTAAGTGGCCATCGATAGGGGACTACTAAATAAACCATGGAACAGCTTTGCTATGGAATACCATACAGCCATTAAAAAGAATGGAGAGGATATAAATGTGCTGATATGAAAAGATACCTGAGCTATGTTAAGTGAAAAAAGCCAAGCACATAACAGTATGTGTATAGTAAAATCCCATTTCTATATGGTGTTTCCTTTAAAGGTTAGGCATATAATATGTATTTATATATTCTTGTATATATATAGACAGTGTCTGGAAGGAAATACATAAAACTGTTCAACAGTGCCCCACCTCCACCTTCTGGGATTGAGAGTTAGGGAATTATCACTTTTAACTTTATAATCTTTATTATGTTTGAAAGTTTTAAAAGCCACTTATAATTTTTAAAAATTCTTCTTTGGTAAAGCTTTGGAGAGTTTCATCCAGGCAAGTTTCAGGATTTACAATATTTGGAAGCCTGTCCCTCAATGCTAATTTCAAATAGTAGTATGGACTTCCGTTCTTTGATTTCTTCTTTTACCAAGGATAGTGGACAAAATTGCAGTATTAATATATATTCTTTTCATGCACTTGCAAAATATTTACAATGGCCATGTCTAAGCCACAGCAGGATTAAAAATGATGACAAAGAGCTGATAGCATATAAATAATATTCTCTGTGCACAATGTAATAAAATTAGAAATCAGTAACAAAAATACTATATTTAAGCAGTAGTTAAATAACCATTTTAAGACATAGTACAATTCTAAATTCTCTAACAGTGATAACATAAAGGGAAAACTTACATTAATGAATTTTCTCTGATTTTCCTCTTCACCCTTAATTATGATGAGAATGTTCTCTGCTCCTAAGTTGAACTAGCTGTGACCAAGTGAATGAGTCAATTTATTTATTTATATCTCATCTCTTTCCATAACAGTATGAAGGTAGTTCAGTTGCTTGTGAACTTAATTCTGAATTCTGGAGGAATCTTCCTTGTCAGTGGTTGTAATGTTGATCTATTAAAGCCATGAAATTCCTCCAAGATCCTAACCTTTGCCAACAGGCACTAGCATTTGAAGGATCCTGTTTTTCTCTGGAGAGGAATCCACACCTGCTAGTCACAATAATGTTTAGATACTGACATGGACAGATGCTCAAGATATCTCATGTGCAAGAAAAAAGTTGTAAGAAAATGCATATTGTACATAGTGTTAGATGACCTAATTTGCAAACCAGGCATATGCGTGGGGGTGCCAAGAAAAAAAGTTTTGAAAGAATGTATATATTTTTTGAAGTACTGAAATAATAATTAAAGGAAAAGAATCAAAACTTTGATTCCCATATGCTTGTTTTACTCTTTAGTATTTTTATTTGGAATGAGACATGGGTGGGGTAGAGGGACACCATAACTATTCTCAGGCTTAGAAGTTCTAAGTCTGGCCATGATTTTATTATACTAATTTTATAAAACTTTACATATATGTGCATATATATTAAATATTCATATGTACAGAAAAAGCAAACTGGATAAAACCACTTAACATTGGTTATCTCCGAAGGATAAAATTTTAATTTCTACCTTATATATTTTCATAACTTTTGATATTTTTAGAATGAGTTACTTTTTTAATCAGAAAAAAAGGAAAATGAAAACAAATTTACTTTAGGCAGTGGGCCGTTGAACCTTGTATGGAATATCACTCATTAGTTGTGGTCTTAACACCTGTTTTCAGCTACAGAGATATCACTGCCAAACTCAGGGACAAAATCTTCCCCACAAGCCCAGCCTGAAGGCAGTTTCCAATGATTTCTTCGTGTTGTTCTGCTTCCACCTCTGACCTCTGATCACACTCTACATGTCCCCTTGTTCAGCTGGACCCGATGGACGTTCATCTGACTATTAAGATTCCCAGTCCTGTTTTTGTCTTTTCCAGCTTGGCTTGACCCCATGGAACTCACGTTACCGTAGACCTTCTAATAAAACCTGGCCTCTTTTTTTTCTATGTAAACAGGCTTTCTGGCCATTTTCTTGCACGATTCAGAACTATGTAAATGCTCTGGATGAATGTAAAATGTGGGCACGATCAATTAAAGATATCGAGCACAGAAAGCTCTTAAAGCTGTATTTGAATGGGAGGTGGCAATGATGTCAGGTGGAGGATGCTCCCCAGTTTCCTGACAGGCTAGGGGTGAAGGCTAAACCACTGGAACAAGACAAAAGTTGGCAGTGAGGAGATTGCAGAGTTTGGGGAGGCAGGGTATTGGGCACTGATGAGGGCCTTTGACAAACTGAGACTTCTCTGGGTGGAGAATTCGTCAGGGTCTGGAGCCTCCTGAAGACAAAGGCTGTTGAGGCCAACTGGGTTTTACTGGGTTTTAGCTGATCCTTGTCTTGGAGATTCACAGATTCCCAGCCTGAACTATTGGTGTGTTTCCCAGAGAATAAAACCCAGTGAAAGAAAGGCCTGGGAGAGCAGAACTCCTCTGAGGTGGGAGGACCTGGCCTCAAGGTAAAGCTGATGGCAGATCAGAGTAGGTCTTCCTTGATGAATAGTTGGCCCCCCAACAAGAGAGAGGCTCTGAGAGATGATGAAAGGGGGAGGTGGGCAGCCCAGTGAGCCTTCCAGTTACCATAATAGAAAGGAGTCAAGAGCCAGGGTGGGACATCTATATTATTCATAACTGTGTGTGGCTTCCTTAGTTGTGCTCTTTCTGTTTTTCCATGTTTGTTTCCATGGTGATTAGCAATAAAGCAGCAAAGGCTTTAAAAGAAAATGTGTTTATCTTTAGGGGCAACAAGAAAGCAGCAGTGAGGAGGTGGTCAAGGCACTTCTCCAAAGAGACAAAAACAGGCTGGTCCCCACGGCCCATTTTGAGAAGGTAAAGATCTGGACCTGGCAGCTGACTTGGGCCAAGGAGGGCCTCTAGGGCTTAGTTGTTTTGTTTTTTTTTAGAAAAGCTCTCCACTGTGGGATTTTCTCATTTCAGTTATTCTTCTATTGTGGCACTTATTTCACCCCTAATAGGAGATAATTGCCTTGTGACTATTTGCTTTTATAGTTCCAGCCAGATGTTAGAATGAAACCATGTCTTACATGCTCCTATGTTCCCAAGAGCTTGGTACAGAACTGGGCCCAATATAGCTTTATATTTTTTATTAAAAAGAATTTTATACACACATCTATAATGCATAAATGTGCCCTTTTTGTTTCTCTTTTTTTTGTTGTTGCTTTCCTCCCCTCTTCTCATAGTCATATAATCATATATAAATAGAATATACACATATAATTTCTTGTCAGTATGCTTTACAAAAATATAATTACATCATCTTCACCACTTTTCTTCCTTGCTTTCCTTCCTGCACAATACCTCATGGAAATCTACCAAGTAAACTCTATTGGACATTCAGATTCTTTCTAATGGCTGCATATTAGTCTAAGATTGTGCTATAATTTATTCAAGATGTGGTTGTGCTGGAGCTTCTAGCTTTCTAGTGATGATTGTTCACATCTCTTGCCAGCCTGGCATTCAGTGACATCCGGCTCGTAGCTTGAAATTGGGCATGAATTGGGTGAGAATATGTACACCATAGGAATCTGCAAAAGCTACAAACCAGTGCTTTTTCCTGATTTTTAACTACCACATCACTGATCTCCATTAATGGGTTTTAGTTTGTTTCTAGGTTGTTTTCCCCCCTCCTAAGGGTGAGATGGAGATGGGGGGACAATGGCCAGTATGAATAAACAATGAGTTCTCTCTCTCTCTCTCACCCATACATGTGTAGATATCTATATCTATCTCCTGTTTTCATTCCCGTGGAATATAAGAGTGGATTGATGGGTCAAAGGGAATAACATTTTCAATTTCAAAAGATGTTGCCAGATTATAAAGGGTTGTAGAAATTTACATTTCTACTAGCAATGTAAAAAATGGCTTCCCATGCATCCCTGCCACCAATGGAAATTACCCTCATTTAAAGTTTTTGCTAGTTTGAAAGGTGTAAAATAATATCTTATTGTACTTTAATTTATATCTCTTTGAATACTAATAATTTTGAGCTGCTTTTCCCATACATGTTGACCATTTAGCGCTTTTGTGAGGTGCCTTCTAATAGCTTCTGCCCATTGTTCTATTGGGTTGTCTCCCTCTTGTCCATGTGTAAAACCTTTTTATTTATTATTGTTTTAAATTATCTGTCCAGCCTGTACATTTATGAATATTTTCCCACAAATACAGTGTTTGTTGACTTTGTTTATTTTATTGATTGCCATACAAAAGTTTTTATATTGTCACAAGGTAAAATATGTCTATATATATTTTTCATAGCTTCTGGATTTCAGCCTTGGTTTATAAAGCCCCCCCCCCCCATGTTGAACATGTAGCCTCCTAAATTTTCAAGATTGTTATTGTCTTACATTTTACATTTGTATTTAATCTAGGTGGAGTTTATATTTGTATGTGGTATAAAATGAGAGTCTAGTTTTATTTTCTTCCAGATGGAAGTTGTATTGGCATCATTTATTAAATTATCTATCCTTTTTCCTGGAATTGAAATACCAACTATGTCATATAGTAAATTCATATATATATATATAGACACACACACACACATATATATATATGGTCTGTTTCTGGGTTCTCTTTTTTTTTTATCCTCACCCGAGGACATTTTTCCATTTTTTGTTCAGATATAGTGGGAGGGAGAGAGAGGAAGAGAGAGAGAGAAAAACATCGACGTGAAAGAGACACAGTGAGTGGCTGCCACCTACGTGACCAAGCAGAGCCGGGGACAAACTGCAACCGAGGTACACACCCTTATCGGGAACCGAACCCAGGTCTTTCTGGTCCGCAGGCCGATGCTCTAACTGCTGAGCCAAACTGGCCAGGGCTCTGGGTTCTTTTTTTTAATTCCACTGATACATTTATCTGTTCCTGTGCCAGCACCAAATTGATATAATTACAATGGTTTTATAGTGCATTCTAATATCTGGTAAGACAAGGCTCACCCCTTATTTTTCTTTTTCACATTATTATTTGCCACTCAAAATTATTTGTTCTTCTATATAACTTCATTTTATTTAATTTTTCTTTTGAATCAAAACTTGCTTGTTATTTTATTAGAATTGCATCAAGTGTGTACATTAATTTTGGAAAAATTTACATGTTTAGCAATATTCTTTCCAAAGATATTTACAACCTACTTTGTGACAAGCTCTGGGGATATAGCAATGAAGAAGACAAACATGGTTTCTGCCCTCTTTGAGTCCAGGTTATTTTTTAAATAAATAAATGGCCCAGCAATTCCACTTTTGGGTATATACTCATCAGAAGTGTGTGCTAACGTCCACCAAAAGACATGTATAAGAATACTCATAGCAACTTAATGCATGATAGATAGAAAAAAAAACTAGAAGTAACACAAATGTCCCTACAGTAGAATGGATAAATAAATTGTGGTATATTTATACAATGGTGTACCTCTCAACAATGAAAAACAATGAACTGTTGATACTCACAACAACATAGATGAATCTCACAGATATTTTTTTTTTTTTTTTTTTTTTATCCTCACCCGAGGACATTTTTTTTTTTCCATTTTTTGTTCAGGTAGAGTGGGAGGGAAAGAGAGGAACAGAGAGAGAGAGAGAGAAACATCGATGTGAAAGAAACACATCGAGTGGCTGCCACCCGCACAACCGACCAGGGCCGGGGACAAACTGCAACCAAGGTACGTGCCCTTAGCGGGAACTGAACCCAGGTCTCTCCGGACCGCAGGCCGACGCTCTAACCGCTGAGCCAAACCGGCCAGGGCAAATCTCACAGGTATTACGTTGAGTATAAGAAGGTTGACACAAAAGAGCACATACTCTATGGTCCCATCTATATGAAGTTCCAAAATAGGTAAAACTCATCTAGAGAATA
This sequence comes from Molossus molossus, assembly GCF_014108415.1. Taxonomy (NCBI): domain Eukaryota; kingdom Metazoa; phylum Chordata; class Mammalia; order Chiroptera; family Molossidae; genus Molossus; species Molossus molossus. The sequence continues at coordinate 23,309,266 of NW_023425352.1, forward strand.
GTGGCTACTTTTGGGGGGTGGATGCATATTGATTATGAGGGGACACAAGGGGAACTTCTTGGGTGGTGGTAATACTCTATATTTGATCTGGCTAGTGATTACACAAATATATATATATGTACACAGACACACACACATATTAATATATATGAATATGTCAAGCCATACATTATGAACCACTCACTTGACTGTTTGTAAGTGAATCTTCAATTAAAACAAAAATGAATAAGAGGAAATCTGTTCTCTCAGAACTGCCCTCCTCCCTTCAGGGTGCCTAGAATGAGCAGCCATCTGCCCACCCCTGACTTTTGCCTTCTCCATCTCTGAAAAACTAAATTTTCTAGTGCTTTCTAGGTTGGGCTATTGCAATCTTGAAGTGCCTGCAGCTGCTGTTCATGTCCTGATTTTCCAGCTCCCTCTCTTCTTTTTAAAAAGTATATTTAAAAAAATTTCTTGATGGAATACAGCGCAGTATTGTGGAAAAGCAGCAGACATGGACCAGCCAGCTCAAACTCCCTCTCCCCCACTGGTCAATAAGAAACCCTGGGTTTTTGTGCCTTACCCCCAAAAGAGTTATAAAGTTCAGTAAGTGCCTGGAAAGCAAGCAAGACTCTGCAATGCAATCTGGATCGCCCATTACCAATTCGCTTTGCTCACCCACCGTAGTGGCTGGGCCTTATGCTTCCTAGGGGAAAATGAGCAGTTTGAATGCCTGCCCCCTCCTTCTCCCCTCTCCCATCTCACCCATTCTCCTCCCGTTGTTCTCCATAAATGGTTCCTTAATGTGGGGGTGCCTGTATTTGTAGCTCTTTGGGGAGAGAACTTTGAGCCAAACTTGGGGTTTCACATGTCACCCCAAGATCATAAGCACGGGATGCAGCCTACAGCAGTTACAAAAGGCAGATTACCATGCAGTGCTGCTGAGTTGCAGTTATTTCATGCCATTTTGTATTTCCGCCCTCTAGGGCAGTGACTCACTGCTTTCCAGTTCAATGTGAGGACATGTCTCACGGTGTAGACTGCCTGATGCTCCTGGAGGACATTCCTAACCCACCACTTACCAAGTTATTAGAAATCTAACTCCAAAATCACTAATCCCCAAATAGCCTCTATTCTCTCAACTGCTGGCTTCCTTGCTTTGATTTTATGCACAGTAGTTCTAAACTCAAGGCCAAAAATTCTACCCCATGCCGAGCCACTTTCAAAGGAGAGCCAATATGCTAAGACTAGAGGGGGATTTGAATAGCGGCTAATTGTCAGTTTGTCTTGTGAAAAAAGCTTCCTCTCTCCCCTGAGCGGGCTGGTTATTTGTTAAAGTTTGCTGGGGTTTCGGAGCACCTCGCTGTTAGGGGCAGCTCAGACTCAGCAGTTTTAATTATTAATCAGGTCAAAGGCTGATAACAATTTTTCTTCTCTTCAGGGGAGGGTCTTGAAAGTTCACAGGAGGGGATGTCCAAGCTCCTGTCCTGTGATGGGTGGAAAGGAGGGAAGGAGGGAAGTGATTCAAGCCAGACCAGTCCCGAGTTCTTAATGGTTTCCTGTCCTAGACAGACTGGGGTGGGAAGTTGCTTAATCTGCCTCTGGACTGATTTTAAGTGAATATAGATCTTTATCCTTTCCGGAGGTTGTAGCTTTCTAAGTTGAGCAAATTCTAGACTTGATAGCACATGTGTAAGTGTACCCTGTTGTACCCTTGCAAATTAGAGTTCAGAAAAGGTGGTTTACTCTTCAAATTTGTCCACTTTGGGGCATCATGGTTGGGGTGGTGGGAGGTGGGTGGTGGCTGGTAGGGGGGTTCCTCTTTGCTTCAGCATACTTTGGGAAAGGCACAAGGTTTTTTCCAGTTAGGGTGTGTAATGTGCCCTACCTCCCATGCTTCTTTTCTGCTCTCTATGGGTCTGCTTTCTCTTTTTGGCCTGAGACCTCAGCTTGACAAGATCCAGAAAGGTCTCCTTTCCAAATGCATTTTCCTCAGCCATTCTACAGATTCCAGCAGGCCCCGCCTCCCACCCCTGTTGCTAGGCAGATTCTCCTGTTGCTAGGCCACCACTGCTTCTTCACTCTCAAAATGAGGCACAAATTCCCGATGACCCACTCAACCATCTACCCACCCACCCACCCACCCACTGACAAAACAAGTGGGTCCCTAATGCCTACCATATGGGAGGGACTCTTGTGCCCAGCATAGAACATTCCAAACAAGAGAAGAGGCCGTCATGCCAGGAGTGTCAGATAAGGGAGTGTGGGAGTGAGCAGGCTGTCTCCTGGGAGGTTTCTCAGGGGACAGCCATTCACTTGGAGACTTTTCTCTGGTTCAAGGTCTGACCTTCAGCCTGCAGGCTCAGAAAACTCATTTTGTGTGCAATCAGAAACAAATCCTTGTCTAGTTGCAAAAGCATACTAATCAGGTGATGCCTAAAACCAGGATGTGAATTTATTAATTTGTAATGAGAAGTCTGTCACATGGATTTAAGATACTCCTGCGGGCTTTACAATCTCTCTGAGGAGGCAGACTTTTCTGGAAATGATGGCAATACTGAAGGTTTTTGGAAAGTTGACAAAACACCAGTTTGCATTGGAAAGGTAGTATATCTATATATGCATATCTATATCATACCTATTTTAACATGCTTACTATATGCTAGGAAAAATACTAGATGTTTCACAGATGTAACTCCATTAATTCCTCACATCAGCCATGAGAGGGAGCTACAACACTCATTCCCATTTCACAGAGAGAAGAAAGCAGTTCAGGTTAAATAACTAAATTAAGTTCACCCACATCCAGATAACAGGTGACAGAACCAGGGTTTAAATCCAAAGCCATGGGTGGACTAATATATCCCAGCTACCTGGCACTGGGGAGATGACAAATTTAGTTGGGGACGTGTAGGATAATGGCTACTGAGGTGGTGATGAATCAGCCAGCTGGAAATTTCCTATTCGCAGTGGGACGTGAGGAAGGGGAACTCTGCAGAGCCTACCGCTAGAGGTGGAAATTAGAGGCATCACCCAGCATATGCCTCACCTCTTCTGGAGGTGCTCTGAGAGAACAGCTTCTAAATTCTTACTGATAGTGGATAAAAACTTGTGCTTAATTCCACTGCAGTGATATAATGCAGAAGGTCACTTGGGCAGGGTAAGCATCTAAATGGGTTAGAACAGAGCATTTCAGGAATTGCCAGGGTTAGGAGCTCAGAGAAGGGCGCCTGGGAGAGTGGCTTCACCACTATCTTGCCAGTCAGCTATCAACCCAAGGCCGAGCACCTAAACAGACCAAGAGACCAAGATTTTAACTTTAAAGAAAGGTAGAAGCAGCATGGGGAGAAGCTGGCGTTCACTGAGCTCTCTGGAAGGGGCAGACTGGAGCCTGTGTAAGAAGAAGGTGACAAAGGAGTGCCTTCCTTATCCTGGGAAAGGGCAGAGCAGACATGCCGGGTAGCTTAGATCTGGGGGCCAGATCAAGACAGGGGCCTGGGTGGCAGATTCTAAAAGCAACTAAAGGCTCCATCAGGCATGGCGATGGTGTTAACCTCTATCTCTTGCTAAAGTGTGGGCATCTTTTTCTATATTCAAGACTCAAAGAATTGAAGGAGAGTGAGGAGCAAGGAGGGGTGGTTGTCCAGCAAGCTGTAGCTTTCCTTCCTTCCTTCCTTCCTTCCTTCCTTCCTTCCTTCCTTCCTTCCTTCCTTCCTTCCTTCCTTCCTCTCTCTTCCGCCCCCCCCCCCTTCCTTCCTTCTTATTCAGTTATTCTTGCAATACACTTTCCTGGGACTAGACTTGAGTCATTCTGGGAGAAGAAATCTGTGTTCTATAAGCTGTCTGTTTCTCTGCTTTTGTAATTTATTTTTTTGGCTTTCCCCCAGTTTCCTAGTGAAGTACTATTTGAACAATCTTAGCCTTGTTTGGACGCCTGAGATTTGCCCACATTTGGGCCAAGAGAATCAAGGGGTTCCAGGGCCCCTGGAAATTTGCATGGTGGGCCAGCAGCTGTCTCAGCTGGATTTGCAGGAAACAGCTGGTGGAGCCAGGGCAGAGAGAGGTGAAACCTCAAGAGAGAAGAGATTGAGAAAGGGAAGAGAGATGGGAGCAGCTGCATTTGCTAAACTTTTGCTGCCTGAGCTCCTCAATCTTGGGGGCCTGACCAGGCTGCAATACTCCCCACCCCGGCTTTGCTCAGAAAGAAACAAACAAGTTAAAGTGATGCCCTGGGGACTGTAAACAGGGGACACAACAGTATCTGAAAGTAATCAGACCTAGGTGTGTTCACCTGCAAAGCTTAACAGCACCGGGGTTGTGATTCAGCTAAAGGGGGCTTATGCCCTCAGACACTAGACCATGACTGTTTGGGGATGAGATCTAATCAGGGTACATGGCATTCAATTGAAATAGCAGAGAATTGGGGGAATCTGGGTCTCTTCTGTTAGTTTAGAACACAGAGTCTCTCAGAGATATGTGCAAAGGTCTAGCCTGTGCCTGATGCGAGGCCCTCCACACCATCTCCCTTACTCAGATGAGCCATGATTGTTTTTATGTAAAATCTCAGAATTATGTCACAGCCAAAGAAAGGCAATCATTTCCTAAACTTATTGCTAGCTGGTCTTCCATTTGGAAGAAATGGAAGAAGTTGGGAAGATGTCAGAGTCACACAGAATGTTTTTTGAGAGTGCCTTCTCCTAACCCACCAATATTTTTCAGATTCAGACTTGGTTCCTGCGCAGCAGCGATTACATTGAGATTTTGATTCTCTTGGTAACTTGATGGCTTAGTTTAGGCCTCAGGTTGCTGTTCCATGAACTGCCTTGAAATTTAATCACCCAAATTTATTTCCTAGAGTGTTTTTACCGTCTCCTCCTCTAGGCCCATTAGTCACCATCCTGTGACCTGACAGTGATTATTAAAGAGGCTGTGGTTCCCTTTCACTAGATTTAGGGGTGTTGGTAACTCTGGAGGCAAGTTCTAACTTGAGTCACAGTTGGGTGGATTTCCCCTCAATTGGTTGTGAATCTTCCCTAAAGGCATTCTCTTAAGCCTGGGAGAATAACACTATGGACTCCAAGTCTGGGAGAATAACACTGGACGTTCTGTTCTTTCTTCAAAACTGTAGAAATGGTTACGTGGTCTTCTAGGGCAGGTGTTCTGGGGCTGAGGGTTATATTATTCTTTGCCCCAGGCACATCACTGACATCTCCCAGCTTCAGTTTCCCTGAAATGGGGATCATGCACATAAAAAAGCAGAGCTGAGGCTCACAACAAACATAAGCTCTCTTCCTGTCCAGCTGGGACAAGACCCAGGCCTTCCTTCAGGGATCTTGGAAGAGAATTTTATCAGTCTGAGTTGGAAACATTCTCACAAAATTTTATTTCAAGAATGGTTTTATATATGAAATGTTTAGCTGTGTCTTTTTCCAACCGAGTCCACCTCTAGAACAGGGATTGCAAACTTACACAATGACAGGTGCCAGGCAGGTAAATATATAGCGAGCTGGCTGAGCACTGTGTATGTGTGTGTGTGTGTGGGGGGGGGGGGCGGGGGGGGGGGTGCGGCAGTGCAAGGCCTGTGAAGAGAAGACACTGTCTGTTGTCTGGAAACAGTTGTTTCCGGGGCAGAGTGAGGCCCAGTATAATATTCTCATTTATTAAGAGAAGCCAGATATCCCCATGTTTTGGTGAAAAGTTTCAAATTTTAAATGTTTTCAACAAATTAATGTAAATATGGGGAGAATGAAACACAGTATGGCTTCCCGCTGGTTGGGGTCAGAACCTTTGCTCTTGGCAGGTTTTGGAGAGGATGTTTTTGTTTTTGTGGCTGGTCCTTCTACCTCCAGAACTGGGCATCCCTACCCTCTGCTTGGTTGACCTCTGGAGGTATCTACATGGGCCTGCTCCTCTCCTACAGACATGTTGGACCAGTTGAAGGTTATTCTGTAGAAACCTCAACCAACAAGTCAAAAGATGAGTTTCCTGCTCTTAATAGATAATTTTTATTGGTTTTGCAATAAACGTATGAAATAGAAACAATAGCAATAAACCAGCTCAACAAGAAATCGAAAGACACAGGCCCCCAAAGCCCTTCCTGCCTCTTCTTAATGAGTCTCTAATTTATAGACTGACTTGCAGGCCCACTTTTCTTTTTCCAAGCTTTGCAAACTTTTCCATCTCAGAGACTCCTGTGCTCTGGGGGCTTGTGTGCTCGTTGCTGCATGGTTGCTGTAATGGAAGCCAGGGCACAGCAGTGCCAGACAGGAGGCACTGCCTTGGGGCTTGGGGGTCTGTACCCAGCCCTGTTTCCTCTTTCTTGAGGGTCTGCCCCCTTTTAAGTTCTCATTTATCAATGGAGGGCAGAAAGGAAGAGTGACCAGGATGAAATAAATGGCCAAAGACTGCAGTTTAACTTTTGGAGAGCAAAGTGACCGGGGGCTGGGCATGCAAAGAATCCTGAGCTAGGGGAGGGGGCTTTTCACCTTTTAAACCTCTGGCATTTATCTTTTAGAATGTGCAGAATACTTATAGTCCATGGTGCTAAGCCTTTTCCGAGGACCTCAATCTGTACACCCCGCGTCTGCTAAGCAGCACCAAGGGGTGATGACCTTGGTAGCTTGGTGACACTGATGAAACCTCTTTGCTGTTGTTCTCAGTGACAACTCAAGCGAGCTGCAGGGCCTGGGTTCCTGCCAGCGGGCCCAGAGGGCATTTGTGTGTGGGGTTACTGGCAGTAACCTATCATCTGATAGGTCACCCTATCAGATGAGTGAGAGCTGGAGTCAGAAGGGCCCTGCGCTCCATCTGCGCATTTCCCCTGCAGCCCAAAGAACAGGTTATCTGTGTTCCCGATCACACCTCAGGAAAGTGCAGGCCTCCTAAGGGCTCATGCCTCAACAGTGAGAGTGAAAAAACAAGACCCAGTGGGTTTTCCATACCCACCCCTTCAGGGATTAGATGATCTCAGGGTCTGCATGGTGGCAAAGACCTGGAAGCTTGTGGCAGGAGGGCACATAGGGCTTTCAGTTGGGATGGTTCCGCTCTCATCCCCACAGCCAGCTTGGCACTCCAGCACTGCCTCCCCTCTGACCTCTTCCTGCCATGCCCCATGTGAGGAAAGGGTGGAATTCGGGGGGGGGGGGGGGGCTAGGGAAAGGGCAGCCTGCTTCTCAAGTGCCTCATCTCTCCGCTGCTCTCCTCCTGCTCCCTCCACTCCCCCTCCTCAGTGGGCTTGGGGGAAAGACCGCTGACTTTGCAACCCACAGCCCCTGAAAGTCCCCATCTATGGCTGCTGTTATGCTTCGAGGACACAGGACTGTGAACTTGAAATTGTCTCGCCTTTGTCACCTACTGGCAGGTCTTTAGAGCTCGGGGAAACAGCCGAGCGGTACAAATCGCAGCGGCGTGGTGAAGCCCCCCTTACTCCTGATGGGCTGCCTGACTCATATCCGTTTCCCTGGCAAAAAATAAGTTTTTGTTATTGCTGGCTTGGCAGAAGCACGGAAGAGTGCGCGAGGATCTACTGCCCCATGCATCACTGGCCAAATTGCCTGAGAAATCCCAGCTCTAGAACTTTTCATCGTTGGCTGTGATGTACGGAGCAGAACGGCAGCTCCATTTCCCCCGCGTGGGGCTCAGCGACGCTGGCACTTAGCAGACCTGCTCTGCTTGCAACTCCCAGCAAATGTGGCCTCTTCTTTCCCGTCCTCTCCTCTTGGCCCCTTATCCCTCCACCCTTTATCTTTCCCATCCCCCCATCAGCTCATCAACCCCCCTCCCTGCCTCTACCCAGCAGAGCCATAGCTGGAGAATCAGGAGGAGGCCCACAATGTCATTTCCCCATCACTCTGCAGACGATTCCACACTAATGTTCTTTTAATGCTGTGATGCTGCACTAATTAATAAGCATCCTGCACAGAGGCCTTGCCTCGCCTCTCCTCCCCTCTCCTCGTTTCTCCTCCTCTCCCCTCCCCGCCCCTCCCCACCAGCCTGGAGAAGGCCTCACATCCTGGCATCTGGCAGCAGAGAAAGGATTTCATTCCTCTACCTGGGCTCTCGATATTGCTATGAGAGATAACTGTATACGAACCAATAATCTAGCCTGACAATCCAATTTACTGACCAATAGCGCACAATCCACCATGTCATCGGCTGTAGGGAGGCCCATAAATTAGTTCCTAGTAATTTATTCTGATCAATAGAATGGGCAAAGTCACTTGTCTCTTTAATCAAAGGCCCTCTCAGAGATGTCAGGACAGGCGGCTGTGTGGGAGGGAGCAAGTCTCCATGAGCAGCTGGGCAGTGGGTGCTCGGCATTCCACCCAGAGCCCTGGCTTCCAAAACCCAACAGAAGGTTCCTCCATTCAGATCTGGCTGGGAGGACCAGACTACCTATGCTTCCTTTGGTCGCCCAACTATAAAACACTGGCCTTCAAATGAAATAAGGCAGAGGTGGCCAGGAAGGTGGTTAACAAGAGGTAAACTTGAGGAGACGCTGCATTTGACATCAAGGATGTCTTACCTTTTCTGGATGTTTAGTCTTCCTTCCTCTTCAGGTTACAGGGGCCCTGCCAGCCTTTGTGCTATGACTTCTGAAAAGAGAAGGTACGTACCTGGTGGACAGGAGCCAGTTTGCCTGGCTCTGAATGGTGATGCTACCACTTCCTAGGTGTGAAGTCTTGGGCAAACTGCTTACCTCTGTGACTTAGTTTCCTCTTCTGTAAAGTGGGACTAATAATAGTACCTGCCTTAGAAGGTTATTAAGAGGATTCAATAAATTAATACATGATAAATATTAAATTAATATAAAATTAAATAAATACGTTAATATCTAAAGCTCTTAGAACAGTGCCTGATACATAGTAGGTGCTATATTGAGTGTTTGTTAAAATAAATAAATACAAAGAGACCAAGGAAAATGGTTGATGTCTCTCTGAAGATGTGCCAAGTCATTGAGATGCTCTGCTTCCTGAAAATGTTTGCTCTTTCCCATCCACCTTTCCCTCTTGTCCTTCTTGTCCAAAATAAACAGACAAAGAAAGAGTCAACTGATGCTATCTTTTTGAAATGACAGAAACTCCAAAGGCCTCCGTGCAAGGTTCTTTCTCTCCTTTGGGCCCCTGGGCAGAGCTGGTGCATCGTCCTTGAAGCAAGGCACTGAGTTTGCCTTAGAGAAAAGTGTCCCAGGAGGGAAAGGAAGACCTGTTACCCTTGTTGGCTACGGGGACTGACACACGCATGAGGCAGAGCTCCCTGACATGAACAGGATAAAGGAAGGAAGGTGCGGAGCAATGGTACAAGGGTCTGTCACTTTGGATTCGTCTTAGCTCTGCCACTCACTAACTGTGGGACTTTGGCCAAGTCTCTGATCTTTATTTTGTATCTGAGACATGAAGGGGTTGGGCAGAGTGATCTCAGAAGTCCCTCCTGGCTCTGACACTCTGGAATTCTGCATAGTCAGTGCAGAATTGGCTTCTCTGACTCCCCTAAACTCCCCACTCCCCACAATAATCATCTAAAAAGCTCTGAAACCAACCACCAGAAACATAAGGAAATCCATGATATCTGAGAAATATTGTTGTCACTAAATGGAACTGCTGTCATTGGTGAACCAGGGATAAGGGTGAAAAACGACTCACTAAGGAGAGGGATTCCTGGGCCCTTGACTTCAGTTGTGACTAGGTTTCTAGATGTGCAAGAGGCCAGGACTTCTGTTCTATCATCAAGGTCAAAGCCAGGACCTCTGATTCTCTGGGGCCTCTTCTGCTTCATCTACTAGTCCTTAGCATTACCTCAGGTTAGGGAACCCCATGCTAAGGGCATGGCTTGACTAAGGCACAGAGAGAAAACTGAGACAATCCCACCTAAAATTCCAGGCTCCAGTGACTGTCCCTGAATCCCCATCCTGGCTTCCAGTCTCCCATAATTGAGCCTGATATGTGCCCAGTTCAGACCTGGTTGTCCATCAGAGGTGAGCTGGAGGGCTGGGGTACAACGGTCATTGGGGTGATAGGGCCAGGTTGGAGGCCCGAGGCCAGCGCAGGATGGCTGCATGACAGGTGGACACAATTTCTGACAAACAGGAATCTGGCACCCTCTGCTGACCCCGCGGCGGGAGACAGCTGGTCAACCAGGCTGGGGCTACAGCCATGGGGAGGGGGGTGGGTGGGGTCCAGGACCAAGCAGCAGCTTACCAGTCAAAAGAGCAGCTCCCCTCTCTGAATAGATCATTTTTATTGGTTTTGCAATAAGCTTATGAGACAGGAACAATCGCAATAAACAAACCGAACAAGAAATCGAAAAGATGGGCCCTGAAAGCTGTTACTGAGCCCTTCTCACCTTCTCCTAATGAGTCTCTAATTTATAACAAACGCATCAGCCTAGGGTTCCTTAGCTCCAGGCTGGCAACCCATGGCCTCTGCCTTGGGTGTGTATAATTTGTCATTTCCAGGTACATGAGACCTGGCTCCAGAAGTGGCAGGAGGAACTGGTCCAGGGATGTCCTGGGACAGGCCTGGGACGTTAGCCTGGCTACCTTTGGGAGAACCTGGGAGGCATGTCCTCCCCTAACCCTCCCCAGATCTTTTCAGAATGGATGGGGATGGCTCTGGAGGGCCCACTTCCGAAGCCCTCTTCCCAACGCTAGGCTGCTGATGCAGACCCAGAAATCATGTTCCCTTTAGACTTCCAGACCATGGCTTGGCGTGGGAGGCTGGGATAGCTGGGGACTTGCAACTGCCACAAATTGCATATTCCTCAGATAGGATTTGGGTCCCTGATGGGGTTTGGGATTTTTTCCTCCTCAAGATTAGAGGCACCCTTAGGGCAGAGCCAGATCAGACTGCCCCCCCCCCCCAAAGCTTAGTCTTTTGGTGAAGGAACCAAATGTCCCCTGTCAGACTGCTTCAATGAAGTCGGGGCTGTCTCTTCCTTCAGGCGAGGGACCCCTGAAGAAAGGTTACATCTCCTCCTTCAGACTGCAGCCCTCGGGGTCAGGGTTACAATGTTTCCCTACCTCAGACTGGGACTTCAGGAAGACAGGGCTACATCTCTACCATAGACTGGAACTCCCTTAAGCAATTATTTTTTTCTAGCCCCTTTTGTCACCAAGTGACCCTGAAGCCTTTTGTGAAAGCAGACCTCTGTTCTTCTACCTGTCCCTGCTCTAGGTACATATCTTCCTCCTGTGTCTTTCTGAGCATGGGATAGGACACCGGGGGATTAGACCCACTGTCTTGTCCAGGATGCTCAGGGTTGTAGGAAAGGCAGTGTTTCTCAGCATGGGACCCAGTGCCTCCTTGCAATGCCTGCGATTCTAGAGATGGCCACAAGATGTCAGTGCGAGGCCATGGAAATGACTCCTACCCTGGCGCTGAGCTCAAAAAGAAGAAATCAGCTGGCCAAAGAGTATGTGTGGGGCTGGTCTTGGCAGTCATCCCTGTGCTTCTTTCTCTGTCCTCTGTACAAGTCCTAACCCCAGCCCTCCACTCCACTTTCTCCCTCAGACTCACAGCAATGCTCCATCTCTCTGTTCTGCCCCCAATTCGTTGCTCCCAGAAAAGGGGGTTCTGCAGCTCCCTGACATCCAGCTATGGGAAGGATGAGGAACTACTTACTGTCCCTGCTGCAAGCACCCTTGCTGGGAAGAGTAGTGTGTGCATGTGTGGTCCTTCATGTCAGAGTGGGTGTGGCCTTAGGCCACCAGGTGTTCAAAAGCTGCGGCATGCTTGCTTGGAGCTACCTGTGTGAGTGTGTGATTCTTTGCAAGGGTTTGTTATCAGTCACAGAAAGATTAATTTAGATCTGGAAGAGGACATTAGAACCTCCCCTCCCCCAGTCCAACCTTTGTTTATAGATGGAGAAATAGAGGCCCAGAGAGAGAAAGTGGCTTGTCCAAGACCACACAGCAAATCTGTGGCTAAACTGTCCCTGGAACCCACTCTCCTGCTTTCCAGCCCAGCATGTATGTGGGTTCCTGTCTGGGTGTTTCTCTAGGGCTATGTGTCTGGTACACTTCTGTCTTAGTGATTTACTTCCAATAGGTCCTGGAAGCGCCCCAGCTGATCATCAGCCATCAAGGTTCTGAACAGAATTAGAAGGTAACTGATAGAAGGGCTGGGATAGAAAGAAAGAAGGGAAAGGCAGGGATGTGTATGTATGTGTGGGTGTATGTATCATTATTTTTCACGGTGGCAATGTGTGGATGCCAGTGGGTGGGTGTGTTTGTATCTTAATATGTCAACGTGAGTGTCTGTGTCAGAGACCTTGATTCTGGTGTGTAGGTTTGAGCTGTGTGCCTGCGTGTGCCTGTGCCTGCTAGGACCTGTGTGAGTGGCCGCTCAGAGTCAAAGCCTCTTGGGGAGTGTTGCTGCTGCAGGCTGGATAGTGTATGAGTGATGGTGTGTGCCAGCCAATGGCATGCGTGTCAGTGACTCTGGAGTGTGCATCAGTCAGTGGCTGTGTGAATGACTTTGGGTGTCAGTGAAAGCATGAGTGTATGTGTGAGAGGCTACTCCCTCTTCCCTACCTCCTTACCCCCACCGGACTCTCTCCCGTGGCCCCTAGGGTTTCCGTGTCCCCGCCCAAGTAGCAGTGAAATCCTTTATCGGTTGAGGCTCCAGCCCCCATGTGGGGATTTCAAGGTTCCTGTCGGTTCCATCCATCTTCCGGGGCCTCCTGGTATTAGCATTGATCTACAGGGGAAATGGAGAGCGCGGCTGGGTTATTACGCACCCGCCCGCCTTCCCTGGGCCGTGATTGAGTGCACACAGAGAATTTTTGAAACATGGCCACCCTAACTTATTCTGTCTTCCTGCCAATAGCATGGCGTGGGTCCAAATTACGGGTCGATACCAGCTGATCTTTTTATGTTAAACTGTGATGAAGTCGCTTCTATGTGGAGAGGGAATTAGGCCCTGGGCCTGCTTTACATGCAGAACTTTTGGGGTGTGGGGATAGTGGAAATGGGGCATAATGATGGTGGGGAGCAGAGGGCAGGCAGTATGTGAGGGGTGTGCTTGCAGGACAATCAGAGCTGGCTGTATTAGCCTCCCTATTCCTGCCTGGTTTTTCCCTTGTGACCCTCTCCACACAGGGGACCTCAGGGTCCCCATCAGACTTTCCATGGTCAGCCAGTCTGGCCCTGGTGAGGCCCCTCCCTGCTCCCCTCCAAGGATAGAATTCCATTTCCCTCCTACCCCCTCCACCCTTTTTCCCTATCCCACCCCCCCACACACCTGCACCATCAAACGGGTTTGTCTTTAACCTCCAAACAGGGAACTTTAATTAAAGAGACAGTGACCCCTTTTATGAGTTTGGTCGAGTTGGGTTTCAGGGCCCTTGTCACTAGCGGCTCACATAACACTAACAAAAGCTTGCAGGCCCCAAGAGGAGTCGGTCTCCCTCGTAGACACTGCAGCAAGGACACAGGGTGGGAATGAGGGGCCATGGAGAAAAGGAAGGCATCTTTGGTCAAGAAGCCCAGTGACAATGTTGGTGAGGTGGTCAACTGGGTTAAAGATTGGGGGAGGGGGCAGGCCTGGGGTCTGGGGTGGGAACATTGACTCTCTGCAGCACCTTAGAGGCATGACCTCCCAAACTCTCAACCATCTGGGCCCAGCAGTGCGGTGGCTGCTCCCTGTGTGAGATGGTTAGGCTTCCAGCAGGGGTTCGTGCACATGTCCAGGGGTCCCATCCCATTTGCCTATTGGATTGTATTATAAAATTGGAAGTGATTTTCAAGAGGAATAGATTGGATAGAACTTACTCTAAGAACAGCTGCATTTTTTAAACTCACATATTTAAAGGAAAAGTGATTTTATGATAAAACATAATTGCTAATAACTGTAATAACACCACTCAACATATGGCATGAAACACAAATTCTGTCCCTGAATCTGAAGGTGCAAACACGGAATGGCACACACTGCTTGGAAGAGAGCTGTCCCTCCACAGGCAAGAGCTAAATCCAGGCCTCCTTGTGCCTTCTGCTCTCCCCTCCCCCATCCCCATTTCTCTTAAAGACAAATATGGACAACTATTTGGTTAGTGTTAGGAGTTTGAAGGGTCCTTATCTTACATATAATCACTTCTTAACTGTTGATTTTTAACTAAGGGCTTCTCTAGGTCCTGTAAGAGATGTTTGCTTGCCCTTTGATCTAATTCTTTGATATCCTTTGTGAATTCTTTAAGCTGAAGAGGGCTGCCCAATTCTCCACACTTATTCATTCAACAAACATCAGGGGCTATTAAAAAGAACCTGTACATAATTGATTATTTCTGAAAGGGTGGGTTTTCCTTAAGTGGGGTACACCCCCACTAACCAGAGGCTGATAAATGATCAATTATCTGCATGAGGAATTAGCCACCTAACTGGTAATCCAGGGTTGCCTCTGACCAGAAGCTAAGGTTAAGCTCCAACTAGCAAATTTGTGGAGGTGGGACTCAAATTGAATGAAAAGGATCCTCAGCATCCCCTTCACTTCTGCTGTCACCCATGGGCCCCTGACTTCTCCTGGTGACACATGTGCTGGCCATGTGGGACAATTAGGTGGGATGTGGGAATATCTGTGAGAAGTCCAGTGACCCACAGACAAGGAGGAGAGCTCGCAGACCAACACGAGAAAGAAATGTCATCACATCTGGGGTCTACTTGCTCTCATGTATGCCTTCCCCTGGGCACATACCTACCCATGTGAGCGGCCTGTGTGTGTGTGCAGGAGTGCATGCGCCCAACAAGAGAGGTCACAGCCCCTTCCCTCCTCCCTGGGGGAGGGCTCTGGAGGCTGGAGAGGTTGGGGAGTAATTGGTTTTGGCGTTTCCTACCTCCTGCCCGGGAAGCTTTCTCTGTTTCATCTTCAGCCTGATCAATCCCCAGTCATGTGCCTTTCCACATGGGTGCCCTCGACCCCCCAACTCACCACATTTTTGGAAACTTTGTTAGTGCCATTAATCTGCTGACCCAGGCAAATCACCACCTTTTCCTGCAACTCACCCTCTCAGTCCATTCCCCCAAGACCACCCCCAAGATCTACAAAGCACACCCCAGTCCTGACACTAGCACCTCCAAAGCGAAAGGGTCAGACTCCTGCGAGAGCTTTACAAGGAACAGAACTGAGGACTTACTGTGTGCCAGGCATTGTACTAGACATGCTTACACTGTTAAGTAATTTAATCCTCACAATCCAAGAGGCAGGCATGCCTTCCCTCGTTTTAAAGGTGGGAAAGTGGGGCTTGAGAGATTAAATACTTGCTAACGAGTGGCAGGGCCAAGACTGGGACTCAGATTTGTCTGACTCTAAACCGTGTTCTTTGGGCTGTATAGAAGGGACAAGGACCCCCAGCCTTGAGCTGGCTTCCAGATTATCTCCCAAGAAACTTCCCATGAGAAGGCGACCCTGATGTGAGGTTTGTTCCTCATTTTTCCTCTGTTTGAGTTGTGTTTTGAGGTTAGGGTGAATGTGTGTGTGTGTGTGTGTGTGTTCTCAGCCCAGAAAGGGCCCCAGGCTGTACCCCGTGCCAGGGTGCGCCCCTCGAAGCCGGCTCCAGGCTCACAGAAGAAGGCCCTGCTCCTTCCGTGGCTGATGCGCTGGGCCCATTGTCCAGGCGGGAACAAAGACTGCGGATTTAAGCTGAGTGACCAGGCGGCTCTGCCAAGCAGAAAAGACCGCTCCCCCTCGAAGCTGGGCCCAGCCGGGGGCCGGAGGGGGACCCGAGAGAAAGGGGACAGGGAACCTTTGAAAGTAACTAATTAAAGGGCCTTTGCCTGCCCCCTCCCCCTGGGCGCCTAATCTCTCTGGGGCAGCAGCCAGACAATGTGCCCCTCCACCCCGCCCCCCTCACCCGAGTTTTAAAACAAGAGACAACTTGAAGTTAATGAGCGCCACCTGACGGGGTCCCCTAATGAGAGGGGGCTGCTGGGCGGCTCACACATTCTCTGGTTCCATGAATAGCCCCCCCACCCCCGGAGTTTTATTCATCAGGCCAGGGGCAGGGGGCAAAAAGGAAGGAGGCCCTGCTCAGCTTGGAGCACGTGGACTGTGGTGCAGTGCGGGAGGAGACCCCCACCTCCCCTCCCCCACTGCCATGCCCAGCTCTGAGGCTGAGCCCCAGTGGGCTTGGCTACTGCCTGAGACCTGGGAGGGGCAAGGAAGGCCTGGCAGATGGCTCAGGCCAAACCGCTCTCTAGGCCCGTGATCACTGGTGTTGGCTGCTGGCTTTTCCCAAGAGGAGGGCTGCTATGGGCCTGCTGTACACGGTGGACGAGGCCAGGTCCAGAGTCATTTGGAAGCGGGATCTAAAGCCTACCTCTCTTGCATAATTGGGCAGTCTCCAGCATCACTGCGTCATCCATGTAACTCCTCACTCCTGGCCTGATCTCTGATTCCTCCACCTGACTCATGTTTGACTGCCATCCCCGAAGCTCATCTCTGATGCCTCCATCTCCTGCTTCCCCAGATCTGACTCCCATCTCCGACCTTTCCTTGTCGTCAACAGTGGCTCTTCTCTCAGACTTAGCATCTTTGTCCCTGTCAGCCTCAGGAGACAGGCCTTGGCTCCCTTGAGTGTGCATGTGGGTCGTGACTCCGTAAGTGTGTAACAGCATGAGGGTGTGTAACAGCAAATGGGTGTGGACTAGCTTGGGGAATAGGCCAGTGTGGAAACCCTTTTGAGAGACTGGGAGAAATGACCCCATTCTGCTCCACACCACCACCCTGTCCCAAACAACTCCCTAAAGCCACTGCCCATCCTTCACTGGAGCCCACTCTGGGACTTTCTGGACTCAGATGCGGAGTCTGGGAAATAGGGACCAGGGCATCCTGGGCTGTGATCTCGGACCCGGAGATGGCAGCACAGGCTCCTCAGAGCAATGCCTTAGAGTTCCCCACTGCCCCAAACAAGGTGGGAGCTGACAGGGTAGCATTCGAAGGGCCCAGGATGGTCTGAGGAAGGGAGGGACTAGACAGAATGGGGGTCTCCAACTAACAGAGAGCCACAGACAGAGGTGACTAATTTCCCAACTACTCATGGTGAAAATATCACATTTCATGCTTTGTTGCCGATTCATAGAAAAATCCTATTAAAACCGAGTGGATTATTTATACAGTTTAAACAATGATGATCAAAGATTTTACATGTTTTGAAAAGAACCCAGAGTTATGCAGCCCAGCTGGTGGCTTATCTAGAGTGTGACAGATAAGTGTAAGGTATATGATATCTTGGTGAGGTTGAATGGGGGGTATAGTTAGGGGCAGGCTTGGTGGCCTGGCCTTGGGGTGGGTAGTTACAGCCATTCTGTCCAGCAGGGGGCACCCTCCATCAAGTGTTGATACCCCCTCCCCTCACCTAATCAGAGCCTAACTGATAAGTGATGATTACATGTCCCATTTTGTAAGTCCATGAACCTGCCTCAAACTCCTCTGAAAGTTCAGTTGTGAGGCATTTGCATTTGTGGGACTGTGATTGTGTGGGACTGGGCTTTGCACCTGGATGTGCATAACACAGCACTGTGACTACGCAAGCCAGTCCAGCATTTGCGTGTGGGTCAATGTGGGTGTGCATGAGTGGGCTAGAGTATGCGGTGTGTCTCTTTTACCTTTCTCCTAGCCCCATGCTGAAGGTCTTGCTATCAACAAGCCTGGATCATTCCTCTTGCATACCACTGGCGTGTGCGCACACACATATACACCTGCGCAGAGGGTCACTTTTTGAGGGGTGGTTCCCAGTGGCTTGGCTTGGGGTGTGGGCATTGGTAAGTGACTGAAAGAGGTACAGGTCCCTTTTCTGGCAGACACTGGGGATCCCAACCTGGAAGGCATTACCTCAGGTCATGACTCTACCACCCCAACTCTAAAGGGCTCACAAGAACCCCTGAATCCACCCAACCCCAGCTCCCTGTGGCCCTGAGGAAGGGTTTGCTAAGTGCCTGAGATCCCTGGTTGGAGGTCAGCCTGGAGCCCTGTGGTGAGAACTTGAAGCCCAGTTTAGCCCCAGGAGTGGGGGGAGGGGTCAGTGAGAAGGGTGGATGGTGCCTGGGGCAGGGACAGAACAGCCCTGCATCCCGTGCCCATGTCTCCATGCCCCTGCCCACCAGGCCGTCCTGCCTCAGCGGTTTTATTACCCAGGGGGAGATAACACCCTGAGGGGAGACAGCCTGTTCTGAAGGGGAATGTACCCCCCC
Source organism: Molossus molossus (assembly GCF_014108415.1). Lineage (NCBI taxonomy): Eukaryota > Metazoa > Chordata > Mammalia > Chiroptera > Molossidae > Molossus > Molossus molossus. The sequence goes on from NW_023425352.1 coordinate 23,327,426, forward strand.
AACCCCAATTCAGCCTCAGGAGCCAGGCCAGGGCCTAGCTGCACTTCTGGTTTGATGGATCCTGAGGGGGCTAATGTAGGGTTCCCCTGGAGAGGTCATGGACAATTCTGGAGGTCCCTGTGTAGGAAGCAGTGGAGGGGAAAGGGGGACTTTCCTTGACTGGAGGAAGGAGGACATTTTGGTGGGACAAGACTGGAAATAGGAGGAGATGTGGGTATCTGCTCCCACGGAGATCCCCTCACGGGGGTAGAGGAGATTGGGAATGACTGAGGGCCTGGAGTGAGCGCTCAGTGCTGCTGATGCGTGTGAGGGACTTGCAATTTCTTTGCTGCTTGTTTTTTTTATGGATTTGTTTTTCCTTCCTCAGCAATGGTTTCAGCAGTGACCTGCGTGCCCAGGGCCTGTGCTGCTAGCTAAGGAGCAAGACCCGGCCTTGGGGTATTTAATCATCTCATCCCAGAGAACCTGGCCTATTTGTTTTCCTCCTCGACTCTTTCTTTCTTTCTTTTCTTTCTTTAAGAAGGAAGCAGGCCACACTGGGGAGCCTGCAGTAGCAGTGAGTAGAACAATTGCTTGTGACTGGAGCATCCATCATGGGCCGAGGTCCTATAGCAGCCTGGCCCGGAGGAGCCTCCGCCATCACCGCTGCCTTCACTGCGGCCTGCACTTTATTAGAATTTATACGTTGCCCCGATTGAGGGGAAAAATAATTAACACCCCTACAAATATATCATAAACAAAATATTTATTAGAAATAAATAACTCATTTATTTTACATATTTCATTTCAACAATAACATTACCCAATTTATCATTTAACATTTTTGCAAGACAACTTAACGACTACTTATTAGCATTTCCATTTTTCACCCGCGCACCATAAAGCACGGGCGCTCCCCAAATGGCCTGGCACAGGCAAAGGCAGGAGCTCAGAAGACCCGGGGGAGGGCTGTGGGCCCCCTGGATCTCCCTCTCTCCTACACTTGAACATACGCAGGACAAACATCCCATAACAAGTTCATGGAGTCGTGTTCAAACACAGACACTTTCTCACATAAATCCACTGAGCTGCTCCCCCAGAGCAAACACCCTCAGAAAAGACACACACAACATGCACATACACACACACAAAAAAACTGACATCTGGCTTGATTCCAAAAATGCTGATACGGACTCCAACATCCACGCACATCCACATCCACATAGACTCCCCACAGTCCATGCCCAATTGCACACAAAGTTACTGGCCATGTGCTTATGCCAAACTCAGCTCTCAGATCCTTGCACAATGGAGAGGACTCACCACTTCTTCCCTGTCCTCCACAAGGGGTGGTGGGGCATGGGACAGGAGCCCGTGTGTGGGACTGAGTCTCCTCTAGCCCACTGCAGCCCTCTGGCCTCCCTCCGTGCCTCTCTTCTGTTTCCCCCTGCTCAGCAAAGATTTCCTGGGATCAAGTACTGATTTTCACTTCAAACTTTTGCCTTCAGGGGAGGGGTGTTCATCCTGAAGGGACCTAGTTGGGTCTTTTTATGCCCCAACCCCAAATGTGTTCTCTGGGAAGGGAGTGTGTGACAAAGGAAAAGTTTGGATTTGAGTTTGGATCTGGGTGAAGTTAAACTCTGTGCTGATGTTCAGGGCAGTTGAAAGTCTCCTTCCCACCCAGGATCAGGGCCCAGCCTAGCTCCCTCTGTCCCCTTTCTTCCACTAGGCAACACTTGCCTCTACCTGCAGGAGGAGAGAAGGGAGCAGGGAGCCAACACCCCAGATGACAGTCTGAGCTGGGAGACATTTCCTTATCCTTCCACCACTAGCAGTGACCAGGTACCTGGTGGAGGCAGAGGGTATCTCTAACTTCTGTGTAATCAAAATGTAGCTCCTATCCCATCTCAGTCATTAGACAGTACACATTTCTAGTAGAGCTTCTGTGTGGGTCTGTGTGCAGAGACGAACTGAGGGAACAGATGGGTGCACACCCCTTAAGGACACACATGGGTGCACATACATGCACACACGTGTGTGCCACTCTGCATGAATTCTGTGCAGACTGACTCATGGCCCCACCCCCTGGCACCAGTCACAACATCTGGGAGATTAAGGTCTGTTTGGGTGCTGAGGGCCAAGGCCGAGACATTCCCCCTTGAGTGCATAGCCTCTCTGCCCTCTCGCTGGGAGGTGGAGGTGAGAGGCTGGTGGCTGGGGGGCCCGGGGCCCAGGAAACAGGCAAGGGGGCCCTTCAGAGTTAGCTAGCCAGGGGCGGGGGGCAGGGCCCTGGGGGAGCACACACAATGGCTGGAGGTTGGAGGGTCTGAAACTGGAGACTTTAATAAAAGCCACTGACAGCAAATAAAGCTGCCAGGGGAGTCCCATTACCCACAACAAGGACCCTTTGTGAGCTAAGCAGGGCTGAACTGACCCTTCTGCACCAGCCTGGCCCCATACCCACCCAGCCGGGGCCCCTTCTCCCTGCTTCAGGCTCCATAGCCCCTCTCATCAGCCCAGCACGATCCAGGGCTGAGGGAACCCAGCTCGATTTCCCACAGACTGAGTCCTTTTCTATGTCTATCCCTAATTTTTCTAGTTTCTGATGCTACTAGCCTTTGGTTATTTTGTCTGCTTAACAGTAATTCCACTGCAGGAGCACCTCCTGTTAAGTGAGTGGGGAAACTGAGCCATGGTGTGGGCTCCATTCACCTGGTCCAGTGGTGGGGTAGGGAATGGATATCCACGGCTGTCTTAATCCTGATACAGACCCTGATCTGGTCCTTAACCCTGAGACTGCCCTGTCCCTCTGTGGCGCCCAGTGCTGACGCCAGCCGTGCGGTATATCAGAAAGGCAGCTGCGTGGGGGTCAGGAAGGCCTGGGTTGAGTTCTGGAGCTGACACTTAGCAGTTATTTGACTTTGGACAAGTCGTTTCTCTTCTTTGAGCCTCATCTGTAAAGTGAGGCCGATTTAAAAGGGTTCCTATGAAGATTAGCGACCTAATAGGCATAACACTTAACAATTCAAAGCGACTCAGGAGTGTGGGTCCTTATAATCACTCACAGCCTCAGTTTGAAACCAGATTCTGACTTTCAGATTGACCCTCACACAGACCCCGAGCCCCGCTCTGATTCCCGTCCTAGTGACAATGTGGATGTAGAAAGCTCCGTGAATAGCTGTCAAATGACAAATGAAGAAAGGGATGGAGCATATTCCAATGCCTCAGCTAAGAAGCCCACCGATTGGTGGAAGGTTTTGGAAATATCTGAGGGCAAGAGAAAGTTGGAAGTTAGAGCACTAGCCTGGAGTTTGGGGAGACTTTGAGGAAATGGGAAAAAGTGGGTTCACAGCAGTTGGGCGCTCTGAAGCAGAGTTGGGGTGTGCAGAGGGAGTTTCTGAAGTTGGGTGCTGAGGCAAAGGGTGGAAAGGGGGCAGCCCATGGAATTTGGGGTCCCGCAATAAGGGCGAGGTGGGACTTGAGATGGGGTTGGAAGCAGTCCGGCCATGGCGAGTCCCTCCCAGGCCAGCAGGAGGGGATTCTGGTGCAGGGCGGGGAGGGAGATTAGGAGGCGCTCTCAATTGCCTTAATGGGCTCTAAGAGGCGGGATCCTATTACAGCTCGGGGTGCCCCGGGGTGCCTTGCTGGGAAGACAAGCTAATCTGCCATGCAAATTAAATCCTGCCTCAAGACGCAAGGCCTGCTTAATGTGATCCATTACACAGTTTACTTGTTTATATCTAATATTGGAACAGGCAGCCCGGGCGGGCGGCAGCGGCAGGCGGAGCGGCCCAAAAGCAAGAGAGTAAATTACCAGCAAAATGAGCTTTTCTATCCTCAACCGCCGCCCGCGCCTTCCCGGCCTCGGCGTCCTGGGCGCCCCCTCCGCCCGCCCACCTGCAGCGTCCCTTCGCTCTTCTGGCTGTCCCCCGACTCCCTACGACTCTTCAAGTCTTTCTTCTCTTTGCCTTTTTAAAACAATCCTCACCCGAGGATATGATTATTGATTCTAGAGAGAGGGGGAAAAGAAGAGAAAGAAAAATATTAATGTGAGAGAGAAACGTTGATCGGTTTTCTCCCTTACCCTCGGACTGAGGGTTGAACCTGCGACCTTTCAGGGTATGAACGATGTTCCAACCAACGTAGCCACACCAGCTTTGTCTTGGTCTTTCTCTCTCTGTCTTTTGACCGGGGTCTCTGTCTCTCTGCGTCCTCATCTTCTTCTCTCTTAGTTTCTGGCTCTGTTTCAGATTCAGTCTCCTGTCCAGTCTTTCTGGCTGCTTCTTTCTCCCCCATTTGGCTTTCTGTTGCTCAGCTTGGTCCTTCTCTGTATCAATGTCCTGCAGGGATAGAGACCTGCAGTGAGTCGAGGTGGCTGCGTGATGCTGTGTGGGGCAATGGAGGTGAACCTAAGCTTGAGGTACCCCCTAGTGCACACACATCTGAAAGAGGCTGGACAGTGGGACCCCTGGCTTGGGGCTCATTGAGCTACGGAGGGCTGTTTTGCTAGCAATGCTGTCCCTGATTGTGGAGTATGTGTGAGGGTGACCTTGAGGTGTTTATACGGGGAGCATCATTGTGACCCTGTTTGTGTGTGTGAGTGGCCATGTGTTTCCGTGTGCGTGGGTGTGGATGTGATGTGGATGTGATCTGTCTCTGTGTGTGTGAGTATAGAGTAGTGCTTTAATAAACTCTGGGAACGGTTCCCCACCTCTGCCCAGTGCACCCTTCAGCAGGACTTTCTTCTTGGCCCTCTGGATTAGCCTCACAGGGAGCCTGAGGCTTCCCCCACCGTTATCACTCTTAGTGACCCACAGGCCACTCTTTCCAGCTCCCTGAATGGCCCCAAAACTTTCAATGCCCCAGGATCAACTAACTGTCTACCACTGGAGTCCCTGCGGTCTGATGTTTTGCCCTGCACTGTCCCTGTCCTGCTCCTTATCCCCACTCTGGCCTACACTCCTCTGAGGAACCACCACTCCGCTGGTCAGGTATCCCTGAGGTCCTAGCCTGCACCTCCTGGAAAGCCAGAGGCCAGAACAGAGCCAGAGGCAGAAAGAAGAGATTGAGAGATGAGAGACAAAAACTAATACAGCGGTGAGAGAGACACAATGGTAGAGGTGAGACCTTCACTCAGAGGTGGTGGACAAGGGAGGGACAGGTAGGGAGACCACAGACATAGACACAGGTCAGGGGCCAGGCAGCAGGGAGTAGGAAAGGATCGGAGGGTTTAGCATCTGTGACTAGGAGCTCATATTTAAGCTCAGAGGACACAGGCCTACTGAGAGGCTATTCCAGACCCCTGTATCTGGAGGGGTATGGGAAGAGGGGCTCCCCAGCCTCTGGGCTTGATGGGACACCTGCCCTATGGCCTGTGCTGAGGAGGAGATGTGAGAAACTCCAACCTAAGCCTCTGGATCTCTGGTCTGTACCTGCGGTCCCAAAAGGAGCCAGCCTTCCCTACAAGGCTCCGAGAGCCTCAGGCCCCCAGGGCAGACAGGGGGCAGAGGGAGAGAAAGCTCCCACAGCCACTGATGTGCACAGCTGCTGCTCTCGTGCCTGCCCCGCATACATGCTTGCTCACATGTGCCACGTGCCAGGCTGGAGGCTTGCCAATGAGGCTCCCCTGGCCCTAGTCCATGGCTCCTGTACTGAGGTCCTAGCTAAGCTCTTTATGCCCCAAACTCCTGACTCCCTAACTTCCTGCTTCCCAAGGGCCTTGCTCCCTCCCAAACTACTGGGCGATCCCGACCCCTACTCTCCCATCCGTCAGCACTCTGGGATCCCTGGCCCCCAATTCCTTCTGATGCCCAAGAACTCTGGAGCCTTCAATTCTCCAACTTTCAGGTACATGTCTTCTTGTCCCTGACCTTTGGCTCTGGTTAGGGTGGGGGGATCCTGGTGGTTGGAGAGGAGGGTAAGAGGGAAGGTGTGAGTCTGTATGTCTGCGTGGAACAGGGACTGTTTAGATAAACAGATGGCAACAAATGGCATAAAATTATATACCCATAATGTCAGTTCATAACATTTTGTTCGACATACTTGATTTAATCGCTTAGCTGACGATTTGGCTTTTGGGCCCATATGGTGGGGAATGAAGCTGCGTGGCACCCGCTCCAATCTGGCTCTTTTATCACCGAGGCTGGGGGTGGGGTGGGGATGGGGGGGTTGGAGTGGGGGAGGAGAAGGGATGCAGATGGAAAGAGAATGAGCTGACAGGAGGGGGCGGGCAGGGAGGAGCTGACTGTAGAGACTCAAGGGGACTGGACCCTGGTAGGGTGCAGGAGATAACTGGAGAGCATTTGGGTGGGGCCTGAGTCAGTGGGGTGGTCAGGACTGTCCCCAAGAGACCTGAACCCTGTGGCTGACCTCACTGGACTCTCTAGGGCCACAGATCCACTTCCATGAGCCCAGTAGCCTGAGACTGTCTTCTCTCTTCAAAATCAACACCCAGAGACCCCGCTTTTAATCTCTGGGAGTTTCCCCATGGCTTTTCCTAAGCTGAGTAATTTGTGTGTGAGCTTGCATGCACATGTGTGTGTGCCCACCTGTTTCTGCATACGTGTGAGGTGTCTGGGCAACTGTGCGATCTCTTTTGTGATGAAATATGTCTGTGTGGATTGCCTAGCTTTCACTCTGAGCAATGGTGAGAAGGTGAATGAATGTTGGTGGCCATTTGTAACTGTGAGTAGGGTGTATTGTGTTTTATGTCTGGCTGGGACCGGTCACTTAAGAAAGTGTGACTGAACGAAAGTTTGTAGGGCGATAAAAGTGTGATGGCATGTGGATGTGGGGGAGATGACTGTGTGGGGGACTAATCTGTGGGGCTGTGTGGTTGAGTTGTGTGGAGTGTGACTGAGAGTGGGAATGGTTCAGACAGGCTGTGGCACATAGTGGGGGCTCCAAACAGTGCTGCTGAGTGTGTCCATCCAGCCACCATACAGTGGTTTATTCTGGGTGTGAACGGTGTGTGTGTGTGTGTGTGTGTGTGTGTGTGTGTGTGTCCTGGGTAGTTCCAGGGAGCTATCAGCACACACATCAACTCCCTGCTCAGCTGTGACTATCCCTTCAGGGGGTCTGCCCTGTACTCTCTGCAAACAGAAGTCAAGCCCTGCACCAAGTGCCCCCTCAAGTTTCCTGGCTGTTCCCTTGAGTCCTTGGTCACCTGAAGTCCACTGGGTGCTCAGGAAAGAGAGCGAGAGACATTTCCCTCCTTCCAATGGCCAGTCTGGCCACGCACACCCAGTCCACCCTCCTCCTGGTCTCGGATCTGTGCCAGCCCCTCAAGCGCTGAGAATCTGGGCCCATATTGGAACCCATTACTCACGTTGCAGCCTCATCTGCCCCCTGCTGGGTGCTGCCCACAGGCTCGAGAATGGGGTTGGGAGCTGGCCCAGAATGGGGGCGGTGTACCTGGGGAGGAGAACACACTCCATTCCGGAGATACTCTCCCCCAACCCTAGCCTTGGAGGAGCCTCCAGGGGTGTGCTTAGGGTCTTGCTGTCTATCTGCCCTCTCTGTGTCTCTGCCACTGTTCTCTCTGTCCCTTCCTCTGTGTCTTCATGAGGACTACCTTACTTCTGCCAATCTCCTTTGTCTCTGCCTTTTCCCAACATTCCTGCTCCTCTCTGCCCACTGCTTTTCTTTCCTTGTGCCTCTGGCCATACTTCTGAGAGTCTCTGAAGATGGAGATCAGGTCTGGTCTGGAGCTGGGGTTTAGGACCCTAGGATGGTCCTCTCCATTTAAAAAAGTTCCATTACCACCCTTCCCTTTTATGGCAATGAAGCAGGGGTCCGGGCTGGTGGTAGGAGTGGTGGGTGCTTGGGTCTGTAACAGAGCCCTAAGGCAGGGGTGGGCATGTTGGCTGCTCTTCACATCTCCCAGATCAAGTGCCCCTAACACTCTTACTCCCCACAGAATGCTGTGGTTGGACCAAACTCTCAACTCTTCCTCAGGCCATTTGGTCATTCATTCATTCAACAACTGTGGGACACATTTGATCTGCCAGGCACTGTGCTAACCAATATGAGCAAGATGCTCATAGAAACTGCCCTCAAAGGAGAGCAATATGCAAATGGATTAGGATACTGGTGTTCCAGGGAGAGAGGGCCCAGTGAGGCCCAAAGGAAGCTGAATTCTCTAGGTAGGGGTGCAGATGCATGGGGAGAAGTTTTATGGAGAAGAGGGTTCTCAGCTGCATTGCAAACATTTTCTTTTTCTACTTACAAAAATAATACTTGCTCAATACAGAATACTGAGAAGGCACCAAACAACAACAACAACAACAACAACAAACAAAAAACCAACCAACCAACCCACCCACCAAACAACCAAACAAACAAACAAAACCCACACTAAAAGGAAAACCAAAACAAAGTAGTCTCTAAAGAAAGTTGCAAGGAATCTTAAGAAATGAGAGGAGTTTTACCAAGTGAATGGTGTGATGGTGTGGGGAAGCTAGGATTAGGAAGAGAGTTTGGAGAAGGGCATTTGAGGCAGGTGCCACGAATCAAGGAAATGAATGAATTTGGGCATGGATTGAGGATGTTTGGTAGCCATAAGAAGTCTGCAGTGGCTGAAGCCTGGGGGTCCTTAGGCTGACTGAGGGGTTTGGCCCTTGTTCTATAGGCAATGGAGCTACCCTGGAGAGCAATAAGCAAATGAATGGTGTGATCCTATTTTCTACTTAAGAACAATTATTCTGGAGGATGGATTGGATGTGGTTGAGGATCGAAGGAGGGAGACCAGTTAGAAAATCAGTACAGTCATCTGAGAGAGGCAATGAGAGCTGATGACTGAGGTGTTACAATGGGAGAGGAAAGAGGAGAAACCATCAGGAAAGCAGAATGAAAGGATGGGGGATTGAATTGATGTCAGGGTAGGGGTGGCCAAGAGGGAGGATCCAAGAATGAAGCCCAGGATTTGGCTTGGTTAGTAGTGTGGCTGGTGGTGTCATTTACCAAGATAAGAAACTTAGAAGAGGAGCAGGATTGGGGATGATATGGGGAAAGGGCTGACTTTGGGTTTGGACATGGTGAGTGTAAGATGCAAATATACAAGCAGAAATCTTCAGTTGACAGTGGAATATAAGCTTGGGGCTGCAAATTGGGAAATCATTGTTCATTTCTATGTATTAGTCAACAAATATTTAGTGAGTGTCTGTGACAGATTGGGCTGAGATGTAGTGGTGAATGAGACAGACTGTGCTCTTCCTTTGTGGAACTCATTGCCATCAATGGAGAGGTGGTACCTGAAGTCAGGAGAGTGGATGAACTTCCCAGAGGGAGAAGAGAGGAAGGTGCTAGAGTGTCAGCATTGCAGAGTTGGAAAAGGGCCTTCTTATCTTTCTCACATCATGGAAGGCCCTCCAGTACATTTGCTCCATTACCTTCTTAGATAAACTTTGACTGGCTGTCTCTTGTGGTCCTCATTCTCCAGGTCTTCTCCCTGCCAGTGTGACCATAGGAACTCACATGTGTGTGAAGCAGTCAGATTCCCTGTGTCTGCCCTGCTTCCTACAGGGGGTAGTAGAAGGCAAGTCCAACAGACTCTGGTTCTGTCTGACATGTAACGCCTTCAGCTTCTGACATTGTTTGAAAGAAATGGAGACTCCTTGCTACGGTCTTCAAAGCCCTTCATAAACTGGCTTCTGTCCAGTTACCCAACCTCATCTCCAGATGCCCAGTGGCTATCTTTCCAAGCTTCCAATTCCTGATCAGCCTGTGTTCTCCTCTACCCACAGGCCTTGCACATGCTCTTTCTCCTGACACCAACTCCCTCTCCCATCTAGCTAGCCTAGCTAACACAGTGTCCTAGCTCAAATGTCTTCCATCTGGGAGGCTTCTCTGCCTGTCAGAGCCCCTTAGGGGCCCCTGTCATGGGTTTCCCTTAGCTCATATGATGATTATCTTTTTGCTTGTCTGTCTATACCTCTAGATAAGGAGATACTTTAGAGTAGGGCTTATTTTTTTATCCTCACCCAAGGACATTTTTCCACTTTTTTTCAGATAGAGTGGGAGGAGGAGAGAGGAAGAGAGCGAGACAGAGAAACTTTGACATGAAAGGGACACATTGAGTGGCTGCCACCTGCACAACCCAACCAGGGCTGGGGACAGACTGCAACTGAGGTACGTGCCCTTAGCGGGAACCGAACCCGGGTCTCTCTGGACCACAGGCCGATGCTCTAACCGCTGAGCCAAAGTGGCCAGGGCCAGAGTTCTGACTTTTAATGCTGCTGATCCAGCTCTTCCTCAGTCACCAGCTTCTCCCTAGAAGGAGAGAAGGAGAGGAGACCCAGGGAGAAGAGCCTAAAAGGGTGAAGAAGGATTTTCATTATGAAGTTAATTAGCTTCAGAGCCGCTGCACCTTTCAGGACGAGGAATTAGAGGGATTTAATTGCTTTATCAGCCTTCCCTTTGATTTTCAGCAATCAGGCCGATTCCATTTAATTTAACTGCCACAGACGAGGAGAAAATTGATGCGCTCACCTGCCTCCGAGCAGAAAGAGAGTGGGGAAGAGGGAGAGGGGAGCCAGAGAGACTGGCAAACACAGAGTCTGCAGATTAATGAAAACCAACAGCATTTGCTCACAATTGGAGATGAAGTGTGCCCTTGAGGTGTTTGGAGCTGTGTGTGTGTCTGTGTGAATCTGTGTGTACGACCATGTGGGAGTGTTTGTGACTATGCATGTTTGTGTGGGTGTGACTGTGAATGGCTTGGTTGATGAAGAGGTAGGTATGTGGGAATGTTGGTATTTGGCTGTAGGTAAGTGACGGTGGAGGTGTGTGATTGACTTCTGAAGACACCTGTACATGGAAACAACATTGTGAATGAGGATGACTATATCTGTCTGTGTAACCATGAATATACTGACTATTGTGTGTCATTACGTAGGTAAGAATTTAGCTGTATGGGGAACCGAACATCTATTAGTTCATTAGTTCAGCAAGCACCAAATGAACTCCTGCTAAGATCCAGACATGGTGATTTGCGCAAAGATGACTAAGATGGGGTCCCTGCCCTCAAGGATTCATAGTCTAACAGAGGAGACAGACTGGTAAGTAAATGTCAGAACTGTGCTTCATGGATTGCTCTGGGAGCACTGTTCTGAGAGGAAGAGAGAGAGGTGGCTTAAAAGATAAGAAGTTTCCAAGTAGAGACGAGATTGATGGGGTTGTGACATAGAAAGGGCATTACAACCAGAGGGAATAGTATATGGAGCATAAGGGAAGCTGGGCTGCCCAGAAGGGCAGACCTAGAGCAGGAATGCTAAGGTCTGCCCTTTAGGTCATGCTAAGAAATATGGACTTTTCCTTCTGGACACTGAGTGGAAAGCAACCCTGCCAGATTTGTGTGTTAGAAAGGCCTCTCTGACTTCTGTATGGAGGATGGATTGGCAAGTGCGAGACCAGAGGTAAGGAAACCAGTTACAATCACTGCAAAATCCAGGGGAGAGATTATAAAGGTTTGAGGGAATAGGAAAGGGAGAACAGATTAGGCAGAATGGACACACTTTGGGGAGGGGAATAGGGAAGAAAGTATGGAAGATTTATGAACATCCAGGTAGTAGGCAATTCCATAAAGGGAGATACTGGAGGAAGAGCAAGTTGGGGAATGAGGGCCTTGAACATGTAGTTTAAGTTGTGATAGGACCTTCAGGTTGAGGTGTCTAGCAGGCAGCCGGGTATGAGTCTGGAGCTCGGCAGAGAGGTCTGGCCTGGAGGCAAAAAGAAGATAATTATCAGCATGTGTAGGAACAAATGCCACAGTAATGAATGACACTACCCAGGGAAAGTGTTGAGATCAGGAAAAGAAGAGGGTCAAGGGGAAAAGCCTGGAGATCACTCATGTATATGAGACTGGAGGGAGAAAAAGAATCAGGGAAAGATGATGAAGAATCAGACAAAACAGAGGAAAACTGAGGGAAAGTTAGGAAAGAGAAGAGAACATTGATAAGAAGTTGAGTTCAGCTTTGGACATGTTGAATTTCAGGTTTACTATGGGACATTTATACAGTAGTTTCCAGGGGCCAGGATTTAGAGCTCAGAACTCTCAGCATGAGTGAAGGCTTGGGGGTATGAAAGTTTGTGGTAAAATCTGGTATGGCTGGTGTATTAGATGAATGGATGGATGTAGAAGACAATGAGATTGGGAAGTGTCAGGGTATATAGGATTTTAAATACCAACCTACAGGTTAGTACTTTCATCTGAGGGCAGGAGTTATTGATTACCTTTAATAAGGAAGATGACTTGATCAGGTTTTAGTTTTAGAGATATCACTTTATGTCTTAGTTTGATTTCCTCTAAATCAGAGCTTGAGACAAGGACTTGGGTGAAGGCAGTTTATTTGGGAGGTGATCCCAGGGAGCAGTTGTGAGAGAGTGAGAAAAGTGAAACAGAAAAGAGTTATTGTCACTGTGGGCAACTGGTGCTCCGTCCCTGGGGACCCTCTCAGGAATTATGTAGAATGTACCTCAGAATTGTCTCTCTAAAGGATAAGGAACTGGGCACATATATACTGACTGAGGTCCACCATTGGTTGAAGGTTGCCCTCAGGGTCATTGCATCCTCTTTCTTAGGCTCGCTGCACTGAAATCAGAAGTGATCTTATATGAAGAGATTCTACATAAAATAAAGGCATCTGCTACATTCTGGCAGCCACTTGGGAGATGGATTAGAGAGGGAGAGGTTGGAGGTAGAGATACCAGTTAGAAGATGATTGCAACATCCAGACAATCCAAGATGAAGAATGTAGAAACTGACAGAGGAAAGGTCATTCTGGAGGCATAGAATTATTAAGATTTGAAGATCAATAGGGCATTTGGGGTTTGTAGTAGGCAGAATAACGGCTAATCAAAGTCCATATACTAATCTCAAGAACCTGTGGTTATGCTATGTTACACGGCATAGGAGAATTACGGTTGAAGATGAAATTAAGATTGCTAAGAAGGTCCAGGAGATTATCCTGGATTATCTGCGTGGGCCCAGTGTACTCACAAGGGCCTTTATATGTGAAAGGGGAGGCAGGATGGTCAGAGTCAGAGAGAGATTTGAAGATGCTATGTTGCTGGTTTTGAAGATAGAGAAAGAAGCCATGAACCAAGAAATGCAGGCAGCCTTTAGAAGTTGGAAAAGGCTAGGAAACCGATTCTTCCCTATGCTTCCCAAAGGAACATAGCCCAGTCGGCACCTTCATTTGAACTCAGTGAGACTTATTTTAGACTTCTGACTTCCATAACTAAGAGATAAGAAAATCTGTGTTGTTTGAAGCTGCTAAGTTTGTGGTAATTTGTTATAGCAGCAATGGAAGACTAATAAAGAGACCAAGAAAGGAGGCTCTCAAGTGACTTCCAGGATTTCTAGTTTGTGCCAGATAGTGAAGAATTCATTGGGAAAGGGAAGAGAAATAAATTTGGGAGAGAAGCTTCTGAGCTATTTCAATCATGTTCTTCTTGTGGCTATAGTGACTTTCATGTAGAGTTTCCCAAGTGGAACAGGAAGCCAGAGTGAGAAAGATTTTGGGGAAGGAAGTCTTCATCAGCATGGTACTATCTGAAGCTGTGGAAGCAGGTGAGGTTACCTAGCCTAGAGTGAAGAAAAACCTTGGGAAAATGCCAGCATGTTGGGGGCTGATGGAGTTGTTGCTGCCAGTGGGGGCTGGGTCTATTGATCTCTATTTCCTCTTTATAAGCTCTTTGAGTTCCACTGTTGGCTCTGTGGCCTCTACCCTCCTTCTTTCACTGTCTTCCACCATCTCTAGGCCCTTGGTTACTCAGGAGGGCTGCTCTGTGCTGCTGTGCATGTTGTACATTGCACAGCTCTCAGGGCATCATTCACGTAGATGCTCTCCTAGAGTTGTCAGCGTCCAAGCTTGCCAACAGTCCACGATGGCTTGGTTGGCCTATTTAGAGAGACAAAAAAAGATTCTCCCTTGGCCCTAACTATATATCCCAGAGCCTTAGCCCTGGGTTGAATCCAGGATGCAGAAGAGGTTTCAAGAGCAAGGCCCAGACACAGAGTGGTAGCAACATCTGGAAGGGATGGGGCTGTCAGATGTCCAGGCCTGGACCCTGCTGTCAACCCCCATTGCTTGGGAGGACAGCTCTTCCCTCTCCCCCTGACACCGCACCCCTGTTGACTGCCTTTTCATTAGAATGTGGACTCTAACTTGGAATTAACCTGATTAATGTAATGAAGGCAGGGCCGGCTCAGCACCGCCCGGTGATGAGGGGAGATGGATTGGGAGCGAAGGCGCTCCGATGGAGGCGCGGCCGTAATTGCTGTGTTTACTGCTACCAGCCTCGCTGACCCTGCTGTTTAGCCCATTAATGATGATGCACAAGCCTCACTTTCCAGAAATAATGACAGAAAATCTTGGGGGAAGACACAGGAGGAGAGAAAGGGACCTGGGGTTCTGGGGTCCAAGGGCCTTAGGTCTGAGGACGGGGCCCTGTGAGGGTAAGAGGATGAGGGGCCAGGGCACAGAGCATATGGGGAGACAGAAGGTGCAAAGATACAAGAGAGAGGTTTTCTCTAGGCTCCTGCCCCCTTAGGATAATTTAGGATAACTGCCTGAGCAGGGGCTGCTGCAGCTGGAAGGGCTCTTTGACTGGGAGGGAGGCCAGTACCACTGCCTTCCCAATTCAGGAGAGCTTCCTGGAGGAGGGACTTCAGAAAGAGCAAAGAAAACTCATGGAGTTGGATAAGGAAAAATCAGGGAATTGGACAGGCACTAGCCTCGGGCAGGGAGAAAAACATATGGTAAGTTGCAGCAGAAACTTTGGGACATGGCGTGGTGTGGGTATCCATATATGTATTCATGTACTCATCACAAAGAATCAGTGCATAAATCAATGGGAAAATATCACTTCGTTTAAGTCCTCTTTGATGCCTCAAAGAAGGTGAAATGGATGTTCTTAATCTCATCTGCTGCCCCTCCATGTACTTTATCCTCATCCATGTACATCATTCATTCACTCACTCATTCATTTATTTATTTACAATAGTCAAGAGTTGTCCTAGGTCTGCCGCAAACATGCTCACCCCACTGGACAGAAGTCTTCTCTTTCCTGGGCCTGAGTTGTCTACTCTGTAAATGAGGGGGTGTGTGGTCATCCCTGGTATGTGATGGATGATGCAGCAATTCAGGTGTCTTTATTGACACCTGCAGTCTGCCCCAGGGGCTGAGTGGGTGGAGGGCCCTCTCAGAACAGCCCTGAGGACAGCTGGAGTGTTTTTGTAGCCTTGGCTGGACTCTGTCAGGGTTGCCCCACACCAATATCCTGGCTTTTTAGTAGTTGGTTGGTTTGGGGACCACATTAAGCTAATGGGCAACAAAAACTCCCTGCTTTTTCTCACATGAGCCACTGACGAACCCAGACCATTTCACAGTGCACTAAGACAACTGATTTGCAATTGTAACACAAATCAGGACTTTACATTTATCCCTTAAATCACATTATGTTAATTTTGACCCATTATTCCAACATGTCTAATTTTGTCCTCTACCATTTAATAAGTTGTTATATCTTCTGGTAATCTGATGAGCTTGGAGGTCATTAACAAAAATGGGAATAGAAGGGCCAAGGATGGAGCAATGGGATCAGGCTCTAGAAATTTCTTTTCAGGTTTACACTCACCTATGTTTTCCTTTCTTTCCTCCATTTTGACTACTGATTCTTGGTGAACTTATATTGGTTATTACTTTGCAAAAATATTCTCTATTTAGCGCCATGCACTTTAATAATCTATTTTTCAACTAGAATATACATTCTACAAGGGCAAGAACCACATTCCTGTTCATTACTAAATCTCCAGTGCCTAGCTTTCTGTCTGAGTACAGAATGCTCAGGATAGTCCTTGAGAGAAAAAAATGACTCCTTTGACAGAAATGAGGATGGCAGTTGTGTTAGGGTGTGGTGATTGGTACATCTAGAGAAAATGTGTAGGTGTGAGTGTGTAACATTTGGAGTCAGGCAAACTTAGCTTTGAATTTAACTTAGTAATTTATTAACTGCATGATTGAAGGTGATTCTTGTCATTTCAGAGCCTTAGTTTTTCATCTGTAAAATGGGTCTAATAATATCTTCTGCACCCAATTTTTGGGTCTAATAATATCTTCAGCACCCATAAATGCAATGATGGAGACAAAGCCTCCTAGACTAGGAGTAGCACTGTGCCTGTGAATAGTAGCCCCCTCTTTCCCTTCCTCTCCCTCTTTCTTACAGTGGAGACAGAATTAACAGGGAGAAAGAGAGAAGCATGCAAGGAATGTTATTTGTGCTCTAAGATAGTTCTGTACAATTACCAGAGTCAGGGATGTCAACCCTGCCTTTAAAAAAAATCTTCTTTTCCCTCATTACATGAATTATGAATGTTAATTGTGGAAAAACTGAAAAATTCAGGTGTGCAAAATAAAATATCATCTGTCATCCTATCACTCAAATTACCACTGTTCACATTTGGGTGTATATCCTTCCAGAGTTTATTTTTATGTATATAATCAATATCCTTTTAAAAAAACTACAGTATATAATACACATTGCTTTGAAAACTTTTTCTAAGTTAACAATTGTGGGAAATTTTTCATGTCAATAAATACAGTTCCATAATCTATACCAGCATTTTTAATGGTTGCATAGTCTACTGGAAGGATAGCTTTGCTGAATAATGTCTTAATGATGGACACTTGGAATGCTTTCTGCTTTTAAAAACAATAATGCAAGGAACATCTCTGGGCATGTATCTCTATATCCAAAAGAGGCAGTGTGACTGCCTGGGAAGGTCTCTAATGAGACCAGATTGACAAGGCCTTGCACAGACCATGGAGGAATGAAGAGTGACCAGGGAGAGGGACACCAGATTGGCAACACACTGTGAAAAGCATCTGAAAGGTTAGAGTTTGAAAAGCGTGAAGGCCGTGAAAACTGCCTGGCAGGGCAATGGCCCAACAAGCCCAAGTATTTCTATAGAGCAGTGATTTTCAACTAGTGTGCTGCAAGAATTTTTAAAACATGCAGGACCTGGCTATTTAGTCAGGGGCACTGACCTCTTTTCCCTTAGATTGTCAAACTAAAAAATGACAACAGCCAACACAACAATAGCCATCTGGTGTGGATGAATAAAAATTATACCTATTTTTGTGTTAGATTGGCAAAAAAGATAATATTTGTTGTGTGTGCTGCAGAATTTTAGCAATTAGTTTATGTGTGCCATGGGATGAAAAAGGCTGAAAATCACTGCTATAGAGGACTTGGCAACAATCACAAATGGGGCACTGACAGGTACTGACCCATGGGGCTCTCCAATGTATATTGTTGAATGAGAAACACAAGTTACAGAACAAAACCATTGTCTTTTGTGTATATATGGACTTCCTACCTCTCCCCCACAAATTAAGGAGTTTAATAAGGTAAAAACAAGATTCTCCTCGAATTTCTCCATATATATCTTAATCTTTGTAGGATTCAATGTAAATAAGAATCTTAGTGCTAAAAAGGAATTTTTTTTTTTTTTAATACATAGAACCTTTTCTTTTTATTGTGGTAAAAATATATTTAACACAAATTTTGCCATTTTAACCATATGAATGTGGACAATTTGGTGGCATTAATTATATTCACAATGTTGTGCAGCTATTATCACTATTTCTAAAAATTCCTCATCATCCCAAACAGAATTCTCTATCCATTAAGCAATAACTTCCCATTCCCTCCTCTCATAAGCTTCCAGTAACCAATTATCTACTTTGTGTCTCTATGAATTTCCCTATAAGATATTTCATACATGGAATCATGCAATATTTGTCTTTTTGTATCTGGCTTCTTTCACTTAGCATAATGTCTTCAAAATTCATCCATGTTGTAGCATGTGTCAAACTTTTATTCCTTATTATGACTGAATAATATTTCATCATATGTACATGCCACATTTTAAAATCCCTTCATCTGACAGGCATTTTCTCTTGTAATGTCAGAAATCTGTTCCTTCAAATCAAACGTTCTGTGTGAAAACACTAACTGGGAGCCTGTCTTCCATTATTTTAATTTTTTTTTTTTTATCCTCACCCGAGGATATTTTTCCACTTTTTGTACAGATAGAGTGGGAGGGAGAGAGAAGAAGGGAGAGAAAGAGAGAAACATCGATGTGAAGGGACACATCGAGTGGCTGCCACCCGCACGACCAACCAGGGCCGGGGACAAACTGCAACCGAAGTACGTGCCCTTAGCGGGAACCGAACCCGGGTCTCTCTGGACCGCAGGCCGACGCTCTAACCGCTGAGCCAAACTGGCCAGGGCTCTTCCATTATTTTAAATGGCAAAAATGGTAGCAGGTTGTGTCAACTTGAATCCCTCCACAGATTTCCTAAACTGTAACTAAATCCCAGTAAAATGCCAATATATATACTATAAATTATGTTAGGATGTAAAATGCTAAAAAGTTGCTTCCTGGTTACCAAATAAGGTATATAATTGTAACAAAAGTTGCTTTTTTAGCAATAATAAGACCTCTGAGTGTCAGCCACACTCCAGACTCACATCCCTTTGGTGACACATTTCCAAATGTCAACATGCGAGTCTGACATCCTACTAATTTTATTTGAATTGTAACTTGGGGTTTTTCTGGTACATCATTATGTTTAGAATGCCATATTGAGTTTGGGGGATGAAAATACTGTATATTTTCCTTATATAAACAAGAACTGAAAAGCATTATCATGAGATACACGTGTTCTATCAAGTTTGGGTACTAAACACCTAGAGATGCTCTGCCAGGAAAATGGTAATAGGGTGATATGTTCTACAGGATATGCCAACATAGTTAAACAAAAAGCTAAGCATATGTTTTTTATGTACATATAGGTGTATAAACGCACAGAAGAATATACACCACGCTAATAACAATAAAGAATAGACTAGAATTAGAAAAACTGGTCAGTGAGGGCTTTAGCTTTATCCATAATATTTGCATTTTAATTAGTATGTATTGCTTGTGTGATTAAACATAAACATGAATGAATGAATGAATGAATGAATGAATGAATAAATAAATAAATTAATTAAAAAGTGTGTTTAACATCCAGGACAACCTTTGGGGTAGAAGGTCATGTTGTGTTATTAACCAAAGACAGAGAAGATTTGCTACCTTTCCTTTCTTTGCAGAGTGTTGAGGAGAATGACTTCAAATCAGAAACAGTAAAAAAATATTATAATAAAAAGATCCAGGTCCAGATAGGTGTCAAGAACATAATGATCAGGAATTTGCTTTCAGTGGGGAATTGTGGAGGATGGGAGGAGTGGTCTGGGATGGAAACGGACAAGTACTGCATATACTCAGCAAGGCGTAGACAGTGGATTTGGAAATTAAAGATTGTCAAGATTGGTGTTGATTCCTGGCAAAATTCTAGAAATGATGATTGTATATGGGGTCTGGCAATGATTAGCAAGGAGAATGTGTCTGCCTTTGGTGGAAGCTATCATGAGTTCTCTAAGAACACATACTAAAAAGGAGAATATCATGCTTCTTTTGTTGATATAGCTAGGGAAATGCTGAAGATTCTGTTTTTCTTTTTTTAAAAATTAATATTTCAAGACTTTATTTATTTATTTATTTTGGTACGTGCCCCTAGCCGGAACTGAACCTGGGACTCTTGTCTGCAGGTAGATGCTCCAACCGCTGAGCCAAACCGGCCAGGGCTGAAGATGCTGTTTTTGCTTTCAATAGGGCAGTAAGCAGTTTGTCAGATTATGCTTGTGGATACAATACAGAAATGTGAGCCATGTGATGGCCTTGCTTGGAGGATTCATAACTGGTGAATCACTATACCCAAAGGGGTGTATGATGATAGGGTTTATGTCTTGCCAGCGGGAAGTTTTGAGCCTGTGACTCAGCCCTAGTCAGGTGATATTTTTATAAGTGGCTCAGATGAAGATGTAGGTGTCCAGCTCATCACACTTCCAGATGATGCAAAGAGGAACAGTATCACTAATAGGTTGGATGACAATTGAGATTCGAAATGATCTTGACAGGCTGGAACGATGATCATACATGAACAAATGACATATACAAGAAGGTGGGTGTGGAGTCCTGCAGGCAAGTTACAAAAGATCAGAGGTGCAAATATGGGGCTGGAGCCCTGGTTTAAGAATGAATCACTTGAGCCCTGGCCGGTTTGGCTCAGCGGTTGGAGCGTCCGCCTGCGGTCCGGAGAGACCTGGGTTCGGTTCCCGCTAAGGGATGTGCCCCTTTCACATCGATGTTTCCCTCTCTCTCTCTTCCTCTCTCTCCCTCCCACTCTATCTGTACAAAAAAAATGGAAAAATGTCCTCGGGTGAGGATAAAAAAAAAAAAAATTAAAGAATGAATCACTTGAAAAAGACCTAATTTATTTGACAGCCAATTCATTGTGAATCAGTTGTGTGGCACTGTCAGGAGTATGATCACTCCCCTGCTCCCAAACTGCCTTAGTGAATGCAGAAAGCTTGGAATAAGAAAAGTCAGTTGTCCAATTAGGTTCCATATTTGCTAGGTTCAGAGCTGAAGACCCTTTTTAAAATTTATTTTTATTTTTTTTATCCTCACCCAAGGACATTTTTGCATTTATATTCAGATAAAGTGGGAGGGAGAGAGGGGGGAAGAGAGAGAGAGAGAAACATCAATGTGAGAGAGACACATCGACTGATTGCATCCCACACCATTCCAACCAGGACCAGGGAAAAACTGCAACTGAGCTATGTGCCCTTAGCGGGAACCGAACCTGGTACTTTCTGGTCTGTGGGCCGAAGCTCTAACCACTGAGCTAACTGGCCAGGGTTGAGGACCCTTTTGAAGGCAACCCCCATGGTAAAGGATCTAAACATCAAGTCTTTTTTTTTTTTTTTTTTTTTTTTTTTTTTTTTTTGTATCCTCACCTGAGGACATTTTTCCATTTTTTGTTCAGATAGAGTGGGAGGGAGAGAGAGGAAGAGAGAGAGAGAAACATCGACGTGAAGGGACACATCGAGTGGCTGCCACCCGCACGACCAACCAGGGCCGGGGACAAATTGCAACCGAGGTACATGCCCTTAGCGGGAACCGAACCCGGGTCTCTCTGTACCGCAGGCCGACGCTCCAACCGCTGAGCCAAACCGGCCAGGGCTAAACATCAAGTCTTAATGAGTAGAGTCACTATAAAATTTATTACCTAAACTGGGACACATTTGAGAGTAAAATAAAATTATTAATAACTGCAATGTATAATAATTCTACATTTGAGCTATCATCAGAAGAACTGGGAGTTTTTATACCAGAGAAGAAAAGAATTAAAATAATCAAATGGTTGTCATATGAGAAGGGGACTATATTTCTATGGCCCATTATCTTTAAAAAATCATTATTTAGGCCTGGCCAGTGTGGCTTAGTGGTTGAGCGTCAACCCATGCAGCAAGAGGTTGCCGGTTCGATTTCCAGTCAGGGCACATGCCCATGTGGTAGGCCATATCCCCAGTGGGTGGCATGCAGGAGGCGGCCAATGTTTTCTCTCATTGATGTTTCTATCTCTCTCTCTCCCTCTCTCCTCTCTCTAAAATCAATAAAGAAAAAAAATATTTTTTAAATCATTATTTAAAAAGGAATGCCTGATCATTGAAAAATTTCAAATGATAGCCAACTCTCTTCTGTAAAATGGATAAGATACTAGTATCTACCTCGAGTTGTTGAGGTTTAAATGAGTGTAAAGTGTTTAGAATAGTACATGGCATAAGAATTTGTAAGATAAAAATAAAACTGTTTAAAAGAAAAAGAAGTTTTCCCTTTCCTCACTCCCTCCCATTCCTCTATCAGTTATGTGCCTCAGAGGTAGCCATATTATTAATTTGTTGTATGTATTTATAAACATTTTAATTAAAAATTAAACTAATACCCTGGCTGGTGTAGCTCAATGGTTGGAGTGTCAGCCTGTGCACTGGGGGGTCTTGGGTTTAATTCCCAGTCAAGGGCACATACCTGGGTTGCAGGTCCAATCCTTGGCCCCCGTAGGGTGTGTGCAGGAGACAACCAATCAATGTTTCTCTTTTCTCTCTCTTTCTCTCCCCCTCCTTCCCTCTCTTCTCTTTTTAAAAAAAAAAAATCAGTGGAAAAAAATATCCTCAGGTGAGAATTAACAAAATAAATAAGTAAAATAAAAATTAAACTAATATGTTTATATAAAGCAAGTATAGCAAAATCTAGATAATGGCTAACTAACTCTGAGTGATTAGGCTATGGGAGTTCAGTGTACCATTTTCTCTGTTTTTATGTATCTTTGAATTTTTCATTAAAAATAGTTCTTTACATAGCTCAAACAGAAAACTAATAAAAGTTTATAGCTATTCCCTATTAGCTCCCCAAAGGCTGTATTTTAAAATTGTTTAGCTATGTCCTCTGATACTTACCTTTCTATTTCTATTGAAATATTACATTTATATTGCTATATTTGACTTTTCATTTTTCAGAATTATCTATAGACTGTCTATTATGGAAGATGAAGATGGGGCTCTTTTATACCAACACCTATATTTACTTTATCTTTCTTAATTCTCTCAATATAATTATATCACAATTTGGAGTAAAATCAATATTTTGTGTTTATGTAAATAAAATTGCAATTTGAAATTTTTAACATTTTAAAAATGTTTTTTATTGATTTTAGAGAGAGAGGAGGGGAAAGAGAGAAACATCGATCAGTTGCCTCCTGCACACACCCCCACTGAGGATTGAGCCCTCAACTAGGGCATGTGCCCCGACCAGGAATCGAACCAGTGACCTCCTGGTTCATGGGACCAACTGGCTGGGTTTAATATTTTCATACAGTTCAGATCAGCGTGTCTGGTTCATTTCAGTTCCTGCTCTGATAAACCTGAGGACAGGGACTGCTTCAGTTTCTCTGCCTTTGCTTTGTCTATGATGACCAAGGTATAAAGGAACCTGCTGCATTGGACTTTAAACTTCACATTATCCTTATTTTTCTTGATCTGGACAGATTTGGCTTCCTTTCTCATGTTCATGAGCAGGAAGTCCTTGAATTCCTCAATTTTTCAAGGCATGGTTAGTAGCTAGGAGGCATGGAGAGCATGTGAGGCATAGCAAGCGGCAAGAAGCAAGGAAAACAACAAAGAACAAAAGTGTATGTTTTTTACAGCTGAGTCATGTTGTGAATTGCATCACATTTTATTTCTTGTATAACTTTTTTATTTTTCCTGGGGTTAATAAGTGCCTAAGTTTTATTTTATTTGTTAAGTTTTCCAGTTACTTATTACTAATTCATGTCCAAATTCCCAACAGAAATATGAAACTCATTTTATTTTTGTCAACCATATTTTGTCATCTATGGTTACAGGTAGCATCCTTTTCAGACCCACAATTTTTTTTTTTTTTATCCTCACCCGAGGATATTTTTCCATTTTTTGTACAGATAGAGTGGGAGGGAGAGAGAGGAAGGAGAGAGAGAGAGAAACATCGACGTGAAGGGACACACCCGCACGACCAACCAGGGCCAGGGACAAACTGCAACCGAAGTACGTGCCCTTAGCGGGAACCGAACCCGGGTCTCTCCGGACCGCAGGCCGACGCTCTAACTGCTGAGCCAAACTGGCCAGGGCAAAGGGAAATTTTTTTTTTGGTATGTGCCCCTAGCGGGAACTGAACCCGGGACTCTCTGGTCCACAGGCCAACGCTCCAACCGCTGAGCCAAATTGGCCAGGGCGGACCCACAATTTTTTCATTCAGGACCATCACTAGCACAAATGACCTTTTGAGTAAAGTTCTTTAAAAAGGCATCTCCTCTGGACAGACAGATTATAAAAAGGAGCTTCCTGGGATGACAAGTTACAGAACAGTGCTCTCTTTGGGAAGAGCGATTAATAAGTGTTTTCTTCCTCTGTTTATTTATTTTTTATTATTTTTTAAGAATTTTTTTCTTTATTGATTTTTAGAGAGGAAGAGAGAGATAGAAACATCAATGAGAGAGAACATCCATTGGCTGCCTCCTGCATGACCCCCACTGGGGATTTGGCCCACAATCTGGGCATGTGTCCTGACCAGGAATCGAACCAACGACCTCTTAGTGCATAGGTCAATGCTCAACCACTGAGCCACACCGGCCGGGCTTTCCTCTGTGTTTAATGCAACACTTTATCAGGACTGTGACTTGGCAAGCAGCATGCAAGATGGATTTCAGCTTTAATTTATGGCCACAAAGCTTGACACCTTTGGTCAGAAAACAACCTACACTAGTGGTGTAATGTACCTGTTCCTCTTCCTATCTGAACTGGTTAGTCTGTGGATATGTTGCTTGACGGTCACTACTGATTTTCCTTTTCCATCATTTTGGAGATTCCCCACACCCTTCTCCTGTGTTAGATCTTTTGCTTACTGGGTCCCAAGTATTCCTCTTTCTTGGTTTATTCATTCACTTTTTTTAATTGATTTTTTTTTTTTTAGAGAGAGAATGGAAGGGAGAGGGAGAGAGCATCAGTTGGCTGCCTCCTGCATGTCCCCCACTGGAGATTAGGCCCACAACCTGGGCATGTGCCCTGACTGGGAATGGAACCAGTGACCTCTTGATACATGGGTCGATGCTCAACCACTGAGCCACACTGGTTGGGCTATTCATTCATTTTTTATGGAGAACATTCTCCAATAATTTTTAAAGAAAGGATGCCTGAGAATTTGGGGGGATTTGGAAGCATGAAGAAGACTATTTTAGTCTCAAACTTGTTTGATATTTTAGCTGGCTATAGAATTTTAGACTTGAAATGATTTTTCCTAAGAATTTTGAAGGTATTGTTCTATTATCTAATAGTTTTCATTGTTGCTATTGAGAAGTTTGCTACCCTTCTTATTTCCAGACTATTGTATTTAAACCTTATTTCCTCTCTTTCTCTCATTCTGAAAGCTACTCTTTATCCCTTGATGTTCTATAATTTTATAATCATATGCTTTGGTGTGGGAATTTGTAAATCCATTTTGCTGGGTATTTGGTAGGCCCTTTCAATCTAGAAATTCATGTCCTTTATTTTGGGGAAATGTATGGAATTATATTTTGATAATTTTCTCACCTCCATTTTCTTCGCTTTCTTTTTCAGAGTCTCCTATTAGTCAGGTAGTTATACTTTCTGTATTTATCCTCCAGTTTGTTATTTTTTTCTTTCCTACTTTCATCTCTGTTGCCATTCATTGTACTTTTTGGATATTTTCTCAACTTTACCATAAAAACCTACTTTTGAATGTTTTAAATTCTGTTATTACACACACACACACACACATTAATTTATAGGGTTTTAAAATTATTATTATTTGCTAAATGTACCTTAAAATACACACTTTTTATTTCATGAGCATGTTTCTTTTACCTCTTTGAAGTTATTAATTATAAAGTTTTTATTTTAGTTTTCTTCTCTTCCCTGAATTGTCTTAGATTTTTTCAAGCTCTTTTTCTTGTGGTAGTTAATTCTGGTCTCTATCTCTCATGTTAGAGACTTATTTTAAACCATTAATATATTTTCCTGTCCATCAATACACAAAAGTAAGGTAGTAAAAGACTGCTTGGAAACTCTGTGTGCATGTTTGGGCCCTGTTGATCAGTAGATATCACCGAAGAGTAATAAGGTGGAGATCCAGATGTTTTGTGGGAGACCCCGATTGCCAGAATTTTGAGGCATTTTCTATTAGACTGGTCAGTTTCTTCAGAATCTCCAGCTTAGACAGCTGACCAATTGAAGACAGTTGTCAGCTTTCTGAAAATCAAGATAGGGAAGATGTTAACCCCAAATTTAACCAGTTTGATTTAATATAGCAGTGGTTTAAAACTTTTTGTTATTGAAAATTTCAAAAATATATACAAATAGTGAAGACAGTATGATGAACCCAGCTCAAAGAATTATCAGTTTATAGCCAGTCTTGTTCCAATCTCTCTGTCCCCATATTATTTTATAGAAAATCCCAGATACTATATTATTTAATCTGTAAATATTTCAGTTAAATAATTCTAAAACAAAAGGAATTTTTAAAAAATGGCCATAATACCACTAACCCATCTAAAAATTTTACAATGTGCAATTAATGCAGTGTTCACATGTCAATGATTACTTCATAACTTCTCCTCTCCTGCTCTTCCTCTTCTTCCTCTGCTTGCTCTCCTCCTCTTTTTAACTACTTGCAAGATTCAAGTATAATTGCAATTAGTTGATATAGCTCTTAAGTTTCCTTTAGTCTATTTATTTCCCCCCTTGCAATTTCTTTATTGAAGATACCAGGTTATTTGCCCTATAGAGTCTCACAGTCTGGGGATACTATACAAACAAGAGCCTAAATTTTATCTTTGTGATTTTCTCTGTTCATAGTATTATCTGTAAAATGGTGTTGCATATAGAAGCTTGATCATATTCAGGTTTGATATTTTTAAAAATATTACCTAATAGTGTTTTTTTTGTTTTTGTTTTTGCTGTGTTTGTATTTTCTATTTTCATCAAGAGGCACATAATGTTCTGTTGTTTCTCTTTTTGTGAAATTAACAGCCATTGATGTTCATTGCCTAGATCTATTATTCCATTAGGGGTTGCAAAATGGTGATAGTCTAATTCTATCCATTTCTTCTTCATTTATTAGCTGTACAATACTTATAAAGAGAAATTTCCCCTCACCCACTATTTGATTTTCCTGATACAGTTCTTATAAGAAAAGCAGAGAAATGCTTGCTTGATTCTTTCTATTTATTTATCAATTTCCCAAATAATGAGTTGGTTTCTTAGTATCCTACAAAGAAGATCAATAAGATATTTCTCTTAAGTGTAAGTATATATTCATAGATTTAAATATGAGTTTCAGTCAGTTGTAGTATTATTGTAGTATTATTTTCATTGATGCTCAATTATCTCATTGTTGATTAATGGCAGCCTCTAATTGGCACCTAAGTCCTTTTGACTAGACCCTAGTAGTAGTCTTTAATAGCTTTTTTACTTTCTGTTATGACAAGATTTCCAGAATCATCTTCCATTTCTCCAAAGAGTCCTGGTTCCTTTTAGTGTAATGTGGTATTTAAAGACCACAGTCTGGGGACTAGAGGTGCTTATTGCTATTGAGTTGATTAACTCCTTGTCTTTTTCAGTAGGGACAGCTAGGAAATACAGTTTTTGAAAAGGTAAAATGCATCGAGTTATTACTATTGCATCCAATTTAAATCCAGGACTATAGGGATTTTACTTAATCTTCATCGATCTCCTATTTTGTTTTGTTTGTTTGTTTTTCCCACACCCAAAACTCCAACATCAATACCATTGCTTATTTGCTTTATCAGTGTATGTCCCACTAGGGAATGTACATATAGTCAATTACTATGTTTGAAATTACTTGAAATAGTTTCTATGTAGTATGATTCCAACTCAGTGGACAGTTAGGTTCATTTATTTCATTTTGCTTCTGCCTTTTGGGAAATTACTTATTTATCACTTGATTTCATTGGTTTATTATATAAAATATGTATATGATTCTAAAGTCAAATCTACAAAATAAGATATAGTCAGTGAGGTAGTTTCTATCTCGTCTTCTCTGTTTTGTTTCCCTCTTCTTCAATAGATTGAACATTAAAAAAACTTTTTGGTTTATCTTGCCATTTTGTAAAATGTAAGCAAATAAGTATATGTATTCATATTTCTCTTTTCTTTTTTAGATAAATGGTTGCTTATTATACAAATTTTTATTCACCTTAACATTTGTCTTTTAACAAAATTTATGTTTAGGAAAGTTACCTGTTTATGTTGTAGCTCAATCTGCTCCCTGGTTTGCCTCTTATTATTGTATGACATCATCGCCACACTCTGCCATTATGTTATGGCATCATTATATCAGTACATCATTACTGAGTTAACATAGTTATACTGTCAAGTTGTCATTTTGTTGCTGGATTGTGTGCCTTGTTACAGTGTCACTGATTACATGGTTATTTCATTACCACAATACAGCTCTATATTGTTAACTAGTGCATTGACCCATCATTTCCTAGTTCATATTAATAAATTGTCATATGGTTATTCTGTTTCTGGATTACATCATTGCACTATTATTATAAGCCCTACACTATCACTTATACCTTGTGACATACTTTACTGCATTATATTATTTAGGATAATTTGTTTCAGTATTATACTATCACTTTGTCACACAATTACATTGGCCTACTCTAACTAAATGTAAATTTGGAGGATAGGAAAGTGGGGACAGGAAGGTATCTCCCAATTCCACATCCCAAGGCCAATTCACTCCCAAGCAACTGCTCTGTAGTTCTGTCTTTTGGACATCATGCCCAGGCATGCCAAATTCAGGCATATGTATTTAGTATACAAAGTCATGCTCATTGTTTCTAGTCTCAAGTAAACCTCTCTTCTTACCTCTACTGATTGCCCCACCAGCCACCCAGACTCTTGGAACACAAATTTTGGAGTCATCTTTGCCCTATCTCTCTACCTCACCTTCAGATCCAATTGGCGGCCAAATCCAGATATGTTATCTCAGTGAGGTTGCCAACAGGCTTTTGGGCTTCTTGGAGATGGAGCACACTCAGCTCACATCATTCCCCTCTGCCCCTCATGGGAGACTTCTCCATGACAGACCTTCCTTCCACAAGTCTCAGTCTCTCTCTCTCTCTCTCTCTCTCTCTCTCTCTCTCTCTCAACTGCACCAGCCTTCTAATGGTCTCTCTGATTCAACCTTCACTTCAGACACCCTGTCTGGCAGTCAGAATTAAGTTGGCAAATAAAACTTTGCATCTGGCCATCTTTAGAAGCAGTCAATGACCACCCCCTACCATCAAGGGCAGGAAAAAGGGCAAACTCAGCCTGGCATTCATTGCTCTGCAAAACTGGTCTTCCTCTCCCTCATCCCTTTCATTTAATCAATATCCAAGTCCTGTCAGTTCAACTTCTGGTATATATATCAAAATCCATTTTGGAAAGTGCCCTTTCCAGCAGTTTATTCCCCTCCTCCTCTGATCAGCCTATGCTTCAGCCAAACCTCGTATCTGCCCAGAGCATGTTTCTTCCAGACCCTGGGCTTTGCGCTTCTAGGAAATCCTCACAGAAATTCTCTCTACCATTCTAACCTCCCTCTCTCAGTAGCCTCTCCATCATCTGAACTCACTTAGCATGGCTGGTTTGGGTCCATCTGATGGGCTCACAAGTTGACTGTTTTTTTGAGGGTTTCTTATCTCTCTAGTCATCCCAGCCTGCCTTGGCTATTAGGAGAGGTCTGATTCTGGGGAGCTTGGCCTCACAGTTAGGTCAGGGACAGAGCTAAGAAAAGGTTGGGTGTTTATTCATTCATTTACTTATTTAATTTCTCTCTCTCTTTTTTTTAATCCTCACCTGATGACATTTTTCCATTTTTTGTTCAGATAGGGTGGGAGGGAGAGAGAGGAAAAAAGAGAGAGAGAGGAAAACAGAGAGAGAGAGAGAGAGAAAGAGAGAGAGAGAGAGAGAAACATCGACGTGAAAGGGACACATCGAGTGGCTGCCACCTGCACAACCCAACAGGGCCAGGGACAAACTGCAACGGAGATACATGCCCTTAGCGGGAACCGAACCCGGGTCTCTCTGGACAGCAGGCCGACGCTCAGCCAAACTGGCCAGAGCTACCAATTTAATTTCTGGTATCCATTAAATGCCAGGCTCTACAGATAAAGACATGGACTCCATTTTTGTGAAAGTTAACGTTTTTGTGGAAGGACAGACAATGCACAGGTAGGGTGACAATGTTGATGAATGAAGAAATTTGGGAGCTGCAAAAGCTTACTAAAGGGCCAGCGAAGTCTTCCTGGAGGGAGTGACATTTAATCTGAGATTTCAAGGATGAACAGGAGTTAGTCAGGTGAATGGTGGGAGTTAGACAAGTGAAAGGTAGAAAGAGTTTTTCAGGATGAGAGAACAGCATGTGCAGAGCCAAAAGGGAAGGTAAAGGGGCTGGAGCTGAGAGAGCAGGGAAAGCATGCTGGAGGCAAGGCTGGGCTGCTAGCAGAGGCTGGGGTTTGTGCCTTCTCAATTAAGTTAAAAGTTTGAACTTGATCACCTCCGAGCCCATGGTGGTCCACCAAAGAGTGTTAAACTAGATCGTGTGTGTGTGTGTGTGTTGGGGGGCACAACAGGGTATTATATGTACTTTTAAAGCTCACTTCAACTGCAAGTGAGGACCTAAATCAGGAGAGCAGGCAGAGCTGCTGGTGGCCCAGCCTTGGGTGATAGGGGGAAGCTGGAAGCAAGTGGCACAGATTTGACATGACTACAGGAGGTTGAACTGATAGAACTTGGATTCTGATTGGTTGAGAGGGATGAAGGAGAAAGTGAAGTCAAGGACAACTGGTGGGATTCTGTCTTGAGCATTTGGGTGGAAGATTAGGATCAGTGAGTGGCACAGTCATGTTTTGGACTCCATACAAAGAGTCATGCAAGATGGTTGAGATTAGTGATAGTGAAGTACAGAGAGTTAAGGCTTCTAACCCAGTCGGGGGTTGAAGAAGGCTTCCTGATTGGGGTAGCTAGTGGCAAGGCCATGACTAAATGTGGCTTAGGGTACAGGATCAAAAGTTAGGTCTAAGATTGGATCAGGGGAGACACAGAGCTGAGGAAGCAGGAGGCTGAAGACTTGGAAGTGGACTCAGGGTGGCCCAAGTTCTGGGTGACTCTAGCCTTCATTGGTGACAGACGGCTTGGCTGGGCTGGGCTGCCCTCTCTTCCTCTGATAATTAATCCCACACGGGGGCCGCGGGCGATGACAGGGCTGTCTAGCGTGCACTTAAGCATTAAATGACCAATTTCTGTCAGACTAACTTCCCCAGCCTCCCTGTCCCCTCCTCTGCCGCACCCCCCTTGTCTGCACCCCCTCCTTCCGCTCCCTGCACTCCGAGTTTTTCAGCAACTGATGGCTCCTGGTTCATTTCTGTGGAATTAATTGGTCCCTGAATGAATTCTGTTGACAGGGCAATTTATCATGTGTTTGGGCTGACAGTGCGGGTGTCGGGGGGTAGGGTGGTGGGGAGATGAATGTGGGGGCCTGAGATGAAGGGGGAGGGGTCTGAGTTGGGGTGAATGTTGACCATAGATACAGGCTTGAGAGACACCAGCCCTAGGTCTTAGGGGGCTATAGAGTGCCCCCAATCATGTCTTCATCCTTTGCTACACATCATTGATCCCACAAGTTTAAGAGAAAACCCCAAACTGGAGAAGACCCACCAAACTTTGGCCTCTCCCTAACTTTTCAAAAGGGGGGCGTCTTCACTGGAGAATTCAATATCACCCTACATTAACTCTCTGAAGGCTGGAATGGGGTCTGGAGCTTTGGGAAAGAATAAGGCTCTGTGTGTGTGTGTGTGCGCGCGCGCGCGCATGCACGTGCGGGTTTATGTGTGTGCATGCACACTCACGCACTCCAGAATTGAAGGACTGATTAGTCTGGTGGGTAAGGGGGCTGGTCCCTAGGGAGTTGGGCGCTCAGCCGGCCTTGCTAACAGGGGCCTAAGGGACTAGCTAATTAAGGTATTGGGATGGTTGGGCAGGTGGGGGTGTCAGGGAGGCAGGAAATATAGTTGGTCCCAAATAGCTGTTTTCTTTGTCTCCCTCCCCTAGTCTCCTGCCCTGCATCCTCAGTGGTCCCCACTATTCTCCTGTGTCAATGCTCAAAGCCGCTACCTCTAGAAATCTCTAGGCAGACACTGGGAAGAGATTAAAAAGACTGTACTAACTCCCTAACTCCCAACATGGGAGAGATGACAACACATGAATTAATCTATGCCTTTTCCTTTTCTAGCTTAAAAAGCCTTCCATCCTTTCCCCCATCTGAATGTATCCACTCTACTGCCACAAAACTTTCTTGAACTTCTCCTGATCACAGAGCTTGCCTGAGCACCCACAGAATACAACTACAGAAGAACAGGATGTCACATGGGAAGGAGTCCTACAGGCCATCTGATTTTAAACAAGAGGAAACCGAGCATAGTTGTGGGGGGCTTGTTGAAGGTAACACAGTGACCCTGTGAGACAACTTTTGGATTCCTCCTGCTATTGGCTTGGAGATGCCTCCATTCACACATGATTTCTGTTCTACCTCTAGGTTGTATATGGGGACTGGGAGTTCCTTGGGAGGCTGGGTCTTCTATAGGCCTATCCTACAAGGCAGTTGAGGCCATGACTGGGTGCTTGGGGATGGATAGTCACAAAGGTCAGACTATGAGAATGGGCCCAAGGTGCTGCTAGGGTTCATCAAGTGGGGTGGCCACATGGAGGAGAGGGATGTAGATGAGATGGGAGAGGGGAGAGCAGTGTAATTTTGGGAGTCTAGGATATTACGTCCTAAGAGATGGAGTCAGCCAGGGCAAGGGGAGCTAAGAATCTTCCACTCATGTGTGC
The DNA here is from genome assembly GCF_014108415.1 of Molossus molossus. NCBI lineage: Eukaryota > Metazoa > Chordata > Mammalia > Chiroptera > Molossidae > Molossus > Molossus molossus. The sequence continues at coordinate 23,359,811 of NW_023425352.1, forward strand.
TCTCCTTGCTGCTACCTGGCAATGAGCTCCTTCTACTCTCACAGACTTCCTTCTGAACCCCCAAGAAAAATGCTTCCAAAATTCTCCTCAAGGCTAAACCCAGCCCTGCTTCCCCCACCCTCAGCAGACAGCAATTGTGTCTCCTGCAATCTTTCTGAACAACCCTACCAGTACCAGACCCCTCTCCCTCATGACCTTCATCTCCCCAGAATACTTCTCTGGTTCCTCCCCACCTGTCACCCCTATGCCTCTACCATATTAGTTCAGGCCTCCTTTCATAAACTCTTCATATCTGTTTCTGAACAGCCCCTCTTTACCCCGGCTGCCTCCCACCCTCTGCCTCAGCCAGGAGGCTTGTCCATAGCCCTGAGCCTGAAATAATCTTCCCTTGAGCTCACTGACAACATCATTCGGCCCTTCTCATGTTCCCCTCTCTTCCCAACCTTTCAAAAGAATTATTTATACTCCTTCTCCTTCTATTTCCGTAAGACTTAGCCACCTCACCTTCAACTCCCAGCACTGGGTATCCCCTATTCACCAAATCCAGTGAACATTCCTTCAATTGTACAACAAAAAAGTAAAATTTGGGCCCTGGCCAGTTTGGCTCAGCAGTTAGAGCGTCGGCCTATGGTCCAGAGAGACCCAGGTTTGGTTCCCGCTAAGAGCATGTACCTCGGTTGTGGTTTGTCCCCGGCCCTGGTTGGGGTCGTGTGGGTGGCAACCACTCGATGTGTTCCTTCCACATTGATGTTTCTTTCTCTCTCTTTCTTCTTCTCTCTCCCTCCCACTCTATCTGAACAAAAAATGGAAAAAATGTCCTCGGGTAAGGATAAAAAAAAAAAAGTAAAATTTGGTTTATTCTTTAAATAATTATGCTTTATGTGTCAAGGATCTAGTTGTCTCTTGTCTCCTTACTTAAAAAATTTTTTTTTCTTTATTGATTTTAGAGAGAGAGGAAGTGGAAAGGGAGAGAGAGATAGAAACATCGACCAGAGAGAACATATTGGCTGCCTCCTGCATGCCCTCCACTGGGGATTTGGCCCACAACCTGAGCATGTGCCCTGACCGGGAATCAAACCAGTGACCGATTGGTGCATGTAGTGCATTGTAGATCAGTTTTAGGATTCTGACTTTAAGGGAGAAGGGGAGCCGCTGGAAGCCTCTGAGCAGAGGAGGGTCATAATCTGCTTTACATGTCGGAGAATCACTCTGCTGCTGGGGGCAGAATATACTGGAGTGGGGGTAAAGATGGAAACAGGAAGACCAGTGAGAACTCTTTTTTTGCAAATTCAGGTGAAGGATCGTAGTGGCTTGGACTGGGATCATTATAAGTGGTAAAATTCTGAACCTATTTTAAAGGCAGAGCTGTCTAGTTTTGGTGATGATCAGATATGGGATGGGAAAGACAGGAACAGTCAGGGAAGATTTAGGGTAGAATAAAGCTATTCTTGACTGAGATGAGGAAGACTGGGAAATCCCCTTAAAGTCTCCATTGGGATTTGCTGCTAATAGTTAATGTCCTCATTCTCTTCATACTTCCTAGTGCTGTGTCCTGAGAGAGGGGGGCTGATTGGAGTCATTAGCACAAATATGTTGGTTACATGGGCAGGAGGGGATTGAATGGGGCAGCTTCCTTAAAGAAGCCATGTAAGTGATGAATACCATTTTGACATTTCTAGCACGGTGTCCTGGCTCTCAACTATTTCATGTCCTGTGACCAGATGCTCCAGCAACATTCTGTCTGGTATATTTCCATGCCTCCATGACTTTGTTCCTGCTGTTCCCTCAACCCAGGATACTTTTCTTCATCTGTTTCTAACTGTCATACTTGGCATGCCTCAGCTCTGGGGGTGGGCTGGGGATAAGACTGGCAGAGTCAGAATTGGGTGAGTTAATGGAGAATAGGTCCTATTTGTGATTGGAGTATGTATATGGGGCTGCAGTTAGAACAAGCAACTGCTCAAGGACTATAGAACATGTTTTGAGGATTGAGCTGAGTCCAAGCAGAAACCAACACCCTAGGTGAAACAGCATGAGAGTGTCTGGACAGAGGTGGTCATTCTCAACAGTGGGACTCTCACTGTCTAATTTGGTATGAGGAGACTAGAAATAGAACAAAAGTTAAGGAGTTCTGGTGGGAACCAGGTAAGAGGACCTGACTCCCAATTTGATGTATTGGGTGAAGCAGCCCTCCCAGTCTGGGGACACCTGGAGGCAAAACCAGGCACTGGGGCCCAGATAACCTGCTACATATGATGAGGGCAGCACTGACTGGTCCAATCCAGTGCCCTGAGGACAACTTTCAGGAACTTACCTGCTGGGCATCAGGCAGTAGTCAGGAGTTCTGCCATGCTGGGTTTTAATGGGTTCTGAGCAGGATCTCTAAAGTGGGGTGTACATCTCCCAGGGGGGTGCAAGATAATCCACTTATCTTAGAGAACATTCGGACTCTTTTGTCTATGTATTTCAATCTCATCATTTTACTATATTATGTCTTTTTTTTTGGTTAATCCTCACCAGCAGGTATTTTTCCATTGCGTTTTAGAGAGAGTGGAAGAGTGGGAGGGAGGGAGATAGAGAAAGAGAGAAACATCTATGTAAGAGAGACACATCAATTGGCTGCCTACTGCACAACCCTGACTGGGGCCGGGGATTGAACCCACAACCCAGGCACCTGCCCTTGACCAGAAATTGAAGCCCTGACCCTTTGGTCTGCAGGCCGTCTCTCTAACTGCTGAACCAAACTGGCCAGGGCACTATTTATGTCTTGTAAAATTTATAATATGTTAGTCCAGTAGTACATTTATGGAATTTGTAAAATAAGTCAATATTTAAATAAATATATTATATTGGGAGTGCATGTTAAGAATTATTTTTACTGATAGGATGTATGATAAGAAAACTTTGAAGACCACCCTTCCAGGAAAATGATAGTTAAGAGAGGCAGTGCCAAGCAGGGTGGAAGGTGGGATGATTATTTGCTGAGATGGGGAATAGGGAGAAGGTACAGGGAGGGAGGGAGGAAATAGAGGATGGACTTGATTAGGGGCTTGCTGATTTGTTGGGGATCCTGCATATCCTCCTGAAGTGTCACAGGGTGAAACTGGGCACATAGGCTTGGGGAAAGAAAGGCCTCTGGGATCCTGGAGGGAAGGAGGTGTCTGGGACACACTACTCCCAGCCAAGAGGGAAAATCACTCCTTAGTCAACCATTCCTGGCAGCTCAGAGCAGCAAGAGCCTTCCAAGTGGGAGGAGGCCCAGCTAAGAGCTGAGCTGGGAAGGTTTCCTAGGGCCAGAGAATGAAAGTCTCCAAGAGTGAGACCAGGTGAAGGCTGCAGCCTTTATGGGAGGTTGATGTTGAGAGGTTGCTAGAGGGAGATAGAGGAGACCCCTTCCAAGTATCTCAGATTCCACCGGGACAATTCTGGACAATCACTCCATCCTTCCCCCACATGAGAACAGAGACACGGGATAGACACAGATCCTTTACGCCCCCCCCTCCCCAATCACATTCTTGTACCGGGCACAAAAACAGTGAGAGTGTCTGAAATAGCAAACAATTCTCCCATTTCCCCACCCCGGGGCCACCCAGGAATATGTAGACCTACACGGTGGAACATAAATAGGAGCACCAACCGACCCACACACTCCTGTATTCCCTCTCAGGGACACACCCAGACTACACCAATCCTAGTTGCTGCTGGCGAGGGCCTAGGACTCCGCAAGGCACAGGGGGCGCGCGAGGTCTGGTGAGCTGGCAGGTTCTTCCTTCGTGGAGCTGGGCACTGTCCGCGCGCGGAACTAAATGAGAGGCGAGGAAACTTGTGATAAGGGTCTTCGGTCTCTGTGCAGACGCGGGATAAAATTGAGGCTGCGCGGAGCAGAGGAGGAAGAAGACAGGTCCCCAACCCCCACCCTCCTTTCCCACCTCCGCGCGCGAGCGCTCGCGCGCGCGCGCACACACACTGGGAGAGGGCCTCTAATGTCGCACTTTGAGAGTCTGAACTCTAAATCTGGGTGCCGGTGGAGAGGCAGGGCGACCCCTTCGGCCTGGTATAGATGTGTAACTCGAAGTTATTGTGAAGTTTTGAAAAGCTCCTTGTCCCAAGGGCGGGGCGGGTGGGGGAGGGTGGTTACTGAAGGGGCCACTGGTCAGGGCCTTTGCCTTGCTTTCAGCTGCCTCTAAGAGGGTCTTGGTAAAGGGGTGGGGGTGGGGTGGCGGTGGCGGTGGGAGTGTAGTTGGGAGGATCACTTAAGGGGTTATCTGGGATCCACCAGTGTGAGGGGAGGCCTGTCCCAGAGACAGGGAGAGACAAACCTGGAGCCATGGGGAGTGACATACAAAATTTTATTATTATTTATTTATTATTTATTTATTATTTATTATTATTTATTTCTCATGTGCACAATAAAAAAAGAAAGAAAGAAAGAAAGAAAAAGGAAAAGAATAAAAACGAACCGACGCGCTTAAAGTGGCCAAGGAGACCAGAGCTATCAGGGGCTCTCCCTCGGGTTCGGCTGGGTCTTGGCTCTGGTGCCCCTGCCCGGCCAGCCCCAGGAGGACTGGAATGGGCCGGGCCTCGGAGTTTGAACCTCGGCACCCTCGCCGCCCCGCTCGGGCCACTGGAGCCTGGCTAGGCGCCGGCAGTTCCCTTAAACTATTCTCTTTTCTCATTTTCCTTTTCAAATAAAAAGGCTCGAAGGGGAGAGAGATCTGGGTGAGGACTCCAAGCCTTTCGTATTTGTTCAAGGACTTTTATTTATTTATTTATTTTCACTTTTATTGACTTTGTTTCTGTTATTTCGAGTCGTCACGATCCACGGGTGAGGAGACATGCAGGGCGCATCGCCGCTACCGAGAGAGCAACTACGGGGCGGGGCGGCCCGGCCGCCGGTAGCCCAGGGCGCGCGGGGCACGGCCGCAAGGGGACAAGCCTGGGGGTGGAGCTGCCACCTCTGATCTAGCCTGCGAGGACAAGGCGGCCGGGCGGGGATGGGGAGAGAGGCCGAGACAGAGACAAAGACGCAGAGTGACAGAGACTGAGGAGACAGAGATGGAGAAAGGGGAGAGATACGCAGGAGAAAGATGAGAGTGAAAACACGGGATTACAGAGGTATAACCAACAAAACTGAGGCGAGAGGAGTCCACAGGACCATGTTCGTCGTTTTGCATAGAGATTTCTTTTCTTTCGTAATTTTTTTTTTGTAACATAAAAAATGCCCCCCTCCCCCAGGACGTGCTGTGCTTTAGTGGGCGTATAGCTGTGTCCCCCCCTCCCCCCCAGCGAGCGGCGACTCTCACAGCACAGAGAGCAGGGCTATCTACAGGCAGGGCGGGCGGGCGGGGACTCTACCGGGTGGGGCGGGGCAGACGGGGTGGAGTTATATACACAGGTGTTCGCCTTCACACGACACACACCGTCTTTCTACAAAGCAGCAGCCTGTTGGGTTTTGTTTTTTCCTTTTTGCAAAGATCATCATATTAAATAAATGTAGACTTCTTGCGGTTCTATTCAGTTCCTGCCGGAGGAGGAGTCTGGGGGTGAAGTGGGCAGCCCCTCACTTCCACCCCGCCACAGCTGAGAACCTGCTCCAGCCACCGGCAGATCGAGAGTCTGTGTCGGGGGAGGGACATCAAGTAACTGTTGGAAAAGACCAGTGCCCAAGGCCTATGGAAACTGGTCCTACGGCACCGGAGAGCCTCCGACGGGGTGGCGAGATAGGGAGGAGTGAGTGATGCAGAGCATCGTGGAATGGGAAAAGGACGGGCAGGAGGGAAGACTGGGAGGTCACAGATGGCAGAGACGCTGAGGTAGGGGCAAGGTGGGGCTGAGAGTCTTGTCACTAGTAGGAGATGCCTGGGCCCTGGGGAACTGGCAAGCTCTGGTGAAGTAGGCAAGAGCCGAGAGTCGGGCTCGGTGGGTGGGGGCTGCTGGGGCTGTGTGCCTTGGGTCCCAACCTTGGAAAGACCTGACGACTAGAGCCCAGCCCCCACGTCCCCATTCCATTCCACCTTCTGGGGCTGGGCACACGCGGAAGGTGGGAAGTCTGGCTGGTGCAGGGGTAACGACTTTCCCCCAAGGGTTCGACAGGAGGCTCTTCCTCCTTCTGCAGAAAATCGTTTTGTTTTTAATTTCCTTTTCCCAGTCCCTCCAGCGAGGCCTCCTGGCGCCGGAGCGTCCAAGTCGGGCTGCTTTGGGGCTGGGCCGCTCTGCAGTTCGCGCTGATTGTGTGTCACAGAAACGTGTCCCCGCGCACAGCGGCGGCCCGGCCTGAGTTCGGTGTTGTGGCTGGTCCGCTCCGGTTCGGCTCGGGCAAGGCCGGGGCGAGCTTGGTGGGGCCCTCCTCGACGCACCACGAAGTCCAGGCAGGCGGGAAGAGGCCGAGTCGGGGTTGGGGGCGGGGCCTGTGCCTGAGGGTCTCGCCCGAGGCTCCACTAGTCCTGTCCTGCCTTCGACTTCGACGGGGTGATGTGAACGGCTGCCGGTGTCCTGGGGTGGGGGTGGGGCTGGGGCGGTGGCCAGGAGGCTTCGCGTCGAATCGGTCCTCCCTCCCTCCGGGGTGGGCGGTCAGACAGGGACGATGTGGAGGCCGAAGCTGTCGGCCTGAAGCTTGATGTGGTCCCCGCGGTAACTAGTGGCGGTCATAGGCAGCGGCAGCAGCGGCAGGGGCGGAGCCCCGGGGGGCGGCACTATAATAATAAGGGGAACCTGGAAGTTAACACAGGAGAAGAATGGGCTGGGTGAGAGGACAAACAGGAGAACAAAAAAAGGAAAGAAAAGCAAAGACCTCCCGGGGCTCGGGTCTGGTGGGATCTGGGCAGGAAGATCTTGGCGGGGCTGCGGGAGCGTTTACTCCCAGGAGAGCTGCATTCACCGGGTGGGAGAGGGACCCAGTCCGCAGCGACTCCCGACTCCCGCCGCCCCACTGTGGATCTTCCAGGGCGGCTGAAGGTGGGGGAGGCTTCTCAGTGACCGGGGAGCAAGAAAAGGGGAAGGCAGGGCGGGAGGCACGGGCGTCCTCAAGGGATCCTCGGCCTCAGTACTGCACTAATGGGCCTGCCTGGGCGGCACCGAGTCGGACGCATCCAGAAGCAGCCGGCCCAGCGGGCGGGCGGGCGGGCAGACGCGCTGAGCCGCCGGCCAGCCAGGTGGCGTACTCACTTAGTAAGGCGGGGTTGCTGAATCTCCAAGCCTCGTTGTAGGCCGTGTACTGGGGGTGGCTGTACGGGTTGCCGGAGAACTCGCTCCCTGCGGGAGTGTGGGGGAGTGGGGATCAGACACGCGCAACACTGGGCCAGCGGCCTCTCCCCGGTCCCAGGTGCAGGTGGGGCGGGCAGGGCAATGCCCACTGTGGCAGGGCAGTGCCCACCAGGCCAGGTGAAGGCGGAGCAATCCACAGAGTTGGTGTGGGGAGAGCCCGTGGTGTGTGTAGAGGGGGAATGCAGAAGCACCCACGAGCCTCGCACACGAACATGGAGGGACCTGCAGGGCAGTGCCCGCCTGGGGCACCCCCCGCGGAGGCGCCTCTGGTCACCCAAGAAGAGTTTATTCTGGGTCCAGTCATGCCTACTCCCCCCTTCCCCCCGCTGCTATGGCGGACAGGGTCTTTTTAGTGGAGACTGGTTCTGGGAGATATAGCCCCACCGGGTGGAAGCAGAGGAGGGTGGCGAAGAAAGGCCCTCGGGACACTTTGTCCCAGAAAGTCCTAAAAATGGCATCTTAGCACTGTGCCAAAGCAAAGGGCTTGGGGCTGTGCTGGCAAACCCCCTCCCACCTTTTCCTCTGAGAGATTGGACTTGTGGGCTACGCAGCAGGAGAAGGAGGTGGCGGGGAGCAGGTTGACTGCCCGCTGGGTCCGTGAGCAGTGAGCGGAGGGCCCGTGGGCTGGGAGCCGTCGGAAGCTGCTTCACTCCCTCCGCGGGAGAAAGGCCAGGCCTCCAGGTTTCCCCCTCGCCCTTTCTCCTGTGTGATGACCCCAGACTGTTTACAGTGATCCCTAACCGCGGGTTAAGTAGAGGAGAAGGGGCCCCTCTCGGAGAGGGAGCTGGGGTGGGGGTGGGGGATGCAGCCACTGGAAAGCCTGTTTATTGACGAGGAGGGAAAGCATGCGTGCAGCAGGATAATGAGCTTCTGAGCTCAACTGTGACCAAGAGGAACTGAGCTATCTCCTTCCCCATCGCTAATGAAACAAGTGTAATTTCCTCATCAGCACTAGATTCTGTTTAACGACTCCCCCCTTGCCACCATGAGCTCTCTGCGCTCCCCTCATCCCCATCTCCTTACAGACTCCCCCCCCTCCCTCACCCCCATCTCTCCAAGACCTTCTCCAGCCTCCACTAGCTCACTTCTGGGACCTTCCTGGAAGAATCTCCTTGTCCCCAACACTTCTATGCCCTCTACTCCACATCTGGGTAGGACTCCCCTCATCCACACCTCAGCTCTTCTTACCCAGTTCCTCTAACTCTCTTCAGCTCCTATTCTACCACACTCCACAGCAATGCCCCCTTTGCCATACCCCTCCTCCAATTCTGCTTATCCAGGGCTGTCCCTGGATGGACAGTCCAAGAAGGGGGCCTGCCACCCTTGTCTATCCACCCCCTCCCATGAGAGTTGAGCTTCAGGGAAGGGGCACACAAGAAGGCAGTCGGGGGAGTGGCTGCAGGCCCAGTGAGTCTCACCCTTTCTAAGACAAGAATTTTCTGGTGTTTATGGAACGGGAGCATCAACTCTCTTTAGCTTCCAGCCTGGCTCCCAATCTAAGGTAAGGGGCTGGGAAGAGCACAAGCTCCAGCTGCCATACCAGAGCCTAAATGCACCCCCTGCCTCTGATCCACACAGCCTAACCCAGCTGCTCTCATACAGGAATGGTCTGAGCTCTGAGGAGCAAGGAGAGTCTGGTTCCTCTGAGGACATGTGAGGGGCTTTAGCATATCTCTCTGAAGCTAGCCTTTCTGGTTCCTGCCATAACCTGTCCCCTGTTCCTCTTTCCTTAGGGACTAGCTCTCTCCTCTCTCTGGGGTGGGGTAGGTTCTCAACGCTGGTTTTCCCTGTGGGTTGGTGTGGACCAGGGTGGCTTTGTCTGAGTGACTGACATGTCCCTGGAAATGGTTCTTGGCTCCAAGTTTCCATGGAAACCAGGGCAGGCTCTTCCAAGCAGTGTCAGCTGGTTGGGGGTGGGCTGGGGCACCGAGGGCTGAGCTGAGGCTGAGTGCTCCCCAGGCACAGGTTTGGATGGGTGGGCCCTGTGGAGGAGCCATGACATACAGTGGAGTGCACACAAGTGGCACTTCTGCAAGCTCCCTACCTAGGTTGCTTATGAAGGAGGATGAGGGACCAACTGCAGCTCTAAAGAGAGCAGGGGATAGAAAGGCAGTGGCTTCGGGGGAGGGGATACTGGATCTCTTCCCACCCCCAGCCTCAGACTAAAGACCACTCAGCAGCTCACCCACAATTAAGTCACCCCCACATAAATTAGGCATTGTCACCTACCAGGCACCATTCCTGCCAGGGTGGAGGTGGGGTAGCTTCCCTGGCCAGTGGGGGGCACGTGAGGGGGGTAACCAGGCAGAGTGGTGCTCGCCATGTCACGACCTGGAAAAACACAAAGGGGAAGGCATGAGGCCTGGAAGAGAGGGGGTTGCCTCTTCTCACACAAGGGTACTCCATGGAAAGAGAACCCTTGGAGAAGAAAGAACTGTGTGTAGACACAAGGGGATGCATGCGATGAGCAGGTCCGGGTGTGCCTTTGCAAGTGTGTAAGCTCGTTACCTAAATGTCTGTCCTACAATCAGCTGTGTGTATGCACCTCTGCTTTGCAAGGCTCTTTGTGTCTTTCTCTGTGCATGTGTGTGTATATGTGTTTCCCCTTGCTTGTGTCTCTTTGTAGCCCAAACCCAGATGGAGAAGGGAGGGAGGATGACCTGGTTTTACTCCTCCTTACACCAAGATATCCAGTGGTCTCTCTAGTAGCCAAATGGACCTCTATGATCTTGCTCACCTCTCTCTTCCCTAACACCCCATCTTTCCTTCAGGCTTGGAGGATACCCCACCACCACCTATACGGGATGATGGGTCTTTCTTGTCCTCTCCAAGTGGTGCTGCAGGTGCTGGGCCTGGCAGGTATGGCGGGCAGGGGGCCAGACAGTGGGTTATTTTGCTGTTAGTGTTTATGGCGTAGAAAACCATCTCTGAAGTGAATCAGAAGCTTTTGAGCCAACAGTGTAAGTGGATCAGATCAAGTTCCAAAATCTGCTCCCCCCACCAACTGCTGGACATCTGTCCTGGGAGTCCTCTATTAGCTAGAGTGGGAGGCAGGGCTTTCCTTAGTGTCCTGGAGCAAAGGCAAAGCAAGTCAATATTAGGGAAATACCTATGACCCACAGACATCTCCTCTGGAACACAGCTGCACCTGAGTGGACCCCCTTCCTGTCTGTCCCCTCCATCACCACGAAGGGGTCAGCACCTCCCCTTGCATTTTAGCATGCTCCAGTCACTAATGACAATAATTTGCCCTCTTTCCTCTCCCATACTTTCATGCCCTAGAGACTACTTTATGCTCTCCTTGGTCCCATTCATCCTCTCCAGATCCCCTTTATTATCCTCATTATATAGGGGCACTCTTTAATTCTAGTGACTCTGTCCAACCCAGGGAAGGCAAGGTATGGCTGGAGGAAGTTATAGAACTATATATATATATATATGGCCCAGTTCGCTTTCTGTTAATCAATTGCACTGATCCTCATCCTCCTAATGGCTGTTCCAAAGCCTGGTTCTGTCTCTCTTTCCTTGCCATTCCCCCCACCTTGAAATTGATCTTACGTCCTACTTTTCTGAGACTTGTGAGTTTTTTCATCTCCACCTTAATGCATCTGAGTGATTCACCTTTCCTACCCTCAGAATACAGAGATATAATTCAGATTGTTATATGTCTAGCTTCCTGCTGAATATTTTCATTAGCTGTCTCACTGTCACCTCAAACTTGACAGGAATAAAAGCTGATTCATTGTCTCTACAATCAGTTCTACCAACAATTTACTTGAAGACCATCAGACCAAAAATATTGGAGTCCTTGACATGGCCTTTTTCCTCCCCTTCTAAATGAAGTCAGTTACCAAGTGCAGTCAGTTCCTCTTAGCAATGTCTGTCACATCTGTCCCTTCTCCATTTCCTCCACCACCTCCATAGCTCAGACCGGCCCTTGGTTTGCCATAACATTTTTCTTGCTTGTATTCCCTGCCTCTACATTCTTCCCCCTCAGGTCTCTCCCAAATGTGGATGCTTGGCTTGTCCTCATGAAACATTGCTCTCATCACTTCCCTTGTAAAAACCATCATTGATTCTCTGTAGGCTACAGTTTGAATCTAAACTCTGCCAGGGTTTCACGGCCTGCCAGGTACCCCTCCCCACCCAGCTTTCTCAGCTCTGATTTGCACCCCTCCTGGTTTGCACCCCTCTGGCTTGTTGCTGTAAAATCTCTGTGCTTTTGCCATATCATTTTCATCTTCTTACTCAAATTGTCTTCTCCTTCCAGCTCAAGCCTTAAAACCTCTACTATTCTACCCATCAGATACGTTTCTCTCTCTTAAATGTCTATAGTGTCTGTGCTCCATGGCTTAACATGCCATTATTTCGTAACACACCAGCCCTGCTGTTTCGTATCATGGCTTGCTTCTTCAAGCAGATCAAAATCAAACCAAGGGATCTGTCTTATGTGCTATCTTGCACAGCTGAGAAATGGTAGATGCTCAATAAATACTTGTCGATTAATTTTGTGTCACTCTATGAACAACAAAACTAATAGAAAGCGTTATATTATTTTTTAATTGTTTTATATGTGTGGGTCTCCTTTGAAGAGATATGTGGAATATAAAGGCTGGGACAAATGTAAATGTTTCAACCTGCCTTTTCTCTAAAAATAGTTGGAACAATGGATTATGAATTTTTACAGGTTGATGAAAGATTTACAGTAAGGGCCTGGCCGGTGTGGCTCAGTGGTTGAGCGTCGACCCATGAACCAAGAGGTTGCCGGTTTGATTCCTGGTCAGGGCACATGCCCAGGTTGTGGGCCAAATCTCCAGTGGGGCATGTGGAGGTGGCCAATGTTCTCTCTCATTGATGTTTCCATCTCTCTCTCCTTCTCCCTTCTTCTCTTTCTCAAATCCATAAAGAAGAAATTTTTTTTTAAAAGAGAAAGATTTACAGTAAGGGACTCATATATTGTGACTCGGCTTTATCATGCAATGGAATGATTTTCCTCTAACCTATTTAATATAGCTTACATCTTACATTTTAAAACTCAAGAAAAAACAACAGAGTAGAACTGTCAAACAAGAGATCACTTTAGACTCCCAGAGAGCAGCAGAAAGAATCTCTGCTTTGTTGTGGGTTTTCTCTCATTGACTTCTATTGTCAGTAAATGGTACACTCCTTCTGACCACCTCTCAGAGAGTGGAAGAGTGGACAATGAGAAAAGTATCTATCAGCTCCTAGAAATGACTAAGAGGAGAGTTAAAGAGGATGTAGAGGTTTTGAAATTAGAAAGATATAGAAACCCAATTCCTCTTGGTCTTGCGATCTTAATGTCTACAGAGCAGCCAGGAATATAAGTATGCTTCTGTCTTAATAAACAAGAATTTAAATGCATCCGAATTCTGATTTTCAGCTGAATGATTTCCATAACCTGTCACACATGAATTCCTTGTAATCTAAGATTTTGTCACATAATCCCGTACTTAGCTTCAGAGACTGATGACTGAAAAGGTGTTTCCAGCAAACCTGGAGGTACCCTACTTCAATGTTTATTTCCACTGGCCTTTTCTCTTGCCAATTTCTAACATTTAGAAACTTTTGCATGCTGAAAGCCACCCACAGAATTGTTGATTAAAATACATTTCTAAATTCGACTTTAAACAAGAAATCTGTGAAGTGCTATTCAGACTTTTTTTTGTAGTCAAGGTGTCAGTCTATTTTTTTCTCAAAATAGATTTTTTTTAATTGAAGTAACATTTGTTTATAACATTATATAAGTTTCAGGTGTACAATATTATTATTTGTTAGCTATAGCTGAAGAACATGAAAACACCTATTCAAAAAGATATATACACTTCTATGTTCATTGCAGCATTATTTGCAATAACCCAGATATGGAAACAATGTAAGTGTTCACTGAGTGATGAATGGATAAAGAGGATGTGGTATATATATAATAGGATACTACTCGGCCACATGAAAAGATGAAATATTGCCTTTTGTGACAATATGGATGGATCTCGGGGGTATTATGCTAAGTAAAATAAGTCAGATATAAAAGGACAAAAATTACATGACTTCACTCATATGTGGAATATAAAAATAAAAGAAGAAAAGAAACAAATGAACAAATAAAAACCAGCTCATAGATACAGATAGATTGGTGGTTATCAGAATTTTTAAATGTGAGAGAAGAAATCCATGATGAGGAAAAAACATGCAAGCTTCCTGATGGTCAGCATACAGCTGTGCTTCTGCTACTGCAGATTCTGGAACATCACTATCACCACAAAGAGATGCCCGTTCAGGATGCCTAAGCCAACAAAGGGACAACCTACTGTGTACAAAGCTCTCTCAATGGCTTCATTAGTACACAGGTGACACCTGAAGAACAGGGAAATATTGACCAAACTCTTGCCAGAGCCATATATTCCTCTGGAACACCATTGTCAATAATGGAAAACACACATTGCAGGAAGTTTTCAAATTATTAAGACTGCCATACCATTTGCCCATCAGAATTCTTTGAGCAAGCCTCTTTTAGTGAGAGAATATGAATGGGTGATGGAATCTGTACAAGGAGGACTCTACAGACCACTGGGTCTTGTGTTACTACAGACAGATGGACAAATGAGAGTGGAGACAAACAAACTGTAAGACAGCACAGCTACCTCCTTAAACAAGCAAAAGCTCCGAAAGAGGGAAAAAAAAACCCAAAACAACCCAGCTACACAGCAAAATACATCAGTTATAAAATATGTGCCATCCAACAGGAGATAGGAAGCAGTAAAGTATTTGCTTTGCTCAATGACGATGCCAGTAACATAAAAACAGCACCAAGAATCACACATAGATAAAACCCCACATATTACAAGAGGATGGACATTTCATGTTGGATACTTGCTTCCTAAGATTACAGTTTTAGAGATGGAAGAGCCTTTGAGATGATCAGTCTAACTTGCTTGTTTTAAAGTTGAGAGAATGGAGGCACACAGAGCCATAATTACTTTCCTATGGCTACGGAGCTAATAAATGACACAGCCAAAGTTTGAAGCTATGTCTGTGCCACGCTACCTTTTAATGATACCACGAAGCCAGATACTCCCAAAAGAGCCAAAGAAAAGGAAACGAAGTCATCCAACAAGCAAAACCTCATATTGTCACAGCCATCATTAAGATGAGGCAAGTACAAACAGGACACAGAATAAAATACTGACACTGAAAGTCTGTAGTAAAACTCCATGGGATGGAGCATTACTCTCCTTTGAGAGTTTTCTAAAAAACAAAGAGGCTCTTCAAGAAACAGTAGTAGTTGAGAATCTTAAAGTACCCAGAAGTGTTAGAAGCACTGTACTTGATGAGGATGTCTTCTCAGTTCAACTGCAGAAGTCCCTGAAGATTCTAAAGCCAATTTCTACAGCAATCGCTACATCTGAATCAGACAGTGCACTTTTGTCAGACATTCTCTACCAAATGGGCCAGATCGAATCAACTGTTTTGGAGAATCTAAGTGAAGTGGCTCTTCAAGTACAGAGAAAAGCAAAGTGAAAAACTATTAAGAAATTAGAAATTTTCAGTCACCACACAATTTATGCTATTTTGTTAGGTCTAAGATTCAAGGGCAGACTTGTGTTTCTACTTGCACCTAGACGAGCTAGCATTCACTGAACGTCTGCTATATGCGAGGCGCTGTCCTAAATATTTTCTGTGTATTATCTCATTTAATCCTCATATCAATCTATGATGTTGATCCGTTTTTAATCACCATTTTATAGATGAGACACTGAAACTCAAAGGTGCTAAGTATTACATTCAAGATAAGCAGTATACTCTGGTGATTCTAGAATGACAGTCTCAAATATTGTACACCCCCAAATAGATAGGTATTTGGTCCAGGAAAGTAACCTGGGATTATGCTTAGCAAATCCTTCCTATAACAGAACATCTTGTCAATTCTTGTTTTTTGCATGTTTCAAGTTCTTCCATTTTCCAAAACAAGGGTTCAGCGATCCTGTAGGACTCCCTAGATGTGCTTCAGGGAGTCCATATAAAGCCATACATAAAATGTGTAGATATACATATATAATGTCTAGATGGCTTTTTATCATATTCTCAAAAGTATTAATTATCCAAAGATTAATAAGCAGCATTTATAAAGACCAAAAGAACCTCTGTTTTTTGGTGTAGGAAAGATACAGATTTGTCTGAAGCCACTTGAACTGTACTGATCAACAAGACTATACAAAGAATAGCAAAATAACATGTGAAGGAGCAGAGAGGCTTATCTCAAGTTAAAAAAAAAAAAAAAAAAAAAGGTCAGCATCAGAAGACCAAGGAAATAATAAAAAGGAAGCTGCCAAAGCAGAGAGATGCTTTGGCTCAGTGATGGCTCTGATAGCAAGACTTATTAGACATAGATTTATACAGCAAAAGTTATACTCAACGAGTTTAGAGATGCTTTTCCTCAGCATCTTTCTCTGAAAATGAGCACTTTTGCTATCCACTTGACACTGTGGAGGACCCTAAGGCCAGAAAACATAACTCTTGTTTTACTATCCAGTCCTCAAGTTTGTCTGCTTCTCATAAGGTAACGAAAATGAAGACATTAGATTGCTTCAAGGTTGGTAGTCTGTGGCTGCATTTGACACACGCATTTATACTACTTCACGCATTTATACTACTTCCAATAATACACAGTTATGAAATTTGTAATTGCTGCCTAAATATACCATACACTTACATTTACTATACCAATTATGGCCACTTTATGACCAATCCGGGTTACTGAAGTAACAAACTTGAAGTCTGTAAAAGACACTTTAAAAGGAGAGGGAAAGAGTTTTTTTGCATACTTCATTTTGTTTCTTATTCCCCAGGTTTCCAAATCCTTCCAAAGATTTCTCCTCTAAGGCATCGGTGCCTGTGTGAGGTCCCCCAGATCGGGCCACTGTCTTGGCCCCACAGCTCCCCATCCTGAGGCTTGTCTTCTCCAGATTCCAGCAGAGGGGGCTGTGCCTGAAGCTCTCCTAGCTGACCTTGCTCCCCACAGACAGCTGGACCTTAATTTAGTCCCTGGTATATCCCAGGTGGGGATGCTGCCCAGATCTCTGTGGGCTCAGTGAGGTCTTCAACTCCACAGCCAACTAGCTGTAACAGTCATGCTGTTCACACCCCTTCTCCTCACAGCACATGGCCTTCATCTGGGCCATTGTAGTCTGCTGGCCTAGGGCCCCACAAGAGAAGGCTTCCTTCTAACTCAGCTGGACTATGGATGGAGCTGCAGCCTCAGCACCCTAGGATAAGGTTAGGGGAGAATCACATTTTCCGAGGGCTCATAGAGAGCTTGGTTACCTTCTAGTCTAACTCCCTCATTTCACAGTGGAAGAAGCCAAAGCTCAAAGTTGGGAAGACATCCTAGACCCTTCCTCATTTCACTTCCACACACTGCCTTCTCTCACTCCATTAGCAAATCGCAAATGAAGACTGGAGTTGGGCAGGTGCTGGCTTTCTAGAAAGCTGGTGCCCAGGCTCACTGATGGGCTCAGAGCAAGAGAGACCCTCATGCTGGGTGGGCAGAGGTTAAGCCTGTTTGCACAGTCTCCCGATACTCCAGCTCTCCCAGTTCCTCTCTGGCTTTATTTTGTTCTCTGAGAGCAATGAATTGTCAGCTCTAATCCTTCCGAAAGCGCAGTGTTTTTCAGGCGCTCTGTGTAAGTGAAACCCTAATCCCAAGGAAAACGGCCACTTAAGCTGCTGGAGCATTAGGCTGCTCTCTGAGCCTGCTCAGGATTTCCTACCTCCCGGCCTGCCGGCCCAGCAGCCACCTGGGAGGAGAGGGGAGGATTCCAGTCTGAAGGCAAGCAAAGCCCTCTCAGAAGCAACAATAGTGGCAGGGCTTGCCTCCAAAGCTCAGGGTTGAAAAAATGCTGGCGTGTTTGTCCTGAGGCTACAGCTAATGTGGGGGAAGGAAGGATTCTGATCACCCTGGGGAGGCGGGGGGTGGGGAGGGGTCTTCCTGTTACCTTGGGGGATAGCTGGCTCTTTGGGGGAAATAGGCTTTCAGGTCTTGCCTAGGTGGCTTTGAGGCCACCAGGACTCTTCTAAGCCTTTGGTCCCCATACATACCTGTAACATTCATTGAAACACCACTATGTAGGTTTTCTGGTCATTTAGAAAAGGTTGGGTTGACTGGCTTTACTTTTACTTAGTCCACCTTTTCTTCGTAGGAAGTGCCAAATAACAGAGTAAACGAGCTTAGTGCTGGGAGATTCCCCCATTGGAGAACTCTCCTTTGGGACACCCCCAGCCTCTCTAAACATCTATAGCAGCCTAAATGTTCCCTATAACCTAGCTAATCATGAAAACAGTGCCCAGTGTTTTCTACTAGGTAACCCTTTGTTGGCCTGAGTCGGCTACTATATGCAATTGAAATAGAGATTATTGATTTTTTGAAAATATTTTGACTCAAATTTGAACTGGCCTCTGTCCCTGATCTCTAAATGAATTGGTGAGACTATGCTATGGAGGACCAAGCACAGTCCATTTGGCATGCTCACCCTTTGGGTCTCACGGATGAGGGGAAAAGATGAAGGGAGGTGTCAAGAAGAAAGGCCCAAGATAATGGGCCAAATTTGAACTCAACTTAGAAGACCATAGAAGTACTTCTTTGCTAAGATGCCTGGGAACCCATCCTACTCCCCTATGACTCTCCTTCCCTCTGCAGTCCCATTATAGCCCCATGTGCTCTGTCCAGGGCACTCTGCTGGGGAGGGCAGCCAAATGGGAAGACCAGTGGGCACAGACATGGGCATGGGATTGGAGCTGGAGATTGAGGTGGTACAGCTTTTATTCTGCTCAAATGTGACCTGACACTCCCAGTCCTAGAGTAGATTAATGCCTCTTCTTTTCAATATCCTTTCCCTCTAGAGGTGGATGAGATAAAGAAGGAAGAAAAAGAGCCTTGATCCAATGACTCCCTAGGCTGCAGGCCCATGGCACCTGCATTATCTGTCACTGTCTCATTGCTATGGAAATGCTCCCATAATTAAATCAGAGCTGAGGTTTGGTGGCTGGAGGTCCTTGGGGATGTGGCTGGAGGCCTTAGGGATGTTTGGAGGAAGATAGCTTCTTTCCATTGGGCCATCTCAGCTTAAATGAAGGGTCCAGGGCCTTGGTTCTGGCTTGGTGCTGCCTCCACAGGAAAGGGCTCTCTGACTTGCTGCATGTTGATGTTGCCCTAGTCCTCTCCTTTCAAGGTTGGAGAGGAACTCTGATGCCTGTGCCCTAAATTCCTCTAGCTAATCGGGCTTTGAGCTGACAGACAAGACTAGGAGACTCCCAGCCTCCTTCAGAAACATTTCTCAGCCTTTATTGCCCTCTCCTCCCCCGAGGGGTTGGCCAAGGGCTAAGCTGTTTGTTTTATGGAGGGAAGTGCAGTTCATTGGAAGTGGGTTGTTAACTACAGGAAAGAGGCAGTTCCTGGACATCTTCAGGACTCCCTAAGTAGGAGGAGGAGGATTTCCCAGGGCCCACACTTCTATCTGCTAAAAGGCCACTTCGCTGACCATCCCAGATGTGGGCGAGGAGTCTGAGCTTCTAACAGTTCACAGCCCTTTTTCAGAAGCTGAGCCCATACTGTTCTCGCAGGTCTCCAGGCCCTGGGGGCCAGCCCCTGCTTTTCTTTGAACTTTGCCTTACTGGCCTCCCTACCTCTGCTCAAACCAGCATCTTCGTCTCCCTGCCTTGGGCACATCCCTCTTGGGCAGCAACCACATCTTCTGGTTTTGGCTATGGATTCCTTCAGAGCTGCAGTCTCTCTCTAGGCATCAAGGGAAGTTTTTTCCAAGCTCTTAAATTAAAGTACCTTCTTCCCACCAGCTTGGGGAAGCTAACAAGGCTCCTCCACCCCACCCCACTCCACTGGGGAGGAATACACTGCCCTTGTAATGATTTCCAATGTTCAGACATTTTTCCAAAGAAAAAAGAAGATTCTCTGTTGAGACTCAGCTGTCTGGAAGCTTGGATGAGCAGGGGACAGGCTCTACTTGAAAGGCTGCTCAAGGCTCATCCCTTTCCATGGCTCCTGAACCCCAAAACACTAAGCTACAGGAGTGGTCTTCATTTTTTACTCTTTATTATCTCCATTATGTCACAATTTGCTGAGCAGTGGTGGGGGAGGGGAAGTGGGATCTAGATCTATGGTAATCATAAAACTATACTTCTCTTTTATCTTTTTAAGAATGTTAAGTATGCTTATTTTATAGTTGTTTTGAATTGTTATTTCTTTTGTTGTTCTTAATCCTTACCCAAGTATATTTTTCCATTGATTTTTTGATAGAGTGGAAGGGAAAAAGGGAGAGAGAGAGAGAGAAACATTGCTGTGAGAGAGACACATCAATTGGTTGGCTCCCACAAGACCGGGGACCGAACCTGCAACCCAGGTACTAGCCTCTGACTAGGAATTGAACCTGTAGCCCTTTGGTCCTTGGACCAATACTCTAACCACTGAGCAAAACTGGCCAGGACATTGCTTTGCACTGTTATGTGATTTCCAGTGCTTGGGGTGCTAATTGTCCTATTTATTGCTTCTGCAAACTCTCCCTCATATGAGGTGTGTGATTTTTTTATAGTGAGCTCATCTTTAGTGGTGGATTTTTTTCCTGTGGAAGTCTCAGGTGCCCTGGATTGGGGAATATCTCTACAGAGAAGGTTTGCCCTTGTTCCTACTGGGGTTTCTAAGTGAGTTACTATTCTGGACAATTTTTTTATGTAAGTTCTCAGCTGGAGGTTCCTGTCACATACTCATGGTATACATTTGGACTCTGAACCAGGGTCAGGCTTGGAGTCTTCATTTCTCATGCAGACTCACCCTCCACCTCTCACTTGATTCCCTGGACCATTGGGGTGAGTTTGTGTGCTTCCCTTTATTGAACAGTGTTGTCCTGCTCTGTTCCTGACTTTATGCAGAGTAATACTCCATTCTAGCTTCCTGCTTCTCTTGGACTCAGGTCATATATCGCATCTGGTGTGTTACAACCCAGCCTCCCCCCTTTAGGGTATGCCTCCACTGTCTCGCATACTGCTCTGGCTTTGAGTTTCCCTCTGTTTCTGGTGCCAGAGAGAGAGGTTGGTTGTGTATTAACAATTCTTGTTGTTACGTTTTACCCATCTGTGTTTTGGTGAGTTTCAGCTGCCTTGCTTCTGGAACTCAGTCTCATTCCTCCATTACCTCTCTGGGACTAAAATGAGGGTGGTGAGAACCATGTGCACGAAGCTGTCCCAGTGTGTGGCAGTGATGCCCACTAGAGGCCAGTGAAGCCTGCTCAGCGTAGCAGCTCCAGAGGCTGGTGTATTCCTTGGCTTCTAGAGCGAGCATGCAGAGCCTCCGCACAACCCCTGACTCCAACCAACTGTTTTGTTCCATTCAGGCTCCAGGGTAGGGAACCTGCTCTCACCTTCAGGGTGGACTTTCACCAGGCCAAGGAATTCTCTAAGTGCTCAGAAGCATCTCCAAAGGCCTTTGGGAATTCTGAAACTAGCACTCATCTTCTCCCAGATCAACATTAATGCCAGTGTCCCCTCATGTTCCTCTCTGGCTGCAGACCTGGCCAGGCATAGGAAGGGAGGGTTCGAGGTGAGGAGGTCATGGGAAAGAGGAGCTCTTTTCTACCAGTGATGACAGACTTGAAGGAATGAAGGCACTGATTTACAGCTGGAGCCAGAGTCCTCACTGAAGAGGCCCTGATCCAGAGGTCCCTGGGACGACTGAGGGGTTGATGGCAGTCCCCTGTGGGATCCTTTGGAAGAATAAGAAGTTAGAAGAAGGCACCAGCCACAGCCAGCCACCCTGAGGAAGCCTGGGGCCTGAGTGCCCTAAACCCACTCCCTCATCTAGCTGGTCCCTTTTTCCTTATCACTTAGGAGTGACTCGGCTCCGTTCCAGACCAGCAGCCTAGAGCAGTGGGCTGGAGAGAAGAGATGCCGCTGAGCTAGAGCAGCCCAGCGGCGGAAGGGAATGTGGGTGATAAATTTAAATAACCAGCTTGACTTGGCAGCTTGCTGAGTTGTGATGCAATGAAATTAAAATCTCGGCAGAACTTGCAAACACTACCCAGAAAAGTCGGTCTCCCTCCTTGGTTCTATGATAGGAAGTGGGGAGGGGAGGCTATCGGGCTGAGCCCCAGCCTCTGGCAGCCACCCTTGCTTGCAATGTGATTAGCTGTGTCCTGGCCCACTGAGCCTCACTCTCCCCTCCACACAATAGTCCAAGCTCCTCTCTCCTCTCAGTCCTGACCTTGTGGAACAGCTGTATCAAGTGGCTGGTGAAGTTTGAAATCAGCCTCCAGTGCCAGGAGGTGGCAGGAATATCAATAAGGTTAGCTCTTCAAGTTGGGCTAGGGCATTCTGGGCTGGTTTCCTCGGAATTCATCCCCAGAGGTTTGCAGCCTCAGATGCCTGTCCCCAGGGAAGATGAGCTGGGTGCCTAAGATGTGGGATGAAGAGGGCTCCTTGAACACCTGGGTACACCTAAGCCAGGCTGTAGGCACAGGATGCTCCCCTGCCCGCTCACTCTGAGCACACACCTGGCCAGAATCAGCTACCTGAAAGGGCCTCCCCTTTACTTCCTGACCAAAGCCTTTCGTATCGGCCAACAAGATTAGCTTTTTAAGATCTTTGAAGGGAATTTCTGCAAATACACCCGAGCCTCTCCCACATCCCAGCCACGCTTGGAGCCTGGTTCTCCCTGATGCCCACATCTTTCCAGAGAACTCTGGTGTCTGCTCTCCTTGCGTCACTGCTCACTGCTCCCCACAAAGTCCTGGCCCGAAGGCCAACATACTGGACCCACTGCTGAGGTGGCCCATGAAGTCCCTGGGCACTGCCCTGTTTCTCACCTTGACAGTACCTTCAGCAAATTCTGTTTGTGGCCATAATAAACACATCATGAATCATTCATCTTTAATAGATTATGCAAATTAGGAGGACATAAAATCAACAAAGATCAATAACTGCAGCCGTTTAATTGCCAGCAAAAACATTTTAAGAATGAGCAACCCTTTCTCGGGTAATGGCACCATTCATCCAAACACTGGATCTTGGCCTAAGTGTAGAAAAATCATTCCCTGCCCCCCATCCCCTTCTATCTCCCCTCCCCCACCTCTCCACACACTTTACTCTTTTTGGTAATTTCCAGTTTCTGAGCGAGTTTCCCCGTCATTACCACTGGTGAACAGCTCCGAATGTTAATGGTTCTGCTTTTGTTACTCCTCGCTTGATTGAAATGTCGCATACAGATTGAGATGTTAGTGCTAACTTGCCACCTGGGAATGTCAAGCTGGGTCTGAAATGAACTTTTCTCACACTTGGATCCAGATGGATCAGCCGGAGATGTTCCCAGGCTGAGCTGGGACCGTTCCAGGGCCATGGGGGGGAGGCGGGTGGGGGAGGCTCAAGGTGGAGGGACTTTTCTGCACCAGCCTGAGTTTTCCTGCAGCAGGAACCCTGCCCCCAGATTCCATCTCTCCAGCCTAGGAAGCACCTGCCTTCAGGACTGTGGCCCTGGGCCCAGGGAAGCACAGCTGGGATTGGAGAAAAGTCTCCTGGGGTCTCTTTCACCAGTTGCCTAGGGAAGTGACCACTGTAACTCTCAGCAGATCAGGAAGGAGAAAGGGGGCCTGGCCTGGGCCATCTCTCTGCCTTGGGTCAGAATACCCAGCAGCTCAGATAGCTTCCAAATTGAGCTACGAAGAGCTCATGCCAAGAGTCAGCTGATAATGTGTCCTGATCCAGCAAAGACTGTCACTCCCAAAAGCCTGACCGTACAGTTCTCTGACACTTCCAGAACTCAACCTCTGGTTGTCTAGCCAAAGAGCTCAACACTATCCAGGCTGGAAACAGTTGTACCAGGACACCCCTTAGGGAGAACTGGGAAACCTAATAACAAACCCCAGGTGGCAGCTGGGTGGCCATGTGCTGCCCATCCCAGGCCTGAGCCATACTCAGATCAGCTCCAAGTCAGAACCAGGGCCCTGCCTTACAGTGAGTGGGGCCAGGCCTGCTTCTGGTCTTTGCCACTGGCTGTGATGCTGGATGCTCGCCGCCTGGGCAGGTCCCCAGGCCGCCTCTGCTCGCCTTGCTCGGCAGGTAACGCCTCAGTGTCTCCCAATCCCCACCGAGACCCTTCTCAATCATTCTGTCTCCCAAGGAACAAACGGCACATTGCTTTTAGTGTCTCCAGAATAATTAGGTGAATTTTAATAACACCTCAATGTGTGTCTCTCCCACTTGGGCACTTTCCTGGCCTGGAAACCCTTCTGCAATGCCAGGCACCTTCCACAGCCAGTAGCACTGAGGCCTAGAGCTTCGTGGGCTGGGCCCTTCACTGCGCCACATCTCAGCCTTCTTTCACGCCAGCTGCCTCTGCTGCTCCTAGTTCATGGGAAGTACCTGGGTTATGTGCCCCTGCATTTGACTGTGGGACAGGCCCCACCCTGCCTGGCCTTGAAATCAAGCCTTGGTGTCTGTGACTTCTCTGGGAAGCCGGAGAAGGGCTAGGATAGTTGTGCTTTTCTGTAACCACCGTGCTGGATGTCATGTCCCAAAGCCCTAAGCCACAGCAACCCAGGCTGCTCAGAGGGAGAGGAAAGCAGGTTCCCAACAAGCTTGGGGACATAAGACCATGGAGGCTGAACCCTAGACACTGATGCTCCAGCTTCTTGCTAGTCTGGACTAGTTAACCTCTGCCTTCTCCTGCACAAGTCCTAGTAAGAGGCTTATAATTCTGGGCACGTTGGTGGAGGCAAGAAAAAAGGCAAAGAGGGGGGCAAGAGGATGGGCAGAAAGAGCCAGCAAGAGCCCCCTTTCCAGGTGGAAGCACACGGAGACCCTGACCACAATTTTTCATCCACACCTCTGCACACATCTGTTCAGGAAGCACCCTGGTTTCTGGAGACTCACTCTCTCTGCAGATATGGCATGGAGCCCACTTGTCACATTGGGCCCCAGACGGCAGGAGCTGAGGTGCTCCCACTGAAAGCCATGCCCCCACCCCCTTGGAAGCCCTCTTACCGGTCACAACGGGGTATGTCTGCGTGCCTGACACGTTGCTGCCCAGCTCGGGGTTGGTGGGTGCAGATAGACTCGACTTGACTTCATCAAGCCCAGGGGTCAGGGCTGGGAGGGAGTACTCGTTCCCCTGGGAGGAGAGAGAAAAGCGACAGCTCTCTATTGATGCACACATGTGGAGAAAGGGCTCAGTGTGCAGATGGGGAGGAGGACCGGGGAGCCCTCCCAGATGGGGTGGAAGGAGATGGCCAGGCAGAGGGAGGGAGAGTGGGGGGTGGGCTGGAGAATGACCAGAGTTTTGTGTGGGCAGATGCGGACCTGACTTTGTGAAGCTGAGGTGCAGCCTATACATTATCAGTTGTTATGCCAGCACCCTTTACATTGCTGTAGAAGCTCTTCCTAAGACGGCCCAAGGGTGGAGTATAGCACTGAGGATCCCCTGCTGAGAGGCAAGGGGGTGTTTTAAGGTCCCCCTGGGGTGGGAAGCTTTGGGGAGGAGGGGCAGACCATGACATGATGGCAGCAGCAGTAGCTGGGGGAAGGGCCTAGTGGGGCCTCCAGCCTGGCACTGCTGGGCCGGCTGATCGGGTGCTGGCGCCCCTTTTTTAAAAACAAACAAAGACAGCCCCATGGGCCCCTAGCTCTCTGCCGGTGCACTGGGGTATGAAATTGGGGAGGGGGAGAGTCCACATGGCTAACAGAAGGGTGGGAGGGGGCCAGTCATTGACTCTGAAAGGGTGTCCTGCCCGAAACACTCGGGTAATTGCCTTTTTATTGCAGCCACCGCCAAGCCAGACCCCAGAGCTGGGCAGGCCAGGAGCCCGCACAAAGCAGGAAAAGTTGCTCTGATTAATATTACGTTAAATTAAAACTGATTTTCTGCTCTTTCGGGTTCGTTTTTTTCCCCTTCCGCTTCCTGGCCCCCCCAGAGGACCCCCTCCCCTCCCCGGCTGGACGGGATTGCCTCGTCATTTCCAATTCCTTCTCGTATTGATCTTCCTGTAGAAATCAGTTTTGTAATTAGCTGCAAATTAGGCCTTCTACTGGGGGTGAAGCTGCCCCCTGATTTATCACCAGAGTAATTCGCTGTGATCGGAGAGAAATTAAAATGAACTCAATTAGGCTTCGGATTTGCTTTATGGGCCCTGCTCCGAGTTTCAGGGGGAAAAATGACTGTGCTGGTGTTTAATAGTCTAATGAAAGTAAATAAAGGTTATTCATTGTAATACAGCCGGGGACTCAGGGAGGGTGCACTGAGCCTCCTGCCTCGGCCAGCTCCTCCTTTGTTGGTTTATGGCTCAGGGCACCTTAAAAAGACTTTTGATTTTTGTTTTATGAAGACAAACAGCTTATGGGATAAAAGGACGGGCGGGGAGAAAGGCGAGTGGCTGCGAGTTGTTGGAGTCCTACAGCGGAATTGTGCTGTGTGGAGCCGGCGGGGCTGTGCTGGTGCACGTGTGCTTGTGTGCTGGGGCGCGCGTGTGTGTGTGCACTGTGTGTGTGCATGCTCTGTGTGTGTGTGCAAGTGCAGCAGAGTGTGTGGTACTGTAGTTGTGGGCCTGGTGTGGGTTGCAGGTGTGGGAGGAATGAGTGTGTGCTCCCGTGTTTGAGCATGTGCACTGTGGGCTACACCGAGGTGTGGGTGGAAGTGGGGCGGAAGGGTGCTGAGCTGGTGGGGGGAATACTGGGAGTACTGTGGGCTGTGGGAGGAGGGAGCCCATGGGTGGTGGTGGTGTGTAAACATGTGTACACGGGTACATGTGAGACGTTAGCAGATGTGTGTCTACATTGTGTACTGTGCGGGTATGCTGTGGGCTGCATCCCATCCTATATGCTCTGGGCTGTTCTGCATCTGCAGGAAGTATTGGCTCTGAGGGGTAGGCTGTCAACCTGCCTGGGGTCACACTGGACAGCTGGATTGGGGAGCAAGAGTCAGGCACAGCCGGGCAAGAAGAGTGCCATGGCTTGCGTAGACCTTCTGTAGGGTTCTGGGGCAATTCAGGCAAGGGACATGGCCAAAGAAAGTTCCTGAGTATTCCAGGCCAGGAGCAGAGAAAGACAGGGCCAGAAGGTATCTGTCAGACCATACATCCAAGCCCTTCATTCTATAGACCGGGAAACTGAGTCTCTGAAAGGGGTAAGACTTAATCAAAGTCATACTCACAGCCAGAACTCGTCATTTCTCACTACCATATACCGTAATGACTTGTCCTAACTCTACTTTAATGTCCTGTGTGAACCTGTTCACAAGGCCCACAGACGGTGCAACCGTAAGTAGCACATACAATGCTGGGTGTATGCATGGCTGATCCCTGTGCATGCTCTCCAGACACTTGTTCTGCCCAGTTCCTTTCCACTTCTGCACCCAGAAAGCACCTTCCTCACCTGTTCTGATTTGATGTGCTCTGATGCCTGGAAGACGTCAGGGTACGAAGGACGCTCAAAGACCCGATCCAAAGCTTCCAGCTGCTGCTGGGTGAAGGTGTCAGCTCGCAAGTGCTTCCGCAAACTGTCCACGCCACTCTGGGAATCTCCATTGGGGACTGAGCCCTCGGACACATCTAGGGGACACATGCACACTCCAGGCATCAGTACAGGCCAGTAGAGGCACAGAGTAGTGCAGTGGGTAAAGGGGGCCACCTGGCTTGGTCCCTAGGGCTTCGCACCCCTGTTGGGACCCCTCACTCCCAGCTTTGAGGCTGGAGGGACTGGCCCAGGGCTGGCCATGCCTCAGAGATCTGGCTGAAGAAGCCAGAGCCTCTGAAGGAGCTGGGAAGAGACAGGAAAGTTGTCCCAGTACGGGGGGCCAGAAGGACTAGACAGAGGTGGAGCCAGAGGGCCGTCTCCCCTGAACCTCTGTCCCCTGGCCTGGATCAGCCTGGTGGAGGAGCTAGGTGTCTAGCATGGGCATTACCCAGCCTGTGGAGAATTGAACTTGGCTCTGAGATGAATTTCAGTTCCACTGACTCCAAGGGTGGAAAATCATCAAATCTCCGAGGCTGAGTGTAACATGGAGACTGGGTGAAGTAATTAACTTCACCACTGAGGGAGGAGGTACTTGAAGCCAAGCTAAGGCACTTTACTTGCTTTGGGCCAGGACTGAGACCAGAGCAGGAGGACAGCAGGTGGCAGGTGAGCAGTAAAATGCTAAGTTGGACAGAGACTGAAGACAGAGTCTTTGTGGATGCTGTTGTGCCCAGGCCACCCAGTTCGGCTTCTGTCCCTGACCTGGACTCTGGTAAGGCCTCTATCAGAGGCCAGTTCCTTGGCCACTTTATTCCTCCTGTGAGTCTCCACAGGGAGCTGAGACTTGCTCCACAAAGGAAAGGCCACAGGGGTGCCACATTAGTGTTTGCTCCCTGCGGCCGCAGGCCAACTCCGTCCACATCCTGCCCTACGCAGGCTTTCTCAGCATTCTGCTCCCCCTGCTTCCTGTCCCTGCCCTCCCACATCAGGTGCACGGGAGTGTTCAGAGTATACAGTGGGCCAAGTGCCAACTCTGCTACCTCTCCCTGAGCCCCACCCTGCAATTCCCCTGCACCAAAGCTGAGTCCTCCCCAGCCACAGCTCGGCCAAAACCAGCTGGGAGCCTTGGGCCTTCGGCCAGCCCATGTTGGAAGCCCCAGGGTGATCCTCCGGGACTGTTATATATATCAGTTTATAGGTGATTATACGATATGATATAATCAATATTGCATTATATACAGTAACACCATACAGTATCATTCGGGAGAACATAGAAAATATTACATATTGATTAACCTCAACCTGCAGCCACCCTATGCTCTCTCGCTGTCCTCTCAGACAGAGCATGGGGGTCTGTTTCCTTAATGGAACCTCCTGTCTTCCCTCCACTTTATTCTGGAGGGGGTGGAAAAACAAAGAAAGTGCGGGGGCCGGCAGAGAAAGAGAGAAAGAGCGAGAGAAACAAAAACCAGGATTGAGTCTGAGGGGGACAGACAGACACAGGGACAACCTCAATGGCATTTCTATGTGCCCTCTGTTCCTATGGACACAAAACTTGGTGGTTGTGTTTTTTTCTGTGTCAGCCTCCGCAATGACTGTCTGTCGGAGAGGGTGCACGCCTTTCTCTCTATGAGTTAGGGTGTAGCGTATTTATATCTCCCTTTTGTGTGAGTATTCTCTGGGTAGAGGCATTTCTACACGTATAAACATCCACATAAATAAGTGTCTGGGTGTGTCAGTGACAGGGTGAAGACTTTTCTGAAAAGGTGTGTGTGACGTGTGTGATTGCATGGGGAGCGTGAGGCCCGCTTCTCTTTCAAGGATGTGCCATCATCCTAATTCCACCCTTGTGGCTATCTGCATGTTTCACTGGGTCTAATTCTCCCTTGCAGGGGTCCCGCTACCTTTTCGGGAGGCCTGGTTGTCAGGGCTGAGGAGGCAGTGAGAATGTCTTCTTCATGTGTGGTTGTTGTAGTGTCACCAGTGCGTCCTGGGGGTAAAGTGTGCATGTGCCTGTGAGAAGGTGCTCACACACTGTGTGCATGAATGTGTGCATGTGTGTGGCGAGACTCATACATGTCTCTGTGTAGATTTGTAAATATGCCTGTGTGTGGCTTGACTAAGCTCGTGTGTGTGTGTGTGTGTGTGTGTGTGTGTGTGTGTGTGTAGGGGCTGAACTGAAGCTTTGTCCTCAGGTCACTGGCTGGAGGAGTCTCTTTTCCTTCATTTATTCGGGGGCCCTTCAGATCTTGACAAATCTGTCACTCTAAATTTGCGAGAGATTATGGCGCTCTCTCCCCAGCCCGCAGAGAGGTGATATATGATATCTGCTGCCCCTATTGATTGCCTGATCTGGTGGCAGAGGCCGGCGAAATGAACTTGAAATGAACATCATGCCTCAACTCATTGTGCGTATAATACACTACTTAATCCCACATTTTTCAGCCGCTATGGAATTCAATTGATCAATCATGTTCCACTGATAGTACTGTTTTAGGGGTTATTGCTGCTCCCTCCACTCACTGACCTTTTTATTTATTTATTTTTTTGTATACTTGGACCCTGGTGATAAGACAGGTTACAGAGGCAGCAATGGAGAGAAATGGGGAGGGAGAAGGAAAGGCAAAAGAAAGCTTGCTACTGGCAGAGGTGGCAGTGGGAGGCGGGGACAGGGGAGAAGAGGGAAGGCAGGGGTGGGGGAGAGAAGGAGAAAGAAGGTGTTGGAGGAGCTGCAAAGCAAACTGGTGTGATGAAAGCATGTAGAGAACCCCCAAGAGAGGCCGCTGGAGGCTCGAGGAGACTCCCCACGGGAGAAGGAAGGTGATGGGGGGAAGGCAGCGGTGATAACAAACACGAAGGAGCACAAGGGAAGTTCTGGGGAATCGGAGGAGAGCCACAGGGGTAGGGAGAGGGCAGTGGCATGACTGCTGGGCAGGGGGGCAGCCTCCAAAACTAGCCGAAGGGCCCATAGGCTCTCCCTCCGGAGAACGGTCAGGCACCTTTCCTTTAGCCAGAGAAGGAAGAGAGGAAGGAGGGTAAGGAGAAAGGGTGGAGGGGAGTGAGGAAAGAGGTTGGGAGGTGCCTGAGGAAGGGCAGAAAGAGAGGACGAAAGGGATGCTTCCCACGCTAGGAGCCTCGGGCAGCGCTGGCTGGGGTGAAGGCACTTGCCACAGCACCGGCTGTGCTTCCCCATAAGCCTGGGTATCCCGCTAACGAGGGCAGCCCAGGGCCTCAAAGAGGGTAGCAGAAGGAGGAGGAACAGGAGAAGAGAGTAGAGGAGGAGCAGAAAAGACAAAAGAACATGGAAGAAAACAACAGAACGGGAAGAGAAAATGAAGCGGCTATCAGTGCCAACCACTTGGAGGGACCTCCTCAGGAGAATGGAGAGAATGAGCTCAGAGTGGGATTCCCCAAGGCCAGGCTCAGAGGTGACAGCACGAGAGAGGGTGGAACTTGGCTGTGACACGGCTGCTAGGCCCAGGTACTGAATTGGTTTTTGGCAGAGCTGGGCTAAAATAGAGGAGGAGGCAGAAGTGGGCCTTGATCTATGCTCCAGAGTGGGCAGGGAAGGAAAGGGTGTGAGTAATTAGATAGCATCCTTCCTCTTGTGGGCACCTGTGGCCAGGGACCATGACCAGGGCATCTCTGGAGCTCTAGTGCCGGGCACAGAGTTGGGCATACGGTTGGTACTCAATGAATGACTGAATAAATGAATGAAGCTCTCCTGGGGAGCATTTAAGCCAGACCCCTGGCAGTAGGTCTCTAAACTGGCTTGGCACCCTAGGACACTCAGTCACTTGTAAGGCAAGTCCCTCACATCCCTAGTTATCAGAGACCCTGAGCAGACTGATACCCCTTTTCACTCAGCCACACAACTTGTTAGCTTCTGGCACCATCGACTCTGGTCCACGAAGCCCTTGCTGCTCTCATCAACACCATCCTGCCCACCTACAGTGCCTCTACCCAAGGGACAGAGAACCCTGTATTCCCAATTAAAAACAGAACTTAACCTTGGAGCTGCAGAACTGCCGTTCAAAACAGGTAAGAGAGGACTTCCCATACCAAGGCCCTGGTCACACAGAGCAGGGTGGGGAAAAAATGAGTCTATTTGCCCGTGGTGGGAGCTGGTTCCAGGGAAAGCCTTTCCTAAATGATGAGAGGAGGCCTGCAGCCTTCACCCTAATGGGATAAGAAGCCCACCCCTCATCCAGACTCTAAGAAGAGGCCTGGAGTACAGTGGCCATATGTCCTGAGCTTTATGGAATAGTTCTGATTTCCAATAGCTTTTCCCAGTCTCAGGCCAAGTGTTTAGACAGGCTGGAAAAGGTGGTTGCTGTAGGGTTAGTAAGACCCCACAGAGCGAGAAAGGCACCGTGTGCTTGTCAGTCCCCAAACGTGGCTGATTCAGCCTTGTTCTGCTGTCCCCTGCCCAGCCACCATCCATTAGCAGTTCGTAGCACCAAGAGCTTATTTCATGCTATTGTTGAACTTGACACAGCTCATTTAATCCCCCCAACAACCCTGGAAGGTAAATACTATGATACCTATTTTAAAGATAAGGAAAATGAGGCAGAGAGACTGAAGTAGCTTATCCAAGGCCATGCAGCTGGTAAATGGCAGTCAGGATTTGAATTCAGGTCCATCTGATTCCAGAGCCTGCCCTCTATATCACTTCACTCTGCTGCCTGGGTGCCAGACCCAGGCCCAGCTGAGGGCCACTCGGCCCCATCCGGGACATGGTTTCATTCCCAGCATCCCTACTTCTCTGCCTTGCATCCTGCCTACACGGAGGCTGCAGCCTGTGGCCCCTGAGCTGGCTGAGCACAGACTGTGCCCAGAGTGATTAGGGGACACCTGGTTCAAAGCCCTCATTTTACAGCAATGAAAACTAGTGGGGTGGTCAGTGAGGTGGGGGAGAGGAGCTGATAAACCCAAGCTCACGCAAGCAAAGTAGACTCTCAGGACTGCAGCCCATTCTGGGACCTTTGTTCACTGCAGCCTGAGCACTCTCCAGGAGAGTGGGCCACCACAGTCCTTTCTGGAACAAGGCAGATATAAATAAATTAATTAAACAAACTGCTGAGTTAAAACTTTGACGTATAGTATTCTTTCAAGGGGAACAAAAGTTCACGCTGTCTTCTCAAACCACTTCATATTTGCTTAGCAGTTAACAAAAAAGTTTCAAAGACCTTAGGTTATTTGGGTTTCCCAACCACTCTCCAAGGTAGGTGAGGATTATAATCCCCTTTTTACTGGATAGGAAGTTGAGGCTCAGAGAAAAGGAGATGAGATTAAATGAGAGTAAGTGACTTGCTCAAGGGCATATCTGCCAGGGAGCCTGGTACAGGGAAGGTGCTCCAGACGTGGCTGAACCAGTGAGCATCATCATCAGCTCCAATCTCCACGCAAACAAAGTGAACTGCAAAACCAAAGATCATCCTGACTGAAAGGAGAGCCACCCCCTCACTCTTCTCATTTAAGTTTTTCCATATCATCCAAGCTTTGTACAGTAAGCCTGCACTACTTCTAAAATCACTAATACTATTCTGTTACTCCTCAATAAACAGATCTCATCTCCTCATTCACTTAGCCTTGTCACACCCCATCTATTCTTGGGCTTCCTGGGAGCAGAGCTCTCTACCTCCCACCTCTCTGACCCCAGACCAGAAACCTCTCTCTGGCTAATCATAAATAAGGTTGTCCAGTGCGGTCTCAGCAGCTTGGAGAGGGGGCAGTCCCTGAATACCATGTCTAAGGGATGAGGGCTAGGGACAAGGAATAAAACAGAAGTGCTCTGTCTTCCTCATATGTGGACATTACACCCAAATTTCCCAAGGGACAAGAGAAAGTCTCGTGCGCTGAGCAAAAGGTAGGCGGGGCGATGGTAACAGACAGAATGCAATAATGTCATTTCCTTGGTCAGAAAGTGCCAAGGTTATCAAAGTCTACAGATTAAGATGGGATGAAAGGGGGCTGCCAATGGGGGAAGTAAGAGTTAAGCATTTGAGGGAACTGTTTTAGAGTTTAGTAAAGAAGTATACTAATTTCAGTTTTCCAAGAACAAACACAAATATCTACCTGTCAATGGGGAAACTGACAACATTAGGGCTTCCGCATCCACTCATGAAATACATTTAACTTTACAAGGTAATTATTATTATTCTCATTTTTGGATGGGGGGCAAAATTATTTGCTCAACACTATCAAATTTGCCTTCTTTGTCAAAGAGTATCATTACCATCATTTATTGAGCACTAACTATGTACTAGGCAGGCTCAAGGTGCTTTCCACACGGTCTCTCCAATCCTCACAGAACACTTGCAAAAGAGATACTGTCAGTTCAACTTCACACAAGAGGAAACAAGCTCAGGGAGAGTTAAAAGCATGTGCAAGCCCACACTGCTGACAGGAAACAGTCTTGGGGAAAGTAAGTCTTACTTCACCTGCAGTCAGAAAATGACCTGAAAAAGTGATACAGGAAGAAAAGAGAAAAGTACGAGGAAGTGGGAACAGTGGGTGATGAGCTTCAGGCTTGGGGGCTGGGGGTAGCAGGAGGGGTCAAGGCCAGCTGTGGTTGGGGGTGGGGCTCTGGGCAGACATTTGCTCCATACCATTCTGACCTATGGCCTCTGCCCCCCCCCTCTCTACACCTTAGCTCCTCTAACATCCTTTCTCCCTCTGAGGGGTTCACCCCCAGGCCACCCCCAGTCTCCCCAGCTGCCAGTTGTTGCAGTTTCAAACTCAATTGTTCTCCTGGTACTGAGGCAAATGGAGTCATTAATTACCTTCTATCGGCTGGGCTGAGTTCAGAATGCGATCAATATTCCCGCTTGTCATTCAGGGCAGTCCGCCTGTGCAGCCCCAGCCCCACCCCCACAGCAGCAGGACGGGAAGGTCTGGGCTGCCACCCTGGCCCTCCCATCTGATTGAGAAGAGGGGGTGTGGGTTTGGGACCAGGAATGGGGCTGCTTTCCAGATTGGGAGAAGAGCAAGGATGAATGGAATGGGGTAGGGAGGAGGCACAGGGGAGAGGGAAGGAGAAACAAAAAGAGTGTGAGAGAATGAGAAGAGAAGGGCAGAGGACAGGAAAAGGGGGATGGGGAGAAGGGAGGGAGAGAGGACAGGGAAAGCATGGCAGAAAGGAGAAACGGACAGGAAATGGAGGAGAGGACAAAAGCGATGCTGCAATGTGCTAGGAAGGGGCTGGGCTGCAGGATGTGCTGTGAAGACCCGGCCTGTCCAAGGAGCTGGGGTGACATATCCCACTGCCTCCCGTTCTTAAACCGGGCAATCTGTGAGACTGCCCTTGCCAGGAAACCCAAGCCAAGCTGAAGAGGAGGGCACAAATCAGCCCTTGGAAATCTGGCCCAAAGACAAGGTTCTGGTAAGTCTTCCAGCCCTGGAAACCTTTGACCAAGCCCAGCTTCCAGGCGCTCAGTGAGTTCATGGTAGTGTGAAAAGTTGGGGTGTGGGTGCCTGGCCTGCCTGATCTCTCTTCCTGTGCACACCTCTGGGGACACTAACTGCTTTAGTGACCCTAACTTAACACTGGACTGGTAGTGACATCTCTTGAGTTGAACTCCTAATTTTGTCGCTCATGTGCTATATGACCTTGGCCAAGTCCCGTGAGCTCTTCTGGATTGAGTTTCCTCAGATGTACACCAGAGGGTTGCTAGCTCCCCCTCAGCAGTATGACTTTCTCCTTTCTCTGTGTTCCAGTAGCCATCTATCCAAACTGCTATTGTAGAAATAACAATAACAAGTAAAATCGATCCAGTTCCCATTATAGTGCCAGACACTCTGCTTAACGTACATACTGATTTAATCCTTACAATAACAGCAGCTAACATTAACTGCTTATTATATATTAGGCACCTACCTCAGAATTTTGCATATATTAACTCATTTAATTTTCACCAGAACTCAAGCAGGGAGCTTCTATTATTATTCCCATTTGAAGACAGGGACACATCTTTTTTATCTTTATAAACCTAGCACTGGGCCTGACACATAATAAGTGATAAAAAGTGTTGACTGATTTGTCAAATAGAATTCCAAAAGCAAAGGTTGATAGATTCTTAACTTGCCTTGTTCAACATTTATCTTTTAGAAGAAAAAAGAAGCAATACAGGGAATTGCTACTCTGGATTCAGTATCACCATATTTTACAGCTGGAAAGTATCAAGATCGTTTAATTCCATCCTCTCTTAGCGATTGAAAAAAAGAGACTCAGAAAGGTTAAGTAGTTTTCCCATGTCACACAGCTACTCATCATTAGGCTGGGAAGTGAGGTCCTCAGTCCAGAACCCTTTCCACTATTCCAGGCTGCTTAATGTTGACCAAGAAAGAAAAACTGATAAAAGGGAAGTGATAGGGATTTGGGGAGAAAACAACCATGTCTAGAGTTGACAGTACCAAAGGAAGGAGGTGTTGGACAAAATCCAGTTGAGGAAAGCGAATTGCTATGTGTTTGAGGGAAAGAGTGGTCGTGTGACCCCATGGCAAGAGATTCTAGAAGGGAACACAATAACTCCATAAGGAGTGGATGTTCTAGAAATGAAATTCTGCTTCTGCAAGCTCAGAGAATCAACCTGACAAAGTAGAGGGAGTGAGAGTGGGGGAGGGGTGGAAAGAGAAGGACATTTAAGGAAAAATCATTGTTGTTGCACACGAATAAGCTTTAAAATATGATGAGCCTAGATTTTTAAAGGACATGTACACCGAATAGTGGAAGATTATGCGGCCATTAAAAAATCATGTTTTCAAAGAATATTTAATGATATGTGAAAATGGTTCTATATTATGTTAAGTGAAAATAGCAAGACAAGCTGTATATACAATATCATTCCAATTTTGATAAAAAATTGTATATATAAAATTATACATGCACAGAAAAAAAAAAAGACTATAACAGAATAGCAAATTCCAACAGTGGTTATCTCTTGATGATGAGATTATGGGTGATTTAAAAAAAATTTTACCGTATCTTCCAAATATTTTACAGTGAGCATGTATGGCACTTATTATCAGACAAACTTATTTTTTTCCTCTTGTAAAAGACATACAACAGATGGAAGGAGGGGACCATAACCAAGGATGGATATGAGACTAGCATAAGCCTGTCAGAAAGACAAAAGCTCAGAACAAGCTGAGACAACAAAAAAGGGTCATGGTAGCTCTGTTTGGACAAAGAACAAAAAGGAAGGCAGGTTTAGGTTCAGTGTTGGGGAGGAGGAGGTAATACTGAGAGAAAAGAGAGAAGGCAGAACTTCTTCACCAAAGAAAAGACTCTTCCAAATGGGACCAGCAGGAGTTGCCCAGGTCAGGAGGAGGCCAGACAGGTGCTCCTAACCATTTCCAATCAGTTAATTTTCCCAGGCCCAGGTCATTTATATAGCAGGACCCTGAGGGGAAACGGCTGATAGGATTCTAGAATTTTTGTTGATAATCCTAGAGAAGCCACAATGAAAAAATGAGGCAGTGACAAAGCCTAACGCCACCCTCCCTTGCAAAAATAAATGGGATGGGTGAGTGGGTAAGTTTATGCAAATAACATTCCAATAAATTTAATATTGGGGTCTGGAAATCTTTTAGAAGAAATTATTATAAAGTTAATTTGTGGGCACTAGAGAAGAAAACAGTGATACCCTGGAGCCTGCATGCATTCACCAAGAATAAGTTGTGGTGTGTTCAGTAGATATCAGCGTTTAGATCAAATGCCATCCCCACTAAGACTTCCTCGATTGTCCTGGTTGGAAGCAACTGCCCCTCTTTTAAAAACAGTCACCATAGCACTTCATATCTTGATTATGGCACCTATCACATTATGCTCATATAATGACGTGCATATCTATCTCCCTATTAGATTAAAAGCTTCTTGAGGTCATGGACTGCATCCTATTACCTCAGTAAATCAGTTTTGCCATGCTTCAGACATAGCAGGCCTCAATCTGTGCATCGACCTCAATTGGATTTTTTATGGACTGATTAAAGAAATGCTCTGAATGTAGTGACTGTTAACTTTTCACAAATAATCTCCTTCCTAACTTGATGGCAAGATGAAGAAAAGTGCAATGGACTCATTTGTACCTAAAACATTCACTGATCACAACCAGCAGGGAGGTCTCCACTGGTGAGACAGGTTGGCTCTCCTTTATTTGAAAGGAAAAGAACTCTTAAAAAAAAAAAAAGAAAAGAAAAACTACTAGGGTGATGATATAGAAAACTTCTGTATAATCTTAATCAGGTGGAATTAAGAGTCCAAACCAACAAGATGAAATTCAACAGGGATAAATGGAATGCCCTATGTTTAGGTTAAAAAAATCAATTACACAAGTGCAGAATGGGGTAGACTGGCTTGATAGCAATTGATGTGAAAAAGATCTCGAGGTTTTAGTTGACCACGAACTCAATACGAGCTTCAGTCTGACACGGTTGCTAAAAAAAATCGAATGTAATCTGAGGCTACATTATGGATGTAGAATCTCCAGATGGAGACTGGCAATGGTTCTACTGTACTTGGCATTGGCTAGACTGTCTCTAAAGTTTAGTGTTTATTTAAGAAGGACTATAACTGTCAAGAATGAATTCAGAGATGGGTAACCAGGATGGTTTAGGGACCTCCCGCAAGTGCAGGGACCACATCATGTGAGAAAACTGAAATCCACTCAGGGCTCAGCTCATTGTTTTTGCAGGTGCTCAGGAAATCAGATAGAAGGAATGGAAGGGAGGTAGGGAGGGAGGGAGAAACACTCTAGGTGGTTCATGACCTTATCTCTATTTTAAAGATGAGGAAACTGAGATTGAGAGAGATTATGTAACTAACCAAAGGTCCCAGAGCAAGTAAGGAGTGGAAATAGATCCCACATCCAGAAATTTGAATTCTAACAATGACAACTATCCAATCATGTCCTATGTCCAGGCAGAAGCTGTGGCCTGTCAGGCAGAACTGCTGCAGGGGAGAGTTCTATGTGAGTGGCCCATAAGACATGACAACATTTAAGAATCTAAGACTCTGCCTTGACACCACTCTCAGCCCAGCTACTGGCCTCCCTCCACATGGAAGCCAGTTATCCCTGAACCAGCCACTCCCAGGCTCAAGTCCCATTTCCTTCTTGCTCTTCTAGCTATTTCTCTGGATTCCTAATGAACACTTAGCCACATGGTTCAGCTTATTGTCTGATGCGTGGTAGCTCCGCCTCCCCCAATAGATTATAAGTTCCTTGAGATCCATTTCCTGGGCCTTTGCTCCTTTCATACCTCCCAACACTGGGGTCTACATTGATACAAAGCTCCCCAGAGAGATCAGTATAAATTTTCATGTATTTATATGCCAAAGCAAGATCACAGATTCTCAGTAGTCTGAAATGGTTTATAGGAAAATTTCCCAAGGACAGAGAGATGGCCTGGATGATC
Source organism: Molossus molossus (assembly GCF_014108415.1). NCBI lineage: Eukaryota > Metazoa > Chordata > Mammalia > Chiroptera > Molossidae > Molossus > Molossus molossus. The sequence goes on from NW_023425352.1 coordinate 23,398,007, forward strand.
ATTTAGGGCCCGCATGTTTCCTAGCTAACTAGTAGAGAAGGGGGAGATTTGAGGGTGCTCTAGAACCCCAGAGAAGTATACTTATAGTTTTCCTGTTTTGAATGTTCCTTCCATCCCAAACCCCTAATTTACCTGTAGAAAGGAAGTGCATGGGCACCCACTGGCAACACAATCACCCTGAGTATATGTGACCCGTAAGGGAGGGTGAGCAAGTGCAACTGGGGGGAGAAGGAGAGGAAGCCAGAGGCATCACAGTGGGAGGGAGCAAACAGGTAGGGGAAGTGAGCACTGGCTGGATTTGGGTGAATGCCCCAGAGTGATCAACCTTCCTGCCTGAGAGCGTTCGCTGCTGGCAGAGGCTGGGCTCAGGCTCACTGGTGCTGGTGGGGAAGGAGAGCTGGCTGAGGGTCTATCTGTGTGGGACCTGAGTCCTCTTCAGTCCTCTCTGGGCTTTCTGCAAGGGGCTGGGGTCTTCTGCCCGGTGCTGGACTCCAGTTGGGGCCAGAACCAGTTGGAAACCTCTCTGGAGTCAGAAGGGAAGGGGGCTTTGTTAGCTCAGAGGACACAAGCAAGGCGAAAAATTACATACCAGGCCGCTCTAAGTATGCTTGTTTAGAGAAACTGCTTGCATTTATGAAGTCTTTGGTGCGGAAAGCAGGGTTGCAAATGACTGCATCAGAGCGACAGTAAAGGCCATTAATTTCCTGTTATGTTTTCCTGCGTTGGGGGCTTTATTAATTTAATTTTACACTGTCGAACAACAGCGAGAGCTGACACTGCCACACCGCCAAGGCTGGGATTTTCTTTTTGTGTGTGTAGCAAGGCTTTGCCTGACATGCAAATCAGCGCTATTACCGGAACCAATAAAGATGTGTGGAGGGAAGAGGGCAGAGATAAGGAAGGGGAGGGAAGGAGGGGAAAGGAGAGAGGGGAGATAAAGGGCGAAAGCCATCCTTGGCCAATTTCTGATGCCCTCCATGCCTTCCACCTCCTGGCTTCCCAGAGTAGCCTCCCTGGTCGACAATTTCTGCTCATCCTTCACTTTCCCTTCTCTCTTCTCTCTACTCTGTGCCTTCAGATGACTCTACCTCCGTTGTCCTCCTCTGTCCCAGATCCTGGCAGAACTGGAGTAAGTTCCCTGGAAGAGGGGGGATGGAGTTCTCCCACTGCCTGCCCCAGCAGAGGCATGTCTCGGAAGCACAGGGGCAAGAGATCAGGCGTTGCCAACCCAGCAGGCTGGAGCGAAGGCCTTTGTTACATACCACTGCTCTTTCCAGTCATTTTTCTCCTCCACACAACCTCTAAAATCAAGGATCCTGGCCTATTTGCATACTGTTAACACACACACATAAGCCCAGAAGAATCTCGAAATGCAGATATTCCAGCTTGCTTATAAGTCCCTCTAAGAGCTCCTATATCCCAACCTTGTCAATCACTTATTTCCTTTGAATTTTCAGAAGAAAAAAAACCCCATCTGTCATTGTTTCTCCTTAGGAGACTCCAGCAACTGTCTTCAGTAGCTGTGAAGTACCTACTTGGTCTAAACCAGTGGTTCTCAACCTGTGGGTCGCGACCCCTTTGGGGGTCAAATGACCCTTTCACAGGGGTCGCCTAAGACATAACAGTAGCAAAATTACAGTTATGAAGTAGCAACGAAAATAATTTTATGGTTGGGGGTCACCACAACATGAGGAACTGTATTAAAGGATCGCGGCATTAGGAAGGTTGAGAACCACTGGCAAACTGCCAGAGAAAAATGGATCCCCAGCATCAGAAAAATGACCACATACTTGCCACCTGAAGTCTTCCCACCCGAAGATCACCTGCCCTGGCCCTCACCCAGAGCGGCTTCCACAAGCTGGGTGCTCCAGTGGTCCACCCTGCTCTCGGCCCAGCTCACCACAACAGTCCACCCAGTGTCCACACTGCCCATGCGTCTGGGTTGGCCACACTGCCAAAGGGGATGGAGGTGGGGGTGGGGAGGAAAGGAGACGGAACTCCTGAAGGCACTCCTACCAAGCACACTGTCTGCATCTCTCCATCCATTCTTTAAAGTCTGCTGGGGTCTAGGGAGATCTGTATGAACCAGTGAGAGAGAGAAGGCGCGGGAGGGAAAGAATGTGTGTGCGTGCGTGCGCGCACGTGTGTGCAGTGTGTCTGTGCATCTACCCGGCACTGGCTTGCCCGTAGTCCTGCCTGCACTTTCTGCTTCAGGAGCTGTTTGGCAGGCTCTGGGAGGCTGCTGGACAGAAGCCAGCTCTCCCTGGGAGGAAAGCATAAACTTCATAGACTGCATTTACTTTAGTGTGGGTTCCGGGGCAGCTTTCCTTCCCTCCTCTGTCTGCTCTCTCGATCACATTTTATCCCAGCCCCCGAGTGCACCCAAACCTCCCCCTACACACACAGGCATGCACACATGCACACACACAGTTTATGGCTAGTACTCCTGAAAAAGGTGGAGCCTGGGGCAGGAGGAGAATGAACAAGGTATACAAGCTGTGTTTAAAGGAGAAAGCCTTGGCCCGGCTCTGGAAAGGGCCTCGCGAGATGCCCATGCACTTGTCTCCAGTGGAGATGAGCACAAAGGGTACTTTGAGGCAGGCAGGCAGGTGCCTCAGGGAGGGAGGGATGCTGACATTTTGTGGGGATGGCCAAATTAGGCACCACCTGGAGGCCGGGCCACAAGGCTCCAAGGAAGGGAGAAAGAAAGCGAGGCCTCCACGAAGGTTGAGGTTTGTGAGGCCTCCCTTGTCTGGTGCTGTCAAGGTCAGCAGGTTCAGGTTCACTGAAGGGTCAGGATGGTTTGAATTACTGGCTCTGCTACAACTCAGCTCTGAGGCTCGTGATCATCTCCCAGCCCTCCCCCAACCCTCCTTGCTTTTCCACCTCCACGGGGCAGAATGGGGAAGGTCTGGAGAGCCTTCTAGCCACCACAGCCCTGAGGAAGGCAGGCAGGAGAGGAGTCCTGGGGCTCCTCGTGCAGCCTGCCATGGTCCGGAAGGCTGCTAGAACCCACTCCTCTGCAGGCAGCGATCCTGGGTCTCCCCAGCCTCCTTTCTCTCCAAACCCTTCTCTGAGGGGCCCCTGCCCTTCTCAGCGACCCACTGGCCTGCAGAGGAGGTGCCCAGGGAGGCCTGAGAGACAGCCTCAGGGCCTGGCCCTCCCTCCTGTCCACAGCCTGTGCCTGGGGAGAAGGGCAGCTCTGAGGCAGCGGATTTCTCACTTCTCACTTGGTGCCCCTGCAGCGCCCCTGCAGCGTGGGGGAAGGAGAACGATGCCTACCTGCAGGGCTGGAAGCTAGCTGCCAAGTGGAAGACTAGGATTTGAAGACAGCCTGATAAGATGAGTGTGCATACACATGCCCAGGAACACACAGACGCCTTTGCTGAGAAAGCTGGGATTCTGTGTTGCACCCACCCCGACTTCTAGTGGTGGAGGGGCGCATACAGCCCTCTACTGCTAATCTGTGCATTCTCTCCTGGGGCTTGGGTCCATCTACTTTGATGTTTTGGCACTTTATATTAAAAAAAAACACAAAATTCTTTTGTGCCAAATTGCAACATACTTCCTCAAGGAAATACAACTCTTTATCTACAACAGCACAGACTGGTTAGGAGCCTGAGGTGGTTAATGATTTGACTGAAGTACAGATTCATGCACCCATGTCAGCTGCACACTGCCATGGCTAAACCCTGGTCCTTCCCCACAGAGAAAAGTCAGTCCACGTTGCACCGGACAAGGTCAAGTTCTTACTAAAACATCGACATGCCCTACACCTACCTCTGTATAATGGCATGGTCAGTGTTCAACAGGCTCATGGCCACCATTGTCCAGGCCATCATTTGTCTAAAATATGCAATCCAACTAAGATAGAAAAAGTCCCCCTCAGTATGAACAGCCTGATTCCCCAGGTTACTGGGAAGATATAATCATAACAATGAATATGTGTTCGTAAGTGGATTTTTTGGTGTCTCAGTGAATGCCGACCTTTGAACCCTCGCTCTTTCTTACACTAGAGTGGACATTAGCCAGGGTTTGGATATTTGTTGGAGAATGAGCGCAGGTGGAGCTTTGTGAATGCAGTTAAACTCAGGCACTTGTCTAGACGGATGATTACCTTCCTGTAGATTTGGCTTCTGGACTTTCCCAGGACTTGCCTCACGAGGGGCAGTCTGTGACCTGTACTAGGTAGTACAGTGCGCGTGAAATAATAGAATTCTGGCAATAATCCACAGAGCACCTGTCCTTCGAGAAACTCAAACTCTGCTCGGCTTGCCTCTGCCAATATAACGTCTTCTGACAGGGCCTGGCGGGGGCTGAGAACAGTGGAAGCAAAGAGAGGCTCTGCGGCTCCTTGTCCATGATGTAAGCTCATGCCAGAGCTCTGAGGACACGCCACCCCAGCGCCACACTCCTGGGTGGGGCCTCTACAGAGGGAATCAGATGGCTGTGTGTGTGTGTGTGTGTGTGTGTGTGTAAGGATTAGGTGGTGAACACAAATAGCTGTGCACAAGTGCTGGGTTTAGGTTAAGGAATCATTTTGTTTACCCAACATAGGGCAACCTCACTATGCCTTCTGGGTCCTCCTCGGCACCCCTCCTAGCTCCTTCAGGCGGAACCCTGGCCCACCAAAATGGTATGTGCTCAGAGAAACTTCCCTAAACTCTTCCCTTACAAGGAATGCTCAGATCCTTCCCTGCCTCTACCAGCCCCCTGCCTCGGGACCAAAAGGCCACAGAGGACGGACACTGTGGGCCTGACAGAGTCAGGCTCTGGCTCCAGCTTCTGTCTCTAAATGTCCGCCCGTGAAAGCCTACCAGGGAGTGCCCACCTGCAGGCTTCCCCCTCGGCCTCCCCCTTCAGCACAAACCCCAGAGCCTGGCAGCCCGCAGGGACAGCCTCTCCTCTTCCCTGGGGTCCTCCTTGCCTGCCTTTCTGACTCGAGCACTCTTCCCGCTGCCCCTCCAGGAGAGCAGGGAAGAGGGACCAGTGGCCAGGGCATGCCTGGTTTACATTAATGAGATACACCGGGTGTAATCCGGCCGGGGAGGCAGCCTACAAAAGGAGGCGATCGCGATCGCGGGCGGCCAGGAGCAGAGCTGCTCAGGTAATTGGTTTATCTATCTGGAAGCAGGGGGAGCAATCTCAGCACAGACAGACTAGCAGTAAAGTCTCTTCCTTAAGGCTATTTCCTTTGTCTTTTCAATTGCTTGCACATCCATGTGAGAGAGGGAGAGAGTGTTAAAGAGAGAGGGAGAGGGAGAAATGTTAATTTGTGAATTAATGGCTTTTCTCAGCGGAATTGTAAATTCAAATGTCACCTCACACGGTGACACCATGGCTGGTCTGCTGAAGAAGCAATGATAAGATCCCCCACCTCCCTCGGTGCCCCTCCCTCCCCAAAGATAGCTGTGGAGTGGAACATGCTACTTTTAATTTGCAATAACAACACAACAGAGGTATGCAGTAATGACTGCCTTCTTCCACCCTCCTCCTGGCTTCCTTCCCCCCAGTCCAGTTGGCTCCCCACTTCCTCCTTCCCCACCCCTTTGCTCTTCTGAAACAATACCTCACCCCACCCTGGCTGCCCCCCACCGCACCCCAGCCAGGGTCTGATCACATGGGGGGTGTCTTTGGAATTGACGATTCTGCAACCCTCTCTTCTCCTTCAATAATCAGGGAATTAATGACCCTGAAGTTAAAGTGAGGCTGATACTGAGGCCCTGCCCAGCGTTGGGAAAAAGCCTTCATTGTTTTCAAGCAGGAGGCGGGCAGCAGTGAGGGAGATTCATGGATGGAGATTGAATATGCAATTTTCTTTCACCTTGCCAAGAGCTGCCCCTGGGCTGTGCCTGGCCTAAATTTTTCCTTTTACCATCTCTGCCTTATCCGGCCCTCCCACCTCCCTTCCATTCTTTCCAGAAAATTACCTTCAAAATTGATTTCCACTTTTACAAACAAATATAATGGGAACACAGGAAAAAACTTGGGCCGTGATGAATTAGGGCTGTCAGGTGCTTCCAGGTCTCCTTTGCTTTTGTTTTACTACCTGATCTGCTCTTTGTTTTTCCAAGGGCTGGAAAAAGTGCCCCCCCTCCACTGAGTGCCTGACCCTCCAGGCCACTGGGGTCTCAGCCCCCAAACCCAGCAGTGGCCCGTGGAGGAAGTGATCCAGGCCCTGAGATTCTGTTAGCTTCTTGGTTTCCCAGAGGAAACTTGAATGACTTCCTCCTCGTCTGCTCACTGTCCTTTAGGAACCCACTCTTAGCAGTCTCTAACCGCCACCCCCAGCTCTTCCCCTGACCCCCACACCATGTTCCCTCTGGCCCCCATACCTCTTAAAGTCCAGACCAGATGCAAACCTCCACCTCCTCTAATGTGGGCAGGATCAGTGTATACCTCGACTAGAGCAAATGAGAGACAGACAGACACTGAGAGATCCCGAAAGACAGTCAGGTAGAAGACGGGGCAAGACCCTGAGACTGGGAGACCAGGCTCCTCTTCAAAGGGTACGAGGGTGCTGAGTGGCAACTCCCATATAGCCTAAGGGTTTAAGTGCTCCCAGCCTCAGTCTCCCTTGCCTTGAGCCCCAGGCCACCCAAGGAGGCAGGTTCAATACAGCCCATGCATTTGCCAACAGAATTCGGGGTGATGCCTATGGGGCCCGTTGGGCAAAAGTCTACATATACACCTGTGCCTCAAGACCACGGACACTAACGCACTCAGGCCTGGCTTGAGTTCTCCCTGTTCACTGGCACTGGTGGACATGCACCTGCTCAACCTGATCATCTCTTCAAATATATACACCGTCCAGAAGACTACACGCCTGCCCAGTACATGGTGCTCCACGTCCCCTTTCACCCAAAGAGCTCAGAATGCAGAAAAGCACACACATACTCACATTTTCATAAACTATGTCCATAAACAAACATACATGTTCCAAGGTAAATAAATAAACTTACACATGGGAACGGGAATGCATAGCAGCAGAGGGAGGGATGCCTCTGTGTTAGGAAAGAAGGGGGCCCTATACTTACACACCACTGAAATGCCTGTGGATGCCGAGGGAGAACATGTGACCCAACTAGATAACCTCAGAGCCAATGAGTAAACAGAGATGGACAAACATCCTCCCGATCACACACGGGGGCTTACGTCTTCCCCCACTGCCTTAGCTGCCCTACTTAAAAGGGTGGCTCTGCCCAAATAAGTTTCTTCCTGACACGACTTCATTTCCTCTCAAAACACAAACCTGCCAATTAGGACTTCCTCCCCAGAAACACAGTGACCCATCTTCCAAGACGGATTGGCTCAACACTATATCCATGACCTCGTGTGGTCCTCTCCACAGTCCCTGTGAAGTGAGTGCTGTTACCATTTCCACATTACAGAGGAGAAGACTGAGCTGATGAAGATTAAGTGACTTGACCAAGGTGCTAGGGTTCAAACCCAGCTATGCCTGACTCCAGAGCTCACGCCATTTCCCACTGGGCCACAATGCCCACTCACACTGTGCTGCAGGACTGCCTGCTGGCCCCCACCCAAATCCTCCTTCCTGGTGGGGGTCTGTAGCCTTCTGCTGGAATCCAGAGCTCCTAGACAGGGCAGGTGCCGCTCATTTCCACAGCTTCATTCCCTCATTTGCTCCAAGTCTAACCTAAGCAACACGCTTGGGGACCTCTAGGAGGGAAACTAACTAAGGAAATAAACTGCTTCTTCCAGTTACAGTGCCATCCAAAGCAGAAGGGAGCTATTAAAGGCAGTGACAGGGCTCGGCTGTTTGCAGCCGTGCAACCTGCCCTGCCTGCAAATGCACAACTGCACCGGTTTGGCATCACTCAACTGCACAACTCATTGTGCACCTAATTAATGGAATGCAAAATCACAGCCCCCTGCAATCCCACACATCGAAGGATGAGACCAACACACCTCCCCTCCCACAGATTAACAGACTCAGACCATATGACTTCATTTGGATTTTTGGACAAGTTATGTAATTGGTCTGTGTTTCAACAACACCGATGGATAGCAGCAACACTTTGGGCCACGGCTGAGCGCAACTGGGTGAGGGTAAAGAACTTCGTTTTTTTCAGCCTAAAAAAATACAAGAGTCTCTATTCTCCAGCCACATCAGCCGGGGCAAGCAACATTTAGGGAAGCAGCGTCCTTCAAAGGACCCTAATATACCCACCCATAATTGTAGCCAAAAAGAGGTAAAGCTTTTAGCAGGGTGCTGAACAGGGGTTTACCTCCTCAGACTGTCTTCTGGCTGCTTTGTGATATAACTTCCTCATCTATCACTGGTCTGTCTGCCTGTCTCATTCTGGGAACTCCTGGACTCTTGGGGGTTGGGGGTCAAAACTTCTTGACTAACACATTTCTCAAAGGAAAGTCTGGGGATTCTACCATACTTCCAAAGGCCAAAGCACGAGAAGGTGTCTCAGGCAGATTCACAGTCACTGTCAGTTTCTTTTTCCCCAGAGTCACAGCTGATCGGCCCTTTACTAATATCCCCACAGATATGATTGCTGCAGATACTAATAACGCTGTCCATATTCCAAGTGCCAGTGCCAATAATGCTCTGGGTATTATCACTGTGAACACCAATAACTACTGCTGAGATTGTCTCCAATAACGCCAGCACACGCTGCAGTGATTGTCCTCGCTAATGCCCAACACCATGACATTGTTAGAGCTGAAGAATAGGCTGAACTGTACCCAGAGGCAGGGGTGGGAGTGGCTTCCTTGAGGACAGAGAGGCTCACAGCTTTCCCTTGGGGTATGACACTTCTAGGGAGATGCCACAGTAAGAGGGACCAAAGGAAGGCAGACCCGGAGGGGCATCAGAGTTCTCCTGGAGGGAGATGTGTCTGTCCACTCCCTCAAGTCCCTTGACATGTATACCTGTTCCCATCCCAAGACCCCTCAGCTCCTGAGCCAGTTTTCTCTTTTGCCTGCAGTGCTGGCCCAGTAGCTAAAGGACACACCTGGGTGTCTGTGCAGCCCATGCCCGAGGCTGCTGCCTCCTGCTACCGGCCTGCCAGCTGCTGTGCTACCTTGGCTTGACTGCAGAGTTGGGCTACATCATCTTGACACATAATTATCTCCCCTATTCTTAATCATCTGAGCTGCTCCCTAATGCAAACTGGGCCTAGCTGCTTAGAGGCACCAAGAGTGGGGGAGGGGGGACTGGGTTGTGGGAGGTCTGCCTTTGCTCTCGCCTCTCTTTTCCTCTCTCTTCCCACCTGGGTCCCATAGATCAAGTGTGTGTGGTGTGGGGATGAAGGGTCAGAGAGAACTGGGCTCCCTTATTGGCTCTGGACTCCACCAGGGTAAGGACAGCTCCATCTGGTCTGCTGTTGGCCAATAGGAGGGAGAGTCAGGGCAAGAGAACCCTCCTACGCCCTAACCCATACCCTCAAAAGAAGCAGGGTCTCTGATCTTTCCTGCTGCCTAGCTGGGCCCAGGAAGTACGTGTTGAAGCAGTAAGAGGAAACTTGCAGGTCCCTAATGTCCCTCACCTAGAGGAGTTCAACTGTCCCAAGATGTCTCCCTGCTGCCCGCACTGTCATCCTGCTGGAGGATGATCTTCCCAGACCCAGCCCTGTCCTCCTCCTGTCCTGCTCATTCACTTTCAGTGGCTACTCGTGCCTGCAGAAAAAGTCCGAACTCCTATATGGTCTGGTCTTGACCTGATTGATCTGTGACCCTAACGCATAACCCTGACTCCCCCTCTCGCCCTTTCATCCCAGCCCAAGTGCCCCTGTACTCTCTCACCACAGATCCTTCTGGCCACAAGGCTGGGTCTATCAGAGAATTTCATACTACCACTGTCTTTGAACATGCCTCTCATCCATCCCTAGGCCCCTCCTCACAGAGCAGCCCTTCCTGGGGCTTACTCTCTCCCCACTCTGAGCTCCCTGGCCTGCAGCCCAGACCTCCACCACAACACAGATATCTGATGGGCCTTTCCGCTCTCTGGGCTCACATATTTTATACGCCTCACTAGACTGTAAGCTCCTTAAGGACAAGAATCATATCTTGTTCTGCTTTGGGATCCTATAGCACCAAGCCTTTCTTGCAACACACACAGGAAGGGTTCACTGAATTGAATTGATTGAGACAATGAATGTGATCAATTGCTCAGAAAGGAGAGTGCTCTGTTCTGGGCCAACCAGGCCCAACCTGGGGTGGCCACAGCCTCATGCCAGTGACTCCCTACTCCTGGCCTCCTTTCATGGCCCATAGGAGCCCAGGAAGCAAAAAGCATACTTGTGTCCAACAGCAGAACGGGAGAGAGAGGTGAGGGGTCCTGTGGTCTATCCTGGCCCCTGAACATCTTTCACTCTAAAAATGCAGGGGCAGTGATTAAAGGAGAAACCCTAGGGTTTGGGGCAGAATCTTCCAAACCACTCAGGGTACCAGGAAGCTTGGCTAAGGCCTGAGTGTGGGAAACCCCCAGGGAGAATGAGAACTAAGGGCTTTTCACACAGCCTCCCCCTGCCCATCAGGGGCTGTGGCCAAAACAACCACAATGAAATTTAGTGAGTGGCAAAGGCCGTGGCAGCCAAATGGGTTTAGATATTTGGGAAGAAGGAAAAATAGAGCCAGACAAGCTGTTTCCCTGTGAAATGAGGCCATTAGGGCTTCTGGAAGGAGGCCAGCACCAGGTCATCACTGTCTTTCCAGGCCCCGGCCTCTCCTACACTCCGTCCCTTCTGCTAGAGACCAGTTCACACTCTCTTTCCCTGGCCCCAGGGAATCTCAGCTTTGTCCCTTTTCTCCATTCCTTCCCCTCTACGGCTGATCCAATCAAAGGCTCATCTAGGCTTGGGATGACCATATGATTTACTATCTAAACAGGGCATTTTTGAGAGAGGAAAGAGATGCTGACTGGCCAAGATGCAGAGACAAAAGGCATAAATTGGGACCATCTGGGCTAATGGGATATATGTCACCCCCTTTATGCTCTTCTTTAGAGGATTCTGTCTGTTTCATGGTATAAACCCTTAAAATCATAAGCCCTCCCTAAACCAGGAGGTGACTGCCTCCCCAGCAGGGACCACGAGATTGGGGCTAGAAGCAGGGTCCGGGCACTGGTGTCCCTGTTTGCCTGGGCCTGCCAGCTTCTGGCCTCACGCACCAGAAGAGAACCGGATGGTCACCAGGGGACCTCTAATGTCATCCGTATGAAAAACACCTTCTCCCAAACTCACAGCCACCACTCTCTCCGCTTACTTCCTTTCCCCTCTCCTCTTCCTCTTTATTCCCCTATCTACCTCCCTGCTTAACAGCTGGCTGCACCATGAGGTTACAGGGGATGACAGAAGGCGGGAGAGGAGCCTGAGTGGTATCTGCTCCCATGGGGGAACACAGAGAAGAAACCATGAGTGGTTTTAGTGGGGCCAGTGTCCATGTGTCACAGAGAAAGGACACCAGGGTCAGCAGCATGTGACACCACTCCCCTATTTCCTGATGGTTTGGGATCAGGTAAGGACAAAGCAAGTTGGCCTTTTATCCTCAGGTCACAGACCAGATGTCCCTGAACCTCCAAAACCTTCCCAAGGTACGTGGTTCATGCTTCTCCTCCTGGCATCCCACAGGGATATCGGGGTGAGTCCCAGAGGACGGGGAGGCAGTCAAGGCTGCTGAGCAGATGGTGAAGCTATTGGCCCCACCAGCAGCCTGCCTCCCTCTCTCCAGGAGCCAGCAGGGCAGTGGGGGGACCTGGGCTTTGCGACTAAAACTGATCTCACAGCAGAGCAGCTGCGAGGCCGGGCCGAAACCGGAGCTCTGAGTCCAAGGACAAAGCATGCACAGGGAAGCCAAGCCTCTTCCCTCCTCCCTACCTTCATCACGTTTCCTCTTCTCGCCATTGGAGCGAGGGATCCCCAGGATCCCGTTGATGGAGTAGGATCCCACTGGATCATTGGAGGCGCTGGAAACAGGAGGGGAGGCCGTACTGGGAACTGGACGAGAGTAAGGAGGAAATGCCATCAGGATAGCAGTTGTGATCGCAGGCCAAAGCCCCAAGGCTGGGGGCAGAGAGAAGCAGAGGAAATAAGGAGGGATGGGGAGCCCATATTCCACTTCTTCCTCTGAGGTTTAAGGGGGAAGGCATTGCTGCACACAGAGCAGGCTATTCACTTCTGTCCATCCCTGGGCTGAGTGGTGACCAGTCAACCCCAAGCCTTCTCTGCAGACCTATAGATTTTGCTGGGGCCCTTGAACTCACTCCCCTGAAGATGAATGGAAATACCAAAGCTGACTCCATCTAGAAGGTGACTCAGCACTCCTATAGTGAGCGCAGCTCCGAAGAGGCCTCCTTGCACAGCTCGTCCAATCCCTGGGGCCCAGAAAATCCTTCTAAACAAACCCCAGCTCACAGTCTCCGGGGCTGAGTCTTTACCAATCCTGATTTAGAATCTGTGGCTTTCTAAGACCTGTCTCTGAATCTCTAGGAGACACAAGAATGGTCTTAATATTCTCCAGGAGTGCATACCTCCTCTCTCCTAGTTGCTTCTGGTCTTGAAATCACTTGAGAAGTTCCTACTTTCCCCCTCAGGGCACAGACTAGTGAACACATTCACTCAGTAATGATCTACTCAGGTACAGCCCGGCCCAACCCTTCTTCCCAGCACATGCTATGGTACAGGCCTAGTAAACAACAGATCCTGCCAACTCCAGGAGGGCTGGGGCCTGCCATTCTACTTCCTGCTGGTCAAGAAAGAAAGGCACAACTGCCAAGACGGGCAGCGAGAAAAGTTTGATCACATCCCAGCTCCTTAAGCCCTGGTACCAAGTACGCTTGGGCCAAAGAGAAGACTATGTTTGGAGTGGTGGCGGTAGAAATATTAGCGGATGTTTTGGTAGGGCCTGGGTCATGTCCCTGAAAGGCCCTGAACAAGGATCAATAAATAAGGAGGCTGGAAAAAGGCAGAGAGTTACTGAGTGGAAGACAGAAAGACAGAAATCAAAAGAGACAGGCCATGAGGCCGGAGGGAGAGACAGAGGAACAAACCCAGAGCTTCACATACAGAGACAAGGAAAGAGAAAGGGAAAGACAGAGAGGGGGAAGAGGAGAGAAGAAGGGAGAGGAGAGGAGAAAAGAAAATGATCATTTTAGAAATTAAAAAATGAAGTAAGAAAGTAGATATTAAAAAAAAAAAAGGACAAGTGGGGAGACAGGATCAGATAAAAACAAAAGCTGCAGAAGGAGGAGGAAGGGAAGGAGAAGAAAAACTAAAGGGAAAATATTGATGGGGAGGGAGAGAGAGAGATGGAGAGAGAAGGAAGGATCCTAGTGAGCTAGTCTCTCTGAGCCTCTAGGAGCTCAGAGAGAGCACAAATTAGAAACAATAGTTCTGGGGTGGAGCTGCGTACCCAGCTCTCCTAGGTGGGGCCCTGCTTCCCCACTTCCCTGAGCCCTCTTACCAATGGTGTGGCCAGGTGCAGTCACTCCAGTCCCAGCCCCGTCTGGTGTTGGGTGAAAAGGCTGCTGAACTTTGGTCCGGATGATCCTGCAACAGCATCACAACAGCATCACACATCACATGTCGCACCAACTGTAGCCCAGAGTAGCAGAGACCAGCCTCTCAGCTCCTTTGGCACCCATCTGCTCCCTGCACCCTGCCCTCACAGACTGCTGCAAGGCTCGAGTTTTCCCTCCTGTGTGCTCCGCCGACCCAGCCTAGTGCAACTCTGGGTGGAGGCAGTCTGCGTTCTGTCCGGCCGGGAGCGCTTCATCAGAATTGCAGCTTGATTCTTGGTATCAGGTACTGGGGCAGCAGAGTGAATAGAACATAGCACCCTTCCCCTTTCTGGGGTGGGACTGCCCACCCTCCCCTTCCTTATCACATGCAAATCTCTTCCTGGGAACAGGACTCCCTGGGTCTGGAGACCATTTCGGAGCTGGCTTTCCTGTTGGAACTGTACCACATACCTCCACAGTTGAGGAGGGGCTGAGCTTTCCCCATTTACTGAGCCGAGGAGAAGTAGCCAGGGAAGGGCTGGGTCACTGGTAACCCTCTTGTCTCCATGATTCCAACACAGCATATGGTCCCCTTGTCAGGCCCTGAACAACTTCTTGAGCCCACTTACTGCTCTCAAACAAGTCAAAGCCCTGTCCCTGTACAACTTGCTGGCCTGATGGCCTCCTTTTCTGAGGTTCTACTTGGATCACAGCTTCTTTACCAGCCTAGTTGAAAAGCCCGGTGCCCCCCACTGTGCACTCTGGGGTGAGTCAAACATCCCAGGACTGGGGATGAGCTGATTTATCAGTGCTCTGAAGGACCCAGGACTGTGTGATACAAAAGGCCACCCTCGGGCCAGGACTGAGGAATGCTCCCTCCCACCCACTGGTCAAATAAGGTGCCCTTGGAAGCAATTTTCCCAACAGTGTTGCTTTTCCCTGCAGAGATGTGTGTGATCCAAGTTCACCTCAACCAGCAGGTAAGTCATAAGCCATGAGTGGACTCCTCTCTAACCAGCTTTCACTGAGCACTGCCAGGCAACAGAAATAAGGCCCTTGTCTCAGTGTTGGATATAACGTTAGGGGAGGAAGACACACACTCAAAGAAAGTTAAGTAACTCCAAGGGGGCCAAGTTGTAAATGCCAAAAGGAGGCAGAAAAAAAATCATTCCCCCCTGCAGGTGGGGGAAGTGGGAGAGAAGTCACTGAGGAGGAAACTTGATGTAGCCCTTCAAAGCAGAGTAGGGCTGAACATACAGACACAGGAACTAGAGGCGCGGAGGATGGTGGACTTACTGGATGGAGGATGGGCACTGGGGTACATGGCAGGGGCCCCATGTCCTGCTTCCGGCTGCCATTTTGTGGCTACATAGTTTGGGGCTCATCATTCCACTTCTCTGGGCCTCAGTTTTTTCTTTTGTAGCTCTAAAAGTCTTAGACTACGGGATCTCTAAGGTATCTTTCTCCAGTACAGAACATGATACTAAGATGAACAAAGAAGCAGAGGGCAGAGCATTATAAGCAGGTGTTGGAGGAGGGTAGAATCAAAGCATGGGGACCAAATGGGCATGATGTTTTAGGGGCTCGTGCCCAGACTAGTCAGCCAGAACAGGGGAGGTATGCAAGGGAGCGCGAGGAAATGAGGCTGCAGACTTGGAAGTGATGAGAATTGTGATTTCCCACTTACTGAGCATCTATTATGTGCCGATATTATATGCAATCCATGCCACTTATATACACTACTGTTAATTCTCACAACCTCTAAAGTATATACTATTATCCTCATTTTGCAAATTGAAAACCAAAGCTGACAGAGGTTAAGAAGCTTACTGGAGATTACACTGCCAATTAGGGTAGAGCATGTACAAACGGATTCTGGTAAAGCAATATAGAGGCAGGAGGTGATGAGAAGCTGATCTCAGGAAAGAAAGGAAAGAATTTGCAAGATATTGTGAAGGTAGCATGGCCAGGATTTAGCAATAACTGGAGTCAACCGTGGCTCTAGAACCCCAAGTCTGGTAACTGAAGAGCTGATGGTTTGTACCACTGTCAGAAAGGGATGCAGGTGGTGATGTTGGTCCTAGACATGCAGCATCTGAGGTGGTGAAGGAGTGTCCAGGTAGACATGCCCACGTCCCAACTGGCACAACAGATATGGGTTTAGAAGATTGTCAAGGAGAGGAACGTTGAATGGTTCAAGAGGCCGGGGGAGTGGATACCACTTTCAGAGACTGGGGGAAAGAACCTGACCTTGCAGGGGTCAGAACTGGTCACACTGGAAATGGCAGAACCAGGATTCAGCAGTTTCACCTAACTCAATGGAGAAGAACATTCCCAGAAGGAGAACATAACCCACAGTGTCAATAGCAACGTAAGGATTGGAAGGAATTGGAAATAAGAGGGGGCATAGATTTGGGGATTTTGGTGACTACTAATGACCATGGGGAGAGAAGTATCAACAAAAGGAAGGAGCCAGCCAAAAGGGGCTAAGAAGTTCATAGGAGAAAGGGAGTCAGCAAGAGTCGATGCATGCCTAGAAGTTTGTAGAAAAGGAAAGGAGAGAAAAGTGGGAAGCTGGGGGATTAAACTGGCAGCTGAGTAGAGGGAAGGCTTTCTAAGGTAGGGGTGACCTGGAATAGTTTGTAGGCTGAGGAGTAAGAACTTGTGAAGAGGGAGCTACTGAAGTAGGCTGAGAGACGGATGGTGAGAGCAAGGCAAAATAAGGAGAACGGAATGAAAGGCATAGGGGAGGAGTTAGGGAGAGATGGCATACTTTGAGGGAGCCAAATGCTTGGAAAAGGAGTTTTTATGGGTTTTATCTCTTAGCAAAGCAGAAGGCAAGGTCATCTCCCAAGAGTTGAGGCAGGAGAAGAGGGTGGTTGGAGCATAATCACAATAGGAAAGACTGTAGTAGCCAAGGGCAGTGTAGACTGGTCTACACAAAAGGTCTAGAGGAGACGAAGCAGTTCAGAGCAGCTGCTTCTAATTCATTGCCACAGCAGCTTCTGGGATCTCACTGACCTGTGGGTGGCTCTGGCTTGAGGGCTGATGGGCTGTGGACTGAGGAAGCCTCAGAGCTGGGGCTAGATGAGACAGATAACTGCTGGCTTTGTGGAGTTTCTGTCTTTGTTACTCAGCGCCTCTGACCCCTGGGGCGCCAGTGCAGATTTAGCTGAAGCAGCAAGTGATGGAAAATCACTACTCCCTGACAGCGGCTTGGTGGTGCCTGGGAGAGGAGCTGGGCAGAGTGCCTGCTGTGAGTTACTGATACTCTTGGTGTCCATCCATGCCCCCTGGGCTGTGGGCACTTGCGAGTCCCCAGAACTGATCTCAGGGAATTTAAGAACCGGGATTGTGGAAACCTGATGGTCACCCGTTGACCTCCGGCATCCCGCACACAACCCATGGAAATATCACTAGAGGTTAAAAAGATAAAGAAAAGCAGCTGCTTTGGGTGACTGCCTGATACAATTTTCCCCCAGCTCCTCCTTTCTTCTCCTCCAATTACTTTTCATTCGTGGCCCTACAGACAGCCAGACACAGCTAAGCCTCCGTGGGCGCAGGCCGGGTTGGCCTGGAAAGTCAAGCCTGGCATACAGGTCTTTGGAGGGTGCAGAAGGGAGCCCTGGAGAGCACATCTCTACCTGGAGGCTGGAAGATGCTATTTCCGGTTTCCAGAAACACTGCCTGATCAGGGTCCTGCCCACCTCTCTTTCCAGCATGCTTTCTTCCCAAAACATCACAGGGATGTTTTTTCTCCCCTAACTTTCCTGGAACCTCCAGGCCTCTGCCTGGGCCCAGCGTGGAGACTTCTGGCGCTCAGCGTCTCCCACACACGCAGGAGTATGACTAGAGCATAGGGACAAAGAGCTCAGTCTGAGTCCCAGCTCTGTTACTTATTGCCTGTGAGACCTTTGGTAGTTTCTTATTCCCTCACCTGTATAATAAAATAATAATACTATTTACTTCCTAGAGCTGTTGTGAGGATTAAGTAGGATAATCCATGTAAAACAGTTAGTATGATGGCTGGCTCAACAAGTACTAGCTATAGTAGTAACAACAACTAGTAGTAGTATTATTCCTATGGGGGACCCCTAGGCCTGGCAGCTTTCTAGTTAGGGGATGAGCCAGGTGCAGGTAGGAGGTCTCTCAGCCCAACGTGCCCCAGCCTGGTCAGTGCAGATGCCTAGAGACCCTGGGAAGAGCATTGAGAAGACAGGAAACAACAGCAGCAGGTGTCACAGTCTGACCCAAAAAGAGGTTGCATCAGAGAAGACAGACTGGGGACTCCTGCCTAGGGGCACTGGGACAGATCTGTAGACAGTATGAGCAGCAGCTTCTTCCGGACCCAAGAGATAGCAGGCGGTGCGGCAAAGCTTTAGAGTAAAGGATGACAAGGGAGGTGGAATCACTCCCTCTTGGGTAAATTCCCAGGAGGCCTTCACCTCCCACCAAGCTGGAGAGGAAAACAGTCCAGTGGCTCTGTGACTTGGACTGAGAGCCCGTACCTCGTCTCCTCATGATAGTTTGTTAACTCATAAAGAAACGGAGAAGCCCTCAACATTCTTAGAAAGCACTGGGGACATTCTCATTCCTCCTCTGGATCTACACCCTCTTCCTCCTCCTTCCCTCCTTCCTTTTTCTGTGTTTCACTCTCTTCCTCTGTCTTTCTGTCTTCCCTCTTTGTCTGTCCGTCTCCTTGCACCCTGAAGTCCCACCGTGGCTGTGCGAGTTTATTGATTCCTGAGAGCTGGGGGAAAGTGGGAAGCAGGGCTGGGGTGCAGGCTCAGGGATGGAAATAGAAGGCTATAAATTATTTGTGACAGGAAAGCAATAGTGGCAGAGTGCTGAGCACAAGTCCTGTGTCACTATTAGATTCCTTTTAGCCTGATGACACTGTAAAAAAGGTTAAGTGTCTGCTGGAATCGTACACCTGGGGGGCCGGGGCAGCCTGGGAGCAGAACAAGCCACTGAGAGCAGGTATATCAATTCTCCAGGCCAATAATATTCCTCTCATTGATCGCCACGCAAAGTTCAAAAATCTCATTACAGCCAGGCAGACCGGGAACTTTTTACAAATCAATAGAATGATATAATGTATGTATACTTAGTACAAATGTATCTATTCATCTATCCATCCATCCACGGTCCGCCTCAGGGTTTCCAAGTTAACCTACCCATCATATTATGTTATGTTATGTATGATATTATATTGCATTATATTATATGATAATAAATGGTGTGCAAAAACTTCCCCTGAGGTGGAGACAAGAAGAGGTCCTATTAGCATTGAAGTGACCTCCGCTCACCTTGGAGGGACTTAGGTGACAGCATTTCCAGGACTCGTCTGGTCGGGATTTCTAAGAGCAGTGCTTCCTTAGCGGAGGCTCCAGTAATAAAAACTACTGAACTAAATATTTACCATGTGCTGGGCAATGTTCTAAGTGCTTCAAACAAATGGTTCACTTAATCCTCACAACAAACCATTTTATAGATAAGGCATATTATAACGTGCTCAAGATCAACCGTTTAATAAATGGCAAATCCGAGGTTTGAATTCAGGTAGACTGACCCCGGAGCCCATACCCTTAACCACCAAACTATACTGCCTTCAGGAGAGAGACAGACCCAAAGGTCCCAAATCCAAACCCCTGAATTCTAGTTCTCTCGTTCTGTTGTATTCTGAGAAACAAAGTTTAGGGGGCTCCCTGAGCCTCAGCATTCCCTTGTATAAAACGGGAGTAATAACACCTGCCATCCAGCTGTTGACAAGGTGATATACACAGGATCTTCCAGTATGTCCCCATGAAATTCTGTCCAGCTGCCTAGCACAGACTACCTTCTCCACCTTGGAATTACTTTCTAGTGGAACGGCAGGCTAGCTCCCTCCAGGCTGTCATATCACTGGTTTGTTCAAAGTCTCTTTGGAGCAAGATGTCAAGTATCTTCATACATGTGTCATACACAAGTGTAAATCAGTTTAAATTGTCCTGGAGTAGATAGTTCACTTTAGAGTTTTTGCAGAAAAGATTTAGTCCCTGGTATGGGGAAAGTCTTTCCTGATTTGGTCAATGAAAGGAGCTCCAGGGGAGAATGTTTCAGGCTAGCTGGCCCTATGCCCGCTGAGCCAGAAGAGTGGTAGGAGGGGCCTCTGCCAGCAGCTTCAACCTGCCTGGGTATTATAGGCTGGATCATTTGGGAGGACAAAACAATATTTGCTTCAGCAAAGGGTATTTTGCCCAACGATTTCAGGTAATTGTTTCAACTCAGGCCTTTTGAGAGCTGCCAACATTAGGCATGTGTCCCTGGCTCAGCCCAGAGGCAAGTCACAGCAACGCAAACAGCTGGAAACTTTTCATGGCAGAACCTCAAGTGTGGTATCATAGATCATCCAGGAAAATTTCACCTCTCCCCAAAATGGTTGTACCTCTCCCTACTCCCGAGAACGCTAAGGAACTGGAATGTCCCCTCTGTACATGCCAGGAACTGAAAAGCTGAAATTTACTACCTCCTCCCCACAGAGGAAGCAGCATCCACCTGCCCATCCCACTGACAGCCTGGAAGCGCTGCACATAAACTCTGTTTCCTGAGGCTCCGGCTTTGCAGTTTGTGCAGCGTTTAGAGTTGTTTGCCCACATCACTCACATGCCCTGCAGGCTCCAGTTTGGACAGCTGACCATATGTCAAGCAGGGTTCGTGCATGAGAATGGCCACTGATGTGGGGAAGCTATGGGCAGGACCTTCTATTCTGCCTGTAGCAGGATATAGCTGGAATATACAGGTTCCAAGGTTAGCAGGGTTCCCCCGAAATGTGTCAAGAGTTTCTGCCTTTTGTTGCTTCTCAGAAGTCATAACTGAGCTCCAAGAGATAAGAGTCCGACTAAAAAACTTGCAGAAGGTTGTCCTCAAACCACAGTCCTTGAACTACCTATATTAGGCAGCCCCTGGAGTGTGTGCTAAATGCAAATCCTGGGGCCCGCTGCAGACCGCCTGGTAAGAATTTCTGATGGTGGTCAGGCCCAGGAATCTGTATTTAAGCAAATTCTTCTTAAAACTCTGTAATATTTGAGAAGGCTACCTTCAGCCAGTGGGTTAGGAAACCATCCTGGTGGTTAACAGGCCAGCCTTGAGAAAGCTGGGGGTTAAGTGAGTTAAGAGTACTTAGGTTCCTTACTCACTCTAACAATTGCCATTTCTCCCCATCTGCTAATCCTGACTCCAACTGTCAAGAAGCTCTGAGTTCCTCTGTGGAGAGTAAACTGTAGGTTTAAAAATAAATAATTTTAGATATAAAAATAATTTCAAAATAGTTTTTGGTACATTCTAGAATGAGAGAATCCCCGTGGGTTCTTTAGATACAAGCACATTTTCTGAATCGACATAGCCTTCTAAGACTGGCACTGAGGGCAATAATCCTTCCACCACGTGTCCCCGGGAGCCCAGGCCAGATACAATTTACCGGGCTAGATGGGCCATGGGGCTTGCCCAAGGGGGCCATAGGAATGGTTTAGATGATGAATGGTAAGCATATGGATTGATTTAACTTCAAGATAGGCATAGGTTTAAAAATTAAGGGGCAATGTGTTTAACTAACCATTTGGAAACCAGTCTGCAGTGCATGCCAAGCCTAGAGCCGTGACCGGACTAGCTTCTCTGTACACTGGCCCTGCCCTCATCTGTGAGGGCTTCAGGGCGAGAGCCGGGGTTCACCCGCTGCCTACCACACACTCCTGCCTGGGAGGCTCCGGAGGCTAGAAGACTGCCAGATATGATGAAGGGTACTGATGTAGACTCATTGCTGGGACCAATTCCTCCCTGTCCCTCTACTGACATGCCCCTCCCTGGGCAAGCAGAAGGAAGCCTGGAGGAAGTGCCTTTTAGCAGCAGCAGAGGTGGAGCCTCATAGAGACTGACAGGCCCCTCTGCCTCTAGCCCCACCCCCTCCCACCAGTATTCAAAAACAATCCATGGTTTCTCTCTCTGTCTACCCGAAAGAAGGTGATGTGGCTAACCTCTATAACTGCTTCCTATTAGCTACAGGATAAACTGAGAATTCCTCAACCTGGCCTTCAAAATCTTTCCCAATCTGGCTCCACCCTCGCTTTCTAATCTATTTTTCTGTTTTCCCTCTTCCCCTCAGGGTCTAGCACAGAGCTGAAACCTTGTTTTCTTGCTTACTCAATTCACTTATTCACACTGAATCCTCCCCTAGACTGTGAGCTCTACAAGGACAGATGTCATGCTTAGTTTTCTCACTATTGTATTTCTATCACTTAGCAACAGTGCCTGGAATAATGTGAATATTTAAAAACTATTTGTTGAGCCCTGACCGCTTTGGCTCAGCCGTTAGAGTCTTGGGTTCGATTCCAGTCAAGGGCACATACCTCGGTTGCGGTTCTATCCCTGGTCCTGGTGGGGGTCATGCAGGAGGCAACCAATCGATGTCTCTCTCTGTCTCTCTCCCTCCCTCCCACTCTATCTGAAGATAAATGGAAAAGTATCTTCAGGTGAGGATTTAAAAAAAAAAAAAACATAAAAACTATTTGTTGAATAACCAATAAATGTTATTACTAATAATAACAATAATATAATATTAAGGGATATAGTTAGTTAATACATGTTTATTATGTACAAGGCAGTGTGCTAAGCACTTTACATGGATTATTTAATTTATTTCTCATAACTTCTTATGAAGATTACCCCTTTTCTATTAATGTGGAAGTTGAAGTTCAGAGAGGTTAAGGAACTTGCCCAAGGTTACACAGCTGTTAAGTAACAAAGCTAGGATTTAAACCTGGGAGCCTGACTCCAGACCCCATGCTGCTAACCATTGGGTAGAATAAGTCAATCATATCAAGAACAGATGGAGAATCCATGAGAGGCTGGGACTAAATAGAAGAGCTGCATATAATAATAGGAAAAATAATAACTCTCATTTATTTCATATTCACTATATGACAGGCATTGTAACAAATGCACTTTCTCATGCAAATCCTAACTACAACTCTATCAAATAGGCATGCCCTCTTTTACACCAAGGAGACAACAGAGAGGTTAAGCAACTTGCCCAAGGCCATGTGGTTAATAGCACTGAGCCAGACTTGGGGTCTGGGCCTGTGACTCCAGTATTTGTAGGCTGAACCCTATTACCTCTTCTGGAAATTTCTGTTAGTAGTTCTTTATGTTTATTACCTATTTGGGCATGAACAAGTTTTCCCTTCAATCTTTTCATTTCCATGATCTGGACAACTGAGCAAATTGTATACATAGATAATTAACAGAGATTACGTGTAGCATTGATTCTAAAGATACTGACCCTCTCCCTCACACATACCATAGCTGTATTTGATAAGCATCATGTCTGTGTCAGAAAAGAACTGCAATATTAGGTTAAGTGGTCTGATTGCCATGTATTTTATATGCACTGGTAGATTTGGGTGTAGATTTTCCAAATTCTCTGTATCTATCTATCTAGCTTTCAAATCATGTACATAATTATGTAGATATACTGCATACAGATATGTTTCTCAGTTTCTATGTTTCTAGAAACTATTTCTATGATTAGTGTGTCTTTATATTCATGTCTACTCTAATGCATTGATCCAAGATTTATGGTACTGATGTATTTATCGAAACCTACTTCATGAATTTCTGCCCAATTATGCCTATTTCTGTCAAATATGTAAGCCATAATCATGCATGACTCCACACCCAACACTATTCCCTTCCCAGGGTGTCTGAGATGCTCACATCACAATCGTGTTTTTATACTGGTCTGTGCACCAGTATTGATGTGCATAAATGTGCATTTGTATACCTGTGTATCTTTCTGTCTATGGCCAGGATGGGGTGGGGGTAGAGTGATGTGGAAATGAGAGAATTATTAAATGCCAAGTAGATGTGCAATAAATTCCATTGATTTTATAAACTCCAACTTGTCTTCAGTCTCCTTCCATTCTTTATCCTAGGGGCATTGCAACAAAAACCTATTTTAAATACCTTTACTTCCCCCTTCCCCCTCCCCAAAAAAGTGTCAATATTTTATTTGGATTTTTAACTTCGCTCCATAACAGTTGTTTGACCTCCTGACTCGTGCGAGTCACATAAATTCTGGGACTTTATTCAGGAGCCATGTTCCTGCTATTGAATAAGCAATTTGGGAGGGTGAATTAATGACTTGTGCTGTTGCTGGAAAGTCCCTGAAGAAATATTAAAATTGCTTGCAGACTGAATCGATACTCAGTGAACACCCAGCAAGAGGGCTTCAGTTCTGGAATGACCACAGAAGGCAGGGCTTGGTGGAAGAAGGGGAATTCCTACACCCAGCTTGACAAGCCCCCTCCTAGCCCACCCCCACCTTTCTCTCCATCCCTGGAGCTTTGTCATTTTAAACAGCAAAGTCTGATTAAATCCCAACCAGGATGAAGCCGACTTGTCCTTTCTTGCGAAGCAGGCTCAGGGGACAGTTTACTCTCTTACTAGGCAATGAGAGCCTGGAGGCCATGTTGGAGGTGATGGTCTGGACACATCCACCTGCTGGAGAAACAGGATGGTATTGCTTTCTGGCAGACTGTGCTGTGCCTGGGGATCAGGAGAGTGCTCACTGGGGAGGCTGGGGCTGTGACCACTTCACACTGGGTACACAGAATGGTTGGGTGTTGCACTGCTGGTTCCATCTCTTTGTGTGTCTGACAAGTGTTGGCTATCACTCAGATGGCCACATGATTTCAGCCTTTGTGTATGGGTGTGCCTGTGGGACGGAGAGTTGGAATTGTGTTGTGTTACAGTGTATAGCATTGTGGGGTCCCATTCCTCCAGCAGCTGGCTTAAGGTTTGTTTTTGGTGTTTTGTGGTATTGTATCGAGGTGACTGCACTTTGTGTAACACTGAGTTAGAGGAATTTAAGTATTGTTTGGTGGCAATGTCCATGTTTCTCCTTTGAATTATTGTGTTTGTTGATCATATCAGCATCTTTTTTTTTTTTTTCCATAATGTATGTCTCAGAGATTAGGTTAATGGGTGTCTCCTTGGTGATGTGGGTTGAGTAATGATGTTGGATCTAGGTGGTGGTGCATAATTTTGTAATTGCTTTCTCCGTGTGGTTGTGAGTGAGAGGGCCCATCCTTTAGCTTTTTAAAGCTTTCTGGTTTAGTCATTTGTACTGCTCCTTTTCAGAAGGAAGATTCTAGAAATGCAGAACGAATCTCTTCTTGACCAAATGCACAGTTCTATTCTTCTTGGAAACAAACTTTCCCTGCTCGATGGAACAGTTCTGACCTTACCCCCTGACACAGGTGCTGGTGCCACCCTCCCTACGTCTGCCTAATTTGGAGAGTTAAGCCCCTAGGCTAAACCCTATGCCTGCTGGTAGTTTAGATCCCTGATGGAGTCAGAGGAGGCTGGATAGGAGAAAACTCCCCAGTTCCAATGGGAATAACGTAAATTCTGGTTCCAAAATTCCCATTAGCTCAACTCTGTAGCTCTGGCCATAGCATCTTCTTCCTTCCCAGTATTTCCAGATGATGTGGCTCTGCAGTCACAGCCACACACACATCATGGAAGAGAACAGAAAAAGGTACTAGGCATGACTTTCCTGAGCTTGTAAGTAAATGCATGAATACATCGCTGGGCATGAGACTGCAAAATATACAGAGCTCCCCAAGAGATTACACATGTCTGCACTTCCTTTGATCGAAAGTTGATATGAAGTATGGACTAATGGATAAGCACATGGGTTTCAGAGCCAGTACTACATGGGTTCAAATCCTAGTTCTGCTACTTAGCCTGTTTGAGCAAGTTATTTAACTTCTCTGTACCTCTCATTTATATACAATCCTACAAAGCCTTATGGGGTTGTTTATAAAGCTTAAATCAATTAATACATGCAACATGCTTATAACAATTCCTACTGCAGTAGGCAGTTGTTAGCTATTATTATTATTATGAATATAAGGATTTACCAAGTAAAGTATCCATAAGATTGGCTTATGTATGTGTATAAACATGAACACAGCCCTGGCCGATTTGGCTCAGCGGTTGGAGCGTTGTCCGCGGACTGGAGAGTCCTGGGTTCGGTTCCTGCTAAGGGCATGTACCTCAGTTGCAGTTTGTCCCCGGCCCTGGTTGGGGTCATGTGGGTGGCAGCCACTCGATGTGTCTCTCACACACTGATGTTTCTCCCTCTCTCTTTCTCCCTCTCTCCTTCCACTCTATCTGAAGATAAATGAAAAAGTGTCCTCGGGTGAGGATAAAAAAAAACAACAAAAAACAAACATGTACACATATGTGCTAATATACATGAAGTCCTAAGATAAATCAAGGAGTTTGTGTGTTAAGCAGCGATGTGCAAAAAACTATAGTCAGCTAGGGACAGTCAGGTAGGGGCAGGAGGTAATTCTCTTCTTGGCCTTCTGGTCCCTTTGGATAGTGGCAGGGACTGGGAGTTGATAGAGTTCACCACTGCCCATCTCCACACAGAGGGCTGCATCTAGCCCTGTGAGGATGAATAGGCAGAAAAAGACGGTGGACCATATATATTTTATATTCATTTTTTTTTTTTTAAAGCGCCCTGGCTGGTTTTGCTCAGTGGTTAGAGCATCAGCCCTTGGACCAAAGGTCACAGGTTTGATTCTTGATCAAGGGCACATACTTAGGTTTCAGGTTCTACCCCTAGCCCCAGTCGGGGTCATGTGAAAGGCAACCAATTGATGTGTCTCTCTCACATCGATGTTTCTCGTTCCCTCCCTTTACTCTCTCTAAAAATAATAATAATAATAATGGAAAGTATCCTCCGGTGAGGGTTAACAACAACAACAAAAAAGTAGCAATGATGGAGTTCTCAGAATTCAAATTTAGCTCACTTAAAATTTTTTTTTTTTTAATTTTTGCCCTGGCCGGTTTGGCTCAGCGGTTGGAGCGTCGGCCTGCGGTCCGGAGAGACCCGAGTTCAGTTCCCGCTAAGGGCGCGTACCTCGGTTGCAGTTTGTCCCCGGCCCTGGTCGGTCATGCGGGTGGCAGCTGCTCGATGTGTCCCTTTCACATTGATGTTTCTCTCTCTCTCTCTGTTCCTCTCTCTCCCTCCCACTATACCTGAACAAAAAATGGAAAAATGTCCTCGAGTGAGGGAAAAAAAAATTTTTAATTTAAAAAATCAGGACCTTTATCAGCTAATAGGCATAAATGAAGAATAGTGGAATCTAGGTGTTAAATTTGGGAACTAAGGAAGGGATAAGAAAGGAATCAGATAAGTAAGTGAATGTTAAGACTTTTGGATGAATCTCATGGAAGTCTATTGAGCTGAACTTGGTCACTTAACTAGGTGAAAGGGGCAGGGAGAATTTGGGGTCTCAGTCTCATTCCATGAGCTTTCCCCTGAGTTTGGGAAACTTTGGTTTTCATCTTTGCTGTCATTGGGCACAGAGTAAAAAAGAGAATTTGCAGATGTCCCGTTACTTTGAGCCATTGCACTGATTACAGCCCGAAGTGAACTTGTCTCATTAATTTTTTCCTTAAACATTTTTATCCCTCAGCAATGGAAATAGCTGCAATGATTATCAAACTCCCATACATCCCTGGAATATGCAGATGACATTTAACAATCAGAGGAACCCTTCAAACCCATCAAATAAGGGCTTTTTCCCATTACTGTTTCATTTTATCTTAAAAAAACAAAAAACAAAACGTCCTACAAAATGCAAAGCACCACATCATATAAAAATGCCGTGAGGTCTAGAAAATGCCAACCTTCAACTCCTCAAGCAATAGTAGATGCATCACAGAGAAGGAATGTGCAGTCATACAAAATTCACATCCACACACATCCACAGAGGGAGAGCTCTCAAAATGGACAAAGGGGGGAATTATATAACTAATTCTGTTCAATGGTGAGATAACTGAGTTATAGAGTTGTTGTTTTTCCTGGATGAACACAGAGCAGGCCCAGCTGTGGGCTCATAGCGGACCACAATTCTCACTGGCATTCATGACGCACAGTTCTGTCCACAGAATATCTTTTGGGCTCCTCAAGCATTTTTATTTTTAAAAATTTCAATGTTTATGTACACTAAAGCTAGAACTCATATACATTGACATAGACACATAACAAGAAATATATACTTGATGAATACTATTGCCATAATAATAACTAACATTTACTGAGCACTTGATATCTGCCAGGTGCAATTCTAAGCAGGTTTATGTGTACTAACTCATATAACCCTCATGAGAACCTATGAAAGAGCTATACGATTATCCCCATGTCAGTTGAGAGAAAAAACTGAGGTCCACAGAAGATATGAGATTTACCTCTAACCATGCAGCCAGTGAGTAAGGAAGCTAGATTCAAACTCTGGTAATCTCTCCCCAGAGCCTGCTTTCTTATATTTTCTATGCCACATAGGTTTATGTGAATTGCCTCACATAAACCGGTGTTTAGCAAAGGTTTTCTGAATGGATGAATGAAAGAATAAATGAATGAAAGACCGTATCTACTAAGACCCCTGATATTCTCCTTCAATATGGCAAAGTGGATTCCCTTATGGAAGCCAGGTCTAATAGACAGCTTAAGCTTGTTTGGATAAAGTGATTTGCCCTCCCAACCAACTTTCAGGTGAAAGTGTCCATCAGCTATGCTTGTTCAAATACTAAATGCTCTAAGCTCCAGCTCTCCACTGACTTTAAGGCCAAGCCCAATCCCCCTTCAAATCAGAAATGAGACGCTAATACATCAAAAACGCTTTCTACCCACAACACTTTATTTCCTAGAGTGTGGTCCTCTGCAAACAGGTGTTTCCCAATGAAACAAAACACCAATACAATGAAAACGGGGATTAATTCTATGCCTGGATTAAAAACTAAGAAATTCAATCAATTACTTAGACATCTTCAAATCACCACATACTTGACATCATATCGACAACATTTATTAGATGATTGACTAAAGGTTTTGATTTTCATCCAAATATTTGGAAGTTGCCACAGTCATTAACCTATTTGTCAGCAAGTACTGATGAGTTTCCAAGAGATATAAATGAACAATAAGGAGAAAAAAAAATAACTCAGAATAAAACAGACTAAAGAGGACAGAGGTAGCAGCTATTCGGCAAAACTAGTCAAGCAGACTCCATTCTGGGAATGGATTGCTGCCTTGGAGATCCATTAGAACATGGATCTAGCTCACAAGAGACTCATGTGCTTAAAGACCTTTAAAGTCTTAAAAGGCTGTATCCTTGCCTGTCTATAGAACTGGACCCAATCAGATCCCTGCACAATGGAGCTGATGGATCAGTCCCCGCATCTGGTATAGACAGCCCACAACTGACAGCCTCATTTGCTCTCTGGATGACTACATGCCTGTGCCCTGAGCATCTCTACGTATCAACAGTCCGAGCTGCAGATTTTGCAAAGCTGGGCGTAAATCTGGTTTGTGAATTTGTACATGTACCTCTATCTATGATTTAGTGCACTGTCTTTTGTCATTTCTCCTACTTCTATTTTCTTTCCCTCTCTACTTTTTAATGCTATTTACAGCTTCCTTACCCATAAGGTGGCACAGCGATCTTTCAGTGTCTCTACTGATATACCCAAATAATTTTTCTTACCCAGGTTTTCTCTCCACTCAACTTAATTTATGTTTTAGTAAGTAGGAACTTCAGATTGTTCCATTCAATAGTATTTAGGTTTATCACTTTTATCAAAGGGATCATGGCACTAAAGGACTCCTTGCAAGGGACATTTGTTTATTCTTATGAGAGACCGGCTCTCCCTGCATGCGAGAAGGCTTTGTGCGTGTGGGCATGCATACACAGCGTTCTCAGTTTGTGCCACTATGCTCCATTGCCCTGTGTCAATGCCATTTGGCACTGGCAGGAAGAGCCCAATGAAATCATAATATGGACAGAAGCTGACCCTCAAAGGGCTGGAGATAAATCCAGGCCCTGGGCCTTCCCTGCCGATGACCACTCAGTTCTTTTAGGGTTATGCCTGTCCTGGCTGCTTCCTCCAATACCTCTTCCTCCCACACACCCCCTTCATCCCAGAGCTGCAGAAGACACTGTGAGGACATTATTCACAAGCAAGGTTTGGGGGGATCTCTTCTCCTAGAAATGTGAGTTGGAGGGTAGAAAACTAGGACAATGCCTCCCTATATTTCTAGGTCATCTATTGTTGTTTTTTTTTCCTTTTCAATTCTTTCCACACCTTTTCATTGCCAACTCTATTTGACCTTGAACTCTGGCCTATCCATTCACACCAGAATGTGTTCCAAGGGGGACAGCACCTCCAAAGAAGCAGTCACCTGGCCTGACAAGCCTGGCGACCAGTAGCCAGAGGGGCTAGCCCATCACTCCACTCCTGGAAATAAATCCCATTGTATTTGCATTTTAATTTTCCACATAAACAAAGGCCCAGAGTACTCGCTTGGGCAGCATCACGGGATGAATTTAATTAGAAATGAAAAGTTTATAGGGCCCTCTTTAATGCGATTAATGCTCAGTTAACATTTATCACATTCGTATGCTGGAATCGCCTTTTCTAAGCAGCCACTGGCCATGAAATGAATTTCTCTCAACTTTTTTTGCACCCACCCTGGGAGGTCATCTCCTAAGGAGTCTGTGCTGCCCTCCAAGCTGTCTTCTACAGCCAGGAATTAGCTGGTCCTCAAAGCCAAGTACAGGGGAAGTGAGAACAGGGGAAGAGACACATTTGTATGTACGGGGTGGGAGGGCAGGGGGCGTAAGAATGAGTTAAACACTATTTCCAGGAAGAACTGGACATGAACCAAGGTGGTACCCTCTGCAAACAGCTGAGTGCTCCGCCCAGCAGACTGACTTAAAGGCTTCAGAGTCTCTTTAATAATAATAATAATAATAATAATAATAATAATAATAATAGATGCTCTTCCTACTACATACACACAGTGCATTTCTGTGGCCAAAAATCAGGTTTCTGCTAGGCTGGTCAGTGTTGATCACATCTGGCTCTCACTTCTCTTCTCCTGTCTTCAGCCATCTTTCTTCTACCCTTTTCCCTGTCTCAGCCAGGGCTCTGTTAGACTGTTCCTTCCAGTCCCATGGCCACTGGGAAGGAACCCAAGTCTTGACCCTGAAGAATACCTCCTTTTCTCTGGCTCTCCCAGAGGCCAGACAACTAGTCAGTGGGAAGGCTGCCTGCCCCGGTGTCAGCTCCTGAGGGAGGCAGAGAGGAGTGGGGGAACATGAAACCTCTACTGGTCCCCAGAGGAACGCTGGCCTTCCTTATCTTATCAAATTCTCTTCAATCTTCAATTAGAGTCTACTGAGATTGGCCTCCTAACCCAAACCAGCTAATCTGAGTGATGATGAGGAGGACAGAGAGGAAGGAAAACATACGGAATGGTGGAGGGAAAGGAGGTATCCTCTCTGCAGATAATAAAGGAGATAAATAGCATGGTCTTTGTCCCTGCCTACATGCACACTCCCTTTGAGGACCTCAGCAGATACAAACAAGTAGTTACTACCTGTTTTCCTAGTAGTGTGTTACACACAGCCACCACCCTGGTATCACACACAACTCTACACCCTCACCTCTAGCACAGCAAACACATGTATACACACTCACAGACTAAATGTGTCAGGACCCTCTATGTACCTGACAGAACTCCAGTCATCAACCCAGCAGATCAACTACCATCCAGTTAATCCTGCATTCTCCCAGTAACATTTACTAACACTCCAAACAGGCAGGCTGTCCAAGTGATGGCAAAGACGTTCGTTCTGGGACCAAACAATCTCTTCAACTAGAAAACCTCTGAATAGTAAACCACTAGCTCTCTGTTCAACAGGACTGACTCCCAAGAGCTCCATAGTCACCAAATTCTCTTGGTATGATCCACAAGGCATGCACCATCCTCTAGAATTAGGATGAGAGGTCACAGGATAAGGGGCGTTATGAGGCCTTCCTCCCTGGCATCTCTATGACCTGCCAAGCTGGATGCTGCCCAAAAGGTTCCTGATTTCCTTTGGCTTCCTTCACCAGTCCAGCAAAGACCCTGGGGCCAAGAGGAAGCATCAGGACCAGGGAAAGCTGCCCCTACTGCTCACATTTGCTCAAGCTCTTGGGCCACTGTTGACTCCCTTCCTGCTCTCCTCCCTCGAGTCCTTCCTCTTTCTGATTTCTTGACCTTACTGTGCCTACAAGGTGGGTACAGTTTCCTTTTCAGCCTGTTGCCCAGTCTCACAGCCTTTCTCCTCCTGCCAGCAACTGCCAAGAGCTGCCAGGAGCTGCCAGGAGCTGCCAGGAGCTGCCGGTCATGTCCTCTGGCTTCCTCTATTCCTGGATGGCTGCAGCAGGAGCTCACTGCAGAGATGCTCAGGAAGAGCTGAAGGCAGGTAGAGGAGGAAGTCCAGAGCAAAGTGGCCAGAAGCTCCCAGGTAGAAGGGGCTCTTATCTGGAATACCCAAGAGGCGAGGACCTCCCTTTCTCTTGGCCTCTCTCCCACACACCCTCCTGCCAGAGACCAGGCTGGAGCAACCGCACTGCAGCAGCCCTACAGCCCCTACCAGCCTGCCTTGCAGTGTGCTGCCTGATGCAGGTGCCTGGAGCTCCAGGTCCTGTGCCACTTCCTGGGCTCTGACACCTTCCTCCTCCCTGGCTGGCCTCTTCTTTTCTCCTTTACCACCTCTGAGCCTCCTCAGTTCCCCTCCAACTGGTCTACCAGCCACCCAGAGCTCTGGCTCCCTCCAACCACCTCCAAGAATTTGCAGGGCTACCAAAGGTCATTGGCTCAGATGCACAGATCCAACCCCTCTATTAAGGCTTCTATTGCTCCCTGCTCTACACTCTTACCATACGCTTCATTCCCAAACACATCTGTCCAGGCTGAGCCAGGTCTGAGATCTTTCCCTTTTCCCTCTCAGCTTCATCACCTCCTTCCATACTCTTCCAGTCCTCAGTCTTACTTTTGCCCTCCTCTTTCCATCCATATCTTGCCCTCTTCTCCCCCAGTTAGAGAGAATACACATCCTCCCTCACCTTCCTCCCTGAGGAGCTTTTGGACTAAGGAGCTCAGGAAATGTCACAGTCCCCTGCACCTGTTGTGAGGTTATGGCTCTGGTCTGGAGCAGTAAGATCAGTTACACAGACTGGGGCTGCAGACCACTAGCCCATGAACTGAATCAGGCCCGAAGATGTGTTTTATTTGGCCAGAACAAAAGTTTTAAAATTCAAATCTGCTGCCTCTAGGCTGGGCCTGCGCACTCCAGCTTCTGTTTGTCCAACTCTTACCATCTCTGTCTCATCTCCTGTGGCTGCTCCCACTGACCTCTGTGCCATGGGCCTGGAGGCATTTGTGCTCCTGACCCTGCAAACACATGGCATCTCCATCACTGCCCCTCACTAACTCACTTCTTGCCAATTTGGATGTTTGGGCACTACTTTTCTCCCGCCACACCCCTAAAATAAACCTGAACTCTCTCAAATGCCAAGGACTCTGTTTCTCTCTCTCTCTTTCCCACACACATGAAAAATACAAAATATCTCCTGATCATCTTAAAAACCAAAAGAAAGAGTCCAGTTATTTTTGTGATTTTTGATGATGAGGCTCTATGGCCTCTCCCATCCTCCTCCCTCCCTCTTTGAGAGTTCCCAGGTCTACATGGGGCCTTGCTCCTTCTGCTCCAGTGCCAGGTCATTCTCCTCTTGTTTCCCACACCCCCGAGAGCTCCCCTGTGCACAGCCTACCCCAGGAGGCCCCAAACATCTGCTTCTGCCATCACACCCCTCCTGGTCTCCACGCCAGCTCCAGCTACACATTTCTCCCACATAATTTCCTATTTCCCTGGCACCTGGATTACTTGGGAAGGGTTTGGAGGCTGGAACCGGGGCCTGGCTGTTGGGAAAGCTCTGCTGATGACTGTGTCCCAGTGCTGCTGGGGCATCTGCAACACTTGGTGGGTCACTGCACTGCAGCTCTGCAGGAAGGGGACCCACCAAGAAGAACATCTTTTGGGCTGTTTACGCAGTTGATCCCTAACCAGTCCTGCCAACTGGGCCAGGACTCAAGTGTTGAAGTGAAGATGGACAGCTGATCACAGCTCTCCATCATAAGGGTAGCTTCCCTGTAGCAAAACCCTCTTTTTGGGGGGCTAACTGGAATATGGAGTGTTACAGTATGCAAAAAGAAGAAGAAGGAGGAGGAGAAAAATTTGGACCCAGCTTGCCCAAGTTCTGAAATGAAGAGTTTTTGGCCCAGCCCCATAATCACCCAATGGCCCAATGACTGCCTCACTGATTAACCTGATGGACCCAAGGACAAGGTGTCCAGCCTTTGCGACTGCATGTCACATCCTATGGGCCTTCTTCCATTTCCACCTCTTTGCCTCAGAACCCTTTCATCAAAGAGCAGATACAAGTTGGTGGGCGCGCACATACACACCTCCGAATATGAATGTCTATGCCTAGAAACCATCATGAGTATATTCAGATGGCACCTTTACAAATAACCTGTTTGTTGAGATGAGGAAAACATCTCAACCTTGTAGTTGACTGGTAGACAGATAAAGCCAAGGTGATTTAATTTCCCACCTGTTTAATATTTAACTTGTGATTTGCACATTGGTTGTGAGACACTGTTTCCCACTCCTCGGGTCTGCCAGGGCACCTTCTCTCTTTAGATTCACCTGCATGGCTGGGCGAGCTGCACTGACCATAGCCATAACTGCCTCCCTGCAAGAATCTGGGCTCTGCACACCTGGTTTAAGCAGGAAGGAAGGAGATACAGGCCAGATTAGCACTCTTTACTGCATTCTTTTAAAGAACAGGAAGTGAAAAAAATTCTTTCCAGTATACTCATTTTCCTTTTACTATAAGAACTCAAATTTCCAACTCCAGGTAGCAACAAAGAGGGGCTAAGGACAGACTTAAGCATTAAAAGTAAAATTGTAGCATAGCTAGAACTTAAAATCTAGGAAGCTAGAAACAGACAATTGAGCCCCTGGCTTAGGGTTTTCCTTTAATAGTCCTGCTGAGAAGACAGGGAAGCAGGATCTCTCTTCCATGTGAGCTCATAAGAAACCGACTCTTCAGAGTGCAAGCTCTTGGTGCTGGTGGGTGGGTGGGGTGGATTTACCTTCTGCATCAGTTACTACTATCACTACTCTTTCTCTGGAAGCTATATCTAGTCCACAAGTACATACCATCATATAAACAACCACATGACCTCATGTGTACCAGAACAAGTCCATTTCCCAACTGTTTGTTCCCTTCCACTCCAACTTCCACCAGTGCCTTTCTTCTACTGATCTACTTTGTACAGTAATTCTCCCCTTATGCCAATATGCTCACAAAGCCAATGCTCTCCCCTGCCACACCCCACTCCAGTACTCCCTTCTCCAGGCACTGTTTCCCTTCCAGGGGCTGCTCTTGCCTGGCCCCATCTCCACTTGGCTAATTCCCCCTGTGGCCCCTGTATTGAACTGTTGTGTTGTCCATTTCCCTGTGACAGGGCTCTGGTTACAGAGTTATTGATTGGTTTTCATGCAGACAGATGGGCCCTTCCTGAGCTCCCATCGAAATCCCTGCCTGTATGGGCTGATTGTTGCCTCTCAGAGTGTAGGATTGCACTGGAGACCACCCTCTATGCAACCTCCATGGCCCAGGCTGTAGACGGTAATAAATGGAAGCAAACCTCAGCAATAATAAAAGCAATTGAGTGGGTTACCTGTGCAGACACAAGATTTATGCCTCTTTATTTTGATGTGATTGTTTTATTGAGTTCTCAGAATAGTTGGGACACTTTATTTATTTGTTTGTTTGTTTGTTTGTTTGTTTATGGGTTTCCCTTTCTTTTCTTGTTTGCATCACCCTCTAAACCCACCTGGAGCATTCATGAGGGGCAACCCTTCCTGTCTGCCTCTTCTCAAGAGTTGCCAACTTAGGTAAGAACTCAGGGCAACCAGCCATTGCTCTCACCTGAGAGCCACTTTGTGGCCTGAACACCCACTCTGAGCCAGCCAACAGGGAAGGAGACCAACATGACTGCTGGCCAAGTCTAAAATAACTAAGAGAACAAAAATGGCTTTTCAGAAGGACAATGCCAGCTCTTTTTAAGGAATTAAGAGGACCAACAATCATGGCTATTTCCCATACTACTCTAATGATGGGTGACCTCAGCAACAGGAGACCCTGTCTGGGGAGGGTCAGGTGAGCAAGCCTTCTCAGACAGAAACTGAAATGTGTGTTTGCTATTTGTGACCTAGTCTGGTAGGCCAGGGGTGAAGAAGGCAAGTTCTCTGTCCTTATTTTTCTCATTCTTCTGTGGGGAGAAGTCTCCTTCTTAGCCATAACTTGCCTTGGCTCTTTGCCATGAGACCAACAGCCCTGACCACCAAACAGCTGCAAAGCTATGGAAATGTGGCAGGAAAAACTGTGCTTCTGGCCCAGCTTTGTGCCAAACCAGGTCCAAGAGTCAAATGTGCAATGTTCTAGAACCTGAGTTTCAGACAGGGAGACACAAACCCTGGCCCTAAACATGTCCTCAGCATTCCCTTGGCTAGGATGAGTGGCTCCCAGCTTACTTAGAAAGATCTTTGAATGAACAGCTGGTAGACCACTGCCACCCCACCGCCAGAGCTCTGATGAAGACCTGTGAATGACACAGGATGGAATTCTTTACCAGCACGGAGGCCGTAGCCTTCTTGAAGCCAGTGTTGCCGCTGCTGAGAGGATGAATGTGCTCACTTAGAGCCAAACAGGCTAAGAGAGAGTGTAGGTAGCAAGTGCTCAGTGAGAAATAGACCCTGGAAGAGTCCACTCCAATGATCTAGGGGCAGGGAGTGCCCTGGTCCCAAAGAGCATAGGGCAGGCTGAAAAAGTTAGGAGAGTGATAGCCTTCCGTCAGCTCATTACAAGAGATTGCCCTCAGGGGATCTTCAGTAACCCTAGACTCTACCTGGAGATTGTGCCTGGTCTTTCAAAGGTGCTGTATTCTCTGCCCAGAGCAACAGCCGAACGAGAAGGCTTTGGCATATAATCAGGAAAATCCTTCCTGCCTACTCAATTGCGATGTAAGTAGGTGACTTTCCCTCTTTCAGTAGCATGGATCTCCCTCCATCTCTTCCCCTCTCTAGGCCATTTCCCACACCAGATTTCAATCTCCAGTCACCTGTTTATAAACACCCGCCCTCTACAGCGGCAGTGTACAAGCCGAAGAACTGGCAACTCCACGCTCAGTGATCAGTCACCCAATATTGAGAATGACTCAGATGCTAAGAAATGATCCACATGTTAAGCAATTCAGTTAACCCTTCAGAATTTGGACAGTGGTTTCTAGGGGTGTAGGAGGTGGGAGGCCTCCATGACCTACTCGTTTGGCTCAGAGAAGTATTTCTATGAGGATTTGCCAATGGAGAGTGTGGGTTGGGTGCCCAAACCCTTATCGCGACAGAATTAGAGAAAGCCAAAACCATTTTTGAAAGCATAAAAAGCAATTTAGTTTATAACCACAATGCTATATTTCAAGTGCGGTGACAGCATCTGTTTTGAGGAGAAGAATATGAAAAACCTTCCTTTTTGGCTCAGGTCGGTGAGCATGTGTGGACTTCCTTTCTTGCCAACCACCAGCACATGCACACCCTTACTCATAATGGTTATCAAGTACCCAACACATGTGGGCATCTCACCAACAGGAATAATCTCAACTCAAGAACACCCCAGTGCACCACACTTTCTGTGCAGGGGGAAATCTCCAGGCTCTTTCCACACAGAGTGAGAATTCACAAAGTTCCTGACATCGTCAGCACCAGCAGAAACACCTGCCTTTATCAGGCTTTATGGTGAAACAACACAACTCAGGTAACCCATTCCCCTTCAGAGCAAAGCACCTTCGGGGCTGAAGCTAAAGCGTGGGGCCCAGATGCATCCCTCCAGCTCCGACTCAGCAGCACACCGAAAGGCTCCCAGAATTCTTTGCAAAATATTAACCGTGATAGGATTTTGTCCCAAAACAAAATTGAGAATACCCTCACTGCTTCTTGTTGACAAAGCAAGCCAGAAAGCCTAACTGAGGACCCAGGGCTGTCTGCCCATGCTGCTAGTGACTTCCCTGTTCCTCTCCTCCCACTCTTTCTCCATCTACAGCAACACCTGCCCACAGATGGCTATTTCTCCACACCCAAAGGAAGCCTCCGTGCCCCTCAGGTGACAGGACTCCACACAGAGCAGATTCTGCCGCTGTCAGAGCTGCCAAGCTGAGGCCGTTCTTTCTCACACTCTCATTTCCCCCGAGACTCACTTCTCTACTTTCTCCCAGTTCTAACAGGTGCACCTCAAGGCCTTGGAGCTTGATCCTGGGGTCACCTGTCCCCTGCTCTCCATGGCTTTTCAGTATGACAGTATCACCAAACTTATACCTAAGCCAGCTTCCAAAAACATCTCAGTCAATGAAGAGTATATTTTGGGGTGAGGAGGCAAGGGGTACTGGACAAGGGGGGCTACCAACACACCTGCCTTGATTGCTTCAACCATCCACCCTTCAAGAGAAGCAATCTGCCTTACCTGTACATGTCTTGGGTTCCTCCAAAGTAAATCGTATCACTGACAGCAGCATTTCTCTCTAATGTTCTCCAGAACACCAGCACCCAATCCCAGTACCACTGCTCCTCAGCAGGGCTACTCTCCCCCCAAGACCTCAGTGCCAACTCACTCAAAGGACCAGCAGCCAGCCAAGAGGCTAAATCTCCAGATGGCTCAGAAAACAATGCGTTGTCTCCTTTCCTTCCCTAACCACCATTCTGGCCTCAGCCCCAAAGCTCCCCCAGCCTTCTCCTCTGGTTTTTAAATGCAAAGACTCATTTCTCTCCCAAACCACCCTGCATCTTTCTCCAGCTCCTTTGGAAAATGTCTGAATGTCAAACTGCTATGCTTTCAATACCTAGCTGAGCCAGGCCCAGGGAGCTGGAGGGTTTTCGGAGGGTGTATAATTAGCTGATCAGTATTATGTTACCCTGTTCATAACTGAATAACCATTTTAATACAGATGGCACACACTGGGATAATTTGTGGGGTCGCCTTGCAGTACGTTACAGCACGAGTGTGGCAGAGGGAATCTTCTTTAGCCAAGGTACATTCTACCAGCTCATTTTACCTGCTGTTTTCAGGATGATTTGGGATAATTCCATATCATTTGCAAAATATTTTTTTAAACCTTGATACGTGATGCCAGTTTCTAAATTATTAGTTGTCCTGATAATGAGCCTATGAAGACTGCAAAGAATAACAAGGGTAGGAAACCCTTACCTCTCATCTCATTTGCTGATTTGCATTAAAATGGGGGGCATGGGTTGAAAGGCTGGCCAAGGTTATCTGGAACTTGTACAGGGTCTCTGTTAACGTCAGGTTGTACAGTTCTGTGATGTTGAAGCCATCCTGTGTTTGCATCCAACTGCTGCTTATGTGTGCTGTACCCACCACAGACAGACACATTTGTACACTGGCTGGGTGTACATACATGGACGGAGTATGCACATGTGTTCTTCTAGGGGACATGTTGGAGGGGCTTGGGGATTGGGAGACTAACTATCTTCTGCTGTTATATGTCAAGCTGACTCCAGCCTGTGTCATCCCCATGTGTCAGAGCCTG
The DNA here is from genome assembly GCF_014108415.1 of Molossus molossus. Classification (NCBI taxonomy): domain Eukaryota; kingdom Metazoa; phylum Chordata; class Mammalia; order Chiroptera; family Molossidae; genus Molossus; species Molossus molossus. The sequence continues at coordinate 23,437,090 of NW_023425352.1, forward strand.
TCATCAGTGCACTCTTAGGCCTGGACATAGGCACTCCAGATGGTTAGAGGCATCTCCTAAGGTTCAGCCTTAGAATTCAGAGTTCTCCCTCCCTGACTGACATCCCACTCCTTGTCCACCTTCTCTAGTCCTTGCCAATTACTGGCTAGTGGTTGGCATTTGCTCCACCGGCCTGGATACTCCTGCTTGTAGGCCGGAAATTTGTTCGAAGCTGGCTTGCAAGGCCTGGGCTCCGGGGAGGCAAGCTTTGTGGGAGTTGGCAGGGAGGGTGGGGGAGCCAGGACAGGCTGCTGCCCCTGGGGAAGGGAGTATGCCTTTAGAAAGGGAAGTCTGTTTGGAGGTGATGAATAGACACTGGTCATTTTAAAGGCTTCGGCTGTGGGCTGTGATTGTCTCTAGATACCGAGGTGCGTAATCTTGGAGTCTTAATTACCACAAACACTTGGATTCATTTCCAGGACACCAGCGGGAGAAGCCTGGCAGGGAATACTCAGCCCTAAGGTGGAGACAGCCCTGTCTGTCTGTCTATCTCTCTACCTTCCAGGTCCCTCTCCCAGGCCAAAAGACTTTGGGACTGGGACTAGGGAGGAAGGGCAGAGGCTAGAGAAAGAACCAAGACCCCAAGATCCCAAGACCACGTGCTGGGGTGCCCTGGTGATCAGGAGCTGGAAGCTGGAGTCCTGCCCTGCAGCTCAGGGTGGCTTGCTCACCTGTTGATGGAAGAGACGCTGGGCACTGTGTCATTGTCGCAGATGCCCTCAGCCAGCAGCCGGTCGCGGATTTCCCAGGCGAACATAGTTGGGTTCTGTCGCTTGTACTCAGCAATCTTATCCACCACTTTGGGCGTCGCCACTTTGGGCTTGGAGCCGCCTATCACTCCGGGCTTGATGCTGCCAGTCTCGTAGTACCTGCCGGGAAGGCCGGCAGGGTCAAGGAGCATCAAGAATCGGTTGTGGCCAGGGCGGGGTCTGTAGGTTCCTGAGCCGCTGAGCCACACTCCTGCCCAGAGCAGCCGCGCAGAGGGAAAAGGCCCAGCGTGGCTGAGTGGGCTTCCAGGGGCTGCTTGGCTAGGGCAAGGGACACAGCAGAGGATGAAGGGGAGGACAAGGGGACACTCCCTCTGGGGAGGCAGTTATAACAGGGGCAGGGTGCGCACCAGCCCGAATAGGCGCACCTGGGAGTGGAAGCCTGACTTTCAATTGGGTAAAGCAGGAGGAACAGGGCTTTTCCCCCACGCAGACCAGGGCCGAGGCACCATCTCCAGCACTTTCCCACTGAGTGCTGAGCCCCTTTGGGAACCAAGACCCTCCTTCTGCCTCCCCAGTGCTTATTTTTCTCCTCCTGGGGTCCCATTTTTGCTTCTCCCCCTATTCTTCCAATCCTCCACTCTGCATATCTCTGCTAGAAGAGGCGTCTGGCCCCCTTTCTGAAGGAATCGGGTTGCCTCCCCCAAGGACCCTGGAGCTAGGCAGGCGCTTATACGACCCCACTCCACCCTTGGTCCTGGGGCTGCAGCCACCTCCTGAGCGCCGTCTCCAAAAAGGAGCAGCTCTCCAGATATGCCCCCCCACCACCACACACACAGTCTGGCATTTCCCTCTCCTGCCGGCATCCTCAACTTTTAGCCCAGTCCTCAGGCTGGCGACCCAGGACCGGTGGGGGAAGGAGGCAAAACATCTCCCTGGGGCAGCTCCGAGGCCCTCACCTGCCCAGGATTTTGCTGACACAGCCGTGGCTGACCCGCAGCTGCCGGGAGATGTCGCAGGGCCGCACACCCTGGTGGGCTAGCTCCACGATGCGCTGCCTCACTACGTCGGGCAGGGGCCGGCCGTTCACAAACACCCCCCCAAGCTGGTTCACACCCCCGTGCCCTGCTGGGGAGAGACAAGAAAAAAAACACAACACCCCACACACAGCAGGGACCGGCCATTAGTCAGGGTCCGCGGCCCAGGACGTGTGAAAGGAGCAGGCAGGGTGGAGGGGCATGTCCCGGGAGAACGGTGGCCCGAAGACCACAACGCGGAGGATTGGGGATTGGAACCCGCGGGCCGTAGAGACTCGGAAGTGCAGATTCTGGGCGGAGGACTGGGAAAGAACACGGCTCAGAGACCAGTGCGACACAAGGGAGAAAGTGAGGGAAAGGACAGAGACACAGGGCAAGAGAAAAGAGGAAAGGGGGGGGGCAGCAAAGGGGGAATTAATGCCAGCAGGAAAGAATGTAGCAGAAAGGAAGGGCCGGGCAGAGGACGGAACCTGAGTGGAGCGGGATCCCGCCTGAGCCGCAGGCAAGATGGAGTTGTCCGTGTGCAGGCGAGGTGCTTGGAGGCGGGTGCTTTTGGGGGTCTTCGTAAGGGTGACTGTGCATGAGGACTCCGAACACAGACTGGGACATCTCTAAGTCCCTGACATCCTCTCTACCTTTTTCCTTGTATTTATTTTTAATCGGATTGGAATTTTCCCACCTCTTTTTCTGTGTTTTTGTTTTGTTCTTTTATTTTTTTAATCGAGAATTTTTCTTTCCTTTATGTTTTCTATCCTCTCGCCTCCCTAGTGTCTCAAGTTCAAAGAAAGCCAGGTAGAGGAGGGAAGGCTGAAGAGGCAGGGGCCCGGAGTCGGCTGCGCTCAAAGACACGGAGGCAGCGGTGAGCCGCGCGGCGCCGGTAGCAGCCGCAGAACGCAGGCTGCTGGGGCTCGCGGCTGCCGCTGCGTCAGGCTCGGGGTCCACCGCCTCGCCCGGGTCGCCTGGTATAGGTTGCCCCGGCGCGCGGAGGGCTCGCGGAGAACCCTGTGCAGCCAGCCCAGGCCAGCTGGTGTCCTTCTGACCTCAGACCTGGCAGCCGCCCCGACACCGCGCAGCAGAGTGTTTGTTCGCCTGGCCAAGAGGAGGGTGCTGGGTCTCCAACCAAACTCCGCGGGCTTCCAACCTCGGAACCCAGGTGGTTACCGGATGCCAGGCCTGAGGGCGCTGACCGGCTCCCCATTCTCCCTGGCCTAAAGCAGTCTAGAAAGACTGCACCCAGAGCGATCAACCCGCAGCCGCAGTTACTGATCAATCCAAGCGCAGACTTCTATCGGCCCAGTTGGGCCGAACCGGGCGGTCAACCTGCAGCCCCTGCCCTATAAGCCTCAGGCGACTTTCGGAGAAAGCGGGGACATCTGTGTCCCACTCAGTTCTTTCCCGTCTCCTTGCGGGGGGGACCCAGAGCACTGGCGAGCAAAACCCCTAGGGAGAGGTTTCGGGGTCTGGAGGTGGGGGGAGGCCGGAACATCTAATTTTACCCCCATCTCCGCTGGTCTCCCTACCTCTAGCCCCACTCCTCACCCCTCCCGGCCCTCCAAACCTCAACCATCAATAATTTAGGCCCCGGGAGAACTCGCGTTACCGGTATGAAAAGGCGGCAGCTGCGGGCAGATTAAAGATGAATAATTCAGCCTCCCCGGGCTCTGGGCCCGGCCCCTCATCCCCAGTCTAAGGGGTGGGAATGGAAGAGGACGCGACGGGAGTCCAGGGCTGGGGTCGGAGCCGGCTCCGAATTGGGCCTGGAATGCGCCACTGCCAACGGCGCCGACTCGGGCTGCGGCTGCTTGCCGGCCAGTCCGCCAGCCCGCCGCCCGCGCCGCGGTCTCTCTCTTCCTCCGATCACCTTCAGCTCGCTTGATCCCTTTTAGGTTTCAAAGTGGCACCCAGTGGGCGCCCGGGATTCAGAGAGCCCCCCTCGGGAACAGCCAGAGAGAACAGCGAGAGCAGAGGCAGCGGAGCCGAGGAGCCGGCGGGCTGGGCGAAGACGGCGTGCAGACCCGGTTTCACTCCCTCAGAAAAGGAGCCTGGATTTCTGGCTTGGCTCGCGGAGACTCGCAGCAGCTCAGGGCCCCTGGCTGGGATGTCCTGTGCTTGGATATTCTTTAGGAAAACATATTTTATCCCAGGGGCATTTTTAAAAGCTCCCCCTGTAATGCTAAATGTATGCTTAGAGAGAAACTCAGCTCTTCCTCTTTGGCTCTCCTGTCTGAAGCACATATCCAAGCTAGTTCTAAAAAGTTTCCCTGTGAAAAGTTACAAATCATCCTTAATTATTAATCTACAAAGGAAGAGATGTTTTTATTTGGAATCTATTTATCTAAAAAAAAAAAAAAAAAAAAAAAAAGCCTGAAAAAAATCTCTGGATTGTTTTCCAAGCTAAAGACAAATGACATGAATTAAATTCAAATTTAATTAAAATAATTACCTTTTCTTATTTTTTTTTGTTTCTTTTCTCTCCACCTCCTTTTTTGGTCACATCCTTTCTGTTTTTTTCTCTTTTGTTTCCTTCCCTGTTTTTTATTTTTCTCTCTTTTCTCCTCAGCTTTGGCATTTGCCTTCCTTTTGTTCTTTTCCCATATTTTCTTCCTCTTTGCCTACCTCCTGGCTAGGTCACTGGCTAAACCGACCTCACCAGGAATGTGAGGTGGGCAAGGAGCCTCCAGAACTAGAAGCAGAGCTTTGCTCTGCCCAGGTGCCTCCTGGAAGGCTCCTCTAACTCCATCTCTTGCTGACTTGAATTTCTCCTTGGAACCTCTCTTTGTTTTTAGAGCATCTCCCCTGGAGAGGCAGAGAAAGGTGACCACCACTTCCTACAAATCTCAGACTCCCAACTCAAGGAGAAGAGAAGAGGAAAGAGAGGGAAGGGGAATGGGAAAGAAAAGAAGAGGAAGGAAGTATTTCAAACCAGCCCACGAGAAGCCTTGACTGGGCTGGCAGGGCACAGAGATGCTGGGAGCTGAGGGTCAGAAGGGGGCACCCCACCCCCATACTCTTCTGCCCGATTGTCCTGACACTGAGGCTGCTGGTGCTCCATGTCTCATCCTGGACAACCACATTCTAAGTTGGAGAAAGGCAGAGATGAGGGAAGGGAAGAGAGGGAGGCAAACAGAGAGGGAGGGAAGAAGAGAGAGGAGATAGAGAAAACACAAACCCTGGAAACAGCCAGCCCATTAGTCCCCCAGCCCAGGGCAAGAGGGTGGCTAGAAACGGGGGTTTCTGTAGGGGATGGGGTGTGGATCCACGACTTGAAAAGGAGCAGGTGAAAGGAAGGAAGGAAGGTGATGGGCGCCAGGGAAGGTAGGTAGGCAGGTAGAGGTAGAAGTATGGGTGACAGAAGGCAGAAGGAGAGAATTTGAAGGCTTTAGAAACACTGGGAAATCAGAGAGGAAGAACGAAAGGGAAGACTAGGCGAAGCCAGCGTGTCCTCCAAGATAGGACCTAAGCACCGGGGGCCAGGGCCATGCCAGGACGGAACCGGGTTGGGACGGGGAGCCCCGAGCTGGGACAGAAGCCGGGCGCCGGTACTCACGGTGCATCGCGGAGAAGGGGTCTGCTTTGCAGTGCATATCCATGGGGAGGCAGAGGAGCGGGAGCAGCGCGGCCGCCGCCGCCGTGTCGCCTCTCAAACTCAACTTCAGGACTTGAGGAGAAAAGGGAGGGACGGTGGGGAGTGGGGGTGAGCGGGTGCCCAGCTGCGGCGGGGCGCACACGGGCGGGGGTGGGGGGCGCCGCGCTGCTCTCCCGGCGGGGACTCTTCCCTGGCCGGCCGGAACTGGCAACCGCAGCCACCGCAATTTCCCACCGTCGGGGCTCGGGGCTGGCGATCAGCAGAACGGCCCCGAGGCGGCGGACCGGGCCGGGGGGATCTGGGGGCGCATGGCGCGTGCGGCTGCTGCGGCCAGGGCTGAAGCTGGGAGGGGGAGGAGGCTGGCTCAGCTCTCCTGGAACCCGGTCATCCGAGAGGCGGCAATCGGAGAGGGCGAGGAGCTGGGGTGGCCCGAGGGCGCCGGGCGGGGAGTCGGGCCGCTCCAAGTGTCGGTGAGTTGGCGAAGTTGGCAGAGAAGTAGCAATCCTCGGGATGTCCGAGCGGGCGCCTTCACGAGGGGACAGCGCGAGCCGGGCCCCCGCCCCCGGAAAAGGCAGGCGCAAGCCGCCGCGGCCGAAGGGCCGGGAGGGAGGGAGGGAGCCGAGCGGCGCCGGCAGCACTGGGCTTGCCCCAGGTGGGTTGCGGCTGCGAGAAGACTCGGCCAGAGACTGGAGCCTCAGCTCCCGGTGTGTCTCTCTCTAAAAGCTGTAAAGTCCCCTCCAGACCCCCTCCCCCTCCCCGCGCTGGGAGATGGATGACTTGTCAGACAAAGGCAATAGATTCCACCACTCTGTGATTCGCTAGCGCCGGAGCCCCGAGCTTCGGCGAGGAGGGCCCCGCGCCTGTCACTCCGGTGCCGGCGAGGGGAGGGTAGGGGAGGAGGAAACGGGAGGAAGGAGGGAGCAGCGGGCGAAGGAAGAGGGAGGGAGGGGAGCAGGCCGGGGGAGGAGGGGAAGGGGAACCCGGGATTAAAACTACACTGAGAAACGAAACTCGCCGATAAGATAAACGTTAGATAAGGATAAAGAGCGGCAGCCTAATGAATATTCAGGCTCGACAGAGGGCCGGGGAACGCACCGTGCTTGGAGGCCAGGCTGGAAGTCACAACTCATCCAGCCTTGCCATCCCGAGCTGGGTCCGCATCCCTACTCTTAACCCCCCTACTCTCTGCTCTGAGTTCCCTTCCGTTCCTTCCTGGTTCTTCCTTCCTCTCTCTGGTCCTTCCCGTTCGCCTTTCCCCCCTGAGGTATCTCCCCACGCATGCACCCCCCTTCAGTTCTCATTCCGGGGCAAAGCGCCCGGCAGTTAGTCCTCTCTGGTCCTACGCGCAGCTGCACCCCCTTGCCCATCGGGGTCTGGGCAGCTCAAAACGCTCGGTTTAGAATAGAGGTGGAGACCTAAGGTGAGGACCCGACTGCCTCAGTGGGACCCAACAGACAGTGGGAGAGCATGGGGACTCGGCTCCTGGAACGTGGGGTGGCCAGGAAGGAGGGCTTGGGGAGGGAGACAGTGCAGAGCGACTGGTCGCTGGCGGCAGAGAACGCGGGAGACCAAAGCTGGCTCTCCCCGGCTGGGGAGAAGAGGCTGCGAACAAGGCTGAGCGCCGCTCGCTGCCAGCTCCGCGGATCCGGAGCTAGCACAGGGGGCGCAGCGCGCTCGGCGGGGTCCCGCTCCTGCCGGAGCCGCCGGTCCAGCCTCCGCAGCCCTCGTCCGCACTTGGTCCTTCGCTCGCTCGGGTCCGCTCGCACACACCAGGCAGGAGAAGCCCTTTGTCTCCTAACTGGTTAAATACAGAATATCCAGGAGATCTTTATGAAATATTTTCCCTCGTCTCATAAATCATCTTGGCACTTCAGCTGATGTTTTAACTCTCTCCCTCCTTCGCCGCCCTCCCCCCCTCTCTGGGTTTGCGAAACGGAGGCTCAGGGAAGCCCGCGTTGCGCTCCAACCTCCCGGACTGAAGGCTCCTCTGGTCCTTGCCTGCAGATCCTGGCTCCCGCGGAAGCGCTGCGGACTCGCGCCACTGTCCCGGGCGGAGCCCAGGCAGCAGCTAACAATGGGGGCCCGCAACCACCCGACTCAGCCAGGAGGAGACTCCGACTGGGCCTCTTGCACCCAGGTTTTGGGGTGCCCTTAACCCTCTTGCGGGGCTAGGGCCAGGCTCATCCTGACAGGGTTCTGAGCCACCCACTCATTAGGAGACCAGGTCTGCTGGTATCCTAGCATTTGCCCTACTTCCTGCATCCTCCTGAGCCCGGTCCGCTTAATCCACCTGCGGAGTGACTTCTGGGAGTAAAACACCCTCCCTGCTTGCCTCCTCACTCACAGTCCCCAATCCCACTTCCCTTGGGTGACCAAGCTGATTCCCTAGGGCGGGAGGTTGAAGGCGCAGGGTCCAGCCTGGAAGGTCAGTCTCTTCCTCTCGAGACCTGCAGATGGCGCTCCCGGGTTTGCTTTGGCCTGTAAACCCCACGAACACGCACTAACTTCGTGTGGGAGTGAAGAAGGAAAACCAGAGATCTTGCATCCTGAAGGGAAAGGCTCCCACTTCCAATCCTGGGAGTAAACGGCTGTTAGGTGGTATTAGTTGGTACAGCCTTGGGCTTTTTTCAGGGAGGTAATTTATCTAGAATTGGGGTTGGGGGGTACATCTTGGAAGAGTCCTTACTGAAAGGAGCTTAGAACTCAAGGGGCCTTTTGCCAGCGTTTCCCTATGTTGGTCAAGGAAGTTGTCTTGGGAAGGCTGAACTATTGGAGGAGCAAGATTGTAGGCAGAGCCCCCTCCACACATAGACTCAGATTTTTCCAGAACCAGCTGGACACATCCCTGTTACACATATGATGAAGTGTGGTGGCAGACAACAGACATTTGCAAGAGGCACCTTCACTTTTTGTAAAGAAGGGGGCTTAATGCACAAAGTGTGCTGGAAGTTGTACTCACACTTACCCTTCACATGTACCCCCTAAGAAGTGAAGACCTTTCTATGATAGTCCACTTCCCATCTAGCCCCTGAGATTCTAGAACTCCACCCACCCACCTCACCTCAGCCCCTCCTGAGACCCTTTCTCCACCCAGCACTACACTAGCTGGACACTCACCCTCCCACCAGGCCATCCCCTGGCAGCTTCCTCCTTAGCTTCAGCCTATCCTGGTTTTAGAAAGTCAAAGAGCCCAGCTCCCTGATGATTTTAGCCAAGGCTCTGCCTTCTCCTAGGGCTCCAGGCTGAAGGACTAGCCTCTCCCTCTGATGCTCCCTTCCCTTTCTTCTTCTATGGAGCCTGGTAGAGAAGAAGGAAAAAAAAAAAAAAAAACAAGAAAGGGAAGAAGAAAGAAGAGGAAAGAGAACAGGAAAGAGAAAGAAAGAAAACAACCCAACCCCAAACACAACCCGGGCTCCGACCTGTCAGGGTTGGTTGCTTTTCCCGTCTGCCTCTAAATGAACCTTTTCTCTCTGGTGTTTTCAAAGCGGCCCTTCCACCCCCCAACCTAGGGGCATTTACACTTCAAACAAGGCGCCCGCCTCCCTGCGGAAATTTAAAGGCAAATAAACTTTTGGGGAGTTGCTCTGATACCCATCTCGGGATTTGCTTCATTAGCCGCCTCTGTGCATCTGATCTGCCCAATAAATCTTCCTTGTGGATCTCCGTTTCTTTGCCTTCTCCACTCCCTTCTCTGCCAGGCTTGCCTGGCGCCCAGCGCCCCCTCCCTTGCCGACTTCCTCAGGCAAAGCTGCAGCCCGCCAGAGTCTCTGGTCGTCTGGAGCCTGCTCTGCCAGGGAGGGTGTAGGTGTCCGGGAGGTGGTGGTCCGCCTTGAGCTCCTTTCTCCTCCCCGACAGTTGTACACATGCACAGGCCCCTAAGCCAAACCAAACGCAACTAGCACCCAAAACTACCAAATTTGTTTCGGGGCAGATTGTGCATAAAACGATGGGCTCGTGGAAACCCTATCTGTTGCCCTCAGTTGCACGCAATCCTTTTAGATCCTTCTCATTTTCTGGTTTCCCGGTCCCTGGCCCAGGACATTCCGCCCGGGTGAGGAAAAGCAGAGGCGTGGCTGCCTCCCGTCCACAGGCAGGGCCCTGACCTGGGGCTCAGGCACCGGATCACGAGGAATTTGGAATGGCGGCTGGGTCTGGGGGGGCTTGGGGGGCGGGGGAGACCCCCAGCCGCGCCCCACCCCGCTGGCCTGGGCCTGCCTTCCTCCTTCCACTCCTGACACCTCCTGGGGAGCGGCGAGGGGAGCCAGGGCCGGGGCTCTCAGGGAGGGGATTAGAAATTCCGAAATTAAATGTATCTCCCTAGGAAATGCTTCCCACAGCGAGGACCAAATTAAACGCATTAAAGTTCAGAGGGGAAAGAAGCTGTTTAGAATCAAGGGGGAAAAACTAGTCCGAAGGGGAGAGAAGCAGGAAGGAGGAGGGAAGAGAAAAGGGTAGTACAGAGCAGCAGCTCCGCAGCTGAGCTCCTTGCCCGAATTATTCCCAGTTTTGGTAGTCATCATCACCACAAAAGAAAAAAAAAAGTTCGTCTGACAATCCAAGTCAGGGACGGCAGCGGCCCAGTCGCCCCAAGGGTCCTGGCACTTCCTGGGGCGCACACTCCCAGATAAGATTCCAGGCAGGGGGCGCACGCATCCGGCCCCCTCTCCGGCTCGACCTTACTAGCTCCCGCCCGGCCCTTTCCCCTCCTCCTCCCCATTCTCTCCCCGCCCCTCCCCCTTCCTAGCCCTCTGGTCACGTTGGAGGATGGTTTTTTTTTTTTTTTTGGAAGAGCTTCTGGTACAATATGGAGCACCATGGGCTGCAATTTCACACTCCACGGCACATTCCCCCTAAAGCTACTTTTTTTTTTCCCATCTAAGACCCCCTAATTTCTGCTTCCTCGCTCCCTTCCTTGCTCCCTCCCTCCCTCCTGCTCTCACTTTTCTTTTCCCGCTTTTGTTCCCGATATTTGGGCTCCCTGCTTGAAGCCCGGGGGGCCAGACTACTGGACCGCCCCGCCCGCTCGGTCTGTTGGTCCTGTGGCGGCCGGCGCACGTGCTGCGCCTTTATCCTCCCCGGCCCCTCCCCCTTTAACCCGACTTCTCCTCACTAGTGGTCCTAGCGACCTGCCCGGCCCTTCGCAGCCCCTTTGAAGGGAAACGACAATGCAAGCCACTTGGCCACCAAAGCCGCCTCTTAATGGCACGGGCCTGCCAGGTGACTGCCGCCAGTGGGCCACCCGACTGGGGAGCAGAAAAAATAGTCAAGCCAGGAGAAACTGGGCCAGAAGGTCTATAGGATAGGAGTGAAGGGCTCTACCCAACAGAGAACAAGTTAAGGGGGAGGGGGGCAAAAGGCCCAGTGAGGTCAAACCTGGACACAGCCTATCCCTTCACACACACACATTCACACACGCACACCCCAGACGCGCATGGACCTATGCACTACTATACTAAAGGGACCACTCATCCCACAGCCCATGGGAAGGAGTAGCAGCCACCACCTTTGCCTCTTTGAGCCTCAGTTTTTTCTCCTGTACAATAGGGATAACTACACCTGCCTTGCCTAGTCTGTGGAGCTAGCCAATAGGAAAGTATTTTGAAAACCAAACATTTCTGAACCATAGCTTTCTGAACCCTCTACCTTGCACAAATAGGGAAGGGAGGGTTCTGGGCGTTTAGGCAAGACAGGGAATGGTATCTTCCATCCAACTTCTATTCTATGAAGGTAACTAGAGGATCCCTCACGGTCTGCCTTCCTGTGTTCCTCCTTTTCAGGATTTTCCCCCTTTCCATTGACTATACCACACCGCATCTATGTTTACCACTCTGCCCTCTATCTTTCCTGCCACTCCTCCATTACCATTTCTTCCTGCACGCCTACCCCACTACACCAGCGCAGCTGTTAGAGGATCAGTTAAACTCCCCCAACCCCACCCTAGCAGCCAGGTTAATTGTGGCCTCTGGCGCGGTCCCCCTTGGGCTTGTCTGCCAAAAGCATTGGGGGGAGCTGGCCCGTTGGCGGAGATTTGGGGAAGGAAATCCCGTCCAGTCCGGTTCCAAACAAAGAAAGTTGGTACTCTCAGGACCTGCAGTCAACCTGCCAAAGCCAGAGCGAAGATGAGACGTGCTGGGAGGCCAGACCAAGGGGAGGGGGAGAGGGGCGGGGAAGAAAAGAATGTGAAAGGGGTGCTGAGGGAACAGAGAAGGCACCTGTCTCTGGAAGGCCTGCAGAGGCTGGTTTGGGAGAAGTCGAGGTTCCCACCCGACCAAGTACCCTTCCCAGGTTCCTCCCCAAGCCAGGGTGAGAGAGTCCAAATGAGGCTGAGTGTCGGTGGCCAAGTAATGATTAACCCTCTTCTTAGTCAGGCCTTAAGCCTGCAGCCTAACCTGGCTCTGGTGGAGGGAGACAGTGCCGGTGGGTCCTGGACGTCCCAGGCTCTATCCGCCACGTCCACTCTGACTAAGGGGACTCCGAAGCAAGGGGGCAGGTGGTAGCGAGGGGCGGCCGAAAGGTAACGTGAAGTGCTGGGCAGAGAACGCGCAACTCCAGATGCCGGGCAGAATAGAGGAAGCAAAATAGCTACAGCTAGCGTACAAGGAAAGGAAGGGGCCAAAAGCGGGCGAGGGCGCTCGGCTCTGCTGCGCCGAGGAACAGTTGGAGAGGGGCGGGAGAAGCCCGGTGGGCTGAGTTGTCCCGGAGTTGCGAGCAAGCACCAAATCTACTCTCGGATTCATCCGCGGCGCCAGCCCTCCCTTTCTCCTCTGCCGGCAGCTGTGCGCGTGTGAGGAGCAGGAGGAGAACGCGCCAGAGCCGGGAGCGGGTAAGGAAGGGGAGACCCGCCAACGACCTGGGAAGCGAAGGGCAGGGTCGCCCAGGCGGGGACGGGATGCTCGGCGTCGCGAAGTGGCTGCAGACAAAGGACCAGAGCGGAAGGGAGATGGGAAAACGGGGGAGAGAGGGGCTGGTGAGACAAGAAGAGAACCAAGGAAAAAGGGGGCTCTCGAAGGACCGGCCAAGGTTGGTCTGCTTCTGCCGCCTCCGCCCACTCTAGCCTGAAGCCCGACGTCTTGGGGGCTCACTCCCGCTTGGGTTTCTGCGGGTGGGCCTGTGGCCTGGGGTCGGGGCAGAGGGTGTTGCTGTGGCTGGGGGTGCCTTGTAAGTGTGTGTGTGTGTGTGTGTGTGTGTGAGAAAGTGTGTGTGCGCGCGAAAGCGCGCGCGCGCGCCCGTTTAGGCAGGTTGGGGGAGGACTGGGGAAGGGCCTTCGCTGTCGAGTTAGACCCCTGCCCCGGCGGCTGCAAGCCTCCGACCCCGACCCTTTCCGGTCCAGAGCCATCCATCCCCCGAACTTGAAATAAAAGGGCTGAACTGAATCCCTCAGGAGCCAGGGCACAGGCTCTCTTTGGAAAAAGTGCTTTGGTTTGAGACTTTCAGGGTTATCCGCATCCAGGAATATTTAACTTTCGGTAACTGTTCCTGGGGGCAGTGGGAGAGGGAGATGCAAAGTAAATCTAGGACAGAAAAAAGCCCTGGTCCTAGTAGTTCGATCTGCCAGGTCTGGACCGGCAAGGAGGTCTAGACCCGCGGCTAACGAATGTATTGAATAAACTGACTAATGTAGGGAGAAAGCCTCTTTCAGTTTCTAAATCAATTAAGGAGAATTTCTTATGTGTCTCCTTGGGGGTTGAACGTCTCTTGGTGAAGAGATCGTGAGAATGTGTGGTTGAATGTTGTAAGGGTGTATAAAAGGTGTGTGTGTTAGGGGGATGAAAAAGGGTGTCTAGGCTAGTAGCTGTGTCCCAGGTGGGGCTGAGTTAGGAGCTCAGGACCCATATCCAGCACCGCCCCCTCCTCCTTCTGCCTTCAGCCGAGGCTGCTCCGAGGCCAAGGCCTCCGCAGCCTCTTCCAGAGGGGCCGCCAATCAATCCTGCAGGTCAACACAGCAATTAATAACGGGGTGAAGAGGCCTGGCAAAAGAGGGCGGGGAGGCGTCAGGCTGTTTCTCCCCCAGGCTCTGAGGGCCCGGCGGCAGGACCAGAGAGTGGGAGGGGTCTCAGAGGGCAGAAGGAACCCTGGGAACTCAGTGTGGGCCAGGAAGTGGACCCAGGGCCCCAGGAGGGAGAGGAAGAGGACCAGCGACCGGGAGCCTGAGAGCCAGCTGGGACAGGCCAATATAGTAAAAGGGAAGACATCAAATAAAGGTCTTGTTTCTATGGCTCTGGGGGGTATAGGTGGTAATGGCCAAAGACCAAAATTGACCTAGTTGCCCATTTCTCTCCTCCTCTTTCCCTCTCCCTTTCCCTAACGGTGTTCGCTGCTCTCCAACAGGCTCAGCGACACTAATAAAACCCGCATCCTTCGCAAACCCGGCTGCGGCGGTTGCGCCAGGGCGTCTGCCAGGCACGCTAGCTCGCACGCCTGTGTCATTGTTATTTTGAACTAGCTGGATGAGGCCAAAAGGGGCGCGGGGGCCGTCAGGGGGACACAGGGTCCCCGGGGAACTGTGTCCCAGCCAGACACGTGTACGAAAGAGGTGAGAGCAGAGGAGCAGGAGGGGGCACTGAAAAGAGAAAGACAGAAGGCGGCTCGGAGGGCAGAAGACTCCAGGGCTCCGTGGGGCCGCCTCAAAGGAAAAAGCGGTTTCCTTCTCGCAGAAGCAGCTCCCATCAGGCCCAGTGCCCCAGCTCCTTCCCACCCTTTCCCAAGCCGCGACTGGCGGGAGTGCTATCCCCGCACCGGCAAACGCGGGGGAAAGAGGGAAGGGAAAGGGAGTGCATTGCGCAGCTAGTCTTCCTGGCCTCTCTGCCCCGCATGCCAGGAAAGCCGCTACTAGGTAAGCGCCCTAGTCCCTTCTGGAGCGTCCCGAGCGCCAGGAAACTTGGGATGAGGGCCCCAACGGGCGGTCAAGGATGCCCCCCCCACACACCACCACTCTGCCTTCTCCGGCCTGAGGCGCTGTAGGGGCGGGAGCAGGCTCGTCTTTGGGAGATTTGCTGGAACTGGGAACCAGGTCCACGCTCCTCGGGCCTGCAAGGCAGGGAGAGCCGCCTTCCAAGAGGGAAAATGGAAAAGTGGGAGTGTTGGGATCCTGAGCAGATAGAACAGGGGGCAGGGGTAGGGTTGAGGGCAGGAGGCAAAATAGATTCAGACAGTGAGGAAGAGAGAAGCCTTGTGCAGGAGAGGAAGAAAGGGAGAGAGAGGTTCCCAGAAAGGCCCAGCCATTAGATCTGTCCTTGGGCTGCATATTTATACGGTCGAGGGGGTGCACAGATGGGCTCTCAATTGAATTCCATCTTCAACACCATCAGAGATTGATTTTGTACTCGCTTTTAATTTTGCCATAATTAATTAGATCATTACAACTGTTTGCTATTGATCTCCCTACTTAAACCTCTGGTGCAGAGGGGTGGCCCAGAGCCCTAAAAGCACAGGAGGCCACAGTTGCACTCTTGGGGGCCCAGGTTCCCCAATGGGGAAAAGACCCCCAGGGGAAATGAAGGCAGACCAGGGACTGGGCCAAGAACCTAGAGGAAGGGCAGTACTGAAGGTGAAAACTGTGTTATCAGCTGAAAGAACTAGAACCTGAGCTTGTGGGGGGAGGTGAGTGAGGGAGGGGAAGAAAGAGATTTGAGGAAAGGGAGGAGTGAGACAAAAAAGGGGGGAACACCTGGAGTTGGTCCTTGACCTCCGTGGAACTATTTGGAAAACTCTTAGAAACCTGATCCAAACAACCTAAACTAAACTTGGGCCCTTAGCTTCCCACCCTGAACTACACCAGGGCACCTAGTGGGCAGACTGAGTGGAGTTGGCAGGCTCGGAGGAGAGGGAGAGGAAGGGGGAAAGAAAGAGAGAAGCCCTCCACACACTTAGCTTTTTGGGTAAGCAGCTTCACATTCTCCCTACCTGGGTCCCCTGGAGCCTACCATCTTTCCCCTTGTCCCAGACCTCCCTTGAATTGTTTTGGGGGGGGGGGCGGAGTAGAGCCTTCTCTCCACACATGTTAGGCACATACACCAGCGCATACATTTTGGCTCTTACTCAAATACACAAGACCCTAACACATGTACACACAGACATGTGCACACAGCATGTCCCCATCCGCTTGCACACTTGCACACACACTCACAAGCCTTTTCCACTAGAAACTAAGGCTTTCCCAAGTGCTCCCAACTTGGAGAAAGTTGTTCAAAATATTTAAACACTGAGGGAAAGTGTAAAGATAAAGTCCTAAACGCACATCAGAAAGGACATTCTAGGTTCTGTAAAGAGAGCAAGAGAAGTAACTCACATTTTCTGGATGGAAAGTTTTAAGTAGATTTAGAGGACACTGGGCGGGAAAGCCCAGGAGGCCTCCGTGGTGGGAAGAGGCCACAGAGCCCAGTCCCCCAACCGTTACAGTGGCCACACCAGACAAGTACAGAGAGAAAGGGGAGTGGAGTCCGCCCTTGGCTTGGCCGCCCCGATCCCTCTCAGTCAACCCCCTGGCCAGTGGCGCTGACGGCTAGTCCCTGGCTCTCACCTGCCCGGCCCGAGCTCTGTTCCATGCTCTGCTCCCCGCTGCTTCTGTCTGGGCCTGGGTCTAGCTTCTCCGCTCCTCCGCGGCCCGACAGCGCGTCTCGCCTTTGCTGCCGCCGCCCTGAGATCTGGGCGCAGCCACCCAAGACCGAGAGGCTCAGATAACTCAGGCTGCCCGCCGCCTCGGCTGTGCTTTCCGCTGGAGCCCGTGCTCCCACACCCGGCCACGCTGAGGCACAGCTACTCGTGGGGGAACCCCCGGCTCTCCGCCCGTGCACACGCGCGCACACGCCCCCAAGGCTCCAAGCCAGCCTCAGGCAAGCGATTCCCGCGCTGCCAGAGGCACCCAAAGACCGTATCTCCAGCCTAGATGCCGGCACTCTCTCACCCCACCCCCTTCTTTACTGTGACAAGCGCTCCCTGCCAGTCCACAGACTTCAATGCAGGGGCGTCTTCACTTTCACGCTCTCCCCAATTTTGTGAGTTCCCCTTCCCTGTGACTCACAGCACTAGCCTCATCCTACTTTCTCCATCCTACTTTCTTCACAGCCTGCCACACACACACACACACACACACACACACACACACACACACCTGGTCTCAGCCCCAGTTTCCAAGATCCCTGCCCACACACCCCAACTTTCTCCTCCACACAGTTTTCTCTGGGGGTCCCTGTCACCAATACATTGTGGAACTGCTTATTAAATCCTTCAGAAACTCTCCTCCGGTTTAAAACAACTCAGAATAAAAGGGAAAGTCCTGGTTTCCTTGCCTTAAGGAGATAATGAGGGCCCCAGGGAAAGGGAAAATGACCAGAGCCCTCCCAAACTCCTGTTACATTCATGTGACCACCCACTTGAGTCACACCATTCCACAGTATTCTGATACTCTCACCCCATTTGTTGCACACCCTGTCCAAACACACTCATGCTCTTTCATCCCTGAACAAAGGATCACTTTAGCTAAAGTTCACTTTAGCTTTTCCCCACGTCGTGCCCTTTCTGTCTGGAATTTACACCTTTCACACCTTTGTCTAAATTTTCCTTCAAACCACTCACACACCACTTTCTCATATGCGCCCTCTTGTACTCCTACTTCTTATGCACTCAGACACCCCTCAAGCAGGATTGCTCTCACTCCTACCCTTCCTGTACCCCTTTCTCATTTGCCCCACTTTATACCCCTTCTCACTTACCCTGGGCCACCTGTTCTCACACAGCCTTGCTCACACATGCTGACTAACACTGAAAGGCGGTCAAGGAAAGTGTGGGTAAGCCCCAGCTTAGGTTAGGAACTGGAAGTTCTTCACTGGGGTCCCATCTACTTCAGCGGAAGTTCTTCTAGAAACATTGTACAACTAGAGACAGGAAGCTGGAGGGGTACAGGACCCCAGAGGCAAAACCTATGTCACTGTTTCCCAACTTAAAATCTTCCTACAAGAACATGTATTTCTACTCTTCCAGGCAAATCATGGCCAAATGACCATTATTTGTTATTTAAAACATCAGACTTTGTCAGTGTTTCTTTTCTTTTCCAATCAGTGACTTTCCAATCTAAGAGTACAAAAACTTAAAAGCCAAAAAAAAAAAACTTTTTTTTTTTTTCTGTTATACACAGAACAACATTCCCAAGGACAGAGATGGGAGAGCATATGCATAAATGAAACCCTCATCACACACACAAATCACACTCTCATGTGGTTTCTCTGTTCACATGAGATATTCCCACGCGTAGTTAGCCTCTCTGTCACCTACTCAGAACTGCACCCAGTCACAAACAAGGGCCATGACCTGCTGAGTCATACCTTCACTGTGTAGGTTTTTGTGACTTTGTTAACCTCGCCTCTAAAATAGTGGTAATAATCCTTGCCCTTCTTGCAGGTTTCTCACAAGATAACTTGTGTGGAAGTGATTTATAAAATGTAAAAAATGACCACAGACACATTCATTGCTCTTGCTCCTATATGATCAGAGACAGGAACTGAGACTTAAAGTTCCACACACACACACACACACACACACACACACACACACAGCAGGGAGGCACCCACTGGGGAACCAGGTGTTTTGAACTGGGACACATACACTCAGCTCAGTGTCCCTGCCTGCTCCTGAGCCAGCTCGTCACAGTTACCTGAACACAGGGCCCAGGGTTGGGGCAGTGCCAGGGTTGGGGCCTAGGCCCAGGGGAAGGCAGCTGAGGCCATTGTGCTAAGCAGCCTGTCGCATACCAGAAGGACCAAGAGGAGGAAGGAGCTTTCTTAGCTCTTGGCTCTGATACTCTTGGAGCATTGGGGACTCCAGAAGCCTGCAAAGTGATGCCAGTCAAAGGGCTCAGCTCCATACCTCCGCCTCCCACCAGCCTCCTCCCTCAGGCTCTGTTTCTCTTTGTCTTCAGCCCTCACCCTGTCCCACACTGTCTCTTGGGCCCTTTTGCTCATTGCCCACCCCATTGATTGAGAGTCTCTCAGGTTCTCCAAGGAGTCCCAGGAAAAATGATCCGCCAGCCTATTGATTCTTCATTAGAATTACATTTTCACGTGTGCTAAATTGGTTTTAAAAGCTTTTTCTGTTGTTATTGTCTTGTCAGACCCTGAGGTCCAGGGCAAATCAAGTTTAAACATTGTGGCTTCTTAGGAAAAAAAAAAATTACTGGGGCCAGGCCTGTAATTACTCGCTTTCCTGCCTTATTGTTGTCATGATGACAATTGTGATTTGGTTTAAGTATCTTTAGGAAAAGGGCCCTGTAGGAGGCTTCTCTGGTCTGGCTGGGGCTGGCTGGTGGGGTGGGTATGTGTGGAGAGGGTTCTGAAGCCCCTGGAGGAAGGACACCAGAGCAGTTTTCATTCTCTTGAAAATTAAATTGAACACTTAAACCTGTGTTCATTGCTTCTGGGACAAGAGAAAAGGTAAAAGTTTTAAAAATAATTTTTTTCTCTGCCTTTTCCAGATTGAATAGAGGAGGAATACAAAACACAACCCCACTTATACTTACTCCCTCCCTTTTCTCCTAAATAGCTGGGGAGATGTCAGCCCTTCACAAGGTGCTGAGGGAGACTTTATAGCAGGTTGGAAGTCCAGTCACAAGGACACTTTTAATCATTACACCTTGCACTGGGGGTGGGGGGGATGAACCCAAATGAGGGAGAAGTAGTGTAAAACAGAAAGATAGAGACCCACTAGGGAAGAGAGAGGAGGAGGAGGAAGAAGAGGGGAGAGGGAGAGGGAGAGGGAGAGGGAGAGGGAGAGAGAGAGAGAGAGAGAGAGAGAGAGAGAGAGAACGAGAACCAGGAATAGTGTGAGAAGAATGAAAAGAATGGAAGGAAGAAAGGAGAAAGAAGGAAAGAAGGGGAAAAGGACAGACTGAGAAAAGGAAATGTGCAGAGGAAGGGGAAAGAGAAGGAAAGACAGAGGGAAAGGGACCAAGGCAGTCAGAAGAGCAACCCCGGGGGAGCTGGTAGCCTCCTGCCCCGCCCTCCTCCTGGCCTGGCAGCCCGCAGGCTGCGCTGGGGAGTGGGCACTGGGCGGCAGAGCCCAGTCAGGAAAGCCGAATGTCTCCGTGATGTGTTTATCTCCTAATCAGTTCATTAGTTATAAACAACATGACATTAGAAGTTAGGAGGCAGTTGATATTAATTTTTATTTAACTAGTTGATGTTTAATCCGTCACGCCAGGCTGGGTAGCAGCGAGAAAGATCTTCCTGACACAAAACCAGTTAGAACTTCATAAGGCGCAATCAGTGTCCCCGCGTTGAAACAAACTAGAGAGACAGAGACAGAGAGACGGGGAGAGACAGAGACAGAAGCAGCCCCGCCAGAGACGGAGCCGGCAAGGCGGGCGGGGAGAGAGCTAACCGGCTGAGGGCTGGAGGAGAATAAACTAGGAAGACAGCGCAGAGAGGGCGGCTCGGCGGGAGGTGGCAACCCTGAACCCGGGCTCTGAGCCCGAAACAAGTGAGGGGCCGGGACAGGCGCCCTGGGAAGGCCCGGCCCGGCAGCGGCAGAGCGGTCGGCCCGGTCCCTGCCAAGCCTCCCTGCTGCAACCATTAGCGCCTTCCGCCGTGGAGCGCGTTGGGTGACTGGCAGCCTGGCGGGCCGCCAGGGCTCCCTAAAAGGCCCGGACTTTTGCATATTGCCCTCTCCCAGGTCTGAAGGCTGAGAGACCCTTCCCATCCTGCTCGAGGAAGAGCCGGCGGGGCAAGACAGGAAAGGAGAAAAAGGCGAGGAATTTGTGACCAGCGGCTCAAGTTTGATAAAGTTTGCAGCGGTCACAAGTCAGAGCAGGGTGT
Source organism: Molossus molossus (assembly GCF_014108415.1). Taxonomy (NCBI): domain Eukaryota; kingdom Metazoa; phylum Chordata; class Mammalia; order Chiroptera; family Molossidae; genus Molossus; species Molossus molossus. The sequence goes on from NW_023425352.1 coordinate 23,457,263, forward strand.
GTGCGCGTGTGTGTTGGGGGTGCTCGGTAGTGGAGAAGAGGGAGAAAGTAGGGGGCAGTCTGGGGGTTCTGCAGGAGGGAAAGACTTTCCCCCGAGTTTGCCAACGTCTTCACAAGCGTCCCCTTGTGCGGGGCTCCGAGTAGGAACCAGGCTGTATTGGTTGCGGGCTCCTCGGTGGCGGTGCCGGGCAGCGAGTCCGAGGTCCCCCGGGTTTGCCTGGGTTAGCCTCTCCCCTTAACCCCGCCCCCAAGCACGAGCGCTCGGCTTTTTCCACCTTCACTCGGGTCACCCGCCCGGCACTGGCTTGGTCACGGCTTCCTGCGCCGGCACGGGGGGGGGCCCGGGTTGTAGTTTTCCGCCGTCGCGAAGGACACTGTTTAGAGGGGCAGAGGCATCCTTGTCCGCGCGCAGACTCAAGCCGAGCATCTCACTATTTGCATGTTAATCTGCCTCCACCGCAAAAAGGAAATCGCTGAAATTCCGAAGAAAATTGCCTCTCGCCAGCGGTTAATAGTTAACTCAGACAGGAAAGTTCCCAGGGAAAGGCGAAAGCCAGGGCGAGAGGCTCAGGGGAGGCGGCCTGGGAGGGCCGCGACCGGGCTCGGCCTGTCCCCTCTCCCAGCGCGCTCGGCCAGGCCCGGCCCCGCGCGCCTCCCTTCCTCGAGCGGCGCGGCCTCCACCCTATAATTAGCATCGTTTAGTTCACAAAACCTTTCCTGGGAGAAATCTGTTCTCTCGTTCCGGGGCTCGGTTCAACACCTGATTCCGCCGGGTGAGGCGAATAAATCACTGCGGCGGCGGCGGGGGAGCCGGACCGAGCCCGCCAGACTGGGGCCGCCCGGAGAACGAAAAAGTGAGACTGGGGCGGCGGGGTCAGGAAAAAACGACTCAGGGAGGTGGCGTAACCTTAGCCCAGGGACAGCAAAGGGCCCTGGAAGAAAGACCCAAGGAAAGAGAGGGACCCAGGGCAGAGAAGGGGCCAAATTAGAAGAGAGGGAGCTACAGAAAAAGGTGGACAGAAGAGAAGCAGAGAGAGAGTGGGAAAGTAAAGCCAACGAAAAGGAAGGGAAAATGAGGAGGGAAAACAGAAGTTCGAGAAGAAAGAAGGGCGTGGGTGGAGATTAAGGAAGGGACAAAAGAATAAAGAAAATTAAAACAACAACAAAAGAGCAAACGCTTTTGTTTATCTACAAAAACTCCCCCGCCGGGCTCGGCGGGGAAAGCGCGCCCCGCGGCGGCCAGGGCTCACGCGCCAGGACCGCGGGCCCGGGAGGCCGGGCGCGGTGCAGCCTGCTCGCTCCGCGCTTCAGGCCGAGGAGGGCGCAGAATCGGACTTCGAGTTGAAGTTTCAGGGCACGGAGTCCACAGGAGGATCTGTCCCTGAAAGGAATGGTGTTTGCGTGTGGGGTGTCATCCTGGGTCCAGGGCTGGGAAGGGGATGGGTAGACGAAGGCGCACGGCTCTCTCCGGGGCACGCGCTGAGCACCTGGGACTTCCTGCTCGGGAGCGAAGGGAGGCGGGGACCCGGGGAGGACGGGCTTTGGCCTCCTTCGTACAGACCGTCCAGTGGTCCGGTAGCTAGGACCCTTCCGTCACCCCTCTGTTGCGGGGCCTTGGAGCCCCACCCCGCAGATCTCCACAGTTCAGGCCCACGCGCTGGGCAGAAGCTGCTAGAAAAAAGGCAGCGCAGCGAGAACCGCGACTGGGCGCCAGCGGAGGGCGCATTTCCTGAACCGCCTCTCCGAGGCGACAGAGAGGCGCAGTGCAAATTCTGCCAGGTTTAGGGGTCGGGCTCGACTTTGGCTGCCCCGGCCGGAGACTAGGGAGGAGGAAAGGAAAGAAGAGGAGAAATAAATGGGGGACGGGGTGGGAGTAGTGCAGAAGAGATGTAGAGGGAAATGAAATATGGAAACTGACTGGAGGGAAGGGAAGGAGCCAGGGAACGTCTCCCCTCCGATCTGATTAGGTCAAAGGCACCCATGGGACATCGGGCTGGGGACTGAGACCCCAACAAAGCCTTTGAAAGCTTCACTGCGTGTGGGACCGAGGGTGAGGAGAGGAAGGCTTCCCTATCCACCAAGTAGCCCCGGGGATGAAAAATGCCCTGAATTTTTTCCCCAGTCTTTGGGACTTGTGCGGCGTTGAACAACCCACTCCTTTTCTCCTCCTACCTCCTTTCTCTCCCTGCCTTGTCCACGGGTCAGGTCAGCCTCAGAGCTGGACTAGAGGAGGGAGGAAGGGGAAAGACCTTTAGGAAGAAGAGGGGCAGCTTAGTCAATTCCTACTTTTGCTGGGAGACAGGACAAAACTGCTATCTAGATCAGAACTCTTTGGGCTGAGGAAATTGGGAAGACTGTCCAAGCTGGGCCAGCTGCCAGGGCACCAGTGTCAGTCAATAAACCTGAGTCAACTCTGTGATGGACATTGGGGTTATAGAGGTAAATCAGACACTGGCCCTGCTTTCCAGGAGGACATTACCTGGTAGCAAAGAGAGAGCTATAAACCAAATAACTCTGCAAGATACCTCCTGGAATGGTGACTGGGACACAGGGAAACACAATTAGGGGAGTCAGAGAATGCTTCATAAATGGAATGGGGTCTTGCAAGATGATTGATGTGCACTAAATGCAGAGATAGCTGGGTGGAATATTCCCAGGCAGAAGGAAATAAGGAGCAAAGGCATGGGGTGGGGGTGGGGGGGCAACAACCCATCTAGCTGGGGAACTGCAAAGGATCTTGTTAAGCCATTATGAGGGCTAAGGGTGAGGCAAGGGAAATAAGGTTAGGAGGTGGGCAAGGTCTAGATCCAGGATCACTTTTGCTAAGAAGTTTTTATTTGCTCCTTTAGGCTATAGTATGCCACTGAAGGATTTTTTAAAAATATGTTTTTATTGATTTTTTTAGAGAGAGAGAAACATTGATGTAAGAGAAAAACATCAATGGGCTGCCTCCTGTGTGCCCAACTGGGGATCAAGCCTGCAACCCTAGCATGTGCCCTGACCAGGAATTGAACCAGGACCTCTCAGTCCATGGGATGACACTCAATCCACTGAGTCTCACTGGCCAGGCTGCCACTGAAGGATTTTAAGCAGGGAAGACAAAATATCTGATTTGGAGGGGAAGACCACTTTGGAGGTGTGGACAGGGCACTGGAGGTAGACAGAGCAGCAGAGACTGGGAAAACAGTCTCAGCAAGAGAAGATGGGAGGTCTTGAAACAAAAAAGTCTAAGGAAGATAGAGAAGAGAGGGTGAAAGAGAAGTGGAGGCAGGATGGTCAGGAGTGGGTCACAGATTGTGTGTGTGTGTGTGTGTGTGTGTGTGTGTGTTGTTGGATGAGATGATAAATTAAGGTCCATCTAGGCTTCTGGGTAACTTGAGTCTCAGCCCTGACCCTCCCTTCACCTTCCATCCCCCTCCTTTGCAAAACCCTCCCCCACTCCAGTAGTGGTTACAAAAGTGGAAACCCACATATGTCTGGAGGCAACACTTTTTCACCTGGTAAAGGTAGCCTCATAGAATAATGTGTACCACAGGAAGGGATAACTTCTCACTAACCCCGACACAGAGAAAGCAGCACTGAAACAATGAAAAATGGAGCTAGATTGTTCTGAGGTAGATGGCACCTTTCTCAGATCTAAAACGTACTAGTTATGTGATGATGAATTCACTGTGCCTAAGTGTCATCTGTAAAATGGGGACAAGAATATCTACCTTACAAAATTGTTGGGTGGTATTAAATAAGGGATACTTTGCCCTGGCCGGTGTGGCTCAGTTGGTTGAGTGTTGTCCAATGCACTGAAAGGTCACTGGTTCAATTCGGGGTCAGGGCACATGCCCAGGTTGCAGGTTCAGTCCGCGGGGTTGGGGTGAGTATGGGAGGCAACCGATCGATGTTTTTCTCTCTCCCTCTCCCTTCCTCTCTCTCTAAAATGAATAAAAAATGTATTTTAAAAATAAGGGGTATATTAATCCCTGGCACATAGATGTTTTACCACATTAGTTCATTCCCCATGCCCACTCCAGGCTCAGACCTCTGCATACACCGATTGAGCATTGTCTCCTGAGCTGGCACAGGGTGTCCGCAGTACAAATAACAGTAATATAAAGATATGCTGGAGAAGTCAATCCAGAGGGAAGGCCAGGTGCCCAGCTGAGCAACATTAATAATAAGAACAACAACAAAACAGCTAACATGTCTGAGGGCTTACTGCGTGTCAGTACAAATATTAATTCTATCAATCCTCACCTGTTATTAACCCCAATTTAAAGATGAGAAAACTTTGGTACAGAGAGTTTTAATATCTTGTCCACAAGCACACAACCAGTAGGTGGCAAAGGTAGGATCTGTACCTAGATTCTGAGTTCATAATCTATGCTATACTAGATATTCCTAGTGTCCAAAAGGAAGTCACAGGGAGAAGAGACACTGGCTGTGGCTCAGAGGTTGAGTGAATCTGAAGGGACTCACTCCTTCAGGATATCCATTTGGTAAAACCCAGGAGCCCTCCTCCCCTCTGTTTTCCAGATCCTTACACCAGTCCCCTTTCACCACCTCCGTGCTCTTCTCTCCTCTCTGCCCAGAGTCTCTGAATCTAGAAACTCTGAGATGGGCCCTGCCACCAGCCAGTCAAGTCTATAAGGCTGCAGGGCCACTATCCCTATGAGCCCTGCAGGAAGCTCAAAGCCCTACCTTAGGAGCTGTCCTTGAGGGTCCCCTCCATGCCTCACCCCAGCTGGGCTCAGCTTCTATCAGGCCTTGGTAGATCCTGAGCGTCATTCAACACCAGCCACAGACAAGAATTGCCTGGACTGATCCTGATGTCCACATGCAGGTCTGACCTGAGTTGTCCCATACAGATCCCCATGAGCTGGGTTAAGTTGACCAGGGAATTGCAGAGGAGCACAGAGGACCCTATTCATGAGCCTACCTTCTCTTCCGCTTCCCTGGGTCAACACAACAGGCAGTTCTCAGAACTTACTTAACTATGCCCAGAGAGCTGCCCTCTCACTATATGATGGAACCACCCTACAGCCCCTCCTTTCTCTAGCCCACAGAGGTCTTTCTTTTCCTTCTTTGAGCAGGAGTTATCTTTGCCATAAGACAAAAGTTGAAGATCTAGGAATGATCTAGGTCCGTGGAGACTACCTGTGCCCTCCTTTAACCTATCCAGGTAGATAGGGCAGGAATAAACGTGTGTGCATGGGGGAGAGGTCTAGGCCTATATTTGGAGGGGTTTCGTTTTGCTTGGACTTTAACCAATTCCACATAGAATGGCCTCTGCTAAATAATCTGTGTGTTCTTTAAAATAGTCACTGTAGCCAGGGAGATATTCCTAAAATGCCAGCACCATGGAGCAAACCCATTTATGGACTTCTTTTAGGTGTCTGCCTTCCTGGTTTGCAGCCCAGTCTTTTGAAAATCTTCCTTCAAAATGGGCAGGGTGTTAGGCAATCTGCCAGATCATTGAGACAAGACACCAGGATGAAGGTGACTGGATGGATGTAAATTAGAGAGAGGAGCTTTCTCTCTTGCACCCCCCACCCCAGCTCTTCCTCGAGGAAAGGCTGGTTGGGAATGGTGGTGGTGGTACTGCTGCCTGCAGCAACCCTGAAGCAAATATATCCCCTCCCAAGGACAAGTTACTCTCTAAATTTCCTCATCTGAGCAGTGGGAGGCTCATTCCTTCTGTGTGGGGGAAATTAGAGCATTAGAGCGCCCAGCACCGCGCCTGGCACACAATAGGGACCCCCCATAAATGTCATTGTTAATATCGTATGCCTTTAAAGGAGCTCGCACTTTGTCACTCGCCAGTCAGGGGTTCACAGGCACTCCTCAACACCTGTGGGAGCTGGGCGCTGGAAGGGCGCGCTTCCTCCCGCACAGCCCTGCCTCTGGGTTGTGGGTTTCAGACCCACCTGTCTCTCCAGCACGGAGCCAGAAGCTGGGCGGTGCGCCCAAAAGGGCCAGGCAAGAGGTTAAATGGCTGGGTAGGGTTGGGGGTAGGGGTGAGGGGTGCAAAATGCGCACAGGAGAACTTGCGCCCCCCAGCTTGTGTCCAAAGCGCGCCTGGCTGCCAACACCACGGAGCCCGCGGGGCTTGAACTGCCCCGGGGCGGGGCGGCGAGGATTCCCCGCTCAGAGCAAGCTTGCCTGAGGCCCGCCCCGCCTGCCGAGCACCATCACTCGATTAATAATCATACCCCCCCTCATCCTCCTCTTAAAATTAATAACTCTGTAATTAGAGTCATTTCAGAAGCCTCCTGAGCCGCCGAGGCCGGCCAGGCCGCTGGCCACCCGCGCCGTGGGCAGGAGGGAGAAGGAGGCCGGGCGCGGGGCCGCGGCATCTGCAGGTACAGAATGAGAATTAAAATCGCTCTCAACAATCCAATACACTTTTTATCAGCCATCTATCTGAAAGCCGGGCCCATTCATCATCCGAGGCATTCTCCCTGAAAACAAGACCCATTCAGATTTTATACAAATTATCATATTTATCATCGTCTCCAACTCCGGAGTAACATCTCCGCAAAGTGTCTGCTGTCTCCCTGGGGAGCCGCTCGGCTCCAGCGCCCCAGCGCCCGCCTGGCAATTCCCCCGCCTAGCCTCCTCCCCTCGCTCCTTCTTCCCCCACCACACCCCCATCGTGGGCCCTTCTCTGGCCTTTGATCCACTGGCTCTGCTTCCCCCCACCACGCTCTCTGTTCTCCCTACTCCTCATCAATCTCTCTCTCTTCTCTTCCTCTCTCTCTCTCTCTCTCCCCCCCTCCCCCCACCCCAACCTGGTTTTTAGTGCCTAGTCAGGTCTTCCCTCTCTCCCTGTCTTTCTCTCCATCTCCATACCGGTCTCTATGGGTCTTGGCTTTCTTTCCACACAGCAGCCCCATTTCCCTACCATAACCAAGAAGCAAGAGGAGCCTCTTGTGACAGGACAGCTTGATCCCACCCTCTTGAACTGAGGAAGTGTTCCACAGTGGGGCTCCCCAGTTCCACTCCAGGGATCAACATCCAGGAGTCTGAGGAAATGAAGCAGGGCCATACTAGGCACATGTTTGTGTCCATCACATACTACAAACACACACAACCCACAACACAAACACATAGCCACACATTCCACAAGCCTCCACCACACATAACACACACACACACACAGCTCTCAATATATACCCCATACACACAGCTTCCTAATCACACTCATGTAGCCAGTCTCTCTATACACATAGCCCCCCCTTATACCACACAGCCCCCTAACATATACACACCTTCCTACCACACGCATAGCCCCCAATACATGCAAATGCACATAGGTATGGGAAGACACACCTTCCAAACATACAGGTGTACAGATACACACTGTCCTCTCATAATCTTATCTAGACTCTCAGCCCTGCCCCCCATCTCTCTCTCCTCTCTTTCTCTTCCAGCACATGCATACACTTTAGGCAGAAATGGGTCAGGCACCACAACCTCTGGAACAACATCTGGTTTAGGTGGGGGGATTTGCCAGTAGTCAACAAGATCTCAGCTGCCCCACCCAACTACCAGAAGAGCCCCACTTGCCCTGTATTGACCCCCCAGGGGTTAATGAAATCGCCTTAGTTCAAGCCCACAGACACTAAGACATTTTATAAGGGGGTTTATTCAGATTGCAAGGAGGGAGACCACAAAAAATGACAGCGAGAATGTTCAGAACACAGGTTTCTGACTCAAAAAGCAGTCCAAGGATAACTGCTTTCTTTCTAGTTCTCAGTCCCCAGGGTGACCCTGCTGGCCTCCCTGAGGGCAGCCAAGCTCCAGTCTTATATTAGAGTCCCCCAGCTTATCCTCAGTTTCTCCTCAAAAACCTGCCTCAATGGATTGCTATGAAGGAGCCTATGGCTATGTCTCCTGTGGGCTGTTGTTTGGCTGGTTCATTCATTTCTCAGTCATTAATTCAACGATGATTACTGAGTGCCTTCTCTGTGTCAGCTCTGCTTGACCTGAGAATTACAGTGGTGGGCAAGAGATACCCAGTCTCTGTCTCCATGGATTATAGTCTAGAGCACTGCTGTCGTATAGAACATTCTGTGATGGTGCGAATGTTCTCTCTCTGCACTGTTCAATATGGTGGCCACTAGCCACATGTGGCAATTGAGCACTCAAAATGTAGCAAATGTGACTGAGGAACTGAATTTTAATTTTATTTATTCATTTAAATTTAAGTTTATTTGGTTTGATTATTTAATTGTGGCTAATGGCTACTATTTTGGCCAGCACAGTTCTTGCAGGCAGGTTAGTCTTTATTTTGTTCACTGGGGAAGGATATATATGAAGGAATTTTCTCCCTTCGTCCAGAGTTGTGAAAGGCCTGCTTGTGAGTGTGAGTGGGAGGCCTGTGAGCATGGCTCCTTTACCTGTTTAGACCACTAGTTCCCTACATGCTATAAGAATGCAACCCACACACATGCATGTGAACCAAATAGGCTCCTTCTAAAAACTGTAGATGAGTAATTCCCCATGAAAGAGTAACAGTAGCATTTCTTGAGTATTGCATGGCTACCAGACACTATTTACATATACTATATCATAAGTCTTACCAGGGGTTTATAAATAAAGAGGGCAGAAGTATTGGGTAGACAACAAGGATTGGGTTCTGGGGAAACTTGAGAGGGTAAGGCCTATGATTGTCATGCATGAGTGGGGTCAATGTTGCCAAGTTGTCTAATTTTTTTAAAAAATCCTCACCAGAGGGTATGTTTATTGATTTTAGAGAGGAAGAAAGAGAGAGTGAGAGAGAAAGAGAGATCAGTTGCCTCCCATATGCGCCTCAACCAGGGACTGAACCCGCAACCTAGGTATATGTCCTGACTGGGAATCAATCTGCAACCTTTTGGTGTGCCAGTCTATGTTCCAACCAACTGAGCCACCCAGCCAAGGAAAGTTGTCTGATTTTTTTAAAGAGCAATCAGTAATCTTGGTTTTTGTTTGAAATTAATTGGAAATTATTTAAACAATTTTTTAAAAATCCTCCTGGGCCAGTGTGGCTCAGTGGATTGAGCATCGTCCCATGGACTGAGAGGTCCCAGTTTGATTCCCAGTCAGGGCACATGCCCAGATTGCAGGCTTGAACCTCAGTAGGTGGATGTGCAGGAGGTAGCCGATCCATGTTTCTCTCTCACATTATGTTTCTATCTCTCTCTCTAAAAAAAATAATAATAGCCCTGGCCGGTTTGGCTCAGTGGTTAGAGCGTCGGCCTGCGGTCCAGAGAGACCCGGGTTCGGTTCCCGCTAAGGGCGTGTGCCTCGGTTACAGTTTGTCCCCGGCCCTGGTCGGTCGTGCGGGTGGCAGCCACTCGATGTGTTCCTTTCACATCGATGTTTCTCTCTCTCTCTCTGTTTCTCTCTCTCCCTCCCACTCTACCTGAACAAAAAATGGAAAAATGTCCTCGGGTGAGGATTAAATAAATAAATAAATAAATAAAATAAATAATAATAATAATTAAAAATATTATTTAAAAATCCTAACTGGTCAGATGATCAAATAACAATGTGCAAGGATAGTCACTGCAGCATCTTTGTTTGCAGATTAAAAGTTAATCTAAATGTCCACTAGTAGGAGCTTGGTTAAATGACTTATGACACATCTATTCAATAGAATACTAGGCAGCTTTAATCAAGAATGAAATGAATCTTCATATATAGACTTGCAAAGATCTCCAAGGTGAATTAAGTGAAAAAAAAAAAAAAATAAGGCATAGAACAATGTGTAAGGTGTCATTTATTGAGAGAAAAAGACACATACATACCTCTGGAGAGATATACAAGAAACTGGAAACAGTTGCCTCAAGGAAGGGGGCAGGGGTGGAAGTAAGACTTATTTTTCCCTTTGGTATGTTTTGACTTTTGCACCAACTGCATAATTTACATATTTAGTGTATAGGCCCAGCAAACCCAGCTAAAGAACAGCTATGGCTGTTGATCTGCATGTTTATAACTCTGATCCTCATGGGGGACCCTTTGACGTAGGTATTACTGATGAAATTACACAGATGAAGAAGCTGAGGCTCATTTGGATTAAAGTTGCACAGTTCAAGTTTATACAGCTGGTTAGTGGTGGAGCTTCAATTCTAATAGGTCCCTCTGGGTTACAGGCCATAGCACCACACTGCTTCTTCCCAGAAAAGGGGGAGAATAATGATGCTAATACCATCATTGCTGTCAATAACAATGTTTACTGGGAACTTGCTCTGTGTCAGGCACTGTGGTAAATATTTCACGTCACTTTTAATCCTCACAATAACCTTAGGAATTAGACACCATTATTATCCCATTTTACAGGCAAGGAAGCCAAGGCAGAGAGGTTAATTAAGTAGCTCAGGGGTTCATTGGCCTGGAAGTGTTGGAGCTGAGATCCTTATCTGGGTATTCTAACTCCAGAGTTTGGTGCTTAACCATCTCAGTGCACATGGAGAACTCCACAACCTGTTTTTGTATTCCCCACCTCTGTTGGCTCATCCCAAGAATGCTCTATCACACCTCTCTGGAACCTGCCACAAGTGTACACTGACCTGTACGGTGTGGACTATGTACACGTTTATTTGTCTGAATACATCTGCACAGCTCCGGAGCAGATGCCCTCAGAGTACAGACTTCCTGTGTCCTCTTCCATGGTGAGAAGAAATGGCTATCTCCCTATTAGCAGTGAGCCTTCAGATTCCTTGTGACCTGCCCTTTCTTCTTATACCCCATATACTGTCCATGACTAAAAACAATCTCAGCTGCTTCTTTTCTCCAAGAAAATATGAGAAGAGGGTCAAGGGCCCCAGGCATTAACAATACCAAATGATTGTATAGCATATTCTCTTTTGAGTCTCTTAACACCCAGTGAGGAAAGCAGGAAAGGATTAGTATTCCCTTTTTGTGGATAAAGAAACTGAGACTCACATATCACACACATATGTGCAGGCACATGCACATATGTGTAAGAATTAAAAATATATTGTGGTGCAATTAATAACTTACTCCATTGTCTCATGACAATGTCACTGAAGTCCCTGTCCCCATCTGGGAACCATGGGGGGGGAGCATTATGCAGGGGCTGCAAGCTGGAGATGAAGACAGCAAAGGAAGCTGAGAGGTAAGGGGAGAATCATGGCCTTTAGACAAGAACTCTCCCTATCTGTGTCTTGAATTCCGTGGCTTGTGTTGTGGCTGAGTATGACCAAGGGTCTAATGTAGCTCTCTATGCATAAGGACATGTGTATACTCCACAGGCTCTCAAGGCATCAAACTTCCCACACAAATTTCCCTACTCCACAACAACCTTGTCTTCCTGCCAAGCCTGGGCCAAAGAGCAAGTGAACCAGAAGGTTTGAAGATTGTTAACCTGCCCCCAATTCCCTCAGCCACAGGCCTAGATCCCTAGCATAAGTTCCAACCCCAGCATGTGATTAAGGAAGAAGAAATGGGCAGACATTGAGGGAGTATCCACCCCACCTCTAAGGTGTCCGTACTAATGTTGGCAAAACACAGGCTCCGGCAGAATCCAGAATCTTGGAGGGTCCAGGGTAGCCAGAGGCAGCCTTAAGTGGGGATGGCAAATCTGGCAACTGACTGACCAACTAGGGCTTTCTTAGGGCCTCAAGCATCACCTCCAAGGAATTTATTTAACACATACTTATAAGATACTTGCTGTATACCTGGAATTGCTGTTACCACTTCACAAGTGTGTTAGTTTCCTAGTGCTGCTATAACAAATTATCACAAATCTAGTGGTTTGAAACACTACACTTAGCCTGTCCAGCATGTGGCTCAGTTGGTTGAGCATTGTCCTGTGCTCTAAGAGGTTGCTGCCCCTACAGGGACTCAACCCTCTGTAGGGAGGGTGCAGGAGGCAGTTCATAGATGTTTCTATCTCCTCCCTTCCTCTCTCTCTAAAAATAAATAAATAAATAAATAAATAAATAAATAAATACACATTTTTAAAAACCACCACATTAATTATCTTATATTTCTTGAGTTCAGAAGTCTAAAACTCTGGGTTGGCAGGGCTGTGCTCCTTCTGTAGGCTCTAGGGGAGACTTAGTTTCCTTGTCTTCTCCAGTTTCTATGACACCCTCATTCCTTGGCCCATGGCTGCATCACTCCAATCTCTGCTTCTGTTCTCACATCTCCTTTGTTGACTCTGATATTCCAGTTCCCTCTTATAAGGACCTTTGTTATGACACTGGGTCTGTTTGGATAACACAGGATAATCTCAAGATCCTTCACAAAATCACATCTTCAAAATCCCTTTGCCATGTAAGGTAACATATCCATAGGTTTCGGGGATTAGGATGTGGAATTTTTTTTTGTGGGGGAGACATCATTATTCTGCCTACCCCAACAAGTATTAACTCATCTTATCCTAATAACAACTCTATGAAGTAGGTGCCATTACTAACCCCATTTTGCAGATGTGGAAGCTAAAGGAACCAGAGGTTAAGTTTGTCCAGTATCATACATTTAGTCATGACAAAGCTGTCATTCAACCCCCAGCAGCCTGTCTCCAGAGTCTATGCTGTTAAACACCACACTACAAATATCTGGGGCCCTGACAGAAACAGATGTTCTGGGGCTGCACCTGCAGACACACACACTCTACATGCTCAGACATCTGATGTGTCTGTATAGTTTTCATACACATATAACACACACACATATATACACCTTTCACATATATGTATTCAGTTCACATATATACACACACATTCTCAAACATCCAATCTGCTCACATACAATCACACTACACACATGTACACATACTCTGAACATACACATGCATATTTATGTACACTATGTCAGAGCTTATGCATAAATACATATTCTGCACACATAGCAGACATATCATAATTTCTATGCTATTTGCACACACAAACATCCTGTATTCACAAGCTCATAATGCCCTGTGACATATACACCTTGCATATGTATGCCACAGAACCATGTAAACACATATCCTCTTTATGAACATCCTCTTTATGATATCTTGCAAAAAGATATATAATATTCCTGCAATGTCATACATATTCTTTACATGAATACACCATGCACACACATATACTCACAAATACATATGCTGTCTAGACACTTATCTTACCCACACATAGGTTCTATGCATACACACATATACCCTATATAGAGATTCATTTGGCATCCATACATTGTACGAACACACACCCTACACCCCAACTCTGTGCTCTGCATACATATTTACCATGCATATGTTCTCAAGAACTGTGCACATACATACAGAGACCCTGGGTACACACATACTACACATGCACACATATCCCACCCTGAATGCATGCTTTCACACACACATACAATCCTTTCTTAATACATTTTATATGCACAACCTGCAGTTATAGAGATAATATATATATCCTATTCAGGAGGACAAAATCAACACTGAATTGTCTGCTTTAATTAGAATTTCACACAAAAAATAGCCACCCAAGTGTACAGCCCTATCCGATATTTTGAGATGCTTCCTTAGGCAATTCCCAACACTCGCTGGGGGTTCTCCCCATTTTCCTGGGGTGGAGGCTGAGGCTAGGGAGGGGCTGGGCTGGCCCCGGGTAGCCCCGCCCACCGCCTGCCGCCACCCCCCCACCCCTCCACCCGCTGCTGAGGTGTGATCAGCCCCCGGCTCGTATCCCTCAGCCCCAACAGAAAGTAGTTCCAATGCCATGTTTGTTAACTAGGTTATCTAGGCTGTGGAAGATTTTAATGTTGAATTTTATAGCTTTACCACGCTCTGCCGTCCTTGTGAATATTGTAATATTGCATTTTTTACAAGTTACTCTTCTGTTAATGTTCCAGCTAGTAACTTTTATAATCCTCCTCAATGAAATTTTTTTGTATTCTTCCGCACCGTTAACCCCAATGGCGGCGCCTCGGCCCCTGGCAGGAGGCAGATACGAGATGAATTCCTCTTTAATCAGAAATAATAATAATAAAAACACACACGCGGCTCTGCTTCCTCTCACTCGTTTCCCTTACCGCCGCCGCCACCTCTCAGGGCCGCCTGTGGGCCCTGCGGCCAAGGCCCCGGGCTGCAGACCGATGGTGGGGTTTGGGCAGGACCAGGCTCCGGGCGCTTCCCAGATCTCGGACCCCAGCCTGTTGGCATCTCTCTCCCGGACACTGCGGCTCTGGGATTCCGAGCCTTTTCTCTTGCCCCAACTCTCCGACTCCCAGCTCACCCTCCCTCGTTTCCATCCCTCTTTCTGCCTTGTGTCTGTCTGTCTGGACCTCTTCTGTGGCCCCTGCCAATCACTGTTTCTCCTTTTTTTGGGGGGCTCTGTCCTCTATCCCTCAGGCTCTTTCCTCTCTGTGTGCCCTTCTCGGTTCCTGCCTCTCTTGCGGGTCTCTCCTTCCAACTGTCTAGGTTTCTCCTCGGACTTCTGTTTTCCACATTTTTATCTTCTGCATTTTCAGTCTCTACGTCTTGCCTTTCTTTTTTCTTCTTAGAAGACCAGAGCCATTTGGGTTGGAGTGTGGAGTCCGGTGAGGGATGGGCCCTGCTTGAGGCTTTGGACTGGTGTGGGCTGAGTTGGGATTGGGGATACATTTGGAGCCATTAGAGAAGGGAAGTGTCAGAGAGGGTTATGGCGTCTTTGGCCATGCAAACAGAAGGGATCTGCAGGGGGGAAGGGGAGGATGTCCAAAAACTGGGGGTGAAGGCTAAGTCAGAGGGGCCTAGACCCTGAGGCCTGGGGAGAGAAGGCAGCTGGCCAAAGGCACGCTGGCGGAGTGTCAGACACACACTTGCCCTGGGGTTCCCTTCTTTCTAATAGGAAAGACCTACCAGGGAGATTGGGGGCGGGGGGGGGGGAGCTTTTACCTAGAAAGATGAGGCCTGTAGTTTAGAAAGAGTCTTGATGGAGGGAGATTGTGTGTGCATGCTTAGGTGCATGGGGTGAAGGCCTGTCTTCATTGACAATGGCACAGGAAAGTACCATCTGAGACTACAGCAGACAGCACGAACTCCTTCATTGTGTCCATATTTATTGAAGATCCACTATGTGCTAGGCCCATTGCTAAACTCAGGGAACACAATGAGTGAAACACAGTATGACCTCATGGAACTTATGGACTAGTGGAAGTGAGAGGTATTAATCAAATAATCACACAAATATGTCTGCAAACTGAGACCACAGCTAAGGATTTTTGAGCTGGGGGAAGAGTATATCCTGTGGCTTTCAGGAATCCTTTGGGGGCTGAAGGGAGCAAATTGGACTCAGAGCCTGATAAAGTCTCCATCTTCCTCCTCATGTTCCAGCTCCCAAGAAGTGGGAGGGACACCTGCCCCGATTTTGCAGAGGGAATAACTCCTCAAGTTGTGAAGTGAGCTTTTATCAGCTGGTTTTCAAGACTCCATCAGGTCAGATTTCTCTAGGATATTCCAGATCTGGCTACTAAAGTACTCTCCTCCCTCATTATACAGAGGAAACAGTGGTCCCACACGTAAAAACAGAGGTGCCCAACATCTGGAAATCAATCAAAGCCCCAGCGCAGCTGAACATCTGGGGCACTAATCGCAGGAGCCACCAGACCCCCCCATCCCCCAACCCCGCCCCACCTTGACAGCTCAGCTATCAAGGCACTTCATGCCCCTGTCCTTGCTCCTCTCAGTCTGGACCTGGCTGAGTATCTACCTCAAAGCAATGCTGAGTGTCCCCCTCCCGCCGTGCCAGTGTCCCCGCGTGTGCCCCCACCTGCGGAGTCCCAGGTCCACTAGGAAGTGTTAATGGCCCCGTGCCCCACTCCCACCTCCACTTCGGGTCAGGAGTGAGCAACTGAGGGGGAAATTGTTAAATGACTACCAGGGAAGGGGAGAGGAAGAGGGACCAGAGGGGGAGGGATGGGGGTGGGAATAGGCGGGGCTGGGGCGCCCGGCGCGCCTGTGCGGAGCGCGGAGGCTGCGAGCGCCCGCGACAGTAAAACATCTGTAATGTGCCATTCGCTGCTGCTCGCTGATTGCTCATGGATTAAAGATTAAAATCTCGGCTTTGGCAGATGGGGAGAGAGAGAGGAAACTCTTACGAGCACGTTTTGCATCTGCATTTCATTCTGCTCGGTTCCCTGCGCCACGCCTGGTGGCGCCAGCCCTACCCCGCCCTTCCCTCTCCCTGCTACCCCTGCGTGGCCAGGCTGGGCCGTCCTTCTCCCGCCGCCGGGCCTTTTCCCACCTTCCTGTCTCTGAGCCCTAGGCTCCTGGTCCCTCTCGTTTGGTTCTCAGTTGGGGTTCTCTCTTCTGAAACAGTGTTGGTCACTCTCTCCCTCCCACCCAGATTCCAGGCAGGCCACCATGAACCTCCCCAGAAAAGGGATATCCTCCATTCCACGGGTTGGAGGCATCACCCACATGCTCACCATGCTAGGCTGTCTACCCCCGGCTAGTACTGAGGCAAAGGAGTGGATCCAATCTTGTTACTCCTGGCTCTTGGAGGCAGTGAAAAGTAATTGTGGTGTGCCCTGGTGGATATGTCCCTTCTGTGTTTTTTCACATTGAGCTGCTGTGGAGGCAGGGAGTGGACTAGCAGAAGGGACTAGGGTCAGAGGGCTCTTGGGAGCTTTTAGGGCCAGGAGGGATACTCCTGGAACAGGGTCTCTTCTGGCTTTTAGAGAATCCCTGTAAATTAGCTGGTCCTGGACCACTGAAGAGTTGAAAGGTGTGCTCATGTGCTTGGGGAACTGAGGGCAGATCCACCGGCTTCCTCGTTTTCCTAGCCTCTCAGAATGTGTCCTTGGTATTAGACTGTTGGGGAGGAAAATCCAAGCAGAGAATACTAGAGACAAAGGACTGTCAGAAAGACAGACAGGTATTAGGGAAACAGAATAAGGAACAAAAAGCTTCAGAGCAGTGTAGCAGATGTGAGCACCTGCACCTGGGGGGGGGGGGGGGGACAAGACTGGGAAAGTGGCAAAAGGGGGGCCCTGCCTAGATTCTCAGGGTTCAACTGAGAGGAGGAGGTTGGTTCAGGGTGAACAGAAGAAAAGCTGAAGAAGGATGAACGTGAGGAGGGTCGGAGTGGCAGATGTAATTAATTACTGCATATTAAAATGTTTGTTTACCAAGATGAACAGCGGCCAGAGGTCTGATGGTAATTAATACACAGCATTTCCCAGCCTCTTTGAGCCCAAACCCCTCATGGGAGGTCTGGCAGTGGACTGGGCTGGGTGAGATGCTGGTTTACTGTTGCTCTCCTTTCACCAGGGGTTGGAGCCCAGATTTTGACACTGGAGGGAACCTCAGACAGCACACCTTGGGAAACGACAACCAGACATTTGTGATCAGTGATTTGTTCAAGGCCACCAGCTTGTCAGTGATAGAGCCAAGATAGTAGCCCCCGTTTTCTTGTTTCTGGAAATGTGTTCAAGACCAAAGGAACACCGAGGAGATAGTGCTCTTGGGCAGAAATAATGTAACAGAGAAGGCATAATGGGAAATTAGGGCCAAAGTAGGGACTTGGGAAGAAGGCAACAGACTTATGGCCCATCATGGAGAGGGGAACCAGAGGCCCCCTCACCCTGGAGAGCTGGGGTGGGCAGCATGTTATCAGAAAGCAGCTTCTCCCCACCACACCATGGGTCATGGGGAAGGAGGCAGAAGCAGTTAGTATCCCCAGCCTTAGAGACAGACAGTCTGGCAAGTTCTGCCACTCCCACTCTTGTGACCTTGGAGAAATAATGTAACCTCTGTGAGCCTGTTTCTTTATAAAATGGACACCTCCCACACAGCGTAGTTGGGAGGATTGCATTGATTGTTAGTACTTTCACAGAGGAAACAGGCAGTGGCACTTATGCCAGGTGGCTGCTTCGACTCCCACCTCCTCTTCACTCACACACATCACACTCAACAGCAGAGACACAAGCCATACTCAAACGTTCTTCAGCTCATTCATTCGTTCATCAAGGAGCCAGCTGAGGGACTGCTAGGCAGACGTGGGTGGGGGATGAAAGATGAATCGAAGATGTGCCCCTATTTGTGGGAGCTCACAGGATTCACATCTATGAAGAGAGAATCAAAAGTGAAGGCACAACAGGAATAGCACTTCAGTAAGGGGTAGTCAGGGGATAGGAGTGCCAGCAGACAGCCTGGCCCTAGGCTGGTGGCCCCAAGAGAGGAAACTTCCTGGAGAATCTGGTCCCCAGGCTAGACCACACAGGATGGCTAGGAGTGAGGACGGAGTGGAGGAAGGGAAAGGCTCTGTAGGCAGGGTCAGCACTTGATAGGTGGAAGGCAGGCAGGGCTCACCCCAGACACAGCACTGGGAGCCCATGGAGATCCCACATAGGCCTCTTATTTGAAGGGCTTGGTAGGAAATCCCTCATTTTCTCCTTCAGGCCCTTTTGATCCCAAACCTGGGACTGGGGTCAGGTGGTAGAGCAGGCAAATGTTCCCCTCATTTCTAAGAAGCGGAGTGGGAGCCTTGGGGAGAGGACTAGAAGAGGCTGATAGCAAGGCGGAAGTTGCATGGAGGTGAGCAGAGAAACAGCTGGAGAAGGATGAATGAGGGCATTTGGAGTGAATGAGGCATGCACTCCCGGAAGGGTCTGGGCTGGCGGAAGGCTGCGAGCAGGAGGCCATGACTAGTTTGTGTACAGGAGGGCCACAGGTGCTTGCATGGGCACGTGGCTGTGAATGAGTGTGTTCTTGGGTGTGTGGCCATGTCTACAAGGATATGTTTATAGGTGTGTGAATACATGTGTGAGTGTGTGCGGATGTGTGTCAGCATGTCAGCATGCCCCAGAGTGTCTGAGGGTCCATGTGTGAGGAAGTACTGAGACTACTCTGTACATCTGGGCCATTCTCCTACAGCCAGGGCCCCTCCTCGAATATGTTCCACCTCTGTAGGTGCACTGGGAGGAGAAGCAGGGCCCCTGAAGGTGAGGGGTCGGTCCCCAGCCTGGTCTGACACCCAGGCCCGCCCAGAGTGCACTAGCCTCCCTCCCCATGGCTGTCAGCAGCAGGGCCTGAAATCTGGGTGGGTTCCCGCGTGCAGCCCCTCTCCTGGCTTGGCTTTTTTACACCTCTTGGGGGAAGTCACACGAGATACATTTATTGCATACAAACAGGCAGACAAAAGACACTGCCCCCCAAAAAACAAAACACCCCCCCAAAACCCCAGGAGACCCAGATAAACAAAATGAAGAAAGGAAAAACCACCTGTCAATTCATACCCAGGGAGGGCCTCCTCTACAAGTTGGTATTTTTTTTCCAGTCTTTGTTCTACGTGTACACCGTGAAAACAGAAGTAGGGTCCTGGAGACAGACCGTGTCGCTGCCCCCTGCTCCCCCGCCATCACTGACAGCTACCATGTGCCTCGCCGGCGCCCTTCTCGTCCCCTCCCGCTCAACTCAGCTCCTCTCCTCTCCCCGCCCTGGGACCCATGGGAGGGCTTTGTAGAGACTTGTTGAGCTGGGTCGAGGGGCAGGGTACCTGCGGGGGCGCCCCAGCCGGGCTGGGCCTGGAGCCGGCGAGTGAGCCGGAGCAGGGGAGGAGCCGCGGGAGGGAAGGGAGCGGAGCGGGGCGGAGCGGAGCTGTCGCTTCCCATCAGGCGGAGGATTGTTCCCGACACGCGCAGGCCCTGCGGCGTTTCTGTGTCAGGGAGTTTTGCCGGCGCTGTGACCCATGCGAGGGGGGTCGGGCTGCGCACGGGGAGCGGCCAAGAGTGACCAACGCGGCCGGCCGCATCATCACCACCTGGCCGGGTCACTGCTTCCCGGTCCTGCCCCAGAGCTGCGGAGCGGGGGAGGGGCTGGGGGTGGGAAAGGGGCGGGCTTCTCCTAGTATCACTGCCCCTGCATCCCGCTTGGGGAAGGTCAAGTCGAAGAAGCATTTCCCTCGTAGAGGGGAAGCAGGAGAAATCAACACCTTGAGCCTCAGTTTCTCCCTTTTGAAATGAAAAAGTGATGTTTCCTGGTCCTGAATTGAGGATATTCTGGTCCCTGAGAAGTGGATGAAGCCGCTGGCTGAAGAATGCAAAGCGTGAGGGTGGGCAAGTCTCCCAAAGAGGCCTGGGGAGGCCTTGCCAGGCCCAGGGTTGGCCCAGAGCCAGAGCTGCTCAAACAGGACTGGAACCTGGACTCTCAATGGAGTGAGGCCAGGAACCTGGAAGGCTGGGGCTGGGTGTCTATGCAAATAAGATGATAATTGGGGTGTGGGTGGCTGAGTTTCCTAGGAGAGTCTGCAGGGAGGGAGGGGTAGGCTCCTGACCTCTTCCCCCTACCCACTGGTCCCATCTGAAGTCAGGGGTTCCCATCTTTGGCAATTAATGATTTTGAAAGGCCCCACCCGCACACCATCGGGGCCTTTGTGTCTGCCAGACCAATGGCCCCTCTCCTGGGCCCACCCATCAGTCACCCGGAGCTCCAGCTGTTCCCAGCCTTTGGAGCAACCTCAGCCGTCACTACTACAAATTGACTCTCAACAGCCGCTCTGAGACCCCTTCTCTCCCATTGTCTCAGGACAAATGGCCCTTCCCCTGCTCGTTGCTCCATAGGCCCAGCCCAGGCTGCCTGCTGCTTCGGCAAAGGGGAGGAGAGCCCACTGAGCTGTTCCAGGAAGCCCTCCTTCTTCTCTAAACCCCCAAATCTAGCCAGGCTGGGCCAGTAGACAGTCCCCACTGCCCAGTTGTGACCTATACACACTGTGTCCTTTCCTCAGTCAGGTCTGGGACTGAAACTCCTCCTGTCCCTCTCACAGCCCCTTGAGCTAGAGAAGTCTCACTCTGTACTGGTGGACAGAGGCAGAATGGAGGTAAAAGAGGAGAGAGGGAAGGATTGGTGGGGGAGGAATGGGAACGGGGAGCCGGGGTTCCCAGGAGCCACCATGGCCAAGCACAGAGCCAAGACAATTACATGCCTAGTTTTGTTGATTGCATTAAAATCATTAGAATGAGGGATCTGAAAAATTGTACATTAAGGGTAGAATTAGAAAGGGCTTTAGAGACTGGCACAGGCATCCCCAAAGTGAATCTGGTACAATTAGCTCAAATTGTGTTACACAAACAGACACTTTCACATATCATCTCAATGACCTTCTCACCACTCATCCTCCCTGTCCTTCCTTTTCTCTCACTTGCAGTATCTCTAATCAAACTCTTTCTCCTCACTCCTCCTCTTTTACTCTCTTCCTCTCCCACACTCCACCTTGTCCCCCAGCCCTGACTTGCCCAGGCTGTATTTAATGAGTAAGCCTGAGAGGATCCAGGGTGGGGTCTTTGGCTTTGGGGATGGGAGACAGGCAGACCAAGACATCCCCCATAGCACCTGCCCTTAGTCAAAATGCCCATCCCAACATCTGTCCCAGTATTTGTGCCAGGGCAACAGGAGAGTTAAAATGGTCTGCTTAGGGATGGGGAAGGGGGTGGACCTGTCTACTAATGTCTGTGCAAGAGGAGGTCTGAATGTCTGGATAGTCTATGGCTGCCTCTGTGTGTGTGTGTGTGTGTGTGTGTGTGTCCCTGCTGAGTCTTAATTGTGTTGGTAGCTAGTCTTCCTCCAATGGACTGGTCAGAGTCGTGGGGAAGGGAGCCAGAGTGCCTCTCTTCTGATCTCAGGGAGCAGTGGGCTAAGCTAGACCTGGCTTGACTGTGGTGCTGAGGGGAGACTGTTGCAGCACTGGTAAATGGGGCTATCTGGCTAGGGGAACGGTGGAGAAAGAATGGGGCGTGAGTGGGGGTGGAAAATGGAATTGCCAGCCTGGAATGAATGAATGGTAGAGTTTCTCTTTTGTAACCGAGAATAATTAAGATAGATGTGCGGATGGATTAGCTGTCCTGCAAGGTCAGGAGCGCATTGCCGGATCACTCTATTATTTCGCTGCGCCACAGCTACCCCACTAACGCCTTTTTCATGATATTTTGAACATCCGCACAGAAAAAAACCAAGTGAGTGCGCGAGAGATACAAATGGATCGTTTGGTGGAGAAATCCGTCTTCGTCACCGCCGCCAGGCTGGGATTAATGCGATTGAAGGCTCCTCCAGGCTCCGCCAGGGAGACAGGCTCAGGAAAGCAAGAGAAATTGGTTTGTACCCCTGGGAGCACGATTGATGGGCCCGGCCTGCCAGGCTGGGCTGGGCCCCATGTTCTCAGGCTAAGCTGGGGGCAGGGAATGGGTCTGGGGCCTGGCCTTGGCCTGGGTGGGGCCCTGCCCTGAGAGAGAGGCCTGGACTAGGCTGGAACCTGCAGGAGTTTGCTTTGGAGGCTGTGGATATGATGGTGGGAAAGGTCACAGGCTCTCATGCCCCAGGTAGGGGAAGAACAACAATAAAGGGGCTTAATCCCCAGTAACACCCCTCTTTCATCAGTGGCCAGGGGGAGGCTGCTAACGTCTATCAAGATGTAAGATCTAGCCCTGGCCAGTTTGGCTCAGCGGTTAGAGCGTCGGCCTGCAGTCCGGAGAGACCTGGGTTCGGTTCCCGCTAAGGGCACGTACTTCGGTTGCAGTTTGTCTCCGGCCCTGGTTGGTCGTGCGGGTGGCAGCCACCCGATGTGTCCCTTCACGTCGATGTTTCTCTCTCTCTCTCTCTTCCTCTCTCTCCCTCCCACTCTATCTGTACAAGAGATGGAAAGATGTCCTCGGGTGAGGATTAAAAAAAAAAAAAAAAAAAAGATGTAAGATCTACCTTGGCCAGGTGGCTGGGTTGGTTGGAGCGTCCTCCGGATGCTCCAGGGTTGCAGGTTCAGTTCCAGTCAGAGCACATGCAAGAGTCAACCAATGAATGCATAGGTGGGTGGAGCAATAAATCATGTTTCTCTTTCCTCTCTCTCCCTAAAAGCCAATTTAAAAAAGTTAAAAAAAAAAAAAAAAAAAAAGACGTAGGATCTGAGAATAGGTTCTGAACAAGGGTGATGTGGCCCATTTACTCTCAGAGCAAATATTTACTGAGTCCGAACCATGTTCCAGGCACTGTGCTAGGTGTGATAAACACAGTATGGTTCCTGTCCTCATGGAGCTTGTAGTCTAACTGGGAAGGCAAACACTGAACAAGTCATGTCCAGCAGGTATTATGGAGCTTGTGATAGAGAAGCCACAGCAAGGGGGCAGGACCTCAGCTAAGAGATTAGGGAGGTCTTCTTTCAGGAGTGGCATGAAAGCTGAGTCTTGAAGGATGGATAGGACCTACCAAGATAGGGAGGGCAGAATAGTGATATTTTATAGGTAGAGGAGACAGACTATTTGAAGATCTGGAAATTAGGCGGCTGATGGAGAATTCTTCACCTACCTGGTAGAGGAGACAGAATCTACCATCAGAGAGGGGAAATGACTTGTCCAAGGTTACACAACTAGCAAATGGCAGAGCTAGGGCAAGAACAAAAGCCTTTTTCCTCCTAGTCTGGTGGGAAAGACAGTCTTTGGTCTCAGAAACTGGTTGATATGTGAGCCTCACTTGGGAGGCTATAGAAAGAGGGGAGCAGCTCTGGCCGGTCTTGCTCAGTGGTTAGAGCATCAGCCTGTGAACCAGAGAGTCCCAGGTTCGGTTCCTGCTAAGGGCACATACCTCGGTTGCAGTTTGTCCCCGGCCCTGGTTGGGGTTGTGTGGTTGGCAACCACTGGAGTGTCTCTCTCACATTGATGTTTCTCTCTCTCTCTTCCTCCCATTCTATCTGAAGATAGATGAAAAAAATGTCCTCCAGTGAGGATAAAAAAGAAAAAAGAAAGAGGGGAGCAGGGCACACCCATGTACCCAGACATTCACAAACATGAAGTGAAGATGGGTTCAGTGGAATGATGGGAGAAAACCTGGAAATTTTTGCTTTTGTTTTTTCTCTTTCACTTATTAAATGTATGGGTATGGTAAAAATTTAAACATTATACATGGGTATATGGTGAAAAGTAAGTCCCTTCTCCACTTTCACTTTCAATCTTTATTTTCTCCTTTCTGAAGCAAATACTGGTGTCATTTTTGTGTATAGAAGTACTGTACACACATATTGTAGAAATAGTCTCTACATTCACAAATGATAGCAAACCATACACATTTTTATTTAACAAATTATTTTAGAGATTATTTCAGAGTAATGCACGAAGACCTCCCTTATTCTTTAGAACAACAGTGTAGTATTTCATTGTGAGGGTGTACTGTTACTTATTAAACCAGATTGATATACATTCAGGTTGAAAATGGTTTTCTGCTACTGTAAAAAAAAAAAGTCAGAGTGCCCATCCTCAAAGTACAATGATTGGGTTAGAAGGAATGTATCAGAGGGAGTTTGGGCTGTGGGCTCGAAGGGAGAGAGCAGTGCTGTAAGAGGAGTAAGCAGTAGAGAGGGAGAAGGGCCTGGAGGGACAGTGAGCATAGCAGGGAGAGCAAGGGGCTGAGCCAGCGAGGCTGGAGTCTGAGGTCCCAGTCTGGGCTCTGTTCTAGTTCTGAGTTCTTTACTAGTTCTGGGTGACTTTGAGCAAGTTATTGAACTTATCTGAAACTTTTCTTGGTAATATAAGAACAATATGAACCTCATTAATTGGTTGTGAGGTTTAAACAATTTCCATGATTATGTATGGAAAAATGGGTGGATATATGGGTGGGACAGAAGTAGGTGTACAGTTGTAAGTACATAAAACACAGAGTTTATTCTCGTATTATTATTTATTAATTATTGTATTATTGTCCACATGAACAACTCTAAACCTACTTTTGCCCCACCCTGTACAATAAAATTGGCAATTTCACTGAGAAATGGTATTTGAAATGTTTTTCTTTTTTCTTTTGTATTTGGTATTATCTGTGTTATCTAAAATTTCTATGAAATGCATGCCTTATTTTCACAATCAGCAAGAAGTAATACAAACTATAGACACTCTTGGTGGGGCAGGGGAAGGATAGAGGTAGAAGCCACTGCAGGCTAAAATATTGGGCAAGATTTCTTGGCAGAAACTTCAAGGAGTGGTTGAATTTTCAGAAGAACAGAGCTGGCAAGAGAGCATCAGGTGGAGGGACATGAATGAGCAAAGGCGTGGGGACGAGAAAGCATCTGTGGGAAAAGCAATTCAGTTTAGCTGAAGCAGAGTCCTTGTACTCATTTCATTCATTAGTCCTTTTAACAAACATTTATGGAGCATAAATTCTGGGCCAGGAACTGTGCTCTGCCCTGGGAACATGACGGCGATCAGAAACAGAAACAGCCCCAGTCCTAATGGAGTTAGTGGCAATTAAATAAGAGATATAAGTTACTCCTAGGAGAAGGTCTAAAAAGGGTCCTCTGAGAGCCCTCTAATAGGGGGGTTTAACCTAGTCAGGGAGGTCAAGGAAGGCTTCCTGGAGGAAATCCTCACTAAATTAAAAATTGGAAGGACAAATAGGTGTTAACCAGGCAAATAGGGATGGGAAGAGTGTTCCAGGAAGGAGGAACAGCAAGGTGGATAGCCCAGTCACAGGAGGGAACCAGATGAGTATGAGGTTTAAGTGCAGAGAAGAAGGGAAGGGGGATGGAGACACTGGCTGTCCAGGGCTTGGCTGGCTATGGGAAGAATTTTGGACTTTATATTGAAAGCAGTGGGGAACTTTGGAAGGGTTTAACTTCCACAAGTGACATGATCAGGCTTGTGTTTTCAGCAGTCCCCACCGGCCACAGAGAGTGGAGGTATGTGAATCAGTGAGAAGACCACTGGGTGATATTGTCAACAAGAGGAGTGGTGATGAAGATGGATGAGAAAGAATGGTACTAACTGGGACTAACTGAGGAGGAGTGGAGAAAAGGCTATAGAGGTGTGTGTGCAGCTTGTGGGGAGGGGATGTAAGTCCAGGCTGAAGAGTTTAATCAGTTGGAAACCTGAAATTCTTGATAGTGTATACAAAGAACCTCCACTCGTAGAGTGGAGTTCTTACTAATGCTGGGCTATGCATAACTATTTTTTGCATGCATATCTCACTACCTCTTGCAAGTACCCTATAGAGATGGTAGTTTTATTATTAATTTATGGATGAGGTTAAGCAAGTTATCCCAGGTCATTCACTACTTAGAGGCTATGCTGGGCTTTACACCCTGTGTTCTGGTTCCAGAATGTAACCACCAAGCTACACTGTTATTGAAACTTTTTGAGCAGGAGAAGCATGTGATCAGGGTTGTGACTTTGGAAAATTAATCTGGTAGCAATAGATAGATGGGTTTAGGGAGAGAGGCCCAGAGCTAAACATTTCATCTGGGTAGAAGTTAGGTCAGAGGGTCTAAGCCATGGTGGGACCAAAGTAATGGGAAGGAAGGAATGGATACAAAGGCCACTGTGAATATACAGGATTCAAAGTATGTTTTAGTTCTCTGTTACTGCTGTAACAATTTACCACAAACTTACTGGCTTCAAACAACACCTATTTTATTTTTTAAAAAATATTTTTTAATTGATTTTAGAGAGAGAGAGAGAAACATTGACGAGAGAGAACATCAATTGGCTGCCTCCTGTATGCTCCCCACTGGGGATTGGGCCCACAACCTGGCCACGTGCCCTGATGGGGAGTCAAACCAGCGACCTCTTGGTGCATGAGTGGATGTTCAACCAGTAAGCCACACCAGCCAGTCCAAACAACACCTATTTTAAATCGGTTCTATAGGTCAGAAGTCTGGGCAGGCTCTATTGGTTTCTTTCTTAGTCTCACAATGCTGAAATCAAGGCATCAGCTGGTCTGGGTCTCTATCTGGAGGCTCAAAAGAAGATCAACTTCTAAACTCATCTTCTTGGCATATTTAGTTCCCTGCAGTTTAAGATTTAGATTCCTATTTTCTTATTGGCTGTTTTCTGAGAGTCACTCTCAGCCTCTTAAAACCACTCACTTGTCCTTGCATGTGGCCCCTCCATATTCAAAGCCAACAACAGTGCAGTATTCTGCATTGAATATCTCTGGCTTCCTCTTCTGCCAGCAGCCAGAGAAAACCCTGCTTTTAAAGATCTCTGTGATTAAATTCGATCACCCCCCAAACCTAGCTGCCATAATCTCTATTGTGCCATATAACACAGTCCCAGGAGTAACACCAGGGGGTTAAAGTCATGGGACCATTTTAAAGTTTGAGTAACTACAGGACCACCTGTGTGTATGTGTCTTGAAAAGCTGGGTGAGGTGAGAGAGAAGAAGAGGTGGCATATGGATAAGATAGCTCTGAGGTTTGGAAACTAAATGATTGGGAGCACAATGGTGACAACACTGGGAATAGGGACTCAAGAGGAGAGCTGACTTGGGAGACTGGGTAAGATCATGAGGTAGGCATCTAGGTGGACATATAAGGCAGTGAGAAATTAGGAATTCCCTCTCAGGAGAGTGGTGATATTGCATTATTCTTTACCTTCCTATTGAAATATCTCACACATATAGTAAAGAACTTAATCTTAAGCTTCCAGATCAATGAATTTTACATATGCAGACACCTGAGTTACCACCACCCAGATCAAGATTTTCAGCCCCCTACACATCCTCTTATACTCCTTCTCAGTCATAATTTTTCCATAGGTAACCATTATTCTGACATGATTACCACAGATTCATTTTGCCTGTTCTTGAGCTTCATATGCACAATTATATAGTATATACTTTCATCAAATAATTTATTGGGTGCTTGCTGTGTGCCAGGCTCTGGGGATGCAACAGTGACAAGCAAAGTCCCAGTTCTCATGGAACTTAAGTTCTGCCCAAATTGATGAGATCAATTCTACTGGAGGCAACAAGATGACCAAAGGGGAGAGTGTGGACAAATAAAAAAGAGGGTGAGCCCTGGTCGGTTTGGCTCAGCAGTTGGAGCATTCGCCTGCGGACCAGAGAGTCCTGGGTTCGGTTCCCGCTAGGGGCACGTACCAAAAAAAAAAAAAAGAGGGTGAAGATGAGACAATGAGAACTGCTTAAATTATGGTGGTGGTAGGGGGAGAGTGGAGTGGTCAGAGGATGGAGAGAAGCCAGAGCTCAGAAACCAAAGAACTGGGCTTCAAGAGGAAGGGAATGATCAACAGCATCACATGCTGCTGAGAAGTTAATCAACACATATTTATGGAGCACCTGCTTCATACAAGGCTAGGCACGGAGTGGAATACAGAGTGTCATAAAACTCCCTGTAATAATGATCTCTAACATGTCTATAGAGATAAGAGAGGGCCCTGGCTGGGGGAGGGGGCACCATAAAATTCAGATATGAACATGTCATTGCCCTGCTTAAAACCTTCCTGTGGCCTCCCCTTGCCAGTGCAATTAAAATCAAAACCTCACCACTGCCTCCTGGCCCTTGTGGTCTGACCTCTGTGGACTTCAAAGGCTACATCTTTACCTCTCTGCGGGTCACTCTGACTCTCCAGGCACCCTGGGCTTCTTTTTTCCCTCCTTGTTCTGCTCCCTCCTGCCCCTGGCCTTTGCACACATTTCTTCAGTCTCCCACAGTTTGTATTATGAAACTTTCTTTCCTAACACTTATCATGGTAAGTAATTATACATCTGTTTGATTATTGCATAAATGTTTATCTGTCTTACAAATCAGAGGCCACTGTGAGAGCAGAGACCTTATCTGCTTATGATCATTAGTGATTTCCCAGCACCTAGCTCAGTGCTGGGCCCATAATGAAGGCTTGATAAGCACTTGCTGAATGAATGAGTTTATGAATTTGAAGTTAGAGGCTGTCTTTAAGTCCTGGTTATGTGACCTTGGATAAGTGGCTTTCTTTCCTTTCCTGAGACTCAGTTTCATCATCCATAAAATGAAGGGATAAAACCTCTAGGGGCCTCTATGACCTGATGTCCTCAGATTCGATGACTCACACTCATAAAAATGCCACTGGGCTGCCCGCCAGCACATTAGCACTGATATTAGTGCTGAGTAAGACAGTACGGAACATCAAGTGCTGTAGAGATAGGACAGAGAGAGCAGTGTGAGGTAGGATGATCAGAGAAGACTTCCTGGAAGAGGTGGGTAGACATGAATTAAACAGATGGAAGGAAAAGGGATTTTCAAAAACCAGAGAAGCACCAGGACATGAAATGTGACAGGAGACGAAGATACTGGCCTGGCTGGCTCCTGTGGAAAGAATCCAGCTACCTCTAAATAGGAGAGCTTCCCTGTATTAGTTTTCTAGTGTATCTGTGATAAATTACCACAAACTTAAATAATAAAATTTGTTATTTTACAGTTTTGGAGGTAAAAAGCCCAAAATCAGTCTCGAAGTGTTGACAGGTGGTCTGGAGGCTCCAGGGAAGAAGCTCTTTCCTGGCCTTTTCCACCGTTTAGATGCTGTCCTCATTCCTTGGCTCGTCCCCTTGATCACATCACCTTTCTCTCTGCCTTTGACTGTGCTGCCTCCCTCCTTTGAGGCCTTTGTGATTATAGTATGC
This sequence comes from Molossus molossus, assembly GCF_014108415.1. NCBI lineage: Eukaryota > Metazoa > Chordata > Mammalia > Chiroptera > Molossidae > Molossus > Molossus molossus. Next base: position 23,486,597 of record NW_023425352.1, read on the forward strand.
ACACTCGAGATCATTAACAAAATCACATTTGCAAAGTTCTTTTCACCTATAAGGTAGAATATTCACAGGTTCCAGGGATTAGGTCCAGGACATCTCCAAGGGACCATTTATCAGGGTACCAAACCCTAGTGGTTATTTATGTGGTCTCTGGAGCCAGAATGCTTTAGTTCAAGCCTTGGCTTTGTCACTGATTAGTGGCTTAAACCTTGGTGACTTACTTAACTCCTCTATGCCTCAGTTTTCTCATTCATAAAATAAGGAAATATGGTTGACCCTTGAACAATGCGGGGTTGGGAGCATCGACCATCTGTGTGGTCAAAAGTTCATGTAAAACTTAAGTTGGCTGTCTGCATACACAGATTCCCAACCACAGATAGAAAATACAATGACTCTTGAATAAGGTTTGAACTTCGTGGACCCACTTATACTAGGACAAGTTGTTGTTCAAGGGGCCACTGTAGTAGTACATACCTTATTTCAGCTATCTATATCGTAAACCATTGCTATATCACAAACCACGCCACATCTGTGGCTAAAAACAACATTTAAAAAAATTTTTTCATGATGGGAAGTTCTTCTGCTCTCCATGGTGCTGGCTGCATTCATCTGGAAACTCTCCTGGGGTCAGAACATCCGAGTTGGCCTCAGTGACTTGTCTGACAGTTGTTGCTGGCTGGCTGTTGGCCAGAAAGCCTTAGTTTTCCTCTAGGTGGCTTTTCATCCTTCAGGGCCTCTCTAGAAGGATAGTTCAGACTTCTTTCCATAGTAGCTGACTTGCAAAGAGGTGATTAAGGAAGCTGCAAGGCCTCTTAAAGCCTAAGCCCAGTAGTCACAATGTGTCACTTCTGTCACATTCTATTGGTCAAACAAATCACATGACCAGCCCAGAGTCAAAGGGAAGGGAAGCAGACTTCACCTCTTGTGCAAAGCCACATTGCACAAGTCTTGTGGGACACACAATTTGCTACAGCAGTTGTGAGGATTCCATGGATTAAAACGTGTAAAAGGGCCCAGCCAGTGTGGCTCAGTGGTTGAGCGTCGACCCATGCACCAGGAGGTCGCTGGTTCGGTTCCTGGTCCGGGCATATGCCCAGGTTGTGGGCCTGATCCCCAGTGGGGGGGCACACAGGAGATAGCCAATTGGTGCTATCTCATTGATATTTCTCTCTCTCTCCCACCCCCTTCTTCTCTCTCTAGAACCAATAAAGAAAAAAAAAATTAGCCCTGGCCAGTTTGGCTCAGTGGTTAGAGCGTTGGCCTGCAGTCCTAAGAGACCCGGGTTTGGTTCCTGCTAAGGGCATGTACCTGGGTTGCAGTTTGTCCCTGGCCCTCGTTGGGTCGTGCAGGTGGTGGCCACTCAATGTGTCCCTTTCACGTCGATGTTTCTCTCTCTCTCTTTCTTCCTCTCTCTCCCTCCCGCTCTATCTGAACAAAAAAATGGAAAAATGTCCTCAGGTGAGGATTAAAAAAAAAAATTAAAAAAAAAAAAAACATGCAAAAGGACCGAGGACAATATCTGATACAGTTGGCCCTCATTTATCGTGGTTCAGTTCCAGACTCTACCGCGATAAATGAAGTACCTAGTAAGTGATCAATATTTTTTTTAAAATGCAGGCTCTAGTGATTGGCTATGGAGATTCAAAACCCAACTCCACAGCTATGGTTTTGTGACCCTTGGCAAATTCTTAATCACTTTAAACCTCAGGGTCCTCATGTATAAATGAGAATAAGGGTAAAATTTACTTTACAGGGTTGATGCAAGGAAGAAATGTAATACTATATGCAAACTCTTAGCTCAGGGCCTAGCATATAGTTAGAACTCAATAAGCATTAGCTTTTGATATTAACAAAGTTCTGTCAGGTGCGGTGTAGGCATTTTCTCATGTTCTTTTTTTTTATTTTCTTCTTTTTTTGTTTTCTTTTTTTTTTATTTTCTTCTTTTTTTGTTTTCTTTTTTTTTTTTTTTTTTTTAATCCTCACCCGAGGACATTTTTCCATTTTTTGTACAGATAGAGTGGGAGGGAGAGAGAGGAAGAGAGAGAGAGAGAAACATCGATGTGAAAGGGACACATCGAGTGGCTGCCACCCGCACGACCAACCAGGGCCGGGGACAAACTGCAACCAAGGTACATGCCCTTAGCGGGAACCGAACCCGGGTCTCTCTGGACCACAGGCAGACGCTCTAACCGCTGGGCCAAACCGGCCAGGGCTCTCATGTTCTTTATTTAAACCTATTGTCAACTCTGTGTGATTGATATATATGCACATACATATGAGGAAATGGGGGCCCAAAGTACTCAAGAAACTTAGGGAAGGAAGTAGCATACTTGGGACTGGGACCTAAGTCTTTGTGACCTTTTCTACTTTACTAATAATTTCAAACTTTTATTAGTAGAGAGCCCCCCCTGCTCTTTTCAAACAAACCCAATATATAAAACTAAGAAAGATAGTATTTTATCAGTATATATTATGAAGGCTCAAATTTTAGCTTTCTAATTTTTAGGGAAATTATATCAATTAGCACACATGTTTATCATATAGTAACCTCTAATGTGTTATATTTCAGTTCATAATATTTCTGTGAACATGTGATCCTTTATTTAGGTTTTGAAGAGTATATCTTTTTTTGGGGGGGGGTACGTGCCCCTAGAGGGAACCGAACCCGGGACTCTCTGGTCCACAGGTCGATGCTCCAACCGCTGAGCCAAACTGGCCAGGGCTGAAGAGTGTATCTTTATACAAAAACTAAAATCAAATCTCTATGGAACCTCCAAATACTTCTAAAAAAATTTAGAGTTTCTTGTATCCTAGGTTGGAAATTCCTCCATCAGACCACATTCTTTTACATGAGGAAGTAAGTGGATAAAGAATCTGGGTTTTGAACAAGGAGCTTTGAGTCTTTTTATAAGCAATGGCATATCATTTAATGTCTATTAATTCATTATTTATTGGGTTTTTGAAGATTTGCGATCAAGAAGAATAAAGGCAGAGAAAAATAATAACAATATTTATTAAATGCTTAATATGTACTTTATACTATGCTCTTTCCTTATTTTAATCTCACTGAGTTTTATCTCAATGCTATAAGGTAGGTGCTGTTACATTCCCATTTCACAGATGATGAAACTGAAGCTCAGAATGAATAATGAATTTATCAAGCTAATAAATACTGGTGCTGTGGAGCTGGGTTACAGTCCTGTAAGAAGTGACTGGAACTTTGTTTTTAGTGAGGAGGCTAGTGGTAACCTGGTGAATGGGAGCAGAGGGCTCAGGGAGGGAATTGGTGGTGGCAAGCAACAAGTGTATATCAGGAATTGGGGATATTTGTTAGGGGAAAGGAAAAATAGGATGCTAGATCCAGAAGTGGGGCTTGGAAGGAAGAGTCTCAATGCTGAGAGGAAGGAGCTAGAGGACAGGGCAAGACTGGGAAGGCTAGAGGGAAGAAAGGGTCACTGAAGGAGCATGTGCTTGGAGGACTGCTCTTCCCGTGACCCTGTTTCTCCTAAACTTCCAAGGGTGTTGTCAGCAAGGCTGAGGTTCTCTGCACCAGCCTCCTGTAGGAATGGCTTTGGCAGTCCCAGAGGTGGTGCAGCACTCTTGCAGGCAATGACCAATGTAGGGCAGTTTCCACTTCCCTTTCATGTACTTTACGCTCCAGACAAACGAGGCTACTCCTCTTTTCCCAAACACACTTGGCTCCATAGTGTAGAGGAAAGAGCAAGTATTTCAGAGACAACCAGTTCTGGGTTTGAGTCCAGGCTCTGCCACTTACCAGCTGTGTGATCTTGGACAAATAATTTAACCTCTCTGAACTTCAGTTTGTCATCTATATACTTGGAGATAATAACACCAAGTATATTTTTAAAAGACGATTTCTAAAAATGATGAGAGGAGTTAATGACATAATATGGATGAAAGCTTCCAGCATATGTTTGGCACAGAGTGGGTGTTCCTTAAATACTGCTTTCCTCCTTCTCCGCATGTCTATTCATGCCCCTCTTTTCTCTGGCCGAGCTGTTCCCCTCGGCCCCACCTGTTTAAGTTGTGCCCAGTGCCTGCCCAGCTCCAGTGGCACTTCTACAATCAATACTTTCCCTGACCTGCCAGCTGGCCCTCCTGGTACATCAGAGTATCTGTTTTACTAACAGAGAACTTATGATTCACTCACTGCTTTGTAGTACAGATATTTGTGTTTGTTTTTTCGTAGGCATATAATAAATATTAGCAGAAAGACTCAAAGGATGTGTTAGCTTGAGCTTTGGGAGAAAACATCCCTTGTTCTTTTGTGGCATCTGGAAGGTCTTCGACAGAATCTGGGAGCATTAGCAATGATATTTAGTTTACTTGGGGCGGGGGGTGGCGGGTGCAGGCAAATCAAACTTGCCCTTGATTAACTCCACAGGGCAGGAGGTGTTGGTTTCAATGAAACTTTATTCTGGAGGAATCAGTGATACCTTTGCCTGGATTGAGGACTCAAGAAGGCTGATTAATTGGAATGAGGTGCCAGGGAGGAATCTGTGAACCTAGAAATTAACCAGAGCGTTTGATGCCAAATTGACTTAAAGTTTGGAGCAGATTGGAGACTGGTTGGAACTGGGATTGGAGATGACATCCTCCCATGGGAGCATCTTCTGCATCTCAGGTAGAGCTGAAGGTTGTGCCCAGTTGACCTCTCTGGGATGGGGATAGAGTGTGATGTACCTGGGAGCAATGAAGAAGGAGGACAATGGCTAGTGTGGCTGGATCGTGGAGAAGTGGCTTTTGGTTTCTTCATTCCTCCTCTCTCCTGCTGCAATCTCCTGGGCCACCCAAGACCACCACCCATGGAAGCCCAACCCCCCTGCCCAGGCTTCTCTCCTCCTGAAGGCATTCCTCGTAGCTTTCAGCATCTCCAGGTCTTCCCACTCCCTTCCCCAGCATCTTAAGACGGACAACTGAGACCTAACTTGTCCATTCCTATTTCTCAATCTCTTTTTCAGGAGAAAGTTTGTTTTCTAATCCCTGATGCTGGTTTCCTCAATGGAGATAAACAGCAGGAGAATGTTTTCCTCTGCCTTATTAATAGGGCAGATTAGATAGTCAATCATTTAATCTCTTACTGGCCCTTGAATAAGCTCAGAGTCTCCGCCAGGAGGTGAAACTCTCCCTGACAATAAGGAAGGTGCAAGATATCACAAGGCAGCCTGTGGGTGGGCAGCCCAAAATGGGGGAAACACAGCAATAATGTTTCCCCAGGAGTTTCTGCTTTAGAACAATTTAAACCCATTTTCTCAGGTAACTCGAATAACAATCCTATGAGTCCTGCCTAAGTGTCTACATTTGACAAATGGGAAACTGAGGCTTGGAGAGGTGAAGTTACTTGTCAAGATTAGAGAGTCAATAAGTGACAAAACCAAGATGGAAGGAGCAGGCTTATTTGGGAGTCTCCAGCTTGCTGGGTCCTGTCTGTGAGCTGTGAACTCTGTGGCTTGTAGACCCCCGCATCCTCCAGAAAAGCCTTCTACCCTCACTACCTAGGCTGGGAGGTCAGAGCAGTCTCTCGGGCTTTCAGGCCTCTTCCCAGACTTCCTATGTTCATTCCTGTGGCTATTTGAGCTATAGGTACCCTCAGAATCCCTGTGCCTCCCTCCTGTCCCCAGGGGCCAGTCTGTACCTCTTGCCCATATCTTGAGACCCTGAGAAAAAACGCCAGCCATCTGTCCAGGTCCCCCCTCCCAGCAGGTCAGTGGTCCCCCCTCCCCCTGCTATGGACAGGCTCCTGTGATGATGGATCACTGGCCCCAACGCACATATTATTATGAAATGGGTTTATTACACTCTAAATCTCTCACTAATGTGCCGCTGTTTAATCCCTTTATCCAATTCTCAGTCTCTCAGGCTCAGTCACAGCTCTCTCCATCCAGGACTAGGTCTGAACGGTTTATTGGATGATTTCTGACTTGGGAGAACTGGGGGCTGTTTAGAAAGGAAGAGGAGAGGGAGCCAGGCAGCCCTTGAGAGAAATCCAAGGGCTTATTTGGGGGTTCCTATCATAGAGCCTTCCTGGGGACCAAGTTCAGGAAGGGACCCCTGCTGTCAGGATGTCCACTCCACTTCTCATGTCTCCACCTCTGTCTCACTCCACCCCTGCCTCTTGGCTCTTACTACTTTCTCACTTCCTCTCTGGCTCTCACTGGCTCTTTTTGTCTCTGTCCCTTCTTGAAGCCAGACTGGTCAGAATGATGGTGTCTAGTTCCCCCTCGGGTGAGGGGGCCATGCAGTCATTCCCAATCTTCTCACCCCACCTCCAGCCCTCTTCTTAAAGAAGTTCCTTTAATTCAGCCGGGTTTCTGTCATCTGAAGTCACTTCTTCACCCCAGCCCCACTGACCAGCCACCTTCCTCTTTCGGTACCTGCTCCTGATGTCCTCTCTTGGCTTTCTTCTCGTACCCCCAACTCCTCCATCTGCCCTGCTTTCAGGCCCATGTGACTGCTGACACCAGCCTCCTCTGCCTCCACCTCCTCTCCATCCACCTTCAGCCTCCTCTGCCTCCCCACGAGGGCTGACACTTCAGCTCCCAAGTCCTCACGCTCGCTCTGGCCACCTCCCTGCTGGCCTCTCCTTCCCTCGGTCTCTGTCTCTGTCTCTCCCAGTGTCTCCCCTGAGCAGTCCCTCCCCACTCTGACACGCCAGCCGGTAAGGCAGCCAAGGCTTCCTGCTGTCAGCTGGGGAATAGATAAAGATAAATGATATTATGTTAAATTCCACTTAATGACAAATTTTTAATTTTCTGAACATGGTCATTTTCTGGCTAGTGAATCAAGTGGAGGGAGCTAATTACATGAAGATCTGAACAAAAATAACTCCTAATTTTCAAGGATAATGGAAGAGAAATGTTGGAGATTAATGGCACTATTTATCTTTTTTAAATTTCTATCTTTCTCTGTGATAGCCGTGCTCCCCAAGGAAAATATTCATAAAATGAAATTGAAGTCGTAACTTAATAGGTTATTAAAATTTTTGAGTGCATATCACTTTCCTTCCGCAGCACTGTAAATTTAAATTGAAGTTTGCGGCTCCCCGAGTCACCAGCGGAGTTTTTTTTATGATGGCACAATAGAGAGAAACATGCATCTTTGTCAGGAGGTATTTGCTAGTCTAATTTTATGGCAGGCCGGATTATCAGACGGGAATGGCAGCGCCGGGGGAAGCTGACAAGCCCGCAGCCGGCAGCCATGTGTTTCCATTAGCGCCCCGAGCCGTCCGGGGTTTCTCTGGACTCTCATTTTCCACTTCAGTCTTTTATCTTGATTTAAAGTGAGGGCGCCCAATATTCAGGGCCTGTCATTTTTCTCTCTCACACACTCTCACGCGCTCTTCCTCACTTGTTCCCTCCCACTTCCTCTGCTCCAGGGCCTGCTCACTTTCATCCCTGAGGTTCCAGTGCGGGCTCTGCCCCCACCCCTATCCTCACCCAGCCTGTGAGCTCCACCCTGGGAGGAGGAAGAAAGAGGAGGCAGGAGAGGCCGGCAGGGCGGCCACTGCAGTTAGTTATAAATTTGAGTGAAGCCTTCTCCCCGTGGGCCCATCAGACGAACCTGTCTGTGTATGAGGTAGAGAGGGGCCTCTCGGGCTGGAGCCCATCAGGCCCTTTAATTGAGTGTTAATGGAGTTTCGATGAGGAGGGGGCGCAGCTGTTGGCTCTGGGGACTTGAGGGCAGTGAGAATTATGGCCAGTCTCTTCCAGTCCCTATCTCTGTCCCATGCAGGTCTCTGCCCTGGCTTTGTCTCTGAGTCTCAGAACCAGCGACCCAGAGAGAAACTTAACAAGAGCTCAGACAAACTCCCACATTTTAGAGCTGGACAAATGGAGGCCTAGACATGGAGAGTACCTTGTCTAAGGTCTCATGGCTAATTGGTAACTGAGACAGAGCAAAAGTGCGAATATCACAGATGCTTAGATGAATATACTGTCCACTGAACCGCACTGCCTCACCTCAGCCTCTTTCTGCTCTGTTGGATGGAAGCCAACATTTGTGTGTCTGTCTCAGCTCCTACCTAGGGTTTCTCACCTTGTTAATGACACCAATACTCTCTCACCAGAGTGCTGGGCTTGACACCCCAAGCTCATCCTTCAGACCCCACATTCTGTCAGCTACCAAGTCCTGCCATCTCTTTCCTTCTCTCTCCCCTCCTCTCCTCCTCCCCTGGGCTCACCAGCCTATTACAACAGCTCTCTGCCTGCCCACATTCTCCTTCCTCTCCTGTTCCATAGTGACCTTCCCCAAGTACACCAAATCCCAAGACACTCTCCTGCCCTTGCTCAGAAACCTACTGTGTGCCCTCCACCCTGGCCAGCTTCTCACTCAAGCCTCATAGCCCTGCATGCCCATGGCCCACTGTTTCCTCTCTCTCCTCCTTCCCCCATGCCCACCATATACCCATGTAGGGTTGGCTTCAGCCAGGGTGGCACCTCTGCACCTTTGGTTTTGGTGTCCCCACCAGGAACATCCTCTACCCACCTCAAGCCACCCCCAGGCTGACTTCCGCAGGCCATATTGCTGTTCCCCTTTCTCTGGCCTTCTTTAGACCTTAGCATCCAGGCTCAGAATTGGTCACTTGCTTAACCGCTACTTAAAATTCATTGTGCTTGCCCTGACTTGTACCCTGCTGGGCCAGAGACCCTAAGTTCAGTTCAGATACCTTATTCTAATGGTCACAAATGTTTGTCTGAGTCGCACACCCTATCTTACATGCCCTAAGTATAGCCGAGACCCCTGGATAAGACTTCAGATAGGAAGTCCGCCTGCATAGAATAAGCATATGGGAGCTAGAAGGGATCTGAGACTTTTATTTCCTCATTTTATGGATGGGAAAATTTGAGGCCCAGTGAGAATAATGATGACCAAGGTTCTGCCATTAATTAGGAGGAGAGGGGAGACTCACATCCGAGTCTCTGGACTCATGTTTTGGTGCTCTCTCCACCTTACCATTCTGCTTTAGGGTCCAGGTCATCATTATACCTAGTGTCAAGTTGCAATAGTTCTTTTAATCTCAGGGCCTTGGTTTCTCCACAGTGGAGAAAAGTAGTCCTGGACCATAGAGCTTTCCTCAAAGTAGGATCAGGGATAATTGGAGAGCTCTGTGGCAGTACCAGGACTTTTCAATGGCAGTATTTACCTGTCTCTCTCACCTTCCCTCACATCCCAGACTGCTGAGCTTCTACTCATACTCCCTGTCTGGGCCACTTTCAAGGACTGTGACCCCCCTCCTCCCATCTGTACTGTCCCTGCTTTAGGCTACCTCCCATTTTATCCCATGTTCCAGGCATGTTTAGGCATGTTTAGACATGTTTCAGGCATGGTCATTTCCACTTGGCTGCCTGTGCCACACAGGTCAGGTGGTGAGTGGCTTGGACTGCCCCCACGCCATGTTTAGCCGTGGAGCTGAGCAGAGGCGGTGCCTGGTTCCCCAGCCACAGTCTCTCGTTAGAAAGAAATTAAAAGCCACTCAATTTTGGCTAATATCCCTCTGAAGGCCTTTAACTCCACCTGTGACTAACCCATTCATAATCGCTCCGTTTTAGTGGCTCAGGCTGATGTAGCCTCAATTAATTTGGGAGGAGAGATAAACGGCCATTCCTCTTTGTCTCCCATCCTTTCCTCCCTTCCTGCCCTCTCTGACGTCTCCCCCACAGCCTCTCTGTCTTCTGTGTCTCTGGCTCAGTTTTTCTTTTTTCCTTTCTCCATCTCTCCTTCCTCATTGTGATCATGTGGGTCTGTTTCTGTATTTTGAAATTTCTCTCCCCCAACTCTTTTTGTGTCCTTTTCAAAGTCTTAGTTTTGCTTTCTCCACTTCTTCCATCTCTTCCTCTCCCTTGCTGTGTCTGTCTTTCATTCTTCTTTCTTTTTCTTTATGCATTTCTCTGTCTGTCTGGGCCTCTGCTCTTTCATCTCTGTCTCTCCCTCCTGTTTCTTTTGCTCCCTACTTTTGGTCACTTGGAACATTCCTCACTCATCTTTGGAGCTACTTTCCTTGCCCACTAGTGTGTACATGTCTCTGGCGCTGGTTTTCTGGCCCTCTGTTTCCCCATCGCCGTCTCTGTTCTTTTCTGTCTCTTTGTCACAACTGCTCTACCTCTGAATCTCCTGTCTCCAGTTTCCTTTCATTCTCCCCAGCGCCTCCTGTTTTATTCTTTCTACAGCTTCTTTTCTTTCTCCTTTCCCCCGTGTTTTCTTTCTTTCCTTTTTTTTATTCTGCCACTGTCTCTCCATTTGTCTCAGTTCTGCTGTATCTGCCTGAGTTTTTCTCTCTTCTCTTCCTTTTTCTGTTACAGAGATGACTCTTCGCTCACCGCTCCCCCAAGGCTCAAGCATCTTCTCTCCTGGTGCCTCAAACTCTCCAAGCCCATGAGTCCTTTTGTCTTCCCCTCCCTTCTAGATTATTATTAATGATAAAAGCTCAAACATCACACCAGTAATTTCTGAGTGAGTTTTGCAATGAAACTGGGGCCTTCTCAACCCCTCCCGAGTCCCACAAATTTTACTTTTGTAATTTCACGCCTCTGGTTATCACCACGCTGCTCTGTCCCTCTCTGCCTCTCAGCTCCCCTCCCGTCCCCCCCCACCCCCCCCGGAGAGAGCACTTAAACTTGTTTTCATTCCCTTATTCTTTATTTTTTTAATGTCCACTCTCTCCGGAGTCAGTAATGTTCTTCCTCTCTTTCCTCTCCCATTTTCTGTTAATTCTGCGCCATCTGCCTTAGCATCTGTTAAAAATAAAATTTCCCTCACACAATGAGAAGCCTCCCTGCTCCTCCCTCCCCTCTGCAGCCCCCCAGGTTTGGTGCTAGGGCCGTCAGATGCCACTTCCTCTCCTGGGATCTTCCCCCTCCCCCCAGTCCCTAGTCTGGTTTTCAGAGAAGAGACACAGCACTGGGAGAGCAGGCGGCAGGAAGGGAGGGGTTGCCCAGGGGGCTGGGAGCTGGAGGGGGCAGCTGCAGAGGGAACTAGAACTGGGGGTGCAAAAGATGGAACCAGGCTCCACCCACTTGCCTTCGGGATCTTGCCCAGGCTGGAGCTCTGAGCTGCTGAGACAAAGCACCTGCACAGGTAGGTGACAACAGGTGGGGAGTGGTTTCAGGAGACAGCCCTTGCTCTCAAGAAAGGAGGTGGCTGATAAATCCATTTGCCCTTTCCCAAAAGCTAATGCTGGGGCATGAGGCTGGGATGGTGGTGGGAGTAGATTTGGAAGATGAGAGAATGTCTCCTAAGTTTTAGTGGCTGGCCCCAGTTTGGACTGGATACAGTGCTAGACAAGACATCCTCAAGACTGGCTGTCCAGCGTCCCCTCCCATGTCTGCTAGAGGACTGTGTCCCTGTTGCCCTGGGCTCAGCTGGGAGAAGGGAGGAGAAGGGAGTCAATTGACCCTCATAACCTGAAGACTTCAGGAGGCAAGGAACTTTTGGGTTGAAGCCAGCTTCCCAGAGGGTTTGAGAGAAAACTCAGTGTGTGTATGTTTGTGAGCATGTGAGATTGTGGTTCCCTGTCTCCACTGATCTGGGGAACATGTGTATATGAACTGGTTTTTGAATGGTTTTCTCTCTTTGTCATGCCTGGCTACATCTCTGAAGGGTGGGTGTATTGTGTGTGTTACAGAGGGTGTGGAGCTACACTTCTCCATGAAATGGTGTGTGACAGTGTATGTAGTGAGTGTGTTGTGGCTATGGATCTCTGTGCGTATTTGTGTAAATAGTGCCTTGCAAAAAACTATCTCCCTGTGTATGTGACTGTGTGTGTAATTGTTCATGTTTTACTACCTTGGTGTATTTGTATGTGAAAGTGTTATATGCTTTGTATATTTGTACACTGCTATATCTCTCCTGTGATGTTGGATATAACTCTTTCTCCATTTGATAATCCTCTTTCTCATGTGACCAATGGCAGATAAGCACCCCTGTGCAGGTTGCTTTACTTCTAAGTGATGTGGTGAGTGTGGGAGCATCTTTCTGTGGGAGGGTAACCATGTATGTCTCTAGTGACATGTGTGTGTGTGCATGTGTGAGCATGTACTGCATGCTTCCTTTTACTCAGTGCCATGTAAACTTGTGGGCACCTGAAGTGGACTTGGTTGTGCCAGACATGATGAGGCAAGGCATGTAGTTATATTGGTGGGTCCATTGAGGTCCACTGAGATAAAGAGGCAGCTCAGCAGCATGATGGTGAAAAAGCACAGGTTTTAACACCAAACAGTCTGAGTTCAATTTCTAGATCTGTCTAGATCAGGTCAGTACTTAAACTCTGAATCTCAGTTTCCACATTTGTAAAATGGGGATAATCAAATCTATGGCATACAGTTATAAGGATTACGGACAAAAGATGTCAAACTAGTCTGGCACCTAATAGTAATAAAATAATAGTATTAGTTACTATGACATATTTACTTCCTTTGCTCCTCCAATCAACTCTAGAAGAGTCCTTACTTTTAAGAGAGATGAGTAAACTGAGGCACAGAGTATAAACCATGATCCTACAGCTAATAGTGACAGAGTACCTGCTCTGCGAGATAGCTTTATTTGGAAAGTGGGTGCTTCCTGCAATTGCTGCTAATATTATTCATGTGAATGTGGGGGAGGGGAAGTGCATTAGACAGACAGGACTTTGTTCCCCCTTGTAGGGGTTTCTTTCTCAAGTCATCCCCACCCTGCCCTGCCACCCAGCAGAGCTGATCTCTCCTGAGACTATTCTGGGGCCAGAAGGGTGGGGGACTGGACAAAAGACAGAAGCTGAGGTGGAGGCCCGGTGCTCCGGGCCCCCTCTTGCCAGCCTTGATCGACACCGAAGACTCTGTAATCTCTCTCTACCCTGAGGGGAGCAGCAGCGTTTGTGAAACAGATTTTTACAAAATGTTTTGACCCTGCTCTCCCCTCCCCCCCGCATCCCTGCCTGGCACCGTGTCACCTAATTAAATCAGCCTTCGAGGGCGTCTCCGCTCCCTGCTAATTGTGCCTTGGGCCGGCTTCCGGAGGCCTCTTCCCCCACTCCCCCGCCCCGCCGAGGACGACAGGGGCTGGGGTGGGCTCCTGCTGGGGGCTGTGTGTGGGACGGAGGTCCTCTAGGGGCCTTCTGGGGCGATTTAGGCGGCCTTCCCCCCTGGCTATTCTGCAGCCTGGGAGACAGGCACCGGCTCTAGCCCCCGCCCGGCCCGGCTTCCTGCTCAAGGACGGGGCCCAGGTCTGAAATGACCCGGGGCCTCGGGGAGGCCAGCCCGAGCGCATCCGGGTAATTGTCTCTGCCAGAAGCGTTGCCGAAGCAGGCAGCTCGGAAAATCCCGGATTTCTTTCCCCTTCACCGACTGCGCGGGGCCCGCCGGAAGCCGGGCGGCTTTATTTACAGATCCTCCGCCGGCGCGCGGAGTCTGGGCTGTGGGGGCGCCGGCCGCCTCTGTCCAGGGTGCTGAACGCGTACAGGGGCTGGCGGCTCTTCTGCGTTTGCCCGGATAATAACAATGACTAAAAATCATTGCAGGAAACTTTTATTGAACGATTACCGTGAGCCCAGCAATGAGCAAAGCGCTTCCAAGCTCTATATAATTTAATACTCAGAGCAACCTTAGGAAGAGAGGTTTTACCATCTTAAATATGAGAAAACCGAGACTTCAGAAGTTAAAGAGCTGAAGTTGGGGATGTCCAGGGGGACTTTTGCTTTACCTGTAGTATGTGATTCCCTCTCTTTTTCCTTCTTCTTTTTAACAACCAAAAATACATTCATGTATTGTGCATTAAAAATAAGTTTTTAAAAAGGTGAGTTTTTTTCTTAATGTGGGACATTCTTCTGGACAAATGATTGAGGGTCTTCAAAGAGAAGGGAGATTCATATTACACGTTTAGAAAGATAAAGAGAGAGAGATAACGATCAAATACGTTGTTGGATGGAACTTGTTTGGTCTCTTTTTTAAAGTCAAATGTAAAAAAATATTTGAATATAAATTGGGTACTTGATATTAGAAAATTATTGCCAATTTTGTTAAATGTAATAATGACATTGTGGTTATGTTTTTTAAAAAATCCATAACTGTTATTTTTTTCTAAAATGAGCTGTTAAATGACTTGCACAAGGTTACTTAAAAGTGCCGTTTCTCAAGCACTCTGGCAGCCTACCACTAGCAGATCACAGTATGTCTACAGCTTGGTGTGTTATATGGACTTGTCTGCAGGTTTGTGTGGCTGTCTCTGCTTGGGTTGTTATGAGTACTGGTATTGTATCTGTGTGTGAAACTATAGGTGGCAAATTTTGAATGCCTACCATATACCAGATTTTCTGTAATGATATCTTGCAGCATTTTAAACTAAAAACCCTGAGAAGGAGGAATTGCTATTCCAGTATTGCAGATGCAGGAACTGAGGCAAGAAAGTAATTTGCCTATGGCTGTACAGTTGATAAGGGATGGAACTGGAACCCAGGTATTTTGACTCCACTCCCTAATGCTCTTGGTAATTGCTTAAACCATAGTGGCCTTATTAGTGTGTGTAAGACCTATGCCTGAATATAACCTCATTTAGTGGATGAAAATGAACAACTGTGTATGTATCACAGCAGGACCCCTCTTCCTGAGATGCCCTATAGTGGGAGATGCAGGGAATTACAGATCAGCAAGGAAGGAAGGTTGATTTGAAATGAACTAATCAATGGGAATGATCAGGTTCTCTAAAGATTTACATGATCTGAAGAATTTACCTGCTGACGAAATAAATCTAAATTTTATTTTGAAGTTAGAATCTTCCTTTCCATAATGATAAAACCATCAATTGAGCACCTATCATGCTCCTTATCTATATAGATCTTATCTATAAAGATACCCAGTCTTCTTATCTATACAGATTCATAGAAACTATGCATTTATAGCACAAGATCTGGTACAGAGTGAGGATTAAATAGAGAATTGTCTTTGTTATCAAGGGAAGAAACACAATATAATTTATGAAAACCAGACTTGGAGCCAAAGCAAGGTATATAATATGGTCTCAAAATCCACTAGCTGGGTGACTGTAGGCAAGCAACCTACCCTCTCTGGGCTTCACTTCCCTTTTCTGTAATAGGAAGATAATTACACTTAAAGAGATTGTAAAAATTAAATGAGATAATGTATAAAGTGTTTGGTATAGTGTCTAGAACATATTAAGTGTTAGGTAAATGTTAGCAGTTATTACTTTGTGCCAAGTGTTTTACATACATTCTTTCTGAATCCTGTCACCACCATATAAGGTATTTGGCATTCTTTTTTAGGTTTGGACAATTCTTTTTCCCCCCCAATTTTTATTAATTTATTTTTGTTATAGATGTTTCTCCCCCCCCCCAGACACCCTCCTCCAGATCCCCCCACATTGTTGTCTATGACCATTGTAAGGTATTTGATATTCTAACTCATGCTTTTTTTGTATTCCATATTCATACTTGTTCCATTCACCTGACTGCCTGCCTCTTCAAGAGCTGTCTGTTTTATTTGAATGTTTCTGAGAGTCAGTAGAGGCCATTGGCATAGGAGGCTGGAAGGGGGGCTCTAAGGGAGATATTTTGGAATAGTAAAAAAGCACTACTGTGGAAGGCATGAGACTGGAATTGATACCCTAAATTTGCCATTAACTAATTGTATGACCTTAATCAAGTCACGTTTTTCCTCTCAGAATAAGATTCTCTGGGTAACTGTATGTATTCTAGAGACTTGAGTAAAATGTCAAAGTATAACTGGGAATTCTGCGGGACTCTAAGAGTGTAAGAAAGGGTGTAGTTATATGAAGTTGTGGTTGCAACCACACATATAATAATGACTGGGAGGGTCTTGTGACTATACTTCCTTAGGACAAAGTATGACAGTGTGCGACTGTGTAGGAGTAAATAATGGGTGACTGGGTGTGTTTATGTAAGGATATGTGTGCAAGCATCAAATTCTGTGAATGTATTTATGCAAGGATGTGGGTATAATGGTATGAAAATTATTATAGTCAAATTATATCATTGTAAGGGAAGTATATGTGTATGTGTGAGTGCTAAGGTGATATATGTGAGAGAGAGACTGACCATGGGCTAGTCAGCAGAGAGGAGTGGTGGAGGGGTCTGTAAAGTAGGTACCACATGCAGGAAGAGGCTGAGCCACATTACCCTCCCCACTTCCCTACCCTTGTGGGTCCTCTAGAGTGATCTATGGCCAACACAGAAATTGATTTTGGATGACCAGCTCACTGTTTCCATCACACACAGATGCAGACACACTCTTATGTTCTTTAACTGTGGTGTTAGGACACCTTCTGTAGAGAGTCTGGATTAATACTTGAAGTCTCACCATGGGCAAACTCAGTCTAACCTCCCTTCTACCCTCTCCCTTAGAACCTTGGCCAAGAGACTCCAAAGATAGTGTGTCCTGGCAATGTCTTGGGCCACCCATTCTATACCTCTCCCACTTTCCTAAAATGCCATAAACCAGAGGGTCATGTTCTCCCTCATCTCTGTTCTTCTGCACTTGCTGCTCCCTCCTTCTGGAATCCCATGTCCCACCTCCTTGGCTGATACATGCTTCCTTTCCCCCAGACTCAGTTCTTGCCAATTCATGCAATATCTGAGTTGGCCCAGAGCATCTTCAACTTCTCAGACCTGCATCTTATACATTGCTTTGTGGTTGATTAACTCATAGGTCTTCCTCCCTCATTAGAACTACAGGTTCCCAAGGGCAAGATCTATATATTATTATTATTATTATTATTATTTTAATCCTCACCCAAGGATATTTTTCCATTTTTGTTCAGATAGAGCGGGAGGGAGGAAGAGAGAAACATTGACGTGAGAGAGACACATTGACTGGTTGCCTCCCGCACGACCCCAACTAGGGCCGGGGACAAACCGCAACTGAGGTACGTGCCCTTGACTGGAATCGAACCTGCAACTCATTGGTCTGTGGGCTGATGCTGTAAGCACTGAGCAAAACTGGCCAGGGCTATATATTATTTTTTGTACCCCAAGTGCCAGCCCACTGCCTGATACCTAGTAGACATGTAGAGAACAGTTGAATAAATTAGATGTTGGAAAGGGGGGGGTGCATGACCTCTGTCAAAGACAAATTCAGCCTTTTTTCAAAATTGGTCTTGGAATAATAGAGTGGAGGGGAGAGACATCCCACCTTTTCTAGTCTTACTGTTAAGATGGTTATGTGGCCTTGGGCAAGCTACTGAATCTCTTTGAACCTTAGTGTCCTTATCTGTGAAGTGGGAGTACATAACAGTATTTGTCACCCCCCACCCCAGAGTAGAGTTGTTATGACAAATCAAAGGTAACAGTTGGTGTAAAGTGCTTGGTACGGTGCCTGCTGTTGATTAAATGTTATTATTACAATTATTTTTTGTTGTTTGGAGTGTTCACAGGGATTATTGTCATTATTATGTAGTAGCCCACTTCTCCCACCTGGAAAACTCTGTCCCATCCTTCAAGGCCCCAGATCAATACCATCTTCTTTAAGAAAACTTTCCAAACACATTCAAGAAGTCAGTCAGTTGCTCCTCACTTGAGTGCACAGAACTTTGTACATGCTTCTATTTCAGCACTCATGTGACACTGTTATCTTTCTTAAATATCAGTCCCCCTGCTCGATGGTAAACTCCAGGAAGGCAAAGGTAGTTTCGGTCCTCCTGTGCCTCCAGCAGGCTTGACATGTAGGAGAGATTAAAAAATGTTGGGTGAATTTGGGGGAACTTCAGAGCTCCTTGGAACTTGAAAGTGTGTTGGAGATGAGTAAATAGGTTATATTAATGACTACACAAATCACCGACTTGACACTGCACCACAGATTGGTTCTGAGATATAATGTATATGATGCTAAATCTCAATATATTTATAATATTTTTTTAAGAGAGGAGGGAAGAAACTCTGTCTGGAGATACCATTACCACAAAGGGGAAGGTGGTCCCCTCTGCCTTCTCCTGCCTCCTGCCTTCTGCCCCACATGCTCCCTCTCCGGAGACAGGGCTCTCAGTCAGTATTGTTAGTACTCTGGTCCAGAAATACTATCAGTTAAATACAGTAGTCCTCCCTTATCTGCAGGGGATACTTTCCAAGACCCTCAGTGAATGCCTGAAACTGTGGATAGTATCAAACCCTATATATACTATGTTTTTTCCTATACATATACGCTTTCTCTTAAATGATGCACTTTATGACTTCTCTTTGGTGTATCCAAATTGCCAGCATCACTACTCTTGAGACCATTATTAAGTAAAATAAGGGTTACTTGAACACAAGCACTATGATACCTCCACAGGTGTTCTGAAAACCAGACGCTACTAAGTGACTAACGGACAGGTCATGTATGAATTCCGTGAACAAAGGGATGATTCACTACCTGGGTGGGATGGAGAGGGACAGCGTGAGATTTTTATCAAGCTACTCAGAAGGGCGCACAATGTAAAAGTTATGAATTGTTTATTTCTGGAATTTTCCATTGATATTTTTGGACTGTGGTTGGCGGGTTAACTGAACCATGGGAAGTGGAAACCCTGATAAGTGGGAACCGCACTATGCTTTCGCAGGGGCTAGCCTGGAGTACTACCACCACCAGACTAGCCCGTAAATGTTTATTTACCTCAAGTGTGGCTTAACAGGAGCAAAATTCGGAGGGGTGGGAGAGATGTGTCCCCAAACTCAGAAATAACTGTGATTGGGGTCTTATTTTCTATGCACTGGTGCATCCGTTTTCGGCCTCTGCACAGGTATTTCCTGTGGACACAGAAGGGTGTTAATACTAACACAATAATAACAATACTCCTCACTTGTATTATATTCAACGGTGTCTCAAATGACGTGTGTATAGCGTCATTGATTCAACTATTCTTCAGGGAGTGAGGTATGTGGGGTAGATGGGGAAACTGAGGCCAAGAAGACTTGCAGTTACTTTGAGGCAGATCTGAGAGGCGAACTGCACAAGCCTCAGCAGTACCCGGGCCCCCGCACATTAGGTGCCTTGCCTGTGCACACTTGAGGGGGCAGTTTAGAAACAGGCAGAGGCCCTAACAGAGGGGAGGCCGAACTGTCTCAAGCCCCACAATCAGTCTCTTTCTTGTTACTCCCTGGAGCTGGTCTTGGCGGCCGTGGCTGGAAGGTCGCGCCGGCTGGACTGGCGCCCGCAGGTGCGAGGAAGGCCTACATGTTACCCACAGTCCCCGGAAGCAGGAGCCAGGCCATCCACCCACCCTCCGGGCCAGAAGACTGAGACTCGGCGTGGCGGGCGCCCCCTGCCGGACAGCGTGGTCACCGGCCCCGCCGCGGCGCGTGCGGGCTCCCAGGCCCCGGCGGAGACGCGCGGCTCGCGCGCGCCCGCGCCAGGCCGCCTCCCCCGCTCCCTCCACTTTGGGGATAATTTAACATGTTTCACACTAACTTTCCCGTAATGGCCGCGGAGCCTTTAGAAATGCAGCCTCCCCGCTTTATCGGCGGCCGCGCTAATGGTTATCTCGCAGCCGTGCCCCCGGCGATCCTGTCAGGAGTAAATAGAAGCTGACACAGTCATTTGCTTAAATCTTCTCCACACTTTTGCCGCATTTCCCTCCAGAGGATACCCCTGAAACAACAATTATTTGAAATGTCACGCGTTTCTGCCCCTGGGCTACCAACAAATGAACATTAAATCTATTAACAGCAAAAAAAATTAAATGTTTACTTTTCCGCGAAGGTGTGAGGGGCCAGAGTCAGGGGGGCGGAGGGAGAGGCAGAGACAGGGACAGAAACCCAGACAGAGCCGGGCAGGGCGGCTCCCTGCGCCCGGACCGCGGGACCGAGCCTGCACGGAAAGACGGACTCGGAGCAGGCGGAGGGGCCCTCCAGAAGGGGGTGCGGGGGTAGAAAGGCCAGAGACACAGAGCAAGACAAGACACAGAGATGGAGACCAAAGGAGACAGTCGTGGAAACAGACTCCAAGAGAGAAGGGCCAAGCAGATGCCCACAAAATGAGAAATGGGAAATGGGAAAAAGCAGAAAGAAGCATCCTTGACCCATGCAGCCATCCTTCCATTTTAAACAGCAAAATGAAAAACCGAACCCCTGGGCCTTTCCCAAAGGTGTGCTGGGTGAGCAGGGTGTGCTCTGGTAACCGTACTCGCTCTCTTAGGCCTGGTTTCCTTTGCCCCTGGGGGCGGGGGGGGGTGCTGGGCTTGGCGCCAGGGGCTCTGTCCTCAGGCCCTTCATCGCTTGTCCAGCAGCAGACCGTGTGGAAGGCTGGAGAGCTTGCAGCTGGAGACCCTGGGGACAGCAGGTGTAGGGCAAAGCAGACAGGCCTCTGGTCCACTGCTGGTGTGACTCCCTGTGGGGCCCCATGGCCATCCTGCACCCCCTCCCCCCGCTGTGACTCAGTTTCACTATCTGTACGATGAAAAGCAGATCCCTGGACCTCCGCTCTGCAGGTCACCTGAGTGCCAGACTGAAGTGTCCCAATGAGTGCAGTGGCTCAGTTGTCCTCCCCCAGGCCTGTGTAACATTTGAGAGATGTCATGCCTGGTCATGTGGGAGGATTTGGGGTGTGTGTAATCTTTTCCTTTGGTTCCCCACAGGTCAGTGCTCCTTATCCATGATGTCTGTGTCCACAGAGGACCTCCGGTGGGGTATGGCCCAAGGGAGGGGCAGGAAGCTCCTTGGTCATTGAGGGCCACTCTTGCCTCCATACCTTCAACCAGAACCAGGGCTCAGTGATGGGCCATAAGGAAGTTAAGGGTCGAGCAGTGGGAAAGCCAATGAGGGGTTCTCAGACAGGAAGGAGCTGGAGGAGTTAGGGAAGTGAGGAAGGTAGGGGGTGGGGAGGGGCTAGTGTAAGCCATTTTACCTCCTGGTCTCCCCATCCCTTGCATCTCCTGGCCCTCCATGTTATGTGTTCTTGTGACATTTTCAGTGAAAATAAATGGGTCAGATTTCATGGTGCTATGGCTTTTTTGCATCCTGGGTGAATTCAGCATAGCTAGGTGCTTCTGGATTCTGGTTACACCAAACTCCTAAGGCCACGTGTCCAAGCTGAGGCTGCATGCCACGGCCCTTCGTTAGTGTGTAACTGGGTGTGAATAAACACTACTTCAATACACACCTGCCTGCACCAGTAACTCATATGCAAACACACAAGCAAGGCTATGAATTTGCTCACACTACTGATTTAAATTTGCACATTTTTAGCCACATGTGAAGCCCCACTCTGAAATATACATTTAGAGCACACTCATGTGGACACACAAGTACTCACCTTCTATATTCAAACATAACCTGGCACACTTAGACACACATCCAAGGTGACTCCTTCCTCCTGTCCTCCACCCTGACACTGCTCACCTCCAGTCTCCTCAGTCCAAGGGAGAATGGCAAAGGGTATGTACAGGGTGGTGCAAAAGTAGGGTTAGAGTTGTTCTTATGGAAAAATAATACAATAATAAATAGTAATACAAGAACAAATTCTGTGTTTCATGTACTCACAACTGTAAACCCACTTTGCCCCACCCTGCATGTCTGGGTCACTGAGGCTGTGTCCCTTGTCTGAATGTAAAGTTGTATATGTGTGCTTGTGTGTGTGAGTGACAAAGAAAATGTGCATGTATTTTTGTGTCTTTGAATGTGGACATGTTGCCACATACAAGGAGACTGTGTGTGTGTGTATATATGTTGTGTGTGTGTATATATGTTGTGTGTGTGTGTATCTGTTGGAGGGTTGTGTGCCCGTGTGGTTGTGTGTGACTGAAAGTGTGTGTGGGGGTGTGGGGGGGTGAGTGCTATTTAAATAAAAAAGAAAGGAAGTGAATCAGGGTCGTTTCCATTTTAATTGTAAAACAGATAAGCACTAAACACTTTGAAAAAGTAAATGACTTGAGAATAATTACTCTCTATTACCCAGCGTCCCAGGGGGGCAGTTGGAGGAGCCCAGATGGCTACAAAAATGGGATTTAGCAGAAAATTGAAGACATTATTCACCGTAACACATTATCAATTACCTTCATATCAATTACAATAACCTTACATTAGCGAGGGGCCCCGAGACCCTCAAGCCCTGAGACTGTGGAATCACTGCAGCCCCGTGGGGGAGGGGGTTGGGAGGAGGGGTAAGAGGATGGGAGGGGACTGGGAGGGTCTTCCTTCCTTCTCTTTCCTGAAGATGTTGCCAGCTCAGGCCCTCACACCCCATTCCAGGTCTCTGCTCCCCGAATGTCTGCCTGTCCCAGGATGCTGGGCTGGGAGTAGAATGGAAAATGATAAATGAGAGCAGGACGTGAGCTGAGGAGGTGAAGGGCTGAGAAGCTGACAGAGAGATACAGAGGCCAAGAGATGGAGATGATCATCTGGCTGAGGGGTGGGGGAAATAGGGATGAAGTAAGTTAGGGGGACAGTCTAGTTGGGCCCAAGAAATCTGAGAGTCTGAGGAGAGTGAACACTCAAAGAATAAGGGGGCCAAGGTGCTGAAAAGTCACCTAGAAATTCAACTTTTATTCTGTGGTCATATCCTAGTTCTCCACCCCCTCCATCCCCTCCTTAGTCCTCCCAAGGAGTTTGGGTTTTTCTAGCCTTGCCCTTCTTCCTTCTCCCACTCCCCTGCCCACTTCAGTTTCTGTGTTGTTCTCTCCTCCCACCCCAAAGTCTCTTAGATGAAGCGGGATGGGGTAGGGGCACTCATGACAGTAGGTTGCATGAGGGAGTCAAAACTGCAGGAGGAAGCACAGAAGTGAGACAAAAAGAACTTCCTAGAGTAAGACTCTCGAGACTGAATCTGTGTATCCCAGCTGTGACTGCTGGGACCAAGGGTTGGGTACAGTCAGTGAGGAAAGGAGCCTGAAGACCCTGCAAGAGAATAAAGAGAGCGCTGCCTCAACCCCGACTTCTGCCTGCTCCCCACGGGCACACACACCACCCGTCACTGATTGGTGGGGAACCAGCCAAGCCAGGCTCTGGATCTGTCCTGCCCAGTATGGTAGCCACTGGCCACATGTGGTCACTGAGCACTTGAAATGTAGCTAATCCCAATGGAGATGTGCTGTTAACAAAATGCACACCAATTTTTTAAGATTTAGTATGGAAATAGAATGTAAAATATCTCATTCATACATTAGAAGTATTGGTTACATGTTAAGATGATATTTTGGCTATGTGTTAAATACTTATTGGATTTTAAGTATTTAAATATTAACTTAAAATTTAATGAAGTTAAAATAAATTAAGTTAATTCTACCTGTTTCTTCACCTTTTTTTTTTAAATCCTCACATGAGGACATTTTCCCATTGATTTTCAGTTAGAGTGGGAGGGAGGGAGAGAGACAGAGAGAGAGAAACATCCATGTGAGAGAGACACATCAATTGGTTGCCTCCCGCAGGACCCCATCCAGGACCAGGGATTGAACCACTACCAAGGTACATGCCCTTGACCAGAATCAAATGTGAGATTCTTTGGTCTGTGGGTCAATGCTCTAACTGCTGAGCCAAACTGGCCAGGCCTGTTTCTTCACCTTTTAAAAAATTTTTATTTATTGGTGAGAGAGAGAGAGAGAGAAAAGAGGGAGAAACATCGATTTGTTGTTCTACTTATTTATGCATTCACTGGTTGATTCTTGTATGTGCCCTCACTGGGGATTGAACCCACAACCTGGATGTACTGGGGTGATTCTCTAACCAACTGAGCTAACTGGCTAGGGCTGTTTCTCTTTACTTTTAAAAAACCCTAGCCACCAGAAAATTTAAATTGCATATGTGGCTCACATTATATTTCTATCGGACAGTGCTGGGCCTTGGGGGTAGTAAATTCTGGGTGTCCCTCCCTAGAAGTGACTTTAGTAGGGTTCTCTTTTTCCTAGAGGAACAGCCTTCATGAGATGGAGCTAAGAGGAGAAACTCCAGGATCTGCCTTGTCCTTTTCCTCTCCTAAAACCCAGCTCCCCACCCCCAAATTAGCCACCTAGGCCAGGCTTCCTAAAGAGAATGAAAGCCCAGGAGTAATCATGGGTCCCCACATCCAGTTCACCCCCTCTAAATGCCTGTCCCCTACAAGTGTACCCATACTTCTTGCTCATTTGCACATTCTCACATTCCTATGGCTGTGCGTGTGCACTCATACTTTCCGCCTTGTGATCGTCATGTGAATGCACATGCATTCACACACCTAATCTATGTAGACATGTGCATCCCACTTCACACACGGAGCAGGGAGAGGAGGGCAGGCCTAGGCAAAGTTGTCAATTTGATTCATGGTGTGTGTGTGTGTCCAGGGGAGTGAGAGCTAATAGTGGCCCCCCTCCCCCAGGCTGGGCCCAGAGGACTAATTGCCAGTAATGAGCTAAAAGGAGCTCAGAGCTTGCCTCAGGCACCGGATGAAGATGTTTCCAGAGACCAGCCAGAATCTGTCCTGCTGTTTTGTTGATAGAAAATCTTTCTCCCCCGGTGTCCCCTCTCTGTCTCTGTCTCCTATCCTGTGGCTCCCTGTGGTTCCCACAGCCTCTGAGGGGTCCAGCCAACCCCCCCCCATTAGTCTTTCTGTTTCCACCCAAAGGTCCTACCCCATCATGGCGTTTGCCCTCCGTCCTGCCCTCTCCTCTCCCCCGTGATGGGGCTTTCCAGAGTATCCACTCCTGAGCAGGAGACAGATCCAAGGCTAAAGGGGAACGTTGCAAGGAGGCTGATTGTAACTGGATCCAAGGAAAACCTTTCTTGTAAGATCTGCCCAGAAGGACAGTTCTGTGGTCCCCACCACTAAAGAATTCAACAGCACCCACTGAGGATACTGTAGAAAGACTGCCCTACTGGAAAGGAAATTGCACAGAATGACCCTTGAGGTATCTTCCTCAGATTATTATAGTTACTCATAAATTTTAATACAATTATTTACTAGTATTATCATAGCTATCATACCACACCTATAAAAAGTCAGGTATTTTACATTTTTAGCTTTCACTCTTTAGCACAACCCCCCTGCAAGGTACACATCATTATCCTCACTTCATAGAGGAGTAAACTGAGGCTCAAAGACAATAAACCAGGTGCTAAGGTCACATTGACTAGTTAGTTATAGAGCTGAGAGTTGAATCAGGTCTGTCTGACTTGCCCATGCAATTTCCACTAAAACTTTTATTCACTCTTTTAACAAACATTCATTCCTCAAATAGAGATCCTATTATTTTGCAGGTGAAGACTGAAAGGGATAGGAATCCTTAAACTTAAAGGAATCTAGGGGGAGGAATGGTG
This sequence comes from Molossus molossus, assembly GCF_014108415.1. NCBI lineage: Eukaryota > Metazoa > Chordata > Mammalia > Chiroptera > Molossidae > Molossus > Molossus molossus. The sequence continues at coordinate 23,511,810 of NW_023425352.1, forward strand.
GTTGGAGCCAATGTCTCAATGTAGAAGCAGAAAAAGAAAAATCTTCACAGGAGACTCCTTCCACCATCCCCTAAGTGGTCATATATGTCTGTTTTTCACACTTGAGCAAGTGGGCAGGTGTATCTGAGTGTGTATGACTCTACCTGGGAACACCGAAAGATCCAGCAGCCAGAGGTGCCAGTCTTTGGCAGTCAGTGGGGGAATCTGTTTCCAGGGGAGTCTACTGTCCATATCGGCACATAAGTGTCATTCAGTGAGGACCAGGACCAGGCCAGAAGGACTGGGGCAGCAGGAGGATTTGAGAGCTCTCTAGGCACACTCAGTTCCCCCTTTTCCACCCTCACTCCTACATTTGGAACAGGGGGTGGCAGAGAGGAGGGAAGGAAGGAGAGACAAGAACTAGAGTGGGACAGGGCAGGGGTGGCACCCAGAGATTTGGAGCTGTTTATGATGTAAATACGTTTAAAAGCTCTGCATTGCCTCCCCTGAGAAAGGAGCCTAAAATTGAAGTCTAATTATAACGAATGATTGTTAATGAGTTGTCTAAACATAATAGATGGAAAGAATTAAACACTCAGAAGAAACAGGGTTTCATTAATGCACAATAAAGAAACTGCAAGTGGGGTGAACAGAGCCCTTCCCTGTTGTGGAAAACATTCCCTCTTTCCCTTATGGATGGTCCTGGCAGATGAGAGCAAGGCCAGGACCCCACGACCAGAAAGCTTGGAATACTCAGGTGACTCTGAATATTGAGGGCATATGTTTCCAATGTGGGTATTGTCTGGGCCCACACTCACTTGGCTGTACAGGGGTGCCCACCTTAGACATGCACAAACTCCACCTAGTAGGAGTTTGTTTAAAGTAAGTGATTGTGGCCCTGGCCGGTTTGGCTCAGTGGTTGGAGTGTCGGCCTGTGGACCAGAGAGTCCTGGGTTTGGTTCCTGCTGAGGCACATACAAAAAAAAAATGTATAAAGTAAGTGTATCTATTTCTGTGAGTGGATTCTGATGAATGTTGGCATCTGGAATCTCAGAAAGGCACATTTCTTCCAGGTCGGCAGCAGCCTCAAAGCTCTGATGGTCCTGCTGCAGCCAGCCTCCTGCCCCTGCACCTCTTGGCTCCCAGGGAGGGAAAACAGCTGGGAAAGGACACATGCACCCATCTGTGTACAATTCTGAAGGTTAAGAATCAGCCACATTCACCTGAACTCAAAAGGCTGGAAGGAGGAAGGGCATCAGAGATCATCTGGTCCAAAGCAGATCTGTATTACCTAACATAAATGAAGCCTCGGGGGAAAAAAAAAAAAAATGAAGCCTCTGAGGCCCAGAGAGGGAAGGTGACAAGTCCAAGGTCACACAGCTCAGAGATAGATCTCCTCATACTATTCTAGGGTACTCTAGTTTTTAAAGTAGCCCCCCCCTTTTTTTCCATGAATGCATGGCATCGAGCAAGGCCACTCACACAAGATAATGTTTTACATATACACACAGCATACACAGGCAACAGCAGGCCCCAGACTCTTCTGGGTAAACCATAAATGTTTAGGAGTTTCAGGGGAGGCAATAGGAGCTATACTTATGTAGGGAGAGGATGGGCAATGTCAAGAGGTTCCAGGATGGCACAATGTGCCAGAACATACATACATATGGGCTGTTGGAGGGTAGAGTATGAGAGTTGGAGAGGTTGACTGACAGGTTAACGAAGCGCTTTATACTGGTGGTGTAACTGCAGAGGCAGGCTGTGAGCAAGCGCGCACACACACAAACATACACATCCTGACACACAGGCAACACCCAGCAGGGCAGAAGCCAGGCTGGTTGACCTCCAGTGGTCTCCCCACATCCAGAAGGATGTCCTCTCTGTACCTCAGCTCCTTACTTTCATGGGCTCCTGTGGATTTGGTGTAGTACTGCGGTCACAATGATTTAGTCCAGGTCATGCATGGGTAGAGAGGTGGGGGAACCAACAGGACCTGAGACCCCTGGTTCTCTGCTCAGTGCTTCACCGACAAAGGGATTAAGGATAAGCCTCAGACTCTCTCCAAGACTAAGTCCAAACACCCAGGTAGGCTTCTTGGTGGGGATGAGGGTGGAGTGAGCTTGGGAATTATATTTTAGATGGACATGCAGATCCTCAAACCATCTTGCTTAGACCCACCCTGGGTCAGACAGCCTACCCTGCCTCCACCTTCGCCCTTCCTTTGACCCCGCCCCCCTTGGAGCCAACACTGATTGGCTGCCATGCAGGCAGCGGCGGCCAACCAGCCCCCGCAGCGCCAAGAAAAGTTAATTTGGAGTTCTGGTCTCCTCCCAGGATGCATTTGGGCGGCCGCCCGTAATGAGATGCATAATTGCGGAGGCCTGCCAACAAAAGCAGGCTGGATTTAATTGAGTCAACGCAGGGCCATTAATAATCTGACGGCAGTCCTCTCCCACCCACACCCCACCCCCACCCGCCATCATCCAAGCTCTGCAGCCCCCACTAGGCTCACTGGGCTCCTATCCCGGGCTGGTCTCCTGTTGGAGAAAGCAGGTCTGACCATTCCCCAGCCTGCCCCGTGCCGCAGAGGCTGAAGGGAAAACCCAAACTCCTCTAGAATACCTCATGGTAAACCTGCCCAACCTTCCTCCATTGTGACAACATACCTTGGACAGCATCTGTCCCTCACTTTTCCCCATTCACAAATATATCCTGAGCTCCTACCTACCATATGCCAGGCACTGGGTTTGGACCTGGGAATACAGCAGCTGACACAGGCATAGCCAGCCTCTTGGAGCTTAGTGTCACTTTCACCTGTCCTCTCATACCCTTCACATGTTCCCAACCCTCATACCTGTCCACACATACCCACACACATGCAGGACTCCACACACCCTAATATACCTTCCTCACTTGTCTGCCCCCTACACCTCTCCTCATGCCATTTCTTCCCCTTGTCCCTTTTATGTCTTATTCAGATAGTCCTGTCCCTAGTATCTATTCCCTCATACATGTCCCCCAATCTCCTGCCTGTCCTCATACACCATTCCCATAGAGAACCCTGTTCACACACACCCCTCTTCCCCGCATTCACGCCTCTCCTCTCCTCTCACCCAGGGCAGATTCCCAGTAACCCTGTCATGACCTCTTCACTGGCACCTTCTCCCGACCATTCATCCTTCCTCCTCCTCCCCTTCATCCTTCCCTTCATCAATCCACCTACCCTCACAAGCCCACAATCTTCATACAAACTCTCCAAGTGGGTCCATCTCCTAGAGCTGTTCCTGCATCTGTACAATGGGAATAATATTAGTAAATGCCTCATGGGGTTGTTCACATGATGATTTTATGAAATAATCCAGGCAAATGGTGGCTGGAAACACTCCCCAGTGGACTTTTGCTGTGTGAAAATAATCGATCACACACACACACACACACACACACACACACTGAGCTCTGAACTGCTCAAGCTTCCAAGTGACCTCTTAGGATAACCTACATTTTGTAAGATTAGTCTAGAGTGGGCCTGGCCTGACCCCAATGGCTGAAGCTCACATGGTAGAAATCTAGGTGGAGTAACCAGTTTTTTATATCTCCCCAGGAAGGTGTGCTCTTCTGCATCCTCACCTGATCCACGCACCTATTTATTCAGGATCCCCCTGGGAAAGTGAAGAGACTTCTATCTCTCAACGTGGGTATGGAGCCTGTGGAAGGAGGGAGTCGGCACCACTGTCCCACCCACTCTCCTCCTTTCAGTAAACCTCTTCTAAGGTGGGGATAGGTCAGTATGGCCTTGGAATTAGGTGTGGATGGAGTGTTGGGGCACTGGGAGGCAAATTTCTCAGTTTCCTGCTTTAATGCCAGAGGAGGCAAAAGAAGAAGGGAAAAGAGCCACCACCTAGGGAGAAGAGGTGGCCTAGGAGGAAAGCTGGAGCTGGAGCCCCTTATTCCCACCCCTTCCCCCCCAACTTCCCTGGTGGGGAGCAGCATTCGGGTATGGGTGCCTAAGAAAGGAAAATACCCTCTGCCCCACCCCCACCCCAGCCTGTCCTCCCAAACCCAAGTCTGGCCCGCGGGCTTCCTGGAGGAGGTGTGGGGGCCGCGATCTGCTGGGGCCGACAGGCGAGCGCGCGCGGGCAAGCGACTCCTCTGAGAATCCCCGTCACCGCCGAAATCGCCGAAATTGGCTGCAACTAGTAAAGATGCCAGGAATTTGCACCTTGCTCTGTGACCTAAAGCAAAAATGACATGAACATTGACAAATTTGACAAGGAAATTTGTGCAAAAAACAACTTCTATTTGGCTAGCCAAGCAGCAAATATGCCGGATGATACGCTTTATTAAGCAATCCATTTCTCAGCAATAGCGGCGCCATCTGCAAAGGTTACCGCGCATCAGGCTCGGCACAGAATTTCATCTGCGTCTGCAGTCGGGGCCGCACGCGGACACATTTTTCATGTACATGCGATTCCGGATGCAAATAGAATCCGTGATGAAGGAGGTGACCTTCCGGGCCGAGTCGCGCGCGCTAAAGTCACGCGCGGGCCCGCGAGGAGCGGGCGGGGCAGGTGAACACCAGGCTCCACGAGGGGCTGGGGATGAGGGTTGAGAGTTGGATGTAGAGGGGGTGTGTGGGAGGGACCAGGGAGCAAGGACTCCGGTGCGGGAGAAATCACAGATTGTAGTGTTTTGGATCTGGAAGTGATTTAGGAGAGCTTTGGCCCAATCCTCTCACTTTACTGATGTGGAAACTGAGACCCAGAACGGTGAAGGGTCTTTGCCAAGGTCATACAGCATGGTGGTGGTAGGACTGGAGCTAGTCCTGAGTGCCTTGATTCCCAGGCCAGTGTTGGCACTGAGTGAGGGCCCCGAGTGTAGTGAGTGAGAGTATACTTAGGTTCAATATGTTTTTGCTACTGCTAACTGTGTGACTTTGAGAAAATTAATAAAGCTCTCTGTGCCTCAGTTTCCTGTTCTGTAAAATGGGGATATACTATTACCTATCTCATAGCCTTGTTATGGAGGACTGAGTTAATATGCATAAAGTGCTTGGAACAGTGCCTTGGAATAGAGTTTGCAGAAAGTAAGCTCTATAAAAATCTTTGTTGATTAAATAAATTTGTGTTTCCAATCCTTCTTGGGTTAATGGAGGACAGGTGCTGAGAGAAAAGCTCCCGTGGAGGCAGAATGGGTACAGGTGGGGAGAAACAAGTGCTCTAGCTCCCTTCTTACCATGCAGTTGGGGCAGATGCCTCAACCCTCTCAGAGGGAAGTTCCCTGCTCCTTTCTCCCCTCCCTTCATCTTCTCTATCACCTGATTGATCTGATCTTTCTCCTCCTCCATACAAAGTCCATCTTCATTTTCTACTCCCAGTGCTGTTCAGTTTTTCACATCTACTCCATTTGTGTTTGTGGTCCATTGGAACCCTAGAGTCTGTCTGTCTTGCATGATCTCCTGTCATACTTGTGCCTTCAGTTATGCTCATTCTTTTTGGCTTTCAATTGGGTGAGGGGTCACTTAGGGAGGAACTGTTTCTCACTGATAAAGCTGCTCTAATGAAGTCTGCCTCTCCCACTATGAGTAACCTCACCTCCCTGCCCTCAGTGCCAACACTGGCCTGGGAACTTAATGCCTAGTCTCTGATTTGAGATAAAGCTCCACCCCCTTCATTGGTCTACATTCTTCAACCCCATTTCTCTTTCTCTTTTTCCTGAAATCCCCTCACTTCATGCAAGCCAGGACTAATGTAATGCATGGATGGCACCTATAGAAATCACTGTGGTTCTCCTCCCTCTCTCTCATACACCCTGGATAAAGCCACTTCACACTTCTCTGTACCCCTGGGGAAGGTTTAAGCACCAGCTCCCTCCCTCCCCCTAATCTCTTTGGAATGGGCAAGGTTAACTTCTCACCAGGTCTGTTTCCCCTTTGCTTCTCACATCATCTCCCCCACCGTCCTCTTTATCCAGTTCTTGAACCCACAACAGTCTTTCCCCAAGGTCCACAACTATGGAAGAAGTTTGAAATATGACAGATCTAACCTCAAAGCTAGTCTTCCCAACCTGTCAACACTGTGATCTTGAGAAAATCATTTAACCTTTAGAACCCCGATTTTCTTATCTGTAAAATGGGAGATATTAATAGTAACAACCTCCCTAAGTTGTTGGATGGATTCCATGAGATCAAACATTTAAAATCAATCATTAAACTGTTAAATAAATAACTGACTTTCTCGTCTCCCCCATTTCCCTTTGGGTTCCCCAACTCTCAGAAGCCGCTCAATCTCTTTATGGCTTAGCCACCCCATCCCCAGTTTTGGGTATGTTTCTTCCAAAGGGTCAGGTTTTCAACTAAAAGAAAATCCAGTCCTGCCTAAATTCGCAACTGGGGTTCTGAGCCTAGATTATGGGGCTAAAGTCAGAAGCTATCAGTGTGTTGGTTTGTTTAACCTTTTTTGAGCACCTAGTGAGCCCAAGTGGAGCTCTGTTTTCTGAGGGCCATCTGATGTGGTTCTCATTTACCTCTACCTCCGAAGTAGCTGTGGGTACAGGTCAGCCTGGCAAGGAGGTGGTATTGGAGTGCCTTGCGTCCCTCCATGTACCTCTACACCTGGCAGCCAAGGTCTTGGTCTTGGTAAAAGATGATGGGGCAGGGGACCACCCTAAAACATTCGCAAGGTGGGTGAGGCACCACCCAAGGCCTTTACTCCTCCCAACCCCTCTCTGTCCTGAGGGGTGCATCTAGCTCTGGAGAATCCTTGACCGCCGATGCAGCGCTTCCGAGTCAGAGGACGGCAGACCCACCTTCCCAGGCTGGTGCAAGAGCAGGTGCTCGGTGGTGCAATGTCCCCTCTGCAGAACCTCGGCATACCCCTCAACCCAGGCAGTTTCACTACCAGCCAGGAGGACGGGGGCGGGGCCTGGGTTGAGGGGCGGAGCCATCCCCGGCTCAGCCCGCCCTTCCTTCCACAGCTCCGCCTCGCCCTCCCTGGCCCTCACCCGCGGGCCCGCCCCTTCCCCCGGCCCGGCACGCTACAGTAATCCAGAATGTGTATTTCTGCAGATGATTAAATCAATACAATCCTGACAAGACTTGTTGGAACATGCTTCTTTATTTTGCGCAATTCCTTCCCCGCGTCGCCGGCATTTATCACCCGCTCGGCTGTCAGCGCCGAGATTGTGCGGGGCGAGGGCCGGGTGGGGTGGGGGAGGGTCGCGCTGGGGTAGTGGCGGCTTTTAGGACGGCGGAGCGGACCCACCGCCACCCTACACTAACACAGACAAATAAACTTAGGGGTCGGATTACACCCCCATCCATACACTGCCCGTGCCAGTCTCCCGCGGTTCGGGTCGGTGGGGGCAGGGAACGGAGAGATTTGGGATGGGGCCCGAGGCAGGGAGGCCTAAGAAACCGCGGCCCAGGGCCTGAGACCGCAACCCCACTCCCCTTCACACCCCACATTCGAGGTTACAGCCCGGGAGAACGATGCTCCCGCGAATTTTCTCACCCTCCTCTGACCTTGGTTCTGGCAGCTGGGGACCCTCGGTGGTGGATGGGGGAGGTTGGGGGGCATCAGGGTCTGTGGCCCCACCGCAAGCCCGGAGAGAAGGCTGGTCAGCTGGGAGAGAAAGGAGGAAGAAGGGGGGGGGGGAGGAAAGGAGGAGGTGGGTGAAGAGGAGCAGGAGGAAGATGAGGAGGAGGGGAGGAAAGAGGAAGGTTAAAGGGTGAGGAAGGGGAGAGGGGAGGAGGGTGAGGGAGGAAGGCGAGGAGGAGGACGAGGAGGAGGAAGGCTCAGGCGGTGGCGGCCGGTGACAGGTGCCTCCGCGGTGGCGGCCCTCAGCAGACGTGATTGCAGCCGTGGCTGCGCGCCGGAGCGTGACTTTACAACTAATCCTGTTTGTAAGTTATTATTTATCTTCAGGAAAGTTTGTCAAACTTGGGCTTTGATTTTTCGCCCTGATTTCCCTCTTGTGGCGCGCTCTCGCACGCGCTCCCATATAATTTATGACTGCCTCTGGTCCTGATGACAGATTATTAAAAGTAGAATTAGTTTTTCGCGCAGAATTTTTCCACTGGGAATTGGGAAGGCAGCGCTCTCCGCGGAAGGTCTCCGGCGAGGTCTCCATTACTAATAGAAGTTTTTTGATGGGGTGAGGAGACTAATGATTTGAATTTACTGTGGCAGCAGTCACGTGGGCGGGAAGGCATCAGCCGAAGAGACAAGAGGTTAACTTTCTCCCTGTGGAGAGGTTTATTGGATTGTTTAGCAGCAGAAGGATAATGTTTTTGTCATAGACTGCTGGTGCCGCGCTGCAGTGCGGTGGCCGCCAGCGCCGGGAGAGGGGAGAGGGGAGAGAGGGGGAGAGGGGGAGCCCGGGAGATTGGAGAGGCGGACGGACAGACGGACGCAGCCTGGGAGAGCCAGAGAGTTAGGGAGGGACACACATACAGCGAAGCGGAGAGGTGGGGGTGGGGGAGACAGGAGGGGACGCTAGAGAGACTGAGACGCAGAGGGACAGACAGAAAGACCAGAGACCCCAAAAATCCGACAGAGAGAAAGAGAGGCGGGTTGGAGAAGAGAACCAGGGGCAAAAAAGGAAGGAGGCGCGGGAGGGGAGCTCTCAGTTTCTAAACCGAGAGGAAAGACCTAGGAGCGGGACGGGGTCCCGGGGGCGCGCGATCCACCCACCGAGCCCTGGGGTAGGGGGGAAGGCGACGGTGACCCCAGGGCCGAGCTGCCTTCCCCGGCGCGTCTGTTTGGGTATCTGGAAGGCGCAGGCCGCGCTGGCGCCCCCAGCCGGGCCGGGCGGGCCTGGCGGGCCTGGCGGCACCCGGGGGAGGGGGCGAAGCCGGGCGGGGGAGGGGGTGCGGGCGGCGGCGGCGCGTTCACCTGGCCGTGCGCTCGGAACTTGTACTCCCAGCATGCCTCGACAACATGGGAACCGGAGGGGAGTCGCTGCGCAGCTGAGAGCCTCGGCTTAATCTTATGCACCATTAAGCACTCAGCAGCAAGCCCGTCCTGTTCATATACATCATCCACGCTTAATAAACATAATGATGACATAAGATGTAATTCTAGATGAATTTTCATTTTATAGGGAAATGGAGAATTCCTGTAGAAGGGAAAAAAAGTAAATTATCTGGGAAGTGCAAAATAAATGATGTTGCTCCCAGAGATGAATAGAGGTGTTAGAGGGAGAGAGGGAGAGAAGGAGGAAGGAGGGAGGGAGGGAGGGGGGGGAGAGAGAGAGAGAGAGAGAGAGAGAGAGAGAGAGAGAGAGAGAGAAGGGACAGGAAGAGATAGAGGCACACAGAGAGAAATAGAGACCAGGACTGAGAAAGCCACGCGGGTGTGTGTGTGTGTGGGGGGGGGGGGGGGCGTAGGCTGCTGGATACCGGGGAGAACCCAAAGGAATGGAGGCGGCAGGGTGTCTGGGTGGCAGATGTGGGGGGTCGGGGCCGGCGTTGGATGGGGGGCCGGGGTTCGGAGGGGGGCGGCAGGGGCCGGGACAAGGCGAGGGTGACGGTGACGGTGACGGACGGGGCCGGGCCGGGCGGCTCATTCATCAAGGGAAGGATCAGGGGCCCGCGGAGTCACTTACGGGCGGAAATTGAATTCTGATGAAAGCGCGGAGAAGGGAGGGCGGGGGAGCATGGACCAGGCTGGGGCCGAGTTCCCAGACTTGCTAAGGGGCGGGGGAAGGGCCCACCGAGCCCTTCCAGATTGACGTTCACAGCTCCTTCCTGTCTGTCTGGAACCCACCAGACCCCAACTTCTACCCCAAGCACCTATGGGGAAGGTGGCAGGGCCTAAGGGTGTACCTGGAAATGGAGCTGGAGCCTCTTCCTATGGATTTTGACTGCAAGGTGCTCTGGCCTGGCCAGGGGATGGCTGTGGGGAGGGGAAAAGGCCAGAGGGAAGGGGTTCCCTGGTTGAATTAGAGGAAAGAGGGAGGCAAGAGGATTAATGGAGATTTGGCGATGGCTCTTCAATGAAAGAAAGAGTTGGTTAAATGGGGGGCACAGAAGGATCAGGGGTGCTTAATGGAGGAAATCAGTGAGAGGGTCTTGGGAACTAAGGGGATATAGTGGAGGATCTGGTGATGGCTGGGGAATCTCTGGTGGGAGGAATGGTGTAGCTAAAATGGAAGGCAGGCTCAGGAGAACAGAAGTGGGGCTGTCAGCACATTAACTGCAGAGTTTTCCCCTATTAAGAGGGAAGGACCTCACTAATGAAAGTAGCAGCCTGGAGAACACTGACAGGGGTCCCTGGGGATTGGAGAGAGCCACTCGGGCAGCATGGAGGAGAGTCAGTTCCACCCAGAGGCTCTCCAGTGCGGATCTCTCAGCTGGCAGAAAGGCCCTAGCCCCTCCTGCCAAGGGCATGGAGTGGACAGTTTCTGCCGCCACAGAGAGACAAACAGAATAAAGGTCGGGGCCATGGAGAACTGGGGCTGGGGTTGATTTCTGCTGGGTTGGAATAGGGAGAAGAGCTCCAAATATGAGCTCTATCCCCTAAAACATGCACCCAAAACCACCCTAACTCTCCACACATGCCCTACAGTCATCCATCAGCTCACTCGCAAAGCCTTGTGAGCTGCTCCCTACCCTCATTCAGGGGTGTTCAAAGCCTGGTGCCCAAAGAACTGGAGCTCAATAGGTCTGATCCCCAGAAGCAAGGAGAAGGGACAAGAAATTCATATCAGAGAGACAGAGAAACCAGGAATCACTGATACTACTGATGGTAGTCATGGTGAAGCTCAGCATAAAAGTCTTCTTGGAGAAAGTAGCATCAAACCTTGCCTTGTGTTTCTTAGAACCCCACCAGGCAGACATTTGGATGGGGTGAGGCTGATGGTGGCATTTGAGGCAGGAGAAAGAGCATGGACAAAAGTAGGGAGGAGTGGAAACATGGAGGATGTTGGGGAACTATCCTGTTTCCCTACTTGCTTGGACTGGGCTTAGAAGGTGTACTGAGTGCTTCATGCAGGTGCCATCACTGGATGCTAAAGCTAGAAAAGCAGGTTGAAGGGGAAGAGAGTGTCCTACTGGGAAAGGCTTGCTTGCCTGATAACAAAAGCGAAATGCATTTTTTTCCTTTGGGCAGTGGGGATCCATGGATAGTTTCTGAGCTGTGGAATCAGAAATCTGAGCCATTCTTTGGGCTGACTACTTGACAGCAGAATGGATAAGGGGAAAAGAGAAGATAGGGAGGTCATTACCAGGATGACACTTTGCCCTGGATGTCCCACCTCCCCAAGGACATCAAAGAGATGTGAGAGAAGAAGCCCACTCCAAGGAGGGCTCTTGACTCTTATTAAAGGATTGGGCCCTTTCTCACTCCTCCTGAATCCTTTCCTGCAGGATTTCACCTCTGAATAATTTTCTCTACCAGACCTTCAGCAAACAACTGTAATCTCTTCCAGCTATTCCATCAGTGTCCTGCTGTGATGTGTTGAAGAGAGGATGGTGTTCCTAATATCTGAGGATCTGAAGGTGATGGTATCACTGTGGTGACTTATTTGTTCTGTCCTTTCCAGGCTGACTGGTAAACTGGAAGAAGCAGAAGATGATTAGACTGTTGGAGGTGGTTATAGCCACAAAGACCGAAGACACACAATCTCACACCTCACACCTCACACAGGGACAGGATACCATTCACTCTTTTGCTTCCAGAGCCTGGGCTCTCAGAATTCTAAAACCTCAAGAGTCCTTAATGGGGATTTCAGGGGTTCCTGGGAGGCCTTGGTGGGTGGGGCCATCATTTTCTGCCCTTTCCTTAACCTCACTTCACCCCATTGCCAACACTCTTCCAGCTATTCCAAATAAAGATAATCTGTGATTCTGGTTTTGAACTCATGCCAAAGTGACTCTCATGCAGGTGATATGCAGCACAAGGAAGGAATTGGAGCTTTGAAGGATTGGAGCCTTGAGGGGTCTCCTGCCAGTCCATTCAGGAGTAGCCTTTGTTCAAATGCCATATACAGAGCTGGAGCTGGGGCTGTAAGGGCAATGCCAACAGGGCCTTTATGTTGGGTATGGAGTGGAAGGAGGTGATTCCTCTGATACTGCTGTTTTAGTGTTATCAGCTATTGGGTAGGTGGGGGGTTCACCATACACCTCTCAGAATGGAGTAGGTCTTAGCAAAAGAGCTAAGTATTCTACTTTGGGCAATAGAAAAATTACAAAAATACCCACCATCTCCCCCCTCCTCTCTCTCTCTCTCTCTCCTTACCTGAGGACATTTGTTGTTCAGATAAAGTGGGAGGGAGAGAGAGGAAGAGAGAGAGAGAGAGAAACATCAACGTGAAAGGGACACATCGAGTGGCTGCCACCTGCACGACCAACCAGGGCCGGGGACAAACTGCAACCCTCTCCCTCTTTTTTTTTTTTTATCTTCACCTGAGGACACTCTTGCATCTATCTTGAGACAGAGCAGGAGGGAGAGAGGGAGGAAGAGAGAGAGAGAAACATCGATGTGAGAGACACATTGAGTAGTTGCCACCCGCAGGACCCCAACTGGGGTGGGGAGAAACTGCAACCAAGGCACATGCCCCTAGTGGGAACCAAACCTGGGCCTCTCTGGTTCATGGGCCGACACCCCAACTGCTGAGCCAAACCAGCTGGGACCCTTCTCTCTTATCCATGTCCTCCATATAGTCATCCATCTTAAACACACACACAATACACCCAACACATAAAGCTAGACATATACACAAATCCACACACATTCATAGGCAGGGGTGCATATGTAAACACACATACCTATTTGTGTTTATGTTGTTATATTGTTTGTGTAAATCATTGTGTTTAAATTGTCACAGTGTATGATCGTGTATCGCTTTTATTTTATCCTCTCTCGAGGACATTTTTCCATTTTTTATTTAGATAGAGTGGTGGGGGGGAGAGAGAGAGAAATATTGACGTGAAAGGGACACATCAAGTTGCCACCCGCAACCAAGGTACCAGGTCTCTCTGGACCGCCGATGCTCTGAGGGCTGAGCCAAACCAGGGTGCATTTATATATACATCAACAAATATATCATGCCAACTTTCTGTACCACAGGGATCCATTTAAAGAAGAGGCAAAAGGAAGCAAAAAACAAGATGGGGGCAATTTGGGGTGGGGGCATGGTCGGGGGAGCACTTGAAATTGCAAGAACTGCAGGAAGCGATGCACTGAAAAACCCAAGCCTGGCTCCTGCCTGCCCGCCACCCCTCTGTAGGCCCTCCCAGAAGGGCCCAGTGCTGCGGTCCCCTCACCTCCCTTGGAGCTGACTTTTAATTTGGGCGGTGTAATTTTGGTGCGAACGGTTGGGCGCCTTTCGTTGGGAAATTGGGAGGAATGCAAACAAGATTTCACTTCATTAAACAGGGGCAAACAGTAGAGAAATTGCACTTACTTATGGAAATGACTTTTAAACATGCACAGCATTTGCTAGTACTGCCCGTGCTGAAACTCTGTGAGGACTATACATGTGAATAATTCCCCTCAGGCCGATTAGAGCTCACTCTGTCCCTAACCCCCACCCGCTCCCATTCACCCTGTCTAGATCGTGGCCTGGCCCCCTCCCTCCTCCAACTCCCCCTCTTTCCCTCTCATTCTTAGTCTTTCAATTTTGAACCCATGCTGAGAAATAGGTTGGCACACACATTTAAAGAGACACCTCAAACATGGTGACACACAGGTGCTATAATACCTCACACATGTTCAGATACACACAGACACAAATGTGCAAACTCAGGGGGAAACACATGGCAACACACATGCACTTTGACAACTCAAACATGTTGATACACTCAACAATTGTGACAAACAGGCTTTGTAATACCTTAAACATGATGATACATGTAGTGACAACTTAAACATGATGTTCACAGATATGTATTTTAACATTGTAACATATATACAGATGCCTAACTCATACATAGTGACATACAATCATACACTGTGACAACTGAAACACAATGATTCACACAGACACACATTGTAACACCATCAACATTTTATAACAGGATGCTCAAATATGATGGCATATACATCGTGCCAACTCAAACAGAGATACACACTACATTGTTAAAATGCAAATATATTGTCATACAAAGATAACCCATGGTAACTCAAACTTGGAGTCATACACAGAGACACATTGTGAACATTCAAATCTGGTGATACCCTCACAATTTAGGGCCAAATAAAGTAAAGGTGACACAATTACACACAATGTGCCAACTCAAAACTGATCACATACAATGATACAGGGAATACAGCGATATTCCCAATAACTCGAATCTGGCAATAAATACAGCCTTACATTGTGACAATGCAAATGCAGTCATATAGTCATGGTGACAATGTACACATAATGACTCACACTGCCTGATGAAACATGCTTGCTCACAAGAACACACAATGACAACTCAAGCATTGAAACACACACTGGGCCATTCAGACATGGTGAGATAGATTTAGGCATACATTAGATCAACACAAACATAATACTAGCTCCAGTGTGATGACACACATACTGACAACTAAAACATGGTAACACACACAGAACACATTCTAAAAATTCCAACATTACAATATTCACATTGTGACATATGAAGTATTCATTCACTCATATTGTATGAAATAGGGCATAGGGACACATTCTGTAACACATGAAAACAATGTTGAAACAAAATAACTCCAGTGCACTGACACAGAAAAGATAAACAGGAAGAACAAACACAAACACACTCTAACCCATGGACATGCAAATGCCCAATGACACATGGATGACAAGGAGAAACACTCTGAGACATGATGACACTCATAGCAGACACACAATTATACCTATGCGTAAGTACCCTGCCATGGCCACACTTTTGTCTGACCCCTGATTCCACCCCCACCCCCACTCAACCCCTGGTCACTCTATCCAGCATAATAGTACAGACGTGCAGGCTTCTAAACTCCAAGCCATGAGGATTGATTGAAAAGGAGTAGAGAGAGAAAGCATCATCTATAAACACAAGACAGAACTTACAGGGGAAATGAAAATAATATGTGTGTTTGTCCCATGCTCTTCACGAGAACCCTCGAGGATTTAAGTTGACATCTCTGGGGAAGGGTCAGACCTCTTTTCTATCCCTATGATTCAGAGAAGAGGGACCCACCATTGCTTTGCCCTGTGCACACAGACTAGGCTCTGGGTCAGTCTGTGAAGTCCTTAGTGGCAGGTGGGGACTGGGGAGGAGGTAAGAGTTTGTGGGGAGCTGGTCCTTGATGTAACAACTGGGACTTTGATGTAACCTCCTGAGACATTCCTTTGTGGCTCGAACCAGCATCCAGAATTTGAGAAACAGGTGCGTGGCCTGGGTGTTCTTTACCTCTCACTTTGGCCCATCTCTACACTGTGAAGTCACTTCCGTTCAGGGTGTCATGATTTTTGCCCTACTCCAGATAGCATTGAGGTTAGGGCCCAATAAACATTGGATAGAGTCTGACCAGTAAGGAGGGGTACCATTCCAGCCAGGAGCTTCCTGGATCACTGCGTTTGCTTAAGTGTCAATGAGTGTGTGTCAGCATCAAGGAATGTACCTTATATATTTATATGTCAGTGTTAGCGTGTGTTTGGCCATGAGTACAACTTACCTTAACTAAGGATCAATGTCCCTTGGGCCCAGGTATGTCCAGGTGACATTTTAAATGTTCATGTATTAGAATGCACACCTGCCCTGGCCAGTTTGGCTCAGCGGTTGGAGCGCCCGCCTGCGGTCCGGAGAGACCCGGGTTTGATTCCCGCTAAGGGCATGTACCTTGGTTGCAGTTTGTCCCCGGCCCTGGTTGGTCGTGCGGGTGGCAGCCACTCGATGTGTCCCTTTCACATCGATGTTTCTCACTCTCTCTTCCTCTCTCTCCCTCCCACTCTGTCTGTACAAAAAGTGGAAAAATGTCCTCGGGTGAGGATAAAAAAATAATAATAAAAAAATAGAATGCACACCTGAGTGTTTGCAACTATGTAGCATCTATGCAGGTCCTTGGAGTAACTGGGTCCATGTTTGATTGTCACTGGCTATATTTATACAGTATGTATATTTAACAGTATGTGTATGACTGTGTCATCTTAGATAGAAATGCATGTGTCAATATGAGTGTATCATCACCATGTTAGGGTTGACACAATATGTACCTGGGAGTGGGTCGGCAGGTTTTTATTGCCATACGGTGGTACAACTCCTACTACCAGGACCTCAAGACCATAAAGAACAAAACAGACAATTATAACACCTAATAACACAACAGGTCACTTTGCCATGGGGGCTGACTGACGTCTCAGAGGACCATGTTATATTGGGAGTCTTGGAACCATGAGTGGTCAGCCCTTTTGGCCAATCCCGTATCACAGAAAAAGACGTTGAAGACAAGGGACCAACAAGGTCATGCTGGGTGTGAGCAGGGAGAGGGACTAAAGGTCTGGAGCCAGAGAGGGGAACAGGGAGAAGGTGGAGGTACCAGCCCTGTCCACCTCTTCTCCTGATGATGGAGAGCACCTTGGCTGCAGCTCAGCTGCCTTCCACCACCCTGCCTTCTCCCCAGACTAGGTCCCAGCCCAGCCCATCCTCCTCTCTCCCTCAGTCCCAGCCCTAGCCACCCTCTTCCAGCCCCTCCCCACTTTCTCCCCTGCTCTCTCTCTCCAACGGGCACATGTCAGAGAACATTATGTGCACCGCAGATTTGCATAATTCAAGAAGCATCAAATTAAATTTGCATAATTCCTTTGATTACACTTGTTATTAAATGTAAGTGACATTGATTTACAAAATGGCCCAATATAAGGTTAATAGCAAATGTCACCTTCCAACAGGGTGAGTGTGGGTGAGTGTGTGTGTGAATGTGTGTGTGGCAGGGGCAGGGGGATTGCAGGAGGTTGGACCTGAGTCCTAGCATTTGTTTTCTGCCAGGCTCAGCCTCTCTCTGCCTTCTCCTTCCTGTCCCTCCCCTCAGCTGCCCTAGGCCTCCATCTCCCCTTTCCAGGCTCTGGGTCCTGACATAAGGGGAATGATTGTCTGTACAGTCCCCCTCTTTCTTCCCCTTTCTTCCATGGCTGGATCCAGTGAAGTTAGTTTGAGGGGCAGATGCTGTGAGTCAGAGAGAGTGTCCAGAATTGTGGGGTTAATGGTTAGGGATCAGAAGCTATGAAGTATAGGGTGCTTTGGAACTTGCCTCCAAAGACATTTATGTCATAGGGTGAGTCACTAAATAGATATGGGGCGGCCTCTGACCTGAGTGGGATTGGGGAAACTCAGCAGAGGTTGGGTAGCAGAACACTAATGGACTTCACTTTTGAGGCTCCAGACACAAGGCAGTGAGGACTCACTAACGGTTGGGTGGACATACCCTCTGGGCAACAAGGAGACCCAGGTTCAAGACCATGAGGACTCAGGAGCCCAGCAGGGGAGAGTTCTAGTCAGATTCATAACTTGGTGCCTGAGTCACCACGACCTGCCTTTGAGGCTTAGTGAGAAGGAGAAGGAATGGAAGCTTCATTCCGCCCCTTCTCAGCGAGAGAGGACCAGCTCCTTCCCAGGACATTAGGAAGTGGGTTCAGGACCCAGAGCAGGATGGGAAGTGAGCCACGCTGGATAACTGTGAAGGGCAAGGACACAGAAGGACAAGGACATGTAGGAGGACTCAGACACCCCCCCCACACACACACACATCTGTACATGCACATCCATACACACAGATATAGATATACCCCACATAGATACATGTGGGGGTACACACATAGTTGTGGGAAAAGGTGGCCACATATAAACATGAGGGACAGAAAGACCCAAATATGTTTATGGACTGTGTTATACATTTGGGTACATGGCTGGGTGGCTGCTAAACACGTGGAAATGAAAATTCACAAAGACACAGAAGCATACAGGCATAGGCACTTTCAAGTACATGACAATGGGAACTTGGACAGGCATGCTCTCCCACCTCAAAAAGGGCCTCCCCTCACCAGACGTCTTCCCAGAGCCTCCCAGAACCTGGGGAGCTGGAGAGGGGAAGGCAGGAGGGGGGTGGTAGGACTCTCCTGCCAGCAGAAGCACCTTTGTGGGAGCAATGGGAGAATCACAAGGAAAGGCCTTCCAAGATCCACACAGAGCTTCCCTGGAGCTTCAGTCCCCCAAATTTCCTTGCTGAAATGTCCCTTCCCTCATCCTTAACCTGCCACAAAATGTGTGTGCCGGGTGGGGCAGCGCCTCACCATTCATCCTCTTCCTGGGCGAGAATATCGACAAGGCGGTAACTGATCATTAAACCCACTGGCCCCTTTAAACAAGGAAGGAGAATTATGGGCAGAGCTGTCGGGGGCAGGGACCCCCCATGAGCCCTCTGAGGAGGAGGTGGGCACAAGACTGGGCTTTGAAAGCAACTGAGAGCTAAATTCAGCCATCACTGCCCCAGACAGAAGCACACCAGGGAGCTCAAACCTAGGAGCCGGATGTGCAACAGCATCTGTGCTCACAAACCCACAAGAACACACAACTGAACACAGGTGCACCCTTCACACAGGAACATAAACACACAAGGACCTACAAATGCAAGCACCGTGACAACCACAAATACACACAGAATAGCACAGAACAGACACAGGTTATCCCTCCCCATAGACTCACGCAGTATAATAAACACCAGGGACAAGAGGGAGAGTTCTAGGGTCACACAGACCTGGGTTCAAATTCTGATTCTACCATATCCTAACTGAGTGGCTGTTGGAAACTCACCAGATCCTGCAGAACTCCTATTATCTCAACTGTTAAGTAGGGATAAGTATAGTCCCTACATAATAAATGTCAAGTGCCTGGCATATAGTAGGGGCTTAACTGGTCTTAGTTGATGGTAGTGATGTTGCCATTGTCATTTCCAATCATAAGTATTTACTGGGCTCTCCTATGTGCCAGAAACTGATTTGGGCCATAGAGATACAGTGACAAACAAGACTGACAGTAGTGAGGACTCCATATAGACTAAGGACTGAGGACAAGGCCCCTTCTCCCCAGCCTGAGGCAGTTGCAAACAGAAACCTGGACAAACGGCCTCTGGGATTTGAGGGCTGAGCTTGGCATTGTTTTTACATCTGCCTGGGGAATCACTGCCCTCCACCCTCCACCCTCCACCCTCATAGAAGAGTCACCAGGCACTGAGATTAGTCTCCCTTTCTCCCTGCCTCCATGTCTAGTAATCGCCTCACTTGCAAACGCCCTATGACGGTTTTCATTTCGTGTTTCTGCTGTATTTCATAGACCTCCAGGTCCACACAGACACGAGGAGTGTGACAGTGTTTGCACATGTGCACACACATGTATGTGTACATGCTTCTTTTTTCCTTTGGCTCTTTGCCCCAGTAGGCTCCCCTCACCTCCTCCTGCCCTAACCAGGTGGGGACACTGCTGCAGGTCTCCTAATTAGGAAATCCACAGGCTCCTCTCAGCACTTCTTCTCTTCGACCTCTGCACATTTGGCAGCAGCTCCACCCCTCCTCCTTGAAACGTCTCCTTTCTTGATTTCCATGACATTGCACCTTCCTACTTCCCTCCCCTGTCTCCATCTCCGAAGTTCCTTTTCTGGCCTCCTACCAGCTCCTCTGCCCTCTCCCACCCCTAAATGCAACTGTGCCCCACGATTCTGCCCTCAAACATTTTCTCTCCATTCTCTGCATTTTCATAAACTCTATCATTTTCAACCTGACCTGTAATCTCTCTGGAAATGAATACCAAATTGAGATTTCTAACGCCAAACTCTATCTACAAAATGACAGACTTGAATTTCCACCTGCCTGTTTGAACTAGTATGCCAGATTCACCATGTGCAAAACTCAACACATTCATTTCTTCGGCAAACATTTCTCAAGCACTTACAATGTGTAGACACTATACCAAGCGCTAAGGACACCGAGCGAAAGACATGATTTCCACCTTCCAAGAGTTTGGAGTCTAATGCCCCCCCACCCCCTCCTCATTCCCTCATTTTTCACTTATAAAGCCTCTGCATCATCCGGACACTTCCTTCTCCCACTTCTCCACCCTCCTCCTCCTGGCAATGGTCAGGTCCTATACAGTCTTCATCCCTATTGCCACTGGCCTGAATCAGATCCCCTGATTCTTGCTTCCTAAGCAGTCTCCTTCCCACCTGTTCCTCTAAGGTGTAGTTTGCCCCACTCGCCCCTTCTAAATCGATCTATCAAAGCACAGCTCTGACCATGTCTGTTATTAGCTTCACTGTGTCTCCCCCTCCAAAAATCTTGTCCAAATAAGTGCTAACCCAGGTACCTGAGACTATGAGCTTATTTAGAAATAGAGTCTTTGCAGATGTAATTAAGATATAAATTAAGATGAGGTCTTACTGGAGTAAGGTGGGTCCTTAACCCAGTATGACTGGTGTACTTATAAGAAGAGGGGGCCAAACACCATGTGAAGACAGACACAGAGGGAAGATGGCCATGTGAAGATGGAGGCAGAGATCTGAGTTATGCTGCCACAAACCCAGAAACATCTGGGGTTCCTAGTCACCGGAAGAGGCTTCAGAGTCAGCACGGCCCTGCAGATACCCTGAGTTTAGCCTTTGAGCCTCCAGAGCTGTAAGAGAATAAGTTTCTGTTGTTTTAAGCCACCCAGATTGTGGTACTTAGTTAGAGCCCCAGGAAATTAATACAATATTACAGCCCTGCTTGAAATCATCTTCCATGGCTCCCAATGTATGTTAAAATCTAATTCGCTTGCCCTGGCTGGTTTGGCTCAGCGGTTGGAGCGTCGGCCTGCGAACCAGAGAGTCCCGGGTTTTGTTCCCGCTAAGGGCGTGTACCAAAAATAAAAATAAAAAAAACCTAACTCACCTTATAATAATAGTTATTGCTTCAAACATTATTTTCACATATTACTTCATTTGCTTTTCACCATAATCTTAAGTAACTATTCGAATTTCACCCTATTCTACAAATGGGGAAACAGATACAGAGATGTCAAATAAGTTGCCAGGATTATACACCTTGGGATGAGGTTCCAAAGCCTGTGTGTACCCTTTGCCTCTAGACACTTTTGTCTCCAGTCATGACTGGCCACAAGTATATCATTCTAGCTTCATTCCCACATCCTTTCCTAAGCTTTGACCAAACTGGTCTATTTACTGCCCCTCGAATATATCTCACACTTTGGCCTATCTGACTCTTTGCTCATACTGGTTCCTTTGCCTACAAATACCTTGCTGGTGTCTCCACCTGGTGAAATATCACTCACCCTTCAAGGAGCAGGTCACATGCTACCTTTCTTATTGATCATCAAATGAGAATTGACACTTCTGTGATTCCTTTCTCGCTGCATGGAACCCCCTGTCTGGCCCAGCTCTGACTGATCTGCATGGCTTAACACAGTGCCTGGTGTACAACTGGCCTTCGAGAAAGATATTTCACATTGACTTGCTGTTCCTTCCCTCGAGGGAATCAGCATTATACATGTCAAGGGCATAGGCTTCAGAGTCAAAAAGACCTGGCTTTGAATTCAGGTTCTAGGCTAACTCGTCTGTGTCCTGAGTCTCAGTTTGCTCACCTGTAAAATGGGGATGATAATAATTCTTATCCCACAGACTTGTGAAGATTAGAAGAACTTATTGCAGTAGACATCTGGTTTTATTGGCCAAGCCCCACTGTGAATGGTGGTCTCTCTTTGGAAACCAGCATGTAGTCTCAGAAAATGTCTCCTGACCCTCTCCCAATCCTGGCCAAGGTCTCCTGGTCCTAGATTGGAATAGCTGACCTGTGGGGACCAATCAGAGTCCTTCTCTGTGATCCTTCCCTAGTGGTGGGAGCTGCAGGTGAAACCCCAGAGACAAAGCATCCTAGTGTCCATCCAGGTCCTGTTCTGACCATTTCTGAAGCACTGTCCAAAGGGTCTGACACAGTAGGGGCCCAGTAATTGCTAGCTCCCTTCCTCAAGCACCAGACTAGTATAATCCTGAGTCCCAGAGAGAATGTCCCTTGGGGCTGTCCCAGACGGGAGCAGAACCTCCGCTGGATTTTCAGATTTTCATGTCTTCAGAGGGGATAGCCTGCCTGTGGTCTGATGCTCAAAAGGCTCCAGCCCTCGTGTCACTGTGAAATTCTGAAAACTTCATTCATACCTTTAGATTACTAGAAAAATATAATTATGAACCAAAACAAATAAGCTAAACTAAATTTTAAAGACAAGAAGAAACTTATAAAACTAGAAATGGAGCTTGGCCTTAAAAAGGACAGAAGACTTTTAATTCTTGAGAGATGGTAAATTGGGTAGAAATGGAACCATTTCGGAAGATTTACAACCTGGAATCACAGCCGGGGGAGGGCTGTGTGTCTCCTCCCAGCGCCTGGCAGGGCTCTGCTCCAAGGAGAGCCTGGCGCTGGTGAGAATGTGACTGGCAGCAGGTCACCCCAGACTCACAATAGAAAGTGGCCTCTGTTAAAGGCAAGTAGTCAAAATAACTGCTTCTGAAAAAGGAAGTCGGCGGGTTGCTGGCTAAAGGGGAGTCTTCACATTTTACTCCTCATACTTCTGTATTGTTTGTCCTTTTACCATGGGCATGAATGACGGCATATTTTTTAAATATTTAGACAAACCAGAAAGTGGCCAGTGTGTGTACATGTGCGGCCTGTGGGTGGGCACCTCGGTGGGGCACTTGCTGGACTGAGAGCTCCCTCTGGCTCTTTTCCTGCCACAGCAGCTCAGAGGGCCCATCTTCCTGGGCACAAACCACCCAGGCACTGACGTTTAGCTGAGACTTGCGCCTGCCGCCTAGGAGGCCCCAAGACCGAGGGGGGCAGGGCAGCTCCGTCTGCTTCCCATATGGGGACATTGTCTGTCCCTGCCTGAGGACTGCCCCCTCTTGCCTCACATTGTCCCTTTGCTGTCTCCTGCTGGCTCAGGCCCTGGCCTGCCTCTTCCCTTTTCATTAGCCTCCTAGTGGCAGCCCCGGGCAGGACACAGGAGGCTGGGAAAGGGGCTACCAGTCTGCTTGCTCTTCTCCAGCCTTGGAGCCCCTGGCCAGCTAGCCCTGGCCTCTTCCCAGCCTGCAGCCTCAGCCTCACATGCACACACAAGGGATGTGTATGGAGGGAGGGCCACATTGAGCAGGGCCACTGGCTGCACTGGTGACTGCTGGCTCTGGCTCAGACCCCAAGGAGAAGTGGGGAGAAGGCCACCATTGCTCCCCATTTTCCTTGCCAAATACCCCCTCACATTATGATTCTGGAGTCCCCTATAGTCATTCATGGCTGGAGACTGCCGCTTTGGGAGCAAATCTAGGGAGTGCAGTGGGAGAAGGGCATCCCCATGTGGCAATGCTCTGGCCCTGTAGGAGAGGGTCCACTGGGGTTTGCTTATAGAGGATAAATTCCCACAAAGCCTCCTTTAGATATTCAAGGACAAGTCACTTAA
Organism: Molossus molossus; assembly: GCF_014108415.1. Lineage (NCBI taxonomy): Eukaryota > Metazoa > Chordata > Mammalia > Chiroptera > Molossidae > Molossus > Molossus molossus. Next base: position 23,535,241 of record NW_023425352.1, read on the forward strand.
TAGGCTACAGTGTCCAGAAGCATTTGCTCTGCACACTCTAGGAGCTAGACAGGTGTTAGCTTGCAAGGTTGTGAGATTTATTTGCATTTACCGAACACAGTGTTTTAAGTGATTTATAAATATAACAAATTTAACCTTCACAATAATGCCATAAAGGAGGATCCATTATTATTATTCCCATTTTATAGATGGAAAAGCTGAGGTTAAATAACTTGCTCCAAATCACACAGCCAGAAGCAGCAGAGCTTGCATTTTAACTGTCTGGCTCCTGAGCGCCCCCTAACCACTACTCTATGCCACCTCCACATGGTGGCCTAGACTTCTGGCTTGCACATATGTGTGCATTATCCAAGTTTAGAAGAGGTTCTGATTTGTGTAAGTACTTAGAAGTGTGTGCAAAGTGTGTATCATTTGATGGGTAGTAACAGTAATCAGTTACTGAACACGTACTCTATGCCGGGCCTTGTGATAACTGTAACTTTCATTGAATTCTCCCAGTCCCACAAGGTAAGTCCTATTATTATCCTCATTTTCCTATTGTGGAATGCTGAGTGAGGGCAACTAACTTACCTAAGCTGACACATCTGGAAATGAGTGGAGCAGGGAGGGTTAAATGTATGCCTTCAGGGCCCTTACTCTTAACTCCTATGCTGTACTGAATGTGTCCTTATGATCAGTGTGGGGATATGTACGCCAGGGTATGCTTGAGTCCATCTGTCTATCTATCTACCTATCTATCAATCAATCAATCATCTATCTATCCAGCCCTACCTACCTATCATTGGCAGCTGGGGTCATTGCCCTGGGTCAAGTTTTGTGGGGGACCAGAGTAGAGGAAAGAAAGTTGTGGCCTCCTTCAGCTGGCTCAAAAAATACCCAAGTTCCTGTTGTGTGTTCCCTTGAGTCCAGAGTGCCCGTAAAGGACAAAGTTCTGCCCAGGTGAGCAGGAGGAGAAGTCTCACCCAAAAAAGTGGATGCATTCTCTTCCTCACCCACATTACCCCAGACCAGGTGGGCAGAAGGCAGGTTGGGAGCTGGCCACACACCCACCTGGGTCAGTGCTCATCCAGAGGACCAGACTCTGCACACTGAGACCCAGATGAGTTTGTATTTTCAAGAATGAGTTCCTTCATGCTTCTCCTTAGCCCTTGTTAACTTGGGGGTGGGGGTTGCTAAATCTGGTTTTAAAAAGATAGAGAGAAAGCTGAAAGGCAGAGCTGAGTTGATGCTTCAAGGAAATTGGAATTAGTGGGCAAAACAATCTAAAGACTTGGAAGACAAGAAGAGAACAGACCAGTGTGACTAATAAGTTTTTTGGGGGGGTTGGGGGACCAAATGGCTGTGATGGGGTGAGTGTTATTTTCTATCTTGAAGAAAAATGCGAGATATTTATACTGTCTCAGAACAAATAGGCCTGTGACTGATGGATAGTTTACCATTCATGTAGCTGGTTTCATGTACTTTTGACAGCTCAATCAGGATTCCAACAGTTATAAAAAATGATTTTCTTCTAGGAAGTTGCAGGAGGTGAGCATGGCCCCTCGCCCCGCCCTGTGCCCACTCGGCACTGAAGCTCTGAGTGAGAAAGACGGGGATGTGCAGAGTTGCATGGGGGGTGGGAAGAGGCCCATGGGTGACCCCAAGTCTTCCAGGTTGGACGTGGGTTATCTCATTCCTTGAGGGGTTGCCTTGGAACTCTTTGGCTGAACCAAGGCCTGGAGGACCATTCAGGATGGTCCCTGAGCCCTTACTGTCGCTGTGTCTAGGATGGGGAGGGGACTATGGACATGAGGAAAGGAGGTAAGTCTGTCTGAAGGCCAGGAGAGTCAGAGCCAGACAAAGGCTGGCCTCAAGGCCATGAGGAAAATGTGGGCTGAGGGTGGCTCCTTCATCCCAGATCCAGCCAGTGACCAAGCCACTGTCTCAGCTGTCCCATGACCCCAGGCAAGAAGGGGACTCTAAGAACGAGGAGAAGGGCTGTGTCCCTGCTGGCCATCATGTGGTGGCAGCAGAAATGACTGTGGCCAAATCAGAAAGGTGGAAGGTAACAGGGAGCGTATTGCCACCTGCACATACCCAGGGGCATTTTGGGTTTCAATTCATCCACTTTAAAGCGATTTTAAAATAGAGAAGTCCAGATGGGCACCGCCGATCAACCAGAGGCTGATGAGGTGAGGAAGCTGGAAGCAGCGAAAGGTCTCTGCCAGGCTTGGAGGCTGTGCCCACACTGGGCGGCTGAGGGCCTGAGAGGCACCCGGAGCTTGCCCTGCCCATTCACCTGGCGCAGACCTGCCACCACGAACATCTTCAGGCCTCTGGCCTATGACTTTGAGGGCATTAGTGGGAGCTTCAAGGTGACTTCCAAGGAAGCAGCCTTAAATTGCAACTGGCTCTGCCTCACGAACACGTGGGTCCCCTGAAGAGCAAGGCTGTTCCTGTATTTTTGTCAGCATTACCCACAATCCAGGCAGGCACTCGAGTCTGACTTCCTGGGTTCAAATCCCTTCTCCTCCACTTACCAGCTACGTGATCGTGGGCAAGCCACTTCACCTCCCCGTGCCCAGTTTCTTCATTTGCAAATGAGTATATATGAGAACAGTCTCATAGACTTGCTGAGAGGATTCAATGAAATAACCTTCCGTATCTATTTAGCACAGTTGTGGGCACATTGCAAACACTCACTAAATGATTATTATTTCTCCATCTTCCTCTTTTTCATAATTATCAACTCATTAATATCGACTGTGTGCTGGGCATAATTTAACATAAATTTACTTAAATGTATACCAAGCACTGTAGCAGGCGCTGAATGCACAGTAGCAGAAGCAATGGTCATTTTATCTCACCGTTATGAAGCCCCTACACTGTGTTGAAGCTCTACTAAATACTCAACCCATGTTCCCTCAGTCACAAAGGTCCCCGCCTTCATGAAGCTAGCAGGTCAGAAGCAGCTTTCTATCTATTACTAGATGTTGTTGCTCCAATTCCACAGAGGAGGAAATTGAGACTGAGGAAGGTCAAACAGAGTGGGAACAATGGGACTCAGATTCAAATCCAGCTCTGCGGCCATGCCATGCCTCCATGCCCGCTTTGCCAAATCTTCACAAAGCAACTGTCATTCCTATAGACATGTGGGCCTCATGTGCAGGGTGTGTGCTCCTGTGTGTCTGGATGTCTGTCTGAGCCTGGAGGTGTGTCTCGGACAGGGTGTCTTACATTAATAAGTACAGGGGATATGTGTGACAAGATTTCTGCATCTTGTGCCTGGAAGGGGACTGTTCATGTGGCATTGTAGGATTGGGCAGCTCAGTGTCACCGTGGTGTGGTAGTGGGTCAGTGTAACTCGGTGTGTGGTGTGTCTGACAATGGTGGGTCGGTGTGGCCATAGGTGGCTCAGATTGTGGTTGGTTGTATTGGTCTGAGGGGCTCTTCTGACTCTGCTCTTAAAAGAAGGGAAAGGGGGCCTGGGACCTGGGAGGGGTGGCCTGTTAGACGGACCTTCTGGGTGGGGCTACCTACTTGCCTGGTGCTGGGCCTCGCCTGCTGGGTCCAGTCCTGGTCCTGGGTTTAGGCGGAGAGATGGAGAAGCTCATTTTCCCTTAAACAGCACAGATGAAGGGACCGCAGTGGGCAGGGTGGGAGGGCGCCGTGTCGCTCACGTTACAAATCAATTCATTACCGGCACTCGCGGTTGCCTCCGATCTTCAAGGATCGGGGGTTTGATGAAGAGGATTCATTTCAAGAAATAAACCTTTTAAATTAACCACGAGATGAGGGAAATTTCTTTATTTAAAAAATGCTCAGGCCCTGCTGGCTTTGTTTTTTCTCTCTTATTAGCGTTGTTATTAATAATCCCACCCTCTCACTCCAAGGGATGGTCCACGCTGCCCTGGGAGGCAGAGTGAGCCACTGAAACTTCGGGGCAGACCCCCAGCCCTGGACACCTCTGGTCAGGCCTGTCTGTTCAGGTCTCCAAGTTTCAACAGTGGGGCTCCTCCCAGGCTCTTATGCCCCAGAAAGACTCTCAGGCAGGTGGCCATAAACCTACTATCTGACCTTGGGCAAGTCACCCAACAACTCTTTCCTCAATAGCAAAATGAACATAGAATCACCACTTTCTACAACAGACCTTAAAAGTCAGGAGTTCAGCTTTTGCACATTATCAGTGAGAAACGAGGCCCAGAAAGGGGAAGTGACTTATCCAAGGTCACACAAAATCTTCAAAGTAGAGATGATTTTAACATCAGCCTAATTCCTGATCTAGTTTCTACCTGGAAACAAACATTTTGATTTGTGATTAATAAATTACAAAGTGCCTTGATACACATGATCTCACTGGATGTGTGCTAATAACTTGTCAGCTGTATATTATCATCCCTGTTTTCCAGATGAGGAAATTGAAGTGCTCTGGGAATGTACCAGCCCGAGTTCTGACAGGAAACGTGTGACACACTCTGTTGGGTCATCTGAGGAGAGTTTAATAAAACAACTATTTACAGAAGTGTGGGCAAGGATTAGGAAAAGTACAAGGGATGATGCAGTATCTTGAGGTTAACAACAGGAGGAAGCCCAACCCAGGTCTAAAAGGGACAAAAATGGATGGAGAAAAATGACCAGAACCCGGAGAGACATCTGTGCAGAGAGGTGTGGCCTTCAGTGGGGAGACGCAGCCAACCCACAGCAACCTGTATGGGAAGGAGCCAAGGATGGAAATAGCCTGACCCCCTCATCTCTTGCTGGTGACCCCTTTTGGTCCAAACCCAAGAGAACCAGTAAGTGCAGACTGTGCAGGCCAGCCTCCTGGGCACAGAGCAGGGTGTGAAAGGGTGGGAGTAGACCTGGAGGGCAGATGCCCAGCACAGTGGGGAAGGGACTTGCTAATAAATGGTACAGAGAGGATGTGATCTCAGGACTCCTGAGTTGAAGAGTCTCCTAAGTCCAAAACTGCAGTCTTTTCCGCCACCTTGCTCTGCCCCAGTAGTACCTGGCTCCTGCCTCACAGAAGTTTTGCACAACTCAAATGAACTACTGGGCCTGGAACTGTAACCCAGTGTGAGGAACAGCTGTCCCTCCCCATCGCCATTGCAGGAAGAACCAAGTACTGGTATCAAGCAATGACCAGTAGCAGCATCATGCCGCCCACGTTTGCATCACAGCGGGACCTTCTGGAAACCCAAGGCTCTCACCCTGTAGGGCAGAACATGGAGAGAACTTGGGCTCCCTTCCATGAGTCCACACTGCAGGCAAAGTTCTGCCCCAAGAGTCTGCACAACACAGAGATGGCCCCGGGATCAGGTGGAGCAAATGCCTCCCCCCACCTACACGTACACACAGAGAAAAGCCAGCCTGTGGAGGATACCACCCGCCCCTTCCTTTGGGGCTCACTCTCCACTTGACCTGAGATGGATTACGGGAAACAGGGAAACACAGATTAGAGCCCTCCTTTCCTTGCCACCCCCCCAAAAGGAAAACTAGGCTGACATTAAGGTTGCAGGGAAAATTGAGAGACAGTGGGACCCAGAAGTTTGTAGAACTCAAAACTTTTGAGCATGAGAGCTTGGCGGGGGCGGGGAGGGGGTGTCACCAGGAAATCTGGGTTCTACCACCTGGGAAGAGGAGGGAATGGAACCTCAGAAGTGGACACAACCAGGCTGTTAAACCCTACTTTCTAGGTCCCATCCCAACTGGTATTTACAGAATCATTTCTAGGGTTGGAGTCTGTCTTCTTTCTTAGAACGGGGCCCCCAAGGCCAGAACCATGGTTTTCATCATCATACTAGGGGTGTCTGAGAGTGAGGCTCAGCTCATCTGAAACTCAGCCCAGGGCTCAGATCTCAGGTGGGAGCTTCAGCTTAGCAGACCCCCAATTAAAGAAAATACAAACCCTAAGGCTCTCTCTCCCTCCTCAGGCCCCATCCTAACCCGCCCCCTACAGACTAGGGAAGGGAGGAAGGGAGGAGAAAAAGGCCTTCCCAGCCTAGGCATAGACCTGCCCAGGTGTGTGGGGGGACCAGCTCACTATCTCATTAACGTGGAATTGTTTTTAGGTTAATAATCTTGCGTTAATTTTCCCTTAAAATATTGTCTTTGACCGTTAAATGCTCACACTGTTATAAAAAGAACGTAATAAATGATCTTGAAGCAAATTCTCCTGCCAAATGTCATAATTTATTTGCATAATTAGCTCTTAATTTTAATTCAATATGCAAATCCACGCTTCCTTTCCATTGCAGCCGCCTGTTTCCCAGCCGGGCGGCCATGAATTTACTGTGCGGCTCTCTCCATGGCTGTCAGGGGCGGGGGTGGGGAGGCAGGCGCCTTCTGGGGCTGGTGCCTGGAGGAGGGGTTCAGACACACAGACTCAGAGGGACAGGCCCATGGGCCCCTCCACATAGACACAGGCTCCCACAGATGGACCTGTGTGGACGCCAGAAGGCAAACATACAGACTGACACATGCAGAGACACAGTGACACATTGCAGGCAGAGACCCAGAGGTGAAGGCACATGAACCCAGACTTATAAGTTGACACATTAAGAAATCCATGGGCACCCACCGAGACACATTACACAGGCAGAAACACTGCCACGCATGAGCACATGAACACAGACTCCCCTGAAGTCCCATGGCCTCATGGACCCAGACATGTGCACTGACATTCAGAGACATGGGCATGCCCAGATACACCCGCAAAAGCAGATAAACCCAGAGACCCAGCCAGCGAGCCGAGGTGCCTGGGCACAGGCAGCACTCACCATAAAAAGATCCGTGGGCAGACACAGGAGTGCAGAGACACACTTGCTGTGAGATCACAAATCCATATGCAAACACACATCACAAGACACATTATCACAAACAGAGACTTGACAACCCTACCAAAAAGCCGGGATGCTATGTGGACACCTCCCCACATGCCTTCAAGTCTCCATAGCAAGATTTCCCAGGCATTGCAGGGCTTGTGCAAGGAGCACAGAGCTTAGAGTCAAGGGACCGAGCTCTAGTACCAGTGCCACCTCTTACTTGCTTGAGCAAGATACGTCATTAAAAAAAAACAAAACAGCTTTATTGAGATATAATTCACCTACCGTTCTATTCATCTACTTAATGTGTATAAGTCAGTGGTTTTTAGTATATTCACAGGATTGTATAGCCATCACAATAAGATGTTTTAGAGCATTTGAATCATTCCCCAAAAGTCTATACCTATTAGCAGTCGCCCCTCTTTCCCCAACATCCCCTGACCCCCAGCTCTAAGCAATCCCTAATCTATTATTCTCTCTGTATATTTGCTTATTCTGTACATTTTATATAAATGAATCATGAATCATAGAGTGCATGGTTTTTGTGACTGGCTTCTTTAACATAATGTTTTTAATATTCATTCATGTTGTAGCATAAACCAGTACTGCATTCCTTTTTATGGCCAAATAATATTCCATGGTGTAGATATGCCATATTTTATTTATGTATTCATCAGATGATGGACAATTTGGTTGTTTCCACTTTTTGGCCATTATGAGTAATATTGTCATGAGTACTCTTGTAGAAGTTTTTTTGGGGGGGCTTATGTTTTCATTTCTCTAGAGTTTATTCCTAGGAGTGTAACTTCATCTTAGTTTGGTTTTCCCGTCTGTACAATGAGAGGGCTCATTCTAATGAAATCTCACAGGCTTATCTAGTTACATTTGTTTATGATTAACTTGATGTTCCCAAGCTGAGCTTATGGTCCCTCTCACAGTCAGACATGCATAGACACAGATACTCACACTCACTCACCAACACAGCCACCCAGACACACACTATAGCCACAAAGGCACAGACGCACCCAAGGTGACCTAGACCCCAGCAGGGACCTGTTTCTAAATTCAGGGCCTAGAGAATAAGGTCGAAATGCAGGTGGAGAGACTGTGAAAGCCACGGGGAAGAATGTTCTGAATCAGGGAGAGTCCTTTCATGGTGCAGGGGAGTCAAGTCTGGAATGTGAGGGGAAGGAGGTCAGCAAGAGAGAGGAATAAAGGCAGGGTGAGAGGGTAAGGTGTTAGAGATGGGGGTTGGGCGTCAGAATGTGGTGAACAGCAGGACACTTGGGTCCCATTTCCTCAGTTGATTTAGACTTACCCTCTCTGACTAGGTTACCCTTTGTGTCCCTGCTCCCTCTCCCTGGAAGAAACATGACCCCTCCCCACCCTTCAGTCACCCCCACCCCCCACAAGCTAAGGAGACAAAAGGGATCCTTTTCCAGGATAATTAAGCCTCAAAGACAGCAGCTCCTCCCAGGAAACTGATCAGGTTTGCCCTGAGAGAGCCCTTTCGTGTGGGAGGGAGGGGAAAGGAGACAGGGAGAGACAGACAGATGACCAGGAGACAAGACAATGAGTTCGGAGACCTCTGGGCTGACATGGATTCCTAAGGCCATATATTGCCTGTCACAAAAGTTTGAACTTTGATTTTCCTTCTTAGAAGAGGGGTTTCTAAAGTCAGGGGCCTGCTGAGCTACAGACCCAAATGCACTGTATCCCCACAATCACGGAGGTTCTGGGTGCGGATGAGTGGAAGATGTCTAAGTGTGTGGATGTGTGCATGCCCACAGTCACTGTGGATGCGTGTTTATGTTGTTGCTGTGTATCAGTGTGTACGCGTGTGAATGTGTGTCTGTCCCCAACTCTCTTGGGCCCCCACCCATGCCCCCCTGCAGGAGACTCACAGTGCGGCCTCAGCGGAGTTTCTAACCTGAAGTGATCGCTTTCCTGATTTGCCACTTTAGTACTCTTGTTAATGAATTTTTAATCTTCTTAATGACATTAAACACGGAAAGTAATTAAGGAAAACAAGTTTGAAACTGCTGACTTCAACCCTTTATTCACAACTATTTAATGTAGAATTAATTTGATTTTGCCCATTATTCAAATGAACGCGATACCTTCTCCTAGGCCCCGGGCCTGTCCCCTTGCCCCCTCCCTGCATGCCCAGAGAGCCCCTGCTGTGACCACCCAGTTATCAGTGACCTGAGTGAGTGATGGTTTCCGTCTGTGCTGGGGGTCTGGGTGTGATGACCTGACCAAGCCCAACTTCTGGGGGGTATGGAGCACAGAGTGGCCTCTCTGGGTGAATCGAAGGACTCAGGAGGGAGGGAGGGAGATAGAGGGGGTCTGATGAAGTGAAGTTGGAAAGGTGCAGACTCCCTTCTATCTCAGATTTCCAGCTGTAGACGCTCACTCAGCTCCTAGGTGCTCCGTGACCTATGCACTCAAATGTGTGGCTGTCGGGGGACATTCAGTTCCACAGGTATTTGGTAGTAGAATATTTAAATCTATAGACCTCAGTGCGGTGTTTGGAGGCTCAGATGCTGAGGTCTCATGACTTCCAATTGTAGACTATTTTTCAGAATTTCCTTTTCAGAATTTTAGAGAAAGTGCCCTGAGCTTCAGGCCACTATTTGGATAAGGTTAAACTGGGCAAGTCTCAGCTGCTTGAAACTGGGCTTTAAAAGAATCCAGGTCCCTGGAGCAGAAGCCAGGCCCCGGGGCAGAGCCAGCCTGTCCTGCGCCTGAGTGCAGTTAGCCTGCACTTCCAGACGGGGTCCTTAGCTGGCCTGCTCCCGGGTGAGGGGGGAGATAGAGTCCACAGGAGCTCCCGGTGCTCAGGTCCTGGGCCTCAAACCCTCACAGCTGGGGTAGCTGTGAGAACAGCTACAGTAGGCTCTCCCCAAACACTCCCGCCTCTCGTATCCTGCCCCCAAAGGCCTCCCCACTTTGGCCTTGGGTCTTAGATCTTGTTTTGTGTGTGTATTGTCCTTGTGTGGTGGAAAGGACAGGAGGGGTGGGGTGGGTGTGACTCAGAAGACAGCAGAGCGGAGTGGGGACATCTCAGCACGTGGCCTCAGGAAGACGGGACTTAAGTCCTGGTGCTGTTCTTTCTCCGGACTATGGGCAATCCGGGCCTCTCCTGTCCTCCCCTCTGAAGTGGGAGACCGATTCTTGCTTTGAGGAGTCATTGCCTAGATTACGTGGGATGTCACAGGTGTGATCCCAGCCCAGTGCCTGGTTGACAGTGGGCCTTCCCACCAATTCCTGGACCACTCCCCTCAAGGCCTGCCAACAGGGGGAAACAAGACTCCACAAATGTTCCAGAGAAGAAAAACTGAGGGCTTCTGGGCTGGGGACCAAAAGGTGGTCTCAGAAAGGCACGGATTTGCCCAGATGCACCGAGAGTAGGGAGGGGAGCTGGCCCTGGAAAGCTTTCTCCTTCTCTTCCCTTGAAATTTTCCTGGAGTCATTCCCCTGAATTATATTCACGGAGGGTTTTTCTCTTCCTCTCTTCCCCTTACGCCGTCCTCTCTTCCCTTCTCTCCAACAAGTCACTTCACTGGTCTCAGCTCCTGGAGGAAAACCAGCCCCAACCCTTTTACCCCCACCCCCGTTGCTCTGCACTGAGCCATGACGGGCCTGAGCCGATGCCAGAGACTCTCTCGCCCCTTCCTCCCATTCCAGAGACTTTATGGGCTGAGACGCTGCAGCTTGCTCACTTCGCCCCCTCTCCTGCTCCTCTCTCCATCAGTCTCTTTCCCCTCTTTCTTTCTTCCCCTGCCATGGCCTGCCTTGCTCGCCTCGGTCTTTCTCTATCTCTATCTCTGTCTTTCTCCACTCCTCTCGGTGTCTCTCTTTCTTGAGGGAGCATGGATTCTAGAACACCTTCAGCTACAATGTCCAGGCATACTCCCAGGAAAGGGAAACTGGCAGGGGGTGACGGCAGGACCACCTTGAGGATGTTAGGGGTTGAGGGAGTCCTGGAACCCAGCTGTTTAGCTTGAGGAAACCCAGAGGTGCTGTGACCCAGGTTTTTTGTCTCCCAATTATTTTTCCCACTTCCCCTCCTTGTTGACATCCTGGGAAGGGCCAGAAGGGCTCTGAAGAAGACCTGATCAATCCAGCACACTTGCACACCCTCCCACACCTACTCAGCAACCTCAACTGTTTCACACTGATAAGACCCTCTCACAAAGACCCACACTCACATACACACACACTCACTCACATACCAAACTTGCACTACACACAGACACAAGTATGCATGGGCACGGATACATATGGACACAGATGCGCACTCACAGATACACAGTGCCCCCCCAGATGCGTGCGTGCGCCCGCACACACACACACACACACACACACGCGCAGAGATCCCACAGGCGCCCAAAAGCACAGGGCAATGATTAATGTCCCCTCAGAAAAAGAAATTATATCGAATAAATTAAACTACTGTGGCAGCAAATTGAAAAATAAGGATGTAAATGAGGTTTGAATACTTAATATCGAAGACAAGGGGGGAACAAAACGGGATCTCTGGGTCCCCTGAGAGGCGAGGGTATGGTCCCTCTGCCCCTCGATTTGACTCTGGCTCCTGTCCAGAGACCTCAGAGCTGGGGGCTGAGCAGTACGAGGGCTTCAGTCAGCACAGGGGATCCTCTACCCAGTGGCCATTGCAGAGAAGGTTCCAGAGCTTCTAGAAAGACTGGGGGTGGTGGTGGTGAAGAGGTGGCAAGACCACCTGGTAGCACCGCAAAACCCACCCCTGACAGGCCCCAACACACAAAGGATCTAGCACAAACTCCTTTGAAGGCCCATCCTGGCTTACCTGAGCCCATTAGCCATCTCCCCTCAGGCCTCCACCCACCCCCAAGACACTCAGATGCATCTGGTCACGTATGGCTTGTTTAGCCCTCCACACCTCAACCCCAAGCCGCACACATTCTCGGAACTACCCGCCTCCTCATTCCCAGCACACCCCAACCTGTACACACACTTTGTCCACACCACAGACACTCTGCCCACATGCACACCCATACTCACCTGGCACAGTCCTACCCCCACCAACACCCCCACACACACCTGCGTCACACACACAAACACGAACTCTTTCCTTGGAGCATGCTGTGACACACAGGGTCCCATACTCCACATGCAAATCATCACGTGTGCCTGTGCACACATTACCTCCTCACGCTTTAAGCCGGTCCTACACACACACACACACACACACACACACGGGAGCCAGGTTCTGTGTGGAGCCGGTCCATCCAGCCTGCATCATCCTGTTCCTGCCTCCATCTCTGGTGCTATCTCAGTTTCCCTCACTCTCCCTCAACAGCTTTTTTCCCCTGTCGCCTTTGTCTCGGGCACCCCCATGTATCCCTGCCCTCTCCTCCCCATCAGTGGCCAGCACTGGGCTGCTACCCTCACCCCCACCCTGAGGCATCCCCTCCCCTTCTCTCGCTGTCGTCTCTGTTCATATATATTTAGTATTTATTTACAAGGCTGGGTTTTTTCCCTGGGCGGGAAGCCAGCCGTGCACAGAAATCCTTAAGATGCTATAAAGCTGGTGAGGTATAAAATGGAAAGTGGTTAGTGCGCTGTTTGGAGATATCTCACCGGCGGCCGGGGGCCCGCGCCCAGCCGCCCGCTGTAAATCTCCCGGAGTTTAGCGCGCTTGTTTGTATCTGGTCAGGACTGAGGGACTCGCCGGGAGGGGGCAGGGGCAGGGGGATGGGGCGCCCCCAGCGTGGGGACCCTTCTGGAGAGGCTGTTACTTCCTTCTCAAATGGAAGAGAAGTGAAGGGAGGGCTGGAAGACCCCCTTTGGGGAAACAGAGGCTCCTGGCTGTGCCTTTTTGGAACTCTGCCTGGTCTCCAAGGGGGGCGTCAAGAAAAGGAGTAAAACGGCGCCCAGAGGTCCCCCTCAGTGCATGCGAAGAGACAGGGACCTTACAATCCTCCCCACCCATTTGTGAATCCCCTCCCCAGGACTCCACTAATCTACCTCCATTACCTCCAATCCCCAAAGTGTGGACAGGGAGGAGGTGACCCTGGCCAGGAGGTCACCAAGGACAGTGATGAGTTTAAGAGCAAGGTCTGTCACTGATAACCTGGGTGCTCTCACTCAAGTTATTTCACTCCCTTCAGCCGCCATCTCCTCTTCCAGGACGGAATCAATAGTTCCTCCTGGGAAGGGAAGGCTAAACGAGTCAGGGCAGGCGAAGGATTTAGCACAGTGCCTGGCACTTAGTAGATGCTCAGGAAATACTGACTAGTGTGATTTGTACCAATCTGCCCAGCATTTGGTTCATCATGTACTTAGTGTATTGCTCATTTACTATTTATTTTGTCAACTATTTGTGGCATCCATCCACCCAGCCATTCAGCAGCTTTAAGCTGTGTGGTCTAGGCCCTGCAGTGAAGGGTTCTCAGAAGGCAACAGACATCCCAGGGCAGCTCTAGCCTGGACGGGGCAGGATGGTTTACAACAAGAGGGCACAAGAGCCACTTCTGCATCACATAACATTTCAGAGCAGCTTGGAGGAAGGGGCTCACCCCACCATTAGCATGCCCATCCCTGTCTTCAGTCACTGGTGAATTTCTGTAGCCTGAGAGTCACAGGAGGAGTAAAGGAGCAACTAGACTGTGAACCCCTGGAGGACAACTCTCATCTCCCAGTTGTAGCCCCAACCCCAGCAGAGCCAGAGCCAGCTCTCAGCACCTGTCAGTAAGTGCCCTTTGATTGATACGTTGGGAAGGCTGAACTCTGCCACACTCCCCTCTCACTCTGGAGGGATGACACACCTGTCGTACAGCCTGCACACACGGGTCCCAGCTCACCTGGACACATGTCAGGAGGGCCAGGAGTAATGACAGGGAACTGTTAGGTGGTCACTGTGCAGAGCAGGAGGCTCAGAAGAGCCAAGCCTGTGTCACACAGCCATGTCCTAGCCAGTTTTGCTGTACTAGTTCTTTTGTTCATGCATTCATTCATTTCGTCAACAAGTGTTTATTGAATCTCCTGGGCCAGGGGCGGAGGGGGACACAAACGAACATTACTTGGTTCTAGCTCTCAAGAAGTCCAGGACAGCTTTAGAGCAAACATATTAGTAATAACAGTATCGGGAAAGCTATGACAGGAGCCAGGAAAGCGGCAGAGAGAACTAGAAGGTTCACAGGGAAGAGAAACCGCTTCTGGTGGTGGTGGGGATAACAATAATAACAGCTAGCAGGCACCTTGCGAGGCACTTGTACCGGGGATAGTCAGAAGACGGCTTTACTTGAATCGGGTCTTGCAGAAGATTAGAATAGTGATGGGCAGAGGTGAGTTGGGTGTTGGAGAGTGATGCCATTCCAGAAGGAGGAAGAGCATGAACTAGAGCATAAAGGTGGGAAATCGATAGGTGGGGAGTGTGCAGGGGGACCACTCAGAGTTCAACTTGGCTGACAAATACGAGTGCGAAGGAGAGTAATGGGAAGGCTTGAGAGAGGGGTAGGTAGGGGCCAGATCACAAAGGGCTGTGAACATCAGAGTAAGGAGTTTGTACTTTATTTAGTAGGCAATGGGGTGGGGCATTGAGATTTTTGAGCAGCAGAGTGACATGATCAGAGCTGTGCTTTAGGAAAATTAATCTGGCAGCAGTGCATAGAATAACTGAAGATATAGCACTTAAAGGCAGGGAACCCACTTGAGGGAGATGCATTACCTGGAGACTAGTGCATGGTGGCCACTCAGTAATGGTTTGTTGATTGAACTGAAGAAATCCAGGAAAGCTGTGATAAGTTTATTCCTGGGGTGAGTGGTGATGGTGAGGGAAAGGTGGGTGCAAAAGATAGGCGGTATCTCTGCATTTGTAAGCTGACTGACTGTGGAGATAAGGATGTGTGAAGAGCTAGAGGGTCTAAACTTTCTGTGGGGGTAGGTGGATGGGTGACAGGGCTATTTACCAAGTAGGGAATCACACATTGTTTCTGGCTTTCAGAGAGACATGCGAGTTTGCTTTTCAACATGTTAGCTTTGCACTGCCTGGACTGTGGGCTTGGAGCTCAAGAGAAGCTTGGAACCCGAGGCCAGTGTTTCTGCAAGGAGGTGTTAGCCGCAAGTGCCCAGAGGACAGGGTCTTCTGAGACCTGGTGGAAGAGAAGGGCGCCCTCTGAAGTTTGAGTTTTGCGCTGTAGCCACACTTAGGGGAGCTGTAGGAAGTGAAGGAGACAAAGGAGTGTTAGAGACACAGGCAAAGCAGGAGAGTGTAACAGGCAAGGGAGCCGAGACCAGTGAGTTTTCCAGAGTCATCTGTATTCCAAGGGTTCCCATGGGATGGGGCCTGGGATCAGACGTGGGGTCTGTTGGACAGGAGGCCATGGGCAACTTTGTTTGGAAAAGTGTTGGTGGAGTGGAGGCTGGAAGGTGCTCCTAGAAGCAGGGGACACTTCAGGGCACAGCATTCAGGAACACTCTGTCACCTACCCACTGCTCAGACCAAGCTCCAGACTTGTGGTTTCCCCAGAGGCTCTCTTTTGACCCTCTCCTGGGTGGGGTGGTTGCCACATTGGCCTGGGAGGAAAGTGAGGAACAATGACACAGACGGCTCCCTGACTTGGAATCCTGAGATCCGAGCATGCTTGGGGGCTTGTTGGCTTCACACTATCTATTTGACTTCAGACCACACCATTGTGTTCTCGTCTCTGGTGTAGTTGACACCCTTGTCCAGTCCTCCCATGGACAGGTCTAGCCATCCTCTTCCTTGGCATTGGTGATTACGCGGGCTCACAGCCTGCTACCTCCGTCTTGGGCCATACCCTAAGCACTTGAGCTGGTGGTGCCCGGGTCCCCCAGAACCCTCAGGACAGTGGGCCACAGGAAGTGGCTGGGGCTTGGGAGAGTAGAGGGGGCAGGATCCAGAACTATGCTTCCCATTTAGGAGGAGCAAGGCACGGGAGGTGGTGTGGGCCCCCACCCTCCCAGAGGGGACCCGCAGTCCTAAATGCCCCCGCGCCTTCTCCATATTGTGGGAAAAGCTGCCGCATCCATCACTGTCAGGCGCCGAGTTTGAATAAATTTGAATGCACTGAGCCGTGGGCTGCAGTTTCTATAATATCACTTTCCAGTTTGAATATTTCACTTACTTTTTTTTTTCAAATTTCTTTTTATCCAACAGTTTCTTCTCCTTTTCATCTACCCCACTGCAGCCAAGCTCTGGATGTAGAGAGGACAGTGCCTCGAGGGTGTGTGAGATGGGAAGAGGCCAGGCCTTTACCAGCTTTGGCATCTCTGTCCTCCCACCCACCCCACCCCCCACCCGGCACATGTGCTCCCTGGGCTGGGAGCTTGAGCCTCCCCAGCCCCCACTCCCCTGAAGATGAGGGAACAGCATCTGGAGAATGAGCCGTCCTCGCTTACACTCCCACACTTTGGCATGGGCAGACCAAGTGTGCTAGGGTCCTGCTTCTTCCCGATGGGGACCTGAGATGCTCACCTACTGGCCCTCCATCACACACACACACACCATCTGATATATTAATTTATACCTAGATGGTAATGGCATATTGCAATTTCCCATTAGGAAACTTGCTCCTAAGTCCCTCCAGCCACTGTCTTGCCTTCCCTTACAAATTAGACACCCCCTCCATCTCTGGATTTCCCTTCCTCCCATGTCCCTGCATCTCTTCACTCTCCCCCATCAGTTGGTACCAGTATAGCCATGCTCCTGGATGGGCTGCTGGGATGGAGACAGGACTAGCATCCTGGCAGAGCACTCTAGAGAACCACCCCCAGTTCCTGGCCACAAGCCCCATGTTTGTAGACCATGGTTAGTGCCATCCTCACTCTCCATCTAGAGTGCAGGGCCCAGGGAGGGCCGAGGTGTATGCAGGGAAAAGACCATCCAGGAACAAAACAAGCCAGGGGTGCATTCAATACTGGGTCCAGCCCTGGCCAGTTTGGCTCAGCAGTTAGAGTGTTGGCCTGCGGACCAAAATTGGGCCCATATGGGGATGGGGAGGTGAACAGGTGGATAGGGTATTCTGGGGACCCTCTGAGTCTGTATCTTTCTTTCTTTCTTTCTTTTTTTTATCCTCACCCGAGGACATCTTTACATTCTTTGTTCAGATAGAGTGGGAGGGAGAGAGAGGAAGAGAGAGAGAGAGAAAAACATCGATGTGAAAGGGACACATCGAGCGGCTGCCACCCACATGACCAACCAGGGCCGGGGACAAACTGCAACGGAGGCACGTGCCCTTAGTGGGAACCGAACCCGGGTCTCTCTGGACCACAGGCTGGCGCTCTAACCACTGAGCCAAACTGGCCAGGGCTGTATCTTTCTATAGGTGTATCTGGCTACACCGTCCCTTGGACCATCCATAGGGCACCCCCACTACACACACAGTCTCTACAGGGCAGTGACCATTCAGGAGGCTTGTGGTGACACTGACATCAATGAAGACACTGCTTTATGGGGCACACTAACTGGCCAGAAGGTTGAGTACTCCAAACATCTAAAAAGCACTCCTATAGATCATGTGTGGATCTCTGACCCTCCAAGGAGTCACCAACCACCTAGGCCGCCTCCCATGGAGATGTTTAGAGAGCATGGTCTGCTCCTCCCTACTAGAAACAGGACTTACTTCCGACACTAATTGTCCCCCAACAACAGTATGTACGGGGGTAGAGGGGAAGTAGGATGCAGAAAGCCTCAGTGAACCTCAGTGGAGGATGTAATGCAGCTCCCGCCGGACACCTGGTCCTGTGTGCTCACAGCTGGTGGAAAGGGCAGGCAACAGGGAGGAAATGGGCAGACTTTGGGGAGCGCATGGCGTGGTCCGGGAGATGAAGTTGTTATTAAGAGGAATATGTATTTATTTCTACTTGACATTTTGCCACGTTCAAAGAGAATTTGAGAGGATCCAGGATACACACACACAGAGTTAGAGAAAGAGAGAGGGGCAATTGGAAACTATTTAAAGGCAGGAGAAAGATAAATGGACTGGGGCTCTGCTTGGAGTGAGTGCCTACAGCCGGCATGGCCATCACAGGATAGGGCCCATGCTGTAACAATTGTCCATCACTCAGGGAGCTCACTGACTGTGGGTTTAGGTAGTCAGGGAAGGCTTTCTGGAGGAGGTGGGATCAGTCTGGGGACTTGACAGATGGCAGAAATCCTAAACAGGAAGAACAAACAGGAACAACATTCCTGTGAAGAAAATGAGAGAAACAGAGCTGAATGTGTGGCAAATGCTGGGTCAGGGATGGGGCTGGCAATGGAGTGGGGAGTTCGAGGTACAGTTAGCAGGTAGGAGAGAGACCATTTGTCTGGGGGATACAAAGAAATGAGAGTCCCTGTGGCCATCGACAGAGAGGTGGTGAGATGGTCAAAGTGCTGGGAGCAATTGGGAGGTGCCCCAGATTAGCTTGGCATCACCCCAATATTTCCTAATTCTAATATAGGCCCCTCAGCATCCTCTTCCTGCAGCCCCCTTCTTCCAATGAGTTCAAACTCAGCATCCCAGCAAAGACAGACGAGCCACACAAAACAGCGTCTCCAGGAGGAGGCAACACCCCGTGAGGGCGGGGGCCCTGAGCCTCCCCTCCCGCAGTGTGCCCAGTCTGGGCTGCAGCAGGAGGGAGGGTGGTGTGGAGGGAGAGGCTCTCCTGCCGCACCATGACAGATGATTGACTCGAAACAATATCTAAGGCGATCAGGATAAAGTGCTGGCCATTTCAAGGCTCAGCAGAATTCAGATTCTAATTAGACTTCTCACCACATTCCAAATAAAAATGGTTCCCCTGGTATCCTCTTTGCCTATCAGGTGTCTCTCCCTGATCGCTGGAACAAAACGCATAAAGAAAGTGATTAAAGCCATAACAAAGGCATAAAATTGGAATTATCGCTGCCACCACATCTGGGAGCATGGAGTGTCACCACACCGCCCCTCCTCCCCAAACCCTCACACACAGAAGTGCTGTCCCACCTCGGCTCCTGGCTGGGCACCCTGCAATTACAGCCATCCGATGGTGAGGAGGTCGGGTGATGGGAGTTCTGGGGGGCCAGAGATGGGACTGGGGGGGTCCAAGGAGCCAGGGATTGGAGATCAAGAGGTGAATAAAGTGAGTGAATGAGGGGTTCCAGACCTGGGGAGTAGGGGATGAGTGGATCAAGGAGTAAGCCGGCCAGACAACGGTCTTCAGTGTCTAGGTATTTACTAATGGGAAGGGACCTTGGGGCTCTTGCCTTGGTGACCTCACCATTCCTAGGACATACATGTTTGTGCATGAACACATGCTATAAATCATCTCAAGCACTCCATGTGCATCCATCCCTGATGAGAGACTGCCCCCCTGCTAACAGAACCACTGCCCAGGCCACTAGACTGACCCAGTGTTGGTTTTCAGACACCTTTTGCAGCCTACCTCCAACAGGGGGCACCCACCTATACAGAATAAGTCCCCACTGGTCCCCAGCATGCATGTGTACAGCCAGCACACACCTCAGTCCCCTACCCTGCATATTTGACCACAGGCACATGCTCGTCTACACCATGCCTATAACAATACCCTCACACAGTGCACCCACTCTGGGAATATAGCAACCCCCCCCCCGTCTCAGTGGGGTGTCTCTGGCCTCTCCAGCTCTTCTGCCTCCCCCACTGCAGCCACCCTCTGCCCCCTCACAGCCAGCCTGGTACCTGGTACCAGGCAGCCTTGTTCTCAGCGTGGGGTGGGTTGGCAGGCGGGAGGTCCAGAGGAGGGTGAAGGAGTGGGAGCGGGGCTCTGAGCGGGGACGATATAAAATTAAAAGGTAAAAAGCAGGAACGCAAATGGAGGGTGCTTTCAGCTTTCACATTATTAATGACTCTTCAAAAAATCGGCGAGTTTTCCAATCTTCTCTGAGAAGCGCTTGAAGGAGCTCACAGATGAAACTGACCTTCAAAATGTTCTTTGGTCTTTAGTTAAGAAATTCGCTCGCCATTATGGCATCATTAGGGAAACAAGGATAAAATTACTCCATGGTTAATGACCTATAGTATCTCCCCACCAAAATTTGTTTCAGATCTAATAAAACTGTGCTTAACACACTCGGATGAGTTATGAGGACTGTTCTGCAGGGTATTAAAATGTGGAAAATAGATTTTCCGAAGCTGGGGGGACTGGACTTTTTGAATCAGATAGCAGAATGGAATTTTCTGGGCAATAAATTCTTCCATGTCTCAATTTCATCTCGCGCTCTCTCTCTCTCTCCTGCCTGCCTCTGCCCCTCTCTCTCTCCCTCACTCTCCCTCTCCCCCCTCTGTCTCCCTCTCTCTGTCTCTCATCTTTTCCTAAAATACTGAAGCAACACAGAAACCTTTAGAATTTGAAACCTACATAAACTTTGAAAAAAGCAGTGACAAAGGCCATCTGTGTGTGACAATGGGAGACTGCATGTGTGTGCGCAAACGTATGTTTGTGGGTCCTGTCTGACTCGGAATAGGTGAGGCAACTCCCTCCATCACTTCCTGGAGCGCTTCTATGCACGTCAAGGTGGGAGTGACCCCAGCGCTCCACTGAGGCTGTGCCCGCAGCCGCCCTCCACACCCAGATCATGGGCACACCCATGCTAATGACCCTCCACACACCCAGGGCCTTGACACACAACCATGCCAGGTGTCAACCTGTAAGAGAACACACCTGTCCCTGTTCACCCCAAACTTCACGGAGATGGGAGGGGGGCTGTGAAGGCCTTGTGAAGGGTCAGAGCTGTCCTGCTTTGCACACATGTGTGCATATCGGCACATGCTAACACTTTTCATGGGCACACCCAGATGCCCCAGGCCAGCCAGGCCGGAGGCTGAGACCTCAGCCCCGGCTCAAGCACTGGCCGAAGATTTTCGGGGGCTGGATACTGCCGCGGAGAGAGGTGGCTGGCGAGGTAATGGCATTTTGCTCTCTTTAAACTTTAATCTTTCCTATTAATTCCCTGCAACTGGAGAATGTGTGAGAGTTAATGTTCCGTGAACGTGTTTCGCACTCGGCAGTCTCTTCGAGCTAATTACCTTCAGGTGCTAAATGGAGGGAAATTGCAATCCATTTGGATGTGAAAAAATTTCGCCTTCCCGTCCCCTGTGAGACATCCTTTTTCCTGAGTGCTGCAGAAAGAATGCTCTCTGGGTGGGAGTTTTTTTCCTAATGTTTTTTTTCTTCGGCCCTCTTCCCCCGCCCCCTTTCTCCAAGAGTCTAGGCTTTGCAGGACGATGGCTGTGATGGCTGAAGACTGGAGGAGGCCTGGGCCTCGACTCAAGGTCCAAGTCTGGGGAGGAAGCCAGGTGGGAAGGAACTCTCATGCAAGGGAGACAACAGGACTGAGAATCCGGCCCCACCCCTTGGAGGCCCTGGAGTGGATGTGTATTTACACGCTTAATAACACGCCTATTACCAGTGTTTCTCAGCTGCTAGGTTTTGAATACAGATATAATAGAATTTTACAAGCCACATAAAAGCTGTCCTTCTCTTGGACCCTGAACCGGGGTGTCTGGTAGGGTGGAGGACAGGGAATGAAGAATGGAGGTAAAGAGGGGCTCAAGGAGGGAGGAAATAAAAATGAACCAGAGGGGAAGAAAAAAGAACCTGGAGATGGGGCTGCACGAGAATGAGAGTGGGAGCGATGGGTCAGGACCTCTGTCTCCATCCAGGAGAACAGAAGCACCCAGGTCGCAGGCACGAAGGCCAGCAGAGTCTGCTCTAGACGCATGGTAGGTCTCATCAGAGAACACCCACCTCAGTGATGCGCTCATCCCTTCAGGCCCATCCTAGACCTCTGATCTCGGCCGCCAACCTCAACACGGCCGCACAGAAAGAGAGACATCCAATCTCACTTCGTCCCTCCAGCTTGGGTCCAACACACGAGCCTTTGCAAACCCCATTCCTTAACCTAGGTTGGGGCAGGGAGCTGCTCAGAAATAATATTTTGTTTCTCCTGCTCAAAGAGTAGTTTTAAAAAACAAAAGACCGAGCCTCCCAGAGTAAGTAGTGCTCCACTGGAAAGAGAATTAGCACCCCCATGTTGGCCCTGGTGTCAACCTCCCCTAGAAGTTCTCTCCCTGACCTCACCTGTGCCTACTTGTGAGAGGAGACTATATGAGGAAAATATTGGAGTGGCTTGTGTTTACTTATTTGTTACAACTTTATTCTGGTTCAAATATATACATATTTTAAATCCATATACATATCACCCAGGTTCGACAACTATCAACATGTATCATCTGTACACTGCTCCCTCCTCCAGGAATATCTGGAAGCAAATCACGGGCATCAAATCAGTTCACCCATAAATATTTCAATATGCATTTCTAAAAGTTAAAGACCCTTTAAACATAACCACGATACTATTATCTTACCTGTATAAAAAGTAACGATAATTTCTTACTCTCATCAAATATCCATTCAGTATTCAAATTCCCCTAAATCAGTTTCTAATCCAGGTCCACGCACTGCATGTGGTCATTGTGGCTCTTGAGTTTCTTTTATTCCATAGTTACGTGTTCTTTTCTTTCCTTGAAATTTTAATTATTGAAAAAACTATGGGCCACTTGGCCTATGAAATTTCCTTCATTCTGGATCTTGCTGATAGCACCCTGTGGTATCATTTAACAAGTTTCTCTCTGCCTTTAAATTGGTAGATTCTAGAGTGCTTGGCTTCTGGTTTGATTTTTTGGGCAAGAATATTTTATAGATGCTGTGGACTTCCTACTGCATCATATCAGGACCACAAAATTTCTTGCCATTTTTCTCTTTATGATATTAACATTAATCAGTGAATTCAGTAGCTGCCCGTCAGAAATATTTATTACAGAGTTCCCTTTCAGGTTTTTTTTTTCTCCATCAGCTTTTCACTTAATGGTTTTAAGAGCCATTTACTACCATTGACTAGATCCTTTATGTATTTCATCAGATGTTGTTATATTTAAAGTTATTTTTCTCCAAATTTTTATTTTGAAAAATGTTAAACCTACAGAAAAGTTTATTGTTGTAACAAACACTCATACACCCTGACACAGGTTAGCAATTTGTCTTTTGGTTTCTCTTTCCTTCTCTTTCTGAAACACTTGCGTCCCCAGTTGCTGACATAAATGACACGTAAACCCTAAATACTTCAGTATTTATCTCTTTTTTAAAAAAATATGTTTTTATGGATTTTTTTTTCCTTAGAGAGAGAGGAAGGGAGAGAGAGAGAGATAGAAACATCGATGTGCGACAGAAACATCAATCGGCTGCCTCTTGCACGCCCCCTACTGAGGATCAAGCCCACAACCCAGCCATGTGCCCTGACCAGGAATCGAACTGGGACCTCTCAGTCATGGGATGATGCTCAATCCACTGAGCCACACTGGCCAGGCCAGTATTTATCTCTTAAGAACAAGGACATTCATCTCAACTTCAGGAAATTTAATATTTGCCTAATCTATAAATACATACTAAAAACCCGTTAATTGTCCAAATAATGTCCTTTTTAACTCCTCCCCCCAGCCTCCCCATCCAAGATCCCAGGACCTTCCATTTGCATTTAGTTATTTTATCTTTTTAATCTCCTTTGTTCTGGAATAATTCTCCAACTTTTTTTTGTTTTTCATGATTTCGGTAGTTTCAGGAAGTCCAGGCAGCAGAATGTCTCTCAGTTTGAATTTGTCTGGTTGTTTCCTCATGATTAAATCTGGGCTAAGCATTTTTGGCAGGAATACCACATAGGCGATGTTTTCTCAGTGCATAGAATTGGGAGGCACAAGACATTGATTTGTCCAATTATTGGTGATGATAATTTTGATTGTTTTAAAGTGGTATCATCCAAATCTCTCCATTGTAAGGGTATCCTTTGCCCTTTATGAGTGATACATTATCTGGAGTGGTTGCAGGATTTGAGAGCGTGTGAACATCCTATTCTCTAAGAAGCTAGCATCCAGTGGTTTTAGCATCCATTGCCTGAATCAATTATGAGTACAGTGGTTACAGAATGGTGAACTTTCTAATTCTAAAATCCTGTCTACCTTTAGTTGGCACTCTTTTCCAGTGGCATTTATTTTTTATTTTTTTAAATCTTTATTGTTGGATGTAAAATGTATTACAGATGTTCCACATTTTTCCCCCATTGACCCCCTCCTCCCCCCCCCCACCCCCTCCCACCTTATCCCACACTATTGTCTGTGTCCATTGGTCATGCATATAAGTTCTTTGATTTATTTCTTCCCACCCCGCCCAACCCCTTTCCCTTTGAGATTTGTCAGTCTAGCAATGAATTTGTACTTCTTAATCCCTTCACCTTTTTCACTCATTCCCCCAACCCCCCTCCCAACTGGCAACCAACAAAATGTTCTCTGTATCTATGAGAATGTTTCTGTACTACCTGTTCATTTTGTTTGTAGATTCCATTGTTGATAGATATGTATTCATTGCCATTTTGTTTGTTCATATATTTTATCTTTTTCTTCAAAAAGACCCTTCATCATTTCATATAATAACGGTTTGGTGGTGATGAACTCCTTTAACTTTTTCATGTCTGGGAAAGGTTTTATATGACCATCGATTCTAAATGACAGCTGTGCAGGATAGAGTAATCTTGGTTGTAGGTTCTTGCTTTTCATCACTCTGAATATTTCTTGCCACTCCCTTCTGGCCTGCAAAGTTTCTTTTGAGAAATCAGCTGACAGACTAATGGGAACTCCCTTGTAGGTAACTAGCTGCCTTTCTCTTGCTGCTTTTAAGATTCTCTCTTTGTCTTGAACATTTTGCATTTTGATGATGATGTGTCTTGGTGTGGGCCTCTTGGGGTTCATCTTGTTTGGGACTCTCTGTGCTTCCTGGACTTGTATGTCTGTTTCCTTCACCAAGTTAGGAAAGTTTTCTGCCATTATTGTTTCAAACAGGTTTTCGATTTCTTGTTCTCGCTCTTCTCCTTCTGGCACCCCCAAGATGTGAATGTTGGCACGCTTGAAGTTGTCCCAGAGGCTCCTTACGCTATCCTCATTTTTTTTTTTTTGGATTCTTTTTTCTTTTTGCTGTTCTGATTGGGCATTTTTTGCTTCCTTATATTCCAAATCGATGGTTTGCTCCTTGGATTTACGTTCTCTATTATTGAAGCTGTGTAAATTATTCTTTATTTCAGTTAATGCCTCCTTCAATTCTAACTGTGCATCCATGATTTCTGACTGGTCCTTTTTTATGCTCTTGAGGACCTCCCTAAGTTCACTGAGGTTCTCACTAAGTTCATTGAGCATCCTTATAAGCAGTATTTTGAACTCAGCATCTGTTAGGTTGCTTATATCCATTTCGCTTAGTTCTTTTATTGGGGTTTTGTTCTGTTCTTTCATTTGGGACCTGTTTCTTTGTCTCCTCATTTTGGCTGCCTCCCCGTGTTGGTTTCTGTGTATTACTTAATGAGAGGTATGGGGCTCGCTGAGACCAGATGCTGCTTGTTTGAAAGAATTTAGGAAAAACCTGAGGCAGGATCCAAGACAGGCCAATCCTCTGGTTAAGCAAGTGGCAACAGCTTGGGTGGGCTTGAAAGTTGGGTGGGGCGGGGCGGGGCCTCAGGGAGTGACCAGGGCGGGGCTACCAGTGTGAGCCAGGTTGCTGGAGTCCCAGATATGGCGACTGTCTGCCACCCCCGGGAAGGGCTCACCAAGGGAACAAAGGCCTCTGACAGCACGTTTGTCCCCGAGAAAGCCCCCTCTCCAGCCCTTGCTCCAGTGCCAAACAGCTCAGTTCTTCCCTGTATGTCTCTGGTGCCCCTCGAGCTGCCTCCCCTCCAAGCTGAGAGGGAGAGAGTCCGATAAGTCCGTGCGCGGGCCCTTTAGGGAGCTGCCTGGGGCTCCAGCTGCCTCAGCCTCCCTGAGCCTCAGATCCCGCTGGTTTTTCCAGCAAGAAGTTATGGGGATTCTCTTCCTGGCACTGGAACCCTGAGCGGGGCACCTGGTGTGGCACGGGGACCCCTCAGTCCTCAGGAAGGACCTTCCCAGCTGAGGTGTCTTCCTGATTTTTATCCGCCACACTTGGGTGTGTGACCAGCCCCTCCGCCCCTCCGCCCCTCCTACCAGTCTGGATGTGGCTGCTGCTTTAATTCCGTAGTTGTAGGACTTCCATTCAGCTTAATTTCAGGCGGTTTTGAATGATGGTTGTTCTGTAGTTTAGTTGTAACTTTGATGTGGTTGTGGGAGGACGCGATACTGCATTTACCTACGCCGCCATCTTGACCGGAAGTCGGCATTTATTTTTAATAACAGAGGCTGCTCCCATATATCCTTCATAAGAATGGGGAAACTGTGCTTGTCAGGACTAGGTATGGCTTTAGTCTCCGAAGATACCATGCCGTCTGAAGCACTGCCGCTAACCTGCAGCCTCAGTACACCTGTGGCCCCAGGGACACTTTCCCACACAACCAGGTATCCTCATGGTCCATAAGAGACCCCTCCTTATATAACTGGATTGAGCCATGGTTTCCTGGAAAACTATCTGCAAGATCAGATATATCCAGAGTCTCTGAGAATACAACCCACGGGAACAGGTAACCCATGTACATGGAGAATACAGATGGAATGCAGGTTCATGTACACCCAACATCTACAAAGAATACCACTCCACAAAATCAAGTATAGCCAGTGTCTTCAGAGAACCCTGCCCTCCGGATGCAGCTCCAGGATGTACACTATAACTCCTTATTGCTTCTTGCCCTGACTCCCTGCTTAGTTCTTTCGATTCATTTGAAATCCTGGAGGAGTTTACTGGTTAGCTGGCATTGACAATAGAACACTTTGGTGTACCCACTGCCTCTGATATAATGGAAGGACAGGCTTCCTGCTAAGCAGGGAAAACGCAGGTGCAAGCCTTCCAGCTACTTCTCCTAGGATGAGACAAGACAGTCCTACTCAGGGGTGACAGGCAGACTCGGCACCTGTTCTGGAGTGGGTTGATCTGCCACCATACTGGAGCCCTTAGGCCACAGTGAACCAGAGCTTCTAAACTGGCAGTTGTTGGAATTGCTAGGAGAAGACGCTTCCTATGGAAGAGGAGATCCCTTCTTTAACCAAGCTATGTTAATAATGCTGCAAATGGCTGAAGCACAAAGAGATGTTTACTGAGAATACTCAGAAGTATCTCACATCCAGGCTTGGGAAAGGCAGAAGCCAAAGCAGCTCTGTGTCCCTAGAAGCTGAAGCCCACTGGCCTTCTACATACTGCCATCAATGTGACTCTGCTTGCATCCCAATCTCTGGCTCCATCCGTTCAAATTTCTAAGTCCCAAGTGCAGGAATCTGAATGGCTCACTTTGTGTGGGGTGTCTGACCTTGCCTCAGTTGACTTTGGCTAAATATGGCTCCCAGGAATCCATCCCTGTGGGTGGGGAGAGTAGCCCCCAACGATGCTGGGCAAGCACTCCAAGAAGTATATATCACAGAAATAAACTCACACTCTCCAAAGGATGGGCAGAAAAAACTCTTGAGAGGACCAACTCCATCGTAAAGGGCAAGGCCTTGGTCCTAGGGTATGCCAACCAGAATGAAAGATGGGACCAGCAAGGCCATATTGTCAAGTCTTATGGACACATCACACTGTAATATGTCTGGAGGGAACATTATGCACAAAGGGAAGTATGTCCAGAAGGATCAGTTCTGAGTGTCTGTAGATGTCTGGTCAGGTTGAGGCTGGGACACCAGATGCTGATCTGGCTTCAGAAGTAAGGACAGGACTCTGGGTCTCCAGATGGCAAGTCTTACCCACCTTCCTGCCACTTTACTTTCTTGTCACTTGATCCACTAAATGACATATACCAAACCCTCTACTTTGGTCTCAAATCCCAGAGCCCCTTAGGTCCTTCACACTTACAGAAGTGACTCTGAGAGAAACACCATTGGCACATAACATTTTGAGCCCCATGGAGGAGGATTCGGTTCTTTTCCAGACCGTGTTGTTACTCTTGCCGACTGGTTAGTGGTTTCTTCTTATCCCTAGACTTCGCAAAATCCAAATACTAAAAGTTTATAATGAACATGTACTAAGACCATGCAACAGTTATAAGATGTACTCAAGCCCTGGACGGTTTGGCTCAGCGGTTAGAGCGTCAGCCTGCGGTCTGGAGAGACCCGGGTTTGGTTCCCACTAAGGGCACATACCTCAGCTGCAGTTTGTCCCTGGCCCTGGTTGGTTGTGCGAGTAGCAACCACTCGATGTGTCCCTTTCACATCGATGTTTTTCTCTCTTTGTCTCCCTCCCACTCTATCTGAACAAAAAGGAAAATGTCCTCAGGTGAGGATAAAAAAAAAAAGGATGTGCTCAAGAAAAATAGTACGTTTTTCTCCAGCAGTGTCCAGTCTTGGTGTACCCTCCCCAGCCCAGGCAAGTGCAAGCCAGTGCAAATGTAGTCAGCAGGAAGCTGACCATCCGCTCACCAGCCAGGTTAGAGGAGCCTACCTAGGCTGAACTCAATCTGCTCAGGCGAGATCTTCCTAGTCTGCTGGTTAGTAAATCTCCTTGTTGGATTTTTCCTTCTATCAGTAAGTAATATCCCGTTTTATCTCTGTAAATGCTTTTGCTCTTAAACTTTTGTTTGATACCAATATTGCTAGCCTAGCTTCCTTCTGGTTAATATTTGCCTAGCATATCATATTCTATATCTTCATTTTCAATCTTTCTGTGACTTTATGTTTTAGGCAAGTCTTTTGTGAACTAGCCTATACCTGGATTTTTAAAAAATTCAAATGGAAAATCTCTTTTAATGAGCAGATTTGATGTCTACCTTTATTGTGATTAATGCATTTGGACTTCTATCATCTTACTTTGTGTTTTTTTTTTCTTTGCTTTTCCTCTTTCATGCCCTCTATAGCGTTAATAAAGTTTTTCTTTATTCTTTCTGTGTGCTTTTTTAAATTTTCTTTTCTACTGGTTTGGAAGTTAACATTCCATTTCTAGAGAGATAGAATTACTCTTAATTTTTTAAACACATATTTTACTTAAAGATTAATCCATATTTCTGTTCTCATAAATAATAGAAGGATCTTAGAATGCAAACCAACTTCTTCCACTTTTTGTTATTTATTGATTAGTATTTTAGTTCCACCATATTGTATACTTTTTCAAAATATTTATTATTATCATTATGATTGTTATTTAGCGGGAACCGAACCCCGGTCTCTCCGGACCGCAGGCCGACGCTCTAACCGCTGAGCCAAACCGGCCAGGGCTATGATTGTTATTTATATTTACCTATATATTTACCAAATTCTTTGCTCACTATTGCTTCTATTATCCCAATTCTTCCTTTGGGATACTCACTAAAGTCTTTCAGAAATTTCTTTAGCAAGTATCTGTGAATAGTAAATTCTTTCTTTTGCAACTGCAATTGTCTTTATTTTACCATTTCTGTGTTGAATGATAATTATCTGGTTTATAGGATCCTAAGTTGACAGTTATTTTTCTTTAGCATTTTGAGGCTGTAATGATTTATCTCCTGGTTTCTGTTGCTACTAATGAGAAGCCTGCTGCCTGACTGTCAATATGCTGGTAACTTTTCAGACTTTTGTCTTTAATATTCTGCAATATTACTACAATGTGTTTAGGTGGAAACCTATTTTTATTTATTCTGCCCAAAAACCCAGTTGTGTTCCTTCTTATTGAGAATTCATTTTTTTCATTCAATGCTGGTCAAGTCTCCATCATATATCTTCATATATTGCTTCTCTATCTTTTGTCTCTGTTCTCTCCTGGAATTTCTAATATTTCTATTTGACCTTCTCATTTTATTCCTCATGCTTCCTAACTTCTTCATATTTTCCATGACTTTAACTCTGGGAGTTGAATTTTGGTTACTTTCCAATTTATCTTCCAATTCACTAATTTTCTCTTCAGCAGTGAGTTTTTATTTAAATATTATTTTATTTCTAGAAACTCTATTGGTTCTTTTTCAACTAATTTCTTTTCCATTTTGTCTTATTATTGACATTTAGAGTTTATTCTTTCAATTTAGGGGGGGGGCATTTAAAATATGTTTATGTTAAAGTACTTTCCATATTGGTTTGTTAACTATACAGTTATTTGAATTCTCCAATGTATTATCTTTTCTGGTTCTCTTTTTTTGGGATGGTTCATTTCTTCTTATAGTTTGTATTTTTTATTGTGAACTCACCTCCAGCAGGACTTGGTTTCTGTGAGAGGCTCACATGCCCTTAGTCATGGATGTGGCATCATGTCAAGCAGTCAGTTTTGCCTCTGGGTTTCACCATTTCTGGACCAGTTGACTTGTTATTTTCTTGAATTGAGTTTTCCATACCTTGTGAGTAATGCAAATTCACACTGCACATCCACGTTTGGTATACACTTGGGGTTCTAATTTTTCGCAGATGATTCTTATTCTACCCTCTGCCCCAGAAAGATGACAAGCTTCTTTACTGAATCCTCATCAGTAAGTGGAGTTTTCTGGTTCCTGTTACATGAATAAGTAACCCTATGGCTCCTAACTTTATAAAGGGAGCTCAGTTCCAGCTCCTGAAAATGCAGAAGCCTGGGACTCACTCTTCTATACTCATTGTTGTTAAACTCTAGTCTGTGACATACTAGCTCTAAGGCCTCTGTGAGCTCCCACTGGTCACTTTGAGGTTTTTTTTAAATTTAATTTAATTTAATTTATTGGGGTTACATTGGTTAATAAAATTATATAGGTTTCAAGTGTACAATTCTATAATACATCATCTAGTCTCCTTCCATCACCATTTATAAAAATGTGGAACATTTCACAAATTTTCATGTCACCCTTGTGCAGGGGCCATGCTAATCTTCTCTGTATCGTTCTAATTTTAGTGTATGTGCTACCGAACCGAGTACCCACTGGTCACTTTGGATCTGAGTTTTATTTTAATTCCTGGCACTTAGAGACTTTCATTTATTGCTTTAGAATGTGTTTATATACTTTTCAATTGTTATATTTTATATATATTTTTTATAACATATAATTATAAAGTTTGTATTTCTAGTGGGGGATGTCTTCCTACACCTCCTCATTCTGCCAGTGACTTGAAATGCCCTTAAAGTCTTGTGTTCATGATCCTGTTCACCTCTTCAGCTAGGTTATGAACTTTTTTAAGGACAGGGAGTATTTACTATTTTAATTTTTATCCCACTCAAGCACCTAGCCCAGTTCTCTGCACTGAGTAGGTCCTCAGTAAATGCTGTTTTTATTTTTTTATTGTTATTGTTTTTACTACCTCCAACCTCAATGTTCAGGGGTGACACAAAACTAGATTCTAGATTTGCTATGAGCCTTTAAAGTATACAGTCAGTTTGTGCAGGTTTTTGCATTGCTCATCTGAATTTCATTATTCACAAACATCTTCCTCAATCACCTTCAAGGACAAGTCATCATCTATTAGACCAATGTTTCTCAAAGTGCAGGATGCAATCTATTAGCAGGTCATGAAATCAATTTAATGAAATAGAATAAAATAGAAAATAAAATAGCAAGGTGCATCACATATATAAGTGTAGATACTGCTTGTACTGCTTATTGAAACTGTGTGTGTGTGTGTGTGTGTGTGTGTGTGTGTGTGCTGGGTCACCATGAAAAATGTATTTCAGGCTGTAAATCAGGGTTAAAGCATTTGAGAGTCACTGATTAGACCTTTCCCTGAGACCACACTTAACTTACTGCCCCTTTCTAGAAGGCCCATCTTCAAGAACAAAGATTAATTGAAAAGCCAGAAAAACTCAAGACCTGTCTTTTCCATATAAAGTTCTCAGGGTAGGACATCATGCCCCAGAGAGGAGGACAGGTCCCACACAGGTCCACACTGCCTTGGATTGAAAGTCCCACAAGTGGTCAAGGATACCCAGTGAGTCTTATCAATCACAGATATTCCCTGTGCTCCAAGCCCCTGCCTTTCACCCTAAAACCCCCATCAACTTTCTGAGACAGCCTTTCTCATGGATGTTTCTCAGGCCTCTGAAACCCTCAAATGCTGCTTCTCCAGGGTCTTGACCTCTAGACAGCTCCTTGAATGTGGTTCTCAAGACCACCATGTAATAGCCACCTGGGAGAACACCTGGGCAATGACTCCCCTGTGCACAGCTCCCAGGAAAATTAACATCTGCAGAACTCCCTCATGCGGTCTAGAAGGTAGAGGTGTCAGCTATACTTTACTTTGAGTATCAGCATTGTTATTGAAAAGGGACCCAGAGCTTGTTTCTCCTCTGTACCATCTTGAACATCTGCAAATGACATAAGGACTGAACCATTCTATATACCATGAACTCCACAGATCTTTGTTCAATGCAGTTAAAAAATTTTAAATACATTTTCTTTATTGATTTTAGAGAGAAAGAAAGGGAGAGGGAGGGAGAGAAAGATAGAAACATTAATGAGAGAGAACATTGATTGGCTGCCTCCTGCATGTCCCCCAACGGGGATCAGGTGCACAACCTGGGCACGTGCCCTGACCGGGAATCGAACCGGCTACCTCTTGATGCATGGGTCAACACTCAACCACTGAGCCACACCAGCTGGGCATTCAACACATTTTAAAAATCAACAAATGTGAGCAGAGACTGCTTTACTCATATTTTATCACCCATTAGATGTGCCACAAAGATGTATTATGCTAACCCCTTTAGACTGGTATTTCTGAGCATGAGGCCCATAAGATATAAATAGGTGTCACATAAGAAAAAGGATTGTGTGGTTAAATAACTTGAGAAACAGAAGGTTGAGCAAATGTAAACAGATTTTAACTTTTTTTTTAACCACAGTACTTCTTAGAGCCATAGTTGGGTCCCTCAGAGATGACTGCAAAGCAGAACCCCCAGCTCAACCATGGTGTACATATGGTGTGAGAGAGGAATCTTCCTTGCCTTAAACCATGGAAACTGGGGGTGAAGAATGAGTCCATTGAGGAGGTGTGTGGCTGGGTGACCTTCACTTGTTCATTCACTAAATTCAATCATCTGCCCCACACATGAACAGGGAGACAGAACCATCCTTATATAGCAGATGAAAGTTGATGGGTAGTAGGCTAGACTTTCAAACCTGAAGGGATTTAATCATGGGTTGATTAATACAATTCAACAAACAACATTCATTGAGCACCTACTACATGACAAACATCGTTAGGTGCTGGACACACCAGTGAATAGGACATAGGTTCTCAAGGCTCAGAGTCCAGTGGGGAGACATACAAGTAATTCATCAATTTCAGCATAATGTTTCAAGAGCTAAGAAGGCACTCAACACAGAGGAAAGGCACCCAAGACAGATATGAGATTGGAGGAGCTTCTTGAAGGAGCTGACATCAAAGCTGTGCTTCAGAGGATAATTAAAAAGTAGCTCAGTAAAAAAAAAGAGGGAATGCATTCCAGGCAGAAGGGCGAACTGGCAGGAGGTGAGGAATCCACTTCAGGCCATGGGAGGATCTAGCTGGAGATAGTGAGGTGCCAGGGAGCACAGTGCCTTCTCCACGGTGAAGGCAGAGAAGAGACTAGACCCAAATATCAGCTGGGAATCTGAGTGAGGAAGAAACCTAGCTTAAACCTCAGCCAGTAGATGTGCTTCAGGTAATGGGATTCAAGAGGGCAAGGATAAATGGGCTGAGGATGAGAGAGGGCCTCTTCTAAGGATAAGAGTGGCCCAGAAAGCAAAAGAAATGGAGATATAAGTGGGGAAGGAGAGAGAGGGGACTGAAATCCAACAGAGGATGAGCCAGACCTTGACTATTCCTCACCAGGAGAGCAGGATCTCTGGAGTTTGGTGGCTCAGAGGTGTGCAGCTGGTCAGAGGACAGATGCTTAGAGAGGGTAGCTAAGAAAAAGGTCTGGGGAAGAACTGAAGGTCCCTCCAGGTCTGGCCATGGTGCCAGCCTGAATCAATCGTGCTTGATCCATCTAGGGCTAAGGTATGAAATTGAAATGGGAAGGTGTTTGGCTCATAAGTCTTGGCAGCCAAGCTGATCTGTGGATCAGCTGCTAGCTTATTGGGGTCATGAGTCAAGGCACTGAAAGTGTAGCTTTGTTGTTTTCTCTTTATTCTGTAATAAAGATTTTAAAATTCCAGCCAGAGCCCTGGCCAGTTTGGCTCAGTGGTTGGAGCGTCGGCCTGCGGTCCACAGAGACCGGGGTTCAGTTCCCGCTAAGGGCATGTACCTCGGTTGCAGTTTGTCCCCGGCCCTGGTTGAGTCATGCAGGTGGCGGCCACTCGATATGTCCCTTTCACATTGATGTTTCTCTCTCTCTCTCTCTCTCTCTCTCTCTCTCTCTCTCTCTCTCTCTCTCTCCCTCCCTCCCTCCCACTCTATCTGAACAAAAAATGGAGAAATGTCCTCAGGTAAGGATAAAAAAATAATAATAAAATAAAAATTCCAGCCAGATTCAGTTGGAATAAAAGAAGGCAGAATTGAACTAAATGGAGGCCAATCATGATGGTGGTCAGAAATCTGGACTAGATACAAGAGACAGGACTGACGTGTCCCAGCACCAGATACAGGCTTCCTTCGTGGACTATCATGGACTTCCCCACACTCCCAACCTCTCTGAGAGCATCCAACCTCCTTGGGAACCCCTCTCACCTCAGGAAACTGCCAAGAAAAAGTCAGTTGGTCTTTAAGAGACACTTTCCTGACTGTAAGTATATGTCTCCTAACTTCCAGCTTTTCCCTGTCCCCTGCATAATTGCCCGCATCCATTCATGTATCCAGAGACAGATACGTGAAATGATATACTGTCGTGCATAAGGCATGGGTTTTAGAATTGGACAGAAGCTCAGCTCTACCACCTAGTACCTGTGAGAAGTTGGAAGAGTTACTGAACTTTGTTGAACTTCAATTTTCTTATATATAAAATGGGAATGGTAATACTTTCTTTGGGTTATAATTAATTGAGATATAAATAGAAGCACTTAGGATGATCTCTGACACAAAGTAAGCACTCAATAAGTGTTAGTTATTATTATTGATATTATTAAAATAAAACTTTAAACAACCTGCACTTACCTGGCTCACTGGTTTAAATGACACCATCAATTTTTTTGTAAAACATACTGACTGCCACTCATGGCTCATCAAACCTTCATGGCTACGACCCATGCACTTCTGCTCCCCCATTTGGTCGAATCGCATGCTTACCAGGAGTCATTTGTTTTTAACTCAGCCTGTCTATGCCAGCTGTGCATATTATTCTTATTATATAATTTAACTAAATGTTACATAACCCCCGAAAATATGAACGTAAAACTAATGTTTCTGTTTGGAAAGATTGATTCCATAACAGCAAGTTGCTAAACAGTTTTGTTATCAAATCATATACTGGGGAGATGACTGAAAAAGAAAGGGAAACATCATTTTAAAAATCTGCATTCCGATTGTCAAATACTTTTCAGTTTCTAATCCCCGTTAAAGAGATCAAAACTGAAAATGGCAGTCAGTGCCTTCGAGGTGTAGCACATGCCGATCAGCACACCCACACACAGAGAGAGGTCTTGGCCCTTCACCTAAAAACTGGAACGTAAATAGTCTCTAATTCATTTCAACCTAAAAATAAAGCATTGAAGGTAGGTAGAGGCAAATGAGAGGTGATCGCAGCCCTCAAGAAATGTGTGGTCTAGAGGGGAGATAAAAAATTAAGGTATTGATCCCACTGGAACATAATGCAGGCCATGAAGCAGAGGGAAGGGGACACCTAACTTAGGCAACTGCGCGGAGCATTCCTGGAGGAGGTGGTTCCTGAGCTGGCTCTGTCTCCCTCACATCTCTCAACTCCTTTCCAGTCTTCCTCCAGTTTTGCCCTAAAGTTCCCTTAATTTCAGGTCCCAGTACTGACAAAATTCCAGAGTGTTAGAGAGGCCATGGCTGCCCTCCCTGGCATTATGGTGGAGCCCCAAAGACCACAGACTGCCTTGGGGACCTATCATACATGCATTTATTTAGACCTTCTGTGATTCTTTATGTATTTTCAGTTGGGCCCTATCTCCCAGGACGATCTATGAAGGGCTTGTGCAAAGCAGTGCTAATTTTTTTTGTTTAAAAAAATTAAAGTTTTGCCCTGGCCGGTTTGGCTCAATGGTTGGAACATCGGCCTGTGGACCAGAGACTCCCAGGTTTGGTTCCTGCTAGGGGCATGTACCAAAAAAAAAAAAAAAAAATGAAAGTTTTTATTTTGAGATAATTCACATACAGTTGTAAGAAATATGGTACTCTTCACCCAGTTTCGCCTACTGGTATATCTTACAAAACTATAGCACAATATCAAAACCAGGCTATTGATACTGACACAAGCAAGGTACAGAACATTACCAAGTTCACAATATCTCTCTTGCTGCCTTTTTATAGCCATACCTACTTCCCTCCAGCCCTCACTCCTTCCTTAAACCCTGGCGACCATTAACCTGTTCTCCAATTTTATAATTTTGTCATTTCAAGAATATTATATAAATAGATTCAAACAGTATGTAACATTTTGGGATTTTTTTTTTGACTTGGCATAATTCTCTAGAAAGTCATCCAGGTTGTGGTGTATATCAACAGTTCATTCTTTTTTTATTGCTGAGTAATATACTGTGATGTGGATGTACCACAGTTTATTTCCCCATTGAAGAATACTAACCCACTCTGATTTTCTGTCTAGTAGTTCTATCAGGTATTCAGGGGAGGGGGGGGTTAAGTCTTCAACTCTAATTGTGTATTTGTCTGCTTCTCTTTTCAGTTCTATCAGTTTTGGGTTTATATATTTTGCAGCTCTGTTGTTTTTGTCTATATCCTTAGGATTGTAAATCTTATTTATGGATTGACACTTTTATCATTATATCATGTCCCTCTCATCTCTGGTAATTTTATTTGCTCTAAAGTGTACTTTATCTGATATTAATGTGGTATATAAACTAATATATATGGAATCATGCTTTCTTTTAATTAGTATTTTCATGATATATCCTTTTCAATCCTTTTGCTTTCAACCTGCATATATATATCACGTTTGAAATGAGTTTCTTGTAGTGAGCATATAGTTAGGTCATAATTTTATTTAAAAAATTTTTTTCTTTCTTGATTTTAGAAAGAGAAGGGAGAGAGAGAGAGAGATAGAAACATCAATGAGAGAGAGCATCAACTGGCCACCTCCTGGATGCCCACACGGGATTGGACCCACAACCTGGGCATGTGCCCTGACCAGGAATCGAACCAGCAACCTCTTGGTGCATGGGTCGACACTCAACCTGTGAGCCACACTGGCCAGGCTAGTAAGGTCATAATTTTAAATCATTCTACCAATCTGTTTTTTAATTTGTATATTTATACTATTATATATAATGTGATTATTGATAGATTAGAGCTTAAGTCTGCCCTTTTATTTTTTGTTTTCTGATTGTTCTATTTTCCATTTTTGTTTTCTTTTCATGTCCTTTCTAAGGTTACTTGAACAATTTTTTAGAATTCTGATTTTATTTTTATGGTGTTTTGAGTGTATGTTCTTGCATAGCTTTTTAAAAGTGGTTTCTTTAGGTATTACATTATAAATGCATAACTTAACACAGTCTACTGACATCATCATTTTACCAGTTCAAGTGAGGTGCAGAAACCTTACCTCATTTCACATCCCTTTATTCTCACCATTTATATCATTGTCTTAAATATTTTCTTTACATATCATCAGACAGTGTTATAATTATTTGCTTCAATAGTCAAACATAATTTAGAAAACCCCAAAGAAGGAAATTCTGCTGTATTTACCTGTAGTTTTGTTTACCATGTTCTTTCTTCCTTCCTGATGTTTCAGGGTTCCTTCTTTTATAAATTCCTTTCTATTTGAGACTTTCCTTTAGCCATTCTTTTAGAGTAGGTCTGCTAGTGACACATCCTCTTAGTTCTCCTTCGTATGAGAATGACTGGATTTCCCCTTCCTTTCTGAAGGATATTTTCATTGGATATTTTGGATTAACGGTTTTCTTTCAGCACTTGAAAAATATTATGCCAGCTCGTTCTCACTTTTATGGTTTCTGATGAGAAACCCACTGCATCTGAACTGGTTTTCCCCTGTCATTTCTTTCACTACTTTCAGGAGTTTTCTTTGTCTTCAGTGTTTAGAATTTCGACTGTGATGTGTCTTGGTGTGGATTTCTTTGGGTTTATCTGTTTGGAATTCACTCAAGTTTGTAGTTTATATCTTTGGCCAAATTTGTAGGAGTTTCTGCCATTTTTAAGTACTTTTTTAGCCCTACTCTCCGTGTCCCCTCCTTCTGGGACTCCAATGACCAAAGTGTTAGATCTTTTGTTATAGTCCTGCCGTTTCTTTTCAGTGGTTTTTTTCTCTTTGTTGTTCAGTTTGAGTCGTTTCTACTCTTCTATCTTCTAGTTCACAGATTCTTTTCTCTGTTTTCTCCATTCTGCTTTTTAGCCCATCACTTGAGGTCTTTAGTTTCGTTATTGTATTTTTGAATTCTAAAATTCCATTTAGTTCTTCATATTTTCGATTTCTTTACTGACTTTCTATATCTGTGCTGAGACTTTCTCTTTTTTTATTTGTTTCAAGTGTGTTTGTAATTGTTGAGGCATTTGTGTGATGGTTACTTTAAAATCTTTGTCAGATCATGCTAACATTTTTTGTCATCTCAGTGTTGGAATCTATTTATTTTCTTTTTTCATTTAGTTTAAGACCTTTCTGGTTCCTGGTATGATAAGTGATTTTTAAAAAAATCTTTATTGTTGAATGTAAAATGTATTACAGATGTTCCACATTTTTCCCCCATTGACCCCCTCCTCCCCACTCCTGCCCCCCTCCCGCCTTTTCCCACACTATTGTCTGTGTCCATTGGTTATGCATATAAGTTCTTTGGTTTATTTCTTCCCACCCCCCAAATCCCTTTCCCTTTGAGGTTTGTCAGTCTAGCAATGAATTTGTACTTCTTAATCTCTTCACCTTTTTCACCCATTCCCCCAATCCCCCTCCCAACTGGCAACCAACAAAATGTTCTCTGTATCTATGAGAATGTTTCTGTACCACCTGTTCATTTTGTTTGTAGATTCCATTGTTGATAGATATGTATTCATTGCCATTTTGTTTGTTCATATATTTTATCTTTTTCTTCAAAAAGACCCTTCATCATTTCATATAATAACGGTTTGGTGGTGATGAACTCCTTTAACTTTTTCTTGTCTGGGAAAGTCTTTATATGGCCATCGATTCTAAATGGCAGCTGTGCAGGATACAGTAATCTTGGTTGTAGGTTCTTGCTTTTCATCACTCTGAATATTTCTTGCCACTCCCTTCTGGCCTGCAGTTTCTTTTGAGAACTCAGTTGACAGCCTAATGGGAACTCCCTTGTAGGTAACTAGCTGCCTTTCTCTTGCTGCTTTTAAGATTCTCTCTTTGTCTTGAACCTTTTACATTTTGATGATGATGTGTCTTGGTGTGGGCCTCTTGGGGTTCATCTTGTTTGGACTCTCTGTGCTTCCTGGACTTGTATGTCTGTTTCCTTCACCAAGTTAGGAAAGTTTTCTG
The DNA here is from genome assembly GCF_014108415.1 of Molossus molossus. Classification (NCBI taxonomy): domain Eukaryota; kingdom Metazoa; phylum Chordata; class Mammalia; order Chiroptera; family Molossidae; genus Molossus; species Molossus molossus. The sequence goes on from NW_023425352.1 coordinate 23,574,534, forward strand.
CCATTATTGTTTCAAACAGGTTTTCGATTTCTTGTTCTCGCTCTTCTCCTTCTGGCACCCCCAAGATGTGAATGTTGGCACGCTTGAAGTTGTCCCAGAGGCTCCTTACGCTATCCTCATTTTTTTGGATTCTTTTTTCTTTTTGCTGTTCTGATTGGGCATTTTTTGCTTCCTTATATTCCAAATCGATGGTTTGCTCCTTGGATTTACGTTCTCTATTATTGAAGCTGTGTAAATTATTCTTTATTTCTGTTAATGCCTCCTTCAATTCTAACTGTGCATCCATGATTTCTGACTGGTCCTTTTTTATGCTCTTGAGGCCCTCCCTAAGTTCACTGATGTTCTCACTAAGTTCTTTGAGCATTCTTATAAGCAGTATTTTGAACTCAGCATCTGTTAGGTTGCTTATCTCCATTTTGCTTAGTTCTTTTATTGGGGTTTTGTTCTGTTCTTTCATTTGGGACCTGTTTCTTTGTCTCCTCATTTTGGCTGCCTCCCTGTGTTTGTTTCAGTGTATTACTTAATGAGAGGTATGGGGCTAGCTGAGACCAGATGCTGCTCGTTTGAAAGAATTTAGGAAAAACCTGAAGCAGGATCCAAGACAGGCCAATCCTATAGTTAAGCAAGTGGCAACAGCTTGGGTAGGCCTGAAAGTTGGGTGGGGCAGGGTGGGGCCTCAGGGAGCCACCAGGGCGGGGCTACCAGTGTGAGCCAGGTTGCTGGAGTCCCAGATATGGCCGCTGTCTGCAGCCCCAGGGAAGGGCTCACCAAAGGAACAAAGGCCTCTGACAGCACGTTTGTCCCCGAGAAAGCCCCCTCTCCAGCCCTTGCTCCAGTGCCAAACAGCTCAGTTCTTCCCTGTGTGTCTCTGGTGCCCCTCGAGCTGCCTCCCCTCCAAGCTTAAAGGGAGAGAGTCTGATAAGTCCGTGCGCGGGCCCTTTAAGGAGCTGCCTGGGGCTCCAGCTGCCTCAGCCTCCCTGAGCCTCAGTTTCCGCAGGTTTTTCCAGCCAGAAGTTATGGGGACTTCTCTTCCTGGCACTGGAAACCTGAGGGGGACACCTGGTGTGGGACAGGGACCCCTCAGTCCTTAGGAAGGACCTTCCCAGCTGAGGTATCCTCCTGATTTTTATCCGCCACACTTGGGTGTAGGACCAGCCCTCACGCCGCCGCCGCCACTGCCGCCACTGCCACTGTCGCCCCTCTCGCCTCCGCCCCTCCTATCAGTCTGGATGTGGCTGCTGCTTTAATTCCGTAGTTGTAGGACTTCCATTCAGCTTGATTTCAGGCGGTTTTGAATGATGGTTGTTCTGTACTTTAGTTGTAACTTTGATGTGGTTGTGGGAGGACGCGATGCCGCGTTTACCTACGCCGCCATCTTGACCGGAAGTGATAAGTGATTTTTTAAAATTTTTATTGAAACATGAGCATATTGGGTATTGTCATAAGACTCTTGATCTTACTTAAACCTTTTTTTTTAGCTGTCTTCTTCCAATACTTCTGTAGCAGAAGAAGAGGAAGAGCACTGCTTTGCAGTTGAAAGGGGTGATAGAAGTCCAAGATCCCCACTTGTCCTCTCTTCTCATTCCTGCTGGACGGAGGTGAAAGTAACAGGTCTCCACTGGGCCTCTTCGAAACCTCTCTGGCTTGAGAAGGTAGGCATGCTTTGTTACTGCTACCCACAAAGCTTTCATTGCCACTGTGGGGTGTGAAAGTCCTTAATCTCTACTAGGCCTCCTACAATACCACCCCAATGTGGAGAGGAAGGGTCGCCTCATTACTGCTGGGTGGGGGTGAGAAGCTTGTTACTACTGGCAAGTATCAACATTCAGGCTTCCTACTTGTCCTTCTCTGATAGTATCCTGCAGGGGGTTGGAATGCCTCATTATAGCCTGGCGAGGGCAGAAGTCTAGGCTTAGCCCTCACCCTTGCTGGCATGAGTGAAAGTGGAGCCACAGATTTTTTGGTGGTATTTGGTTGGAGTAGAGTGGTTATTGTCTAAAAGCTGTTTTGCTAGGCTTCCCCTTCTTAGTCCTTTGACTAAAGAGTTTTCTGGGGTCTGTACTTACTGGTATTTCTGGGTTGCTGGCTTCTTCATCTCCAGGTTTGATACATATGAGGTGAGACAAGAGGAAAAATCAGTGCCCTGGTATGTTTGGCTCAGAAGTTAGAGCATTGGCCCACGGACTGAAGGGTCATGGGTTCATTTCCTGGTGAAGGGCACATGCCTGGGTTACAGGTTCAATTCCTGGTCCTGGTTGGAATCATGCAGGAGACAACCAATTGATGTGTCTCTCTCACATTTATGTTTCTCCCTCTCTCTCTCCCCCTCTACCTCTCCCTCCTCTCTTCCACTCTCTCTAAAAAAATAAAAAAATAAAAAAAAGTCAATGGAAAAATATCCTTGAGTGAGGAAAGAAAGAAAGAAAGAAAGGAAGGAAGGAAGGAAGGAAGGAAAGGGAAAAAGGGAAAAAGGGAAAAAGGGAAAGGGAAAGGGAAAGGGAAAGTGAAAGGGAAAGGGAAAGGAAAGGAAGAAGGAAGGAGACAGAGAGAGACAGAAAGAAAGACAGGAATAAAGGAAGAAAGAGAGAAAGAGAGAAAGAGAGAGACAGAGAGAGAAAGAGAGAAAGAAAGAGAGAAAGAAAAGGAAACTCAGGGAACTCACCACCATGTAGTTCCTTGGATTCCAAGGTCCCTAGCTGGTCTGCTATGTTCTCTCCATCTTTCAGAGTCTTTTTACATTTGCTTTATGTATGATGTTCAGGGTTTTTAGTTGTACTTAATGAAAGGAATAGGAAAAGTATGTCTACTCTACCCTTCTAGGATACAAACTTATTTATTTTATTTTATTATTTTATTTTTGTTACAGATGTTTCTCCTTTCTTTCCCCACTGACACCCTCCTCCCCATCCCCCAACCCCATCCCCGGCTTTGTTGTCCGTGTCCATTGCTTATGTGTACATGCATATAAGTTCTGTGCTTTATCTCTTCCCTCCCCCCAACACCCCCTCTTCTGAGGGTTGTCAGTCTGTACCCTATTTCCACATCTCTGGGTCTACCCTATTTCTCAGATTGTTATGTTCATTATATTTCACAAATAAGTGAGATCATGTAATATTTGTCTTTTTCTGCTTGGCTTGTTTCGCTTAGGATAATACTTTCCAGGTCCCTCCATGTCGTCTCAAAGGATAAGAGATCTTTCTTTCTTACAGCTCCATAGTACTCCATTGTGTATATGTACCACTGCTTTTTAATCCATTCGTTTACTGATGGACACTTGGGCTGTTTCCAGATCTTGTAAATAGTGCTGCTAAGAACATGGGGATACATATATTCTTTCTGATTGGTGTTTCAGGCTTCTTAGGGTATATTCCTAGAAGTGGGATCACTGGGTAAAATGGCAGTTCAGTTTTTAATTTTTTGAGGTAACACCATAGTGTTTTCCATAGCAGCTGCACCAGTCTGCATTCCCACCAGCAGCATACTAGAGTTCCCTTTTCTCCACACCCTCACCAACACTTGCCCTTTGATGATTTATTGATGGCAGCCATTCTGACAGGTGTGAGGTGATACCTCATTGTTGTTTTAATTTGCATCTCTCTGATGATTAGTGATGTTGAACATTTCTTCATATGTCTCTTGGCCATTTTTAATGTCGTATCTGGAGAGGTGTCTATTTGGCTCCTCTGCCCATTTTTTAATTGGGTTCTTTGTCTTCCTTTTGTTGAGCTGTGTGAGCACTCTACATATTTTGGAAATTAACCTCTTATCTTATGTATCATTGGCAATTATGCTCTCCCATAAAGTGGGTTGCCTTTCCTTTTTGGTGGTTGTTTCTTTTGCTGTGCAGAAGCTTTTGAGTTTGATGTAGTTCCATGTGTTCATTTTCTCCTTTGTTTCTGTTGCCTTAGGTGATGTATCAGTGAAAATTCTGCTGCGTATGATGTCCAAAATTTTGTTGCCCACATTTTCTTCTAGGATTTTTATGGATTTATGAGTCACGTTTAAGTCTTTTATCCATTTTGAGTTTATTCTTGTGTATGGTATAAGTTGATGGTCCAGTTTCATTTTTTTGCATGTAGCTGTCCAATTTTCCCAACACCATTTATTAAAGAGGCTGTCTTTACTCCACTGTATGCTCTTGCCCCCTTTGTCAAAAATTGAGCATATTGTCTTAGGTCCATTTCTGGGTTCTCTATTCTGTTCCATTGATCTATATGTCTGTTCTTGTGCCAGTACCAGGCTGTTTTAATTACAGTGGCTTTGTAGTATAACCTGAAATCTGGTAATGTGATCCCTCCAACTTTGTTCTTCTTTTCCAAGATTGCTGTGGCTATTTGGGGTCTTTTTTGGTTTCATATGAACTTTTCAAGTATTTTTTCTAGTTCTGTGAAGTATGTCATTGGTATTTTGATGGGGATTGCATTGAATCCATAGATTGCTTTCGGTAGTATGGACATTTTAATTGTTAATTCTTCCAATCCATGAACAAGGTATGTGCTTCCACTTTTTAATATCTTCCTCTATTTCTTTTTTCAATGACCTGTAGTTTTCTGCGAATAGGTCCTTTATTTCTTTGGTTAAGTTTATTCCTAGGTACCTTAATTTTTTTGCTGTGATGGTAAATGGGATTGTTTTTTTTTAGTTTCTCTTTCTGTGAGTTCATCATTGGTGTATAAGAATGCTGTTGATTTCTTGACATTAATTTTGTATCCTACTACTTTGCCAAATTCATTTATTAAGTCTAGTAAATTTTTGATGGAGTCTTTGGAGTTTCTACGTATAGTATCATGTCATATGTGAATAATGACAGTTTCACTTCCTCCTTTCCAATTTGGATCCCTTTTATTTTTTCTTCCTATCCGATTGCTGTAGCTAAGACTTCCAGTAATATGTTAAATAAGAGTGGTAAAAGTGGGCATCTTTGTCTTGTTCCTGTTCTTAAGGGAAATGTTTTTAGTTTCTACCCATTAAGTATGATGTTGGCTGTAGGTCTTTCATATATGGCCTTTATCATGTCGAGATATGATCCCTTTATTCCCACATTGCTGAGCGTTTTTATCAGAAATGGATGCTGGATTTTGTCGAATGCTTTTTCAGCGTCTATTGATATGATCATATGATCGTGTGGTTTTTATTCTTCATTTTATTTATGTGGTGTATCACATTTATTGATTTGCGAATATTGTACCAGCCTTGAATCCCTGGGATGAATCCCACTTGGTCATGGTGAATAATTTTTTTGATGTATTTCTGGATCCTGTTTGCTAGTATTTTGTTCAGGATTTTGGCGTCTATGTTCATCAGGGATATTGGCCTGTAGTTTTCTTTCTTTGTAGTGTCTTTTTCTGGTTTTGGAATTAGAATTATGCTGGCCTCATAAAACGAGTTTGGAAGTCTTCCTTCTTCTTGAATTTTTTGAAATAGTTTGAAGAGAATGGGTGTTAGTTCTTTGAATGTTCAGTAAAACTCCCCTGGAAGCCATCTGGGCCTGGGCTTTTGTTTGCTGGGAGAGTCTTGATTACCTCTTCAATTTCCTTAGTTGTTATTGGTCTGTTCAAGTTTTCTATCTCTTCCTGGTCCAGTTTTGGGAGACTATGTGTTTCTAGAAATTTGTCCATTTTGCTTAGATTGTCAAATTTGTTGCCATATAATTGTTCATAATAGTTAACGATCTTTTGTATTTCTGTGGTTTCAGTTGTTACTTCTCCTCTTTCATTTCTGATTTTGTGTATTTGGGTTCTCTCTCTTTGTTTCTTGGTGATTCTAGCTAAGGGTCCATCAATCTTGTCTATCTTTTCAAAAAACCAACTCTTTGTTTCCTTGATCCTTTGAATTGTTTTTTTTTGGTCTCTATGTCATTTAGTTCTGCTCTGATCTTTACTATTTCCTTCCTTCTACTTGCTCTGGGGTTTTCTTTTTGTTTGCTTTCTAGTTCTTTAAGTTGTGAGGTTAGATAGTCTATTAGAGATTTTTCTGGTTTCTTGAGGTAGGCCTGTTGTGCTATGAACTTCCTTCTCAGAACTGCTTTCACTGCATTCCATAGATTTTGTGCTGTGTGTTCATTTTCATTGGTTTCCAGGAAGTTTTTAATTTCTTCCTTGATCTCCTCAGTAACCCATTCATTGTTTAATAGCATGCTATTTAGCCTCCATGTGTTCAAATGTCTTTGCATGTTCTTGTTGCAATTGATTTCTAGTTTTATGCCATGTGATCAGAGAAGATGCTTGATATGATTTCCATCTTCTTGAACTTGTAGAGACTTAGTTTGTGTCCTAACATGTGGTCTATCTTTGAGAATGTCTCATGTGCACTTGAGAATAATGTGAATTCTGTAGTCTTGGGGTGTAATTCTCTGTAGATATCTATTAAACCCATTTGGTCTAGTGCTTCATTGAGAGTCTCTCTTTTCTTGCTAATTTTTTGTCTAGAGGATCTATCTAGTGATGTCAGCAGAGTGTTGAAGTCCTCTGCTATGATTGTATTGCTATTGATTTCTCCTTTGAAGTCCTCCAGAAGATTTTTAATATATTTTGGTGCTCCTATATTGGGTGCATATATGTTTATCAAGGTTATATCTTCCTGTCGGATAGATCCTTTTAATATTATGTAGTGGCCTTCTTTGTCTCTAGTTATGGCCTTCATTTTGAAATCTATTTTATCAGATATGAATATTGCTACCCCAGCTTTTTTTCCCTTTCCTTTTGCTTGGAAGACTTTTTTTCATCCCTTCGCTTTCAACCTATGTGAGTCTTTTGTTGTGAGGTGGGTCTCTTGTAAACAACATATAGATGAGCCATGCTTTCTTATCCAATCAGCTACTCTGTGTCTTTTTATCAGAGCATTCAATCCATTTACATTTAAGATGATTATTGATACGTACTTATTTATTGCAACTTTTGTTTAGTGTGGTTATATATTTTTTCCTATTTCTTCTACTAATTACAGCAGTCCTTTTAACATTTCTTGCAGTGCTGGTTTGGGGCTAATGTACTCCCTTAGCCTTTTTTTTTTTTTTTTTAATCCTCACCCGAGGACATTTTTCCATTTTTTGTTCAGGTAGAGTGGGAGGGAGAGAGAGGAACAGAGAGAGAGAGAAACATCGATGTGAAAGGGACACATCAAGTGGCTGCCACCCGCACGACCAACCAGGGCCGGGGACAAACTGCAACCGAGGAACATGCCCTTAGCGAGAACCGAACCCGGGTCTCTCAGGACCGCAGCCTTAGCCTTTTTTTTTTGTCTGGGAAGCTCTTTATTTGACCTTCTATTTTGAATGATAGCCTTGCTGGGTAAAGTATCTTGAATTCAGATCCTTGTTTTTCATGACCTTGATTACTTCTTGCCATTCCCTTCTGGCCTGTAGTGTTTCTATTGAGAAGTCAGCTGAGAGCCTTATGGGGTTTCCTTTGTAGGTAACCTGTTGCTTATCTCGTGCTGCTTTTAGGATTCTCTCTTTGTCTTTAATTTTTGGCATTTTAATTACTATGTATTTTGGCGAGGACCTGTTTGGGTTTTTCTTAGTTGGGGCTCTCTGTGCTTCTTGAACTTGAATGCCTTCTTACTTCACCAAATTAGGGAAGTTTTCTGTCACTATTTCTTCAAATATATTCTCTAACCCTTGCTCATTTTCTTCTTCTTCGGGGACTCCTATGATACAAATATTATTACATTTCCACTTGTCCCACAGTTCTCATAGGCTGTCTTCCTGTTTTTTAATTGTTTTTTTTTTTCCTTTTGGTTTTCTGATTGGTTGATTTTTTTTCCTACTCTGTCTTCTAATTCACTGATCCGGTCCTCAGCTTCTTCTACTCTGCTGTTTAGACCTTCCAGTGTGTTCTTTATTTCTGCTACGTCATTCTTCATTTCTTCTTGGTGGTTTTTAATTTCCAGTTGGTTGATCTGAATGTTTCTATGTCTTTACTCATGGTGTTGATGTCCTTACTCATGCTGTTGAGCTTCCTCAAGATCATGGCTCTGAATTCTAGCTCTGTTTACTTGCTTCACTGTACCTCATTTATCTCATCTTCCATAGAGGTCTCTTGTTCTTTCATTTGGCATTTGTTTCTTTGTTTCACCATTTTGGCTATCTCAGTGGGCTTTGGAGCCTGCCAAATTTTCTCTGTGGGTGTTGGTGTTCTGCTGTCTGTGGCTCCCCCTACTGGGTTTGGATGAGCGTGGGAGGACCCACATTAAACACCACTGTCAAGTCTTACTTTCTGGGGTAGAGTTGCAAGCCCAGGAATGGTTCAGTTATTCTCTAGCTTTTTGCCTGGAGGCTAGTAGTCGTGGTTACTTGAAGAGCCTTGGGTTCTCAGTTGAATGAAAAACTCCCTCAGGCCCTGGCCGGTTTGGCTCAGCGGTTAGAGCGTCGGCCTGTGGTCCAGAGAGACCTGGGTTCGGGGGTTTGGTTCCTGCTAAGGGCATGTACCTCGGTTGCAGTTTGTCCCTGGCCCTGGTTGGTTGTGCAGGTGGCAGCCACCCGATGTGTCCCTTTTGCATCAATGTTTTTCTCTCTCTCTCTCTTCCTCTCTCTCCCTCCCACTCTATCTGAACAAAAAATGGAAAAAAAAAAATGTCCTCGGGGGAGGATAAAAAAAAAAACTCCCTCAGGTGTTCAGTGTAAGATTTTCTGAGGGTGGGGCAGATGCTGGTGTTAATAAGACTCAATTTGCATTTCAATGGCCCACTGGGTGGGGTTGAATCTCTGAGGGAGAGGATGCTGCCTCTTCCCAGAGCCCTGGGAAGGAGTAAGATGGCCACCGTCCTGCGTGGCCACAACTCAGCAAAAGCTCTGAGTGCCCTCCAAATCCCAAGTGTCCCCACACAGTTCCAGCCCAGTCTGCCCTCCCTGTGCCAGAGTAAAGGTGAGTGGCTGTGGCTATTTTAGCGCTCTGTCCCGGCTCTGCACTGTGGAGCGGCTTGGGCCTTTAACCCCGAGGGCGCTGCTTATAGCTAAGACCACTGCTGCTGTCCGTGGGCTCCCAGCCCCCCTCTTCTGCCTCTGCAATCCTACCAGGATTGGTTATATGGTCCTCGTAAGCTGCTTTTCTGTTGCTTTTCCTCGAGGATTTGTCTTTATTTTAGTTGTAATTCCAGTTTGGTCCTGGGAGATGGTCTGTTTAGCTTCCATTCACTCCGCCACCATTTTGGATTTCCTGAAACTTATTTTATTTTATTTTTTATCTTCACCCGAGGACATTTTCCCATTTTTTTGTTCAGGTAGAGTGGGAGGGAGAGAGAGGAACAGAGAAAGAGAGAGAAACATCGATGTGAAAGGAACACATCGAGTGGCTGCCACCCACACTACCGACCAGGGCTGGGGACAAACTGCAACCGAGGTACATGCCCTTAGCGGGAACCAAACCCGGGTCTCTCAGGACCGCAGGTCGACACTCTAACTGCTGAGCCAAACCGGCCAGGGCCTGAAACTTATTTTTGATCATTTTGATACCAATCAGTTGTGGGAACCTTTTCTGGTTTGGCCAGAACATAGTGTATTTCGGGGAGGGGGTGGTGTAGAATCAGAGGTGACTAAAAAGTATGTTGGGCTAAAATTTGGAGAGCTTTGAATATCATGTGTATAAGTCAGGATTAGGTTTGACTGCAAGCAGCCAAATTATAGTAGCTTAAATACATAAGAGTTTATTTTCTCTAAGTAAAATAACTTCAAAGAATGGCATCTCCACTGTCACCAGGCTTCCTATATCCTTAGCAAGAGCTTCCATCTTTAAAGGTGCCTCGTGGTCCAAGATGGCTGCTGAAGCTCCATCATTTCAGACATGGAGGGAAAAGGAAGTGAAGGCAGGCAACCTGTCCATCTAGCTGCCCTCTTTATGGAACTTTTCAGTAACAAGTTATATTTACATCTTATTGGCCAGAACTTAGTTACATGACCATTTATCTGCAAGAAATCCTGAGAAATATAATTCTTAAAACTCTGGGCATCTCCTGGTTAAGGTTTGAGTTCTGTTTCTAAAGATAAAAGGAGGATTGATGCCAACAGGCAACTGGAAGTCTCAGCAACATCAGAGTAAGGGGTTTAGACGTCATTCATCTGGGAGCCCTGTGGGAGATTGTTTAGCCGGAGACTGGCATAATCCAAATTGCTGACTAGAATAATTAGTCTGGGAGCATGAAGAACAGATTGTAGTAGAAAGAGACTGGAGACAGAAAGAACAGTTAGGAAGTGATTTCACTGGTCAAGGCGGGTAGTGATGAAGATAGAAAATGGAAAGTGAAGGGAACAGGGGAGATATATTTCAGGAGTATATTATTAGAGTGGCAGCTCATTGGATGTGACTGTGTTAAAATAAACCACACATTGATTTTGCAATAGGAAATTCAGACAACTAACCACTGAACATGGAATTCAATTTTGGTGCCATTTCTGGAAAGAGAAAAATCAGAAGAGCTTATTTGGGGCCAGGTGATGAGCTTGGTTTGGAACAAGAGGTTCATGCAGAACACTTATGTCAATGGTTTTCAAAGTGTGGTTCTCAGACAAACTGCATCGGCAAACTGGGAACTTGTTAGAAATGCAAATTCTGGGACCACATGCCAGACATACTGAATCAGAAACTGTGGGGTTGGGGCCTAACAATCTGTTTTAACAAATACATGTTGTACATTGATATACTCGCAATAAAATATAGGAATAGAAATATAAAAACATACCATTTATAATAGCATGAAAAATAAAAAATAGTTAGGGATTAATTTGACTGCAGATATGCAAGACCTGTAGTCTGAAAACTATAAAACATTGCTGAGATAAATGAAAGAAAATCCAAGTTAATGGAGAAATATTATGTCCATGCATTGGAAGACTCAATATTGTTACGATGATCTATAAGCCAAATTGATCTATAGATTCAATACAGTCTCAAAATCCCAGCAGTCCTTTCATTTGTAGACATTGACAAATGGATTCCAAATGCATATGAAAATACAAAGATCCCAGAATAGCCAAAACAACTCTGAAAAAGAACATAGAAGGCTTACACTACCTGATTTCAAGACTTATAAAAAGATACAGCAATACAGTGTGGTACTGATATAAAGACAAATAGATCAATGGAGCAAAATACAAGTCCAGAGATAAACCCACACATAAATAGTAAACTGATTTTTGACAAAAGCATAGCCATATCCAAAAAACCCTACCTCACACCATATATCAAAATTAACTAAAAAAAGGATCATAGACCTAATATAAAAGCTAAAACCATAAAACTTCTATAATTAAACATAGGAGAATATCTTAGTGATCTTGAGTTTGGCAAAGTTTTCTTAAATATGACCCCAAAAGCCAAAGTATAAAAAAGCAATACATTGGACTTTATCAAATTAAAAATGTTGCTCTTAATTAATCAATTTTTTTATCCTCTCCCAAGGACATTTTTGCATTTATCTTCAGATGGAGCGGGAGGGAGAAAGGGGGGAAGAGAGAGAGACACACATCTATGTGAGAGACACATCAACTTGTTGCCACCCGCATAACCCCAACTGGGACTGGGGGAGAACTGCAACTGAGGTACGTGCCCTTAGTGGGAACCGAACTCAGGACTCTCTGGTCCGCAGGCTGACGCTCTAACCGCTGAGCCAAACTGGCCAGGGCAAAATGTGCTTTTTAAAAGATATTGTTTTTAAAAATGGAAAAGTAAGCCATATACTGGAAAAAATTATTTGCAAAACATATGCCCAACAAAGCATGTGTTTTTTAAAAAATATAAAAAACACTTCAGCTCAACAGTAAGAAGATAACAATCCAATTTTTAAAATAAGCAAAAGATTTGGACATATAACCCAGAAAGATATATGGATAGCAAATGAGCACCTGAAAAGCTACTCAACATTATTAGTTATTAAGAAAATGCCACTAACATACCCACTTGAATGGCTAAGATTAAAAAGACTGATCATACTAGATACTGGTAAAGATGTGGAACAATTAAAATTCTAATACACTGCCGGTGGCTGTGTGAAATGGTACAATTAATTTGAAAAACAGTCTGGCAATTCACTTACCATATGAGCCAGCCGTTCTACTTTTTTTAAGACTATGTTTTTAAAGCCTGGCCAGTGTGGCTCAGTGGTTGAGTGCCAACCCATGTACCAAGAGGTCGCTGGTTTGATTCCCAGTCAGGGCACATGCCCAGGTTGTGGGCCAAATCCCCAGTGGGGGACATGCAGGAGGCGGACAATCAATGTTCTCTCTCATCGATGTTTCTATCTCTCTCTCCCTCTCCCTTCTTCTTTCTCTAAAGTCAATAAAGAAAAAAAATTTAAAAAAAAAATGTTTTAATGGGTTTGAGAGAGAAAGAGAGAGAGAGGGAGAGAGTAACATGAATGTGAGAGAGAAACATGGATCAGCTAGCTGTCTCCCGCATGTACCCAGGCCAGGGACCAAACCCACAACCTGCATGTACCCAGGCCAGGGACCAAACCCACAACCTGACCGGGAATTGAACTGGTGACCTTATGGTGCACAAGACGATGCTCAACCAACTGAGCCTCACCGGCCAGGACCATTCCACTTCTAAGAGAAATAAAAGCACAAATATTTTTACATGAATGTTCTAGGCAGCTTCTTTGGAATAGCCCCAAATGGGAAACCCAAATGTTTAACAACTAGAGAATGGAGAAACAAAAGTAATGAACTACTGAAACATGCACTATCATGCATGAATCCCAAAATAATGATGCTGTATGAAAAAGCCAGAAACAAGAAAGAGTACATAATTTATGATTCCTCTTACATAAAATTCTAGGAAATGCAAATCTCTCTAGTGACACAAACAGGTTAAAGTTTGCTTGTGGATGGGGGTGGAGGTTGAGGGGATAAAACAGGGATTATAATGGGAAACAAGGAGATCTTGGGGGGGGGTAAGGATATGTTCATTATCTTGATTGTAGTGCTGGTTTCATGACTGTGTTCCTATGTCAAAACTTATTAAATTGTTTATTTTAAATACGTGCAGTTATACTTTGTATAATACTGTAAAACATGTTCTTTGGCCCCACTCCAGGCCTTCTTAATCAGAAATTGTGGGAGTAGTGCCCAGGAATGTGTTTGAACCAACTCTCCATGCAGGTGATTCTGAGGTACAGCAAAGCCTGAGACCACCAATTTAGGTGATAAACAAGCAGGTGGTTGACATAAGGCTCTGGGTTGGAGTATAGATTTGAGAGTCACCTGCTTGGAGGTCAAAGCTGAAGTTGTAGGATAAAATAATTTCGATAGTAAAGAACAGAAAGCAAGAGGTGGGGACTAGAGAAAACCTACCCTCGGGGGACAGGAGGAAAAGGACAGAAGCAATGAATAAGTGGCCTGAGGTTGGGGGAAGGAAAGTAGCAGATGCCAAGGAAGGGATTTTAAGATATGGGTGACCAATAATGATGATACCAATGTGGTACCTTAGATTTGCATAAGTGCTGTCCAGTTGCAAAATTGTTTTCACGTACATTAGTGCATTAACCATGCCAGGGGTGGGCAGACAGGCATCAATAATGTTATACCTGGTAGGCAGCACAGTTTCCAGGAGAGAGCCCAGGATTTGGAGTCGGACAGTCCTGGGTAGAATCTAGCTCCTTCACTTACTCATGTGTACACTTGGTCAAGTTTCTCAAACTGGGTCTTCATTTCTCTATTTTCAAAGTGGGGGTGATTCTACCCACTAACAGGGTATAATGTTTGTGGTATATAAATACCTGCACCAGATAACTTACAAAGTTGTTAGTTTCTTTGTACTTTTGACCTCATATTCCTCATATTACAGATAAAGAAATTGAGAGCCAGAGGGAGTAAGTGATGGAGCAGGTCAATATCTACCAGGTCACCAGGCTGGTAGATACTTTATTTGGAGGCACATTCTTGATTTGTAACCCATGGAAGACTGGGCAGGTATGGAGAGGGGCCTCGGGTTCTGTGAAACTCTTGAATCACATGCAAAATGGATATGAATGTGATGTGTGTTTTTCCTGAAGCACATGTTCATTATTTATATTGGCAGCTCCAAGGGGTTCAGCATCTAAAAAGGTTAAGAACTTGTGCTCGAAGGTCAGTTGGATTTATTTTGCCCTAAGTGCCTTGATTCACACCTCCCCATATTCTCAGCCATCCCTCTTTCCCATCACATATCTTCTACCCTGAACATAGTTTCATTCCTTGTCTGCTGAGTGACCAATCTGCAAGCCAGGAAACTTGCTTCATGGTCTCACCTCGAATCATTCATTCGCTCCACAAGCAGCTGCTGATCACCTGCAGGTCCAGTCAGCACCCTCTCTAGCATAGGGAAGGACTCAAACGCGGATGAAAATCCATCCTTGAAGGAGCTTACGGTCTGGTAGAGGAAGAGGCAGGGACAGAGATGACTAGAACAGATACAAGCAGTCTGTGATGGGAAACATAAGAGAAGGAGCACAAGCAAGGTCATCTGGAAAGACTGCATTTAGACTGCCCAGCACTGACCTTGGGGAACCTCTCTGTCTACATGTCTGTCCACTCAGAAATGTACAACCCTCAGCTTCCTCTTTATTCTTCAAACCATCACAACTTTCCTTCTACCCACCTCTTTGATGAAATGCTCTCCTCAAGGTCAACCACCAGAAACTCCTTGCCATCTCCAATAGACTCTGCCACTTGGATATTTGTTGCCCTTCTATGGCACTGAGCCGTGTTGGCTGGTACCTTTGGGTCTCATTCCCCCACAGCTTTCATGACAGCAGCATCTCCTTGTCGCCTCCTGCTCCTCCGCCTACCTCCCTCTCAAGCTACCTTTAAGGTTGGTGTTCACCACAGTTCCATCTGCAGCCCACAACTCTTCCCTTTCCACATTCTCGCCCTAGGGACCTCATCAGGCCCATGGCTCCTCTGACCACACACTTTCCCCCCAGTCCAGCCTTTCTCAGAACTTAAGTCTGAATAACTCGGAGCTCAGCTCTGAATAACTGCCCAGCAGCTCCAGCTGGATTTCTCCAGAATCTCAATTTCAACTCACCCACACTGAACTTACCACCCATCCTAACCCCAGTCCGAATCCATTTGTATGTTCCCAGAATTAGTCACCCAAACCAGAACCCTGGGAGTCATTGTAAATACCATCTTTTTCATTACCTCTTTCATTCAAGCGATCACAAAGTCCTGTGAATTTTACCTCTCTCTCTCTCTTTTTTTTTTGGTATGTGCCCCTAGAGGGAACCGAATCCTGGACTCTGTGGTCCACAGGCCATGCTCCAACCGCTGAGCCAAACTGGCCAGGGAAACCTCTTAAAAGCTTTTTAACTGGCCTCTTCGTCCCCATCCCTGCTGCCTCTGTCCCCATTGTGCCCTTACCATCTTTCCTGTATATCTGCAGTATCTTCCTTTCACCGGCCTCCTCCCGCCTCAGCCCAGCCTGTAATAGCCAATAACTATAACTAATCTTCACCAAGTGTTGCCACATGCCACCCGTATTCATACTATGTTATTTCACTATTATTATTCCCATTTTACAGATGAGAGAATTGAGGCAGAGACGTTAAGTCATTTGTAAGTAACACAGCTAGTAAGTGGCAGTGCTGAGATTTCTCTAAAATGCGAATTTTAATTATTTCACACATTGTCCTAAAATCTGTAAGGGCTCCCCAGCCCCTTAAGAAAAAACTCAAATTCTTAAACATGGGAATCAGACCTTCAGATCTGAGTCCTGCCTACCTCTCCAGTGTCCACTTTGCCTCTGGGTTTGAGTACATGCTGTTCTTTCCACCAGAAACTCCCCATTTCCCTACATGCCCTCACTCCTGACATTTTTCATTTTTTGCCTTCATAACCCCTACTCATTATTCTAAAAGCTCAGGCACTGTCTTATGCAGAAAGCCTTCCTTGGGTGCCCTTCTCCAGCTTGGGCAGGCACCTGTGGTGGACATTGTAATGTGCCACCCAAATCCCTTTCTCTTTCTTTTTTTTTAATCCTCGCCCGAGGATATGTTTTTACTGATTTTAGAGAGGGAGGAAGGGAGAGGAAGAGAGAGAGAAACATACATCGGCTGCTTCCTGCACACATTCTAACCAGGGGATCAAACCCGCATCCTGGGTATGTGTCCCTGACTGGGAATCAAACCCGCAACCTTTCAGTTCATGGGATGATGCTCAACCAAATGAGCCACACCATCCAGGGCCCAGATCCCTTTCAATGAGGAACTTACCCCAGCTGCTGGGACTGTTAGCAGACAAAATCCTCAGCTATCAGCTCCCACTGGAGAATGGCCTCAGCTGGAGACAGCTACCCAGCTCAAGGTCACACCTGTTTCCTCGGTACCCGCATAGCACGACCCATTAACACGAGGTTATAAAAGTTGAGCTCTGTGGCCCACTTTGGGGAAAAGCTGAAGGGCCAGTCTAGCTCCAGAGTGTCTCAAGGGGTCAGCCTCTGCCCAGTCCTGATTCCTTCCTCTCCCTCCAAGGTTTTGATCCCAAGAGCGGCCTGATAACGCCCTGCACATCAATCTCCATCTCATACTCTGCTTCCTGGGGGAGCCCCAGTGCTTCCGTCTCCCCAGCTCTGCTCAGAGCTCTCTGAGGATGTGGGGATCCAGGGCTAGGGCACTACTGGAGAAAGGCAGTAGTCCCCATGAGCCCCAGCCCCAGGGGTACTTTAAATGTGGGGTAGTAAGTGACAAAAGCTTCTGCCTCCATTGATCCACCTGGTCATGGTTTCTTAACCAGATAATTCATCCCCAAGTGGACTTCCTGACCCCAGGTGGATAATTAATTTGGCAATTCTTGCTGTCCTCCAGTTTTTACCTGACTCCCACCCCCCAGCAGCCCCCAATCCATACTGTGAGGCCAGAGCATTGCTTTCAGAAGGCAAAAAGTGAGGATGTTTGGCAATGAGGTTGTCACACAATGTGACCACTCTAAAAACGAGTTACTTATACTCAACTGCTCCCTGCCAAGATAGCATGGACCCCCAAAGTACCATCACTCTCAGACCTCACATCCTTGAATTACAAACTCCGAAACCTAACTTCTAATCCTAAAATCAAAGAAACAACAGAGTATCTTGGGAAAGGCACAGATTTGGAATCATGTATATTTGAGTTCAACTCCTAAATCTTCCCTGTGTTGGCTGGGAGACCTCAGGTGAGTCACTTCAGCTACCTAAATACCTACAGCCTCATTTCTACGTCTGTGGAACAAATGTGGTGACAATATCTTCTCACAGGGTTTTTCTGTTGTTGTTTTTTAAAGCTGAGACACCACATGTAAGACCCTCAGGGGCTGCTTAGTACCTGATAGTTCTCTTCCTCTAAACTTAAGAAAACTCCCCAGAGCCAGAAATATAATAGAATAATAACTCTTTTATAGAACTGCCTATGTGTCAGGAACTATTCTAAGCACCCTAATTATACCAAATCAATCTTCTCAACAATCCTGAGAGGTTGGTACCATTATAAACCTCATTTTGCAGATTAGGAAATGAGACACAGAGAAGTTAAGTCATTTGCCTGAGGTCACACAGCTGGGTAGAGGAAGAGTCAGAATTAGAACCCAGGCAGTCAGGCTCCAGACCTATGCCCTGGGGGTGGAGGGTCATACTCTGCCCCCAGGAGACTCTCAAGGAAGCTTGTTGATGAGGAGCCCTGACTCTGACCAGAGCAGGGTAGAAAGCAGAGAACATGTCGTGGAACTTCTTGGTGTTGGTGTCAATATTTGTTGTTTGTAGGTTAGTGTGCATGTATATAAGGGTGTATCCGATGCCTGTGGGTCTGAGCTTAAGCCTGCTGCAGGGGAATCAGGGAAACTTCCTGGAATAGGTGCCAGCTGAGTGGGGCTTGAAAAGATGAGGAATGTGGTTGGTGGAGAAGCAGGAAACTGCAGGCCTGTCAAGGAAGGTGGCCAGTCCTGAGGGGCTTGTGTGGATAAGAGTGGAGGAGTCAGAAGGGGTAATTGAGGCCTGTTGTGGAGAGCTCTGAATGCCACACTGAACCATCTTCGTCAATGGAGCGATTGTTTGGAGTAATGCTTCAGAAACAATAATCAGGCAGCAGGAGATGAAGGGCAAAGATAAGAGGAGGGACTCTAAGAGCCAGCAGAAATACCTTGGGGGCCACCCACTGCCTGCATCCTTGTGAAATTATCCCCCCCCCCCCCCCGCCAGTCCTCTGACAGACCTGTTATCCTGGGGAAAGGAAGAGGGCACCGTCAGAGTCCTTAATTCCCTGGGTCTTCTGTTCTTGGAAAGTGCCTCCTGCACGTCCTGCAGCCTAAGTGGGAACTGAAGACGGCATGCCGGTGGGAGTGGTGTGAAAAGATGGCAGAGCTGCAGGAGAGAGCCCCCATGCATGGCCTATAGTGGCTACTTCATGATTATTTCTTCATCTAAGAAATAATAAGAACTGCTCTGGTCAGTGTGGCTCAGTTGGTTGGGAGTCATCCCATGTACCAAAAGGTTGCTGGTTCAATTCCTGGTCAGGGCACATTCCCAGATTGTGGGCCTGATCCCCAGTAGGGGGTGTGCAGGAGCCGGCCGATCGATGTTCTGCTCTCATATCAATGTTTCTCTTTCTCTCTCCCTCTCCCTTTCTCTCTCTCTCTAAAAATCAATTAAAATATTTGTTTTTAAAAAGAAAAGAAATAGTTCAGCTGGTGTGGCTCAGTGGTTGAGCATCAATCCATGCACCAAGAGGTCGCCGGTTTGATTCCCAGTCAGGACACATGCCCAGGTTGTGGGCCAGATCCACAGTGGGGAGCATGTGGGAGGTGGCCAATTGATGTTCTCTCTCATTGATGTTTCTATCTCTCCCTGTGTCTTCCTCTCTCTCTCAAATCAATAAAGGAAAAGAAAAAGAAAAAGAAAGTACTAAGAGAAAGATACCCAAAGAGAGACACACATAAAGGGAAGAAAAAGAGAAGATGCCTCTAGGAGGGGGATTTGTATTAGTGCCCATTTGCCTCCATAGCACCAGGCAGGAGCTCACACACCCTTGTTGAGTTGAGAGACTCAGAGGAGATTCAGAAAGTGATCAATAACTGAGATAGCCACAAATTATGGAAAGAACCAAGGTTTGTGGTTGAGGAGCTGGGTGGGCTTCCTTTCCCTTGCTGCCATCTATTTCCCACAATTTCTGTGCCCCTTAAAAACACAAACAAAAACAAGTCCTGAGTCTGTTCCCATCTCTCAAGCCTGGAAAGTGAACAGATCTCCAAGGAAGACTTCTAAGGCCTAACTCCAGTTTCCTGGAATCTCTGGCAGGGAGGCTGAGGGGAGGAGTGGAAGAGAACCCTAGGCCAGCACTTAGCTGCTGGAGTTTGGAGAAAGACTGCCTGGGGTTGCTGAGGGTCAGGGTAGGGGTGAGAGGAGGGTCTCTGCCCTCCCATGTTCCCATGCTCCTTTGCCATCCCAACCCCAGGCCATGCTCAGAGGCAGGCTCTGTCACACACATAACATGCCTTATTAGGGAGGCAGAAGGCCAGCTATGGGTATAGGGACTCAAAGACAAGCAAGTGAGGAGGGAGAAGGCAAAGAGGAAGGACATGGGAGAAGAAGAGAGGAAAAGAGGGAGAGAAAGAAAGGGAGAAGAAGAGAGGGAGGAGGTAGGATAGGGTGTGTGGGGAGGGGGAAACAGAATTTTTCCCAAATAAGAAAATTACATACTTAATAGAAACAAATATCTAATAGGTGATAAACATAAACATCGAGATCACTGAGTCTGATTGTCTTTCTAATTGTCTGCTCCCCGGTTTATCTGTTTATCTCTCTGTCCATCTTCTAGCCATTCACCTAATTATTTCTTTTTTTTTTAATTTGTCCAACTAGCCAGGTATCTACAGGTCCTAGGTTTGACTACTTGTCTAGTCTTTGTCCACCTGCCCATTTATTATTCTATTTTGTTTTGATCTATCTAACCATTTGGCTGATCATCCACTTATCCATCCATCTATAATATACCTGCCTACCTTTTAGTGATCTGTTCATTCATGCTCATTCATATTCTCTCTCTCATCCATGTGTTATTTACTGATCATTCTGTTTCTCTGTTCCTCTGTCTGCTGTTGGTATACACATGAACATATTATCTATCTGCCTCTCTGATGGTCTGTCAACGTGCTTGCCACATTATCTGTTCATTTCCATTTATATATCTGTACAACTTTTTGTCTATATTCCCATTTTTTCTTCCCTTCTTCCTCCCTATATTCCTCCTTACCTTCCTTCCTTTCTTCCATCATCCATCTACAGCTGTTTGTTTGATAAATATTTATTGAGCACTTACTGTGTGCTGAGCTTTGTGTTAGTCTGGGGATACTAAAAGTAGGTAAGACGTGATTCCTATCCTCAAGGAACTTGTGACCTGGAACTTACCGTAAGGAAGAGTAATAAGGAAACTAACTCTCACCACACAGTGGGTAAGAGTTGACATGGTGCTGTGCAGAGGTGGCCATGGGAACACTGAGAAAACTTCAAATCAGATTGGGGTCAGGGAAGATTTTTCTGGAGGAGGTTTCAGTGGCCTGTTTTTCTGCATATGTCTTCTTCTGCCAGTCCATTTGTCCCCCCATGTCCTATTCCATATTTCCATTTGCCCAATTCATCTCTGTCCATCTGTCTCCTTACCTAGTGTCCATCTACAAGCCATCTGCTCATCTCTTTGTCAGTTGAAGAATTTGGTTATTGTCTAACTGTTGATCTATTGGTCATTTATCTGTGTGTCTCTCTTCTGTTGGTTGGTGTATCTCCCCAATCCTCCATTGCTTGTCTGCTAGTTTGTCAGCTGATTTGTGTAGCAATTGGGGTGCTTCTGGCTGCAAGTAACAGATAACCCTACCCAAAGTAGCCAAGATGATAAGAAAAATATTATCTCACGTAACAAGAAGTTTGGGAGGAAGATTCCCAAATTGGTTGATGTGGCCTAAAGGCATCATTCAGCACTCAGATTCTTTTCACATCTCTCCTCTGCTGCCGTTGGCATGCTAGCTTCTGACTCAGGAGAAACCTCAAGGTTTTGAAAAGGCTGCAGCACCTCAGCACAGTACCTCTTCACACAGCAAAGTCCAAACTTTGAGAGAGAGCACATCTCTCCCACAGGTCCTTCTATAAGTGTGAGGCAAAATTTCTCCAAAGGAAGTCTCCTTAACAGACCTCCTTCCACATTAAAATGGTCAGAATTATATCATATGTCCATTTCTAAATAAATCCCCAGCAAGGGGAATGGAAATTACCATGATTTTTCTGAATCAACTAAGAGTAACCTCTAGGGCACAGGAGGGGTTCAACCCTCCCCAAAGGACTTGGTCTCCAAACACCAAACAAAATAGTGAATTCCATTAGTGAGGAAGAAGGATGGAACATGGGGCATGGTTGTTGGTTAGGCCTATTCTGTATGCAGAGCTGAGCTATATACCCATTTTTTCTGTGCAATCAGCTGTCCATCTATCTGTCTATCAATTGGTCTACCTGTCTGTTGGTCTTTCAGTCACTCCTGGAGATAGTCTGCCTGCCTGACTATTCATGTCAGCCTGTGTGTCTATCTATATATCTATTTATCTGTGTCTCTATTTGTCTTTTGGTCTGTCTATAAATAAATCTGTTCATCAGTTTGTGTTTAGTCAGTATGTCTATCTGTCTCTGTCCATCCATCCATCTTCAGTTTCTGTCCACTACTGCCCTTCTCTCCCTTACCTATCCCATGTTTAACAAATGGATAGTTCATTTCCTTTTTCCCACCACAGAATAGTCTGAAATAACTCTTCAGACTCATTGCTCCAGACAAAGCACAGACCACGCGGCCCGCAACGCCCAGCAGGAGAGATGGCGGCAGGAAGAGATCACCATAGCTCCCCCTGGCTGCCCCAGGGAGCGGTGTCCCCCTGCTTTCCAGGTCCTGCCCAGAGCACAGCTGCCCATGGTCCCTGCCAGTGGTGGCCAGGCCCTCCCTAAGCTATCAGAGCTCCCAGAGTGATTTTCTCTATTCATTCATTCTTGAATGAATATTTATGGTGTACCTACCATGTGCTAAGCCCTTTCTTAGGTGATAGGGATACAGAAGGGATACAAGGGTTCTGTCCCCATAGGACTTAAAGTCTATGCATAGACATAGCCACACTTATACAGGCGTATACACCATGATGGGTGCACACACAAGTTCACCAATATATATTTATAGACATACACAGACACACAGACACTGCCAGGCTCTGTTGAGCCTAATATGTGTATGGCCCTTAAGTTAGTGCTATTCCAAAGCACATCTTTTTTTTTTATCCTCACCCGAGGACATTTTTACATTTTTTGTTCAGATAGAGTGGGAGGGAGAGAGAGGAAGAGAGAGAGAGAGAGAGAGAGAGAGAGAGAAACATTGATGTGAAAGGGACACATCTAGTGGCTGCCACCCACACGACCAACCAGGGCCGGGGACAAACTGCAACCTAGGTACGTGCCCTTAATGGGAACCAAACCCGGGTCTCTCTGGACCGCAGGACGATGCTTTAACTGCTGAGCCAAACTCGCAAGGGCCAAAAGCACACCTTACACACACACACACACACACACACACACACACACGTGCACACATTTATACAGTTGACTGCCCTGGGACCCCAACAGCAAGGCACAGGAAAGTGGTAAAGGATTATTTCTGTCCCACATCTAGTCTTAACTCCCTGCATAACCTTGACCATGCAATGTACAAAAGGGGCAACATGTGGCCCAGAGATGACCAAACCCCTCATTCCCTTGACCGACTCGACTCACACTTCTTTATATGTAAACGCTGCTTCCGATTTGTCTCTCACTGAGAACATTTCTCTCTCTCCTCCCCTCTCTGCCTGTCTGGATCCCTTCATGTCTCTGGAGGCTCCCCCCTGACAGTGCTCCTGTGTCTGTGTTTCCCTTCAGAGCATGACTGAGTCTGGGAACAGCGCTCTGTCTTTGTGTGGTATTTGAGTATTAGGGTAGAGTGTTTGAGTTCATGTCTGAGTATATGTGTGAACTGCTGTGTATTCCCATGTGTTTCTGCTGTGGGTCTCTGAGTATTTTTATCTATGTGTGTATATCCACACTCACACACACACACACACACACACACACGGATGCGCACTTGGCTCCCCTAATATGCTGAACGGGCCATTACGCCTCTTGCATGTGGGGCTGGGAGTAGGTGGGGAGGGGGGACAGAGGGAGGCAGCAGGATTCTGTAAGAACATTAAATCCCAAATAAAGTAGAAATATTTTTTAAAATTACCGACTTCCCGTTTTCTCCGAAATGGAGTGAAACGAGGCTGGTCCCGAGGCAGGGGCTCCACGGGGCCAGCCACTGGAAAGGGGCAGCGCTTTATTTTTTATTTTTGTAATAAGAGGAACTGAATTAGAAAAAACGGGGAAGGAAGAGCAGAGTCAGATTGTTAAAGGATTCAATGAGCTGTGGCCAATGTATTCGAAAGGTGCTTAAGGCAGCAGAGCCGCTCACCAAACACACACTCGCACGCAAACGCACACACACAGCCACACACAGCCACACTAAGGCACCACACACCACCATCACACTCACACGACCGAGACAAAGGCACATTCAACCACACTGGCTTTGGGACACACACCCAGAGACACACACAGGGCACGGGGACACAGCGCCCATCCCCACACACAGCCAGTGCGCATTCCAAGATGGACATGTCCATTAGGTGCCAGGGAAACTCACAGACACCTCGAGACACAGACTCGTCTGTTGCAAACAGATACACACAATGAGGCAGACACCCAAAGGCAAACACACACATTCACAGTCACACAGATACACTCACCACTCTTGGGTCCACACAGATATTTTCATATGTTTTACTACAACTACGAAATACACATCTAACACCTGTACACCCACTCACACCGCACACAACTCACCGCACACAGCTCACACTCACTCAGATACAGGTTCCCTCACCCAGGCACTCCCTGTGACTGACACTCAGACACTCAGGCCCCCAGACACACCCACACCATCACACCGTCACCCAACAGACCCACGCGCAGTTATTAACCATGATGACGCACGTTCATAGAGAGATTTACAGTTGACCATTTATTTCAGTCTATTTAAGCCCCACAATCATCCTGTGAAACAGAGACCCTCTCCCCCCTTTCGAGAGACTGCCGCGAAGCTCGGGGAGGGTAAACGACCTGCCCAAAGCCACACTCCAGCAACAGGCCAAGCCAGGACGCCAGCCCCCAGTTTTAAAATTTAAATTCCCACATGCAGGGAGCTGAACTAACAAAACACACGCAGTCTTGCTCATATGGTCTCATGAACCCAGCCGCACGCTCATTTGTTCACACAGGTTCGAACGCACACCCCCGACAACAGCCAGTGTGTGGCGCCGCACAGTGCCACAGTCTCACGCGGGCCTCCCCTTCCACCTCCCTTTCTGGTTTTCTAGTGGCTTCTAATCCTGCCTCCCCAGATAGACTGAGCTCAGGAAATTTCCCAGTGGGCAGAGTGGGGGCAGGAGCCAGGCCCTTCCTCTGAGCGAGCCCTGCGCCCTGCGAGCCGCATTCCTCCCGCTCCCCCAAAGAAACCCCGCCTCGTGGCCGCGCCGGCCCCCTCCTCCAGGGCCTGGGAAAGGTGAGCTCCCGCTTCCCTCGCCCACTCCTCCCACACATTCTAACCAAGGGGACATTAAAAAGTGCTGACAGGGCAGGGGAGAGCCCACCTGCCTGCCCGCCAGTCGGGCCACTTTCATCTCCACCGCCTCCTACCACAGCCGCCTTCCCAGGCCTGCCCTCCCCCAGGTCCCTCTTTATTAATCTGGCCCCGTCTAGCCAGTCCCGACCCGCCCAGTTGCCCCCAGCACCCTTCTCCCCTCCAGTGCCAGAGGGGGGGTAGCTCTTATGCCCCAGCATCCCAGGCCACGCCAGGCAGAGGCTCCACTCCCCACATCAGTCATCCCGGGGCCATGGAGAGGACCTCCAACAGTCTCAGAGGGGCTCGGTCTCCTGTAGATTTAACAGCAGGAGCTGGAGGTCTCCTAAGCACCCCACAGACACAGCCACATCACACCAACCGAACCTCACCAAGCCAGGGCACGCGTGCCACACACCCACAGTGCCACGTTCACACCACACACAACACACAACCTCCCACCCAACCCAGCCACAACCACTGTTGTTACATAGAGTGATACACAGCACCCACAATGACAGCCACACACAATGACACCTAGAGGAGACTTACACCGACAGCCGTACGATAAGTTACCCACATGGCCATCATTTATGGCGCCACAGTCAATGCATTCTCCTACAAGCGCTCACACACGATGACACCAGCATCACACACCAGAACATATTATCACCCATCGTGTGGGCTGCCCGTATCAATAATCAAACGGTTACTGGCTCATAGTGGCACTTAATAACTTAATATTTATTGAAGGAATAAACGATACAGTAACAACAGGTTCACCTACCACACTGCTCATGTGTACCTTAGAGCCGAAATGCACACGCCACACAAGTGGAAAGAAGCCCTGTGAAGAATGCCCACGCAGCATGTGACTGACTGATGTCGGGAAGGCAGACAGAAGCAGCAGATAGAATGAAAGGAACCCCGCTTGGACAGGGTGGGGGACAGGGCATTCAGTTACCTTTTGCAACTGGAGACATCTTTTTGAAACCCAAATCTAATCCTAGAATAAAGCTCTTGCACGTTTTAACAGCCTGCGCAGCCCGTCTGCTCTGTGACCCCTGCCTGGCCGTCTGACCACAGCTCCCAGCTCCCCTCCCTCCAGCCTCACTGGCCTTTGCTCCTTCCCTCGCCACTTCATTCCCTTCCGCCACAGGGCTTTGCATGTGCCGCTCCTTCTACCTACACTGCTTTCTCTCCTCTAGTCTCCTGGTTTACCTTTAGCTCTTGGTTCCAGGTCGCTTTCTAACTAGGTTAAGCCCCCCATGCTATAGACTGAACGGTGTGTTCCCCAAAGTTCATATGTCGAAACCTAATACCCAATGTGATAGCGCTAGGAGGTGGGGCCTTTGGGAGGCAAGTAGGTCACGAGGGCAGAGATTAGCGCCCTTATAAAAGGGCCTCCCTCACCCCTTCTTCCACGTGAGGATGCGGAGAGAAAACAGTCATCTATGAACCAAGATAGGCTCGCACCAGGCATTAACTCTACTAGTGCCTTGATCTTGGACTTCCCAGCCTCCAGAACTGTGAGAAATAAACTTCTGTTGTTTATAAGCCACCCAGTCTTTTCTTTCCTCATTGTCCTAGCAGCCTACGGACACCCCACTTACAAGTCCTTCTTATCACACGGTTGATCTCCCCTAATGGCACTTTTCACAGGAGGTTTTTCTGGCCCCACTGCTAGACTGAAGCCCTATGAGGGAAGATAGTGTCAGCCTTGGCTTCCATTGACTCCCAGAACGGGCACCTACTAGTCCTGAGGGCGTACTGTGTGTCCAGAGCACAGTAGGTACACAATGAACATTTGTCAAGTGAGTGAATGACAAACACACAGTACGTAAACAAACACTAGAGGCACAGCTCAGCCAGAAGTTAGTAAGTCCCAGAATGCCAGAACTGAGAGGAATTTGAGATAATCCTGGTTTTGCTCTTGAGTGTGAACTTGGGCAAGTCCCTTCATCTCTCTGGGCCTCACTATTTCTCATCTATAAATAAAGACGTCAGACTTTCATCCGGCCCTTGTGGCTCAGTGGTTGAGCATCGACCCATGCACCAAGAGGCTGCCAGTTCAATAGGGCACATGCCCAGGTTGTGGGCCTGATCCCTAGTGGGGGACATGCAGGAGGCAGCCAATCGATGTTCTCTCTCATCAATGTTCCTATCTTCTCCTCTCTCTAAAATCAATAAAGAAAAAAAAAAGACGCCAGACTTTCAGGGTGTGCTCTGTGGAGCTCTAGGGACTCCAGGAGCATCCAGAGCTGCTCTGGGCAGGAGCAAGGGCACGTGAGCTTCAGCCACAGCACTTCTGTTCTTGTCTGTGTGTGTGTGTGTTTTCAGAATTGAATAGACGGTTCTAACGTTTAAAATATTCTTTGAAATCCCTGGGCTAGTTTCCTTCCAGAATATAAAGCAAAAAATGGTTCTAAAACAGCAAGGAACCAGAACACGTGCTGCTTTTTATCTGCAAAGTTATCTAAGTGGACCCCCCATCTGCAGAATCGACAGAGGAAAGGAGCAATAAGAGTTGAATGAGCCCAATTGGAGGAGGATTCTTAGAGGAGAGGAGTTTTCAACATCCTCTGCTGATTCCTAACTCTGGTGACAGACTCAAAGAGACCAGGGAGCTGGGGGTGGGGGCAGGGATCAGGGCATCACTTTCCAGAAGGGACTGTGATCAAAGCAACAGCCAAAAAAGGCAAGGCGGGCCTGAATAGGGGTAGCAGAAGACACGGGGAGGGGGGGGGTAGAAGGGCACAGGGTGGTCCACAGCTTTGTAAGAAGCCCACATGCACTGAGGAAGGCAAACAGGAAACTCTAGCCCTGTCACCTAATGGGAGCTGAATTCTCCGGGAAAGGGAAAGTTGAGGGTGCAGGAGTCTGGACCCTCCTGAGAACCGCTGAGTCCGGAGGGCAGGGTAGGAAAGCCAGACAAATCAGGAGGTTACAGAACAGGGCTGGTTTTCTGTGTTCCTTGAGGCTGGGGCAGAGAATTTAATCGAGCTGGAGAAATCCACTACTTTGTACCTAAGGTGGGGGTGGTGCCTTGGGAACCCCTTAGCTCCGAGAACCACGCCCCCTCTCTCGGGTACATCCTCTTCAACCCGCCTTCAGAACCACAGCTCTTCAAACTCTCTCCAACTCCCAAACCTGTCCTGCCCACCAGCCATCTGTGGCTCCACTGTTGATCTCCGGCCTCCCCCCCACTACTGTCCCGAAGTCACTTGCTTCGGAAGCAGCCAGCCCCTAGGCCTCTTCTCTGCTAGTGATGTCCTTCTGGAAGCTCCCTGCTCTCTCCTAGTGGCCTGGCCTCGCCCGTTCTCTCCCAGCAACTCTCTCTCCCTTATCTGTGTAAAGGGCCCAGGCTCAGTCTGAAGGTCTTCAGTGCTTCCCCTCCACACTGTCTTCCCAGGACCAACTTATCTATAAGCAGGACTCAAATTCCACTACAATCCCATAGGAATGGCCCTCAGAGGGTCCTGTTTTGTATGTGTGTTGAGCAGCATGGGTCCTCAGTGGATGTGGATTAGTGACTCCCAAACTGGCACTTCAGTCCTGACTTCCAACTGGCATCTCCAGCTCCTCACCAGAGGTCTCCTCCCAGACTCTCCATCATCACCTTAAATTCACTGTGATCCCTTAAGTCATTAACAAGCCTATCCCTCCCAGAATTCCTTCCCAGGCCATGTGCCTACTAGATTCAGCCCAGCCCACTCTCCAGTCAGGCATCTTCACACTGGGCTCTCTTTCAAGTGACCCACGGTATTGCTACTCATTTGCACACTCCAGCCCCAAACCCAACCCAGCTCATGTGCCTTTCCTGCCAGGGTTTGGCCCCACTCCCCAAATGGGTCCCTAGATTCTCCTCCTCCCACCCAACCTCTCCCTTAGCTCCATGAGAGATCTTCCTAAATATGTCCTGACCCTCGTTCAGAACCCCATGGCTTTCCACCTGGAATACTTTTCTCTCCTCCAGTCTCCTCCTTTACCTTTAGCTCCTGGTTCCAGGTCACTTTCTAACTAGGTTAAATCCTCCATGCTCTGGACTGAATGTTTGTGTCCCCCAAAGTTCATAGGTTGAATTCTGCTTCCTGTCCACACCCTTCCGCCTGGCCCTTTGGGGTTTGGTTCCAGCCTACTTTTGCAGCCTTGCCTCTGCCCTCTCCTACAGGAAGCTTTTCGTCCGATAGGTTCTGACTCTTCCCAGGCCCTGATAGACCTCCAAGCTCATTCCAAATGCCCGACACTCGCTAAGCTGCTCTCATCTCGGAAACTGCTAGTCCTCTGAGCAGTTCAGTCCCCAGCATCCATTCCTGCTGTTTCTCCTGTGCATTCTCCACCGGGACATGACTAACCACTGTCAATACTCCTGGCTCCTGCCCACTGAAAACCAGTAGCTCCTCCAAGCCCTTGTGACAATAAAAATGTTCCTGGTTGAGAACAACCAGTTGGATGCTATTCTCTCACCTTTCCCTCCCTACCTGACCCTCTCTAAATTACCAATATGCACCAGAACCTTCTTTCAGTTTCCCCCGAGTCCTTAGCTTCTGGCTGGAGTAATGACAACAACAACAGTAATAATGATAGTAATAATAAATAGCATCCCTTTAAGTAGTACTTTCACAACATACTGCTTTAAGTCCATTCTATGTATTAATTCATTTAATCCTCACAAAAATCTATGTAATAGTATTACTATTATCCTTTTCAGATGAGGAAAGTGAGGGAGAAATTAAGTAACTTGCCCTTTTTATCAACTACTACCTACCTAGTAAGTAGTTGATAAAAAGGCATATCAGAAAGCACAGGCTTTTGCCCTGGCTGGTGTTCTCAGTGGTTAGAGCACCGGCCAATGCACTGAAGGGTTGTGGGTTTGATTCCTGGTCAAGGGCACCTACCTAGGTTGCACGTTCAATCCCCAGCCCCAGATAGAGTGTGTGCAGGAGACAACCAATCTATGCATCTCTCTCAGATCAATGTTTCTCTCCCCACCCCTCCTCCTTCCCTTCTACTCTCTGAAAATAAGTGGACAAAATATCTTCGGGTGAAGATTAACAACAACAACAACAAAACAGCACAGACTTTAGAGTCTGAAAAAACTTTCAAATGCCACCAACTGGCTGTGTGACCATGACCAAGCTACTACTTCTCTCTAAACCTCAATTTCCCCATTTGCAAAATGGTAATAATAACACCTAATTCATGGGAGGGGGGCAGTCCTGGGAGGATTAAGTTAGTTAATATAGAATAATGTTTGGCACAAAGCAATGCTCCCTTTCTGCATCTCTTCCTGTTCTTCTCTCCACACCAGAGCCCACCTCAGATACTTAAAAATAGTAACAGTGGTAATGCCTCACATTTGAACTCAGGCTCTTGACCCCCACACGCATGGCTGCCCACATTGTTCCATTGAGCCCTCCCAGGCTGGGCTCCGGCAGCTGTCCCCCAGGGAGGCCCCTCACTGCTCTCGCGGTGTCCTGGCCTCTAGGCTTCTAGGATTGTTGTAATTTGGTTATACCATGGCTTGCTGCTCCATCCTGCTCCCCAAATGCAAAGCATCAAATGTCCAGACTGTTCCTTTGATCCCACCCCTTCCTCTGTGTCCTTTCAGCCCAGCCCTACCCTGGCCACCCTACTTGAAGGAGCAGATCTTAACCTTGACTTCAATTTTTTATTTATTTGTTTATTATTTATTTATTATTTTTTAATCCTCACCTGAGGACATTTTTGCATTTATCTTCAGATAGGGCAGGAGGGAGAGAGGGAGGAAGAGAGAGAGAGACATTGATGTGAGAGAGACATTGATGTGAGAGTGGTTGCCACCCACATGACCTCAACCAGGGCCTGGGACAAACTGCAAACGAGGTACGTGCCCTTAATGGGAGCCGAACCCAGGTCTCTCCGGTCCACAGGCCAGTGCTCTAACTGCTAAGTCAAACTGGCCAGGGCTTGACTTCAATTTTTAGATCAAAGCTTTGGCTCAGCCAGAGCCCCATAACTTCACCCCTTTCTTCCCACCTGAAGACTTGGCCTCTTCCAGGCCTTGGCTCCCTGT
Organism: Molossus molossus; assembly: GCF_014108415.1. Lineage (NCBI taxonomy): Eukaryota > Metazoa > Chordata > Mammalia > Chiroptera > Molossidae > Molossus > Molossus molossus. The sequence continues at coordinate 23,605,243 of NW_023425352.1, forward strand.
CCTTCCTTTTCCTTCTAGAACTTGGCTATTCTCCATGTCTACTCTTTCCAGTAGCTTGTGTCTTCCTCTCCAATGGCTCCTTCTCCTCTGTCCTCTGTCCACACATGTGCTCCTCTCCCCTTGACTAGCAAAGCTTTGCTGCAACTTCTTTTTCAAAATATGGGCCTGTCTCCAGTCCTCCGTGTATTTCTCAAAGGATAACTTACAGTTGTCTACCCTTGCTGCCCCTATTTCTTCTCCACCAACGCACTCTTTAACTCCTATCATTCTGTTGACCTCTTTAAAAAATTATTTTTTTGCATCACCATTTATTCCCTCAATGCCCTTTTCCCCCTCCCCCCATAAATCACAACACTGGTGTACATGTCCGTGAGGTCTCTGTTTTGCTCAGTCCCTCCACCACCTCCCCCCAGAGCTGTCTGCTTCCTCTCTCTGAGTCTGTCACTATTTTGCTTGGGAGTTCATTTTGTTCATTAGATTCCACATGAGTGAAATCACATGATACTTGTCTTTCTCTGACTGGCTTATTTCCCTTAGCATAATGTTCTCCAGGTCCCTCCATACTGTCGCAAAGGGTAAACCTTTCTTCCTTTTTATGGCCGAGTACCATTCCATTGCGTAAATGTACCACAGCTTCTTTATCTGCTCATCTACTGGTGGACATTTGGGCTACTTCCAGATCTTGGCTATTGTAAACAATGCTGTAATGAACACAGGGGTGCATATATACTTTTGAATAAGTACACAAGGGATCCCTTCTCTCCACATCCTTTCCAACACTTGTTTATTGCTTTATTGGTTATAACCATTCTGACAGGTGTGAGGTGGTATCTCATTGTGGTTTTAATTTTCATTTTCTTTATTAGTGATGTTGAGTATTTTTTCATATGCCTACTGGCCGTCTGTATGTCCTCTTTGAACTGTCTAGTCAGGTTCCGTGCCCTTTTTTTTTTTAGTGAATTCATTTATTTATTTTTAATTTTAATTTTTTATTTATTGTTGCAGATGTTTCTCCTTTCCCCCCCGACACCCTCCTCCCTATCCCACCCCCCACCCCGACCCCACAAGCATTGTTGTCTATGTCCATTGGTTATGCATACATGTATATAAGTTCTTTGGTTTATCTCATCCCTCCCTCCCACCCCCTCCTCTGAAGTTTGTCAGTCTGAACTGTACTCCTTTCTATGTCTCTGGGACTATGAACAAAAAAAGATGACGAACAAAATAGATTGTTGACCTCTTAATCACCAACTCTAATGACTTTCACTGGGTCCTCAGCCCCACCCTCCTACACCAAACTCCTCTTCAGAGTTTGAGTGTGTGACCACCCTCCTGTGTCCCCCTCCATTTCAATGACTTCCAAACCCTTGGTTCCACTGCTGCTTACCCGGGAAGTGCTTCTCTGGCATGTTCTTACCTGGCCCAGAAACTCTCCTCTCCCCCCGTCTCGGGGGTGCTCTCTTCTGCTCCTCTAGCTTCAGTCCTCACTGTCACTACTATGAGCCCAACCCTAAGTTTCTTTCCCCTGGCTTCCAGCCCCGTACCTCCTGCTGCAGCCAGATCTCTCTGCCTCTCTCTCACTCTGCTCTACAGTGGTCCCAGCCCCCTACCCAAGCTGGTCTCTTTACTGTCCTCCAAACCTCAGATGAATTCAGGGCTCTGTAGAGTTCCTCTCATGTAGACAGACCAACATGCCCCAGTCGCTCATCCCAATATTTTTTTTCCCTTCATTTTCCATAAAATCATAGTCAGAAAACACTAAAAAGAAATCCTACCCATTATAAGATGCAGCTCGTGGCCCTTGCTCTAGGGAGCCTTCTTGTAGGTGTTCACCCACCTCTGACCTCCTAGGTGTTTACAGGCAGAGCCCAGAGCCCACACAAGGTATCTGCTCCCCAGCACCAAGCAGAGGGAGACTGCATCAGATGGAATCTAAGTTGTCTTCCAGTTCCAGTGTTCAGGGATTTGAGATCTGAGGATTCTTTCTGGAATGTTCCTCTGGGAAAGTCTTCAGAATTTCTGGAAAGTGTTTTCAGTGAGCAGACATCCACATATGTTCATGAGCTACTGATAAGAGTGCCCTCTTTTGGGGAGTTGAGACCCGGGAGAAACCAGGCAGGTCAAACATTATTCTGTATATGGATGGAGGTAAAGGTGAGAGGAGTGTCTTAGAGACCGAGGCCCTCTCCTCCAGTCAGTCAGGAAATCCAGAAAGGGGCTTAAAAAATATCACTGAATAAGCTAACCTTCCACTACACACACACACACACACACACACACACACACACACATCCCACCCATATCCTCTGGGGACAGGAAAGTTCCCTCAGATTGCTCTTAAGAAACATTATTCTCCCCTCTTACACCAAAAAAGAAAACAGTCATAAGCCTGGGCTCAAGTCCTCACCACAAATCCCAAAGCATGGCTGCCCCCATGGGGCTTCGTGGAGCATCACAGTCTCCGTCAGTCATCTGGAGAGCAAGCCTGTGTGCTCTTGTAAGCCCACCACCCTCATCGCCACACTGTCCCCCTGCTGGGCTCCAAGAAAGCAAACTAAAGCATTCTAAGCAGCCTTGTATGTCCTAGGTCAGTTTCTCAAAGTGTGATGAGAGGACCGTGGACATTAGAACAACCTGGTTAAAATGACAGATTCCTGAACTCCGTCAGGAACTATAGTGGCTGGTGGTGAGGCCAATAATCTGCATTTTTAACAAGCTCTTCTGATGACTCCTTAATAGTTCAGAATCATTGCCGTAAATGCCTTGTTCAGTCAATCCTAACAACTGCATGCACTTGGCAGTGTTATTCAACTTAGGACAGTAAAGGAACGCGGGGAATTTGTGCTTCTCCATGAACCCCACAGAGAGGTGCCTGGGAACCCCCCTTTCATAGGAGCAGCCCTCTGCACTGCGAGCTCCGTGTTGGGCAGGCAAGAGGCCAAAAGCAGAGTAGCTAAGGCCAGAATGCATGGCCCTAACAGGAGCCACATCTGGACTCCACGTGTCTACTGCAGGCAAGCTTTTCCACGCCCAGTTGTCTTCTTGCCACAGGAGAGTCCCCAGGCCAACGGCACCTAAGCAGAGACCCCCACGGGCTCCCCGCAGTGGGCAGTGTGGAAAGTGCAGCTGCGGCCTAGCTGCCCAACTGGCTCCCAACAAGGTTCAGGATCCTCTGCATGGAGCGAGGGCGCCACACTGTGACCGAAGTGGGGACTGCACGACCCCGGGGCGAGTACTGGAAAGTTGGTGCTCCAGCTCCAAATTTGCAGGTCTTTTCCACTTCACCGCCCCATTGTCAACTCACTCCCACACTGATCCCCATTCTTAGTAACTCCTAATTTCCAACTTCAGGAAGACCTGGGATGAGATTTACAGGCCAATGCCTTTGAGTCCCCACAAGAAGTGAAGAAAAGCAGCCCCCATATTTTCTACCAAATCCCAGAAAAGTGCTCCAGATACAACTGTATTTCCCTGAGGTGTCAGATTACACACCCCTGCCCTTCATTCCAGAACCTCAGCGTCATAGAATTTCGGGCAAGTTTCTGGTAGTATTCAGAATTATTGCCATGCTGGCTGCTTGTCCAAAATTTTCTCATTTGTCACTGACCTTTAAAAAAAAAAAAGACCTCAGCATTGAACCCAGTATTCCAGAGGTAGTCTGACAGTCTCAGAAAGCAGTGGGGTATGCGCCTCCCTTGATCTGGCTGCTCCTTTTTGGTTAATGCAATTCATGACCGTGTTAGAGGTTTTAGCAGTCACATCACACCGCTGACTCATATTGAGCTTGCAGTCAACTAAACCCCCCAGGTCTTTTCATCATGAACTGCTGTCAAGCTGGGCCCACCCCCCACCCGGTACTTATGTCATTGATTTTGTTTTAACCTAAGTGCAGGACTCTACATTTATCCCTGTTAAATTTAATCTTGTTGGTTCCAGCCTGTTGAAATCGTTTTGAATCCTAACTCTTTCATGCAAAGTATTAGCTGCCCCTCCTGGCTCTATCACCTGCAAACTTGATGAGCTTGCCGCCTCCGTCAGTTGTCAATAAAAATGTCAGACAGGACACAGGCCCCGACTGAACCCTAAGGCATACTGCTGGAGACTTCCCTCTACTAGGCTGACATGGCTCCATTAATCAACCCTCACTGGGTCTGGCTCTTTACCAAGCTACATCATCCTTTGGTTCAGATGTTCCTGCTACATCTATAGATATTTTGAGAGGCTGTCAGTTACATTGCTGAAATTTCTCCTGCCACAGGCTGTGGCCCCAACTCCATGGCCATGCCTTTTTCTACTCTCTAAATCTCTATCATTTATTTAACCATACCTACAGGGGCTTATAGACTTCAATGGTGCCCCCTCTGGCATCTCTTGAGGTGTTAAGATGTTTCTGACCTTCAGGACCTCTCTGGACATAAACAACTGTTGCTATTTCCTATCCCATCACCTGACCTCTCTGAGACCTTATTCCCAACACTTAAATTCTCTCTCCTGCCACCTTCTCTTCTGCCTACAAATGCGTGCAGTGGCCTCCCTTACTTAAACAGCCTTCTACTTACTGGCTGCCTTCTTAAACTGTATTTGACTTCTGTCTCCCATCCCAATCACTTCCGACTTCAGCTGCCATATCTCCTGAACCTTCAGCAATCGTCCAAGTCTCACTTGAGTAACCACCCTGCCCAGTGAGCAGTAATGGGGAAGATGGGGCCAGGGCTTAAGAGTCTCTCAGAAGACTCACAACCAAACCTGAGAGATCAGAGAAAATCAGGCTTGGAAGCTTCATAAAGCAGAGAGCCTGGGAGCCCTCACACACCAAAGTGAGGCTGTGGTCAAATTACAAGGTGATTAGAAAGTCCACAGGAACTGAGACGTGAGGTTAGAGCCCGGGCAATTGTCCGGGCAAGAGAAGAGCTACAACCAGTCTGGTCACAGACAAGCGCAGCAAACACGAAGAAGTCCAAGCCTGGGAACTTCTTAGATATTTCCTATAGGGGCTGACACCAGCCCTGGGCCCAGGTCAGATGGGAAGACAACCCAGGTGGAGTGGGAAAAATTAAACTATAGTGGGCGAGGACTGCACTTTTCCAGAGCCCTTATCCCATAATATAAATCAGCTGTTGGAACCTCAGAGAACCTCTAGTTCAGGGATCACACGTTCAAAAATCTGTGTGGGACAGAGGTCACAAAAGTCAAATAAACAAGGTATAAAGTACCAAAATGAAGAGTAGCGACAGTGGTGAGCTAGAAGGAACACGCCCAAAGGGGTAGTAGCTACTCAGCTCCAGACTATTGTAGTCACACGGGAAATGTGATTTTATTGTTGCCAGATTTGATTTTCCAGAGAGGCCAAAAATCTAGTTTTTTAGATGAAAAGTTTACCTTAAATGTTGCCAACTAATTTTTTAAAAACTGTCAAAAACATGCTGTAGCTGATTCGACCCATGGCAGACATCTTGTCTGCTGCCAGTTGCCAAGTTCTTTGACAGGCTTAGTGACTTGGGTCTGTGGGAATACTACTTTGAGTTTCCCTGTGAGACTTCTGATATTTATGAGAGTTACTTTTGTGCATAAAAATAATCATCCAGAAATTACTTTGGTTTTAAAAGTTATATTCAATTTTCAAAGTTACATATTCAAAACCTAGTTCTTATCTAAGCTTTTAAGTCCAGCTTTTACAAACTTTATTATTTTGCTTATAAAACAAAGTTTAAGTAAGATTAATATATTGCATTTCCTTAAGTACTTCATTTATCTAAAACAAACCTTCACAATTACTGTGTTCCCAATAAATTAAGTTTACAAGTATAGCAAATCTTAAATCATTTTAAATGTTCCAAAAGTATACAGAAACTTAACAAGACTTCAACTTAAAATTCAAGTCAAAATAAATTACTCAACACTCTTTTGTTGGTATTACAAGGTAAACCTGTTAAACTTGAGGCAAATTCTCTTCCACATGTCAAAGATAAAATACAGTCTATATTCCTTAGAGCACTGAGAAATGCTGTGGTTAGATGCTCTTAAACTTGTCTATCCTTCATTCTAAGTCCTCCAACAATAAAAGATGCTTAGTGGTCAAGGAAACAACTGATGTTGCCCCATTATTTTTTGGAGGTTGCCTTCTCAGATGGCTGAGATTATAAAGCAATCAGAAACATGGGTCGGGCCACTGACTGGATTCTAAGTTTTATTTGTGGCCTGTGAAAGCCCTATCACAGGACCTCCATTACTTAGAGAGGTGGTCACCAGATCATACCCCTGGGTTTGATGCTCTTCATTGCATAATTGCATTTTCTCACAGAAGTCTAGATCCCCACCTAGGCTTCCATATACCTTGATTGGGTGATGCATTTCCTTGGTTCTGAAACACTTGTCTTTTCATCTTGATTTCTGCTTTGTTTCTTTTTTTTGTTTTTTATCCTCACTTGAGGACATTTTTGCATTTATCTTCAGATAGAGCAGGAGGGAGAGGGGGAGGAAGAGAGAGAGAAACATCGATATGAGAGAGATACATTTACTGGTTGCCACCCACACGACCCCAACCAGGGCCAGCGACAAACTGCAACCGACGTACGCTCCTTAGCGGGAACCAAGCCCAGGACTCTCTGGTCCGTGGGCTGATGCTCTAACCGCTAAGCCAAACTGGCCAGGGTTCTGCTTTCTGCTTTCTTTTTATATTCTTCCTTTACGGGAGGGCCACTCCTCCAGGTATTAAGATGACAGCTGGCTGAGTGCAGGACTTCTCACAACTCTGACTTGTAGTCACGATTCCCAAGGTTCTCCTGCAGACCTGCCCTGTCCTCTCCTCCACACTGCACCTCCTTGATTGGCTTTCCCTCTAGCACTCAGAACCTACTTTCTTTCTTGAAACTCTCGTCTCTCAACATCACCCTTCCTTTACCCACGCCCATGCCAACTAGATGACCATAATAAGATCCCCACTCCATTTCCAACGTCAGAGTCCTGTCCCCTTCTCCGTGATTCTTCCCCATTCACACTCCTATTTCTTTAAGGTCATGAATCTCAACTTCATCTCATGTCACACCTAAATTAATTAGTATAATTCTGTGCCATACCAAAAATATATTTTTTGCCAATCTGACAAAAAAAAAGGTATAATTTTGGTTCATTCACACTGGATGGTTGTGTTGGCTATTGTAATTTTTTGACAATCCAAGGGAAAAGAGGTCAGCGCCCCTGACTAGTAAGGTATTGCAGGTTTTAAAAAAACATTATTTTATTTTATTTTTTTTGGTACCTGCCCCTAGCAGGAACGGAACTCAGGACTCTCTGGTCCGCAGGCCAACACTCCAACTGCTGAATCAGGGAGCATGCTTTAAAAATTCTTAACATACCGGTTGAAAATTGCTGTTTTAGGGCAAGTGACCTCACCTTAGAAGATAAGGGAAAACTGATATTACTTGTTTACACTAAGGCATGGACAACTGAGTCCCCTTTATGCTGGGTAAACTGGACGCTTCCGAAGGAGAAAATAAGTGAAAGAAAGGGAACTAACATTCACTAGACACTTCCTAGGTAGGCACTAGGCACTGGGTTGTTCCACTTGAGGTGTCTCATTCATTCTCCACAGTCACATGAAGAGGCCCTGTTGAGAAATCAAAGCTCAGAGACAGTGAATAATCTGACCATCTCAGTTTGGGGAATGGTGAAACCAAGATTCAATGCTAGCCCATGTAATTCCAAAACGTATGTCTTTCTGACCACACTGTTTTTCCTCCTTAAATCAAAACAAAACACTTACTAGTCAAATGTTGGTAGAGTGGAAAAACAACATTTCAGTTGTAAATGCCACTTTACTGTTTCCTGCTAGAAGCATGGGAGACTCGAATCTGGGGACTCCTAAAATTCTGTGACCCACCCACTCTGGAAAAGCCCTCGTAAACCCCTAACATAGTGCCTAACTTAGACAGCATTTTCACAAACATGGTCCCAACCTTGTAAGGAAGGTAGCAGTAACATTAACCAATTCTAAAGATGAGGGGACTGAAGTAGAAAGACAAATATGCCCCAAGTTACCCAGCCTGTGAAAAGTACATCTAAGATTCACACATAAGTTCACTGTCCCAAATCTTGTGTTCTTTCCACTCAGCCAGTGTCCTCCACAGACCCCCTCCTGCCCGTCTTTGTTCTTCTAGGAATTAGGTGGTAACCTAGAGCCTAGGTCTCTGCTTCTGTTCAAGACCCCATCCAAGCATCTTTCTCTCGTCTTTCATGGATTTTCGGTCTCTTTTGCAACCTTATACTCTTCTCCATTTTGCCTCCCCCACCCCAACTCATCTCTGATTCCACTTTGAGCATCTTGAGAGTCAGAATAGGATCAAAAAAGCCCTGTTGCCAGCAGTTTCTTTCTATTCAAGCACTAACTAAACTGTCCACAGATACCCGGTCTGGTAGTAAACTGTTTTCTGGTGCCCACACTGAACAAGGTGTTTTAAAAACATCACCACCACCCTCATAATGTTGCAAACCATGTGCTATTTCCCACCCCTTACAGGTGAAGTGGCCTAGACCTAGTCACCTTAACTTACCTAAGGTTAGAGTCAGGAAGAGGCAAAAAGAGATTCAGACTCAGGAGTCATATCCAAGGCCTTGTTCTTATCAAGACATCACACAAACCCTTGTGAGAAGAGTGGCCACACTGATTGTAAAGTGGGTGGGGTTTTGCTCAAATATAGTCACAGGCTCACTATTCAAAATCTCAAAGGGAACCTTCTCAAGCCCATGGTCCTGCTGCCTCTACACCAGCACGGCAGCCTCTGCACCAATCTCCTGGGCTCCTGCCTGCGCCTCCACCTGCTGTGCGGCCAGCTCCCACCTTCAGTGCCTCTCATCCCTGGGGGGCAGCAGGTCTGAAGTCTTCTATTATTACTGACAGTATGTTTCATATATTTTTAATACTAAAGAAATTTTGTAAAAACATTCTCCAGCTAAAGGGGGTGTTAATTAGTCTCTGAGTCAGAGGTCATTAAGAGGGGGTAGGAAGTGATAACATGAACTGGAAAGTTTATGCTAGTATGTCTGCTCTGCTGATGAGCTGACTAGACTTTCCCTGATTCTAGAAGCAGGACCTTAAGTTAGAAAGCTAGATGGGAAAGAGAGGTAAAGGCCTTGAAAGAAAGAGGGCTGGGGCCACTGGAAGCCAAAGATGACTGGGTCTTTGCTATGGGAGTTGCTCTGCTAAACCTTTCTTAACACATTTTATTTCATGTAACCCTGACAAAGTAGGTAATGTTACCCCCATACATATAAAGACAAGTTTCAGGCAGTCTGTCATTGCCTAAGGTCACACAGCCTACCAGATTTAAGATTCAAAGCCAGGTATGCAAAACCCTCATTCTCAACCACTACCCTATATTGCTATATACTCAAGATACTAAAAACCTAGCCCAGATGTTGGGTTAAGGAGCAGAGCTTCCCTGAAGGATAAGACTGGCCTCAATGACCAAGTGAATAGGTTTCAAACAAACTGAATACAGGAATATTTTCTGGGGCCAGAGGCTTCTAAGGCCAAGGGCCCAATAAATCTAGAAGCAAACAGGTGAATGTAAGGTGACTATAGAATGGCCTGTAGTCCAGAGACAGCTTAGCACAAGCTAGAAAGGGGTCCTTTTCACCTACGGACTAGGGACCAAGGCAAGAGGATGCAAGTGGCTACAGAGGGGAACTATAGAGAAGCTGATTCCAAGCGGGTAGGGGGCAGAACCTAAGAGACCAGTGGGACCTAAGTGTGGAAGAGGCTGAGAATTTCAGGCAGCCAGAATAAATCTCAGGCCAAGTTCTGAATAACTGGGTCCGGCAGCTCTTCCAAGTAGGGTGGTAGGGTAGTTCCAGAGGCCAGTCTTCTGAGGAAGAGGGACTGCAAATGACCAAGTCCAATCCATCTGGACCCCAGGACAAACCTGGGCTGAAAACCAAAATGATTTTCAAAGCTTTCTGTGGCTAACCAAAGGGTTTTCTTCTTTGTGAGGTCGATTGCCTGGTTGATGATCCCTTCCCAGGATTAACAACACCCTTCAACACGGAGGAGCAGAATGTTTTAGGACTGGGAGAAACAGAAGTCAGAGGAGAAATTCCTCCCCAACCCATGGTTATCTTTCAGGTGTATCAGCTTGAAATGTATGACTTCCTGCAGGAAGCCTACTGAGCTTGTCAGGTGCTGCTCCTCTGTGCATCTGTAATGCTAACTGCCTGCTTGTTGCCCCCACTAAATTCTCAGAGCACGTGGGTAGGAACAAGCACAGGATCTGGAACAAAAATGCTCAAGGACACGCCACAAATGTTAGCTATCAAGATCCCCGTCTTGCCCTGGTTGGTTTGGCTCAGCGGTTAAAGCATTGGTCTGTGGACCAAAAAGTCAAAGGCTTGATCTGGTCAAGGGCATGTACCTCAGTTGCAGTTCAGGCCCTGGTTGGAGTCGTGTGAGATGCAACCAGTTGATGTGTCTCTCACATCGATGTTTCTCTCTCTCTCCTACTCTAACTGAAGATAAATGGAAAAAGGGATTAAAAAGAAAAATTCCACGCCCTGGCCGGTTTGGCTCAGCGGTTAGAGCGTCGGCCTGCGGTCCTGAGAGACCTGGGTTTGGTTCCCGCTAAGGGCGCGTACCTTGGTTGCAGTTTGTCCCCGGCCCTGGTCGGTTGTGCGGGTGGCAGCCACTCGATGTGTTCCTTTCACTTCGATGTTTCTCTCTCTCTCTCTCTCTCTCTCTGTTCCTCTCTCTCCCTCCCACTCTACCTGAAAAAAAAAAAATTCCTGACTTAGTTCTCTGAATTCTCTTCTGAATGCCCCTCCTTCCTAGAACAATCCAATTTAAATATATCAAGGGACATGGTATAAAACTGAACAAAGGGGACCCAATTTGACTGCCACGGTGTCTCACAGAGGTTGGCAACAGCTTCTCCAGCTGTAAGGGGAACTCATTCAGCTGCCCTCACCCCTCACACAGGGTAAGGCGAGCTCTTACCTGACAGCTTCTCACCCTGTCCCCGGGCTGGTATGGAGAACAGTCAAGTCTGACTGATGAGCCAGAAGACATCAGGCACTTTCTTTTCCCACCCTCCAGGGCCAGTTTAGGTACCAAGGCTCTTCTGTCTGCCCCCCGGCTCAACATGGGTTTCTCTAGGGTGTTTACTTTATTCTTCCTTATGCTTTTATTGAGAAGGGAGGAATCACTGGAAATCTTAGGAATCAATGAAATCAAGTTTTGAATAAGTCACATAATATAACTCTAATCACCACCACCACCACACCATTTATTAAATGCTTGCCAGGCAGGCACTGTGCTAAAGCTTTACATGATTTCGATTAATCCAACCACCCTGAGGTAGATCTTTTCAACACCCCTTCCCTACCACACATACCACTAGAGTGAGGAAACAGGATCAGAGAGGTTAAGTCAAACCCAGCTGGCAAGTAGGAAAGCTAGAAATCTGAACCAAAGACATCTGACTCCAAAATCCATGCTTTTAAACACTATTCTAGAATGTTTCTCACTAAAGTTATGAGGACACACCCTGCTTCCCAAAATACTACCCAAAGACCAAATTTTAGGTGGGGAAGAGGTGAGGCCTATTATTAGCTATTATACTTAAAACACCTGGAGGAGTGAAGAGACAGTCTGGGTATAAGCTGACCAATGGGTCCATCTCCTGCTGCTCCATCTTCCAGGGCCTTTCTCATCCAAGATCTCTACTCCTAAAATGAGACTACTCAATATATGCTGTTTCCTACCAGCAAATACTGAAATGCAGAGGTAAGCTAAACTTGGTGACTCAGAGCATCGTCAAAAACACCTGAGAAATTAGGAGACATTCACAAAATGCCCCCAATCCTTGAAATGCTTGACCTAAGGCACACAGATGCATTTAGATGGAAATACTTTGGTTCTTCCACCCTGACTTACCAGGCCACACTCCTGGGGATTCTCCTGTCCAATCCCCCCTCACTTGTTTTCCACTGTTCACAACTCTCCAGGTACCCTCCCCTCACCCATCTCTGGAGGCCTCACTGACCACAGGCCCCTGAACCTCAAGGCTGCCAGAGTTAGAGGCTTCATCCCCCAGAAATGCACCCAAAGTTTTCAGCAGGGCTCTGCTGAGGATCTCAAGACCTGTGAGGATTACACAGAGCTGAAGAAACAGCCACCGGAGTTAGAAAAGCTAAACCGAGATGCACAGAAAGGATAAAATGGCAAGAGGACAAAAAACACAAAGAACAAATGGACTAACCTTGCCCTGGCTGGTGTTCTCAGTGGTTAGAGCATTGGCCCGTGGACCAAAGGGTCGCTGGTTCGAAGCCTGGCCCTGGTCAGCATGCATGTGGGAGGCAACCAATTGATCTCTCGCTCATTGTTGTTTCTCTCCAACCCCACCCCCAAAATTAATGGAAAAAATATCCTTGGGTGAGGATTAACAAAATAACAACCAAAAAAAAAACAGAATAAAAACAAACAAATTAACTTTGGGTAAATGAACAGACTTTCACAGGTCAGAAAAGGAAGATGACTCTAAGATTAATAGCAATGAGAAAGTCTATCCAAACACTTGCAATCTGGAGCGTCTGAGAAAAGGGCAACTGTTTAGGAAAAAGGACCTTGGTGAAGGGGTTGCTGAAGAGACTGGGCAGGGAAGGCTTAGGAGGAGAAAATGGGGGAGCTCTGGAAAGGGAAGCTGGAACATCTATTCAGCAAGACAGCAGGGACTGGAGGACAAGCACTTGAGGTACCAAAGAAAAAAACATGGGCTGAAATCAGGCCAGGGGCTCTGGAACCCCGAGTCACTTCCAGGTACATCCCAGCATCCACCCCGTTAGGGTAAAACTGGTCACTGAGGCCCATTTCCTGCAGCCCTACAAACTCTACACTGGACTGTGATGGGTAGAAAACCCAGAGAGAGTAAATTTACCAAGGGAGCACCATCCTTGGGAAGTTAACATTTTGAGAGAAACAAACACATTCCAACACCTGCCCCCAATCCTTGAGGGCGCCTCGAAGGAACCCACCACATACCAAGTCACAAAACAGGAATGAATACCAACTGGTGCAAATTAGTAGTCTTAGAGTCTGAAGAGACAGCAGGATGAGAGGAGGAAGTGTGGAGACCTCAGAAGATCCAAGTTGGGGCTCCCCACACCCAAGACTAAGCCTTTTGGTTAATCTCATCACCTGCTCACACATCTGGGCAAGGGCCTCCGTGCCCTCCATAGAACTACAGCTGCACTGTGGGGACAAATCAATGTTGCTGGGAGTCCTGGGGCTCTTTCTACTGATCCTCTTCCTCAACAGTCTCTAACCTTGTCCTCACAGGGTGCACGATACACAGTTTCATAACCTCTGGTGGTTGCACGTGGTTTCTTCTCCAACTAAGATAAAGACCTGGAAGATAAAGACCAGGTTTTCTCCACACACTGCAATGTAGGAAAGGAACAAATACTTGCCACTGATTGGGTGTCTGGGAAATTGATTACAAAAACTTTTGCAAACAGCACTCAAAATGACTTCACTGTTACGCTTTACCCTATCGTTTGCAATTGACACCATCTCTCTCTGTTGGCCCACGCCTGCAGATGTGTTCCTGTATCCACCTCAGGCTGGAGACTGGGCCCACCCAGTCTTTCTTAAGAAATACCAGCTCAGCCTGATTGTAGGAACAATAAAAGGGTACATGTTGGGAGGGGGGGGGTGGCGCAGAAGGGTCTCCCCACACTGGCTGGTCCATTGATAAGGATCCTTCCCCTCTCTGTCTCCTAACAGATTCAGATTAATGATGGCTCATTCCTAATTGTCAAATTTCTTTTCCTTCATCCTGTGTCTAATCACCAGTGACAGAAACCATTACGCAAATGAGAGCAGACGACTTCCCCCAACTGTTCATGTTGGTAAAAACCTTGTAATTTAGAGCTCAGATTTGTAAGGGAAGCTGGTCTCCCCCAGGCATCCTGGGCATCTGCTCAACTGATGCCCAGAACAGCCCCTCCTCCATCCCCAAACTCCAATGTCCCCTCCCCCTAGTATGACTTCACAAAGTATAGTTTCCTCTGTACCTGCTGATGTAAAATGCAAGGTTGTAACATGACTGACCTCCATACAGGCACAAACCCGACTTTCCCATGCTATCTGCCTCCACAACAGGGGTAAGCAACAGAGCAAAAATGTTTCCTCTGCCCCAAGTAGAATTTGAGCCCAAATGGCCCTAACCTAGGTAAGTAAAGAGCTTCAACCTCTTACTTGGGGGAAAAGGAAACAGCAGAACATGAATCAATGTTCTTAGTGATCACCTAGAACTAGGTCTTCAATTCTACCAATGCAGAAGCACGCTGGGAGAAGTTATGAAACCTATTCAATGACACACTAGTAACACAATGGGATCTAGAACTCAGTCTCCCCATAGCTCCTTCCAGCACTCTTAACTCATTATATGGCTCCCTGGCAGTTTTCCCCAGATGTCTTTACTTCTCACACTCTTGGGCTAAGCCTGCCTACACCAGACAGTGCCCAGTGGACTGAGACCTGAGGTTGGCCTGTAGTACAAGGGAGGAGGTAAACGAACCAAGTTTGGTGAAAAAGGAGCAACGGGGGGTTTGTAGCCAAACAATACTAGGTTGGAATCCTGATTGCTGCTAATCACTTAACCTCTCTGAGCCCTGTTTCTTCCACTGTAAAATGAGAACGCCTACCTTGCTGGATAGTGAGGAACAAAGGTAAAAGCACTAGGCACACATTAGGTGTCTAACAGTCAGGGTCACTATTATGTTATCCAAGGATCACAACCAATCCTGTGCAGTACCTGCCCCTCAGTCCCCTTAGGTCAGACCTATGTCAGCACAGCACCCACCAGGGACCGGCTGAGTGGCACATACCTCCCTGCTGCACATCACCCACATCTTTGCAGGCTGAGCCAGGAATGCAGCAGACCTGCTAAGGAGAACAAAAACTATCTTTCAAAATGTGGTTGTGGTCAAGTTTACCCTCTTTCTGCCCGTTTTCTTTGTGCATTCCTCTTTCCCAAAGAGATAGAGGGAGGGAGATCACTGCAATCAGATTTCCCAGCATTGGCTATATTTGAAAGAACTACACTTGAGAAGGTACCGTGTTTGCACACACACTGCATCAGAGAATCCCGGAATGAGGTACTAAACACCTCTCCCTAAAATACACACAGGTGCACATGCACACGCACATCCTCTCAATCTATCAGTGCACTGTAACTGTAAACTGAGCTTTGGGGGTAAGAACCACAGCTCAGACACCAGAAGTAAACCTTTGGCAAAAAGAAAAAGGAAATAAAAGAAAAATATATATATAAATCCAGAGACTCCACTCCCCTTTCCTTCCAGAGAGAAGGGACAGAGAGATGGAAGTGGAGGTGACACGACACAGGACCACCACACCACCCGACTCCAGCGGCCCCACTTCCACTGAACAGATGTGAATGATGGCCCTTTGAGTTGCACAGTACACAGCTGCCCAGTTGTAAGCTGCAGCCCTGAGAGGGGTTCCCGTGAGTAGATATGAACAGAAAATTACACTTCCGTGCTCCACCAGTTTACCTGACTTTTGAGGGTGTTTGTGGAACATTACAGTGGGATCTGGCAGAGGCGCTGGCTTTAAGAGACAAGGCTACATTTTTGTCCTTGCCATGAGGTGGATGACAGGTGGTGAGTTAGCTGCCAAACCTGACCCGATTTTGTGCCTTCATCTAGGAAGCTCCATAGACACAGAGGATGTAGCCTGGGCAGAAGAGGCTCTAGCCAGTCAGCCTCAAGCAGGTTGCAGTGATACCTGACCAACATCCAATGACTATAGCTGAGTTTTAAATCTTTAGGTTAGGTCAGGCAGTACTGCCCTGGGATTCCCACTGTATGCCCCACTGCACAAGGTTAAGCAGTAGAGAAACTTGGTAGAGAGGCAGGCCAGTGTGTGTACACACACACACACGCTGCACAGAGGCGTGCACCCATAGAACCTAGAGAAGCCATTGCTAGGAGGACTCCCTTGGCACCCAGTATGTGGAGCAAGAACTGGTGCTGAGAGAAGCTGTATGTGTCTGCAATTTGAAACTTACGCACAAGTTCTTGGGTCCAAAGACTCTATGTATGGCTTGAGCATGAAAATCCAAGTTGGAACTTAATTCTCTCTCATAGGAAACTCTTTAGGCTCTCAAAGCAAACCTTCTTCTCACTCTCCCCATTAGTCCCAGTAGCCATTCCCACCCAGCTTAGAGGCTAATTCTGTCAAACCTGAAGAAAGCCGACTGACCTAAACATCAGGATAGCTCTGCCCTGCAGCCCAGATGTAGCAGGCATCCAAGAGCATCTCCTCTATCTCAGGCTGAGGCACAGAGGTTGCAGGAGATAGGTCTGAGAGCCAGAGTGGGATCTGGACCCAGAACGGTGCAAGGAACAGAGACACATGTGTGTGTGTGCATGCACATACACGCATACACACATCCCGAGGTTGACAGACTGACACACACAGACATGATGACAACCAGAAGCTGGAACTCCACACACTGAATGCAGAACTTTAGGGGGGGGCAAGGAGGAAAGGTGCTGGGGCACAGAGACAAGGGTACAAAGTCCCTCCAAATAGGAGTGGCATGCCAACGCACTGCCTTGCCCCAAACACCTGCCTCCAGGGCTATGGCAAGAGTCCAGTCCATTAAGTGCTGCGTGCAATACTAGTGCTTGGAGTCTCCTGTCCTCATCAATGGAGCGGTGTAGACGAGTTAGCAGTCACCTGGCAGGAGGCTTTGACTCCTGGCAGGCTAGTTGTATCGGCCCTTGATCATTGTGTTCAACAAGGGCCCCACCTGTGAAAAGACATGAGGAGCCAGTCAGAACTGCCTGTTCCCTGAATGTGGAGCTGGACAGGGGTGTGTCTAGAGACATCCAATGTCCAGCCAGGGCAGGGACAGGCCTTTCATTCAATCTCACAAACCCTCTAACCAATTCTCTTCCTGTAGGTCAATTCAGTATCCTGGGGCATAGCTCTCCCCTCTGGGTTCATTATCTTCCCTCTCACAATACCCTTATCTGTAAGCAGCACCAAACTGACAGACATAAGGTCAGAGGAGTTGATAATTCCCAAACACCTAAGAGTGTTTGCCTGCATGTTTCTTAAATGTGCCTAAATATGTTACATGTCTTTATATTCTGAACCCTGTAATTGACACTAGCACCATCTCCCAACCCCACAGGTCCTCTGGATTGCTGAGGATAGCCACGGGGCGGAGGCAAGAGTGTTACAAATACAAAACTCCCCCATTTGCCTGATGGGCCACTGGCATACCTGTGTGAGAAGCAGGTCTCAACATTACCTAGAAGAGCCTTGGCACAGCTGGGAGAGTGTGAGATGCTTTACTGTTCACTTCCTGTTCCAGAAGAATTCCCTCTGGGGTCCCCAGCTGGCACACAAGCCCCATGGGGAACATTACCACTAGCATGGAACAGATTTATAATTGATCCGCCAGTCAAGCCCAGCTCTCACCAGAAAATAAGGCGTTTCTGAATATACTCATAACCTCTATGGAGAGGACACCAGATACTAAAACAGAGGAGCTATGGAGAATGTGACACCGATCCTAACTTTCCCTGGTCACTGCCCACTGAACCATAAGAGTGCCACCTTGGGGCAGCCACATACCTCTTGTGGGTTCCCCAAGGCTTCTCCAAGCATCTTCTCAATGTTTCTCATTATGGCCACTTTCTGATGGGCTTTGAGAGGATATTCAATTCTCTTAGGGGTGGGGGCGCCCTGCAAAGGAATCAGCAGCTCAGGAAGGCTTCAGTGTCACCCGCTATTCCTAGGCACCATCCTCCCTTCTAAGAAAACACAGCTCAAGCCCATCCCTCTTCATATCCCCAAAGACCTGGGAATCACTCCAGAGATAGCCAACCTCCCCACTCTGCCCCCAACAATGTATTAAACCTACCTCACCCCAGTCCCACCTAGGAAAAAAAGCCGATATTCACCTTATACCAGAAGTTCACAGTGATGGTAATCCCCCCATTTAATAATGACTCTATGTGATGCCACCTGCAAGAAAATAAATAAGCTTCTGTTTGCCACCAATACTTTTCAGATGGGGGGGGGGGATTACAGTGGGGATGGGGGG
Organism: Molossus molossus; assembly: GCF_014108415.1. Taxonomy (NCBI): domain Eukaryota; kingdom Metazoa; phylum Chordata; class Mammalia; order Chiroptera; family Molossidae; genus Molossus; species Molossus molossus. The sequence continues at coordinate 23,623,377 of NW_023425352.1, forward strand.
TATGGAAACCTAGGTGGAGTCCAGCTAAGGGAAATAATGAAGATAGTTTCTTGATGCTCATCCTCTTAAACACACCCTGGGCTAGAAACAGGGTTGTCATTTCCCCCATGGCCATTTTGCTCATACCTGGATATGCCAACCTTCCTGTAGATCACATAAGATCAATCTTGCCACAACTCATAAGAGACACAGATAAGGCTTTCCAAGAAATGGGAAAGAATCTCCCAAGAAGTCCCCAGTCCTAACCCCCTCCTCACCAGTACATTGGGATGTAAAGAACATCACCAGGACCAACCACTGTTTCGTAACCAACCACGTTCTGGAAATTGGGGAACCTCTCGTAATCAGGATTGTCAAAGTCCACCTGAAAGGTCCAAGAGAAAAAAAGAAAAAAGAATCAGTCAATTACGAAATTTTTATCATTAACTACTATGTGAAAGTTACTCTGGTAGTACAAAAAGTTGCCTTAAAAAAAAAAATTACTTTAAAATTTATATCCAGCAGAAGACACAACACACATTAAACATACACACACTCTCTCAGAGGATGATGTAAGACAGGCCAGGCTCAGTGCTGAGTGATAAAGAATCCTAGGCTTCAGTGCTCCTGAAGTCAGAAGCCAATCATCACAGTTTTCAGGTCAGAAAACCTACGCATGGCCTGCAGATATGAAGAATTAGGACTCATCCTTCACCCAGACCTTCAGAAACTTTCTCCCAAACACACATTTTTACCAGTCAAGACTCCTACATGAAGTAGTTAAGCAGCTTTCACCTTAAGAAAAGAACCTCTCTGGTTAGCCACAAAGTCAATCATATACCTCACTTGGATCCAGAAAAGATATTAAGTTTCACATCTCAATTCTATTCGCCCTTTTTATCAAAAAGTAGTAGCATCCATGACAAAAGAAAGTAATTATTAAATCCAAATGTCACACATTTTGTTCCAGTCAAACAGCGCAACCTGACTCCATCAGCATCAATGACAGGGTCTGCCCTCCAGAATTACCTCTATGGGGCTGTTTACACTTATAAACATCTGGGGACCACTACAGGGGGCCTAGAATATACAGGGCGGGACAGAAGTAGGTTTACAGTTGTAAGTACATGAAACAGAGTTTATTCTTATTAATTACTGCATTATTTTCCATATGAAAAACTATAAATCTACTTTTGCCCCACCCTGAACGAGCTACACTGTGAAATTATCTTGAGTTTGTCCAAACCTGATATACTACCACAAGGAAGGGGAAAGACATGCCAACCTTGGATCCCCAAGGACTTCTATACCTTCCTCAGACCACGAGCTCACCTGGCTCTGTCTGTCACATGGATGATGAACAGGATATGGGTAGAGGCACTCAAACTGATCCGGAGGGAATAATATGCATCGCTTGTAGCCCTTTATCTGAGCAAAGAAGTTCTGTTGTTCATCATAGTGAGCAGGTGTCACGTTTCCTGTAAGAAGAAAGACATTTTCTTATTCACAGCAGTGCCTCTATTGCACAGACTGGGACATAGGACCCAGTGCTGGAGAGAAACCAGTCTGCCCACTCAGCTAAGGGTTCCTAATAAAAAAAATTAGGCAGAATCAGGAAAATGGCATTAAATTCTCAGCAAATTAGGTGTTACACTTCTTTAAATATATACATTTGAGTGCATATCTTATTTTAAAAAACTTTATTGATTTTTAGAGAGAAAGGGAGAGGGAGAAAGAAACAATGATGTGAGAGCAGAACATCAATCAGCTGCCTCCTGCATGCCTCCTACCAGGGATCGAGCCTGCAACCCAGGCATGCGTGCTGACTAGGAATCAAACCAGCAACCTTTCAGGGCATGGGATGATGCCCAACAAACTGAGTAACACCATCTAGGGCAGTGTTACACTTTTATTCAATAATAAGTCTAGCAATAAGCATTCAGCATCAATTAACAAAGTAGACTTTCTTAATAATGGCTACTGCCTTATTGGAAGCAATAGCACATTGAAATGATACAAGTCTAGCAAAGTAATACATTACATATACTTATACTCTTCTTGACTATGGCAATAATTCAAGGGCAGCAAAACAAGAGTTGGAAACAACTGAAATGACTGGTATCAACAATGCATGCATGATCTTCTTTGATGGAATTAACCAGTCATTTTTTAAAATTACTAACCAGTAATAACCAGTCATTATTGATTTTAGAGAGAGAGGAAGGGAGAAGGAGAGATAGAAACATTGATGAGAGAGAACATCGACTGGCCACTTCCTGCATGCCCCTCACTGGGTATTGGGCCCACAACCGGAGCATGTGCCTTGACCGGAAATCAAACCCGTGACCTTTCGGTGCATGGGTCAGTGCTCTGCCACTGAGCCACACCAGCTGGGTTTAATCAGTCATTTTAAGTTGTATGAATACATACTTACTTTGGGTGGCTCTTTTTTTATTATTTATTTTGAGAGTACATTTATTAAAGCTGGGAACAGCCCTGACTGGTTTGGCTCAGCAGTTAGTGTTGGTCCGCGGACCAAAGAGTTGCGGATTCGATTCCAGCCAAGGGCACATACCTTGGTTGCGGTTCATCCCCAGCCTTGGTTAGGGTCATGAGGGAGGCAGCCAGTCGATGTGTCTCTCTTACATCTATGTTTCTTTTTCTCTCTCTCTTACTCTGTCTGAAGATAAATGGAAAAATATCCTCGGATGAGGATTAAAACAAAGACTGGGAACAGTAAAACAAAGAAGAGCCTAAGATAGAAGAAGCAATAGGAGAGAGAGTATGCGGGGCTACCTCAGCTCTCCAGAAAGGTTATGGGAAGTGAGCCAAGGCGCGACTGCTGTCAGGTCACTGGAGAGTCAGAGAAAAGGAGGCCTTGGAGACACATTCAGGGGATTAGCCTGGGATGAGCTGCCACTGCCCACTGCTACCCTGGTTGCAAGTCTATGGAAACTCATAGTTTAGGAGATACACACCTGTGGGGGAAGAGGAGGAGGAAGGGAAAGGCAAGGGCATGCTCCTGGGTGGGAGGGAGTGCGGGACTGGGTAGCTCTTTTGGAGTGTAAGGATTCTAAACCTTTCCTCCCACTTCAACTCTTCTTAGAGAAGCACTGGGGCCGTTGATTCTCGTAGGGGTAAGCATATCAGACTCCTAAAGAGTGCTGTATAATTTGAATAAGGCAAATTATTTTAAATGCCACCTTGAATTAGTTCTGCCCTACTATGTGCTCTATCTACTTTTTAACTGGGACCATGTCTGTTGTTTATCCTTGGCACAATCCTGGAAAACTTAAGGGCCCTCTGCAGGGCACAGAGTGTAGAATACATTCTCCAGGTCTGCCTGGGTAGGCCAAGACACCTGCCTTCTTAAGTGCTGAGAGTCCCTAGCATCCCGAATGGGGATTTCCTCTCTCAACTCTACCTAACAAATTCACTTGCCTGCACTCTACCACAGGATTAGAAGGCAACAGAAAAATGCAGTCAAATAAATCAGAACTGGATCCCAGTAGATCAACCAAGAGTTGGTTTCAAAGGGACAGGTTAAGGGTCAATCCATAAGCTGCATCACAATCTGAAGAAAAGATAATCAAAGGGGGAAGAAAGTTCAGAGCTCAGTGGTGAATGACAATAAATAATTACTCTGCTTCCTTGTTCAACCCAATTTATTCACCATTTACTAAGTATGGGCCTGGCAATGAACTAGTGCTGGCAACAAGTAGTGAGATAAGTAGCTCTCCTTCTTCTGACTGGAATTTAAAGGTTTCCCCTTTTATTCAAAAGAAAAAAAAACACACACACAAAAGAACATATTCACATACTTGCTTATGTGTGCATAATATTCTCTAGCAGGACACACAAACAACTAATAACATGCGGTGCCTCCAGGGAGGGAAACTGGAATGCTGGGAATTGGACTGGAAGAAAGATTTATTATTATATACCTATTTATACCTTCTGAATTTAACCCCATGAATGTACTATCTGTTCAGAAGTTAAGGTACAGTTTATATTGGAAAAATACAATCCTTCTTCTACTGGGATAAAAATCTTTTGAATACAGACAGATCCAACAGAGAACAGCAATATTTCAGAGATCCTTAATATCTGAGTATACCATTCACACAGTAATTGAGGAAAGGAAAAGGAAATTTTTTTTAGAGTGTATAAAACTAGCTTAAAGACAACATAAATTATCTTATTTCATCTTCATAGCTATTTATAAAATACTATCATGGTCTTTTTGCAGATGAGGTGGCTGAGGCTTGGAAAAGTTAACTGACCTGTTCAAAGTCAAGGGGCGAATAAACAGTGCACACAGGATTAGGAACCAGGTTTTTATGACTCCAAGCTATGCTGCTTTCTGAAAGATTTCTTACCTTCCATGCCGATGAGCAGCAGATTGGAGGTCAGCTGCCCCCAGCCACGCTTTCCCTGTTGCTTATTAATCCAGTTCCAGTTAAAACCCAAGAAGTCCATGACAATCTTCCTGCCCACAGTGTCATTGAGTGTTTGCTGCAGATACAACCTATGTTCCCCAAGAAGAAGATCCCATTAGTGCACATACACACAGTCCCTTGGCATGGCTTCCCCAAATCTGGAAATCTGAAGCCACAGAGAACAACCACTGTCATGTGAATCTTAACCAAAATGGATTCTCACAGAACTGAATCCTTACCTATCCTTCTTTGGACTCTGTTCAACACCAAACTTATTTTAAAGAAGTGATTCTTAACTTTTTCTGGGTCACAGCATAAATCCTTTAAGAACACAAGGAAGGATACCCATAAAAATGCACATACACACAGAACTTTCATACAATTTCTTTCACAGATTCCTCAAAGTCTATTGAGGCCCTACAATGATGAATCAGCCTTCCTCCAGAGACTCTTAGGGCCCAACACGTCCCATCTGGCCCTCAATGGCTGTTGTAATAGAACATATTACTCTTCACTAGGAGCTAATTCCTTCCCTGTGGGAGAGTTATTCTTTTGTACCCCCTTGAAGCCATTTAACTAGCTTTGCTTATTTAACTTGGTTTGGCCTATGAAATATCCACAGAAGTGACTTGTGTTGCTTCCAAACTGTAATTTTAATAACCAGTACACACTACCACCAAATCTTTTTCCTCTGCCACAGCAACAGTTTCAGATAGTAGCTACTGGGCCAATATGGGTTCCAAAGTGAAAAAGATGATGTAAGAGCAGAGCTTCCTCCTGTGCTTGCTAAGGCAGCACATACACTAAAATTGCAACAATAGAGAAGATTAGCATGGACCCTGCACGAGGATGACATGCAAATTTGTGAAGCGTTTCATATTTAAAAAAAAAAAAAAAAAAAAGAGCAGAGCCTCCTCTAGGTGACCAGTGATGAACGTGTAGTGTGAGTGAGAAATCAAGTGGCAGGGCTCTGGCTCTAAGCCCAGTTTATCTTAACTGATTCAGCTACCTACAACTGAAGGAAGATACCTCATCGGGCTTTCCACAGGCCCAAGGCTCCTAACACACCTGAGGAAGATCAGAAGTTACTTACAGTATGTGAAAACCCAGACACACTTAATCAAGCCTCACTAGAGACATTAATAAGGGGACAAGCTGGAAGACAAGATAACAGAAGCAGCCCTTTCCTGTTCCTGAGAATGTAACTTCAAAAGGCTCAAAGATATCTCAGTGCCTAGAATCAGGATATTTAAGGCATCTTTAACTAGAAATCTTAATAAGCTGGAAACATCAGCTAACTTTTTGGGGAAACCTCAACACTCAAATGTAACCTCTGGACTCTTCCCAGGGATTATAATATACATACATATACAAAAATTTGGTTAAATAACTTAAAAAAAAAGACAGGACCACTTACGAAACATGAATCTAAACAATTTCTGTTATACCTAAACAATAAATACTCAAAAAAGCTCACAGAGGATGCTAATACCCTTTACCCCAGAATCACAACCTGTACAATTATGCGTGGAGTTGGCTGGTGCTAAAGTCAGCCGGCAGGGAAAAATTTGCACAGGAAAAAATTCTTCCTTGAATCACCCATAAATACAGACTATATTCATAGCTCATACAAAGTAAGGGGAAAATGCTATCATGATAACAGATAAAAAAGTTAAAGTGACTGAGAATCCAGAGGATTCATGTGTCTTATCTCATGCTCATTCCAGTGTATGTGTTCATTAAATGGAATTAGACTCCACCAGCACTGTTTAAGTAGTTCTCAATCTGAACACTGATGTGTGTATGTGTGTGTTCACACGTGTACATGTGCACATTTATTTACATGCTGTCAATTTTGAGGAAATTAATCCATGAGATGACTCAACTAAACCAATCTTTATAAGACAAAAATAACAGATCAATCATAGTTCAGACTCTGGAAACTCTTTTAGTCATTAGTCAAAGTCCTATCATTGTGATAATTGCTAAGTGTCAGGAAGATGGAAAAAAAGATATTTTAAATCTATTCACTTAGCTGCATAAGGCTAACAGGGAGTCAGGAAGAGAACTGAGGCAGGAAGGCCAGGACTGGGCACCAGATGTGAGCTGGAGATGGTCATTCACCATGAAGTACTTAGTGAAAGCAGACACTGTGTTGTATAGGACCTACCTAAGAAACTGTCCTCATAAATAGGAATAAAAGCAGACAGAAAGAATCACTCCTGTGTGTCGTTTGCTATTGCCAGTACAACGTGGAACATCAACAAACGACCCTCGCCCCAATCTAATCTGATCTTCCCTAACCTAGAGGACCCTAATATCCTTCACCCCAGAATCACAATTTATATAACTCTTCAGCTTGAACCATCCCCAGCCAGCCTAATAATTTAGGCTGCAAACTGTTTATCTTAAGGCAAAAATCCAACAACAGACATTTCTGTTTGGCCCCTTGCAGTATTTTTAAAAATTTGAATTAGCTGCACACCTTTAAAAGTAAAAAAGATTTTAAGTAAAAATCCTGACTTCTGGCTTCTCTTGAAAAATCACAATTATCTGGCAATTCTGAAAATGAACTCCCAAATGGAAACAAGTAATGACTTCCCACTTTGAACAGGATGTATGCACTCAGCCTCACAGTAGTTTTTGCCCAAATAACTTCACTCATGTTGTTCACCTACCTGACCCTTGCAAGCAACTGTGACTCACTTTATGAAGATGACAAAGAACTAGAAAGTCAGTTCAAGTATCATCGTTCCCTCATCCCTCAATTTAGAGAACTCACCCAACTCCTCCATATCTTCAAACAAGTACAAGAAATTAAAATATATGCGTTACAGCCAACAGAAAACCATCACCTGGGAACTTACCTCTCTTCCCCTCCTCGCTGCTGTATATCCTGCAGTTTCTCAACAAACTCATGGAATTTCATTTCCTCCCTGTTGGACCTTGGCTTAAAGTTCTGGAAATTGGCCATCTTCTTCTCGTCGTAGTACAAGAACTTGTGGGTACTGGCATTGTACACAGAGAAGTCTCCGTTGCCAATATTCTCTCGCAGGTATTCAAGATCCCATTTGAGGGCAGGATACACAAGATTTGTGTCGGTCAGCACCACAGGCTCCTACGCGAAACCACCAGGTGAAAAAAAAAATCAAATGAAGTCGTCCCGAGGAACTGGGTTGGTGGATTCTGGTACCATGATTCCAGCTACTTCCCAACTTCAGAGTAATTTCTCCTGTTAACCAACAGGAACCCCTCAAGTCCCATTTCTTCTAGCATCCCTCTCCAGCTCTCCTCAGGCCCTAGTTCCCGGCCCAGCCAGTCCCCCACTTCTATCAACTGCGCCTTTGACCTCTCCTCCTAACCTGCTCCCTCCTCCTCTCCCACTGGGGACGCGGCCCCGCCTCCTACCTCATTCTCGATGAGCTCCTCCGCCCGGGGGTCGCTGTGACTCAGACGTGGGATGGGCCGGGTCGGGAAGCTATAACTGCGCAGTTGGGACTCATTCCAGGCAGGGCCGAGGGCTTCAGCCTCTTCCCGGGGGTCTTCAGAGCCTGAGGCCGCAGCCTCCGTCGCTGCAGCCGCCATTTCCGCCGCTAGGGACGGCCCCACCGGAACCGGAAGCTCCGCCTATTCCTGATAAAAACACAACAGAAACCGTAGAGATGGGATGCGAGAGAGAGAGCGGTCCAGAAGCACTGAAAACGCGGAGCCATGACCTGGGGGAGCGCCTCCTAAAGGTGACCAACAGCTCTACACCCTAGGCTCCGCCTCTGAAGACCTGGGCTAGATATGAGTCCCGTTGTATAGGGTAGCTAACCTGGTTAACCAATTCACAAAATATTATTGCTGCCTCAGTGTGCCCAGGCCTACACAAAAGGCAAAGAAAGAATTAAGGTCAATGAGCCATTAAATTTCACACTAATGGATTGGAAGAGAAGCAAATTCTTGACCTACCTAAGGAAGTCAGAAGGAAAAGCAATTGTCAGATTGATAAATGTTGGGCAAAGGTTGGGCTCTGAAGCCCTAGGCAAAAGATATATGGCAAGTTGAATTCTTTTAAAATCAAATAAGTTTTTTGTTTGTTTGTTTGTTTGTTTGTTTAGCATCATTTGATTTTTCTGTGTCATCTCTTCTACATGAACATATTTTTTGCTGTGGGACCAATGTTATTATAGTTGCCAAGCATGAGCATCTCACATATTCAAACAATTCATATTGATTATAAAAGGCTCTATCGATTACCTTTATTGCTTACTTAGTTTTATGGCTGGCTGTCAGAGCTCAAATTCTAAGATGGATCCAAAGACTTTCATCCCATGGGGTACATATCCTATATAAGTTTCTCCCTTTGAAGAAGAGCAAGGCTTATGAATATGATTGGGTCTCACTCCTACAATGAGGTTATGTTATATGGCAAAATGTAATCAAGGTCCCTAATCAGTTCACTTTGAGTTCATCAAAAGAGAAATTTACCCTGGGTGGGCCTGACCTAATCACTCTAGCTCTTTAAATCCAGGTCTAGAGGGCAGAGACAGAAGTGAGAGAGATTGGAAGCCACAGAAGATGTCCTGCTGGACTTTAAGAAACAAACTATATATATGGCAGAGAATGCCAGGTAGTCCTAGGAGCTGAGAAAGACTCCTGGTTGACAGCCAGCAAGAAAGCAGGGACCTTAGTCCTACAACTGCAAGGAACTGAATTCTGCCAAAAATCAATGAACTTGGGAAAAGACACAGAGGCTCAGATGAGATAGTAGCCCCAACCAATACCTTGATTTCAGCCTGGTGGGGCCCATCCAGGACTCCTGACTCATGGAAAATGTGAGATAATTAATTTGTGTTATTTTGGGCTGCTAAATATATGATACTTTGTTTATGCAGCAATAGAAAACTAACACACTGGCTTAACTATGTAATTATGCCACATAGTAATTATGCTACACCAAACTGATAATGGGGTTACCTCTGTGGAGGGTTTGAGGGTGGGGGTGGCAATCAAGGCTTTAGTTTTTATCTGCAATGTTCAAATTTTTACAATAACATATTAATATAAAATATTGGGAATTACAAATAAATTAGACTGAGAAGAGTCAAGTGACTAAAATCTGGAATGAAAGAAGGGACATTGACTGCAAAAATGAAAAGGCATATAGGGGAATACTATATGCACACATTTGTATGCCAAAAAAATTAGATAACCTAGATAAAATAGAAAAATTCTTAGAAAGATACAAACTATCATAACTGATTTAAGAAGAAACAGAAAATCTTAATTGATTTATAACAAGCAAAGAGATTGAATTAAGAATTTAAAAAATGCGCCCTGGCCAGTTTGGCTCAGCGGTTAGAGCATCGGCCTGCGGTCCAGAGAGACCCGGGTTCGGTTCCTGCTAGGGGCATGTACTTTGGTTGCAGTTTGTCCACGGCCCTGGTTGGGTCGTGCGGGTGGCAGCCACTCGATGTGTCCCGTTCACATCGATGTTTCTCTCTCTCTTCCTCTCTCTCCCTCCCGCTATACCTGAATAAAAAATGGAAAAATGTCCTCGGGTGAGGATAAAAAAAGAATTTAAAAAATGCTCCACAAAGAAAAGGCCAGGGCCAGATGGATTCACTGATGAACCCTATCAAAGATTCTTTTAAAAGTACTGACACTGCCCTGACCAGTTTGGCTCAGTAGTTGGAGCATTGGCCTGCGGTCCAGAGAGACCCAGGTTCAGTTCCCGCTAGGGCATGTACCTCGGTTGCAGTTTGTCCCCGGCCCTGATTGGTCGTGTGGGTGGTGGCCACTCGATGTGTCCCTTTCACGTTCATGTTTCTCTCTCTCTCTTTTCCCCTCTCTCTCTTTTCTCCTCTCTCTCTCCCACTTTATCTGAACAAAAAATGGGAAAAAGTGTCCTCGGGTGAGGATTTAAAAAAAAAAGCGAAAATAAAAGTACTGACACCAATCCTTCACAAACTCTGCTAAAAAAAAAGAAGAGGAAGGGACATTTCCCAACTCATTCATTGAGTCCAGCATTACCCTGACACCAAACAAAACAAAGACATCTCAAGAAAATGAAACTACAGACCAATATCCCATATGAATATAGATGCAAAAATCTTCAACAACATACTAGCAAATCAAATCCAGCACCATATAAAAAGATTATATAGCATGACCAAGTGGGATTTATTATAGGAATGCAAGGTTGGGTCAACATCCAAATATTAACAATATTAATAGAAGAAAAAACACAAAAATCTTAATAGACACAGAGAAAGCTTTGACAAACTCCAACACCTCTCAGGATAAAAATGGAGTCAAGAAAGTGAAAAGAGTCCATTTATATAAAATTTCCAGAATAGGCAAATCCATAGAGACAGAAAGTAGATTAGTGGTTACCAGGGATTGGAAGGGTGCAGGGAATATGCTAATGGTATGGGGTTTCTTTTTGGGGTGATAAAATTTTTTAGAATTAGTGATAATTGCACAACTTTGTGAGTATACTAAAAAATAACTTTATTATACACTTTAAAAGAAGGGAAATTTGCCCTGGCCGGTTTGGCTCAGCGGTTAGAGTGTCGGCCTGCGGTCCTGAGAGACCCGGGTTCGGTTCCCGCTAAGGGCACGTACCTCGGTGGCAGTTTGTCCCCGGCCCTGGTTGGTTGTGCGGGTGGCAGCCACTCGATGTGTTCCTTTCACATCGATGTTTCTCTCTTTCTCTCTCTTCCTCTCTCTCCCCCCAACTGTATCTGAACAAAAAATAGAAAAATGTCCTCAGGTGAGGATAAAAAATAAAATAAAATAAAAAAAGAAGGGAAATTTTATGCCATGTAAATCATATCTTAATAAAAATAAATAAATAAATTAGACCAACTCTGTTTTTTGACCCAAATTAGATCAGGGCCTTTTTATTGATTGAATACAGATAGTGTCCAATCATTCTGAACATCAACTATTTATTTTATTATTATTTTTATCTTTATTGTTGAGTGTATTACAGATGTTCCTCATTTTTTCCCCATTGACCCCCTCCTCCCCACTTCCACCCCCATCCTGCCTTTTCCCACACTGTTGTCTGTGTCCATTGGTTATGCATATAGGTTCTTTGGTTTATTTCTCCCCACTCCCCAACCACCTTCTCTTTGAGGTTTGTCAGTCTAGCAACCAATTTGTTCTTCTTAATTTTTTCACCTTTTGCACCCATTCTCCCAAACCCCCTCCCATCTGGCAACCAACAAAATGTTCTCCTTATCTATGAGAATGTTTCTGTTCTGCCTGTTCATTTTGTTTGTAGATTCTATTGCCGATAGATATGTATTCATTGCCATTTTGTTTGTTCATATATTTTATCTTTTTCTTCAAAAACACCCTTCAACATTTCATATAATAATGGTTTGGTGGTGATGAACTCCTTTAACTTGTTCTTGTCTGGGAAACTCTTTATATGGCCATCGATTCTAAATGACAGCTTTGCAGGATAGAGTAATCTTGGTTGTAGGTTCTTGCTTTTCATCACTCTGAATATTTCTTGCCACTCCCTTCTGGCCTGCAAAGTTTCTTTTGAGAAATCAGCTGACAGTCTTATGGGAACTCCCTTGTAAGTAACTAACTGCTCTTCTCTTGCTGCTTTTAAGATTCTCTCTTTATCTTGAACCTTTTGCATTTTGATGATGATGTGTCTTGGTGTGGGCCTCTTGGGGTTCATCTTGCTTGGGACTCTGTGCTTCCTGGACGTGTATGTCTGTTTCCTTCATCAAGTTAGGGAAGTTTTCTGCCATTATTGTTTCAAATAGGTTTTCAATTTCTTGTTCTCTCTCTTCTCCTTCTGGCACCCCCAAGATGCAAATGTTGGCACACTTGAAGTTGTCCCAGAGGCTCCTTACACTATCCTCATTTTTTTGGATCCTTTTATCTTTTTACTGTTCTGATTGGGTGTTTTTTGCTTCCTTGTATTCAAAATCGATGGTTTGCTTCTTGGCTTTACCTACTCAACTATTGAGTCTGTGTAAATTATTCTTTATTTCAGTTAGTGCCTCCTTTGTTTCTGACTGTGCATCCTTCATTTCTGACTGGTCCTTTTTAATGCTCTTGAGGCCCTCACTAAGTTCATTGAGCATCCTTATAAGCAGTATTTTGAATTCAGCATCTGTTAGATTGCTTATCTCCATTTCGCTTAGTTCTTTTCCTGGAGTTTTGTTCTGTTCTTTCATTTGGGACTTGTTTCTTTGTCTCCTCATTTTGGCTGCCTCTCTGTGTTTGTTTCTGTGTATTACTTAACAAGAGGTATGGGGCTATCTGAGACCAGATGCTGCTCGTTTGAAAGAATTTAGGAAAACCTGAAGCAGGATCTAAGACAGGTCAATCCTATGGTTAAGTAACTGGCAACAGCTTGGGTGGGCCTGAAAGTTGGGTGGGGTGGGGCAGGGCCTCAGGGAGTGACCAGAGCAGGGCTACCAGTGTGAGCCAGGTTGCTGGAGTCCCAGATATGGTGGCTGTCTGCCACCCCAGGGGAGGGCTCACCAAAGGAACAAAGGCCTCTGACAGCTATTTGTCCTGGAGAAAGCCCCCTCTCCAGCCCTTGCTCCAATACCAAACAGCTCAGTTCTTCCCTGTATGTCTCTGGCGCCCCTCTAGCTGCCTCCCCTCCAAGCTTAAAGGGAGCAAGTCTGATAAGTCTGTGCGCAGGCCCTTTAAGAGGAGCTGCCTGGGGCTTCAGCCACCTCAGCCTCACTGTGCCTGTTTCTGCTGATTTTTCCAGGCAGAAGTTATGGGGACTGCTCTTCCTGGCACTGAAACCCTGAGCAGGGGGCCTGGTGTGGGATGGGGACCCCTCAGTCCTCAGGGAGGACCTTCCCAGCCGAGGTATCCTCCTGATTTTTATCCGCCACACGTGGGTGTGGGACCAGCCCGTCAGCCTCCACCCCTCCTACCAGTCCCAATACAGTTGCTTCTTTAATTCCGTAGTTGTAGGACTTCCATTCAGCTTGATTTCAGGCCGTTTTGAATGATGGTTGTTCTGTAGTTTAGTGGTCGTGGAGGATGTGATACCGCGTTTACCTACACTGCCATCTTGACCGATTTACAGGAGGGCAAGTTGCTGTGAAGAAGTCCTCCCCAAAATTTATATACCGAATAGTAAATATATGTCTTTATTGCTCTGATATATATTTGAGAATATCTACAAGTTCCTGGAAATATGTGCATATTTACACTGTGTACACTATGCAAATTCTACTTGTGAAATAAAATGAAAACATATTCATATGCAAACATAACAATGTCCCCCATTCTTCTATTAAGCTAGTGTTTGTTGTGTTCCGGTTTGCAATGTATTTGTTTATCCAAGTCCGGGCAAATCTTTGAGGCTTTATGCGGGCTTGGAAAAGCTGCCTCTGGAGATAAGATTGATTTTATACTTGTTGGGTTAAGATGACTGGGACATTCGTATGTAAACAAAGGACTGAAAATGAGAAGCCAGTTCGAGGCTGATTTACCCGCTGCACCGCACATCTAAGTAAAAGGGATCAACCAATTTGGAAAACAGAACAAGAAAAAGCAACACCAAGAGTTTAATTTGAAGAATGATCACTTTTGGGGATGAATGGAGCAAGTGCCAGTAAAAGAGAGGAAAAGGCAAGCTGTCAGAGATTAACACTGTCTCACTTTACTTGTACAGCTCCTGGGGCAGGTGGGCAGCTGTCCACATGAGGTGCTCAGGTTCTGAGTCCTCACTATCCTTGGATGCGTCTAAGTCAACTGAGGGAGAAAAAGAGACACTACAACCTTAAATATCAAAGCAGTGACCTGCTTGGTTTCCTCCCCTTCCAGTTTTCCCTCTCCGCCTCTATGCCTTCGCACATCTTACCTTTGGCTTCTCAACACAGCTTAAGCCCCGCCCTGTTGAACCCTGAAGACTTTTCTTCACTACTTGCTTTGCCGTCGCGTTTGGCCCGGCTCAGCCACCGTGACAGGCCTTTGCGCATGTGCGGAGTGAAACAGAGAGAAGGTCAAGATGGCGGCGGCCGGGGCGAGGGTCCTGGGAGTCCGATGGCTGCAAAGGGCAGCCCGGAACGTGGTACCGCTGGGTGCACGGACAGGTCCGCGAGAAAGAGCGAGGCCTCAGTGTGGGAAGGGAATGCCTCAGGGTTGGTGTGTCGGGGGAGGGTGGAGTTGGTATATCCAGAAAAGCGGGTGGAGGGTCTCGCTGGTCCCTGGAAGTCTCGGGCTCCGGGCTCCGCAGCCACTGCAGCTTGAAATCTTCGGGGCGACAGGCAAAACGAGGTGCCTCTGACCTGCCCTTGTCTGCCTTCCAGCCTCCCACATTACCAAGGACATGCTTCCGGGGTCCTATCCCAAGACCCCAGAAGAATTGGCTGCCGCCGCCAAGAAGTATAATATGCGGGTGGAAGACTACCAGCCGTACCCAGATGATGGCATGGGGTGAGGTAGAGAGGGTCTGCTTGCACCTGGGTAGTGATGGGGGAATGCGGCTGGGTTAGGTAGTTCGACTCAACCTTCCCATGACCCCTCAGAGTCAGTGGTGTGGGTGCTTTTCTCGGTGGAGAGAGGTGGGAGGGGGAGGGGGAGCAGCTGCAGCCGAGAGGACTTTAATTTTCTCCTTGGCTCGGGCGGTTTCCTCAAATGAGGATGCGAGGTTTTAATAGCTCCCCGAGGACCCCTGAATAGCAGGAACCTTCCTTGGCTCCTTCCAGAGCGCAAGGTTTCATTTGGATTGAGCATCTGCTGGGCTCAGGTGCTGTCGTCCAGGCACGTGACCAGGCTGGAACTGGAATCCTGTCAGGAGAACCTTATTTGTAGATGGAGTGCTCTATGTTTGTGTATATTTCCCCTTTTAAAAATGTCACTACTGTTAGGGCTGTGGAAATTCTAGCAACTGTAAAGCAGATTAAACAGCCAGTTCCCTTATTCCAATTGATGTTACCGACCCCCCCACCCCCCACCCTGTGCGCGCCGAGCCACATAACATGTCTATGGTTAATCATCTGAAGTGATTACTAGCACCCTCATTTTCTGTCCTAGCATTACTCTTTCAGTTATGATTTCAGCAGCTCCTATTTATTTTGTTGTTTTCCAACTACCTCCTGTGATATATGTCTGGTTGTCATCATTTCCTATGTCTTTTATTGTGGAGAAGAGCACCCTTGATAGCCCTCTGTATAAGTTGAACCTGGATTTGTTGGGGAAAACCCAACTTAGCAAGAAGTCCTATGAGGTGTTTGAAACATGAAGATATATGCCAACTCGGTGGTTGAGGAACACAGATGCTATGAAAAGAACACTTTTGTAATCTGTATACCCTTTTTGTTTTTTCCAATTAGCTGGGTGGCCTTGGGTTCAGACCCTAAACTTCGGTTTCATTCTCTGTCTAATGAATAAAACAGAGTGATGGATAACTAGATGCCCTTCTAGGCCTAATATAACATTATGTGACTTTTTGTTGAAAGAAGGTAAGAAAAACTTACGATATTATATAATGTTTCAGAGTTTGACATGAACTTTAAATACAATTTGGACTTCTGTGGTTAGTTTTGTGCTTAGTGACTACAAATTGAGATCTTGATTTCAAAGTCAGTTCCTCTGTCCTTAGGTAAGGCAGTTATCTCTGTCAGTTGGTTTCTTTGAGATGAGACTGAATTATCTGAGAGACACTGCCCAGAGCCCCTTCCAGAAGTTCTTGCTGTCTCTCAGGTATGGCGACTACCCAAAGCTCCCTGACCGCTCACAGCACGAGAGGGATCCATGGTATGAGTGGGACCACCCAGACCTGAGATTGAACTGGGGTGAACCGGTAAGAGAACTATATCCCATATAACCTTTCTTCCTTCTCCCTAATATATTCCTGGATTCTTTCTTTAGCTCAAATGGCATTTCTCTGTCCAAGTAACACTAAGGTTTTCTGCCCAAGGAAGCAAAATCCATTGATCTGAGATCTGAGGTTCTATATGTGGCATGTGGAATGGGACTTCTAGGAATTAACAAGCTCTGTAAATTTCCATGATTGAGCTGTCTCTGGTCAGCAGTACCTAACCATAAACAAGCATCTAGTCCTGTGGGCCAGAGTATCTCAAATTTGGCTCTCAGAATATTGCCCAGGGCAGTAGAATGTCTTTGTCAAGCCCTTTATCAGGCTCTGATCATTCTGCTTGCTTTTGCAGGAAGAGCAGTATGTGACAGTTATCTGCCTTTCTGCCTTAGATTCACTGGGACCTAGATATGTATATCAGGAACCGTGTGGACACGTCCCCCACGCCTATTTCTTGGAATGTCATGTGTAAGCACCTCTTCGGCTTCGTGGCCTTCATGCTGTTCATGTTTTGGGTGGGGGAGACGTATCCCTCCTACCAGCCCGTGGTGAGTATCTGAAAAATGCTTTCTTGGGCACATTTACTTAGCCCTGTTTCCTGAGGGAATGAATTCTTTGGAGTAGAGATCAGCCAGTACCAAGTTTGACTTCCTTGTAAGGCCTATAGAGGGCCTTACGCATTGGCCTGGCACAAATACCAGAGCACTGCTCTATGTCTACATCTTTGATCAGCCTGAATTTGAAGAAACAGTTTAGGACTCCGTGAGGAATGAGAATGTGGAAGCCAGCCAGTCTCTCGAGTTGCCATTTGGGGACTGTACCTTACCAATTATATTCATCAAGTGATCTTTCAAGGTAGAGTCATGGAATCTAGAGTTGAAGCCTTATCCTTTTTGGAGGTGTGAAGAGCACCTCTTACGGGGTATTGGAAGCAATTAAATGTTCACCACAAACGTAGATGGTTATATTTTGGAGAATGTAAAAGACAGAAATAATTCTGTCTAGCTTTAAGGAAGTTGAATTTGAGTAAAAAGAAAATTTAGGTAAATGACATGATGAGCAACATTTGAACAGATATATAGGAATTTGGCAGTTTTTGTGTATATATGTGTGTAGTGAATGTGCTAAGGGATTTGAGGTGCTGTTAAGGAGAAGGGTTAAACTAGATGCTAAATATATATATATATATATATATACACACACACACACACTTTAGGTGGTAGGGAAAAGTTGGAGAGAACATTTGGAGCAAGAGAAGACAGAATGCAGGAAGGAAAAGGAGAGTGAGTTAGCTGGAGTGGAGCAAGCATATAAAATAATTCCTAGGTAACTAGCTGCATCGGTTACCTGGAGAGCTGCTAAAAATTCAGCTTTTATTGCATTGCTACGGGATTTGGACTTGATGGTGTAGTAGCACATTAATTCAACAAATATTTATGAAGCCCTTGCTGTGTACCAGTTCCAGACCCTGCTAGGGGTTGGGGATACAGTGATGAGTTGGTCTGCCTCTAGGCAGCCAGGAGCGATGTTGGGTTTTTTAACAGAAGAATGACATAATGAAAGCTAGGTTTTTAGTAAGATTAATCTGGGAGTAGTCTACAGGATAGATTGTAAGGAAAGGAACTGAAAGCAGGGAAGCTGCTGTATTTGCAGTTGGCTACTCATTGCTACCTCTGCAGAGATAATCAATGTCCTAATGGTAGCTGGTATATCTGTGTGCACTGACACGAGCCTTCCTACCAAGCCCCAGGGGCCCCAGGCTAGAGAGTGCACATAGGGCTGGTGTGAGCACTAACTTCACTTCAGGAGACCAAGAAACACAGTGGCTCTTCCATTTTTCAGTTCTGTAAGCACATCACCCTTTTTTCCTCCCCTTGAGCTGTGTTCTCTGACAGCTGTTTGTTGGTAAAGCCAGCAGCCCCTAAAGCACGTCCCAGCCGTGTCTCCTCTGTGCTTTCCCTCACTGCTGCTCCTGCACGCCTCATTTGCTAGGCCACTTTAGTGGTGGAACCATTAGAGGCTGAGTGACTTAAAGGAGATTGAGTCTGTCTTGACCTCGAGAGAGTGGGATGGATGGATGCATCATCTCATTTAGAAAGCTCTCCCTGGTGCTCTCTCTCATTCTTGCTCTCGCTCTTGCTGTCTCTCTGTCTCTCTCTGTCTCTCTCTCTCTCTCTCTCTCTCTCACACACACACACACACACACACACACACACACAGTGTGGGCACCACTTCTCTTACAATCTAGGCTTTCTCTCTGCCTTGGGCTGAGCAGGGAAGAGGAATGCTCTTTCTGCCATTCTAGCACAGCTGGGTCTGACCAGAGGCTACCACACACCCATTTACTGTGCATGACTATTAAACTCAGAGTGGGATGTAGCCAGGTATTGGCTGGATGTATGTTGTTCTTGCTGACCTGTGTTTTTTCCTTAGGGGCCAAAGCAGTATCCTTATAATAATCTGTACCTGGAACGAGGCGGCGATCCCACCAAAGAGCCTGAGACTGTGGTTCACTATGAAATCTGAGGAGGCTTCATGGGCTTTTTGCCCCCTAGTTGACTCCCTCATTCCTAGTTTAACCTTAATGAAATCTCTAATAAAACAGTGCGTGGTATCTGTGCCTCATTTTCCCAGTAACTGCCATAAGGAACCTCATACATTTCTCTTTTTTTCTGCCTGCATTGCCTCCCCACCCCAGCTCCCACCCAGAGATTGAAAGGGTTGGGGGTGAGGGTAGTTAAGCACAAGAAGATGTTAATTTGTTAACTTTGCTGGGCCTGTGACAGTAGTTGAGATGCTAAGGGTAGCTCCTTTTCTCATTTACAGAGTTGAGGAAGAAGGAAGATATGTTCCTTACTTCCCAAGTTGGAACAAAAATTATTTCCCATAAATAAGCCTTTTCAATAATAGTGGTTAGCTAATAAAAAAAATTGTACTTGCCCTGGCCGGTTTGGCTCAGCGGTTAGAGCGTCAGCCTGCGGTCTGGAGAGACCTGGGTTCGGTTCCCGCTAAGGGCACGTACTTCGGTTGCAGTTTGTCCCCAGCCCTGGTTGGTCGTGCGGGTGGCAGCCACTCGATGTGTCCCTTCACGTCGATGTTTTTCTCTCTCTCCCTCCCACTCTATCTGTATAAAAAATGGAAAAATACCCTCGGGTGAGGATTAAAAAAAAAAAAAAAATTGTACTGTAACATGTTGTAAATACATTATAGGATAAATAGGTGTTTTTGAACTGGCCTAGGGCTGTGACTGCCTCTAATTTTACTTCTCTTATATAAATATGTATCTCTTATTCCAAAGCAACTTCTGAATCCTAGCTTCTTATAAGCTAACATTACCTATATTTATGAATTAGAGGACAGTTCAGTGAGTTACTACTGAACCTATGGCTTTTGTTGCCTTCATGATTCATCCAAGCTCCATTATAGCCTTAGAAAGAGGAAAACCATGTTTTTGAGAGTCTGTCTCAATGCAACTTATGTTCTTTTCTTCTTTTGGTGACAGTTTCTTAAATTACAATCACATTGCTGAAAATCTGACCCATAAAAAAAAGCATACATTTAATAGCCCTACAGAAGCAAGTCCATTCAAGTTAGGAGATGAGGGGTCCTTTAGTGGTTGTCCAGGCAGTGAAAAACTTATGAAACCAGGGTGTGGGTACTTCTCATGAAATGCGTCTTTGAAAATCTTTACTGTCTTTTTCTGTCTTCATTCTCTGTCCTTTAGAGCATTTGGTAATCATTTAACAAACATCTGTGTGCCTCATATATACCAGACACTGAGGCCCTGGGGATATAAAGTTGAACAAGACAAAATAATTGCCTTCTAGTAGTTACCTAGAAGAGGAGACTGGCAGTTTAGAAACAAGGTGAAAAGAATTTATAAAATGGGTGAATTGAGAGAAAAGTACACTAGAAAAACAAAAAAACTATGCCCTGCTTGAAACTGACCTTATGGCTTAGGTTCAGATTTCTTGCAGAGCACTTCATCAGTGACTCTTCTGCCTCATCCCCTAATTTGATGTATTGCCTGAGGTTCAGTTATCAAACCTGTTTACTTCTCTTCAGGTCTCATCCACTGTTGTGGTGCTAAGAAGTTCAAGAAATACTTAAGTACTTAGTGCAAAGAGTGGACAGGCACAGATAATGCCCTACATTGTCTTCTGTCCTGACTTGGAAACTCCTAAATCTGCAGGAAAGGAAATCTAGAGTGATGTCACAATGACTCGAGGGTCTGTTGTTAGATAACCGGCTCACCATCCCTGGAAGATATCAGGCAGGAGTACGGTGGAACTCATGCATTAAATGGAAGTTTTGAATCAAATAACTTAGATCTAAGATTTTCAGCTGCCTACAGGACACTTTATTTGGAAATGCCATGATTCCCTCAACCAACGTAAGAAATATATATGATCTTTCCACCTCCTCTTCCCCAAGTCCTTTATCAGGCACAAAAGCCCATCCAATTTTCCATTGCCAACATTGCCACTATATTAATCCAGGCTTCTATCACCTGATACCTGGGTTCTGTTAGTCTAATTTGGGTCCCTGCCTCCAGCCCTCTGTTCTCTTCCTGAGTGGATCTGTATTGCTAGTCTCAAAATACAATCTATATCTTATTGCATCCTTACCCATAATTTTCAATAACTCCCAGTTATCTGAGTTGAATTGGTATTTCTCAACCTGTAACCAGCCTATTCCCTAACCTTTAGCCTCTTTTATACATGGTATGAGAAGTGACAGGGCAGCTATTAGCTGGTTGGGCCCCTTCCTCCTTATTGAGACATTACCCAACTTGCAGTTCAGCTCAAGGTATAACACCTGTCTTGTGTCCCTGAAACCTAGGAAGCCCCTGGTTTACAGTACCTTGCACTGTGCACGCCTATAGCCTCTTAATTATTTCAACCAATAGTTTTGGTCACCAGTTGGGCTACAGTGTGTCACAGCTATTTATGGCCTCGATTGCTTTTTACCTTTCAATTAGGGTTCTACTGCGAGCTCCTGGAGCTAGGGCCCAGTCTTCTCTACTTAAATAAGGAGAAAATGAAGGAGTATTTTCCCTTTTCAGAGGCTGGCTTCCGAGCCTAGCTCAAATAGAATAAACCAGAATTTCCTGGTGGCAGGATCTGATCCCCTGTGGCAGAACTGTTCAATCATCATAGGACAGGTGAGGGAGGCATATTAGCGGTTGGACCAAAGAGTCCTGGGTTTGGTTCGCGCTAGGGGCACGTACCAAAAAAAAAGCTACAGTCCTAGCCCTGGCCGGTTTGGCTCAGCTGTTAGAGTATCGGCCCAGAGAGGCCCGGTTCTGCTAAGGGCACCTACCTCTATTGCAGTTTTTCCCTGGCCACTGTTGGGGTTATGTGGGGGCAACCAGTCGATGTGTCTCTCTCCCTCCCACTCTATCTGAAGATAAACACAAAGATGTCCTTGGGTGAGGATAAAAAGAAAAAAGCTTCTGTCCTATTACATCCTCTTGTTGGGTCCCAGCCCAGTTCTCCATTCCCAGCTTCCAGGCGCGTGTGGGCTGCGATGCCCTGCGGACCAGGACTACTTTTGGCCCTCCACAGCCGCCGTCCACAGCGCCCAGCTGAACCCCAAAGCCCTTTGAGAAGACCCGCACGGCCTCCGGCTCCCCCGCCTGAGCTCTCCCGGCAGGTTGGTTTCCCCGCCACTCTGGGGCCCTAAGAGCAGAGACCGAGCTCGGAACCTGGAGCGCCGCTTCTCCCTCGGGAGAGCGCCCGGGGGCAGCGCGCCCTCTGCGGAGACCCCAGCTTTGGCTAGTGTGCCCTCACCCTGCGCCCTCCCCTGGACCCGGCTCCCCTCCACCTGCCGCGCCTGGTCCCTCTTCAGCGCTGCCCTCGCGCCTTCCCATGCGCCCTGGGCCCTGACCTGGCTCGGCCCCGGGCCCGCTCCCAGTCTCTGCACCTGGTCGGGGGGAAGGCCGGTCACCATTGACCCCCGCGCGCCGCGCTTCGGGGACGGCTGGGAGGAGCTGTGCTGACCGCCCTCCATGGAGACGGGACTGCCGGGGTAGCAGGTGCCCTCCGTCATTGCACGAGTCTGTTCGCTCTTGGTTAAGGGTCATAGCTCTCCCACTTTCAACGCCCCCTCCCCAGCCGTTCTGACCCTAGCGGGAGTACTTTTTTGTGAACAGATGTCTTTGAACAAAGTAGATTAAAAGCCTATTCCCAATTTCTAGACTGTCGGGATTTAAACACTTTGTGGAGTTTAGTTTGGTTTAGACTATTATGATGGTTAAAAGCACTGGGCTCTGGAGGCTGATAGGGGTTCCTATCTTGACCTACCCAGTTTTTTTCTTCGTCAAATGGGAATGATAATAGTATTTACCACATAGAACCATAGTGAGAATTAAATTAATTATATATGTCAAGTGCACAATGCTAATAGCAACTTCTACTTTTGTTACGATCTTTTCCCAGAAACGTGAAAATGGTTTTGACCAGCAAGTGGCACTGGTAACTATATAGTATGATGTGTAGGGAGTGTGTCAGAAGATTCCTGATGTAGCCTCCAGTGTTCAGAGACTTACTGGAAATCTTGGCTAAACTTTCTTCAAGATAGAAAGTACATTAGAGATTAAGTAATACTACTTTCTGTTTTTGTAAATTGAGAAGTAATCTGAGTGTGGCTTGCTAAAGCATGTGGCAGTGAGTCCCAAGTTTCTTCCCACATGTTGTGTTACTTTTTTTTTTTTTTTACTTTTCTGCTGCTTTGAGAGCTCATTGGGATGGTACCTTGAATGTGCGTTAGAATTAGGTTGGAAACCACAGAGTTTAAATGGATGTCTGCATTCAGCAAATATTATCAAGCACTTACTGTGTGTCAGATGTTATTCTTGCACTAGTTATAACATGATGAAGAAAGCAGACACAGTGCTGGCTCTCATGGGGTTTACTTAGTGGATGAGACCACCAATGTAAATGTAAATAAATATATAATTATAAATTGCTACAAAGAAAAATACTGAGGTTGTTTTGATTGGGTGGCTTACCTCTAAGGCAGTGGTTCTCAACCTTCCTAATGCCTCGGCTGTTTAATACAGTTCCTCATGTTGTGGTGACCCCCAACCATAAAATTATTTTTGTTGCTACTTCATAACTGTAATTTTGCTACTGTTATGTCTTAGGCGACCCCTGTGAAAGGGTCATTTGACCCCCAAATTGGTTGTGACCCACAGGTTGAGTACCACTGCTTTAAGGGGATGAGAAGCCGAGCCCAGAAAAATGTGATAAGGAGCCAGTCATGCAGAGAATAAAAGGAAGAACATTTAAAGTACAAGGAACAAAACTCGAAAAAGCTGTAAAGTGGGAAAAGGCCAGGAAGTTTACAAAAGCTAATGCAGTTGGAGCACAATGAGTAAGGGGAAAGTAGCAAGAGATGAAGTGGTAGGCTAGAGCCTTTGAGTGGAGCCATAATAAGGGGTTTGAATTTTATTCTGAGTGTGATAGAAACCATTGAAAGATTTTAAGCATGGAATGCCAAAATTTCATTTTTTATTTTAAAAGTTCACTCCTGCTGCTATGTAGAGAATGAATTGGGTGATGGTATGAGTAGCAGGGAGATAACCAATTAAAAGATTATTGAAGTAATCTAGGTGAGAGATGATGGTATCCTCAAATAGAGTGGTGGTGGTGGAGATGGAGAAAACTAGACAGATTAAGATACATTTTGGACGTAAAATCTGGAAGACAATGACGGATTAGAAGGAGATAAGGGAGAAGGAGGGGATCAAGGATGATTTTCAGGTTTCTGGGTTGAGCATTTGGGTAGATAGTGGTACCATTTATTGAGATGAAGAACACCAGAGAATAACAGATTTTGGGGGGAGAATATGTGGGATAGAGAATTCCATTTTAGACAGACTAACTTTTAGGTATCTGCTAAATCCAAGTGGAAATATTTGATTAGCTGTTGTATATAAAAACTTGGAACTCAGAGAGGTATGTATTGGTGA
This sequence comes from Molossus molossus, assembly GCF_014108415.1. Taxonomy (NCBI): domain Eukaryota; kingdom Metazoa; phylum Chordata; class Mammalia; order Chiroptera; family Molossidae; genus Molossus; species Molossus molossus. Next base: position 23,647,576 of record NW_023425352.1, read on the forward strand.
TATAAATTTGAGAGTCATTAGCATATGGATGATAATTAAAGCCAAGGGAATTGACAAAATCACTGAGAGATTATCTGGTTTGATTGTTATCATTACCATGGGGCCTGTGGCAACCAGTGTGGTTGATTATATTTTTGGATTTAAAGCATTAGATTTTAGTAATTGGTTAATTGAACTGACCTTACAGATACGCAGATGGTCATGTGTTTATCACTCTGTGTTGCCCTGAGATGCCCTATCCCGTGATGGAGAGAGGGAAACAAGATCTTGTGTCCACAGGTACTCCCTGGATCTGGCCCTTAAGCTTGCTGGTTTCCGTTTTCAGTGAGCTAAGGGCCATGTCAGTTTTCTGCCACCTACAGGTCAGACCATGAAGCTCAAGGAACTTGAGAGGCCAGCTGTCCAAGTGTGGAGCCCAGCCAGCCAGTACCCTGTGTATCTGGCCACAGGTATAGTAATACTGTGGACAAGAGCCACGGGAAGAACATAGATCAAGGGAAAAGTTAGTATGCAGAATTCTTTTTCTTTTTTTTTTTTAATCCTCACCCGAGGACATTTTTTCATTTTTTGTTCAGACTGAGTGGGAGGGAGAGAGAGGAAGAGAGAGAGAAACATCGATGTGAAAGAAACACATCGAGTGGCTGCCTCCCGCACGACCCAACCAGGGTCGGGGACAAACCGCAACCAAGGCACGTGCCAAGGTACGTGCCCTTACGGGAACCGAACCCGGGTCTCTCTGGACCGCGGGCCGACGCTGTAACCGCTGAGCCAAACTGGCCAGGGCTAGTATGCAGAATTCTTTACTGAACATGAGAGAAAGCTTTAGAATCATGGGGTTGGCTCACAGCATAAGCAAGGGGATATTAGATGGTTTTGGTACCTGGAGGCAGCCTTAAACTATGGCTCAAGGCTAAGGCACCTCCTGCTTTTTTTGCAGTTACCATTTGAAAAAGAGTATACTCAGTCTTATCCTGTTTCTCCTCCTTTCCACTCACTAACCATTTTTACCCCAAATCCATGCATATTTTGTTGCTCATACGCTGCCTCTTCCTAACTTTTCTTGTGCCTAGGAACATCTGCCCAGCAGCTAGATGCCTCCTTTAGCACAAATGGCACATTGGAAATCTTTGAGATTGATTTCAGGGACCCTTCTTTGGACTTGAAACGCAAGGGAGTCCTTTCTGCCTCAAGCAGGTACTATGTCTGTAGTGTTGACGGGTATGCAGGGCAGATCCTGATGCAGACCCTGATGGGGAATCCTGGGAACAGTGTGTGCTTCTCAGGGCTCATGAGGAGACAAGTGAGGGAAGAAGGACCCTCACTAAATTGGAGAGAAGTTAACTCTGGGTTTATTTTACAAAATGACTTTAAAAGCACCCACTCCTTCCTGGTCAGCAGTAGCAGTGTTAGGTAGAATCATGTGACAAAGATGCTTTACATAAGCCTGGACCTGGTCTCTCTCTGGACCCAGAGATATTGACTCCACCCCTCAGCTCTTGTGAAGATAAAAACCTTGCACAATATCCTCCTCTTCTGCCAAATGAAGGAGGACAAGTGATCCTGTCCTCAGGGCTGTCAGGGACTGATTGGTTCTCAGGGATCTCATGGCTCTGGCAGGCCAAAGGGCTGGCATTCACTAGCATTCACTGAGCACATGTATACATGCCAGGTCCTCAAAATTAGCCTAAGCAATAAATAATATTATCGCCATTTCACATAGGAGGGCACCAAAACTCTGAGAAGCTGGGATTTAAGTTTCCACCTGTCTAACTCCAAAGGCTACCTTCTTACCATTATTCAACTACTCTTTTATAGGTTCTGTAAAGATGCCCTGGCCGGTTTGGCTCAGCGGTTAGAGCATCAGCCCTGCGGTACAGAGAGACCCGGGTTTGGTTCCCGCTAAGGGCATGTACCTCGGTTGCAGTTTGTCCCCAGCCCTGGTTGGGTCATGCGGGTGGCAGCCACTCGATGTGTCCCTTTCATGTCGATGTTTCTCTCTCTTCCTCTCTCTCTCTCCCGCTCTATCTGAATAAAAACTGGAAAAGTGTCCTCGGGTGAGGATTAAAAAAAATAAAAAGGTTCTGTAAAGATGACGCTTACAGTCTGAAGCAGTGGTCTCCAAATTTTTGTACCATCGGAAAAATGGGAATCACTGTACTTAAGTCATATATTCAATATAAATAATGTACATTTATTATTGTCCTATTAATAAAATTCAATGTATATCATTTTTTAGATTAAAAATATGAATCTTTTTCTTACAGCTGAGAAAATTATCTTGCCCATCCCAGTTTAGAATACAGTGTTCCATCATCTTGTGAATTTTTGGGCCCATCTGCGAGATTAGTGAGGACATTTAGAAAGAAGTATCCTCTTCTTTATTTTCATGGTTTAATCTAATAATGAAGATTAGTTATTTTTCTCTTTTTCTTGAGCCCCTGTATTACTTTATGGCAGTATCCATATTTTTCAGTTTTTTACATATCTCTGTATTTCCAGTGTTTGTACCTTTTGACGAACAGGCACTAGAGTGTTTACCAATAATGATGAGATATTCTTAGCCTCTAAGCAAGCAGTTCAGAAAGGGCTCCTGATAGGGGTGAGCGAATTCAATAATGTTTGTACTCTTGGAGGTAAGAAAAGGGGCAGTGGGCAAGGGGGTCTTATTCTTGACCAGCCAAGCAGCAGCTTCAGTACAGTAGTGATTCCTTAGGCTTAGAGTTACTAAAAACGAGGCATTATAATTGCTTAAGAAACCTTGAAATTGAAACCTAAGATCCACGTGGACAGAGATTTTTGTCTGTTTTATTCACTGCTGTATATCTAGCACTAGAACACAGCTCTGCATTAGGTGCTTATAAATATTTGTTGAATGAAGATAGAGTGGGAGGGAGAGAAACATCCACAATCGATGTGAGAGGGACACATCGTCTGGTTGCCTCCCGTACGACCCTGACCAGGGCCAGGGACGAATGCATCCAAGGTACGTGCCCTTTGCTGGAATTGAACCCGCAACTCATTGATCTGCGGGCTGATGCTCTACTGCTGAGCCAAACCAGCCAGGGCTCAAACTGAGAATTTACCTACCACTTCAGTTATAGTTAGTCTTCAGTTAGTCTAAGAGCTTTTCAAGGGTCATGACCTGTTTGTTTTGCAGCCAACTAGGTTGAAGGGACACTTTTTGAAATGTTGGCACTGAATGTGGGAGTCATTAACTTCACCTCATATCCTGCTGGAACCTGCAAGGATTTATGGACTGTCACCAAAGTAAATAGCACAGTTCACTGTGTTATAATTGTTTCCAAAGATTTGTTCTCATTCCCAAAGACCTAAGGAATTACCTTTGACACAGTCCTTTTAGGTCCTTTCTGAAGTAATCATCTTAGACACCATAGGGTATAAGACACCCACTTCTCTCTGTTCCAGCCTGGGTTAGGTCACTTACTCAAAAGTTAAGATCGCGAACTGTTGATCAAGATGATCAGGGTAGATGAAGGGCTGCCCATCCTTTGCTTTATGCTTTCCTCTTTTCTTTTGTGTCATCTGCATGGTTAAGTGGAAAGCACAGTTGTGTTGGGTTGCAGCCTTGATGAAAGCAATGTAACTTTGGGCAAATGGAGTTCTGTCAGTGGTCTCAGGTTTACTCACTTATATATAAAGAAGAAGCATTACAAGATGACTTCTAAGAACCCACTGAGCTTGAAATTTAGGTCTTAGGTTCTTTTTCTAGCTTAGTCCCCCCACCCCCCTTTTTGGCCCACTAAACATATACTTTTCAAAATCTCCTTTCCTTTGCCTGCCCTTTTCACCAGATCCATGCCTTAACCACATTTGAATCCTGAAAATCCCCTTCTCAATCCATGATGCATCAGAGAAATATCCATTTAGAACTACCTGACTGAAGAGAAATGTTCTGAAATACTGGTATGGATGTAGATTAGGGACAGCCAAAGAGAGTATGTGGATAAATGTCACTGGATGCAATCAGGATCCATATGGATTAGCATGTGCATTTGACTTGTTAGATGAATCTCACTCAAGAAGCAAGGTTTCTGGGAGAATAATACATTGTTTAGGTGTTGACTTTTGATCTGAGAACATAGCTGCTGAGGCTGAATGATGTCAGAGGCCTACTGTCCACCTCTGTCTATACCGAGGTTCTAGATCTCTGAGTGGCCTCTGTAACCTCTGTAGGACCTATCCTGTAGTAACATGGAGAAAGTAGGTGATCTGTCTTCCAGTAGTTTTACCTCAGTTCCACCTTCTTTGGGAGCACTTTGACCTCTCTTTGGGTGCCTGTGTAAGGGACAACACCAAGCAGAAAAAGATCACTTTGTATACTTTTCTCAGTTTTCCTGATTCTAAGATTTGCCTTCTTTCTAGAAGACACCAACAGAATAGAAAGAGCGTGGGCTTTTGCTGTTGGACAGACCTGGCTTCGAATCCCAGTTTTGCCATCTACTGTCCTCTCGGGCATGTTATTTAACTTCTTTGGTCCTGTTTTCTCTGCTGTAAATCCAGGATATATAGTAGGCATGTAATAGCTGGCACATACTATGCATTCAGGAAAGTAGTTGTCTCAAACAGCCATTGCTCCACTCCACTGTCTTCATTCTCGAGCTTGGAGCACAGCCTTCACCACTCTACGTGTCTGTTAAGGAAACTTGGAGTTCCTCAGCTATTTTGGACTGGAGGTGGACAAATTCATTTTCACTTTAGGTTACTCACACAAGACTGAAGTTTTCCAAAAGGAACCTTTCTAAGCAAATAAAAGCAAAATTTAAAACAAAAATGTACATAAATTATAGCAAGAATACAGTACATATTCCTAGTCGTCAGGTAACTAAAGCTTGGCCTCGGATGAGCTTAGCTGGTATGACGTTATGATCTCACAGGCTTCAGTTTATTCTCTTCCGCCTTGTCTTTTGCTTTTCACCAGAAGAATAGCAATGAGCTGGTTGTTAGGGCCAGTTCTATCCTTATGAAGTTCAACGTCTTCCCTGACCGGCATGCAGTCTGATGTATCTAGCACAGTTGTTCTCAATCCTGGCTGCTTGTTAGCGTTACCTGGAGGGTCTTGCTAAATATTAAGGTTCTGAAGTCCTGTCTCTGGAAATGCTGCTTTACAAGATCTGGGTAGGCATCAAAAAACCTGTATTTAGGTGCCATCCATCATTCTGTGATGTCCTTTGGTCTCCATTGTTGCTCATTAACCTGGGAACTCTTTTTTTTTTTTTTTTTCCTTTATTGATTATAGAGAGAGGAAGGGAGAGGGAGAGAGAGATAGAAACATCGATGAGAGAGAACATCGACTGGCCGCCTCCTGCATGCCCCTCACTGGGGATTTGGCCCACAACCTGGGCATGTGCCTTGACCCGGAATCAAACTGGCGACCTCTTGGTGCATGAGTCAATGCTCAACCACTGAGCCACACTGGCTGGGCAACCTGGGAACCTCTTTAGCAGAGAATTCCACTTCTATTCTTATGTTTTGAAAGTTCCCATCTTCCCATACAAACCCCTCTTCCTATACCTTCCCTTAAATCTCTTAGTTTCTATTTTCAGGCCAAGGTCATCTTTTTTAAAAGTATTCAAACATAATAAACAAGTTGCAGATTAGTACAATGAACAATTGTGTACCTTCACTTAAATTCATCAAAAGTTATTAACATTTTGTCACATTTGCTCACATGCTCGTGTGTGCTGTCTTTCTTGACACACACCCACAGCTATTTCTTGTCCCCTGTCCATTTGCAGAGCAGAGATGATCAACACTCCTGAATGATCAAGTCCCTGTCCTTACTTGAATTGTCCCACATGTTCCCACTCTCCCAGGTGTTCTCTGTCACATCCTATTCAGGTTCCAGCTTCACCCTCACTAGGGAAGTGACTAACATAGGGACTATAGTTGCTACATGCTTACAGAAAGAAAATCTTTTTGTTACACCGTGTTCTGCATTTCAGCCACCCTAGAGTAACTGGGTCCTCTTCTCAAACCCTTTGGTGACTGTCCCCTCTTTGACATCTCAGGTACCTTTTACTCTGGTTTGTAGGTCATGTATTCTGACCATAGTGAGGTCATTGCACTTCTTCTACCATTCCCATGTGAGTTTTTCACTGGCCATACCCCCCTCTGGTTCCCACACGACCTCTTATGGGCTTCTCCAGTTATTTTGTGGACTTGCCCTCTGCCCACACTGACCTCTAGCCCCAGAATGCCCTGGCAGCCTCTTGAGTGCGTATGGAACACATTCTTCTGCCCTACTAAGACCAGACAACCTTAGAAAACAGCCTTTCTGACAGTAGCTTTAGAGCCACCATTTGTGTCACTTCTACTATTTTTTGTTTTTCAGATCTGTTGGGAGTGGCATTCATTAAGAATATATAAACTTAAAATGTACAATTCTATAATACATCATCTGTATATTGTATTGTGTGCTCGCCACCCAGAGTCTCATCTCCTTCCATCACCACATAATGAACCCCCTTTACCCTCTTCATCTTCCCCCCACTCCCCTTTCCCCCTGGGAGCCACAATGCTGATGCACAGCTTTGCTGTTTTGCTTCCGATGCTAACCTAGTTTGAAATGGTGCTCAGCTCTTTACTTCTGGCAGGTTGGCTCTGCTCTTAGGACTGGCCAAACAGGTTCCCGCCTGGTCACCCCACTCAGTTGTTTTTTTTTGCTGACTGTTCATACAGTGTGAGAACATTTTATTTTATTAAGGGATCTGTGAAATCTGACTTCTCTGAAGGGTTGTGTAAATTTCCTTGGCTAGCAGCTGAGAAATGGAGGATAGACCTCTTAGGAGGCTATGGGGATTTCACATGCCTTCTCCAGGGGTTTGGCAGAGGACCTACACTTGTTTGTAGGGGACCCAGGGTTCATCTTTTTTAGTTTTTAAATTTTTGTAAGACGCTGGCAGTGTCTTGTTAGAAGCATCCTCAGAAAACCAGAAAAGTGTTTGCCAAGAGGTGTGTTTATTCTTCATGCCTCTATGTCTCTAGGGCTGGCCCACTGTTGCCATGTAACAGCTTTTAAGCTAGTCACATGGGAAAGATTTGGGGTGGGGAGAGCCTTGGGTTTGTTCTCACTTCTAGTTTGAGAGGGAAGAGGGGACAGCAGTTCTTGGTCTAGGGAATCTGCTTCTCGACAGGTACAGGAAAGTTTGGATCTTCCTCTAAACAGAAGACAATATAGATCTCAGGCATTAAAATAAAATGGGCCTGACTTTGATCATTGATTCTGTCACTTCCTAGCTGGAAAATGAGGATAAAATTACTAGCTGTATATGCAGAAGCGTCATAACTTCTCTGTGCCTCAGTTTCCTCAATTAAAAGTGGAATTACTAATACCTTATGGGGTTATTGAATATTAAATCAGTTAATACATGTAAATCATTTAAGATAGTGCCTGGTACATAGGAAGTATTCAATAAATGGTAGCTATTGTTATTTGAGTTGTGAGGATTGAGTGAAGTAGTCTATTTGAAGTATTTATCGCTAGGCCTATATAATATTAACTTTAAAAAAAAGCATCCCCACATAACTTTGAGGCAGTGGCTTCCCAGCTTCTAGTGTAATATAGAGGGAATATTTTTTCAGAGAAGGAGCAGGACCAGGCAGAGGAGACCTTCATTCTGTGTCTGGGATATGAGGAAGACAGGCAGGTCCCAGCTAGGGGTGGGGATGCCCGTATAATGGCAGAGGCTGGCACAGATGCTTACTGACAGGGACCTGAATTGGTGCTAATGCTAGTTTCTCCTCTTTGTAGGTTTCACAAGCTGGTTTGGGGAAGCTTTGGCACTGGGCTTCTGGAAGGCTCCGGGGTTATTGCAGGCGGTGGAGACAATGGCATGCTTACTCTATACAATGTGACCCATGTCCTGTCTTCCGGGAAGGAGCCTGTGATTGCCCAGAGACAGAAGCACACGGGGGCTGTCGGAGCCCTTGACTTTAATCTTTTTCAGGTACTGCATTTCATTTGGTCCGACATGGCCAAGCCCTCAAGCAGTAGCTCTGAACGGAAGCATTCGCTCATGATCTTCATTCTGTAACTCTGAGCCCAGCGGGGAGGCTTTGGAAACCTCACACGTGGGTCTCTTTTGCCCTCTCCTGCTCCCATCTCTTCCTGGGATGCTGGTCTCCAAAGACCTGTTATTCACACAGGGTAACCTCCTGGCATCAGGGGCCAGTAATTCTGAAATCTTCATTTGGGATTTGAATAACCTGAGTGCGCCGATGACCCCAGGATCCAAGTCACAGGTGAGGAGGCTCCCGGGGCTACTGCTGACATGTGCAACTTGCAGCTGACTTTCCCAGGCACAAGTGAATTTGGGAGGCAGCCAGACCATAGGAGATTTTAGGCTTTACCACTGGAGGGCAATAAAGCTCCACAGACAATGTGCCACCAGCCAGATGATAACAGGGATGGGCGTTGGGGGTGAGAGGTCTGTGGTCATTAACTATTTTAGGGGTTTCTGGAAGGACATAAAGGAGAGCGGGGGGAGTAAGACATAGAGAAAAGGAGTGAGGGTGCTGTTTATCACTGTATAGCTTCGGCAAGGTTAAGCAGGCTGTGCAGAGGGGACCAGTGTAGGACTCCCAGATATACCCTTGTCCTTTTTGTGGGGAGGGTCAGCCTTGTCTCTGTATCTCATTTTCCCGTGCAGTTGGGGTCTCATGTGTCTCTGTCTCTTGAGTGTACCTATGTGTCAGTCTATAACTGGGCCTGTCTTTTTGCTTCCTGGCTTTTCTCTGGCTATACTTAACAGTATCGTGAGGTAAGTTAAGAATGAATTTGCTAGCACGTGTGCCCTAAAAGTAGCAGTGGCTTTTCTTCCTGCATCATTCTGGGGACTTGGGGTGTTTATGTTTCCCTCCCTTCCTCACCTTCCTCCACCTGCCCCTGAGGGCTCTTTTCAAGACTTGACTCTGGCCTCTTAGAAGCACCTGAGGGTAGGAGTAAACCCCAAGTGTGCCTACCATTGTCTCAGCTCCTCCATCAGTACCCGAAAGGATCCTCTCTGGAAAACTCAACTCCCAGCTCCCTGAGACTGTCTTGGTTTGGGTAGCACCATGGCTACAGATGGGCTGTCTGTGGGTGGGTGGTCCAGGAGCTAACAAGTTGTCCTTCACCCCCTACTCCCATCCTGTCTCCGCAGCCCCCGGAAGACATCAAGGCACTTTCTTGGAACCGGCAAGTTCAGCACATTTTGTCTTCTGCTCACCCCAGTGGCAAGGCAGTTGTGTGGGATCTCAGAAAGAATGAACCTATCATCAAAGTCAGTGACCACAGCAACAGGGTGAGTTATGGAGCAAAATACAGGCTTGGGATGTGGCTCTTCTCTTATGCCTCATCATTGCATTGCCTCCTCTCTAGGCCAGGGTTCTGTTTTCAGCTGTTGCACATGTGGATTCAGCCCCTAGCAGATTTCCTAACAGGAGTGAATGCTTAGGGGAGCTAAACAGAGCTGATATGGGGGCGTCTAATGCCCCTTACTTATTCAGGTCATCAGTAATTTGTTGATGGCTATGGTGTTCCCAGTCACCTAGAAGAGACACAAAACCTCTCCTCAGAGTGGTCCTATTCCAGCTGGGCAGAAAAGGGTTATAACCAGAAGAGGCAGGTTACATACCCACTGGAGTCTGCTTTGTTCACAGATGCACTGCTCAGGCCTGGCCTGGCACCCAGACATAGCCACTCAGCTGGTGCTGTGCTCCGAAGATGACCGTCTCCCCGTGATTCAGCTGTGGGACTTGCGCTTCGCTTCCTCGCCCCTGAAGGTGCTGGAAAGCCATAGCAGGTAGCATCTCAAACTTCATCTACACCCTTGGTGGAGAGCTGGTGATCTGGGGAGGGGACAATGAATGCCTTACTTTAGCTACCAAACATCCTCCCTATCTTCAAAACCATCCCAGTGAACACACAGTCACTCAGTCCTAGTTTTAGCCCCAACCAAGAGGAGTTCCTTTAGACCCAGAAGTTATGGAGAAGAGCCTGAGATTTCATCTGGCAATGGGAGTGGAGATGGGGTCATGAAAAATATTAGAGCCAGTGTTTAGTCCCCTAGGAGAGTCCCTAGGGCCCCACCTAAGGATAATGCTTTAGGTGATGAGGTTGTCCCCTCCAAGACTTCTCCTTAATGAAAGAACCTTGGCTCCTGTCTGTCCTGCACACAGCCCTGCTTCTGAAGCTGAGCTCTTGGTCCCACAGCAGAGAAAGCAGCCCCACAGTCTGTTCTTTCTAACTAAAGGGCTATGTTGCCTTTATACCTCCTTGAGGACTTTTGAGAGTTAGGTCCTCACTACCCTCCTGAGCTAAAAAGCACCCATAGGGATGAGTGCTTCTCTGATTCATGGTCCCTACTCTACAATCAGGAGAAGAAGGCCATCCTACAGTGACCTACGGGGGGGGGGCAGAGTGTTATAGTTACATTACATAGGCTCTGGAAATTGACTTGGGTTCTGGGGGCATGACTGCTGAAAATCCCTTAATTTTTCAAAGCCTCATTTTCCTCATTTGTAAAATGCAACCAGGCTGCTCATTTTGTAGGGATGAGATTTATCAGAGATATATAAAGTACCCTACTCATAGTAGGCATTCAGCAAATGCTAGTTCCTCCTTCCTTTTCAGGGGTATCTTGTCAGTGTCATGGAGCCAGGCTGATGCGGAGCTGCTGCTCAGTAGTGCCAAGGACAACCAGGTTTTGTGCTGGAACCTGGGGAGCAGTGAGGTAGGCTAGCCCTTCTGTGGGTGTGCTGGGTTGGGAGGTGAGACGGACGGTAGGGGAACCCAGCAGCAGCTGTGTGTTCTGGCCTTACCTATGTCAGGGTTTCCCTCCTGTTAGGTGGTATATAAGCTACCCACACAGAGCAGCTGGTGCTTTGACGTGCAGTGGTGCCCTCGGGACCCTCCAGTGTTCTCTGCTGCCTCCTTTGATGGTTGGATCAGTTTGTACTCTGTGATGGGTAGGAGCTGGGAAGTCCAGCAGATGAGACAGGCTGACAAGGTTTGGAGGGCTTAGTGGAAAATGCTGGAGGGAAGGGGAGGTCTCTCTTTGTGGGGAGAGAGCAGGACATAGGGCCTGGGAAGAAGTGAGGGTATTGCAGAGTGGGAGGGCAGGGCCCTGGGTTTCAGAGGGCACACTTTTGCTCCAGTGCCCATCTTCCTGGGGGGTTGTCAGTTCCTGCTACACTACAAAGGAGGCCTTCACTTTGACTTTTGTTCTTGGATGTTCCCTGTGGCATTTCAGGGACATCGGACCTCCATGCTGGGACCATTCTTTTGGAAGTATGAGTTGTCTTACCTTCCTGTCTTCTATATATCCATTTTGTGTCCCATTTCTCTGTAGATCTTAGAAGCAGAAGCCCTGAGGGAATCCCACAATCACTGTTAGTCTCCTGAAATGGGAGTCTGGTCTTTGTGGGCCAGATTAGGTATCTCAGGGATTCCTCCCAAAATGGAGTTTGTAGGTGGAGCTCCTGGCTAGGCCACCATTTCAGGCTGGTGATGCACGTGCCCTTTTGCCCCCAGATCTCTTCTTCCTTCAGTAAAGGCCAGCCTCTCCCACCACTGCAAGTGCCAGAGCGAGTGGCCCAAGCATCACTGATACCTCCTCTGAAAACAACGCCCAAATGGATGAAAAGGCCAGCAGGCGTTTCGTTTGCTGTGAGTGTAGTGTGTGTATGTGTGTGGTTGTGTGTGTGGGCGCTTATGAAGCCTACCGTGTACCCAGCATGGAGCTATGTTCTGCAGGAGATGTTTTTTCCATCTACCTACATCTCAGATTAGATCTCACTTTATTGCTCAAGCAGAGAGTTACGATAGCTTCCCCCTCCACTCCTTCAGCTGCTTACAGTCCTGTACAAAAGGAATTGATTGCTTTAGACCTCCTGGTTGTGGAGAACTGCCAGAGATTCCACCTGATTTTTCTCTAACCTTCATGTATCTGGAATGGGAGTGAGTTCAGCTATGCAAGGGTTAGAATACAAAGCAGGAAAGAAAAAAAATGTAGACTTTATTCTGTCCTCTTTGCGAAAACTTTGACCCCCTGACCCCATTGCCATGTAGGCTCAAAAGCCAAATGCACACAGAGCCCCGTTTACCCTTCCAGTTTTTTAAAAATATGTTTTTATTGATTGTTTTTTTAGAGAGAGAGAGATAGAAACATTGATGAAAGAGATAGAAACATTGATGTGAGCCCTGGCCAGTTTGGCTCAGCGGTTAGAGCGTCGACCTGCGGTCCAGAGAGACCCGGGTTCGGTTCCCGCTAAGGACATGCACCTCCGTTGCAGTTTGTTTCCGGCCCTGATTGGGTCATGTGGGTGGCAGCCACTCAATGTGTCCCTTTCACGTCGATGTTTCTTTCTCTCTCTCTTCCTCCCACTCTATCTGAACAAAAAAATGAAAAAATGTCCTCAGGTGAGGATTAAAAAAAAAGAAACATTGATGTGAGAGAGAGACATCGATTGGCTGCCTCCTGCATGCCCCGCACTGGGAATCAAGCCCGCAACCCGGGCTTGTGCCCTGACTAGAAATTGAACCGGGACCTCTCAGTCCAGGGGACGGCGCTCAATCTCCCAAGCCACACCAGCTGGGCAACCGTTGCAGTTTTTATTTCCACCTTATTCTCATGTGTTCTCAATGATCCAGATAAATATGACTCTCTTTTGTTCCACGAATAGCTCCCCAACTCTGCTACCTCCACCTGTACCCCACCTTTCTGCTTCTCTTTATGCCATTGAATCCTTCTACAGCCTCTAAAGGCCTCTTGCTTAAATACCATCCCCTTCGTGAGGCCCATCTTTAACCCTAGTCAAACTTAACCTCACTTCTGTCATCTCACAGATATACACTCCTGTAATGATTCGTTCTAACTGTACTAAACTTATTTATATGCATGTCTCGAGACCCTAGTCATAGACTCCTTGAAGATAGTGTTCATTTTTATCTCTAAAGCAGTACTTCTCAACTTTAATGTGCACACAGATCACCCGAGGGCCTCATTAAAATTCAAATTCTGGTTCACTGGGTCTGGGGTAGGGCCCAAGATTCTGATTTTCCAACAGGTTTCCCAGATGATGTCCTTGCTGCTGGTCTGAGGCATAGCCAGGCCCTAAAGTACCTAGCCCAATGCTTTCAATATCAGGTTTGAATTAAAAACAGGTGCAGCCCTGGCCGGTTTGGCTCAGCGGTTAGAGCGTCAGCCTGTGGTCCAGAGAGACCTGGGTTTGGTTCCCGCTAAGGGCCGTACCTCGGTTGCAGTTTGTCCCCAGCCCCGGTTGGGTCGTGTGGGTGGCAACTACTCGATGTGTCCCTTTCACGTCGATGTTTCTCTCTCTCTCTCTCTCTTCCTCTCTCTCCCTCCCACTCTATCTGAACAAAATATCGAAAAATGTCCTCGGGTGAGGGTAAAAAAAAAAAAAAAGTGCATAAAAGTAGAGGCTCTTGTTTTCAGAGCCAGCAGTTTTATTAGGGAGGTAAGACCAACACACCCAAGAGGCAGTGAAGTGAAGGATTCTGAGGTAAAGAGACCTGAATTCTTATTATCAAACTGTTGCTTATCAGCTGGGTAACCTTGGGCCAGTCACTTAACTCAGGACTTCAGTGTTCTTATCCGTAAAACAAGGATAGTGATACCTGCCTAGCTACGTTAGTGAATTGACATGAACCTCAAATAAAAATATATGTAAGCACTTTTTCCAGTACTATACTGGACACTGGCGACTTTGAACAGCTCCCTGGGGGATTTCAACATGGAGCCAAGGTGGAGAATTGCTAGAGTAAAAGACCTTTACTAAGCTCTGTGTTTGTGCTGAGAGCTTTACATAAAGTACCTAATTTGGTGAGAGGATGCTTAGGTTGAGGTGTTGTGGTGGGTAAGGGCACAGAAGCAGGAATGAACTGGGCACTCGGGGGATGTGGAGCAAGCACATACATGAGCAGGGAGAGAGGTGCTACAGGGGCAGGTCTGCCCGGGATTTTGGAGGATTTTGTGCATAACAGGCAGAGGCGCTTCAGATCTCTCCTGTGGCTTTATGAAACCATTACAAGCTCCTGAGTAGCAACAGGTTCAGGTACAGGTGAGGCTTGGCTTGGAGGAGGAAAAATCCTAGAGGCTAGCAACCGATTCCAGTAATCTGGTGTACTAGCAATGGGAACGGGACAGAGGGACCTGCATGAGACACATGGAACAGGAAGAGGTAAGACTGTGTTGGTTGGCTGTAGTGAGTGTAGAGACTGCTGACGCCCAGGCGTGTGGTCCAGGTGACCGGGAGAGGGGCAGTGCCAGGACAAGTGAGGAGGAGATGAGTGCCATGTCACCACGTGCTGATTTAAGCTGACGGTGCTAAACATGCACAGGTGGTTTTGGTATGGGGGCACATTTGCTGCTCAATTCCTGACCCTATTCCATCCCCAGGAGTTTTTTTTATTATTGATTTTCTATCCTAGGGTTGACCAATATATAGCCTTTCCTGTGATGTTGGTGTTAAGTTTCAGCTCGAAGGCATAACCTCTGCCCTTCTTGTTTTTCCTCACCAGTTTGGGGGGAAGCTGGTTACCTTTAGCCTTCCCAGCATCCCTGCCCATCAGGTGCCACAGCCTTGCCTCCGCCTGGTCTTCATCAGTCAAGTCACCACAGAGTCTGAACTCCTGATGCGGTCAGCTGAGCTGCAGGAGGCCCTGGGGTCAGGAAATCTCCTCAGTTATTGCCGGAACAAGATCCAGCGAGCATCAGTGCAAAGCGAAAAGATGTTCTGGCAGTTCCTGAAGGTAGGAAGCCTGAAGGCTGGATGCTCAGAAGTGTTCCCCAAAGCTTGGTAGTCCAGCCTCTGGCAACACCAGGAGGCGCATAACCAGGCTGTGACCCAGATTTCAGAGGCCCTAACTCCTGTTAGGTTTTTTCTATTTAACACTCACTCTGAACACAAAATCTCAATCTTTTATGAGACAGAGGCTCAGAGACCATTTGCGCCTAGGAAAGGTGAGGAGTACAAGTGACATTTGCTCTTTTTGCTACTATTGCTCATGTCCTGGATGCTCGACCGGAGTCAAGGTGAAGGCTTTCATAGTGCCATGCAAAAGGTCAGACAAGGGAAAGGAGAAGACAGGAAGTGAAAGGAAGGGAAGAAGATTAGCTGAAAAGAATATATATCATAAGAAGGCTTTGAGTTTGTTTCAAGTAACCCAAGGCAAGTCACTGTGGTGGGACTCGGGGCTCAAGCCCCACTCTGCTCTGGAGGCATGGTTCAGTTACTGTGCTAATGTAACTTCAAGTTGTTTACGACTCCAGGAGGAGTGCTACAGCGATCAAAGGAAATGAGCAAATGAGAGGAGAGGGCAAACGGGAGAAAGAGAAACACCTGATCAGACAGGCAGTGAGAGGGTTATTCAGACCTTTAGGCTTGTAGACAAGAATGCAGCAAGGACAGGGCCTTGTCCCAGGGCGTTTGAGAAGGATTTGGAGTCTGTGCTTCAGACATAGTAGAAGTTAATAAAGGTAGACACCAAGAATGTGGGAAGGAGGAAAGGATTGACAAAGATCATCAACTGTAAAGTGAAGCTAGAAAACATGTGGGAAGAAAAGAGAAAGGATGCCTTAGTTATAAGCAGGATACAGGTAATAGCTCCAGGAATGGTGAGGTGGGAAAGAGAATAGAGGGAGTGATCAAGAGAGAGGGAATGATCAGTTCAGCCTTTTTACTCAGGCAGTGGTGTCCATAGGGCAGAGGGAGTCTAGTTGAAAAGCTACCCAAGAGCTATCCATCAGGATGGTCCTGAAACTGACTGCGGATGAACATTTCCAAGGGAAGACCATGGAAGAAGGAGGGGCCTTGAAAGACTATGAGAAAGATGGTAGTCAGTTCATGGCCCAGTGTAGGATAAATGAAGGGCCCAGACCAGTGAACCAGATTAGGGTATGGCTTCAGGAATACTTGGCCCTCAGTATCTGTACACTGAGTGGGTAAGCTGACTTTGTTTACTGTATCCATGCACCTTCCAGTAGGAGCCTTCTCAGCTAGACATTTAGACTCAGGAGACTGACTTGATAGCGTCTCCTAAGAAAGATGTAGGACAGGAACCACAGCCTGTCAGCTGGGCAGCATCAGGTGCTCCCTTCGGGGGCAGTCCATGCAGCAGTGCAGTTTTCTTCAGCTCCCTGAAGGTAGTGCAGGTCAAGGAGTTGAGATGTACATCAAGCAGTG
This sequence comes from Molossus molossus, assembly GCF_014108415.1. Classification (NCBI taxonomy): domain Eukaryota; kingdom Metazoa; phylum Chordata; class Mammalia; order Chiroptera; family Molossidae; genus Molossus; species Molossus molossus. The sequence continues at coordinate 23,663,782 of NW_023425352.1, forward strand.
TAAGTTGCCCTGGCTTAGAAGCCTCAAGCCCACAAGAGCCAATATCTCTTGTACCAACTCTAAAAGTATAGCTTCTAGGGTCTCTGCAAGGGATCTGTTCAGTTACAAGGATCCTTGCAATCAGGGAATCCTAGAGCATGATGTCCACATTGATTATAGTTTATACAGTTCCAGTCCAAATGCAATTTACTAATCACAAGTAATGCTGCCTAGAAACATAACTAACATTTTATTCTTATCAGGTTACCAGGGTAACAAATGTAGGAAGTCAACTGAAGATTCACTTCTCATGCAGAAGAGGGAAAAGGTTTTGTTAACACTATGCCCACAGCCCAGCAGGAATCAAATCTGGGGAGAAAAAAAGGGAGATGGTACTGACCTTAGTAGGGCACTTAAGGCAGTACAAAGAACTATGTCCAGTTTTAGCAGGAGAGGGTTATGTACATTCACGTAATGGAGGCTTCTGTGTTCTGTGGTTCCTTAGGTGACCTTGGAGCAAGACTCCAGAATGAAATTTCTAAAGCTCTTAGGATACAGTAAAGATGAGCTTCAGAAGAAGGTAAGCTGCTTTCACATTGCAATTATGTACTTTATATGCAGATGAGAAGAGAATCCTGTCAATAGAAACCATCTCAGAATACCTCTTCTTGAGCTTCACTAATGCATATACAACATTTGACCTGGAGTTAGGCAATTTCCCAGGAAAATAGCTCAAGGATCTATTAGAGAGTCTAGTTGGTGGGGTTCAGAGGTGGGAAGAAAGCATAATGCACGTTTGACCTTCTGCTGGGGAGAGTGGTACTCGTAGGTCTCTCCCTACAGGTGGCCACGTGGTTGAAGAGTGACTCGGGGCTGGGTGAGAGCCTTCAGCCCAAGGGAGATGACCTCAACAGTAACAGACGACAGGCCTTCTGCAGCCAGGTGTGGTAGGAGCCCAGCCAGCCAGACCTATGGTAGCACAGGAGACCTGCTTTTAGGTCATTTTCCCCTTCCTGGCCCTTTGCTTTGCTCTAATGAAGTGCTCAGCTTCTGTAGAAGTCTTCAGACTCCTTTCTTTCTTGGAACCACAGTGAGATACAGAGTCCATAAGCTTTTGGGCTGGGAGTGGAGCTGTGTTTTAACCATGAACTAGAGCCCTTCCCAAACCTTATCTGTGTATTCTTTTAGCTTTACCCATTGAGGGCCAAATAAGAGTTCCCAGAGAGAGCTACTAAGCCAGCTCTCTGTGTTTGGGGTTCATTTTCTAAGTAGCCACCTCTGTCCTTCCTTGTACAGGCCTCCAAACACACCACAGAGGAAGTCTCTGCCTCCTCAGCCTTCTTTGATGAGCTGGTCCCGCAGAACATGACTCCATGGGAGATCCCCATCACAGAAGGTACCCCGATCCTGAGGGAGAGAAACCCTCTGCATGGGAGTAGGTGGGCTCAGAGTTCTCAGACTTGAGGACATTTCCTTCTTGTCCCTTGCCTCCCGCCTCCCTTCCACCATCACAAATGCTGGGTGGTTCTGTTACTGGTTAGAACACTCTTTGTTAATTTTCATGGATTAGTAAAATATTGTTTTCAATTCCTCTGTGTTCTTGCTCTAAGGATTGGGACCCTGTTCTTGCTGAGCAGTCACACATCACACCTGTGTAACTGCCACATGAGTTACTCCCTCATTTGGGGTTCTCTCCCTAGAGAGTAACCATTGGACCTGGCCACCCCAGGATACCCCACTACATTTTATTGTTGAGGAATTTAACTTAGGAGTTTGTTTGGAGCAAGAGAAGCTGAGTGATGCAGATGCAGGAGGTGTGCTGTGGGCTCTGCAGGTGACAGGAAGCTGTGGTCTGAGGGCAGGTTAACGTGGGGGGGTGCCTCTGCCCGCAGACGTGGATGGACTCCTGAGCCAGGCTCTCCTGCTTGGTGAACTGGGCCCTGCTGTTGAGCTGTGTCTGAAGGAAGAACGTTTTGCTGATGCCATTATCCTGGCCCAGGCTGGGGGCACAGATCTGCTGAAGCAAACACAGGAACGCTACTTGGCCAAGAAGAAAACCAGAATCTCCTCGGTAACTGCCCACCATGCAGGAGAGGCGAGGAGGGCATTAGTTGGATTTTGTGAGGTGGATGTCCACACCCTGGGCCTGGTGTTTAGAGGATCTGCCGAATTCTCTCTCTTCCCACTCTACCCACCCTGACCTCACCCCGAGCCCCTAGTCAGTAGTCTAACAGGAAGCCTGCTCCTGCTGTCTGTGCCAGATAGGTGGCTGATAGCTTCCTTCCCTCTCTGCCATTACAGTTGCTAGCCTGTGTTGTTCGGAAGGATTGGAAGGATATGGTGTGCTCCTGTAGCCTGCAGAACTGGAGAGAGGCCCTGGCCTTGCTCCTGACATACTCGGGGCCAGAGAAATTCCCTGAGCTTTGTGGTAGGTGGCCTTAGGTTTCAGGGTGGAGTGGTGTGACTTCAGTGTGGAGTCAGTGAGCATGCGGATGGAGGAGGCAGAAGAGCAGCCCAAGCCCTGGGAGGCCAGGCCATGTTATCAGAGCCAGGTCCGGTTCAGCGGGGAGCCAGAGAAGGCAGTGCATGCCTCTACTTTCATTCATTGTCCTGTTTTACTTTTTCTTGTCACATCTTGAAGCAAGAGCTTTGCCCTTCATTGTAGAGCAGGGCGAGCCTCTGTTGTCCAAAGCCACTGTGGCTACTTTCCCAATAGCTCATGCTTCCTCCACCCATTTCCACACAGGAAAAGGAGAAAGAGCAAAGGGATGCTGCGACATTAAAGAAGTTTCTGTCTCTCTACAGACATGCTGGGTACTCGCATGGAGCAGGAGGACGGCAGGGCGCTTGCCTCCGAAGCCAGGCTCTGCTATGTGTGCTCAGGGAGTGTGGAGCGGCTGGTGGAGTGCTGGGCGAAATGCCACCCGGCCTCATCCCCCATGGCTCTACAGGTACCCCCCTGCAGGGCACTGGCCCTTTATTACAGGCCCTTAGGAGAGGCTAGAGGTAGGGATGTGCAAGGACATCAGAGCGAGTCTTCTAGGCCCCCAGGCTGGAGTCAGGATATCAGGGAAAAGAGAAGGGCCCTTAAGTCTGGGACCTTCTCTCAAGGATGAGCTATCACCCCTCCCCTCCTTTTCAGTCAGATTCTGAGCAGAAGCTACTTAGATATTAAACTTCATAATGTTTTTCTACTTCAAATTTGGTTATACACGTTTATTCTATATTTGGATAATTGTGAGCCTGGGCCTTCTATTAGGTGCTATGAAAAATTCTGTGGATCTAAATAGTACCGGACACTCTGCAGGTGACCAGAGAAGATGGGGGTCACAGACTTATGGGGAGACAAAGTCACACATAAAACAGTAGTATAACTGAGCCTGAAATTGCTGATGACCTAGCAGAAAGGGTAAAGAAAGCAAAAAATAAGAGAGGCAGAGATGTAGGAGAATCTGAGATCCCGATAGCCCCACTTGAGGCCAGTGCTAAGAGCTCAAGAAGCGAGGCCAAGTGGCCCTTCTTTCACTGTCGTGTCTGTTACATATCATCACCTTCACCTATTGCCAGATTCCCTCCTCCCCACAGTGCGGGTGTCCCCAGGTGAGCTGCCTGGGCTTAGAGACCAGGATATGCTTTGAAGAGGGCTGACTACCCTCATCCTTATTCCTCTAGGACCTGATGGAGAAGGCAATGGTTCTGAACAGGAGCTTGGAGCTACTGCGGGGTCCTGATGGTATGAGCCCAGGCCCTGCCACAACCTACAGGATCACTCAATATGCCAACCTCCTGGCCGCCCAAGGCAAGCTGGCCACTGCCATGAGCTACCTACCCAATGACTGTGCTCAAGTGAGTGGGGCCATGTGGAAAGAGCAAACCATTTAGTTCGATCATCTAACACTGGCTGAGCAATTCCATGTTCTAGGCACTTTACAGAGTGCTGAAACTCCCAGACAAATAAAAACCAGTCCCTCAGGAAACTCTCAATCTTTTGGGGGAAATAAGATGTCACTAGTGCATAGTGCCATAACAGAAGCTTATACTGAGCACTGTGGGACTCCAGGGAAGGTGCTGGTTTTGCCTGCAGAAGTGAAGGAAGGCTTCTGAGTGGTTAAAATTGTTGAGCTGAACCTTCAAAAAGAAGTAACTTACCAGCAAGCAGATACAGAGTGATCTAGGCCCATAGAACAACAAGGAGGGAGGCTTTGCAGGGAGTAGGGGTCTGTGAGTCATCTAAAGTGGCTAGAGTGAGGGTCAGCTGCAGTTTGAATGCTGTATGGGCCAGGCTTGTAAGAGAGGATGTTTGCTTATTTTAATTTCATTTAACTCGCCTCTTCGTTATTATAGCCACCGATTCAGCAGCTGAGAGATCGGCTTTTTCATGCCCAGGGTGCTGATGTCTCGGGCCAGCAGTGCCCCCCTTTCCCCTTCCCCCGAGTCATTGTGGGAACTACTCCCCACTCTAAAGAGACATCATCTTGCAAATTGGGATTCCAGCCTTCTCACCAGGTAACACCTTGTTTGTTCATTGATTTGTTTACTCATTAAAAAATACTAATTGATGTCTACCAAGTGCCAGGCATGGTTCTGGGCACTTGGGATACATTAGTAACAGAAATGATAAGAATTCCTGACTTCACAAAGCATAGATTTAGTTATTTTTCTAGTAAGTGTTTATTGAATAAATGCTAGGCTCTTAGAAAGGTGCCCAAACCATGATCCTTGCCCTTAATTAGCTCATAGTCTAGTGGAAAGGTAGACATGTAAAAAATACAGTAAAATTAAATGATAGGGGTATGATAAGATGCCACGGGATCATACAGAAGAAAGCAATTTACTCTATGGCAGGTGGGACGTTTAGGACTTTTTCAGAATGAGTATAATATTTCATCTCAGTCTTAAAGATTAAAAGTTATTTAGGCAAAGGAAGGGGTAGGTGAAGGCTATTTCAGGCAGAGGGAACAGCATGCACAAGAGCATGAAGAGAGTGAGCAAAGCCCATTTGAGGAACTATTAATATTTTAATGGCGCTGCAAAACAGGTCTTTGTGGCAGTGGAGTGGGCTTAGATGAAGCTGGGGTAACAGGAGTTATATCAGGAAGGACCTGGCAATCTGAGCTAAAGAGCTTAGACTTGACCCTGAAATTGATAGCAGTCAGGAGCCATTGAATAGTCTTATGCAGGGGAATGACTAACTCTGTTTAGGAAGGGCAAGGCTAGAGGCAGGAGGCTATATAGAAAGATATGATGAGTACATTAAATAACCTGAAGCTGGAGAATGAGGTTGGATTTGAGATATTTCGTAGGTAGAATTAACAGAAATTGGTGATAATTTAAAGGAATGTGTGAAGTAGGGCGACAGGACCTTAGGTTTCTGGCCAGATGGATAGGGTGTTGTTAATTTATGATACCAGGAGCCTACTGCAGGGGCTGGGAAACAAAATCCAATGAGATTATAAATGAGGTATCAGGCAGAAGCTCTGATGATTGATTCATCCTGTGCATCTTGTCCCACCTTCAACTCCAATCCTAATTTTCTTTCTGCCCTTCCCCTTCTTCCTCCTCCCTCCTGTTCCTTATTCTTCTCTTTTTCCTCTGTCTTTCTATTCTGAAATAATTGTAGAGTCACAGGAAGTCGCAAAGGAATGTACTGGGAAGTCTCATGCATCCCAACCCCACCCCGCCCCATGCCAACATCCCACAACAACCACAGTACATATAATAACAAAACCAATAAATTGACATTAGTACAATCAATCCACAGATTTAGATTTCACCGGTTTTACATGTACTCGTGTGTGTGCGCGTAACTGTGTAAGAATTTGTCTTTTCATCTTTTTAATAGGGCCCTTCACAGAGCAAAAAATTTTAATTTATAGCATCCAATTTATTATTTTCCTTCTATGGATCTTGCATTTTGTGTCAAGTTCAAGAGCTCTTGGCCTAGTTCAAGGTCCCCCAAATTTTATCCTGTGTTCTTTCTAGAAGCTTTGTTTTACATTTAAGTCCATGTTACTTTGAATTAATTTTTATGCAAGGTACGAAGTTTAGGTTAAGCTTCATTTTCTTGCCAATGGATTTCCATTTATAGAAAAAGCTGTCCCGCCCTGGCCGGTTTGGCTCAGCGGTTAGAGCATCGGCCTGCGGTCCGGAGAGACCCGGGTTCGGTTCCCGCTAAGGGCACGTACCTCGGTTGCAGTTTGTCCCCGGCCCTGGTTGGTCGTGCGGGTGGCAGCCACTCGATGTGTCCCTTCACGTCGATGTTTCTCTCTCTCTCTCCCTTCCTCTCTCTCCCTCCCACTCTATCTGTACAAAATATGGAAAAATATCCTCAGGTGAGGATAAAAAAAAATAATAAAAAAAAAAAAAAAGAAAAAGCTGTCCCTCCTCCATTGAATTGATTTTGCTCCCTTGTCAAAAATTCATTAGGCAGCCCTGGCTGGTTTGGCTCAGCAGTTACAGTATTGGCCCCTGACCAGAGAGACCTGGGTTCAGTTCCCGCTAAGGGCATGTAGCTCAGTTGCAGTTTGTCCCTGGTCCCAGTTGGGGTTGTGTGGGTGACAACCAGTCGATGTGTCTCTATCACATAGACGTTTCTCTTTCTCTCTTCTTCCCTCTCTCCCTCCCGCTCTATCTGAAGATAAATGCAAGTATGTCCTCAGGTGAGGATTAAAAAAAAATTCATTGGACATATTCATATAGATTTATTTCTCAGTTCTCTATTCTATTCCATTGATCTATAAGTTTATCCCTCTGCCAATACCACTCTGTCTTGATTACTACCTCTGTATAGTATGCCTTGACATGAGGAAGAGGAATTCCTCCACTTTGTTCTTTTTCAAAATTTTTTGGGGTATTCTAGGACCTTGCCCTTTCCACACAAATTTTAGAATAAGCTTGTCTATGTGTACAAAGAAACTTACTAAAAATTTGATAGGAATTGTATTAAAACTATAGAAAAATGGCCCAGCCAGTGTGGCTCAGTGGTTGAGCATTGACCCATGCACCAAGAGGTCGCCGGTTCAATTCCTGGTCAGGGCACATGCCCAGGTTGTGGGCCTGCAGGAGGTGGCTAATCAATGTTCTCTCTCATTGATGTTTCTATTGCTCTCTCTCTTCCCCTTCCTCTCTCTCTCTAAAATCAATAAAGAATAAAATATTTAAATATATATATATAGAGAGAGAAAAATGTAAGGATAATTGACATATTTACCATGCTGAGCCTTTCTATCCTTGAACATGGTATGTCTCTCCATTATTGTCTCCATCAGCATTTTATCATTTTCATCATATAGATCCTAACATGTTTTGTTCATTTCAAACCTAAGTACTTAATTTTTTCTTTAGCAATTTAAAATCCATTGGCATTGTGTTTTTAATGTTGGTTTCCACTATTCACTGTCAGTATATATACAAATGCAGTTGATTTTTTGTGTGTTAATCTTGTATCCTGTGATTTTTCAATGTTCAGTAATGAATTTCCAGAACTCACTTATTCTAGTATTTTTTTATGGATTCCTTGGGATTTTCTATGTAGGCAGTCATGTTGTCTGCAAATAGAGTTTTATTTCTTTTTTATTCTTACCAAGTAGTATGCTTTTAATTTCTTTCTCTTGCCTTATTGTAGTACTAAAATGAGAATGGTCATAGTGAACATCTTTGCCTTGTGTCCAATCTTAAAAGGAAAATATTCAATATTCCACCATTAATTATGATGCTAACCATAGGTTTTTTGTATACACTCTTTTCTCACTTTTGAATATTTTTAACCAAATATATAAAAATGTTATCTTTTCAACAAGTGGTCACAAAATATATTTATAAGATATTTTGCATCATTTTCTCTGCTAGTCTTCCATATCCATTGTGATTTTTACATGTATTCACTCTTATTGAGGCTGAGGAAATTTCCATCTATTTCTGGTGTACTAAGTCATAAATCAGTGTTAAATTTTGTTAAATGTTTTTCTGCATCATTTTATGTAATCAAATAATTTTTCTTCTTTAGCTTGTTGTTATGGTGGATTACATTGATTGATTTTTAAATATATTGAACTAGCCTTGCATGACCAGGAACAAATTCCACTTGGTTGTTGTATATTATTTTTTAATATACATTGTTGGATTTGATTTGCTAAATTTTACTGAGGGTTTTTGTGTCTAAATTTATAAGAAATACTGGTCTGTAGTTTTATTTTATGCTGTTTTGTCTGGTGTTCGTATCATGGTAGAACTGACCTCATAAAATGAGTTAGGAAATTTGAAGAGATTGTGTAAAATTTGTGTTAATTCTTTGATGTTTGGTAAAATTCTCCAATGAAATGAGGCCTCTAGGGATTTATTTGGGGAGGACCTTTTTAATTACAGTTCTAATTCCTTTAATAGTTATAGAACTATTTGTTATCTATTTAATTTTGACTGAGTTATAGTAGTTTTTAGTTCTTGAGGAATTGGCCCATTTTTCTAAATTGTCAAATTTATTAATGTAAAGTATTTTTGTAGTATTCCTTTATTATCCTTTTAATGGCTGCAGGGTCTATTGTCATATTCCCTGTTTCTTCCCTGATTTTTAAAAAATTTCTTTTAATAAAATTTTTGGGGGTGATGTTGGTTAATAAAATTAAATAGATTTCAAGTGTACAATTCTATAATACATCATCTGCATATTGCATTGTATGTTCACCACCCAAAATCAAATCTCCTTTTGTCACTATATATTTGACCCCCTTTACCTTTTACAGCCTCCTCCACACTCCTCTTTCCCTCTGGTAACCACCATACTGTTGTGTCTATGAGTTTTTGTTTGTTTATTTGTCTTGTTTGTTCATTTGTTGCTTTCAGTTTTATATCCCACATATGCGTGAAATTGTATGGTTCTTGACTTTTTCATCTGACTTATTTCTTTTAGCATGATATTCTCAAGATCCAGCCATGTTTTTGTAAATGGTTGTATTTCATTTTTTCTTATGGCTCAGTAGTATTCTGTTGTATGTATGTATATCTTCTTTATCCAATCATCTATCAAAGGATACTTTGGTTGTTTCCATGTCCTGGCCACTATGAATAACGCTGCAGTGAACATAGGGGTACATATATCTTTATGAATAAACATTTTTACATTTTTGGGGTAGCTATCAAGAAGAGGGGTTGCTGGGTCATATGGTAACTCTATTTTTAATTTTTTGAGGAACCTCCATACTGTTTTCCATAGTGGCTATACCAGTTTATGTTCTCACCAGCAGTGAATGAGGGTTCCTTTTTCTCTACAACACTTGTTATTACTTGTCTTTTTGATAATAGCCATTCTAATAGGTGTGAGGTGGTATCTCACTGTAGTTTTGACTTGCATTTCCCTAATAGCTAGTGAAGTTGAACAGCTTTTCATATGTGTCTTGGCCATTTGTATGTCTTCGTGGGAGAAGTGTCTGTTCAGGCCCTCTGCTCATTTTAAGGTTGGATTGTTTGGTTTTGTTGTTGTTTGAGTTGTATAAGTTCCTTATATATTTTGTTTATTAACACTTTATTGGAGGTGTCATTTACGGTATCTTCTCCCATTCGGTTGATTGCCTTTTTGTTTGTTGATAGTTTCTTTTGCTGTGCAGAAGCTTTTTAGTTTGAGATAGTCTCATTCATTTATTTTTGCTGTTACTTCTGTTGCTTTTGACGTCAAATTCATAAAATCCCTCCTGTCCAAGATGAAAGTCCAGCCCTGGCTGGTTTGGCTCAGTGGTAGAGCATCATCCCATGGACCAATGACTCGGGTTCGATTCTAGCCAAGGGCATGTACTTTGGTTGCAGTTCGTCCCCAGCCCTGGTTGGGATTGTACAGGAGGCAACCAATCTGTGTCCCTCTCACATCGATGTTTCTCTATCTCTTCCTTTCTCTCCCTCTCTTTCCCTCCCACTCTATCTGAAGATAAATAGAAAAATATCCTTGGTTGAGGAATGAAAAAAAAGATGAAAGTCCATAAGGTCTATGTTTTCTTCTATATAATTTATTGCTTCAGGTCTTATATTTAGATATTTGATGCATTTTGAGTTAATTTTTGTGTACAGTTACAAATATCAGTCTAGTTTCATTCTTTTGCATGTGGCTTTCCAATTCTCCCAGCACTGTTTATTGAAGAGGCTTTTTTTTTTCTCCCCACTATATGTTTTTGGTTCCTTTATCAAAAATTATTTGCCCATATACATGTGGGTTTATTTCTTGGCTCCCAATCCTGTTTCATTGGTCTGTGTGTGTGTTTTGTGGCCCGTACCATACTGTTTTGTTTTTTTAACCCTTACCCAAGGATATTTTTCTATTTATCTTCAGATAGAGTGGGAGGGAGGGAGAGAGAAGGAGAGAAGGGAGAGAGAGAGAAACATCAGTGTGAGAGAGACACATGGACTGGTTGCCTCCCACACAATTCTGACCAGGGCCAGGGATCAACCGCAGCTGAGGTACGTGCCCTTAACCAGAATCAAACCCACAATTCATTGGTCCACGAGCCAATGCTAACCGCTGAGCCAAACTGGCCAGGGCAACACCATGCTGTTTTGATTGTTGTCACTTTGTAGTATAATTTGAAGTCATCAAGATCAGTTATTCCTGATCTTGATAACTTGTGTCTTCTCTATCTTTGTTCGTTTTTATAGAGATTTACCAATTTTGTTCATTTCTTTTGAAGAACTAGCTTTTAATTTTTTTCTATCGTTTTTCTATTTTCAATTACTTACCTTTTTCCCCTTTCTAAGTGCTAATCCTTTTTGCTCTTCACAGGTTCCCACTCCATCTACAAGGCCAAGGATTTTCACACTTCAGTCATCACTAGTGACACCCTTGGTACCTTCTCATCTTGGCCCTAATCAAGGCTCCAGAATGCAGAATATAAGAGACTGCAGGGCACCTGAGTCCCAGGGAGCTCAGCCTTTGCCCCTGAGCCCTGCAGTAAGGCCTGGTGAGTGAGTGAGTGATCTGTCTGGGTAGAATATAGAGGAAAACATTTGGCATGGCCAGCATGGATTTGAGAGTCAGTGTGTCTACGTAGTGAGAGGAGCTTGGAATTTGAAGTCAGAATTCCCAGTACTATCACTTACTGACTTTGTACCTGTGAGCAATATACTTAGCAATATACTATTTTTTTTTTTTTAAAGTAAGAGTAGTTGTTATATTGTGGGTCATTTTAAACCCACAGGATTGTTTTGAGGATCAAATAAGTAATACAGTTAAAAGTACTTTGTATGTGGTATATATCCATACACATGTATTAATTAATCATTTATTATTATTATTATTATTATTATTATTATGTTTTTAAAAAATTATTATTGCTATCTATTCTCCCATCATGTTCTCTGAGTCTCTCCAAAATTGAAATTTGGTGGCAAAAGACCTGTTTCTGTTCTACTTCAGCTTTATCTCAGCCACAGCTGTTAAGAGGGCAAAGGGTGCAAGCTCCTAACCCCATGGGATACCTTGGAACATGGCCTCTTCCTGGTCCCCCTCCACCCATGGCACCCTCAGACATTATGCAGCCTGACTATGCCTCCCTGCCCGAGACCGCTCGACTGCTCCCTTTCCTTCCTGTGAGACCACCAAGTCTCATCCCTATGAGCTCCCAGCCCCCCGCCCCTCCTGTCAGCTTCCCTGCAGCACACCCTCCTGGAGGACCAGGTGCTCCATGCTCTAGCATCATCCAAACCACTGGCATCTTGACTCCACATCCAGGTCAGTCTTCTTTCCATGGCCTTCCTTCTCTTAGTCATTGCCTCCCTCTCCTTCCCTCTCCACTACCGCCTTGGGAATCTCAAACCAATGAACTGGGGCCCCTTGGCTTGGAGAGTATGACTGGTCAGAGGGAGGTGTGGTAGAGTCCAACTAAAATAATTTTGATGGCCTTCAGACTAAGAATTTCCAGTGTTCCTGACCATGTCTCTAAATACTTATAACTTTGTATTATATAGGACCTCAAGCTTCCTTGAAAAATGCTCCAGCTCCCAGAGCAAACCTCCAGAGGAGTCAGGTCAGTCCACCTCCTCACCCGTTTCCTCATACGTTTACCAATGACCCACATTTTAGTTCCTTACAGAATTCAGCCCAGTCCTTCCCATTCTCAGGCACGCATTCTTCCCTCTCTTCCCTCACTCTTCTCCCCTCAGCTCCCTCCTCTTTCCTTCTTACATGTACAGGGTGGAGCAAAAGGCTTATGGTTGTGAGTAATGAAACACAGAGTTTATTCTTATATTATTATTTATTAATTAGTGTATTATTTTCCATACAAGCAACTATAAACCTACTTTTGCCTTTTCTGGGTTTCCCACTCGCTATTCTGTCCCCTGTTCACTCATAACTCCTGCCACTCTCTCAAACCAGGCCTGGGGAGTCTCTCAGCTTAGACTCATGTGCCTCTCTTTCTCTCTCTCTAGTTGCCAGAGACATTTATGTCCCCAGCACCAATTACTGCTCCAGTTATGAGCCTCACCTCTGAGCCACGACAGATCCTCTCCTCACGGCCTCCCGTCCCTGGTGTGGATCATGCTCCCCCTGGAGCGCCCGGAGAGCTCGGCCTGCAGGTGAAAATGTGTTCTCCTTCCCTCTTCCAGCCTTCCTTGGGTATAGAAAAGCAGGGGGCACCCTGGCCAATGTGGCTCAGTTGGTTTGGTGTTGTCCTGTGCACCAGAAGGTTGCTAGTTCGATTCCCAGTCAGGGCACGTGCCTGGATTGTGGGCTAGATCTGTAGGGCACGTGCAGGAGGCAGCTGATCGATGTTTTGCTATCACATTGATGTTTCTCTCTCTCTCCCTCTCCCTCCCTCTCTCTATAAAAATCAACAAAAAATCAGGAAGGGGAGTGAAGGAGAAGGGAAGGGAGGGGAGGGGAGGGGAGGGGAGGGGAGGGGAGGGGGAGGGGAGGGGAGAGAAGCAGGGGGCTTGGTAGAAGGACTTTATTCCTAAAGGTGGAGTCAGCTATGAATTGGGGAATGGGGAATTCAAATGTCCTTAATGTAGAGAGTGCCCCCTCCCCGACTCTGCTACGCTCTAGTGAGAACAGTGTTATGCTGTGTCACTGAGGACTAGTCTTAGGGAATCTACGAGGACAGCTTGCCTATCTATTTTGTCACCCCACCTCTTCAGCAGTGGCCACCAGAGAAGATGGACAGGAAGGAGCTGCCCCCAGAGCATCAGTCCTTGAAAACCAGCTTTGAGGCGCTTCTACAACGCTGCTCCCTGTCTGCCACTGACTTCGTAAGTGCGAACCTTCCCCACAATGCCCTCCTCATACCCTTAGCCATTTCCAGGACCCTTTAGCTCTAGGTCAGGTCTTTGTGTGACTTTTTTCTCACTATCCCTTGACATGCTGTCTGTATCTTATACTTATTTGATGTCCATTCGGGGGGTTGGAGCGGGGAGTACTTGTCTAGTCTGAATTCCAGCTCCTTGTTAGCAGGACCCAGCAGCGTTGAGACTTAACTCTGGGAAAGGCAGCAGGGAATACTCAAAGGAGGGTGAAACCAGAAGTAACCATTCATTCATTCACTGGCTGTCAGCTCAAGCAAGTCACTTACCCTCTTCAGGCCTCCATTTCCTCCTCCGAAATGAAAGAAGTAGCCTCAAGTCATTCTGGCTCTAATCTACTCTGATTCTTTTGTTTTCTTTTAATTTATTATTTTATTTATTTATTTTGTTAATACTCACCCAAGGGTATTTTTCCAGAGTGGAAGGGAGGGAGGGACAGAGAGAGAGAAACATTGATGTGAAAGAGACACATCGATTGGTTGCCTCCCACATGACTTCAACCAGGGCCCAGGATTGAACCTGCAACCCAAGTACTTGACCTTGACTGGGAATCAATCTACAACCCTTTGGTCTGCAGGCCGATGCTGTAATCACTGAGCCAAACTGGCCAGGGTTACTCTGCTTCTTTATAGTCCTGTGTAGTATTAGGCTTAGGGGCTAGAATCAGAATACATTTTCCTTCCTATAGAAGACAAAACGGAAGCTGGAGGAGGCAGCCCAACGTCTAGAATGTCTGTATGAGAAGCTCTGTGAGGGGACAGTAAGTACACTTAGTGATGCTCCCCTGCCTCCTGCCCTTCCACCATCACCCATGTGTCCCCTTCGTTACTCAAGTGTCCCCTCCTCTTAGGTCTCACCAACCTGGGTTCCCCACAGAATACATGCACCTTGCCTGGACTGGGCTCCAGAACTTAAGTCCTCTCTTATCCCTTCCATGCAGCCAGGGTAGGGGTGGTTTGGGCTTACTAACCTAAGGGCAATCCCTCCACAGCTTTCTCCTCATGTCCTGGCTGGGCTCCACGAGGTTGCCCGATGTGTGGACGCAGGAAGCTTTGAGCAGGGCCTTGCAGTGCACGCCCAGGTGGTGGGCTGCAGCCGCTTCAGCGAGGTCTCCAGCTTCATGCCTGCCCTGAAGGCTGTCCTCACCATTGCTCATAAGCTGCACGTGTAAGCCAGGCAGCCTCTCTCACCAGGAGGCCACTTCTGCTGTTACTTAACTGTTCTCCCTGCAGAAAAGGGAATTTCAGAACAGGTTGTTTGTTTTTTTCAGCCTTCCTTCTTGCTACCAGGTATATGATGCTGTAGGCTTGGCTCCAAACTGGCAGAGTGCCTGCTTTCTTCCCCTGTATGCCTGGCCTTCTAGGATCTGTCCAAGTCTTGCTCAGCCCCCGAGGCTGAGCACAGAGGCAGTTCTGTACTTCCCCTAGTACTGTACTCTGGGCCAGGACCTGAGGAAGGACCTGGGCAGGCTCTCTTCTCCACCAGAGATACTCTGAGTGGCTTCTAAGAGGGTGAGCAGGATCCAAGTCTACCTCTGCTGTACCTGTCTTTTGGGTCTTTTGTTTTTCACCTTCTGTGGGTTATGAGCCTGACCTTACCTTCTCCTTGCCTCTGACTTCATATTTCCAGGTCTATATTTCTCTGAGCCACAGAGGCTGGAGTAGAGTTGACTGTTCATTCTTTGAACAAGTCATGGACATGAGGGATGGGTGCTGAGCAGAACCAAGAGAAGGAACTATGGCCCTTTTCAAAAGGAACATCTCATCTGCCAGCACTATGAAGGGTGGGTGAGGTTAGGTGGAAGGGGGTACACTGCCTTTTGCTGGGAGCTGTCTTAGCCTTGAGATAGGAACAGAGGGACCGCTGCCAATGGGAAACAGCCCCTGACTTGACCTGTCTGAGCCCTGGTCCAAGGTCATGGACCATCCATTCTGTGCGTATGAGCCCAACTCTGGAATAGGAGCCATGTTAACAAAAGACTCTTAGCACTACTCCTCAAGGTTGGGAGGCCCTTCCCCCCTCAGCCTCCACATGTCTCAGGGCTGCCTTCTCTGGCTGTACTTCCACGGTTGGATGCTGCATTTGAAGCACTGGTGTGCAATAAAGCGGCTTTGATTTGGTTTCCTCAGTCGTCTCTCATTAATTGCCTCCTGGGCCCTATTTTGCCCTTACCTCTCTTTCTAGCCCTCTTGGTTCTTGTTTCCTGTACCCCAATAAGGAAGAGGAGAGGCTTGGGGACAAATGGGGGAGTCAAGAGAGTTGAAGAAAGGAGGGTGTCACCGAAATACTCTCTCCTTGCAGCATTTGTGGCCATTTTGTGTGTGTGTGTGTGTGTGTGTGTGCGCACGCGCCCGTGCACATGGGTGTATCTCCATCTGTGCCTGACAGTCGGCTCCAGGGTTTTCCCCACACCACTTCAGGGCTGAGCTCAGCTGCACAAAGGGGCTGGGTGTGAAGCCACTGGGTCCTATCTCTAATCCTATGTCGATCCTGTCATGTCTGCAGGCTAGATGTGTGTTTGGGAGGAAGGGATTGTTAGGCAGTATTTGTTTGTAAAGCCACTTGCTCTTCAGATAATACTTGCACTAACTTCTATTGATGAAGCAGTGTGAGCCCCAGCAAAGTTCTTTCCCAAAGTGTCTTTGAAGCCAAGAGCCCATTGAAGGGAAGAAAGGCTGGGAGAGGGGATTAGTTTGTTCAGCAGCTGTGAATTTCAGTGGGAGGTTGATGAACTCTGAAGTCTTTGTTTAAATTAAAGGGGGGGAGAAAAAAGCCGCTGTTGGAGCAAGAGCCCCACTTGGGGCCCTGAACTAACACAAGGAGAAGTCTGAGCTGCAGGGAGCTGTGTACTGACTGCGAAGACTTTTCCCAAACACTTTCGGAAAAGGTGTTGTGAGAAGAGAAGGGGGCGGAGTGGGGGATTAGCATGTGAAATGAAGTTTTCATTGACTCCAGTGGGGGTAAGAAGGCTATTTTAATGGCATTTTGTTCTCTTATTTTCTCTTCTTGAGCTCTTTAGAGATATTGTTTTGCTAAGGCAGGCTTTCTTCCCCTTTCTTTCCAGTCTGCGGATTGCCTCTATGGGAGCCAACATAAATATTTCTCCTCCAGGAATGCGGGTTAATTAAAAGGAAATGAATGAGTGGAAGCATCCAATCCAGATCCACAATAGGCGAGTGCCCTGTCCTGCCCTCCCCTCCTACCACCACCAGCACCACCAGCGCTGAGCGCGACCCTGTCTCTGTCTTTGCCCTAACCTGCTGCTAAGGCCAGTTGAGGCTGGGATTCTTTTCAAGGAAAGAAAGCCCTGCCTGTGTGTAGGCGTACAGGCCAGGGACAGGAAGGAGACAGTGTTTTGCACCTCCCCACCCCCAGTGTCCTTGTCACTTCTCAGGACCTCCCTTTGCTTCTATCCTCCTAAAGGGTTCACAAGAGGAGGAAAGGGGCCTGGGTTTCACTAAGCACCCCATGGTAACTTGCTGGTGGAACAAGCCAGACATCATTCGCAGCATCAGTTTAAATCTATAAAACAAGAGGTTTGATTAGCTGACTTCAAGGTGTCTTCCCAAGCAGCCGTTCTGGAGTTGTCCATGTTTGTAAAGGGGTCACAGCCCTGGTGACTGAGTCTAACAGAGAACCTAGACTCCATGAATGCAGGGAGGGCGGTGTGGCTCATCACTCTACTTCCACTCCAGTGTTTGTTGAGTGCACGAATGAATGAATAGTTAAAGCAAGAAGTGGGGTGGAGAGCAATACAAATATAAGGTAATTCAGTAATGTTCCCTTTATAGCACTCAAATGAATCTGGTATCAATCATATCCATTTGGGAATACAAAACAACTCATGAAGGAACTTGCTGGCAGTATGACATGTTTTGACCTGCGATAAGTGACCTGGAGTTATCAAATATGAAGCACAAAAGTTCTCCTACTTTTATGCCGAGAGACTCCCCTGGAGAATGCAGCTTTCCTTTACAACATTGTGCTTTTTTATATTTTCTAGCTGCCTTGCCAGGTCTTCTTACTGCACATTATCAAATAACGCCGTCAAGTGGGACAGCCAGGTTGGCATATGCTGCTGCTTGATGAGAGAAGGAGGGCAAGTTGGGAGACTTAATGAGGCCCAGGTCAGAGCTGGGGAAGAAGCAAAAGCCTTTTGCTGATAGAGCTGAAATGAAGCACTAGGAAACCCTGAAGGGAAGATTGTCCCCAATAAGGAAGGAAGGGGAACCTGTCTTCTCATAAGTATTAGTAGGACCAGGAGAGGTGTAGGAATGAGGCCAGGGCTTTGGGGTCTGCCCTGGCCACTGTATCAGTTTGGAACATGGGAGCCCTAGCCCTCTGACATTTTGGCCCCAAAAGTCTTGGCCCCTGGTACTTACTTGGAGTCACACTGCCTCCGTGCTTTCTCCTGCTCTGGGAGAAGCAGGATGAGGTTGTCTAGCATCTGACCAGTTCTGCTGCTGAAGAGCAGACCCAGGGCTGGCCTAGGGGAAGAGAGATGGCTGGGAGGCTCCTCAGGCTGCACAGTGTCTGTCAGGGGTTGGCTCTTTCCTTCCCAGAGCCCTCTTTAATAAGGAAGTCCCTGCTGTACTGCTTCTCTCCTGAGACAAGAACCAGGAGACTCAAGCACCACAGCAGCAAGCTCTTACTACTGAGTGAATGTATTAATGGGAGATTTATGTGGCTGGTTTACTAAGCCTTGGCAGATTAGCCTCAGTCAGGCCAGAGCAACTACTTAGCTCATCAGGGAAGTGAGGCCCCAGGAGGATGGTATTCTGGCAAGGTAGGAGGGAAGAGAGGGCCAGGCCTAGAGGTTGTATCTTCCACCTGCCTTCCCTGTATTCCCAAGAATAAGTTCAATACCTGGAAAAAATGGGGGGGGGGCACATATCACAGTGATTGCAATAAATTAAAAAAAAAATTAAGGTACTGAACTTCCTATTAGTACTAGTTTCATTGCAGGAAGTTTACTTATTGAAGGAAAGCATCCAAGGCCCTGAATCCTACCTGTTTGAGAACCAGGTTACTGAAAAGGAAGGGTCTTAGCTTCTTATGACCTGCCTTAGAGGTGCAAACCAGGGAAACTGGCTTTGTTGAGCTCAGTCTTGGCTCAGATGAACAAGGATCCTTGGGGAAGACGAAGAGGTAAAGATGGTTGCTGGGAGGAAATAGGTTAGGGGCAGGGAGGTTACTTCAGAGGGTAGGAAATGACTGGTAATCTGACCTTACATAGTTCCTAGACATTGTGGGTATATGTCTGGAACACCCTGGGTGATTGTCAGGAAGGTCACTGTCCCACTGGTAAAGTCCATTAGAGACGCTGTCACGAGAATGAGTAGCACCCTTGGTTTTCAGCAAGGCAGCACCCAGGGTTCCCGCTTTCCTCATCGTCAACCCTTCCTCTAGGAACCGTGCCCAAAGACATGCTTTTTCCTGGGTCAGTTTTCTCACTTTCTCTTCGGAAGAAGAGGGTAAGGGAGTAGGGGAGAGAAAACAGCGATTCCTGGGGCGTCTATGTCAACAGTCAGCAGGGAATTAGAAGCACAGGAATGGCTCTGCAGAAGGAAGATGTGGTTGTGATAGAGACCTAGCAGCAGAAAACGGGGTGGGGGTGGGGGGTCAAGAAAATGGGCAAAAGAGAAAAGCCATGGCTTTCCCTGGACGTGTCCTGTATATTTGAGGAGTCTTCCTGTTCCTAAGGTTCCATAGGCTAAGTCCAGAGTTAGGGCACCTAGGAAGGGAGGAGGACCACCTGTCTCATACTCGTCCAAAAGTCACAGTTTCAAAGAGTTCTCAGACTAAGTGTGAGCTGTGAGGACGCTTCAGACAGCTCCAGAAGAGCGCAGCGGAATTGGGAAAACAGGTGGGAAACGGACACGCTCCGGAGACTGCATCGTCTCTCTCGGGACCCCTGGGCTTGCAAGTGCGGGATCCGCATTCCCTAGGTTCCTCTATTACTGGGGTCTCTAAAAGAGGCAGGGGCAAGTGGGGGAAGGAGCCAGGAGAGGAGACCCTTAGGGTTTTCTCGCGGGTTTGTGCGCTGCGCCCCCCCGCGGCCGCTCCGCGCGGCTGCAGAAGTACTTGGTGACTCGCCGGCGGCACTGCTCGCAGCGGACAGCGCAGCACCAGTGGAACTTGCAGTTGCAGCTGGACACGGTCTCGGCGCGGCGCTCCTCCACTGCTAGCCCGCAATCCCCGCAGAGCCGGCGGCAGCTGCGACGCTCCCAACGGCCCAGGGCCCGCCCGCGCCGCAGGCACTCGCGGCCTTCCGTGCCCAGCAGTCCCAGGGTTTTGTTCTCCAGGCAGTAGTCTGGGGAGTCCTCCAAGTGCACCAGCTCCCGCGTGGAGATGGAGCGAAAGGTGTCAGCGATGGCGCCGCGTCCTGCGGCGCTGTTGCCGGCGCCTTGCAGCAAGTCCACCTTGAGAGCTGCATGGTACTTCTCCTTCAGGTGCGCGCCCACCTCGCGGAATTCCGGCAGCTGCAGCCAGCAGGTCTGCGTGGTGCAGCTGCCAGACACGCCGTGGCATTTACACGTGCGTTTCATGGTGCCCTTCACCGCCTGAGGAGAGAGGAGTAAGCGGGCCAGGGATTGAGCGTGTGGGGAGTCTCTGCCTGGGGGGCAGGGCGGGAGAGGGGGTCTAGTAGTCTACATCGGGTATCTCGTTTTTCCAAACTGTTAAGAGTTGTCCTCACTTAAGGGGTGGTAGTGGATGGAGCCAGCTGCCTAACCCCAGGGGCTGCAGGATTCACCTTGCGGCCAGCCTCGTTGTTGTGCAGGTTCATGGCTGCCCGGGCGTCCTGTCCGGTCTCCAGGGCATCGACGAACTGCTTGGATATCGCCTCTCCAAAGCCCACGTTGTCGCTGCATCCTCCCCACAGCCAGCCTTGACCTCCTGGAAAAGAGCAGGGGAGGAAAGGTCGTTGAGCAGGCGGCACAGAACCTTCTAGGCAGCTGTTTCTGATTGGGTTTGGGGGATTTGGGATGAGGAAAGATTAGTTTCAGCCTAGATTTGTTTTTGCATTTTTGCGCGCCCACGTCCAGACAATCCTCTGCTGAGGACTCCAATAATGTAAGTAGTCGCCTAATGGAGTCTTTGCAATGTGCCCACGGGTCTTTCTACAGCCAGAGTTTCTGGCCTTTGGGCAGACTGTGCACGTGCCCGACAGCGACTGACTCTCGGAAAGGACAAACTGGCGTGAAAGGGGGTGAGGAAAGCGCGAGCATTTGGGGGGAAAGAGGAGCAATTGAAATAATATGGAACAACTCAGTTGGAAGTAGAGTTGGAGGGCAGAGAGGACAGTGGAGGTAAAGGAGACAGACAGGCAACATGGAATGATGTCCCCATTACGTTTGAGAGAGTGACCGGATTGATTCCACAGGGAGTGTAAAGGACAAAGACATGCTATGTGAACATACAGCAAAATTTTTCCCATTAGGCAGACCTTACCCCCTGGACTTTAAGAGAATAGTAAGAACTAGCTGTTAGAGTTAATAGATAACTACTGCGTTGTATAGATAACCACAGGGGTTTTAAGTGAATGGCAAGAACTAGCTGCTAGAGTTAATAGATAACCACTGCATTGTATAGATAACCATTGCTTTGTGTACATCGAAACTGCTGGCTCCCTCAGGCATAACAGCTAACCGCAAATATCTGCTTCTGTACTGCTTGCTTGCTCTCAAACCTTTAGCCCAAATTCCCTAACAGAAGCTAAGACAACTATATAAGCAACCTTCCCCTTGAGCTCGGGCTGCTCTCTCCTCTGCGTAGGATGGGGCAGTTGCGGCACGGTTAATAAAGCTCTCTTAATTTGAACCCAGTTCAGAGTCTGAGTCTGGTCTGTCTCGTTGGTCTACATTTGGAGATCTACAGCATTTTGACAAGTGAGGTCCCCCCTCTGGCAGGTTGACCTCCTCAGACTCCGGGAGACAGGTCCATCCCGGGAGCGGACGGGCGGTCTAGGGGAAGGCCTCGGAGAGACGTTCCTCCGCCCCGGACGCCATTCTGCCCTGGAATTGTCTCGACTCCAAATTCCATCTAGAGAGCATCTGGAAACCCTGGGCCCAGGTTCGGTTCAGCAGACGGGACGTCCCTCAGTAAGTCTGTTTCTGGAAACTCTGCAGAGTGAGGGGAAGTGGATCTGCTGGACGCAGCACAGAGATCCAGCCCCAGGGCCACAGCGAGACTTTGTTCGCTCTTGGCCCCGGTTCGGTTTGTCTGGCTTTTTGTCTGGCTTGTTTGTTTGTCCTTTTGTGTTTTGTGTTTCTGTGTTGTGCTGGTCTGTGTCCTTCAAAATGGGTCAGGAACTAAGACCCCTCTTCAATGTCTCCTTGATAACTTCTCAGACTTTTCCAATTGCGCCTCAGGTTACGGCATCTCGGTAGACCCTGGGTTCTTGTGCACTTTGTGCGAATTGGAGAGGCCCACTTTCCGGGTCAACTGGCCCTCCCAGGGCACTTTTGATTTAGGCTCTTTGTTTGCAGTCTGAGGCGTCATCTATGGGACTCCCGGACACCCAGACCAAACTCCTTACACTGATGTTTGGATTGACATAGCTACTGACAAACCTAATTATGTTAAGAAATGCTCTTGGCCTAATAGGAAGAAGATATTACTTGCTCAGCCACCGCGGAAACCTCAGAAGCCCTCGGCTCCTACTCCCTCTGGGAGACTTTACCCTGTTCTTTCAGGTCCCCCAGAAGACCCTCTCACTGACTCTTTGAGGCCACCCCCTTATTGGTCTCCACCACCCGCCACTACCGTGGCCGGAGAGGCTGAAGCCCTTCAGCTGCTCAGTCCTTCCCATACACGTGCTGGCAGCCAGCACCCCTTATAACCGTCCTCCACAGGCACCAGACTCCTCGGCTGCCGTCCTGCCCCTCCGTCAGGTTGCTCCACCACCGGGTGGAGACCAGAATCGGCCCTTCATCGTCTATGTCCCCTTCTTGACTAGTGATCTGTATAACTGGAAACAACAGAACCCCTCCTTCTCTGATAAACCCCAAGGTTGAATCTCTGTCCTAGAGACAATCTTCCACACCCATCAGCCCACTTGGGATGACTGTCAGCAATTGTTGTAGGTGCTGTTCACCTCCGAGAAGAGGGACAGGATCCACAGAGAGGCAGCAAACTCTGTCCTCGGGTCAGACGACCAACCCCTCACGAATCCAGCCCAACGAGGGGTCTACCTCCATACCCTTCGACCTGACTGGGACCCGAACACCGATCAAGGTAAGGAAGCTTTAACCCAGTATCGCCCATCTCTACTTCGAGGCCTCCCCGGAGCTGCTAGAAAGCCAACTACTCTGTCTAAGGTAAGCGAGACTGTTCAAACCGCAGGGGAGTCCCCAGCGGCCTTTCTTGAACGTCTCATGGAGGCTTATCGCCTCTTTACTCCCATAGACCCGGAGGCCCCTCAGAATAGACGGGCCATTAATATTGCCTTTGTCACCCAGTCGGCCCCAGACATTAGGAGGAAACTCCAGAAACTAGAGGGTTTTGAAGGAAAGAATTTTAGTGAGTTAGTTGAAATAGCTCAGAGAGTATTTAACACCAGGGACGACCCAGAAACAGCTAATATCAAAGGAGTCACAAAGGGATTCATAACCGCTCTTCAGGAGAATCAGAAAGAACAACGGGAAATAGGCCTAAAAACACAGGACAAGCCCACGGAAACCTCGGCCACCTCTTGACCCTAACCAATGTGTCTACTGCAAATATGGCCATTGGAAGAAAAACTGCCCTAAGAGGGGGGCCCGACAGAAACCTAAGGACCTCATCCTCCTGGAAGACACTGAATGAGGGGGCCGGGGCTCCTACAGATTAGGCCCCTGGGAACCCAAGGTAACATTACAACAGGGCTTTGAGAAACTAAAAACGGCCTTAATGTCTGTTCAGCCCTAGCTCTGCCTGGTATCACTAAGCCCTTTCAGCTCTTCCTCTCTGAGACTCGAGGCATTGCCAAAGGGGTCCTAACCCAATCATTAGGGCCTTGGAAGAGACCAGATGCCTACTTATCTAAGAGATTAGACTCGGTAGCCTCTGGCTGGCCCAGCTGCCTGGGAGCCATAGCAGCTACTGCTATTTTAGTTAAAGAAGCTTCCAAGCTGACTCTAGGGCAAGGCCTCCAGATTACTGGGGCGCACTCTGTTGAGGCTCTCCTCAAGAGCCCTCCAGACCGGTGGATGTCTAAAGCCCGGATCACCCAATACAAGGTACTCCTCTTGGACTCCTCCTGAATCCAGTTCCTGAAGACCTCTGCCCTCAACCCGGCCACCCTGCTGCCTGACGATGGCCCTCAGGCTCCCTTCATGAGTGCTCAGACATTCTTGAGACTCTAACTAACCTGAGGTCTGACCTACTGACAACCCTCTTCCAACTCCAGAGCGTGCTCTCTACACAGATGGAAGCAGCTTCATCCGGGAAGGGGTCCGGTATGCAGGAGCGGCGGTAGTCATGCAAGATAAGGTCATCTGGGCCCAGGCACTAGGGCACGGGACTTCAGCTCAGAGGGCTGAACTAATTGCTTTAACTCAGGCTTTAAGATGGGCAAAAGGGCACTGGCTGGTTTGTCTCAGCGGTTAGAGCATCGGCCTGTGGTCCAGAGAGACCCGGGTTTGGTTCCCGCTAAGGGCACGTACCTCGGTTGCAGTTTGTCCCCGGCTCTGGTTGGTCGTGCGGGTGGCAGCCACTCAATGTGTCCCTTTCACGTCGATGTGTCTCTCTCTCTCTGTTCCTCTCTCTTCCTCCCACTCTATCTGAACAAAAAATGGAAAAATGTCCTCAGGTGAGGATTAAAAAAAAAAAGATGGGCAAAAGGCAAATCAGTAAACATCTACACTGACAGCCGGTATGCCTTCCCCACAGCCCATGTCCATGGGGCCCTCTACCAAGAAAGGGGACTCCTAACCTCAGGAGGGAAATAGATAAAAAATAAAGAAGAAATTCTTGCCCTCCTAGAGGCCATTTGGCTACCAACAAAAGAGGCCATTATCCACTGCCGGGGCCACCAGAACTCTGACACCCCTGAAGCTAAGGGGAACGCCTTCGCCGACCAGACAGCCAAGGAGGCTGCCCTAAGACCAGTGGGGCCATTTGACATCCTTCCTGTCCTTGTGGGAAAAGCCTCCCCAAGGAGCCCTCCTATCCCCAAGAGGAGGAAGAACTTGGATGGAGGCTCAACTACAACCAGGGGCTGTGTGGCTGGAGGCTTCTCCCCGACGGGAGGATCCTCTTGCCTGCGGCCCTGGGCCTAGAGCTGATCTCTCAGCTCCATCAGGGCACCCACCTTGGCAAGACTAAACTCTCCAGTCTCACAGCTCAGGACTTTTATGTCCCAAACCTCAACAGATGGGTAGAATCTGAAATAAGGAGATGCCCTGCCTGTGCCCAAGTCAACTCTCACCCTTGGGAAACAACAGACCTCGGGACCCGAGAACGAGGCACAGCTCCTGGTGACCACTGGGAAATTGACTTTACTGAGGTGGCCCCTGGCCAATATGGCTGTAAATATCTGCTTGTTTTCATAGATGCCTACTCCGGCTGGACTGAGGCTTTTCCTACCAAGACTGAAACTGCAACCATGGTAGCCCGGTCACTGCTCTCTGAGATAGTCCCCCGATTTGGCCTCCCTCTAGCTCTGGGGTCTGACAACAGCCCAGCATTCATTGCTAAAACCACAAAATTGTTAGCTAAAGTTTTAGGGATTACTTAGAAATTGCATTGTGTCTACAGGCCGCAGAGTTCAGGACAGGTAGAGAGAATGAATAGGACATTAAAGGAAACGTTAAGCTCCATCTTGTGACGGGCGACAACTGGGTAAAGCTCCTTCCTTTTGCCCTCCTTTGTGTATGCTATACCCCCTTATCTTAAGGGTTTCGCCCCATTTAAAATCATGTTTGGCCGACCTCCCCCTATTCTACCCAAAATCGGGGACGAGGTCTTAGCCAACCTGGGTAACCATAACCTCCTCAGCTCTTTGCAAGCAATCCAGAGGCTGAGAGAACAGACCCGACAGCTAATCAAGGATGCCAGACCCCAACCGGGGACACCCCAGATACCACCGCACGACTTCGCCCCAGGTGACTGGGTCCGGGTCAAAAACATCAGCCTGCTTCCCTCGAGCCTCGCTGGACTGGCCCTTTTCCTGTTATCCTGACTACGCCCACTGCTCTGAAGGTAGCAGGACGGGAATTTCGGATTCACCACACTCAGGTAACGAAAGCACACCCTGAGCAAGGGGCCTTACAGCGGACCGAGGATCCCCTGAAGGTAAAGCTCTCCAGGGTTTCCTCCCAGTCTCTTTCCTGACTCTGATCGCTGGTAAGGCGCCTACCCAATTTAGATGCACTCAACGGTGGCCACTGCTATGAAGGTACGGCCCCGCCTGACCCTCGGAGACCTACAAGGACAAGGGACATGCTTCATCATCGGCAACTATGGCCTAAGCTTTTCCTCTTATGCAAACTCATGGGGGGACACTACCACCCTAACCCCATTAAGCTCCTCATCACAAGAGCCTTGAGTCCTAACTGTACCCCCCAGGACTTGGTTTGCTTGCACCTCAGGACTGACTCCCTGCGTCTTTCCCGTTGAAACCAAAGACATGTATTCTTGCTAACATCATTCCACAGGTTTATTTCTTCTCTGTTTAGCCTTAGGAGAAACCTGTTGCTTTTATGCTAACCACTCTGGTGTTATTAGGGAAAGCTTAAGCCTGGTCAGAAAGCAGCTGAGCAAAAGAGAAAAAGCCCAGTCAGCCTCAGCCTCCAAGGTTTAGTATGAGGACTTATTCGGTTGGTCCCCATAGCTCACTACCCTTATCACTAGCCTTGCGGGCCCCTTAATCCTCCTCCTATTAACATTAGCTTGTGGCCCAATCCTGATTAATTGCTTAATGCAATTTTTTAGAGAAAGAATACAGGCTGTTAAGCTCATGGTCCTTAGCACTCCCTATCAAAGGCTAGCCACAATAGAAGGAATTAAAGACACCTTAAAATCAAGGATTTGATTTAACCCTAAGACCAGTGGGGAATGTAAAGGATAAACACATGCTATGTGAACGTACAGTAAAATTTTTCCCATCAGGCAGACCGTACTCCCTGGACTTTAAGAGAATAGCAAGAACTAGCTGCTAATAGATAACCACTGCATTGTATAGATAACCATTGCTTTGTGTACACCGAAACTGCTGGCTCCCTCAGGCACAACGGCTAACCGCAAATATCTGCTTCTGTATGTGCTTGCTTGCTCGCAGACCCTTAGCCCTTAACAGGGGCTAAGACAACTAACTATATAAGCAACCCTTCCCCTGAGCTTGGGGCTGCTCCCTCCTCTGCGTAGGATGGGACAGTCGCCACGCGGCTAATAAAGTTCTTAATTTGAACCCAGTTTGGAGTCTGAATCTGGTCTGTCTCGTTGGTCTACAACAGGACTGTTGTTCCTTTATCATTATTGTACTTAAGGAAACTGCTCAGTAGGTGAAGGAGGGCCCGGGCTATGGTAGGGTTAAACTGGTTTACCCTAATTTTCCTCAGATTTAGGAGAATACAACTCTTCTTCTCCCACCCAGCTACCCACCAAGCTTTTCATTCTTTAAGTGAACTCTTCTGGCCTGCCCTTTCCCGCCGCCAATATCACTACTCACCCAGTTGCCCGTTGCGGGAGTCATCACAGCCACAGTTGTCAAAATCTCCAAGGCTGCAGTTTCTCGTCAGGGTGTACATGACTCCGGCAGAACTGATGGCATGTACAAATGCTGTCTCCCGATTAGCTGGCAGGAACCACAAATTGGGTGAGTTAGAGGGAGGAGTTGCAACCCAAAGAAATACCAGTCGTGCTACCTCCCTTTAACACCGTCATTACCCTCTCCTCTCCCAGCTCCGTTTTCTTTCCCCACCTTTATAATGTACCTTATACTCTTCCAGGGTCTACTCAGCCCTGATCTCAGCTCTACTCTCTCCCCACCTATCTTTTCAAGTCATACACTTGATGATTAGGTGGCTAGGTTTTTGTTGACATACATGGTTGTGAAGGATTTAGGTGGGAAAGAGCCTGGGGAAGAAAGAGGAGATGAATCTGAAGACCAGGCTATCAAGAACCCATCCCCACTTCCTCCTGGAACAGTGAAGTCTCAGAGGCATGCGCCACCTCGTTCTGAAAAGAACCAGGGCTCCTTTATTTACTGGCATGGCCACTCTATCTTCTCCGTGGAAATCTGGTCTCCAGGTCTGTTCCCAGTTGCCTTGTACCTCTCTGCTGAGCCTGCTGAAGGAAGGGGCTAAGAGGAATGAGGAATTATGACCACTACCTACCTCCTGATGTTATTTATATTGTGAGGACGGCTTTAGCCAAATGGCAAGGTCCATTTGTTGAGCAATGAGGGTGTCGGGGAAGAAAGAAAAAAGCTCTGTGGGTGGGAAGGAGGAGCTAGAGATAGAGCAGAGGAAGATCCCAGAGAGGGAGATGACCTGAGAGTAAAGACCAGGTGAAGAATTAGGGTGTAGAGGAGGCAAGGGGCCATCCCTGGAGAGTGGTGCTCTAACCTGTGGCCAGGGGGTCCAGGGAGCTGTGGCCGAGGCTTTCCTTACCACTGCGAAGGCCGCCATGGCTGGACAGCTGCAGGGCTCTCTCAGGGCAGTTCCAGCGGTCCCAGGCAAACTGGTATTTGCATTCTTCAATACCGCTCTGGGCACCAGCTGCCACGCTGCTGGAGTAGATCAGGTAAGCCTGCAGGGACATGGGTCGAAATTTAGACTGACCGCAGCTGGGCTTGGGAGACATTTGCCCTTAAGTGGCCAAGCCCCTCTCTTCCTGTGCACTCTCCCATTGCTCCAAAATAATGACTTAAGCCCTGGCCGGTTTGGCTCAGCGGTTAGAGCATCGGCCTGCGGTCCGGAGAGACCCGGGTTCGGTTCCCGCTAAGGGCATGTACCTCGGTTGCTGTTTGTCCCCGGCCCTGGTTGGTTGTGCGGGTGGCGACCACTCGATGTGTCCCTTTCACGTCGATGTTTCTCTCTCTCTCTGTTCCTCTCTCTCCCTCCCACTCTATCTGTACAAAGAATGGAAAAATGTCCTCGGGTGAGGATGATAAAAAAATAATAATAATAATAATGACTTAAGCACTTAAAATATGGTATTTAATTTAACATCATAAATAACCTTGTGAAATAGGAACCATTTTATAGATTAGGAGTCTGAGGCTCAGAGAGGTGAAATAAAGCAATTTGTCCAAGATCTCAAAGCTAGTAAATAGTAGTTGGAATAAAATTCAGTTTTATCAGACACTAGACCTGACTTTATTCCTGCCTCTCCAAAGTGATCCCAAATTACATAACTTATAAATTTTCAGATGTTCTCATCCCATTACTGTCTTAGAAAATAACATTTTGGAACTGGGAATGTCCTTAGAGAGAATTCAGTACAATGCCAGGATTGTAAAAATGGAAAACTGCAGCCTAGCACTGTCCTGAGAAGGTTGTATGACTGCAGCTGGACACTGAAAGGCTGTCGACTTTTCTGGCTTTGGATATTCTGGCTATAAATTCAGAATCAATACTCCTGAGCTCTTGCCTTGGCTCTTCCACTAGTCTGCCGTTTGGTTTGAAATACGTCACTAATCCCTTCTGTGCCACAGTTTTTCGGTCTGTAATAATTACAGCATAAAAAAAGATGGCGATATAACGAAAAGAAATTGGCATGTATAGTCTTCAGTCAAGAAGCTAAGATTAGTGAAATCCAAACAAATCAAAGGATTTTTTTTCTTACCTTTGGACCAGTCATCAGAAAATTGTTCACTGACCTAGAAGAGAAAAAAAAAACCACAGAGCATAATAGAGATGCACCAACTCATTTCTGCTGCCAAGAGCTGTGAGGATTATTTCAGAAAATATCATTGATAGGAAGAAAGGGAACATGGTTTTGCCAAGGACATTTATGCATAAGGATCCTACGGAAGACAACTTATGTAATAAAAAAAGACTGTATACAAAAGGAGCTAGTTTTATGCTTCTTTGGATTTTTAAAATTGCAAATGCAACAATATTGGAAGTAATGTTTGGTTATTGTTTTGCCGTGGGTGGGAAGAGAGCTAGCGTTAACTCATTACTGTGTACCCGATGCTCTACTCTCAGCATTTTACGTGTCGATCTTGTTAAATCCTGACAATTGCAGGCATTATTATCCCCATTTTTCAAATAGGGAATCTGAGACTCCAAAAAGTATTTAAGGTCACCCAGCTAATAAGTAATTGAATCAGGATTTGAATATGGTATTTAATTTAACATAGTCCAGGTCTGTCAGACTCCACTGGACTCTGAGAAGAACACTTCTCTAATCAGAAAAATGTAAACAGTAGAATATCTTTCCAGGGATTGAGTCATAATTAAATTTCAAAAACAAATAATCTGACTCTGGAAAATAGTTTGGTCGTTTCTTTCAAAACTAAAAATAAACTTGTCATACGGCTTAGCAGCTCACTCTTCAGCCTTTATCTCTGAGAAATGAAGACTTGTTTTTACTTAGGATCTTATACTTGGATGGTCAATGCAACTTTATTCATAATAACCAAAAATTTGAAACCGT
Organism: Molossus molossus; assembly: GCF_014108415.1. Lineage (NCBI taxonomy): Eukaryota > Metazoa > Chordata > Mammalia > Chiroptera > Molossidae > Molossus > Molossus molossus. The sequence goes on from NW_023425352.1 coordinate 23,693,623, forward strand.
CTAAATGTCCTTCAAAGGGTGAGAGGTTAAAATAACTGTGGTACAGCCCTGGCCAGTGTGACTCAGTTGGCTGGGCATTATTCCATGCACTGAAAGGTTGCCAGTTCGATTCCCAGTCAGGGCACATGCCCAGGTTATGGGCTCCATCCCCAGTAGGGGATGTGCAGGAAGCAGCCAATCGATATTTTGCTTATCACATCAATATTTCTCTCTCTCCCTCTCTCTCTCAAAAATCAATTTTAAAAATCTTAAAATAACTGTAGTACATCCATACAATGGAATACGTATTATTCGGCAATGAAGAGGAATGAACAACTGATATATGCAACAACTTGAATGAACCTCAAAGAAAGTATACTGAGTGATCAAAGCCAATCTCAAAGGATACATACTGCATGATTTCACTTACGTAACAATTATGAAATACATCGTTATAGAGCTGGAGAGTAGATTACTGGTTTCTGGGAGCTAGAGATGAGGGATGGGTGTGGCTATAAAGGGATAACACCAGAGAGTCTTTTAAAAATTTTATTCTTAATCCTCACTGGAGGATATTTTTTTCCATTGATTTTTAGAGAGAGTGGAAGGGAAGGGGGAGGGGGAGAGAGAGAGAGAGAGAGCACTAAATTCTTTCTTGAGAGTATGTTTTGCTAGAGAAATAAACACCAGAGAGTCTTGTGATGGTAGAATTAAATGTCTTGATTGTGATGTGATTAAGCAAAGCTATACATTTGGCAAAATTGCACTGAGCTGTACATATATGTACACACACAAATGAGTGTCATATAAAACTGGTGGTCTGAGTAAACTGTATAAATATTATATTATAGAACTTTATAAATGTACTATAGTTGTAAGATGTTAACACTAGGGGAGACTTGTGTGAGACTTCCCTGCACATTTCTTTACAACCTTCTGCAAGTCTATACTTAGATAAAAATTAAAAAGTCAATGCTTACATACATAATCTGGAGTGTCAGAAATTTGGCAAATGGACTTCAGGATAGGCATTTGAAAATTAAACCAAATATGCTACCTATTATATTTCATTTCCCATTATAATGGAAGAAAGTAACATGGGAATCGTTACGTATTGTTCCATGAAATTTGGTGTACCTTGCCGTTGTAAAGGCCAGTAAGATGCTGGCCATCATCAGAACGCAGATTGGAAACTGAAGAGACTGAAAAAGTTCAGTCTCCTGTCAGAGGCCAAAAGAGCTTGACTGACTCTCTTCATACAAAATACACACAACACCTAAAATAGGGGTAGTTTTTGAAAAACAGTGTTATAAACTGGGAAACTGCCATGTGAGAGAAGATGAAATAGATTCGGAAAGAAATGTAATAGAATTTTAGAAAATCATAAAAGACTACATAGTCTAGAAAACTACAGCTTGGCAGGCAAAATTAAGTTGACTGAAAAGTACTCCTCTCTTGGGGGCAGTAGTCCCAGCAAAGAACAAAAATAAATTCAGCACAACTTAAATGAATTCACTCTTGCTAAAGCCGTTATGGTTTGCAGGTCAATTTCTGGTCCTGAAAGACTGGTGTCAGAGGAGTCAGCCAGGCCCTTTGCTTCCGAGATGGGCGCCTGAGCTCGCAGTGGCTCAGGAGGGCATTCTTCATGTTAGGAATAACTTTTAAAGACTCTTGGACATTACCAGGGCAAATAAATTTCATGGAACAATACAGAATGATTCCCATGTTACTTTCTTCCATTATAATGGGAAAAGAAATATAATCGGTAATATATTTGGGTCAATTTATGCCTATCCTGAAGTCCATTTGCCAGGCTAGTTCCCATTCCTCAGGACAGACAGTGTCAGGAAAGAAAGCAAAGCAACACCACAAAAGTCAAGTGTCAGACGAAGGAGAAAGCTTTGCCATGAGCCTGGGTGAAGAGACTTCTTGTGAGAGGATACTAGGTTGGAATCACAGGGAGTGTCGGGCAGAACACTAGCGGATTCTTCTTTCCTCAAAGGCCTTGCAATACATCAAGATTTGTATGACGTGCTGGTCTAGCTCAATTGATTAATCAGTCAGATTTAATTGAGCACCTGCCATGAGACATGACTGTCAGCCTTATTCGGACAACATTCCCATAAATTGCTTGTGTTGGTAACCCTTCAGTTATTTGCAGACAGATTGGAACTACTGTGGCTGACTGACTTATATTCAGAATATCCAGTATTAAGAAAAGACTCATGATAGATGTTAGTTAGACTTACAGTAATGATCATTTCACAATATATACACATATCGAATCATTATGTTGTACACCTGAAACTAATATTGTATGCTAATTATTCTCAAAAAGAATAAAAGACTGTTTCCTTGAGGTGAGCATCAAAGGAGGAGGACCTTGTTCTTGATTAATGCGACAGTGGCAAGATTTCCTTTTGGGGGGTAAAGTATAGTATAGACTACAGAACGCATAGTGAGTATGTGATGTCAGAAGGTAGAAAGAAAGCCAAAGAATAGGAATTGAAATGTTGTATAGGTACCACCTATGGACAGTTATATGATTGAAGGAAAGATGTTAACAAATGATGGAAGATGAAGATTTGTTTAGCAGATGGAGGCAGATCTCCCCAACATGGTACAAGCAGCACGTTCCTAGAGAGAGGTACAGGCTTCCCATTCCCCATATATACAACCACTGATGATACCACCCACATTGGGTGTCATTCAAAGGGTGTATGTCTTCTTGAACCCTTCCAATTATTCTCAGACATTTTCTTGAACTCCAGATTTGCATATCCAAATATATTCTTGACATCTCCATTTCAAAGTTTAATAGGCATCTCAAACTTAAATACATGCAAAACTAAACTGATCTTCACTGCCACCATCCCAAACCTGCTCCTTCTGTAGTCTACCCCCTCTAAATACAGGACAGTTCCTCCTTTTTGTTGTCAGACAAAAATCTTAGACTCATCTGAGACTCTTTTCTTCCTCTCGCACCATGTATTCAATCTGTCATCAAATCCTGCCAGATCTAGCTCAAGATATATCCAGACTCTAACCAGTTTTCAACACTCACTGCTGACTACCCTGGTCCAAGCTGTCATTCTCTCCTGCCTGGATTATTGTTAACACCTTCAGCTGATCTCCTTGCTTCCACTTTCTTCTCCCACATTCTATTCTCAAAATGATTAGTCCCTTTAAAGGATCCCTTTAAAATATAAACCAAATTTTTTCATTCTCTGCTCAAAATCTTCTAGTGGTTTCCTATCTCACATAGAGGGAGAGCCAAATCTTATTGTGGTTTATAAGATCGTATGCAGTGTGGCCGTCAGTTGTGCCCCGGGTCTAATCTTCTACTACTCTCCCCTTGCTTACTCTGCCTCAGCCATATGGTCCCCTGTTCCTCACACACACCAGGCACTGTCCAGCCTCCAGGTCATTGCAGTTGCTGTCCTCTTTGCCTGGAATGTTTTTTATCAGTTATTTGCCTAGCTTGGTTCTTCACCTGCATCAGGCCTTTTAATCCAATGTGTCATTCTCCTTGAGGCTGTCCTGAATCATCCTCTTTTAAATCGCAGCTGCTCCCACTTCTTTTCTATGCTGAATCATTTTTCTCCATGGCATTTTTATCATCTGAACACTATGTTTTACATCTTTATATTTTTATTCTTTGCCTCCTCCCACTAGACTGCAAGTTTCATTAAGGCAGACTCTTTTGAGGGGGAGGGGTCTGTTTTGTTCACCAAATATTACCAATGCTTTGAACCATGCTTGGGGGTACTAAGCATTTAATAAATATATGTTGAATGAAAGAACAAAGGAACTCACATTTAGGGGTGAGAGCAGAAAGAGGTGCTATCTGAGGAAACTCAGAAGGGCAACTATCTAGAGAGGGAAATAGGAGAGAATCCCTTATTCATGCCCATGGTCTTAACTACCGTGATTATGCACTGTCCCCCGAATCTTTCCCTCCAGTCCTGACTGTCATCTTGAGATCCAGAGTTGCATTTTCAAATGAATGCTAAGCTTCTCTACTGGGACCAACTGGGTCCCACTGGCCAGGAAAAAATTAAAAACTTTTGTGCTTCAAAAGTTGCCAAAAAATAAAGTAAAAAACCCACAGAACGGAAATATTTGCATGTCATCTATCTGGTTAGATACTTACATTTAGAACATATAAAAAGCACTTATAACCCAAATAAAAATGATCAGAGGATCCGCATAGACATTTCTTCAAAGGAGATAAATAAATGGCCAATAAATACATGATATGATGCTCCAACAAGAAAATCCAACAAGAATTCACATCCACTAAGCTAAAATATAAAAGACAATAACAGCTGTTGGCAAGGAGAAATCAGAACCTTCCTACATTATTGGTGGGATTATGAAATGATGTAGCTACTTTGGAGAATAGTCTGGCAATTCTTCAAAAGGTTAAACATGGAGTTATCACAGGACCCTGTAATGCCACTTCTAGGTATGAATTAATGAGAATTAAAAACACATGTCCAACAAAAACTTGTACATAAATGTGCATGATAACATTATTTACAATAGCTCCCAAATGAAAATGACTAAAATGTCTGTTGACTGGTGAAAAGATGAATAAAATGTGATATATCTATACAATGGAGTATTATTTGGCCAAAGAAAGTAATGAAGTACCGATACATGCTACAACATTGATGAATCTTGAAAAAAACCATTCTAAATGAAAGAATCCAGAAACAAAGGGCCATACACTATATGATTATATTTATTAAAAATGTTCAGAATAGATAATTCTATGGAAACGGCCAGTAGATTGATTAGCAGTTGCCAGGGACTGAAGGGAAGGGAATGCTAATGGACATGGGGTTTCTTTTCAGGGTGATGGAAATGTTCTAAAATTGTGCTGAGAGCTGCATGAGTCTGTGGATATAGTAAAAACCTATTGATATGTACACTTGCCCTGGCCAGTTTGGCTCAGTGGTTGGAGCATCAGCCTGCAGACCAGAGAGTCCCGGGCTCAGTTCCCACTAAGGGCACGTGCCTCGGTTGCAGTTTGTCCCTGGTGCCGGTTGGGGTCCTGTGGGTGGCAGCCACTTGATGTGTCTCTCTCACATCGGTGCTTCTTTCTCTCTCTTCCTCCCTCTCACCTCCCTCTCTATCTGAAGAAGAATGCAAGAAAAAAAAAAAATGTCCTCAGGGGAGGATAAAAAAAGAAAGAGTGCCAGTCCTCTAGCACCTAAAAAAAAAAAAAAAAAAAAAAAGTGTGAATTTATAGTATGTGAATTATATCTCAAAAGCTAATGTGTAAAAATCCTACAAATTCTTGAATAAGTCTCTAGTTCAAAAACCACAGCATTTCTTGAAGCCTCACAGCAACTTTTTCTGCCTCATATGAAGGTTTCCCTTTATTTCCTTATACTTCGCAGTAAGTATGAGCTGCCTAAATTATCTTTGTATCCCTCCAGTTTCTACTCTAGTCCTGGACGTAGTAAGTTCTTTATAACAAGACATTGAATTAAAGTTTTGAAAAAAAAAAAAAAATGAAAAAATCGTCAGATGCATCAGAAAATGTGAGGATAATAAGGACTGAAAAGAGATTTGGGGGGACATGAGAGGGAAGTGCCAGCTGATGTTCCCACTGATTTTCTAACATTGTGAGCAGATCACCATGCTTCATTAGCAGATGATCATACAAGAGCAGCAATGAACACTGAGTGTCTATACAGAGGTTGGTGTTATAATGAAAACTTTTAGCAAAGTCAGTATGATACACTTAATGCTAAGTATAATTGTTATAGTTCTTCAAAGTAATTAGGCATAAGTGGAAGCAATTTACATAAATAACTGTAGTTAGTTTTGCTTTTATATGCCGAATAAATTTTTTAATTTATTATTTTTATTTTTTTTAGAGAGAGAGGAAGGGGGAGAGAGAGAGAGAGATAGAAACATCGATGAGAGACAACATTGATTGGCTGCCTCCTATATGCCCCCCACTGGGGATTTGGCCCACAACCTGGGCATGTGCCCTGACCAGGAATTGAACCGGTGACCTCTGGGTGCATGGGTTGGTGCTCAACTTCTGAGCCACACCAGCCGGGCCCAAACAAAAAATTTAAATTGTCTCTTTTCTCTTTTTGTCAGTCTTCCAGTATGTATACTGACACCATATAAAATTTAATTTCCATCATACAATAATAGCTAACATTCATCAAGTATGGCAGGAACCGAAGTATCATCATTTATAATTTTTGTAGCAATTCCACGGGGGAGGTACTGTGTTATTTACTGAGTGCTTATTCTGTGCACACCAAATACTGTTTCAAGTGCTTTACATGTTTTAAGCTTACATGATTATCACAACAATTATATGAGGTAGAAACTATCATGTCTTCCATTTACTGACCCAGAAACTGCAACATAGAGTGGTTAGCCAGTGTCACACAGCTAGTGAAGTGGTAAAGCCAGGACTGGAACCCAGTCAGTCTGATTCGGGAGCAGCTACTCCTTCACTGTTGTGCTTTTCTGTAACCCACATTCCCCTTGCTCCTATTCCCATCCACTATTCCAGGAAGCCTGACCCCTGAAAAGTGCTTGGTAAGTATTTCTTGGAGGGCTCACTCATAAACAAGCCCAGTTAACTATCACATTGTCTCTGCCGCTTTTCTAGTCTTGCATTGCCCCAGCCCTCCCTCTGCCCCCATGTCCACCGGGCATCCATATGTGCCAGGCGTAGCTCTGCTTCATCTCGGTACCGCCACATCTCCGGGCATGATTTTTTGGAGACGGTTGCTGCTCATACTGAGTTTTATGCGTTTAAAAAGTGGGACAAACAAATGCAGCACATACATAATACAAGACTTTAGTCGTGGGGGACACTGCAGGGGGGAGGGGATATATGGAAACGCTGTGCACTTTCTACTCAGGTTTTCTGTAAACTTAAAACTTCTCTAAAAACAGCATATTAATTATTTTTACATGTAGGGACAAATGTCTTTTAATACTCTTTAAAGTTCAGCTTTTTTACTTGGGTATCAAAACTACCATTTGTGTACAAAAGTCTTACAGAGTTTTAGTAAAATAGTGTTTTCAGGTTTTTGCTTATAACACCCTCCTAGTCACCCTCCAACCCCCTCCAGTGTATTGAAAGTAAGGGGCTTGCTGACAAATTCAAGCGACAAGTTTCATTGCTGATCTTCTCAAATCTCTTCCTTTGGAGCAAATGCTCTCCTGGGAAGACTCCACAGTCACTCATTTAGACAAACTTCAGGGGCCTGCGGTTCTCCTGACCTGCCCATATCTGCTGAACCCGAGTGGTGGCCCAGCCTAGAGCCTCTTCAAAGGGTAGTCCTTTCAAAGGGTGTTATTCTTGCAAAGAAACAGGCCATTAAAAAGAATTAACTAGGGTCTCTCTGGTGTTCTGTGGACACCTTCCTGGGCTTAGCTGTCAGGGACTCATGCTAAAAGTGCCTTTACCCACCCAGGAGCAGCGGGCACTGGTCTTGGCACACTGGCCATTACTGATTCATCCACTCTGCACCTCTTCTTCCCCAAAGCAACTCTCTGAAGAATAACTGCCAGGGCACTTTATGGTTTCAGGGAAGACACTTTATTACCTTGGGAGCTGGTAGTTCCCATTGTCCCAAAAGCAAATACATGAGGACTAGGGTCTGGCCAGTTACCTGGGATAATTCCTCAGTGAGACTCAGACTGAAGCTCCAACCCTCCCCCTGTCCCAGGTACCTGAGGAGGATGACTCTGATGAGAGCATGTCCCCAGATATGCCCCTGGCCTTTCTGTTAGTCCCAGCAGTGGAGGGTGTGAGCAACAACCATGCTTCACCAACTCTCTCTAACTGTCAGGTGGCCGTGGGGACTGGCCTGGATAGGACTGGATTGTTTCCTTACCTCCTGTCTCTTGGTATCTGTCTAGCTTTGCTTTTTTTATTTTTTATTTTTTAGAGGTGTTCCATCAGTCTAGAACAATGGAGTGCCAATTGTCGTTTGTGTAAAACTGGTGAAGTTTGAGCACACTTCATGGATATTGTGTTGTATACATATAGTTGTAAGATGTTAACACTGGGGGAGGCTGGAGAAAGGTGCATGAAACTTTCCTGCACATTTCTTTTAAATCTTCTGCAAATGTTTAACTATATAAAAATTAAAAGTTACATACATATATAATCTGGAATGCTGGAGATTTGGCGAATGGAGTTCGGTAAACGCATTTGTAAATTAATCCAAATGGATCATCTTGTAAAGTGCATAAGAACCCATGGGGGAGTTGATTCAACAAGAAGATTCCTGGACCTCAGCTCCACAGACTTGTTGAGCAGTTTGTTTGGGGGGTGGGGTGGGGGTGCGGGGGGATGGGTGTAGGAATCTGCGTGCACACGTTCCTGAGATGGTTGCATTACAGATGAGCCTCAGAGTCCACTTTAAGAAGCACTGGTCCAGCGGGAGAATAAGAAGGTGCCAAACAAGCATCTAATTAATGCCTAACTAATCATTTGAGGACCCGAGAGACTCAAATTATTGCTTCAATCTTCTAGAAAATGGTCGCTCCAACTGCAATGGTAATAAATTGGTGGACATTCTCTTCTTTCCTATCTGGATAGAGCACCTTCTGGTTTTGGTGGCTCTCAAAGCTCTCACTGGTCACTGCCCTGAGGGGCTGGGTTTCTCTTTCTTTCCTTGCAGTTTTTCTTGGTAGTATAGAATGTTTTCCTGGCAATTATAGCTGACCTGTTTATGCCCATATTCTCCATACCAAGAATAAAATATTTGGGGGTGGGGGTGGAATATGCACCTACAAGGATTCTGAGTCTTCGTCTGAGAACCATAGTCCTCTAGGAAACATGCTGACTTCCTCCTCTTGTGGAAGGCTTTAATGCCATTGCTATTATTTTACATTCTTAGACCACCTCCACACTCTTGTCATCAATCCTTTTGTGAGCCTTTAATTCATTCTTTGGTCTATATATTTTTTCTACAAGCTTCTATACAAAGTTTCTTGATCTAGGGCACTAGGGCTAATAGCATCTCATCATTCTTCTGTTAATCTACCAATACTAAGAATTTGCAAGAGCAAACAGAGATCTCTCTCTCCGTCATTTATTCTGAGCTCTCATAATAATGCTTCACTGTGAGTAACTTCTGCTTTCATTAATCTGAGCTGGGTAGACAAGTCCTTTTGTCCTTGTCTTCACTACTGTCTGCCATAGCTCCCTAATGTTAACATTTACAAGTTCTTTCCTCTTCCTTTTATTGTGTGCCTAAATCCTTTTTAATCGCTTCATTGCTAAATATCTTTTCAACTCTTGTTAGACACCAGATACAGATGCATCAGTAGTTTTGAGTCTCTGGGTAGCCACTAAAGCAGAGCCCTGTGCACCTTCTATCGTTTTCCCTTTGCATCTGCTCTATGGACCAACACCACTGTGGCGATAAACTAGCCATAATCGAACCACTATACAAAGTTTCTTGATCTAGGGCACTATGGCTCCACAGCTTTCAACATTATGCAGCTTCTCTCATGGGCCAGACTGTCTCCTACACTGCCTATTCTATAACCTGTCTAAAAAATCAATTTTTTCTTAGGGAGCTGGGACAGGAAGGGAAGGACTTTGGATAAACCCAAATACAAATGTCACAGCTTCTCTTTTGGCTCTTGGAAAATCTCCAAGTTTCTTTCGTTTGTTTGTCTTTTTTGACCTACCTTGTATTATCCATATGTCCATGCACTCTATTTTTCAATCATTGTCTTTACTTGATACCATTTGAAGAAATGTTTAATCATTATGTGTTACTATTTTACCCCCTTAGGAAGTTCAAAAAAAATTGCAAGTTCCCATTTTCTTTCAGTTATGTCTAATGGATGAGAGGTTTAAGCCACCATTCAATGTTTCAACCATTTCTTCTTATTTGGCGGTGGTTCTCCAAACTAACACAGCCCTTGAGGTGCTTTGTAGCAAGCACATCATCACCTTCTGTGGCTATCAGTTTAGCTGCCACAGCAAGAACACGTGCCTGATTCCATATAGCCTGTGACACGGACGGGCACTGGGCCAGGAGTGCCAAGCACCGTGCTATCTTCAGACTTCCTTCTCCTTTGCATGACCAGGACCATGTTCACCGTCCAATTTTGTGTGCCAGACCCCCTCTCTCTCAGTATGGGAGTTTCTCCCCAGGAGAGCACTGATTCTAAGGCAGCGAGTTCTTGCAGGCCAGCCTCCCTGGTTAAGTCCCAGTGGTTGATGGAGCTTAAACTCCAGTTAGGATTCCCCTTTTGCCGTCCCCATACATATTATTATTTTTTAATTTCTTTATTGATTTTAGAGAGAGAGAAGAAGGCAGAGGGATAGATAGAAACATCAATGAAAGAGAACATAATTTGGCCACCTCCTGCATGCTCCCGACTGGGGATCGGGCCCACAACCTGGGCATGTGCCCTGACCAGGAATCGAACTGGCAACCTGTTGGTGCATGGGTCAATGCTCAACCACTGAGCCACACCGGCCAGGCCCTACACATACCTTTTTTTTTGATACGTGACCCTAGCGGGAACCAAACCTGGGACTCTCTGGTCTGCAGGCTGACGCTCCAACCGCTGAGCCAAACCAGCCAGGGCTCCCTATACATAGTTTTAAAAGGCAAAGTTTTGTATCTCTCTCACATCAGTGTTTCTATCTCTCCCTTCCTCTCACTCTAAAAAAAAAATCAATAAAAACATAAAAATAAATAAATAAAAATAAAAGGGAAAGTTTCTGCATATGAATGTCCAGAATTTGATGTTTTCCTTTCAACACCTAGGACTTGCATCTCAATACTTTCCCATCCCCCACTGTGTTCTCCGTCTATCCACTTTCCTCACAAGTCTTTGAATAACAGGTTTGGCTTCTCTCTACCCTGTAATCTCATTTCTTGAGGTCCGTAAAAAGTCTCTAGGTCATGAAGCTCTAGTCAGCCTACTTCAGGAGAGACCGTGTAATTATTATAATTTGGGGTGGTGGCCCAGAGGAAAGGAGAAGCGGTAGCGAGTGAACGCGGACTCACCTCTCTCTCTGGAGACGCAGCACAGGGAGAGCGCAGAGGTAAAGGGTGGAAGGGTAAGGCCAGGGGCCAGAGTAGGGAGCTGCCTGCAGCGGGAGCTAAAAGGTGTTCCAGTGAGCTTAGCGTGAACGTCTGACAGCCAGCTTTCTCTTCACTGAACTCACCAGATGGCTTGGGCCTGGGACAGCCCAAACACAGCTCTTTCTGAGCAAGTTTCCTTGTGATTCTCTCTATCTGCTACAGCATATGTCCCTCAGAACACACCCACACCAATATGCAGACACACACACACAATTACAGAGAAGGCAGGTCTTACTCATCACTGTTGAATAATATCCCATGGGCTCAAAGTTTTTCTCTACCCACTCTGACAATACCCAAAGATATTTAAGCTAGTTACAATTCACTGTACAATTAGAAAGAGTTAAAATTTTAAATGCAAATGTTTTTCAAGGGTGAACATCGTGACTAATTCTTATCTGTTGTAAAGTATTGAAATCAGGTTCTTTCCTACTTAGCTAGGGGAAGGATTAGGAAGTGGAAGTCCAAAGTAATCTGAAGTCTTATAGGGAATTTCAAAGACAAATTTCCTTCGCCCTGGCCGGTTTGGCTCAGCGGTTAGAGCGCCCGCCTGCGGTCCTGAGAGACCTGGGTTCGGTTCCCCACTAAGGGCATGTACCTTGGTTGCAGTTTGTCCCCGGCCCTGGTTGGTCCCCTGGTTGGTCGTGTGGTGGCAGCCACTCGATGTGTCCCTTTCACATCGATGTTTCTCACTCTCTCTCTTCCTCTCTCTCCCTCCCACTCTGTCTGTACAAAAAATGGAAAAATGTCCTCGGGTGAGGATAAAAAAAAAAAAAAAAAGACAAATTTCCTTCTTCTTACAAATCTGTCAAGAGGGAATACAGGCGATGTCAGAGGGGAGTGCTGTTTCAGTAGGGCAGTGGGACAGAAGCCAGATTACAGTGGGGGAACAGTTATGAAATGGAAGCAACACTGAGGTGTGTTGATGGCATTGATAGGAAAGAAAAATGCGGTGAAGATTGGGGCCAAGTGAAAGTTTTTTCAAGAAGAGTATAAAAGAAAAAATTAAGGAATATACAGGTTTAGGTCATATCCCCATAGCTATTTCACGGATTTAAACTTCATCTGTTTCTTCAAAGGGAATTCAGACCTACAACTAATTCTCTAGAAGTAATCTAATAATATACATTTTCTATATTATAAGGTAGTGCCTAAAATATATTTTTTAAAAGTCTTATAAACCAGTCGATTAAGAAAAGTTAAATAGATGTGTCAGTCTGGGTAGTAGTCCTTACATTAAAATTTACATTAAAATCCCCCATCATCTCAAATCCAGTCCTTAACAAATAATTACTGGCAAAGATCATATAGTAGCCTTCAGGACAACTGTGTATGATGGGTCTCTGCAAAACAATCTCAGGCAGATTCCTTCCCAGGCAAATCACCAATTTTCAAGGGATAATCTTTTCCCCCGAAAGTAAAATGTCATCTGTATTCTGGGATATTTTATAGACAGATAGGCTGTCTTTCCTCGCCCTCATTTCCTTCCTTCTTTATGTATTGTAGCAAACTCTGCTGAGAAACATTGAGCTACAAGAAAAGCACTTCAGCACTTAGCATTTAAATGAGGACTCTAACTGGGAATAAGCTGTACTCATTCTCTGTTCCGTGGTCTCTAAGTGAAAGCTGCTAAGGAACAGCTCAAGCCACTGTTCCCAGGAAGCCGGGGATTGCAGGAACCTCGTCCAGGATCATTACGGCAGCAAAGCATTTTGTTTTGTTTTCTGACCTTGTTACCTTGGTCCCTGTAGTAGAGACTTTAGAAAATATTCACGTTCTCACTTGCATTGATGGGCGCAATAGCAGTTTAAGTCAGGATCAAGAGGTAGGTGTACATGGTAACTCTAAGAATTGTCCTATAAAACAACTAGGTGAACAATTCAAGGTAGGAAAATGGTCAGGCTTTGGCACTTTGGTACCATTTTCACTACTTAATGGAACAAAATCCAAAAGATGGTAAAAAAAAAAAAAATGTCCTTTCTTCAATCTGATCCATCCATCAATTTCTGGTGCCTTTAACTAGCCACAGCTCAAACAGAAACCAACTCAAATACATATTTAAATGAATTCTCTTTTTACCAATTTGTGTTCTTGATTTTTTACCCCAAGGGGGGTCAAATCTGTAAGATGTTCCCCAAGATTCACTTTAATTACTAGTACCAGATCTCTTGGACACAGGATTGGAGGCTCTTCCTCCTATTTTGAACCATGGCAGTTTTTGGGAAGATTTAGACTAAGAGGATATGTGCAGTTGAAAATGGTGCAGAAAGTATACATGAAGCAAAATTAGCGAGGAGTTGATAACTGTTGAAGCTGAGTTATGGGGGGTTTATTACATATGCTGTTCTATATTTTTTAAAAAAGAGAAAGAAATGTTCATAATGTTAAATTTAAACAACAGAATACTCCGGAAGCAATAATCTATGCAATATGGGCTCCACCAGACACTTTGGATTAACATGAAGAATTGCCAAACAGGATATTAAGGCCAATATATTGGTTTGCTATTTATTATTCTGGATATTGGTATGGAATGGAAACTTCAAAGTCTGATATGGTGAACCTGAAGAGCCTGAGTAAAGAAAAAGGACTGAGATTTATGGTAGCAAAACAGAATTACAGGGTTTTTTTTTGTTGTTGTTGTTAAAAATATGTATTAAAAAATGCAATTTTCCATATCTAGTTGCATATATGGGAGAATTACAGAATTACAGTCTTGAATGAAGGGGAAATTCTTCCTTATGCAGGATGGTTTAAGCTTGTCCTGGAAAACACAAGAATCTCATCTATGGAGCCGCATAGCAATACTGAACTATTGGCCTATTTACAGGGTCTCCCGAGACTACTGGAACATAGCCTCGGTCTGTGCTGGTACAGGAGCATGCTGGCGTTGGGAAAACAACCTATTAAGGAAAGGGAATTTGAACTGGATGGATAATGGTGAATTTAAATGACCCCTTTATGGTCTGATTTCTCTTGGCCTGGAGAAAACTCTGACCTAAGAAGCATGTAGAGAAATGATATGATCAATAACAAGGACCTACAATGAAGATTGAGAAAAACAAACCATAAAAGTTTGACTTATAATGAGACTAGTGAGTCTGTCCGGAATGGATGATAGTTTTTTTCAATAGGCCCTAGGAGTGTAGGTATATTTCAAATGGGAGGCAACGGGGAATGTTATTTATGTGAACCAAGCTCAGAGTTTCCCCCCAACTATTAACCCAATCTGATCTTTTATCTGGGAAGAAAAAATCTGCTTTCTGGGGGAAAAAAATGAGGGTTTATCCTAAGTAAAATTGTATTGACCTCTTTTTCTAAGTCTTCTGAGTTCTCTTCTACCTCTGATGGAAATAGAAAGAGTTAATGGAGCCCAGAAAAAAAGGGATTTTATTAACAGTTTCAAGAGAGACTAGCATTACTCAGTATAGAGCAGCAGTAAAACAATTGTCCCAGCTGGGTAAAGGGGAAAAAAGTGAACTCCTTCCATGGAGGAGAGAGTGTTTGGATTGAACATCCTTTTCTTCTGGTCCTTTAAAAAAATATTCCATTTATCTCTATATAATATCACAAAAAGGAGATCCTTCTTTGTGTCACATTATCATCCACACACACACACAAATAAAGATACCCTGCAGAGCATCCTCCTCTTCCCTTATACAAACTGGTGTTGTAAGAAAATTTGTAATAAAGTGTCTCCTCCCAATAGATTATTATTGTTGTTATTATTTGTAGCAGGAGAAATAGAAACTCTGAAAGGAAAAACTGTCAAGTTGTTGAGGAATTCAATGACAAAACTGGGAACTAAGCTTCTCTGATCATGTCTCAAGCCCTTAGAACTTCCTACACCGCAGCTCCTAACCTAGTCCTGCTCAGAGTTACCCATGAACCCCTACTTTTCTTTTCTTTTTAACGAACTATGAACTTTTCTTCATTGATCAGGGAAGCTATTAGGTATGTTCATCTCTTACTGGCAGATTATTTTCCAGATTCCAAAGCAATTTCCCACATCTGACTTTATTTCCCTAACTTCAGAGATTCCCAGCCTCTGTGAAGATGAGGGTTCCTAAGCTTAGTGGATCCTCACTTGATTGCCCATGTTCTTTATGTATCTGTTAGTAGGAAAATTCAACAAAAACTTAATAGAAAAACAAATTACCATGAATGCAATGCTTTTTAAATGAGTGTGTATTTTACTAGTCATAATATACATTTGAAAAATTGTTGCACATATACACAGAGAATAATTTTAGTTATCGATGATGCTTGGTGAGAATATGGATTCAAAGACCTGCCCCTCCCCCCATCAATAACTGAAGCCTTTGCTACTCAGAGATTTTGCATGTCACCATCAGATAAAACTTCAAGAGCCATAGATAGGTTACTTTAAAAATATAAACATAGAGAACCAAGGGATGATATATTTCAAAAACTGCTTTAAAACTCAAAGATCTCAGATAAAGTCTTGCTCTATTGCAGAAAAGAGACCGACTCTGTTTAAATCCTTTGGAAAAGAGTAAAGGTAGTGACCTCTGTTAGGAATGTGAGCAGAGTCATGATTCACCTCTGTGTCCCAGTGCGTCTTCCTGATTTGGTGGCTGAGTTGAGAGAGAGTGAGAAATGGACAGACTGGCAAGACCCAGTATCATTATGAGACATCATTTGGAGTCAAATGAAGGCACCAGTTAAGGAAAAACATGTTCTAGGTCCATTCATTCCAGATGAATAAATGTATTAGAAGTGGAAAGAAAAATTGGTTCATTTCTGGCCACCATTATAACTATCGCCATTTGCTTGGCTGTGTCATGCTTTCCCATATTGTTTTTTACTTTTTTTGGAGCCATTAAGAATTAAATAGCCCTGGCCAGTTTGGCTCAGCGGTTAGAGTGTCGGCCTGTGGTCCGGAGAGACCCGGGTTCGGTTCCCGCTAAGGGCACGTACTTCGGTTGCAGTTTGTCCCCGGCCCTGGTTGGTCGTGCGGGTGGCAGCCACTCGATGTGTCCCTTCACGTCGATGTTTCTCTCTCTCCCTCTCCTTCCTCTCTCTCCCTCCCACTCTATCTGTACAAAAAATGGAAAAATATCCTCGGGTGAGGATAAAAAAAAAAAAAAAAAAAAAAAAAAAGAATTAAATATATATATATTTCTTGTTACTAAAGGATAATGCTTTCAAAAGGGTCCCAACAAGAGAAAATTGTGAAGAATGCTTCCCTCCCCCACCCCCACCCCCCAGTTATTTTACTGAGATACCTAGTAAAGCTGCATATTGTAGGCACATGTCATTTTTATTCTTCCCTTTTCAAGTCCAGGAATTTCTGTTGATGGACTCTTTTAGACAACAATTTCAAGCAAGCCTACAATTGAACAGCCGTGCAGAAATTGTGGTTCTCTTATTTGTTAAATGCTTTTGAGGTCTTCACATAAAAGGTTGATAATGAAGTGCTAAGAGAAACATCTGAAAGGCTGCGGTTGGTCAGATTTCTCTGTATAGCACAAAGGGAAAGATGACCTTACGCAAAACCCTGATAGTTCCATTATAAGAATAATCAAGATTGAATATTAAATTTAAAAATCACTTTTCAAATGCTACCAAAGCCAGGCTCTTGGCAAAGTACATTTAATTCAAATTGGGGCTTATGGAGTGAAAGGCGATTAAACTCTAATTGCATTGTACAAATGTGTACATTTTTTCCTCAAAGTCAGGCAAAGCGAGAGGGGGTTCTTAAACCCTGTTTTTAAATTAGAACTTTCTTTCACATCTCTTTTTTCTTCTTTCTTTTGAATTCAGACACTTGAATTTGGACAGACAAGCAACCCAGCCACCTTTCAGTGTGGCTGTGTCATATCGGAATGAAATGAACATGACCCCTCCAGCAGGGAAGGAACACACAGTAAAGGTATTTTTAATAGAACAATTCTTCACACTGCCCTGGTGACTGGGGAAAGGAATCTCGTGTTTCTCTTTTGCTGATACTGAATCAGCTGAAGAATACCATGAACATCAGTAGAAATGCTCTGAAATAATCTCCTCTCTCTTTTGTCTTTTTGTTCTCATGAGGGAGAGAGAAGATTTTTTTTGAACATGAAATATTTCATTAAAATACCAATTAAAAATTGACCAAGTATTTGGTGGTTCAGTTTCTAATCAAATGTTGCCAATTATTGCATTAACTGGCAAATTGTTGTATTAATTTGGCATAGTTTTTATAAATTCTCTAATAAAGATGGTTATACTCATTACTAATAGGAGTACACTCTCAATTAGCACAGGAGCTGATTTCACCAAAGAAATTCCCATTCTTGCTTCCCTAACAGTTATGTAGCTACTGGATTCATATCTTGGTTAAATAGATGGTCAAAATAAAACTGACAAAGAGATTGAGCTGACATCTTAATTAAGGAGAAACTCCAAACACCCTAGCAACATTCATTTTCTAGATCTTATGTCTGTATGTTGTTGCATACTTGCTTATTAACTTTTCCATGTATAGGTACTTTGTGTGGTTTCCAAGAGCTAAGTGCAAATGATGATCATATCATCTATCATTTGTGCAGTGGTTTATAGTTTACAAAGCACTTATGCACATGTTATCTCATTTTCTGAGCAATTTAGAAATGTAAATTGAATAAATTAAACAACTTTGTAGAAAAGTTTAGGTTTCTAAAATATTTTATTTTGAACATGTTTGTTAACCCAGTACCAGCTTAGTAGCTCAAGTTAATTTTTAATCTCTAGGAAGTGATGATATGAGCTGTTACTTAGAATATTCTGAAAACATTAAAGTCAGACAGTATAAAATAAGGTCCCATTGAATTTTTGTCTTCACCTCAAAGATCAGATTCAATACAGAGTAGAACTTGCTTTGAACCACCTTCCTCTTCTCCACAATGCTGAAATCAGGATTTGGTAAAAAGTGCTAATTGTCTTTCCCCCCAAACTTAGAATATTTGATATAGCAATTTAGAAGAATAGGAACCCCCCATCTTTTCATTCTTTTATTGGAAGGGGTCTAAAGATTTACTGAAATCAGCCACAAATTTGGAAGAACCCTATCCCTGGAACAATTTTCCCTAGGAGAGATCCCAAAGCGTCCTACGTTTCTGGAAATGAAAGTGAGCTCTCTCCCATCTATTGCATGCATTTACCTAATTCTAAGTTCCAGGTTACTTACCAGGTATGGCTGAGTTGGAAGACACAGGTGAAAAGAAAGATGCACATAGAAGGCTTCATAAGCAACATAATCATCTGGAATAACAGAGATAGAAAATTCTAAAAACTTGGGAGACAGGGTGGTAAGTTGGGGAAGTATTCTCCTCGTGGTAGTGGGATGGAATTCTCCTCAAACCCCAACTTCCTTGGTGTGTAAGCGATCCCAAACAGAGTTAAGGGGAGGTGAAATGGAGCTGCCAAACTTCCAAAGAAGAGATTATCTACTTAATTAAAGTTTTTTTTCCCCTCTAAGTCCTTCAGCCAATCAGAACTCAAAAGCCAGAGAAAGATTGAGTCGATCAAAAGAACACTCCAGGATCCTCTCAGACAAATGCAGAAGAAGGGGACGAGGAAAAGGGACAAAGAAAGGAACACGAAGAAAGAGGACAAAGAAAGAGGGGTGGGGGGAGGAAAAGAGACATAGCAAATCCCCTCCACATAATCACCGCGTGGAGCCTCTCTCCTCCCTCTGGCCAATGCCCTCCCACCCCACCACAGCCTCCCCCACCACGCACACTCACATGCAGATGCGGACACAGAGAGGGGAGCCTGGTCCCCAAGGGGATTTACAAGGGACTGTGCTTTCCTGGTTGTCCTTTGTAGGGCTTTGAGACTTAATTTGCATTTAGGATAGCTCTCTTCAGAGAAAAATATACCATGTACTAGGCGAACCTCAGCCCTCTGATTTGAGAATGTGGGAATAGGACCCAACCATCTCTGATATTCTTCCTCTAAGTTAGAGAGAAGCTTAGGAAACTTTAGGGTGCCTGATGGTTCCTTCCTTTCCACTTTACCATCAGACACTTACTTGTTGAACATCTATTACATTCTCAACCCTACCCTTTGCTACAAATGGACTATAAATCATATAGGCTGATTTAGGGAAGGTTTTCTGAAGGAGACAGAATTAGAAATTCAAAGAAGGGATGAGATTTCAACAGACTGCCAAATTTTCTACCCTCTTAAACTTGGCCAGTGAAGCCAGTAGGGCACCCAAGCCTCCTGCTCGCCATCTCTGAGTTGCTGTCCCTTCTGACCCAGTAGAGAGGAAGGGTCACCTCAGTCACAGTGCAGGGGTCTTCAGAGGGCCCCCAACTTACTTCCACATGGCCACCTCTACTTTAGCATCTACATAACCTTTCTTCAGGGCCCCCGAGAGACAGTGGTCCATCTCTGTATTCTTCATTTTATCCTTATTTCTCTTGCTTCAGAATTCCCTCTGGCCAGCTCTACACTGGCAAACTGAACTGGAAAATAAAGAATTATTAGATTAATTAATTATCTAGATTATTTAGACCATATTATTGTAGGGGTCTTCACCTGAATGTTTTAACCAGGCAACTTTGTTACCCACTTGGAATTGTCTAGACCAATCTTAATTTGGGATTCTTTATTGTGAGATGAGCTTGGGCAGTATTGACTCCCACACAAACAACTTTAGGTCCTTCTCTCTCTCCTCGCCCAACTTTATTGAAGTATAACTGACAAATAAAATTTGTATATATTTAAGGTGTATAACTTTGTTGTGAGAACAATTAAGATCTAGTCTCTTGCCCAGCCTGTGTGACTCAGTGGTTGAACGGCAACCCACGCACCAAAAGGCCACATGGTTTGATTCCCAGTCAGGGCACATGGCCAGGTCATGGGCCAAATCCCCAGTGGGGGGCATGCAGGAGGCGGCCAATGGATGTTCTCTCTCATCAATGTTTCTCTCTCTCCCTCCTTCTCTCTCTAAAATCAATAAAGAGCCCTGACCGGTTTGGCTCAGCGGTTAGAGTGTTGGCCTGCGGTCCTGAGAGACCCGGGTCCGGTTCCCACTAAGGGCATGTACCTCGGTTGCAGTTTGTCCCTGGCCCTGGTTGGGTCGTGTGGGTGGCAACCACTCAATGTGTCCCTTTCACGTCGATGTTTCTCTCTCTCTCTCTCCCTCCCACTTTAGCTGAACAAAAAAATGTCCTCAAGTGAGGATAAAAAAAAAAAAATTTTTTTAATAATAAATTCAATAAAGAAAAATTATTTTAAAAAATAAGATCTGATCTCTTAGAAACTTTGAAGTTTATAGAATCTTCTTAAGCTCCTCTTATCACTTTCAAATCCTAGCTCTGCAGTTTTCTCTTGTATACTCAAATCAAGGGTTCCATGTAAAAAGGAATCACATTGGTATTATTCCTCTAAAAAATGAATTATATTACATTATTCAATAACTTTTAATATTATATGTATTTGAAAATAAAATGTTCTTAGGTCTCCTGGAGTTTTATACCAGCAATTGATATATTGAAGCATTTACAACCAAATTTTTAAATCTTTCTACCCTAATTTATCTTCTGATGATGTTTGTTTGATATTATTATTTTAGACCCCAAAATGTGGAAATTAAGGTACAGGGCAGAAAAGCAAATACTGAATACTCTAAGTGATACTACTCTTTAAATTATTATTAACGTCCCCTGCTATATTGTTTTATCCCTATTTAAAACTTTGATAGTGGCATATATTGACTTTGTGATACTTTTTTCTGAGAAGACACAGAACTGTTCATTTGTCTATATATTCTACTGGCAAAAACTTAATGGCCTCTGATGTGTCAGGTCCTGTGTAGGACCCTGAATTATGGGGGTAAGGGAGGCTGTCACCACATTTATAGTCTTTTAGAAGACACAGACTAGTAAATACTCAAAAGTGCTAAAAGAGAAAAATGCCTGGAGCACTATGAAAGCATAGAGGCCATATACAGGAAAGGGAGAGAGGCAGAAATGCTCCCTAGAATATGTAAAGACATGGTTCAATCTAAAAAAAAAAAAAATGAGTAAGAGTTATCAGTAGTGACAGAGAGGAAGGGATTTCTACATGGAATAATAGAGGTTTTACAAATCTGTGAAACAAGAGGGTACATTTGGAGAACTATGATTAGGCTGACATGCTGTAATGTGTATGACTTGGAGATAGAAAGAAGGTTAGAGAAATCAGGTAGGATGCAGGTGGGTAAGGGCCTTGTGCTAGGGCGTTTGGATTTTATCATGAAGGCAGCTGGACACCATCAAAGGGGATTAAGTAGATGTGTGACATAACATTTGTATATCAGAAGAATTATTCTTTTGGCAGTGATGAAAGATGGCTCAGATGAAACTACAGGTAGAGACAGTTTAAGGTCATTTGCAGAAATCCAGGTGAGAAGAGACAAAGGCTGACCTATGGTAGTGAATAAAAGAGAATGGAATTAGACAGCTATTTAATATCACAGAGGCTGCCAGTATTGAATATTTGCTTGGCACTTCATACTCATTAAGTATTCAAGATTCAGTTGTTAATATTTAATCTATTGTTCTCCAAAGTATTTTTTAAAAATCTATTATTAAAGTTGATCTGAGGACAATTAATATTTAGATAAAACCATCTTTTTAGATTTAATCAGGTATCCCTCCAAAACACCCCCACTGTATAAACAAAATAGAAATATTTTAATATATATGTTAAAAACTAAATTTATTTAATATGTAAAGAGTTATTATAAAACATTTGAATGAAAAAAAATAGCCCGCCCTGGCCGGTTTGGCTCAGCGGTTAGAGCGTCGGCCTGTGGTCCGGAGAGACCCGGGTTCGGTTCCCGCTAAGGGCACGTACCTTGGTTGCAGTTTGTCCCCGGCCCTGGTTGGGTCGTGTGGGTGGCAACCACTCGATGTGTCGCTTTCACGTCGATGTTTCTCTCTCTCTCTCTCCCACTCACTCTATCTGAACAAAATATCGAAAAATGTCCTCGGGTGAGGACAAAAAAAAAAAAAAAAAAAAATAGCCCTATTTAAGAATGGCTAATTCATATGAATAAGCTCTTTAAAAATGAAGAAATAAATTACTCAAAACATCAAAGTTACAACTAAACCACAGAACAACCATCATTCAAAACCGCCTGAACTCAAACTGAATGGAAGTCCTACAACTACGGAATTAAAGAAGCAGCTGCATCGAGACTGGTAGGAGGGGCGGAGGTGCGACTAGCTGGTCCCACACCCACGTGTGGTGGATAAAAATTAGGAGGACACCTCAGCTGGGAAGGTCCTCCCTGAGGACTGAGGGGTCCCCGTCCCACACCAGATGCCCCGCTCAGGGTTCCAGTGCCAGGAAAAGAAGTCCCCATAACTTCTGGCTGGAAAAACCAGCGGGAACTGAGGTTCAGGGAGGCTGAGGCGGCTGGAGCCCCAGGCAGCTCCTTAAAGGGCCCGTGCACGGACTTATCGAACTCATTCCCTCTAAGCTTGGAGGGGAGGCAGCTCGAGGGGCACCAGAGACATACAGGGAAGAACTGAGCTGTTTGGCATTGGAGCGAAGGCTGGAGAGGGTTTTCTCCTTGACAGACGTGCTGTCAGAGGCCTTTGTTCCTTTGGTGAGCCCTTCCAGGCGGCAGCAGACGCCGTCATATCTGGGACTCCAGCAACCTGGCTCACACTGGTAGCCCCGCCCTGGTGACTCCCTGAGGCCCCGCCCCACCCCACCCCACCCAACTTTCAGGCCTACCCAAGCTGTTGCCAGTTGCTTAACCATAGGATTGGCCTGTCTTGGATCCTGCTTCAGGTTTTCCTAAATTCTTTCAAACAAGCAGCATCTGGTCTCAGCTAGCCCCCTACCTCTCGTTAAGTAATACACTGAAACAAACACAGGGAGGCAGCCAAAATGAGGAGACAAAGAAACAGGTCCCAAATGAAAGAACAGAACAAAACCCCAGGAAAAAAAACAAAACGAAAAGGAGATAAGCAACCTAACAGATGCTGAGTTCAAAATACTGCTTATAAGAATGCTCAAAGAACTTAATGAGAACCTCAGTGAACTTAGTGAGGGCCTCAAGAGCATAAAAAAGGACCAGTCAGAAATTATGGATGCACAGTCAGAATTGAAGGGGGCACTAACTGAAATAAAGAATAATTTACACAGATTTAATAGTAGAGTATGTAAATCCAAGAAGCAAACCATCGATTTGGAATATAAGGAAGCAAAAAACACCCAATCAGAACAGAAAAAAGAATCCAAAAAATTGAGGATAGTGTAAGGAGCCTCTGGGACAACTTCAAGCGTGCCAACTTCGCATCTTGGGGGTGCCAGAAGGAGAAGAGCGAGAACAAGAAATCGAAAACCTGTTTGAAACAATAATGGCAGAAAACTTCCCTAACTTGGTGAAGGAAACAGACATACACGTCCAGGAAGCACAGAGAGTCCCAAACAAGATGAACCCCAAGAGGCCCACACCAAGATACATCATCATCAAAATGCAAAAGGTTCAAGACAAAGAGAGAATCTTAAAAGCAGCAAGAGAAAGGCAGCTAGTTACCTACAAGGGAGTTCCCATTAGGCTGTCAGCTGAGTTCTCAAAAGAAACTTTGCAGGCCAGAAGGGAGTGGCAAGTAATATTCAGAGTGAAAAGCAAGAACCTACAACCAAGATTACTCTATCCTGCAAAGCTGTCATTTAGAATCGATGGCCATATAAAGAGGTTCCCAGACAAGAAAAAGGAGTTCATCACCACCAAACCGTCATTATATGAAATGATGAAGGGTCTTTTTGAAGAAAAAGATAAAATATATGAACAAACAAAATGGCAATGAATACATATCTATCAACAATGGAATCTACAAACAAAATGAACAGGTAGAACAGAAACATTCTCATAGATACAGAGAACATTTTGTTGGTTGCTAGATGGGAGGGGGGTTGGGGGAATGGGTGAAAAAGGTGAAGGGATTAAGAAGTACAAATTCATTGCTAGACTGACAAACCTCAAAGGGAAGGGAGGTTGGGGGAGTGGGAAGAAATAAACCAAAGAACTTATATACATAACCAATGGACACAGACAATACTGTGGGAAAAGGCGGGAGGGGGGCGGGAGTGGGGAGGAGGGGGTCAATGGGGGAAAAATGTGGAACATCTGTAATACATTCTACATTCAACAATAAAGATTTTTAAAAAAAAGAAGAAGAAAGTGACAAACTTGTTCAAAGTGGCTGTATCATTTTACACTTCTACCACCTCTGTGGGACCCTGACAACACTTAACACAAGTGTCAATGGAAGTGCAAAATGGTCCGGCCACTTTGGAAGACAATTTGTCAGTTTCTTACAAAACTACACATACTCTTACCTTACAAACCAGCAATCATGCTTCTTAGTATTTAACCAAAGGAGTTGAAAAGTATGTCACTACAAAAACCTGCACATGGATGTTTATAGCAACTTTATTCACAATTGCCAAAACTTGGAACAAGATGTCCTTCAGGAGGTGAAAGGATAAACTGTAGTACCTCCAGGCAGTGAAATATTATTCAGCTATAAAAAGAAATGAGTTATCAAGCCATGAAAAGACATGGAGGATGCCCTGATCAGTTTGGCTCAGCAGTTGGAGCGTCAGCCCACGGACCAGAGAGTCCCGGGGTTTCGTTCCCGCTAAGGGCACATACCTCGGTTGCAGTTTGTCCCCGGCCCCGGTTGGGGTCGTGTGGGTGGCAACCAGTTGATGTGTATCTCTCTCTCTTCCTCCCTCTCTCCCTCCTGCTCTATCTGAAGATAAATGCAAAAAATGTCTTCGGGTGAGGATTAAAAAAATGTATATATATATATATATATTTCAGTTTCTGTTTAATCTGTTTTATTTCTTTTTGGCTTTTAAATTTTCCCTTTTTTTCACCTTCTATTTCTTTTAAGGTGTTACCTGTTATATTTATTGGGTTTAACCTTGATACCTTTCTGCTCCTTATTGCTATCTGCTGTTGATTTTTCTGAAATTTTAGGATATATGAGTGTGCTGTTTTAAAAGATGGTGGCTTCCTTTCTGCAACTTCCTGGCATTGTTCCCTTCCCCAGTGTGACCGGACCTTCTCTTTCCTTGTCTCTATTCTCCTGATCCTGCTTAATTTTTATTCTACACCCAGAAATTTCTCCTCGGTGTGTGGCCATGCCCTGGAATGGAGCCGTGGCTGGTCAGTTTCAAGAGTTTACAGGAAAAAATAAAAGAGTTTACAGGAGCTAGATTGCCCTAGCCACTTCAGATTTTAGCATGGGCCTTGCGCATTCATTCACTAATAGGATTAGGCCAAGCTCCTCTAGTTTAATCTCTTGTTCTTAAATTGATTCACCTCACTTTCCTATTGGCTATTTGGGGATTTTTCAGTTTAGGGGTCTGTCAGATGTCCTGTGGCTTCCTCTGCTTTCTCCCACAGATGCTGAAATTATGCAGACATAGCTGTTGGTGATTTGCTCTCACCTGCCTGTATATAGGATTCACCGAGATACCTTGTCACCTAGTTTTGCAAAATGTGGTCCATAGGTTTTGGTTTTACTATCTGTTGCTCTCTTGGTTTTTATGTGGGGATTTGAAGAGATTAAATAACTATACTATGATCGCTGCCATCTATCTAATATCTGCATTTTATTTTTGGAAAAGAAATGTATACAAATGATCCATTCTAGTTGTTTAAAAAAAATAGATATATAAAATAAAAAGAGAATGTTCTTCTCTTCCCCGTTTCATTCTTCAGAGGTATTTACTGTTAAGAGGTATATATCCTTCCAAACATTTTTCTTTCCTTTCACTGGGGTGTGTGTGTGTGTGTGTGTGTGTGTGTGTGTTACTGCTTTACTATCTATATTTTTATTGCAATTGGTTTTTCTACTTGATTATACATTGAAGACATCTCTAAGAACTAATATGGTCTGATAGTTCTTGTAATTGATCACCATTACCAAGTGGATTTTTCTCTTAGGAAGGATACAAACTGCTCTGGTTGCTTTAAAAATAAACATTTAAACAGTGTTGAAGTCCGTCACAAAATAATTGATGGAATGTACCTGTAGTTGAGAATCTTGGCACTTAGGACCACTGGGTAAAGACCTCCTTTATGACCTCTAGTCTGCTTTGCTCTAAGAAAATCCTGTTTTGGGGATAGTCCAGGCTAGAGTAACTCTTTGAGCTAGGCTTTTATAAATACTCCTTTTCCTTTTCTTCAAGTGGGGATGTGATTAGTCTTGGGCCAAAGAAGAAGAAGATGATTACGTTCCACTCATGAAGCTCTAACACGGCATGGTGACCAGAGAATTCACAAAGTGACGCTCCGGGCTTAGCTCTACCATGACTGGACTAACATTGAGCAAGTCATTTGACCTTTCTGGGCTCAAAGAAAAATTGCATTTGTCTGGCAAATTGTTTCAAAATGCATCATAACTTACTTTTTTAAAAAAAGAAAAGAAGCTATGTGCCCAGCCGGTGTGGCTCAGTGGTTGAGCATCGATCTATGCACCAAGAGGTCGCCAGTTCGATTCTCAGTCAGGGCACATACCCAGGTTGTGGGCCCAATCCCCAGTGAGGGGCATGTGGGAGGTGGCCAATTGATGTTCTCTCTCATTGATGTTTCTGTCTCTGCCTCTCCCTTCCTCGCTCTTGAAAATTAATAAAGAAAAGAAAAAAAGAAGCTATGTAGGGCATACACTTTCCAGTTCCATTTGGTAAGCATCATTCCTTTTTTACCTTATACCCTGCCCTTTCATAGATAGGCGTGATCTACTTGGCCTCTGAAAGCTTTTGAGGTTCATACCCTGGGACTAGGTAATTTTTAAGGTCATGGTTTGTTAAAGTGAAGATTCCTGGGCTCCATACCAGTTTACTTCATCAGAATCCTGCAGCGTATCCTAGGGAACTGCACTTTTAATGTGTGCTCCTGATGGTTCTATTGCTCACCTGTCTGAAATCTCCTACTATATCATAAATTCCAACTATATCATCCTAACTTTACAGACAGAGAGACGGATGGGGAAGGGCATTGAGGATTAATAACTATTTTATCTACCTGCTGTAATTCTGAGGAGGGAAGGACAGTTTCCATACTTTTCTTTCATTACAGGTTATTGGAGGCAAGGCCGGGCCATTCTCCTCAAAGCAGGACATTAGGACACAGACAGACCTATGTATATAGTGAGTCATTAGATTACACAGGTCTTGGAGGGAGGTTCTAGAAGTCAAGGTGGTAGGCTCATATTACTACTACTGCTAATTGATAACATTTATTGAATACCATGTGCCAGGCAGAGTGCAAAGGACTTTAAATGATCTCATTTGAATCCTATAACAGCCTCCAGAGGCAGGTATGGACATCTCCTGTTACAAATAAAGGTTCAGAAAGGTTAGGTCACTTTTTCAGTGTCCCATAATTGATTAGTTGATGAGTTAGAATTCAAATTCAGTTCCAAAAGACAGATAACCTCTGTTTCCTAACTGGGTTGATCAGTACATAGAAGGAAGACAGTGATGCCTAGACTAGCGAATTATGAATCTGTTGGGTCATAAATTCTTTGCCCAAATGGAAGGGAGAAAGCACTGAACACAGGTGTGATTAGTAAGCTCCTTAAGATATAGATGGGCTTACTCAATAAATTATGCTTTTATTTCCTAGAGAACTCACTGACACAGAATAGTCTCGCTACATTGGTTGTTACGGAAACTCTTTGCCGAATCCTGCAAGGTCTGAGTTCCCTTAAAATATTTTTTTCCGCTTCTAATCATCTATAAAAGAGACACCAGTGATCTTTGGGAAAGCTTTTTTAAAAATCTTCACCCAAGGTTATTTTCCCATTTATCCTCAGATAGAGTGGGAGGTGGGGAGAGAGAGAGAGAAAGAGAGAGAGAGAGAGAAAGAGAGAGAGAGAGAGAAACATTCACATGAGAGAGACACAGGGACTGGCTGCCTCCCACATGACCCTGACCAGGGCTGGGACCAAACCACAACCCAGGTGCGTGCCCTTAACCAGAATGGAATCTATGACTTCAAGGGCCGTTGCTCTAACCGCTGAGCCAAACCGGCCAGGGCTGGGAAAGAAGGCTTTCAAAAAAGACAGATAACTAGATCCCTCCCCAAATTTTTGACTCAGTTTCTTGGGGTAGACTCTAGGATTCTGTATCTTTAAAACAGTTCCATTTGCCCTGGCTAGTTTGACTCAGTGGTTGGAGCATCATCAGTCTGAGGACCAGAGAGTCCAGGGTTCGGTTCCCACTAGGGACACGTACCAAAAAAAAAAAAAGCTTAAAACAGCTCCATTGGTGATTCTGTGGGTCAACCAGGTTGAGGAACTACTGGATTAAACGATCCCAAAAGGAACTGCTTGGACTAAAGGATAACTTTCCTCATTGCAATGGGTCTGATTTTGGTTGCTAGGGAAGCCCCATCTGGCCAAAAAAAGACTGCTTTCTTCTTTAACCTCACCTCCCTCCTAGTTCTTTTGTGCCCCTGCCCTATATATCTCTCCTCGCTGTCACCGTGTCTTTTTCATGCTAACCAGGCTACAGCCACTTGGAACAGTAGCGCCACATCGTGGACAGAAACAATATAGTCCTACAGAAAGCACAAGACACTGTCCTAATAGATCGGGGAGCTGCAATTGTCACTTTGTCCTGCAGAGTACACCATTTGCTTATGTTTTTAAAATGAGGAATGTTTTTCCTGCCCTTAATGAGCTCAGTAAACATCCCCTGGGAGAAAGCATGGGATGAAACAAGGTTGCCAGATCAGAAATCAAAAACCTCCACACTGCAAAATTAGCATAAGCTGGGGAAGAGGCGGAGGGCACAGCAGGCACAGCCGGCTGCGGAAGTTAAAAGTCAATCTCTCCGACAGTCTTGGTCAGGGTAAGAATATACAGGTGGTCTCCAAATCCATGTGTACCTTTATAAAGACGTGTCTATTTGGGGTAGTGTTTGTTTCAGATACATCTTGAAAAGAGTTATTTTTTTATATGGTACACATGAGTCAGTCATTAATTAATAGATAGGCTTCTTGTCTGGTGATATTTCTAGCCAATGACACATAGGTTTATGTTGGTGGAACAGGTTGGGTCACTATAGTGTTGTTCTTATTATGCATCTTTTTTTTTTTTTTTTTAATTAGGGGAGAGCATGAACACAGTTCCTCTACCTCCAAATTATGCAATTGAGTTTCCCAGATTCTGGGGAAATTGCAGGGGTCAGCACAGCTGGAATACAATAGGTAAACCTTGCCCTGGGAAAACCTTCATGTTCATGTTATCTCTCCCCTGCCAAGAAATTGTGATTATGCATCTTCTGATTGAGTCCCAGCTGGCTAAATGTCTCTCTGTCTCAGTCTCTGTCTCTGTTTCTCTGTTTTACACACACACACACACACACACACACACTTCCTGTTATTTGTACCTAGACACTTTTTCAATGGTCTAATCATGTTTAGGGATCCAGCTAAATTAATAAAGTTACAAAGGGAATATATTAAAATTTACATAAATCCACTAGTCTATGTGGTTGAACTCTCTACTTGTTTTCCAATAACTGCATGCAGGCCTCAAAGTCAGGAGGGAGTGCTGAGAAGGGTGCACAACCATGCAGATCTGCTTAAATGTCCTGGCAGATGATGGCGCGGCTTGCTTTCTCTGTGAGCTACTTGGTTTTCTGAAACACAGTTACACTGGTTGCCAAGATCATATGGTTTAATGTAATGGCTTTGTTTGCTCTAATATGATTGCTGTCTCTCTCACTAGGCCGGTGAGCTCTTTGACTGCACGCTCCATGCCTGGATCTCTTACATCCCCTGAACACTCACCGACCACGTGGTTGGACATGCACTAGTTGCTAAATACAACTGTTTAGGCTGACAGGTTGAATAATGAGGAGAGGTGTTCTGAAAGAGTGAGCAGTAAAGGAGAACCAGGAGACATAAAATCAGAAAGGCATAAAAAATAATGTTTTTGCCCAGCTGATGTGGCTCAGTGGTTGAGTGTTGACCCATGCACCAAGATGTCTCCAGTTTGATTCCCAGTCAGGGCACATGCCCAGGTCGTGGGCCCAATTCCCGGGGGGGGGGGGGGGGGGGCATACAGGAAGTGGCCAATCCATGTTCTCTCTCTTTGATGTTTCTATCTCTCTCTCCTCTCTCTTCCTTTCTCTCTAAAAAATAAAAATAAAAATCAATAAAAGTTTTATAATGGGAGATTGCAGGAGTACATGTTCTTCCTTTGAGGACGATCCTCTCAGGGTCTTCCTAACCAGGCTATTGACAAGTGACTCTTTTATCTCTGCCTCTTTAATAAACATGTTCTCAAACTTCAGCCCATGGCTCTTTAAATGTCTTCTAAGCTTGGCTGTAATCTCCTTAAAATGTCCTGTTCTCCTGGGCACCTACCACTTTAAAGTCTTCAGTCTGCTACGGTCCTCTCCTTAAGTGTCTGCTCTGTCTTGAGCATCTGTACCTTTAAATCTCTTCTCTTTGGGGTACCTGTCCCTTTAAATGTCTACCTTATCTTGGGCCTTGGCCCCTTTATTTTTTTATTTTTTAAATAAAACTCAGGATTTTATCACTTTACTTGTATCTATTTCTTATTTCAATAATTGCTTTTCTGTCTCCAAAGTGAGTGTTTTGATGGAAGCATTTCATGTTGTTTGAGGGAGAGATAACCCATTGATTTTAGTAGTATAAACGCGGAATGGCTGGGGTGTGAATCTGTGACTTGGTCATGTCATAAAGAAGAATACATAAACCTAAAAACAGTAAAATCTTGGAATAGAGCATACTGCTTAATTGGGTTTCTGATTAACTATGGGTTAATGAGAAGATACTTTTTGTTTGAAATCTCTCTAAATGGCCTCAGTGCATTTTCTTGCTTTAATAAGTAGTCTAATGAATATAATTAAATCTTCTCTTACTGATTCAGCATTCTGCAATGCCTCAGGATCACAACTCTGAACATAATATATAATTCTATACTGTACTGTAGCTACAAAAGGTGTAGGAATTTAAGATAAGTCCTGAACATTTCTATACTTAAAATAATAAATCTCTGTGATCTGTGCATTTCACTCTATGTAAATCTACCTTAATTAAATAAGTAAATGCCTATTACATATCATAGAATAATAGAGTATTCAATTCAGAAGAGACTTTTGAGATTATGAAATTCAATGCCATTATTTGCCAGATAAAAAAACTAAGGCCCAGAAACTAACAAGAAGAGTTAGTACAGCTCAACTACAATCAATGTCTCCTGATTGCAAATCCAGTGGCCCTTTAACTCCCTTACGCTGCAACTTTCAAATGATTTGCAATTCTTGTCTTTTGTCTCCCATCCCCCATGAAAATGAAGTCCATTCTCAAAATTGGTTATTTGGAATGTTTGGTTAAATGAATGTAAGCTCCATTAAAATATAAGCTTTCTTATATTTTGAGAATATATTTCGCTGATGTATTCTCAACACCTAGAACTGTGCATGCCTCTTAGAAGGCTCTCAGTAAATGTTTGTTGAATAAAAGAATGAATTAAATTGAAATATTTATTATACACAAGATAACTTGATTTCGAGCTCATGGCTCTACATTAATCTACTCAGCATTTGCCCAGCTGGTGTGGCTCAGCGGTTGAGCATCAACCCATGTACCAATAGGTCACTGGTTCAATTCCTGGTCAGGGCACATGCCCAGTCTGTGGGCCTGATCCCCAGTGGGGGGGGGGGGCATGTGGCATACGTGACCAATCAATGTTCTCTCTCATCAATGTGTTTATCTCTCTCTCCCTCTCCCATCCTCTCTCTCTCTAAAATCAATAAAGAAAAACTATTTTTTAAAAATCTACTCAGCATTCATCAAGTATACAGATTACAAGTTAGAATTATGGTCAGACTGAGTTTATAATTAGAAAATAAAAGTAAAAGGATAAATATTAAATAATTGTGGTAAAACATCATGAACTTTTGTCTCACTTTGTGTATCTCAGTTTCAAACACCAAGTGAGGAGCCCAGATATTAAATTGTGAAAACACTCTTCAGATAGTCAATTGAATCAACAAAATAGAAAATGTCACAACTCAGTTTTGCAAAGCTGTTTGTTAAATATGAATTCTACATAATATTTAAACATGCTTCTTCAAACAGGCAAAAAACAACAAAAAAAAAGCCATCAAAAACTAGGGAGAACAAAAAAGTCAGGGACACTGTACCCTGTACTTATTATCAGATATGTCCTTTGACTTTCAAAATTGGTGGGTTTGCTTAAATTATCAGACAAGTGCTTCAGTATTAAGAACTACTTCAGAAACAAACTCAAGAATAAATGAATCACAAAAGCCCTCTACTTAAGGACTAGTTTAAAACGTAACAGTGTAAACATCTAAGGTTATATGAATACAAAGACAAAATGAACCTGTGAGGTGGACTCATCTTTGGAAGAGAAGTGAAGAAGACAGAATAATTCATGCAATGTGTTGGTTATGTGGCTGCCAAGCCATATTTTATTTTGTTTTTATTCCCAGAACTTTAAAAATAATGTCCATGGTCCAGAAATAAAACTTAACAATAATAATAATACGACAAGATGAGAAGATGGTACTTATCTACAAAGTAGACCATGTTTTATTACTTTTATATTTCAAAAAATGCTTTAAGTCACCACAGTTCTTTGAGTTTCTTTTTTCATGAATCACCACTAAACCATTAACTTTGTTGAAATTGAGGATCAGGTCTAATTCACGTTTGTATCTGCAGTGCTTGGTACAATGGTGAAAAATAAGAGGAATTTTAGAAATATTTGTTGAATGAAATTTAGGAACAGGCTTATGGGCCCTCTTCTAAATGATAATGATAGATGGTAAACTTAACTAGAGTTAAAGAGATGGATAAAGATGAAAGGAAATGAAGACTTATCTTTTTGGAGCACCCATCCTGAATATTTTTTAGCTTACCTTAATCCTCAAGATCTTGAATGTCCACTGGGGACAGAGTTTTGTAACAAACACATACACCCCAAAATGTTTGTTGTTGCCAAAGTACATTGAAAGGACAGCATTCCTATAACTTTTTTATTCTTAATTATGTCTACTTCCTGAAATAACACTCCTATCAATAGGAATTTTTTTTAAAAATAGGTTTCTATTGATTTTTTTAAAGAAAGAAGAAGGGAGAGAGAGAGAGAAACATCAATGTGAGAGAGGAATATCTATCAGCTGCCTCCTGCACACCCCCTACTGGGGATCGACCTGAAGCCCAGGCATGTGCCCTGACCAGGAATTGAATGGAAACCTCTCAGTCCATGGGATGACACTCAATCCACAGAGCTATACCGGCCGGGCTCAATAGGAGTTTTATGTGCCATGAAATATTGCTTTCTGGGTAGAAATTTTACTTTCGGTACTCAGATTTCTGTTCAAATAAACTTTAACCTATTTTGAACAAGAAATTATATGGTAGGATTGATTACAAGGTTGTGAAAATGATTGGACATAGAGAATGCAGAGAAGAGGAGATACTTTCCCACCCCCTTAAATTAGGAAGATATGGCCTCCAGGACACAAGGGTGCTGAGAACTGACCGGCTAGCCCACCAAAGTAGATGGAATGTGGAGCCGCCTCACTGAAATGCTGTTAGAATCCAAGGTCCCTTGGAGGTGAGCTTGGGACCTCAGAGGTCAGGGCTGTTGTGAGGATCTGCTTTTATTTATTTTTATTAAATTTATCTTTATTGTCAAAAGTATTACAGATGTCCTCCCCCCCCCCCTTGACCCCCCCATTCCCCCTCCCACACCCTCCTGCCTTCCCCACACTTTTGTCTATATCCATGAGTCATGCATATATGCGTATAAATTCTTTGGTTTATCTCTTCCCATCCCTCTCTCCCCTTCTGCCCTTTAAGGTTTGCCAATCTAACAACCAATTTCTACTTCTTAATCCCTTCACCTTTTTCACTCATCCCCTCAACCTCCCTCCCATCTGGCAACCAACAAAGAGTTCTCTGTATCTATGAGTCTGTTTCTGTTCTGCTTGTTCATTTGGTTTGTAGATTCGATTATTGATAGATATGTATTTATTGCCATTTTATTGTTCATATTTTTGTTCTTCTTCTCCTTTAAGAAGACACTTCAACATTTTATATAATACTGGTTTGGTGGTGGTGAACTCCTTTAGCTTTTTCTTGTCCGGGAAGCTCTTTATATGTCCATCAATTCAAATGATAGCTTTGCAGGATAGAGTAATCTTGGTTGTAGGTCGTTGCTTTTCATCACTTTGAATATTTCTTGCCACTCCCTTCTGGCCTGCAAAGTTCTTTTGAGAAATCAACTGACAGTCTCAGGGGATCTCCCTTGTAGGTAACTAACTGCTTTTTTCTTGCTGCTTTTAAGATTCTCTCTTTGTCTTGAACCTTTTGCATTTTGATGATGATGTGTCTTGGTTTGGGCCTCTTGGGGTTCATCTTGTTTTGGACTCTGTGCTTCCTGGACTTGTATGTCTGTTTCCTTCATCAAGTTAGGGAAGTTTTCTGTCATTATTTTTTCAAATAGGTATTCAATTTTTTGCTCTCTCTCTTCTCTTTTCAGCACTCCCATGATTCGACTGTTAGTATGATTGAAGTTGTCCCACAAACTCCTTATGCTATAATTTTTCTGGATTTGTTTTTCTCTTTGCAGTTCTGATTGGGTGTTTTTTGCTTCCTTATATTCCAAATTGATGGTTTGATTCTTGGCTTCACCTACTCTACTGTTGACACCCTGTAAATTATTCTTTATTTCAGTTAGTGCATCCTTCATTTCTGACCGGTCCTTTATTATGCTCTTCAGGTCCTCACTAAATTCCTTGAGCATCCTTATAACCAATGTTTTGAACTCTGCATCTGTTAGATTGCTTATCTCCATTTTATTTAGTTTATTTCCTGGAGTTTTGTTCTGTTTTTTCACTTGGGACATGTTTCTTTGTCTCCTTATTTGGGCTGCTTTTCTGTGTTTGTTTCTATGTATTAAGTAGAGCTGTTATGTATTTTAGGCTTGGTAGGGTGGCCTATTATAGTAGGTGTCCTGTAGGGTCCAGTGGCACAGCCTCTCCAATCACCCCAGCTGGGCCCATGAGGTGCGCCCCCTGTGTGGGCTGTATACCCTTCTGTCGTAATTCAGTTTTGATTGCTGTTGGCACATCAATGGAAGGGACTTACTCAGGCTAATCAGTTGCAAGGACTGGCTGTGCCCATTGACCACTGATCTCTGACCACCATGTAGGATCAACTCTGCAGAGACCCACAACACAGAGGAAGACTTACCCACTGAGTGCACCCCTTGAGTGTGTTGCTTGTGGAGGTGGTTGGGTTGTGGTGATTTGACATGATCTGAAGCTGTCCATTGGATGTGCTGGCTCTGGGCCCTCCTGGGAGGCACAGGCCAAAGTCAGCTACTGCCTGTGTTCTACCCAGAGCCACTAGGCATAAGCTACAAAGTGATCTGCAGATGCTGCTTCTTGTGTTAGTCTTGGAGGTGCCCAGTTCTGTGGCTTGATAGAGTCAAAGAAAGACCACTAGAGAATTGAAGTCCAAATAAGAGCCATTTATTAGCCGGCCGGCGTCTGATTTCGAACACCTGTGTGACAGAGTCTTTGGAATCAGCCCCGATATGCTTTATTACATGCCTTTTATACCTTACAGCAAAATTTTAATGATATATAGGAAACAGGATCTTCTTGATATAATGCCCAGAGCTACAACAATGCTGTATAGAATTAGTTTGCCTTGCAGATAACAGGAACACCCGGGCACATTCAGAAAAACCCAGGCACACCCAGGCATTTCAGGGTACATTGGGTCACACTTAGCCTGGAGCTGCACAATCACAATGCAAGCCCAATTTCTTGAGATTGTGAGAGAGTCTCTGACGCAACAGCCCTAGGCTCTGTGGACTCTGTCAGACACGTAGCCGGCTCCCAACAATTTCTTGGTTCAGGGGGGTCTTTACGAAACAGGTTCAGCTAGAGGGCACACAGTGACTTTCCCAATCATCAATTATGGAGCTATAAACAAGTTAGCACAATAATTTACCAATCATCAATTGTGGGGTTATAGATATGCCAGCACACCCAGGAGAGGCCAAGCTGTGAACCAAGGCCAGCTGCTGCTAGTGCCAGGCCTGGAGCCACTTAGCTAGAGGTATGGGGCTTGCTGAGGCCAGATGCTGCTTGTTTGAGAGATGTTAGGTAAATTTGAAGCATGAGCCCAGACAGGCCATTCTTATGGTAAAGCTACTAGAAACAGCTTGGCTGGGCAAGTTGTGTGTGCATGGGTGGGCAGGGCCTCAGGGTATCACCAGGGCAAAGCAAACACTGAGTCAGGTTGCTGAAGTCCCAGATATGGTGCCTCCATGGGGGAAGGGCTGACTGAAGGAATAGCCTCTGCCAGCATGTCTGTCCAAGAGAACGCTAGCCCTCCAGCTCTCGCCCTGATGCTAAGCAACCAAGCTCTTCCTGATGTGTCTCTGATGCCTTTCAAACTGCGTCCCCCACTCTGGAACCCGGAGGGAGTGAGTCCAAGTAAATCCGTGCACTGGCCCTTTAAGAGGAACTGCCTGGGGCTCCAGCAGCCTCAACCTCAATCCTCGCTGGTTTTTACAGCCAGAAGTTATGGGGACTTCTCTTCCTGGCACTGGAACCTGAGCTGAGGGGCCTGGTGTAGGATGGGGACCCCTCGTGCCTCAGGGAGGACCTTCCCAGCCGAGGTGTCCTCCTGAATTTTATCCTCCACACGTGGATGTCAGACCAGCCAGTTTGTGCTTCCGTCCCTCCTACCAGTCTCAATGTGGCTGCTTCTTTAATTTTGTAGTTGTAGGACTTCCATTCAACTCAGTTTCAGGCGGTTCTGAATGATGGTTGTTTTGTAGTTTAGTTGTAATTTTGATGTGGTTGTGGGAGGAGGTGAGTACCTTGTTTACCTACGCTGCGTTCTTGACGGGAAATCCAGGATTTGCTTTTCTGTACTTAAGGCTTGGAACGGCATTTTTCATGCCAATTTTTCCTGATCTTATAGTTCTAGAAATTTCAAGATCAGGGACATAATCTGTGCTTTATCTTTCTGTTTTTCTAGTTAGCAAGTGGGCTTAATGTATAAACCTCCAGTAGTAAATGTCACTTTAGGTTAATGTTTAATTTATTAACTCTTAGGAAAGGAAGTGATACCTTGTATTTTTATTATTGATTTTAAGGTTTTAAGTATTTCACACAAATGGTTTTATTAGTTCTTTCAACATCCCTATAATGAGATAAGGGGCAAGAGTGATGATACACAACAAATCAGATTCCTGAACAACAACAAAAAAAAGGTTTGCTAACTAGTAATCCCAATTTCTTTGCTAGGAGAAATTTAACTGTTCTTTTTTTTTTTTTTTTTTTTTTTGGTACGTGCCCCTAGCGAGAACCGAACCCTGTACTCTCTGGTCCACGGGCCGACGCTCCAACCGCTGAGCCAAACCGGCCAGGACTTAACTGTTGTTTAAAAAAAAATTTTTTTTTCTCTCTCTTCAATGAATAGTTTCTTTGTAAAGCAGAGGTTGAGAAGTATAGAGAAATACCTAAAATTTCTCAACAAAGCTTTATCTTTTGCTGTTTGAGGATCTTAAGGAAATCTGTGACAGTGTGTTCCACTGATTAACTAACTCCTGACAGTAAAACCTTTGACCTTCTTTGAAGCTGAAGACTAGGACTGGCTTCAGGCAAAATGATGAAACAATCAAAGTTATTTACTATAATCTCCTCCTATTTCTAGGTGTTCACCTCCTCCTTAGCCCTGAACCTACATGTTATTGCCTCATCAAGGACTTGACTGCACTCCCACTCTGGTCTTTAAAAAAAAAAAAAAAAAAAAAATGCCTCCCTGGCCGGTTTGGCTCAGCGGTTAGAGCGTCGGCCTGCGGTCCTGAGAGACCCGGGTTCGGTTCCCGCTAAGGGCGCGTACCTCGGTTGCAGTTTGTCCCCGGCCATGGTTGGTTGTGCGGGTAGCAGCCACTCGATGTGTTCCTTTCACATCGATGTTTCTCTCTCTCTCTCTCTGTTTCTCTCTCTCCCTCCCACTCTACCTGAACAAAAAATGGAAAAATGTCCTCCAGTGAGGATAAAAAATATAAAATAAAATACAAAAATGCAAGTTCTTTGTTTTATCCTCTTTGGATCATCAATTGTTTTTAAGGATGACAGTTCCCTAATCTGATTAGTTAATGAGCTGCTTACACTAGCTCAATCCATTTTCTCATTCCACTTTCTTCTTAATTCACTCTGACTTTTGTCTACCACTGTGTTGCAGCTGGTTATCAACTACCTCCATTGTTTGACTTCCCAGAAGCATGGGGCACTATTGATTCCTTCTTTTGTAAACATTCTTCCTTTAGACCTTACTCCATTTTCCTCTGGATTTCCTCCTCTCAGGACACTCTGGCCATTCCTCAGTCTCCTTTGTTGGCTGCTGCTCCTCTGCACAGCCCTGAAATGTTACCTCCTCGAAATGCTCTCCTAGGGTCTCTTTCTTATTCAGACCTTCTAATTAGGCTATCTCATATACTCTACGGCTTTGCTTTCCTTATGCTTGTGACTCCCATATCTGCCAGCTCACCTCCCTCTCCTGAGGTTTAGACTTGCATTTCCCATCACTTCCAGGACATTCCCTGTGGATGTTTCACAGGTACCTACAACCCAGCACTGTCAAAACTCATCCAAACTTCTCGTTCCTCCTCCATGTCCCCAACTCAGTGAGTGACACCACCATAAACCCATGTGCTTACAACCAAAAATATAATTTGACCAACAAATAGTTTTTAAGCACCATATTGCCACACATTATGCTAGAGCATGTACACAAGGGATAAAGTGTTAACTAAGATTGGCCCTTGCCCTTGGTTGCATATAATCCTATGGGGAAAGCAGGTGTTAAATAAATAATGGCACAAATAATAAATGAATCAGAGTTGTCACGAACACCACCATGGAAAAGATAAGGAATTATCTTTGACTCTCTCTCCTTCCTACGTTGTATCACCTATTATTCTATCTATCCTATCAGTTCTAACTCCTATGTATCTCTTCAGTTTGTCCTCTTTTCTCCACGCCGCTGGCACCAATATCCCTCACTTGGACTATTGAAATAGCTTCCTGACAGGTTTTCTTCTGTCTACCTTGCGCCCACAGTCTGTTCACCATACTATATCCATAGTGATCTCTTAAAAATGCAAATCTACATGTTTAAAACCCTTCAGTGGGATCAAGACTATTTGTTGTTTCTCAGTATCCATGGGGTGATTGGTTCCAGGACACAGTCCCCCTCCCATATCAAAATCCACAGATGCTCAAGTCCTTTATATAAAATAGTGTATTTGCATATAACCTATGCACATCCTCCTGTATACTTTAGATCATCTCTAGATTACTTAATACCTTATACAATGAAATGTTATGTAAATAGTTGTTATACTGTATTGTTTAGGAAATAATGACAATTAAAAAAAGTCTGTACCTGCTCAGTACAGATAAAAACCATTATAGGCTAACTACATAGTATACGTCAGCAACAACATAACATTTTCCCCTTAATGTTTTTGAGTTTGTGGAGGCAGAACCCATGGATACAGAGGGCCAACCGCAGATCTTATGATGGCTTATAAGGTCCTTCCCTGCTTATTAATTTACCTTATCTCTAGCCACCCTACTCCCAGGATACTCTACTTTTTTAGCCTTAGCACATTTCTCTTCCTTTGTCTGGAGCTCTCTGCTGCCCCCTCTTTCTTCTTCCACTAACCTTTCACTTAATTCCTGTTTTCATCACATCTCCAGAAAGTTGATTCTGTTCTCCATATTATACCCTCTCCAAGCCCCTGTAGCTTCTGTTTTTGTGACATTCATCATATTTGTGCTGTGATGCTCCATGAGGACAAGGGACCATGTCTGTCTCACTCACTGCTGACTCTCTAGTGGTACCTGGCCGAAGGGGTGTATTCAATGTGTAGTTGTTGAGCTGCACTTGTTGCATAAACCACAAGCAGGAGATGTTTAAAGGATGCACTCTTTAAAGCCTACTGTCCTCCAGGCAATAAATGTGTTTAAATATAGACTTCCTGAAAGCTGTGTTCCAGTCTTTTTTTCTTTTTTTTTTTTTTTTAGCTTCCCAAAATGTGTGACAAATCATGTGAATTTCAGGGTACCTAGATGGGGAGAGTGGAGACATGGCAGATCAATGGGGAATAAGTTTTTTACAGATATTTGGGACCTCAAGGTGGCTCTCAAGCCACACTGTAGATAGAGGTGCTGACTCCACCTGTACTCTCTCAACAAAAGGCAGGAGCTGGCCAGGTGAAAGCAGTAGAGGCAAGATGGTGATAGACTTAATTTTTTCATCCTAGCTCAGCAAAGCATTTGCCATATGACCTAGAAGAAAACCTTATTCAGTTTTTTCTCATTAAATAAATATCACCGTACAAGCTTATCTTGCCAATGAGGAAAAAGAATAATAATTAAACGTTAGCGAAAGAAGTAGACCTATATTGTTTTCAGATGCAAAAGAAATGTTTTTCAATGTTAAATTAACATCAATTCAGGTTATTTCCATAATCTCCATTATGAAAGTAAGTCAGAATTGCCATTTCTCTTTCCCTTCCTCTACTTTTCCCCCTTTTCCCCTCTCGCCTCCTCTTTATGAATAATTTTAATCCTAAAGCCATTAGGTAAGCAAAGTCGGCCTGGGTTGGCCTCTTCGTGGTGGGTGTGGTTGGGGAGGCTGTGATGCCTAGAGTGGGGTGTTGGAGTATAAGGAGGTGATGGGGTGTCCATGCAAGGTGCTGCCAGAAAACTGGATGTTAGATCTCAAATGTGGTGAAGAAGACATTCATTTGCTGGGGAATGTGATATCTAAATAGTCTCAAAATATTTCCCACAGAAAAATTAAGTACTACCCTTTCTTCACTATCTCAATCAATCGAACAAAATTAATATCCCTATTAATGGGATGGGTCTAAATGACGTGCCCCCTCAAGGGAGACGATGAGACCACAGTATTCGCACGTTTGTGATATTCCCGCCCAGGGTGCATAACCTGAATTTTATCATGAGGAAATATTAGACAAACCCTAGTTGAGGGATATTCCAAAAAGCAATGTGACTTTTAATCTTCAGAAGTGTCAAGATCATGAAAGTCAAGAAAAGATTGTTCTAGATTGAAGGAAACTAAAGAGACATAATAACTCTATGCAACGCACAATTCCCGATTGGATTCTTGTTCTAAGAAGGACATTATTGGGACAATTGGCTGGAGTCTGAGGACTCAGGATTGTCATGTAGTTTTATAAAAGAATGCCCTTGCATGTTGGAAATACACTATTAAAAAAAAAAAAAAAAAAAAAAAAATACAGCCCTGGCCAGTTTGGCTCAGCGGTTAGAGCATCGGCCTGCAGTCTGGAGAGACCCGGGTTCGGTTCCTGCTAAGGGCACGTACTTCGGTTGCAGTTTGTCCCCGGCCCTGGTTGGTCGTGCGGGTGGCAGCCACTCGATGTGTCCCTTCACGTCGATGTTTCTGTCTGTCTCTCCCTTCCTCTCCCTCCCACTCTATCTGTACAAAAAATGGAAAAATATCCTCGGGTGAGGATTAAAAAAAAGAAAAGAAAAATACAGCAGTGAGGAGATATTGCCAGTAAAATATTTTAAATGTTTCAGAAAAAAAAAAAAAAAAAAAAAGGTTTTGGTGCTATCTTTACCACGTTTTTAGAGTTTATGATTGTGTATATAAAGAAGGTAATGTCCAAAGTTTATAAATTAATAAATAGAGGTAAAAACGTAATCTAGGGTTATTGAGAGAAATCTAGAAGTGGTTCAAAGAAGTTGCCCCTGAAGAATGGTTGCAAAGAGGAAAGAGAGAGTTGACTTCCCATTAGAAACTAGTCTTTACTATTTGATCTGCTTTATGTACATGTACTACTTTAATAATAATAAATGAAAAAATATTGAAAGTTAGTATACACT
Organism: Molossus molossus; assembly: GCF_014108415.1. NCBI lineage: Eukaryota > Metazoa > Chordata > Mammalia > Chiroptera > Molossidae > Molossus > Molossus molossus. Next base: position 23,735,706 of record NW_023425352.1, read on the forward strand.
TGGACCCAGGCCAGAGGAGCCCCTACCCTGAGCCCTAGGTTCGAGGGCCCCTTTGATCCTTCTTTTGACATGTGAAGGCATCCATGGGATCAAGGAGAGAGGTCCACCCTGATCTGTGTTTACCCCCATCTAGACTAGGCTCTGGGGACCTGGAACCCCAGCATTTTCTTGCCCAAATGGCCCCAGAGCCCACGTGGGCCTCTTCCTGGTGTCTGTCCTCAAAGGGTGGACAGACCCCAGGAGTGTTTGAAGGGTGTGTCACTGGAACTGAAACATCCGAGTCAGAAAGTTCACCTGGATGAGCATGAGGACCTCCCACTGTAGAAAGAGCTGGGGTGGGGAGAGGATGGCGCTAGAGGCTGGGGGTTGGGGGCTGGGAGCCAACTTTTCCCACACTCTCTGGTATGGAGCTCTGAGAATTCTAAATCCAAATCTAACCTTCTAGAATATGATGAAGGCATATGTGGGAATGCAAAAAAAAAAAAAAAAAGACTATATCTTTGTCCTATTTTATTTGACAGTTTGTCAGCTTGGTTTGTAAATCTGAAATATTTAAACAGTATGTGGGCCTTTGTTTGTGCCCTTGTCATAGCTCTGCAAAGATTAAGAGCAAACCTGTTGAAATCCTCCTGGTAAACTTTGTTTCTACCTTATCATTTAAAAAAGACACACATTGGGAAAATATGGTTTCAAAGCCTTCTGGACCTGTCTGTCCCTTGCATTACAGAATTTCAAACTGCTTGTAAACATTCCATAAGCCACGTTAGCACAGGGATAATTCAGCTATGGAAAAACCACGGGTCAAGCAGCTGCTTTAGAGAACCCAAAGGTCGGTGACAGGAGATGGCCTGACCCAGTTAGATGACCTGCATCTTCCTCTAACATTTCAGAACGAGCATGTTGCTATCTAATTCTACTCAGATTGAACCTACCCGCTCTTGTATGTGATCTTCCAAATGATTTACCTTGTCCTACAAAAACAAAGCTACGTTCACTCTACTGAAGCCTTATATTTTCAAACTAGCCCAAGGCTATATTTTTGTACAGAAGTTTTCATTTAAAACTACTCTCATTCTCACCCTGTCTGGTTTTGCTCAGTGGCTGGAGCATTGGCCTGTGGACCAGAGGATCCCAGGTTCAGTTCTCACTAGAGGCACGTGCCAAAAAAAACCCCCCAAAACTACTCTCATTCTCTCTCTCTTCTTTCCTTCTGTCCTTTTCCCCCCAGAAGACAGGGTACATAGTTATTTATTCCTAGAAAAAGAGTTATTGGGAATTTCTTTTGTCCTGGAAAGAAAACAAGATTTATAGAGGGAAGAAAGCAGGCTAAGGACTTTAAATTTTCATCTCAGTTCTAAGAAGGTCCCATCACGCACTCTTAAGCGAATTCTGTAGCTTTTCCCCCCCAAGTTATAGTTATAATTGTGTCTCGGATAAACCTCATTGGCTATGGTATTGCCACTGCACAAAGCTTGTAGCTCTTTCTTAATCTCTAGCTACGCAGAGCTGACCCTTCTCCTACTGCCCAAAGGAAGTGGCTGTCTGCACAAACTGAGCAAGGATAGAAGAGTACAGAATGTCATGTGAATATGTTTTATTCATGAGAAACAGCATGAAAGCAGAGTACAGTAAAGAAAGAACTGTTGGTCACAGAGGGTACTTTTTTCCAGCCACACCCACGTGCTGACAACAATCTCAGCCAGTTGTGTTTTCTCTGATTACAAAGAGGTAAAAGACAAAAAACTCTGGCTGCACCCGAGTCCCACTTCACACAAAAGGGACATTTTTGGAGGCAAGACTCATGGGGGCTGAGAGGTAGTCACAAAGACAAAGTTCCCTTCCTGTTCTAAAATTCTAGAATTTTAACTTTTCGCAGCATTTGGGAATAGGGATGCTTGGCTGAACAGGAGAACTTTTCTCTGTTAGTGTCACAATTCGGGCATAGCCCAGCCTGTCTGAAGTTGAATTTGACACTTTATCTTAATCTTGGCTTACGTCAGTTATGGCTTGACAGTATTACAAACATTGGATTTAAAAATGGATTAGCTTTGTTGGATGAATACAAGAGATAGAAAGCTAAGGAAAATGTGTGCTTGTCTAGTGTTGTGCTTTAAAGTGTTCTGAGTCTTAATTTCCTCCAAATATATATTAATATAACCTCTGCCCTTAACTCCCCCCCCAAAAAAAGGGAGATAGGAAAATATATATTTTACTGGCACTGAAAAAGCATGGCAAACACTTTTTCCTTTCATTGAATCACTCATTTTATTACCAGGGCTAGGAGAAAGAAGTATAGATTTCCAAAACTAAAGATAATGGAAGGTAAGTCTTTCAGTGTTATACCAAGAACAGGGCTATGAGGGGTCCAGCTGGTGTCTGTTTCTTCCCAGACAGAAGGTGGAGTGGGATAAGTACACTGAGCACTGACAGGGAAGTTTACGCCTCACTGAATGGAAAGGAAGAATGATTGACAGAAGAAGCAGAGGCGGCTCCATTCATTCTGCCCTAGCATTCACTTTTCCTTCTAGCTGCCACCAGCCTATCACCACTCAATCTTAGAGCCCATACCTGGCTGGAGAGACTCACCTTTATCCTCCTTAGTCCACACTACATCCTTATGAAGTCCCTTACTGAATAAAATGTGAAGATGTTCACTTTCTTCATACAAGTCCAGCAACTGATAGAAGTGTTATACTCATCTTGAAGTTTGGAAAAATACTCATAGATTATGTATATGGGTCCTCCGTCACCAGAATGAAGTGAGTGAATTCCTGTGAGTTTCCTGCTGATCCTTGTGGTAACTAAATCATTGCAAAAATAGCTCTTTCTGTGAAATGTTTTTCAAAATTAAAAAATATTGCAGTTGTTATTGCAAATGTCCTCATGAAAATAACTTTTTCCCCTAGAATCTCCCATCTTGGTCCTAAGAATAAATGCAGATGGATTTCCTTCATGAAGGAAATCTAAGGATTTTTACTGTAATATGCAAGCACTCACCAATTATCTTCCTGAATGAAAGATTACCGTTTCCCATTGTGAGTCTTCATGAGAGCTCCTAGGGTACACATGTTAGTAAATTTTTATTCCAAACCCAACTTCCATAGGTATATTCACATGATTAGTGTGGCTCAGGTGGCAACAAAGAATTGAAGGAATATCTTTGGTAGCTGCTCTATGTCTCTGCCAACCTCAAATCTGAGAAGGTTGTAGGTTAGTTTTTAACAACAGGATTTATAAGCCAACATAAAAATATTTTCACCTAAGTTTAAACAGCTTTCTGATTTCATCTATATAGACAGTATCATTAAGTAGATATGTATAAAAAGCTATGAATAGCCCTGGCCGGTTTGGCTCAGCGGTTGGAGTATCGGCCTGCGGACCAGAGAGTCCCGGGTTCAGTTCCCACTAGGGGCATGAACCAAAAAAAAAACAAAAAAAACCATGAATAAAAAAATTATTTCATAGAGGTCTGTTATTTAATAGCTAGCTAGCATGCATTTTTACAAAATCCTGGAGCAGAATCAAACTCTCTACTTCAGTGTGGAGTGGGAGTTCAGTTTGGAAAATAAAGAGGAAGACTGATTATATAGAGTATAAAAGCCACCAGCTCTCAAGCTCTGAATTGCTTTTGACCTCATTTTCCCATTGTTATACCAAGGAGATATGCAAATATTTTTCATTGTGCTGATGGGTACAGTGCTAATAAATTAATATTGGCAAGATCTTTTGAAATGACAATGTAGAGTTTATTAACCTGTTAACCAAGCGGGACGTATAAATACGTCAAACGTTGCATACAGTAAAAAGGGAATTCCCCGGGAATTCCCCGGTTCACAGGTTAAAGAAGCAAAACTAGAACAAATATTTCAAAAGTTCATATGGAACCAAAAAAGACCTCGAATAGCCACAGCAATCTTGAAAAACAAGAACAAAGTTGGAGGGATCACAATACCAGATTTCAGGTTATACTACAAAGCCACTGTAATCAAAACAGCCTGGTACTGGCACAAGAACAGACATATAGACCAGTGGAACAGAACAGAGAACCCAGAAGTGGACCCAAGGCAATATGCTCAATTAATATTTGACAAAGGTGGCAAGAGCATACAGTGGAGTCAAGACAGCCTCTTTAATAAATGGTGTTGGGAAAATTGGACAGCTACATGCAAAAAAAGGAAACTAGACCATCAACTTACACCATACACAAAAATAAACTCAAAATGGGTAAAAGACTTAAAGGTGACTCATGAATCCATAAAAATCCTAGAAGAAAATGTAGGCAACACAATTTCAAGCATCATACGCAGCAGAATTTTCACTGATACATCAACTAAGGCAACAGAAACAAAGGAGAAAATGAACACATGGGACTACATCAAACTAAAAAGCTTCTGCGCAGCAAAAGATACAATCATGAAAATGGAAAGGCAACCCACTGTATGGGAGAGCATAATTGCCAATGATATATCAGATAAGGGGTTAATTTCCAATATATAGAGTGCTCATACAGCTCAACAAAAGACAAAAAACCCAATTTAAAAAACGGGCAGAGGAACTAAATAGACACCTCTCCAAACAGGACATACAAATGGCTAAGAGACATATAAAGAAATGCTCAACATCACTAATCATCAAAGAGATGCAAATTAAAACAACAATGAGGTATCACCTCACACCTGTCAGAATGGCCGCCATCAACAAATCATCAAACAACAAGTATTGGCGAGGGTGTGGAGAAAAGGGGACTCTAGTACATTGCTGGTGGAAATGCAGACTGGTGCAGCCACTATGGAAAACAGTATGGTGCTACCTCAAAAAATTAAAAATTGAACTGCCATTTGACCCAGTGATCTTGCTTCCCTTCATACCCTATGAAGCCTGAAACACCAATCAGAAAGAATATATGTACCCCCATGTTCATAGCAACACTATTTACAATAGCTAAGATCTGGAAACAGCCCAAATGTCCATCAGTAGATGAATGGATAAAAAAGCAGTGGTACATATACACAATGGAGTAGTATGCAGCTGTAAGAAAGAAAGACCTCTTATCCTCTAAGACGACATGGAGGGACCTGGAAAGTATTATCCTAAGGGAAACAAGCCAAACAGAGAAAGACAAGTATCATATGATCTCACTTATTTGTGGACTATAGTGAACATAACAGTCTGAGGAATGGGGTAGTCCCAGAGACGTGGAAGTGGGGTACAGACTGGCAATCCCCAGAAGAGGGGGTGGTGGGGGAGAGATAAACCACAGAACTTATATGCATGTATGAATGAACAATGGACATGGACAACAAAGCTGGGGATAGGGCAGGGAGGGAGAGAGAGGGGGAATCAGTGGGGAGGGAGAGAAACATCTGTAACAAAAATAAATTAATTAATTTAAAATAAATTAATTAATTAAAACACATATACACACACACAAAAGAAGCAAGAAACAGAAAACCAGAGAAAGCCCTCTTGATTGGCCAGATTTTGTAATGTTACATAACATGTTTTTTATATCCAAAAAATAGGGCAGACAACTTTAAAGCTTTTTTTTTTTTTTCCCCCAGTTATCCAGCAAATATTTATTGAGTACTGGTAATGTATGAACAAATATTCTTGGAACTGAAAATATACAGTCCATGCCCTCAAGCATCTCACAGGCTAGTGAATGAGACAACATATTAACATTTACTTACCACCCTGTTTGATCAGTTCAGTGGTGAAGATTCTTTAGTGTCTGTTCATGCTACTCCTTGCCTGGAATGCCTTCTCACTTCCCCTCTACCTGTATGACTTACACCACTTTGCCAACAGAAAACAAGGCTCATCTCTTCCATGAATTCTCACTGAATTCCCATCATTCAACCCCACAGACTTTTAATCCACTTGAACTCACGAGTATTACCCATCTCCACTACCCATTCCGCACATGTTGCTGAAAGTTCTTATTTAAAAGGAATCCTTGATGGCACACACACACACTAGGCATGGCGGGCACACTTGTAGGCACAGTTCCAGGTCTCATGGAACCAACAGTCTTGCGTAGAAGAAAGTGATTAGGAGCTGCCTTTTATTATTATTATTATTAATTTATTTATTTATTTTTGTTACAGATGTTTCTCCTTTTCCCCATTGATTCCCCCCTCCCTTTCTCTCCTCGCCCTGTCCCCAGCCTTGTTGTCCATGTCCATTGTTCATGCATACATGCATATAAGTTCTGTGGTTTATCTCTCCCCCACCACCCCCTCTTCTGGGGATTGTCAGTCTGTACCCCACTTCCACGTCTCTGGGACTACCCCATTCCTCAGACTGTTATGTTCACTATAGTCCACAAATAAGTGAGATCATATGATACTTGTCTTTCTCTGTTTGGTTTGTTTCCCTTAGGATAATACTTTCCAGGTCCTTCCATGTCGTCTTAGAGGATAAGAGATCTTTCTTTCTTACAGCTGCATACTACTCCATTGTGTATATGTACCACTGCTTTTTTATCCATTCATCTACTGATGGACATTTGGGCTGTTTCCAGATCTTAGCTACTGTAAATAGTGCTGCTTTGAACATGGGGGTACATATATTCTTTCTGATTGGTGTTTCAGGCTTCGTAGGGTATATTCCTAAAAGTGGGATCACTGACTGGGTCAAATGGCAGTTCAATTTTTAATTTTTTGAGGTAGCACCATATTGTTTTCCATAGTGGCTGCACCAGTCTCCATTCCCACCAGCAATGTACTAGAGTCCCCTTTTCTCCACACCCTCACCAACACTTGTTATTTGATGATTTGTTGATGGCGGCCATTCTGACAGGTGTGAGGTGATACCTCATTGTTGTTTTAATTTGCATCTCTCTGATGATTACGTGCCCCCAGTGGAAACCTGCAGGCCGAAGCTCCAACCGCCGAGCCAAACCGGCCAGGGCTCCCTGCTACTTTGACAATAGAAAGAGCAGTCTGATTGAGCAATTACTTAAAATGTTTGAAGGGTCAAGCACCTGGGAGAATGGAAGTCAAACAATGTAGCCCCTACTCCTTTGTCTTATTCTTTCATCCAGCAAGCATGTACTAAATACACAGCATGTGCAGCAACATTCTAGGCTGTGCAGGAGATATAAAGATGTCTAAGAGGGCAACACCTTCCACCGATGTGATTATAATTTATTAGAGGAGGTAGATATGCATATACAAATATATACTAGACAAGGCAATGTGAAATAGGCTATAAAAAAATGCAAAGTGCAGTACTTTCCTGGAGTGAATGGGACATTTTGTGGGGAGCTGGCCAGGAATAGAATGAGGTCTTCCAGAGAGAGGTAACTGCTGAGTGAAAACATGACCAAACTACCTCTTCTGTGAAGCTTTCTCTGACCCGCTCCCTACTCCCTTTCTCTTCCTGCGCAATGTAGGTAGATTTGTGTGCTCCTTGTGCCTCACTGAATACTGTAATTACTACAGATTTTCATTTTGACTATTATATTCTAATTGTTGTTTGCAAGTCTGCCTCTCCAAGAAACCATGAAGTCCATAGGACAGGAGCCATGTCTTTTCATGTTTATTTTCCTAACACTTAGCAGGGTTTCTGACATAAGATACCTACTCAATAAATACATGAGGGAGAAGGGAAATGAATTCAGGGATCAGTGAGTACCACCACTGGACTGCAATCAAAGATACACAAAGTATTGCAGTGGGAATTAAAGCTACAAAAGTAGGTTGGAAAGTAGTTCCAACACTATCAGGTGTTGGCAAGGGGAGCGGTAGAACCTCTTCCATGCTGCTGGTGAGACCGTAAGTTGGTGCACCCATTTTGGAGAACAATTTATCAATGACTAATAAAGTCAAAGAAGCTCCTGTCTTGTGACCCAGATATTCTAATTCTAGAGAAACTCTTTCTCATGTATGCAAGGAGATAGATATAGAATATTCATAGCAAAAAGTTGGAAACAAATTCTGTCCATTAGCAGGAGAAGGGAGGGGTAACTATAGATATATTAAGAATGAATTATGAACAACTAACTATACTATTAGTTATATATGTTATATTAATATTATGTATAATGAATAATAACAAATAACTATAGATTTTTTTATCATGTTGAATATTATAAATATAATATTGAGTGGAAAAGAAAAACCAAGGCTGCAGGAGAATTCCTATGTTATCTTTTATATAAAGATTAAAATACTGTAAGATAATAGTGTGTATTATTTAGGGATATATATATAATACTGGGCAGAATGAATACCAAATTCAGAAGATTAGGGAAGGAGATGGGATCAGGGAAGTTTATACCAGAGCCTTGACTCAGTTGACCATGTTCTAGTTCTTACATTTGATGCAGGGTAAATAGGTGTTTTGTTTTGTGTTATTTTTAATAAAGTCGTAATTGTAAGTGTTGCATAAAACATTTTTTAAATTAGTTGGACCCATATTAGAGCAGGGCTGGAACACCATGTTGAAGAATTTAGCTATCATTTGGTAGTTAACTGAAAACTCTTTGCAGGTTCATTTTTTTTTTTTTTTTTTTTTTCGGTACATGGCCCTAGCGGGAACCAAAACCGGGACTCTCTGATCCGCAGGCCGATGCTCCAACTGCTGAGCCAAACCAGCTAGGGCAATGAAGACATTTTGAACACATGCATTTGCTTCCTCCCTAAACCCTAGTAAAATAACAATAAAGTAATTTTTTTTTTAAAAGAGGCATAATGCAACAAGGACAAAAAGAATGGGAGAAGACACCACAATTAGACTTTGGAAGCTGGAAAACGGATGAGTAATAACTTCCTTAGTTATCTGAAAACCTTTAAGAACACCAAACTATACAGAAAGAAATAAAATGTTCCCTCAAACTATGATTAATATTCTGAAAAGAATAAGAGAAAATGTTTCATCCTTGAAACAAAATACAATAAAAAGGAAAATTCCAAAAGAACTTCTGGAAATTAAAGTATGACAATAGAACTTTAAAACACAACAGAAAGTTTGTAAGATGAGGTTGACAAAACCACCTGGAAAAACCAAGCAAACAAGTCACGGGAAATAGAAAAAATTATTTTAAAAACATAGAAGATCAATTCTGGAGATTAAAAAGAGTGATAGAGAACAAAGAAAATGGAGGTGAAGGAAGTAATTAATTAACCCCTGCCCCCCAAGGTTTTCAGAAGGACAAATATTTCTAGGTTGAAAGAATCTACCAAGTATCCTTGACACTGGATGAAAATGGATCCATACCAAGGCACATCATTAGGAAATTTTGGGAAACTGAGGACAAAGAGAATGTCTTAAAAATAGTTTTTTGTTTTTTTTTTTAATAATGAGACTAATAGAGAACGGACTTCTTTATAATAAGGTGAATCAAGAAAGGAGAACACAAAGGATCCAGGAGCAGGGAATCCAACCTCGGAGAGAAGAAAAGAGCATCTCTACAATGATGTTGAAGAGAATTAATTCCCAGGACAAGAGCTGCACAGCAGGCTTAGCCACCATTCCAGGTTGGAGCAGGTGAGAAGACTCCAGGAGAGATTTCTTCAAGAAGATGAAATTGTTAGAATACCCCATGTGACCCAATGTAATGAGAAGAAATATAGATAATTGATTGATAAACACATAGAAAACTTAAACAAAGATATATGAGATCCAGAGAAAACAAAAAGTTGTATAAGAGAGAAATCACTGATCTATTACATATGTATGTATAAGCAATATTTGCATAATGATAGTAATATAAACACTGAATAACTATGTGACAAACAATTATAACACAACTCTAGTGAGAGGTCAGGGAAAGTGAAGCACACACATACCCGTGTGAATGAGTATGTGGTGGTGGTGACTGTTAAAAAGGTGAAATGTTCATCTTTGATGGGGGGAAGCCAATAATAATGCATAAACATTTTAAAAATCAGTAAGTAGCCATATAAGCATGTCATTTATTTATTAATTTGTTCATATTTGGAATATTTTATTTTGTTCTTTTTTATCTTTTTTATTGAAAGTATTACAGATAACCCCCTTTTCCCCCCCATTGACCCCCTACTCCCTGCTCCTACTCCCCCTCCTGCCTTTCCCACACTATTGTCTGTTGTGCATATATGCATATAAGTTCTTTGGTTTATCTCTTCCCATCCCACCCACAGATCCCCCTTCCCTCTGAGGTCTGTCAGTCTGTTCTCTACTTCCATGTCTCTGGATCTATTTTGTTCATCAACTTATTTTGTTCATTATATTCCACAAATAAGTGAGATCATGTGATACTTGTCTTTCTCTAGCTGGCATATTTCACTTAGCATAATACTCTCTAGATCCCTCCATGTCATCTCAAAGGGTAAGAGATCTTTCTTTCTTACAGCTTCATAGTATTCCACTGTGTAAAAATGTACCACTCCTTTTTATCCACTTATCTACTGATGGGCACTTGGGCTATTTCCAGATTTTAGCTATTGTAAATAGTGCCACTATGAATATAGGGGTGCATATATTCTTTCTGATTGGTGTTTCAGATTTCTTAGGATATATTCTAAGAAGTGGGATCATTGGGTCAAATGGTAGTTCAATTTTTAATTTTTTTTTTTTTTTTTAATCCTCACCGGAGGACATTTTTCCATTTTTTGTTCAGGTAGAGTGGGAGGGAGAGAGAGGAACAGAGAGAGAGAGAGAAACATCGATGTGAAAGGAACACATCGAGTGGCTGCCACCCGCACAACCGACCAGGGCCGGGGACAAACTGCAACCGAGGTATGCGCCCTTAGCGGGAACCGAACCCGGGTCTCTCAGGACCGCAGGCCGACGCTCTAACCGCTGAGCCAAACTGGCCAGGGCTCAATTTTTAATTTTTTGAGGGAACACCATATTGGCTTCCATACTGGCTGCACCAGTCTGCATTCCTACCAGCAGTGTACTAGAGTCCCCTTTTTTCCACATCCTTGCCAGTACTTGATATTTGACAGTTTGTTAATGGCAGCCATTCTGACAGGTATGAAGTTATACCTCGTGGTCATTTTAATTTGCATCTCCCTGATGATTAGTGATGCTGAGCATTTTTTCATATGTCTCTCAGCCATTTGTATGTTCTGTTTGGAGAGGTGTCTATTTAGGTCCTCTGCCCATTTTTTAATTGGATTGTTTGTCTTATTTTTGTTGAGCTATATGAGTATTCATATATTTTTTATATTAACCCCTTATCCAATGTATCATTGTCAAATATGTTCTCCCAAAGAGTGGGTTCCCTTTTACTTTTGATACTGTTTTTTTTTTTTTTTGCTGTGCAGAAGCTTTATAGTTTAATGTAGTCCCATTTATTAATTTTTTCCTTTGTTTCTCTTGCCCTAGGTGATATATCAGTGAAAATTCTACTGTGTGTGATGTCTGAGATTTTGCTGCCTACATTTTCTTCTAGGATTTTTATGATTTCACAACTTACATTTAGTTTATTCTTGTATATGGTGTAAGTTGGTGGTCTAGTTTCATTTTTTTGCATGTATCTATCCAATTCTCTCAACACCATTTATTGAAGAGACTATCTTTTCCCCATTGTATGCTCTTGCCTCTTTTGTTGAATTTTTTTATTTTTTATTTTTTATTTTTTGTACAGATAGAGTGGGAGGGAGAGAGAGGAAGGGAGAGAGAGAGAGAAACATCGACGTGAAGGGACACATCGAGTGGCTGCCACCCACACGACCAACCAGGGCCGGGGACCAACTGCAACCGAAGTACGTGCCCTTAGCGGGAACCGAATCCGGGTCTCTCCGGACCGCAGGCCGACGCTCTAACCGCTGAGCCAAACCGGCCAGGGCTCTTTTGTTGAATATTAATTGCACATAATGTCTTGGGTTGATTTCTGGGTTCTCTGTTCTGTTCCATTGATCTATATGTCTGTTCTTGCGCCAGTACCAGGCTATTTTGATTACAATTGCTTTGTAGTATAACTTGATCCAGTATTATGATCCCTCCTATTTTGTTCTTCATTTTCAAGATTGCTGTGGCTATTCAGGGTCAATTTTAGTTCCATATAAATTTTTGGAGTATTTTTTCTATATCTGTGAAATATGCCTTTGGTAGTTTAATAGAAATTGCATTGAATCTATAGATTGTTTTGGATAGTATGGGCATTTTAATGATGTTGATTCTTCCAAACCATGAACATGGTATATGCTTCCACTTTTTTTATATCTTCCTCTATTTCTTTTTTTCAATGCCCTGTAGTTTTCTGAGAACAGGTCTTTTACCTCCTTGGTTAAGCTTATTCCTAGTTATCTTAATTTTTTTGTTGCAATGGTAAATGGAATTTTTTTTTTTTTTTTTTTTAGTTTCTCTTTCTGAGTGTTCATTATTGGTGTATAAGAATGCCACTGATTTCTGGGTGTTAATTTTGTATCCTACTACTTTACTAAATTTATTTATTAAATCTAATAGGTTTTTTTTTAGTCCTCACCTGAGAACATTTTTGCATTCATCTCCAGATAGAGTGGGAGGGAGAGAGGGAGGGAGAGAAGGAGGAAGAGAGAGAGAGAAACATCAATGTGAGAGAGACATATTTACTGGTTGTCACCCACACAACTGGGGCTGGGGACAAACTGCAACCGAGGTACATGCCCTTAGCGGGAACTGAACTGGGGCCTCTCTGGTCCACGGACTGATGCTCTAACCACTGAACAACACTGGCCAGGGAAAATCTACTAGTTTTTTTATGGAGTTTTAAGGGTTTTTTATGTACAATATCGTGTCATCTGCTAATAATGACAGTTTCACTTCCTCCTTTTCAATTTGGATGTTTTTTATTTTTTCTTCTTGTCTGATCTTTGCAGCTAATACTTCCAGTACTGTGTTGAATAAGAGTGGTTAAAGTGGACATCCCTGTCTTGTTCCTGTTCTTAAGGAAAATGCTTTTAGTTTTTGCCCATTGAGTATGATGTTGGCTGTAGGTTTTTAATTTTTTTGTTTGTTTTTTTAAATTTTTTATTTATTTTTTGGTTACAGAAGTTTCTCCTTTTTTACCCATTGCACCCCCCTCTCCACCCCACCCCCGCCCCATCCCCAGCTTTGTTGTCCATGTCCATTGGTCATTCATACATGCATGTAAGTTCTGTGGTTTAGCTCCTTCCTCCCCCCAACCCCCTCTTCTGAGGGATGTCAGTCTGTGCCCTACTTCCATGTTTCTGGGTCTACCGTATTCCTCAGACTGTTATGTTCATTATATTCCATATATAAGTGAGATCATGTGGTATTTGTCTTTTTCTGCTTGGCTTATTTCACTTAGGATAATACTTTTCAGGTCCCTCCATGTCGTCTCAAAGGATAAGAGATCTTTCTTTCTTACAGCTGCATAGTACTCCATTGTGTATATGTACCACTGCTCTTTTATCCATTCGTCTACTGATGGACACTTGGGCTGTTTCCAGATCTTAGCTATTGTAAATAGTGTTGCTATGAACATGGGGGTACATATATTCTTCCTAATTGGTGTTTCAGGCTTCTTAGGGTATATTCCTAGAAGTGGGATCACTGGGTCAAATGGCAGTTCAATTTTTAATTTTTTGAGGTAGCACCATATTGTTTTCCATAGTGGCTGCACCAGTCTGCATTCCCACCAGCAGTGTATTAGAGTCCCCTTTTCTCCACACCCTCGCCAACACTTGTTGTTTGATGATTTGTTGATGGCAGGCTGTAGGTTTTTTATATATGACCTTTATTATGTTGAGGTATGATTCCTCTATTCCCAATAAGAGTGGTTAAAGTGGACATCCCTGTCTTGTTCCTGTTCTTAAGGAAAATGCTTTTAGTTTTTGCCCATTGAGTATGATGTTGGCTGTAGGTTTTTTATATATGACCTTTATTATGTTGAGGTATGATTCCTCTATTTTCACTTTGCTGAGCATTTTTATCAGAAATGGGTGCTAGATTTTGTCAAATGCTTTTTCAGCATCTATTGATGTGGTCATATGATTTTTATGTTTCATTTTGTTTATGTGGTATATCACATTTATTGATTTAAGAATATTTCACCAGCTTTGTGTCCCTGAAATAAATCCCACTTGGTCATGGTGAATAATTTTTAAATATATTACTGGATCCAATTTCCTAATATTTTGTTGATGATTTTGGACTATGTTCATCAAGGATATTGGCCTGTAATTTTCTTTCTTTGTAGTGTCTTTATCTGGTTTTGGAATTAAGATTATGCTGGCCTCATAGAAAGAGCTTGGAAGTCTTTCTTCCTCTTGAAATTTTTGGAGTAGTCTGAGGGGAATAGGTGTTAGTTCTTCTTCAAATGTTCGGTAAAAATCCCCTGTGAAGCTGTCTGAACTGGGCTTTTATTTGGTGGGAGTTTATTGATTACTGCTTCAATTTTCTTACTTGTTATTGATCTGTTCAGGTTTCTGACTCTTCCTGATTGAGTTTTAGAAGACTTATGATTCTAGGAATTTATCCATTTCACCTAGTTTGTCCAATTTGCTGGTGTATAATTGTTCATAGTCTTTTCTAACAAGTATGTGATTTAGAGATACAGAGGTAAATGCCGAAAGAGTCAGCTAAAAAGAGTTGAAAATGGTTATCTCTAAGGAGCAAAAACCGGTGACAAGAGGTGGATTGGGTACTACTGTTTTCAAAACAAGCCTTATAAAAACTATTTGACTCTTTAAACTATGTACAAGTATAACTTAGGTATAGAATAACCACAAAATGCAAAAAAAACTACAAGAGACTTTTATATTTTTATTTTTTTTAATCCTTACCCTAGGATATTTTTTTATTTATCTTCAGATAGAGTGGGAGGGAGGGAGAGAGAGAGGGAGTGGGAGAGAGAAACACTGACCTGAGAGGGACACATCAACTGGTTGCCTCCCACACAATCCCGACCAGTGCCAGGGACAAACCACAATCGAGGTATGTGCTCTTGACTGGAATCGAACCCACAACTCTTTGGTCCATGGGCTAACACTAACCACTGAGCAAAACCGGCCAGGGCTACAAGAGACTTTTCAAGTGAACAGACTTCATTAGGACACTGCTTCCACCTACCCAAACATTGTCTTTTCTCATAGTTCACCAACCTCCCCTGCACACCACCACCCCTCAACCTCCAAACCAGGTTACTAAGAGAGGAAAGAGAGATACTGCTTAAGTCTGGAATCTGCTCTGCCAGAATTTTGTTAGGAGCTCTGGGTCATTTTTAGTCCATTATTAGTAGATGACTTCCTCCTAGGCAACTTAAAGGCTATCTACTGAAGTTACAAATATCAAAACCAGATTGTTTCTCCTAATGTATTTTCTTTTCCTTCCATTCCACTTAATATCTTGATTCCAAAACCTTTGATTCTAAATGAAGCTTCTACTGCTTCTTTCTCTAGGTCCTCCCCTTGTAAAGGCAGGAATGGCCTCGGTTCATCTGCTTTTGGCAGGCACGCATATTAGCCAAGTCTTTAACACTTGGGTAATAGACTATTTTGTTACTCTTTGACCTCTCTGGATTCCTTTCACCAAGGATAAAAGGCAGATACTATTAACTATGGGTTTTTGTTTGCTTGTTTGTTTTGTACAAAATACTACCTGTATTTTTCCTTTCTCTTTCACTAGCAATTCTACTGGTTCTGATTTTAAGGCTGGTCTGTGACATAAATAAGAGAACTATTTGGAGGACAAAGTTAGAGTGGTCCTGGTATATCAGGTGTGCTAGTCAATTCGTTGCACAATGCTCATAGGAGAAAATGTCTCATTTTAGACCAGTTGAGCACAAAACAAAACATTTCCCATGGTCCTTGGCTCTGACCCAGACACTCTCTTATCTGTGATAGAGAAGGTTTGTTTATCCTTTTTTTTTTTTGTCTTTAGGGATAGTGCAAACACAGTCTCCCATTACCACTAATTATGCAGTTAAGTTTCCCACATTTGGGGAAATTGCAGGGGTCAGTACATCCAGAGTGCAATGGATAAGTCTTGCCCTGGGACAACCAACCACCTTCATGATCATGGTATCTCACCTGCCAGGTAAGTATATCCTATTTTCAATTAAACAAAGCTAGCAGAGATATTTAATATCTTGGAAGAAAGAACTGGAATTCAAAAGACTCTCAACAGCCCTGGCCGGGTAGTTTAGTTGGTTAGAGTGTGATCCCGATAAGCCAAAGTTGTGGGTGTGATCCCCAATCAGGGCACATATAAGAATCAACCAATGAATCCTGATCTGTTTGGCTCAGTTGGTTGAGTGCACCAAAAGGTTGCTGGTTGGATTTCTGGTCAGGGCACAAACCTGAGTTGCAGGCTCAATCCCCAGCAGGGGATGTGTAGGAGGCAGCTGATTGATGTTTCTCTCTCCCTCTCCCTTCCTCTCTAAAATTAATAAAAACATATTTTTTTAAAAAGAATCAACCAATGAATGTGTAAATAAGTGCAACAACAGATTGATGTTTCTCTCTTTCTCAAATCAATAAATAAAAATTTAAAAAAAGAAAGAAAGAAAGGAAAAGAAAATTTACCAGGGATACTTTTAAAGTCCCATACTTATGTTCAAATATTAATTTTACACACATAACATGGAGAAGATTTAGCTGAAAAGTTCAAGAGAAAAAGGGCTGAAAGTCTTGGGGTGACTGTAAGCTTAGAAAGTTGACAGGGGAAAGTATCTGGGGAATGACTACCAAATAAATAAACAAATAAATGCTTCTAAAACTGAAACTGATATAAAAATAATATTGAATGTCAACTGTAATTGAAAAATAAAAAACATAAATAAAATGCAAAAAAACAACAAAAAAGAAATGTCACAATTAATTAGAACTTCAAAGAGCAAATAAACAGCTATTAAATAACAGACATTAAATGTTGTACATATGTCAAGTAATAACAAGAATGCTTTCCCTAGAATTTGAAACATTGATGAGTGAGGTTGTTATGGCATTAGAACCCTTTTAGGCTAAAGATGAACCTGATACAAATTAATAGTTGTTTATTTAAAAAGCAGGGGGGGATGCTTCTTTCTCTACCTCCCAGAGGACATAGGCAAAATTTTTTCTGGGTAAATCAGTTCATCAATAAATTAGGGGAGGTGTAGGTGAAAAAAAAAATTTACTGAGGATCTGCAATGTCTCTGGTACAAGGAAAATGCTGTGGTAGGGAAAGAACAAAAGGGAGAACTTAAGTATCTTTTTCTTCTTCATTTTTAAATTTAATTTTATTAACAAAAATTTTTTTCTTTATTGATTTTAGAGAGAGAGGAAGGGAGAGGGAGAGAGAGATAGAAACATCAATGAGAGAGAACATCGATTGGCCGCCTCCTGCATGCCCCCAACTGGGGATCTGGCCCACAACCTGGGCATGTGCCCTGACCAGGAATCAAACCAGCAACCTCTTGGTACATGGGTCAACGCTCAACCACTTAGCCACACTGGCCAGGCTCTTCTTCCTTTTTTAAAATCCTCACCCAAGGATATATTTTATTGATTTAAGAGAGAGAGAGAGAGAGAGAGAGAGATCAATGTGAGAGAGAAACATCGATCGGTTGCCAGTTGGCCAGGGCTTGGCAGGTACTTTTGACTTACAGCTGTCCTGTAAGTCAATAACAATCACCAATTTAAAGATGAGAAAATAAGGCTCAAAGAAGTAAATCATTGATTCTCAAACATTTTACTCTCAGGAATTCTTTAGACTCTTAAAATTATTGAGGTACCTCCTGCTATATGCAAAGATTAAATAAAAATGGATCAGCCCTGGTCGGTTTGGCTCCGCGGTTAGAGCATCGGCCTGCAGTCCAGAGAGACCCGGGTTCCGTTCCTGCTAAGGGCACGTACCTGGGTTGTAGTTTGTCCTTGGCGCTGGTTGGTCGTGCGGGTGGCAGCCACTCGATGTGTCCCTTTCATGTCCATGTTTTTTCTCTCTCTCTCTTCCTCTCTCCCTCCCACTCTATCTGAACAAAAAATGGAAAACTGTCCTTGGGTGAGGATAAAAAAAAAAAAAAGGATCAAAGACCTAAATGTAAGAGCTAAACTTTTTATAAAACTCTTAGAAGAAAATGTAAGGGTAAATCTTTGTGACTGATTTTGGATCGGGCAATAATTTCTTAGATATGACATCAAAAGCAGGAGCAACAATAGAAAAAAACATAGAAAAATTGGACTTCAAATTTTTTAAAATTTGTGTTTCAAAAGATTCTATCAAGAAAGTGAAAAGACAACACATAGGTTGAAAAAAAATATTTGCAAATTATATGTCTGATAAGAGACTAGTATCCAGAATATACAAAGAACTCTTATAATTCAACAGTTTTTAAAAAATAGTTCAATTTTTAAATGGACAAAGGATTTGAATTTCTCCAAAGAAGATATGCAAATGACCAATAAGCACATGAAAAGATGATCAACATCATTAGTCATTAGGGAAATGCCAATGTGTGGGAGGAAGACATTTTTTTCTACCCTTCTAGGTTATTCTGGTTGGTCTAATAATTAAATTGACATGAGAAATTAACAAGAGAAAATAACCAAGTTTAATTATATATGCACATGTGAGAACCCCTACATACATGGGAGAGTCATAGACCCCATTACATGAGAGATTCAGAATCAGAAAGGTAAAATGAGGTATATATGACACCCTGAGGTCAGTAATGAGGTCAGGAACCTGAGGTTTCAGAGAAAAGGTAGGTCATTTGCAGGATGATAAAAAGAGCAGATGTTTAGTAATTAGATGTTTTCCATGCCTTGTAGATAGGTCATGAAATAGTTATTTCTGGTGACAACTCTTATTATGGGCAAGTCCCCAAATTTAAATTCCTTAAGGCAGCAGTTCTCAACCTGTGGGTTGCGATCCCTTTGAGGGTCGAAGGACCCTTTCATAGGGGTCACCTGAGACCATCGAAAAACACATATTTCCGATGGTGATTCATAACAGTAGCAAAATCACAGTTATGAAGTAGCAACAAAAATAATTTTATGGTTGGGGGTCACCACAACATGAGGAACTGTATTAAAGGGTCGCGGCATTAGAAAGGTTGAGAACCACTGCCTTAAGGGATAGGTAAAATTTTCTCTTGATTGCCTTCAGCTCAAAATAATCCACATGCCAAGTAGCACATCTTGGAGAGGTGTTTTCTAAACTCTTTCATCAATCAAGACCATAATGAGATACCATTTGACACTCACAATTTACTATTGCTATAAAGAAAAGACACTAACAAGGGTTGGTAAGGATTCAGAGAAACTGAAACCCTCAGGCACTACTGGTAAAAATGTAAAATCTTGCTGCTGTGTTTGAAAACTGTTTGGCAGTTTCTAAAAGGATAAACAAAAAATTACTATATGACTTAGCAATTCCTCCGGATATATATCCAAGAAAATTGAAAATATATATACATACAAAAACTGATATATGAATGTTGTAGCAGTATTTTTCACAATAGCCAAAAAAGTAGAAACAACCCAAATATTTATCAACTGACAAATGGATAAATAAAATGTGGTATATCCATATAATAGAATTCAGCAATTAGAAGAATGAAATATTAATATATGCTATCACATGGATTAACCTTGAAAACATTATGCTAAGAGAGAAAAGCCAGTCACAAAGGACTATATATTGTATGATTCCATTTATATGAATAGGGAAATCTATAGAGACCTTGACCAGGAATTGAATCCGAGACCCTTGGGTCCTATGCCAATGCTCTAACCACTGAGCAACACTGACCAGGGCCAGATGTGATCATTTTAAGCTCATCTAGTCCTGGTCATAAAGATCTTAAATATATGTTTGGAAATCACGAAGAGATGGGATTTAGCTAGATTGCAAACACCCATTCCACAGACTGAAAATAAAACTTAACTCCTACCACCTTCTGTTATAAAGGGCTTTCATGTACTTGAAACCAGTCTTAAAACTAGTTGGAACCTAAGAGGTAATCTTGTTCATTACCTCACCACACAGGAACCTTCTCACAGCATCTGGGACAGGTTGAACAATCCTTGTGAGGAATGCTTACCCTTTCCAAGATATCATAAAAACGCGAGTTATTTTTACTTGAAATTGGCCCTACCTCTCCCTTTCCCCACAGCCACACTCTCATTACCTCATTCTCTTTTCTTCAACTCTCAGGAGCAATAGGAATAGGCCTATTTCCTCTTCTATGGCATATTTTAAATCAGCTACCCAGCTCCCATAAGCCTTCCCTTTTTCAGTCTAAAAGAACTCAGTTCTGCAAGATTCTGTCCTTCAACCTTCTTACTTCTGTAATCCCTTCCAAAGTGATAGCTTATCTGCCTAATTTCACTATAAACTCTTTGGGTCTCATCTCTATTTCTTTTCTGAACACCACAATCCTTATTGCCTACTGTCTACTGGGAATTATTTCCACGTGGATATTCTTCTTGCAACTCAAACTCCACATGTTAAAAATTTAACTATCTGCTCCCCCCCCCCCCCATTAAACTATTGTCTTTCCAAAATCTGCTTCTCTTATTTTTTAAATTTTATTACCTATTTCAGTTAGTGGAGGTGCTACCCTTCCAGTCACTGAGGCTAGAAACCTCCAAGTCATCTTTGACTCCTCTCCTCCCTCATCTCACATATCCAATCAAGTGCTACTATTGCTTTTATTCCAAAATGCCTCTCAGCTTGTGCCTTTCCTTTCCATTTCCACCATTACCATCTTAGATTTTAGGTCCCAGGACCGCCTAACTGATCTTTCCCTCTCATTCTGGTCCTCCTTGGGTCTGCTCTTTATGTTGCCACCAGGGTTAACTTTCCAAAACATGGAGGAGAAAAAACGTTTTCCTCTCTTGCTTGAAAAATACGTGATGACTCCCTATCGCTTACAGGAAGACGCAAGTCTAAACTTTCCAGGCAGGCTTTCAGGTCTTCTTTTCCACTTTTCCCTCCCACTCCCCTTTCCTGCTCGGGTTACATCAGCCATGAACGTTCCAGAACACACGTTCCTGCTTCTGCTCTACCTTGTGGCTATCCAGTCTTGCTGGTTCTTGGCTCTCTCGCGTCTAACATGATAGGTGTTTGCCTTAATGCAGACAAAACAGAAAATCAGCCTTGCCTACTGGCCTGTCCTGGTTAGCAAGGGCTTACCTCAAAGGCAGTAGTGGATTAAGAGCCCACATGGCTACTCCAGAGTTAGGGAGGGGCCCGGCAGGGAGGGAGGCTAAAATTTCTCTCTACATCTCTGATAGCAGAGAGGTGTTGGGTACGTGCTAGGAAGGAACAGTGTTCTGTATTCCGCTGTCAAACTCGCCAAGAGTTCTATAGAGCAGATGTCTCCTCAGCTGAACGGCAGATGTTTCAGCGTTTTCCCCAGCCTCGAGAGAATAGCACAATGAGATAGAGCTAGGAGAGCAGAACTCAGTCGGGTTCCCCTCCCAGTGAGGGCGACAGCCGACCCTCAATTCAAAGAGAGGGAGGCTGTAAGGATAGCACCTCCTGATTGGAGCAGACAGAGTCAGACAAGCTTGGGGGCTGCTGATTGGTTCTGGCTGGGTCAGGCGCTGTTGGGCTGCTGTAAATGTAAATAGCTCTGTGACCGGTAGTAACCCCGGTGAGTGGGTGGAGAGGGAGGCTCTGCCTCTCCATTCATGTTTGCTACGAGCCAGGCCCAGACAGGCAAGCCCTTTAGCAGGGGGCTGGGCAGGACGAGGCTGGAGGTTGCTGTCTTCGCAGATCTTAAGCTTAGCTGAGTTAAACACCCACCCGCAGGTCTGAGCCAGGGCTGGCAGCTTCCACACAGAGCTGCTTCCTTTTCTGCTCTTAGCTTTGACTATTTAAGAGGGTTTAACAGCATGTTCTGTGCCAGGACGAAGGTGCTGGTAAGCCCTGGGAGGGTGGCTTTACGCGTTAACATTAATGGCTGTGGTGGGCGTGCCTCAGGGAGATGGGAGCCTGTCCTTCCTGTTCCTGGTCATGGAATCTTATTTGTGGAAAAGGCAAGAGTGGAGGCAGAATTGTAAGGCCAGAAAGGTCCCTGCTGCTTAGCTTTGCCTGATGATAGTCTTTCATACTAGAGGTGCAACTTCTACCCTCTACTCCAAGGGATCTGCAAGTGGGGAGGAGGAAAGGAACAAATGGGTTCAAGGTAAAAATAAAGGATGACCTTCATAACACTGCTGGTGGGAATGTAAAACGTTGCAGCCACTGTAGAAAATTCAGTAGTTCTCCAAAAAATAAACATAGAATTGCCACATGACATGGCAACTCTACTCCTAGATGTAAGGTAGCCAGGTGCCGCAGGTGAGAGGTGGGAAGAAACCGAAGAGCCAAACAGCCGAATAAGCAGAAATCGGGCTTTATTGGGTACACTCCAGGCGGGTTCACAGACTCCGGGGGTCGAGTCTGAGAAGACGCACCCGATGCTGGGGTTTGTGATTTTTATATCTGCGCCTGTGGCAGCGGGAACTTGTTGTTAGGGTTAGGTCCTGAGGGGCTACGCATGGGGGCCCCTGGATTGTGAGTCTATTGTCCCGGAGCAAACAGTTCCTGGACTAGGACAGGAGAATGGGACAGGAGTTGATCTATGAGTTCGGGGCAAACAGTTCCTGAAACAGAGTGGGAATCTGGGTTGAGTAAGCAAGGTAATGGCTGAACAGTTTGCCTGGCGCCAGTTCCCAGGCTATCGGACACTAGATATATATCCATATTAATTGAATATGTGTTCAAAGACACACCAGTTGATTCATAGCAGCACTTTGTAAGAGCCAAAAGGTAGAAACAACTCAAGTGTTCATCAACAGATGAATAGAGAAACCTACAATAAAATATTATTTGGCAACAAAAAGGAATGAAGTACTGATATATGCTAAATGAACCTCCAAAGCATTATGCTAAAAGAAGGAAGTCAGACACAGAAAGTCATATATTGTAGGATTCGTTTATATAAAATATCCTGAACAGGTAAATCCAGAGACAGAAAGCCGACTGGAGGTTGCCAGGACCTGGGGGCGGGGAACGGAGAGTGACTGTTTAACAAGTACAAAGTCTTCTTTTGGAGTAATGAAAAGGTTTTGGAACTAAAAAGAGGTGATGGTTACAGAACATTAACAAAATGTCACTTTAAAATGGTTGATTTTATGTTATGTAAAAAATATATATCACAAAAAGACGAAAGGGTGAATCCTTGCTGTCCAGAATCCTCTAAGGAAGGAATAGAACTACAGTAATGAGACATTCTGTGCTCCCCAATGCCTTTCACTTTCACTTTCTTCTCATTGCCCATTTGCTCCCTTTGGGCACAAAATCTTTTAAAGCCTGGCATGGCCCTGGCTACTCACTACTCCTATGGGAAATGGCCGGGAGGGCGAGGACCCCTTTGGCCCCTTCCAGACCATCCCTATCCCGGGCCAGGAACAGTGGTGAGTCAGCACAGCAGACACTTGGCCTTTGTGAGCTCTCTCTGGCTGGGCAGGACTGGGTGGGGGAGGGACAGGCCTGGGTCCTGGAAAGGGGAAGGCTCTGCCTCACAAGCCCAGGACAGAATCTCAGCTCTTTGGAGCCTGCAATTAAGGCCTGTGGCATTTGCCCCAAGGTCAGTGTATGAGAATCAGTGCTTTGCCTACTGCATAGAAAGTTAACTACAGGTCACCACTACCACGCCCTGTGACATTTCACACAGTTTGGCAGCGAGAATTTAAAACAAGAGATCTTTTAATAATTTTATCAAGCACTGATTGTTTAGGTACAAGAGACATTTCTAAAGAAAAAGATGCCTGTAAGGATCTCAAAACCTGACAGAAGGGTGGAGTATCGTCCGGAAAAGTATAGAGTAAACGCCAAGTATGGTTTGAGAGGAAAGCCTGAAATTCAGGTGTGGTTTAATGTTAAAATGAGTAATCAGGTGGAGTGAGTTGTGTTCTTCCGGAACAGGGGACACTTCTGCTGTTTAGCTTTGCATAAATTAAGTTCCCTGTCATTACAATCAGGCTTTGCCTCTGAGTATAATTAAATATCACCAGGCATCTACTTGAATATATGAGAGATTTATGCATGTGGGGCTTATCTAGTTTGTCATCTATTCCTTACCCAGTATAGAGAGTAGTTAATGATATAGTTCTGGAGCTGGATCATAGCATCATGACTCTTTCACAGTTTACTTTCCCTCCAGGTAAACTCAGTTATCTCATCAATAAAAGTGGGGAAATAATATCACCTACTTCCAATACAGTGAGATAATGCACTGTCTAGCACTGAGTACGACGCCTGGCTATAGTAAATGTTGTCACTGCGTCCACAGGTCTGCTGCACTCAGAACTTGAATGTTCTACATTGAAATGTTGTTTGGTCTGTGGTTATGCAGTGGCCTCAACCCTTTTAACTAATGTAGAACATGGATACAGATTTTTCTGAGGAATTTGGTAAAGTAAGAATATCATCTTACACTCTCTAGTTTATAGCAGCTTACCTTTTTACATGTGGCTGGTGTCTTTGTCTACTTGTAGTTTGAGAGTAGAGATCACATCACTATATAAGAGAATATGGAGTGCTTCTTTTGATTATATTTGGGTTTAACTCTCAACTATTTACAATTAGTGGTAAAAGCATTAAACCACATGGAATTTATTTCTCATACTTGTTATTGAGATATGTTTCATATCCCATAAAATTAGCCTTTAAAGTATATGATTCAGTTTTTGCATGTTCAGAGTTGTGCAACCATCACCACAATATATAACTTTAAAATTTTTTCATCATCCTTCCAAAAATGCCCACTAGTAATCACTCCTCTTCTCTTCCCCTAGCCCCTAGCAACCACAAACCTGCTTTCTGTTCTGGACAGTCAATATAAATGGGATCATATCATATGTGATCTTTGTGTCTGGCTTCTTTCCCTTAGAATAATAGTTTTAGCCCTGGCCGGTTTGGCTCAGCTGTTAGAGCTTCAGCCTGCGGACCAGAGAGTCCCGGGTTCGGTTCCCGCCAAGGACACACATGTACCTCGGTTGCGGTTTGTCCCTGGCCCTAGTTGGGGTCGTGTGGGTGGCAACCACTTGATGTGTCTCTCTCATGTTGATGTTTGTCCCTCCCTCTCTTTCTCCCGCTCTATCTGAAGATACATGCAAAGATGTCCTCGGGTGAGGATACCAAACAAAAGAAGAAGAAGAATAGTTTCAAATTAATCCATGTTGTAGGGGTGTCAGTACTTCATTCCTTTTTTCTGGCTTAATAATATTCCATTATATGGCTATAACTAATTGTATTTATTAATCTCTCTTTTTTTTTTATCCTCACCTGAGGACATTTTTCCACTTTTTTGTTCAGATAGAGTGGGAGGGAGAGAGAGGAAGAGAGAGAGAGAGAGAGAAACATCAACGTGAAAGGAACACATCGAATGGCTGCCACCCACACAACCAGCCAGGGCCAGGGACAAACTGCAACCAAGGTACGCGCCCTTAGCGGGAACCGAACCTAGGTCTCTCTGAACCGCAAGCAGACGCTCTAACCGCTGAGCCAAACCGGCCAGGGTGTGTTTATTAATCTCTTGATGAACATTTAGGTTGTTTGTACATTTTGGCTATTATATATTATGTAATCCTGCTGTTAACTATCATGTACAAGTGTGGACGTATATTTTCAGTTCTCTTAGGTAATACCTGGGACTGGCTGGGTCATAAGGTAACTATATTTTAACATTTGAGGAACTGCCAAACTGTTTCCCAAAGCAGCTGCACAATTTTAGATTCCCCCAGCAATGTATGAGGGTTCCCATTTCCCTACATCCTCATCAACTTGTGTTATTAACTCTTTTTTTTATTATAACCATTCTAGTGAGTGTGAAGTAGTATCTCATTATAGTTCTAATTGGCATTTCTTTGAGAACTACTAACATTGAGCCATCTTTGCATGTGTTTATTGGTCTTTTGTGTATCTTCTTTAGAGAAATGCCCATTTTTAAATTGAGCTGTCTTTGTTGTAAGAGTTCCTTTTATATTCTGGGTACTGTCCCTTATTAGATGTATGACTTGCAAATATATTCTCTCTGTGGGTTGTCTTTTTCTTTTCTTGATAGTATCTTTTGAAACACAAATTTTTAAATACTTTATTCAAATACTTTGCCTAGCCCTGGCCCATTTGCTCAGTGGTTAGAGCATCAGCCCGCAGACCAGAGGGGCCAGGGTTCGGTTCCTGCTAAGGGCACGTACCTCGGTTGCAGTTTGTTCCCGGCCCAGGTTGGGGTCATGAGGGTGGCAGCCATTCGATGTGTCTCTCTCACGTAGATGTTTCTTTCTCTCTCATTTCCTTCCTCTCTCCCTCCTGCTCTATCTGAAGATAAATGCAAAAATGTCCTCAGGTGAGGATAAACAAAAACAAACAAACAAATACTTTGCCTATTTTTATTTATTTATTTATTAATATTTTTTCTTTATTGATTTTAGAGAGAGAGGAAGGGAGTGGGAGAGAGAGATAGAAACATGGATTAGAAGAAAATAGATTGGCCACCTCCTGCATGCCCCACATTGGGGATCGGGCCCACAACCTGGGCATGTGCCATGACTGAGAATCAAACCAGTGACCTCTTGGTGCATGGGTCGATGCTCAACCACTGAGCCACACCAGTCGGGCACTTTGCCTATTTTTAAATTGAGCTGTCTTTGTTGTAAGAGTTCCTTTTATATTCTGGGTACTGTCTCTTATTAGATGTATGACTTGCAAATATATTCTCTCTGTGGGTTGTCTTTTTCTTTTCTTGATAATATCTTTTGAAACACAAATTTTTTTGGGGGGGGTACGTGCCCCTAGCGGGAACCGAACCCAGGACTCCCTGGTCCGCAGGCTGATGCTCAACCGCTGAGCCAAACTGGCCAGGGCAGAAACACAAATTTTAAAATTTTGATAAAGTCTAATTTACCTATTTTTTTTTTTGTTGTATAAGTTTTTAGTGTCATATCTAAGAAACCACTGCTTAATTTAAGGTTATAAAGATTTATACTGCCCGGCCAGTGTGGCTCAGTGGTTGACCATTGACCCATGCACCAAGAGGTCGCCAGTTCTATTCCCAGTCAGGGCACATGTCCAGGTTGTGGGCCAGATCCCCAGTTGGGGGCATGCAGGAGGCGGCCAATGGATGTTCTCTCTCAACAGTGTTTCCATCTCTCTCTCCCTCTCCCTTCCTCTCTATAATCAATAAAAGAAAAATAAATTTTTAAAAAGATCTATACCTTCTTTTTCTCTTAAGAGTTTAAAATTTTAGCTGATCCATTTTGAGTTAATATTTGTATATGATGCCAGGTAGTGGGCCAACTTCAATTGTGGATTTCCAATTGTCCTAACACCATGTATTGATAAAATTTATTTTTGTATCTTGATCTTGTCCCTGCAACCTTACTAAACTCATTTACTACTTCTAATAGTTTTGTGTGTGGTTTCTCTAGGGTTTTTTAATATGCAAAATCATGTGGTCTGAATACAGAGATAGTTTTACTTCTTCCTTTTCAATCTAGATGCCTTTTATTTCTTTTTATGTACTGACAGACTTTTTTTATTGACTATCTTGGTTTTTCCTCTAGGGAAAATTGGTGGTCCTTGGATATCAGAAATTTTATTTCTGTACTCTTTTTTTTTTAATCCTCACCCGAGGACATTTTCCCATTTTTTGTTCAGATAGAGTGGGAGGGAGGGAGGGAGAGAGAGAGAGAGAGAGAGAGACATCGACATGAAAAGGACACATCGAGTGGCTGCCACCCACACGACCCAACCAGGGCCGGGGACAAACTGCAACCGAGGTACGTGCCCTTAGCGGGAACTGA
Source organism: Molossus molossus (assembly GCF_014108415.1). Classification (NCBI taxonomy): domain Eukaryota; kingdom Metazoa; phylum Chordata; class Mammalia; order Chiroptera; family Molossidae; genus Molossus; species Molossus molossus. The sequence goes on from NW_023425352.1 coordinate 23,763,422, forward strand.
ACCCGAGCCTCTCTGGACTGCAGGCTGACACTCTAACCGCTGAGCCAAACTGGCCAGGGCATCTTTTTATTTTATTTATTTATATTTTAATCCTCACCTGAAGACATTTTTTGATATTTTGTTCAGATAGAGTGGGAGAGAGAGAGAGAGAAACATCGATGTGAAAGGGACACATCGAGTGGTTGCCACCCACATGACCCAACCAGGGCGGGGGACAAACTGCAACTGAGGTATGTGCCCTTAGTGGGAACCAAACCCAGGTCTCTCCAGACCACAGGCCAAAGCTCTAACCGCTGAGCCAAACCAGCCAGGGCTCTTTTTATTTTCTTAAATTACTTTTTATCCTCTGTGCCATGGTTAAATCTTGATTTTTAAATAGACTGTTAACCTCTTTATATTCCTACGTAAAACATGTTGCCTGGGCTTGTTTTGCTCAGTGGTTAGTGTCGGCCTGTGGACTGAAGTGTCGGGTTTGATTCCAATCCAGCGCATGTACCTGTGTTGCAGGTTCAATCCCTGGCCCTGGTTGGGGTCCTGCGGGAGGCAACCAATTGATGTGTCTTTCTAACATTGATGCTTCTCTCTCTCTCTCTCCCTACCTCCCTTCCACTCTATCTTAAAATCAATGGGAAAATATCCTCGGGTAAGGATAAAAAAAAAAAAAATTGTCAAAATGAGAGTTTGTTACTTGGCCCCAAGTGGCTATTTTATAACTCACCCTTGAAGGTAAACTTATACTCAGTTCCCTTTCCCTCTCAATCTTAAAATTTCTTTTTTTCTTTATTGATATATTAGAGACACAGAGGAAGGGAGAGGGAGAGATGGAAACATCGATGAGAGAGAGCATCCATTGGCCACCTCCTGAATGCCACCCACTGGGTATTAAGCCCACAACCCATGCCCTGACTGGGAATCAAAGTGGCGACTTCTTAGTGGCAACTTCCTAGCCAAACCAGCCAGACACTTTCCCTCTAAATCTTGAACTCAACTGAACATATTAGTCAAATTCTAAGAGTTCTTCCCTTTCCTCTTTCTTCTTGGAACTTTTGCAGATAGAAAAACAAAACAAAACAACAATGGCCGGTTTTCTCAGTGGTTAGCGCGTCAGCCTGCAGACCGAAGAGTCACAGGTTTGATTCTAGTCAAGGGCATGTACCTCAGTTGTGGTTCGGTCCTGGCCCTGGTTGGGGTCGTTCGGGAGGCAACAATTCAACGTTTCTCTCTCTCTCTTTCCCACTGTCTGAAGATAAATGGAAAAAATATCCTCAGGTGAGGATGAAAAAAAAGAAAAAAAAACACACAAAAAAACAGCCCCAGGCTAAAATAACAAACATAAGATACAGAACATCTAAAGGAAACAAAAAAGTATGTTTAACCAGAGGGAGGACAGCCAGGTATAAATTGAAAGGAGGAAATAAAAAAGTAGCAGAGCTTGGTGAAGATTAATTATTTGACGTGGATACAGGTTAATAGGAAATAAAACAGGCTTGGAAGGAACAGTGTAATTATAGAACTGAAAAAAAATAGTCCAGCTTGAACATTTTTTTTTCTTTATTGATTTTAGAGAGAGAGTAAGGAAGGGAGAAGGAGAGATAGAAACATCCATGAGAGAGAACATTGGCCGACTCCTGCATGCCCCACACTGGGCATTGGACCCACAACCTGGGCATGTGCCCTGACCAGACACCAAACCAGTGACCTCCTGGTACATGGGTTAAAGCTCAACCATGAGCCTCACTTGTCGGGCCCAGCTTGAACATTTTAAGCAAAACAGGGAAAGATGTGGAAAACCAGACATCGAAGAAGAAAATGCCACCATCAACTGAAATTACTGAGGTCTGGCAAGACCTCGATGAATATAGACTTGATTTTGGATGCATTGAATTAACCTGAGAGAATCTTGCTTCTTGTTCAAGGTGAGGGCAGCCTTACATTAGAGAGGGGAGTTGGTTCTAGGAAATTCTTAGAAGCCTAGATATTGCCAAGGTGACTCCTGTTGGAGTATGGAGCTTCTTCCAATTGTAAAAAGTCTGCCTTTCTTTTTCCGCATGAGGATTCTCAGAAAAAGTAGTAAAAGCTAAAGCCTTTTCCACTTATGATTATGAAGCCGTCTGCATTCCATGAATTTACAAACCTTCCCTTGGATTGTTTTCCTTTCTTCCTGCTGTCGTTAATCAGCATTTCCAGGAAGCCACTTTATTCCAGGACTGACTGCATTTCCGAGGACTGCCCAGCCTAGGTTGCATGATAAAAACTGCTTTCCCACTGTTTTTCCTGCTGCTAACTTCCTCTTGGGTCCATGTGACCATGTGACACACAAGAGACCTGGCATTTCCCCAGGGTCAAAGTGTCAGCTGGTACTAATATGTTTGGCTTAATGGCAGCAGACTCCTGGTTTCCTGTCTGAATTTAACCTAAAGTTACCCTTAGGAAGGACAGGGCAGGTTACTGGGGTATGAGTCAATCATTGTAGCTCTTACTTCCTTTTTACTCTTAAAGGTACAGGAAGAGGAACAGGAACAGGACCTAGATATTATGGTGGACCATTGAGCTAAGTCCCAGGAGACTTTGAATCACAGCCAAAAAACTTCCAGACACAGTGCAATCAGATTCACTTCACTTTTATTATGAACAAACACAATCTTAGATAAGTACAACTAGCTTCAGAGTTATTAATAGAAATTATTTCAAAATTATTCTTAGGTCACAAATAACTACTATCCCACATAAAAAAGGAAAAATCCCACCCAATCAAGGAAAAGGTATCCTGTGTATGTTTCCATGGCAATGAGTTCATGCATTCTCAAATTTTGTCTGGCTTGTTATCCACCACTTATCCAATGGATTTATTCAATTTCTCAGAGAAAACCATATAGATTAATGATAGCATCTGGAACACATATTCATGGTGGACACAATTCATGGTGGATACTGCTACTATAAAAATACCCAGGACTTAAGAGAATTTCTCTGCTGAAGGATCCCAAAATGCTTTATAAAAAGCATTAGTCACACCTCAAAACTGCCCTTTGAGGTAGGTCAGTATTATTCCCATTTTAACAGAAGGAAAACTGAGGCACATTATTGTTAAGTGACTTGCCCAGGGTCACATAGCAAGTCAGTGGCACAGTGGTAGGAGAGGCCTTGGCCTTAACCACCCAGGTAACATTGACATCTTGCTTTCTTCAACCTTTCATGCTGACCCATTTGAGCTATACTTACAGAGAATACACTCAGGATACTAGAAAACCAAAGAGAAAAACTTTCCATTTTAAATTCTACAACCATCCTTTAATCTAAAAAAAAAGAAAATTATAAATCAAATACATTCAAATTACTTCCACCCTCCATCAAAGATGAGCACTTAATAAACACAAACCTAAGATAAATTTCCAAAATGAAGCCCAGAAGGGAATCCTGCAAACAGCTGTACTGAAAATTCTCCAGCCAGGCCCTTTTCCACCAGCCACTCCTGCAGGCTCTCAGGTGCAAAGGAACTCCGCAGAGGAGCAAGGAGGGGGAGAGCAGGCTCATATGCAACACTGATTAGAAAAGATGTAAGGCACCCAAATAAGTTGTCAGCACACCCACAAAGCAGGACTGTTAGAAATTCAGACTTGATCAGATCTGAGTTTCTGGATCATTAATGCATTATTTGAATTCAGCTTTAAAATCTTGAAAAGTATTCCTTACTCAGTAGACATGCCCCCAACACATACATCCACGTATACATTGGGGCCCTCAGCCTGAGGACCCTGTCCAGACTTGTGTAGGGTCATTGCGTGGACCAGATCCATGGAACACAATTAGAATAGAAAGATAAAGTTGTTTTTGATCATTAATTATAAAGCAGGCATCTGATGACCTGTGGAATTAAAACTATCCAACAGACATTTCCAAGGGGTAGGTGTACTTGTCAGCAGATTGAAACTACAGTGATCTTCCATTAGATTCTTTTCTACAGAGAGGAATAGCTCAAAAGACAAACATACCGTTAGACCAGGGTTACCCCTGTAGCCTCTATGTATTCAGTTAATACAAGAAGAAAGGCCCTCCTCCCTTCCACCACTGGGGTTCAACAGTGGACAGAGCATTTGGTATTGTCCATTTCCAATCTTGGTAGAGAAAAGCCAGGCTTCTGCATTGACAACTGAGGTACAGGGACAGGAGTGGTCCAGGGTTCTCAAAATACCGATTTTTTCTTTTTCTTTTCAGACCTCTTCCACACTATTACCTACCCTAGGCTGTGCTGTAGGAAATGGTTAGTTTGCTGAACAGAGATGCTGTTCAGCAAAGTTTATGGCATCTCAAATCCCAAATCTCAGCAAAGGTTTGCAGTGTACCCTGGCTCTAGGGAACAAACAGGGCCTCCTTTCAAATGAGGCACTTTGGAACTTGCCTTTGTTTCTTGTGCTTCCCAGTGAAGACTAGGCTCCCTCCTACTTCTACCAGCACTGCAGTCAGCTGGGAGCATGGACTAAAGCTGGGCAGGGTAAATAAGCAAGCAGGGGGCATCCAGTATGTTCTCTGGTTCTGACCCAGACAGAGGAGACTGAAAACAAACTCTCTTTTGCTCTGTGGCTGGCTCACGGGCATGATGCAAGCATTTGACCTGGCTGTGCCTCATGAGAGAGCACCCGAGCCAGGGATGTTTCTAAAAGCGTTTGCCAGCCTTGTCTTGAGTCACCAGCGTGGCAGTGGATCACAGGAGTTTAGGTGGAGAGAATCAGGAGACCGAGTGAAAGTGGCAGCAAGCTCAACTTTATAAAGAGAAACAGTGGTTCAGTGACCCTGAGCATTCTGTCCGCCTGGGCAGCAATAGCCATCACAGCCTCTGAATACACAAAGGAGGCTGCCTGTCCAGACAGAAAAGAAAACATCAGGGAATAGGTAGAACCAGTAGGAGGACAGATAGGGTAGAGCCAGGAATCAATAATCAGGGTAATTAAAAGACTTCTACTTGCCCCCAAGCAGTCCTATACTTTAAGCTAGATCCGCAATTTTCAACTGGTGTGCCACAAGCATTTTTAAAACACACAATACCTGACTATTTAGTCAGGGCACTGACCTCTTTTCCCTTCGATTGTCAAATAAAAAAAAAATGACAACAGCCAACACAACAATAGCTGTCTGATGTGAACAAATCAAAATTATACCTATTTTATTTTTTGTTAAATCAGCAAAACTATTTTTTGGTGTGCCGTAGAATTTAGTAATTAGTTTATGTGTGCCATGAGACAAAAAAGGTTGAAAATCACTGGGTTAGTTGTTAACAAAGCAAAAATGAGTGAAATAGTCTGACATTGTGGAGAGAAGCTTTCCAGTTTTTACTTATTCCAAGGAGAAATAGGAGTCAATAAATAAACCTAACAACTCATTTGTTTGGATAACCAGCTTTTGTATTAGGACACCCAATAACTTTCTCAATTCCAGACAATGTGTTCTCAAAGTCCTTCTTCTGTCGAGTTATCTCTCAGTAACTTCCTACAGACCCTGTACCTCAACCTGTCCATCTTAACCTGTCCAACAATGGGTAGAAAGTGTACAACCCACCTAATTCCTCCTCTTCTTCAAGCATTCTTCTTTCAGAGGGAAACACTCTGACTGAATTATTTAATATTCTAAGCAAAGTATCTGTGTGTGTGTGTGTGTGTGTGTGTGTGTATGTATGTATAGTATATATATATGTTTGACCTACCTCCTAAAATCCTTCCTTTTTTGAATGCTCACCACTATGCCACCGATGCATTCCTTTTTTGGATGTCTGAAAATGCGGCAGCCAACTTATTACTATAAGTGGAGCTGACCAATATCCCAGGGGTCAGAGAGCAGAGCAGAAAGATGGAATAATTTTGATGATTCCAAGAGCTGCTGGATTCACCAATTCTGGAAACAACCAACCTCAAGAATTCCTGATATATGAAATAAGAAATCTTCCTGTTATTAAAGAAAAGAAATCTTTCTTCTTCAAAGATAAGCTGTACTACAAACTAAATGCTTCTTTATCCGCAGTCTAGAGTCTATTGCGACCTCAGATTTGCTTTTGTTTTCTAGCACTGCTAAGCTCCATGGCCATTCCCTACTCAGAGACAGGAGAGACAGGAGGCATGCTGTGCGGTGTGGCTTGATGTCCTTGTTAGGTAGGCAGCTGTATGTTTGGTCACATCAGGAGCTTCTTCTTGCTTTGTTTTCCACCTCACCCCATTCTTACTTAGCAATCATATCATGCATGCTAACTATCTCCCTGACAATTTTGCTGCTTTAGAAGCTTTGTGACAAATAAAGTTGTTTTTTCATTCCATCTAGGAAAAGTCTGAAATGAAGATAATTAATAAGGGTCTTCCCAGACAATGTTGTCAAATCTCCAGCTTGAGCCACCTACCTTGAAGCTCAGGACAGCTCAAGGAAAGAGTTATCCGAGGCAAAACCACTAGTTTTGGATGACAGAAAGGTTGTCTAGACTTCAGATGCTGGACACCCACCAATGCCTTACCAGCTGCTTGTATGGGAACCAATGAGGGAGAAGAGAAAGGAAGGTGATAGGAACACAGCAAAGAAAGGGGCAATGGATCTAGAAGATAGGGAAGAGAAGAGATGAAAGAATATCAGCTTAGCATCATGAAGGCAGAGTTGTTGGCTTTCAATACTTTTGAATTTTAAAAGAATACTGTACTGGAATGGGTTAACATCATCATCTTTAGCATCCTGGTAGCATTATTCAGTAGTTAATAAACAGAACATTAAAACTCTGCCTGGCTGGCTTTTGGAAAAGGAAACCTAAGGACCCAAAACTCAGCCGCTCTTGTAGCTTCCATCTCCAGTTCTTTTAACCTTGGCCAAGACGGCTGCCTTGGATACTTTCTTCCGGTCATAAGCCAGACCAAGGGCAGCCATGCAATCGATGAAGAATGTGGTAAAGTTGATGTGCCAGCGGTACTCACTGGTGGAGTAGTCATAGGGGAAGGAGTGATGGTAGTTGTGGAAACCCTCCCCTGGAACAAAGACAAAGAAAAAGGTTATGGCACTCTATGGTGAACTGCTGTCTTCCTGATCTTGGAACACCAGGTACCTACCAGAGTACCTCAAACCTAGTAGAAATTTGTTGTTGTTGGGTGAATGAATGAAACCAGTCTCTTCTACTCTGAACCAAATAGATCTCCTCAGAGGCTTCTTAAGAAATGAATGAGGAGCTATGGTCACCCATGGCTGTCTGGGAGCCCTTGTTCAAGGAGGACTGGCATTTTCTCTCAGAGGATAAGATGACTAAAATGAAAGTGCTATAACTGGAAATGGATTTTAGAGTGGAAAATTCTAGAACTTCACTAAATATTGGTCTGAGATCCTCAAGGCTATGTGTATATACATGTTAGGGTGGGGAGAGGAGAGTCCAGAATGAAGAACTTTTGCTGTGTTTCTTACAAAGGTGAGCACAGGAGTACACCTGCACTGGGACTTCCTCCAAGCATATGAGAGACCAACAGAATTGGGCAGCAACAGCCAAAAGTCAGAAGTTAGGAGGCCCAGCCCAGGGGCTGCAGTGACCTCAGCCACTACTGGTTCAGTAGACTCTCTGGCTTTGAATTCTTTGAGCTTTGACCCTGGTGTGGTGGCAAGGCAGATAAAACAGAAGTTCTCTGAGGGAGTCAGTACCAAAATGCTTAGATACTCCCTCTAACTTCTGAGATTCTGAGATGAGCAGTTCATATTGCTAGATGGAGGAAAAACAAAATTCTGGATTCACGATAATTTCTGTAATGGATAAAACTTTGGAAACTCCACAGAGAGTTCTTCAACCTTTGGCAGAACCCTCTTCCTGAACTGCATTCAACAATAACAATACTGACCCTTATGAGGCTGGGGTAAAGCCGGGTAAAAAATAGCTAGTAAAAGAGCATATTGAACCCTTTGAAGATAAAAGAACCTCAGTAGAATGGTAATGATATTAATAACAAGCAAGTAAAGAAAGTCTTGAAAAGTAAATGGCATCATCCAAGGCATCTCAAGGTGTGCCTTCTCTCTGTGCACTGGATTTTCAACAGTGTGAACTGAGTAGCAGGGTAGAATGATCCCAAGGGTAAAGGCACTGACAGAGGATTGCTAATTTCCATAAATGACTCTGTATAAAGCACTAACCAGGCCTATACTTATCAGATTTAAAACTGAATCAGAAACACACACAGCCAAGGGGGAGAAAAGGGAAGGCGGGGTCAGTGGGTAGAAGGACAAGACTTTGCAACCAGGATAGCAAGATATAGCCCAAGAAAGGCTCAAGGGAGGTCAGCTTTGGCAGAGAGATGAGCATGTGACTGCGGGGGAGGTAATTCAAGAAGACAAGATTAGAAAGGCAGGAAGCAAGCTAGAGGAGAACAAAGGGTGAGGTGATAGGGAGGAAAGAAGCAGGTATGGACAAATAAATAACTGAGACAAAGTAAGATATTGGGGGCTACTTTGGTGTGTGTATGTGTGCGTGTGTGTCTGGGCACAAGGCAGCCACTTTGAATTGATGGTCAAAAAGAGGCTGCAACTGGGAAAGCTCACTCTAGATCCATTTGCAATACAGGACAAATCTCATTCCAGAAACTTCCATTTCTATGACAATCTCAGACTTATATGGCCTAGGCGATTTACTTCAAAAATGGCTCAGAGTAAGAACATGGTAGAAGGTGCCTGAAAGGAGAGGGGAGAGGCATGAAAGATAAAAAGAGATAGGAAAAAAACACGCTTTGAGCGCAGATAGTAATAGTAAAGATGGTCAGGGATGAGTCTATAAAGGAAGATTTTAAAGAGAAAAAGGTGACTGTTAGCACGACACGCACACACATGTGGAACAGTGAGCTTGCCTAGATATACTGGATGACCAATAGTACTGATCGCTGGTGAGGAAGAAGAGGCCATTGGGTTTGCTTGAAAGGAAAGCTAATTTCAGGCCTTAGTAAAAGTTTCTATTTAGTTGAAAACAGTGACAGAAAAAAAAACAACAAATGGAGACAGTAGAACCCTGTTGTCCTAGACTCTGGCTATTAGGACTCAAATTATAGAGAGAAATAACTCATGAATAGCCAGTATTAGATCAGCCAGCAGGCAGTTGTGATCAGGCTACCTGCTTCATCAGGAGTTCCCTAAGCCATACTGGCTGAGGGGGTGTTCTTAGCACAGAATAAAGCAGAAGAGAGAAAAATCAAGGACAGGAGACAAGAATGGTAGGTGGTGGGAAAGGGCCACCAACAGTTGCTTTGATGTCCTTCTGACTGGCATGACCAGGCAGTAAGAATGGCATATACTTCAAGTGTGGCCTATCTGAATACAGCAAAAAGATAAAAGAGAAACTTATTGAATTAATTTACAACTATGAATTCTACATTTTATATGGTATATTTAAATATAAACCACTAGGCCTACTGGCCACCCAGAGGACCCTATTGTTCTATTTATACATTACCGGCCCCAAGCAAGACTGCAGTCCAGCCCAGAAGTGACTGCGAAATGGAAAACCCAAAGGGGCTCATCTACATAGCATTTGGGGATGGTTTTAGAACCCGGAATCAAAAGCATTGTCATTTTTTACCCTTGCTGTCTGGCTCTCAAGAGTTTTCTATTACCCCTTAGTTTTAGAGTGAAAAACAGATAGAAAGAGGTCATAAAACAAGTTAATCTGGTTTTTCTGGTTCCTGGCCTAATACCCTAAACAGCAGACCACTAGATGTGGTCTTGCCGTGGACCACTGACTTACCCACAGCTCCCATGGACACCAGGATATTCTCTCGGGGGTTAATGTTCTTGTCATAAGGGCGATATCCGTAGAGGTGGGCAGCACTATTCACCAGCCAGGTGGCATTGAGCACAACGGCGTACCGCAAGAAAGTGGCAACATATAAGCTGTGTCGAAAAGTTTCACCCCAGAAATACCAGGGCACAATTGTGGGCAGGATGAAGCACATCATCAGGACAGCGGGCTTGTAATACCTACACGGAGAGACCAGACACTGAGTCAGTGGAGAGAGGACTTAGACTTGCCTGATTTCCATTATTGATGGGTTGAACTCTCTCCTACATTGTGAGGAAGGTGTGGCAGTCAACAGAGCAAGAGGGATGAGGTGGGGAATCTTGTGAGAACATGGGGTTATTATCTCACTTTTTAGATGAGGTAATGAGGGGTTAAATGACTTTTCTAAAATTGCACCATGAGGAACCAGTGGAGCAAGGGTTAAAATGCTGGTCTGATTCAAAATTTATTGCTCTCTTTTTTTTTTTTTTTAATACAGCATAATTCGAGGTGGGTAAAACAGGTGAGGTCCAGATTACAAATGAATGCACCGAGTTCTCCTTCCCAGGCTATTTTTCCATTCTGCCTGTGGGCTCCTCCCTCTTTCCGGTCAGCACTCTTTGCAGAGTCCACGTTTACTGTCTTGCCTCCATTCCTGCCAGTCATCCTCTAACCCTTCCTCTCATTTTCCCTCAGGGTCTTCAATGCCTGCTGGTCTCTGATCCTCAGGCCCTGTCCCATTATTCAATCTCTCAAGTGTAGACCAGGCCATTGACTTATTTCCTGCGTCTCTTCAGCAGTCAAGCCTGATGCTCGTATTATCATTGGTAACCTGCATTCAACTCCTTTCCAGTCTTCCCTCTGCGTCCTTGGCATGGGTCCTTGCTATCTCCTGCTTCTCACCTCTCTGGCTCAACGGTTTCATCACCTGTCATGAAAGTGATCTCTCTGAAGCACAACTCTGACCATGACACATTCCCACTCAAAAAAACTTTCAATGGTTTCCTATTGCCTATCAAATGAAAACCTAAGTCTGCTTTTAAGACTCTATAAGAATGGCACCAGTCTCCCTGTCTAGTCTGAATTCTACCACACCCTATACTTCAAGCAAAAGGACTCTGTTGCTGGAACATACTTGAGGCTTTAGCTCATTCTGTTCTTTTTGTACTGTTTCTCCCTCTCCTGTGACACCTGTGAAATTCTCTACCCATCAGTGGATTTCAAAGCTATTTTCTTCATCAACCCTTCCCAGATATTCCCCACTATGCAGTCTCTCTCTCCTTTGTGCCTCTTCCTGGTACAGAAAACATTTTGCCTTGTATCATAGTTATTCAGACACTTAGCTTATCCTTTCACTCACCAATAGGCTACAAACTCCTTGAGGTAAGGACTATGACACAATCATCTTTGTATCCATGACTTCCTAGGTCAATAAGCATTTGTTGAATTTAATTCATTTAATTAGGATAGCTCAGAAAGAACAATAGTCTATGGCTGTGGAGTTGGGGGCTGTTAAACATTGGGGTTTTAAATTATGATTTTGAATATACAAGCCCAGTGAATTTCTCAGTTAATGTTTATAAGTCTTAAGAGAAAAAGGGGAGTCCCCAAATGCCAGGTGCCCAGCTCCATTGCCACTCCCACTCACCTCCTCTGGAACATCACCAGCTTCTCGGCTTTTAGGTCAGACAAGTCTAGCAAACTACCCTTCTCTTTGACAGCTGGGTGTTTGCGCACAAGCAGCCAACCCACGTGAGAGAAGAAAAAGCCACGTCGGGCATTGTGGGGATCAGCATCTGATTCTGAAAACTTGTGGTGAACACGGTGATCTCGGGCCCATTCATAAGCATCATTCTGGAGAGACAGAGAAGAAGAATGTAGGCCTGAGGAGAGACACCCTCTTGGTGCAATCCCAATGGATAGACATCTTTAAGAGCCCATGGCTTTCAGCCCAATGTCATAAAATACCCAGGAGCTGGGGCTACAAAGGAGGGTCATGGAGTTTCCTCTTCTTTTTTCCCAATTTGCCACTGAAGCTTAAGTGGAAAAGCAACTTAAAGTCCCAGGACCACATGAATAGAACTGACTGCTTCATGAAGGTTAAACAGTGGGCAGCATGGAGGTAGATCATGGAGCCCAGAGAGCTTCATTAGCAGAGAACATTGTAATGCTTCAAGCAAGAAATGTTGGGAAAGGGCATCACGGGATACCTAATCCCTGGGCAGGGAGAACAAGACAGGCAGCCTTGCGCCCTAGGGTCCTGGTTAGTGGGTGAGACTGCAGAGAGCTGCACTCTGATGCCTTGGCAAGAGACAGCTCACAGCTCAGCAAGGCCAGGCATATAAATCACAAGCTTGGCCACATTCCCAAATGACCGCTGGGCTCCTCGGGGACTCTTTATTCCTTAAAGAATGTATAAACATGTCTTCCTTACCTTTGCCCCAATACCAGAAGCCTTCAAGGTATAAAGTACTATTGCACAGATGATTATGTAACTTTGGTAAGTACCTACATCAAATTTGGTTGCCTCTTTTTTTCCCCTCTGCTCCAATCTAAGCCCCACATCACATGCTATCCTTTGGCCATTGCTACCACTTAATAGTTACGAGTTCCCTGTTCCCAATTTCCTTCATTCTATCTCTGCTATAAACTTTCTGCCTCATCAAACCTCCATATTTGACTTAGCCAGCTTGGCAGCCCAAGCTAGGACCATATGTTGGCCTCCCTAACCTCTCAGTGACATAAATTTTTCATAAAAAATTGGAATAAGAATAGAACCTACCACCTAAGAGAATTTTATGAGGTAATCTACATCAGGTACTTAGAATACCAGGCACACACTCAGCACTATAAGTATTTGCTCTCATCACCTGAAAACAACAGAACTCCTGTGTCTATGAAACATCCACTGCAATCCCATTAAGGTGGAGTCATAAGAGATTCACCTAAAATGGTGAGTCTGTTGTCCAATGTCTGCCCAGCATCATAAACTAAGGCTTATGCATTGTAGCCCCTGAGGATGAAGAACCCCAACAGCTAGACTATGTGATAACAGAGGAACCTTAGGATAACTAGACTATTTCCTATTCATCTCCTGTTTTCCTTTTCTAGTGACTTAGAAGTGTGCTTATTCTTTATGGACTTAAAGACTGGGTCTGCACAGGTGACCACAAGGAGAGAGGAAAGTGAAATGGTGTCCAGGTGTTGCCCCCCTCCAGGTGCTGGTCTCCATTCAGCCCCTGATCATTGACAGAGCACAGGAGAGAGCTGAGCAGAGCCGGTTTCCTACCTGGAATGCCATGGTGTTGGCAATGATCAGGAAGACCCGCAGGGGCAGCCGAGCCTTGTAACTCCGGTGACTCCACAGGCGATGGGCTCCTGCTGTTATGCCCAGGGCGCTGACCATGTAGTAGAGAAATGCTGCCAGGCAGAAACAGTGAGAGGTCAATAATCTGGAAGATCATTCACATGTGGTTCTCTGTGTGTCTGCTATGTCCTCAGAGGCTTCGGGTGGGGATTTGCTTTTCCCTGAAGTACAGAGACACCTTGATCTCTTAGATCTCTCCTATTTTATTACTTGAAAAATACCATCATCTCCCATCCTCTCCACATAGGAACTGGAAGGAGCTAAGGAGTCCCGGGAGCTTTAGAAAGGCAGGACAGAGAAGAGAGAGCTTACTGCCCAGCCACTGATCACGCTTAGTCATAAGTAATATTATCCTATGTCCCGTCTCCTTTTACCTTCAGCTCAGCTTCCCCCCAAATTTTAAGGACTACAGACTACTCCTACAGAGCTTAGGACTCATAAGCAAGGGTAGTCTTAAAATATTTAACAGCCGGTATGATCTGGGCACTCGCTAATTCAAAGGGCTCTGTGTTCTAGAGGACACTTGGGAGCTCGGAACTCTGGCTATTTACCAACTGATACAAAAACATTTCAATATTTGTCTCCATATTAGGGGACAATCTGCCCTGCACATAAGTCATATCTGCACAGTGTCTTAAGCCTAGCCAAGAATTTGATATTCTGATTCTCCGGATTCCTTGAATGGGCTTTAAGATCCTCACTTTGCAGTTGAAGAAGATGCTCGGATAGGTCTCGTTTATCTGTGGTCATAGGCCAGTAAAGAATGGAACCACGGTTTGAAACTAGGATTTCTGTTAACAGTGTGTATGTTTCAGCTCTACCATCCAGCTCCTCAGGATGTGCACATAGTTCCTGTGCCTCTCCTTTGCCACCTCCCTCTGTTAGCCCATACTCTCTTTGGCAAGGCTAATTTTAGACAATGATGAAATTTGCTCAAGGCTGTGGGTGGAACACCCCAACACTGTCCCCCCTCACCTTCCTGGAGGCCTGCTAGCTCAGGAGGTGCCAGCTATAACCTCTAACTGGGAAGTGGGTTGCTGGTGTACCTATCTTCCTCTGTTCAGTGGCTCCAGGAGGCAGGGCCTGAGTGAGGCCTTGGTAGAGCCGATGACTGCTGACAATGTTTCATTCCTAGGGCAACAGCTAGAAACAATGGATCCTCAGTGGCCACAGAATTTAGTTGCAGTTGGAGACGCCACACATTGTAACAAATTGTCCTGTGTTCTTCTCCAGCCATAGATAGCAGTTTCCTAAACAGCCCCCTCCTCTTCCCAGCTCTATCTACCTCCACCTTATCCTAGTCCTACAGGATCCCAAGGACAGCCATGGAGCCAGCGTCTATCCCAGTGAAAGTTCTGTCTCCAACCCCTCTACGCTGAGATTAGGGCCCCAGGTGGTTTGCTGACCTCAAGCCATATGGCAAAAATCTGCTTGCATCTGCACCTGGAAAAATGACAGTTGAGCCACAACCACACAAATCATCAAGGAAGAAAAATGGCTTTGGGCACAAAAACAGAAACACTTGGCTTAGAAGCAAGGAAGCTTCCGGGGTGGTTTCATGCCACAGATGACCCTGGCGAGTTAACTCAGAAAGCACATAAGATCCTAGTATTAACAGGGGAATTGGGAAAAGAACCCAGATGTTCTAGTGCCTTTTCTATCAACACCTTTAAGCCTATCAACTAGAGTGAGGCTCATTCTCTACTAATGTCCAAATTGGCATTTAAGCAAAATCTCATAGCTTTTGTCCTAAGAGATGAGACGTTTTGCCCCTTAGCCCTCAATGTTGCCAGAGATACCTTTCAGCTGCTCCTAAGGGCCCCTCTGGGAGGCTCTCTAAATTGCTCAGTCTCAAGAAATGCTGTAATCACAACCAGTTGCTAATTTAACACTGTCCTTGGAGGTGATTAAAAAAAAAAAAAAAAAAATGAGGCCAAGCTCCTAAACTCTGAAAGTGGGACCCCTGACAGTCTCTGTCTCTTTCTTATTCCTTAAAACAGAGGAGTTTTGCTATTCTCATATCAGAATGGTCATTCAGTCAGCATCCACCACAGGGCCAAGGGAAAGGAGTACAGAGAAGATCACCATCCAGTTTCTGTGTGCCACATTTCTCTTTCCAAAGGCCTAGTGCACACCCATGGGCAGGGCACAAAAAGGAAGTGGGCACATTCTTGGTTTAGGGATTGCACTATGCCCCCTGCACCAGCAGCCGAAGGTAGGGAGCAAGCAGAAGCAAGCTGGCTAAACTCTGGACTTAACCAGAACTACAGGGAGTGCTGAGGCTGGACGGGGCCTACAGGCAACAAAACTACTTGTGAAGATTCCTCTTTGGGAGTGGAGGGGTGGAGAGAGGAATCCAGTTCCCCTGGGGAATCCTCATGCTGCAACTGCAGTTCAGCTGGGTTCTCAGAGGGGCTAGAGAGCAGATGTGCCCCTCTGCTCACAAATACAAGAGCCCTTCCTGGTCTGCAGAAGAACTGATTTTCTGTGCCTGGCCAGCCCCAGCAATGACACATCTGTCACCTAAGGAGCACTATCTTCCTGATCCTAAAAAAGTATTCTTGTCCCAGTTTGTACCTGGAAAGGTTGAGATCCCTACCCAATTGTGTTTCACTGTCTGAGGCACTGAGATTTCTCAATACAAAGCTCTAGGGACCAGGTCCCACCACCTTTAGATGAAAGAGGTCCTAGGAGAATCAGCTAAAACTTGGTCTACTAGCCCTTCTACATAACTACCCTCCAAGAGTGCAGCTCTCAGCAAGCACCACACACCTGAGACTACTCTGGAAACCCTAACATCGGTTCCTGGAGAGATCCAACTCACCATCATCAGAGAGGGTGGGTCTTTGGAGTTCCCTGCTCTCCCCTCCCCAGCTCAGGCTTATGGTGGCCGAGGTGAAAATGCCTGCAAAGCGCATGTGTTTGGGGGAGGGGGGGGGGCTTGCTATCAGCTCATACCCATGGATCCCTGAAAAAGCTGAGCTAAGGGCAGGTCAGGGACAGAATTGGGAACTGTCTCCCTCACTGCAGCAGCCTCAAAGCTGGGGCCGCTTAGGGCTCTTTTCTGGCCTGGTCTAGCTGTCTTAGCAAGGAGAGACTGCATGGCATCAGGAGACGGGCTGGAGCAGCCTAGGAGTGGGACACGAAACATATCCTCAGCTGTATTTCAAAGGACATTTCGCTGAGCCGTGCATACAGTTCCCTGGAGACCTACAGGGAATCACAGAACACCACATCTGTTTAACTTGGGTCCTATAGGAGCCTTTATCTTTCTTTCTTTCTAACAAAGGAGGCTGTTGGGCCAAGGGTCAGGGCAAATAACTGTGTGGGTAACTACCTCTCTGTTCCTCCTTCTCCTACTCTCTTCCTGCACAGTTTCTCTTGCTGTCCCATGACTGCACTCAGCATATACCCCCTGATACCACTGGTCTTATCCCATGTTCCCATGCCTCCCAGGTAGGGTCCTTGATTATTTTGTGGATGACAGGGCTGGGACAAGCAATCAAGCAAATGGCTTGAAACAGAAAAACTCTTTCAGGGGAAGCTGACTCTCTGGCACAGGTCTATTTACTTCAAAGCCTGCAGCACATAGTCTCAGGCTCCTTCCCCAACACCCTTATGAAAAGACCCCCAGCATTGCCACCCCTGCCTCTCACTCCCCTTAATCTCTGTTCCCAGACCACTCAGCCTCTTGGAAATCACTGGGAAACCTGGGCGGGGGGGAGGGGAGGGCTGATGTCTCTGTTCCATGTAAGCAACTACCTTATTAAAGAGTGGAGAGAACCTGGGGTATTGGGTCAGGAGGACAAGAAAAACTCTTACCCCAGATCCAGGTGTAGAGCTTGCATGTGGGGATTAATATGATCCCATACAGGGCTCCCAAGTGTAGCAGAGACATAAGGATGATGTTCCTCCAGACATACTCAAACTTGGGCCTCGGGCCCTCCTTATCCTTATAGCTTGGGTCATAGATGTCATCTTTCATTTCAGGGCGGATGTCTTCATCCGCGTGTAGGAGATTCTCCAACTTGCCTTCTCCATTCTGCAGGATCTTGGAGGGAGGCTCTGTGATGGTGGTGGTGGTTGTGTAGGAGCTAGAGATCTGGAAGGGAGAGGAAGTGGAGAGTCAGGAGAGAGGAGATTACACGTGGAGGTAGCAGGGACCATTTAACTCTCTCATCAAGCTGGGGGAAGGGTGAAGTACTGGCAGAGACCCTGCGCCAATACCCAGGTTAACTGAAGGCGGATGGAAGAAAAGGAAGCCCCCAGGAACTGTGCAGATAGATTGGAGAGAGGGGCTGAAACCTCAAGGTGAAGGGGCAATAGAAAGGAGTAAAAACACTTTCACCCCTTCGAACACACAAAGAAACACCCTTAGGCATACATACATAAGGGTGTCGGCACGATCCGGTTTTTCTTTTAAGCTCAAGAAAAGAAAGTTCAGAAACCAAGTCCCCAAATTACAATCCACATTCCCAACAAACGAAGGCAGTACAACTCGCAAATGATGGCTCGGTCCTCCGCGGAGATCTCAACTTCTCCATCAATGGGTCACCTAGAAGCCCAGCCAGCGCCGGCTACCCCGCGGTCTGGAAGCCAATGCTGGGAAAACTCACCTCCTCTTGCAGCAAGTGGGCCGGCATCTGGGCTCTCTGATGCTGGGATCACTTTCCCAGGGCTGAGACTGCGGATCGAAGTTCGGGACAGCTGGGACTCCGGCGAGATTTCGGTGGCGGGGTCCAAGTTTGTGCGGCGTTGGACGGAGTTGCGCTGGGAATCCTCTACCGCCTTGCGCGCTGGATCTGTGACCAGTGTGCGGAGATCTCCCAAGCCTGGGTATTTAAAGGCTAGAGCTGGCAGTGGATGACCGTGTCCAGTATTTCCTCAGACTTCTTTTATTCGCTGCCAACAGGGGCAAAGTGCGCAGAGTTGGTTCGCCGCCGTGGGACCCCCGCATGGGCGGAGAGGGGAGGAGACAGCAACGAGGCGTGCTAGGGGCCCGACACGCAAAACCTGGATGCTGCAGACATACCGCGGCTCAGCAGCCGCAGCTCCTGCCCCTGGGGAAATGCTAATGGGCTTCTGTAGACTCTGGAGCGTCATTGGCCGAAGGGAATTTGGTGCCACCTCGTCCTGCCGTTGCCATTGGCTCGGCGCAATCTGCTGTTCCCTCTGCCGCGAGCTCCTCGCTCCCCCTCCCCATCCCTTTCTCCTCGGCTTCCCTTCCACCGGCCGCTGGGCCTCTGTCCGGCACCCCGCGGTCTCAGAGGCTCTAGGGAGCTTTCTCTCCGGAAGACCAAGAGGACCTGGTCCGGGAATAGGGGGTGGGTACCAGCCCAGGATTGGCCCCCAAGCCCTTTGCAAATGGATGGGCACTGGGGAAGTTTAACAGAAAACAGTAGAGAGGCCACGGGGACGAGCACTACGCACAACTCCATCCTGCTTTCCCCACTGTTCCCAGAGACGTGTGGGGAAGGAAGACGTGGCGTTTAACCTGGGGTCGGGTTGGCATGAGGCCGGGGAGCCCGCCGCCCTCCCTAGCGAGCGCTGGGGACTCGGTCCGCTGGGGAACAATGGCTCTGCCCCGCCCACCAGCTCTGTGTAACCAGAGATCGCTGAACTCGCCGAGTCTTCGGGTGGGCGGTAGAGCGTACGCACGCCCATCCACATGTGTGTGGACCTGCACGCGCGCATGATGCTCAGCCAGTAGGCACTCCCAGCAGAGTCGGTCACGCCAGGCACCGGCGAGCCATCCCACCCCTCTGCCCACTCCTCCAGACCGTGCGCGGCATGTTTTGGAGATTCTTCAGAGGATCAGGTTGTAATTTTGAAATTTCCTTCATGGAAAAAATGCAGGAAGCACTGACATGGGCTTTCACCCAAAGCAGGAGAAAGGGCTGTATGAAACAAGAATAGCTGATAGGTATGAAATTATTACTGCAAGCCAATTCACAAAAATAATTTTATTTAATCCTTACTGTGACCATCCATATGAGGTGGGTAGTCCATATTGTCTTTAAAGATGAGAAAAGTCAGATATGGAGAGATTAAATAACTCTCTGTGGTCACAGAAGCCAGAAAGTGGTGGAGCTAGGAGCTGAGCCCAGAAGTGTGATGCTAGAGTCCAAACTCGTATTCTCTGGGTTCTTGAGATGCTCTTACCTCACTGACCTGTCCCTCATGCCCTCCCTGTCTTCTCTAGGTCTGTGGAAGCCTTAGCATGAGAGTAAGCTGAGAACCAGGCAGGCTCTGCATTCTCCCATCACCCTTCCATAGCTATGCCTCCTCAAACGCTAGCCCAGGATTCTTCCTCTGGGAAGAGGAGAAAATAAGAACTCCTTTGCAAACAATGGATTTCTCAGGAAGACAGGCACCCGGAATTACTTGGGAGGAGGATTAAGAAGCTCCTTGTTGGCCACTGGTCTCAAGGTCAGGCCAACTCTCTGATCAGTCACCAGGTACCTCCATTGTAGTCCTGGCCCTCTGTCTAGTGCAGAAGTTTTATTTTATTTTATTTTTATTTGTATTTTTTTTAATGGAAGGTTTTATTTATTTATTTATTTTTTCTTTATTGATTTGCGGGGGGGGGGGGAGAGACAGAGACAGAGATAGAAACATTGATGAGAGAACATTGATCGGCCAGCTGCCTCCTGCATGGCCCTCGCTGGGGATATGGCCTACAACCAGGCATGTGCCCTGACCAGAAATCCAACTGGGACCTCTCAGTCCATGGGACGATGCTCAATCCACTGAGCCACACCGGCCAGGCTGGACTTATTTTATTTTTATGTATTGATTGATCTGGAGGAAAGAGAGAGAGGGAGAGGGAGAGGGGGAGGGGGAGAGGGAGAGAGAGAGAGGAGAGAGAGAAGAGAGAGAGAACAAAACATTAATTTGTTGTTCCACTTATTTATGCATCCATTGGATAATTCTTGTAGGTGCCTTCACCGGTGATGAAACCCAAAACCTTGGCATATCAGGACAGTGCTCTAACCAACTGAGCTACCTGACCAGGGCCAGTGCAGAAGTTTTGAATGAGACTAGATGTTTTCCAATATGGACAGCTTGTCTTGTCATGGCTCAGAAATGCTTGGCATGTGGAAGAGAGGTCATCTCCTCTTCAGGCTCTCTCCACATGTCTGATTTTGCCTAATTCCTCTCCGAAATACAGGGTTACTTTTCAAGGAAGAAAATTCAGTGTTTCTTTTGGGGTGTACTTTTAATTGTGGCTGAAAGTGGTTTTACCATTAGACAGGCTTTCTTTCTCTTTAACTGCCTAAGTATATTTGACCTCGTTTCTCCTAGACACTGGAGGTCATCAGTGAACAATCTGAAAAAAATCAAGGTTTCTTGGAAACTGCTCTCCTCACCCTTAAACTCTAATAGATGCTACTGCTGGTATTACTTAGTGCTGGCATTAGTACTTAAGGCAGGTGCTAGTAATAATTCATTTTCTGCCAGAGAAAAGGGAGGCCTGCCAAGACAAAAATGTAGAAGTGGAGTGTTTCATTCCTCTCTACAGATAATATATGCTACCCTGTGGGGCAAACTTTGGAAGTCTAGGGAAAGCCTGGTTTGGGGAGAGAGTTTCAGGAAGAAATGGTCAGAGCCATCTCATTGTTGATAAGTATGACAGAAAGGTGACTGGTTCCCTAGCTTGAGATTCCTCACTGAAGTTCATGCAGGGCATATCACATGGCTATGAATGTCACTCATGACTTTAAAACTCTCAGTAACTTGCTACAGCCTACAAAATATGGCTGCATGGTATAAGTAATACAGGAAAGCATGAGCTTTGATATCAAGAAGTATTAGGCCAATGGCAAAATAGAAGTTGTAAATAAATATGTGATCGATATTTGTATATCAGACAGTTTATATATAATAGATATTTTAGTATAAAAGAGGAAAGTACGCCCTGGCCGGTTTGGCTCAGCGGTTAGAGCATTGGCCTGCGATATGGAGAGACCCAGGTTTGGTTTCTGCTAGGGGCACGTACCTCGGTTGCAGTTTGTCCCCGGCCCTGGTTGGGTCGTGTGGGTGGCAACCACTCAATGTGTCCCTTTCACGTCGATGTTTCTCTCTCTCTCTCTCTCTCTCCCTCCCACTCTATCTCAACAAAATATGGGAAAATGTCCTTGGGTGAGGATAAAAAAAAAAAAAGAAAGAAAGAAAAGAAAAAAGTAAAAAATATGCTTGGGAGTTGGAGATTGGAGCTATAAACCTTCCTCTATGAAAAGAGACACAAGGTACCATGGCAATTTTTAAACTTCATTTTGATCCTTGAACTCAAAAGATCAAGAAGAAACAGACCCCCTTTAGCCATCTTACGTAAGTAAGGTGTCAATAGCAAGAAGTCACAGAAAACCGTCTCCCTGTTCACTCAGCCTGTCTCAAGTGTTTCTTGATCTGGCTGTGATAGGCAAGGAATTGTTCATATTCAGGACAGGGTCAGGAATGCAAATCTATGCTTGGAAAAGTTCTCTGGTTCACCCCCATTTCTCTAGTTGACCTGGTGCTCTGAGCCTGAAAATCCTGAGGCCCTCTTATCCAGCACAGCCAGGTAACAATACCCAGAGGGGGCATTTCACTGCAACAGTTTGCCAGAATTATAATTGTTTCTCAGCCAAAGCCTTGGGAAATTTTCACTACTTTTGTCATGAACCTGATGAAAACATAATTGAGAATGCAGTGATACAGTGTTTGCATTTATTGTAGTCACCACTTTTTTCTTCTTTATTAGCATAAATAAAATTAGAGGTGCTTATGCTGGATTAAAAAAGCTACCTCGAATTAACCAAATGAGAATATTTTTATTGTTTCCTTAACTGAGAATTTGTTTCCCCTTGGAGCAGAGATCACTTTTACTCCTGAGGCCTTGGTCATACTATGGCTCTCAAGTGACAACAGTCAAACCAACACACTGACTTGGATTCTAAGTTTGTTTTTCTGTCAAGGGGCAGAAAAAGTAACAAATTGTCCCAATAATTATTACAGCAAAAAATTAACTGCCGTTATGTATAATGGGCTCATCCAGATTGATAAACTTAGCTGAATCCCAAAATGATAAAAAAGCAAAGGAACTGAATGGCCACTTCATAAGAGAAGACATATAGATGGCAAACAAACACTTGAAATATGTTCAACTTTACTAATTATGTAATACAAATAATAATGATATGTAATTCTTTACTACCAAAGACTTGAGAGTATTCAAGTCTGATAGGAGAGTAAATTGATTCACAAACATATTCACTACATTATTTACAATATTATATAATGTTACATAATATTATAAAAACTAGAAATGATGATACAGTTTTATGCAGTTAACAATAAAAATATTGTGTAAGAAGCATTTTTTTTTTTTTATCCTCACCCGAGGACATTTTTCCATTTTTTGTTCAGATAGAGTGGGGGGGGGGGGGGAGAGAAACATCGACGTGAAAGGGACACATCGAGTGGCTGCCACCTGCACCACCAACCAGGGCTGGGGACAAACCGCAACTGAGGTATGTGCCCTTAGCAGGAACTGAACCTGGGTCTCTCTGGACCGCAGGCCGACGCTCTAACCGCTGAGTCAAACCGGCCAGGGCGAGAAGCATTTGTAATGATACAGAAAAATGTTCATGCTGTAATGTTAACAAGGTAGAACAGAAATTTATATATTTATGCCCGGCCAGTGTGGTTCAGTGGTTGAGTGTTGACCCATACACCAAGAGGTCGCCAGTTCGATTCCCAGTCAGGGCACATGTCCAGGTTGTGGGCCTGATCCCCAGTGGGGGGCGTGCAGAAGGCAGCCAATCGATGTTCTCTCTCATCAATGTTTCTATCTTTCTCTTCCTCTCCCTCTAAATGAATAAAAAAAATTTTTTAAATTTATATATTTATGTGATCACAACTATGTAAAAGAACATTGTAAAAGGGAGAAAAAAAAGGACTATTAGACTGAGATCTTGGTTCTGAAAATTTACTGAGACACTCGCTAACCTTGGTCAGTTTACTTTGTCCTGTGAGCTTCAGTTTCCTCATTTGTGATATGAAGATAATAATATTTGTTTTGCAAAATTGTTGTGATAGTCACGGGAATGTAAAATACAGCATAGGAAATATAGTCAATAATATTGTAATTATGTATGGTATCAAATGGGTGAGGACTTTGTAAGTTATAGAAATGTCTAATCATTAAATTGTACACCTGAAACTAATATAATGTTGCAGGTCAACTGTAATTATAATGAAAAAAAATTACCTTTTTTAAAAAGATCATCTCTAAAAAAAAAACAAACCAAAATTGTTGTGAGTGTTAAACAATGTACTAAGGTAATTAATACACTCTTGGGTACATAGTAAGTTTCAATTATAGTATTCAAAGTGCTCCATGATCTGACTGAACTTCCTATTTCAGCTTTAATTCTCACTACCTGCTTGGTATAACTTACACCTTCATCAAACTGCTCTTTTACTGATTTCTAAATATGCTCCATTTTCCCAACTTTTTCTCCCCTTAATTCTGCCTGTCAAAATACTATTCATTCTTGCCCTGGCCCCTGTGGCTTGGTTGGTTGGAGTGTCATCCTGTGGACCAAGCGGTTGCAAGTTTGGTTTCTGGTCAGGGCACTTGCCTGGGTTTGGGGTTTGGTCCCTTGCTCCCCTGGTCCCCTCAACCAAGGCTGTGCAGCAAGTCAATGTTTCTCTCTCTCTCTCAAATTAATAAACATATAAACCAAGCTTTGTCTCTCTCTTAAAGACATACCATGTTCATGGATAGGAGGACTCAATGCTAGTCTATAGATTAATTTAATCCCTATAAAAATCCAACAGGTTTCTTTAAGAAAGTAGATAAGCTGATTCTAAAATTTAAGTGGAAATTCAAAGGTTCTAGAATAGCCAAAATAATCTTGGAAAAGAAAAACAAAAGTTGGGGAGATTAAACTATTTTATTTCAGGATTTACTATAAAGTTAGAATAGTCAAAACAGAGTGGTATTAGAAAAAGTAAACACAGCCCTGGCGGATTTGGCTCAGTGGTTAGAGCGTTGGCCTGCAGTCTGGAGGGACCCGGGTTTGGTTCCTGCTAAGGGCATGTACCTGGGTTGCAGTTTGTCTCCGGCCCTGGTTGGGTCGTGTGGGTGGCAACCACTGGATGTGTCCCTTTCATGTCGATGTTTCTCTCTCTCTCTCTCTCTCTCTCTCTCTCACTCTCTCTCTCTTTCTCTCTCTCCCTCCCACTCTGAACAAAAAATGAAAAAATGTCCTCGGGTGAGGATAAAAGAAAAAGTAAACACAAATAGATTAATGAAACAAATAAAAAATTTCAGAAATATACCAACACATGTATGGTTAACTAATTTTTTTTATAAAGATCCCAGGTCAATACCATGTGGAAGGGTAATTCTCTTTAACAAATATTTCTGGAACAATTGCTATCCATACCCAATAAATAAACCTCAACCTCTAGCTCACTCTATACACAAACCTTAATTTAAGAGGGGTCATAGAGCTAAACGTATAACCCACAGCCATAAAGCTTCTATATTAACCCACAGGAAAATATCTTGGTGACCTGAGGTAGGCAAAGATTTTTTGGACAGGACACAAAAGCAATAACAATAATTTTAAAAAATGGACAAATTAGACTTCATGAAACTTCAAATTTTCTACTATCAAAAGGAACTATTCAGAAAATAAATACACAAGCCAGAGAATGAGAACATACATCATAGCGCATAAAAACATAAATAACTTAATAAAAAAAAGACAAAAGATTTGAACAGACATTTCACAAAAAAGATATAGAAATAGTCAATAAACACATGAAAAATAGTTTATCATTAGACTTAAACATGACACTCAAAGCACAAGCAACAAGAAAAAAAATAGATTGGACTTCATCAAAATTAAGAAATTTTGTGATTTATAAGACATTATCAAGAAAGTGAAAAGAGCCCTGGCTGGTTTGGCTCAGCGGTTAGAGCATCAGCCTGTGGTCCACAGAGACCCAGGTTTGGTTCCCGCTAAGGGTACCACAGTTGCAGTTTGTCCCCAGCCCTGATTGGGTTGTGTGGGTGGCAGCCATTTGATGTGTCCCTTTCACATCGATGTTTCTCTCTCTCTCTCTTCCTCTCTCTCCCTCCTACTCTATCTGAATAAAAAAATGGAAAAATGTCCTCGGGTGAGAATTTAAAAAAAAAGAAAGTGACACATCGATGTTTCTCTCTCCCTCTCTCCCTCCCTTCCTCCCACTCTACCTGAACAAAAATGGAAAAATGTCCTCAGGTGAGGATTAAAAAAAAAAGAAGAAGAAAGTGAAAAGACAATCCACAGAATGGTATTTGCATGTCATATATTTGATGAGAGACATACCGAGAACATATGAAGAACTCTTAAAACTCAATAGTAAAAAGCCAATAACCTAGCAGAGAGGAGGGTGTCAACGGGGGGAAAAAGGAGGACATCTGTAATATTTTCAACAATAAAGATTAAAAAAAAAAACAACAATTAAAAATGGAATAGACATTTCTCCAAAGAAGATTCACAGATAGCCTACAAGCACATGAAATACTCAACATTGTTAGTCATCAAACTGAACATTTATGATCTGCACATTTTTTGGTCTGCACATTTTATTGTACAGTAATTATACCTTAACTTAACTAGGAGGGTTGAGAACCAGAGTATGAGCCCAGGAAAAGGAGCCCTAAAATCTGCTTTATACATTTGCAGTAAGTATTTATTGAGCCCCTACTGTAGGGCAGGCACTGCTCTGGGAACTGGGGCGCTGGTGAATAAGCCCCATGTTCTTGGAGCTTACATTCTGGTGGGATGGACAATGAAAATAAACAGATATATAAGGTGAAGGAGGGAAAAAAAAAGGGATAAAGGGATTTAAAGTAAATTGTTCTACTAAATGCAGAAACTTTGGAGATTCTAGGCATCATCTTTGCTCAAGAGGACCCCAAATTCCATTTCTTCTTTTAAAATTGCTGCTCATGCCCTGACTGGTTTGGCCCAGCAGTTAGAGCATAGGCCTGCAGACCGAAGGGTCTTGGGTTCGATTCCTGGTCCTGGTTGGGATCATGTGGGAGACAACCAATCAATGTGTCTCTTTCACATCAATGTTTCTCTCTCCTTCCTACCCTCATTAAAAATCAATGGAAAAATGTCCTCAGGTGAGGGTTAACAAAATAATAATAGTAATAGTAATAATAATAATAATAAATAAAATAAATTGCTGCCCACTTGCCCTATAAACCCAGTGCTTCAGTGTTTGTGACTAATAATTCTCCTAGCAGAGTTCCCATTTGCCTGTTTCTTTTCTAGCTCCCCTTGGGCCACAAATATGGTAATCAGGATTTGCCCTCCCTTCTTCCCACTCTACCTGAACAAAAATGGAAAAATGTCCTCAGGTGAGGATTAAAAAAAAAAAAGAAGAAAGTGAAAAGACAAACCACAACTGAGGTACATGCCCTTGATCAGGAATCAAACCCGGGACTCTTTGGTCCACAGGCCAACACTCTAACCGCTGATCCAAACCAGCCAGGGCTCTCTTACACTTTTTAACATAGATCTAAGCCAAACTTTAGGTGTACATAAGTAAAGATACTATTCTCCTTTGACCTAAGTCCCTACCCCATGGGTGACAGAAGCCAGGCCATCTCCTCCTGCATAACTGACAGGTACTGGATGAATTGTTCCGCATGACCTGTCACTTCAGTCCCTCCAGATCCTGAGATCAAAGTGCCAGCTTGTTCAAATAAACAAACATACTGAGACAAGTTGTGAGCCACCCAACCCCACGTATCTTGTCCATCCACACTGGCCAAGGCATTGTTGTGTCAGGGTAAAAGGCCAGATCTATACAAACTTTCCTCACAACCCTACCTCAGGCTTTCTCATGGGACAGAGGGCAATGTGGACAGGATGGAAGCCAGCTCCTAAGCCTGCCTGGGCCAGCGATTGTTCCACGCCAAGCGGAAGGGCCAGGGCTTTCTCTGGTTGTGGGCTCTTCCCTGTCTTGTGGTCCAAGCTAAGTCAAACTAGAAAAGCTAGCATGATTGAACTTCCAGAGGACAGGGGACTAGGCTGGTCTGCCTTTCTGGATCCCATTTGGGTACCACTGGCTTCTGGAGAAGAGCGAGTGAAGCAGAGGATGGGGCCCCCACATCTCCATGAGTATATTGGTTCGCTGATTCAGCAAATGTTTATGGAACAGCATATGGACCCAGTAGTAAGCACTAAGGAGGTCCTGACCTTTGGCAGGTTAGCATAGTGGAGGAGATCCTCATGATGTTGGATGATATAGCTTAGCACAAAATGCTATGGACCCCAGAGGAGAGGCACACAAGACCAGCTTGGGAAAATCAGGGAAGACTTCCTGAAGAGGTGGCAGTGCTAAATCTCAAGGGGGTGGTTGAGATGTAGATGTGGAGAAGGGCAGTTGACAAATTTAGAGGCCCAGAAGGAAAGAAACTCTAAACTGATATGCCACTGACTAGAACCCTCAACTATGGCTCCTCCTGGGCCCCAGGCCAGAAAGATGGTGTCTTCTGCTGAGTGACCCTGGTCAGTAAGATGCCAGGGCATTTGTCCCTCTAGCTTCCTATGTTACCACGCTGTCCAGGGAGCTATGACCTACCTCTCTCTCTAGCCTTTCTTCCCAAGGTTCTCTCCTGTCAGGTACAGAATGAGTGTGTATGTGCATGTGTGTGTGTGTGTGTGTGTGTGTGTGTGTGTGTGCGCGCGCACGGAGGCACAGATCGAGTGTGTGTGTGTGCTCATGTACACACACTTGCATGCACTGATACATAAGCATGAAGCATATTACTACCTATCTCTCAGACCTGGGTGTATGTCTGCAGGTCAGATAGTGCATGTGACTGGGAACAGTTAATATTTTGGACAGAGTACATGGCTGACAGTCTGAGCAGGTGAAAACTGGAGACTAAAGTCTTAAAACCAAGGCCAGGCTGGAGAATGCTATGGTGGCTTGGCCTCCCACAGGGAACCTTTTGCCAGCCTGGGAAACCAGCCCCACACTGGAGCATTCCAGCTAGAACGGAACATACAGAGAGGACAAGCAGATGCAGGCCCAGGGCCTTCAAGAAATAAAATAGCCAAAAGGACAGTCTTTCTTGCCCTGACTCTGCTCTGGAGCCAAAGTGAGGAGAGGGGTGGTGCTTGCCCCAGCCTGGTCTTTGTGGTCAGAAAGAGGTATACCCCATTTGCTCTCTGTAGTGGCCAGGAGTGTCCTGAGGGAGGTCACAATTGTCTTCCAAAAGGTCAAACCAGGGCTTTCCTCTCGCCCATATGTAAGGTGTGAGACTTTAGCCAATGCTAGCTCTTCACCCTCCCGCTCAGTTTCTTTCCTTCCCCTCCCTACAAGTAGGCCCCTGTCAGAACTCTCCCGGGCCAGTCTTTCCCACCAGCTGGCCTCCTGCACAGGGAGGAGCACAGTCAGCCCACTCTCCCCTGGCCTTCCCTTTGCTTGACAGTAACCTCTTCCCTAGCTGATGTCACCCCTGATTTGCACTAACACAGCAGCTGAGTGGAGCTCAGCAGGATTGCAAGGTCCAGAGGGCAGCTGGCTGTGTTCAGAGCCAAGCTTCCTTCTGGGTTCGCCCCACCCCCTTCCCCAACTCGTCCAGCTTTTCCTGGCCAGTGTCCACTGCTCTCCCATTCTGTCTCTCTGCCAGTGTATCCACCTGGGGGTTGAGTGTTGACTGGGCCCTCCATGTGCCCAGGGGAAAGTCAATTAATTTCCTCCCAACTCTGTGGGAGGAAGATATGGAACCAGAGTTCTGGGCCCACCCCTGGGGAGCTCACAGATCTCCAAGAAAAATAGAACAAAGAACAGGATAGTTCAGAGCAGCCAACTGAACAGGATAGTATCTGATCGAAGAGGGTAAACATACCACATTAAGTAGGATATTGGTTTGGGAAAGGGAGAGGGGCCCTTTCTTATAGAGGGGCCCCTAGAGTTAGGGAAAGAGAATGGGCTTGAAACAGACTCATTTGGCATTTTTGCAATGTCTACTTGTGTGCACTAACATGCTTTGACAGTCTATTAACATTTACCCCCATACTTACTCCTCTTTTACAAGGCTCAGAAAAGTTTACCAGCTTGGGGTTATTGGGGTGGGGGGTGATGTGGTGCAAATGTATTAGGCACATCTGCTAGGTGTGTGGTAGGTACTTCACAGATTTTGTCTAGCAAGTCATTCTTCCTGAGCACAGAAACAAACATGCTAAGCAAACGGTGGGAAGGGTCCTGATCTTCCTCTGTCCTCCCACCATCCACCACTGCACCATGGTCCCGTCCAGCCTCCATAAACCCTGGAACCTAGGGTCCTGGCCCCTGGGCAGGTTCTAGTCTGAAAGGCCTCCTGGGTCACCTAGAGGCATCCTCCTGCTTCTACACTCCCCACCTCCACACTTCTTCTCCTCACTTCTGACCAAGAGAGGAAAGGGAAAATCCTACACTTGCCCTTAGCTTTACCTATGATGTAAAATAATTATGTTTAAGGTGTTAAGCAATGTCATTATGGGAGACTTCCAGGCTATTTCTCTGCTGTTTCCACATGAGGGGTTAGCCCGATTCCCTCTTGATTGCTGGAGTTATTTCCTTTTATTTCTCCCAGGAGACTGGGTTTACAATGCTTTCTGGCCCAGACATGCTCTTGCTGAATCCTTGGTTTCCCGGTGTCCTTTCAACCAGCAGCCCAGAGAGCCAACTATACTCACCCATCCCTGCCAAGCCAGTCTTTCCGCCGAGAACCAGCCAGGTGGAAAGGGGAGATAGCAGAGCCTTCAGCTCCTAGAACACGAGGGAGGCCCACGGGCCTATTGACCCAGTCAGTCCCTGTCATGCACTCTTTCCCCTAACACTCTCCTTACCAGACTTCTGCTTTCCCCAGACAAATGACAACTTCTTCTGCCTGACTCCCAAGAGCTACCAGGCCCTTTGACCACCTGGCAAAGGTATGGCTACCCTATCATGTACTTGGCTTTGGCTGAGGCCATAACTTGGTGCCAAGGGAGGGTCATCTGAGATAGTGAGATTCTAGTAAAGGGATGGGGCCTGGTACTGGCCAGCCTCCTGGCAGTGTAGGCTGGCACCTGCACTTGTGGGCAAGGAGTGACCAACGCTCCCTAATCCCGTTATCTCCTTCAGATTTCAGGGTTTATAAACAAGAAGGAACCGAAGGCAGAATTCTGGAAAAGGTAGGGCTTGCTTGGGAAGGTGCGTGTACCTGGGTTCATCCAGAAGAGCAGGAACAGCCCAGGCCGGTTTGGCTCAGCGGTTAGAGCGTCGACCTGCGGTCCTGAGAGACCCGGGTTCGGTTCCGGCTAAGGGCACGTACCTCGGTTGCAGTTTGTCCCCGGCCCTGGTCGGTTGTGCAGGTGGCAGCCACTCGATGTGTTCCTTTCACATCGATGTTTCTGTCTCTCTCTCTGTTCCCCTCTCTCCCTCCCACTCTACCTGAACAAAAAAATGGGAAAATGTCCTCGGGTGAGGATAAAAAAAAAAAAAAAAAAAAAAAAAGAGCAGGAACAGAGTCAGATACAGGGGAAGGGAGAAGCCTATTCTTTGGTCACTGGGGGAGGGGGGGAGGAGAGGAGAGTGAAATCAGCACATGAAGTGAGAGGTGGGGATTAAATTGTCCCCCACAGTGGTGGGCAGTACAGATGGCACGTGGTAGAAGGTAGAAGGCTGAGGCTATCCCTTCTCCATGGGAAGGTGTGGAGGCCATAAGAATGGGCCTCATAGATCTCCAACTACCAGTGGAAATAATTGACCAACAGCATTCACCTGGGCCACACTTCCAGGCGAGCACCCTGGTAACTCCCACGTCCTAGGAGCAGCCCAACCGATGATTGAACTTAGCAGGGATACTAAGGCAGGCTTCTTCCTAGGAGACACACAATTCCCCTGATGGTTTATTTTGGTTCCCTGAACTTCTCGGACCCATACTGACATAGAAGACAACTAAATAGGTAAGTATCCATAGCTTAAGACCTATTAGCAATGCCAGACATAAACCTTTAGAGTTACACAGAAGTAAATAATACGTAACAGGAAGGAGCTGGGAATAGAAATGGTCCCTAGGTTGGCTACCTTCTGAGCACAGTCCCCTAAACTGCTTCATCTGCTTAAAAAAATATATATATATATATGTTTTTATTGATTGTTTTAGAGAGAGGGAGAGAGATACAAACATGGATGTGAGAGAGAAGCATCAATCTGCTGCCTCCTGCACGCCCCCTACTGGGGATCGAGCCTGCAACCAGGGTGTGTGCGCTGAACGGGAACTGAACCGGACGTCTCAGTTCATGGGGCTGTACCTATCTACTGAGCCACACCAGCCGGGCTCATCTGCTTTTGTACTGACTGAGACAGGACAAGTGTCCTGCTGCCACCTGGTGGTCACTATGGGCCAAGCACCTTTGCGGCTTCCATCCAGTTCTATAATTCTGCTCAAGAGGGTGAGAGGAGAGAATTTGTTTCTGGTGTTTGGGGTCCTCTCTCACCCTCATTTGCAACATAAACTATAGGAATTGATCCCGAACTTTACATCCAAAGTGGTCCTCTTTTATAATCAGCACCATCATTGTATATATCTGCAAATATACTAAAAACCCTTGAATGGTACACTTTAAATGGTTAAATTGTGTGGTCAATAAAGCTGTTTTTAAAAATCTGCACCAAAAGAGGAATTGGAATGAACTGAGACTTTTAGAACATGAAGATGCGAATGGTTGGTTTAAATTCTTGGGACAGCCCCAAACAGATATGCAAGGTCACATATTAGGTCTTCAATAAATACTTAATAAACTACTAGTGCAGTTAAATGGAGCCAATTCTTTCATTGCCTCACTGCCCACCCTCTAACCTCTCCACCTTCACTTTTCCAAATTAAGCATCTCTACCCTTTTCACTTTCCAAGGTCACCTGAAAGATTTTATCTAAATATCAAAGGCTTGCCCTGGCCGGTTTGGCTCAGCGGTTAGAGCGTCGGCCTGCGGTCCGGAGAGACCCGGGTTCGGTTCCCACTAAGGGCATGTACCTCGGTTGCAGTTTGTCCCCAGCCCTGGTTGGGTCGTGCGGGTGGCAGCCACTCGATGTATCCCTTTCATGTCGATGTTTCTCTCTCTCTCCCTCTCACTCTATCTGAACAAAAAATGGAGGACAAAAAAAAAAAAAAAAAATCAAAGGCTTTTATCTGAACCCTTGACCTTTTAGTACCATTTGAAACTGTCGATTGCCACCCCTTTCTTAAAACACTTCTCTAGTTCTGTCTCTTGAAAATCCTTGGTTCTCCTCCTATTATGACTCTTTCTCTCCCTTTCTGGCTCCCCTTCCTTCCCCCAACTCCTTCAGCTCTTCTCTGTCTTTATTCAAGCCTTTCTCAGTCTCAACTGTTCCCGTGGCTCCAATAAGCGCTCTTCTGGCTCGTGATGCCCACCTCACTCTCCCCAGCCTTTATTACTCTCTCAAGCTCTAGCTCACCATCTGAGTGTCCCATTGACACTTTACTTTTCTTTGTTTTGTTAATCCTCACCCAAGGACATTTTTTGCATTGAATTTTATTTTATTTATTTTTAATTAATTTTTATTTAGTTTATTTATTTATTTAGGTACATGCCCTTAGCAGGGGCCGAACCGGGGTCTCTCTGGTCCGCAGGCCGACACTCCAACCGCTGAACCAAACCGGCCAGGGCTTTTTGCATTGAATTTTAGAGAGAGTGGAAAGGAGGTGGGGGGAGAGGAAGAGAGGAGAAAACATCAATGTGAGAGAGACACATCATTGGTTGCCTCCCGCTCGGTCCACGGTAGGTGCCCTTGACTGGGAATTGAACCTGTGACTGTTTAGTGTGTAGGCCGACGCTCAAACCATCGAGCCACACTGGCTAGGGCATCGTTAACACTTTAGACTCAAAAATACCTAAAGCTGAATTTATCACCTTTCAGCTGAAACCTGTTCCTTTTGATCCTTCTCTCCAACCTCTTTTTTTTTTTTTAATCCTCACCTGAGGACAGTTTTGTGTTTATCTTTAGATAGAGCAGGAGGGAGAGAGAGAGAAACATCGATGTGAGAGAGACACATCAACTGGCTGCCACCCACATGACCCCAGCCGGGGCCGGGGACAAACTGCAACCGAGGTATGTTCCCTTAGTGGGAACTGAACCTGGGAATGTCTGGTCCACAGGCCGATGCTCTAACTGCTGAGCCAAACCACCCAGGGCTGGTTTCTCTCTCCTTATACTGCACATCCAATCAGGTGTTAATCCCAGCAGGTTTTGCCTACGAGATGTCTCATAAATCTTTCCATTTATTTCTATTTTTATTTCCCCACCATAGTTCAGGTGTTCGTCGTCTGTCCCTAAACTAGCACAGCAACCTGCCAACTGATTTCCTTGCTTCCAATTCCCCCCCAAACCAACCCGTTTTATTGTCAGACTACTTTTTATATAATATTGTTTTGACTTTATTATTCTCTTCAGAAGCCTTCTTTGTTTTTCCGTTGCCTAAAGAATTAAATATCTGACATGTGAGGCCTCCCATATTTACATGTAACCCTCTTTCCAGCTTTCTATTCTCAGCCAAAGTGGAATTGTTCTTCCAAACGAGTGTGCAGTGTTCCCTACTGCTCACCTTTGTACAGGCTGCTGTCCCTGCGTGGAGGACACACAGGAAGTCATTATCACTGTAGTCAGACAGACCTGATTCTGAAGCCTGATTTCACCATAAGTTGTCTCTCTGATCCTCAGTTTCTTCCCTGTAAATGGAAATGATAAAAATCTTCCCCATAGAATGGTGTGAGAATGAACTGAGATAATGCACTGCAAAGTGTCTGGCATGGGGTGGTTAATACTCGATTTCTGTCTCTTAAAACATTATTCATCCTTCAAAGTCCATCTCAATGCCATTCCCTTCACAATTCCTTTCCTGACTGTCCTGCTTCCAAACCCAATCACCTTCCTTCCTCTGAACCTCTGTTAGATGCTGTACTTCTCATTACATTGCTTCTCAATGTGGCTGTTTTCATACTGGTTACACATTTTACCCATATTCTTCCCCAAATGTAATCTCCAAGGAACTAGTTATTTATACAGTCTTGGAGCAAGCAGGTAATAAGTAAATCTGTTGCATAAATGATTCCCATGTCAAGAAATTAACAATAATGATTTCTTGATGACATGGGGAGCTAGTGTGGTGAAAGTAACCAGCCAAGAGGTTCTCTGAGTCTGAGATGACAATGAACCTCTTTATGAATACAGCTATTGACTACTGGCTTTTAACAAATAATTATTTTTCTGAATATAAAAGTACTCATAATCATATAAAACAAGTAACAGGATAAAAATCATATCTAATCACACCATCCAGAGATACCACTACTAAATTTTATATATGTTAATATTAACTTCTGTTTCTACGTATCTAAGTATAATATACACATAAAATTTGGAATCTGTAGCTATATATGCCAGAATTTTTCACATAACATGTGGTGAGCATTTTCTCATGACATTAAATATTATTTTTAAAAAAAATATGTTTATTGATATTTTAGAGAGAGAGAGGAAGGGAGAGGGAGAGAGAGACAGAAACATGATTGGCCGTCTCCTGCATGCCCCCCACTGGGGATCTGGCTCACAACCTGGGCATGGGCCCTGACGAGGAATCAAGTCAGCAACCTCTTGGTGCATGAGTCGATGCTCAACCACTGAGCCACATCAGCTGGGCTTAAATATTATTTTTAAATGTTAATTTCTACACAATAACCCATCATATGAATGTATCCTAATTTATTTAATATTTTTTCCCATTGTTGGATACTCTACTTGGGTTTTCTGTTTTTCAGCTTTAAAAAAACCTGCTATTAATTATGCTGATAGAAATACAGTATCAGGATAGAGCAGAGAACCTAAATAGACACCTCTCCAAACAGGACATACAAATGGCCAAGAGGCATATGAAGAAATGCTCAACATCACTAATCATCAGAGAGATGCAAATTAAAACAACAATGAGGTATCACTTCACACCTGTCAGAATGGCCACCATCAACAAATCATCAAACAACAAGTGTTGGCGAGGATGTGGAGAAAAGGGGACTCTAGTACGCTGCTGGTGGGAACGCAGACTGGTGTAGCCACTATAAAAAACAATATGGTGTTACCTCAAAAAATTAAAAATTGAACTGCCATTTGACCCAGTCAGTGATCCCACTTCTAGGAATATAACCTAAGAAGCCTGAAACACCAATCAGAAAAGATATATGTACCCCTATGTTCATAGCAGCACTATTTACAATAGCTAAGATCTAGAAACAGCCCAAGTGTTTATCAGTAGACAAGTGGATACAATGGAGTACTATGCAGCTGTAAGAAAGAGATCTCTTATCCTTTGAGATGACATGGAGGGACCTGGAAAGTATTATCCTAAGCGAAACAAGCCAAGCAGAGAAAGACAAATATCACATCATCTCACTTATTTCTGGAATATAATGAACTAAACAAACTGATGAACAAAATAGACCCAGAGTCATGGAAGTGAGGTACAGACTGACAATCCTCAGAAGGGAGGAGGGAAGGGATAAATCACAAAACTTACATGTATGTATGCATAACCGATGGACATAGACAACAAAGCTGGGGACGGGGTGGGAGGGGATGGGAAGAGGGTGTCAATGGGGGGAAAAAGGAGAAACATCTGTAATAAAAATAAATTAATAAAAAAAAGAAATATCAGGATAGATTTTTAGATTTGAGATGAAAGAAAATGGAATAAAAAATTAAAGCTTTTGGTTCTGAATTCCTGTTCATGAAATAAAAACACATTTTTTGAAGTATGATTGACCTTATTGAGGCATAATTGACATACAAAAGGTAGTATATATTTAATGTGTACAACTTGAATTTGGCAATAAATACATGTGTAAAAATCATCACCTTGGGAAGTTTTTAATCAATATGGAGTTTCACCAGCTACTCTAGCTCTCTCTCTTTTTTTTTTTTTTTTATCCTCACCCGAGGACATTTTTCCATTCTTTGTTCAGGTAGAGTGGGAGGGAGAGAGAGGAACAGAGAGAGAGAGAGAAACATCGATGTGAAAGGAACACATCAAGTGGCTGCCACCCGCACGACCAACCAGGGCT
This sequence comes from Molossus molossus, assembly GCF_014108415.1. NCBI lineage: Eukaryota > Metazoa > Chordata > Mammalia > Chiroptera > Molossidae > Molossus > Molossus molossus. The sequence continues at coordinate 23,799,717 of NW_023425352.1, forward strand.
GGGGACAAACCGCAACCAAGGTACATGCCCTCAGCGGGAACCGAACCCGGGTCTCTCAGGACCGCAGGCCAACGCTCCAACCGCTGAGCCAAACTGGCCAGGGCTCTTTTTTTTAAAAAATTTTTTTTCCTTTATTGATTTTAGAGAGAGAGAGGAATGTAGAGGGAGAGAGAGGCAGGAACATCAATGAAAGAGAACATCAACTGGCTGCCTCCTGCATGCCCCACACTGAGGATTGGGCCCACAACTTGGGCATGTGTTCTGACTGGGAATTGAACCAGCAACTTCTTGGTGCATGGGTTGACGCTCAATCGCTGCACCACACTGGCCGGACTCTAGCTTTCTTATTAATGTCTATCTCTTTTCCAGGTGTTGAGGATATAATCAATTTCAGGAGTAAAAATGTGGTTGAATTCCATGTCTTTTTGTTTGTTTTGTTTTTGTTTTTTTATCCTCACGCAAGGACATTTTTTTTTTTTTTTTTGCTTTCATCTTCAGACAGAGCGGGAGAAAGAGAGAGGGAGAAAGAGAGAGAAAGAAACATCCATGTGAGAGAGAGACACATCGACTGGTTGCCACCCACATGACCCCAACTGGGGCTGGGGACAAACTGCAATAGAGGTAGGTGCCCTTAGTGGGAACTGAACCCAGGACTCTCCAGTCCGTGGGCTGATGCTCTAACCATTGAGTCAAACCTTCCAGGGCTGAATTCCCTGTCTTATAAAATAATCTAATGCAAGAGTTCAAGCTTAGCTCAACTTACATTCCAGTGACCATAAGGGATACAGATTACTTAAGTCTTAACATTTTTTGCAGTGTTGTAACTTTCTCCTTGTTTGGTCTTTTAACTCGATCTGTTTCCTTGTGCATATTAGCAATAAAACATTTTTGAATTTTAGAAACCCTTGTTTGTTGCAGAAACAAGAAGTGGGGAGAGAGATAGAAATCATTATTTCATTTTTAATTAGCCTTAGAAATTCAGGTTTTCTGCTGTATATCCTCATAGCACCCTAGACTTCTCCCTTGCAGAACTTTAAAAATATATATATATATTTTAATCTTCACCCGATGACATTTTTCCATTTTTTTTTTGTTCAGATAGAGTGGGAGGGGGAGAGAGAGAAAACCATCGACATGAGCCCTGGCCAGATTGGCTCAGCGGTTAGAGCGTCGGCCTGCGGTCCGGAGAGACCCGGGTTCGGTTCCTGCTAAGGGCACGTACTTTGGTTGCAGTTTGTCCCCGGCCCTGGTTGGTCGTGCGGGTGGCAGCCACTCGATGTGTCCCTTCACGTCGATGTTTCTCGCTCTCTCTCCCTTCCTCTCTCTCCCTCCCATTCTATCTGTACAAAAAATGGAAAAATATCCTCAGGTGAGGATTGAAAAAAAATAAAGAAAATAGCATTTTAAAAAAAACAACAAAAAAAAGAACATCGACATGAAAGGGACACATTGAGTGGCTGCCACCCGCACGACCCAACCAGGGCCGGGGACAAACTGCAACCAAGGTACATGCTCTTAGCGGGAACCACAGGCAAACACTCTAACCGCTGAGCCAAACCGGCCAGGGCAAAATATGTATGTTCTTATTAATTTTTTTAGAGAGGAAGGAAGAGAGACAGAGAAACATCAATGTAAGAGAGAAACATCGATCTGCTGCCTCCTGCATGCCCCCCACTGGGAATTGAGCCCGAAACCCAGGCATATGCTCTGCTCTGGAATTGAACTGGGACCTCTCAATCCATGCGATGATGCTCAATCCACTGAGCCACACCGGCTGGGCTCCCTTGCAGAACTTTTTGTGATTAAAAATTTTTTGTGTATTTGTTTAGTGCCCACCTTCTTCAGCAGAATGTAAGTTTCTGATTGTTTTATATGCTGCTTCATTCCTAGAGTTAAGCATAGTCCCTCCAATATAATTGACATGTAATAAAAATCCGAGGAATGAGAACTCAGGATGAAAAAATGTGTCTCCTGTCATGGGGCCCTCAGAGGCTGGGACAAGGAGGTGTCTTGGGTGACTGCCCTGAGACCCTGACGTGACATTGGGAGAGTGAGCACCAGCCCTCCAATCTCCCCTCTTCACAGGGACGTTCCGTCAGCCACACATGTGAAATTTGGTGAGTGGCTCTGAGGGAGAGAAGAATTACGTTCTTTCAGGTCCTCTTCTTCAAGCCTCGGTTATACGTCCCCTTTCTTCTCCTGCCTTTCTTTCTTCTCCCTTCCCCTTTCTCTGGCCTGGTGTCTCAAACTCACATGGAGCTCTTGCTTTCCCCACGCCGCCCACTCGGGCAGGTGGCCTGACTTCGCACTCAATACCCTGACTGCCACAGCTGGAGCTTCGGCGATGCTACTTCATCATGTGAGCGGCCCACGTCCGGACCGCACTCAGCGAGGGGACATGGATGGCCGCAGACCCGAATTTCCAGCCAACTAAAGACTAACTTCCTCGCCCTGGCCAGTTTGGCTCAGCGGTTAGAGCGTCGGCCTGCGGTCCGGAGAGACCCGGGTTCGGTTCCCGCTAAGTAAAGACTAACTTCCTCTTTTTTTTTTTTTTTTTAAGTTTTAATGAGTATTTAAAGACTTTGCTGTTTTGTTTTTTGTTTGTGTGTGTGTGTGTGTGTGTGTGTGTTTTGTGGTACGTGCCCCTAGCAGGAACCAAACCCAGGACTCTGGTCCGCAGGCCGACGCTCAACCACTGAGCCAAACTGGCCAGGGCTCATTTTTTTTTTTTTTTCTTTATTGATTTTAGAGAGAGGAAGGGAGAGGGAGAGAAAGATAGAAACATAGATGAGCGAGAACATGGGTTGTCCGTCTCCTGCATGCCCCCCACTGGGGGGTTTGGCCCACAACCTGGGCATGTGCCCTGACCGGGAATCAAACCAGCAACCTCTTGGTGCATGAGTCAATGCTCAACCACTGAGCCACACCGGCCAGGTTAACTTCCTCATTTTTGTTGATGGCATCAGCTGTCTCCCACCATCTGGGTTTGATTGGTTCCCTCCAACTGCCCAGTCTTTTGCAGAAGGCATAGGCAAATGGATGTAGATGTCCAGGAAGGTCTTCTAGAAATGGGAGGAAACCTGAGGGTCTCATTCAAAAAGGTTCTGTTTGGAGAAATAGAAGATGCAAATAGTATCCTGGCAGGTCTTGTAGGGAGGTTCTGTGAAGGAAGTAAAAGGCTAAGCTGGGTCATTTTGATGGGGAGGGAGTTACTTATAGCCTCTCTTTGAGGTACCTGATGAAATAGAACAAAATGCCATTTTCTTGGCTTCCTGAGCTGGGACAACTGCAACAGGACTTCAGACACCCAAACCTCGAATGGACCTGGCTTGTCCTTTCTGATGTATTGAGAAGCTAGAGCTTGTGGGGGCCCAGGTGCAGTGCTGTGGTGTTTGTTACATGAAGACATGTAGGGAAGACTCTCTTGGGCTTAGCCTATTCGGGTCTGCTTGCTTGGTCTACTGTGCTTGTTGCCAAAAACTTGGGCTACCCAAATTTGAGAATTTTTGCTATGCAGATGACTCTGGCATATATTGGTGAAGGTTAAGTTCTTATATGCAGGGTTCTTTCTTATAGATATGTGATTTTCAATGTCTTCCGCTGTTGTAGTGAGTCACTGCCACTTATAGAGTGTGCCCTATTTTTTTTGGGGGGGTGTAAACGGTTGAGAGGCAATATGTGGAATACAGAAGGTGGTTTGCAGCTTGCTTCTCCCTGTAGAATCTGGATTGTAATTTGTCCCGATTCCTTTCTCTAAAATATGGGAGGTGACTTATCTCAGGGGAACTTATATGGAGAACTATATAGGGAGATGGACCACAAGTTTTCATCCTACAGACTTTGTGTCCCTGGGCTCTTTGGCAGGGCCTCGTAGATTTGAATAGCACTGAAGAATCCGGCTGGGATGGGCATTGTGTGAAAAGAAAGTGCACTGGGAGCAGAAATGGGGTAATTCTCTTCTCGGTGTCTGAGAGAGGATAGCATGTGACCCAAAAATTTATCCCAGTGAAGCAAGGGGACCAATGCACCAAGTGGGCTAAGAGGCATCATGATTACGAGGTCTTTTGGTTTTGATGGGCACCAAGGCTTATTATAAAACTCTTCTCGGAGGTGCTTTTATTCCAGGACTTTTATAATACTCTCCAGCTGAAATACCCTTACTCCATTTCATTGGTGTCAGCTGAGTGGACGCAGAGAATTCTGGGATTCTTGTGCCTCTGAGAAGAGGACAGCAGGGTCCGGGTGAAAGTACATTAAACCTGAACTGCTGTGCGTGAATGAAATGCACAAGGATGGAGGCTATGGTAAGATAAATTTGTTTTCTGCTTTATAGTACACTGTTTATAAAGACTTCCATATTCTACTGTTTTAATCCTAAAACAGTTCTTAAGGTCAGTAGGGCAGGCTTAATTATCAACACTTTGCAGAGAGGTAAACTAAGTTTCAAAAGGGACTTGGCCGGAACCATATGGTTAGTAAAGTGATGAGCCAAGAGTCACACCCAGCAGTTCTGGTTTCAAGCTCAAGCCTCTTGGGTTTTGCATCCTGAGCCACGGGACTGCCCTGAAATTGGCTGCCCTTTTTAATAAGGCCACACAGAAAAGTCAAGTGCCAGTAGAAGACTGAAGACATGTAGTACTGCTGGTCCCGGCATCATCAGGAGATCCTACTTGATTATAAGATTGGCAACTTCTTGAGGAAGACTAAACATGCTAGAGACAAAGAACATTTTAGGGGAAATGTTCTCAAGCTATATTACATAACCTGTGTTCCCAGGGGCATTATGGGTTGATCCATACACAGGGAGAGTGCTTAAGGCTGAGCGTGATGAACCTGTCATATGATGAGTCCATCCAAAGCCCCACTGATCAAAGACCTCCCTCAGAATACAAAATTACTCAAAAGAAATCAGAAGCCGTCCCCTGCCCCCTTCCCCATTCCTGTGGACTATGGTGCTAGCTTTCTCAGCCTGTTCAACACCCTGTTCCAGTGTTCAGTACCCCGTTCCAGTGTTCAGCACCCCTGTTCTAGTGTTCAGCACCCTGTTCCAGTGTTCAGCACCCCTGTTCCAGTGTTCAGCACCCCGTTCCAGTGTTCAGCACCCCTGTTCCAGTGTTCAGCACCCCTGTTCCAGTGTTCAGCACCCTGTTCCAGTGTTCAGCACCCACATTCCAGTGTTCAGCACCCCGTTCCAGTGTTCAGCTTTGCAAGCCAGGGGTCCTTTTACAATTGTTTGCAAGCAATTATTTTTTGTCTTCTCAAAGAAAATAAGCATCTTAGAATGCGTCTCACTAACCAATAAAATGAAGAGAGGGAATTCCTCCATCTAGGAGGGCTCACAGAGAGGCCTTAGCTCCAACCCAGAGCGAGAGAGTTGGTTCCCTTAGTGGTGTCTGGGCTGAAGCAGGAGATCCATACAGCAGACCCAGTGGTAGGACAGCCGCTGCTTTTTCAGCCCTGTCTCATTGTTGGGGTACACTTATTTATCAAGGAGCTGAGCCCAGCCCTGGGTTGTCTGGGGTCAGGATCTCTTTATGGGAACATTGTAGACTAGTGACTTCTACCAAGCTTCGGACCCGCACAGCTATAGAGTAGCCCAGATGGGGAGCCAGGAGTTGGAGAAAGGGCAGCCCTAACTCCAGCTATCAAGGAGGAGGTCACTGCCTACACTTGCGGGGCCAGTCCCATCCTGGGCCACAGCACCTGCCTGTATGTGAGCCAAGGCAGGGAGATCAGCGGCCAGATATGGGCGTAGTCAGAGGTGTGCTTGAGGGCTCATGCCAGGGTCTAAATTCAGAGACCCGTGATTAGAAAGAAAGCAGATCAGTCCTGATGTCTCTCATTTCCATTTTGTACTCACGTTTATAGTTCCAGGTCCAGTACTGAGCAGAGCAGTAGATAAGGTTGATAACTGAGCTGGGTCCAGAAATCCACTCCCCTTAAGGAGTCCCAAGTCCCCCTGTCCTCTCTGTTGCAAACTTCCAACCAGGGCTTAGCCTTTTCCCTAGGTTGAGCCCCACACCCTTAAGGAGCACCCTTCTATTGGTATAGCTCACTCCAAGCCCTGAACACAGCTGAGAAATGAGAACTTTACATCAAGACCTCAGAAAAAAAGAATACAATTTGAAACTCTGCAGACTTTCTCCCTTCCTCATCAGCACTCAGAGGCCCTGTCCCTTAAGTATCTGAAATAGGGGGTCCTTCTGCCATTCTCTTTCCCCCCCAACTATGGGTGAAGTGAGGGAGAGGAGCTCTCCTGCATCTCACCGGGGGCAGCTCAAGGTGAGACAAAGAGTCCAGACACCAATGGCTGAGCCTGGTAGGGAGGCAGCATTTTCCAGTCTCCGGTCCCTGGCCTTGGTCCCCACCCCGATCTATGTCAGCAGTCCTTGCAGGAGCTTTTAGTGGAAATGAGCTCAGGCCTGCGATGGTCTGCCAGCCTCCTCTTCTCCCGGCTCCTCCCGTCGCTGTCATCACCTCTTCTGTCTCACTCAACTCAGGACCATCCCTCCATCAGGCCCCATCTGCAAGAAGTGGTCCTCCTTGTCCCCTCCCCCAGCGTGCACCTCTCTCACCCCTCCTTCCTTCCATCCCATCTTATATCTTCCTCAACCCCCCCCCCCTCAAATCCCTGCCTCACAGATCCCTCCCATCCCTGTCTTCTTGTCCCCTGGAGCAGAAGGGAAAGAAAGAGAGCCCCTGACAGGATTGATGGTCATCCCCCACACCCCTCCTTCTCCTTTGTTCCCTCCCCCAAGTGGCCACAGCTTTCCCCCTACAAAAGGCAGGAGGCAGAGTCTGTGTGCCACCAGCTGCTCTCAAACTCCCTTTGCCCTCTGCTGGCCTGGCTGGGCTGGGCCTTTTCTCCCTCTTTTTCAGGTGAAAGTGGATACCTGAGGTGTAGGTCCCCCACCTCATTCCCCATGAATACTCTGGAAAGTTCGGAGGGGCAGGAGCTGGAAAATGCAGGGAGCGAAGCCTGGGACAACCCTGCCTACAGTGGTCCGCCCTCCCCACATGAGATGCTGAGGATCTGCACCATCTCCAGTGCGGTGCCCCCCCAGCCCCAGCTCACGAAGCCTGAAGACAGACTCCAGGAGAAGGCACACAGGACCCTGGTGTCCAGCTGTTGCCTCCAGATTTGCCGAGGCATCAGAGGTAGCTGGTGGGGGAGGGTTCTCCTAGGATACTGGAGTCAGGAGAAGGGTCACCCAAAGCTTTTTGGGGAAAATGTGACCTGAAGAAGAGAGAGAATCTAGTGTCTCTTGAGGTTTGTGGATTGTCTGGGCTAGAGCTGCATGTCCCAGAACACAGAAGCCATCTATGTTTCCCAGGGGGCCCCTAAGGGTATGTGGGTACTAGTTAGAGGAAAGACATGGATGTGCTGTTGCTCTAGACCACCCCACCTGGAACGAGCACCTCCTTTCCATGCCTTCATTCAGGGGCTTTGACGGAAGAGGGCAGACACGGTGAGGAGCTAGATTCAGCCAAGGGATAAGGTGATGGGCAAGGAAAGGGGTGGAAGTAGGAGCAAAATACAGGGACTGATGGGTGGGGACAACGGGAGGGCCCCTGCTGTTGGGGATCCTGGGTATCTCTCCAATGCCCCTTAGGACTTTGGGGAACAGCCCTGACTGAGAACACAGCTGAGAACCGGGAACTTTATATCAAGACCACCCTGCGGGAGCTTTTGGTGTACATCGTGTTCCTGGTGGACATCTGTCTCGGTGAGTAACATCTGTCTCTGTGCACAGTAACATCTGTCTGTGAGAAGCATCTATGTGTATAACATCTGTGCACATACTTCTGTGGGCAACACTTGTGGGGACAGCAACCATCTGTGTGAGCAGGCTGAGTCCTGGGATCTTGATATCAATATTAAAAATCTATATATTACTTTTTCAGCTTAAGATATTATGTTTAAAAAGAACTAGCCACTGAGTTTGGGAGAAAAAGTCAGATTGTAAGAAAGCTGTTAATAGAGTTGTTTTGTCCAGAGTCACAAGAGGAACCCAGTTTTTTTGTTTTTGTTTTTGGTACGTGCCCCTAGCGGGAACCAAACCCGGGATTCTCTGGTCCGCAGGCTGATGCTCCAACCGCTGAGCCAAACCGGCCAGGGCAGGAACCCAGTTTTTAAATTCAAGTTCCTGACACCTACTCAGCAGCCACTTTCTATTGGCAGGTGGAAGTTTTTACCCTTTTAAAAAGAGTGGAAGACCACTCCTTTCTGTTTGGAAAAAATACTTTGGTGTTATACATAGTTACTATATGTCTGTTCCATGTTTTTTAGAGACAGGAAGAAAAAGATTCAGCAAGTCTTAGAGCTCAGATCCCTGAAGAAAAAAAAGAAAAAGGGTTGGAGATGCAAATGGTATGGTGATGGTCAATGCAGTTTACGTTCTTCCATATGAGAGACCACCATGCCACAGGCATGAGGGAAGATGTGAAGCTCTAGCTATAGACACAAACTGGGAAGATTTGCTCTCCAAGTTGAGAGAAGCAAGTGAAAAGATAAAATGGTGAAGCATGAAAGGATAGAAGCAAAGTACTGTAGATAATAATAAAGTTGGACCTAACAGATTCTGTAAAGCCTATAGATAAGGGTGCTTTGTACTCAGGTAATTACTTCTTTAAAAACTTGTACAACAAGTGAGGTTTGGCTAGTTTCATACAACTGTGTGTGTATGTGTGTGTTGATTAAAGCTGCAGCTTAGATCATACAACTAAGGTACCTCCATTTCTAGGTAGCCTTATGCCCCGCAGAGGGCTCTGTGTTTTCTTTTTTAGGATGCATGACTCTTTTGAAAGTGGAATCTGAAGGTCGGATAACATCAGTGTTGACGGAAAATGTTGTTATCTTTGTGAGCCATCCGCATCTGTGTGAGCACTCTAGGGAGTTGAGCAGAAAGCACTTGCATCTAGCTGTGCTCTGTTGGGACTCACTCCATGGGGACAGAGGGGACAATTCTGAGTGTTTACCGTGAGCCATCAGCAAGGACTGAAAAGAAACAGTGCATGTAGGGAACAACAGTCAACCCAGTGCGCATTTTGTGGGGCCCATTTGATTCCTGTCAGCAAATGACTGTCAAAAGTTCATTTGTTGACATACTGATTTTTTGTTTTCACCATCTGCTAGGAAAGAGTGTTCCTCTTATTTTTTAGATCCCATGACAGCAGCTGAAACCCACAGGCAGAGCCTTTTTCTATAGTAAATGATTTGAATGTCTATATTTCCAGAGAAGCCTCTGGAGCAAGATTGGGAGGTTTCTAACTCCCCGGAGTTACGGTAAATCACTTCTGACTCCTCTGGAAGGGGCTGGAAGGGGTAGAAGTGTGGGTTCTGGAAGCCCATAAATCTCATCTATCCAAGGTCTCCACTTTTTGAGATCTCAATGCACTGTTGAATGCTAGGTGGTCTATGACTTCCCAAAGTCTGAGTCATAGACTTAGTCCAATAATTACAGAATCCTTGAACTTTTGAAGTCATCAAGTTTAAGGATGCAGAAGTCCCTTCTCTATGATTCCTCCTATAGTGCTCTATCAAGTGTCAAACCAGCCCTATTCTGGAGAATATCCATGAGGATTTGCCATTTCATGGGGACCCCATTCTACTGCTAGGCAGCTCTATTTTCACCCTCTATGGAGCCTCATCCTCTATGCCAGGTTTTGGACTGAGGGATCGAGGTGGCTGATTCTTGGGCCTCTCAGGGGGCTTACCTTCTCCTTTTTAGAACTTTCTTCTCTTGAGTCATCTACTTCCATGTTACTATCTGAAGCCCAAATGGGTTCAAGGTCCAGCACTTCAAATTATCAGCTGTGTGATCTGGGACAAGTTTGCTAACCTCCCTTAGTCTTGGATAATGATCATACCCACCCAAGATTGTTATAAAGGTTAAATAAAATGGCTCACTAATATGCTTAGTGCAGTGCCTAGCACACGATAAATAATACCTCCTATTTTTTTCAACTCACAACTGACACTATGAAACTACACTGTGATGTCATGAACCCAGCGAGTAATGTAGGGTGATAGAGAATTAACCTGATACTTTTAAACTTCTGAAAACCTCCAATTCCTAAGGAGTTGGGCTCTTAGTAAAATACCTTGAAACCATTAAACTACTTGAAGGTGTACCATTAACTGCCTTTGACTTTAAGAATTCCCTGTCCACAAAGTGCCAGCCCCCTCAAGAATTTTCTTATGAAAAAGAAATGGAAGGCTTCCATATTCTGATGGTTCCTGGCATATTCAGTAAAAGAGTACATACCAATCCTAGTTTCCTAGCCCCCATGCTTTCCAGGCCTCTTCCTCCTTTCAGGCAAATCTTGAGACAATACCCAGCCTTGGATATGGTCACAGTAGGGCTACTTTGGTGCTCTCCAAGGTCCTCACCTCACCTTTTTGGCATCTCAACACCCAGCCATCCTTTGCACCTTAAGGGAGTGTAAATTGTTTCTTCAAGGGCAAAAAACCTTAGGTTTTACAATTGTGTTTGGCCCTCCAAAGGGCCACAGTACATAAGAAAATATAAAATATATATGTGGTATTAAAGTTGAATTGGAGTGGGGGATGATTAAAAAGAAAATGTCTAAAGAGGCTCTTGGTTTGGGGAATAATGCAAAAAGGTAAAGAAGGACTTAACTCGACCCATCTAATTTTGCTAGTAGTATTCTGACAAAGTATGCTGACTAAGCTCTTCTGCCTAAGAATCGGGGTGCAAGTATACAAGCTGGCTGTTGTGTTGTATGATCAGGATGCTGTCTTCTAAGAGTTGCAGTGGCATGTGGTTGGACATGTACTTTTACCAGTGTGCATTTTCTGTCAGCTCCTGTGACTGGGTTCAGGACCCATGTTTGGTATTAGGGTAAACGCTGTGGCATGATGGAAAGATGTGAACATTGGAGTCAGGCAAACTGGATTCAGATACCAGCTCTGCCATTTACTGGCTTTATGAACTTGAGCACTTCCTTTTTTGTAGAACAAAAATAATGAAGATAACGTGTATAAAGAATCTAACACAATCACTAGTAGCAATCATCTTTGTATTACCTAATAGAATTTTGAAATATTCACTTGGGCTTCTAGACTGGTTGTAAAAAAAATACCTTTCAAGGAAGAAACCAATCTGAAAAGGCTACATACTATATGATTCTAACTATATGACATTCTGGAAAAGGAAAAACTATGGAGATAGTGAAAGGATCAGCCATTGTTAAGGGTCCAGGGGAGGGAGAGTTGAATAAATGGAACATGGAGGACTTTTAGAGTAGTGAAACAACTTGTATGACACTTTAATGATGGATACATGTTGAACTTTTGTCAACACCCATAGAATGTGCAACATCAAGAGTGAATCCTGATATAAACTAAGGACTTTGGATGATAATGATATGCCATGTAGGTCTATCGATGGTAGGAAATGTACCACTCTGGTGCGGAAGTTTGAGAGTGGAGTAGGCTGTGCTATATAGGAGCAAGGAGTATATAGAAAATTTCTGTACCTTCCACTCAATTTTGTTTTGAACCTAAAACTTCTCTAAAAGGTAAAGTCTACTTTTAAAATACCTGGTTTGTAGTTAGCTCTACATATAGGGATAGTGTCATTTAAGCAGCATCCACTTCTGACATTAGACATTTAAATTAAGACATTTTCTCCAGAAGACCTGTTTATCACCACAACTACCACCACCATCATTATTGTTAACAGCACAAACAAACCTTTATTGAATAATTTTTCAATTTTTCACTACACTATCTACATTATCTCATTGATTACTTTCAATGATTCCATGAAATTGGTTCCATTGCCACTTCCATTTTACAAGTCAGGAAAGGTTTGGATATGTCAGATAGCTTCCAAAGGCCATATTGCAAGTAAGTGGCAGAAACAGAGATCCAATTCAGTGTCTGCTGGCTTGACTCAAATTCTGAGGCTTTTATCTGCTAGAGTCTACTACAGTCTCTCTGCATGAAGATGTGTCACACGTTAATTTATCACCCATCAACATCTCAGCGAGGATAACTCCCAACTCCCTGCCCCACCCAAACAGAAGCAGAATCTTGATAGAATTCTACTAGCTGACTTCTTTTCTTTCTTTGTATTGCTGTATTTAAGATCTGATATAAACATTAAAAAAACATCTTGAAATACAATTCACCTATAATTCATCACCATAACACCAAAGATATTTTCACATTACCATTCCTTATCCATATATTTACACATTTTACCTAGTTGTATTATATTTTTCACTTCCACTTAATAAATATTTCTTCACATTTGTAAGTATTTTTTATATTTTCATTTTAACAGTCACAGTCACACTACAATTAACTAAAACATTTTTCATTATTTCAATATTTTCCTATTATAGGTAAAAGTATCTATCCTTGCTGTTTTTTTTTTTTTTTTTTTTTTTTTACTTTTGTTGAATTATTTCTTTGGGAATTTCCCAGGAGAGAGATTACTAGGCCAAAAGATAGAAATGTCTTCTCTGTGCTTTCTTTGTGTTGTCATTTTGCCTCTGTAAGAGATCATACAAATTTATTATGCTGCTAGTACTGTACGATCACACCAATTTTGTCACAACCTTACCAACATTGGATATTCTCATTTATAATTTTAATTATTAAATAAGTATAAAAATGGTACAATTTGCCTTTATTTATTTGTCCTGATCACTGGCAAGGATGGACACTTTTCTCATGTTTTATTATGTGTATTTATTTTTGTGTTCATTACAGAAGAAAGATATGTTGTAAGAGGGACAAGGGGGCAGTTGGAGGATGAAGTTTGGAGCACTAGACCTTAGGCGAGCGACCAACACCAGAGTGCTGCTCATTTCCAGGATCTGGGTTCCTGGGGCTGAAAAGAACAGCCAATGGAGTTAGACATCACCTGCGCTGCAATTTGGCCTGGAAAGGGCCCTCGAAAACTATAATGGTCATACTGACCACATTTCTTCTCCTTTATGCTTTATTCTAGGAACTGGGTGGACCTAGACACCAGAGCTATTCGAAGTCCCATCTGGCTAAAATAGAGCTATCTTTCTAATGCAGGCAATGTGGGTGAACCATCAATCTTCTCATAATAACCATATCAGTTGTGCAGCCCTTTAAACCTTACAAAGAGCTTTCACACCTATTATCTCATTTGATGCTGACAGCAGTCCTGTAAGGGGTAGATATTATTATTTCTGTTCTACAGATTAGGAAGCTGTTATTATTATAGTTGAGGAATGATCAGTAGTTCAGAATGGTTCCTGAAGGGTGGAGTTGGTCCTATTCCTAGGCAGAGAAAGGGTTGGCAAATGATCTTTCTGCCTCTACCCCTCCCCTCTATCATGGTGTTTATGAAACAGCTTCCAGTCCTTTGTCTTCTTGGCAGGATGGCTGTAGCCTTTTGTTGATGGAGGAGACATTGAAGGTCTTTGTGTGGAAACAATAGCTATTTGTTTTAGGAGACAGTATTGTTATCTCAAAGGTGCACCTGGGACTGGCCCTGTATAGGAGTGGCTCTAAGCCAGGACAAGGCTGGGTCTGGTCACCGTGGAGTTGGGGAGGAGGGCAAAGACCCTTGCCCTTTGGTGACTTGTGACATGCCAATTAACATCAACTGGATGCTCTTTATCTATCACCAGTTATAAGGAAATGCCTACTTACCACTCTACTTTCTTTTAGTAGATTTTAAGGTTCTGTCCATAGATTGGTAGAATCTTGCCTCAACAAAAGAGATTGAAGTAAGCTTGGAGATCAGAAAGAAGATATCTTTCATTTTTTTGTTGAGATATATAATTGACATATATTGTATTACTTTCAGGCATACAATATGATTTGATATATGTATGTATTGCAAAATGATTACTGCAATAAATTAACATCCGGGGTCAGCATGCATAGGTATAATTTTTTGTCATGAGAACTTTTAAGATTTATTCCCTTAGCAACTTTCAAATATAAAACACACTAATTGTTAACTGTAGTCACCATGTTGTACATTACATCCCAGGACTTATTTATCTTATAACTGGAAGTTTGTACTTTTGACACCTTCACTATTTCACCCAGCTCCCTCACCCCGATTGTTGCCTCTGACAACAATTAGTCTGTTCCCTGTATGAGTTTGGTGTTTTGGGTTTTTTTTTTTAGATTCTACATATAAATAAAATCATACAGTTTTTTCTTTCTCTGTATGACTTATTTTACTTAGCATAATGTCCTCAAGGTCCATCCATGTTGTTGAAAATGGCAGGGTTTTCTTTTTTGATGGCTGAATAATATTCCATTGCATTTATATACAGAACATTTTCTTTCTTTATTCATCCTTTGATAAATACATAGGTTGCTTTCATTTCTTGCCTATTGTAAATAATGCTGCAGTGAACGTAGGGGTGCAGATATCTTTTCAAGATAGTGATTTCATGTTCTTTGGATAACTACTCAGAAGTGAAATTGCTAGATCATATGATATGGGGGTTCTATTTTTAATTTTTTGAGGAACCTCCATAGAATTTGTATTTCTTGACTGATAATTCTTAGAATTGACAAGGGAATGGAACAGAAGTATATTGGAGGTTCAGGAAATTGTGGGTGAGCTCCTATTTCTTATGTGGTACAACCATCTAATGATGGCAGAAAATAATTTGCCACATAGAACTATGACATTAGTGAAGGCACAGTGGTGATGGAGAGAGCATGAAACCTGGAATAAGATGCCTTTGTTCATATGATAGTACAACCAATTATTAGCCATGTTTCTTTAGCAAGATAGGTCAAGATACTTAAATCTCCGGAAGCCTTGATTTCCTTATATATCAAATGAGGATAATGTGCCTTTGTGAGATTGGTGGAAAACAAATTAGGTACTTAGCATAGTGCCTAGCATATAGTGGGCTTTCAATAAATATCAGTTGTCATTCCACATCAAGGTATAAATTTAAAATATATTGAAAAGTAAAATTTAACCCACTGGAAAACTGAAATCTGTTTGAAAGCATCAGGATAACACTTATGAAGGATCAGAAAGACTAGCCCTCTAGAAGTGGTTGCCAGAGATTAGAAAGGGCCATAGGAAGATGATTTTATGCCTTTCATAGCATACTCAGTTACCAGAGCCCATCCAGACACAGTTACAAAGTGATCTGAGCCAGCTCAACCTTAGTAATAGGGATGTAGGCCCCACCAGCAGGCTTTGGCTTGTACTTTCTGTAGCAGAATTTCCTGGTGTCCCGGAATTCCCAGGGCCTGGATTACTGTTACAAGACTGGTGGGCCTGTACATATCTGTTGTTCAATGCTGAGTGATAGCCGGACATTTAGTTTTCTCTCAGGTGGGGCTGTCACTTGTCTCTAGGCATACAGTGGTACATTTAAGTGCCAGATCTTGGGATCAGAGGAATAGTTTTTACCAAGAACTCTGCTTTGATCAAGTACAGAAGAATAGGCTGCAGTAGTTGATGAAATTTAGATAGTCTAGATTTTTGTAGATGAGATCAGGCTGCGGCACTGCCAGTATAAGAAGCTCCTATTGCCCTGGCCGGTTTGGCTCAGCGGTTAGAGCGTCGGCCTGCAGTCCAAAGAGACCCGGGTTCGGTTCCCGCTAAGGGCACGTACCTCGGTTACAGTTTGTCCCCGGCCCTGGTTGGGTCGTGCAGGTGGCAACCACTCGATGTGTCCCTTTCACATCAATATTTCTCTCTCTCTCTTTCTTCCTCGTTCTCCCTCCCACTCTATCTGATAAAAAAAATTTTTTTAATTTAAAAATTAAAAAAAAAAAAAATTCCTAGTCACAGAAATAAGGCATAGGGCAGTGGTTCTCAGAGGTGTGCTCTAAGGGCCCCTGGAGCATTCTGAGACCCTTCTAGGGAGTTTGTGAGGTTCTCCCTTATCCAACTACACAGTTAGACAGGTCATTGTTTCTTTTTTTAAAAAAAAAAATATGTTTTTATTGACTTTTTAGAGAGAGAAGAAGGGAGAGAGATATATAAACATCCATGTGAAAGAGAAACATCAATCAGCTGCCTTCCTGCATGCCCCCCACTGGGGATCAAGCCTGAAACTGGGACATGTGCCCTGACCTGGAATCAAACCAGGACCTCTCAGTCCATGGTATGACACTCAATCCACTGAGCCACACTGGTCCGGCAGGTCATTGTTTCTTCAAAACAACATATTGCAGCAGATTGCTGAAGCAGGTATGAAAATCTAGCTGTCTTCTATTAAACCAGATGTTGAAGAGACTTGCAAAAATATAAAACAATGCCTATTTTCTGGCTAAATTGTTTTGCTTTGTTTTAGAAAATATAGTTGTATTTCATAAAAATGTTATTTATGTTTACATGTATTGGATTTGCTATCAGTAGTATTTTTAAATGAATATATAAAGATTTAAATTTTTTCTTAACTTTACTTTCTAGAAGGTAATTATTGATAGATATAAGCCAAATAAACAAAGACTTTTTGGAGTCTTCAATAATTTTTAAGAGTTACAAAGGAGTCTTGAGGACAAAATGTTTGGAGAACCACTGGCTTTGAGAATGAATCTAATCTGGTCAAATCAGATTATTTCACACAGGGAGAAAAAGGACAGATGAGATAAGAGTATTTATTAGCAAAAGTTTCAAACTAAGTACAAGATTCTGAGTATTCACACATTCATTCATTCAAATGTTTATGAAGTCCCACTATGTGTCATGCCCTAGGCCAACTATTATAGGCTTTGAAATACATGAGACACAACCTCTGCCTTCAACGAGCAAAGGAGGCCAACATGTTAAACCAACAGTGACCTACAGCGTGATGAATGCTATGGTGGAGGGGTGCTCTGGGACCATGGAGGACAAAATGGTCAAGGAGACCTAGGAACTCTTGCAGATCCTAGCAAAAGGACAACCAATCAAGTGTGAGGAGGCCCAAAGTCATCTCCAGGGAGGCCCTAAAGTCATTGCCATTTGCTTGTTTGTTTGTTTTAACATTATTGGCTCTCAGCCTGGAGGAGACAGGATTTGAAGGAGTTAGCAGGCCTCAGGATTTTGCCATAATCAGAGTCTCAAAGGTCAAATATGAGGGAAAAATGCAAGAGAAAATATCCTCATTCCACTACAAAATAATTCTACCTCTTCCCCCCAAACCCTGGGAATATCTTTAATTACATTTTTATCTAATAGTCTTAGTTTTTAAAAAAGCTAATAATTTAGAGAATGTTAAAGGTCACTTCTATTAACCACTGTTAATACTCATTTTAGCCATTTTTCTAGGCACATATAAATATATGTGAATTTTAGAGAGGAGGCTTTGGTTGGTTTATACAAGAAAGCTGTATGAAGTCACATGAATGCTGTTTATGAGATGAAATGTTCACTGATGGTAATAAAACCAGTGTAGGACGCTCTCTGAAGATGTTAACAGGGGATGGAATAAAGTCAGTGTAGGAGGATGTCTTGATGTACTTTGTGGGAAATAATTCATTCTTCAAAATAGCAGCTTGTAGCAAATGCCAGCATCAGGAACAATGGTCTTTGTGGTACTTCTGCATTCTGGACTCCCTCTGCCAGAACCTCCTTTCTTCTTTCTCCTCAGGCACTTTGCTTTCTTCTCACCTTACATCTGTCTACACTTTTAGACCCTTCTTTCCTCTCTGGTCCCTCTTAGGAAGAAAACAACAAAGAATTTCTTAATAGGGGACTTCCTACAAAGAAAAGGAAAAGGGTTCTGTGTACCCAGTAGATGGTTTTAACCGAGAGGTCTGTGATTAGATTTGACCTTTCTTGAGACAGGAATTTTGTGCTATCAGTTTGTTGGCTTTAACACTTTTTCCCTTCTATGCCTACTTTAATTTTCTTAGAAAAGTCAAAGTACCCATCTGACACAGGTATATTCATACGAAATGCTTCAGTTAGGATATAGATTTAGCTTCAATGACAGTGATATTTAGAATAACAATGATAAGATAGAATTTTATTTCTCTTTCATATAACAATCTGAGGTCTAGGGATAAGACTTAATTGTGGGGCTCCACAGTTAGGTTCCTTCTACCTTATTGCTTTGCCACCCTCAACATATGGCTTCTATCTCATGCTTTAGCTCCTGCCCTTATGTCCATACACCACCTAGCAGGAAGCAGGAAAGTAGTAGTGAAAGCACGTTCCTTCTGTGCTGGCATGTTTATAACCCCATTATTGATGATTGGTAAATTATCGTGCTGCTCCATAACTGATGATTGGGAAAGTCACTGTGTGCCCTCTAGCTGAACCTGTTTAGTCAAAATAACCTCAGTAAATTAGAATACTCCCTAAACCAAGAAATTGTTGGGAGCTGGCTACTTGTCTGATAGAATCCACAGAGCCTGGATGTCTTGAGTCAGAGAC
The DNA here is from genome assembly GCF_014108415.1 of Molossus molossus. Taxonomy (NCBI): domain Eukaryota; kingdom Metazoa; phylum Chordata; class Mammalia; order Chiroptera; family Molossidae; genus Molossus; species Molossus molossus. Next base: position 23,818,082 of record NW_023425352.1, read on the forward strand.
TTGACCTTCCCCACAATCTCAAGGAATCAGGTTTGCATTGTGTTTGTGCAGCTTAGGGCTAAGTGTGACTCAATGTATCTTGAAATAGCTGAAATACCTGAAATTCCTGTTATCCACAAGGTAAACTAATTCTATACAGCATTGCTGTAGCCCTGGGCATTATATCAAGAAGATCCTATTTTCTGTAAGGTATAAAAAGCATGGAATAAAGCATGACTCTGTCACAGGGGTGTTCGGAATCAGACGCTAGCCAGCTAATAAACAGCTCTTATTTGGACTTCAATTCTCTAATGGTCTTTCTTTGACTGTCACACCACAACATTTGGAGGCCCCAGGGCTGGTCTCCGAGAACTCGGGATCAGTTGCCAGCCGGCTTTGCTCTCTATTTGGCTATAATTTGGCTCTGGTGGTCTCTCGGTTCTCTCGCGCCACAACACTTTCTTTTAAGGACATGAACTTTTAAGTGGAAGTATATCACTCCACTAATATTCCATTGGCCAGAATTTACTCAAAGAGTCACTATACCTAGCTGCAAGGGAGGCTGGGTAATGTGGTTTTTAGTTGGGCAGAAATATGCCCTTAGATAAAATTACATTATTATATAAAAAGGGGAGGAAAGATATTGGAAAATAACTAGTAGTCTATGATAGAGGCTTAAGAAATCTTGTCCATAGTTTGTATTGGGAGCAGCAAAAATTAATGGAACTCAAGAGTGTTGTGGCGCGAGAGAACCAAGAGACCACCAGAGCCAAATTAAAGCCAAATAGAGAGCAAAGCCAACCAGTGACTGATCTTGAGTTCTCAGAGACCAGCCTTGGGGACTCCAAATGTTGTGGCGCGACAGAGTCAAAGAAAGACCACTAGAGGATTGAAGTCCAAATACGAGCCATTTATTAGCCAGCCAGCGTCTGATTCCGAACACCCCTGTGACAGGATCTTCAGAATCAGCCCCAATATTCTTTATTACATGCTGTTTATACCTTACAGAAAATAGGATCTTCTTGATATAATGCCCAGGGCCACAGCAATGCTGTATGGGATTAGTTTGCCTTACAGATAACAGGAATACCCAGTCACACCCAGGTATTTCAGGTATTTCAAGATACATTGGGTCACACTTAACCTGATTCCTTGAGATTGTGGGGGAGGTCGAGTCTCTGACTCAAGACCTCCAGGCTCTGTGGATTCTGTCAGACATGTAGCTGGCTCCCAACAATTTCTTGGTTCAGGGAGTATTCCAATTTACTGAGGTTATTTGACTAAACAGGTTCAGCTAGAGGGCACACAGTGACTTTCCCAATCATCAATTATGGAGCAGCACAATAATTTATCAATAATCAATTATGGGCTTATAAACATGCCAGCACAAGAGAAATCAAGGCACTTATAACCTCCCTGATAGAAAATTATCAGGGAAGCTAATGAGAACTGATTTTTTTCTACCAGGAGTGGGTAATAAAATATTTAGCTAACCTATTGTGAAACTATTATCAGAGGCTGTTGGGGAGACACAAAGAAAAAACCATTTCAGGGCATTATATTTTATTTAACTAAAGTAGAATAATGTTGTAGAGATATCTATAAAACTCCCCTTTCTCCTCAAATGATTTATATGACCAAAGCCAAACTAGATCATGTGCCAAAAAATAGGTAGAGGTGTTTCAGAGAGCTTCTCAGCAAACCAGGTGAAAAGAGGGTCTCAGGAAGAGGTCATGAGAGGAGCTACAGGGTAAACTTACAGAATTGGTAAAGCCCAAGGAACTTCCAACTCTTCAATGGTTGGAGGACTGGTGGAACAGCAGAAATTCTAGTCACAGAATGACTGCCAGGGCTGGGACAAGGGTTAAAGAGACCTCCAGATTTCTAGATCAGCATCCTCAATCCTGTTCCTCAGAGCTGTTCATCTTAGGAAGGAGGAATTGGCTTTCGAGGGGCAAAAAGTGGAAGGCACAGCATTTCCATCAGAGGAATAGTGTAAACACATAAAGAAATTATAGACTTGCTGGCAGAAGCACCCCAGCTATTTAAGGTTCTTTGTCAATTAGTTGAGAGAAGGGATCTCATTCCTGCCTAAGGAGAGTGCTGTTAGAAGAGAACTGCTATGTTCCATTAAATAGTAATTAGGAACAGAGAAGGGGATTGGTAGCATATGATGGCCTAAATGGCAATCACCTGGGAAAGGAGAAGAACAAAGCAACTGCTGACTTCTTGTTATTGCTCCAATCTGGGAAGGTCTTCCAGCAGTTGAAAGAGAGGACAAGACTATTTAATCCTTACTATACACATTAGAATGGATAAAATCAAGTTATTATCCAAGCTCATGATGATGATGATTAATAATAGCTATTATAGTCATACTTCTTTAATAACAATATGTTATGCCCCACCTATGTCTTAAAGGGATCTGAACCAACTTACATTGAATATAGCCCATTAGAACTATAATAAAAAGGTATAGCAAAAGAAGTGGGAAGAGAGAGTGGAGGAAGATAACTTATACCAGGAAACTCAAGATAAACAAAAAATCACCAATGAGGACAAAACCTGAGGTTCCTGGCAGCCAAAGCAAAGAAGAAAACACAGGTTGTGAACTTCTCCTTATTGAGTAAGAAATAGCATACCAGTTAAGAAGATGGTAACTCTGGCTTTCTTGGATTTTATATAAGAGACATAAAAGCAATATTAAAAATTGAAGCTACTTTCTTTTGACTGTTTCTTATATCTGCCTCTCTTAAAATCCATATTAAATCCTTATTCTATAAGGGGAATTTTTAGGAGTAGGGATATATGTGTGTACGTATATACACACATATATACATATGTATACACACAAACATATATAAATGTTTATTAACATATATATACACATACATAAACATGCCTAGCTGCAATATGTGTGTGTGTGTGTGTATATATATATATATATATATATATATATATATATATATAATAGAATATATATTTTATTACATTCTGGAGATCTGCTTTATCCAGAAATAAAGCTTGACGAGCCTTGAGGAATTAATGGTAGGTATGTTCCTGTAATATCATCATCATTTGGCTTAGTTACCAAGCTCCCTCTAATATAGGGTAATAATATATTTTAATTAATGTAGACTTTGACACATGTGCTAAAGTTATCCACTGCCCTCTAGAAATGTTCACACAATAACAGAAGTTTTTCTAGTTCCATTTTCCTCAAAAATAATGCAATCTTTTTGAAAATGTCATAGTTTCCATATAACTAAGAACCATGTTACGATAAGTAAAACTCAAAAACTAGCTTAAACAATAAAGGGTTGTATTGTCTAGGTCAGCGATTTCCAAATGGGTGTGCTGCAAGAATTTTTTCCCCAGTTTTATTAATTTATTTTTGTTACAGATGTTTCTCCCGCTGCAAAAATTTTTAAAACATGCAATACCTGACTAATCAGGGGCACTGAACTCTTTTCCCTTAGATTGTCAAATAAAAAATGACAACAGCCAAGACAACAGCCAATACAACAGTAGCCATCCGGTGTGAATGAATCAAAATTATACCTGTTTTTTGTCAGATCGGCAAAAAAAATAATATATCTTTCAGTGTGCCACAGAATTTTAGTAATTAGTTTATGTGTGCCATGAAAGAAAAAGGTTGAAAATCACTGTTCTAGGCCATGAAAATCAAAGGAGGGCAGGGTTTAACCTGCTGATCAACCATGTGGCTTAATGACATCCTCAAAGACCAGTCTGTTTCACCCTGGCCAGTTAGGCTCAGCAGTTAGAGCATCGGCCTGCGGTCCACAGAGGCCTGGATTTGGTTCCCGCTGGGGGCACGTACCTCAGTTGTAGTTTGTCCCGGGCCCTGGTTGGATCGTGTGAGTGGCAGCCACTTGATGTGTCCCTTTCACGTCGATGTTTCTCTTCCTCTCTCTCCCTTCTGCTCTATCTGAACAAAAAATGGAAAAATGTCCTTGGGTAAGGATAAAAAATTAAAAACAAAAAACAAAAAAAAAAAATGACCAGTCTGTTTCTATTATTTGATTCTGCTAGCTGCACTATCACCGTCATCGTAAGGCTGATTCTCTGGGGCTTTCTCATTCATATCTAGTATGAGAAAAAGATTCTAAAAGGTTCCAGAAATGTCTCTTGATGACTCCTTGGTCTGAAATGGGTTACATACATGCTCATCCCTGAACTGGTAATGGTGCTAAGGGAGGGACATTTGTGGATTAGTTTAAGTCTAAGCTTCATGTTGAGTCCTGAAGCCAGGGTTCGATTCAGCTTCTAACAACATATGTGAGATGATCCAGAAAGGTGTGACACCTCAAATAAAGTCATGGGATTAAGTAAGAGAATCTTAGAGAAGCAGTCACAGAGTTCAGTACAACACTAAGCACCTGGATATTTCAGCCTCTAACTTGGAAACAAATAGGTAGAAAGATTTTTTAATGATTTTATTGTTTTTAATGTAATTATTATAGAATTAACTGCACTCCATGGGAATGAAGAGAAATAAAATCTAAATATTATACTACTCATTCATTAAAAAGTTCATTTGTCCTTCAAGTTTTTACATTCTTAGTATTTAAAAAAATATTTAATTGTGCCCTGGCTGGTGTGCCTCAGTTAGTTGGAGCATCATCCTCTACACCAAAAGGTGGTGGGTTCAATTCCCAGTCAGGGCACATATCCAGGTTGTGAGTTTGATCCTGGGTCAGGGCACTTGCAGAACAACTAAAGGATGTTTCTCTTTCATCTATGTCTCTCTCTCTAAAAATCAATAAAATTAAATGAATATATATATATATATATTTGTAATGATAGTGTTGAAACAATTTTGCATCCTGTTTTTTTTTGTTTTTTGTTTTTTTAATCCTCATCCGAGGACATTTTTCCATTTTTTGTACAGACAGAGTGGGAGGGAGAGAGAGGAAGAGAGAGAGAGGGAAACATCGATGTGAAAGGGACACATCGAGTGGTCGCCACCCGCATGACCAACCAGGGCCGGGGACAAACTGCAACCGAGGTACATGCCCTTAGCGGGAACCGAACCCGGGTCTCTCCGGACCGCAGGCGGACGCTCTAACCGCTGAGCCAAACCGGCCAGGGCTGCATCCTGTTTTTATTACCATTTCAATAGCTGTATTATATTCCATTAAGTGGCTTAATGAGATCATAATTTGCTTAATCATTGCCTCTCTGTAAGGCATTTAGGTTGTTGTTTGCAATTTTGATATTATAAAATAATTCAGGTAACATTTTTGTACATGTGATTTTTTTCCTTCTTTGGGACTCATCTGTCTCAATATGATTCTTGATACCGATTTCTATACAATTATCCATTTACACCAGAATGAACAAATTAAAACTTCTGTTAAGATGGTAATCTTTTGCCCTGGCCAGTTTGGCACAGTGGTTGGAGCATCAGCCTGCAGTCCAGAGAGACCCAGGTTTGGTTCCCGCTAAGGGCACATGCCTCAGTTGCGATTTGTCCCCGGCCTTGGTCGGGTGGCAACCACTCGATGTGTCCCTTTCACGTCGATGTTTCTCTCCCTCTCTCTCTTCTTCTCTCTCCCTCCTATTCTATCTGAACAAAAAAGGGAAAAATGTCCTCAAGTGAGGATAAAAAAAAAAAAAAAAGATGACAATCTTTTGAGTTTATCAAGTTTACCAAAATCTTTGGAGTTTACCAAGTACTTTTAAAGATAACTCTTTAAATTGAGTTTTCTTATAGAACACCTTAGAACTTGCATAATCCTGACCATTTGGGTTGATTTTTTTTCTTTTTCTGCACTCAAGGATATGCTTTTCATTGATTTTAGAGAGAGGGAGGGAGGGAGGGAGAGAGAGAGATATCTTTGGACAAATTATTTAATAACATTCTGGATCTTGGTTATCTGCATAAAATGCAAATATCATTAAGTGGTGGTTACTGTTATTATTCAGTAACTGTGAATATGATCTGAGGCTAAGATTAAAAGGCGGGTATGGTGTGTCTAGGAGAACTTAATTTCTGTTCAAGAGAAGAAAAACACATCAAATACTCTGTATTGGATGGTGAAACTATCACCTGATCTCTGAATCCCTTCATACATAATATCTTCATGCAGTTACTGTCCAGTGTCTGAAAATTTCCTGGAATGAAGCCCTCAATATATAAAAAAGGTAGTAATATACTGACATCTGATATACTTATTCAAATGTTAACTCCTTCTAGCTCGCACTCATTCTCCGGTCTAGTATCACATTTTGAAACACACGGAGCAATTCCATTCCTTCACTGAAAGGAAGGAACCAGAAAGGCCAGCCACCGCCCATTGCAGGAGCCCCCTCCTTTGTGATTCTCAGTCTTCGGCTGACACTCTCAGAGGTGAAATGAATGTTTGTGAGTGGTCTGTTTCATAATTAAAAGCACTAGTGGTCAGGAAGTTTAGTTCTCTGAGACTGGAAAATGGGAATAATAATAATAGCATCTAATACATAGGGTTGTTATAGGATTAAATAAAATAGGTATGTCAAGCATGTAATAGGTGTTCTGGGTTTCAGTGGTCATTTGACTAGGTGAAACCATTTTTCTCAGAATACATAGTCTTTACTGTCTTGGATATTCATCAGAAATGTTATGCCTCCATAAAGGGTTGACAGCCAGTTCAGAGCAATATTAATGCTGAGCAGTAACAGACTTGGAGAATCAGAGAAAAAGATATGGCAATGAGTACCATCTAGTGGCCATCCAGGAGGTGCAACAGTTTAATCAACCTATGTCATTAGGAAAAGTTCCGCTCACTGACCATCAGCTCTAACTGTGCAATAGAATGGGTTCTCAGCGGAGAGAAATTTGTTTTCCAGCCCATTTCCAGATACAGAAAAGTTGAGTCTGAATCTTCCAGATATTTAGGACAGATAATCACAGATCTGAGTTAAAGGGAAGTAAAGTCGTTTCTTAGACTTCATTGAATGGAATGGGGAAATGTGAAGTTAACAAGCTTCCTTCTTTGCTGATTTCCCCCTTGGAAAAATATGATGTTACTTGTGTCTAATCTGAGGCCATATTGGCCCCCTTTCCCTCCAAGATTATAGGCAAGTCCAGTCCACCCCAAGTCATTCCCTTTCCAGATCGGGTGGTAGGAGAAAATAGAGCCCAAGATTTGAAAAGGAAAATTCTTAAAGGGAATTGCTTATTAGAGGCCAGCAAACCCTACTTACATTTTTTTAAAATGTAATTACAGACTTGCAGAAAAGTTGCAAGAGTAATATAAAGAATTCTTATATACCTTCACTCAGATTTCCCAAATATGAGCATTTTACCAAGCTTGTTTTTTCCTTTATCATTCTATCTCTCTGTCTCTATCTACATACACATACGACTGTTTGAGAGTAAATTGAGGACAAAATGCCTCATTATGCCTATCCTTTAATGTGTATTTTCTGAAAACAAGGACATTCTTTTATCAAAGTCAGAAAATTATCATTGATTTAATACTATCATCTAATGAACAGATCTTATTATAAGTTTACCAATTATTCCACTAATAGCTTTTATAGCAGAAGAAAAAATTATGGTCTAGGATAAAATCTTAACTAAATAAATGCACATATTGCATTTAGTTGTTATGTTTCTCTAGTCTCTTTTAATCTATAATTATTTAGTCTTTCTTTCTCTTTCATGATCTAGCTAAAATATTTAGTAACAAAATAAATCATAATATTAGCAAATTATAAACTACAGAAAAAAAGAATCCATGAGTCTATATAGGAGTGCATATATTAAATGAAGAAGAAGGGAAAGTTCTTCCTGAAGAGAGTGCCAACTAATAAATGTAGAATGGATGATGGAAGGAGCAAATCACAATTTGACACCCATAATAATTATCATCAGGCAAAAGTCATCAATGGATGCTAAAACTAGTAGGTTGAAGATTGATGAGTAATAGGATGTTTACATAGTTTCAAAATATTTCCCCACAAAGTATGTATTAATTACAAAGAGAAAAATAATAATTTTACATTGAAGAAAGCTGGAAGACACTGCCTTAGCAGGAATCGAAGTTAATAATAGATAATATGTGCCTTTGGTATCCCTCACCAAAATGCATAGTCTGAATTTATTTATTTATTTATTTATTTATTTATTTATTTATTTATTCATTTATTCATTCATTTATTTATTTTCTTAAATCCTCACCAGAGGATATTTTTTCATTTTGTTCAGATAGAGTGTGAGGGAGAGAGAGGAAGAGAGGGAAAGAGAAACATCAATGTGAGAGAGACACATCGACTGGTTGCCTCCCGCAAAACCCAACCAGGGCCGGGGACAAACTGCAACCGAGGTATGTGCCCTTGACCAGAATCAAATCCGTGACTCATTGGTCCAAGGGCCAATGCTGCAACTGCTGAGCCAAACCGGCCAGGGCCATAGTCTGAATTTAAACACAAGGAAACATCAGACAAATCTAAATTGAGGGACAATCTATAAAATAAATGGTTTGTGTACTGGCCGGTTTGGCTCAGTGGTTGGAGCATCGGCCTATGGACTAGAGTCCTGGGTTCAGTTCCCGCTAGGGGCATGTACCAATAATAAAAATAAAAATAAAATAATAATAATAAATAAATGGCTTGTACTCTTCAAATTCTGCCTTTTAACCAAAAAACTTATATCATCCCTTGATAGCCTTACTTTAGATTGGGTGTCTGTCTTAGGGTGTTTGAGGGAGATCCAGCTTTTTTGGGGCAAAGGCCAGGTCTTTTTTGATCTGGGGATGCTCTGAGCTCCTCTCTCAGGAGACAACTGGGCCCATCAGGATGCACTGTGGACAGGGGTACCATGCTTACTTCTGACTCCCATGGCTGCAGACTCAGTGACTCCAGGGTCCAGGAGACCATATCTCCACTGTAAGGTATTTGACCAGGGCCTTGAAGTACTCTAGAATGTGGAGGTATTTTCCAAAGGGCATAAATATAAAACAAATGAAAAGAAGCATTACCTGATGCAGAAGGTGAAAATTTCTTGGCTCCAGGGAGTAAGAACTAGGAAGTTAAGCTGGTTCAGGAAGAGAAAAGTGAATTTTCAGAATGACAGTGTCAAGAGACAATTACTGAGTGGAGTTCAGTCTTTCTAAGGTGAGTTGGGAGGAAAGGAGGAGACCTTGTAGCCACAACTTTTCCTTAATGCAGTCCCTGGTTTACCCAATGCCATCATCAGCCTCCCCAATCAACCCTAAGGGGTGGGTCTGATGGGCTTCTATCTAGGTAGCATTACTGGCCCCAGGGCAATGAGATTTCCTGATTTGGTGTGTGTGTGTGTGTGTGTGTGTGTGTGTGTGTGTGTGTGTGTGTGTTTTCTGGAGACTGGAGATGAGAACAGTGAGCAGGATGCCTCTTGGTTTGGTTTCTAGTGACCTACGGAATGACAAGCTCCAGTGCCTATTACTACACCAAAGTGATGTCTGAGCTCTTCTTACATACTCCATCAGACACCAGCATCTCCTTCCAGGCCATCAGCAGCATGGCAGACTTCTGGGATGTGAGTATGATATCAATTCTACTCCTCCCCTCTCCTTCTCAATGGCCTGAAGGATGAGGCCACATACAGGCCAGGGTTCAGGGCTGTCAGACAGTAGATGAGGCCATATCCAGAGACAAGGTCATTCCAGGATCAGGTTGAGTCAAAGGGTCATGAAAGAATTAATGGGTTAGATTAGAGTTAAGGTGGAGGTAGGTGAGAGATCAGGATGATGATCAGGGGGTCAAGCCAGTAATTAGACTAGTATTAGAAGTCAGAGGTAAGGCTGAACTTAATACATTTTAAGTGAAGATGAAGGCCACATTAGGTCAAGATTTGATCAAAGTTCATGGGTCAGCTGAGGAGTCCAACAGAAGCAACTAGAGACAAGCCGGGGGGTCAGGGAATGAAGGCAACGGTTATTCTAAGAGTAAAGGTCAAACCCTGCTTGTGGTCTAGTTCGCCCAGGGCCCACTACTGGATGGTTTATATTGGACCAAATGGTACAACAACCAGAGCCTGGGCCACGGCTCCCATTCCTTCATCTACTATGAGAACCTGCTGCTGGGGGCTCCAAGGCTGCGGCAGCTGAGGGTCCGAAATGACTCCTGTGTGGTGCATGAGGACTTCCGCCAGGACATTTTGAGCTGCTACGCCGTCTATTCTCCAGACAAGGAAGAGCAGCTTCCCTTTGGGACCCTCAATGGCACAGCGTGAGTGAGTTCCCCTACCAGTGTTCTAGAGCTTGCCCCTCTCAAACTGACACCATCCCAAGGTTTGGAAACCACTTCCACAAAGCCTTAGGGAGAAGTAGAGGGTAGAGCCTTGGGGTACTCAGGGGAAATGAGATGGGGGCATCTTTCTGAGTCCCAACCATAACTGTTTGGAGACCTTAATCTGAGTCATTCAGGAACAGAGAAAGTATGTTAGCAAACAGAGCCATAGCCTAGGGACTTGTTTCCACATGGGTCACAGACACATTTGTCCTACTCTAGAGGCAGTCCTGCCAGAGAAAGCTTTTCTTGTCCAGAAGTCCCATGGGGGCATGGAGAATTGATGAAGCATTGATACTGCCATATGAGCCATGGTTGGAAGTCAGAACTGATAGGGAGAGCAGCAAGGGATCAAGTATAGATGATGAATTAGGGAAGAAAGGGGGAAAGGAAGGCAAGAACAGGAAAGAAGGGGGAAGAAATAAGGGTCCAGGGTGGAAAGTTTGCGATCAGAACATTCATGAGGTTACCCAGCCAGGTGCACAATCACAAGAGCAGAAAGAGTCTTTTTTGGATTATATGGGCCAGGTGCTTCCCCTATGGGGACTACTCATTCTGGAGTCAAGAACAGGACTTGGGTTTGTTCATCGATGGCCTTGGGTAATATGAAAAATTAGGAGATTTACATTTGAGTTTCAGTTTGTCACTAACTCACTGGATAATCTCAGACATCTGAGTCTTGATTTCCTTGTTTGTAAAATGTGAATAATGTTTACTCTCAGTTCTCAAACAGCTGTTAACATCAAACAAGATAATATATATGAAATATACATATATGTGATATGTATATATAATATGTATAAAACTGTAAAGCTGAGATAATCATAAAGTATTGCCATTGCCTCAGGAAATCAGCTTTAGATTGGCTCAGACATCTGCTCAGATGGCTTCTTCCTTGGCAGGTGGACATACCATTCACAGGATGAGCTGGGAGGCTCCTCTCACTGGGGCCAGCTCACAAGCTACAGTGGAGGTGGCTACTACCTGGACCTTCCAGTATCCCGACAGGGCAGTGCAGAGGCCCTCCGGGACCTTCAGGAAGGCCTGTGGCTAGACAGGGCCACTCGGGTGGTCTTCATTGACTTCTCAGTCTATAATGCCAACATCAATCTTTTCTGTGTTCTGAGGTGGGTCCCCTTTTCCTACTGCATCCCTCGATCCATGGTTCCTGGTTCCTATCTCCTCTGCTTGAGATACTTCCCTAAACATGTACCCTAGGAAGAACTGTCCTACCAGACATTTCCCCCTTCTCCCACAGACTGGTGGTGGAATTTCCAGCTACAGGAGGTGCCATCCCATCCTGGCAAATCCGCATAGTTAAGCTGATCCGCTATGTCAGCAACTGGGACTTCTTTATCATTGGCTGTGAGATCATCTTCTGCATCTTCATCTTCTACTACGTGGTGGAGGAGATCCTGGAGCTTCATGTCCACCGACTTCACTATCTTAGCAACATCTGGAACATTCTGGACCTGGTGATCATCTTGGTGAGGAACAGATATCTTAGACTTGGGACATATTGGGAGGAGATGGGGGATCTACCCTGATAGGGGCTCTGAGTTACTCCTTTTGGAGTCCCAAGTCCTCCTTTGACTTCTGGTCAAATCCCTGGGTAATAGCTCTCTAAACAAGAGGTTGATATTCCCCTGGCAGAGCCCTGGGAAAGCCTTGTCTTCCATATCCCTTCTCCCTCCAGTCTTTGATCTAGGCCCTGCTCCTTTCTTTATGTACTTGATAGTCTGTTCCTCTTCTGTCTTTTGCCTTTATGATCTATCCTCTTGAAACTCCTGCCTTCTCTCTTGTATTAAAATGCCCTGCCTCTTCATCTTTGTCTCCTTCCTATTAACAGGACATATTAATTTCCTGACCACAGCTGGGAAGTGGCAGGGGAAATAAAATTATTTGGCTCTAGTTCTCTATGGTCCTTTACAACCTAGATATTTACCAATGGCCCCAGAACCTTCTCTTGGGCTTTAAGACATTCCGCAGTCATCCTCTCCAGTTTCATTTGAATTTAGGATAGTCAACAACTCAGCAGTGAAGGATTTATTTTGTTTCCCATCTGTTTTACCTACCCCTGTGACTTCATCATTGAATTTCCTGAGATCTCCTTGACTTCTCTGACCCCTAACCCCTGTGATGACAGCTCTCCATTGTAGCTGTGGGCTTCCATATATTCCGAACTCTTGAGGTGAATCAGCTGATGGGGAAGCTCCTGCAGCAACCAGACACATACGCTGACTTCGAGTTCCTCGCCTTCTGGCAGACACAGTACAACAACATGAATGCTGTCAACCTCTTCTTTGCCTGGATCAAGGTACCCTGGGACTCCTCACTCCCAGCTTCACCTTGGGGCACTTATTCTCCTTTCCTCTTATTTTCTTTCTTTTTTTTTGTACATGCCCCTAGCGGGAACCGAACCCAGGACCCTCTGGTCCGCAGGCCGACGCTCCAACTGCTGAGCCAAACCGGCCAGGGCAATTTGTCTTATTTTCCTTTGCTGGTTTGACAACTCCTGAGGCCTCCAAAGTCTCCAGGAGTGAACTGTTTAAAGATTTTCTCTTTTCTTTCTTAATTGCTTGGTTCAACATGGTCCTTCCAGATATTCAAGTACATCAGCTTCAACAAAACCATGACCCAGCTCTCCTCCACGCTGGCCCGCTGTGCCAAGGACATCCTGGGCTTCGCTGTGATGTTTTTCATCGTTTTTTTCACCTACGCCCAGCTCGGCTACCTGCTTTTTGGGACCCAAGTGGAAAACTTTAGCACTTTTATCAAGTGCATGTGTGTGTCTTCCCCCTTCACTCCTCCTTGGCCCCTCTCCCTCCAGCTCCATGGGTGTATGTATCCTTGGGGAAGCTGTGAGCATATCTGTACTTAGAGCATATCTGTGAGAGTCTCTGGAGGCCCTGATTAATGTGCTCAACTATCTGTGTACCTTGCTCTGTCTCAATCAGATTGAGTTGGAGGTGCAGTGAGGGGTCTGTCTGAATCCACCAAAGTGCAGTTAGGAAAGTAGACGGGGGGTGGGGGGATGGGAGAGGTCAGGGTTATGGTTAGACTCTGAGTTAAAACCCAGACCCTGGTCTCTCAGCTTCACTCAGTTCCGGATCATCCTTGGGGACTTTGACTACAATGCCATCAACAATGCCAACCGCATCCTGGGACCTGCCTACTTTGTCACCTACGTCTTTTTCGTCTTCTTCGTGCTTCTGGTGAGGGTCCTTCTGAGAAGTGGGGATTTGGAACCTGACTGGGGAGATGTAGAGGACTTTCAGGGTGGGGTTTTGACACCCCCTCCCTGTTCTGCATTCAGGATTACAATAGGTTTCTCAAATGAAGGATGGGCAGTGTGTGGTAGAGTGGATCTTCTGAGAGCTGGCTAACGCTGGTCAGTGCGGTCAGCACAGTCAGACAGTTTACACCGTGTAAGGGAATGTGCAGGTTCCCCTACTAACATCAAGCCCCTACCCTCCAAGGATGGAAAGAGAGAGAAAAATGCCTCACTAGAAGAGGTTTCACCTATAAAAGCTCCTACACCTATTCCCCAAAACTACCCTTCCTCTGGGGATTGCTGACTATTTTTATCACCACTGCTTTGTATTTGTTCTCTCTTCTCAACAACCATGAAAGGTCTAGGTTTGATTATTATTAACAAAGAAGGAAGTTTCTTTATTTGATCAATGGATGGGGATACAGATATGGATTACAGGCAGATGATAAAGAGAGCACAATTATATTAACACCTTGAAAAGTTTCTGGCTTCAGTGCTTGGTGGTCCCTTACACAGAGGGGGTCTGTGGCACATTTTGGGTTATCTTTCTGGTCAGATTACTGCAGCAATTGAGTGAGGACACCAGGTTGATGAGGGAGCATAATCCATCACTAATGGGACTGTGCTGAAAGGCTGTGCTCTGGGGACCCTGAGATGTGGGGGTTAGTGGGCTATGGAGCTGGGGTTGAAAGCACTGGCCCCTTTAGAACATGTGTCTAGAATAGTAATAGAGTCAGTGGGCTCAATGCTGTTAGTGGGTCTAGGAGTGAGGACCTATGGCCCTGCTTTATCCTCCAGAACATGTTCCTTGCTATCATCAATGACACATATTCAGAGGTCAAGGAGGAGTTGGCTGGACAGAAGGATGAGCTACAAATTTCTGACCTCCTGAAACAGGTAACTACTCAATCTTCTTCAGTTGCATATCTATATCAGGGCCTAGGTCCAATGTGTTCTGGTCTATTTCTGACTACTGTAGGGGCCTATGCCCTTATGTACTTTATTTATTTATTTATTTATTTTTTTTCTTTAGAATCACTTTATTGACAGTATAAGTGTCAATATATTTTATTGTATTGATTTATATAAGTCAATATAAAATTTTACTGCATACCAGTACTCCATGAATAATTTCTTTTTTTTTTTTTTTTCTTTTTTTTCCACATCTTTATTGTTGGATGTAAAATGCATTACAGATGTTCCACATTTTTCCCCCATTGACCCCCTCCTCCCCACTCCCGCCCCCCTCCCACCTTTTCCCAAACTATTGTCCGTGTCCATTGGTTATGCATATAAGTTCTTTGGTTTATTTCTTCCCACCCCCCCAACCCCTTTCCCTTTGAGGTTTGTCAGTCTAGGAATGAATTTGTGCTTCTTACTCCCTTCACCTTTTTCATCCATTCCCCCAACCCCTTTCCCAACTGGCAACCAACAAAATGTTCTCTGTATCTATGAGAATGTTCCTGTTCTTCCTGTTCATTTTGTTTGTAGATTCCATTGTTGATAGATATGTATTCATTGCCATTTTGTTTGTTCATACATTTTATCTTTTTCTTTAAAAAGACCCTTCATCATTTCATATAATAACGGTTTGGTAGTGATGAACTCCTTTAACTTTTTCTTGTCTGGGAAAGTTTTTATATGTCCATCGATTCTAAATGACAGCTTTGCAGGATAGAGTAATTTTGGTTGTAGGTTCTTGGTTTTCATCACTCTGAATATTTCTTGCCACTCCCTTCTGGCCTGCAAAGTTTCTTTTGAGAAATCAGCTGACAGCCTAATGGGAACTCCCTTGTAGGTAACTAGCTGCCTTTCTCTTGCTGCTTTTAGGATTCTCTCTTTGTCTTGAACCTTTTGCATTTTGATGATGATGTGTCTTGGTGTAGGCCTCTTGGGGTTCATCTTGTTTGGGACTCTCTGTGCTTCCTGGACTTGTATGTCTGTTTCCTTCACCAAGTTAGGAAAGTTTTCTGCCATTATTGTTTCAAACAGGTTTTCGATTTCTTGTTCTCTCTCTTCTCCTTCCGGCACCCCCAAGATGCGAATGTTGGCACGCTTGAAGTTGTCCCAGAGGCTCCTTACACTATCCTCATTTTTTTGGATTCTTTTTTCTTTTTGCTGTTCTGGTTGGGCGTTTTTTGCTTCCTTATATTCCAAATCGATGGTTTGCTCCTTGGATTTACGTACTCTATTATTGAAGCTATGTAAATTATTCTTTATTTCAGTTAAAGCCTCCTTCGTTTCTAACTGTGCAGCGATCGTTTCTGACTGGTACTTTTTTATGCTCTTGAGGCCCTCACTGAGTTCATTGAGCATCCTTATAAGCAGTATTTTGAACTCAGCATCTGTTAGGGTGCTTATCTCCATTTCACTTAGTTCTTTTCTTGGGGTTTTGTTCTGTTCTTTCATTTGGGACCTGTTTCTTTGTATCCTCATTTTGGCTGCCTCTCTGTGTTTGTTTCTGTGTATTACTTAATGAGAGGTATGGGGCTCGCTGAGACCCGATGCTGCTTGTTTGAAAGAATTTAGGAAAAACCTGAAGCGGGATCCAAGACAGGCCAATCCTATGGTTAAGCAAGTAGCAACAGCTTAGGTGGGCTTGAAAGTTGTGTGGGGCGGGGTGGGGCGGGGCCTCAGGGAGTCTGCAGGGTGGGGCTACCAGTGTGAGCCAGGTTGCTGGAGTCCCAGATATGGCTTCTGTCTGCTGCTCCAGGGAAGGGCTCACCAAAGGAACAAAGGCCTCTGACAGCACGTTTGTCCCCGAGAAAGCTCCCTCTCCAGCCCTCGCTCCAGTGCCAAACAGCTCAGTTCTTTTCTGTATGTCTCTGGTGCCCCTCGAGCTGCCTCCCCTCCGAGCTTAGAGGGAGAGAGTCCGATAAGTCCGTGCGTGGGCCCTTTAGGGAGCTGCCTGTGGCTCCAGCCAGGTCAGCTTCCCTGAGCCTCAGTTTCTGCTGGTTTTTCCAGCCAGAAGTTATGGGGATTCTCTTCCTGGCACTGGAAACCTGAGCGGGGCACCTGGTGTGGGATGGGGACCCCTCAGTCCTCAGGAAGGACCTTCCCAGCCACGGGAGCCTCCTGATTTTTATCCGCCACACTTGGGTGTGGGACCAGCCCGTCCGCCGCCGCTGCCGCCACCCCTCGCGCCGCCGCCCCTCCTACCGGTCTGGATGTAGCTGCTTTTTTTTTTTTTTTAATTACGTAGTTGTAGGACTTTCATTCAGCTTGATTTCAGGCGATTTTGGATGATGGTTGTTCTGTAGTTTTGTTGTAACTTGGATGTGGTTGTGGCAGAACGCGATACTGCGTTTCCCTACGCCGCCATCTTGACCGGAAGTCCCCCTTATGTACTTTAAATTTAACCATGGGAGCCTGGCATCCTTTGGGTTGGGGTGGAGGCAAGGAATGATGAGGAAGCTGTGGGAACTGGTGCCTGTTTCCTTTCCTCTTCCAGGGCTACAACAAGACCCTTCTGAGGCTGCATCTCAGGAAGGAACAGGTTTCGGATGTGCAGAAGGTCCTGCAGGGCGGGGAGCAGGAAATCCAGTTTGAGGATTTCACTAACACCTTGAGGGAGTAAGCAATCAGAGATCCAACTTTCTCTGAGATTGGTCTATAAGTCCTTGACCCTCAGCCATATATCCTTAGCCCATAAGCCTCTGATCTTGGCCTATAGACCTCTGACTTTGGCTAATAGACCTCTGACCCCCAGCCTATATGTCTCTGATCCTGTCTTTCAGAAACATGCCCTTGTTTAAAGGTCTCTGACCATGTTCTATAATGTTCTGGACCTTGTTGAACCAACTCTTCGAACTAACATAATATAATTCCCTAATCATTGTATACATCCCTCACTCTCACAAAACTCTGATTTTGGTTCTATGCTCCCCCGCAAACACTGGTCTATTCCCTTAGCCATTCTCTCCTAGCTTCTGAGTTAAACACATTAACAAACACTGAAGAAATATATTGTAAGCACCAGCTGTAGGCCAGACACTGAGTAATTAGTTGATCATTGTTAAGTATCCAGTGAAAGGTGGGACATAGCAGGAGATGAGGTATGGGCCACATTGGAAAAAGCCTCAAACACAGCTACTCTGTCCAAAGAATAGAGTGCCCAGTAGGCAGTTTAAGCAAGCAAGGGTTATATTTAGAGCTGCACTTTAGAAAGATTAACTGCTCTAGTTGCATTATAGAGAATGGATTTCAGGTAGGGAGTAAAGGGGAAGCTAAGGGAATGGGGGGCAGGTTATTTAGAGACAAAGAGATTGCACTAATCCCTGTAGGAGATCACAAGGGGCCTGAGCCTAGTTAGCAGGAGATAGGGATGAAAGAAATAGATTCAAGTGCTTTCTTGGGGGTAAATTGCTAGACCTTGGAGATCCTGGTTTTCCTGTGGTCTCTTTCTTCCCTAGCGAATGAGACTCTTGCCAGAGTCTGGCTAAAAGAGTAGGGAGTCCATAATCAAGAGATCACAGCCATGGCATGTCAGAAATTAATTCATCATCCTGTTCTCCTCAGACTGGGGCATGCAGAGCATGAGCTCACTGAGCTCACAGCTGCCTTCACCAGGTTTGACCAAGATGGGAATTGTGTCCTGGATGAGAAGGAGCAGGAACAAATGCAACAGAACCTGGAGAAGGAGAGGGTGAGCCCAGCTGGTTGATGGAGAGGTAGTATAAGGAAACTGCTCACCCTCCCCTCCTTGTCAACATGCCCAGAACACAAAAGCAAACTGAAAACCCTTCCATTGATGGGCAGGAAAGAGCTCTCTATAATAGTGGTTCTCAAATCGCTACACATTAGAATACTTGAGAGCTTTAAACAATCTTCATACTCAGGCCTGGCCAGGTTGGTTAGAGTATTGTCCCATGCATCAAAATAGTTGCGGGTTTGATTTCTGTCAGGGCACATATCTGGGTTGAGGTTTGATCCCTGGTCAGGGTGCATGCAGGAGGCAGCTGATCAATGTTTCTCTCTCTCTTCCCCTTCCTCTCTCTCTTAAATCAATAAAAAACATATCATTGGGTGAAGATTTTTTTAAAATCCTCATTCTCAGGCTATACATTACACCAGAATTTCTTTGGGGAGGGGGGTATTGGGAATCCCAGAAATCAGTACTTTTAAAAACTCCCCAGATGATTCCAATGCATAGCCAAGGTTGAGAACCATTGCTCTAAAACAGTCTTTAGGGGAAAATGACCAACTGCTCAAGAATCCTTGACAATTCCTTCTTTTTGAGATTTTCAAGATCTTATCCTTTGTTGTCCTTACTATGCCTGCTTCATCCCCATCTAGTGCAGACCAAAAAGTCAAGGGCAGGAGGGACAGTGCGAAGAATTCTGGTACTGTCCCTCCTCTCCCAAACTGAGTTGGCCTCTAGTGAATACCTTGTTAATCAAGGCCTCAAGGAGATTGTGTTTTGTTTCTTTGGGTAGTGATCCCTCCCAGAGGTTGGGCCAGCTTTGTGTCCGGCACCACTTCTCTGATCCCACTGTCTCCAGAGTTTGAGAGGGAAGGGGCATAGCAAGAACTAGAGCCCAAGGCCTGTTCCTGAGAGCCCATTAGAACCTGAGCTGATGGCTTCTCAGAGTCATCTTCCCCTCTCTGACCTCTGACTTCCTAATCAGGTGGCCCTCAGTGCTGAAATTGAGAACTTGGGCCAGTCCATTGTGAGGAGTCCACCAGGCAAGTTTGGTCCAGAGGCTACTGGAGCAGGTGACTGGGTCGCAGGAGAAGAATTCTACATGTACGTGCAGCCAGAAACCCTGCGTTTAAATATCCTACCTTGAGTTTCTTTTCACAACCTTCTAATCCCCTGTCCTAGTCCAAGAAGAACCTCTGCCCCCTTTTAAACCTTCTTACCTTCTTTGTTCCCATCCAGATATACACCATTCTGTCCCCCTACCCTGTAGACACTTGGTCCCCTATACATGTATTTCTGCTTCCTCAGTCTCTCTCAAATCCTGCACAGGCTCACAAGGAGAGTTCTGCAGCTAGAGACTATCCTGGAAGCAGTCATGGCCCAGGTTGATGCTGTGGGCTCAAAGCTAAATCTGCTGGAGAGGAAGGGGCAGCTGGATCCCTCCCCAGGCATAGTGAGTGGCCCTTCACCTGTGTTCTCTTGGCTCCCCACAGATGAACTGTACCCCTACTCCACTCAGTGGGTGAAAGCAAAACATGAGAGATCTGTTTTCAGGCTATTAGGGCAACATGTCCTTCATAGTAGTCGGTGTATAAGGGGAGGTGGGAGGTAGTGGGAAGGCCTAAAGGTGGTTGCACTGGCCTGGGACTGCCTTGACCTCTAGGAGATGGTCTGGGATTGGAGAATCAGATCCAGATAAAAGAAAAGTGGTATACAAAGTCCTCTTTCTAATGACCTGTCTGTCCCCTTTTCTTCTAACAGGGGAACAGGCAATTGGGAGCACCTGCAGCCAGCCCCAGCTGTGACTCCAGCCCCCTGGGGAGTTTAGAGTGGGCAGCACAGTGGTGAGGAGGGATCCTAAAGCATCAGACAGCAGGCTCCTCTCTCTCTGCCTTCCCAGAGGCCCCCTCTACACATGCCCTATACTTCTAGGGTAACAGTAGTGCTGCTGCCAAGTCCTATCCTGTGTTTGGCCGTTCGAGCCCATGTTTTTGTGGCTATCATGCTTAGGCTTGTGACTCAGTGTTTCTGTGTATAGCTATGTAGCTCTGTGTAGCTCTTTGAAATAATATCTCCCACTGGGCCTCTCACTCCCTGTGCTTCCAATCTCTGTTGTAGTGATTAAACAAACAAACAAACAAACAAACAAACCAAAAGGTCAGTAGCAAACAGAATAAGGGAAGAGAGGGTAATGACTTCACCAAGCATCTGGATAGCCAAGAGTAGCAATTACCTAGATGTCTTACTTGCCAGTGATCTTGTCCTTTGGGCATCTGGAGATCTGCTGTTAGAACCTATTGGGTTCTTGTCTTCCCCATAGAGTTCCCCTGTAGATGGAAGTCATATAGGAGAGGAGACTTTCTTACATCAGGAGATTACAGTGTTGCAGAGGAGTTGAGTGATGACCTCCCCAACTTGAGGAGATAGCCCATGAACGCTGAGGAAAGAATCTGCTCCCAACATTCTGCAGAACACTGAGAACTGATGGGGCTGTAAACCAGAATGAAGATGGAGCCTGAAGAGAATCAGGCAAAGAAATGACCTCAGGATTCAGAGATCTTTGGATGAAGATGTGTTGGACTCTGACTCTATTCTTCCATAGGACAGTGTGGGTTTCCCTGGTGACTATCAATAAAAATCCTTAGGAAAATCAGGACTTTGCATTTGTTTCTGGGATTATAAGGTGAAGAAGAGGGTTGAAACTGTGAGCCATGCTTGTACTTGGGCTGGGGAAAGCTCATTCCTGCTGGGAGGTCTGGAGTGGAGGAAGTGACAATATGAAGGAGTTGGGCTGTTCCAGGAGTCCTGAAATAAGAACTTCTGGCTCATAGGAATGGTTTGAACTGGTGGGCACTATGATTGTACCATTAGAGACTGGAGACAGTGACCTAGTCCTCAGGATGAAGAGAGTAAGGCAGCTTCCTTACTCTGGGGTGGGGTGAAGGGGAGGTAGCTGGTGTGTGTGGGAGGGTGAGTGCGCGCAGATGGAGAATAACCAGGGATAAGACAGAAAACTTCTACACCAAGATTTTGGGTGTACAGGTCCGCATCCCAAGACCTGCTATATATCCCCTCTCCCTTCCCCTGTAATATTTATCTCTTCATCATTTTGCACCTTCCATTGCTCCCCAGGCGCTTTTTCTCATCCATTTCCTTCACCCACCCCTGTTCTCCCATCCCTTCAAGTACACGCTATACTCCTAGGAGCCTTGTGAAATAGCTAAATGCAGTTAAAATACCACAGTATATCCTCAGCCCTAAAAGAGTTACGATCTAACCTTCCTTATAGAAAAGCTGAAGTGGATGCCAGCCTACAGTTTAAGAAAAAGGGGCCAAAGAGTCGATGTTAATCCAGGACTTTGAAAGGGAGAGAGTTTCCGCTCAGGGACCAAGGCCTGAAGGTTTCCCTAAGCCTGGATGAGTCTACTTTCAAAAGCATGGATTCCCTAGCGTTCTTTGGAGTCTAATACCAGCCTGCGTGCGGAGTGTCTGGGGAGGGGGTAACCTGTCTCCGGTGCCTTAGGTCAAACCCTGACAGGTCGTGAGTCTTACTAGACTAGTGAGGCCCTCTAGGGAGTGGCCGCAGGGATGAGCGTGTCCTCAGTTCTAGACGTCGCAACTCTTGGCAGTGGATCGACTCATGCTAACCATTCTCAGCTTCAATTTCGGCTTCTTGCTTACATTTTATTACTCACTATTGGGCGGCATGACTTGGCAGAGACAGCGTCGGAAACCCAAGGCTGCTGGTAGGAGGCGGGGGCGGGGGCGCTCACGGTGCGCGTGCGCAGGAGTCCTAGAGCCGGAAGCAGCGCGGGGCCGAGCATGGCGGCCGCGGCAGAAAGTGTCCCTGCGAGCCTGCGAGAGGAGCCGGCTAGAGGTATGCCAGGGGGCGGGGATGGAGTGTCCAGGGAGAGGCCTGGAGCCACGGGATGGGGCCCGGATGCCGGGGCTCAGCTGGCAGGAGCGGGCGGGTCGGAGGAGCGTCCCCGTGTGTGCGAGCGTGAGATCTGGCTTCTGTCAAGGCGAGTGAGAGGGTTTGGCCGCGGAACCCCGAGAGCTGAAGCCGGTGCAAGGGAGCAGAGTGGAGCTGTCAGGTGCGGCAAGGATGAAGTGCGGGGCTGGACATCAGGGCGCGCGGAGAATGGAGCGGACTTGCTGGAATGAGGACAGGTGCAGGGATGTGGGGAGCAGACGCTGCGGCTGCATTAGGACCGGGTGTAGGGCGGGACACTCACTCATTCTCCCGTGGTGCAGACGATGCCGCCGTGGAGACAGCCGAGGAAGCGAAGGAGCCCGCTGAGGCTGACATCACTGAGCTCTGCCGGGACATGTTCTCCAAAATGGCAACGTACCTGACCGGGGAACTGACGGGTGAGGCGGGGTCCGGGTTGTTTCGGGTAATGCGACAGACAGTGCGGCGCAGCTCTGGCTGGAGCTGCGGTTTGGCTTGGGGAGACCTGGGAGGTGCCCCCTCCCTAACCCCAGCCACGCTGAAACATGCCTGTTGGAAGTTTGGGGCCATCATGAATAGGAAGGAAAGAGGTCCATTACTTCCCTGGAGAAATTCTCGAACTGCCTTCGGAAACATGTAAGAATACTTAATACACAGGTATCCATATTTAAGACTAGCGCCAGAAAACAAAAAAGAATTCATCAAGAAATGCTTCCTTGGGGGAGGTGTATTTTGAGTAGGGTTGTGAAGGGAATGATTGGCCAAAAAGTGGGGGGGATAACTAGTTAGTGAGTGAGGTGGTGTAAGTAATTTGTTGGGCTAAAACAGCTATATTTACTGGGGCAAAGAGAAAAAGGATTGAGGAATGGGGAGTAACCTGCAGATTTAGGGACCTATTAGGTTGGTCTGAGGATTTAGTGACTCACCTCTTGGGACATGGTTCAGTTTTTGGTTCATAGTGTGGTTCCAGGTGAACACATGATTTATATGTGAAGGAGGGTCCAGAGTCTGGCCCAGTGTGGCCTCTCATAAGCAGTTATTATATTGTTTTACTTCCACAGGAAATTTCTGTGAGCTAAATTTGGGAACCCGAATCTATGAGAAAAGGGTTGATGCACAGTAGAAGGGCTTGTGAGTCTCTATCAGTCTGATTATCCATCTATCTATATCTGAGGAAGAGACACCAAGTATCAAAATCTAGACTTTTGGCTTTTCTTTAAAAATTCTAATGATTTGGCAATACTAGTCCCTCATTCTTTTTTTTTTTTTTATCCTCACCCGAGGACATTTTTCCATTTTTTGTTCAGATAGAGCGGGAGGGAGAGAGAGGAAGAGAGAGAAACATTGATGTGAAGGGACACATCGAGTGGCTGCCACCCGCACGACCAACCAGGGCTGGGGACAAACTGCAACCGAGGTACGTGCCCTTAGCGGGAACCGAACCCGGGTCTCTCTGTACCGCAGGCCGGCGCTCCAACCGCTGAGCCAAACCGGCCAGGGCTAGTCCCTCATTCTGGAGGCTATGATTGATTAGAGCTGAGCAGCTGTCTCCTTTAAATGGACTAGTACTATGCAATTTGTCCCTACACCCCGTTTTCTCCCTTTTACAGAGAACTGGTGTCAGTTGCCACTTGCCACTGTTCTTGTATTGTTGTGTTTTTAGTACTGGTGCAAAAATGGTTTTCTGTGCCAATATCTCTATCAAAATTGGTAAAGTAAATGATAGAATAAGAGGACCACATAATCCAAGAAGTGGGAGAGAGCATATTCTTTGTGGAAATGAGTTATCTTTTGTGTTTAATATGCAAGTACCTGATTTGCTTCACTCACTTACTTGATCTGGCTTGTGCCTAAGTATTTGAGTGTCTGTTTTAAAGAGATTAGTTTGACAGTACAGAGTATGGGTATGGAGGAGAGAGACAGGGACAGATGAATAGAATTTCAGATGAAAAGTAATGGTTGTGAGACAGAATGACGGTAAAAGGAATGGAAAGGAGGGTATGGGTGCAAGAATGTTACAGAAGTGGAATTTATAGAACTTGTTAAAGTGGGTATTGAGGGATGGGAGCAGCTTAAATGGTTGTGTTTGCATTATTAAGCCTGAGTGGTACCATCAACCAAAATAGGGAAGTTGGAAAGAGGAACCATGTTTAGTGTGAAAATAATATTTTCAGTTTTGGCTTGGCTGATTTTAGATATTACCAGGACACTCAGTTTGACTGTTATTAAGACACTCAGGTGATTTGTACACATGAGTCTAGAGCTCAAAGAGTGATCAGAGCAGGAGAAACAGAATTGAGAGTCACCTGCATAGTGCTGTGAGCTGAGGCTGTACAGGATGAGATTGACAAAGAAGAGCTCAGAGGTAGATAAGAGGGCCTTGACTAAAATCTCAGGGAATGCCAGTACAGGGCAATTAATTTGTTGTTTTAATAACAGTATGGTGGGGGCAGAGGCCAGACTGCAACGGTTCATATGAGTGAATGGTGAGGAAGAGGAAGCAGTGAGTGTAAGCTACTCTTTGAAAAGAGTTAGCAGTGAAGCTCCTTTGCTTTCTGAACAAATGAGTGCTTTGGGGCCAGAGGAAACCTGAATATATTTCTAGAGAGAGAGGAAGATCCAGAGTGGAAAGAGTTTGCAAATGAAAGAGAAAGGAGACAATTGAAGAGAGGCCCTGAAGAAGTAGGAGAATTGGGAATCAAGAACACAGGAGGAGGAGTTGTCTTGGCAGGAATAGGAGCATTTGTGCCTCTTGGGAAGATATTAAGGTACAGAGAAATTTTGAAGTGAGGTAAACAGGTGGAGGCAGCTTTTGTAAGTGGACTTGGCTTTTGGGAAAATTGGAGTAAAAGCCATGTCTTTGACTAGGGATGGGGAAGAGAATTGAAGATATGAGATGCAGGCAAATGGTTTGGAAAGTCAGTACATAAAATACAATATAGAATCACAGTAATAAGTAAGTTACTAAAAGTAGTAAGGTCCTAGTTGATTTTATATATTTATATATTTAAATATTATATATGTATATATATGTATATATGTATATATATAGTTGATTTTATATATGTATGTATATGTGTGTGTATATACATATATATATTTATGATGCAGTTCCCCAATTTACATATTTTACACTGTAGAAATACCAAGACTATTTCACTTCCCTTTAATTAGGACATAAGATTATTATATCCCTTTCTAATCCAGATTTGAAGTTTATGGATCTTATTTGGTTTAAATAATTTGCTGATTGTTGCCTGAGTTTCTACTTAGACATTCAGACTACACAAGCTGAATATAAATGTCATAGATCAAAAGTGGCTTCCTCCTTTGACATTCCCTAGATCCTACCTTGAACTACCATTTGGCCTCTAATTCCACATTCCAATGATATAAGGCAAATATTAAAGGCGTTATATCTTCTGTTTATTTTAAAGCCACCAGTGAAGACTATAAACTCCTGGAAAATATGAATAAATTAACCAGCTTGAAGTATCTTGAAATGAAAGATATTGCTATAAACATTAGTAGAAACTTAAAGGATTTAAACCAGAAATGTAAGTAATAATTTTTATAATTAAACATGTTTATAATAAATGTTCTTTTAAGTTTGGTGCCATGGAGAAGGAGTAGGGAGCTCATTTTCTAAAACTGAATCACAAAGTTAAGGTGAATTTCTTCCATTCTGAGGAGCAGCATGTTTTGGTGGTGTGGTTATTTCTGCTTCTGAATCTTGATTTGATGATCAGTTTATTCCTGGAAAGGGATGGGGGAGAGAAAGGGTGGCCACATTCTGATTTAACAATGAAATCAATTAAACTTATTTAACAATGAAATCCATAAAGGACTGCTCCATAAACAAAACCAGAACATCTATAAATGCAAAATGCTAATTTAGACTGGTAGAATATATTTTTTTCCATTAGCTTATATTTGTGTTCTCTGTTTCTTTTTTGATCTGGGAGTACCCAAGAAATGGAATCAGTAATTGCTTGAGGAACAAGGAATTTAAAAGAGACAAAGTTAATGGATGACAGAGACTTGCTTTGTCTAGGTCACAGTCATGTCTGATCAGCTAGCGAATATTTTCTAAAGTGTTTGTCCTGCTAGTGATTAGAATCATGTCATACCTACCTTGTGTGTTTTAGGCAGAGCTGTAAAGACACTAGCATTCTTACTTTTTCACTCTCTTCTGTTCAACTTGTTGAGAGCATATAAACATGTGGTCTGCCTTTTTTTTTTTTTTTAAGATGCTGAACTACAGCCTTATCTGGATCAAATCAATGTAATTGAGGAACAGGTAGCAGCTCTTGAACAGGCGGCCTACAAGTTGGATGCATATTCAAAAAAACTGGGTAACCACTTTTATTTCTGTTTTGATTTAATAAGAGTACCTGCCAGTAAGACCTTAACTAATATGATAGTTAATATTTATGATGTGTCTACAATGATCTCTTTATTTTTTTAATCCTCACCTGAGGATATGTTTAGAGAGAGGAAAGGGGAGAGAAAGAGACAATCATTGATATGAGAGAGCAACACTGATCAGTTGTCTCCCATACGTACCCCAACTGGGAATCAAACCCACAACTTTTTGGTGCACAGGACGATGCTCCAACCAACTGAGCCATCTAACCAGGGCTACAATAATCTATTTTAATCTTTACGAAAACCTAGTGAGAATAATTTCTTAGTAGTAATAGTAATAAAAATAACATTTCTTGCCCTGGCTGGTTTGGCTCAGCAGTTGGAGCGTCGGCCTAAGGTCCAGAGAGACCCGGGTTCGGTTCCCGCTAAGGGCACGTACCTCAGTTGCAGTTAGTCCCTGGCCCTGGCTGGTCATGCGGATGGCAGCCACTTGATGTGTCCCTTTCACATTGAGGTTTTTCTCTCTCTCCCTCCCTCCCACTCTATCTGAACAAAAAATGGAAAAATGTCCTCAGGTGAGGATAAAAAACAAAACAAAACAAAACACATTTCCTGGGTACTTGATATATCAGGCACTATTCTTAGTGCTTTACATATATTTTTTATTATCCCAGTAACCTATGAGGTAAATACATGATTTTTAAAAAATTAATTAATTCATTTTTGTTACAGATGATTCTCCTTTTTCCCCCACTGATTCCCCCCTTCTCCTCCCTCCCCGCCCTGTCCCCAGCTTTGTTGTCCATGTCCATTGTGCATGCATATATGCATATAAGTTCTGTGGTTTATCTCTCCCCCACCACCCCCTCTTCTGGGGATTGTCAGTCTGTATCCTACTTCCACATCTCTGGGACTACCCCATTCCTCAGACTGTTATGTTCATTATATTCCACAAATAAGTGAGATCATATGATACTTGTCTTTCTGTTTGGCTTATTTCGCTTAGGATAATACTTTCCAGGTCCCTCCATGTCGTCTCAAAGGATAAGAGATCTTTCTTTCTTACAGCTGCATAGTACTCCATTGTGTATATGTACCACAGCTTTTTTTATCCATTCGTCTACTGATGGACACTTGGGCTGTTTCCAGATCTTAGCTAATATAAATAGTGCTACTACAAACATGGGGATACATATATTCTTTCTGATTGGTGTTTCAGGCTTCATAGGGTATATTCCTAGAAGTGGGATCACTGGGTCAAATGGCAATTCAATTTTTAATTTTTTGAGGTAACACCATATTGTTTTCTATAGTGGCTGCACCAGTCTGCATTCCCACCAGCAGTGTACTAGAGTCCCCTTTTCTCCACACCCTCGCCAACACTTGTTATTTGATGATTTGTTGATGGCGGCCATTCTGACAGGTGTGAGGTGATACCTCACTGTTGTTTTAATTTGCATCTCTCTGATGATTAGTGATGTTGAGCATTTCTTCATATGTCTTGTAGCCATTTGTATGTCCTGTTTGGAGAGGTGTCTATTTAGCTCCTCTGCCCATTTTTTAATTGGGTTCTTTGTCTTCCTTTTGTTGAGTTGTATGAGCACCCTATAAGTACATGTTTTTATTCCTGTTTTGTAGAGGATGAAACTGTGGTTGAAGAGGTTAATAACTTACATAAATATACAAAGCTTGAATGTGGAAAAGCTGTATTCCAAACCAGGTCTGATTGTTCACAAAGCTCAAGCTCTTAATTGTGGTTCAGCAGGCCAGCACTGGAGCATCTTTAATAATGTAGATACATATGTCTTAAAAAACAGAATAGTCAATCAAGGGTTTTCTGGATGGATTACTCTTTCTTTAAGGAGGAAACTGTACTTTTAGTGTTGATGGCTTGCTAACTGGTTCTGGCTCTTATATCCATGACTAAAAATAACCAAGTTGTTTTTATCCTAGATATAATTTACAGATTATTTTATTTTCATCATTGATGATTGTTGACTACTTAAAGAGAGTGGTTTGTAGCAGACTGAGATTTGATGTGGATGGTGATTAAATATTCATTGTCTACAATTAAATTTACTGGAATGGTGACTGTAAACCTTACTATGTAGAAGGCATTGTACCAAAGTGCTTTTAAGGTTTTAAAGAAAAAGAGAATTCATTCCATTAAAAAGCCTTATGATGGCCTTTTAAATCTTTGTATCTTTCAAAATTGCTTTCTGGGGTTAAGAAAATAAAAGGTGAAACTTACATTTATACTTCCTGAGAGTTCCAGTCTGGCTCCCAGAGAGTGCCTGGCACCATGCCTGGAGAGGCAATTTCCTATGTTCCTGGTGGCTTAAGTGCTAGTAGCTCTGCTTATTCCTGGTGAGCCATCTGAGCAGGTGCTGTTGACAGGGTTAGAACATAGTGGACTTGTGTTGGTCTCTTTATTGTATGTGTGTGTATTTGACTTCTTACTTTAAGCTCTGCCTAGCAATAAAATTTGAATGGATATCCAAATATGTCTTTAGCTAATGTGGTAGTTAACTTTTATGGTGTGCCTACAGTTTGGACACAGTTTGGACAGCTGATGAAATTGAAGCTAATACGTTTTTTAAAAATGTAATAGACACTTTTGAACTTGCTAGGAAATGCTAACGAAAAAGTATCTTTATATGAGCCAGTTTTAAATACAGCTTCTTCCCCTCCTTGCAGAAGCCAAGTACAAGAAGCTGGAGAAGCGATGAAAAACTTATTCCTGTGGAACAAAATATTTTTTAATGTGTAAGATGAGACCTGAGGCTGATGAATTGTCAAAACTCCTCAAAAAGAAACCATGCTGGCCGTCCCAGCAACATCCCACCTTTGGAATGAACTGGAGAACTGTGGCTACTCCTGAATTTCTCTTGGGGCAGTATCCCTCAGAAACTCACTTATAACCCCTTACCTTGTACTTGAATGCTTAATTATTCACTTAGGATGCAGACTCTCTCAAAGTTCAGGATAAACCTGGGCTTTTCAGTTGAATCAAATGAGAGGGCTTATTTTCTCTATTTTCTTAAGTGGCCGGATTTTGAGTCACCGTGTAAATGTTTTTTGTCTTTTGTTTTTTTTCTATTGAAGCTAATGTATTGATAACAATAAATTTAAAAAGGAAAACAAAACAAACTTCTTTACAGTTTATCATCTTGTGAGTGCCAGTAATTTACTTTTCTATAACACTGCAAATAATAGAAAATCTTAAAATAATTTCAGGCTGAGTCTTCTAGACTGAGCAGAAGCAGTGCAAGGAGTGTTGTGACAGCTTGGTGTAACATGTGATGGGCCCTTCCTGTCTCTTCTTTGTGTGAGTCACAGGTGTCTGGGGATGGATGACATCTTGACATGTACTCCCTTTGGGAGATGTGAAAAAGACAAAGACAGGATGTGTGTGTGTGTGTATGTGTGAGATGGGGAGGTGGGGCTGCCACTTATAAAATAAAGTATTTTATAAAATATCTTCCTACTTGTGTTTGCAGGGTCAGGGGCCTCCTGGGGACCTGATCATCTCCCTCCCAGACTAAAGACATCGTGGGTGGAAGACACTGACTAACCAGTCTAGTTTAGAAAACAGGCAGCCTTATTCAGAATTGGGTATTAGCAGCTAGGAAGTTGCCCAATTCCATTTCTAAAACAATTTTTAACTTTGTTTCTGTCATTTCCCACAACCTCTGTTCAGACCACCACTGTTTATCCTCTTCTCCTCTGGACTATTTCATTTCTTTCTGCTCTAATCTTAATTATTCCCTGCCTTCTTCTAACTTCAGGCTTTTTCTAGTTCCTTGAGGTGTAATGTTAGGTTATTTGAGATATTTTTCCTTAATTTAGACATTTATAGCTATAATTTTTCTCTTAGAACTGCTTTTGCTTGATAAGTTTTGGTATATGTATTTTCATTTGTCTCAAGGTTTTTTATTTATTTTCCTTTTTATTTCATTTTTGGTCCATTGGTTGTTCAAGAGTGTGTTATTTAATTTTGACACATTCATCAATTTTTTAGTTTTTCTCTTGTTACTGAATTCTAGTTTCACACCATTATGGTTTAAAAGATACTTGATATAGTTTCTATCTTCTTGTATTCTAAAACCAGACAGCATGCATACAAGGCTCCTGTATTTTTTTCTTTATTGTTATTAGAGAGAGGAAGGGAGAGGGGGAGAGAGAGAGAAACATAGATGAGAGAAAACATCCATTGGCTACCTCCTGCATGCCCCCCACTGGGGATCAGGCCCACAACCTGGGCATGTGCCCTGACTGGGAAATGAACGGGCAACCTCTTGGTGCATGGGTCGACACTCAATCATTGAGCCACATTTGCTGGGCTTTTCCCTTTATTTCAATATCATTTTTTGTTACTCTGACACATTGTGTTCAGCTATCTTGATCTACCTTAATTCCAATGGATGAGTTTTCATAAACTTTGTACTTTAGAATAGTTTTAGATTTGCCAAAAAGTTTAGAAGATAATACAGAATTCCATGGATGAGTTTTCATTTCTTACTGTTGTTTCTTCTTGAAATTACTATCCGTCCATGTTTGGCAAACCTCTACTCTTCTTCGAGATTCAGTCTTGATCACCACTCCTGGGATGTGCTGTATTACCCTAAAGTGGAAAAGCGTGCTTAATTTTCCAGCAAAGCAGGGGCATCAATATTTATGAGGCAGGGAACTTGATATTTCCCCAAAGAGCATTACAGAAGTTGAGAGGGAAACCAAAACTTTGTTGTTGTTCTTTAAACTTTTTTAAGTTTTAGTTAATGTTGAGTTGCTTGGCTGTCCTTCATGAGTTTTCCATACCCCTCAGTTGTCAGACATTCTCACCATTATTTCCATTTCTTTAAACACTGCTATATCCTACCAACTGGCCTGAACTCCCCCAAAAGTCAATGTCATGAAAACCAAAACCAAAAAGGTAGGTGGGCTATTGTAGATTAAAAGAGACTAAAGACAAAATAGAATGCAAGTGTGAAACTTGATTGGATCCTGAATGAAAACAAAAGTATAAAATAAATTTGGGGGGACAAACGGAGAACTTTATGGATGTGTTAGGTGATATTACTGAATTAATTTTCTTAGGTGTGTTCATGGTTAGGTGTATTATGTAGGAAGATGGTCCTTATTCTTGGGAAATGCACGCAGAGGTTTTCTTTTTTTTATTTTTATTTTTTATCCTCACCCGAGGACATTTTTCCATTTTTTGTTAAGGTAGAGTGGGAGGGAGAGAGAGGAACAGAGAGAGAGAGAGAAACATCGATGTGAAGGGACACATCGAGTGGCTGCCACCCGCACGACCCACCAGGGCCGGGGACAAACTGCAACCGAGGTACATGCCCTTAGCGGGAACCGAACCCGGGTCTCTCAAGACCGCAGGCCGATGCTCTAACCGCTGAGCCAAACCGGCCAGGGCCGCAGAGGTATTCTTGATGTCTGCAGTTTACTCTCACATGACTCCGTGGGTATAAAAGTGATTGTGCACCTTGAAGACGATGGCCATAATTCTTTTAATTTTTCAGTAGGTTCAAAACCTATGAAACGCGTGTATGAAGGGAGCCTCTTGCTCACTAGCGTGATATGGTTAGGTTAGGACAGATTGGGGCCCAACATCGTGCTGGGAACTTTCTAGCAGCTCAATCACTTCAATCGCCCTGAAATAAAAAAATCATAACGAGATTCCTCCTTGCCATTCCCCCTTTCTCCTTTTCTTAATTCCTCCTGGAGGAGGGTCCACCTGCGAGAAGCTTGTCTCTCGGCGCTCTCCGTAGATGGGTGAACCTTCATTGGCTGGGATGCGCTTACGTCTTATTGGGCTGCGACGCGTTTGTCGGCGGCGTGCGGGTGCGGCGTCCTAATTTTCGGCGGTGTTCCCAACCACGGCTTTTGGGACCCATGGCTCAGAAACCGCTGCGCCTGTGAGTGACCCTGAATCGGGAGCGCGCGCGCGCGCGTGTGTGCCTGCGGCTGTTTTCTAGCCCGGGGAGGGCGGGGGTGGGAGCCGGGCAGCGACTTGTGAGCTGCGATCTCACCTTGCGGGTTGTGAGCTCCGACCACACCTTTGCGGGTTGTGAGCTCCGACCACACCTTGACCCGGCGGGGGTCGGCCTCTTTCCCTGCCATTTTCGCGTCCAAGCGGGAACTGTTGGCTCTGCTCGTCGACAGAAGCGGAAGCTCCCAGCGTTAGGCCTCTTCCCTGTAAGGCCATGCTGGTCACTGACACATCATTTCCCCTTCCTTTCTCCCGCACTACATTCACTTAATCAGATTTTCTAGGCACGGGGCCGATTGAAGGGCCCTGGGCAAAGGGAGGTGGGGGAGTGTCACTGGGACCGTGAAGAGAGGACTTATATTCATCCATTCATTCAATAAATGTTTGTTGAACAATCGCGGAGTGCCAGGCGCTGTGCTAGGCGTTGCCGAAATAGAGTTCCTGCCTTAATGGAGCTTACAGTGAAGAGAAGCAGACAGTAATAAAAGAATCCAGATACGGTAAAATTACGGTAGTGATGTCAGAAAGAAAAGGTTCACAGTTCTGGGAGGGTGTGTAATAGGAGTGCTTGGTTTTAATGTGAAAGATTTGAGAATTAAGGGTTGAGCTTTAGTATTGAAATGTTTAAGAACAACTTGGCATGATCAGGTTTTGGAAAGTGATTCTAGCTGCTATGTGGAGAACAAATTAGAGCCAAAATAGAGGACAGCAACTAGAATTAGATAGAGTAATGACAGAAAAAAGTTCAGGGGTTCATGGTTTATTAAAGAGATGAGATCGACAGGGCTTGGAGATAGTTTGGTTGTAAGAAGGAGTCAGCACTGCTGGGGTCTTAGATTTCTTCTTACTTAAATGGGATAGGAAACACTGGAAAAGGGCCCAGACAAGGAGCTGATGAATTTTGAGGTGTCCTATGATGTACAAACTGAACCATGGCTCTCCCAGAAATAATTATAATTCTATGTGACTACTGCTGTGATAGAGGAAGTGCAGGATCCTGTGGGAGCACCGGGATTTGGTGACTGAGGGACTGGTGGGCTTCCTAGAGGAGGCTGTGCTCAGAAGGTAAAGCTGCTTAATAGGTAATATTACAGAGCTGGTGCCGAAATGCTATATGGGTTTCTGACAGTCAGGAAGAATTTAGAGATGTGCCAGGATTTGAAGCATGAGAAAAAATCAGACTCAGGATGGGTATGGTGGGACTAGTATTAGAAGTAACTAACCCCAGGGAATGGCAGAGGCAGAGAGTGATCAGATTGACAGTAGGGAAGGTTTCTGTTAGGGAATCTTGGAGAAGTCAATGGGAAGAGAGATCAGGGACTTGTGGAAGGCTGTGGTTCTGCACACACTGGAGTTCTGTTAACGTTTTTTGAGGAAAGAACATTAAACTGTTGACTTTATGTAGGATGGGTGGAAGAAGAGAAGGCATTAGAGGAAATGTAAGTGTAGTCTGTACTTTGTCCAATGCTAGATTCATATTTCTTGAGTTGCCCTGCCATATCACAGGACTCTGTCACTCAGCCTTGCAGCTATCCATTCCTCCTTCCTCCCCATTTCCCAGCCTCCTGCTCCACTCCAATTGGTGTTCAGGTCTTCAGAATTCTAAATTTCTCATCTGTTTCTCTCTTCCCCGTCTTCATTTTACATTTCCCTTTTCACTGGTAGTTTAGCTTATAGCCAGTTGTTCCTCCAGACCATCTTTCACCCTGTTACTAATAGGATCTTTCTAAAACAGATATGCTTATGTCACTACCCAGTTGGAAAATGTTTGGTGATATGGACAATAAAAGCACACCAGAAAGACGTAATGATGAAACAATAAGAAATATAGATGAGTTAAAAGGTATTAATAAAATGATATGAGAAGTGGAAAAACCATGTAAATCAGAGTTATAAAAACTCAGAAATGATATGCTAGAACAAGTTACTTCACAACTTAGGGCTAGTCTGCCTCATGAACCTTAACTCTTGCCACTTTCTCCCTCCCTGCACCAGAGCACTTTACACATACCTCCTATTGTAGCCCTTTAAAAAAAATCCTCACCCAAGCATATGTTTCTATTGATTTTGAGAGAGAGAGAGATTATTGTGTGAGAGAAACATCTATTGGTTGCCTCCTGCACATGCCTGGACCCGGGATTGAACCCACAACCTGGGTATGTGCCCTAATGGGGAATCAAACCCAGTACCATTTGGTGTATGGGACTATGCTCCAACTGACTGAACCACCCTGGCCAGGGCTATTTTAGCCCTTTTTATACATATAAGTTTATGACTATGAGAGTATCTCCCCTTCCCTGATTGTAAACTCTCCTCTTTCTATCCCAACATGTTCTTCGCATAGTACTTGGCATATTGTACTGAGTATATCGTAGGAGTTCAGTATGTGTTTGTTGAATGGATGATTGAAGCCCTGTACTAAGAAAATGACAATGGAAATAAAAAGGAAAGAATGGATGTATAAGATATTTGGAAAAAGGGATGGATGGGACTTGGTGACTGTAGGGGGGATTTTTGACTCTTGGTGAGCAGGTTGGTGATAGACCCATCCACAAAACTTGGAAAGTAGGGAAAAGGAGCTGGTTCAATTTTGACAGAAATGATATTTAAGATATAATGAGGTAAGTTTTAGATATAGTGAGTTGAAGGTTTTGGTGAGACTTTTAGGTGAAGTTACCCAGTGGTCAGTAATAGTTCACATACACAGAACCTCTCAGGTAACCTCAGGGAGACTGGATCACATGTCTGCATGATCCAGGAAGACCTGGCAGGCCTGATCATATGTCCTGAATTGCCTTAATGTTTATCTCTTGTTTGCAGCTTGGCTTGTGGAGATGTTGAAGGAAAGTTTGATGTTTTATTTAATAGAGTTCGAGCAATTCAGAAGAAAAGTGGAAGCTTTGACGTAAGATGTTTTCTTTTTCTGAATTTAATTTTACTGTCAACATACTAAATAAAGTTTGGGCTCCTTTATTCATTTCTTGATTTAACACATACTCCTTTTTTTTATTATTACTATTATTAGATTGGTTACCTTTTGTGAGCGTAGGAACTTAGTAGATGTAGAGCAGTGGGGAAAGGGAGACTTGTTTATTTTTTTATACTTTTAAAATTTTAATCTTGTTATTTTATTACAGTACACAAATGTGAAAACAGACTAGCAGAACATTCCTAAGTGATTCTTTTCTTATTTCTTTTTATTGAATTTATTGGAGTGGCACTGGTTAACAAAATTATAAAGGTTTCAGGTGCACAATTCTACATACATCATCTATACATGGTTTTGTGTGTTCACCCCAAGTCAAGTTTCTCTCCATCACCATTTATCCCCCTTAAACCCTCCTCCACCTCTCCCACCTCCCATGCAAGTGATTCTGACCACTGGGCTGGGGAAGAGCAGACGTAATTCATGAGTGTATGATATAGATTAAGTCAGATAACATGAGCAAATGCTTCACAACCCAAAGAGCCTTAAATGTTAAATGTTATATGTTGGCAACTAGAATGTAAACTCCTGGAGTACAGAAGAGTATTTTAGGTATGGGGATATGTTCATTGGGTTAAAGGGTGAGTAAAGACAACAGGCAGGAAATATGTTTTTATGCCTTTTATTTCTCAAGATATCTAATATATAAAGTTTTATATTTCACAGAGGGATTCTTCAAGAGTTGATTTCTCCGTGTTTCCCTGGACCCCCTCTCTTCCCCGTCCCCAACTTGAATTTGACAGTCAGTGAGATAAAATTTAGTAATTTATGCAGTTGTTATTAAAGAATTATGTATTGAAATACTACAAATTGATTAAGGGAAAAACCTGGTTTGAGACCATTACTTAGGATAATTAATTAAACATTGTTACTATCAATTATGTCCCATTTGATATAAAAAAATCTCATATATTTGTTTTAAAAACTTATTTTAGCTGCTGTTGTGTGTAGGAAATTTCTTTGGCTCCACTCCAGATGCTGAATGGGAGGAATATAAAACTGGCATCAAAAAAGGTATAGAAATTATTTTTATTTAACAAATGATTTCTAACAAAGTTTCAAGACTAAACATTTTTTTCTGAGTTGTTTTCCCTGGTGTTAGTTATTTAAGAATTTCCCTTTGAGCTCTGCATTGAGCTGTGAAGGATGCATGTGCATCTAAATGTTCACATTAAGTAGGCAGGAATTGAACAAATGAAACCATATGTGTCCTTTCATTTTTCTATTATTATGTTTTTTATTAAGCTTTTTAGGAACTATGTTTTCCTAATTATATATTGACCATCCTCTTTAAGATATCACTTCATCATCTTAGTGATACCACTTAATAATCAGGCCACAGGTTGGTTGTAGGGTATCCTAACTGGTGATCATATTCCACATATAGGATTGCAGACTCTTTACTTGTGCTATGATTATTTTTCATATGGGGAAGCATTTCTCAAGTTCCAAAGTAGATCTGGTAACTATGGTGTCATGTCTGTTTCTTTCACTAGCTCCTATTCAGACATATGTGCTAGGTGCCAATAACCAGGAAACAGTAAAATATTTTCAAGATGTTGATGGGTGTGAATTAGCTGAAAACATTACTTATCTGGGTAAGTTGATATATTTTATGTTTGTAATGAATGTAATAAAGTCTCCTGGGAAATTTGTGGCTGGATTCTCTGCGATTACTGCCTGAGAGAATGGGTGTCGGGGGGTTCTTCCCCAAAGTCTGTGTCTGTACCCTTAAGACTATCACATTTTTTCCCTTTGTGGTCTGTCCCACCTCCCTTCAAACTCTTTGTGTTCCCACAATCAAATACATACTCTTTCAGCCAAACAGGAATGATAACTTGACTATGTATATATAGAGTATTTAAGGTAATGTTATATTTTTAAAAATCTATGTATGTGGTCTCACCACATAACATACAGCTTACTTATTAGATTTCTAACAGGTTATAGCTCTAGGTCTCACTAAACTTTTGCAAACTAAAGTTTTTAGTGTGGATTCTTGGGGTTTCCACTCCCTTTTTGTAGTTCCAAGTCCACTCATCATGTTTCAATCATATCAGGCAAAAAATTGAGGGACATATTTTTATTTGTTGTTCTTTTTTTAAGATAGAGTGGAAGTGAGAGAGAGAAATATCAATGTGAGAGAGACACATCTATTTGTTGCTTCCCGCACGACCCCAACTGGGGCTGGGGATCAAACCTGAGACCCTCAGTCCGTGGGCTGATGCTCTAACCACAGAGCCAAATCGGCCAGGGCTATTTGTTGTTTTTAACCACCATTGTGAGATACACAGTTTGAAATTCTTTTGTTGTAGCTCTTAATGTGTGCCTGACTTACGGCAATGCTCACTGAAGTTATTAGATTTGGATTAAGACCACTACTGTAGATATTTATGGCAGCAACATATGAATTTAGTGCCACGAGTGGAAAGAGCAGCTGAGGTATTTGGGTTATTTCTGGGGAAGATTTTTTTGAGATCCAGTAAGTGGAGCAAGCAATGTACCTAATAGTGAACATGTGGTACTGAGCTTGAAGTGCTGGCAAAACATGCAACATATAGTGGACGTGATCTTTCTAAAGTTTATAAACAAGGTCAGTGCTGAAGACTATAGATTTTGGGGAGCTGGTCCCATAAAGATGAGAAATAAAGCTGAGAAGAGGTCAAATTGTTGAGTAAGGAATATAATGAGAGGGGAAGCAGGCAGATGATAGTATCTTGTGGTGGGGGCATATATCTTCAACCCAGAAGGCAGGCAGGTAGGCAGGCAGAGGTGAAAGTAATTAGAGGAGTGTTGGGAGAGGTAAAGATGTTATCTAGTTCATAGACTATGTGAACCACGTAGAGATCACTGGTGATTAGTGACCTTTAAGAGAATGGTGGGAGCCCTGGCCGGTTTGGCTCAGCGGTTGGAGCGTCGGCCTGTGGTCCAGAGAGACCCGGGTTTGGTTCCCGCTAAAGGCATGTACCTCGGTTGCACTTTGTCCCTGGCCCTGGTTGGTTGTGCAGGTGGCAGCCACTCGATGTGTCCCTTTCACATCGATGTTTCTCTCTCTCTCTCGTCCTCTCTCTCCCTCCCACTCTATCTGAACAAAAAAATGGAAAAATGTCCTCGGGTGAGGATATAAAAAAAAAGAGAATGGTGGGAGAGGGAAGCTAGATTACAGTGGGTTAAAGAGCTAATTAAGAGGTAAAGCATTTAGGCCTGGCCAGTATGGCTCAGTGGTTCAGTGTTGACCCATGCACCAAGAGATCGCCGGTTCGGTTTGATTCCGGGTCAGGGCACATGCCCGGGTTGTGGGCCAAATCCCCAGTGGAGGGCAGGCAGGGTGGCCAGTCGATGTTCTCTCTCATCAATGTTTCCATTTCTCCCTCTCTCTCTAAAATCAATAAAGAAAGAAAAAGGTAAAGCATTTAGGATGGACAACTCTTTTGAAAAATTTGAAACTGAAGGAAGAATTTTCTTTATTAGTTAGTATGTATGTTAGTATGTTTAATATTCTATTTCCTGAATGGAAAGAGCCAGTTGAGAAGAAGAAACTCGGTAGATGAAAAGGAAGGTGAAAATCGATGGAGCAAGGTCCTAAAGGCACAACGCAGTAATGCATTTAGAAGAGAGTAAAGGCTCTAATTTTTCCCAAAGAGCTGCTCTTTTGAAATGTTTCCCTTGAACTGGCAGCTGTTGCCTGCATGAAGAGTACATCTATTGTAGCCCTGGCTGGTTTGGAGTGTCAGCCCACGGACCAGAGAGTCCCAGGTTTGGTTCCTGCTAAGGGCACATACCTCGGTTGCAGTTTGTCCCCGCCCTGGTTGGGGTCATGTGGGTGGCAACTAGTCGATGTATCTCTCTCACATCCATGTTTCTCTCTCTCTCTTCCCCCCTCTCTCCCTCCCAGCTCCATCTGAAGATAAATGCAAAAATGTCCTCGGGTGAGGATAAAAAAAAAAAAAAGAGTACATCTGTTCTAGACTACACCTGTCTCAGGACTGCAGTTATTATTTTTTTTTCATTGCCTTTCCCTATGTCCAGGTGTCTGGGTTTCCATTAATCCATGAAGAATCTCCTCTAGAAGGCAGAAAGGCTTTCTCTTAAACAGTGCTTCCCAACTCTTTTCATTAGCATCAGGGGTAAACAGATTGGCCAGTGGGCTCCAGCAGTCTCACGGTAAAGGCTGCTCTCACTGAACAGGAATACTATTGTAGCCATCCAACACTGACACCTAGTAGCCAGAAGAGGGCCCTAGGAGTTTACACTCATTCAGATATGAAGAAAGGCAGGAGGGAGGTAGGAGAGTAGTGGCATGGGGAGGGAGATTCCTTACCATAATGACATTTCATTTTGCAGTTTTGACTAAAACTTGTCCATTTTTCTTTGAGCCCAGGTCGGAAAGGTGTCTTCACTGGAAGCTCGGGGCTGCAGATTGTGTACCTCAGTGGGACAGAGTCCTTAAATGAGCCGGTCCCAGGCTACAGTTTTAGTCCTAAGGATGTGTCTTCCCTGAGAACAATGCTGTGTTCGACATCTCAATTTAAGGGCGTTGATATCTTACTCACATCCCCATGGCCCAAGTATGTGGGGAACTTTGGGAATTCTTCTGTGAGTAGTGCTTGTTCAGATGGAATTTCTAAAATTGTACTGGCTTAATTTGGGCTTTTTCTGCTTATTATATTCAGTATTTCAGTTCTTATTACCTTTCAGTAGAAACTTTTTTGGTATGAATTTTTTCAGGATATTTAAAGCTATATTAACTGATCAAAGCAAAAGTCGATCTTATGAAAGCTTGATTCACAGTTGAGATCTCTGATATTTTAATTATAAATGAATGGATCTTTAAATTATGTTCTCTGCTTCAGGTGCCCTTTCTCAGGTTTCTTCTTAATGTTTTGAGGGTTCACTAATTTTCAGTGAAAGGTTTACAGCAAGTGGCAACCCTGCAGTTGTATTTTCTTCCTTTCCATTCCAGATTATAGCTTTCTGGCTATCAAATTTTTTAGATGGAATCATTATGGGATCAAAGATAGTGATCTAAAGACCTAAAGATAGGAAATGAGATGTTGAAAACTTGGTACTTCTCTAATGTGAAAACTTTAATGTTGGATTCATTGGAGCTCACCATAGCATTTGATCTTAATATTTTGTAAGTAATCTAGAAGAGGGTGTGTACCAGGTTGGTGAGTGACAGCTATCATGGGTTGGGGAAATACTATGTTGGTGGAAATAAGCCTAAGGAAGATCTCGAAAGGCTTTGTGTGAGGTCAGAAATCACCAGCTGTGCTTCAGTGAAGGGAAATGTAAGAATGAATTTAGAGGCAAATATCAATTGATAGATGCAGAGTTACCAGTGATGATCCAGAAAAGGGTCTTGTAGAAGCACTCCCTGCCGCTTTAGCACAATATGCCTGTGACCAAAAAGGCCAACAAGGTACCAGGCATTGTCAGGAAGGGTGTTGAAAGGAAAAGGAACAATGCTGTCTTCCCTCTCCACAAATCCAGGGTTATTCTTCACCTAGAATACCAGGGGCAGTGCTGATTGCAGCACAGAGAAGATACAGCAAAGCCGGGGAGGATCCAGAGGACTAGGTGGTGTTGGAAGGGAGAAAGACACATGTGATACTCTGTAAGGAAGGGGGAGAAGAACGAGGCTGCTTTATTTTGGGAGTGCTAAGAAAGATTTTCATTCAAGTTTATAAATAACCACACTAGATATTTATAGGGATGAAAATCTAGTTCACCAGTCCTTAAGATACCACAACTAGCCTCAAGGCCAATTCCCTGCCCTTCAGCAGAAACCTGAAGGAGGCAAGCATAAAACAGAAGGGAGTTCTTTACTTAGTGGAAAATCAACTTTGGTCATTGATTGCCAGCTAATACCTTCTCTTGGAGTTCATAATTAACATTATGAATGAGAGATCACATAATTTGTTGTTAATGGAAGCTAGGGTTGTTCTGGAAACAATTTTTGGTAAACTTTATATAGCGGTTCTCAACCTGTGGGTCACGACCCCTTTGGGGGTCGAACAACCCTTTCACAGGGGTCGCCTAAGACATGACAGTAGCAAAATTACAGTTATGAAGTAGCAACAAAAATAATTTTATGGCCCTGGCCGGTTTGGCTCAGCGGTTAGAGCGTCAGCCTGCGGTCCACAGAGACCCGGGTTCGGTTCCTGCTAAGGGCATGTAGCTTGGCTGCAGTTTGTCCCCGGCCCTGGTTGGGTCGTGTGGGTGGCGGCCACTCAATGTGTCCCTTTCACATCGATGTTTCTCTCTCTTCCTCTCTCTCCTTCCTGCTCTATCTGAGTAAAAAATGGAAAAATGTCCTCGGGTGAGGATAAAAAAAAAATAATAATTTTATGGTTCGGGGTCACCACAACATGAGGAACTGTATTAAAGGGTCGTGGCATTAGGAAGGTTGAGAACTACTGCATAACAAGGGCATGGTGTGCCCTTCCACAAACCACACCTTCCTTAACTGAAGTCAAATAAAGGATTGCATGCTAATGTGATGAAGTCCATGAATATTCCATGCCAAGTATTCTATAGGTTCTTGGGGCTCTGCAAGCTAGCTTTAGGTTATATTTTGTGCATTAGCTGACTGTCTGCATTGTCAGAACTAAAGGTGCTCAGTAATGCAAATTATAGAAGCACAGTCTGTGGGCTTCAGACAGAGCTTACTTTACAGTAAAGATTTTTAAGAGGTTTAATAAACCCTGTTTTGGGTATTAGTATGGAGGATTTACCTTTTAACCTCTGGCTTCCGGCAGTTCCTATTTCTCCATTCATAATAGCCCAGTTACCCTTTTATGTTTGAGATTTCTCTGACTGCCATAGTAGGGACTTGACTATGTAAATTCTACTACCCACATTTGTATACACATAC
Source organism: Molossus molossus (assembly GCF_014108415.1). Taxonomy (NCBI): domain Eukaryota; kingdom Metazoa; phylum Chordata; class Mammalia; order Chiroptera; family Molossidae; genus Molossus; species Molossus molossus. The sequence goes on from NW_023425352.1 coordinate 23,860,442, forward strand.
AAATTTCAAAGTGTCTTGTTATTTCTTTGCATTTCTTGGTTACTCTTAGGTTTGTTAAAATGACTGAGTCTCTGTTTACTAGGGAGAAGTGGATACCAAAAAATGTGGCTCTGCTTTGGTCTCCAGTCTTGCTACAGGTTTGAAACCAAGATATCATTTTGCTGCTTTGGAAAAGACCTATTACGAGAGGCTTCCATATCGGTGAGTCATTCTTTTTGACTTTTTGAGGAATTTGCCTTGGATCTTTTGTGTTAACTTCTCATGTTCATTTCAGCCATAAAACATCTTGGTTCCTTTTGGTTACTCAGGCACTGAAATGAGTGACTCTCAAATCATTCAACTTCTCTGAGTTTGTTTCCTAATTTGAAACACATGGGATTGTACAATATAGAGCCCCTTAAAAGTTTGAGGGTCTGATGTAACAGTGCTGTTTAGTCATCACTGTTTCATGTAACACAGTAACTTCTATTTTGATCAGGTCAAACAGTACTCTTTGTATAGTCTTACTCTTAGTATAATCATTTGAGAAGTATTTCAATTTGAGAATCAAGAACTTACATCTTTTTTTTTAGTCTGAGTTTGAAGGTAGAGTTTTTAAAGGATATCTGGCAGAGAAAATAAAACTGTGATTTATAAGTGAGTTAAGTAAAGTTAATTCTGAATTATTTTCACTGTATAAGGCATAGATAATCCCTAAAGTAATTTATAAAAAAAATTTTTTTGCACAAAAGTAATATATGTGTTGTTGAAAGTTCAAAACTATAGCTGAGCAAAAAGAAGAAAATAACCTGCCCTTTCCCCATAGTACCATAGCCTAAGATAAAACCATAGGTTATATAAACTTTTCTGTTATATCTCCATATGTGCATTCCAGAAATCTTTCTGTCCTCTAAAACTGCACTAAAAAACAAAGGTTATGGGAACAAGCCACTCAAAACCTGTTCAATTTTAAAGAATCTGAACACACGTTTCTCTGAAGAACATATTCCAGTGACAAATAGGCACATAAAAAGATGCTCACAAAACCACAAGGAGATACCACTTCACACCTACCAGGATGGCTACAATCAAAAAGGCAAATAATAATAAGTGTTGGCAAGGCAATATGGAGGAATCGGAACCCTCATACATTGCTGGTGGGAATGTAATGTGGTGCAGATGCTTTGCAGAACTGTTTGGCACTTCCTTAAAAGGTTAACCTAGAGTTGTCATATGACCCAGCAATTCTACTTTTGTTCCAAGTGAAATGAAAACATAGGTCCACATAAAAGTTGTACACAAGTGATTATAACAGCATTATTCATAATTATTCATAACAACCAAAAAGTGGAAAAACCTAAATGTCCATCACCTGATGAACAGACAAATAAAAAGAGGAGTATCCATACTATGGAGTGTTGAAGAAAAAGGAATGGAGTAGTGATACATGCTACAACATGAGTGAACCTTGAAAACATTCTAAATGAAAGAAGCTGGTCATAAAAGACCACATATATGATTCCATTGATATGTAATGTCCAGAATAGGCAAATCCATAGAGATAGTAGATAGGTGGTTGCCAGGGGCTAATTGGAGGGAAATGGCCAGTGATTGCTAATAGGTACAGGTTTTCTTTTTCTGGAGATGAAAATATTCTAAAATTAGATTATGATGATTGTTGCATAGCTGTGAATATACTGAAAACCATTGAATTGTATACTTTAAGTGGGGGAATTGTATAGTACTTGAATTATCTTAATAAAGCTATTAATTTTTTTAACCAGAGCTGTAACAAAAACCCATATAATTATAATAAAAATAATAATATAATTAAATCTCCACAATGTTTGCATTTAGAATTATGTCAGTCCATGCTTTGCATCCCCGTATTGTGAGTCTTGTGCTTCCTCCTTTGAGGAACTATTTATCATGATTAAAAACACCATTCAGGCCCTGGCCGGTTTGGCTCAGCAGTTAGAGTGTCTGGCTGCGGTCCAGAGAGACCCGGGTTCGGTTCCCGCTAAGGGCACGTACCTCGGTTGCAGTTTGTCCCCGGCCCTGGTTGGGTTGTGCGGGTGGCAGCCACTCGATGTGTCCCTTTCATGTCTCTCTCTGTCTCTCTCTCCCTCTCACTGAACAAAACAAAACAAAACAAAAAAACACCATTCAGGGGTATCATTCTGTATCAATTCTTTTTATTTAAAAACAGAGGGAAACTGCCCGGCTGGTGTGGCTCAGTGGTTGAGCATCGATCCATGCACCAAAAGATTGCTGGTTTGATTCCCGGTCAGGGCACATACCCAGGTTGTGGGCCAAATCCTCAGTGTGCGGCAGGCAGGAGGTGGCCAGACGATGTTCTCTCTCGTCGATGTTTCTATCTCTCTCTCCTTCTCCCTTCTTCTCTAAAAATCAATAAAGAAAAGAAAAAAAAATTATTTATTTATTTATTTTAATTTTTTTTTTTTATCCTCACCAGAGGACATTTTCCCATTTTTTGTACAGATAGAGTGGGAGGGAGAGAGAGGGAGAGAGAGAGAGAGGGAAACATCGATGTGAAAGGGACACATCGAGTGGCTGCCACCAACCAGGGCCGGGGACAAACTGCAACCGAGGTACATGCCCTTAGCGGGAACCGAACCCGGGTCTCTCCGGACTGCAGGCAGATGCTCCAACCGCTGAGCCAAACTGGCCAGGGCAGAAAAAAAAATTTAAAATAAATAAATAAAATAGAGGGAAACATCTTCCCAACTTTTTTATATGTATTTGCAGTTTCCCTGTGTTTTTTTTTAGTTTTCTATTGCTACTATAACAAATTACCACAAACTTCATAGCTTAAAAAAGTACAAATTTATTATCATACAGTTCTGTAGTAGGTCAAAAGTTTGACATAAGTTTATTTGGGCTAAAATCAAAATGTTGGCCAAGTTGTGTTTGTTTCTGGAGGCTCTAGGGGAGAGTTTGTTTCCTTGCCTTTTTCAGCTTCTTGAGGCCACCTACCTACGTTCCTCGGCTCATGGCCCCCTTGCTGCTGCTTAAAGCCAGCAACTCTGGTTGAATCCTTCTTACCACTCTTACTTTCTTCTATAGCCACTTCCCTCTGACTCCCTTCTGCTTCCCTCTTCCACTGTTACAGATCCTTGTGGTTATGTTGGGTCTACCCAGATAATCCAGGATCATCTTCCTGTGTTAAGGTCAGTTAGTGATTAGCAAGTGATGAAATCTGTCATTTTAATTTCCTTTTGCAGTGTAAGCCAACATTCATGGGTTATATTATTAGAACATGGACATCTTTGGGGTCCATTGTTTCGCCTACTATACCTGGATAGCTTAATAATGAAAAGTGTTAGCAATTCTTGAGGTCACTGGACTAGTTACTACTTGCACTAAAGACAGACACTTCTTAGGATATTCCTTAATGCCTTCATATATCGTTAAAGCTTTCATTTAATTATGAGTAAATTAGTTTCAATTATTTTAAAAGTTGGAGAAAGTTGCATATGCAACAGTATGACTTTCACCTTAAACTGACACCATTCCCATTTATCACCTGTACTCTCTTTAAAACAAAAAACAAGTTATAGCAGACAGACTGTATTTTGGTTTATTTCTTTCAATAATGTGAATATAGAATGTGTATTTGCATATTTGTATATAATGGTATACTAGATTTTTTAAATAAAATAATTTTGTGACAGATTCAGGAAATTTCTGAGGCATGAAGAAAGTTATGAATTCTAAAGATTGGCATCTGTATTAGTAGTCAACTCACTAAAAATAAAAAATATGTATAATACCATAACATTTTTAAAAATTACAAATAATAAATTGTTTAATGTAGAATACTTATCAATAGAAAATCTCAAAAAATAGTTTGGTATGTGCAGTTCCCATATTTTTGCTATGAAAAATAGACACATGTATTTGTATATTTTCCTAGAAAAATGATATCATACTATATATTACTATTTGAATCATGTTTTTTCCACTTAAAACTCATTTCTTTTTTTTTTTTTTTTTTTTTTATCCTCACCTGAGGACATTTTTCCATTTTGTACAGATAGAGTGGGAGGGAGAGAGAGGAAAAGAGAGAGAGAGAGAGAAACATCGATGTGAAAGGGACACATCAAGTGGCTGCCACCCGCATGACCAACCAGGGCCGGGGACAAACTGCAACCAAGGTACATGCCCTTAGTGGGAACCGAACCCGGGTCTCTCCGGACCGCAGGCGGGCGCTCTAACCGCTGAGCCAAACCGGCCAGGGCTAAAACTCATTTCTTTTTGGTTTTCATTATTATAGCTTTTTATTACACAAAAGAAGAGAGAATAGTATAATGAACCCTCCTGTACCCATCACCTAGCTTTAGCAATTATCGATGTTTTGCTAATTTTACAACTCTTTTAAACCCAAAAGTTGGAGTTATTGTGCTTTTTAGATGTGATGTTATTTTTTCCTAACAACAGTCCTGGGAGGTGGGGATGATTATCCTAGTAAATGGATAGGTTACATCTGAGATTATGTTACTGGTAGGGATGGACCTAGGATTCTTTTCATGGCCCCATGGAGTCTACATAGTTTATACTTGTAAATCAAAAGTAAAGTTTTTTGGTAACCTGTAATCTCTCAAATATATTTTAGAAACCACATTGTTCTTCAAGAAAATACACAGCATGCCACCAGGTTCATAGCTCTGGCAAATGTTGGAAATCCAGAAAAGAAAAAGGTAATGATTTGAGTGTTTGGAGTGGGTTAATAATCATTGTCGGCCTGTAAATGTTTTTCTTTCCCATTCCTATCTTCTCTTCTCCCCAACCGCAATGCCTCAGCACCTCAGTGACTCCTCTGTAAAGATATGGTCATGAAAGGGCAGGTTTTCTTGGGTCCTTTGTAGGAGATTTTAGAGAAAGGTTTGGGGAAATGGGCCCAGTGGAACAAAGGGAGAATTTCAAATGAATGATATTTCTTTCTTCCCATGTCCATGTTGTTGTCTCTGGGTATTCATGAGTTTGCCCTCAGAAGGTACTCTTACTTTGCTTCTTTTTTTTATACTCACCTGAGGACATTTTTCCATTTTTTGTTCAGGTAGAGTGGAAGGGAGAGAGAGGAAGAGAGAGAGAGAGAGAAACATCGATGTGAAAGGGACACATCGAGTGGTTGCCACCCGCACGACCAACCAGGGCCAGGGACAAACTGCAACCGAGGTACGTGCCCTTAGGAGGAACCGAACGTGGGTCTCTCTGGACCGCAGGCTGACGCTCTAACCACTGAGCCAAACCGGCCAGGGCTTACTTTGCTTCTTTTAGCAACTTTATTTAGCTGAAATAATAAAACCCTCCCAAGGATTTACCTAAGCTCTCCTTGGCTTTGAGAAATCTTAGTGATATCTGGAATCTGTCTTTGTACTGGAAAACTGCAGGTGAATGAAAGAATATATATCAAAAAAGTACATTATTTTTCTTCCCTGAGAGCATTTCTGATTCTGTAGGGCCAAAAGCAGGAGATTGTAGCTTGAGACAGCTAAAATCAGAACTGTCAGTCAAGTGGGAAAACAGATAAATAATCTGGAGACTATTTCCCTATAACATGCTATAAGCAATGTACATGCAAAAAATAAGCAAATATATATTTTGTCTTTTCCATAATATCTTAAGTTTTTAAGCCCAATGCATTCTTAGCAAGTTTAGATTTCAAAAAAATTTTTATGGCCTTTTAAAGACTAAATATCACTCATAGTATTTTCAGTCTATTGCTGTACTCAAGGATGTGTTAGCCTCAGCCCTAAGCAACTCATACTTCAGTCAAATAATATGCACGCTTTTAAATTTGGGAAGAATTATTAAATTCATCTCAAAATTTTGTTAGTTTACACCCCAAGCAACAGTGTATGAGTTTGTTTTCTATCCACATTCTGACTGGGTAGTGTCAAATTTTTTTTTTTTTTTTTTTTTTATCCTCACCCGAGGACACTTTTTCATTCTTTGTTCAGATAGAGCAGGAGGGAGAGAGAGAGAGAAAAACATCGATGTGAAAGGGACACATCGAGTGGCTGCCACCCGCACGACCAACCAGGGCCAGGGACAAACTGCAACAGAGGTACATGCCCTTAGCGGGAACCGAACCCCGGTCTCTCTGGACCGCAGGCCAACACTCTAACCGCTGAGCCAAACTGGCCAGGGCTAAATTTTTATTAGAGTTTTTGCCATTCTGATAGATGAAAATGGTGTATGGTTGTTAACTAGCTGCATTGCCATGATCAGTAGTGAGAGTAAGCATCTATTCATATCTCATCTAAAGTTCTCAATAACTGTGCAATTAGTCTGAGATTCTAGATAGTCATATGAATATTTACCTCTTTGCTACTAAGAAAATTTATCAGCATATACAGCAGAAATTGTATAATATCAGAGGGAACACTAAGTTGTCCAGTTTAGTTTCCTTTAAAAAAAAGATTGGCAGTGCCATGATTCTGTTGATGAATTACACAAAGATACAGGACTCAGAGGCAGACGCAGTTCGTCTTTGAAGGTTATGGAGCAAGTCCTTCTGGGTTTTGTAGTGATGGTTGTTTTGTATAAGGGTGGGGATTTTGATTTGCTACTCATTACTTGTCAGCCCTTGGTTAGCCCCTGCAGAGATCACTGAATTGGCATTTGATTTACTAGGTATTCTCTGAGCCACAGATGGGCCAATTGCTGCTCTTTTCATTTTACTTAGTTTCAGAGGCCTTTGTGAAATCTTCACAATAAAATAGATTGACTACATTTGGATAAACAGTACTTCCCTTAATATTATGATGTTGTTTTTCTCCAAAGTATCTTTATGCATTCAGTATTGTTCCCATGAAACTAATGGATGCAGCAGAACTGGTGAAGCAGCCTCCAGATGTCACTGAAAACCCTTACAGAAAACTTGGGAAGGAAATATCCATAGGAAAGCAAATTCCTGCCCCTGAGGTATGTTCTGATTGAGAGGTGGCATTTTCTGGACAGGATTTCCCCTTACCCGTTTTATAGTTTAATTCATAAGACAAGTTTAATCCCTAGAGTCTAAATGTTTTCCCCTCTTGGGAAATCATGGTGGTATTTAGAAAGCCTTAGCTTTTAAGTAAGCTCAGTATTTTTTTTTTTTTTTAATTGTAGTTTGGGCTTAACAGTCTCATAGTTTAACTCCTTTTTTAAAAAATCTAAAGTTGCTTATTCTTGCCCTGGCCGGTTTGGCTCAGCGGTTAGAGCGTCGGCCCATGGTCCAGAGAGACCCGGGTCCGGTTCCCACTAAGGGCACATGCCTCGGTTGCAATTTGTCCCTGGCCCTGGTTGGGGTCATGTGGATAGCAACCACTCGATGTGTCTCTCTCACGTCGATGTTTCTTTCTCTTTCTTCCTCTCTCTCTCCCTCCTGCTCATCTGAAGATGAATGCAAAAATGTCCTCGCGTGAGGATAAAAATAAAATTAAAATAAAGTTGCTTTTTTTTTTTTTTGGTACGTGCCCCTGGTGGGAACCGAACCTGGGACTCTCTGGTCCGCAGGCCGATGCTCCAATCGCTGAGCCAAACTGGCCAGGGCTAAAGTTGCTTATTCTTAACTCTTCAGGCAAGGATCCAACAACTGCTTGGTAGCAATGTAATTCTGTGATTTTATGAGTGCTAATAGGTAAATAAGATTCACTCTGAAGCAATGTCTAAATAGCAAACTTTCCTAAACTTAATTTTCCCCTCACTATAGCAAGAAATGTCAAATGAGGGGAAATTAGTATGCTTTCTCAGAGTTTTCTTTTTCTTTATGAGTAACTTCTTATCATTTTAGTTAAATCTTAATTAGTTATTTGACCTGTGAAGGATAGGACTGCATTGAGAGAGAAATGGAAAGGAATTTGGATGAGTTCATCTTGTTTTAGGCAAGAATGTCTCTATAACTTGGATTTTAACTTGCTTTTCCAAAGTGATTGGTTTGGTGGCAGCTTGGATAAGTGTTGAGAAATATTGCCCTGGCCAGTTTGGCTCAGCAGTTAGAGCGTCGGCCTGCCTTCCGGACAGACCCGGGTTCGGTTCCCGCTAAGGGCACGTACTTCGGTTGCAGTTTGTCCCTGGCCCTGGTTGGTCGTGTGGGTGGCAGCCACTCGATGTGTCCCTTCACGTCGATGTTTCTCACCCTCTCTCCCTCCCATTCTACCTGTACAAAAAATGGAAAAATATCCTCGGGTGAGGATAAAAAAAAAAGAGAGAAATATGACTGAGCGTCCAGACACCTTCTCTAGAATAGGCAGAAAAGGCTGGGAGAATGTTCCTTTGTATGTGAATGGTTGGCACTTGTCTCAAGATTAGTTTAATAAGATCTACTCTTCTACCTTTGGCCATTTCAGGAAGAGTCAGCCTGTCAGTTTTTCTTTGATTTAAATGAAAGGCAGGGACGAAAGCGTTCATCTACAGGCAGAGAGAGGAAGTCTCCTCACCCAAAGCAGCCTCGCAAACCTCGTAAGTACCCCAGTTCCAGAGGTCTCCTGTGTGATCAATAACTGTTATTTCGGGTCTTGTTTGGGAAGCAGCATTGCTAAGAGAGCCTCTTCTGGCAGAGGAAATTGTACAATGAGTTATTAGGACCAATAAAAAGAAAGAAATAACACAAAAATGGCCTGACTTTAAGGCTGTCTGAAACTGTTCCTATGAAAACTATGGAAACAGCTCCTTTCATTCACGTCTGTAAAATGTGAGCTAATGGGCCTGCAAAAACTGATGTAGGTTCATAAAATAATAGGGTAATCAAAATGGTAGAAGAGACTTTAAGGCTATTTATTTGAGATCCTTTTAATTTAACCCCTCATTTCCAAGATGAAGAAGCTGACCTTGGGAAAACTTATTGCTCAGGGTCATGTGGCTAACTAATGGCAAAGTGGAGGCTAAAATTGGGGCTTCTGACACCCAGTACAGTGTTCTTTCATTGCAGCCTGTTGCCAGTCACATGTTACTTTAGTCCATATGTGGTTATCACTTGTGGATCACAGACCAGTGGAATGATTACAAATTCAGAATTTTTCTGATAGAGGTTGAGTTTCATTAATAGTGGTGATGGGGTAGGGGTCATAGTGAGAGAACAGCCCATTGTGGCAGTGCTGTATACCAGGCTATAAAGATCAGACAAGGGTGGTTATATGCTGGAGTGTTTGGACCATAGTAACATTGGGCTTTCTTCCATTTGAAGCTCAGCCTCCAGGACCCTGCTGGTTTTGCCTTGCCAGTCCTGAAGTGGAGAAGCATTTGGTAGTCAACGTTGGCACACATGTAAGTTACTTTCATGGATCTTTTACAGAGAAGGAGACAATTGCTTGTTTTGTACCACTTTATTGAGTCAATATACATAGTGTAAAATTTACTCACTTTAAGTGTACAATTCAGTGGTTTTTAGTAAGATTACCTAGTTGTGCAACCGTCACATAATACAATTTTAGAACATGCCCATCATTCCAATAAGATTCCACATCCCCATTTCCACCCACAGCCCCAGGCACACCCTAGTCTACTTTCTGTTTCTATGGGTATATACCTTTTCTGGTTAGTTCATATAAATGGAATCATAGAATATGTGATCTTTGTGTCTGGCTGCTTGTATAATATTCTCATCCATGTTGTAAGCATCTATCAGTATTCCTTTTCAAACAGTATCTCACTGTATGGATATATACTGCATTTTGTCTATATATTCGTCAGTGGGTGGACATTTGGGTTGTTTCCACTTTATAGCTACTAAGAATAATGCTGCTGTGGCCCTGGAGGTTTGGCTTAGCGGTTAGAACGTCGGCCTGCGGTCCAGAGAGACCCAGGTTCGGTTCCCGCTAAGGGCATGTACTGCGCACAGTTGCAGTTTGTATCCGGCCCTGGTTGGGTTGTGTAGGAGGCAGCCACTCGATGTGTCCTTTCACGTCCATGCTCCTCTCTCTCTCTCTCTCTCTCTCCCTCCCTCCCTCCCTCTCCCCCCTCCTTCCCTCCCTCCCTCTCTCTCCCACTCTATCTGAACAAAAAATGGAAAAATGTCCTCAGGTGAGGATAAAAAAAAAAGAACAGTGCTGCTGTGAATATCTGCATGCATGTCTTTTTGTGGCTATTTATATTAATTTCTTTTGGAGAGACACCTAGGAATGGAATTAATGTTTAAGCTTTTGAGAAACTGCCAAACTGTTTTCCAAAATGACTATGCCATCTGAGATTCCCATCAGCAATGTATAAGGGTTCCTGTTTTTCCACATCCTTGCCAACACTTGTTATTGTCTGTCTTTTTTGATTATAGCAGTTCTCCTTGTGGTTTTGTAGTGCCAGTTTCACAAGACTGCTTCCCACTCCTTTCTCCCTCTCTGATAAATAGGTATGGATCTCCTGGGGTGTTGCTTTTATATACTTTTCAAACTACATTTTTATTCCATACTACTAAAAAGTGATAAATCCTCAGTACTGCCTAGTAGTAGAGGATATAGCTTCCTAATGACAAGAATCCCCATATCCACATTCCTGGTGTGGGTATCTGGGAACCCTAATGATAATTATAAAGTTGCTTGGTAAGTACTGAATCAGACTATGAGAACTGGATGATCCTGAGGATGGTTTTACTTAGGCTGTGGAAACTGATGAAATATGTGTCTCACAGTAAAGTCATCCTATTTCACATTTCCCCAGATACTTTTCCTTGGGCAGGGCTAGTCTTTGATTCTCATCTCACTGGGATCCATATAGACCATTATCCTTTATATTTGCTTGCAGAGGCAGGGAACCTTTTTTCTGCCAAGGGCCATTTGGATATTTACAACATTGTTACAAAATCAACAACTTAAAAATTAGCCTGCTATATGTTTGGTCAGGCTAATTTGGTGAGACGTGTGATGTTAGCTGGTACTGATTTCAAGGGCCTTATACAGTCCATGGGTCAGACATTCCCCACCCCTGGCTTAGAATGAAAAAAGTTTAATTTTCAGGGTTACAGTTACACCCTTGTCACCCATGAGTAGAATTGGCTGTTTCCTGGGGCTCCTGAAAGAAATATTTACAAACTATTTCTTAGTGTGTGGTGCTTCTGCAGACAGACACTTTCATCTGTTTTTCATTGATTTGTTCTAATTTTGGTTTCTGAGCGTAACCTTTTCAATTTATCTTGACAATCTGAGGGCCCGTTATTGTGGCCTCCTATAGACTAACTGACTGGAATCTCAATTTCATCTTACACTTTAAGTCACATCCCTTTCCTGCCTCTGTTGTTTCAGACTGAATAGTCCCAGTCTTTTACATTTATTTTTTTTCTTTACTGTTTTTAGAGAGAGAGGAAAGGAGGAGAGAGAGAAGCATCGATAAGAGAGAACATCGATTGGCTGCCTCCTGCATGCCCCCCACTGGGGATCATGCCCACAATCTGGGCATGTGCTCTGACCAGGAATTGAACCAGTGACCTATTGGTGCATGGGTCGATGCTCAACCAATCAGCCACACCTGGGCTTATATTTAATTTTTATGTCATTATTACTGGCACATTCCCCTCTCTAGAGGGAGCACTGATGGGGTCAAGGCCTGTGACACAATTGAACCATGGAGACTGTGGATGAACTCTTCAGTGGGAAGAATAAACTTGAAGAGTTCTTGATTTTATAGGAATGCCCTTTCTCTTTGGATTAGTTTATGCCATTCTTCCCTCCCTCACACATTGAATGGCAAGGCAGGCTTGAGACTGCCTTTTATATGGGAAGCTTCAGTAGGTTCAAAATGCCATGCAGGGGAGAAGAGATTGGGCATGTTGACTTAGCCCAGTGTTGCTGTAGGCCTCAGGAAGAAATTACCTTTCCTTTCCCGTCATCTTTCTATTGCCCAGGGCATGAACCTAGGGGATAATCAAGGAGACCTGTTTGTTTCTCATCTGGGCAAAAGCATCCTAGGTCTTGATTGTAGCCCAGCTCAGCACCTCAAGTAGGGGGCCACATGAGGATTTTAGTGCCCAGCTAGTAATCAAGTCTACACTTACCTACAATGTCCTTTGTCTAATGGAAACCTCTTGGGAACCTCTGACAATATTTGGTGTCTGGCAAAGGGTTTGGAATCATCTCTCTACATCCATTCCTCTTGATCTCCTTTCATTATTTTTCCCCTCTGGCTTTCTCTGTCTCTGCCTGCCTTCCTCAAAGGATATACATAGAACTATGCTAATGGCCCATGGCCACAAAATAGTAAAAGGAGGGGAAAGCTGTTAAAAGTTCAATATAACTCCTCCAAATTCCATACATGTTACTGTGAGGAAAGCATTCATTCAGGTCCTGTTTATACATTTGAGATAGAATTAGAGATCATTCAAGTATAGAACAGATTAGAAGGTGAGAGTTTGAAAGAGGAAGGAGATTGGGCAAATGTGAAACTATTTACAAGAACTGGAAGGTACTGCATTAGGGGGTTGCTATTTAGTCTAGACTAGAAAGCTTCCGTAGTCTCAATCAATGCGCATCACAATATAAAGATTGCTATTTATGGCAGTGGCCCTTTGACATAAACAAAAGTCTTCTAGTGTATCTTCTAGACTTTTGTTTATGGAGTAAGCTTTAAAAAGAAACAATCAAAAATGGTTATTGTAAAAATTAAGAAAATGCATTAGTGCTTATGAAGTTTTGGTGGACTTCAGTCATCTGGAAAATTCACTTTGTATATGTGCTCAATCATCTATGTCAAGTAGGTCAAGGATGATCTGCTACCTATGTTGTCATTCTATTGGACTTTTTCAGTGTAAATGAAAACTAAATGACTCCTTCCTTCAGCCTTAACTCTGAACCCACCACACTAAAAGTATACTTTGTTTTCTTTCTAAAGCTCTGGTACCTTCATTTGCCTGCATTGGCTTTTCTCTACCCACAGTGTTTTTTTCTTCAGAGAATGTCTGAGTGTAAAGCAGTCTTATGTGTTTTGGCTTTGACAGAAATATTTTTTGTTGCTTTTTAGCTGCCAGCATCCATTGTTGGAACCATAGTTTTCTACCTTTTTGGATACACTTGAGTTTGAAGTTTCTTTCTTCCTTCTAATCCATTAGGTCATATGTTTGCTTTCATTTTGTAGAGGTTAGTCAGCAACTTAAGGCTGTAGGGACACTGGATGCTAATCATGTCACCTTAGCCCTTTCTGTGAGCCTGGGAGTGTATTTGGTGTGGGATGGATGTTACGGTAGGGAGTGTGATTATTTTGAAATCAGAAGTGGTATCTTTCTGTGGCTGAAGATAATAGTAACTGAAAAATTGTTTTTAAGTTTGGAGCCTGGGAAGAAAAACCAGCTATTTATTGTTCTGGTCCCTTTCAGCTCTGCTGGGTTTGAAGCCAAAAGCCTGTTTGTGTACTGCCCCCAATTTATTTGATACTTGCATAGAAATTTGTTGCATCTAATCTCATTCTTCAGCGATACTTGAGAACATTGTTGTACTTTCTAAAATAAGATTTTTAAAAGTTGGAGAATTTCTACTAATATCCTCTTAAGCTCTTTTTCCACCCCCTCCCCACCCCTCCCAGCTCACTCTTTCTATAGGTTTTTCTCCCTGAAGACTCATACATGCAGTATTATGTCTTGCTTCTGTGTTCCTCATATTCAGTGCTACCTTGCCTTGGCCAAAGGAGGCTTATCTGATGACCATGTCCTTATCTTGCCCATTGGACACTACCAGTCAGTGGTGGAGCTGTCAGCAGAGGTGGTGGAAGAGGTGGAGAAGTATAAGGCTACACTGAGGAGGTTCTTTAAGAGTCGAGGGAAGCGGTGTATTCTATTTGAGAGAAATTATAAGAGTCATCACCTCCAGCTACAGGTAGGTGGTCTCTGTCCAAGAACTTGGAAGGGCCCTATGGGGACCTAGATATTGATAAATATTTAAATAATGTCAATTTTAATAATTAATTTGATTGGTAAATATTTTATTCCAATATAAAACTAAATATTTTATATTTAAAAATTTTAACATGAACTTTTGTATAAATATTTGTTTACTTTTTAATATGTTTTTATTGATTTTCTTTTTAGAGAGAGGAAAGGAGAGAAAGAGAGAAACATCCATGTGAGAGAGCAACATCAATCGGCTACCTCCTGCACACCCTCTACTAGGGATTGAGTCTGAAACCTAGGCATGTGCCCTGACAGGGAATTGAACCGGGACCTCTCCGTCCATGGAACGATTCTCAATCCACTGAGCCACACTGACTGGGCAATTAAATATTAAATAAAAAGTTAAATAAAAAGGTTGAAGAGTCACCCGGCCGGTGTGGCTCAATGGTTGAGTGTCGACCCATGCACCAAGAAGTCGCCAGCTCGATTCCCAGTCAGGGCACATGCCCAGTTTGTGGGCCTGATGTTCTCTCATTGATGTTTCTATCTCTCTCTCTCTTCCTCTCTCTAAAATCAATAAAGAAAATAAATATATAAAAGGTTAAAGAGTCTCTGGTGGTAACTCGAATGAGTTCACAGGGACTGCATGGTCAATATAAATGAACTGCACAGACAATAAGTGCCTTGTTTAGAAAAGGAATGGGTCGTTGAAGAAGGTTCCAAGAAAGATTTGGTTGGGCCTTGATAGGTAGAGTTTGGAAGAGATTAGGTATTTTGTGTCAAGCCCAACGTGAGGGACTGCTCAGAGTTCGGAAATAGTCTCAGAGCCAACATGGAGCTAGCAGCTCAGTCATTTGGAGATTGTTATGGATAATTTGTTTGTAGTTGTGGTGGTTTTCTTTCTGGCACATTTGTTAAGCTTTCAAATGGGCCTGACTCTGCCACATATATTATATAGGAGTCGGGAAAGGCTTGATGACAGAGATCTCTCCCTAGCCTTTCCCACATTAGAGATTGGCTCCCACATGTGGCAGGCGATCTCATAAGTTTAAGTCCTTACAGACAGGCTGCCATGGACCTGTCTGGCTTGAGGAGAATCTCTGCTGAGGGGTGTTTCTCCACCCCTGTGATGGATTTGCTATTTCTCAGGAACTGGAGGAGGCACGACCTCTCTGGGACCTATATGAAGACTTTTTCCTATCCCTCCCACCCCTACCCCAGGTCATTCCTGTGCCACTCAGCCGCTGTGCTACTGATGATATTAAAGACGCCTTCATTACCCAGGCACAGGAGCAACAGATAGAGCTGCTGGAAATCCCAGAGCACTCTGACATCAAGCAGGTAAAACAGGAGGGCAAGGTGATGTTCAGAGAGAAGTAAAAACCTGGTTTCTGACACGCTGAGCCTGAGGTACTATCAAGGCATTCCAAAAATGTTAAATAGACAGATGATAATTTGGAACAAGAGCCTGGAGTATTGATAAGATTGGAGACAAATGCCTCAGTGCCAGTGGGAGGATCTTTGTCATATATGACAGTTTGGTTTTTATTTTTATTTTTCTGATTAATCCTCATCCAATGATATTTTTACTTTTTCCATTGTTTTTTTTTTAAGAGGGAAAGAAACGTTGATGTGAGAGGACACATCAATTGATTGCTTCCTGCTGACACCCCACCTGGGGCTGGGGATCGAACCTATAACCCAGGCACGTGCCCTTGGCCAGGAATCAAACCTGTGACTCTTGGGTTTTCGGGCCCATGCTCTAACCACTGAGCTAACTAGCTGGGGCTTAGTTCCACTGAGTGGCTTGGGATCTATAGTTGCTTACATCCTTTGTGTTTCTATACTGAATTCTTTGTCAAATTAAACCTTTTTTTAAAAAAAACATTTTAATTTTATTTTTAATTTTAAAAATATTTTTCCTTTATTGACTTTGGAGAGGGAGGGAGAGGGAGAGAGAGAGGTGGAAACATTGATGAGGGAGAACATAGATTAGCCGCTTGCTGCATGCCCTCCACTGGGAATGTGCCCTGACCGGGAATCAAACTGGTGACCTCTTGGTGCATGGGGTGACGCTCAACCACGAGCCACACCAGCTGGACAAATGAAACCTTTTAAGAGATGAGCCAGGATTTTAGCTTTTTAAAATACTATCTATCATATGTCCTCATGCAACTCTGTTTACTTTAGATTGCACAGCCAGGAGCAGCATATTTTTATGTTGAACTTGACACAGGAGAGAAACTTTTCCACAGAATTAAAAAGAATTTTCCTTTGCAGTTTGGAAGGTTCGTATCGTTTTCTTATTTTATATGTATTTCCACTAGACTTGCTCTGAAAGTAGTGGGGTCAATGGACAGTTAAATAAAAAGCCAAATAAGAAAGAGTTCTTGGCCCAGGGAAGCAATAGTCTTGGGGCAAGACAGGTATTTAACATATATGACAATAATGTGAAAAGTACCACAACAAAGTTTTGAGGAACAATGTATTTTAGAAATTCAGAGAAGGGGAGCTCATGTTTAAAGGGTTGAGGCTTCTTGAAAGGGTTGAGGTTGAGCCTGAGAGAGATTTAGAGGGCAAACACTGGACTCTCAGAATTCTAGCCTGGGGGCATAAAGTACTACCATTAATTGGACGTATGCTGTGTCAGGCACTGTGCCCAAAACTTTACATACATTGCCTCATTTAATCTTCCCAACTCTGTAAGGTAGGTACTGGCATCTCAATTTACCCGTAGGGAAAAGGAAGCTTTAGAGCAGTACCCAATAGAACTTTCTACAATAATGGAAATGCTGTATAAATCTGCACTGTCCTATGCAGTAATTATTAAGCCATAAGTGACCACTGACCACTTGAAATGTGGCTAATGTGACTGAGGAACTGAATTTTTAATTTAATTTAAATTAATTGGGATTAAAATTTAAATGTCTATATTTGAATACTGGCTCCTATAATGGACAGCATGGTTCTAGAGTGTTTATGCAGCTTTGTCCATGGTCACACAGTGGTAGGTTCAAATTCAGGCCTATTGTACCACAAAATGTGAGGTCAATAAATGTAGTTCCAAGTTGTTCAGAAAAGTAAATGGAATTTGAGGGCTTAAGAAAGTGGTAGGACCTGAGCTGGTTACTTAAAATGGGTATGATTTGCCCTGACCAGTTTGGTTCAGTAGTTAGAGTGTCAGCCCACGGACCAGAGAGTCTCGGGTTCAGTTCTTGCTAAGGACACATACCTTGGTTGCAGTTTGTCCCTGGCCCCGGTTGGGGTTGTGTGGGTGGCAACCACTTGATGTGTCTCTCACATTGATGTTTTTCTCTCTCTCTTCCTCCCTCTTTCCCTCCTGCTCTATCTGAAGATAAATGCAAAAATGTCCTCTGGTGAGGATAAAAAAAATAAGTAAATAAAATAAAATGGGTATGATTTTGATAGAATGGCAGAGATGGCACTCAGAGCAAGAGAAAATGGTATAAGTAACGTCAGGGGAATTTGCATGCCTTCTTTGGGTGATGCTAAGGAGGGCTCTCTGACTGGAGAGGAATGGGGGTGGGGGAGCGGTTTTCAAACTGATTCTATTTTGACTTCTTTGTGTTCTTTCTGCAGGGAGGTCCTGGCAAGTGAAGCTATCCTTAATATTCCTGACAAGTCTGACTGGAGGCAGTGTCAGATCAGCAAGGAAGAGGAGGAGACCCTGGCTCGCCGCTTCCGGAAAGACTTTGAGCCCTTTGACTTCACTTTGGATGACTAAGCAAAGGGAAAGGCACTTTATGAACTTCACAGGAAGTAGTAGCAGCCTGTTTTTTAAAGAAACTAGTCTCCCATGGGGACTGTTTCCCTGCCTCTCTTTGGTGCATTCCCATGGAACCTGTCTGCAGTAAGAGGCCTAAGATTGAATATTTTTCGGAAATTCACATTCCAGGATGAAAATCCTATGTTAAAAGCATGTTTGTCATCCAGCTCCAAGTACAGCTTTTGTTTATCAAAACAAAAACATTTAAATTATCAAATAAAATCTAGATACTTTTCCATGCTTGGGAGGTACCTTATCTTTATGTTATCTGTAACCATTGAAATGAAGTGGTGTGTGTAAATAGGAGGAACCAGGGCTTTAGGCCCAGCTGTTATTCCAGGATCTCATAGGTGGCTTCTCCTTGAGCAACCTAGGATGGAGAAGGGACGCAGAGCCTTTGCCATTTTTCTTATAGCATTCACCTTATTGATAAAAAAACAAACAAACAAACAAAAAAACTCAGTCTTTCAGCAAATACTTAATGCCTATGTGCCAGGCATTTTTCTAGGCTCCAGAAGTATAGCCATGTCCTAATATGGTCTCTGTTGTCCCAGAGTTTACAGTCTAATTGGGAAGAGAAGGGCCAGATTTAAGAAAAGAAGATGAGTTCTGCTTTAGATATGTTGAGTTTTAATGTGCTGATGGATAATTATAAACTCATGGAGATCTGGATTGGTGATAGGGTTTTGGGATCATCAGGGTATAGGTCACAGGTGAAATTAGAATGGATGAAAATAAGATAGGGTGAATACAGTCCTAAGCTGAAGATAACTACCTTGGAAATAGAGTGATCTAACAAGTATATGGAGAAGGAGCAGAGAGAGACATTATAAGACAATGCCATATCTAGAAAGACAAAAGAAAAATAATTGCTCCTATATATTGGGCACTTGGCCCAGACACTTTCACTTAATCCTCACAAAATATCTATGAGGTAGGTACTATTACCTTCTCTTATTTTATACATGAAAGAAACAGGCTGGCAAACTTGAATATTATGGAGCCTGCAGTCAATTGGCCCATGATTAAAAAAAAAAACAAAAAAAAAAAACTGCAACGTCCTTGTGAATGGGAATGTTTTTAAAGAGTGAACTACAGGAAACAACCAGGTTCCTGCAAAGATGGCCCCTTCCCGGTCAGCCCAATCATGAGATTCCTCAGGTCCTCAGCCTGTCTCCCTGGCTCTTCCAAATTAGAATTAGATTTTGTCCCCACCTGTGGAGATCAGACACTCCAGTGCTAGCTAGGCTGTACAACTAGCAAATGAGGGCTTCATACTATCAGTACAATCTGCATCACCATCATCAGTGCCTGCTGTCCAGCTCTAAGGGAAGTGGTCTTAGAGGTGCCATTTGTAATCACCTCCAAGTCTGATACTCTAGCTCCATGGCTACCAAGCACACAGGGAAAACCAGAATTTCCAATACCACACATATTACCAATGACCTACAACATGACGCTTTCTATCTTGAAGTGCCCAACAATCTGATTGCACTATTCAAGGATTTTGGTGACAAAAGACCGATTTGCTCTGCCAAAAGCTGATTGATTCAGTGCTTCCAAAGCAGTCAGAGACATTGCTGTGGTGTAGACAATGTATCCACCTTTAAATGTCTTACATGTAGCCCAGCCAGTGTGGCTCAGTGATTGAGTGTGGACCCATACACCAAGAGGTTGCCAGTTCAATTCCCAGTCAGGGCACATGCCCAGGTTGTGGGCCGAATTCCCAGTGGGGGACATGTAGGAGGCAGCCAATCAATACTCTTTCATCGATGTTTCTCTCTCTCACTCTCACTTCCCCTCTCTCTAAAATCAAGAAAGAAAAACAAATTTAAAATGAATAGAAAAATAAACGCCTTAATAAAATAAAAATGTCTGACATGTTACATCTGTGGTGGCTCAATCGGTGTCACAAAGTGTTAGTAGGAATTCCAAGTACTCAGATCATAGGCCGAACTGTGCAAATGACGATCTACGTGTACATGATCTCAAAAAGAGTCTCAAATGACCCTGCTGAACGTAACTGACACATTTCTTCAGAGAATTTGATTCCACGATGATTGTGATACCTGAAATGATTGAAGAGATCCCCCAAATACGGAAGCGAATGACCGACTCATGGCAAAAACGAGGAGCTGGCTCCCCTATGTTAAAGCAATCCGCCATTGGAAGCACTTTTTTGCATCAACGGTATTCCAGAAACTTTCCTCTGCCGTCCTGCATCACGCATGAGACAGTCCCCACAATGAGGAACTACGGCAATGGCAAACCCATCACTGTAGACTACTTGACAGCAAGCTCCGTGAAGCATTTGGGGAAAAAGCTCCTGAAGTCAGGGGGAACATTCTTTACTCTGAAACAGCATCACATCCTTGAGTCGTTTGGGATTACAGGGCATATCCTGGAACAACGTGTAAGATGTTAAGCAAAAGAAAAGCTAAGCGTGACTAGTCTATGGAAGGTGATTAATCATTTAATGGGGGGGGGGGCTGGGAGTGAACTATAAGGCTAACGCACGAGTGGGCCTGTTAACGCAGGATTCTTCCTAGTTCTTCAGATTCCTCAATATTTAAATTAATGGCCTTGCCAGTGCCAGCTCAGCTGGTGGCGGGGTTGACGAATACATGGCAGAGGTTTGAAGGTGAAGTGTAGATAGGGGTGGAGACGATGTGAAGTTTAGAAAAGACCAATATGGGACAGACTGGTTTGGAAAGTGATTTGAAGGAAATCACTAGAGAGATCTTACATTTTTGAAGATTAGAAAAAACAAGTGGGTTCTCTCAGCTAGGAAAATATCCAGGGTACTCACCGGATTGATTGAAAGAGCCCTCCTTTTCTCCCTACCGTCACTCCTGCTCGGTAGCTGTGGCACCCGGGGAAAACTTGGGGCGGGGCTTTTCCTGCGGGAGTTACCGGAAGTGACGCATTCTTATCGCGAGAAGAAAGACGCGCGAGCTTCCGCGGCCCGGAACCGGTCTTGGAACTGTGGTGGAACCTGAGGCTGCTTGCCCCCCCCGCCCCATGGAGCGGCCCCCGGGGCTGCGGCCGGGCGCGGGCGGGCCCTGGGAGATGCGGGAGCGGCTGGGTACCGGTGGCTTCGGAAACGTCTGTCTGTACCACCATCGGGTGAGGCGGGGCGCGCGAGGGAGCGGCGGTGGGTTTGTCAGCGTCTGTGGAACACAGCGGCTATCAGTTTGTGAAAGATTGTCGGTGTCGGTGAGACCTTGGGCAGTATTGGGAGCCAGTGAGTCTGTGCGTGCGTGCGTGTGTGTGTGTGTGTGTGGTATTGTGGACCAGTGAGCCTGTGCCTGCGTGTGCGTGTGTGTGTGTAGTATTGTGGGCCAGTGAGCCTGTGCGTGCGTGTGTGTGTAGTATTGTGGGCCAGTGAGCCTGTGCGTGCGTGTGTGTGTAGTATTGTGGACCAGTGAGCCTGTGCGTGCGTGTGCGTGCGTGTGTGTGTAGTATTGTGGGCCAGTGAGCCTGTGCGTGCGTGTGTGTGTAGTACTGTGGGCCAGTGAGCCTGTGCGTGCGTGTGTGTGTAGTACTGTGGGCCAGTGAGCCTGTGCGTGCGTGTGTGTGTAGTACTGTGGGCCAGTGAGCCTGTGCGTGCGTGTGTGTGTAGTACTGTGGGCCAGTGAGCCTGTGCGTGCGTGTGTGTGTAGTACTGTGGGCCAGTGAGCCTGTGCGTGCGTGTGTGTGTGTGTAGTACTGTGGGCCAGTGAGCCTGTGCGTGCGTGTGTGTGTAGTACTGTGGGCCAGTGAGCCTGTGCGTGTGTGTGTGGTATTGTGGGCCAGTGAGCCTGTGCGTGCGTGTGTGTGTGTGTGTGTGTAGTATTGTGGGCCAGTGAGCCTATGCGTGCGTGTGTGTGTAGTACTGTGGGCCAGTGAGCCTGTGGGTGCGTGTGCGTGTGTGTAGTATTGTGGGCCAGTGAGCCTGTGCGTGCGTGCGTGTGTGTGTGTAGTACTGTGGGCCAGTGAGCCTCTGTGTGTATGTGTGTGTGCAGCATATTGTGGGCCAGTGAGCCTGTGCGTGCGTGCGTGTGTGTGTGTAGTACTGTGGGCCAGTGAGCCTCTGTGTGTATGTGTGTGTGCAGCATATTGTGGGCCAGTGAGCCTGTGCGTGCGTGCGTGTTTGTGTGTGTGTGTAGTACTGTGGGCCAGTGAGCCTCTGTGTGTATGTGTGTGTGCAGCATATTGTGGGCCAGTGAGCCTGTGTGTGCGCTTGCAGTGTTTTGACCAGGTGAGCGTGTGTGTGTGTGTGTGTGTGTGTGTGTGCAGTATTGTGGGCCAGTGAGCCTGTGTGTGTGTGTATGGTGTGAGAGAGAGAGGGAGAGGCGAGAGGGGAGTAGAGGGGAAAAGGGAGAGGGATTGTGAGCCTGGTGATTGAGGTCCCAGGTCAGCGTGTGTGAGATAGAGCTATTAGGGAGAATTAATAGCATGGGTGTCAAGATGTAACAAGGTGTTTACCGAGAGTGACGGTACTTGTGTCCCTGTGAATGTAGAGTGTCAGAGCATGTGAGGCAGATGCACATCAGAGTGTGCATTGTGAGCGTGAAGGTATGAGAAAATGTGGCTGAAGGGGGGCTTCCTGTTGGAATGTGTGTGTACTTGTGTGTGCTTGGAGACCATGTGATATCAGTAGGGCTGGAGTAGGCAAGGAAGGTTTCATGGTGGCTCCACAGGTAAGCTTTTGGAAACTTTGGGTAGGCTTTGGAATTGGGATTGGGTTCCATGTGGGAAAATAGTATGAGGATACACTGTTGAGAATGATCATGGCTTAACCACGGAAAGGAGATCGATTGGTGGTGAGATGCTCTAGTGGAGGGAAGACAGCTAACGTTTGACTTGGGAATTTTGCCTTGTTTTAGTTAAAATGTTTAATCAGTGTAGCAGCAGTTAATAATCATGTTTGAGCTATTCACTTTTTGATATACCAATGAAAGCTATGAACCTTTCCCTAGAAAAATGCACAGAGGCACATTCACACAACTTGATGCATTGCCATTTGAGGAAGTTCATGCTTTCCTAAAGGACATTCACAGACCTTTTAGATGTATAGACCATGGACTGATAACTCCTGCAGTATAGCCTTTGTTTGGGCATCTGTAAAATAGTTATGATAATATATATGAGTCTGTTTGAGAGTTAAATAAGATAGCATGGGTAAAGCTAAGTACAGTACCTGGCCCATAGTAAGCCCTCAGATGTAGCTCCTGATGCTGCTGTGTTGTTGCTATTATCATCATCTTCGTCATCATTAATTTACCATAAAAAACGAAATGCTGCCCTGGCCGGTTTGGCTCAGCGGTTAGAGTGTCGGGCCTGCAGACCAATGAGTCGCGAGTTCGATTCTGGTCAAGGGCACGTATCTTGGCCCTGGTCCTGGTTGGGGCTATGCGGGAGGCAGCCACTCGATGTGTCCCTTTCACGTTGATGTTTCTCTCTCTCTCTCTTCCTTTCTCTTTCTCCCACTCTATCTGAACAAAAATGGAAAAATGTCCTTGAGTGAGGATTTAAAAAAAAGAAAATGTCAAGATAAAAATGGTGTTCTCAGAAGATTTTTTTTGTGAAAGATAAATCTGAGTGGAAAAACATATGGGACCATGCCCTGGCCAGTATGTCACAAAGGTTAGAGCGTCTGCCTGCGCACCGAAGGGTCTCAGGTTTGATTCCCAGCCAAGGGCACATATCTGGGTTGCAGGTTCAATCCCATGACTGGGGGCGCCTGTGGTAGCAACCAGTCGATGTGTCTCTCACATGATGTCCCCCCGCCCCTGCTACTTCCTCCCTCCCTCCCTTCTACTCTTTCTGTAAATCAATGGGGAAAATATCCTTGGGTGAGGATTAACAAAACAAACAAACAAAAGAGTAGGTGAGATAGAAACTGAGGAGTTGAAGGATTTTATAGAATGGATCTTTTTGAAATAGCTTTTCACCTCATTCATAAGACAATTTGGGTTTAATGTTTATGGTTGTACTATTTCCCTGGTGGTGAAAGCTTACTTGGGATATAGCTAAAAACAAAAGAACGGTTGAAAGGTGGGAGGACTGTGGTTAGGCTAGATTATAGTCTCAGTTCCTTTCTTATCTCTCCATACATCTACTTATTACCTTATCTCTAGCTTCTTCCTCCCGCCTTCCACCCCTCTCTCCCATTTAGACTATCCCATATAAGTTATGTCTTGCTTTCTCATCTATAAAATATTTCCTTTCCTCTTGTTTGGTCCCAACTGATGTACTTGAGCTGCATTATTTCTATTGCCAGAATGTGATGAAGTCTGGCTGTTTCCTGTAATGTACATTAGGTTTGGTTTAATTTCAGTCAGAACTGGGTAAATTACTAACCATAAGTGAGAGCCATTAGGTTTATTTTATAAATATAACGACAGAAGTACAATTATTGTTAGGACTTTTTATGTTGTTTGAAATGCAAAGAAATCAGGAACTAATTTGGAGTTTTTGTATTAGGTTTGATCATACTAAAACCATTTCTTGCTATTGAGGCCAGGGAGCCATGAATTATCCTCTTCATTCTAGTTCTGCTGGAGGCTGCTGCCCTTGTTAGCTGTCTTGACTAAGCTCAAAAATAGGTTTGTTGGAGAGACAGAGTATTTGTATTTTCTAGCAGTATATTGTGAAACAGTGTTCTGAAGAGACCTCTTACAGGATCAGCCTCAGTCACTTTTTGCTAATGTGTTTTTGTGTGTTTGCTCAGTTGTAAAGCATTGGTTCTCATGGTTTACCTAGCAAAAGCATTGACTCTAGAGAGCTGTGGATAGATATGTTTAATTAATGAAGATAAAGAGTTTTGTTTCCCCAGGTTGGCATTTCTTTGATCTGCACAAGAACCTAATTTATATTTTTTTTCTGTTGATTTTCTATTTTGGTAGGAACTTGATCTCAAAATAGCAATTAAGTCTTGTCGCCTAGAGCTGAGTACCAAAAACAGAGAACGCTGGTGCCATGAAATCCAGATCATGAAAAAGTAAGTGTACTTAACTTATATTTTCTGAGTTCTGCAGCCCAGCCAGAGGCCATCGTAGAGATGAAGGCCGGGAATCTATTCCTCTTAGGATCTTTTTGGGAGTATATTTTTATCTTTCTCACTAAATAGATGTGTTATATTTCAAATAATAGCATCACATTATGATTAATTGGGTTTAGTTTAAAAAGTCAGCTAGGTGTTACCAAATTCAGATCTATGAGTGCAGAATATGTTTCTTCTGGATCTTGGGCAATGCTCATCTATTTAACTTTCTAGTTAAATAACAATAACTATTCTCATTTCTTGTTTTCACATAGTTTTGTTAGTGTATCTATTGCTTTGTAAAAATTTACTCCAAACTTAGTAGCTTAAAACAACAAATATTTAGAATTTTACAGTTTCTCTGGTTTAGGAATTTGGGGATGACTTACCTGGGTTGTTGTAAGGCAGATCTCTCCTGAAACATTCCAGAATGTTGAGTGGAGCTGTAGTCATCCAAAGGCTTGATTGGGACTGGAGTGTCCACTTCTGAGCTCATTTATATGGCTGTTGGTTAGAGGCATCACTTTTTCACTATATGGTCCTCTTTATTTATTTATTTATTTATTTTTTTGTGGTATGTGCCCCTAGTGGGAACCGAACCCGGGACTTTCTGGTCCATAGGCCAATGCTCAGCTGCTGAGCCAAACTGGCTAGGGCTTATGGTCCTCTTTATAGGGAAGCTTGAATGTCTTTGTGACGTAGCAGTTAGCTTTCGCCAAAGTGAGTGATCTGAGAGAGAGAGAGAGAGAGAGAGAGAGAGAGAGAGAGAGAGAGAGAGATGAAAGCTGACATATCTTTTATGATCTTTCCTTGGAAGTTGTACTCTGTCCTTTCTGCCATATTCTATTTGTTAGCAATGAGTCACTAAGTATAGCACACACTCAGGGGGAGGAGAATTAAACTCTTGAAGTGAGAAGTGGACATATTCTAAAACCTCCACGGGTAGTGTGCCAAGTGCTTTACAAATAATTCTTCTAGTTGTTACAGCAACCTTGTATTTATGTATTATTCCTATTTTATAGATGAGGAAATTGAAGCTCATAGAGTCAAAATTGGTAGGTAAGAGAGTCTGGCTTTGAAATAAGCACTTTCTGACTTTAGTATCTGTTCTCAATTCACTTTAATGCTTCTCAAACTTGGCTATATGGCAAAATTGTCAAGAAAGCTTGATAGCAATCTAAATTTTCAGGTTCTACACATAGAAATTGTGTTTCTTTAGGTCCCTAGGATCTAGAAATCTGTTTCAGTTTTGAGAACCACTGCATGATGATGATGATGGCTGGGATGATATATTTTAAGTTAAAAAAAAAAAAAAGATGTTAGAAAACAATGTATAGCATGATGCAGTGTTTATTGAAAAAATATATCCGTGCGCAGATTAAAAACTGGAAGGAAATTTGCCAAAAGTATAATAGTGTTCACCTATGGGTAATTCTGTGATTATGGGAGAGGCAGTATGATACAGGCTTTTGAACCAAACTGCCAGATTTTAGTCCTTACTTGACCACCTACTTGCTGAGTGACCTTATGTTACTTAACTAATTTGTGCTTCAGTTTCTCGTGTGATGAGACTAATAATAAATTTCCATATAGAAGGATTATTATGACAAGTAAGTGAGTTAATGTATATAAGATACTTACTACTTGGCATATAGGAGTATAATTGTAATAATAGTGATAGTATTTTTATTTGTATTATCTTTTTTAAAATTATTAATTTTTCATTATACAAATTAGAAATTAGAATATTACAAATAATGCCATTTTTTCCCTCATTGCTCCTCAATATATTACGATTTCAAACCCAGTCCTTTTTCATTGGAAAAAATTTATTATGTTTTCCTCTTTTGTTAGGTTGAACCACTCCAATGTTGTAAAGGCCTGTGATGTTCCTGAGGAATTGAATTTTTTGATTAATGATGTGCCTCTTCTAGCAATGGAATACTGTTCTGGAGGAGATCTCCGGAAGGTAGTGTGGATGTTTTGAGATGATGAAATAGTAAATCATGAACTTTAACAGTGTTTGAATCATGTTCAGTATGATAATTTAGAATAAGGGTCAATAAAGTATGGCCTATTAACCTGTTTTTATGGCTGCTTTTTTACTATAGCTGCAGCGTTGAATAGTAACAGAGACCACATGGCCTACAAAGCCTGAAGTATTTATTGTCTGTCTCTTTATAGGGAACATTTGCTGACCCGATGTAGAACATGCATTCTTTTGTTGTTGGTTGTGTTTGCAGGGTTGGACTATATTGGTGGTGTTAGATCAAAATATCAATATATGAGGTGTTTATAAAAAGGATACCCCCCCCCCCCCGCCCTAGATCTTGTCTATTGTAAAGAATGCTGCTATAGAACCATAGGCATGGGTATATGGAACAGACTGACAGATTTCAGAGGGATGGGTTGTGGGGAGGACTGGACAAAGGAAGGTGAAGGGGTTAGCTAAAGAACATACATGCATAGCCCATGGACACAGACAATAGTGTGGTGAGGGCCAAGGCAAGGGGCGCGGGGGCTGGGAGGAGGTGGGCAAAGAGCAGGAAATGGGGAACATCTGCAATAGTGCCAACAATAAAAATTTAAATTTAAAAAAAGGTTTTTCAATAACAGTTTACTCTCAGTATTATTTTGTATTGGTATCAGGTGAATAGTATAGTGGTTAGACAATTATATAATTTACATAGTGATCCCCTTGATATTTCCATTACCCAACTGACATCATACATAGTTATTGCAATATTTTTGGCCAAATTACCTATGATGTACTTTATATCCCCGTGACTGTTTTGTAACTATCAATTTGTACTTCTTAATCCCTTCACCTCTTTCTCCCAGTCCCTCAGTCTCCCTCCCCCAAAAGTTTTTTCTCTATTGAATATCTTTCTTTCCCATCTTATTTTAAATCTGCTATGTGGATTTTTTATCTGTGAGGTTTTTTTTTTTTAAGTTTATTTATTTATTTTTTTATCCTCACCCGAGGATATTTTTCCATTTTTTGTACAGATAGAGTGGGAGGGAGAGAGAGGAAAGGAGAGAGAGAGAAACATCGACGTGAAGGGACACATCGAGTGGCTGCCACCCGCACAACCAACCAGGGCCGGGGACAAACTGCAACCGAAGTACGTGCCCTTAGCGGGAACCAAACCCGGGTCTCTGCGGACCGCAGGCCGACGCTCTAACCGCTGAGCCAAACTGGCCAGGGCTCTGTGAGGTTTTTCAACCTCTTTGAATTTCAAATACTTTCTCCCTTTACCTTTACTTATATAAGTCTTGTCATGAAATTTACATGTTCTCTGTGTGGATTCAGTCATTTTCCCCTTATTATATTTTCTTAATGACTTATTTTCTTATTTGAATATTCTCTTAGATATAGTGACTAAATGTGTCGCTGTTATTGCCCAGCAACATTGGCAGTATACATTTTTAGACTTTTTTTTTCTTTAGCTACTCAACAAACCAGAAAATTGCTGCGGACTTAAAGAAAGCCAGATACTTTCTTTACTGAATGATATAGGTATGTAATTAATATGAAAATACCATTATGATTTAATACCCCCTTGATTCATAAAAGATTCTATATATTACTATAAAGCATTTATTTTAGCATCTATAAGAAATTATCAGAACATTTAACTGTTATTGTTGATGCTAAGTTAAAACTAGGACATTTTGTTATTTATTTTTTTATTTTTGGCTAGGAGTCAATTATTGGCTAATAGGTGTTCCAGTTGCTGACAAAACAATGGTGGTAAATTACCTACTTTAATTTTACTTTTCCTCCTTGATTCATATAGTAATTTTATTTGACAGTGGCATTGCATCTGTTAAATAGGTTCTCAAGTCAACTCTTAGGGTGAAATCTCTTTTTAATCAGCATAATTCCTGAAAAATCCCTAAAATAATCAGTACCTAGGCCCTTGGAGCAAGCTGAAAAGCCAAGAATGTGTTTCCCTATGTATTTCTAATTTGTTTTTTTTCCTGGGTCATGGAGGCTAAAGCTTAGTTGAAGAAGGAGGGAAAGGCTACTAGGATAAATGTAGGGTTTTTCTACATTGCTTGTTCCATTTCTTTTTAATGTTAATTCTCATAAATTAAATGACCGTATATTATTACTCTATAGTATTTGTTAAATGTTACTGGATTTTCTGTGGAGAAAATCTGAACTGCTATAACATTGAGTAGTTATAGTCCCTATACATTTGAACATTAGAGAAGTACAAAATGTGAGATGAATTTTTTTATTCTGTGTTTTCTGTTAACTCAAAATACATTTTAAATTTTATTTAGGGTCTGGGATCCGATATTTGCATGAAAACAAAATTATACATCGTGATCTAAAACCTGAAAACATAGTTCTTCAGGATGTTGGTGGAAAGGTGGGTGAAAACTGAAGAAATTTTCCATGACAATTGAATACAGTATCCCTGAGGTAGTCTTTGAGGTTTGGTGTCCTTCGTAGCACTCTTACTTTTTCTACACAGCCCTCACTAACACTAAACTGTGGTTTTGTGTTTAGTTTGCCTCCTCTGTTACCACAGTAACTCCATTAGAGAAGGAACTGCACCTGTCTTGTTCACTTCTGTTTTTCCAGCACAGTATCTAGCAGAAATAGTAGGCAGTAAGTAAAGAATTTATTAATCCTTATGAAGCACATTAAAAAATAACACCTGCATCATGGGTCTGCTTTACTTTGAGAAAAAAAGGTACATTTACTTATGTTGTATATTTTTTTAAAAACTCATTTTCCTCCACAAAATTCCTAAGTTCTATGTTTAATTAAAATTCAAAACCATGATTTCTCAGATTTTTAAATGAGTCATCTTGAGAGGAACCACAAGTTATGAATTGACTCCTGAAATATATTTTTTTAAATCAGAATAATTTGAGCAGCTTTTTTGCTTTTAGCACTAAACTTTCATCCCAATAAAGATATAAAGACAAGCCCTGGCCATTTTGGCTCAGCGGTTGAGCATCGGCCTGTGGACCAGAGAGTCCCAGGTTCGGTTCCTGCTAGGGGCATGTACCACAAAAAAGAAAAGATGTAAAGCCAAGACTCTGAACTTTGAATTGGATTGTGTGGTCTTATAGTTAGTTAAGATGGTGGTCAGTCTGAAGTGATGATACCTTGATGATGTTCTTCCCTTAGGAGGCTTTTCATGTGTGCTTGGCACCAACTATCTCTCTATTTGTATCCAAAGACTTGAGGATATTTTTAAAGTTAGATGGGTATTTACTCACATTGACTCACTGTAAGATGGTATGCTGCTGCTTCCTTTGGAAGTTATCTTTACCTTTGCCTTTCAGTATAATGAATCAAGTTTATTCTGAATATACCAAAATAAAAATTAATAACCACCTATATTTAGTTTTTACCATGTACTAGGCACTGTATTAGACTATTATTTCTTTTTTTTTTTTTTGTCTGTTTCATTGAATCCTAATAATAGTTCTATGAAGTAGGGATTGTTAGTAATATCATTATATAGGAAATCAAGAGAAGTTAAATAACTTGATCAAAATTACAAGGCTAGTTAAGTGGCAGAGCTCGGGTCTGAATCACATTTGTGTTATTCCAGAACTCAAGCTCGTCACCACCACCCTATCCAGAGCCTTATCAGGACATTGTTGCCCTTCCGTTTCTAATTTCTCAACTATTTAATGCTTATTATTTTATAGATTATACATAAAATAATTGATCTGGGATATGCCAAAGATGTTGATCAAGGAAGTCTGTGTACATCTTTTGTGGGAACATTGCAGTATCTGGTAAGACATTTATTGTTTCTTTGAATTTAAGTGTCCAAGGTTCTTTTTATTTCTGAAGGTCATAAATATGGTAGTTAAAAAAATAAAGTAGATTTTCTCTTATAGTATTATGTTTAAAGCATTTTTTTTTCTTTTTAAGGCCCCAGAGCTTTTTGAGAATAAGCCTTACACAGCCACTGTTGATTATTGGAGCTTTGGGACCATGGTGTTTGAATGTATTGCTGGATACAGGCCTTTTTTACATCATCTGCAGCCATTTACCTGGTAAGAAATGGAAGAGAACTTTTTTCGGTGTGCTTAATGGGAATGAAATTTTTCAGTTGCCTGCTTTTTTCCTTCTCTCTTTAAGTGATATAATTGCCTTTTAAACACATAATTGAATAAAATTAAATGGCAAAATTCTTAGAATTTTTTGTGAGTCAGGTTGTCTACTGAGGTAGCTTTTATATTTTATAGGCATGAGAAGATTAAGAAGAAGGATCCAAAGTGTATATTTGCATGTGAAGAGATGACAGGAGAAGTTCGGTTTAGTAGTCATTTACCTCAACCAAATAGCCTTTGTAGGTAAGTATATTTCAGTAGAAGTTCATCTCATTTTCTTTAGGGTTGTAAAATAACAGTAGAGTTGTTGTCTGTTTCAAGTAGCATCATCCAGTAGAACTTTCTGTGATGATGGAAATATTTTATATCTGCTGACCACATAAGGCTATTGAGCACTGAAAAGTGAGTAGTGTGACTGAAGAACTGAATTTTAAATTTTATGTAATTTTAATTAACTCTAGTGTAAATGCCAATAGCCACTTTTGACTAGTGGCTCCCATATTAGACAGCACAAGTCTAGTGGAAACAATAACTGCTGCCATTCAACTGATTGGCTTAGGTGCTAAGAAGACTTGGGGTACTGAAGTAAATGGGTTCCTTGGAGAACGGAACTGGACTTGCCTCTTGGAGTTTGCAGCACCTAACTCACATGTATGGGTTTTGGGTTGTTGTTTTTTTTAAAGAAAGAGAAAAAAAACACACATTAATGTGAGAGAGAAACATCAATTGGTTGCCTCCTGTATGCACCCCTATTGGGGATCAAACCTAAAACCTGGGTATCTATTCTGACGAGGAACTGAACCCAGACAGGACGATGCTCCAACTAACAGAGCCACACCAGCCAGGCTTGGGTGTTTTTGTTGTTGTTGTTTTAATTTTTTTTTTCTTTATTGATTTTAGAGAGAGAGGAAGGGAGAGAAGCTAGAAACATTGATGAAAGAGAATATCTGTTGGAAAAATGTTTGTTTCCTCTCATTTCATGAATTATTATTTTTGTTTGTTTATTTTGTTTCTCAGCATGTCCTCAGGTGAGGATGAAAGAGACAGAGAGAGAGAGAGAGAGAAACATAGATTTGAGAGAGAAACATCGATCAATTGTCTTCTACACACACCCCAACTGGGGATTGAACCCACAACCCAGGCATGTGCCCTGACTGGGAATAAAACAGCAATCTTTCCATGCACAGGACATTGCTCAACCAACTGAGCCACTCCAACCTGGCCATTTTATGAGTTATTTGAGAGTAAGATACAAAATGGGACAGACAAGTAATGAGAAAGTAAATGGACAATCGATAAAATTACCTTTTTTACAGTACTAAAGGAAAATTGGAACAAGGATTTTCACCCTATTTGTGTATGTTTTCTAGTTTAATAGTAGAACCCATGGAAAACTGGCTACAGTTGATGCTGAATTGGGATCCTCAGCAGAGAGGAGGACCTGTTGATCTTACTTTGAAACAGCCAAGATGTTTTGTATTAATGGATCACATTCTGAATTTGAAGGTTAGTTTCTTATTAATGGGGTCTATTTCATAAGACTTATATTGAAGTTAACAAGTTTATGTGGAAAATTAGCATACATATATTTTTAATAATCTTTTCCTGATGCTTATTTGAAAAAGAATTATATGTTTAGAGTGAATGTGTTTTTATTTTTTTAGTAAGCTTTCTCAGTTTTACTTTTAAGCGGTCTTTGTTGATTACTCCTTTGAAGCATCTTTTGGATTTTCCCCTTCCTCAAATTAGTGTCATTGTCACCTCATTCATTTAGGTCTGAATTTGGTTTGGTGAGAAAGGTTTCTACCTGGCTTACATGCCTCTATAGTTCTACACATCTTATAATCCATGCAGCATGAACTGTCCATCTTATCTTCTGAAAATACTTTATTATTTCTCTGTCCAAGAAACCAACAGAGTTCTTTCT
Source organism: Molossus molossus (assembly GCF_014108415.1). Lineage (NCBI taxonomy): Eukaryota > Metazoa > Chordata > Mammalia > Chiroptera > Molossidae > Molossus > Molossus molossus. The sequence continues at coordinate 23,893,068 of NW_023425352.1, forward strand.
TACCTACCAAGTAAAATCTAAACTGATCTGCCTTGCTTTTGGGGGCTTTCCTAATGCATGTCCACCCCAACCAAGTTCTTGCCTCGTACCTGCTTCTCTTACCCTTTACTTCACTCAGGACCAGCTGTGACTGCTTCTTATGCCACCAAGCTCATTATCCACATTTGTGCTTAAACAGATGCTATCCTTCTGCCCAGAATTATGTCTGTCTCTGTATCGTCTCTTCACCTACATTGGCACATATTCAGCTCTCCTTTCTGTTAATGGTCTCTGCCACAGTTTGTCATTTAATCATATTTACTATATTCTCTAATTGTTTCTCATCTTCTGCTTATTCCTCTCCTTATAGATTGTCCTCTTCTTCAATGCTGGGATTGTTTTTACTGCTTTTATTAACAATCACCCACTCTACCATCAAGTTATCTCTACCCTGGCATTCTGTATAAAGCAAGGCATGCAATAGGTTCTCAGTAAATCTTCATTGATAAGAATGAGAAGTTTTATGCTATATACCCAGAAACAACTCTCATATACAATCTGCAGTCTTTCCATATTTTTTGGTTGCTATATTAGAAAGGATTTCTAAAATTAATTGAAAAAGTATAATCATGTAAGGTTTTATGCGATTCTTGGAATAGTTTTTAAAGGTAGGAACTTATGGTCATGATGTCATTCGTGACTTAAGTTGAAAAGGTGTCTGGCTTCTTGATTTGGTTTTCTTTTACTATGCCAAGGAATAAATCACCCCTGAATGTGTTAGCCAAGCTGGACAGGGTGATACCTTTAGTTCTTTATTGCCTCCAATAAGTTTCGGGGTTTTTGTTTGTTTATTTTTTCATTCTCACTTGATGATATTTTCCCATTGATTTTAAGATTGAGTAGGAGGGAGGGAGGGGGAGAGAAAGAGAGAGACATCATATTGGTTGCTTCCTGCATGATCCTGACTGGCTCCAGGTATCAAACCTACAAGTCAGGTACATGCCCTTGACCAGGAATTGAACCTGAGACCCTTTGGTCCTCAGGCCAGAGCTCTAACCACTGAGAAACTGGCCAGGGCATGTTTTGGTTTTTATCTCAGACTTTTTTCAGACTTGTCATGGTAAATGTAAATTATTTCTACTTTGAAGTGGGGGGTTGTCTATGATCTTCTGCTTGTTGTAGAGGGTGAGAAAAGAGTCCTCCCTCTCTGTTTTGTGGTCTATAGACTTTAGTAAAGCATCACTATTTACCTATCTGTGAATCTGGGCATTTATTTATTTATTTCTCGAATTCAGTAATAGCTTCTTTAAAGGATCAATGTTATTGTGAGATTGTCCACTATACAGTATATGTAGGGTACTATTTGAACTACAAAATAGTTTGGTATCATTATTCTTCCAAAGTGTTTATTATTCAGTCAAGGAATGATGTCTGTTTGATTTTCATTTAAAAATAAACCAACAAAACAGTTCCCAAAATGTTTCTTTTTCTTTTGAAAAATAGATTAGAGCCTTGTCTGGGTGGCTCAGTTGGATGTCTGTGGTTGGCATTTATTAGGCACTTCATAAATGGGAATGTTTCCTTCCAGGTCTGTGATAATGTTTCTCAGAATAAATAAGTGTTGCCTTTTTAAATTGGGGGGTTTTGTGCTTTCCTAGAACTTTGAAACTTTTTTCCTTGGAACTAACACCTGTTGTAGTGGAAAAGTAAACTTTTGAGTTTTCAGATGTCATTTTATAATTATAGAAGGAGATTTTTCTTTGCAAGATGATCGAACCTTGTATAGTACAGAGATAATGCCTTTTGCTTGTATTCCCTCTAGTATCTAGCACTGAATTTTTTATATTGCAAATGATTAATAACCATTTCTCTTTTCTTATTTATACAGATAGTACACATCCTAAATATGACTTCTGCAAAGATAATTTCTTTTCTGTTACCACTTGATGAAAGTCTTCATTCACTGCAGTCTCGTATTGAGCGTGAAACTGGAATAAATACTGCTTCTCAGGAGCTACTTTCAGAGACGGGAATTTCTCTTGATCCGCGGAAACCAGCCTCTCAATGTGTTCTGGATGGAGTAGTAAGAAAATTCTAATATATCTATAAGAATATAAGAAATCTGTTTGCATAGAGGGGTTGCATGCCCTGATTTTTGGATGTGTATTGGGAATCCCTTGGGGGATGATGCACATCTTATAATTCTTTTAGTTTTATCCTACTTATTTCTTTTTATTCCTTTGCAAGGTGAACAAGGTAGAAGTGAAACATTGGTTATTTTGAATTTGGTATGTCTTTCTCTTTAGTGCTAGTTCTCTCCTCCCTCTTTTTTTTTCTTTTTGTACTTGAAACATAGAATCCTTTTTTTTTAATCCTCACCCAAGTACTTTTTTCGATATTTTTGTTCAGATAGAGTGGTATTTTTGTTCATATAGAGTGTGAGGGGGAGATAGAGAGAAAGGGACACATCGAGTGATTGCCACCCACATGACCCAACCAGGGCCGGGGACAAACTGCAACCGAGGTACGTGCCCTTAGCAGGAACCGAACCCGGGTCTCTCCGGACCTCAGGCCAACGCTCTAACTGCTGAGCCAAACCAGCCAGGGCGAAACATAGAATCTTGAACTTAGACCAGTGGTCTCAGGTCCTGCCAGAGGATACATGGGAGGTAAAATATGACTGGTCATCACTCTTTTCTCATTTTATTTGACTCTATTTTTTTTGTTTTGTTTTGTTTTGTTTTGTTTTGTTTTGTTTTGTTTTATCCTCACCCGAGGACTTTTTTTCATTTTTTGTTCAGATAGAGTGGGAGGGAGAGAGAGGAAGGGAGAGGGAGAGGGGGAGAGAGAGAGAGAGAGAGAGACATCGACGTGAAAGGGACACATCGAGTGGCTGCCACCCGCATGACCAACCAGGGCTGGGGACAAACTGCAACCGAGGTACGTGCCCTTAGCGGGAACCGAACCTGGGTCTCTCTGTACCGCAGGCCAACGCTTCAACCGCTGAGCCAAACCGGCTAGGGCTATTTGACTCTATTGAGGCATATTTTACATATTATATAATTTACCCATTTCAGGTATCTTCGTTTTTTTGTTTTGTTTGTTTGTTTTACCTATTGTGTGGCTATCACCATAAATCAGTTTTAAAATATTTCCATCTCAGCCCTGGCCAGTTTGGCTCAGCAGTTAGAGCATTGGCCCGCAGACCAATGAGTCGCAGGTTTGATTCTGGTCAAGGGCATGTACCTCAGTTGCAATTTGTCCCCTGCCCTAGTTGGGGTCGTGCAGGAGGCAGCCACTCGTGTCCCTTTCACATCGATGTTTCTCTCTCTCCTTCCCTTTCTCCCTCTCCCTCCCACTCTATCTGAACAAAAATGGAAAAATGTCCTTAGGTGAGGATAAAAAATAAACAAACAATATTTCCATCTCAGTAAGATTCATGTCCATTAACTTAATTTCTATTCTGTCCACCCCAGCAATCATTAATTTACTTTATATGTAGATTTGCTTTTTCCGAACATTTCATGTAAATGGATCCTACAACCTGTAGTCTCTTGTGTCAGACTTTTTTTTGTGTGCGTGTGTGTGTCAGATTTTTTGTACTTAGTATTATGTTTTGTTTTGTTTTTTTCTTTATTGATTTTAGAGAGGAAGGGAGAGAGAGTGAGAGAGAAAGAGGAACATCGATTAGCCACCTCCTGCATGCCCCCACTGGGGATTTGGCCCACAACCTGGGCATGTGCCCTGACTGGGAATCAAGCCGGTGACCTCTTGGAGCGTGGGTTAACACTCAGCCAGTGAACCACAGGCAGTAATATGTTTTTGAGGTTCATTCTTGTCATAGCACGTTATCTGTACTTCATTCCTTTTGACTACTGAATAGTGTACTCATTGTATGGGTATATGTTATGACTTTTTTTGCTCTTTTGCCTCTTGGGTCTGGTGATTGTTTTTCACTTTAACTAATACTGAAGTCATTTATTCATTTTTCCTAAACAAAAGTTTAGACCTTGAGTCTGTAAAATGTATACTAATGAACATCGACTTTGTTCATTTGCATTTCAGAGGAGGAAATCTGGTACTTAAGTACTTGAAGAACTTATGATTATCAAGCATCTTTAAAAAAATTGTTTCTTTCTTTTTCAGAGAGGCTGTGATAGCTATATGGTTTATTTGTTTGATAAAAGTAAGACTGTATATGAAGGACCATTTGCTTCTAGAAGTTTATCTGACTGTGTAAATTATATTGGTAAGTCTAGTCCATTTTACTGACTGAGATTTTAACTTGAAATAACATAATTTTGAATTCACATGATTAGTAGAAATGGTTTTTGGTGTTTTTGTTTTGTATCTCATATTTCAGCTTACTGTTTGTGGTGAAAAATGGATTTCTATAGTTTGGAATGTGAAAAGGTAGGTTTTAAATCGCCACCAGATCCCTCACTTGGGAAAAGACTTACTTTCCTGAGGATAGGCCTCTCACAGAAAGAATGAATCTCCATTACTCATTAAGCGTACTTTTTAGTTTCTCCTTCATTATGTAAACATGATCAAATATTTCATTTTATCCTATGAATATTGTTTAATGTTCAAATGTTTTTATTTATCCTGTGAGAATCATTCTTTTCTTTTGAAGAAGGTAGTGGTCATTTTTTGTCTACCCCAAACTAAAATCAAGCTCAAAATTATAAAATCAAGAACAAAATAGTGTGTGAGGGCTAAAATTATTTAATCTTTTCTTTATGTTACCTTTTTATTTTTTAGGACAAATTTACAGAAAAAAAATGAGCAGATAGTAAGTAGTACAGAGTTCTCAAGTTATCCCTCTCCCATACACATAGCTTTCCCCCTTTTTTTTTTTTTAATTCTTACCTGAGGAGATTTTTCCGTTTTTTTGTTCAGATAGAGTGGAAGGGAAAGAGAGGAAGAGAGAGAGAAACATTGATGTGAAAGGGACACATTGAGTGGCTGCCACCCGCACGACCCAACCAGGGCCAGGGACAAACTGCAACCAAGATATATGCTCTTAGCAGGAACCGATCCCGGGTCTCTCGGGACTGCAGGCTGACGCTCTAACCGCTGAGCCAAACCGGCCAGGGCAGCTTTCCCCATTTTTAACATCTTACATTTGTTACAATAAATGAACCAATATTTATTATTAACTAAAGTTCATACTTTATTCAGATTTTCTTAGTTTTTATCTGGTGTTATTTTTCCAGGATACCACATTGAAGTTAGTTGTTATGTCTCCTTAGGCTCCTCTTGGCTGTGACAGTTTCTCAGATTTCTTGTTTTTGATGACTTTGACAGTTTTGAGGAGTACTGGTCAAAGTATTTTGTAAGATGCCCCTCTGCTGTAACTTTTCTGTTTTTTTCCCCTCATGTTTAGACTAGAATTTTGGGTTTGTGAGAGAGAGATCACAATTACCATTTTTATCACAAGGGTACATACTGTCAACATGATGTATGACTATTGGTGTGGACTTTGATCACTTGGCTAAAGTAGAAAGTTGTTAGGTTTCTCCACTGTGAAGTTTAGTCTCTCCTCCCCCACTTCAGTGCTGTACTCTTTGGAAGGAAGTCACTATGCAGAACCCACACTTAAGGAGTGGGAAGTTATGTTCCCCTTTCTTTAAGGTAGGACATCTACATAATATATTTGGAATTCTTCTACACATGAGATTTGTCTCCTTTCCATTTATTAATATATTTAATTATTTATTATTATCAGTATAGATTCATGGATATTTATTTTATACTTTGGATTATAATCCAATACTAACTTATTTATTTTGTTCAAGTCATTGCGGCTTTGGCCATTAGAAGCTCTTTTAGTTGGTTTCCTGTGGCTCTTTTACTTACTCCTTCAGTGAGGATTTTCTTCTTTTTTTTTTTTTTTTATCCTCACCCGAGGACATTTTTGCATTTATCTTCAGATAGAATGGGAAGGAGAGAGGGAGGAAGAAAGAGAGAGAAACATCGATGTTAGAGAGACACATTGAGTGATTGCCACCCACATGACACCAACCAGGGCCGGGGACAAACTGCAACTGAGGTATGTGCCCTTAGTGGGAACCGAACCTGGGACTCTCTGGTCCACAAGCCGGCACGTTAACCGCTGAGCCAAACCGGCCAGGGCGAGGATTTTCTTTGTTGTTAATCCTTACCTGAGGATAGTCCATTGATTTTTAGAGAGAGTGGAGGGGAGGCAGAACAGGAAGAGAGAGAGAGAAATGTTGATGTGAGAGAGACACATCAATTGATTGCCTCCCACATTCACCCCACTGGGCCAGGGATTGAACTTGCAACCCAGGTACATGCCCTTGATCGGGAATTAAAATTATTCAGAGGCAGGAAAGGCCATGGCAGATTGTAGAAGAGATCGGTATTGATTTAAAAATTGAAATAAATAAATAATCTATATTAGAGATAAAACAGTATTCTGGGTGGGGAAAAAAGCAAGGGCAAAAAAAAAAAAAAAAAAGACAGATATAGGAATAATCTCAGGCTTTGTGATTATGTCTTACTCATTTTTATTTCCCCTTGTATCGGGAGCAGGGTTTGTATATTGCAGGTGCTTAGTAAATGTATATTAAACTGAATGAAACAGTGACAGATGGTTCTTTCTAGCATCCATGGAGTGATATTTGTAAGGACTGGAAATCACAAAGGATGATTAATGAACTCCAAAATCATAAAAAGTAACTCTAACCTTTTTTCCCTCCATCTTCTTGCATATAGTACAGGACAGCAAAATACAGCTTCCAATTATACAGCTGCGTAAAGTATGGGCTGAAGCAGTGCACTATGTGTCTGGGCTAAAAGAAGACTACAGCAGGCTCTTTCAGGGACAAAGAGCAGCAATGTAAGCGGATTCTGTTGTTTATAGGGCCAGTGTCATGCACATTAATGGTCAAGAATTAATCTCGCCACTTTCACTGATCAATGTTCTGTGCAATACTAAAATATTAGGCTAGTTTGAAATGTAATATTCTGATCAGTCTTGTAGATTCTTACTAATGGTATGAAACCATGCAATTGCAATGACTTGAGAGTAGTTTCTGAGCAGAGCATTCTAGTATAAAGGAAATTGTGTTACCACAAGCAGAAACTCTTTAGACACTAGATTCTAGAGATCAGCTATTTCTCATAGATTGATAATAGAAATTTGGGCTTTGGGCTTATGGTCATTTAAGTTTTAAAATTTTTGTCCAGTGTTTATGAAATGTTAATTTTTTTATTATTAAAAAAATTCTTTTTGCTATGGTTTAGGTTAAGTCTTCTTAGATATAATACTAACTTGACAAAAATGAAGAATGCTTTGATCTCAGCGTCTCAGCAACTGAAAGCTAAACTGGAGTTTTTTCACAAAAGCATTCAGCTTGACTTGGAAAGATATAGTGAGCAGATGACTTATGGAATATGTAAGTTTTGGGGTAATATATTTGAAAGAAGTTTCTAGTCTTTTGAAGCCATCTGCTATTTTGCCTTCATGCCTCATACCCAATTGTTTCTCTTACATTCATCATTAGAACCAAAGACAGGGCACTCAGATCATCATAAACCATGTTTGTTTTGAATGTTAGCTTTTATTTTAACTTTTAGTTGAGCAACTTGACAGGTTTCCCCCCACAATTGGACTAAAGTTGGTTAGCTCCAGAAAAATACAAAAGTGATTTAAGAATTTGTGATTTTCAAGCTACATATAGAAAATAGATACAAAATCCATATTGGAATGACTTCTTAGCCAGTGAAATCCTAAAGTACTTATTTTTTTGTAAATAATAACACAAATAATTCTGGGTTTTGTTTTGTTTTCCATTCCCCCTACTATGTAGTCCCACTTTTGTATTATATACAGCCCCCAATTTTTCAGTATTTGACTTCAAGCTTATCTCCCTTTAGATATACTAAGGAAATGTAAACAACAGAGTTAAAATCAAAATAAACTGAAGAGGTCACCACCAGCATTTCCGTTTGTTTGTTTTTTTCCATTGAAACAAATCCTTTTTTTTAAAAAACAAATTCTGTTTGTATACTTGTCTTGAATAAGGTGTATGTATCTTGGACTAAATGATCACCAATGTCCAATTGGGTAAATATATTTACCCACTAGAGCTGGTTATGATTGATGTTTTATTTCTAGTTGTGTATTATAGGTATTCTGGTAAATTGCAAAACATTATAATTATTTCATCAAATTATCTTTGACTTGTCAGTTGTATATCTTTTTTTCTTTTTCTTTATTGATTTTAGAGAGAGAGTAATGGAGAGAGAGAGAAACATTGATGAGAGAGAACATTGTTGGCCACCTCCTGCACATCCCCCACTGGGGATTTGGCCCACAACCTGGTCATGTGCCCTAACCAGGAATCGAACTAGTGACCTCTTGGTGCATGGGTCGACGCTCAACCACTGAGCCACACCAGCCGGGATGTCAGTTGTATATCCTATACAACTGTAAAAAAGAATGAGGAAGCCCTGGCTGGTGTGGCTCAGTTGGTTTGATATCATCTTGTACACCAAAAGGTTGCCAGATTGATTCCCAGTCAGGGCATGTGCCCAGGATGTGGGCTAGATCACCAGTAGATGGCATGCAGGAGGCAACTGATCGATGTTTTACTCTCACATTCTTTTCTCTCTCTCCTTCTCCTTTCCTCTCTCTCTTAAACTATCTCTCTTAAAAAAAAAAAAAAAAAAATGAGGTAGAGGGTATCCATATCAGCTCTATATAAGATTATATACAAAGGTATCACACACACACACACACACACACACACAAAATGAGGTAGACCTATGTGTGCTATTAAAAGATCACTTGGATTGCGTTGGCCGGTTTGGCTCAGCAGTTAGAGTGTTGGCCCGTGGACCAAAGAATCACGGGTTTGATTCCGGTCAAGGTCATTTATCTTGGTTGAGGTTTGATTCCCGGCCCTGGTTGGGTCATGCAAGAGGCAGCCAGTCGATGTGTCTCTCTCACATTCACATAGATGTTTCTCTCTCTCCTCACTCTATCTGAAGGTAGTTGGAAAAATATGCTTGGGTGAGGATTTAAAAAAAAAAAAAAAGATCACTTGGATCTTTAATGGCAGTGATGTTTTAAGTTGGGGGGCAAGAAAGCAAAGAAAGATATGTAGCCCTGGCCAGTTTGGCTCAGCGGTTAAGAGTGTCAGCCTGCGGACCAGAGAGTCCCTGGTTTGGTTCCCACTAAGGGCACGTACCTCAGGTGCAGTTTGTCCTCAGCCCCTGTTAGGGTTGTGTGAGTGGTAACCATTCGGTGCGTCTCTCACATGGATGTTTCTCTCTCTCTCTTCCCCCCTCTCTCCCTCCCGCTCTATCTGAAGATAAATGCAAAAAAAAGATATGTAATGATGATCTCACTTGTGAAGGAAAGGGTATGTGTCTGATAACAGATGATCAAGTAAGATCCCATAGGATGGAGTGTGGAAGGGAGGAAGAGAGAATTTTCTTTTTATATCCTTTTATAATGTGTGATTTAAAAAAAAAAAATCATTTTCACACATCACTTTAATAATTTTCTTTCTTTTTTTAAATGAGAAATACATCTATATTAGTGTCCTAGGGCTGCCATAACAAATTACTATAAACTGGGTAGTTTAAAACAACAGAAATTTATCATCTCCCAGTTCCAGAGGCTAAAAGTTCAGTATCAAGGTGTTGGCAAGGCCATGATCCCTCTGAAACCTGTGGAGAGGAATCCTTCCTTGCTTTTTCCTGGCTTCTGGGTGGTTTATAAGCAGTCCTTGGCATTGCTTGGCTTGCAGCTGTAGCACTTTAGTCTCTGCCTCTGTCATCAAATGGAGTTCTCCCTTCATACATCTGCATCTGTGTCTCTTCTCTTTTAAGAACCCTAGTCATACTGAACTAAAGGTCCACCTACTCAGATTGACCTCATCTCAATTTAGCCAACTATCTGCTTTTTTCCAAATAAGGACACATTCTGAGGTACACTGAGTTAGGATTTCAGCATAACTTTTGGGGGGACAACTCAACCCATAACACTGTTTTTGATGTTGATATGGCAAGGAGGTGTATAGGTCAGTAATTAAAATTATGTATTTTCTGAGATAACCAATTAAGACTTTTTTTTTAGCCTCCGAAAAAATGTTAAAAGCATGGAAGGAAATGGAAGAAAAGGCTATCCACTATGCTGAGGTAAAATCACTGAGCTCATTCTATGTGTTTCTTTATTTCTGAGGTCACCCTTTGGAAACTTTCTTTGGTTTGGGTATGTAGAGTGTTTTTCATGTCATTTATGAATATCAAATATCTAGTAGATCTTTTGTGTATATATTATAAAGGGAAGTATCATACTGGATAAAAATAACAGTGTTGGCAAATGAGGCTAAACTAAAGCCTCAGTGGGCTTCAGTTTCCATATTATATTATGGAGACTATACCTTTTCTAGTAAGATTATTCAGATTAAATGGGAATAAATAGTAAGTGATAGTTATCATTGTTATTTGTATGACTGGTTTAGAAAGGATAGCTGCATATCCTGGTTTACCTAGGACAGTCCTTTTATACCTTTCTTGCCATAATTATCAACAGTACTTTCTTTCACTCTCAAAATTATGCAGGTTTGGACAATAAGTTATATGGTCATGCTAGGCATAGATCATTCTCTAGGTGACAGATTCCTTACATCTGTACATGGGTCCACTAAATTGTTGCTGTCCTTGGTGCTATAACTTACCCTGAGGAGACGGATGGGACAGTTGGTATTCTGGGGTAGAAAATCCAATGTCTTTATTTTTCTGCGTCCTTATTTCAAGGCAGCCGGGAACAAGAGGCAATGAAAATCATAGAATTGATATGAAGTGATTTTGATGGCCATTTTTCCTCTGAGTTGTTAGTGACACATATCTTTTTGCTTCTCAGGAGGAAAAAACAAATGCTAGTAGTTTACTGTTGTTAGGAGAGAAAATTGAGAAGCATAGGAATAAGTATGTTCTTGTGAAAGATTGTCAGAATCTGAAAGATAAAAAGGCTTGAACAAAATTGTTGTTTCATATTAAATCGTTTAGTTCTACTGAAGCAGCAAGTCATTCTTTGTCTGAGTTCTCTGTGTTGTGTGGTGGTGAGCCTGTTATTTCTTTTATGTTTCATCATATTGTAGGTCGGTGTCATTGGATACCTGGAGGATCAGATCATGTGCTTACACACTGAAATCATGGAGCTACAGAAAAGCCCTTATGGAAGACGTCAGGGAGACTTGATGGAATCTCTGTAAGGACATTCTCATATTGTTGGTATTGGTATTTATCATTTTTTGTAGCAGATCATTCTTTCTGTGTACATCTGGCAGATTAAGTCTGTATGTGGTTATTTTCTATAGTTCCCCTTTCCCCAAATATGTTGGCATCATATTTAGAAAGGAAATTTTTTCTTAGTCACTGGAAATTTTAGAACTAACCCTTTGGGTTGACCTTTGCTATTTTAATTAAATAATCTTTTCATGTGAGTGTTAAGTATTCTAAGTTATAGACTATATCTCTCTTACCATACGTATTGTATATTAAATGCCCTAAATGAGGTTAACTTCCTAAATGTTTGGATTAGAAACCTATGATTTTGTTCTGTAATCACAGAGCATAATTTTTGCCCATTTAAGTGTTTCTGGTGCAAGGATCAGAAATGTGGTGTTAGACCACAGCAGATAGGAAGTATATTAAGCCCTGGCCGGTTTGGCTCAGTGATTAGAGCATTGGCTCACAGACGACACAGTCCCAGGTTTGGTTCCTGCTAAAGGCACATACTTCGGTTGCAGTTTGTCCCTGCCCTGGTTGGGGTCATGTGGGTGGCAGCCAGTCGATGTGTCTCTCTCACGTCGATCTTTCTCTCTCTCCCTTCCTCTCTTCTTCCTGCTCTATCTGAAGATAAATGCAAAAAAAATGTCCTCGGGCGAGGATAAAAAAAAAAGTATGTTAAACTTTTAATTTTAAGATTTTTCTTATTACTCAATGAGATTCTCTGTTAAATATTTGTTGGAATATATACTTGCTTTAAAATTGGACCATTTACTCTCTTCAAGTAATATTGATCATTTGAAGCTGTAGATTATTAGAGTTGTTAAATTATCTTTACAGGGAAGCATGTTTTCTCTTTTGTAGGGAACAGTGCGCCATTGATCTGTATAAGCAGTTAAAGCACAGACCTTCAGGTAAGACACTTTTATCACAGTACACAAAGGCATTTTAGGAAACCATCCCTAACAAACAAATCCTAGCCTAACAAATCCTGATGATTGGATTTTAAATAAGCTGCAGAATAAATTCCAGTTTTGATATTTCAATTGAGATGTTTATGGTATACCAGCTTTTAGTTAGTGAGAATTTAAGACATGAGGAAGGCAAAGTTAAAAGAAAATTGAGATGGAAAAAAAATATTTTAGAGAGAAGTGAAAGGTAGGAATGAAAGAGGAAAAAAGGAACGCAAGAGGAAGAGGAAGCAAAAAATGTGTGGAAAGATGGAAAATAGTAAGTGCTGCTTAAGATTAGAAGGATTGGCCCAGGCTGGTATGGCTCAGCGGTAAGAGCGTTGGCTCGTGGACCAAAGAGTTGTGGGTTTGATTCAGGTCATGGGCATGTACCCCAGTTGTGGTTTGGACCCCGGCCCTGGTCGGGGTCATGCAGGAGGCAACTAGTCGATATGTCTCTTTCACATTGATGTTTCTCTCTCTCACCCTCTCTCTCTCTCCCTCCCTCCCTCCCTCCCACTCTATCTGAAGATAAATAGAAAAATATCCTCAATGAGGATGAAAAAAAAGAGAGATTGGAAGGGAATTGACATTACAGGTTCAGGTGTGGAATGGTCAGAGGGAGTACCCATGTGCTAGGCCAAAGCAGTTTACCTTGAAAATGATGCTGGCAAAACAATTCCTTTTGAACATCTGCTGAATACAGAGCATGGTCTGCTGGAAAGAGCACTGGATTGGGAATTGAAAGGCTTGAATTCTAGATTGGGCATTTTACTGACCAAGTGACTTTGGGAAATTACCTAATCTCTCTGTCTACTTTCTCTTTTCTGCAAAATGGCATTAAAACCTCTTTCCTGACTCAGTGAGTGCATGTGGCATTGTATTTGAGAGCATGTTTTTGAAAATGCTTTAGAAACTATAAAGTATTATGTACCTTTAAGATTATTTATCCTTCAGTTAAAAATTGGTTTGTTTTTGTTCTGGCTGGTTTGGCTCATTGGCAGAGAGTCAGCCGGCGGACCAATGAGTCGCAGGTTCAATTCCAGTCAAGGGCATGTACCTCAGATGTGGTTCGTCCCTGGCCCTGGTAGGGGTCATGCGGGAGGCAACCAGTCATTGTGTCCCTCTCACATCGATGTTTCTCTCTCTCCTTCTCTTTCCCTCCCACTCTATCTGAAGATAAACAGGAAAATAACCTCAGGTGAGGATATAAAAAAAAAAATTGGTTTGTTTTGAAGGGTTATAGAACAAAATAAAAAGTGAAGTCTGCACACTAATTTGCTATATATTGTAAAAAAAATAACCATGACATTTCACTCTTTAAAATGTATAAATACATGCAAATATACATGTGAAATTGTATTTAACAAATAACATGATCTCCTCTACAGTTTTTATTATAGAGGACTTTGTTCAGTTTATTTTTACAAACATTTATGAGGTACATACAAGATGGGCACCTAACCCTGCCTGGTAGTGAGGGATGGTTAGAGGAGATGTCTTGTAGGAGATGACGTCTGAGATGAGGATTAAAGGATCGTTCATAGTAGGTAGGTGAAAGAAGGTGGGCTGTTGATATACAAGTATAATAGGCAGAGACATGCATGTATAACACTTAGTATGTTTGAGGAAATGCACTGTGACTGGATTGTAGTTTCAGGAGGAGAAAGAGATTTGGCTGGATCATAAAGGATCTGGTAAATCATGGTAATGAGTTTGGATTTCATCATAATGACGAAGACAGAAATCCTAAAAAGTTTTAAGCAGGGGATTAGCATGATCAGGTTAGCATTTCAGAAATACTGCTCAGAGAGCATGTGGATAATGGATTAAACTGTGACTAGGCTAGAGAGAGGGTCATTAGGTATGAGGTGTTGAAATAATCATAGCTCAGTATATGGTGGACCATGAGCTAAGACATAGAGCACAAACTGTGGAGGAGGGTAAGGGCAAGAGAGATATTTGGAGGTAGAACTGATATTGTTGGTTGATTGATTGAACATGAGGTAGAACTGATATTGTTGGTTGATTGATTGAACATGGGTGGCTGGAGATGGAGTTAGGGAGTCATAGATGCCCACCAAGGTTCTGGTGAGGGCAGCGGGGTGCATGGTAGGACCACTCACCATAATAGGAAGTAAAGGAAGGATGTCAGACTTGATGGGAAAAGAAGATGAGTTCATTTTTGTATATATTGATGTTAAGGTGTCAGTGGAACATTTAAGTAGAGATGTCTAATAAACAGTCCTAGATACATATGTATATATGTACAGGGAATACTCAGTGTCATCAATAGATTCTGCAACTTTAAGTGAAATAACATATAAGTAAATCAATTTTACCATAGGTTGCTTGATTTAAACAAAAGTTAAAATCTATGGCATCAACTTTATTTATTTATTTTTTTTTTATCCTCACCCGAGGACATTTTTTGATATTTTGCTCAGATAGAGTGGGAGGGGGAGAGAGAGAGAGAGAGAGAAACATCGATGCGAAAGGGACACATCGAGTGGTCGCCACCCACACGACCCAATCAGGGCCGGGGACAAACTGCAACCGAGGTATGTGCCCTTAGTGGGAACCGAACCTGGGTCTCTCCAGACCGCAGGCCAACGCTCCAACCACTGAGCCAAACCAGCCAGGGCATATGGCATCAACTTTATATGACATGACTATGTTATTTTAGGACCTGCTGTATATATATGCATGTATATATAAATATGTACATATGCATGTGGATTTAGTAGAGAAACCTTAGCTAGATATTTAGCTATTTTGAGAGTAATTAGCCATATGAATAAAGTGATCATCCTGAAAAAGTAGGTTGAGTAAGAATGCCAGGATGGATGGAATTCTACGGAATACCAACATTCAGGAAATGTCTAGAAGTATAAGAGCCTTCAAAGAAGATTGGGAAATGCCAGAATATGTAGAGGGAATGATATGGATAGGAACAGGACAGAGAGTTGCAAGAAGAAAGTAATCAGGGTGAAATGCTACAGAGGTGTAGGTAATAAAAATGATAATGAGATATTCGTTGGACTAAGCAGTTTGGACATCATTGTGATTTTAGCAAAATATATGTGATCTTGGCCTTTTGGGAACAGAAACCATATTGTAGTAAGCTAAGGAGGAAACAGGACAGGAGGAAATGGAGAAGCCAGTCTAGAACAGCAGTTCACAAAGTGTGGCTCATGAATACCTCTGACAATCCCTGAAATCTTTTCAAGGAGTAAATGAGGTCAAAACTGTTTTCACGATATTAAGATGTTATTTGCCTTTTTCACTATGTTGACATTTTCACTGATACTGCAAAAGCATAGGTGGGTAAATGGCTTGTACCTTACTTAGCATGAATGAAGGCACTAGCACCAAACTATACTGGAAGTCATTATACTTTTCATCACCATGCAGTTACAGTTTTTTTTTTAATGTCAGTTTTATTTAAGTGTCCTTGATAAAGCAGTGAAAATTTTATTTAACTCTCAACCCTTGAGTACATGTCTTTTTGTTGTTGTTGTTGAAAGTGTTATAGATGTTCTCTTTTTTTCCCCATTGACCCCCTCCTCCTCGTTCCCACCCCTCTCCTGCTTTCCCCAACCTAATGTCTGTGTCCATTGGTTGTGCATATATGCATATAAGTTCTTTGGTTAATCTCTTTCCCCACCCCTCCACCCCCACATCCCTCTGAAGTTTGTTAATCTGTTCCCTATTTCCGTGACTCTGGATCTGTTTTCGACAGCTTACTTTGTTCATGATGTTCCTTAGAGCACATGTCTTTTTAATATTGTGTGTGATGAAATGGAACATACTCATAAGTGCTTCTGCTATGATGGCTGTCTTAAGGAAAACCACCTCAGCAATTGTTTACATTGCTTATGAACTGACTTCTTTCATGGAACACCATTTTTACTTAAAAGAATGACTGTCAGATAAACTATGTGGTAGAAATCCTCTCAAAAATTAATGAAGCATGCCTGTTATGAAAAAAAAAAACCCACAATATTAGTGTCATTGATAAAAATTCCACGTTTCAAGCAAAAAAAATCAGAATTTAAGAAAACTTGTATCCATCAACTAAAATTTGTCAACTTCTCAATACTTAAAGACTTTTCTGATGAGGTCAGTAGTGATAGTAAAACAATTTACAAAAGTGTAAAACAAATCCAGTTTTTTCACTAAATTTCTTTTTGTTTAGGAAAATATTAATTTTTAATAAAAAATGTTAATAGTTTGTTCTTTTTATTTTTGTTGTTGCTAATCCTCACCTGAGGATATTTTTCCATTGATTTTTAGATGGAGTGGAAGGGAGGGAGGGAGAGAGAGACACACATTGATTGGTTGCCTCCCACACGACCCTGACTGGGTCCAGAGATTGAACCTGTAACACAGGAATGTGCTCTTGATCGTGAATTGAACCCACAACCCTTCAGTCCTC
The DNA here is from genome assembly GCF_014108415.1 of Molossus molossus. Taxonomy (NCBI): domain Eukaryota; kingdom Metazoa; phylum Chordata; class Mammalia; order Chiroptera; family Molossidae; genus Molossus; species Molossus molossus. The sequence goes on from NW_023425352.1 coordinate 23,909,706, forward strand.
GGGCCAGTGCTCTAACCGCTGAGCCAAACTGGCTAGGGCAATTTGTTTCTATTTTTACATGAATAAATATATATTTTAAATTTCTCAGTTTAATTCGAAAAACACTTTGGTGCTTTAAAGAATTTTTTAGTGTGAAGGGGTCCTGAGATCAAAAGTTTAAGAACTGTTTATCTAGGCTATGTGGGGGTTTTTTTGTTTTGTTTTGTTTTAATCCTCACCCAAGGACATTTTTCCATTTTTTGTTCAGGTAGAGTGGGAGGGAGAAAGAGGAACAGAGAGAGAGAGAGAGAAACATCGATGTGAAAGGAACACATCAAGTGGCTGCCACCCGCACAACCGACCAGGGCCGGAGACAAACTGCAACCGAGGACCGCAGGTCGACACACTGACAGCTGAGCCAGACCGGCCAGGGCTAGGCTATGTGTTTTTTTTTCCCCAGAAGCTTGGCTGTTAAGGATAGAAAAGGGAACAGCTATGAGGAGATGTACAATCAGGGAAGGTCAATTTTCAGAGGGAAGACTTGAGCATATTTATGTGCTTGGGGCCAAAAGCCTATGAAGAGGGAGGTCCCTGAACAAGTTTGAGAGGCTGACTCCATAGAATGGTGGAGGCATTAGGCTTGCTGCCACTGATATTAGAGGGAGGATGGGTGTGGACACAAACACTTTTTTGGGTGTAGGGGCTGGAAGGTGAGGGTCTTCTGGCCTCCTATCCTGAAGTGAGAAGTGGGTTAACTGTAATATAACAGGTGATGACCTCGTAGATTTAAGGAGTATGCTAAAGATTCTTAAGAGTTGGGCCCTGGCCGGTTTGGTTCAGCGGTTAGAGCGTCGGCCTGCGGTCCTGAGAGACCCGGGTTCAGTTCCCGCTGGGGGCGCATACCTCGGTTGTGGTTTGTCCCCGGCCCTGGTCGGTTGTGCGGGTGGCAGACACTCGATGTGTTCCCTTCACATCGATGTTTCTCTCTCTCTCTGTTCCTCTCTCTCCCTCCCACTCTACCTGAATAAAAAATGGAAAAATGTCCTCGGGTGAGGATTAAAAAATATATATATTTTTAAGAGTTGGTATGTGCAGTGGAAGATGTTGCTGACCCAGAACATTTATTAAGAATCCAGAGCAGAGGTGAAAAGCTGTGAATTAGTAGTTGACAATAGAGGGAATGGTAGTATAGTTTTTCATTGGTAGTTTTTGTAGCTTGGAAGGAACTGACAGAGCAGATGGTTATACCAATCCAGGGCTAGGATTTTGCTGATAGAATAAGAGGATTAAAAAAGTTGACAATATTGATAAAAAGTGATATAAGTGATAGAAATTGTGGCTAGAGTAAAATATTAGAATTTAAGATAACAAAATAGACAAGTCTAAATCTTCTTTAACCAGTATTCATTACTCCCAGTCTTCTGGCCAATGAATTAGATATTGCAGATGAATATATATAAATTTCCATTGATTAACTCAAACAAATGAACTTTCCAGTCAGTGATAGCATTTATTTGGATTACTTTTATAAAAACTTTGCAGTACTGATGTGAGCATGTCAGCACATCATAGGGTCCAGAGATAAAAGTCCTATCTAGGTAGTTTCTCTTACCTGGTAGTCACCTTGAGGGACAAATTAGTTGCAACAAGTTTTTTCTATTGTTGTGGCTTATATAATCACACTTGATATATATTTTGGTGTCTTTTCAAGCTTAGAGTTGGCTTGAGACTCATGGTCAGCCGAAAATAGTAAAAACCAACTTTATTCGTTCACTGTGTTGGAGAAGTTTAAAGTTCTGAGGTCTCTGACCATCTGAAAGAGTTCGTTTTATGGGAAAACTGTTGGGCTTCATCTGTGGGATTAAGGAAGGAGTGTTCTTTGGAGAGGAGCCTTTTTGGAGCCTCAGTATCTAGCTGTTGGTGAAGGAGAGACATAGAATGAGATGTGTGGGGAATAAATAAAGTTGAACTATGGGGAGGTCTTTGCAGTGATAACAAAGAACACTTGAATTTTTTTTCAAACCTCTTTTGGTATTCTTTTCATAGTAAAATGTGGGTAACAACAATAGCCATCTCACAGGACTCCTGTGAAGGTTAAATGAGAAAATTATAAGTAGTTAATAGCAAATAATATTTTTGTATTTGAGATTAATTATTGTCCAAGGAAATACCAGTATGATCCATGAGCAGCCTTCCAATTTAAAAAAATTATTTTTTCTTCACTGATTTTAGAGAGAGAGGAAGGGAGAAATAGAAACATCGATGAGAGAGAACATCGATTGGCCACCTCCTACATGCCCCCCACTGGGGATTGGGCCCACAACTGGGCATGTGCCCTGACTGGGAATCAAGCCACCAACCTCTTGGTGCATGGGTCAACGCTCAACCATTGAGCCACACAGGCTGGGCAAGCCTTTCAGTTTTTTAAAACTTAGCCATTTTCTGTAATATAACAATTAATACTAGTTTGTTGTTGTTGTTTTTTAATTAAGGTAACATCTAGAACTCATTTACTGTGAGCACATAGCCAACCATTTATGGACATTTGTCAGCTGCCAGTTTGCTTTAAGATGTTATACTATCCTCAAACTGAACTTTCAGGGTGTCTACAGTGTGTGAGGCTTGGCTTAAGCCAATCAGCTTTTTTCTAAGTTTTTATGGGCTCTGAACAGATAAATAAACATGAAATTACAAGCAACCTAGTGGGGGAATGGGCCTCCTTCCTTTGAGGCAGTGAAAGTTTGATGAATTGTCTTACTGTTTCTAAATAAATGATGTTAATCATCTGAGAAAAATTGATCTCTTGGCTAGAAGGCTGCATATATATCTGGGGCTTGGGTTAGTATGGATTAAAGATACCTAAGTCTATTCTCAAAACAGGCAGCTAAGTTTTCTGAAGATGCAATGATATTAAAACAACTACAAGGTATCACCTCACACGTGTCAGAATGGCCGCCATCAACAAATCATCAAACAACAGGTCTTGGTGAGGGTGTGGAGAAAAGGGGACTCTAGTACACTGCTGGTGGGAATGCAGACTGGTGCAGCCACTGTGGAAAACACTATGGTGTTTCCTCAAAAAGTTAAAAATTGAATTTCCACTTCCAGGAATATACCCTAAGAAACCTGAAACACCAATCAAAAAGAATATATGTACCCCCATGTTCATAGCAGGACTATTTACAATATCTAAGATCTGGAAACAACCCAAGTGTCCATCAGTAGATGAGTGGATTAAAAAGCTGTGGTACATGTACACAATGGAATACTATGCAACTGTAAGAAAGAAAGATCTTGGACTTCCGGTCAGGATGGTGGTGTAGGTAAATGTGGTATTGCGTCCTCCCACAACCACATCAAAGTTACAACTAAACTACAGAACACCCATTATTCAAAACCGCCTGAAATCGAGCTGAATGGAAGTCCCACAACTACGGAATTAAAGCAGCAGCCACATCAAGACTGGTAGGAGGGGTGGAGACAGACGGGCTGGTCCCACACCCACGTGTGGCGAATAAAAATCAGGAGGATACCTCGGCTGGGAAGGTCCTCCCTGAGGACTGAGGGGGTCCCTGTCCCACACCAGGCACCCTGCTCAGGGTTCCAGTACCAGGAAGAGAAGTCCCCATAACTTCTGGCTGGAAAAACCAGCAGGAACTGAGGCTCAGGGAAGCTGACGCAGCTGGAGCCCCAGGCAACTCCTCTTAAAGGGCCCGCACACGGACTTATCAGACTCACTCCCTCTAAGCTTGTAGGGGAGGCAGCTCCAGGGGCACCAGAGATATACAGGGAAAAACTGAGCTGTTTGGCACTGGAGCAAGGGCTTTCTCCGGGACAAACATGCTGTCAGAGGCCTTTGTTCCTTTGGTGAGCCCTTCCCTGGGGTGGCAGACAGTCGCCATATCTGGGACTCCAGCAACCTGGCTCACACTGGTGACCCCACCCAGGTGATTCCCTGAGGCCCCGCCCCACCCAACTTTCAGGCCCACCCAAGCTGTTGCCAGTTGCTTCACCATAGGATTGGCCTGTCTTGGATCCTGCTGCCTAAATTCTTTCAAACAAGCAGCATCTGGTCTCAGATAGCCCCATACCTCTCTTTAGTAATACACAGAAACAAACACTGGGAGGCAGCCAAAATGAGGAGACAAAGAAACAGGTCCCAAATGAAAGAACAGAACAAAACCCCAAGAAAAGAACTAAGCGAAATGGAGATAAGCAACCTAACAGATGCTGAGTTCAAAATACTGCTTATAACGATGCTCAGTGAACTTAGTGAGGGCCTCAAGAGCATAAAAAAGGACTAGTCAGAAATGAAGGAGGCACAGTTAGAAACGAAGGAGGCTTTAACTGAAATAAAGAATAATTTACACAGATTCAATAGTAGAGTACATAAATCCAAGAAGCAAACCATTGATTTGGAATATAAGGAAGCAAAAAACGCCCAATCAGAACAGCAAGAAGAAAAAGGAATCCAAAAAAATGAGGATAGTGTAAGGAGCCTCTGGGATAACTTCAAGCGTGCCAACATTCACATCTTGGGGGTGCCGGAAGGAAAAGAGAGAGAACAAGAAATTGAAAACCCATTTGAAACAAAAATGGCAGAAAACTTTCCTAACTTGGTGAAGGAAACAGACATACAAGTCCAGGAAGCACAGAGAGCCCCAAACAAGATGAACCCCAAGAGGCCCACACCAAGACACATCATCATCAACATGCAAAAGGTTCAAGACAAAGAGAGAATCTTAAAAGCAGCAAGAGAAAAGAAGTTAGTTACCTACAAGGGAGTTCCCATAAGACTGTCAGCTGATTTCTCAAAAGAAACTTTGCAGGCCAGAAGGGAGTGGCAAGAAATATTCAGAGTGATGAGAAGCAAGAACCTACAACCAAGATTACTCTATCCTGCAAAGCTGTCATTTAGAATCGATGGCCATATAAAGAGTTTCCCAGACAAGAAAAAGTTAAAGGAGTTCATCACCACCAAACCGTTATTATATGAAATGATGAAGGGTCTTTTTGAAGAAAAAGATAAAATATATGAACAAACAAAATGGCAATGAATACATATCTATCGACAATGGAATCTACAAACAAAATGAACAGGCAGAACAGAAACATTCTCATAGATACAGAGAACATTTTGTTGGTTGCCAGATGGGAGGGGGGTTGGGGGAATGGGTGAAAAAGGTGAAAGGATTAAGAAGTACAAATTCATTGCTAGAATGACAAACCTCAAAGGGTTTGGGGGTGGAAAGAAATAAACCAAAGAACTTATATGCATAACCAATGGACACAGACAATAGTATGTGAAAAGGTGAGGGGGCAGGACGGGAGGAGGGGGGTCAATGGGGGAAAAATGAGGAACATCTGTAATACATACAATAAAGATTTAAAATAAAAAAATAATAAGAAAGAAAGATCTCTTATCCTTTGAGATGGCATGGAAGGACCTGGAGAATATTATGCTAAGCGAAACAAGCCAAGCAGAGAAAGACAAATATCACATGATCTCACTTATTTGTGGAATATAATGAACCAAACAAACTACTGAACAAAATTAACCCAGAGACATGGAGGTGGGATACAGGCTGACAAGCCTGGGGCGGGGGCTTGTGGGGGAAGAAATAAACCACAGAACTTACATGCATGTATGCATGACCAATGAACATAGACAACAAAGCTGGGGATGGGGCGGGGGGGAAGGGGAAGAGGGTGTCAATGGGGGGAAAAGGAGAAACATCTGTAACAAAAACAAATTAATAAATAAAAAAATTTTTTAAATAAGAGCCCTGGCCAGTTTGGCTCATTGGCCTGCAGACCAGAAATTCCCAGGTTTGGTTCCCGGTAAGGGCACATACAAAAAAAAATACAATGATAAATGTATATATGTATATTATATATGCACAAACATACTTTTAGATATATAATTAGAGGTATATAATCTTAAAATCATCTTAATCTAGTTTTGAATTTAAGTGGAGATGTTGTTAATTAAAACTAGTTTCAGAGTTTTAGGAATTTTTGTTTAGAGGCTGACATGTTCATGCAAAAGAGAGGTTATACACACTGACTGAGGTCTTTTGTAGATCACTCCTACAGTGACAGCACGGAGATGGTGAAGATCATTGTGCATACTGTGCAGAGTCAGGACCGGGTTCTGAAGGAGCTGTTTGGTCATCTGAGGTAGAAAAATCATTTTATTTCCTCTTGAGAAGCAGGGTATTTTAGCATCTTCCTTTCAAAGTGTAATACCCCTTTTTGGTGTACTAGACCCAGGCAGAGTTCTGGCAGTATCTTGGGTAGTTTGACCACAGTTGTGGACATGTAGGTGTCCTGTTTTTATGCATTGCTTTAGAGATCAGTCATTAAATCTGACTCTGATTGTGGTTTATTTACTCAGCTGGGTTTGGGAGTATGGTGTACAGTCTTGGGGGATGTATAAGTGTGTGACACCGATTTCATCTCTCCAGCAAGTTGTTGGGATGTAAACAGAAGATTATTGATCTACTGCCCAAGGTGGAAATGGCCCTCAGTAACATCAAAGAAGCTGACAGTACTGTAATGTTTATGCAGGGAAAGAGGCAGAAAGAAATATGGCATCTCCTTAAAATTGCCTGTGTAAGTAGCTTTTAATGAATTATTTAATGTGACATTGATATGCTGTTATTCCCTGCAAAAAGGATTTTGTCAGCATGATCTGGGTCCCCTGGAAGATGTGTATATTTTGTGTTGGGTTGATGCTTGTGTTCCTGGCTTGGTGTGTGACAGCAGTTCAGATGCAGGACTTCATGACCACCCCTCATTACCTTTCCTTTCCAGTCTCCTGTTTTTATACTCCTCCCAGCCCTAGACCATTGTGGTATCCCAACCTGATTTGGGGATAGATGTGCCTAACTAGTTAATTAAAAAACTATTGTTCAAATGGGTTTTTTTCCTTCAACTAAAGTGAAATTATATAGGTAGATGGGTTTGATTTTAGTCAGTGAATATAAGATGTGAAAGAAATGTTAAGTCTTAGGAATATGGTAGGAAATTGTATAAATCAGTGGAGATGCTTGCCTGTAATCTTATTTTTATTTTCCTTCAGACACAGAGTTCAGCTCGGTCTTTTGTAGGATCCAGTCTTGAAAGTGCAGTAGCTACCCCTCAGGCATCAGCATGGCTGCCTCCAAATTCAGCAGAACGTGAACATCCGCTGTCATGCGTGGTAACTCCTCAAGATGGGTGGGTTCACTTTGTAACAATAGAAAGTTGTGTTTTCATGAGCAGTGATAGGAATGAGGCAGTAGAGCATAGTGGTTAAGGCATAGTCTTCAGTGCCGTGTAGACTAGGGTTGAGTCCTGACTGTCCTGTGTAATAACTTTGTGCAATTAACTTGACTTTTAATGTTCACATTTCCTCACCTGTAAAAAGGGAACTGCTGTGAAAATTTAATTAGACAACATAAAGTACTGGAAAGTAATCTAAGTTCTCTCTCTGTTATTGGGTTATCAGTTCTTTTACCCAAACTTTATTCTTTCCTTAACCATTATCTCTGAGAAATTATGCTATCCTTTTGTATTTATCATTTTGGGGTCTTGATCATCCTTCTAATGAATTGTTGAGTTTAATCTACTCTATTTTATAACTTAGTATTTTCTAATATCAGACTTTAATGACTTAAATCAGTTTTGCAAATAAGAACTGAAGTTTGAGGCCCTATATTTTCTTTTTTTAATTCCTACTCTTCTGCTAAAAGCTGAATGACTATCCATTTCTGTTATTTTTCTCAGCATAAGATGTGCCGTATCCAGAGCCAGTGGCTCTTTGCTAGCTTGTGTATTGTCGCTTTTCTTACAACTCATGGAGACCTCTACAGCACCAGCATTTCCTGGAAGCTCTGCCCATAATTAGTTTTGCAGAAGTGCAGCCATGTTACATCACTGCTCAGGAGGTCATGCAGTTTGCACATTCTGTACTCTACTTTTATGAGAGAAAAGCACATGGCAGGAAGGCAAGCTGATAACAGGTATTTTATTTTTTTAAAGAAAGCAAGTTCGAGGTTATATATCTTGGGGTCATTGTAGATTTGGCCCAGTGTAATACATCCATAGCTACAGCACAGGCTATAATTAATTATATAGACTTTAGGAAATAATTCCATTAGTTGGAGTTAAATCAAATGAAATTTAATACATTACCAACCTATCTGCTTTCATTAAAGGCATTTTGGTTTGTTAGGGGATGCTAATGGTTGCAGATAATCACCTCTCTACAATTAATTTCAGATTTGAGGTTGTGATTGTTTGCAAAAGTATATTCAACAGGAATATTAAATATATTTTCCAGTAGGAATACATTGTAAAGGAAAACTGATTTCAGTTATTATGTACCTGTGGTACTTAATCACCAAGGATTGGGAACTGTTGGCCTCAATTTTTCCATCTGTTAAATAGGAGCTGAATTAGAATTTAGTTCTAAGCTAATAGGGACAATCATACATGGCCTAGAACTGATTCTAATCCAGTAGGAACTCTGAGAGGTGGTAAAAGGCAAGAATAGAGGCCATATAGAAGTGGAAAGTGGAAACCAGAATCAGGATTTCCTTCAAATATAAACTTCTAGGAATCTTCGTTCTGAGCAGCTCCCCTGTCAAACTGTTTTCTTCTGCTGTTCTCAGGAATCAGCTTGCTTGTTTCATTTTTTCATTGCTGCCATCTGTAGTTTCCAATCAGAGTTTTTCACCTTCCCTGACCTTTGCAGAACAAACTGTACTTTTGTATTTTCTCCCCTACATTTGCATCTCTGAAAAGTAATGTTGTTTACTTGTAAGGAAAGGGAAATGCTCCAGAAACAAAGAGATCTTTCATCTGTCTGTGCCACAAGGATCTATCCCCCACCCCCACCCAGTTAGCATTTCGGGGTGGGGGTTGTATATAAGTGCCACTTTTATTTCAGAGGAAAACCAGATTGGAGTTATAGTAGACTTCTTATTGTTAAAGCTGGGCAGAGGCAACAGATGGAGTAACAAGCAGGACTGTGCCTCTGGGTGGAAAGGATGAGGAAACTGAAGACTACAGGAATAAGCTGCATTGGGGTGCAGGGTTGCAGGAAGGGCAGAGATCATCCTGACCCCGAAGACCAAAAAGTAGAGGAAATTCATATGCCCCTCTGCTGAATTTGAAAAGGCTAATTTTTTTTTTTCACTTTACAGGGAGACTTTGGCACAAATGATAGAAGAAAATTTGAATTGTCTTGGCCATTTAAGCACTATTATTCATGAAGTAAATGAGGAACAGAGCAGTAAGATAGCGGTAAGTTTTATATGGCTATGGATGTGTGTTTTAGGTATTTGGGTGCCAAGGATTTAACTTTCCATGCTAGCCTTACCTGGCATTTGGGATGCATATGGGGAATAGAAGAACTCAGAGGAAAGAGAAAGAGCATTTGAGAATTATCCTTGACTTCAAATCCCCATCTTTTACTCGTGCATGTCCTAGGATTGTATCATCAATAATCTTCAACAGTAGCATTTCTGGTCAAATGATTGGTGAGCTTTTTTTGCAGTGTGACCACTGAAATTAAATTTTTTGTACGTTTTTGCTTCAACAATCAATTTTCTCCGATAAGATGGGTCAGGATTTATATCATAATTCAAAATAGAGTAATTGCTGTATATAAATGAATACTGTTAACATACTTGTAATTAATAGAAGTATTTATATTAAGATGATTTAGTTACTGTGAAGCACTGATATGTTAAAACTTGGAGAAACTACAATAAAATGTGTACTGGATTAACTTTTACTACACTTAGTCTCAATGTCAACTCTATATTTCCTCTTTAATTAATTATTTGCTTCAAATATGAAAACTCTTTGAAATATTTTTTTAATAAGTAGAAAATAAAGTAAACTAAACTCTAATTGCAACTTATTTATGCTTTTAATTTTTTAACTTTTGATTATAAAATGTCCAAACATACTAAGAAAACTTGCAAAAATGAACACCCATAAACCTACTGCTTACAGTCAGCAAACATCTAACTGTAATTTTTTCATGCCTGGTTTTAGAATCTTGATTGGAGTTGGTTAATAGAATGACTTGCCACTTATTCACTGTCCCCAAACCAATGGAAGTTGTTGCTGTACGTGTTCGAAGTTTGTTTTCTCCCATGAAACCATTCTCCAGACACCCTTCAGTGGAAGAAATGGCTGTGATAAAAAAAAAAAAAACTACATATGGTTTTACAAGGGCAGTATGTTGGCTTTGGGTGATTTTAACCCCTGAACAGACAGAATTTTACGTCCATGAACTTGTTTAAATATAGGTGTGCTATGTGTATATGTATTTAAGATGTACATTTAGTAATATCAAAGATAAAATGTCTGTTAATTTATAATGTATTTGAAAGCTTATGTTTTTTCATTTGTAAAAATGAGTCACTTGTTTCAGGAATCTTGTCTCATCATAAAGGTCTGCACTCCTTTATCTGTAATTCCAAAATCCAAAAAGTTCTGAAAGCAAGGTTTTTCATAATCTTGGTGACAAAACTCATTTGCTTGCAAATCTAACCTGAACTGACAGTTAAATCTACCTATACGATTTAGTGTGACTCTTCATTTATTTTGCTGCAGAAATATTAACATGTTTGATTACTGGGGGACAGGGGCTGCTGCCAGACCCTTCTAGGTATTTATGTAGTATGGTATATGCACTGAATTACCTTTCTAAAATCTGAAAATGTCATAATTCTGAAACGTCTGGCTCTAATTTCAGATAAAGGATTGTGGATCTATCATCTGTTAAGTAATTTAGAAAATACTTATTTTTAAAAAAATGTGAAATGCTTTTGTATTATAGGCAGTTTTTCACTTTTGTGTATTAAAATAGTGATTTTTAAATTACTTTTTGACTCTCTTCATTAAAATCAGATAAATATAGTTGACCCTTGAACAATGCTGGAGTTAGGGGTGTCGACCCCCCATGCAGTCAAAATCTGAGTATCACTTTAGCCTCTATAGTTGGTCCTTCTCATCTGTGAATTCAACCAGCAAAAATACTGTTTTCGAGCCATGGTTGGTTGAATCTGCAGACACAAAACCACTAAATAAGAAGGGCTAACTATTTATTTTAAAATCTATGTATAGGACTTTAGGGCAAGATGGTGGCATAGTGTTACTCGCCTCCTCCAATGACCACAACAAATTACAACTAAACTACAAAACAACCATCACCCAGAACCACTTGAAACCTAGCTGAATGAAAGTTCTACAACTAGGGAATTAAAGAAGATATGTTGAGATTAGTAGGAGGGGCAGAGATTCGGACAGGCTGGCCCCACACCCAGGTGTGACATAAAAATTGGGAGGGATATCTCAGTTACAGGGGTCTCTTCTGAGAAGTGAAAAGTCCCAGTCCCACATCAGGCCCCCCAACCCAGGGTTCAGTGCCAGGAAGATAAGTCCCTATAACTGCTGGCTGTAAAAACCAACGGGGATCGAGGCTGAGGGAGACAGGGGCTACTGGAGTGCCAGGCAGTTCCTCTTAAAAGGGCCCAACCACAGACTAACTTGAGCTCATTCCCTCTGAGCTCCAGCACTGGGGCAGCAATCTGATAGGCACCAGAGATATATGTGTATGAAATTAATTGTCCAGCATCAAGGCAAGAAAGCTGGTTGGGGGGCAGCTTCAAGACAGAAGTGCTGGCAGAGGCCATTGTTCCTTTGATGAGCTCTCCCTTGACAAAGATGGCAGGTGGGCACCAAATCTGAGACTATCAACTTGGCTCACACTGTTTGCCCCACCTTGGTGATTCCCTGAAGCCCCGCCCTGCCCAACTTTTGAGTCCACTCAAGCTGTTTCCAGTGGCTTTTCCATATGAATGACCTGTCTTGGCTCATGCTTCACATTTTCCTGAAGTCTCTCAAACAAGCAGCAGCTGGCCTTGGCATGTCCCATACCCCTCACTAAGTGGCCTCAGCCTTGGCACTAGCAGCCGCTGGCCTTGGTTCACAGCTTGGCCTCTCCTGGGGACCTCCAAGCCTAGCACAAGTAGCAGTCATCCATATATTGCTTTATATCTCATGCCAGGTGGCCCCAGGCAGAATACAGGTGGTGGCTGACCTTGGCTTGCATGTCCTGGAGGTTCCAAAGCCAGCGCACCCAGTGGACAGTTTCAGACCACATCAAAGCATCACCACCCAACCACCTCCACAAGCGACACACTCAAGGGGCAGACTCAGCAGGCACCAGAACCGTGCTGAAATAAGTCTCGCTCCATGAGGTGGGGCCCTGCACAGCTGACCCTCCACAGTGGTCAGAGGTCAAGGGTTGCAGCCAGTACTTGCAGCTGATAGGCTTGGTGGTAAATCCCTCTCATTGACATGCCAACAGCAATGAAGGCTCAATTACAAGAGGAGGATGTACACAACCCACACAAGGGGCACAATGTACCTCAAGTGCCCAGCTTGGCTGATCGGGGAGGCTGTGCCACTGGATCCTGTAGAACACCTACTACATTAGGCCACTCTACCGAGCCTAGGAGATGTAGCAGCTCTACCTAATACATAGAAATAAACACAGGGAGGCTGCCAAAATGAGGAGACAAAGATGTCCCAAATGAAAGAATAAAACAAAACTCCAGAAAAAGAATTAAACAAAATGGAGACAAGCAATATACCAGATGCAGAGTTCAAAACAATGGTTATAAGGATATTCAATAAACTTAGCAAGAACCTCAACAGCATAAAAAAGGATCAGTCAGAATTGAAGGCTACACTAACTGAACTGCAGAATAATTGACAGGGAATCAACAGTAGAGTAGATGAAGCCAAGAATCAACTCAGTGATCTGGAATATAAGGAAGCACAAAATACCCAATCAGAACAGCAAAAAGAAAAAAAGAATCCAAAAAAATGAAGACAGTTTAAGGAGCCTCTGGGACAACTTCAAGCATGCCACATTCACATCATGGGGGTGCCAGAAGGAGAAGAGAGAGCAAGAAACTGAAAACCTATTTGAAAAAAATAATGACAGCAAACTTCCCTAACATGGTGAAGTAAATAGACATACAAGTCCAGGAAGCACAGAGTCCTAAACAATATAAACCCAAAGAGACTCACACCAAGACACATCATAATTAAAATGCAAAAGGTTAAACACAAAGAGAGAATCTTAAAAGCAGCAACAGAAAAGCAGTTAGTTACCTACAAGGGAGCTCCCATTAAACTGTCAGCTGATTTTTCAACAGAAACTTTGTAGTCCAGAAGGGATTGATAAGAAATATTCAAAGTAATGAAAAGCAAGGACCTACAACCAAGATTACCCAGCAAAGCTATCATTTAGAATTGAAGGACAGATAAAGAGCTTCCCAGACAAGAAAAAGCTAAAGGAGTTAATCACCACCAAACCAAACCAGTTATATGAAATGTTAAAGGGTCTTCTTTAAGAAAAAGAAAAAAAAAAAGAACATATGAATAATAAGCCCAGCCTGGTGTGCCTTAGCAGTTATAGCATTGCCCGTGGAACAAAGAGTCACAGGTTCAATTCCAGGTCAAGGACACATACCTCAGTTGTGGGTTCAATCCCCAGCCCCAGTCAGGATCGTGCAGGAGGCAACCAATCAATGTGTCTCTCTCACACTCATGTTTCTTTCTCTCTTTCTTTCTCCATCCCACCTCCCTCCCTCCCCTCCCATTCTATCAAAAAATCAATGGAAAAATATCCTCAGGTGAGAATTAAAAAAATATATATGAACAATAAAATGGCAATAAATACCATCTATTAGCCCTGGCAGTGCTTTTCAGTGGTTAGAGCATTGGCCCATGCACTAAAGGGTTGTGTGTTTGATTCCTGATCAAGGGCAGGTGCCTGGGTTGTAGGTTTGATTCCCGGCCCAGGTTGGGGTACATGTTTGAGGCAACCAATGGATGTGTCTCTACCTCTCTGACCCCTCTTCCTTCCACTCTAAAAATCAGTGGAAAAAATATCCTTGAGTAAGGATGAACAACAATAAAATACATATTGAATCTAAAAAACAAACAAGCAGAACAAAAAAAAGACTCAGTTACGGAGAACATTTTGATAGTTGCCAGATGGGAAGGGAGTTAGGGGGATAGGTGAAAAAAGTGAAGGGATTAAGAAGTGCAAATTAGTAGTTAAATACATAATAGTCATGGGGATGTAAAGTACAGCATCAGGAATATAGTCAATATTCTAATAACTATGGTGTCAGACTGGTGTGAGATTTATTAGGATGATCACTTATTAAGTTACGTAATGTGTAATCACTGGGGTATACACCTAAAACTAATATAATAATGTATTTCAACTGTAATTGAAAAATAAAAGTGAGGAAGGAGAAAAATATATCACTATGTATAAGTAGACCCACGCAGTTCAAAACTGTGTTGTTCAAGGGTCAACTGTAGTTGAATATGGTTTGGCAAAATGGGAAGGTTCCAAGAAGTGGAACTGGAACACAAAATAACACAATGGGCTCTCACTGTACTTTCCTTAAGAATTATAAAGGACTTATAGTAAAGACAGTATTTGTAGCTTCTTTAGCATAGCCTTTTCACCTGACATAATCTCATCAACACTAATCTTATCAACCATGTCTAAAAGCCATGCTCATATTTTTCTGTAATAAACCAATGTCTAGTCACACCATCCCCTTTCTGCTTGTAGTGTTGTTTTCTCAGTCATCTAAGTTTGAAAACTTGGATTGTCTTCTAACATTTTAGTCATCTGATGCTATTGTTTCTCTAAATATAGAAATTTGACAGTCAACTGTCATAATAGTTGGTCTTTCTCTTGCATCTCTAGTTCTGGGTTTTAATCAAGAAAAATTTATTGGCCCTGGCCAGTTTGGCTCAGCGGTTAGAGCGTTGGCCTGCGGATCAGAGAGTCCCGGGTTCAGTTTCCGCTAAAGGCACACACCTCGGCCAGTTTGTCCCTGGCCCTGGTTGGGGTCGTGTGGGTGGCAACCAATCAATGTGTCTCTCTCACATCGATGTCTCTCTCTCTCTCTCTCTCTTCTCCCCTCTCTCCTTCCTGCTCTATCTGAAGATAAATGAAAAAATGTCCTCAGGTGAGGATAAAAAATAAAGAAATAAAGAAACAATTATTAGAAGATATTGAGCTAGATGCCAAAATAATAAAGTTAACAAAGACAGTACAGTAAGAAAGAATGCTTATTCTGGAGTCTGAACACTAAGCCATCCAAGCACTGAAATTACTGTTAAAGGATTGTTAACATGCTCGTGTATTGTCTAAATATTGTAATAATTGATAAAAGATCTGCTGTAGGGTAGGGCCATTTTTATGTTGTGTGGCTGGAGTGACAGACGTCAGGGTAACCTGATCAATATGATATGGGCAGGTGGTGTGAGTCAGAACAGATGATTATACTAACATCACCTCAGATTTGTTTTTGATGCATGAATTGGCCCCTCTATTTTGTTGGGTGACAACTTTTCAAAGTTGAATGGCAGTTGTGAATTGTATACATTTCATTCTCTAAATCAAGCAATATTATGAAAAACTAAAAGAATCCATTCGGAAAAATGGGATGGAATGAGTTATTTTTCATTCTTTTTAAGTTAAAATAGCTATGTTCAAATATCGTTTATCTGGAACAGACAAGGTCCCAGACATTCTTAGGTAATAAAGGGCAAATGAATAATACAGGCAAATGCATTTATTGAAAGAAGAGGGTAGAGTGGTCTGGAAGGGCTTGCTTTAATGATGACTTAGAGTCTATTTACCCCTTCCCATGTACACAGTTACTACCATTGTAACTCTGGGCCTGCAATTTCTAACCACTTTGCTTCCCTGCCTGCAATGTGTCTCCACTTTGCATACTCACTGGCCCTAAAGCACTGCTTTCCCGTATTTCCCTGCCTAAGAGGTTACAGAGCCCTCCTAGTTTACTTGTCCAGTTATGGTTCCACTGCTAGCCTTTGAACAGTAACAATTACTGCCCAACCTATTTGAATATGCTGCTCTTATTTGCCTTCTATTAGTCCATCTCACTCCTATCTCTTTTTTAGAATATGTTTTTATTGATTTTTTGGGAGAGGTAGAAACATGGATGTGAGAAACATCCATTGGCTGCCCTCCCCTCCCCCCATGGGACAACACTCAATTCACTGAGCCACAGTGGCCCGGCTATCTCTACTCTTTAACTTTGTCCTTTTTGTTTGTGGTAATATATGCACATAATGCATATTTTTAAAGAACGAAAGAATATGCAGTAAAAAGAAAGCCTCTCTTTCTATTCTCTAGCCTCCTCCCTGCAGAAAAGGTGCATTTGAGCCTTTCAAAATCTGGACCTAGCCTACCATCCCACTCCTTTCCAACATAATAGCTTCAAGGAAGCTCTGATGCTCACTGTTCCTTTTCGTTTTCCTAGAGGACCCGTTCCTATTGCTTGCATGGCCTTCATAAGGCCCTCACTAGATAGTATTCCAGCACATTAATGAGTGCTCAGAAAAATACTTGACTATGCAGTTTTAAATTGAGTATCTTCCTCTTCTGTACGTCCATTTTACTTACAAGTCTGGTTGCTCCTGAATTCAGTGCAGGACCCGCGCCTGAAGCACGTGCTTGCCACATAGGCTTCGGTATAAATCACTAAAGAAGAAATAAATGGAACAGCTACCACACTGAATGGGGGGGTGGGTCTTTGCACGCGAACAAATTGACTAGTTCGTGTCCCAGAGGCCCTCTCATTCCTCAGCATCACTGTTTACTCGAGATTTCCGACTTCTTTTCCCGAGCAGGAAACCAGCAGGGCGTAGAAAAGAATCCGCGTACTTCAGCGGGAAGTCAGCCTGAAGAATTTTGTCCCGTCCGCTCCCCGTCTTTTTAGGCGCGGGGCGAGCACAGCGTCGGCGTGCGTGCCCGCGCAGCCGCAGAACCGGCGAGTGGGCGGGGCTGGCTGTTGGCGGCGGTTGGTGCGGTGGGGAGGCGGCTGCACGTGTGGGCTGGGGCGATGCGTCATTAATTCGTGAGCGCAGTGGAGGGGTCGGCCCCCCTTCGGGCTCTGCGGCTGGACCCCCTTCCGAGTTAGTACCTTCTGCCGGGGAAGCGGGGTGTCACAACGCTCAACCAGCAGGGGCGGCCCATGGGCCGCCTTCGGCGGAGGGGTTTTCGAGGGGTAAACAGGTTCTGAGAGGAGGAATGAATGCGGGAAAGGGGACGTAGGACTCCCCAGCTCTGCGTGCAGAAGGGAGCCAGTTGTCAGGATGCAGAGAGTGGAAACCAGAGAGGGTAGGCCTCTCTCTCACGGGGCCTCGGGGGGCCCTTTCCTCCCTTATTCAGGAGAAACAAGGATGAACATGACTCAAGTCCGGGTTCTGGTGGCTGCAGTGGTGGGTCTGGTGGTCGTCCTTCTCTACTCCTCCATCCACAAGATCGAGGAAGGACACCTGGCTGTGTACTACAGGTGAGCAGCATGTGCACTCAGTTTAGGTTCCAGAGCAGGTAGAAAGAGGGCTCCCGGTAGAGTAGCATCTAGGAAGTTGTTCGCTCTGCAGCGTCGGGGAGCCCTCCAGTCCTAGGGCAGTGACTTTCGTCCCAGCTCTAGGGAGAGTATTGGAGGCCAAGGCAGGCTTTTGCAGAGCACCCTGCAGGTGTTGGACAATTTTAGTGCTGTATATTTTTTGTGCAGAGGTTGAGTCCCTACAGTTATTCCTTGTAAGCTCAATTATTTGTAGAAAAAAGGCAGGCAGCCAGTGGTCACTCCACCTGTAACTGAAGAAATGGATAAATCACTGTTGTATTCCATACAGCTGTACTGGTTTTCAGTTTGAGCTTTATATTGCTATTTAGAAACGCTGGTCCTATTTGTGATGGTTCTTTAGATTCCCTGCACCCCCTTTAAAGCACCTAGTGTCTCATTTTGGCTTATAACGCCAAAACATGATGACCATGACAATTGTTAAATTCCTGGACCTCGAGACACAGAAACATTGCATTGGTGGGCCACCTTCTTCCCACCTTGTCTGTTCTTTCAGTTTGAGGAAAGGAATGGTGTGGGATGTCTTGCTCTCTAGTTGAGCTTGAATAGCTTTGTCTTAAGCATGGTACTACCATTTCCTTTTGACATATACCGAGAGAGGACAATCTGGAGAAATTGCCATAATAATGTATTTGAAAGGGCTTCAACTTTTTCCTTGTTCCCATCATCCCCTAAAAGTGATATTTCTACTTTTAAATCTATCCTGAGTCTTACAAACTGTCTTCCCTGTGAAGCTCTAGTTTCAAATGAAATTTTAGTGATAGGTCTTAGCAAATGGAAGTCAAGCATAAAAAATGACAGATTAGTTCATATTTCCATCTAGTTCAGCATTGTCTTCCTGGTAGTAAAATCAAGGAAGGAACTGTTCAAGGTGTGGCTCTCAAAAAATTAGGGATAGACCTCAAACAGTTCATCTTTTCTAAGTTATTTGTTACGAATTCTTTGCAAACCTATTTCTATTTTTAGTTAGAAAGCTAAGTTCTATGAAGTTACTCTTCACTGTGTAAAATAAGACTTCTGTTTTATATTTGCCCTCCAGGTGCCTCTTTTTTATAATTTCCAAGATGTGCTTAGTTCTCATATTTCAGAATTTAATGAACAAGTCCACAGTGATATTCTCCTTGCTTTTAGTCTTACTCTCTCACCCTTTATCTTCCCATGCTGATTTTTAAAAAATAAATTTTATGGACCCAGTATTTTAATTGCCTTACTGTATAGGTAGATTCTTCTTCCTTGAAAGTTTGTTATTTTTTTTAATCTGGTGGTTAAAATGCATTATATTTTGAACTGGCTCGTGTTATGCACAATTAAAATAAAGTAAAAACCATTAGAATTTTTTCACAAGTATTTTTCTGATGGTTAAAAACCAATGAAAATCCTTTGTACCTGGGAGCAGTGTTGGGGACCCAGAGGTATGGTTGGTCCAGCTTATGAAACAAGGTGTAGCATCAGCAGTTTAATGTGTTGTGTTTGTTTTTTTCTACCACCTTAGCTATGGCAGATATTTTAGGAACCAGCAGTTGTTCATCATGAGTAATTCATATTAGTGAGGCTTTAATAGGTCAATTGCATGAGTAAGAGTGAATACTTATGATAGCATTTTATATTTGAAAAGAGAATTTCTCTTTATAATCTTGTCAAATCGAAACATCTTTTTGCAGGGGAGGAGCTTTACTAACTAGCCCCAGTGGACCAGGCTATCATATCATGTTGCCTTTTATTACAACATTCAGATCTGTGCAGGTAAGTGATTTCTAAAGAAGTCCCTACCCTGGATAGACAGGTGTGACAGGAACAGTTGCCACATTTGTGGGTGGAGATAGATTTCCTTATTGCTTAAGCAAATGGTGGTATTTACTTAAATGCAGGAGTTAAAGTTCAGAGTACAGTTGTCACAGCACAGGTTATGATTTTGAACCACCTCATTGTCTTGAAGTATATAAGAAGAGCTAGACAACTCAGAAGAACTGACTTCTCACATCTATATAGTGGTATGGAGAAGGTTTTCTGTTGTCGCTGTCAAAAGCAGGACTTGAGAACACAACTAGAAATATAAACCAGTGATTGCTTCATTTAGAACAGTGTTTGGTTTCCATAGAGGCAAGCTCCTGGACTACTGTTAACACGGAGGATCTGAATTTTTATTTTTATTTTTATTTTTTATCCTCACCCGAGGACATTTTTCCATTTTTTGCACAGATAGAGTGGGAGGGAGAGAGTGGAAGAGAGTGAGAGAGAGAAACATCGACGTGAAAGGGACACATCGAGTGGCTGCCACCCACACGACCAACCAGGGCCGGGGACAAACTGCAACCGAGGTGCATGCCCTTAGCGGGAACCGAACCCGGGTCTCTCCGGACTGCAGGCCGATGTTCTAACCGCTGAGCCAAACCGGCCAGGGTGGATCTGAATTTTTTTTTTTTTTTTTTTTTATCCTCACCCGAGGACATTTTTCCATTTTTTGTACAGATAGAGTGGGAGGAAGAGAGAGGAAGAGAGAGAGAGAGAAACATCGACGTGAAGGGACACATCGAGTGGCTGCCACCCGCACGACCAACCAGGGCCAGGGACAAACTGCAACCAAAGTACGTGCCCTTAGCGGGAACCGAACCCGGGTCTCTCCGGACCGCAGGCGGACGCTCTAACCGCTGAGCCAAACTGGCCAGGGCTGGATCTGAATTTTTATACACAGCTTTTCTCCTCACATATTTTGCCTGGGACATGAAGCACAATTTTATATGGAACCTTAAGGAATGTTCTATTGATAGCATTCCAGAATATTTGAAGTAGTGTCTTATGATTGAGACACTTAGTAAATACCTTTTGGCATAACAAAATGACAAAATAAGATTAGATTGTGACTACTTTTGTAAACTCTGTGATCATAAATCTTTAGATTCAGAAGTTTGTCTACTATCTGCTATTTTTTCAGAACTGAAGAAAATTTAATATATTTAATCTTGTAATTCAAGTCTAGGCTTCTTGCTAACTGAGAGTTTCATTATGAATATTTAAATCCTCCAGGTTTCCTTCCGGTTCATTTTTAGATGGTTTATGGCAAGAATTTGTATCTGTTGAAGTGAAATGTGCTCTTCCTTTAGTCAGACTGATTTTCATATTTTTTTAATCCTCACCCGAGGACACTTTTGCATTCATTTTCAGATAGAGAGAGAGGGAGAGAAGAAGAGAGAGAGAGAGAAACATCTATGTGAGAGAGACACATCGAGTGGTTGCCACCCACATGACCCCAACTAGAGCCGGGGACAAACTGCAACCGACGTACGTGCCCTTAGCAGGAACCGAACCCGGGTCTCTCTGGACCACAGGCCGATGCTCTTAACTGCTGGGTCAAACCAGCCAGGGCTGATTTCCATATTCTTTTCTCTATCTTATTCACTCTTGCCTTGGTTCATGCCGTCACCTCTTCTCTCCCCATCTTTCTCTTCATTTCTTCTCTCCTGTCTAAATCTTGCCATCCTTCATAAGGCTCATTGCAAATCCCTGTTCTAATCTATAGCTCTGAAAGTCTCTACTATAAATTTTTGCCCTTGGTCTTGTTTCTTATTTTGTTTTGTTAATCCTCACTCGAGGATATTTTTCCATTGATTTTTAGACAGAATGGAAGGGAAGGAGAAGAGAGACAGATAGACAGACAGACATCAATATGAGAAAACCATCTATTGGTTGCCTCCCGAACAACTCAACTGGAGCCAGGGATCAAACCTGCAACCCAGGTACATGCCCTTGACTGGAATCGAACCCACATAGCTTTGGTCTGCTGGCCGATGCTCTAACTGCTGCGTCATACAGGCCGGGGCTTAATAATGTTGTATTCTATAAGTTTTTGTGTGTATTTTCTTTTTTTCAATACTTCATACTTTTTTATATATATATATTTTTTTTTCTTGTGCAGCTGGTGTGGCTCAGTGGTTGAGCATCGACCCATGCACCAAGAGGGCGCTGGTTTGATTGCCAGTCAGGGCACATGCTCAGGTTGTGGGCCAGATCCCCAGTGGGGGGGTTGCAAGAGGTGGCCAGTTGATATTCTCTCTCATTGATGTTTCTATTGCTCTCTCCCTGTCCCTTCCTCTCTCTCTAAAAATCAATAAAAAATTATTTATTGACTGGCCGCCTCTTGCCTGCCATCCACTGGGGATCTGGCCAACAACCTGGGCATGTGCCCTGACCAGGAATTGAACCGGCGACCTCTTGGTGCATGGGTTGATGCTCAACCAGTGAGCCACACCGGCCAGGCCGTGTTTCCTTTGTAGAAAATCTCCAAGCTTCTTGAAGGCAGGGATTGTAATCCATTTATATTGTTGACCTTTCTACTTGTGAAAGTTGTTAAATTGAGCAGTATGGTTTAGTGAATGTGGGACCAAAGGAGGGACATCTGTAATAAAAAATAATAGTTAATAATAATAAAACCTCATTATTGTTAAAAAAAAAAATGTGGGGCCAGGAACCTGGAGACTTAGTTTCTGGCTCTGACATCAATTAATTACGCACATGACTGCAAAAATCACTTCACTGCTGTAGATTTCAATTATTTCTCTGTGAAAGAAGGAGTTTTAATTACATGACCTCACCAACAGCCAAAACAGCTTATAATGATGTTGTCAATGGCACCATCAGACCCTTAGCGATTAGGAGATTTTGTAGACCTGTTCAAAGCCAGACAAATCTATTTTATATCTCTAGGATATACTAAGCCTTCTTGGAGCTTAGTATATTGAGTCATACCGATGCAGAGATATATAGGAGAGATACAGATATTAAACACTAAGTTTTTAGAGTTTAATTGCACATGCAACAAGTACAATATAGTGTGCATATATATTTACTCATATATTCTTATAATACAAGAAATGGAAATGAAATTAGTAAAGCGATTTCAGTGTCAACAAATATACTTTGCATTTACAAAAAAATTAAGTGGTGGAACCAGTGTGACTAACTAGGAATGTCCTTTAACAGTACATTTTAGGAAAGAATTATATTAATAAAACCCTTATAAGAAATTGTTCTTATAGCCCTGGCCAGTTTGGCTCAGCAGTTAGAGCATCAGGCCAAAATTGAGGGTTCAATTCCGGTCAAGGTCAAATAACCTCAGTTGTGTTTGAGTCCCTGGCCCTGGTCGGGGTCATGCAGGAGGCAACCAATTGATGTGTGTGAGTCGTCCCCCCCACCCCACCCCCTTCTGAAAATAAATGGAAAAATATCCTTGGGTGAGGATTTAAAAAAAAAAGAAATTGGTCTTATACAAATGAGACACGAAAAGTTTTTATGAAGTTTTGGAACACATTAGAAGACATAGCCTTCTATGTTGATAGATATGGAAATTGAATTAGATTAATGTTTTGAAGGAAATACGGAAAATTGAACTCACCTCTTTGTCAACTTCTCTCATTCTACCTAGAACCTGTCACTATGTTTACCATCACGCTATCTCTCAACCCCAGAGTTACATTCTTTTCTTTTCCCTCTGTAATTTTATGTGCAACCAGTTATTAAATCTTTTTTCTATATATTGTCCTGGATGGACAGCTTTTAATTTCCATGCCCTTTACTAAATCAATCTAAATAAATTAATACTTCAGCTTCCCAGCTCATTTTCTTGCCTCTAAATATGCTGGATACTAAGAACCACATCACATATGAGCAAAGGAATGAAGGAAAAAACTTTTTTTTTATCCTCACGCAAGGACATTTTTTCCATTTTTTTGTTCAGATAGAGTGGGAGGGAGAGTGAGGAAGAGAGAGAGAGAGAGAGAAACATCGATGTGAAAGGGACACATTGAGTGGTTGCCACCCGCACGACCCAACCAGGACCGGGGACAAACTGCAACCGAGGTACGTGCCCTTAGTGGGAACTGAACCCGGGTCTTTCTGGACCACAGGCCGACGCTCTAACCGCTGAGCCAAACCGGCCAGGGCAAGGAAAAAACTTTTTTTTTTAATCTTTATTGTTGAATGTAAAATGTATTACAGATGTTCCACATTTTTCTCTCATTGACCCCCTCTTCCCCACTCCCGCCCCCCTCCCGCCTTTTCCCATACTATTGTCTGTGTCCATTGGTTATGCATATAAGTTCTTTGGTTTATTTCTTCCCACCCCCCACCCCCCAGCCCCTTTCCCTTTGAGGTTTGTCAGTCTAGCATTGAATTTGTACTTCGTAATCTCTTCACCTTTTTCACCCATTCCCCCAACCCTCCTCCCATCTGGCAGCCAACAAAATGTTCTTTGTATCTATGAGAATGTTTCTGTTCTACCTGTTCATTTTGTTTGTAGATTCCATTGTTCATAGATATGTATTCATTGCCATTTTGTTTGTTCATATATTTTATCTTTTTCTTCAAAAAGACCCTTCATCATTTCATATAATAACGGTTTGGTGGTGATGAACTCCTTTAACTTTTTCTTGTCTGGGAACCTCTTTATACAGCCATCGATTCTAAATGACAGCTTTGCAGGATAGAGTAATCTTGGTTGTAGGTTCTTGGTTTTCATCACTCTGAATATTTCTTGCCACTCCCTTCTGGCCTGCAAAGTTTCTTTTGAGAAATCAGCTGACAGTCTTATGGGAACTCCCTTGTAGGTAACTAACTTCTTTTCTCTTGCTGCTTTTAAGATTCTCTCTTTGTCTTGAACCTTTTGCATTTTGATGATGATGTGTCTTGGTGTGGGCCTCTTGGGGTTCATCTTGTTTGGGGCTCTCTGTGCTTCCTGGAATTGTATGTCTGTTTCCTTCACCAAGTTAGGAAAGTTTTCTGCCATTGTTTCAAACGGGTTTTCAATTTCTTCTCTCTCTTTTCCTTCTGTCACCCCCAAGATGCAAATGTTGGCATGCTTGAAGTTGTCCCAGAGGCTCCTTACACTATCCTCATTTTTTTGGGATTCTTTTTTCTTTTTGCTGTTCTGATTGGGCGTTTTTTGCTTCCTTATATTCCAAATCGATAGTTTGCTTCTTGGATTTACGTACTCTACTATTGAATCTGTGTAAATTATTCTTTATTTCAGTTAATGCCTCCTTCAATTCTGACTCTGCATCCATAATTTCTGACTGGTCCTTTTTTATGCTCTTGAGGCCCTCACTAAGTTCATTGAGCATCCTTATAAGCAGTATTTTGAACTCAGCATCTGTTAGGTTGCTTATCTCCATTTCGCTTAGTTCTTTTCTTGGGTTTTTGTTCTGTTCTTTCATTGGGGACCTGTTTCTTTGTCTCCTCATTTTGGCTGCCTCCCTGTGTTTGTTTCTGTGTATTACTTAGTAACGAGAGGTATGGGGCTCGCTGAGACCAGATGCTGCTCGTTTGAAAGAATTTAGGAAAAACCTGAAGCAGGATCCAAGACAGGCCAATCCTATGGTTAAGCAACTGGCAACAGCTTGGGTGGGCTTGAAAGTTGGGTGGGGCGGGGCCTCAGGGAGTCAGCAGGGCGGGGCTACCAGTGTGAGCCAGGTTGCTGGAGTCCCAGATATGGCAGCTGTCTGCCGCCCCAGGAACTCACCAAAGGAACAAAGGCCTCTGACAGCACGTTTGTCTCGGAGAAAGCCCCCTCTCCAGCCCTCGCTCCAGTGCCAAACAGCTCAGTTCTTCCCTGTATGTCTCTGGTGCCTCTCGAGCTGCCTCCCCTCCAAGCTTAGAGGGAGAGAGTCCGATAAGTCTGTACGTGGGCCCTTTAAGAGGAGCTGCCTGGGGCTCCAGCTACTTCAGCTTCCCTGAGCCTCAGTTTCCAATGGTTTTTCCAGCCAGAAGTTATGGGGACTTTTCTTCCTGGCACTGGAACCCTGAGCGGGGCACCTGGTGTGGGACAGGGATCTCTCAGTCCTCAGGAAGGACCTTCCTAGCTGAGGTGTCCTCCTGATTTTTATCCGCCACTTGTGGGTGTGGGACCAGCCCGTCTGCCTCCGCCCCTCCTACCAGTCTGGATGTGGCTGCTGCTTTAATTCCGTAGTTGTAGGTCTTCCATTCAGCTTGATTTCCGGTGGTTTTGAATGATGGTTGTTCTGTGGTTTAGTTGTAACTTTGATGTCGTTGTGGGAGGACGCGATACCACTTTACCTATGCCGCCATCTTAACCGGAAGTGTCCGTTTTTGATATATTTATTTTGTGGCTGTATATAAGACGGACTAGGGATTTCCCAAGCCCCTCCCTCCCTCCTACGAACATGCAGGGCCCCCTACCTAATGTCACCATGTTCTCTTCTCAGAATTTCAACTTTCATCTATTTTGCCCCTACTGCTGCAGGCAAGCCAATCTGCTTCGTGTCACTTTCATGTACGGTTTGTCCTCAATTTTGTGTATTTGAATAGGATATTTATTGAACCTAAGATGTTTCTCTGCTTCATCTGTTCTTATTTCTCCCCCTTTAGATCTGGCTTATAAATACTTCAGAGAGCTTTTCAACCTATCATTTTACTCTCTGCCATTGTTAATACCTAACAATTCAGTTTATATTCTGTTATTTTATACCTGTTAAAGATTACTTTGTACAGCTTTTATCTCCTGTGTTGGATAATGAGCTCTTTGGAAACAGGGACCATGTTTCCTTTCTCCTTTGTATTCCATAAAGTAATAATGTTGCTGTGTGCTTAGTAAGGTACAGTGTGTCTAGAATATACTCATTAGGTATTCACATATTGGAGGCCTTAGAGTGCAATAGAGAATCATTCTGGATCCAAAGGGGCAGAGTAAGTACCAGGTTGTTGGTTCACTGGAAGGAAGCAGTGCTGGTGGTGGCAATTCTGTTAAAAGGGAAATTGAACAGACTATTTGAGAGATTACTAGGGCCTAAACTAAAATATTGACTATAGCTTCAGAGAAAATGATTGCTGTTCAGTTCAAGGGTACCTTTGAGTTGTAGACTACTTGTATATATATAATAGTTATCTTGTACCATCATCACAGACAGTAATATTAGCAGTGGAATCAAAGTTCAAAGCACAAGTCCTTGTAGTAATATTAAGTAATGGGTAAATTATATCCTTTGTAATCCCAGGCCAGCTCTAGGCAAATAAGGGGGCTCTGAGAGGTTGAACATTGAAACTTGCCTAGTGCATCCTAATTCAAACATTAGCTATAAGATATTTTGTCTCAAAGCTTTCATGTCTACTAGGATACAAAAAGAAATTATTTTGGTAGCTAATCTTTGGTGACTAAAATTGTAATGGAACTCTGCTATGCTTACCTCTCAGTAGTTCTCCAGAGGTTTTTCCTCTGGGACCAGTAGTTCTTTGACGATATGTATCCTGAGTATTGATATTGAGATATATTTTCCTCCCCAGACAACACTACAAACCGATGAAGTTAAAAATGTGCCTTGTGGAACAAGGTAAGCTTTCCCCTCATTTACCAACCTCCCTTTAGATCAGATAGAGTTTCTGTTCATAAGCCGTGATCACTTAAACATCTTCAAGAAGGCATGAAGGTAACTCCAGGAGATTTCTCTTCTGAGTATTATTTGAGGAAAGCCCTATCTCCAAATAGGAGCTTTCCATCTTAAGAGCCATTAGTGTGTTATTGAAAAGAACCAGCAGACCTAACTTAATGTATCAGCACTGCCACATCTGCTTTGAGATTTTTTTTAACTAGACTTTACTTTGTAGAGCACTTTTAGGTTCATAGCTAAATTGAGCAAAAAGTACAGAGAGTTCTCATACCCTCCTTGCTGCCACACATGCCTTTATTGACTTTGCCAACCTTAGTTCTCTCATTTGTAAAAATCAGGTAATAAGAACTATCTTGCAGTTATACTAAGGAATAGAATTAGTATATATAAGGTGCCTAACCCAGCACCTGATCCAGTGCTCAGGAACAGATAGTTTAAAATGAAATTGTCTCATTTGTCATCTGTAGTATTAAAAGCCATCTAATTTAGAGTTTCTAATTCAGTAGGTCTGGAATGAGGCCCAAGAATTTGCATTTCTAACAGAAGTTCCCAGGTGATGCTAATGCTACTGCTGGTCTTAGGACCTTACTTTGAACATAGCTGTGATAAAGAGTTTTAAGGAAAGAAAGGCAAGCAAGGCACAGATAATTTCTAGAATATAATTAGTACATTGAATTGTATCAAAGAAGAATGTAAAATAGAAGGTATTGCCCTGGCTGTTTGGCTTAGCAGTTAGAGCGCTGGCCCACGGACCAGAGAGACCCTGGTTCGGTTCCCGTTAAGGGCACATACCTTGGTTGCAGTTCGTCCCCAGCCCCAATTGGGGTCGTGTGGGTAGCAATCAGTCAATGTGTCTCTCTCTCTTCCTCCCGCTCTATCTGAAGTTAAATGCAAAAATCAAAATAGAAGGTATTTTTTAAATGCTCTATTTTAAGTGACTAAAATATCTATTGCAAGCTTATATACAAGAGGCTTTGACATTAATGGAAGGACAGAAATGCTTTTTAAAAGGGAGCAAATTTCCTGTGTTTTAAGTTAATATATTTGATAAGTTCTCCTTAGGTCTATCTGTAACTTTCTTTTATGGATTCCCTTTAGAGATGACACAAAATTGGCAGCTGGTGAGATTTTGGGTAAATTTCATGTTCATCTTTTTGCTTTCCTATTTTTTTTCAAATTTTTATTTTTAGTGAGCATGTATTACTCTTTTTTTATCAAGGGGAAAAAATGTCATTGTAAGTTGGTAGGAAGGCTTAGTTGTTTAGTTTCAACATTTCTAACTTCATGTGTCTCAAGTTAAAGTTCACATGCCCCTCACGGTAGGCCAGGAAGTATAGGAAGCTACTAATTAACAAGACCTGTCTTTCTAGAGTGTCAGTTTTACTTGGGAAATTTTTTTTTTATATACTAGAATGAATACAGATAAAGTGTAGATAAAAACTCATGATGAATTATTAAGAAAAGGCAGGAAACCAGTAGAATTTTAGACTGTGGCTGGCCTCCATATCTCCTGAGGAACCATTGTATTTGGTTTCTTGATGGAAGACTTGGAGACAAGCACTGCTTTATCTGTTGGCTTCTGTTAATAAGGGCAAAGTGTTAAGCAGCTTTCGGTTATAGGGTTAGTCTTCATGTGAGCTGAATTGATCACAACGTTACAGAGGTGAACTTTTGTTCTGAGAGGAACTAGGTGAGTGTGTGTTTAGGGTTATTTGAGTAGTGATTAGTGGAGTCAGTAGTATATGTCTTTAGATTTTCCTTCTTAATTTCTGTTGTGTGAGATATGTTTGATGATCTGGGATTATAGTAGATTTGTGTTTGGCTCACACTTTTTCCATTTTTTTTTTTTTAGTGGTGGAGTCATGATCTATATTGACCGAATAGAGGTGGTTAATAAGTTGGCCCCTTGTGCAGGTATGGTACTGATCTGTTCTTTTGTTTTTATAGTTACGATCAGAATATTTATAACTGAGAGATTCCCTGAGGAATAGAATGATACTTTTAAAGTTTTATGACCTCATTTATTTCTGATATGTATAAAAAAATAATTGCTGGAATATTTTTCATTTCTATGGAATGGTGGCAGAAATAGGTTACAAGTCTTGAACAGAATTGACTTTCTGCAACTATATGGGTTACTCTTTGTTTTTAAAGAGCAAGACAGTAATTATTTCTAGAATTTCCAGAAAGTAGAATTTTCTCCAGTCAGAATGAGAGATAATTTTCATGCATGCTAAAAATCTATAACTGATCAATTTCTGGGCCACATTGACTTGTGACCTTCGAAAAATCTTTTCTGGTTGAGATTTTCTGTGCTTGCAAAGCAATCCAAAAGTCCTCAGTGTGGGGAAAACATTTTCTTGGTAAAAGATGAAAACCCAGAGATGGAGTGGGTACTGTTAAAAAACTTAATTAGGCCCTGGCTGATTTGGCTGACCAGTTAGAATGACTGCCTGCAGACCAATGAGTCACAGGTTCGATTCCAGTCAAGGGCACGTGCCTTGGTTATGGTTCGTCCCGGCTCTGATCAGGGACTTGCGGGAGGCAGCCCGTTGATGTGTCTCTCTCACATCAATTTTTCTCTCTCTCTCTGAAGATAAATAGAAAAATATCCTCAGGTGAGGATTTTAAAAAATTAGTTCTGAAGAAAATCTGCCTTTTTTTGGTGGCAACAAATTATCTTAACCATTTTTTAAGTTTACAGTTAGTGATATTAAATACATTCACACTGTTATGCAACCATCACCATCTCCATCTTTATAACTCTTTTCACTTTGCAAAGTGAAACTCTGTAACCAATGAACAATAATTCTTCATTTCCCTTTCTCTTCAGCCCCTGGCAACTACCATTCTGCTTTCTGTTTCTTTGATTCTTACTACTCTAAATCCCTTATATAAGTGGAATCATATGTTATTTGTCTTTGGGACTTGCTTATTTCACTTAGCATAGTGTTCTCAAGGTTCAGGTGTGGTCTAGCATGTGCCCTTAGGCACATTTCTGAAATTCTGTTTCTCGGTTTCCTCAATTAGAGTTTTTTGTGAGAATTTAATGCTAATGTATGTAAATTGCCTGACTTAAAACCTGGTGTAATAAATGTTTGCTCCTTTCCCTTCTAGTCTGGTGTCTTTTTTAACAGTCTTTAGAAACTGCCTTTTTGAAAAGGGGCTTTTGCAGCTGCTTCCTTCTTTTATTCTCACTGTTTCTCAATTCAGGCCCTCTTTACCTCTTAGCTAAACTTTTGCTTTGCAGTAATTGCCTTACACTTCCCTGCTTCTGATCTTTGTGCCTCACAATTCATCTTTATACTGCTGCCAAAGTACAAATCTGATTATACCATGCCCTTGCTTGAAAACTTTCAGTTCCTTATTACCTCCAAGATATGTGTACTTTTCTTAGTATGGAATTCAAAGCTTGCCTATTAGAATTACAAATGCAGTAATACCTTGAATATTGAGGACAAGGAACATTCCAAGGTTTGTGAGTTGTGTTTCATGTTTTCACTGTTTTATTGGCACTTTTCCGCATGTGTATTGTATCAGTGTAACTTTTACCTTGGTTGAGTTAGAAGATACATGGGTAAACATGGATTGTACCTCTCCTTCAGTGTTTGATATCGTGAGGAACTACACTGCAGACTATGACAAGACTTTAATCTTCAATAAAATCCACCATGAACTGAATCAGTTTTGCAGTGCCCATACACTCCAAGAAGTTTACATTGAGTTGTTTGGTAAGTGTCTTACTTGTTTTGAATAACCAATTGGAAATCTTGTTCAACTCATTTATGGACGCTATAATAACATTAGTAAACATGTTATTTGAGCATTCCTTCTGAATTTATAATAGAGCAGTTGTCTTTAAAATATTCTTTATCTTAAGCTTAAATTTCTTAGGTTTAAATTAAGTAGTTAACTCAGACAAGATGGTTTATGAATGATAACCATTTCTGAAATGCGTAATACATAACTTGGTGGAAATGAGAAAAAGATCATTACTTACAGACTATATTCTGTTTTTACTGTGATAACTTACTAAAAATTAGCTTTGTTGCTATTTTAATAGATAATTTGGGGAATTTAGAAGTTTGTGTCTTGGAGTTTCCCATGACCCACCTACATGTTTGATGATTTGCTAGGAGGACTGACAGGACTCAGTATATAGTTGTACTCTCAGCTAAGATGTATTACAGCAAAAGGATGCAAAGTAAAATCAGCAAAAGGGGAAGGCATATGGGTGAAATCTGAAGGAAACCAGGCACAAGCTTTCAAGAGTGTTCTCCCAGTGGAGTCAAGCAGGATGCACTTAATCACTCCAGCACTGAATTGTGACAACACATGTGAAATGTTATCTACTTAGGGAGCTCATTAGAGACTCACTGCTCAGGCTTTTTTGGGGGGGCTGGTTATATAGGCACCCTTTGCCTGGTACATACCAAAATTCCAGACTCCAGAAGGAAAGCAGGCGTTTGGCATAAACCACATTGTTTGTATAAACAATTTAAGCACAGTTAAGTTATTCTTTATCAATTTTGGGTTTGGTGGGATCTCTCTCTGAATCCAAGTTCCCAGGTGAGACGGCGAGGGCCAACTTGAAAACAGTCCTTTCTAAGGATGACAGCTGCAGGCCTCTTATATTTACTCTTTTTCTGCACAAATTACTTTTCATTTATAATAGTGAAAACTCTGACCAGGGATTGGGTTGTTGCTATTGGCTGCTCACTACTTCTTCCTGAAATTCTTAGTGAATTTCTTTTTTTTTTTTATCCTCACCCGAGGACATTTTTTCATTTTTTGTTCAGACAGTGGGAGGGAGAGAGAGAGAGAGAGAGAAACATAGACGTGAAAGGGACACATGGAGTGGTTGCCACTTGCATGACCCAACCAGGGCTGGGGACAAACTGCAACCGAGGCACGTGCCCTTAGCAGGAACCGAACCCTGGTCTCTCTGGACCGCAGGCCGACGCTCTAACCGCTGAGCCAAACCGTCCAGGGCTCTCTTTTTTAAATTTTAAACATGGAGGTGAGTCGTGGTACATGGGTGGATGCTCAACCACTGAGCCACACCGGCTGAGCATTAGTGAATTTCTTAACGGCATGCAGTTAATCAGTTTAGAAATCTACCAATTGATTCCTCGATATTGACAACTATTGGGATGGTGTATGAGAAAACTGATCTGTCCTGATTTGTCACATCACCCATCTTTTTAATGGTGAAAGTAATGCTGAGATAGATCAACAATTCATGAGTTACAAGGCCAAATGAAGTGACATCTTTATTGTCAATTCTTGTGTGCTTTAAAGACCTTCCTGTGAGCGCTTCACACCCCTACCCCCTTTTTATTTCTTTACGACTTTATTTTTAGAGAGAGAGGAAGGGAGGCGGAGAGAGAGCTAGAAACATCGATGCGAGAGAACATCGATTGGCCACCTCCTGTGTGCTCCCCACTGGGGATTTGGCCCACAACCTGGGCATGTGCCCTGACCAGAAATTGAACCGGTAACCTCTTGGTATATGGGTAGATGCTCAATCACTGAGCCCCACCAGCTGGGCTCCCCCCTCTATTTTTAAATCCAAAATAATAGGCAGAAGTTTGTGGAAATGAAATTTAGTTATTTGGGGTAAAGACTGACTGAAGATAAGAATTTTTTACAATGAGAGTCAGGACATGTGTTAAGTAGCAACACTGAGCCCTGGCTGGTTTGGCTCAGCGGTAGAGCATCAGCCTGCGGTCCAGAGAGACCCAGGTTTGGTTCCCGCTAAGGGCATGTACCTCGGTTTCAGTTTGTCCCCGGCCCTGGTTGGGTTGTGCGGATGGCAACCACTCGATGTGTCCCTTTCACGTTGATATTTTTCTCTCTCTCTCTCCCTCCCACTGTCTGAACAAAAAATGGAAAGATGTCCTCAGGTGAGGATGAAAAAAAAAAAGTAACAACACTGAATTGATATTAGAGACCTAAAGTTTTTATGTATTGAATTAACTTAATTTCTTTGATAATTCCTCACACTTTCTCCCACACAAAAGGAAAACTAAAAATATATATATTCTGTGTGTGTGTGTATCACATATATTTGCTTTTACACATGTGTGAAGCACTTTAAGTTCTGTGAAAGAATAGTTCCATGGAAACTCTGTCTATTAATGGTTGGTTTTGTTTTGATATTAATACAATGTAAAAAACTTTTTTTGAGTGTCATGAGAGCTGTTGTTTTTGGCTTCAAAAACAGATCAAATAGATGAAAACCTGAAGCAAGCTCTGCAGAAAGATTTAAATGTCATGGCACCAGGCCTCATCATACAGGTAAGTCTTTTTTCTAGAGAAATTCTCTGGGAATTTTGAGAGCTTTGAATTTAATCAGACTGAATTTAACAAGTTCTTTCATTAGACTGTTTATTCTGCAATTATTTAATCAAAGTACTATAGTGATTTATAGAATACCTGTCTCAGTTTGGCTTTAGGTCTCTGCCAAAATAAAATACTCTTGTAGCTAATCACGAATTCTTAGAGAGAACAGATAAACTGAGGCTCTTACAAGGAAATAAAATCCATATACCGTTATGTGTGAGGCATCACTAAGATACATTAGTTATTATAAATCATTCCTTGCCCTCAGTAAGATTAGGAGAAAGGATTTCAAGTATAAGATTTGAACAATAGTTCTAGACAAAGTAGATGTCCTGAAGCGTTAATTGACAGACAAATTGACTGTATTATTGCTACAAGAGTTTAGAGTTAGAGAACATTTCAAGAAAGTCTACCTAGAAACAACTGTGATTGAGTTGGAATTTTAGGTAGGTCTGGAATTAATAGGATTTATGGGGGGGGGGGGTAAAGAAGGTATTTCAAGTGGGTGGGATCGCCTGAGTGAAAGCAAGGTAGCAGATGAAATTAATGGTGGCTATGGCAGCATTGGGAGATAGGTGAAAGGTTTTATGCCTGCTTTTTTGGGTCAATATTTTTTCAGATTGGATTGAAATCCACTAGTGGATTCTAAAATCAGTTTTAGTGGGTCATGACCAGCATTTTAAGTAAAATGAAATTGGATAGGAAAAGAAATCAGTGTATGTCATGTAGTAAGTTTAAGTTATTCTGTGAAGTTTTTGTTTTACCTAAGTATGTGGGTAAGTGTTTATATTGGGCATCACCGTGAAATGTGTTTCTTTATGGTCATGGTCAGTAACATTTGAAAGCCATGGTTCTGGATCTGGATTACCTGAGAAATAGTTATATGGCTTCTGCAGTATAATTTCTCAGAGTTTCTAGATTAGTTGATCGTTGTGGTGAACATTACTGCAGCTAAAGGTAAAGCTTTGTTTGGTGTACATTCTCAAGTGTCATATTGCTACTGAGAGTTTTACTCACTGTGAATAATCATGTGTTATCTCATAAATAAGACTGGAAAAATGGCTAGTGTTTTTCCTGTGCCATTATCTGTGATGGGTGCCTGACGGGGAGCCGCCAAAGTTAAGGGGTCATTTGAAATGTCCAGAAGCTAACTTGGCAAAATCCTCTTAGTTGTACATTCAGTTGTGGCCCGAGGAGCTTTTCAGGTTTGAAGATAATAAATGTGAATGTCACAGATTCTTAGATTCTGCCCAGGTTATTACTTGGAGATGCAGCTCACTCTTTTTAACATCTATCTAGAACTACTTGCCTTTTATTACATACCCATTTCCTTATTATTTCCTCTTTTTTTTTTTTGCTATTAATAAGCTTTTTTTGTGTGCTATTAGTAAGCAATAATGTAGTGAACATTCCTGATATGTCCCCTTGAATGTACAAATTATCTTTCAAAGTGGCTGTACAAATCTCCATTCTTACCAGTAGTGTATGTGTGACTACTTGTTTCTCTACAGCCTCACAATTTGAAGCAATCAGACATGTTAATTTTTGCTAAATAGAATGATGTGACGTTATCTCTTGCTTTGATTTGCATTTCCTTAGTTATTAAATAAGGTTGAGTATCTTTTTATGTTTTATATGTTTTTATTGATTTTTTTTTTTACAGAGAGAGATAGAAACATTGATGTGAGAGAAACATCTATGGGCTGCCTCCTGCACTCCCTTGACTGGGAATTGAACCGGGACCTGTCTCAGTCCATGGGAGCTCAATCCACTGAGCCACACCAGCCAAACGGGTTGAGCATCTTTTGATTTTTTTGTTTGTTTTGGCCATTCATACTCTCCTCTCTCTCAATTACCCATTTATCTGTTGGATTTTTTCTTACTGATTTGTAGTGATACTTTATGTATTCTGGATATTTTTATACACATTATACAGTATGTTGTAAAAAATTAGATATTAGGAAAATGATGAACAACAAAATTAAATTATGCAGAGATGAGAATTTGTTGTATTTTTCCAGATTCTTTTTAATATAGAGAAATATGTTTTTTTATAAGTACAAACAATGTTAAACTAAAGTAGAATCATGCCTTAGCTGTTTCTTTCACTAACAGTATATATAAGCATCTTTTCAAGTCAAAAATAAAGGTTTACTGCATTATCACTTATAATGGTTTTATTTAATTAATCTCTATGTCTTTTACTGTTTACTATTATATACATGTTGCAATGACCAAGCTTGTAAATACATCTTAAAATCCTCGTTTGGACTAAATGCTTAAATATAGGATTGATAGGTCAAAGTGTATGTATGCCCCATTTGGGGCTTTTTGATACATATTGCCAAATTGCCTTTCAGAAAAACTAGCAGCTTTTACTCTCATCAGTGGTGTTGTTGAGCTATAGTCTCCTACACATCTGATTGTGTGATTAGACCCAAATAATTACCTGGTACACACCCACTCTCTTAACCCTTTTGAAGAAAATGTGGTCCTTTGTACTAATTACTGGGATTGAATGCCTAGACTATTCATTGGCCATTTGTATTTCATTTGTGAATTGTTTATTGTGTTTGCTAATTTTTCTGTTGTTGATCTGTTTTTTTTCCTTGATTTAAATAAGCTATTTTTTTTTAATCCTCACACAATTCCCACCAATTTTTAGAGAGAGTAGAAAGGAGGGAGGGAGAGAGAGAGAGAGAGAAACATCAATTGGTTGCCTCCTGCACAACCCCAACCAGGGCTGGGAATCAAACCACAGCCCAGGTATGTGCCCCTGACCAGGGATCGAACCCTTGACACTTCAGCCTATGGGCTGACACTCCAGCTGCTGAGCCAAACTGGCCAGGGCTAAAGAAGCTATTTTTTGTTATTGTTTTCTCTCTCAATTTTTATTAATTTATTTTTGTTACAGATGTTTCTCCTTTGTCCCCCCTAGACACCCTCCTCCCCATCCCGCCCGCCTAACGTCCCAGCACTGTTGTTTATGTCCATTGACATGTTACATATACATGCATATAAGTTCTTTGGTTTATCTCATCCATCCCCCCTGCCGCCCTCCTCTGAGGTTTGTCAGTCTGAACCATACTCTTTTCTATGTCTCTGGGTCTGTTTTGTTCATCAGCTTATTTTGTTCATGATATTCCACAAATAAGTGAGATCATGTGATATTTGTCTTTCTCGAATTGGCTTATTTCGCTTACCATAACACTCTCCAGGTCCCTCCCAAGTTGTCTCAAGGGATAAGAGATCTCTCTTTCTTAAAGCTGCATTGTGTTCCATTGTGTATATGTACCGCAGCTTTTTTATCCACTCATCTATTGATGGACACTTGGGCTGTTTCCAGATCTTAGCAATTGTAAATAGTGCTGTTATGAACATAGGGGTACATATATTCTTTCTGATTGGTGTTTCAGGCTTCTTAGGATATATTCCTAGAAGTGGGATCATTGGATCAAATGGCAGATCAATTTTTAATTTTTTGAGGAAACACTATAATTTTCCACAGTGGCTACACCAGTCTGCATTCCCACCAGAAGTATACGAGTCCCCTTTTCTTCACAACCTCGTTAACACTTGTTTGGTGATTTGTTGATGGCAGCCATTCTGGCAGGTGTGAAGTGATACCTCATAGTTGTTTTAATTTGCATCTCTCTGATGATTAGTGATATTGAGCATTTTTTCATATATCTCCTGTCTTTGTCTTCCTTTTGTTGACTTGTATGAGTACTTTCTATATTTTGGAAATTAACCCCTTATCTGATGTATCGTTGGCAATTATGCTGTCCGATACAGTGGATTCCCTTTCCATTTTGATGCTTGTTTCTTTTGCTATGCAGAAGCTTTTTAGTTTGATGTAGTCCCATGTATTCATTTTTCCTTTGTTTCTCTTGCCTTAGGCGTTGTATCAGTGAAAATTCTGCTGTGTATGTCTGAAATTTTGTTGCGTACATTTTCATCTAGGATTTTTATGGATTCGCGAGTCACATTTAAGTCTTTTATCCATTTTGAGTTTATTTATTTATTTATTTTTTTAACTTATCTTTATTGTTAAATGTTTTACAGATGTTCCTCAGTTTCCCCCCATTGACCCCCTCCTCCCCATTCCTCCCCGCTCCTGCCTTTCCCCACACTGTTGTCTGTGTCCATTGGTTATGCATATAAGTTCTTTGGTTTATTTCTTCCCATGCCCAAGCCCCCTTCCCGTTGAGGTTTGTCAGTCTAGCAACCAATTTGTACTTCTTAATCCCTTCACCTTTTTCACCCATTCCCCCAACCCTCCTCCCATCTGGCAGCCAACAAAATGTTCTCTGTATCTATGAGAATGTTTCTGTTCTACCTGTTCATTTTGTTTGTAGATTCCATTGTAGATAGATGTGTATTCCATGTCATTTTGTTTGTTCCTATTTTTTATCTTTTTCTTCAAGAAGACCCTTCAACATTTCATATAGTAATGGTTTGGTGGTGATGAACTCCTTTAGCTTTTTCTTGTCTGGGAAACTCTTCATATGGCCATCGGTTCTAAATGACAGCTTTGCAGGATAGAGTAATCTTGGTTGTAGGTTCTTGCTTTTCATCACTCTGAATATTTCTTGCCACTCCATTCTGGCTTGCAAAGTTTCTTTTGAGAAATCAGCTGACAGCCTTATGGGAACTCCCTTGTAGGTAACCAACTTATTTTCTCTTGCTGCTTTTAAGATTCTCTCTTTGGCCCTGGCCAGTTTGGCTCAGCGGTTAGAGCGTCGGCCTGCGGTCTGGAGAGACCCGGGTTTGGTTCCCACTAAGGGCACGTACTTCGGTTGCAGTTTGTCCCCGGCCCTGGTTGGTCGTGCGGGTGGCAGCCGCTCGATGTGTCCCTTCACGTCGATGTTTCTCTCTCTCTCTCCCTTCCTCTCTCTCCCTCCCACTCTATCTGTACAAAAAAAATGGAAAAATATCCTCGGGTGAGGATAAAAAAAATATTAAAAAAAAAGATTCTCTCTTTGTCTTGAACCTTTTGAATTTTGATGATAATGTGTCTTGGTGTGGGCCTCTTGGGGTTCATCTTGTTTGGGACTCTCTCTGCTTCCTGGACTTGTATGTCAATTTCCTGCACCAAGTTAGGGAAGTTTTCTGCCATCATTGTTTCAAATAGGTTTTCGATTTCTTGTTCTCTCTCTTCTCCTTCTGGCACCCCCCAAGATGCGAATGTTGGCACTCTTGAAATTGTCCCAGAGGCTCCTTACACTATCCTCATTTTTTTGGATTCTTTTTTCTTTTTGCTGTTCTGATTGGGTGTTTTTTGCTTCCTTATATTCCAAATCGATGGTTTGCTTCTTGGCTTTACCTACTCTACTATTGAATCTGTGTAAATTATTATTTATTTCCGTCAATGCCCCCTTCATTTCTGACTGTGTGCCTCCTTCATTTCTGACTGGTCCTTTTTTATGCTCTTGAGGCCCTTACTAAGTTCTCTGAGGTTCTCACTAAGTTCATTGAGCATCCTTATAAGCAGTATTTTGAACTCAGCATCTGTTAGGTTGCTTATCTCCATTTCACTTAGTTCTTTCCCTGGAGTTTTGTTTTGTTCTTTCATTTGGGACCTGTTTCTTTGTCTCCTCATTTTGGCTGCCTCCCTGTGTTTGTTTCTATATTTTACTTAAGGAGAGGCATGAGGCTAGCTGAGACCAGATGCTGCTTGTTTGAAAGAATTTAGGAAAACCTGAAGCAGGATCCAAGACAGGCCAATTCTATGGTAAAGTAACCGGCAACAGCTTGGGTGGGCCTGAAATTTGGGAGGGGTGGGGCCTCTGAGAATCACCAGGGTGGGGCAAACTGTGAGCCAGGTTGCTGGAGTCCCAGATGTGGCTGCTCTCTGCTGCCCCAGGGAAGGGCTCACCAAAGGAACATCAGCCTCCACCAGCATGTCTGACCAGGAGAAAACTGCCTCTTCAGCCCTTGTCCTGAGGCCAAACAGCTCAGTTCTTCTCTGTATGTCTCTGGCGCCCCTCAATCTGCTTCCCCTCTGAGCTTAGAGGGAGGAAGTCCAAGTAAGTCCGTGCGCGGGCCCTTTAAGAGAAGCTGCCTAGGGCTCCAGCCACCTCAGTCTCCCTGAGTCTCAGTTCCCACTGGTTTTTCCAGCCACAAGTTATGGGGACTTCCCTTCCTGGCACTGGAACCCTGAGCGCAGTGCTTGGTGTGGGAAGGGGACCCCTCAGTCCTCAGAGAGGACCTTCCCAGCCTAGATATTCTCCTAATTTTTATCCGCCACACATGGGTGTCGAGCCAGCCCATCATGCCTCCGCCCCTCCTATCAGTCTCTATGTGACTTCTTCTTTTTTTTTTTTTTTTTTTTTTTTTTTTTTTTATCCTCACCCGAGGACATTTTTCCATTTTTTGTACAGCTAGAGTGGGAGGGAGAGAGAGGAAGAGACAGAGAGAGAGAAACATCGACGTGAAGGGACACATCGAGTGGCTGCCACCGCACAACCAACCAGGGCCGGGGACAAACTGCAACCGTAGTACATGCCCTTAGCGGGAACCGAACCCGGGTCTCTCCGGACCGCAGGCCGATGCTCTAACCGCTGAGCCAAACCGGCCAGGGCTTCTTCTTTAATTTTGTAGTTGTAGGACTTACATTTAGCTTGGTTTCAGGTGGCTTTGAATGATGGTTGTTCTGTAATTTAGTTGTAACTTTGATGTGGTTGTGGGAGCATGCCATAGCGCGTTTACCTACGCCTCCATCTTGACCAGAAGTCTTTTGAGTTTATTCTTGTGTATGTTGTAAGTTGGTGGTCTAGTTTCATTTTTTGCAAGTAGCTATCCAGTTTTCCCAAAACCATTTATTAAAGAGGCTGTCTTTACTCCATTGTATGCTTTTACCACCTTCGTCAAATATTAATTGAGCATAATGTCTTGGGTCAATTTCTGGGTTCTCTGTTCTGTTCCATTGATCTACATGTCTATTGTTGTGCCAGTACCAGGCTGCTTTGATTACAGTCGCTTTGTAGTATAACCTGACATCCGGTATTGTGATCCCGCCTACTTTGTCCTTCTTTTTCAAGACTGCTGTGGCTATTCGGGGTCTTTTTTGGTTCCATATAAACTTTTGAAGTATTTGTTCTAGTTCTGTGAACTATGTCATTGGTATTTTGATGGGGATTGCATTGAATCTATAGATTGCTTTGGGTAATATGGACATTTTAATCATGTTAATTCTTCCAGTCCATGAACAAGGTATGTGCTTCCACTTTTTTATATCTTCCTCTATTTCTTTTTTCAATGTCCTATAGTTTTCTGTAAATCGGTCCTCTACTTCTTTGGTTAAGTTTATTCCTAGGTATCTTAATTTTTTTGTCACGATGGTAAATGGGATTGTTTTTCTAGTTTCTCTTTCTGTGAGTTCATTATTGGTATATAAGAATGCTGTCGATTTTTTTACATTAATTTTATATTCTGCTACCTTGCCAAATTTGTTTATTAAGTCTAGTAGATTTTTGATGGAGTCTTGGGGTTTTCTATGTACAATATCATATCATCTGCAAATAGTGACAGTTTCACTTCCTGCTTTCCAATTTGGATTTTTAAAATTTTTTTCTTCATGTCTTATTGCTATGGCTAAGACTTCCAGTATTATGTTAAATAAGAATCATAAAAGTGGGCATCCCTGTCTTATTCCTGTTTTTAAGGGAAATGCTTTAAGTTTTTGCCCATTGAGTATGCTGTTGGTTGTAAGTTTTTCATACATGGCCTTTACCATGTTGAGATATGATCCCTGTATTCCCACATTGCTGAGTGTTTTTATTAGAAATGGGTGCTGGATTTTGTCAGATGCTTTTTCAACGTCTACTGATAAGGTCGTATGGTGTTTATCTTTCATTTTGTTTATGTGGTGTATCACATTTATTGATTTGTGAATATTGTGAATCCCACTTGGTCATGATGAGTACTTTTTTTAATGTATTGCTGGATCCGATTTGCTAATATTTTGTTAAGGATTTTGGCATCTATGTAAATCAGGAATTTTGGCCTGTAGTTTTCGTTCTTTGTAGTGTTTTTATCTGGTTTTCGGATTAGAATTATGCTGGCCTCATAAAACAAATTTGGAAGTCTTCCTTCTTGAATTTTTTGCAATAGTTTGAGGAGAATGAGTATTAGTTCTTCTTTGAATGTTTGGTAAAACTTCCCGGTGAAGCTGTCCGGGCCCGGGCTTGTTTGCTGGGAGTCTTGATTACATCTTCAGTTTCCTTAATTGTTGGTCTGTTCAAGTTCTCTATCTCTTCCCAGTTCAGTTTTGGGAGACTATGTGTTTCTGGAAATTTTTCCATTTCACTTAGATTGTCCAATTTGTTACCCTTGTAATTGTTCATAGTATATGTTAATGATCCTTTGTATTTTTGTGGTATCAGTTGTTACTTCTCTTTTGTTTCTGATTTTGTTTATTTGGGTCCTCTCTCTTTGTTTCTTGGTGAGTCTAGCTAAGGGTCCATCAATCTTGTTTATCTTTTCAAAGAACCAGCTCTTTGTTTCATTGATCTTCTGAATTGTTTTTTTTTTGTTGTTGTTGTTGTTTTTATCTCTATGTCATTTATTTCTGCTCTGATCTTTACTATTTCTTTCCTTCTACTTGCTCTGGGGTTTTCTTTTTCTTTAAGTCGTGAGGTTAGATAGTTTAGAAATTTTTCTTATTTCTTGAGGTAGGCCTGTAGTGCTATCAACTTCCCTCTTGGGACTGC
The DNA here is from genome assembly GCF_014108415.1 of Molossus molossus. Classification (NCBI taxonomy): domain Eukaryota; kingdom Metazoa; phylum Chordata; class Mammalia; order Chiroptera; family Molossidae; genus Molossus; species Molossus molossus. The sequence continues at coordinate 23,951,640 of NW_023425352.1, forward strand.
TTTCGCTGCATCCTGTAGATTTTGTGTTGTTTTGAGTTCATTTTCAGTGGTTTCCAGAAAGTTTTAATTTCTTCCTTGATCTTCTTGGTAACCCATTCATTGTTTAATGACATGCTATTTAGCCTCCTTGTGTTCAAATGTCTTTTCATGTTTTTGTTGTAATTGATTTCTAGTTTCATGCCATTGTGATCTGAGAAGATGCCTGATATGATTTCAATCTTCTTGAACTTGTAGAGACTTAGTTTGTGTCCTAACATGTGGTCTGTCTTTGAGAATGTCCCATGTGCACTTGAGAAGAGTGTAAATTCTGCAGTTTGGGGGAGTAATTCACTGTAGATATCTATTAAATTCAATTGATCTAGTGCATCATTAAATAAACTATTTTTAATAAGTTAATTACCACAAGTCTTTTTAAAATTATGTAGTAACTATGTATTAATTTTAGTATTTTTTCTTTATGGTGTTTCACTATGCTGGAATGCTTTAAGAGCCTTTCACAACTTTTAAAATATAGAAGTTTTAATAAAATCAGTAATTATATTTTTCTTGACTCTTACAGTTGTATTTTTAGCTTTAAATCTTTACTTTATCTGGAATCCATTTTGATGTCAATAGTGTGATAGGGCTCCAATCACCCCCCCCACCCCAATTTGGTAACAGCAGTAATTACTGAGTAATTTATGCCCCAGTCTCCTTGTTTGAAATGCCTTTGTATTATATGCTAAATTTCATTATATAGTAGAGTCTTCTTTGGGCTTTGTTCTGTTCTATTGATCCTTATGTTTTCTAACCTTTCATTAGTTACTGAGCCCTTGGTCTTTTCCTATCAAATCTACTTCTTTCCTATTTTTTCTTCTTATTAGTAAATGGTATCTTCTTCCCCTAAGACCAATCTAGATGAGTGGGAGGCATCTTAGATATCTTTTACCAGTTACCCTTAACATCCGATCAGTCCTCATGTCCTACCACAGAAATCCACTCACCTGCAACTTCACTGCCACCTCCTTAGGCTAAACCACAATCTCGCGGAAATCTACTGTAGTCTCCTATCTTGTTTCCACACTTTCATTTTACTCTTGTCCAAGTCATTTTCTGCACAGTATCAAGAAGGATCTTTTAAGTTTAGTTACATATATTTGTTGTCTTTATAAAAACAGTTGTTGAATGAAAAAAATATTGCTTTATAATGTTTTTAAACTGGTAGATCAAGATCTTCTTAGTGTTGATTGCTTTAGTCTCATTATATTTTTTTATGATAGTTGGAATGCCTTTTTAGAACTTTAAGTCTATCTTTCAGCCTATACTTTTAACACATTACCATATGGTTATAATATTTCAATGTTCACTTTTAAAATCTGATAAGTTACATTATCTTTTCAAAAATAATGGTCATTGCACTGGCCGGTTTGGCTCAGTGTTTAGAGCATCGACCTGCAGTCCAGAGAGACCCAGGTTTGGTTCCTGCTAAGGGTGTGTACCTTGGTTGCAGTTTGTCCTCCGCCCTGGTTGGTTGTGCGGGTGGCAGCCACTCGATGTGTCTCTCTCACATCGATGTTTCTCTCTCACTCTATTCCTCTCTCTCCCTCCCACTCTGTCTGAATAAAAAATGGAAAAATGTCCTCGGGTGAGGATAAAAAAAATAAAATTAAAAAATAATGGTCATTGATATTTCTGCCAGATGAGTTTCATTATTGCTATTTTAAAGCTATATTACGTACCTCACTTGGTGTATAAGTTTTAAAATTATCTGCATAGCCCTGGCTCATTTGGCTTTGTGGACCAAGGGGTCTCAGGTTCGATTCCATCAAGGGCTTGAACCTGGGTTGCAAGTTCGATCCCTAGCCCCAGCATCAGTGTTTCTTCCTCTTTCTCCCCCTCCCTCTCTTTCACTCTATCTAAAATTCAATGGAAAAATTTCCTCGGGTGAGGATTAACAAAATAAAATTGGAATAATAATTTATGGCTTTATTTGATCACATCATCATTTTTATTTCTTTTAGAATTTCTGACCTAGGTTAGAGACTCCTATCCCAAATTAAATTAATACTCATAGATTTGATGAGTCTTAATGTTGTTAAATATGTAGGTTTGGGTTTTTTTTAAGCATGGAGATATGTAATGACTCTTGGTAAATTTATTGTGTGTCTACAAGTTTGCTGAAGTCACTGTCTCTGAGTGTACAATACATTATTATTGACTATAGGTAAAATGTTGTACAGTAGATCTCAAGAGCTATTTATCTTGCTTGACTAAAACTTCATGAATTTCCTTAGATTTCTTTTTAGTTACATAATTATGCCAAAATAAAAATCTTGATTTCCCCTTTCACATCCTACTATTTCCCAGTCCCCAAATCATCCCATTTTAATTCTTTTTTTTTTTTAAATCCTAACCCAAGGACATTTTTTGCATTTATCTTCAGATAGAGTGGGAGGGAGAGAAGGGGGAGGAGAGAGAGAAAAACATTAATGTGAGAGAGACACATCGACTGGCTGCCACCCACATGACCCCAACTGGGGCCAAGGACAAACTGCAACCGAAGTACATGCCTTTAGTGGGAACTAAACCCGGGACTCTCTGGTCCACGGGCCAGTGCTCTAACCCCTGAGCCAAACTGGCCAGGGCTGATTCTTCGCATAATACTTCTAACTATCTAAAACTCTCTTGTTTATTTATTTGCTTTTTATTGTTGTCAGATGTGTTTTCTCTCCTTTAAATTTCAAATTCCATGAGAGCAGTCTTGCCTTGTTTATTGATGTATCCAAAGTACCTAGAATAGCAGCACTTGGCACAGACTAGGTACCCAGTTATTTGTTGTTAAATGAATATTCTCTGTAACAATTAGTATTTTAATTTTTAATTTTTCTATATTTATACCCCGTTTTTTTAACTACTATGGCAAATTAGAGTGGTGAATAGGCATCCCAAATAATTTTTTTCTATGTTATGTTAGGGGAGTGACTGTATTATATGCTGGCTTTTGGTTTAAAATACATGTGTATAGCCCTGGGGTCAGTTTCAACAGATATATTTATTTCATCAGCTTTTTTTCCCTTGCTCCATTCACCATATCTGTGTGTGTGTGTGTGTGTGTGTGTGTGTGTGTTCATTTTGGTCATTGTTTTAGATTTATTTATTTTTCTTAAATCTCATGATGCAACTTACTCATTGTATCTATTACAGGTGTTTATAATTTCACATAATAGAAAATGATGAGATTTCTTAGGATTGGCAAGCATGTATTATGTTCTTCAGCCTCATAACAGCAAGATAGATGTCTATAGAAAGCAGTTCTGTTTTATGCTTCTTTTTGTAAGACTAAAACGATAGATAGCTAGTCTCTTAATTAAATGCAATATGATGGTGCTTTCCTTTGAATCATATTAAAACATATTGGAAGTCATTTATAGTTCTGATAGTCACATGGTGAAATCTGGCATCTCTCACAAATTCTGGTTCTGAATTTTTATCTTCTGGATATCTCCATGAGTTGTTCCCTATGAGCTCACATGCCTGACTTTCAGCATGTAATGAGTGTTTTCACCACAGTACCCAGTTTCTTAATCTAATTTACTCTAATTTTTGTATTAAGTTATGATAGTCCTTAAAAGTGCATACAGATATGATTGTTCTCTTTCATATAAGGAAGGCTATGTTGCTTAAACATTTTTAAAAGTCTTTTTTCAAATGCCTTAAAAGAAGAGTATGTGTTTAAAGTCTTTTTTGTTTAAAAGTTTAGCCAGATAGCCCTAGCCAGTTTGGCTCAGCTGATGGAGCATTGGCCCATGGACCAGAGTCCCGGGTTTGGTTCCCACTAAGGGCACATACCTTGGTTGCAGTTTGTCCCAGGCCCTGGTTGGGGTTGTGTGGGTGGCAGCCAGTGGATGTGTCACATTGCTGTTTCTCTCTGTCTTCCTCCTTCTCTTTGTCCCGCTCTATCTGAAGATAAATGGAAAAAAAAAAAAAAAGTTTAGCCAGATAGATAGATAGATTAATTAATTTTTAAAAGGGCCCTGGCCAGTTGGCTCAGTTGTTGCTGGTTTGATTCCTGGTCAGGCAGGGCACATGCCTGGGTTGCGGGCTGGATCCCCAGTAGGGTTCATGCAGGAGGTAGCCTGTCAGTGGTTCTCTCTCATCAGTGTTTATTTCCCTCCCTCCCTCACTCCCTCCCTAAAATCAATAAAAATGTGTTTTAAAAAAATAAAAGCTCTGAGAACTCCTAAAGTAAAGAAATTTAAGTTAGTATTTTCTTTTTTTTTTAAATTGTGGTAAAGTGTACATAACATTTTGGCTCTCACATCATTGTTTCTCCCTTCTCTCTAAAAATCAATTAAAAAATTAAAAATTTAGCCAGTTTTTTAAGGAAAATTAACTTTCTTCAGATCAGCAAAGTGTTTTGTGTATGCTTGCAGTGTAGAAGGGAGTGGGGATGTTTAACTAGTAAAACCAAAAGGTTGTGAGAGATCGAGTCCTTGAAGTAGAAAAGCCAGCCCTCAAAAACTGCACTTTGCAATTATGTCAAAATACACTGGTTAGGAAAACAAAGTTTCTAGCAAACAGTGTCTACAAAGACAAGTAGACTTTGTTCTATGAGAGATTCTAGAAAGAATATAAGCTATTAATTGGAATTTGTTTTCCTTTAGTCTTTAGCTGTACTGAGTGATAGCTATTCTAGAAAGTGGTGAATTCATTTACAGCTAACTGTGTTAAGTTGCATATACCAACCTGGGTTTTTTGTTTTTAACTGTTCTCTGCTTAATGATTTAAATCTGGGAATTTTGCCTGCCTTTTATTTCTTTGGTTTGCAAATTGGAAAAGGAAACAAAATATCCAACCTTTTAAGGAGAACTCTTTTCCTGTAGGAGTTTATTTCCTCAACTGGTAGAGTGGCCAGGCCTTTTTTTTTTTTAAAGAAACAAGAAACAGCTTATCTTTGATTATTGGTGTGATGGCTGAAAAGTAGATTTTTCTCCTGGGATCCCCACAGGTGTTAGTAGGCAGCTGGCTATGTTATAGTAGTTTTGTTAATTTCATTTGAGGAGCTCTTCTGTAGAAGATTTAGTTTGAAATTTTATTTTTCAAATATACTTTGGCTTTTTCACTTTTATTTTTTAGGCTGTGCGTGTTACAAAACCCAAAATCCCAGAAGCCATAAGAAGAAATTTTGAGTTAATGTGAGTAATATGCATGGGATCCCAATATTTTATTTAGGGCTGTCTACATATTAGTATACCAGTCTAAAGGAAATGTCTGTGTGAGATATTACACTAGGGTGTGTTTTATGTCTGTCTTCCATACTTTAATTCTAGTAATGCAGTCAAACCTCAGTTCTTAAACGTCTCCCATCTTTTTTTTTTTTTTTTTAATCCTCATCCGAGGACATTTTTCCATTTTTTGTACAGACAGAGTGGGAGGGAGAGAGAGGAAGAGAGAGAGAGGGAAACATCGATGTGAAAGGGACACATCGAGTGGCTGCCACCCGCACGACCATCCAGGGCCGGGGACAAACTGCAACCGAGGTACATGCCCTTAGCGGGAACCGAACCCGGGTCTCTCCGGACCGCAGGCCGACGCTCTAACCGCTGAGCCAAACCGGCCAGGGCAAACGTCTCCCATCTTGAATAGTTCAGTTCTCCACCAAGTTGTTTGCAGAAAATGTCTCAGTTGTTGAACAAAACTTTGGTTCTCAACCTGACAACCTTTTCATGCTGGTACCAATATGGTTAGTCACACGTCTCTCAGGCGACAAACAAAGGAGAGAATTCTCAAGTATGAGTCGGTTTACTGGTAAACCTCCCATTGTTCACATCTCAGGAAATTGTGCTATGAATACTTTTGTGTCCTTTTACTTTTGTTGCTGCTTATTATTATTAAATGTGTACACTAAGTCACCATGGGTCCTAAGAAATTTAGTGATAGCAGCAGAGTGATAAGAAAAGTTGTGAGAACAGCAACAGAGCTAAAAAAAAGAAATAACTGCAAAGTATGATAGAGGTATTCACATGTCTTATCTGTACATTTCATTTCCTTTCTGTTAAATTTTCATTTACATTTCATCTCTTTTTTGAAATTGTTTTAAATTGTTTATAAATTAAACAGTACATTATACATATATTGTATATAAGAAAGATTAAAACAGAATCATTGAGGGTCTGTGATGTATTAATTCAATTTAAATTATTTCTAATGGGAAAAAAATAATTCTGTTTTTGAACAAATCACTTCTCGAGCAGCCTCCTGGAACGAATTAAGTTCGAGAACCAAGATTCCACTGTATTGCCTTTTCTAAGTGTCTTATTTCCCACTAGACTCTTACTACTTTTCTCTTTCGGTATGGACATTTCAGAAACAGCTTTAGTGACTTAAGATGCAGTTTGCTGTAGAACTGTTGTTAGAAGCCTAAGGAGTTATAATTTTGTTGTGAATAATACATTGAATTAAATATTAATAGAGGAGAGCAAGAGTCCTAGCTATTAAGGTTGAAGAGAGTGCCTATATTTTGTTACTGTGTTATAATGGTAAGAATAGATATCTTACTGGATTAATGTTCTGTTAGGATGTGATTGTGTATCTAAATTTAGAGCTGGGTCTTTATAATGTGCCTCTGGGGAAGCTTTGCCTGAGTTGACTCCTGGTAGTATTCTCTATTTGTCCAGGGCCAACTGGATATGAGAAGTTACTTGCTTGACATGAAATTAGTTTCTAAGTATTTTAGAAGATCCCTTTTAGGGGAATACCTACCGTAGTTAAAATGGCAATATTGTTCTCATATGACAGTACTGAGAAGAAACAAAAATCTAGGAAATTTGGCTGACATGTTAAGAGGAAAAATATGAAATGCTGGAAAAGTAACTTTGCAAAAGTCAAGAATACAGCCGATGTATAAATACAATGGGTCCAAGGTATAATAATAACACTTTATGGTTTGATACACTTCTGAGTCCTATTGTTCCCAAGCCATACCTTCTATTTTGCAGAGTTTTGTTTTCCATTTTTTCATTGTAGAAAAGAACTCTTTTTTTAAACTGTAAAGCACAGAGTGTCAGGCTGAATAGGTCATGGGTCTGATCCATTTATAGAAAAAAAATTTATTAAAGGCCAAGTATGGTCTTAGGCTTTCAATATGATGGCTTCTGGTGATGGAAAGAGGAATACTATGTGTTCTCTGCCCTCAAATTCCTCATTGTATCCAGAATGGCATTTTATGTCTTTATCAGTGTTGGCAGGAAGAAAGAGGAGAGCTTTGGGTAAGTGTTTTTGGGAAACCATTGGAGCTACTTTTCAGATAATTCTGGATCTTTCCTAATTTTATAGATTATTGGATTTCCAGAATTAAAGCCACCTTGGGATCATCCAAGCCAACTTCTCATCTAATAGTAATTTTTTAATACCATTTCTGCCATATGGTCACCCAGTTGCCACTTTTACATGCTTAATGATTGGTTAACCATTTCCATTATTAGAAAACTCAGATTCTTAGAAAATTTTTTCTTACACTGAGCCCCAGTTCACCACCTAGTAAACTGCCATCTAGTTATATCTTTTGTACAGCAAATAAGGCCACTACACAAGGGTGTCTGCCTGAGGGTCTGAAATTCAGCTCCTTTATGCTTGCCAAACAATGCACCTACAGATTGTATCTACCCAGAGGTTGGTGCCTTTGCTAATTGGCCCAGAAGTGCTGCATGGGCTACCTGGAGGCCTAACAGCAAAGGAAGCATATACTCCAGATACTTCGAAATCACAGACCTTTTCATGATACAGTTAGAGGAAAAAGTCAGATTAAAATTCAAATGTACTAAATTTGATTCCTATCTCTAGGTGACTGGGCAAATCATTTAACATTTCAACCTCAGGTTCATTATATATAAAATAGAGTAACACCTCTCTTGCTGACCTTAATGGGTCAAAAAGTTCTTGTTTGAAGAAGGTTCTCTGACCCACTGTAGAGTCCAAATTATTGCTATGACTGCACATCCTTTCTAATTTTTATGATATTTTGTCCACAGGGAGGCTGAGAAGACAAAACTTCTTATAGCTACCCAGAAACAAAAGGTGGTGGAGAAAGAAGCTGAGACAGAGAGGAAAAAGGCTATTATAGGTACTTGGATTTCTTTCTGAAATGGTTGTTTCTAAGTACATGTGTTGTGAGTTTGTCCTGTTCTTTGTCAGCTTCATGTTAGACATTGATTGGACTCAAATAAGATTGCATCATACATAGTTTAAAGTTCTGGAAACTTCTTTGTACAGGCCGATGTCCTAAAGCCTTTAAAAGCAGATTAGGCCAGTATTTAATGATGTGTTTTGGCTCTCCACCATGTTGTTGGCTGCCACAACTGTTGCCTTTTTCAAGGATAGGGAAGGTAGATGTGTTTGGGGGCAGCTCTAGCCTCTGTGGAGTAGGATTTTTGTTTATATGAATTCAGAATATGCAAGTTTTTGGTGAAAGTGCAAGGTTATAGTATGCATCCTTGCTGTTGACGTGCACCTAGTTTTATCTGGATAGATAAATACCATCTGCAAAAGCAGCAAGATTGCTTACAGCTCACTTTGAATCAATGACTTCCTTAACACTCTAGGGTGCCTTACATTAGACTGCCGTCTTAGGCTCCCCATTGTTTGTTCCTTGGATGCTGAAAGTTTAAGGAGTTTTTCATTAAATATTTTAAATATGCAGAATGTACAGAGAAAAATATAATGAAGGCTTAACTTTTGCCTTATTTCCTTCATATCATATTTGCTTTAAGAAAAAAATTTTATATATCTGTTTGAAGCCTCCTTTATATAACCTTTACCTGGTCTTAATTTTTGACCTGTCTTCACAGAGTAGCTTCTGTTCTGAAGTTGATGTATATCTTACTGCCCATATTTTTATACTTTCACTAAAAGTGTGTAATAAACAATTCACAAATTGTTTTAAACTACAAAAATGGTATCAAATTCTACCTTTTATTTTACAACCTGCCTTTTTAAATCAATGTTGAGTTTTATTCATATTGATGTATGTAGATCTAGTTCATTTTTTGTTTTTTTTTTTTATTTTTTGTTTTTTTTTTTTTTATCCTCACCCAAGGACATTTTTCCAGTTTTTGTTCAGGTAGAGTGGGAGGGAGAGAGAGGAAGAGAGAGAGAGAGAGAAACATCGATGTGAAAGGAACACATCGAGTGGCTGCCACCCGCACAACCGACCAGGGCCGGGGACAAACTGCAACCGAGGTACATGCCCTTAGCGGGAACCGAACCCGGGTCTCTCAGGACCGCAGGCCGACACTCTAACCGCTGAGCCAAACCGGCCAGGGCAGATCTAGTTCATTTTTTAACTACTGTGTATTTTCTGTGAGTAAACCTCCATTTAGTCTGGTGGGTTACTAATGAAGAGTGCTGCAGTAATGCCCTTATTCAGGTCTCTGTGCACACATGCAAGCATTTTCCTAGAGTAGTGTTAGTCAGCATGTGGAGTGGGTCATTGCCCTGACACCAGCTTTTTGTTTCTGATCCACAAAGAGAGGAGTACAGAAATGGAGAATGGGTGTCTAGAAGTTCTTATAGCCTTTATTGTATCTGTTAAATCTAATTAAAAACTGGAGCTTGTGCTTTTGTTTTTTAATATTTTTACTAATACTTCATTTTTATAATTTACAAAATAGTGATTCCTAACAGAGTGAAATACCCCAAAATGAATTGCGCTTTCCCACAGATTCCTCTAAAATACATATCTCGAAGCCGAATTGTTGGGTCACAAGGGTATACACATCTTCAAATGTATAATCTATTGCCAAATTGCTCTCCAAAGTGATTTTTCCATTCTACCTTCTCTTCAGCAGTATTTGAGTTTCAATATCTGTGCTGCTATATTAAATTACCATTTCTGCACATCCTCCTCAACATTTGGAGTTATCAGACTTTAAAAAATTTATGCCAATTTGATGGTGGACATTGTGTCACATGATTTCAGTTGAATTTCCCTCATGACTGTAAAGTTGAATATTGTTTATTGGTCATTCAGGTTTCCCTTTTTGTAGTGTATGAATTGCCTGTTAATAATATTAGTCTATTATTTGATTACATTTTTGAACTAATTTGTAGAAGTTTTTTATATCTTCTGGATATTAATCCTTTCCCAGGTTTATTCATTGCAGATATCTTCTTTCAGTTTGTGGTTTGTTTTTGAACTTTTTGTTTTTGACATACATATATATTTAATTTTCAAATAATCCAGATTCATTCATTTTTTTCTTTTCTGGTTTGTGTTTTTCCCGTCTTGTTTAAGAATTCTTTCTTAGCCTCAAAGTAATAATTTTATTCTAAAAGTTTTACAGTTTTGCTTTTTATATTTAGGTCTTGAATCCATTTGGAATTTATTTTAGTGTTTAATGTGACATAGGGATTCAGTTTTGTGTTTTTCAAATGGCAAACCAGTTGATTTCACACTATTTATTAAATAGTTCATTATTTCCTCCACTTAGTTCTAATGCCACATTGGTCATGAAACAAGTTTCTATATATGATTTGTTTTGTTGCTTAGGCCTCTATTTTGTTTCAATTTCTTGGTCTAGCTTTCTCAAATTACCCTGTTTTAGTTATTGTAGATTTTATGTTAAGTCTTACTATTCTTGGAGAACAAGTTTCTCCTTAACTATTTTTCTTAATTATTCCTAACTATTCCTAAAATTGGCTTGAACTAGCCCAGGACATTTATTCTTCCAAAAACATTTTAGAACTAGCTCTTCAAGTTCTATAAAATATAATATTGGGGTTTTTATTGGAATTGCATTACCTGTATACATCGCTTTGGAGATAATTACAATATGTATAATATTGAGTCTTATAAATCTATCATATTTCTTCATTTATGAAAAATGTCTTTCCAAAAAAGTCTCATCATTTTCTTAAAGTTCTTGCATATTCTTTGTTAGAGATTTATTTCTATATATTAACTTTTTTACAATTATAAATATGCCCCTTTTTGGAAGGTACTTTTTCGCTTTTGTATAGGTATGCTGTTGATTTTTTTTTTTTTACTTAGCAATCTTGCTCAAAATGCTATTTCTAATAGTCTCTTGGATTTCCCATGTGAGCAATCATACTTCAGATCATCTGTTTCTTTCTTTCTGGTCCCACACTTTTTAGTTTTATCTTACTGCTTCAGTCTATGCCTTGTTGAAAAGAAAAATGGTGGTGATTGGGCATTCTTGTCTTGTTCCTAACTTTATGTAGTCCCAATGATGTTTACAGTACTTAACTTTTACTGGATTAATGAAGTTTCTTTCTGCCTCTTGCTTGCCAAGAGATTTTATCATGAATGGCTGTATCTGTTGAAATGAGCATATACTTTTTCTTTTTAAAGCTATTAATGTGGTGAATTATAGTAATAGATTTTCTATTACTGGATTATCTTACCTTCTGGGATAAGCCCACTTTGTCATAATGTAGAAGGTTTACCTCAATACATTACTCTATATGGTTTGCTGGTGATTTCTGTAAAATGCTTAATTTTATTTTTATAAATGATATCAGCTTATAATTTTTTTCCTCCTACTCTTTTTGTTGTTATTGTTGTTAATCCTTACCCGAGGATATTTTTCATTGATTTTTAGATAGAGTGGAAGAGAGGGAGAATGAGAAAGAAAGAAACATCAATGTGAGAGAGACACATTGATTGGTTGCCTCTCGCACAACCCTAACTGGGGCCAAGGATTGAACCTGCAGCCCAGGAACATGCCCTTGACCAGGAATCTAATCTATGACCCTTCGGTCTGAGGGCCAACGCTCTAAGCGCTGAGCCAAACCAGCCAGGGCTTTCCTTCTCTTAATGTCAGGTTTTTGTTTTGTTGTTTTTTGTATTATGGTTACGCTAGCCTCAAAATGAGTTACAGAACATTTCTTCTTTTCTGGAACATTTTGTATAAAATAACATATTATCTCCTTGTAGATTTGGTGGAACTCACTTGTAAAAACCATCTTGGTCCAGTGGGGTTTGTGTTTTTTTGTTGCTTGTTTTCTGTTTTGTTTTGTTTTTTGTGTGTAGTAATAGTTAACCTACTGATTTAATTTATTGCATATAGGTCTATTCAGGTATTTGTTTCTTTTTGAGTCAGTTCTGGTAGTTACAGTTTTCTAGAAAATTGTTTCATCTGCTATTTCAAATATGGGTGGCATAAATTTGTAGAATTCTCTTTTGATTTTTAAAACCTCTACCAAATTTGTATACTCCCTTTTTATTTTTAATATTGTTTACTTGTGCCTTCTTTTTTGGTGAATCAGTTTTGCTAGAGGCCTGTCTTATTTATTCATCTTTTCAGAGAACTGGATTTTAATTAGGTTGGTTTCTTTTGTCACTTCCTTTTCAATTATATCATTTACACTTAATTTTATTATTTCATTCCTTCTACTTTTTTTGAGTTTGCTTATTGGTTCTTTTCTAACTTATTGAGTTACTTAATTCTTTAGCTTTTAGTCTTTTCTAATGGAAATGTGTAAGATTATATACTTCTAAGTTCTGCTTTAGGTATAGCTCAAGTTTTGAAATGTAGTTTATTATTGGTGTTCAGTTTTAATTTTTTAAAAAAATTTCCATTATGATTTCTTCTTTGACTCATGAATTATTAAAAGTATGTTTTTAATTTCTGATTGAATGGGTTTTTAGGGGGCTACCTTTTTGGTGTTGATTTCCAATATTAATGCATTATGGTCAGAAAATATCTGTTATATGGATTCTTAAGTATTTGTTGAAATTTGTTTTGTGGCCTATCAAAATATTGTCCTTTTTTGGTAAATGTTCTGTGTGCCTGAAAAGGTTGAATGTATATTCTCTATATGTTGGATGCAGGTTTCTCTGTATACCATTAGGTCAGGCTGGTATTGTTCACATCTTCTGTATTCTTCTAATATTTGCCTTCTTGAGCTATCAGTTACTGAGAGGTGTGTTAAAATATCTCACAATGACTATGGATTTGTTAATTTATAGTTTTTTTCTTTATATATTTTGGGGCTATTTTTTTCAAGAGTATTCAGGATTAGGATCATTACATCTCTCTGGAAAATTGCTCCCATTATGTAATAAACCCTCTTTATTTCAAATATGCTTTTTGGCTGTTTGGTCTGATGATAATATAGCTATACCAGATTTCCCTTGATTAGTTATTTTCCTGATGTATCTTTTCACATCCTTTTACTTTCAACTTTTCTATGTCATTATGTTTTAGGTGTGTCTCTTGTAAACAGCATATAGCTGGATTTTGTTATCTTATCCAATGTGAGAATCTGTCTTTTAACTGGTGAGTTTAGTTTTTTTATATTTATTGTGGTTACTGCTATGTTTAGATTTGTTTATATCATTTAATTTTGTGCTATTTACCATGCATCTTTTTCTCTGCTTATTTTCCTCCTCTTTTCTGATTGGTATTGAATTTACTGAATTTTCTTTATTCTTCCTTTTACTTGATTGGAAGTTTTACATTTTATTTTAGAATGTATAACTAGCTGTGACCTATAAAATGTTTATAAGCATACCTGATTTGACAAAATCTAAAGTTAATCATTCTTTCTATCCTCTTCTTGAACAATACCTTAGAATGCTTTAGGTCTTATCACTGTCCCCCACTCTTTCATATTACTGTTGTCTGGTATTTTAGTTTCATGTTGTTTTTATTCCCCCGTGAATTTTATCATCACTGATTCTTACAGTAAACATTTATTTTGATTTACATGTATTACGTAATTTTTTTCTTCATTGTTTTTGACAGTTTTTCTTTTCTGCTAGTTTTTTTTCAGTGAAGGCTTAGGAATGGAAACTTACTCTCAGTCTTGTGGTCTGAAATGCTTTTGTTCCATTCTTGAGTGGTAATTTAGCCTATAGTTCAACTAAATTTATTATCCTTTGTTACTTTGGTAATATTTTGTTTTGTTTTACCTCTTCTCTTTTTACTTTTAAGATTTTTCTCTTTGTCTTTGGGTATTCTCTCATTTCACTATGATGTGTCTGGGTAGAGAAAAGCTTACCACTCACTGGGCTGGTAGATAGAGGTTTTATTCTCACTGCAGCCCTTTAGCTGTCTCTCAGTTGTTCCAGCATCTCAAGGCCTCATCTCCTGGCCCTGCTTGGGCAATAACCCAAATTTTTCTCCCTTACTTGTCTAATAATCACCTCAGGGCTGCCACCATATAGGCCCTCAGCTCTCCCTTTGCTTATATCTATCTTTTTTTTTTTAATTGATTTTTTTACAGAGAGAGAGGGAGAAATATCAATGTGAGAAAATCAACCGGTCACCTCCCGAATGCACCCCAACCAGGGATTGAACCTAGTACCTGGGTATGTGCCCTGACCAGGAATCGAAACAGTGACCTTTTGGTGTACTGAATGACACTCCAACTAACTGAGCCACACTGGCCAGGGCCCTTTCCTGATTCTTGAGGAGCTCGCATTCTTTCTTAGAATCTCAGCGATGCGTTAAAAAACAATTTTGTTAAATTTAATCTAGCACTTTAAGGCAGTGATTTTCAACCGGTGTGCCATGGCAGGCACACTGGTATGTTGAAAGAATTTTTAAAACATGCAGTACCTGACTATTTAGTCAGGGGCACTGACCTCTTTCCCTTAGATTGTCAAATAAAAAAATCACAACAGCCAATACATAATAGCTTTCCAATGTGAATGAATCAAATTATATCTATTTTTTGTCAGATTGGCAAAAATATAATATATTTTTGGTGTGCCACAGAACTTTAGTAATTAGTTTATATGTGCCATGAGATCAAAAAAAGGTTGAAAATTACTGCTTTAAGGTGTTATTACCTGAAGGATTTTCTCATCTGCCTACTCCACCATTTTTCTAGACTAGAAGTTTGGTCATACTCTATGGGTTTATCCCCACACATCAAAGAGCACTGTTAAATGGGGTCATGGAAGCAGTTCTATGTTGAGGAACCATTCTCTGGGCTCAAGCTGCAGGTGCCAGATCCCTACTTTCATTCAAGTTTTATTTTCAGTTTCTGCTTATAGCTAAATTTCTAGCCCAGTTGAACAGTCTATTTTTAGGATGATATTACATAGATTGATTTTATGCTGATGGGGAAAATGGGGAGGTGTGCCCTGGAGTAACTGATAAAGGCTACTGTCTTCTAGAAAATGGAAACCACTTGGAAATTTTCTTTCCATTATGCATTCCCCTAGTAAGTGCATAAAATGTGTTAAAATACTCACCTTCTTTGGCTGAAAAGGAGAATTGAGAATATTCTTCAAGAATTGCAGTGACTGAAATAAAAGTATAATTAGAGTCTTTTCTCCCTTGGTCCTGGATCCTTTGGTTAGGCCAGAGGTGAAAGTGTTTCTCATTTTCCTGCCTGTTGCAGCTAACTTGTTCACTCCCAGCACTGTTTCTACATTCTCAGATGAATAATCTTATCTTTCACAGCAGTCAGAATATTCCTTCTCTGATATATTTTCATCGTGTCATTTTTTTAATGGCAGTTTAACAGTTGATCCTGAGTATATTAAAGCTAATTCCTCAGACTGTCACTCAAGAAAGGATGTCTTCTGGCCCTTCTTATTTTTTGTTGTATTCTCTCATCAGCTGGCTCTGTATTCTTCATTGTGACTTGCTCATTCGTACCTTCTTGTCTTTGTTTACTCCTTCAGCTATGTCCTCCTAGGTCATGTCCATTATTTTCTTTAAAATTTCTTCTAGAAGGGCTTTCTTGGTGTAACTTATCTTCTTTCTCCTGCTACATTATATAATTGTCCTACCTTTCCATGCATTTATGTTGCTCTGTTTTTGTTCTGAGTACTTTCATGAAGTGTCTTTTTTTCCCATTAGCTTGTGGACCATTGCTATATAATCTCTTGAAGGACTAGAATTCTTACCATTTGTATTCCCCCTTCCCACAAAATTAGCACTGTCAAAATAGAACAGTTAAGTAGGAAATAAACTCCCTTTTTTTCTTCGAGTTGTTTACAGTCTAGGTAGAGAAAACTTAATGAAACAGTTAGTCTGTAACACCTTATGTAAGAAAACGTTAGACTGTGTGCTGCCGATTCTAAGTACGGAACTAGGAAAGGGTTTCTAAATGTGTTCTTTTGTGTATAATTATAGAAGCGGAGAAGATTGCACAAGTGGCAAAAATTTGGTTTCAGCAGAAGGTGATGGAGAAAGAAACTGAAAAGCGCATTTCTGAAATTGAAGGTACACGAGGAAAAGGAGGCTCTGACTGTCCTAATCTGCCTCTCTGCCCCAGGGATTGGGCTCTGTGGTGGGTGGGAAGGCCGTAGACAGAATACAGTCGGCCCTCGTTTATCACAGTTACTCAGTTGCAGACTCTACCGCGATAAATGAATTTCCATAAAGTAGGATTCTTTATACAGTCGGCCCTCGCCACTTCGTGCTTCGACTGTCGAGGCTTCACTTTATCGCAGTTTTTTCAAGTATAGTCTAGTCTAGTATTTGGAAAAACCGCGATAGAGTGAAGCTGCGACAGTTGAAGCACAAAGTGGCAAGGGATGACTGTAATCTAGTCTGAAGGAAGTGACTGATCTGATATTCTAGACACATCATTTTTTTTTTTTTTATCCTCACCCAGGGACATTTTTGCATTTATCTTCAGATAGAGCGGGAGGAAGAGAGAGAGAGAGAGAGAAACATCGATGTGAGAGAGACACATCAAGTGGTTGCCACCCACACGACCCCAACCGGGGTTGGGGACAAACCGAAACCAAGTTACGTGCCCTTAGCGGGAACCGAACCCGGAACTATCTGGTCCATGGTCCAACACTCTAACCACTGAGCCAAACCAGCCAGGGCTAGAAACATTATTTTTAAATTGCCATTACATGTCTAGTTATTGGTTTGATTTGTGACTATGACTAAGTCAGCCTTTCCTTTTCTAACTTAAAATGGGGTTTATAAGCTCCTACTTTGTCCTTAGGCAGTATGATAATTACCCATAATCAGTTGTAAAGAATGTACAAGGTGAGAAACCCCACCACAACCAGTTTCTTTTCTGTCAAAAAACAAAAAAATTAGCTGGAGAAAAAAGAAATCCCAGTTTTCCCAGAGGCTCAAACTCCTTGATTTTACATAGTGAGATGTTGCTGTTCTTAGCTCACAGTCTTGAAGACCAAACATCCAACCTCTCTGCTTATATACATACCACTGCTTCCTATTGTTCTGCATAATTGCTTTTTTATCAAATGCAGAGAGGGTGAAGACAATGCAGTAAACAGAGCAGAGCTTTCATGTCTGGATTTAGTTATTTCACTTGAAGCTGAGAGCCTAGGTGGGGCGTGATGGAGGGTGGAGGAAAGAAGAGCAACTTTAAGTGGAAAATGAAGTGGGCTCAAATGAGCTGAGAGCTGTTCAACATTGACAAGAGTATTCCCCTTTTAGAACAAGCTGTCTGAGGACTGGAATTTGAAAACTAGTGTTTCTCTATGCCTTTAAAGTAGAGTAAGTGATCAAAATATCAGGCAGTGGAGAAAGGGACCCTTAATTAAGTTAGAGCCTGAACTTGTACCCAGCTGAGGAAATGGATTGCAAGTTTCCTGTGTTTTAAATACCCTGACTCTGCTGTGTTTGCTAGATGCCGCATTCCTGGCCCGAGAGAAGGCGAAAGCAGATGCTGAATATTATGCCGCACATAAATATGCCACCTCAAACAAGGTGACTGGCTCTCTGTGCCACTCTCCTAGTAATATAATTTGGGGTTTTGTTTTCCCTTGTGGGGGGGCTATAATGTGATAGAGGAGATTTTATCCAGTGTCAAGAAAGGATAGTTGCCATCACCAATCACTTAGCAAGATGTATTGCACACTCATTGAATAGAGGGTTCTGTATATTTGCTTACAAAAATGGGGAGCTGTGACAAAGACAATCAGATATATAAAAACAAATGCCATATAACCATTCATTTGTACTGCTATATGAGAGCTCAGTAATCAAGAAAGTTGAGGGACTTCTGAAATGACGAGAACTGGAGAAGAGTAAAGTTTACTTAGAATTGCTTCCCAGAAAAGGTAGGGTCTTTTTGAGGACATGCTAAGCTTGTTTAAAGCAGTGTTTTTCATCAGAGATATTCTTGGAATTTTGGAGTGAGGTACTTTTTAGTTGTTGAAGATCATCCCATGCATTATGAGATATTTTGCATCCCAGGCCCTTGCCTACTAAATGTCAGTAGTGCTTGCCACTTATTTTAATAATCAACTCCCCCACAAATGCGTTTCCAGGTGCCCCCAGTTGAGTACTGCTTGTTTACTGGATTTAAAAATGGTTCTAGTCAACAACTTGAGAAAGGAGGTTGGGTGATGTGTAGGTGACCGATTTTTGTACGGGGACTGGGATAAATTTAGGTCTAGAGAATACAGGCCTAGTTAGCAGGAATTATTTAAGAGGCAGCTAGAATCCCTATGGTATTCTGAGAAGGGAAAGATATGACCAAGGTTTATAAGATTATTAGTTGTAGAGTACATTGGTGCAGAAAGAATGAAGACAGGGGTTACTAAGGTATATGATATACTTAGAAGGATTAGAGGTCAAGATTGTAGGTACAGACAAAGCCTAAACTCTTGTGGTTTAGAAAGGAACAACATACTCTGTTCAGAATGAGTGTTAAGACATGATAGATGACAGAATGAGAGCTGTCAGTTCTGTGAAATTCAGTATGAATTTAGAAAAGCATTTAACATATTGGAGGACACAGATATATAGAAACAGAATGGAGTTTGGCTGAGATGAGAAACTTGAGTTTACAAAACTGACATTTCAAGTCTGTCATGGGAGAGGCTAACCAGGCACAGATTTCCAGACCTTGTCATTGAAGTCAGCCTTATGCCAAAAGGGCAGCAAGTGGTTTTATGCCACTTTGAAAAATGCTGTTCAGATACTGACCTGTATTAATAAGGCTTTAGAAAGTAATGTGTTTACGTACTGTGACCAGACTTGATGGCAGTGTTTCAGCAGTCAACTGGAAAGGGTGTAGGTCCAGGGAGTGGAAGATGTCAGGGGGCTGTGAAGGACAAGATGGGCTTTTGTCTGGAGGATAAGCTGGGACTTGAGATGAGGAGATGATCACTAGGGAAGGTTCTGGAACTTTCGGAGTATATTTTAAGGATCATTGGAAATGAGTGAGTTTTAATCAAACCCAGAGAGATTGTGGTTGAATAAATCTTAGCATCATGATTTAAACAAAACACTGTGACAGGGAGAAAGACCTATGATTGACAGACATTTTTCCATCACAGACAGTTTAAACATCCAGTTTCTGGGTAAAGGCAAGAGGCCAGACCAGGTGATTTCTTGAGATATTTTTTAGCTCTAGAATGTGATCAAGAAAAGCAGAACCACAGATGATTACAAGGTTCTGAGCCCAGGCCCTTCCTTTGAAGCTCTGCCACTCTTATCCACTGACCTGTTCACTTCCCAAGAGAAGCAGCAGAAATTCCAGACTGATTCCAGGTTGGTTCAGCTAGATGAAATGAGAAAGTAAACATGAAAGTACTTTATCAGTACTTTAATAAATGTTAGTTATTATCATTATTTAGTGAGTTATTCATCATTCCCCCAAACCACTCCGATCCTCAACCTTTTTTTAAGTTAAAAAATAAACAGCTTCTCCTACATTAGAACAGCTTGTTGAAGGAACTTCAAGTCTGGAATATAGCTATTAATATGATAGCCACACTTCAAAGTGATAGAGGGTCATTGGCAACAATACAGATTTGAGTAATGATACTCAGAGTAATAGGGAAAATGTGTGTAAGGAGACAGAAGGATGAATATTGCATCAAAGTGTCCTGATGCTTCTGCTCTTGTTTGCCCCCACACAGCACAAATTGACCCCGGAGTATCTGGAGCTCAGAAGGTACCAGGCCATTGCTTCTAACAGTAAGATCTACTTTGGCAACAACATTCCTAGCATGTTCATGGACTCCTCTTGTGCTGTGAAATATTCAGATGTTAGGACTGGAAGGAAAAGCTCTTCTCTCCTCTCTAAGGAGGCTGTTGAACCCTCTGGAGAGAGCCCCATCCAAAAAAAGGAGAGCATAGGTTGATGCAAGAGGTGAAAATGTTCTCCCATATCAAGATGTGGCCCTAGGGGTTCAGTGGGAACAATGGTTATGGACTCTCCATGCTCGTGTGTTCTGCCTCTCCTGTGGTAGTCCTGGCTTATCAACTGATTCCAGGATAGAGCCAGCTGTCTGGCACTCAAATGGTCTTTTCAGCCGCAGTTTTATCAAGTATGCTGTGTGTGTTCCTTGCTAAACTGGTACTTATGAAAGAGGAAAGTCTGATGCTAAGATACTGCCTGCACTGGAATGTTAAACACTAAATACATAACAAGCTGTGTTTTTCTAAGCTGAGATCTATTGAATAATGTTTACATTGGTCCCCCGGAAAATGTGTACTCAGCCATTCAAGAGATAGGAGGCCAGAGAGAAGACGGCCAGGATGTGGTAAATATAAAGAAGACTCACTATACCTGGGACTCAGGTGCTCTTTAGGGCCCAGTTCCAGCGCTCACCCATGTGATTAGCATCTAGTATGCCGAAAGTTCCCCAGGAAATGATCTTCCACTTGAGCAACCCTTTACTTGATACAATTTGCGCCTTTTTGTTTTCCTACAGTCAAGTTGGTGGCCTGCTGGGACATTCACCTTGCCACTCTACCAGATTCCTTGTAGAGATTCCTAATCACTAGTGTATTGCATTAGTAGGTTCAAAGATAGAGCTTGGTTTGAAGTTTGGGGTGAGATGAAACCTTGAGTTTGAACCAAAGCTCTGGGGACCTGCATTCTCCTCCATTGGGTGATGACTGTGTCACTGTCTCAGGCCATGTGTGACTAAGGTACCTGGTTTCTAGTCACAGACAACTTCTTATATGTCACCTCTCAGCTCTGGCTGGCTAAGAGCAAGACAGGGCTTTAACCAGAAATAGGAGCAGCATATGATTCCTAGCTATTCACTGCACAGTATTGTATTAAAAACTGCAGGAAGTTTTTATTTTTAAAACTGGATTTGGGGTACATTCATTTGCCCCAGTACCTCTGCCTAAAGGCTATATTCTAGGCTACCATGGTTACTAGCACACTGATTCTCCTTCTCAGTATTGTTCATTAGGAGCCCATATAGGGTGGGATGAAGAGTAACTTAGAAAGCATCCTTAGTCATTTGTGTCTCCTTCCCTCTTGGCCCGGAGATACTTTAATCTTTCATGAGAGGATGACATTTTTAGCCTGTGGCTATGGGAGACTATTTAACCTGGACATTTTTTCCCTTAAAGATTAACTTTCCTGAAATAGTGTGCTCCATAGTTAGGCCTGAGTATGTGCGACTTGTTAAGACCTTTTGTGTAGACTTTGTTCAAGCCAGACAGAAGAGTCATGGGGACCACTTCCAGCAACCTTTCAGCTGACTGTCAGTCTCATGATAGTTGTGGGTTGTGCCAAACACTATATGGGAGTGGAATCCCATATTTGAGTGGGTCTTTTCCCTGGGCCTTATCCTATAGAGGCATTTATAATATGGAGAGAATCATTTTTCAATTTTGCTCATTTAATTGTATACTTTCTCTTTATGAGTGAATTTTGTGTTCTCTAGCACTCTTTAAAAGAACTTTTGAACTAAAAATAAACTCTTCACCTGTCATATATTGTTGCTGCAGATAAATAATGATTGTTGTGGGAAATTTGGATCATTAATCTTTGTGCTTTCATTCTTAGAGATGTTTCCTATTCCCATGAGCTAAAAGCTGCTGCCCCAAAGTGATGGATATGGATTATCTTATAAGCCACACACCTGGTGGCAGAGTTGAGGAACAGGGAAATTACATTGTGAAGTTTTAAAGAAAGTACTTCCACTTGAACTTCCCATGGAGTGTGCTTCCCTGTGCCCACTCTAGCTCTAGGTCTGTCCCTCCTTCAGGGATGTTCCTTTTGACAAAAATACACTGTAATCTTGGATCTAAATTTATATGTGAAATGCTACCTTTTTAAAAAAAAAAAAAAAGAAACTAAATAAAATTATTTTACTATCAGTGATTTGTGATTTCCATATGTCTTCATTCTTTTCTGTTGTCTTAATATGTTCCCAAGGCTTTCTTGCCCACTTCACTAGGTAGCCACTTTATTTTAGTTAAGTTTTTCTTAACTATAGAGGCTTTTCTTATACCCTTCCTAGAACACTGCCTCCCGGTATGAGAATTTTTTTATCTCATTTATATGTAGAATCTGATGAACAAAATAAATCCAGAGACATGGATGCATGGAACAGACTAACAGATCTTGGGGTAAGGGGTGGGGTGATTAACCAAAGAATTTGTATAGCCCAGACAATAGTCTGGTGAAGGCCTGGGATGGGGCTGGGATGGGGGGGGGAGGGGAATGGAAGGAAGGAAGGAAGCAGTTGTCTTGAGACAGAAGAAAGATACATTGTATAAATTATAACACAATGGTGTGGTATAAGTAACTTCACTAATTCAGTAGTTGGCTCAAGAGCCAGGGTTGGACCCACTCTTCCCAAGCTGTCAACATGCCCTCCTGGACAATTTAACAGAGATGTTGGGACAGGAGGGTTTGGTAGTTGGGAGTGTTGAGGAAAGCAGCACTTGACTCTGGTTCCTGTAGGATCCAGCCTTATAGTATCCTACATCTGCTACTGCGGACCAGGGAAATTCAGTTTGAACCAATTATCCTATAGGCTTTTGGTAGGTATTAAAGTGAAGTGATTTAGAACTAAGTTATTTCCTCTTGCTGTGGGGAAGGAATTTTGTGATTAGAAGTTGTGACTGACTTCTAATTGTTTTAGGATTGAGTCTCAAACATATGTGTATACAAGGATTTTTGTGATTTGACCTCCACTTACCTGTCTAGCCCAGATCCTTGAATGTACCTTCTGTCAGTCTCTGCATATATTGTTCCACCTGCCTGGCTTACTTTTTCTCTCTTATAGCTCCAACTTTCCTTTGCTAACTCCTAGTGGATGGAGTCTTCACTTCCTCATATAGGTCTCCCTGCCTACTTGCCAAGGTCAGCACCCCACATTTCCCCCTTTGTAACATTTCCCACACCTCACATACCTGTTTAATGCCTGTTCTCACAAATAATTCAGCTTTCCGGGAGCAGGGACTGTGACTGTGGTCTTCCCTGGGGTAGCATCTGTTGCTCATGCCTATCATGGTGCCCGACCCATAAGAGTTAGTCATTTTTTTATCCTCACCCGAGGACATTTTTTGATATTTTGTTCAGATAGAGTGGGAGGGAAAGAGAGAGAGAAACATCAACATGAAAGGGATACATCGAGTGGTTGCCACCCGCATGACCCAACCAGGGCCGGGGACAAACTGCAACTGAGGTACGCGCCCTTAGCGGGTACCGGACCCGGGTCTCTCAGGACTGCAGGCTAATGCTCTTACTACTGAGCCAAACCGGCCAGGGCAAGAGTTAGTCATTTTTGTTGTACAAAAGAATAAATGGATTAGTTGACTAGTGGGGAAAAAGGAAGGACATAGAAGTTTGGCTAGAGTGTCCATGTCAAGGCTTAAGGTGAACCATGGGAAGTTACCTAACATCTCTGAACCTGTTTACCCATCTTTGCAGAGTTCTTCAGTGGATTCAGCAAAATATGTTTATGTACCTCATATAGTAGTAATGTCAGGTGTGTTAATTCACTCACTCTATAGGAGTCAGTATATGTTTCTGTCTCTGAGTAGACTAAGTTCCTGTAGTGGAGAGAGTACAGGACTGATATATATATCATAAAATACATTGAGTTAATGTTTTCAGTGGATATGAGTTAAGCTAGCTAACTGGATCTAAAACCTTGACCACAGCCTACCAGGAAAATCTCAACAGGTGGCCCAGCTTCTTAGCTTTTTCCTCATCTCTGGTCTTTGAATAAGCATTTAGAACTACAGTTGGCCCTTGAACAACATGAGGGTTAGGGAAACCAACCCCCTATAAGTCAAAAATCTGTATATAATTTTTGACTCCCCAAAAAGCCTTACAGGTAACAGTTAACACGTATTTTGTATGTTACATTATTATGTATTGTATTATTACACTAAAGTAAGGTAGAGAGAAAAAAAAAGTTACTAGGAAAATACATTTACAGTGTTTATTGAGAAAAAATCTATATATAAATGGACCCATGCAACTCAAACCCATGTTGTTCATGGGTCAGCTGTAATTTACTGTTAATTCATTGTTCACTCCAAGTATCCATTATTACATTAGACCATAACATAGAATGACATTTAACTTGTTTTCCTTACCATCTCTTTTTGGAATTATACCTTCCTCTTTTTTTTTTTCTATTTTTCTATCCATTTTTCTACTTTCCATGTGCTATAGACTGAATGTTTCTCCCTAAACTGCATATCTTGAAGCCCTAATTTCCAATGTGACAGTATTTAAAGTTGTGGCATTGGAGAGGTGAATAGGTCATGAGGGTGAAGCCCTCGTAAATGGAATTGGTTCACTTTTTTTTTCCTTTATTGATTTTTACGGGAGGGGGGGAACATTGATGAGAGAAAACATGGATTGGCTGCCTCCTATATGCCTCCCACTGGGGATTAGGCCCACAAAACTGGGCTTGTGCCCTAACTGGGGTGCATGGGTCAACACTCAACCACTGAGCCACATCAGCTGGGTAGAATTGGTTCACTTATAAGAAGAGACATGAGAAGGATGTCTGTCTCTTGGCCATGTGAGGACACAAGAAGGCAGCCATCTGCAAACAAGGAAGAGGACTCGCACCAAACACCAAATCTACTGGCACTTTGATCTTGGCTTCCCAGCCTCCAGAACTATGAGAAATAAATTGTTGTTTAGGACACCCAGTTTATGGTATTTTGTTACAACAACCTGAGTAGACGAAGACACCATCTACTTCTGTTTTTTATCTTCAAAGAAAAATGTTTTCTTCATTTCTTTCTATAGGTATTAATTGGGCATCGAGAATGTGCTAGTTGCCACTAGAATGTGCTAGTTGCCAAGGCAACAAAAATGCTTATAGCCTTATCGTGGCGGGCGGGGGGGGGGGGCGGTTGATAAGCAAATAAAAGGCACTTACCATAGTGTGGTAAGTAACACCACAAAGTGGACACTGTATGCAAAGGGCAAAAATGAGGGTCAGACCAGCCTAGTGGTTCCTAGGAGACAATGTCAGATCTTGGCCAAATTTTTAAGGATGGATAGGAGGTTGTCAGCCCCTGGAGAGAGATGGTAAAATGTGTTTCAAGCAGTGGGAGCACCAGATGGTATTTTAAAATGTAATTCACTGAGTCCAGGTCCAAGGCCACCTATCACTACTTGAACCACATTAAGCAGGGACAGGGTTAAATCATATGTGAGCATTTATTCCAATGATGCCAGCGGTATAGGGAAAGCAGCAGGTCATCTAAAAATTCTGCTTTGACGCCCCCCTCCCCCCGGCAGTTGGCTGATTATATGTGGGCGAGGGAGAAAGGGCAGTGGGCAGCTGGGAATGTAGCAGAGTAAGGGGAGTGCAAGGTCTGCTGTCAGTGTGTCTGCCTTCAGGAGCTCAAAATTCGATAACAAGGTAGTTAATTTTCCATGATGTTAAAAACATCTGTGTCTGTTCTTGGGACCAGAGAATGGTCATCATTCCTGAGGCAAACTTCTGGAGGGGGTCAGGGTCCAGGCACAGCAACCAAATCAGAGTGTCCTATCCTTGGTCTGTTCTCAAAATGTATTTTCTGAGTAATGGGCCCATTGGGGCTCCGAGACATGGAGACATCTTTTTGTTTTTAAGTAATTATTTTTGTTACAGATGTTTTCTCCTTTTTAGACGTCTTTATCTTTTTACAGCCCTGTTTTTGTTTTTTGTTTTGCAGCACATTTTCCACTTTCCCAGGGTCTGTAAGAAAACCTTTTATCTATAGTTGGTAAGGCGAATAATCATTAAACAACTGTGGTTTTATTCTTATTAGGTGCCTTCCCCCTATCATTTTCTTACGTGCCCTTCCCCTGTCACTCGCCTCAACAGTGCCACGCATGCAGTTCACATGTTGTGTTTCACTGCAGGGAGCCTCCCACACTATGGAAGCTGCGGTCATTCTGCACATATATTCAACTCACATGTGCACAGAACTATCTCCAGGAACAACATTCAACCAGTGGGAGACAGGAGCGCAAGTGGTCAGAGAGGTGACCCCCTAAAACCTTTTCAGTGGAGACAGCAACCCTCCTAACACAACAGGAGAAACAATGTGAATATCAAATATAATTCAACCAATGTTTGAGTTCCTGGTATATGCCAGGAAACCTAAACCATGTGAGGTATTGGACCAATAGCGAACAAAATAGTGAATAAAACAGATACCATCTCTGCTCTTTCAGAATCAACAGTCTCGTGGGGAGATAGACCTTAATCGAACAATTTCAACTGTGATGAGACCATATAAATGGAAGGAATGTAGTGCTAGAGGTGTGCAAAAAGAAGAGTAAAGGGAGATTAAGAATGAGAAAGTGTGTTAGCCAGTCAAAGATGAGGGAATAACAAAAATAACAAAACAACCCAATTTTTAAATGGGCAAAAGATGACAATAAACATTTCTTCAGAGAATATATATAAATGGTCAGTAAAAAACATGAAAGATACTCAGTATCATTAGTGAAATGCCAGTCAAAATCACCATAAGATACCACTTCATACCCACTAGGATGGCTATAAGAAAAAAATCAGACTGTAACAAGTGTTGGCAAGGATGTGGAATACTGGAATCCTCATACCTTAATAGTAGGAATGTAAAATGGTGCAACCACTTTGAAATATATTTTGACAGTTTCTCAAAATGTTAAACATAGTTACCACATGACCCAACAATTCCACTTCTCTAGGTATCTACCTAAAAGAATTAAAACATGTTCACACATACTGAACTGCATACTTTAAAATAGTGAATTGTATGGAATACAAATTATATCTCAATAAAGCTGTTAAAAATGAAAGGCTCAGGTAATAGTGTGAAGACCTCAGTTCAAGAACCTTCCAGGAGTGGAACATAGTTTAATACAGGCACAACATTATTTGTAAGAATGGGAGCCAAAAGATGAGCCTGGCGAAGTAGGTGTCAAGAGAGGGAAAGGGTCCAGCTGGTGTGGCTCAGTGGTTGAGTGTCCACCCATGCACCAAGAGGTCGCCAGTTTGATTCCTGGTCAGGACACATGCCCAGGTGGTGGGCCCTGTCCCCAGTGGGGTGCATGCAGGAGGTGGCCAGTCGATGTTCTCTCTCATTGATGTTTCTCTCTCTTCCTCTAAAAATAATCAATAAAGGAAAAAAAGTTAAAGGAAAAAAAAGAGGGAAAAGTAGAAATAGATCTTGGTGGGCCTTTTAATCTTATTACATATCAGTTACTTTTTTCCAAAAGTTAGAAACAAACCTTTCAAGCAACACCTTTCAGAATTTAAAATTTTAAATGCAATTGCATATATATTGGCACTCAAAAATATGAACTACTTAGGTATAAATCTAATAACATGTATAAGATCTATGTGAAAAAAACTGATGAAAACAAATCGAAGAAGGACTAGAAAAAGGGAGAGATATTTCAAATTCATGGATAGGAAGACTCAATATTGTCAAGATCCTTCTTCACAACTTGATCTATAAATTTCAGGCAATCCTGATCAAAATCCCAATAAATTATTTTTTGGTATCAACAAACTGATTAGAAAGTTTGTATGGAGAAGCAAGAGACCCAGAATGGCCAACACAACAGTGAAGGAAAGAACAAAGTTGGAGGACTGACACAATGTCACTTTAAGTCAATATAAAACAACAGTAATCAAGACTGTGTTTTATGGGTAAAAGAATACTTACAAGTAGGTCAGTGGGCCAGAAATAGACCCACATAAATATAGTCAACTGATCTTTGACAAAGGAGCAAAGGCATTACAATGGAAAAGATACTCTTTTCAACAGTGAAACAACTGCACATACACTTGCAAAAATTAAATCTAGATACAGGCTTCACACCCTTCACATTAGGTCAAAATGGATCATAGACCTACATGTAAAACAAAATTATAAACCTAGACAACGACAGAGGAGAAAATCTAGACCTTGAGTATGGCTTTGACATTTTAAATATTTTTTTTTTGCACCCTGGCCAGTTTGGCTCAGCGGTTAGAGCGTCGGCCTGTGGTCCAGAGAGACCCAGGTTCGGTTCCCGCTAAGGGGTGTGTGCCTCGGTTGCAGTCTGTCCCCGGCCCTGGATGGGTCGTGTGGGTGGCAACCACTCGATGTGCCCCTTTCACATCGATGTTTCTCTCTCTCCCCCTCTCACTCCATCTGAACAAAAAATGGAAAAATGTCCTCGGGTGAGGATAAAAAAAAATTTTTTTTAAAGATATGTATTTTTTTGCTCTGCAAAAGACTATGTCAAACCCTGGCTGGTTTGGCTCAGTAGTTAGAGCGTTGGCCTGCGGATCAATGAGTCACAGGTTTGATTCCGGTCAGGGGCACATACCTCGGTTGCGGTTTGTCCCCGGCCCTGGTCAAATTGTGCGGGAGGCAGCCACTCGATGTGTGTCTTTCCCATTTATGTTTCTCTCTATCTTTTTCTCTCTCTCCCCCTGTCTCCCACACTGTCTGAGGATAAATAGAAAAATATACTGGGTGAGGATTTTTTGAAAAAGGCTAGACACTTAAGCACAGACTGGAAGAAAATATCTGCAGAAGACACATCTGAGAAAGGACTGTTACCAAAACATACAAAGGACTTAAAACTCAACAATAAGAAAATAACCCAATTGAAAAATAGGCCCAAGACCATAGCAGACACCACATCAAAGAAGATATACGGATGGCAAATACACATGAAAAGATGCTCTATGTTATATGTTATCACAGCAATGAAAATTAAAACAATGGTGAGATGCCACCCATATCTATTAAATGGCCCAAATCCAGAACACTGACAACACCAAATGCTGGTGAGGATGTGGAGCAACAGGAACACTCATTCATTGCTGATGGAAATGCAAGATGGTATAGCCACTTTACAAGACAGTTTTGTCTTACAAAACTAAACATTCTTACTGTATGATCCAGCAATTGCACCTCTTGGTATTTGCTCAAATGAGTTGAAAACTTCTGTCTACACAAAAACCTGCACATAGATGTTTATGGTAGCTTTATTCATATTTGTCCAAACTTGGAAGCAACTAAGATGTCCTCCAGTATGTGAATGGATAAATATACTGGAGTAACTTCCAGACAATGGAATATTATTCGGCGCTAAAAAGAAATGAGCTATCAAGCCATGAAGAGACATGGAGAAACCTTAAGTGTATATTAATAAGTGGAAGAAGCCAATCTAAAAAGGTTACGTGCTGTATGATTCCAACTCGATATTCTGGAAAAAAGCAAAACTGTGAAGACAATAGAAAGATTGGTGATTGCCAGGGGTTAGGGGGAGGGAGGGATGAAAAGGCAGAGCATGGGATTTTTAGGCAGTGAAAATATTCTATATGATACTATAATGATGAATACATGTCATTATACATTTGTCAAAACCCATCAAATGTACAACACCAAGAGTAAATCATAATGTCAGCTATGGATGTAGCTGTTGGTTCATTGTAACAATGACCACTCTGGTGCAGGATTTTTATGGTGGGGATTGGGGATACATGGGGACTCTGTACCTTCCCCTCAATTTTGCTGTGAACCTAAAACTACTTTAAGAACATAAAGTCTTAATAATAAGAGAAAAAGTCTATTTTTTAAAATCCTTTCAAGATTTTAAAGCAAGGGAATGATATGTTTGCGTCGTTTTAAAGCCGCCCTTTCCAACATGTTTTCAACATCTCACTGTATTTCTTCACTTGCTTTCAACATTCAAAGGAACTTTAAAGTCCTGACTGTTCAAGCATTTTGAAGTCAATAATTTACCTCACTGTGCAATGTCTGCGCATGAACACCTGGAAACAACTTAGCAAAAGCATCAGTGGACACGATTTTCACAGGAGGTGCTGGAAGGAATGTAGAAACATACAAGAGGTCCTTAAACTAATTACCTCTGCCTGGGTTCTCCTCCTGTGCAAACCCGTCAGTGGCTGTGGCTCCATACCAGCTTACAAGCTCCAAAGCTAATGGGTACACGAATGCAGGCTAATAAGCAATTTTGTTCAATGGAAATAAGTAGTCCATTGTGAGAAATATTGAGAGATAGCTCTGAAATAAGTGAAAAACGGGTTAAAAGCTATTTAATGAAGAATGTTTGTGCTTAACACAATTTTAATGTTTGCTATAATATGTGATAGTAAACCACAGTAGACTTTTTAGATTTTAGAAAAAGATTTAAGTAAAACCCCCCATAAAATAGTATGTAGACATTACTGTTAATAGTAAGATTTACCTCAAAGAATAAATCAATAAGAGAATTAATTATCTTAAATGCAAATACAAATGAGGTAACTTTTTAAAATACTACCTTAGTGCATGTTTTCTTTTTCTTTATTGTGGTGAAATATACATAAAACTTACCATTTTAATAGTTTAATATGTACAGTTCAGTGGCATTAAGAGCATTCGCCCCTGGCCGGTTTGGCTCAATGGTTAGAGCATTGGCCTGTGGTCCAGAGAGGCCCAGGTTCGGTTCCCACTAAGGGCGCGTACCTCAGTTGCAGTTTGTCCCCATCCCTGGTTGGTCGTGCGGGTGGCAGCCACTCGATGTGTCCCTTTCACATCGATGTTTCTCTCTCTCTCTCTCTCTCTTCCATTCTATCTGAACAAAAAATGGAAAAATGTCCTCGGGTGAGGATAAAAAAAAAATTGTGGAATGCAGATAAAGCAGTGCTTAAAGGAAAATGCATAGCTTTATTTTAAAAATAAAAAATAAAAAGAGCATTCGCAATTTGTGCACCGTCATCATCGTTATCCATTTGCAGAACTTTTTTTATTATCCCAAACATAAACTCTGTACCCGTTAAACATTAACACCCCATTTCTTCCTCCCCCCGGGCCCTGGCAACCTCTCTTCTACCTTCTATGTCCATGAACTCAATTTTTCTCGGTACCACATACAAGTGGAATCATACAGTATTTGTACTTTTGTGTCTGGCTTATTTCCTTTTGTGTCATGTCTTCAAGATTCACGCATGTTGTAACAAATATTAGAACTTCATTCCTTTTTCAAGGTGACTAATATTTTATTGTACTACCTTCTTTTTGTCCATTCATCTGTTGATGGACACAGTAGACTCTTCACTGATGAGGAATATGATAAAAATGAAGTTTGAGCTCAGCCGGTGTGGCTCTGGATTGAGCGTCGTCCCAGGGACTGAGAGGTCCAGTTTGATTCCAGGTCAAGGCACATGCCCGGGTTTTGGACTCCATCCCTAGTAGGAGGCATGCGGGAGACAGGTGATCGATGGTTCTCTCTCACAGATGTTTCTATCTCTCTCTTCCTCTCTCTCTAAAAAATAAATAAAAACATATTAAAAGAAAAATGCGCTCTGGCCATTTTTGCTCAGCAGCTAGTGTTGGCCCATGGACTGAAGAGTCGCGGCTTTGATTCCGGTCAAAGACATGTACCTCGGTTGCAGTTTGGTCCCCAGCCCTTGTTGGGGTTGTGCCAGAGGCAACCAGTCAATGTGTCTCTCTCACATCTCTTTCTCTCCTTCACATTTTATCTGAAGATGAATGAAAAAATATCCTCTGGTGAGTGTTGGATTAAAGTGATCGGAGACGCGAAGAAAGCATCAGCAGTCAAGATGTATTCAAGATGAACGGAGGGCTACAGCTCTCTCTGGCATGTAGCAAAACTTCTCCTAAACATCATGGCTTTTATTGTGTAAGGTTACATAAGTCAATACTCCACCACCCAAGGTTACATCTAAGCTCAAACAATGCTTAACTATAAATATAAAAAAGGAAAAAGGTTAAAAACCATATTAACAGGACATCTTAAGAAAGGAATATAGTCGCCCTGGCCGGTTTGGCTCAGCGGTTAGAGCATCGGCCTGTGGTCCAGAGAGACCCGAGTTCGGTTCCCGCTAAGGGCATGTACCTTGGTTGCAGTTTGTCCCCGACCCTGGTTGGTTGTGTGGGTGGCAGCCACTCAATATGGCCCTTTCACGTCGATGTTTCTCTCTCTCTCTCTTCCTCTCTCTCCCTCCCACTCTACCTGAACAAAATATGGAAAAATGTCCTCAGGTGAGGATTAACAAAAAAAAGAAAGAAAGAAAGGAATATAGTCTATGTGTTCTTAAGATTATTGTAAAGGGCCCTGGCCAGTTTGGCTCAGCGGTTAGAGCGTCGGCCTGCGGTCCGGAGAGACCCGGGTTCAGTTCCCGCTAAGGGCACGTACTTCGGTTGCAGTTTGTCCCTGGCTCTGGTTGGTCGTGCGGGTGGCAGCCACTCGATGTGTCCCTTCACGTCGATGTTTCTCTCTCTCTCTCCCTCCCACTCTATCTGTACAAAAAATGGAAAAATATCCTCGGGTGAGGATTAAAAAAAAAAGATTATTGTAAGGGACTCTCCCATGTCTGCAAGGCATAATAATATATGTTTTCTTTTACTAGGGTCATAATGACCCTAAGAACCCAGAGACAGTCCAAGACTCTGTTCCAAGAACCACTTGCAGTTGTTTGGCCAGCGTGACTTGCTTGCAAGTCAATTCCAGGCGAGTGTCCTTGGTTGTGTCCTGATTCTCAGGAATCCATCAGGTGAGGATTTAAAAAAAGAAAAAAATGAAGTTTGAGAAGGATGACTCTGACAGCTCTTTTTTCTAAATCAGATCTCAGGATATATGAACTATTTTTTTTCTTCAAATTTGTGAATTTAATTCTTTGAACAGTTTCAGAAAGTTATGAAAAATAAATGCAACTTTATAGTTAATAAATCATTAGTACTGGAAGGGGGAAACGTACATGTAGTGGAGATGCTTAGAAAATCAAAAGTTGCAGGTTTTGTTAATGAGAGGTAGGGAACATGAGCCTCTTAATCTCAATCTTCAGCAAAGTAAATAAAGCCAAAACCAATTTCGGTTGTGGTGGTTTTTTCCAAGAACTGGCAGTTCACACCCTTGCACAAGACTTTGCCTTTTACAATCACTGGAGCAGTTCCTCACACTGAGTAACTACGATGGAGCTGCTGGGAATCACTACTCCTGTTTTTATTTTTTGTGTCACTTGCCTTGTTTTCCTTTTGGTGCGGAAAGAAAGTCACAAACGGGGAAAGCTCCCCCCGGGCCCAGTTCCCCTCCCCATCATTGGGAATCTGGTGCATGTAGACTTGAAGAACATCCCTGCGTCTCTCTGCAAGGTAAGGGGGTGTCATTCTGGGCCTGGTCATCTCCAGGTAAGGGGGTTGTCTTCCTTTTCCGGCTCTGTACCTGGTGTCTATCTCTGTATTACAAGACATATATCCTCTTTCTTTCTAGACTGGACACTTCAGAGCAGGCAACAGGTATGTTGAACAGACCTGAGATATAGGTTTGATTTTAGTGAAGGAGAAAATTCTGGAATCGGAACATACTGTTGTAGACCAACGAGACAGACCAAACTCAGACTCTGAACTTGGTTCAAATTAAGAGACCTTTGCCCTGGCTGGTTTGGCTCAATGGTTAGAGCGTCGGCCTGCGGTCCGGAGAGACCCAGGTTTGGTTCCCGCTAAGGGCACGTACCTTGGTTGCAGTTTGTACCCCCGTCCCTGGTTGGGTCGTGTGGGTGGCAGCCACTCACTGTAACCCACTGGTCTTGGGGTTAAATCAAATCCTTGATTCTAAAGTGTCTTCAGTTTCTTCTACTGTGGCTAGTCTCTGGTAAGGAGTGCTCAGGACCATGAGCTTAACAGTCTGTATTCTTTCCCTAATAAATTGCATTAAGCGATTAATCAGGATTGGGCCACAGGTTAACATGAATAGGAGGAGGATTAAGGGGCCCGCAAGGCCAGTGATAAGAGTGGTGAACCATGGGGACCAATTAAAGAGGTTCTCATACCAGTTTTTGGAGGTTGATAGAGACTTCTCTCATTCGTCCAGTCGCCTTCTAACTAATTTTATGTTTTCTTTAATAATACCAGGGTGGTTAGCATAAGAGCAACAGGTTTCTCCTAAGACTAAACAGAGAAGAAATAAACCTGTGGAATGATGTTAGCAAGAATACATGTCTTTGGTTTCAACGGGAAAGACACAGGGAGTCAGTCCTGAGGCACAAGCAAACTAGGTCCCGGGGGGTACAGTTAGGACCCAAGTCTCTTGTGATGAGGAGCTTAATGGGGTTAGGGTGGTAGTGCCCCCCATGAGTTTGCATAAGGGGAAGAGCTTAAGTCATAGTTGCCGATGATGAAGCATGTCCCTTGTCCTTGTAGGTCTCCGAGGGTCAGGCGGGGCCGTACCTTCATAGCAGTGGCCTCCCTTGAGTGCATCTAAATTGGGTAGGCGCCTTACCAGCGATCAGAGTCAGGAAAGAGACTGGGAGGAAACCCTGGAGGGCTTTACCTTCAGGGGATCCTCGGTCCGCTGTAAGGCCCCTTGCTCAGGTATTTGCTCAGGGAGTGCTTTCATTACCTGAGTGTGGTGAATCTGACATTCCCGTCCTGCTACCTTCAGAGCAGTGGGCGTAGTCAGGATAACAGGAAAAGGGCCAGTCCAGCGAGGCTCGAGGGAAGCAGGCTGATGTTTCTTGACCCAGACCCAGTCACCTGGGGCAAAGTCGTGCGGTGGTATCTGGGGTGTCCCCAGTTGGGGTCTGGCATCCTTGATTAGCTGTCGGGTCTGTTCTCTCAGCCTCTGGATTGCCTTCAAAGAGCTGAGGAGGTTATGGTTACCCAGGTTGGCTAAGACCTCGTCCCCGATTTTGGGTAGAATAGGGGGAGGTCGGCCAAACATGATTTTAAATGGGGTGAAACCCTTAAGATAAGGGGGTACAGCGCACACAAAAGAGGGCCAAAGGAAGGAGCCTTACCCAGTTGTCGCCCGTCACAAGGTGGAGCTTAACGTTTCCTTTAATGTCCTATTCATTCTCTCTACCTGTCCTGAACTCTGCGGCCTGTAGACACAATGCAATTTCTAAGTAATCCCTAAAACTTTAGCTAACAATGTTGTGGTTTTAGCAATGAATGCCGGGCTGTTGTCAGACCCCAGAGCTAGAGGGAGGCCAAATCGGGGGACTATCTCAGAGAGCAGTGACCGGGCTACTGTGGTTGCAGTTTCAGTCTCGGTAGGAAAAGCCTCAGTCCAGCCGGAGTAGGCATCTATGAAAACAAGCAGATATTTACAGCCATATTGGCTAGGGGCCACCTCAGTAAAGTCAATTTCCCAGTGGCTACCAGGAGCTGTGCCTCGTTCTCGGGTCCCTAGGTCTGTTGTTTCCCAAGGGTGAGAGTTGACTTGGGCACAGGCAGGGCATCTCCTTATTTCAGATTTTATCCATCTGTTGAGGTTTGGCACATAAAAGTCCTGAGCTGTGAGACTGGAGAGTTTAGTCTTGCCAAGGTGGGTGCCCTGATGGAGCTGAGAGATCAGCTCTAGGCCCAGGGCCGCAGGCAAGAGGATCCTCCCGTCGGGGAGAAGCCTCCAGCCACACAGCCCCTGGTTGTAGTTGAGCCTGCATCCAAGTTCTTCCTCCTCTTGGGGATAGGAGGGCTCCTTGGGGAGGCTTTTCCCCGGAAGGACAGGAAGGATCTCTAGTGGCCCCACTGGTCTTAAAGCAGCCTCCTTGGCTGTCTGGTCGGCGAAGGCGTTCCCCTTAGCTTCAGGGGTGTCAGAGTTCTGGTGGCCCCGGTAGTGGATAATGGCCTCTTTTGTTGGTAGCCAAATGGCCTCTAGGAGGGCAAGGATTTCTTCTTTCTTTATTTTTTAAATTAATTAATTTATTTTTGTTACAGATGTTTTTCTTTTTTCCCCCACTAGTTCCCCTCCCCTCTCTCCCCACCCTGTCCCCAGCTTTGTTGTCCATGTCCATTGTTCATGCATACATGCATATATGTTCTGTGGTTTATCTCTCCCCCACCACCACCTCTTCTGGGGATTGTCAGTCTGTACCCCACTTCCACGTCTCTGGGACTACCCCATTCCTCAGACTGTTATGTTCATTATATTTCACAAATGAGATCATATGATATTTATTTTTCTCTGTTTGGCTTGTTTCGCTTAGGATAATACTTTCCAGGTCCCTCCATGTTGTCTCAAAGGATAAGAGATCTTTCTTTCTTACAGATGCATAGTACTCCATTGTGTATATGTACCACTGCTTTTTTATCCATTTGTCTACTGGTGTACATTTGGGCTGTTTCCAGATCTTAACTATTGTAAATAGTGCTGCTACGAACATGGGGGTACATATATTCTTTCTGATTGGTATTTCAGGCTTCGTAGGGTATATATTCCTAGAAGTGGGATCACAGGGTCAAATGGCAGTTCAATTTTTAATTTTTTGAGGTAACACCATATTGTTTTCCATAGTGGCTGCACCAGTCTGAATTCCCACCAGCAGTGTACTAGAGTCCCCTTTTCTCCACACCCTCACCAACACTTGTTGTTTGATGATTTGTTGATGGCGGCCGTTCTGACAGGTGTGAGGTGATACCTCATTGTTGTTTTAATTTGCATCTCTCTGATGATTAGTGATGTTGAGCATTTCCTCATATGTCTCTTAGCCATTTGTATGTCCTGTTTGGACAGGTGTCTATTTAGTTCCTCTGCCCATTTTTTAATTGGGTCTTTGTCTTCCTTTTGTTGAGTTGTATGAGCACTCTATATATATTGGAAATTAACTCCTTATATGATATATCACTGGCAATTATGCTATCCCATACAGTGAGTTCCCTTTCCATTTTGATGATTGTATCTTTTGCTGTGCAGAAGCTTTTTAGTTTGATGTAGTCCCATGTGTTCATTTTCTCCTTTGTTTCTGTTGCCTTAGGGGATGTATCAATGAAACTTCTGCTGGGTATGATGTCTGAAACTTTGTTGCCTACATTTTCTTCTAGGATTTTTATGGATTCATGAATCACATTTAAGTCTTTTATCCATTTTGAGTTTATTCTTGTGTATGATGTAAGTTGATGGTCTAGTTTTATTTTTTTGCATGTAGCTGTCCAGTTTTCCCAGAACCATTTATTAAAGAGGCTCTCTTTACTCCACTGTATCCTCTTGCCACCTTTGTCAAATATTAATTGAGCATATTGTCTTGAGTCCGTTTCTGGGTTCTCTGTTCTGTTCCATTGATCTATCTGCCTGCTCTTGTGCCGGTACTAGGCTGTTTTGATTATACTGGCTTTGTAGTATAACCTGAAATCTGGTTATGTGATCCCTCCAACTTTGTTCTTTTTCAAGATTGCTGTGGCTATTCGAGGTCTTTTTTGGTTGCATATGAACTTTTGAGGTATTTGTTCTAGTTCTGTGAAGTATGTCATTGGTATTTTGATGGGGATTGCATTGAATCTATAGATTGCTTTGGGTAATATGGACATTTTAATGATGTTAATTCTCCCAATCCATTAACAAGGTATGTGCTTCCACTTTTTTATATCTTCCTCTATTTCTTTTTTCAATGACCTGTAGTTTTCTGCAAATAGGTCCTTTATTTTTTTGGTTAAGTTTATTCCTAGGTATCTTAATTTTTTTTGTTGCGATGGTAAATGGTAAATCTGTGAGTTCATCATTGGTGTATGATGCCGTCGATTTCTTGACATTAATTTTGTATCCTGTTACTTTGCCAACTTCATTTATTAAGTCTAGTAAATTTTGATGGAGTCTTTGGGGTTTTCTACGTACAGTATCATGTCATCTGCAAATAATGACAGTTTCATTTCCTCCTTTCCAATTTGGATCCCTTTTATTTTTTTCTTCCTGTCTGATCTGTGGCTAAGACTTCAAGTACTCTGTTAAATAAAAGTGGTGAAAGTGGGCATCCTTATCTTGTTCCTGTTCTTAAGGGAAATGCTTTTAGCTTTTGCCCATTGAGTATGATGTTAGCTGTAGGTCTTTCATATATGGCCTTTACTTTTTTTTTTTAATCCTCTTTCATTTCTGATTTTGTGTATTTTTGTTCTCTCTCTTTATTTCTTGGTGAGTCTAGCTAAGGGTTCATCAATCTTGTTTATCTTTTCAAGGAACCAGCTCTTTGTTTTATTGATTCTTTGAATTGTTTTTTTGGTCTCTATGTCATTTATTTCTGCTCTGATCTTTACTATTTTCTTCCTTCTGCTTGCTCTGGGGTTTTCTTTTTGTTTGCTTTCTAGTTTTTTAAGTTGTGAGGTTAGATTATTAGAAATTTTTCTTGCTTCTTGAGGTAAGCCTGTAGTGCTATGGACTTTCCTCTCAGATTTGCTTTTGCTGTATCCCATAGATTTTTGTATTGTTGTATGTTTATTTTCATTGGTTTCCAGGAAGTTTTAAATGTCTTCCTTGATCTCCATGGTAACCCATTCATTGTTCAATAACATGCTATTTAGCCTCCATATTTTCAAATGTCTTTGCATGTTCTTGTTGCAATTATATTCTAGTTTCATGCCACTGTGATCTGCGAAGATGCTTGATATGATTTCCATCTTCTTGAACTTGTAGAGACTTAGTTTGTGTCCTAACATGTGGTCTGTCTTTGAGAACGTCCCATGTGCACTTGAGAAGAATGTGAATTCTGCAGTTTTGGTGTGTAATTCTCTATAGATATCTATTAAATCTATTTGACCTAGCGCTTCATTTAGAGACTCTGTTTCCTTGTTAATTTTTTGTCTAGAAGATCTATCCAGTGATGTCAGGGTGTTGAAGTCCCCTGCTATGATTGTATTGCTGTTGATTTCTCCTTTGAAGTCCTCCGGAAGATTTTTAATATATGTTGGTGCTTCTATATTGGGTGCATATATGTTTCCCAAGGTTATATCTTCCTGTTGGGTAGATCCTTTCAATATTATGCAGTGGCCTTCTTTGTCTCTAGTTATGGCCTTCATTTTAAAATCTACTTTATTAGATATGAGTATTGCTACCCCAGCTTTTTTCTGCTTTCCGTTTGCTTGGAAGATTTTTTTCCATCCCTCCACTTTCAACCTATGTGAGTCTTTTGTTCTGAGGTGGGTATCTTATAAACAACATATATGTGAGTCATGCTTTCTTATCCAGTCAGTTACTCTGTGTCTTTTTATCGGAGCATTCAAACCATTCACATTTAAGGTGATAATTGATATGTACTTATTTATTGCCATTTTTGTTTAGTGTTGTTATATTTTTCTTACTATTTCTTCTACTAATTACAGCAGTTCTCTCAGCATATCTTGCAGTGCTGGTTTGGTGTTAATATATTCCCTTGGCCTTTTTTTTTTGTCTGGAAAGCTCTTTATTTGACCTTCTATTTTGAATGATAGCCTTGCTGGATAGAGTAGTCTTGGATTCAGATCCTTGTTTTTCATGACCTTTATTACTTCATAACCATTCCCTTCTGGCCTGCAGTGTTTCTGTTGAGAAGTCAGCTGAGAGCCTTATGGGGGTTCCTTTGTAGGTTACCTGTTGCTTATCTCTTGCTGCCTTTAGGATTCTGTCTTTGTCTTTAATTTTTGGCATTTTAATTACTATGTGTCTTGGTGTGGGCCTGTTTGGGTTCTTCTTACTTGGGGCTCTCTGTACTTTTTGAACTTGAATGCCTTCTTCCTTCATCAAGTTAGGAAAATTTTCTGTCACTATTTCTTCAAATATATTCTCTAACCCTTGCCCATTTTCTTCCTCTCCAGGGTCTCCTATGATGCAAATGTTATTACGTTTTCAGTTGTCCCACAGTTCTCTTATGCTATTGTCCTGTTTTTTTAATTGTTTTTTCCTTTTGATTTTCTGATTGGTTGATTTTTTTCTACCCTGTCTTCTAATTCACTGATCTGGTCCTCAGCTTTCTCTACTCTGCTGGTTAGTCCTTCCAATGTGTTCTGTATTTCTGCTATGTCATTCTTCATTTCCACTTGGTTGGTTTTCACTGTTTCTATA
The DNA here is from genome assembly GCF_014108415.1 of Molossus molossus. NCBI lineage: Eukaryota > Metazoa > Chordata > Mammalia > Chiroptera > Molossidae > Molossus > Molossus molossus. Next base: position 23,991,573 of record NW_023425352.1, read on the forward strand.
TCTTTACTCATGGTGCTGATGTCCTTGATCATGCTGTTGAGCTTCCTCAAGATCATGGCTCTGAACTCTATCTCCGATAATTTGCTTAACTGCATTTCATTTATCTCATGTTCGATAGAGTTCCTTTGTTCTTTCATTTGGGATTTGTTTCTTTGTTTCACCATTTTGGCTATCTCAGTGGGTTTTGGAGCCTGCCAAATTTTCCCTGTGGGTGTTGGTGTTCTGTTGTTTGTGGCTCCCTCTGCTGGGTTTGGATGAGCCTGGGTGGGCCCACGTTAAACACCACTGTCAAGTCTTACTTTCCTGGGTAGAGTTGCAAGCCCAGGAAAGGTTCAGTTATCCTCTAGCTTTTTCCTGGTGTCTCAATTACTCAGTGCCTTGGAATGTAGCCCTGGTGTTCTGCATAAGAGGATTTCCAGAGGGTGGATAGATGCTGGTTGTTAATGAGCCTCAATATGCATTTCTTTGCCTCACCTGGGAAAGGCTGAATCTTTGAGGGGAGCTGCTGCTTTTCCCACAGCTCAGGGAAGGAGCACACTGGCCACCATCTTTTGTGACCGCAACTCAGCAAAAACTGAATGCCCTCCAAATCCCGGGTGTCCCCACAGAGTTCCAGCCCAGTCTGCCTTCCCTCTACCGTACCCCCCCACCCCCCCAGGTGAGTGGCTGTGGCTATTTTAGCACTTTGTTCCGGCTCTCTGCACTGTGGAATGGGCTTGGTCTTTATTCCCCAAGGGTGCTGCTCACAGCTAAGACGGCTGCTGTCCATGGGTTCCCAGTCTGCCACCCTCTCGCGCCTCGGCAGATCCTACCAGTGTTCCTGGTTATATGGTCCTGTCCTGCTGCTTTACTGTTGCTTTTTTCTGAGGATTTGTCTATTTTAGTTGTAATTCCCATTTGGTCCTGGGAAATTGTCTGTGTAGTTTACATTCACTCCACCTCCATTTTCACATCCTCTACGCCTATCTTGGGTGTAGCTGGGTCACACAGTCCTCTCTGGTGCCCCCACACCCTGCAGGTCCCGCAGGTAACTGGATCGCACAGTCCCTGCTGGGTCGCACAGGCCTCTCTGGTGCTTCAGCACCCTGCAGGTCCCACGGGTAACTAGATCACACAGTCCCTGCTGGGTCGCACAGGCCTCTCTGGTGCTTCAGCACCCTGCCAGTCCCGTGGGCAGGCAGCTGGATCGCACCAGTCCCTCTCGGGCTCCGGCTTCCCACTGCTCTTGTGAGCTGCTGGACTGCACAGGCCTCTGATGAGCCCCAGGTCCCGCTGCTGGCGGCTGGGGAGTGCTGCTGCCCAGTGGGGCTCAACTCCTGCTCAGCTTTTGTTGTAGTTTTTCGGGATGGGTCTCAGCTGCTGGTCTGTGCTTCTGTTGCCTGGGGATGGATGTCTGCTCCCCAGCCTCTGTTGCTGGGGGTATATCTGGACTCTGATTGGGCTGTTACTGTGGGGGATGGTGCTGGGCTCAGGGCTGTCCGCGGCTTCCACGACCGGCGTCTTGGCAGCTTCACTACTATGTACAGGTCTGTGTTGACACAGAGTGTCCACTGGTCCAATGGTGTCAGGTGCGCTGGTGGGCTCAGGTTGCTGGGCCCTAGCCGCTCCCACTGCCTCCTCCTAGGGAAGACCTGGGATTTTCCGAAATGGTGGGACCTCCCTGTGGCACAGACAGAAACGCCCTGAAGAACTGCTTACCTTGGTAGCTGGCTGCTCCCGTCCACAGCACAGGAACCTTCTGCTCCGAGGCTCTGCACTGCTTGGGTTTGGTCGTCCACCTTCACGTCCACTCACACTCGCTCACACTCGCTCACTCTCTCACACACTCACTCTCCCTCCGGTCCTGCCCACCGCCATCTTCCCGAGCTCTCTCTTCTTTATTGTTGATGTTTCCCTCCTGAGGTTAGGAGTCCCCTTTCTTGGTAGAGGGCCCCGTGGACATGGGCTGTGGCGAAGGCATACCGGCTGTCAGTGTAGATGTTTACTGACTTGCCTTTCGCCCATCTTAAAGCCTGAGTTAGAGCAATTAGTTCAGCCCTCTGAGCTCAAGTCCCGTGCCCTAGAGCCTGGGCCCAGATGACCTTACCTTGCATGACTACTGCTGCTCCCGCACACCGGACCCCTTCCCAGATGAAGCTGCTTCCATCTGTGTAGAGAGCACACTCTGGAGTTGGGAGAGGGTTGTCAGTAGGTCAGACCTCAGGTTAGTTAGTCTCAAGAATGTCTGAGCACTCATGAAGGGAGCCTGAGGGTCATCGTCAGGCAGCAGGGTGGCCGGGTTGAGGGCAGAGGTCTTCAGGAACTGGATTCAGGAGGAGTCTAAGAGGAGTACCTTGTATTGGGTGATCCGGGCATTAGACATCCACCGGTCTGGAGGGCTCCTGAGGAGAGCCTCAACAGAGTGCACCCCAGTAATCTGGAGGTCTTGCCCTAGAGTCAGCTTGGAAGCTTCTTTAACTAAAATAGCAGTAGCTGCGATTGCTCCCAGGCTACCGAGTCTAATCTCTTAGATAAGTAGGCATCTGGTCTCTTCCAAGGCCCTAATGATTGGGTTAGGACCCCTTTGGCAATGCCTCGAGTCTCAGAGAGGAAGAGCTGAAAGGGCTTAGTGATATCAGGCAGAGCTAGGGCTGAACAGACATTAAGGCCGTTTTTAGTTTCTCAAATTCCTATTGTAATGTTACCTTGGGTTCCCAGGGGCCTAATCTGTAGGAGCCCCGGCCCCCTCATTCAGTGTCTTCCAGGAGGATGAGGTCCTTAGGTTTCTGTCGGGCCCCCCTCTTAGGGCAGTCTTTCTTCCAATGGCCATATTTGCAGTAGGCACATTGGTTAGGGTCAAGAGGTGGCCGAGGTTTCCGTGGGCTTGTCCTGTGTTTTTAGGCCCATTTCCCGTTGTTCTTTCTGATTCTCCTGAAGAGCAGTTATGACTCCCTTTGTGACTCCTTTGGTATTAGCCGTTTCTGGGTCGTCCCTGGTGTTAAATACTCTCTGAGCTATTTCAACTAACTCACTAAAATTCTTTCCTTCAAAACCCTCCAAATTCTGGAGTTTCCTCCTAATGTCTGGGGCCGACTGGGTGACAAAGGCAATATTAATGGCCTGTCTATTCTGAGGGGCCTCCGGGTCTATGGGAGTAAAGAGGCGATAAGCCTCCATGAGACGTTCAAGAAAGGCCGCTGGGGACTCCCCTGCGGTTTGAACAGTCTCGCTTACCTTAGACAGAGTAGTTGGCTTTCTAGCAGCTCTGGGGAGGCCCTGAAGTAGAGATGGGCGATACTGGGTTAAAGCCTCCTTACCTTGATCGGTGATCGGGTCCCAGTCAGGTCGAAGGGTAGGGAGGTAGACCCCTCATTGGGCTGGATTCGTGAGGGGTTGGTCATCTGGCCCGAGAACAGAGTTCGCTGCCTCTCTGTGGATCCTGTCCCTCTCCTCAGAGGTGAACAGCACCTGCAACAATTGCTGACAGTCATCCCAAGAGGGCTGATGGGTGTGGAAGACTGTCTCTAGGACAGAGATTCAACCTTGGGGTTTATCAAAGAAGGAGGGGTTCTGTTGTTTCCAGTTATACAGATCACTAGTCAAGAAGGGGACATAGACGATGAAGGGCCGATTCTGGTCTCCACCCGGTGGTGGAGCAACCTGACGGAGGGGCAGGACGGCAGCCGAGGAGTCTGGTGCCTGTGGAGGACGGTTATAAGGGGTGCTGGCTGCCAGCACGTGTATGGGAAGGACTGAGCAGCTGAAGGGCTTCAGCCTCTCCGGCCACGGTAGTGGCGGGTGGTGGAGACCAATAAGGGGGTGGCCTCAAAGAGTCAGTGAGAGGGTCTTCTGGGGGACCTGAAAGAACAGGGTAAAGTCTCCCAGAGGGAGTAGGAGCCGAGGGCTTCTGAGGCTTCTGCGGTGGCTGAGCAAGTAATATCTTCTTCCTATTAGGCCAAGAGCATTTCTTAACATAATTAGGTTTGTCAGTAGCTATGTCAATCCAAACATCAGTGTAAGGAGTTTGGTCTGGGTGTCCGGGAGTCCCATAGATAACGTCTCAGACTGCAAACAAAGAGCCTAAATCAAAAGTGCCCTGGGAGGGCCAGTTGACCCGGAAAGTGGGCCTCTCCAATTCGCACAAAGTGCACAAGAACCCAGGGTCTACCGAGATGCCATAACCTGAGGCGCGATTGGAAAATCTGAGAAGTTATCAAGGAGACATTGAAGAGGGGTCTTAGGTCCTGAAAGTCCCTGACCCATTTTGAAGGACACAGGCTGGCACAACACAGAAATACAAAACACAAAAGGACAAACAAATAAGGCAGACAAAAAGCCAGACAAACCGAACCGGGGCCAAGAGCGAACAAAGTCTCGCTGTGGCCCTGGGGCTGGATCTCTGTGCTGCGTCCAGCAGATCCACTTCCCCTCACTCTGCAGAGTTTCCAGAAACAGACTTACCGAGGGACGTCCCGTCTGCTGAACCGAACCTGGGCCCAGGGTTTCCAGATGCTCTCTAGATGGAATTTGGAGTCGAGACAATTCCAGGGCAGAATGGCGTCCGGGGCGGAGGAACGTCTCTCCGAGGCCTTCCCCTAGACCGCCCGTCCGCTCCCGGGATGGACCTGTCTCCTGGAGTCTGAGGAGGTCAACCTGCCAGAGGGGGACCTCACTTGTCAAAATGCTGTAGATCTCCAAATGTAGACCAACGAGACAGACCAGACTCAGACTCTGAACTGGGTTCAAATTAAGAGAGCTTTATTAACCGTGCCGCAACTGTCCCATCCTACGCAGAGGAGAGAGCAGCCCCAAGCTTGGGGTTCGCGGGGGAGGGTTGCTCATATAGTTGTCTTAGCCCCTGTTAAGAAATGTGGGCCAAAGGTTTGCGAGCAAGCAAGCACGTACAGAAGCAGATATCTGCAGTTAGCCGTTACGCCCGAGGGATGAATTAACTATACAATGGGTTAACTCTGGCTGATGTATATTTCCTTCCTTGCTTAATGGAATAATTTTTACTGTAGTTCACTTAGCATGTGTTTGTCCTTCACAATATTTTCATTGAAAGGCATCCAATCCCCTCAGTAAATAATACTTACCAAAAGGCAAGCCCAGCAAATGTAAAAATGTGTTAAATGTTAAACGTCCTTTGATATGATTATTATTGTTACTACTATTTTACACTAAATGATCAATAGGATACATTGTGATCCTCACTCCCCTCCCCAACGTCATGCTCTGATACAACCCAGCTCTGCTACCCTGACTCATGAGAAAAGATACTGTCACCAGGAGTTCATTGTACAAGGGTGTATTATCCATAATAACCTATATATGTCCATCAATGGATAAATTTTTTAAATGTGGGGTATCTACCTATCATCTATCTATCAATCTGCCTATTCTCTCCCACACATACTGGAATATTATTTAGCTTTTATTTTTTTATCCTCACCCGAGGACATTTTTCGATATTTTTTTCAGATAGAGTGGGAGGGAGAGAAAGAGAGAAACATCGACGTGAAAGGGACACATCAAGTGGTTGCCACCTGCACGACCCAACCAGGGCCGGGGACCAGCTGCAACCGAGGTACGTGCCCTTCGTGGGAACCGAACCCGGGTCTCTCCGGACCGCAGGCCAACGCTCTAACCGCTGAGCCAAACCGGCCAGGGCATATTATTTAGCTTTTAAGAAAATAAGGCCCTGGCCCATTTGGCTCAGCAGTTAGAGCATCGGCCTGCCGTCCGGAGAGACCCGGGTTCAGTTCCCACTAAGGGCACATACCTCAGTTGCAATTTGTCCCCGGCCCTGGTTGGGTCGTACGGGTGGCAATCACTCGATGTGTCCCTTTCACATGAATGTTTCTCTCTCTCTCTCTCTCCCTCCCATTCTATCTGAACAAAAAATGGAAAAATGTCCTCGGGTGAGGAAAAGAAAAGAAGGAAACCCTGCTATTTACAACATGGATGAACTTGGAAGATATTATCCTAAGTAATATATCAGACACAGAAAGACTTATAATGCATGACCTCACTTACATGTGGAATCTAAAATAGTCAAACCTATAAAAATAGAGTAGAATGGTGTTTGAAAACTGTGCCCCAATTGTTGGCTGTTCAATACTCTCTTTTTCCTCTTAGAACAATGCTATGATAAATATATAGATTTTCGTCCTTTTTCATACCTGCTTAGTGAGCTCTCCCCCAAACCCTTGTCCTGGATCCTTCCTTCTCAGTTTTAGTTGAACTTTAAATCTTACCTCCTCATAGATGCCTGACCTCTCTGTTTTATTAAGTTTTCCCATTATTATCCAACACAGTACTCTTCACGTTCATAGAATTATGCTCAATTTCTATTGCAAATGTAGTTTGTTTGGCTGTTTGCTGCCTAAAACTTGACTCGATTCTACGTTCCATCGGGGCTCCTGGGCTGTCCACAGTGTCTGACACAGTATTGGTGCTTACTAAATAAATGGAAAGAGTGAATCCTTGACTATACCCTAGGTTAAATTTCTAAAATGGAATGGAAGGGGCAAAGGCTAAGCTAAGTATAAATTATTACTTAATTTCTACCCAATCCTCCAGTGGAGAGATTTCACAATAGCATTTATACAACTGCTTGAATCTTCTTTCCAGTTAGCCAAAGAGTATGGCCCTGTGTTCACGCTGTACTTTGGTCCCAAGCCTGTCGTGGTCTTGCATGGATATGAGGTGGTGAAGGAAGCGCTGGTCAACCAAGGTGATGAATTCCTCGGTAGAGGGCCTTTTCCAATTATTTCAGATGTCCTGAAAGGATATGGTATGTTTCAAATCAAAATATGGGTTAATTTCTTTAGCAAGAAATGATTAACTAACAATAAATGTCTGATGTGCACCAAGCAACTGATTAGATGCTACAGTACTGCAATGTAATTTTGATGCTATTACCCAGAGTTAGTGCAGACGCCATAGGTTAAAGGCATCATCCCCAAGACTGCCCTCACTTCAGATGCTAGCCATAATTCAGGGATTCCCAGGTCACCCATGTTTCTGACCAACTGGTGAAAAATTCAGGGGTTCCTGTGACCTCCTTAGGTCTAATAGTTGGTAGACTTATTCACAGAACTCAGGAAGGTGCTAACTTGCAATTATAGTTTTATTATATGAAGGATGGAAATGAAGAGACACATAGGGCAAGGGTTGAGAGAGTCCCAATCACAGAACTTCTCTGTCCTCTCCCTGGGAATCGGAATGTGTCACCCTCTGGGCACATTGATGTGTTCACCAACCAGGAAGCTCACCTGAGCTTTGGTGTAGAGTTCCTATTACATGAGCATGATGGATTGAGTCATTGACTACATGAGTGAACCCAATCTCTAGCTCCCTCTACTTCCTGAAAGTCGAGAGATCAGTTGATATCCTTTGCCTCAAGCCCTAACCTTCTAAACCCATCCTTTGTCTTTCCGCATAGCCAGCCCCATCTTTGTTTTTATTTTGATTGTGTAATATTTGGTATATGTAAAAGAATACAGTTAATACCTCCAAACCACTTAAAATTGTAAAATTGCAAGTCCCAGAGAAGTAGAGTTGATTCTGTTGAAGAACAAAATTCAACTGAGTAAATTTGAAGATTGAATTGGTTTTATGAAGCTATCCAACATATCGGACAGCTTCTGTTCTATCAACAAGAACGACTTCTGAGGGGTTGTACAAAAGGGAAGGTGTTAACAGGCAGACAGGTATGGGAGGGGAGTTATTAGCAAAAGGAAAGAAAGACTTATTCTTAGGTCAAGTCCTCTACTTTTGGGAGAAAGGGAATGGCAGGAGTTTTATCATGTAGATTACCTGGCTGCATAGATTAGGAAATTCCAGACTGATGGGTTTAAAATTCCGCTCCTGGGAGAGGCTGAAACTGCAGTCAGGTTAGTAATTAAGTTTTTTTTTTTTTTTTTTTTTATCCTCACCCGAGGACATTTTTCCATTTTTTGTACAGATAGAGCGGGAGGGAGAGAGAGGAAGGGCGAGAGAGAGAGAGAGAGAGAGAGAAACATCGATGTGAAGGGACACATCGAGTGGCTGCCACCCGCACGACCAACCAGGGCCGGGGACAAACTGCAACCGAAGTACATGCCCTTAGCGGGAACCGAACCCGGGTCTCTGCGGACCGCAGGCTGACGCTCTAACCGCTGAGCCAAACTGGCCAGGGCAGTAATTAAGTTTTGATTTGGTGACGTGGCTTAGCAAAAGTGACTCCATTTTGGCCCGTATTTCTTTTATTAACAATTCCCCCCTTTCAATCAAACTCTCAGACTGAGAGGTACGATCACATTTTAGAGCATGAGCCCCACTCTCCGCGCCTGCTGTGCAGTTCTCTCCGCTTTCATTGATCTGATATTCACGGGTCGCAGCTTCGGGTTCACAATCCTTAAACAGGCATTCCTTTTCTTCTTCTTCTTTTACTTCTTTTACTTTATTGATTTTAGAGAGAGAGGAAGGTTGAGGGAGAGAGATGGAAACATCAATGAGAGAGAACATAAATTGGCCGCCTCCTGCATGCCCCTCACTGGGGATTGGGCCCACAACCTGGGCATGTGCCCTGATTGGGAATTGAACTGGTGACTTCTTGGTGGGTCAACGCTCAACCACTGAGCCACACCGGCTGGGCAGTTTTCTTTTCTTTGTGACAATTATTTCACCCAAACCCCAAAATAGGTTGTGCTCTTAAATTGCCATTTGCTGCCCTGGCCGGTTTGGCTCAGCGGTTAGAGCGTCGGCCTGCGGTCCGGAGAGACCCGGGTTCAGTTCCTGCTAAGGGCATGTACTTCGGTTGCAGTTTGTCCCCGGCCCCAGTTGGGGTCGTGTGGGTGGCGGCCACTCGATGTGTCTCTCTCACGTCGAGGTTTCTCTCTTTCTCCCTCTCTTCCTCCTGCTCTATCTGAAGATAAATGCAAAAGTGTCCTCAGGTGAGGATTAAAAAAAAAAATTTGCCATTTGCTGAATCCCTGCTAAGGGGCAGTGGAAACAGTTGCAAGTAGACACAAGATATTAGCTTTAGGGAAGATCGACTCTGTGACACTAAGTCCTTTCCTGCTCCTTGCTTCTTTCCCTAGGACTCATTTTCAGTAATGGAGAGACATGGAAGCAAATGCGACGCTTCTCCCTCATGACCCTGAGGAACTTTGGAATGGGGAAGAGAAGCCTTGAGGAGAGGATCCAGGAGGAAGCCAAGTACCTGGTGGAGGAGCTCAGAAAAACAAAGGGTGAATTCCACTCCGTTGGGGACAAGGGGACTTCCCACACACACCGCTCCCAGTCAAAGCTCCTCCTTTGGGAATCCCTTTGTGGTCCATCACCTGCTCTCTTTAATCAGGGAGCTGGCTAGGAAAAGGGTTAGGAAGAAAATGATGCAGGGCTTTTAGTTAGGACTCTCAAGTCCTTTAGTTTAGACTCATTTTCCAACTTCAGCACTTACTGGAATATAAATTTGGACAAGTTTCTTAACTTCTCTAAGATGCAGTTTCCACATCTGAAAAATGGGGCTAACACATCAAACCTCTGAATGAGAGTGAAATAATTGAGTTTGCAAGACAGTCACATGTTATCCATTATATAGTAAATGCTCCATAATGTCAACTGTGGCTCTTATGACTACTAAAGTATTCATATAATAACATAATTGATATTATTATTAGCATAGTGTAATACTATCCAGTAGCAGTATTATTAGAAGGTGTTTACATCCTAATTTGGAAAAGTTTATAGGAAATAAATTCTATGTAAACATCTGAGCAGGGAGAAGGTGAAAATTCTATTTTTTAAAAATAATGATTTAAAATTTTTTTTCTTTTAATTTTTTTTTTTTTAATCCTTACCCGAGGACATTTTTCCATTTTTTGTTCAGATAAAGTGGGAGGGAGAGAGAGAGAAAGAGAGAGAGAGAAACATTGACGTGAAAGGGACACATTGAGTAGCTGCCACCCTCACGACCAACTAGGGCCGGGAACAGCCAAGGTACGTGCCCTTAGCGGGAACCGAACCCAGGTTTCTCTGGACCGAAAGCTGACACTCTCTAACCACTGAGCCAAACTGGCCAGGGCATGATTAAAAATTTTTTTGATTATATAGATTATTTATTTACTTAATGTTTATTTATTGATTTTTGTTACAAATGTTCCTCCTTTTTCCCCCATTGACACCCTCCTCCCAATTCCCCCACCTCCAGCATTATCGTCTATGTTCTTGTTTACACATACATGCATATAAGTTCTGTGGTTTATCTCTTCCCTCCCCCGATGTCCACCTCTTCTGAGGTTTGTCATTTTGCACCCCACTTTCATGTCTTTGAACTTGCTTTGTTCATTATATTCCACAAATAAGTGAGATCATGTGGTATTTGTCTTTTTTATTTTTTATTTTAATTTTGTTACAGATGTTTCTCCTTTTTTTTCCCCCATTGACACCCTCCTCCTCATTCCCCTCACCCCGTCCCCGGCTTTGTTGTCCATGTTCATTGGTTATGCATATAAGTTCTGTGGTTTATCTCTTCCTCCCCCCACCACCCCCGTTTCTGAGGGTTGTCAGTCTGTACCCTACTTCCATGTCTCTGGGTCTACTCTATTCCTTAGACTGTTATGTTCATTATATTCCACAAATAAGTGAGATCATGTGGTATTTGTCTTTTTCAGCTTGGCTTGTTTCACTTAGGATAATAGTCTCCAGGATAATACTCCTCCATGTCGTCTCTAAGGATAAGAGATCTTTCTTTCTTACTGCTGCATAGTATTCCATTGTGTACATGTACCACAGCTTTTTTTTTTTTTTTTTTATCCTCACCCGAGGACATTTTTCCAATTTTTGTACAGATAGAGTGGGAGGGAGAGAGAGAGAGAGAGAAACATCGACGTGAAAGGGACACATCGAGTGGCTGCCACCCGCACGACCAACCAGGGCCGGGGACAAACTGCAACCGAAGTACGTGCCCTTAGCGGGAACCGAACCCGGGTCTCTCCGGACCGCAGGCCAACGCTCTAACCGCTGAGCCAAACCGGCCAGGGCCCACAGCTTTTTTATCTACTCATCTACTGATGGACACTTGGGCTGTTTCTAGATCTTAGCAATTGTAAATAGTGCTACTATGAACATAGGGGTACATACATTCTTTCTGATTGGTGTTGTGAAAATTCTATTATGTTGTTCATTTTTCACATCAGCTCAGCCCTTTGACCCTACTTTCATCCTCTCACTTGCTCCCTGCAATGTGATCTGCTCCATCCTCTTCAACTCGCGTTTCCAGTACCACGATGAGAAGTTCCTTCACCTGATGGGTTTGTTAAATGAAAATTTTCAGAGAGTAAACTCTCTATGGAACCAGGTAAGGCCAAGGCTCTGTACTCTTGGTTGATCTCATTGGTCCACTGGCAGCTTGCAGGCTGGGTAAAGGGCTATGAGCTCCACTCCCCTACTCCAGGAATAAGGTGCCAACGTCAGCATTCATGGTCACCTTCCCTCCATGTATGTCGAGTGAATGAGTGCAAGGACAGTTATCCCAGCATTATCAGAAGTTGCCCTCTGCTTGCCTCTATGGGTTTACTCACACAGAAGAAGACAGATAAGACATTCCCAGTTGCATATATTTCTTTTAAGCCCCTCCACCCATTTTCTCCTGTATGACTCCGGGGTTGGCCAAAGCTGGGATGAGCAAGGAGATGAACAGGGGCTGCTCTTTTGTATGTAATATTTATCTTCCCTTCTCTTCTGCTTGGAAGTAGAGGAAGGGATTATCTGGTTAGACCACACAGAGGGTTAGACACGCCATTTAGAAACTCTGGCCTCTTTACAAACTGAATGTCCTGTGTGTTTTCCCCTCATACTTAGATGTATAATCTGTGGCCGAACCTCATAAGGCATCTTCCCGGAGAGCACAGATCATTTTCCAAAAGGATTCAAGATGTTAAAGATTTCATTCTGGAAAAAGTGAAAGAGCACCAAGAGTCCCTGGATCAGAATAACCCTCGAGACTACCTCGACTGTTTCCTCAGCAAGATGGAACAGGTATGTATGCACCGTCTCCAATACCGCGTCTCCTTCCCCAGAGAGCACGGTCACACCGTGTAGGTAATTCTTGGTATTTTGATTTTTATGGCAATGGGGTACACTATTATCAGTAATAATAGAACTTCAAAAATGGTCTGAAGCCCTCTTTTTCCTTTGTATTTTTATTTACTTCCTATACTTGTACATTAGCATTTAAATATTCTCGATACATATTTAGGACGACCTCCATGCTATACATACATACATAGAAATGCATGTTTCTGAACATATATTTACCTTGGGGTGGATAAAACACATGCATTTTCTTTACGCTTCACTTACACACATGTAGTCAGCCATTTTTGCAGTCTGTCATAGACCCATACATTATAAAAAAACGGATTGTGTTTTCTCATAGAAACAACTTCGTTATTTGAAATGAGTGGAGGCTAGCCCTGGCCGGTTTGGCTCAGTGGTTAGAGCGTCGGCCCATAAATCAGAGAGTCCCGGGTTTGGTTCCTGCTAAGGGCATGTACCTCGCTTGCAGTTTGTCCCTGGCCCCCGTTGGGGTTGTGTGGGTGGCGATCAGTCAATGTGTCTCTCACATCAATGTTTCTCTCTCTCTCTCCCTCCCTCTCTCCCTCCTGCTCTATCTAAAGATAAATGCAAAAAGTGTCCTTGAGTAAGGATTAAAAAAAAAACAGAGAAAACAGTGAAATGGGTGGTGGCTAAAGATTCTACAGCAAACACATTATACATTAACCATGAGTGGTATTAAAACTATTGAATAGTTGCCCTGGCCGGTTTGGCTCAGTGGTTAGAGCATCGGCCTGGGGTCCAGAGAGACCCAGGTTCAGTTCTTGCTAAGGGCACATACCTCGGTTGCAGTTTGTCCCCAGACCTGGTTGGGTCATGCAGAAGGCAGCCACTCGATGTGTCCCTTTCACGTCGATGTTTCTCTGTCTCTCTCTCTTTTCCCTTTCTCTGCCTCCCACTCTATCTGTCCTCAGGTGAGGATTAAAAAACTATTGAATAGCAAATACTCATCCACCCACTAACCCTCAGACTGTCTCAAAAAATACTAGTATGACTGTGCACAAGTACATCAGTAGGAAAGCAGCCAAGATGGTGAGCAGCAACAGATTGGAAAAATGATATTTCATGTATAAACATATATAACAACTAAAAATATGAAAATTATACTTTGAACCCTATAAAACTAACATTATCTATGCAAATGTCCCTCAAGTATATTTAAATGAAAGAAAAATACCATTCAATCATTATCAGAAATGTGCAAATTATAGCAAACATTTAATTAATGATAACTTGTTTAGTCTTAAGTTCTAAAGGGCTGGTTTGGATAGCCTGTTTCCTTAGAAAACATGTCTAAGAAAGGTGTGCCAAAGCTCCTTTACTGCTCAGAAATTTCCTTGGAGTCAGTAGAGGCATTTAAACTCATCAAAATATCCTCTTCACTCCAAAGGAAAATGTTGTGATGTAAAGGACATCCTGGAGGGGTCAGCAGTAGATGCAGAGAGAACAGTTAGGAGTTGCCTGAAGGTCAGTTTCCTGGTAGCAGAGCCTAAAACAGGGATTGATATGAAAATTATTTAAGGGAGATCTTTCTTTCTTACAGCTGCATAATATTCCATTGTGTACATGTACCACAGCTTTTTTATCCACTCATCTATTGATGGCCCCTTAGGCTGTTTCCAGATCTTAGCAATTGTAAATAGTGCTGCTATGAACATAGAGGTACATATATTCTTTCTGATTCATGTGTCAGGCTTCTTAGGATATATTCCTAGAAGTAGGATCACTGGGTCAAATGGCAGTTCAATTTTTAATTTTTTGAGGAAAACACCAAAGACCACATGATCTCACTTATTTATGGAATATAGTGAACAAAATAAGCTGATGAACAAAATAGACCCAGAGATGTAGAAAAAAGTAGGATACAGTCCAGCCAGTGTGGCTCAGTGGTTAGAAAGAGATACAAACATTGATGAGAGAGAACATTGATTGGCTGCCTCCTGCATACCCCCCACTGGGTATTGGGCCCACAACTTGGGGATGTGCCCTGACCAGGAATCGAACCGGTGACCTCTTGGCGCATGGGTCAATGCTCAACCACTGAGCCACGCTGGCTGGACTGTTTCTACTTCTTTCTACATCTCTAGGTCTATTTTGTTCATCAGCTTCTTTACTAGTAAAGAAGCATGATTGTGGAGCTCTGATGAGTCATTGCCTTCCTTTTAACTCATGTAGCCATTAATTCTACCATCTACAGGAGAAACAACCCAGTGTCTGAATTTCACTTGGAGAACTTGGTACACTGTGGATCCAATTTGTTTGCAGCAGGAACAGAGACAACCAGTTCCACCCTGAGATATGGGCTCCTGCTCCTAATGAAGCATCCAGAATGGAAGGTACAGTAAATATTCTAGTGGCCAAATAAAAAATAAGATCCAGGCACCAGATGAGGGTGGAAAGATACTGCTCACAGTGACTGCTTCGCTTTCTCTGAGCTGCCTTGTAGAGCATCATGCGAAGGACCATCTATGTGTTTTTGCTTTGGTAGACCAGAATTCTAATAATACTGATAAGGAAGAAACACCTTTAAGAACTCAAAGGCAGTCATCTAAGTTGAAAACAGAGGGTCTTCTGAATCCTTACTCTTATATACGAGGTGCAGTGCCACAGAGTAAGCCCTGTTTTGATGAGGGACTCATGGGTCGCCATGCTGGATCCTCATCTCGGGCCTGTCAATACCTGGCTATGTGACTTCAAACAAGTTACTTCATCTTTCAGGCCTCTGTTTTCCCGACCTGAAAATGGACCAGATTCCCCAAAGGGGATTTTTATCTTTGATATATCTTAACATTCAGAAATGAAATTGTAGTAGCTCGATTTTCTCAAGCACATTCTCAGAGCATAGGTCTTACAAAGCCAGTGTTTATACTGCTCAACAAAATGGCATTTACCATTCCTACAAAACATGTACAAGACTGGATGAATGTGACAAAGGAGATGCTCCCACTAGAGTGAGGATCAAACATTTTCCTTCAATAGCTGCTTTGCCAGGAATCATGGGTTTAACCATAATCTCTGCCACAAAGGTCCTCGCCTCACCTGTATATGAGAACAAACTAATGAAGCCAGAAGGCTGAGAACATAGTTAACAAGCCTTTATGTTTCCTTCAGCAAACTTTCTGGTATTTACAGCAAAATAGAAAGGAGAAATTCCATCAGGAGCAGAGCAAAGGGCTGTTTAGCAATATGTCTTTGACCTTGGGGACCTTTTCTAGACCACTTTCTGTTGTATATTGCAAGCATTTAGGTAATTTCCAGGTATCCAGGGAACACATCTCTTGAGTGGCATTCATGATTCATGTCTCTGCAGCCAAAGTTCATGAAGAAATTGACAGAGTGATTGGACACAACCAGAGCCCCAGTATGAAGGACAAGATGAAGATGCCCTACACAGAGGCTGTGTTGAATGAGATACAAAGATACATCAACCTCTTGCCTTCTAATTTACCCCATGCTGTGACCCGGGACACGAAATTCAGACAATATGTCATCCCCAAGGTTAGATGTGTCTGGGGAAATTGACTGGGATAGAAGGGGTTGCACGGGCCCTCAGTGGGGCCTGTGAGAGGCTCTCAGTTCTATTGCCAGAAGAGAGGCAGTTGTGCATAATGGAAAGCACACAAGGTCAGAGTCAGATGGCCTAGGTTTGAAATCTGTCACTGCCATGCAGTGTACCCTCAGGTCATTCTGTCACCTCTGTAGACCTGTCTCTGCCTTCCTAGAATGGGAGGGGCTGACCTGGGGCTTTGAAGGCCCTTCCCATTCTCATAAAAAAGGTATTATGGGAGCAGTGATTTCCATTCATGAGAATCTTATGGGAAATGAAATCTGATTTTTCATGATAGATTATATAAAAGGGGAAGTGGAGCCCTGGCTGGTTTGGCTCAGCAGTTAGAGCATTAACCTGCGGTCTGGAGAGACCCGGGTTTGGTTCCCGCTAAGGGCACGTACCTTGGTTGCAGTTTGTCCCCGGCCCTGGATGGGTCGTGCAGGTGGCAGCCACTCGATGTGTCCCTTTCACATGGATGTCTCTCTCTCTCTCTCTCCCTCCCTCTCTCCCTCCCTCTCTCCCCCTCCCTCCCTCCCTCCCTGCCTCCCTCCCACTCTATCTGAACAAAAAATGAAAAAATGTCCTCAGGTAAGGATAAAAAAAGGGGGGGGGGGATGGAAAATGTGTCTGTGGCTTTAAGGTAATCAAGCCAAATGTCAACCTTCTTTGACCGAAATGTGCTCCTCCCAGGACTTTATGTACCAGGACATTTGAGGTATTGCTGCCCCTAAAAGTTAATATTTATAGAACACTTAGTGTTTACCAAAACCTTTTCATGCACACTATGGATGTAGTCAGTCTCCTGTAGTGATTAGGGGCTTGGATTTAAATAATTCCATTTAATTAATTCCAGAGCATAGAAGAGGAAGAAAGGTGCCAAACTTGATCAAAGTATTACAGAACAGAATAAAAATGCTACAAAACAGCCACCAATCTTACTTAAAATATCAATACAAAATTCTGTTAGCACGTGAAGTCTAGCATCACATTAAAAACACTACTCCAGCCCTGGCCGGTTTGGCTCAGCGGTTAGAGCGTCGGCCTGCGGCCCAGAGAGACCCCGGTTCCGTTCCCGCTAAGGGCATGTACCTCGGTTGCAGTTTGTCCCTGGCCCTGGTTGGTCGTGCGGGTGGCAACCACTTGATGTGTCCCTTTCACATCGATGTTTCCCTCTCTCTCTCTCTCTCTCTCTTCCTCTCTCTCCCTTCCACTCTATCTGAACAAAAAATGGAAAAATGTCCTTGGGTGAGGATTAAAAAAAACAAAAAATACTACATCTACAAGTGGAGATAATCAAGAATACAGGAATGCTCTAACATAAGGAAATCTAGTTTAATAAAATTTATCATATAAATAGAATTTAGGAGAAAATTACATGATAATCTCATTTATACAGAAAATGCTTTTGATAATATTCAATGTCCATTAACAAATTTTTTTCTTTATCGATTTTAGAACGAGAGAAAAGGACAGGGAGAGAGAGAGATAGAAACATCGATGAGAGAGAACATTGGTCAGCTGCCTCTTGCATGCCCCGCACTGGGGATTTGGCCCACAACCTGGGCATGTGCCCTGACCGGGAATCAAACCGGCGACCTCTTGGTGCATGGGTCATTGCTCAACCACTGAACCACACCGGCCAGGCTCAATGTCCATTTTTAATTCAAAATTTTATTTTCCAATTACAGTTGACATTTAATATTATATTAGTTTCAGGTGTACAATATAGTGGTTAGACATTTATATAACTTACAAAGTGATCCCTCTGATAAGTCTCGTACCCACCTGGCACCACACACAGTTATTGCAATATTATTTGACTATATTCCTTATGCTGTACTTTATATCCCTGTGACCATTTTGTAACTGCTGATTTGTATTTCATTTTTATTTTTTTTAACCCTTAATAAAGTAGGAATAGCCCTGGCCGGTTTGGCTCAGCGGTTAGAGCGTCGGCCTGCGGTCCTGAGAGACCCGGGTTCGGTTCCCGCTAAGGGCACGTACCTCGGTTGCAGTTTGTCCCCGGCCCTGGTCGGTTGTGCGGGTGGCAGCCACTCGATGTGTTCCTTTCACATCGATGTTTCTCTCTCTCTCTGTTCCTCTCTCTCCCTCCCACTCTACCTGAACAAAAAATGGAAAGAGTCCTCGGATGAGGATAAAAAATAAAAAATAAAAAAAAAGTAGGAATAGATGAATAGCTCTTTAGCCAGAAAAAAACCCCATATATTTCCCAAATCATGCTTATTGGTGAAAGATTAAAAGTATTCCTAATATCAGGAATAAAGCAAGGCTATCTATCATTACTAATATTATTCACATAGAATTCAGAAAAAAGTAATGATAAAACATTTAAAAGAAAGAAGCAACTTTGTAAATTATATAGTGGTATCTGGAAAATACAAGAAAATTAGCTGAAGCACCATTACAAAAACAGAATTATTCAGTGGTTAGTTACAAATTTATTATTTAAAAAATCAATTGCCACCTATATAAAATAAAAATAAAAATATAATGAAAATGTTTTCATTAGCCCTGGCCAGTTTGGCTCAGCGGTTGAGTGTCAGCCTGCGGACCAGAGAGTCCCAGATTTGGTTCCTGCTAGGGGCACGTACCACACACAAAAAAAAATTTAAATAATAAAAACAAGGACAAAATACTTAGGAATAAGCTGAACAAAAATATTCAAGATTTATAAAAAGAAAACTTTAGAATGTTAATGAGAGACATAAAATGTTTGGATAAATTATAAGACTTATTCTGTGTTTGGGTAGAAAAATAACAATTGTTCCCAAATCAATCTATACATTTATGAGATCTCAATGAAGATATTTATCAGATTTTCTTGGAACTAAACTAGCATATCCTAAATTTGATATGAAAAGTAAAACATAGTCAGGGATAGATCCTTCCAAATGTTAAAATAGAATATAAAGTCACAGTTATTTAAGCAGTGTAATACAGCTTCTTGAAAAGACAGATCAAATGAATAAAGTCTAGAAATAAACTTAATTATACATGAAAACTTAGTACTTGAAAAAGGTGACTTTCCCCTACAGGGAAAGTATGGATTATTCAAGAGAGGTTGGAAAACTCCTGGAGGAGTGGAAAATTAATAATAACAGACTCCTACCTCACACCTAACATGAAAATTTATTCTTGGTGGCTCAAATATATATATGTGTAGAATATTAAAGTACCAGGAATAAAACCAATTTTTTTTTGAGAATTTCAAAGTTCCAAAAGACTTCTAACATTGACCCTCCATCCCCCAAAAAAGAAGACTAAGAAGGCCATGTATTTAAAAATCAATAAATTTGGCTATATGCAAATAAGAAAAATCTGCCTGGAAAAAGAAACAAAGTCAAAAAATAAATGACAAACTTAGAGGAAATGTTGCATAGTTCATAAGAGGAAAGGACTAATTACTGAAAAATAAAATGAACTCCTACAGTCAGTTTGAACAAACCCAAAAAGCAACAGATGTAGTACAAGAAAGACAATTAAAATTGGAATAGTAATAGTTACAAATGGTTTTTAAATGTGTAAAAAATATACTTACACAATGAGATATATTGAAAATAAAAATTATAAAGAAAATTCTTTTTATTATAATATGTTGGCAACATATTATAATATGTTGGCAGGATTGTAATATGTGGTTCAGTGGTTGAGCATGGACCCATGCATCAAGAGGTTGTTGGTTCGATTCCTGGTCAGGACACATGTCTAGGTTGTGGGCCTGATCCCCAGTGGAGGGCATACAGGAGGCGGCCAATCATTGTTCTCTCTGATCGATATTTCTCTCTCTCTCTTCCTCTCACTTCCTCTCTCTCTAAAATCAATAAAGGGGGAAAAAAGCATATAGTTTTGCTAGTGGTATAAATTGGTGTAACTTTTATGGAAGGCAATATGGTACTATCTATAAACATTCAAAACATACAATTTGAATTCCACTACTAGGAATTTATCCTTTGCATGTATTTTTTTCCAAATAAGATTATTTATAAGATTATTTATTGTGGGCAGGATAGGGAGGAGGGTGTCGTGGGGGGGGGGGGGACAGGAGAAACATCTGTAACAAAAATTAACTAATTAATTTTTAAAATATTATTTATTGCAATAATAGTTGTGATATTTGAAGACTGAAAAATCCCCAAATGTTCATTTATAAAAGACTTTAAAATTTTCTTTATTTCTATAAAGTGGAATACTAAGCAAGCTATAGCACATTATAGGATGCTACTATTTGTGTGAAAATAGTGGAGGATGTATATGTGTGTCCTTTTTATTTTTTAATCCATAAAATATCTCCCAAAGGATATATCATAAAATGGTAACATTAATCATATCAAGAAGAAAACCAGGAGATGTGAGTATAAGAAGAGAAACTTATTTTTACTTTTTTATACATTTTTGGGGTATTTTATTCCATGTGCATGTATTGCCTACTCCAGTGATTCTAAATTTATGTTTAAGAACATACAAAATAAAGTAAAAATGAGAAAAAGAAGGGGTGCTTGGGTCAAAGTCTAAACATGTCACCTGCTAAAAGTATAACCTCAAGTAAGCCATTTTTTCTCTCTGCATTGCAATTTCCTCACTTATACAATGGGAACAAAAAGAGCCTGCTGGGTACAGTTGAAGTGAGAATTAAATAGTTTATAAAGAGCTAACTAAGCACAGTGTGTGGCAAATGTGAAGCATCCAATATAAATGGTAGTTTTCAATATTATTTTGCCATTTAAGCCTCACAAAAATCTGTAAATTAGGAGAAAGCCTGTGTTTTTGTTACCCCACCCCATTTTACAAATGAGGGAAGGAGAGTCTGATTCAGTAGATTCAAGGTTTCATATCTCTCGTTCTCCCCTTTACACCTGAATTGAGAAAGGAACAGATTGTGAAAAAGTGGGGTCTTCCCACGTGAGGCAGCAGTTCCAGTAAAGTTCATGTCTAGACAATGTGGGTTGCAAACCCCCATTTATCAACAACAATTCGATTATTGCACATTGACCATAACAGCACTCTTACCAAAGAGAACCATCCTATTACTCGATAAAACATGTTGTATGATAGCGTGTGTAAAATAGCCATAAATCGAGACAATCACTCACCAGGCAAGCTTAAGGGTGTTCAGTCCTGTTCAGTCCACTATAATTACGAGTGTTAGCCTTGTTTATGAAGCCAGGATAGGCATGATAAAGTACAACTCCTCTCTTGTTTCTTGGTTCCAGGGCACGACTGTATTCCCGTTGTTGTCTTCGGTCTTACATGATTGCAAGGAATTCCCCAATCCAGAGAAGTTTGACCCAGGCCACTTTTTGGATAAAAACGGCTGCCTCAGAAAAACAGATTACTTTGTACCTTTTTCCCTTGGTAAATACAAATAAATCCATCCATAACACACACATGTACATTTTGGACAACTTTTAGTTTCACTGAATTTAGGACATAACTAAGTGATAGCAAAGTCAACCAAGTGAACCTTACAGTTTCTGATGTAACTGCACAGAGCCTTTAAGTCTGTGCACCAGCCCTGGCCGGTTTTGCTCAGCTGTTAGAGCGTTGGCTTGCAGTCAAGAGAGACCTGGGTTTGGTTCCCGCTAAGGGCATGTACCTCCGTTGCAGTTTGTCCCGGCCCTGGTTGGGTTGTGCAGGTGGCAGCCGCTCGATGTGACCCTTTCACATCGATGTTTCTCTCTCTCTCCCTCCCACTCTATCTGAACAAAAAATGGGAAAATGTCCTCCAGTGAGGATAAAAAAAAAGAAAAAAAAAGTCTGTGCACCAGTAGGATTAGGCAAGTCACCCAGGGACTCTTGTTGTTGAGTGACTGAGTATAATGTTCGTTTTTAAAGAAACCAACAATCCAATTCAAATGTCACCTATTACCAGATGACAAAGAGACCTGCTCTTGCAAACTCTTATCTGTTGATTTCCCCTTTGTAATATTGACTTTTCCAAAGCAAATGCACAAGTTTTTTCCCCTTCTTTTTAAATTATTAACGATTATTAACTTTCTGATTCTTAAGAGTCAGAGGCCATCAAAGAAACCTCAGCTACTTCATATTTTTTCTCCTCTGAAATCGGAGCCCCTCATACTCTTGCCTCTTTGCAAGAGCTAGTGGGCTCCCCACTACTACTTCCCATAAGCTCATAAAAACAATTTAGGATTGGTCAGCAAACATTCTTTTTCTTCATCTTATTTAATCATTTGCTAAATATTTTCAAAAATAACAGCTAATATGTTTTGTTTCTACAATGATAATACATGTTCAACATAAAAGATGAAAAATGCAGAAAAGCAGAGAGAGAGAAATAAAAATCATTTGCAGCCCTGGCCGGTTTGGCTCAGCGTCGGCCTGCAGTCCTGAGAGACGCGGGTTCGGTTCCCGCTAGGGGCGCATGCCTCGGTTGCAGTTTGTCCCCGGCCCTGGTTGGTTGTGCAGGTGGCAGCCACTCGATGTGTCCCTTTCACATCGATGTTTCCCTCTCTCTCTCTCTCTGTTCCTCTCTCTCCCTCCCACTCTACCTGAACAAAAAATGGAAAAATGTCCTCGGGTGAGGATAAAAAAAAAAAATCATTTGCAATTTCACCCCACAGAGATAATCACTGTTAATTGTCTAAGTATGCATAATGAATGTATATTTTAAAATTTTGGTTCCTTCTGTACAATCTTTGATCATTTGTTTTCATTTAGTTTGTTGTGATAAAAGACAGACTGTAGTATTAAATAATCTTCCACATAAACTTATTTAGGTTGCATTGTATGATAGATGCAGAAGGATTTATTTCATTAATTCATTTTAGATGGATATACAGTGTTCATCTAACTCATCAATATCATAAATAGGGATGTGACATCCTAACAGGTGCATCTCTCATTCCTAAGGATAAATCCCCAGAAGGAGAGTTACCCACTTAAAAAGAGAAAATTTCTTAACAGAGTTTTGACATATACTGACATGTATCCCTGTACAGATTTATTGTCCTCCCTCAGTTGATAAGCATCCCTTTTCTGGTCAGTGTTTTCAATGGCTCTTAGGGGCATACTGTATTTGTTTTTTGTTTGTTTTGTTTGGTTTTGTTTTGTTTGGCATATTGTGTTTGAATTTGGAGCAAGCTAATGGGACTGTTTCCTCCTTCCAGGAAAACGGCTCTGTGTTGGAGAGGGCCTGGCCCGCATGGAGCTGTTCCTCTTCCTTACCACCATCCTGCAGAACTTCTCCCTGAAGTCCCTGGTGGAGCCCACGGAACTAACCACCAAACCCCTTGTTTCTGGGCTTCTCAACCTGCCTCCGCCTTTCAAGCTGTGCCTTGTTCCTAGATGAAAGAACTTTCCTCTTTCAACAATTTAATTCAAAGTAATTGCTTTTTCTCTTACTCCCTGCATCCCACCCCCACCCCAACAGCCTTTCTCTTCATTTTAAAAACTGCATAGAACAGAAATACTACTCTCTAAAAACTTGATGGACATTTGTTTAAATCTGTAAATCCCTTGACAAAAAAAGAGCTGTGTCCTGAAAACTCCAAGGATACAAACAATGTATTTATATCCTGTACAATTCTTTATAAACCATGCTGTAGCAGAACCAAGACCAGGCCCGCAAAAGGCTCTTGTCAAGCACAATCAGCAATATGGTGGGGCCTTCACTCTTTCTTTGGCTTTGGACATATACCGATTTTCTGTAGATTTTTCAAACAGAGAAATTAATAAAATAGCCTATGTGTATGATTTCTATTTCCAATTGAAAGCATCTGTATGGCCCTGGCCGGTTTGGCTCAGCAGTTAAAGCATTGGCCCACGGACCAGAGAGTCCCGGGTTCAGTTCCCACTAAGGGCACGTACCTCGGTTGCAGTTTGTCCCCAGCCCCGGTTGGGGTCATGCGGGTGGCAAACACTCGATGTGTCTCTCTCACATCGATGTTTCTCTCTCTCTCTCTTCTTCCCTCTCTCCCTCCCATTCTATCTGAAGATAAATGCAAAAAATGCCCTTGGGTGAGGATAAAAAAATAAATAAATAAATAAATAAGAAAGCACCTGTATGATTTGTGCCACATTCACAAAATAAATCCTTACTTCCACAATAGATTTTCTTTGTATGTTTGACTTTATTTCAAGTCAAAAATTCCTTTCCTTGATATGACCTCTCTAGGATTAGGATAAAATAAATAGATGAAATTGAATGGTAATCTATCACAAATCTCTCCCTGCCCCACCCCCATCTATTTGCATGGAGCTCAAAGAGCCTTCTTGGATAAGAAGTCACACCACATCCGGCAGTCAGGATTCAGACACACATAGCCGTGTCCTATTGAGAAAGAGGTGAGAGGTGGGGCTGAAAGTTGAAGAGCAAGAGGAATTGTGAGAAAAGACTAAGCACTTCCAAGACAACAGTGACCCAGAAAATAGCTGCAACTACCCCAGCAGTGGCCCAGCTGTGAGCAGCAGCTGCCACAAAAGGATGGCTCAGACACCGGCAGGCAGCCCGACCTCTAGGGACACTGAGGGAAAGGAGCTTTAAAAGTAGAGCTGAGCCCTGGCCGGTTTGGCTCAGCGGTTAGAGTGTTGGCCTGCGGTCCTGAGAGACCCGGGTTCGGTTCCTGCTAAGGGCATGTACCTCGGTTGCAGTTTGTCCCCGGCACTGGTCGGTTGTGCGGGTGGCTGCCACTCGATGTGTCCCTTTCACATCGATGTTTCTCTCTCTCTCTCTGTTCCTCTCTCTCCCCCCCACTCTACCTGAACAAAAAATGGAAAAATGTCCTCGGGTGAGGATAAAAAAAAAAAAAAAAAAAGTAGAGTTGAGCATCGTATAATCTTTGTGCTATGTACCATTGCATGTATTCATATTTGATAAATATTATTTAATTTGCCTTTGTTTTATCAAACAATATTTCTCCTTAGTGAGTTCAAGATTTATTTTAAAAATCTGTAGAATAAATATTTCCCATAAGACATCAAAGTAAAGCTAAGACTTTCCTTCACAAATGATGTCCTTCACAAATATACCTATATTTGCTATTTTCCAATTTACATAAAAATAATTTTGTATTAAAAAAAAAAAAAAGTAGAGCTGAGCTTCTGGGTAAATACCCCAAAGAATTGAAAGCAAGACTTGAACAGATATTTATTTATACATCCATGTTCCTACAAGCATTATTTACAATAGCCAAAATGTAGAAACAATCCAAATATCCTTTGACAGATGAATGGATAAGCAAAATATGACTGCACATATATGTACAATGGAATATTATTCAGCCTGAAAAAAGGAAGGATATTCTGACACATGCTACAACATGACTGAACCTTGAAGACACTATAAAAGTTGAAAGAAGCCAGACACAAAAGACCACATACTGTATTACTCCTTTATATGAAATATCCAGAATAGGCAAATCCTTAGAGATAGAAAGTGGATTAGCTGGAATTTTCTTGGGGGGTGGTGAAAGAATTAAAAAGTCAGATTGCAGTACTGATTGCACAACTCTGTACATTCTCAGAACCACTGAACTGTATCCTTAAGTGGGTGAATTTTTAAAGTATGGAAATTATATCTCAATAAAGCTGTCTTTTCAAAAAAAAAAAAAAAAGGGATATGTACGCAAGCACAAAATCGTTAATAATTAGCATACATTGTCCTGATAAATGGAAGCACAATGACTAGTAAGTACTTTATGGCTAATTGGTATCTTTTAAACCCTGCCTCAGGGCATACAACAGTCAAAACTCAGGTTCAAGACTGTATCCCAGCTCAAGAAAATCTGGAACATCAGTATGGAATTGGAACAGGCCAGCAAGGGGAAGGGAAGATCCTAGCACCAGGCATGACCAGAACTAGAGGGTGTTGGACCACTTATGGGGAGTTAACAATCCAATCTAGAGTTTCCAAGGGGGCTGGGCAAACAGAGACTAGGTTAAGGCTGACACTAAAATGGGAGAGAAAGAAGAAACGGATTGAATTTCATGCATAGGTAAATAGTAGATATTTCTACAAATTTGCAATCACAGCAAGGCAGGTTTAGGACAAAATATCTTTGACCTTAGTGATGTATGTCAGTATTAAGTCTCACAGACCTTACTAAACAATCCAGCACTAAAAGTTATAATATATTAAGAGTGGTCAGTTCTAGCTGTAAATTTTTTGTGAAGCTGCATTCTACTTCATATTTACGGTCATTTTGGATGAAATAACCCCGATACATTTCCAGTTCCGGGGCTTTTATAAACCAAGCCCAAGAAGCTTGTTCAGGCCTCTCTCTCCTATTTACTTTCTCTGTTAGTTTCTAACACATATATATTTAATCTTCAATGATGATCCAGTTGCTCAAAGTGAAAAAAATGTTGGTCTTAGATCATTATTTTTATCTTCAGGGTTGGTGCTTGTTTCAGGAGGGAACACAAAACAGAATAAAGCTAATAGGTTTTAAAAGCTTATTATATCATATTTTCTAGCTGTGTGGCCTTGGGCAGGTCCGGACTTGCTCTAATCTTCATCTAAAAAAATGAAATTAGTAACACCTACCTTCTAGGGGGGTTAGGGAATTGAGGATGTATGTATTTTCCTTGGCAATTAGGAGAAGCTCATAGATTATGGTTGTTTTTTTTCTTAGTTATCAGCTCATTGAAAACTCTATCACAATCAATGCAAATTCAGGTTTTAAGTTTTAAGCCATTCATTGCTTTTCTCTAGTCTGTTTCATGTTTTGTTTTGTTTTGTTTTCTTTATTGATTTGAGAGAGAGAGGAAGGGAAAGAGAGAGAGAGAAAGATAGAACATTGATTGGCCGTCTCCTGCATGCCCCCTACTGGGGATCTGGCCCACAACCTGGGCATGTGCCCTGACCAGGAATTGAAATGGTGACCTCTTGGTGCATGGGTCGATGCTCAACCACTGAGCCACACTGGCCAGGCTAGTTCATGGTTTAATGTGTAAATTCTAGGCTTGGTCACAATCCAATCAATTAATATTTGTTATTATATTTCTCTGATATAATATTGACATGTTGGATTTCTTTTATACTTCATATCATAATATTGTATTTCTCTGAATCTAAGATGTTTTAAGATACACTCCAGTTTCAGAGACATTAAAATGTGAAATAAACAGCACCTTAGAATCGATGAAATATAGTCATTCCCTACTATGTTTGGACACAGGATCCATCACAGGTCCACTTAACAGAGCTGCTCAAAGTCTAACTTATGTTAGTCCCTTCATGACTAACTTTGATTAGATTACTTTGAATCAGACCCTTCCCGTTAACCTTCCCGTTAACCTTCTGCCTGATACCCTGACACCCAATAAGACGTCATATCAGTAAATACACATTACATTAGTTTTTTTGAACTCAGAAAGAACCCCTTGACTCCCAACAAGGCGGATCACACAGGTACAGGGTATTTACAAATTAGGCAACACTGGTACACAGAATAGATTCAGAGTCCACGCTCTTCAGGCTTTCCATTGGCTAGAGGGCAATGTGAATCAACATGTCACTGAACCAATGATGGCCCTGTTGGAGGAAGGGTTAGTGGGGACACGTGGAAGAGCCAGGATTACTGCAATTCCATGTAATCATTTCCTGTCCTGTTCTAAAGTCAACCAAATGTTAATGCAGAGGAGATATTTCATTATTTATTATAGCTTTTCAACATGTATTTAATATATGTTATATACCAGGTATAGGAGGGACTGGAAGTCCAGAAGCAAATAAGATATTTATTGTCTCTGGCCTTAAGGACCTTATATTTTAATCAAGGAAGACAAAACAAACAAAAACAAAACAAGCCAACAATTACGTATAATACTGTTCGTAGAGAAGTTAAGTGCAGAGTTTTTTGGAAGCACAAAGGACAATGAAGTCGGACCAGTAAGTGATAGGAAAGGTTTAGAGAAAATGATGCCTAGACTTAGTTTGGAAACGCAAATAGGAGTTAGCCAAACGGAGGGAGAAGATACATATGTTCGAACCCTCTTTTCTGTTGGTGTATTTTACCATAATTTTTTTTTTTAATCAGAGAAAACATATACAGAGACTTTTGAAAGATAGCAAATAGTTTGGTGTGACGAGCAGGAAGAAAGGGTGCTGGGGAAGATCATAAACATCAGGTCATGGGGTCCCTGCTGAGGGAGAGGAGCTGGGCCTGCACCAAGGAGAACGGAGAACCAGGCAAGGAGCTGAGCAGTGGCCGCAGGGCAGGCGGAGACACGACGCGATTGGCTGCGGGGGCGCCGGGGGAACACCCGCGGGCAGCGGCGTGCCGTGCGCAGGGAGGGGGCTGGACCCCGGGCCGGAAGTGGCTCCAGGGAAGGATGAATGAGAGCGCCACGAGGCGGCTGGCAGTGGAGGTGAAAAACAAGGGCCAGTTACGTGGTGAGGATGGCAGGAAAGGAAACTGGGCGGGCTTAGAGGTCGAGAGCACTTGGGAAATGGGTGAGAAGGATTCAGAACGGCTCCCATGTTCTTCACTTGGGCAACAGGTGGTGCCATTGCCCAAGAAGAGCTGCTGGGGGAAGAGATGCTGCGTGTAGATGCAGACAGGTTGTATTTGAGGTCCCTGGGGAATAGGCAGCAGGGGAACGTATCCTGGTCAAGGCAGTAAGAAAATAATAAATATGACTAATATATAACAGCACTCTATAGTATATCCAAAACTTACTGAAATGAGGCGTGATTAGTAAAGACAATGAGGGGGATGGGGCCCCAGGGGAGTTTATCTGGACAGGAGGAGCAGCCTGGTTATAGAGAGCACTGAAAATCCGACACTAGAGGTTGAGCTGGATTCAAAAAGTAGAGGAAACCTCAGAAGGATTTACCTTACTGGAAACCTCTGAAAGGCACATTTAGAGAAAAACATATTCGAGAATATTTGTTCTGGTTGAAGATAGTGGGAACGGGGCATTTTGAATTGACTTCCAACTGAAAGCAAAATAAAAGATCGAAAAAGAAAAAGAAACTTCCACCTTTAATAAATAAGGGAAAAGTTATAAAAACAAAACTATGAAGAATGACTGCCAAATGGAGAGAATTTTGACCTTATACCTGTGAGGACACAGAGCCAGCACATCCCTGCACAGACTTCAGGAGAGATCATTCTAACAGTAAGTGTCAGGTTGCTGAGCATGGATTGAAGAATCACTGTCTAAAGGCGAACTATGACTGAAAAAACATAGGAGCATACCAGTCACCACCCCTTAATGAATTATATGTTCTTTCTTTTAGGGCCATTAGTTGGCAACTATCATTACATCTTTTGAAGAGACATTTTTCTAAAGGTAAGTAATTACTTGAGCTTTCTTTCAACTTCTTTTTCTTCTGTTAAATATAAAAAATAATACCATACTTTTTATTTTTAAAAGCACAAAGACTGTGTTTTATTTTTGAAAGCATAAAGACTTTTCTGTAAAGTTATTTATCTAGCCTTCTATCTGTGTTCCCTGGAATCAGCTGAGTAGGGTATCAGGCTCACTGTGCCCAAAGGCTCAGAGTCCAGGCCCTCCTTCACCACTTACTAGTTATGTGACTGGGGAAATCCCTCCTCTGGACTGTTGTGGGAATAAATAACTAAAACTAGCTGGGACCCTGTGAAGCAATGTGGAATTGTGGAGTATTATTCATGTTTGCCTCAGGCAGAGTGGAGACTTGGTATTCCAGGCAGGGTCAGCTTTGAGGACATTGAGAAACCAGAAAGAAGGAAATGCCTAAAATTGTGGTGAGGAGCAGAAACAGAAAGAACCCTGAAGATGCCATTTGACCTGGGCCGATGGTCATGTGCAGGGCTGGCTTCCAGGATTTGAGTCAAGACCCTGGGAGGATGTCAGAAAAGTAAGCGTTTTGCTCCAACCTCTTCTCAAGATCCCGATTCTGTCTAAGACTTAGGGTATTGGAAGTATATTCATTTCCTATTGCTGTAGTAAAAAATTACCACAAACAATCCAGATTCATGATCTCACAGGTCTGGAGTTCAGAATTCGGGCATGAGTCTCACAGGACTCAGACGATGGTGTCGGCAGGGCTGTGCTCCTTTCTGGATGCTCTGGGGGGAGTGTTTCCTGGCTTTTTGCAGTTTCTAGAGGCTGCCTGCCCTTGGCCTCCTTTCTCCATTTTCAAAGTCAGCAATGTCTGCTCCAGTCTTTCTCACATCTCATCACTCTGCCTCTGACCCTCATGCCTCCCTCTTTCACTTATAAGGACACTGGTGAGTACGCTGGGCCCACCTGGATAATCCCTCCATTTGAACATCAGCTGATTAACAAACTAAACTACGTCTGCAAACTTCATTCCCCTTGCCATACAGTGTGTCATTTTCACAGGTCCCAGGAATTAGGATGTGGGCACCTCTTGGGGGCCATTATTACACCTACCATAGGGGGAAACAAGACTCTCTGTAGCTCAACTCCCACATATCCTACAGCAAGTCCTCCTTGACTCCCCAAAACTAAGTTAGGGGATCCTGCTTGGTGTTCCCATGCGGTTACACCCGTCACTCTTCCCCTGTGTTGTGCTTGTTCACTCATCTGTATCTTTTAGGATAGAAACTGCCTTTTTCACTCTTGATTGTCTGACTCTTCACTAGAATGTAAACACCGCATAGTCAGGGTCTTTGTTGGCTTTATTATAGATCTAAAATAATAACATAAGTAAAGCCTTTAGTTGTTATTAGTAAAAGATATATATATAATTTGTTGAATGAATGGTTTCCCATCATCTAGCAT
This sequence comes from Molossus molossus, assembly GCF_014108415.1. NCBI lineage: Eukaryota > Metazoa > Chordata > Mammalia > Chiroptera > Molossidae > Molossus > Molossus molossus. The sequence goes on from NW_023425352.1 coordinate 24,021,922, forward strand.
GGCCTCTAGCACAGAATAGATGCTTAATGCTGCTACTACTATTAATGCTGCTAATAATATTTACTAAGTCCTTACTATGTGCTAGGCACCATGCAAAAAGCCTTACATATATTATATTATTTGATCCACACAGTTTTTTTTTCATCCTATGCAAAAGGAAACTGAGGTATAAAGAAGTTAATTCATTTGCCTAAAGTCAGATGACCTAAAAGGAGTTGAACTTATATTTAACATCATGACCCTCTGCGTTATGCTAATTGAAATAAGTCAAACAGAGAAAGATAAACACTTTTATGTGGAATAAAAATTTTAAAAACCTTGTAGAAATAGAGGTTGCTAGGGGCTGGGGTGGGGTGGGGGAAATGAGATGTTGGTCAAAGGGTACACACTCCCAGCTATAAGATGCGTGAGTTCTGGGGATCTAATGTACAGCATGGTGACTATAGTCAACAATACCATATCATATACTTGCAAGTTGCCAAGAAAGTAGATCTTAAATGTTCTCACCACACACACACACACACACACACACACACACACACACACACAACTATGTGAGGTGATGGAGGCGGTAACTAACCTTATTGTGGTAATCGTTTTGTGACACATACGTGTACCAAATCATCACATTGTACACCTTAAATGTATACAATGTTATATGTCAATTGTATCTCAATGAAGCCAGAAAAAAATTTTAATATCACATTTCTCTGACACTTAAAGTCCTTTTAGATCTGGTTGCATTGAGAGGCATTGTGTGCCCTCTGGCTTCAGGGCACATGCTCTGGTACTCTGGAATCCGGGGAAGGAGTGCCAACTCAGCCCTGATATACAGAAGGTATTCTCTGTTTACAAAGTTCAAACAGGCAGGGAGGGTGTGTCTCTCTCCTAGAGAATGAAAGTCATCTATTTAGCATTAGCAAAGTCCCTGTAAGAACTAATGGGAGTTCTGTGGAAGAATAATTTGGGATTATCTGGGGCCTCTAAGCCAACTTTCAGTAGTGACAGTAGCTATTGTCCTAGATCAAGGACTTAATGTGTGACAGCATTAGTGACTCGTTATCCGCCTCCTCCCTTAGCCCTGCCTTCACCACCTGGGGTGTCAGAAAATCATGGGATCTTAGCAGCAGGTATAATAAGGCAGTAGCCCTGTGGTCCTGCCAACTTGGTACTTATCTTGGGCCAACCCTCTGGATCATCTGTGGGCCAGATCGGCCTGGCTACAGAGTGTTCACCTAATAAAGCCAAGAGGGAATAGCTGTCTTTACTGACAGTTTATAAAAGCCTAGGCTTTCCTTGGGACAGTTTGCTGAAGGCAGAGCAGCAGGGTGCAAGAGGAAAAACCAATAATGGGTTTGTTCATTGGTTCATTCAACAGATGTGCACCTATACCAGGCTCTGTGCTAGAGACTGGTGATCATCCGGAGGGCAGGCACAGAGTATCAGCAGGGTTGCCCTGTCTTCCAACACCTAACACCTGGCACAATGGCTAAGTGCATAACAAGCAAAGTAGTAAGAACTGGAGACACAAAGACTGATTATAACAACAATTGCAAAAGGACATGAGGAAGACCAAGATTTAGAGCTGGGCGAAGCTACCTGGGCAAACAGCAGGAGCACTTGCGGGAGGCAGGTGATGAGGGCATGCTTAGGAAACAGTAGGCGTGGCAGCGGGGCTGCACTGGAGTGAGGAACAGGACAAGTCACAACTGGACCGGGTAGGAAGGACTTGAAGACCAGGCTGAGGCCTCCGCTGAAACTTAGTTTGTATTTTAAACAACATCATTGAGATAGTATTTACATACCATAAAATTCACCAATTTTAAGTGTAGAATTCAATGCTTTCTAGTAAGTTTACCGGGTTGTGCAACCATTCCCATCAGCCAGTTTTAGAACATCCTCATCACATTTCCAAGATCCCTTATGCCCATTTACGGTGAATGCCCATCCCCAGCCCCAGGCAATCACTATTCTACTATGTCTCTGTAGCTTTACTTTTTTTTTTTTTTATCCTCATCCAAGGACATTTTTCCATTTTTGTTCAGATAGAGTGGGAGAGGAAGAGAGAGAGAGAAACATCGACGTGAAAGGGACACATCGAGTGGCTGCCTCCCGCATGAGCCAGGGACAAACTGCAACTGAGGTACGTGCCCTTAGCGGGAACCGAACCCAGGTATCTCTGGATTGTGGGTCAGCGCTCTAACTGCTGAGCCAAACTAGCCAGGGCTGTGGGTTTACTTTCGCAGGAAATTTCAAACAAATGAAATCATACAATATGTGTTTTTCACTTAGCATAGTGGTTTTGAAGTCCATCCATGTTATGGTATTTGAATTTTATTCCTTTCTATTGTTGAACAATGTTCAACTGTACAAATATACTACATTTCATTTATCCACTGGTTGATGGACATTTTAGTAGCTTCTACTTGGGCTATTATGAATAATGCTGCTGTGAACATTCTTGTGTCTTGTTCTCTCAGGTAGGTTCTCAGGAGTGCAATGGTTGGGTTGTATGGTAAATTTATAGTTAACTTTTAGGGGCTGTACTTGATTTAAAAAAAAAAATTTACTTTATTATTGACAGTATTACAGATGTATCCCATTTTCTCCCCTATCTCACCCCTCCACCCAATCCCCACCCCACCCCAGGCTGTCCCCATGCTAATGTCTGTGTCCATGGGTTATGCATATATGTATATATATTCTTTGGGTAACCTCATCTTGTCTCCACCCCCCCCCCGAAGCTCTGTTATTCTGTTTCATGCATCCATACCTCTGCACCTATTTTGTTCATCAGTTTATTTTGTTCTTTCGATTCCACTTATAAGTAAGATCATGTGATATTTGTCTTTCTTTAACTGGTTTATTTTGCTTAGCATAATAGTCTCCAGGTCCATCCATGCTGTCTTAAAGGGTAAGAGATCCTTCTTTTTTTTATAGCTGCAGTATGTAAATGTAACACAGCTCTTGTATCCACTCATCTACTGATGGACACTTGGGCTGTTTCCAGATCTTAGCTATTATAAATAGCGCTGCTGTAAACATAGGGGTACATATATTCTTTCTGATTGGTGTTTTGGGATTCGTAGGATATATTCCCAGAAGTGGGATCTCTGGGTCAAACAGCAGATCCGTTTTTAATTTTTTTAGGAAACTCCATACTGGTTTCCACAGTGGCTGCACCAGTCTGCATTCCCACCAGCAGTGTATCAGGGTTTCCTTTTCTCCACATCCCCACCAGCAATTGTTTGTTGATTTACTGATGGTAGACATTCTGACAGGTGTAAGGGGATACCTTATTGTAGTTTTAATTTGCATATCTCTGGTGATTAGTGACATTGAGCATTTTTTCATGTGTCTATTCGCCATCTGTATGTCCTCTTTGGAGAAGTGTTTATTCCGGTCATTTGCCTTTTTTTTTTAAATCCTCACTCAAGGATATATTTCCACTGATTCTTTCAGATAGAGTAGGAGGGAGTGAGGGAAAAAGAGAAAAAGAGAAACGTCAATGTGAGACAGACCCACGGAATGGTTGCCTCCTGAATGACCGTGACCAGGGTTGGGGATCGAACTCGCAACCAAGGTACGTGCCCTTGACTGGAAATTGAACCCATGACTCTTTGGTCCTCAAGCCAGTGCTCTAACATCTGAGCCAAACCTGCCAGGGAGCTTTATCCATTTTTAATTGGGTTGTTTATCTTCCTTTTTTTGAATTGTATGAGTACTTATATATTTTGGAAATTAACCCCTTATCCGATGTATCATTGGCAGATATATTCTCCCATACAGTGGGTTCCCTTTTCATTTTAATGCTGGTTTCTTTTGCTGTGTAGAAGCTTTTTAGTTTGATGTAGTCCCATTTGTTAATTTTTTCCTTTGTTTCCCTTGCCCCAGGCAATGTATTGGTAAAAATACTGGTACGTGAGATGTCTGAGATTTTACTGCCCATGTTTTCTTGTAGGATTTTTATGGTTTTAAAAGCTACATTTAAGTCTTTTATTCATTAACATTTTTTATATGTTTTTATTGATTTTTTTAGAGAAAGAGGAAGGAAGAGAGAGATAGAAACATCGATGGGAGAGAGAAACATCAATCGCCTGCCTCCTGCACACCCCCTACTGGGGATTGAGCCTAAACCCAGGTGTATGCCCTGACCCAGAATTGAATCCGGACCTCTCAGTCCATGGGATGACACTCAATCCACTGAGCCACACTGGCTGGACAAGTCTTTTTTCCATTTTGAGTTTATTCTTGTGTATGGTGTAAGTTGGTGGTCTAGTTTTATTTTTTGTCCTGACTTGTTTTTAGAGCAGCTTTTTTGAGATATAATTTGTATACCATAAAATTCACCTGCTCTAAGTACACAATTCAATGCATTTTGGTATGTTTGCAAAGTTGCACAATCACCACAATCTAATTTTAGAACACTCATGGAGAAGAAACCTTGTGCTCATTTATAGTTGCTCTACATTTCCACTGCCAGCCCTAGGCACCTCCAGTTTACTTTCTGTCTCTATATATTTGCCTTTTCTAAACATTTCATGTAAATTACATTATATGATACATGGTTTTTGTGTATGACTTCATTCACTGAGCATAATATTTTTAAGTTTCATTCACTCCTTTTCATGCCGAATGATATCCCAGTGTATGGATAGGCCATATTTTGTTTACCCAATCACTAGTTAATGAATACTTGGGTTGTTTCCACTTTTGTCTATTTTGAATAATACTGCTATGAACATTCACGAACACGTTTTTGTGTGGACATATGTTTTCATTTCTTTTAGATAGATACCTAGAAGTGAAATTGCTGGATCATATAGTAAGTATATATTTAATCTTTTAAGAAATTGCAAAACTGTTTTCCATTTATATTAAAACTGTTGCACCATTTATATTCCCATTGGCAATATATGGGGTGGGCAAAAGTACGTTTATAGTTGTAATACAAATAAAAATACAATAATTAATAAATAAAAATACAAGAATAACCTACTTTTGCCCACTCCTGTATGTGGGTTCCTGTTTCTTCCTATTCTCACCAACACTTATTATTGTGTCTTTTTTATTATAGCCATTCTAGTGGATGCAACGTGATACCTCACTGTGGTTTTATTTTATTTTTTTTATTCTCACCTGAGGACATTTTTTTCCATTTATTATTCAGATAGAGTGGGAGGGAGAGAGAGAGAGAGAAACATCGACGTGAAAGGGACACATTGAGTGGCTGCCACCCGCATGACCAATCAGGGCCGGGGATAAACTGCAACCGAGGTATGCGCCCTTAGCGGGAACCGAACCCAGGTCTCTCTGGAATGCAGGCTGACACTCTAACTGCTGAGCCAAATCGGCCAGTGCTAACTGTGATTTTATTTATTTATTTATTTATTTATTCATTTATTTATTTATTCTGACCCGAGGACATTTTTCCATTTTTTGTTCAGGTAGAGTGGGAGGGAGAGAGAGGAACAGAGAGAGAGAGAGAAACATTGACATGAAAGGAACACATCGAGTGGCTGCCACCCGCACGACCGACCAGGGCCGGGGAAAAAACTGCAACCGAGGTACGTGCCCTTAGCGGGAACCGAACCCGGGTCTCTCGGACCGCAGGCCGACGCTCTAACCGCTGAGCCAAACTGGCGAGGGCCTAACTGTGATTTTAAATTGCATTTCCTGCCTGGCCAGTGTGGCTCAGTGGTTGAGCATTGACCCATACACCAGGAGGTCGCTGGTTCGATTCCCAGTCAGGGCACATGCCCAGGTCGTGGGCCAAATCCCTAGTGGGGGGCATGCAGGAGGCAGCCAGTTGATGTTCTCTCTCATAGATGTTTCTAACTCTCCCTCCCTCTCCCTTCCTCTCTCTATAAAGTCAATAAAGAAAAATAAATTAATTAATAAATTGTATTTCCTTCATGGCCAGTGATGTTGAACATCTTTAAATGTGCTTGTTAGCCATTCATATATCCACTTGAATAAAATGTCTATTCAAATCTTTTGCTCATTTTTAAATTGGGTTGTTTGTTTTATTATTGCATTGTAAGAGTTCTTGATGTAGTCTGGATATACTGTCAGATATATGATTTTAAATTGTTTATTCCCACCCTGTGGTGTATTTTTCATTTGTTCAGTGATGTCCGTTGAAAGATTTTGGAGGAGGAAGGGGCAAGACAGAGCTGTGCTTCAGAGGATGGTCTCGCAGCAGTCTGTGCGGCGGCTAGAAAGGCACAGAGAGCTCGGTTTCGATTCAGTTCTTTATGATATAATACAGGGAACAAGCAGAGGCCACGTTTCTCAAAATTCTCTGGGAATCAAAGGGTTATAAGCAGCTATTTATTGAAGGCTGTTTCCAGTGCAGTTAATCAGTAAACCAGAATCAGTGAAACTACCCAGTCTGGGGAAGTGCAAAAACCCTTCAAAAGGTTTTCCCGCATTAGGAGAGGCAGAGAATGGGGGAGGGGAGCTGAGTGACTATTCCAGAGCTACATAGTAACTTCACGCTCTGGAAGGGACAGTTCTGAACCTCCTTCCCAGGTGCTGACCCGCTGGTGTTTACGGCAGGAAACTGGGAAGAGCTGGTTCCCAGCCCTTGGATTTTGACTGGTGAAGAAGACAGATTTTGGGGAGCGGCGGGGCTCATTTCAGTGGTTCTCTCTGAAAAAGCCCAGCAAGATGTCAGGCCTGCTCTCAGTCTTCCTCCACCTCCTCCTTCTCTTCAAGTTGGGTGCCCCAGTGACCTTTCGCCACCACCACTACGATGACCTCGTGAGGACGCTGTACAAGGTGCACAACGAATGCCCCTACATCACTCGTGTTTACAGTATCGGGCGCAGTGTGAAGGGGAGACACCTCTACGTGCTGGAATTCAGCGACTACCCTGGAATCCACGAGCCCTGTAAGCCCTGAGCAGTGCTTGGAGTGGATAGGGCAGGACCCTTCCTTACAAATCCAGTAATCGGGGTGGGGGGGGGATGTCACCTCCACCTATAAAATATCACCTCTTTTTTAGCCTGTGCTAAGTATTCTTTCCTGCGAAGCTCTCAAACAGCCTCTACCTTTGGGAGCTGCAATCTCGGTTCAGGCTCCAGTTCGTCCCTCTGTTTTAGGTTCTAGTTACTCAAGACCTTAATGGTAAGATGAGTCTTCTTCCCTGCTCCCATCCTGTCCCTTTCCTTTCCTCCCATTACCCCCTTTCCCCCCTTGCTATAATTCTGTCTGTTCCTATCCAATGCCCGAGGAGACATAAGCAGAAACAATTAGCTCTTCTAATTCTGCCAGGAAACGTAGAAGGGTTCAGGGATATTTCTTTGGAATGCTGGAGAGGGCTTGAGGTCTGGGGTATTAGCTTTATTCATTGGGTTATTTTTTGTTAGTTTGTTTCTATTATAAAAGCAATCAATGTTTGGATTAAAATTAGAAATTAGAGAAGGGAAAAAAAACCTCACTCATAATCCCACCACTCACAGATGACTGTTGTTAATATATTGATGTATATATTCTTCCAGACTCTTTTCTATGGATAGTTAACCCCTCCTCACACATACATAGTTTATTTTCCAAAATTGGAATCGTACTATAGCTACATTTCTCATTTCATAGTACTTTATGAATGGCATCCATGTCTGTAATTGTAGAGCTACATCATCATTTTTGGCTGTATAATATTCCACAGCATGGTTGTGTTTTACTTCATTTATTGGTGGATATATAAGTTGTTTCTAATTTCTCACTGCTTTGCCTATAACAATTGTGATATTCAAGTGATATCAGTTCCTCCTTCAAACTGTCAACCTCAACTTTCTTTTCTGCTCCATTTCCAGGCCCTCCACCCTAGGCCCAACCTCATCATGACCTGCCTAAATGATTGTACTGGGCTCCTAGCTGACCTCCTAACCCTGACTGCTCCCCACTCTCTGAGCCTTCCATTCAGCAGAGATGCCAGAAGGATTTTCCTACATGCTGATATAATTTTCTCACCCCACTGTTAAAAACCTTCAATGACAACCTCACACCAGTGGGTTCTGTCCATGGCAGCTTCAGAATATTACATGGCCAATGGGGAGGGGCAGGGGTGGTGAGAGGTGGCTCAAGGAAGGTGCGTGAGTTATTGAGGATCAGGGCCTTGCTTTGAAGCTTCACTAACACAGAAAGTACCTGCTTTTACTCTTGCCATGTGTTCATTGTGGAAGCTTGTGGGTGCTAATGGACATTGTAGGGTTAGACCCTCTGCATGCCCCCTTCTGGGCGCCCCCTCTGCTTTCCAGCATTCAAGCCTTGCTTGAGGCTTTTTCATTTAGATCCCTCTTTTCTCTGATACCTATAACTTAGCTATTCATCCATTTATTCCTTTTATTTATTTGTTATTCATTCCACAAATATTACTGATTATCTGTTATATGCAAGCACTTTTGTCAACTCTGAATATACAACAGAGAATAAAATGAAGACCCTAATTCTAACTGGGTAAGACTGACAATAAACGGCTCAGTATATGTACAGTATTGGGAGAAAAGTAAGTGCTATAGAAGAAAACAGAATATCATAGAGTACTATGGATTGAGTAGGAGAGAGGTCAATGCTACTTCGAAAAAGCTTTGTCAAGGTGATATTTGAGCATGAGATGGTCAAAAATCTGGTATTGGGAAAGAAAACACTGCAGACAGAGGAAAGAGCAGGAGCTTGGCAAGTGTGAGGAACAGCAAGGAGGCCCCTGCAGCTCCAGCAGAGTGAACAAACAATGGGAGAGCACGGGGTAGGTCAGAGCAGTATGGTCAGGGAAACCGGCAGGAAGAGATGGCTTAGGGTTTTATAGGCTTTGGTAAAGATGTTGGCTTTTCCTTTGAGTGAAGTGAGAAGCCACTGGAGAGTTTTAAGCAGAAGAGTGATATGATCTGACTGAAAAAAATTTAAAGATCACTCAGAGCAGTAGTCAGCAGACTACAGCCCTAGGGCCAGTTATCTGCTTTGGTAAATAAAGTTTCTTTGAAACACAGTCCCGCCTATTTGTTTTTGTATTGTCTATGGCTGCTTTTCCTGCCAGAGTTCAGTAGCTGTGACAGAGACAATATAGCCCACAAATCCGAAGTATTTACTATCTGGCTCTTTACAGAAAAAGTTTGCAGACCCCTGACTCAGGAGAATGCATTTTAATGGGGCTGGGCAGATGCAAAGAGTTAAATTAGGAGATTTATTGTAATAGTCTAGGTGTGAGAGTATGGGGGCTTCAACCAAATGATAGCAGTGGTTGTTATGAGAAATGGTTGTATTCTGCATATATTGGAAGTAGAGACAAAAGAATTTGACATTGAGCACCTACCAAGTGCAAGACCTTATGCTGGTTTCTATAGGGCAGTAGTTGCTAAATTTTGGATTTTGTAGAAGTTAAAAAAATTTTTTTTTATATAAATAAGAGAGCTTGGAGGAGAATAAAATATATTTTCCAAATTTTATTTACTGATCAAAGATGTTGAAGAACACTACCTGCTATCTGCTATCACCATCCTTTCCTAAAAGAAGGGATATTTTATCACCAAAAAAAGTGAGAAAGACATAACCTAAGATTAAAGACTACACATTATGGAAAATTTACTACATGATCCTTGTGGGGCATAGACATTTGGGGGGGGGGGGTGAGACTGCTGTAGGTATACTAAGATAAATAACAATTCATGTCCTGAAATTTTAAAAATTTGTATATGTTGCAAAGACCAGGTGCAGTAAAGAAAATAGTTATGTGCAAAATTAGGCAAAACTCAGTAGAAAGTGGTGAGTACCATAAAAGGGAAGTTCAACAGTGAGTTCACTCCCAACAGAGAAAGCCCAAGATGGCTTCCCTACAAGGATGTTGAGAAGGACTTGGAAGTATGGAGATGAAGAGATGCAGGATTAGAAAAATCATGGAGGCAGGAAGGTGGGTGGAAGGGAAATCATGGAGGGTGAAAGATAAATCAAATGGCCAGAGCTTTTCTCTTCCTTTTAAAAGGGGGCAAGAATGATTTTCTTTAAGTGGTTCTAGAGGCTCTTTTCATGACCCAGGTTCTTACGTTAATTGAGCAATTAATATAGCTGATGAGAAGATTAAGGAATGAGACATAGGTAGATTCCTTACTACTCTGTGCCTCAAAATACAGCATTCTCAGATATTAAGGAGAGATTTTAGTTTCCTAACCAAGATGATTAGAAACTGCCATGCTATAACTTAAAGAATTTTGGGGAGCAGGTCTTGGGAAAACACCATTATGCTAAAAGATTTGTCTCTGAGAAGCAGTGAGCTACTGTACATGCTTCCTGGGCTTTGGCCTCTATCAGATTAATTAGCTAGGTGACTTCAGATGAGTTACTTAACCTCATCCCTCCCCAATATCCTCATCCTGAGGCCAATAATGACCACTTTACAGGTTTTCTGTGAAGATTAGTTGTAGTGAGCATAAATGCCAAGTATGCAGTAGGGATTCAATAAATGGTTGTCATTATTATCCCTGGCACAAATTTTTGTAGCATTTGTAATTGCAATTTGTTCAAAAGGGGCTCAGGGATGATTGGAAAAGACCCAACAGAAGCATGAGATTCTCTTTGATTTGCTATTGAAAAGGTCCCTTTGCAAGGTTAGGGATCAATGGCACTTGCACGCTTTCCCCATCTTTTATCGTTCTGCGTGTTTTTCTCACACTTGCAGTGGAACCTGAAGTCAAGTACGTGGGGAACATGCACGGCAACGAGGTGCTGGGCCGCGAGCTGCTGCTGCAGCTGTCGGAGTTCCTGTGCGAGGAGTTCCGGAACGGGAACCTGCGCATCGCCCGGCTGGTCCAGGACACGCGCATTCACATCATGCCCTCCATGAACCCCGACGGCTACGAGGTGGCCGCCGCCCAGGTACTGACCGGTGCAGAGAGTACAGCCCTCTTAAGGAATAAAGTAGAAGCCAGTAAACAATGTGTCCTTTCTGTTCCACTGTCAGTGTCACTATGTAATAGAGAAAAAAAGAAAAACCCACAATAGAAATGTACTAAAGTATGAAGGCTTGGGTTCAGGCCTATAAAACCCTAGCAATGAATGTGGGCTCTCTCTGAGCTTAGTTCCCTCAACACCTTTCCAGCTGACCTCCTGGTTTTATTGGGAAGGTCAAGGAGGTAATATTTGTGACAACACTTTGTAAACTGGAAAATACTATACTGGCGTGAAGGGATATTGCAAAATAGACCCCCTTTCTTGAACTTTCAGCTTCGAATCCTAGATGCTCTGCTTCCTCCCACAAGACACTTACCTTTGCATTGGGTGGGTGGATGTCAGAGAGATCATCAAGCTTTTCCCAGAACTGCAAGTGAGAAGTTAATTTTAGATACTTTGTTTTATTTCTGTAGGTTTTTTTCTTCTACTAGTATAGTACTCAGCTTTTAAAATTTATTTTAGAGTTGCATTTGCAGGGGAGAGAGGAAAAAAATGTCTGTGAGCTTTTACTTTATTCATTAACATAAATTCGAAATGTCAGTGTGCCTAACTTGAAAGCAGTGATTTTTTTTTCCCCTGTGGCTATGCATTAGAATCATAAATGAATATTTTGAAATACAGATTCCCAGATTTTCCTCCCTCCCCATTCCTGCAACTGATTTAGCATGTTCAAGGGTGAAGCCGGGCACCTGCCTTACACAATGAATACGTTCCTTTGAAAACGATGTTCAAACAGGATTTGTTTTGGGGGGGGATGGGTAGGGGGTATATAAATTTAAAAAAAAATTTTTTTTTAAATTTAAAAATCTGTTTCGGGTAGTCTTGAAACTTTTTCTTATTTTTTAAGATTAGACGTCACTGCTTTACTTAAATTTTATTTTATTGTGGTAAAAACACTCGAGATGTGTCCTCTTAACAACATTTTAAGTGTATGATACAGTATTGTTAGCTATAGGTACAGAGTTCAGCAGATTCCCAGCACTTATCCTTCCTGCTCAACCAAAACTTAATGTCCATTATTTAGTATTAGTTCCCATTTCCCTCTTCCCACAGCCCCTGGCAACCACCCTCCACTCTGATTCCATGAATCTGACCATGCTGTCCCATAAAAGTAGAACCACACAGTGTCTGTCCTTCCATGACCCAAGAGTATTTTAAATATACTTGAGGATAGGGCTGGAGGGAGAGTAGAGGCAGGAAGGGAATGGAGCCAAGATATTGAACCCAGCACAAATGTGACCTTTGCAATCTCACAACTTCCTGCTGATGTGACCTAACAAATGAAGAAGCAAAGCTTTTCCCCCTCACTGGAAATCAGAGGTGCCCAAGATTTGAATTTCCAAAAGAGTAGGAAGATTTGAAGGAGGTGTGGGGGTGGGGGAACCCCAGCCTGCCTGCTGTCCTCCCCGTGGTCCTTCCCTGTGCTGTGGGGAAACCGAAGAAGCACTTAGACCTGCCCACATCTCTTGGGGGATGAGGTAGGGGTGGGAGGAAGTGGGGGAAACCCCTGCCAGCTCACTAAATCCTATAGGTATCTTTGGAGAGCCAGTCCCTTCTGCTCACCTGCTGTATACTTGTTCAGAGGGAGCAAATCTTGAACCTAAACCCAAAGAGGACCCATCAGGTTCTCCAACTCCCAGAGCTACCTGCCATCCCCGGAGGAAACCTGTCCGCATGGCCACATAGGGGGGGCCAGCCTGGCCACCGAACTTTAAAGCCAGCTGTGGGTAAGGCAGAATAATGCCCCATCCCACTCCCTCAAAGACGTCCAAGTCCTAATCCCTGGACCTATGGATGTTGTGTTACATGCAAGGGGGAATTAAGGTTGCAGATGGAATGAAGGCGGCTAATCAGCTGACCTTAACATTTCCTGAATGCTCTGGGTGGGCCCAGTGTCATCAATCACAAGCCCTTTAGATGTGGAACAAGGAGGCAGAAGGTCAGAGTCAGAGATTTGAAGATGTTGTGCTGCTGCCTTTGAAGATGAAAGAAGGGATCATGAACCAAGGAATGTGGGTGGCCTGTAGATGCTGAAACAGATTTCCTAGAGCCTGTGGAGGAAACACAGCCCTGCTGAAACCTCGATTTTAGTCCCGTGAGACCCACCTCAGTCTTCTGCTCTCTAAAACTCCGAAGGATAATGAACTCGTGCTGTTTTAAGTCACTAAGTTGGTGACAATTTGTTATAGCAGTAATAGGAAACTGACACACCACCAACCCTGTTTATGGGAACCTTCTCTTAAGGGAATTCCTTATCTGCCCGCCTAGCTAATGAGCCTGTGAGAGTGGTAGTACTGATAGGTAAATTAACATATCTGTTCAGGCGAACAGGTAGAGCTAGTTTCACACAGACAAGTAGTGAAAAACCCCTAGAAGCATAAGAAAAAAACCATTATCTTATAGAAGTGGAAAATCAAGCTCAAAACTGAAAAATCAGATAAGTATTTTTCACTGGAATTGATGTAGGCAAATGTAAGAGAACTTGAAAAAAATAGTATGTTCTCAATGAGATCTAAGAATAAAATCTGAGCAGGACGCCATAAAAATGAAGAAATCTGCAAACAATAATAATAATAATAAGTTTCTTAGGAAAATATGAGACTGGTAACACATCTGTGAGTTTTCAGCTGCCCAGCATTGAGCCACTCACCTTACTTCTAGGAACAGCCACCAAATGGGGTTCTACTCTCTCAGCCCACAAAGCTCCAGTGGACACTCTTGCCCTTCTTCAGTGCCATCAAAACCATTAAATGGAATTTATGTTAGTTATTTATGTGAATGTCTGTCTCCCCATATATACTATGAATTCTTAGAATGATAAAATAATGTCTCATTATCTTTCGCCAATGTCTGTCAGAGATGGACTTGAATAAGTGTTGGTTAACTAAATGGATGAATGAATACATAACCAAATACATGATAAAATTTCAACTGTAAGCATGAGGTTGATATTACTCAGAAGAAAGATAAGCAAGGATACTAAATTTAAAAAGTGGTGGTGGGGTTTTCATGGTGCAGCCACTTTGGAAAATAGTTGAGCTATTTCTGAAACAGTTAAATATAGACTTGTCTTATGATCCAGAGTGCTGTTAGGTGTCTACACAAGGGGAATGAAAACACACGTCCACACAAAGTGTGGACAGCAGCATTATTCACAATAGTCAAAAAGTGTAAACAACAAAATTCCCCCCAAATTCATGTCTACCTGTAAATATGACCTTTTTTGAAAGTGAGGTTTTGCATGTGTAATCAAGTTAAGATAAACTCGTACTGGATTAGGGTGGACACTGAACCAAATATGCCTATTGTCCTTATAAGAAGAAACAAATTTATACAGAGACACAAACAGATGGGGGAGAAGACCGTACGAAGAGGGAAGCGGAAATTGGAGTGATTCATCTATAAGCTAGGGAACACCAAGGCTTGCCAGCAGCCACCAGAAACTAGAAGAGACACAGAAGGATTCTCCCCTAGAACTTTAGCTAGCAGGCCCTGCTGACACTTTGATTTCAAACTTCCAGCTTCCAGAATTGTGGGAGAACAAATTTCTGTTGTTATAAGCCATCTAGTTTGTGGTAATTTGTTATGGCAGCCCTAGACAACTAATACAGTCTATTAATTGGTGAATGGGTAAACAAAATGTGGTAAATTCATATAATGAAACTATTCATCAATAAAAGGGAATGAAATTCTGACATATGCTACGAGAGGAGCCTCGGAAACATTGTCTAGTGAAAAAAGCCAAAGGCGTAATGTATGATCCCACATATGTGAATGTCCAGAAAAGGCAGATCTACAGAGACAAGGGATTACCTGGGGCTGGAGTGAGAATGAATGACTGTAGGTGGGCATGACGTTTCTTTTTAGGGTGATAGATTATGGTGATGGTTGTCCAACTCAGTCAGAATCCAAAAATTCATTGAGTTGTACACTTCAGATGGGTAAATTTTATGGTATATTAGTTATATTTTAATAAAGCTTTTTTGGGAAAACAAAATAGGAGTTCCCATTATCCTGAAACACCCTATTCTGGTTAGAGCTTCTCCTGGGATCTATACCTTCAGCACATGGTCTACAGGGAAACTTGAACCACGCCACTAGGACTTTGGATAAGTTAAAGAGGAAAATGTTATATCATTTGATAGTAGACTAAGCTAATACCTAAAAAGAACTATATAGTACTCTTAAAATATAGGATTCAGTCTGAAATCTTCACTTCTCATCTTTCCATTTTCACCTTAGGGCCCAGACACTTCTGGATATCTGGTTGGCAGGAACAACGCAAATGGAGTGGACCTGAACCGCAACTTCCCCGACCTCAATACCTACATCTACTACAATGAGAAATATGGAGGCCTCAACCACCACTTGCCCCTTCCAGACAACTGGAAAAGCCAGGTATGAGAAGACATTTGCATGCAGAAGCAGGTAAATCAACATCTGGAATTTCTTCTGGAAATCTTCCCATCAACTAAACAAGCAAGAATTCGACATCAACTCAACTCCATGTTGTGTCTAGAGCAATAATAACTGTCTTATGCCTCTTTGTATTTATTCCCTCCCCAGTGTAGGGACCTCCATGGGGCACCTGCTCACAGAGTGTGTGATGTTAGTAGCCATAGTAGTGAGGGAAGTGGAAGAGGGTATCACACAGTTGCACAGTATTTTATGATTCTTCAGCATTTTAGTTGATCATCGTAACACTGTGTGGTGAATGCATCTCTGTTACTCATCTCTGTTTTATAGATATTACACTTATAGAAAAGACAATTTAAATTCATACAGCTATAATTGATGGAGTCAGGGTTAAAACCCATGTCTTCTGACTCCTAATCCAACATTCTTTCTACTGCACTGCACTGTAAATCTCTTTTGCATGTGAACTGCGTGCTCATCAACAATTAGCAATAGAAAGAAGTTCAGAGAGTCTTACCCTGATGTGTAGTTCCTCCTCTTTCCTTTCTGTATGAGCCTTCACCACTTTACTGCACTCCCATTCCCTTACTCTCCAGGCGGAGGACCCCATTTGATGCTCCCAAGCCTCTCCCCAGGAGGCCTGCAATGGCAGCCCTGGTGATGTGAATGGTTTCATCCTGCTGGTGGGCCTGCTCGTGAGAATAACTACTGTTATCCTCAGTATCACTACCACCTGTTTTTCACACTGTATGGGATAATTCTAAAAGTTCTGTTTGTGAGTAGCTGAACTTAGAGATGGAGGAGAGAAACATGAAACAGGTGTTAGGCTTTCTATTGGGAGTTTTCCAGATGGAACAGTCTCCGTTGGAAATGAAGCAAAAGTCATGCTGACATGTTTAGATTTCAGCAAGCGGCTATGCTCTTGGCTCAAGTAAATAATAAATAAAAATAACTTTGTGCTAGTTAGCATGTTCAGCCAGAGGGTGTTCTGCTTTACTAACTTGTTGAAGTAAAATAAAGTGACTGAGCCAATAATAATCTGAATCTTAGACGATCAAAAAGAGAAGGAGCCCTGGCTGGTTTGGCTCAGTGGTTAGAGTGCCAGCCCGCAGACCAAAGAGTCGTGGGTTCGATTCTAGTCAAGGGCACATACTCCAGTGCGGTTTGATCCCTGGGCCTGGGTCGTGCAGGACACAACCAATTGATGTGTCTCTCTCACTTCAATGTTTCTCTCTTTCCTTCCCTCCCTCCCTTCCACTCTATCTAAAAATCAATGAAAAAATATCCTCAGGTAAGGATTTAAATATGTGTGTGTGTGTGTGTGTGTGTGTGTGTGTGTGTGTGTGTATGTATACCTATATATATTTTAGAGGGAGAGAGAGAAACATTGATTTGTTGTTCCACTTACTTATGCATTCATTAGTTGCTTCTTGTATATGCCCTGATCAGAGATCGAACCTGCAACCTTGGTGTATGAGATGACACTCTAACCAACTGAGCTATAGAGCTAGGGCCATCCACTTAATTTTTATTTATTTTTTATTTATTTATTTTTAATCCTCACCGGAGGACACTTTTCCATTTTTTTGTTCAGGAAGAGTGGGAGGGAGAGAGAGGAACAGAGAGAGAGAGAGAAACATCGATGTGAAAGGGATACATCGAGTGGCTGCCACCTGCACAACCGACCAGAGCCGGGGACAAACTGCAACCGAGGTACGTGCCCCTAGCGGGAACCGAACCCGGGTCTCTCAGGACCGCAGGCTGACACTCTAACCGCTGAGCCAAACCGGCCAGGGCCATCCACTTAATTTTTAAAACCATCATGCAAAAGGTCAAAATTTCTCCATCTACACTTCTCATATATGTAGGACCTGTCCTATTCAGACATGCTTTCTCCTCAGGCTACTTTCTGACAAATGTACTCGAATGGCTCTCATCTCTCCATAGGTGGAACCTGAGACCCGGGCTGTGATCCAGTGGATACGCTCCCTCAACTTTGTCCTTTCAGCCAATCTCCATGGAGGGGCAGTGGTGGCCAATTACCCGTATGACAAGTCCCTGGAACATCGGGTCAGAGGTTCCCGCCGTGCTGCCAGTACCCCCACGCCTGATGACAAGCTTTTCCAGAAGGTATGCAGAATGGTGGCTTGTCCAGCCAGGAACGTGGGGCCCAGGAGAGTGACACAGGTCAAGTCTGTAACACAGGACTCTGTTAGGTACAAGTCCACAGAAAATAATTGAAAACACTGCTTGCTCATTAGGAGCTTACAGTCTAGTAAATTACATTTTGTTTGAGTGATCAGCCAAAAATTCATAAAAAAGTAAATATATAAGAAAGCTTTATAGTACAATTACCACAGTATAAAAAAGTACTTAAGCTAATGACAAGCAAGAAATATGCCAAAAGACTAATAGTGCTGCTGATAAACAAGTGGCATTAAATGTTAGTTTTAGGGGCTCTGATTTGCAATGTTATGATAGTAAGGCTATATTAATGAAAAATAGACCATGCACATAAAATGGTTTACATGATAGTTCAAAACAGAAGTAGAATAAAATTAACAGATTAATCTTTTTTTTTTTTTTATCCTCACCCGAGGATATTTTTTCCATTTTTTTGTACAGATAGAGTGGGAGGGAGAGAGAGGAAGGGAGAGAGAGAGAGAAACATCGACGTGAAGGGACACATCGAGTGGCTGCCACCCTCACGACCAACCAGGGCCGGGCACAAACTGCAACCGAAGTACATGCCCTTAGCGGGATCCGAACCCGGGTCTCTCCGGACCGCAGGCTGACGCTCTAACCGCTGAGCCAAACTGGCCAGGGCCAGATTAATTGTTTTATAGTTAATGAATTATTAATAATACAAGTTACATAAATAATTACTGTTACAATTACAATAACATTTATTATCAATTCATCAATTAATGTATTGCATAGAGAATAATGCCAGTTGTTGCTTTGTGAAACAAGTATATCTCATTTTGTTCACTGATATAAAATAGTAGTGAAAGAGAATTAATAGAGATTCTAAGTATATTCCTCTCTTTTTAGCACACAACTCACCCCCAAAACACAGTTATTTTCTGGCAAAGTCCTATCTTACTTGCTTCTTTCTTTTACAAAACTCAGCTAGAAAACAGTACACTTAGAAAGGGATTAAGACGTACAAATTGCCAGTTTTAAAAATAGCCACAGGGATGTAAAGTACAGCATAGGGAATATAGGCAATAATATTATAATGACTATGTGTGGTGTCAGATGGGTACTAGACTCAACAGGTGATCACTTCATAAGGTATGTAAGTGTCTAATCATTATGTTGTATATCTGAAATATAATACTGTATGTCAACTGTAACTGAAAAAAAAAGAAATGGTACACATAGAAGGGAGCTTATGTATCATCTAGTGCCACCCCTCACTTTGCATTTGGAGAAATTTAGTCCCAAGATAGTGGAAAAATCAAAATACAGGTTTCTTAACTCTAGTCCACTACACACACACACACACACACACACACACACACACACAGCCCATCTCTATCTCTGCTGGTATTTTCTTTCACTAAAGCAAATAATCAGTTGTTTATACCTAGTGGGATTTCTTAGCTTTACCCTACTTCTGAGTATGAACATTGCCCTATGAGTTGGGTACACTCAAGGTCATTTCTGCCCACTTTTCCTACAGCTGGCCAAAGTCTACTCTTACGCACATGGATGGATGCACCATGGTTGGAACTGTGGGGATTACTTCCCAGACGGCATCACCAACGGGGCTTCCTGGTATTCTCTCAGCAAGGGTAAGCGGGGGGCCTGGTACAGCGGTGCTGCAGCTCAGTAAGGTGGAGTTCACTTCTCCTTCTGAATTATCTTTTCTCCCCCTCAGAGAAATGATTGGAATATTATAGAAACTTGCATCCAAGTAGAGATCTGAACATGGCAAAATCTTAAGTGAGCTTTTAATGGCATGTTAAAATGAAGGCAGGGACACCTTATGGCCTTTTTAAAGCTGGTGGTTTTGCCCGGTCATTGTGACCCAGTAGATTGAGCATCATTCCACGCATCAAGAGGTCACCGGTTCGGTTCCCAGTCAGGACACATCCCCAGTAAGGGGCGTGCAGGAGGCAGCCAATCCATGGTTCTCTCTCACATTGATGTTTCTATCTCTTTCTCCTTCTCCTTCTCTATCTTTAAAAGTCAATAAAATATATATATATATATATATTTTTTTTTTCTTTATCCTCACCCGAGGACATTTTTCCATTTTTTGTACAGGTAGAATGGGAGGGAGAGAGAGAGAGAGAAACATCGATGTGAAGGGACACATCGAGTGGCTGCCACCCGCACGACCAACCAGGGCCGGGGACAAACTGCAACCGAAGTACGTGCCCTTAGCGGGAACCGAACCCGGGTCTCTCTGTACCGCAGGCCGACGCTCTAACCGCTGAGCCAAACTGGCCAGGGCCAATAAGAAATATTTTTAAAAAATAACAAAACAAAATAAAACTGGTGGTTTGCACAAAATATTGGGGCACAGGAGGGAAATAATATAGTCAGGTGGTTAAGTGTGGGCTTCAAGGGTACATTGGATTGAAACCCAGCTCTCCCAGTTACCAGTTATGTGGCTTCAGCCTAATTACTTAACCTCTATGAGCTTTGGTTTTTTTTTAATCTATATTAAGGATAACAATATGTGCCCCATAATTTTTATGTAAATATTAGATAAATAATGCACATAAAGCATTTGGAAATGCCTGGCTTATAAATGCTAGCCTTTTTCTAAGTAGCACAGAGTTATGCCTCGCATAGCAACAAGTGAGCAGAGGAGCTGGCCTGGACACACAGTTCCTCTGGTATACGCTGCATACCCTGCCTGCCCATCTCCCGTGATCAGGAATCTGCCCGGCCATGGCCATTGGTAATGCAGCAGAAACCTCTGCAGGAGGCTTCTCTCTCTACTCCCTGGGCCTTCCCCATCAGTGTTGAGATAGAACCTCTGTTTATGAAACTCCAGTAGACAGAGAACCTAAGGGTAGGGAAGAGGCTGAAGCAGGAAGCTGGGATCTTTTAGGAATCATGTTTTAGCAGTTGTCTTTTCCTATCCTCTCAAATCTGACCTGACCAGAGCCCAGGCAGCAGAAAGCTCACTAGTGAGGACTGAGCTGATAGCTGGTCCTGTAGAGAGTGGGGAGGAAGAAGGTTAGGGAGTCACATATACAGGGAAACTGGCTGAAAACTCACTTGAACACAAGGCAAGATTTTGTTGAACTTTACTTTTTTTTTTAATGCTAACCCGAGGATATGTTTCTATTTATCTTCAGATAGAGTGGGACGGAGAGAGAGAGAAACATCAGTGTGAGAGAGACGCATCAACCGGCTGCCTCCCGCACAACCCCGACCAGGGAAACTGAGGTACATGCCCTTGGCTGGAATCGCACTCATTGGACCGCAGGCTGACGCTATAACCGCTGAGCCAAACGGGTCAGGGCTGAACTTTACTTTCTTTAGTTTGCATTAGGAAAGCAATAGGTCCCCCCTCCAAAAAAAATGTGGAATATACTTTTTCAAATTATACTTGCTCTTTCCTTCTTATCCTCTGGGAAAGCATGGCCCATGCCTCCACTGAGAATCATTGCCCTAAATTAAGCTAGGACAATTTCAAGATCAAGTTCATTAAAACAATTGTTCCAACAGTGTGGTCTCTGGACAAGTAGCAGCATTGCTCCATACTTGTTAGAAATACAAATTTGGGGGCCTCTCCATACCTACTGAGTCAGAAACTCTGGGCTAAGGCCCAGTAATCTGTATTTGGCTGGAAGGTGCAGACTTCTAGACTATTCCGATGCTGAGAGAAAAGTGGTGTAACAAGCTCTAGTTGTTCTCTAACTTTCTATAACAGCTGCTTGCACGCATTAGCTCAGAGAGCAGGTGAAAGTTGATTAAGTGGATACTTTTTATCATTTTATTAGGGAGAATAAGTATACACTGAAAACAATTACAGAACAGCAAGTAAAGTACAAGAAAATGTCAAATACTATGAATATGTGGTGAGTCACTAAATAATCAGAGTTTTCTGTATAAGCTTCCATCAGTTGTCAGAATTTTAAAACTAAAAGATTTAATATAAAAGCCTGGATTTCCATTTTAACATGACAAATTAGGTGTAGAAGTTTTCCTGTGACGCCTTGCACTAGGGGACCTACTTTCTTGCAAGGTATAAATGGATAATTTTTAACCCAAATAAATTTGTGACATAAACACCATTCTGGTCATCAGAAACATATTTTTAAATAATTAATTCAATTGAATAATAAGATAGAAGCAAGCCAGCTTTGATGGAGGACACAGGGTTCTGTTTTTCTTTTCTTTTTTTTTTAATCCTCACCCAAGGACATTTTTTCATTTTTTGTTCAGACAGAGTGGGAGGGAGAGAGAGAGAGAGAAACATTGACATGAAAGGGACACATCGAGTGGCTGCCACCCAAACGACCCAACCAGGGCCGGGGACAAACTGCAACCGAGGCACGTGTCCTTAGTAGGAACTGAACCCCGGTCTCTCTGGACCTCAGGCCGACGCTCTTACTGCTGAGCCAAACCAACCAGGGCGGGTTCTGTTTTTCTTGAATAATTATTTTTCAGGTTAGTGCTGTATTCTCAGGTAGGACGGTGGGGGTGTGTGAAAGCAAGATATTTGTCTCATCTGTAACCTCCCAGGTCTGAAGGACATCATTGTCCAAAGAAGAAATCTGTTCCCTAGAAAGCAGTACATATGCATAGACTAATGTCAAGGCACAATTGCCTGGCCAGTGTGACTCAGTGATTGAGCGTCAACCCATGCACCAAGAGGTTGCCGGTTCGATTCCCGGTCAGGGCCCAGGCCCAGGTTGTGGGCCCAATCCCCAGTGAGGGGCATGCAGAAGGCAGCCAGTCGATGTTCTCTCTCATCAATGTTTCTATCTCTCTCTCCCTTCCTCTCTCTAAAATCAATAAAGAAAAAAATAATTTTTAAAAATGTTTTAATGTTCAGGCACAACCAATAAGCAGACTTTGGACATGCCAAGAGGGACAAGAACTGACTTTAAATCATTAAATGGAAAAAGAGTTGAGGGGAGAGATGACAAAATGGGCATTTACAATGAGACAAAACTAGAGCAACAGAGAGGCATGTAAACTGGGAAACTGGGGAAAGGTTTTATGGAGGAGAAATAAGTGGAGATCAAGAGGTAGAACGTGATGAAGTGTGTGTGGAGAAAGTGTGGTTAGGAGAGTTGAAATGGGGCATCGGGTGGTAACCGGGTTGTGCAAATCTGCCGGGGCTCTCATCCCCCCAGGAATGCAGGACTTCAACTATCTCCACACCAACTGTTTCGAGATCACACTGGAACTGAGTTGCAACAAATTCCCCCCCCAAGAGGAATTACACCGAGAGTGGCTGGGTAATCGGGAAGCCCTGATCCAGTTCTTGGAACAGGTAAAATTGAATTCTTTAACTTTCATGATTATGGAAGGAGAAGAATTTTCCAATGAAAGGCAAGGTTTTCTGGCTCAGGCCTGACTTTTGCTCTGACTCATCAATCGATTTGGGTTTCTTCTACCAATGTAATTTATCCATTCAACATTACTGAGCATAACTATCCATCAGAAAATGTACTATATGCTGGGGGTTGTGAATATAAACAAGCAAACAAATATTTCTGTTCATATGGAGTTTATATTATAGTGAGAAGAGATAAAAAGGCAATAAACAAAGTAATAAGATAAATTTGATAATATGTCAAATGCTATGAAGAAGGCCTTCCAGAGGAGGTGACATTTAAACAGACTGAGGAGGTAAGGGGGAGACTCATGCCGATGTCTAGAGAAAAAGGGCTTCCTCAATAAGGATACAAAAGTAACTGCAAGGCCAACAAGCAGCCCATGAAAGATGCTGAACATCACCAATTATTAGGAGAATACAAATCAAAACCACAGAGAGATGCCACCTCACACCCATTAGGATGGCTGCTATTAAAAAACAAACAAAGCTCTGACCAGTTTTGCTCAGTGGTTAGAGCGTCGGCCTGCAGACCAGAGAGTCCCGGGTTCAGTTCTTGCTAAGGGCGTGTACCTTGGTTGCAGTTTGTCCCCGATCCCAGTTGGGGTTGTGTGGGTGGCAACCAGTAGGTGTGTCTCTCTGACATAGATGTTTCTCTCCCTCTCTCTCTCCTGCTCTATCTGAAGATAAATGCAAAAATGTCCTCGGGTGAGGATAAAAAAAACAAAAACAAAAAACAAACGACAACAGAAAATAGCAGATGTTGGCAAGGATGTGGAGAAATGGAAACCCTTGTTCATTATTGGTGGGGATGTAAAATGGTGCAGTCACTATGAAAAACAGATTTATAGTTCCTCAAAAAATTAAAAATAGAACTGCCATATGAGCCAGCAGTTTTCTTCTGCATAGATAACCCAAAAAACTGGAAGCAGGATCTCAAAGAGATATTTGTTCACAGAAGCAGCATTCATGAGAGCCAAAAGGTGGAAATAATCCGAGTATTCAATGAGAGATAAATGGATAAACAAAATATAGTATATACATAACATGGAACATTAGTCTGCCTTAAAAAAGAAAGAAATTCTACCAATTGCTACAACATAAATTAACCCCGTGGACATTATACTAAGTGAAATAAGCCAATCACAAAAAGACGAATGCCCTATAATTTCACTTATATGACCTTTCAAGAGCAATCAAGTTAATACAAAGCAGAATGGTAGTTGCCTGGGTCTGGAGAGAGAAGGACATGGGACTTGTTTTATGGGTATAGAGTTTCAGTTTTGTAGGATGAAAAGGTTCTGGAGATTGGTTGCACAGCAATGTGAATATAATTAACACTTAAAATGATTAAAGTATTTAAGCTGAACTGAACTGTACATTTAAATGATTAAAATAGTAAATTGTATGTTATGTGTATTTTATCACAATTAAAAATTTTTTTAATTTTAAAGAGTACAAAGTCAGACCACCAGTGTGGCTGGAGTTATCACGAGAGTATGGGAAAGGGTAGCAGGAGCTGAGATCAGCCACCTAACTGAGGGTACGGCTTTATAGACCATCGTGAGAACTTCAACTTTGCTCTGAGTTGGGTTTTGATGAACCTATGACATGATTTGACTTAGATTTTAACAGGACCCTTCTGACTGCTCTCATGAGAAGAAATTATTGGGCATGAAGAGAGGGGACAGAGAGACCAGTTAAGGGGTTATAAGGATTATCTTGGTGAAGATCAAATGTTAAAGCATGAGCTAAGGCCTTGGGGACTCTGAAACACTGGACAATGTTTTATGATCATAGTTATACTGTGAGTTTTTTCCTACAGGTACACCAAGGTATCAAGGGAATGGTGCTTGATGAAAATAATAATAATCTCCCTGGGGCTGTGATTTCTGTCAGTGGGATTAACCATGATGTCACTTCAGGTAGGTGGCGCTGCCTCTTGGGGTGAGAAGGGAGCGTCCATTCCCTCTTCTTCTTCAGCATAATCAGGAGGCCAAACTGTAAGCCAGTGACACCAGCAGGGACATCAAGGCCATGGGGGGGGGGGGGGGAAGGAAGGGTCATAGAAGTGGGGACAGTGAATTAAGAAACAAGGACCAGGAAGAGGCAAATGTATCATCTCTCTCAGCGTTCAGGAGCCACTTCCTAGTATCACTTTGCTAAGGGTGTTTTCTGGGTTGGAAGGTATTAATAACTCACACACTGTGTGAAATGGGTTGGGAAAAGAAAGGACTGTAAATTGATGTTTGATCTTATCCCCGGACACAGGCGCCTCACTACACCTCCATTCAGGGTAAAGTAAGCAAGATGTAGTCTATCAACTTGTTGCAGGGCAGAGTGATGGAACCTTCTGGAATGCTGCAGGATATCACATGGCACAATGTTATTGCAAATTGCCCCAGCCCAGTTTGATCCCACACAACTTGTACGGGTTGTTTGGTTTTTAAAGTAAAGCAGTGACTACCAAAGGTTAGGGCAGGTGAGGTCTGCCTGCCTCCCCCAACCTCATGCCACACCAAACAGGCATCTTACAGTTCAGACAGTCTGTTTAAACTGGATGAAGTCACAACTTTAAGGAGGTAACTTATGTTCTGTAAGATGATCCCAACACATCTCACATGAAAGGCTCATTCAAGGCCAAGGCAGTGATATTTTAAAGGCAGGATTCTGTAGCCTCATAGTCAAGCATCAGACCACTGGCTGGACCCAGGACTGTTTAGGGATCAAACCTCAGGCATCCCTTAGAGCTTTGGGGCTTGCTAGATTCTTATACCTTATTCACGCAAAGGTGGGGAATGATTATGAAACATCCTAGCCAATCGACATATACCGAATGGCACTAATTTCACCAATAAGGGCCTACTTCCAATACCCATTATGTTAAATTAATAAATTGCTCATTTTACCATTGAAAAAACTGATTGCTGATGTTCATTATACTACTTAGCAAAGCATCTAATGTTGATTAGAGACCAAGATAGTCGAAGCCCTCATAATAGCTGTTTCTGGAACTGGACCTTTCTGATGCAATGTTAGCTACCACTCCTGGATGTGAGCCCCCAGTTAAGAAATAATAACCCGCCCTGGCCGGTTTGGCTCAGCGGTTAGAGCGTCAGCCTGCAGTCCACAGAGACCCGGGTTCGGTTCCCTCTAAGGGCATGTACCTTGGCTGCAGTTTGTCCCCGGCCCTGGTTGGGTCGTGTGGGTGGCGGCCACTCGATGTGTCCCTTTCACATCGATGTTTCTCTCTCTTCCTCTCTCTCCTTCCCGCTCTATCTGAGTGAAAAATGGAAAAATGTCCTCGGGTGAGGATTAAAAAAAAAAAAAAAAAAATTAAAAAAAAAAAAAAAAAAAAAAAGAAATAATAACCCTGGGGTACACTTAAACTGTCCAATGTGTGCATAATAAACTAGTGCTTTTGCTAAAGTCTTTTAAAGTAAATTACAGACATTTAATAGGGGGCAGAAAAGGAACTTTCTCATTATTGTCTGTCTCGTTCTTAATTGCATTTATTATTTCAATTATTCATTGCTGCACATTTAAAAGAAATTTAAAGACATGGTCACAATTGATTCAAAGGAGATGTAAAGTCATTAGCCAAAATGCTACATCCCTGCCACAGAGAAACAGGCCTTCTTTTGAATTTTATTTTCCCCTTTTGAAGGTGATGGAAGAAATATTAAAAATAGGATTCTCAAAATCAGATCTTTATGGTCATTTGGTCCAGCCCTCCCACTCAGTATAAGATTACACACACACACAAGACCGCAGACAGCTGCTGTGGGGCCTGGGGCCACCACGCCGTCCGTGCAGGTGGCGCACTGCACAGCTGTGTCGCTGTCCCGGGGCCCTCCTTCACTCTCTGCCTAAGTGCTCACAATTTCACAAAGCAGTCCATTTCATTTTTGGAAGGTCTGTGTATGTCACAATAGTTTTTGCTTCTGTTGAGCAAAATCTTCCTCCAGGTAACTTAAGCCCAAAGTTCTCATGCTTATTTCTTTAGGTGCACGTTTCTTCGTGGTGATTTTTCTTTTTTAAATTTTCTTTAAAAAAATTTTTTTTCCTTTATTGATTTTAGAGAGTGAAGAAGTAAGAAGGAGACTGAGATAGAAACATTGATGAGAGAGAGCATCGATTGGCTGCCTCCTGCATGCCCCCAAGGGGATCAGGCCCACAACCTGGGCATGTGCCCTGACCAGGAATTGAACCGGTGACCTCTTGGTGCATGGGTCCATGCTCAACCACTGAGCCACACTAGCCGGACTGTGGTGACTTTTCAAACAGTGAAACAGAGGTCTCACGTATTCTCTCTACGAGGCAAAAACATTTATAGACATTCAACCTTTCTCCCTGGAACCCTTTACTGCACATGAGTTTTAAAAATACAGGGTCTAGAGTTAAACACAATATCCTCCGTGCAGAGCACTGTCAAACTCTTACTTCCCAGAGCCGAGGCCCACACTCCCCTTTTGTAAAATAGCTTATGATTATTTTAGACCTTCACCAGTTTCATCATGCAATTAAGAAAAATCAAGCTTGTGGTCAGCTAAAACCCTCAGATCGTTGTTCATGTAAAGGCTACATTTGGGGCAGTTTCTAACCAGCAGACCAAGTTATATCCTTGTGACGTTTAGGTGATCAAGGCGATTACTTCCGGCTGTTGCTTCCAGGCACCTACACTGTCACTGCCACAGCACCTGGGTTCGACCCAACGACAGTGACTGTGACCGTGGGTCCTGGGGAACCAAAACTGGTGAGTTAAGCTGACCTTTTCAGAGCCTGTAAAGATCACTTACACAAAGTCACAACCGATGGCACAGTTCTACTCTTTGCCACTCTTTCCTTTCACCATAAATAAAGTTCATTCCTCTCACATGCTCATTTATCTTCTGTCACTTTCATATCCTTCCCACTCCCTTTTGACTTTTCCTCTTCTTCTATTTAATATAGTTTAGTGATTAAAAGCATTGTCTACCTATAAATACAGCTCATGTCCACAGACAAATTTCCCAATCGCTCTCATCCTCAGCTTCTTCCTTTGTAAATTGGTGATGAGAACGTGCACATAAAGCATACAGTACAATGACTGATGCATAGCAAGTGCCCAACAAATGTTAGTTTGTAACATCGCAAGGACCTTGCCCAAACACATGGGCTCCCAGGAGTTGCGTTCTTCTGTGCCATCAGCAAGGACCACCACCAGGTGGCACTCTGCCCCCTTCTGGTGCCTCCTGTGCCCAGACCCCTTTGCTTTCCTCTCACCTCTGCCAAGAACCAGCTGCTCTCTGATATTCAACTCTCCATGGCACTTTTTTTTTTTTTTTTAATTGAAATTTTAGAGAGAAGGGAAGGGAGAGAGAGATAGAAACATCGATGTGAGAGAGATACCATCAATCGGCTGCCTCCTGCACGCCCCCACTGGGGATAGAGCCAGCAACCCAGGCATGTGCCCTGAGGGCCAGACTTGAATCGGGACCTCTCAGTCCATGGGACAACATTCAATCAACTGAGCCGCTCCAGCCGGGATCCATGGCATTCTTTATATGAGAAGCAAAGAACTTTTTTTTTATAGCCTAAACCGTTTGAGCTTTGGTCATATTAGATTGGCATCTTAGAGCTAAAGAGGCTCAGTGATCATGAATGTGAATCCTCAGATTTTTCAAGAGGAAAAGATAATCAGACAGTCCTGTTTAATGAGCATCTACAGACCTGCTTTCCCACACGTCAGCTCTTCTCTAGGGCCTCTTCCCTCTTTCCAGTTCCTTCTCTGTTCAACCCTAGAGCTTAGCAGAACCCCCTCCCTTTTCCCTGTTAACTCAATACAGTCAAGTCAAGTAGCTTATCTTTTCAAATACAGTTATAGGTGGGATTTTTAAAAAACTATTTATTGAACAGTTATGAGGTATCAGACACTGTATGAGAGCTTTCCAAAACTACCTCATGTAACCTTTACAACAACCCTGTAAGGTAGATATAAGTATCCCCATTTGTGACTGAGGAAATGGAAATTTCCAGAAGGTTAGAAACTTGTCCAGTATTACAGCGAGTAAGTGGCGGGAGCCATGATTCGAACCTCCAGGCTTTCAGGGCTATCTTGTTAGCCAGCATGTTACCGGGTCTCATGCTAAGTTTGTAACCTGTATTTGTAATCCTCCTTTTTTAACACAAGGATCAGAGGAAAGAGTTTTTAAAATCCTTTGAAAATTCCTCAGAAATTTCTAGAGAGTTTTCCTTTCTTCTCTCCCAGCCCCTCTACTCCCATCTCCTGCATATTATAAATGACTTCCATGCAGAGGCAGAAAGCAAAGAGTAACTCTTCCATCGCAGCCAGTTTTTCAATCAACATAATCTCTTTCCCTTTTTCCTTGTGATACCCCTGCTCCTCATCTACCCTAAAATCAAATGACCATTAGCAGCTGCATGCATGAGTCTTGCCTCAAAGCGAGTCTACTCAGTGCCAACTGCAACCAACTGGAAATCTTCCTGAGCAATATACTTGGCTTCAAAATGTTTCAATTCCTTTGTCATATAGCTTTTAAATAAATTAACATAATCCACTGATATACCGACTATAACTCAGAGGGGGTGAAATCTGTCCTTTGGATACAATTCCCAGATACTGTAACAACTATGAATCCATTTGCTGACCACAGTCGAGTCTCTCTTCCCATTCTAAAGGAGAGATCCACCTGGGGGGGGGGATGGGGGGGATCATTGATTGACTAGAGGGTTTTCATGTTACAATGAAGACTCTCAGATTACAAGTAACACCTCCCAGAGTTCAGTGTTCTCCCCTTTGCTTTTCCCCACAGCCTTCTAGATGTCATGTTCCTGTCACTTCTCTTCGTCTTGTCTCATTTTGTTGTTGCTCCTCCTCCCCGTCCCCTCCCCCCTTCTCCTTTTTTTCTAGATCTCTGTATTGCTATTACAGTATAGGAAATGATAATGACAGTGCCATTGGCTCTGACTTCCCCCACTTTGGGGAACTAACAGAAAAGCTGGCTGTGGGTTTTGTGGAAGGGGCAAGAAATAACCCCATGGAGAGTCCTCTTAGTGGCAAAAT
This sequence comes from Molossus molossus, assembly GCF_014108415.1. NCBI lineage: Eukaryota > Metazoa > Chordata > Mammalia > Chiroptera > Molossidae > Molossus > Molossus molossus. Next base: position 24,051,885 of record NW_023425352.1, read on the forward strand.
TTTCAACTCCCAGCTGGCTTCAGCAGCTCCAGATGTTCCAAGGACTTGAAAGCAGAGGATGCCGCAGGGGAGGGTGGTTAGAACACAGCCACTCCCTCTCCCTCTGTGTCCTGGGATGGTCCTACCGCTCCTGCACCGCCGGTCTATCCCAGCTTGTGTGTCAACACCATCTTACATCTGTGTGTTGTTTCGATGTATTGCTGGACACGATGCATTAAGGCATATGGAAATTTGGAGTTTAAGAATCCATACGTTAACAACCTATATCATCTCTCCCATCTATAGTTCTCAATGACTATGGCAGAAAGTTTAGTTCTAGGGATCTGAGGCAAATGCATGCCTGAGCACGACACCTGTGATTCACACAATCAGCATAAAGGGGATTATTACAACACCATCAATCAATCTTAGTTGTTGTCCTAGGCAACACTTGGTGAAATCATGGTATGAGGTGTAGATAGAGGTTTTTTTCCTAATACATATAAAATAAATGAATGTTAAGTTCATCTAGATATACCCTATGTGTCACCAGTGATTATGTGCACTTTTGGGGGAATATCAGCCAAACCTATATGACACCGCCAATGCCGCTCTGGGCCATTGCTGTGATGATTATCCTTAGCCCCCTGTCCTCAGAACCTGCAACTGTGGTGAAACCAGGTCCAGACAGGTCTTCCCCCAATTTCAGTTCTAGGAAGTTGAAAACTGACTCCTCTACTCTCCTAGCTTCCTCTTCTTTTCTTCCAGGTTGACTTCCAGCTGAAGAGAAGCATCCCTCAAATAACGGAGTTGCCAGTGCAGCACCTGGAGGCGGAGTCTTACCAAAGCAAGTACGGCCCCGGGTAGCCAAATAAAAAGATACAGAGACGGCAGCGACAGAGTCCCTGCCTGAAATCAACAGCCATTCACAGCGGCCCAGGGAACACTTCAGAAAGGCTTTGGTCCTGCTATCTGATCAGATGAAACATTCTATTTTATTATCTGGGACATATTTAAATACAAACATATTCAGAACAATTCAGAATGGTCTCCGTCTGTTCCAGGTGTAAGCCCTCTCTGATGCAGTAGTACATAGACTCAGCGGTGTTCAGTAAGATTTTCCGGTTGTGGGGGAATGGTTTAGGCCCTGAAGGCTCCCTGCCAGTCCACACTGAACCCAGAGACTGGTTCTGGCTAGCTGGCCACGCTGTCACCAGAGTCTAGCACAGAGTCTGCAATGTCATCGGTACTCAGGGAAGATTTCTGAATGAACAGCCAAAATGCTGGGATGATTCGTCATTGATGTTGTTCCCATAGGAAGACCAGGTGAGCAAATTTGAACCCCAGAGGACCCTTTCAGCAATAGCCAGTAGTTTCTTGATAAGAAAAGGATTTCACACACAAACATAGTCCCACTGCCACCCATTTTTGTGCGTGGGCATGTTAAGCAATGTGCATCTGCTAGCACGTATTCTGGGTCTGTGGGTGTAGTGAAGAGGCCCCTGTGGAACGGCTCTGCCCTGCCGTGTCGGCGACAGCGCTCTTGCTCAGTTTCCCAGAATGAACTCGTTTGTTCTAAAAGTGTTACTGAGCACAGTAGCAGTCACTAACGATCATGGAGGGTTGTATAGTCTTTCATCACACTCCACACAGCACACAAGTTTAACTGGGCATGTTAGGGGTCCAAGTGTCCTATCCCCTGGGCTTGATAGGGCTTTTGTTTGTTTGTTTGTTTTTACCATGCACTGAGCCTCAGGTAGGGATAGGGCAGGCTCCAGTTTGCCCCACTTGCTTCACCCCCCAGCCTGTAAGCCTCCCTACTCCCCACCCCAAACCTCTAACTAACCCAACCCCTTTTTAACATTGAACAGTTTAGCTCCTCTCAACAAGTAGTCCTACCCATCAGAAGACAGAGGTGCTCTGGCCGAGACAGCCCACCCTCTGCGGAAGGCCATTCAAGGTTAGGATGGCCTATTGATTCATTTTTCTGTTACTTGAACAATCTCTCAATCTGTGGTCAAAAGGAAAGCAGACAAAAAATGTATCTTTCCCATTTGGAAAGGGTATTCTCTCTCTGGTCATTAATCCTTTCTCTACCTTTTTTCTTTCTTCCCAATTTTAATCCCATGTTCCTTGGTTCCCTTCTTGTTGCTATGAAGAAGCAGCTACCTGAGAGGGCTCTTTTCAATTCAGTGACACTTTGTGCCTCAGGTTGCCAGACACACTCAATTTTTCCAGACGGTCTAAACATCATTTATTTGTTTTCTGGCACATAGTCACTTAACAGAGCTGATGTTTGCAAAATGTGGCCACAGTGCTTTCCCGGGCGGAGCCACACTCCTTCGTTCGTTCATTCATTCGTTCATTCATTCATTCATTCATAAAGAAGATACAGCCATTGATCTCAGGGCAGCTATGGTCTACTTGGGAAGACAATAGATCGTAACACTGCGTTGTCATAACTGCTATGGTTCAGTAAACTCTGGGGTGGGGGACAGGGAGCCCTTGGAAGGGCCCTACTATCTATTGGAAGATCAGGGAAGGCATCTCAGAGCGAGTGGAGTTGAAAGTGAGATACCTGAGGTCAGATGAAGAGGCTTTGGCCGGGTGGGAGCAGATGGGGGAGCACGAGTTAGGCTGAGGAGACCTGAGGTGCAGAGTCTGGAGGCCCCAAGGGTGTGGCTTTCGGGAACTGCCAGGAAACTCAGGGTGGCAGGAAGGGGTGACTGGTGGGAGCTGAGTGAGGTGTGGAACGCTGAGGCCAGTGGGGACCTGAGGGACCAGGTCATGAAGGACCTTTGAACCATATTGCAGAGTTTGGACTTTATCCCAAGAAGAACAAGAAGCCATTGAGAGGTTCTAGTGCGGGGAGTGGCAGAATCAGATTAAATGGTCGCCCTGGCTATCGCTGAGGAGTAGGCTGGAGCAGGGCCAGACTGAGTCAGGGAAGAGGCTGCTGAAAGCCAGGTGAGAAGGTGGCCTGAACCCAGGCAGGGCAACACAGCTGGGGAAATCACAGTACTGAGTCCACCCTGGTTATCAGCCCCTGTCAGCCCCTCCGGCCCCCCGCCCCTTCAAGACTTCTGGTCCCCTCTCTGATCCTTCCTGCCGGCCACCCTGAGGATGTCAAGCACTAAAGGAGATGTGGGTTTTCACATCTCCTGAAGACTACCCTCAGAAAACTCATTCACCTTGGGTGTGATTATTCTGTGTGTATACAGGGTGTGGCCATGGCTGTATAAATGTTTCTCAGAGCATATTGAGGAAGCATGTGAGGTCACAGCTAATAGGGGAGAGGGAAGGCAGGATTCAAAGGGCACGAAGGAAGATCCTTCAGCTTCGAGTTCAGCATTTTCCTGGCCGTTACCCTTTCTATTTGTTTTTTATCTAGGATTTTATCTTAAAGAGGAAATCTTCTGCACAGAATGCCAGCCTAGAGAGATGGTGTTTCCTGCGGGCTCAGAATACTGTGGTTAAGGGCATGGGTTTTCAACTCTGACAGACCAGGGTTGCTCTTGTTCATTGACTGTGTTACCTTGAACAAGTAACTTACCTTCTCTGAGTCATAGTTACTCAAATCTGGAAAAATATAAGGAAGATATCTGCCTCCCGTGGAGTTTGTGAGAATTGAAGATGATACTCTCATGAATCAGTCACGAGGGAAGAACAGCTCCTGCCCCAGACCTGCCTCAGAGGATTGTCACTTGTCAGGTTGGTTGATGATAAGCCTGACAGGGGCATCAAGGACTTGGGGGTGCAAAGGGGAGTTTAGAAGTAAAGGACCTGAGATGCTGAACCAAGCCCACCCTCTCTTTTAAAAATAATCTCATGTACTAGACGGTCTTTATTAGTTTCTTATTCTTCCTGGCACTTTTCCTTCTGAATTGAAGATTTCATAACATAATTCTCCCCCTCACATGACTAGATAGGAGAGTTTCTAGTTTTCAGACAGGATGATACCTAATAACTTTTGACCTGGTTCTGGTTTCCAAAGAGGTTTCTGCCCTGATAAACTGTAACCACGTTGTCTTTTCATTGTGGTGCAAAGACACTCAGCACTCAGAGTACCGGCTGTGTAAGCTCATCACACGTACTGGCTGAGTGAATGATCTCTAGGACTACTTCACACATTTTCCCTCCTTCTCTCCTCTTTCATTATTTTTATTTTATCTGGTGTAAATAGTTTTGAGCATCTTTTTTAAAATGATGATAAACCGTGGTAGGCCGAATTCTAAAATGATTCCCAATGACCCTTACTCAGTATAACCTCTTCCCTTGCATGTTGGCAGACCCTGGGGCTACGGGACTATAATGAGATATCTCTCCCATGACTATGTTGCAGAGGTAATCAAGACCCTAAGTCAGTTGATTCTGAGTTCTTCAAAAGGGAGATTATCGTGGGTAGGCCTGACCTAATCAGACGAAGTCTTTGCAAGCAGTGGCCTTGGAGAAAGAAAGCAGACAGCTAAGTGTAAACTGCTTATGAAGAGGGGCAGCCCCTAGGAGCCGAGAATGGTCCCAAGCAACAGCTAGCAAGAAAATGGGACCACGGTGATGCAGCCACAAGGAAATGAATTGTGCCAACAATCTGAGTCAGCTCAAGCCCGCACCTGAGTGCAGCCCTGTGGGAGCAGATGGTCCGGCTCACAGTGCCCTGACTCTTGACCAATAGAGCAACTGCGAGATAACGCATTTGTGCTGCTTTAAACTTCTATATTTGGGTTGATTTGTTATGCAGAATAGAAAACTAATGTATAAACTATCTCAGAGTTTTTGTAAATTAGGTAGGCTATTAATAAGCAAAACACAAATAACCGATTGTGACCACTGTACCAAGTGATAGAGCTGCCAGGCTCCTACCTCGAGTGAGTGTATGAAAAACAAAGCCCAGAAATGAACAAAAACATTTAACTCTTTTTAAATAAGAGGGCTGAGTAGTCAACTCTACCCAGTAGGCGATGGTGACATCCTTTCCTTTCTCTAAGGAGCACATGTCTCTGACAGCAAGGAGTTCTGCCTTTGGATAACTGTAGTATCTTGCCTCAGTTAATTCCCATTATTTGCACTAAATTACATGTTACTGGGTTGTGGACATGCACCATTGGTACAAATACTAAAATGAGAAAATGTAAAGCATTTCCTGAGACTAGGGCTCTTCTCTTTCCCAAAGGATCAATAAAAGAACAATGAGTAACATCCCAACCTTTTCTACCCACTTCAGGACACTTGGAAAGAAAGCAGGAGCAGGAGCAGGAGCCCTCTTAAATAGCCAAACATACTTTCCCACAGTTTGAAATGTTATTTATAATAAAGCGATAAGATCCCAATACACTGGTGTCACGTTTTTATCTGTTAAAAATCCAGGATATGAATTCACAGCAGCTTTTGTATTGACTTATTCATTAGACAAATAGTTGTGTCCTGTTTCTGAATCAAGTGCTGTGTTAAGAGCTGGGGAGACAGTGGCAAACCAGAGAGACATGGTCTCTACCTCTTTGGAGGGGGAGGGATATGGAGGGAGAGACAAAGAATAAAGTTAATCAAGAACTATATACAAAGAATTGGTATCTGAGAAGCGGTGCTGAGGGAGGAAGTGCCAGGGGGCCTATTTGAGATAGGATGCTTAAGGAAGACTCCTCTGAAGAGGTGATATCCAGGCTGAGATGTAAAAGATAAGGAAAAGGAAGGCTGGCAAAGAGTAGGAATAAAAGTTCCAGGTGGAAAGAATAGCCAGCTCAAGTACCCTGTGGCAGAAAACAGCCCGGCTGGTTCTAGCAGATGCTCCTGGGGGGGAGAGAAAGGGAGGGAGAGGGGAGGGGGAGGGGGAGGGGAGGGAGAGAATGTGTAGTTTTCTGATCTATGATCTAACATGCTAGAAGCCTAACCCAGCACAGGTCCAAGAAACAGGATCACATCCAAACCACATTGAGTCTAGTTATAAGTGAGGCAATGAGATTCACTTTTTCCATGGCCACAGAAAACGCCCCTAACCGGACCAGCCATTTCAAAAACAAGGATTGAGAAAGTGGGACCACATGGCGTGGGACAAATCTGCCATCAGAATGGGAGAAGTGAAAGGTCAGGTGTCTGGAGCATCCTCTTCGCATACGTGGTACTATGATTTGTCTGATACACACACCCTGCACTGACGGTCCATCATGCCCACCTCCTGCCTGGAATATTACTTCATTTCTAATTTAACACTAACTCCGTTCTTTCATAAACCATGAGTAAACATTCCCCCTGGGCAAATGCCCAAACAAACATCAATCCTCTTCCTCTTCCCCAAAGTTAGGTTCCACTATTTATAAAGGCTCTTTTCCCTCTCACTTTCCCTAATTCCTTCCCTCACCATTTAATGTCCCTCCCCACCCCCTTCCCCTCAGGTTCCTTCCTTCTCTCCCCTTCACTTTCTTCCCCATGTGCCCCCTGCACTCCTTACCCGCCCCTCATCAAGGCCCTGCTGCATGTGGGATGACACATCACCTAGAAGCAGGGACCTTGATTCATTGCTGGACAGATGACGGGCAGCGGAGGAGAACCCCGCAGTGGTGCTTGTTTCTGTGGACACACTGCTTCTCATTGCACAATCCCAAGGAGGAGGCAAGTCAAGTCATCCCTTAGATCTATGTCTGCTCCCCAGGAGGAGGGCGGAAAGGCCTCCGTGACTTCCTTTTAGATCGTCCCTTTGGAATGAAGCATTCATCCTGGGCACTAGATCAAAGGAGTTGAGTGAGTTTCCTTAAATCCTTTCTGGAATCCAATTAAGTACAAAGAAATAAAAAGATCACAATTTTATTATTTTTGTTTGCATATCGAAATAAAGTATTTTACACACACTGTAATTTATAGAAAACTCATTTCAGACTGATGAACAAATTTTAATGGAGGGTGCTATGGACTGAATGTTTGTGTACCCCCAAAGTTTATATGCTAAAGCCCTAATGTGATGAGGAGGAGCCTTTGGGAGGTGGTTAGGTAATGGCAGTGGGGGAACCCTCATGATGGCACTAATGTTCTTACAAGAAGAGGAAGACAGCTGTCCTTTCCCTCTGCCATGTGAGGTTACAAGAAGACATCTACAAGCCAGGGAGCAGGTCCTCAGCAGAACCCCACCAGGCTGGCATCCTGATCTCAGACTTCCCAGTCTCCAGAGCTGTGAGAAACAAAAGTTTGTTATTTAAACTGCCTTATGGTGATTTGTTATAGCAGATGGAACAGGCTCGGACAGAGGGGTAGATATAGGGCCCGATCACTTTCTGTTTTGGACTTTTTAATTTTCTATTAAGGACAATTAGAAAAATACAATTGCTATCTATTATCATCATCAATTCACAAATATGGCTTAAAATTATAATCTCAAAATAAATTCTCCTTTTGCTGGGACTAGCAAATATTTCATCTCAGATTGGAATTTGTGAACCAATAGTTTAAAAATTAGACCTTGCCCTGGCCGGTTTGGCTCAGCGGTTGGAGCGTCAGCCCACGGACCAGAGAGTCCCGGGTTCGGTTCCCGCTAAGGGCATATACCTCGGTTGTAGTTTGTCCCCGGCCCTGGTTGGGGTTGTGTGGGTGTCAGCCAGTTGAAGTGTCTCTCTCACATCGATGTTTCCCCTCTCTCTTTCTCCCTCTCTCGCTCCTGTTCTATCTCAAAAAAATGCAAAAATGTCCTCGGGTGAAGATAAAAAAAAAAAAATTAGACTATTAGTGGCTCAATAAATAAAAATGTATAAGAGGGTTTTCGGACACAGTTGGATCTAGGTGTCCTAGTTATGTGGTCTGGAATCTTTCTCCATTTCTGGATTTCATTGTCTTAGGTGGTGACATCAGTCTCGCCCAGGCTCTTCCCATGAGAGGACTAAATGACAATAGCAGCTTCTACCTTGGATTCTACCAGCCTAGCAACAAACTATTGATTCTTGGGCCTGACTCAATAGCACAAACTGGGTTATGTGCCTGTCCCTAAACTGTCATATTGACTATGATTGGTCAGTCCGGGGTTATATGCCCCCTCCTGAAAAGAAGGGGGTGGGTATGGGAGACTGATAGTGAAGGAGAGGTGGTTCCCATTTAAAAAGGAAATAAAACACTGTTACTAAAGAAAGGATAATAAATGGCTATGGACAAAATAACAAAGGACATTACAATTTTATTCAATTCAAACAGCATGTCAATTTCACTGTGACTCTTAACTCAAGCAAACTCAATCATTCAACATTTATTAGGCCCACCTATGTGCCAGGCACTTTGCTAGGCAGTAAGGATACAAAAGCGAATTCACTGGTTCCTTTGAGGTAGACAACTTTTTACAATAGTGTGAAGCAGTTGAGATCAACCCTATCACAGGCCAAAGAATCATAATGTACGTTATCATTCAGTTCCCTACTTTGCTTGGCCAATGTAGAGCTGACTTAGTATAGTAGGAAGTCGACAACTCACTTCTGTGCAATGCTGTACACTAATTTAAGACAGATGATTCTCACAGTTCCACAAGAGATAGCAGTGTTGCCCAGCTGCGTAAGCAGGCAATGCATTCCCAGCCTGAGCTGGAGAAGCACAGCATCCCATCCAAATAACACAGTCCTGCCAGGCCCTACAGGAGTCAGGCTTCCTCTGGAGTGTGCCATATAGCTCCTGGTACATGTCCAGGAAGGACCTTGAAGGTCGTATCACTGCTAAGCCTCGCGGATGCGCCAGGATAAAATATTGCCAAGGGAAGACAAATGTGGCCAATTCACAGCAAAGTTTTTTTAAAAAATAGTTTATTGATTTTTAGAGAGAGAGGAAGGGAGGGAGGGAGAGAAAAACATCGATGAGCGCAGAACATGGATCGAGCCCAAAACTCCACACTGCAAAGTTTTGAAACCAGCCGAGTCAGAGCCCACACTGCACAATAGAAGTACTTTGTAATCGGCAGGCAGTGGTTTGAATACAAGCTCTGTCCTTTACAAGTTCTGTTATCTTGGGAAAATCAGGTAGTTTCCAAAATACGGGTAAAGAACCACAAGGAGTACTCCAGATGTTTTTCAGGACAATGCAGGTCGTGCAGGAGCCAACTCTGGGTGATGCTCCAACCAGGTGATAAATCACTTAGTGGGAAAGTTATTCTCCTACCAATTTCTTTAGATCCTTCTGAATATGTCAAGAAGAAAGATTCTACTTGGTCCTAACTTTCTAATACTGGCTAATTTCATTTTTCAACAAATGGAGCCCTGGTCAGTTTGGTTCAGCGGTTAGAGCGTTGGCCTGCGGACCAGGGAGTCCTGGGTTTGCTTCCCGCTAGGTGCATGTACCTTGGTTGCAGTTTGTCCCTGCCCCAGATGGGGTCGTGTGGGTGGCAGCCTGTTGATGTGTCCCTCTCACATCAATGTTTCTCTCTCTCTTCCCCCTCTCTCCCTCCCACTCTATCTGAAGAAAAATGCAAAAGTGTCCTTGGGAGAGGATAAAAAACAAACAAAAAACAAACAGAGAGTAGGCCTCAGGCTGAGAACTAGAATTTAATAATCATTTTGTTTCCACTTTATTTATTTTTAAAGATTACCTCCTATGAATTGCAATCTATACTGGTTCGCATTTATGGGAATGGTACAAAATTTCTCTTTAAAACAAGTGAGTAAGTTTAGGTAAAATGTTTTTTTCTAAAGGAAATATGTCATTTAATCAGGAATTATTGTGAAGGTTTTCTGAGAGTTCGAGGTTATGACAAAAAGAGGTGTGAGAATATGAAAGTGTGGGAAGTGTGAGAAGCACTCGGCAAGTGCTTGACTTCAAGCTGCCTCAGTTCTCATTTATAAGCTAAGAATAAAAACAACTATGTTGCTGAGTTGTCATGATACCTTCTAAGAAAAATGATACTGATATCATTTGGAGAAGGAAAATGTGAGCTTGGTTATTTTGCTTCATTAATGTAGACAACCCAGAAAAGAAAATAAAGATGATTTATGAATTCTTTTTAAAAAAACGACTGATTCCATTCAAATTAGGGAAACCCTGATTCTATTTATTCCAATGAATAAAAGTAGAAGAAAGAAACTATATGGTAAACTCTTAACATAAGGCCAGGTCCCAGTTAACATTTACTATAAAATTGTCTTTAGGCCTGGCTAGTGTGGCTCGGTGGTTGAGCGTTGACCCATGCACCAAGAGGTCGCTGGTTTGATTCCCGGTCAGGGCACATGCCCAAGTTGTGGGCCCGATCCCCAGTGGGGGGCATGCAGGAGGCAGCCAGTCGATGTTCTCTCTCATCGATGTTTTTATCTCTTTCTCTCTAAAAATCAATAAAGAAAAACATATTTATAAATAAATAAATAAATAAATAAATAAAATGAAATCAAACTCCTTACCATGATCCACCAGGTCCAGGATGATCTTCACTCCTGTTGGTTTTCCGATTCCATCTCCTAATACTTGTTCTCTTGCTAACATTGGCTTCTTTTCTATTTCTGAAACTTACCAAGTTGTTTTCCACTTCATGGTTTTGTGCCTTCAGTTTCTCTGCCTCAAAGGCACTTACTTCCTTAGCTTTTTACATGGCTGATTTTTTCTCATCACTGAGGTCTCAAGTAAATGTTACATCCCCAGAGAATTCCCTCACCACCACTATATTCCCAGAAGATTCTCACCCCTTACTTTGGCCCTCTGCAGATCAGATTCTCATTTAAACCACAGAACACAGAAACTGTTTTCTAGAATTTCTTTCTCAGTTCTTTCAAGGACTGTATATAACTTGTATCATTCTCCCTACATAGGAGAGAAATTAGTTCATTACATACAATGGATGCCCCGGGCATTAGAGTTTAATTCCTCCGGTGTAGTCTATTATATCATCTAAGTTCTTTCTTTCACAGTATTCACCACATACTGTAATTATCAGATTTACTGTTTATTTATTTATTGTCTGTCACCCCGCTTTAGAATGTGAGCTGCACAAGGACTGAAACCCAAACACCTGCACAACACTGGCTGCATCACTAATGTACAGAAAGCTTTGTTGATAAGTGGAAAAAAAACACTATTATGCCTTTGATGATTTAGAACCTTTGCAATGCCTTAAGGCAGTGATTCTTACACATTAGCATACTCACTGAGGAGCCCACCTCCAAAGACTCAGATTCAGTAAAAGGATAGTTTTGAAATGGACTCTTAAGTAAAAGAAATAAAAGTTCAGGTTGGGTTGGGTGTATGTTAAGGCATCCCAAATTGTTTTATTTTTAAAACAAAATGCTTGATTTTTATTTCATCTTGATTTCATATGGAATTCTTTACTCTTTGCCCCCCCAAATATTAGAAAAGTATATCCTCAGAACACAAAATTGTGGTTAGCTGAATAGTGACAGTATCTTCAAAAAGAAAGGCAATAGACTTACAATGTTAATTACTTACTATTGAGAGAAGAAAAGTCACTGTTTTATAGGCTAATGAAGCATTCGCTAACATATTTGTAAAAACCCAGAATACTGATATATATATATATTTTTATCCTCACCTGAGGACATTTTTCCATTTTTGTTCAGATAGAGTGGGAGAGAGAGAGGAAGTGAGAGAGAGAAACATTGATGTGAAAGGGACACATTGAGTGGCTGCCTCCCGCAGGACCCCAACCAGGGCGGGGGACGAACCGCAACCGAGATACAAACCCTTGACCGGAATTGAACCCGCGACTCATTGGTCTGTGGGCCGACGCTCTAACAGCTGAGCCAAACTGGCCAGGGCAGAACACTGATATTTTTACTAGAAAGTTTTCTGGCCACAATGTTCACATGCATCGAAAAGCAAAGGAGGGCCCCTGTGTCATGTGAGGTCACAGTGAGAAGATGACTGTCTATGAACTAGGAAGCGGGCCCTCACCAGACAACAAACCTGCTGGTGCCTTGATCTTGGGCCTCCCAGCCTCCCGAACGCTCCTGCACAGACCCACAAACTGCTCCTCCACCGCACCCCATTCCTTAGCCATTCATGTCAGGTTTAAGTACATCAGCAGTCTGGTAGAAGACTAGAGCTTGCTTTTTTTTAAAAGTTGAAATATAAGGAAACTTGTTTCTCTTAAAATATCTGTGACTTAGAGCAATTTGATAAATTACATCTTTGTAGGCAGCACTGAAACATTTATGTTTTACTCCCTACTTGATCCCTCCAGAATTTGAAAACTCTTAATGAGTATTATTATTTTCATGGCAATATGGTTGTTCGCGTAAATTCAATAAGAATCTGTTCTTTTATAACAGGACACAATTGGTAACTGGTTTTATTAACCAAGACTGGAATGTCAAGTTTGAGAGACATGCATACATAAAATTGGAGATGACCAGAAAGCTTTAAGGAATTAAGATTGACTTTGGAAGCCAATAAAAGTCCCTTGGGAAAAGAGACTAGTTCACAGCAGTCCTTTCAAGCAAGAAACAAAGGTTGCTTTCCTTGGAGATGGCAAAGGAAGAACATGAAGATATTGTGAGGGGACTTGAGAACCTGAGGAATTCACCCTAATGCATAGGTACTACAGGCAAAGGCTGATGGCAACTACGTGGCTTGGCTTCTTAGCCTTGAGAGGCTAATTCAAGTTCAATTCAGAGATTTCTCATGACAAATTCCAGCAAACCTGATTTTTTAAAAGAGTCTTTATGATCAATTGTTAATCTTGTTTACTTATGCAGATAATCAGGCCAACTTAACTGAAACAAGAATTATGTAATAAATAAATTAGTCTTAATTTGATCAAGGTGATTTTTGAGAGAGAAACTGTGTTTCAATGAAAATTATAATACACAGTTGTGGATATTAGATTCTAGATCAGCTCATTGTCCTTAAAGTTTTATTTTTGACTTGTAAACTGGACTGGATCCTGACTTTTTCTAGTTTTCTTAAATATTTGGCTACAATCTTCTGAATTAATGTTTCATTTTTCTCCCATCCTTTGCCTTGGAATTATTGGGAGTTAAAAGCGTGGGTTTTTTTTTTTTTTTTTTCCTGAGTCTTGCAATTGCAAACTGATGTCAGACAACTCGATATAAACTTCAGAGAAATCGCCACAGCAGCTCATGCTTAAACAATCCCAGTGGCTGATGCTGTGTAAGCCACTCAGAGAACTGACCTGAGCACTTGGTGACATCATCAGAGACATTCGAACTGCAGACCAGAAGAATCTGATGGTCACTGTCTGCCTTCGTTCCAGCAAAAGAAGCCTCGAGCCTTATGTCTAGAAATCTTCTCAACTAACAGTCTTACAGACTCAGAAACTGGTTTCTAATTTGTTCTGATCACTAAGTTTTGTCTTTCTATTGTTTTCATAGACATACCTCTTATTAAATACCTGATTGCTTATTTACACAATATAGGTCTCACTTTGGGAACCCATCTATATCACTGCCTCCTGAAATAAGACTCAACAATTTAACTGAACTGACTTAATCTCAGGACTGGATGATTAGATCAATATATATGGAGGAATTTACCACCCAGCCAGAGTGGCTCAGTTGGTTCGTTCTGTGCACCAAAAGGTTACTGATTTGATTCCCCGGTTAGGGCGGACACATGCCCGGGTTGCAGGACCGATCCCTGGTAGGGGCATGTATGGAAGGCAGCTGATTGATGTTTCTCTTTTGCATCTGTCTCTCTCCTCCCACCCCACCCCCTTCCTCTCTCTAAGCATGTCCTTGGGTGGGGATTTAAAAGTAAAATAAAATAAATATGGAGGAATCTACCAATTTAGTTTCTGGAATGCCAAACTTTTAGTTAAAGTTTCAAAGGCAGGACTGAAAGAGACCAAAGTTTTGCCACCCTGAAGCTGCCTTTTGGGATATTGATTTTAATCTGCTTATTAAGAAACAAAAGCCCTGGCCGGTTTTGCTCAGCGGTTAGAGCATCAGCCTGCGGTCCGGAGGGACCCGGGTTCAGTTCCCGCTAAGGGCACGTACCTCAGTTGCAGTTTGTCCCCGGCCCTGGTTGGTTGTGCGGGTGGCGACCACTCGATGTGTCCCTTTCACATCGATGTTTCTCTCTCTCTCTCTCTCTCTCTCTTCCTCCCGCTCTATCTGAACAAAAAATGGAAAAATGTCCTCAGGTGAGGATGATAAAAAAAAAAAAAGAAAAGAAACAAAAGACTCATAAAGAACCTTTGGTCCTCCCCATTTTCCTGCCCAAGAGATTCAGCCAGAAAAACCTGCTTTAGGAAGGGAGTCTTGGTTTAATGCTAAGAATCTTTACCCCAGCATTTAGTCAGGAACACTCCAAGCCTGTTAGCTAGATACCCCTGTATCGCATTGTTTCTGAGTTGCCCAGCAAGAATATTCCTGCTGTATATGCTCCGCTCTTCCTCAACTACCTATAAACCGCCTATTCTCACTTCTGAAATCTAATATTTCATCCCCCTCCTTTCTCTTTTGTCCGAAAATGTCATATATATCCAATGTTGCCTCATTGTCTTTGAAATTTTCATGCTTATGTGAATTCCCCATGTGCATGTATTAAAAATTTGATTTTTATCCTGTGTGTTTTTTTTTTGGTTTGTTTGTTTGTTTTTAAGCAAGGAAGGAAAAGAGTACAATGATTCCTCAAAAAAATGAAATATAGAATTACCACATAATCTGGCCACTCCATCCCTGGGTATATACACAAAACAACTGAAAACAGATTCAAACATATCTGTAACACCCATGTTCATAGCAGCATTATTCATAATAGCCAAAAGGTAGAAGCAGATGTTGAGTGGGAAACATCCATTAACCTATGCGTAGGATAACTGACAGGGGTGGGGAAGTTCCAGCCCTCGGACCATATAAGGCCTGCGAAATCAATACCAGCTAACATCACAGGCCTCAACAAATTAGCCTGACCAATTATAGCAGGTTGGTTTTTAAGTTGATAATTTTGTATGGCCTGTGAATGATGTTATAAATATTCAAATGGCCCTTGGCAGAAAAAAATGTTCCCCCCCTTAAATGGAATATTATTCCAACTTAAAAAGAAAGGACATTCTGACGCATGCTACAATATGGATGAACCCTGAGGACATTATGTCAAGTGAAATAAGCTGTTACAAAAAGACGGATACTGCATTATTCCAGTTATACAAGTAAGAGACGGTAAGTAGAATGGTGGTTGCCAGGAGCTGGGGGAGAGAGGAATGAGCAGCTAGTATTCAATGAATACCATTTCAGTTTGGGAAGATGGAAAAGAACTGGAGACGGATGGTGGTGATGGTTGTACAACAATGTGAATGTATTTAACGCCACAGAACCATACACTTAAAATGGTTAAAATGACAAGTTTTATGGTATGTATATTTTATCACAGTTTTTTTGTTTTTGTTTTTAAGCAAAGGAAAGGAGAACCGCTACCCCGGTGAAGTTTTTGAAATAGACGTCTCTCTCTGTTTTGCCCAGACAGTGATAGGTTTCTTGCATTCCTAAGAAGCTCCTACGTAGATACCAGAAATCTGAGGCACAGACATTCAAGAAAGCGTGACTGTGAGTTAACACAGGCAGATCCACTAGTTCCTGCATTCTGCTGTTCCTTGGTTTTGCGTTCTCAACGATGTGCTGAGAGACTCCGGGAAGCGAGGACAGAATGAACGTCCAGGCTGCGCACGGTGATGGAGGAAGGGCCCGGGGCAGCACAGAGGACAGCACCACTGCCGGCTGAACTGGCTTTCTCGCACCAGAATCTGGACTTTTCCTAGGTCGGAGGTGGGTGTGGGTGCGGGCGGGAAGGAGGGGAGGAACTCAGCACCGCAGCTGCGCGCAGCACTGGCGCCCCGCGCGCAGAGGGCGCCCGCGTCCCACCGGCGGGGTGGGAGCCGCGCGGCCGGCGCTCCGCTCTCCCGGGTGGAGGTCGTCCGAGCGCCGCCCGCTGACGTCACGGGCGGGCGGGCCTGGAGGTGGGCTCGGGCGAAGTGTGGTGCCTCCGGCGGCGCGGGGCGGAAGCCTGGGCGGGGCGGCCGCTCTGAGTCACATTGGATTGACCCGCCCGCCGCTTGCAGGAGCGGAGGTGACAGCGGCCCGGGACGCGCGGCCGCAACTGCCCGCCGCGCCGAGGGACCGCCGGGCGGCGGAGAGCAGGTCAGGGGCCGGGCGGGGCCGGGCGGAAAGCTCGGATCGTTGTCCCGGGCCGGGGCCGCGGGCGTAAGGGACCCGCGCCCTGGGGACGCGCCGCGCGGCCGGGCCTGCGCCGCCCCTTCCCCGCGGCGGCCGTGCCCCGCCCGAGAGCGCCCGGAGGGCGGTGGGCGCCAGGCCCTCCTCGGCGGCAGGTCCGCGGTCAGCTCCGGTCTTGGGAGGTCCCGGGGAGTTGGAGGGGCAGGGTGGCCCGCAGGCAGAGGGACGTGGACGTGGGCTTTTTAAATAGTGTCACGCAAGCCGAGGGCTCTGTTCATTGCACCGCCCTGCCACTCGGGCAGTGAGGCGGAATTCGAGAGCTGGGAAAGAATTCAGCCTTCGCCCGGCATCCTTATTTCACAGATGGAGACATTCTTCTGGCATGCTCAGAGTCACATCCAGGCGATATAGGAGTTAATGAATCTAGGTCAGGGAGGCCGAGAGGGATGCTTTCCAAAGCTGGAGTAAGACCTGTTGGGCTAGAGATGCTAGTTTGATTATGGTGGAGTCACCGCAGACACCTGCATTCCTGCCACAGGTACTGATGTCCACCGGGCATCCGTTTCTCAAGGCACGTAACCCGAAAAGGGTGACGATGCTGTCAGCTGAATGAGATATGGGGGCTGCAAACAGGCCAGGTCTGCTGCAAATCAGGCGCTGGAGAATGAATGCTTGGGGTACAGAGTTAAATTTTAAACGTGAGAGAAATCCACTCCACTTTAAAAGCAATCTCATAACCCTTAATTGTCTGTCTCATTAATACAATCATGAAGGACACTTACAACGTTAATCTGTAATATTGGTAGCTTGCCTTTGGGTCTTACAGTAACAAGAGTATTGTGTATTGAAACTTTCTTTTCATAATTAGTGATGTTGTGGTACATGGCAAGCCATTGGTAGCACGAATATTTAGGGTTTGAGCATAATTTAGCTTCAACTGTTTGTGTAGCTGAGTTACAGGGGAAGAGTAAGACTGATTAATCCCTAGTTGTATTTTGCAAGACTGAAGTACTTGTCAGCACACAGGCGTGGTTTCTCAGAGTTAGTGCTGCGTTTTACTCTCAATGTGAATAGACTCCATGTGGTGAGTAAATTAGTTTATCCCCTAGTACTTATTTTTCTCTAAATTATTGAATTAAAGGATCACTAAGGCCCCCTTCCATTTCTAAAGTTCTTTGATTTTACATGTTAATTTGAAACATATGTATCTCATTGTGACAACAGGTTTAAAAACCAGGTTCAAAAAAATTCTGTATGATGCAGAGCGAATCTTCAAATTCATTATTATTCTCAACCCTCCCATTTGCTTTATCAGTGTTGGGATAATGTAAGTGAAAAGTGACTTTTCAAGTTACAGATCCTACAGTGTTAAATTCACTTAAATTCAGAGGCTGGAATGGAGTGCTTTGTGTATGATAGAGAACAGCTAAAATCTGCCCTGGAATGGGGCCTGTGCAGTGCACAGTATCTTCTGCAATAAGACAAGAACATTCTGCCTCAGAAAATGTGATAAGATGTCCTTTCAACAGTGTTCATATTGTGTGTATTTTCAGCTGAGATACAATAATAATCTTTATAGACAATCTGTCCAAAAATATACACGTTATTTATTTTATCTTGCGGCCCCGAAGCACAGTCTTCCCTGCCTCCTGTTGCTTCTTTTCTGGCTCCTTTCTTCTGAGTGCCCCTCTTAGTTCAGAGACCTTTGTCACATTCCTTTCACCCACATTGTAATACTCATAGCCTCCTTCAAGGACTGATTGAACTTATGTTACTTTTTCTCCACTCAAAGAATAGAAGTCATAATTCTTGAGTCACCATTTAGACTAAGGATGGTTATTCATTTTTAGAACATAGCACAATGCCTGGCTGGGGTGGCTCAGTGGTTGAGTGTCGACCCATGCACCAAGAACATAGCACAAGATTCCATGAAATTCTGGTTCTGAAGGTCAGGTAGACAGTGTTTAGATTTTTATCTTCCCTGTGCTTAGAAACTACACTCTAGAAAGCCTCCAGGGCCAATAGAAGTCATTTGTATCTTCCTCAGAGGGAAATCTTTTCTGCAGGATACCTAGTGAATCTTCAAGTTCATTATTACTCCCAACCCTCCCAGTCACTATCAGTGTTGGGCTAAAATAAACGAAAAGTGATTTTTTTCAAATAACAGATACTTCAGTGTTAAATTTGTATGGAGACATTTTTAAAAAATGCTAAACACAGTTAAAATGGAATGCAAATGGAGATTTGCATAACTATTGTCAATTAAAAGGCTTGAATTATTTTTTAGGTTTATTATTCTATTGTTTCCTGAAGTCAGTTAATGTATTACCTACAATATAGCATTATTATAACATTATCTGCTCTGAAATTTTCAAGTGTGCTCTTCAGCTAAAGCATCCTGAAAATTCATTCAGAATACTTACAAAAAGTTTCACATCAATTAATATTAAATAGTGTCTTTATTATACTTAGCTCAGGAAAACATCTGAATAGACTGAATTTCAAGATTGGATAACTTAGTCTTGTTGGTCAGGAGTTAATTATGAGATATCAGTCTCTCACCTGGAAAGGCAGAAAGGTCTAAAGTTGCAGCCATAAAATCAGATCACAGAACTGCTCTATAATGAAAGAGCCGGTATACAAACCAAGGTGTTAACTTGGGGTTGGATGCTTTATCCTTGGTGCTATCAAAGTCAGCCATAAAATAGACATAGAGTAAAAGTGTATTATTTCATTTTTAGATTTGTAGTTTTCTTTTAAGGTTTTTTATTGATTCTCAGAGAGAGAGGAAGGAAGAGGAAGAGAGAGAGAGAAACATAGATTCAAGAGAGAAACATTGATCAGCTGCCTCCTATATGCTCCAGCTACCCCCCGGATGGAGCCTGAAACCCAGGCCATGAGCCCTGACTGGGAATCAAACCAGCAACCTCTAGGTGCACAGGATGACTCCCAGTCAACTGAGCCACGCCTGCCAGGGCTGTAGGGTTTTCTAACATAAAGGATATGACCACCAAGAACAAGGCAGCACAGTGGAGCAAACAGGGCATTGTGCTAGGAGTGTGAAATTTGAAGGCATGGGTTTTGCTCCTGACTTGTTCGTTCATTCACCAAATATTCACTGAGCATCTGTATGTGCCAGGCACTGTTCTAGGTGCTAGGGATACAACTGTGAATAAAACAGACAAAGCCCTACCCTCATGCAATAGACAATCCAGTGGAGTGGAGGTAGACTGTAGAGAATGGTCACATAATCATGAGTGTTATGGAGAACTTTAAAGAGGTGTAAAGTGGGAAAGGATGTGCGCGCACGCGCGTGTATGTGGAGCAGGGTTACTTTTTATACAGAGAGGTCAGAGAAGGCCTCTACTAAGATCACTTTTGATCCATGACTTGAAGGTAGTGAGGGAGTGACCAGGGGGCAGAGGGGTGAGCAAGTTCCAAGCTCAGATGCAGGAGTATGTTTGACATGTGTGAGGGATGGCAAGGTCTTGGTGGCCAGGCAGTGCCAATGTGGATGAGGTGTGAGTGGCAGCAGATGAGAGGCAGTGGGAGTGGGAAGGGCACGTCATTGTAGGCCATTGTAAGGACTTTGGCTTTTACTCTGAGTGAGGGGGAAGCAAGCCATGAGAGGATTTTGAACAGAGGAGCTCCTGATGACTTATGTTTTAACAGGATCACTGTAGCTGCTGGGCAAGAATAAACAGAAGGAGGTCAAGGGACTTCCCTTTCATACTAGCTATGTGATCCTAAACCATACTCACTCCAGAATATTATGAATCTAAATAGTATGGAATATTTTCATGGAGAGGCCAAAAGATTGTATGTGAAGAGGTTCTGAAAGTAAAGAGCTTCAAATGACCGGAAAACTTGACTCGGCTGACACACCTTTAGCTGAATCATTCCAGATCGAGGTAATCAGGTCTTTTCACTCAGGTTGTCAGGTCATGAGAACAAAACCACTGTTTCGTGAATGTTCTCTGCTGATCCCTTTAGTTCTCTGCTGATCCCTGAATTTTCCCTTCCTGCTTGAAAAGGGATGAAAAGCTGTTACTCATCAACAGAACTGGCAACCAAAGTAGCTTTTGTTGTTAGGAAAGTTGGAAACTTTGGGGAAGGAAACAATTCTAATTTTCTTTTTATCATAGGTCATTTGAATTCTTCTCTTTTAACATGCAATGAGTCCAAAAGATTTCTTTCATTTTTAATTCCCTTATCCTCTTCCCATTCACCTTATGCCTCGTAGGTATTCATTCTAATGAATTTAATGTGTTTCTTTTTGTCTGTATAGGATCTTGCAAAGTGGTAATGTTTGTTTTCTATGTGTGTACCTATCTTACTTTATAATGCTGTATTTTATTTTGCTTTCTTTTCTAAGAACTGTTTTTAAGATCCCTCCTTATTTCTATATGTACATCTAATTCTTTGTTTCTGAATGCTGCATTATGTGTATATACAGTAATTGTATTTACCTACTCTCCTTGTGATAGATACTCAGGTTGTCCCAACACCATAAATGTTGCTGCAATGAGCAGCCTTATAGAGCTGTATAATTTTTCTGTGGGATATATACTTAGAAGGGGATTGCTGAATTATAGGTTTAGTGTGTACAGAATTTGAGTGAATAATGCCAGATTACTGTCCACAATGGTGGTACCAGTCTCTCTCCCACCAGAAGTATTCGAGGGTTCCTTATCCTTAAGTCCCACCAACACTCAACTTCATCCAACTCTTCGCCTTTTCATATCTCTTAGGTGCAAAGTGATATCTTGTCCTTTTAGGTTGTATTTCTTTGATTACTAATGATTTTAAACATTTCTTATACATATAGCTTCTTATTTATATCCTTGACCATTTTCTATTGGAGTTGCTATCTGTGTTAATTGCCATTGACTTGTAGGAGTACTTTTATAATATAGATAATCACTCTTGGTCACATTTAGACTTTGCAGATGTCTTCTCTTTGGTCACCTATTAATTTTGTTTTTGTTATCCTTTGATGAAAAGTTCTAATTTTGATGTAATCAAATAAATGAATTATTTGACTGTTTTGCCTGTCAACTTTTGTTTAAGAAGCCCCTCCCAATCCCTAGGTCACTGCTGTATCTTTAATTCATCTAGAGCCCACACTGCATGTGGTGTTAGATAGTGATCCAGCCCTATTATCCTCCATGTAATGAGCCATTTTTTCCAGCAACATCTCCAAAAAATCCATGCTTTCCTCCACTGAAGTGTGCTACCCTCTTTCTCATATATGGTATCCATGGATACACTGGTCCATCTCTAGGCCTCTGTTCTGTTCCATTAATCTGTCAGTTCTGGCCTGGTTGGTTTGGCTCAGTGGTTAGAGTGTTGGCCTGCGGTCCAGAGAGACCGGGATTCGGTTTCCACTGAGGACACGTACCTTGGCTGCAGTTTGTCCCCAGCCCTGGTTGGGTCATGCAGGAGGCAGCCACTCGGTGTGTCCCTTTCACATCCATGTTTCTCTCTCTCTCTCTCTTTCTCTCTCTCCCTCCCACTCTATCTGAACAAAAAATGGAAAAATGTCCTCAGATGAGGATTAAAAAAATCCTCCATTCTTTTTTGCTCCATTCTTTTTTCTTTATTGATTTTAAAGAGAGAGAGAAACATCAATGAGAGAGAACATCGATTGGCCGCCTCCTACATGCCCCGCACTGGGGATCAGGCCCACAATCTGCGCATGTGTCCTGACCGGAAATCAAACTGGTGACCTCTTGGTGTATGGGTCAATGCTCAACCACTGAGCCACACCGGCCGGGCTTTGCTCCATTTTTAAAAAAAATACTCATCTGAAAGTGCTTTTCTATTTATCTTCAGATAAAGTGGGAGGGGGAGAGAGAGAAACATCCACATAAGAGACAGACACATCGACTGGTTGCCTCCTGCACAACCCTGACCAGGGCCGGGGATGAACCGTAACCGAGGTACGTGCCCTTGGCTGGAATCGAACCCGTGACTCATTGGTCCATGGGCCAATGCTCTAACCACTGAGCTGAACCAGCCAGGGCTTTGCTTTATTATTATTCTGTTTTTATTATAGTGATTTCTGTAATGTGTCCTCATGACTATCACAGTAAGTGCCCTATCTCTGGTCTTCATTTCTTTTTTAATGTTTTTTATTGATTATAGAAAGAGAATAAGGGAGAGAGAGACAGAAACATCAGTGAGAGAAATCAACATCAATCGGCTGCCTCCTGCATGCCCTCTACTGGGGATCTGTCTGGAAACTGGGACATGTACCCTGGCTGGGAATCAAACCGAACCTTTTCTTTCTTTTCGTGTATGGGGTGATGCTCAACCACTGAGCCACTCTGGATGGGCTTGTCTTCATTTTTTTGTTTTTAATCCTCACCCGAGGATACCTTTCCATTGATTTTTAGATAGAGTACAAGGGAAGGAGGGAGAGAGAGAGAGAAACATCAGTGTGAGAGACACACATCAGCTGGTTGCCTCCCGCATGACCCCGTAGGGCTGGGCATCAGACCTGCAACCCAGGCACATGCCCTTGCCTGGGAATCAAACCCTAGATACTTTGATTTTTTTTTTTTTTTTTTATCCTCACCTGAGGACATTTTTCCATTTTTTGTTCAGATAGAGTGAGAGGGAGAGAGAGGAAGAGAGAGAGAGAGAAACATCGATGTGAAGGGACACATCGAGTGGCTGCCACCCGCACGACCAACCAGGGCCGGGGACAAACTGCAACCGAGGTACGTGCCCTTAGCGGGAACCGAACCCGGGTCTCTCTGTACCGCAGGCCGACGCTCCAACCGCTGAGCCAAACCGGCCAGGGCCCTAGATACTTTGATTTGAAGGACGACGCTCTAACCGCTGAGCCAAACCAGCCAGGGCCTAGTCTTCATTTTTTTTTTTTTTTATCCTCACCCGAGGATATTTTTCCATTTTTTGTACAGATAGAGTGGGAGGGAGAGAGAGGAAGGGAGAGACAGAAACATCGACGTGAAGGGACACATCGAGTGGCTGCCACCCGCACGACCAACCAGGGCCGGGGACAAACTGCAACCGAAGTACGTGCCCTTAGCGGGAACCGAACCCGGGTCTCTCCGGACCGCAGGCCGACGCTCTAACCGCTGAGCCAAACTGGCCAGGGCTTCATTTTTAAGTTTACTTAGCTATTCTGGAATAAATTATCTTTTTCATATAATGACTTTTCCATATAAAATTTGGAATACGTTTATCAAGTTCTTCCAAAATTATATTTTTGAATAATTTTTATTTGGATTACATTGAATTTATAAATTATTTAGGAGAGGCTTGACATCTTTTTGATATTAACTCATTTCCTCCAAGAGCATGTAATGTGTCTCTCCTTCAGCTCAGCTTTTTAAATAATTTTTGTTTTATTTGGAAAAGATTTAAAACTAACAGGAGAGTTCTCAGATTAGTACAAAGAGCTTCTGTATATTCCTCACCTACATTGACCAATGCTAGCATTTTGCCATATTTGCTCTCTTACTCCCTCTCACATTTCTAGGCATATTTTTTTCTTGACCCATTTGAGTTAGTTGCAGACTAACATCATGCTCCTCTATCCCTACATACTTCATCAGCTCATTTTTAAGTTCTTTATTAGAACTTTAAAGTTTTCTTCATAAAGGTCTAGGAGGGTATTCTTTGTTAAATTGATTTCTAAATACTTCATAGGTATGTTGCTATTTTGAATCATGTCTCCGAGGCTAAATGCCAAAATCCTAAACCTATGTCAAGGTGAAGTGTCAAACAAAAGAAGATTAATAAGTGTTCAATATTTCTGAACCCTACATATATAAATGTATGGTAAATATCTCATGATTCCAACATAAGTTTATTTCACCATTAAATCAGCTTTTTTCTCCTACTTTAAGAGTCAGAATTTAAATAGCTGGTGTGAAGAATGAGAGGGAGAGAGCCATATTTAGTAGCATAGCTATAGTTAGTCATCAGCATGATTTAAATATAAGATATGCAAGATTATAGTTTTCTTACTCTGTGGATCAGCCTCTACTCTGGGTATTAGTCTAACCTAAGTATATTTCACGAAATATTGAATAGTTCAGCAGGTAGTTCTTCAGAAATCATAACTGTTAGGGTGTTGGGCCATTGATTTTCATGGCCATCTCTCTCTTTTTTTTTTTTTTTTATCCTCACTTGAGGACATTTTTCCATTTTTTTGCTCAGATAGAAGGGAGAGAGAGGAAGAGAGAGCGAGAGAAACATCGATGGGAAAGGTACACATCGAGTGGCTGCCACCCGCACGACCAACCAGGGCCGGGGACAAACTGCAACCGAGGTATATGCCCTTAGCGGGAACCGAACCCGGATCTCTCTGGACCGCAGGCTGACTCTCTAACCACTGAGCAAAACTGGCCAGGGCCATGGCCATCTCTTTTGGCCATCTCTCAAGTATCTCTATATGGTTGGGTTGTTTTTCTCTAATTCTGAAAATTATACCTTCTCATTGTAGAAATTTGCAAAATATAGAGAAGTAAATCTTTAATCTTGACTTTTTAGCACTAACTATTGTTGTTGATTTTTTTCTCTTTCTCTGATTCTTTTTTTTTTTGGTCGGGGGGACATGTTTGTGGGGGAGTAGAATGCACTTAAAATTGGGCTGCATAATTTGTATCACCCCTTCTTTTTTAGGGTTAGGCTATCAACTCTTGTTTGTCTTGCTTTGAGTGATCCTCTGGGAAAAAATAAGAAGAAAGATAGCATTAGTTTATAGGAGTTGGGTAATAACTTGCTAATCACTTGGCAGTTCCCAACAGGCTATGCCTGAGGAAGCCACTGTGTGTCAGCTCCATCCTGATTGTCACAGTATGGAGCAGGCGTAGCATAAATGCCAACAAACCACAGACTAGCTCAGGGGAGGAGAAATCTGTTTGGTGTCACTGTGCTTCAGTTCAGTTAGTACCTTCCTTCTTTAGACCACATTGGCTTTCATCATTCAGAAAAAGAGTGTGGAGAAAACAGTTGCAATTTATTTATTTATTTTTTACTCTAAAATAAACCCAACACAACTGTCTGTTTCCCTGATCACCTTTGCTAGTGTGATGAGTGGTGAGGGAGAGTGGTGACAGAGGACAGTGGCTGAATTCGCAAGTTAACATTCCCATCCACTGGTAGAGTCAGTATCGGACTGCCTTCCCCTCCTCGGACCCCACCCCTTCACCTTGTTCGGTTTCGTTCATTTTGCAGGCACACCTGTCAGTTTCTAAAATGAAAGTGTCTGTCTTCGTCTTTCCTCAAGGAAAAAGTTCTTCAAGGGCAGGAATCTGTTTTGTTCCCTGGTAGATCCTAAGCACCATGAGCTGTGCCTGGCACGTAGGTGTCCTCACCGAATGGATCCATAAAACAAAGCAATCCCTAGAGAGGCAGCACTAGGATACAGAGAAGGTGAATCTAAGGGAGGAAGTGAAGAAAAAAATCGCTTCCTTGAAATACATAGGTTCCATAAGCTAGTAGAATCTCGTTTCCACATTGACCTTGAAAGCGTAACTGTCAACCCAGCCACAGGGCTAATTTCTTGACATCCGTTGCAGCCGTTCCGTCTGTGGGCTCTGAAAGTGGTGTGCCAGGAGACAGGCGGTGTTGCTGACAAGCACCTGGTGGAGTCGGGCCGGGAGAGGAGTCAGTGCTGACGTTCTGGCCATGGGTTCTGGCCCAGCACATGCTGCATTGTTTTCATGAGGTGATTCTCTTAGGATAAATGATGTGCCCCATCAGCAGAAAACGTGCCAATGGATGTGCCGAGTTGTGCTGAACTCCCTAGCCTCATGCCCCATGTCCTCCCTCATTCCAGTTTATTCTTTCCTCCCATTCGCAGCAGTGCAGAGACCTTTGGGCTTTTCCGTCATTTCTGGATCTGGTTCAGGATTGTCACGATAAACAGTCATGCCGTGTGTACCCAGTCACGTTATTGTAAAGCAAGGCCTCAAATCATATTAATATACAATGCGTATAGGGTGCTAATAAAAATAAGGTTGCCACAATACCCCATAATGCTTTCTCATATTGACCATTATTAGACTGCTTTCATTTCTTACTCTGTGGCTAGACTCTTGTCACCCACCACTTCCCCCAACAATCTTAACCTCTGCTGCCTGGCCCTCAAGTCTGATCCAGTTCTACCATATATACTAATTTACTTCCCTGTCCCCACTTTTTACTCTAATCAGATGGTTCTCTTTTTCTTTCCTACAACAATAATGATAGCAATAAGTATATTATGAATTATAATTATGAGTATTTCTTTTTTCCATTTTACCGGGTTTCATTAAAAAATGAATAAAAAAGAATAAGACAAATATCAATGTACCCAACATTCTATATAAGATCTATAAATCTGAGTTGGTTTCTGTATTCCACCTCCTTTTCCCCTCTGGTTCTAAAGACTTAAAAAAAATACCATGATTGTCACCTAAAAAGAAGGAGCAGTGGCCCGGGCCGGTTTGGCTCAATGGTTAGAGTGTTGGCTGTGGACCAATGAGTCACGGGTTCGATTCTGGACAAGGGCACGTACCTCGGTTGCAGTTTGTCCTCGGCCCTGGTGAGGGTTATGTGGGAGGCTGCCATGTGATATATCCTTCTCATACCAGTATTTCTCTCTCTCCCTCTCCTTCCCACTCTGTCTGAAGATAAATAGAAAAATATCCTCGAGTGAGGATTTAAAAAAAAAGGAGCAGTGATTCCTTTATATAATCCAGAATCTTGTTGATGTTCAAAATTTCCCTGTTCATCTCGATTTTTTTAAACAATTGATTTATTTGAATGGAGATCCAAGGAATATGCACACACTGCATTTAGTTAATGAGATTCTTAAGTGGCTTTTAATTGATAAGTTCTCTTTCCTTTTTAATTTTCATGTTTTTTTGTTTTTTTTTTTATCCTCACCCGAGGACATTTTTCCATTTTTTGTACAGATAGAGTGGGAGGGAGAGAGAGGTAGAGAGAGAGAGAGGGAAACATCGATGTGAAAGGGACACATCGAGTGGCTGCCACCTATACGACCAACCAGGGCCGGGGACAAACTGCAACCGAGGCACATGCCCTTAGCGGGAACCGAACCCGGGTCTCTCCGGACCGCAGACGGACGCTCTAACCGCAGAGCCAAACTGGCCAGGGCTAATTTTCATGTTTTGATTATAGTTTATTTGTTAAAGAAACTGGACTTTTGTTTCCCACATTCTGGATTTTTTAAAATGACTTTTGACAAAACTTTTTTGACCTGTGGTGAGTTAACTTACTTTTTCATCTGAATCGACCACTACAGGGGGTTCCAAGTTATTCAGCTTCTATAAATAGAAGGGCTATACTGACCCACATAGCTTAGTCTGCCTCAGAGGTCATTTCTGAGTCTTCCAAAATGTCCCAGGTGTCAGGGAATGACATTATTAACAACAGACCATCCCTATTTCAGAACATTTTTGCCTCCGAATGAATTCTGTAGCTTTGACTTGGCAAGGCATCTTCATGTTCCCTTGCGTTAGGGCAGAGAGTTGAGAAGCGAGCGAGTCGTCTGCTTTTCGTCTTTTAGACAGCGTTTGTTGCTTTAAGGATTGCTGGGCTCAGTGCCAGGACCTCCTTGGGATATTATTGTCTTACAGTTTAGATCTGCTTATCAGGAAACAGAATCCCTGGAGGGTCAGGTAAGAGGAGAATGAGTTTACATGAAAACCAGACTTTTGTTAGTGCTTGGTGGGGTCCTGTATAATTGAACAGCTAGCTAGACTATGGAGCATAATGCCAATACCTATGTTTTTCAAACCCATAGTTTTATTTTTTTATTATTGTTCTCTCATTGTTCTTTTTTTGGTTAATCCTCACCTGAGGAAATTTTTCCATTGATTTTTAGATAGAGTGGAAGGGAAGGAAGGGGAGAGAGAGAAAAACATCGATATGAGAGATGCACAATGATATCACAACCATGACCTGGGCTGCGGATCAGATCTGCAACCCAGGTATGTGCCCTTGACTGGGAATTGAACCCATGACCCTTTGGTCCATGGATCAGTGCTCTAACTGCTAAGCCAAACCAGCCAGGGCTCAAACCCATGGTTTTTGTTACCTATTCTTTTTGCTGCCACTTTGTAGATGTTGTTCAGTCATTATAATATGTGGACCACTGTAGACATGAAGAGAACCAATTTTCTTCTTTTTTTTGGCCTTGCTGCCTTGACCTGTTAGTCAACTGTGATAGTTCTGCAGGGTAGTGAGAATGAAAATTGTTAAAGTGTGAATCTATGTCTGGATTTACTTAGTGATTTGAAGGTTGTAAGAATAAAGTATTTCAATGTCAGTACTTTCATCTGGTTTTAAAACCAAATACTTAACCCTGGCCAGTTTTGCTCAGCGGTTAGAGCATCGGCCTGTGGACCAGAGACTCCTGGGTTCGGTTCCCGCTAGGGGCATGTACCTTAGTTGCGGTTTGTCCCCGGCCCCGGTTGGAGTCTTGTGGGTGGCAGCCAGTTGATGTGTCTCTCTCGCATCGATGTTTCTCTCTCTCTCTTCCTTCCTCTCTTTCTCCCGCTCTATCTGAAGATAAATTCAAAAATGTCCTCAGGTGAGGATAATAAATAAATAAAACCAAATGCCTACTAAACCAGGGCTAAAACTCTAATGCAGAATGAGAAATACATTTATTAAATGTATCTTTCTCACATTGATGTTTCTATCTCTTTCTAAAAAAAAAATCAATAAACATATTTAAAAAATAAACTTATTAAAACCCTACTTCTGCTTTTATTATGAGGCTAATTGGTTATTTTAAGTAATTTGTTTGCTTTAAGTAAAGGCATTGATGACAGTAAATTAATGAAAATTGTGTTAAATTTTACCAGTCTGTCCATTCTTATATTCCATAAATGAGAGTCAGGCTTGGTTCTTCTGGTGTCTCTGAATGTTTAAAAATTAAAATATAATTATTATCCACAATAAAAGTATTAACCAGAGGTGATTTGCTGGTATGTTGCTTATTCTTCCTTGCAGTGATCAGTTCATAAAAATAGGCACTGCATATTCATACCCAATCACAGGTAGCAACCGCACAGTGAGATAATGTGGGTGAAAAGCAGTCTGTAGATGTGATTGTGTTGTATTGTAAAGCTGTGCCTTGCAGAGGACTGCCAGTATTTTGGTGAGGCTAGAGCTCAGGGTGTATGTAGGTGGAGAGTGTTCAGGAATGAGGCAAGAACCAGGTCATGATGAGCTTTGTATGATCTGCAAAGGTGTTTCAGTTGTAATTAACCACAAGTGATGGATGGGAAGCCCTGTGGAACTTCAAGCCGTAGAGAATTATGAGGTTTTGTACTTAAGAATCTAGTTGCAGTGTGGAACAGAGGGGGATGAGACTGGTAGGTAACCATTTAGGAAGCTGTCACAGTAGTCCCAAAGAAGAGATGGCCAAGAGCCTCAAGCAGAACACTGGCAATCTCAAATGTGTAAATTTCAAATGTGTAAATTGTTTGTAAAAAAACACAATTTTTTACAAGATTGATGCATTTTAAGGATTTAGCAGTAGTGCCAATGGTTTTCCTAGAAGTATGGGATAATTTTTTTAGAAGAGTAAATCAATTAATTTCATATCCTTCTTCTATCCCTGGAAGGCTTTTGGCAAAGGTTTTCTTGGACCCATATTCGGGGATCTCATTTGTAAACTGCTGCCAAATCCTTGTGGGTCTGTTGTGAATCCACAGCTCATTTAGAGCTTTGAGTAGAGGGGGGATGTCAATTGCTTTGTCCTTGTGTCCAGTAACCACAGAATTACATTACTCCCCTTTCCTCTCAAGAAGACAATAGCAGTTTTGAGCAATTAGCCCCACCCAGAAGTTGCTGCCTCATCTGTATTATTTATGTTACAATGAGTCTGGATGATGATGATAGTCTTCCTCCTCCTCTTCCTCTCCCATCTTTCTCCCCACTCCCCCCTCACCTCCTCCTCCTCCTCCTCTATTGTCATCAGACCTTTCTCATAACCAACATTTACTGAGTGCTTACTGTTTGCCAGGAACTGTATTACATGCTTCACCCATATTATCAAATGTAATCCTTGTAACTGCCTATGAAGTTAATTACGATTACTTTTCTTAAGTTTACAGATGAGGAAACTAAGGTTCACAGGGCTTTAAGTAACTTGCCCAAGGGCACCCAGCTTGAGAAAAGGCAGAGACAACAACTGCCCCTAATTCTCTCTGACTTTAGAATCTGAGCTCTTAACTGTTAGGAGTATAGTTATTACTTAATACAACTTAATAGCAAATATGATTTCTCTTCTTAAGTTTGACCTTTTACATATACCAGCCCAGTGGAAGTCCATGTAATCAAACACTGTATTATCTACCCTATTCCCAGCTCATAGCAGGTATAAAACGCTAGTGCAGAACATTTTTAAAACTTGAAGTGCAGGAAAAATTCACGAGGTAGGGGTGGAGGGTAGAATAGGTAAGCTATTATGACTTCTAGGTTTTTTTTTTTTTTTCTTTTAATCCTCACCCGAGGACATTTTTCCATTTTTTGTTCAGGTAGAGTGGGAGGGAGAGAGAGGAACAGAGAGAAACATCGATGCGAAGGGACACATCGAGTGGTTGCCACCCACACAACCAACCAGGGCCGGGGACAAACTGCAACCGAGGTACGCGCCCTTAGCGGGAACCGAACCCGGGTCTCTCAGGACCACAGGCCGACGCTCTAACCGCTGAGCCAAACCGGCCAGGGCGACTTCTAGGTTTTTTCAAGGCCGAATATTCATGTATGCCTTCACTGTTTTGCTTGAAATATAACAATTTCTGAAACAGAGATACTCTTTTAAAAAATTGATATGATTCACATAGCATAACCTTTACCCCTTTAAAGTATGTGACTGAGTCGGTTTCTTTCTTTCTTTCTTTTTTTTTAATCCTCACCCGAGGACATTTTTTGATATTTTGTTCAGATAGAGTGGGAGGGAGAGAGAGAGAGAGAGAGAAACATCGACATGAAAGGGACACATCGAATGGCTGCCACCCACACGACCCAATCAGGGCCAGGGACAAACTGCAACCGAGGTACGTGCCCTTAGCGGGAACCGAACCCAGGTCTCTCCAGACTGCAGGCCAACACTCTAACTGCTGAGCCAAACCGGCCAGGGCGAGTTGTTTTTTTTTAGTATATTCATAAAATAGTGCAACTATCACCACTGTCTAATTCTAGAATGTTTGCATTGCTTTGAAGGGAAACCCATTCTCAGCAGTCATTCCCATTTTCCCCTCCTGAGATGTTCATGTTCAAATCTGTGATATACCAACACACATCACAAAGCTACAAAATATATTTTGAGACTGTCCACAATCCCCCTCTCTAATACAACAGCACTTATATATAGTTAACTGTGCGTAAGGTACTATTCCAAGTGCTTTGCATATTTTTACTCACTTAAATTTTACTATGACCTAATGAGGCAAGTCGTGTTAGGAAACCTCTTTTACAGATGGGGAAATGAAGGCACAGAGAAGTTAAATGCATTGCCTCAAATCATTTAACTCTGATAAGGTTTGGAGCTAGCATAAAAATCCAAGCAGTCTGGCTTTGTAATGTGTGCTCTGAATTATTATATATGTTTTAAGCTGATCATATTTATATTTCAGAATGGTGTGACGACCTTGAAAACATTATGCCAAGTGAAAGTACCAGTCACAAAAGACCCACATAGTGTATGATTTCATGTACATGAAATGTCCAGAAAAGGCAGATGTATAGAGGCAGAAAGTAGATTAGTGGTTGCCTCGACCTGAAGGGGGGTGGCTATTGGAAGAAATGGGAAGTGACTGCTAATGAAAATGGAGTTTCTTTTCAAGATGATGAAAATGTTTTAAAATTGATAGTGTTGAAGTTGTGAATATACTAAAACCTATGAGTTGTACACTTTAAATGAATTGTATAGTATGTGAATTATAACTCAAGAAACCTGTTTCTAAAATATGATATGAAGAAAAACAATCAGAATGAAATCTTTTAGGCTACCTTTATCTTTTTTTTTTATCCTCACCCGAGGACATTTTTCCATTTTTTGTTCAGATAGAGCGGGAGGGAGAGAGAGAGAGAGAAACATCGACATGAAGGGACACATCGAGTGGCTGCCACCCGCACAACCAACCAGGGCCGGGGACAAACTGCAACCGAGGTACATGCCCTTAGCGGGAACCGAACCCGGGTCTCTCTGTACCGCAGGCTGACGCTCCAACCGCTGAGCCAAACCGGCAAGGGCCTACCTTTATCTTTTTTAAAAAAAAATTTTTTTCTTTGTTGATTTTAGTGAGAGAGGAAGTAAGAAGGAGAGAGAGTTAGAAATATCAATGAGAAAGAACATCGATTGGCTACCTCCTGCATGCCCCCCCTAGGGATTGGGCCCACAACCTGGGCATGTGCTCTGACCTCAAATCAAACCGGCGACTTCTTGGTGCATGGGCCGATGCTCAACCACTGAGCCACACCAGCCAGGCTAGACTACCTTTATCTTTATCAGAAAAAAAAAATTATATATGTATACATACATCTAAGCACATTTTTCTTTTTTCCTTTTTATTTTGGGTTCTCAGTCACTTGCAACCAGTTCTAATTCTAACCATTATACTTTCCTACTCAAACATTGTGGGTGCTTCCAAGTGCCTAAAAATCAAAGTCCAACATTCCTAACCTGGAAGTTAGGCCCATGAGACCCTGTACAGCTCTGTGGGAAAGAGTAGCATGATCACTGGGAATGGGAATATATATTTTGATATTTAACTTAAAGTAGTTCAGTGTTAAATCATTCATTCTGCAAATATTTATGGAGGGCCTTCTATGTATCAGGTAGTGCTGTAAGTGCTTGATAGACATCAGTGAATAAATTAGGCAAAAAGAATCCCTGCCCTGTAGGGCATACAGGGGATAAGGACTAATCTTATAGGCTTCACAGAGGAGGTATCATTTAAATTGGATCTTAAAAGATAAATAGGCCCTGGCCAGTTTGGCTCAGTGGTTGAGCGTAGGCCTTCAGACCAGAGAATCCTGGGTTCGGTTCCTGCTAGGGGCACATACCACACACACACACACACACACAAAAAAAAGATAAATAGAATTTTATCTAGGTGATGATTTATGTGTGTGTGTATGTGTGTGTGTTTAAGGGTTTTAAATTGATTTTTAGAGAGAGAGGAAGGGAGAGGGAGAGAAACATTGATGTGAGAGCACAATCCTTAGCTTCTTCCTGCACGCCCCCTACTGGAGATCAATCCCTGCATCCCTGGCATGTGCCCTGACAAGGAATTGAACCAACAACCTTTCCATGCACAGGACGATGCCCAATTAACTGAGCCATACTGGCCAGGGTAACGTATGTGTTTAATGGAAGGGTGAGGTATTCAGCCATCTATTCCAGTCAAAACATCCAACATCTATATTGGATTTTTTTTTTTTTTGGCTATACAACAAGTTATTACAAAATCTCAAAAACTTATCGCAACAACCATTTGCTTCATTTTTATAGGTCTGAAGACTGGTCGCAGTTTGGTTGATCTAGTCTGGGCCAGGCAGACTTTTGTAGGCTTCCATTCAGTTTCAAGTCTTTATCTCCTTTTCTTCCTTCTGGGGGCACAGGCTGAAGGGACAGTGACTTCCCAAGGCCTGCTCTTCTTATGGTAAGTTGTAGGAGAACAAGGGGACAGGCTAAACCATAAAATGTGATTTAAAGCTTCTGCTCATGTCACCTCTATTGTCACTTCATTTCTCAAGTCACATTGCCAAGTCCAACAAAATGTTTCAGGGAAGTTCACTCTGCCCACAGTGGGAGGCACTACATAATTATACAGCAAAGGGTATGGCTACATAATTCTGTTACAGGAAGGGGAAGATTTTGAATAGCAATTTGATCTACAGAGTATATATTATATGCACAAGAAATAGCTGAACCTTGCATGAACACAGATGTGAATGGACATTGGTTTGTGAATGACTAAAAATTATCAGTATATGTCAAGGATGTTAGAGGACTGGGGGAGGGGGGATTGTGAGTTACAGTGATTCACTGATTCTTGACTTATTTTAACCCAGTGTTACCAGTATGAATTTTAACTCACAGCACTGTGGTATAAAAACATTGAATATATCTTGATTTATCTAACTCATATTTTACCTATTCAAGCACATTGCCACCTTTGTAATAGGTTTTGGGGTCCCCAGGAGGTTTTAGCTGCTGCTTCCACACTTTAATTACACCCCTGTTGCAGGGGTTGCACAAACTGGGACCCAGGAGCCAGATTTGATCCACTTGGGCTTCTGTAAATAGTTTTACTAGCACACAGCCATACCCATGGTTTACGCATTGCCCGTGGCTG
The DNA here is from genome assembly GCF_014108415.1 of Molossus molossus. Lineage (NCBI taxonomy): Eukaryota > Metazoa > Chordata > Mammalia > Chiroptera > Molossidae > Molossus > Molossus molossus. The sequence goes on from NW_023425352.1 coordinate 24,086,311, forward strand.
CTTCCCACTACGGTTTTGGGGCTGACTGACAGTTACAAATACTGCATGGTCTGCAAAGCCTAAAATATGAATTGCCTGGCCCCTTACCTTAAGTTTGCTGGCCCTGCCTGAATGCATCACTTCCAAATTTTGTAATTCCTCCAACAGCCTGGAAGCTTCTTGGGAGGAGTTCGCTGTTCACTGTCAGCCCCTGGATGGTGTCCAAGCACAGCACCGGGCACTGAGCAGACACTGAAAACTCTAAGCTGGCTGATGGATGAATGAATAGCAAGACATGTCCACGCTCTGTGCTTTCACTGTTAACTGATAGTCAACCCAGACACTGCTAACCCTGGGAATCTAAGTCAGGGCTATGGTGCCTGAACCTTCCACTGAGGAGCCCCAAGGCACAGCAGCAAATGAACTGAGTATTACAGCCTATTTAAAATTTTCAAAGCCAAGAAAGTGTTATCTGTTCAGCACTGTCAGGACCTTTAGCTCAATAAAGTTCAGTTTCAATGCCAGGTCATGCTGCAGAAACTTCAGTGATGCCATGTCTCTGTGAAGGGGAGAGAAGGGGTGTTGGTCACCGTGGTAAAACACAAGTGCCATCCAAACCTCAGTGAAGAAATGAAAATGAGCCCTGGCCAGGTAGTTTAGTTGGTTACAGCATCGTCCCAATACACCAAGGTTGCGGGTTCGATCCCCAGTCAGGGCTCTTTAGTGTGACAGATAGGAGAATCAACCAATGAATGCATAAATAAGTAGAATGACAAATCAATGTCTGTCTCTGTCTGCCCCACCCTTCTCTCTAAAATAAAAAAATTAGAAAGAAAGAAAGAAAGAAAGAAAGAAAGAAAGAAAGAAAGAAAGAAAGAAAGAAAATAAGAGTGGAAGTATCCTGTTTCCAAAGTTTGGGAAGCTATGCAGTCCCAACAGGTAAATACATGTGGCTGTTTAAGAATAAAATAAAAAACCCTGAAAAGAAAAAAAAAAGAAAGTTTAATTTTAGGTATCATTGAAACTTTTCTTTCTTCCCTGTACCCAGCAGTATCAGAGATTCCTAGCTCTACATGGTTCTAGAAAACTGGAGGAACAGCTGTGTCTTTAGGCTACAGTGGCTGCTTCCTAATATTATGGAAAAACCTACCATTCACATATACAGAAGTTTTAATCTGTGTACCCAAGAAACTTAATATGAAACATTTACAAATAAAACTTATTATGAAATGCTTCTGTCTTTCATGGAGTAACCATTATTAGACTGATATTCTCACTGTAAATTAAACAACTATAAAACTGGGAAAAATATGTGAGGCAACTTTTTTCAGGCATTGAGCAACAGGCAGTACAGGGGTGTGATCTTGAGAGAAAGGAAACACCGGATGAGCCCTATAGTCACCCCAACTCTCTGCCTGAAGCATTTTCCCAACTACAGCCTAGGGACATGGAGCAAGTGAAAGCAATGATCTTACTGAACTGAGGAGGCAGATATCAGAGTCTGGGACTAGTGAGATGGCTGAGATTTGTAGGACAGGGTAAAAGAGGAGCAGCCAATGGATGCAGGGGCAGGAATTTGCTTGGGGATATACCTCAAGTCCTTGGCCAACTTGGCCAAGAGCTGGGTGTGCCATACATGAGGCAAGACTGTCAGGTCTGACACAGAGTGGCTAATGTGGAGCTGAGAGCTGAACAGAGACACCCGAGGCTGTGCTCAGAAATGTTGGAGTTCTAGACCAATCAGAGTGAGATACCTTGATAGGCTCCTAAGGCATTCATTTAAAATATGTTTTTATTGATGTTATTTATGTTTTAAAATATGTTTTCTTGTACGCCCCCTTCCCCTCCACTGGGGATTGAGCCCACAACCCAGCATGTGCCCTGACCAGAAATTGAACTGGGACCTCTCAGTCCATGGGATGATGCTCAATCTACGGGGCCACACGGGCCAGGCTTAAGGCATTCATTTTAGACTCCAGATAAGACAACTTTAAGAATGATAACATCCTTGAATAAGGGCCAGACCTGAGGACAAAACCAAAATAGACCCACCCTATATGGCATAGAACCAAGCCTAACAGGATCAAGAGGATCTTCCAGTAATTTAATGGCTTGTCAAACCAAAAGTTCAACATTCATTGAAGGAATCAATGTAATCCAGACCATCTGCAACATATTATCCATATGTGTAGCATACAGTAACATTTACTAGAATACAAAGAAGGAAAAATATGGCAAATAAGCTAAAATATGACCCATACTATAGAGGAAAAGATACAACACATGATGCAATGGCCCAGATGATGGATTTAGCACACAAGGAATTTATAACAACTGTTGTAAATATGTAAAAGAAGAGATGAACATAATGAATGAATAGATGGGGAAGCCTCAGTAGAGAAATGGAACTATTAAAAAGAGCCAAATGGAAATTCTAGGACTGAAAAGTACTGTAGCTGAAATAAAGATTAACTGGCCCGGCTGGTGTGGCTCAGTGTTTGAGCTTCGACCCAAGATGTCGCTGGTTCGATTCCCTGTCAGGGCACATACCCAGGTTGTGGGTCCAGTCCCCAGTGGGGGCAATGCTGGAGGCAGCCAGTCAATGTTCTCTCTCATTGATGTTTCTATCTCTCCTTCTCCCTTACTCTGTCTCTAAAATCAATAAAGAAAAAAACATTTTTAAAGCAAAACAAAACATCAGCCCACAGATCCTAAAAACTCAGTGAACCTCAAATGGGGTATAAGTATGAATAAAACTATACCTACGCACATTATAGTCACCTGCTAAAAACCAAATATAAAGAGAAATGGGGAGATGTTGGTCAAAGGGTACAAACTTTCAGTTATAAGATGAATAAGTTCTGGGTGTCTAATATATAGCATAGTGATCATATTTAACAATACTGTATAATGTACTTGAAAGCTGATAAGAGAATAGATCTTAAATGTTCTTGCCACCAAAAAAAGAAAAAAAAGTAATCATGTGAGGTTATGGATATGGTTACTAACCTTATTATGTTAATCATTTCATGGTATAGAGGTGTATCCAATCATCATGTTGTACACCTTAAACTTACAGTGTTTTATGTCCAATATATTAAAAAAAGAGATGCACTTTATTTATTTATTTATTTTATCCTCACCAGAGGACATTCTTCCACTTTTTGTTCAGATAGAGTGGAAGGGAGAGAGAGAGAGAAACATCGACGTGAAAGGGACACATGGAGTGGTTGCCACCCGCACGACCCAACCAGGGCCAGGGACAAACTGCAACCGAGGTACACGCCCTTAGTGGGAACCAAACCCGGGTCTCTCTGGATTGCAGACCGATGCTCTAACCGCTGAGCCAAACCGGCCAGGGTAAAAAAAAAGAGATGCACTTTAAATATAAAGACATAGATTATGTTGAAAGTTAAAAAAATAGAAAAAGAGCCCAGATGGTATGGCTCAGTGAATTGAGCAATGTCCTATGCACCAAGAGGTCATTAGTTCAATTTCTGGTCAGCCCTGGCCGGTTTGGCTCAGCGGTTAGAGCGTCGGCCTGCGGTACAGAGAGACCCGGGTTCGGTTCCCGCTAAGGGCATGTACCTCGGTTGCAGTTTGTCCCCGGCCCTGGTTGGTCGTGTGGGTGGCAGCCACTTGATGTGTCCCTTCACATCGATGTTTCTCTCTCTCTCTCTTCCTCTCTCTCCCTCCCACTCTATCTGAACAAGAAATGGAAAAATGTCCTCGGGTGAGGATAAAAAAATAAAATAAAATAAAATAAAAAATTTCTGGTCAGGGCACATGCCCAGGTTGCAGGCTCGATCCCAGCATGAGGCATGCAGGAGGCAGCCATTCGATGTTTCTCTCTCGATATTTCTATCTCTCTCCCCCTCTTTATCTAAAAAATTAATAAAAAATATATTTTAAAAAATATACTATGCAAACAATAAGCAAAAAAGCTGGTATGGCTGTATAATGTCAGAAAAAGTAGACTTCAAGGTAAGAAGCATTACCAGAGATAAAGAAGGACATTTTATTATGATAAAAGGGTTAATTCATCAGGATGATATAAAAATTCTAAATGTGCATTTAACCTAATAACAGAGCTTCAAAATACATGAAGCAAAAACTGATAGAATTAAAGAGAAAAAATCCCTTTAAGAATTAGATATTTAACACCCCCTTCTCAGTACTGATATAGATTAAAAAATCAGCAAGTATATATATGATCCGAATCATGCCATCAATCACCTTAACCTAACTGATAATTGTGGAACACTATTCTCAACAACTGCACAATATAAATTCTTTTCAAGTATACATAGAGCACTCACTGAGAGCATGAAACATGGCAATAAATTTAAAATAATTAAAATAATACAAGGTATGTTTTCTGACCACAGCAGAATTAAACTGGATAACAGAAGGATCTTTGGATATTTGGAATATTTGCAAAGTAAATAACACATTTATAAATAACATAGAGTTAAAAGAACAAATCACATGGAAAATTAGAAAAAATTTTTGGTTGAATAAAAGAGAAAGCACTACATTAGAATCTGTGGAACGCAGCTAAAGTAGTATTTAAAGGGAATTCATACCTTTAGATGCGTATATCAGAAAAGAAGAGGGGTTTAAAATCTGTTATATAAATATTTATAGGAATGAGAAAAAGAAGAAAAATTAAACCTAAAGTTGAAGGAAGAAATAACAATAATAGAAGAAATCAGTGAAATAGAAAACAGAAAAACAGTAGACATTTTACAAAACCAAAAGTTGGTTCTTGGAAAAGATAAACAAATTGATAACCCCCTACCAAGACTAAGGAAAAAGGAGAGAAAACACAAATTTCCAATATTACTATAGATCATACAGATATTAAAGGGTTAATAAAGGAATACTGTGAACAACTTTATGCCAGCAAATTTAAGCTTGAATTAAATGGACAAATTTCTCGAAAAATATAACTTATCAAAACTGAGACAAGAAAAATGGAAAATTTAAATAGCCCTATATATCTGTTATCTGTGTAGATATATTATTTTCTTTACATCATACTGTTGCCCCTCCTCTTCTGTCAGAGATCTCTTATATCAGGCAAACCTTTCTGTTGTTGAATTTTAGTTTTGAACATCCTGATTTAGACATTAAATCCTTCTCATGACATTGTCTAAGGAATCTGCCATTCATTGGGTTTGCTGTGTTTGGCATAACTCTGGTTTATGTGAATAGAAACTGGAAGATTCCATATACACGTTTTCCTTCCATGTTTCTTTCCTACTTTCTGTGAGTGGCAAGTTTTATTTTTTGTCCTTTGTACAAAGCTACTGGTCCCTGTTTTCCATGGTGCTTGGATGTGGGTGCTCCTTAAAACGATCTAAATCACCCATGCGGAGGATGGAGTTATTTTTTGCCCCCTATTTTTCTCAGTTTTTTTTTTTTCCTTCCCTATGTTTCTCCCTCCGAATCTTTACTTTTCTGGATTCCTTTCCTGATTCTTTTAACATATCAAGAATACTTTGATACTGTAAGATAGGCCAAGGAGTAGAGAAACTTGTCTTTTTTTTTTTTATCCTCACCTGAGGACATTTTTGCACTTATATTCAGATAGAGCGGGAGGGAGAGAGGGGAGGAGAGAGAGAGAAATATCCGCAGGTCCACACTGTAACTGCTGAGCCAAACCGGCCAGGGCATTGTCATGTCTTTTTAAATCTTTTTCTTTAGCAGAAAAACTAGCTTGTACTTAAAACAGATAAAGAAAAGAAGCAAGATGCCTATCTCGCAGATCTCTGTAACATTTATCCTCATTGCTTGAAACACTGGCAATAACCATTCTTGGCCTTTCCTGGAAACTGTCCTAAACTGCCTGTTTTCACATGCTTGTTGTGCTCCTTGCTATATGCAGCCTCACCCTGAAGTTTCACCTTACTCTGCACTTCTGCAACTGCTATCATATGTATGATCTGGGCATTGTTACGTAGGTAGCATAGGGGAACTGTTAATTTTAATGTGTCACTAAGTTACTTAGCTCAGACATGTCCAGGGTATTTACCTATGAGTCACTGATTCTTAAATTTCCTCCCATAATTGAGATTCATGCATAAAAAATGTGACTCTGAGTCCGGCCGATGTGGCTCAGTGGTTGAGCATCCACCCATGCACCAAGAGGTCACTGGTTCGATTCCCGGTCAGGGCATATGCCTAGGTTGTGGGCCCAGTCCCCAGTGGGGGACATGCAGGAGGCAGCCAGTTGATGTTATCTCTCATCAATGTTTCTTTCTCTCTCTCCCCCTCCCTTCCTCTTTCTCTGAGATCAATAAAGAAAAAAAAAAGAAATGTGAATCTGAGAGGGTACTTAAGCAATTCTTAAGTTCACCCATTTGAAAATGTTTCTTTAATGTAAATTTCCTCAAATTTGGTAGGTCTTGGGACCTTAGCCTTAGGACCTTCCTCCATCAGTGCACTTTTGTCAAAAAGTCAAAATTGATGTAGAGATTTACATGCAAATTTTTAAAAAGTAGCTTAAAAACATCAGCTTAATATGGGGGTGGGAGGTGAAGGTAGAGTCCTTAAGTTGGTTAAAACAGCTATACCATAAGAGTCAATCCTGAAACTTCCTAAATTTAAATATGTGTGTGTGTGTGTGTGTGTGTGTGTGTGTGTTTTAGATAAGACTGTTCAGCTTAAATCCTGAAAAGGACTGAAGGGCCCTTCCGTGACTGGCAGAAACTCTGACGTATTTCCAATTCCATCTGCTGAAGTTACTGCCTTCAACTTGGGATGTTTGAACGAAGCAAAATCTAATATAAATTATAAGACATTTTATGATAGCAGATTCCTTTCCTTTTCTTCTCGAGTTTCTCTGATCATCCCACCTAAGTCAGAGCAGGCTTTACATTCTTTCTCACAGTCCTACGTCCCATAGCCTGTGTAACCAAAGTACACGTGTGAGTCAGTGCAGCTGTGTCAGGAAAGCCGAGTAGGCAGGAGGACACTCGGGCCCAGGCCATACCCCTCATCCTCATGGGGTATGGGAGCATGACCAAGGTGGGTCCACGTTTCCTCTCACCCGGTGCTCGTTCTGAGTAATCATCTGTCAGTGACTGGTGGTCTTCTGTCCAAAAGGAACCCCAGCCTCATAAGCCGGAGAAGGAAATGCTGTTTTCCTAGCTTTTTGCATTTCCTTCCTGAAACAGATTTAGACTTCATTTTCTGACACCTCTTATCTTTCCTCACGAAGGCAAGAGAGTGTTCTTTTTAGCCCTCTGTTGTCAAGAATAAGAAAACTATACTGTTGCTTTTGAGGTTAAATATTCTCATTGCTAGGACTTGAAATTTTAAAAAATGGATTTCCATTCCCAAAAAATAATGTTTTCTGGAGATTTCAGTTCCAAGACATTTGGAAATTTCCAGATGCTCATGAAAGCATATTCCTCTGAAGGAACCGACACTGCAGAGTCCCCACAAAGAGCACCCCCTTCCCTGCTTTTCCTAGCGAGGCAGAGACTAGTCCGCTGCTCCAGCACCCGCTTCTCAGGAGCAAACAGGAAAGGGGAAGCCACAGTCTGCCGTTCAGTTAAGGACATCCCTTCAGATATCTTCCTGTGGAAGTCTAGAATTTCGACTTACGCTATGAATTGGGCAATAAGGGGAAGAATGTAGGTGTCATTACTGCTTTTTGAAAGAACATAGCAAATTTTCAAAACTCTCGCACATTGTGTCCTGCTTTTCTAGTAGTAAAGTAGATTGCTCAGAATTTCAAAATAAGAATTTAGAGTCTATGCACCAAATTATCAAAAGTGGGGTTAATTTTGGGGGGTGGGATGGGTGTGGGGAAACCCAGGCATAAATATTTTTCTAAATATTTTTTAAAGCCTTCAAAATTTATATCTCCAGCTCTTACCTCTAACCTGGTAGATTTAGGAAACTAATTTTGTAGTTTTCTATATTCTCCCTTTTTTTTTTTCATGCATAGTTCTCATAAATCCCCCAAATCCTGTGGAACGTATCCATTAGGGGCCCAGCAGAATGTAGAAAGCACACCAAAACTGGGTGATTTGAGGAGGTCCTGCTTAAACTGGAATGGGCGGGTTTAGGGAAAATAACAAGGAATTGTATTATACCCCACAGCTAGCAGGAGAGCCGCCCAGGCCTGAGGGCAGGGGACTGCGAGGTTACCTGACTCGAGAGGAGCTGTTTTGGGGGGGCCTTCTGATGGCAGCTGTGGCCTGTAGTAGAGCAGTGCAGCCTCACTGCCCTCCGCCCTCAGATCTCGTGCTGGTGTTGCGCATCGACTGAAGCAACTAGAAGCCAGAGGCAAGGGAGCCCCTGGATGCAGTTCTTTTTTTATTTTTTTATTTATTGATTTTAGAGAGAGAGGAAGGGAGAGGAGAGAGATAAAAACATGGATGAGAGAGAACATAGATTGGCTGCCTGCTGCATGCCCCGCACTGGGGATTTGGCCCACAACCTGGGCATGTGTCCTGACCGGGAATTGACACGGCGACTTCTTGGTGCGGGGGTCAATGCTCAACCCCTGGATGCCGTTCTTATGGGTCAGCCTCCTGGAACACAGAGCAGGGTGGAGAAGGCGGAGGACAGACCTAGGAGGGGAAGTGGGAGGCACAGCAGTTCTTATCATTCAGTGTCCTCACCGTGTCCCAGGTTCAGATCTTCTCACAAAATACTGCATTAGAAATTATTTATTATGTTGTATCATATCAGTATCTATCAGGGTAAACATTTATAGTTTGTGCTCCCAGGAGGCTTTTAGTGAAGTATGCCCAGACTTGTAGATATACTGCTTATGAAAAATTACTGAAGTTTCCCAGATCTTCCTTCACACTCTCTCACATTTTATGACATAGATATAAAACAATATTTTTATTGTGGTAAAATGTACATTATATATGTAAATTTTTAAAAATATATTTACCTATATATGTATAATGTAGAATTTACCATTTTAAGGGTACATTTCTGTGGCATTAAGTACACTCACATCGTTGTGCAGCCTTTACCACCATCCAGCTTCAGAACTTTTTCATCATCTCATTGAAGCTGCACCCATTTCCCCCTCCCCCACCTCCTAGGAACCACCATTCTACTTTTTCTTTCTATGAGCTTGACTACTCTTGATACCTCGTGGCAGTGAAATTATATAGTATTTGTCTTTTTGTGACTCGAGAGCATGATGCCCTCAAGTTTCATTCATGTTGTAGCACATGTCGGATTGTCTTTTCTTTTAAAGGCGGAATAATATTCCATTGTATGTATACACCACATCTGTTTATCCATTTTTCTGTTAAAGGACTCCTGGGTTGCATGATACACATTTTTAAATGTTATCTTCTTTCTGAATATGAATACGTTCACTCTCATGGTTTTTCCTTTTACATGTCCAGCCTGTAGGAGCTGAATGGTGAGGTAGGCTAGAGAGCAGGGCATCATTCAGAGGAAGCAGAGAGTAGGAAGCATTTAAATGTGTGGAAAGACAGGAGAACCCATCATGGATAAAAGAAATAGCATATAAAAAAAGGAACAAGTTCTAGACAGAAAGAGCTTTATGGGAGCAAAGAGTATTTTGAATGGATAGGACTGCCCTGAGGACTATTTATGAATCAGTGGGTTGAGAAACAGTCTAAAAAATGTGAAGTTTGACCTAAAAAAAAAGTGTGCTGTGCCAAACAAGTTTAGAAGAAGATTAAAACGGGTTCTTCGCTGGATTTTCTCAGTCTTTGATATACTAGTATATTTTATGCCCCTCCAAGACAGAATATGGTTTATAGCCTTCCTCGAGTCAGCATCTCTCTGTCTGTCTGTCTGTCCGTCTGTCTGTCTCTCAGATAAGTCTGAGAATTTCCTTCTAAGATGCAAGGTCTGATGGTCAGGTTATCTGCAGGATTTTATTTTTTCCTATGTGGGGTCAATGCTTTGGGATAGGAGTCCAGTTGCTTTGGACAATAGAGAATGCAAATGCTCTTGTCAGCCACCAGCAGGATTAGAGAATAAATATTTAAAGAATACTGGGTTAAAGGGCATCAGATAATTAGCCTGCCCAGTAGAGTCAAATTTTTTAGGCTGCATGGGAATTTGACTCCATTTGGCTTGATAAATAGTTGTTGAACACTGTGTATGAAAATAGGAAGACCTTGTAAATTCCTCAAAAGTGACAATTTAAAAGATTAACCAGGTTCAGACAGATTAGTGAGAAGAAAAGAATTATTGTCTTTGGCCAAGAAAAGAGGAAAATGGTACTTCTAAAAGACCCTGTAAACAAATAATAAACTCTAGTTAAGATAAATATGCTGACAACAGTACTGGGGGGAAATGCCTGTGGTATACTTTTTTTTAAAAAATCCTCACCCAAGGATATTTTTCCATTGATTTTCAGATAGAATATGAGTGAGGTAGAGAGAGAGAGAGAGAGAGAGAGAGAAATATCAGCGTGAGAGAGACACATTGCCTGGTTGCCTCCCACATGACCCAGACCAGGGCCGGGGACGAACCGTAGCCGAGGTACATGCCCTTGACTGGAATCGAACCCAAGACTCTTTGGTCCATGGGCCGATGCTCTAATCACTGAGCCAAATTTAAAAGTACAGTGATACCTCGGTTCTCGAATATAATTCGTTCCAGGAGGACGGTCGAGAACCAAATTGTTCGAGAACCGAAGCAATGAAACCCAATAGGAAATAATGGAAACTGGATTAATTCGTTCCAAGCCCCAGAAAATGCCTATTTACTGGCCTAATTTGTATATAATATGTAGAAAAACATAAGTCTCAACAAGAAATAAAAGTGTACAGTATGTCTAAGGGTTAAATTCAGTGTAAAGCGTGACTCTCTCCACAAAGCGTGACTCTCTCTCTGCACTCACACTGATGACGCAAGCAAGGCGCGCTGGGCCGAATGAACGCCATTCGGCTCAACTCGGCTCATCTCGGAAGTTCGAGTTCCAAATATTTGTTCGGATTCCAAGACAAAAGTTTCTCGAATCTCCTGGTCGAATACCGATTTGGTCGAAATCCGAGGCGTTCGAGAACCGAGGTATCACTGTATACCACATGCCCTGGCCGGTTTAGCTCGGTTGTGGTTTGGTCCCCAGCCCTGGTCCGGTTTGTGTGGGAGGCAATTAGTCGATGTGTCTCTCTCACTTGGATTTTTTTTCTCTCTCTCTCCCTTTCTTTCTTTCCCATTCTATCTGAAGATAAATAGAAAAATATCCTCAGGTGAGGATTAAAAAATATATATTTGAAATGCATAAAAAATAACATGAATTGATAAGTGGATAAAGAGATAGATGATAAGTGATAAAGCGACTACAGTAAGACATTAAGGGTAGAATCTAGGAGATAGGTGTAACATTGTTTTCAACTTCACTGTTTGAGACTTTTCATAATAAAATGTTGGAGAACCAAAGGGTGGAAAAGGGAAGTCTAGGAGATTTTGAAGGAAGAATCAGTGAAATTTAAAAGAAGCGGTGTTTATAGTAAAAAGAACATGGACATCGGCGTCAAACAGACCTGAGTTCTGGTTCTGACTCAGCTGTTCGCGGAGAGTTAAGTACATGGCTTAGTGGTGGCACTGGGGTTTGAACCCATGCACCGTGTCTAGCTCTAGTGCCTGGTCTTGGCCTTGCAGTGCTGCGATGATACAGGCCCCAGCTCAGTGTCGGGCTGTGACAGATTCTCAAATGATAGCTGTTGCCATTGATTAGTGTGCCGTCCGGGGCCTGGAGAGGATGAAGTGAAGTCTAAGACTTTAATGTTCGGTCTGGAAGATTTATATGACACTGCTCTACAGGCTGGAAGGTGAAACGATTTGCGGAGAAGAGATAGTTTAGTTTTAGATAAGTGGAAGCAGAGATTTTTATATGGATGGTTTCATGTATTTTCCCAGAGTTCAATAAATCATTTGCTCACCAGATACGTGAGGGTCGTGTATGTGCGAGAACTGCCCTGGACGGGTGAACCGAGCAGGCCCGGATCTCTTCCTGCGTGGAGCCTTACTCCAGGAGGGTGTGCGGGGTTCAGGGGCTCGGAGAATGCCTCTCTGCAGGCTGTTCTCATCGCAGCGCTTCTGCTGTCCCCGCGCCTGCCTCGAGGGAAGGGGCCTTTCCTCTGCTCCCAAGCCCATCGTGTCCCGGTTTCCTCGGCGGTCCCCTTGACTTCCATCCGGAGTCGGTGCAACCGCTTATATAAGCTACTTATGATTGAAAAGGATATGTCCAGGCTTCCAAAATGGGTCAGACAGGAACAATTACAGTTGCTTTTCATAGTGTATTCTATGAACAGAGAAGACTGAGGTGAAATTCATGATATTCCATGTGAAACAGAGGACATTAAGATCTCCTGTTTGGTGGCAGGCACGAATCCTGTGATTTAGCCAGGCTGTGACTTCAGCGCCGTCCAGGGTGTGTATCCCTCGGCGATTGCACACTCGTTCCCGTGGAAGTGTCTATCCAGCCGGACCTCCTGTGCTTCTGAGTCACTTTCTGGTAGAGCAAAGACGTTCTCAGGGAGACGCTTTAACCCTTTCAGATGGCAGAGGTCACTCCTCAGTGTGACGGGGTAGCTCTATCAGTCATCCCCCGGGCTTATACCAATTCTATACTTGGCATTTAGACAGTGAGGTATATATTTAGTCTGACAGGGAGGTGGAATTTGAGAAAATGTTGTAGAAGGAAAACAATATATACCTTGAACCAATTTTGAGGAGTTGTTTTAATAATGTATAGATGGATAAGAGGTTTGCAAAATACTATGTTTTAGGAAAAGAAATATTTATGACACCACCCTTATGTGGAAATCTGACATCTGGCTGCTTCGGCCCTTTGGAAGACAGCCAGAAACTAAGAACAGGGCCTCAAAGCACATAAAAAATAACTGTTGAAAAACTCTAGCACTAACACATGTATTTTACCATCACAGAAGAGTTTGTTAGCCTCTCATTTGGATTTTGTTTACTTTTTATTTATCTGGGAACTTTTAATAATTTTGGCAGTGTACGTGTGGTCCCCCTTCCCCAGGAGACTATAAACAACAGTCTAGGAAGAGGTTGGAAAAATTGACAGAGGAGATAAACTGATGGCAGAGGGAAGGCTGACATCAAAAGAGGACGACTTAGAAGCTATACGGTGCTGGTATTATGTGTTACAACACAGTACAGTCATGTATGGTCTTCATAATGAACTTGGCATCCATCAGCCAAAGAATAAGTCATGTGCAGTGTCTTCTTTTGAAGAAGGCAGAGGGATACATAATGTGTCTTTTTAAACATGGTCCAAGTTAACCAAGTTTTGACATGTTGAAGTGGTAAATTTTGTAGTGTTTATATACTTGGAACAGCACACTCTCTAGTGATGCCATATCAGAGACACTGATTTGAGCTTGTAGCCGATTATGGAAATAGTGTTTAGTAATAATTGCTAACATTTATAGAGCATCTACTATACCAGCCCAGTCCTAGGCTTTGGAGACAGATCTGGGTTCCCAGTTCCCTCTTTGACTCACTGTGTGACCTTGGACAGATTACATCACCTCTTTGAGCCTGTGTCCTCACATGTAAAATTGAGAATTAATAATATATAATAGGGTTGTTGTGAAGACTCAGTGAAGGACCTACATAGTACAATGCTCATGTAAGTGCTCATTAGATATTAGGCATAATGATAATTTTACCATTATCATCATCCTCTTGATGATTGTTATGAAAGTATGATTATCTCCCTTTTTCTGAACAAGGAAACCAAAGTCCAGAGGGTTTATTTGAGTAATATGTCCAAGGTGAAATGGCTAATCAATAGTGGAGCTGGAATTGGAATGCTGGTCTCTTTGCATCCACATTATGCTGCCTTCTCAGTGTCTGATTATAATTAGATTTGTTTTTGCTATTTAAAGAAAATCTGTGAGGGCAGAGGATGTGGGAAATATTACTAGTCACTTCTCTTTTTCACTGTAGACCCACGTCATCTCATTACAGAAAGAGTTCCAGTACCACAAAGATGTTTTCACTCAGCAGTACAAATTACATATATAATGTTTAATTGTGTTGCAAAATATATATTATGCAAGATTCATTAAAATCTTATCAGTACTCTGTGTTAATATACTGAACTATTTATCATATGCTCAATGTGTTTGTCCATATCATTGTTTTTTTAGATTATAAACTTAACAGAGCTATAACCATCTTTTTTCTTTTTTGTAATTAGACATTTAGTGCATTTTGATGTGATTATAGTTATAGTATATGAGATGAAAGTTAGAATCCTCATCTCTATCAACACCAAATAAATTCTTGATAAATAAAGAAAGAAAAATAGACTTGGGGCCTGGACACTCTGGAGGTCATCAGCTACTCCTTGTAAAAGGCCTAGGGGGAAATGTAGCCAGTCATGGCTGATTGTTTATATGTGGGCATATGCTCTCTGATTATGTCTTCCATTTCTGTTGCTTAAGCATGTACCTAGGCTCCCTGGCCACACATCAAGGTAATGGATACATCATCTTGTTATAGCACAGACACCATAACAAGGCAAGGTTGGGCCATAGATGTTTTGAACCGAAAACACATTCTTGAACTGGTGTAGTGTAAAAAATCTTGTCTGGAGGTGCCATCTACATAGCCCGTTTTTGTTCTTTTTATGAATTTTTACTTTTTCAGTCTGTTTGAAGTCTGAGCCGTTAAGACGTGGTCCTGCTGCTATTATTTGCTTCACATTACTTTTTTTTTTGCAGACACAGTTTCAGCAGATAGGAGCCAGAATGCCCTGAGTCTGAATCCTGGCCCTACTGCCATGAACTAATTCTGTGAGCTTAGACAAATTAAGTTTTCTAACTTGCTGAGCCTCAGTATCCTAATTTTTTTTTTTTTTTTGATCCTCATCTGAGGATATTTTCCCACTTATCTTCAGATAGAGTGGGAAGGAGAGAGGGAGAGAGAGAAACATCAATGTGGAAAGACATATTGACTGGTTGCCTCCTGCATGACCCTGACCAGGGCCAGGGGCTGAACCACAACCGAAGTACATGCTTTTGACTGGAATCGAACCTGAGACTCTTTGGTCTGAGGGCCAACACTCTAACCACTGAACCAAACTGGCCAGGGCGGTATCCTAAGTTTTAAGATGGTTATGGGGAATAAATGAAATGCCATATTTAAAATTCCTACTTTTTAAAATAAATAATTGTGGTTTTTTTTATCCTCACCTGAGGACATTTTTGCATTTATCTTCAGATAGAGCTGGAGGGAGAGAGGGAGGAAGAGAGAGAGAAACATCAATGTGAGAGGTACACATCGACTGGTTGTCACCCACATGACTGCAACCAGGACCGGGGACAAACTGCAACCAAGGTACGCTCCCTTAGCAGGAGCCGAACCCGGGTCTCTCCGGACCGCAGGCCGACGTTCTAACCACTGAGCAAAACCAGCCAGGGCCAAAATATCATATTTTTAAAATACCCTGTTGCCTGGTACTTAAAAAATGTCAAATTTTCTTATAACCCTCTTCAGGAATATTGAAAAAATCTATTTCTCAACTTGTATCTTTTTAGTCACTCACAGATCACTTTTTTGTTTTTCAATTCCAGAATGACTTTGAGAATCAAATGAAAAATGTATGAGGAAGTTATTATTTTAAAAGAAATAAATGACAATTGAATCTACAAACAAAATGAGCAAGCGAACAGAAACAGACACATAGATACAGAGAGCTTTTTGTTGGTTGCCAGATGGGAAGGGAGTTGGGTGAAAAAGATGAAGGGATTAGAAAGTACAAATTGGTGGTTAGACTGATGAACCTCAAAGGGAAGGGGGGAGGTGGGGTGGGAAGAGAGTAACCAAAGAATTTATATGCCATGTGCATAACCAGAAGACACAGACAGTAGTGTGGGGAAAGCAGGAGCGGGGCGGGATTAGGGAGGAGGAGGTCAAGGGGGAAAAGGGGGACATCTGTAATACATTCAACAGTGAAGATAAGTTTAAAAAAAAAGAAATAAGTGAGACTACTTTGATATTTTTAAGTATAAACTTTTTATTTGCTTAGCTTTGACTTTATTATAAGTATCTTTATATCTTAAGCATATCAATCTTAAGATATAGATCTAAATTACAGTGTCTTAAATATTTATGCTTTCCCTTTCTTTTGACTTTTCTGCTCAGGTTATAAACATGGAGGCTGGCTCAGTGGTTCGAGCCATCTTTGACTTCTGCCCTAGCGTATCAGAAGAACTCCCACTCTTTGTGGGAGATATTATTGAGGTGTTGGCAGTGGTGGATGAGTTTTGGCTTCTAGGGAAGAAAGAGGATGTTACAGGTAAGAGGCTCCTAATTCTTTGTATACAAAATGGACCACAAGCCCTCCCTTCTTTCCATATTAAAAATAAAGAATCAGGGAGAAACCCAATTCTGAGTTCAGTAAACTCAGAATCCTTTTGTGTTTTCCATATATATTCACTGTGATTTCTACCAGCAAGGCGAGAATGTCTTATTATTCCATCTCTCTTTTGGTTCCTTCAAAAGGTTGAAGTGGTTAGATACTAGCTTCCCCAAGCCCAGTTTTCCATTAATTTCTTTTCCATCTTTTTCCAATTTCTTCCCAGGTCTTTAGCCTTTATATTCAGCACCATTATTTGTCTTCTGAACATATGCCTTACTCCTCCTTTCAGAACTCCCCTCTCGTTTGCCGTTGCTTTTCACTAGCAGTTTTATCTCTGATTTATGGAATGTAAGGTTTTCTCCACCTTGTTTTCTCTGGCTGTCTTCTTATTTTTTATTTAATATGTTTTTATTGGTTTTTTAGAGCAAGAGGAAGGGAGAGAGAGATAGAAACATCAGTTGGCTGCCTCCTGCACGCCCCTCATTGGGGACTGAGCCCGTAACTTGGGCATGTGCCCTGACTGGGATTGAACCGGGACCTCTCAGTCCATCAGACGATGCTCAATCCACTGAGCCACACTGGCCGGGCAAAGGCTGGCTGTCTTCTTTTAACATTTCCACCCTTCTTTTCATTCTTTTTTGTTTGTTTGTTTAATCCTCACCCGAGGACATTTTTGCATTTATCTTTAGATAGAGCAGGAGGGAGAAAGGGAGGAAGAGAGAGAGAGAAACATGGATGTGATACACATCGACTGGTTGCCACTGCATGACCCTAACCAGAGCCAGGGACAAACTGCAACCGAGGTACATGCCATTGACTGGAATCGAACCCAAGACTCTCTGGTCTATGGGCCGACACTCTAACCGCTGAGCCAAACTGGCCAGGGCACTTTCATTCTTCTAAAGGGAGTGTGATGCCTCCTATTCACTTCTTCCTAGATCCATGATTGGCCCACATTTATTAAAGCTGTCTTTTCCCCTAGATGAACCTACCTCCTGTTTTCCGTGGACACTTAACCCACATTTGGTAGATAACCGATTATTTCCCAGTAGAAATTATATCTCAGCTGAGACGGAAATGATGAGTTGGAGTTAGCAAGGCAAAGAGGAGGATAGGCAGAGAGAATTGCTTGTTCAGAGGCCCTGGAATAGTGGTTCTCAACCTTCCTAATGCCGCGACCCTTTAATACAGTTCCTCATGTTGTGGTGACCCCCAACCATAAAATTATTTTTGTTGCTACTTCATAACTGTAATTTTGCTACTGTTATAAATCGCCTTTGGAAACGTGTTTTCCGATGGTCTTAGGCGAACCCTGTGAAAGGGTCACTCGACCCCCAAAGGGGTCGTGACCCACAGTTTGAGAACTGCTGCCCTAGAACAAGAGAGAACTCGGAGGGACTGAGAAAAGTTCAGCATGGCATAAAATGTGAATGGTTGGGGGGACGGGATGGTGCTCAGGAGATGAGCAGAAGTTGGACCATGAAGGACCGAGTGTGGTAAGTAGTTACAGAAAAGGGAAATCATCAAAGTGATTTAAGATTGTTACCAGATTTTTAGAAAGCTCGCTGCTGCAGATTGAAGGATGATAGGAAGGGGTTAAACCGAAGGCAGGAGGCGGGATGGGAGGTTGCTGCAGTAATCTAGGTGAGAGTTGCTGAGGCTTGGACCAAGGTGGGGGGTCTGGAGGTAAGTGGGCAGATACCAGAGATATTTAGAAGGTAGAATCAGTTAAACCTGATGCTTTCCAACTGACAGGCCCTGTCTCTCTACCACTTCCTATTAAAACCCTACCCATTTTTAGATTCAAATGCTATCTTTTTTTTTTTTTTAAAGATAGAATGGAAGGAAGGGAGGGAGAGAGAGAAACATCGGTGTGAGAGAGATACATGGATTGGTTGCCTCTTGCGTGACCCCCACTCGGGGCCGGGGATTGAACCTGGTGCAACCCAGGTATGCACCATGCCCTTGACCAGAAATTGAGCCTGGAACCCTTCGGTCTGCGGGCAGACACTCTAACCACTGAGCTAAACTGGCCAGGGCTCAAATTTTATCTTTTTAATAAAATTTTCATATTCTTTCTGACCTATTCTCTCCCTTCTCTGATATCCCATAGAAATTTGTGTACCTGTGCTGTGACACTGGATTTCAGAATTTACTTTTTTGTTAATGTGTAAACTAGAGTTTGGACCAGATCTTCAGATCTTTGAGGGCCCCACTGTCTCCTTCATTTTCCCTCTGCAGTGTGTGCGCCTCACATAGCGTGACACCCAGTAAATGCTTATTGGATTGAATTGCATTTCTGTGTTCTTACTCAGTGAGGTTTTAACTGGGCTCTATAAATGGGCCTAGAAAGGTGTTTTTTTTTGTCATGGTACACAGACACAAAAAGAAATTTCAGTGTTGGAAATTTTTGCTTTTATTTTCAGGACAGTTCCCCAGTAGTTTTGTGGAAATTGTGACCATCCCCAGCCTAAAAGAGGGAGAGAAGCTGTTTGTCTGTATCTGTGAATTTACATCCCAAGAATTGAACAGCCTTTCCCTCTATCGAGGTAAGTTGATCATCAAGAATAGACTATTTAAAATGAGAGGAGTGGAGTTGGTCCATGTGACAGCTAGATCTTTTTTGGAATTTTGTAAGTGGCTAATATCTGGAAGGTCTTCTTCAATATCTTCCTCAAGATAGAGCGGACAATGACAATGCCTTATGTTTTAGCAGCATTTTATAATTCCTACAGTATTTTCTCACAACTACATTCGTATTTGTCCTCAACACAGTCCTGGGAGGCAGCAAAGTGGGTGTGATTAACTGCATTGAATACATGATGAAAATGAGATGCAAGCAATTTACCTGCAGATGAGAAGTTTGGGCCTCAGAATGTGAAGTCCTATCACTGGATTATAAATCCAGTATTCTTCCACTGCCCCATGCTGTGGCCTCTTCACACTACATTTATCTTTTTTCTCATAAAAACTCATATGGTTTTGCTAACCACATTGCTATTTATTAATGCATTATAGTAGGGCAGGAATTGTGGTGTGGAAATTAAGAGGCAGACGTGAAATAGCCCCAAACTACTCCTCTACATTAGGTAATGTTATTCAGGTTCTCATCAGAACCAGTTTAAAAGGAAGCAGTTTATTTGTGTTTTATTTTTTTATTGATTTATTTTTGTTACAGATGTTTCTCCTTTCGCCCCCCCCCCCCCCATTGACACCCTCCTGAAAGGAAGCAGTTTAAAGCAGAGTCATAGCCCGCTCTCAGTGATATCCCAAGTATTTCTCATGTCTTGAACTCTGATAGACAGGTGAACTTCTAAAGGTGGACTATAAACTGTTTCAACAAGTATACTTGATGAAGTCCGTGCATTTCTGCATGAGCACAGACACCGGTACTGTTCCGCACAGACACTTAATGATCAGTGCAATTCTGTGATGATTCAGAGAACAATCTCAAAGTGGTAGAATTTATTGGATATGTTATTATGTTGTTACTTGCTCTTCTGAGTATGGCACTAAAGGAGTAGGTTAAATTTTTTTTTTTCCACCCATTAGAACCGTATCTCCTTTTATTTTTTGTTTAACAGAAAACATTTTGTCTCCTTAACAGTAAAGGATGAAATGACAGAAAATAAATGAGTTTCTAAATTTAAAACAAGCATTTTGTTGCCAAAGCAACCAGAATCTAAATTATAGAATGCAGATAATCTTCTGTCATAAGAACACAACCAGATATATACTAAAAATACATTGATCTTAGAATTATAATTACTGAAATAAAAAATACGACATTTTATAATTTACTGGAGTACAGTAACATCTTGAAGTGATAATCTGTATTTGCTATTTTTATCTTCATGAAAATGAAAACAATTTTTTTATGACATACCTTTGATACAGAGCAGATAAATATAAAAACAACAGGCAACCCAGGGGGATATCACATGTACTCTAAGATCAGCCACATTTATTACATGGCAAAAGTGGCTATGGTAACTCCCGG
Source organism: Molossus molossus (assembly GCF_014108415.1). NCBI lineage: Eukaryota > Metazoa > Chordata > Mammalia > Chiroptera > Molossidae > Molossus > Molossus molossus. The sequence continues at coordinate 24,106,656 of NW_023425352.1, forward strand.
ATTCACTGACAGTCAAGTTGACCCTGGCCTTCATTTTATTTTAAAGTTCAGATACTAGAAACACAATAGCCATGATCAAATGACTGTATGTTCATGAATGGACAAACACAGTATCAAAACTGTAAAAAAAGTAATGACTAGCAATGACATTTCAATTGAGATTGAGCTAAGATTTACTAAAACTCCTTTGTGTGATATGAGGGTTATTTTTATTGTCAGTTGTTTAAGTCTTACTTTTTTTTTTTTATCCTCACCCAAGGACATTTTTTCATTTTTTTGTTCAGATAGAGTGGGAGGGAGGGAGAGGAAGAGAGAGAGAAACATCGATGTGAAAGGGACACATCAAGTGGCTGTCACCAGCACAACCAACCAGGGCCAGGGACAAACTGCAGCCGAGGTACGTGACTTTATAGTGGAAACCGGACCCGGGTCTCTAAGGACCACGGGCCAACCACTGAGCAAAACCGGCCAGGGCTAAGTCTTAGTTACTTTTTCTACAATATATATATATATTTTTTAATGAATTTTTATTTATTTTTTTGTTACAGATATTTTACCTTTTTACCCCATTGGCACCCCCCACCCCACCCCCCTCCACCCTGTCCCCGGCTTAGTTGTCCATGTCCATTGGTCATGCACACATGCATATAAGTTCTGTGGTTTATCTCTTCCCACTCCCCCACCCCCCATCCCCTCTTCTGAGGGATGTCAGTCTGTGCCCTACTTCCATGTGTCTGGGTCTACTGTATTCCTCAGACTGTTATGTTCATTATATTCCGTATATAAGTGAGATCATGTGGTATTTGTCTTTTTCTGCTTGGCTTCTTTCACTTAGGATAATACTTTCCAGGTCCCTCCATGTCGTCTCAAAGGATAAGAGATCTTTCTTTCTTACATCTGCATAGTACTCCATTGTGTATATGTACCACAGCTTTTTTATCCATTCGTCTACTGATGGACACTTGGGATGTTTCCAGATCTTAGCTATTGTAAATAGTGCTGCTATGAACATGGGGGGGTACATATATTCTTCCTGATTGGTGTTTCAGGCTTCTTAGGGTATATTCCCAGCAGTGGGATCACTGGGTCAAATGGAAGTTCAATTTTTAATTTTTTGAGGTAGCACCATATTGTTTTCCATAGCAGCTGCACCAGTCTGCATTCCCACCAGCAGTGTTTTAGAGTCGGAGTAGGTTAATTTTTTAAACCCTGTGCACAATGAGAGACAGACAGACAGACAGACAGAGAGAAGGTGGGGAGAGAAAGAAACCTCACAAACTTCCTTAACCCCTCGTCAGTGAGATGAAAGGAATACTGGATTTTGACCTTAATCTCAAAATCTGTTTTGAGAGTTTCTTGCCCTTCTCTTTTCACTGAGACTGCCTGTGTTCTAGGTACTTCCCTTCTGGTCAGTGTTAGGAAGGCAGGCAGAGGTGATCAAGACGATGTAGCAGGGAACCTGTCTGTCCCCGCTCACCTCCCATTGGAGGACTGTGACCCCCGTCAGGCCAGTCAGAGGGCGTGGAGAAAGGGCTTCCCCCAGAGCTAGGCATGGATGTGGATGGCGTGGACTTGTCCTTTCCACACCTGGCTCCTGCAGCAAATCGTGGGTATAAGAATACACTACGTGGCAATATGAGTATGTCTGCAACATTTGAGGAATTTGAGAATGTGGCTTCTGAAAGTAGCTTTTGTTTTGCTTCATAATTAAATCTTATGCAATCAAGTCTTGGGTACTAAAAAGACATTTTCTGCTGAATGCTTTCCATGGGAAAACTAGTCTAGTGTGTTCTGAACACGCTTTGACGTTAAAATGCACCTCAGGAATCTCAGATTCTCAGGAAGACCCTGGCATGAGTCGATCAGTGGTATTATCTGGTCCTCTTCTCTCATACTCTGCTGCCAATAAACACACTGACTATTCAGCTCTCTTCCCTCGATGCTTTTGGCTCTATATGTCTTCTGATTGGAAGGCACAAGCCTTTGAGGATGGGGAAGTTAGGTGTACGTATGCAATCTTTCTTCTCTGGGGAGTGTAGCATGAGGGCACTTGTTTTCTATACATGACAGTCTATATTAACAGGTATTAATTTTAGTAGTTGGAAACAAAATTACTAAAAAATTAAAGTATTTTTTTATACCACATACAGTTTATAAGACTCAAGTCTAGGCTTCCTGACTTTCAAGTCTAGTGCTTGGAATGGTCCTTCTACTTTCTAGACTAAAAATTGCTCTTCCCATTAGATCAATGTCTCAGCACCTGAGTAGTATACATTTTTCTACCTCTGTATTCTAGTATTACTAACCCTGTTGTTTCTTTACCTTTCCTTAGTACCTACAATGTAGCAGCGAAGCTTCCCCTGTCCTGTGAAAATGATGATTTAATATATGTCAGGAGGAACATGTGGGATAATGTTTGAGATCTGTTTTGTTTTTATTGTACTGCCTTAAGTTAATTGTTATTTACTTATCTTTCAGAAATATCATTGAGATTCATAAGAGAAAAATACTACATATTTTTAATTATAAAATTATATAAAAATTATATCTACACATAATTACATATATGTATTTAAAGCAGACAGTATACCTTAGGGGATGAGAATTCTGACTTCCCTAGATTTAAATTCATCTCCACAACTTAATAGCTGTGACTTTGGGCTACTTACTGAAGATCTCTCGACCTCAGTTTCCTAATCTATAAAATGAGGATAAGAATGTCTATCTCAGGGTAGTTGTGAGGATTAAATGAGGTTATACATTTAAAGTATCTGGCACAAGGTAAGCACTTAATAAAGATGAGCTCTTATTATTATTTTTAACCTGGAGTTCCTGGAGTTAATGGATGTGCTTTGGGGGACTTTGCTTCCCAATAATTAGGTGAAGTTTTGTGTGCATGTACTTTTTTCCAAGGAGAGTCTAACCGGCATCAGACAGAACCTCAGAAGTTCTTCCAGTAGGTGTCACCCTTTCTCCTTTTCCCAAAGCTATCCTGTTGTTTTGGGCTATTCCCTGTGTTCTGAGTTCTATTTCAACTCAGCAACAGGGCTGTCTCTTAGAAGAATCAATGTAGCCAGGGCCGCTGACTATCCTAAAAAGAATAAAGAGAGGGGGAAAAAAAGAGAATCCTTCCCACCAAAAAAATGAAACAAATTGAGAGTATTACAAGGAAAAGATAAAGAAAAGAAAAAAATTAGTGGGAGAGATGAAATATCACTAATCATTGCCCTACATAGCACAGAATGCTTATCCCTTGCCTATAACTTCATATTTCTAGGCCACCTCCTCACCCTCCAAAAGGGGCCAATAAAAAATAAACTGATGCCCTGGCCGGTTTGGCTCAGCGGTTAGAGCGTCAGCCTGCGGTCTGGAGAAACCCGGGTTCGGTTCCCGCTGGGGGCGCGTACCTCGGTTGCAGTTTGTCCCCGGCCCTGGTCGGTCGTGCGGGTGGCAGCCACTCGATGTGTCCCTTCACATCGATGTTTCTCTCTCTCTCTCTGTTCCTCTCTCCCTCCCACTCTATCTGAACAAAAAAAAATGGGAGGATGTCCTCAGGTGAGGATAAAAATAAATAAATAAATAAATAAATAAATAAATAAATAAATAAATAAAATAAACTGATTGCTGGGCTGGTGTGGCTCAGTGCTTGAACATTGACCCATGCACCAAAAGGTCACGGGTTCGATTCCCTGTCAGGGCACATGCCCAGATTGTGGGCCAAATCCCCTGTGGGGAAGGGGCATGCAGAAGGTGGCCAGTGGATGTTCTCTGTCATCCATGTTTCTATTACCCTCTCCCTTCCTCTCTCTCTAAAATCAATAAAGGAGAAAAAATTAAAAATATAAAAAGCAGACATCTTTTAAAATAAAAAAATGAACTGATCAATTTATTTAGAAATAAATTGATAAATGATATTTATCAGTCAGATCTGTCATGTGAGATATCAGGATTAAGGTTCTGCTATGGTTCATATGTAAACCAAAGTAAAATATATGGTTAATCCCATAAAGCTCATAGTCCCCGTACATTAGGATTCAGTGAGGGACCTAAAACTCAGAGTCAGACTACTTATATTCAGATTCTAAGAAGACTTGCATTTGTTCTTATCATCTTATTTCTAATGCATTTCTTATTTAAATAAAACAATCTAACCAGAAGAAACAAGCAGTTTAGCCTCTGGAATTAAATGTGCATGAGTGAAAGGCTTAGGCTGACTAAGAGTGACCACACTTCTTACTTTTTCGCTCTTGAAATCTGTATTTCGGGAGCTCCTCGTACTGTTGTTTCAGAAGTCTAGAAATGACCACTCGGTAGCCTCCATGCCTAAGAAATCACCTTGGATGCCAGGGAATAGCTGCATGACTCTTTTAGATGAAAATGAGAGACTTATGCAAAAAACATTCAGTAAACAGGACTATAAAATAAGGGTGTTGGGCAGTTATCTCTAACGTGCTTTTCATGCCCTGGCCGGTTTGGCTCAGCAGTTGGAGCATTGGCCCGCGGACCAGAGAGTCCCGGGTTCGGAATGTACCTTGGTTGCAGTTTGTCCCCGGCCCCGGTGGGGTCGTGTGGGTGGCAGCCAGTCGATGTGTCTGTCTCACGTCAATGTCTCTCTCTCTCTCTTCCTCCCACTCTATCTGAAGATAAATGCAAAAATGTTCTCAGGTGAGGATAAAAAATAATAATAAAATAAAGTGCTTTTCAGAATCTAAATGGTGATTTGTTTAAAAAACAAAACACGTTTATTATATAGATAACCAACAGAATGATAATGTACCAGGTAATAAAGCTTAGTAAAATAGTCACCCATCTGAAAATAGGAAAACAAGGCTTGTAAGGGT